>NC_135966.1:17558508-22558508 GCF_053455715.1 Rhinoraja longicauda
GAATTCGATTATAGTAAATTGGAACATCAATTTGCAATGCCATTGAGGAAAACAGCAAGCCCTGGACAAACACATGGGCTTGAGTGATATGGCTGATATGGGGATGTGCAGAGGTAAATGTAAAAACCTGAAAGTCAAGCTTCTGGGTCGGATCTGCAGAGGCATAATGTAACTATTTCTCTGAACATCTGTGGAATATTTAATTATCAGACCTTAAAATTTGTATTCTTCCTCAAACTAACTACCTTGATAATTATTGTCAAAGCCTAAAGTTTTCATTAGGACTCTCATTAACAAATGTAAAATAAGCTTCCCCTTGGCTTTGCATGGATAACTCAGTTGCAGACCAGAATCAGGATGCAAATGGCTTTTCAGTAAATAAGCAATCCACTCATCCAAATGGTTTCTGTAAATTGTATTACATAATTGTAGCATACTTTATAGAGGCAGAAAAATGAAAATGACACCAGGGCAAAAATGGAACGCAGGTCTTTAATGTTAGCTCTCCATTAAAAGCGTCAAATATAATGTGCATAGCAATATAATTGCTCAAAGTCAGGCATGTGTATTTTATTGTTTATAGGGATAGAGCCGAATCTCAAGCTGAATTTTATACAGCTGATTCCAAAGCAGATAGTAAAATTCAGTGGGTTATTTCTTCAAACTGTTAGATTTTCATAGAGACAGAGGCTATAAGAAAGATGCATCAGTGGAATAACACCAGCTTTAAGAAACTTTATTGTGCGGAAGTTGACTGAATCATTACATGTGAGGAATGGGATGGGCTGAAAGGCAAATTAATGTACGGGATATTTGGTGATGGGGGGCTGGTTGTGATGATGGATGGGTGGTTCAGGCAGGTTTTGTTGGAGGGGGTCAGGAGAGGACCAAAGCAGGAAGAGAGAGAGGGAGGGAGGGCGAGAGGAGAGGAGAGGGAGAGAAGGAGGAGAGAGGGAGGGAGGGACAGGGAGAGAGAGGGCAGAGAGGGGGAGAGAAGGGGAGAGGGGGGGGGGGGAGAGAGAGAGAGATGGAGAAAGAGAGAGAGAGAGAGAGAGAGAGAGAGAGAGAGAGAGAGAGAGAGAGAGAGAGAGAGAGAGAGAGAGAGAGAGAGAGAGAGAGAGAGAGAGAGAGAGAGAGAGAGGGAGAGGGAGAGGGAGAGAGGGAGAGGGAGAGAGGGAGAGGGAGAGGGAGAGGGAGAGGGAGAGGGAGAGGGAGAGGGAGAGGGAGAGGGAGAGGGAGAGGGAGAGGGAGAGGGAGAGGGAGAGGGAGAGGGAGAGGGAGAGGGAGAGGGAGAGGGAGAGGGAGAGGGAGAGGGAGAGGGAGAGGGAGAGGGAGAGGGAGAGGGAGAGGGAGAGGGAGAGGGAGAGGGAGAGGGAGAGGGAGAGGGAGAGGGAGAGGGAGAGGGAGAGGGAGAGGGAGAGGGGCGGTCAGGCAGATTTTGATGGAGGGGGTCAGGTGAGGATCAACAGGAGAGAGAGGGAGAGAGGGCGGGAGAGAGGGAGAGAGAGGGGGAGGGATGGAGGGAGGGAGAGAGAGAGAGGTGAGAGAGAGAGAGAGAGAGAGAGAGAGAGAGAGAGGAGAGAGAGAGAGAGAGAGAGAGAGAGAGAGAGAGAGAGAGAGAGGAGAGAGAGAGAGAGAGAGAGAGAGAGAGAGAGAGAGAGAGAGAGAGAGAGAGAGAGATATAGTCCCTGGTCGGTCCATCCAAGATAACATCCATTTGGTTAGGGACCTGATCCATCTGGCCCAGGGCACTGGTCAGTCAGCTGCCTTTCTATCCCTGGATCAGGAGAAGGCTTTTGACAGGGTGGAACATGATTACCTCTTCGGGACACAGCAAGCGTTCGGTTTTGGACCGCATTTTGTGGCCCGGGTCGCTTTTGTACACCGCAGCAGAGTGTCTCGTGAAGATTAACGGTGCATTGTTGGCCCCCTTTCGCTTTGGGAGGGGGGTACGCCAGGAGTGCCCCATGTCTGGGCAGTGTACTCGGTATGTGTGGAGCCATTCCTGTGTCTTCTTAGGAGGCGGTTGGCAGGCCTGGTTCTACCAGGACCGGGGGTGGAGGTGGTTCTCTCGGCCTATGCCGATGACATTCTCCTCACGTTCACTGATCCTGTTGACCTGCGGAGGATGCACGAATGCCAGCAGGTGTTCTCAGCTGCTTCGTCCGCTAGGATCAACTGGAGTAAGTGCTCCGGACTTCTAGTGGGCCAGTGGCAGGTGGACTCCCTGCCGGAAGAGATGAAGGATTATGCGTGGAGTACCACGCACCTCCTCTACCTGGGGATCTACCTGAGTCCCACTGAGGATGCTTGGCCGGCGAACTGGCAGGAGCTAGAGACGAAAGTCGTCGCCCGGCTGGGACGCTGGTCAGGCTTGCTTAGGGTTATTTCTTTCCAGGGTAGGGTGCTGGTCATAAACCAGCTGGTGGCCTCAATGTTATGGTACCGGCTGGCCATTCTTGTCCCGCCCTCTACCTTTGTAAATGCTGTACAGAAGAGGTTAGTGGATTTCTTTTGGGGAGGGAGGAAACACTGGGTCTCAGCCGCAGTCCTGAGTCTCCCGCTAGAGGAGGGTGGCCAGTCCTTGGTATGCGTGCGTACCCAGGTGGCGGCTCTCCGTCTCAGGACTCTGCGGAGGTACGTGTACGCGGAGCACCCTCCAAGGTGGCACGCTCTGGCCACGTATTTTTTCCGCCAGGGCCAGTGCCTAAGGGGGGTTTGGCGGCTCCCGGTGGCGGGCATCAGCCGACCCGCCACACGGGACATGCCAAGCTTTTACCGCGATGTGTTGAGAGTGAGGAATTTGGTCATCTTCAGTCAGCGCGTTGCTCCTCAGGGGGAGGGGGGTGTTGTGGCTGTGGTGGGGGCCGGTCCTCATGCTGTCGCGGTGGGTGTTGGGGAGCGGCGTGAGCTTGGAGTGATTCCGGCCGAGCTTACCCCCGCTTCGCCGGAACTGCTCATCGGGCCCAGGCTCCGGAATATTTCCCGGGAGCCGGCCCCACACAACTTGAGCCGCCTCTCCCAGATGCCCAGCGTGCCGTTCCGTGATGCAGGCAGACGTTTACTGTATAGGATGCTCCTGCACACTCTGCACCTCCTCGCCTTCGTCTTCCGTCCGGATACGCCGTGGCGATCCGTGTTACCACCTGATGGCGGGAGTGGTCCCCAGTGGAGGTCTCTCTACAAGGGTGTCCTCCCCCTTTACATCGGGGACCTGGGGTGGAGAGTGTTGCACAGAGCCGTTGTGTGTAACAAATTTTTGAGCCGGTTCACGGACACGCCGGCCGCCTGTATTTTCTGCGGCGAGGAAGAGTCCGTGTTCCACGTGTACATGGAGTGTGTGAGGTTGTTGCCCCTGTATGAGTATCTGAAGGGGTTGCTCCTCAAGTTTTGGCTGCATTTCAGTCCTACGATCCTGGTGTTTGGGCTTGGGGCTGGGAGTGGGGAGGGCCGGTCAGGAGGGTGGGATTTCCCTGTCGGTTTGCTCCTGGGCCTGGCCAAGATGGCCATTCGTGGGTCCAGGCAGCGGGCGGTCGATGGTCTTGCCAGAGTCGGCTGCCTCCCCCTCTTCCGGGCCTACGTCCGTGCGCGCGTGTCCCTAGAGAGGGAACACGCGGTGATCACGGGGGCTATGGAGGCCTTCCGTGAACGCTGGTCACCACGGGGGGTTGAGAGCATTGTAAATAATGAAGGCAATGTTGTATTATAATGATTACCTGATGTTTTTTAACCTCTGATTGTGGTTTTGATGTGATGTATCATGTGATTGTGCTGAATAAAGTCTTTGAAAGAAAAAAAAAAAAAAAAAAAAAAAAAAGAGAGAGAGAGAGAGAGCAGGATTTCTGTTTCTGATAAGACAGGGGGTTGCAGAAGTGATGTCTCTGTGAAGTGCAGTAAGGTGACAACCGTCTGCACCTGCAATTTAACCCCTTTTGGCTTTCATCCTGGATAATTGTATTCAAAAGCATAAATTATCCTATAGAGATAAGGAAGCTTGTTTTTTAACAGTATATTCTGTAGCCTGCTCTGTAATAGTGTTAATCCAGTGTCTTTTGTCTCTTGGGAGAAGGAATGGGTGACATTTTGGGTCGAGACCCTTGAAGGGTCTCGACCCGAAACATCACCCATTCCTTCTCTCCAGAGATGCTGCCTGACCCGCTGAGTTACTCCAGCATTTTGTGTCTACCTACTGATTATTCCCAGCAAATGGAGAAAATAGGTGCAGGAGGAGGCCATTTGGCCCTTCGAGACAGCACCGCCATTCATTGTGATCATGGCTGATCATCTACAATCATTAACCTGTGCCTGCCTTCTCCCCATATCCCTTGTTTCCACCAGCCCCCGGAGCTCTATCTAACTCTCTTTTAAATTCATCCAGTGAACTGGCCTCCATTGCCTTCCGTGGCAGAGAATTCCACAAATTCACAACTTTCTGGGTGAAAAAGTTCCTTCTCACCTCACTTTTAAATGGCCTCCCCTTTATTCCTTCTCTCCAGAGATGCTGCCTGACCCGCTGAGTTACTCCAGCATTTTGTGTCTCCAGTTACTCCAGCATTATCTGATAAGTTTTACTCTACAAATGGAGAGGGAGAAGGGAAAATCAGAGGTGTCAGTATTACAGTATAGCAAAAGGGATTACAGAGGCATGAGGCAGGAGTTGGCCAAAATTGACTGGAAGGAGGCCCTATCAGGGAAGACTGTAGAACAGCAATGGCAGGTATTCCTGGGAATAATGCAGAAGTTGCAGGATCAATTTATCCCAAAGAGGAGGAAAGATTCTAAGGGGAGTAAGAGGCACCCGTGGCTGACAAAGGAAATGGCAGAAGAGTTGAACCGGTACTTTGGATCTGTCTTCACTGAGGAGGATACAAACAATCTCCCAGATGTTCTAGTGGCCAGAGATCCTAGGGTGACAGAGGAACTGGAGGAAATCCACATTAGGCAGGAAAAAGTTTTGGGTAGACTAATGGGACTCAAGGCTGATAAATCCCCAGGGCCTGATGGTCTGCATCCCAGGGTGCTTAAGGAGGTGGCTCGAGAAATTGTGGACGCATTAGTAATGATTTTCCAATGTTCTATAGATTCCTGGTCAGTTCCTGTGGATTGGAGGGTAGCTAATGTTATCCCACTTTTTAAGAAAGGAGGGAGAGAGAAAACGGGAAATTATAGACCAGTTAGTCTGACATCAGTGGTGGGGAAGATGCTGGAGTCAATTATAAAAGACGAAATTGCGGAGCATTTGGATCGCAGTAACAGGATCGTTCCAAGTCAGCATGGATTTACGAAGGGGAAATCGTGCTTGACTAATCTACTGGAATTTTTTGAGGATGTAACTAGGAAAATTGACAGGGGAGAGCCGGTGGATGTGATGTACCTCGACTTTCAGAAAGCCTTCGACAAGGTCCCACATAGGAGATTGGTGGGCAAAATTAGAGCACATGGTATTGGAGGTAGGGTACTGACATGGATAGAAAGTTGGTTGACAGACAGAAAGCAAAGAGTGGGGATAAATGGGTCCCTTTCAGAATGGCAGGCAGTGACCAGTGGGGTACCGCAAGGCTCGGTGTTGGGACCGCAACTATTTACAATATACATCAATGACTTGGATGAAGGGATTAAAAGTACCATTAGCAAATTTGCCCATGATACAAAGCTAGGTGGCAGTGTGAACTGTGAGGAAGATGCTATGAGGTTGCAGGGTGACTTGGACAGGTTGTGTGAGTGGGCGGATGCATGGCAGATGCAGTTTAATGTGGATAAGTGTGAGGTTATCCACTTTGGTGGTAAGAATAGGAAGGCAGATTATTATTTGAATGGTGTCAAGTTAGGAAAAGGGGACGTACAACGTGATCTGGGTGTCCTAGTGCATCAGTCACTGAAAGGAAGCATGCAGGCACAGCAGGCAGTGAAGAAAGCCAATGGAATGTTGGCATTCATAACAAGAGGAGTTGAGTATAGGAGCAAAGAGGTCCTTCTGCAGTTGTACAGGGCCCTAGTGAGACCGCACCTGGAGTACTGTGTGCAGTTTTGGCCTCCAAATTTGAGGAAGGATATTCTTGCTATTGAGGGCGTGCAGCGTAGGTTTACTAGGTTAATTCCCGGAATGGCGGGACTGTCCTATGTTGAAAGACTGGAGCGACTAGGTTTGTATACACTGGAATTTAGAAGGATGAGAGGGGATCTTATCGAAATGTATAAGATTATTAAGGGGTTGGACATGTTAGAGGCAGGAAACATGTTCCCAATGTTGGGGGAGTCCAGAACCAGGGGCCACAGTTTAAGAATAAGGGGTAGGCCATTTAGAACAGAGGTGAGGAAAAACATTTTTAGTCAGAGAGTTGTGAATCTGTGGAATTCTCTGCCTCAGAGGGCAGTGGAGGCCAATTCTCTGAATACATTCAAGAGAGAGCTAGATAGAGCTCTTAAGGATAGCGGAGTCAGGGGGTATGGGGAGAAAGCAGGAACGGGGTACTGATTGAGAATGATCAGCCATGATCACATTGAATGGCGGTGCTGGCTCGAAGGGCCGAATGGCCTACTCCTGCACCTATTGTCTATTGTCTATTGTCTATTCCTAGACTGTGTCGCCTGGTTCTGGTCTCCTCCAACATTGGGAACATTTTTCCTGCATCTAGCTTGTCCAGTCCTTTTATAATTTTATACGTCTCTAAATGATCCCCTCTCATCCTTCTAAACTCCAGTAAATACAAGCCCAGTCTTTCCAATCTTTCCTCATATGACAATCCCTCTATCCCAGGGATTAACCTCGTGAACCTACACTGCACTGCCTCAATAGCAAGGACGTCCTTCCTCAAATTAGGAGACCAAAACTGTACTCAATACTCCAGATGTGGTCTCACCAGGGCCCTATACAACTGCAGAAGGACCTCTTTGCTCCTATACTCAAATCCTCTCGTTATGAAGGCCAACATGCCATTAGCTTTCTTCACTGCCTGCTAGACCTGCACACTTACTTTCAGTGACTGGTGTACAAGGACACCAAGGTCTCTTTGCACTTCCCCTTTAACTAATCTGACACCATTGAGATAATAATCTGCCTTCTTGTTTTTGCCACCAAAGTGGATAACCTCACATTTATCTAAGGTATCACAAAATGCTGGAGTAACTCAGCAGGTCAGGCAGCAGCTCTGGAGAGAAGGAATGGGTGACGTTTCGGGTCGAGACCCTTCTTCAAACTGATGTCAGGGGGGCGGGACAAAGAAAGGATATAGGTGGAGACAGGAATACAGTGGGAGAACTAGGAAGCGGGAGTGGAAGAGAGGGACAGAGGAGCTATCTAGAGGTTCATACCGCTGGGCTGTAAGCTGCCCAAGCGAAATATGAGGTGCTGTTCCTCTAATTTACGGTGGGCCTCACTATGACACTGGAGGAGGCCCATGACAGAAAGGTCAGACTGGAAGTGGGAGGGGGAGTTGAAGTGCTCAGCCACTGGGAGATCAGGTTGGTTAAGGCGGACTGAGCGAAGGTGTTGAGCGAAACGATCGCCAAGCCTGCGTTTGGTCTCGCCGATGTAGAGAAGTTGACATCTGGAACAGCGGATACAATAGATGAGGTTGGAGGAGGTGCAGGTGAACCTCTGCTTCACCTGGAAAGACTGTTTGAGTCCTTGGATGGAGTCGAGGGGGGAGGTAAAGGGACAGGTGTTGCATCTCCAGCGGTTGCAGGGGAAAGTGCCCGGGGAAGTGGGTGGTTTGGGTAGGAAGGGACGAGTGGACCAGGGAGTTATGGAGGGAACGGTCTCTGTGGAATGCAGAAAGGGGAGGAGATGGGAAGATGTGGCCAGTACTGGGATCTCGTTGGAGGTGACAGAAATGTCGGAGAATAATTTGTGGGATATGCTGGCTGATGGGGTGGAAGGTGAGAACGAGGGGGGTTCTGTCCTTGTTATGGGTGGGGGGAGGGGGAGCAAGAGCAGAGCTGCAGGATATAGAGGAGGCCCTAGTGAAAGCCTCATCTATAATGGAAGAGGGGAAGCCCTGTTTCCTAAAGAATGAGGACATCTCTGATGGCCTAGTGTGAAACACCTCATCCCGGGCGCAGGTGCGGCATAGACGGAGGAATTGGGAATAGGTGATAGACTTTTTGCAGGAGACAGGGTGGGAAGAAGTGTAGTCCAGATAGCTGTGGGAGTCAGCATTTATCTATATAATACTGCATCTGCCATGTATCTGCCCATTCACTCAACCTGTCCAAGTCACCCTGCAACCTCCTAACATCCTCTTCACAGTTCACATTGCCACCCAGCTTTGTGTCATCTGCAAACTTGCTAGTGTTACTTCTAATTCCATCATCCAAATCATTAATATATATTGTAAATAGTTGCGGCCCCAGCACCAAGCCTTGCGTCATTCCACTCTCCACTGCCTGCCATTCCGAAAAGGATCCGTTTATTTCTACTCTTTGCTTCCTGTCTGCCAACCAATTCTCTATCCATGTCAATACCCTACCCCTAATACCATGTGCTCCAATTTTGTTCTCCAACCTTCCAGGTAGGACCTTATCAAAGGCTTTCTGGAAGTCTAGATACACTACATCCACTGGCTCTCCTTCATCCATTTTACATGTCACATCCTCAAAAATTCCAGAAGATTAGTCAAGCAGGATTTCCCCTTCATAAATCCATGCTGGCTTGGACCAATCCTTTTACCGCTATCCAAATGTGCCGTTATTATAATAATTGACTCCAGCATCTTCCCCACCACCGATATCAGGCTAACTGCTCTAAAAATTCCCCATGTTCTCTCTCGCTTGAAAAGTGGGATAACATTAGCTACCCTCCAATCCACAGGAACTGATCCTGAATCTATTGAACATTGGAAAATGATCGCCAATGCATCCACGATTTCTTGAGCCACCTCCTTGAGTACCCCGGGATGCAGGCCATCAGCCCCTGGGGATGAGGGATGCATAATTGATACGTGTTTCGATTTTCTGACTTTTATTTAACAAAGCACTATGTTATCAATGGTACTCAGTGCTGGAGTAACTCAGTGGCTCAGGCAGGTCACTTGTTTTTGTTTGTATTTTGTCAACCAGCCTCTGCAGTTCCTTGTTTCTATTGCCATAAAGCCCAGGGAATTTAAATGGCAGTGGGAACATGTTTTAGCATTGGCTGTGAGGCAAAATAGAAACTAGTAAAGAATTGATGATATTCAAACTGGAATAAAGTGCAGAGTGTTGTCTCCCAGGTGGCAATGTTAGGATTACCTTTCTTCCTAATGTGCATCAGTGAAATGGATTTGATGTGCACAGAGAATAGTTTCATAGTTTGCAGATGGCAGAAGGAGGATTGTAACTAGCATTTGGAGGATATGGACAGACAAACAAAATGGGAATATACAAGGCAGATTAAATTTAATGTGGAGAATGAATTGATGTATTTTGGAAAGAAAAAAAGAGTAGCAAACATCAGATTATAAAGAAATAGAGGAGTAGATAGAGCTATGGTATCACATACACAAATCTTTGAATGTAGCAAATTGATAAAAATGTGACAAAAGCATAAAGAATCCTTGGTTTTTCGAAGGTAAGGAATATCAAGGCAAAGAGGTTTCAATAAACATTTATAAATCTCTTGTTGGACCATTGACAACAAAGTGCAAAACTTTAGAATAAATGTTGGGACACAGAAGTCGGAACAGAAGAGATATATAATGGCGTTATACTACCTCGGATTTCGGTCTGTTAAAATCTTAACCATAGAGCTATTGGTACACAATTGAAATTTCAGGCACATTGATGCCCAGTCCTACATCAGAGACATGTCATATAATGATACTTACAGATTATACAGAACTTGAAGAAATATATATATATATAATGCAAGTTATTAGGTTATGCCTGGAACTCCCCCATCTCTTATGTTCTTTCCTTGATCCACGAGCAAAAATTCTACCCCAACATTTTCCTGTAATTGGGTGTGAAATTAAGTCCAGTATGTAAGGCAAAGCAGTGGGGGGAAAAAACCCCACAAACGGCCTGCTCCTAATCAAGAGAGGACTAAGATGCAGGAAACAAAAACAGTGGCAGAGATCCCAGTTGCTTTGGAGACATGGAACCACCTGTAATAGGCACAGGGATTGCTCAAGAGCCTTTGGGATTTATATGAACCAGGTAGAACATGCCGAATAAACTAATCCGTCTGATAAAATCTGAAAATCTGTGCAGGATCTGAGCTAAGAACTAGAAGTACGAGACCATTTAATTCATTATTTAATCATGCATAAAATATGAAATAAATTGAGAGAAAGCAAAAGATGAGTGATGAAAGTGATACAATGAGAAAGTTTGATGCAATATTTAAACATATTTAGTTTTAAAATCTCCAACAGTAATTTAAGTCAGAGGGTATTAGAATCTACACCAGTAAAATATAAGGTCATTTGGCAGTAACTAAAATTAAACACGGCATTAAACCTCATGTGTGCTTGACTGAATAATCTTGGCTCTTTGTGGCATTGCCAGTGAAGATCTAATGTGCATTATCAGAAACTTGTGGCATCGTAACTGTTGAGAAGGTTGCTTCTTTGTTGTTTGTTTGTATGTCTTAAATGTATGTTTTTAGTGCTCTTTAGCTTGTTTTATGTGGGGGTGGGGGAGGGGGAGTCAGGGGAAATGTTTTCTAATCTCTTGCCTCGACGGAGATGTGATTTTTTTCCATATCGTATCTCCGTCCACACTGTGGCCTAACATTGAGGAGTTGGTGCCCTTTGCTGGAGACGGACTTCGAGAGCTCCACCGCGGGAGCCTGCGGACTTAACAACACGGAGCTCATGTTCCCTGACGGGGATCGACTTTGTGACTCCAACCGCCGAACCCTGCAGACTTTAACCTCGCAGAGCTTGCAGTCTCTGGTTAGAGACCGACTACGGGAACTCCAAAGCACATGCTGGTGGAATTTGCGGAGCGCAGCTCGTAGGTCGACCTGATTAAAGTCCCCTGCAACAATGAAGGCACCGTCGGGGTGGGCATCCTGCTGCTTGCTGATGGCCGAGTACAGCTGTGCTAGCGCTAGGTTCACATTAGCCTGTGGGGGAATGTATGCGGCCATGAGGATGACCACAGTAAACTCCTGAGACAAATAAAACGGCCTACATTTAAGCAGTAGGTACTCCTATGGAGATAGGAATTTCACGATTTTCGTGCTTAAGTGCATGAATGCAAGAGTTTTCTGCCCAATTTAGTCCATAATAAGAGTGAGAATAATAAAGCTGTGATCTCGAGTGACTTTAATCTGCAGATTGGCTAAACCAAATTAGCAATGATATTGAGGAAGAGGAATTTCTGGGGTGTGCATGTGATATGTTTTTTTAGAATAATACTTTGAGAAACTGATTAGTGAACAGATTATCGCAGACCAAGCATAGTGCAACGAGGAAGGACTCGTTAATAATCCCATCATGTGTGATCCCTTAGGGAAGGGTAACAATAGCATGATGGAATTTTTCATTGAGAATCTAGAGTCCTAAATTTGAACGAAGTAAACCCAGGTGGTATGAGATAGGAATTGACTATTATATTGTTGATTGAGAAACTTCACTAAAAGGCTTGATGGTGATGGTGAAAAGTCAATCGGCACCTGAGTTACAACGATAATTTGTTCTTGGCTGGCTCAAAAATATGTCAGGAGGGAGGCCATAACCATGGATTATACGGGAAATTAGGGCTAGTATTAGATTCACAGAGGAAATATATATGATGGTCAAATAAAGCAGCAGGTGAAGGGACTGAAACTGGTTTAGATTTCAGTAACGAAAGATAAAAAAGGTTGATTAAGAGGAGAAAGATGAGAGTAAGCTTCCAGGGAACATAAAGCCTGACTCTCTTATATATTAAAGAAATCGCTTATATATTTTAAAAAATCAGCAAAGGCAAATGTACATCCTTACAGTTAGAAACAGAGGAAATTATAATTAGAAATTTTAGAACAACCAAACACATACATTGGTTTTGGTGTTACGAAGGTGGACACACATCACCTATATTTTGGAAAATATATTTGGGAATCAAGATTCCAGAGAGAAGATCTGAAAGAATTTAGTGGTAGTAAAGAAATTGTGCTACCAAAATTAAGGAGGCTAAGTTATTCATATTTATTATTTCCTAATGACATAGAAGGAGATCATACAGCTGTCAGAGCGAGCCCATCAATCTCCTTCCCCTGCTATTTTCCCTGAAAGCCACTCTCACTCATGTGCCTGTAAAATCCCAGCAATTCTCCAACCACTCTTCCACACAGAGTCATTTGCATTTGCCAATTAACTTGTCAACATGACTTCTGGCATGTGGGCGGAAATCAGAGCACTTGTAGGAAACCTATAATGTCACAGGGAGGACACACAAAAACTCTCTACAGACACCACCAAGGTCAAGTTTGAACCTTGGTCACGAGCACTATGAGGCTTTAGTTCCACCCATTGTCCCACTTTGCCACCCTTGCCAGGCCAATTTGAGAAACTTTTGCCATCATACCACATAAAGATTGACAAATACCCAAGCTGATCATTTACATCACAGCATACTCATGGTTGTCATCTTCCAAAATTCTTTGATCACTAAAATGGGTCCTACGGTTTGGAGATTGATAAATGCATCCAGACTATTTTAAAGAAGAGGAAGAGAAAGGGAAAAGAGAAGAGAGAAAAGAGGAGGAAGAGGAAAAGGAGAGAAAAACAGGGAATTGCAGACCAGTAAACCTTACATCAATTGTGAAGTGGCTGGCTCGAAGGGCTGAATGGCCTCCTTCTGCACCTATTTTCTAAAATGTTGGAATCCATTAGAAAAGATGTAAAACAGAACACTTGGAAATTGTTAACAGGACTGGGCAAAGTCAGCATGGATGTATGAAACAAAATGTGTACATAACAAATCTACGGAAGATTTTTGGAGGACATTATTAGTAGGATAGAAACTCGAAAAGCAGTGGATTTGGTGTGTTTGGATTTTCAGAAAGCTTTTGATAATGTCCCACATGGGGTTGATGTGCAAAGTAAACATTACATGGGATTGAGGGTTGTTTATTGGCGTGGACTCACAATTCGTTAACAGCCAGGAACCAGAGAGTCAGAACAAGCAAGTTATTTTTCCAGGTGGCAGGCTTTGACTGGACGGTGCTGGAGGAATCTGTGCCTGTGGCTCAGCAATTCACGATATTTGGGAATGATTTGGATTACAGAAGTAAATGCAACAACTTTAGATTTGTGGATGACACAAAGCTGCAGTGATGGGCTGTGAGGAAGGTGCAGAGAGAGACCGTCATTTTATTTTGACAAGTTGGGCAAGTGGGCAAATGCATGGCAGGTATAATTTGGAGCGGGTAAATGCACAGTTATCTGCTTACGCTTTTAAAACAGAAAGACAAATTGTTATCTGGATGATTGTAGACTGGGTAAACAGAAGGAGTTTTGAAAACTCAGTGTCATAAAACATGGCACATGGAGCTCAAAAGCAGGCTCGTCGGCCCACAATGTTTGTTCTGAACATAATGCTAACTTCTTCTGCCTGTGGTGCTCCATTTCTCATCATTCCCTATATTTACGTGTTTATCAAAAAGATTCTTAAACACCACTCTTGTATTTGCTTCCACCAACACCTCTGGGAGCATGTTTCAGGCACCTACCAGTCTCTCTCTCTGTAAAAAACATACCCCACACGTCTCTTGTAAACCTTCTCCTCTGACCTTGTAGCTATGCCTTCTATCATATTTGACATTTCCACCTGGGAAATAGATTCTGACTATCTACTCTATCTATATCTCTCATAATTTTAACAACTTCCTTTAGGTCTTCCCTCAGCCTCTGATGCTCCAGAGAAAACAATCCAGGTTTGTCCAATTCCTCCTTCTAGGTGATATCCTGTAATCTGGACAGCATCCTCTTACGCATCTTCTCCAAAGCCTCCTCATCTTTCCGGGAATGAAGTGAACAAAACTGCACACAATACTCCAAATGTGTCTGACTCAAAGTTTAAAAAAACTGCAATATGACTTTGTGATTCTTATATTTAATGTATCGGTGCGCACCAGTCAATGAAAACAAACATTCAGGAGCAGTAAGCATTAGCAAGGCATATGGTTCTTCTTCACTGCAAGAAAACCTGAGTACAAGAACAAGGATGCCTTCTTTCCATACTCCTCTGGAGTTTTGTGTACAATTTTGTTCTACCTATCTGAACAAGAATGTTTTTTTACCACGATGGAAGTACAACAAAGGTGTACTAGGCCAATTCTGATTCCTAAAAGAACATAAAGTGCTGAAGTGACTCAGTGGGCAGGCAGTATCTCTGGAAAATATGTTCTCCAGAAATGCTGCTTGACCCACTAAGTTACTCCAGCACTTTGTGTCCTTTTAAGTAAACTAGTACCTGCAGTTCCTTGATTCTACAATTCTGAGTTCTGATGCCTGAGAAGAAATTGGGGTGGTTAGGCCTCACCACTCTATGCACTAACTGAATTAGATAGACAAGTTACAAGGAGAGAACTCCTCCTTGTAGGAGGAGAATCGAGAACCAGCAGCATAGGTGAAGCCATTTAGAACGGAAATCAGGAAATATTTCTTCACGCAGAAATGTGATGAACCCATGGAATTCTTTGCCATGCAGGGCAGTGGAAGGCAATCCATTATATGTGCTCAAGAAAGTGATAGATGTACAAAAGTGGTCACAAATTTAGTGAGTAGGTGAGAGGCATGATCTCGTAGAGTATTGGAGCAGTTTGAATGGCCTGTTCCTGCACCATATATTATGTGTCTTAGTTCCTTATTCGTACCATAATATGGGTATTGTTATCCACTGGAGACTCCTCTCCATTGTTAAAATAGTACCCTGGAGAATGGGTGAGGCATGGCTGTTGGAAGTGTTTCTGTGCAAACGTCCTTTGTCTTTACCCTTTTTTACTTCCATCTTACCATGCACACACATGACAAACAGCACCCAATTTATCCAGCCATTTCCTTTCTTTTGTTTAGACAATAGACAATAGACAATAGGTGCAAGAGTAGGCCATTCGGCCCTTCGAGCCAGCACCACCATTCAATGTGATCATGGCTGATCATTCTCAATCAGTACCCCATTCCTGCCTTCTCCCCATACCCACTGACTCCGCTATCCTTAAGAGCTCTATCTAGTTCTCTCTTGAATGCATTCAGAGACTTGGCCTCCACTGCCTTCTGAGGCAGTGAATTCCACAGATTTACAACTCTCTGACTGAAAACGTTTTTCCTCATCTCCGTTCTAAATGGCCTACCCCTAATTCTTAAACTGTGGCCCCTGGTTCTGGAATCCCCCAACATTGGGAACATGTTTCCTACCTCTAACGTGTCCAACCCCTTAATAATCTTATATGTTTCGATAAGATCCCCTCTCATCCTTCTAAATTCCAGTGTATACAAGCCTAGCCGCTCCAACCTTTCAACATACGACAGTCCCGCCATTCCGGGAATTAAGCTAGTAAACCTACGCTGCACGCCCTCAATTGCAAGAATACCCTTCCTCAAATTTGGAGACCAAAACTGCACACAGTACTCCAAGCTGAACTTTGCCACTTTTTAATATCAGCTGTTAAAAGCATGGTGCCAGTTAAAGAAGAAAGTCCCTGAGTGCTGGAGTAACTCAACAGGTCAGACAGCATCTCTGGAGAACAAGAGTAGCCGACTCTTCGGCTCAGAACCCTTATTCAAGCTGATTGTCGTAGGGCTACAATCCACGGTGCCTACAGAATCCAAGAACACTACTCTGCCTTGTTATTTCCATTCGCAACAATAACACATATCTACCTCCTTAAGGATAGCCAGAAAGTTATCCCTGGTGACACTTGTTGCTTTCTTTGGCTTTGTCTGGAAACATCTTTCAAATATATACACGTCCAAACACTGATAATTACATTTCGTACCTTTATTGTAATTTTGAGCTGAAGCCAAGGAATCTAAATTTCTGTACAAGCTTGCCCCAAGACAGAAGGGGGAGGAGTTGCACAGTTTGGTAGCCACAGTGAAAAAGGATCCCCTGTGGTGTTCTGTACTGCATCTTGGTGGAACCTGTCTATTGCTGAAGGTGCTTCTCAGGTTGACCAGTATATCACGGAGGGGGTGAGCTGTATTGTCCAAGATGCACTGCAGTTTGTGGAGCATCTTCCCCTCTAAGACCACCTCCAGTGACTCCAACTCCACCCCCGGGACGGAGCCAGCCTTCCCGATGAGCGTTAATTCTGTTGGTGTCCGTGACCTTCGCCCTGCTGCCCCAGCACACGACAATGAAGGTCGCATTGGCCACCACCGATTAATAGAACGTCTGCAGCATCTTATTGCAGACATTGAAAGAGTGGAGCCTGCACAGAAAGTACAGGTGGCTCCGTCCCTCCTTATACAATGCCTCACGTTCCTGGGCCAGTCCAGTTTGCTGTCCAGGTAAACTCGTTGGTAATCTGCACATCCACACCCTTGATGGAGACAGGGGAGACCGACAGTTGGCAGACAGCTTATCAATTGTTATGTAATTGTCATGTACAGGCCAAATGCGCCAAATGGGATTAGCATAAATAAGCCATCACAGTCGGCTTGGATGAAGAGCACAGTAGGAGCATATTTCCATGCTGTTGCATCTATGATTCTTTGCAATCTCCCCCATAGCCTGACCACGCTTGTAACTTCTGAACTGGGGAAAATGTGTTAAGTTTGAACTCGGCATGTATGTATTACAGGTGACATGAACAACCGAGCATTACAAAGTACCCTGAATTTTCAGGATATGGCAACTATTACAGCACCACTATTCAATTATCAGACCTGGCACGAAACACATGGTATTCTATGCAGCACGAAACACATGGTATTCTATGCAGCAGTAATCCCTACCCTTCAAAATGTTTCTGCAACCTAGAATACCCACATTAGGCATCTCGAGACACACAAAAAAATTACTACCGACAATATATCTACAAGACCTTACAAATTCACTGGAAGGACAACCCAACTAATATTAGTGCCCACTCCCAGATCACCAAATGCAGTATTGAGATCTTAATTACACTCAGCGCTACAATGCACAGACCATATCATTCATAGCCTGACACCAGACTTCTAGATGCCTGGACTACTGTAGTTATTTTAATCCAGCTCTGTCTTGGGAACACATTACCAGATGGTCAAAGACAAAGATTCAAGGATATTCTCAAAGCCTTCTTGAAGGGCATAACACCTGCCAACTTCAATGTTTGAGATGATTTATTATTGTTGTTTGATTTACCAATAAATCTGAACAGGAACTTGTGGAACCCATTGGCCACAGAGGGCAATGGAGGCCAAGTCAGTGGATATTTTTAAGGCAGAGATAGACAAATACTTGGTTAGAACAGGTGTCAAGGGTTATGGGGAGAAAGCAGGAAAATGGAATTAGGAGGCAGAGATCAGCCATGATTGAATGGCAGAGTAGACTCGATGGGCCGAATGGCCTAATTATCCTCCTATAATTTGTGAACTTGGAATTTAAGTAAAAAGAATTCAAGCAAGAAAGATGAAATCAGCGGACTATTTTGTACCTAGCCTGGGGAAACATCTCTGGAGAACATGGTCAGATGACATTTCGGGTCAAGACCCTTCTTCAGATTGTGTGAGGTGGGGTCCTGACCTGAAACTTCACCTATCCATTCTCCAGAGATGCTGCTTGACCCATTGAGTTGCTCCAGCACATTTTGTCTTTTGATGGAGATGTAAATTTATATTTGAGGTTGTGAAATGAAAAATGTACACACTAAAATCTCTCCCAGTCTAATCAAACTGTACCTTGGAGTTGTGTGGGACTACTCACAGTACAGGATTCCTTCACGCGGAGACAGCAATATGTACAGACGTAGCAATACATACCGAAAAGCCCTACATCCACCCTCCCCTGAGGTTTCCCCATACATGCTTGTCAGCCTTTATACAGATGGTCTGTGGCTGCCAAGCAAAGTAGTTCTTTAAAGTATAATGTGCTTCACATTCATCAACAAGGAAAATCATAACAACTGCAAAATTTTCCTTCAGCTCAGGAATTGGAAATCCAGAGCTCTAGACTTAAGGTTTTCTTAAAGATAGGAAACTTGATAGCACACTTTAAAAACCCTTCATCTAATTTGGCAGTTCTTTTTAGGGGAACAAAAACTAGTGCAGGATTTGCATGCAGTGATGTGTTCACCACATGGAAATGGGCCTAGTTCAATTTCTAGGCACTTATCTCCTAACAAAAGGTTTTGTTTTCAGTAGAAGAAATATTGAAGTGGGTCAACCAGCAATTCACTGGTTTAATAATACCTCATCTATTTTTCCTCATCCTTTTCTGATATGCTGATATTCTGATATGCTGTAAGCGAAAAGTCACACTTTGAATTACCTAGGTTCATCCTCATTCAGTTGAATCTTGGCTTCCATAGCTCAGCACTTTCACGTTCACCACAAAGCACCTGGTTACACTTCACAATTACAGAGAATGTGGAAAGTTTCTTCATGTTCTTGATCTCTCCGTAAGGATAATCTATCTTTATCTCTGATATCCACCTGCCTGTCAAATCTGATTCTTGCCCTGGGACAATCATATAAAATTCTTAAGGGGTTGGAGAGGCTAGATGCGGGAAGATTGTTCCCGATGTTGGGGAAGTCCAGAACCAGGGGTCACAGCTTAAGGATAAGGGGGAAGTCTTTTAGGACCGAGATGAGAAAACATTTCTTCACACAGAGAGTGGTGAGTCTGTGGAATTCTCTGCCACAGAAGGTAGTTGAGGCCAGTTCATTGGCTATATTTAAGAGGGAGTTAGATGTGGCCCTTGTGGCTAAAGGGATCAGGGGGTATGGAGAGAAGGCAGGTACAGGTTACTGAGCTGGATGATCAGCCATGATCATATTGAATGGCGGTGCAGGCTCGAAGGGCCGAATGGCCTACTCCTGCACCTATTTTCTATGTTTCTATGTTTTTATGTAATCTGAAGAAGGAGTTTTACATTATTTTCTCAACTGCTCATTATAACCTCACATCTCTCCCACCTTGGCGGCACGGTAGCGCAGCGGTAGAGTTGCTGCTTTACAGCGAATGCAGCGCCGGAGACTCAGGTTCGATCCTGACTACGGGTGCTGCACTGTAAGGAGTTTGTACGTTCTCCCCGTGACCTGCGTGGGTTTTCTCCGAGATCTTCGGTTTCCTCCCACACTCCAAAGACGTACAGGGTATGTAGGTTAATTGGCTGGGTAAATGTAAAAAATTGTCCCTAGTAGGTGTAGGATAGTGTTAATGCACGGGGATCGCTGGGCGGCACGGACTTGGAGGGCCGAAAAGGCCTGTTTCCGGCTGTATATATATGATATGATATGATGATATGATTCTTCTCCAAGGATAGGAATAAAGGAAGTCAGATGACATCATCTTTGTTGCTTGAATTCCTGTGTGTATACTGCTGTTCAAGATGAGGATGAGAGGTAATTTCCTTTGATGCTGTCTTTTTTCAATGTATACTAACATATAGAAAGGTTCAATAGAGTTCTGACATCACATGATTACTGCTTTTGATCCATATAGATCATCACCTTCCTTGCTCAGTCCAGACATGAAAAATCCTTTACTCTTCCTCCAAATAGGCTTCACACTGCTTGGTGCTTGAGTTTGCTCTTGGCTTCCTTTGTTTTATCACAACCTGCTATCCTCTCTTGATAGCACAGATATGTCAAGCACTACTTTTATGTTTATACCCATCAGCCTGATGCTATGTGCTACTACAACAATAACATTTTCTCTTGTAATTCTCCTGTTGAAAAGATGCAGCAGAGCAAGGCTCCAGATTTTTTTTCTCTTACCTGTACGTCAGCCTTTGTCACTAAGTCTTTACAGGTGATGTTATAAAATCATTGTTTACTTTCACCTGGGCAACATCAAGGGCTTGCTCAACATTCAATTTCTTCCCACTGTGTAACCTCCATTGAGATGCAAATCATAGATTGCAAGAAATTTTACTTAGTAGTCATTTTCACATTCTGGGCATTGATGGGAAGGCCATTTATTGCCCACATGAAATTGCTCTGGAGAAAGTGTTGATGAGGCACCTTGTTGAACCGTTCCAGTCTGACTGGTGGCAGTATTTACAATAGTGCACTAGGTAGCGATTTCTATACAGCATAGAAGGTATTTATTCACAAAGTGCTGGAGTATCTCAGCAGGTCAGGCAGCATCTCAGGAGATTTGTACCAGCATCTGCAGTTATTTTCTTATATCTCCATACAGCATAGAAACTGAACATTTAACCCATCAACCCTATACCTCCCAGCAAGCACTCATTTACACTAATCCTAAAATTACTGTGTTTCTAAGTCTCCACACATTCACATGAACTCTCCTCAGAGTCTTGCTTATCTACATACGTGGGGCATTTTTACAGTTTCCAATTTATCTACCAACCTGCAAATCTCTGTGAGGGAGGTGGAAACTGCAACGATTGGGAACCCATGCAATCATAGGGAGAATGTACGCACACAAACTAGACCGGAGGCTGGGCTTGGATCCATTCTATCTTGTATATGCATTAGGTTCACAATTCTTGTAATATAATTCAATTAATCACCAACCTACAATCAAGTTGCACTTCATGCAATGAATACATTAAATGTCACTAAATGTAATGCTGCACACTTCCATGCACCTCCATCATGTTTGCTTGTTGTAAGTCTATGAATTGGTCAATCTAATGATTTGGTCCATTGTCATTAAACAAAATGTAATTCAGTTTGTCAGTTGACCATTTTTATGTAAAGTTCTCTTTTAAGGGGTAAAGTTCTTTGTTTATTATCATTTTGATTTTCATGTCTTGGCATTGATGGGAAAGCCATTGATTTACTGATTAATGAATTTCATTCCCGCTGTGAAGTTTTCAATAGTAAAAGGAGAGACCACTAGATTTGCTTAAGTCAATGTTGTTACTTTTCTGTGAAGATATATGCCTTGTGGATAAGTAGGAAAGAAAAACTGCAGATGCTGGTTTAAATCGAAGTTAGACACAAAATGCTGGAGTAACTCAGTCTGAAGAAGGGTCTCGACCCGAAACGTCACCCATTCCTTCTCTCCCGAGATGCAGCCTGACCCGCTGAGTTACTCCAGCATTTTGTGTCTTGTGGATAGCCAGACTTCAGGGATACTCCAACATTTATCTCTGCTCACAATCTGTTTCAATGTTTAATTAAAAATCCCCTTGGTAATATATGAAGGTTGGTCTTTTTTTTGTGTCAGGGGTCCGTTCAATTGCCAGTGCAGTATTTTATGTAGGTATATCTTGTTAAATGCCTTCTTGTTTCAAGTTTGGCTATAGGGTGAGTAAAGGTCAGAACAAAAATCTTAAAGGAATACCAAGGATAAATAATTTGGCAGGATATAGATGTTAAGATGACACATGCAAAATATTTCATTATATCCTGGATTAACTAATTACAGGCGCCTGCCTGGGTTGCCGGGAGACCTGGGTGTAATCTTAATTTTGTCCTCATGTTGTATTATCACTGGGAATGTTTTTGTTCCAGCGTTTAACTGGGGGAAATGCCACTCGATCCTAATTGTAAGAGCCTCTGCATTATAAACAGAAAATAATGTTATCGAAAGTTGTTCTAAGTGATTTCAGACTAGGCAGGTGTAGCTGCATTACAGGAAATACTTTGTCGATGTAACGTGATTTTTTGTAAACCTCAATATTAAATTGTCAGTCATTCCAGAAAAAAAATCAAAAAGTTGCCATTTTATTAACATCCTGCCATCCATTAATTTATGCCTGACTGTGGACAAATTATTCAAGTATCAAATAAATTATACTCCACGTACACGTGCCGACGTCTGATGCATTACAATTTTTTTCCCAGTCTTTTAATTTTTCATTCCATTACAAATTTAATATTGGAGAGCAATTAAGCTGTCAGTGAACAAGTAAACCTACTCATCCATGGGAAACACCTAGCTGAGAAAGACATGCTATTGAACGTTTGTGTTTCAATGTCTGAAGGCCTAGTCAGGTGCACTGGTTGGTATTTCTGTGGTTAAGCAAAAATAACAATCAATAGATTGATTTGCAGTTGTTAACTTCACAGCAAAAAAGTAGCATTACAGTGTAAATGTTCATTAGTTTACTTTAAATGAACTACAGGACTGTACAATATGAAAATAAATAAGCAACATTTGGCATTGGTAGCCTATTGATAAAAACAGCAAACTTTCACTCTGCATCGAAACTAAACTAAAGATGGTTTGTAATTTACTTCAATTTACATAATATTTATTCAATTTATTTATGCGAGTAAAATGAATGTTGATAGTTTGTTGATTCAGATTTTCTCATATTATTTATATATTCCCATGTAGCATATATTCCCATGTAGCATTGAGCAAGGCCATTCGGCCCATTATGTCTTTCCTAGCTCTCAGAGCAATTCATCAATTCCATCCCTATTTGTTTCTCTGTAACCTCTTCTCTCTCATGTTGATCAACTCCACCATGATTTACCTAAAATCACTCTGGTCTAACCAACCAGCAAGTGTAGGAAGGAACTACAGATGCTGGTTTAAATCGAAGATAGACACAAAATGCTGGATCCCGCTAATTCAGCGGGACATGCATCATCTCTGGAGAGAACTTCTGTCCCGCTGAGTTACTCCAACATTTTGTGTCTAACCAACCAGCATGTCTTTGGGATGCGCAAGGAAAATGGGAGCATTCAGGGGAACAACACACAATCACAAGAAGATCATGCAAATCCCACACAGACTGAGCTGAAGGTTGGGATGAAATCCAGGTCCCCAAAAATAAATAAGTCCACTGAACTTTGGGTGAATTTATTGATGTCAGTGGTTTTAAAAAGGGAAATATTTAATCAAGGTTGTAATGGAAAAACATCTGGAAACTAAAAACATAATAATCAGCACAGGAAGATAAGAAAGGATAAAGACTTTAATTTGCAAGAAAAGTGCATGTGCTTGCCAAATAGACTTTAGTATGAGGAATCATGAAAAAAATTAACTTCGGGCAGAAGTAGGAGGATGTGTCATGTTCGGTGGAGTAAATGCAACCGAAGTGAGAGGGGGCGATATCACAACACAGTTCTGTAAGAATAGTTAATAAAGCTATAAAAAATAATAGTTAATAAAGCTATAAAAAATAAATCAAAACAGTTGGGTTCTTTCCAGAGGGAGAAAATTGAAAATCAGAGAAGTAATTTTAAATTTACATGAAGCATCTATTAGCACACTTGGTGTATTGTGAACTAGTAGCCACATTATGATTAAAAATATAGAGGCAACATGGAGGTGCAAAAAATATTACTATGATTCCACATATTGAACACACTGAAGTTTTCGTCCTGAAGTTAAAAAGCTTGATACGGATGATCGGATCGAGCTCTTAAAGATTATCAAAGTATTACATGAAATGATGCAGAGGAGATGACAATAGACAATAGACAATAGGTGCAGGAGGAGGCCATTTGGCCCTTCGAGCCAGCACCGCCATTCAATGTGATCATGGCTGTTCATTCTCAATCAGTACCCCGTTCCTGCCTTCTCCCCATACCCCCTGACTCCGCTATCCTTAAGAGCTCTATCCAGCTCTCTCTTGAATGCATTCAGAGAATTGGCCTCCACTGCCTTCTGAGGCAGAGAATTGTGTGGCCATTCGGAGACTTACTTAACTGTAGATACAAAATGCTGGAGTGACTCAGCGGGTCAGGCAGCGTTTCTGGAGGACATGGACAGGTGACGTTTCAGGTGAGGAACATTCTTCAGAACCTTCGACAGACTGAAGATTTTTAGTGCATGAAGGAACTGCAAATGCTGGTTTAAACTAAAGATGGACACAAAATGCTGGAGTAACTCTGGAGAGAAAAGATGTTGTCTGTCCCGCTGAGTTACTCCAGCATTCTTCACATGTTTAAACTATAACGTTTTATTCTTAATTGTTTACTGTATGTCATGTTGTTATCCTTGCGAGCAAAGCACCAAGGCAAATTCCTTGTATGTGTACATACTTGGCCAATAAAATGTATTCAATTCAATTCAACTAATTTTGTGTCTATCTTTGAAGATTTTTAGTTTTTTGGACCAACTATTTTGAAACCAAGAAATGACCTCAAGTGCTGAAGTACTCAGTGGGTCAGGCAACATCTCTGGAGTATGTAGGATAGGTGACGTTTCATGTCGGGATCCTTCCTCAGACTGAAAGGTTCAGACGTCATCTGTCCATTCCTACCACTGAGGCTGACTGACCTGCTCAGTTCTTCCAACATTTCATGTTCTGCCCAGCGATGCCTCAGGTCATAGACTCACAGCCATACAGTGAGGAAACAGGCCCATCGGCCCAACGTGCCCACACCGTGCCCAACATGTCCCATCTACACTATTCCCCCATGCATGCATTTGGCCCAATATATCCCTCTAAACCTGTCCTATCCATGTTCCTGTCCAAATGTTTCTTGAACGATGCGATAATCCCTGCCTCAACTACAATAGACAATAGGTGCAGGAGGAGATGCTTCCATTTCCAATGAGATCAGAATTAGAAATCATGAATATCTGATAGTTACTAACAAACCCAAAAAGGATTTCAGTAAAATCCTTTTACCTAGTGAATGTTTAGAATGTGAAACACTTTGCCATGCAGAATAGTGGAACTGGTATATCCAAGTGGAAGCTAGATAAGCTTGTTGGAGAGATTCCCGCTGGTTACTAGAATATGCAGCCATGATTGCCTCCAGCAGTGCCCTTGTCCTCTTTGCCTCTGGCTATTTTCATGTTCTTAGAGGGAAATTTCTCACATCACTCACTCTGTGGTTCATAAATGCATTCAACACAACACTGATGTCCTGGATGTGAGGGCCAAGTTCATATTACATTCCCATTAGGTGCTGCCACACACCATGAAGATTTTGGAATTGTTATTGCTGTTGGCTTCCTGCATATGTTGCATCGTAGAACCACAAATAGCAGATCTCAGAAAATGTATTGACAGGAAAGGCTGTTAATGTGCACAATTGTTATGTTGGTCTGTGCTAGGTTTTAAGCGAGTTGTACCTGTCATCATAGAATGCCAAAGATTGGCTACCTCAGAACAAAAAGAGCTATTCCCAGCATGGGGAACTCAACGCACCTCTGTAGGTGCAAAATGTCTGTAGGACATTATTGAGCCAATTGAACCATAGCAGTGATCATCAAATAGATAATTGGGCTTCGAAAATAACGATAGCATTTCATTGATAGGTTTGGGGCTTCAATTCATCGCAGGTTGTCTGTTCTGGTCCTGGCACTGATGTTATTTAATCTTGTAATCCATGTTCATTCCTTGTACATGAAGCATTAGTAATATATATTGAATATTTGGCATTGGTATCATATCATCATCATCATATATATACAGCCGGAAACAGGCCTTTTCGGCCCACCAAGTCCGTGCCGCCCAGCGATCCCCATACATTAACACTATCCTACACCCACTAGGGACAATTTTTTTTACATTTACCCAGCCAATTAACCTACATACCTGCACGTCTTTGGAGTGTGGGAGGAAACCGAAGATCTCGGAGAAAACCCACGCAGGTCACGGGGAGAACGTACAAACTCCTTACAGTGCAGCACCCGTAGTCAGGATCGAACCTGAGTCTCCGGCGCTGCATTCGCTGTAAAGCAGCAACTCCACCGCTGTGCTGTACCGCTTATTCTTGTCACCTAGTCTCAGATAGCACAAAACATTATTGTTTTCCTTACTATCCAGGCAGATCATACTGTGCATGAATACATGCAAGGAAAAAGCACATGTTGGCCAGAGGAAGTAGCAAACCAGAGGACCGGGAGAAATTTAGAACTCAACAGAGGAGGACTAAGGGGTTAATTAAGAGGGGGAAAAAAAGAGCATGAAAGGAAAGCTTGTGGGGAATATAAAAACTGACTCTAAAAGCTTCTTTAGATATGTAAAAAGGAAAAGATTAGTGAAGACAAATGCAGCTCCCTTCCAATCAGAGACAGGTGAATTTATAATGGGAAAGCAAGGAAATGGCAAAACAGTTAAACAAGTACTGTGGTTCTGTCTTCACTAAGGAAGACACAAACAATCTCCCAGAAATACAAAGGGACCGAGGATCTAATGGGAGGGAGGAACTGAAGGGAATCCATAAAAGACAGGGAATGGTGTTAGGTAAACTTTTGGGACTGAAGGAAGATAAATCCCCAGGGCCTGGTGGTCTGCATCCCAGAGTACTCAAGGAGGTGCCCCTTGAAATCATGGATGCATTGGGGATCATTTTCCAATGTTCTCTCAAATCTGGATCAGTTCCTGTGGACTGGAGGGTAACCAGGATCGGGCAAAGTCAGCATTGATTTATGAAGGGGAAATCAACCTTGACTAATCTTCTGGAATTTTTTGAGGATGTAACAAGTAGAATTGATAAGGGAGACTCAGTGGATGTAGTGTATCTGGATTTTCAAAAAGCCTTTGACAAGGTCCCACACAAGGGATTAGTGTGCAAAATTGGAGCACATGGTATTGGGGGTAGGGTATTGAAATGGATAGAGAACTGGTTGGCGGACAGGAAACAAAGAGTAGGAATTAACGGGACCTTTTCAGAATGGCAGACAGTGGGGTGCCGCAAGGCTCGGTGCTGGGACCCCAGTTATTTACAATATATATTAACAATTTAGACAAGGGAATTAAATGTGACATCTCCAAGTTTGCAGATGACACAAAGCTGGGTGGCAGTGTGAGCTGCGATGAGGATGCTATGAGGCTGCAGGATGACTTGGATAGGTTAGGTAAGTGGGCAGATGCATGGCAGATGCAATATAATGTGGATAAATGTGAGGTTATCCACTTTGGTGGCAAGAACAGGAAGGCACATTATTACCTGAATGGTGTCAGATTAGGAACAGGTGAGGTGTAATGAGACCTGGGTGTGCTTATATATCAGTCACTGAAAGTAAGCAGGCAGTGAAGAAAGCTAATGGCATGTTGGCCTTCATTGCAAGAGGATTTGAGTTTAGGAGCAAGGAGGTCCTACTGCAGCTGTGCAGGGCTCTGGTGAGACTGCACCTGGAGTATTGTGTGTAATTTGAGGAAGGACATTATTGCTATTGAGGGAGTGCAGCATAGGTTCACCAGGTTAATTCATGGGATGGCGGGACTGACATATAATGAAAGAATGGGTCGACTGGGCTTGTATTCACCAGAATTTAGAAGGATGAGAGGGGATCTTATAGAAACATATAAAAGTCTTAAAGGATTGGACAGGCTAGATGCAGAAAAAATGTTCCCGATGTTGGGGGTGTCCAGAACCAGGGGTCACAGTTTAAGAATAAGGGGTAGGCCATTTAGAACTCAGATGAGATAAAACTTCTTCACCCAGAGAGTTGTGAATCTGTGGAATTCTTTGCCACGGAAGGCACTGGAGGCAAATTCACTAGATGTTTTCAAGAGAGAGTTTGATTTAGCTCTTAGGGCTAAAGGAATCAAGGGATATGGGGAAAAAACTGGAACGGGGTACTGATTTTAGATGATCAGCCATGAACATATTGAATCATACTGGCTCGCAGGGCCGAATGGCCTACTCCTGCATCTATTTTTCTATGTTCTACGTTTCTATGTTTCTACATCAAGATAGTACAAAAGGAAAAAGGAAGAGTGCAGAATATAGAACTGCAGCTTCAGAGAAACTGCAGTAAAAATTGCAAGAGTCATAACATGGTAGATTGGGAGAGCAGGGATACATCCTTAGCATATGAAAGGACTGCTCAAGAGACTGATAACAGCAGGGAAGTAGTTGTTCTTGAATCTGATGTTACGTGCTTTGAAGCTTTTGCATTTCCTGCCTAATGGGAGAAGGGAGAAGAGAGAATGACTGAGGCAATGGTGGTCCTTGATTATGTTAACTGTTTTTCTGAGATGCATGAAATGTGGATGGATTTAAGGGGAAGGCTGGTTTTTGTGTAATGTACTGTGCTACATTCACAACTCTCTGCAATTTCTTGCCATACCATGCTGTGATGCATCCCAATTGGATGTTTTCTATGGAGCCTCTGAAGAGATTGGTAAGAGTCATTGGAAACATGCCATGTTTCCTTTGACTTCTTGTTAAAGGGAACTGACAAGTGACAGACCAAAGAACAGTATAATTCCCATTACTATTTCGTTTGCCACTCCAACAACACACACTAAAATAATTCAACTGATCATCATGCATAAGACGACCTGATACTTTCCTATCTTTGTTGACAACCAACACATCCTGTCTTTCATTAGAGTTCAGATTGACATCTGCCCAACTCTCAAATGACGTGATTTTTGTTCTGCGATTATAATTGATTATAATTGTAAACAAGGATTTCTAGAGATAGCTTCTCCTGAACATGATGAACTTTTCCAGTATTTTCTCCATTCATTTTAGATACCGGGGTACTGATTGTAGATGATCAGCCATGTATACACTTGTATACACTGGAATTTAGAAGGATGAGGGGGGGATCTTATTGAAACATATAAGATAATTAGGGGATTGGACACATTAGAGGCAGGAAACATGTTCCCAATGTTGGGGGAGTCCAGAACAAGGGGCCACAGTTTAAGAATAAGGGGTAGGCCATTTAGAACGGAGATGAGGAAGAACTTTTTCAGTCAGAGAGTGGTGAAGGTGTGGAATTCTCTGCCTCAGAAGGCAGTGGAGGCCAGTTCGTTGGATGCTTTCAAGAGAGAGCTGGATAGAGCTCTTAAGGATAGCGGAGTGAGGGGGTATGGGGAGAAGGCAGGAACGGGGTACTGATTGAGAGTGATCAGCCATGATCGCATTGAATGGCGGTGCTGGCTCGAAGGGCCGAATGGCCTACTCCTGCACCTATTGTCTAGGTATCTATGTACCTCAAATCAATCGAGTTTTTGGTTTTGATCATTTTTTGAAAGTCGCTCTCTGACTTCTACCCACCATTGAAGTGGAATTGAATGTCAAAGGAGATTACCTCCTGTGTGTCCAGAAACGCGAGAGGAGGATGGAGTAACATCTATGCACTATTTACAGTGAATAGTAGGATGCCGGAGAGAAAAAAGGGAATTGGTTTATCAAAGAATCAATGAAAGTCAGGAAGATCGCCCAAGGAACAATTGCAAGATTACAGGGAATGAACAAAATAGACAATAGACAATAGACAATAGGTGCAGGAGTAGGCCATTCAGCCCTTCGAGCCAGCACCGCCATTCAATGCGATCATGGCTGATCACTCTCAATCAGTACCCCGTTCCTGCCTTCTCCCCATACCCCCTCACTCCGCTATCCTTAAGAGCTCTATCCAGCTCTCTCTTGAAAGCATCCAACGAACTGGCCTCCACTGCCTTCTGAGGCAGAGAATTCCACACCTTCACCACTTTCTGACTGAAAAAGTTCTTCCAACGAACAGAATCAGCTGGAACCTCGTCAATCGGTTTACAAACACCTGGTATTTTACATGTGCTTGATTTATGCGTTTATAGAATACCGCGCTTGCTAATCACAACTAAAGTTTAATTGTCATGCTCCTATTGTAGGAATAACGATGAAATATATTGTAAATATCCAGCATTTGACCAGTTCTGGAACACCAAATATGTTTCTCTTTCATTGTTAATGTGACTTATGCTCTGAGTCTGAAGATTTAACATTGTCAGATATGATATGTTTACTGGCACTGTTGTTGTCACCAGATCTCAACATAGCTCCAAGTATGTGCTGCCATCTCAATGTTGTTCATCACTTCTTTCAGTTTGATGTATTGGTGGCACATTCTGCAATGCGTTGCTACATTGACAAACCATGCACAACTATATAATTCATTGATGTGCTTTTGTGAAATAATATCAAAGCAAATTTATTCGAGCCTTTGGTTCCCCTGAGATATGTAATTTCTTTCATCCAATTTCACTTTTCAGAAACCTGAGGGTTCCTCAAACTTGTTAAAATATTTTGCAATTAAATCTATGTAGAAGCTCAAAGTCTTCCCTTTAGTTCACACTGTTTCCTCCTCTGATCTAAGCAAGTATTCATATTACAATTTGTTTCAACAATTACCCATTCTATTGGTTCATCTATTTTCTTTGACCTTTAAAGTGAGCTTCATTTTTAATTTTCTCCAAAGTGAAAATGGTAATTTTTCGCAGTTGCCGCTAACTGAAGTAACTTGTTCCTCAAATCTGATCTTCTATTTCCTTGCAAGCAGTCCATGTTTGAATATAGTTGTGTTCTTCTCTGTAGCTTGTAATACATTTAGCCTTCAATACGAAGGCAACTTTCATGAGAATATCCTGCTTATGAAAATGGATTTGGTGAACCTGCTGCAAACCCAGGAATGACATATGTTATTTACAGTGTAAGAAAATAACTGCAGATGCTGGTACAAATCAAAGGTATTTATTCACAAAATGCTGGAGTAACTCAGCAGGTCAGGCAGCATCTCAGGAGAGAAGGAATGGGTGACGTTTTGGGTCGAGACCCTTCTTCAGACTGATGTCAGGGGGGCGGGACAAAGGAAGGGTATAGGTGGAGACAGGAAGATAGAGGGAGATCTGGGAAGGAGGAGGGGAAGAGAGGGACAGAGGAACTATCTAAAGTTGAAGAAGTCGATGTTCATATCACTGCGCTGCAAGCTGCCCAGGCGAAATATGAGGTGCTGTTCCTCCAATTTCCGGTGGGCCTCACTATGGCACTGGAGGAGGCCCATGACAGAAAGGTCAGACTGGGAATGGGAGGGGGAGTTGAAGTGCTCGGCCACCGGGAGACCAATTTGGCCAACGCGGACCGTGCGCAGGTGTTGAGCGAAGCGATCGCCGAGGCTGCGCTTGGTTTCGTCGATGTAAATAAGTTGACATCTGGAGCAGCGGATGCAATAGATGAGGTTGGAGGAGGTGCAGGTGAACCTCTGTCTCACCTGGAAAGATTGTTTGAGTCCTTGGATGGAGTTGAGGGGGGAGGTAAAGGGACAGGTGTTGCATCTCGTGCGGTTGCAGGGGAAAGTGCCCGGGGATGGGGTGGTTTGGGTAGGAAGGGACGAGTGGACCAGGGAGTTATTTACTGTCTTTTTAAATGTTATTTACTGTCTTTTTAAATGGTGGTGCCACATACCCTTCTTTCATTGCTGTCTTTGCTGGTAAGCATCTCAATAGACAATAAACAATAGACAATAGGTGCAGGAGTAGACCATTCGGCCCTTCGAGCCAGCACCACCATTAAATGTAATCATGGCTGATCAACCTTAATCAGTACCCCGTTCCTGCCTTCTCCCCATACCCCCTGACTCCGCATTCCTTAAGAGCTCTATCTAGCTCTCTATTGAATGCATTCAGAGAACTGGCCTCCACTGCCTTCTGAGGCAGAGAATTCCACAGATTTACAACTATCTGACTGAAAAGGTTTTTCCTCATCTCCGTTCTAAATGGCCCACCCCTTATTCACAAACTGTGGCCCCTGGTTCTGGACTCCCCCAACATTGGGAACATGTTTCCTGCCTCTAACGTGTCCAACCCCTTAATAATCTTATATGTTTCGATAAGATCCCCTCTCATCCTTCTAACTTCCAGTGTATACAAGCCTAGTCGCTCCAGTCTTTCAACATATGACAGTCCCGCCATTCCAGGAATTAACCTAGTAAACCTACGCTGCACGCCCTCAATAGCAAGAATATCCTTCCTCACATTTGGAGACCAAAACCACACAGTACTCCAGGTGTGGTCTCACCAGGGCCCTGTACAACTGCAGAAGGACCTCTTTGCTACTATACTCAACTCCTCTTGTTATGAAGGCCAACATTCCATTGGCTTTCTTCACTGCCTGCTGTACCTGCATGCTTCCTTTCAGTGACTGATGCACTAGGACACCCAGATCTGGTTGTACGTCCCCTGTTCCTAACTTAACACCATTCAGATAATACTCTGCCTTCCTATTCTTACCACCAAAGTGGATAACCTCACACTTATCCACATTAAACTGCATCTGCCATGCATCCGCCCACTCACACAACCTGTCCAAGTCACCCTGCAACCTCATAGCATCTTCCTCACAGTTCACACTACCACCCAGCTTTGTATCATCTGCAAATTTGCTAATGGTACTTTTAATCCCTTCATCCAAGTCATTAATGTATATTGTAAATAGCTACGGTCCCAGCACCGAGCCTTGCGGTACTCCACTAGTTACTGCCTGCCATTCTGAAAGGGACCCATTTATCCTCACTCTTTGCTTTCTGTCTGTCAACCAATTTTCTATCCATGTCAGTACCCTACCCCCAATACCATGTGCTCAACTTCCGTTACATTCAGTCGAGAATGGAAAATTGCTCAACTGTAATTCACAGTTGAAATCATATGACCACAATTCAACATAAATCGAGCACTTCATCTCCGACTTGTTGTTTCTTGGACAATACAGTCATTAAAGTCGCCCATGTACTTTTTCATGCTGTCCACCTGCTTTTGAAAATTCTGTTATTTGAATCATCTAGTTAAAATGACACATTTTATGCATGTTTTTACAAATGCTGGATAATATTGCCTTAGTGCTGCAATCTGCACAATTTTATCTTGTCATCTGCTCTCTTTGACAGATAGTATTTAAGATTTCTCAGCTGAATGCTTCTTCATCTTGTTCTTGTATATCAACTTGATGATTCTTTACTCTATAGTGCAATCTTTGGCCTTTGCTTTAATGTTCAAGACATTTATGCTGCCAAATTAACTGTCATATGTTGTTCTCACGGTTGCTTTTATCTGAGCAAATCATTTGATTATAACAAATTATTTTGTCCTTCACTTGTGGTTAAGTGTCCTTGTTAGCCTGGATTGATGCAATTTGCTTGGCAGTTTGACCATCTCCATCCGATTTCTTGATGCAAATGTGATTTTAGTCTGCCCTTAAAAATTTGGAAACGTTTTGACGGAAAGCAAGCATAAGTTCCTGATTCAAAAAAAGAAAATGCTCACTATACTCAGGAGGTCTGGCAGCAACTGTAGAAATAAAAAAGTAGTTAATGTTTCAGGATGAAGCCCTGTTGGGTTCATTATTCTGCAGAATTAATTCTGTTTCTCTTTGGATCTTTCATCTGATTTCATTGATCTTTCCTAAGGACTGCCATAATGTTCTTCCCTAATCAAAAATGCAACACCCCACCCTAACCCAAACCCCATTCCGTACTTGTAATGCTCAAAATTGATTCAATTTGTCCTTAATTTTTGAGTCCTGAACTTAACTCATGAGCTGGAAGTATGAGCAATACCTATTACCGCTGCAATGATGTGTTTGGGCAGCATGGTGGCGCAGCGGCAGAGTTGCTGCACTACAGCACCAAAGACCCAGGTTCGAGCCTGACTATAGGTGCTGTCTGTACATTCTCTCCATGACCGCATGGGTTTTCTCTGGGAGATCCGGTTTCCTCACACATTCCAAAGATGTACAGGTTTGCAGGTTAATTGGCTTCTGTAAATTGTAAAATTGTCCCTAGTGTGTAGCATAGTGCTCGTGTACGGGATGATTGCTGGTCAGCGAGGACACGGTGGGCCTGTTTCCGCGCTGTATCTTTAAACTAAATTAAACTGAACACACAGCAGTACTCAGATTCAGTCAATGAGGTGGATCATTCATCTGGGTGCCTGTGTATTTCACAGACTTACCTACATTTCTTTGTGAAAATCCAATGTTTAACGCCAGCCAAAGTTAAACCGCCAGTAGCGTCTACTCAGTGAAGTGTGTCCCCAGTGCACATCCACTCCACTGGTGAACTCCTCACAGGACAACAAGAAGCTCCATAAGTTCATAAGTTCACAAGAATTAGGCTATTCGACCTACTAAGATTTACTCTGCCATTCAATCATGGCTAATCTATCTTTCCCTCTCAACCCCATTCACCTGCCTTCTCCCCATAACCTTTGACACCTTTACAAATCAAGAACCTGTTAATCTCCGCCTAAAAAATACCCAATGACTTTGCCTCCTCAGCCTTCTATGGCAATAAATTCCAAAGATTCACCACCCTCTGACTAAAGAAATCTCCTTTCTAAAGGTATATCCTATTCTGAGGCTGTGCCCTCTGGTGCTAGACAATCCCACTAGTGGAAACATCCTGCCCACATCAACTCTATCCAAGCCTTTCACTATTCGGTAAGTTTCAACAAGGTTCCCCTTCATCCTTCTAAACTCCAGCGAGTACAGGTCGAGTGCCTTCAAATGCTCATCATACGTTAGCCCAATTGTCCCCAGGATCATTCTCATAAACCTCCTCTCCACCCTCTCCACTGCCAGCACATCCTTTCTCAGATATGGGGCCCAAAACTGCTCGCAATAATCCAAATGTGGTCCGACCGGTGCCTTCTAAAGCCTCAACATTACATCGCTATTTTTATATTCTAGTCCTGTCGAAATAAATACTAACATTACATTTGTCTTCCTCACTACCGATTCAGTTCGCAGATTAACTTTTTGAGAAGCCTGCACCAGCTCTCCCAAGTCCCTTTACACCACCAATTTCTGAATCCTCTCCCCAATTAGAAAATAGACCATGTCTTTATTCCTACTACCAAAGTGCATGACCGCATACTTTGCTATGCTATATTCCATTTGTTTCTTCTTTGCCCACTCTTCCAACCTGTCCAAATCCTTCTGCAGTCCCTGCTCTGTCTACACTACCAGCATCTCCACCTATCTTCGTATCGTATGCAAACTTCGCCGTAAAGCCTTCAATTTCCACATCCAATTAATTGATATACAACGTGAGGAGCAGTGGCCCCAGCAACGATCCCGACGGAACACCACTAGTCACTGGTAGCCAACCAGAAAAAGCCCCCTTATTCTCACTCTTTCTCTTCTGCCATTCATCCAACCTCCTGCCCATGCTAGTTTATTCCCTCTAATACCATGGGCTCTCATTTATTTAGTTGTTTCATATGCGGCAACTTATCAAAAGCTTTTTGATAAACCAGATAAAGAACACCCACTGACTCTAATTTGTCTATCTTGCTATTTACTTCCTCAAATAATTTGGTCAAACAGTTTTGTCGGGCAAGATCTCCCCTTTACAAAACCACGCTGACTTCAGCCTATTTTATCGTGTGCTTCTAAGTGCCCAGAAACCTCATACTTAATAAAGGACACATACATTTCCCAAGAATCACACAGAGAAATTCACCCACTGAATTTGAGATTAAGCCAAGTGAAACGCAGCAGCCCTTTGTTAATAATGAGGAAAGAAAAAACAGATGGGAAGATAATGGTAAAACCTGAGATTTTGTGGTGTGTAGAAAGGAGCTGGTTTATGCTAAAGATAGACACAAAGCAGATGCTGGTTTATGCCAAAGATAGACACAAAGTGCTGGAGTAACACAACAGGTCAGGCAGCATCTCTGGAGAAAATGAATGGGTGATGTTTCGGGTTAAGATCCTTCTTCAGACTGAAGGTAGTGGAGAGAGAACTGGATATAACTCCCGTTGGAGACAGTAGAAGAACTTCTTCAAAGTTGCCATTCCTTGAGGAGATTTTGCTTGCGGAGCAGAAAGAAAATGTGTGGAAAGGAATTGTAGATACTGGTTTATACCAAAGATAGACACAAAGTGCTGGAGTAACTCAGCAGGTCAGGCAGAATCTCTGGAGAAAATGGAAGTGGGGCTTATTTAACTGTTTAAAATCTGTTAGCTTTGAAATATTAAATTATTTTAGTGTTCTTTTAGTGTTATATTGTTTTCATGTATTCAAAAAAACCCTCTCTTTTGGATGTTTATGAATGTCAAAATCATTCGACTAGATGTCAAAGCCATTCTGAGTGCAGATCCCACTAATACTGGGAGTTTCTCTGCACTGAAATAAGCATTGCTGGGGTCCAGGGTCAAATGGAAAACTGCACCTCGAACCGCCCTGAATGAAACTGCCCTAATGTGTCAGGAATTTTTCTCTGCTTTTTTTGCATTTTTTCATGATTATGGATCTTGAATATTTTTCGCAGTGGCCTTGGGCAGTAAAGTTTGATAAAAGGTTTTGTTTTCGTCCGTAAGTAAACCCATGAGAGATCAATTACTAGAGCTATAACGATCACTATTAAAAAGGAACATCAAGTATGCAGTGCCCATTTCCAATTAGTGCAGCATTTTTGAGCTTGTGTCAACATCAAGCACTCCAAAATTCAGAAGAAAGCTGCAATTTTCCTCACAATGTTCATGAATCTTATCCTGAGAAGATTGTTATCAACAGATTCCAAAAATCATTGATAATCTCTGTGAAGGAGTGCCAATTAGAATCGCATTGCTGATGATATTTTTTGCTGTAGATTCAATGTCTGAATTCAGATTGACCAGTCATTACACTTCAGAATGCAGTTATCGTTGAGAAAAGACTTATATCTCCACTTAGCTCTCATCTTAATCCAACCTGTTTTTTCTAATCTACTCCCCGTTTGCTTCATGGGACTGCTGTTTTCCAAAATGTATCTGCTGTACAAATCTGAGAGCAAATGTTTGAAATATGTTCAGGATTTACGTAAAGATGCTTCATGTTCCCTGACATTATGTGGGAGGTTAAAAAAGCTTGTTAACCAGAGTTCAGAATCAGTAAAGTGGGTTACCAATGTGATCGAGGTGACTCATCCTCCATGAATTTCAATCTTCACTTTGGGAAAATTGCTTGACTTCTACTCTTTTCCTTCCAATTCTCTTCCACCTCCTTAATTTGTGTTAATGCCAATAGAGGTGGAATGAACTGCCGTGCAGCTGCCAACGGATGACATGATATCAGGTGCTATACTAATCCCTAAGAGTGGAGTTAACTGTTACATGACCTCAACTAAGCACCCAATTTGGCATTCCATTCACAGTCTCAATCCAGTGAACAATATTTTTTTTACGTAGAACATTGGACAGTGCAGCATGTTTGTACCGAACATGATGCCAGGTTAAACTGATCTCATCTGCCTGTACATGATCCGTATCCCTCTATTCTCCACACTTCCAAGTACCTATCTAAAAACCACTTAAATGCCACTGTCGTAGCAGCCTCCATCACTCACCCTAGCAATGTGTTGCAAGGCTCCACCACTCTCTGTGTAAAAACCTTGCCCCAACATCACCATTAAACTTTCTCCCTTTCACCTCATAGCTACGCCCTCTAGTGTTGGTCATTTCAATGCCGGGAGCCCCGACTGCCCCGACGTGGCAATATCGACTGCCTGACCGCGGGAGAAGATGGCAGGGAAGAGAAAGACATTCTGGCCTTCCATCACAGTGAGGAGGTGACCGGAGGAGACTCATTGCGATGGATGTTTTTTTGTTTTATGTTGGTTTTGTGATTGTGGGTTTTATTGCTTTCCTTTTATTGCTTCTCATTGTTGACTGTGGGTAATGTAATTTCATCCAAAAACATTTTTTTTTCCGGATGACAATAAAGGCTATTCTATTCTATTCTACTCTACTCTACTCTACTCTACTCTACTCTACTCTACTCTACTCTACTCTACTCTACTCTATTCTATTCTATTCTATTCTATTCTATACTATTCTACCCTGGGAAAAAAATGGTTCTGACTGTCTACCCTGTCTATGCCTCTCATATCAAGTGATCCCTCAACCTCCAACATTCTGGAGGCAACAATCCAAGTCTATCCAGCCTCTCCCTGTAGATGAAACCTCCTAATCCAGGTAAACATCCTCTGCACCGTCTCAAAAGCCTGTTAATCGCCACCATTTCAATATGACACCTCTATGAAACTTTATATCTGGAACATGTTTATATTAATAAAAATTGCATGTGATTTTGCATTGTTGCAAATGTCATATAGTTCCAAAATGTCTTTGTTGTAATCTTAGAGGATCTGTGAGATTTATTTAGTAATAGGGGAAAGTGAAATAAATTTTCTTTCTTAGCAACAACAATTTCCAATTTTACCAATTGCGTAAGGCATAATTGAATATTAAAAGAATAGTTAAATATTTATGGCATAATTGAATATTTTTTTAAAAGTAACAGTTTTAAAAAGTTTAAAAGAAAATTTAAATGGTGGTGGGATGAGGCACCATTTTGCCAGCAGTTGAGCATGATGATCTTAAATATTACTAATACATGATAAATGACACAAATCAATGCTGTAACTTTCTGGCTTCTGGACCATATAACTAAATTAATGACCTCTCGATGGTCCTTTGGGCACAGAGAATCCGGCACGGTGGCGCAGCGGTAGAGTTGCTGCCTTACAGCGAATGCAGCACCGGAGCCTCAGGTTTCAATCCTGACTACGGGCGCCGTCTATATGGAGTTTGTACGTTCTCCCCGTGACCTGCGTGGGTTTTCTCCGAGATCTTCGGTTTCCTCCCACACTCCAAAGATGTACAGGTATGTAGGTTAATTGACTGGGTAAATGTAAAAATTGTCCCTAGTGTGTGTAGGATAGTGTTAATGTGCGGGGATCGCTGGGCGGCGCGGACTTGGTGGGCCAAAGGGGCCTGTTTCCGCGCTGTATCTCTAAATCTAAAAAAAAAAATTAAATAAAAATTAAGGCACGGTAAGTACAACACCTGGAGGCCTTGATTGTACCTCGAAATGTGGTTGCCGGGACAACCTCCAATTTAAGAATGAACCGCTGGGCCCATGGCCCTTTCCTCCCCAACATCCTCTTGGTAGCGTACAAGGTTTGGACAGTGTCATCAGGAAAAGGGAGAGGTGGTAGCATCTGATTCATGGTAAACCCTAGGAGGTGCACGAACACTGCTTAGTTCTTCAACTTCCGCTCCTCCCAGCTGGAACATCAAGAGGGAAAATTCTATTCCTTCTACCTCCCAACTGAATACACCTCCGTTGTCGAAAGAAGTCTGAAGAACGGTCCCAACCCGAAACGTCACCTATTCCTTTTCTCCAGAGATGCTGCCTGACCCGCTGCTCTGGCAAGTTGTGTCTATCTTTGGTTGTAAACTATCACCTGCAGTTCCTTCCTACACATTTGCGCTATCCAAAAGCCTTGGATAAACCAGGAGAATCCTCGATCTACTGAGGACCAGCTCTGCAGCATTCAAGTCAGGAGATCCTGAGTCATACAACCTCCAGAAGACCGGACTTCCGGTGGCGTCAATGGTGGTGTGAGGACGTCGCTGTTTCGCTCTGCTCCCAAAGAATGTTTTAATGTGCTAAAATATGAGTTGGAAGACAGGGGGAGTTCTGAAAATAACTACCGGAGCTGCTATTTAATTGTGTGTTATCAGAAACCCTGCTGATAACAGGGAATAATTGCAGTTTTAAATGAAAAAACAGAAATCTCGCCAGAAACCTGCAAAAGCCGCTTCAAGACCTGCTACAAGAACCTACTTGAAAAAAAAAATTGAAAAGACTCCTCAATCCCCTCAAACATCAGCTGGAAGTTCAGAAGGAGAAGTTGATTTCCGAAATCCTTCTACAGAATTGCCTTTAATGGAGGAACACAGGGAACAAATGGAAAAGTCAGTATTAGCTTCAGTCACTGAAGTTATCTCTAAAGTGATACGAGAGGAGAATCTCGCGCTGGACAAAAGCCTCTCTGAAAAAATTAAACAAGGTAATGATACGCTGATGGGGAAAATTGGTGACTTAACCAAACGTGTGGTCGAAGTTGAGGAGGATTTAAACAAGAAGATTAAGCGGGTTGAAAAGGATTGTAATAAAAAACTGGATACAATGCTAAAATCTACTGAGGCGTCTATGGAAGGAATGGACAATACGATAATTGAGATGGCTAAGGAGATAAAGAGATTAAAAAAGGAACAAGAAAGTACTGGGAGGGAGCTTGCTAAAATGAAGTATAAATGTACGGACTTGGAAGCAAGATCAAGGAGACAAAATTTGAGGTTAAGTGGAGTAAAAGAGGGAAAGGAGACTGGACAAAACTTTCAGGAGTTTGCTGCCAATTTACTCAAACAAGTACTTGATCTGTCTGAAGCCCCGAGAATAGATATGGTTCACCGGGTCCGACTTAAGGCTCAAGCAAGCTTAACTTCCCCCCCAAGACAGATTATTCTGAAATTCTATGACATTTCAACCCTGGAAGGAATTATGAAAAAGATTCCATATGGGGTGAATTTGATGTTTGGAGAAGACAAATTAAGATTCTTCCGTGATTTGCCAGCCGAAGTCATGGAAAAGAGGGACAAGTTTACAAACACGAGAAGGTTACTGAAAGAGGTTAAGGGAGTAAGATATGGGATAGTATATCCTGCAAAATTGCGAATTACTTATAACCATGTTGAACGTGCATTCACGGATCCAGAAGAGGCATTTAAATATGCACAAAGTATCACAAAGGAGGACTACTGATCATTATGAGTTGGTCTCCTACAATAACACCGAGGAGAAACGACAAAGAAAGGATTGTGTTTCTGTTTTTACTTTTTTTTTAACATACAAAAAAGACTGCTCTTGTTAAAATGGTGATTCTTCCTCGAGGCATTGTCTAGACATTTTATCTTTGGAATGTTAATTCAAGGTCGGATTTTATGTTTCATTTTAATAAAGGATAGACGAGGACGAGAAACTGTGGCGGGGAAAATAAATTGAGAATTGTGAATAAATTGAGAATATAGTGTAATATAGAATACTATTAGTGGACTTGTATATAGAAAATTATGATTTAAGAAACATATAATTACATACTAACATACTAACATAGAATATAATTAATAAAACTGTAATATTAAGGCATAGCTTAACTATAGATGATGTATATTTCATGATGTTAATTATTTGCTAATAAGAATAACGAGTTAAATATGATTGATAAGTATTAATAACATGCTAACATATTTTATGGATATAGTAGACTTAGTCTAGATTGTGCGTAAAGGGGGGGAGGAGACTCAGATACTTGGAAGACATCCAAGGGTCTGAATCTGGTTAACCCCTTGGAACCCGCTGTTGTCTGATACAAAAGTTTGAGACTTAATGGTAATAAATCTAGGTATATTGATAGATATGGATATATAAATAATATAATTACTGTTATATCTAAGTATATACTCAATGTTGGAAACCTCTTTGAAGATACATTCTAATCTAGCTATTGGAGTGCGTTTTATTTTATATATATATTTTTGAACTTTGTATCGCTCTCTCTTCCAATTAATAATAATTGGTAAAGGGGGCAGAGCGAAACATATAAAAACATCTACGGAAGTCAACAAGAATTTTTCTACCACCTGTTGGTGGTCTGTTTTTAATTATAATATCTTTATTTTTGGATATTATAATATCACTTTTTGTTTGTTAATTATCTTTCCACGACTTTACACTTTCTGGTCTTTTTCAAGGTTTATTCTGAAGGGGAGACGCCAACAAAACGTAACAGTTGGGGATGACCATCCTTCATCTGGAGTTATAAGGTTTTTGGTTGCACCATATGAAGTAAAGGTATTAACATGATTCATAATACAAGACGATAAACAAAAGAAAACTGGAGGAATCACATTTTGTAGTTGGAATATAAGGGGTGCTAATGAACCAATTAAAAGGGGTAAGATCTTTGCCCAATTAAAAGCCTTAAACAGTGACATTATTTTTTTACAAGAGACGCATCTGAAATATCAAACACAGATAAGACTGAAGGCAAATTGGATTGGGCAAACATACTACTCTTCATTTACTTCTAAATCTAGAGGCACGGCTATTATCATTCGTAAAGGTATACCATTTAAATTAAAGAATACAATAGCAGATAAAGAGGGGAGGTATGTCATAGTTACAGGAGAAATTTATTCTACTTCGCTTACTTTGATAAATATTTACGCTCCTAATTTTGACAACCCCCAATTCTTTAGTAAAATTTTGGATATAATTTCAGAACTTAACCATCAAAATGTGATAATAGGGGGAGATTTGAATTGTGTTTTAGATCCATATTTGGATAAATCAGCAAAACAAAAAAGGACTAACATAAAATCTAAAACTAGTGAACTCCTAAATACATATATGAAAAATACTAATATAACAGATGTATGGAGGATCGCTAACCCAGTAGGTAGGGAATATTCATTTTATTCAACAGTACATAAAACATATTCACGTATAGATTATTTCTTAGTGGATACAAAACTAATTCCATATACATATAATTCTAAATATCATAATAGTATTATTTCTGATCATTCCCCGTTAACTTTTTCTTTAAAATTAGAAGGAATGCCTGATAAAAATTTGTTTTGGAGGTTTAACCCCCAAATTTTAAACAACACACAAGGTTGTACATATTTAAAAGAGCAGATGATATTCTTCTTTGAGACAAATGATACACCAGATATTTCACCCTCCTTATTATGGGAAACCTTTAAGGCATTTATTAGAGGAACTATAATCTCATATCAAGCTTTCCAAAATAAAAAGAATAATACTGAACAATCGCAGTTAGAACAAGAAATTAGACAACTAGATTTAGAAAATGCCAAAGAGCCAACTATAGATAAACATAATAAGATAACAATACTAAAATATAAATTAAATAAAATTTTATCGGCCAGAATAATAAGATTATTTCAAATTACAAAACAAGAAAATTTTGAATTTGGTGATAAACCACATAAACTCCTAGCACGCCAACTGAAAAAACGGGAAACAGAAAATACAATTACTAAAATTAAATCAGACAAAGGGGAATTACTAACATTACCTAAAGATATTAATAAAAGATTTGCTCAATTTTATCAAAACTTATACACATCGAAAACCTCTGCAAATAATACTCAAATTACAAATTTCTTAGACAATTGTAATCTTCCAAAATTAAATATGGTGGAACAAGAGGGATTAGGAGCTCAGATTACACTACAGGAAATAGAAGAAACAATAAGTTCGTTGAAAAATGGCAAAACGCCAGGACCAGATGGCTTTAGCAATGAATTCTATAAAAGATTCCACGAGATAATTTCTCCACGGTTGCAAGATTTATATATATACGCTTTTAAAGAAAATAAACTACCAGAAACACTAACTGAGTCAACTATTATACTTATACCAAAAAAGGATAAAGATTTAGAAGACCCAGGCTCATATAGAGCTATTGCACTCCTAAATACAGACCAAAAAATAATAGCAAAGACCCTAGCGAGAAGATTGAGTAAATATATTAGTAAATTAATAAATCCGGACCAAACAGGGTTTATACCAAAGAGATACTCATTTAACAATTTGAGACGGCTGTTTAATATAATGTACTCACATAATACTGAAGAAGAATTAGCAATTATTTCATTGGATGCAGAAAAAGCTTTCGATCAAGTAGAATGGCAATATTTATTTAAAGTATTGGAAAAATTTAACACGGGAGATAATTTTATCTCATGGGTAAAATTATTATATGATAAGCCGACGGCTAGAATACTGACTAATAATATATTATCCCCGAAATTCCAATTAGCAAGGGGCAATAGGCAGGGGTGCATGTTATCGCCCCTGCTATTTGCACTAGTGATAGAGCCTTTAGCTGAAAGTATAAGAAGTCATCCGAATATTTATGGATATAATACCAAACACTCAAATAATAAAATTTCATTATATGCAGACGACATATTATTATATATTACAAATTCGCAGATTAGCATACCAAATATACTAAATTTAATAGAGGAATTTGGTTCTTTTTCAGGATATAGAATAAATTGGAACAAAAGCGAAATTATGACGATAAAACCTCAAGAGTCGACACATTTGCTGAAATTTCCTTTTAGAATTACAACAGAAAAATTTAAGTATTTGGGCATCCAAATTACTAGGAACTATAAATCATTACTTAACGCAAATTATATGCCTTTATTAACTAAATTAAATGGGTTGATTAAATTTTGGAAAACACTGCCAATGTCTCTAATAGGCAGAATAAACGCGATAAAAATGATCTTCTTACCACAAATATTGTACCTATTTCAATCAATACCAATATACTTACCTAAAAAATTCTTTAAAAAATTGGATTCTGATATTATAAATTTTATATGGGATTATAAATCACACAGAATTAAAAAAAAACACTTGTGTAAATCTAAAGAATCAGGGGGACTGACACTCCCTAACTTATTGTATTATTATTGGGCAGTGAATATTAAAAATATAATCTACTGGTTGGACAGTTCTGCCCAACAGGTAGATTGGATAAGAATGGAGAAAGAGGATTGTTCCCCTTACAATATAGGAGCGATCCTTCTTTCCCCGATAAAACTGAACAATATAATATATAAGAAGAATCCAATTATTCATAGTATAATACGAATTTGGAAACAAATAAAACTAACTTTAAAATTAAGAAAATTATCGTTTCTTTCTCCAATAGCTAATAATCCTTCATTCAAACCATCTATTATTGATACAACGTTTATCCATTGGGAAAGAATAGGAATCAAAACGATGGGAGATATGTATGAAATGGGAATTTTTTTACCATTCCAACAATTACAACTAAAATATAATTTGAAAAGTAATCAATATTTCAAATACCTTCAAATTCAAGATTATTTGAAAAAATATATACAAGGATATCAAACCTCAACCCCAGACTTATTGGAGGAAGGAATGAATAGAAAGGCAGAATCAAGCAATTTAATATCTTACTTATATAATATAATTCTAAATATAGAAACACCAACGACAGAGGCAATTAGAAGGGACTGGGAACAAGAGTTATTGATAAAAATTCCGAACGATAGATGGGATAAAAATTTATTATATGTAAATAAATGTTCAATGAATGTAAGACACAACCTAGTTCAATTTAAAATTTTACATAGATTATATTATTCGAAAACTAGACTGAATAAAATATTTTCAAATGTTTCCCCCATCTGCGACAAATGTCTAACTCAAAAAGCCACTATAGCACATTCCTTTGTCTATTGTACAAAACTGTATAAATTTTGGAATGAAATTTTTGGAATTTTTGCAAAACTATTTAACACAAAATTGAACCCCAGTACAGAATTGATTATCTTTGGATCAATGGAAGAGGGAAGTAAACTAACTATATTCCAAGAAGCTTTTCTTAATTACGGTCTAATAACAGCAAAAAAACTAATACTCAAATTTTGGAAAAACGCACCTACGCCAACATTCAAAATGTGGATTTCAAGCATGTCTGAAACGTTACATTTTGAAGAAATGAGATTCCTCCTATTAGGCAAAGTAGACCAATTCTTAAAGATTTGGTCTCCTTTTATCAATTTTTTGCAAGCATATGGTGCAACATAACATAACCTTAGAAATTAAACGGTTTAGAACCGGGTGACGGATGGGCAAAAATACGAGATAGGTAGATCTCCCCTAATCTTTCTTTTCTTTACTGTCTTCTTTTCTTTCAATCTTTTAACTTTTCATCTCTATCCTTTATTTCTTTTGCTTTCTGTTTCTACTCGCTTGACTATCTATTCCGACACTCTTTATTTCTTATTTCTTTCTTCTCTCACTGTTCTTTTATTATTAAATCAAAAGTATGAAGTTGTACAAGAATGGAAATATGTATTTATGTATTAGGTACTCAAGTACCACACTATTGTACTTACTTCTAACAAAAAAAAAAAAAAAAAAAAAAATAAAATAAATAAAAAAAAAAAAAAAAACCTCCAGAAGACCATTAAGTATGCAAGGGGACACCTTCCAACTAAACTTGAGGCTCAGATAGAAGCTCGGCAACAGTGGCAGGGCTTGCACAGCATCATTTCCTACAAGGTGGAACTGAGTAGTGCAAATAGCTGAAGATGATACTAAATGGTGGTATGGTGGACAGAGCAGAACTGTATATAAACATTTACAACATATATCGATCAGTCGGGGTGGTGAGTAAAGGAATAGCAAATGGAATTTAACTTTGACAAGTGGGTGATGATGTATGTCAAAGCAGGGCAAGACTTACACATTGAATTGTAGAACCCTAGAGACTGTTAGACATAGCAATCTAACAGGGGGCAGACTATGGATGAGTGTGATGATGAACGACGGAGGATCGCTGGTATGGATAAGAACGAAGATGGGTTACTGGTACAGCATATGTGTTTTTTGGATCCAGGAAATAGTAAAGATTTCAGACAATTGTCAGCGTCTTTGACAAAATGGCTAGAGGATGACTGGTCAAAAGACAATTACCATGAGTTCGCGGCCAAGGAGCTGAGAAGTCACGGAGGCTGAGAGAGGAATTGGGCCCACGATGTAAGTAGTTTGCTTTACTGCATCGGTTTCCTCTGATCTGTCGTCTGATGACGAATTGGCCATTCGCTAACTCCTGTGTGATGTCTTAACGAAAACAGGTCAGTCTGGCGAATACTGGAAGAGGTAGATATTTTGATCAGTGATTGATATCTCTGGGATATCAATGCCGCTGGTCAGGTTTCAGTCCTGAGAGCGTGGGTTACAGTCGCTGTAAGATTGGGTTCAGTTGTTGTGTGAAAGTGTTGTGAGGTTGTGGTATGAGCTTGTGTGAAAGTGTTATGGTGGGAGGTAATAAGATTTGGGACGTTTGGAATGCGACTGTGTAAAATTTGTGCTATTTGCAATGCACTGTGTCGAATTATCAGTAAGCAAAATGGGTAATCGTTTGGATACACAACTGAATCTAAAACAGTGCTTTGCAAATCTTATGTGGACGAGATTGGTAGGTGAATTCGGCCATTGGAAGGAACTAAGGCTTTGGATGGTGTTGAAAATGTTCAGGAGATATTTGGATTAATAAAGGAAGTTTCGGTGTTGTCAAGTTGGTAAGAGAATATTTTAAAGTTGGAAATAGAATTACTGAAGTGGGAGTGGCTAAATCAGCCGCAGTGTTAAAGAAGGAATGTGCTCAGGAGAAACGTTTGAGACAGAAGTCTGGTAAGACCCTGATGGGGCCTAGGGATATGGATGTAAGTGGATTACGTAGTCCAATGGCTGGCCTTCCCCTAACAAAGGGAGACTGTTTTTTACCTGATTTGGATGAATGGAATCACAGAATTTATATGGTTCCTAACTCCCTAACTCCCCCATATGTTGTCAGGACAGCAAACTGGAGTCAGCTGCTTTGAGCATTCTGCTCAGCCAGCTGAACTGTTTGTCCTAATACAACAGAGCAGATTTCCGTTATAAAATGATCTGCCCACACAACAGGTCAAACACCGGTGGATGTAGGGAACCGATTAGGAAGCTAGAGAGACGTCCCGGGGACAGCGGGTGGTTGTGTCAAAATTATGGGCCAGACTAAAAACTCAAATAAAAGCAAGTCTCCCTTGGAAAGGAATGCCAACCATCCAAGACGTCATTAAATTACAGGAGGACGATCCTGACCGGGATATGGTACTGTGGAAACAGCTCGGGTGCACAGTTGATTGTGACTCTAAACTGTGGATCACCCCTGCTGGACAGGCTTGTATGTCAGATGATTTAGCTATGTGGGTTATTGAATGTATACACTTTGCAACTCACTGTGGTGCTAAAGCAACCAGTGATATGCTCCTAGCCACATGCTGGCATCCATGGTTGCAATCTCTGGCTCAAGTTATTAGCAATCATTGCCTGATTTGTCAGCAACATAATCCTGGAAAGGGTGTACCTTGTGAGATGGGTAAAACACCATTGTCCGTGGGTCCCTTTGAGACCCTCCAGATGAACTACAGTGAGCTGGAGAGATGTCAGTGTTATAAATATGTATTAGTTATTGTAGATGAGTTTAGTAAATGGATTGAGGCTCATCTGACAAGGGATAACAAAGCCTCTACTGTTGTGAAGTGTTAATGAGAGTATTCCTAGGTATGGAATTCCAATTCGATTAAGTTCAGACAACGGCTCTTATTTCATGGGTCAAATAAACAAGGCAATTTAAAATGTTTTACATAAAACATTAAAGAGCAGGAAGTTGAAATAGAATAAGACAGGTATAAAATACCAGAATAAAGGTTACAGTGCAATGTAAGAATGAATAATTATTTGATTTAATAAGAGGCAGCGACAAACAGAAGTCTTCAGCCTCGATATAAAGGAACTGAGTGTTGCAGCAAACCTGCAGTTTTCTGGGAGTTTGTTCCATATATGTGGTGCATAAAAAAAAACTAAACGCTAATTCTCCAGGTTTATTTCTGACTCTGGGGACAGAGGGCAGATCTGGCCCTGAAGACCTGGGAGGTCTGGATGGCTTATAGTGTAACAGAAGTTCAGAAATGTATTTTGGCCTTAAACCATTCAGTGCTTTATGAATCAACAGTAGTATTGTGAAATTAATTCTTTGACAGATTGGATGCGAGTGTGGGACCTCGGAACTGGCATGATGTGATTCACTTTCTTGGTCTTAGTGAAACTCGAGTAGCTGCTTCTGAAACCGCTGCAAATTTGGCAAACCTCAATCAATCAATATGGAATGAAATCTGCACAGAGCATCGAATACTCAGTCCCTGCTCAACTCTCCCTATAATCTGGACTGTGTAGCTCCGTAGCTCTATTGCCATTTTAAAATTTGTCGACAACACCATCATCGTTGGATGAGTCATCGTCATAGACTGATACAGTGTCGAAACTGGCCATTTGGCCCAACTTGCCCACACCAGCCAACATGTCCCAGCTACACGAGTCCCACCTGCCTGTTCTTGGTCCATATCCCTCCAAACCTGTCCTATCCATGTAGCTATCTAACTGTTTCTTAAATGTTGGGATAGTCCCAGCCTCAACTACCTCCTCTGGCAGCTTGTTCCATACACCCACCGCCCGTTGTGTGAAAAAGTTACCCCTCAGATTCGTATCCCTCCAAAGACGTACAGGTATGTAGGTTAATTGACTGGGTGAATGTAAAAATTGTCCCTAGTGTGTGTAGGATAGTGTTAATGTGCGGGGATCACTGGGCGGCGCGGACTTGGTGGGCGGAAAGGGCCTGTTTCCGTGCTGTATCTCTAAATCTAAATCTAAATCTAAATAAATTCCTATTAAATCTTTTCCCCTTCACCTTGAACCTCTGTCCTCTGGTCCTCAATTTCCCTACTCTGGGCAAGAGACTCTGTGCATCACCCCGATCTATTCCTCTCATGATTTTGTACACCACAATAAGATCACCCCTCATCCCCCTGCGCTCCAAGGAATGGAGACCCAGCCTACTCAACTTCTCCCTATAGCTCAGACCCCCTAGTCCTGGCAACATCCTCGTAAATCTTCTCTGAACCCTTTCAAGCCTGACAATATATTTCCTATAACATGGTGCCCAGAACTGAACACAATACTCTAAATGCGGTCTCACCAATGTCTTATGCAACTGCAACATGACCTCCCAATTTCTGTACAATACTCAGACTGATGAAGGCCAATGTGCCAAAAGCCTTTTTGACACCTTATCTATCTGCGACTCGACCTTCAAGGAACCATGCACCTACACTCCGAGATCCCTCTGCTCTACAACACTCCCCAGAGGCCGACCGTTCATTGTGTAAAATGTAAGGATGATAAGACGAGTCAGAGTAGAGGAGGGAGGTCGATAATCTCGTTGAGTGATGCAAGAACACCAATCGTGCTCTCAATGTTAGCAAGACAAGGGAGCTGATTGTTTAATATTATTGAAAGCCTGTGAAACTGTAGCATGCAAGAATTTCATTGCTCCAGTACAGATCTGGCACATGTGAAATATAAACACTCTGGAGCCTTATTAAAAGAAAATGGAATAAACACTGCAAATGAAAAAAGTCAGCTGTGAACAAATGATAAAAATGACTGCAATCTTGGTGAAGTATGTTACATAAATACTGCTTAATTAATCATTAAAACATTAAAATATGCAAATTTAACAGAAGAGGCTTTTCAGCTCGGAGGAGGTTTTCCAGATTCTATTCATGTACAAATTGCTTTCTTTTTAATTTAAGGCATCACGTCTCTGATCAGGAAATCAAAATACTCATTAACACATTTTTGTTTTGATTCCTGCAAATTTCCAAAATTTTGTAGGATTTTATGTATCACAAAGTATTATGATTCCAAGTTGTGAGTAATCCAAAGCCAGGGAAAAAAATTACGATTTGTAATGTGAAGAGGTGCAAAGTTATAGATTTCAGTGAGGAAAATAGAAAAGGACAGTGTTTGTTAAAAGTGAGTCTGGAAAATAATAGTACTCAGGCAGGCTTAGTCGTCTCTGTACACAAATCACAGGATATTAACTTGCATGATATAACATTCTGCATTGTGGAAACATTGTGGTTAAGTTACCTGAAAATATGGTATAATTGGAGTACAGAGTAAAGAAGATCTTACAATTACATAGGGAATTTGACAACATTTCACTATTTTCCATTCCTGAAAATATACTTACCTTTGAGGGATGCAACGGAAGATGATAGATTAACTTAGCATGCATAGAATGATCAGTAGGCTTAAATCAAAAGACTGAAAGGTATACGATATGTTCTGAAACATATATGAGTTGTCGAAACTTGAAGGCAGAGAGAATGGCTTTCCTATCTAGTATGTATAGAATTTGGGAGTGGGTTGGCAGCGGTTTGGCAGGGGCAGGGGGTGATGGTGGTGAACATGGTTGCTGTGTATTAAGGAAAGCCAGATGACTGTAGCATTTTGGTTTAGTTGAGTTTAGAGATATAGCGCAGAAGCAGGCTTTTCGGCCCACCGAGTCTGCGACGATCAGCGATCCCCATACACACTAGCACTGATCCTACATACTAGGGACAGGTTAAAATCTTTACCGAAGCCAAATAACCTACAAACCTCTACACCTTTGCAGTGTGGGAGGAAACAGGAGCACCCGGGGAAAACCCATGCAGTCATGGGGAGAACGTACAAACTCTGTGTGGACAGCACCCGTAGTCAGGATCAAACCCGGATCTCTGGCATTGTAAGGCAGCAACTCCACTGCCGCGCCCACTCCATGCCGCCCCACGGATACATTTATGATCCACAACTAATTCAAAGGCTCAGAATAGGAGAATCTACATGTGGGACTGGAAAAGCTGTGAATTTTTTTTAATTCACTACTTCAGAATTATGCAAATGTTTAGTCATTGAATATATTCAAGATGAGACACTGTAATAGATTCTTACATACTGGGAGAATTATCGATGTGCAGAGAACATTATGAAAGCATAGAGAAGGCTAGAAACCATGTTTGGCCTGTTCGTTCTCCAGTTTCATATGTGCTTTTATTATTCTTTGATAGTATTTATCAGCTATCTAATTAAGTTTACTGAGTAATGTTCAAAGAAAATGTACTAATTTAGTGCCTTATTAAGCTTAAGCATTTATATTGAATTCCACATCTTAAGATTGATTATCCATAATATTCTGATTTCTTGATTTCAAAAGCACATTTTCATCTTCTTAGAGTCATAGAGTGATATAGTGTGGAAACAGGCCCTTTGGCTCAACTTGCCCACACCAGCCAACATGTCCCAGCTACACTAGTCCCATCTGCCTGCGCTTGGTCCATATCCCTCCAAACTTGTCCTATCCATATACCTGTCCAACTATTTCTTAAATGTTGGGAGAGCCCCAGCCTCAACTACTTCCTCTGGCAGCTTGTTTCATACACGCACCACCCTTTGTGTGAAAAAGTTACCTCTCAGATTTCTATTAAATCTTTTCCCCTTCACCTTGAACCTATGTCCTCTGGTCCTCAATTCCCCTACACTGGGCAAAAGATTCTGTGCATCTACCCAATCTATTCCTCTCGTGATTCTTATTCAGACAAGCAGATTATTTTAAATTGGAATCAAGGCAAAGACAGGTGATGACTTATTGATTGTTGTATATAGCAAATTAATTGAACAAGAACGATAAAATTAATTAATTTATTTGCATTTATAAAATTTGTAAAATTGCCAATACATTTCCACAAACTTCCATAAAAAAATAAGATAGCTGTGGAGCCATAAGTCATAGTTAATCACAAAATGATGCTGAATGGTTGGAAGCCATTTGGCTTATGTTGCCTGTGCTGGTAGATTAAAGGGCCTGTCCCAGTTACACGATTTTTAAGGCGACTGCCGGCGACTGTCAAAGTCGTAGCAGATCGCCAACATTTTCTTTTACCCTATGACAATGACCACGACAATGCCGAGTCAGGTCGATACAAGTTACTTATTTTGTGAAACTAGCACCTGGCCAAGAGATTACACCGTCGTTGGAAACATCGCAAAATTCCCACGCTTACCTGACCGTCAAACTGTCGCCTCCAATCTACCTGTCAAATGTCCTGACGGTAAATAAATTGGCTAAACAAAACTATCTTCTGATATCTTCAAATGCCTTTTCTTAATTTAATGTTAAGTGCTTCTAAATGCATTTGCGACAACCTAGCAAACCTGGGGACAGCATGCGACAGCGCCCGCGATAAGCTACGATACCTGGCGACAAGCCAGCTGTCGCCGACAAATTTCTATCTGTAAAATGTTTCCGCGACACGCCGAGATCCGCTACGATTCATTGAAGACTCCTCACGATCATGCCCGCGACACCCCGGCGAACATTCGGCGACAGCCTAGTCACCGGCAGTCTCCTTAAAATCGCCTAAATGGGACAGGCCCTTAAGTCAGAGGAATGTTTTAAGTGTGGATTCATCTAAAATTGAAAAAGAAAGGTAGAGGAAAGGAGCAAAGATGAATGGTGCTTTAATTGTCATGTGTGCAAACGCACAGTGAGATTCGTTTTGCACCCACAGACCAGTAAAATGTGCCATACCTAAACACATCCCCGATTAGCAAATTGTGCAGCAATAGTCTACTGAGCCCGCATGCAAGAGGCACCATGATTTTGGTGCCATTTTCAAAGTCCAGTCCACACTTTAGTTGCTTTGAGCAGTGCCCGATCCATGCAAGCCCCTGGCTGCTGGGACCTCTAGCCATTGCCTTCCTTGGACGTGTGGATTGACTAGCAAACAAACGTTCCTCTGCTCGCCCATCTACCTTTGTGCTCCAGCGGCGCCTCCCTCAATCAACCTTGCAGTTCTTTCTCCTACCAGGCTTGCTCCTCACCCCTTGCATCCATCGTAGTCACCGGCTCCATCCTCCCAGTCCCTGGTCTTCGGGCGATGAGCAGAGGCCGACTCAGCAGGCTCCCCCTTCCAGGCTGTGGTCGGACAGTTTCTACGAGTAGGGGCGGCTCGGCAGCTTCCCCCTGCAGGCCACAGTCCGCCGTGTCCTGCATTCGGCTGTGGGAGTCTGGCTTAGCCGGGTCTCGTGTCGGGACATGTATATCAATTTACAGGTTGAATGACAAGTGTAAACTACTTAATATTAAAGGACATTTTAAGGCAGAAGAAATTATGAGATCAGAAGATAAATGACCCTAGTAAATCACTGTAAAAGCATTAGAATAGCAAAAGAGTCTTGAAGCATGGGCGTTTTTCTGCAGATGTAAGTTCATGAATGTTTAAACAACTAAAGTAAACATACTCCATTGTTGCACTTTACATTCATGCAACTGGAACACTTGCAGGGCACACACACACAAGATGACTTGCAAATTAATTAAGTGAAACATAAGTGAACTATAGAAAATCTAACAGTAACACGAAAGAAAAGATGGCAATTAGAGTGATGGAGAACAAGAAATTTGACGATGTAGCACATGCCTTTTCATGCATTATACAACTGATTTGAGGTGCAAAGTCAACTGTGAAATATGATTGCTGCTTCATTGTGCACAATGCAAAATTCATTTGTGGCTTTTCCTGCATATGAGATATCAATGCATGGACACCAGTAACATTATTCATGATGCAACACATGTGATTGACATTGCTGCTGTAATCCTGGAAGGTGAGTGCACACTGATGGAACTCCCATGGTCTCAACTACAAAAGCAGGCCTTGGTGAGAGAACACAAAACAGCCTGAGTGTAATTTAAAAGATCTATCCATACTTTGCGTCACTGTCAGGGTGTCAAGTATTGCATTCATTCGCGCCCTCTCTCTCTCTCCCTCTCTCTCCCTCTCCCTCTCCCTCTCCCTCTCCCTCTCCCTCTCCCTCTCCCTCTCCCTCTCCCTCTCCCTCTCCCTCTCCCTCTCCCTCTCCCTCTCCCTCTCCCTCTCCCTCTCCCTCTCCCTCTCCCTCTCCCTCTCCCTCTCCCTCTCCCTCTCCCTCTCCTTCTCCCCCTCTCCCTCTCCCTCTCCTTCTCCCCCTCTCCCTCTCTCCCTCTCTCCCTCTCTCCCTCTCTCCCTCTCTCCCTCTCTCCCTCTCTCCCTCTCTCCCTCTCTCCCTCTCTCTCTCTCCCTCTCTCCCTCTCTCCCTCTCTCTCTCCCTCCCCTCTCCCCCTCCACCTTCTCCCTCTCGCCCTCTCTCCCTCTCTCCCTCTCTCTCTCCCTCCCCTCTCCCCCTCCACCTCTCTCCCCCCTCTCTCCCTCCCCCTCTCTCCCTCCCTCCCTCTCACTCCCTCCCTCTCCCTCCCTCCCTTTCCTTCCCCCCTCCCTCTCCCTCCCTCCCTCCCTCTCCCTCTCCCTCTCCCTCTCCCTCTCCCTCTCCCTCTCCCTCTCCCTCTCCCTCTCCCTCTCCCTCTCCCTCTCCCTCTCCCTCTCCCTCTCCCTCTCCCTCTCCCTCTCCCTCTCCCTCTCCCTCTCCCTCTCCCTCTCCCTCTCCCTCTCCCTCTCCCTCTCCCTCTCCCTCTCCCTCTCCTTCTCCCCCTCTCCCTCTCCCTCTCCTTCTCCCCCTCTCCCTCTCTCCCTCTCTCCCTCTCTCCCTCTCTCCCTCTCTCCCTCTCTCCCTCTCTCCCTCTCTCCCTCTCTCTCTCTCCCTCTCGCCCTCTCTCCCTCTCTCCCTCTCTCTCTCCCTCCCCTCTCCCCCTCCACCTTCTCCCTCTCGCCCTCTCTCCCTCTCTCCCTCTCTCTCTCCCTCCCCTCTCCCCCTCCACCTCTCCCCCCTCTCTCCCTCCCCCTCTCTCCCTCCCTCCCTCTCACTCCCTCCCTCTCCCTCCCTCCCTTTCCTTCCCCCCTCCCTCTCCCTCCCTCCCTCCCTCTCCCTCTCCCTCTCCCTCTCCCTCTCCCTCTCCCTCTCCCTCTCCCTCTCCCTCTCCCTCTCCCTCTCCCTCTCCCTCTCCCTCTCCCTCTCCCTCTCCCTCTCCCTCTCCCTCTCCCTCTCCCTCTCCCTCTCCCTCTCCCTCTCCCTCTCCCTCTCCCTCTCTCCCTCTCCCTCTCCCCCTCTCCCTCTCCCCATCTCCCCCTCTCTCTCCCCCTCCCCCTCTCCCCCTCTCTCTCCCCCTCTCCCCTTCTCCCCCTCCCTCTCTCCCCCTCCCCCTCTCCCCCTCTCCCCCACCATAGTCGTCCTGCTAATTTTACTGTCCGTATCCCCTCGTTATCATTTCCACCAAAGCCAACAATAGACCATAGTGAGCTCTTTGGCTATTGGTGTGCTGGTCTGGTTTATTCTGTACCTTTTCATACCTCTACTTTCCCTCTCCCCTGATTCTCAGTCTCAAGACGAGTCTCGATTCGAAATGTCACCTATTCCTTTTCTCCGGTGATGCTGCCTGACCTGCTGAGTTACTCCACCATTTTGTGTCTATCCTCGGTGAAAACCAGCATTTGCAGTTCCTTCTTACAGAGTCCAGTATTGAAGCTAGTCAGAGATCTTTAACAATAGGCTAGGTGTTCCCATATTCAAAATCAGGTCTTTGGCAGAGGAATGGGCCATGTGAATACTAACAAAAGGGACCACCATTAATCATCCATTAAGTATGCCTGCTTAGATTTGTAATCCTCCACACCCGGTTCAGGCAGCCTGTTTCAGACCTATACTTAGCTTTAGTGGTTCCCACTCAGGACCATTGCTTCAAATGTTTCTGCTGAGTTAGAGGGATAATACAGCTGAGCTTGCACTTGTGTAGCACTTGCAATTGTGTGCACCCACTCAGCATAAGCATGCTGGAAGTCTGGGATTTATAATCTTTCTAAGTACAACTCCTTGCACTGTTAGCTTTCTCAAGTTCACAAGTTATAGGAGTAGAATTAGGCCATTCAGACCATCGAGTCTACTCCGACATGGAATCATGGCTGATCACTGCCTCCTAATCCCCTTTTCCTGCCTTCAAGAATTTCTTAGACACACTTGGCTATTGACACAACCTCAGAACTTCTCTGGGACAGATTTTCAACATGCCACTTGGGTGTACTACTGGCTTTGCAAATCTGCTTTCCATTGTGGAAACCACAGAGTTTTATTTTAATTCAGTTCAATGGAAATAAGGAACAGATGGTGGTTGTAATGGGCAGATGATTCATAAAGCTTATAATAAAACTGGGAAAGGTTCGCAGGTAGATCTGTTTAGCAATCGTTTCAGTGTGCCATTTTATTCCCAGCATAAAAAGCCAAAGCATGTAAGGAAGCCATTCAGACCGTCATGACTGTGTCTGATTTTTGAAAGAGCTATCTATTTAATCGCACACAACTGGCCTTAAATCCAAGAACTCTATTATTCAAATGCACTTTGCAAATTTATGATTGTGTTTGTTTCCATTACCTATTCAGGTAATCTGAATGTCATTTTACTTATATATTAAATTATGACCCTTCAACATTTTGATCATGCCTATTGAATCCCTTCTTCATTTTCCACACAGTAAGAATCACTGATCACTTCATGTAACTGAAGTTTTTAAAGCCTAGTAAATCTCCTCTGCATCCTAAGTCACAGACGAACCTTATGAATCATCTGCCCATTACAACCACCATCTGTTCCTTGTTTCCATTGAACTGAATTGAAATAAAAATCTGCGGCTTCCACAATGGAAGCCGATTTGCAAAGTCAGTAGTACACCCAAGTGGAATGTTGAAAATCTATCCCAGGGAAGTGCTGAAATCGTATCAATAGCTGGGTGTGTTTAATTGTCATATATACTAACAGCAGAACAATGATATTCTTTTTATAGCAGCATTACAGTCCTGTAAACATGATACACATATACAATAAATAAAAACATCAATAACTTATTAACTACAATACTGATGAAAAAATGCACCCAAAGTTCTTAGTGCAACCAAAAACAGCTTTTAGAAGTTCTGAAGAAGTCCTTAGAAGTTCTGAGTCTTAAGGAGGGTCTCGACCCAAAACATCACCCATTCCTTCTCTCCAGAGATGCTGCCTGTCCCGCTGAGTTACTCCAACATTTTGTGCCTATCTTTGGTGTAAAACAGGAACTGCAATTCCTTCCTACACGCTAGAAGTTCATATTTGAGGTTTGCATTGTATAGTGTTCAAAAGCTATTCTTGAACCTGGTGGTCAAGGTTTTCAGGCTCCTATTATTCCTTGATGGGAGGAGTGAAATGAGAGCATAGCCCGTGTGATATGGGCCTTTGATGATATCCACTGGCTCTTTGAAGCAGTGTCTCCGATAGATCCCTTCAATGATGGGGAGGTCAGAACCTATAAGGGACTGGATAGTGTCTACCACTCTCTGTAATCTCCTTCATTCCTGGGCATTCCAGTTGCCGAACCAGGCCGCGATGCGACCAGTGAATATGCTCTCAACTGTACACCTGTAGAAGCTCAAGGGGATAGAAAAAGACGCCTTAAAAAATGGTCCAGTGGGAGAAGCTCTAAAGAAACATAATCCTGAGAAAGGAATAACTCAGACTGGCATCAAGGCCCTAAGGCCCCTAGCACGATGCATTAACAACTCATTGCTTTGCTATTGAGCAGAGCAGAGGATATTTTTCCAGTATCTTCCTCTCAATAACTGGAATATATTCTTGTTGATTTTGTTTTCCTCTCTGTTGCATGTTCTCTTCAAGTCAAGTCAAGTCAAGTCAAGTCAAATTTATTTGTCACATACACATACTCGATGTGCAGTGAAATGAAAGTGGCAATGCCTGCGGGTTGTGCACAAAAATAATTACAGTTACAGCATATAAATAAAGTTAATAAGTTACTAAACATAGCACAAAAAGTGTCGACAAAAATTTAGTCTCTGGGGTTATCAAAGTTGACAGTCCTGATGGCCTGTGGGAAGAAGCTCCGTCTCATCCTCTCCGTTTTCACAGCGTGACAGCGGAGGCGTTTGCCTGACCGTAGCATCTGGAACAGTCCGTTACTGGGGTGGCAGGGGTCCCTCATGATCTTGCTTGCTCTGGATCTGCACCTCCTGATGTATAGGTCCTGCAGGGGGACGAGTGTAGTTCCCATGGTGCGTTCTGCCGAACGCACTACTCTCTGCAGGGCCATCCTGTCCTGGGCAGAGCTGTTCCCAAACCAGACTGTAATGTTGCCGGACAGGATGCTCTCTACAGCCCCAGAGTAGAAGCAATGAAGGATCCTCAGCGACACTCTGAATTTCCTCAGTTGTCTAAGGTGGTAAAGGCGCTGCTTAGCCTTACCCACCAGTGCGGCAATGTGCGTTGCCCACGTCAGATCCTCTGCGATGCGGACTCCCAAGTATTTGAAACTGCTCACCCTATCCACAATAGACCCATTTATCTCCAGTGGCGTGTACGTCCTTGGATGTTTAGCCCTTCTGAAGTCCACAATCAGCTCCTTTGTTTTAGTGACATTCAAGAGGAGGCTATTGTCCTGTCACCAGAGTGCCAGATCAGCCACCTCCTCCCGGTAGGCCTTCTCATCGTTGTTGGAGATCCGGCCCACCACCACAGTGTCATCAGCAAACTTGATGATGGAGTTTGAGCTGAACCTGGCCCTACAGTCATGTGTGTACAGGGAGTACAGTAGGGGGCTAAGGACGCAGCCCTGGGGGGATCCTATGTTCAGGGTGAGGGAGCTAGATGTGTGTTCCCCCATCCTGACCACTTGGGGCCTGGCAGTGAGAAAGTCCAGGACCCAGGCACACAGAGGGGTGCTAAGCCCCAGTTCCAGCAGCTTCTCAACCAGTCTGCTGGGGACTATTGTGTTGAATGCTGAACTAAAGTCAATGAACAGCATCCTCACATAGCCCCCCTGGCTGTCCAGATGAGAGAGAGCGGTGTGTAGAACCTGGGAGACCGCATCATCCGTGGACCTGTTCGGACGGTATGCGAACTGTAGTGGGTCCATGTTGCGAGGAAGGAGGGCGCAGATGTGCTTCTTGACTAGCCTCTCCAAGCATTTCATGACAACCGAGGTGAGGGCCACCGGTCGGTAGTCATTTAAACACGCTGGAGAGGCATTCTTTGGCACCGGTACAATGATGGATCTTTTGAAGCATGCAGGGACCACGGACTTTGCCAAGGAGAGGTTGAATATTGTGGTGAGCACTGGAGCAAGCTGAGTAGCACAAGACTTTAGTACTCGCCCAGATATACCATCTGGGCCTCCAGCTTTCCTCGTGTTCACACGCGTCAGAGCCCACCTCACCTCATGCTCGGACACCGAGAATGTGTGCACATCCCCGGCGGTGGATCCCCCTCCAGCCTCGCTAGCCAGCGCCCCTTCGGTGCTGTTTTTAGACGGCGAGCTGGTGGTGTTACCCGTCTCAAACCGTGCGTAAAAGGAGTTCAGGTCATCAGCTAAGGAGGAGCCGGCACTTCCGGTTGAGGGGGTGCTGGACCTGTAGCTAGTTATAGTCCGTAGCCCCTGCCAAAGGCGCCTGGTGTCCTGCTGCTCCATCTGTGACTCCATCTTGTCCCGGTACCTCTTTTTTGCATCCTTCACTGCCCTTCGCAGTCGGTAGGACTCTCCCTTGTAGTCGTCCATGTTGCCGGATGCCAGGCCGGAGTTGTAAGCAGCGGTGCGAGCATTCAAGGCCACGCGAATAGACCTGTCTGCAACCAAACAAAAAACATTACATCTTAACAGCTAGCTGTCTTTTCCTTGAAAAATGTGAATGCAAAGTTGATATACATTTTGTTTATTTCTGATTTTTATTTTTGACATTTAGCATTTAACAGATTTTGTTCTGTGAATTCTTGGATTGCTACGTTTTAAAAAAAATTAATATATCCTGTAATAAACCTTTGCAAGCAATGAGGACAAAATACAACAGACACGTTAATTACATTTTGAAATAAGTTGGTCGTACCGCATTACAACAATCCTGTTGCCATGCAAGCCTTAATTGGACACTTGACATCTCTACCCTCTGTATAGTTACTGCAGTCCCTGGGCTAACAAGATATGCTTCAGTAGCTGAGTTACCATAACGTACCTTGACTATCACAAATGATTCAAAGGACTTGTAAAGTTCTGAAATCAATTGCCTGGAAAATCCATTACATATTGCTGTTTTTACATCGTAGAAAATCAATTTTTCATACGTCCACAGAAAAAAAACATCCTTTTTACATGTTTTCCTGTTGTGAACTGCTGACATTGGCTTGTATGTAACATGTGGAAGTAGTCGAGAGGTAGAGTTGTGGTAAAAAGGAATGGGTGATGTTTCGGGTTGAGACCCTTCTTCAGTCTGGAGAAGCGTCTTGACCCAAAACGATAACTATCCCTTTTCTCCAGAGATGCTACCTGACCCACTGAGTTACTCCGGCCTTTTGTGTCTATCTTCGCTTTAAACCAGCATCTGTACTTCCTTCCTACACTGGTAGAGTTCTGGTGTTCCTTTAGAAACAAAATTTATGTCCTCACATTCAATTCTCTCCTCTTACTACATGATTTCATCAACAACATCATCTTCCTCTTCCCTTTCAGCAATTCAAAGAGACCATTCTTGCATCACATCCTGATCTGCTCTTCCATTTTCATGAATCACTTCACTCCTCACAGCTCATTCCAAAGCATTCTTTAGAAATGATCATCCATTTATTTATTTCCTTCACATCATACAGGGAATAGTCATTCCCGGTAAAGGAGCAATTCCCTTCCATTCCTTCCATTGTCCCTAGTGTGTAGGATAGTGCTAGTGTACGGGCATCGTGGTCAGCCTGGACTCGGTGGGCCAAAGGGCACGTCTCTGCGCTATGTCGCTAACCTAACTAGAGGAGACACCAAATACCATTGCATGATGAGCTCAAACAAGTCTGGCCAAAAGCAGTAGCATCTTGCTTTTGCTGGTTGATAAGCAGCACAAAAACATTGGAATCACAGGAGTTGGAGAGTTGCGGAGAGTTCAATAGGTTCCATGTCCATAACAAGTTCCCGGGAGGGATGTCAGCATCCCTGGGTTATTTGCTGGACTCCAATAATGCATGATGGCATGATGGCATGATGACTGATGGTGTGTCACAGTGAGCAACAGAAGTATGATTAAAAAAGAACAGATGCCCAAATTGTGACGGCTTCTGCCATGGACGTTGAGGCATCAGATGTTCAAATTTTAATATCAGACGCAAAAATCTAAAGCAATGAAACAAAATTTTCAGTGTCAACAAGACTGGTTGCCATTAACTAAGACTTAAAAGAAAGTAAGACTTAATATATGCCTTTTCAAATCTGGCAAAGCACTTCACAAATGATAAAAATAGATGTGTTAACAGTATGCCTTCATTATTAAACATTCCTTACTGTGCACTTATGAGAAAAGGCACTATGGATGTTGGAAATTTAAAATAAAAAGGGGAAAAAACTGGGATACAGTATATGTCGAGAGAATGTTAATGGGGAGAAAGAGCATCATAATGTCCTAGTAATGATACACTTGCAAGGAAATGGAAACAAATGATATATTGATAAAGGCATTTACATTTGAATTTTAATGCTGCAGTGTAATAAAGATTAGAATAATCAGTTTAGAATAGTGATATGATACATTCTGCTTAGTTTATTCACACTGTGATTTGTACAACTGCTTTAGAGATACAACGAGGAAACAGGCCCTTCGGCTGACCGAGTCTGAGCCGAGCGGCAATCACCCCATATACCAGGGGTGGCCAAACTTGCTTAATGTAAGAGCCACATACGATAAAGTTCAGATGTTTGAGAGCCGCAAGACATGAACAAAAGAGCCGCAAGACATGAACTTAAATATTTTTACTAACCATGAACATTAAACTTACGTTTTATTCCAATGGGGTCTCAATTCATACCCAGTAAATAATTATAAAGCTTGACATTTTTTCTTATTTACCTTTTATATTAACTGTGATGAAAAAAGGAGCTCAGCCAACATATTTCCACGAGCCGCATATTAAAGGTCAAAGAGCCGCATGTAGCTCGCGAGCCGTGGTTTGGCCACCCCTGCCATATACTAACACTATCCCACACACTAGGGACAATTTACAGTTTTACCAAAGCCAGTTAACCTACAAATCTGTACCTTTGGAGCATGGGAGGAAACCGGAGCACCTGAAGAACGCCCACAGGGTCACAGGGAGAATGTACAAACACCATTCAGACAACACCCGTGGTCAGGATCGTACCTGGGTCTCTGGCGCTGCAAGGCAGCAACGCTACTGCTGCACCACCATGCCGCCCCATTATTAGAGCATCAGGCAAAGGAGTCTGTTCCACCATTCGCTGATCTATATTTCCCTCTCAACCACATTCTCCAGCTAGTCTGAAGAAGGGTCTCGACCCGAAACATCACCCATTCCTTCTCTCCAGAGATGCTGCCTGTCCCGTTGAGTTCCTCCAGCTTTTTCTGTCTAACTTTGATAAACAATAACATTCTTTTAGATGGACATTTAAAATGGAGAAGAATGTTTAGGATTATGCTGGGCACTTTGAATATTTATGGGCAACAGCGGGCAGAGGGTGATTGCATTCAATGGAAGAAGTGCCCACAGCCCAGTCACGAACCATCAGCTGTCTATTCTTCCCCAGATGCTGTCTGACCTGTTGAGTTCCTCCAGCACTTTGTTTTTTTTTTGCTAAAATAAAGTTAGTTAAATTTGACCACAAGGGATTGCCTGAAAGAGAAGAATCTTTGAACGGTTGTCTGTGTACATAAAACGTGAGGTACAGATGCAAGTCTTATAACAGTGGATAGGCATGAAAAGCTGGAGTAACTCAGCGGGACAGGCAGCATCTCTGGAGAGAAGAAATGGGTGACGTTTCGGGTTGAGACCCTTCGTCAGACTGAAGTCATGTGAAAGCGAAACGAGAGATATGGACGATGATGTAGAGAAATAAAGAACAATGAATGAAGGATGTGCAAAAAAGTAATGATGACAAAGGAAACAGGCCATTGTTAGCTGATGGTTGGATGAAAATGAGAAGCTGGTGTGACTTGGGTGGGGGAGGGGTAGAGAGAAAGGGAATGCCAGGGTTACATGAAGTTAGAGAAATCAATATCGTACCACTGGGCTGTAAGCTGCCCAAGCAAAGCATGAGATGCTGTTCCTCCAATTTGCGTTTAGCCTCACTCTGACAATGGAGGAGGGTTAGGACAGAAAGGTCAGTTTGGGAGTGGGAAGGAGAATTAAAATGTTTAGCAAACGGGAGATCAGATAGGTTCAGGCGGAAGCGAAGGTGTTCAGAGCAATGATCCAGTCTACGTTTAGTTTCGCCAATGTACATGCATCCATATCTTGAACAACGGATACAGTAGATGAGGTTGGGGGACCACTTATAACAGTGGTTTGGAAAAGTGATCTAAACCAGAATTTTAGGGTTGAGACCTGATTTTATATATATATATATATATATATATATATATATATATATATATATATATATATATATATTGGTACATGTGTTATAAGGGTTTAGTGAATTCAGCAGCCACCAGGCTCGTCATGCATTCAGTTTAATTTGGAGATACAGCATAGAAACAGGCCAATCGGCCCACCAAGACCACGCCAACCATTTCCACTAGTTCTATGTTATCCTACTTTCACATCCACTCCTCACACACTGGGACATTTACGGAGACCAATTAACTTACAAACCCACATTTCGTTTGGATGTGGGGGGAAACTGGAGCATCCAGAGGAAACCCAAGCATTCACAGGGAGAAAGTACAAAGTCCACATAGACATTGAACCCTGATCTCTGGCGCTGTGAGGCAGCAGCTCTAGGGGCACCACTGTGCCCACCCTAATTAATTTAATGTGATGTGCCATTTGAAGATGAATCCACCATTTTACTGATGATCACATTTCCTCCTGCACTGTATGCATGCGTCTGGAATAACACTCCCGGCTTTTATGTTTTCTATTTTCGTTCTATTCTTCCTACTGTTTCTTAAATATTTGCTTGTTGGCCCTGCTGAAACACAAATTGTCTCCCCTTCTTTCAGTCTGTTTCTCTCCACCAAAATCTCCATTGCCTGAAAAGTCTCTTAAATCTTTTTTCCCCATTGCTCAATATATCACAGACCAAAATTACATTTGATTAAAAACTAGCATGACTGCCTTCCCACCAATGCACTCACATTTAACAAGTACTGGTCACCATTAAGTAGAACAAGTCACTCACATTCTGGAGTCGAACAAGTCATAAGGTCATAAGGAGTAGTTGTAGAATTATGCCATTCGGCCCATCAAATCTACTCCACCATTCAACCATGGCAGATCTACAGTATCTCTCCTTCCTAACCCCATTCTCCTGCCTTCTCCCCATTATCTCTGACACCTGTACTCACTCACATTCTTGCTGGTTCCTGCAAGCAATGATCAGCATGAAATGTGCTGGTGTAGTCAGCGATCATTTAAAAGAGTAGACAGTACCAATTTGCTTGCAATATAGTGAGCATGCACAGTTAATCATATACTTCACATAATCCTTGCAACCATTTTTTTGGTAAAAATAAGCCAATTTTTATTCCTGACTTGAAAAGTCATTTACTATTCTGTTTCTTTCTCCACCGATGTTTGCTGCAATAATAAGGCCATTTTGCTCCAGATTCCTGTATCTGGAGTCCTCGTGTCAACAGGGAAATTTTGTTTGAAATAAAGTCATATTCTGTGGGGAAACGCTGTTGTTTCGCTTACATGCTGCTCCAAGTTCATGTGTAGGATCACTGACTTCTCAACGATTTGCCGAGTCCAGAGGTACCGTTTTAAAACTTTTTATTCAAGAACGATGGTTATAGGGCATCAGAGCACAGCATAAAAATATCTGCAAACCTTTGCTAAATATTGAACCTATCATAACTAACAAAGCAAGGAACCTATGGAACTGCAACTAAAGGACTGAAGACTGAACATTAGTAGACAAAAGACACTGGACATCCACACAGAACTTTTACACAGAATACACTGCTGAAAAACAAGCTTCCTTGACTGTTACCCATTGAATACAGCTATCCAGGATGAGAGCAGTAGGGGTTAAATTGTTGTCCAGCTGGCTGACAACTCACTGTTCACAGCTACTCTAGAAATGTCTTTGTACTGGACGTCACAGAGACACAGCTTTTGCAGCCCACTGTCCTATCAGAAACAACAATCCTCGGAATCAGGCCCTTGTACCAGGCCCCACAGAATAACGTCTCTACTCCAAGATTGCAATCATGGTGAACTGTAATCCATCCTCTGCAAGATGCTAATTCTGTAAATAATGTGCAAGCTCCCACAAACTGAATATAATTTTACATAGCATACATTTGAATTACTGTATATGGTTGATTTTTAGTTTAGTTTAGTTTAGTTTCGAGGTACAGGGCAGAAACAGGCCCTTCGGCCCACCGTGTCCGCGCTGACCCGCGATCCCCACACACTAACACTATCCCACATATGCTAGGGACAATTTACATTTACGTCAAGCCAATTAACCTACAAATCTGTACATCTTTGGAGTGTGGGAAAAAAACGAAGATCTCGGAGAAAACCCACGCAGGTCACGGGGAGAACAAACTCCATGCAGACAAGCATCCATAGTCAGGATCGAACCTGGGTCCCTGTGGCTGTAAGACAGTAGCTCTACCGGTACACCACCATGCCAATTTTGTTGTTATTATAACCTCATTAAAAAACACATTTATAATCTGATTTTCTCAGCAGCATCCTCCTGACAATATTGACCTCAAACAAGTAACCCTCAAACAGACACGTGTTTTATATGCACAGAGATTGATAATGATTCAATATAAATTGAATGAAAACATTCCAAGTCATTTGGTCGGACCACAGTACCATTTTGCATTAAATTATAATCTTGTGAAATAAATCAACAATTGAGATCATCTCATATCCAGGTCTTCATTCTCGGTTCTCTGTATTCTCAGAAAGGTTAAAAGTTACGTTTGAGGATAATATGCAAACCAAATCGAAAGAAATTGAAGAAAATGCTAATCCTTATCATGCTGCTCAACTGAGAATCAAAGACAGTCAGTTCAGTCACATTTCTGAAACACCTGAATTCTCAAGGAGACATATATCTGCATTGATCTTGTTAAATGGATAATGATTTCTAAAAATTGTTATGCTGCTCATATCTTACTGATACGGATGCCAAGTGGGGACAGTAGACAGATTACTATGTCAGTGCAACTGTTATTTGACACCATACTTGCCTCTTGGAGTTCCACCTTCTACCTCTTGCCTCTCTTTAAATATTTGAACCTTTGCCTTGCAGCTGGAAGGACCACATGCTTTAAGAGGAAGAAAGATTACATTTGGATTAGTGGCCAATTGATTTCTCTAGGCTCTTGCTACAGCTCAGGTTTGTTTGGTGTTTTTTTTAGCGTTGCTTGAAGTCTTAAAGTTTATAGGGAACCAGACGTGTGTGCACCCGTTGGGTGCAAATCTCTGCTGTGGGCGGTCATGCGGGCGCGGCTGAGGGGGGGTGATGAGGAGGGTTGAGGAGGGATGGAGTGGGTTGGGGGGGAGGGGACGAGGGGGGTTGAGGGGGAATGGAGTGGGTAAGTGGGGGGGAAGGGAGGAGGGGGGGATAAGGGGGATTGAGGGGACATGGAGTGGGTGAGTGTGGGGGAGGGGGATGGTGAGGGAGATGGGGAAGGGGGAGTGGGAGGGGAGAGGGGAGTGGGGGGAGGGGGAGGGGGTAGGAGAGGGTGCTAGACCATTCAGGAGAGGTTTGGGACCGGAACGGTTGGGTGGAAAGCTCTCCTTCGGGCCCAGCAACCCTATTGATCTGTGGACCCATTGCCGGGCAGGGAGTGTCCACCGGGGCCGTGACAGGGCCCAGCAACCCTACCAATCCGTGCACCCATTGGTGGGTGGGGAGCATCCCCCAGGAACATGGGTGGGAGCCGGTGGTGGGCAGGGAGTGTCCCCCGGGGCCATGCCGGGCCCAGCAACCCTACCGATCCATGGGCACGTTGGCGGGCGGGGCACGTCCCCCAGGTCCGTGGGCCGGCGACAGTGGACAGGGAAAAGCCACTGACCTCGGCCCCGTTTCTCTTGCTGGCCTCTCCTGCAGAGCGGGTAACCTTCCCACAACTGACGATCCTGTGGGCCAGACAACCCGTAGACCCGTTGTCAAGTAGGGAGTGTCCCCTGGGTCCGTGGGACAGGGAAAAGCTACTACCCTGGGCCCCATGCATCCAGCGCTGATCAGCGGCGAGCGGCGGGGAATGCCGGCGACAGCCATTTTGTTGGATCCTCTGAAGGGCAGGTGTGGGGCACGCCGGGACAGGAGTCAGTCCTCCAGTTGGTCCTCCCGGGGGGGGGGGGAGCGCATTTGTTCAATTTACCCACCCCCCTCATTGGCCGCGACTCCCTGCTCCCCCTCCCTCATTGGCCATCACTCGGGCGGGTCCCATTTTGACGTCACACGCTGATCATGGCAAGCAATATGTTTAATAAGGTAATTTTTAAACTTTAAAATCACTCTAACTTTAAAAATATAAGACCAATTTGAATGAATTTTGGTGTAAACACTCCCCAGGACAATGGTGAGGAAGGTGGGCCTAAAATTGTGCAGGTTGTGTACCGTTGTTTTGTGGATGCGAAGGGCATAAGGGACACAGAACATTGGGAACAAACATACGGAACAAACAAGATGAGAGACAGACAGACAGACAGACAGACAGACAGACAGACAGACAGACAGACAGACAGACAGACAGACAGACAGACAGACAGACAGACAGACAGACAGACAGACAGACAGACACAGGCAGACAGACAGACAGTCAGACAGATAGATAGACAGACAGACAGATAGATAGACAGATAGATAGACAGATAGATAGACAGATAGATAGACAGATAGACACATTCATGTGGTGAAGGTCGTTGACAAGCTCAAGCCCCCTGCATAAAGCAGTTACTGCCAGATATGAGTGCGCAATAAGGCATTCCAATGCAAGCAAAGCATGAATGGGATGGAGAAAAAAAGCAGGAGAAGTAGATAGAAAGACGTGGAGAAACAGAAGGGATCTGAGTAGTAGCTCTATCCATCCAGATTGTTCAATGAGTGGTTCTTTTATCCAGCCATCAATATGGAACAAGGCCTGGAAATTGGACTATTACTGCCTGGTTTTCAAGTGGAAAATGATTTTATGTTGCTTAAATCGTGCTGATATTTCTGAAATTATACCCATGCAAATTGATTTCTTGAAAATCAATTAAAACTGCAAATGCTGAAAGTGTGAAATCAAAATGAACGATGCTGGGAACACGCAGTTTTTCATTTTTAACAAAGGGTCTCGTGCCTGAAAGACTGCCCGTGCTTTTGTTCCTACAGATGCTGTCTGTCTAAGCTGCTGGGTTTTTTTCATAATTTTTCTGTTTTTATGTCCCACTTCATGCGTTAACCTCTTGTTGCCTTGAATGTTTTCCCAGCAATAGTTGTGCAAAGACCCGTCGGCCGCCGAGAACAAAGACCCAACGGCCATGTGCTGGGGAAGCTCGGAAGCCTCAGAGAAGACCGGAGAGTCGAGGAAGGAGCCACTGGCAGCGATGGACACGAGGAGTGAACCGATATGACAGGGGCCAGGGTATTACCTCCAGCACCTTCAAGGTCAGCTGCAGGAGGCATCCCGGGACACAGAGGCAGTCGGCAGAGGAGAGGGATGTGGGGCCGGGCTTACCAAGACTTACCTGGATCAGGGGAGCAGCAGGACTTCCAATACATGGACTGGACTTTGCACTTCGGACTTTTGTGCATCCTGTCTTTTTTCTTATCTTTTTTCAAAACGTGCCAAAATTGTGGCGACGATGCATTTATGGTTGTGCAAAAGAATTTCAGTGTGCCGTGCGTACATGACAATAAAGGAACATTAAACCATTGAACTAATGACTTTACAATCCATGCAGAATCCAACCAAAAGCTCCAGTTTATGACCTTTAGTTCAGTTTAGTTCCGTTTTTTTGTCAGGTGTACAGAGGTACAGTGAACTGCTTTTGTTGTGTGCTAATCAGTCAGCGGAAAGACAATACGTGAACACAATCGAGCCATTTACAGTGTACAGATGATACATGATTAGGGAATAACGTTTAGTGCAAGGTAAAGCCAGTAAAGTCCTGTCAAAGATAGTCTGAGGGTCACCAATGAGGTAGATAGTTCAGGACTGCTCTCTAGTTGTGGTAGGATAATTCAGTTGCCTGATGGGAAGAAGCTGTCCCTGAATCTGGAGGTGTGTATTTCTCACACTCCTATACCTTTTTGCTTGATGGGAGAGGGGAGAAGAGGGAGTGGCCATGGTGCAACTTATCCTTGATTGTGCCGCTGGCCTTGCCGAGGCAGCGACTCAATGGAAGGGAAGTTGGTTGGTTTGTGTGATGGTCAGGGCTGCGTCCACAATTCACTGCAATTGATTGAACTCTTTATTGAACTCCATCAAAAAACACAACTCACTCACAATGGTAATGACATCAATTAAAGGATCCAAACTCTGACATTGATGTCTTGCACATCGTGTTTGCCAGCCTCTGTGTTCAATGGTCAGGATAATAGAAACTGCGTTATCGATTGTCACTGCACTATTTACAGCTGGTTTAAAATATCACATCAGAGCTGTGTTCTCTGCCCCCTTCATCATCCCACACCTCGCAGTGACAAGTGGTTACTGGCGGAAAAGGTCTTAATCAGTGGGCTGCCCTCACAAACGAAGAGAATCTCTGTATTTCCCCTTGTCCATGGTTTTGCTCATTTCCATGGCAACCTTTTTATGCAACTATTCTGTGGCTGGCATAGAGAAAATACCTTTAAGTTTCGTCCCTCGTCTCCATCATCATAATAATCATAATCATAATAGTACTTTATTAGCCAAATATGTTTTGCAACATACGATGAATTTGATTTGCCATACAGTCATACCAATAAAGACCAACAAGACACCCAAATAATTTTTAACATGAACATGCACCACAGCGACTCCCCCACATCCCTCACTGTGATGGAAGGCAAAAAAGTTCAAACTTCTTCCCTTCTTTGTTCTCCCGCGATCGGGGCACTCGAACCTTCCGATCTTAGCTCCCACAGCCAGCGATCGAGCTCTTTAGAAACATAGAAAATAGGTGCAGGAGTAGGCCATTCGGCCCTTCGGGCCTGCACCACCATTCATTGTGATCATGGCTGATCATCCAACTCAGTATCCCGTACCTGCCTTCTCTCCATACCCCCTGATCCCTTTAGCCACAAGGGCCACATCTAACTCCCTCTTAAGTATAGCCAATGAACTGGCCTCAACTACCTTCTGTGGCAGAGAATTCCACAGATTCACCACTCTCTGTGTGAAAAAAAACGTTCTCATCTCGGTCCTAAAAGACTTCCCCCTTATCCTTAAACTGTGACCCCTTGTTCTGGACTTCCCCAACATCGGGAACAATCTTCCTGCATCTAGCCTGTCCAACTCCTTAAGAATTTTGTAGGTTTCTATAAGATCCCCCCTCAATCTTCTAAATTCCAGCGAGATTGGGTAGATGGACAGTTATTATTCCCATACACAGTACTCCTCTTTCTCTTCACAGGTTCATGTAATTGGGTGGGCTGTATATGAAGTAGATTCTGCCCAGATGTCTTTCAACTATAAGATTTCCACTGTAAGATACTGACTGCCAGCAGCAATGAAATTCCCAACCCGGTCTTTCCTCAGATTAGGAGACCAAAACTGTACGCAATACTCCAGGTGTGGTCTCACCTTTGCGTCAGGGTGGTCAAGCTCCCGCATCAAAGGGGGATCTCAGCTCCCCGCGTCAGGCGATTGGACCCTGGGCTAGTCGAACCTCGTGCGACTTTGGAGCTTCCCAACATCGGTCTCTACCCGAGACTGCAAGCTCCTCGATGGTGATATCCGCAGGCCTTAGCTGGAGCATCGATCCCAGGCAAGGGATCGCAGGCTCCAATGGTAAGTCCACGGACCCGCGGTGGGGTTCAAAGTCAGTCTCGAGCAAGGCCACCAGCCTCATGATGTTAGGCCACAGAGCCACCGGAGATACGATGCGGAAAACAATCGCATCTCCGGCAAGGTAAGAGATTGAAAAAATGTTACCCCCACTCCCTCATAAAGCAAAGGAGAGAACATAAACACATACTTTTAAAATACACTAAAAATAACAAAAAAAGATGAAAAGACAGACAGACTGTTGGCGAGGCTGCCATTGCTGACAGCTCCCCCCTGGTGGAATGGTCAGATTCCATGAGCGGAATGGCAGTGATTTGGCAGCTGCGAGCTTTTCAAACAGCTCCTGTTGAGAACGGCACGCATTCGGTTTCCCTATTCTTAATATAGCTCAAGATTCAAGATTCAAGATTCAAGATATCTTTATTTGTGACAAAATTTAGTCACCCACAGTCCAATAATAAAAGCAATAAAACAAGCAAATTACACAACCCCAACCAACACACAAAAAAAAAGAAACATCCATCACAGTGAGTCTCGTCCAGTCCCCTCCTCACTGTGATGGAAGGCCACAATGTCTTTTCCCTTCCCCTGCCGTCTTCTCCCGCTGCCAGGCTGGTGTCATTGCCACGTTCCAGGCCGTGCCGGACGGTGAAGGGTCCGCAGCGGGCAGACCCAAGCCCCGCGATCCAGGGCTGGCGCTGTAAGGCAGCAACTCTACCGCTGCACCACTGTGCCACTCCTAAAACATTTCCTGAAAAATACAAGATGTCGCGTTTAGGAATCCTACACAGGATAGGGTGTACACAACTCCATTCTTCTGCCTTCTCCCCATTACCCTTGACACCCTTACTAACTAGGTATCTGTTAATCTCCGCCTTAGAAATTCCCAATGACTTGGTTTCCATAGGCGTCAGTAGCAATGCATTCCACAGATTCACCAGCCTGTGACTAAAGAAATTCCTCCTCATCTCCTTTCTAAAGGTACGTCCTTTTATTCTGAGCCCATGTCCTCTGGTTCTAGACTCTCCCACTGGTAGAAACATTCTCTCCACATTCACTCTATCCAGGCCTTTCACTATTCAGTAAGTTTCAATTAGGTCCCTCCTCATCTTTCTAAACTCCAGCGAGTACAGGCCCTCATCATGTGTGAACTCAATTATCCCCAGGATCATTCTCGTAAGCCTCCACTGGACTCTCTCCAATGCCAACACATCCTTCCTTAGATATGGGGCCCAATGCTGCTCACAATACTCCAAATGTGGTCTGACCAGAGGCTTATAAATCCTCAGCATTACATCCCTATTTTTAGATCCTAGTTTAAATGGTAACATTCCCTCTAATACCATGGGATTTCATCTTCTTTAGCAGCCTCACATGCAGACCTTGTCAAAGGCCTTTTGCAAATCAGGGTAAACAACTGCTATTTACTTCCTCAAGGAATTCCAACAGATTTGTCAGGCAAGATCTCACCTTCACAAAAGCATGTTAACCGGCCTAGTTTATCATGTGCTTCATAGAAAATAGGTGCAGGCGTAGGCCATTCGACCCTTCGAGCCTGCACCGCTTCTAAGTACTCGGAAACCTCATCCTTCATAATGGACCCTAAAATCTTACCAACCACTGAAGTCAGGCTAACCAGCCTATAGTTTCTCTTTTGCTTCAGAGGAGTAAAGCCCCTGTCCCACTTAGACGATTTTTCAGGCGACTGCAGGCGACTAGGCTGTCACCACATGGTCGCCAGTGTGTCGCCTGTATGGTCGTGAGTAGTCTCCAAAGAGTCGTAGCCATTGGATTTTTCTGGTCGCCATTGGATTTTGAAATGTCAAAAAAATTTCGGCGACAGTTGGTTTGACGCCAATGAGCGTAGCTTCATGTCTCTTGATGTAGGTGCTGTCGTAGGTTTTCACCAGGTTGACGCCAGTTGACGTAGGTTTTCTCCGGTGCTGACTTCGGTGAATTCCACTGGCGACTACCTAGGTCAACTGGCGACAGGTACCGGCGTCAAAACCACAATTTCTAAAGCCCATCTTTCAGAACCCTGGGGTGTAGTTCCACTGCAACTGGTCCAGGTGACTTATCCACCTTCAGACCTTTCAGCTTCCCAAGCACCTTCTCCTTAGTAATAGCCACTCCATTAACGTCTGCCCCCTGACTCTCAGAACCCGTGCTGGTGCCCACTGCTGTGAAGACTGACAGAAAAAACTTATTCAATTCCTCCGCTATTTCTTCATTCCCCATTATCACTTCTCCAGCATCATTTTCCACTGGTCCAGTGTCCACTCTTGCCTCTCATAATCATAATCACAATCATAATCATAATCATAATCATAATCATACTTTATTAGCCAGGTATGTTTTGCAACATACGAGGAATTTGATTTGCCATACAGTCATACCAATAAAAAGCAACAAGACACACAAAATACATTTAAACATTACCATCCACCACAGCGACTCCTCCACATTCCTCACTGTGATGGAAGGCAAAAAAAAAGTTCAATCTCTTCCCTTCTTTGTCCTCCCGCGGTCGGGGGTCATGGGTAGCTGGCGGTCCTCCATATTGGGGCGATCAAGCCTCTGCATCGGGGGATCTCAGCTCCCCCGATCATCGGGGGATCTCAGCATCGGGCAATCGGACCCCGGGTCGAGACTAGTTGAACCTCCTGAAACTTTGGAGCTTCCCGACATCAACCTCTACCCGAGACTGCGAGCTCCTCAATGTTGAAATCCGCAGGCCGTGGTCGGAACATCAATCCCAGGCAAGGCATTGCAGGCTCAGATGGTAAGTCCACAGCCCCATGGCGGGGCTCAAAGTCAGTCTCGAGCAAGGCCGCCAGCTCCATGATGTTAAGCCGCAGAGTGACCGATGATAAGATCTGGAAAACAATCGCATCTCCGGCATGAAAAGAGATTTTAAAATGTTTCCCCTGACCCCCTTCCCCACCCCCAACATAAAACAAAACAGAGAACATTAACACAAACGTTTAAAACACACTAAAAATAACAAAAAAGACAAAAAGACAGATAGACCGTTGGCGAGGCTGCCATCGCTGATGGCGCCACCCAGTGGATCTTACTCTCTTACTCTTTATGCATCCAAAGAAATAAACACTTGCTATCCTCGTTTATATTATTGGCTAGCTTAACTTAATATTTCATCTTTTTGCCCTGTATTACCCTTTTAGTTACCTTCTGTTGTTCTTCTCTTTTAGTTTTATGTTGTCTTTACTCTACAGAAGTTAGAATCTTTCTTCCTCTTTGGGATGAAAAGATCATATATCTTCTGAATGATTCCCACACATTTCTGCCATTCCCGCTCCACCGTCATCCCTGCTAGGGTCCTTTTCCAATCAATTCCAATGAATTTCCTCATGCCTCTATAATCACCTTTACTCAACAATAATACCGACACATCTGATTTCATCTTCTCCATCCTAAAAATGCAGGTTGAATTTTATCATATTATGGTCACTACCTCCTTAAGCCCACTAGTCAAATCCAGTCCGTTACACAATACAAAATCCAGAATTGCCTTTTCCCTAGTAGGCTCAACCTCAAGTTGCTGTAAGAAGTCATCATTTATGTACTGTACAAATTCTACAAACATAGGGTAGATAGCAATTTTCCCATAATTGGTGTTTCTAAGAAAAAAAGACACAAGTTTGAGGAGTGAGGGAAGAGGTTTAAACAGGATCTTAGGAGGAAATCTTTCACATTGAGTATGGTTGGAGTCTGCAATGTGTTGAAGAGCCTGAAGAGCTGGTGGAGGCAGATACCCTCATATCTGAGAAGCACCTGGACAAGTGCTTGAATCTGTAAGCCATATTAATGGACATTATTTAGGGTGTGGTGGCTCCCAAGGGTCGGGCCATACCACTACCGACCCCTCGGCACGGGAATGGACCGGTCCAGGGGGGCGGTCCTTTGCTACGGATATAAGGACGAGGTTTTGGGCACAAAGTCATTCCAGCAGACTTGACCGGTCTGATAACTGTAATAAAACCAAACCTCCCAAAATACCCGGCTCCTCGCCTTTATTTCTGGCCTCTTTCGACGCGCCACAAGGGTAAATTAGTTTTCTGTCGATGGATACAAGGAGCCACAGAGACTGGAGAGCCGGTTTCCATTTTGTATGAGGTCATGGCTCCATAATTCTGTATCTGTGAGATAAAACACCTGAAGATCCTTCACTGACCTTGAACACAGGTTTGAGTCAATGAACTTAGGGAAGGAGAGATGCAGTATGGAAAGAAGGCCCTCAGCCCACCGACTCCATGCTGACCATTCAACATCCGTTCACACCAGTTCTATGTCATCTCATTTTTGGGCAGTTTATAGAGACCAATAAACCTACACACCTATACATCTTTGGGATGTGGAAGGAAACCAGTGCACCTGGAGGAAACCCATGCGGTCGCAGAGAGAACCTGCAAACACCGCACAGACAGCATATGAGGTCAGGATCAAATCCAGTTCTCTGGTGCTGTGAGGCAGCAACACCATGAGATGTGCCACTGCGCTGCCCTATTTACAATTAGGTTCATCAAGGTTGGCTCCTGGATTTGTTCACTACCTTGAATTCATCTCACTGGGTTCTGCATGTGGATATTTTGTGGGGCACCTTCACTGCAGATAGATCATCTCTTTTCCTTTCAAGCTCAGTCTAGAGCTGTTGGAAATTCTTTGTGCTTATATTTAAATCATCCTCACTGAGCCATCCTTTTGTAGTTTTCATGGCAGATTAAGTTCCAGAGTGTCTGCCAATACCTGATGCCTAGTCTTCACCTTTAAGGGTTTTAATTTAGCTTGAAATAGGGCAGTCAAGATTTAAATACTCACACCAATGTTCTTGTGCTGCAAATCATAGCCATTCCATTGTTTGGTTATTCTGTATACAAATGATAATCATGTAAAATAACTGACAGCATCAAAATAAGCTGCTGCAGTAATGTGAAATACTGGACTTCTGTTAACTGCACGTTGAAATTCACATGCCAATGTTTGAGTGGTATCCATTTAACTCCTCACATCAGTTCTGTCCATTATAAATATGTACAATTAATAAATAAGTATAAATACAACATTGAAGACTGATACCCTTTCATTGGGAGAGAGGTATGCTACATCTTATTGTCATTGTCCATGCAAAGCACTATACAATAATCATATATATTACAAATTTACATTGAGCAACATTTCTTACTGAGAACCTCATTTCTATCTGAAATGTAACTGCAGAAAAAAATTTGAATGATAATCCAATCTATCCTGAAGATTATCTGCTGTAAATTACTAGTTATGACATGGAGGAAATTGTGCATATTATTTATAATGCTACTTGGCTATTGTGTACATATAATGATGGTTCTTGCATAATGTTTCAAAGCATTTGCATAGAATATGTCTTATTTTTGCTCCATAAATCCCTGGTTTCATCTGCTATAAGCAGAGAAATAACAAGGGATTTCATTTAATTATTTTCTGAGTAGACTTTGATTCAAAAGTAACCCGTAAACTGCCACTTATTTGTGTTTGATGGCATTTCTTCCTTTTGCATTATTCCAGGATACTTAACAGATTGAAATAGTGAGAAACCTTTTCCAATTATGCATTATGTCAACTGAATGATACACTTCCTTGGATGAACATAAATAAATTAGAAGATGGTGTTTGGTGGCAGTGCATACTCATGTCATTATCTCTGTTGTGTTAGCATTCTCTATCTTGCTCATATTCTCTCATATATTCAGTTTTATTGCTGTCTTCATGTGAAGCCTCCCACAGACATCATTCCTTGTGCCTGCCATCATCAGGTTTTGCACCATTGCCTCACCCTTTTTTTGCTTAAACTTCCTTTTTTATATTTTTAGCTTGTTCTACGCTCTACACTTGATGCAGAAATTCATCTTTGGTCACTAGAGCTCAATGCTTGAAATTGTTAACCACCCGTTGTATTCAGCTTGGCACTCATGCCCCATAGATTTCACTGAGATACAGCATTGTGGGGTGTGGGTGATGACAATGAATAATAATCTGCATTTAGAGTAAACGACTAAAGATAAAGTTCTGTAAGAAAATAACTGCAGATGGTGGTACAAATCGAAGGTATTTATTCACAAAATGCTGGAGTAACTCAGCAGGTCAGGCAGCTTCTCAGGAGAGTAGGAATGGGTGATGTTTCGGGTCGAGACCCTTCTTCAAGATCACCAGTCCGTGCTGTACTCAAGTATCAGCCTCAAGTAGCAGACATATCTTGGTTATTGGTCTTTCCAAGATATTGCTCTTAGTCTGAAGTCGAACAGTACGCACAAACCTTGTGCTTCTGGTACAGTCTCCAATATTCTGTCCATTAGACAGAATTTTCTTCAGTTCTCTTCTCTTCCAGCTTAAGACTGACCTGCTGTCAGTCCTCTCGATGCTTCATCTGCATGATTTTCCTTTGTGCTAACATACCTCCATTGTGATATGTCAGTAACATCCCTTACAAAGGAGATTCTGTTAGCTACAAACGTTTGAAAGCATTTAGTTTCGTTGTTGATGTACTTAAGCACCGGTGTGCTATCGGTCCAGAAAACGGATTAGTCCAGTTGAAGCTGTAATTCTTTTTGCAGCATTACATCAATTCTGACAGCTAAGACTGCAGCAATAAGCTCCATTCTGTGAATTGTCATCTGTTTTAATGGCAGCACTCTGGCCTTACCCATTATAAATGCAAGATGCACTTCTTTACTCTCGTTTTCCAGTCTTAGATATGAAACAGTACCGTAGCCACTTTCGCTGGTGTCTGAAAAGTGGTGAGGCTGTGCATATCACCTTGAACTCCGCAATCTTATTGAGACCTAATAGCCATGCTGTCCATTGCTAAGAAAAGGTTTGGGGTATAGAAACATAGAAAATAGGAGCAGAAGGAGGCCATTCGGCCCTTCGAGCCAGCACCGCCATTCATTGTAATCATGGCTGATCATCCGCAATCAGTAATCCGTGCCTGCCTTGTCCCCATATCCCTTGATTCCACTACTCCCTGGAGCTCTATCTAACTCTCTCTTAAATCCATCCAGTGATTTGGCCTCCACTGCCCTCTGTGGCAGAGAATTCCACAAATTCACAACTCTCTGGGTGAAAAAGTTCCTTCTCACCTCATTTTTAAATGGCCTCCCCTTTATTTTATGTCGGCATCCCAATCAAGTTTCTCCTTGCAGAGTTCCTGAATAATCAGCTTAGCAGGCAGTAAATGGTGCCAGAAATCCTAAAGGATCATAGATAGAGCTGACTACAGACAGGATGCCATGTCTGTTGCACAGTCGATCCTATATAGCAATTTTGAACTTGAACATATTGGTTTCAATGCACCAGGGCAATCCTAGTGCTCTTTCCATCGGCAGATTGTCCTGCTCCGTCCAACTCAACCAACCTGATCTCCTGGTGGCTCAGTACTTCAACTTCCCCTCCCATTCCCAATCTGACCTTTCTGACCTGGGCCTCCTCCATTGTCAGAGTGAGGCCCAGCGCAAATTGGAGGAACAGCTCCTCATATTTTGCTTGTGTAAGAAAATAACTGCAGATGCTGGCACAAATCGAAGGTATTTATTCAAAAAATGCTGGAGTAACTCAGCAGGTCAGGCAGTGTCCCGCCCCCTGCCCTGAGATGTCTGAAGAAGGGTCTTGACCCGAAAAAGGAGTTGGCTGCGCCTAACGGCTGCGGCTCTCTGGCAGTCTGTTTGTCTTTTTTTCTTTTTTTTTGTTTGTGTCGGTGTTGGGATGGTTTTTGTTTCTGTTTTTGGCTGTGTATGTGTGGTGGGGGGGGTGGGGTGTGGGTGTGGGGTGTGGCGGGGGAAATTTTTCTTTTATTAGGTCTCTTCCCCGGGGCGCAGCTCGCCCGCGGGGCCTTCCATCGCCGGCGCGGCTCGGCTGCGGGACTTAACATCGCCAGCGCGGCTCGGCCGCGGGATGTTTCAGTGCCCGGTGCGGCTCGGCCGCTGGACTTAACATCGCCAGCGCGGCTCGGCCGCGGGACGTTTCGGTGCCCGGCGCGGCTTGGCCGCTGGACTTAACATCGCCAGCACGGCTCGGCCGCGGGACGTTTCAGTGCCCGGTGCGGCTCGGCCGCTGGACTTAACATCGCCCGGTGCGGCTCGGCCGCCGGACGTTTCGGTGCCCGGTGCGGCTCGGCCGCGGGACGTTTCAGTGCCCGGTGCGGCTCGGCCGCTGGACTTAACATCGCCCGGTGCGGCTCGGCCGCGGGATGTTTCAGTGCCCGGTGCGGCTCGGCCGCGGGACGTTTCAGTGCCCGGTGCGGCTCGGCCGCGGGATGTTTCGGTGCCCGGTGCGGCTCGGCCGCGGGACGTTTCAGTGCCCGGTGCGGCTCGGCCGCGGGACGTTTCGGTGCCCGGTGCGGCTCGGCCGCTGGACTTAACATCGCCCGGTGCGGCCGCGTGACGTTTCGGTGCCCAGGGCGGCTCGGCCGCGGGGCCTTCCATCCCCTTGCGGGGGCTGTGCGTGTCGTTTGCCTCGGTAGGGGTCGAGCTGCCTGTCCGTGGGTGCGGGGGGAAGAGAAGGGAAGTTTTATTGCCTCCATCACAGTGAGGGGGTGTTTGGAGTCACTGTGATGGATGTTTGTGTTGGGGTCGGGTGTCCTGTGTTCTTTTCTTTTTTGCTGTGTTTTGTGTGACTGCTGAAATTTCGTTCGGTGTAAAAAGCCGAGTGACAATAAAGTGTTGTTATGTTATGTTATGTTATGTTATGTTGACCTGATGAAACATTGTTTTAATATCCACCATCAAAGCAACCGGCTCTTGTCTGAATCTAATGAGAACTCCAATGAGTGAGTTAGTTAGGTCTGGACCATGCAGTAGTTGGCAGTTAAGTGATGTACCCTTAAAAACTGCTGCACAGTCAAAGACCAGTCTTATGGTTCCTTGCTTTGAGTGATACACCCCGTGATGAGGGATATACCAGAGTTTTCCATCACTTCGATTCAGCTGGTCCACTGGTACCCTTTGGGCATCAATCATTTCCATGAGGAAAGATGTATATTCATTATAAAACTTCTCATTCTTATTAAATTTGCATCTCAAGCACTGGATATTCTGCTCTGCTATGCAACGGTTGTTTGGCGTGCTGGTATTCTCCTGCTTGAAAGATAAGTCCAGACAATAATGTCCATCTGTAATCTTTGCAGAACGATTCATAATATCCATGAACTTTACCTCTTCTCTGGACATTTCTTCCTTTTCCTTGCTGGATCCTTTGTTGAAGTCAAGATTGTATTGTTTGATCAGAAGTTCCTCCAGACTCGCAATGGATTTTCGATTGATAGCCGCAGCAGGAGAACTACTTGCATCCCTGCCGTCGTGATCTTTTCTCAGAGGACCATAAATAACCCATCCCAACAAGGTTTTCATGACATACGGTCCATCTTCTTGGCTGCTGACTAGTTCCCAAGGTTCCAATAGTTTAGAAGCATTAGTTCCGAAGAGTAGGTCAATGACAGAGTCTATTTCAGAAATCTTGACATCCTTCAAGTAAGGCCATTGCATCTTCTTGCCTGGGAAAGTTTGATTGTGAAACAGGAATGGTCTTATTGGTAAACACATCGGATAGTTGAACAAAATCATGGTTGTCCAGACCAACTATTACCAAATGCTGAAATAAATCGACTGGTTGCAGACTTCACTTGGTTTATGGTACGCAGGTGAATCCTTCTCCTTGGTCCTGAAATTTTCAGTTTCTTATCAGCCTTTCGGCGCAGAAGGTAGACGAACTTCCATTATCCAAGAATGTATATGTTTGCAACACTGTACTCCCATTGTGGCTCTTTACTTGCACTGGTACGATCGAGAAGATGCAAGCTTCTTCACCGGCCCCGATACATCCACACATCGGAGAAGGAGGAGTGGCATCACTCTGGATCGCTTTTTCCTTCTGATCTGTTTGTACTAGCGGCTTTTCTTTATCCTTTAGTTCCATGTGAAGTATTCCGGGATGATTTCCTCTGCATGTAGCACGTCAAACGATTCTCACATCTTTTGTTCATGTGGCCTATCTTAAAACATCCAAAGCAGTTTTTCTTATCCTTTAAGAAATCCATCCTTTCTTGGTACTCCAACTTTTTAATCTGCCAACACTTCTCCAACATGTGACCCTTTCTATTACAGAACAGACAAGGGTCCTGCTGCTTGGCGATAGGTGTGTCAGCCTTCGTTTCTTTTGTTGTCAGATTTTCTTGCACCTGTGCTTCAACAGCAAAACTGTGTTCGCAGCAAAACTGCTTCTGGTCGCTTTAGGCCTTTCTCTTGATTTAGTAAAGGCAAGGCCGTTGACAGCCGCTGCTAGTTTAGCCTCGTTAATATTCCCATAAAGTGGACCCGACAGTATCTTCTCTTGTACCTCTATGAATTTTACCAGGTCAGGAAATTCAGGTGGACGTTCTTTACTTCCCTGAATCTCATATACCCAATCTCTCCACTTTTCTCTGAACTTATAAGGCAGTTTTAAAAGGATAGTCTTCATATTGGAGGGGACGTTCATTTCATTCATATATTTGAGATGTTCCATTGCATTATAACAACTTGGAAGGAATAGTGAGAACGCTTGTAATGGTTTTATATCACCTGGCTTGAAAGCTGGCCAGGCCAATGCTCTGGTTATATAAGCAGTGGCAATCTTCTGCTCATGGCCAAAATGCTCTTTAAGCATCTTCCTTGCCTTTTGATAGCCCTTGTCCGCTGGTAAATGTTGACAGCTGTGGATGAATTGTCTTGCTAGTCCTTTTGTATATTGTTCCAGAAAATGATAACGATCACTTTCATCCTCAGTCTTTCTATCTACTCCCCACTCAAAGGCCTTGATAAAAAGTTGATATCGCAAAGGATCACCATCTTACACAGGAATGTCTCTTGGTGGTAGAGTGGAAGAAAGATTTTGTTTCGCCAGAAGTTCCGTGATTTGATTTTGCCTCCGTGATAGGCCACACATATTACTTCGGTCTCCATCATGGCGGCCCGGGAATTTAGTGCGAGCACGCCCCTGCTCACCCCTTAGATCATGAGACCTTGCCGTCCATCCTTGAAGAGGGTGTTGGGTTAGCTGTCCATAAATGCAGCAGGATACAAAGTAATATGAGGGCACTATCACTAACCTACAAAGCACATGTGCGATGACCCTGGCGTTCTCAGGCTTGTCCCAGCAGCTCAGCCCTGGTCTTTGAAGGAGGAAGCATGGCAATCTCAGGCTTCTTCCTCCTGTCCACCCTTGGCTGAAAAGGAGGTGCAGACAGTACAGGTTTCTTCCTGGCAGCTTAGCTTTGGGCTTGAAGAAGGAATGGTGGCAGTTTCTGGATTATCATATCATATCATATATATACAGCCGGAAACAGGCCTTTTCGTCCCTCCAAGTCCGTGCCGCCCAGCGATCCCCGTACATTAACACTATCCTACACCCACTAGGGACAATTTTTACATTTACCCAGCCAATTAACCTACATACCTGTACGTCTTTGGAGTGTGGGAGGAAACCGAAGATCTCGGAGAAAACCCACGCAGGTCACGGGGAGAACGTACAAACTCCTTACAGTGCAGCACCCGTAGTCAGGATCGAACCTGAGTCTCCGGCGCTGCATTCGCTGTAAAGCAGCAACTCTACCGCTGCGCTACCGTGCCGCCCTGGCAGTGTGTGTTTCGGTGCAACCCCTCATTGTCTGTGGACAGGAAGAGGTTCTGGCATCCTGGCCTTGCCCTGGCCACTCCACCGCAGGTAGAGGCTCTGGCTGTCCAGGGCTTCTTTCCCAGCAGTCCAGTCTTGACTACACAGTGGCGTTGGTGATCTCAAGTTTGTCCCAGTGTCTCAGGCTTCCTCAAACCTGCAACAGGGGGGGAACACAGCTGGCAAAGAAGCACTCCACTTTGTCTCCCTTTCTTTGCACTCTCCCCTCCAACTAGAAGGCATGTGTTCTATAGGGAGTAGGCTGACAATGATACCGAGGATTAGCCTCTCCTAGCCTGTCAGCCAGTTAAAGGGATCAGATGGACATACAAGAGAGAGGCTGTTGTCTCAATCCACAGAGGCTGACTGACTGCAGTGTTTTCTGGTAAGTAAGCTTCTGACTGTCCTTTTGTTGGTTCTGCTTGATCTTAAACTTATCTGATGGTCCCTTTTCCCCCATATTTTTAAAAGTATTTGGTAACAATTAGTAGAAAAGCTTTTTTTTCTCCAATCAGAGAGCTATAACTACAGTATTTTTTTTTCATATGAACATCTCAAAAATTACCATTGCCATAGAATGGAGAGAACTGTTTATTCCTGAGGTATTAAAAATCATTAGTTCCAGGGTCAGAAGCATATTAATTAAGCCGCTTCTTTGACATTTTGAAATGTCAAACAATTTTCAGTCAATATTGGGGAAAGTTGCTGAGCAATTATTCAGAAGATTTGATTTTGGAAATCTCCTTGGATGCACATCACCATATTATGATGGCATGCACATAACCAACGATAGTGAGACATGGAGATAGTGGAAGAGACAACCACGAGAATTTAAAAAAGGAAATATAGATTGTTTATATCATAGCTATAGCTTGGTAATTTCTGACTTTACTGCCGAAGATATATGCCAAGCAAGATAAAATCATGGAAATGTATCCCTCAAATCTTTAGGCAAAAAAAACATACTGCTGGAGAAACTCAGCAGGTCAGGCAGCAACTGTGGAGGAAAATGGGACAGATGACGTTTTAGGTCAGGACCCTTCTTCATGCTGATTAAATGTCCAGACGTGAAACTTCATCTGCTCATTCCCCTTCACAGACGCTACCTGAACCATTGAGGTCCACCAGCCATTTGTTTCCATGCTCAACATTCTAGCATTGTTTGTCTACAAATCTTCAACTTGTCAAACTATTCAGTTTGTTTGACTTGATCAATTGATGGTACCAGCTTAGTCTTCCAATCTTGTCTTTACATTACAGTCAAAGCTGCAACAAAAGCAAAGTTAACTCGAAGAAAACTGACCTTAAAGTGACCATGCTTCTGTATTGTAACAATGGTCTTGTGGCCTTCACACGTAACATTGGGCAAGTTCCATTCTCAGCATCTAATAAGGAATCGATGCAACATTTACACGAGTTCTTGGCAATATATAAAGAGTAGACAAACTGAAAAACAAACAGGATGGACTGTACACTAACACAAAGGAATGAATGGAGTACACCACTTTACAAGTTAAAAATTAAACCCGTGACATAACAGTGATCTGTGTAAATCTGACAGTCTGCAAACCTTTTCGTAGCTCTTTGTTTTGGCTGTCCACATGACTTTCAAATCCACAGTGAAGTGACAACCTAGTTCCACCAAGTCTGAATTTATTTCCAAAAGTCCTCAGAAATGTTAATGCACGGTTGTTGTTCGAGTGAAATCCATTCACCAGTCTTGGAAAATATTGACAAACCCATTACAAACGCTTGTTTGATAATGAGCAAACATCAAATATTATATCCTTCAGAGGACAATGACTAATTTTCACAGATAAATAATTTTCAGTGACTAATTTTCGCAGACTTGAAAGCAACTTGATGGATTTACAGCAAATAACAAGATTAAGGATAAAGATTATGTCCAAGGGAAGGGGGTGCATGGGTGCGATTGTGTGTCAATTAAACTGTCACAGGTGTAATTTTCAACATAAAGAATTAGTGTACAGGGCAACAAAATTGTGGACATACGCACAAAATGCTGGAGTAACTTTGCGGATCAGGCAGCATCTCTGGAGAAAGGGAATGGGTGATGTTTCGGGTCTCGATCTTTCTTTACCTATTCCTTTTTTCCAGAGTTGCTGCCTGACCCGCTGAGTTATTCCAGCATATTGTGTCTTACTTCGGTGTAGACCAGCATCTGTAGTTCCTTCCTCCAGACTGTGGATATGATTGGCCATCTGTTTATGTGGGAAATATGCGTGTTCACCAGGGTGAGGTGTGTTAAAAATTATCTAGGGTTAAAGAGATGTACAAGTAAGTTAAAAATGGACAATGTGTTGAAGCACAACAGATTAGTATTTATGAGATGCTGGTAAGGACCATAAACTATCAAAGGAATGTTGAAATGCACTGCTTTGTGGGCCTAGGTTAGATTTGTATCACGTATAAATCCTGGTTAAATTCAGGAATTATAGTATCAGATGCAAGGTCAGAGTCTCCTACCAGTACATTTATTGTTGCCCAAAGCAGGCCTAATGGGGGAAAATGGAAGATACGATGGAGCAATGGTTTTTGTGTAGTTTAGAGCTACAGCATAGAAACAGGCTCTTTGGCCCATCAAGTACCCGGCAACCATCAATTACCAGTTCACACTAGTTCTATGTTAGACCACTTTCTCATTCACTCCTTACACACTCGTGGCAATTTACAGAGACCAATTAACCTTCAAATATGTACTTGGGCAAAAATGTACCCAAGGAAAAATTGATGGATCCAAGTCGCCACAAGTCTGACCTTTAAAAGATGGAGAAAGTCTCATTTTGTGCCCTGAAATGATGGTTGCATTAAGGGTTCTGATGAATCCAAAGATAAAAAGTGTCTGCCTTGCAGTATTGATGGGATGATTCTGGCTGGGTCAAGCAACTTGTAGGGGAAGCTTGCAGATACAGAAGGGGGGTAATCCATTTAAGATTTTGACCCATACTATTCAAGGAAAGAAGAAATACCCAGAAGTGTTTGTTTGTCGATTCCAGTCTATTTGTAATGAAACTCAAGGAAGAGAATTGGATCCATAATCAGTGAGCAGTAGAGAATCTCCTCCAATGATTGAGAACTCTTTTAGCTCGCAGTTAGTACACAACCATCAGTATTTGATTTGGGAGACTAAAGAATGCACGATCCTTTAGCACCGTGGATGGTGATCACGTTTTGTGAGGATACAGACGATAAGGGATAGGAAAAGAATGAATGGAAGTAGAGAAGAGGGTGGAGCAGTAAATGATAACTCCACAACCTGACACTAAACCGGGCATGGGAGACAGTGGTGATGTTGCAAAGAAGGGAAAATCAAGTGCAGGTAACGGCAGAACTCTCAGTTATATGGTTTGCAGCAAGGAATAAGGAAATATAGCACAATAATCCTGGGAGGGGTGGGTCTTGGGATCTCTTAGTCCAACTGGCTCAACCCTTGGAGAGTTTAGTTTAGTTTAGTTTAGATATTCAGTGTGGAAGTAGGCCTTTCAGCCCATGGAATCCACCATGCCAGCAATCACCCATAAACGAGTTCTCCCCTACACACGAGGGACAATTAACCTACAAAACTGCATGTCTTTAGAATGTGGAAGAAAACCGGAGCCCACGGAGAAAACCCACTCGGTCACAGGGAGAATGTACATTCCCCCCCCCCTACATCAAAAATCTTCTAACCCACCTCTCTAACTCCAGGTCCCTCAGGTCGGCCGACTTGGGGCTACTCACTATCCCGCGGTCTAGGCTTAAGCTCAGGGGTGACCACGCTTTTGCGGTTGCAGCTCCTAGACTGTGGAACAGCATCCCTCTCCCCATCAGAACTGCCCCCTCCATCGACTCCTTTAAGTCCAAGCTCAAAACCTATTTCTACTCCCTAGCATTTGAGGCTCATTGAGGAGGTGCTGTGAACTGTTTTGTATGTGCTGTTATGTTTGTGTGCTACTGTATGTTTCATTTTTTCCTTAGTACCTAATCAGATGTACAGCACTTTGGTCAACGTGGGTTGTTTTTAAATGTGCTATACAAATAAAATTGACTTGACTTGACTTGACTCCTTGCAGACAGCACCTGCAGTCAGTATTGAACCTGTGTCTCTAGCGCTGTAAGGCAGCAACTCTACCCTTACGCCACTGTGTCACCCCAGAAGATGTAAATGAGCCCGTAAGTAAATGTCAGTTGACAGACTGAGGCTGCAGTGAAATGGACGGCCATTTTACAGATGTCCACTCGAGTACAACAGTCTCAAACGATTGACTGTGCATTTCATAGTATGGGGATAAAAGAGGAGGGATGTCACATACACTGCTTTATGCAAAGAATGTACAAAGCTGCATTGCATCTTGTGGTGAACTTTTAAGTTTGGGAGAATTGACAGGAAATATGCTGGCTGGTATAATATCAAAATCCCTTCCTACATAAGGGCGGTTGATATAGATTTTAATGAATAGGGATAAGAAGGGTGGAATATTGGAATCGGGCTGTATGTACGTGAATGGTTTAATGATGGATCTAGTTGATCATTGCTTATGGATTGGCATTCAAGGACTGTGCTTACTGCTGACTGGCCAGGGAAATGTGTGTGTGAGGAACATAGCTTTTTTTTATTGGAGAAAAGGAGGGGAGTAAAACCATTATGAAAAGGGAGGCATCTGTCAGACGCAAACAACAATGCAGGAGAATACCAGAAGAGATTTTAGTAGCAATGTTAAAACTACAGTGGAAATATAATTTCCCCCCATGACCAGAAAGGGAATGGAAGTGGTTAAGTCCTTTGTGTGTCAAAAGGTATTAAGATTCAGACAACAACTACAAATTTACCAATTTGGCCTGTTAATAAACTAGATGGATCATGGAGTATAAGAACATGCCAGGTTTGTCTCAACAGCCAATTCTTTGGTGAATTTTATTTGCAATACATTGCATCCTGTGGCAATATACACAGTGTTGACCATCTGTAGAAGCCATTTGTGTTTGTGCTGGCTGTTTTAGCATATTATATCATTTTGTCCAGATATCTTGCTGTATTATTTTGGACACTTGGGGGTTGTAGAGAGATGAATACATATATAGGCATAACGTACTGGGAGGAGCCAGAGCTAGCTGCTATATCTTGGGATGCAGAGTCGGGAGGGGTCAGACACAGGAAGGATGGTAAGACACAGTTCTTACCAGACCTGCGACAAGAGCTGAAAACTTGGGGAGATACAGACCTGTTTGTACTAGTACTTCAATAAACGACTAATTAAACGGAAAGATACGATTGAAAAATCTCTTTATGGGTATGCGTCAAATTCACTCCCACTCCTTGGGAAGTGATGGCAAACGGAAAGGACTTTATTGGAAAAGACTGAAGTTGCCGTTACATCATCTGTAAAGGGTTTTAGTCTATTCCAATGAGAAAAAACGAATCAGTACCATAGCAGTTCTATTTGGTGAAGCAGGTCACGGATAGACTGAGCAAAGAGGCCGAAGCGTGAACAGTACTTTGGAAGTAAACATTTTTTAAGGTGAAGATATACAGGGTGATGGGCCATGGCTTCAAGTAGGACGATCCATTCCTTCTATTCAGAGATGATGCCTGTCCCGCTGAGTTACTCCAGAATTTTGTGTCTATCTTCAGGGTGAAGCAGAAGCAGGCCAAGAAGGCAATGCATAGCGAGAGCTATCCATGTGGAACATAGAGGGAGCGAGCGGCAGAGTGAAGCGCAGAGACGGATGGCTGATCGGACGTGGATCTGGCAAACCGGGTGCTGATCCGGCAGGGTGGAGTTCTGGCCGACCTGACAGGGTGGAGATGGCGGACCTGAAAGGGAGACGAAAAGGTGGCATTCAGGTTGACCTGAAAGGGTGGAGTTCAAGAGGAACTCAAAAGGAGAAGGCCTAGCGGACCGGATTAGTGTGAACTTCGAGAGAGCTGAGCAGAGCAAAGCGCTAATTGACCAAGCAATGCACAGCAATAATCGGGTGCTGGATGAAGCAAGGAGGGCAGAATGATTGGAAATGATCTGTGAAATGCGAAGAGGGTGCCGACATGGCGGGAAGAAGCAGAAATTATTTGGTACGTGGCTCCGGTCACGTGTGGCTGCGCCTAACGGTTGCGGCTCTCTGGCAGTCTGTTTGTCTTTTTTTTGTGTGTGTCGGTGTTGGGATGGTTTTTGTTTCTGTTTTTGGCTGTGTATGTGTGGGGGGTGTGGGGGGGTGGGGTGGGGTGGGGGAAACCTTTCTTTTATTGGGTCTCTTCCCTGGGGCGCAGCTCGGCCGCGGGGCCTTCCATCGCCCGCGGGGCCTTCCAGCTCGGCCGCTGGACTTAACATCGCCGGAGCGGCTCGGCAGCGGGACCTAACAGTGCCCGGCGCGGCTCGACCGCGGGGCCTTCCATCGCCCGGTATGGCCGCGGGACGGTTCAGTGCTCGGTGCGGCTCGGCCGCGGGGCCTTCCATCGCCCGGTGCGGCTCGGCCACTGGACTTAACATCGCCGGCGCGGCTCGGCTGCGGGACGTTTCAGTGCCCGGTGCAGCTCAGCCGCTGGACTTAACATCGCCGACGCGGCTCGGCTGCGGGACGTTTCAGTGCCCGGTGCGGCTCGGCCACTGGACTTAACATTGCCGGGCGCGGCTCGGCTGCGGGACGTTTCAGTGCCCGGTGCGGCTCGGCTGCGGGACTTAACATCGCCGGCGCGGCTCGGCTGCGGGACGTTTCAGTGCCCGGTGCGGCTCGGCCGCTGGACTTAACATCGTCGGCACGGCTTGGCCGCGGGACGTTTCAGTGTCCGGTGCGACTCGGCCGCGGGACTTAGCAGCGGCTGCAGTGCCTTCCATCGCCCGGTGCGGCTCGGCCGCTGGACTTAACATCGCCGGCGCGGCTTGGCCGCGGGACGTTTCAGTGCCCGGTGTGGCTCGGCCACGGGGCCTTCCATCCCCTTGCGGGGGCTGTGCATGTCGGTTGCCTCGGTAGGGGTCGAGCTGCCTGTCCGTGGGCGCGGGGGGGAAGAGAGTGGAAGTTTTGTTGCCTTCCATCACAGTGAGGGGGTGTTTGGAGTCACTGTGATGGATGTTTGTGTTGGGGTCGTGTGTCCTGTGTTCTTTTCTTTTTTGCTGTGTCTTGTGACTGCAGAAATTTCGTTCGGTATTTATACCGAATGACAATAAAGTTCTGTTATACTGTTATACTGTTATACTGTTATTAGTGTAGCGTGCAAGGATGGTGTGGACATGGTGGGCCGAAGGGCCTGTTTCTGTGCTGAATGACACAGTACAAACTTGTTATCACCTTTGAAAGACAGCAGCCAGGCCTCCTTCATTGTCAGAGTGAAGCTAAACGCACATTGGAGGAACAGCATCTCATATTTTGCTTGGGCAGCTTTCAACCCAATGGTATGATATTGATTTCTCTAACTTCAAGTAACCCCTGCATTCCCTCTCTCTCCATCCGTCCCCCACCCAAGTCGCACCAGCTTCTTGTTCTCACCCAGCAAGCAGCATGTTTCCTTTATCGTCGTTCTTTTTTGCATATCTTTCATTCATTTGTTCTTTGTCTCTCTACTCCACCGTCTTTATCTCTCATCTCCCTTACCCCTGACTCAAGTCCGAAGAAGGGTTTCGAACCAAAACATCACTTATTCCTTCTCTCCGAAGATGCTGCCTATCCCGCTGAGTTACCCCGGCATTTTGTGTCTATGTACGGTTTGAACCAGCATCTGCAGTTCCTTCCTACACACACAGTCAGCCACAAATGGGCATGTCAGCTACAGGGGTTCCATAATAGACCATCTATATTCCATCAACAAGCGCCCATGTGCTTAAAAGGATTCTCCAGCAGAGATAAACTGAAATGAATGATTTATCACTATTCATAAAGGCTGCTGAAGAACACAAGGTACTGCCGAAGGAGCTGTTACTGTTCCCTGTACAATACTGTATGGTTAAAATTGAATTTAGATACACCTAAGGAGGTACAATATTGGGGGCTCGCGTTGAGACCAGGAGATAGAGACATAAAAATGAGACACATCGAGACCAGGAGGTAGAGACATAAAAACTGGTACAAGAGTTCCTGTTATGCAGGGGAAATGTTGGTTTTAAGATCATTTTAAGATTGATGGGATATTTCCATTTATTTAGAAGATCATGCTGATACAGCCAGACTTCATATGCATTAACACTGAAATCGCACAAATGGAACTGGACAGAGAATATGGAAATCTTTTTTTGTGTACTCAAGGAAAAGTTACAAATAGCCCCAATACTAAAAAGTTACAAATAGTCCCCGGAACCGTTCCGACTAGAGTTTACCAGTAGCTTAAGTTGTGTACTATTACAATTGGTACATGGGAATCTTTAATTGGACTTTAACTCTGGCAGAGTTGACATGTGGAAAACATCCTTCAGTTACTTAATAGTTGGTCAAGTATTTTGCATTGGTACAGGAACCATTACTAAAACAGGATATAACCCAAAGAGATTATTGATAGAGAGATAAACGTAGGGTCAATACCTTAATATTAGTAGTTGGATTGTTTTCTTGGGATCGTATAATTTAAGGGCAGAATCATTGAATTACTGTTACAGGAAGCATGAGGTTTAAGGGGAAGCCACATCAATGTGTAGTAGATGGGGAGTGAGGAACAGAAGAAGGAGTTAAGAAAAGCATTCAACTACATGGAAGAGGCATCTTTGTGGAGGGATACAGTTGTAGAGAAAAGGGAGAAACGCAAAAGGGATCCAGAAGCTGAGTCAGAATAAAGACATATTCTTTAATAGTCTAGAAATCTAATCAGGAAATAGTCAAAAAAAAATATTCATGTCACTGGAATTACTATCATTTGAATTTACAGCAATGTAGTTGGCTGTAAATATATATATATATATATAAATATATAATTAAATTCCACCATCAAATACTGTCTCTTTAAATAATTGGTAATTCATTAAAAATGTTATTGGCATTTGGGAAGGCAACCATTTAGATCAGCAGACAAAAAGCATAAGCAGCCCTGTACCGCAATTAGCCAGGAGAAATGAAGGTAGCCATTTCAAAACAAGTGAGCCTTCATGTCGGAAGGAAACAGGGAATTAGAAATGCTAGCTTAAAACATGATATAGAAAGGGTGGCATGGGGTCCCAAGGAAGGAACAGATAAAATTGCAGTGGTGACAGTATTTGAACCAATGATAGTGGATGAACCCATGGAAGTTCAGAGTGGATCTCGTATTCAGGGAGTTATTGGTTGGGGAAAAAGGGAGAAGCAAGCAGGAACTTCACGGAAGATCTAAAGTAGGAACCAGAGAAGGGATTTTGCTAGAGGTCAATAAAGAGGCGGTGTCTGAGGGAGGATTTCTTGTAAACACAAGGAGCAGGGCATCACAGAGCATGAAGAACAGAGTGATTGTAGTGAAAAGGCAATCTCGTCGGTGAGAGGGCATGGAGGATTTTTGTCATAGTTAGACGATAGACAATAGACAATAGACAATAGGTGCAGGAGTAGGTCATTCAGCCCATCGAGCCAGCACCACCATTCAATGTGATCATGGCTGATCATTCTCAATCAGTACCCCGTTCCTGCCTTCTCCCCATACCCCCTGACTCCACTATCCTTAAGAGCTCTATCTAGCTCTCTCTTGAATGCATTCAGAGACTTGGCCTCCAGTGAATTCCACAGATTTACAACTCTCTGACTGAAAAGGTTTTTCCTCATCTCCGTTCTAAATGGCCTACCCCTTATTCTTAAACTGTGGCCCCTGGTTCTGGACTCCCCCAACATTGGGAACATGTTTCCTGCCTCTAACGTGTCCAACCCCTTAAGAATCTTATATGTTTCGATAAGATCCCCTCTCATCCTTCTAAATTCCAGTGTATACAAGCCTAGCCGCTCCAGTCTTTCAACATACGACAGTCCCGCCATTCCGGGAATTAACCTAGTAAACCTACGCTGCACGCCCCCAATAGCAAGAATATCCTTCCTCAAATTTGGAGACCAAAACTGCACACAGTACTCCAGGTGCGGTCTCACTAGGGCCCTATACAACTGCAGAAGGACCTCTTTGCTCCTATACTCAACTCCTCTTGTTATGAAGGCCAACATTCCATTGGCTTTCTTCACTGCCTGCTGTACCTGCATGCTTCCTTTCAGTGACTGATGCACTAGGACACCAAGATCTCGTTGTACGTCCCCTTTTCCTAACTTGATACCATTCAGACAATAATCTGCCTTCTTATTCTTACCACCAAAATGGATAACCTCACACTTATCCACATTAAACTGCATCTGCCATGCATCCGCCCACTCACACAACCTGTCCAAGTCACCCTGCAACCTCATAGCATCTTCCTCACAGCTCACACTACCACCCAGCTTTGTATCATCTGCAAATGTGCTAATGTTACTTTTAATCCCTTCATCCAAGTCATTAATTTATATTGTAAATAGCTGCGGCCCCAACACCGAGCCTTGCGGTACCCCACTAGTCACTGCCTGCCATTCTGAAAGGGACCCATTTATCCCCACTGTTTGCTTTCTGTCTGTCAACCAATTTTCTATCCATGTCATTACCCTGCCCCCAATACCATGTGCTCTAATTTTGCCCACTAATCTCCTATGTGGGACCTTGTCGAAGGCTTTCTGAAAGTCGAGGTACATCAGGTACATGGGCTCTCCCCTGTCAATTTTCCTAGTTACATCCTCAAAAAAATCTCCAATTTTCATGTTCCATTATGAAATATTCCAATATTTCATACTCTAATCTGTGCAGGAAAATATGGAATAATGCTTTGAACAGGAAGACAGAATCATGTTATGTTTTGACCTTGTGAAGTATTAGGATTTTTCCTCCAGAGCTCTGCTTCAACCGAAAATTATTTTTTAAAATCGTAGCAGTGATCAAATTAAGTCAAAATGCTTTTTAAAAAAAAGTTCAATTAAACTAGTAGTGACTGTTCTGCAAACAATTTAACTCTTTTAGAAAGGTATCATGTTTTCATTTGATCACAGTTAAAAACCGCTTTGGTCTCATAGAATGCAAATTATAATTAATTGTTCTCATTAGTGCGAATTGGCACATTTAGCAAAGCACAATTTAATTTGGTTACTTATTTTTATGTTAAGTAAGAGTAATCAGCATTATAGATCTGTCTGGGAGAAATGTAAAATCTTTATACAAACAACTTTTTATGTTGAGTCTGGTAATGATGAGATATAGGATTCTACAAACATTATGCTCAGGGAAAGAAGCTGCCATTGATGTCGCTGATCAATTTTCTTAATTTGAACGTGTAAGAATATGTTGGCAAACATAGCTATAATATTGATTACCTTGAGCTTGAAGTTTAGGCCTAAATATCTAAGCTGTTAAATGGACGCAAGGACACAAAGTGCTGGAGTAATTCAGCAGATCAGGCAGCATCTCTGGAGAATATGGATAGGTAACGGACCACAGTCTGAAGAAGGGTTTTGACCTGAAACCTATCCATTTTCTCAAGAGATGCTGCCTGACCTGCTGAGTTACTCCAGCCACTTTGTGTCCTTTTGTGTATTAACCATCATCTGTAGTTTTTTGTTTCTGCTAAGCTATTAAATGACCCTGGTATGGCGTAGTGCATCCTGGACAGTAAAACAATTAGAGATTGGAGGGGGTATACAGCCAAGATACACAATTGGATAAGAGTCATTCCTGTGAACTGATAATGGTCCAGTTAATCATTTTCTCAGCCTGCCGGTGACAGAGAAGAGAAAGGATGAAAGAGGAAGTAGGAAAAGTAAATGCATTAGGTGTTAGTTCAACAGTAAGTAGCAAAGTTAGACTAATTCTCTCAGGAGTCAGGATGGAGGTCAAATGTATGATATTAGTTAAGGATCAGACTGGATGACTTTCCCTGGAAAGGACAACGGACTATCCAGTTCGTTGCTCCACACTATTTCACAGCTGTATAGCAAACACCTAATTAAGATGTTTAGTTTAGTTTAGAGATACAGTGCAGAACAGGCCCTTCGGCTCACCTAGTCCACGCCAACCAGCGATCCCCGCCCACTAACACTAGCCTATATACACGAGAGACAATTTACAATTTTACCAAGCCAATTAACAAACAAACATGTACGTCTTTTGGAGTGTGGCAGGAAACCGGAGATCCCACACAGGTCATGGGGAGAACATACAAAATCTGTACAGACAGCACCCTTAGTCAGGATCGAACCCAAGTCTCTGGTGATGTATGTGCAGCAACTTTACCGCCGTGCCACCGCGCTGCCTGAAGGTGGCAGAATAAATGGAGAGATGCACCAAACAAATTGTCGCTGGTGTGGAACTTAAGATTATAAAAGAGTTTTCCCTTGAGTGTTCAAGGGAAATTTCAGCATCTTCAAAGAGAATTGTGGATCGGATTCATTACCTCTCCAGGTAATGCATGATTACAAATGAAGATTATGCTTCAAATCATCTTGAGTTGGAGATAAATGTATATGTGAGAGAAATGTTAAAGTTGAAAGGCTTTTGTCCGAAATGAAATAGCGGATTATTATTTGTCAAATTTGAAAGTACAATAAAGTAGTAAAGAAACATTGTGTGCCACTTTGCACCCTTTGGCCTGTTTTACCCCAACTGAGAGGGTTCAGGAATTATGTTGTCAGAGGGGACATGCGTGACATTACCTACAGTTAGAACATTATAACTGAGAGTCCATCAGATGTGGTCACAACATGTTTTTAGAAATGTTTACTTTCTCAGTGGTTTTAAACATATTTTTCATGGGAAGAACTTGGCAGGCTCTCTAGTTTAGTTTAGTGTAGAGATACAGCGCGGAAACAGGCCCTTCGGCCCACCGGGTCCTCACCGACCAGCAATCCCTGTACATTAACACTACCCTACACACATTAGAGACAATTTACACTTATATCAAGCCGATTAATCAAATAGACGTATGCCTTTCAAGTGTAGGAGGAAACCGAAGATCTCTGAGAAAACCCACGCGATCACTGGGAGAATGTACAAACTCCGTACAGACAGTACGCGTAGTCGGGATTGAACCCGGGTCTCTGGCGCTGCAAGTGCTGCATGGCAGCAACTCCACTACTGTGCCGCCCCATAGTTATTAGATGTAGCAAGAATTATTCGTCGGTGCCAAACCCAATCTAACGTAGAAATCCAGTAATATTCCGTACATTGGTAAAACATTGAAGTTTTGGATTAAGTGACGTGCCCACTTTCTAGAAAAGCACTTAATCGGCAAAAACATGTACCCTGAAGAAGTGCAACTGACTTAACCGTGGCTGGATATAAAGGGGAAAGAAATTGCTAATTTAAACTAAATTGCTTTTGGTGGGGGTTTTTTTCCTCTGAACCCTGAATTGTTTTGAACATTGTGCAGACTTTAATATCACTATTTAGTACTTTAGATTGACTGCGATGTTTCATTTACAATCCGTTTACTGTAGAGCCCAAGGCAACGTAAATCATTCTTAAAAAACACTTTATATTATTGAGCTTACCTTCATGGAATCTATTGCTGGTTGCTGCTATAATTTTATATTAATATAGACATATTGTATGCTTCTCATATTATCTGAAATACTGCCAGAAACAAAAGTAGAATTCTGAATATCAGATGCTGCTGCTTCTTGACAGCATTAACAGTCAATGCTGGTTCAGGATCACCACAGGACTGGAATATAATTGAACTGAATGGAATTATGAAACCAAATATTCAAGATTTTTTTTGCGCGTTTTGTCTCCAGTGTCAAACACGCATGAAAGTGGGATAGGATATGGTTAGCATCCATTTGATGAGAGAGATAAAAGTGCAGATTTGACATTATCCTGTTTGGGGAGGGGAATATTTCATCTGTGGTTGCATTTCCACTGTGGCTCACTAGGCCTATCCTTGAAGGGCAGACCCTCCAACAGCTTCACAGGTGAATAAAATTCTTAATGGGTTGGACAGGCTAGATGCAGGAAAAATATTCCCGATGTTGGGGGAGTCCGGAACCAGGGGTCACGGTGTAAGAATAAGGGGTAGGGCATTTAGGACTGACATGAGGAAAAACTTTTTCACCCAGAGAGTTATGAATCTGTGGAATTCTCTGCCACAGATGACCAATTCACTGGATGTTTTGAAGAGTGAGTTAGATATAGCTCTTAGGGCTAACAGAATCAAGGAGCAAATGGCCTCCTCCTGCACCTATAGGGGGAGAAAGCAGGAACGGAGTACTAATTTTGGATGATGAGCCATGGTCATATTTAATGGCGGTGCTGGCTCAAAGGGCCGAATGGCCTAATCCTGCACCTATTTTCTATGTTTCAATGTTTCTAAGTTGTCTCTGGTCATTGGATTGGGGAGTGTGTTGCTGTTGCCATCGACCATTTTGTGGTGTTGGTGCCTGGCCTCCAGGGCCTTGAACCAATGCTATACATGATAAGATATACACAAAATAAATTAAAATGCAAGTATGGTGATAGCTGTGGCCTATAGTTTCATAATGTTTTCACAAATGAGGATTGAATAATGTGAATTAATATTATCGGAAAGCACACAATAAACTTGCTTTTCTTTTTCTTTTTTTGAGTTTGTTTTTTTAATTTCGATCTATTTTGAAAGGAGATAAAAATAAGGAAACCTAAGAACTATATTTGTTGACGGAAATATATAAAATGACGTGAGGAATAGATGGGGTAGACAGTCATAAACATAGCAATATTTGGTTATGGAATCCTTTGTTAAGAAATAACACTACAGCAGGTTTCTATTGTGGCAAAACATTAAAGATACATTCATTTCTGCAATCAGATGGGAAGGTTAACATAGAGCATAGAATAGTACAGCACAGGAACGGGTCTTTCGGCCCACAATATTTTTTTGTGCCAAACATGATAGAACTCATTTGCCTGTAAATGATCCATAGCCCTCTATTCTCTGCACTTCCATGCGCCCATCCAAAAGCCTCTTAAACGCCACTATCGTATCTGCCTCCACCACCACCCCTGACAGTGCATTCTAGGCCCCCATCTTGCTCTGTGTAATAAAAAAAATACTTGCCCTGCACTTCTCCATTAAACTTTCCCCTCCCACCTTACAGGCATGTCCTCCAGTGATGGACATTTCCATCCTGGGAAAATGTTTATGACTGTCTACCCCATCTATTCCTCACGTCATTTTATATATTTCCGTCAAGTCTCCCCTCAACCTCCAACGTTCCAGAGAAAACAATCCAAGTCTGTGCAACCTCTCCCTGTAGTTGAAACCATCTAATCCAGGCAGCATTCTGGTAAACCTCCTCTGCACACTCTCTAAAGCCTCCACATCTTTCCTGTAATGGGGTCATGTCATAAGGAATAGGAGTAGAATCAGGCCATTTGGCCTATCATCTACGCCATTCAATCATGGCTGATCTATCTCTCCTTCCTAACCCCATATTCCTGCCTTCTCCCCATAACCTCTGACACCTGTACTAATCAAGAATCTATCTATCTCTGCCTTAAAAATATCTTCTGACGGCCTCCACAGCCTTCTGTGGCAAAGAATTCCACAGATTCACCACCCTCTGACTAAATGTTTCCATGGGGTCCCCCCATATTGTTCTAAACTCCCGCGAGTACAGGCCAGTGCCGACAAATGTTCATCATTGGTTAAGCTACTCATTCCTGGGATTATTCTTGTAAACCTCATCTGGACCCTCTCCAGAGCCAGCACATCCTTCCTCAGATAAGGTGCCCAAAATTGCTCTCAATATTCCAAATGCAGCCTTACCAGCTCCTTATAGAGCCTCAGCATTACAAGCCCTCTTGAAATAACTGCTAACATTAAGTTAGCTTTCTTTACTACCGATTCGTCTTGCAGATAAACTTTTTGGGAATCTTGCACCAGCACTTGCATCTCCGATTTCTGGATTCTCACCCCATTTAGAAAATAGTCTACACCTTTATACTACTACCAAAATGTATGACTCCACACTTTGCTACATTATATTCCACCTGCCACTTCTCTGCCCACTCTCCCAACCTATCCCAACCTATCCAAGTCCTTCTACAGAGTTCCTGCTTTCTCTACAGTAACTGCCCCTCCACCTATTTTCGTATCATCTTCAAACTTTGTCACAAAGCCTTCAATCCCCTCGTCAAATCATTAATATACAACGTGAAGAGTAGCGGCCCCAGCACCGACCCTGCGGAACTCCACCAGTCATTGGCAGCCAACCAGTAAAAGCCTCCTTTATTGCCACTCTTTGTCTTCTGCCATCCAGCCAACCTTCTATCCATGCTGGTATCTGCCCTTTGATACCATGGGGTCTCATCTTCCTAAGCAGCTTAGCGTGTGGCACCTTATGAAAGGCTTTCCCTTCACAAACTCATGCTGACTTCTGCCTATTTTATCGCTGGCCGCACGATGGCTGCCTCGCCTACAGTCTGTCTGTCCTTTTCAAACTCTTTTGTTACTTTTGGTAAGTTTTAAAAGTTTGTGTAAATGTTCTCTGGTTTGTTTTATGTGGGGGGTGGGAGAGGGGGTCGGGGGAAACTCTTACCCTTTATCTCTTTCAATCTCTTACTTTGCAGGAGATGCGATTGTTTTCCGGATCGTACCTCTGGTCGCTCTGCGGCCTAACATCACGGAGCTGGAGGTCTTGCCTGGGACTGACCTTGAGTCCCCACGGGGGCATGGACTTATCATCTGAGCCTGCGATCCCTTGCCTGGGATCGACGCTCCAATGCAGCCTGCGGACTTTAACATCAGGAGCTCGCAGTCTCGGGTGGAGACCGGTCCGGAGCTCCAAAAGCTGCACGAGGTTCGACTGGTCCCGACCCGGGGTAGATTGCCGGGGTGGGGGAGCTGAGATCCCCCCCGATGAAGGAGCTCGATCGCGCCGACGAGGAAGGCTCGCCGCCGGCTACAGGATTAAGATCATCCCGTCAACGGAAGGTTTGAGCCCCCGACCGCTGGAGGACAAAGAAGGGAGAGATTGAACTTTTTTTTCACCTTCTATCACAGTGAGGAGTGTGGAGGAGTCACTGTGGTGGATGTTCATGTTAAAGTGTATTTTGTGTATCCTGTTGCTTTTTATTGTTATGACTGTATGGCAATTGAAGTTCCTCGTATGTTGCAAAACATACTTGGCTAATAAAGTTTTATTGTGATTGTGATTGTGATTGTGAACTCTAAGTACTCCATAACCTCATCCATTATAATAGACTCTAAAATCTTACCAACCACCAAAGTCAGACTAACCGGCCTATAGTTCCCACAATTCTGCCTTGCTCCCTTTTTGTGCAGCAGGGGAATATTGGCAATTTTCCAATCATTTGGGACCGCTCCTGACTCTAGTAATTCCTGAAATATCACTATCAATGCCTCCACAATCTTTAAAACCATCTCTTTCAGAATCCTACAGTGCAGTCCATGTGGCCCAGGTGACTTATCCACTTGTAGCTTCAAAAGCACCTTCTCCCTGAAGAAGGGTCTCAACCCGAAACATCACCCATTCCGTCTCTCCAGAGATGCTGCCTGACCCGTTGAGTTACTGCAGCTCTTTGAGTCTACCTTATTCCTGGTAATAGGTTTCAAAGTTTCAAGGTCGTTTTATTGCCACATGTACCAATTAAGGTACAGTGAAATTCAGATTACCATATAGCCATATTTTTAAAAAAGCAACAAGATACACAACTACATAAAAGTTAACATAAACATCCACCACATCGGATCCCCCACGTTCCTCACTGTGATTGATGGAGGGCAATAAAGTCCAATCTCCTTCCTCTTTATTCTCCCGCAGTCGGGGCAGTCGAACCATCCGCGGCCGGCGGTCGAAGCACCCGTCGGGGGGTTCAAAAATCCCGTGTCGGGTCGATCGAATCTCTCGCGTCGGGGCGGTCAAAACTCCTGTGGCTTGGAGTCCCCGATGTCGGTCTGTACCAGAGACCATGGGCTCCGTGCTGTTAAAGTCTCACAGGCTGCTGTGATTGGTGCCCCAAAGATGACTCCTTCCCTATCTTCCATTTCAGCCACAAAACTAGAAAATGTTTCAAGGATGTTCTCAAATCCTCCTTGAAAAGGGATTGATTGCGAGCTCCGTGATAAAAAAAAATTCAATACCTTAATTACTATCCTATTGCCCCACACGACATTATTTCAAACACATAGACACAAAGTAGGTCATACCGATCAATGCGAAAACCACCCAACTATAAAGAAACCATCAGGGCTATCCCTACTCATGGCTAAGGAAGATATTGAATTCTTGATTTAAGGGTATAATCATGAATTGATCATGATTTCTTGCGGAATAAAGTATCAGCAGTGGGAGTCAAATTTCTGCCTTATAGAATTATAACCTACCTGTGAAGAAAGCAGTTTAAATCAAACCTCCAAACGAAGGATACGGAACAGCATGCTTCTGCAGATCCAACTGAACCGTACTAAATTAATCTTGCAAGAGCTTTTATCCTGTTCTGTTTTGCTTCACCAATGCAGGCATCAAAAGGTTTGCTTGAGCAACAGACAAACAAGGGAAGATTGAGCCTTTCCATCCCCTGATTGTCCGTCAGTTTGTGAGGGCAAGAGGAACATTTCAGGTTTGTTCATCCTGACTTTGCTTGGAATGATAGTGATGCAAGCTTATCAGTGCAGCCTCGTTGATTTTAAACAGAAAGGGCTATAAATAGCAGCAGGCTTGGGAATCCCATGAGGTTTTGAGCTGTTTACATGTTGGCCTCTTGCCTCCTCAGAAACCCCAAACCCAGAGCGGAAATAAGTCATCTTTAATCGATATTAAAATATTAGATTAATTCCACAAGCAGTCATCTAGCTGTGAAACTAAATTGGGTAGATTTTCTGTGTGTGAAACAGATAAGCTGCCCATTTCAGAACTACCCTGTTTTTCCTTTCGAACCCTTTCGAAATATACCTTTCGAAACATCACCCATTCCTTCTCTCCAGAGATGCTGCCTGTCCTGCTGAGTTACTCCAGCATTTGTGTCTATCCCATTTCAGAACTGCCCTGTATTGATTTCCGTAACTTGCAATTAAAATTAACGTTCTTGATCTAAGGACACAAGACGTTTTACAGACGTACCTCTTGAATAACCTATAACTAAACTCCTTCCCTATCTTCCATTTCGGCCACAAAACTAGAAAATGTTTCAAGGATGTTCTCAAATCCTCATTGAAAAGGTGCAACATCTTCATCAGCCCATGGAAATCTCTGGCAGCTACTGTTCAAAATAGAACAGAAGCATCAAGGATGATGCTTAGAACTTTGAGGATCTTTGTCAGAAGCTTGTGAAGGCCAGTAATGACTGCAGGAAGATGGCATGAATTCCCACTCCACCCACCAACCTACTTTATGAAGTATCTCCTGTTCCATCTGAAGTGGAATCTGTTGGTCCCACATTGGCCTTCTCAGCCACTTCAAATCCCACAGAACTGGAGTGCACGCAAGTGCCCAAGGCTCCAGTGCTCAATCCCAAGGGACTGACCGAGGAGAAGACAATAGCCTGGGAATATTTACTGCCTTTAATGCCTCTGTATTAGCATTTTGTATTATCCCAAGACCCCAGAGAAACATAGGTTTTCAATTAGAGATTTAACAGAAGTGTTTCTCAGGTTTGGCAGCATCAGCATTTGTTATCTATTGATCCAATGCAATTTCTCACGGCTGCTGACATTGCATGTTTCATCTCTGGACCCAATTCTTAAGATAACGTTTTTTTTTAAAAGGCACAAAGTGCTGGTGTAACTCAGCATCCCTGGAGAACATGGATAGGTGACGTTTCTGGTCGGGACTCTTCTTCCCACAAAAAAAGACACAAAGTGCTGGAATGTACCTGGACACAAAAAAAAAGATAGAGGATTGCTGCTGAATGATTCGGTGATGGGAAGGGATTGGGAAAAATGTTCCTAGATGTTAGAAGGAAGTAAACAGGTTGCAAATTTATAGTGCCCACATGAAGTATGTTGTTTATGGAAGGATACTGGGAGACCCACCAGTGTCAGGCTTTCCAAACAGGAGATAGATAGTGAAGTCTTCATGGTCTACCCGAGTGCAGTCTATTTATGACTGTAATTTGAGGAAGTGTGCAATGCAAGCAGCTCTCAGTGCCTGGTCTGGTGGCTTGAATAAAAAAACAGATGCGTCAGTGAGCAGTAAGCAGTTAGTCGTGGCAGGGATCTGTGCCAGCACCCAGGAGTGATCTTCAACGTGGGAAGCTGAGAGTAAATGTGACCATGATCTTCATTGGCAAAAGAGTCAAGGCACATAGAAACATAGAAACATAGAAAATAGGTGCAGGAGTAGGCCATTCGGCCCTTCGAGCCTGCACCGCCATTCAATATGATCATGGCTGATCATCCAGCTCAGTAACCTGTACCTGCCTTCTCTCCATACCCCCTGATCCCTTTAGCAAAAAGGGCCACATCTAACTCCCTCTTAAATATAGCCAATGAACTGGCCTCAACTACCTTCTGTGACAGGCAGAGAATTCCACAGACTCACCACTCTCTGTGTGAAGAAATGTTTTCTCATCTCGGTCCTAAAAGACTTCCCCCTTATCTTTAAGCTGTGACCCCTTGTTCTGGACTCCCCCAACATCGGGAACAATCTTCCCGCATCTAGCCTCTCCAACCCCTTAAGAATTTTATATGTTTCTATAAGATCCCCCCTCAGTCTTCTAAATTCCAGCGAGTACAAGCACACACATAAGCAGTGTGTTTGAGGTCGTCTCGAGACATTTACCAAAAAGCGACATTGATTAAGGAGTATTAGCTACAAACAGAAGTTGGATAAACTTGGATTGTTTTCTTTGGAATGCCAGAGGTTGAGGGGAGACCTGATGGAAGTCGAGAGGCTGAAGAAAGTGTTGGATTTAGCTTAGTAGATCACAAGCACAGAACTCGCCACCATTGAAATCATCTACTTGAGGTGCTACCTCAAGAAGGTAGTGTCTATCATCAATGAGCCCCACCATGGTTTTTTTCTCAGTGTTACCATCAGGCAGGAGGTACAGAAGCCTGAAGTCCTACATCACCAAGTTCAGGAGCAGCTACTTTACTGCAACCATCCGCTTTTAAGAATCGACCTACACAAATCAAATTCTATCTCAGCAAGGATTACTGCAGTTCACCCCTTGCACCACTCTGGACTTGTTTTTTAATCTTGTTTTGCACTCATGGTTTTTATTTTTTGCAGTCTTTTTCCTTTTCACAGTCTTGTATGATTTATGCATCATTTCTGTTTTGTGTTTATATGCCTGTGTCGAGCAAGCAAGATTTTCACTCCACCTGTACTTCACTGTACTTGTGGGTATTGAGCAGATGAAAGAGGTGGAAGAAGGAACTGGGAGATATGTGCTGGGGCAGGGGGGGAGTGAAAAGAAAGATGAACATGGGGAGAGGGACAGGGGGGGGAGAGTGGCGCTGGGTAGATGAGGAGTTTAGGGGGTTACTGGAAATTGGAGAATTTAACATTCATGCTGTAAGGGTGTAGTGGAATATAAGGTGCCAGTTTGTATGTGACTTCACTCCGGCATATGACAATAAACTTGACTTGACTTCAAAAATGTCTTAATTATATGTACTGTTTTTGAGATATTCATCAGTTGCTGCAGATCGATGGAAGTTTCCAACTGAATAAAGTGTGGCTGCAGTTTACACAAAATCTATAATCCATGCCCCCAAACAATCCAGATGTTGTTTTGGTAAATTTGTTGAATTTATAGAAGGGCTGAGTCATGTTTCTGAGAAGAGAAGTAAGCCACTTGACTGTCGATCTATTTTAGAAAACATGGACTACAAATGTTACAGTGTTAGAAAACTTTCAATAAACCTGTGCAGAGAGTCAGAGATGAGGGAAGACCTGATATAAAATTATGTAGGTAGTCAGAACCTTCCCCCCCCCCCCCCCCCCCCCCCCCACCCCGAGTGGAAATGGCAACAACAAGAGAGCATAGTTTAGTTTAGTTTAGTTTAGTTTAGTTTAGTTTAGAGACACAGCACAGAAACAGGCCCTTTGGCCCACCGGGTCCGTGCCGACTAGCAATCCCCGCACATTAACACTATCCTACACACACTAGGGACATTTTTTACATTTACCAAGTTAATTAACCTACAAACCTGTACGTCTTTGGAGTGTGGAAGGACACCAAAGATCTCAGAGAAAACCCACGCAGGGAGATCGTACAAACTCTGTACTGACAGCACCCGTAGTCGGGATCGAACCCGAGTCTCCGGCGCTGCAAGCGTTGTAAGGCAACAACTCTACCGCTGTGCCACCGTGCTGTCCTCAACTGGGAGAGGCAAAGTTTGAAGGAGATGTGTGAGGCATGTTTTTGTTTACATAAAGAATGGAGGGTGCCTGGAATGCACTGCCCACAGTCGTGGCAGAGGCAGATGAGGTTTAAGAGGCTGTTGAATAAGCACACAGATATGCAAGGAATGGAGGGCTATGGATCTCGTGCAGGGTGTGGAGATTACTTTATCTTGGCATCATGTTCAGCACCGACATAGTGGGCTGAAGTGCCTGTTCCTGTGCAGTATTGTTCTTTGAGAAGGATGTGCCAGTTTACGGTGAGTCTGTGGGGCAATGATATTCTGCACACTGTTCAGAATGCGGTGAACTTGGCAACATTCATTAAGCCCATGCCCTTGAGGTCAACCATGCATAACACAGGGGTCAACAATGCACAAACGGTTCCAACTTTCCACCGTGGCAAGAACTCTTAAAGCACCAACTCTTGCTGTGAACTGTCCCTTCAAATTAATTGTTGGGCCAAATTTGTCCTCAGATGATGACGGATGAGGGTATGAGGCTGGTGTCTTATTTTTGCTGGGATATCATGCCAACTGAGGTGGGCATCTGAGCACATGGGTCACGATGGATGAGGAGCCTGTTGAAGAGATTGGTGGAGTTCCAAAACAATGGAGACCTCAGTGAAGTTCCTGGGACTTCATTTTTTTTCCTGGCTATCAAATCCTGTCTCTTCAGTGCTTCAGGATTTAGAGCAGATAAGGCTGAGGCCCTTGAGTAATTCTGGAGCTGACCTCTGTTCTCCAGTTCAGGCCACGTCCACTATTTAAGGCTATTCATAATCTGCACAAGCATTGCAGAATTTGGCAACTGTAAAGTCAATCTTGAGTTGTTAAAGCTGCTGAACCTCAAGAATATTGACTGCATCAGAAATCTTGAAGTCAGCTATTTTGCACAATGCTGAATGGGACAAAAATACAAAGATGAGCAGCAGCTCGTACCAGACGTGTGATGCAAGAAGGGATGATTTTGGGCTGCCATTAGTTTTATTTTTATAGAGATGCAGCATGGAAACGGCCCCTTCGGCCCACTGAGTTCACACGAGCCAATGACCATTCATACACTAATTCTATCCGACGCACTAGTGACCAGCGATCCCTTCACACTAGCACCATCCTACACACTAGGGCCTATTTACCATTTTACCAAAGCCAATTAACCTACAAACCTGCACGTCTTTGGAATGTGGGAGGAAACCGGAGCACCCGGAGAAAACCCATGCAGTCACAGAGAGAACGGGCAAACTATACGCAGACAGCTCCCATAGTCATAATCAAACCTGGGTCTCTGGCGCTGTAAGGCAGCAACACTACCACTGCGCCACTGTGCCGGTTGGGTGGTGGAAGATTTGGTAATGATTGGAAACTCTGGACTTCTGTTTGGATTAAACTTGGTGCATCTTCAACATTAACCCCTAAAGGAGCCTGCATATCACGTGGTAAGAACATAATGATTGCTGCTGAAAAAAACAGGTAGGTGAGAGTCAATATTTTAGAGGCAGGCACTGAAATTCTTTCGTCATAACACCAGAGAAAAAAAGTTGCATTTTTAAATAGTTTGAAAGGCAATGACTTTACCATTGTGGGAAAGGTGTGGAAAAGAGTGACAACTTCAGAATGTCAATGCCATTCACTGTTATCTGTCAAAAGCAAATTCACAGTCAATGTTTCCTGGCACCAGAGAGGAACAGCAATCTGCATCCATTTTCACTTAAACAATATTCTACTTTTCCACGTCGTAGTCCACCTGCTAAATAAAATCTGATGTACCCAAGTAACATCAGATCCGGCAATTAACTAGGTACTGTAAGTGGAAATCCAACATATTCCTGCACAATATGAGGAAAACTAACAGAGAATCAATTTAATGCAGAAGTTCTTTGCAGCCAAAATATACAGCAGATGGTTATATCTCAAGTGGCATGTAGATCAAGTGTTAGAATAGGCTGGAGAAACATACTTGCATGGTCACGAGAGGTCTGCATGATGAAGCAGCTTGGAATGTTTTTATAAATAGTTATTATAAATTACTGGAATAACTGATGAAAGTACTGATTAGTTATCTGATAGGGCAATGGGGAACAGTTGTTATGCTGATGGTGAGATTTATAATTATGATGTTACAGTGCAGTATGAGGAATAAGGGTGCCATTTGGGTACTGCAGAGAAGTATTTGAGATGAAGCTGCTGTAGACTGGGATAAAACATCCAAAAATATTGCTGAAGGCATCTTTGATGGTGTTGTAGATGATTTTGTCTGTTGGTTCCATTGTGACTAGAATCACTGCGCCTGTTTTGTGGGACTTGCTTTTCATGTTAGCAGTTCATTATCGGCTCCTTTCACATCCTTCAAGATATCCATCATCAGACATTTCCTGATAAGTTATCTGTGAAGCTTATGATAAACCTCTGCAGTCAAGAGATTGAATGGAAAAGTAGAAACACATCCGAAGGTTCCCGGAATATCAAAATTCACAAGAAAGAAAATATGCCGACTTGGGGAACAGGAACCGTAGTGTTTGATGTTTAAGATATGAGGTTCAGAAGCCCGCATCTGTGCAATCAATCGTCCCACAATCAAGGCATTGCAAAAAGGAGCGCTGCTCCCTGAATTTTTCTTTCTGGGAAATTGCACAAACCGGCTGACTCCACACAAAACATTGGAGACTTATTTACACAGGAATTCAAGTCGAATTAGCTGACCCAGGGAAGTCCCTTGTGGATCCCAACAAAAGTTGCAGAGAAATTTACAGCTGTGATCACTTTTTCTAGCACATTCAAATCCCCTAAATTGTGGAAATCCTCTGCAGGTTCAGACTTTACCATAGGGTAGAGGCTGTCAAATGCTTTATGACTGTAAAATTATCTCTCCAGACACAACTCATATAATATTTCTTGGAATGTATACCAGGTTGATCTTCAGCATTGGCTAGTCATATAGTCAGACAGCGTAGGCCCTTTAGCCCAACTTGCCTACACCGACCAACATGCCCCTTTTAAACTAGTCCCACTGGTCTGTGTTCAGCCTGTATTCAGCTGATATTCCTCCAAAACTATCCTATTCATGTAACTGTCTGTCTAAATGCATCTTAAACGTTGCAATAGTCCCTGCCTCAAATACTTCCTCTGGCAGCTTGTTCCATATATCCATCACTCTTTGTGTGAAAAAGCTACCTCTCAAATTCCTATTAAATCTTTTCCTCTTCACCTTAATCCTATGTCCTCTGATCCTCAATTCCCCACCTCTGGGGAAGAGATTCTGCATCTACCTAATCTATTCCTCTCATGATTTTGTACATCTCTATAGGATTAACCCTCATCCTTCTGTGCTCCAAGGAATAAAGTCCTAGCCTCCTCAATCTCTCCCTGTACCTCAGACAATCTCTCCCTGTACCTCAGACCATCTATTCTGTAAGTGTCAATGAGGTCCCCCCTCAACCTTCTAAACTCCGAGTAGACGCCCACTGATGTGAAGTGCTCATCATATGCTAACCCACTCATTCCTGGAATTATTCTTGTCAACCTTCTCTGGACCCTCTCCAGAGCTAGCACATCCTTCCTCAGATATGGGGCCCAAATTTGCTCACAGTACTCCAAATGTGGCCTGACCAGAGGGTAATAGAGCTTCAGCATTACATCTCTGTTTTTGTATTCCAGCCATCTTGGCATAAAGGCTAGCATTGAATTTGCCTTCCTTACTAGCGATTTGACTTGCAAATTAACTTTTTGGGAGTCTTGCACCAGCACTTCGAAGTCCTTTTGCACCTCCCATTTCTGGATTCTCTCTCCATTTAGAAAATAATCTACACCTTTATCCTTATTACCAAAACGCATTCATCAGGATGTGGTTGATCTTCTACCTCAGTGCTATTTTCTACCACTATCCCCACATCCTTCCTTTCCCTTCATGCTAAGAAATCGATCAATCTCTGTTTTGATGGAAGATGATTGAGTCTTGATAACCCTCCAGAGTAGAGAATTCCAAAGATTCACCACTCTCTCACTGAAACCATTTTCTCTCTTCTCAATCCTAAATAGTCAACACCCTATTTTCAACCCGTGCCCCTTAGTCCACGACTCCTCATTTAAGGGATGCATTCTCTCTGCATTCCTTTTAAGAATTCTGCAGGTTTTCATAAGCCCCCCTCTCATTCTTCTAAAATGTGACAAATACAGTCCCAATCTACTTGTCTATTTAGCAGTCTACCCAACCTATTTGAAACCAGTCTATTGAATCTTGATGGCACTTCCCCAATGTATGTAAATCCTTTCGTGGGTAAGAAGATGGAAAAGGCACACAATGCTCCAGATCCAGTCCCGGTTCTGTAGCTGATCAATATCCCCCTGTATACTTGACAACCTTCCTCACATTCCACGACCCCAGCAATCTTGGTGTCATCTACAAAGTTCTAACCTGCCTTTATGTCCAAGTCATTGATATATATCACAACCAGCAGAGGTCCGAGCACAGATCCCTGCTGAACTCCACCGGTCACTGACCTCCAGCCTGAATATTGTTCTTCTACCACACTTCTGTCAGTAAGACAGTTCCAAATCCATATGACCTAGTCACTGTTATTCACGCGCATTTTAATCTTCTGCCGTGGGGAACTTTATCAAATGCTTTACTAAAATCCACGTAGACAAACATCCAGCGACCTGCCCTCATCATACACCTTTGACGCCTCCTCAAAAAACTCAATCAAGTTAGTAAGCCACAACCTGAAAAGTACAAAGCCATGCTGACTGTCCCAAATTAACCCATTCCCCTCCACGTGGGAGTAAATCCTGTTACAAATCCTTTTAGGTTCTATAATTCTTGTGAAGAAGCTCAGAATCTCATTAGTCTTCTTGATTTCTGTTTAGTATTGATGAGACACTTCAGTGTGATGTGTGGACGTGTAGCGGGTGCGATCGGTTCAGCCCGAAATAAGGCTAGACGCCAGGTTAGTCCAGTCGGGATGGCTTTATTAACACAGCAAGCTGCCAGCGCCCATGTTCACTCTCCTCGCTCTCCACAAAACCCCTGCTGGGAAACCCCGTGGACTGGCAGTCCCAGACCCTCTCAATCTCAGTGCCGAGGGTTCGACCAAGGAGTGGCCTAGCTCTCAGGAGTCGCCACAGGACCCCTCCCCCCCCTAGAACCGGAGGCACAAAACTAACCGGCGGACGAATGAGGTGGCCGGACCACGTTAGCACATCCACTCTCTGAAGGGCCAGTGTAGGCACAGGCGGGAGCGGCCAGGATTGAGGACGCCCCTGACGACGTGGCTGGGCCACCTGCATGGGTTGACTGATGTCCAAATGGGCCGGCTGAAGGCGAGCCACCGACACAGTCTCGCGCCGGCCCCCTATGTCCAAAACAAACGCGGTAGGCCCAGTCTGTAGCACCCGGAAAGGGCCCTGGTACGGCCACTGCAGCGGTGTCCGATGAGCGTCATGACGCAAGAACACGTATGGAGTCTCCTGGATAGCAGACGGGACGTGGGGACGAATCACTCCACGGCGAGATGTCGGGGCAGGAGAGAACGTGCCCACCTTGTCACGGAGGTGCTGCAGCGTGGACGAGGGCTGTTCCTGTTGTTCGTGCGCCGACGGAATGAAATCCCCTGGAACTGTGAGCGGAGAACCATACACCAGTTCCGCAGAGGAAGAAGCCAAGTCCTCCTTTGGGGCCGTATGGTTGGGGATCCCTAGAATCACTCTACCCTTAGATTTTAGTCGTTCACTGCTCCCATCTTTATAGATACAAGAACTGCATCAATTTAATGATTCAATGATACTTTATTATCACATGTGCCTGGGTGCAGTGAAATGCTTTGCTTTACCCGGTAAGATCATGTAGCAGGCCTCACCTAGACAGTACACAAGTGTCACCTGACCCGCTGAGTTACTCCAGCACTTCGTAAATCAGCTGGTTTATCTTATCCACATGCCAGTCCAAGAAAGTTCATTTTATTCTGTTTTTCCTTCCTCTGTTTAATTCCACATATCCTTACTATATATCTTAAAGAAATAGCAACCATTCAGTTCCATAACCTTTAATTTTCAGCCAACAACCTCTTGTACAGTTCCTTAGTGAATGTGTCCTGAAGTGAGTAGGTGTTATCTGTTGAACCTTCCTGATTTTCCACTTCACTGACTTGGCAAAAGACAGATCTCTCCTTTCACAACAATTCCGATTCTTTTTACAACTGCTCCCATCTTTTATGAAGATAGATTGTGGTGATTTTCTCATTATTTATCCTCCCTTTTCATCAGTTAAACAGTTCATTGTTACTTGCTTTGTTCATTTCTCCTCTGAGGATAGCGTAATATTTGCTAGCTTTCAGTCTTCCGGCATAAAGCACAAATTAATCAATTATTTAACGGATATGTTAAAAAGGAAATGTTTACCCTTGGTAAATCTTTATTCGAATATTCATTTCCATATTTGGAAGAATAACAATTCACGCATTACACTCCTTATGGTGGTGGCAGGAGTTCTTACCGATTCAACATTACATTTCAATTGTTAACATTTGCAACTTAATTTTACTGATGATGTGCTCCGTTTCTGGAATTAATTGGGTTCTGCATCAATAATAAGATAGATCTGAACAGATGGGAAAGGATTGTGGTGCAAAACCATTTAAAAAAGACAGATTTGTGATCATTCATGTGAATCTCTCCTTTCTTTCCTTCTCCCCAATTAAGACTGCTATCTAGTAAGCAAATACTGTTGTAATGAAGATTTCTGCTCCCCAGTGAGTGCAACATAGTTACAATTGCCTTCAATTATTAAAAGGATATAGTCTCTTGTTGTTTCTGAGGAAAAACTCTGGAAGTACTGGGAAGAGCCTTTCCTAAACAACCATCTTGTAGCTCGAGGATCTCTGAAAACACTAAGCTTGCTATGCAGTCTTTACTGGTAATGGGAAGGAATGTTTGATTAGAAATATCTATCAGATTCGTGTAAATTAATAAAACATGAAGTGTTCACAGAAATTAAAGGACCTGCCTGAAGGAAGAAATGAGACAGCATCATGAAACTGTCTTACCAACATGATGTGTATAGACGAGGGAAGAGATTTCTCACCGATTAAAGAAAAACAGCTCTGAAATCTAGAGTATCATTCAGAGGAAAGAAAATGTTTATCTTTAGGCAGGAAAGAGCTGCTTAAATGCAGACAGGAAGCGGGACATATGCATCTTGCAGGTGTAGCTGAGTAGTTCACAGCGAGGACATCTCTATAAAATTAAATTAAAATGCCAAGATTTCTCAGGACAAAACAGAAAGCAACCGAAACTGTCACAGTATGATGGGATGCTAAACTTGATATAGTCTCTCTTAGGCAAAATACCGAGGTGCATTATGTGGAAAAAGCCATCTTAACCAAAAGATGCTTAAAAGAAGAACATTCGCTGTTGCGAAATATAAACGGGGCAGGAAGCCCGACATACAAAACATAACAGAAAACCATTGTCGAACGTCAGTTTGAATGTCAGATTCAACCTGAGAATTCTGCCTTACATAAAAGATCAGCAGAACAAATACCTCTCCCTTTTCATCGGTTAAACAATAAAAATAAATCCCCAAAGCATCAAAAACTCAGAAATCTGGCATGAAAAGCTGAGAGGCAAGAGCCACTTGATTGGTGCTGACATGCAAGATAACCTCTGATACTAGGCAGGAGGGGCTGGGCAGCCCGTGTCAATGTCGAGAGAAATATCAGAGCTCAAATCTACAGTTTGATATAATTGACATTTTGTGACTGTCCAGAACATTGTTTCTGTTCAAAAGTCACAATTCCAAATGACTGACACTCACAGTTAATTTAACGATGATTGGCAGTTTTAATTGAGGAGCCCCTCGTACAATATGACAAATGTTTGTAAGAGGACAATATTCCTTAATGAGTCTAAAGAGAAATTTTGTCCTGCTGAGATTTCTGCAGTCTAATCCGTCGGAGCAGTTTGCTTTTATTTGCAATACTTGAGTCAAGTCCCAAGCAATGTAAAAATTTGGGGTCAAACAAGCTGGGAAAATGCATGAACATACCCCGGCTTGTGCTCAATGCAATTGAGCTATGAATGGTCACAAAACCTTTTACCCACATATTAATCAGGAGGTGCCTTGAGATTTTGAGGGGAGGGACACGGGTGCGGGTCTGATATCACCTGGGAAAAATCAAGCCTTTGTTCATTGTGCTGGAGTCGATGTTTAGCTCAGATGTTTCGCTCAGCCTGTTTATGTTTTCCATGCAATCCACAGTAGCTGGAGTCATATGCAGTATTAATCTCACCTCAAGGAATCAAGGGGCCATATCTGAAATCTTGAAATGGATTCAGGATATTCAAAGATACAGCCTTTTATTGGTTCTATAAAACAATCTTTCCTGGTGCAAGATCTGTTCAGTATAACACAATATCATTGACCTCTGGCGCCAGTTAATTTCCCATGGGGTAGGCCTTTAAACAAGACATTCAGCAGGGCGCCATTAGCATCTTTTCAAAGAGTCGAAATGGACACTTTTTCAATATTTAAGTAATACTAGTCTCCAACAACGTATGAAGAAAACCTATCATTGAAATAAAGAGGATCAAGGTCACTGGGAAATCAGAAACAAGAGCATAGTGCCATATTCATTGAATGACTGCAGAAAGCAGTTTAATGAACCAACCAGGTCAAGAAAGATCAGTATAATTTCACTTATATCGATGCCTTCATCCTTCACTACCTATGCATTTTGGCACAGCTTCATCTGTCCAACCACGATTGCCACTTGTACACTCTTGCATGTATCCTGCCCAAAGACATTTTCACTAAATTCATGTGATCCATCAAATGAAAATATCTCATGCAGCTCAATCAATGGCCTGTTTGTCTGCTCAGAGTACTGTAGTGAGGGATAGAACTGGTTTTCCCAAGATCCTGAACTGGCAACTACAGTGAATTCCATAGAGCAGAAGAGATGGGAAAAGTTTCCAGTTACTGTGTGATATCATTAATTGTTAATAGCATAAGTTTCATCTTTAGTTTAGTTCAGAGATACAGCGTGGAAACAGGCTCTTTAGCCTACCGAGTCCATGCGATCCCCAAACACAAGCACTATCCTACACATCCTAGGGACAATGCACAATTTTTACTGAAGCGAATTAACCTACAAACTTTGTTGATGGGCCATCATGTGCTTGATGTCATCAGCAAAACTATTGACATGAAGCATCTTGCGTGGGATTTTCTTTGACTCACTGCCTAGTTATTTTTTTAGTGTGATCGATGATTTAAGGGATGGCAAGAACTGATGGGCACCAAGGAAATAATGTTCGAGCGGTAGTTGATTGCAGCACTGCCCCCCTTCAGTATTTCTGCTGATGACATCTTGTCCTTGTGAGCATACAGGTACTTGCCCATGCTGACCAAGGTGCCTTGTCTACACTAACCCCACCTGTTCGTATTTGGTTCATATCCCTCTGAACCTTCCCTATCCATGTACCTGTCCAAACTTCTTTTAAATATTGTTAGAGCAATCGCCTCATTCCTTCTACATTCTCATGTAAATCATTAATATAAACCACAAATAGCAATGAACACAGCACCGATCCCTGAGGCCCACCACTAGTCATAGGCCTCCAATTTGAAAAACCTACCTTCCACCATCACCCTCTGCTTCCTTCCATGAAGCCGCTTCTCTATCTAGTCAGCTAGCTCTCCGTAGATCCCATGCAATATAACCTTCAAGAACAGCCTACCATGCAGAATCTTATCAAATGTCTTGCTGAAGTTCAGATAGACAATGTCTACGACTTTGCCCTCATCAATCATCAATTGTTTTTGGTTACTTCTTCAAGAAACCTCAGATTCATAAGGCACATAAGGCAGAAATATATATATATAAACACTGGTCTATAGTTCCCGAGCCTTTCTTTGCAGCTCTTCTTCAATAGAGGCACAACATTAGCCACCCTCTAGTCTATAACCTCACCTGTGCCTAATGATGATAAATATACAGTATCTCTGCAACGAAACCTGAAATTTCTTCTCTCGCTTCCCACCGTGTCCCAGAATATATATGATCAGGCCAGGGGGATTTATCTACCTTCAGATGCCCTCAGACATTCAGCACCTCCACAGCCATAATGCAGACTGTCCTCAAGACATCTCATTAACTGTCTGAAATTCCACAGTCCACGTCTTTCTCCATGGTAAGTGACTGGTGAGACATAATTTCCCTGCACAAACCCATGCTGATCCATATGGGCCAAATGCCTGTGTTTGGCCCATATCCCTCGAAACCTATCCTATCTATTTAATCCTTGCCTATCCATCCATATGCTGGTCGATTCTGTTCCTCTGAATCCTCTCCAGTAACTGAGCCACTACTGAAGTCAGGCTCACCCAAAAATTATTGCCTCTATAATAATTGATTTTTAATGCAATAGTTGGCTCACTTTGTCAAATCCCAAGATTCAGTCTAATCAAATGTAGGCTTGGCTCTTAAATTCTTTTAAACATTTGAAGATTTGATGCACAGATATTGTTAGAATCTTGGAGAATTATAATTGTTTTAACGCTTTTGAAGTCTTGATAATTCTGAAAGCTTAATAGCCAATTAGATGCACAAACTGTCACGATTGCAACAATTAAATAATTGTTTTGACTTATTTTAATTTATTTGGCCTCTTTCATTCCTTCACTGGTTTATTCTATGGCAAAGCAATAAAGCGTTATGTTCTAGTAATGATTCTGTGGTGCATCAGCATTTCTTTGGTCAACCAGCATGATATTTCCCATGGGACTTAATTTGTTGCTATTCTGACTTTCTTTTGGAAAGAAAGCCATGTAGTATAAAGTGGTTCTGCATACAAAGGGACAGTAATGTGTTTTAGATTAAGACATGCTTTGGCTTTATTGATCTATTCATGTGGACATTTCAAAAATAATATAATGGAAATACAAACCACAAGGTCTGCAGCAAATCACTTGTGTCTTATGATAGTCGATCAACTTGTCAAGCCTCACTGTTACACTATTAACATAATACATTTCCAGCCATGCAGCTATATCTAAATGCTTTTAGTCTTCCCCGAGATGCCATTCAAGGTTGCATGGAGAGAAGGTCAACACTGTTGCACCTATGTTCAGCCCTAAAACAATGACATGAGCGGTGCAGCGGTAGAGTTGCTGCCTTACAAAACCAGTGACCCGGGTTCAATCCTGACTATGGGTGCTGTCTGTACGAGTTTGTATGTTCTCCCTGAGACCGGGTGGGTTTTCTCTGGGAGCTCCGGTTTCCATCCACGCCCCAAAGACATACAAGTTTGTTCGCTAATTGGCTTGGTAAAATTGTAAATTGTCCCTGGCATGTGTAGCATAGTGTTAGTGTGCAGGGATCGCTGGTCGGCGCAGACTCGATGCGCCAAAGTGCCTGTTTATTCGCTGTCTGTCTAACACGAGACTGAAAGATTGATACAGTATTGTGATTACTGTATGTGCATGAAGGACTAACAAATTCTTCCGGGATTGTTGTTATTACAAATTAGAGTGACCAACTGAAATAATTAAAGGCTTCATTTCAAAACTGAAGTGATGGTGCAGTACAAAATGCATTTTCTAAATGTATTCAGACAGGATGGTATTTGTGCTATGCAAATACTGAATTTTTCGCAATTTGCCGAAGTGCTCCTTAAACCTCAGAGCTTGAGAGAGTTGCAGTGGTTTAAAGTCTGGCGGTTACTAAAGAATCACAGATCGAGTTGGGAGAGCAAGAGGGTTTATTCTACTTCAATATTATGACCGTGAAAGTTTCCCACTGGGAAAGTATAGTCTTAATAATGCTGGAAAAATCAGTCCTCTAAATAAACTTAATTTGCAAAGGTTTTATTTACCTTGCCTTACAATAGCTACAGAGTCCTACATATGAAAACAACCCCTTCAGTCCAACGTGTCTATGTGAAGGGAGATGCCTTGCTGAGTTAGTCCCGTAGCATGTGTTTGACCCATCTATTATGTTACTAAAACTCTCATCTTGTTTGTTTGTCGCTTTGTTAGTTTGAATGTATCCGAAATACAGCCAAAATGGTGCACGATAGCGAAACAATTTTAGGCCCACCCTACTCACCATTTCCCTGCGGTCTGCATTGAACAGGTTTTGTTACATTTTAAAAACAATTAACTTAATAAACTTTAATAAATGTGCCCCCCCCCCTCCGCCGGGAGGACCGACGCCCGTCCCTGCGTGCCCCGCGCCTGACCTTCCTCCCATGGTGCCGCGCGGTGGCAGAGGGTCAAACAAGATAGCTGTCACTGCCGAGCTGCCGCTGCAGGAGAGGTTTCCACCCAATGGGTCCACGGCTCACTCTGGCCGACGCGATGGCCACCCGGGGTCGAGGTCGGTGGCTTCCTCTCCCCTTTCCTCTCCCCCCTCGCCTGCCCACGGCCCCGGGGGACACTCCCCAGCCGGCAACGGGTCCACGGATCATCGGTTGGAGAAGGTTTGCCGAGCTCGCAGGAGAGGTTTGCACCCAATGGTGGTTGCTGCACCCACAGGAGAGATTTGGACCCAATGGGTCTACGCCCGTCTAGTATCCTTCTGAACCTTTCCTATCCATGAATCGGTCCAAATGCCTTTTAACCATTTTAACTACTTTATATTTCTAAATACCTACCACCCTCGGTGTGAAAAATATGCCATTCAGGTCATTTTAAATGCTTCCTTTTCCCCAGTGTAAATCTATATCATCTAGTTTGAGACTCCCCATTCTAAGGAAAACACTGTAACAATTCATCTTGCCTATGCCCCTCATGATTTTGAAGCATCCATAAAGTCACTCATCAGCCTCTTCAGTGAGACATAAAATAGCCACAGCCTCTTCTTATAATTCAAGCACTTCAGTTCAGTCCTGGCATTTATTTCTGCGCTCTCTCTAACTTAAGCACATTTTTCCCATAGTATAACTAGAACTGCACAAATGTTCCTATACAGCTGCAAAATTATATCACAAATTTTCTATTCAATGCCCTGTCTGATGAAGGCAAGAATGCCATCCACCTTCTTCACCATCTTGTCTACCTTATTGTCATTTTCAGGGAAAATTTTCAGGTTGCACTTGAATCCCTGGGCCTCTCCAGGGCCCTGTCATTTACTGTACAATTCTTGCCCTGCTTTATCTCCTCAAAATGCACCATTTCTTATTTATGAATTAAATTCTATATGTTGCTGCTTAGCCCACTTTCCCAGTTGACTTAGATCCTGTTGTAACCTTAGACATCTTCTTCACTCTCCGCTACACCACCGATGTTTCTATGTCCACCAGTTTACTCTTCAGCAACCTGCAACAATCACTGTTGAACCATACTGGTAGCATGCCTCGGATCTGTAAATTAATCATCCATTATCTCCCTCTGTATCCTTCCACCAAACCATTTGTACCTAGTTGGTCACGTCACCCTTGGTGCCATCTGACCTTTCTTTCCTCACTATCTATCACACAGGATCTTGATTAAAAAAAAGCCCTGTTGAAGTCCATGTAAGCAATATCTCTCTTGCCCTCACCATGACTTGCCTCTTCAAAAAACATCACTAAATTCATGAGACACGATTCCCCACAGACAAAAGGCTTGCTGATTTCCCCTAATCAGCCCACGCTTTTCTAAATGCAGATAGATCCTGTCTCTCAGAATATCAGAATCTCCTCCCAGTAACCAGTCCACCACCACTGATCTAAGGCTCACCAGCCTGCATTTCCCTGCTTTGTCCTTACAGCCCTTCTTAAATAAAGGCAAAACATTAATTATTCTCCACTCTTCCTTATACATGACTAAGGAAGGTACAAGAATCTCAGCCAGGACCGCAGCAAATTTCTTCACTTGGTTTCCACATAGTCCAAGGTTGCACTTGGTAAGGCCCCAGGGATTTATCTACCTTTATGTTTCTCAAGTCCATCTTCACTGCCTCTTTCGTAACATGTATTTTGGGGCATCACTGTTCTCTTCCCTGACCTGACATTTGTTTTCAGGTATTTTGCTTTCAAGGTTCAAAGAGACCGAAGTTTTTTAACAAACCTGTTACTTAGATAAGTTTGTGCTTTGATGATAATAAGATGAAGTTATCTATTGATTATAAAATTATATTTTAAACAGTTATTTCAACCAGAGACCTCAAAATGAATCATATCTCCTGGCAATATCTTATTTGAAATTGTTTTGGCCCAAGTATAATGAACTTTTATATATGCACATTTTCAAGTGAAGCATTGGTGTAAAATAAGCTTTAGAAGGGATTTACAGAAGTAACTAATTGCAATTAATACAGAATTTACAGCCTATTCAAAATTGGTTGCTCCCTCTGCTTAAATTTATTTGTGAAAACAGTATTGATATTCACAGATCCTGGCCACATTCTTTCATCAAAAGATTCCCAGTTAGATGAAGATAAATTACCAGAGTACTGAGATGCAATAATACTGTATTAAACTTGTCAATCATTTAAAAGTTTATGAATAACATTAAATCGCCCTTGAAATTGCACAAATATGAAGGAAGAAATAATTACTGTAATTCATTGCAAGTAATGAGTGTGATTCAATAGTGGCATCAATAGTGGCGTAAACGTAATAGTAAATTATTTGCATTCATTTTGAGAAAGTTAAATATTTGTTAATGTGTACATTGCAGAGTCGATGCCGAAACTTCACTATGTAATCAATCATAAAGTATTGGTTTCCATGTCCAGTATTGACGATTCCCAAACGAGTAGTGAAATATGTTTCTATTAATATCTTTCGGAATTGATTTACAATTTACAGCTTTCTGACCTGGATGAACAAAAAAACAATGCAAGGCCTTTGAATTCTCGGTGAGGATTACTTGCTGAAGATCATCTCAAGTACAGTTTTGGGTGGAGTACAGTTTACTGCAGATCAGATCCTGCCATAAACCAGCTGGTGTGAATGAAAGTCCATTTCATTCTTCAGGGTTAGACCAGCGCCTTCAAACCTCTCAGCATTGTGCTTACCTATTCTAAGGCCTGTCCGCAAATCGTGGACTGAAGCAATGTGGGAGAACTATTGTACCAACATTATTCAAAGAAATCCATGACTGGACTCAAGTGTGCTACTAAATTTAAGTGTTCCTAAGAGTATTATCTTCGAGAGAGGGAGAGAGAGTACTCCCTTGAACTTCTGCAGGTGTACAGTAGAGAATATTGACTGGTTGCATCACAGCCTGGTTCGGCAACTCGAACGTCGAGGAACGAGGATTACAGAAAGTGATGGACGAGGCTGGGTCCACCACGAGACTCCCTCCCCCCCACTTTCAAAGAGATCTATGGAAGTCACTGCCACAAAAAGGCAGCCAACATCACCATGGAGCCACACCACCCTGTCCATGCTCTGATCTCACCCCTTCCATTGGAAAGAAAATATAGGAGTATGAAAACTGTGACCTCCAGATTCAGGATCAGTTTCTTCCCCAACAACCATAAAGCTGCAGAACACGACAAATACCAACTGCACTCCGAACTGTCTTGGTTGCACTGAGGACTTCGAGCTTTGCTTTTTTTTTTGTACTAATATTATATATTTTTAATTTATTGAACATTTTTTGTTTTATTCCATCAAGTACTGCGTTTACAGACATGTCATGCTGCTGCAAGTATGAACGTCATTGTTCTGTTTTGATACATATGACAATTAAACACTCTTGACCCTCTTGATGGTTGAAGGGAAGAAGCCATTCCTGAGCCTGGAGGTCACGGTTTTCAGACTCCTATACCTTCTTCCTGATGGCAGGATTGGAATGAAAGCTTGGGCAGAGTGGTGTGTGTCCTTGACGATCGATGCTGGTTGCCTTTTTATGGTAGTAAATTATCCCGTAGATCACCTTGCAGTTGTACAGGGCATTGTTGAGACCGCACCTGGAGTATTGCATATAGTTTTGGTCTCCTAATCTGAGGAAAGACATTCTTGCCGTAGAGGGAGTACAGAGAAGGTTCACCAGATTGATTCCTGGGATGGCAGAACTTTCATATGAAGAAAGACTGGATAGACTCGGCTTGTACTCGCTGGAATTTAGAAGATTGAGGGGGGGATCTTATAGAAACTTACAAAATTCTTAAGGGGTTGGACAGGCTAGATGCAGGAAGATTGTTCCCGATGTTGGGGAAGTCCAGAACAAGGGGTCACAGTTTAAGGGTAAGGGGGAAGTCTTTTAGGACCGAGATGAGAAAGTTTTTTTTCACACAGAGTTGTGAATCTATGGAATTCTCTGCCACAGAAGGTGGTTGAGGCCAGTTAATTGGCTATATTTAAGAGGGAGTTAGACGTGGCCCTTGTGGCTAAAGGGATCAGGGGGTATGGAGAGAAGACAGGTACGGGATACTGAGTTGGATGTTCAGCCATGATCATATTGAATGGCGGTGCAGGCTCGAAAGGCCGAATGGCCTACTCCTGCACCTATTTTCTATGTTTCTATGTGATGAGACCGGGCATGCCTTTAGTGAGGCAGCACCTTCTATTGATCCCTTTGATAGTGGGGGAAGTAGCAACACTAACAGAGAGTAGTAATCAGTCAGACTAATCCGTCTGAAGAATCTGCAGTTCTTTCCTACACATTTTGTCAGGAATTCATGTTTCAGGTTTTGAAAATGATTAGGTCACATTCGGAATATGGTGTGCAGTTCTGGTCACTGCATTTCAGGAAGGATGTGCTGGCTTAGAGGAGGGTACAGCAGTTTACCAGGATGCTGCTTGGATTAGAAGGTATTGTTTATAAGGCAAGTTTGGACAAACTTGCATTGTTTTTTCTGCCATTTTGGAGGCTGCAGGGTGTCCTGAGAGAAGCTTATAAAATTCAAAGGCAGAGTTAGGGTAGATGGTCAAAATATTTTTCAAAATAGTGAGTGAAACAGCAAAATCTTGAGAGCAGAGCTTTAAGGCATGAGGGGGAGAGTTTAAAAGAGATGTGCAGGGCAAGTTCTTTTAAAAACAGGGAGATAGGTAGGTATCTGGAACATGCTACCAAGGGTGGTGGTGGAAGCAGATATAATTGTGGTGTTTCAGCTTTTTGAAAGGCACATGAATATGCAGGGAATGGAATTAATGGATTACAAGCAGGCAGAAGGGAATAGTTTAATTTGGCATCATGTCCAATGCAGATATCATGGGTCAAAGGGCCCATTCCTGTGCTGTACTTTTCTATGTTCTATGTTCGGTTCTGACCCTCCATTACCAAAGCTTCAGTGTCAAGACAAAAAGACCACACTCCTTCCCTCATTGTGTCAATAGTTTCCCAATATTAAATTAAATTCCACAAGTAGCATCATTTGGTCCAACCTCAATACACTTGGTAAAGTGAGGCTGGCCCTAAATGGTGTAGGCCGATCATAATATTTCCCCCCTGTGTGGTGGTTTACAGAAAAGAAAACCTGTTGATAGCACAGGTTGCATGTTGCAATCATATTACACAGTATGGAGAAGTAGGTTTGCTATATTGGTAACACGGCATACTTGTTAAATCCACGGTTTAACACTGTTATCACATTTAGACCTCAATAGCTTGATGTTTGATTATCATTCAACCACTGAATGTCTATTTCAACAAGATCTCCATCTATCCAATTGCAGATGAGGACAACCAAACTTGATATTTGTTTTAAATTAATACAAATCTGCAACGTTTTATAGCATTTTCAATTACCTGTGGCATTTTGACTAAATAATTTCAGCTCAGTATGAAACCAACCCTAGGCATTCTTTATCCAGCTTCTGAATATTTTTTTTCCATCATAAATTTCCGATAGAAGTCTGGAGTCAGCTACATTAATTGCATGAATAACCTTTAGTTATCTTAAGCTGATTAATTGTACATTGTATCGATATGCCACATTGCAGTACTTGTTTGCAATGAATGTTGAATATTTCCGATCCTAATTTCCTGACAACCCACAAAATGATTTTCAGTCATCTGTGAATTGATTTACATTCAATGCATTTGAATGGAACCATCTATCTAGTTGTGAGCACTTTTAGAAAAGGATTGAAGATAAAATACTAGAAAAACTTACAAGCTTATGGTAGAATTCAAAAAGGAATACAGCAATATGTAGAATAATTTGAATCATGCACATCAAGTTCATAATTTGCAATTTCTAACCGCGCATTATAATTGGAAACCACATGGAAAAAGCTGCCATGTGTGACAATATTGTAAAGTGTAACATTTACTTAAAAAATATATACAAAGAATTTCCAATGGAGCTACTCACAGAGTGGGAAGAGACAGTGATCCGGAACAATGTCAGACTTAGGGAGCAGGAGATTTAGGATAGAATTTATATTTAACCGAAATAAATTGGGAAGGACTTGTTAAAAGGTGTTTTAGGAGAAAGTGAAGTAATCGTTTTGCCATGTTCCTGTAGCTTGAAAAACCTCACCACACAAATTCAAAGAAATAAATTGCTTCCATTACATTTCAGGTACATAAATACTGTAAATCTCTGCATTCAATGCAAAAGAGAAATGGGGACACAATAAACTGCAGATGCTGGTATCTTTAGTTAAAAAAACAAACAATGGCTGGAAGGCCTAATCCATTGATTTCCTCCGGCAGTTTATCTTTTATGCAAAAAAGAGAAAGGATGTTGAGGGATTCTCAGCAGCACATTCTTCTTTTCCCCAGAAGAGTGATGTGGGGACCACAGAGTGTTTGTGTGCTTAATTGCTGACCATATTTCGAGAGACTGTCTGACTTGAAAGTGACTGATTAGCGCATTGTCGAGCTACACTCAATGTTCTTTTTACCTGCTGTCTAAAACCACAAAGGCAACAGTACACACATGCGTGTCAAAATCCTCATCTTCCCCTGCAGCACTCATATTTTGGAAGCCTTCTGTTTGTGCAGCAGTGAAAAGCCAAGGCTTAGGCCATGGTGGGGCTTGCTTGTATGTTAGCTTCCATATCATAATGTAAAAATACATAGTAAAGCAAACATGGATTTCTGCACTACCAAAGTTATACTTGGTTTCTACAGCGGAACTAAAAGGCTCAGTGAGCAAATAAGGAAACTGCAAGTGTTTGGAGTGTTATCTTAAAGATAACCTTTCTTTGTCAGGAATCATAGCAGTGTTTTCAACAACTACATTCTGACCAGGGGCTTGCGTTCACATAAGGGCAAGTGGGGAATGGTGGCTCAGCAGTAGAGTTGGGTTCAGTCCTGACTACAGATGCAGTCTGTACAGAGTTTGTGCTGTCTCCCCATGACCTGCGTGGGTTTCTCCGGGAGCTCCGGTTTCCTCCCAAATGTAGGGGTTTGTAGGTCAATTGGCTTAGTAAAATTGTAAATTGTCCATAGTGTGTGTAGGATAGTGTTAGTGTGCAGTGATTACTGGTCAGCGAGAACTCGGTGGGTCGAAGGACCTGTTCTGTGCTGTATCTCTAAACTAAACTAAAGACGATTGACATGTTCAGAGTCAATAGCAAATGCCACAGTTTCCCAGAATAAGGCAATGAGGTATGGATCTGTTTTGGGGATAGAAAGTATCAAGAAGAATGTGGAAAAATAATACTGTTCCCTCCTGAGGAAGATGGTACTGTTCTCAAGCAAAGATAATCTCTGCAGAAACATATAAAGCAGATAAATCTATTAAATAAAAATGATCACCATACATGGCTGGGAATATTAAGCCTATTGATTACAAATGATCACTGGAAAGGATTAATAATCAAATATTGATTTACATATTCTGGTGGTCCTTCGTGATGCCCTCTGGTGGGAGAATATCTTCTCCCTCTCCACCTCGTCAACCAGAATCTGGGCCGAATGATTTTGTTTAGTTTAGTTTAGAGATACAGCATGGAAACAGGCTCTTTGGCCCACTGAGTCCACAACGACCAGTGATCCCTGTACACTAGCACTATACTTCACACACTGGGGACAATTTACAATTTTATCAAAATCAATTAGCCTACAAAACTGTGCATCTTTAGAGTGCAGGAGAAAACCGGAGTACCTGGAGAAAACCCACGCAGGTCATGGGGAGAACATACAAATTACAATCAGACAGCACCTGTGGTCAGGATCGAACCAGGGTCTCTGACGCTGTAAGGCAGCAACTCCACCGCTGCGCCACCGTGCCACACAGTTGTTTACACTTACCAGTGTTTTGCTGTTCTTATTGCAAACCATATTGACTACTAGAGCAATTTCAGCAGTTGCTTCCTTCACAATCCATCTCCCCTTTAAATGGGATAGACTGGCTTTAATCACCAGCCAGCCATTCACAAAACTGAGCCTCAAGGTACCATTCAAGGTCAATCACAGGCTGCTTTCTAAAATCATTAATAGATCCTGACAGATCCTGGGTGCACAGCCTGCAAGAGACAACAACTTGGGTTAAATTGTACATCTCTGTCATAACCCATGTTTTCCACTGCTGTCTGATTAAGTTCATATTGAGTGATATTGCACTAGGAGGCTACACAAGACTGTCAGCGCCAGCCCTTCGAAGAAGCTCTCCAGTCGTGATCATTTGGCCTCTTTTTCACTTCATTGGGAATTTTGCCAACATAAGATATAAACTGAACTAGTAACTGCCCAACAATATGCATGGTATAATTAGATCACAAATTTTGGGTGAATTTACCATTTGTGCATTTAGATTGCCTTTATTTCATACCATGTCTTTTCATTGCTTAAGCATATGAGAGAAAAGAGTTCCACTGAAGAGCCTATAAAACTGTTGTTACTTAACATAAAACATCGTGGAAACAGGCCATTTGGTCCAACCTGCCCACACCGACCAACATGTCCCATCAACACTAGCCCACCTGCCTGCATTTAGCCCACAAACCTCTAAACCTGTCCTATCCATGTACCATCTAAATATTTCTTAAACACTGCGATAGTACCTGCTTCGACTACTTCCTCCTACGTTCCATACACCCACCACCTTTTGTGTGAAAGAGTTACCCCCCTCAGGTTCCTATTACATCTTTCCCCATAAACCTTAACCTATGTCTTCTGGTTCTTGATTCCCCCAACACTGGGCAAGATAATCTGTGCGTCTACCTGACCTATTCCTCTCTATAAGGTCACCCCTCATCCTCCTGCTCTCCAGATGATACAAGCCTGGGTAACAATGCAAGTTATGAGATGGGTGCAAAAAGGCTTGAGAGGATACAGGAAGCCTAGGCGATCTAGTGGGGATGTGGCAGATGGAATATAATGTGGGAAAATGTAAGGTGGGTTAAAATATTTTTAGAAAGGCAGAATAGTTTGCAGATTGAAGACACAATTAGGAAACCAAATGATGGGTATCCTTTATTACAAGAGGATATAAAATCATCTTACTGAACTGTAATATTATGTACATGTCTTCTTTCTCTACTTCAGGAAAAATGTACTTGCAATTGATGGTGAAAAACAAATCCTCAGGTTGATGGGATTGGTGTGGGCTATGAAAATGTTTCTCTAAGTAGAGATTAAGCAAACTAGGGCAGCACGGTGGTAGAGTTGCTACCATATAGTGCTTATAGCACCAGAAACCAGGGTTCGATCCCAACTATGGGTGCTGTCTGTACGGAGTTTAAACGTTTTCCCCATGACTGTGTGGGTTTGCTCCGAGATCTTCAGTTTCCTCCCACACTTCAAAGATGTACAGGTTTGTAGGTTGATTGGCATGTTATAAATTTTAAAATTGTCTCTATTGTGTGTAGGATAGTGTTACTGTGCGGGGATCGCTGGTTGGTGCGGACTTGGTGAGTCAAATGGCCTGTTTTCGTGCGGTATTTCTGAACTAAACTAAACTGGGCCTGTTCTTGCCAAGTTTTGTATTTAGCAATTAGATCACCTCTCATTGTTCTGAGAGAGAATTCATTGAAAGATGAAAAAACCTTTGGAGCTTGACAGGATAGATGCAGGGAAGATGCTTTCTTGGCTGAGATATCTGATAACCAAAGACGGGGGGTGATCATTCAGGTTAAAGATAAGAAATTTCAGTCACTTGAAAAGACTAAAGTGGATTTTTGGACTTTGATAGAAGGAAGAAATATGATTTGAACACCATTGTGCAGCTGAATAGAATATCAGCAAATATGTTATGGTGCAGAAGTCAGGAACAAAAAAGACAAAATAGCCTATTCCTGCTTCCTTTTCACATGTCCTTAAAGGAGAAAATCCAAAGAAAGTACCATTTTCAAAATATAATAAATAAAATCTCACAGAAAATGCACAGTGACATATCCAACAAATTAAATCTTTCCATTCTCTGTATGTGAATCTTCAAAAAGTGAGTTCCATCAAATATGCTGCACAGAGATCAGTTCTGAAATAATGAGTGCTATCCATCTTTGTGCACCAATGAAGCGAGGGAATTGTATCCTGGAGAATAGTTTATCTGTATCGGACTGTATTGTGAAGCAGTGGTCTTGGATAAGAAAATAAGGAAATTAAAATCTAGCATTCGCAGTCTACAACAGATAAGAATGATACAGGTTAAAAATGCTTTCATTGATTCATGACACATTAAATGCCTTAAAACTTTTCTTCCATTGTTGGCTACAATTCATGGAGCTATTCTCCATCATATAATCTTCCTAGAATATACCATCAGCAATGAATCAATGTTGTAAAGATGATGGTAAATCAAGCAGTATAACTCCGGACATAAACCAAATGCATGAAGTGAGCCTTGATATTCATCAAATGTTTGAAGCATACTGTACCTTTACCTGGACATTTAATTTAATACCAGGCTTTCTTTCTTTGCTATCAACAAAGTAGCAATTAAGAGGCTATTGAGGCAATATTGCACAGCATTATGGTGGAAATTTCAAAGGATGAAAAGACATGCAAATGTTTAGATTGCTCATAAAGGATGCAGATCACTCCCCAGTTTAAGAGAGTGATAAAACATACTGGTTCAACAAACGTTTCCCCGTAAAGTCTAATTAAGAAAAAAGGTGACATGGAGTTTACTGTATTACAAGACTAAAGTAAAAACATTTGTGAAGGGATAAGTACATATGTAAATAATGTCAAGCCAGTGGAGGACTTTTATTATCTCAATGGAAGATAAGAATGTACAGACATCCAGATTCTCAACTATTGAATGTTACTCATGGTTGCTCTTGACTCTTGTGTATAAAGGTGGGATGAGATGTTATCTACTAAATAAATGGTATATTTCGGCCCAAATGTTGCAAGGGAGCTGCAATTCATGTTGAGTGAACTATGCGGGATTATAGTGATTATATATTATTGGACATTATAGAGGATTTATAGTGATTATATATTATTGGACATTATAGATGATTATAGTGGTTATATATTATTGGACATTACAGAGAAGCCTGGGCTTAATCTAGGAGTTTCATTTATGCAGATGACCTGTGTATTACAATCCAAAGTGCTGACTTCTTTGAGGCAGAAGCTACTCTGTGTGAGGCTTTGGTCAACCTGTCCTCGTACTACAAAGAGAAACACCTGAGAGCCAATCCATCTAAAACCCGTCTGCGTCTTCCACTTGAAGAACAAGTATGCAAATGGAAGGTTGAAGATCATATGGAATGGAGTCAAATTGGAGCAGTGACAGTCCAGTCTATCACGGTGTGACTCTTGATGGATCTCTGACCTACAAAGTACATATCACCAAGCTTAAAGGAAAAGTCAGTTCCAGAAATGCTCTTCTTAGCAAGCTGAGTACCTCAAAATGGGGAGCAAATTCTGAAGCCATTCGATCAACAGCTCTGGCTCTCTGCTTCTCCACTGCCGAGTATGCCTGCGCAGTATGGGAGCGCTCAGCTCATGCAAGGAAGATCGATCCTGTGCTAAACACAAGCTGTCACTGCATCAGTGGATGCATGAAACCTACCAAGACTGACAACATCTACCTACTCCCTGGCATTGCACCTCCTGGAATCAGAAGAGCTGTAGCCAGTCAAAAATAACTCCTCAGACAATCAGAGGATGAAAGACACTCCCTACATGACCACCTTTTGCTACCTCAGCATTTGAAATCACGCAGAAGTTTCCTCTCTTCTGTCCATCCACTGGACTGCAGTGCATCATCCAGAAGGCTCAAACTCTGGGAAGAGAGACTAGAGAAATCTCCGGAAGACATTCACATGGCAATCGATCCCTCTGAGAAACTCCCACCAGGTTCCGACCAACCGTGGATAACCTGGCGCAGTCTCAACAGACTGCTGTCTGTCGCAATTCTGCTGTCTAAAATGTTGGTAAATTATGCTAAGCTGCTTTGGCCAAATGCATTGGATGACACTCTATGGACCACCCGACATTAAGTTAAGCACAGGATTTACCCCACCTGAAAGATACTGCACAAGTGCCAGTACAGAGGCATACAGCTGAGAGGGAGTAACCTTGCATGGTCATGTAAAGGAGAGGCTTTGCTTCACTCTATGGATCCCTTTGTCTCCATCTCAGGCGATAGGCAATTCACAAATATTTATTACAGATTCCCATTTGCTTTCCTGTACGTTCTTGACATTGGCTCCAGATGCTACATTCTTGATTAGTATGGGTGTCAGGAGTTATGGGGAGAAGATGGGAGAATGGGGTTAGAGGGAATGATAGATCAGCCATGATTAAATGGCGGAGTAGACTAGATGGGCCAAATGGCCTAATTCTGCTCCTATCGTGTAAGACCTTATGAAAGCACCATGGCCAAACAAGGAGAAAGAAGCCTCCTTGCCATTTCCCATTTGCAACCATCCATCAGTCATACTATTTATGATTGCAGTCATATTTCAACTTGACTTCAATCCTTCTTCATCCCCTTGATGCTGATACAGTGTATTAGTCAATTGAACCCTTGATGTCATGGTAGTCTTTTTAACCTCGCCTCTAATTTGTACACTGAACAGAACAGATAATTGCCCAGCAACATGCAGATAATGAAGTGCAGGGAAATCCAATCAATCCTGTAAATTATCTCTCGGTCATCTTTCAACCACCAGCAAAGTGATGGAAATTTTCATTGACAGTGCTATCAAGCACCACTTACCTACAAATAACCTGCTCACTGATGCAGTTTGGATTGTATCAACTGTTCCGCCTAAGAACCAGTTACAGCCTCGCACTAAACGTGGATAAAAGAGCAGAGTTCGAGAGGTGAGATGTGAATGACAGTTGTAATACTAAGAGGTTTTCCATTGTGTGACACTAACAAAGCGTATTACCGTTCCCTCCGTAACTCCCTGGTCCACTCGTCCCTTCCTACCCAAACCACCCCATCCCCGGGCACTTTCCCCTGCAACCGCGCGAGATCCAACACCTGTCACTTTACCTCCCCCCTCAACTCCATCCAAGGACCCAAACAGTCTTTCCAGGTGAGACAGAGGTTCACCTGCACCTCCTCCAACCTCATCTATTGCATCCGCTGCTCCAGATGTCAACTTATTTACATCGGCGAAATCAAGCGCAGGCTCGGCGATCGCTTCGCTCAACACCTGCGCTCGGTCCACGTTGGCCAACCTGATCTCCCGGTGGCCGAGCACTTCAACTCCCCCTCCCATTCCCAGTCAGACCTCCTCCAGTGACATAGTGAGGCCCACCGGAAATTGGAGGAACAGCACCTCATATTTCGCCTGGGCAGCTTGCAGCCCAGTGGTATGAACATCGACTTCTCCAACTTTAGATAGTTCTTCTGTCCCTCTCTTCCCCTCCTCCTTCCCAGATCTCCCTCTATCTTCCTGTCTCCACCTATATCCTTCCTTTGTCCCGCCCCCCTGACATCAGTCTGAAGAAGGGTCTCGACCCGAAACGTCACCCATTCCTTCTCTCCTGAGATGCTGCCTGACCTGCTGAGTTACTCCAGCATTTTGTGAATAAATACCTGCTATTAAAATAGGAGGTCAGTGGAATATTCTAGGCAATTCATAAATATTTATTTCAGATTCCCATCTGCTTTCCTGTATGTTCTTGACATTGGCTCCAGATGCTTCATTCTTGATTAGTACGGGTGTCAGGAGTTCTGGGGAGAAGGCGGGTAAATGGGGTTAGAGGGAATGATAGATCAGTGTTAGCCTGTGAAAAGAAAGTTAGTTTTGGTTTGATTGAGACCAATTATTTCAACCCCATGGCTCAAGAAGATAAATTAATTCACATAATTTCAGGTTATGTCAATTCATGGAAAATAGTCTGCCTTGGGTTGGTTAATACCAAATAAAATCAGTCCTTAAAAGCACCAGTCAACGTTTATCTTATGGACACCCAACATCAATATTCTTAGAGTCACCATTGACCTTTCAGTTGACATTGCAGACTGCTACATCCCTGGGAATGCCTGGCATAAATACTAAAGAGCAAATCAGAGGATGGAAACTCTCAGGTGAATGACACATCTATTGGCTCACTCCTGCATTTACATTACCATCTCAGTGATTCCTTGAAGATGAAAAAAAATTCTGAGGACTTTCCATGCATGGATGGTGGCAGTTCACGGAGGAAATCACCACCACTCCCTCTCAGGGACAAAGATGGATGGTAGATGTACAATGGCTATGTCAACATTGTGCGTGGTCTCACAGTCTACAGAGGGAGATTTCATGAATAACCTAATCCTCAACCATCACACAGTCTAGCCTGCAAATGCAAGTTAAAGTTTTGTTAAATATCTTCATCTAAAACTGCAATGCTCTTCAGAATCTAGACACAAAATGCTGGAGTAATCAGGCAGCATCTCTAGAGAAAAGGAACAAGTGACGTTGCTGTTCGGTGTCCTTCCTCAGACCGCTGCAGTTCCATCCGACACGCTCTTCAGAATGTAACATTCACGATCATGGTGATGCCAGTATATAGTCAATTGTTTGTTTGAGACTTTAATTGGCTGAATGTACAGGATACAATAGAAGCTATTGACCTGAACAACCTCCTCTCCTTAATGCCAGTGATCTGTGCAACAGAACTAATCACTGACACAGCCAGGCTGTTCTTGTGCAATTATACCAACAAATATCCAACAATGCAAATATTATTCCCCAATTCACCATTTATGAAGGGTAAGGCAAACCTGATATGTTGAATTTCTGTTTCCCAATGAAGGAATAAAGGAGTTATTATTAGTCCACCAGCCAGCATCAACATACCGATATCCTGCTTACTTATATTCAGTTTATTCACTACCACAATCATTCAATTCCAGACTTTATCATAGTCAATTCAGACCATAATGCAAGGACTGGATTCCTAAGGTAAGGTGAAATAAGCTAAACCTACCTTGTACTTATTAATATCAGGCACAAAGTTCATTTCTTATTTAAATTCTAATAACATTTGTGAATCAGAAGCGTACACAAATTAAATTTTAACTCTTGTCGCCAGAGGTCATGGCAATATTTTATTAATCATGTAAATGCATTTGTAGCATGATTGAAAAACATCACCAGCCTTGAAGCATTTATTTTATGGTCAATTATGGTCCTGCTCCTTTTCACACATGCTGATCAAAATACATGGCTTACAGCTGCCGCTGGATTTGTAACGCACCCTTGCTGACTTTGACAGCTTTACCCTCAGTGCTGCAATGTAAATGACACAACATAGCTGTCGGCAGAAATACTAAGAACCACACTGATGTTGGTCCAGGATTTGATAGCAGCCATGCCACAAACAGCAAAAATAAATGTTTACTCTCTGCAGAATTAAAACAGCAATCGACAGTGTACAGAAATGTGTGGAAATTTCCTGTGAATTGCACATGTATACAATCTCAGGCTGATTAATCTGTCCCTGTTTGGAAATCTATCAAAATTAATTAGGCATGAACCCAATCACTGGGATGAAATGATAAAAAATCCTCTATAGTTTACTTCATTTGATTTATTCTTACCAGATTCATTTTGGTCTCATAGAAACATAGAAACATAGAAAATAGGTGCAGGAGTAGGCCATTCAGCCCTTCGAGCCTGCACCGCCATTCAATATGATCATGGCTGATCACCCAGCTCAGTAACACGTACCTGCCTACTCTCCATACCCCCTGATCCCTTTAGCCACAAGGGCCACATCTAACTCCCTCTTAAATATAGCCAATGAACTGGCCTCAACTACCTTCTGTGGCAGAGAATTCCACGGACTCACCACTCTCAAACTAGTCTTAAAAATGATAAAACACTCAAAAGTCAAAGAATAATTAGGTACAGCAAAACTGTATGACATAACTATGGTAATGTAAAAAGAATTAAATTAAGTTTTGATAAAACTTTGAAAGGAAAAAAAGGTTAGAAAAGTGGACCAGTTCAGATGGGATTTTGCAAGTTGGAATTCTATTGCGACAGAAGGCTATGGAATCAGAAATGAGCAAAATAGTTAGAATAGCAACAATTTTTTAAAAAGCAATAAACGCTGATAATATGAAACAAGAACAGAAACTGCTGGAAACACTCAGCCAGTCAGAATCTGTGGAAAGATAATCAGATAACATTTCAGGGTGAAGAGCCTTTGCCAGAGCTTTAACATTATTAGGAACAAATAGAAATGTATGATACAGTACAGTTACCCAAGGCTGGATACGAGAGTGATGTTGATTTTTTCTACCATCATTGCCATAGTTTCTTTCTCTTTTAACCCTATCTTTCTTTCTGCCAATTCAATTTCAGTACCTGATTTGAACACAATGGTCTTTAATGTGTAGCCTTTGATGAGAAAGGAAATCGGTGAGGGGGGATCGAATGTGAGGTTGATAAGAGAAACTCAACATGACATCAGTTTGAAAGTATGATACTCCTTGAAAGTATGGGTGACTTCGGCGGAAGGCTCGTAGTTAAGTGGTGAGCAGCTCGACAACCTGGATTTGGAGCTGGAGTGGCAGCTGAAGTCATTGTGGTTCTTCCACAATCCTGAAGACTGTGGCGAGTATGTTTAGGCCAGTACTCAGATAGCAGCTTACTAAAGTGTACAAAGAAGAAGTCAGGAATCCCCAAAGTTCATCTTCCTCACCAGTTGATTTTTCCATTTGGATTTTGTTGGATGAGAAAGCTAACTTGTTTATTGCTGGAGTAATTAAATAAAACGCCATGAAGATTATTCTTCATTTACCTGGGGCATCAGTGAGGCTACATCTCTAAGACTGTGTTAAATGTTCATATTTCCTCCGACTGTTTCATTTATTACTGTTTGACTGAAAGAAGATAAACGTTTAAAAAAAACAAAACTATAGATAACAATAATGTCAAAGGATCGTTTGTGAACTGAGATGCTTGAAGATTTCAGTTTCTTTAAAATAATATGTTTTGATCGAAATATATCAGTTTCTTATTCCCTTTAAATCACAAAAGTTAGTTATTGATTTTTCTTGAAATAGCTTTCAGTTAAATTGAAGTTCTGACTTTAGATAAGGGTTATCATCTGTTTTATGGTATTTAGTTCTTGGATTTATGGCCATAAGAACTGATGATATCATTGATGTCTAAGGTAAAATGAATTAATACAGAATTGCAGTAATAACTCTGAAAAGAAAACCTAACCAGTTAAGGCAAACAGCAAACCAATCTTGTGGGTTGATTGTCTCCACACTGTTTGAGTTTGTCTCAAATTTTGGCTTGTTTGACAAATAAACTTCAATTTTTTTAACCATAATAAAGTAGAAATTTGGATCAGAGCCAAATTGTTATGTTGTTTATTATTGATTTGGGAAAAGCACAGATAACTGAAAAGATTGAGATATACACATATATTAAGAACTTTACGAGGATGTTTCCAGAACTCAAGGGCAAGAAATATAAGGAGAGGTTGGGCAGGCTAGGACTTGATTCTTTGGAGCACAGGAGGGTGAGGGGTGAACTTAGAGAAATGTGTAAGATCATGAGAGGAATAGATAGGGTAAATGCACAGGGTCTTTTACCCAGAGTAGGGAAATTAAGAACCTGTGGACATCGGTTTAAGGTGAGGGGGAAAAGATTTGATAGGATTCTAAGGGACATCTTTTTTACATAAAGGATGGTAGGTATACGTAAGGAGCTTCGAGAGGAGGTAGTTGAGGCAGGTGCAATTATAATGTTTAAAACGCATTTGGATGGGCAAAGGGGTAGGATAGGTTTAGAAGGATATGGGGCAAATGCAACCGGGTGGGACTACTTTACATGGGGCATCTGGTTGGCATGGGAAAACTGAGTCGAAGGGCCTTATCCCACGCTGTATGACTCCATGACTCTATAACAGCAAATAGCTATGTATATGAGGTCATGCCTCAATTCTTACTGATACAGAGTCATAGGTCAATAGACAAGATAAGGCCTTGAATATTAGTGAGGTGATTGTATTTTGAAGACTATTCTCTGAATGATTCTGCACATTATATCAATTTAGTGCTATTATTGCTGGTACGTTTCAGTAACTGAAAAGCAAAAGTAGAAAAATATTGATATTGTTCAAATATAGTTGATATCTATGCTGTGTCCTATCCATTCTTTTACAATGATCATCCCTTGAGGAATCAAATTATTTGGTATTAATCAGCAAATAATAATGCGAACGGAAAAATAAAACTGGAGACACCCAGCAGGTTCAGTTGCATCTGTGGAAGTAGAAACAGAGTAAATATATCAGCTTCAAAAATTCCATAAGGGGGTGTGATGAAGGGCAATGGCCCCAAAGCAATCTCTTTTTCCATTTCCACAGTTACCGCCTTACCTATTCAACATCTCTGGCATTTTGAGATTGTATTTCAGGTTTCCAATATCTGCAGTTTTTTGCCGTTCATTAAAAATTCCTCTCTGGATTATTAAAAAAAATTGCAAATAATGTCAGTGGGCAGCCCTTTTTGGGCAGCTGTAAAGTTGCTGCCTTACAGCGCTTGCAGCACCGGAGACCCGGGTTCGATCCCGACTACGGGTGCTGTCTTTACGGAGTTTGTACGTTCTCCCCGTGACCGCGTGGGTTTTCTCCGACATTTTCGGTTTCCTCCCACATTCCAAAGACGTACAGGTATGTGGGTTAAATGGCTTGGTGTATGTGTAAATTGTCCCTAGTGTGTGTAGGATTGTGTTAATGTGCGGGGATTGCTGGTCGGCACGGACTCGGTGGGCCGAAGGAACTGTTTCCACGCTGTATCTCTAATCTAAACTAAACTAAACTAAGTAGCTCTTTTGGGATAACTTTGCTTTTGCTCCTTGCCTAACTGCTATCACAGTAAAAGTTAATGTTGTTCCCAAATCTGTTGTTGTTGGCAAGTATGATGTTGTGGGAATCACAGAGACATGGCTACAAGAGGACCAGGGCTGGGAACTGAATATTCAGGGGTACACAATGTATAGAAAAGACAGACAGGTGGGGTGGGGTCGCTCTGTTGGTAAGGAATGATATTCATTCCCTTGCAAGGGGGGACATAGAATCAGGAGATGTAGAATCAGTATGGATAGAAATGGGGAATTGTAAGGGTAAAAATACCCTAATGGGAGTTATCTACAGGCCCCCAAACAGTAGCCTGGACATAGGGTGCAAGCTGAATCAAGAGCTAAAATTGGCATGTCGCAAATGTAATGCTACGGTGGTTATGGGAGATTTCAACATGCAGGTAGACTGGGAAAATCAGGTTTGTAATGGACCCCAGGAAAGAGAGTTTGTGGAGTGCCTCCGAGATGGATTCTTAGAACAGCTTATATGGGTGCCTACCAGGATGAAGGCAATTCTGGATTTAGTGTTGTGCAATGAATCTGATCTGATAAGGGGACTCAAGGTAAAAGAGCCATTAGGATGCAGTGATCACAATATGATAAGTTTTACTCTACAAATTGAGAGGGAGAAGGGAAAATCGGAAGTGTCGGTATTACAGTATAGCAAAGGGGATTACAGAGGCATGAGGCAGGAGCTGGCCAGATTTGACTGGAAGGAGGCCCTAGCAGGGAAGACGGTGGAACAGCAATGGCAGGTATTCCTGGGAACAATGCAGAAGTTGCAGGATCAATTTATCCCAAAGAGGAGGAAAGATTCTAAAGGGAGTAAGAGGCAACCGTGGCTGACAAGGGCAGTCAAGGACAGCATAAAAATAAAAGAGACGTATATCATAGCAAAGAAGAATGGGAAGCCAAAGGATTGGGAATCTTTTAAAGAGCAACAGAAGATAACTACAAAGGCAATACGGGGAGAAAAGATGAGGTTTGAGGGTAAGCTAGCCAATAATATAAAGGAGGATAGTAAAAGTTTTTTTAGGTATGTGAAGAGAAAAAAAATAGTCAAGGCAAATGTGGGTCCCTTGAAGTCAGAAGCAGGGGAATTTATTATGGGGAACAAGGAAATGGCAGATGAGTTGAACCGGTACTTTGGATCTGTCTTCACTAAGGAAGATACAAACAATCTCCCAGATGTTCTAGTGGCCAGAGATCCTAGGGTGACAGAGGAACTGAAGGAGATTCACATTAGGCAGGAAATGGTGTTGGGTAGACTGATGGGACTGAAGGCTGATAAATCCCCAGGGCCTGATAGTCTGCATCCCAGGGTACTTAAGGAGGTGGCTCTAGAAATTGTGGACGCATTGGTGATCATTTTCCAATGTTCTATAGATTCAGGAGCAGTTCCTGTGGATTGGAGGGTAGCTAATGTTATCCCACTTTTTAAGAAAGGAGGGAGAGAGAAAACAGGAAATTATAGACCAGTTAGTCTGACATCAGTGGTGGGGAAGATGCTGGAGTCAATTATAAAAGACAAAATTGCGGAGCATTTAGATATCAGTAACAGGATCGTTCCGAGCCAGCAAGAATTTACGAAGGGGAAATCATGCTTGACTAATCTGCTGGAATTCTTTGAGGATGTAACTAGGAAAATTGACAGGGGAGAGCCGATGGATATAGTGTACCTCAAAGTTCAGAAAGCCTTCGACAAGGTTCCACATAGGAGATTAGTGGGCAAAATTAGAGCACGTGGTATTGGGGGTAGGGTACTGACATGGATAGAAAATTGGTTGACAGACAGAAAGCAAAGAGCGGGGATAAATGGGTCCCTTTCAGAATGGCAGGCAGTGACTAGTGGGGTACCACAAGGCTCGGTGCTGGGACCGCAGGTATTTACAATATACATTAATGACTTGGATGAAGGGATTAAAAGTAACATTAGCAAATTTGCAGATGATGCAAAGCTGGGTGGTAGTGTGAGCTGTGAGGAAGATGCTATGAGGCTGCAGGGTGACTTGGACAGGTTGTGTGAGTGGGCGGATGCATGGCAGATGCAGTTTAATGTGGATAAGTGTGAGGTTATCCACTTTGGGGGTAAGAATAAGAAGGCAGATTATTATCTGAATGGTGTCAAGTTAGGAAAAGGTGACGTACAACGAGACCTTGGTGTCCTAGTGCATCAGTCACTGAAAGGAAGCATGCAGGTACAGCAGGCAGTGAAGAAAGAAAATGGAATGTTGACCTTCGTAACAAGAGGAGTTGAGTATAGGAGCAAAGAGGTCCTTCTGCAGTTGTACAGAGCCCTAGTGAGACCACACCTGGAGTACTGTGTGCAGTTTTGGTCTCCAAATTTGAGGAAGGATATTCTTGCCATTGAGGGCGTGCAGCGTTCGTTTCAATAGTCAATAGTCATTTTATTTGTCACATACACACAAATGTGTAGTGAAATGAAAAATTACCCACAGTTCAACAATAAGACCAATAAAAATAAGCAATAAAAATGCAATAACACATACAATCATAAACTAACACCAAACAAAAGAAACATCCATCACAGTGAGTCTCCTCCAGTCACCTCCTCACTGTGATGGAAGGCCAAAATGTCTTTTCTCTTCCCCTGCCGTCTTCTCCCGCGGTCAGGCTGTTGGAGTTGCCACATCGGGGCGGTCGGGGCTCCCGTCATTGAAGCGCCGCGCCGGACGGTGTAAGGTCCGCGGCGGGCCGACCCAAGCCCCGCGATTCGGGGCGGGCGAAGACGTTGCCGCTGCCGGAGCTCCCGATGTAGGCCCCCATCCAGGGGCCTGCGGGCTTCTGACGTCCAGGCTGCCCGCGCCGGGGCCTCCGGAGACAAGTCGCAGCCGCTCCCGCAGCCTCCGAAGGCAGCCAGCGCCGCAGGTGGTGAGTCCAACCCGTGGGCTCTGCGAACCAGAGCCCAGGTGGTCCCAGCCGGAGCCCACCAGCTCCAGGTGCATGGTCGGTGGTAGGACGCAGCGGGAACGGAGACACGACACAGAAAACAAAGGTCAGGTCTCCGTTCGGAAGAGACACTTTACAGTTCCCACCCCCCCCCCCCCCCATAACACACAACCACAAACACTACATCATATTTAAACTACAATTAAGACAAAAACAACAAAAAACACAAAAGACAACGGACTGCAGGCAAGCCGCAGCTGCGAGGGCAGCGCTGGCTCCTCCTCCAAGAATAGGTGCAAACTAGGTTTACTAGGTTAATGCTCAGAATGGCGGGACTGTCTATGTTGAAAGACTGGAGCGGCTAGGCTTGTATGCACTGGAATTTAGAAGGATGAGAGGGGATCTTATCGAAACATATAAGATTATTAAGGGGTTGGACACGTTAGAGGCAGGAAACATGTTCCCAATGTTGGGGGAGTCCAGAACCAGGGGCCACAGTTTAAGAATAAGGGGTAAGCCATTTAGAACAGAGATGAGGAAAAACTTTCTCAGTCAGAGAGTTGTAAATCAGTGGAATTCACTGCCTCAGAACGCAGTAGAGGCCAATTCTCTGAATGCATTCAAGAGAGAACTAGATAGAGTTCTTAAGGATAGCGGATTCAGGGGGTATGGGGACAAGGCAGGAATGGGGTACTGATGGAGAATGATCAGCCATGATCACATTGAATGGTGTTGCTGGCTCCAAGGGCTGAATGGCCTACTTCTGCACCTATTGTCTATTGTCTAAATCCTGTCTCCTCAAAAGAACAATTAAGTCAAATTGTTCTCAGACCATGAAAAGAAAATCTCCACCTTCATGAATGATCTACCATGACAAGTCAAGAGAGAACCCACTGGGTTTGCGAGACTACTGAAGTTAGACAACTACATAGACTCATAGCATTTTTAACAGGCCCTTTGGCCCAACTTGTGCGCACCGGCCATCATGCCCCATCTACATTAATCCACCGCCCTGCGTTTTGCCCATATCTGTCAAAACCAATCCCACCCTTGTACCTGTCCAAATGTTTTTTTAAATGTTTTACACGTTGTGATAGTACCTGCATCAACTACCTCCTCGTTCCATGTACCTACCACCCTTTGTGCAAAAAAGTTGCCCCTCAGGTTCCCATTATATCTTTCTCTTCTCACCGTAAATCTATGTCCTCTGGTTCTCCATCTCATATTTTTTTATTTTTGGATTAACTGGTAAATAACAGTTCAGTTTTGTGATGTACTTGTTTAGATTAATTCATTCCATTTTGAATGTATCCCTGAGGAACACTCTTTTAAACAAATGCTCTTTTGCTCGCACCCAACTTGTTGCAATAGACATTCTCTATGACATTTTATAAAAAACAGAAATGAGGTGAATCAGAAATAATTCAAAAAGGAAAAAGAAGAGCTTTGTGAATTTATGTTTTTTAAATTCAAATATTATTTCTTTTCAACATGAACCCTGCTCTGAATAATTTATTTCTTTGTGGGAAGAGAGTAAATATGAAAAATGTTCTCTGAAAATCAGTACATAAACACAATTCAAAGTCTCATTGTGGTAGGTTGTTGCCATGTAATCTTAAGAACAGAATACAAATATGGAATTATCAATTACCTTTCTATGATATTAAAATGTAGAATAGCTATGATTTATATTAGATCTAGTATACTCAGTACTGACTTATTGCAATGCATTTCTTTGGAATAACTTATTTTCTGACACTGCAGTAATGATCATTGTCAACTAAATATCATAAATAGGAAAGAAAGAATGAAACTGAAGCACTGCTATATATTATCCACTCTTTGGAGAAACTGGATTGCACAATAACCTCATTACTGTATATCAAATATTGGAAATATTATGGAGGGCCAATTTGCATTGCTGTCTATCCTGGAAGACTGAAAATACTGGTTCAATTAAAAAGTGCATGTATTAAACTAGGTTTACATATGGATAAAGTAATGCTTTAAGCTAACAGCAAGAAATTAGTGAATACTTAAAACAATGGATATACAATTAGTTTCTTAAAAAGCAAGAATAGTTTGTAGGATGAATTTCATGCAAAGTCTGATGAAGGTCAAAATTTTGGATGAAACAAGATGTTCTTTTATCAGGCCTTTCACGTGTGGTGATGTGCATGATCAATGACTATCATGTGTTCAAAGAAGTCTGAAATCCTGGCAGCATGAGGGAAAAACTATCCAATTCTCAACAGTTGAAAAGCCTCTGTTGGAGCATAGGAATTGCTGGAAGTAAAAGATCAAAGTCCATCTAGATGGATATAAAGAAATACCTACATTGTTATGTGTCTTTCATGACCTCAAGGAATTGAAAAACGGTTTAGGCTCAATGAAGTATTTTTGGTGTAGTTAGTGTGGTAATGTATAACCATCCTTATAGAATGTTAATAGTATAAAATGATGATAGCATGGCCATAAATCCCTGTTAATTATCCTCAAGCAGATCCAAGGGTAGGTCTATAGTAAGAAATATCAATCATCCAATGTTATTAAAGCAATAAATTACTGCAGAGAATTACATAAAAGCCACCTAGATTCAGAAAACTCTTGATGTATTGAATACAAACAACTAGATTCTCACTTTAGTTCCAAACGTTCTGTACTGTTCAAAACTGTATTTACTGCAGGTGGGAACAAACTAAATAAGGGATGTGGCTCAAGTGCCCAAAGGCCTTCAAATTGAACCCATTAGGAAGTGGTCGCAGTGACCTCTTCACTAAAAAAATATTCCAGGTCCACTTTTGATGCTACTTGGAGAGAATCACAATGTAAGAAAATAGTTGGATTTCACCACAAGTGAAAGGCAGGAAATTCCTTCAAATCTCTTTGGTACGGTAGCGCAGCAGTAGAGTTGCTGCTTTACAGCGAATGCAGCGCCGGAGACTCAGGTTCGATCCTGACTATGGGTGCTGCACTGTAAGGAGTTTGTACGTTCTCCCCGTGACCTGCGTGGGTTTTCTCCGAGATCTTCGGTTTCCTCCCACACTCCAAAGACGTACAGGTATGTAGGTTAATTGGCTGGGTAAATGTAAAAATTGTCCCTAGTGGGTGTAGGATAGTGTTAATGTACGGGGATCACTGGGCGGCACGGACTTGGAGGGCCGAAAAGGCCTGTTTCCGGCTGTATATATATGATATGATATGATATGCTGCAAGGATATGCATCACACTACTCTAGCTCCAATACATCAATCCTTTCCCCATACCCACAATCTCCCCATCTGACTACAATGGTCATGATGATTTGTTGATCAAGGCAACTCTGTAGGTCCCATTATCCAGACTCTGGTCACAAACAGATAGGGCCACAAACTTCTCTAAGGGAAAATTATCAATTACATACACCAACACAGCACTTAAGAATCGAGGTGAATTGAACCTCAGCAGTCGATTTGCAGTGTGCAGACGATGCTTGGGTTTTTGCTCGATAAGAGGCCCAATTTCAAGGCATCGTCAATTTATCCACTGAGATATACAAGAGCATGGGCCTTATATTGGACATACTAAAGACCAAAATCCCCAACCTGCCTACCCCTGCCATGTCACACTGTTCTCCCAAAATAAAGGTTCATAATGAAATCATGGAGATCTGGACCATATCCCATAATGTGGAATCACATTTTGGTGAATGCAGACTTCAATAATGAAATTGGCCCCTGTTTTTGATGTGCCAGCAGATCCTGTGGTCAGTCGAGGAAGAGGAAATTTAAAGATGAAAACCTCCCACCTGGCACAAGAAAGCATGTTTTACCAGGCAACAGTAACTTACCTCCTATGTGCTTCACAAACCTGGGCAATTACTACCATCTCAAAGGACTGGAAAAATACAACCAACATTGCCATCTCAAAATCCTTCACATTTACTCCAAAATTAAGTGATCAAAGTTCACCCCCTCTCCCAGGTCAATTCTCAGCACTGATCACTTTGATGGACTCTTTGATGGCTCTATTTAGGCAGGCTATCCCATTTGAAAATGTTGGTTTAAAACAATCCAACCACTTAATAATCTTATATGTTTCGATAAGATCCCCTCTCATCCTTCTAAATGCAAGTGTATACAAGCCTAGCCGCTCCAGTCTTTGACCGCTAATCATTACCTGGGACTTAGATTGTTGCCATCTAACCACTTACCGTTCTAAGAAATATGATTCCAACCACTGAAGTGTTTTTCCTTTGGTGCTTACTGCTTATAGGAGTTTTATCATTACTCCTTAATATTGCAGTTGGTCAAATGTTATTAATTTATCAAGGACAGTTATTTGTACCATACTTTTCAATTCAAGTCTGCTCGACCGAGGACCTAGGTTGCAATAAGTGGGCGGGCGGCACGGTGGCGCAGCGGTAGAATTGCTGCCTTACAGCGCCAGAGACCCGGGTTCAATTCTGACTACGGCTGCTGTCTGAATGGAGTTTGTACGTTCTCGCGTGTGTTTTCTCCGGGATCTTCGGTTTCCTCCCACACTCCAAAGGCGTACAGGTTTTTAGGTTAATTGGCTTGGTATAATTGTAAATTGTCCCTAGTGTGTGTAGGATAGTGTTAGCATGCAGAAATCGTTGTTCGGTGCGGACTCGATGGGCCGAATGGCATGTTTCCATGCTGTATCTCTAAACTAAACTAAAATAAACCAAGTGAACCTGATGAAACCCACCCTGGGTATTGTTATTCAAGAGTTACATTTCTTGATAGCACCAGTTGTAATGTTTATGTCCATCACCTTGCCTCTGTTTGAGAGTGGGCTAATTGGACATTATTGGTTTTATCCTGTTTTTGTGAACAGGACAAACTCTGGCAATTTTGCACCTTGTGCTTGGATTGAAGCATGGTATCTTCCACAAAATTTTGCGCAGGTTACCAAAATACATGAAAAAGAACACAAGGCCGAATATGGATGCAAGAGAACACTAACATGTACCTCTCTCCAGAATAAGCACTATAGTTCATCATAGTTCTCTGCTTTCTGAAATAAAACAGAAAATATCGCCAAAACTGAACAGATCTGAACTAGAATCAGAGAAACTCACCTGTACTGCCACTGTCTCTTTAAACTCTTGTGCTTCTTAATTTGTGACTATGAATTCTATTATGTTGCTATTTTACAAATGCTTCTGGAAGTCCACATACTTAATATAAACCAACTCACCTTTAACATACTCCTTCAACAGAAAACGTAGTCGTCAATTGAATAAAATTAGCTTTTAACAAGTCAAGTCAGGTGAGTCTGGTGTCACTGCCAGGTGAAGACAGGTGGGAGTAGTGTAGATGGGGCATCTTGGTCGGCATGGGCAACTTTAGCCAAAGGACCTGTCTCCATGCTGTATGACTCACTCTATCTAAGTCAGTTTGACATTCATTTAAATAGTGCTCACCTTTTTTACATGCTGATTAATTGTTTAGGTTCATTATCATTGGAAGTTTTACTTCCGCTCCCCTTTTTCAAATGGGCATTTACAAGCCTTTGGCAAGGTACTTGGCAATAGCTTTTTCAATATCTCCCCTTATTTCCTTCAGTAACCTTGGATGTATCCCACTCTGGCCAGATAGATTTTCCACTTCGAGGACTGCCATCCTTTAAATTTGCCAGATTTTACCTTGCTGCTGTGAATAATTATGATAATAAGGTTGCAATAGAGAATTTAATATTATATTTGCATGACCTTTCGGAGCAGATTTGCATCCGTTATTATCTCCTGAGAAATTATTTCAAACTGTACATGAAAATGGATCTACAAGGTCAATTGTGTCACAATGTGCACAGTTGGCTATGTTGAATACTTTGGGAGCTAAATTCAATAGCCCCTGAAAATGGACATGGAGATGGTGATGCACAATTAACCCACACCAGTTAATTACTATGTAGGAGACTTCATGCTGTCTGCTCAATATAATGATTTCATCAACTGGACTTGCAAACAATCCTGTTAATTAGCTGATTGCATCAGCAGGAACCATTATTGTGAATAGTCACCTCCATTCAAAGCTAAGTAGTATCATTTAAAGCAATCCTGTTCCCCTTGAAGGGTAGAAGTAATGGCTGGAGTACTCGCAGAATAGCCTGTTCTAACAGAAGAATGGTATAATGTGCAAATGCTAGAGGAATAGGGCAGCATAGTGGCACAGTGGTAGAGTTGCTGCCTTACAGCGCCAGAGACCTGGGTTCGATCCTGACTATGGGTGCAGTCTGTATGGAACTTATATGTTCTCCCTATGACCATGTGGGTATTCTCACATGGTTAATTGGCCTGTAAATTGTCCTTAGTGTGTAGGATAGAACTAATGTATGGGGATTGCCGGTCAGCATGAACTTGATGGGACAAAGAGTATGTTTCTATGCTGTATCTCTAAACTAAACTAAAGTAGAAAGCAGGCCAAACAACCTATTGCTTCATACATTGTTAAGCACACCAGAAAGTATGCATACAACTGCATAAATGTGGGGGAATCCAGCACAAATCTTCTGTAAGTGTTTCAATGGAGTTTAGATCTGTTCCTTTCCAATTCTGCTTGGTGCTATTTGCAGCCAGCTACGATGCATTATCAAATATGGGTGTGACAATTTTTACTGCAGCATAGTCACTGACTACCCAATGCCTGCACACTGCAGTGGAAGGTCAGACTTACTATATCATGGATAGCTTATTCCTATTGTTGCTCAGATTTCAGAGACTCTCAGGATCTCGCAGCTGTGAAATGCCTTCAAATACAATAAAATTGCTGAGCTCTTCTTGAGGAACATAAAACTGCTGCCTTCTGTCAGAATGACACTACTCATCTTCATATCAATGCCACATCATATCCCAGTCAACCGGAATTAATGCCCCCCAGGAAAACGCTGTGTGCAGTCATGCATTCAGGATTAGAAATGATAAGGTTATTTTTCACTGCAGTCTCCTGTAGCGAAAGTCTTCCATAGCCATGCTGCAGCAAGCCACTGCATGGAAGAATCTGTACCCTTGTATCTTCACTGAAGGAAATCAGCCCCATGGCACAACACGTAGAGTTTTGAAGTTGATTGAGCAGGATGCTATTTACAAACTTGCTTTAAATATTTACTTTGCTATGCCTTTTAATTTTGCATAAAGTGTATGTTCTGATGGTCAGTGGCTGAGAAAGTATTGCCTGGAATTGTTAAAATGGGGACTGCAGAGTTACAATGGCTGCTTTTCCAATTCAAAGGTATTTATTCACAAAATGCTGGAGTAACTCAGCAGGTCAGGCAGCATCTCGGGAGAGAAGGAATAAGTGACGTTTTGGGTCGAGACCCTTCTTCAGACCACATCTGCTTTTCCAATTCAGATGAGTTCGTTAAGGGTAGACTGGGTGAAGAGAACCCTATAGGTTGCCTCCACCTATCTTACTCCCACATCTCTCCTTCATTGCTGCTACTCTTTGGTTCTCCATATGATTGTTAGCAAGTGGAGAGAAGTTGACAAAAGTGACACGTTGCCACAAAAGGAAGGCGTCCTGTTTGCTGTTGGGACACCAAGCATTGAGCCACACAGTTAATTGCAGTACATTGGTCTATTGTGTGAAAATTGCAATAATTTTGTTTCCAATATATGGGCAGAACTGTCCTGCAGATTTCACAAAACATTCAAAGGCAACTTGCACCATGAGGAACTCTGCAATCCCACCAAAGTCAGGATTCCCCTCTGCCAGCTAGTTTATATCAAAAGAAAATAGATATATTTAGCTCTCCTTGGACAATATTCATGGTGATCAGGGTCAAGGCTCACTTCTTCCCAACAACCATCAGACTCTTAAACACTACACCATACTGACCTCAACTATGAACTATGGACTGTCTTTGGTTCCACTCTGGACTTTGATTTTTTTTTGCACTAGTATTGGGGTTATTAATTTCTCAAAATGTTGTGTATTATGTATTTTCTATGTGTATTGTGTTTATAGGCCCATTATACTGCTGCAAATAAGAATTTCATTGTTCTGTAGTGGGTACATATGACAATTAAACACTCTTGACTTGATATTCGGTTGTGCGTCGATGTTTTTGAGACACAAGTACAAGATTATTTTTTAAAAGGATAGAATCCAATCTGCTCCCTTTCATTTTTAACAGCATTCCATCACAGTGTATCTTATTAGCAATATCATCGGGACCACCATTGAAAACAAAATTGGATCAGGCAACATAAATATTCTGACTACAAGAGCAGGTTAGAGACTGTGTTGTGTAGGAATGAACTGCAGATGCTGGTTTAAACCAAAGATAGATGCAAAAAGCTGGAGTAACTCAGCGGGACAGGCAGCATCTCTGGAGAGAAGGAATGGGTGACATTTCGGGTCAAGACCCTTTTTCAGACTGCTTGGGTCTGAAGAAGTGTCTTACTTGCTAGATCTTTTCCAATATTACAAGCATGTGTCAGGAGAGTGAAATAAAACATTTTGCACATCTGGGTGAGTGGATCTCCAGCAACTGTGAAAGTTGGAACCATGCAGAGCAAAGCAGCTTTCTTCATTGGTATCATATTGTGGTGTATTATGATAAGAATCGACGAGTGAGACGGGTTAGCATACAACATATGGCCGCTTTACTTCAACACCACCAGAGAGGTAATACAGGTATCCCACAATGCTTTATACCCGGAACTACGGCAAGGCTCAGCTGCCAAAACACAAAAACTCAAATGGTAAATATACCACATTACCCCCTTTTTAAAATGAAGGTAATCATAAATAACTGAAATTAGCAAGTGCCTTATTACTGACAATAACCATTCTCAAAGTTACTACTATGCAAAGTTACTTGTTATCACTAGAGACCCTCTTGTAGTTTTAACATGTCTCAGTCCATCTGTGTGTTCATATTAATGAAAACAACTTAAACAACTAAACAGTCCTTCATGCCGAACATTTCCTTTTTTTTTAATGAAGCTTAAGGGACATAGCGGTCTGGAGGCTTCCTGACCCTTGATGATCGGCGTGGACTCAGCGGCGCAGCAGCTGCAGCTGTACTGTCCACAGTCCCTGGCTCGCTGCATGATGACATGTCCTCCGGCTGTGCGGGTTGGCTCGGTGCAGAAGTGTCAGTGGTTGAGTTTTCAGTGTCCTGATCCAGTCCATCTCCCATGACTCTGAATCTCAGCTGATCTCCATGTCTCCTGTAGGTGATGTCGGTGTCTCCTCCTTGTACTTTGTAAGACACCTGTCCTGTTTGTTCCACTATGACTCCAGGAATCCATTTGCGTCCTCCCCCAGCCGAATTGTATAAATACACTGGGTCAGCCACTGAGAAACACCTGTCTGCTGCACGGAGGTCATGGTGAAACTTCTGCTTGTACTGTTTTTTTCGAACAGCGGCTGCTGTGTCCGGACGGATGAAATCCAGACGGGTGCGCACGTGTCTGTTCAGAAACAGGTCAGCGGGTGACTGACCAGTAGTGCAGTTTGGTGTGGTGCGATACTGCACCAAAAAGAGGGAGACCCTGTCCTCCACATCCATTGCGGTGTGTGTCAGCTTTTTATTCCACCCTTGAATGACTGAACGTACCGTTCTGCCAGGCCATTCGAGGCAGGGTGACCAGGAGCACTTGTAGAATGAAGGATTCCATTCTGCTGCATGAAGTTTTTAAACTCCTCTGACGTGAACTGCGTTCCATTATCCGTGACAATGTGCTCCGGCAATCCATAAGCTGCGAACAGTCTTCTCAGTCGTGTGATAGTGGCTTGTGATGCGATGCTAGACATTTTAAACACCTCCAACCACTTGGAGTAAGCATCCACCACCAACATGAAAGTGTGTCCCAAAAATGGACCAGCAAGGTCTATGTGTAGTCTTTTCCAGCTCTGGCCAGGAAATTCCCATGGATGCAAAGGCACCTGACGAGGCATCCTCTGCTCCAAATGACATGACTCACATGCTCTGCAAACTTGCTCCACCTCTGCATCAACTTTAGGCCACCATACGTACTTGCGTGTTAGTGCTTTCATTTTCACAATTCCTGGATGGCCAGAATGCAGCTCCTTTAACACAGTTTTTCTCCATTTTTCAGGAATCACCACTCTGGTGCCCCACAGGACACATCCTCGCTCTACTGAAAGTTCACATCTACGCGTGTGGAAAGCTTTCAGAGTCTCATCCACTTCAGCAGGCCAGCCGTCCATGACAAATTTCAGCACCTTTGACAACACGTTGTCTGTGCGTGTTGCACGTGCCACTTGGTCTGCGTTCAGTGGAGCCTGCTCAAGATGTTCAGTTAACAGTGTGTATGACCCAACACATGACCCAAGTATTCGATTAGTTTCTTTCCAAACTCACACTTTGACTCCCTGACTCTCAGTCCGCTCTCCTGCAGTCTCTGTAGCACTTTATGCAGGTTTTGCAGATGCTCTTGTTCAGTTTTTCTTGTGATGAGGAGATCATCCAGATACACCACTACATCCAGATCTTTCATGAGGTTCTCCATGATTCTTTGGAAGATGGAGGGTGCTGCGCTCACACCAAAAGCCAGTCTGTTATAGACAAATAAGCCTCGGTGTGTGTTAATGGTCAACAGTTTTTTTGATTCATCCTCCAGAAGTACCTGCTGGTACGCTGAGGCGAGGTCGACCTTTGAAAACACTGTTCCTCCACTGAGGGTTGACATCAGCTCCTCTATCCGTGGCAAGGGATAAGTCTCTGTGGTGGCAGCTTGGTTTACAGTGAGTTTGTAATCTCCACACAGACGAATGGTATGGTCCTTTTTTTCAACAGGAACAACGGGTGCTGCCCATTCACTATGTTTGACTGGAGTAATTATGTTGGCCTTTTCCAGTCGGTCCAATTCAGCCTCCACCCGTGCTTTCATGGCAAATGGCAGTGGGCGGCTTTTGCAAAACCTTGGGCGGGCCCCTTGTTCCACCAGAATTGTTGCTTTGACATCACGCAGAGTGCCAAGTTCATCTTTAAACACTTCAGAGTGTAACTCCAGTACATCCTGTATTGATGTCAGGTGAGGCATTTCCTTAATATGCTTTATGTCTTCCTGATGAGACTTGTCACTGGCATGTTTAATTTCTTTCCAGTTTAAGGTGAGCTTTTTTAACCAGTTCCTTCCACACAAAGCTGGTCCTGCTCCCTTTACCACAATCATTGGTAGCTGCTCACTCTGACTCTCACAGCTGACAGTGGCTTCAAACTGTCCCAACACAGGAATAACCTCCCCTGTGTATGTCTTCAGTGTGACTTCAGCAAGCCCAAGTGGTTGCTTTAAAAAGGTGGTCTGAAACAGCTCCTCTGAGATGATCCTCACGGCAGCTCCGGTGTCAATTTCTAGTTTGACTTCTTTGCCATTAACCACAAAACATGCCTGTATGCTTGTTTACAGTTTTTGCCATTTACTAATGAAAACATGGGCAACACTATTTCTTCTGCCTCCACATACTTTGTGTTTTTATCAGTTTGTCGTTTATATCTGCTCTGTGTCGGTGCCGCCGCCACTTTTCCTCTGCATGCTCTTTTAATATGCCCGGTTTTACCACAGTTGTAACACTTTGCGTCTTTAAAGCGACACACCTGTGGGCTGTGATTTTTGCCGTTACATCTGTGGCAGTTCCTCCCCGTTTGCTTAGCCGTGTGCGCATCCACTTTATGCACTTGGTTCGGACGCGCCTCGTGTCCCCGCAGCTGCTGCGTGTCTCTCTCCGCAGTCTCCATGCTGAGGGCGACTTCAAATGCCCGTGCAAAAGTCAGGTTGGACTCCGACAACAGCCGGCGCTGGCTTGCCTCGTTACAAATCCCACTGACAAAACGGTCACGAAGCGTCTCGTTCAACGTCGCTCCAAACTCACAGTTAACTGCACACTGTTTCAGCTCCGCAACGTAACTGGTCACAGACTCGTCCGCCCGCTGGTTGCATCGGTTAAAGCGGAATCTCTCCGCAATAAGCAACGGCTTGGGTTCAAAATTAATCTTTAAAATGTTCACAATGTCGCCGTAGGACTTATCTTTTGGCTTCAGCGGCTGCACCAGGTTCCTTAACAGACCATATGTAAATGCTTCCATCACACTTAACAGAGTAGCCACTTGCTTCTCCTCTGCAATGTCGTTAGCCTCAAAAAACTGCTCTAAACGTTCCACATACGCCGACCAAGACTCCGTCTTCGGGGCGAACTCCCCTATGGAACCTATGATAGGCATTTTCTGCTTGTTTTATCCTCGTCGCCAACTTTAACTGTGGTGTATTATGATAAGAATCGACGAGTGAGACGGGTTAGCATACAACATATGGCCGCTTTACTTCAACACCACCAGAGAGGTAATACAGGTATCCCACAATGCTTTATACCCGGAACTACGGCAAGGCTCAACTGCGAAAACACAAAAACTCAAATGGTAAATACACCACACATATCCACTGACTTAAAATGTTTCAGCCTTTGCCCCACTGGTGCACCTTGACTGCAATGTGTGCATTATACAAGTTGCCCTCCATCGACTGGTCAGGGTGTCTTTAATAGCAAACTCAACCAACAGGAAGGATAAGGGCAAAGGAAATGTGAAAATACTATCACCGGCAAGGTTCCTTCCAAGTTGCATGCCAGTTCTGACTCGGAAGTATAGTACTGGCCCTCTTTGTCACTGAAATTACATATTGAAGCTCCCTTTTTTAATAGTTCTGTGGAAATGCGATAACATTTCAAATCGTGGGTCCCTTAAAAAACAATTAGGAGCCAAAGTGACCCCAACACATAGCAAATGTTTCAAGGCCCAGCATGGAAAGATATAGACGCATAAATCTTCAAAGTCATTGTCCCTTGACAACAACTGGTCAGGACTGGGCAGCACAGTGGCACAGCGGTAGAGTTGTTGCCTTACAGCGCTTGTAGCGCCGGTGGCCCGGGTTCGATTCCTTCTACGGGTGATGTCTCTATGGAGTTTGTAAATTCTCCCCGTGACCTGCATGGGTTTTCTACGAGATCTTCGGTTACCTCCCACATTCCAAAGACATATAGGTATGTAGGTTAATTGGCTTGGTAAATGTAATCATTATTCCTAGTGTAGGTAGGATAGTGTTAATGTGCAGTGATCGCTGCACATTACATCTCTAAACTAAACTAAACTAAACTTCTTACGCTGTCCTGAAGTTGCCTTTACAGTTACAGTAGATGGCAAGTGCCTTCATGTTACTTAATAAACCGCTGATGTTTCTTGTTTGCCTGTATATTATGACAGAAAAATAAATTGAATGAAAAAACAGATGTTGAAATAATGGCAGTTTCATATCTTTTCAAATAGGTAGTTTTCTTGTTCTGTAAGAAAATAACTGCAGATGCTGGTACAAATCGAAGGTATTTATTCACAAAATGCTGGAGTAACTCAGCAGGTCAGGCAGCATCTCAGGAGAGAAGGAGTGGGTGACGCTTCGGGTCGAGACCCTTCTTCAGACTGATGTCAGGGGGATGGGACAAAGGAAGGATATAGGTGGAGACAGGAAGATAGAGGGAGAACTGGGAAGGGGGAGGGGAAGAGAGGGACAGAGGAACTATCTAAAGTTGGAGAAGTCAATGTTCATACCGCTGGGCTGCAAGCTGCGCAAGCGAAATATGAGGTGCTGTTCCTCCAATTTCCGGTGGGCCTCACTATGGCACTGGAGGAGGCCCATGACAGAAAGGTCAGACTGGGAGTGGGAGGGGGAGTTGAAGTGCTCAGCCACCGGGAGATCAGGTTGGTTAAGTTTTCTTGTTCTGTAGTGTTGTTAATATATATTTTTTTATATCAGTTGTTCAACTGTTCTCAATTGGTCTCTAATTTAATTTTTTGCTCCTCGCTTGTGTTTCAATGAGTTGCCCAATGAACCTGGTTGTGTAGTTATACACTATTCCTGTTGGGTGAGCCAGAATATTGAAATGTTTTCCTCGACTAAAGGATTTAAGATGGTTGCGAGCATTATCAAGGAGCATCCTGCCTGAGCTAACTCAAATACCAACTCTGATACTTTCACTGGGACCGATAGTTGTGCCTTGGGAGTGCAGCTAATGGAAGGAAAGCATGGTGCATAGCACAAGATAATTGGAAGGTGAGAAGATTTTAGTTTAGTTTAGTTCAGAGATACAGCGCAGAAACAGGCCATTCAGCCTGTCAACCAGTGATCCCCGCACACCAACCCTTTTGTACACACACAAGGGAGAATTTTATCCAAGCCAAATAACCTACAATCCTGTATGTCTTTGGAGTGTGGGAGGAAATCGGAGAGCCCAGAGAAAACCCACGTGGTCACAAGGACAATGTACAAACTCCTTACAGACAGCACCCATATTCAGGATCGAACCCAGGTCTCTGGCGCTGAAAGGAAGCAAATCTACCGCTCCACATTGTACCGCCCAAGACGAATGAGGATGTACCATCTTTTCCCTGCAGAGGATAAGAAAGTTGCCCCCAACTTAGATAATTGATGGTCTTGGCATCATATTCGGCGCAGACATTGTGGGCCGAAGGGCCTGTTTTTGTGCTGTACTGTTCTATGTCTCTGTATGTTTATGCACAGTCTTTCAGGTTGTGCAGCAAGCGACATGTGAACTCTTGAGCCTGCAGCTTTCAATCATTATAGACATTGATGGAACATGTGAGTCCCATCAATAGCTGTGACAATGTATGTTTAGTCCCAATCACCGAGGTCATATTTCCATGTCACTAAATTATGCATGTTATTCTCCATTTCTACAAATGTGGAACTTTTGCTTTGATAAAATTCAATGCAAAGCAATTTATCTCAGTTTAACCTTCAACTAAAATGATGAGATTTTCTTGAATTGTGTAACAACTGTGTCTTACTGTCCTTGCTGATGCTAAATATATCTGAGCTGAGTTCTACTTCCATTGTCATAATCTTCAAGCAACTTATGCAATGATTTAGGGGTCAAGAGAGTTAAAATAAAAATTTCTACAAATCTGGATTATATAGTGGCAGAACAGGATGATTCAAAAGATCACGACTTGAAAGATGCAGTTTATGGAGCAATGTGGAGAGGGTGGGGGAGTGGAACTAGCTTGATTGCTGTCACATTGAGATAGCATGGACTTGATGAACTGAATGGCCTGCTTCTGTGACTCCATAATTCACTGGCAGGTAGTTAAGAAAGATGTATTCATTTTAATGTTTGCTGAGTATCAGAAAGGTTCTTGTACTGAAATAGCTGTGAACCTGTAACAAATGTGAAATATGTTTGTTATCATCTTATCCTGAGATATGTGATAGGTAGATGCAGGTGAGGGTGTTTGATTGGAAGATGGGTACATAAGTGTCAAAGGCTAGAGGTGGAAAAAATACCCTTTCCACCAATAAACCTCCCTCTGCCTTTACATTCCACACCTCTTTCCCCTTATCCAATACCCTTTAGTCTCCTTTTCACCTCCAGACATTGTTAAATACTCCACCTATCGGCCTATCAATCCTCCCCCTCACCTGTATCCACCTATCACTTCTTTACACAGCTTACATTGACTTCTCCAACTTCAAATATCCCTTGCTTTCCCTCTTTCTCTCCATCTCCTCCCCCTTCCCAGTTCTCCCACCAGTCTTACCATCTCCAACTACATTTTATCTCTGTCCCGCCCACTCCCCTGACATCAGTCTGAAGAAGGGTCTCGACCTGAAACGTCATCCTTTCCTTCTCTCCAGAGATGCTGCCTGTCACCAGCACCTGAGTTAAGCCAGCATTTTGTGTCCACCCACCTATCATTTGCAGGGCTTTGTCCCACCACCATCTCTATTTTCCAGCTTTCTCCCCCATATTGCAATTAGTCTGAAGATCGGTCTGACCTGAAACGTTACCTGTCCATTCCCTCCACAAACAATGCCTGACACACTGAGCTCCCTCAGTCCTGTGCGTTTTGCTCATTATTTTTAACAATGGTGAGTCCAGTAAAGGAGTGAGAAGCCAGACACACCTGCAGCATCACAATTTGCACATCTTCTATTCTTATCTCACAATATTTGTTTCTTTGCCTCTGGCCTTTTGTCCAACCATCTATCTATCAAAACCCCACTCACCTGTATCTACCTATCGCTTGCCCTGCCACCCTCCTACCACAATTAGTCTGAAGAAAGGTCCTGATCCGAAACATCACCAATCCATGCTCTGAAGATGTGCGGCCTGACCTGCTGAGTGACTCCGGCACTGTGTGCCTTTTATTTTGCATCTGACCCGAGGTGCTTTTGAACTTCCACATTGCCAAGACATGTAGAAGTCCAAAACAAGCTGAATCTCAAGCATCAGGCCGTTGGGTATTCTGGACAGATCTACTTTCTGCCAATCCGCTCAGTTCAGTCCATCATCCCACAAACTAGATAAACTTCACAGTTTATTATGGATTAAAAAAATCAATGTTTAATAAAAATAATACATGATAAGGAAATGGAGTCTGAAATCCTCTGATCCTGTAGTCATCCTCTAATTACCCCCAACTGTTAGCAGATGTGGAGGTTCCTGTATTTGGAGCAATCTCTGTAATGTGGAGTTATCAGATAGACATTATTCACCATCGTTCTCCATATATCAGAGTGCCCATGAACAATTCTGCTGAAGAAACATAAGTAAATAAAGAATCCTTGCCTAAAGCATTCTCAATTCCATTTATCTACATTCACCCTGATTTCATCTATGATTTAATAACAAAATTATATTGGCTAAGTTAAGCATTATTAAATTAGATCTGTATAGCTTAACCTTTCCTTTACAAATCTACGCCAACTGCCTCCGATTTCCCAAGCCTTTTAAAATATTTACTAGCTTCATCTCATAAAATGGATTCTGCAAATCTACTTACCATTGAAGAAAGGACAGCTACCTGTAACTTAATGAGCTGAAGCTTAATCCCAAAGACGAGTGAGTTGGAGTCATATCAGAGATTAAACTGCAAAATATCTGGAACAGAAACTGAAATAGTGACCCACTTGAAGCAGTAACATGGAACATAAAACAACAACAAATGCTTCAGCCCACATTTTCTCTGCTGACATAGAGGCACTTTAAACTAATCCCATTTTCCGACACGTGGTCTATGTTTCTTTATTCCCTGCATGTTCATGTGTCTGTCTACATTCCTCTCAAATGATGCTATTGTATTTCCTTCCAGTAAACCCCACCCATGCAGTGTATTCCAGGAACCCAGTACTCCCTGTGTAAAAAATGTGCCTCACAAATTAGAGTCATAGAGTGATACAGTGTGGAAACAGGTCCTTCATCCCAACTTGCCCACACTGGCCAACATGAACCAGCTACACTAGTCCCACATGCCTGTGCTTGGTCCATATCGCTCCAAACCTGTCCTATCCATGCACCTGTCTATCTGTTTCTTAAACATTGGGATAGTCCCAGCCTTAACTACCTCATCTGGCAGCTTGCTCCATACACCCTCCACCCTTTGGGTGAAAAGGTTACCCCTCGGATTCCTATTAAATCTTTTCCCCTTCACTTTGAATCTATGTCCTCTGGTCCTCAATTCCTCTACTCTGGGTAAGAGACTCTGTGCATCTATCTGATCTATTCTGATTCCTTTCATCTCTTCATTTTTATCCCATCTCACTTTAAATCTATGCCTACCAGTATTTGGCATTTCCATCCATTTCCTGTCTACCTTACCTATGCTCTCATAATTTTATACACTTACACCTGAGCCTCTGGAGCCCAGAGAAAATAATCCAATTTATCCAACCTCTTTACAGCTAACACTGTCTAATCCAGGCAGCATCTTTTCTCCAAGGTCAGAACTGCATTCAGTATTCCAAAAGTGGCCTAGCAAATGCTTGCCTACTTTTATACCCAATGCCCCGACTGATAAAAGCAAGTATGTTGCTCGCCTTCTATACTACCATAACTACTTGTTTTGCTGCTTTCAGGAAAGAGTGGACTTGCACACCTCATACTTGTCTGGACTACACTCCACCTGCCATTTCTCCATCAATATTTTCAGTTGATCTATATCCTGCTGCATCCTTTGATAACCTTCCTCACTCTCCACAGCTCAGCTGATTTTCACGTCAACCAAAGGCCTTTGTAGACCACATTAACTACAATGTGCTGCTGAGATGGGAGGGAGATCTTTGGACTTCGGCGAGGCAGGTTGATCCTTTGAACAGGACCGTGAGGGTTTCCTGTCTTTATTTTAACCAATCCATTTCCAGGATTCCCAACCTTGGGAACCTAGTAGGAAGTAGGAGGGCATTTTGTGATGCTGCCTGACCTGCTGAGTTACTCCAGCATTTTGTGGTAACAAGGACAGAATCCCCCTCGTTCTCACCTTCCACCCCATCAGCCAGCGGATCCAACAAATCATCCTCCAATATTTCCGTCACCTACAACGGGACCCCACTACTGGCCACATCTTCCCATCCCCTCCCCTTTCTGCGTTCCGCAGAGACCGTTCCCTCCGTAACTCCCTGGTCCACTCGTCCCTTTCTACCCAAACCATCCCATCCCCGGGCACTTTCCCCTGCAACCACAGGAGATACAACACCTGTCCCTTTACCTCCCCCCTCAACTCCATCCAAGGACCCAAACAGTCTTTCCAGGTGAGACAGAGGTTCACCTGCACCTCCTCCAACCTCATCTATCATATCCGCTGCTCCAGGCTCGGCGATCGTTTCGCTCAACACCTTCACTCAGTTCGCCTTAACCAACCTGATCTCCCGGTGGATGAGCACTTCAACTCCCCCTCCCACTCCCAGTCTGACCTTTCTGTCATGGGGCTCCTCCAGTGCCATAGTCAAGCCCACCGGAAATTGGAGGAACAGCACCTCATATTTCGCTTGGGAGCTTGCAGCCCAGCGGTAAGAACATTGACTTCTCCAACTTTAGATAGTTCCTCTGTCCCTCTCTTCCCCTCCCCCTTCCCAGTTCTCCCTCTATCTTCCTGTCTCCACCTATATCCTTCCTTTGTCCCGTCCCCCTGACATTAGTCTGAAGAAGGGTCTCGACCCGAAACGTCACCCATGCCTTCTCTCCTGAGTTGCTGCCTGACCTGCTGAGTTACTCCAGCGTTTTGTGAAATCAAAGTAGGATAGATGTTCTAATATGTCTTCCACATTCTGCATTATTGATGTCAGTGTAATCAATTTCAGAAGTGATATTGCAGCCAAAAGCATACTGTAGAGGATAAAGCTCTACCCAACTTTTCCCTCACTCCACCCCGAGTAATTGCATGGTGGCTTGATGTAATGTCAGATAGTCATGTTTGATAGAAAGAAAGTATACTTCTGCCACACACATTATAGTTCTGCCACACAGGAGATCAGAATCTCCAATTCTAAATATAAAGCTCACTGAGAGTTTGAATCCGATGGATTGACTCTGTCACGTCTAGCTGATCTTACAGTGTGTGGTTGTAAATCAGGCTAATGATGTGTCCACATAAAAAGGATCTTCATTGCAAAATAACTCGAAGTATAATCTGCAGGATTAAAGAAATGCATTTGTTCATGTGCCATTAGGCACAGAAAACAGTGAAGTGTTTTTTTCCATACAATACTCATAAACTCTTAAAATCCCATTTTCACTTTCCTCTGCTGTTCTAAAGCATCACTGACATTCTTTCACTTTCAATTACATTGTTTCCTTTATCTGTATGTAAGCCGATAATTTCTTAGCATATACTTTTGCTTGTTCTACAGTATCTTTATGGAAATCCATGATTTTTGCTTTTATTCCCATCACTAATCAAAGCAAGACAGTTGAAAAATTAGAACAATTCCTTTAGGAGTGAAATTTATAAACATTTCTCAAAAAAAAAGAATATTCCTCCTTTAATTTTAAACAGTTAACCCTTTATTTTTCAATGCTTTTAAAGGACAAGATACAAAGTTGTGTACTGTATATGGGGTTAGGTTACAGCACAGTGCAGTTGATGTGGTCTACATGAACTTTAATAAGGCCTTTAGTTAGGTCACACATGGGAAACTGATTCACAAGGTTAGAGCCCAAGGCAAGTTGGCAAATTGGATCCAATATTGGATAGCTAATGGGAGGCAGAGACTGATAATGTAGGGTTGTTTTGTGATTGGAATCTAATTCAACGGTGTACCCTTGGGATTTGTGCTGTGAGCCCCACTATTTCCTCTATACATTAACAGTTTGGATGTGAATATTGGAGGTATGTTTAGTAAGTTTATAGCCAACAATATTATTGATAGTGAGGAGGACTGTCATTGGTTGCAGATGATACTGATTATTTGTAAAGTGGATTTTAATCCTGATAAGTGCAAGATGACGCACTTTGGCATACATAATGAATGCTTGCGACTTTGGGAGTATTGAGAAACAGCAAGCACTCAATGTTCTTAAGGATCCCTGAAGATTGGAGTACATAAATTGGCAAAGAAAGCATTTGATATAATTACTTTCATTAGATGCCATACAGAATATAAGAGCAGGGACATTGAGCAGAAATAAGGAGTTACACATGCAGGTTTATCAAAGAAAGACACAAAATGCTGGAGTAACTCAGCAGGTAAGGTAGCATCAATGGAGAGCATGGCTAGGAGACGTTTTGTGTCAGGACCCTTCTTCAGTTATCACACTATAATATGATGTATATCATATCGTAATATGCATTACATTATGATGCAGCTCCGTAAAACGTTGGCTCGGTCACTGTTACGTAATCAACCTATGCAAAAATGATCCTACATTATCATTATCCTGTACATTATCCGATGCGAAGGATATGCTTGCACTGAGAGGATGCAGAGGAAATATCAGGATAGAATATATCAGCTGTGAGAAGGGACTGAGGATGTTTAGATAGGCTGAGTTTAGATAGGCTGAGTTTAGATAGGCCAATCTTTTTGTGCACAACCCGCAGGCATTGCCACTTTCATTTCACTGCACATCGTGTATGTGTATGTGACAAATAAATTTGACTTGACTTGACTTGTGTTTTCTCTGGTGCTGTGGAAGATGAGGGGTTACCTGATGGAGATATACAAAATCTTTGGAGGTCATACGTAGCTGTAAAGTTGAAAATTCCACTGTGCAGACTTATCTAAAACTAGAGGGCATTTGTTTATGATAATAGGTAAGACGGGATTTGAAGAAAACCTTTTTCACCCAGAGGGTGGCTGGAATCAGAAATGCAGAGTTTCAGGGAGCTATCGGAGGCAAGTACTCTCACAATATTTAACTAGTACCTGGATGAGCACTTGAATCATCAAAGCAGAGAACACCCTGAAATTAGTGATGATGATATATAGATATTTAATAGTAAGTGTATAGGAAGGCACTGCAGATGCTGGTCTAAATCAAAGAAACAAAATGCAGGAGTAACTCAGCAGGACAGGCAGCATCTCTGGAGAGAAGGAATGGGTGATGTTTTGGCTCGTGATCCTTCTTCAGAAGAAGGGTCTCATCCCGAAACGTCACCTATTTAATAGTAAGTATGGATTTGGAAGGAACTGCTTTGGATATTATGAATCTTCAGCTATCTGTCTTGGCCATGATCTCATTAAAGGTAGAACATAGTGGATGGGCTAAATGGCCTACATGCTTGAATATTTACTCTCAGTTCCTTACGTCTTTTTAACCAAATATTTTTTTTCTTTATTATTAAAAAAAATGCTACTTTCTTATTTGTCTATGCTGTGTCCATCATATGTCTCTTGTTCCATCAGTTCTGTGTGTTACATGCATTCCATTCCGCTTCCATTCTGATACAATTGTCTTTGACAGAATTTAGTTTTAATTAAATTGCATATATTTATTTGGTGTGAATCTCATTTGGTTGTGAGTGAATCTCATTTGGTTGTGAGCCTCATCAGTTATCTTTTTGCAAGTCACTCATTTCTTACCCCTTGGTGTTCAAATAACATTTCATCAATATAGCCAGAAACCAAATGGCCCAATGCCTGTCTTTTATCTTCAAATTGTGCATAAAAATGATTTGACTTCAGTTTGATCAAGCGAGCAATTTCTGGGTGAAATGGTGTTCATTGATAAATTGACTAGGCATTTCTGTGTGCAATTCGCTTTTGCAAGTCTGATATTTCTCGGCATCACTCACGTGCTGAATAGCAGCATGAGACATGAACAGCATATTTACTCCCCAACCAGCCCAAATTGGAACCTCTGGGTGCAACCTCTGTTTGTCATTGAGCAGTTACAGTATAATATGGAACACAGCACTGTCTATCTGTTTAATGGTCACTCCGCTGCTATTGGGAGATCTGACATGTTCAGCTTCAAATCTAATTGCAGGGATCTCTAATCACTTCCAAAATTCACAAAGTCCACCTAAACTATGTGTGAGTGCATTTGTAGGTACATAACTGCTAAGATACTCAATAACACATGACCATAACTCCCCATGCTGAATTAATTGGAAACCATGCAGCAGTACGCAAAAATCTACTCAGCACCAAAAAGCCTACTTCTACAGAGTCAGCAATGATAGCACATCAACCTGAATCTCTCTGAGGGGAGGAGTGCACTTTCAGATTTGGATATCACCACAGAGATATGTGGAATTCTATGATATCCAGCTTCTGGCCTGACTGATATAGTTAATCTGGTTAATGATACCCTCAGGGATGTTAATGGTTGAGAGTCAATCATGATAATGTCAGGAGGTAGATGGTATGATTCTCTCTTATTAGGGATGGCGACTGTCTTGGACTTCTGCAACATGAATGTTTCTTCCCACTTATCAGGCCATGTCTGATCTTTGTTTAAGTCTTGCTACATGAAAGCATGGATTGCTTATTGCATAATTTGCTGAAGAGATACAAATGGAAATGAAAATTGCGCAATCAATTCTGAACTTAGGATGGATGGAAAGTCATTGATAAAGCAACCGAAGATGATTGCAATGAGGACACTTCTCTGAAGAATTTGGTGGCATGGTGGCGTAGCGGTAGAGCAGCTGCCTTAGAGTGCCAGAGGCCAGGGTTCGATCCTACAGTGCTGTCTGTATGGACTTTGAACGTTCTCACTGTGACCGCGTGGGCTTTCTCTGGGTTTCCTCCAACACTCCAAAGACCAATGGGTTAGTAGGTTAATTGGATTTGGTAAAATTGTAAATTGTCCCTATTGTATAAGATTAGTGTTAGAGTACATGATATGGGTGATTGCTGGTCGGCGTAGAATCAGTGGGCCAAAGGGCCTGCCTCCACGCTGTATCTCTAAAGTCTAGAGTAAAGTCTAATTTCTGCAGTGATTTCCTGATACTGGGAAGATTGACCTCAAATAATTAGGTATGTCGCCAAGCAACGATATTTCCTAACTTCAGTTTTACCAAGGTGTGTAAAGTTGCACTTGGTCAAATATTGTCTTGATGTCAAGAGCATTCACTCTCAGCTCTCCTCTAGAATTCGGCTCTCTCATCCATGTTTGGGATCTGAAAGCAAGTGGTCCTGGCAAAACAAAACTGGGTAGGAAGAGCAGATTACTTTAAAGTAAATATAGCCTCACTTGCTGTAGATGATGATTTCCACCACTTCGCAAATCATTGAAAGTAGACTGATTGGATTTGTCCTGATTTTAGTGACATAGTTTAGTTTAGAGATACAGTATGGAAACAGGCCCTTCGGCCCACCGCACCGACCAGCGATCTCCGTATACGCTAGGGTCAATTTACAATTTCTATTGAGGCCAGTTAACCTATAAACCTGTACGTCTTTCGAGTGTGGGAGGAAACCAGAGAACCTAGAAAAAACCCAAAGGGTAATGGGAAGAGTGTACAAACTCCGTACAGACAGCACCTGTAGTCAGGATCGTATCCGGGTCACTGATGCTGTAAGGCAGCAACTCCGTGCAGCCAACATATGTGGGGGAATTTTACACATTGTCTGGAACAGCTTTGCTGGATGTTAGATCATTGAATTCTCACTGATTTCCCGTGCCCAGTGGTAGTGTTTTAAAACTTTTATTCAGGCACAGAGCTTAAATGTTATCCAATGAAGTATGGTGCAGAAACACAAAGAAACTATTGACGCAACTACTAGTTAAACTTTCCCATGGATTAGATAATACCTTCCTTTGCCTTTCTATTGATTGGTGACACTTTTGAAATCGTGTCTCTTTCTAATTAATTTAGCTCCACCCAGTAGGTGTTTGCTGCAAGATGGACAATCTCCCATGTGTGGCAGTTCTTTGTTGATTAGAACTGGTTACAATTGGGCTGAAACAACCCTGCAATCACAATTCTCCTTTACTCCAGTTCATAGTTCTCCCTCACAAGAGGTGCAGCTTGTCCAATAATGGAAGTCTTCAGTACCACAGGTGGATGCAGTCTGGTCCCATTGGTTTGCTGTAGCAAATGTTGTCAGCCACTTCGAGATAGCACGTGAAGTGAATCAAATTGGTTGAAAACTGATATCTATGACAGTGGGCTTCTCAGGGAATAGCCAGGATGGATCATAATTGTTCTGGCAGACTGAGGTTGTGACTGTTTCTGCCCTGACTTCAATACTCACAGGCTGGTCCCTGCCATTGCTGAGGTTGCTATGTTCTTGTGGGTTTCTCCTCTCATTAGTTCATCAATTGTCTGCCACTGCTGACAACCAGATGACAGGACTGAAGAACTTGGATGTGCTCTGTTGTTTGTGACAACAGTTACTTATAGTTGTCTTTTGCATTCTTTGTTTTGCTGGTGTACTCATGCAGGCACGGATGAAGTGGTCTTGATCAACCCAATATATATAACTCAAGGCAGTCCTGAAATAGACTCTCAACATCCTCAGATCAGTGCTGTATTACTCTCTTCGCTGGTGTCTCACAGTTCATTTTCCCCCCATTATTAGTCAACTGGATCATAGTCTGTGACTTAAATGACACATTGATACCAAATAACTTTCCATTAGATATGATTCCAAACAAAGAGATTGCTCCTGTCAATTACGTTCTGTCAAATACTGACAATTACATTTTGAATAAATACTGTTAGAATTCACAACCGGAGCGGCATGGTGGTGCAGTGGTAGAGTTGTTGCCTTACAGCGCTTGCAGTACCGGAGACCCGGGTTCGATCCTGACTACGGTTGCTGTCTGTACTTAGTTTGTACTTTCTCCCTGTGACGTGCATGGGTTTTCTCTGAGATCTTCAGTTTCCTCCCACACTCTAAAGACATACAGGAATGTAAGTTAATTGGCTTGGTATAAAAATAAATTGTTCCTAGTGTGTGTATGATAATGTTAATGAGCGGGGATTGCTGGTCGGTGCGGACTTGGTGGGCCGAAGGGCCTGTTTCTACGCTGTATCTCTATACTAAACTAAACTGGGTTGATGTGCAGGAAAGAACTACAGATGCTGGTTTAAATCGAAGGTAGACACAAAATGCAGGAGAAACTCAGCGGGACAGGCAGCATCTCTGGAGAGAAGGAATGGGTGACGTTTCGGGTCGAGACCCTTCTTCAGACTGGGTTGATATTGGTTCCCTGTACTGAAAGAAAATTAACAATCTAAATACATAACAGTGAAATAATTGTAATTTCAAAAATGACTGCTAAAAAATTGAAGAGATATCGTAGACGAGGAATTTTTATACATGCAAGACAAATTTCACTGGATTAATTATTTTAATAGTGTGAATCATACTGGACTTGCTTGAGTAATCAGTATAAGATGTTTCTGCAACCAAAAAGCAATGAAATCCACTTGATGGAAAGTAATCATCTCATTAAAGCATTACATCTTCACCCTTTGTTTTTCACACAGAACAAATTACTCTCAAAACCAGCCAAAATTTTACATGAATTTGAGAAATTCCATCTAACCTCTTGCATTTCTAAGCTCGAAGAGTAAGGGCATGAGTTGTGTCAGTTTATCCTCACATGTTTTCCCATCACTTATCGCCGCATGTTAATCCCGTGGGATCATAGGAAGAATTACAAGAGCTACTCAATTTGGCAGAAACAATGTAAACTAAAATGTGAGCAGTGTATTTAATGAAACACTACCTTCCAGGTAGACGTGATTTGTGTCTCTTGGTCTGTCTTCACATAAAATGCCATTGCTGAAATTGTAGTTGACCTTAAGATCACAGCAAACTTATTTCCTACACTAATCTAAGTTTAATTAAACTATACATTGGCAAGGCTGAGCACAAATTCACTGACTACCATTCATATCTTGTTCTGAATTGTTACATTATTCAAATTTGGTCCATAGGCCTTGAGTCAATGAAGCACTCAACCTCGTAAATATTCTCTATGAGGTTTATTCCATATAAGGAATAATAATATGCGGATACATTCTTTATCAAAAAGTCATTTAAAAAAGCTGTATTCCTAATTAATGAGCAAACATATTTTATCTGTAGTTCACTTACTGAGAGCAATACAGAAATACCTTCGATTTGTACCAGCATCTGCAGTTATTTTCTTACAGTTCCTCAGTCCTGTCATCGCACTTTTTCTCCGCCCCCCCTCCCCCCCCCCCCCCCCCCCACCTCTGAAATTGATCTCTGAACAACTAAGAGAAGCCCTTGCTCAAAAGTCTGATTTAATATCAGTTCAAATCTAAACTAAACAATTAGAGTACACACACATTTCAGAACTCTGGTACCTGCAACATTCGGAAGCATTTTCAGTTACGGTAGATGGCTGGTTCACATTGTGAAGGATAAGAGCCATCTTCAGCTGCAAAGTTCAGTGACTTCTACACAATAATTAAAAGTTCATTCTTTGAGTCCTGTAGCCTCCATCTAGAGCAAGTGGCTGCGGTCAGCCAATTAACAAACCCGCACGTGATTCTTTCGATGACCCCATTGCTCAGCACCAATCCATCATTTCCCAGATAATGACTGGAAGTTCATTTGGAAACCTTCCAACTCACAGCTGCAAATATCACTTCTCCAATTTCTGCACGGCTCATTTTGTTTTTCCTCGCTTTGTTTTCCTCGCCATGTTCCCGCTAATTGATCAGTACATTCTTCTTTCCAATCCAAGATGATTAAGTTTATCATCTTAATTTTATCCTTGTCCAGACTCTATACACTTAAGATCGGAATCCTTCTGATGCCCTCTGCCCGGCTACTACTAGTTTAATTGTGCTGGCTGTAACCTAGCGGGTCAGGCAGGTCAGGCAGCATCCCTGCCCACTGAGACCCACTGAGTTCCTCCAGCATTTTGTGTCCATCTTTGGTGTGTACTGTACCAGCATCTGCGGTCCCTTTCTACACATTGTATTTACGCAACCCTGCCTTAAACCTGGGAAGAGCTTTGTGACAAATTCTTCCTGCTTTACCTCAAGCAGATGGCAAACCAATCACCACTCTAATCTGCCTGGCTTAACAACGTTCTCTCTACCTCCACACAATTAATCTTATTCTTAATAAGAGATTTAAAAACAAATCTTTATTATTGGGTTCTGCAGAAAATGCAACTGAGCTTTAAAGTTGTTCTCTTTTTTTGCTCAAGCAAGAACTCTCTTTGTGGAGGTTGCTTCTCCCTTCATCGCTCAATCAATAATTGGATCCCTTTGGTCGGCCCATCCTTACTGCGACGCGACATTTTCCATTATTCCCACCCATTAAAACATTATCATATGTTGTATGGTACTAAGCAAGAACATACCTTGAGTATTGTGTAGAACACAACAAGGAACCATAGTTTCAGACATGTAGTGTATGTGCTTGGCTGTGGAGTCAGTGGTGCTAATTACAATCTGCAGCATTGTGACTGAATGCTGAATCCCATCTAAACTTGCGTTTATCCAAACTGATAAAAAGGATATATTTTCTACAGAGGAAGTACAGGTGAAGATTCAACAGATTGGATGCTAAACATGTTAGATGAGGAGATGTGGACCTTAAATGTATAATATTCTATAACTACTTGACAGGCCAGGAGCGAGGATGATGTGTTCCCTGGCTGGTTCTGGCCACGTGGAACAGAGATGAAAAGACATTTCTTCACCCAGAAGGTAAAGGATATTTTGAACTTTCTGCCCAAGTTGACAATGGAAGCTCAGTAACTGAGCATATTCAAGACTAAGATTGAAGGAGTTTAGGATAATAGAAGAATCAAGGGAAATAAATTTAGTGCATTTAAGTAGTTCTGAGGTATAAGATCAACCATGGTTTAATTGAATAGTGGAGCAGATGTGAAGGGTTAATTGGCTTATTCCTACGATAGACACAAAAAGCTGGAGTAACCCAACGGGTCAGACAGCATCTCTGGGGAAAAAGAATAGGTGATGGTTTGGGTTGAGACCCTCCTTCAACCATCTTTGTCTTCAAACTGACTCTGAAGAAGGGTCTCGACCAGAAACCTACTCTATCCCCTACTCCCAATTTCCTATGTCTACGCTGCATCTGTGCCCAAGATGAGGTGTTCCATACCAGGACATTCAAGATGTCCTCATTCTTTAGGGAATAGGTGAGGCCCTCACTCATGTCTCCTTGGTACCCCGCAGCTCCACCCTTGCTCCCCCTCCCCATAGTCACATCAGAGACAGAGTCCCCCTAGCCCTTACCTTTCACCCCATCAGCCATCACGTACAACATGTCTGTGTCCCATTACATATATTCAAGCCAACAACTGAAAGTCTTACTGAGTTCATGAATAATTGAATAATAAGCAAGATTTCTACTGCAGTCTAGATTCTAATAGCTCAAGGTAGTATTGGTGAAGTCAGCAACCAACACAATTTATAAATATACACTGAATCATTAATAGCATCATTAGCATTTCCACATTAAATGTGTAAAAAAAAGATTCTGTTAGTCTTGTTGTTATAAAGTTAAATCCGCATTACATAACTTGTATTTGCATCACAAGCAGTCTAACGTGGATACACATTTATTACCCCAGAGGTGCAAATTTTTACTCTTATCTGCCCAAAACACAATGCTAAAGTGAATATCAATAGCATTCTGATTTTTGAAGTTATAATGGAAGCAATATAATTTAGAAAATAATAGCACAAAGAAGTTTAGTTTAGTTTAGTTTAGAGATGCAGCGCAGAAACAGGCCCCTTCGGCCCACCAAGTCCGCACCAACATCCTCGTATATTATTACTACGTGCTGGGGACAATTTACGATCTTTACCGAAGCCAATTAACTTACAAATCTGTACTTCTTTGGAGTGTGGAAGGAAACCAGAGTACCCAGAGAAGACTGACGTAGTCACAGGGAGAACGTACAAACTCCATACAGACAGTGCCCACAGTCAGGATTGAACCCGGGTCTCTGGCACTGTAAGGCAGCAACTCTACCGCTGTGCCACGGTGCTGCCCTTTAAAGTATTGAAACGATGGGGCTGAGAAATCCTCTCTAATAAGACATGAGATGAAATTCAAATCATTTGATTGACTTAATAAGTATGAAACAATTATTCTTTGTAATCTCTTAGAATAACTGCAAAATAATAAGTGCTGAGAAGCAAGTGCACAGTTCCCTTATTTAAAGCAACTCAGAAGTGAAAATATACAAATCTAAAGTGTATATAAAGTGACCCTATTATAAACTACCCAAATCGCCACACACCTCAGGAAATCTCAGCTCTGGTACTTAACAATGCTATATTTGTCCTCACAGTTTTTCAGATCCATGCCTTTTATTTTGCCATCCATCATTTAAATGCATTTGTAAACACATCCCCTGGGAAATCTTTGACTAAAGGCATAAATATTTTATGAGCTACCTTAATTGTGTGATGTTGAATCATTGAAAATGGCTTTGGTTATTATGTGTTTTTCTCTGAAAATGAAGTCCACATCCAAATTAAGGTTTAAATATGATTTATTTTAAATATTTTACATAACAAAGTAAGTGAATTTATCCACAACACTGCCTTTTGTGTATATTCACTTGAATTACCTTTAGCTTTAATCAAACAAATATTTTACCTTGGAGAAGCTCCAAATACCTCTCAGCTAGAGAGACTCAAGAATCTGCAGATGTTGGAATCTTGAGCAAAAAACAATTTGCTGGAGGAACACAGTGGGTCAGACAGCATCTGTGGAGGGAAGGATCAGACGATGTTTCAAGTTGGTACCCTTCATCAGACTTATGGAATAGGGATGAGAAAGCTGGATCAATCTCCAATCTCCCCCCCCCCCTTTAGCCCATCCTTACCTATTTTTTCCAGCTTTCTTCCCCCCAACACCATTAGTGTGAAGAAGGAACTCATCAAAAAACATTGTCCACCGGTTCCCTCCATGGATCCTGCCTGACCCATTGAGTTCCTCCGGCAGTTTGTTCTTTACCTCTCAATTATATCTATGCATATTCAGCACATGTGCAGACTTCAGAACTTTTCAATGTGCAACCGGTTAATTTTGAGCAAGTAGAGTTTGTTGAATTTTCCAGTGCACAATTGGAACAACAAGGAGAGTTTGATATGTTGCCTCTCACCTTTTGACAAATTAATGGTTTCTTTCATCCGAAAGAGTGAAAGGTATGGCAAATTGAATTCTTAAAGTTTTATTATGCAACAGATCTGCAATTTACTTAAATGTATTCAAAGCTTTTGTGAACAGTTCCTGATACGTTAGTGCTTCAACTGATCATGAAAAGCAGAAATAGATTACTCACTGAGCGCTGGTTCAAAGTTATTGACATTAATGTGAAAGCTTTCTGTTCTAAACCATTTATAAAACTAATGGAATTTTACATCTAAATAAACCTGAAAAATGTATGAAAAGAAGATTTTGAGCATTTGAAAGGTAATTTTGCTTGTGGAAATTAACTATTCCAAATAATGTCAGCAAACTCATGCAAAGTGCAATATTTATTTCCACCTTTTCCACGGGCAAATGTTGGGAATATGCAGTAGGCACATAACCTCAATAAGTGATTTACCATTTATAAATTTTAAAAGCTGCTCATTTGCACCAATGGATGGAAATTTATCCTCTGTGTCTTCATCAAACACACTAATACTGTGACTTAGCATCAAATTCGTAATGATTTCCTTGATTCCACAACTTAAAGGGTCTCAACCCAAAACGTCAGCTATCCATGTTCACCACTACCACATATAACAACAACAAAAAAGGTTCAGTGTGTGTATATATACATATACACACACATATACACACGCACATGCACACACACACAAACACACACACATATATATACACACACACACACACACATATGTGCACATAAAAAAAACAATAATAGTGCAAATAGACAAAATCAATGCCCCAAAGTCTATATAGTTCAGAGCTTATTTAGAGGTTGTGATGTTTAATAGCCTGATGGTTGTAGGGAAGAAGCTGTTCCTGAACCTGGACGTTACAGTTTTCAGGCTCCTGTACCTTCTTCAACTCCTGTACCTTGAATCGGGGTGTGGTGGTGCATGATGTGCATCTTAAATTCTTGAACTCCCAACAAGCAGCTCTGTGAGATCTGTAGCAGTTCATGAGGTGCTTCATCAAAATACCATTTCAAGAGCATTTGGAGATGGACAATAAATGCTGATGACACCCTTATCCTATAAACCAGTAAACAAAAATTATATTGAGGACAGAGAAACTCTCAAAATTCTTCTCTCATTTTTACTAGTATGTTTAATTTTTAATAGTAACAGTCTAGATTTCCAGCATCTCCAGTTTTTACTTATTTGGATCCAGATTTTGCTGGCTGGTTCTTTCAGTAGGATTGATGTTATGCGCTGCTAAAGGTCTTGCCAATCAGCCAGGAGCCAGCATTCATGAAGAAGCTTGGGTTAGGAGACTTGCAGAGGTCAGGCTGAATTTAGCAGACGGGTAACTCGTAACTCTGGACCGTGGAGATTTTGGACTAACAGATGTGATAAAGCTTTTCTTTTTATTTACTTATTACTTAGTTTAGTTTAGTTTATTATTATTATTGTCTTGTGTACTCAGATACAGTGAAAAGCACTGGCTGAAGTCTAAAGAAGGGTCTTGACCTGAAACGTCACCTATTCCTTTTCTCCAGAGATGCTGCCTGACCCGCTGAGTTGCTCCAGATTTTGTATCGATCTTCGGTGTAAACCAGCATCTGCAGTTCCTTCCTTCACAGTAAAAAGCTTTATGTTTTATCCAAAGGAAAGACTGTACACAAATACAAGCAAGCCGTCCACAGTGCACAGATAAAGGATAAAGAGTACAACATTTGGTGCAAAGACATAACATTGAAGACATAATAAAGTCTAATTAAAGATAGTGTAAAGGTCTCCAATGAGGTCGATGCTTTTTTAAATTTCAAAATAGAACCGTGCAAAATATTTCATCCAACATTCTCAGAGGCTATACATACATACAATACAGTCTCCCCAAACCACAACTTTACCCCACACCCTTGCCGCTCTTGTGGCCCACTGGCGTGAAATCCCTTCCCTTATTTTGAGGCCCTCCCCCACAGAGCCTAGGCATTGGCTACACCAAGCTTCAGTGCGTACCTCAGCATGTCCTCCTGCAGTCTGCAGCGGGCCAGTCGGCATCGTTCCCCAACGAACATCTCGCTCTGCTAGCTGATAAGAGGGCCGTTCAGTTGCCTGATAACAAGTGGGAAGATACTGTTTCTGAATCTGGAGCTATCTGCTTTCAAACTACTGTAGCTCCTGCCTGATGGGTGAGGGGAGAAGAAGACTGCCGTGAATTGTCGTTTTAACATGGGAATTACAAAGCACACCATTTTGGAAAGAAGATATAGTTACATTGCTGTGAGATGTAAACTGACAAAAGAACAGAATCAATGTAGAAACATTCAGAAAATGAGAATGAATTATAAGTAGGATGTTATTCACATGCTAATTTATTAACGATGCTATTGAGTAAACCAAGAATAGGGTCATTCACACCCAAACGTAAAGTGATAAAATGTAATATTTGCCTGAAGATTCAAGTTAGTTGCAAGTCCCTGGATTGTTAACTATTTTTAAAACATAAAATTGAGATAAACCTACCTCGGATATTTTAGTTAACTGATTTAGTGCCTTTGAATTTTGCAACATATAGTATTGATAAAACATAGAGATACTTATTTTTCACCCAACTTTGAACCAAAGCCAAGTTAGGCTGAGTAAAGGGATTATTCCATGTTTCGATGAAGTAATCTTTACAGATGCTAGCTTTAAACAAGCACAATAATAATTTGATTATTTTTTAGTAAAATAAGGAAATAGCAAGGTTCAGTGGATAAAATCAACTTAATAGAAAATGCAAATCCAGCACAAGGAGATTATTTATTTAAAATAAACCACTTCCCAGTGCTCCAAAAAATCAAACAGTGTTGGAGTAACTCAGTGGGTCAGGCAGTGTCTCTGGAGAACATGGATAGGTGACATTTCGGGTCGGGACCCTTCTTCAGATTGCACAAGTCCTAGTGCTACAGCTTAGTTTGAGCAGCATGAGCAGCAATGATAACCTTGCAGAGACTGTAAGAAAATTACCAGATGCTGGTACAAATCAAAGGTATTTATTCACAAAATGCTGGAGTAACTCAGCAGGTCAGGCAGCATCTCAGGAGAGAAGGAATGGGCGACGTTTTGGGTCGAGACCCTTCTTCAGACCGTGCAGAGACTGATCATCGGTCAACTGTTTCAGCGTCAATCTCAACACTTTTGCCAATGCATTTTCTGTTTTGACTGACACTTTAAAGAACCTGCACGGCTCCTTTGAAGCCATGTCTTCAATAAAACATCTGTTAATGGTATTCAAGCAATTATCAGACAGGCAAGAGCAATTTATGGATCAAATCAGCTGGGAGGATTGACGTGATGAGCATGACTTGAAGCACAATCGTTTGCATTAATATTTGTGACTCCCAATGAAACATTACAATTTTATAATTGTTAATTTCAGTAACTTACCCACAAATAAACTATTATAATGAACTGCAATACTTGTGTGTTTATCGCACTGAAGGTTTGGCAGAATAATTTGAGATAGTTACCTTTTATTCGAAAGCATTTAGTTTTAAGCTATTTACCTCAAAAGATTTATATGATAATTTTCGTTTGTCTAGTCTCCAATGGCTTTCAATATATTTCCTTTTTTACACGATGATGGCTTTGATAAATCACAATTATTAATTGACTTTTAATCCTCTTGTTTCTCAGCATCATAATATAATTGTCATCTTCTCTATATCCCTATCCCAAACTCCTTTTGGCTTCTTCAGTCCTGCCCAATGATAAATGTCTACATAATTTCAGTACATTAAAATACTTACGCATCAGCCAAGAAAGCATATCAATCAATGGTTTCTCAGAAGATGCAGCAAATTTAACAAGTCTCCAAAGACTCCTACCATATTCCACAGACACTAGTCCATTGGGATGCATCACAGCTTGTTTGGGCAATTGCTCTCACCAAGTCCGCACGAAATTGCAGAGAGTAGTGGATGCAACCCAGTCCATAAAGCAAGACAGCCACTCATCCCCTATTGACAATATCTGCACTTCACGTGTCTGACATAATGAACGACCCCTCACACCTACGGAATTCCCTCTTCTCCCCTCCCTCATCAGGGAGAAGATACAAAAGCCACCTCTAGATACAAGGTGAATGATGGATCTGTGCTGGATAAGATTCGAGGAGCAGCGATATAGATGGGCTGAAGTTTACAGAGCATAGCGAATGAGAAGTTAACCAACAGAATATTAAAGCATCGGAGACAAGAGATGGAAAACGTATGAATGTAGAGCTTCAAGAATATTTGGACACAGCCAAAAGTAGAGCTGAATATTTTGGCAATGATAAAAGGAATATTATGGCAGATAAGCAAAAGGGTTATTTTACAGTGACATAGGGACTTTCATCCACATATTTGTGTTCTCATTTTCTCATCTTATTATTTACTTGGTATAAATTTCAACTGTAACTTGGATGACAGTAGAATTTCTCAATAGATTTCATTTCATTTCATTTTATTTTATTTCGAACATGTTAAAAGACATCAATTAAAAAACAAAATAAACAAAAAAACAGAAGAAATACTTTTCTGTTTTGAAACTGTGACACCCTATTCCGAACATGAAATGTATTCCATCTGCTTCCACAGCATTAATTATTAATCAATCACAATGTACATATTGATATTCTTACTGTAGTACTTTGGCTATAACCATCTGTGCAGCAAACTGTTTCATTGGCACCTACCAGTCTTTTATATCCTGAAATTATAGCGCGTTTAGAAGTTATCTGAAAACATTCATTCTGCTCTTTTAAACTCAAACTCACGTGCCTGACTAACAATTCTTTCAAACAATGCAAAAACGCATTAAACTTGTGCATGTGTTACCAGAATTGCAGTTGGAAATTACAAGAATTTTCAGTAATAAAATCATAGAACCAGATATATGAAATAAAAATATACTGCTCCTGACAAGTATGCATTAACAACACAATAACCCAGAATTTATTTTAAGTAATTGAATTAAAATAATGCATTAACGACACCTCTTGTTATTTCATAAAAACCCTAAACCTTGTCAAGATCTGATCCTTTGCAAACTGCTTGAGAATTTGCACTTCACTGCACGGGAATTTTGCTCTTCATATCCCCAGTAACTAGCTCCTTCTAGTTTTGAGTCTCCCCAGGGCACTTGGACAGCTCAACGGTATTTGTAGGCCTCATGCAGAACTGGAGAGCGTAGGTTGTCACTGCTTGAAGGAAGACAGAAGTTTGAAATGGAAGTTATTTGTCTCACTGTATAATATCATTCAATGCACAACACGGAGAAAAAACAAAACGAAACAGAAAGTGCTGGAAAAGCTCATCATTGTAGACAGTGTCTGCGGAAGGCAAAACAGAATCATTGTTTCAGGTCACTGCAGCTCTACTTTTGACAGAACTACCTCCTACCTAACAGATCTGGTGCTCAAATGCTGCAGGAACATTCACTAGTCAGATTTTCTTCCATTACCCAGCAGAGAGGAGAAAGATTTTTTTTTAAGATGAGGTCGATATATGTCTTAACAACAGGAAGTGCTGAAAACACTCAGCAGGTCAGAGAGCATCTGTGGTAAGAAGATCTGAATAAACTCTCACTTTAAATGACACAGAGCATGTAATACCTCCTCACATGAAAGGCATTTTAAAAGTCAACCATCAGTTTGATTCTGCATGGTAATTGAATACAATTTCACGGGTTATGAGAGATGGTCAAATTTGCTAAAACAATCTCCCACCATGGTTAAAGCTCCTGAAGTGACATTTATGATATAATTAATTCAAGTGTAGACTGAAATTGATCGCCCAATCCAAAGGACATGGGTCAATGTCTGAGCATCCCACATGTCCGGACATGGTGGCAGTGAAGTGTGCAAACAAATATGAGAGGCATAGAAAGGATAGATAGGCAGGATCTTTCTCCCAAGGTGGAAATGTCAAATATTAGAGGGCATGGGTTCAAAATGTAAGAGGGGGAAGTTTAAAGGACATTTGCGAGTCAAGTTTAAAAAAATATAAAGCATGTGGTAGGTGGCTGGAACAGATAGGAGAAGTGGATACAACAGTAACATTTAAGGGGCATTTAGACAGAAACATGAATCAGGAGGTTGACACAGAGCATATGAAGGCGGATGAGATTAGTTAGATTGGTACCATTGCCAACGCGGGCATTGTCGACCACAGGGCCGGTTCCTGCGCTGTACCGTTCTATGTTCCATGAAGTAGACTCTGAGGGAAAACATCATTGTAGCCGTACTCACACCTAGTTACACTTTCTAAAGAAAGAACAACGCCTTAATCCATCAGTGAGAAATCTATGGTTGTCTTCATTGGGATACTCCCCAACAGAACCTCAAAGAAAGACAGTCTCTTTAACAGATGATTGATTAAGCTTACTTCCATCCTTTCAGACTGCTCTTGCAATCAAGCTCTTACGCATTCTTGAGCAAGCCAAAATATTCTAATATTCCAGTAATTATGCCTATGCATTGCACATAAATTGACGTCACTGTAGACTGAGGCCAATAGCCTCCATGTGTGTTTCATGCATGGGCACCAGCACACAATTGCTACTCAAATCTTGCAATGAATTTAAAACTTCAATGGATACGTGATTCCATTTCCAGAATGCTGAATTACCATTCAACTTGGAAGTTAAATATATTATAAAATGTATTGAATAAAATGAAATTTTAGCGATTCTATATGTTTTACTGACTTTATAGCTGTATTAAGTATTATATTTTGTGCACTGATATAAAACTTAGGAAAATCAGAGCCTATTTCATGGAACATAGAACGGTACAGCACAGGAACTTTATTGTCTGCCACATCCTCTTAGTGAGACAAAAGTGATATTGACTAATGAAAATTAGAAAGGTCAGTCTTTTTACAATAAAAGAGTGTAGACTTTGGGGAGTTTTGATTCAGGTATAATGAAGGAGACCGTCTATGCCCATTTGCAAAGACTATTTAAACAGGTTATATTTGGCAGAACCAGGGGACTTGCATCAGTTATGTCAGCATTAAAGTATATTAGAACCAAAATGAGAAATGCTTTATGTTTAATCATATTGCATCATTTGCAGTGACAAGTTTTATTTGATTTTTGTTGTAGTTCCCACATGTCCTCCACCTCTCATTATTAGATTTCATCTCTGTTTGCCTCAAGGCTCTGAATTCAAGCCTAGAGTCAAAATAATGCAACTTCAGAATTAAATCCCAAGCCGACTGAAGTCTTTTTCTTTGAACACACCATCTTACTCTCCAAATACTCTTTGATAATTTGTATATTTCTTGTTTTTATCTTGAATGTCCAACTTCTCTCCATTTTAAGCTTAAATGTCAGGAATCACTGACGCATATTATATTTTTGTCAAGGTTTTTTGGAACTTCCACTGATGCACTGTAAAAAAAGCATCCTGACTGGTTGCACCATGTCCTGCTATGGTAATTACAATGCACAAGAATGCAGGAGGCTGCAGGGAATGGTGAACTCTGCCAAGTCCATCATAGGCACAGCCATCAAATGCATCTGCTTGAGGTGCTGCCTCAAAAAGGTGGCATCTACCATCAAGGATCCCCACCATCTTCGCTACCATCGTGCAGGAGGTACTGAAACATGAAGTCCCACACCACCAGGTTCAGGAACAGCTACTTTCCTACAACTATCAGTTACTTGAACTGACCTGCACAACCCTAATCCTACCTCAGCAATGAAACGCAGGACCCACTCATTCAGTATCGTGGACTTTTTTTCTAACGGTGTATTTTTGCACTAAAGTCTTGGTTCTATTTTGCACAATCTTCTTTCTTTTCACTCTTGTAGAATTTATGATTTATATATTTGAGTGTTGTGTTTGCGCTTGTGATGCTGCTGTAAGCAAGTTTTTTATTATACATGAACTCACCATACTTGTGCATATGACAATAAACTCAACTTGATTTGACTTGAATTCCAATCCATTACAATTTCAATTTCAAAGCCGACAACATGTAATTTTGTTTCCTATATAAAAAGCACGGAGAGACATCAGGTGGATTTCACCTTTGAATCCAAGTTGCTTGCTGCTGGGTACATTATTCTACAGCAATGACACATTAAATCAAGAAATAGTACCTTAATGCAACTCAAGAGAAAATGATTATTTAAGATTTTGATTTTCTAATGCAAATTAATACATTAATTTATAGATAAAATAAGACATGACTTTCACATTTGCTAATATAATGAAGGTGCACTGCAATTCACAAATCAATTAACACTATCCCACTGTAATTAGCAGAATTAATGTAAACGATTTAAGGGATGCTCGGACAAGAAATAGTACAATGAATGATGTCCTAACATGAATATCTAAAAACAAAATGGGTTGATTAGTGCAGTAGAAATAACAGTGAGACTGATGGCACAGTTTAACTTGAGTACTAATGATTGTCCATTGCATGCAGACTATAAATGGCCACATTGCCTTCCTCATTCAGATGCAGTGGCATGATGGTATCTTGCCAGGAGACTCAATCTTGAAACACGCGTAATGGAATGAAGATCCTCTCAATGAAGTTACACGATTTCTGCACACAAGTTCAACATAAAGTAGTAGGGCATGTCCACTGCAGTATAAGTTGTGAGTTGTCAAGCGGTTAAAAAGAAAATTTGACAAGTTGTGTCAGATGGAAAAGCAGAGGGGAGAGTGAGGGAGATAATAAATGATAAAAATGTTGATGGTACATGTAAAAGAGGACGACAGCTTCGCAAAACCTTAAGGAGGTGATAAAGAAATTGTTATTATCAAGAGTCAAGAGTATTTTATTGTCATATGTCCTGAAATGGAACAATTACATTCTTACTTGTAGCAGCACAACAAATATGTAAATATAGTACTCTGGCGATCATGGCCAGACTATATTTAAGACAAAATGTTGGAGTAACTCAGCGGATCAGACAGCATCTCTGGAGAAAAGGAATAGGTGATGTTTTGGGTCCAAAAACGTGACATATTCCTTTTCTCCAGCGATGCTGCCTGACCCTGCTGAGTTACTCCAGTATTTTGTGTCTATCTTTGATATAAACCAACATCTGCAGTTCCTTACCGTTCAAAAATTTAAGACAACCTGCATTTGTCCTAGTGACATGTATTATTGGGATGTGCAGTTCCCAATGTCCTCCAGTCTTTGCTGCCATGACCATCTTGCAAAACAGAATGACCACAACTAGGCCACGGATGTTGAAACCTTGGTCCAGCCCAAATAAGGCCCTAATGTCTGACATACAACTTGTGCTGTCAAATCCAATTCAGCTGTCTCTTAATGTATCCAATGTTATGAGGCATATATAAGCAGTTGAAATACATTTAATTAAGTAATATTAAAACTAATCAAATAATTAAGAACAGAGGTCAGTTACAATATTTAAATTGCAATAAAAAAAAATAATAGAATGAAAAAGCAAACAAAAATAACCCCAAACCATGACCTTCAATCACCCTGTAAATGAGGTTTGATTATCCTATTTGAATGAATGGGACCACTTTAGAGACAAAGCATTAAATGCTGGATGACTTCTTCCAACATTTCTGTTTTTGTTTCAGATTCCAGCAGCTGCAGTTGTATTTGTTTTGCAACGCTGCATCAGTTATGCCAGCCATGGCTCACATAGAGTAAAATGACTGATGCATCGTGTGCCTGCAACTCGTCTGAGGACAATACTGTGGTGAGCATAGCAGCAGCAGCAGCAGCACAAGAGATTCTGTGCATAACTTCTATGCCAGTGCATTCAGTACTCCCACGCTGCAAGTTATAAACAATTCTGTGTCATAAACAATTCTGGTGCCAGAATACAGTCAGTAGTGCTTTTAACGTCAGCCACAGATAAGTATTATCAACTGAAATTGTTGAAGTCAAAGAGTGAATCCACTAGGCTATAATGTGTTACATTGAAAGATAGGATTTATTCATTGAGCTTTTACTGGGCTTCATTAAAACACACAGGAGGCAGAAAGATCAGGGTCAAGATTGTGAAGTGCACGGAGATAATTCTCAAAAGGGTTTACTCAGTCCATGTTTGATCTCTCCTATATAAACAAGTCATATCCCAGGCATGAATACTGTATAACAATACTGTGCAATAACAACATTTAATGAATAGTTGTGTCGATAATGAATAGTTCATGTCTATAAATTCATAAGTCTTAGGTGCAGAATTAGACCATTCAGCCCATTGAATCTACTCCACTATTCAATCATAGCTGATCTATCGTCCCCTCTACAAGACAGATGTTGTCAAGGTGGAAAGGGTACGGAGAAGATTATACGGGGATGTTGCCAGGACTAGAGGGTCTGAGCTACAAGGAGATGTTGAGTAGGCTGGGATTCTATTCCTTGGAGTGCTGGAGAATGAGGGGTGTTCTTATAGAGGTGCATAAAATCATGAGAGGAATAGATCGGGTAGATGCACTGTCTCTTTCCCAGAGTAGGTAAATCGATCACCAGAGGACATAGGTTTAAGGTAAAGGGGAAAAGTATTAAAAGGAATCTGTGTGGTAACTTTTTCATACAAAGGGTGGTGGGTGTATGGAACAAGCTGCCAGAGGAGGTAGTTGAGGCTGAAACTATCCCAACGTTTAAGAAACAGTTAGACAGGTACATGGATAGAACTAGTTTGGAGGGATATGAGCCAAATGCAGACAGGTGGGTCTAGTGTAACTGGGACATGTTGGCCATGTGGGCAAGTTGGGCCGAAGGGCCTGTTTCACACTTTATCACTCTATGACTCTATGACTCTATGACACTCAACCCAATTCTCCTGCCTTCTCCGGGTACATGCATAGGAAGGTTTTGGAGGGATAAGGACCAAATGCAGCCAAATTCAGAATTTAGAATTAGATTCAGAACTGGCTTATTCAGAGAAGACTGAAAGTTGTGGTGGAAGGTAGATATTCTGATTGGAGGTCTGTGGACAGTGGAATTCCACAGACATCTGTGCTGGGATCTCTGCTGTTTATGATATATGTAAATGACCTGGATGTAAATGTAGATGGATTGTTGAACAACCCTAACATTGGAGGAGTTGCAAATAAAAAGGAAGACCAACAGACAAAACAATGGGATACAGATCAGCTGCCAAAATAGGTGGAGAAATGGCATATAGAGTTTACTCAGAGCAAGTGTGAGGTGTTCAACATGGAAATGTTGAATATAAGGGAAAGTATACAGATAATGGCTAGACCCTTAACAGCATTGATGTGCAGAGGGATCTTGGAATCCAAATTCATAGCTCACTGAAGCTAGCAGCACACATAAATTAGGTGGTAAAGAAGGTGTATGGTATGCCTACCTTCATTATCTGGGACATTGAATATAAGAGTCAGAAAGGCATGACCAAGAAGTATTTTGTGCAGTTCCGGTCATCCCATTACAGGAAAGATGTGGAGAGGGTGCAGTGGAGGTTTATCAGAATGCTGCCTGGTTTAAAGGGTTTCAGCAAAAGGAGAGGTTGGATAGACTTGGACTATTTTCTCTGACATCTCAGAGATTGTAGGGAGACTTGATACAAGTATCTAAAATTGTGAGAGGCATCAATAGGGTCAAAGTGGAAGATATTGTTTTACAGCATTGTAGTAATGCTACAATGCTATCAAACAATATGTTGCCCTCTGAAAAGTTTATTTTCACTATAGCTGATGTTCTTACAAATGGCTTGATTGATGGCTTGTTCCAGGGAAAAAGTCCAATGTCCACAATGAGGTTGATAAATATTAACATTGAAGGCATGGGCAAAATGTCGATGCTTTGAAACTGAGCAAAAAAACAAACTGCTGGAGGAACCTCGTGGACTAGGCAGCATCTATAGAGGGAAATGTACAGTCAACATTTTGGGTTAGGACTTTATTCAGATCGATGAACAGATTGATGGACAGGTCATCAGTCTGAAGAAAAGTTCTACTTAGTCTACATTAAGACAAGGGCCACATAGGATCCCGTAGTAATAGTATTTAAGGTCATCAAAGGAGAAGAGACTGCTGCATCTTTGATATGTTTGGCTTAGTGGAAGTTTCAGCACAAAGTCACATAAAAATCTCATTAGAATGACTCATACTTTATATTCTCTGCAGGCCACAAAATACGCCAAGAAAGCTGAGGAACAATGAGTGTGATTTACAAGAAAAAAAAATCACTTAGTCCAAATTAAGCACTTCACTTCAGTTTCTGGCTAATTTTGATTGCATGCAAATGGGAACTATCTATCAAAATATGAAATATCACAAAACATGAGTATTATGTAACTAAAGATATAACAGACCAATAAAAAGGCTATCAAAGTTTATATTCCAAAATATAAAATGGATAATGGATGAATATGTTCAATAAAATGCTGACACTTTGAAACTGAACAGAAAAAAAAAAACTGCTGGATGAACTCATTGGACCAGATAGCATCCGTGGAGGGAAATGAATAAACAATGTTTCAGGTCGAGACCTTGTACAAATTGATAGACAGACCATCAGTCTGAAGAAGGGTGCAAACTCAATGTATGTTCATTTTCCAAGATATGTCCTATGGGAATAATTTCCCATTTTGAGCATTAAAGGAGTGATCCTTCATGTTAGGAATAATCCAAATGAATTTAACTCAGAAGAAAACAAGTTTTTTTTCCGCTGGTCTGAAGGGTCTGAAGAAGGGTCTCGACCCGAAACGTCACCCATTCCATCTCTCCCGAGATGCTGCCTGACCAGCTGAGTTACTCCAGCATTTTGTGTCTACCATTTTTTCCCCTCAATGTCCAAACATGGGCTTTCAGCTTATAAAAGTAAGGTCATCAAAAGTTAACTGGAACAAAATGTCTTCCCAGTTGTTTCATTAATTAGAAGATACAGAATTATATTTCCCTTAGCAGTCATGATGTGTCCAATTTGTAAGAGCAAATTTATTAAAGGATTCAAATTAAACAAATTTTCATGATAATTGGCTGGAAATTCTCCATAAAAATTGGCTTTGAAATAAAGTCATAAAATGCAATGTCAGGCATTTCTTCCTTTCAATTGGTAGTCACAAAAACAACACCATAAATGTTTTTGTTTTGTTAAGATTCCTTTATTTACCCTTACATTCTAATTCACGCAGTGGTGAATGGGTTGGAATATAAACTAAATGCTGAACGAAGTAAAATGTCATTGTATAACTGCATTATATTACATGGATTACCACCAAAAGCATAATGAACTGATCCTTCTGCAGGTGTGATTTGGGGCTAAAAAAATATTGATCTAACACATTTAACTGACAACTGAAAGAAATATACTGCATTAGCTGGAGTCTGTAGTGGATAGTAATGTTGACTTATTAAGCCAGTCAGATTCATTCTTATTCCAGCTCTCCCAAGGAAGTGTCACACACACAACTGTGTGGTTAATATGAAAATAAAGTACAGACTTTCATCCAGTTGCTACAACTAAGTTTTGCACCACTGTGCTTTTTTAAATAGCGAGTGATTATGTTGTGATCGTACCTTGTTTCACATAGGAGAAATGACGTAGAACAAAATCAGATGATTGAAACCAACACCTAGCATTTATTTGGTTTTTTAATGTACTCAGGATACTTTAATGCACCTCAGGATACTTCATGGGAGTGTGATACAGCAAGATAATAAACCGCACAAAGATTTTAGAGCAGATGATGAAGAATTAAATTATAGTGTCGATATTAAGAGCCATTTTACAGAAGGTAAGAGAATATGCTGTCATGGTTTTAGTTGAAATGTGAAAACTAATGCTTTTGGCAGCAGAAAGCACAGCGGAACGATCAATATTTTTCAGCCCCTAACCATGACTGCATAATCTATCACCTGCTTTAAAATGTTTCTTGAATTGGTAAACCTGTTAAAATAGGAAATGCTTAATAAACAATGCAGAAGGAACACAAAGATATTAAATAGTTGCTGGACTGTTGTATGACTATGAAGAATGAATTTTACTACACTAATAATCACGCACAAATTCAAATTCAACAATGTAATTTTGAGAATCTGAATCCAAGTTTTAAAACATTTGATTTCAGTAATTCACTAATCACAACAATTGATTTATATATCTATCTATTTTGGCATTCTGCCCTCATATCATTTCAGTCAGGACCTTGGAAGTGCTACAAGACTTTTCGAGGTGAAGGGGTAGAAATCACAGAATATCAAGATCAGTGGCAATTTATTAAAATATATAACTAATAATTTCCTTGGCTATATGAAGCTTTTGATATATTCCCAGTCTTCTGCCATTTTCCCATGCAGTCACAGGATTTGTAACATCAGTCATTTCACATGCCCTACCCTTCCACCCACCTCTCCACCCCCTTCCCCTCCCCAACCACACATCATCCGACTCAAAGTGTCTTCCCAGGTGAAGGAGCAATCTAGTACATTGCATTCGATGTTTACAAAACGGTCTCCTCTGCAATGAAGGAACCAAATGCAGATTCGGAAACCACTACACAGAGCACCTTCTCTCAATCCAGTTAAAATAAATAGATCAAAATAATTAATACTTATTGGCATGAATTAACTCCACCATCAAATTCATTCATTATTAGAGACACATCTGAAGAAGGGTCTCGACCCGAAACGTCACCATTCCTTCTCTCCCAAGATGCTGCCTGACCCGCTGAGTTACTCCAGCATTTTGTGTCTACCATGAAATAGCCTCTGTCCCCAGCAACAATGTTGCCTCACCCTTTCCATCTCTCCAGACATGCTGCCTGTCCCCCTGAGTTACTCCAACATTTTGTGTCTACCATGAAATAGCTTCTGTCCCCAGGAACAATGTTGCCTCACCCGTTCCATCTCTCCAGAGATGCTGCCTGTCCCACTGAGTTACTCCAGCATTTTGAGTCCATCTTCGGTGTACTCGGCTTATGTGTCCTCGCAGCGACCTGAACATTGTGACAATTTAATAATGTTAAATTAAGGACGTCCTCTGTGAAGTCCCATGGCATTTTTCAAAATCCAATCAATTGCCTTAATTTTAGCTCTGTCAATGGGGAGGATTACTACTTGCTGATGAAGGAATAACCGATTAAGCAGGCAAATGCAAATAAGAACGATGCCCGCATTGGCTGAAATTCTTCGATGAAGGCTGTGGCAGGATTTGCAACATCTGTACTCAGTCTAAGAAGGAACTTTTTTTTTTAAAGTCTGCAAGAGTTTATTCTTTATCGTCAGGAAAAAACGTGAGAAGAGAAAGAATGGGTGGAGAGATTGGAGCGTCAGAGGTTGAGAGGTAACCTAATATGGAATAATGAGAGACATAGATAGGTAGATAGTCAGCGTCTTTGTTCCCAGGTGCAAATTTTAAATGTTTGAAGGTGTGGTCTTACGATAGGGAAAGTTTAAAAGGAAATTATTGAGGCATTGTTTTTTACATAAAGAGTGGTAGATGATCAGAACACTGCCAGAGATGGTGGCAAAAGCAGACAGGCAAGCAATGTTTAAGAAGCATGAGAGGAATAGAAACATAGAAACATAGAAACATAGAAAATAGGTGCAGGAGTAGGCCAATCGGCCCTTCGAGCCTGCACCGCCATTCAATGTGATCATGGCTGATCATCCAACTCAGTATCCCGTACCTGCCTTCTCTCCATACCCCCTGATCCCTTTAGCCACAAGGGCCACATCTAACTCCCTCTTAAATATAGCCAATGAACTGGCCTCAACTACCTTCTGTGGCAGAGAATTCCACAGATTCACCACTCTCTGTGTGAAAAAAAACTTTCTCATCTCGGTCCCCCTTATCCTTAAACTGTGACCCCTTGTTCTGGACTTCCCCAACATCGGGAGCAATCTTCCTGCATCTAGCCTGTCCAACCCCTTAAGAATTTTGTAAGTTTCTATAAGATCCCCTTCAATCTTCTAAATTCCAGCGAGATTGGGTAGATGGACAGTAATTATTCTCATACACAGTACTCCTCTTTCTCTTCACAGGTTCATGTAATTGGGTGGGCTGTATATGAAGTAGATTCTGCCCAGATGTCTTTCAACTATAAGATTTCCACTGTAAGATCATCATCATTGGTCCAAAAACGCTCACCAAATCCACCCAAAACTTCATCCTCAACATTGATGGTCTCCCAGTATCCACCTCACCTCACATCCGGAATCTTGGAATCATCTTTGATCAAGCCCTCTCCTTCGACAAACACATCAAACACATCACAAAGACAGCCTTCTTCCACCTCAAAAACATTGCCCGTCTCCGTCCATCCCTCTCCTCCACAGCTGCAGAAACCCTCATCCACGCCTTCATCACCTCCCGTCTGGACTACTGCAACAGCCTCCTGGCGCACCCTCAAAAATCATCAGTATACTTCAATACATTCAAAACTCCGCTGCCCGTCTACTCACCCACACCCCGATCCGTGACCATATCACCCCCATCCTTTATAAACTCCACTGGCTCCCCATCCCCCAGAGAATCCAGTACAAAATCCTCCTCATAACCTACAAAGCCCTCCATAACCTGGCCCCATCCTACCTGACCGACCTCCTCCACAGGCACACTCCCACCTGCACCCTCCGCTCTGCTGCTGCCAATCTCCTATCCCCCCACATCCGGACCAAACTCAGATCCTGGGGGGACAGGGCTTTCTCCATCGCTGCTCCCACCCTATGGAACTCACTACCCCAAAACGTTAGAGACTCCTCCACACTCACCACATTCAAAACTTCGCTGAAGTCTCACCTGTTCAGTACTGCCTTCAACCACTGAAGGTCACCTCACCTTCTGTCTCCTTTCTCTGTTCGTTTATTTATTTACTTATTTATCTATTTATTAATTTCCCTATGTTCTCTAAATCTCTGTAAAGCGTCTTTGAGTATATGAAAAGCGCTATATAAATAAAATACATTATTATTATTATTATAAGATACTGACTGTCAGCAGCAATGAAATTCCCATCCCGGTCTGCAATCAGCTGTGGAGGGTGAAAGATACGTTAACACCATATTTACATCAGAAGGGAAAGTGAAAGTTAGCTTTCAAGAGTTTGAAATAAAAATACACTTATCATTAGTTGTGTAATTAAAACAGTCAGATCAAATAATCTGTATGCAATCAGTATTAATTGATACATTTGAAAATAATGCCATGGTGAAAAATGTATTGGTCTGCAAAATGTAGTCAAATGTTAAATACATTTATAAAGAAGGCATTTCTAATTTCACTGCAACTACAATGCAGAAAAAATCTCTCCGCGTCAATCATATTTCCACTTATTCTCCCAAATATTTTTGTTTTGATAGCTTCAATTCACTTGCTAATTAGTAACCATAAATTGACCTGACAACTTATGGCTATCGGGTCAATTAGAAATTCAATTAATAACTCAGCATTCATCCACTGTTTTATACCGCATTTCGGATCTGGTTTCATGTTTGTTCGCGGTTTTATATTCAAGTGCAAAAGTGACTGTTTAGACATTAAGACACCATTATAAAATCTTACCACTGAAAAGAATCAAATCACTCTTCGTCCTCTTCTCAGCACCATAGCAACAGTTAGCAATTTCCAATGCTATCAAGGGAATACACGCACGCAATTAACACTGTGGAAGAATGTACTGTACTGGCATCCGTCCATCTGCGGGAGATAATGGTGCAGCTTGGCATTGTCCTGCTTGGAGAGGGGGATTTTTCATCTGTGGTTACATCTCACTGTGCCCAGCAAGGATGAAGTGTCCTCTCCATTTGATTTGGCCGCTGAGCCTGGGCAGGTAAATGGGAATACAAACTTGCCCAGCGTCTGCATTCCCCTCTCGACCTAATAGGCTGATTCCAGAGGAATGGCATGGCTGCTACGTCTGGGGCCTACTCAGTTGCAGGAGTTGCCAGAACGCGGACGCACGGGGGATCAGCCGACCGTCTTTAGGGACTCCTGAGCCTTACCCATAAGGCAGCGGGGTGCGATTTAACCCATTGTTGGGACCTGATTGATGGAAGTCAGGACTTATCCACACTCCGCTGGGCCTGCGCGTCGCATCTCTGAGGGCCAGAGTTCCTCGGAGATCCCCGCGCAGTTTAGCCTGGGACTGAAGGTGGCCTCAGTTACCATGTGTTACCATGAGGAGGCACTGCGAGAGTCTTGATGATGCAGAGGTAAAGTACTGGCACGGGGAGACTTAGGCACTCGGCTCCCTTTTTCGCAAACATTGCAAACCAGTGGCATCTGGATTTATACTAGGGCACTGGACACATGCAACACCCTGTGGCTCGCGCCACCAACACACTGTAGAATAATATCAAATGTAAAAATATAGCAGATCGACAGAAACAAAATATGATGTTGTAAATAACCAAAAGGAAACAGCCAACAAAATAGTCTATCTTTTATTTTCTGACATTATGAGGGGTGATCGGGGAGGGGGTTAACTAAGGTTTTATCTATATTTAAAAAGAAGATAAAGCATCTAGTAACTACAGATGAGTCAGTATATAAATGGTTGTGGGAAAAATAATTGGATCCCTGCTAAAAATGAAAATTGAAAAGAACCCAGAAGCAAGCACAGTAGAACAGCTGCCTCACAGCACCAGGGATCCACATTTGATCCTGACCTCCCATGTAGTCTGTGTAGAGTTTGCACGTTCTCCCCCTGACCTTGGGTTTGCTCTAGTTTCCTCCCAATCCCAAAGACATGTGTTGGTTTGTAGGTTGACTGGCCTCTGTAAATTGCCCCAAATGTGTAGAGAGTGATGAGAAAGTGGGGCAAGATAGAACTAGTGTGAACAGTGGTCGGTGTGGATTCAGTGAGCTGAAGGGCCTGTTTCCATGCCGTTTCTTTAAACTAAACTAAATCAGAATCACAGCGAATTGTACAGTGGCACAGTGGTAGAGTGCTGCCTTACAGCACCAGAGACCTGGGTTTGATCCTGACTACGGGTACAGTCTGCATGAAGTTTGCATGTTCTCCCTGTGACCATGTGAGTCTTCACCAGATGCCATGTTTCCTCCCACATTCCAAATTCCAAGGTTAATGGGCTTTTGTAAATTGTCCCTAGTGCGGTAGGATAGAACTAGTGTATGGATGATCGTTGGTCTGCGTGGACCTAATGGGCTGAAGGGCATGTTTCCACGCCACATATTTAAACTAAACTAAGACACAGATCATGAATTTCAACAGAAAAATATCTCAATTGGCCAACCCCATGAAATTCCAAAAAGGCGAATGAGCGGAGATATCGGTAGAAATTGTATTTATCTTTCATAAAGTCCTCTGATAATAAAACAAAGAACTGGGTCAGTACAAGCAGGTCAGAAGTCAAGTGGTAGAATGGATATCTGGCTGGCTAGAAAACAGAAATCAGAAAATATATGTAAGTTTATTTATACAAAATGGCAAGAGATCAGACCCCATAGGAATCCATGCTAAGATGATTGTTGTTTATTGTTTCAATATCTCTTTTATTCACTTTTTAAGATACAGGGAATAGTGGTGATTTAAATTTTCATAGAAGAACAATTATTGTCAATGGACCAATATAACACATCGCAAATGGTATATCTATAATCTAAGCTCAACGACGTTGAACTGAGAACAAATTATAAGTTTACAGGCTCCATATTGGGAGAGATTGTCAGCACTGAGGTCTCCCAGCTTCAAATCTACTTTCATGAAGTGTCTGCAGCCTCCACTCCCATGTCTTGAATGCCTTCCCACCTTCAGTCTCACTGAACCCGAGTCCTCTTAGGTTGACCTGGATAAGCCAGATGTTCACTTGATCAGCTGTTCCTTCCCCATTCCAAGAATTGAAATGAAAACAAGCACTTGAATTTATGCTAAGCCTTTGTTCCTTTTCAAGAAGCCCTCAAGCATTATACAGCCAATGAAGAATTTATGAAGACACATGGAACTGGAGATGCTGGTTTACAACAACAAAAAAAGCCTATGAAGTGTAGTCAGTCCTATAAGAAATACATCAATTCTATTGCACAAATCAGGCCCCAACAATTCCCAGTCCAACAATAACCAGATATATTTTGTAGCAATGTTGAGTAAAATGGTTAGCAACTAAGAGATCTAGCACAACTTGGTGGACCAAATGCCTGTGTTCTGCCAAGCAGCTGAATATTCAATGTTTGGTCTCGCTGATGTAAAGGAGACCACATCGGGAGATCACATATTAATAAGGCTGGGTGATTAAATTTGATTAATCTTGTTTTGCCAAAGATAGGAAATTGCCACGAACGTGGTTTCCCACAAGTCAGAAATTAATTGAAAAACTGCGGCAAGTTCTCATTTTTATCTGTTTAATTTAATTTTCAGTCAAGTCGCCAAACAATCATGACAGCAGTAAAATTCACAAAAATCCTTTTGAGAATTGGAACACGTCCATAGTCAACTGTTTGCTCTACAGTTTATCAGCCGCCCTTTCCAGGTGTTGACGATAGGTGAGGGTGCAGTCCAAGGTGACTCCGAGGTACTTGGGGAATTCCTCATTGCATTTTTCCAATGCATCTGTGCAGTATTTATAGATTTAAATTGTCATACTCATCTGATGCAGAACCAAAGGCTCTCTTATGAACATCAGTATACGGTTTCCTCTTGACTAAGTTAAAGCATTTACATAATTAGCTGCTGCTTTTATTCAACAAACATCACAAATGCGCCATGTGCAAACTAGGCTGGAAATGAGACATATCTCCACATAGAAATAATGTTTTGCAGGTTAGTTTGTGTTAGCAGACCTTCCTGGTTCATGGACATTGAAGTGGACTTCTATCTTTGAACATGCAATCCAATTTATCGTGGTTGATATTTACCCATTTACAGTCACAAACCTAATGACAGTGGTATCACAGGTGGATAGGATAGTCAAGAAGGCTTTCGACACATTGATCTTCATCTGTCGGAGTGTTGAGTATAGAAGTTAGGAGGTCATGTTTCCGTTACATAAGATGTTGGTCAGGCCAAATTTAGAGTATGTGTTCAGTTTTGGTCACCATGTTGGAGGAAAGATGATGTTAAGCTTGAAAGAGCTCAGAGATTTACCAGGTGTTGCCAGATGTTGCCAGTACTGAGGGACTGGAATAGAGAGAAGTTGAGCAGGCTATTCCTTGGAGTGCTGATGAATGAGCAGTTATCTTATAGAAGTGTACAAAATTATGAGAGGAATAGATTGGGTAAATGCACAGTCTTTTGCCCAGAGTAGGGGAATCGAGAAACAGAGGACATAGGTTTAAGGTGTGGGGGAGGGGGGGTGGAGATTTAATGGGAACTTGAGCGGTAACTTTTTTATGCAAAGGGTGTTGGGTATATGGCACGAGCTGCCGGAGGAGGTAGTTGAGGCAGATACTATCACAACATTTAAGAAACAGTTAGGCAGGTACGTGGATATGTTGGGTTTAGAGGTATATGGGCCAAAAGCAGGCAGATGCGACTATTGTAGATAAGGCATGTTGGTCACTGTGGGCATGTTGGGCCAAGGGGCCTGTTTTCACACAGTATGACGCTATGACTCCAAGACAGCATCACATAGACATTAGTCACTTCCACATTTACTGGTGTAAATTGATGCATAGAGGTGCAACTTATGCTGTTCATTTAATAGTCAGAAACAGAGGAGAAAATCCTAAAGGAGATTGGGAACGGTAAATGAATTAAACGGTCAGTAATGCAACATCGATATCTAACCTATAGCCTTTTCTGGACTGATTTTTAATTGCTCAGAATATAAAGTAGAAGCAACACTCTATGTTCCCACGGTGATTGCAGAGTTTCTATGTTACAAACTAAAGAAGTCTGAAGAAGGGTCTCGATCTGAAACATCAACATTCCTTCTCTCTAGAGATGCTGCTTGTCCCGCTGAGTTACTGCAGCATTTTGTGTCATTACGCAATGGTTGGTTTTCGTGTGATGGTCTGGGCTGCGCCCCGATTCTCTGCAATTTCTTGCAGCCTTGAATGGAACTGTTCAAAAGCTTGCTGTTATGCAGGCCGATAAAATGCTTTCTATGGCGCATCTGTAGAGGTTTAGCATAAAGTTTAGAAGAAACTGAAAAAGAGATATTTTGCTCTTGATTATTTAATTTGAAATATTATTGATGTTTGTGATTAGAATCGTAGAAACTATAATTGCCAAAATAGTTAAGATTATAACTAGTATAAGAAGATAACTGCAGATGCTGGTACAAATCGAAGGTATTTATTCACAAAATGCTGGAGTAACTCAGCAGGTCAGGCAGCATCTCGGGAGAGAAGGAATGGGTTACTCCAGCATTTTGTGAATAAGATTATAACTGTTCACAAGTAAATATTTTAAGTACCATCTTTAAGAAATACAAAAACAACAGCTGTTCCTTGTAGCTGGGTAATTTTTACATTGCTGTAATATATAATTTTCTGTGGAAGCTTCACAAAGGAATAATTTAAAAATATGCCATGCTTAATTTCCTTGCATTTCAGGTTAATATTGTGTTCTGTTTATTTTGTATTGTGCTTGAATGCACAAAAGTATTTGAACAGATCTCGAAAGGAACATGTTTATGAATAAAAATCAGATATAATAAGGACTAACCTAATTTGCAAAATGAACTTTGGCAAGCCTTGGGCAATTACAGTCAATATAGACAAACTTACTTTAAATTATTCTGGCAGTTTGCAAAAATCAGTGGGCATACATCTTTCTGGAGAAAACAGCTTAAACTTTAAGACATTTAAATCATGGCATAAAGTCATGTTGGTAGATTTCTTTACCGGTTTTATTTTTTCAATAGGTATGTATCCCTGGATATTATTAATTAAAGCTCATTAAAGTTCATTGCTCTGATCCAGGGATTTTACTGGTTTGTCTTGTGGGGCTTGCTGCAGGAATGGATACATTTGGGGATTGGATGTGCAGGCAGAAGTTCAGGGAGTGATGGGGAGGAAAGCCAAATGTGCTCAGAGCAGGTCGATGGATTGAGGTAGATGCTTGACATTGCAGATGTCTTTCCGCAATCTAGACATTTAAGCATCCCCTCAGGTAAAAATAATAAGCTTTGGACTATTTTTATCATATCATAGTTGTGCTAATAAACAGGTGGAAAAATATAAGGGTACATTTTTACATGAACCAGTACATGGATTTTAGGTGTGGATGGAAGGACCAATCCAGACAATATTGACAGTGTATTAGGCGTCCAGTCCATTCCCAGCAATATCTGGATTTCCTTCTCCCATGGTAGGCTATGGCATGCAAACCCGTTAGAGAGGATGAACTGCCAAATGATTTGTGTCAAATGTTGAGTTAGACCAATATTCATACAGACATTTTAGTTCAATGAAGGTGTCCTGAAATATGCCAGTGAGGGCTGGGGAAGTACTTGCTGAGAAAAAGGGAGACCAAACCATTATTCAGGGAAATAGCGCAACACATTCCAAATATTTGGGCAGCATGGTGATGCAGTTGATAGGGCTGCTGCCTCATGGTGTCGGAGACCCGGTTCAATACTGACCGCGGGTGCTAGTCTGAGCAGAGTTTGCACGTTCTCCCTGTGACCACATGGGTTTCAACCGGATGCTCCAGTTTCCTTCCACGTCTCAAAGGTGTGCGGGTTTGTAAGTTAATTGGCCTTTATACATTGCCCCAAGTGTGAAGAGAGTGAACGAGAAAGTGGGATAACATAGAATGAATGAATTAATAACCAGTGTGTATGGGTGATCGTTGATCGGCACGGACTAGGTGAGCTGAAGGGTCTGTTTATTTGTTGTACTTCTAAACTAAACTACTTAAATGCAGATGCTGGAACTGCAGATGCCGGAATTTTAATGCAAAAACAGAGAAAAAAAAACTGTTGGTGAAATTCAACATTTGTGGAGGCAAAGGGATAGTTTACATTTTGGGCCATGACCCTGCTTGCAGGACATCAACTATTATTCCTTTGCCTCCAGTAGACACTGCTCAACCCACGGAATTCCTCCAGCATGTTTTCTTTGATCCACATTTCAGCAGCTGGGATCTCTTGCACCCCAGTAAAAGCAGAAAATACCGGAAACACAGCAGGTCAACTTGCATCTGTGAAAAGACAGAGTTAACAATTCATGCGTAATATCCATCATCAGACCTGGAAAAGCAAGAAAATAATTAGTTTGCAGAGCAGACGGAGACGGGATGGATAGGGCAACGGAAATATCTCCGATAGAGCAAGGCATGGTGTTTATGATACTTTTTTTGTTGACAGATTAATAAGGTTAGTGGAGAGTAAGAGAGGAAACAGAGGGACGTGTAAAGAAGCAGAATGCAAGCCAAGACTTCCTGAAAAGAACTAAAACCAAAAGCAGAATGCTGCAGATCACCAGCACATCAGACTGTATCTGTGGAAAGAAAAAAATATCTTCTGATTTATCCATCCCTCCCCTTCTTTGCAACTACAATCCAGATTGTTTTCTTATTTTTCCAGTCATGATAAAGAAACTGCAACCTTAATTGTTAATTATACGTCTTCACTGCAGTTTCTTTTTGTTTTTATAGCAAGTACTTATAATCGTTTCATATTTCCTAGCTGGAGCCAATGCATCTGCAGGTATGAGTATAAATGGTGAATAAAATTGGAAGCATGTCTAGACATGGGCAGCAGGTTATTGCGTAAGCAAAATATTGCACCGTGTAGAAAATGGGAAGTTGCCCAAGAGAACATTGGAACAAATCAAGTCTGGAGTTATTCAAGGGTTCCAGAAGTAGATGAACGGAGGCGGGAGTGGAAATGGGTGATTTATAGACATTGGAGTAGGCAGTGCTAACGATGTGGTGCATTGGTGAATGAAAAGGTCAGTTCTGTGACAAATGCAAGATCAATTATATGAACCAATTGGATCAAACTCAAACAATTTCTTGAGACGAGAATTATGGCAAAGAAACTGGCAAGGATCAAAAACCATGCCTCCATTTTTCCAAATATTTAGTTATTGGAAATCGTGGCTCATCCAATATTTTCTGTCAGATACCAGCAGGATAAAACGGAGAATTTGACTGGATTCTGCCTGACCTGTCCCACTGTGCGCACTTGTTACGACGGACTTCTCCAACAGCTGTACTTATCTTTTATAGGCATGGGTTTGATCAACCAATTGATTATGCGGCACGGTGGCGCAGCAGTAGAGTTGCTGCCTTACAGCGAATGCAGCGCCGGAAACTCTGGTTCGATCCTGACTACGGGCGCCGTCTGTACGGAGTTTGTACGTTCTCCCCGTGACCTGCGTGGGTTTTCTCCGAGATCTTCGGTTTCCTCCCACACTCCAAAGATGTACAGGTATGTAGGTTAATTGGCTGGGCAAATGTAAAAATTGTCCCTAGTGTGTGTAGGATAGTGTTAATGTGCGTGGATCGCTGGGTGGCGTGGACCCGGTGGGCCGAAGGGACAGTTTCCGCGCTGTATCTCTAAATCTAAAAAAATCTAAATCTAAAAACCTGAAACTTTCAATGCCATGGCGATTCCCAAAGTGGAGTAGTCTGTAAGTAACAACAATGCTTCAGGCAACAGATCATGAACATCCTATCCGCAAAACACCCTAGTAACCATTGACAGCTCACTGCCACCAAAGGCCTTTTAATTAACTGTTTTAAATTCCTCCAAGTAATCAACAGTGAGATGAGTAAAAATTGTCTTCATCAACAGTGTAGCAAACCTTTGGAGATCTTTAGATAGATTTGCCTTGAGATAAGAGGAAAACGGGGAAGTGGCAGATTCAATTTAAATTATAGCCTCCATCTTAGAGCTAAAATGTTCATGAATTTCGCAGAAGCATTGTTGAAGCTAAGGGCAGAAGAGAAGGAGAGACGGTTTAACAAGATGGTGTGTAGTGAAGAAGAAAAGCTGTAAGTTATCCTTGAAATCTTAAATGACCTGGAAATAATGACCAGTTTTGACAATGGGAAGTGTTGCATGAACCATTGGACACCTGGGCAAGTTTCAGCATTGTTTCAGGTCAAGACCCTTCTTCAGACTGATCAAGAAGGGTCTTGACCTGAAACGTCTCAGGCCTCAGCCTGTATCAATGCATTGAGTCAGTTTTAGTTAAGGACACTAAAGTAATCTGCTCAGAGTGCATTCAGTGCCTTGCTGCTCTCTGTTCTTCCGCATAGTGTTCATCATGGAGGCCTGCTGAAGGAAGGTAGCAGGTGGGAAACAAAGAATTTATCCTTTACTCTGTCTGACCTAATGCAACGAGATTTCATAGGTATAATGTTGGGCATTGTTTGCAAACCCCATACGCACTGTGCTATGACACTCTTGTTACTATTTAAAGATGCCTTTGCCTTTTTCAACATTTACTCGATTCACAATGTTTACATGTTTCACAATTAAGCCAGAAATGCACTTGAGTTGAGTCATCATGCCATGCCTGATGTACAGTAGACTGCTCCAATCATGTTCCTAAATATTGTCTGACTGAGAGCTAAGACCCAGAATTGTTAGCTCTCAGTCTGACAATGTTCGGGAACATGATTGGGGCAGTCTACTATATATCAGGAATGGCATCGTGACTCAACTCAAGTACATTTCTGGCTTCATTGTGAAACAAGTAAGCATTGAAAAAGGCCAAGGCATCCTTAAAGAGTAACAAGAGTGTTATGAATATGCAGGTGAAAAGATAATCAATGATTCAACATTTCATTTATAAATTATAAACTGCAGCTGGAGACATGACGTCAAGTATTCTGACAGGCTTTGGAAGGACGCTGCTCGCTGGAGAGAGACAGAGAGAAATGCTGGGACCATAGAAATAAAGGAGCACAGTGAAAATGGTCATGTGATTGACATCCAGTGAGAGCATAGCTGAAGATAACTTCATTGCTATGTAGTGTGCCTTTGAGCAGATAAGGTGCCTCTGAACAGCCATTTTGCAAAGGGATTACACAGTGAGAAGGAAAAGATGAACAGGCACCATAATTAAGAACTCCAGCCTGATAAGGAAAGAAGATGTGCTTTGTATATTCAGCCTTTGGATGAGTGACAACTTGAAATGATTGACTTCAGAGTCGTGAGAGGCTTGGGTTAGAACAAAAGGTTTCTTTCAGAAGCCTTAAGGAAAAAAAATGTATAAAAGAAGAGTGGCCTGAGACATCGGTGGTGACAACCAAGGAACAACCATCGCAAGAAGGAGGGCCCTGATTTCAAAGCCCAGAAAAGTCTGCCACCTACCTACCAGCAGAGTGGATTGGGCCTATTAATTCATACGGGTTGACTACAAGTTGAGAGCCTTGTGCATGAGTGTAAGAAGCGATAACCTGGACCAGTAAATCAAATGAAAAGTTATTTTAAGTCAGTGGCTTGCATGCATGCTTAAGTAGTTTGAGCGCTAATAAAGATTAAGTTGTGCTATATCTTGGTTCAGGGTCTTTAGTTCGACATGCTAGTTGATATCCTGCAGAGGTAATAGCGTCAACAATTCCTATAAGCATTTTAGTTTGAAAGTCTCTTTCACTATTGTTTTTTTTTAAATTAATCCCATGCCTTATAATCATAGTCAGAAACCTTGAGAGTGACTACATCTAATTATGGTTTAGGGTGATGAAACCCCAAGGATTAGTCAAATCCAAATCTGATTACAACCAATCAAACTTGTCCCTAAATAGCAACAACCTAGTCATTATCCCCCTTGCAGCATGCTAAACAATCTTCCCAACAGTTGATGAAAGACTGCACATAAGAAACTATCAATCAAACCCCGTAGGAATGATAAACGGTAATAGTCGCGCAAATATTTGAGTAATTGACTGACGACTTTGATTTAAGTAGCCATTAATAATCCAAAACTGAGAGAGGTGGCCAGATTCAGCGTGGAGCTCTCTAATGTAAGTAAACCTAGTGGAGGGCAAATGTAAGCTCAGACAAACAAAGTTTTCAATACAAGCACAAATGTATATGCACCAAACATTTGGCTGACAGAAACTACATTTTAATTTATAATAATAAGATGAGCATGATTCCCTTGGTGATCTGGTGCGAAATCATTAAAAATTCATATCCTTCAAAAATGTAATCGAGTGGACCTTTATAAAAACTGAAATTTGCATTAGACCTCCGAGCAACAAAAAATAGCCTCCCCACCAAGGAAAAACAATTAAAATAGCTGCACAAGACATAGTATGTCATAATAATCATAATCATACTTTATAAGCCAAGTGTGTTTTGCAACATACAAGGAATTTGATTTGCCATACAGTCATACCAATAAAAAGCAAAACACACAAAACACATTTTAACATAAACATCCACCACAGTGACTCCTCCACATTCCTCATTGTGATGGAAGGGGAAAAAAAAGTTCAATGTACTTCCCTTCTTTGTTCTCCCGTAGTCGGGGGCCTCGAACCTTCCGTTGACGGGACGATCTTGGCTCCCGTAGTCGGTGGTCGAGCCCTCCGCGTCAGGTCGATGAAGCCCCCGCATCGAGGGGATCTCAGCTCCCCGCGCCAGGCGATCGGACCCCGGGTTGGTGCTGGTTGAACCTCCTGCGACTTTGGAGCTTCCCGACATCAGTCTCGACCCGAGACTGCGAGCTCCTCGATGTTGGAATCCGCAGGCTCCGTTGGAGCGTTGATCCCAGGCAAGGGATCGCAGGCTCCGATGGTAAGTCCACGGCCCCGCGGTGGGGCTCAAATTCAGTCTCGAGCAAGGCTGCCAGCTCTATGATTTTCGGCCACAGAGCGACTGGAGATACTATCCGGGAAAAAAATCACATCTCCAGCAAGGTAAGAGATTGAAAAAAAGTTTACCCTAACCCCCTCCCCCACCCCCCACATAAAACAAACCAGGGAACATTGACACAAACTTTTTAAAACACACCAAAAATAACAAAAAAGTCAAAAAGACAGACAGACCACTGGCGAGGCTGCCATCGCTGACGGCGCCACCTGGTGGAATCATTCACGCCCACTGCCATTTTAAACAGATACGCTCATTACATTCTTCAGATGCACACAAGTCAGCAAGAGTCTCATAAGTATATGTTAAATGGGAATGTATAACTCACATGGGAGATTATTGATATTTTAATATCTTAAAATACTTTGGAATCCCAACAAAATAAAAATAATGGTCCTCCAAATGAGTCAAAGAAATTTGCTGAGTGAAATCTGAAAAAAGGCAGGGTGCTTCATTGAGTTCCTTAAAGCAAGTCTGGGGCCTGTTGTTTACACATTTCAGGGTTTATTCCGAAGTCAAGCAGTGACATGTTAGTTTGCACGTGTAGGTGGCTGGTGGGATGTAAGTGTGAAAATATGCTGAGTCTGAAAGAAAAGCTTTGAGCTTATTGTCATCTTTTGCATCAACCACACAAGTATAGTTCATTTGTATTGGCAGTGCACTGCGTCAGTCTGTTTTCACACAAAGGGACGTTGAAAATTCTGGACCGAATGTCTGGATATAAATAACAATGAAAGGACTGCAGATGCTTCAGCAATAATTCAGATGCTCAAAAATGCAAATGTCCTCCATTAAATAAAATACATTAATACAAGATCTCAGTGCACATGAAAAGTGAGACTTCATTCCTCCATAGCTTTCCACTGCAATTATCATATAGTTATTGTACTATCAACTGTTGTATCATTATTTCTCTTCATTAAAGCTATTCCAAAGCAATAAGTCAGCTTAAACAATATGAAGAATAGGTTTTTTTTTTAAGTGATTTCTAGCTCATAGTGTGTCATTTGGTCCAGTATGTCCTTACTAACATTATCCATTGGGAACCATCTGTCTAAAGTGCCTTCACTGAAATCAGAACTCAAATCAGCATCAAAATCACTTCTACTGCAGAAAATCTTTATTTAGTCCTCACTCAAAGACTTTTGAATTGCTGCACATAGAGATGTTATGAGACTAAAGCTTGGACTAATGATTGAAGGCATAAATTCAAATGCCACCTCAATAGTTGGAGACTATTTATTTATTATAGCATGGACAGAGGTCATTCACACAATCTCTGGGATGACATGCAAACTCGACCTAGACAGCAATGGAGATCAGGTTTGAAGCCGGGTTGCTGGCTTTATGAGACAGCAGCACTAATTTCTGTGCCAGCACACCAATGAATTTAACTTCAGTGAATACATAATTTTAATCACATCGTTACAAAAGGGCAATAGGTTCACCAATAGCCTTTGGGAAAGAACAACAGCTTTCTTTATCGGATACATTAATGACAGATGAAGGGGTTAAAAGTAACATTAGCAATTTTGCAGATGACACAAAGCTGGGTGGTGGTGTGAACTGTGAGGAGGATGCTATGAGGATGTTGGGTGACTTGGACAGGTTGTGTGAGTGGGAAGATGCATGGCAGATGCAGTTTAATGTGGATAAATGTGAGGTTATCCACTTTGGTGGTAAGAACAGGAAGGCAGATTATTATCTGAATGGTGTCAAGTTAGGAAATGGGAAGTACAAAGAGATCTGGGTCTCCTTGTTCATCAGTCACTTAAAGTTAGCATGTAGATACAGCAGGCAGTGAAGAAAGCTAATGACATGTTGGCCTTTATGACAAGAGAAGTTGAGAACAGGAGCAAAGATGTCCTTCTGCAGTTGTACAGGGCCCTAGTGAGACTGCACCTGGACTACTGTGTACAGTTTTGGTCTCCAAATTTGAGGAAGGATATTCTTGCTATTGAGGGCGCGCAGCGTAGGTTCACAAGGTTAATTCCCAGAATGGCGGGACTGTCGTATGTTGAAAGACTGGAGCAACTAGGCTTGTATACGCTGGAATTTAGAAGGATGAGAAGGGATCTTATTGAAACATATAAGATTATTAAGGGATTGGAAACGTTAGAGGCAGGAAACATGTCCCCAATGTTGGGGGAGTCCAGAACCAGAGGCCACAGTTTAAGAATAATGGATAGGCCATTTAGAACAGAGATGAGGAAAAACCTTTTCAGTCAGAGAGTTGTAAATCTGTGGAATTCTCTGCCTCAGAAGGTAGTGGAGGCCAATTCTCTGGATGCTTTCAAGAGAGAGCTAGATAGAGCTCTTAAAGATAGCGGAGTCAGGGGATATGGGGAGAAGGCAGGAACGAGGTACTGATTGTGAATGATCAGCCATGATCACATTGAATGGCGGTGCAGGCTCGAAGGGCCAAATGGCCTACTCCTGCACCTATTGTCTATTGTCTATCAGCCTTGTACATGTCACCAGACTTATGATCTATGTCTCCCGAAATCACAATGTAAATCTCTGAGGATCAAGTAGGAATGAGCATTAACCTTGCTCATTCCCTGTGAATGAATAAAAACAAAATAATAGTATTGGATCCTATACTTGTTTGGTTAAACATCACAACAAATCCTAAAGATGCACAATGTGCTCAAAGATCCTCAGCTGTTTATTTTTACTGGACCTGGAGGACTAATAAAGTTGGTCCCATTACTATATCAATATTCACTAATCTTTTCCGATGCTCCAGAACTGTGATCCTTTAAGTCTCTTGAATCTCCATAGTCATATTGTTTTTTTACTCAGCCATCAAGGAGAATGTGAAGAGTTTCAAAGACTGAAGTTTCCAAGGACACTCAGTGGTCCCCTTGGCCTTTGTATTGATATTTAAATATTCTCTCCAGCACATTGCCTACTGTCGAGTAATTCACACATGGTTATTTTTAGGTATACACTTAAATGCTGAATGATAGGCCATGATAGCAGCTGTGCAGATTTTAAGATTACCTGGTGCTCATTTGGGAACAGTGTTGGCAGCCAGAAGTTTTAGGTTTAGGTTTAAGTATTTTATTGTGACGTTTACTGAGGTACTGTGAAAAGCTTTGTTTTGCATGCTATCTAATTAAATCAGATTATACTACACATAGATACAATCAACCAAATACAATAGGCAGGCCATAGGAAAACATACAGAGTACAGAATTATTGATCTCAGCATTAAAGCACAACAGTTCCAGAGACAAAGTCCAATGTCCGTAATGGTATCTAGATTTACAGGTAGAAAAGAAATTCAAAAGAGTGGAGCGATTATATCTGATGATAGTAGATCCTCCTCTGAGACCAGCTATTTTAGTTTAGTTTAGTTTACTGTCATGTGTCCCTAAGTACAACGAAAAGCATTTTGGCTGTGTGCTAACCAGTCAGCGGAAAGACTATACATGGTTACAATCGACTCTTACACTGTGTACAAATACAGGATAAAGGGAATTATCTTTAGTGCGAGATAAAATCCAGCAAAGTCCACTTAAAGATAGTCCACAGTCTCCAATGAGGTAGATGGTAGGTCAGGACCACTCTCGAATTGGTGATAGGATGGTTCACTTGCCTGATAACAGCTGGGAAGAAACAGTCCCAGAATCTGGAGGTATGCATTTTCATACTTCTGTACCTCTTACCTGATGGGAGAGGAGAGAAGAGGGAGTGGTGGGGGTGAGACTTATTCTGGATTAAGCTGGAGGCCTTGCTGTGACGGCGTGAAGTGTAAATGGAGTCAGTGGAAGGGAGGTTGGTTTGTGTAATGGTCTGGGCTGCGTCCATAATTCCCTGCAATTTCTTGCGGTCGTGGTTCCCAAACCATGCTGTGATGCATCCCAATAAAATGCTTTCTGTGGCGCATCGGTAGAAGTTGGTGAGAGCTGTTGGGAACATGCTGAACTTCTTAAGCCTTCTAAGGAAGTAAAGGCGTTGGTGTGCTTTCTTGGACATAGACACAAAGAGTCACCACACTCCAGCACCAAGAAAGTAATAGGCCATCAGCCACGCAGCCTAAACTGCTTCTATTCATTCTGAATCAGTATGGTCAAGCCATATAGACCTTGAACTTATGTGGCTTTCTCCTCTGCAAGCCACAACCGTGAAGATCATTCATAACAGTTACACAATTGAATGTATATACAGGCACAAGGTAGCTGTAGAATTACTTGCAGGGGACTTAGTCCCTCTTTATTTAATGGTGCTAATAGGTGTTTGTTGTCACAGGAAGGTCAATATTTGGTGATCACAGTTTCCACACATTGATGCGGTGATCCCTTCCATAAGTTTCATCTTCACAAATTGAAAATGACCCAGTTATCCTAATTATACTTTGTTGCCTAGGCACTCCTTAATATATTCACATATTAATTCCAAAATACAAGCTCTTATCTTTTGCTGTAATATTTTCACAGAAACATTTCAAATGTCTCTTGAAAATTCAAATATACTGTTTCTACTGCTTCCCTTTCAGCCACATTTCAAGTCACATCCTCAAAGAACGCCAATGAATTTGTTAAACATGATTTGCATTTCATAAAACCACATTGACTGATGAAATGCATGTAATTTTCTTTACATTTGTCTTTCATTTCCTTAATAATGGATTCCCATATTTTCACATTGATATACGGGAGTGTAAATGTATGCCTTCTGCCTCCCTCGGTTTCTTGTATGGAGCATTACATTTTCGATCTGCTGGATACTTTCCAGAATCTGGGAAACTTCAGAAGGTAACAACCAATCAGATCACCATTCTTGTACCCACATTTAAGACCCTAAAGTGTAGGTCCTCACATTCAGGGGGCTTTTCATAGCTCTGTAGTGGAACTGGTCACACAGGTTCATTTTGTACTTTTTCTTGCTGGCGATAATGATAGGTTTAAGTTCCTACCTCCATTTCTCCACTGATTTTTAGTGAAACACATTTAAAATATTAACCAAAACACAAAGAACTGGTGTAACTCAGTGGGTTGGTTAGACAGCACCCGTGGTAGGAATGGATAGGTGGTGTTTTAGACCAGGACCATTCTTCAGACAATCAGTCCTGATGAAGGGTCCCAACCTGAAACATCACCTATGGATTCCCTCCACAGATGCTGCCTGACCCCCCGAGTCACTGGAGCACCATGTACTTTGTTCAAGATTCCAACATCTGCAGTTCCTCATATCTGCATTCAAAGTATCTGTTTATCTCTGCCATTTCCATATTAATTCTCCAGTTTCATCCTTTATGGGCCTAATAATAACCTGGCTACTCCCTTTTTATATATTGTACAGAATCTTTCCACCTGCCTTTTAAAAATATTTTTTACTACTTTACTCATAATCTATGTTCTTACTCTTTATTATCATTTTAGCGATCCTTTACTAGATTATACAATTATCTTAAGCTCTGCCCTATCAGGTCATTTAACTTTTCTCTAAATGTGACACCAGCCTTAACGTTTGTTAGCCATAAATGAACCATTCTTCTCTTGGCATCTTCATTTCCGAGCAGAGTGTATCTTTATTGAAGTGAAGAAAGCGAATGGTATGTTGGCATTCATAGCGAGGGGATTTGAGTATAGGAGCAGGGAGGTTCTGCTGCAGTTGTACAGGGCATTGGGGAGACCACACCTGGAATATTGCGTACAGTTTTGGTCTCCTAATCTGAGGAAAGACATTCTTGCCGTAGAGGGAGTACAGAGAAGGTTCACCAGATTGATTCCTGGGATGGCAGGACTTTCATATGAAGAAAGACTGGATAGACTCGGTTTGTACTTGCTGGAATTTAGAAGATTGAGGGGGGATCTTATAGAAACTTACAAAATTCTTAAGGGGTTGGACAGGCTAGATGCAGGAAGATTGTTCCCGATGTTGGGGAAGTCCAGAACAAGGGGTCACAGTTTAAGGATAAGGGGGAAGTCTTTTAGGACTGAGATGAGAACGGGTTTTTTCACACAGAGAGTGGTGAATCTGTGGAAATCTCTGCCACAGAAGGTAGATGAGGCCAGTTCATTGGCTATATTTAAGAGGGAGTTAGATATGGCCCTTGTGGCTAAAGGGATCAGGGAGTATGGAGAGAAGGCAGGTACGGGATACTGAGTTGGATGATCAGCCATGATCATATTGAATGGCGGTGCAGGCTCGAAGGGCCGAATGGCCTACTCCTGCACCCATTTTCTATGTTTCTATCTCCTTAATGGTCTGCTAGTATGTATTTAGAGTTGTTGCATCCAATCTAATTCCTTCCACTATCATCCTTTCTGTTTTCATACTTTTGTAATTGCGTTTATTTAAATTTTAAAACACCAGTTTTATAAAGTCATAGAGTAATACAGTGTGGAAACAGGCCCTTCAGCCCAACTTGCCCACATCAACCAACATGTCCCGGCTACACTAGTCCCACCTGCTTGTGTTTGGTACATATCCCAAAAAACATTTGTTGCACTGTTACCTATCACCACAGTTCATGAATTAATTCCACTTGAAATCAAACAGATAGTATTTTTAAAACATGCACTATGTGAGTGAATTTATAAGTCAACAGATTTTCTTCTCAAAAGAATATAAATGGTTTTTAATTTAATGCAACATGGAGTATTATGTTGTAGTTTTAAGCAGCGCAAAATGGTTGAGTCAAAAGCAGCTTTTTTTAAATGGTAAACTCTGAGTATTTGCCACAATTATGCTTCTCCCTGAACTAAGAATAACTACTAAGGATCTTCTGGATTGCCAAGACTGCATCATCTCACAAGCTCTGTTCATGTTTTTATTAATTTCAATTCCTCAATTCCTCTTCAAAAACATCTCCTTCTAATTTTTGTAATTTATTACATTTTTATAAATGTGCAAATGCGGTTTCCTATTTGGTGTGCCGTGTTAATTTATTAACCTACAAAGTGAAGACAAGACTACCATTTGCCTTCTTTACCACTCTATCCATTTGTGTTGCCATTTTCAGGAAGTTGTGGGGTTGGACCAAGATCCTTCCTATATCAAAGCTGTTAAGAATCTTGCTATTAATTGTATATTTTCCCCTTACATTTGACCTCCCAAAGTGCAACAGCTCACACTTGCTCGGATTAATCTCCATCTGCCTTTCCTCTACCAATTTCGCTAGCCGAACTTGCTGCATGCTTTGACAGGCATGCTCACAGTCCGCGATTCCAGCAATCTTGTTGTCATCTGTAAATTTACTAACCAACCCATCTATGATTACATCCAAGTCATTAGTCATCCAAGTATAAAACCAATAATATGGATCCCAGTACAGATCCCTGTGGAACATCACTGGTCCAGTCTGAATATTGTCTCTTCACCACAGTCCTCGGTCTTCTATCAGTAAGCCTGTTATGAAGCCATTCAACAAGTCACTGTGTATCCTGTTCATCTTAATCTTCTGAATCAGCCTACCATGGGAGACTTTATCAAATGCCTTACTAAAATCCATGTAGACAACATCCAGCACCCTACCCTCATCAATCACCTTCATCATCTCCTCAAATAAAACTCTATCAAGTTAGATCCTCTCCAAAGGCTTCTTACTCTTTATGTTCACCGGCCGATAATTCCCTGGTTTCCCTTTATTTCCCTTTGTCAACAAAAGAATAACATTGTTAACAAAAGAATACTCTCCAGACCTCTGGAACCACGCCTGTGGCCAGAGAAAATGCAAAGAACTTTATCAAGACATCCGTAATCTCCTCTCTTGCCTCTCTCAATAACCTGTGATAGATTCCATCGGGTCCTGGGGATCTATCTATCTTAATGCTCTTCATGAGCCATAGCATCTGCGCCATTCTTAATCTTAGACTATTTGTGGAACACCAGTTTAGACTTTAGATCTCAATATTGAACGCAACAATTTTAGGTGACTCAAAATTATTCATTCGGCTGTAAGGTCAACGATCTGTAATACTGATTCTCCCTCCAGCCACTGCCTGAAATGTTGGGCATTTCCAGGAAACTTTCTTTTTGTTTCAGGTTCAGCTCTGACCTTCATTTGCAGCTTTAACATGCTCTTCACTTGTTTTCTCTCCTGCTATCTTCCCTCATCAATCTAATCATCAGACGGCTCAGTAAACATTGCAATCACCAGGGCAATATTGATCTCACTCTATCGGAGATATTTCATTCATCCTATTTGCCACTGCAGGATCTCTGCAACTTAAAATTAACTTGTTTTCTCACTTTCCCAGTTCTTATGAAAGATCGCTGACTTGCACAGTTAATTTTGCATGACCTGCTGAATGTTTCTGGCATTAACTGCTTTTATTTAAATTTTCCTCTCTCTGTAGTTGTTTGATTATCATTTAAAATCCTTTGCTTTTTCTGTTAGGAATTTTTCAACCATAGTACAATAATAAATTTAACCATCCCATGCTAATTTTGCAGTAACAATATCTTTAAAAATATCAAAGAAGTCCATTTATTATGTGCTGCATTGTCCAATCATCTAATATTTTATTATAACCTTTTTCTCCATCGAAGAATATGTCATCATTCCTGTTAAAATGCACAGCATAAATGAGCGGAATTGTAGAAATGTTCCCATGACAACTTCTCAGCCAGGAATAAATGTGCAATGGAAAGGGTACTTAAACCATTAATAAGACAATTCCTTTCAGCAGTCATGACAACAATTTACAAATATAAACAAAGACTGATACCAGCACAACTTTGATTTAAATGAGAAAATTTAGTGCTTGAAAACACAAAAAATAAAAAGAACTGCATGATCATCCATGATATAAAATGTAATTTTACATTATACAAATAGGGGCGGCACGGTGGCGCAGTGGTAGATTTGCTGCCTTACAGCGCCAGAGACCTGGATTTGATTCTGACTATGGCTGCTGTCTGTATGGGGTTTGTACGTTCTCCCTGTGGCATACATGGGTTTTCTCCGGTTTACTCCTACACTACAAAGACATAACAGTTTTTCGGCTAATTGGCTTGGTATAATTGTAAATTGGCCTTAGTGTGTGTAGGATAGAATTAGTGTATGAGGATCGCTGTTCAGCGTGGACTCGGTGGGCTGAAGGGCCTATTTCCACATTGTATATCTAAACTAAGTTAAATTAGCAAAGACCTTAGCAAAGGTAAGGCCATGCTTCAAGTGGAATTAAGGTCACTGCCAAATTCATCCAACCTCTTCACACCACATGGTTGCCTTGGAGGCTTAATATTTTTTTAAAGGTCCCCTCCGGCTGAGCACATCAGTTAACATGCCTGACCACTTAGGATTCCTCAGCTTACATTAAAATCCTTCATGGAGAAATCCTCCAGGAACAAGGATGCTCTCCTGACTCTACAATCAATATGATTGCCTCCCTCAGCCATCCTCTTTAATATCTTTCCTGAAACTAACCCCAAGCGACTGTCAGCCCAGCAAGAGTCATTCCCATCGCTATATGAAATAATAATAGGCCCTGCAGATCATGGATATAACGCCAATAGGGGTCAGAGACCTGCTCGAAATTGGTTAGGAAACAAAAAACACACCTTTTTAATGAAAGATCACCTGCTTCTTTCTCCGTGTATGTTCCCCAGCCTTATGAATACTTCCAGCATTGGAGTTTTTAAAAAAACAACTCGTTTTGCAGAAGCATTACATATTTATTTAGTTAGGAAGGTAATGGATGCTCCATCTGTGGCACCTGAGGTGAGCAAATTTAGAATGTGCAGGGGAAATAAAGAACAAGATAGGACATAATTTATGGACATAATTTATCTCCAGAAGCAGATAATATGCAGTGAGAAACACTCTTTTCAACAGATGTGAGAAACACCAACATGTCCACAAAAATCGTTTCTCTAGCACTGACAATGGGGGCCTTTAGATTAGTACTTTAGAGATACAGTGCAGAAACAGGCCCTTCGGCCCACCGAGTCCACACTGACCAGCGATCACCCCGTACACTAGCACTATCCGACACACTAGAGACAATTTACAATTTCACCGAAGCCAATTAACCTATAAACCTATCCGTCTTTGGAGTGAGGGAGGAAACCAGAGCACCTGGAGAAACCCCAAACACTCACAGGGAGAATGTACAAATTCTGTACAGACAGCACCTGTTGTCAGAATCAAACCCAGGTCTCTGGCGCTCTAAGGCAACAGCTCTACCTCTGCGCCACTGTGCAGCGCCTATTTCGACTACTGTTAACTTTAACAAGTCAAGTCAAGTCAAATTTATTTGTCACATACACATACACGATGTGCAGTGAAATGAAAGTGGCAATGCCTGCGGGTTGTGCACAAAAAGAATTACAGTTACAGCATATAAATAAAGTTAATAAGTTACTATTAGTGTCGACAAAAATGTAGTCTCTGGGGTTATAAAAGTTGACAGTCCTGATGGCCTGTGGGAAGAAGCTCCGTCTCATCCTCTCCGTTTTCACAGCGTGACAGCGGAGGCGTTTGCCTGACCGTAGCATCTGGAACAGTCCGTTACTGGGGTGGCAGGGGTCCCTCATGATCTTGCTTGCTCTGGATCTGCACCTCCTGATGTATAGGTCCTGCAGGGGGACGAGTGTAGTTCCCATGGTGCGTTCTGCCGAACGCACTACTCTCTGCAGGGCCATCCTGTCCTGGGCAGAGCTGTTCCCAAACCAGACTGTAATGTTGCCGGACAGGATGCTCTCTACAGCCCCAGAGTAGAAGCAATGAAGGATCCTCAGAGACACTCTGAATTTCCTCAGTTGTCTAAGGTGGTAAAGGCGCTGCTTAGCCTTACCCACCAGTGCGGCAATGTGCGTTGCCCACGTCAGATCCTCTGCGATGCGGACTCCCAAGTATTTAAAACTGCTCACCCTATCCACAATAGACCCATTTATCTCCAGTGGCGTGTACGTCCTTGGATGTTTAGCCCTTCTGAAGTCCACAATCAGCTCCTTTGTTTTAGTGACATTCAAGAGGAGGCTATTGTCCTGACACCAGAGTGCAAGATCAGCCACCTCCTCCCGGTAGGCCTTCTCATCGTTGTTGGAGATCCGGCCCACAACCACAGTGTCATCAGCAAACTTGATGATGGAGTTTGAGCTGAACCTGGCCCCACAGTCATGTGTGTACAGGGAGTACAGTAGGGGGCTAAGGACGCAGCCCTGGGGGGATCCTATGTTCAGGGTGAGGGAGCTAGATGTGTGTTCCCCCATCCTGACCACTTGGGGCCTGGCAGTGAGAAAGTCCAGGACCCAGGCACACAGAGGGGTGCTAAGCCCCAGTTCCAGCAGCTTCTCAACCAGTCTGCTGGGGACTATTGTGTTGAATGCTGAACTAAAGTCAATGAACAGCATCCTCACATAGCCCCCCTGGCTGTCCAGATGAGAGAGAGCGGTGTGTAGAACCTGGGAGATCGCATCATCCGTGGACCTGTTCGGATGGTATGCGAACTGTAGTGGGTCCATGTTGCGAGGAAGGAGGGCGCAGATGTGCTTCTTGACTAGCCTCTCAAAGCATTTCATGACAACCGAGGTAAGAGCCACCGGTCGGTAGTCATTTAAACACGCTGGAGAGGCATTATTTGGCATCGGTACAATGATGGATCTTTTGAAGCATGCAGGGACCACGGACTTTGCCAAGGAGAGGTTGAATATTGTGGTGAGCACTGGAGCAAGCTGAGTAGCACAAGACTTTAGTACTCGCCCAGATATACCATCTGGGCCTCCAGCTTTCCTCGTGTTCACACGCGTCAGAGCCTACCTCACCTCATGCTCGGACACCGAGAATGTGTGCACATCCCCGGCGGTGGATCCCCCTCCAGCCTCGCTAGCCAACGCCCCTTCGGTGTTGTTTATAGACGGCGAGCTGGTGGTGTTAAACCGTCTCAAACCGTGCATAAAAAGAATTCAGGTCATCAGCTAAGGAGGAGCCGGCACTTCCGGTTGAGGGGGTGCTGGACCTGTAGCTAGTTATAGTCCGTAGCCCCTGCCAAAGGCGCCTGGTGTCCTGCTGCTCCATCTGTGACCAAATTCCTAACAATGTTACTTTATAATCTATGGCTTCAATAAGATTATGGAACAGCGAGTTATTCCCGAGTAGGAAAGCAGCAAATGATTGCTAGGTAAATGGTGATGTGAATGTCATCAAAGTAGGTGTATAAAGTAGATTACAAAAACAATAGGATGAGTAGGAACAGAGGATAGAAACAAATGATGCAATTATATCAATAAGATAAGAATTCAGCAGAAACGTTGGCACGTTATAAAAATCCAAAACAGTTGGCGAGCATCATCTGGGCCAATTATGAGAAGAAAAATGACTGTAATAAGGATAAAATCAACAAAAAAAACACAACCTTTAACATCTGAGGATAAAGTACTCTACAGGAGTGTCCTAATTGGCCACAGAAACATGGAGCTTTAATTTATAGAACTTAAATATGGCGACCCATAATTTGCAGTTGTAATGACAGTGAAACTGTCACCACTTACTGTCATCTCTAGTTATAATGACAAAAAACCTTTGTTATTTGCACATGCATATTTAAACTCAGACATTACTGTCGGTCATATCTACTCCTCTTCAGGGCACATTGTTGCATCTTTTTCACATGACATCAATATACAATAAGAGATTGTACATACACTCCAGTTTTATGTTCAAATCCCATGGTAAAAGCATTAAAGATGTATTTGTGTTCAATAAAATATAACTACATTTTTTACTGTAATATTAAGCATTGTTTAATGAAATAATATATAAGTTGTTATGACATCCTGTCACAATGAGTGTTAAATAACTTCTCTTGCCTGACAAACTAATTTTATGAATGTGTGGTGTCAGTTTTACAGTGAAAATGCCATAGATATTAAAATAATAAAAACAAATATTTTATGGGTTTTCTCCGGGTGCTCCTGTTTCCTCCCACACTCCAAAGACGTACAGGTTTGTAGGTTAATTGGCTTCAGTAAAATTGCAAATTGTCCCTAGTGTGTAGGATATTGCTAGTGCATGGGGTGATCATTGGTTGTCGTGGAATCGGTGGGCCGAAGGGCCTGTGTCCGCACTGTATCTCTAACCTAAATTAAACTCCTGTAATATGATTAAAAACGAATTATTGACCAAATAATTGACTTTCTGTTAGTTTTCTTCCATCTTTTTTAGCTGTTTATGCCTTTACCGTTTCTGGATATCAGACACTCCAACTGCCTTAGATAATGGTGCGCCACCTGTTTATTATTTATCAGCAGTTTCCTCATATTGTCACAGGACACAATAGAAAGCCATCAAGTTTATGTTCAGTCTCAGAACTATCTCATCAATGCTATTCCCCCACATATTTATTACCGTGCAACAACCATTCTCTTTCACATGTACAATAAATCCACCTTGATTTTTCTACCACCCATTTATATGAGGGGCAATTTCCTCCCCAAAAACCCACCTTACCTGCATATCTTTGGGATGTGGCAGAAAATTGGAGCACCCAGGCAAACCCATGCGGTCACTGGGCGAATATAAAAGAACCACACAGGCAGCGGCAGAGGTCAGGATTGAACCCAGGACATGGGAGTTGTGAATAACACCACTAACCTTTATGTCACTGTACCATTTGAGGTCTGCAGTGATAGCTGTGTTTTCATTCAACACTGATCACCAAATTTGGGCCATAGATCTCATGGCACATCACAGAAACGTGTCCATAAACTGGTGAGAGTGAACACAATGTAACATTTTCAGTGAGAGACAGAATAGCAATCATGCAGTGGTGCTATTGGTGAAGAGCCTATTGGCGGCACGGTGGCGCAGCGGTAGAATTGCTGCCTTACATGAATGCAGCGCTGGAGACTCAGGTTCGATCCTAACTATGGGCGCCGATCTGTACGGAGTTTGTACGTTCTCCCCGTGACCTGCGTGGGTTTTCTCCGAGATCTTCGGTTTCCTCCCACACTCCAAAGACGTACAGGTATGTAGGTTAATTGGCTGGGCAAATGTAAAAATTGTCCCTAGTGGGTGTAGGATAGTGTTAGTGTGCAGGGATCGCTGGGCGGCGCGGACCCGGTGGGCCAAAGAGCCTGTTTCTGCGCTGTATCTCTAAAATCTAAAAAAAAATCTTTTAAAAAATCTAAAGATTATTCATGCTGCAGAGGAATTTCGTAAATACAACAGAGCTTTTGTGGGTAGAATAAAGATATATTGTATTGTATTGTATTGTATTGTAGAAGTAAAAGCGATTAAGGTATTGTTGCGAGCCTCACGTTGTCGACCTCCCCGTGGTGAGCCCTGTCAACTGACCTCAGTCAGGCGAACGACAACAAACAGAGACAGCAGAAGCAGAAGCAGCTTCATAACTTCTGCTGCCTCAAACGCAAGAAGAAGAAGGTATTGTTGTGCTCGCGCTAATTGAGGAAGGAAAATGGAAAAAGGGAATCTTCAGTTAGCAAAGAGAGAGTTGCTGCTTTACAGCGAATGCAGCGCCGGAGACTCAGGTTCGATCCTGACTACGGGTGCTGCACTGTAAGGAGTTTGTACGTTCTCCCCGTGACCTGCGTGGGTTTTCTCCGAGATCTTCGGTTTCCTCCCACACTCCAAAGGACGTACAGGTATGTAGTTTAATTGGCTGGGTAAATGTAAAAATTGTCCCTTGTGTGTGTAGGATAGTGTTAATAGTGTTAGTGTGCGGGGATCGCTGGGCGGCGCGGACTTGGTGGGCCGAAAAGGCCTGTTTCCGCGCTGTATATATATGATAAGATATGATATGATATCAGGGGATCCAAAGTAACTTTACATGGTGTGAAGATCAGCAAGATGTGTAGGAGGCTTATTTTTGGCAGAAAATCCAATGCCATACTGTTGGTATGTTTACGAGGGATAGTCATAGATCTAGTTACGCTTAAGAAAATAGATTGGGAAAATGAGTTAAATGTGCATGAAGTAAGGGGAGGGGGGAGAGGGTGCTGCACCAATGCAGGAGAGGATTGGGCCCCAATGTTTCCACTTGCTCTAGTTTTTTTTTTAAGCAGATTTATCTCAGTTTTAGGAGCTTTGGGGCTTTGAATGTTCAGAATGTTTTTTCTGACATCCAACTCTTTGGTCAGGATGTGGAGATCACAGCAGTTGAAATAGGATGTTTTCCTCTGAGTTTGCGTGCCTTTCCTGTAAACTGTGAACTTTGCGCGGAATAATGACACCCTTTAGATGTTGGCTTCCATGATTACGAGGCATAACATCAATTAGCGTAGGTGATTCCAAGCTGATGCACAGAACCCCTGAAATTGTTTGTGGTTCATATGCACTCTTATGGAAAACAGTTTGTTAATAATGCCTTTCATGAATACAAGCAACTACAAGATATGCGCATTAACATTATACACTAACACCTCCAGAAAATTTTGAAATGGGTCTCCCGTGCAGCATTATTTCAGCACATGTGAAATTGGAAACCATTATATGTTTACACGGTGTAGTAAATTGAAAAGGTTTAGCTTTGTTAAAACTCCTTTTAGTTTTGTTCAACTTATATGGACATAACAAAAGCACAAACATTGATCCTTACATTTTGAAAAGCAAATTGCTTGTGAAGCCAATGGACAGGAATTTCAGACAGGAATCAGAACCAAATGGAGAAATGAATGTCAATACACTAACCAATCTATTATCTTTTTTAATCTGCAATTCCATTAACTTTCTGATCTGTAACACTGTAATGCCTGAAATTAGTCTTAACCCAGTTTCTATATTTTCCAGACCCATCTTGTTGCCACAATACGTTAAAACCTGAATTCAACTTAAAATCTCACCCAAAGGCAAAAATTGTTAATGCTGGAAATCCAAAACAAACACAGAAGATAATGGAAGCGAGATAAAGGTCAATAACTTTTCATTGGAACCTGAGAAGACGGGCGAGAAATGCCTTTTAAGCACCTTTTAATTCTGTTGAAGAGTCATTGATCGCGGCATTGATTCTGTTTCTGTCTTCACTGATGCTGTCTGATCTACTGAGTGTTTGGCGATTTCTTAGTTTAGTTTAGTTTAGAGATATAGTGTGGAAACAGGCCCTCAGGCCCACCGAGTCCACACCGACCAGGGATCCCCGCACATTAATACTATCCTACACACACTAGGGACAATTTAGATTTACATCAAGCCAATTAGCCTACAAACCTCTATGCCCTTTGGAATGTGGGAGGAAACTGAAGATATTGGAGAACACCCATGCAGGTCACAGGGAGAACGTACAAACTCCGTACAGACAGCACCCATAGTGCAGAACAAACCCAGGTCTCTGGCGCAGTAAGGCAGCAACTCTACTGCTGCACTACTGTGCTAGGTTCTCTTTCAGTTACTGGCCTTCCTCTGTTCACTCTTCTTTCTGCACTCTTGGCAAGACATTGTGATCAACTGACTGATTAGTTTTATGAGTTCTTGAAAGTAGATTTTAATTATTTTGCTCAAAGCATCTTGTCAGCCAGGGAGCTGCCACACAAACGTAAGTTTGAAGGTAGTTATAAATAATGATATTTCTGGACTTCGGGAAAAGACACTAAATTGGGGTAAAGTGGAATACAACATTATTAGGCAGGTAGAGAGTAAATTGGAAGCAGCTGTTAAAGAGCAAATCCACATCAGACATGTGGAAGTCATTTAAAGGCCAGCTGATCAGAGTTTATAACAGTATAACAGAACTTTATTGTCATTCGGTATAAATACCGAACGAAATTTCAGCAGTCACAAGACACAGCAAAAAAGAAAAGAACACAGGACACACGACCCCAACACCAACATCCATCACAGTGACTCCAAACACCCCCTCACTGTGATGGAAGGCAACAAAACTTCCACTCTCTTCCCCCCGCACCCACGGACAGGCAGCTCGACCCCTACCGAGGCAAACGACACGCACAGCCCGGGGCACCGAAGGGGATGGAAGGCCCCGCGGCCGAGCCGCCCCGGGCACCGAAATGTCCCGCGGCCGCACCGGGCGATGTTAAGTCCAGCGGCCGAGCCGCGCCGGGCGATGGAAGGCCCCGCGGCCGCTGCTAAGTCCCGCGGCCGAGCCGCACCGGGCACTGAAACGTCCCGCGGCCGAGCCAGCATGTTCCAATGATGGGGAGTGAGAAGGAGGGCAAGGTAAGGGACCCTTGGATGACCAGAGAGGTTGTAAATTTAGTCCCCAAAAAAAGCACATGTAAGGTTTAGGAAGGTGAAATTAGACAGGACCTTTGAGAAATATAAAGCAATCAGGAAAGCACTGAAGCGAGCAATTAGAAGGGCCAAAAGGGACCATGAAATATCATTGACAAATCAGATTTAGAAAATTCAAAAGCTTTTTATAGATATATTTAAAACAAGAGGATAACGGGGAGAAAGTAGGACTACTCAAAGATAAAGGAGGGAACTTATGCTTGGAGTCAGATGTGTAGGGAAGGTATTAAGTGAGCACTTGGGTTTGTTATTGTCGCATGTACTGAGGTACAATGTAAAGCTTTATTCTACATGCTTAAATCTGATAATACAATAAAGCAAAATTCAAATACAGTAGATAAGGGAATGATACAGAGTGCAGAATATAGTTCACAGCATTATTGTGCATCTGTTCCAGAGACTTTGCATTTGTACTCACCAAAGAGCAGGAGATGGAGGATAGTGAAATCAGTGTGGAGTACACTAATATGCTCGGGCAATTTCAGTTCAAAAAGGAGATGGTGTTATGTCTCCTGAAAAGTATTGAGGCGGATAAATCCCCAATGCCAATGGGATCGATCCCTGGTTATTAAAGGAAGTGAGAGAGGAGATTTCAGGGGCCTTGACAAAGATCTTTGTGCCCTCACTAGCCACAGTAGAGGTCATGGTGAGCTGGAGAGTAGATGATGCGGTTCCTTTGCTTAAGAAGGGAAGGCGAGATGATCGAAAAAGCATAGGCCAGTCAGCCTCATGTCATTGGTAGGGAAGCTATTGGAGAGGACTCTTTGAGATAGGATTTACTTGCACTTGCAAGACAATGAGCTAATTAGGAACAATCAACTTGGTTTTATGTGGGGTAGGTCATTACAAACTGGAGGTGTTTTGAGGAGGTGATGAAGGTGATTGATGAGGGTAGGTAGATGATGTTTTTGAGAAGGTGATGTAGGTGATTGATGAGGGTAGGTAGATGATGTTTTTTGAGGAGGTGATGAAGGTGATTGATGAGGGTAGGTAGATGATGTTTTTCTATATGGGTTTTAGTAAGATATTTGATAAAGTCCCTTTTGGCATGCTGATTCAAAAGATTAAGATGCAAGGGATCAACAGTAACTTGGTAGATTGCATTCAGAATGGCTTTCTCGAAGACAGAGAGCAACAGTGAAGGGTATTATTGTGACTGGAGCTCTGGCCACTGATCTACTGTAGGAATCTGTTGGACTTTGGGAGCTCCAGCAGCGTCTTTGTCCGCCCAAATCGCGGGGCTTGGGTCGGCCCGCTGCGGACCATTCACCATCCGGCGCGGCCTGGAATAGGCCGTGGGATTTTCCACCGCCCGGCGGCGGCTTCAATGTCGGGAGCGCCGACCTTCCCGACGTGGCAATTTCGACTGCCTGACCGCGGGAGAAGACGGCAGGGAAGAGAAAGACATTCTGGCCTTCCATCATAGTGAGGAGGTGACTGGAGGAGACTCACTGTGATGGATGTTTTTTATTGCCTCTCATTGTTGACTGTGGGAAACGTAATTTCATCCAAAAACATGTTTTTGGATGACAATAAAGGCTATTCTATTCTACTTTATTCTTCTAAGTCATAGTCATAGAGTGGTACAGTGTGGAAACAGGCCCTATGGCCCCACTTGCCCACATCGGCCAACATGTCCCAGCTATACTAGTTCCACCCACCAGCATTTGGTCCATACCCCTCCAAACCTGTTCTAGCCATGTACCTATCTAACTGCTTCTTAAATGTTGGGATAGTTGCTGCCTCAACTACCTCCTCAGGCAACATGTTGCATCCATCCACCACCCGTTGTGGGAGCTCTGTTGTTTGTAATATATATAAATGCCTTTGACATAAATGTAGAAGGATTGCTTGGTAAATTTGAAAAAATACTCAAATTGGTGGAGTTGCGAGCAATGAAGGCAGTCAAGGGCGGCACGGTGGCGCAGCGGTAGAGTTGCTGTCTTACAGCGAATGCAGCGCCGGAGACTCAGGTTCGATCCTGACTACGGGCGCCGTCTGTACGGAGTTTGTACGTTCTCCACGTGACCTGCGTGGGTTTTCTCCGAGCTCTTCGGTTTCCTCCCACACTCCAAAGATGTACAGGTTTGTAGGTTAATTGACTGGGCAAATGTAAAAAAAAAAAATTGTCCCTAGGATAGTGTTAGTGTACGGGCGATCACTGGGCGGCGCGGACCCGGTGGGCCGAAGGACCTGTTTCTGCACTGTATCTCTAAAGAAAAATCAAAGGATACAGTGGGATATAGATGTTACAGATTGGGGTAGAGAAAAGAGAAATGAAGTTTAATCTAAACAAGTGTGAGGTGTTGCACATTGGTTATGTTGAATGCAAGGGGAAATAATACAACTGGTGGCAAGATTCTTCACAATTTAATTTAATTTAGTTCAAGTCTTGAGATTCCTGAAAATGGAAACACAAGTAGATAGAGTAGTAAAGAAGGCATATGGTATGTCAAGTCAAGTCAAGTTTATGTGTCACATACACGATGTGCAGTTAAATGAAAGTGGCAATGCCTGCGGATTGTGCCAAAAAAAATTACAATTACAGCATATGAATTAAAATTAATACAGAAAAGAAAATGTAGTCCCTGGAGTTATAATAGTTAACAGTCCTGATGGCATGTGGGAAGAAACTCCGTCTCATCCTCTCCGTTTTCACAGCATGACAGTGGAGGCGTTTGCCTGACCGTAGCAGCTGGAACAGTCCGTTGCTGGGGTGGTAGGGGTCCTTCATAATGTTGCTGGTTCTGGATCTGCACCTCCTGATGTATAGGTCCTGCAGGGGGACGAGTGTAGTTCCCATGGTGCGTTCTGCCGAACGCACTACTCTCTGCAGGGGCTTCCTGTCCTGGGCAGAGCTGTTCCCAAACCAGACTGTAATGTTGCCGGACAGGATGCTCTCTACAGCCCCAGAGTAGAAGCATTGAAGGATCCTCAGAGACACTCTGAATTTCCTCAGCTGTCTGAGGTGGTAAAGGCGCTGCTTTGCCTTACCCACCAGTGCGGCAATGTGCGTTGCCCACGTCAGATCCTCTTTGATGTGGACTCCCACGTATTTAAAGCTGCTCACCCTATCCACAGTAGACCCATTTATCTCCAGTGGCGTGTACGTCCTTGGATGTTTAGCCCTTCTAAAGTCCACAATCAGCTCCTTAGTTTTTTTGACATTCAAGAGGAGGCTATTGTCCCAACACCAGAGTGCCAGATCAGCCACCTCCTCCCGGTAGGCCTTCTCATCGTTGTCTGAAATCCGGCCCACCACCACAGTGTCATCAGCAAAACTTGATGATGGAGTTTGAACTGAACCTGGCCACACAGTCATGTGCGTGCAGGGAGTACAGTAGGGGGCTAAGGAGACAACCCTGGAGGTTCCTGTGTTCAGGGTGAGGGGGCTAGATGTGTGTTCCCCCATCCTGACCACTTTGGGGCCTGGCAGTGAGAAAGTCCAGGACCCAGGCACACAGAAGAGTGTTAAGCCCCAGTTCCAACAGCTTCTCAGCCAATCTGGTGGGGACTATGGTATTGAAAGTTGAACTAAAGTCAATGGACAGCATCCTCACATAGCACCCCTTCTGGCTGTCCAGATGAGAGAGAGCGGTGTGCAGAACCTGGGAGACCGCATCATCCGTGGATCTGTTCGGACGGTATGCGAACTGTAGTTGGTCCATGTTGCGAGGAAGGAGGGCACAGATGTGGTTCTTGATTAGTCTCTCGAAGCATTTCATGACAACCGAGGTGAGGGCCACTAGTCGGTAGTCATTCAAACAAGCTGGTCAGAGTATCGGTTCTCTGTACTCTCACCCTTTCTGTTCAACATCTACACCTCGGACTTCAGATATAGCCCAGATTCCTGCCACCTGCAGAAATTTTCAGATGACTCTGCAATTGTGGGATGCATCAGAGAGGGGAGGGAAGCTGAATACACAGGTGTAGTCAATAACTTTGTTGAGTGGTGTGGGCTGAATCACCTACAGCTCAACACCGACAAGACTAAGGAGTTAGTGGTGGACTTTAGTAGGCGAAGAACACCCCTGTCCCCTATCTCCATCAATGGTGTGGATGTGCAGTTTACCAGGGAGCACAAATACCTTGGGGTGCATCTAGGCAGTAAACTGGACTGGTCCAGGAATGCTGAAGCTCTGTACAGGAAGAGACAGAGCCGGTTATACTTTTTGAGAAGGTTCTGTTCCTTCAACAGCTGCAGTAAGATGCTGCAGATGTTCTACCAATCGCTGGTAGCCAGTGCCAGCTTCTTTGCTGTCGTGTGCTGGGGCAGCAGGGCAAAGGCCGCGGACGCCTACAAAATTAACAAACTCATCAGGAACGCTGACTCCATCCTGGGGGTGGAGTTGGATTCATGGGAGGTGGTCTTGGAGGGGAGGATGCTGCTCAAACTGTGGAGAATACAGCTCACCCCCTCCATGACATACTGGTCAACCTGTGGATTACCTTCAGCAACAGACTGATTCCACCAAGATGCAGTACAGAACGCCACAGGAGATCCTTCTTCCCTGTGGCTATCAAACTGTACAACTCCTCACCCTTCTGTCGTGGGGTAAACTGATTCCCCTCCCCCCCTTCTCCCCCCCTTCACCCCCCCCTTTTCCTTCCCCCCCCCCTTTCCCCCTCCCCAATCTTTGCACATCCCCAATCCTCTCCACTTTAATTTCACGTTTCATGTATTTTGTACTTTATGACTGTTGGCAGATCAACTTCCCTCCTGGGATACTTAAAGGTCTATCGCATCGAATCGCATTGAGTACAAGAGTCAGGAGCTGTTGCAGCTTTATAAAACGTAAGTGAGGCTGCATCTGGAGTGTCGTATATGTTCTGGTCATACCGTTACAGGAAAGATGTGGAAACTTTGGAGAGGGTGAAGAAGAGGCTTAGCAGAATGATGCTTGGATGAAGGGGATATTAACTAAAAGGAAAGGTTACACAAACTTGGATTGTTTTTTCTGGAGCATCAGAGATTGAGGGGAGAAGTATATAAAATTATATGAATGTAGACCATCAGAATCTAATTCTCTGGGTGGAAATGTCAAAGACTAGAGAACATAGCTTGAAGTGGGGGAATGTTTAAAGGAGATATTTAAAGCAGGTTTTTTTTTTACACAGAGAAAATGGTGGGTGCCTGAAACAGGGTACCGGGGGTAGTGGTGGAGGCTGAAATGATGGTGTGTTTACGAGGGTTTTAGAAAGGCAGTTGGATATGCAGAGAATGGAGGGCAATGGATCGAATAAGGCAAAGTTTATTAGTCTAGCTTGGCACAATGTTTGGCACAGACATTGTGGACCAAAGGGCCTGTTCCTGTGCTGTACTGTTCCTTATTCTAAAAGGCTATGAAATGATTTGACGCTCTTCATAATACCGAGTCAATTTCACAGGTGTTCAGTCACCAGTCTGTTTTTCAGAGCCAATGAGCAACTTCCTGCACTGTTGCAGTTGGACTTAAGGCCACTTGCAGATTGTTATTCCTCTTAGTGTTCAATGATTTGGTGCAGAAATACAATGCTAACAGATAATACTGTTCGGAGTGACACTGGATCCACTGAAATATTAATAAATTTGAAACCATGGACTATCCAGGTAATTAAACTGTTAAAATTGTGACCAGCAATATTTCCACATGGGTGTGATGATAAAATTTAACACTCCACTAAAAAGCCATTTGCCGCATTTTTATAATTGCTTTACAATTTAGCTATTAACACTGAATCCTGTTTCACCAGAGGTAGGTGCTCCACCTTGTGTCCAGATTGAGAAGTGAAGCTAAACTGAGACAACTTTTTACTAACATTGAAAATCAATTTCATGGCCTCATAGATTTGAAAATAATGCTTGTAACTATTATACAGCTAGACCTTGACTTGAATAATTGCTGCGTTTAAGAAAATAACGGTTTTCTATTTTGAGTAAACAGGTCATGGTCTTGTTTTTAATCTGTATTGAATAACTTAACCATATCCTAAGGTAAAAACTATTAAGTTGTTCAGTGATTGAAAGGAAGCAAGGATGTAGCTTGAGCAAGCCAACACATACAATATATTGAAAAGTGTTATGAATGATTGCAAAGTGGAGATATGATAAAATACTTATACAAGATAATTAGAAACAATGAAAGCATTTGGCCATATGGCTAATCTTCCATATTAACCCTTATACTTTTATGAGTTGAGGTGTAAAATGTTTAAATTATAAATTGAATTAACAGTTTGATTTTTTTTTGTTGTTGTTTAGTTTAGAGACACAGCGCAGATACAGGCCTAAAGTTCAGCAAGGAAAGCCAGCAATCTTATATAAATTATAAAACTTACTTAATTGCAACGCAGAAGGGCAGTAATGCCGTAATATTTTCAGTCCCAAAAGGACAATCTCACCAATTGCATAGAAACATAGAAAAATAGGTGCAGGAGTAGGCCATTCAATATGATCATGGCTGATCATCTAAAATCAGTATCCCGTTCCTGATTTTCCCCCAGATCTAGCCCTCAGAGCTAGATCAAACTATCGCTTGCATTCCGCCCTCTTATTTCACTATAGCTTTTAATCAGAAGAAAATTCACAAATTGTAACAGTCAACAGTGACATTTCTCATGGGGTTTTTTATTGGACAGATAATTCATTTGTTGCTGCCCTGCACAATTTACTCATTGAAAATGCAAACACAACTGAATTATGTTCAGGGTCTTACACTGCAGTGGTAGAATTTGCAAAGAGTAACTCTTTCAGTATTTAATTAATTTTAGATTTTACTTGTGTATTGCAAATTACATATATTTGTATTAAATAGACATTTAGATGTATGCTTCTGCATGCACAAACCTACTGATGTAAAATAGCACTATAGATAAAATATGACCTCCCAATTCCTAGCCATATTTATCTGTGTGCGTGCTAACAATTTTGCTCTCTTCCTTTGCTTATACTGTTGTAAATATTACTGCACAGGTGCCACCGTGTATTAAAGTAGTAACTCGAGTTCGATATTCTTATCTGTATTATGTTCATAAGCTCATTTTGCAACCATTTTCTTTGGAATGAAAATTATGTATAACATCACATAATATAACATAATACGAAGCAGGTGTAATCTTTACATATATTATTCCAATTAAGTTCACAAATGGATATTTAAATCCAAATAATATATATTGCATTTGTGAAATCTATGTGTGAAGATGCTACTTGTACTGTATCTCTACATTTTAAATGCAAGATACATTAGAAGTATTTAATGTTCATAATGTTGGGTTGTAAGCTACCCAAGCAGGAATATTTAAAAAACACCTCGCCTGCATCCAACTATCACTTGTCAGATATTAGACTTACCCCCACCTCTCTTCCAGCTTTGTCTCTCCCCCCCACCCCCTCAACCCCCACTACAAAAAATCTGTAGAAGAGTCCCGAAACGTTGCCTATCTATGTTCTCCAGAGATGTTACCTGACCTGCTGAATTACGACAGCATTTCATGTCTCTTCTGATATTATGATTGCTTTGGAGGTCTAAGCATTTAGACTGCATTGTTGCAAAAGGAAATAGTGTTTATATTGGAAAGAAACGATCCACATATTTATCTGTTGAGCTGATAACCTTTGTTTTGCTGGAGTAACTTATCGGGTCTGGCAGCATCTCTGGAAGATTCGAAGCATCCCAACGTGAAATATCAGTTATCCATGTCTTCCAGAGATTCTGGCTGACAATGATGCTCTGCCATTTAGTGTTTTATTTTGTAAACCAGCAGCACTAATTCCTTGTATCTATGTCGTCTTTATCTTCTCATGCTGTACTTGAATTTCCATTTGTCTCTCTAAAGACCTTCTCTAAAGTCATATAGCACAGAAGCATGCCTTTCAGCCCAACTTGTCCATGCCGACCAGTTCAATTAAGGCTCGCTAATTAATTCCTCCTAAACTGCCGACTTCACACTTTTCTTCCTGTCATCTAGGCTTGTTGACACTGTAAATAGCTGCCCCTGTTCTAGCACCACCTGAAAACTTTTGTAACTGACCCATCTCTTGAAAGAGCTTGCATTAAACACCACCTTCAATACCACTTCTCTCATTCAAACCTTTGAGCAAGTTTTAATATCCCATCACTCTCACTTCGAAGTATTCCAATCAAATTTATTTCCTCACTGCACACTGAGATGACCCAGCCGGTCAGAAGCAACATCTCCTGTGATGTGTAATCTTTTCTCATGCTGTCTGAATTCCTTTTGATATCACTCGCCACCCAATTTTTGAATATCACTACAAGAATATAACATTTGAGATGTTGGGAGCCCAGAAGTCTTTAATGTTCAATATTAGATATCCTACAATAGATTGCATGCTTCTTTATCAGATTGCAGCCAGAAGCTACACCAGCAGTGCTACGTTTTCCCGACACACAATGAGAACCTTCTGCAACAGAGCTCTCCTTAGTTCCTGTTTCAGTCCATCTGGTGTTGAAATTATTATTTGGAGACTTGATTATTCAGTGGTCTGTAGGCAAATCTAATTTATTTCACTCTCATCTCCAGTTCACTCTGTACCTTTCTTTTTCTGCTTGATGGTCTCCCTCTCAGCATTTTTTATGGCACAGACTTTTAACCCATTGGACACATTTCTCCCAAACTGCTGTCTTTGGCACCTCCCTTCCAATCCTACACCATGTTCTAATGGGCATTAACATCCTCATTTTGCGTAAATAGACACAAAAATCTTGAGTTACTAAGTGGGTCAGGCTGCATCTCTGGAGAAAAGGAATAGATGACATTCCAGGTCGAGACCTGAAGAAGGGTCTTGATCTGTAAGGTGACCTATTCCTTCTCTCCAGAGATGCTGCCTGACCTGCTGAGTTACTCCAGCTTTTTATGACTATGTTTGGTTTAAACCAGCATCTGCAGTTCCTTCCTGGCTCTGTCCTAGGGGTGGAGTTGGAGTCACAGGAGATGGTTTTGGAGGGAAGGATGCTCCTCAAACTGCAGAGCATCTTCGACAATACAGCTCACCCCCTCCATGACACACTGGTCAACCTGAGGAGCACCTTCAGCAACAGATTGGTTCCACCAAGATGCAACACAGAACGCCACAGGAGATCCTTTTTACCTGTGGCTATCAAACTGTACAACGCCTCCCCCTTCTGTCATGACTACCCTTCCCTCTCCCCCCCCCCCCCCCCTCCCCCCCTCACCTTTGCACATTCCAAATCCTGGACTTTCCACTCTGCACTTTAATTTCATGTTTCATGTATCTTGTTGTGTTTTATGACTGTTGGCAGACCAATTTCCCAGCTGGGATAAATAATGTTCTATCGTATCGTACTCATTATGCGGATGTTGTTTTCTGGTCTCTTTAATTGAATTTCCCATGATTTGCTTATCATTATCTCTGTCTATCGTGGAAATACCCACATTTGTAACTCTGGAAACTTAATCACTCACTTTTCCTTTTTGTCATGCATTAACAGTCATCTCATCAACTACTTTAGCATTTTGTGGTGAAATTCCTTCTTTAAACCATTGTATCACATGCATTGTCATCTTTTTCTTCTGTAAACTCAATACATTGAACACGTTTTCAGTCATTCCTACTCGTGCTTCCGTTGTCTTAGTGTTAATTTGTTTTTCTTATGCATCCATGAGTGCTTATGCATTAAATGAGTGCTCTGAAGAGATTTTTTTCCATATTGTATATAATTTGTTATTGATGTCAATTTTGCAGCAATGAGAGGCAGCTGCCATACAATATAGATTGTGATTAGATTATCTCAATTTCCTCCTAATCCTTGCTGAATTGGGTTTACAACAAACACTGATACATACTGTACATGCAACTGGATTATCTGACAAAACAAACACACTCAGAATTAAATTTGACACCAACACCCCTTCCATGCACATTGCCAGGAGAAAAATAAAGGCAATCCGATAAAGTGAGAGTAAGTAATACATCACAGAAATAAGCCTTTCAGCCCACTGAGTCAATGCCACCGCCCATATGCTGCATATAAATCCTGTATTAATCCCTTTCTTAAAACAAAATCTCACTTTCTTGCTAACAACCTGCAGTTTTTACCACTCACTTTAACACTTTATTCACTGGAATTTAGAAGGATGAGAGGGAATCTTTTTGAAACATATAAAAGTATAAAAGGACTGGACAAGCTTGATGCAGGAAAAATGTTCCCAATGTTGGGGGAGTCCAGAACCAGGGGCCACAGTCTAAGAATAAAGGGGAGGCCATTTAAAACTGAGATGAGAAAAAAACTTTTTCACCCGGAGAGTTGTGAATTTGTGGAATTCTCTGCCACAGAAGGCAATGGAGGCCAATTCACTGGATGCATTTAAAAGAGAGTTAGATAGAACTGTTGGGGCTAGTAGAATCAAGGGGTATGGGGAGAAGGCAAGGACGGGTTACTGATTGTGGATGATCAGCCATGATCACAAAGAATGGCGGTGCTGGCTCGAAGGGCCGAATGGCCTCCTCCTGCACCTGTTTTTGATGTTTTTTTGTAGGCAATGTACAGTGGCCAACTAGCTTATCGATCATGTTTGTTTGGGATGTGGGAGGAAACTGGTGCTCCCAGAAGAAAACCTCATGTTCATACAGGGGAATGTGCAAGCTCCATATGACAGCAACTGAGGTTGGGATTGATGCCGGCTCTGCCAGCTTTGCCACTGTGCTGCCAATCTATGCCAATTTCAATCAACATTTAGTTTAGAGATTCAGCGCGGAAACAGTCCCTTTGCCCCACCGTGTCCGTACTGACCAGCGATCCCCGCACATTAACACTATCCTACACACACTAGGGACAATTTACACATACACCAAGCCAATTAACCTACATACCTGTACGTCTTTGCAGTGTGGGAGGAAACCGAAGATCTCGGAGAAAACCCACGCAGGTCACGGGGTGAACGTACAAACTCCCATACAGACAGCACCCGTTGCTGGGATCGAACCCAGGTCTCCAGTGCTGCAAGCGTTGTAAGGCAGCAACTCTACTGCTGCTCTATTGTGGCTGACCAGTAAATATTCTTATCAGTATAAAACTAACACTAACAAATATACATAAGACCATCCAGAGATGCAAGAAAAGTCCATATAACTTTGTAAACTAAAAATGGGGTCAGATTGTGCAAGCTGCCTTGTAATATTGTTGGTTTGCAATTTGCATGCTTTTAAAGCTTGCTATTCCCATTTTTTCCCCTGGTATAAATAATATACCTACTGAGAACCACCTCAAATACATGAAGATAAGGGGACCTTTATTGGCTCATGGACAATCAACTCAAGGATCTGGTAAATATAGAGAGCTCAATGTTAATTAACCTGCAATATGCCATTCCATTGGTTTTTTAAAATGTTTTAATGATATCTATATTTCCAGGAACTTTTCGGATGTAGTACATTACTATGTTTGAGATGAACACATACAAGCATTGCAACCATTATAAATCTCATAGAATCAAATTGAACAGCATGGAAATTGACCCCTCGTCCACACCAGCGCCTCTGCCCATCTATGATAATATCATAGTAACAGTATCCATCTACGGCTTGCCTATTAAAGTGACTGTCCAAATGCCTCTTAAATGTAGTAATTATATATGAATCCACTACTCTGTGCAAAAACATATACCCCCGAGATCCCTTTTAAATCTCTTAACTCTTACTTGCCCTCTGATTTTTGATACCCCTGACACAATTCTACTTGTTTGCTCAAAGAGTAGAGGTCTTAGCAGTGAAGCGACTGCAGACCTACTTACAAACTATCTGGTCAAAATGTTCTCCCGCATCACTGCATTCCTCCTGTGCTCTCACCACTTTCTTTAGATATAGCCACCTATAATTCATTATTTGTCATAGGGTCATTAGCGTGATTCAGCATGGAAACCGGCCCCTCACCTCAACTTGTCCACATCGGCCAACATGTCCCAGCTGCACTAGTCCCAACTGCCCACATTTGGGCTAGATGCCTCCAAACCTGTCCTATCCATGTACCTATCTATTAATTTAACGTTGGTATAGTCCCTGCCTCAACTATCTCCTCTGGCAGCTGTTCCATACATTCCAATTGCATAGCAGAAGAATTCTGGAAATCCTTACCCACCTCTTCCTATCAACCTCCACCCTCCCTGTATCCACCTATCACTCACCAGGCTTTGCTTTGCCCTGCCCCTCCACTCTTCCAACGTTCACCCCCTACCCTTCCCAATCAATCTGAGGAAGGGTCTCTATCCACGTTATCCAGGGATACTGCCTGCCTCTCCGAGTTACTCCAGCACTTTGTATCTTTTTTTTTTCTCTATAACTTTGCCCTCGCTGCCATATTTAGATTATTAATGGACGCCAGGTTCTTGTGACCAAGAGCTGAAGCTTTATGACGATGCCTCAATAATACTTCAGGAAGACTCGAACCCTATATCTCTCAACTTTCTTACAATTCATAAGATATCGTAAGTGATGGGAGCAGAATTCCTATGTAAAGCAAATGTGGGCAGATTCAGACCAGTCCCTTGAATGTGCAAATTGGCACGGACGTCTGCTGATTATTATGCACTGCAGAGATGGAAATCAGAAGTTAGTGTCATTCGTTCTTCATTGCTGCCTTGAGGGAAGTTTCAGAGGAAGTATTGCTAACCAGTTATTAATAGAAGGTCGTATTTACCTCTCAGCTTGGACACTTCCCTCTATCTTGTGAGTTGGCAAACCGAATTACTTTTGAGGAATGGTTTCTTGCCTGCCAACTCCATGCAAAAGACTATTAGTGAATTAATTATCTTTAATTTAGTTAAAAACAGTGTCCAGGTGACGTCATTGGAAGGAAGATCAAAGGAGATTGATCCAACACCCATTAGAGCGGGCGAAGATAACCCTCGGTTGCTAATTTTGTTGCTGCCTGTCTTAATTAACCGTGCCTGCTTTCCCAGACGACCAGTTGCGATAGCGAGCTCACACACACCAGACCTCTCTCGTTGTCTCTGATCGCCTTGATCTGTTTTCCAATTTGAACTGCAACTCACCCAAGTGGGAGGGTGTACAGCAAACTCGTGGACAACCAGCGTCTACTGGGGATTAAGCGGCCACCAAAGCAAGGCAGGCTCTCTCTCGCTCTCTCTCTCTCTCTCTCTTCTGTTCGCTTTGACTGCTGTTAACAACCCGTGATGAACCCAAGGCATTTTTTTTCTCTGCGTGTCCCTGTTCAGGAGAATGCTGCAAAACGTCGATTTCCCTAACGCAAATTGAAAGTCTCACTCACCAGCCAGTGAGTGAGTGGGTGCCTCTCATGCCTGTGTGTGTTTACGCCAGCTGTCTGCCTCCTCGTGTATTTTGTGACTGCTTCTAAAGCCGTGCCGCGACACAATTACTGGAGGAGATAGAGAGTGGACTTGCACCTCCGTTTGCCTTGTCTAATACATACCGAGCTCCCTTGCAAATTGCTGCCACCGGCGCCCAGAGCAAGAGAGGCGAATGAACCCGCAGACCAGACCGCCTGCAACTGGAGATCGTTACAGTTTCACCGCTCTCTGCTCTGCTCTGCTCTGCTCTGCCTTCTCGGCTGTCATGTATGTTTCGACGCTGACTGTGACATTGAGTCGCCGGCGGGCACTTTTACGGCAAAATAGATTTTAATTGCAGCACCGCGAGCAGCGAGCTGGGGAATAAGTAGCTCGTTGGATTAAAATGCTGGTTGAACCGCGCAGCAGGTTTCAGCTGTAGTTTGGGTTTATCTGGTCGTTTGGAAGAGTGGGACACGTCGGTGTGCATGTTATTGAACGCTAAATGCGAGCAAAGTTGGAGAGAAGTGGCTCGGCCAAGTGGGAGGGAAGCGGTCCGTTTCAATAAAGACGCTTTAATCCGACGGTAAATTTGGATCGCCAGACTCCGCTTTCGCGTTATGTGCTTCGTGCAGTGGATATCTGCTGTCTGCAGCTGACAGCGTGAAGGAGATGGAAGTTTTCGCCGCTCTGGTTGTGTCCATTGCTTGGATCTTATGTGCCGACACCGTGGCGAGCGATTCTATAATCCACATAGGTAAGGCAACGCTGTCTGTGTGTGTCTGTCTGTCTGTCTTTAATGGTGGTGAGCCGATCTCTCCACAAGTGCCAGGAGCTTAATTTTAATTTCACATCGTGCGTTTGTAGCAGCCCAAGAACAAAACCAACTGTTTTTTTTAAACACTGCACGGAAATAAAATATGATTTGGCTTGAATGAAAGTTATTTGCAACACACAATCAACGTGCGATGTAATTGAGATTTCTACTTTACAGCTGGAGTGTGGAGTTTTTGGTGTTGGGTTAAAGAACGGTCCAAGTTATTATTTGTAAAATCTAGCCACCCGTTACATGCAAGATGCGGTGGGTCGGATTATGTGGCTGGACACTGAACCCATGGAAGTATTGGGGAACAAACACCCGCTGATCCGCACGACATGCTTCTGTAATGTTGTGCATCCGTCAGCTCTCGCCATCCACGGCACATCTGGCAAATAGAATCAAGATACAGTGCAAGTTGGGAACAAAATAATGTTACCATGGGTTGTGCTAGTTGCCCAAGGTGGACGGGGCCTTGCGCTTTTTAAATCAAATGGGTTATCGATAGTCAATTGCTCTGCACGCAAAGAGCTACAAAAACTGACCCCCATCAACTCCATTACAAGTGTCAGTCGTGCAAGACCATTTTGTCGGAAAGCAAAGAGTTATCGAGGGGGTAGGAGGAGGAGAAGGGGGGGGGGGGGGGGAAGAGAAGAAGAAGAAAAAATCCGAGAGAGATTGGAGAGTTCTGACGCAGCCGTATTCCGCAGAGATGGTCGTATATTTACACTGGGCAAAGTCAGGGGCAGTTGAATCAAACGAGGTCGGTGCATTGGAAGTCTGCTGTCTTGGTGAATGCAGGCAATTCAATGCGAGCCCAGCAGCACACACAGGGAGAGCGGGACTGCACGGCGTTCAAACCCTCGCAATGTGTGAGAGAAGGGACCGGATAGCTTTCTGATTGATTCATTTATTCAAAAGGATGCATATAGATATATACATATATATATATATATGGATGTCATTGCTAATACCCGGGACAGGCACCACCAGGGTCACAACTACCCGTGAGGACGGTGCTGGCGAACTGCTTTCTTTAACCGTAACGCCTCAGGCAGCGAGTTGTAGATATTCCCTGGTTCACTCGTGCTGTCGGGGAGTGCTGGGACCCAGAGTCCGCCACCGTGGAGGAACAGCGGTCGATTTCCAAGTTGGGTGGGCGAGGGCGAGGGACGCGGGGTGTGATTTGCCGATGATTGCGTTCCCCAGTGCGCCTGGTGCCCCTGTCTCTGTTTCACTGGTGTAGTTTGTAGCCTGGGAAGTGCTGTGGAGGAGCGCGTACTCCCCGAGTTGCGTCTAATGCATTCTGTGGAAGATGGTGTTGCAATTGCGAGTGCTAACATTGTATTCCCAGCAGTCAAATAATATAAGTTGACGGTGGGGTTTGGATTGGTTAACAAAACAACCAATGTACAACAACACAGGCTCAATGGGCCGAACTGTCTCATGTAACCCGGTTTATGAAATGATACTAATTACGTACAATAAAACAGTCTCCTGATTTATCATTTAAAAAAAATCTAAAATCAGAAATAATGAACTGCAGATGCTGGTTAACACACAAAAGAGCACCGTGCTGGAGGAACTCGGCAGGTCAGACAGTGTCTCAAGAGAACATGGACAGGTCATGTTTTGGTTCGAGACCCTTCTAAACTCCACTGGCCACCTCCCCTATTCATGTTCTCCAGAGATGCTAGCTGAGTTACTCCAGTACTTGTGTCCTCTAAAGTCTAAAAGCAAGTCTTTAAGAAATGTTTTTAAAAAGTATTTTAAAAACATCAGTGAATTGGAACTGTCCACTCATAGAGTCATAGAGTGAAACAGTTTGGAAACAGGCCCTTCGGCCCAACTTGTCCACACTGGTCAACAATGTCCCAGCTACACTCGGCCCACTTGCCTGCACTTGGTCCATAACCCTCCAAACCTGTCCTATCCATGTACCTGTCTAACTGTTTCTTAAATGACGGAATAGTCCCAGCCTTAACTACCTCCTCTGGCAGCTTGTTCCATACACCCACCTATGTGCAAAAGTTACTCCTTGGATTCCTATGAAATCTTTTCCCCTTCACTTTGAACCAATATCTTCTGGTCCTCGATTCCCCTACTCTGGGCAAGAGATTCTGCATCTACCTGATCTATTCCTCTCATGATTTTATGCACCTCTATAAGATCACCCCTCATGCTCTTGTGCTTCATGGAATAGAGACCCAGCCCCACTCAACCTCTCCATATAGCTCACATATGGCAGTTAGAGTGGGGATAAATGGGTCCCTTTCGGAATGGCAGGCAGTGACCAGTGGGGTACCGCAAGGTTCGGTGCTGGGACCCCAGCTATTTACGATATACATTAATGACTTAGACGAAGGGATTAAAAGTACCATTAGCAAATTTGCAGATGATACTAAGTTGGGGGGTAGTGTGAATTGTGAGGAAGATGCAATAAGGCTGCAGGGTGACCTGGACAGGTTGTGTGAGTGGGCGGATACATGGCAGATGCAGTTTAATGTAGATAAGTGTGAGGTTATTCACTTTGGAAGTAAGAATAGAAAGGCAGATTATTATCTGAATGGTGTCAAGTTAGGAGGAGGGGGAGTTCAACGAGATCTGGGTGTCCTAGTGCATCAGTCAATGAAAGGAAGCATGCAGGTTCAGCAGGCAGTGAAGAAAGCCAATGGAATGTTGGCCTTCGTAACAAGAGGAGTTGAGTATAGGAGCAAAGAGGTCCTTCTACAGTTGTACCGGGCCCTGGTGAGACCGCACCTGGAGTACTGTGTGCAGTTTTGGTCTCCAAATTTGAGGAAGGATATTCTTGCTATGGAGGGCGTGCAGCGTAGGTTCACTAGATTAATTCCCGGAATGGCGGGACTGTCGTATGTTGAAAGGCTGGAGCGATTGGGCTTGTATACACTGGAATTTAGAAGGATGAGGGGGGATCTTATTGAAACATATAAGATAATTAGGGGATTGGACACATTAGAGGCAGATAACATGTTCCCAATGTTGGGGGAGTCCAGAACAAGGGGCCACAGTTTGAGAATAAGGGGTAGGCCATTTAGAACGGAGATGAGGAAGAACTTTTTCAGTCAGAGGGTGGTGAAGGTGTGGAATTCTCTGCCTCAGAAGGCAGTGGAGGCCAGTTCGTTGGATGCTTTCAAGAGAGAGCTGGATAGAGCTCTTAAGGATAGCGGAGTGAGGGGGTATGGGGAGAAGGCAGGAACGGGGTACTGATTGATAGTGATCAGCCATGATCGCATTGAATGGCGGTGCTGGCTCGAAGGGCTGAATGGCCTACTCCTGCACCTATTGTCTATTGTCTATTGTCTATAGAGAGTAAATAAACTAGTGACAGAGGCAGAAGTGAGAAAATGACTGGTGCACTAGCAATTAAAGGGACGTTAGCCCAGTTTGCTTAATGCATGAGACTGTAATCGAGGAAAAGCAACACATAGGAAAGAGAAGGCAGACACAAAATGCTGGAGTAACTCAGCGGGACAGGCAGCATCTCTGGGGAGAAGGAATGGGTGACGTTTCGGGTCAGTCTGAAGAAGAGTTTCGACCCGAAACATCACCCATTCCTTCCTCTCCAGAGATGTTGCCTGTCCCGCTGAGCGACTCCAGCATTTTGTGTCTACCTTTGATTTAAATCAGCATCTGTAGTTATTTCCTACACATAGGAACGAGACGTGAAGGAAGGAAGGAACTGCAGATGCTGGTTTAAACCGAAGATAGACACAAAATGATGGAGTTACTCAGCGGGACAGGCAGCATCTCTGGAGAGAAGGAATGGGTGACATTTTAGGTCAAGAACCGAAAAGTCACCCATTCCTTCTCTCCAGAGATGTTGCCTGTCCCTCTGAGTTACTCAGTCATTTTGTGTCTACAAAGGAAAGAGAGTAAGCTTTGACAATCTACCTGTGGACTCTTTCGACAGATGTGAGAACCTCTCTCTAACCTTTGTTTATGCACTTTGTGTTGGCATATTTACTCTGGTTTCAATGTAGTTGCCCCCTGGGCATCTTAATCTCACTATATTCCCAGCTCCCAAGCTTCTCCCAGATTCCTCTGGCTCTCCTATGATAGTATGCACATGATTCTGTCTTCCCTATATTATTTACTTTCGTTCTTTGATATGTCATGGCATATAAGGCTACAGATGCTGGACACTTGAGCAAAAGGTAGGAGGAACCCAATGGGTCAGGTAGCATCTGAGGTTTGAAATGCACAGATGCCATTTTAAATTAGGAGCCTTCTTAAGACTGATGAAGTAGTGGCGAGGCAGCTTGTAGAAAGAGGTGAGGGGAAGGAGTGGGGTAAATGATAGGAGGATCCAGGTGGAGGGGATGTTTGAGAACCAGCCTCTGGTTCCACATTTCACTCCCCATCTTCCTTTTCTTATCACATTTCACCATTTGCACCCTCTTGTTTTTGCAAGTTTATCACCTCCAGCCTTGATCACCACCTTCACCCTTCTCTCCCCCACCTGAATCATCTGCCAATCCTCCCTTCCACCTTGATCAACCTGTTGGTTGTCAACTCTTTCCCCAACCCTTCCCCACATCTCTTTCTCCGAGCTAACTACCCTCTACTCCATCTGTCTGAAGAAGGTTATGACTCAAAATGTCATCTCCATTTTCCTCCACAGATTTTGTGAGGAATCACAGGGGGAACAGCTGGGGCACTTGAGTTGCCCCAGCTGTTCCCCCTCCCCCCCCCCCCCCCTTCCTCTAACATAATAATCTTTGTTTTTGTGGCAAACTAATTCTGAATATTTGGACTATCAAAATATCTATTTGGCTAGTTCTTGGTTCTTCTTGTTTCTTGGTCCTCCAAAATATTCCAAATGGAATTTAAACTGGAGGTGGCAGCGTATGGACTTAAGCAAGAAGGGCTTCTAGTTAATCATGCTGAGAATGTTTCAAATATTAGATTGAAAAAATACTTAAAATCCATAATTGGAATTCTGAGCTAAACTGTTCGACTTTCTTTAACTGAAAAGTGTTTACTTTTCCTTGCAATATGAAATAATATATAAAGTTTATTAAAACAAAATCCTGGAAATATATTGCACGCCAGCCAGCATCTGTGGAGAGAGACAAAAAGATTTAACATATCAGCTCAATTAATTTATCATTAGAACTATCATAAATGAGTTAAATATTACGACTATATGTGGTAAATATTTGCACATTTTTAAATTTCAGATTTCCAGAATCTGCAGGTTTTTTGTTTCTTGTGTAACTTTATTCCTAGAGAGTTGGTGGATAGAACTGGACAGCAGGAGTATATAATTTGCCTTCTATTTTAAATAAATAAATATATTCTCCTTTTCCAGCAGTCACCCTCCATAACAAAATGGTACTATATTGCATTTTTATTGTTTGAATGTTGAGTATTTCTGTACGGATGGCTGTCTTTCTTCATTAGTTACATTTAATGTTATTTGCATCCTATTGTACTGAGTTAATGTAGCTGCTGCCTGATAATTCATTTTGATTGGGATTATAAAGCTCACTTGCAAATATGTTAGATATTCATTGCAAAAACTGATTAATGGAAAATATTGCATGCTGAGATCTTTTCGTCTGACCAAAATACAAATCTGGTTTTATTTACAAATGAAACAAATATATAGAAAGTAGAGCTGTACTGCACAAGTACAGAGTCTTTAGCCCATGATATCTGAGCTGAACATGATGCCAATTTAAACTGATCTTTTATGCCTGCATGTGATCCATATCCTTCCAATCCTGCATATTCATGTGGCTATCGAAAAGCTTCTTAATTAGCCTCTCGTAGCTACTTCCATCACTGCCTAGACTACTGCAACTCCCTATACACTGGGATCAGCCAATCTTCCCTGTCCAGCCTGCAACTGGTCCAAAACGCCGCAGCGAGACTCCTGACGGGTACCCGTAAAAGGGACCACATCACCCCGATTCTGGCCTCTCTCCACTGGCTCCCTGTACGGTACAGAATCAACTTCAAGCTCCTCCTATTCACGTATAAAGCCCTAAATGGACACTCCCCCCCCCCCTACATCAAAAATCTTCTAACCCCCCTCTCTAACTCCAGGTCCCTCAGGTCGGCCGACTTGGGGCTACTCACTATCCCGCGGTCTAGGCTTAAGCTCAGGGGTGACCGCGCTTTTGCGGTTGCAGCTCCTAGTCTGTGGAACAGCATCCCTCTCCCCATCAGAACTGCCCCCTCCATCGACTCCTTTAAGTCCAGGCTCAAAACCTATTTCTACTCCCTAGCATTTGAGGCTCATTGAGGAGGCGCTGTGAACTGTTTGCGTGCTACTGTATGTTTCATTTTTTTCCATTGGAACCTAATCAGATGTACAGCACTTTGGTCAACGTGGGTTGTTTTTAAATGTGCTATACAAATACAATTGACTTGACTTGACTTGACTTGACTACCTGTGGCAATATATTACAGGCATTTCTCTAAATGAAAAGGGTTTGTTTTAATTGAACATGTTTTGATGACTATATTCAACTCTCTTGCTTTAACTGAAAAGGGATTGTTTTTCCTTGGTGAATGTCCAATATAAAACAATCCATAAAGTTTATTAAAAAAAGAGAATTGCAGGACAGCTAACATCTGTGGAGAGTGACGTAAGATTTATTATTTCAGCTCATTGAATTTTCACCAGAACAATCACATGGCTCACCGACGTGGAATGATCTGTGTGTGTGTAAAAAAAGAAAAAATGTAAACCACAAATCTGTTTTACACTTTCCCCCTCTGACCTTAAAGTTATAGCCTCTACTACTTGACACTTCCACCCTGAGGAAAAATGTTTTGGCATTCTACCCTTTCTATACTTTGCATAGTTTTATATACTTCGATCAGCCTCCGATGCTCCAAAGAAAACTATCCAAGTTTGTCCAACGTCTCCTTACAGCAAATACCCTCTAATCCAGGCAGCATCCTGGTGACTTCTTCTGCACCCTCTCCAATGCCGATGGAAACGCTCAACCATCCCGTTGGCTTGGGGATGATAGGCGGTGGTCTGCTGTAAGCACGAACCATACAGCTGTGCCAGCGCGGCCCAGAGGGACGAGGTGAACTGGGCCCCCCGATCCGTAGTGATAATAGCCGGGACCCCAAAACGAGCCACCCAATGCAACGCCAGGGCCCGTGCACAGGAGGCCGCCGAGGTGTCCGACAACGGGAGCGCCTCCGGCCAACGAGTGAACCGATCAACCACCGTCAGTAGGTGAGTGTAACCCCTAGAATAGGGCAATGGACCCACCAAATCCACATGGATGTGGAAAAAACGGACGGGTGGAACCTCAAATCTCTGGTATGGGGGCTGGACATGACGATGGACTTTGGAGGTCTGGCACGGAATGCAGGCGTGTGCCCAGGCTGCCACCTGCTTTCGCAGGCCATGCCAGATAAACCGGTCAGCCACCATGGCTGAAGTCGCCCTGATGGACGGATGTGCCAGGCCATGAATGGCCTCAAAAACCTTACACCGCAGAGCGGCAGGCACCACCGGGCGAGGGCGTGGGAGGGAAACGTCACACCACAACTTGGTACCTGTGGGGCCACACGCCACCTGCTCTAAACGCAGTCCCGAGGTTGTGGAGGCGTACACCGCGGCAGTCCCTTCCAGGCGCTGAGCCTCCGCTAGCTCCTGGAAATCCACCTGTTTACCCACCACGGCTACGGAGGGAATGGCCGGCCGGGACAGGGCATCAGCAACGGCATTCAACTTACCCGCAATATGACGGACATCGGTCGTAAACTCCGAAATCAGGGTTAGGTGCCGCTGCTGGCGAGCCGACCACGGATCAGAAACCTTAGCAAAAGCGAATGTCAGAGGTTTGTGATCCGTGTAGGCCACGAAAGAACGGCCTTCTAAAAAATAACGGAAGTGGCGGACTGCTAAATAAAGGGCCAGGAGCTCCCTATCGAACGCACTGTACTTGAGCTCCACTCGAGAGAGCTGCCTGCTGAAAAACGACTGAGGCTGCCAATTACCGTCGACCTGCTGCTCCAAAACCCCACCCACCGCCACGTCTGAGGCATCCACCATCAGAGCTGTGGGGGCGGAGGAGCGCGGGTGCACCAGCATGGTGGCGTTGGCGAGGGCCTGTTTGACCGCAACAAAAGCCGTCTCCGCAGCTACGGACCATACCAACTCAGTGGGGTTACCCTCGAGACATTGAAAAAGGGGGCGCATAACCCGAGCTGCTGCAGGCACGAACCGATGATAGAAATTCACCATGCCCACGAATTCCTGCAAGCCCTTGATGGTAGTCGGGCGGGGGAAAGAGCGGACCGCGTCCACTTTAGCTGGTAAAGGAGTGGCACCGGCCGGAGTAACCCGGTGACCCAAAAAATCCACCATGGACAGGCCGAATTGGCATTTGTCCGGATGGAGAATCAGGCCATGGTCTTGCAGCCTCTGGAACACCGTGCGGAGGTGGACCAAGTGCTCCTGGACCGAACGGCTGGCAATCAAAATATCGTCAAGATAAATAAAGACAAACGGCAACCCTCGACCCACCCGGTCCATTAGACGCTGGAATGCCTGAGCTGCATTTTTCAGGCCGAAAGGCATACGCAACCACTCAAACAGTCCGAACGGAGTAATGGTCGCTGTTTTTGGAATGTCCGGCGGGTGGACCGGGATCTGATGGTATCCCCGCACCAAATCAATTTTTGAAAATATTGTAGCCCCCTCCAGGCTAGCTGAAAAGTCCTGAATGTGTGGAATCGGATAGCGGTCCGGCCGTGTTGCCGCGTTGAGTCGACGGAAGTCACCACATGGTCTCCACCCCCCAGACGCTTTGGAAACCATGTGCAAGGGGGAGGCCCACGGACTACTCGAAGGCCGAATAATTCCCAACCTCCAAGTTTAGGAACTCCTCTCGCGCCCTGGCCAGCTTGTCGGGTGGGAGGCGCCGTGCCCGGGCAAAAACCGGCGGCCCCTCGGTTGGGATGAAATGGACGACCCCGTGCTGCTCAGAAGGTGAATCAAAACGCTGGACGAGGAGCTGCGGGAAGTCGGCTAGGACCACATCGAACTGACCGGGAGCCGTGGTAATGGACTGGATTACTAGGCTGGGTGGGGCGGCGCTTGTAGAAGCCTCTGGTCCAGTACCCCGAGGCCGTACATCAGCCGAGGGTTGCAGGCCCCTCCCTCGGACGTCTGCGACCAAAGAAAACGCCCATAGGAAATCTGCCCGCAATATGGCCTGGCCCACATCCGCAACGATGAATTCCCAACGGTAAGTCCTGGACTCGAAGGACAGGGACATAGTCCTTTTACCGTATGTACGGATGGTGCTACCATTCACTGCAATTAGGGGCGGGCCCTTTTCCCCCACTCGAACTTCACAGTCATAGGGGGCACAATACTTATGACTGCTCCCGTATCCACTAGGAAAACGATCCCGGTACTCTGATCTGTAGCGTAGAGGCGGTGGTTACGGCCAACCGAGACTGCCTCTACAGTCGATCGGCCCAGGCGTTTCCCGGAAACGAACACGGGGATCTACAGCTTCGTGCCTCGCTGCCCCACCGCCGATGGAAAGAGCACCAGCCACGCCTATCCGGCTCTGTTGGTCGAGCCCGCTGCCAATGAACAGGCGCCACCGCCCTCTCTTGGCGGGCCGACTGCGAAGTAGCGGCCGATGCGTCGCTCTCCCGGCCGCACCCCCGACTGCCGCTGGGCCTCGAGACCCGGTTAACGGAGCCGTCTCGGGTGTTGCGCTTCCTAACGAGCGTGTCGGCCTTCTCGGCGAACGCTACCGGATCTTCAAAAGAGACGTCCGCCAACACCAACCTGACGTCCCCAGGTAGCTTCTCCCGAAAGGCCGCTTCAAATATCATGCATGGCTGATGGTCGCCCGCCAAAGTCAGCATCTCGGACATCAACTCCGACGGCAGCCGCTGCCCCAGGTCTGGCAAATGGAGGAGCTTCAGAGCCCGCTGGTTCTGGGCCCAGCCGAAGGTCCGCAGCAGGAGCTTCTTGAGCCCCACGTACTGGTTCGTTTGGGGTGGACTGGTCAGGTATCGGCTGACCCGCGCAGCCACCTCCGCCTGCAGACAGCTCACCAGGTGGTGGTACTTCTCCTGGTCTTCCTCCACCTTTTTAAGATGGAACTGTGATTCTGCCTGCACAAACCACAGGTGCGGCTGACGGGCCCAGAACGGCGGTAGATGGATTTCGCCCGCGCTCGCTCCCGCCTGCGACATGCTGCTGCTTGCTTCTTACGTTCGAGGTCACCAATGTAGTGAGTCCAAACGAGTGGTATTATCCAAATACTTTATTGGTATAAAACCCGTGACAAACGCAACGCACTTCTTCTTGGACTAACACTAACTTCGTTCACTAATCTAATCTCCATCTACAGTTTGGCGCCAGGCATTTAAATACCTCGCGCTCCCTCACCCCGTGACCGTAAACCAATCCGAGGGTTCTACTACCTGGCCAATCCCTATGTCCCTACAATGTAATGTTAAAATTGTACAGGGCATTGGTGAGGCCGAATCTGGAGTATGGTGTGCAGTTCTGGTCGCCAAATTATAGGAAGGTTGTCGACAAAATGGAGAGGGTACAGAGGAGATTTACTAGAATGTTGCCTGGGTTTCAGCACTTAGGCTACAGAGAGAGGTTGAACAGGTTGGGTCTTTATTCTTTGGAGCGTAGAAGGTTGAAGGGGGACTTGATAGAGGTTTTTTTAATTTTGAGAGGGACGGACAGAGTTGACGTGGGTAGGCTTTTCCCTTTGAGAGTGGGGAAGATTCCAACAAGGGGACATAGCTTCAGAATTGAGGGACAAAGGTTTAGGGGTAACATGAGGGGGAACTTCTTTACTCAGAGGGTGGTGGCTGTATGGAATGGGCTTCCGGTGGAAGTGGTGGAGGCTGGCTCGATTTTATTATTTAAGAGTAAATTGGATAGGTATATGGATAGGAGGGGATTAGAGGGTTATGGTCTGAGTGCAGGTAGATGAGACTAGGTCAGGGAGAATGGTCGGCGTGGACTGGTAGGGCCGGACAGGCCTGTTTCCATGCTGTAGCTGTAGTTGTTATATGGTTATATGGTTATATACTTAAAGTGATGGGTAGAACCTGGGATGAAATAAGGATGAAATAAGGATTTCCTATCATCGTGTGGATTGTTGTGATCTCGAATGCATTGTCTAAAACACCATTGAAAGCAGATTCAATTGCCCCTGTCTAAAAGTAATTGGATGTATACTTGAAAGGGAAAAATAAATTGTGAAAAGGGGTCAGGCAGGATAGACTTCTGTGGTCTGTCAGAGTGGTTCTGTGATGATAAAAGGCTCCAATTTGATTATTTATTCATGTTTCTGGAGAATGAGAATTTTTATGAATTTTCATATTGCAGATTCCGAACTTGCTCTTTTGTATGCTGTTCATGGGGAAAAAAATATGTCAGAAGGTAGTTTAAGCCTTTTGCTGTATTATTATAGATTGAAGAATACACAGATGGCTGGGCTTTTCTCTTCTCGTGCACTGTTTGCTACTTTGAAAGACAGGAACACCATGTTGTGAGTCTACTAACTAATGCAGGAACAACTGAAATGATTTATCACAGCCGTCATAACTTTGTAGGTGTAAAAACAAGGCAGCGAGATGGCGCCGGTGTAAATACCATATTAAAAACAAAGAAACGATTCTGCACATTATATGTTATCTCCAGGTTGCACTTGAAACAACAAATCAATAGTTTTGCAGGTTAAAATTTTGTGCGTGGGTGTGACAGCGCCCTCCTACTGATGAACTCCAAATGTCATCTATTGAAACAGAGGGGTTTGCAGCTGAACTCTGACAAGAAAGTCCTATTATCTTCAGGGCATCCGTGGTAGAATGCAACATGTACGATCAAACGAATCTGCCACCGGTAGGTAGGTAATTGTGTTTTTCGAGTGTATTACTCAGATTAATGAATACCAACAGCCCCTTGGCTGTTCATTCGATTCATTTAGTAAGTAAGTTAAGTGTCAGAATTAAATAGTTTGGTTGAAGAGCAACACAACAATGCCTGACAGTTATTCATAGGCACCTCATACAATACAAAGGCGTGCAAAATGTTGATGCGATTAGCTGGTGGCATTAAACCACCTCCAGTACTTTCAGCCTAAACCACTGCTTTGTAAAGTTTGTTTTGCTGTTGTTTTACATCCTGCGAAAGCTGAAACCCCGTCCTTTCAAAGAATCAATTAATTAATTAATTAATTAACGGAATTAGTCAATTTGGGATGGCACAGTTGGTAGAGCTGCTGCTGCTGCAAAGCTCCAATGACCCACGTTGAATCCTGACCACTGGTGGTGTCTGTATGTAGTTTGCCCGTTCTCTCCATGACCCTGTCAGATTCCTCTGGGTGAACTGGTTTTGTACAAAGCTTAAGGTCATAGGTGATAGGAGAAGAATTAGGCTATTCGGCCCATCAAGTTCACTCCACCATTCAATTATGACTGATCTATTTCCCTCCTCCAAACCCCATTCTCTTGCCTTCTCACCATAAGCCCTGACACCCATACTAATCAAGAATCTATCTATCTCTGCCTTAAAAATATCCATTGACTTGGTCTCCATTGCCTTCTGTGGCAAGAAATTCCACAGATTCCCCACCCTCTGATTAAAGAAATTCCTCCTCATCTCCTTCCGAAAGGAAAGTCCTTTAATTCTGAGGCTATAATCTCCAATCCTGGGCTCTTCTACTAGTGGAAACATCCTCTCCATATCCACTCTATCCAATCCTTTCATAATCAGTAAGTTTGAATAAGGTTCCCCCTCATCCTTCTAAACACCAGCGAGTAGAGGCCCAGTGCCATCAAATGCTCATCATATGTTAACCCACTCATTCCTGGGATCATTCTTGTAAACTTCGTCTCGACCCTTTCCAGAGCCAGCACATCCTTCCTCAGATATGTGGCCCAAAATTGCTTGCAATACACCATATGCGGCTTGTCCAGCGTCTTCTAGAGCCTCAGCATCACGTTCCTGTTTTTGTATTCTAGTCCTCGTGAAATAAATGCTTATCTGGGTTTGTTAGGTCAATTGGCTATAGTCAATCGTGGCTATAGCATACATGAGTGGTAAAATCTGGGTGATAGCTGATGGGAATGTGGTGAGAATGAAATGGCCCTGGCTAGAATGTCTAAAAATGGGTGTTTGATGATCAAAGAGTCATTCAACCTGTTCCACTCCTGCCCTCTCATACACTTCCTTTCACCTACTTATTCAACTCCCCTTTGAATTGAATTGCCTCCACTACTATTTTTGGCAACGCGGTTCTGGTTTTAACCACCCTTCAGTCCATCAGGTCTGTGCCGACCATCCTCCAACCATTTACACTAATGTGACATCAATCTTTTTTATTCACCACACAATCATTGAGTCCATCCCCACCTTCTCCATCATGGTCTGGTTTGGCTCAGCCACCAAGCATGACATCCAGAGGCTGCAACGGATCGTTCGCACAGCTGAGAAGGTTGTTGGCTGCAACCTTCCCCCCATTGACAAACTGTACACTGCAAGGGCCAGGAAGCAAGCGGGCAAGATCATCTCTGACCCCTCTCACCCTGGCCACAAACTCTTTGAAGCACCTCCCTCTGGAAGGCAACTCCGGACTGTCAAAGCAGTCAGACATAAAAATAGCTTTTTTCCCGCTAGTGGTAGTTCTACTCAATAACCAAAGTCTGTAGTTTCTTTTTTGCTCTGGTTTATTTTCACCCACATGTTTAGACCGTAATGTTGTATCCTTATTGTTTTGATGTGTTTATGCTTTATTCTTAATTGTTAACTGTATGTTTGTGTTGTCATTTGTGAGCGGAGCACCAAGGCACATTCCTTGTATATGCACCTACTTGGCCAATAAACTTATTCATTCATTCATTCATTCATTCATTCATTCATTCCAACTCTTCGATCCATCCTCCCCAGCCCTAGTTTCAATCATTTACTTGCACTATAGGGACAGTTTACATTGTACAATTAACCTACCATTCCACATGTCTTTGGCATGTGGGAGAAAACTGGAGCAGCCAGAGAAAGCCCTCATGGTCACAGAGATGACGTACAAACTCCACATGGGCAGTACCCACGTGAATGAATTGAACCTGCATCTCTGGCATTATTAGTCGGTGGCTTAATTAATTGCACCACTGTGCCACCCATTGTAATATAGGCTATGATCAATCTGGAAATTAGGCAGAAGTGTGACGGGCTTTGTATAAAGTTATGGGGCTTTAATTTACCTACAGACTAAATGAGTCAAATTTGCTGTGATAAACTGGAAAATAAATCTAAGAAACGTATACACAATACTTTTCTTGATCAATATTTCGAGGAATTAACTGGAGAAAAGGCTTTTGTGGAACTTGTTTTGTGCAGTGTGAAAAGATTTGATGATCATCTTATTGTAAAATAAATCTTTGAGAGTGACCATAACAGTATTGGATTTTACATTGTGTTTGGAGGTGAGGAAATTCAATGCAAGATTGTGATCTTAAATCTAAACAAATAAAACCATGATGGCATAAGTTTGGTCTGGTTGACTGGGCGAATATATTGAAATGTATGACAGTGGATAGACAATGATTAGTGTTTAAAGAAACAATGCATTAAAAAAATATTCCTTTCAGGCACGAAAACCCAAAAGGAAAAGCAGTTCACCCATGGGTAATGTGTTAAAATAAAGGTTGTTTAATCCAAGAGGCTTTTTAACGTGTCCAGAAATAGCAGCAGGCCTTGGGATTGGTAGCAGTTTAGAACCCAGGTGAAGAGGACTGAGAAATTGATAGAGAAAGACAAGATAGTGAAAGCAGATTGCCAAGAAACATTAAAATTAACTAAGAGATTTAGGAGTGTAAGAAAATAACTGCAGAAGGTTGTGTAGGAGCGGCAAGTTGTGCAATAGGTAAATGTCAGCAAGGGAAAGTGTTGGACCTTTTCAGGCAGAGACGGGAGAATTTATAATGGCAGAATAAGTCATAAGAAATGGGGAATAAGAATAAACAGATGATTATTAAATGTCTATTATATCTATATTAAACAATTATTTTTATGTGCCTTCACAGAAGAAGACACACAAAACCAGCCAGATATAATGGGAAATCAAGGAGAATGAATAGTTAAAAGAATTTAGTATTAGTCAAATGCTACGAAAGACATTAGTGAGTTTGAAAGCTGATAAATTCCAAGGATCCATTGACTGACACCACTGAATCTTGCAAGAAGGTGGCTTTAAAGATGTTGGATAGCCGAGTTATCATTTTGCAGAAGTTTACAGATTCAGGATTTGTTCCTGTGAATTGGAAGGTGTTAAACATGACCTCATTGTATAAGTACAGAAAGAGAGAGAAAAAAACAGGGGACTGTCAACCTGTTAGATGAATGTCAATGGTTTAGAAAATCCTTACTGTATACTGCACCTTCAGGTTATGCATCACCATTAAATTTGGAAAATGTGCCCTGAACCCAATTTTAAGTAATTAAAACACATTAAGAAACACATTAAGCAAAATGGTAGATCTAGTACCAATATATGGGGAATCCCACTGTACATTCCCACCAGTTCAAAAAACAACCTTTCATTTCTGTTATTTATATTTGCATTATTTAGTCAATTTTCTGCACAACTGCTTTCCTTCCATGAGCTATGAAATACAGACAAAGGATTACATGAATTTTAAAAACAATTTGTGATTAATATCAGAAGAGTGGGTTGTGGCATGCTAATCATTATGAAGACACAGCTGAGACAGAGTTCAAATTCAAAAGGGGAAGTATTCAGACCCCTTCACTTTTCCACATTTTGGTACATTATAGCCTTATTTTAAAATGGATTAAATTCTTCTTTTTAATCATCAATCTACGCACAATACCCCAGAATGAAGAAGCGAAAACAGGTGTTTAGAAATTTTTGCAAAGTAATTCAAAATAAATAACTGAAATATCACATTTACATAAGTATTCAGACCCTTTGCTATGACACTCAAAATTGAGCTTATGTTCATCCTGTTTCCATTGATTATCCTTGAGATGTTTCTACAACTTGATTGGAGTCCACCAGTGGTAAATTAAATTGATTGGACATGATTTGGAAAGGCACACACCTGTCTATATGATGTTCCACAGTTGACAGTGCATGTCAGAGCAAAAACCAAGCCATGAAGACAAAGGAATTGTCCCTAGACCTCCGAAACAGGATTGTGTTGAGACACAGATCTGGGGAAGGGTATAAAACAATTTCTGCAGCATTGCAGGTCCCGAAGAGCACAGTGGCCTCTGTCATTCTTAAATGGAAGAGCTTTGGAACCACCAGGACTCTTCATAGAGCTGGCCGCCTGGCCAAACTGAGCAATCGGGGGAGATGGGCCTTGGTCAGGGAGGTGACCAAGAGCCCGATGGTCACTCTGACAGAGCTATAGAGTTCCTCTGTGAAGATGGGAGAACCTTCCAGAAGGACAACTATATCTGCAGCACTCCACCAATCAGGCCTTTATTGTAGAGTGGCCAGACGGAAGCCACTCCTCAGTAAAAGGCACATGACAGCCCACTTGGAGTTTGCCAAAAGGCACCTAAAGGACTCTCAGTCCATGAGAAACAAGATTCTCTGGTCTGATGAAATCAAGATTGAACTCTTTGGCCTGAATGCCAAGCGGCACCGCTCATCACCTGGCCAATACCAAACCTACGGTGAAGCATGGTGGTGGCAGCATCATGCTGTGGGGATGTTTTTCAGCAGCAGAAACTGGGAGACTAGTCACGATCGAGAGAAAGATGAATGGAGCAAAGTACAGAGAGATCCTTGATAAAAACTTGCTCCACAATGTTCTGGACCTCAGACTGAAGGTTCAAAAGGATAACGACCTTAAGCACACAGCCAAGACCACACAGGAGTGGCTTTGTGACAAGTCTGTGAATGTGCTTGAGTGGCCCAGCCAGAGCCCGGACTTGAACCTGATCGAACATCTCTGGAGTGACCTGAAAATAGCTGTGCATCGACTCTCCCCATCCAACCTGACAGAGCTTGATAGGATCTGTAGAGAAGAATGGGAGAAATTACCCAAATACAGGTGTGCCAAGCTTGTAGCATCATACCCAAGAAGATTTGAGGCTATAATCGCTGCCAAAGGTGCCTCAACAAAGTACTGAGTAAAGGGTCTGAATACGTATGTAAATGTGATACTTCAGTTATTTCTTTTTAATTACTTTGCAAAATTTTCTAAACCTCTGTTCTCACTTTTTTATTATAACCATATAACCATATAACAATTACAGCATGGAAACAGGCCCGTTCGGCCCTACCAGTCCACGCCGACCACTTTCTCTGACCTAGTCTCATCTACCTGCTCTCAGACCATAACCCTCCAATCCCCTCCCATCCATATACCTATCCAATTTACTCTTAAATAATAAAATCGAGCCTGCCTCCACCACATCCACCGGAAGCTCATTCCACACAGCCACCACCCTCTGAGTAAAGAAGTTACCCCTCATATTACCCCTAAACTTTTGTCCCTTAATTCTGAAGTTATGTCCCCTTGTTGGAATCTTCCCCACTCTCAAAGGGAAAAGCCTACCCACGTCAACTCTGTCCGTCCCTCTTAAAATTTATAAAACCTCTATCAAGTCCCCCCTCAACCTTCTACGCTCCAAAGAATAAAGACCCAACCTGTTCAACCTCTCTCTGTAGCTTAAGTGCTGAAACCCAGGCAACATTCTAGTAAATCTCCTCTGTACCCTCTCCATTTTGTCGACATCCTTCCTATAATTTGGCGACCAGAACTGCACACCATACTCCAGATTCGGCCTCACCAATGCCCTGTACAATTTCAACATTACATCCCAACTTCTATATTCGATGCTCTGATTTATAAAGGCAAGCATACCAAACGCCTTCTTCACCACCCTATCAACATGAGATTCCACCTTCAGGGAACAATGCACAGTTATTCCCAGATCCCTCTGTTCTACTGCATTCCTCAATTCCCTACCATTTACCCTGTACGTCCTATTTTGATTTGTCCTACCAAAATGCAGCACCTCACGCTTATCAGCTTTAAACTCCATCTGCCATCTTTCAGCCCACCCTTCCAAAAGGCCCAAGTCTCTCTGTAGACTTTGAAAATCTACTTCATTATTAACTGCACCACCTATCTTAGTATCATCTGCATACTTACTAATCCACTTTGCCACACCATCAGCTAGATCATTAATGTCAACAGTGGACCCAACACAGATCCTTGGGGTACTCCACTAGACACTGGCCTCCAACCTGACATACAGTTGTCAACCATTACCCTCTGGTATCTCCCATTCAGCCATTGTTGAATCCATCTTGCAACCTCACTATTAATACCCAACGATTTAACCTTCTTAATGAACCTTCCATGTGGAACCTTGTCAAATGCCTTACTGAAGTCCATATAGACAACATCCACAGCCTTGCCCATATCAATTTCCCTGGTAACCTCTTCAAAAAATTCAAGAAGATTAGTCAAACATGACCTTCCAGGCACAAATCCATGTTGACTGTTTCTAATCAGGCCTTGTTTATCCATGTGATTATGGGGTATTGTGTGTAGATTGATGATAAAAAAATGATAAAAAAATGAATTTAATACATTTTAAAATAAGGCAGTGAAGAAAGCCAATGGAATGTTGGCCTTCGTAACAAGAGGAGCAAAGAGGTCCTTCTACAGTTGTACCGGGCCCTGGTGAGACCGCACCTGGAGTACTGTGTGCAGTTTTGGTCTCCAAATTTGAGGAAGGATATTCTTGCTATGGAGGGCGTGCAGCGTAGGTTCACTAGGTTAATTCCCGGAATGGCGGGACTGTCATATGTTGAAAGGCTGGAGTGATTGGGCTTGTATACACTGGAATTTAGAAGGATGAGGGGGGATCTTATTGAAACATATAAGATAATTAGGGGATTGGACACATTAGAGGCAGGAAACATGTTCCCAATGTTGGGGGAGTCCAGAACAAGGGGCCACAGTTTAAGAATAAGGGGTGGGCCATTTAGAACGGAGATGAGGAAGAACTTTTTCAGTCAGAGAGTGGTGAAGGTGTGGAATTCTCTGCCTCAGAAGGCAGTGGAGGCCAGTTCGTTGGATGCTTTCCAGAGAGAGCTGGATAGAGCTCTTAAGGATAGCGGAGTGAGGGGGTATGGGGAGAAGGCAGGAACGGGGTACTGATTGAGAGTGATCAGCCATGATCGCATTGAATGGCGGTGCTGGCTCGAAGGGCTGAATGGCCTACTCCTGCACCTATTGTCTGTTGTCTATTGTCTAAAATGTGAAAAAAGTGAAGGGGTCTGAATACTTTCTGAATGCACTAGCTGTAATGCCAGGTTGTTGCAGAAGGTGACACACTCAAGACAGTGATTGATAATAAGAAATCATAACCGATGTTCAATTCCTGAAGGGAAGAAAATAATAAAGTTAACAGCAAGGAAATGTCATACATAGTGTAATGAAGTGCATAGCATGTGAGAAATTAAGATAACTTTGCAGAGTGCAGTTTAGAATTTAAGTTGGAGAATTATTTAGGAGGTGCTTTTGTGCAATGAAGGGAGGGGAAGGGAAAAGACATTGTGGCCTTCCATCACAATGAGGAGAGGACTGGAGGAGACTCACTGTGATGGATGTTTCTTTTTTTGTGTGTTTTTGGGGTTGTGTAATTTGCCTATTTTAATGCCTAATTTAATGCTTTTATTGTTGAACTGTGGGTGACTGAATTTCGTCAAAATTTAGGAAAATAACTGCAGATTCTGGTACAAATCGAAGGTATCACAAAATGCTGGAGTAACTCAGCGGGTCAGGCAGCATCTCTGGAGAGAATGAATGGGTGATGTTTCGGGTCGAGACCCTTCTTCAGACTGATGTTGGGGGGCGGGACAAAGGAAGGATGTAGTTGATTTAGTTTAGTTTAGAGATACAGTGCGAAAACAAGCCATTCAGCCACTAAGTCTGCGCCGACTAGCGATCCACACAAACACTATCCTACACACACAAAGGACAATTTACAATTTCACCAAGCCAATTAGCCTACAAACCTATACATCTTTGGAGTGTCGGAGGAAACCGGAGCACATGGTGAAAACCCACGTAGGTCACAGGCAGAACGTACAAACTTCATACAGACAGCAGTCGTAATCAGGATTGAATCCGGGTCTCTGGGGCTGTAAGGCAGCAGCTCTATTGCTGCGTCATGGGCTGCCCTAAAAGTGTTAAGTCAACTGTCTTTGACTAGCAAGTCTACCTGAAATAGCTCCATCATTTTACATATGGTGGAACTGAATGAGTCCAGTTGCCTACCATGGTAACAGGATAGGAGTGTGCACATGCTATCATCTGAATAGATTGGATTAAGTCATTAAGCCTCTCAAAGGATGTTTCAATGTTGTGTTTGTTTCCAAAGGAATATTCTTTGTCAATATTTTATCGACTCTTTGCAAAATCTTTGGTCAAACAGACTTTGGATCTGCTAAATACTCTCCAGAAGAGAGCAGATGCAAGTTAACCATGAGTACAATCTTTTGCTCAAATGAGATGGCTGTGGAAAAGGCTGTTCATTGGCACAATGCAACTATGTAGGACAGTGATGGAAATGTAAAATTTGGATGAGAAGACAATGAATAACTCAATAAGGGTGGGATGTGGTGATCGGGCACGGGTGGGATGTGGTGATCAGGCACAGGTGACAGTGCGTTGACACCAATGCAAGGTGGAATTTGACAGCAGTCTACTTGATAAAGTATATGATGTTGAGGTTGAAAAGGGGTCCAAGCAGATATATCATGAAATGAGTTTGCAAATGGAATTGATAATATTGAAGAAGAATACGACATCAAAAATGAACAGCATGCTCAATACTTCCTCTGAGAGTCATAAATTTGTAGTGGGGATGATTCACTTATTTGAAAGTATGGGTCAAGTCAAGAGTGTCTACTCGAAATGGTGCTGGCTCGACGGACCAAATGGCTTCCTCCTGCACCTATTTTCTATGTTTCTATGTTTAATTGTCATAACAGGAACCGAACAATGATTTTTTTTCCGTGCTGCAGCTTTACTGGACCATTAATGTAACAACACACAAACAGATACACAATGATCTATAATACTTCATAACCAGGCCATAATAAATCAAAACCATATTCATTGTGTGATCAAAACACAGTCCATAATTGATCATAGTTGCTCAGATTGTGTTAGTGTTGTGCAATGTTCAAGAGCCTGATAAATGAAAGGACACAGTGCTGAAGTAACTCGCCAGATCAGGTAGCATCCCTGGAGAACGTGGATAGGTGACGTTTTGGGTCGAGACCCTCCTTCAAGAGCCTGATGATTGCCGGGAAGAAGCTGTCCTTGAATCTGGAGGTCACAGTTAGGAATATGCCTATTTTGCTATAGGTCAGTAACGAGGCTGGTATTGCATCATGCAGTAAAATGAAGAGGTTGAGGAATAAACCTTCAAGGAAAAAATGTTACAAATTTGTCAGAGAATTAGACTAGGGAGAGGTGTCCCAGGGCTAAATGTAAGACAGGCCATTATTGATAGCCTTAGTCAAACACATTGCTTGAACGGTGAATTGCCCATCTGAGGATAATGAGATGATTAACCTCAATGGCAGACAGTACAGGGAATTAGTCATGTATCTGAGAGAAAGGGAGTTCAGAAAGTGTAAGGACAATAGCCGCGCCAGCCTTCTACTCTACAAACACGACAATAAACAAAAAAGCTCAGAATGAGTTGCTGTATATTGATTTAGTCTGGCTAAGGTGACACTGATGGAGAGGATGAGGCAGCAGAGATCCTTGGACAGAGCTCCGAGTCTACAAGATTCTTACTATCTACAGTTTTGTTGAATGGACTGAATCATGCACAGACTGAGTTGGATGCTTTGAGAGCAAACTGCATTAAAATGAACGGGACTCCCAAAGCCCTAAAGATCCCCTGAAGGATTTTGCAGCAAATAAGGAGATCTGAATGTCGGCCAAATCCATCTAGTAAGAGTGCAACAGGACAGGCTGAAAACAATCAAGTCAGAATTGAAAGTCTTGGCGATAATCCAGAAAAAAAATGTCAGAGAAGATGACTTTATGTCAGCAGGAAAGAAAAACTGAGTCAGGAATCCAGGAGCACTAATATGGAGAAGGCTATTAATATATAACCACCAAGGAGGTTGTAACTAGGTTAGTGGCATTCAAATGCTATAGGAAGGGTAATGTTCATCTGGAAAGAGTGCAAAGAAGATTTACGAGGATGTTGCCAGGACTCGAGGACCTGAGTTATTGGGAGAGGTTGAGTAGGCTAGGACTTTATTCCTTCGAGAGCAGGAGGCCGAGGGGGTGATCTTGCAGAGTTGTATAAAATCATGAGGGGAATTGAATGGGGTAAATGCACAGAATCTTTTACCCAGAGTTGGAGAATTGAGAAACAGCGGACATAGGTTTAAGGTGGGAGGAGAAAATATTTAATAGGAACCTGAGGAACAACTTTTTCCACATAGAGGGTGGTGAGTACATGGAACAAGTTGCCAGTAGAGGTAGTTGAGACAGAACCTATAACAACATTTAAAAGACATTTGGATAGGTAAATGGTTAGGAAATATTTAGAGGGATAAGGGGCGAACATTGTCAATTGGGACAAGCATAGATGAGGCATCTTGGTCGGCATGGACAAGATGGGCCCAAGGGCCTGTTTCAGTGCTGTATGACACTGTCTATGATTCTCTAAATTCATTGAATACTTTTGATCACTGTTGTTATTGACTGGATTTATACCTTGTAGCAAAAGATCTGGTATAATACGGTGGATCATGCAGCATTTCTGGAGAACATAGATTGGCGACGATTCAGGTCTGGACCTTTCTTCAGACTGGTCCCAACCCAAACATCTAAAGGACTGTTCCAACCCGAAATAATGCCAAGTTCTCCAGAGAATCTACCTGACTGAGTTACTTGAGCACTTTGTGGTTTTTGCTCAAGGTTGCAGCATCTACAGTTCCTTTTGCTTACTTCCTTCTTTCTGTATTTGGTTTTGAGGACTGTTTAGTGTGTACAGATAACAGCAAGAAGATTGTGATCCAGGATCTGTAATCGGATTTATTTAAAGTAATGAATATGTACTATATTATAGCTACAATTGCAGAGATGAATAAGGGAGTAGATGTTTAGGAGGCCTATGTGGAGAAGTGATTCACTAGAATTGCTATTGCTTAGATTAGAGATTTAGCAAACTCCAAGATCACTGTGCCCTGAACAAAAAGGCCAAAGATAGAGTGAATTCACTGTGAAGCCCTCATGTGCACAGTATGATTTAGCTTAAGGAATGTTAAAATGATCTTTACATTCCATTTCACCTAATTTAGCATGCCCAACATTTCTGGGTGTATATGTAATAAATGCCTGGAGAATTTGCATCTGAGGTTCAGCAATTCAATTCTATTAAAAATGTTATTGCAAAAAAAAGTGTTATGAAGTAGACTTTCAAAGCTGAAATTAGTTCTCCTTTTTGAATATTTGGAAATAGCATTCAGGATAACATATCCCCTTCTGCCCCCCATGTAATTAGAGGCCCTACTGAGTATTGACTGCTGTGCTGCCTGCTTAAAAGCAGCAGGTTGATATCACTTAAGGTTCATGTTGCCTGAAGTGGGAATGAGAAAACTGAGAGAAGTTTTGGCTGCAGAGAGAGTGGTAAGTCCACAACACAGGTATGGACTTCCCCACTATCAATGGGATCTATAGGAGGCACTGCTTTGAAGAGGCAGGCAATATCATCAAAGACCCTTGCCGCTTTGAGTCAAAACTTCAATGTGGATAAAATGCTCCCAGTCAAATACGCAGGGAACTCTCCGTTCTCAATTATTTTTAAGTTTTGAGAATATTTCTATGCCTCCACAAGCTCAATCAGATCATATCACACTGCGTTCCCGTTTGATTCACAAAAAAACAAAAACAAATATGTAGTGAGAAAAAACCTACGGGAAAATAGCAGAAGGGGGTGAATATAAATGCCAATCTACTTCTCTATGAACAACTATTATGCACACATCTCATTATCGCCATGGAAGCTAATCAAAATCTTCTCTATAAATCAAACAAATTATGATTATGTCTAGACCTGGTGGACTTTTCTGCCACCTCCCCAGGAGAGGTTCATAACAGTTTTATTTGCATATATGGCATTAATATGCATCACATATCAGATCACTTTATTTCAACGCATTTTTGCAGAAAATACGTGTTTTTAAATAAATTGTAAAACCATCGTGTACACTAATTTAAAGATGAAAGATTAAACTATCAGTGAGTTCAACTTATAGTGTTTTCAATACAAAACTTCCATCAACATTGCTTATTCATTGTTGAAAAATAAATCTCATTGCTGCATAAGGGTATTGTCAAACAAATATTAACTCGGAACAAAATACAGGTAGTTCTGCTATAATCAAAAGTTGAAAAGCAATAAGCTTATATTGTTACTGCAAATAACAACTAGTGTTCCCTTATTCATCACTAGCGTCATAACTAATTTGTTTTACGGAAACTTATTGTAATTAAGAAAATCAGCGAATAGCTTGGACAGAGAAAAATAGGGAATGGCTTGGGCAAAACAAAACGCTATTTACATGCTTCTTACAGAAACAAAATTAATTAGAGGTAGCAAGAGTTTTAGAATGGGGGAGCACTCTAGTGCTCAAGGCTTTTGTAATTAAACAAATGTATGCCAATGTTTCAACAATGGGTATGAGCAAATGGCCTTCATGTTGGGTAATGGACGAATGGGACATGGCACATAATCTAAATAATAAGCTTTAACAGGATTAAAGTGCACCATCTCCATTTTGTCAATGGACAGCGTGTGATTAAAAAAATGGAGTTGCAGTCAGGCTAAGGAAAATTTGCAAGGTTAGACATTTTTTCTTAAACAAACCCACAAGGCTGCCTAAAAAGTTAGGACATATAACTTGTGTGAATGAGTTCACCTCACAGATAAGCAGACTAACATGGTCATTATTGCACAAAGACAATCAGACTGTGGATGGGAAACGTTTGGAGTGAAACAAAAGGTCACAAAGTGGTGGAGGAGCTCAGCAGGTCAGGCAGCAAATTTGGCGAACATGGATAGGCAAAGTTTTGGGTCGAGACTCTTGCTACATTCTGAGGTTTAGAGTAATACGCGCCAGGCTGAGGCAAATTAATTAAAGGACATTCTTTTAGGAAGGAGATGAGGAATTTCTTTAGTCAAAGGGCGATGAATCTGTGGAATTCTTTGCCACAGAAGGCTGCGGAGGTAAATATGTGGATATATTTAAGGTAGAGGTAGATAGATTCTTGATTAGTATCGGTGTCAGAGGTGATGGGGAGAAGGCAGGAGAATGGGGTTAGGAGGGAGAGATAGATCAGCCATGAGTAAACTTGATGGGTTGAATGGCCTAATTCTGCTCCTATCACTTATGATCTTTATGAAATGAGACAAGCACGGATGGAGCATCTTGGTCGACAAGGACTATTCGGGCCAAAGGGACTGTTTCAGTGCTATATGACGCTATGACCACGGATAGAAGTAACAGTAATCGAATGCCGATTCACAATGAAATAAAGCAGTTTAACTGGTCCTTTTTGACCTTTTTTACTTTTGATTGCTCAAAATGAAGAAACATGCATAATCATACAAATATCCACAGCAGTTTGGAAGAGAATACTGTAGTTATACAACATGGAACACACAACAGTCCAGCACAGGAACAGGTTCTTTGACTCACAATGTCTATGCCAAATATGATAACAAGTCAAATTAATCTCCTCTGCCTGCATCTGATCCATGATTCCTAATTCCGTGCATTTCCATGTGCCTATTTAAACGCCTCTTAAATGTCACTACCATGTTTCCAGGCATCCTCTGTGTAGATGATAAATACAGGGTAAGGGGAGGGAGGTTTCGGGGGGATGTGAGAAAGAACTTTTTCACCTAGAGGGTGGTTGGAGTCTGGAACTCACTGCCTGGGGTGGTGGTGGAGGCGGGAACACTCACAACGTTTAAGAGGCATTTGGATGGGCACTTGAAATGCTACAACATTCAGGGCTACGGTCCAAATGCGGGAAAATGGGATTAAAATTAGACTGTGTTTGGTAACGGGCGGCACGGACACGATGGGCCGAAGGGCCTCTTTCTGTGCTGTTGGACTCTATGACTCTATGACTCTATAAATAGATAAGAAATGGAAAACAAAAAGTACCCCACAGGTCCCCTTTAAACTTTCACACTTTGACCTTAAAGATATGCCCTCTAGTCTTTGACATGTCCACTCTGGGGGGGGGGGGGGAATCAGACTGTCTATGCCTCTCAGAATTATATATTTTAAAATTTACTAGCCAGCTAGAGTCACAGGAGGTTGCAGATGCTGTTGTCTGGAGCAAAATACAAGTAACATTGGGTCGAGTAACACTAGGAGGGAAAGGAATTATCAGCATTTCAGAATGAGGCCAAGCAATATTATCGACAAGTCCTTTCCTTCCACTGACGCTGCTGGACCTGCTGAGTTCATCCATCAGTTTGTTTTCAAGCAGCCAGCTATTGATTTAGTCTCTCGCACAGATAGTGCATTCTGGTCAATCTACTTACCAGTTTTTCTTCTCCCTTTCATCTCCCATCTATGGAAGAAACACTCTAACTTCTAAATAGGTCAGAGCAACCACATTCAGCAGACTTGGGCAGCTGAGGCATTTGGTTACTGTTGATAAATGGAACACAACATGGCGCTCTTTGAAAATAGATTATAATCTGTTCCCATCTTCCAAACGCTGGTCTTGCCATAAATGTTAATTTTAGTTTAGTTTAGAGATACAGCACAGAATCGGGCCCTTCATCCCACTGAGTCCACACCAACCAGCAATCCCTGCACATTGGCACTATCCTACGCACTAGTGCGTGCAGCGTAGGTTTACTAGGTTAATTCCCGGAATGGCGGGACTGTCATATGTTGAAAGACTGGAACAACTAGGCTTGTACTCACTGGAATTTAGAAGGATGAGAGGGGATCTTATCGAAACAAATACGATTATTAAGGGGTTGGACACGTTAGGAGACATGTTCCCAATGTTGGGGGAGTCCAGAACCAGGGGCCACGGTTTAAGAATAAGGGGTAGGCCATTTAAAATGGAGATGAGGAAAAACTTTTTCAGTCAGAGAGTTGTGAATCTGTGGAATTCTCTGCCTCAGAGGGCAGTGGAGGGGAATTCTCTGAATGCATTCAAGAGAGAGCTAGATAGAGCTCTTAAGGATAGTGGAGTCAGGGGGTATGGGGAGAAGGCAGGAACGGGGTACTGATTGAGAATGATCAGCCATGATCACATTGAATGGTGGTGCTGGCTCAAAGGGCCAAATGGCCTACTCCTGCACCTATCGTCTATTGTCTATTTACAATTCTGACCAATGCCAATTAACCTAGAAACCTGCACGTCTTTGGAACGTGGGAGGAAACCGGAGCACCCTGAGAAAACCCACGAGGAGAACATCCAAACAGGCAGAAACCGTCATCAGGATCAAACCTGGGTCTCTGGTGCTGTCAGGCAGCAACCCTACCATTGCGCCGCCGTGCTGTTGTTAACCTGTATGAGGATTTAATGATCATTGTGTTGTCATGGAATCCGCTCTGAGTAATGGGAATATGCTACTTAATCTAAGGTTGTTACCAATTTTTATTTGTCATAGGTGATCAGACATCCGAGCGGTCCTTCCCTAAACCAGGGTACAGTCCCAGTTCTCCAACGTACTTCATTGTGTACATTGTACCGTAATAGTTCGAGAGATAAAATGCAATCTGAGAACGATATTCTGTCCTCTGGTATCTTTCTCTCCACTCTATCTTTTGCACTTGTTTGGCTTTATTATGTCCATGTATAGTTTTAACTGATTATTTGGATTGCATGCAAGCAAAAGCTTTTCACTGTACCTCAGTACAGGTGTGGCATGTCGAAAGAGGCCCGAAATAAAGGCGAGGAGCCGGGTATTTCAGGAGGTTTGGTTTTATTACAGTTATCAGACCGGTCAAGTCTGCTGGAATGACTTTGCGCCCAAAACCTCGTCCTTATATCCGTAGCAAAGGACCGCCCCCCTGGACCAGTCCATTCCCGTGCCGAGGGGTCGGTAGTGGTATGGCCCGACCCTTGGGAGCCGCCACACAGGTAACATTACTTAACTTAAACCAAAATATCTTATGCCTCGATGCCAACATGCTGTTATTTCAAGGGAAACCCCGTGGAGATTTCTGTTTGCACTACTTGCATGGGCCTAAACCAGCAGGGATTTCTTCTAGTTGCAAATGATATTTAAGCTAGTTCAAATGCTTTTAATTGATTTGAATGCAAGAATGTGCTCTAAGTACTTTAAATGCAAAACGAGTGCTGACCTCTCAAATTTCGTTATTAATTTTTTTCAGATGTAGGTGTCAGTAGCAAGGTGAAAAATTATTGTTCATCCATAACTGCTATTGTGAAGAGAGCTTTGAGCCACTTTTTGAACTGTTGAAGTCGATCTGGTGAAGGTACTGCTATAAATTGCCAGACTCAGTTTGTCCTACTTTATATGAATAGGATATACTGGAGCAAATTTGTTAGAATAGCTAGGATAGAGGTACAGATCTGAAGTGCAAATCTATCAGATGGTGCCTGGGATGTAGTTGTGTTCCAATCATGTCGCCATAATCCAGTGTTCTCATTCACTTCTCAATGTCGCATGGAGTTAGTCATGTTGGGTGAAGGATAGTTGTTGTGATAGTCAGGAAGAACAGTCACTTAATATTTAATGTAACAGTCACTTAATATTTCAGGCTGAACGGAAAGGTATAGAAGTGAAGACACACACCTCCAGATTCAGAAACAGTTCTACCCAGCAGTTATCAGGCAACTGAATCACCCTACCACAAATAGAGAGCAGTTCTGAACTACTATCTACCTCATTGGTGACCCTCGGACTATCTTTGATCTGACTTGACTGGCTTTACCTGGTACTAAACGTTATTCCTTATCATGTATCTATACACTGTTAATGGCTTGATTGTAGTCATGTATTGTCTTTCCACTGACTATTAGAATGCAACAAAAGCTTTTCATTGTACATGTGACAATAAACCAAACTGAAACTTCAAACACTTTAGCTATGACATTATCTCAAACATGATGCGCCCTGTCCTCATTGAGGATAGGGATATTCTACTCCATTTAGCTGCTTAGTTATCAAAAATATTAATAAATCTTAAATATCCCATAACTAATTGACAGCAAAGATGGTTGGTGAGTTCAGAGGGGGCTTTTGCTGGTTTTGAAAGCCATTCTGTGGATCCATTTGCCACCAATGGTTCAATGGGTCTTTTAGTTTCACATGTGTCAAGATACAGTGCATAGAATTCAGTAAATTATTATCATACATGGGTAAAATCCCATATTAAGTACAAAGTTTATAGAAATAACCCATTGAGACAATATTGCAAGAGTCATAGTCATAGAGTGATACAGTTTGGAAACAGGCCCTTCGGCCCAACTTGCCCATACCAGCCAACTATGTCCCAGCTACACTAGTCCCACTTGCCTGCGTTTGGTCCATATCCCTCCAAACCTGTCCGATCTATGAACTTGTCTAACTGTTTCTTAAATGATGGGATAGTCTCAGCATCAACTACTTCCTCTGGCAGCTCGTTCGATGCACCCACCACCCTCTGTCTGAAAAAGTTACCCCGGAGTCCTATTAAATCTTTTTCCCTTCACCTTGAACCTTTGTCCTCTAGTCCTCGATTCCCCTACTCTGGGCAAAAGACTATGTGCATCTACCCGATCTATTTCTCTCATGATCTTATACACCTCTATAAGATTACCCCTTATCCTCCTGCACTCCATTTAATAGAGACCCAGCCTACTCAGCCTCTCCCTATAGCTCACACCCTCTAGTCCTGGCAACATCCTTGTAAATCTTTTCTCTCACCTTTCAAGCTTGACAATATCTTTCCTATAACATATTTGCCCAGAACTGAACACAATATTCTAAATTTTTTGGTGCCATTTCCGATGTCCAAAATGCAGCTGGCCATAAAGATCCATTGCAGCCATCAACTCCTTCTGGATCGTTCCGCGAACAGTCGTCCCTCTCCTCGCTCGGCCACCATTCAGCCTTTGTGCTCCCGGTCGGTGCACTTCCTGCAGCCAAGCTTGATGGCATGGAAGATCAACTACCCTGTTTTTCTTACCGGCCCTTTGTTCTTGCATTCGTTGGCTCCCCCCACCTTCCTCTCCAGTCCTCCAGCCCTCTGGCATGAGCAGGGGCTGTGCCTAGTGGCTTCCCTCTCCAGGCTGATCCCCCGGTTCCACGGCCTGCTGCCGGGCAGTTGCCGTGGCCCATGGTTCCATATCCCCAGGCTGAAGTCTGAACTGGGCTCCCAGTGGAAGCGAATGCCTGGATCCAACCTGGGTTCATTACCTGTGGCGTAACCCAAGGCAAGCAGGCACCAATATGTGGACAAGATATCTGTCCCATTATTTGTTCAAAAATAGACACAAAAACCTGGAATAACTCAGCAGGACCAGCAGCATCTCTGGAGAGAAGTAATGAGTGATGTTTCGGGTTGAGACCCTTCTTCAGACTAGTTAGGGATAAGGGAAACAAGAGATATAGACGATGATGTAGAGAGATAAAGAACAATGAATGAAGGATATTCAAAAATGTAACGATGATAAAGGAAACAGGCCATTGTTTGCTGTTTGTTGGGTGAAAATGAGAAGCTAGTGCAACTTGGGTGGGGGAGGGATAGAGAGAGAGGGAATGCCAGGTTTAATTGAATTTAGAGAAATCAATATGCATATCACTGGGTTGTAAACTGCCCAAGCGATGTATGAGATGCTGTTCCTCCAGTTTGCGTTTAGCCTCACTCTGACAATGGAGGACAATGTTTGTTCATCACCAGTGTTCAAATGGCAACTGACCTGCTATAGTTGTCAAGTTTATGTGCCTCTTTCCGTCAGTTAAAACTGGTGCTCATTATTCAGAGATTTATGTTCTATTTTTTAAAGTTTGATTGTGAAGGATTCAGATTTGGGCATTTGTGTTTATACACCTGTGTTCTGTAGTGCTTGTGAGAATTTGCGCTTCACAGCAGTTTTAGACTGCAACTGAATGCATCAATTAACTGGTAGTATTCAAAATATTTTTTTCATTTTGCAGATGTTTCATGCAGAGGTAGACTTCAATCTTTTCCATATCCCTCCGGCATTATTAAATGCAAAGCATCCTTAGCATTCTGACTTCCCCAGTGTCCTGTTAAGTATATTCATATTTATAATGTAACTATCGAGAAAATCTCAGAAAGGAAAAAACGCTTGCAGTGAACCAGAGATGGTAATGTTAGGGATGTTACAAGCATTGCGTTAATTGACTTTTTGTGCATTTTTTCTGTTTTTGCTAAGTTTGAATAGAGAGGAACTAATTGGTGGAAGGAGATTACAGGAGATACAAAATTACCAATCTTTGTGTCTGGTTGAATATATAAATCTTTATGCATTACACTATCTGAAAGCTTTTCACAAAGGCTCAGATGATAATTCAAAGAGAGATATATTAGGAAGACTGACCAAACATTTGATCAAATGGATTAATTTCAAGGAGAGAGAAAGATACAAAAGCAAAATATTCTAGAGCAAAGGGCTTACGTGAGAGAAAGTGTGTAACTAAGACGAAAGTATTATTTCAGGAAAAATATATTTACAGGTGCTTACAAAGAAAGGTCATGTGTTATTTTAAGCACATGTTTGAGACCTTTTGGTATTAGGCGGCAATGAGAGCCAATGCAATCTGTTAACAATGGAAATGGTACTTGAACAATAGAAAGCAAAGAGCTTAAAGATTTTAAACATTCTGTTGGTTATGGCAGATGGAAGGCAGTCTGGCAGAGCTTTGGAGTCATTGGTACAGTTGGTGGCAAATGTTACAGGCAGGAATAAACCTTTATCATAATGGAAAAAGATAATAGGCCTGGGAGCACATTGGGATGTAAATTATCCAGTTCATTGTGACAGGGGAGAACATAGGGTCATTATCAAGGGCACAAGTTTTATTGATGGAGGCTAAATATGGAGGGGTATAAATGCACCCAAAACTTAAAACATATTCTGTGTGTATTGTTTGTAACTTTATTAATTTGATTCTATTACAGTTAGTGGAGCCAGATTCAGAAGTTGTATGCAAACGTGCTACTGTGATGCATGTTGACAGAGTATAGACCAGGAAGAAAAGTAGTATTATGACCTTTATTACACAGGAAGGTTGGCATCCAAAGAAACATTGATCAGGTTGTACAATGGTTAGAATATATTTGGAGCATAATGTGCACTTCTATTCAATGTCGCTAAAAATATATATTTGCCTTTGTGCCTGTGCAATGTTGATTCACTAGATTGACTCCTGGAGTAAGGAACCTTCATAATAAACTGATGATTCACGTAATGTAGTTTAGAATAATGAATCACTCACAATGGAACATCATGATTCCAGGTGGGATTGACAGGGTAGATGGAGAGAGACTGTGTCCTTCACTGGATAGTTTGAACAAGAGAACATAATTTCAGGATGGGGGCAGCCATACATTGAGACGTCTTTTACGTGGTGAATTGTAAAGTTTGGGGATTTTCTACCTCCGGCAATTGTGGATGCTGAATCAGGTGTATTTAAGACTACGATGGGTAAACATTTAGACATAGAGGAATCTCTGGAATGGGGATCAGTTGAGGAAATGACTGAAGCTCATGTAAATCAATATCTGAGCAAGATTGAAGTGTCCTGTGGCCTACAGCAGTTGCTATTTCATCAGTTCTGGTGACCCAAAATAAATCTGGACTCCCAATTTATTTCTTCCCTAATGTATCATTTGAGCAGTCTAAAGGTTGTTTGGAAATTACGAGAAGAGATCAGTTGTTTTTGACATGTGGATCTGATACTGACACAAAGGTCAATGATTGGAACATCTGTATCAGAGTAAGTAGGAAAAAAACAATTTGCAACTGAGTTACTTTTGGTGCTTTAATTCGGGAGAGACTACAAAAGAGACACACTATGAAAATGGGGATTGGGAGAGAAGACATATGAATAGAACAATGATCTGAATTAATTAGAGAACAAAGATTTAAGAGATTTAACAGAGGTGTTCAAAACTATGAAAGGGTTTGATGATGTAGTCAGGAAAATACTTCCATTAGTTTGTGATTTAGCAACTAGGGCATATCAATTTAAGATGATCAAAAACATTAAAATAGAGGTTAAAAGAATTTCCTGATATGTTATGCCCTATCTGAATAGTAATGGTAAAGTAATCCATTACATATTTTAGAACGTTAGTGGACATATTTAATATATTGGAAAGAATAATTAAGAAGCCAGTTCTGGTGAAACATTCATTGACCAGAGGCATTAAATCTGCCTGCTAAATATTTCCAGCAATTTTTGTTTTATTCAGATTTTCAGCATCTGCAATATTTTATTTAAAAATTGGTAATCTGACTGCCACTGAGGCAAAAAGAAAATGTATTCCAATTTGTTTGCATGGAACAAGAGAATGTAGTTTCTCAATGAACATACGGCCTGAGATAGGAATCAACGGGGCAGCACCACCATTGTATTGCAGAAAGGTGATTGCTTGTGCATTACCTATTGGTGTTTATATTAAGCTATTTTTAAGCAATGAGTATTTAAAAGTAGAGGTCATACATTTAGCCTGAACATTTTCATCGGCAGAATGGGTGGAATGAGTTGCGGAGGCAGCTGTGTTCGAACACATGGGGAGTATCTCGACAAATATTTGAATATTTGAAATGCCGAGGTAAGGAGAGTTATGAACCAAGTGGGCAGCACGGCTGGTAGATCTGCTGCCCCACAGCGCCAGAGACCCAGGTTGATTCCTGTCCTTGGTTGCCATTAGTGTGGAGTTTGCACGTTCTCCCTGTGACAGCATGGGGTTTCCTCCAGGTGCTCTTATTTCCTGACACATCCTAAAGGATTTGTGGGTCAATTGGCCTCTGTAAATGCCCTCTAATGTGTAGGGTGGGTGAGAAAGTGGGATAACATAGGACAAATTTGAACGGGTGATCGATGGTCAGCGTGGACTGAAGGGCCTGTTTCCACACTGTATCTCTGAACTCTAAATTAAGTGTACATAACTGGGATTAAACAAAGGTATTTATTCACAAAATGCTGGAGTAACTCAGCAGGTCCGGCAGCATTCAGGAGAGAAGGAATGGGTGACGTTTCGGGTCGAGACCCTTCTTCAGATTGATGTCAGGGGGGTGGGACAAACGAAGGCTTGTCTTACACTAACTGGGATTAATAATGATTGGTAGGGATATAGTGGGGCAAATGACTTGTTTCTATGCCTCTGACTCCCTCTAGGAGTCTATGAATTAAATAATTGCAAAAAGAGGGTTTAAATTCCAAATTAATCCCAAAATGACTTGCCTGCTCAAAAAAACTACCAGGACCTATACATTCGGAATACATGGTGGCAAACCTCCAGAGACCTTTCATGAGCCCTCTGCTGCACAATTGTATAGATTGGGCTCTGTTCATTTTTACTCAAAGACCTTCCTTTTGCATAAACATAGTCTATCATTGCTATGTGCACAAAAGGCATAGATAGGGTAGACAGTCAGAACTTTTTTCCCAGGGTGAAAATGTCCACCACTAGAGGGCATAATTATAAGGTACAATGTGGAGTGATAGAGATGTGCAGGGCAACTTGTTTCCACATAGTGGTGGAAGCCTGCAATGCATTGTCAAGAGTGGTTGTGGTAGGCAGATTGCATAGTGGTGTTTTAGAGGCATTTAGATAGGCCAATGGAAGTGCAGGGAATAGAGGGAAATGGATTATATAAGGCAGTTGAGATCAGTTTAACCAGGCCTCATGTTCGACACAAACATTGTGGGCCAGAGGGCCCATCCCTGTGCTGTATTGTTCTATGTTCTAAAAGAAAATAAGTAAATAATACTTTTGGTCTCAGCACCGGAGAGATATTCAGCAGGAATGGTATGTTTGGGCTGCCAGTCATGTTGGAACTTTCATGGTTGAGTCTGGGATTGGGTTCATACTCAGAAGTGTTAGGGGTGTATGACAGGATGCATTATAAGGGTACCTGAAAGAGTTATCACATGGGTTAATTAAGTAACTTAAAGAGGGAAGTTCATGAAAAAGGCTTGGATGACGCAGCCACAATAATCTGGGAGTGGAGACCTGAGAATCTGAATAAAATAACCATTTCTGGAAAGATTCGGCAGGTCAGGCAGCAGCTGATGTTCAGGTCTGAGCAAGGGGAGGGAGTTGTCGGGGATGATGGGGACTCTGTTCATACAGCAAATAAGGTAAATCTGGGTCTTACCTTTTTGGACACCAGGCTGGCATTCACTTTGAAGACATAAGAATCAGCAGATGCTGGAAGTAAAACACAAAGTGCTGCAGGAACTCAGCGGATCAAGCTACAAGTGCGGAGGAAATGGACAGGCAATGTTTCGGGTTGGAATATTTCTTCAAGAATTTCAGTTTTATTGCCTGATTCATGAATGGATCCGTCAATCCTTGGACAATGTAACAAAAGATTGGGGGATTATGCCATTGGATGCGTGGCGAATGCAGAAATTTCATTAGGCCTGTTGGGACAGGTTGGGAAGAGCCTGAGAGACAGGTTGGGAAGAGCCCAGTTGAACTTTCAGAGTGATGGGAAGTTACTGGGAAATGGTCATATTTGTGTTTCACCTGAGAATGGATCTGTTTTTAATTTTATGCTGTGACATAAACCCCACTGTGCAATCTAAGTCTTAGTCAAAGATATCTCAATCTTTGTTTTAATTTTCTCTTTAAAATGACAATTGGGGGAGAAAAAGAATTGCAGTTAAATGTTGCAAACATCCTTCGCACTTGAAAGCTTATTGTTTAATTAACATAGTTGCTTTCATTGAAACATTAAAGAGAAAAGACGGCCAATGCTTCCAGTGTAATTTAATTCTGCCTCATCTTCAGGCAATATGTCAACTGATGACATTATAAATCAAAGCGGAATGAAACAATTCTCTGTGCAACTGCGCAATATATTGGTTTGGGTTGAACGGTATAAATAATAGTCAGACCAACAGCACTGTTGTTATTGAAGTGTAAGCTGAAAAGTAACCTCTGGTGACTGGACATGTTCAGTTAAAACAAAATTCAGGAAGTTGGTAAGAAAGAACTGCAGATGCTGGTTTACACCAAAGAAAGACACAAAATGCTGGAGTAACTCAGCGGGACAGGCAGCATCTCTGGAGTGAAGGAATGGGTGATGTTTCGGGTCGAGACCCTTCTTCAGACTGAGAGTCGGGGGAGAGGGAGAGTAGAGGAGATATGGAAGAGTAAGGTGTGCAAAGGACAGATCAAAGCAGACAATGCTCAAGGAAATGTAGAATGGTTCATTGTTGGCTGAGGGGAAGGTGGCAATGAGACATACAATGAGTAAGATTAATCAGGAGGACCTTGAAACTAGTTGGAAAACTAGTCCGCTGTTCCAGGTGTGAACTCCTATATATCAGCGAGACCAAGCGCAGGCTCGGGGATCGTTTTGACCCAAAGAAGGGTTTTGACCTGAAACACCACCTATTCCTTCTCTCCAGAGATGCTGCCTGGCCAGCTGAGTTACTCCAGCATTTTGTGTCTATCTTCAAGAAGTTGATGTTCAATTTTACTTGGTCCCCCAGAATATTTGCCTTAACAGTAAAAGGATGCCACTGAAGTACGAGGCATGGTGTATAGCTGGTTACTTAACTGATCTGCTACATTGGTAAAATATTTTGGAGTTTGTCCAATTCAGATAATGAAATATTTTAGTTGTTTTATAGTTACTGCCAAACAATCTTTTCTGATACTGAACATTAACTTTTTCACAGATAGTCACAGATTGCTGAAGTAACTCAGCAGGTCAGGCAGCATCTCTGAAGGAAAAATGATTGGTGACATTTCTGGTCGGGACCTTCCAGTCTGAAGAAGGGTCCGACCCGAAACATCACTCATCCTTTTTCTCCAGAGATGCTGCCTGACCCGCTGAGTTACTCCAGTACTTTGTGTCGATCTTTGGTATATGTCAGCATCTGAAGTTCGTTTCTGCACATTAACTTTTGCAATGTTGGTTTATCCTCTAGGTTTTAATTAAATTCTGAAAATTAAAAAATTTTTTTTGCCTCTTACTCTGTTTTACCCTTTTATTAATGTATAATTGACTGGGGATTGAGTGCAATATTCTAAATTAAATTCCTTGGTTGAATTTGAGGAGATTATATGCTCGGTACCTAATTGTCTGCTAGAATGTTTGGTTAGCAGCTGTATGGTGAGCCAGCATACCATTTTTGAGGACATGCCATGAGGAAGATGGGTAGGGGGCATTACTGAATCATCCACAGACAAGGAAAGACCTCTATTGTGGAGTTTGCAAAGAAAACTGAGTAAGGTTTGTCCAAACGTATGGATCCGGATGAAGTTTGACATAAAAAGCTAGAGTGACTCAGGCAGCATCTCTGGAGAAAAGGAATGGGTGACGCTTCGGGTCGAGACCCTTCCCGACCAGCATCTGCAGTCACTTCCTACACATTTAGGATGAAGTTTGTCGGGTGGGAGTTTCTGGTTGCGAATCGGATGTTTAGGATTATGGTGGGATTGTGGCAGGGGGTGGGGTTTGCGAGTTGGGAGTGGTTGATAGTTGAGTTGGACTGTGTAATTGACATTTGATCTGTTGGGGTATTGATGAGGGGGATAGGACTCTGTGATTATGAATGGGGTGAGCATTGTCAAATCCAGTTGTGCAGCTGATCAGTGAGTGACGGTCAGAAACCTATGGGTGACACATCACTAAAGGCATAAGCCAGAGAGAGAGAGAGTACAGTATGTAAATTATGTAAAAGGGACTGACATTAATCAGACCCGGTGTTGGCTCAAGAACATCCCCTTTAAGTTAAGAAGAGGCAAACTTGGCATATGCTGTGAAGGCGTACTTTCAATGATGCTATTTCAGTCATTTTATCACTTTTTAACATTTAATAAACATGTAGCTGCAAAGATATCTCGTTTTTCATATTTTGAGTTTCATGACACTCCAGTGAAAATGAAAATGAATGGCAGGTCTTCACTTGAGAAATAAATTTATAGAAAGGAACATGGATAGGAGAGGTTTAGAGGGATATGGGCCAAACACGGGCAGGTGGGGCTATGTTGCTGGGACATGTTGACCAGTATGGGCAAGTTGGGCTGAAGGGCCTGTTTCCACACTGTATATGACTCTATGAATGAGTAAACCCAATATTGAATTATGCTAACATCCTGCCTCTCAATTATGAATTGATTAGTGTTTGAATGGTTTGCCATTGAAACCTTGCCTGAAGCTTAAATCACATCCAATATTTACAAATGTGGAATGCATTTACCCTGCATTGTTTATTTGGGTGTAATCTGCATTGTCATTGGCACTTTGCATCTCCTTCCCAATTTGGTATCATTGATTTCATATTCATCTTATTTTAACCTGTTCAAAATACTTGGAAGACATTTGTATATATATTGTAAAATCTTTGCATAGATTTACAGCAACATTTGCTTCCTGGGTTTGCTGGGTTTGGTCAGTGCTTTGTCTTATAGACAATAGACAGTAGACAATAGGTGCAGGAGGAGGCCATTCAGCCCTTCGAGCCAGCATCATCATTCAATGTGATCATGGCTGATCATTCTCAATCAGTACCCCGTTCCTGCCTTCTCCCCATACCCCCTGACTCTGCTATCCTTAAGAGCTCTATCTAGCTCTCTCTTGAATGCATTCAGAGAATTGGCCTCCACTGCCTTCTGAGGCAGAGAATTCCACAGATTCACAACTCTCTGACTGAACAAGTTTTTCCTCATCTCAGTTCTAAATGGCCTACCCCTTATTCTTAAACTGTGACTCCTTGTTCTGGACTCCCCCAACATTGGGAACATGTTTCTTGCCTCTAACGTGTCCAACCCCTTAATAATCTTATACGTTTCGATAAGATCTCCTCTCATCCTTCTAAATTCCAGTGTAGACAAGCCTAGTGTTAACATTAATGGGAGCAAAAACCATAGGGAGAACAAATTTTAGCAAAGAATACCCTACCTTAATACAGTGCCTTATTGGACTTTGCATGCATTGGTTATTATATACTTCATGCAAGGCTGGTGAATTAACTTGACAAATGTACTAATTTCTATTTCTCAGATAACTTTTTAACCATTCTCTACCTAATTAGATGGTTAGGTTTTTAATTAACCTGATAATTGCAATTTGTAACGTTTCAGGTCCAGATCCTTGACTAATACGCTGAGTCTGAAGAAGGGTCCCAGCCCAAAGCGTGACATACCCATGTTCTCCAAGGATGCTGCCTGATCCACGGAGTTACTCCAGCACTTTTTGTCTTTTTTGGTAAATTAGTAACTACAGTTCTTGTTTTCAAGGCAGCATAGTAGCGCAGTGGTAGAGTTGCTGCCATACAGTGCCTGAAACCTGTGTTCGATCCTGACTCTATGGGTGCTGTCTATATGGAGTCTGTACATTCTCCCCATGACCACATGGGTTTTCTCTGGGTGTTCCGGTTTCCTCCTACATTCCAAAGACATACAGGTTTGTAGGTTAATTGGCTTAGGTAAAAATTGTAAATTGTCCCCAGTGTAGGATAATGTGAGTGTATGGGGATCGCTGGTCAGTGCAAAATCGGTGGGCCGAAGGGCCTGTTTCCACGCTGTAACTCTAAAAATAAAGTCAGGAAGAGCCATAGTAGTAGGTGAAAGTCAGGAAGAGCCATAGTAGTGGGTGAAAGTCAGGAAGAGCCATAATAGTGGGTGACTCCATTGTCCGAGGTACGGACAGTAGATTCTGTGGCGGCAGGCGGGACTTGAGGATGGTCTGTTGCCTCCCTGGTGCCAGGGTTCAAGACATCATGGACCGGCTTCAGAACATCCTAGCGAGGAAAGGCGATCAACCGGAAGTAGTTGTGCACGTGGGCATGAACGATGTCGGGAGGAAGAGGAAGGAGATACTGCAACATGAGTTTAGAGAGTAAGGAAGAAGACTGATAAGTAGGACGTCGAGGGTGGTTATCTCTGGACTGCTACATGTGCCTCGTGCTGGTGAGGGCAGGAACAGAGAGATTGGGGATATGAATGTATGGCTGAGGGGCTGGTGCAGGGAGCAGTGATTTAGATTTCTAGATCACTGGGATCTCGTCTGGGGCAGGGGTTTGCTAGTGTTACACGTGTGGCTTTAAACTAAGTAGTGGGGGGAAGGGGTTGACAAATTGGGAATATGAAGATGGGGTTAAAGGGGAAGCGAAAACAGGAGTAATTGCAAAGGACTCTCGAATGAATGAGAAGGGAAGTTCTAGATGGGATAAGAGAGTAAGGTTAGGGCCAATTGTGACCGGTGTGAGAGGGGAGGTGAATACCGAAGTTAAAGTGTTGTATTTAAATGCACAAAGTATAAAAAATAAAGTGGATGAGCTTGAGGCTCAGTTAGACATTGGTAAGTATGATGTTGTGGGAATCATAGAGACATGGCTACAAGAGGACCAGGGCTGGGAACTGAATATTCAGGGGTGCACAATGAAGAAAGTCAATGGAATGTTGGCCTTCATAACAAGAGGAGTTGAGTATAGGAGCAAAGAGGTCCTTCTGCACTTGTACGGGGCCCTAGTGAGACCGCACCTGGAGTACTGTGTGCAGTTTTGGTCTCCAAATTTGAGGAAGGATATTCTTGCTATTGAGGGTGTGCAGCGTAGGTTTACTAGGTTAATTCCTGGAATGGTGGGACTGTCATATGTTGAAAGACTGGAGCGACTAGGCTTGTGTACACTGGAATTTAGAAGGATGAGAGGGGATCTTATCAAAACGTATAAGATTATTAAGGGTTTGGACATGTTAGAGGCAGGAAACATGTTCCCAATGTTGGGGGAGTCCAGAACCAGGGGCCACAGTTTAAGAATAAGGGGTGGGCCATATAGAATGGAGATGAGGATAAACCTTTTCAGTCAGAGAGTTGTGAATCTGTGGAATTCTCTGCCTCAGAGGGCAGTGGAGTCCAATTATCTGCATGTATTCAAGAGAGAGCTAGATAGAGTTCTTAAGGATAGGTTCTTAAGGAAAGGTCAGAGTTCTTAGATAGAGTTCTTAAGGAAAGGTCAGGGGGTTTGTGGAGAAGGCAGGAACAGGGTACTGATTGAGAATGATCAGCCATGATCACATTGAATGGTGGTGCTGGCTCGAAGGGCTGAATGGCCTACTCCTGCACCTATTGTCTATTGTCTAAACTAAACAACATGGTTTTGCAGTCCTATTTGCTGCTATTTGTGTTGGTGTTGACTAAGTTGCAGGAGCACCATCACCGCGAGCTAAACCAGTCAGAAAGCCATCCAGATGTAATCTAGATGTGAATTTTTGCATTTTCATCACCGCATCAACATAGAATTGCTAATGAGACAAGAGACTGCCGATGGCTCTGATTATTTATTGAATTCCACGCGCTGATATTTAATTAGTGCTCCTGTTTCCATTGGTTAATTTTTGACCTCCCATTCACTTATTTATTTCCTATTCCCTTTTATTTATTGGTTCACAATATTGATTTAATTAATAGGAGTCTAGGGATGTCTGATGGTTCACTTGCTTATTTTTTCAATATCATGGATTAATTACTGTTTTACCTTGACTCAACAATGAATTAAGAGATTCCTCTAACAGTAAAACTTGTGGGATTTTTTTTTTCCAAACTTCCTCCTCCACTTAAGATTTCAGAGTGCAATATGTCTTCTGACTCCAGCATATACGAACCCATGGGGGAATCTGCTGGTACATATATCTTTATTGGAGAACAAATCTGATCCTATTACCAGTCTCCAATGTCCCCTTCTTGCCTCTTAAATTTGCTGTCTGTCATTCAGGTCTCTCTTTATCCATACTGCTATTTATTTTGCACCAGAAGTTCTGAGTTACTTTTTTTCAATCAATATCTGGTGTGATGCTTTAATAAATGTTCTTGGGGATCTATGGAAGTCATTCACTCAGACCATTTGTGCGTTATGCTCAATAAAATTCTGTCCTGTCTCAGACATGGCCTCCCTATGTTTGATGATAATTCCTGGTTAGTTCATTCATTTTGCTTCATCCTGATTAGTAAAGCAAATTGGAAACACTCGACAAAATCATAAGGTTTACCATCGGTTTGGATGTGCTTTGGAGAGGGCCATATTGAAACAAATAGACTGAAAATAACTGCCAAGAAAACAGTGTGGAAAATGTATATTTTCTGGGGCCTCGATGGTTGTGGGAAGGTTCCAGTCGAAACTGTGGAGGTAGAATGAGTGGGTGTTGTCTGGCATAAGCATTGCGGTATCTTCCCATAGATGCTGGCAGACAAATCAGACTTGGGTTGAGATTTTCAAAGGGATTGGAGGCATCGTTCCTATGCCATCTTGGCATGGCCAAACACAGTGAAAGATTCAACTTCTTTCTCCTCCCCCGCTCCCTCCACCCAATGTTTTCTCAAAGTTTTCCATTTTTTAAATTGCCAATTCGTCTGTCATACAATCTTTTAAAAATTATTATTGAGATAATGCCAGCTGATTGATAATTGGAGGTCTCTTTCCTAAAGACGTTGAACAAACATATAATATTTGCCTTTCCCCTGTCTTCTGGCACACTGTATATTGGTTTCAAATGTTGAGATTTTAATTTCATATCTATTTCCTCTCTGTTCTCTTGTATTTTAAAGTTTAGCACTCTCTTATCCTGCCCTTGGTTCCAAGAAGTATTAGATTTTCTATCCACTTTTCTTCAACTTGTTCAGTTTGCTGTTTTATCAAAGATATGGTCCTTGTTCTCCTCATTCAAATGCAATATTTGCTGAATTCTTGCATCCACCACTCTAAATGGCTGTACTATAGTTGGCGTGACTTGCGTAGGAAGACCTGTGAATCTGACTCTTGGAACATCTAGTCATTTGAATATGAATATGTGCATTTGTTCCAACCAATTTTATTGGTGGTGTTACAGAAAAAGTAAATTCAATGATATTTTTGTGGGACATGATCATTAGCCTATTCTTTGTCCCCATCCAGAACTTTGTTTTTCCACTCACCTGGTAGTTTCCAAACAGCTTAATTAGTTTAGAGATACAGCATTGAAACAGACCCTTCGATCCACCGAGTCTGCGCCAACCTCTGTATTCTAGTTCTGCCCTATGCACTATGGACAGTTTTGCAAAAGCCAAATAACCTAAGACCTGCATGTCTTTAGAATGTGGGTTGAAACCGGAGCAGCCAGAGAAAACCCATGCAGTCACATGCAGAACATACAAGCTCATTGCAGACAGCACCCATAGTCAGGATCGAACCTAGATCTCTGGCGCTGCAAGCCAGCAGCTCTACCACTGCACCATTCTGCTTCTCCTCAATGTGCCATCTCAAGCCCTGCAAGTTATGTTGAGATGAAATAAACCATTTTCAACCCCAAGCTTCAATGACCTGAAATGTTAAGTCTGTTTCCACAGATGCTATCTGATCTGCTTAGTATTCCCAGCACTTGTTGTTGTTATTTCAGATTTCTAGCATCTGCAGTTAATTTTCTTTGCGGATCACCAGTTCAACGAGAATGAGGCTTGGGATTGAAAATTTCTTTTTTTTTTTCTCTTCATTCATGGCAAATCAATAATCTTGAAGTTAAATTTATTCTTGCCTATGAAGGAAAGGTACATGGGGTGTAATACTTTGAAAGATGACATGGAGCAAAGTTTCACTTGTTGAAATTTAATCAGACTCCTTCACTTCCCAGGTCAATACCTTGCACTATTCTCCAGATTTTCTTGGACATTTGGCTATTGATTAACCATTGTTCATCGGGGTGTTTTATTTACAGGATGGCACAGTGGTGCAGCTGGTAGAGCTACTGCCTCACAGTGCCAGAGACCTGTATTTAGACCTCAGATGCTGTCTGTACGGAATTTGCACATTCTCCCTGTGACCGTGTGGGTTTCCTCCAGGTGCTCCGGTTTCTCCCACATCCCAAAGACGTGCATATTGGTAGGTTAATTGGCCTCGGTAAATTGCCCACCGTGTTTGGAGAGTGAATGAGAAAGTGGAATAGCAAAGAATTAGAGTGAATGGGTGATCAATGGTCGGCGTGGGTCGAAGGGGCTGTTTCCATGCTCTATCTCTAAACTAAAATTTGGTGAACACGTGAGTTCATGACTGGAAAGGCAGATTGATATCTCAGCCAACAGACAGCTGGGCAACATCCCAAAAATCCCATCAGGCAGAAAAATGTTTGTCTGAGTTGTGAAATAAAGAAAAATGTTAAAATATTATTTGTAATAAGATCAAACAAACTGATAATGGTGATAAGGCTGTTGTTGAGAAGTATGGCTTTGTCTGCGAGACATTCTTATGTGTAGTGGAAGTGATGGTTGGTGTGAAATCTGACCTGGTTTACTGTGAAAGAGTCTGAAAGCATGGAGCAGCATTTTTGTCCACAGTAGCAAACTAAGACCTGCTCTTGCCTATAAACTTACTCTGAAGTTTTCCATTGGAACTTGTTCACACCAAAGAGCCAAAAAAATATTCAGCTTCATCTAAAGAGCACCCAGAACCAGTGTAATAAAGGCAAGTAACCTATTAGGTTGAAAAATCATTAACCAACAGTCTGTAAACCAAGAAGTGTTTATTGGAAATAATATTGAATATAAAAAAGCAAAGTTAAAAGAGAATGAAAGAAGGCTTTGAGAGAGAGAAAAAAGCAAGGAAAGTAAAAATCTAATGTGATTACTTTAAGCTATTACTGTTAACTTCTCAACAACAATTAAATTCTGAGGGAATTGGTAAAATGTAATTCTCTTTGCTAAAGAGATTGTTTGATAGGTATGCATATTTATTATTGCTGGCCTCTGAAAACTTTAACATCTCATCGCTTTAGCGGTGATATATCAGATAAATTAAGCTGGATAGAATGCAGAGGAGCTTTATGAGAATGTTGCCAGGACTTGAGTGCCCGAGGTTTATGGAGAGGTTGGGCAAGCTAGGACTCTATTTCTTAGAATGTAGCAAGGTGAAGGGTGACCTTATGGGGGTGTATAAGATCATGAGGGGAATAGATTGGGCAAATGCACAGTCTTTTATCCAGAGTAGGAGAATCAAGAACCATAAAACATTGGTTTAAGGGGAGTGGGGAGAGATATCATACGAACCTGAGGAGCAACTTTTTCACAGAGATTTTGATAGGTATATGGAATGAGCTGCCAAAGGAGGGAGTTTCAGGTGCCATGTGAGCTGCCAGAGCAGGTACTAGCACAGCATTTACAAGACCATAGGACAGGTACATGGATAGGAAAGGTTTGGAGGGAAATGGACCAATTGCAGGCAGGTGGGACTAGTGTAGATGGTGCATCTTGGTCAGCTTGAGCCAGGTAGGCCAAAGGGTCTTTTTGCATGCTGTATGACTTATGACTTTAAGTAAAGCAACTGCATGCTGTTTTAGGGGTTACTTGAAATTAAATAAATCAACGTTTATACTGATGGGTTGTATTCTCCCCAAGCAAAATATGTGGTGCTGTTCCTCCAGTTTGCATGAGGCCTCACTCTGACTGTGCAGGAGGCCCAGGACAGAAAGGTCATTATAGGAATGGGAAAGGGGAGTTAAAATGTTTGGAAACTGGGAGATTGCGTATCTCACGGTGCAATGGAGTGAGAGGTACTTAAAATGAACATGGATGTGGTCTTGACTTAATATGTTAAAAAAATCCCGCAGAGAGGAATTTTGTTGTCATAGATTGGTATAGCACAGAATTTGGCCCTTTGGCCCGTTGAGTCTATGGCATCATCAAACATCCATTCATACTAATCTCAATACGTTCATCCTCCCCACCCCACACACACATTCCCATCTACTGCACCACAGATTCTACCACTAGACTACATTTGTTGCCAATTAACCCACCAACCCACACCCAGAGCACCAGGAGTAATCCGCATTGTCACTGTGAGAGTGTATATACTCCACATAGACAGCACAGGAAGTCAGGATTGTATTGAGGTGTCTAGAGCTGTGAGGCTACTAGCTGCCCCACTGTCTGTGCCATCCCTGATAAGATGCCGATGACTTTCAAATTGAAACTAAAGGAGGCAGTAAAAGATAACAAATGTAGAAGGAAAGAAATCAAATTCTTCATTGCTTCAAATTTGTGTTGTAATTTTAAGCCAACGCACATTTCAGACATCCCTACTGTTTTAATTAAAATTCAGGATTGTACTGTTTATATATAATTGATATTAAATGCCTGGCTGAAAAAAAAAAGTAAGGTATTTTATTCAGAATCATTGTCTAGGACTAAATCAATGCATCAGTAATATTCTAAAAGGAATCTAGTCAATGTGATTAAATGTAAATAATTAATTATTACATACTGTTGCAAATCAGGTACTATATTTGAAGGTATCACAAAATGCTGGAGTAACTCAGCGGGTCAGGTAGCATCTCTGGAGAGAAGGAATGGGTGACATTTCAGGTTGAGACCCTTCTTCAGACTGCAAACAGTATCTGCAGTTATTTTCCTACTATATTTGAACGTTGTTAATACGGTCTTTTAAAAATTTAATTCAGATTCTGGAACGGCTGTGAAGTTCAGTTGCTTAAACTATTTACAAATGATTGCCATTCTCGTTGTCTAATCAGGCACAAATAAATGGGATTATGTTCATTTGTTTTCCTTCTTCAGGTGCAATTTTTGAGGAGACTGCCAGAAAGGATGACAAAATGTTTCGATTAGCCGTGGCCGAAATCAACATGAATGAAGAAATATTACAAAATGAAAAGATAACATTCTCGGTCAGATTTATTGATTCCAACAATCCATTCCAGGCTGTTCAAGAAGGTAAGAAAACAGATTTTCAGCCATTTATTTCATTAACCTTTTCTTTGACGAGATGGTTGCAGTTTTTGTCACTATTATTGTATATCCTGTAAGATTTCCTATCTTTTGAGGTGGATTTTAATTATGGACTTATTTTCCTTTTAGTCTTGATGGAAATTTTGAACTGGAAATGGATGAATTGTTGAAATAAATTGGGTGTTACCTTTTTAAAATTTTAGTCAGGGCATTTTAACATTTGGATGAAATTAATGATTGAACTGCCAGCTTCCACTTTGTTTAATAAAATCAATGGTTTTGAATATATACTTCCTTCTCAATGGAATGGATGTGAACCTTTAACCTTTAAATTATCTCTCTGTAATAGCCTCCAAGTAATTGTTTAGTCTTCCAGATCTTAATTAAAAGTGTTATTTTTGTTTGACCGTAAGCTGCCTATTTGTCTTCATTTGCAACTATTGTGAAGGGTAAACATTGGAACTTTTTTTATACTAAACTATATATTTTCTTAATTTGAAATCGCTACAACTTGATCACCCCATCCTTCAATTCCTCTCTGCCATTGCCCAATGAGTCAGAATGCCATTGTTTGCCATAACCTAATCAGTCATATCAAATTAATTTCCATTGATGGCTCTTCTTTCCTCTGCAGTGTTCTCAATGAAAAATTGTTGTGAGCTAAGTAAGCCAGGGGTGTTTTCACTGGAGTTAGACTTTGAGGAGCATGATGTAAAGATACTCTGAGGCAACACACTCTGAGCTTTGCTTCTAAAGCTCTTCTGTGGATGGAATTGTTGAATTGGACTTCTTACCAAGTCAATACACTGCTGCGATTAACGTGCTGTGTAACATGGATCCCTTTGGTTTGGCCTCTGGCAGAACTGAGGTTTGCGGTGTGGGCTGAAATCTGAAACCTCAATGATGTTTGTTGTGAAGCCTTTGGGGCCACGGTAAATTCAAGTAAGAAGTGTGTATGATGATGTTGGATTTGAACAAATGCATGTCGTGACTTTGTAGGTATGGAAAATTTTACATTACAGTTATAGTCGTGAGAAATGTAGACTGCCAGAACAAGTAAAACCATTGTATTGTAGGCAATGTCATAGTAATAACATCGCCTTCTGGAGGTGCTGCTGCGGCAGGTGCCTTCCGGGGGTGCCGCTGAGAAGCCGAGGCCGGAGTCTCGCGAGTCGGAGGTGGTGCTTCGATGGTCGGACCCTGGGCCTCGCAGGTCGGAGGTGGAGCCTCGCGGGTCGACGAAGCCTGCGGCCAACGGCCTCGGGTCGGTGGAGCCCACGGCTGGGCCCTGGGTCTGGGCCATGGAGGCGTCCGAAGAGGACCCGGCAGCGTTAGTGGAGAGGTCGGTGCGGCGGTCGATGAAGGTGCCGAACGGGGACGGAAACACGGAAGTGAGGACGCCGCTGCCGAGGGAAGGAACAAAGGAGGACGGGCGTGGTGGGACTGCCATGAGGGAGGGGGAAGACCAATAGACAATGGAGGACCTGGCGTGGGGGGACCACCATGAGGGAGGGGGAAGAACAATAGACAAAGGAGGATGGGCGTGGTGGGACTGCCATGAGGGAGGGGGAAGACCAATAGACAATGGAGGACCTGGCGTGGGGGGACCGCCATGAGGGAGGGGGAAGACCAATAGACAAAGGAGGATGAGCGTGGTGGGACTGCCATGAGGGAGGGGGAAGACCAATAGACAATGGAGGGACCTGGCGTGGGGGGACCGCCATGAGGGAGGGGGAGGAAGAACAAAGGGGGGGGGGCAATTTGCAACATGTGACAATAAAGTATTCAATTCCATTTAATTCAATCGCATGTGCAATTATCTCAACCTTGCATTCATCCCAGTTTAGACACCTATTTCCCGACAGCATGTTGCTCCTTGCAAACAGTTAAACTCCATTTGTAAACTGATGACAATCAGCTCTACTTCACCAACATCTCTCCACTGTTCTGTGTTTCCAGGCTGATTGTCCAGCATCATACCATTCTTGTACCTCAATTCCCTCCTTTTGAACATTGGAATTGAATTGAAATAAATTGAATAAATCTTATTGGCCAAGTATGAAAACATACAAGGTGCTTTGCTCGCAAGTAGCAGCATGACAAACAGTAAACAATTAAGAATAAAACATTATAATTTACACATGTGAAGAATGAAACAAAATACCAGAACAAAAGGAGGCTACAGACTTTTGGTTGTTGAATAGAGCTACTGCTCGTGGAAAGAAGCTGTTTTTATGTCTGGCTGTGGCTGCTTTGACAGTTCGGAGTCGCCTCCCAGAGGGAAGTGCTTCAAAGAGTTTGTGGCCAGGGTGAGAGAGGTCAGAGATGATCTTACCCGCTCACTTCCTGGCCCTTGCCGTGTACAGTTCATCGATGGGGGGAAGGTTGCAGCCAAGAACCTTCTCGGCTGATCGAACGATGCGGATGTCATGCGTGGTGGCTGAGCCAAACCAGACCATGATGGAGAAGGTGAGGACAGACTCTATGATGGCAGTGTAAAACTAGACCATCATTGCCTGTGGCAGATTATGTTTTCTCAGTTGCCACTGGAACTATGTCCTCTTACGGGCCTTTTTGACTGTGGAGTCGATGGTGGCCTCCCATTTAAGGTCCCTGGAAATGATGGTTCCAAGGAACTTAAATGACTCCACAGACGTGACTGTGGTGCTGTTGATGGTGAGTGGTGGGAGGGGAGGGGGGGCTCTCCTAAAGTTCACAATCAATCCCACTGTCTTAAGAGCATTGAGCTCCAGGTTGTTGCGAAGGCACCGGGAGGACAGCTGTGTCACGTCCTGTCTGTAGGCAGATTTCTCCCCATCCTGGATCAGTCCAATCAGGGTTGTGTCATCCGCAAACTTGAGAAGCTTGACAGAGGAGCTCAAGGATGTTTGGGTGCTGTCACAGGTTCTGCTCTCCTGCCTACAATTTGGTTTCCACTTCCCTGGTGGTCTAAATGCAATGTTGGAATCCTGTTTGATTTCAGTTGATTTTCTGACCCAGACCCATCTTTTGTTCATCTCAACCCTTGCCTCATTCCTGAAACCCTCATCTGTCTTTCTGCTATCTGTAATGCTTTCTTGCTGCTTGCAATCTACCACTCTCCAGTAACTTCAAATGATAAAACATCCTACTACTCTTGTTCTAACTTCAAAGTATCAATCACAAATCTTTCCCGATCAACTGACTTGCGTTAACTTGTTAACTTGCCAAAATGTTATTAATTTGTATCATTGCAATTTTTTTAATCCCTCCATGGCCCTGTGACCCCAGCTCTCTAAGATACTCCAGTCCTACATTCATCAAAAACTTTGTTTTTTTATCCTCTATTTCATTTGCATTCTGGGATTTCAAGATCTGAAATCTTCATCTTAAACCTCTGCCTTTGCACACCAGCTCCATTTTATAAGAATCTTAAAACCTGTCTCTTTTATTCAAGGATTTAGTAACTAATCTTGTTATCTCCCTCCTTGGCTTAATTGTTACATTGCTGCAGCCTAACCATATATTAATAAAAACCTTTGCTTTCCTAAATTACACGAGGGGAGAAATAAAAATTCTTCTCTCTGCTCACATCATTGTTTTGATACAGATTTCTTATGTTACACGCCACACAAAATCACTTTTTCCCCTTGGCATTTTTAATTATTGATATTAAATGTACAGAGGAAGAGAGACTGGTAATTTTATTCAGTAACTGCAGTCGGCTTAATTTCTCTTATCTTTGGAACTGGAAGCAATCGAAGTAAATTGAAGTGACACTTGCTACTTATAATGTCTCATGCTTTTAGACATTTGAGTTCTCTCCTCCACTTGAATTTTCTGCCATTGGTCATGTATTCCCAGACTGAAGAGCAAGAAAGGGGAGAAAACCATTGTGTGTTCTGCAGAGTGTCATTAATACTGACTTAGCCGTTCACCAGAGGATTATAATTGTAACCAGGTAAAGACATGTTATCCAGCTCTCTCTCCTCATTAAAATTTCAACTCAATTTCATGTACTGGAGGATTCCTTCAGGAGTTAAAGAGTGGACGGGCTGTGGAAAATGTTTAAGCTAGGTAATAAAATGCTCATTTAAACTTGCAACAGGAAGACCCAAGACGCAGATGGTTGTGCTTGCAGGGCCCCAACAAATGTAGTTATTGAGTATCCCAGTTGTGTCAATGAAAAGTTGGTATAAGCTAAATAAGTCCGGGGTGTTTTTTTTTACTGGAATAGAGCTTTGTGGAGCATGAGGTAAAGACACTCTGAGGGAACACACCCTGAGCTTTGCTTCTAAAGCTCTTCTGTGAATGGAATGGTTGAATTGGACTCCTTACCAAGGCAATACACTGCCGTGTGTCTATGTGTAATATGGATCCCTTTAGTTTGGCCTCGGGGGAACTGAAGTTTGCACTGGGGGCTGAAATTTGAAACCACATTGAATTTTGTTTTTTGGGGGCACTGGAAATTCAAGATCGAGGTGTGTGTGTGATGTCGTTGGATTCGAATAAATGCATGTAGTGATTTTGTAGAAATGGGAAATTTTACATTGCGGTTATAGTCTTGAGAATTGCAGCCTGCTACAACAACCTGATCAGCTAAGTCTCTTTGGTTTTCTGGTTTTCACCAGAATTTTCTGGTTTTCACCAGATTTCCACCGCCTGCATTATTTGTTTTTGGATTCCATTTCTCTGGTCATGAATTTGACCATTTCATGTCCTCATGCCAATCATCCTTGATTAATAGTTGATGGGTATCTTCTATTGCAGAATTGTTGCAAATCATGTTCAGACCCTTAGTGTAATCAGTGTAATCTCTTGGAATTTGCTCAAAGACTTGTTTCATTTGACTTGACGCTGCCTAACCCATTGATTCCCCCTCGCAGATAGTCTATTTTTTTTGCTCAAGGTTCCGGCATCTGCAGTCTCTTGTGTCTCTTGTATCTGTTGTTGACTCTGTGATTTCTGCAACTGAGATTGTAAATAGCAGCCTTGATAAAACATGTGTTTGATCAGTAAAAGCATCTGCCCAATTGATCCTTCTTCCTTTGTCAGTCTTTGCTTCATGTCATGCAGTCAGCCACTACTGATTAGCAATTTAAACTCTTCATCTTGATGGCATGCCATGCATTTTATTTGAATTTCCTCATTTAAATCCAACACAAATGTATCCCTTATGATTCACAAAACTCGCAGTGCCCTTCACAGATCATTCAATATAATAATATAATTTCTACATTTTTGTTCTCCTCCTTTTCTTTTTAAATTCTAAATCTTCACAATTTCAAGGGGCTGTACTTGAAATAATCCTTCAATATTTGTACAACGTCAGTAAATACCTCCGGTGCACATGGAAAGTCTTCCTGCTTACTGTCAGGGCAGAATCTTCTGCCAGTGCATTTTTAATGTGAACTTCAACATGCAGGCTTTTATTTGCAAAGAAAAAACTCTTCCCATTTGCACAATGAAAGATGAGCACTCTTAAACTGCCTATATATCCACTCCGATTTACAATTTTTGACTTGTGTCCTGCATTGTCAGTGTCACTCTGCATTGAAGTCTTCTCTGCACTATGTTCAAGTCTCCTGTGTTTAATTCTCTTGTCTCACAATGCCACTGATTGCTGATGCTTTATAAATGTCACAATCTGAGTAGTTAATATCAGATCGCTGTCTCCCTGCAAGGTCCTGGGAGATCTGAAAAATGCACCTTCTATTCTTTTATCTTCATCACTGGTTGTGGTCCATTGAGAGATGGTGCCCTGCACTGAAGTTGGTGGTGAATTTAATTGGTTTTCATTCCTTTTGCGAGATGGGTTTTGAGGCATGAGAAGTGGTCTGTGTTTCCTTGGGAGAGTCTTAATGTGGAAAAAAAAAATTTTGTTGGCGTTCAGTGTGGTGCAGAAAATGGTTGGAGTGCGGCCACTGAATGTGTGTCAGCGCAAAATCATTCTCTGCACTCTACACCATGACTACTAAGATTTCACTAACCCTGGATAGCCTGAACAATGTCCCAATATTTTTTTTAATCACCACCACTCCTGCAGGAATTCTTTTGGACATGAGATGCAACATTATGGTAAGAAAGATGTAGAGAAATACTGGGCAATGATGCGCTCTTAATGGAGGTTGCATCTGTTATACACTCATTGCTCAACGTTATGATTAGCTCGCAGAGCAAGCATAGGATGGAGACATGTTTCTGTCAGCAGCCAAACCTGAGGAGGGTATTCACGTCAAATGTGTAGGACGGAAATGCAGAGGCTGCTCTACACCGAAGATAGATACAAATTGCTGGAGTAACTCAGCGGGACAAGCAGCATCTCTGGAGAGAAGGAATGGGTTCAGTGTGAAGAAGGGTCACAACCTGTAACATCGCCCATTCCTTCTATCCAGAGATGCCGCCTGTCCTGCCGAGTTACTCCAGCATTTCGTCTATCTTCACCTGTCAGTTGATTGGTGATGTAGAAGAAGGCCAGATACAGTGAATGGTGCTTCTTCCTGTAGTTTTTTTTAAATGTTGGAATTATCACACAGTGATGATTATATAATTTAGAACAGATTGCACACTGTGATTGAGCCAAATGGAAGGAGCCGTTGTGGAGAATCTTCACAAAGGTTTGTGTGCCAGATGGCAGGGAGATCTCTTGGTAACCAATACAGTCAGAAGGAAATGGTATTTGAAGATCATAACCTTTTTGATCTGAGACAAAACTTGTGGCTGCCTTGATCCCTGTCTTTCTTTTATCCTTATAAGATCTATCTTACCTACTGCAACCATCCCAAGGTACTGGAAAAAGATCATTAATGTTATCTTCACAAAATCTTCCAATTTCATTGGACGGATAAGCAAATCAACGTCAAACCCCTTTTAAGTGCCAGCATTCCCAGTTAACATGTCCGATACTAGAATTTTGGAAATGGACATTCTATTTGAAGCTCGGCCATGGGATTATATAACCAGTTGGACAAGGAAAAATCAATATCAAGGATTTGTTCAAAGCCTCCTTTAAGAAATGCACCATTCTGACTGAATCCATGGGAATTTCTGAGCCATGACGGCTGAAAATGAAGAGGGAGCATCCAGCAACATTTTGAGAACCTGAAGGCTCTACATTGGAAACACACAGTGATATTGTGTGAATTGTGAAAGGAGTGGTCCACTTTACAAACCACCTATTAGCCACGGCCTGCTTCATTTGCGGGAGAGGCTGAGATTAATACATTGGTCTCATCAATTTCTTTGGATGCTTTCCCAGCGGGAATGTTAATTGTGCTCAGTCCCAAGGGAATACTAAAGAAACTGTGTATACATTATTCGAGGGAAGATAAGCATTAAGAGAGAGTGAGAGCTTTAGAGCATCTGCTACCTGCTTTATTGATGATTAATTGCATCGCCACTTATGAATATGTCATACGAGTGATGATGTTCCATTTACATGCTCACGTGACTGCTTTCGCTTTTTACAATAGAGCTGCAACTGGGCTTCTTTCTAGAAATCTACTCTAAAAAGTAAAGGACAGTTATTAGTTCCAGATGAAGAGAGAAAATGGAAGGAGGCATGTTTGAAATGATTTTTATTATGCTTCTGAAAGGATTTTCATGTCCAGAACTGAAGTGAGAAATGGTGCATGAATGGCTTTGCTTCCCTGGATAACCTATAACATGGTTTTTGAGCAGAATTACCAAACAATTAATTGCTCGACCTTCAATGAATGCATCTACATCTCACAAAATTCACCAAGCATATAAGTAATTTCATATGCTTTGCTTTCATGCTTTCATTCAACCTCTGGCTATTATCCTGTTTGATGTGGGCGAAGTTTTCATCACTTTTTCTCCACAAATAACTGGTAAGAAAAGGGTCGTGGGATATACAAGGATTACAATCATCATCCAAGTAATTGAGACTATTGAATGCACCTCAGCACTTTGCAGGATCCTTCCATACATTGCAGCTGGCTTCAAAAATCACAAGACTTTCTGTTCTCTTAATATACAACTGTCTAATAATGGCCAATATCCTGTATTCTGATGTCATTTTAAGTTGCTTTATAAATCTATTAAACCTTTCTGCTCAGTGATCTTTCTTATTGGAGGGACAGTTGAAGCCTTGTTGTTTGGGGACTGGGGCAAAACTCGGTGGCACGGTGGCACAGCAGTAGAGTTGCTGCCTTACGAGCGCCAGAGAACCGAGTTTGATCCTAACTAGGGGCTGTCTGTACGGAGTTTTTACGTTCTCCCCGTGACCTGCGTGGGTTTTCTCCTGGATCTCCGGTTTCCTCCCACACTGCAAAGACGTATAGGTTTGTCGGTTAATTGGCTTGGTTTATTGTAAATTGTCCCTAGTGTGTGTGGGATAGTGCGAGTGTGCGGGGATCGCTGGTTGGCATGGACTCAGTGGTCCAAAGGGACTGTTTCCGCGCTGTATCTCTACAACTAAAACTAATGCCTGCTTCATACCTTGTCTTGGGAACCCACACTCTGCATCGTTTCTATTGTGGATGTTCCAGAACAGTTCCAAGAGTTGAATCAAGAAGTCTCTAAGCATTACCAGAGGTTCTGATGCACACAGCTTCTGTGTCTCCATGGGGTTGCCTCCCTATTTTGGCAGCAGATTATTTTTTTAAACTCCCCTTCAAAAGGTTTCAGGCACTTTTAGAATAATCTGCAGTAATAATGATTTTCACAGCTTCTTATCGGCAAATTGCCTTTGGGAAGTGCTTTACACAGGGATCTGCCTCAACCATATGAATGACAAAGAAACCCGAATTTTACATATCCCCTGTTGATATCCCTTCCGCAACCATTGCTCCTTTCAATCTATGAATTGACTATTTTATGAAATGATGACATAATTATAATCCTACACAGAATGAAATAAATGTTTCTATGCCACATTATAAAATGATTAGCAGGTGATAAGAATTTCTAAAAATATTTTTTTGTTGTGACACATGCATAAGCATGTGCCTACACTTCCATGCACCTTTTTATTTTGTGAAGTTGCTTGGCCATAAGGTCATGTGATATGAGCAGAATTAGGCCATTCAGCCCATCAAGTCTACTCCGCTATTCAATCAATAGACAATAGACAATAGGTGCAGGAGTAGGCCATTCAGCCCTTCGAGCCAGCACCGCCATTCAATGCGATCATGGCTGATCACTCTCAATCAGTACCCCGTTCCTGCCTTCTCCCCATACCCCCTCACTCCACTATCCTTAAGAGCTCTATCCAGCTCTCTCTTGAAAGCATCCAACGAACTGGCCTCCACTGCCTTCTGAGGCAGAGAATTCCACACCTTCACCACTCTCTGACTGAAAAAGTTCTTCCTCATCTCCGTTCTAAATGGCCCACCCCTTATTCTTAAACTGTGGCCCCTTGTTCTGGACTCCCCCAACATTGGGAACATGTTTCCTGCCTCTAATGTGTCCAATCCCCTAATTATCTTATATGTTTCAATAAGATCCCCCCTCATCCTTCTAAATTCCAGTGTATACAAGCCCAATCGCTCCAGCCTTTCAACATACGACAGTCCCGCCATTCCGGGAATTAACCTAGTGAACCTACGCTGCACGCCCTCCATAGCAAGAATATCCTTCCTCAAATTTGGAGACCAAAACTGCACACAGTACTCCAGGTGCGGTCTCACCAGGGCCCGGTACAACTGTAGAAGGACCTCTTTGCTCCTATACTCAACTCCTCTTGTTACGAAGGCCAACATTCCATTGGCTTTCTTCACTGCCTGCTGTACCTGCATGCTTCCTTTCATTGACTGATGCACTAGGACACCCAGATCTCGTTGAACTCCCCCTCCTCCTAACTTGACACCATTCAGATAATAATCTGCCTTTCTATTCTTACTTCCAAAGTGAATAACCTCACACTTATCTACATTAAACTGCATCTGCCATGTATCCGCCCACTCACACAACCTGTCCAGGTCACCCTGCAGCCTTATTGCATCTTCCTCACAATTCACACTACCCCCCAGTTTAGTATCATCTGCAAATTTGCTAATGGTACTTTTAATCCCTTCGTCTAAGTCATTAATGTATATCGTAAATAGCTGGGGTCCCAGCACCGAACCTTGCGGTACCCCACTGGTCACTGCCTGCCATTCCGAAAGGGACCCATTTATCCCCACTCTTTGCTTTCTGTCTGTCAACCAATTTTCTATCCATGTCAGTACCCTACCCCCAATACCATGTGCCCTAATTTTGCCCACTAATCTCCTATGTGGGACCTTGTCGAAGGCTTTCTGAAAGTCGAGGTACACCACATCCACCGACTCTCCCCTGTCAATTTTCCTAGTTACATCCTCAAAAAATTCCAGTAGATTTGTCAAGCATGATTTCCCCTTCGTAAATCCATGCTGACTCGGAATGATCCTGTTACTGCTATCCAAATGCTCAGCAATTTTGTCTTTTATAATTGACTCCAGCATCTTCCCCACCACTGATGTCAGACTAACTGGTCTATAATTACCCATTTTCTCTCTCCCTCCTTTCTTAAAAAGTGGGATAACATTTGCTATCCTCCAATCCACAGGAACTGATCCTGAATCTATAGAACATTGAAAAATGATCTCCAATGCTTCCACTATTTCTAGAGCCACCTCCTTAAGTACCCTGGGATGCAGACCATCAGGCCCTGGGGATTTATCAGCCTTCAGTCCCATCAGTCTACCCAAAACCATTTCCTGCCTAATGTGGATTTCCTTCAGTTCCTCCATCACCCTAGGTTCTCCGGCCCCTAGAACATTTGGGAGATTGTGTGTATCTTCCTCAGTGAAGACAGATCCAAAGTAACGGTTTAATTCGTCTGCCATTTCTTTGTTCCCCATAATAAATTCCCCTGCTTCTGTCTTCAAGGGACCCACATTTGCCTTGACTATTTTTTTCCTCTTCACGTACCTAAAAAAACTTTTGCTATCCTCCTTTATATTATTGGCTAGTTTACCCTCGTACCTCATCTTTTCTCCCCGTATTGCCTTTTTAGTAACTTTTGTTGCTCTTTAAAAGAGTCCCAATCCTCTGTCTTCCCACTCTTCTTTGCTATGTTATACTTCCTCTCCTTAATTTTTATGCTGTCCCTGACTTCCCTTGTCAGCCACAGGTGTCTCTTACTCCCCTTAGAGTCTTTCCATCTCTTTGGAATAAATTGATCCTGCAACCTCTGCATTATTCCCAGGAATACCTGCCATTGCTGTTCTACCGTCTTCCCTGCTAGGGCCTCCTTCCAGTCAATTTTGGCCAGCTCCTGCCTCATGCCTCTGTAATCCCCTTTGCTATACTGTAATACCGACACTTCCGATTTTCCCTTCTGCCTTTCCATTTGCAGAGTAAAACGTATCATGTTGTGATCACTGCCTCCTAATGGCTCTTTTACCTCTAGTCCCCTTATCAGATCAGGATCATTACACAACACTAAATCCAGAATTGCCTTCTCCCTGGTAGGCTCCAGTACAAGCTGTTCTAAGAATCCATCTCGAAGACAATCTACAAACTCTCTTTCCTGGGGTCCATTTCCAACCTGATTTTCCCAGTCTACCTGCATGTTGAAATCTCCCATAACCACCGTAGCATTACATTTTTGACACGCTAATTTTATCTCCTGATTCAACTTGCACCCTATGTCGAGGCTACTGTTTGGGGGCCTATAGATAACTCCCATTAGGGTCTTTTTACCCTTACAATTTCCCATTTCTATCCATACTGATTCAACATCTCCTGATTCTATGTCACCCCTTGCAAGGGAATGAATATCATTCCTTACCATCAGAGCAACCCCACCCCCTCTGCCCACCTGTCTGTCTTTTCTATACGTTGTGTACCCCTGAATATTCAGTTCCCAGCCCTGGTCCTCTTGTAGCCATGTCTCAGTGATCCCTACAACATCATACTTGCCCATGACTAACTGAGCCTCAAGCTCATCCACTTTATTTTTTATACTACGCGCATTTAAGTACAACACTTTAACTTCTGTATTTACCTCCCCTCTCACATCGGTCACAATGGGCCCTGCCCTAAATTTCTTTTCCCCTCTAGAACTTCTGTTCCCATTCTTCCGAGAGTCTTTTGCAATATCTCCTGTATTCCCTTTTACCTCATCTTCATATTCACAATTTGTTAACCCGTCCCCCCCACTACTTAGTTTAAAGCCACAGGTGTCACACTAGCAAACCTGCCTGCCAGAATGTTTGTCCCCCTGCTGTTAAGATGTAACCCGTCCCTTTTGTACAAGTCACCCCTAGCCCAGAAGAGATCCCAGTGGTCCAGAAATCTAAATCCCTGCTCTCTGCACCAGCCCCTCAGCCATAAATTCATACCCTCTATCTCTCTGTTCCTGGCCTCACCAGCACGAGGTACCGGTAGCAGTCCAGAGATAACCACCTTCGACGTCCTACTTCTCAGTGTTTTTCCCAACTCTCTAAACTCCCGCTGTAGCACCTCCTTCCTCTTCCGCCCGACGTCATTCGTGCCCACGTGCACAACGACTTCAGGTTGATCGCCTTCCCTCACTAGGATTTTCTGAAGCCGGTCCGTGATGTGTTGAACCCTGGCACCAGGGAGGCAACAGACCATCCTCAAGTCCCTCCTGCTGCCACAGAATCTTCTGTCCGTCCCTCGGACTATGGAGTCACCGACCACTATGGCTCTTCCTGACTTCGGTCTCCCCTGTCGAGTATCCTTGCCAACAGGTCCGCCACTCGGACTGGAAACGTCTTCTGCCCTGGCTGATCTATCTCTCCCTCCTAAGCCCATTCTCCTGCCTTCTCCCCATAACACTTAACATCTGTACTAATCAAAAATCTATCAATCACTGCCTTAAAAATATCCATTGACGGCCTCCACAGCCTTCTGTGGCAAAGAATGCCACAGATTCACCACCCTCTGACTAAAGAAATGTCTCCTCATCTCCGTCCTAAAGGAACGCCCTTTAATTCTGAGGCAATGACCCGTGGTCCTAGATTCTCGCACTATTGGTAACATCCTCTCCACATCCACTCTATTCAAGCCTTTCACTATTCGGTAAGTTTCAATGAGGTCCCCTCTCATACTTCTAAATTCCAGCGAGTACAGGCCCAGTTCCGTCAAACGCTCATCATATGTTAACCCACTCATTCCTGGGATCATTCTTGTAAACCTCCTCTGGACCCTCTCCAGAGCCAGCACATCCATCCTCAGATGTGGTGCCCAAAATTGCTCGCAATATCCCAAATGCCTTATAGAGCCTCAGCATTACATCCCTGCTTTTGGATTCTAGCCCACTTGAAATAAATGCTGGCATTGCGTTTACATGTTTTAATTAGAAATTTAATAGAGAGAAAGAGAAAGAGAATATTAATGCAAAACAATTTATTTTCAGCAACTCTTGCAACTTCTGTTCTATGGTATTTTGAGAATTGGTTTTATTGGATTATTTGAATGCACATTTCAGAAATCAGAACATTGTAGCAAAATACAGCATAGGAACAGGCTCTTCAGCCCATCATATCTATTCTATACATGATGCCAAGTTAAACTAATCTCATTCGTCCACACCTGATTCATATCCCTACCTGTCCTTCATATCCAAAGACCCTTGGTTAATCTTTCTTTCAAATATCAAATCCTTAATGTGGTTTTCTGGTGCAGTTTCGTTCTCTAAATATGATGATTTTTTTCTTGAATTTGTTGTTTTTAAGTTTCATTTGAACTCTAATTTAGGGTCTCGACCCAATACATCATCTATCCATCTTCTCCAAGGATGCTGCCTGACCTGCTGAGTTACTCCAGCAATTTGGTTTTTTTCTAGGTTATATCCCTTGTTTTAGATTTTCACATCTGTTCTTGTTCATCATTGTCAACATCCCAATCTGCTTAATTTTGGATGTACTTTACTTTAGAGATACAGTGCGGAAATATGCCCTTTGGCCAACAGTCATCGCCGACCAGCGATCACAACAGCACTATCTACACTAGTGACAATTTTACAAATTTTACCAAAGCCAATTGACCTACAAACCCGTACGCATTTTGGAGTTTGGGAAGAAACGGCAGCAGCCAGAGAAAACCCACACGGTCACATGGAGAACATACAAACTCCATGCAGGCAGCACCGGTAGTCGGGATCAAACTCAGATCTCTGGTGCTGTAAGGCAGCAACTCTACCGCTGTATTCACAAAATGCTGGAGTAACTCAGCAGGTCAGGCAGCATCTCGGGGGAGAAGGAATGGGTGACGTTTCGGGTCGAGACCCTTCTTCAGTCTGAAGAAGGGTCTCGACCCGAAACGTCACCCATTCCTTCTCCCCCGAGATGCTGCCTGAACTGCTGAGTTACTCCAGCATTTTGTGAATAAATCGATTTGTACCAGCATCTGCAGTTATTTTCTTATAACTACCGCTGTGTCACTGTGCTGCCCTACTGCTATTCCAGGTAGTACAACCTAGTTTATATCTAATATTTCCTCATAATTCATTCATTATTTCGAGACATCATTCTGGCAAGTTTATTTTGTCTAAACCAACATGTGCTGCTGATTATCGGATGCCAACATTTAATTTAATATTCTTAATTTGCTCAGACCACTTATCTACACAGTTGCACTTAACTGCTTTTGCCTTTGTATTCAAAATCTCGAATGCTGATAGTCCTGCATGGCCCGGTGGTATGCCTCATATTTCGCCTGGGCAGTTTGCGGCCCGGTGGTATGAACGTCGACTTCTCCAACTTCAGATAGCTCCTCTGTCCCTCCCTTCCCCTCCTCCTTCCCAGATCTCCCTCTATCTTCCTGTCTCCACCTATATCCTTCCTTTGTCCCACCCCCGACATCAGTCTGAAGAAGGGTCTCGACCCGAAACGTCACCCATTCCTTCTCTCCCGAGATGCTGCCTGACCTGCTGAGTTACTCCAGCATTTTGTGAATAAATCGTCCTGCATGCAGTTACTGGTTTATGCCTCTGAGCCAAAGTTGAATGACTCATCCTCCTGGAACTATAAATTCCGTTATTCATCAGTTTCCCCCTTCGTATAGTTTAAACTTGAATTACCATCATTATCCCTGCAGATGTCCAAAACTTAGTTCTTCAGTCTAATTTTGCTCAGCTCACATATTTTATCCACACCCTTTTTGCATAATTCTTCCAACCTCCCAGCTAATTGTCATCAAATTTAGGTTATTGTCATCGTCTTAGAATGATATAGCAAAGAAAGCCTCTAGGCTATTGTATCCATGCCAATCATTAAATGCTCATCTACTGTACACTAATCCCATTTATCAGTAACTCAGTGAGTCAAATGCTAGTTGGTTAGTAGTTGGTTTATTGTCACGTGTACTGAGGTACAGTGAAAAGCTTTTGTTGCCTGCTATCCAGTCAGCAGAAAGATAATACATGATTACAATCGAGCTATTTACAATGTATATATACTTGATAAGGAAATAATGTTTCCAAGGTAAAACTAGGAAAGTCCGATCAAGGGTGGTCCGAGTGTCACCAAAATGTAAATAGCAGTTCAGTACTGCTCTCTGGTTGTGGTCGGATGATTCAGTTGCCTGATAACAGCTGGGAAGAAACTGTCCCTGAATCTGGAGGTGTGCGTTTTCTCACTTCTATACCTTTTTGCCCGGTGGGAGAGAGGTGAAGAGGGAGTGGCCAGGGTGCGACATCCTTGGTTATGCTGCTGGCCTTGCCGAGGCAGCATGACGTATAAATGGGTTGATAGAAGTGAGGTAGCTTTGTGTGATGATCTGGGATGCATCCACAATTCCCTGCAATTTCTAGCGGTCTTGGATAGAGCTGTTTCCAAACCAAGCTGCCTCTCAATTTTAAATATTCTGAGCACTGTTTGCCTCCATCACCTCCTCTAGCTGTACATTCCAGATTTCAACCACCCATGAGGTAGAAGAAAAAAAACTCTGCCTCGGACTCCCACTAAACCTTCTGCCCTTTGGTTTGACGTGACTCTGCTTAGAGGAAATGCTTCCAGCTATCTGACCTCAGTGTTTTATACATAATTTAACGATTTTGGTGTGAGAATAGGTGGTATGATAAGTGATGTTGAAGATTACATGAATTTTGTTATTGAAATGTGAAATTATTGTTGTTTGCAGTGCAGAGGATAATCATAGCCTACAGGAAGATATTGATCAGATGTTCAAATAGTCAGAAAAATGGCAGATAGGATTTAATTCTGATGTGTGAAGTAATGCACTTTGCTAGGACTAATAAGGGTAAGACGTGCAGAATGAACTGTCGGGGCCTTAGTGAATATTGACGACCAGTGGGACTCTGTACAAGTCCTAGGATCCATGATGTTGGCAGAGCAGGCAGATGAGGTGATTACAAAGAGCATACGTAGTGAAAACAGGTGACCGCGGGATTGAAAAGAAGGGAAATGAAATAAAATGTGGAAGTGTGACTATGGGGATCTGAGTAATTATTCCTCCACCTCAAGAGAAATTGAAGAAGGGTCAGTCAGAGAGGACATTAGGTTGGGCTTGCTCCAATGGGATTGGTGGTCAGGGTAGAGCAAAGGGGTTGTGGGAACTTGTGGTTATAATGGGTGGCTGTTTGACAGGCATTTGTTGTTCAGGAAGGAGTTACTGGAGACACCTGAGGACATTTCAACTTGAGGGTAGTTGGATACTGGGTTGATAACTATTTAAAGGGAGATCTACCTACAAGGGAGTGCCAGGCAGTGAGAGAATCAAGGTGTCAAAACAAGCAACTGTACATGCTGATTGTAAGGAAAAAAGGGCCAACTAGGTGCTGGAGTAACTAAGCAGTTCTGGCAGCATCTCTGGAGAACATGGATGGGTGATGTTTTGGGCCAGGACACTTTTTCAGACTGATTGTGCGGGGGGGGGGGGGGGGGGGGGGGGGGTGGAGAGGAGAAAGCTGGGAGACAGGAGGTTAAAACATGTGTTTCAGAGACAAATTAGATTTGTAACTCACAATTGCTATGCTGAATTTGTCTTGACTTTTCATTTATGGATCTCAATGCATACTTACCCAGCTTCAAATTGATTTCATCACACTTTAGTTTAGAGACAGTGCGGAAACAGGCCCTTTGGACCACCGAGTCTGCACCGGCCAGCGATCTCCACACATTAACGCCATCCTCCACTAGGTACAATTTTTACATTTATACCAAGCCAATTTACCTACATACCGGTACATCTTTGGAGTGTGGAAGGCAAAGTCCTCGGAGGAAACCCTCGCAGGTCACGGGAAGAACGTACCAGCTCCGTACAGACAAGCACTCGTAGCCAGCATTGAACCCAGGTCTCTAGCACTGAAAGCGCTATAAGGCAGCAGCTTTACCGCTGTGCCACCTTGTCACCCATTTAATCTCAGTTCATTTGTACATGTATCTCTATTAATTTCTCTAATGCCTAACCTCTGTCTTATTTTGAGCCAATTATCTCTTCCCTTCTCCCAGATACCTATTTATTATTTACTGTATCAACTTAAGTGGGGTGTTGAATGGATAACTAATCTAATTCTCTCAGTTTCCTGGTGACTACATAGGGTTTAAACATATCTGGGTATTTCTAATTCACTGCTATAAATAAATTACATGTTATTTGGTTTAAATGGTCTGCTTTAAGTAACTACCTTTTTGATTAATGCAATATTTCTGATTCATCTTCTGGGCTTTTTACTTTCAAGTCTATATGGAACTGGAAAATCTTCCAGCTAGTACTCTGTCAAATAATATTCACCACCATGGAACCAAATGCCTCTTGTATGCTTGCCAGGTTAAAATGGAATACAGAGGCAGAAAGTTAAGATTTACCTTAAGGAGGAGGAATTTGGGAACACTGCCCGAAAACCTGACCTAGTATTTAACAACTTTCATAAGTTCAGAAGTTACAGGAGCAGGATTAGGCCATTCGGCCCATCAAGTCTTCTCTGCCATTCAATCATGGCTGATCTATCTTTCTCTCTCAACCCCATTCTCCTGCCTTCTCCACAAAACCCCTGACACATGTACTAATCAAGAATCTATCAATCTCTGCCTTAAAAATATCAATTGACTTAGCCTCCACAGCCGCCAATGGCAATGAATTCCACACCTTTGACTTAAATTCTACAACATCTAAAACTTTGATTTCAAGTTTCCAATAAGGATTACAGTAAATCTCCAATAATCAGCAATCCGATTGTTTGAATATCTTACTGGTTCGGTAGTTGTAGCACTGGGTTCTGATTCCCACATTCTTCTGCAAGATGGACCCATTTTTCGCCCTACCTTGGAATTTATTGGGGCCCTGGTTCCTATGGTCCTTTAACAATTACCTGGTTCTGTTTTCCATACTCCCTTGAAACCTGCTGAGTTAAATGGGAAAATTATTACATTGAACCATTGATTTTGCAATATAGCAATGTTACTTTATTGTCATCTGTACCCAAGTGCAGTGAAATTGTTTTTTTGCATACAGTTCCGTGACAATCCTACTCTACATTAGACACTAAGTAGAAGCATGTAAGACAGTAGACTGCACAGAGTCAGTTTGCAAGAGTCGCCACATGAAAGGCACCATTTTGTACACTTCTAGTTTAATGTTTTTTGTAATGTTAGAGTCTTTACTTGGCCATAAAGGCACGTTGTCCTGGCAATGGCAGCTTTGTGACACTGCAGGCAGCATCCAATCCAGGAATCGATTTGAGTTTTCAATGGGCCTTCACTCCTCTCTGGTGTAGAGCGCTCCAACTTCACTGCTCTCTTGGTGAAGATAATTCATTTTGTCTGTTTTAAAGGTCCCGTTCCTCATTCTGAGTACGTCGCTCCTGTTTCTAGACTCCTCAGACAGAGGAAGCATCCACTCTATATTCAGTCTGCTGAGTCCTGTATGATTTTCTTCACTTCCGATGATGGCCTAGTCTCGACTATCACAACTATTGAAAGAAAATCCTCAGGCTGCAATTACAGAAGGTATAGTAAGCCAAAATGAATGAAGAATGTTTGAGAACATTATCCACTAGTCCAGAAAATCCGTCTGTTCGGTACCACCAACGGCCCTGATTTTTCTGGATTAAGGGAGTTTTAATGTGTTTGGATATCAGAAATGTTAAATCATCTTTATCCCAGCATAAATGATTATCAAAATAAAAAATAGTCGAGCATTGCTTGTTTTCAATTAAAATGTATTCACTGGTGTGATGAAGAGTGAAAACCCAATCCTTTGCTGACAATAGCTCTGCCACAAAGCATAAGCATTCTTAACATCCACCTATTTTAAAAAGAGCCGAATTTTTTCAGTATTTTAGTAAATATTGATGAGAAAATACTTTGGCACATGGGCACAAGTAGAAATACTATGAAAGAAAATTAGAATCTTCAGTAATTAGTGTACTGAATATAAATGAAGAATTGTGTTCTAAGGGCATGGTTGCTTTCCTGTTTTGAGGCTTATCAGACAAATGTAGTTTTAAACCAGTGTTGAAAGTTGTAGAAAACCAAACAAAGCTCTATCAACTGGGTTTTAAATTCCCATTTTTTTTGCCTTTGTTTAGTCTGTGCCCTTTACTCTAAAGATATGAAAATTATACATTAAGTTGTTTAAATTTTAATCCGTGTTCATTGCCATAAAGTCATACTGCATGGAAATGAGCCTTTTGGCCCAACTCGTCCTTGTCACCTAGGATAGCTAGTCCAAATCACTTCATCTATATACTGAAACTCTCGTTTGTTTGTTCCTGAACTACAGCCAAAACGGTACACGATAGCGCGACAATTTTAGGCCCACCTTACTCATTGTTGTCCCTTTGGTGCGAATGGAAGAAGTTTCATTGAAATCAGTGTTATATTTTAAAAGTTATTCACATTTTAAAGTTTAGATCTATCTCCTAGGGAAAGAGGGGGGTTGAGGGAGGGGGGAAGGGAAGATAAGGGGGGTTGAGGGGGATGGAGTGGGGGGAGGGGAAGGAAGGGAAGGGGATGAGACAATAGACAATAGACAATAGGTGCAGGAGTAGGCCATTCAGCCCTTCGAGCCAGCACCGCCATTCAATGCGATCATGGCAGATCACTCATGGGAGGGGAGGGGAGGGGGAGAAGAGAAGGAGGGGGGAGGGGAGGGGAGGGGGAGAAGAGAAGGAGGGGGGAGGGGAGGGGGGGGAGTGGAGGGGAAGGAGGAGAGGGGGGGGAGGAGAGGAGGGGGGGGGAGAGGAGGGGGGGGGGAGGAGAGGGTGTTGCACCAATGCAGGAGAGGTTTGGGCCCAACGAGTCCACTTGGTCTATATCCCTCTAAACCTTTCCTGTCCATATACCTGTCCAAATGTCTGTTACAGATTGTTATAGTACCTGCTTTACTTACTTCATACCACAGCTTATTCCATTTGCCTACCATCCTCTGTGTGGGAAAAAGTTGCCCCTCTGGTTCCTATACCCCTCTCACAATCCTATGCCCTCTAATCCTTGACTTCCCCTACCCTGGGTAAAAAAGAAAATTCACCCTATCTGGTCCCCTCATGATTTCACACATCTCTAAAGATCGCCCCAGTCTCCTGTTTTGCAAGGAATAATGTCTGAGCTTGCCCAAACTCTCCCTATCGCTCAGGCCGTCAAGTCCTGGCAACATCCTCATAAATCTTCTAGCATTCTTTCATAGATACAGCTTGTCATGTGTGCCGAGGTACAATGAAATATAAGAAAATATTCTGCAGATGCTGGTACAAATCAAAGGTATTTATTCACAAAATGCTGGAGTAACTCAGCAGGTCAGGCAGCATCTCAGGAGAGAAGGAATGGGTGACGTTTCGGGTCGAGACCCTTCTTCAGACTGAACCTCGAAGGTATTTATTCACAAAATGCTGGAGTAACTCAGCAGGTCAGGCAGCATCTCAGGAGAGAAGGAATGGGTGACGTTTCGGGTCGAGACCCTTCTTCAGACTGAAACGTCACCCATTCCTTCTCTCCTGAGATGCTGCCTGACCTGCTGAGTTACTCCAGCATTTTGTGAATAAATACCTTCGAGGTACAGTGAAAAGCTTATATAACATACTATGTAGCAAACTATGTAAAGAACACTGGTATTAACTTTTACAAAAACATGTAACAAGATTTTTTTTAACCTGGATGTACTAATACTAGTTTCTGTACCACTGAATGCCTTTCCTTCATTTACTGGAAATTTCTGCGTCATCAGATAGGTCTTCTGACCACAGTAACATCGGATGTAAGCCAGTTATCCGATCAGCACTTGTATCTATCTTGACACCAGTTCACAGTGCACATAAAATAATATGGCGGCACGGTGGCGCAACAGTAGAATTGTAGCGCCAGAGACCCGGGTTCGATCCTGACTATGGGTGCTTGTCTGTACGCAGTTTGTACGTTCCCGTGACCTGAAGGTTTCTCCTGGATCTCTGGTTTCATCCAAAGACGTCCAAGTTTGTAGGCTAATTGGCTTGGCATAATTGTAAATTGCCCCTAGTGTGTGTAGGATAATGTCTGTGTACAGGGATTGCTGGTTGGTGCGGACTCAGTGGGCGGAAAGGCCTGTTTCTGTGCTGTATTTCTAAATTTAAAAAAATAATCGGACAAATGTATTCTTAATAAATATAATAATCCTCTTTGAAGGTTCCTTTAAATCACCCAACTACTTGTTCAGTGATGCATTCCACAATTTAAGCAGATTAATAATTAAATATTTACCTTGAGGTATCTTCCACAGACCAAATATTATTGTCAGCTAACATTTCAATGACTAACTACAACAAAGATATCAGGGAGCACGCATCTAAATAATGATGGTCATCAAACAGACATTTGAAATCTGGTACGAATTCAGCAGAAATGTACTTGCTGTGCTGCAGAGCTACTGACCGCACACACGGTGCACCGGGAACGGACCCGGTACTCGCGCCTACTTCATGCTGCTCTGCTCTTTCTGCTCCCGCAACTGGAAGCACGCCACATAGGGCCAGGTCCCTGAGTAACCTGGCAGACGTTGAGGGGGGCGGTGCAACGAGAGCCTTGTACCAAGGCACATGTTGCCAGTTAAATGCCCCCATGAACGGTCGCCTCGGTCCGCTATAACCAAAATCTGTTATGTCGAGGTCCGTAATTGCAAGGGTTAACTGTACTAAGTTTCTGATGGGGAAGTTATCAATGATACCTTGATAATAATAATAATAATAATAATAATAATATTCATTTATTGTCATTGCAACGAGTACAACAAAATTAAAAAATAGCCAATCCTGACGGTGCGTACAAACATATATGCAATAAATGCAAAAACAAATAAATACATAAATACAATTAAATACAATTATATTAAGTACAAGATTTTTTAACGGTGTTGCCTAGTGCAAAGGTAGTGTTCAGTTCTCGTATGGCCCTGGGGTAAAAACTGTTCTTAAGTCTGTTTGTTCGGGATTTGATCGACCTGAAAAGTCGACCAGAGGGCAGATGAACAAACAGACGGTGGCCGGGGTGGGATGGATCTTTTATTATTTTGCCTGCTCTACTGAGGCAGCGTAGGCTGAACAGGTGCTCCAGGGAGGGCAGTGAGCAGCCGATGATCTTCTGGGCCGTCGTGATGACCCTCTGAAGGGCCTTCCTGTCCTTTTCTGAGCAGCTGGCATACCATGTGGTTATACAGTATGCCAGCACACTCTCGATGGAGCAGCGATAGAAGGACAACATGAGCTTCTCCTGCAGGTTGGTTTTCCTGAGGATCCTCAGGAAGTGGAGTCTCTGCTGTGCCTTCTTTACTGTGGTGATGGTGTTGGTAGACCAGGTAAGATCCTCTGCGATGTGCGTACCCAGGAACCTGAAAGCTGGTACCCTTTCCACACAGACCCCATTGATGTAGAGTGGGTCGTAATCTACACTGGTTTTTCTAAAGTCAATTATAAGTTCCTTTGTTTTGGAGGAGTTCAGGACCAGATTGTTCACTGAACACCATGCTGCCAGCCTTTGGATTTCATCCCTATAGGCTGTCTCATCTCCTTCTGAGATGAGTCCAACCACAGTCGTGTCATCCGCGAACTTGATGATGGTGTTGGTGGGATGGGTGGGGGCGCAGTCGTGAGTGTAGAGGGAGTAAAGGATGGGGCTCAACACACAGCCCTGTGGTGAGCCGGTGCTCAGTGTAATGGTGGAGGAGAGGTGAGGGCCTATTTTGACGGTCTGGGGGCGGTTGGTCAGGAAGTCCTTGATCCATTGGCAGATGGTTTGGGAAAATCCAAGGTCGGAAAGTTTGGTGACCAGTCTGCTCGGGATGACCGTGTTAAAGGCAGAGCTGAAGTCGAGGAAGAGCATCCTCACATAGCTCCCCTGGTGTTCAAGGTGGGTCAGTGCAGTGTGAAGAGCAGTGTCGATGGCATCCCCTGTAGACCTATTTGCTCTGTAGGCAAACTGGTGTGGGTCGAAGGTGGGTGGGAGGCTGGCTTTGATGTGCTGCAGGACCAGTCTCTCGAAGCACTTTGTGATGACCGGTGTGAGTGCTACCGGACGGTAGTCGTTAAGACCGCTGATGACAGTCTTTTTCGGCAGTGGGATGATTGTGGCGGACTTCAGGCAGGGAGGGATGGTGGATTTTAAAAGGGACAGGTTGAAGATTTTTGTGAAGACCTCAGATAATTGGTCTGCACATTCCCTCAGCACTCTGCCCGTCACACCATCGGGGCCTGCAGCTTTCCTGGGATTCACTGCTCTGAGCACGCGCTTAACATCATACTCCTGCACAGTGAAGGTGTTGCTGTCAGGTGCTGGAGAGGGTGTTATGTCTGCCACTGTAGCTTTCACCTCGAAACGAGCAAAGAAACAGTTAAGTTCCTCTGCCAGCGAGGCGTCGCCGTCGGCAGTCGTGCGGTTGCTGGTCTTGTAGTTGGTGATGTGCTGGATGCCTTGCCATACCTGCCGTGGGTCATTGTTGGAAAAGTGGTCCTCAATCTTCCTCTTGTAGGACGCTTTGGCATCCTTGATGCCTCTCTTCAGGTTGGTTCTAGCAGCACTGTATAGAGCTCTATCACTAGACCTGAAGGCGGTGTTACGGTCCTTGAGGAGAGACCTGACATCCTTTGTCATCCATGGTTTTTGATTGGGATACAACCGGATGCGTTTGTCGACGGTGACATTGTCAACACAGTTTTGGATGTAGCAAAGTACAGTTGATGTGTACTCCTCCAAGTCCTGATCCTCAAAAATATCCCTGTTGGTCCTTTCGAAGCAATCCTGCAGCTGCGAGGAAGCTCCTTCAGGCCATGTCTTAACAGTCTTTATGGTGACTGGAGCTTTCCTCCTGAGTGGGGTGTATGCTGGAGTTAGGAATATGGACAGGTGATCTGACTGCCCCAGGTGTGGTAGTGGTGCTGACCTGAAACCCTTCTTAATATTTGAGTAAACCTTGTCTAGTGTGTTTTTCCCCCTGGTAGCACATCTTATGTGTTGTTCAAGTTTCGGGAGAACTGACTTTAGGTCTGCATGGTTGAAGTCCCCGGCTATGATGTGGGCTACTTCTGGATATGTGCTCTGTTGTGAGTTTATTGCACCGAGCAGGTAGCCTAAAGCTGTGCTAGCGTTAGCATTCGGTGGGATGTAGACTGCTGTTACTATAACCCCTGTAAATTCGCGAGGAAGGTAAAAAGGCCTGCATTTAACTGTTAGGGACTCCAGATCAGGAGAACAGTGGCTATCTATGATTTGGATGTTAGTGCACCAGCTGTTGTGCACGTAAATGCATAACCCCCCCCCTTGCTCTTACCGGAGTCGATGTTTCTGTCCCAACGAAACGCTGAAGCCATGTCTCTGTTACTAAGAGAATGCAACAGTCCTCCACGAGTTTGTTTGCTGATATCTGTAGTTTTAGTTCGTCCATTTTGTTGATGATGGATCTGGCGTTGGTGAGAAACATGCTAGGTAGCGGTGGTTTGTGTGGCTGTCTCTTTAGCTTGGCAAGTATACCGGACCGGCATCCTCGCTTTTGCTTCCTGTTTCTCCTCCGCATGCGACGCCTGTTCGCGCCGACAACTATCCACGGAGCGCCCGGTGTCCTGGCTATCTCTTCCGGTATATTTCGCGGGTGTGGAAATTCGCGCACAAGGTCCCGATTGCACTGGAATCCTATGATCAGAAGATCCTTTCGGTTGTAGGTAGGATTTGCCTGATTTGCCTGGTTTGCATGACTAAAATTGACTAACAGACATAACACAGATAACACACATAAAACGCACCGAAAGGGAGAGCTGTGAGCCGCTGCGTCCGTGCGCGCCGCCATCAGCCATCAGATGAAGACCCAATGTGAAGTTTCTTGAATACAGGCTATCTCGAGCACCAGGATAGCTAGTATTTGTTAAATTCCTCAGTACTTGCCATTATTAGGGTGACACGCTGAATGCATAGAAGAGATTAGAATAGAATGGTATTTGGGGATATTGTAGCAAGCCTCATTTATTTATGATATTGACTGTTCAATGAAATACAGTGCTGCTTTAATTGCAGCCTTGTTAAATATCTGCTTCACAAAGAAATGAACGTTTATTCATATTAAAACGATTAAAAATATTTGTCGTGAACAATCTCTGGGATATTTGGAATGGAGCCATAGTTGGGAAAACACGCAAATAGTGGGTTGATGCCAGCATAGAAAATGCTGAGGTGAGGGGTATGGTATATATCTGTGAATATGTGAGCAGGTTTGTGTCTAGAGCCAAGTTGCAATCAGAGGTTCAATGACATATAGTCCACAGAGGAAAAGACTCCATGGCTGGCATTGCTCCCAAAACACAGATAATCAAACGTTCAATTGGTGCAGTCGCTCCACATCAAAAGGCAGATGCATGCTGCCTTACTGCTCCAACCACATCATTGCTTTGCCAGTATCTGTCTCTCATACGTAAAAATTACATTGATTTCATAAGGAGCAGTTGCAGAGAAACCGAATATGAAACCATTTCCCACAATTTGATACCATCCCAATGTGATTTAAGAAAATAACTGCAGATGCTGGTACAAATCGAAGGTATTTATTCACAAAATGCTGGAGTAACTCAGCGGGTCAGGCAGCATCGGGAGAGAAGGAATGGGTGACGTTTCGGGTCAGTCTGAAGAAGGGTCTCGACCCGAAACGTCACCCATCCCAATGTGATTATTGGTCCTGACTTGCAAACAAGCATTTTGCAGTGAGGTTGAGACAATGCTGTAGTCCTCTCAGGCCTACAGCCAGGATAGAATTATTTGTTTGGGGTCACTGATGTCTTATCTGGTAACCACTCTCATCTCTTCTCCCATTATCTCCTGGAGGCAGTAGGATCTCTTTGCCAATAATGCCCACCTCTTTCACTGTTGTGTCTGCAGTGTGATTATAATATTCTTTTCCCAATCTCATTTCTGTTGTGTGCCAGCTCCTTCTGCAACAAGTGAATGAATGTGGTCTTGGTTATGGGTTTCCAAGATTGACGACGCAGTTTAATGCAGCGTAGATGATGGCAAGAAGAGGCAGCATTTATGGGTCTGACTCGACCACAAGATGGAATGTACAATTTTCTCAGATGACTTGAGGAGAGTCTAATTAATTTTGAAACCAAAACTATTCAAAGGGAAAGGTTCATGATGTTTAGTGTATGGATCTTTCTGCAGAAGCAATCGGGAAGATGAAAGATGAAAAAGAGTCTCACACTGCACTATGGCCAGTCCTTGAAAATCATGCTGGGAGCTTTATCATTTTCAATAGCTGACTGAATATATTTTTTTTCTGTCTGAAATATATTTAAAATCTGGCTGAAAAGAATAAGCACCTCTGCCCATTTAAAGGCTCTCTGGTTTTGCTTGCTTACTATTTCTCCATCTGTGTGATTGCATCAGTAAATCTGGTGAAAGTGTTTAAAGTAATTTTTGCCTCTTCTGTGGTACATCTGCAATTGGGTAAATATTATTCTTTCTGTACCTTTCTCAAGTGTCTTCGCATTTGTGATCCTATCGCGCTTACTTGCTAGAAGTGATATTGCCGTAGACATTTAGTCTGCCAGCTTAAAGGCTCAAAATGTAAACGGTTTAAAATGTGCTCTCTCGAAAAATAAGGAAAGGATAGTTCCCTGGACTGAGATATGCTACATCTCAATACATTCACCAGGGATTTCAGCTTCTTATCTGTTTACTGTCACAACTCTGGAAAGCTTGTCGTTGTATGATGCTATGATGTACCTTTTAAGCTATGGCAATCCTAATACATTCCCTGTCCTGTCAACTGGTAAGTTACAAATACATAGTACGTTTCATGCTGTGCCAATGTATTGTGAAAATCACAGTAAGTATAAATGATATACCACAAAACATAACTTTAATGGTTTTTTCTTTCACCCACATATATCAGCTATTTTCACCTGTGTTAAACAACATAGTGTCTGTCTATTCTATGTAGAGTAGGGACTTACTTGGGAAAGGTTGATAAACTCCTCATAAACTCCTTCCTGCATATTATTCTTTGCAAGGGAAGACAAGCAACACATTAATAAAGAAAACATCTTTTGTTTGCAGTTACTATAAATTGAATAATAAAAGCTTTTGAAGCAACATAAATGGCCATTTTGTAAGATGCTAGGCTGACTCATGCAGCCACACACACACACACACAAAGTCCTGGATAGGCACTTAACAGGCATAAATCTGGGGTATACTGATTGAAAAATTACATTGTTTCTCTCTTTTCCAGCTTTTCTGCCCCTGTGCACCCCCCTTCTACCCAAATCTTAAAATTTATCTCCCTAGATGCTGCCTGACCCTTTGAGTTCCTCCAGCACTCTGTTTTTCCCTCAAGATTCCAGCATCTGCAATCTCCTGTGTTTACTCTGAATCTTGTTTGGCTGGGGCCTCCAGCTTATTGCTGGTTAACCTACCTAACAAACGTGGGCCGGTCAGTCAGTTAGTTAATAATTGTAACTGAATTGAATGTTTTTAATTATTTCAGCATTGAAATGTCCTACCAATTACATTTTAAACCTTTATAAGATCTGAATTATACATTTTTAAATGTTACTTGTAAAAATTGTTAAACAACTTGGCTTTTTATTGATAATTTCCAGTTCAGGAATAGAGATTATAATACTCTGTCGGGCCTGAGTGACTTTGGATCAGAGAGGCAGATTACACCAAAAGCTGTCAAGTTGGATTCTGCATTCTGTCACCTGAGGCCTCTGCTAAGTTCAGGGGGTCAGCTTGATTGGGTTTCGGCATGGGGCAGCACAGTGGCACAGTGGTACAGTTGCTGCCTTACAGCACCAGAGACCCCAGTTCGATCCTAACCATGGGTGCTGTCTGTACAGAGTTTGTACGTCCCCCCCCCATGATCTGCGTGGGTTTCTCCGGGTGCGCTGGTTTCCTCCCACATTCCAAAGACATGCAGGTTTATAGGTTAATTGACTTTGGTAAAAATTGTAAATTGTCCATCGTGTGTGTAGGATAATGTTAGTGTGCGTTGATTGGTGGTTGGCGCGGACTCGGTGGGCCGAATGGCCTGTTTCCGCGCTGTATCTCTAATCTAATCTAAACTAAATCTAGTCGAGGTGTGTACAGATGCCAAGTCCAGGCAGCAACTTGATCTGGATCTTTTTAAATAAACAATTCTGAAAATCGCCCATAAAATATGGAAACCACATTGGATTGTGCAGTCATTAAGCTCAACAAATTTCAAGCCCAGAGCAGCAATGCTATTTGTATAAATCAAGGTGATTCTTGAGTTCTACACAATGAAATCTATAAGAAAGGTACAGCTATGTTTGACATTTCAGCAGAGTGAGCTAGAAATCTATTAACAGATGTGACCTTTGAGTTGTGAATTGAAACTATTTAATTCTCCTCCAATAATTTCAACATTTGATGATATGTTCATTGATCATTCATTCCAAATTTTGGACCCCATGCAATACAATCAACTGGAGTAGTCGTTGAATTGTGGAGTTTACATTGTTCATGATTGACATGTAGTAATTTGTAAAAAGGTTTTGAACAAGGAATGAACTTGTAACATTTAACTTTATATTACAATAGGGTGTTACTGCAATAGTAAAACACAATTTAACGTGAATTATCCGCCTCCGAGCCTTTTTCCATGGGAAGGAGTCCTCACCCCCCTCTGATGACCCCTTCTCCTGTCTCCAAAGGAACCCCTCCTCTTGGACCCCCCCGGTTGGCCAAACTACCCTCACTATAACTTTTTATCTCCAACTGCCGTCGTGACATTAACCGCTTCAAATTCTCCACTCCCCTGACTAACTCTAACCTCTCCCCTCCTGAACGTGCAGCCCTCCACTCACTCCGCAACAACCCGGACTTAATCATCAAACCCGCTGACAAGGGAGGTGCTGTGGTAGTCTGACGTGCTGACCTCTACCGGACCGAGGCCAGACGACAACTCTCAGACACCTCTTCCTACCTATCCCTGGACCATGCCCCACCGACAAACACCAGACCTTTATCATCAGCACCATCACAGACCTCACATCTCTGGCGATCTACCCTCCAATGCCTCCAAACTCATAGTTCCCCAGCCCCGCACGGCCCGATTCTACCTCCTACCCAAAATCCATAAACAGAACTGTCCCGGCAGACCCATTGTCTCAGCCTGCTCATGTCCCACCGAACTTATTTCCACCTACCTCGACTCCATCCTATCCCCCCTGGTTAAGTCCCTCCCCACCTACATCCAAGACACCTCACATGCTCCCCATCTCCTCGATAACTTCCGGTTCCCAGGCCCCCACTCCCTCATCTTTACCATGGATGTCCAGTCACTCCACACTTCCATCCCCCACAAGGATGGTCTCGAAGCCCTCCGTTTCTTCCTCGACTGTGGAACCAGCCAATCCCCATCTACCAACACACTCCTCCGCCTAGCAGAGCTGGTTCTTACCCTCAACAACTTCTCCTTTGACTCCTCCCACTTCCTCCAAACCAGAGGCGTAGCTATGGGCACTCGCATGGGCCCTAGCTACGCCTGCCTCTTTGTCAGGTACATCGAACAATCCCTGTTCCGGGCGTACACCGGCCCCAACCCCGAACTCTACCTCTGCTACATCGACGACTGCATTGGTGCTACCTCTTGTACCCATGCAGAACTCACTGACTTCATACACTTCACCTCCAATTTCCATCCTGCCCTTAAATATACCTGGACTATCTCCGACATCTCCCTACCGTTTCTGGACCTCACCATCTCCATCACAGGAGACAGACTAATGATGGACATTTACTATAAACCCACTGACTCGCACAGCTATCTGGATTACACTTCTTCCCACCCGGTCCCCTGCAAAAAGTTTATCCTCTACTCCCAATTCCTCCGTCTACGCCGCATCTGCGCCCGGGATGAGGTGTTTCACACTAGGGCTTCAGAGATGTCCTCGTTCTTAAGGAAACGGGGCTTCCCCTCCTCCATTATAGATGAGGCTCTCACTAGAGTCTCTTCTACATCCCGCAGCTCCGCTCTTGCTCCCCCTCCCCCCACTCGCAACAAGGACAGAATCCCCCTCATTCTCACCTTCCACCCCACCAGCCAGCGGATCCAACAAATCATCCGCCAACATTTCCGTCACCTACAACGGGACCCCACCACTGGCCATATCTTCCCATCCCCTCCTCTTTCTGTGCTCTGCAGAGACCGTTCCTTCCATAACTCCCTGGTCCACTCGTCCTTTCCTACCAAAACCACCCCAACCCCGGGCACTTTCCCCTGCAACTGCACGAGATGCAACACCTGTCCCTTTACCTCCCCCCTCAACTCCATCCAGGGACCCAAGCAGTCTTTCCAGGTGAGACAAAGGTTCACCTGCACCTCCTCCAACCTCATCTATTGCATCTGCTGCTCTAGATGTCAACTTATTTACATCGGCGAAACCAAGCGCAGGCTCGGCGATCGCTTTGCTCAACACCTGCGCTCGGTCCGCATTGACCAAACTGATCTCCCGGTGGCCGAGCACTTCAACTCTCCCTCCCATTCCCAGTCTGACCTTTCTGTCATGGGCCTCCTCCAGTGCCATAGTGAGGCCCACCGGAAATTGGAGGAACAGCACCTCATATTTCGCCTGGGCAGTTTGCAGCCCAGTGGTATGAACATCGACTTCTCCAACTTTAGATAGTTCCTCTGTCCCTCCCTTCCCCTCCTCCTTCCCAGATCTCCCTCTATCTTCCTGTCTCCACCTATATCCTTCCTTTGTCCCGCCCCCCCTGACATCAGTCTGAAGAAGGGTCTCGACCCAAAACGTCACCCATTCCTTCTCTCCCGAGATGCTGACTGACCTGCTGAGTTACTCCAGCATTTTGTGAATAAATGATATCTTTATGTGTCTTAGAGTCGAATTTTATATTCATTAGTCTGTTTAGCTATTTTCTTTGGTCGACACAGTAGTAGAGTTGCGGCCTTACAGCGCCAGAGACCTACTTTTGATCGTGACACCAGGTGCTGACTGCACTGTTTTCATGTTCTTCCTCTCACCTCAGGGTACTCTGGTTTCCTCCCACATTCGAAAGACGTGCAGCTTCGTAGGTTAATTGGCTTCGGTAAATTAGCCCGAGTGTGTTTGATAGAACTAGTGTATTGGTGATCGTTGGTCGGTGTGGAATCGGTGGGCTAAAGTGCCTGTTTCCATGCTGTATCTCTAAACTAAAGTAATGTCAACTGTGAAAAGGAACAAAGATGTAATTGTGTTCCCCTGAAATGCCATTTGAGTTAAAATCTTGTAGATTAAAAATATTGATTTCTTTGTACATTGATCTGCCACTGGATAAAAGTAGGTTGAGCATTTTCACATCCACTTCCTCTGCAATTAGGTTGAAATTTGTATTTTTGATTGCCAAGTTTCAACCTCCAAGTCATGACAGAATGCAATTGTGAGTAAATTTCAACAAAGCTTGGGACTTCATGATAGAGATTTCAAATAGCACTCCAAGGACAGCTGCTAATGGAGAATTGACAAGAAGGGAGGAACTCGAGAAAATGATAATGGCCAGGAAGATTCTTGGAACTCTAGGCTGATAAGTCTATGGATCCAACTGGAGTTCAAGGCCTCAAATGAAGTACCTAGTGTGAATGGATTGATGTTCCTTGCTGAATTGATTTTAATTTTGCTAACTACACAAGATTTTCAAAAGTTCCATTGGATTGGAAATTAGCAAATGTAATTCACTTCTTCAAAAAAAGAGAGGGAGGCAGAAGGCAGGGGAATCTATAAACCACTTAGCTTAATATCTGTTTAAGGAAATGTTAGATGCTTATTGAATAAGTTTTAGCATGATACCTAGAAATATACAAGGTAATAAGGGAAAGTTAATATGGTTTTGTGAGAGGGAAATCATGTCCAGCCAATTTATTTGAGCTTCTTAAATAACTAAAAATTTCTATGGATAAATGGATATCTGTGAATTTATTAACCTTAGAAATCCAGAAGGTATTTGATTAGGTGCAACTCATTGAAACATATAGAATAGTGGAAGGCTTAGATCGAATGGATGTGGAGAGGTTGTTTCCACTAGTGGGAGAGTCCAGGACTAGAGGTCATAGCCTTAGAATTAAAGAACGTTCTTTTAGGAAGGAGATGAGGAGACATTTCTTTAGTCAGAGGGTGGTAAATTTGTGCCACAAAAGGTTGTGGAGGCCAAGTCGGATATATTTAAGGCAAAGATAGACAGATTCTTGATTAATACGGGTGTCACCAGTTATGGGGAGAAGGCAGGAGAATGGAGTTAGGAGGGAGGGATAGATCAGCCATGATTGAATGGCAGAGTAGACTTGATGGGCTAAATGGCCTTACTTCTACTTCTATCACTTATGATCTTGTGTTGCAGAATGTTACTCTATGAATACATGTTTGGCTGGCCATGAGGAAAAGGAGAGTAGGCCTGAACTGCTCTCTTTTCTATTTGAGAGATACCTGAGATTGATGCTAGGGTCTAAGCATCTTATGGTTTGTATAAATAACATCGATGAACGCATTGTCGCTAAATTTGCTGACGACATAAATGCTGGTGGGAAAGTAAATTTTAAAGAGAACCTAAGTAGGCCACAAAGATATACAGATGAGCTGAGCGAATGAGCAAAGTAAGGGAACATGCAAAATTGTCATCCAATTCTGCTCCAAAGGTTATTCAACAAGGCAACAAGTTATTGGTCTCTATTTTTAAGTACCAATCTATCAGAGCCTTCTCTTATCCACATGTACTACTACACTGTGTATGAATTGAATTTCCATGGTACAAATTCACAAGTGAAGTTGCACTAAGTGTTAAATGCGAACTAGCCTCGCCCGTGTGCATGCTTACGCATGTCATACGCATGAAAGTGCCTGATTACATTTTCTGCTTTAATTGGACTATTTCATCATCCTCGTGGGTTATGATGAATTCAGTTCTATAAATTATTCACATGCCATTTGAAAAATGAAGGAATTTCGGTTCTGTGACTATTCTGCAAAGGCATGTGGATAATTAATGCCAGAAGCCTGTAATTTGATTTTTTTAAATTGAATATAATCAATGCATAATTGTGTGCTCAAGGTTCAATTGTGACTGGAATGGCATTCTCCCTGTTAATATTTTTTGGCTCCATTACCAATTTAACATGCCACATTCACCATCATTTTGCAGCAGGATATCTTGAGTGTAATCTGACTGTGCAAACATTATCTATGAAATTGTATATTATTTTGAAAGTACAATCATCTTGGATTTTATTGACTTGAGAAAAGAGTGAACGTGAAGTAATTCTGCAAGTCCAGTACCCTTGGGAAATATTTTTTTTATCGCTGATCTTATCTTGGGTCCTATTACTTCTGCCTGCTATTCCCTGCTCATTTTTTTGACAGCTCGCAATACAGGCAATGGAAAGAGAAAATTACCATGTCACTTGCTACTTTAAACGCTGCTCTGCATAGAATAAGAACAATGCAAACTAATTAATCTAGGACTACCTTGTGCTCTGAACGTTCCTTTTACAAACACAAATTCACCTTGTAACCAGATTGTCGAGCAATTTATTTCTGAGCCGTTTATTGAAATAATTGGCAGCCAAAGAATATAGGAAAGTGATTTTAGAGATGCACATTAACTCCCTTAATCTTGGGGAACAGGAAGATATTGTTCTGATTTCCAGATTTTTTTTTTGAAACATCAACAAACATTCTGACTGTTCTGCGTAAGTATATTGGTGCAAATCAATCACTGCTAGTCATCTCGCATGGAAACAGGCTCTTCAGCCTATCAAGTCTGTGCTGACCTTTTACATCCAAGATGCACAGCGTCTCTTTCCCAGAGAAGGTGAATCGAGGATCAGAAGACATAGGTTTAAGGTGAAGGGGAAAATATTTCATAGGAATTTGAGGGGTAATTTTTTCATACAACAGGTGGTGGATGTATGGAACAAGCTGCCAGAGGAGGTAGTTGAGGCAGCGACTATCCCAACATTTAAGAAGGTAGACAGGTACATGGATAGGACAGGTTTGTAGGGATATGGACCAAATGCTGGCAGGTAGACTAGTGTCGCTGGGACATGTTTGCCAGTGTGGTGGGCAAGTTGGGCCGAAGGCCCTGCTTCCACATTGTATCACTCTATGACTCTATGAACCCCATTTTATTATACCCACATTCCCACACCATGATTCTACAAAATGATAGATACACTCGGGACAATCTATAGTGCCTAAGTTGCTTACCAACCCGCATTAGGGCCACATGGTGACGAGGCCGCAGAGTTGCTGCTTTACAGCACTTACAGTGCCAGAGTCCCGGGTTCGACCCCGACGACGGGAGCTGTCTGTACGGAGTTTGTATGTTCTCCCCCTGACCGCGTGCGTTTTCACCGAGATCCTCTGTTTCCTCCCACGCACCAAAGACGTACAGGTTTGTAGGTTAATTGGCCTGGTGTAAATGTTTAAAAAAATGTTCCTAATGTGTGTAGGATTGTGTTAATGTGCGGGAATTGCTGGTCGGTGTGGACTCTGTGAGCTGTATCTCTAAACCAAATTAATCTAAATGCACATGTCTAAGGATTGTGGGAGGAACTCAGGTCACCTGCTGAAACCCAGATAGCCACAATGAGTACATGCAAACTCCACATAAACAGCAGTAGAGATGAGGTTTGTACTGTAGTTACTGGCACAGTAAGACAGCAGCTCTGAGTTGTGTTAATGATCTTGAAACCAAATATGTTCTTTGTACAAAAAGCCGTAATGTACACAATATTAAGTGTGGAATATAGCTCTGTATACCACATATCTGTTGGGTAATTACAATATCATACTTGAAAACATTGCATTAAGTGGATATAAACAATAAAGAGCAGGTGTTCCCTTAGTATCTTGCATAATATTTGTCTTTCTGTTAGACCCTAGTGTTAAATGTGACCTATGATACTTCTAACATAGGTTCTTTCACAACTCGACTATCGACCTGCCTTCACACAGAACATCACTGTTAATGAAGGTGCAGTCAAATTTTTTCTGTCAACAAACTGGGTAAAAATATGTCCTCTAAAGTAATCTGCATTGCGAACCTTAACAAAACCTCTGAAAATTCATATAAACAACGATGAATAATTTCTGAGGAAACTTTGTTTGGTCAACTGCTAGTCTTTCTTTGCCCTCAATCTTCCAATATAGCTATGAAATATGTTATTAATGACCCTGCAATTAATCGCTATTACCTTTCCTTGATGTCTAATGATTGTTTTAATGGCAAATTTTGTTGAACTGAGCTGACATGAACAATCTGCTTTCCGGGTCACTCCTGTAAATTAAAAACAAAAACCCCTGTGTTTGGTTTGCCTTTTTATGTCCTTATTAAATTGAATACTTGCATTTAATTATTTTAATATGTGAGGCTCTGGATACCTTTGCTCTTACTGACATTTAGGGTTGTAATTTCATCTTGGTCAATGAGGCAAAATGAACTGCACCAGTTGAAAAGCACTTCATGCAATTTCATGTAATTAACTGTTGCATTTTTGATGTAACTGTCAGATGCTGTTTCTGTTCTTTGAGTCTCATTATCCCAGCAGAATGTGGGCTCTTTCTTCTTATTGCCGACATTCTTTGCGCAAGGAGCAGGGACCCAAGCTGTTTAGACCACCGTGGCCTACAGGAGGGGGTAGATAAGTCGCCGAGCCAGTCCCTTGTCGTCCCCTGTGGACGAATGCAAGACCCAGTGGGCCGCGGCCTGAAGGGAGGGAGCCACCGAGCTGATTCCTGCTTATCCCCCGCAGCTGAATGCAGGATGGAGGACCACAGCCTGCAGGGGGGAAGCCACCAAGCTAGTCCCTGCTCGTCCCCAGAAGACCAGAGACCGGGAGAATGGATCCGGTGACTATGACAATGGTGGGCGAGGAGCAAGGCTGGTAGGAGAGGGAACCGAGGTCTTGCCTACCGTGCTGCAGGAGGCGCTCTTGGGTCACAAGCTGGAGAGGGATGTTGGTTGGCTGGTCGATCCACACGTCCAAGAAAGGTGATGACTAGAGGCTCGCAGCTGCTTGGACCAGACAATGCTCATTATACCTAAAGCTCTCACTGGACTTTGAAAATGGTGCCAAATGGCGCCTCTTACATGTGTGCTCAGTAGACTATTTCTGTACATTTTGCCAATCTGACTTATGATTGGGTATGACAATATTGTACTGGACCATATGCAAGAAAAGAATTTCACTATGTTTGCACATGTAACAATAAAAGCACCTTTGAAGTTTTAGTTTTATTGTTTTGTGACTTGTCCAAGTTTTTGAGTGTCCATTGGATTATGACCAGTTAATATTCTGTCTAAATAACAAACTTTTAGTTAAATTAGACAACTGGGAGAAATGAGTGTTGCATGCAGTAGGATTGACACATTATGCCCTTTTTCACTGGTTAGGGGATTAAACCTCGAATCTTTGTTCACTAAAAAGAAAATGTATTGTTTCTATCACTAGTCTGCAACATCTCAGCTTGTACCAAACTTGAAACTGTACCAAAAGACAAGCTTGCTGTTTTTATTCCTGCTAAACAGAATTTGAAAGACATTTCAGAAACTAGGAACAGCTGGCGCTGGTTTACAAAGCAATGACACAAAGTGATGGAGTGACTTCTTGTCCAGACCCAAAATGAAACCTATTTCTGTTCTCCAGAGATGCTGTCTGAATCACCAAGTTACTCCAGCACTTTGTCAAAGAAATTGTGTTTTGAATAAGCTGTATTAACCTCTTCTACAATAATTCCAATTTTATTATTGTAATGTCACATTGCATCTTTTAGATTGAGCATATTACTTGTTCTGTAATCTAAAGAATATCAAATCAAGAACCTTTAAGTAGATTGATGTATTTTGTTCCCTTTTGACTAACCAGGGAATGTGATATAATTCCAGAATAAAGATAGGTTCAAATAAACTTTTAGGTTCAATGCTAGTATTAGAAACTTAACTAGACTAGCTACTCAAAATCTGTAGCTTCAAAGACTGGTCAGGGTTGGAAAATCTATCCGCCATTGACAAGGGGCAGATCATGGGTTCCTAGAATATATTCCACTTATCCTGTAGGTGTGTGCACTGCCACCACGAGTACCACAAGGGCAGTTGAGGATGAGCACCTACTGGGTGAGGGGAGGGGGGAGGGGATAGTTTTTGTGATGGACTAGGCTGTATCCAGGGCACCCTTCAATTTCTTGAGGTCTTCGGCAGAGCAGTTGTGAAATCAAGGTATGATGCATCCCATTTGGAAGCACTCTACAGTGTATCTTTAGACATTGGGAAAGATCGTTGGAGACATGACTAATTTCCTTACACAAAAGGAAATTAGATCAGTGCTATAAACCCACTGACTCGCATGATTATCCGGGCCTCTCCTCCTCCCAACATGCTTCTTGCAAAGACGCCATCTCCTTCTCTCAATTTTTCCATCTCCATTCCATCTGCTTCCAAGATGAGGCTTTTCACTCCAGGACATATCCTTTTTCTTTGTTAAACATGGTTTCCATCTGCTGTCATAGATGGATCCCTCACTCATGTCTCCTCTGTATTTCATAGTGCAGCTCTCAATGGGAAAAAGTGCCTCCCCTGGTACAAAATGTGTATACCAACTTTTGATCTAAAAGTATGTTTATAAAAGACGTAAAACACAAAACCTATTGCACGGATTATGTTGGATTTGTCCGTTTCAATTGAGAAAGAGCCCAGGGACTGCTTATGACTAATCATCATATAGCTGACACTATTCCAAGTTTATATTAGGCTTACTTTACCACAAGCAAATAACCTTCCTGTGAATTCAAAGTGATTCAAATTTTTTTCTTTGTGAAATAAATTATGTTATTGTCAGATCTTATTTTGTTGAGCTTAAAACCATTAATTTTAAAGAAAACAAAATGATTTTTTTTCTGTACTGTTTATTTTTGTGATTGACATAGACACTTACTGACAATCCAGTAATATAGAAAGTAGGCCATTTGGCCCTTCGAGCCAGCACCGCCATTCAATATGATCATGGCTGATCATCCAAAACCAGTACCCCGTTCCAGGTTTTTCCCCATATCCCTTGATTCCATTAGCCCTAAGAGCTAAATCTAAATCTCTCTTGAAAACGTCCAGTGAATTGGCCTCCACTGCCTTCTGCGGCAGAGAATTCCACAGATTCACAACTCTCTGGGTGAAAAAGCTTTTCCTCATGTCAGATAAAATATTATCGTGGAAGAAAGTTTTAATCCTGTGGCAGTTTAGTTGTCAAATTCTATTTTCTTTAAACCTTCAATAATTTACCAATCCTTATTTCCATTTGACATTTGCCCAGCCACAGAGTTTGAGTCTTCTACCTGATTTTTTTCTTAAAAGTTTTTTTTTACCATTCTTTCTCATTCCAGTCATTAATGACGACAGCCTGATGGTGTTTTTAACACCGGGGATCATTTATTAATTCTAGGAGAGATTTGCTGCCACTTCTCCGTGACTCTTTTGCCTCTCCATCGTAACTCTTCCAGCCTGCTGAGAGTCAGAGCCATATTACATGCATATAAAATCCCGAGCTGCATTGACAAATGGGCAAGCTGGACGGACAGAAGTTGGAGCAGAACTGTGTTCAAGTAAAAAATTAGTGCTGGAATCGTCATTCACTGTGCACTGTGCTCATACTTGGTTCTCTGACAGTTTCAATTTAATGGGTAAATTGCAATGTAATGGACCTTGGACAAAAGAATGAGAGGCGATAGATATAAAATAGCTTACCTGTTAGGGGGACACAGACAGAAGGAACTTCACATGCAATAACCTTTCGAAGGTCGCACGATAGTTGATAAGCGTATGACATCCTTGGTTTTATTAATGGAGGCATGCAACTTGATATTAAATTTCCATCCTGCGTAGAAGTTAATTAACCCAATGTATCACACATGCCTAAAAAGAGGGGTCACTTTACTGATGTGATTAAATAATTAATAGTCTGCTATCGAATTGGATGGTTCTTGGGATCAGGATATGAGACAATGAAAGAAATGCAAAAGGTTGGGGTGAGGCTCAATGTGAATGGATCTGAGCCTTCCTAGCATTAAACTTACAAATTAAATGCTCCAGATCAAGTAACTAGCTTAAAAAAAATTCAAAAGGCAAATATGTTGGCTAAACTGAATGTATTAGTGAACCACTTCTAAATCAGACAACAGGAACATATACGTTCTGAACTGCCTATCAAGAAGAAGAAGCCCTTGATTAGACACTGGCTCCCCTTCATGATACACAACAAACAAAATGCTTTCTTGAGCAGTGGAAAGCTACTGTGTTTCTTAGATACGGTTTCTACAATCATTGCTGCCATATTGTCCAGGAGCAGAGACCTATTATGAACTCCTGTTGATTTATCACCAGTGCATTCAATATAAAAAGTCTTGTTAAAAATGGAAGTAAGCAATGGGAGTTTTTAATCCGCTACAAAGTTAGAATTTCTTTTGATTCGCAAGGAACTATTGGTTTACAGAAAAAGACACAAAGTGCTGGAGTAACTCAGGGGGTCGAGGCCTCCTGACCCACTAAGTTACGCCAGCATTTTGTGTCTAGAATTTCTGTTCATTTGGGCACATGGCAAGAACCTTCTGGAAAGTAGAAAATCTCTCATTTCCCTTTTCCGTGACTTTCAGTCTGAAGAAGGGTCCTGACCTGAAACATCACCCATTCCTTCTCTCCAGAGATGCTGCCTGTCCTGCTGAGTTATTCCAGCATTTTGTGTCCAAGAACCTTCTGGGTATCATATTGCTTTCAACTGTATGGCAATTTTATGGCCATCATTTAAAGATTTCAGATGAAACAACTCTTATTTCATATTACAGGCATATTAAGGTTTGTACATTTTCTAGGTTTTTCTTGAGGCACATTCTTTGATATGGAAATGAGCCATATGTACCATGACTACCGCATACTGACATTTTTAGTAAAATCAAAGTCAGTGGATTAAAGGGTCGGTGAAAGAATGCATGCAAACATGGTTGAGCAACAAAACAATGGATGGTAATGAACTGCTACTGTTAAAACTGAAGGGTAGAGAGGTGTTCGATGTGTGCAATAATATGAGCTGAGTCTCTATAAGGCACTGGTCAGGCCGCATTTGGAGTATTGTGAGCAAATGTGGGCCCCCTATCTGAGGAAGGGCATGCTGGCTCTGGAGAGGGTCCAGAGGAGGTTTACAAGTATGATTCCAGGAATGAGTGAGTTAGCATATGATGAGCACTGGGCCTCTACTCACTGGAGTTTAGGTTGCGGGGGGATCTCATTGAAAATTACAGAATAATGAAAGGCATAGATAGAGTGGGAGATTCTAGGACCAGAGGTCATACCCTCAGAATTAAAGGGCGCTCTTTTAGAAAGGAGGTGAGGAGGAACTTCTTTAGTCAGAGGGGAATTAATCTGTGGCTTCTCCATGTTGTCACCTTGTTGTGGTGGAGAAGCTGGTGTGGTCCTGAGATCCTGAGAGCGATGCCGTCTGAGGCTATGCTCCTGGTAGGGTCATCCATTGCGGTAAGGTCGAGGGGGAGGTCCCTGACAAAGAGCAATCCAACCAAGACAACGATGGAACAGGTGGAGGATGATGGCTGACCTTAGTGGAACATCACAACGGCTGGGATGACGGATGAAGGCTGCAGTGGGCAGGTGCTATAGACGGGAAGATGGAAGCTCCCGCCCCCACGAGTCTCGGGCAGATGAGGCTCGTCAGCCTGGGAAGGCAGTCCATCTAGGAGAGGGAAAACTCTGATCAAAAACCTCCACTGCCTTGTGGCCATATCCAGTCATGTAAAAGGCTCCAGGAATAAACCTCAAGAAAAATCCGGCGTTGGAGTCCCTAAGGCAGTTCGTCGTTGTCTACAACCTCGTTCCGGCAGCTCCTGCGATGGCGCTGGTGCTAAACTGTAATGGCTCTGCTGTTCCTTTGGATCAATCAGCGACGTGGAGAGGGGGGACGTGCTGCATGGGCAACAGCCTGTCCTTCATATGACATAGCCCAGGCTTGCATCCTACCACACATGGATGCTGCTGTAGCCGAGATTTAGAGCAAGCAGCCAACAGCCAGGATGCATCACCCATGGTCAGCCAAAGACGTACAGGTATGTAGGTTAATTGGCTGGGTAAATGTAAAAATTGTCCCTAGTGGGTGTAGGATAGTGTTAATGTACAGGGATCACTGGGCGGCACGGACTTGGTGGGCCGAAAAGGCCTGTTTCCGGCTGTATATATATGATATGATATGATATAACCGAGGGGGGCCTTAGAGGGGGGGCAAAGAGTGGGGATAAATGGGTCCCTTTCAGAATGGCAGGCAGTAACTAGTGGGGTACCGCTAGGCTCGGTGCTGGGACCGCAGCTATTTGCAATATATATTAATGACTTGGATGAAGGGATTAAAAGTACCATTAGCAAATTTGCAGATGATACAAAGCTGGGTGGTAGTGTGAACTGTGAGGAAGGTGCTATGTTGCAGGGTGACTTGGACAGGTTGTGTGAGTGGACGGATGCATGGCAGATGCAGTTTAATGTGGCTAAATGTGAGGTTATCCACTTTGGTGGTAAGAATAAGAAGGCAGATTACTATCTGAATGGTGTCAAGTTAGGAAAAGGGGACGTGTGAGAGCGCACCTGGAGAACTGTGTGCAGTTTTGGTCTCCAAATTTGAGGAAGGATATTTTTGCTATTGAGGGGGTGCAGCGTAGGTTTACTAGGTTAATTCCCTGAATGGCGGGACTGTCATATGTTGAAAGACTGGAGCGACTAGGCTTGCATACACTGGAATTTAGAAGGATGAGAGGGGATCTTATTGAAACATAAGATTATTAAGGGGTTGGACACGTTAGTGGCAGGAAACATGTTCCCAATGTTAGAGGAGTCCAGAACCAGGGGCCACAGTTTAAGAATAAGGGGTAGGCCATTTAGAACGGAGATGAGGAAAAACTTTTTCAGTCAGATAGTTGTAAATCTGTGGAATTCTATGCCTCAGAAGGCAGTGGAGGCCAATTCTCTGAATGCTTTCAAGAGAGAGCTAGATAGAGCTCTTAATGATAGTGGAGTCAGGGGGTATGGGGAGAAGGCATGAACGGGGTACTGATTGAGAATGATCAGCCATGATCACATTGAATGGTGGTGCTGGCTCGAAGGGCCGAATGGCCGACTCCTGCACCTATTGCCTATTGTCTATTAGATTAGATAGAATTAATCCGTGGAACTCATTGTCTCAGAAGGCTGTGGAGGCCAAGTCAGTGGATATTTTTAAGACAGAGACAGACACATTCTTGATTAGAGGTTTCATGAGTTATGGGGAGAAGGCAGGAAAATGGGATGAGAAGGCAGAGATCAGCCATGATTGAACAGCAGTGTGGACTCGGTGCCGAATGGCCTCATTCAACTCCTATAACTTGTGACGCAACTTCATTATTTTTTATTTCCTGCACGATTGTTTATAGAGCATACAATCCCATAATTTTCAGCATCTTTGTCACCATTTATCATTGAGATTTTTGTTTACATGATCCTAGGTCTGTCTGTTCTACCGGCTTCTTTAAATTTGTACATAACCGTTCTTTCTTCTGCAACACATACTTTTCACAAAGATATGTGAATTACCCGTCCTCTATTTGTCTCCATCAATCTACCTCTTGCTAGATTCTCAGACCATTCTTTTTACTATTTACTCTACTTTTATTCTCAAACTTTGTGATGCTCTACCAAATTCTCAAACTTTGAAGTTATTTTCTGAATGATTAAGTACGAATAGTGACTCACTGAGGAAAAATATTCAAACAGCCATTTATCCCAATTGACTGCTTTTTGTCACTTAGCCGATTTCTTATCCATTTTGCCAAAGCCCTTTAAATCCATTGGGCCATGTAAAGCTTGATTGTCCTCTTATTAATGCTTCACTCTGGCCTCCATTTTACTACCCACATAGATTAGTACCTCCCACGTGGCAGTAATTAATCTTCCTGGAAGGACTTTGTTCATACCATCTTCAGGTGCAAGCCAGCAACATCACGTAGCCCCCCCCACCCCCCTTCCCCAGCACAGGTCCTGGTGCCTCAGCAAACTAATGTCCTCTCTCCAATCATGTTAATCTGCTTATCTTTATGGAAAAAAATTGTGGCATGGGGCAATTGAAAATTTTAAGGTCCCGCTCTTCAACCTCGTCCCCTGAAATTGTGATTGCAGATGTCCATACTACATTCTTTGCACTATCCTGAACCACAATGCACTAAATGCTGTACCCTTTAACCTTCTGAACGCCATGGCTGGTTTGATTGTATCCATGTATAGTCTTTGATTGGATAGCATGCAAAGAAAAGCTTTTCATTGCAACTTGGTACATATGACAATAATAATAAACGAACTAATGTCTTCTAGCCATTCCCTTCCTCATACCGGTGATCTTATAGAGACGTATAAAATTCTAAAGGGATTGGACAGGCACGATGCAGGAAAAATGTTCCCGATGTTGGGGGAGTCAGGAACCAGGGGTTATATAATAAGAATAAGGGGTAGGCCATTTGGGACTGAGATGATGTAACACTTTTTCACCCAGAGAGTTGTGAATCTCAAGGCTTCAAGATCAGTTTATTGTTACATGTACCAGTTAAGGTCCAGTGAAATTTGAGTACCATACAGCCATACTAAGTGAAAAGCAACAAGACACACACCCACATAAAATCAAAGTTTACATAAACATCCATCACAGTGGATTCCACATTCCTCACTGTGATGGAAGGCAATAAAGTTCAATCTTCTCCCTCTTGTTCTCCCGCGGTCGGGCAGTCAAACCATTCTGACCAGAGACCGCAGGCTTCACGATGTTAAAGTCCACAGGTCCCACAGTTGCAACTTCGATCCTCGGCAAAGGGATCGCAAGCTCCGCAATGTTAAAGATCCGCACACTCCTGCGGCTTGGAGCGCTCGTCGGTCTCCAGGAAAGGCCGCCAATTCCACAATGTTAGGCCGCAGTGGGGACGGAGGTACGATACAATACGGAAAAAAAATCGCATCTCTGTCAAGGTGAGAGATTGAAAAAATGTTTCCCCCAACACCCACCCCCCACATAAAACAAACCAAGGAACACCAAAGCATACTTTTAACACATACTTAAAATAACAAAACAGAAGAAAAGACAGACAGGCTGTTAGCAAGGCAGCAACTGCTGGTGATGCCACCGGTGTGGAATTCTCTGCCACAGAAGACAGTGGAGGCCAATTCACTGAATGTTTTCAAGAGTGAGCTAGATATAACTCTTGGGGCTAATGGAATCAAGGGAGAAACCAGGAACAGGGTACTGATTTAGGATGGTCAGCCATGATCATATTGAATGGCGGTGCTGGCTCGAAGGGCCGAATGGCCTACTCCTGCACCTATTTTCTATGCTTCTGTTTACAGTGTCATGTACCCATTTCATTATTTTCAACCTTGCACATGCCGTGCAAGACTTGCATTACCAGACCATCCTCATGAAGATGGGTTCCTCGGTGATCATTGCATTACAGTACTTTGCACTGCTCCTTGTGCAGTCAGTTGACCTAATAGTTCAATAGATCGGCTTCTGTATTGTCAGCACTCTCTGAGAATGCTGAAAAACAGTTTGTGAGCACTTCATCCCCAAACACATTCCTCCCTTCCTGGTGCCTTCCTACCTTGGTAGATAGGTAGTCAGTCGACCTTACTATCATCTTGAACTGTCTGTAGCTATCATACAATCAACTCATAAAATTCTCAGCTTCCCATTTGCTTCGTATCCCTGATCCTGCCTCTTCCTATTTTAAACCTAAAAATCTCTTTTTTTTCAGTTTACCTGATTATTGTTCAAGGATTAATAGTTTATCGTTTAATGCAATTTAGATCCCTTTAATGTTGGTGTTCTTTACCGATTCATGCGATCCCCATTATTTAATTAAATGCTCTGATCATTTGTTTACTGTTGTCTAGTGATTTAAATTAATTATGAATTAATTGTTCTCTGAAATTAATTTCAACCCTCATCAAATTCCACTTTCAGGCCGTGATTCTGTTTTACAATGATACCCATTTTAACCGCCTGCTTGTCCTCAGCTTTGTGGTTCTCTTCTGGCGCAATTTTCTGACCTTCTCACCTCAATTTTCACAATGTCCGATCTTCAATAATCTCTAACTGCTGTTCTGTGATGTTGCTTCTGTAGGCAAATAAGAGGCAGAACGAGCAATAGATCATCCTTTATTGAAGACAATAACTCCTAACTACACAGCCATGCCTGGTAAAACAATACATCAAAATCATACCACATGGTAATACAGTTCTTAAAGATACACTTACACTCTCATAAAAAATACTGATCACCCTTCTAATGTAAAAGTAATAAACTCTTTCAAACCCTCAATTATTTACATATATAAAATTGTATAATCAGCTCTTTATTTTCATCAGGATGCAGCTATAAATTCAATCAATTACATTGCTTAATCTCTTGGTCTTTTTGTTCACTGAACCTTTCACTGGTAGCTGCACTTGACATTTCGAAAGATCCAGCTCAGGCCCTGGCCCTTCCAATCATCATTTCTACAGATAGTCATTGTACACATCTGGTCACATATTCCTTTCTGTGTTTGTTGCAACAAAATAGTTACTTTCAGAACTGAATGCATTCTTTTGCATCCTTTGGGATTACAATCTTCTTGATGTCACCTGCATAAACTGTCCAGATAAAACCCATCACAGAGCCTCGTAGTTCTTAACGGTAATTGATAGTAGTCCAAAGTATATGTTGTTGTTTAGTACATTTTACTGGAAACCATTAATTTAATGGCTACAATTAGTTAAGAGTCAAGAGTGTTTTATTGTCATGTGTCCCAGATAGAACAATGAGATTCATACCTGCAGCAGCACAACAGAATATGTAAACATGGTACACTGTAAACAATATAATAAACAAGGGAGAACAAAAGTTCAGTATGTGTGTATATATACACATACTCACAAATACACACATATATGTATATATATAAATCATATATACTGTGGACACACACACACATACGTACACATAAAAAGCCCCAATGATAGTGCAATAATAACGAAAATAGTCTATCTAGTTCAGAGCTTACTGCATAAAACTCTCCAACTATGTGTTTCTGCCTTCATCCTGACTCCTTTTAGACACCATACCTTTCTTTCCACTCACCATTCCTTTTTCACTCACCATTCCTTAAAGTTATGAATTAATCTCTTCTGACATTGACTCCACTGATCTCAAGTATTTTCAGTATCTCATTGCACACCAGTTATGCTGCATTGGATAAACATCAGTAGGTACATACTTGTGACATCCAGCAAAGCTTTTCAATTGACTCCAGATGAAAACGCAGTCCTCTTAAAACGTACAAATCAATCTGCAGTTGATTCATTTCATTCAGCAATTCTAAAAACAATGAGTCTTGTAGATGCTCAGCTCTTCCTCATAGCTCACATTGTCTCATCTGTGCCAGAGGTATTGCCATTTACTCACCTTGTTTTCATCCTTTTTCTTGTCGCCTTGTTCGTGTAATGTCAGAACTATTGTTCTGAAAGTCTTATGATGTAGCTCTCTCTCATTCAAACAAATGACAAGGTTTTCCTCTGAGATGGTTGCTAAATTGGTTTGTGAATAGTCTCGTTGTTCTGAGATAGCTAGATCACTGTCCAAAAGTAATATCATTGACTCAGGCATCACATACCAATCTTCTCCCATTGGCCTTGGACTTCAAAAATCTTTTTCATCCAAGATACTTTACTGATCTAATTCTTTGGCCATTTTGGATCTTTATCAGTCTTTTTCTCAATCTCACAGATGGTCATGTAATTGACACCATCTGCCCCAGTAATTCATTGGCATTGTGATGCACAATCTACTTCTATTGTTGAACCATGGTGAACACAATGTGTATCCAGCCATTATTGACTGACATCTGGACATTTTGACATTTGAATACTATCCTCAATGTAACCTTTATCTGAAAATATATTCTTAGTTAACATCACTTACTATCATACCAAAGTCATTCTGAAGATGTCACATTTCCATGCCCTGTCAAGGTGTTTCATTCGTGCCCCTGGTTTTATATTATGCTACCTCCTCTTGGTATTTCCTTGGCGTGCATTATCTTCATGCTTTGGACAAGATCTCGCATTAAACCATTGTTCAGTCTTTTGAAATCAAGTTTCACACATCTTTTCAGATACCCTTTACAGTGCTGGTGGTACGTTGCATCTGAGCCTTAATCACCATATCCAATCCTATACTCACTGCATTCTCGTCCAAGGTCGCACTTTCTCTCACTGTCCCAGGGGTCATACAGAAATAATTGTCCAGCGAGATCTGCTGGTGTCAGCTGGCAGATGACGTCTTTGGGAGTGCCAACCTAACCTGACTGCTGGCCTGCTCTGCCAGGCCCACTGCAAAGTGCGAGTGCTTCCTGAATCATGTTGGTGCCCAAGGCCATGATCCTTTCCAAAAACTCACTTCATTTTTTAGCCTTGATTTAATCTATTCCCTTGATCAGACATTTCTATATATTCATGGCCCATCTTCTCACTGTGCAATCCAGCAGTTCACTTGCCCATAAAAGGGGGGCCTCATATGCTTACATACCCACTGGTTTGCACCATGTCAGCAGAAAATGGCTGACCACTTCAAATATATATATATATATATATATATATATATATATATATATATATATATATATATATATATATATATATCCTGGCTTATGACTGATTGTATTAACCCTGATATTGATAAAAATGTTTATGGTTGCTTTCCAAGTCCACAATCATTCTTAAATACAAATTTTTAACACCCTCCTGGGGGTGCCTTGGGTACTGTTCAACATTCCCAATTCCACCTCATTATCTACTATATGTAACGGACTCCATCATGGTTGTTCCATATGCCCTCCCTTTTGCACCTGAGCCAGCTGAGAATGCCCGTCTTTACTGGCTAATAGCTTCTTCATAGATGAGCAGTACAATGTGCCTAGCGGCAATAGTTAGCACTAAGCCAAAGATAGACATAAAATGCTGGAATAACTTTGCGGGCTGCATCTCTGGAGAGAAGGAATGGGTGACGCTTCAGGTCGAGAACCTTCTTCAGACTGTGAGTCGGGGGTGGGCGAGATACAGAGATACGGAAGTGTAAGGTGTGAGAACGAGACACCAAAAGGGGTGGAGATCAAGGAAAATATAGAATAGATCACTGTTCGCTAGGAGAAGGTAACAACAGAGCAAACAGAGATAAAATGTAATCAGGGACAGTCAGACTGGTGGGAGAACTGGGAAGGGGAGGAATGTAGAAAGAGAGAAAGCGAGGGTTACTTGAATTTAGAGAAGTCAATATTCATATTGCTGGGGTGTAAGCTGCCCAAACAACATATGAGGTGCTGTTCTTCCAATTTGTGTCTGACAGTGGAGGAAGCCCAGGACAGAAAGGTCAGTGTGGGAATGGGAGGGGGAGTTAAAGAGTTTTGCAGCTGGGAGATCAGGTAGGTTTAGGTGGACTGAGCGGAGGTGTTCAGCGAAACGATTGCCGAGCCTGTGATTGGTCTAATCGATATATGGAAGTCCACAGCTGGACACAGGTTTAGGCAGGCTGAGCGGAGGTGTTCAACAAAACTAAGCCTGCTTGAATGGACATTGAGGATATGTAGTTTTCATAACATCTACAACTGGAGCTTTTGTGTAAACAACTTGTGGTCTTTCAGCCAGTCGCTTGACCCACTTGTTACCTGTCATACCCACTGATAAGATCCATACTACTCAACTCAAGAAGATGACCATACCACCATTGCCACTGTTGTGAGTTTATTCCCTTGGCAATGTGATTCACCTTTTATTTGTACTGATATTTGTACTGTGATCTGTTCTCACCGCTCCATCTAATATTAAATTTTGCCTGAAGTCTCTGTCAAAATATCCAGCTCTCTCTGTGGCATGAACATTCCCTTTTGCCGAAGTGAGTTGCTGTTTAATTAAATCCCAAGTAATAATGTTAGACTAGATACCAGCAAATAGTTATCATCAGTTCATGAGTATCCGGTTATGGCAAAGAAGTCTACCAGCCGCAAAACCAGAAGGGAATAATCACAATTTTCAGTTTGTATTTTACACAACTTGAAAAATGTAAGCTTGGAAAATTCACTGAAGATTATGTTAGTAGCTACAATATCATACACAGAAGAAAATCGCCATAAATATCTAATTCCATGCATAAATATTTAAAAATACGACACAACATGATGGAGTAGATGAGTTACTCCAGCACTTTTTTTTGTTGTAAACCAGCATCTGCAGTTCTTCGTGTCTCCATTAAAAAATATATGAGTAATTTGGTCTTGTAACTGATCTTATGATTAGTATGTTAAGCAATAATTATGGATGAGTGAATCATTAAAACTTGCTTATGCTTATCCAATCAAGCATAACATTTCTAGGATCTTTTGTAGTGTGCGTGGTTCATAACAACCTTTCTTATCAAACGTTTCAATTCCCTTGATTACAGCCAGAGAACTCTTTAAAATAATGCTTGCTGTATGCAAACAACGAGTCACTGACATTAACTTCTGAATATTCTGTTCAACTGCACACATACTCGAGAAGTTGCTGTCAGGTTCCCAGTGTGATGATGGTGAGTGCTGATTATCTCACCCTCATTAGAGGCACACAACCCAGGCTTTAGTCCTTTGCTGTTGCAAGACACTGCCTCTGCCTCGACATTGCCTGCTGTTTTGACTTTATGTTCTGAATCAGATCTGTTTGAGATGTGTTAATGTCCAGGCCATAACCGTCCTAGCTTGAGTTATTGAACAAATTATTTCAAGTGAGTAGACCAGGTTGATCACTATCGCTGAAACTATCTTTTACTGTGTGGAGGTGGCAAAGAAGTACCATATGTGTCCCACAAAATCTTCCCTTTGTAAATTTGCCATGGTGTCTTCATTGCTTTGAAATTTATACAGCCTAGTTATCTGAAGGGACTGCAGCACAGTGGTTATAATACAGGACTAATCATTCAAGTGATGCAAATTTAAATCCCAGAACAACAGTTTAAGAATTTGAAATGATTTACAGAAATCTCAAAATAAAAAGATGTCAATTTAAAATATATATATTTCAGTTTAGAGATACAATATGGAAACAGGCCCTACGGCCCATCGAGTCCCTGCTGACCAGCGATCACCCGTACACTAGTTCTATCCTACAAACTAGAGAGAATTTACAGAATACAAATTAACCTACAAACCTGCATGTCTATGGAATGTGGAAAGAAACTGGAGCACCTGAAGAAAATCCACATGGTCACATGGGGAATGTACAGGCTCTGTAACACAACACCGGTAATCAGAATCGAACCTGGGTCTCTTGCGCTATAAGGCAGTAACTCTCCTGCTGCACCACTGTGTCGCCCTATAATTTATTGATAAAAGTGTAGGAAGTCTATTGAAGAGATTCTCTCTTTTATTTCTACATTCAAATACATTAATAGACCAATTTTCATCTACTTCCCTATGTATTAAATCCATCATAATCTATGGATCCTTCTTTGTGAATGGTGACTTGCATAACTCCTTGTTAATGTTTCTGATTTTTATAAAAACAACACCTCTATTTTTGTCAGTGTTACATATATTCAGTACCTTAAGTAGATATTCAATATCCAATGACTGGATTAGAAAAGCACTCTAATGGTGAAGCTTTCAGAGGATTGGAAGAGGGGAGAAAAGCTGATGATTGGGATAGAATGGTGGTGGGGAAGATGATGGAGTCAATTATAAAAGATGAAAGAGCGGCAACAGGATCAGTCTGACTCAGCATGGATTTACGAAGGGGAAATCATGCTTGACTAATCTTGTGGAATTTTCTGAGGATGTAACAAGGAAAATGGACAAGGGAGAGCCAGTGGATGTAGTGTACCTGGACTTTCAGAAAGCCTTTGATTAGGTCCCGCATTGGAGATTTGTGGGCAACATTAGAGCACATGGTATTGGGGGTAGTGTACTGACATGGATAGAAAATTGGTTGGCAGACAGGAAACAGAATAGCGATTAACGGGTCCCTTTCAGAATGGCAGGCAGTGACTAGTGGGGTACTCGGTGCTGGGACTGCAGCAATTTACATATACATTAATTATTTAGATGAAGGGATTCAAAGTCACACTAGCAAATTTGCAGATGACACAAAGCTGGGTGGCAGTGTGAACTGTGAGGAGGATGCTCTGAGAATGCAGGGTGACTTGGACAGAGAGAGTTAGATAGAGCTCTTAAAGATAGTGGAGTCAAGGGATATGGGGAGAAGGCAGGAATGGGGTACTGATCGTGGATGATCAACCATGATCACAGTGAATGGCGGTGCTGGCTCGAAGGGCTGAATGGTTTTCTCCTGCACCTATTGTCTATTGTTTTCTAATGTTGTGCTTTCTAAAGAGAAAGTGGAGGAGGTGGCAGCAGTCTTTCACAGGAAGATGTTCAAGGTCTAACAAAATTGTTTACTATTTCTCGAGTCATTCGTCTTAGAAACACAAAGAAATGTTTGGTGTCGATTGATTTTGTGTGAAAAGGAATAAAGGGGACAAAAGAGAGGTTTGTAAATCAGATTATCTGGGAGAGGATTTCTTAGATGTGGGTGGGGGGAGTGAGTTTAAGGTTGAATGGCTGGAGAAGAAGGTAGACACAGTTTAATGAACAAGATGTTGGAAGGAATCGGTAAAGGCCGCTGAAAGATGATCTTCATTTTATTTGCAAAGATGACAATGAGTCCATCATAGAAACATAGAACATAGAAACATAGAAAATAGGTGCAGGAATAAGCCATTCGGCCCTTCGAGCCAGCACCACCATTCAATATGATCATGGCTGATCCATCCAAAATCAGTACCCCATTCCTGCTTTCTCCCCATATCCCTTGATTCCGTTAGCCCTAAGAGCTATATCTAACTCTCTTGAAAACATCCAGTGAAATGGCCTTCATTGCCTTCTGTGTTAGAGAATTCCACTTTTGTGGAAGTGCGAATTTAATTGGGGGAGAGCAAGGAAGAGGGTGTTAATTATTATTAATATTCTGTGATTAGTACTTTTCTGCTGGTGTGAGAGAAATAGATATGTTCAACACAAGGGCACCTCGGTGATGGATGGCCGATCTAGCCTTCAACCCCATAGTTTATAGAATAAAGGAGGTTTTACCCCGAAGTTTGGCAGGTGCAGGGGTATGCCAAGATGGGTGAGAGTGAAATATTGTGCTGAGAGTTGGGAGAGCATATCGGTGGATATGAGGTATTTGAATACATCAACAGCCACAATGGCGTGAAAATGAATCACAAACCAAAGCAAGCATGTCAGAACAGTCGATCACAATAAGATTATGGCTGTCACAATCTTGTTTGCAAGTGAGCAGCTTTGATTGCCCACTATTTTAGAGTGTGCTGTCATTATGTTCTTTGAAAATATTAATAAATCCTTTCAACACTGTGCAGAGCTTGACATCCAGTGCACAGCTCTGTGCAATGCAATAGGAGATAATTCCTTCCACGTGCAGGTGCACGTGAATGTGTGTTTTTGCAGATATTTTAAAGAATGCATGGGCTGTTTAACTCCTTCCCACAACCCATATATCCTATAATTCTGCTTTCTTCTCAACATGGATTGGTATGATTTGCAATCTAAAGTCAGGTACATGTTCAGAAGAAGGGTCTCGACCCGAAACGTCGCCCATTCCTTCTCTCCTGAGATGCTGCCTGACCTGCTGGGTTACTCCAGCATTTTGTGAATAAAAGCATTCCTATAATACATTTTTCCCCAGCTCAACTGTTTACTGATGCTTCTGTAAATGGAATAAGCTTAATGCCTCAGAGTGAACTATCAGAAATAAAGAGGATACATTTTAGCATTACTAATATTTTTTTTATCAGATGTAGTTAGCGAGCTGTGAAAGAAATAACAGTTTTCTAGGAGTTAAATGACTTGATTGTTATTATTAACAACCCACCATTTGGTAACATATTTTATGGATACGTATTTATTAAATATAATTTACTTGGATGGTTAATGGAATTTTCATGTCAGATTTTACTAAAATGAGAATGAGGCATAAAGCAAGGATGAAATGTGTTTATTGAAAAGAAAACAAATGGATGATGATAAAAAATAATGAAAAGACTTTCTGAAAGTATCTTAAAATGTACATTCATAATCCCCATTTAAAAATTTTATTTTTTATTTTCACAAGAATCGCATCATTGATTTCCTTAATATGCGTTTCTAATTTTACAAAGATATAACGAGGTTCTTAATTGATTAAAAACATATTTCTTGATCAATTTGCACTAGTAATCTTCATATAATTAACAATATCTAGACATGCTATCCCTACCCATGTTGATACGGAAATGAGGTTGGACATGTGGAATACGTACCTTGAGACATTAAAATAAAGTAACAATATTTAGCATGGGGACTGCATTTGGATCCAGAATGATTTAATTACAATTGCAACACTGAAATCTATCCAACAATATGGAAAATTGCCCAGGAATGTCCTGCTCACAAAAAGCAGGACAGATTTTTTTTTTTGAAACAGCCTCTGGAGGAACTCGGCAAGTCAGGTGGCATCTGTGGAGGCAGAGGGATAGTTAACAATTAGTTTTGAGTCCCTGCATTGGTCCTAACAAATACCTTGAGTGCTACTAAAGTACCAGGCTCCAACCACTGATGGCTGGGACACTGAACACATACGACACCATCAACATCCAAAGACGCGAGATCCAACCCCCACGAAAAGACCAGGTCACAGACTGGATATTCTGTGGCAAGTGACTACCTTCCCAATGCCCCGTGTCCCGATGTCTTCAAGGCATGAATCAGGAATGTGATGGTGTCCTCAATTTGCTTGGATAATTATTGCTCCAATTCTCAAGCAGCTTGGCACTATCCAGAACAAAGGCACAATAGAGTCAAACAGCATGGAAACAGGCGCTTTGGCCCAACTCATCCATGCTGACCAAGATGCCCATCTGCACTCGTCCCCTTTGCCCATGTTTGATCCGTATTCATCTGAACCCTAACTATCCATGAACCTGTCAAAATGTATTTTAAATGGTGTTGTTGTACCTGCCTCATCCACCTCCTCTGGCACATTGTTCCATGCATGTATTGCCCTCTATATGAAAAGTTGTCTCTTAGATTCCTCTAAATCGTTTCCCTCTCACCTTAAAGCTGTGCCCTCTAATTTTTGATTTTCCTAAGCCTGGGGAAAAGGCTGTATGCATTCACCTGATCTGTGCCTGTCATGTTTTTCAATGCCTCCATAAGATCACCCCTCAGTCTCTTACACGCAAAGACATGAAGTCCCAGCCTGCCAAATCTACCCCTATAACTCAATCCGTCAAGTCCTGGCAAAATCCTTGTAAACGGGTGTCATGGGTTCTGAGGAGAAGGCAGGAAAATGGGACTAGGAAGCAGAGATCAGCCACGATTGAATGGCGGAATAGACTCGATGGACCAAATGGTCTAATTCTACTCCAATAACCTGTGAACTTGTAAATCTTCTTGAACTATTTCCAGCTTAATAGCATCTTTCCTGAAGCAGGGTGACCAAATGTGAGTGCAATACTCCAAGTGCCACCTCACCAACTCCTTGTACAACTTGTATAACAGGAACAAAGTCCCAACTTCTACCCTCAATCCCCTTTTTAATGCCACCCTGTCCACTGGCACCGCTTACAGGGAATTATGTACTTGGCATAGATTAGGTTTATTATTGTCATGTGTACCAATGCACCGTGAAAGGCTTGGTTTTGCATGCTATCCAATTAGTTCATTAATACTATACTTAAATGCAATCATATAAAATTTGAGTACAATAGATAGAGCAAAGAGGAAGATACAGAGTGAAGAATATAGCTCTCAGAATTGTAGAGCACCAGTTCCACAAACAAAGTCCAATATCTGCAATAGGTTGAGGTGAATTGGACAGTAGCTCTTCTACCATTTCAGATGAGGAAAGGTGTCACATGGAAACACCCATCACCTGTAGGTTTCAGTCTGATTTACACACTGGAAAAATCCAGCCAATTCCCCATCAGCACCAGGTCGAAACCCTAAAATCCTAAATCCTAAATCACCTTCCCCATCAACACAATGAGGGCACCTTCACCAGAAGAACTGCATCAGTTCAAGAACGTGGCTCACCATGACATCCTAAAGGGTATAAACAATGGACTGCAGGGTCATGAAAAAATGAATATATTAAAGACAATTAGATTTCAACTCTGCTGAAGATAGATGCAAAATGCTAGAGTAACTCAGTGGGATGGGTAGAGAATAGACAATAGACAATAGGTGCAGGAGTAGGCCATTCAGCCCTTCGAGCCAGCACCGCCATTCAATGCGATCATGGCTGATCACTCTCAATCAGTACTCCCCATACCCCCTCACTCCGCTATCCTTAAGAGCTCTATCCAGCTCTCTCTTGAAAGCATCCAACGAACTGGCCTCCACTGCCTTCTGAGGCAGAGAATTCCACACCTTCACCACTCTCTGACTGAAAAAGTTCTTCCTCATCTCCGTTCTAAATGGCCTACCCCTTATTCTTAAACTGTGGCCCCTTGTTCTGGACTCCCCCAACATTGGGAACATGTTTCCTGCCTCTAATGTGTCCAATCCCCTAATTATCTTATATGTTTCAATAAGATCCCCCCTCATCCTTCTAAATTCCAGTGTATACAAGCCCAATCGCTCCAGCCTTTCAACATACGACAGTCCCGCCATTCCGGGAATTAACCTAGTGAACCAACGCTGCACGCCCTCCATAGCAAGAATATCCTTCCTCAAATTTGGAGACCAAAACTGCACACAGTACTCCAGGTGCGGTCTCACCAGGGAGGAATGGGTGACTGTTTGGGTTGAGACTAAAGAAGGGTCTCTACCCGAAAGGGCACCTATTCCTTCTCTCTAGAGATGCGATCTGTCCCGCTGAGTTATCCAGCATTTTGTGTCTATTTTGGTGTAAACCAGCACCTGCAGTTCCTTCCTACACATTTCAACTCGGCTGGATGGACAAACAATTTTACACTGTTAAATGCTGAGAAACCTCTGCATTTTGTTTTCAGCCCATGCCATAAATTCTCTTTCCTAGTTGTTCATTGTTATTTTTTGCCTCTACCAGATCGCTGTTGGTGGATTTTCAGATGCAGCATCCTCCCTGGTCCTGAGATGATTTTCCAAACACCTTGCTGCTTATTTCCACCTCAATAGCATTGTTAATCTCGCACTACGGCGATCTTTTGTTCATCATCTGAAAACATCATTCACGCCTATCATCTTTGGACTGGAAAATCCTAATGCTCTTCTGTGCAGCCTTCCGCATCCTTCAAACTTAACAGCACCCCAAACTCTGTTGCTTGCATCCTAACCAGCATGTCACCCTGAGGTTTACTGACCTATATTGTCTCCCTTTGCAGTGTAATATTGATTTAGAAATGATCAAGTAGTCTTCAAATCTCTTTTGTAACCTTGTGTGTACACAAAAACATCTCAATCTTCCAGTTTTGCTCAAAGTCATGGAGATAATTTAATCTTACTGACTGATTTATTGTACTCCTATCCTCTTCATTACAATTCCACATGTTATTTTTTGCTGCAAAGATGCAATTGATGATTCGACAGAATGTGCTCTGTAGCACACTCTCATAAAATACCACTCAATGTACTTCTACTGTCTTTCAAATTGAACATCAGCCTAGTGCTGAGCATACTGTACAACATCACTTAATATTCCCATGTAAGCTTTGTAAGGCTGTGTGGTCCATGTTTGATGAGATCTTATCACTTAGACATGGCAAAGTTAAGAGCTGTTTCGTGAACCATGAAGTGCGTTCCTCATCTTTCAGTAGTTACAGTGCCATGTTGCTGAAAGGATGCTATCACGGTGGCTGGGGGAATGAGACTCATCTCAAAACACTGAAGGTAAGGTGTAAGCGTTTACAAAACCTTCTGCAATCAAGGGGATGTTGAGCAGAATATAAAACATAGCACAAAAAGTAAGGAAATTTGTGTTTGGTAGATTATTTCTTTGTTGTAACAATGCTTCTTGGCAATAAATCTTATACCGTTGGAAAGCCTGTTTATTTCCCTTTTAAATGGTGCCACATTTGTAAGGAACATGCATTTGTGGGATGAGCAGCAGAGCTGAGTATATGGGTTGCGCCCATGAAAAATTTGCCAAATCTTCTCTGCCAATGCCAAACAGCTTATTCTGCTGTTGCTATTGACTTGTTTTGAGCTTCTGGTACCCCCAGGTGCTGACAACCAGGTGCCTGATTGGCACCTGATTGGCAGCATCTGTGAGCATGGGCCCTGCTACAGTGGTCAGTAGGTGTCTGCTCCAAGAATCGACATGCCACGTTTGACTGATCTGGATAGGGCCCGTGCGATAGGGCAACTTCAAGCTGGTGTTCTGCAAAACCAAGTTGCGGCATTATTTGGAGTGAGCCCTAGTACCATCTCCAAAGTGAAGGCCAAGTTCCATATAACGGGGGATGTCAGAGACAGGCCGCGAAGTGGGCGTCCCAAGAAGACGACACCCGAAGAAGACCGTTTCCTCACCCTGTCAGCACTTAGGAACTTGCGACAAATGCTGGTTGAAGAATGGGATGCCATCCCACAACAGTGTGTGACCAGGCTGGTGACCAGCATGAGGAGGAGGTGCCAGGATGTTGTGGCTGTGTATGGTTCTTCCACACGCTACTGAGGCTCCTGTTTATTAAATGAATAAATTGTTAAATTGCCAATATGTCTTGTTTCTTCAGACTTCAATCATCCAATCCACCAAACAACACCGAACAAGAGTCAATGGCAGAATAAGCAGAATGGCAGAGAAGATTTGGCAGATTTTTCATGGGCGCAACCCACATACTCAGGTCTGCTGCTCATCCCACAAATGCATGTTCCTTACAAATGTGGCACCATTTAAAAGGGAAATAAACAGGCTTTCCAACGGTATAAGATTTATTGCCAAGAAGCATTGTTACAACAAAGAAATAATCTACCAAACACAAATTTCCTTACTTTTTGTGCTATGTTTAGGTTCACCTGCCGCAATGAGTCTTTTAGTAAACAGATGGGCCACTTTTTTTTTTCTCAATCAAAAATTGCTTCAACGAGGGGTCAGCATTGCTTTGCTTGAACAAATCTTTTTACAGTTCAACGAGCATAACCAGACATGGCTTTGGCTGCTAATCAATATCTATTTTGTGGAACTATCTGCCATTTCAAGTGTGTGTGTGTGTGTGTGTGTGTGTGTGTGTGTGTGTGTGTGTGTGTGTGTGTGTGTGTGTGCGTGTGTGCGCGTGTGTGTGTGCGTGCGTGCGTGCGTGCGTGTTGTATAAATATATATAACAATTATTGACTGGACAACCTGCGGTGACTGTCTCGCCTTTCTGAAACCCCCAAATTGTCCTACTAATTAAAGCGCATAAATCACCAGGCACTTAAGCACCCATAAAAGTGGACTGGCAAGCCATCCTCAACCCCTAGGGATTTGTCTGTCTGTAGTTTTTGTATTTGTTACATTCTTCAATATCGCCAGTTAACCACAATGTCAAGCCATCACCTACCGGAGGAGGACACCAAAGGCAATAGGTAACGTTGGTGGATTCTCTGATCTCGATGTGCCCCCTACATCAGTGAGACCAATTGCAGGCACGACGACCACTTTGCCGAGCATCGACACTCTGATCACTGTGACTGTCTGCAACTCCTGCTTTCAAAACTTTTTAATACCTCTTTCCCTTCTGACAGTGACTTGGCTGTCCAAAACCTCTTCTGATACTGGAGCGATGCCAAACACAGATTAAAGGAACTTGAAGCATTGACTGTCCATTTCCCTCTACAGACACTACTCAACTTTATGAGTTTCATCATAATGGATCATTTCCATGTCTGTCTTCCTGCTTGATTTCCACTAGAATGGATAAAATTCATGTTTTTTATGTATAGTATAAACTGATCTGCTTGGATAGCATGCAAAACAAAGTTTTTCACTGTACCTCAGTACAGATGACAATAAGAAACCTAAACTTAAATATTGTAACTTGCTTTTGATAGATTGACATTGGGACAGAGGCAATTTTCCTTTTACTAAACCACCAATAGTGTGTATTTTTATATTTATAGTAGACCAAGTGGACCCGTTGGGCCCAACCTCTCCTGCATTGATGCACCACCCTCTCCTCCCCCAATCCCCACTCCCCCCTCACCCCCTCCCCGCCCCCCTCCACCCCTCCCTCCCTCTCCCCCATCCACCTCCACCCTTCCCCCTCTCTCACCCCCCTCTCTCCCTCCCCTCCCTCCCACCCCCTCCACTCCCCCCCACCCCCTCCACTCCCCCTCCCCTCCCTCCTCTCCCCCTCCCCTCCCCTCCCTCCTCTCCCCCTCCCCTTCCCTCCCCCTCCCTCCCCCTCCCTCCCCCTCCCCCTCCCCCTCCCCCTCCCCCTCCCCCTCCCCCTCCCCCTCCCCCTCCCCCTCCCCCTCCCCCTCCCCCTCCCCCTCCCCCTCCCCCTCCCCCTCCCCCTCCCCCTCCCCCTCCCCCTCCCCCTCCCCCTCCCCCTCCCCCTCCCCCTCCCCCTCCCCCTCCCCCTCCCCCTCCCCCTCCCCCTCCCCTCTCCCCCCCCTCCCTTATCCCCCTCCCTCTCTCCTCCATCCTCCCCTCCCCCTCCGCTCCCCCTCCCCCTTCCCCCCTTCCCCTCCCCCACTCCATCCCCCTAAACCCCCCTTGTCTTCCCTCTCTTCCCCCCATCCCTCCCTCCCCCCTCCCTTCCCACCCTTCCCTCCCTTCCTCCCTCCCATCCTCCCCCCTCCCTCCTTAGGAGATAGATTTAAACTTTAAAATATGAATAACTTTAAAAACATAACACCTATTTCAATGAAACCTTCCATTAGCACCAAAGGGACGATGGTGAGTAAGGTGGGCCTAAAATTGTCACGTTATCATGTACCGTTTTGGCTGTAGTTCAGGAAGAAACAAACAAACAAACAATGTTTTAGTATATAGAATAGTATGTATTAAAGCTAACTTTCATCTTACTCCTTGTCACTATGTTGAGATTGTTGATGGATCTCCTAATTTTCTGTACTCTTTAACTCCTATTATTTTTATACAGAAAATATAATAATAATATATTCCCCTTGTCTTTCTCATCATAATGTGAGACATTTTAACTGACTGTTTACTAAGACAGTTGAATCAAAGGTTGTAATTTATTTGAGTCGAGTAAGCTGTTTGTTTCGGTAACTGTGTGTGTATTTAATGTCAAACTCATTGGTTTTGTGAGCTTCCTGAAAGAGGCCATCAAAATTATGGCAAGAATACATCAGCAGATAAGAGTTAATAACCTGACATAAATATTGCAGCCTCGCAGCATTGAAGCTGTGTTAGGCTTTCTTCTCAAGTGCTATGCTGGTTCTACTATTTGGAAAAGCTTTGTGCTCACTTTCAAAACTTTATTGCTCCTGTTTGGGAACCAATGAGCTTGTAAATGTGTTTATTGAGGGAGTACAGAGGGAGTACAGAGAAGGTTCACCAGATTGATCCCTGGGATGGCGGGACTTTCATATGAAGAAAGACTGGATAGACTAGGCTTGTACTCGCTGGAATTTAGAAGACTGAGGGGGGATCGTATAGAAACATATAAAATTCTTAAGGGGTTGGAGAGGCTAGATGCGGGAAGATTGTTCCCGATGTTGGGGGAGTCCAGAACCAGGGGTCACAGCTTAAGGATAAGGGGGAAGTCTTTTAGGACCGAGATGAGAAAACATTTCTTCACACAGAGAGTGCTGAGTCTGTGGAATTCTCTGCCACAGAAGGTAGTTGAGGCCAGTTCATTGGCTATATTTAAGAGGGAGTTAGATGTGGCCCTTTTTGCTAAAGGGATCAGGGGGTATGGAGAGAAGGCAGGTACAGGCTACTGAGCTGGATGATCAGCCATGATCATATTGAATGGCGGTGCAGGCTCGAAGGGCCGAATGGCCTACTCCTGCACCTATTTTCTATGTTTCTATGTTTCTATGTTTCTATTGCAGACACAAGTGACTGCGGATGCTGGAATCTAGAGCAAAAGACATTGCTGGAGGAACTCAGTAGATCAAAGAGGGTCTGGGAGGGAATGGGCAGGTGATGTTTCGGGTCAGGACCCTTCTTCATGTGTTTATTTCAGTCTGCAAGTCTCCATGGAGACTTCACAATGGGTGCTAGTCATGCACCAACACTACAAAAGCTGGGTGAAGAATGGGAAGGACGATGATAGAGGCTCAGGGAAAGGCAGTGGACTGTTTCTGACCCACCTGCGATTGGACATGAGATGGCGCCTCACTACAGAATCCCAACACATTGAATGTTGAATGCTGTACAGGTAGAGGTTAATTTCATGCACTCGTGTTGTTAGTAATGTACCCACAGATCACCCAGGGGTGCTCATTAGATTGAAAGTGTTATTTTCCATCATCAATCAACTTCTCCAAAGCTACAGGGTGATCTTTCTAGAGGTGAGCATGACCTTCCTCAGCAGCGGCCTTGATTCATAGAACCTGCAGCAGAATGACGTCCCTGATGAATGCAGACCCATATGCAGATTTTGGGGCTGGTTACATCGCCACACAGGCCACTTGCCAATCAACACTTCTAATTGTTGCAGACCAGAACAGGTTGCCAGATTTATTTCTGTGCAAGTCCAGTCAATGGAAGCATAGTCCATTGTACTGTACCTCCATTGTTACTGTACCTCTGTGACCATTGTTACTGTACCTCTGTGTCCATTGTTACTGTACCTCTGTGTCCATTGTTACTGTACCTCTGTGTCCATTGTTACTGTACCTCTGTGTCCATTGTTACTGTACCTCTGTGTCCATTGTTACTGTACCTCTGAGTCCATTGTTACTGTACCTCTGTGTCCATTGTTACCGTACCTCTGTGTCCATTGTTACTGTACCTCTGTGTCCATTGTTACTGGACCTCTGTGTCCATTGTTACTGTGCCTCTGTGCAGCTGCAGAAGTGTACTCTCTCACTCTACAATAGGTGAAGATTAATTTGAAAGAGAATTCAGTTTTTTCTTCAATTCATTAACCCAACTTCCATCAGCATGGAGGCACACGAGACGGTGGATACTGGAATCTGAAGTAACAAGCAGCCTGCTGGAGGAACCCAGTGTGTTGAGTAGCATCTGTGGTTGGGATAAGGGGGGGGGGGGAGTTGAGGAGGAATCTTTAGGGTCGAAAACCTGCTTCATAACTAATGAGTCCTTTGCAACCCCCACCCCTCCCCTCCCCTCCCTTCCCCACAGATCCCGTAAGTTCCTCAATCAGATTATTTGTTCCTCCCATTAGCATGTTCAGGATCACTTCCTGGCAGCATTGACCTGCCAACATAATGCCTCGGGTATTAATAATGTATAGGAAATCTTAAAAGGTCGCTGATGATTTTGGAGTTAATGAAGCGTGAGATAGTGAAATTGTCCCTTTTAGTATCATTACCTTGGGATCCTTAATGGCTGATCAAGGCAGTTGTTGTAAATAATTGCAGCTTCTGATTTGTATGCTTTAACATGATATGACTGCAAAATATTATTCTGGTGGTTTGGGAGCTTCATATATAATGACTAAATGTGTTATAATTAATAATTTGAGATACTTATTAACACCATGCAAATTTAGATATCGTCCCTCCACTTTTATCCGGCTACTTCACAAAATGGTAAAACAGAAAAAAAAATGAAATATAGGCTTGCACTTGGTTGATTGAAAGTTACAGCATGGAAACAGGTCTTCTGCCCACCAAGGCCATTGATCACCCATTCACAGGAATTCAATGCTTTTCGCATCCACTCCTTACACGCGAGGGGGAATTTAGTCTGAAGAAGGGTCCTAAACGTTACCCATTCCTTCTCTCCGGAGATGCTACCTGTCCTGTTGAGTTACTCCAGCATTTTGTGTCTACCGGGGAATTTAGAAGCCAATTTACCCACACGTCTTTGGGATTTGGGATTAAACTGGAGTACCTGGAGGAAACGCACGTGGCCAGTGAGAGAACGTGCAAACTCCACACAGATCGAAGCCAAATCTCTGGCACTGTGAGGCTGTAGTTCTAGCAGTTGCGCTACTGTGACACCTTTATTTCGTACCTTCCATGATCTTGAAGCCAATGAAAAATAGGGAAGACACTGTTGTAAATGTAAGGAACAGCAAGCACCAACTAAGGTTGATATGTCTATGTCTAGATGATTCATTTTAGTGGTGTTGACTGAGGGATAACATTTTGACCAGGATAAATATTGGCCTGATCTTCAAAATATATGTCCGTGAGATCTTTTGCATCCACCTGAAAGAACAGACCCAATCCTGATTTAATGTTGCATCCAAGATACTTGTTGACGGAGAACAGACAAAATGCTAGAAATTCCTCAGTGCCATATCTTTCTTGGTTTTAAACAATGTTGGGGATACACGCAGAGTAGTTACTAATCACTAAAATGACTGTGATATTGCACAGCAGTGTTCTGTTTAAAAAAAATCCATTCCTTCCTGTCTACTGTGTAGCTCATTTCCTGAAAAGCTCCAGTTTAATTTAGTTCTGCGATACAGCATGGAAACAGACCCTTCTGCCCACCAAGTCTGTGCCGACCAGCAATCCCTGCACACTAACTCTATCCTACAGACACCAGGGACAGTTTACAATTTTACTGAAGCCAATTAACCTAAAAAACCTGTATGTTTTTAAGTTTTTGGAGTGTGGGAGGTAACCAGAGAACTCGTAAAAACCCATGCAGGTCACGGGGAGAACGTACAAATTCCGTACAGACAGCACCTGTGGTCAGGATCGAACCCAGCTCTCTGGCGCTGTAAGGCAGCAACTCTACTGCTGCGCCACCATGCTACCTCGATAAGCTGCAGTTCAACTTATACAACGCCTGCACATAGCCATGCAACTGTGATCTCAACCATTAGAAGGGAGTACATGCACCACCAAGGGTCCACCTGTTACTCCAGCGTGGTCCATGCCTCCCAGTTATTAAATGGACCTGGATAAACTGGTGGATGATATCACTCACAGGTGGTATCTCCTCTATTCAAGTGTGTCAGGAGACTTTCCCCAACTGTTAGAAATGACATGGCCCATAGAAGTGGTGCAAATCACAAACAAATCACTACTTTACAAAGCTGGCCAATGGATATCAGCACAGCACAATAATTCTTCTTTGCATCCATAAGTCTTGCCTTGGTTCCAACATGGATTACAGCAGTTGAATACAGCTTTTATGCTGGTCAACCTTAACCGTGCGCAGCACAGCAATACAAAAGGTCATCACCCAGGTTGCTGAATACAGCAAAGTGCCGTTAGAAGAAAAGTTCTCATTTTCAACCCCTTACTGAGGTGCTCCACTAAGCTCCTACTTAGTAGAAAGGAACTGCAGATGCTGGTTTACACCAAAGAGAGTCATTTCTTCATAATGAGTGAGGGGAGAGGGAAACTAGAGGTATAAAAAGGTACAGAACACTCAGAAAAAGTCTTAAGAGGGTAGAAGACCATACACAGGGCGAGTCCAATAGGAAGGGGACCCGCGGAGATGGGAGAAGTGGTCATCACTGGGTGGTGAGGACTCTTTCCCATAGAAAAAGGCACAGAGGCAGAGGTGATGGAAGGAAAGCTCTCCATCATGGCAGACCCAGAGTCAAGCTCCTACTCATGATTGCGACACCTAATGTGCCTGGAGCAGTGAGTGAAACAAGCAGCTAATTGAGCAGGCGATGTCTTTTGGGAATCTCTCTGCTCAATTGCGTTGTCTATGAAAGATGAGAAACAACTGTGACTGACCAAGAATAACCAAGTGCGATAAGTTGGCAACATTCCTGGAATAGGCCATTAAGAAGATCATCTGAACGTTTGCCACCAAGTTCATGCAGAGAGGATGTAGTCTATTATTATTGAGTGATATTGTGGATTTTTGATGGGAACATCACTCTGCGAGCAATAGTAGGCATACGAGTGCAGTCTAATAATGGCTATAATTGCATTAACTCTCAATCCCAGTCTATGTGGTCTTGGGAGTTGTTGGGGAGATAGATAAAGTCTGGTCCAATGGTGCAAAGACCAACAAAGATCCCTTTCATACAGCGATCAGCAGCAAACTGATACATGACATGTACTAGAAGGCATGGGCTGGAATGACATTAGGGCTAGAGGTGACTTTAACACTTGAGAGTGAGATGACCTTTACATGGACTGTGAGAACAGTACAGGCATGTGTGTTAGCATTTAAATGATGTTATATGAGTTTTAAAGTCTGATTGATGCTGCCTTGCTGAAACGCAGCCTGCATTGTCATCATTCCTTTGAGTAGTTGAGGTAAAAGCACGGCTCCAAATAAACCATGAGTGAGTAATGCCAAGAGTGATGAGCCTTAGTCTTCCTCCTGTGATGGGGACACATGGATGCCCGTGGGTTAGAAGGTATCTGTTACACATACCCGCCATCCGTTAAGTAGTAGTATGACAAAACCGATGCTCATTGTAAGTCAGTTTTTCCCCACAGCAAAGTTGTTGAAGATGGAAGGAAAGCTCAGTCTTGTGTCCATGGTCAAGTGTTTAATTGTCATGTGTACCGAAGACGGAACAATGAAATTCTTACTTGCAGCAGCAGAACAGGTCTGTAAACACAGGACTCATAGATAACACAATAGACAAAAGAAAGTTCAATAAATTAAAGATAAGCCTCATTTGTGTAATATTAGTGAGCTACCAGATTGGGAGTGATAGGCAGCCATCTAGCTGTGAATGGGGATCGATTGTTATTGTGGCTCTTTAAGTTCTGAATGGTAAATGAGAGAAAAAGCTGGTTGGCCGATGTGTGAATATTGTGTGACATTTTTCAAACCAATGTGGTTAAAAGTGTTGCTATTGAAAACTTTTGGCTGTGACTTTGCAGTTCATAAAGGGAAGAATCAGGCTGGAGAAAAGAAATGGTAATGAATATGAAAATCACACCTAAACGTGATGGCAATGTGGAAATGTGCATAAACTGGCTTCCCTCTGCATTAACATGACTTTCAACCAGACAATATTTTGTTTTGAGAGTTGGGTAATTGACCTTTGTGTGCTGATTTTTCCAATTAAAAGCTACAATTTTCAGTTTATTTTGCAAAGATCTATTTAACGTTTCTGGCATCCGTCCATCTGTGGGAGATGATGGTGCGGCTTGGCGTTGTCCTGCTTGGAGAGGGGGATTTTTCAGTGCCCTCTCCATTTGATTTGGCCGCTGAGCCAGGGCAGGTAAATGGGAATACAAACTTGCCCAGCATGTGCATTCCTCTCTCGACCTAATAGGCTGATTCCAAAGGAACGGCATGGTTGCTACTTCTGGGGCTTACTCGGTTACAGGAGTTGCCGGAAGGCGGACGCACGAGGGATCAGCCGAGTGTCTTTCGGGACTCCAACTCCAGTGTCTTTGGCTCTCCTGAGCCTTACCCACAAGGCAGTGGGGTGCTATTTAACCCATAGTTGGAACCTGATTGATCGGTGGGCCTGTACTTCACATCTCTGGGGACCAGAGTTCCTTCGAGATCCCCGCGCAGTTTAGCCTGGGACTGAAGATGGCTCCAGTTACCATGTGATTAAAGTACTTTTTAACTATCAGTGTAACAATGTTATTGCCAACCATCAGCTGCGTGTTTGGGTTTGAGATACAGCATGGAAACGGGCCCTTCTGTCCACCGAGTCCACAACGATCATCCGTTGACACTATTTCAATGTTATCTCGCTTTCCCATCCACTCCCTAAAGACGAGGGACAATTTACAGAGGCAAATTAATTTGGGATGTGGGAGCACCCAAGTGATCACAGGGAGAACGTGCAAACTCCATGCAGACAGCACCCGATGTCAAGTTTGAACCTGGTGTCTGGTGCTGTGAGGCAGCACCTCCACTGGCTGCATGTTATTACATACGTGTTATTACAGTAAATTCTTTGAGTGTGCATTCGACAATGGAAAATAACCAAGTCTCCATTTTGTCATTTGCTGCTATTTCTCAGTTTTCTGTGTTTACAGATCAAAGTGTTTTGGCTAAATGGCTTGGTATTGTTGTAAATTGTTCCTAGTGTGTGTCAGATTGTGTTAGTGTGCTGGGTTCGCTGGTTTTGCCTGTTTCCGCATTGTATCTCAAAACTAAATTTAACTGAATTGAAGTTATGAGCCATCTGTTTGCTTCATTATGGTTTGAAGTTGGAACTTTTTTGCCATATCTGTTAAATTACAGAAAAACACCTAGAGCCGTGAGTCATCTTGATATGAAACTAACAGTACTTTAACCTGTGTGACAGCTTGATAGTGTTTTTATTGTGATTAAAGATTTGTCAATATGAGCAATTGCATTAGTTGGAAGGCACAAATGGATTTTTCAGCACCAATTGAATCAATTGGAGATTGGGCCCAAAAAAGCTGTTACAAACAATGAAATAAGTGTCATTTTCTCTCATGGCACTTTTCACCAAAACTGCGAAGGAAAATGCAGTATTTGCTAGATACATCAGAAATCACTTTCTGCCTACAGCATAAGTCATTAGTACCGATCTGATCAAATATTGACCAAATGCAATCACTGAGCTTTAACATTTAATGGATGGTCCTTTATGGAAAAAGTAATAGTAAAATAGATTGTGTTGAACAAGTGAAAAGGGAGATGGAGCTGAGGAGGTAACAGGAAGGAAAAAAATATTCTGGTAATGGCTGACATGCTGAGCAAATTATTTTGGACATTGTGATTATGGATTTCAGTTATCTTTATGCCTTGCCCTACTTATGCTCGCTCAGTCTGTCAGAGCAGAATCATTTGTCACGATGAATAGAAGAACAATCACCCATCCTTCTTAGAGTCGGTCTTAAGATAGGAGCAGACGTGATTCAGCTGTTGTTTCAACTGGTTTGTCTATGCAGATGAAGAACTGCCACATTAATGTAAAATAGAAGTTGGTGGGTTTATGGAATGAGATGCCAGAGGAAGTAGTTGAGGCAGGCATTATAACAGTATTTAAAAGACACTTGGATAGGCAATGGATAAGAAAGCTTTCGAAGGATACTAGACCAAGTGGACCGGTTGGGCCTAAACATCTCCTGCATTGGTGCAGCACCCTCTCCTACCGCCTCCATGCTCCCTCCCTCCCTCCCTCCCTCCCTCCCTCCCTCCCTCCCTCCCTCCCTCCCTCCCTCCCTCCCTCCCTCCCTCCCTCCCTCCCTCCCTCCCTCCCTCCCTCCCTCCCTCCCTCCCTCCCTCCCTCCCTCCCTCCCTCCCTCCCTCCCTCCCTCCCTCCCTCCCTCCCTCCCTCCCTCTCTCCCTCCCTCCCTCCCTCCCTCCCTCCCTCCCTCCCTCCCTCCCTCCCTCCCTCCCTCCCTCCCTCCCTCCCTCCCTCCATCCCTCCCTCCCTCCCTCCCTCCCTCCCTCCACTCCCCCTCCTTCCCCCCCCCTCTCCCTCCCTCCCTTGGAGATAGATTTATACTTTAAAATGTGAATAGCTTTAAAAATATAACACCAATTTCAATGAAACTTCTCCCATTAGCACCAAAGGGATGACGGTGAGTAAGGTGGGCCTAAGATTGTTACGCTATTGTGTACTGTTTTAGCTGTAGTTCAGGAACAAACAAACAAACGGGAGTTTTAGTATATAGATAGGTCAAACGTGGGCAAATGGGACTAAGTTAGATGGGGCATCAAGTTAGGCTAAAGGCCTATTTCTGTACTGTATGACTACAACCCTTCTGTACACTGCTGACCCTACTTGATCCATTGATTAATGCAAAATATGTAGGTGTACCACCAAGTTTCCTGCATGTTTGCATTACTGGAAATCATGTGGCATTGCATCTCTTAATGATAGCGGAGTCAGGGGGTATGGGAAGAAGGCAGGAACGGGGTACTGATTGAGAATGATCAGCCATGATCACATTGAATGGTGGTGCTGGCTCGAAGGGCCGAATGGTCTACTCCTGCTCCTATTGTCTATTGTCTAAAGTGTTGCAGATAAAGTCCACAGTTCACAGTAATATGGACTGGTACTCCCACATAATGTAATATAACATGTAAGAGTGCAGGAAGAACTGCAGCTGCTGCTGTATATCGAAGATAGACACAACGTGCTGGAGTAACTCCGTGGGTCGGGCACCATCTCTGGAAAAAGGATGGGTAACGTTTCAGCTCAGAACCCTTCTTCAGACTCTCAGTCTGAAAAAGCATTCCGACCTGAAAAGCCACCTATCCTTTTTTCTCCAGAGATGCTCCCTGACCTGCTGAGGTACACCTGCACTTTGTATCTATCATAACTTGTCAGGGAATCATTCTGCAAAGTTATAGCAACAAGGAAATAATTTTAGTACTTTGAGTACTTCATGCAAACTTTGTGCAACTTGCTGAGAAGTTAAAAGTACCTCTGCTTTTTGAAATAATGCAGCTCATTAATTTGGTTTCTTTGTTTGTCAGCTAGCAGCAAGGTAATAATGCAAGTAGCAGGGAATGATGGAAGTCTGGGCAGTGTGATGCCTGTATCTAGGAGACACCTCATCTATTTATTGTGCCAGAATCTTTACAAATAACTGAACACCATCTAGATATTTCATCTGGTGTCAAAGAAGGTCGCACTCTCCCTCTGATCATGTGGCAGATTAATGGCTTCTGTTTTAATCGTAGGTACAGTCTCTCCCACCAGGCCAACTGCCTTGTCTGTTGCTGTGAAGGTGACAACAACATTTAACATTAATGGGTTTTCAGAAGTGGAAGGTGACATTAATGTCATACATGTAGCTATAAATCTGAAAGGAAACACAACTTAATTACCAATGTCAGTTAATTTCCAGGAAGGCAGAATATGAAAAATGTGTATCATTTCTTTGTTTTTGAATGGCTGCTACCTGGCGAATAACCTTGACTTCTACTTTAGTCAACTGTTTCTACTTTAGTCAACTGTATCAAAGGGACATGTCTTCTGCAGAGTAGTGCTGGGCAGCTTGAGAATGGAAGTTAATGCAAAACACGGTGGTATTGGGAGGAGGGAAGGTGATGTGAAGAGACGGCAAGGGGTTATGGATAAGCTGGTGAGTGGGGTAGAACTACAGCAGGTGCAACATAATGTGGAAAAATGCATTGTTATCCACATTGATGACAAAAACAAAAGTGCTTTTTAAATGGTGCGAAATTGGATAATGTCGATGTTCTAATGATCTGGTTGTGATCATATGCAAGTTACTGAAAGCCAGAGTACAGGCTCATTGAATTTTGTTCGTATTTATGTTGGTATTTAATGTGAGATGATTTAAGCAAAGTACGAAAAATATCTTCCTGCAATTGTACAAGTATTTGGCAAGTCAGCATCTGGTAAACAAATTGGTCTCTATTCCTAAAAAAAAGTGATTTTTTTTTGCCATAAAGAATAGTGGATTTGAAATTAATCAAGTAGACTGTTTGTATTCTCTAGAATTCAAATGAATGAAATAAGATCCTTGTACAGTATATGGCAGGTCCCTTAAGAGCATTGATGTACAGTGGGATACCTCCCTCTAGGTAGCAACACATAGATGGGGTGGTAATGAAGGTGTATGGCATGCATGCCTTCATTGGTTGGGGAATGGTAATAGTCATGCTGCAAGTCATGCTGCAGTTAGATTTGGTTAGGCTGCATTCGGAGTATTATGTGCAGTTTGAAAGGGTGCAGAAGTGGTTCACAAGGATGTTGCCTGAATTAGAGTGTATTAGCCATAAGGTGGGAATGGACAAACTTGGATTGTTTTCTTTGGAATATTGAAGGCTGAAGGGAGACCTGATTGAAGATTACAAAGTATTGAGAAGCATGATTAATGTAGATAGTCAGAGATTTTTTTTCCTCAGCATCTGAGTCCATACCTCCCTGAAAGTCATAACACAAGTAGATAGATTGCCTAAGAAAGCAAATGGTATGCTTGCCTTCATTTGTCGGACCAGAGTAGAACAGTCATTAAGTCATGATGCATCTTTATAGGACTTTGGTTACGACGCATCTGGAGTATTGTGTGCAGTTCTAGTTGCGCCATTACAGGAAGGACTTGGATGCTTTGGAGGGATGCATCCCGATAAAATACTTTCTGCGGTGCATCTCTGGAAGTTGTTGTGGCCTTTGGGGACATGCCAAACTTTCTAAGCATTCTAAGGAAGTAGAAGAATTCATGTGGTTTCTTGGCCATAACTTCGATGTGGCTGGTCAAGGAAAAATCGCTGGTGATATTTATTCCTGGGAACTTGAAGCTTTCGCCATCTCTACTTTGGTACCATCAATGTACCATGGTGCGTCACTTCCTGAGGTCCATCACAATCTCCTTTGTCTTGCTGACATATGCTGTTTCTCTAAACTAAAACTAAACTAAACAAAAGGGGAGACAAGTAAAGTGGCCAATTTTCAGGTGTTGCTACAAGGATCAATGCTGGGGTTCCTGCTGACAACAAACTATTGATGACTTTGACAAAAATCCTGAGTGTAAGATATCCCAGTTTGCTAACGTAAATGAACCACTCAAGGTAGGTAGAGAATGTAATGGTTCCTTCTGAAGAATATAGATGAAGTGAATAGGCAAGAGATTATGTAGTTAAATGTGTCATGAGTAATTTTGGCAAGAAAATCTTTTTCTGGATGGTAGGAAAATGGTTGGCTATGTTTGTACTTTAAAAAAAAGTTAATATGCAGATATTACATGTTAGAATCCCAAATCTTATGGTGGTATTTTTTACAAGGAAGCTGAAATAAGAATGAAGACAGTTTGTTATAAGAACTTGAAGATTTTGTCAGACAAAATCTAATTAAATCGGAGTAGTTTGGGATTCAGAAGGTGGTGCAGAAAATATTCCCGAGACTATCTTATGAGTGCACATTGAGAATGATTGAGATAACCTTATTGAAGCATTTAAGATGCTTGTGGAAGTTTACCTTGGTCAGGGAAGCTTTTAGGCACAAAGGGTTCAGTTCTCAAGAATGATGAGGAGAAATTTCTTTACCAGGAGATTCTGAGTTATGGGAATGGTCTAACCCTGAGACCTGTAGATACACAACTCAGTATATTCAAGGCTGAGGGAGAACTTTAGTATTGTTGAATAGGGGAGCAAGTTTATAAAAGTGCAGCACCGATTATTTTATTTGTGCACTTGAATACTTTAATTTTGATAATACAATAAATAATGCTCCATTACTTGAATATGAAGTGCTATGGATTGGTTTTGAGTTACAAAACTTGTATTCAAGCTTGGCTATAACCTTGACTTAACCATCAGGGAATCACTTGCCACAGAAAAAATATTAGCTGTGTTGTGAAGAAAATTATACTTTCATATACCTCAAATGTTGCCTCGATTCGGAGGTCAAATCAGACTTTTGGAAGTAGTCCTCTTTACCTTTTTATTCCAAATAATTCTTTATTTCATGGAAAAAACGTCTTTGTTACAACGAGAAATATTTCAAAATGGCAGAAGAGAATGAAAGTGAATGGATGAAAACCTTGCACTTTAAAATTTCTGCCCAGTAAATTTGCCAACCTTGAATTATAAGGCATGCATTTCAGGATACACATTGGAAAATCCTATTTGTATGTTTTGCATTAAGCTTAAATTCAAGTTGGAGGTTGTAAAGCTGACCTCTCAATGGACTGAACAAACATCAGACATGGTCTTAACATTGTGCCTGCGCATAATGTCGCTGCAGATAGACAAGAATTCGTGGAGCAATGTTTTCTGTGTTTATGCAATAAGTGTTCACCACTTTCTGTAATCTCTTTCATTCCTGGGAATTTGAGTTGCTGAACCAGATCATAATGCTACCAGTCAAAATGCTCTCTACCATCATCCGCCTGTAGAAATTCATCGAAGTATTTGTCGGCCTACCGAATCTCCTCAATATTTGAAAGAAAGAGAGGCATTGATGGGCTTTCTTTACGATTAGATCAATGTACTGGGCCTAGGGCAAATCTTCGGAGATATGTGCACCCAGGAACCTGAAGTTGTTGACTCTCTCCACAACCGACTCATCAATGAGTCGGAACTGTCTCCTGCTGCACAGTCATGGGTATGGAGTGAGATGAGCAGAGGGCTGAGCACACAGCCTTGAGGTGCCCTGTGCTGATGGTTATCGAGGAGGAAGTGTTGTTGCCAATTTGTACTGATTGTGTTCTGTTGAGGATCCAGTTGCAAAGGGATATGCAGAGACCCAGTTCCTTGAAGTTCGTTACAAGTTTAGAAGGGATGATGGCAATGAACAACTGCCTGACATTTGTGTTTTTATTGTCCAAGTGGTCCAGTACAGAGTGGAGAGCCAGCAAGATCGCATTCCCCATTGATCTATTGTGGCGGTAGGCTCATTGTAGTGGGTCCAGGTTCTTGCTAAAATAGTTGATATGCACCATAGCCAACCTCCCAAAGCAACTTCATCACCGCTGACATCATTAAGTTGGAAAGGGTGCAGGGAAGATTTAGGAGGATGTTGCCAGGATTCAAGGGTCTGACCTACAGGGAAAGGTTGAACAGGCTGGCACTTTATTCCTTGGAGTACCCAAACCTGAGGGGTGATCACTTAGAGGTGTATAAAATCATAAAGGGAATAGATGGGGTGAATGTAGTCTTTTACCCAGAGAACGAAAGGACATGTGCTCATGATTTAAAAGAAATCTAAGGGGTAACCTTTCAGACAGAGTGGTGGGTAAATGGAATAAGTTGCCAGAGGAGATGGTTGCGACCGATACATTAACAGCATTTAGTAAACTCATGGATAAGTATGTGGATAGGAAAGACTTAGAGGGGTATGAGCAAAATGCTTGTAAATGTAACTTGCTTAGATGCGGCATCTTGGTCGGCATGAACAAATTGGTGCCAACGATCTGTTTCCGTGCTGTATGACCCTATCCATGTTTATGATGCACAATTGCACAGAGGTGCAGATGATTCAACCACTGTACAGAAGCATGACTTAGCAGCTGATGTTACAAACTGCTTCAGTGATACTTGTAGACCACAAGAATTTGATGTTGGAAACCACTGCAGATAGATTCCCTTAAAGGTTTACTTGGCCCTTGCTGCTACATGCTCAGGCCCCCACAATAATTCAACCTTCTTTCCCCTCACCCCAAAACCCCAAACCTTCAAGAAGCATCATCGCTCATACCCTCTCCCGATATTGTGGGGTTAAAAGCTCTGTTGCCCTCAGCATGTGAAGCATATTTGGTTGCCACCAAATATATTTTATGCACCTGCACAACAGAATTTTGTAGCTTCAGTTCTCTGCATAAAAAGTGCTGGCTCATTGTGCAGTGCTACTTTAATGCTATCTTTCCCAACATGGAAGAATTTTGTGCCCAATATATTCTAATGGGCAGACACGTCATTAGAGGTTATCAAGTGGGCACCTACTTTCGTCAACGTGTCTCTGACTGGGCCTACGACGTCTCCAGGAGGCTCAGCGATGCGTTCTGGGGTCCCAGAACCACCCCCCTCTGTATCTGCCTAGCCGGCTTATTTGGGAGACCAGATGGGGTCTTTCAACTTCAGCCAGAGCCACTGGCTACTCCGCTCTGCCACCTGGCATATGTGAGTGCATAAGCCTCCCATCACCACCGGCAGCAAGTTGACATTTGGCACTTTGGATTTTTAACATCATGTCCTGTGTATTTCAAAACATAAGGCTCTGACCACATTTTAAAAAGCACTAGACCAAGTGGACTTATTGGGCCCAAACCTCTCCTGCATTGGTGCAGCACCCTCTCCTCCCCCACTCCTCCCTCCCCTCCTCCCTCCCCTCCTCCCTCCCCTCCTCCCTCCCCTCCTCCCTCCCCTCCTCCCTCCCCTCCTCCCTCCCCTCTCCCTCCCCTCTCCCTCCCCTCTCCCTCCCCTCCCCTCTCCCTCCCCTCCCTCCCTCCCTCCCTCCCTCCCTCCCTCCCTCCCTCCCTCCCTCCCTCCCTCCCTCCCTCCCTCCCTCCCTCCCTCCCTCCCTCCCTCCCTCCCTCCCTCCCTCCCTCCCTCCCTCCCTCCCTCCCTCCCTCCCTCCCTCCCTCCCCCTTCCTCCCTCCCCCTTCTCCCCCTCCCTCCATCCCCCTCCCCCTTCTCCCCTCTCCCCTCTCTCCTCCCCATCCTCCCTCCCCACCTCCCTCCAACCCCCCCCCTCCACCCTTCCCCTCCCTCTCCAACCCCATTTATCCACCCTCCTCCCCCTCCCTCCCCCCCCTCACTCCAACTCCCTCCCTAGGAGATAGATTTAAACTTTAAAATGTGATTAACTTTAAAATATAACACCAATTTCAATTCAACTTCTTCCATTAGCACCAAAGAGACGACGGTGAGTAAGGTGGGCCAACAATTGTTGCGCTATCGTGTACCATTTTGGCTGTAGTTCAGGAACAAACAAATAAACAAACGAGAGTTTTAGTATATAGATGATGAGCTGCAATCATTATATTTGAGGTCATAACTCACTATTAGTAGGTTATGTAAATCCAGTGTTTATGGAATAGGTTTTTGGCGGATGGCTGGACTGACATATGATGACTGAATCGATCGACTGACTGGGTTTATATTCACTGGAATTTAGAAGGATGAAAGGGGATCATAGAAACATATAAAAGTCTTAAGGGATTAAACAGGCTAGATTCAGAACAAATGTTTCCGATGTTGGAGGAGTCCAGAACCAGGGGTCACAGTTTAAGAATAAGGAGTTAGGCCATTTAGGACTGAGATGAGGAAGAACTTTTTCACCCAGAGAGTTGTGAATCTGTGGAATTCTCTGCCACAGAAGGCAGTGGATGCCAATTCACTGGATGCTTTCAAGAGAGAGTTGGATATAGCTCTTAGGGCTAATGGAATCAAGGGATATGGGGAGAAAGCAGGAACGGGGTACTGATTTGGATGATCAGCCATAATCATATTGAATGGTTTGAAGGGCCGAATGGCCTAATCCTGCACCTATTTTCTATGTTTCTGAAAGAGAGTTGCCTTATTATTTTCCTCAGAAGGGAAAATTACAACCTATCTCGTATCGTTCAATATTCCTTTTTGAAGGATCTTTGTGCTGCTACCATGAATTTTGATTTCCTGTGAGAATCACACAACTACAAATTGGGCACCAACTTTGGGCCAGCCGCACAAGCTATAGCAATGGAAATAAGACCAGTAAACATATTTGTGGTTCACTCACTCATTCAGTAAAGAGTCCATGTGACAATGATTGATGATAATTAATGGTAGTTAATCGAAATGGAAGGTACTCCGGCTGATAATCTGGTGACAGATATCTGGACACACTGAAGCATATTGGCCATTCGCAGACATACAAGATCAAATCATGCAGTGCACCTAAAATGCTGCAAAGGAAAACAACTCAAAGACTTGCAGCGCTCTTTGGACAACAGTTTTTATTCCAATCAGGTGCTGTTCTTATTCTGCAAAGCCATTGAGAATGGCTGTGGTGTATGAGGAAAAACAACATCTGGCAAGCTGTCCAGAAATATAAATATTTGAAATGTTAAATGGCATTTTTTATTTGAAATGCAATTTACAAAAAAGGACTGTAGAGTGTTCAGCATTTGTGCACTCTTAGGAATACTAAAGGCAGTGCAATGTTAATTACTCCTGCACTTTCTGTTTTCTGACTTTTTGTAACTCTTTGGATTTTTTTCATCCCAATGATGTAAGAATATGATGAGTTGGTTGCAGGCAGAATGGTACCAGTGTGAGGTGGGAATAAAAGGACTTGTGCGTCATTTTCGTTATCCATTCTGACAAGACAAAAAAAAAACTATCTGCAAACACACAGACGTGGATTAGCCAACTCATAAGAATGCAGCTGAGGCAACTGACAATTATTACCTTAATTATCAGGTGTAAGCCACTTGACCTATACAAATGAATTTTTCTGACTCCCCAGAGGTAGTAAGGAGTAGATAATAACATTCACAGCCACAATTTAAATTCTGTACACTACATTTATCCTTGCCGGTGAAACAAGCCACAGAATTTCACATTATCTTCCTGACAGGAGGAACTTCTAACAGTATATCCCTGGGCACTAAAAGCACCACTGAAGATCATTAACTTGATTGGAGTATTATTGTCACCATGCAGAAGCTAAAGCACCTTTATACCTTTTGCTTTTTTAGATTGGATTCCTGGAGAATGGCAATAGTGAAGTAGCTTCTGGCATTTACATGACAAAATTATTATTTTTATCCAAGGGACAGGCTTGCAGGCCCTACAAAAACGATGTGGTATGGTTTTGCTGCAATAATAGGAGGTGGAATAAAGTCAAGTAAATTCTTGGAATTGACTTCCGAGCATTTGAAGCAATGAAAACATCAATAGCATATGACTCAACAATTAAAAAAAAACTTTACATTTGAAAGTAAACACAACAATTTAATATTGTATCATGAATTCCAATGAATAATGAATTAGTTATTTGTGGTGTCTGTTCTTCATGCTCCTTCAAATATAATGGATATCACATATTACCATTGTCCATTGCTATACTTTTTTTCATGAAGAGTTAGACCACTGCGTGTTGCACAGATTTGGGGAACATTTACATTTTGAGTTTAGTTTGGTTTAGAGATACAGCGTAGAAACAGGCCCTTCGGCCCACCGAGTCCGCGCCGACCAGTGATTCCCGCACATTAACACTATCCTACACACACTAGGGACAATTTATATTTATACCAAGCCAATTAGCCTACAAACATGTACGTCTTTGGAGTGTGGGAGGAAACCGAAGATCTCAGAGAAAACCCGTGCAGGTCATGGGGAGAAGGTACAAACTCATTACAGACAGTACCCATAGTCAGGATCAATCCCGTGTCTCTGGCTCTGTAAGGCAGCAACTCTATTGCTATGCCGCCATGCTGCCTTTTTCTCTGCCATAATTTATTTTCCCAAAATAAGAACTAAATTGTAGGCTCCCTGTTCTGGTGTCCTCTTTCATTACACAGCATGCTTGGTTGATACAAGTGAATTAATAGTGATTTCAATGAACACATAATGATAGCACTTAACAATCAATGTACGAGGTGTTTGCTTCCTATCCATTTATTTTTGTATTTGATCTGTGTGCTAACTTGTCGAACAAAGACAAAGGTTTGTTTTAAATTGCATTCCATCATTCATGGTTACACAAGATCGTGCATGGTTTTGTATGTGGAGAGATCGCGTCTCACATATTTGAATGAGTTTTTGGAAGAGTGACGAGGCCAGAGTTGTGGATGTCTAAATGGACTTTAACAAAGTCTTTGATAAGGTCTTGCATGGTTAGCTGCTCTGGTAAATTAAATCACATGGGGTCCAGGGAGAGCAAACTGGATATCAAATTGGCTTATTCACAAAATGCTGGAGTAACTCAGCAGGTCAGGCAGCATCTCGGGAGAGAAGGAATGGGCGACGTTTCGGGTCGAGACCCTTCTTCAGACTGATTGGCTTCATGGTAGAAAGCAGAGGGTGGTCATGGAAGGTTGATTTTCAGACTGGAGGTCTGTGACCTTGTGTGCCTCAAGGATTGGTGCCAGACCCATTGCTATTTGTCACCTAAATCAATGGTTCAGATGAGAATGTAAAAGACATGATTAGTAAGTTTGCTAGTGATAACTAAAATAGATGGTATTTTAGACAGTTAAGATGGTTGTCAAGAATTACAATGGAATCTTGATCAGCTGTTTATCCTCACTAAATCAGATTACGCCTCATCCTAAGAATTAGCCTAACACCGTACCCACATTGTCATATCATATCATATCATATATATACAGCCGGAAACAGGCCTTTTCGGCCCACCAAGTCCGTGCCGCCCAGTGATCCCCGTACATTAACACTATCCTACACCCACTAGGGACAATTTTTACATTTACCCAGCCAATTAACCTACATACCTTGGACCATCTCTGACACCTCCCTCCACTTTCACGATCTTGTCTTCATCTCAGGACAGTCCATCGACTGATGCCTGCCACAAACCCACTCACTTCCACAGTTACCTTGACTGCACCTCTTCGCAGCCTGTCTCTTGCAAGGCGGCAGCCCCTGCTCTCAATGTCTCCAACTCCACTGCATTGGCTCCCCAGATGAGGATTTCCACTCTAAAACATCCAAGATGTCCTCTTTCTTTTGTGAATGTGGTAAAGGATAGTTCCCTTGGTCCTCAACCTCCACTCCATCAACCAATACTTTCAACGCATCACTTTCCAATATCTCCACCACCTTCAACATGATCCCACCACCAATCGCGTCATCCCTTCCCCACCCCTTTCCACGTTCCACAGATAGCACTTCCTTCAAAATTCCTTGATTCAATAATCCATTCTCACCCAAACCACCCCTCCCTCGGTACTTTCACCTGCAAGCACAAGAGATGTAACACCTGCCTCTACATCTCATCTCTTACATCCATCCAATTCTCCAGTTTTAAGTAACATCCCCACGCACCCCCACCCCCACTATCGCTGTTTTTCTCCCATCTCCTCAATGTCCCATTCCACCTTTATCGCTCCCCCAGGCTCTACATCTCACTCCTCCTCTCACCATCTGACACCATTTTGTCTCCTTGACATTTCTACCCATTATCCTCCCCATTTCCAGGCTTTATCCTATCCCCACCTCTTTTCCAGCTTTCTCCACCTTCTATCATCGGTCTGATAAATGAATATGACCTGAAAGGTTGTCTATCTATTCCCTTCACAGATGCTGCCTAACCTATTGGCTTCCTCCAGCACTTTGTGTTTTGCACAAGATTCCAGCATCTGCAGTTCCTAATTGTCTCCTAATTGCCTCTGTTTTTTCTGAGATTACCTACCTTCACTTGCTATTTATTTATTTCTTTAAACGATCTTTTTAATTACTTGAGCATTTGTTAAATCACTTTCCCACATTATCTGTCAATTCAATCTATTTTCGGCCGGCATGTTGCCACTTCTCTCAGCATCATATATTATCTTTTATACATACATGATCACATAAATTGGATACAAGAGGAAAATATAGTGGAGTGGAATGATACAGATCATGATCGGTCAATTAATTAACTTTTCGTGCCTGGGGTATTTGATTGTATAAGTCATACTCCGAATTTATTTTGTAATATATGGGATCTTGCCATTTTCTTTAATGAGTCTGCAGTTCAAGCAATTACCACAATTGATAATGTTTAAGTTATTCTCCTTCAGGCTGTTGCCAGAAATACAAAAACTAGAAGCTTCATTGCATTGGATAGCTGAGACAATGTGTCAATCGAACCTATGCCACTCATTGTAATTACCAAGGTAGGTATTCAGACATTCAGTTATTGGTCCTCTCAAAGCAACAGGAACCACACAATATTTTCATCTGAAAAGGAAGTACCTCCATTTGGTGTAAAAATGGAACTAGAAACTGAAACGGGTTCGAAACCAAATTTATGAACTGAAGAGGAAATGTTCTTCACTGTTCAGTGCTCCTGAAATGTGTCAATGACAAAAAAAAATTTCCACACGTTTATCTTCGGGGCTGTATGGGAATGGTTCAGGTAAGCTGTTCCAGAATCTGCCACAATTCCACAGTTAAAAGTTGTTACCTCAGTAATGCCAAGTTAAATTCTCTGATTCTCAGAGGACATAGGTTTAAGATGAAGGGGAAAATATTTAATAGGAGGGGTAACTCTTTCACACAGAGTGTGGTGGGTGTACGGAATGAGCTGCCAGAGGAGGTAGTTGAGGCAGGGACTATTTCAACAATTAAAAAACAATTAGACAGATACATGGATAGGACAGGTTTGGATGGATATGGGGCAAACGCAGGCAGGTGGGACAAGTGTTGATTGGACATGTTGGTCGGTGTGAGCAAGTTTGGATGAAGGGCCTTTTTCCGCGCTGTATGACTCTATAACTATGATTGTCATCTAATTTCAAGGAGGTTGGGTAGCGTTGGGAGGCTGAGATGTGTTGGTTGGCATCATCAAGTACAGAAGCTTATTTGGCAATCCTGGGAAAGGAGTAGGTGGTCATTGGTAGCTGCTATTGGCATTTGTGGAGGTGACAATTTGTGTGTCCAGTGAAGATAACTAAAATTGCGACCTTGGGGTAAATCAGCCATGTAGAGTGCCCTCCATAATGTTTGGGACAAAGACCCATCATTTATTTATTTGCCTCTGTATTCCACAATTTGAGATTTGTAATATAAAAAATCACATGTGGTTAAAGTGCACATTGTCAGATTTTAATAAAGGCCATTTTTATACATTTTGGTTTCACCATGTAGAAATTACAGCAGTGTCTATACATAGTCCCCCAATTTCAGGGCACCATAATGTTTGGGACACAGCAATGTCATGTAAATGAACGTAGTCATGTTTAGTATTTTGTTGCATATCTTTGCATGCAATGACTGTTTGAAGTCTGCAATTCATGGTCATCAACAGTTGCCGGGTGTCTTCTCTGATGATGCTCTGCCAGGCCAGTATTGCAGCGATCTTTAACTTATGCATGTTTTGGGGGCTAGTCCCCTTCAGTTTTCTCTTCAGCATATAAAAGGCATGCTCAATTGGGTTCAGATCGGGTGATTGACTTGGCCACTCAAGAATTGACCATTTTCTTTGCTTTGAAAAACTCCTTTGTTGCTTCAGCAGTATGTTTGGAATCATTGTCTTGCTGTAGAATGAACAGCCGGCCAATGAGTTTTGAGGCATTTGTTTGAACTTGAGCAGATAGGATGTGTCTATACACTTCAGAATTCATTATGCTACTACCATCAGCAGTTGTATCATCAATGAAGATAAGTGAGCCAGTTCCTTCAGCAGCCATACATGCCCAGGTCATAAAACCCCCACCACCGTGTTTCACAGATGAGGTGGTATGCTTTGGATCTTGGGCAGTTCCTTTTCTCCTCCATACTTTGCTCTTGCCATCACTCTGATATAAGTTAATCTTCGTCTCATCAGTCCACAAGACCTTTTTCCAGAACTGTGGTTGCTCTTTTAAGTAGTTTTTGGCAAACTGTAACCTGCCCATCCTATTTTTGTGGCTAACCAGTGGTTTGCATCTTGCAGTGTAGCCTCTGTATTTCTGTTCATAAAGTCTTCTGCAGACAGTGGTCATTGACAAATCCACACCTGACTCCTGAAGTGTGTTTCTGATCTGTTGGACAGGTGTTTGGGGATTTTTCTTTATTATAGAGAGAATTCTTCTGTCAGCTGCGGAGGTCTTCCTTGGCCTACCAGTCCCTTTGCGATTAGTAAGCTCACCAGTGCTCTCTTTCTTCTTAATGATGTTCCAAACAGTTGATTTTGGCAAGCCTCGGGTTTGGCTGGTTCTTTAACAGTTTTATTCTTGTTTCTCAGTCTCATAATGGCTTCTTTGACTTTCATTGGCACAACTTTGGTCCTCATGTTGATAAACAACAATAAAAGTTTCCAAAGGTGATGGAAAGATTGGAGGAAAGACTAGGTGCTGAGATCACTCTTATACCTGCATTAAGGAGGCAATTAAACACACCTGAGCAATTACAAACTCCCGTGAAGCCATGTGTCCCAAACATTATGGTGCCCTGAAATGGGGGGACCATGCATAAACTCAGCTGTAATTTCTACATGGTGAAACTAAAATGTATAAAAATTGCCTTTATTAAAATCGGACAATGTGCACTTAAACCATATTTGATTTTTTTAAATTACAAATCTCAAATTGTGGAGTATAGAGGCAAATAAATAAATGATGGGTCTTTGTCCCAAACATTATGGAGCGCACTGCAGGATACAAAAAAGGGTCCTAACTAAGTTGAATTGGATTCTGTTCAGGTAATTCCCCTTCAAGTTGCACAGATGAAAGTTACGCAGCTATATTGAAATCCTGCCTCTTCGAGAGGACTGCAAATCAGGTTCAGCAGTGAGCATGGACAGCAGCAGATTAAAGGTCATTGATGTATGATTGCCTAAACTGCAATTTAATCTTGTCCTCCAGGCTGTCTTTTTCAATTGGGGTACAAATGGACACATCAGAAAGAGGGAGGGGGAGGGGGGGGGGGGAGGGGGAGGGGGAGGGGGAGGGGGAGGGGGAGGGGGAGGGGGAGGGGGAGGGGGAGGGGGAGGGGGAGGGGGAGGGGGAGGGGGAGGGGGAGGGGGAGGGGTATTGAAATTGAAATTGAAGTCAATCTGAAGTTCCCATTCAATACTACCTGCTTTTGTGGTGGAAAGAAACAAGCACAAAAGGAGGGGGAAAAAACAGCTGAAACTTCAATATGTGTAAATGTGAGTGGTTTTCTTGACTATACAGAAATTTAGGAAGATGCAGTTTTAATTTTGAAAAAAATATATAAACATTGCAAAGGAAATGTCTCTGCTCTGTAACACCCACTTTATTTTTCTCAGGGCATAAAGACATTTGGCCTTGTGTAATATTTTGCATCTTTAACATGGTGCTCGTAGAAAACAAAGAAAAAACCTAGAAAAATAGGTGCACGAGAAGGCCATTCGGCCCTTCGAGCCTGCACTGCCATTCAATATGATCATTGCTGATCATCCAAAATCAGTACCTCGTTCCTGCTTTTCCCCATGTCCCTTGATTCCTTTAGCCCTCGGAGCTAAATATAACTATCTCTTGAAAACATCCAGTGAATTGGCCTCCACTGCAGAGAATTCCACAGATTCACAACTCTCTGGGTGAAGAGGTTTTTCTTCATCTCAGTCCTAAATGGCCTAGCCTTTATTCTTAAACTGTGACCCCTGGTTCTGGACTCCGCCAACATCGGGAACATTTTTTCTGTCCAATCCTTTAAGAATTTTTATCTGTTTCTATAAGATCCCCTCTCATCCTTCTAAATTCCAGTGAATACAAACTCAGTCGAGCCATTCTTTCATCATATATCAGTCCTGCCATCCCGGGAATTAACCTGGTGAACCTATGCTGCACTCCCTCAATAGCAATAATGTCTTTCCTCAAATTGAGAGACCAAAATTGCACACAATCTTCTAGGTGCGGTCTCACCAGGACCCTGTACAACTGCAGTAGGACTTCCTTGTTCCTAAACTCAAATCCTCTCGCAATGAAGGCCAACATGCCATTAGCTTTCTTCACTGCATGCTGTACTTGCTTGCTTACTTTCAGTGACTGATGTACAAGCACACCCAGGTCTTGTTGCACCTCCACTTCTAATCTGACACCATTCAGATGTCAGGGGAGGGGGAGGGGGAGGGGGAGGGGGAGGGGGAGGGGGAGGGGGAGGGGTATTGAAATTGAAATTGAAGTCAATCTGAAGTTCCCATTCAATACTACCTGCTTTTGTGGTGGAAAGAAACAAGCACAAAAGGAGGGGGAAAAAACAGCTGAAACTTCAATATGTGTAAATGTGAGTGGTTTTCTTGACTATACAGAAATTTAGGAAGATGCAGTTTTAATTTTGAAAAAAATATATAAACATTGCAAAGGAAATGTCTCTGCTCTGTAACACCCACTTTATTTTTCTCAGGGCATAAAGACATTTGGCCTTGTGTAATATTTTGCATCTTTAACATGGTGCTCGTAGAAAACAAAGAAAAAACCTAGAAAAATAGGTGCACGAGAAGGCCATTCGGCCCTTCGAGCCTGCACTGCCATTCAATATGATCATTGCTGATCATCCAAAATCAGTACCTCGTTCCTGCTTTTCCCCATGTCCCTTGATTCCTTTAGCCCTCGGAGCTAAATATAACTATCTCTTGAAAACATCCAGTGAATTGGCCTCCACTGCAGAGAATTCCACAGATTCACAACTCTCTGGGTGAAGAGGTTTTTCTTCATCTCAGTCCTAAATGGCCTAGCCTTTATTCTTAAACTGTGACCCCTGGTTCTGGACTCCGCCAACATCGGGAACATTTTTTCTGTCCAATCCTTTAAGAATTTTTATCTGTTTCTATAAGATCCCCTCTCATCCTTCTAAATTCCAGTGAATACAAACTCAGTCGAGCCATTCTTTCATCATATATCAGTCCTGCCATCCCGGGAATTAACCTGGTGAACCTATGCTGCACTCCCTCAATAGCAATAATGTCTTTCCTCAAATTGAGAGACCAAAATTGCACACAATCTTCTAGGTGCGGTCTCACCAGGACCCTGTACAACTGCAGTAGGACTTCCTTGTTCCTAAACTCAAATCCTCTCGCAATGAAGGCCAACATGCCATTAGCTTTCTTCACTGCATGCTGTACTTGCTTGCTTACTTTCAGTGACTGATGTACAAGCACACCCAGGTCTTGTTGCACCTCCACTTCTAATCTGACACCATTCAGATAATAATCTGCCTTCCTGTTCTTGCCACCAAAGTGGATAAACTCACATTTATTCACATGATACTGCATCTGCCATGCATCCACTCACACAATCTATCCAAGTCACCCTGCAGCCTCATAGCATCCTCAGAGCAGCTCACACTGCCACCGAGTTTTGTGTCATCCGCAAACTTGGAGATGTCACATTTAATTCCCTCGTCTAAATCGTTAATATATATTGTAAATAACTGCGGTCCCAGCACCGAGCCTTGCAGCGCCCCACTAGTCACTGCCTGCCATTCTGAAAAGGATCTTTTTGACAACCTGGCACACAAATCATGCTCCAGCATCGCTCAATCATTTTTATCTCTACATCTCAGAAAAACCTGTTATGTAAGAACCTGCACTAAAGTGTACCTGGACCCATTGTTCAGGCTGAAAGTTTTACGAATTCAATTTTCCAGTTGAACCATTGATTTTTATCACAGCATATGCCATCATCAGCGTGTAACAATGGAAAGTTCTGGAGTGCAGACTTGCACAGTGAAATGGGGAAATTAGAAGTCGTAGCAATAAATTCCCTGCTCCTCCATAGGCTTCAAGTTATCACTACTGATCAACCCTCATCAATATTCTATTTACCTTATAAATCCCCTGGCGCAAAACCATGTTGATTCACGGTGGCATAGCGGTAGAGTTGCTGCCTTACAGCGTTTGCAGAGCTGGAGACCCGGGTTCGATCCCGACTATCGGTGCTGTCTGTACAGAGTTTGTACGTTCTCCCTGTGACCCTGTGGGTTTTCTACAAGATCTTCGGTTTCCTCCCACAATCGAAAGACGTACAGGTATGTAGGTTAATTGGCTTGGTGTATGTGTAAATTGTCCCCAGTGTGTGTAGGATAGTGTTAATGTGTGGGGATCGCTGGTCGGTGGGGTGAAGGGTCTTTTTCCGCGCTGTATCTCGAAACTGAACTAAAAGTTAACATCTTTCCTAATAAATATAAATCCTGTCCCTCAGACTATTCTTCCACAACTTCTCTCCACTGATTGAATGATCACAGGCCTCTCATTTCCAAGGTTATCTGTACTCACCGTGGACAAGAGGACACCATCATCTATCCTCCAGTCTGCTTGTACTTCACTCATGGCTAATGAAGATGCGAACATCTCTGACATTGCTCCAGCAATCCTCTCCTATGTTTCCCGTAGTATCCAGTGATTAATCCTGTCAGGACCTGTGGATTTGTTCAGCCAACGTGATCCAATATTCTGAAAACTTCCTTCTACCCTTTTGTAGATGAGCTCTAGAATATCTGCGTAACTTTCCCTAACTCTCCAGCCTCCATGTCTTTATTCATTGGGAGATATGTGATTAATTCCCTGGCTCCACACACACATTACCATTTTGGTCCTTGAGGAGACTTTATTCTTTCTTAGCTCCTCAACTGCTTCTAATATTCCTAAAATGCTTTTGGATTCTCCTTGATCCTGCTGGACATTTCATGGCCTTGTTCTTTCCCATATTCCCTATAAACCTTAAGTGACTTGTTTGATACCAATTTCCTTTTTCTGATGGGCCCTTCCTTCTTGTCCCTGGTCAAACCTTTCAATCTCCTTTGTTAACCAAGGTTCCTTAAACTTACCAACTTTGTCTCTTGTCCTCGTTGGGAAAAGCTGACTCTGAAGTTTTGCCATCTTTCTTTTAAGCACCTCCCATTTATCATTTATCATTTTGTTTTCCGCTGTTGCAGCCGCTCCTAATCTACTTCCAGCACATCCTATATTATACTTTTGAAATCCACCTTCCCTCAGTCTCGGGACCCTAACACAAGACCAACTTTATCTTTTTTCATGACGATATTGAAGCTTACAAAACTATGGCCTCTGTCCTCAAAGGGTTCTTTCAGAAACACTGTGATCACTTACCCATCCTCATTCCTTAAAATAAGATCATATATATCACACTCCTTTCCAGGATGCTCTACATATAACTTCAGAAAACCATCCCTTCCTTAGCCACTTGAACTAAGGCAATCCCAGACAATATCTGTAAAGCTAAAATCCCCTACTATTATTACCCTATCATAATCAGCCATGATCACATTGAATGGCAGTGCTGGCTCGAAGGGCCGAATGGCCTCCTCCTGCACCTATTGTCTATTGTCTATTGTCTATTGCTTTTCAACCTTTTGATGGTCTGCCAACATATCTTCTAATTCCTGCAGTCTATTCGGAGGTCTGTAGGGTAACCCATGTCTTAATCCAAAGTTCTGCCATAAAGCCTCGTTGGCTGATGCCTCTATATTGTCCTTGGTGAGAACTGCTGTCATGTTCTCCCTGATCAGCAGTACAACTCCAACAAGCTCCCTCCGACCCGCTCTTTACCTTTGCAACCCCACTGTCACATCTAAAATTTTCTTATTTTGCTGCTTTTCCAATGTTACCTATAAAAATCAATGAACTGATGAAAAAAATCAAATAGTTATGATCTATTTTTATACCCTTCAAATTTTAAACCTTTTTGCAAGTGGGATAAGTGAACTATTCAATAGTGTTCCAAGCTTTAATTATGAAATATAAAAGTGATAAAATTGGTACAGCTCATAGAGCCACTGCCTTATATAATCAGATGTCCAGGTTCAATCCTGACCTTGGGTACTTTCTTTGTGGAGTTTACTTGTTATTCTTGTGTGGGGTTTCTGCAGGTGCTCTGGTTTCCTTCCACATCCCAAATATATGTGAATTGCTATTTTAATTAGCTTTGTTGAATTGACGCATGTTAGTTTACTTAGTTTTAGAGATATAGCGCGGATACAGGCCCTTCGGCCAACCGAGTCCGCACCGACCAGCGATCCCTGCACTTTAACACCACTCTACACACACTGGGGCCAATTTAGACTTGTATCAAGCCAATTAACCTACAAAACTGTACGTCTTTGGAGTGTGGGAGGAAACCGAAGATCTCGGAGAACACTCATGCAGGTCACGGGGAGAACGTACAAACTCCACACAGACAGCAGCCGTAGTTGGGATCGTACCCATCAAGCGCTGTAAGGCAGTAACTCTACCGCTGCACCACCATGCCACCCTGACCACTGACAAACCACCTGAAATAATCATCTGAAATGTCTGTACAAATCTGTAGCATTTGTGGTGGCATGCTGGCGTAGCGGTAGAGTTACTGCCTTACAGCACCAGAGACCCGAGTTTGTTCCTGACTCCTGGTGCTGTCTGTACGGAGTTTGTACATTCTCCCTGTGCTCTGGTTTCTTCCTAAATTCCAAAGGCGCACAGGTTGTAGGTTAATTGGCTTTGGTAAAATTGTAAAATTGCCCCTGGTGTATAGGATAGAGCAAGTGTACAGGTTGTACAGGGATCACTGGTCCGCGCGGAATCAGTGTGCCGAAGGGCCTGTTTCCAGGCTGTTTCTCTAAACTAAACAAAACAATATTATTGCACTTGCATGCTATTTCTGTTTGCTTTATGTATTTTTTCCTGATTTGTAATGGAATAACCACCCCCGCCACCCCGCCACACCACCACACCTTCTCAGATTTTACAATAAGAAGTCTGGGTTTATTTTGAGTCTCACCATACTTTTCTCAAACAGTTTGATTTCTATTTAACTGAGCAAAATGAGTGACCGCGCACAGCGAGATAGGAACCAAATAGAAACGTGTTATTTCAACACAACGGCTATGGTGATTAAAATGGTTTCGTGTAACACCATAAAAAGTGTCTCAGTATAAATTAAACATTCACAAAAGAGCAATATCTTAAGTATTTGGCCTAATAATGCAAATCGGTCATCCTGAAATCATTAAAATAATTAACTGTCCAAGCATGGCCTCTCAATAGCTTTTTTAGCTTCTGAAATACTAAGAAGTTTGTCAAAGTGGGAAATGTGCTTTTATGTTATTTCATTTTCAGTCAGTGGTCATGCATTCAGGGTAAATATGAAGATGGAACGACTCTCAGGAAACAATGAAAAATAAACCTAAACTGTTAACAGCACAGGAATGTGATAGATTGTGCAGACTTTTTGTTTTGTTTGTATGAACCAAGAAACTGCTCCAATATTTATTTAGTTTTAAACAGCATTGCAGGTCACCCAGACACCATTTGAATAAATCACATAAAATGGAAGAACTACATTTGCTAGATTTATTGGGTTAACGTATGATGAGCATTTGATGGTTCTGGGCCTGTACTCGCTGGAGTTTAGAAGGATGAGGAGGGACCTCATTGAAATTTATGATACAGTGAAAGGCCTGGATGTGGAGAGGATGTTTCTAATAGTGGGAGAGTCTAAGACCAGAGAGCACAACCTCAGAATAAAAGGACGTATCTTTAGAAAGGAGATGAGGGGGAATTTCTTTAGTCAGAGGGTGGTGAATCTGTGGAATCCAGTGCCACAGACAGCTATGGAGGCCAAGTCATTGGGTATTATTAAAGTGGAAATTGACAGATACTTAATTTGTAAGGTTGTTAAAGGTTATAGGGAGAAGGCAGGAGAATGGGTTTGAGAGGGAAAGTTAGTTCAGCCATGATTGAATAGTGTAGTAGTCTCGATGGGCCGAATGGCCTAATTCTGCCCCTATGGCTTATGAACATTTATAGAGCATCATTTTGTTGGGGTCGTATCCTTCCTTTGTCCAGCCCCCCCCGACATCAGTCTGAAGAAGGGTCTCGACCCGAAACGTCACCCATTCCTTCTCTCCCGAGATGCTGCCCGACCTGCTGAGTTACTCCAGCATTTTGTGAATAAATCATTTTGTTGGGTTTGGCTGAGTAACACCGCATTGAAATTCATTGTTTTTAGCCCAACATTCTGATATTGCAAGATGTTGCAATTGTCGGTATGTAGCTACTTAGGCGTGATCTCCATAGCCAGTTCTAAAAAGGATGTATCACAATAAAAACACATTTTTTTCCAGCTGCAGGGGAGTAATGGTTCTGAGTGAATGGGCAGAGATATGATGAGAAGTTGTGAGAGAATGCTCTGAAGGCCCAGGATATACCAGTGAAAAGCTGCGCAGAGACTCCTCAGGGCTTACAGCTATGTGCCATAAATTCATTACGGGAGTCTGTAAACATTTTCCCTTTTACGGATATCTGCAAATTCATGAACCTGCTTCAATGAGCTAATGGAAAGATTTCCCTAATGCATCAAGAGTCAGGAGTGTTTAAATGACTTGTGTACCGACGATGGAACAATGAAAGTTTTTCTTGTTGCAGCTTAATAAGTCCGTAAATGCAAAAAGACATGGATAGATATATATAATGAATCTTTAGTCAGAGGGCGAATCTGTGGAATTCTTCACCACAAAAGGCTGTGGAGGCCGTCAGTGGATATATTTAAGGCAGAGATAGATAGATTCTTGATAAGTACAGGTGTCAGAGGTTATCGAGAGAAGGCAGGAGAATGGGGTTAGGAGGGATGATAGATCAGTCATGATTGAATGAAGAAGTAAATTTGATGGGCTGAATGGCCTAATTCTGCTCCTATCACTTACGATCTTATGATCTTAAGAATACAAATGCATTAAATGACTGTAATACTAGTATCATAATAGTGCATGGTTGTAATATGGCAGGTTTGTTGTTCTGGCAACCTTCAACGAGATATTTGATCTCCCTCCCTCCCTCTCTCACTGCACAATCATGGGTATATAGAGAGCAGAGCAGGGGGCTGAGCCTCCTGGGGGTGCTGCTGTGTTCATGGTTATTGTGAAGGGGGATTGTTATCATGGAGTCACGAACTGATATGTGGCAAAGATCAACGGCAGAATGCTGAAATGGCCCTGAGACTGGAAAACTGAGAGTGGTTATAACCTTGATCTCCAAGGACGAAGCAGTCAAGGCACAATTGTGAGTCTGAATTTTAGATCACAGGAGGTCACGTATAGCAAAGAATGTAGTTTGAGTGTTGGCCCTTTGAATATCATGAACTCACTGAGGTTGAGTATGGGTACGGGGGTATTTGGGGGGGGGGGCGAAGCTAATATTATACAAACGATGAGTGATTTCATATCAGTGGGTAACCTTTGCACGGGGGAGGGAGGGGGTGAGCCACATGTTGCATTACTGCTGACATAATTTGTGAGAATTTTACAGCAGGAGAAAAAAATGTGCCAGGGAAGAAAAAAACTGGATGAGTCAAAACCTGCCAAAAATTGAGGGGACGTGTGATTTGTCACGTGATTTGTCACGTGATTTGTCACGTGATTTGTCACGTGATTTGTCACGTGATTTGTCACAGAGAGAAAGAAGGGGCTGTGAACAACATTGCCCCGCTCCCAGTTATGCATTTTTTTATTAATAGAATGCTGCTTTCTCATAATTGTGCAGATGAATTTCTCGCCCATGGACTTGTATATTATATGACTTGTACAATAGGTGATCACTTTTTCACATAAAGGGTGACGGGTGTATGGAACGAGCTGCCAGAGGAGGTAATTGAGGCAGGTATTATTGTAATGTTTAAGAAACATTTAGACAGGTACATGTATAGGACAGGTTTAGATGTATATGGGCCAAACGGAGGCAAGTGGGATTAGTGTTGATGGGACATGTTGGTCGGTGTGAGCAGGTGGGCCGAAGGGGCTGCTTCCAAGCACTTCGACTCAATAACTGTAATTATTCTCAATGTTTGTTATCCCCCCCCCCCCCCCCCCACACTCCCGCCTCCCCAGTTAATTTTAAAATATTATAAAAGTTATTTCTCTTCCAAGTTGAATTTCTCCAAAACCGCCAACCTCCAAAAATGGGTTTGTGTTTTCAAAATTGCCCTCATCTGATGCTTAAAATGGATGGCATGTATTACTCTCAAGTTCGGGCAGAAACTTGCAGAAGGTTCAGTGAGCTGTTCTACAGAAATGCTGCACCTATGGAAAGGGAACAATGGAAGTTAAAACTGCTGGTTGTAATAAAGATTTTCAATGCAGTAGGATCTGTAATGTCACTTTGGGTCTGTTTAGTTACTAGCGTCTCTGCCTGTGCATAACGTTGCCACCAAATTCAAAGAACTGGAGTAGAAATGCTAATAATTTATCATAACACTGAAGTTTGCCCTACTGTAGTTATTCTCATTTTGACTGGAGATATTAAACTAAGGTTCTACATACCCACTCGTATAGTTGGATGCGATCCCATGGCACTACAGTATTTTGAAAGAGTTCAGTAGTTATATTCCATGACGAGGCAAATATTTATCCTTTGACCAATATCAATGAATTAATAATCTGACTACGATTACTTAGCCAAAAGGAAGAGATTGCTTTTGCAACTTGACTACTGTGTTTCCAATGTAACACAGAATGGAAATACGCCACACTAGTCAAGCCAGCACCCTTCCTCTCAAATGGTTTTACTTCTCTTAATAATTTTATCTTCTTCTTTGCCTCTATTAGTATATTGTGTTGGTACTTGCCATGCCATTTTTTACACTCAACATTTTGCTTTTTTCTGCTTCTACTGAAATATGGATTCTTTAGTCTGAAGAAGGGTCTCGACCCGAAACGTCACCCATTCCTTCTCTCCCGAGATGCTGCCTGAGCTGCTGAGTTACTCCAGCATTTTGTGAATATATGGATTCTTTAACCTTTATTGAAAATTATTTTGGCAGTTTCCATCTCACATTGTTTATCATTGTTTACCATCATTATTGTGCATTTTATTTCCCGTTCTATTCCAAGCTCTTTCTTAGGCATATGTTCTTCTCTGAGATTATCTGAAACTAATCTAAAGGGCGGCACGATGGCAGAGTAGTAGAGTTGCTGCCTTACAGCGCTTACAGCGCCAGAGGCCTGGGTTCGACCCCGACTACCGGAGGTTTCTGTACTGTGTTTGTACGTTCTCCCCATGACCACGTGGAATTTCTGAGAGATCTTCAATTTTCTCCCACATTGGCTTGGTACAAATGTAAATTGTCCCTGGTGTGTAGGATAGTGCTAATGTGCAGGGAACGCTTGTCGGTGCAGACCCTGTGGGCCGAAGGGCCTATTTTCACGCTGTATCTCTGAAACTAAAAAACTAAAACTAATATATCATGATCCCTATTGCTAGATGTTCAGTTAATTCTTCTAAATCCCTGAAACACATAATGGACCATAAGCAAAATCATACAATACACTTCCATTAATATCAAGCTTCTATTTATTGTGCAATATTTTTGTGATTCATCTGTGATTTAGTTTGAACAGATAAATATAATTAATTTCAGCAGCACACAGAGAGCTTCAACAAAAAATGAAGGAAATAGCACAAACAATTAAAATGTATAATACAAATGCAAAAATGTTGAATGTCAGAATCAATGCCTGGTGCTTGAAAATAAGAAAGCTCAACAGCTAACTGCTAATGTTCATAATCTCACCGTTTGATCAACAACTAGATGCATCAACTGGCAGCCATTATCAGTGATGGAGTTAGCTTCTTTTGAGGCTGGTCTGCCCAGATTTAACCATTGTGGTTGAGGCAAATGGTGGCAGTCATGGAAGAAAGGAATCTGGCACAAGAAGTCTGTAAACAATGGGAAAGGGCAGACTCCAATTTTAAGGAAGTTCAGAACAGTAGGGAAATCCAAGATCTACCGAGGCTGGGGTCAACTTTAGACGCTCTTTCTGGGACTAGGAAACCATGATTGCCAGGGGCTGGAGATGAGTCTCATGCACTTGGATGCCGTGCTGCAATAAAGTTCCTTTGAGTGTGGCGTCAAAGTGCTCTAATAAACCTGAAGTCAGTGGATTATAAAGAGAGCTCTGTACTAGCTGGGGAGAGATTAGCACAAAGAAAGATGGGTATGGTTCTTGGAGACATGTTATATCAGTCCCTGAACATTGGTGCAGGGATTTCTCAATGAAAATAGTACAGAACCATTTTCACTGCTTCATCAGTAACCACACGTAAGGATGACACTGCCTCGTCATTCTGATTTTTATCTTCGATTAAACGCCTCTGATTTATATAACTCTGCCTGCACCTGGTCTTCAATGCATATGGTCTACTTAAGTCTAAACTATGGATATCCAGGAACATTTCCCTATCCGTTCCTATTCGTAATTCTAAGTTTGATTTTGATTAAACCCTGCTGAGCATTCCTTTCCATCGTGCTTTCAATTTTCAAAGCCAGTCTTTGCAAATCAGTGTTCAACTAATGGAATCTGAAGCATTGGCAGTTGGTAGTTTTATTTTCAGACTATTGTGGCTCAGTCCGAATCTTATCTAGCTTTTAGATCTTCAATACTTCACCTAAATAGGTTTTAAAATTCATTGCTCTCTTCGTTACTGGTACTTCAGTGAACAGATATAAATATCCTTGTCCATAATTGACCTATCTGTTATCAAATCTCAGGTGGATGTATGAACCATTTAACCTTACTTTACTCTTGATTTGGTTTTATTTTCTGTCATTACTACTAGCGGTGTAAATCCTCTCCAAGCCCCTATACTCCATTGTTTACACTGGCTTCAATACTGTATAGAGTTCTTCTCTCTGGTTTTTTGATGCCAAAAAAGTCTAAACTATGAAGAAATCACAGGACAGCAGTTCCTTTGATTAACTATCACAGTTCTATTCTTGCTGAGGATATGTGCCCTTCTTTTCTGACAGTTAAAACGCTTGCCATTTTAATTTGAGATATGCGCAGTAAATGATTCCGATACAGCTATGAATAGTAATTCACACCAATCTTATCCAAATGCTTCAGATTCTGATTAGAATTCCAGTCCTTGTTATTGCTTGAAGACACCTATTTGTATTTAGGTGGAACTCTTTAGCATTCCTCAGTGCGATTTCTAAGACATGTCACAATCTTTTGTGCAAGATAATATGTGAGATTCTGTGTGTTTAATCATTTTGATTGAATTCACTTCAATTAAACCCCAATAAACTTGTCACGTAGCACACAGCCGACAAAAGCAGCAAATTACACTGCCGTGACAAGTCCTTCAATGAGGCGATATATTCACTGACAGCCTCGTCTGACTACTGATTCCGTGTTTCAGATGTGTAGCTCTCCAAAACTTCTAATGATTTAGGAATAAATTGATCCTGTAATCTTCATACTACTTCACGAAATGAAACATCCTTTGTTTTCTATGGCATTAAAAGATTAGCTAATGCATTGTAGTTTTCAAAGCCCATTTCAGTTAGAATGTTCTTTTTGTGCACCCGCAGAGCATCATTATGTGTAGGCACATTCTCTCAATCAGCATCAATTTCTGTTATGTTATTCACTGAAAAAAAATATTTTCATGCTTTCTCTGTATAACCATGGCCCCTCTTGCCGTTTCCACCATTGAATAAGATTATGGCTGAACTTTTACTTGGGCAAGATTCGTACGCTAAACCCATATCTTTAAAATCCTTTAATACCTAAAAATCTTACAATCTCTTTCTTGATTGTCACCAGCAATTGAGCCCCCATAGGCATCTTGGCTAAAGGTTCACTATCCTCTGAATTTCTCCACTGCTATCCTGAACGCTTTCTCCCATTATTTTGAGATGGATCCCTGGACCTAAACAGGACAGTCAAAGGAAATATAATCATCCCTGCGTCTACCCTGTACAACCCCATAAAAATTCTGTGCATTTTCCTGTATTTTTACCATTTTATATGTTTTCTACCCATAAGAATTTTGTACATTTTGAAAAGTATATTCCAAACTCAAGAATAGCGGCTCAGTTTGCTACATCTATAAATTTGCCATCCCAGGTTAACCTTCTCTATTCTCCTTTTGCAAATATAATGCAACATTTTAGTTTAGTTTAGAGATACAGCGCGGAAACAGACCCTTCCGCCCACCGACTCCACGCCAACCAGCGCTCCCCACACACTAACACTATCCGAAACACACTAGGGACAATTTAAAATTATATACCAAGCCAATTAATCTACATACTTGTTTGTCTATGGAGTGTGGGAGGAACTGGAGATCCAGGAGAAATCTAACGGGGAGAACGTACAAACTCCATGCAGACAGTACCCATAGTCAGGATCAAACCCAGGTCTCTGGCACTGTAAGGCAGCAACTCTACCACACGCCACTGTTTGTACAAAATAATAGTCTGCCAAAAGTTAAATAAAGGTAAATTGGCCCTAAATGTTAAAAAAAATATATATATATATATATATTTAAAAATATATTTTTTCTTCCTAAATGGTTGCGTGGAAATTCCAACGGCATTTCATGCTATGTCCTTTTAAAGTGAGGATTGTGTATGAGACTACATCCCATTTTTCACCCAGAGAGTTGTGAATCTGTGGAATTCTCTACCACAGGAGGCAGTGGAGGCCAATTCACTTGATGTTTTCAAGAGAGAGCTTATAGCTCTTGGGGCTAACAGAATCAAGGGATATGGGGAAAAAGCAGGAACAGGGTACTGATTTTGGATGATCAGCCACGATCATATTGAATGGCGGTGCTGGGTCGAAGAGCCGAATGGCCTACTCCTGCACCTATTTTCTACGATTCTACGTTTATATTCCAAAGGACACAGCAGAGAGACCCCACCAAGGAATTGCATTTCAATCATATGTGAAATAAAGAAACTAATGTTCTCAGGGAATGGGAGATTAGGGCGCTTGATACTGATGACCTGATATTGATTAGCAACATGAGGCATGATACAGGATTAGCCTGTTGAACTCATTCTGGATTTTGGCAGACCACCAGTATTTCTCCAATGGTGAATGGTGCATCTGAGAGAAAGAGAGGGACTGTTTAATTGTCATATGTACCCATAGTGCAACAGTGAAATTCTTATTTGAAGCAGCAAAACAGGCCTGTAAACACAATATACACAGATAATATATAATAAACAAGGTGAAAATATAAATCAATGGTCACAATACGAGTGCCAAAAAACATGGTCCTTAGTGCAATCAATGACGGTCCCTGGAAGGTCATAATTAAGGTTAGTGTTCTATAGTGTTCAAGAGCCTGACGGTCATTATGATGAAGCTATCATGAACCTGGTAGTCATGATTTTCAGATTCCGATACGTTCTTCCTGGTGGTAACAATGAAGGGAGACTTCAGGCCAGGATGGATGTGTGCCTTTGGCTGAAATTCGCTGCCTTTTTGAGACAATGCCTCCTATAAATCCCTTAAATGGTATGGAGGTCAGTGCCAATGATGGTCCAAGCAGTGTCGGCCTCTCTCTATAATCTCCTGCAAGGTAAATGGTTGGTGAAAGCCAGATAGAATGATAGGGCTACACGAGTGTATTCCAGAAGTTGATCCTGTATAGACTGTGGAAAAAGTGACATGAGATTCTGCGGAACTAAGTCAAGAAGTGATTTTTCCAAATTGAGGAGTGGATACATTGGTAAAAAATGAAGTTCCATTGAGACCATCGGAGGGATTCAAAAAACTTGAATAGGCAAATCTGTAAAATGAGTGCATCGTTGTGTCTTGTTAAAAGTGGAACACCTGTGTAATATATATAAATGTATGATGGAATCAGGCAGGCACAGCGTAGAGTATTGGATAAAAAAAGGGGTTTGCGTTCCAACTGCTCACCACGATTCTCAGTATTCCCTGATTTATCCATAAATAAAACAAGTCATGTTCACACAAATTATTCCATTTCATTGTCTCGCCCAAACAGAACACTTCAGAAACCTCCATCCGCAACTGTGGCGAGTAAACTTTGCTTCCCGCAGTTGCCGATGGAGGTATCTGCCGCTAGCATCTTCAGCCCACCTCAAAATAACCCACAGGAGGTTGGGCCCAATATGACATTAGGAGATTCATGAAAGATGACCACCTCAATCGTAAGGCCACTGACAACGCAGTACCTATCGTGTTCTGTGCTGTGTTCTGTGGTTGTGGTGGAAGGTTTCCATAAAGACTCTTCCGTTTAGTTCCAGACATTTTTCCTCGCTGAAGTGTAAGAGTATCTCCCTGTAGACCCTGAGCAACTATGATCTGCTCCCGAGAGTTCTTCCCTTCATCCACTCTTTGCTGAGAGCATCTTGTCTTTTAGTCTGTGTGTTCTCTGATCTATTTTCCCAGCAGCTGGTTTACGCGGAAATTTTGAGGCGGCAGAAAATCCTTCAGCGTTTGCTACAGCTCCCACTGTAGAATTTTACAACTTGAAGCAAATATGAATAGCAATAAGTTCTAGTAGAATCATAGCAACAGCGTAAACTATGAACTGGCAGTTACATGCAAGTAGTTGACAACCTCTGGAAAGAACATTGATGGAGAAAGGTGGTACTGAGGTGCCCTCCCTGTTGAACTTGGATTTCGTTACTCAAGAAGGCATCAGCTGGAGAACTAATCTCAAATTCAAACATCTATATATATATATATTTATAAATATATATATATATTACTAAAAATATCATCTTGTGTGTGTATATATATGTTCCTGAAATACAGCCAAAACGGTACACGATAGCCCAGCAATTTTAGGGGCACCTTACTCACCAATCGCCTGTGGTGTGCAGTATCAAGTTTTATTCAAATTGTTGTGCTATCATGTACCATTTTGGCTGTATTTTGGACATCCCCCATAAAATAAACATCGCCATTTTGATCTAATACTTCCGTGTTCAATGTTGTCAGTAAACGCGTGCTTCGTTGAACGATGACTCCTGAGGTAAATGCTCAAATTTTCTTCAAGTTAAAGTTTAACCACTCAATAATATTAAAACTGTGTGCCTTTTTGCTTCAGCTGCTGTCACAATGGGAACTCAACAGGTCCACAGGTTGTCTAGTAACATCTATTGGTGTCAGGAAGGAACTGCGGACACGAAATGTTGGAGTAATTCAGCGGGACAGGCAGCATCTCTGGAGAGAAGGAATGGGTGACGTTTTGGGTCGAGACCCTTCTTCAGACCCGAATGCCTCGACCCGAAACATCACCCATTCATATCATATCATATCATATACATACAGCCGGAAACAGGCCTTTTCGGCCCTCCAAGTCCATGCCGCCCAGTGATCCCCATACATTAACACTATCCTACACCCACTAGGGACAATTTTTACATTTACCCAGCCAATTAACCTACATACCTGTTCCTTCTCTCCAGAGACGCTGCCTGTCCCCTGAGTTACTCCAGCATTTTGTGTCTATCCATTGATGTCATATGAGCTCCACATGATACTGGTGAATTTCACTGGAATGCACAACTGCCTTCACCTACAAGGCATTCACTTCATTGTGCCTGGGATATTTATGTTTGCGACTGGTTCCATTTGATCTCCAGGGACCAGTGGGATGCAAAAGATGGGCACTCACAAGTTCAATTTCTCCCTGGTTGGTTCCTACCCCAACATGTTTTGTGAATAATCGTCAGAGTACAGTACACTTTGTCTTTTGATGTTTAATATGCCCTGTAGCATTTATAATAACCTTTGAGGATCATTAGATTGCATTTTTAAAAGTTTAAATACACTAGAGCTTAGAAACTGAATGTACTATAAAATTGAAAACATATGAATTTGCACAGCAATATATTTCAAAAATAAGAAATGAAGGCATTGGAGAGAATGAAATATAAAAGTTTTTATTGTCTTTAAAACAATTGTTTAACTCACACGCTTCAAGTTAAATATTGGTATTGTTTTGAAAAATCCAATTAAGTACATAAATCTGTAAAGAGCAATTTTTGGTAAAGTAGTAATTAGCATGAAAATAATTTTAAAACATTAATTAAAACATTAATCAAAAGGGTGAATGACAGGAAACTTTCAAAACCAGAGCATTTATTTTATGACTGATGAATCTTATTGTTAAACTTCCAATATTGTAAACCCTCATTTTAACAGATCCCTTAAGAATGAATTTTGATTATAGCGGTGGGACCTGTGATATCACACGTGGTTTGCCCCGCCACCCCTCTGCTTATAGCCCCAGCTTCCAATGCCACCATTGGCTCACAAGGTGCACCAGCCACGTGATCCAGTTAACGTGGCTGTGGCTGCGGGCTCACATTGTCACCCCTGAGCTTCCTTTGGGCGGCTGCCACCTACAGGTCACCCTCGAAGGTATTTATTCACAAAATGCTGGAGTAACTCAGCAGGTCAGGCAGCATCTCGGGAGAGAAGGAATGGCCGATGTTTCGGGTCCAGACCCTTCTTCAGACTGAGGTGCTGCCCGACCTGCTGAGTTACTCCAGCATTTTGTGAATAAATACCTTCGAGATGCTGCCTGACCTGCTGAGTTACTCCAGCATTTTGTGAATAAATACCTTCGATTTGTACCAGCATCTGCAGTTATTTTCTTATACTACAGGTCACCCTCGGTCACCACGGGGCTCCCTCCCCTCTCACCAACTGCTGATTCTTCCTGTTGGGCCGTCTCTGCGACCGCTTTCCTCTCTCTTCACTGTCCCGTCTCTCTGTCCATGGCCTCTTTCCCCCTAGCTCCTACTCCACCTCCGCCACCGCTTCCTCCTTCTCCCCTGGAGATGCTGACTTACTCCTCCTTGGAAGATCTCGGCGACTGTGGGGGAGGTGGAGGAGGAGGCAGCGGTGGAGCGGGGAGAGACAGAGTGGACAAAGCGATGGTAGAAGAACGTGGCAGTGGAGTGGGGAGCCGACAAAGCGAAGGAAGAAGTGGCAGCTGGTGAGAGAGGAGGGAGCCCCATGCTGACTGAGCGGGTCTTGTTAGTGGCAGTGGCCTGAAGACAGCGTTGCCGGCCAGGGACTGCAACGTGAGCCACAACTCCAGGAGCATCAACTGGACCGTGCAGTAGCTGGTGAAGAAGGGCTCACTGGCATCAGCGCCTAGTTTTAAGGTGAAACGACATAAAGTGCTGGAGTAACTCAGCAGACTGAATCAGTCTAAAGAAGGGTCCCGGCGTCACCTATCCATGTTCTTTAGCGATGCTGCCTGACCCGCTGAATTACTCCAGCACTTTATGTCCTTTTGTACAATAACCATCATCTCCATTTCTTTGTTTCAACTACATACAATGATAATACCTTCCTTGGTTATAGCGGACAATCAGAATAATGGATACCATTTGGCCCCCGATGATCCGTTATAATGAGGGTTTACTGCAATTACTTGGTTCTAATCTATCATACCTCTCATCTTTGCCTGTGTGGAGTAATGTTTTTCACAGTCCTTCTCATCCCCATTGTTGAGAAGCATTTTAACAGCAGATCTGCAATTCTTCCTTGGCAAATATCAACCAAGCATTCAGAGGTTCAATTAATTATAGTCTCTTTGTAGGTGGATATATTTTTATATGAGCTAACGATCATGACAAATTATTTTAAAATTAGTATATGAGTCTTTCTTCCAGTTTCATGCAACATTTTAGGAACATACTGGGAACATACTGCATGCTTTTCCCCTTGTTCACAAAGTATTTATTTTTTAAAGATGCACTCAAGCTGTTATTTAACAAATTATTCATGATTCCCTCACTTTGTGTTCATTCACATAGTGGGTGAGCCATATAGATCAGATATATCCCTTGGCAATCCTTAATCTCTCCCATTTGATGTGTGGAAAGAATTGCTTCTGGTTGGTTTCATTTTTATGCAATTCTCTAAATTATACGTTTCACTTTACCATGCTTTCCAAGTACTGATGACTGTTCTTCAACTGAAATGTTTGCTGTCCCATGCTATTGCTTGTTCTGCTGAGCCTTCTCAGCATTTATTCCTTTTAATATATCTCCAACATGTTTAGTTTAGTTTTAGTTGAGAGATTCAGCTTGGAAACAGGCCTTTCGGCCCACCGAGTCTGCGCCTATACACACTGAGGACAATTTTACATTTATACTAAGCCAATTAACCTACAAACCTGTACGTCTTTGGAGTGTGGGAGGAAACTGGAGCTCCCGGGTAAAACCCACGCAGGTCACAGAGAGTATGTACAAACTCCGCACAGACAAGCACCCATTCGTCAGGATCGAACCCAGGTCTCTGGCGCTGTAAGGCAGCAGCCCTACCGCTGCGCCACCGTACTACCCACGTGTATTATGATCTTGTGTAGCAAGGAACAACAGATGCTGGTTTATAGTGAAGATAAACACAAAGTGCTGCAGCAGGTCAGGCAGCATCTTTAGAGAAAAAGGATGGGTGACGTTTCAGGTCAGAACCCTTCGTCAGAACGAAAGTAGAGGAAAGAGGAAACTTGAGGTTGGAAAAGCCAGAACAAATCAGGGCCCTGTGATCTTGTGCTGGGTTGCTGTACAGATGCTCTAGTTTTAATAATAACATCCGCCTGGACCAGCAATATTTTTAACATAGATTCATAAGTTCATGAGTTATAGGTGCAGAATTGGGCCATTGGATCCATCAAGTCCACTCCACCATTCAATCATGGCAGATATATCTTTCCCTCTTAACCCTATTCTTCTGCTTTCTATTCAGGGTTATATTCAAGGATTATACGCCCTATAGGTTCCAGTCAGGTTTCAGAGCCCACCACAGCACAGAGTCTGCCTTGTTGAAGGTACACAACGACCTGCTTCTCGCCATCGACACCGGCGACTGTGCAATCCTGCTCCTTCTCGACCTCAGCGCAGCGTTCAATATAGTGGACCACACCATCCTTATTGACCGTCTCCGGTACGCGGTGGGCATTGATGGCACTGCCCTGAGCTGGTTCGCTTCGTACCTCAAAGATAGGAGTTTCGCCATCAACATAGGCAGTTATTCCTCTGCTCCAGCTAGCCTCTCCTGCGGAGTTCCACAAGGCTCCATCCTAGGCCCCATTCTCTTCTCTCTATACATGCTCCCCCTTGGCCAAATCATTCAAAGGCACGGCATTTCTTTCCACTGCTATGCCGATGACACTCAGCTTTACCTCCCCCTGAAACCCAACAACCAGTCAAATTTAAACAGCCTCTTACACTGCCTTGAGGACATAAAATGTTGGATGGCACAGAACTTCCTCCAATTAAATGAGAGCAAGTCTGAGGTCATCCTATTCGCCCCCCCCCCCCGACTCCATCAAATCGATAACAGGCAGTCTTGGAAGTCTATCCTGCCTAGTCAAACCGCATGTCAAAAACCTCGGCATGATATTTGACTCTGCATTAAAATTTGATAAGCAAGTCAACGCTGTGGTAAAAGCCAGCTTCTTCCAACTTCGAACCATAGCTAAAATCAAACCTTTCCTCCAATTCGACGACACAGAAAAAATCATTCACGCTTTCATTTCCTCCCGCCTAGACTACTGCAACTCCCTATACACTGGGATCAGCCAATCTTCCCTGTCCCGCCTGCAACTGGTCCAAAACGCCGCAGCGAGACTCCTGACGGGTACCCGTAAAAGGGACCACATCACCCCGATTCTGGCCTCTCTCCACTGGCTCCCTGTACGGTACAGAATCAACTTCAAGCTCCTCTTATTCACGTATAAAGCCCTAAATGGACATCCCCCCCCCCCCCCCCACATCAAAAATCTTCTAACCCCCCTCTCTAACTCCAGGTCCCTCAGGTCGGCCGACTTGGGGCTACTCACTATCCCGCGGTCTAGGCTTAAGCTCAGGGGTGACCGCGCTTTTGTGGTTGCAGCTCCTAGACTGTGGAACAGCATCCCTCTCCCCATCAGAACTGCCCCCTCCATCGACTCCTTTAAGTCCAGGCTCAAAACCTATTTCTACTCCCTAGCGTTTGAGGCTCATTGAGGAGGTACTGTGAACTGTTTGCGTGCTACTGTATGTTTCATTTTTTTCCTTAGTACCTAATCAGATGTACAGCACTTTGGTCAACGTGGGTTGTTTTTAAATGTGCTATACAAATAAAATTGACTTGACTTGACTATAGAAAGGATAGGCAGGTGTGCAGAGAGGGTGGGGTATCTCTGTTGGTGAGGGATGAAATTCAGTCCCTTGTGAGGGGTGACATAAGGACTGACGAGTAGAGTCACTGTGGATAGAGTTGAGGATTTGTAAAGGTAAGAAGACACTAATGGGAGTTATCTAGAGGCCCCCAAATAGTAGCCCGGATATAGGGTGTAAGTTGCAGCAGGAGTTAAAACTGGCATGTAACAAAGGTAATGCCACTGTCATTATGGGAGATTTCAATATGCAGGTAGATTCTGATAAAATCAGGTTGATTCTGGACCCCAATAAGGGAGTTTGTAGAGTGCCTCTGAGATGGATTCTTAGAGCAGCTTGTATTGGAGCCTACCAGAGAGGAGCCAATTCTGGATTTAGTGTTGTCCAATGAACCAGATTTAATAAGGGAACAATGTAAAGGAACCGCTTGGAGGTAGTGACCATAATATGATTAGTTTTCATCTGCAATTTGAGAGGGAGAAGGTTAAATCAGAAGTGTCAGTGTTGCAGTTGAACAAAGGGGACTATGAAGGCATGAGAGAGGAACTGGCCAAGGTCGACTGGAAAAGGATCCTAACAGGAATGATGGTGGAACAGTAATAGCAGGAATTTCTGGGCCGAATCCAGAAGATGCAGGATCATTTTATTCCAAGAGGAAGATTCTAAGGGGAGTAAGAGGCAACTGTGGCTGACAAGGGAAGTTAGGGATGGAATAAAACAAAAAGAAAAGATGTATAACACAGCAAAGAGTAGCGGGAAGCCAGAGGATTGGGAAACTTTCAAAGGACAACAGAAGGTAACAAAAAGGGCAATATGGGCTGAAAAGATGAAGTACGAGGGGAAGCTGGCCAAGAATATAAAAAAGGACAGTAAAAGCTCTTTAGGTATGTTAAGAGAAAAAGATTAGTAAAGACAAATGTGGGTCCCTTGAAGGTAGAAACGGGTGAAATTATTATGGGTCACAAGGAAATGTCAGAAGAGTTGAACAGGTACTTCGGATCTGTCTTCACTAAGGAAGACACAAACAATCTCCCAGATGTACTAGAGGACAGAGGATCTAGGGAGACAGAGGAACTGAAAGAAATTTGCATTAGGCGAGAAATAGAATTGGGTAGACTGATGGGACTGAAGGCTGATAAATCTCCAGGGCCTGATGGTTTACATCCCAGGGTACTCAAGAAGGTAGCTCTAGAAATCGTGGACGGATTGTTGATCATTTTCCAATGTTCAATAGATTCAGGATCAATTGAAGGGTAGCTAATGTTATCCCACTTTTCAAGGAGCGAGAGAGAAAACGGGGAATTATAGACCAGTTAGCCTGACATCGGTGGTGGGGAAGATGCTGGAGTCAATTATTAAAGAGGTAATAATAGCATATTTGGATAGCAGTAAAAGGATTGGTCCAAGTCAGCATGGATTTATGAAGGGAAAATCCTGCTTTACTAATCTTCTGGAATTTTTTGAGGATGTGACAAGTAAAATGGATGAAGGAGAGCCAGTGGATATAGTGTATCTAGACTTTCAGAAAGCTTTTGATAAGGTACCACACGGGCGGTTGGTGAGCAAAATTAGAGCACATAGTATTGGGGGTATGGTATTGACATGGATAGAGAATTGGTTGGCAGACAGGAAACAAAGAGTAGGAATAAATGGGTCCTTTTCAGAATGGCAGGCAATGGCGAGTGGAGTGCCACAAGGCTCAGTGCTGGGGCCGCAACTATATACAATATATATTAATTATTTGGATGATGGAATTAGAAGTAACACTCGCAAGTTTGCAGATGACACAAAGCTTGGTGGCAGTGTGAACTGCAAAGAGGAAGTTAGGAGGTTGCAGGGTGATTTGGACAGGTTGAGTGAGTGGGCAGATGCATGGCAGATGCAGTATAATGTAGATAAATGTGAGGTTATCCACTTTGGCGGCAAAAACAAGGAGGCAGATTATTATCTCAATGGTGTCAGATTAAGTAAAGGGGAAGTGCAACAAGACCTGTGTGTCGTTGTACACCAGTCACTGAAAGTAAGCGTGCAGGTACAGCAGGCAGTGAAGAAAGCTAATGGCATGTTGGCCTTCGTAACAAGAGGATTTGAGTGTAGGAGCAAAGAGGTCCTTCTGCAGTAGTATAGGGCCCTGTTGAGACCACATCTGGAGTATTGGTGAGACCACATCTGGAGTATTGTGTGCAGTTTTCGTCTCCTAATTTGAGGAAGGAAGTCCTTGCTATTGAAGCAGTGCAGCATAGGTTCACGAGGTTAATCCCTAGGATGGCGGGACGGTCATATGAGGAAAGATTAGAAAGACTGGGCTTGTATTCACTGGAGTTTAGAAGGATGAGAGGGGATCTTATAGAGACATATAAAATTATAAAATGACTGGACAAGCTAGGTGCAGGAAAAATGTTTCCAATGTTACTAAGCAAACCTGTACTAACCTGTCATCTCCAAAACCTATCCATTGTCAAAGAGTAGGAGGCCTAAATAATTTGGCATGTAACAATATGTGTCACAATCGTGTTGCCCAGGGAACCCGTCATGGTCTAGATGTGAGACCTAGTGTATTCTAATGTAGATGATGTGCAATGTGTTGTGTGCTTAGGATAGACAGTACAACAATCTTTGACGGTCGATGGGATCTCTCATCATTGGAGGAGGGTATTCAAACAGATGTTTGGTGAGGACCTTCAGCAATAAAGTAAAAGTGACTTTTAGAAGGACGACTCAATAGCTGCTTGGAATTAATTAAATTGCCATTATGTTTACCGACTCACTGATGACACTTGTTAAGACAAGACCTTAAAATAACTGTGTTTAAGGCCCCTCGCCATTCAAACAGTACATTTACATGCCACAAAATTACAATGATGTTTTCGAGTGGTCTCCGTTGCACAAGCACATTACATTGCACAGTTTAATGCAATGAAGTCTCCTGAAGCACAGAGGGCATGCACAGAGTTGCTGATTTCAATTAGTGCTCGCTGTTAAAATATAATTCTTGCACGTACCACAAAGTTGTTATGTGCCCCGTGATAGAATTTCACCCGAACAGTGATTGTTGCGCTTAGCGATAAAAAAATTCTGTACCGCAGTTTGGGGAAGAGGAAACATAAATGGAAAAGAAAAAAATCATTGGAATATAATGAAAATGAACTGCAGATGCTGGTTTATACCAAGTTTGACACAAATTGGTGGAATAACTCAGTTGAGGAGTAATTAGATAGGTGACAGTTCGGTTGGGTCCCTTCTACATTGGATATGCTCCTGGACAACCAATGAGGCAGATGTCTGCACAGGAATTATTTGTCCTATGAAGCTGAGGTCGTCAATCTATAGTACTACTGCATAGAAAGATAATCCACTCATGATCCATTGTTAAATATTTCTGTCATTCTGGTACTCAAACAGCACTTCATAATACTTAAAGGGATCAACCACAGCTATTTATTTGTCAGTCCCACGTCTCACTGGCCACAGCACAGGATCATGCAGCATTACAACGTGGATCATCCTTCTTGTATCAGAATAAGAGTTAAGAAACATCCTGTTGCAACTTGCAATCTGAACTTATAAGTACACTGTAAGATTGCTTTGCTTCTGCTTGCTGTGATACGGTGATATTTGTCAGCTGCAGTTGGTCCTACACTCCTGGGTTAGATTTTTCCAACAGTGCAGAATATAGTTGGTTCTTTGGTGCATGGTGATCGGTTGCATTTTTAGATTAGGCATTTTAAAATGTCAATCCCGGCACTTACAGTTAATGCACAGAGCCTCAACAGCATCAGTCATAACTAAACTGGAAATGTAACTCCATTTTCTAACCTTGAATTAATAGAATTCCTTCCGGATTTTGTCGAAATTCATTTCTGAGTCATGCTTGTGTTAATGCATTCTTTTATTGGTCTGTTGGTTTATCTCCTAATCTTTCACTGTGAGTAATGCATAGAAGTTGTTTTGCTCAATTAATGCGGGCAAGCAATATTTTCAGAACAATTATGATATTTGGAAATTATTGGTATTTTGGTCATGGATCAATTGAGCCTCTGCATTGAGGTAGTGGTAAGATGACTACTTGAAAGATTGTGGCTGTGGCTGTGACTGTACAGTGGCAGACCTATTTTAACTTTTTTAAATGGAATTCTTTATTCGGCAGCTTTATTGAAGAGTAGCAATAATGTGAGTCATACATTAATGTCACAATAATACAATTCCTTCAAGCAGATTGACGCTTATTGGCATTGCTATACTTTTTTTCTCCAATACATGAAGTTAGATATTGCCAGGCATTGCTGATGGCTAGTTGTTTCTGACTAAAGAGCAATCATCAAAAAGCTATTCAGGTTAGCATGTTATTCATTTCTCAAATATAATACTTGAACATTCAAAATAATATATTTTCTCTGGAGCATCGGAGGTTGAGAGGAAACTTGATCGAAGTATATAAAATTATGGGAGACATAAATAGGATAGACACTCAAAACAATTTTTCCCAGGTCGACATTAGAGGGCACAACTATAAGAGTGAGAGGGGGAAACGTTTAATGGAGAGGGGTGGTGAAGGAGCGGATAGAAAGGATGAAGAGAAAAAGTCTCTCAAAGACCCCCAAGTTTGCCAATTTTTCAGAAGAGCCTTGTGGGAAATGAGGGAGCATTTTGAAAGGCCATATGGGGAAAGTGGATACCCTGACTTTGGAAAAGTGGGATTAAAACCTGGAAAACACCAAAAACAGTAAACCCATGGGTATTTAAAGCAGCCAGGAACCGGGTAGATCCCCAGGAAATATGTGTAAAAGAGAAATGCTTATGATCCTCAAGACATTCAGGTTAGAATCAAATTCAAGTTTTAACATGTAATAATATGCAGAAAATAAACTTTGTGATGTCAGTTGTTTTTATCATTGTTGTTGATTTAGTGTATGTAATGCAACCAAAATCATTGAATTCAGTTTTACTGGATGGATGATTTGTTTCACCATGTGTTCTGAGCAATGTACTTTAGGTGGTCTTCTGTGCATGTACCAGGTCTGAGTCTCTGGCATGTACTTATGGTGATAATATTGATCCATTGTTCCCAATTAAAGCATCATGCAACATGGTGTTATAGAGAACCACTTACTACCTGCAGTATGTAATTCAGCATGTTTTGGCTCCTCGTAGCTGTGTGTACAGCAGAATATGTAGGGGATTAGATGCTGCCACATCTGCACTTCTACTTTGCCTCTGGACTTGCCTGATCTAGCAACAACTTATTAAACTGAAGGGATGGATATATTTTGTATTTAGTTCCTCAATGAACACAATCAGCCAACTAACCAATTCAAATAGGATTGCTGACTTTCATTAAACATATCCTTCAAAATGTAGTGCTTTTACTTGATCTTTGCATCATTGTATATTTATGTTTTTAATTAACAGAACGATAAGTAAATTTGATCCCAGGAATGATTCCAGGAATGATTGGTTTAACATTTATGATAAGGATTTGACTGGACTGGGCCTGTACTTGCTGGAGTTTAGAAGGATGAGTTTCAGAAGGATTAGAAGGGGACCTCATTAAAACTTGCTGAATAGTGAAAGGCCGAGATAGAGTGGATTTGGAGAGGATGTTTCCACAAGTGGGAGAGACTAGGAACAGAGCACATAGACTCAGAATAAAAGAACGTACCTTTAAAAGGAGATGAGGAAGAATTTATTTTGTCAGAGGGTGATTTAGTTTAGTTTAGTTTAGAGATACAGTGCGGAAGCAGGCCCTTCAGCCCACCGGGTCCGCGCCAACCAACGGTCCCCACATATTAACACTATCCTACACCTACTAGGGACAATTTTTACATTTACCAAGCCAATGAACCTACAAACCTGCATGCCTTTGGCATGCGGGAGGAAACCGAAGATCTCAGAGAAAACCCACGCAGGTCACGGGGAGAGCGTACAAACTCTGTACAGACAGCACCCGTAGTCGGGATCGAACCCGGGTCTCCGGGACTGCATTCGCTGTAAGGCAGCATCTCTACTGCTGTGCCACCGTGCCCCTTCTGTGGAATTCATTGCCACAGAAGGCTGTGGAGGCCAAGTCCATGGATATTTTTAAGGCGGAGATTGATAGATTCTTGATTAGTATGGGTGTCATGGGTTATGGGGAGAATGGGGTAGAGAGGAAAAGATAGATCAGCCATGATTGAATGGTAGAGTAGACTCATTGTGCCGAATGGCCTAATTCTGCTGCGAGAATTTATGAACCTCTTGAACTTTATCTGCAATTGCCAACGATATTTAAAAACAATTATCAAAAGCACAAGTTATCACAAGCTATCAACGTTATCAAAGCAGCAAGGTGGTGCTGCGGGTGGAACCTGAGAATGTACTGACTGGAGGTCTGACCACTACCTATAGTCCGATCCACTTGTGGGACTGCTGAGGGTCTGGTGGTCAAGGTTGTTGAGAGCAAGTCGCTTGTGTGGCCGCAAGGGCTGAACAGAAAGACCGATCAAATGTGATCTGCTTTATTATGAACATCTTTACTGTGTGTAACTTGTCATTGAAAAATAATCATAATGAATTATGAATTCCTCCTGGTGTCATGAATTTTTTTACTTGGAGCATTAGCTTTTTATGGAACACATTAATAATTCTTGAACAGGGCTGTTATGTTTATGGTTTTCCACTTGCTGGAAACCACCCAAAATCTCAAAATGTAGAAGGTCAAGACCAGTACAATCATTGTATCTGCAGCCACTTTTTGGACAGCCTATGATGTGGGCCATCTTGTCGAGATTTGTCAGCCTTTGATCTCAATAGTCTGACTATAACCTTTCTCTAGTGATAGTGTTTGTTTAAAGTTCCTCCAACTTTTTCTATTGCTATTATTATATATTTTCAAGAAACTTACACTGAAGGCAGTTAAAAAAAACTCTCTATTCTTTCCTTATTTCCTTTAATTAGTTTCCAAGTCTCATCTTCTGTGTGACCGAGGTCTATCTTAATCTTTTATAGATCTGGTTCCCTCCCAAATTCCAAAGAGGTACAGGTTTGTACGGGTTAAATGGCTTTGGTAACATTTGTAAATTGTCCCTAGTGTATAGAATGGTGCAAGTGTATGGGGATTGCTGGTCGGCACGGACTCAGTGGGCCGAAGCGCTTGTTTTCGTGCTGCTTCTCTAAACTAAACTAAACTAATTGTCAGATTTTATATTCCTTGATTGCTGAATCTCCAAATCTATGTTCTTACTTTTTCCTGATATTTTATTCTGCCAGTTTGTAAACTTTACCACTTCAATTCAATAACATTCTTATCTACTTTGGTTACATTCAGATGGCTCATCCTTCTTGCAGCATTTCTATTTTTCAATGAAATATATCTTTGTTGAGATCACAGTGAGAATGTGTAAACTCTGTACAGCCACTACTCATAGTCAGGATCTAACCCAGGTCTCTGGTGCTGTAAGGCAGCAACTTTACCTCTGCGCCACTGTGCCGCCCCAGAATTGTTCATTCTGCTCGAAGGTAGTTGCCAGTGTGTTTCTCAATACCTTTATTTGCAGACTTCATTGTTCATCGGCTTATGTTTGAAGAATTGGTGTCATGCTTTTTGAGCCTAGAAATGATGGAATGAAATCAGTCTTAACTGATCATTTGACTTCCAAGAAAAACAAAATAGAGGATTCAATCATATTCTGTTTTGTCAAACTAAACGTAATATGCTTTTCAACACACTAATGCAGACAAGCTGCCAATGTAATTTCATGTAAGTCGCAAAATCTGAACACAAGTCATAAAATAATGCAGTGCACTGCCTTGGATGGGCTGTTGGAACTCACCAAACAAATTGATCTTGTTGCAAGTTACTTGATGAGTGTTGAAGTATCCGATGAATGCTGACAACTCATTAAATCGATAAAATTCCTGGGCAAAGACATAGTCAAGCAAGCTCTTTTTAATAATGTGTGATATTATTGCATTGGAAATTGCTCCATCCAGATAAACACACAGCAAATAATATCCTTTTCATTTCACTCACTTCACTCACTTCACTTCAGCCAGTATTATTAATCATCTAATGATAAGCCTTAACACAAATATTCACTGAGATATTGTGTTCTGAGTGTGTATCTGCAAAGATATTGACAGTCAAAACCAAAGATTGTGAAGGTAAAATAGTAAATGGACCTTCCATATTCAATTCTGGAAGTCATGATACGCATTTTCTGTATCAACCCTTGTACATTTGAAATTTCAAATTGAAAGATTGCAAACTAATGTTTTTTTTAAGCATTATGTCATTTAGTTTGGTTAACTTGGATTGGATAATTATTAATAACGCTGCAAGAAATAAAAATTGAATTCACAGAACAAAAACGGAAAAGTTGTGGCAATCTACACTGAGTCAAGATGATTCATTTCGTGGCTGGCCCCTTCAATAAAAGATGGAGTGGGAGTTTGAGACCTCAGCATTTGCAATGATCAAGCTCATACATTCATGCTGAAAATAAAACAGGATGCTATTAAAGAAATAGCTGAAAACTATGATTGTGGAATGAGGGGAGCCTGTTCCTAGAACTGTGAGACACCGATGAACAGACATACATTAGTCAAAACATTATGGCCTGATGAGCCAAAACATTGTGATCAGCTGCCTAATATGCTGTTGATCCTCCGTGTGCAGCCGCATATGCAGCAGGGTGCGATGCACTGTGTATTGTGACACATTCCTCCCATGACCACCATTAAAATTTTCTGTGACTTGTGCCACAGTCGACCTTCTGTCGGTTCGGACTAGACAGGATAGCCTTCGTTGCCCTCGCGCATCGATGAGGCTTGGGTGCCCAAAATCCTGTCGCCGATTTGTGGTTTGTCCCTCATCGGACCACTGTCGGTAGGTACTCACCACTGCTGACCGGGAGCACCCCACAAGCCTTGCCATTTCAGAGATGCTCTGACCCAGTCGTCTGGCCATAACAATTTGGCCCTTGCCAAAGTCGCTCAGGTCTTTACTCCTGCCCATTTCTCCTGCATCCAACACATCAACTTCAGGAACTGACTGTTCACTTGCTGCCTAATATATCTCACCCCTTGACAGGAACATTGTAACAAAATAATCAATGTTATTCATTTTGCCTGTCAGTGGTCATAATGTTTTGTTGATCAGTGTATATCTGTAAAGGTTACACATTGCGGCTAAAAATAACCATTGCATTTCACTGACAGGCAATTAAATATATTTTCCATTTTTCTTTTTCTAACTTTTTAAAATAGTATAATTATTGTATTTTTTGCAATTAAATATAACATTTACCAAAGTGTTGTTTGAACCAAAGTAATGTTACAGTTTTTCCTATGTCAAATGGCATTACAACTTTTAGGCCTTTATTTATATTGGTGCAGGAACAGTAGCAATTTCAAGTTAACCTTTAATATCCTAAACTACACGTGGGATTGGAAAAGGTAAATAGGTTCTGAAGGGACTGCTATCCGCTGTTGCGAAAGAGGAACTGTAACTGGTAGCATAAATTTGCCTTTTTGCCCTTCCTTGTAATCAAATAGCTTTTTCAATTTGAATCCAATTATGATGTGCAATTGAAATGCAAAGCAGCCAAATAACAATTATGCAAAGGGACCTGTCACAAAAATATTATCATCATTTATTAGCTCTCACAAGCGGTGCACCTGAGATATGAAAGGGCGCAGTGATTTAATCCAAGTTCAGCCAGAGGGTTGTCCTTGGAGAACATCCAAGTGGTTTTGCAAATTGGTGGGACTACTTGCCTGGTCCAGATCACTGAACTCAGTACCATAGGATTCCATTTGAACTTAAATGAACTCCTGCAATACAAGCAAGTGCCAATGCATTTTTCCTCAAATAAAACACAACTCACATATTTGAATGCCTTCCAAAAATCAGTATAATTAGTAATATAATTAGAGCTGGAATGTGACAGGCTCAATTATTTTCCCCTCAGCAAATTCAAATGCTTGCTTTGAAATAATAGGGCAAAACAACTTAAAACGTAGAAATTGAAGTAGGTCATTTGATCTTGCGTGTCTATATTGCTTCTCACATGCCATTGGGAATGGGCAGTGAGAATGGGCCCGCACCTGTCCTCCACTATCACCCTGAGTACCAGCACACCACAGGGCTGTGTTCTGAGCCCCATGCTCTACTCCCTCTTCACACACGACTGTGTTCCTGCATTCGACACCAACACCATTGTCAAGTTTGCAGACGACACAACGGTGATCGGGCTTATCACCAACGGGGATGAAACAAACTATAGAGCGGAGGTGCAGAACCTGGCGGACTGGTGCTCGGATAACAACCTGTCCCTAAATACCACCAAGACCAAGGAGCTGATCATCAACTTCCGTAGGTCACATAACGGGGAATATGCCCCGATCTCTATCAACGGGGACAGTGTGGAGAGAGTGTCCAGCTTCAAGTTTCTGGGCACTCACATTTCGGAGGACCTAACATGGTCCAATAACACTGCTGCGCTGGTCAAGAAGGCACAACAAAGACTGTTCTACTTAAGAACACTGAAAAAGTCTGGTCTACCCCAACAGCTGCTGACGACCTTCTACCGCTGCACCATAGAGAGCATCCTAACGCATGGCATCCCTGTGTGGTACCTCAGCTGCACGGAGGCAGAAAGGAAAGCTCTACAGCGGGTAGTCCATAGAGCTCAGAGGGCCATCGGAACACAGCTACCAGACTTGGAGGGCATCTACAACACACGATGCCTCAGAAAAGCCACCAGCATCCACAAAGACTCTTCACACCCCTGCAACAGTCTGTTCGAACTCCTTCCATCGGGCAGACGATACAAGGCCTTCTACGCCCGCACCTCCAGACTCAGGAACAGCTTCATCCCCAGGGCCATAGCTGCTATGAACCGGTCCTGCTGAGCTGGATGGCCACAACGCGTAGATCAACTTGCACTTTACCCTGTCTAAAAACTGTTCCAACTGTTTCGTTTCTTTGGGTTGCTGTTAATTACTTAAATTATTGCATCGTATGGGAGGTGCATTCCCAATCTCGTTGTACCCCTGGGTACAATGACAATAAAGATATATTGTATTGTATTGTATTGTATTGTATTGGTGATCTAGCTCCACACCACATTCTTGCACTATCACTGTACGCCTTCATAGACTTAACATCGAAAAATCTACCAATTTCTGTCCTGAATATATTAATCAACTGAGTCTTCACAGTTTTAATACATACTTTAGTTTAGTTTAGAGATACAGCGTGGAAACAGGCCCTTCGGCCCACCGAGTCCACATCGATCAGGGATAACACATTCACACTAGTTCTCTCCTACACACCTGGGACAGTTTTTGCAGACGCCAATTAACCTACTCACGTGCATGTCTGGAATGTGGGAAAAAGCCGGAGCACCCAGAGAAAACCCACATCGACACGGGAGAACGTGCAAACTCCGTACAGACAACAGTTGAAGGCAGGATCGAACCCGGGTCTCAGCCGCTGTAAGGCAGCATTTCTCTCACATATACATATATTTTATAAATATATATGTGGGCGTGTATGTGTTTGTGTAATATATAGATAAGGAGCTGCAGATGCTGGAATTAAGTAAAACACACAATGCTGCAGAAACTCAGTGGGTCAGGCAGCATCTCTGGAGGAAAATGGAATTCCAAAGATTTACTGCCCGCTTGTTAAAGAAATTTCTTATTTCTCTGCTGAATGACTGATCCCTTGAGACTGTGACCCCTGGTTTTGAACATACCAGGCAGGAGAAACATGACCACTCATTCCCTGGATGTATTTTGTGAGCTTTCATGCGATCACCTCTCATTCTTCCAAATTCTAGAGTGTGAGGCCAGAGACATTAAGCACTCTTCACATTACAAACCTTGCATCGTCACTCCACACCCTCCGTTAGTATCTTCTTCCTCAGATAGGAATAAGCTTGTATATAATATTCCAGATGATGTCTCAACATGTGCCTGTATAATTGTACAGGTACGTACAGGTATGTAGGTTAATTGGCTGGGTAAATGTAAAAATTGTCCCTAGTGGGTGTAGGATAGTGTTAATGTACGGGGATCACTGGGCGGCACGGACTTGGAGGGCCGAAAAGGCCTGTTTCCGGCTGTATATATATGATATGATATGATATGAAGTCATCTTCAAATCAGCTTCAAATAAAGGCTGACACTCTTTTTGTCTTCCTAAGTGCTAATTACATCTTCATATTAACAAAGAGTGATTCATGTACTCAGACATTCAAGTCCCTCTGAACACCAACATCCTTCAATCTCTGAAAACCAGAAAAGCTGTATGTGCTGGAAATCTGAATAAAAACATAAAATGGTGAAAAAACTCAGCAGGTCAGGCAACCTCTGTCTCTAGAGAAGCAGTTAACATTTTGCATCTTCAAACCAAAATGTTCACTTGGTTTTTCTTTGTACAGATGCTACCTGAACTGCTGGGTGCTTATACCATTTTCTATTCAATTTCTTACAATGTTTTTATAATTTGGTGCATGACCCCATATTTTCCACATTATACTTCATCTGCCTGTTCTTCCCTATTTAACCTCTCAATATCATCGGAGGTCTTCTATATCATCCCGAGAGCAATGTTGCCATTTTGCTTTGTATCATTTGTTAATTTTGTTAAACTTGAACTGTTCTACTTGTTAGCACGTATTGCGAAACTAAAGACGCCACATTGTTCTTAGGAAAGCCTTAGCCGATTGATCGAGGCATTGTGTACAGATATCTGTTTCTTTGTGTGTGGTGTTATTATCCGTTATCTGCAAAACCAACAGTGCCTACGCACGGGTCTGAGTAATGTAATTAAGGCAGTTTCGATAAAATCGCAACTCCCTGACTAAGCTGTTTAAGGAACAGCAAGTCTGCACATACATTTGTTTGTTCGGCAGTATATAAACCCATGCCGTCTGTACTCTGGAGGAACTGTCTGTTACTGTTGGTCATCTACATCAATGATTTGGATGAGAACATACAAGGCAAGATTAGCAAGTTTGCTGATGAATTCTGCGCCTGAGTTGCCCTAGCAGCTGCGGCTTACCTGCAGTCCGTCTGTCTCTGTGTTTTTATGTTGTTTTTTTGTCTTGATTGTAGTGTAAATGTGATGGAGTTTTTTTTGGGTTGTGTACTTTGGGGGGGGGGGGGGGGGGGGAGGGTGGCGGGAACTGTAAATGTAAAACTGTCTCTTCCGAACGGAGACGCGACCTTTTGTTCTGGGTCGTGTCTCTGTTCCCCCTGCGGCCTACCAACGGCCAAACCCCTGGAGCTGGCGGCCTCCACCTGGGACTCGCCTGTGGAGGCTCCGGCCGCGTGGATGTCGGAAGCTCGCAGCCCCTTGGGTGGGGGCCGACATCGGGAGCTCCGGCAGCGGCAGCGTCTTCACCCGCCCCGAGTCGTGGTGCTTGGGACGGCCCGCCGTGGACTTTTCACCGTCCGGCGCAGCCTGAAATAGGCCGCGGGATTTTCTCTGACCGGCGGAGGCTTCAATGTCGGGAGCCACGACCGCCCCGACGTGCAGCGGCAGCGGCGGCGGAGGTTTCTTCACCCGGCCCGAGTCGCGGGGCTTGGGTCGGGCCGCTGCGGATCTTTCACCGTCCGGCGGGGCCTGGAACGTGGCAACTACAACAGAAGACGGCAGGGGAAGAGAAAATACATTCTGGCCTTCCATCACAGTGAGGAGGTGACTGGAGGAGACTCACTGTGATGGATGTTTCCTTTTGTTTGATTGTGTGTGTTATTGCTTATTTTTATCGCTTAATCTTTCATTTCACTGCACAATTATGTGTATGTGACAAATAAACTTGACTTGACTTGAAAAAGTGAGTGGTTTTGCAGATAGTGAAGATGGTTGCGAAAGATTGCAGCAGGATCTAGATCGATTGGCCAGGTGGGCGGAGGAATGGTTGATGGAATTTAGTACAGAGAAACGTGAAGTGTTGCATTTTGGGACATCGAACATGGGCAGGACCTAGACAGTAAATGGTAGGCCTCTGGGTAGCGTTGTTGAGCAGAGGGATCTAGGAGTACAGGTGCATGGTTCCTTGAAGGTCAGGTCGCAGGTAGATAAGATGGTCAAAAAGGCTTTTGGCACTTTGGCCTTCATCAGTCAGAGTATAGAAGTTGAGAGGTCAGGTTGCAGTTGTATAAGACGTTGGTGAGACTGCATTTAGAATATTGTGTTCAGTTCTGGGCACCATGTTATAGGAAAGATATTGTCAAGCTTGAAAGGGTTAAGAAAAGATTTACAGGGATGTTGCCAGGACTAGAGGATGTGAGCTATAGGGAGAGGTTGAATAGGCTGGGTCTCTATTCTATGGAGTGCAGGAGGATGTGGGGGGATCATAGAGGTGTACAAAATCATGAGAGGGATAAATCGGGAAGATGCACGGAGTCTCTTGCCCAGAGTAGTGGAATCGAGGACCAGAGGATATAGGTTCATGGTGAAGGGGAAAAGATTTAATAGGAATCCAAGGGGTAACCTTTTCGCACAAAGGGTGGTGGGTGTATGGAACAAGCTGCCAGAGGAGGTAGTTGTGGCTGGGACTATCCCATCGTTTAAGAAACAGTTAGACAGGTACATGGGCAGGACAGGTTTGGAGGGATGTGGACCAAGTGCAGGCAAGTGGGACTAGTGTAGCTGGGACATTGTTGGCCAGTGTGGGCAAGTGGGCCGAAGGGCCTGTTTCCACACTGTATCACTCTGTCACTCTATGATTCTATGACTCCATGATATCACGTATTAAATTCTCGCTCTCCATGAGTCCGAGTCCTCGATTGATTTCTCTGACACTTGGATATATTGTATAGTCTTTGAAACAAAGCTTGAACATTCTGGGCCATACTTGCATCCACCCATTAGTCACTCCCATTTATTTATTCTCACTATATTCTGTATGCTATTTCGTCTTTTAATCTACACTGTTATATTACCTCATTAACGTTCCTAAATTTCTAGTTTTCTGTTTTCTGTTTTTTACCAATGTTATACATGACATATAACTTGACATTTGACATAACTTTCCTTTGACATAATTTTTTGCCTCGTGTAACAACTTTTAATTTTAAAAAAAAGGTTAACCGGATGATGCGGTGTATTTGGACTTTTGGATAGTCCTTCTGAAAGTTTGAATGTTCTGATCAATTAGTTCTCCCTTGTATAATCTGCCAGTTACAGCTTAAAAAAAACTAACAGATTTGTCAAACATTAATCCCCTTTCATAAATTCATGTGAATTCTACTCAGTTCTATTCCTATTTTCTGTATCCTAATACCAGTTCCTCAATAATAGGGCCTTGTATTTTCTTATTTCTTATGTTGAGCAAAAAGTCTATAGTTTGCTCATTTCCTTGTCTCTCTCCTTTCTTAAAAAATAGAATTACATTTGCTATCTTCCAGTCTGTGGGAAATCTCCTACAATTTCTGTACATATTTGGAGATGGCAACTATCGTCTCCACCATTTACAGCATCAGCTCCTTCAAAAAGCCTGGGATACCATTCATCAGATCTTGTAAAAGTTTCCCTTTCCCTTGAGGGAATGCAGCATAGGTTCACGAGGTTAATTCCCGGGATGGCGGGACTGTCATATGATGAAAGAATGGAGCAATTGGGCTTGTATTCACTGGAATTTAGAAGGATGAGAAAGGATCATAGAAACATATAAAATTATTAAGGGATTGGGCACGCTAGATGCAGGAAACATGTTCTCAATGTTGGGGAATCCAGAACCAGGGGCCACAGTTTAATAATAAATGGTAGGCCATTTAGAACTGAGATGAGGAAAAACATTTTCACACAGAGAGTTGTGAATTTGTGGAATTCTCTGCCTCAGAAGGCAGGAGAGGCCGATTCAATGGATGCATTTAAAAGAGAGTTAGATAGAGCTCTTAGGGCTATCGGAATCAAGGGGTATGGGGAGAAGGCAGGAACGGATAAGGGGGAAGTCTTTTAGGACCGAGATGAGAACGTTTTTTTTCACACAGAGAGTGGTGAATCTGTGGAATTCTCTGCCACAGAAGGTAGTTGAGGCCAGTCCATTGGCTATATTTAAGAGGGAGTCAGATGTGGCCCTTGTGGCTAAAGGGATCAGGGGGTATGGAGAGAAGGCAGGTACGGGATACTGAGTTGGATGATCAGCCATGATCATATTGAATGGCGGTGCAGGCTCGAAGGGCCGAATGGCCTACTCCTGCACCTATTTTCTATGTTTCTATGTTTCTATGAAACCAAGCAATGAAACAAGCTGGAAAAATGAGCAAAATTAGGGACAAGGCAAATTCTCTCCTAACTTTAAAGCGGGAAAGATCCAGAATCAACCAAACCCCACTAGAAAGCAATACAAATAGGTATCATGGTGAAAACTAGTCCCACAGCAGTGAATAATGAGGCCTGGGATTGTGCAGAGTACCTATGTTTGTAAACCAAGACTACCAGAGGCTCTAGGAAGAAATCTGAGAATAAAATATATCCAGCCTGCTCCTGGTGTAAGCACTCAGCACTTCCCCATTGTGCAAGGCACCAGTGTTCTGATGGGGATAAGGGTTATAAGACACAATGATCATAAGTTCATTTTCCCCATTGTGCAAGGCACCAGTGTTCTGATGGGGATAAGGGTTATAAGACACAATGATCATAAGTTCATTTTCCCCATTGTGCAAGGCACCAGTGTTCTGATGGGGATAAGGGTTATAAGACACAATGATCATAAGCTCATTTTCCCCATTGTGCAAGGCACCAGTGTTCTGATGGGGATAAGGGTTATAAGACACAATGATCATAAGCTCATCTCATTCTGATAATAGACTGTACATTGGGTGAAGATGTTGTAAAATGCTATACCATGTCTTTGTTTATGTGTAGAAATGCCATACTCTGCACAATCATGGAGAATTGTCCTCTCCCAATTGCAAGTGTAAGAATGATCAAAATAAATGCTCTTTTTTACCTGATAAATGGACAAAAATGAAGTGATTCCTGTCACCACAATAATTTTCCAGTATAAGCTCACTTGTTGTTTCTTCACTAAGCCTTGTGATTTTGGATACATTCGCTTAAAATTTATTCATAATATTTTATTTTGTCAGAAGAAATAATCGACGTTTAGGGAATGTCCTGCTTCACTGCTATCTCCCATTTATAATTCATGAGAATAAATGATAAATTTAAATAACTGTTACTGCTAATATAGAAAAAAATAGAGAATTATAGCTCCCTGATTCTGTGAAATTGTCCTCATTAACAGTAAGAATAAGAACATAATTTTAATAAATATTGGTTATTATGCAGCACAAATAACAAAGTTATGATGTAAATATTACATTAAGAAGGGCCATGTGGGCTAAGTTTTGAATAACTGGGACAGTTTTGGAGAGCTGTTTTAATGATTCTAATTGACCTTCAGATTACTCCAAAGATAGACACAAAAAGCTGGAGTAACTCAGTGGGACAGGTTGTGTGAGTGGACGGATGCATGGCAGATGCAGTTTAATGTGGATAAGTGTGAGGTTATCCACTTTGGTGGTAAGAATAGGAAGGCAGATTATTATCTGAATGGTGTCATTTGAGGAATGCTGAATTTGAGGAAGGATATTCTTGCTATTGAGGGCGTGCAGCATAGGTTTACTAGGTTAATTCCCGGAATGGCGGGACTGTCATATGTTGAAACACTGGAGCGACTAGGCTTGTATACACTGGAATTTAGAAGGATGAGAGGGAATCTTATCGAAACATATAAGATTATTAAGGGGTTGGACACGTTAGAGGCAGGAAACATGTTCCCAATGTTGGGGGAGTCCAGAACCAGGGGCCACGGTTTAAGAATAAGGGGTAGGCCATTTAGAACGGAGATGAGGAAAAACTTTTTCAGTCAGAGAGTTGTAAATCTGTGGAATTCTCTGCGTCAGAAGGCAGTGGAGGCCAAGTCTCTGAATGCATTCAAGAGAGAGCTAGATAGAGCTCTTAAGGATAGCGGAGTCAGGGGGTATGGGGAGAAGGTAGGAACGGGGTACTGATTGAGAATGATCAGCCATGATCACATTGAATGGTGGTGCTGGCTCGAAGGGCCGAATGGCCTACTCCTGCACCTATTGTCTATTGTAAACAAGCCCTTTCTTTTCACTGCAGTTCATTAAGAGTAACTATTGATCACTGACAGGAAATTGCCATTCCTTCTTCACACAAGACATGATGATGAATGCAAAGGAACTTTGGTGGTTTGTTCCTATACCCTTGATAGACACGGTATTTGCTCACCAGAATGATTCAAGATAATTGAATAAACAAATCTAGTGAACAAATCTTGCAATTGCTTTCATTCTGGCCATTCCAGTCAGTTTCTGTTCTGTACATTGATCAAACTCTGCATCGTTTTAAAGTCCACTTACAAACTCTTTTTATTAGTGGATCTCTCTGGGAAGTTCTGCTCTATTGCACTTAATGTGTGGATCCTTATTCACTTCCAACATCAAGATTTCTCATGGAGAACCATCCACTGTGGAATTCAGCTTGGAGCTCCTGTCCTCAATCATACAGTTGGTTATTACAAGGGGAAAATTGTTCAGCTTTATAAACATTGGAGATATTGCAGCTTTGGGAACTAAGAATGGCTGCCTGATTATAAAACAATGATAAGGGACCTGTCTCATTAAAAAACATTGAAATTCCTGATTCAAAACACTTTATCAATTTGGACATAAATTTGCTTTCTTTTCGTGAATCTACCAAAAGCAAAAGCAGTGTACAGTTTACTTGAATATAATCTATTCCTTGGCTTGGTACTTTTTATAAGTTGACCTGTCAACCACAAGTTGTGCATGTTATTGTAGTGAACATGAAGAACTTCACTTATTTTTTTGCTGTCTTTCATTTTGTGTTCCTTGCCCATTTCACATCTTTTATCAATAAGAGATACAATGGTCTGACCATCATTACAATATCTGGCAGGAATTGCACATGGCACTGCTCCGGCCAAGGTGGCCAGGCATGGTGGTGCAATGGTAAAGTTGCTGCCTTACAACGCCAGAGACCTGGGTTCAATCCTGACCACAGGTGCTGTCTGTACAGAGATTGTACGTTCTCCTTGGGCCAAAGAGCCCCTTTCCGAGCTCTATCTCTAAACTAAGCGAGACCCGAGGAACTCCCTGAAGAAGGGTCTCGACCCGAAACGTCACCCATTCCTTCTCTCCCGAGATGCTGCCTGACCTGCTGAGTTACTCCAGCATTTTGTGAATAAATCGATTTGTACCAGCATCTGCAGTTATTTTCTTATACTCCCCATGACCTGTTTGGGTTTTCTCCAGGATTGCTGGTTTTCCCTCACACTCCAAAGATGTACAGATTTGTAGGTTAATTGGCTAGGTATAATTGTAAATTGGCCCTAGTTGTGTATGTTAGTGTGTGGGGATCGCTGGTCAGTGCTGACTCCTTGGGCCAAAGAGCCCCTTTCCGAGCTCTATCTCTAAACTAAGCGAGACCCGAGGAACTCCCTGTTTTCTGCAGCATTTTGAAGTTTTGGAGCTTTTGGGATGTCTTCTGTTTTTTCTTTCACTAATTGTGAACCATTAACATCTACCCTCAAGCCAAGGTACCCCACTTCATGTTGTAAAGACACATATTTCTTCACTTTAACTTTCTTCAGAATCTGAATTCTAATGTTTTAGTAGCACTAAGCAGAAATGAAGCAATAATCCATTAATTGAAATCCTGGCCTGGAAATTCATTGGCAACAACCTCGGTCTGTGGGGTAGCCGCGTGTATGAACAAAGCCATTTCTACATTTATGTTCATGGTCAGGTGCTGTAAACTATCTTTGTCAACATTTAGCTGTGCATTGAAGAGATGGGTGCACAATTCTTTGAATATTTGTTTGATTCTGCTAATTACAAGAAGTCATAAAGTTGCCAGGAAACTTAGTCCATCATGTGGATGATCAGCCATGATCACAATGAATGGCGGTGCTGGCTCGACGGGCCAAATGGCCTCCTCCTGCGCCTATTTTCTATGTCTATCGGTGAATGGATTTGAAATAGTCGTTACAAAGCTGCCAGCCATATTGGCATCACCCACGCGAGCCAGTATTTATAAACACCATTTTGTTCTTGCCTCTCCAGTTCTTCAATTTGAGCCTTTGAGCATGTGAGGCTTTGCACACAGGCAGATGCAAATGTGCACATTGTAGCTGAATATGCCATTTGATCAGTCTCCAAACTTATGATCATATCTTTCCAAAAATGTGTCAAAATGCAAATGTGGGGCATTAATACTAAAAATATTCTAATCTCGCTTGAGTTGTTTTAGCCAGTTTATCTCCATTAACGTTGGCCTGGTTTCAGAGTTTGCTACAGTGATGGATAACTGTACAGAATATGTGTTGTGTTACACTGTGTATTCCACATGTCTAAAAAAACCTAATCAGAAAAGGTTTGCAGTTTGATGGTACTTTCTGTCAATGGTATCTGGTTGAACTTGCTGGAGTAAGTGCCTTGATTCAATATGAACCTATATCTTGCAATGTCAATTTGCCTATCAATTCTTCTATCATTAATGGGCACCTTTGCGTGAAAGTCAATAAGTCATACAAGCATGTAAATGGGCCATTTGGCCCAATTCATCCATGACGATCAAAGTGCCCTGTCTAAGTTGGTATGATTTGCTTGGATTTGGTCCCTGTCTCTCTAAGTCTATACGAGCAATACACCTGTCCAAGTGTCTTTTAAACATTTTATAGTACCAGCCTCAATTACTTCCTCCAACAGATCGTTCCATATACCCATCACCCTCTGAGTGAAAAACATCCTCCTTGGGTTCCTATTAACACTTGCCTCTCTCACCTTAAACCTACAGTAAATGCCCTCTAGTTTATGATTCCCCATCCCTGGATAAAATACTTTGTATACTAACCATATATATTCCCTTCATGGTTTTATACACCTCCATAAGATAACTCCTCAGCCCCTTGCCCTCCAAGACATAAGGTCTGAGCCTGCCCCACCTCTCCATATAGTTCAGCCCCTCTAGTTATAGCAACATCCTCATAAATCTTCTCTGCCTTCTTTCCAGCTTAATGGCATCTGTCATCTAGCAGGGTGACCAAAACAGAACACAATACTCCAAATGTGGCCTCACGAACATTTTGTTCAACTGTAAGACATAACATCCTAACATTTATTCTCAATTGCCTGACTGATGGAGACCAATGTACCAAAAGCCTTCTTGCTACATTGAAAACCAGAACAGTCTCTCAGTTTTACTGTAATTTTTGTTTGTGACATAGAAACCTTATGATTACAGTTCTTCATTATCAATATGAAATTCCAAACTATGAATCCTTTTTCCTTTTGTCATTTTGGATTCTTGCTGAAATTGTCTTCATGCTAGTTTTAGCTGTGGATCTGTCACAGTGTGACTTTTGGAACTGAAAAATTGGCTCTTCAAAACTGACAACAAATGGTTAGCAATGACCATCGACATAATAGTAAACTGGCATGAACTGGTCTCATGGATGCACTCAATTCCATTACCTTGCACTTTCAGATCGCTCCCTGACATTGGACTGCAGCTATATAAATACCTTGTTGGGGAGGGGTGGGGGGGTGGCAAAATTTTCAGGTATATTTGGATACCTTTTCCATCAAATTGATTGTTTTTCTTGGGATATGGACATCCCTGGAGGAACAGCGCCTCATATTTTGCTTGATACATAGATGCATAGAAAATAAGTGCAGGAGTAGGCCATTCGGCCCTTCGAGACAGCACCGTCATTCAATGTGATTATGGCTGATCATCCACAGTCGGTACCCCGTTCCTGCCTTCTCCCCATACCCCTTGATTCCGGTAGCCCTAAGAGCTCTATCTAACTCTCTTATGAATGCATCCAGTGAAGCAGAAAATTCCACAAATTCACAACTCTCTGTATGAAAAAGTTTTTCCTCATCTCAGTTCGAAATGGCCTACCCCTTATTCTTAAACTGTGGCCTCGGGTTCTGGAATTGCCCAACATTGGGAACATGTTTCCTGCATCTACCCTGTCCATTTCATTAAATAATTTTATATGTTTCCATAAGATCCCCTTTCATTCTTCTAAATTCAGGTGAATGCAAGCCCAGTCGCTCCATTCTTTCATCATATGACAGTCCCGCCATCCCAGGAATTAACCTCGTGAACCTACGCTGTGCTCCCTCAATAGCAAGAATATCCTTCCTCAAATTAGGAGACCAAAACTGCACACAATACTCCAGGTGCGGTCTCACCAGGGCCCTGTACAACTGCAGAAGGACCTCTTTGCTCCAATGCTCAACTCCTCTCGTTATGAAGGCCAACATGCCATTGGGCAGCTTACAAACCCACCTCCAGTTTAAATTCCATTTGGAATATTTTGGAGGACCAAGAACCAAGAAGAACAAACCGGTGGTATGAATATTGATTTCTCTAATTTCAAGTAGCCCTTGCATTCCCTCTCTCTCCATCCCTCCCCCACCCTAGAAATCTTGCTAGTTTCACTGTTTGTGTTCCTTCATTATCACCTCTTCCGCTGCCAACAATGGAACATTTTTGTTGCACCTTCCTTGAGTCTGTTTCTTTTCATACCTCTAATTTCCCTCTCTCCTTACTCTCAGTCTGAAGAAGGTTCTCGACCCGAAACATCACCTATTCCTTTTCTCCAGAGATGCTGCGTGACCCGTTGAGTTACTCCAGCATTTTGTATCTGCAGTGTATCTGCAGTTCTTTCCTGCACACTGCCAATGTTGATATTATCCCCCATCTATGTCGGAGGGAACTGTTATGAATCAACAACATTGATGGATTGCCTAAATGATATTACAGATCCAAGGGGATGTTTAAGACAACTCAGTGGTTCATGGTTACCATTAGCAAATTTCAGATTTATTTAATTCCTTGAATTTAAACTCCCTATCTGCTATCGTGGGATTCAGATTCTTGACATAGAAAAATGGTCCAGAGCATTAGCTGGTTTCAGTAATTTAACAAATATGTTGCTATATTAGCCACATACAATTTTCAATGTCAGCTGTTACATAACAATTTTAATAGATTCACTTGTCTACTTTGAAGACACTATCCTGTCAGTTAAGGACCATATAAAAAAGGTCACCAATTTACTATGCACGGAATCTTTAATGGAGCGACTGATTGTCTCTCCATGCTGCTGCTCTTTGTCCTAAACGTATCCCATTCCTTCTTCAATCTCCATTAAATTATTCCGCTGTGAAGAATACGTCCATTTATTTGACATAAGTGATCTAACTACCATCATTTCAAGACTTTATATGTTCTTTTCTTGCCCTCTCTCTAAATTCCCTCATTAATATACCAAATGTATGATGCCGCTGCAGCTTATTCCTACACCAGCCCCGTCTAAACCTTCAGAGATATTCCTTTATCACCCGCTCTGCAACTGACAAGGAACTTGTTTTCTCTATCTTCAAAAATCAAGAATCACCTTTTTGGTTTAGAGATACCGCATGGAAACAGGCCCTTCGTCCCACCGAGTCCACGCCAACCAGCGATCCAGGCACATTAGCACAAGCCTACACACACTAAGGACAATTTATACTTATACCAAGTATACAAACCCAAGCCAAATAACCTACAAACATGTACGTCTTTGGAGTGTGGGAGGAAACCAAAGATCTCGGAGAAAACCCACGCGGTCACGGGGACAACGTAAAAACTCCGTACAGACAACACCCGTAGTCGTGATGGAATCCGGGTCTCCGGCTTCTGTAAGTGCTGTAAGGTAGCAACTCTACCGCTGTCCACTGTGCTACCCTGAATTGTTAAATTCATTTATTTTCCCACAGAGGCTGCCAGTCCTGATGAGTGTTTAGAATTGTTTTGGACTATATTTTATATTTTCAGTATCCGTGTCTTTACCACATGGGAATTTCGTGTCCAGAGGGATCACAACATGAACATCATGTTCATGTTGTGATCCGACCCCACCCTCTCTGATCACTTAGCCATCTCCATGTCTGTCAACATTCCCACCCCAGCTCCAAAGCAAAAACGCAAAATCAACTTCCGTAAGCTGAACTCTGATTCACCTACCTCGCTCTCATCCTCCCTCTCTAAAATAATGTCCGCCTCTCCCTTCGTTGACCTCCACAGCCCCTCTGACCTCACTGACTACTACAACCGCACTCTCTCCTCCTGCCTCGACCAGCTTGCACCTATAAAAACCAAAACAGTTTCCTTCACCCACTCTGCTCCCTGGTTTACCCCTGAACTCCGCGTGATGAAAACTCATGCCCGCCAACTTGAAAGACTCCGCAACAAAACAGGTCTCACAATTCACTCCCAAGCCTACAAAGACCACCTGCAGAACTACAAAGATGCCCTCTCCCGCGCCCACTCCACCTACTACTCTCAAATAATTTACTCTGGCTCCGGAAACCCAAAAACACTCTTCTCTACAATAAACAAACTCCTCAGCCCCCTGGACACCATCTCCCAATCATTCACAGTTGACAAATGCACCACTTTCCTTTCATTCTTCCAAAGCAAAATAGACAACATCTACAGCACCTTAACCACCAACGCACCTGCTCCCCCTCAAACCACCTGCCCCCCCTTATCCTGTCAGCCCCTGCCTCAGTTCTCCCCAATCTCCACCACCGACCTCTCTGACCTCTTCACAGGAATAAAAACTGCCACCTGCTCTCTGGACCCCATCCCCTCCAGCTTTGTCAAGGCCTGCCTTCCTGCTCTCTCTCCACTTATCACTGCAACAATAAACTCCTCCCTGTCCACTGGCATCGTCCCGCCATCCCTCAAAATCGCTGCTGTCACCCCCATTCTGAAAAAACCTGGTCTAAACCCTGACACCCCAAACAACTTCAGACCAATCTCCAACCTACCCTTTCTGTCCAAAGTTTTGGAACGTGCTGTAGCTTCCCAACTCAAATACCACCTCTCTACCAATAACCTGTATGAAACTTTCCAATCCGGATTCCGCTCAAACCACTGTACTGAAACTGCGCTCCTCAAAATCACAAACGACATTCTCCTCTCCTCCGACGCTGGCAACCTCAACATCCTCATCCTACTTGACCTCAGCGCCGCCTTTGACACCATAAATCACTCCATTCTCCTCACCCGACTTGAAACCTCCCTTAACATCACCGGCACAGCCCTATCCTGGTTCAAATCTTACCTCTCTGACAGACACCAGTTCATCTCCATTAACAACTGTAAATCCCCCACCGCTCCCCTCCCCCAAGGTGTCCCCCAAGGCTCAGTCCTTGGCCCCCTCCTCTTCATCCTCTACCTGTTCCCCCTTGGTCAATTAATCCGCCGTCATGGTCTCAACTTCCACTGCTTTGCCGATGATATCCAGCTCCTCATCTCCACCAAGTCAATCTCCCCCACCACACACTCTACACTGACAAACTGCATCACTGAAATAAAATCTTGGCTTCAATCAAATTTCCTCAAACTCAATTGCAACAAATCTGAAATCATCATCATTGGTCCAAAAACGCTCACCAAATCCACCCAAAACTTCATCCTCAACATTGATGGTCTCCCAGTATCCACCTCACCTCACATCCGGAATCTTGGAATCATCTTTGATCAAACCCTCTCCTTCGACAAACACATCACAAAGACAGCCTTCTTCCACCTCAAAAACATTGCCCGTCTCCGTCCATCCCTCTCCTCCACAGCTGCAGAAACCCTCATCCACGCCTTCATCACCTCCCGTCTGGACTACTGCAACAGCCTCCTCTATGGCGCACCCTCAAAAATCATCAGTAAACTTCAATACATTCAAAACTCCGCTGCCCGTCTACTCACCCACACCCCGATCCGTGACCATATCACCCCCGTCCTTTACAAACTCCACTGGCTCCCCATCCCCCAGAGAATCCAGTACAAAATCCTCCTCATAACCTACAAAGCACTCCATAACCTGGCCCCATCCTACCTGACTGACCTCCTCCACAGGCACACTCCCACCTGCACCCTCCGCTCTGCTGCTGCCAATCTCCTATCCCCCCACATCCGGACCAAACTCAGATCCTGGGGGGACAGGGCTTTCTCCATCGCTGCTCCCACCCTATGGAACTCACTACCCCAAACCGTTAGAGACTCCTCCACACTCACCACATTCAAAACATCGCTGAAGTCTCACCTGTTCAGTACTGCCTTCAACCACTGAAGGTCACCTCACCTTCTGTCTCCTTTCTCTGATCGTTTACATATTTACTTATTTATCTATTTATTCATTTCCCTATGTTCTCTAAATCTCTGTAAAGCGTCTTTGAGTATATGAAAAGCGCTATATAAATAAAATGCATTATTATTATTATTATTATAGTGAAGATACATTTCAGTCGTGTATTGTGTAATTTTAAACATAGAAGTTTGATCTCCCTTATCTTTAGTGCACTATCGATGTGCTGCAAAGACCAAATTGGAAGGTACCATAAAGAATGCTAAAATTGGGACATTGTTGATCCAGAAGAAATTGCTTTTGCAGTTTATCCCCTTTCATAAGTATTTAAAGCAGAGCTGCTAATGTTAGGAAGACTGTGGCAGCTTTATGCACTGATCTACAGGAAACAGATCATCATTCTTGAAGTGTACTCTCTGTATTGGTTTCAAGATGCCAGGGAACTGAGGTCAAACCAGATGTAGCAGAGAGCTGTCCAAAACAGGAATAAAGAGGGAATGTGGGAGGAAACAATGGCTCATTAGGCTCCTGGACGAAAAACCTCATTGACATTAATATGCGTAAGACTGATAAAAGGGAAATAAGATCTACATTAAAACAACCATTGATAAGAAGTGCCTAGTCTAATTCTTGAGCGGTGGGACTTCAATAGGATCTGGGTTCAAAATGTGCACAAAATCAATTCATGAATTGAAAAATGGTGCATTTGAATCTATTTTCTAGTCTTTTTGTTTCCTTACTTCGGGGAAGCAAAGTTTCCATTGATTCCTGGACCGAGAGGAAGGAGGCAGGATAAGATGAGCCTAGATACCAGTTGAAGGTATTTATTCACAAAATGCTGGAGTAACTCAGCAGGTCAGGCAGCATCTCAGGAGAGAAGGAATGGGTGACGTTTCGGGTCGAGACCCTTCTTCAGACTGATGTCGGGGGGGGGCGGGACAAAGGAAGAATATAGGTGGAGACAGGAAGATAGAGGGAGATCTGGGAAAGGGGGAGGGGAAGAGAGGGACAGAGGAACTATCTAAAGTGGGAGAAGTCGATGTTCATACCACTGGGCTGCAAGCTGCCCAGGCGAAATATGAGGTGCTGTTCCTCCAATTTCCGGTGGGCCTCACTATGGACTGGAGGAGGCCCATGACAGAAAGGTCAGACTGGGAATGGGAGGGGTAGTTGAAGTGCTCGGCCACCAGTTTGGCCAACTCTCAAATGGATTAAAGGATACTTTGATCAAAAGCGGGTAGACTTAATATCTTTTGGTGAATTTAGCTGTTACATACCACACAATACAATGATTTCAACTCATTCATTTGACCCAGTCATCGCTCAAAATTGTTGTAGAACTTACACACACACAAGTTTGTAAGCACCTTGTATCTGTTATGATCAGTCCATTGGCAAACAAAATGCTCCATACGTTGGGTCTTTCCAGAAAGCAAAAAGAAAAGTGTGAAACGACATGTTACACATTTCACCAGAAGCATATTATTCCATGAATTAGACAATAGACAATAGGTGCAGGAGGAGGCCATGCAGCCCTTCGAGCCAGCACCGCCATTCAATGTGATCATGGGTGAATTCTTCACCCGTGCCTTGTCCTCTCATTTCTATAATCACTAACGTTGAATATAATTAGTCCATTCACTTATTCATTTAAAATATGAGTCTCTGTACAATTCTCACTTTGCTTACTCACCCACTGTTCACCTTTCAAAGGCACATAAAATGTATTAACAGCTCCTATAAACAGCTGGCTCTGCAGCTATGTTTCCATTCAAAGTGAATAAGCTACAACATGCTGGAATTTATAATTAAAAATGCCTTGATAATATCAATCAAGTGTAAAGATGTAAAAAAATTATACGGCAATATTTTCTAGTTTTGGTTTCTGACTCTTCTGCCACAATTTAGCTTTGAACATTAGGTAAAAATAATGTAGGACCATGTATATCAAACTTTAAATATCTCCATAGATATCCGACCAAGTTACAAGGGGAGATCAGAAAAACCCCTGCAGAAATTCTACACACCGTGTATTCTGCACTCTAATCTCTTAAGATTCAGTTATATTCCTGTCTAATACATTCAGTTAAAACATATGTTTGTTCAAGTATTATTGACTACTGCTCAAAGCTCCTTTTAATTTCCCTTTATAGAATTCTCATAGAACTCATTAAGGTCATGAAAAGTCTGGGGAAAATAGCCATTTTGATGAAAATTAATCAAACATATCTAACAAAATGATTCCCTGGAATGGCGTAACTTTCAATAAAATACCAATCATGAAAAAATGTGACTGTGCCCACTAAATTGCATATCAAATATATTACAAAAATCATGGTGATTTATGTTTCCAATGTACCTTTTCATGTTGGTTAAGAAACAGATCTTTATTTCTTCATATTTTCCTGCAAATGTCAGCAACAATACACTAATTTTACACCAATTTTACAGATCCTTTTTGTCAGACATACAGTGAGCAATCTACATTGAGAAAAGCGCAATTAGCAACAGCAGTGAACCATGTATTCTTACCAATGACCTACAAACAAAATCACATTCACCTTATGAGGTGACCGTATAAAGCCAGCTCCAAAATCAGCAGGGAAATGCAGCAGAAATTCTGTGTATAAATCCTTTCAAATGGGAATTGAGGATGGTTGGGCAGGAGGGAGCTTTGCCTGGCCTTGAGATGCTGAAAATCTTTAACAGAATCTTTCCAACAGTCCAAACCTATTAAAAATATTCACAGCATTATTAATGTGTAGGAAATAACTGCAGATGCTGGTTTAAATTGAAAGTAGACTCAAAATGCTGGAGTAACTCAGTGGGACAGGCAGCATCTCTGGCGAGAAGCACCAGACTGAAGAAGGATCTCAACCCGAAACGTCACCCATTCCTTCTCTCTAGAGATGCTATCTGTCCCGCTGAGTTACTCCAGCATTTTGTGTCAACAGCATTATTAAAATACATATGATTAAAATGTAATCGAAGCATAGATTTAAACATATATTCAAAATAGTTGAAGAATTAAAAATATTTAAATAATCTAAAACAATTTTAAAAATAATCTGCATATTAACACCTATCTAGCTATTCCAATTTGCTGTTCCCCAACATGTGTTGAGAAATTATTGTAACTTCACACTTCGGGTCGAGACCCTTCTTCAGTCTGAAGAAGGGTCTCGACCCGAAACGTCACCCATTCCTTCTCTCCTGAGATGCTGCCTGACCTGCTGAGTTACTCCAGCATTTTATGAAATAAATACCTTCGATTTGTACCAGCATCTGCAGTTATTTTCTTACACGTAACTTCACACTTGGTTTGGTAACAGACTGTCTTTGGGAACATGCTGGGAAACATTTTCATGGATGCTTGCAAGCTGCATTTCTGCACCTATCATGGAATTCCTGAATTCCTGATATATTCTGAGCAAAATTCAGGACAAGATTATATCAAAAATTGATTCATGCAAGAGTGATACATTTTACTTTTTGTTAATGAGTCATAGAGCTACACAGCAGAGAAACGGCCCATTTGGCCCACCACTTCTATGGCAGCAATTAAGCCAACCTTTACTAACCCAATTGCCTATAGTAACTCCATATTTCTCTGTGCCATGCTCATTTAAGTATCTGTCCTGATTCCTCATAAATGCTGCCACCACCTCATCTGGCAGCTCATGTTAGATACCTACTAATCTGTGTGTGAATAATGTATCCCTCAGATTCCCTTTAAACTTTTATGCTTTCTAGTTTTAGTCATCCCTACCAAGGAAAACAGTTTCTGGCTATTTCCCCTATTTTCATCTTGCGTCTGCACACAATACTTCAACTGTGGCCTAACTAGCATGTTGTAAAACTGCTACATGATGTCTCAACTCCTGGCTTCATTGCCTCGGGCATTGAGGGCAAGCATGCCATTTGCCTTTTTTACCATCTTGTATTGGCACTCAGAGAACTATGTACCTGTACCCTGCAGTCTGGCTTTTCAATAACATTTCACAGGGCCCTGAAACTTACTCTGCATGTCCTGCCTGAATTTAATTTCCCAAAGTGAACAACTTCTCACTTATCTGAGTTGAATTCATTTTGCCATTCGTTGAGTTGATGTAGATCATGATCATAGACAACCTGTTTCAATGAACACTATATCACCAATTGTAGTGTAATCTGCAAATCCACTGATCATGCCTTTCTCTCCTTTCTCTCCTTTCTCTCCTCTCTCTCCTCTCTCTCCTCCCTCTCCTCCCTCTCCTCCCTCTCCTCTCTCTCCTCTCTCTCCTCTCTCTCTCTCCTCCCTCCCAGCTTATCATGCAAGACTTTGACAAAGGACTTGCTAAGGTCCAGGCAGGTAATGTCTTATATTCACACTGGGCTTATATTTACTGGAAATTAGGAGGAGAGGGGATCATATAAAATTCCTTTGGGATTGGACAGGCTGGATGCAGGAAAAATGTTCCCCTTGTTGGGGGAGTACAGAACCAGGGGTCACAGTTTAAGAATAAGGTGTAGGCCATTTAGGACTGAGATGAGGAAAATCTTTTTCAGCCACAGAATTGTGAATCTGGAATTCTCTGCCACAGACGGCAGTGGAAGCCAATTCACTGGATGTATTCGAGAGAGTTAGATATAGCTCTTAGGGCTATCCGAATCAAGGGATACTGGGAGAAAGCAGGAACATGGTACTGATTCTGGATGATTGGCCATGATCATATTGAGGGTGGTTATGGCTCAAAGGGCCGAATGGCCTATTCCTGCACCTATTTTTTAATGTTTCTATGTTTCTATGTCTTCTGCCCTGTCCTGATCTATCTTCTTGGTCACCTCGTCAAAAACCTCAATCAAATTTGTGAGACATGATTTCCCATGCCCAAAATATATATAATATCTCACTCTCTCTCTCTCTCCCCCTCTCTCCCCCTCTCTCCCCCTCTCTCCCCCTCTCTCCCCCTCTCTCCCCCTCTCTCCCCCTCTCTCCCCCCCTCTCCCCCCCTCTCCCCCCCTCTCCCCCCCTCTCTCCCCCTATCCCCCCCTGCCCCCCTCCCCCGTGCTTTGCATATCTGTTGTGCTGCTGCAAGAATGAATTTCATTGTTCTGTTTCAGGACATATGGCAATAAAACACTCTTGACTCTTGACTCTTTGGAAAATAAGCCTCTCTGCCAAGGCTAGTTCAAAACAATCAGGGGATTAGTTGAACAGACTTTCATCAGCTGATAATAATCTTGAAAGGTTTCACAAAAATGGATGGGTGACTATTCCACAATTATTTTTATGTCATGTCATAGCAGTCCAAGGAAAAAACAATAAAACAGTATGCTGCTGAGGTTAAATGAACGTTTTTGTTTAGGAAGGAACTCCAGATGCTGGTTTAAACCGAAGGTTGACACAAAAAGCTGGAGTAACTCAGCGGGACAGGCAGCATCTCTGGAGAGAAGGAATGGGTGACGTTTCGGGTCGAGACCCTTTTTGTTTCGTGTTTTACAAGAGAATAATTGGCAAGGCTAGCATTTATTCCTCACTTCCAGTTGTTTTTGAGAAGTTGCTGATGAGTTGTCATCATGACTACTACTGTCCTTCTGATGAAGATAACCCTTCAACTGTAGTGTTGGACAGTGTGCACTAGTACATAGAACCAGTGAAAATGAAAATGAAGGGATAGGAACGCAATAACTATTTCTAAGTCAGGATATTATATACCTTGGAGGGCAAATTGCAAATGGTATTATTCCCATGTACCCACTACCCCTATTTCTTGGTTATAGAGGCATTGATTTTTGGGAGATGCTATTGAAGCAGCTTCGGGTAGTAATTGTAGTGCATTTTGTAGATGCACTTTGCCTCCACGGTACATCACCGGGAGAGAGGTGAATGCTTAGATGGTGGATTAGATGTTAGTCAAATGGCTGCTTTCTTTGCGCTGGTGCAAGCATTTTGAATAAGAAAATAACTGCAGATGCTGGTACAAATCGATTTATTCACAAAATGCTGGAGTAACTCAGCAGGTCAGGCAGCATCTCGGGAGAGAAGGAATGGGTGACGTTTCGGGTCGAGACCCTTCTTCAGTCTGAAGAAGGGTCCCGACCCGAAACGTCACCCATTCCTTCTCTTCCGAGATGCTGCCTGATCTGACAATAGACAATAGACAATAGACAATAGGTGCAGGAGTAGGCCATTCAGCCCTTCGAGCCAGCACCGCCATTCAATGCGATCATGGCTGATCACTATCAATCAGTACCCCGTTCCTGCCTTCTCCCCATACCCCCTCACTCCGCTATCCTTAAGAGCTCTATCCAGCTCTCTCTTGAAAGCATCCAACGAACTGGCCTCCACTGCCTTCTGAGGCAGAGAATTCCACACCTTCACCACCCTCTGACTGAAAAAGTTCTTCCTCATCTCCGTTCTAAATGGCCTACCCCTTATTCTCAAACTGTGGCCCCTTGTTCTGGACTCCCCCAACATTGGGAACATGTTATCTGCCTCTAATGTGTCCAATCCCCTAATTATCTTATATGTTTCAATAAGATCCCCCCTCATCCTTCTAAATTCCAGTGTATACAAGCCCAATCGCTCCAGCCTTTCAACATACGACAGTCCCGCCATTCCGGGAATTAATCTAGTTAACCTACGCTGCACGCCCTCCATAGCAAGAATATCCTTCCTCAAATTTGGAGACCAAAACTGCACACAGTACTCCAGGTGCGGTCTCACCAGGGCCCGGTACAACTGTAGAAGGACCTCTTTGCTCCTATACTCAACTCCTCTTGTTACGAAGGCCAGCATTTTGTTACTCCAGCATTTTGTGAATAAATCAAGCATTTTGAATGTTGGACTGCTCAGTGTAAATATCTGCAGAAGAAATAGGTAGATATGCAGAGTGAACGTGAAAGGCGTATATATTTATTTTGTGTGTATTTATGTGCCTTTCTACCTATTTTAAAAGCAGATCATTTGCTGGTTACATCATGAAATATGGCAAAAGTTGATTTGAGTGTAAAGCTAGTTACGACATTTGGATTTATCTAGCTTTAAAACTGTTCAGCATTAAAGCAAATGTGACAGCACAAATGTAGCCTACGGTTACACTTGCAATGGTGAAAATGTGCGATGAATTGAAGAATGCAACAAAAATAAGCTACTTTAAAATGCATCTTTAATATTTTGTGTCAGTTTGCACAGCAAAGAAAGAGGAAAATGTACTTGACATTTAGACAATAATGAATCGTGGGTTGCAACTCATTTGTTAACATAAGCGAGAAAGTAGGATTTGTAATAAAAGGTTGGAAGGCAATGACTAGTGGAGCTGGATATTAACAGGAATGGAGAGAGGCAAGCCTTTGAAGGTATTAAACTCATAACTTGTGTCTTTTTTCGCTGACAAATTCCCTGCCACATGCCACCCTGATTAACAGGTTAGGGTTTTAGATTGCTGGGGAAGATTGTGAAACAGGCCATTGGATCTGATGTGTCTGATCGAAGACTCTGATGAATGTGGAGGTTTCTGATTCTCCATCGCAAATCTCAAGATGGGGTGTTCAACAATCCTTAACCTGGTGTTTCGTTGTAGGCTGGTGATCTGACTGGGGGATAGGGTGGGAGAGCATGCCACCCAGAGTGAAGCAGTGCTGCTTGCACTAATACCAGCACTGGGAAAACACATTCAGTTGCTGGAGATCACTTTGCCTCTCTACAACTGCCAGATTCCCCAAAGATTCAGGAACCCAACAAACTACAGGTACAATGTGTAGGGAAAAAAACCTGCAGATGCTGGTTTAAATCGAAGGTAGGCACAAAATGCTGGAGTAACTCAGCGGGTCAGGCAGCATCTCGGGAGAGAAGGAATGCTGAACTATCGTCGTCTGAAGAATGGTCTCGACCCGAAAAGTCACCCATTCCTTCTCTCCTGAGATGCTGCCTGACCCGCTGAGTTACTCCAGCATTTTGTGTCTAAACTACAGGTAGAACGTGCTATATCAAAACTCAGTAAGGTATCTAAATTATCACTCTACCCCTTGGAAAGATGTCCGCTCTAGGTCTTGTGTCTTATAAACCAAAAAGGATGGAGATTGAGACAGATTGGCTCATGGCATGATAGTTTTAAAAGTGTTGATATTTATAATCAGATAGATCCTTTTCTTGAAACCAGGAACTGCAGATTCTGGTTTATACAAAAGGACACAGTGTTGGAGTAACCCAGTGGATCTGGCTGTATCTTTGGAGAACATGGATCGCTGATGTTTCAGCTCAGGATCCTTTCTCAGACTGATCCTTTTCTACATTTTTTAGGTGTCAAAATCTCATTTGAGGTGTTCTGTGGGATTTAGGGACTGTCCTTTAATTATTCACCATCACTTATTAAATATATGAATGCCTTGGGATCCAATAAACTGAAAATTTCCATTCTCTGCTGACACAAAAAAATGATATCATATCAAGCAATATATGAATGCACATAACATTATGATAAGGCAGCAATAGATTACACACACAAGCCAATAGTGGATGAAGTTGAACACAGGTAAGTGTGCCCTTTATGGACCAAAAATAGATTAATTGTACGTAAGATGGGAAAATATAAGTATTGGAGATATCATGTCATCTGATTACACAGCACGGAAACAGGTCCTTCGGCCCAACCTGTCCATGCCAACCAAGATGCTCCCTCTATGCTAGTCCCACCTGCATGCACTTAGCCCATATCCCTCTGAACCATTCCTATCCGTGTATCTGCCCAAATGTCTTTTAAGTGTTGTGCATGTTGTCCAGGTACACAGATCTCTACACTATAATAGTCAAACATAAAGAAAATCAAGGTCTATTGAAACATTGAAAGACTTAATGACCAGTGAGCTAGATATTGGTTTGCTGCAGCAGTGCAAACACTGGTTAAATCACATCTAGAATTGTGTACGGATCTGGAACCATATCTTTGGTACAATAAAATGAACTCAAAATGAATTCAATGTAGAATCATCATAAAGTCACCAGAGCTCTAAGAGTTAAAATAGGACGAGAGATTACAAATTAGGCTTGGTTTACATGGAATATAGAAGATTAAGGATAGAGATTTTAGGGTTTTGAAAGAAATCAATTAGATGAACAAAATGCAATGTTTTACTGCTTGGGGAATCTTGGGCAAGGAGACACGATCTTCAAATTAGAACTGGGACAGTCAAGTAAAGAGTTGTGTAAGAGAAACAAATGCTGGTCCAATTAATAATTTTAAAACCAAGATCAATTTTGTTTTCTTCGCCTACAGTATTCAGGGATATGGAGAGAAGGCGGGTGGATGAAGGTATAATACAGATCAGTCATTATCTCCATGAATAATGGAAGCGGCTTGACATGCTCTCCACATAAAATATCTGCATCAACAACAAGTGATTTAATAACAAGTTAGTTGGGTGGGTGAAAAAAATTGAAAGAAAGTAGTAAATCAGCTGATACTCATCTGTTTCAAACTTTCACTGAACTGTGCCTTCTCCAATACTACTTTTTAAGCTGGACTAGACCAAGTGGACCCTTTGGGCCCAAACCTCTTCTGCATTGGTGCAGCACCCTCTCCCCCCCCCCCCCCCCCACTCCCCCCTCTCACCCCCCCACTCCCCCTTTCCCTCCCCTCCATCCCCTCCCGGCTCTGAGGGCCACCATTGCGGGGATCTTCAGTGCGGTGGGTAGACAATAGACAATAGACAATAGACAATAGGTGCAGGAGTAGGCCATTCAGCCCTTCGAGCCAGCACCGCCATTCAATGCGATCATGGCTGATCACTCTCAATCAGTACCCCGTTCCTGCCTTCTCCCCATACCCCCTCACTCCGCTATCCTTAAGAGCTCTATCCAGCTCTCTCTTGAAAGCATCCAACGAACTGGCCTCCACTGCCTTCTGAGGCGGAGAATTCCACACCTTCACCACTCTCTGACTGAAAAAGTTCTTCCTCATCTCCGTTCTATATGGCCTACCCCTTATTCTTAAGCTGTGGCCCCTTGTTCTGGACTCCCCCAACATTGGGAACATGTTTCCTGCCTCTAATGTGTCCAATCCCCTAATTATCTTATGTTTCAATAAGATCCCCCCTCATCCTTCTAAATTCCAGTGTATACAAGCCCAATCGCTCCAGCCTTTCAACATACGACAGTCCCGCCATTCCGGGAATTAACCTAGTGAACCTACGCTGCACGCCCTCCATACCAAGAATATCCTTCCTCAAATTTGGAGACCAAAACTGCACACAGTACTCCAGGTGCGGTCTCACCAGGGCCCGGTACAACTGTAGAAGGACCTCTTTGCTCCTATACTCAACTCCTCTTGTTATGAAGGCCAACATTCCATTGGCTTTCTTCACTGCCTGCTGTACCTGCATGCTTCCTTTCATTGACTGATGCACTAGGACACCCAGATCTCGTTGAACCCCCCCTCCTCCTAACTTGACACCATTCAGATAATAATCTGCCTTTCTATTCTTACTTCCAAAGTGAATAACCTCACACTCATCTACATTAAACTGCATCTGCCATGTATCCGCCCACTCACACAACCTGTCCAAGTCACCCTGCAGCCTTATTGCATCTTCCTCACAATTCACACTACCCCCCAGCTTAGTATCATCTGCAAATTTGCTAATGGTACTTTTAATCCCTTCGTCTAAGTCATTAATGTATATTGTAAATAGCTGGGGTCCCAGCACCGAACCTTGCGGTACCCCACTGGTCACTGCCTGCCATTCCGAAAGGGCCCCATTTATCCCCACTCTAGACGGTGGCGGCTCTCCCACTGTTGCTGCGCCAATGCCGCAGGATTCTGGGCGGCATGGGGAAGGCGCTGAGCGGGCCTGGGACAGGAGGGGGGACGGGGGAGCCGAGGGCAGGCCCAGCGCCAGGCTCAGGCCTTGACCTCCACCTCCACCAACGCCCGGCCTCACCGCCGCCACTGCTGCTGCTGCTGCTGCTGCTGCTGCCCCCTTGGCCCACCTCGGGCTCACGGTTACCCGGTCACGTCCAAGCCCCGGGCCAGGCCCAGGCTCCGGCTGCTTCCCCCAGCACCAGGCTTGGCTCTCCTGCCGCTACGGAGCAGGCAAACCCACCCCCAAGAGACGGAGCAGGTAAACCCGCCCCAACTGCGCAGGCGCGGATGCATTTGTTCTGCGCACGCGCGGATGTGGTGGCCATCCTACGTAAGTGCCAGATCAATGGGGCCCCAAAAGCGCATGCGCGTTTTTTAAAACTTTAAAATGTGAATAACTTTAAAAAATAACACCAATTTGAATGAAACTTAACCCATAGCACCATAGGATGATGTTGAGTAAGGTGGGCCTAAAATTGTCATGTTATCGTGTACCATTATGACTGTAGTTCAGGAACAAACAAACAAACAAACCAGAGCTTTAGTATATAGATGTTGTCCAGCGGCTGCTGCAAATTGACAGAGTGTTACCTATAAGAGGGCAAAGGGTTTGGAGATGCTAAGCCTTAACAGCAAGCCACATATTTGTGTATTTATTTAACCTTATGCATCTTACCTTATACCATCCATCTCACCTCTCATTGAAAATGTCCACTTTGTTATCACTGCACTTAATATTGTGCCGCCACTTCTCTCAAGTACTAATGTCACGGCAGATTTGAATTTGTGGCGAACTCATTGTTATTTTTTTCTCTCTGAATCCTTTATAAATATGCCTCTGGTTTAGTTGTAACGCATTTGATATCACCCACCATTTGTTGTAGAGCCATTGGAAACAGCAGATGCTGGAGTTTGGAGCAAAAACAAACCGCTGGGGGAATTTAGTGGGTCAAGCTACGTGTGCGGGGGCAAAAGGGATGTTGATGCTTTGGATTAACGCTCTGCATCAGAAACCTCCTGAATCAACCTGAAGCGCCAACTATCCCTCGCCTATAAATGCTCCATGACCCACTAAGTTCCTCCAGCAATTTAATATCTTGCAACATTTATTTTGTACGTCTGCAGCTGCTGATTGAGTGTTTGAAAGATACAGCGTGGAAACATGCCCCCAGCCCATCGAGTCTATACTGACCATAATTAGTGCTATGTTATCCCACTTTCTCATCCACTCCCGACACACTGGGGACAATTTAAAGGGCCAATTAACCGACAAACCCGCACGTCTTTGGGATGTGGAAGAAACCAGAGCACCCGGGGGAAAAACCTGCGGTCACAGGAAGATTGGGCAAACTCCATGCAGACAGCAGCCAAAGTCAGAATCGGACCTTGGTCTCTGGTGCTGTGAACAACAGCTCTTCCAACTGCACCACTCTGTTGTCTCACACCAAACTGCAGATTTTGCACATCATGAGCAGATGCCTTTGATTCGCATCTTGGTTCCCCTCTAGTATGATTCCTATCTTAAGTTCCTTAGAGGCAACATTATTACTTCTGGCTTGGCCCATAACATTAGATAGTTTTGCTTCTGCAAGAACCCAGCATGCCAAGGTCATTCTAAAACAACCCAGACTCTTTTTATCTGTTACCAATCCAATCACTTGACATTAGGCAAAAGATCATAGATTTCATTCTTTCCAGATATAACATAACTCATTTTGCTACATGCCCCCTTCCACTTTTCGGTTAAGAAAAATACCTCCCCCAGGTCCTCTCATGTGGCAATGCATACCTTATCACTCACCTCTCAGCTTTGCACTCCAACCTCGTCTCAGCCAGCAATCTCAACTCCTGCAGTTTATGGAGTAATCTACTAAATTCTTCAAGGTTGAACACCCTTATGACTTTAGCCTGTACTATATAAGTGCCTAAGATCTACACAAAATGCTGGAGTAATTCAGCGGGTCCAGCAGTATCTCTGGAGAAAATGGATAAGAAATGTTCGGGTTGGGTCCCTTCCCAACCCAAAACGTCACCTATCCTTTTTCTCTAGTGATGCTGCCAGACCCGCTGAGTTACTCAATTATTTTGTATCTATCTTTAGTATAAACCAGCAATTGCAGTTCTTTTTTTATTACTATAAAAGCCCATCTCTTTTTGGACAATATTTCCTTAAGTTTCAATGGCAGTTTCTCCATCAGCTTTTGCTAATGATGTGCAACCCGTGTAGTTTGGTGTGGGCAACAGAGTGGCGCAGCTGGTGGAGCTTCATGTTCTCCTGAATCTATTTACTAAAGTAATGTGCGCTCCAACACCCTTCCACATCATCAGGTGCACCTAAAGATCCAGCCCTCATCCAACATTTCTCCTCCTTTTGACTCAGAACTTGAGCTGTGGCCCTTTGTTTAAGACATGGTGTGGGGCAGCGGTAGAGTTATTGCCCAACAGTGCCAGAGGCCCTGACTACGGGTTCAGTCTGTATGGTTTGTACGTTTTCCCCATGACCTACGTGGGTATTCTCCGGCTGCTCTGGTTTCCTCCCACACTCGCAGGTTTGTAGTTTAATTGGCTTTGGTAAAATTGTAAATTGTCCCTAGTGTGTATAGGACAGTGTTAATGTGCGGGGATCGCTGGACAGCACAAACTCGGTGATCCAAAGAGCCTGTTTCCATGCTATATCTCTACTAAATTTCTCATATTCACATACAAAGCCCTAAACAGGCTTGCCACCCTCCCCCATATCAAAAATCTTCTAACCCACCACTCTATCGCTAGGTCCCTCAGGTCGGCCGACTTGGGGCTACTGACTATTCCGCGGTCTAGGCAAGCTCAGGTTGGCCGCGCTTTTGCAGTTGCAGCTCCTAGACTGTGGAACAGCATCCCTCTCCCCATCAGAACTGCCCCCTCCATCGACTCCTTTAAGTCCAGGCTCAAAACCTATTTCAACTCCCTAGCGTTTGAGGCCCTCTGAGGGGGCGCTGTGAACTGTTTATGTATGTGCTGTTATGTTTGTGTGCCATTGTATGTTCGTTCTTAGTACTTGAACTGATGTACAGCACTTTGGTCAACGTGGGTTGTTTTTAAATGTGCTCTACAAATAAAATTGACATGACTTGACTTGACTAAACTATCTGAACTAAACCAAACTAAAAAATAAATGCAGTTGCAGTTTTTCATTGTTGATTACTCTAATAGAAAAATGTTTTTTTTTCAGCCTGTGACCTGGTGTCGCAAGGGATCTTGGCTCTCGTCAGTTCCACTGGATGCGCGCCTTCTGCCTCACTTCAGTCGTTTGCGGATGGAATGCATATCCCCCACCTCTACATCCAACGCACAGCAGCCGGAACTCCCCGCTCGCAATGTTCCATCGCAAGGAATACTAGAAAAAACCATTACACCCTTTCTCTACGCCCTCCTGATTATTTCAACGAAGTCATCCTTAAAGTTATTACTGAATTTTCGTGGCAGAAATTCATGATCTTCTACGATGATTCATATGGTAACAACATGGTCTTCTTGGCCATCTAATTGTCTTGTACAAACAAATATAAGGAATTTATAGCATTGAAATTGATCTTGAACTTCCATAATGGTTCAGTTTAAACTAGTTAGTTTGATATATCTTTCAGAAAAGGATATTTAAAAGCTTACATCTACAATCCTTTCAGTGTGATAATACAGTAACTCCACAATTCAGATGGCTGCATATAATACTAAAAAAAGAGAATGAACTGTAAAGTATAGCTTGTCATGTAGGAAATTTGATTTGATTCTGTGGGAAGAAGCTAGATTGATGTGTGATTCTAAAGAAACATAACCTTTCTCGCCTTCCCAAAATCTCTCATGTCGGAGTTCTGTGGCTTGCCTTACCAATAGCATAGGATAACGTATCAGGTCTAATACCATAGATTGAGGTGAGAGATGCAATAACTGGTAACACAACACTACGGACATACAACACACTAGAGACTTTGTTTTGTTTCTCACAGTATCACATATCAGGTTTGACTTCAACATCTGGTGCTACATTTTGCTGCATTCAGAATGGGTGTATTAATCAAAGAGCAAAGAATATTATGGTATAATAATGTGACATGCCCAACATTTCATAAAAGGAAAGAAAATTACCCGATTTGTTTTGGTTTTGGTGAACCTTTCCTATTCCTAAGGCAAAATTCTGTTGGTAGTTGAAGGCAATTTTCAAGTAAGCAGTTCTTTTGAAATTATCTTTTATTGCAATTACTCGATTAGATATCTCTTCCTGAATATGTTCTGTGGGATTTAATTTCCTTTGGGTGCTCCCTTTAGCATCTGGTTAACATGTTTGTATTGAATTTTGATGCAGTTCGTAGCTAATTTGTTTTACATGGATTATCAGCTGCAATAAAGTAGCGCAAGATATAATTTAGCACAAACATGTAAACCAATGCACTAAATAGCTCACAGGAAACCCCGCTGAATACACAGATTGTGGGATCAGGGGTGTACTGGTGACTTTATCATTACTCCCAGTATCGGGCACACATAGGACGAGCCATCAACTAGTTTTACAGCCATGTTTTTTTTGTATTGCCAGGTAGCACATCTGCATTACTGGTTGGACTGTTTCAGTGGACATTGACTGCTTGTTAAAGTACTAAGCAGTGATTATTACGGCTGAGGTCTGATTTGTTGGCTTATATTCTTCAAAGCTGGTATCATGATACTGCCAATGTGAGACTGCACCATTTGGCAAACAAGTGCTTTACAAATTTACTCTCCATTCTGAACACTTGTAAACAAGATCATCTCCACCAGTTTATCTGTCGTTCAAATCCCTGTTAATAAATTCAGCTGCCAGATGAATTCAAACAATAAGAGGAAATTAAAACATTTCAACTTAATTAGCCGGTACCACAAGAGGCCACTAAACCATTAATTAATTAAGAGTATGTAAGATGAATATATATTGTATTTTACTGATATATGAATGGTGACTGCTTGCAGTTATTGTATGTAACAAGATAAGTATGTTAATAAGACAACTAACTGTTTTTAAAATGTTAAATCAATGATCCAAATGTTTTCTCACACTTACTTTTTTGATCATTTGAACAGACATTCGTGGGATTCAAGAGTTTTTGGGTCAAGCTGGTCAGCAGGGAATAGAGGTTTCACTTCAAAAGGTAGAGACCAGCATAAGTAATATGTTCACTGGCCTTTTCTCTACACTTGGATTCGATGAGCTCAGCCGTTTTCGGGACATGCTTCGAAGAGCCCTTCTTTTTCTCAACCCACGTACTGCAAAGACCTTCATTAGTGAGGTAACAAACGTTATTTCAATTGTGAATTTGTCTTATGAATATTAATATTTGACATTCAGCCTATGAGTGGAAGAAACACAGAGCTAGTTGTTAAAATGTCGAAGTGAACCAAGAATGGTAGGTAAAGTGCAAAACCCTATCAGAATTAAAGCCAATTGAAGGCAATTTTCAAGTAAGCAGTTCTTTTGAAATGATCCTTTATTGCATTTACTCGATTGGATATCTCTTCCTGAAAATGTTCTTTGGTATTCCATTTCCCCAAAAAAATTAAAATGTTAAAAATGGTCTTAAAAAATACTCTCAAAAAATGTTGAGCAATATATTATTTTACATAACATAATATTCTCCTACTTTATACAAAAGAATATCACCAAAATATAACTGCAAAATGTGATTAGACAGTGTGTGTGTGTGCCTGTGTGCGCAGCTCAATTCCAAATATGTGATCCAGGTCCTTTGTGCACAAGAGGCTGTTCGGCATGAGTAGAGATTCCAAATCATGTACAGTTTTTGACTGGGGAACTCGTTCAAGGCCTGCAAGCGGTGTGGGCCTCAAGTGCTGAAACTAACTTTAGCTGTTGAGTTGAGACCTGCTTTGACATTAGATGAAATGCCCCAAGCTGACTTTAGCTGTTGCTGGGCGGTCCAAGGCATTGATCTTCCTCATAGTACTTTCCTTTATAGTTTTCCTTTCCTTTTATAATATGACCCCTGAAAGCCCCCTCAGATCCTTTCACTAACCTCCCAATCGCTATTCCAGCTCTGCAGCTCTTCTGTCCACAACCCTGGTCAATATCTCAGCCCTCCTACATCACAACATCAAGCCCACCCTTCCATATACTATCTTTCCTCTAGCGTTCTTTCCCCAACCCTAACTCCCAGTAGATCCTCTCTTCACATCAGTCTTCCCCAGTAATCATCTCCATGCTCATCCTCCTGTTTAGTTTCCCCATACACACTCCTATAAGCCTACTATCTGCAATTGCAGGACATTGCAGATGAAAGGCATTTTGCATGTAATTGTGTTCGGTTCTTGTTGTTCTTGATGGATTGGAGAGTTAAGACCTCTCAGTGAACCCTCGGGTTTCCTTCCTATTAGGTTATTTCAGATTTTCCATCCTATCATCTTCTGTTTGATCTTGATATTTGGAAGAGTAAATGTTGTTATCCAGGTGGAGACGACTGATATTGATTTAGAAAATGCACTCATAACTTTTTTTCTGACGCTACGTGTGGGAACTCAGTTGATGGATTGTTCAAAAGTACCATTCATTTATTACTGCAAACGGTGTAAAAGATTGTGATCCAAACACTGTTTCAAGTGACAAGTATAATTTTACATTGTTATTGCTGGTCTATATTGTATCATATCAGAATACAATGCAGTGATATTGATCGTCATTTTCCCAGTTGCTAAAATGTATACACGGCATAACCATAATTTAACATATTTATTAAATGCAAAAGAAGGCATGTTTGAAACAGATATGCAGGTATTTGCAAAGAATTACCTTGTTGGATCTCAACATCATAGACCACCTGCATCCTCCAGCAATTTTCCTCAATAGTTTTTTGTTGTATTCATTGTAGCGATGTGAGCTTCACAAACTGAACCAGGTGGTGAATCTGTGGAATTCTTTGCCACAGAAGGCTGTGGAGACAAAGTCAGAGATAGATATATATATAGATAGATAAGGCAGAGATGGATAGATTCCTGGTTAGTTTGGGTGTCAGGGTTTATGGGGAGAAACAGAAACATAGAAAATAGATGCAGGGGGATGCCATTTGGCCCTTCGAGCCAGCACTGCCATTCATTGTGATCATGGCTGATCATCCACAATCAGTAACTTGTGCCTGCCTTCTCCCCATATGCCTTGATTCCGCTAGCCCCTAAAACTCTATCTAAATCTCTTTTAAATTCATCCAGTGAATTGGCCTCTACTGCCTTCTGTGGCAGAGAATTCCACAAATTCACAACTCTCTGGGTGAAAAAGTTATTTCTCAGTTTTAAATGGTCTCCCCTTTATTCTTAGACTGTGGCCCCTGGTTCTGGACTCCCTAACATTGGGAACATTTTCCTTGCATCTAGCTTGTCCAGTCCTTTTTATAATTTTATACATTTCTATAAGATCCCCCCTCATCCTTCTAAATTCCAGTGAATACAAGCACAGTCTTTCCAATCTTTCTTCATATGACAGTCCCGCCATCCCGGGGATTAACCTCGTGAACCTACGCTGCATTGCCTCAATAGCAAGGATGTCCTTCCTCAAATTAGGAAGCCAAAACTGCACACTATATTCCAGAAGTAGTCTCACCAAGCCCCTGTACAACTGCAGAAGGACCTCTTTACTCCTATATTCAAATCCTCTCGTTATGAAGGCCAACATGCCATTAGCTTTCTTGACTGCCTGCTGTCCCTGCATGTTTACTTTCAGTGACTGGTGTACAAGGGCACCCAGGTCTCATTGCACTTCCCTTTTTCGTAATCTGACACCATTGAGATAATAATCTGCCTCCTTGGTCTTGCTGCCAAAGTGGAAAACCTCACATTTAAACTGCATCTGCCCACTCACTTAACCTGTCCAAGTCACCCTGCAACCTCCTAGCATCCTCTTTGCAGTTCACACTGCCACCCAGCTTTGTGTCATCTGAAAATTTGCTAGTGTTACTTTTAATTCCATCATCTAAATCATTAATATATATTGTAAATAGTTGCGGCCCCAGCACCGAGCCTTGCAGCTCTCCATTCGCCACTGCCTGCCATTCTGACAGGGACCCGTTTATTTCTACTATATGTTTCCTGTCTGCCAACCAATTCTCTATCCATGTCAATGCCCTACCCCCAATACTATAGTTTTCCCCACTAATCCCCTGTGTGGGACATTATCAAAGGCTTTCTGAAAGTCCAGATACACTACATCCACTGGCTCTTCTTCATCCATTTTACTTGTCACATCCTCAAAAAAAGGAGAACGTGGTTAGGAGGGAGAGATAGATCAGCCATGATTGAATGGTGGAGTGGACTTGATGAATGAGGGCAGGGCGATGGATGTTGTTTGCATGGATTTTAGGAAGGCATTTGATAAGTCCCCCATGGTGGGTTGATCCAGAAGACTAAGGTGCATGGGATTAACAGCGACCTGGTCATATGGATTCAGAACTGGCTTGATTGATGGACAACAAAGCATTGTGGTGGAAGGACAAGATTCAGGCTGGAGGTCTGTGACCCATGGAGTTCTGCAGGGTTCGGTGCTGGGACCTTTTTGTTTATGATATATATATATATAATTTGGATGTGAACATAGATGGATTAGATAGTAAGTTACCAGATGACACCAGGATTGCTGGGGTCATGGACTGTGAGGAAGGCTATCAAAGTAAGCAGCGGGATAGATTAGCTTCCAAAATGGGCATAGAAATGGCAGATGGAGGTTAATCTGACCAAGTGTGAGGTGTTGCACTTTGGATGTCAAATGTTAGGGGAAATATATATAATTATTGGCAAGATACTTTAAAAACATTGATGTAGAGAGGGATCTTGAGGTCCAAGTTCATAAATTCGTGAAAGTGTCAACACAAGTAGATAAAGTGGTAAAGAAAGCATGTGATATGTTTGCCTTCATTAGTCAGGGCATTGAGTATAAGAGTCAGCCTGCAGCTTTATAGGACTTTGGTTAGTTTGTATTTGGAGTAGTGCGTGCAGTTCTGGTCACTCCATTACAGGAAGGATGTTGAGGCTTTGCCTGGAACACTGGAGGTTGAGAGGACACCTGATGGAAGTATATAAAATTATGAGAGGCATTGATAAGGTAGACGGTCAGAGTCTTTTTCGCAGAATCAAAATATCAAACACTAGGGGGCATAGCTTTTAGTTGAAAAGGTTGAAGTTTAACGATGTGGGAGGAACAAATAAATTTTCACAGAAGTTGGTGAGTGTCTGGAATGTGTTGTGAGGCATGGTGTTGGAGGCAGATACAATTGTGGCATTTAAGAGACTTTTAGATAGACACATAGGTATCCAAGGAATGGAAGGATATGGATCATGTACAAACAGATAAGAGATTGTCTTGGCATCATGTTCAGCACAGACGTTGTGGGCCAAAGGGCCTGTTCCTGTGCTGTACTCTTCTGTTCTGATTTATTTACATACAAGAACCTTGGAATTTGTGTTTTTTAATATTTTTTTAGAAAGTGCATACTTGCATATAATGCATAGCAAATTAAATGTTTTCTTGGCCAAGCCAGTTCATTTATGCTCGTTGTCAACTTCCTCCCATCCTTCTACAGCTAATTCTATCAACATAATTTTTGATTCTGTTCCCAGCTTTTCTGTAATTGCATCTGCACAATTCCTCTGAAGTACTTCCAATGGTATAAAAGTTACACATTGTCATTACTCTCTGGGTACTTGTTATTCGTGAATTCTCGGTTTGTATTCATGCTATTTTAATATTGTAGACCATTAGTTTTGATTTTTTCCTTTAATTCTTTGAAAACTTTTCAGAATTTATATTTGTGGTCGGAAAGTTACTGGAGTATTCTGAGGGATAAGATATCCATGCATTTAGATGGACAAGGGCTGATTAGGGATAGTCAGCACGGTTTTGTACGTGGGGGTCAGGTCTCATGAATCTGATTGTGTTTTTTGAAGATGTGTCCAAAAAAGGTTGATGAGGGCAAAGCTGTAGATGTATATATGGATTTCAGCAAAGCGTTTGACATGTGACCAAAAAAGGTTGTCGAGGGCAGAGCTCTGGATGTACGTATGGGTTTCAGGAAAGCATTTGACAATGTTCTGCACGGTTAGCTGCTCTGGCAGGTTAGATTTTAGTTTAGAGATACAGTGCAGAAACAGGCCCATTCGGCCCACCGAGTCCACGCCGACCAGTGATCCCCACTCCCCACACATACCCACTAGGTCCATTTTTCACATTTACCAAGCCAATTAACCTACGTACCTGGACGTCTTTGGAGTGTAGGAGGAAACCGAAGATCTCGGAAAAAACCCACGCAGATCACGGGGAGAACATACAAACTCCGTACAGACAGCACCCGTAGTCGGGACCAAACCTGGGTCTCCGGTGCTGCATTCGTTGTAAGGCAACAACTCTACCGCTGTGCCACCGTGCCGCCCTAATTGTTTGTGATCCAAAGAGAGATAGCTGAATGGATAGAAAATTGGCTTCTTGAAAGGAAGTGGAGGGTTGGTGTGTGTCAACGTTTGGTGGGTGAATGGAATGAACTGTGGAGGAGGTAGTTGAGGCAGGTACTATTGCAATGTTTAAGGAACATCTAGACAAGTATATGGGTAGGATAAGTTTAGAGGGATATAGGCCAAACACAGGCAGATGGGACTCATGTAGATGGGGGCATGTTAGTCAGCATGGGCATGTTGGGTCGAAGGGCCTGTTTCCACGCTGTATGACTTTATGACTCTAAAGGGAAAGATATGCACCTCTATGCATCCTTTCCTGATATATCCTCACAATTTTGGTATTACACCCATGAGTATTTCTTGCAGCTCACATCATGTTCATAAGAAGACAATTAAATTTGTATGCCATACTCAAACCAATGTTGGAAGCATTATGGAGTGTAACATCTCAAACTTTCATTTTACCTCACCAGAAATAACCTTACTTATAGGTTTGGGTGTTTTTGAGATTATTTTTTAGCTCCATCTAGTTATTTGTGTTTATACTTCTAGGTCCTATTGTTCCCAAACTAATTTTAAATCATATTTGCTGAGTAATAATTGACTTCTTTATATTTCTTGTCAGAAGTAAAACCTTACACTGAACCGAAATTAGGCATTTGGTATATTCTGGAAATTATTAATATAATTCTGTAATTAATTGCAGTCATCTCTATATTGACTATCACCCCTTTGTAATTTGACATGATTTGGAAATTTAGAAACATTATTATTGTTGATTTCACAGTTATTAATAAGTGATGCAAACTATGATTTTTATACTGATCCTTGTAGGATTTCCCATCTTGTGACTTTTTAAAATTATTCTCTGCTTCATTTTTATGTGCCTGCTAAGTATTCATTCTACTGTTTGTGCTCTGACAGCAATAGCTCTGACCTTATCCATTTGTCTATTATTTTACATCTAATCAAAGGCCTTCCATTGTGCAGATAAATTACATTTACTGAATTATCCTTACTTGCCCTCAAAGTTAACATTTCAAATAATTTAATATGAGTGAGATTTTCCATTCAAAATCAATATATACTCATTCTTATTATATTTTTTGGCAAATACGTGTTGTTCTGTTCTTCAGAAGAAGTCCCATTATTTTTTTTCACCATTGATGGTAAGCCAATTATTCTACAATTCCCCAGACCTGTCCGATCTATCTCTCTTCTTCAATATAGGTTTAACATTAGTTTTCTGAGACTACATTTTTCTATTAAAGGAATATTAAATATACCTCTGCTGTCTTCGCTAAGGCTTCTTTTAAATATAATATGTCAAATCCAACAGTTTTATTCTTGGAATTGTTCATGTAGTTGTATTTTAAATTAAATTACATCACTTTTTATCTCACTTTCTGATATCGTTTCTGCCTGACCCATCTCTCAGATAAGTAATGAAGCAAAATAATTATAAGATTTCTGGTAGTCAGCTATAACTGCCCCTGACTTTATATTTTCCATTCTCTGTTCCCTTCAATGCTTTCCTGTGAATTATTATTTTCTGTTTTAATATAACTGTTCCTCTAGAAATAAATTTTTTTTTGTTTTTCATTTTTCATTTTTCATTTCATTTTATCATTTTTTAAAACTTTTCATCAAGGTGACTTTTCATCAAATGTCCATCAGTGTTCTTCCCTGCTGCCCATGCACTAAGATTTTTCCTCTTTCTTTCTCCTCAGTTTTCTGATTAGGTCTTTATCCATCTATAGAGCATAATTAGAGTTCAATTTATTTTATTTTCTTTGTAGGAAATATTGTCCTAGATTTTTGTTGTTGTTGTTGTTTTCCATGTGTCCCACTCTTGTTTTACAAATTTGCTTGATAATATTGTTGTCCATGCTTTTCCAAGTCCCTGAGAATCTGATGTTCTCCAACTTATTTCCTTGGGCTTTTGTGTTTCACAACTATTATCTTAAATTGTATTCCATTCTTGTTGCTACTTGAAGAGGTTCACCTAATTTTACCCACTTTATCAACTCTGACACATTTGCTTTTGCTACTTCTCAGCTGCACCTTCAGTGAATGTGCTGAGAAAGAAGGGCTGAACACGTTTCCTTTTGCTTCCTCCTTCTGTCCAATGAATTATAGCACGGCTTCTGAATTATTCTTCCATATTCATTTACTTCCTTAATTTGTTTTTTTCTCAATTTCTTTCCAATATGTGGTGCTCTATATACTCAAATTAATATGATAGGTTGCATATTAGCTGAGGAATTTGATTACACAGCAATGTGTTTTGTTCAGGATTACATAATTAGAAACTTTTTTTCTGAACGGAAACTTGGTAACATTTCCAGATAATTTAATATCAGACTAGAAATCAGACCGGCAGTTTCACAATGATTCTTACTGTCATTTGGTGCTATGTTTCCACCAAATGATAGTGAGACATATCATTGGTCCCACTAGTGACGATGGCTAACTACCCAGTTACACCAGTCCTTATGCAACACTATTTGTCAATGTTCAAGGTGAGATTAGTTGCATTTTGACAAAAGGCACCAGTTGTTGTGCACTCAGACCAGAGATGTTTCTGTAACGCTGTTTGCTTCACAGTTGGTTAATTCAAAGAGGTGCTCACACTTTCATTTGGAATCTTCCAATTTTGCTCCTCAGCACTCAAAACCATTCTGAGAGATATTCTCTCTCAACACAAAGTTGGACTATCAAGTTCGTACTTGAAAAATACTTGCAAGGGTGCTTATGCTGTACTACGGGTGTAGGTAAAGAATTGTGGTAGACCATGAGAGAAAGTTCTTCATGCTCAATGCTGGGTATTCTGGGAGCTCACAAGGCTCCCTCATTCTAAAGAAGAAACAGATATCTCTCTTCAATAAAAGACCATGTTGTCTTATTGAATCAACATTAAAGGATACGAACTATCAGCCACTTGCATGGCTTGTCACATTTAGACTCTCTCCTGCCACTGTGGTTAAACCTCTTTATGTTGAAAGCCATGGTGGAAACATAATAGACACCAAGATGGTTCTTCCCAAAATTAGGATTCTCTGAAATATCTTCAAGAGTTCTATGCAGTGCTCATCAAACTGGTCCTTCTATTTCATAAATAAGAATAGAAAATGCTGGAAAAACTCAGCACATCAGGCAGCATCAGTGGAAAGAATAGCAGTCAATGGTTCAGGTCCAGGAACTGGTTTTTTAATGCAAGGTCCCAGACCTGAGACATTTACTCCATCTCTTTCCAAAGTTGTTGCCTCATCTATGTCATGTTCCACCATTTTCTGTTTTTATTTCTGATTTCTGGTATCTGTTTTTTATTAAAAATTTTCACCATGCCAAACATGATGCCGTGTTAAAATAATCTCCACTGCTTGCACACTATCCAGATCGCTCCATTCCTAGCGTATCAAGTAACAGTTCAGGAACCAGACAAGCAAATACATTGTGCCTTCTGAATCCTTTCTTTTTCCTTCTTGTGGTTCAAGGGTGATACAGTGGAGCAACTAATTGAGCTGCTCCCTTGTGATGCCACAGATGCGTGTTCAGTTCTAACTTGATTGCTATCTAGTTGGAGTTTACGCTTTCTCCCTATGGCTATGTGGATTTCCCCCAGATGTACCAATTTATTCTCTCACCTAAAAAATGTGGAGATTGTTCGGTTAATTGGCCACTGTAAAATGCCCCAATGTATAGGTGAGTGATAGAATCTGGGGGAATTGAGGAAAATGTGGGGAGAATAAAATATAGGATTAATGTAAATCATTGGTAAGTGGTTAGTGCCGATTCTGTATGCCGAAGGACCTGTTTCCATGCAGTGCCTGTCTTTGACTTAGCTGTTTTCTTTGGGCTAATGTTGCTGTGTGGAGTCGCCTTCCAATTAGTCAATGTAATAGATGTACAACTCTTTCTGCTTCACTGCAGCTTGTTGGTGCCAAATGTCCCACTTGTGCACTGTGCCACTCCAACCATTGCCCTGTCCTCTGAGTGCCTGTATCTAAATTGGTGATTAGCAAGGATTGCTGGAGTGATGTTGCATTGCTCTCCATCTGCTGCTGTTGCTCCATCTCCAATTACTCTTGGACATCTGGGCTTGGAGTGGGGTCCTTGCACAGTGAGCCTGCCATTAATTAAAAAAACTCCACAACAATACCGAGTGGCCAGCACTCATTTCAGACAGATGTCATTTAAATGAGGGAGCAATAGGTAATAGAAAAATGTGCTGCTTCATTCCAAACTTGCTCTATCTCAGCAAGAATTTTTAGGCCATTGGACAAGATCCGAATCGTCCCTTGTGCATGGATCCGTTGGGCCGAAGGCAGAGCCTTTGATAGTGGAATCAAAGGCTCTGCCTTCGGCCCAACGGATCTATGCCAATCATCAATCACCCATTCGCACTAGTGTAATATAGTCCTAATTTGATTGGTGTCCATGTTATCCCACTTTCGCATCCCCTTCCATGCATACATGGGGTAATTTACAGAGGCCAATTCGCCTACAAACCTGCACGTCTTTGGGATGTGAGAGGAAACCGGAGCACACCTGATGGACTGCCATGCAGTCACAAGGAGAATGTGCAAACTCCACATCGATAGCACTCAAGGTTAGGATCGAATACACGTCTCAACGCTGTGAGGCAGCAGCTCTACCAGCAATGCCACTGTGCTGCCCTAGTCCTGATGGCTTTTTGATGACTGATGCTGTTATAAACAATGTTTGCTAACGTCTACAATACTAAAAAAAATAAGGACTGAGTAACAAATTTAGTTAAAATCATATGAATTATATTCACAAATAAAATGCACAAATATACATTAGAGCGAAGGGAAAAAAAAGGCTTTTAAATGAAGATCAGTAGCCCAGTTCAGATAAATGACAAATCTAGGGTGCAGCGAGAAGTCAGACGCACACACATCTGACCTCCTGGCACATTCTCTGTGCTCACTCTGCAGTTAGCTGGAGGGTCTCTGTGCACCCATTGACTCTACTTAACAGGGTGTCACAGATCATTATCTTTTATCTCGTTCTCTATAATTTCTATTTCTAGCTTATTGATTAATGTGCCACTTTTTTCTAGCACCATTATGTTAACCCTAATAAAAGGGTACTCCACCTCCTCTTTTCCCTCTTTATCATTACTAAATACATTATACCCAGCAATGTTTAACTTCTACTCCTTCATCTTTGTCAAATGCTTGTAAACCCTATTTGATTTGGGGGGTTTTTGCAACAAAAAAACATTACTGCCTCCAAATTCTCTGTTTCATTTACTCAACTGTAAATTTATACGCAGAGAATTTAACACATTTTCTAAAGTTTTACTTTCATGTTATTTTTAACCATCCTTTTACATTTCTGTTGTTTGCCTCGATTTATTCCCTGGCTGCTTGTTTCTTGTAGCTGGTGTATTCTGTCTGATTTGATTCGATTCAGTTCAGGCAGAACCCATCCACAGTTCCTTGAAAACAACACCTCGTCGCCATGCCAACTATTTAGAGTCATGTGAAATCTCCGCATCTCTCATTTTCTACGGTCGTTCCTTTGTGATTTAGGCACTAATCCAGAGATTATTACCTTTGAGCTGAACTAAGAGTTAAATTAGCTTCTGTCCCTTGAGACTTCCTCGACAGAATCTCCCTATTATGAATGGATGCCAACAACTTCAGTTTTCCTCTTTCCCAAATGCCTGTCCACCTGTCTCAAGATGTTCCTTAAACTGGCATCAAATTGACAACAATACTCTTTAGAAATCGCTCCTAGCTGCAGAAGGTACTACTCTTGGGATTGACAATATATGTTGATTTTATCTAACCATTGCAGGAAGGCAGAGGTTGATGGGTCAGTACCTTATTGACTGGGATAATTGGCCAGTTGGATACAATGATCCTTCCCACCATCAGAGGTACTCCATGGTGCCTCTGCACAGATTTATAACCTGTAACCGCTATCTCCCGTGATTATTTTTCCCCCTTGTTATGATCGGCCAAGAGCAAGTGTCATCTCCATTTGGTTTAGGTGCAAGCCTGGGCAAATAATTTGGAACACAGACTTACCCAGCATCTGCAATCCCTTCTTGAACTAATAGACTGATTCCAGAACAACCACTTGGCTTCTACATCTTTGGTCTATTTGGATGCAGGAGTTGCTGGATGATGAACGCACAAGGGATTAGCTGACCGCCGGTAGGGACTCCAGCTGCAGTGCCTTTGGCTCTCCTGAGATGTACCCATAAGGCAGTGGGGTTCAATTTGACCCATGGCCTTCCCAGCTAGGGGTCAAATAGCACCCCACTGCTCAGGAGAGCCCCCAGTCAATAAGATACTGTCAACGTTTGCCTTGCTTTGTGGGTGCGAGGGCCACCTCAGGGAATCATGACCATTCGACCTTGGAAATCTTCGTGTTGGAAAGATCACCATTAGAGAATAGACACAGATTTCTGGAACTAATGTATGCAAAATAAACTCTTTATCATAGATACCTTTCTCCAGGGCAAGCACTGCCACAAGGTGGCTTGGCATTGCCCCTGCTCTGGTTACTGGCATCACCTGATCTACTCATCTCTAGAAGAAAGGTTCTGGTTTGTGTTGTACGCACTCAAACTCATCACAGTTCAGATTGCGACACTGAACACTCGCTGATCAAGAGCAAAGGTGCAGCTGCTCCCACGTGGGGTATATACGTCCAAACAGAAAGGCCAGACCCATATCAACATCTCCAATAACATGGGTGAACATCAACATTTCTCCAAACTGCTCGCCCAAGCGCTTCCAACACTGGACCCGTCAAGGAATGTCAGCTAACTCTGGAAATCCCTGAAAAATATAATTTGTGAAGCAGCATCACTTGCCCTCAGATGAAAAGCGTAAGAATACTGACTTTGAGGCTTGCCTAGATTACAATTTGCCTATCGTTGAAGCTAAACGTTCTGCTCACCTCACGCATAATGTACAGCTGAACACCAACACGCAAAATGGCTTAAAGCTTGCAAAAGCAGCCACGCACAGAGCACCAAGGCATTGTGCACACAGGTACTGGAGTGAATTGTGCAAATAAATTCAAGTTGCAAGTAACTGTGGAAACCTTTGTGCCATGTACAATGGCATAAACCAAGCAATAAGTCCAACAATCTCTAAAAATTGCGCCTTTGAAATCTGCAAATGATGCCATCATCACTGTTGAAAGGAAGAAGATGGATCACTGCGTCAAACTTTACTCGGCCATATTCATGTGAGGGTGACACCACCAGCTCTTGATGCTCTCCCTCAGGTGCCAGTGATGAGTGAGCTCGATCCCGAACCACCCCTGCATGAAACTGGATAAAGCCATTAATCGCCTGGTAGCCAGGAAGGCTCCTGGTGAAGATGGCATATCTGCTGAACTCCTTGAGTATGGAAACCATCAACACTTGCCAGACCTCCACATCCTTCTCCTGTTCTGCTGGAGAGAGAGTGGTGTCCCTCAAGACATGCGTAACTCCCAACAGCTCCCTCACATTGTATAAGAACAAGGAAGATTGCAGCAATTGCAACCACAGGGAGTGTTACAGGAAAGACGTTTGCCAGAATGATCCTGGAACGACTCCACAGACTCACTGACCGGATATGCCATGAGACACAATGCGGCATCCGCAGAGGTGGATCCACAACAGATCTTCGTCAAATCCAATTAAAATGTCGAGAGAGAGAGTAAACCCCATTATACAGCGTCTTTGTGGATCTTATGAAAGCTTTTGATTCTGTCAACAGACATGGCCTCTACCAGGTACTGGAGAAGATTGGATGCCCACCACGTGCTCTAAACCTCATTCAGTCCTTTTGTGAGAATATGCATGGTACAGTGTAATTTGATGGTGCTCCCTCAAGACATTCGTAACTCCCAACAGCTCCCCTACATTGTATAAGAACAAGGAAGATTGCAGCAATGGCAACCACAGGGAGTGTTTCCCTCTGAGAAGTGGAGTGAAGCAAGGCTGTGTCCTAGCTCGCACTCTCTTTGGCATTTTCCTATCTGCCCTTCTGTCCTTTACCCTCCCAACAAACAAAGGAAGGAATTTATCTTCACAGCAGAAGTGACCAGAAGCCCCTCAATGTAGCAAGGTTGAAAGCCAAGGCAAAGGTAAGAACCGCGCTTATGAGGGAACTCCTGTACGTCAATGATGCTGCACTCATCTCCCCAATGGAAGAAGGACTTCGGGGGCAAATGAACAGACTGTCAAGACTGTTTTCTTGTCAAATATCTCGAAACGGAACAATGAAATATTTACATGTAGCGGCCAAACAGATATTTAAACATAGTATTTTGTAAACACCATAATAATAATAATAGTGCAAAGACAAAAAAATATGTCCCCATGTCTATGTAGTTTGTAGCTTACTTGGAGGTCGTGGTGTTTAATAGCTTGATGGTTGTAGGGAAAAAGCTGCTCTTGAACCTGGACGTTACAATTTTCAGGCTTGCAGCGAATACCGATTAATGATCAGTGTTAAGGCTGTTGTCATGGATCAGGGCACTCCACTCTCCCTGAAATTACTCTAAATACCACTCCGCTGGAAACCTTCAACAAATTCTCCTACCTAGGATCTATGGTGACTGATAGCCTCTCTCTGGATGAGGAAATCAACTCACGTAAAGGAAAGACAGCAACCACCTTCAGGAGGATAACCAAGTGGGCATGGAAGAACAGGAAACTCCCAATCAAGACCAAGATAACTGTCGACAAAGAATGTGTCTTGAGCACTTTCCTGTACAGTAGTGAAGTTTGGGAGACTTACCTACCTCAAGAACAGAAACGGAATCATTTTAATTTCCTCGGACTTTGTCGCATCCTCCAGGTTTCTTGGCAGGACCAAATCACCAATGAATCTGTCCTCTTCCTGGCTAGCATCCCTGTGATCCCAAAGCAGAAGTGTCTCCCCTAACTTGGATACATACACAGGATGGGAAATGGACACATCCCTAAAGATGTGCTATAAAGAGAGGCCACCAATGCACGGAGGCCAAAACGAAGGACAAAGCCTTGCTACAAGGATACAATTAAAAGAGATATGAAACATATTTTAACATTGGCACTGATAACTGGGAAGCAGCTGCTGAGGACCGGGGGAGGTGGGAAAAGGACTTCCAGGTGGGTTTGAAGCACCACCACAACATATGGTTCAAGACCCTGGAGACCAGGTGCCAACGCCACAAAATGATCAACAGCAGCAGCAACACACTTCTCAATCCAACGGCCAGTGATAACTTCACCAGTGGGAGCTGGGGGAGGGTCTGCCTGTCAAGGATCGGACGAGTTAGCCACAGTCGGAAATGCAACCAGAGATGAAACAGTCCCCTCTTCAAACAGGATATCAAAGCCACAACATCAACTCCTGCAGATGGATGAATGCTAACAAAACATCTAACCCTGGATCATTTTATAAATAAATAATTACCTTTTGCTCAGTCTTGTGTTTGCATTTTCCGGTGTAAAGTGTACAAAAAGATAAAACAACATATATATATATATATATATATACTGCTTTATGCTTATCCATAATCACTGAAATTTTTGTTCAAACTACCAATCAATTTACGATCCACATTTCTGCTCCCATAAGATTGTGACCCATTCTTGTTTACTCCCCACTCAGCAGGGTGATCTATAGTTTTATTTTGTCTGCTCCAATGGAAGTTTCTGCATTTACCTTGGGTTTAGTTTAGTTTAGCGATACATCGAAACATAGAAACATGAAAATAGGTGCAGGAGGACGCCATTCGGCTCTTCGAGCCTGCACTGCCATTCATTGTGATCATGGCTGATCGTCCACAATCAATAACCCGTGCCTGCCTTCTCCCCATATCCCTTGATTCCACTAGCCCCTAGAGTTCTATCTAACTCTCTCATAAATCCATCCAGTGATTTGGCCTCCACTACCCTCTGTGGCAGAGAATTCCACAAATTCACAACTCTCTGGGTGAAAACGTTCCTTCTTGCCCTTCGGCCCACTGAGTCCATGCTGACCAATGATCACCTGTACACTTGCTCTATCCTACACACTTGGGACAACTTACAGAAGCCAATTGACCTACAAACCTGTAAGGTTTGGAATATGGGAGTAAAGTAGAGCGCCCGGCGAAAACCCAAGAGGTCACAGGGACAAATTACGAACTCAGTACAGGCAGCACCCATACTCAGGATCGAACCCAGGTCTCTGGCGCTGTAAGGCAGCAACTCTACCATTGCGAACTGCGCTGCCCAGGTTAATGGCTCAGGAAAATGAATTGGCTTCCACATCTCTCTTGTTAATTTTAATGACTTGATTTCTTCTCTCAGTGAATGTTCGGGTGGTAGATGCACACCAATTGAATTTGTGAAGAAAAATTACACATTATGCACCACTTGTAACTTTGGCTGCAGCTGCAGTCTCTCTGCACAATGTTGGTTGGTTGTTGGTTGTTAAAAGGTGCTTCAGAATAATGCATGTTGATATATGTCCCATTTTCATTTGCACCTTCTGAGAATGTACTTAACCCCTGCTCCGCCTCATGCTCCAGCTGCAGCCAAATCTTGATGTCAGCAGTTGATATATAAATGTGCTCGATCACCAAGAGGATTTACTGCAGTGGTCTGACCACCATGGACAGCAAATACAAATTGGTAGAAGATTAAAGGATAAAATTTTACTGATGGGCAGTGAGCAACCAGTAAATAGCCAAACTATGTAGTAATGAGAGAATGATGACTCGGTCAGGCCTTAATTAACATTGGCTTCTCAGAGTATTTCTAGAGGGGAAGCTCCCATTGGCTCCCTTTGGTAGTGAATTTCTCCATTTCCACTGCATCTCCTCTCGAAATAAGACTTTATACTCCAAGACAATGGAGATATCCAATTTCCTCAGCGAATATAGTTTTCCTCCCCCTCCTCCAACTTTGACAGTTGTGTCTTTAGTTTAGTTTTAGAGATACAGCGTGGAAACAGGCCCCTCAGCCCACCCAGTCCCCTCAGCCAACCAGCGATCCCCGCACACTTGCACTATCCTACAGACACTGGAGACAATTTTACTAAGCCAATTAACCTACAAGTCTGTACGCCTTTGGAGTGTGGGAGACCGGAGCTTCTGGAGAAAACCCACGCAGTCACAGGGAGATAGTACAAACTCCATGCAGACAGCACCCACAAATTAGGATCCAACCAGTGTCACTGGTGCTGTAAGGCAGCAACTCTACCACTGCGCCACCATGCCGTCTTCACCATTTCCCATAGCTTTGCTCTTGCACGTTCCCCCCTCCCTCCAAGACAAAACATGGATAGTTCCACTAACCCCAACCTTTCACTACACCAACCCTCTACATCCAAAATGTTATTATCTGACATTTCTGCCAACTTCGATGTGATTCCACCACCAGTCAAATCTTCCCTTCCCCGTCTATTTCTGCGAGCTGCAGAGACTGCTGTCTTGGTGACTCCTCAGCTCACTCATCTCTCGCCTGCCATCCTTGCCCACCGCAGGAACTTTCCCTTGCAACCAAAGAAGGAGATGTAACACCTGTCCCCGCATCGCCTCTCTCACTTCCATTCAGGGGTCCCAATGGCCTTTACTGATGAGAAAGAGGTGTACTTCCGCCTCCTCCAACCTTTTGGTGCTTTTGATGTAGCTGCTACATCGATGAGACCAAGTGTCCACGAGGCAACCATTTTGTTGAACACTTGCATTCCAATTTCAGGTAACCCCCTCTCCAACTTTTACACCCACCCAGCTTCACTCACATCCCTGCCTGTGCACACACTTCTTTAAACGTTCCCTGCCCCGTCACACAGTTCCCTTCCTCTACCCCTTTAATCCTCTCATTCCCCTACCTCCCTACTCTGGATCCTCAATTTTTCTCCCCCGCTACCCCACCATTCCTTTCCCCCCACCATCCCATATTTTGGTCCCCACCATTTCCACCCTTCTGTCTTCTCCATCTTTGGTTACAATCTCCACCCTTCTCTCTCCCCCACGTAACCTATCTGCCAATCGAACCTTCCATGATTGAATGGCGGAGTAGACTTGATGGGCCGAATGGCTTTACTCTGCTCCGCGAACTTATGAACTTCCCATTACCTGAATCCACCTATCACTTCAAGGGTGGCACGGTGGCGCAGCGGTAGAGTTGCTGCCTTACAGAGCTTGCAGCGACGGAGACCCGGGTTCGATCCCGATTACGGGTGCTGTCCGTATGGAGTTTGTACGTTCTCCCCGTGACCTGCGTGAGTTTTCTCCGAGATCTGCGGTTTCCTCCCACACTCCAAAGACGTGCAGGTATATAGGTAAATTGGCTTGGTAAATGTGAAAATTGTCTCTAGTGTGTGTAGAAGAGTGTTAATATGTGGGGATCACTGGTTGGCGCGGACCCGGTGGGCCGAAGGGCCTGTTTCCGCGCTGTATCTCTAAAAACTAAACTAAACTAAACTTCCCAGTTCTCGCTCTGGACATTCCTCTCGCCTCTCTCTATCAGCTCTCTCCCCTGCTACTCCAGAGTCCTGATCCTGTCTATTTCCTTCTACAGATGCTGCCTGACTCGTTGTTCCTCCAGCAGTTTGTTATCTGCTTTACATCACTATGCATATTTATTTGCTCCATGTTTCACTTTTGAACTTATTCTCCTAGTGTTGCTGTTTATCATGCAGCACCTAGGTATTGAAATGACCACTATAAAACTCACCATTCCAATGGATACTATTTTCAAGCGTGTGAACAAAATGAGAAACATGTTTTACGATATTTTCTGAAGACACCCCTGTTGACTATAAGCTGCCAGCTGCTTTGGGTCCCGTGATTGTTCATTTTGTATTTAGCAAGAATAATCATTTGAGCAATTTTTTTTTAAATATGCCTACAGATAAATCAAAGTGTGGCAAAGAAATTAACTGCTCCAGATGATAAAGCTAATCCTGTGCATGTTATATAGCATTGCACAAAATTCTCATTAATTTCATGCAATTTTATATGATGACTGATCTCTTAAAAATTAAAATCTAAATGAGGTAAATTTCTGGTTTGCCAAAGGCTTCAAACCTAGCTTCTTTTGTTAGAGCATCTATAAACAATAGGTTGAAAAATGGTGGCCTTTTGTTCTACTCTCAGCGGAAGGTGGAAGAATCCTGGAAATCTCATTAATTTCTTTTTCCCAGGTATTCAAAAAGACTGTCAAGGCCAAATCAGCCATTGTTGAGCAGCAGTTAGAATTTTCTGTGAAAGGAGAGAGTTTGAATTTCGAGAAAAGAGGGTATTTGAGAATCTCAGAATAAACAAGATAACTTTGTTGAAATTAAAAATAATTTAAAAATGGGCTAGGATTTGTCTTGGGTAAGGAAGCATCTTTGTGCATAACATTGTGCACTGCAGTCTGATTGCTGAATGTGATCAGCTCCTTTGTACAAAGTTCTACAACAAGCTTGATCTGGGTCACTCTAGTGTACGACTTGCACACACCTGGTGGCTACCATGCAAGCATAGTGACAACAAATAGCATGTACCAATGTGCAACTGAGGCATGAGAAAAGCAAAGGCAACTCACTTTTAAAGCTTGCCCTGACAGGTTAGTTCACTGCGTGATGCATTGATAATCTTCCAACCCTGCTCTTATTTTAATTCCAGTATCTGTAACGCTGCCGGCTGCAATGGTAAGTTGTAGATCTTGTGGGTTGGTGAGGCAGGAGAGATAAGTCAGGTGTGAGTTGTGAATGGAGATGGGGAGGGCCAGAAAAATTGAGGATGGTGTATTGATTAATGGGAACACTGATGGATGGACACACGATCAGGATGTGGTGGTGGAGATGTCTTCAAGATTGGATTGTAGCCTACTCAGATGTGCAGCAGCAGCCAACAATTAGGACATGCTGGCCATCAAGTTTGCAGTACTGCGGATAACATGGATGCCAACATGTTAGGCTAAATTCAGCCTTATAAAGGATCTGCCCAAGCAGGTCTAGCCTCTGCAGTCCAATATTTGGTTCCCAAACATGATAGATCTTCCTTAGCTTACATACCTCCAGCACTAACGATACGATGTGATACGATAGAACTTTATTTATCCCAGGAGGGAACTTGGTCTGCCAACAGTCAGAAAACACAAGAACCATGAAACATGAAATGAAATGAGTGGAAAGTCCAGGAGTTGGGATGTGCAAAGATTGGGGAGGGAGGAGGGGAGTCAGTCTACCCCACGGCAGAAGGGGGAGGAGTTGTACAGTTTGACAGCCACAGGGAAAAAGGATCTCCTGTGGCGTTCTGTGTTGCATCTTGGTGGAACCAGTCTGTTGCTGAAGGTGCTCCTCAGGTTGACTAGTGTGTCATGGAGGGGGTGAGCTGTATTGTCCAAGATGTTCTGCAATTTGAGGAGCATCCTCCCCTCCACCATCTCCTGCACCTATCTCTAGAAATCAACACTCCACCCCCCACTACCCAATTACCAGCCAAAACACTGGGTAACTTCCCAACCAACAGCCTAACCCTGGCCCCTCTTAAACAATTGCAATTCTGACCTTTGTTTTTCCTGTTCAGTCACCAGAATGTCTTTCTCTCACTCTGTTAAGCTGATCTCTCACCATCCTTATCTGATGACAGGTCTAACCCATGCCACCTCTCTTTTAACATAAGCCTTATCTTCACTGCCATCCTTCTCCCCCCATTCAGTCACTAACTAACCCAGTCCCCCATTAGTTAGTTTAAACCCTGACCATAATGACCTGCCCAAACCTCAAGTTCCCAGTACTCCCGCTGAAGCTGTAATCTTTTCCATCTTCAACCTTGACCTCTCTTCCCACAGTCACATCAAAATGAAGCAGCAGATAAAGAGACTGATAGTGTTCAAGGCTGGATCAATGGTTTAAGATATTGGGTTAGTCGCATTGAAAAATTCTTCAGCAATAGTCCTTCAACGAAAATGTGCCTTGCTTATCAATGTGTCACATTTTCAATGTCTCTTTCCAAAAAAAGTTCAATAAATGTGCATGTGGAGAGAAATAAATTTTTTAAAATCCCTGATGTTGAGAAATATTGGCCCCTCCAAGGAAAGGAGTGGAACTAAACAGATGCTAATCTGGGAAAGTTTCCAACAGAAGCACTAATTAGCTTCAATTGACCTCAAAATATGTCTGTCAGAGTGACTGCCAAAGGTAAGCCCTTAAAATGCATGATCACTGGGATTTAAATGGAAAAGTGATCCTATCAGAATCTTTGGATAGAACCGAGGATTAGCAGGGAGCTAATCGCACAACAGGAGTACAATATAGAAAATGGAGCACTTGTAGTGAAGTCGAGATGATGTGTGTTAAACATTTTACAGAGGCGTAGATTGACAAATGTTATAATTGCAGTATATTTCTACCATGCAGAATGTATTGGAATAAGTAAAATGTCTGAAACATAGAAAATAAGTGCAGGAGTAGGCCATTCGGCTCTTCGAGCCAGCACCGCCATTCAATATGATCATGGCTGATCATCCAAAATCAGTACCCCGTTCCTGCTTTCTCCCCATATCCCTTGATTCCGTTAGCCCTAAGAGCTATATCTAACTCTCTCTTGAATACATCCAGCGAATTGGCCTCCCTTTTGTGGCAGAGAATTCCACAGATTCACAACTCTATGGGTGAAAAGGTTTTTCCTCATCTCAGTCCTAAATGGCCTACCCCTTATTCTTAAACGGTGGCCCCTGTTTCTGGACTCCCCCAGCATCTGGAATATTTTTCCTGCAATGAATGCAATCTGGAATGAAATAAAGTTCTTTGTAGTGTACAGTCAGGATCTTCATTAAAAAAACAGAACCACACTATTATCTCTGCAGCAATGAAATTGTACCTGTGTGATCCAAGATGGGGAAATATTTTGGAAAACAAAATCTGCCTAAGAATGTATAAGAAATTAAAAAAATAATGTAAGAATTACATTAAGAATGGCGGCACGGTAGCACAGCGGTAGAGTTGCTGCTTTACAGCGAATGCAGCGCCGGAGACTCAGGTTCGATCCTGACTACGGGTGCTGCACTGTAAGGAGTTTGTACGTTCTCCCCGTGACCTGCGTGGGTTTTCTCCGAGATCTTCGGTTTCCTCCCACACTCCAAAGACGTACAGGTATGTAGGTTAATTGGCTGGGTAAATGTAAAAATTGTCCCTAGTGGGTGTAGGATAGTGTTAGTGTACGGGGATCGCTGGGCGGCACGGACTTGGAGGGCCGAAAAGGCCTGTTTCCGGCTGTATATATATGATATGATATGATACTCACTAATAAGAGAAAGAGATTATCACCAAGAGAGTAAAATGTGTGCTATGCCTAGACTAAATGTGGAAAAAATTTCTGTCAAATAAAGCTGCAAATTAGCAGTGGGTAATAGTTGGACTAGAATTGAGATGGAAACAGACTTAATATATTCCCAGGGCATATATACAGGTATATTGAAGGCTTGTGTTTCAATGTTAAAATCTCAAAACTGACTACAAATTCATTTTTCTAGTGATTAGCTCTTTTGTACAAAGTTCTACAGGGTTGATCTAGGTCCCTGTGCCAGGAGCCTAATAAGATATATAAATTAAAAAAATTAATGCAAAAACAGAGATTAGAAAGATGAGGAAATGTAAATAACATTTGGATAAAACATAACGGGCAATAAAATCAGAATAAAGTCATAAACAATCAAGATGAAATTCAGAAGGATTCTAATTTGGGGCTTGCAGTAAATGTACTGTCCATATCAGTGGGGTCAGCCAGCCTACAATGTGCCTTTTATTCAACATCCGTTAACACAAAAGCATGAACCAAGGATGTAACTATAGTACCCTCTTGTGGAACAGTGGGGTATCAGAGGAGAAAGAGGTAGCTATGGGCAATAATAGTGCAAGAGAACATTAATATTCATTTGCGAAGTCTGATTCGGGGAGGCAAGAAGTGTTAAATACAGTTACAATGATTAAAACACACACATTTTCTCTAATAATAAAGCATTGTCAGAAAATAAACACCCCATACGTATATGATACCAGGAGGTTTATTAGCACTTGCAAGCTACTGCAAAGATTGCAGATGAGCTCATTAGCAGGAATCGGAATGCTGAAAATGATTCAACTCAATTTCTGACCAAACAATATTGTGCAAAAATGTTTGTTTATTGGAAGATAAGTTTTATGATTTGTGGTTTCCATTATAGATCTTTGGTTGTTACCACATTATTATTTGTGCGCTCAATTTTTTTTTGGTTGTCTTTCTTTAAAGCTGAGAGCATGGCATATATTGTATGTAAATTTGGAGATACAGGGAACAGCAGATGCTGGCATCTTAAGCAAAACACTGCTGAGTAACTCAGTGGTCCTGGCAGCATCTGTGGAGGGAATGAATTGGCACCGTTTTGAGTCAGGACCCTACTTTAATTTTGTACATAAATTTCCCTGGCTAGAGCAATGAGAATATGTTCATGATTGTGATCCTGAGAGATAGTTATGTCTTTTATTATCACATGCAACATGATGCTTGAGATCATTTTAATACTTTTTTACTTTTCAAACAACTTTTTGCATTACAATTACTGTTTATGAAATAGCAAAATTATTTTACAAAATGGGGAAGAATGATGAAAATTTAAAATTATTAATCACATATAACATTAGTTATAATTGTTTTCATGAATTTTTCTATAATGCATTGATTTTGAGTACCATTAGATAAAGTTATAGTGGCCATAATGTTGTCTTCACTATAGTTTCTTTCTGGTTAATTTTTTGAATTAAATAATTCATAAATGCTAACGTCGCCTATCAAATAATATGCACAGATTTTATTTTAAAATCATTTGGAAATTCTCAAAACCATGTGCATATACTTTCTTTGGTCTGTGCTCCGAATTCCCTTTATGCCTGCGGAAATCTTCAAATACCTTACACACTAAAACATCAGGAGGAAAAGCAAAGAAACCATACCTTTTCATTTGATATTTATGACATTTAACACAGCTATCGCTTTAGATGAAAAGCTTAAAGTTCAAGCACAGGTTTTTGACTGGTTTCAAATAAAAATCACAATGTAGAGACAAAATGGTTGTTTTTTTGGTAAAGTCTCATTTGATGTTGCTGTCTTTGTTGTGATATCTCATCTTGAGCTTCTGTGTGTTGAGGAAGAAATCACATCTGAATGTTTATTTTTCATCTGAGTGTTTGTAATTACTTGATCGGGAAACATGGCTGACTTCGAAGAAGCTAATGATGACCAGCAAATAATGTTATCCTAAGCAACTAAATGTAGGTATCAGTCAAGTGATGTGAAATTAATTAAGATAGGGGGGGGGAAGATGGCAACATTGACACAGAAACCTCGATGTGCTGCTGGTAATCATGGTACAAAGGCAAGCTAGCCCAACGATCTACAGCTCAAGACCTACATGACATATCATAAAAATAAATAAGACTGCTAATTATATGTTGGCAACAGGCGATTGGCCTTGCAAGTGATTGAATTATCATTAAAGCTTTGCTGGTTCAATCATATCTTTAGCGGAGTGAACCTTTTTGTTCTTGCTCTGAACTACATATGACTTAATACATTTGGACAAGGTCTACAAACTCAGGCATTTTAAAAGGCTGATAGTTGACCACAAAATCCCCTTGGTTTATGTTCAAAGAGGCTAAAAACATCCTATGCTCATCACTTTCCAACAGTCCATCAGCTGGATTTCTACACATGGAAAATATAATAGAATTAAATGTTTTCTAGTTGGAAGAATTTAACTTCTTGGATCTGCCAGCACCCTTTCACGGTATCCACACCAACCAATATATTACAAGCCATTGTCCCAATAGCTGAGGACAAGGCTTCGACCAAATTAAATGACTACACCAGGTTGTCTGCATTCTATATGCCAAACAACAATCAATTGTCGGTGTTGAGCAATGCAGAAGGTGATGGATCACTGCAAACTCTGTAGCTCGACTGTCTCCAGAGCAGATGGCTCTGGGGATGTAGACAAATGAGAGAGTGGAATAATTCCCATCATCAACCATGGGAGAGTTGTATAGTGCAGCAGACTAGGCCAATCAGTCTGCTAACATCTTCAGCCATAATTGACGATTGGATGACTCTATTTGGCCCCTTATCCAACATGTTGGTACCTATCCAATTCATCTCACTACAGATGGTACGAAAAGATGGCTGTGAAATCTGGACATCGCAAAAGCTATGAACCCTTAAACCATACCATCTGTACTGAAGACCTTTGGATAGAAACTCTTCAATCAAGCTGTCCTTGTGCAGATGCGATCCTGGCATCGGCTGACATGTGAAAGATTTCCCAATAATACACTATTGGGAAAAATAACTAGATTAAAATATTCAGGTTAATTTTCCGCAGGTTTTTAAAAAATCAAAAGTTGCAATGGAAGGGGTTTTGTTTTTTTAGTTTAGAAATACAGCACGGAAACTGGCCTTTCGGCCCACCGAGTCCGCACCGACCAGCAATCCCTGCACATTAACACTATCCTACGCACACTAGGGACAATTTACACACTTATACCAAGCCAATTAACCTACAAGCCTGTACATCTTTGGAGTGTGGAAGGAAACTGAAGATCTCGGAGAAAACCCACGGGGAGAACGTACATACTCCATACAGACAGCACCCGAAGTGGGGATCGAACCTGGGTCTTTGGCGCTGCAAGTGCTATAAGGCAGCAACTCTACTGCTGCGCCACCATGCCGGCCCTAAAAGTGCTTATCAAAAGGTTATCAACAGTACTATCACATGACAACTACTCACTGATACCACCACTCACTACTGTTTAGTTTGGGTTCCTGGTGGCACCACAACTTGCTGCATTAATGAATGCAGGAGCGGGATCAGGGCAGAGATTAACTGCACACATCATCAAGCCAGCATTTAGTTTAACATGGCATTAAGAGCCTCAGAAACCTAAGATTAACGAGTCCCAATGGAATAAACTCAATGTTGGAAAACAATCTTTTCTGTACAACACTCCCAGATTTGACAGGGTGATATAGAAGATAAAGATAATTAAATATATATATGGATTTCCAGCAGGCCTTAGAAGTCACAAAGTCGGTGGGAAGCAAAGGTAAAACCCATTGAGTAAAAGAGTCACTGGCAGCATGGACAATAAATTGATTTGGGTACAGAAGTGTGAATGACAGAGCAAATGTTTAATTTTCAAACTGGAAGAAGGTTGTCAGAGATATTTGTTTGAGGTTGGAGCTTGGATCGTCGTATTCTTATTATGTACATAGATCCTAGTCATAGGATATCTATAATCTGCTGTCAAAATGCATGATGACACAATGTTCAGAGGCAGGCTAGTAGAATTGCCTGACCAAATTTAATGGAGAAATGTGGAAGAAAGAGGAAAATAAATAGATTCAAAATTGCAGTTATGCGATGATAAAGCATTTTAAGAGAGCGAGTAACAAAGCATATAGGATCATGGATTTCATTAATAAAGCAAAAATTGCAAAATCAGGGAGTTAATATAGAGTGTAGACACATGGTAATGCAGATGGTGCTTTCCAAGAAAGGGCACAAAGTACTGGAGTAAATCAGCGGGTCAGGTTCTGGAGAACATAAATAGGTGAAGTTTTGGGTGGGGACCTTTCTTCAGACTGATTGTAAAAGTGGGGGGGGGGGGAAGAGAGCTGGAAGAGAGGTGAGGGCAGAGATGGCCAGATGAAAAGACAAAATACTGTGAGATAAGGAGAGAAGAGGCATAAAATGTGAAGCCAATGAAAGTTTCCCCCCATCTCTCCTTCCTGTATCCACTTATCACTTGTCTGACTTTGTTCTGCCCCCACCTCTCTTCCAGCTTTCTCCCCACCTCCTATAATCAGACTGAGGCAGGGACCTAACCCAATATATCAACTATTCATGTCCTACAGATAAGCTGACTGACCCGTTGAAGTATTGCCGCATTTGGTGTCTTTTTTTCAGATTATATAGAATCTTTGTATGATACTGATTTGGAGATATCTGGAGAATTGGGGCATTCTTTGGAAGAGTATGGCCTATGTGGGGTGATTTCTGGATAAGTAATTTTAGTTAGAAGAGTATATTAGAGAATCTGGAATAGCTCTTCTTGAAAGAAAAAATAGAAGAAATAGTCTTCCTGATGGTGGAAGTTTATGGACCAAATGGCAAATTAAAACATTTAAAGTCGTTGACAAATAGCCTAAGGAAAATATAAGCAGGAAATGCAGGTCAGTCAGCATCAGTGGAGCAAGAATCAGTTAACATTTGACAAGGTTCCATGACCCTTCTTCACTATCGAGTAAAATTAAAGATTGAGCACGGTTAAGATTCAGAAATGGAGGAGAGAACATACTGGTAGATTTATGACATGAGGTAGAAGGCAATAACAATTAATTGACAAAGGCTACATTAGGAGAAAGTTCAGAGTGTGGTAATCGGACAAACAATGAAACAAAATGTCAGTCCTGGAGGTGTAAATGCAAAATAACGATATGACATTACCAGATGGACTGAATGTTAGAAATCTGAAAGACAAATGCAAGCTATCTGAAATTGTTAAACTTGTTGTTGAATCCAAAAGTCTGTAGTGAGTTAAGAATTTTAATGCTATATATCTGAAAATGCGATTGGTATAGATTCCATTGTCATTTTTAAAAGGGGAATTGATTAGAAAAAATTGTAGCGGAATGGTGAAAGAACAAGGGAATCGAATTGACTGTTTTGTTCTGCAAAGAACCAGCACATCCTTTGATTAAATTACCCTCTTTCTGTGCTACATCAAATTTATTCTGTGAAAGATTGCTCTTGACTCCAAATATGTATTCATTTATATTGCCCCACATAGAAACATAGAAAAATAGGTGCAAGAGTAGGCCATTCGGCCTTTCGAGCCAGCACCACCATTCAATATGATCATGGCTGATCATCTAAAACCAGTACCCTGTTTCTGTTTTTCCCCATATCCCTTGATTCCTTTAGGCCCAAGAGCTAAATCTAACTCTCTCTTGAAAACATCCAGTGAATTGGCCTCCACTGCCTTCTGTGGCAGAGAATTCCACAGATTCACAACTCTGAGTGAAAAAGTTTTTCCGCATGTCCTTGTGCTAACCAAGGCCACTAATTGCCACGGATTTCCTGCAGGGATTCTGTGATCCTGTGACCTCCAGTGCAAAGAGGTTATCTTTAAGAGATCATTTTTGCAGACCATTTGTACCTTATCTATACAGCTGAACCTTCTTGCTTTTCTTACTGCAAATGTTAAGATTCAAGATGGAGATGGATGCAGGGAAACAAAGGTACCCATTCCTTCTCTCCTGAGATGCTGCCTGACCTGCTGAGTTACTCCAGCATTTTGTGAATAAATACCTTCGATTTGTATCAGCATCTGCAGTCATTTTCCTACGAAACAAAGGTACTGGTAAATGGATTGGGTTCCTGCCTCCCGCACCCTCAAAAACGATCTGGATGCCATGAGGTCACCTACCGGAGGTGCTCCCAAGGCACATAGACTGAATGGGTGAGGTGAGGGATGATGGATTGATGTGTCTGGATCGAGGCTTTAGCAGAGCGGGCTGCTGGAACTTCTGCAGCAGCCTGGGGTTCGACTGCATTTGGCACCGCTCCAAGAGGCTGAGCACGCAGGTCAGATGTGGCCTGCAGTGGCATGGAGCAGCGGTGGAGATACCAATAACTTCACTTGGCCAATGCCACCAGAACAATGGAGATATGGCCAAGTTAAGAACTCTACATTTATAACAACTTGGTTTGAATCAATAGACAATAGACAATACGTGCAGGAGTAGGCCATTCGGCCCTTCGAGCCAGCACCGCCATTCAATGCGATCATGGCTGATCATTCACAATCAGTACCCCAGAATCATGACGAATGGTGCCAAAACCTGGCGACTCTTGTATACTGTCTCAGTGTACTATTCCTATCCACTTACACTTAGCAAAGATTGTGCTTATGTATAGTAATACTTTTACTGAACTGTATGTTTAAAGGAATTTCACGGTTCATGTGACAATGTGCACGGCACGGTGGCGCAGTGATAGAGTTGTTGCCTTACAGTGCTTACAGCTCCAGATACCCGGGTTCGATCCCGACTACGGGTGCTGTCTGTACGGAGTTTGTACGTTCTCCCCGTGACCGCGAGGGTTTTCTCCAAGATCCTCGGTTTCCTCTCACACTCTAAAGACGTACAGGTTTGCAGGTAAATTGGCTTGGTATAAGAATAAATTGTCCCTAGTGTGTGTAGGATAGTATTAATGTGCGGGGATCGCTGTTCGGTGTGGACTCAGTGGGCATGCTGTATCTCTAAACTAAACTAAATAAAGTACCATTGTACCAGTAGAAATGTACCATTGTACCAGTAAAACAAATTCATTTTTTATAGGGCAGATATTAGACTTTCACCAACATTGTCTATACATTCGAAAATACAAATAACTCTCGGGATTTTCCATTTTATTGGCAATGTCACTTTTCCTCCACAATTCAAACTCTTATCAACATAAAAGCTTATACACTTCAAGAAATCCTTACAGGGTAATTAGCAGTTTCTTGCATTCTGTATTTGAAATGCTTCGCAATCCTCTCAAAATGTTTTTTAAATTCTTCTGGCCATGTGACTGTATGCTCACTAGGTTCCATGCACATTTATCTAGCAGTAGTCAAAGAATTCCCTGCAATTACTTTTCGTACCGTTTCCCACCATTACTTCAGTTGTCTTCCAAGGATTTATCATTGGCATCTTGTTGCTTACACAGCCACATTCATGCAAATGCATAGCACACATATGCTGGTATAACTTACCACTACCTACCTTGACATGCTCAATGCCTCCAGCTTGTCGTACTGCTTGCCTGAGAGGTAGCAGTGGAGGAATAGGAAGGGCAGCATGGTGGTGCAGCGGTAGAGTTGCTGCCTTACATCGCCAGAGACCGGGGTTCAATCCTGACCATGGGTGCTGTCTGTACGGAGTTTGCACGTTTTCCCCGGGTGCTCCGGTTTCCTCCCAAGCTCCAAAGACGTACAGGTTTCTAAGTTAAAATGCTAGTGTATGGGGATCGCTAGTCGGTGCAGACTCGGTGGGCCAAAGGAGCTGTTTCAGCAATGGATCTCTAAACGAAACCAAACTAAACTAAATCCTGGTAATTGACTGAGTGAAATAGTCTGATGCCGTATGTGACCTCAAGGTGAGTTCAGAAAAGCCTATCCACATAACATTTAAACCCTTGTTTTCTATCTCCAAAACAATTGAATGACTTCCTTCCTGCTGCAGCCTCTCTGCTGCTGAAACCTTCATGTGGACATGACTATGGACTTGACTATTCCACTGTTTTCCCGCTGGGCTTTTTTCGCTCTGCTGCCGGTATATTAATGTGGATCAAGTCTCACTAATTCATCATACTCATGCTTGCTGAGATGTATTAATCCCTTGTTGAGAAATCTTATCGTTTGCCATATCCTTTAAAATCTCTGTAATCTCTTTCCGCCTTACAAACACTTCAGATTTCTTCTCTCTACCAATCTAATCTCTCCTTATCCAAATGCTGAGCTCTCATCAGGCAAGCTTTTCACTGTGAAACTTTCTATTCGTCTTCACATCTTTTAGTCATCAAGGCATTGCTTAAATCTGGCCTCTTTGATTAATCTTTTGCTGATCAGCTATAATATCTACGTGATGTTGAATTTAGTTGGATAATCCAGTGAATTTAAAGGTATCTTAACAACCACCTGTTGCTTTTGCTTTTGTGTTGGCATTGCCAGTGTTGACTGTATTTTAATAAATATTTGTAGTCATTAAATTCTTGTAAAGTGACTCCCAAATCTTTTATACTGCTTCTAATAAATTTGAGCAAAACTCTGTCTGTTGAAAGTGTACGCCTGTTAAAGCCAGGCCCGACAGCTGTTAAAATCTGGAATTGTATGAAGATCAATTAAGTGGCTTTTGCTATATAACAGTGGTGTCCGGAAATGACAAAAACAATCGCTCACTAAACAGTTGCTGTACATCTGGCCAGTGTACATTATGTATATGGTCCACTGGTTGTGAATTTAACAGTGCCTGAGCTGCAAGGTTTTGGATGGGTTAAGTTATAGCTTTTACCACACTATGTCCACTTATGTGCAAACTTCAAGGGAAATCAGCTAAGTTCATAAGCCTGTATATCAGGATCTTGATCCAAGGCTAAAGTGGTTACAGGGGTTGGGTATTAGGCTGGTAAGTAGAGGCTCAGCATGATGTTTAGTAGATGACTTGTGCTGCTAAATATCAAGGGAGAGAGGAGAAGAAGGAACTGCAGTCGGGAAGGGCTCAATGAATCGAGGTGGGGAGAGTTTCACATGGATATAAATGTATTCTGGGGAGGTTTACAAGTAGGGTTAGTGGGTAGATCAGTGAAGGCACAGAGGACAAAGGGCAAAAGCCTGCATGATTAAATTACTTAAAGGGGTGCCACCTGAATCAAGTTTGCTGCACCATCTGGATTGAACTACTAACGCAGGCTTAAGTGGAAGTGTTTTTCTGTATGAATAGTCTATAGGCCACACTTGCACAGCTGTAAATTACAGAAATTATTGTACAGTCAAATTTAGGACTTTAATATGTTGATCACAGAGTCAGTGATTTTGTTCTGGGCACTGCACATCATTGAATGCCATTTAGAATGCTTGGCTCTTCCAAGAATTCACGCTGCCATGCACTTGGAGCACTTTGTACAACAAAAAAGACTTCATAATGAACATCTTAAGCCTGGGATTATTTTAATGATGGAATTCCCTGCCACAGAAGGCAGTGGGGGCCAATTCACTGGATGTTTTCAAGAGAGAGTTAGATTCAGGTCTTTGGGCTAGCAGAATCAAGTGATATGGGGAAAAGGCAAGAACGGGGTACTGATTTTGGATGATCAGCCATGATCATATTGAAAGGGCAATGCTGGCTCGAAGGGCGGAATGGTCAACTCCTGCACCTATTTTCCATGTTTCTATGTTTATCATGGAAATTTGAAATGCAAACACGTGGCACGATATACAGGCTTATGAACTTAGCTTATTCCCATGCACAGGGACTCTGCAAGAACCCTCTATTAAATATTTCTGGCTCAGCAGAATATCTGGCCTTAGCAATTCTGGGAATATGGTACTTTGCGGTAGATATATGAAAAAGGAATATTCTTCCATTTTATGCAAGTCAACGGCTCAGTGGTTCTTTATAGTCACGTATGCACTGGACATTGAAATTCATTTTTTGCATAGATCGCACATGCACCCGTCATCTTATTTTGGCGCCATTAATAAAAAGCCTGGTCCACGTGTTCGATGTACCGGAGAGGCTTCTAATCGCGGTAACCCCCAGGAGACTGCAGGGCCTCCTCCATCATGCTGGACCACCTCTGGGTCTCGGGGGCATCTCCTGCAGCCAACCTTGAAGGCGCTGGAGGCAATAACCCGGTCCCTCTCCTTCCAGCCCACTCCTTTGTTGCCATCAGCTCTGTGACTCCCCCTGACTCTCCGGTCTTCAGGGCCGAGCTCGGCAGCTTCTGAGCTTCCCCCCAGCAGGCCTCGGCCCATCGGGTCTTCCGTCGCGGCGGCCCACCAGGTCTTTCTTCCAAGCATGTGAGGCTTTTGTGTAAGAGGTCAGGACACCCACCACCACCCACTCACAGGAAATCTTAGATGCACATTCCTTAGGAGGTGAATACTTGGCATATCCACAGCCAGACTTCAGTTGGAGATCCACAATTGTAGGGTGGGTTTCAAATAGGACATGGAAGTGCATTGGTTTTCACAGCTAGAGTTTTGAAAGATCGATCCAGAGATATGATTGTCAATCCTAAATTCAACAGGGGAATTTAAATTCAAGTACTTAACCTTTTGCTAAAGCCATTCTCCACAAAACTACCAGATTGTCAAAAAGAAAAATGATCAGGGTAACTTTATCCTTCAAGGAAGAAAACCTACTTTCCTTTTCTTACCCAATGCAGACCTTGTACGAGTCCTAACACATCTGTGAGTCTGAAAAAGGATCTCGACCCGAAACGTCACCTATCCATGTTCACCAGAGATGTCGCCTGACCTGCTGAATTACTCCAGCCCTTTGTGCCCTTTTGAGCATTAACAGGCATCTACAGTTCTTTGTTTCTACATGAGTGAGGTTCTTGTCAGTGAAAATCTGAATCCAGTAGCAAACAAGGTTGCAGCAATATATTTTTTAATTGGGTTTAATCAAGTTTTTCCATTCAGAGTGTCTTTGAAAAGTATGTCTTTGTGTGAAGAAATTAATGCAAATATTCTGTATCTGTCTGGATGAAAGTGCAACCTTCATAAATCTGACTCTGCATGTTGTGAAGCAAAGGTCAAGATCACTGCAGACCCATAATTACGCACACTCCCCTCAATGATTCTTTATGGTATAAAAGGAGATGTGATGACCCAACTTTTACTTTTCAAAGTTACCTTTTAGAAAATGCCAGATGCCAATTTATTTACTAACTGGGACGTAACTAATTGGCTTGAGCTCCACTTCCTTGCCTCTTATCGTAGATTTCCCTTATTGATCTTGTTTCGCAATGTGGACACAAAATTAGTCAACAGATATGAATCATGCATCCTGCAACCTAGATCCTGGATAAGGTAAACAGCGCAATCAGCTAAATTATGCCTTCATGCATTAAATGATCCCAGAACTTTAGCAAGTAAAATTTTGTAGTTACAGATCACATCCAAAGGTATTTGAATCAAGCTAAACAAAAACCTTAGTTTTGGAAGGGTAAACCAAGTCCTAATTCTCTGCATAAATATATACACAATATGGCACCCTCAGTGCACCAAAAAGTGGTATTGGCAGTGATTTGATGGAATTTACACAAATGAGAGGAACAGATATGGATGGAGTGGATGTAGAGAGGATGCTTCCACAACTGGGAGAGTCAAGGAATAGATCATAGCCTCAGAATTAAAGGACGTTCCTTTCAGGAAGGAGATGAGGAGGAATTTCTTTAGTTAGAGGGTGATGAATATGTGGAATTCTTTGCTACAAAAGGCTGTGGAGGCCAAGTCGGTGGATATTTTTAAGGCAGAGATAGATAGATTCTTGATTAGTATGGGTGTCAGAGGTTACAGGGAGAAGGCAGGAAAATGGGGTTAGGAGAGAGAGAGAGATCAGCCATGATTGAATGGCAGAGTAGACTTGATGGACTGAATGGCCTAATTATGATCTTATGATATGAGATTCGTGCAAAAACTGGCTTTAAGTCATTCACTTCAAAATTATATTTTAATCTTGCACTGGAAATCAGCATTTCCCAGTATTTATAATTTAGAATTGGCATGTTTTCAATCAATTTTAGGCCATCATTTACAGGGCAAGTGAAGAAAGAGTTATGGAAATGCATGCAAGACCAAACTTATTTGCGACTTGTGTTTGTCTTTTCTAAACTGTAAAATTTAGTGCTACAATCATTCAGGCTTTTCAACTGAAATGATGGCGCTACATTGTCAGCATTTACCATCATTGCACTGTGAATTTGAATGCAATGCCTAGACCTTGTATCTGTTTGGTAAATGGGGGATTCCAGAAGGTAGCTGTCAGTGATTCCTTGTTTCCCCACACTATATATGTTTGTGCACCATTCTTTAGCACAAGTCTTCAGGAATGTGTGAAAAGGATAAACACTTCAGACTATCATTCACTAAAATAAACTCAGAAAGTCTTTTGGTTTGTTGTATGAAATGTAAGTTGTACCAGCAGAGAAAAAAGACAATTGTTGTTTGAAAAACTCTCTGGCCCTATCAAAACTAATTTTATGGGTGCAGATTATAATTCACAAAGCACTCAAAAAGAGATGTATGGTTAATGAAGAAAGTGAAACTTTCATACTTAATTATTTGTGGCACTTGTACAAAGTATAATTTTCCTTTTCTAAAGCCTGAATAGAATTGGTCTCTCCCCATAATCTCACTGTGACAGCATTACTGTTTTTTGATTATTAAAATAAAATATCTGGTACATCGTGGAGTCCTGCTGTGCTTACAGAAATGTCTTTAAATTGCAAAGCTGCAAATTAAAATTGAAGCATGGAAATTGAAGCATAGAATTTGAACCTGGGTTTTTGCTCCCTGTCAGATATGAAGCAGCCATCTGTCAATGAAAAAATAATTAGCATTTGTTGTGTTAATGAGGTGCCATTCCCCCTGTAAAAACACATCCCATTTAATGATTGAAAAGATGCACACACTTTACTTAGTGTAGCTGGAAGTTTGTTTCCTGATTAATTCAAGTTCTTTTGTATGTTTTGCTATAATTTTAAATTGTAGTTTAGTGCATTGTAGAATTGATTTACACTGAATGAGCAAGTTTAGTAATTGGAAAGTGAATCGATTTATGAAGGTATAAATGTAAAGTAACTGCAATATGTTGCAGACTCTGTTGTTTATTTCACATTAAGTAAATTAACATTTTGCAATAATGAGATGTATAAACATGAAAAATATGTTCTTGGACACCCAACCAAAGTATCACTAATCTCAAAGAGCATGCATTAGTAAATCTTTGTAACATCAACATGCATGGCAAAAGGTTTTCCATCACTTTATTTGATGCAGTCTTACATTTATTGGAGATAGATAGGTATGTTGTTCAAATAAAACAAACTCTGAAGTAAATTCAGAAAATACTAGGCATAAAAACTAGCGGTCAGCACAGTTCAGCAACTCACCATCTTAACTGCCTCTTTAATCAGTGCAATTCCTCTTATATTTCTCTGAAATGCTCCTGAGCCAAGGAGAAAAGTGTCACTGCAAGTGATAAAAATGGCACGAGGATTGGAGTCATAAAAATGATGGTTGAAGAATTATATACTGAGCAACCTCTTTGGGTCCTCCACCACTTCTTTCTTCATTACTAACTGTACTGCCAATGCTTTTAAAATGATGAGAATTGGCTTTAAACAGTCAGTGTCGAATCAACTGTCTTTGGGTTTTCCATGGAAAATAGTTAAAATATCTCAAGATGTGAATTTTAAATGATCATTCCAAGCAGAAGAGGAACAGAGTACATCAAAGGAACATCAATGTCAGTTTTGTGGAGAAGGCATGGCATATTTTAATGTAACTTGCCTGATGGAAAAATGAAACCCTATTACTTTTGCAATTGTTTGACGATATCAGCACTGGACAGGTAGCTACACTTTCATGATTTGGGGCTCATGATTCAGTGATGGGTACCTTACAACCATGACTTGCATTTTGCATTGATGCTATTTATTTCAATACAATGTTGCAATCATGTATTCACTTTTTAATAATAATGACTTGAATTAATATGAACATTTTTTTTAAATGAAAAAGTTAAATTAAAAATAATATTTAGTTCTGAGATTTTCAAAAGGTTTATAAAGATTTCAAAAAGGCTTTTGGCACAATTGGCCTTCATCAGTCAAGAGTATTGATTACAGAGGTTGGGAGGTCATGTTACAGTTGTATAAGACGTTGGTGAGACTGCATTTAGAGTATTGTGTTCAGTTCTGGGCACCATGTTATAGCAAAGATATTGACAAGCTTGAAAGGGTTCAGAGAAGATGTTTCCAGGACTAGAGGGTCTGAGCTATAGGGAGAGGCTAAGAAAGCTGGGTCTCCATTCTTTGGAGTGCAGGAGGATGAGGGGTGATCTAATAGAGGTGGATAAAATCATGAGAGGAATAAATCGGGTAGATGCACAGAATCTCTTGCCCAGAGTGGGGGAATCAAGGACCAGAGGACAGGTTCAAGGTGAAAGGTGAAGATTTAATAGGAATCTGAGGGGTAACTTTTTCACACAAAGGATGGTGGGTGTGTGGAACAAGCTGCCAGAGGAGGTAGTTGAGGCTGGGACTTAGACCAACGTTTAAGAAACAGTTCGACAGGTGCATGGATAGGACATGTTTGGAGGGATATTGGCCAAACACAGGCAGGTAGGACTAATGTAGCTGGGACATATTGGCCGTTGTGGACAAGTCGGAGCAAAGGGCCTGTTTCCACACTGTTTCACTCTATGACTCTATGAATCTATAAAGCAAGAATGTGTAACATAAATAGGGTAGACAGTCAGAACCCTTTTCCCAAGGTGGAAATGTCAAAGACTAGAGGATAAGCTTGCAGGTGAGTGGGGTAAAATTTAAAGGAGATATTTTGGGCATGTTTTTTTACAGAGTAGTGAGTGTCTGGAATGCACTGCCAAGGGTGATGGTGGAGGCAGATATGAGAATAGCATTGAAGAGGCTTTTACGTAGGCACATGTATATAGAGGGATATGGATCAATGCAGGCAGGGGAGATCAGTTTAACTTGACATCAAGTCTGGCATGAACATAGAGGGCCAAAGGGCCTGTTCCTTTGCTGTACTGTTCTATATAACATCTTGCCTTGCTTTTGAAAATGCATGTGCCAGAGACAACAACACTTATTTATCACTTGCGTGTAATATAGTTTGGAACAAGTTGCAAGCAGATCCATAATTGAAGCAGATCGTTACACTTTTCACACAGATGAAGGCTGATAGATTTTATTTCCCAATCATAGTTAACTATTACTGAACCAGTACTATTAGGCAACATGGAAATGGTGATGAAATACAACACCGATGCCCATGCAACAAGCTGATTTTCCCTTAGCAGATAACATTCCAAACAGCAGACACCATATTCCAGCTGACAATTGGGAAAGAATCTCACTAATTTAAAGCAGATTATGGGGCTATTTTCTGTAATGTATTTGTGTCAGCTTTCGAAGAGAATATCCCATTTTCTAGCTTTTCTGATACCCTTTCATTATTTGAATTTTCAATATAAATCCACTATCCAGAGTATAAAAAGCACTTCGCTCAGTGTGGTCAGCCAGTAAAAAACATATAATTGCAGCCATTGTTAAAAAAAATCTTCATTATTATGGATCAATTTATCATCCTTAGTTACCATTTGATATGGCTGCACAACATATTGAGTATTGATTGTGCCAATGTAACAGTGCTATTGCAACAAGTGAGTTGATTTGAAGGTGATTGCTTTCCAATTATTATACACTAAATGAACTGCAGAAGTGCCAATCTATGAGGAAAATTATAAGGAAGAACAGCTGTTCCACTAAATATTGTGAACCGAATGTATTTGCACCACAGGACAGTTGTTTATTTGGTTTTGAGAAATGGAAAATAAATTTATTGAACTGTCAAGGCTTGGGTAAGTAAAGTGCTGAGTATGGGACATTGTTTTGCACTGTTTCCAGTCAATAGTTTCTTACAGTAAAATGCCAATATTTCCTGAAACCTCACTCTGCATTTGCCATTTTGACATAGATTTGAGCAATTTGACAGGAGCTTTGAGCTGACTGTATATTTGATACCATTTTGGGTATCAGGCTGATGGTCTGCAGACAGAAATCATCAGCGTATGAAAGTCATATAGTCATGGTCGCCTAGAGATGTGGAATAGTTTAGTTTAGTTTAGAAATTCAGCTCGGAAATAAACCCTTCGGCCCACCGTGTCCATGCCAACCAGAGATCCCTGCATATTAGCACTACCCTACACACATACACGCAAACACACACACTAGGGATGATTTACAATTTTACCAAGCCAATTAACCTACAAGCCTGTTCGTCTTTGCAGAAAACTGGAGCACACGGGAAAAACCCACACAGGTCACAGAAAGAATGTGCAAACTCCATTAAGACAAGCACGCGTAGTCAGAATCGAACCCGGGTCTCTGGCGGTGTAAGGCAGCAACTCTACCGCTGTGCCACCTACATAGGAGACCTACAGAATGAACCCTAAAATTAATGTGCTCTATCTTTTGCTTCAATGCTTAGGATTGTAGCAACGTTCAAACTAGCAACACTCAACTCCCACACAACTGCATTAACCATTAATTCTGTAGGACATTCCTGTGCACACTTCCCTGTTACATGAGCAGAGAGCTTAAGGGGACAAACATGTTAAGGGAACAAGCATGTTCAAACATCCATGGTGGAGGTGGTACCAGCCATCTGTGAGAGGGGCATCAGTGAGGTTATGGTCAAAGGTGGCACAGTGGCAATCAGTGGTGAGGGATGAAAACTAAATGTCGGTGACACGTAACAGATTAGGCAGCATCTGTGGACAATAGACAATAGACAATAGACAATAGGTGCAGGAGTAGGCCATTCAGCCCTTCGAGCCAGCACCGCCATTCAATGCGATCATGGCTGATCACTCTCAATCAGTACCCCGTTCCTGCCTTCTCCCCATACCCCCTCACTCCGCTATCCTTAAGAGCTCTATCCAGCTCTCTCTTGAAAGCATCCAACGAACTGGCCTCCACTGCCTTCTGAGGCAAAGAATTCCACACCTTCACCACCCTCTGACTGAAAAAGTTCTTCCTCATCTCCGTTCTAAATGGCCTACCCCTTATTCTTAAACTGTGGCCCCTTGTTCTGGACTCCCCCAACATTGGGAACATGTTATCTGCCTCTAATGTGTCCAATCCCCTAATTATCTTATATGTTTCAATAAGATCCCCCCTCATCCTTCTAAATTCCAGTGTATACAAGCCCAATCGCTCCAGCCTTTCAACATACGACAGTCCCGCCATTCCGGGAATTAACCTAGTGAACCTACGCTGCACGCCCTCCATAGCAAGAATATCCTTCCTCAAATTTGGAGACCAAAACTGCACACAGTATTCCAGGTGCGGTCTCACCAGGGCCCGGTACAACTGTAGAAGGACCTCTTTGCTCCTATACTCAACTCCTCTTGTTACGAAGGCCAACATTCCATTGGCTTTCTTCACTGCCTGCTGTACCTGCATGCTTCCTTTCATTGACTGATGCACTAGGACACCCAGATCTCGTTAAACTCCCCCTCCTCCTAACTTGACACCATTCAGATAATAATCTGCCTTTCTATTCTTACTTCCAAAGTGAATAACCTCACACTTATCTACATTAAACTGCATCTGCCATGTATCCGCCCACTCACACAAGGGACAGGGAGCATGTTTCCCAGTTCTGTTGAACGAACCCATAAGGAGCAGTGAAGGTCAGATTATGCTTCTTTGCATATTACTTTGCGACTGATAAGACTATAGCTTATACATGCTCAGTCGTATAAGCTATAGACACTGAAAGAAAAATGGAATAAAACTGAGCCAACTTTTTTTTCAATTTCCCCTGACTAGTCTGAAGAAGGGTCTCGGCCTGAAACATAACATGTTCCTTCTCTCCAGAGATGCTGGCTGTCTCGCTGAGTTACTCCTGCAATTTTGTGTATCTTGAGCCAAAATGATGATGACAAGCAAAAATCAGTTCAAGTACAAACAGGAAAAAAAAGGTGTGAGCTACTTCAAGTTGGATAAATCAATATTTAGTCCTGCAGGGCACAACATGCCAACACAGAGGATGATGTATTGTATCTTGAGCTTGTAATGGATGCATCGTGACAATGTAGGAGGTCAGAGAGGGATGGTGGATTAAGGCAACCGGCCACACTTGCAGACAGAGCAGAGGTGCTTTGCAAACCATTCGCTCTTTCTACCTTTGCTTTCTCCATTGCAGATGAGATCACATTGTGAGCACCCAATGCAGTAGAATAGATTGAAAGAAGTACATGGGAATTGGAGCACCATGGAGTACATGGGTTTGAGTTCCTGCTTGTGGAAAGGGAAGTGAAAGGACAGGGATGGCACCTCCTGTGTGGAACATCTCATGTCTTCTTGGAGGTCTTCATCCTTCCGCTTCCCGTCAACCAAGGAACCAGCTTATGAAAACACTAAAAAAGGCAAAGCCACATTGAAAGCAGGCTAAAGAGTGATAGGTTTCATTTTTGTTTCCATTTTGCCGGAAAAAAACCATAAAATAGTATTGGAATGTGCATTTTATGAGAGATTTTATTTATGAGGTGCCAGTATAATGGTAAGTGATCAAGGAATGATCATGAGTTTGGGAAGCTGATGAACAAGGGTAGGCAATGGGATTAATGGGTTAGCTGAATGTGCAGTTCTGAGGCATTGTAACCTTTCCTTTTATCCTTTCCCTTATTATTTTACCTCACCTTTTTCTACTCTTCATGCTTTTGTTCCTCAACTTGCCCACAGGGCATGATGAGTTACTTCAATTTGTACAACTGGTCCACTGTGTATATTGTTACTCCATTAAGTCGACTATTGCTGGGCTAACTCAGACAGGTCTGGTTAGTGAAAGAGTTAACTGAGGGTATCAGGTGCATACTCCATAAACTTCCTTGTTACTGCTTGGATATCACAGCGTGGGTTCTTGAATGGAGTTATGAAAAATGTCACGAGTCGATTCCCCTTGTCAATTAGCAGGTAGCCTAGGGATAATGTGATTACGGCCAAAATAACAGGCGTTCTTCTATAAGAGGTATTGCCTGTGTTTATACTGGTTGCTCACAAAGGGAATGAAACCCTTTTTGATTCAGGGAAATGGCAATGCTCTTGAGATGTAGACAAACCAATGAAGGTAAACCCGATAACTTTACGTTGGGGGTTTTTGCAAAGGATCATCAGCTAGCTACAGTGCCAGAGTTAGCCATCCCTAAAACTCCCCTTCTGTGCAAAGGTCAGAAGGGAACTGAAGATTGGTTGCTTTCACATTCAGTAATGCAGAGGGCCTTGACAGAGGTTGAGAATAGTTTATGCTGGGGTAACTCAGCGGGTCAGGCAGCATCTCAGGAGAGAAGGAATGAGTGACCTTTCTGGTCAAGACCTGAAGGGTCTCAACCCAAAACGTCACCCATTCCTTCTTTCCTGAGATGCTGCCTGACCCACTGAGTTACTCCAGCATTTGTGTCTACCTTCGATTTAAACCAGCATCTGCAGGTTTTTTTCCTACACATCTTGAGAATAGGTTCGTTTTATTTTAGACATACAGCGCGGAATCAGGCCCTTCGGCCACCGAGTCCACACCGACCAGCGATCCCCGCACATTAACACTACCCTACACCCACCAGGGACAATTGTTTTACAGTTACACCAAGCCAATTAACCTACAAACCTGTACGTCTTTGGAGCGTGGGAGGAAACTAAAGATCTCGGAGAAAACCCACGCAGGTCTCAGGGAGAACGTACAAACTCCGTACAGACAGTTCCTGTAGCCGGGATCGAACCCATGTCTTTAGCGATGTAAGGCAATAGCTCTGCCAGCTGTGCTGCTGTGCCGACCACACGCCTGCTGTTTCTGGCAAGAGATTATAAGTTAATTCTGCATTTCCGTGTAAAGAAAAGTTTGGTGATCCCCATTATGTAGCAGAATACTGTAAACTGTGGATTGTGTCTTGACTAGAAACCAGGAATAATCTGCATGCATTAAAGTTAAGAGCCATTTCACCTTTGTCGTCACAGGCAACAGGATTTCTGCTCTGCTGTGAGATTGGGGCATGACCATAACAGTGAACAAATTTCAGGATGTGGTGGAATGAAGCAATGATCCCTCTGCAGACAATTGCTCATGAAAGACTTCTTTGTTCAGTGGCCTTTACTCCTCTTAGCTCTTATTAAAGCTTGTCCTGTTCTGCATGGTTTTTATTTATTTTCTATGCTCAATTCTAAATGAACACTGATCAGGTCACAATGCATAAGAAGGAACTACAGATGCCGGTTTACACTGCAGATAGACACAAAATGCTGGAGTAACTCAGCAGGTCAGACCGCATCTCTGGAGGAAAGGACTAGGTGACGTTTCGGGTCGCGACCCTCCTTGAGTCTGATGAAGGTTCTCTAGAATTGTCTCTAACCAAAACATCGCCTATTCTATTTCTCCAGAGATGCTGCCTGACCCACTGAGTTACTCCAGTATTTTGTGTCTATCTTCATTGAGCAGGTCACCTATGCTGCAGCTCAATGAACAGCAATGACATCAAGACCAGCCAAACCCTCCCACTTCCCCTCTTCACTTGCGCTTTATCGATGTGGGTTATGAACATGTGCTGTGGTATGACTAATCGATGCTATTACATGGCCCCATGACACTGCACAGCCAACCAGATTTTTCGCTCTTTGAAACCTCCCAGGTAAATAATTATCGGGAAACTTATTCTGGTTATGGCACGCCTTAGTACATTTCATTTTCAGATGTTTGTTATAGAAAGTCTGCCATCTGAAATTAAGACCAAGTTCAGGGTCAGAAAGAGGTAGGGTTAGCATTCAGAGGATGAGGAGCACAACCAGAGGTCAAGTTGGCAAGGTCAGGGGTCGGAACTGGGTGAGGGGAGGGGGATCAAGAAGAATTAGAGTCCAGAGTCAGAGCTAGATGTTGATCCTTTTCAAGGCTTGGATTTGGGGTCAGTGGCAGTGATCGGGGAATTGGGTGTAGATTGGGGCCTCGACTTGAAGAATCGAAAGAACATTGATTGGGGTGGTATTGGAATGGATTTTAAAAGGAAATCTATGAAAGTTGGTACATTAGCTACAAGATGAAATATTCCTCTCCTCTCAATGTTTTCTTCGTTCCTATGTGTTGTCACTCATAATATTAACCAAAGGAATCTAAGTGCTGTGTATTTTGTGACTTAAATGTTCTATTTGTAATGAGGTTGTTTGTGAGTCAAGATGATAAGAGGATCAAGCCTGGAACTTCAGGATGGGGTATATTTGTTGTCTGAGGATTGGGTGGGTTATTTTTTTTAAAGGTTAGTAGTGGGATTAGGGGTGGAAGGGAGGGTCTGAAGGGCAAATATAAGTCTGTTGACAAAGATCCCACTGCAACATTATGCTAATAAAACTTGTTTTTCCTGGAAATAATTTGATGATTGGTAAAATAATTTGAAAAGTGCATGTTTAATCATTTCATTCCAAACAGGCCATTAAAGGCAGGAAGGACACAAAAATTTTAGGACGATGCTATGAATGAACAATCCATAGAAGAAATCATTGTGATGCAAAGAATATTTCATCTCGAGGCTAACAGAGCAACTTTCATAGATTTCTCCTTAATTGATGTGAATTTTGATTGATCATAAGTTTTAACCTTGCCATTAAGAAGGGTGAAAAAGGAGATCTGAATAAATATATTTATCTAAAGAATTCTGGAAACAAGAGCTTTGCCACAGGGAGTCATTGAGGCAGACCATTGAATCAAGGGAGCGAAAATTGGATAACTGTTTGAAGCAGATGAAGACTGATTGCAGGGAGGGTACAAAACAAAAGGATTTGATTTGTAATACCGCGGCATCGAGTCAGCACAGATACAATAAAACAAATAGTTGGCTTCTGGACTCTAAATTCCCTTGACTCTAAAATGGTTTAACTTTAGGCTTGAGATTCAGCTGTATTTTACAGCATCAATTTAATCTTTTTATCCATTTGCAGAAAATAATAGACTGGAACTTTTATATAGCTAGCTTTTTTTCTAAACATAAAGATATTAAACTGTTTGTGGTTATTATGTAATAGTAGGCAAACTTGGATCATGGTCTTGTAAATTTATAATTAAAGAATTGAGTAATCCATGTACGATTCTTATACTTATGTTAATTTATATTTTTACAAATTTGCATTGTAGCTATCGGAAATTAATTTTAACTCAGTAAATGTTAAAAGAAGCAAAGTACTGTTGTAAATTCACTTTGTGAGTGGAATACGCCCAATATACATTTATTATATATTGGTAAACATATCAATTAGCTTGATTTGTATTCATCAAGTAAATGTTGTGCTTTCTTGCATGCTGAAACTAATCACTGCTGTTCATAGTCCCTGTTATTCATACCGTTTGTAAGTATTTTCTTTTTTCCATTTCATTTACATGGCAGAACAAACTGAACTACCAAATGGAAATGGAACAAATTAAATTTCTAAGCAACAGATCTCATATTTTCCACTTGATCAATGACAATAAAGATATATTGTATTGTATTGTATTGTATTGTATATATTAAAATGCCAATGCTTGGGATGGCTTTGATCTCAAAATGGAAAATAAAAACATTTTTAAAATGGGAAGTGAGTTAGCCACGGAAAGATTTTCTTAATATCCTTGTTGCTTAAAATTAATTCCCTATTTACTAGTTTGGATGTGAAGAATGTCTTGTGGAACAAATAAACCTGATTATATGTTGCAAATGTTGTATAACTTATGAATTATTACTTCCCGTCCACAGGCTGTTGATACCAATTTGGCTGCTGTTGATAGTCACTGGATCTTCATAAATGAGGTAATTTGAAATTGTGTGGAACGTCACACAATGTACCATAACTTTGATAAATATGAGTGTAAATTGTATTTGGGTTTTATATTGTATACATGGGTAGTGTACAAAATGTGTAGCTCATTCACCTGGAACTAAGTTTTCTATCCACATGAAGAGAAATGTTCACTGAAGGCACCAATTTATCCTCTAATAATCCACAGGATGCATTTATGCCATGTGTGAACATGTTCAATTATTGCTTTATTGAGTCCAAAGTTTTTTTAAAATGTTGTTGAACTTATTTGACTTATCGGTCAGGTAGTTAACATAAAAGAAGTGAGCCTCTTCAAAAAATATAGAATTCCTATTTAGAAGCTGTGTATCCTACTTATATTTTGCTTAAATTTACATTTTGGAGTAGACGAACAACAACAGACCTTTGAAGCCATCGAGCTTGTTAAACTATTCATGTGGGTTATGTGTGTACATCGATGGATGTTAGTTGCCTGTGGTTCACATACATGACTACTCTTATCCTACTTAAAGAGATCACTCTCAGTTAAAAAAAAACTCGAAATAACCCTGCATTCAAATATTCTAAGGGATGTGAAGTTCTCGATTTCTGTTGTCCTTTATGTGAAACCAAGTTTCACACCTAGGACTGTGATTCATTGTTCTGAATTTCATTTTCACTTTCTCCTTACCAAACCTTTTAGCTTGTTTTTTTTTCTTCGATTTAAACACCTCAATTATACAACTTTCTACATTTTTGGTAATGTAAGCCATGAAAGTGCCTTGCTTTGATTTTGTGATGGAGTTTATAGCTTATTTTTAAAGTCACACAATATACTGTACTGGAGTTCATAGTGTTAAAATACTGTACTGTACTAAAGCAAAAATTGATAGTATTTCTGATAAATGATAAATATCAATAGAACACACAACAGATTTTTGACTGATATAAGAATTGTTATTGTTCATACACCAAATGGCTAATAATTGCAATAAGCTTCTTTGAACTTGAAGCTGTGCCATATTATCCTAATCAATCAAGCTACATCAGGACTACATCCCATCTCAAAACCATGTTGGTGTAGTCCTGAACCCATGTAGACCTGAACAATTTCTGTCCAAGCTTGGGTCAGGGACTTGAGGAGGGAGAGAGGAGAAAAGGTGTAGGTCAGAACTCAGGAGAAGAGTATGAGAGTTGGGGGCAGCATCAATTTAAGGGTTTGGCCAAAGTGTGAGGAATTAGATGGAGGAAGCAGCAGGATAGAATGGGAAAGCAAAGTAACTCGGTGGAGGCCAAGTGAATCGGACAGTGTGAAATATAGGTACGGTAATTTTGGATGGAATTAGGGAGAGTGCAGTTTGAGATACACCAGGTACAGGAACCATCAGATCCAAGTAAGAGCGGGGGAAAAATCCAGAATTGGAGGGTGGTTGGGAAGGATTCACTGTTCTTACTCTAAAAACAATTTACCTTTGGCAAGACCGGCAGGTCTCATTGTCTTTTTTTGTGGCGTGTCCGTCTCCTTAAACCTCAGCCCATCAGAATGGGCAGCCAAGATCCTGTTTCACATTGTTGACACTCCAGGACCACTTAACTTTCGACCATGACAGCTCCTGTTTCCACTGTGGTCTCAGATTTGAAATTCTCATTCTTATGTTCATATACCTTCATGAGTTCTCTCTACATCCTCCTACTGCCTAGCTGGTCATTTTGACTTTTAGCAACCACCTAACATTCCCTGTGCTAGACCCTATTTGGTTGACTCATGACATGTTGCAAACTCACCTCTTTCAATCTACTATTAATGACCATGCCTTCAACTGCTGCAGTATTTTGCCCAGAACTTCCCAAAATGTTACTCGAACTCTCCATCTCTGTCCTCTTCTAAGATCCTCAAACCCACCGTTTTGACTATCAAGATGAGACTCTGTCACATTATTGCTTCAGTAAATCAGAATCTAGCCATGCTTTTATGAAGTGCAATGGGTATTTTTCAAGAATTAATGTAGATAAAATATAACTACAATTTGTTGCTTGGCATCATTTTGCATTTCATCCTCTTGATCCAAAATTTAACAATGCGTGATAGGCAATCATTAAATCACCCATGTTACCTTGGTCTTCTCCTACCCTTAAGGATACTTTCATCTGTCAAGCAAATTGAGAAGAGGATGTTGTTTGCAGCCATTGTCTTGGTTTGGTTTAATTTAGTTTCATTTAGTTTATTGTCACCTGTACCTAGATACAGTGGAGTGATTTTGTTGTGTGCTAACCTGTCAAGACAAATGTATTGATTACAATTGAGCCGTTCACAGTGTACAGATACATGATATACCAAATGTTGAGAATTGACATGTAACATATCTACAATAAATATAAAATTACAATGCCTGCCAAAGTTTCAAGGACCAGGTCATTACTCTCACAGGGATAATAACAGGCAAATGTTTCAGTAAATGTCCTATATTGGAAGGTTATGAACACTGCTGCACACAGGCCATCTATTCTGGGAACGCGTCCATCTCCAATTGAATTGAATAATGTTAATTACAAATTTGTGATGGTGGGTTCACTTGCCCAAAATGGTCTTTAAATCTCTTTTGCAGTCTCATGATGGCATAGAAGGCAGAATGATGATATATATATATATATATGAATTACTGACATTCTCAGGGACACCATCCAAAAACCGAACACCAAACTTGGGTGCCAAACTGAATTCAAATTTAATGCATGCAGCATAGAGGCTACACATATCAAATACATTTATTCAAACTTGTTGTTTCTAAAATTGATCTAACATTATTTTTCACATGACGAGAGCTTGAATTTCTTTTAATACCACATTAAAATCTTTTTTTTTTGGTTTCCAGACATTTATGACAAATTTATGATTCAATGAGGAAAATATGGGAAAGAAACACATGCACTTTTAATCACCATTTTGTTCCTGTGACCAATAAATTGCATGAAAACCAAAAAGAATGGGATCCTTCCAATGGGTCAGAGAGTTAATACTCTTGTTGCCTAACTCCGACTAGATTCCACTCCTAATAGTTACTGAATCATTCTGGCAAAATGGTCCATATTTGCATTTTAGTGAGAGCAAGATTAGAACCAAGGGTGATGCCCCGTAATTAATTAGCCTGCCCTTTTTTTCACTGCCAGTAATCACACATGACTATCTCCTGGTTAGACAGCATATTGATGAGTGCACTGCTTTGAACAAGAATCAATGTCATCCTTAAATAAGAGAAAATTGAATGATTAGAACGTGCGTTAGATGAATAGGCATCTTTGATTTTTCAAGTTGATTCACTTAATATCTCACAATTATTTTTTTTAAACTAGCCAGGCAGGTCAATAATTCATAAGGTGTTCAATGAAAGTAGTGGTGTACAGGGACTGAAAGGTGGGTCTGTATGATGTGATTTTGCCATAACACAGTACTTCATAAACCCATTATGTAATGTACCAGAAGAACATTTGGAGCTTCAAGTGGCATTAGACCCTAAAATATGTGATAGGCTGATTAGTGGCCCAGGAAACTTGATGCTGGAACAATGGGAATAGTTTGGCATAGTGGAGCACTAGGTAATAATAATAATAATAATAATATATTTATTTTATATAGCGCCTTATCACATGCTCAAAGCGCTTTACAAATACATTTAACATAGAGACAAACAGACAAACTATCCTGACGGAAAAGCGGCGAATACTCAACGCCAGCGTCCTCTCACGTCAGGGTCCGGCAGCAGACATCAAAAAGCACAAGACACACAGATACAATTTTTTACACAAAACAGCCATCACAGTGATTGCTCCAGGCATACCCTCACTGTGATGGAAGGCAAAGTCTTATCTCCTCCTCATTCTTCTCCCGTGGCGCCACGAGGCAGTCGAGGCACCCAACCCCTTGAAGCCCCCACCGGGCGATGTAAAGTCCCAGGGCCGAGCCACGCAGGACGATGAAAGTCCTGAGCCCCCACCGGGCGATGTAAAGTGCCGCGGCCGAGCCACGCAGGGCGATGAAGGGCCTGCGGGCGGGTTGATCGTACCTCGCGTTTCGGGGCGGTCGAAGCTGCTACGGCTGGAGCTCCCAAACACCGGTCGCCAGCCAGGGACCTGCGAACTCCCGATGTTGCGGTTTGCAGGGCCCACGGCCGAAGCCTCCGAGATGGTAAGTCCAGGCCCTGCGACCGGAGTCTTCGAGGTCGATCCCAGCTGGAGGCTGCCGACTCCACGATGTTAGGCCGTAGCGCGAACGGAGATACGACACGGTAAAGGTCGCATCTCCGTTGAGGAGGAGATTGAAAAAAAGGTTTCCCCCAACCACCCCCCACCACCCCCCTACATACACAGAATTAAAAATAAAACAAAACGTACATTTAAGAACGACAATGACAAAAAAACACAAAAAAAAACCGGAGAGACTGCCGGTGAGCCGCAGCTGCAGAACACAGCCACGCCCCCTATCAGCTATCTCTAAGCTCTTATGAGTTGGGTTCAATCCTGATCTTCAATGCTGATTTTCTGGAGTGTGCATAGCCTTTCCAAATCTATGTAGGTTTCCCTACTCCCAAAAATGTGCCAGACACTAGGTTAATTTTAAGTTACTCTTAATATAAATATATAGGGGGTTAGTGAGAGAGAATTAGATATGAGGAAATAACTGGTAGAATGACAAAATAAGTAGGAGAATACATCAATGAGATTGATCTGAGAGCCAGTGGAAATTTAACAGACCAAATTAACTCCCTCTATGTCATGAGGCAAAATGGAAATATGAAATGTCATCAACAATGCTTAATGACCCCCCCACCCCCTGGAACTGAAGCTCAATAAGCACAGCAAACACCACGTAAATCTCCGATTTTTGAAATTGAGTAAAGCAGAAACAGGGCAGATAAATTAGTGATATATGAAAGCTATGTGCCTTTGATGTCAGTGAACATTTTAATGCCATCAAGGAGGCCCAATATGTGAAAGACTAAAGACTGGAAGGGGATCGCAGGTAGTGCTTAAATATGTTCGGGTTCTGAACCTGACATTGCAAAGGAAAAGTAAAGAAAGGGTCAGAAAGCAGGATTTATTCTCATGCACACTCTCTTCCCATCTATCACCTCCCATGAAGAAAATGATTTCAACTTTTCAGTCTTCCATACAAGCAGAAAACCAACAAATGTTAATTTTCTTTTCTCTTGTATCAGATTCAGAACCCAAAACCTTTTGAAACACTACTTGCAACCCCTTTCCAGTCTTTGGTCCTTCACTCTCACTCTCCAGATCAGATTTCAAAGCCATAGGAATATTCTGGGGCACTTGTCTAACCTGCCTCACCTTTTGCTGTGTCAGCAGCTTTGGATCTACTCTTAAAACTGACCTTTGGAGCACCTGGTAAGATACAAAAACAGCAATTGCAAGAAATACCCTGAGGGTCAGGAGTGAAGAGAGAAAAGGTTCACATTATGAAACAATTCTCCCTTGCACGAAGAGAGGAAAAGTTCACATTATGAAACAACAACCTGATGTGAATTATTTAAGGAGAAAACTATAACACAGATTGTATTCTGAGGAGCATAGGTTTTTAGAGCAAGCTAAATTGAATGAGAATAAATGAAATTGTGAGCTCTGAAACTTCTCCCTTGTCCCAGTATAGAATTATCACAATTTAGGCAGTGGAGGAATTTAGTATAGGTTCTGCTTCTGATGGATTGTCCATGAACCGAGATTTCAATGTAGAGATGGAGATGGGGGAATAAGAGTCTTATGCTTGTTAGATATATCTCAAAATATGATTTGAGCTCAGATCTCATTCCACCATTTAGGTTATAGGAGCTGGAAGGGTCAAAAGTGCTGGGTGTTGATTCTTTAAGTTGACGTCAACATATTTTACATCATTTTAGAAATAATTTTGTTGTGCCTTTACAATGGTTGTCATTTGAGTCCAAAATAGATAAATAAGTTCTGGCCTCTGTAAGCCAAAAATTGAGTGTGATTTTTCAGTGGTTGGTTAGAAGATAAGCTGCTGCATTGAAAGACATGGCTTTGTTAATCTTGCTGACGATAGCCTGTTCTGTTTTGGTGACAAAGAATGTGTTCATAAAACACCATTAGAACTGCCAACATAAGGATATTGTGCAAACATAAAGTATGGCAGCTGATGAGAAAGAAATTATCTTCGAGTTTGCCAAGAAAAAATTGTTCACACTTTTTTGACATTGCTTTAGAAAACATGCCAGAAAAAAAGCCTTCATGGTTCATCTTGTGGAGCAGCACAAAGGAAACTTGCATAACACTTCTTTCCAAATGTTTTGGCATGCCCATATTTTGTAATTTATCAGTTTTTCTACAGTATCAATGCACATGTGTAAACATAATGCATGATTGGAGGGGGAAACGCATTGCCAACACAAGTGACCCATGTGCAGATATTTATACCTTTGTGTATGATGATTCACTAAGTTATACACTTCCATTATGAGTTAATACTGTAGCTATAAGATTTTAGGTGGTCGGGAGTGTTGAAGTTTTTTGCCTGTAAGTTTGAAAGAACATAAGGAGATAATCTCATCCTAATTTACTCAGGGTTTGTACCCTCGTTAATTCTCTGCATTGGTTAATCTAACCCAACTAGCTAGCCCTACTTGTTAATCTAACCCTGCTTTCCATTTAGGAACCTACTTTATTCCCCTCCTCCTAATGGAATGTAAAATGACAGCATCTCACCAGGCCTTCCCCCAATTGCTCTGTATTAGTGTTCAATTTTCCACTTTCAGTCAGAGAGTTGTGAATCTGTGGAATTCAGTCAGAGAATTGTGAACCTGTGGAATTCTCTGCCTCAGAAGGCAGTGGAGGCCAATTCTCTGAATGCATTCAAGAGAGAGCTAGATAGAGCTCTTAAGGATAGCGGAGTCAGGGGGTATGGGGAGAAGGCAGGAATGGGGTACTGATTGAGAATGATCAGCCATGATCACATTGAATGGCGGTGCTGGCTCGAAGGGCCGAATGGCCTACTCCTGCACCTATTGTCTAAAGCCTTTCCCACCCTGATGTCATTTGATCCAATGAGTATATCTTTCATAAACTGATATACTTTCCTGAAACTGTCTCTTTGTTTTAAGATTAGAGCTATAAATTCATTTGTCATGCAACATATTCCACTAGCCTGAAAAAAAGTTGTTACAAAAATTACCCCATAATAATGGCACTGGTGTATCGAGAGTACATGTATTGGAAAAAAAATCATGCCAAGTTATTGGTGTTGTGCCATTAAGACCTGGACCATTTACAACAAGCACATCAACACATTGGAAATAAACCACCGACACTGTCTCGACAAAATCCTTCAAGATTACTGGAAGGATAATTGAACAGCAGTGTCCTCCCTCAGGCCAACATCCCAGCTTTAAAGAACTTTGTGTACTCAGCCCAGACACTTGAAACAAACACTCCGGGTAGAAATTACCTGGTGGATGGAGGAGAAGATTCAAGGATGAGCTCAAAACATCCTTGAAGAATTGTATATTGTATATGCCCCCACCACCACCCCTGTCAATGTGTTCCAGGCCCCCACAACTCTGTAAAACAAAAACCTAGCGCACATCTCCATTAAACTTTCCTCCTCCCACCGAAGCCCTCTAATGTTGGATGTTTTCACTGAGGCAAGAGGTTCTGACTATCGAGCCTATCTATGCCTCTCATGATTTTATATTCCTCTATCAACTCTCCCCTCAACCTCCGACATTCTAACAAATTCCTCCACATATTTACTGCGATGAAATGGCATACTCATTTAGGTTGGTTGCAGAGTCCTTAAATATGGACCATTCCACAAAGTTTAGCTTAGTTTAGAGATACAGTGTGGAAACAGACCCTTCAGCCCACCGAGTCTGTGCCAAACAGCGAACCCCATGCACCACCACTATCCTACACACAAGGAACAATTTACAATTTGTACAGAAGCCAATTAACCTTCAAATTTGCACGTATTTGGAGTGTGGCAGGAAGCTGGAGCATCTGGGTAAAAACCACACGGTGATGGGAGAATGTACAAACTTCCTACAGACAGCACCCGTAGTCAGGATCGAACCTGGGTCTCTGGCGCTGTAAGGCAGCAACTCTACCACTGCGCCACTGTACTGCCCCTTTTGCAGTGTGACTTCAGTACCTCTCTTCAATGTGACTTTCCTTCACCCTCCTCCCTTCTCCCACATCACTCCCCCCCCCCCACTTTAAACACACTTGTATGCACAAACACACACAAACACACACAAAAAATGATGCATGACAAAGCGGATTGTCTTGATTTAGCCTTAAGGAGTCATTGCTCCCATTTAAGATATTGCAAAATGAAATGCGGTTTCAAGGGATGTGTACTAAACACATTTAAATGAGGCATGTAAGCCTAGACATTACAATATAATTATATTCTCAGCTTTTTTTGATTAAATTAATCATCCCAGAGCAAACATTTAAAAACAGAAATGAGGTCAATTGCCAACATTATCTATATTTATTTATCTAAACTACTGATTAGAAAGTGAAATTCTTGCAATGGTTAAATTGCCTTTTCGGGGTGATTATCTGTGATATTGCAGTTGAAATCATGTGTTGATATCAATCATGGATGAAATCAAGCACTTTGCAACATCTACTGATCGCAGACAGAGCCAGATGACTGAAGAACTTTTTTCCCTGTGTGGATAATATATCCTTAATTATATATGTTACTAGTTTGCTGCCATAGTAGAAAACTAACTGTTGACCAGAGGAAATTTTTGTAAAGAATAAAGCTTAGCTGTGTATTCCTGATATAATAATGATACAGTCTAGGTACAGCTGGCTAGATGAGGGTCTGAACCACAGCCGAGCTCTCTGTGGCATGCTCTAATTATTTTCTAGCAGATTTTGAGATTAATTTGCCACTGGAGGATCATGCAGTACAGCTGTCTACTTATGCTATTTGCTGCCAGTTTACACATTGCAGCCAATTCCAGGCCATTATCACGTCTTGTTATCTAAGCCTTCATAGAGGAAGGAGGCTACGCCGTTGACTGAGGAAAATTCTAAAATAGATTTAAAGCTAAAGGTGTTGAAGTTAAGGAAGGGCAAACGCCCAGTTTCTGACCTGGCCTCTGCAATGCTTACTTTTCCTGGGGCAAGTAAGGATTCATGTCCTCTGAATTGGCCAAGAGGGAGCAATTGCTGGAAGAATGACAATGAGATAGAAGGAATAAGTGGGCTCTCAACCTGATGGCTTGAAAGCCCGATTTTGGGTCTCATTCTAGAAATTCAAATTTAGCAGGAACTGTCTATGGGCTCATTGTTAAAACGCTGCATAATGCTGCATTTTGCTGAGAGTGGACTAAACTAACCAAGCAAGCTTTCTGTGGACTCGTGAGTGCATAAACAGTTTATCCATGTCTTCCAGAGATGCTCTCTGTCCATACTGACCCATCTGTCCTGGTCCTCCTTCATTGTCAGAGTGAGGCCACATGAAAGCTGGAGGAGCAGCACCTCATAGTTTGCTTGGGTAGCTTACACCCTAACTGTTTGAACACTGAATTCTCCAATTTTAGGTAACTTCTAACAAATCCCTCACTTCCCCTCCCGATTCTCTCTCTCCAACCCCCTCCCCTATCTCCACCACCACCCCCACCACATAAAAAGCCTTTGCCTGTATCAACCTATTACTGGCAGTGGAGGCCAGTTCTCTGAATGCTTTCGAGAGCTAGATAGAGCTCTTAAGGATAGCTGAGTCAGGGGTTATGGGGAGAAGGCAGGAACTGGGTACTGATTGAGAATGATAGCCATGATCTCATTGAATGGTGGTGCTGGCTCGAAGGGCCGAATGGCCTACTCCTGCACCTATTGTCTATTATCTATTGTCTATTGTCTATTACCTGCCACATCTTGCCCTGCCTCTTCTTTCTCCCCCCCCCCCTCCTCACTCCATTATCAGTCCGAAGAAGGGTCCTGATTTGGAACATCACACATCCATGTTCTTCAGAGATGCTGCTTGACCCGTTAAGTTATTCCAGCACTTTGTGTACATTTGTTGTAAACCAGCATCTGCAGTTCCTTGTTTCTACATGCAACCGAACCCGCTGAGTTACTCTAGCACTTTGTGTCCTAATTTTGCACAGTCTGCGACCGTAATTACGCAGCCAAAATTTTACTGTTAGACCCAAATATCCCAAATGAAGCTTGATCATAAACTCTGGTGTTTACTGCATACTGCTTCCTTGGTATGCAATATGATTTATTTTCAGCATTTATCATGCTGGAAATCAAGTTGTAATGAAATAGAAAATGCTGAAAACACTCTGTAGTCTTTAGACTTGAGAGGTATGGAGCAGAAACAGGGCCTTCGGCTCAACGAGTTCATGAGAGACTCTCAGTCAGAAGAAGAGTCTCGTCCAAAAACGTCACCCATTCCTTCTGTCCAGAGATGCTGCCTGTCCTGATGAGTTTCTCCAGCATTTTGTGTATTACTAATGGTGTGGCTGTGAGCCATACCTGACAGTTGCAATGTACAAAACAAAGAAAAAGAGAGAAACTGAGCCAAAATGATGATAGGCAGTGTTGATACATATGGAAAAAAGAATCGATTTAACTGGAATCAAAGAATTTAATGTTGAATTTTGAAGGCAAGCTGAGGAATTGTCCCTCAAGCATACGTCAGGTTTTGTTGTAATGATGCAGAAGCCACAGACAGAAAGTCCAAGAGGGAGTGGAATGGTGAGGCACCAGGAAGGGTCTCGACCCGAAACGTCACCTATTCCTTTTCCCCAGAGATGCTGCCAGACCCGCTGAGTTACTCCAGCTTTTTGTGGCTGTCTTCAGCTCAAGGTCACGCCAGCTGACAGCACAGGTGCTTCACAAAACCGTTATCCAATCTGTGTTTGGTGCCTCCAGTGGTGAGGTGTGAATTCGAGGTGTGAGATTAGAAGTGCAAAAGAATCGGTGCTTCTCCTGGAAGGATTGGCTTGGTTCCAAGATCGTGATCACAGACGAGGTGCAAGGGTAGGTGTTGCATCTCCAGCGTTTGTCTGAGAAGATGCCACAAGATAGGGGAGGGATAGGTGGAAATGGAAGAGATGACTTCAAAATGCTGAAAGGGATGGGGAAGGGAATATGTGGCTGACAGTGAAGACATTGCAACTTCAGCTTTCACTGATTAAATTCCTCTTTAATGAAAGCTGTAACAGGCTGTCATTTATTTAATTCCTCTTCGATGGCATATTCATGCACATGGCTGTGGATCAGCTGAAGGACTGCAGAGCTGCAGGGAATGACAGAATGTGTCTAGGGGCAGTGTGCTGACCGATCACACTGCTGCCAGGCCCAAATGCTTCCAGCTGCAGCAGTGATGCACAGACCCAGCCATTCACTGCAGCCACTTACTGATCACCAGGCTTGCTGTGGTCAGAGCATCTGGTACCACAGTCGAGGTGATCAAAACCATTTACCGAGGCACATCCTGCAACGAGCAGCCATGTATCTTTCCACTACATTGGAAACTCACTTGGAATAGGCATATGGTTTGGAGTTAGTGGATGCATCATAAGGTATCGTAAGGGGAAAACGTTCACATTTCAACACACTGAGCTCACCTGTAACCACACTAGGTGAATAAATGTAGGCTAATTGATATTTATTTGCATCTCGAGATCATTTAGGATGAAGCAGAGAAGGCTGATTATGCAACACTTTTTATGATGGAAAGGGGAAAACTAAGTACTCATCCTATTTAAGTATTCTTGGCATTAAAAGAGAATAGAAAAGATAAATATAAATATTTTAACATAACCATCAATTCTATTTTGAGTTCATATTTGCCACTTAAGAGGAAGCATTAGTTAACAGTTCTAAATGCAATAATTTATGATGGCATATTTGGAATGTATTACCAAGAGACGATGCAGATTGGGAAGACAAGTCATGAATGCTAATTTTGCACAGCGTGATGGAAAACCAAGGTAATTTAACCAACACAAACTGTACTTTTCAACTGATGCAAACATGCTCTTCAGGGGCAATGGGAAAGTACTGAAGTAGGATGCTCAGCTCATCACATTCCTGCATAGTGTGCAGGAAGGAACTGCAGATGCTAGTTTAAACCGAACTTAGACACAAAAAGCTGGAGTAACTCAGCGGGTCAGATAGCATTTCCGGAGAAAAGGAATAGGTGATGTTTCAGGTCAAGACCCTGCTTCAGATTCAGACCCGAAACATCACTTATTCCTTTTCTCCAGAGATGCTGTCTGACCCGCTGAGTTACTCCAGCTTTTTGGGACATTCTTGCGTAGTATGGATGAGATTCAACACGTGAAGTAATTACACCCTGAACAAGAAACATTTGCAAATGAATTTTGACAATGTCACAATAGTATTGGACTGACCGCTAAAAAGAAAGGGTGAAACACTGGAAAATCTAGCTGTTCATTTATGTTTGTACTTGATGCAGAAATGTCAAGCGATCCGATCAAGCCTCGACGAACAAGCACAGAAACGTTGATCTCAGAGTTACCTTAAATGTTTCTGCTGCACATTTTTCAAGCATGCACACAGGATACAGAGTAGGACATTGAGTGAATGACTCATTTGGATTCTGACCTTGAACATGCAAGAGCTGCTACAAAGGCATAGGGTTAGGTTGAATTTCACTCAGGGCACAACTTCTTGCTCCTCTTACCATCACATCTCTCGCACCCCATCACTGCACTGATCAACAATGGGCTGAATGGTAAATCAAATACAAATTTAATGTTAAAATTAAACCTAAACTTGATGTATGTTTAAAGAGGAAAGCAGAATGTAGCCTATGGGATATGACAGTAGGGCAATTTGGACGTTGTTTTTACAATGAACTAGCATTGGACCAAGGATACTAGAGGAACAGATTAGACCAGTCGACCCAAAAAACCATAGAAATTCAACCATGTAGTGCAGTGTTTTTGTGTACTATAATTTATTCATTAAAATAGAAATGGCTACTGAGATGACCAATGGTGCATTTCCAAATTTCATTCTGGATAACCTCCATAATGGCCTAGCAGGTGAAGGATCATCAAAGGTTGTCTAATGCTTACCATGAAATTTGTTGTAGGCTTCACCTGGCCTTAAACTGAAAGACCTCGCCAGACCTTTCCTCAAATACTGTCAGACGTATTAGTTATCCATTGTAAACAAGCAGGATTTATTTTAAATGTTTGTCCTCCTGATACAGCGTGGAAACAGGCCCGTCGGCCCACCGAGTCTCCACTGACCAGCGATACCCGCACATTAACAATATCCCTCACACACGAAGGACAATTAACATTTATACAAAGCCAATTAACCTACAAACCTGTACATCTTTGGAGTGTGGGAGGAAACCGAAGATCTCTGAGGAAACCCACGCTGGTCACGGGGAGAACGTACAAATTCCGTACTGACAGCACCCATAGTCAGGATCGAACCCAGGTCTCTGGCACTGTAAGGCAGCAACTCTACCGCCACACCCCTGTGCCGCCCGACCTACACTCCACACCTTCACTGCCAATGTCCTCAGGCAGTCTCAGATTTTTTCCCAGCCTGACAACACAGGGACATTCTCCTGATCGAAAGTCTGAGGTTCCTTTGAGTCATAGAATCTCACAGTTTGGAAACAGCCCCAATGGCCCAACTCATCCATACCAATTAAAATCTAAGCCTGTCCCATTTGCCCATGTTTGGCCCATATTCCCCTGAATTTTCCTGCAAGAATGCCAGAGGAAACTGGCATGATTCTCTCATTGATGCTTTGGTGGATACGTTTTTATAATACACACAGTATCTCTTGATTAATTTATTGTGAAATGTGTTATGTGCATAATCTGTATATTTGGTTTCTGTAGGATTTGATAGTATGTGTGATGCATTAACCCTAAATATAGTCCGATTTTCCACCCCACCATTCTCAGCTCATATCGCATCTCTGTCTTTTCAATAATCGTGTGCAGGTATAAGGAATGTCACAGCTTATTATTGGTGATCCCTTCCTCGAGGGAGTGGTGCAATGGTGTGAGTTGGTGTGCTGATAATCAACCTACCGGAAATATTCAGAAGCAACTCCAAAGTTTTATTTTAAATGTTTGCTTGCAAGTTTGCACGGTTGCAAGGTTACATTCTCAGCAGAATTTGCCAGTGCAACCCTTTACCGTCTCTAGTTTTTGAAGTTGATCATGACAATAACTGCAAATGTGGGTATTCATTAAACCAGACAGCTGGAGCTTCGTGGGCTGGTTTGCAGGAGGTACAAAAGAACATATGGAAACCTTGAGGAGTTGTAGTCATGGGGTGAAAAGCCATTGGTGGCCACTTCTGGCCCATTTATGGTGTAGTACAAAATGACACCTGAATATACACACTGCAGAAATGCCACTTTAGTTTCAGGACCTAAGCTTTGTCGGGATCTTTATAATGGAGCAATCCATTATTGTAGATTTTATACTGTTGCTGTTGAAAAAAAGGTGAAAGGTGTAAGGAGTTTGTATTCCCTGAGAAGAAAAACCTAATGATACTAAAATTAGAATCTCCATAAGTTATTGTGAAAACTTTTTTTTCTCGGATACATACGAGGGTTGGTTTGCACACTAGTCTGAGATAAATAGGTTTAAGGTATAAGCCAGGTATACCATGTGAATATTTCCACTGCTGCTTGGACAGAGCTGCCCAACAGTCCTGATACAATTATAGACTGGATTTAATCACAACAGTGCAAAGCAGCAGTCAAAAGAGGAATTGCACACATGTAAAAATGCTGACCATACCACTGATCTGTTAAATCTGAAAATTAATGAATCTTCCCATCTACTCCAAGGCCTTTAACTTTTTATTAACTAGATGTTATATTTTAATTCTGGATGAGATTTACTTTCCAATCATCAGCAAACACTAAAGAATCCTGGGATGCTTCACTCTTTACTAATGTGAGGTGAATCCTCAGTTCTAGATTTACTGGTTTTATTGGTCATTGTTTGTGCAGAATACATGCATGCTAACTATTATATATGTAGCAATGGTGCATTTTCAATCATTAAAAATAGCAAAATGCTGTTTGCATATGATATGCTACTGTCCACACGTTCACTTGATAGATATGAGAACAAATCAGAATATTTGAACAAAGGACAAGAACATCAGAAATGGGACCAGGAGTAGCCCACTATTCATCAGGAACATGGCTGATCTTCCACCTCCTCCACTGTTTGTCTTGCACTGTCCTTAATAATTTACCAATCACGGTTTGGAATGAACTCCTCCTGTTATCTAAGCTAGAGAATGCCAAGTTTCACCACCTGAGCTTCCTCCTGATTACTTGTTGCATCTGCATATTGGCTTTCACAGACATGTGCACATAAACCAAAATCCCTTTGATCACCCATGTTCTCTACCTTCATCGTTTAAAAAATACTCTGCCTCTCTGTGTTTTGTGCATCATGATAATTTAACATTTTACAACATTTATATTGCGTCTGACATTTTCATACCTAGTCACTTACTGTAACTTGTCTACAACCCCTTGAAGGTTCTTTAATTATACTCACAATCTCACCTCATTTTGTATCATCAGAAAACTAGAAAGTATAATAGTTAATCCACTAGGCAAATCGTTGATATGGATTGTGAATAGTCCAAGCCCAAGCGTGGATCCCTGCAGAACGCAACTAGTCACAGACGGTCCAACTGAGAAAGGTCCAACATATTCCCACTCTTTGGTTTCCACTACTGCTCATTCCAGATTAGTATCTTATCCCCAATTCCATGCACTCTGACATTGTTGACCAGTATCCTGCTCAGGATCATATCAAAAACCTTCTAAAATCCAAATACATCCCCAACGTTGATTTCCCCCTTATAAAGTCAACTCAACACACTCACAAAGCTCTCCAATCTATTGGTCAAGTATGATTTTATTTTCATGAATACTATGTTTAGAAACTCTTGCTTATCTGGGGTGGGGAGGAGTGCAGCAGTGGGATTCTGCTGTTGAAAATGTATCCAGTACTCTCGCCCCAAGCTTTTCTGTACGACAAACTTTAATGTGAATGAATTTACGAAGTAATGTTGCTTTAACAAACGAATTAGCTAATTTGTCATTCTTTGTTAACCCCAGGAAATAAACAATGCAGATATTCGAGAGCTGGCAAGAAGATTGACTGGAAGATTGACTGTCATTCGGCAAACCTTCCCCATGTCAGAAAGCAAGAGCCAGTACTGTTTAAGAAGCAATCACAGATTTTCTTCAGTTATGTGTAATCCCAAAGACCCCTTCACACAGCATATGGAGGTATGGTATTTGGCTAATAGCATTTTAATGACTTTGCTCTTTAGGTAATGTCATATCTGGATGATATTTGCATGGAAAAATAACTAAGTGATGATGATAATTAATATTGGATAAAGAGTAAATGAGTATTATGTACATTTTTTAAAGTTAGACTGGATGAATGTACACACAGATGATATTTTCAGATGTTACTGTTTTAATATGAAATGAGTTAATTGATGAATAATTTACATTAAAAAAAACTATGAAGAAATATTTTGCAGAAGGGCGGCACGGTGGCGCGGCCGTAGAGTTGCTGCCTTACAGCGCTTTCAGCGCCAGAGACCCAGGATAGGTGCTAGCTACAGGTGCCGTCTGTGCGGAGTTTGTAAGTTCTCACCATGACCTGCATCGGTTTTCTCAGAGAACTTCGGTTTCCTCCCACACTCCACAGACGTACAGGTTTGAGGGTTAATTGGCTTGGTATAAATGTTTTCAAAAATTGTCCCTTGTGTAGGATCGTGTTTATGTGCTGGTCGGTGCGGACTCCATGGGCCGAAGGGCTTGTTTCCACACTAAACTAAACTAAAGTTATTTGTGTAAAATGTCAAATAACGATGGAAACCCATAAGTGGCATAAGGTTAGAATTGTGATATTATTGCAGTAGTTATCTGGAGCTAAAGGAGACATACAGTTGGGCAGCTGAATCTGAAATATGTCTGCAGAGACAGGTGTGCTGAATTTGTGAAAGTGAGCAGAGTTCTTGCATGTACATTCAGCTCTGGTATCTAAGATGTTTTCCAGAGTTTCCTTTGATGGTGGGTTTTTAAGCCATTTCCATTTTTTACGAGTGCACTCACGCTTAAACAAATTGCAAAATATTTAAATGAATACATTATCCATTTACATTCTTTGTCCTTAAATGTGTTTGTGTAAATTTCCTGTGGATGGTTTTATTGGAGTTAAGATACCGGATGTAAAGAATTAGAAAATGGACTTTACTTTTCTCATCAGTTTCTGGCACGTATCAGTATGAATGTTCATCTAAGATGAATATCTGGTGCAATCTCTTGACATTTATGCCAGAATTATAATTGGCTTCAAATCCTATGTGGAAATGCTGCAAGGAAATACCATTTGCTATTCAATCCCGAGCACCATTGTGGTTAGATTATGTATAGCTGTCATGTGTTGCACATGTAGATAGAGTGGTAAAGAAAGCGTATGGAATGCATGTCTTCATTGGTCGGAGCACTGAGTATAAAAGTCTTAAAGTCATGTTGAAGCTATATAGGACTTTGGTTAAGCCGCTTTTGGAGTGTTACGTGCAGTTCTGGTCACCCTGTTCCAGGAATGATGTAGAGTCTTTGGAGAGGATACAGACTACTGCTTGGATTAGAAATTATTATCCACCAGGAGAGGTTGGACAAACTTGGATAGTTTTCTCTGGAACTTAAGCATATGTATAATAATACTTACTGAACTGTGTGCAAAAATGAATTTCCTTGTACCTCGGTACATGTGATTTGAAAGAGGTTTATAAAATTATATGAGAGGCATAAATAAAGTAGATAGTCAAAAGCTTTTATCCAGGTGAACTGGACTAGAGGGCATAGCTTTAAGTTGAGAAGAATAAAGTTTAAAGGAGATATTTAGTTTTAGTTTTAGAGATACAGTACGGAAACAGGCCCTTTGGCCCACCAGATCCGTACCGACCAGCAATCCCTACACATCAACACGAGCCTACACACACTATGGACAATTTTACATTTTATACCAAGCCAATTAACTTAAAAACCTCTACGTCTTTGGAGTGTAGGAGGAAACCGAAGATCTTGGAGAAAACTCACGCAGGTCATGGGGAGAATGTACAAACTCCGCACAGCCAAACACCTGTAGTCAGGATTGAACCCGGGTCTCTGGTGTTGTTAGGCAGTAGCTCTACCACTATGCCACTACACCGCCCTATTATTAATGAATTTAAAATTCATTTTTTTACACCGAGGGCAGACTGCCTGGGGTGGTGGTGGCGGCAGATACGATTGTGGCATTTAAGAGGCTTTTAGAAAGGCACATGGATATGCTGGGATGGGAGATATGGATCACTTGCAAGTAGAGGAGATTAGTTTAGTAATGGTCGGCATGGACATAATGTGCCAAAGGGAGACACAAAAATCTGGAGTAACTCAGCGGGACAGGCAGCAGCTCTGGAGAGAAGGAATGGGTGACGGTTTGGGTCGAGACCCTTCTTCAGACTGGTTAGGGCTAAGGGAAACTAGAGATATAGGCGATGATGTAGAGGGATAAAGAACAATGAATGAAAGGTATGAAAAAAAGTAACGATGATAAAGGAAACAGGCCATTGTTAGCTTTGCCATTGCCAAAGTGTCTGTTCCAGTGCTGTTATGTTCTATTTTCTGTTTACTTGTTAGCAAAAGTATTTTTTTTCTGCGTTGTTATCTTGTTTCAACATATTAGAAAGTCTGACAGTGATTGTTCTCTCAGGCCTACAAGAACAAAAAAAATGAAATGAGTTTTTGAAAAGGCAGACCTGAATGAAAGACAATGTTTGTAAAGAACGTAAGAATTACATTTATACTGTCAGACATAACCCACAGGAAAAATTCCTGCTTCAGATTTTTAAATGAGAACCTGCTTTAAGAAATCCATGAAATAATGCTTAATTAGGACACTTTAATGAAGAATATCTAGCAATTAACAGAAGAATGCATGAATGCTTGATGAAGGCAATCATTACAAAAGCCATTTTTAAAGTTAATTTGACATGGCAAAACAAAATCTAGAAGATGCTCTGCAGTTTTTGTCATAATATGCATCATTATTTATTATAAGCAGAGAACAGATACAATTTATTGGATTCAGGAAGCATGTTTTTTCTCATGCTAACATAAATGGGTCTTGAGAATAATGGCTTTTGCATTTGTAATGGTTTTATTATGCAAAGCTGCAAAAAAAAAGAGTGTTGATTTTTTGGACAATAATGTCTTTACTGAGCCAAATTTACAGATGTTAAACAATAACTTCCATTTATGTATTTTTGCTGCTTGTGGAGATTTTTGTTCAGAATTTGTATTACTTTGAAAGACAATATTAATGTATGTTGCATATATATCAGTTGCACTATATAAATGTGATAATAATAGGAAAGTAAAAACAAATACTTTATTCAAAAGGCAAAATATTGTCAATGCTGGAAGCTAAAAGTATGAAAACATTCATGAAAAGAAAACAGAATAATTCTGACAAATTATTCTTTGATGGAAAATAGTACAACATTACATAGGCACATGGATATGCAAGGAATGGAGGGACGTGGATTATTTGCAGGAACAAGGGAGCAAATTAATTTGGCATCATGTTCAGCGCAGACATCATGGGCTGAAGGGTCAGTTTAAGCACTGTACTGTTCTATGTACTGTGTTCTATTTGAAAATTAGGTTAGTTTAGTTTAATTTGAAGATACAGCACAGAAGTAGGCCCTTCTGCCCACCAAGTCCACGCCAACCAACGATCGATCGGTGCACACTAACACTATCCTACACTAGGGACAAGTTTACATTTATACCAAGCCAATTAGCTTTCAAACCTGTACGTCTTTGGAGTGTGGGTGGAAACCAAAGTTTCCAGGAGAAAACACACAATACAATACAATATCCTTTATTACCATTGTACAAGTACAATGAGATTTTGATTGTCGCTTCCACATCAAGTCAAATATTTAAATAAATCACGGCGAACATGTAAACCACAAGAAGGGGGGGGGGGGGTGGAAAGAAAAAGAAAAAGGGGGAACAAGGTAAAGTGCAAAAAAAGGGTTCATGCAGGGGTCAGTTGTGCCAGATGACCCCGGGGGGCAGAGACAGATCATGGCGGGCTCTCAGCAGTTCCGATTCAGAGCAGCTATAGTTCCAGAGATGAAGCTGTTCCTTAGTCTGGAGGTGTGGGCGTAGAAGGCTTTGTAACGTCTGCCAGATGAAAGTAGTTCAAATATACGGTGGCATGGGTGTGGAGAGTCCTTGTAGATGCTGGTGGCTTTCCTGAGGCAGCGTGTGTCACATCTCCGTCTCAGATGTGTAATAATGAAGCAGACACAATCCGTGCTCTCCGGTCACCTGATTCACACATCACGATATTTGCATATCAACATCATGACTCATCATCATGACGTCCTGCCTTTACCAAAATTAAACTTTAAATTACAATTACTGTGTTCTTTCCCCCCAATTAAACAATTCTTTACTCATTATGTTATTTTTTTCCCCTTAATACAAATATACAAATAATAACTTGTAAGTTTCCTTTGCCTCTAAACAAATATCATATAATTACTAAACAAACTATAACTATAGTCTATAACACAAAATCGTCGTATCTTTTGGGAACTCTCCTTTCACGTTGTGGTCTACCAGCTAGCACAAGAACATCAGAGTCTGTTGAATCTGCTAAGGAGTTGTCCTCCAGACCCTGTCTCTGCTCACCACCTGCATCGCAGCGTGCTGCCTCTGGAACTCTGGTCACTACCTCAGTAATCCTGGTTGGCTCAGAAACACCGGTCCTCACCTCAGGGATGTCTTCCGGCCCCACTGAATCGGTAACTCTCGGTGGACTTTGGCCCTCGATTCGAGTGTCTCTCGAGATGTACTTTTTTACATTCGATACATTCCTCTTGTACATAACACCTTCTGGAGACTTGACTGTCACCCTGCTGCTGCTCCTCGATACAACATTGTATGGCTGGCAATGGTAAGGAGTGTCCATCTTACCACCATCATCTCGCCTCACAAGTATGTCATCACCAGGCATTATTTCTGAGTACGTGGCTCCTCGTTTCAAGTCGGCATACCATTTTGCCACTCCTTTCTTTTCGGCATCACGGCCTATCACCTCCTGGTCTTCCGTGATCTCTCGTACTTCTGGCATTTTAGTGCGAATTTTCCTTCCAAACAAGGCTTCTGCAGGGCTTTTCCTGTCGTTGAGTGAGTAATTGCCCGATATACAGCTACGTATGCTAGCAGCACCTCCTTCCAATTTTTCCGTTCGGCATGGGCGATTCGTATCCTCTTCTCTATGGACTGGTTTTGTCTCTCTACTTCTCTGTTAGCTTGTGGCCATTTAGGAGTCCCCCTATGATGATGAATACCTGTGGTTCTCATGTACTCAACAAACGTCTCAGACTCAAACTGTGGTCCATTGTCGGAGTACAATGTAACAGGCAACCCATGTCTGGCGAAAATCTCTGCTAATGCCTGTGCAGTCTTTTCTGCCGTAGTTGACTTCATCACCGCATATTCATAGTATCTGCTGTAGTAGTCTACCACTACCATAATTGATTCACCTGTTGGAAGTGGTCCTAGAAAGTCAACAGCTATGTCGACCCATGGTCCTGTTGGCAACGTTGTACTTCTAATTGGTTCTGGTGGGTTGCTCCTGCTTGTGATTTGGCATCCCTGGCAAGTCATGACAAATTTTTCGGCATCTCTGTCACAACCTGGCCACCACACTTTGCTCTGCAAATTTTGTTTAACCAATGATGCCTAAATGTGCTTCATATGACTGCACTGAATTGACATGCACCCCCAGCTCTTGAGCTGTATTTCTGCTGAGCAGGGGTTCTCCTTTCTCTTCTATCACCACGAATTCTGCAACCCCTTTTCTATCTCCGACTTCTACTTTAGGCGTGAAACATCCAATGGTCTGCAACGGATCAGTTGCGGTGTATGGATATAACTTCCTACTACACCTCCTTGACATGCACTTGATTTTCTGCTGTTTCAAGCATTCCCACAGTGATCTGTCAATTACATTGCTGTCGCTACCAGAATCTACAATCACTGGCACTGTAACACCTCCGATGATCACTGAAACTTTTCCCAGATGGCTATCATTCAATACAAACTGATAATCCCTTTTAATAGCATGCTCACCGTCCTCATCACTTCCGAAATCATCTTCTACGTGACGGATGTAACTCTTCTTTTTCTGCCACGGTCTGTCTATCTTGTCACTGGACTTCACTTCCTCCCTTGCCTTGGAAGATTCACTTTTGTAATCCCTTGTATTGTCCCTGGCCTTACTTTTACATTTCTTTGCAAAATGATCTTTGCCTCCACATTTCCTACATGTTCTACCTTTTGCTAGACAACATGCATCTTTCCCTACGTAACCCATGTTGCTACACCTGTAACATTCAATCTCACGTTCAAGCTTACTTCTTGGTCTCCCGTGGGACAACCAATTAACTTGCCCAGTCTTGGAATCTTTCAATTCCATGCTGTGAAACTGTCCCTCAACAGCTTCCAGTGCTGCCACAATCGACAAAGCATCATATGTTTAACTCACCACCTTTTTCCAGCAGCCTTCTTCTGAGCTTGTCTGACCTGCAATGCTGGACAACCTGATCCAATATCTGGTTTTCCACATCAGCAGCCACATATTTGCAACCTACAGACACCTGTCTGAGTCTCATCACAAATTGCGCAACAGTTTTGCCCTCTTCCTGGGTTGTTTTGCGGAATAAATGGCGTTGAAAGGTAGCATTCAGTACCACCACATAATGACTGTTCAATGCATCAACGGCTTTCTTATAGTCATCCTTCATTCCGGTGTCAGGGAGTGTTTTAAACATTTCTCGAACTGCTGGCCCCGCGGTGAAGAGAAGCAATGTTCTCCGCTGTGCCTTCTGCCCCGGCGTACTCTCATCAAGAAAGAGCCCGCGACTGTCGGCGTAGGCATCGAATTCCTCCAGCCAAGCTTTCCATTTCACGCTGACAGTACTCGCATCACCCGTCGGATCGAAGTGTGGGACTCTGCAAAGTGCTAAGGAATCAGCTCCAGCGACTGCCATTACGACCCTTTTTTAACCTTTTTTTTCCAGCAGGTAGTCTCGGATTCAGAATCTAAAATATCCAGAATATCCAAAATATCCTCGTCGCCAATGTCACATCTTCGTCTCAGATGTGTAATAATGAAGCAGACACAATCCTTGGGAGTTACATTACTTAGTTTCAATGTTTATTTCTTCTAGTGACTGCCACTTTCCAGGTCTTGCATCATCCAGCATACCCAGCAAGCACAACTCCCCCGCTCTCCGGCTCCTGATACATACGTCACGATATTTGCATATCAACATCATGACTCATCATCATGACAGTGTGTGTTGTAGATGTCCTCCAGGGCTGGCAGCTGTGTCCCAATGATCCTCTGCGCTCGGCAGACGACCCGCTGAAGAGCTTTCCTGTCCGCTGTCGTGTAGCTGAGATACCACACATAGATGCTGTATGTCAGTATGCTCTCTGTGGGGCAACGGTAGAAGGTCATCAGTAGCTGTTGTGGCAGACCAACCTTTTTTAGCGTTCTCAGGAAAAACAGCCGTTGCTGTGCCTTTTTGACAAGCGCAGCGGTGTTGGTGGACCATGTGAGGTCCTGTGAAATGTGTGTGCCCAGAAACCTGAAGTTGGACACTCTCACCACTTCATTCCCGTTGATGAGGACTGGAGTGTATTCCTCATTCTGTGACCTTCTGAAGTTGATTATTAGCTCCTTGGTCTTAGTAGTGTCACGGGGGAGAACGTACAAACTCCGTACAGACAGCCGCATGTAGTCAGGATCTAGGATCGATCTCAAGTCTCTGGCGCTGTAAGGCAGCAACTCTACTGCTGCGCCACCGTGCCACCCTAATGTTTAAGGTTTTTTTTTAAGTTTCATATTTTTTCTTAGCTTTAGTCCGAGAATTACTCATTTCTGATGGATTTGTTCTATGGACCTTGCACTAATTCTAAACGCTTACAGTTTGCATGTCGTTGGCAAAGACACAGAATCTATCATCTGCTATTTCCAAGTAAACTTAATAGGGACTAAAACTGAGAGAGAGTCAGTGTTCAAATTATCCAGTTGCTGTCTCGCTGTACATTAATGGCTATTGGGTGTACAATTTGTACATCCAAAATGCAGTACTTTATATTTATTTTTTCCTTCCAATTTCATAGGCACAAATATGTTATTAACAAAGGCACAAACATGTTATGAATTTCAGGTAGATAATTGGCAAGTAGTGGAAGGAATAATGTTGCTCTTATTTTGACCAGGCCTCATTAGCCTTTTGACAATGAGTTCTTGGTCCAAATAGACACTTTCTCCAGAGATCCATAAAAACAGTTAAAGTTGGGGAATTTGGCTTTTAATTATACATGATGTACACACACAAAAGTCTCAAACTAATTTCCAGCCAATATAGTTTGCAAAGGGAGATAGAGGGGATACATGAGCAGGCAAGAATAGCAGACAAAGTGCATGCAATGAGCGGAAACATGAGATAGCCCATGTTGGTAGGAGGTCTGAGTGGAGATAAACTATAGTGTTGTAGTACCCAGCATGTTGGCATTTTTACAAAGAAAATGAAGTATAAAATGAGCAATATTTTGCAGCTCGTGAATTCATATGGGACCTCGTCTGGAGTACTCTGTTTATTCTGATCTTATTAAATGATGGATATAATTGAATTGGAGGTGGATCAAAAAGGTTGTTTCCTGATAAGGAATATCTGATCAATTTTCTCTTTTGAGGAACAATTGAGCTGGTTGGCCTTTTTCCTGTGGAGGTCAGAAGGATGAATGGTGATTTTGTTCAAACGTCGACTTTGCCAAGGGGAATTCACAGACACAAGGTGCTGGTGTAACTCAATGGATCAAGCTGCCTTTTAAACCAGCACCTTGTTGGTTTCCTTGTTTCTAGACAGAGATGATGTTGAAAATATGAACTGGCAGGTTGAGTTGCAGTACAATGATGCATCCATTAAATAGGTGAGGATAAACCTCCTCTTAGAGGTTTTGAACATTTGGAATTTTCTACCCCAGAAGTCCGTGGAGACTGAGCTGTAACATTTTAAAGCTGAGAGCGACAGATCTTTCTTTGGTTGCAGAGAATCATTACCAATGACAGGAAAGCAGAGTACAATCGAAGGTCGGATAACTGAAGAGGCTGCATGATGGATTTCTGCTCATCTTTCTTGTAGACATATCTGAAGTGCTAATAATGAAGGGACAAAAATTGGATAATGATCATTACTCTTGCCTCACTGCCAAGAGTCAGAATGTGATTACTTTCCCCTTGCTGACTGTTTACAAATGCATAATGAAAGAGAAAGTTTGAGTTACTGATCTATTTCTTTCCAATTCACCCCTTCTTTCACTGCTTCTGGAGGCCAATATATTATAAAGAGGGATATAGGCCAAACGCAGGCAGATGGGACTGATGTAGCTGGGGCATGTTGGTCGGCATAGACATGTTGGCCCAAAGGGCCTGTTTTCATGCTGTATGATTCTATGACTCTATGTGTCTGGTCAAGAATTTACATCTGGACTGAAAGTGTCGAGGAGAAGTGGCCGTTACAGTGAGGCTGGGAAAAGGGGTGGGTGAAAAGATCTTCCCCCACCTCTTTGTACTGGCTTTTTCCCCTCTGCTTTTTCAGATCAGATGCAGGGTCTCGATCTGAAATGTCGGGTCTCGATCTAAAATGTCAGCTCTCCATTTCTCTCCATGGATGCTGCCTGACCCTCTAAGATCCTCCAGTGCTTCTCATTATATTTTTAATCGGAATGCTGTTTTGATGTGTTTTGGAAAAGGACCTGGAATTCCTATAATTTTACATTGTGGCATTTACTTTTTCTGATGCACCCACATCTTTTTTTTCAGATTGCTGAAAATCTACTGTCTTGGTCTTGCAAGTTCCTGTCTCGTCAGTCATGAAATGATTTAAGTTGATTGATACTTGCGCAAGCTGCCATAATGCAGATGCCTACCTTGACCAAAGATCAGATCAGATCGCACATAAAACCACTTAAAGCAAAATATTGATTATACATTGACTAATTGCCAAAGCCCATTTAATGATTTTTTGGTGTTTCAATTAGGGTTTTTTAGTGAGTGTTCTGGTTGGTGAAATTATTTGATATTATTAATGCACTTGGAGTCGACTTCTCAAAGACATTTAACGGTATGATTCTGTGCTATCCCAGAGGACTGATAAATTTTCACACTCAATCTTTATTGATGTGAGGTGAAGAATTCATTAGAGAAATTAAATGCTTGTCTTTGCCTTGAGATTTTCATTAATCTGCAGTCCCCTTGTGTCACGTAACTCATCATTTCAAAATCATTATTTTTGCTGAAAATTATTCTTTTGTCTAATCCATGCAGATCTCCAATCTCTACGTATATGACAGTATTTTGCTGCTGGCTGATGCCTTCCATAAGAAGCTAGAAGATCGAAAGTGGCATAGCATGGCTAGTTTGACATGCATAAGAAAAAATTCTAAGCCGTGGCAAGGTGGAAAGTCTACATTTGATGCAATTAAAAAGGTTATGCATGTTTTATTTCAAAATTCAATAGTATTGCACTTATATAAGTAGAAAATGCATGCAGTGGAACAATGGAAGTTAGAATCTATGTAGAAAATTCATTCACTTCAGAATATAACCTTGTACAAAGGTTAACGGAGAAAAAATTGCAGGTATGTTTCTATGCACAAGTGACTCCCTACTTCAGGTGATCATCGGCGATATTAAAAAATAATACTTGATCTAATTTCTGATTAACTGTCTCTCAGGTATGCTATGTGCATAATATATGCATAGGTCCCCAAATTGTTCCAAACTGCTAATTTAATGCATATAAAATTGGGTGTCATTTTCATGTCAACAAACTGAAACTTTCCTTCAATCCCCAAATGTATGATGGGAAAATGTTCATGTCTTTACTCACTTCACACAAAAGGCTTCTTGGGTTTCTCCAAATCTTCTGCCTTTACTTAAAAACATGGATAGAAGTGTTGGGAGAAATAAAAATCAGAGCTTTTGTTTTTGTCTCAGGATATTTTTGCAAGTCCTTTGTTGATATAACGGTAGGAGATTCCCCCTTATATTCCATTAATAACTGACTCTTGAATGGATCTCGTATATGTGAAGGATGAATTCACGATCTTCCAACCTATATCGCCGCGGCCCTTGCACGTTCTTTCTCTGCACTTTCTATGCAGCCGTAACACTTTATTCAGTACTCTGTTTACTTTTTCTTTTGTACTAACTTATATATTCATGTCTGGTATGATTTGTCTCTATCACACATAATAAATGTTTTTCTCTGTATCTTGGTACATGTGACAATAATAAATCAACACCAATATTGACTATACAGTGCATTCAGGAAGTATTCAGACCCCTTCACATTTCCACATTTTGTTACGTTACAGCCTTATTTTAAAATGGATAAAATTCTTTTTTTTTATCATCAATCTACACACATAATAAAAAAGTGAAAACAGGTGTTTAGAAATGTTTGCAAAGTAATTAAAAATAAATAACTGAAATATCACGTTAACTAAAGTATGCAGACCCTTTACTCAGTACTTTGTTGAGGCACCTTTGGCAGCGATTACAGCCGCAAGTCTTCTTGGGTATGACGCTACAAGCTTGGCACACCTGTATTTGGGTAATTTCTCCCATTCTTCTCTGCAGATCCTCTCAAGCTCTGTCAGGTTAGATGGGGAGAATCGATGCATAGCTATTTTCAGGTCCCTCCAGAGATGTTCGATCGGGTTCAAGTCCGGGCTCTGGCTGGGCCACTCAAGGACATTCACAGACTTGTCACAACGCCACTCCTGCATTGTCTTGGCTGTGTGCTTAAGATCATTGTCCTGTTGGAAAGTGAACGTCTGCCCTAGTTTGAGGTCTAGAACGCTCTGAAGCAGGTTTTCATCAAGGATCTCCCTGTACTTTGCTCTGTTCATCTTTCTCTCGATCCTGACTAGTCTCCCAGTTCCTGCCGCTGAAAAACATCCCCACAGCATGATGCTGCCACCACCATGCTTCACCGAGGGTATTGTATTGGCCAGGTGATGAGTGTACCTGGTTTCCTCCAGACATGACACTTAGCATTCAGGCCAAAGAGTTCAATCTTGGTTTCATCGGACCAGAGAATCTTGTTTCTCATAGTCCGAGAGTCCTTTAGGTGCCTTTTGGCAAATTCCAAATGGGCTGTCATGTGCCTTTTCACAGAGGAGTGGCTTCCGTCTGGCCACTCTACCATAAAGGCCTGATTGGTGGAGTGCTGCAGATATAGTTGTCCTTCTGGAAGGTTCTCCCATCTTCATAGAGGAACTCTGGAGCTCTGTCAAAGTGACCTTCAGGTTCCTGGTCACCTCCCTGACCAAGGCCCTTCTCACCCGATTGCTCAGTTTGGCCGGGCGGCCAGCTCTATGAAGAGTCCTGGTTGTTCGAAAGTTCTTCCATTTAAGAATGACGGAGCCCACTGTGCTCTTCAGGACCTGCAATGCTACAGAAATTGTTTTATACCCTTCCCCACATCTGTGTCTTGACACAATCCTGTCTTGGAGTTCTACGGACAATTCCTTCATCTTCATGGCTTGGTTTTTGCTCTGATATGCACTGTCAACTGTGGGACCTTGTATAGACAAGTGTGTGCCTTTCCAAATCTTGTCCAATAAATTTAATTTACCACTGGTGGACTCCAATGAAGTTGTAGAAACATCTCAAGGATAATCAATCAAAACAGAATGAAACTAAGCTCAATTTTGAGTGTCATAGCAATGGATCTGAATACTTATGTAAATGGGATATTTCAGTTATTTCTTTTTAATTAATTTTCAAAGATTTCTAAACACCTGTTTTCACTTCTTCATTCTGGGGTATTGTGTGTAGATTAATGATAACAAAAAAGAATTTAATCAATTTTAAAATAAGGCACAATGTGCCTTAAAATAACAAAATGTGGAAAAGGTTAAGGGGTCTGAATACTTTCTGAATGGACTGTCTGGTTTCATTTTAGTTTTCATTTGTACTCAGTATTTCCTGGTGGCTTAGTCACCTGAAATATTATTTTGGGATTCACAAGAAGTTAAGGGCTTTCTTGCTGTGGTTCTTGTCCTCCATCTGATTGCTTCCAGATTCTATTTCACCTTTCACCGAGCTTCAGTCTCTTTTTGATCACTTTCCACTTTACCTGCATTACAGTTCAGGTAAATCAGTAAGAAAAAGCAATGGAATGATATCTGGACAATAGGATTGTCTGGTCTTCCAAGTCCCCACCTTCCTGATTGAGCTGCATACTTCAACGCACTGTGCAAACTCACCTATCATAGAACAGTACAGCACAGGAACAGGCCATTTGATCCACAATGTCTGTGACAAACATGATGCCAATTTAAACTTTGGAGCCTTTTGTCACCATATGATTCATATCCCTCCATTCCTTACATATTATTGATCCCAGCTAAAAACCCTCTTAAACACCACACCTGGCTTGCAGTCCAGGCACCCACCACTCTCTGTGTGGAAAAAAAAACCTGTCTCACTCATTTTCCTTAAGATTGCCCCTCTGACCTTAAAACTATGCCCTCCAGTGTATGATATACCCACCCTTGGAAAAAGAGTGTCTACTCTGTTGAAGGTGAAATTTCATCAGGTCTCCCCTCTGCTTCTGACACTCCAGTGCAAACAATCCAAGTTCAGCTGACCTCTTGTTTCTGCCAAACGAATATGGTTGATGCATTCCGGAGGCCGGACCCGCTCGTCTTCGACAGCAACATCGGCGAGAGATGGCGCATCTTTGAGGAGGAATATGACATTTCCGTTGCAGCCGCACACTCCGAAAGGCCACCCCACACTCTGGTGTATATTCTTCTCAACCGTGCGGGACAGGAGGCTACCGAACGTGCGAGATCGTTTGTGTATGCGGAGAAGGTGAGACAGCCCGCCATGGGAGGCGGAGAAGAGGATGTCACCCCTGCTGAATCGGAAGAGGATCCTCAATGTCTCAAGAGGAAATTTTGAGAGTTATGCAGCCCTCAAACTAATCTCACCATGGAACGGCACAAGTTCAACACCCGGAATCAGAAGGCTGGTGAGACTATTGAATCATATGTCAATGCTTTAAAGTTACAAGCAAGGAGCTGCAGGTTCGGATAGCTCTGTGATGAGCTTATTGATGATAGACTGGTATGTGGTATTAGTGATGATAAACTAAGGAAGGTACTTCTGCGTGACTGTAACTTGACATTGGTTAAGGCTATTTCTACCTGTCAAGTTCACGAGCTGACAGAAGTGCATAATGAAATGCTAACTATTGTGCAGCGATCTGCCACAAGTGTTGATGTTGTTCAGGCTGGGTTCCAGAGAGAACGTAAGCCTGAGACAACGATTAGAATCCAGATAGAAAAGGCTGGGACACTATTTATTGCCGCCTGCAACAATTGCGGAGGCAACCACGCAGCTCGAAGGGAAAAATGTCCAGCTTTTGGTCCACAGTGTTATGCCAGTAGAAAACGGCATCACTTCAGGAGATGCTGCAAATCCACACAACAGACTTATCGCAGGGAGAAACCCAAACAGCTTGTTCACCAGTTGCAATCAGATCAAACCGACAGCAGTGCCAATGAGACAATCGGTGTTGATGGGATCAAACTGCAAATGGATTTGTTTGAAGCACAAAGAATAAGAAATGACGAAGCTATGGTCACCATGCAAGTCAAGATTCAAGATTCAAGATTCAAGATAGCTTTATTTGTCATCAATATTGGACGAAATTCAGTCACCCACAGTCCATCAATAAAAGCATTAAATAGGCATTAAAATTACACAACCCCAAAACACACAAAAAAAAGAAACATCCATCAAAGAAACATCCATCACAGTGAGTCTCCTCCAGTCCTCTCCTCACTGTGATGGAAGGCCACAATGTCTATCCCTTCTCCTGCTGTCCTCTCCCGCAGTCAGGTTGTTGTGGTTGGAGGCCGCGCCGGACGGTCCGCAGCGGCCCGAGCCTAAGCAAGTCAATGGTGTTTCAGCAGAAATTAAGGTGGACACTGGTGCTAAGTGCAATGTGATGTCGAAAAAGTCATTTATGCGTCTATGGAATGGTGAACAATTAAAATCGTGCGGTAAAGACACCACCCTAATTGCTTATGCTGGCACCAAAATCAAACCTATTGGAATGGTGCAGTTGCAGTGCCACCTAGAGGGACAGATATACACACTTCCATTTTATGTGGTCCAGAAAGGTGCTCTGCCACCGCTAGGACTTTGTGCATGCCAGGGAATGTGGCAGGTCTTGTTCGGCAAGGATGTGCACCAATTGACTCCTGTTAAAGATGATACATCACATCAAATTCTAACGGAATACAGCGATCTCTTTACTGACGAGCTTGGAAAACTGCCAGTGACCTATTCAATGACACTGGAACCGGATGTGAGACCTGTCGTTTGTCCCGCACATCGCATTCCTGTGGCTATGCAGGACCGGGTCAAAGCCGAACTGGACGCAATGCAGGCATTGGGTGTCATCACGTCGGAGACAGAGCCGACCGATTGGGTGTCGTCTATGGTTACGGCCAACAAAAAGAACAAACAAGAAATCCGTATATGCATCAATCCGAGGGACCTGAATGCTGCTCTGAAAAGACCACACCACTCCCTGCGCACGGTGGAAGAAGTGGCTGCACACATGGCAAACGCAACGGTATTTTCTGTGTTGGATGCCAAGAGCTCCTTCTGGCAGATTCCGCTCGACTGTACATTTTCGTTGCTAACCACTTTCAGCACTTCTTTTGGCCGCTACAGGTTTTTACGGATGCCGTTCGGACTCAACTCTGCCAGTGAGGTATTCTAGCATACCATGGAACAGAATTTCGATGGGTATCCCTGCGCGATCATCGTTAACGACATCACCATTGCGGGTAAAAACGTTGAAGAACACAACGCTGATTTGAGAAAAGTGCTTAACCGTGCCAGAGAGGTGCATTTGAAACTTAATCCCCTCAAGTGCAAGTCCCGGGTGAATCAGGTCAGCTATGTTGGGCACATTTTTACAAGCGAAAGCCTTAAAGCCGACCCTTCCAAAACGACGGCTACCGGTGAGATGATGACGCCAGCAGATGTCCCCGCTCTGCAAAGTTTTCTGGGGATGGTCAACTACCTCGGTAAATTTATTCCCAATTTCAGCCAGCTATCGGCTCCCCTGTGACAGCTCACTAACAAAGATACTGCCTGGACGTGGCATGAGCAGCAGCAACATGCCTTTGATGCACTGAAACAGCATATGTCTTGCCCACCTGTTCTGTTTTACTATGATGTCAATAAGGCAGTCACGCTTACCTGTTATGCTTCACAGTATGGCCTTGGGGCAGGAAGGAAGGCCTGTTGCGTATGCTTTATGGACTATGACAGACATTGAAACTAGGTCTTCTGACCTGCAATGATGGATTATGTCAACCAGGAGGTACAATCATGTGTGGTGTGCAACAATACAAAACCACACCAACAGAGGGAACCACTTCTGCTGCATCCAGTTCCAGAGTTGCCCTGGTCCTTGGTGGCAACTGAGATCTTCGAGTGGCACAATCAACAATACCTGGTGCTAGTGGACTCATATTCCGGCTGGTCTGAGATTGACCTGCTTCAACAGCTGTTATTACAAAGCTAAAGAGACACTTTTCGGTCCAGTGAGCACCACATCCTCTCATGTCAGACAATGTTGGGCAGTTTACAAGCCAGCGATTTAAAGACTTTGATAAACAGTGGGACTTTACTCACATCACCAGCAGCGGAGTATCCCCAATCTAATGGGTTAGCTGAACGAGCAGTCCGCAGTGCGAAACAAGTCATAGAAAAATCTTACAGACGTCTTCCTTGATCTCCTTAATCTCAGAAATGTGTCACATGACACAACGCTTGGAACTCCGGCACAAGGGCTGATGTCAAGGCAAACGTGCACTACCCTCCCCATCTCAAAGAAACTGCAGGAACCACACAAGTACAAGACCTCTTTAGAGGTCCAAGCTCAACTTCTCAATAGAAGGCTGGGACAGAAGGCGTGTTATGATCAATCAAGCCAACCATTCCAGCCTTTGATGGAAGGACAGGCAGTCCGGTTACAGACTCCAGAATGCTACAATCGTATGGGCGTGGTGAAGGAGATATGCCAAGTGCCCAGATCTTACATTGTTCAATCAGGAGGGATCTACAGGAGGCATCGAAGACACCTTTTGCCCGTAGACGAGACTGCGCCAACGCAGCAAAGTCCATTCGATGTTACTACTGATTACCCGGATACCGGAATGGGGTCAGAAGATGACAATGTTCTCATGGGTGATGGACAAGTAACAATGGACTCTGAGCAGCCTCAGGTTCAGGTGCCTGTTTCTGTGCCTGTGGTTAAAACACCTGTGAGGGATACCACGGAGGGGCATTACAGGACATGCGCAGGGCGTGTCTGCAAGCCTAATCCTAAATACAAAGACTAATTGTCAGTTATTTATTTGTGTCGGTTTGCTTTGCTGTAGTTATTGGTTAGTAGGATAATTAATTAATTTTGTACAATCTTTGCCATAGTTTAGTGTATGCATGTTTGCTTTTATTTCATGGGGCATAAGCTAAAGAAGGAGGATGTAGATCAATCACTGTATTCCTGATCCATGTCGGGTATTCGTTCAAATTGTTCCTGGAGTATCTTATCTAGCGCATGCGTGCTTTCCAGGTTCAGTTAAGACAGGGAGTAATCTGGAGGAATGTAGAGGCTTTTGTTTATGGTCTGTAGCCTCGCGGTTAATAAAACTTAATATAAAGTTAAACAACTTGTCGTTATTCTCACAACTTCATACAACAAGGAGAACATACAAACTCCATACAGACAGCACCTGTACTCAGGTTCGAACTTGGGTCTCTGCCACTGTAAGGCAGCAACTCTACCGCTACGCCACTGTGCCGCCCTTAACTTCTTTTATCATTCACCACATCTTAATGATTAATCTGTAAAATATAAGTAATATACCTGCAAGAGAATTTGGCATGGTTAATATATTCAATACAGTTGATAAAATTATATCTTAATATAATTTTATTACTTTTAGATTAATAAATTACTCTAACAAACAAATTTAGCAGGCACCCTGAAACCCAACAAGTTATATTGTGGCACATTCTCACACATTCCTTCTCTCCAGCGAAGTTGGATGTTAATTATATCCTCAAAACATATCAAACTTAAGAGATACTTGCATGCAGAGTCTGATGTTGATGTTAAAACGTCCCACATCAGTCTCATTTGTGTGCTTTCACAAAGCAGCCTATCCTCTGACCAAGGGCAAGTTATCACGTGTTCTTCCAGGTTTAAGGTTATATAGTAATAAATTCCTGGTTTGCTGTATAATTTTTTGTGTTGTGTTGTGTTCCGCAGTATGGTGTGGTAACTCCTCCGATCAGGCCATTGACTCTGGGCCTGCATTGCAGAGCATTTGTGCTCAAATCCCACCATGGCAAATTGTCAAATTGAATTTTATAAACCCAATGATTTGTGCAACATCGCTGATTGTATCCCTAATGTCCTAACCGTCTAGCCTGCATCTGATTCTAGTCCAAGTTACCTAATTGACTCTGAATGACGGTTTAATAATTCATCGAGGCTGTGGGCAAAAGCACTAAATTCAGCAGATTTATTCAGAAGATTAGACTGTCCTATTAAAATCACCTCAGGCACCATATCACGAAAAATCACTGGCAATCTCAGCCCAGTCAACCCTGCAAATGTTCCACGCTAACAACAGGATATTACAGCTCAGGTTGAGAAGATTGTCTTGCGGGCAAGGCATGCAATGACTTTGCATAATCAGTCTTGCAGAGTCCTAACCAGCCATCAATAATCCAAATTCCTCCATTACAATATCCGCACATGACTGAGTGAATTCTATGCCGTGGTCCAGCTGACCTTTGTTGGGGGTTCTAGTCACCATTCCTACACCAACAAAACTCGAACCAATGCAGGTGGTGCTGAATGCATGAATCTGAGCAACAGGTGGAATTGTCACAGCGTTCTATCATTTAACAGGCTTTGGGCTCGTGTTTTCATATTGCTATGTGAAAACAAGTGCAAATTGTATATCACCTCCAATATTGAGGGAGCCCACTTTGCAAAAAGGTCATAAGGTGATAAAGTGATAGGAGCAGAATTAGGTCACTCGGCCCATCAAGTCTACTCCGCCATTCATACATGGTACATCTATCTCTCCCTCCCAACCGCATTCTCCTACCTTCTCCCCATAACCCTTGACACCTGTACTAATCAAGAATAGAGTGCAATTTGCATCGGCTTCTGCACCACACATTTAGTACTTTATCGCATATATCTTGTGTGGGTCACAAAATTTCATTGTGCCACACTTGCATTATTTACATTCAGAAAACGCTATGTTCCCACTGAATAATGTAATGCCTCAATTCATTATATGATCAAGCTGTAACATACAGTTTTACAATGGTGCTAACTTTAGAACACCTATCTTTGCTCCAGAGACTACCGTTCGATTGTGCTAACTTTCGATATTCCCCTAGTGGGACCCAGAGCTTTTTCCTCTTGTGTCTCTTCATATTGTTGAGCAATATGGCTGCACTTTTTCAGTTCTCCAAGAATAAGGGGCACTCTTGTGGAATAAGATCATCTAAGTACCAATAAATGTCACAATGTTATTAAATAAAGAAATAATTTGAATTATCAACACAAAACATTTTCCTTTCTACCCTGAAAAGACAATGTTATAATGAAATAGCAGGTCCTTTCACAAGCTGGGCATACCAATGGGAGAGGTTTAACCTCATGATAAAAAATATTGGGTTTTACAGAAAGTAATAATAAAATGTTGTATTTCCTCCTTTTTCATATTTGTTATTTACGTGTATTTTAAATGTCAAAATTCATAAATTATGTTTTCTCTTTTGTTTATAGGGAAAAGTGAATGGATTAACTGGAATGCTCAGTTTTAGAGATGATGGCACAAATGAGAATATCCTGTTTGAAATTCTCGGTACCAGTTACAGTGAGGAGAAGGATAGAGGAATTCAACGAGTAAGTGACATTTTACATTTTGCAATTAAGAAATGGGGATAAATTATGCTACTTCCAAGAATGTATTTTTTCCTGGATTTCAATTGTTAGAACTCATTTTTTTAGTTAAAATACCCTTTTTAATTATCTTTTGATTCAGCTTCAACTTCGAGTGGATATAATATTAATTTCAAATACAATTAGATAATAGTCTCCCACTGTGTATGCAAAATTCCGTTTCAACCCTGAACAGAACTCGGGCAGGTGAGAAGCAAAACAGAAACCGGCATCTCAGGGATTCAAATGGCCAACCAATAATAGCACATTGGCCCCAGTGGTTACCAATAATGCTGGCCTCTCTTAGACAGTCAGCCAGTGGTCGGGATCAGAGCAACATCCAAGGGAAAAGGTGTTGTCAGATACCAGCACCCTCTCCACCCTCTTAATGACGATCCCGAGACTTGAGTGAGTTCTTCTTTTATTGCTTGGACAGCTTACATATTCATTTCTCTAACTTCAAGTAATCCTTGCTTTCCCTCTCTTTCCCTCACCCACCCTAGTTCTCCGACTAGTTTTACTGTCCTTCTGATTAAATTTACTTATTGTATGCCCCCTTGTCACATTTCCCCTCGGGTAACAATGAACCATTTGACATTTCCCAAACAACATCTGCTTTGATCTGTCGATTTCACACCTTACCCTTCCATATATCTCTAGACTCCCTCTCCCCTGACTCTCAGTCTGAAGAAGGGTCTATTACCCATTTCTTCTCTCCAGAGATGCTGCCTGTCTGGCTGAGTTACTTCAGCATTTTGTGTCTACCTTCATTTGTCAGCTTCCCATCATTTTCTCTTCACATTTTCAGCATCAATTGTCTTGTTAGTTTGTTAAATATCTCCAAAAGCAAGAAACATTACTTGGAGAATTCTGGCGATGCAGAGTTCTACTGTGAACTACCGTGGCAGTATGCTTGCTCAGCAATAGATACTGCGACATCATTCAGTCTCAAAGTGATTTAAAACATCAAGAAAACTTTGGCAACATTAGCAATCCTCAATTTAAATTTCTGACAGAAGCGTCCATTCTGCAAGTGGACAGTGTGATCTTAATGTTTAATAATTGTCTCCTATAATTTTAATTGATTTAACTTGGGGAAAATTTATTGTCATTCCAATACTTCTCTGTTGGTGGAGTTATTATAAGAAAATTCTGTAGCCACACACAGAAAATTCTGTTCAGTCCATATATACTAAGTAATAAATGTAAGTTCAGTAATGTATTTCTCAAATTCAGTAGAAAGTACAAAATGTTCATATTAAGGGTATTTAATGCAAGCAATAAGATACTCTTTGCCAAGTTTTGTTCAACTGCTTACATATAATGCATCACATTATGTTTCATTCAGGCAAACAACTTACAAAATATAAAATGTCCAGATGATTGTAATTGAAGTCCATCAAAGATGAAAGCAAAGATACATAATTGAAAGTTGCTGATAATTGGGTGGATAAATTCATCGATGCATGACAGAGAGGAACAACAAAAGCCAAAATCATACTATACTCCCTGTTCTGGTCTGATTCCAGCCAGGATAATTTGCTTCAGGGACATTACACTTAGCAGGTTGAATAATTTGTCATGGTTTTCTTATTTGAATATTTTGTACTAAAGGCTGTGCAGTACCTCGGGGAAAATTATACATTGATAGTAGTGTGGTGCACAAGAGATCACGACTTGCCTTGCTTGATACTCTCGACCCCCAGGTAATGTAAATATGCATCGTTGATCTTTGGAGATTATACACATCCAGCTGACAGTGTGATGTTGTAAATCAGGTGAAGGTGTCAACATTTCCATCCCACTGGAACTGTGTGCCCTGTCCTGTCTTCCATGTACTGAAGAACTACCTATTCACTTTTGGTGTCATAATCTTTCCCAAATTAAATGCAAATCTAAGTTTTCTTTAAGCCCTGCGAGAAGGATCAATTTAATTTTGAGATCCTCGACCTTATTTGGAGTATTGTGTGCAGTTTTGGTTGCCCCATAACAGGATGTGGAGGCTTTGCAGAAGGTGCAGAAGAGGTCTACCAGAAAGCTGCGTCGATTAGAAGAGTATTGGCTAGAAGGAGAGATCGGACAGACTTGCACTTATTCTCTGGAACACCAGAGATTGAGGGGATACAAGATAGAAGTAATTATAGAAGGCACAGATCGAGTAGTCGGAACCTTTTTTCCCAGTGTGGAAATGTCAAAGACTAGAGGGCATACACTTTAGCTGAAAAAGCTTAAAGGAGATGTTTTTTGTAGACAGGAAGTGATGGGTGCCTGGAATGTACAGCCAGGCTGGCGATGGAGGCACATTTGATAATGACACTTAAAAGGCTTTTAAATGGGCACATGGATGTGCAGGGAATGGAGGGGTGTGAATCATGTACAGGTAGATAGGATTAATATATCTAGCCATCATGTTCGACATTGTGGGCCAAAGGGCCTGTTCCTGTGCTATACTGTTTTATGTTCCGGATTTTGTTTGGTAATTACTTCCTTAAAGTACTGAAAACCTTTGTGGCCATCATAATTTGTACTCCTGCAGATCAACTCAAGAGTATTTTCTTATATGGCACCCAAATAAACTCAAGGAATTTCCCATTACAATCCTGCCTGCTTTCTCAGTAATAGACCAAACATTCGGAATCCAGAGTAAACTGGTATTCCAATCTCCAACCACTTCAATAAACCACCTACCCCCATAAAAAATATGACAAACAGATACGTTTGAAATTACATGATCATTACGAAAAATGCAACTTGTGAAACATTGTCTTTCCCTAGAATGGCATTCAGAAAATGAGTTGGGCATTACTTCAGTTAAATCCCTGCAGCCAGCAAAATCACACCCATGCTTGCCATTAAGATCTGAGGGTCAATCTAGCAGTGACCTGCCATCTCAGGTGTTAAAGCAGAACACGCTGGAAACACTTCAGCAAATCAGGCAGCATCTGTGAAGAGGAAGACAGAGTTAACATTTCAGCTTAAATATTCTTTGTCAGGCAGCACACTGGCGCAGTGGTATAGTTGCTGCCTTACAGCATCAGAGACCTGAGTTTGATCCCGACTATAGGTGCTGTCTGTAGATAGTTTGCAGATTCTCCCTCTGATGGTGGGGTTTCTCCGAATGTTCCAATTTCCTCCCATGTTCCAAAGACGTGCAGGTTTGTATATTAATTGGCTTCAGTAAATTGTCCCCAGTGTATAGTTTAGAACTAGTGTACAGGTGATCATCACTCATGCTCCATAAATTCAAGATATGGAATATTATCATGGAATTTATGAGTATTAAAGTAAATAAATAAACACAACATTTTGTTTCAAGTAATGATTCTTGATGCATGCACAGATGATGCAGCTGTGCGTTTTGGAACATTTTCAAGAAACAATTCCCCCTGCTACCATCCCAATTCGAGAAGGTTTGCTTGTATTTTGATACAGAGAATCATTAAGGTTCATATCTGGCCACTGCTTTAGGACATGCAGTTATATTTTCTCTGTTTTCTCTTCAATAATGTTATCGCTGACATTCACTTCACTGTAATTGGAAGCTCAGCTACACTCCCCTTAACCTATCTTTTCAAAACAACATGTTGTACGGGGGCCGTCTATACCAAGAACAATGGTTCTGACTCAAATTGTGACTTGGGCTTTTAAATGAAAAACTTAAATGCTACTTGAGTGAGAACAATGCATGAGGTAAATGGCTGATTTCTGCATGTGAGCCTTTTGTCCTTTCCTGATAGAAGATATTTCAAATGCTTCATAGATAACCTGGTCCTATCTCCTTTCTGTTCTGTATGCAAGCATGGACCAGGCCTAGTGAAGCCGAATATATGCTGATAGTGCCGAATACTTCATCTGTTGCAAGTTCTGCCGCAATATTTTGTGAAGTCAGGAGTATTTGCAACAACAGAATTATTTTATTAAGCGTGACTACAGAAAGCACAAGGGGATCAGTGAACAGGTCTCCAGATGTTTTCATTCTGTCCCTGCAATACTTCCTTCAAGGAACATGCTCGATCCGAAAGACTTAACTTTACCATGTAGAATTATAATTGTATCACTGTATTTAAAGAAACCCTTTTTATTTTAATGCAGGCTGTTGGTTCTTGATAATTCATACTGTAAAGCAACTCACCATCTGTTTTAAATATTTTAATATTTTTTTATAATCCTGACCCTCAATGTCATCTTCAGTTGCCCATGCTAAACACATGATATAGCAACATTTATCTGTTGTACTCTGCTTCTGAGGTTAATGGGGCTGAATTTCCGAAGCAGAACTTGGTCCACAATGCTGCTGCATCACTTGTTTGGTGCTTGTGGTGAAGGACGAATATTTATTCCCTTACAGCTTGCGAACTTATCAATTTATCACACTTGTACCTTTGACATTCTGCCTCACAATGGGGGACATGGGATTTACTAATGGTCTTCTCAAAATTATTTTGGAAAATGAAAACAGTTAACAATTAAGGCTGCGCCAAGTTACACCATTAAAACTTAGCAGGCTGGCATTAATTCCCTGCTCATCACTACTACGTGCATGATATAATAGCAACAGTGTGTGGGAGCTGGCATGCAAAGGCACTGAATATTGCACTACCACTATATTATAACATATTTAATATTATTGACTAAAAATTAATTTTGAAGCAAATACGTTTTGAAGGCATTAAACATACTTCTGGCAGGAGAACAAATACATCTCACAATTTAATGATGTCTAGATCTCCAGAAAATGCAATATATATTCTTCAGTTCTGCAAAGACTCATTGTAATTTTATTTGATGTACAATTATGTATAAATTGCATTATTTTTTTCTGCCTTAGTGCCAACAAAAATGAGCTGCTACAAATACAGAATTTTAGGAGAGTAAAACAGTAAAATTATATTATCATTGCACTGAACATTATTTTAATACTATTTGTTTACTATGCCCTATGTAGCTTGGTCTTTGGAGTCCGACTGCTGGATTGAATGGTTCTCTAGTTGACCAAAAACTGGAAAACAGTATGGAAGGAGTGACAGTGCGGGTTGTAACAGTGCTGGTAAAGTTGAATTCCTTGCCTTCATGTATGCTTGTATATTTTGCAGCTTCCAATCATGCCAGGTATTGCAACTGCAAGTTATCATTTAGTGTAGGTTAATGGCAGAAGAAAAATCAATGGGGACTTGGTAGGAACATCTAAGAGCGACATGATACAGAGAAATAACGAGGAGGGGAATAGGTCTAATGGGAGTGCTCACCTGGGATCACTGGGCCAAATTACCTCCTTTCGTGTTGTAAGTATAAGCAATTTTAGAAATAACATTTATCTAACAATGTGTAGATCAGTATTATTACAATTTAACAAGGATTGTCAGAGTCTGGGCTTATAACTTTGGCAGCTTTTTTACTTTAAAATTAAGAACATGATGTTAGGAAATGAATCTTTTTCGGACTACCCCAATGTAGTTGAACATTGGACTCTGCTCTTTGTCCTGCCCTGACACGTCAGCTAATATGCTCATCATGCAGAACATCTAGTCCCCATTTTCCAGCATGAAGCAAGTAGTAGCCAGAGTATGAATACAAAGAATCAATAAAGGCCACTCAGTGGATGGAGCCACCATTTTACACTGACCATGTAAAACTTTATCCTAGTAGTTAAGTCCCAAGTAGAGCTTCTGGGCCCATGATTCCTGTAAGGTAATCAAGTCATCACCAGAATATTTGTCATTATAACATGGGTCATAATCCTTTCTAAACAACAAATTCCATATCCAACTTCTGTAGGAGGCATGTGGTTCCACAGAATATTTGACCAATAATAATATATTGCTTTATTTGTTGCACACCGGGGAAATTTACAGTGTTACAGCAGCAAAGTGGATAGCAAGAGATCATACATTATAAATAAAAGTAAAGACAAGGATAAATTGTCATCAATTTACTGTGTATTCCTTAACTGTTACTGTTGACTCGTTTGCTGGGAGCAGTGCTGGTTGTGCAGTCTCACAGCAGCGGGAAGGAAGGACCTCCTATATCTCTCCACAGACTTGGTGTGAAGGAGTCTGTCACTTGGCGTGAAGGAGTCTGTGTGTGACAGTGCCCTGCATGCAATCAGTCCCTGCTCTTTCAAGAAACTTAATTCCTATGTCCAACCAGATTTTTATCAAGCTCTTTTTTTTTCTTTACTTTAATCAAGACTTAATCTACACAGTATCAGTAGTTTTTGCTCTTAAAAAGGGAAAAGTGCTAGAGTAGACACAAAACATTGGAGCAAATCAGCAGGTCAGGTAGCATCTCTGGAAAAAAATGAATAGGTGACGTTTTGGTTCGACAGAAGGGTCTTAACTCAAAATGTCGCCTATTCCTTTTTTCCAAGATGCTGCCTGGCCTAGTGAGTTGCTCTAACTTTTTGTGTCTGTCTTCGGTTCAAACCAGCATCTGCAGTTCCTCCCTCCACAAAGTCCTGAAGTAACTCAACGGATTAGGCAGCAAATGGATAGGTGATATTTTTGGGTCAGGTCCCTTCTTCAGACTGAAACATCACATATCTATGTCCTCCAGAGATACAGCTTGACTTGCTGAATTACTCCAGCACTTTGTATTTTGTTTTGTAAATCAGCATCTGCAATTCTCTGTGTCTCGAAATCCTGGAATCCTTGTGTTATCCTCTAAGTCTCCTCAGTTCATATCTTTTTTTGAAGGTAGGGTGCTCAAAATATCTGAATTTAGTCTCATAGGTATGTTCACTAACTCGTTGACCTATTGACAAATACCCCTGAGTCCTGGCCAATATTGCATTAGCTTTGCTCAACGCAGTTTCACATTGATGGCATTGTGATTTATTTTCAAAATGATGAATTTTCCATGTTTGGAAATAGATATTCCTTCACATACCTAATGCTTCCTATTCAAATATCTATTGCATTAAATATGCATATTAGGAAAGCATCACTTTCTCACACCACATATAATTTTCATTGATTTGCCTGATATATTTTTTTAACTTCTTCATATGGTTTGATGTTTTCAATAATTGAGGGCACTGTAATCCAGGAGAAGGATCAATCTGGCTGGTGTTAGTTTAGGACAAAATGAATAATCCCTTTAAAAGTAGTTATGTTGAAATTGGCTAAAATTAGAAGTGCTTATAATAAGTCAAGACGTTGACAGGGGAAGTTGAACTGCATTTTAATCTGCCCATTAGTGCGAAGCGGTCTTATGGACTTCGGGGGTAATTCAACACAAAGTTAATTCTATGGATCAGCACAATCAATTAAAAGGCTACATATTTTATACTTACTGATTTCACAGCTTTAATTCAAGGTGTCACACCCACGCGGTCATTACAAAGGAATGTCGCTGTGTGAGGGAAAATGGCCAAGCAAAAGCCTTCAGTGGAAGCCCACTTGTTCTTGTTCCCCAGGCTCTGCTTTCAACAATACTTTCTGCTATCAATTGAACCATCCAATTTGGCATTCATTACATGGTCATCTTTTTTATGCCGAACTTTATCAAATGCTTTGCAACCTCAAATGAATGGCGTCCAATCAGCAGCTGTTCAATATAATCATTCCTACATAAGTCTCAAGTAGATTAATTAAACGGAAATGTTCCAATTTTAGGTAACCTACAAAGAAGCTTGCTCATCTTCACCCTCCCCTTTCTAATCCAACCTCCCCCTCCCCTCCCCTGAACCCTAGCTGACCTTACACCCTTCACTGTGCGCTAAAGAAGCAAAAACATCCAAATTTATAGTAAAACACAAAGTGCTGGGGTAACTCAGCCGATCAGGTGGCGTATCAAGATTCCAGCATCTGCAGTTCCTTCTTGCTCCATCTGAATTTCTAAGCGTCTCCTGGCATCAGTGTGAAAATAGTCCTTCAAATGCCTGATATTCTAGACCAGCATGTCACAGAGCACGTTTATGATCATCTTAAATCAAGGGCGAGATGTTTTCATTCATAAATCTTTATAAAGAAGCCATAGATGTGTAAATAATTGCAGTATGATGGGAAATGTCCTAAGCATTCATATTCAAAATTAAATGTAGACCCATTTATATTATCTAAATTATGAGTAAGCCACTGCATCAATGAAGGTCTATTATATATAAATTAATTAAATTGGGAATTCAGAATGCAAAGTGGCAGGAGGACACTATTAAGAGATTTAAAATGCTGATTTTCTGCTACTGAGTATGCAGGCAGATATTGAAGCAACCGATAAAATAAGATTGTTAATACAGTGGAATGGAAATCAAGAGTTTCTGCACGATTTGCTAAAATACCGCCAGCTCTTAGAGACTATTAAGCAGCAATGTTTCAGGAGGTCGTGGTTCATAAAAGGACAATTTGGTTGTGTGCACCACCTGTTTCATAAAATCTTGTTTAAAATATTCAGATACCAACAATGCAAATTCTGGGGAAATGTCTCCTGGAATTTGCTACTTCATTAAGTTAATAACTTAGGCTGTGTAGTGTTATGGATATAGTAGCAGCAATAGTATGTGATAAGAATACTGCTTAATATGTAATGTAGTCCCTTCCAATTGTTCAAGAAAACACTACACTTGGAGGGTATGAGTTTAGTTTAGTTTAGTTTAATTTAGTTTAATTTAGAGATACAGTGCGGAAATAGGCACTTCGGCCCACTGAGTCCGCGCTGACCAGTGATTACCATACACGAGCACTATCCTACACATTACGGACAATGCAAATTTTTTACCGAAGCCAAATAATCTACCAACCTGTACATCTTTGGAGTGCGGGAGGAAACCAGAGCACCCAGGGAAAACACGTAAGGTCACGGTGAAAACATACAAACTCCGTACAGACAGCACCCGTAGTCAGGATCCAACCCAGGTCACTGGCACTGTAAGGCAGCAACTCTACTGCTGTGCCACCATGCCGGCCCGTGTGGCCCAGAATTTCCTTGGTATGGTGAGCCATCTGTGCTAACGATCCATGAAAACGCTGTTAATTTATGAGTGAACATCCCCAACAATGCTGCTAATGCTGAAATACTCAGACAGCTGGTTAAGTCATGGAGAATCAATTGAGAAAGCTGCCATCGAGATTCACAAACTGTTAAGGAATAAATATGCTATTAAAGTTTTTAAAGTTAATTCAAACCCTTTAAAATATATGAAAACATTTGTAAACAATTAAAGGGCAGCACAATAGTGCAGGTAGTAGAGATGCTGCCTCTGAGTGCCAGAGATCTGGGTTCCATCCTGACCCTGGCTGCTGTCTGTGTAGAGTTTGGACGTTTTCCCTCTGACCACGTGAGTTTCCTCTGGGTGCTCTGGTTTCCTCCCACATCCCAAAGTCGAACGGATTAATCGGCATCTGTAAATTGCCCCTAGTGAAGGTAGAGAATTCAAGAGTGGGACTCGTGGGGCTGTTTACGTGCCGTTCCAATCAATCAAGTTAAATCATGATTTGAAAATTATCTCTCCTTTGCAATAACGCCTCTCCATTAAAATGAATGAAGTCGTAAACTGACAGGTCCAACCAGGCCAAAGTTGTAGCAGGCAGATCTCCCAGTGTAACTGCTGAGAACTGCAGGACATTCATGCTCCACCACTGGACTCCAAAATCAAAGTGCTGTTGGAACAACAGCAGCAATTAGCTCTGGGACTTTAGGGATTTCCACATTAGTATAAAATTGTACGGGAATTACAAGCTTCCTGACAATTTTGGAGTCAAACGCGTCAGTGCCATGCAGAATTGACAATTATTTGGTGGAAATTTCAAGTTGTTTTCTGATGCTGATTTGGACCAGGACTCCTCTTGACTTACCCTTTCCAAAATTGGTTCAGCTTGCAAGCCGTTAACACTTGCTTTCTATAGAATGAAAGGATGGCACGTTTTAAAATGCAACAACAACAAATGCATTTTATTAAATTCTGCGGCAGTGATTGTCTACTTGTATAATGTATTTTGCAGTTGGACTTGCTATTGAGCCTTAGAGGTTGGCAGTAGAAACAGACAATAATTGAGGAACAGAAATAAGTAGATGATTAATTTATATTAGGGCGATACGGTGGCGCAGCGGTAGAGTTGCTGACTACAGCGAATGCAGCGCCGGAGACCTGGGTTCAATCCCGACTACTGGTGCTAGCTGTATGGAGTTTGTACATTCTCCCCGTGACCTGCATGGGTTTTCTCCGAGATCTTTGGTTTCCTCCCACACTCCAAAGACGTGCAGGTTTGTTGGTTAATTGGTTTGGTAAATGTAAAAATTGTCCCTAGTGGGTCACTGGTCAGCGCGGACCCAGTGGGCCGAAAGGGCCCAATTCCGGGCTGTATCTCCGAACTAAACTAAACTAATAACTTATATTTACTGAGATATGAGTTAAAATTAGTAATGGCCTGCATTTCGGAGTAATTATCTTTGCAAATGGTGACAGATGATTCAAGTAACAAGCTATTTGTTAAGCTTGCATCCGAGTAGTGATGGCTAAGCTTGTTTTGATTTGGTATTTAAAAGTACAAGTTGGATTTGAATTGGTTGAGTTTGCTGCTTGAGTGGATTTAATTGGTGTGCAGGCAAGCAGAAGCAATTGAGCTGTAAGGAGGCTTTACGTGGAGCTGCTGGACATCGCTGAGGCACAGTTGTCCTGATTCTACAGGATCAGCGGTTAAATAGAAATTAAATTCAAATATTGCTTCACAAACAGTAATGAAACAAATGAGCACTTTACTCTGAAATAAAAAGAGAAAATGTTAAGAATGCTTAGCATATCAGGCAGCATCCATGGACAGAGAAACAGAATATTAATGTTTTAGGCCACCAGCTGTTCAGCAGTATTTCCTTCCAGAATCTTCAGTTTTTAGTTATTAGTTTAGTTTAGTTTAGTTTGGAGATACAGCGTGGAAACAGGCCCTTCGGCCCATTGAGTTCGCACCGACCAGTAATACGTGTACATTAGCACTATTCTACACACACAAGGGACAATTTCCATCAGAAAATTCTTTGAAAATTGAGCATTTCTGCAGCATTACAATTAAGTATTTCTTCATGCTGGGCTTATGGCAAAACCAACTCTTCGTTGGAGGCTATCGCTCCAATCTTCTCTCTCCGAAATTACCTTTATGAGAACGCATTGCAACTGGTACTGATGCTATGGCAACTCGACTCCCATTTGTACTGTGGATATTTTCTAGAGATGTTTCTTAAGGAGATGAATATCAGAAAATAGGTGCTCTGCAGACATAGGGTTGCTCATGTAGTGTAGGAAAATAACTGCAGATGCTGGTACAAATCGAAGATATTTATTCACAAAATGCTGGAGTAACTTAGCAGGTCAGGCAGCATGTCAGGAGAGAAGGAATGGGTGACATTTCGGGTCGAGCCCCTTCTTCAGACTGATGCCAGGGGGGCGGGACAAAGGAAGGATATAGGTGGAGACAGGAAGATAGAGGAACTGGGAAGGAGGAGGGGACGAGAGGGACAGAGGAACGATCTCAAGTTGGAGAAGTCAATGTTCATACCGCTGAGTTGCAAGCTGCCCAAGCGAAATATTAGGTGCTGTTTTCTCCAACTTTAGATAGTTCCTCTGTCCCTCTCCTCCCCATCCCCTTCCCAGTTCTCCCTCTATCTTCCTGTCTCCACCTATATCCTTCCTTTGTCAATTGTAAGGCTCAATCCTGTACCAACCTGATCCTAATATATCTGCACAATTGGTGGTGAGATGCGTGTGTGTGTGGTGGGGGGGGGGGGGGGATAAATCTTTGTTGATCTCTTTGTCCTTTTCAAAGTTAGGAATACCAAGGTCAAGAATCATATCTGTTTTCAGTTATCATACTCTTCACAATTTGGGGATTAAAGCTCCTTATTAGATCTAACATTGTATACACTTGCAAAGCCAGCAGACTAATCTCTATTTAACTATTTAAACATTACTGCTGTCCAACATTAAAAATCACTTCTTGAATGTTCTTGTGGAGATTTCATAGCAGAATGACAGGATCATTGCGATGAAAATGGATTTGTGGCTCACTAAAAATGTTTGTAAAAATAACGTGGAAGTAAATGAAGTTCTGATTATTCTGTTTCATCCAAACACATAGCTATATATTTCTGCATGGGAACCAATCTCTCAATTGCATGAAATGTCAACCTTATATTAATAAACAAGATAGATCACTGTGTGAGATTTTAGATTTAGATTTAGAGATACAGCGCGGAAACAGGCCCTTCGGCCCACCGAGTCCGCGCCGCCCAGAGGTTTCATGCTCAACACTTGATGATGCATCTTTTGAGCTTTTCTTTGCTAATTTGGAGATAACATTTCTATTACACATACCTTTTATCCAGATGAACTTGAAGACAATATTTATTGTCCATTTTCCTTATTCAGTCTGGATAAATGTACATTGGAAAGGCAAATGTAAAGTATACTGGATAATATTTTGGGGGGGAACTGTATTACTTGAACATTAGTTTAACTTCAAAATTATTGTTGAACTTGGTTTTTTTTTAAATAAAGACAACAGCTTACTCTACAATCTGATTTTTTCCTTTGTTTTCTCCAGGTGACTCCATTTGTTATGATATCAGAGAATATATTTGGTCAACCTAAAGAATTTTGTGGTTTTTCTATCGATGTTCTGAATGCACTTTCAGAGCATCTTGGATTTAAATATCAAATCTATCAAGCTCCTAATAATCAGAATGGAAAATTACAAAATAATGGAAAATGGGATGGCATGATAGGAGAACTTATTAACAAGGTAAGCAGATTAGTACTGACATATTATTAATATAGTATTTATATTCATTTTGTGTAATTCACAGATTAAATATAATAAAACAAACATGCTGACTTTTGGAACCTTTCATCTTTTCATTTTGGTATTAATATATGGTGTTTCTCTTCATGCTTTGTGGTAACTCGTGGTTGTTTTACCTGTACGTGCCTTCATATTTTTAGGAGAGCTCAAAGGATTTACAAGTGGGCTTCTACAGTGCTATGTTTACTTTGACATTATTCATTTGATTCAGAAGATAAGGTTATAAAATTAAAAGCAACAGAATTTGACATTTTCAGTTCTAGGTTTCTGAAAAGAGTATAATCAAAGGCTGTATTAAAAAATCTTCAGGTTATTAAAGGTTCATTTAGTGACTGTCAGGCAGTGAAAGATACTGTCTCAATGGACTCAATTAGTGGAAGAATATTGTATTCTCTGGCTGACCTGTATGCCCCTTCACCACTTCTCCTGTTCAGTAAATGACCATTATATCCTCTAAGCCCTCTATAATTACATAAATATCTTTAGATCCATGAATATATTCTTTAGTCTTTGGATGTATAACACCCATGTTGATTATATAATTTGTAATTTGGGGCAATTTGTCCATTGAATCTGTGTTTGAATCTATTTGTCAGTGGTGAATGCTGTAACATGCATTCAATAAAGTAGTTCACTTTGTTTGGAAATCTGACCTGAATGCAGAGATAATTAATAAATTATGGAGATTCAGAGCTAATATTCAAAATTTAATTTAACTGAACTGTTGCAGTAAATCGTCACAGTAAAACATTTTCAAAATTGTAAAGTTAAACATATTATGTTTAATATCAATTTTTTTACTGAGGAAAGACATTGTGGAATAAAATCACCTGGATGCATGAACAGGGAGATGCATCTGCAAAATATTACTGTGAATGGGTGCTTGATGCTCAATTCAGACTCAGCGGCCAATGAACCAGTCTCCGTGCTGTATGAATCTATGACTCCTTCAATAGATTTATGTATGACTCATAGAGTCAGAGAGTGATACAGCTTGGAAACTGGCTCTTCGGCCCAACTTGCCCATACCAGCCAACATGTCCCAGCTATATTAGTCACACCTGCCCACGTTTGGCCCATATCCCTCCAAACCTGTCCAATCCATGTACCTGTCTAACTATTTCTTAAATGTTGGGATAGTCCCTGCCTCAACTACCACATCTGGCAGCTTGTTCCATACACCCACCACCCTTGAGAAACATAGATAAAAACATGGAAAAATAGGTGCAGAAGTAGGCCATTCGGCCCTTCGAGCCAGATGATCAGGGCTGATCATCTAAATCAGTACCCCGTTCCTGCTTTTTCTCCTAATCCATTGGTTCCTTTAGCTCTAAGAGGTAAATCTAACTCTCTCGAAAATATCCAGTGAATTGGCCTCCGCTGTCTTCTGTGGCAGAGAATTCCACATATTCACAACTCTCTGGGTAAAAAAGTATTTCCTGATCTCAGTTATCTCTAAACCCCTTATTCGTAAACTGTGAATCCTGGTTCTGGACTGCTCCAACATCGGGAACATTTTTCCTACATCTAACCTGTCCAGTCCTTTAAGAATTTTATATGTTTCTATAAGATTCCCACTCATCCTTCTAAATTCCAGTGAATACAAGCCCAGTCGACCCATTCTTTTATCATATGTCAGTCCTGCCATTCCGGGAATTAACCTGGTGAACCTAAGCTCCACTCCCTCAATACCAATAATGGCCTTCCTCAAATTAGGAGAACAAAATTGCACACAATACTCCAGGTGCGGTCTCACCAGGGCCCTGTACAACTGCAGTAGAACCTCCTTGCTCCTAAACTCAAATCCTCTCGCAATGAAGGCCAACATGCCATTAGCTTTCTGCACTGCCTGCTGTACCTGCATGCTTACTTTCAATGACTGATGTACAAGCATGCCCAGGTCTCGTTGCACCTCCCCTTTTCCTAATCTGACACCATTTATATAATAATCTGCCTACCTGTTCTAGCCACCAGTGTGGAGAACCTCACATTTATCAACATTATACTGCATCTGCCATGCACCTGCCTACTCACCCAACCAATCCAAGTCACCCTGCAGCCACATAGCATCCTCCTCGCAGCTCACACTGCCACCCAGCTTTGTGTCATCCGCAAACTTGGAGATGTTACATTTAATTCCCTCATCAAAATCGTTAATATATTGTAATTAACTGGGGTCTCAGCACCGAGCCTTGCGATACCCCACTAGCCACAGCCTGCCATTCTGAAAAGGTCCCATTAATTCCTATTCTTTGCTTTCTGCCTGCCAGTCCTCTATCCATATCCTCTAACCAGTCCTCTATCCATGTCAATACCCTACCCCCAATACCATGTGCTCCAATTTTGCACACTAATCTCTTGTGTGGGACCTTGTCAAAGGCTTTTTGAAAGTCCAGATACAACACATCCACTGGCTCTTCCTTATCCATTCTGCTTGTTACATCCTTTTTTGTGTTAAAAAATGACCCCTCAGATTCTTATTACATTTTTTCCCCTTCACCGTAAACCTATGTCCTCTGGTCCTCGATTCACCTACTCTGGGCAAGAGTGGACCATTGTAACTTTATTGGCACCAGGAACTTGATGACACTTGTGCACTGCCTAGGTGAGGTCTGCTCTAAGATTTTACCAGGTTGTATGCAAAATAAAACAATTCACTGTAACTAGATACATGTAACAATAAAATACAATTGAATCATATGATAGCAATTGACTAAACAGTTCCTGACTCCTTTTACCTTCGCCATTTATCCATTTCCGTCTTGAATCTTAGTTAATAACATCAATTAATCTCAGATTTAAAATGAACTGTTAAAAAGAACTTCCAAACTTTTACAATTTTCTTCATGTAATAGTTTCTCCTAAACACACGTGCAAGCCCTAGATCTTTTTATGAAATCTCAAAGTCAATTTATAAGCTGAATGCCCAGGTATCGAGCCACTCAACCAGTATTTTCTCTTTAGATCCTATCAATTTGCCTTATTGGTAGAAAAATTCACTAAAGTTACTCCTTACTATAAATTCTAAGGATTAACATTTTTATTTGCTTTTCTCATAATTTATCTCCTGAAGTCCGGGAGAGTGAATTAGTGAATCTATGGTTCGATCCTTCCAAAGCTAATGTACTTCCAGTGATGTGTTGGAAGGAACTGCAGATGCTGGTTTAAACCGAAGATAGACACAAAAAGCTGGAGTAATTCAGTGGGACAGGCAGCATCTCTGGAGAGAAGGAATGGGTGATAGTCGAGATCCTTCTTCACATCACTTCCGGTGTTGTTTAGAATGGCTGACTATGCTTACTGCAGCTATGATTAGATAATTCAGCATGGCCAATGGAGAGTGTCTACCCACGCATTTTGCCTCCTAGATATAAATTCTAGCATTCCATTAGCCATTTTGGTTATTTTTTCTAACCGCCAATTACATTTCTCATAAGTTTGTTTGGTACACCGTTGTTTTTAGTTTAACACAAAGTGCTAGAATAACTCAACGGGTCAGGCAGTATCTGTAGAGGGAATGGACATGCAACATTTTGGATCAAGATCCTTCTACCCGAAAAGTCACCCATTCCTTCTCTCCAGAGATGCTGCTTGTCCCGCTGAGTTACTCCAGCTTTTTGTGTCTATCTTCCCTCCACTGAGCCTGACCAGCTCAGTTAGTTCAGCACTTTACAAATTGCTCAAGATTCCAACATCTGCAGTTCCTTATCTCACCATTGTTTATATCTTTCTGTGTTCAGTAAACTGCTTATTTTACAGAATCCACTGATTTGATTATCTCCTTATTTTCCTCTGATTGATTTTTGTTATTGTTGTTATTCTTCAACTTGTTAAACTTTAACATGGAAAGCATGTTTTTATCTCATTGACAAACTTGAATATGTGGTTCTTTATCCCATTATCTAAGTGAATAATTTAATAGCTGAAGCACCGTGACATATTTCCATAGGGAGACACCAACCACATCTCATCAATTGCAGTACCCATTCATTGTTCCTATTGTCAGAACCCTACCGGACAGCCAATTTCCTTTCAAGATTAATAATCTTACATATGGGCTTTATCTAATCAGGACTTTTTCAATTGTCTTCTGAAGATCCATATAAATAATAACCATTCACATACTGTCCACTTTCCCCAAAACAAAACACCAGGTTCATCAGAGATAACTTAACATGTACAATTTAAACTTTTGAAATAGTCCGTCATGCCATTCTTGAGTATTTCCTAGCAATAGACTTGGGTCAATTGATTTAGAATTTCCTGGTTTGCTTATCATATCCTTCTCAAATAATAGAGCACCTGTACAATTTCCTCGCCTAAATAAAAGAATCTGAATTGAGACCATTTGTATAATTTTGCATAATATCCTCAGCTTTTTCATCCTCAGTTAGTCGATGAAAACTGTCTGCTCTTAGGATCTGTCACTCTTAAGCACCATTATTTTTTACTGTTATTTTACATGATGAATGTTGTAAATTCTTAAGGCTGATTCAATATTTATTTCCTTGAAATTTCTGGCATGAATTAGGGTTAATAAAACCCTCTTGTATCATAAATACTGTTTGAAAGCAATTATCTGTCATACACGCCATTTTATTTACAGTAATCATTACTTGGGGGGCACATTTTGCACCTGGATAACTAGTTTAAAAAAAAAATAATGCTACTAATTCTGTTGATTTTGTTATCCCTTGAAAGTTTATTTTCATTCTTCCTTCCTGTAATTATCTGATGCGCTTGTCTACTTTGTGTATCTTTACCAACCAGTCACTAAGGTCTCTGTTACTTTCTTGCCTTTATAACTGTCTAATTTTACTTGAATACCATTAGAGCAAAGTAATGGCATTTAATGAGTACTGTCATTCCCCTCTCCACTAAATTGTCCCTCTCACAAAATTCTCCGTGTCTTGGTTTGTTTGCAAAATACTCTGTTGAAAGCAACTTATGCTTCATCAGTTAAACTTCCACTTTTCTTCTGTTCCACACCTAATTATTTCATAGCAATGACTATCTGCTCAGGCATTACTTTTAATGTTTTAGTTTAGAGATACGGGCCCTTTGGCCCACCAAGTCCGAGCCGGCCAGCGATCCCCGTACACTAGCCCTATCCTATGAACTAGGGGAAATTTCCAATTTTTATTGAAGCCAAATTAACCTACAAATCTGTCCATCTTTGGAATGTGGGAGGAAACCGGAGCACCCATGGAAAACCCACGCGGTTCAGGGGAGAAAGTACAAACTCTGTACAGACAGCACCTATATTCGGGAATGAACCCAGTGTCTTTGGAGCTGTAACCCAGTAACTCTACCACTGCGCCACCATGCCGCCCTTGAAAACTGATTATTAATAATTAACTGTTCCAGACTTGTAGCTTCTGCTGCTTTTGACCAATCTGCAGATTTTTTGATGTTTTAAATTATAAAATATATATTTCAGTATGAAGCTTGCTCACCCACTACTTTTTAAAGTATTTTCTCACCAAATTCTTAATTCCCATTCCACTAATAAATACACCTCATTTGTTTTGCATCCCATGCCATTTCCGAGATTCCTATTGTTCTGTATTAATCATGTTTTGTGTCAAATTTTTACAAATATAAATTCCTGTGTCCATGAAAAAGTGTGGGGGAGGAGAAGGTGCTGGAGCAATGCAGAAGAGGTTTGGGCCCAACAGATCCACTCGGGCTAGTTTACTATAAATTTATTAACTATAAATATAGTTAATAAACATAAATCACACAGAGGGTGGTGGGTGTATGGAACAAGCTGCCAGAGGAGATAGGTTGTATTGCAACGTTTAAGAAACATTTGGACAGGTACATGGATAGGACAGATTTAGAGGGATATGGCCCAAATGCAGGCAGGTGGGACTGGTCGGTCATAGATGGGACATGTCGGTCGGCATGGGCAAGTTGGGTTGAAGGGCCTGTTTCCACATTGAATGACCATGACATACATTCCCTTTAAAAATGAACATCTTTGTATAAAATATGCCTCTTCATATTGCAATAATAGCCCATTTAAAGTGTCTAATGTATATTATTTTAATGTACATGCATCGCGACTGAATTTCCCACTTATAGGGAGAGTCAAAACAACTTGGCTGCAACAACCTATTGCTGCATTAAGATGGTGATCTATCTGGTATCCAATTTCAATTACCTTGGGAGACAATGAAAAAGTGGCCACTAGGAATCCATTGGAAGCAGGTCATACCTGAAAGGTCATATTCTGAAAGAAAGCTCTTCACGGTAGCTAAAACACAGTACAGTACATGAAGCATGAAAAGTTGCCTTTAAAATGTGAAGAACCATGGCATATGGGAGGCAGCAATGGGGCACTTAGTTTAGGTAGGAGATACAGCATGGAAACAGGCCCTTCGGCCCACCGAGTCTGCGCTGACCAGCGATCAGCCATACACTAGTTCTATCCTACACATGAGGGACAGTTTGCAGCAGCTGATTAACCTACAAACCTATATGTCTTTGGAGTGCGTGAGGAAAACATAGCAACCGAAAAAAACGCACGTGGTCACAGGAAGAATGTACAAACTCCATACAGGCATCATCAGTAGTCAGTATTGAACCTAGGTCTCTGGCGCTGTAAAGCAGCAACTCTACCCCTGCGCCACTTTGCTGCCCCACATGTTTTCAATGTGTGTGGCTAGTCGCATAATCCCCACAATCATCCTCACAGATTGACTTCAAAACCGTGTGTCACCCCACATCCTCTGAAGCCTGGGCTCATTATTCTGCAGCAGCTTCTCTATGTGGACATTGTTGATGGTAATAAGGACTGTGAGGCCGAGATGTCGTGTAATAGGTATCTCAGCACTGAAAATATAATAACATTTTAATTCAGATGCAAGACTAAACCAAACAAGCCTCCCTCACCAAATGTATTCATGATTTTTAGGCTACATGTCATGATATTGGAGATACTACTTTTACAAAATTAGCTCACACCAAAAGGCTTTATTATTGGAATTGCATGTTAAAATACAGATTTAAATATAATTTTTATATCAAATGAACAAAATAATAATAGTATCATTTGTTCAGGTTTTAGGTTTCTTTAAAAAAATATCTTTTTATCTCTGTCAATTTTTTTGTTATTTTTGCTATCTAACTTGGCATCAACTAAGCTATTTTCTTATTCTTCTACCTACAAAGAAAATCTAATTTCAAAACAACACACCCAGTTTATTTTCCTCCTTCGAGCAATCTCCCCAAAAAACAATTGAATGCAAGGTTACTGGTTTGATTGCAAGATCTTCCATGAAAAAAATATTAAGACAGGAAGTGCTGCCATTCAATGATAAAACTCACTGAATTCAAATGCATTCATAATGAATAAATTCATCTGCAATGCAGCAAGGATTGAAATAATAGATCAGATTTAATATATTGGAAAGAAGCTAAAGAGGGTGGATTATGAATGTTACATTCAGAGGAGAGTCATGCCCTCGTGTTTAATGGTAATAAAGCACTTCAGTGCCATCCATATTCCACTTCAATATTCTATATGCATCTCCCCTTGTTAAAGTTAAATTCATATTTTGTTTGTTTGCAATTTTACTATTTATACCACTATTTAAGAAAAAGTTAAAAGTGAACGTTGGCTTTGTGATCTAATTTCATGTGGATCAATCAATGCATTCATGGTTAGGATTTGAATATAGAAGATAGAACAGTATAGCACAGGTACAGGCCCTTCTGCCCACAATATTGGGCCAAATATGTGCCGATCATGAAGCCAAGTCCACCACTTATCTGTCTGCATCTTATTCCCAATGACCAAACCAAATGAAGGCAAGCATACGATATGCTTTCTTTACCACTCCATCTACTCGTGCTGCTACTTGGACCCCAAGATCCCTCTGTCTGGCTGTGGCTGCTTTGACAGTCCGGAGTCGCCACTGTGGTATGCGGAGTCGATAATGTGCTATGCGGAGTCGATAATGTGGTAACCTAATGGCTTTACCCCACAATGGAAGACAATGGATGGTGTATAGTGTCATGGGAGGTGTCTATATGAAATTGCACCAAGGCAACTTCATCTGTACCATTAAATTATATGAAACATTTTAAAATTTAAGTTTACACAGCTCTTTTTTTAATTGAAAGGCACTGATAAAGAACAGTGGCATTAGTCCTTATAATATGATGCTTCTGCACTCACATTAAAAAAAACTGGCATTAAAAGCTAATCTGTTAATTTATGAGTAATTCCTCCCAAATTAAAGTAAAATTTACATTGCTATATTTTATTGTTCTATTGTTGACCATTCAATAATTTATTTTCTCCTGAAATGTAGAAGCTAATGAAATTTAATTTGAATCAATTAACACATTAATTTCAATACTTTCGTTTTGCAGAGAATGCATCTACATTTTTATGCTATTAGAATGTGACATATTAATGGAACATAAGATATGAAGATAAACAAGCTTTGTTCTTTACACTCACTTTTCTTAAATGTTTTTGATAAATTAGTAATTTTTAGTCACGAAAAGTAATTTAATGTTAAATTGCACTAATTGAGTTCAAAAGCAAAACATGTAGATTGTGGAAACCTAAAACACTGGAAATGTTAACTATTTCATCCTTCCCTGTTGAAGTAGGGAAGATCATCCTAAGATTATCCACTTGGGTGTAGAATAGAAGAAGGCAGAGTGCTCCTTTAATGCTAATAGTGTGGAAATATGTATATACAAGGGGACCTGGGTGACCTTAGTTATTAAAAGCAAACATACAAGATAGCAAGTGGTGTGTCAGCCTTCATTGCAAGGATTTTTTAGTGTTAAATAAAGGATGTATTTTCACTATTATAGAGGGCTTTGTTGAGATCATGTGCGGACTATTATTTGCACGTTGATCTTAGCTAAGTAAAGACCTGCTTGCTAAAGACCGAATGCAGAAATGTTTCTTGGAGGGCAGACTATTATATGTGGAGACATTGGGTTGATTAGCTCTATATTCATGGGGAGTTTCAAAAATGAGAGGAAATCTCATTGGAATGCACAAGAACAGAAAGGGCTAGATAGGCGAGATGCAGGAACTCGGCCTCCCTTAGTTGTGGGGAGGGAGAGGTGTAGGATCTGTGGAGGAAAGGTCACAATCCCAGGATATTGGGATGTAGAAAAAAGTCTTTACTCAGGAGATTGTAAACCTGTGGAATTCACCAGAGCAAATCACAATGGAGCTAAAGCACTCAATATATTTCAGCAAGGGATATATTTCTAGACTCAAAAATACCAAGGTATAGGAAGAGAGTTTGGAGTGTGGTAGTGTGATCAGCCATGATTGCATGAATGGTGCAGCAGGTTCAATGGGCTGAATGGCCTACTCTTGCTCTTACTTTCCGCATCTGTACTGAGGAATAGTTGATGTTTCAGGTTTGTGTAAATGAAATAAAATATATATATTTTTAATGTTTGCCTTTTATCTGGTGCTCTACTGTTTGACCTGGCCTATAAAGTATAATGAATTGTTTATGTTACATGGGAATAATTGTACTGATTGAAAAATTAAAACATTCTATGCTTGTGTCAACACCAATTGTTACATACTTAATCATGACAATATTTAAAGTACAAGCATATTTTGTAAATGAAGAAGAGGTTTGATTTGTTTGATAATTATGGCTCCATTTGGCATATTGTTGTGCTTCAATTTGTAATATAAAGCCTTGAGTTGAAAGTTATTGATTAGTAATCAATATTAATATTAACAACTTATGAGTTATTATATCTATAATAATGCTTCATTATCAGTATAAAATTAGGCAAGCCCAGATATTTAAGTTTAATTCCTAAAAAATCAATGCAATTAGCATAATTCCATTAATATTCTCTGTAACATAAAAATCAACCTAATACGTATGTATTTTGTTTAATTTTTATCTACAGCGAGCTGATATAGCAGTTTCAGCCCTGACAATTACCCCCGAAAGAGAGAATGTTGTGGACTTCACTGGTCGATTTATGGATTATACTTTAGGATTTCTACATAAGAAGCCAGAACGCAAAGTTGACATGTTTACCTGCCTAGAACCATTTGATCTAACTGTGTGGGCATGTATTATTGGCACTCTGTTTATAATCGGCCTACTTGTCTGCATGTTCAGCTGGGTAAAGCCATCTCCACTTCAAATAGGATCTGTGACATCCACAACTTTGTACAATGCTGCTTGGCTTGTTTATGGATCATTTGTACAACAAGGTAGGGAGTTTTTAAAAAATTTCTTAAGTTGTTTTACCATGATACTTGATCAGAATTTAATTTAATGCAGATATTAGAGACCTGTTATCTTGGTTGCTATATTTTGTTCACATACCGTTTAAATTCTTCACATGCTGTTGAACAACTTACCTTCCCTATTCTAGCATGACTGGGGAAATAATCTGTAAATTACCATCCTGAATTCCAGCAGTCAAGCCTGTTTCGTGACCTCCCAAGTATATTTTGCAGAACTTCAGATCCTTCCCTTCCATATCATTAGTTCCCCAATATAAACTGTCCTTTCAGCTTCCCAGTAGTTTTCCCAGTCCTTGTTACCATGATTTCAGTGTCTGGTGTACACCTGGAAGTACCCAGGACCTTTAGCCACTGAGCATCATATTATTGCTGCCTTCTTTAATCAATTGTACCCTCTATCCTTGAATTCATTTAATGTTTATTTGAGTGCCAATGTAATCAGCCTGATGGTCCTTAACCTTCTTAAAGTAAAAAAATAATCAATTCACTCACAAAAACCTAGCAGAGTACCTCCGAAGCAGGATGCCTGACCATGTGGACATGCTCCTGGTTAGTTGTGATGAGCATGAGGACCCTGCACTTTGCTATACTGGCCACTCCCTCTTCTCCCCTCTCCCATCAGACAAAAGGTATAGAAGTGTGAAAATGCACACCTCCAAATTCAGGGACAGTTTCTTCCCTGCTGTTATCAAAGCAACCGAACTAACAACTAGACAGCAGTCCTAAGTTACTATCTACCTCATTGGAGCCCCTTGGACTATCTTTGATTGGACTTTACTGGACTTTATTTTGCACTAAACATTATTTCCTTTATCGTGTATCTGTACACTGCGGATGGCTAGATTGTAATCAGCTGTAGTGTTTCCTTTGCTCTGTGAATAAGGCTGTGGAATCCAAGTCAATGGATATTTTTAAGCAGAGATGGATAGATTTTTCTTTAGTGTGGGTGTCAGGGGTTATGGGGAGAAGGCAGGAGAATGGGGTTAAGTGGGAGAGATAGATCAGCCGTGTTTGAATGGTGGAGTAGACTTGATGGGCCAAATGGCTTAATTCTGCTCCTATCACTTATGAACTTATGAACCATCTAACATTCCTCAATACTAAGAACCCTTTACGTTTTAGTGGACTGAATTCTTACTCCAGAAATTTATCTTCTCGGCGATAAGCCAAGTGGTCTCAAAAGTTCTAATTAGTGAAATACTGCGGTTAACATCACTGTACAAATATCTGAAAAAGTAAATGATTTATGTTTAAAGATTTATTTTGAACAATATATATATATATACTGGAAACATTATTACAGCAGTTTCTTCTGGAGTATTGAAGTTGCTAAACTGTCAAGCATGACAAATGTGAATGTAATGATAGTCACTCATTCAAGTGGAATAATATTTGCAACTACCTGCCAGTTATCAGATTTCTAATGCATTATTTATTCTGTTGGCTTTTAGCAAAACTTGGATGACTCTTGACATTTTTGTCAGGCATCTCAGGGTAGACTGAATGCAAACTGCACTGGTACTAATGCCGGTTCTGAAGGCAATTTTTCATAGCATTAAAACACATTTTTATATGGAGACAAATATTTTATTGCTCCAATGTGAACAGGGTAAATTACCATTTGAAAGCATCTGTGTAATGGTACTGCCATTTAGCTTTCCACTTCAAAACTTTACCCTGCTGAAGTTAGACAGGATAAACTATAGCAACATGGCACATATCTGTCATGATGCTATGGAATGATATTCTGTGCAGCACTATTTAATTCCATGCACAAATTTGGTCATGATATTCTCTTGCACTGCACCATGAGGACTTCATCGAGTTGTTATGAAAGGATTAATGGGCTCTATATTAGCCAAGATGCTGTCTTGGAAAGGAAAAGTTGAGAGCTCTTCTTTTGCAACAACATGTTATGTTATACACCTGAGAACTGATGGATTTAAATTTTAAACATACTGTATTTGCCAAGAAATTCATCAAAAGACAGGAGTGTTAAATGTGCTGTAAAGTCAAGGCTGTAAGTTCTAGCTCTGTTTCTGAAATACAGTTCTGTTGATGTCCGTTGAATTCCACAAAGGTCCTTCAGGCTATCCAAACCAACTGACAAGGACATAAGAGACACTTCAATAAGATTCTCTGCTAGGTACAAATCACCGAGGTTCATAACTGGTCCCTGCTGAAAAATTGCAGTCAGCATGTCCATTTGTACCTTCTGCTAGTTATTCTATTCCTACCAACTCAGACAACATATATTTCTATGTGAATGGTTTACATATATTGCATTTGAAATGACTGCTTTTCCTGTAAATGATGCTTATCAGAATTAGTTGCACTTAAATGAAAAAAAATCCACTTTCAAACTACATATTATACATTTCCCTTCATTTCTATGTAAAGACTGATTTATTTCTTCTATATTCTTGGAAAAGGCTCTGCTTTACATCTATTCCAGTAAATTCAGTTTAATTATCTCTGAGATTTAAGAGATTATTATTGCTGATTAAGATAAAGATGGTGCAGAAAAGATTCATAAGGATGTTGCCGGGGCTAGAGGGCTTGAGTTGGAAGGAGTTATTGAATTGGACTGTTTTTCCTGTGGATCAAAGAGGTAATCTTATAACATATAACATATAACATATAACAACTACAGCATGGAAACAGGCCTGTCCGGCCCTACCAGTCCATGCCGACCATTCTCCCTGACCTATTTACAGGGGTTCATAAAATGATGAGGGGCATAGACAGGATAGATTGTCACCATTTTTTTCTCAGGATAGTGCAGTCTAAAACTAGGCAGCATAGGTTTAAAGTGACGGGAAAGATTTAATGGGGATTTAATGGGGATACGTTTTTCACACCAAAGGACGGTGAGTATATAAAACGAGCTGCCAGAGGAAATTGTAGAACTAGGTACAAATACAATGATTAAACAATATTTGTACAGGTATATGGATAGAAAATATTTAGAAGGATGTGGGCTAAATGCAGGCAAATAGAAACATCTTTGGTAGGAACCTTGGCTGGCATGAACATGTTGGGCTGCAGTTTTCATGATGTAGAGATTTATGACTCTATGATACAATTAATAATATAACCTAATTGTACAACTGGAGGACCTCCAGCCCATAACATTTATAAAGGTTTTTGCAAGGTAGTGCTATTCCTTTTAAAGATTATTATGTTTTCAACAATGGAGATAGGTTTTTCCCAGTTACTTTATTGAAACTTTTGTTCTGAACCTTATTTCCTCAACGAAAAATAACCCTAGTTTGTCCACATAACTAAAATTCCATCTCATGTGCAGTACTCGCCTGAACAAGCTTGTTCTACCCCTCCATGGTCTTGATAACCTTTCTTGGGTAGGATGCCCAAAATTAGACTAATTATTCTCGAATTTCTATTGTTTTTCTATTGTACTTCCACTGCTTCACAAAGGTATGAAATGAGTCGAGTCCACTAGGATGGTCTTCTGGCCAAAAAATTATCCTCTATCGCCTTGCTGTGTGGGGGTCCACGAGCCACATCCCAAGTTACACAGTAACTATTTTATAATTCCAGCCTGGTTCTCTTGGGTTCACTATTTTGATATATGCAAAACATTCAAAGTGCATAAATGTGAAAAATCAAGTGAGAATTCAACTGAGAATTATCTGTCAAGTTAACAACAGGAATGCACTAAAAAAAGCAAACATTTTTTAAGCAAAATTTAGTGACACTGAAGGCCAACAACCATCTTTCAGACGTAACTGAGAATTTTGAAAATGTTCCAATTTCTTTCAAGATTCTTTAATGTTAAGAACCTATCTTGTTTTCCTCTGCATTGAAAAATTCAGAATGTCATTCTGCTATTTAAGGAATTCTGAGCAAGGTATCAGGGAATTATAGACTAATTAACAATTACCTTGGGATATTACTACAGTTTATAATTAAGAATGAAATCACGGAACATCTTGTAAATTTTTAGCTGAATGAAAAGTAGAGAATCTAGCATGGGTCCATAGAGAATCTAGCAGAATCCAGAATATTTTTATGTGAAAATGTGCAGTCTTGTGCATGTACTTTTTATAAAAGACTAGAGCAAGTGGACCCATTGGGCCCAAACCTCTCCTGCATTGGTGCAGCACCCTCTCCTCCCCACCCCCCTCTCCCTTCCCTCTCCTCCCCCCCTCCCTCCTTCCCCCTCCTCCCCCATCCCCCTCCCTCCCCCCTCCCCCTCCGCTCCCCTCCCCCTCACAAACGAACAAACAAACAAGAGTTTTAGTATATAGATGAGAGATTCTATCGCCAATGGCCTTTCACACTCTCAATGGTCACCAGTACACAAGGGCTGAAACTCAATTGGTTAGAAGTTATGGCATAGTTCCACACTGATAATATTATGAGCAATTCTTGACATTACACATTAGGAAAGATGTGCTGATGATGCTGGGAATCTGAAATAAAATGATTGAAACAATCAGACGTCAGGCAGCACAAGTGCAATAGGTAAAGCAATAACATTTTCGATCTGAGACCCTTTATCAGAATGGGAACAAAAGATAACAAGTTAGTTTTCAGTTTTAGAGAAGTTGGAAGATGGGTGGTTAGAAGTAAAATCTCATAAACTGAGATCAATGGGTTAATGTGGAGTTGGAAACAGATTATCTTTCCTTTTCTGCATTATGTGTTGTGATAGTCAGATATGCCCAGCAGGCAGGAAAAATTAGTCGAGAGATAAAAACTGATTCAAAAATCACAGAGGGCCTACTGACAGAAATACTCAGTGATGATGCAGGGAGAAAGGAGGAAAGAGTTACCTGAAGTTGGAAAATTCAATATTGAATCTGGAAGGGTGTCATGTGCCCAGCCAGAAGATGAGGTTTTGTATTTCAAGCTTGCATACACCCTTCATTGCTACAGTTCAGAAGGCTGTAGAGAAATAGGTGCAAATAGTAGAGTTACAGGGTTAAACGGCCCGGAAATATGATCCAAGGCCCAACTAGTCCATTCCACCAAGATGTCTATCTAAACTAGATATATTTTCCCACATTTGGTCCATATCCCCCATAGCCATTATTATCCATGTACCTGTCCAAATGTCCTTAAGCATTGTAATTGTACCAGCCTCAACCATTTTCTTTGGCAGCTTGTTCCATTTATCCACAAACCTCGGCATGAAATAGTTGTTCCTCGGGACCACTTTAAAATGTTTCCCTCTCACCTTAAATGCATGAGCTCTAGTTTCAGACTCCCCTGCACTGGGAAAAAGATTGTGACCATACACCTTATTTATGCCTTTCATTATTTTATATATTATCTATTATATATGAACTATATTCTATATATTCCAATATTATATAGTTTATATAGCATATATATCTATTCTATAAATATTATAAATTTGTATACGTTACTTAGAACATAAGAGGCTTAGGAATGAATGGATTTCAATTTGCAAGACATTAAAGAGAATTGATTGTTGGGTAGGAAGAAGCTCCTTTAATAATTGAATAACTCAAGATTAGGTTCACAATCTAAAAGTTCACAAAATCATTCAAGTTGGAAAATATGTCTACATTTAGAGAGTGGGAATGTTTTGGAACTATCTTTCATAAACAATGATTAACTTTAATTTAATTTAGTTAGTTTAGTCTATTGTCACATGTGCCGAGGTACAGTGAAAAGGTTTTTAATGTCAGATTAATTGTAAATTATAAATCATATATATTTGGTACTTTTTCTTCAGAAAGGCATCAGGTGATCGAAAGCAAAGGCAACGGTATTAATTTTAGTCACAGATCAGCCATGATCATTAGTCAAACAGATTTGAGTGGAAACGCAACCTCCTTCTGTTTCTTTTAAATCTTTACATCACCATTGATCTAAAAAACATCAGCGCATAAATATTACAAATACTTGGTGATCATCTGTGCAATGTTATGGCCAATTCACCCTTCTCTGTGCAATGTTTCCCTTGTGTTTCTCTCATAGCATTTCCATTATATTTGGTGTCGCTGATCATCCTCCCTCACATGTCAGTGGTCTGTCTCCATCTAGGTGCACTCACACCAGTTATTCTTGAAGAGCCATGTGAAACCCCTATACAATTTGTTGACAATCAACCTGCTTAGCCTCATTAGATGTGTACAAGTTCTTTTGTGTTATTGCTTATTTCAACAAAGGCACAAAGAGAGCTTGAAACAGAGCCATACTTCCTTGAAGGCAATTACTCTTAACTAACAGCAGTAACTGGTGCAACGATATGTCAATGACATATCACACAGTGCACTCAGATGTTGAAGGCATACTTGTTGTTGTTCGTCCTTTGGGTTCGAAGATGACCATGACTTCACTTTTAGTTGGAGGATTGGTGACTGTGGGTCCGGAAGTGACTGGTGAGGCCAATCTGGGCCCGGAAGGCACGCCCACACGTAGGGCACAAGTGTGTTTCCTCTGGGCCTCTGCAGTGCGTCTGTTCTCTGCTGCATGGGCTCCTGTGGTGAGCTTGCTATGCCAGGTTGGACGGTCCAGAGCAAGAGACTCCCAAGTGCTGAGGTTGATGTCCAAGTCTTTGAGGGACACTTTGAGGCAGTCCTTAAACCGTTTCTTCTGTCCTCCTACTGAGCGCTTGCCCTGTCACAGTTCTCCATACAGAAGCTGTTTTGGCTGTCGACTCTCGGGCATTCTGACGACATGGCCTGCCCATCTGGCTTGGGCTTTCCGTAGGAGGGTGTGCACACTGGGGATTCCGGCCCGTTCCAAGACCTCTGTGTCGGGAATTTTGTCCTGCCACCTGATGTATACTTACACACTTGCAATTACATCGACTTCTGCTCTTTTCCTGAGCAAATTTCCAAGCACCACTGCATTTCAAAGGTCTCTAATTTCCCTGCACATCAGATTAAGCCATTTTAAGAGTCAAGAGTGTTTTATTGTTATATGTCCCAGATAGAACAATGAAATTCTTACTTACAGCAGCACAACAGAATATGTAAACATAGAACACTGTAAACAATATAATAAATGAGAAAAAAAAGTTTAGTGTGTGTGTATATATACACATACTCACATATACACATATTTACAGATCATATATATTTATATATATATACATATATATGTGTGTGTGTGTGTGTATATGTGTGTGTATACAGTCCCACAAACGTACACATTAAAACAAACAAATAATAGTGCAATAATAACAATAATAGTCTGTAGTTCAGAGCTTCTTTGAGGTTGTATCTCGGCCTGCAAGAGTGCACATGTGCAAGCAACATCTATACACCACAGCTCAATGACTGAGGTTGGAGTGACAAGGTTCTGCAGTGGAGGCAATGAAGGATGAACACTTTCCCCAAGTTGGTCACATTTGTTCCACTCCAGTGAGGAACACGCTGGAAGTGAAGTGTAAGATTGAAACAAAGAACAAGTAAAGGAATGTTAAAGCAATATCACAGCCTTAGCTGATCCCATCCCACACTGGGCTTGCAATGTGCTTGATGCATTAATTAGAATCAGAGCTTGAATTTCATGCAACAGCAGAGACAGATGCATTTGTGAGCAAAGCTACGTTTGAGATGGATTCTTGATGATGAGAGGTGAAAGTTCTGGTATGGTTGAAAAAGGCAATGTGTACTGGTTGATGTTTCCCTCTGCATTCCTCTTGGGTGTTGTGATGGAATGAAGATAATTTCCATTATGTCACTTGACAGATGGAATACACGCAATAAGGCAACAAGCAGTTCTTCTACCACTGGGCAGACTCTCACCCCCTTGTAATGGAGGCCAACTTACTATTTGCCTTACTGATTATGTGGTGTAGCAATATATTGGCTATCAGACTAGATATTTACAACTTAGAGATTATGTAAAATTACACATGCAAGAATATAAGTTTAGAGGTCCAGAAACACTTGATGTATGCCTGAATCGACATTATAATTCAAATAAATTAATATCCTTTATTTATAATACTCTCCTAGACACTGACATTCCGTCATCAGAATCTTATAGACGAGCATGGGAGGACGAATTGAATCAACTCATAATGCAAGATATATGGGATGAAAGTTTACAACATATACACCAATGTTCATTAAATACTAGACATTCCTTAATACAATTTAAAATAATACATAGATTACATTATTCGAAGACAAAATTAAATAGGATTTTTCCTAGTATCTCTCCTATTTGTGATAAATGTCAATTTCAAGAAGCTAATTTAACTCATATTTTCGTAACTTGTATAAAAATGCAAAACTTCTGGTTGGAGATTTTTAAAATCTATATAATACTAAAACTCTGCGTTCGTATGTATGTGTGTATGTGTGTATGTACGGAAGATTCCGAAGTTTAACTTACAAACCCTACTCCTCCAAGACGGTACACCAAAGCGCTACGATTTTTGTACCGCCGTATTCACCATTAACCTGGGCAATACTTTCGTTCAAATTGAAGCTACCTTTTTAAAGCTAGAGAGATATTAAAGTTTAAATTTTCATTTCTAACCCTTTTCTTGAAGGGGCATCCTGATGGCTACATTTGTTTCCAAAAGTTTCCAGAAAAGGATTTAGTTTTCAGCTTGTGACGGCTACATTGTTTCGAAAAGCTTCCAAGAAGTCTTTTTTGTTATTGCAAGTCAAGTCAAGTCAAGTCAAGTCAGTTTTATTTGTATAGCACATTTAAAAACAACCCACGTTGACCAAAGTGCTGCACATCTGATTAGGAAAAAAAAAAAAACACCTGATTAGGAAAAAAAAAAAAAAAAGAAGGCTATAGTGGTCACTTGACATACACAGATCAGGAGGACGGGCCCAACGGGCACACTTGGAGAGTAAGAGTGGGGCTGGGGGAGGAGAGAATGGGGGGTGTGGGGACGGGCCCAACGGGCCCACTTTTCTAGTAGATTCTAAAGTTATCAACAAGCAATTGGATATGGATCCAAAATTAATTATATTAGGATTATCAGAACATACTACAAACTTTACAACAAGTCAGGTACATTTTCTTGATTACAGTCTAATAACTGTGAAAAAATTAATACTTAAATTTTGGAAAAAACCAATAACCCCCACAATTAAAATGTGGACTACGGAAATGACAGAGACCCTGCATTTGGAAAAAATATGATTTGCCTTAATTGACAAACCTGAGTTATTTTTTAAAATATGGTCTCCATTTATTGAATTTTTAGAAAAGTAAATGGGTTTGGCACAGGACTAAAATATAAAATTAAAAGTTGAAACTTGAGTTAAGGGTTGGATGTACAACTGTGGTTATTGTCTCCCGGATCTACTCCCTTTACATTTTATAGTTATATCTTTTTTTTAATCCTCTTATTCTCTCTTCCCAATAGTTTATAGCTTTTTTTTTTTTTTTTTCCTTTCTTCTTTATTTTTTTATTTTCTCTCTTTAAAAATTTAAAAATTGAAGCTATGTAAGAACTCTGTAACAAATGTGTCTTTTATTTCTATTTGTACATATGCTTTTCAAAAATTAAAAAAAAAAAAAAAAAAGACTAGCTTTAATATCTCATGACCCTCCATTTCAAACTACTACGGATCCAGCACATTATGCTGATCACACATTAGGGCGGCATGCTGGCGCAGTAGTAGAGTTGCTGCTTTACAGCGCCAGAGACCCGGACTCGATCCTGACTACGAGTGCTATCTGTACAGAGTTTGTACGTTCTCCTCGTGGCCTGCGGGGGTTTTCTCCGGCAGCTCCGGTTTCCTCCCACATTCCAAAGACATACAGGTTTGAGGGCTAATTGGCTTGAAAGATTGCAAATTTTCTATAGTGTGGATAGTGCCAGTGTATTGGATCACTGGTCGCCATGGACTTGGTGGGCCAAAGGGCCCGTTTACACTCTGTATCTCCAAACTAAACTATATTAAACCCTATACACCTTAACCATGGAAATTTTGATGAAGCACACAGTCATGACCATTTTCAGGAAAAGGGATGAATCCAATTGCAGTTAATGCAGAGGGAATAAGACAGTTTGTCTGATTATAGAAAACAATTGTCTAGAAATTTAAAATGCTGAATGTTTTAGGTGGTAAAATGGTTGCATTATGGCAGCATATGCCAATCCAGAAGCACATTTTAAAATTTATTTGAGAGGGAGTCAAAAGACGTAACAAACGAGTGCAGTTGTTCCTTTGTCTCATTTACTAATTTGGTTTGTCCTAAACTGCATTTGATGTATCTAAGTTTACATGCAGTTTAATAAGCAGTCCTCAAAAAATCACTCACAGAATCCAGAAGCTAAACTTCCAATGCACCAGTGAACCAAGGTAGGAAAAGTTAAAATTGGTGAAATTAAATTGATATCCCGTGTTATGGAGCTGCAGATATTAGAGATTAATGTAAAGAAATATTCCAAACATTAATTTCTCAGCCAAATCTTACAAATATCAACAGATTCATTTTATGATGTTGTAATTATAATGACACTTAAAATCTATGAGGTTACTTAGAAACATACAAATGCTAATTTGTGCTTTACTTTTCTAGGAACAGGAGGTGAAATCCCTCTGAACACTTTGGCAGTTCGCTTGTTGATGGGTTTTTGGTGGCTCTTTGTGTTTATAATTATCTCTACGTACACTGCAAATCTAACTGCCATCCTGACCACCAATCGAATTGAAAACCCTGTTCGGTAAGACATTGTTATTATTTTTAAAAAGCATATCTGTGTCTTCCAGAGATTCTCCTTGACCTGCTGAGTTACTCCACCTTTTTATGTCTTTTTTTGTAAACCAACACCTGTAGTCCCTTGTGTTTTGTTATTATTGTTAATTTTATATCTGTGTGTAAGAGAAAAAATCTCTCTGATGTAATCTTTTTACAAGTAAATCTTTTTGCAGTTAAAAAAAAAATGTAGTCTTTTAATTAAACTATCTTTAATCAAAGCATATACTGTATCAAGGGGTAATTTAAACCTAACCTACTAAATGGAATCACTCAAATCTGTGTTCTGCAATGTTGAACTTTCGACTCGTCACTTTAATGTCATGTTTCTTATACCTTGTTGTGTTTTATGACCAATTTCCCTCCTGTAATAAATAAAGTTTTATTGTATCATGTCGTATTGCCACTAACACCTGGAAATATTAATCTTATGAAAACTCAGAGTGAGAAGTGAGAAAGAAACATTTTTGGTGCTTTCAATATCCTCAAGCCCATGGATTGAAAGAGCAGTGTAAATGCCAGAAGGGGTATACGCCCTCACAAACTACCAATTAACCCCATCCACAAAAATCTGTGGTGTCCACATTGGCCTCACAGCATACCTCAGGATCTTGATCGATTAGCCAGGTGGGCAGAGGAACGGTTGACGGAATTTAATACAGAGAAATGTGAGGTGTTGCATTTTGTGAAGTCTAACATGAGCAGGACCTACATGTTGGTGAGGATGCATTTAGAGCATTGTGTTCAGTTCTGGGCACCATGTTTTTGGAAAGATGTTGTCAAGCTGGAAAGGGTATAGAGTAGATTTACAAGAATGTTGCCAGGGCTAGAGAATCTGACAATAGACAATAGACAATAGGTGCAGGATAGGCCATTCGGCCCTTCGAGCCAGCACCACCATTCAATGTGGTCATGGCTGATCATTCTCAATCAGTACCCTGTTCCTGCCTTCTCCCCATACACCCTGACTCCGCTATCCTTAAGAGCTCTATCTAGCTCTCTCTTGAATGCATTCAGAGACTTGGCTTCCATTGCCTTCTGAGGCAGTGAATTCCACAGATTCACAACTCTCTGACTAAAAACGTTTTTCCTCATCTCCGTTCTAAATTGCCTACCCCTTATTCTCAAACTGTGGCCCCTGGTTCTGGACTCCCCCAACATTGGGAACATGTTTCCTGCCTCTAACGTGTCCAACCCCTTAATAATCTTATATGTTTCGATAAGATCCCCTCTCATTCTTCTAAATTCCAGTATATACAAGCCTAGCCGCTCCAGTCTTTCAACATACGACAGTCCCGCCATTCTGGGAATTAACCTAGTAAACCTATGCTGCACGCCCTTAATAGCAAGAATATCCTTCCTCAAATTTGCACACAGTACTCCAGGAGCGGTCAAAAACTGCACACAGTACTCCAGGTTCGGTCTCACTGGGGCCCTATACAACTGCAGAAGCACCTCTTTGACCCTATACTCAACTTCTCTTGTTATGAAGGCCAACATTCCATTGGCTTTTTTCACTGCCTGCTGTACCTGCATGCTTCCCTTCAGTGACTGATGCATCTGAGCTATAGGGAGAGGTTGAATACACTAGGACTCTATTGGAGCGCAGGAGGATGAGGGGTGATCTTATTGAGGTATACAAAATCATGAGAGGAATAGATTGGGTAAATACACAGAGTCTCTTGCCCAGAGTAGGTGAATCGAGGACCAGAGGATATAGGTTTAAGGTGAAGGGGAAAAGATTTAATAGGAATCTGAGGGGCAGCTTTTTCACACAAAGGGTGGTGGGTATATGGAACAAGCTGCCAGAGGAGATAGTTGAGGCAAGGACTATACCAACATTTAAGAAACAGTTAGATGGGTACTTGCATAGGACAGGTTTGCAGGGATATGGACCAAACGCGGGCAGGTGGGACCAGTGTAGCTGGGACATTTTGGCTGGTGTGGGCAAGTTGGGCCGAAGGGTCTGCTTCCACGGTGTATCACTCAATGACTCTATGACTCTAATTCGCAAAACTGGAGTAGAATCAACTCAGTCTCAATCACATGGGACATGCCGAAGAGGAAAGTATTTGTTGGTTAAAATTGCCTTTGATTTTGGAAGTTGTGAGATGCGCATCATTATTCTTAGCATATATTCACATAGAATGAACATTGTTGTGTTAATCTCATTAAAAATATATTAAATTCCTCTCTCCAATGTCTTAATTGGAATTATAAACCATTTATCATAGGAATTAATATTTTGAAAATGGCTGAATGACAAATTCTCTCTCACTCCCATAAGTCATCTCACTCCAAAGGAGAGACAAGTAGAAAATTATGAAAGTGTTCCTAATAACAACATAACATAAATAATACTTTAAAGGTTCATTGCGCAATCTATCTCCACCAAAGGATCAGATCTCAAATGATGATGTTCCTAAACTTGCTTCCTTTGATTTCACAACAGTCACTAACATGATTATGATTAGACATTTTATTAATTTCCTAACATTTCAATACATGTTATAGTCATATTTAAGAATGCATACATTTATTTTCCTAGTGGATACCAGATAATAAACATAATATTATTCCCCACATGTTCATTTGCAACATTCGAAAGTTCATTTCTAATATTTTCTTTCTACGCCATGAGGAATTTTTACTCATCTTCCCATTTTTCCAACAGATTAGAATTATATCTCCTGAAAGATCTTGAATGAGTTGGACTTTGATTAATTTTGTACAATTAGAGAAAATTCATAGTCCAAATATTTGGCCCATTATGTCAGTACTCGCTGGTTAAATATGAGCCATTGCACCCAAATCACACATTCCAGTGTTAAGGCTAGTTATGCAGGTCACACCTCTTCAATTTGTACAAATATTCAAATGTAATTTTCATTGTGATGTGGCTGTCTGCTTTTACACACCATCGGCCAGTGAATTTCAGGAGAAAAGCAATCAATCACAGTTTTTAAATGATAATGTCCATTTAACTCTTCTCAAGGGAAAACAAAGTAATTGGATTGGAGTAACCTAATTTTGTGCACAACGTGTGTTTAAAAATCTATATGAAAACTTTAAAATTTCAGTTTACGTAGGAAGTGCTGCATTTCCAGTTAATGTCCTGTGAAAGAGTAGGTCAGATATGCATATTCGCTGTTCCTCCTGGTAAATAGTCCTCACACAATCATGATATTTATATTCTATTTAGCATTGGATTTTAGTATAAAATATTAAAGTTGGCTTGTATTTGGATCTATTGAAAAAAGCTGTAAATACTGGTGGAAATGTTCAGGCATTTGTAAAGAAATTGTTTAAATTGTATAATCCCCTCTTGCATTGAAATTCAATGGCTGTAGAAGACATTCACATCCAAAAAAAACAATGTGAAAATATCCAGCAACAGAATAATATGCCGGATCGTACTGATGTTTTGCTGGCAGCTCTGAAGGGAAGCAGCTCATAACAGCAGTGCGTTTGAGACTGACATGCTTATGCACTACAGTGCAGAAGTATTGAATACTGAAGAAGGGTCTCGACCCGAAACATCACCCATTCCCTCTCTCCTAGATGCTGCCTGACCTGCTGAGTTACTCCAGCATTTTGTGATACCTATTGAATACTGGAGATCAGTTGCATTGAGCTGAGAGGTGGTTCCACATTGAGCTCAGATGCCAAGTATTTTTTATCTGAGTCATTGTCATAGAGTCAGCCATGATCATATTGAATGGCGGTGCAGGCTCGGATGGCCTACTCCTGCACCTATTTTTCTATGTTTCTATGATAGAACTTTATTTATCCCAGGAGGGAACCCAAATGAAATACAGCGTGGAAACAGGCCCTTCGACCCAACTTACCGATAACGACCAACGTGTCCCATTTACACTAGCCCCACCTGCCTGCGTTTTGCCTATACCCTTCAAACCCTATCCTATCCATGTACCTGTCCAAATGTTTCTTAAACGTTGCAAAGGAGTTTTTTTTTTGATAAGCTGGTTGTTGGATAAAGGCCAGGGATGAAAAAAACAGGTGTGAGCCCAAAAAGGATAAAGAATTGCAAATTATGAAAATCAAGGGTAGAAAAGTTGTGAATTGTGCAGCCATTGGAAGGGACACAGGGGCAGGGGGGAGGTGCATTGGAAAAAATCAGTGTAAGGTCAGCCAAGCTTCAAGGTTGGGGAATTAGGGGCGGGAGGGAGAAAGGGGAGTGTTGGGGGAGAAAGGGGAAGGGGACTGTTTGTGTGTTAGTTACTTAAAATTGGAGAATGCAGTGTTCATACCATTGGGCTCTAGGCTACCCAAAGGGAATATGAGGTGCTGTTTCTCCAGTTTGCGTGTGGCCTCACACTGGCAATGGAGGAGTCCAAGGACAGAAAGGTTAGTATGGGAATGGGAAGTGAAAATGGTTAACAAACAAGAGATCCTGTCGGTCTAAGTGGACCGTGCGCAAGTGTTTGGCAAAGAGGTCGGCGAGTCTACACTTGATCTTGCCGATGTACAGGAGCCCACATCGGGAACAAGAGATGTAGTAGACGAGGTTAGCGAAGGTGCATGCGAACCTCTGTCTCACTTGGAAGGACTGCTGTGCTCCCTGGATGGAGGTGAGGGAGGAGGTAAAGGGACAGGTGTTACATCTCCTGCAGTTGCAGGGGAAAGTACCTGGGGAGTGGGTGGGAATTTGGGTGGGAAGGGATGAATGAACCAAGGAGTTGCAGAGTATTATCTGAATAGAGTTCTCAACACTGGGCCTGCTGGCAAAGGCACCATGTAATGTTCCTTCACAAGGAGCAAGGCCACCAGAACACCTTTGTTGATGGGTGCCCCTTGTGACCTAGTTTCCTGGTCAACGCTAGAGATGAGAATTGCACAGGAATATTTGGAGTGGTATGCTTCAACTTGTACATGCTCATAATTGCATTAGACTTGAGAATAATGTGATTTTAAGGTTTTGAGTGCTGAGAAAACATGTCACACAACTGTATTTAGACTAGCCTTTCTCCGGCAGTTGTTCTCCTTCGGCCTGCCATTGATTTTGTTCTGAGAGACAACATCTTACATTAAGGTTTGACAGCTTGTCCATGTTTTGATCTCTCAAAATTACCCTGATTACCATATACACTGTGCCATGTTCACTGAAACTTTCCACATCCAGTGGAACTATTCCTGACTTGAGGGAAGAGGGGGATGAAAGATGTCAACATATAAAAATATACACAAGAGGGAAAATAATGAGGTAAAGATGACAATAGCAGGATAAAATGATTCCATGGGAGACATGCAAACAATTTACATCTTACAAGACAAGCAGGTAGGCATTGGATTAATTAGAAGGTTACATCAGCATTGTTGGGTTCAGAGCAGGGAGAGTGAAGAACAAGGAAGTAGTTGGGGAGTCATTTGACAGATAGAGATATTGATACGGTTTGGAAACAGATCCTTCGGCACACCGAGTCCATGCCAACCAGTGATCACCCGGTGCACTAGCACTATCCAACGCACTAGGGACAATTTGCAATTTACAGTAGCCAATTAACCTACAAACCTGTACATCTTTGAAGTGTGGGAGGAAACCGGAGCACCCAGAGAAAACCCACATGGGCATCAGGAAAAGGTACAAACTCCTTAAGACAGCACCCTTAGTCAGGATCGAACTGGGTCTCTGGCGCTGCAAGGCAGCAAGTCTACTGCTGTGCCACCTTGCCGCCCCGACAGTATCAATGCCTTCAGATTGCACGTCTTCAACATTCAGTTGGCAGCAGTCCTTTCACTTCTGTATATTGCCGCTGAGGGCTAGCATACAAATGAGGAGAAGAAAGCGACCGAGGATAAAATCTTACAAGACTCCAGAAATAAGAGTGTAGAGATAAAAAACGAGAACCACTGCTGTTTCTGAAAAGCAAGGAGAGGAGCCTAGCTATATCAACAGATGAAAAGGCTAAGGTTCTAGCTTTAGAGGGAGTACTTCTAGCCTGAGAGGGAGTACTTCTAGCCTTAGAGGGAGTACAGAGAAGGTTCACCAGATTGATCCCTGGGGTGGCAGGACTTTCATATGAAGAAAGACTGGATAGACTAGGCTTATACTCGCTGGAATTTAGAAGACTGAGGGGGGATCTTATAGAAACATATAAAATTCTTAAGGGGTTGGAGAGGCTAGATGCGAGAAGATTGTTCCCGATGTTGGGGAAGTCCAGAACTAGGGGTCACAGCTTAAGGATAAGGGGGAAGTCTTTTAGGACCGAGATGAGAAAACATTTCTTCACACAGAGAGTGGTGAGTCTGTGGAATTCTCTGCCACAGAAGGTAGTTGAGGCCAGTTCATTGGCTATATTTAAGAGGGAGTTAGATGTGGCCCTTGTGGCTAAAGGGATCAGGGGGTATGGAGAGAAGGCAGGTACAGGTTACTGAGCTGAATGATCAGCCATGATCATATTGAATGGCGGTGCAGGCTTGAAGGGCCGAATGGCCTACTCCTGCACCTATTTTCTATGTTTCTAAAACTTGAACTTGAAGGAGAGAAGGACAAGATTCAGTGGAAAGGTGGAGCAGGAAGATGGCTTTACACACTCAGCTATGGGTGATCTCATTCATCACTTTGACAAGGACACATATGACATCATTAGTGACTTTGGCAAGGGTAATAGTGTGGTATGAATGAATTTGAACTGCAGAAATTCTGGGAAAATAGATATTAAATTGGAGTGGGAGTGTTTTCAAATGATTAATGTTCTCTTATCTTGTATAAACGACATTGTTTCTGTATCCAAAACGAGAAGACAGCAGGAATTCTGAAAACGCAGGTCATTGATTACAGGGCATTCTTTTCCAGGGGCCAGCGAAACAGAAACAGAAGGAGGCATTGAGATGGTGAAGGGGTTACAGGTGGAGGACAATATAACAAAATGATGGGAGATGATTCTATCTGGGATTGGGGCAATGTGAATAATGAGGCTACAGGAGATGCCAACATCAAGGACCTTTCTGTGAACTTGGGTCGAGCAGTTTATTTTGAATGAGAGGTTAAGAGTTCAGAAGTAGAAAAATCGAGTTGAATTGAGGTGGGCAAATCCCATGAAAATCAGAAGTGACTGATATCAGGATGAAGAAGAACATCTTTGTTGCCCTCGTTTTGGGAATAAGAGGGAGGATTAGAAATGTTATGCAAGAGGACCGGAGTTGGGTGAGATCCCAAAAGGGGAAATGGGGTTGCAGACAAAGGTAGGTCACACCCTCATCACCATGGCATTGGTTTGGGTGAAGCAAGTCGTGGATTGTACAGCCAAGCAAGGACACTGCATTTACGAAAAACTATTGTCACATATGATATTAGCATCCAGTAAGGTCTACCTCTGCCCTGTCATCCACATATGGATGGTGAGAGTCTTTTTGACAAGAAACAAGGAATCAGGAAGATGCCACAGAGTAAGGATGGGGGACGGGGGACGGGTAATTTCATTTAGAGATACAGTGCAGAAACAGGCCCTTTGGCCCACCGAGTCTGCACTGACCAGCGAGCCCCGCACATTAACACTATCCTCCACACACCAGGGACAATTTACACTTATACCAAGCCAATTAACCCACAAACCTGCACGTTCTTAGAGTGCAGGAGGAAACCCATGCAGTCACAGGAAGAATGGACAAACTCCGCAAAGACAGCATGTAGTCGGGATCGAACCCGGGTCTCTGGCGCTGCAAGCGTACAGACCAGAAAGACAGCACATTAGATAGATCAGTTGGGAGAGAAGGAAACAGGCAGGATTAGCTCTTTGAAGGAGCATAGAGTAGGAAGGCCTTTGAGAGAAGGATGGACAGTTGAATTGGAGCTTGCAGGATGGTAGTGGGGAATTACTGAATGAGGCATTCAAGGGATGCCAAGGAAGTTCTGAGCTTATTTAAAAGAGGTTTTAATGTCAGACAGTAACTGGACAGCTGGAAATTCTGGGACAATGAATGAATATAATGAAAAGAGATTTGACAGGGTTAGTTAGGTACCTGATCTATTATGTACTAAGTCCATTGTCATCTCTCCCCTTTGAATAAAAACTCTGGAAATCGTTACTCCAGCAAATTTCCATCTTCTAACCAATGAAGCAGGCTGTCCTGGATACCCTTAAACAGTAGGAACTGCTCTTATCCAGCCAAGTCAAATGTCTACCATCTGGACTTCTACTCTGCTGATGATGGGAGAGTTCTGGAAATTGGTCCTGCTGTTACTGTATTTATCTGACGGGGGTCTGTTAAGTTTCTCAACAATAGTGACCCTCAACATTTTGAAGGTGGGGATATTGGCACTAAATCTCTGGGAAAGACAATCAGACTCCCCCGTTTCATTGTCCAGCATATGTATGCCACTGTCATCCCGTCTGAACATTGTCCATCTCAAGCAAGAGGCTGAGAATGGAGCTGAATACTTTGCAATCATTTGCAAACATTTCCACTTCTTTCCTTTCAATGGAGAAATTGCTGGACAGCTAATAATATCTTGGCACTGCATATTGCCCTGAGGAAATCTCGCCACTGTATCCTGGAGCTCCGTTACATATCCATTGTTCTTGGCACGTCTTTCCCTTGATTCTCAATAATTACAATTTTATTCAGGTTTCTTAATATCCCGATCATTCAAATACTGCCTCGATGTCAAAGCAATCACAATGACCCCATCACTGGATTCCACTCCTTCTGTTCATCTTGTGTCAATTCCTCAAACTAATTGTTCAAAATGGAAACCAACCTGAGCATCAGAGAGTTGGCTTTGTGCATGATCTTTGATAGCACAGTCAATGACACTTTCCATAACTTTGCACCTGATTCAGAGTATATTGAAGAGGCAGTGCTTCACAAGAACATGAGAAAATAGGAGGGATAGACCAACACATCCCTCAAGCCTGCCCTGCCATTCAAAATGATCATGTTGATCTCAGCTAATCACAACTTCTCTTTTAGTTTACTTTAGTTTCGAGATACAATACAGAAACAGGCCCTTTGGCCCACCTAGTCCGCACCGACCAGCGATCCCCGCACAATAACATTATCCCATACACAGTAGGGACAATTTCAATTATACCTAGTCAATTAACCTACAAACCTGTCCATCTTTGGAGTGTGGGAGGAAACTGGAGGTCCCGGAGAAAACGCACGTAAGTCATGGGGAAAACGTACAGTCCACATCCGTAGTCAGGATTGAACCCAGGTCTCTGGCACTGTAAGGCAGCAACTCTACTACTGCATTATTGTGCCGCCCTGTGGCATTTCTGTGGCATTTCGTCCGGGCCACAACCCACAGTTTCTCAAGCTTATTAATATTTATTTATCGTCACCTTATCAAATGATCTGGCCTACATTGTCCTCAGATGCAGAGAATTCTAGATATTTACTCCCCACAGACAGAAGAAATTTCTGCACACTTCGGTTTTGAATGACTAATCCCTTTTTTTGTTGCTCTGTCACCTTTTTTGTTACTCTCCCACTGGTGAAAACACCTCAACATTTACCCTGGCAAACTCTCTTTGAATATTAAGTTTGAATAAGCTCATCTATCATTCTTCTAAACCCTATTCCAGGAACTATTCCAGGAATTAAACTGGTCAATCTCCTTACCACTGCCATTAAATATATTAAATCTTTTCTAGGTAAGAGATCTAAAAATGTGCTCAGTATTGGATTCATCAGCATCATGTACAACTGTTTCAACCTCCCATTCCTTAAACTCCACCTCTTTTGCAATAAAGGCCTTATTAACTATTTGGTGGACTTGCACAAGGTTCATGATTAATGTACGAGCACATGGGTTCTCCAAACTGCACACATTTGCAGTCCCGCTCTGTTTAGATAATAATCTGGCATTTGATTCTTCCAACTGAAGTGCATGACCTCACTTCATTTCCCACATCATGCTTCATTTACAAGGTAGATGCCAAATCACTCAATCTAACCAGATCTCGTTGAGGTGGTCTTCTACCTATTTTCATATCATTACCTTACATTTCGTTGCATCCTCCAGACTTTAATGTGAACAGTAAACCAATTGGATTTTACCAATAACCATCCTACCAACAACTAGAGTCCTGTGCTACTATCGACCTCATTGGAGACCCTTGGACTATCTTTGATTGAACTTTACTGGCTTTATCTTGCACTAAACGTTATTCACGTTATTCCCTTTATCATGTATCTGTACACAGTGGATGGCTCGATTGTAATCATGTACTGTCTTTCTGCTGATTGGTTAGCACACAACAAAAGCTTTTCACAATAAACTAGACTCAAACTCATATTCATTGTACAAGGTTTGTGTTATTGGGTCAAATGAGGCAATGTTTGAGAAAACATTTCTTCACACAGAGAGCGGTGAGTCTGTGGAATTCTCTGCCACAGAAGGTAGTTGAGGTCAGTTCATTGGCTATATTTAAGAGGGAGTTAGATGTGGCCCTTTTTGCTAAAGGGATCAGGGGGTATGGAGAGAAGGCAGGTACAGGCTACTGAGCTGGATGATCAGCCATGATCATATTGAATGGCGGTGCAGGCTCGAAGGGCCGAATGGCCTACTCCTACACCTATTTTCTATGTTTCTATGTTTCCACATAATTGACCAGTGTTGTGACCGTACCGGAACAATTTGCTGGTGGCACAGCTGGATCTGGAGCATGTCTTCGGCACTATAGCCAAGACTTTTCCTCGTCTTTAAATGTTCAGCGCACTCAATTGCTTCTTGAAATCATGTGGGCTGAAGCAACCTCAAGAGGCGACTAGATTGGATCATCTACTTGGTTCTTCTAACTAAGGGAAAATGCCCCGTTCATGTTTTCTGCTAGTGGTACACATCGAAGCAAGATGCTATTTTAATTTAAATACATTGAGGCTGAACCAATTAAAATAATGATAATGGCGTGCGGACAATTGCTGAGTTAACCAATTGTGTTTTCTATGATGCAGATCTTTTCAGGATCTTGCCAAACAAACAGATGTTCCATATGGCACTGTCCTCGATTCAGAAGTTTTGCAAATAATCAAAACCAAGGGTCGAAATCCATTTGAACTTGAACAAACATATGCTAATTTGTGGAACATGATGAACAAAACAAATGGTTTGGAGAATTGTGTGAAGAAAATTCAGGATGGGATTCAAAGGGTGAGTGATCAAATGCATGCAAAACATTATTTGCTATGAACATTTAAATAATACTGCAATTTGAATAATTTCAGCCAGGTAATCTGTTTACTAATTTATAGAATTGTATACAGTTTCGGTCCTACATGAAGGATATGCAGAATAGAGATTACCGAAGAGATTGACTAGGATGTTGCCTGCAATGGCAGGCTGTAGTATGTAACAAAGTGTAAGGCATGCTAAAAGTAAGAGACTGAAGAAAGCTATTTAAGTATAGTTTAGTTACAGATACAGTGCAGAAACTGGCCCTTTGACCCACCCAACCCGTACCAACCAGCAATCTCCATATTCTAGCACTATCCTACACACTAGGGACAAAATAAAATCTTTATTTTAAATTCAAAGCCAATTAATCTACAAACCTCTATGTCTTTTGAGTGTGGGAGGAAAGCGGAGCACCTGGAGAATACCCAAGCGGTCATGGGGAGAGCGTAAAATTCTGTACGGACAGCACCAGTAGTCAGGATTGAACCCGGGTCTCTAGTGCTGTAAGTCAGCCACAACTGTACCACCCCAAATTTATTATTATATAAATATTCTATTCTTCCATTATTTTGGTCATTACATTAGTAAGCAGAAAAATGTCAACATTTTCTCTGATGGCACTGAAGGGAGTACAAGATACTCCTTTTTATTGATAAAAGCAGCAAATGCAAAATTAATTGGCATGGCTTCTCCTTCTAATTTTCATCCTCTCAATCAACTCTTTCATGTGTGTATCCGTTGTATATACGTAAGCTTTAGGAAAGCTGATAGTTAGCGATTGTCAACTTGCTAATAGACAACAATCATATATGTTATAACTGATATGTTGAACTTGGTGGCAAACATCCATTGTAACACCTACATTTGATACGGGATACCGATCTTACAATGAAGTGCAGCAAGTGGAACTCGAACAGGCAGGGAAATGGACAGTTCTGGGTCAATTTCTGACCAAGATCCTTCATCTAGACATGCCTCAATATGAAATGTCGACTGTCCATTTCCCTCCACCGATGCTACCTAACCTGCTGAGTTCCTCCAGCTGTTCTCCTTGTTTTGCTACAGATTCCAGCATCTGCAGTCTTTTGTGCCATCAATCATATTATGCTGTAAACATTTAAAGGACATGCTCAATCCAGTAAGTCTTTCATCTGGGTATACATTTTAAGCATTTTTGAAAATTAGGATCCACAGATAAAATGGGAAATTTAGGATTAAAATGTTCATTCATTGAAAATGTTAAATACTTGGAACAGATTACTTGAATGGATTGTGGAACATGAAATTTAATGGGATTTTAAAAAGCTAATGGATTTAAGGTCATTAGAAATATACCAAAGAAATATACCAATTTATAGAAGCCATACTAGACTTCAAATCAGAGAGTGCTACAATTCATTTAGATTATTGCTGTTCATCTTTGAATCACATGATTCATCTAACATATCTGGAGGGAGTGATAACAAGAAATTTGATTAATCAATTGCCCATGAATAGCCATTAATGATGCAGCCTATGGACGCAACATAAAGCAAGCACTAAGATCTGTACCGAGCAGATAGACTGTTCAGAATAAACACTGGTTGTTGGCTGACAGCATGTTAAAGGGTTTGGAAATGAGTAAGATTCAGGCTTCAACTGCGAGAATGCCTTTTTGGGAATACAGGCACCATTGCCAGGGAATGTTATCTGTCACCATCTGAAGTTGTGGATCTTGAAAACCTTGAGGAGCAGTATGGACGTCGGCCAAAGTGTGTTTCAAATGGTTTTTTGTTCCTCATCAATTTGTTGAAGATTTGTTAAGGAATTGTCACATGACCTGATACAAATCTAGATGAGTTGAAATCCATATTACTTCTGGTGATTTAAAAATTCAGCTCAGCATCTGTACAATGACCCTGTTACTTGCAATTGAATCCACCAAAATGCAGGCGTTCCATACTAATACGTACTTCTTCCTGTGCAGTCACACCTAAGGGATGCATTGAAATACAGATCAACCATGCCTTGCTGCTTTAAGATTTCATCTGAACATTGCCATACAAGGTTCTGGTGCTTTCGCAGTTAAATTTGCCGTGAAACACAGATATTTCATGTGGCTACTCTGCAGCTCAATTGATACAAAACTAGAGGATCTGAATTCCACGTTGGTGCCACTTTACAGGCAATCCTGTCCCATTTTGTTTGTAATATTGATAACAATCATAAAAGGACACATAATGCTGGATAATTCAGCAGGTCAGGCAGTGTCTCTGGAGAACATGGATAGGTGATGTTTTGGGTCTGGAGCCTTCTTCGGACTGACCCTCCGTTCTGAAGAAAGGTCCCGATCTGAAATGTCATCTCTCCTTGTTCTCCAGAAGTGCTGCCTGTCCCACTCAGTTGCTCCAGCACTTTGTGTCTTTTTTTTGTAAACCAGCATCTGCAGTTCCTTGTGTCTCTTGATAATAATCATGTTTTGTTTTGCTCAACAACAGATATTAAAACATATAGGGAATGAAAGAAAGCAAACAGAGGCAGAAATAAAAATTGATTTTTAAAAAATTCATTAAGAGGAAGTGAATGTTATAAAGATAAATATTTATTGCCCATTCCTAGCTGACATTGAGAAGGTTATAGTAAACCACTGCTTTGAACCAGTGCAGACTTTCTTCTGAAGTACGTCCACTATATTGTGGGAAGGGAGTTCATTAATTTAGGAGCAATAACGTTTCTATGTTAGATGGTGCATGACATGGTGAATTAATAGAAATGATTCAGTTTGGCAGATTTCCACTTGCCTTAGCTCCTTTATCTAGTTCTGATCAGTTGAATGATAGCTCAGAACCATGCTGGTTGAGTGATTGATGAACTGGCAGGAAAACACCCAACTAATTATGGAATTGATATTGTAAATAAGCAATATTATACAATTATCTATCAAAATAGGTCATATTTCAAAAGGAGACTGTTGGTATGAAAATTATCTGGGAAATTAAAAGCTGACTGAATGTTTAAAATTGATTTGGATTTAGTACAAGAGCAATGATTTTGTTCTAAGTGAAAGATTCAGGCATTTTTATTATAATTAAACATTAGGAACAAATTGGTTCCCACTAAATCAATAGAACTAAAAACTATGGAACAGGGTTTGCTTACTTGCATGGAAAAATAGGTGTATTATAACGGAAGTGAGAAAAAACCCCAACTATTGATGAGTGTCATTAGGAAATTAATACCTTCTGTCAAGTGACAAAATTCAAATTAGAGAATTTGATGCTGTTCCAACTAAAGCATTTGTAATTAGGAAAATAATCAAAACAATTGTGTTCGCTCCAAACTATGTTGATAGATGAAAATAAAAAGACTGCATGTGCTGGAAATACTCAGCAAGCCGCCCATGTCTGTGTGAAGAGAAACAGAGTTAATGTTTTAGGTTGAAGGCCCTTCAACAGAACTGGGAAGGAGCCAAAAGAATATACACTGATGAGCCAAAACATTATGACCATCTGCCTAATGTGCTGTTGGTCCTCCGTGTGCCGCCAAAACAGCGCCGATCTGCCGAGGCATGGACTCTACAAGACCCCTGAAGGTGTCCTGTGGTATCATGCACCAAAACATTAGCAACAGATCCTTCAAGTCCTGTAAGTTGCGAGGTGGAGCCGCCGTGGATCAGACTTGTTGATCCAGCACATCCCACAGATGCTCAATCGGATTGAGATCTGGAGAATTTTGAGGCCAGGGCAACACCGTGAACACTTCATCATGTTCCTCAAACCATTCCCGAACAATGTGTGCAGTGTGGCAGGGCGCAATATCCTGCTGAGAGGCCACTGCCATCAGGGAATACCATTGCCATGAAGGGGTGTACCTGGTCTGCAACGATGTTTAGGTAGGTGACACGTGTCAAATTGACGTCTACATGAATGGCCGGACCCAGGGTTTCCCAGCAGAACATTGCCCTGAGCATCACACTCCCTCCACCGGCTTGTCGTCTTCCCACAGTGCATCCTGGTGCCATCACGCCCAGGTAAATGGCGCACACGTACACATCCATTCACGTGATCTAAAGGAAAACGGGACTCATCGGACCAGGCGACCTTCCTCCACTGCTCCATGGTCCAGTTTTGACACACGCATGTCCAATGTAGGCGCTTTTGACGGTGGACAGGGGTCATCTTGGGCACTCTGACCAGTCTGCAGCTATGCAGCCCCATACGCAGCAGGGTGTGATGCACTGTACATTCCTCCCATGACCACCATTAAAATTTTCTGTGACTTGTGCCACAGTAGACCTTCTGTTGGTTTGGACCAGACAGGATAGCCTTCGTTGCCCTCGCGCATCGATGAGCCTTGGGCACCCAACACCCTGTTGCCGGTTTGTGGTTTGTCCCTCCTCGGACCACTGTCGGTTGGTACTCACCACTGCTGACTGGGAGCACCCCACAAGCCTTGCCGTTTTAGAGATGCTTTGACCCAGTCATCTGGCCATAACAATTTGGCCCTTGTCAAAGTTGCTCAGGTCTTTACTCCTGCCCATTTCTCCTGCATCCAACAGATCTGCTAATTTATCTAATTAGCTGCCTAATTTATCCCACCCTTTGACAGGTGCCATTGTAACAAGATAATCAATGTTATTCACTTCACCTGTCAGTGGTCATAGTGTTTTGGCTCATCGGTATATAACATAGAACAGGTCAGCACAGGAACAGTTGCTTCAGCCCACAATGTCTGTGCTGAGCATGATGCCAATTTAATTTAGTCCCTTCTGCCTGCACGTCATCCATATCCCTCCACTTCATGTGCATCTCTAAAAGCCTCTTAAACACCACTACCGCATCTGTTTTCACGACCATTCCTGGCAGCACATTGCAGACACGTTCCAGGGCGGCATCGTGGCGCAGCAGTAGAGTTTCTGCTGTATAGTGCCAGAGACCAATGTAATTCCAACACTTTTTTGTATAATCTGCAAACTTACTAACTATATCTGTCACAAATAACTGTGATCCCAGCATTGTTCCCTGTGGAAAACCACTGGTCACGGACCTCCAGAATAATACCTTTCCACCATGACCCTCGGTCTTCAATGGGAATGCCAGTTCTGAAACCAAACTACAAAGTTACCATGAATCTTAACCTTCTGGATTAGCCTACCATGAGGGACCTTGTTAAATACCTTACTGAAGTCCATGTTGACAAAAACACACTGCCCCAGCCTCATCAATCACCTTTGAAACTTCTTCAAAAAGCTCAATCAAGTTTACAAGGCATGACTTGCCCAGGACAATACCATGCGGATTGTTCTTTTTTTCTTGTGTACCAAGGAACAATGAAATTACTTTCTTTTACGTACAGATCAGTAAAATTATTGCCATAACTAAGTACAATCCTCGATTAAGTATGTAATGCATAGAAGCAGCCCACTGAGTCTATATTGCAAGAGTTGCCCATTCTTGTTAATCTTCAAGGATGGTGGTAGAGATGGAGATTGCTCTGACAAGGTAAAATCGACGTGACTATGTGGATTAGGCGAAAACAAAGTTATTTGCTCAGTGAATGAAGGGGGAGCAGTTATGAGTGAGGGCATAGATAAAATAATGTAGGAGTTATGACATGCAGAACAGGAAGGCACAGAGAGAATAAAAGAAAAAGTAAAGGAAATAGAAAATAAATATTTGCTGTGCAAATATCACAGTTGGGCAATTAATGCATGAGGTTGTTAAATTTTACATTGAATCCAGATGAAAATGGGGTGTTGTTCTGCTAACCTGTATTGGAGCTCATCGTGATTGTGCAGGAAACCACACACTGATGGGTCAGAGATGGAGCGGAGTAGAGAATTACAGTAGCAGCCAACAGAATGCTTAGGGTTACCCCTGCAGACTGATTGAAGAGTCATCAAAATAGCTGTGAGAAATGATTTTACAATAAAAATAACCTAATTAATTTACTTAATTAGTGTACAATTCAGTTAGAATTTCCATTATTGAACTACTTTAGCTGGATGAAAGTCAGCAAATGTGAGGTTAACCTTTGCTGCTTCCCCTGGTTCATTATCACATTCAGAGAAAGCTCATCACAGAATGTGCTATTGCTGCAGAAATTCACAATGGTTTTAATGTGCAATTTCAATGGCATTCAAGATCATGTGGAATTAGTATTCATGATTGCACACAATCCTGTTTGCCTTTGAAACAAAAATCACTAATGCAAATATGATGTGCTATTTACAGCTACAGATGCTGGTGTACTGCTATTGCTGTAGTTGATACTAACAGAATTGCCATTACTTTCATAAGATAGTGTTTTAGAGTATGACAACTGATCACCTACCTTAGACAAATGCATTATCATCTCATTACTAAGTCTGAAGTTAGTGCATACTGTTTATTACTAGCAGAAAAGTAAATATATCCTGCGCTTGGTTGCCTTCCTAAGAAAAGTATTCAATTACTGTATTAGGCATTGAACTAAAAACATAGCTCTACATGCCAGAATTAATTATATGTATGAAATATAAAGGTTAATATATAAAGCCATGAAACAATATCTTTAAACATTTGATACATTTTGCCTTGTGAAAAGTATGTAAATTATTTCTATATGAATTCATGCATTTTCCATCGGCATATTTTGAAAATAAGTCACAAACAATAATATTTAAACAAAAAAGTAAACAGTTGAGGACCAACTTTTGCATGTATTATATAAAGATTGTTTCAGTTAATACACCATGTTGTATGTTTTTTAGAGGCCAAGTACAGAACTATTTATTGTGCAATCCATTTGATAATTCTTATTTTTAAAGATATTAATAAGACCTTTAAAATTATTACCTTTCTTATTTAAAGGTAAAGTCTGGAAATTATGCATTCATCTGGGATGTTGCAGCTCTAGAATATGTGGCAGAAAATGAACCGGACTGTGCCTTTGTCACAACTAAGAATTCTAAAGTCGATCGAGGTTATGGCATTGCTCTTCAGGATGGCAGCCCATATAGGGACATGTTTTCACAAAGGTATGTTGCTTCTGTTGCTCAACACATTCATTTTGAATATTGTGCATGCACACTGATGTTAAAGAAGTACTTAAATTACATCTCAGTAATGTCTTATTGATGTCTTTCAATTAAAATGAAATGTATTTGATTATGTGACATGGTTGTGATGCTTTCAGGATTCAAAATGCATTCAGCCAGTTTTATGCAACATGAGATGTCTGTTACTTTTTTTACTTGCCACACTTTATCCCGTCTCTCTCCTCTTCCAGCTTTCTTCTCTCCCCTCCCCCCACTACAATCAGTCTGAAAAAGTGTCTTAACCTGAAGCATCACCTCTCCAGCACTCCAACTGTAGTTACTCCAGCACTTTTTGGCTTTTTGTGTATTAAACCCGCATCTGCAGTTTCTTGCTTCTACTTTACTTTTTGATATGTTTGGCGAGGAAATGGGTATATGATACTTAAAACACCAGGTTGTTTAAATCACAAAGAGGAGATTTTTTTCCCCATCAGTTTCACCTGCCAGGTAACGTAAATGGAAAATCAACCTAGAAGCACTCTAACTTGAATCTTCCATTAAGAAAGCTTAGAATCGTGAGCTTAGTGACCATCTGAGATTCTTGTGCCAGTATATGGAAGTGGACAAGCTGCTGATGGGAGATCTGCACACTAATGTTAGAGTCCTCATGGAGTCCAGCAGTGGGATACAAACTTCCACAGGTTCCTAGTAATTCTAGTGATGTTGGCACAGTAAAAAAACACATTAAATTTATGTTTACTGAACCAGTTGTATTAAACAAAGGGAGAACTAAACAATGTATAGGAAGGAACTGCAGATGCTGGTCCGAAGATAGACACAAAATGCTGGAGGAACTCAGCGGGACGTGCATCATCACTGGATAGAAGGAATGGGTGACATGTGGGGTTGAAACCCTTCTTCAGACTGCCAATCTGAAGCAGGGTCTTGATCTGAAACAGCATCCATTCCTTCTCTCCAGCAATGCTGCCTGTCCTGCTGAATTCCTCCAGCATTTTGTGTCTATCTTTGGCAGAACTAAACAAAATTATTTTCTATGTCCAGTGCAATTTTGTGGAATCTAACATAATTAATTCCTGAGGGACTGAAAGGACTTCCCAGAAGTGTACAAGTCAAGAGCACTTGAAAAATGTTGGGATAAAGGAATTAGATTGGCTTCTATTTTGATTTCCTTCATGTGTTCTATCCCTCAATAGATGTTAACCTGGTTACCAGCATGCTCTGCTCTTCTTGCAACTGAGTTATCAACTGATTTTGGGTAGGAAATAGATAACAACTTCACTTCCTGATAAAATATTTTTGGAATATAGGGAGAAAAGACTCGTAAGCCTGGACAATATTTTGAATGTTGTAGGTATGTCACTCAATATAAAACCATGGAAGTTTTATCTTATTTCCGTCAGACATGGTTTGGGCTACATTTTTAACTATTTATATTTTTCTCGGCACCCCACTATATAGAAAGAAACATTAAGTCCTGTGGCTGTGCGGGGGACATTCTGCAGAAATATAGTGAGAATAAGATTTCAGTTATGGAGAAAAATCAGAAACTGCTTTTCTCATTAAAATTGAGGACGATATTTAAAATTTATGAAGGAATTTGTAAGCATGGATATTGATATATTGTGCCCACTGTGCCTGCAAGTTGGTATCAGGTGTAAGGGCTAAGATTTATCAATAGACGTACTGAAGGGAATTTAAAATATCGACTTATTTGTACATGGATTTCTATAACAGGGTTTATTGAACAAAATACCATAATATCAATTCATGGCATTTGGAAAAGAAAAATATGATGATGCGAGGAACGGACATAAAACTGATGTGAACTGATGGCCCCATAGAAATAAATGCACCAGATTGGGCAAGATAGACCAAAATGCAGTAATGTCATTTGATATCAATTTCCTAGAGATTATTTAGCCTTTTATTATTTAATGATTTTCTGTCTGCTGCACTACAAGTAAGAAAAATAAAGGTCTTCATAGATAGTGAGTGTCAGGAATTTTGCTCAAATGTAGTAACTGGATTTGTACCGGGCAATTCTGCTCTCTGAATTTTGAACCAAGACTAATATGTCATCTAAATACTCAAGTGTCGTATTAGTTTCAATAGTACTAACAGAAGATGCGTGGAAAATAATGTTTTTTTTTAAAAATGCAGATAATTTCACAAATGTTATTATGCATTTAAAGATTATTAAAAGTAAGGGTCTAATCATCAATTGTGCAATTAGGTTTTATTTCCAGGGCAGTCTGAAAGTACATGAAGTGGTGCAATGAGGAGAACAAATAAAACTTGCAGAGATAATATCGATAAAGATCACAGCTACCTTTACGGGCAGTGATTTTACATAGCACAGGGCAGCTTTTTGTGACTAAGGCAAGATTGTTCCTAATTTCAATACTATCATGTTATTCTTTATTGCGTGCCATCTTATCAACCCTTGTAGGAATTAAAATTACGGGAAAAAATCATGATTATATTTTCCTAATGCATCATCTCCCTCCAGTGTGTTTAATTTTCTTTCAGGCTGCTTCTTGCTGAGCTTCCGTTGCACCATGGCAACTGTTGCCTGGTTACACGATGAATCATTTAAAAAAGTTGCAATTGCCAGACTATCTGTAGAACCTACTTATGTTTATGGAAGGAATATGCACTTGGTCTGTTGATAAATTTGTCTGATTCGTTCTCAGTGCATTTTTCTTCCTACCGCATTGGTCGGATAAAGTAAAATTAATTGCTTACTTTAAACATTTAAAACTATTGCTATAGATGATGAAAGTGCAAATGTAAGAGCAGTTTCTATCTACTTGAGATGAATTCGCTGAAGCTATTGTGAGTCTCTTTTATCTAGGAAGTTAATTGCCAATAATCTTTAGATTTTTATGCCAGATGAGAGACATTGCAGCATTACATTCATCAATAGCCATGCTCATTTCTGGCAGGCTTTTAACGGACATAAATGAGAGGAAAATAGTCCAGCTATAGAACTTATATAAAATTTCCAATATTGTTGATGGAAGTTACAAGGCAGAAAGAACATCAAGAATGACTCGGGGGGGGGGAGACCAAGATCTGGATGTTTCAGGCGTTCACTTTAGAGATACAATGTGGAAACAGGCCCTAAGACCCCACTGAGTCAGCTCTGACCAGCGCTGATCACCCCATACACTGGCACTATCTTACACACTAGGGACAATGTACACTTTACAGAAGCCAAATAACCTACATGTCTTTGGAGTGTGGGAGGAAACCAGAGCACCCAGAGGAAACCCACACCTTCACAGAGAACGTACAAACTCTGTACAAACAGCACCCATAGTCAGAATTGAACTTGGATCTCTGGCGCTGTAAGGGACTAACAACACTACTTCTTTGGGGATTTTGTGAAGTCCATTCATGTAAGAGAGGGCAAAGTTGGCAAGCTTTGAGTATAAAACCTCCTGCGTAGATTGTATGTGGCAAGTTAATGCCTAAGAGTTTCTGGTATTAACATAGGATACTGTTGGCATAAGCAGGACCACTCTGAGGAGTGAGCATAATGTAGTTGACAAGGCAGCAGACCCGAATTTGTCAGCCATATTTTCTTTTTGGAAGTAAAATGATGAAATAGCAGAACCATGAGAGGAAAATGAAAGTTCTTACGAGAAAAATAAAGTGAAGAGTTGAATCCCTTGGAAAGCCATTATATTTTATACCATTATCCAGCTGAAATCTAAGCCGCAGTGTGTTCACTCCAGCATACAAATTGTAGATAGAAAAAAAGCCATTTTGGACAGGCTGGATGTTACTGTGTATTATCTGTTAAATGGATTTTTGGTGAAAATAAAGTTTGTGGCCATGACAACCTTGAACTGCTACCTTGTAATTTTTGTGTGAGTAAAGAAAATTGCATCCGGGATCCATACCTAAAGCAATGCCTTTTAGATTGTAATGAGGGATTATGAGAAGGAAGAGGATAAAATGTAGAAGACTGTCGGAATTTGGGGGAAACTGGAAACAAGAGGAAAAACTTGGATTTTACCAAGAACTTTCGTTTTTAGTTTAGTTTAGAGATACAGCGCAGAAACAGGCCCTTCGGCCCACCGGGTCCACACCGGCAAACCCTGCATATTGACACTATTCTACACACACTAGGGACAATGTTTACACTTACCAAGCCAATTTACCTACATACATACCTGTACATCTTTGCAGTAAGGGAAAAAAATGAAGATCTCGGAGAAAACCCACGCAGTCACTGGGAGAGCAGAAAAAACTTTGTACAGACAGCACCTGTGGCCGGGATCAAACCCGGGTCTCTGGCGCTGCAAGCGCTGTAAAGCATTAACTCTGCCTCTGCGCCACCATGCCGCCCATTTATTATAACTTTTTAGACAATAGACAATAGACAATAGACAATAGGTGCAGGAGTAGGCCATTCAGCCCTTCGAGCCAGCACCGCCATTCAATGCGATCATGGCTGATCACTCTCAATCAGTACCCCGTTCCTGCCTTCTCCCCATACCCCCTAACTCCGCTATCCTTAAGAGCTCTATCCAGCTCTCTCTTGAAAGCATCCAACGAACTGGCCTCCACTGCCTTCTGAGGCAGAGAATTCCACACCTTCACCACCCTCTGACTGAAAAAGTTCTTCCTCATCTCCGTTCTAAATGGCCTACCCCTTATTCTTAAACTGTGGCCCCTTGTTCTGGACTCCCCCAACATTGGGAACATGTTATCTGCCTCTAATGTGTCCAATCCCCTAATTATCTTATATGTTTCAATAAGATCCCCCCTCATCCTTCTAAATTCCAGTGTATACAAGCCCAATCGCTCCAGCCTTTCAACATACGACAGTCCCGCCATTCCGGGAATTAACCTAGTGAACCTACGCTGCACACCCTCCATAGCAAGAACATCCTTCCTCAAATTTGGAGACCAAAACTGCACACAGTACTCCAGGTGCGGTCTCACCAGGGCCCGGTACAACTGTAGAAGGACCTCTTTGCTCCTATACTCAACTCCTCTTGTTACGAAGGCCAACATTCCATTGGCTTTCTTCACTGCCTGCTGTACCTGCATGCTTCCTTTCATTGACTGATGCACTAGGACACCCAGATCTCGTTGAACTCCCCCTCCTCCTAACTTGACACCATTCAGATAATAATCTGCCTTTCTATTCTTGCTTCCAAAGTGAATAACCTCACACTTATCTACATTAAACTGCATCTGCCATGTATCCGCCCACTCACACAACCTGTCCAAGTCACCCTGCAGCCTTATTGCATCTTCCTCACAATTCACACTACCCCCCAACTTAGTATCATCTGCAAATTTGCTAATGGTACTTTTAATCCCTTCGTCTAAGTCATTAATGTATATCGTAAATAGCTGGGGTCCCAGCACCGAACCTTGCGGTACCCCACTGGTCACTGCCTGCCATTCCGAAAGGGACCCATTTATCCCCACTCTTTGCTTTCTGTCTGTCAACCAATTTTCTATCCATGTCAGTACCCTACCCCCAATACCATGTGCCCTAATTTTGCCCACTAATCTCCTATGTGGGACCTTGTCGAAGGCTTTCTGAAAGTCGAGGTACACCACATCCACTGACTCTCCCTTGTCAATTTTCCTAGTTACATCCTCAAAAAATTCCAGTAGATTTGTCAAGCATGATTTCCCCTTCGTAAATCCATGCTGACTCGGAATGATCCCGTTACTGCTATCCAAATGCTCAGCAATTTCGTCTTTTATAATTGACTCCAGCATCTTCCCCACCACTGATGTCAGACTAACTGGTCTATAATTACCCGTTTTCTCTCTCCCTCCTTTCTTAAAAAGTGGGATAACATTTGCTATCCTCCAATCCACAGGAACTGATCCTGAATCTATAGAACATTGAAAAATGATCTCCAATGCTTCCACTATTTCTAGAGCCACCTCCTTAAGTACTCTGGGATGCAGACCATCAGGCCCTGGGGATTTATCAGCCTTCAGTCCCATCAGTCTACCCAAAACCATTTCCTGCCTAATGTGGATTTCCTTCAGTTCCTCCATCACCCTAGGTTCTCCGGCCCCTAGAACATTTGGGAGATTGTGTGTATCTTCCTCAGTGAAGACAGATCCAAAGTAACGGTTTAACTCATCTGCCATTTCTTTGTTCCCCATAATAAATTCCCCTGCTTCTGTCTTCAAGGGACCCACATTTGCCTTGACTATTTTTTTCCTCTTCACGTACCTAAAAAAACTTTTGCTATCCTCCTTTATATTATTGGCTAGTTTACCCTCGTACCTCATCTTTTCTCCCCGTATTGCCTTTTTAGTTAACTTTTGTTGCTCTTTAAAAGAGTCCCAATCCTCTGTCTTCCCACTCTTCTTTGCTATGTTATACTTCCTCTCCTTAATTTTTATGCTGTCCCTGACTTCCCTCGTCAGCCACAGGTGTCTCTTACTCCCCTTAGAGTCTTTCCACCTCTTTGGAATAAATTGATCCTGCAACCTCTGCATTATTCCCAGGAATACCTGCCATTGCTGTTCTACCGTCTTCCCTGCTAGGGCCTCCTTCCAATCAATTTTGGCCAGCTCCTGCCTCATGCCTCTGTAATCCCCTTTGCTATACTGCAATACCGACACTTCCGATTTTCCCTTCTGCCTTTCCATTTGCAGAGTAAAACTTATCATGTTGTGATCACTGCCTCCTAATGGCTCTTTTACCTCTAGTCCCCTTGTAATCTAATCCATGAAAAATGTACTGGCCAAATATAAACCAACAAAATTGGCTGACACAGACCAAGCTGATTTGAACCAAGAAATTATCTGCAGTGCAATGAGCTCCATACTTGGGATACTCTGTGGAGCGCATTTTTTCCCCTGTGGTGTTTATGAATTTCTAATGTAATTTTACAAGCAATTGGTGAAGGAGCAACTAATCCTAGAGGTAATTATTTTTTATTTTGCGTGTTTAAGGGGTGAAGAGGGAGTGAGCAGGGTGAGACTGGTCCTTGATTACTCTGGTGGCCTTGCCGAGGCAGCATGAAGTGTAAATATTATCTGTCTATTTAATTCACACTGATTGTGATGAGGTCTGGAACATCTGTGATGAGGAGGTCATACAACCACTGAAATCCAAACTAGATATTGGTGAGCAGATTGTTGGTGAATAGGCTTTATCTGATAGTATTGTCAACGACACCTCCCATCAATTTCCTGATGATTGAGAACAATGATGAGCTGGGTTGGATTTGGCCTGATATACCTGGGGAATGGTTGGACAGTTAACAGTATTGCAGCTTGGCTTGACACACAACTAATTCTGGACTGCACACCTTTATATTGCAACTTGTATATTGCCTAATCCTTTTGTCTTTGCAGTATTCCGTGCTGTCAGTTCATTCTTAACACAACGTGTAACTGAATTAAAATGCCTGAAGACTAACTTTTATTGGAAAGGCGGATCATCCTTGGTTTAGTTTAATTTAGTTTATTATTGTCATATGTACTCAGATACAGTGAAATATTTTAGTTGCGCGCTATCCAGTCAAAGAAAAGACTGTACATGATTACAATCAAGCCGTCCACAGTGTAAATAAAGGATAAAGGGTACAACATTTAGTGCAAGGTAAAGTTAGATCAAGTCCAATTAAAGATGGATCAAAGGTCTCTAATAAGGTAGATGGGAGATCAGGACCACACTCTAGCTGGAGAGAGGTTGGTTCAATTGCCTGATAACAGTTGGGAGGAAACTGTCCCTGAATCCGGAGGTGTGTGTTCTCAAACTTCTGTACCTCTTGCCCGATGGGAGAGGGGAGAAATGATGATATCCAATGAGAAGAAAGTCTAGCTATCAGCCCTTCACAATCAATGGCATTACCATCTCTGAATCCACAGCAATCAATATCCCGGGGTTACTATTGATGAGAAAGTGAACTGGAGTAGCCATATACACAAAGTGAACACAAGAGCATGTCAGAGGCTAGGAATCATGATGTGAATAACCTTATCTCCTCACCTTCTAAAGGCTCAAGTCATGAGCATGATGGAGAACTATTGCTGAATGAGTGCAGCGTCGAACAACGTTCAAGAAACTCAACATCTTAGACATGGTAGGCCACTTGATAGGCAATGTAACCACAACCATTTACTCAGTTACAACAGTTTGTACCGTTGTAGCATCTCATCAAGTCTCCTTAGACAATACCTTCCAAACTTTCCATCTCTATCAGCTTAAAATACGAGGGCAGCATTGGGAACGCCACCACCTGGAAGAACACTCCAAGCACACGCCATTCTGACTTGGAAATATATCGTCGTTCCTTCACCATGGCTGGGTCAAAATGTTGGTATTTTCTCCCTAACAGCATTGAGGGTACACCCACACATCAAGAACTGCAGTGATTCAAGAATATAACACATCATCACCTTCTGAAATGCAACTGGGGATAGACAGATAAGTGATGGTTTAGCTTCTGAATCCCAAATAACATGAATGAATATATAACAAAATGTATTTTTGATACTGATTCCAGAATTCTTGCTTAATATGCAAATTTAGACGTTCTTAAATGCTATAATTTTTAAATCTAAAATTTAACCCCACAATATTTGCCGTAGAGACCATTGTTTATCTTTAGATAAATTACTTACATGAGAGATTTGTAAGAAGAATCTAAATCTCCCAAGCTGCACTTTCCCGACATGAATTTCTTGGATCATCTGCTATCATCCTCTTAAAAAATGGATCGTAAAGAAGAAATCCTCTGGGGAAAAACCGTTCTGCGGTATACCCCTACATTTTATACAGCTCTATAAATATAAGATAACCTTGAAGAATATTTACACATTACGCAAGGACCTTCAAGGATGAGGAGCAATAGTTTTTAAAAATACCAATCTGAGGTGAAGTTTTTACAGGCTGTTTCACAGCACCATAACACAATAATTCAACATCAAAATCCTCACATTAATCTTCCCCTGTTAATGTCCGTGTTAAATGGGTTTTGTAAAGTGCCATTCGAGTAGCCTGGGTAACTGTGTTTGATGGTCCACACTGCAGCCACAATGTGCTGGCAGTGGAGAGAACTAATACTTAGGATGGTGGGGGGCGAGGTTCCAACCAAACCTGCTTTGATCTGAATGCTGTTAATTATCTTGAATGAGGTTGGAACTGCACTCCTGTATGCAGTTCTGTCACATTTGTGACTTATTTCTTGTAGACTGTGGAATGTGTTTTGTATATCAGAGGTTGAGTCACTTACAACAATATACCAAGTCTCTGACCTCTCCAAACGAGCACTGTATTTATGTGGCTGGTCTAGTTAAGCTTCTGGTCAATGTTTACTCCCAGGGTGTTGATGTTGGTGGATTTGATGATAGTAATGGCATTGAACATGAAGATTAAGTAATTAAACTCTCTCTTGTTGGAAATAGTCATTGCCTGGAACTTTTGATGCAAATATTACTCACCACATCATCCCATGCCTGAATATGGTCTCGGTTTTGTTGCAGGTAGGCATGGGCTACTTCATTTCCTATGAAGTTGAAACGAAAATTGAACTTTATACAATCATCAGCAAACATGCCACTTCCAACCTTACAATGGAGTAGAGATTATTGATGAAGCAGCATTCTTTGCTCTGGGCAACCTGTGGCTAGGAAGCAGAGAAAAATAGATTTGACTCTAATCTAAGATAGATTAAAGGTCTCCAATATGGTAGATGGGATGTCTGGGCCAAAATCTAGCTGGTGACAGGACAGTTCAGTTGCCTTATGAAAGCTGGGAAGAAATTGTCCCTGAATCTGGAGGTATGCATTTTCAAACTTCTGTACCACTTACCTGATGCAAGAAGGGAGAAGAGGGAGTGAGACAGGTCCTTGATTACGCTGGGGGCATTGCCGAGGCAGCATGAAGTGTAAATGTTATCTGTCCATTTAGTTCACACTGATTGTGATGAAGAGGCCTGGAACAAGATACATCTACTGAAACCCAAACTAAATATTGGTGAGCAGATTGTTGGTGAATAACTATTGCTTGATAATTTTGTCATGTCATCTTCCATCAATTTGCTGATGATTGAGAACAATGATTAGCTGGGTTGGATTTAGCCTGATATACCTGGGGAATTGTTGGATGATTAAGAGTATTGCAGCTATACTGGAACAGCTTGGCTTGATACACAACTAATTCTGGACTGCACGCCTTTATATTGCAACTTGTATATTGCCTAGTCCTCTTTAAAGTATACTGTGCTATCAGCTCATTCTTAATGCAAAATGACACGGAATCAAAGTGCTTGAAGATTTGAGTTTTTGGAAAGACGGATCATCCACTCAGCTGAATATGAATGTTAATATTTCACCCTTGTCTTTAGCACTCACCCTTGTCTCAGGAATATTAAGGATGAGGATGTCCTTGGAGCCTTTACCTCCCATTAGCTGTTTAATTGACCAACACTACTCATGTCAGACCGTGACAGGGCCACGGTTCTTCGATCAGATGCTTTGGCATCTGTAGTTCTGCCTACACATGCTATTTCTCAGCAGTTTACTCATAGAGCATGAAATTCCTTTGTCGAATAAGGTGGAAAAAAAACTGGTGCCTTTTCCACTTCTGGGTTTCAAGGTGTCGACTGGGAAACATTCTCACTTAAGTCTGGAAGTGCTGCTAGTGTTCTGCTATCTCCCCTTAAGAGCTGAGTAGGGAGACCACACCCAGGGTAAATGCCAGCAGCTCTTTGAACATGTAGTCTCAACTCTTCATCCTGCTCACACATCCCCCAACCCTCACACCCCCTCCACCTCCCCCACCTCCCCAAACACCTCTAACCACCACCATGACTCCGTCCCATCAGTTCCAGACAGGTTTACTTGTCTACTAATGGCAGTGCCTGCTCCTTCACAGCTGCAGTAGAACAAAGTCTAAAGAGGCCTTCAGTGGTTCTGAAGCCCAGGGGGATGCCCAACAGCAATGCCACAGACAGAGCCTTATCCTACCTCGTCTAAAGTCACACAATATGCACTGTGTAAAAGCCAGAGGGAATATTAATAAGCCATTTCACTTCACTAATGGTTTGCACATGGCTGTTTAATTTTTCCCACCCAATACAGTCACTCCCCAACTTATGTAATAGGCGACTTATGTAAACTCACACTTATGTAACCATTTCTTTAAGCCCTTTGCTTTATATCTGAGTTGTGTGGCTCGGTAGCATTGCGCATGTGGTCGCTTCTGCCAGCTAGTCAGCTAATCTCATGGATGCTCTCAAGTGGTCTCCCATGTGGTCTTCCTATTGACACTCCCATGTGGTCTACACATCGGACTTCCCATGTAGTCTCCACGTCGGAGCTCCCATGTGGTCTCCATGTCAGAGCTCCCATGTGGTCTCCATGTCAGAGCTCCCATGTGGTCTCCACGTCGGAGCTCCCATGTGGTCTCCATGTCAGAGCTCCCATGTGGTCTCCACGTCGGAGCTCCCATGTGGTCTCCATGTCGGAGCTCCCATGTGGTCTCCATGTTGGAGTGCCCACAAGGTCTTTGTATGAAAGCTCCCAAGTGGTCTCTGTGTCCGAATTCCCATGTGGTCTCCACGTCGGATCTCCCATGTGGGCTCCACGTCAGAGCGCCCCCAGGGTTTTTGTATCAAAGCTCCCATGCGGTCTCTATTTGGAGCTCCCATGTGGTCTCCATGTTGGAGCTCCCATGTGGTCTCTGTGTCGGAGCTCCCATGTGGTCTCCATGTTGGAGCTCCCATGTGGTCTCCGGGTTGGAGCTCCCATGTGGTCTCTGTGTCGGAGTTTCCACGCGGTCTCCATGTCGGAGCTCCCATGTGGTCTCTGTGTCGGAGCTCCCATGTGGTCTCTGTGTCAGAGCTCCTTTGAGGTCTGTGTCAAATTGTAAATTTAACCATGCATAGTATTATTTCTGTTTTGGTCTAACATAACATCTGACTTATGCTAGGGTGCATGGATTGTGACCCTTATGTAAGTTAGGGAGCGTCTGTACTATGTAAATACCAGACTCTGACTGAGCACGCCAAATGATGTTACACTGAAACTCTGATGGACCTGCGGACTATTTTGGATCTTTGTTCTGCCTCGGTGGCACCATCAGCCAGGATTTCAGTGAGTTTTTTCATTCGCTGCCAAGCCTCCAGTCTGTTTGTTTCTTCACATAGTGGTGGCATTGACAAGAGCTGCTTAATGAATATATCATGTTGTTGCTTGTTAACAAGGACAAGTTCTCAATGTTAGAGGCCTTTAAAATTGCATGGATTTACGTTCTAACAAATATTCACTGGCAAAAGTTTTAATTGTGGAAATCTGAGTAGAAACCTCTGCAATGCCATTTTAATATTTCGCTCTCAAAGCCCTGTGTACACCAAAGATTTTGGCAAGTGTGGTATGATAACTAAGCAAGGGGATACTGGCGTTTAATTATAATGATTATATCATGATTTGTCCTTTGATGCACACTGTTTGTATTTTGTGTGAACTGGCTTTACCCTTGATGTCAAATTAGGCTTGTATGTTAACAAATCAATTTTATCTTTACATTTTATTCCCTTGTGTTTATTTAATGTCAGGTAGCAATAACATTGAATGTTCAAAGTGGTGCAAACCAGTGCAATGAAAAAGCTCATTTGCATTTTGCACTGTTATTAAGGGAAACATGAAAGTGTAAGGACAAATAATTTGATAAATATGCAGAATCTGATTTTAATTACAAATACTTTGACTATATAGTCAAGATGTTCCTCATATTGATTCCCAGAATGGAGGTTATTTTATGAGGAAGAGTTGAGTTAATTGTGTCTACAATCCATGGTAGTTAGAAGAACAATCAGTTTGATCTATGGAGGAGGCTTGAAGGAGTAAGTTTTATAAGGATATTTCCGTTGCTGGGAGAATCTATAATTCTGTGGCAAATTCCAGGATAAAGGGTACCCCAGAATTTGCTGTTGGCAGTTTGCAACATCTTCACGGCAATATTGTGAAGCCTTCCCTGGTATAAAATTCAGAAATTAGTGTACTGACACAAAGTGCTAGTATTTACAAAATATTCTCCCTGTAAAAATTTCCTGAAAACATTACTCTTTTAGATGACCTGAGGTGACGTTGTTTACCAATTGCTGCTCAAGATACTTGTATTGATAAAACCTAATTTTACATAAATAATTTTTACATATATGTCACAATTCGCAAGCCACCATGACGGCACAGTGGCGTAGCGGTAAAGTTGCTGCCTTATAGCGCCAGAGACCCGGGTTCGATCCTGACTACGGGTACTGCCTGTGCGGAATTTGTACGTTCTCCCCATGACCCATGTGGGTTTTCTCCAGGAGCTCTGTTTTCCTCCCACACTCCAAAGACGCACAGCTATAGGGTAATTGGCTTGGTAAAATTGTAAATTGTCCCTTATGTGCGTGTAGGATAGTGTTAGTGTGCAGGGATTACTGGTCGGCACAGACTCGGTGAGCCAAAGAACCTGATGCCTGTATCTAAACTAAACTAAACTAAATAATTCAATTATTTTTACTATAAGCATTGTCTTTTATTGCTTAAAGCTTGTTTAATATTAATATTAATATTAATATTTATCGGTATACTCTCTGAGAATGATAGGTATGTATGAGACCATGGGTAATTTTGAATATTGGTGGGAATTATATTATAGTTGTGTTTCCTAACTAAAAGGCAGGAAAGGTTAACAAGCAGAGGGATTCTGTGCAAGGTAGAATATGGCAGCAGAGTTTTGAATTACGTTTTAATACAGTGAGTAGAAGGAGAGAGGACCACCAGAATGGCTTTAGAATAATAAGAATGTAAGCAAACAAGGACGTGCGAGTTTCCATATCATCTGAACTGAGACTGAATGAAGTCCAGTGGTGTCACTTTAATAGATATAGTGACTTTAATTTCAACTTGGGCTCAAACATAATATTGAGGTAGATCATGCAGACTTTGGTGAGATAACATTAGTAGTCTTGTGTGCAATTTTAGATTCTGAGCCTGAGGTAGGATACTAACGGAGGAGTCTTTTCCATATTGATTCATGGAATTGATTCATATATCAATAATAATTACAAGGCAATTGAAGGCATCATCTCTGGCTAGGGAGTCAACCACCCAGGGCAAAGGTGTGGGGAAAAAAATGTTATCTAGGAGCTGGATGAAGGTTTGCACAACCTATGTTTGTACTAATATTTTAAATATTCTCCAGAAAAATCTTGAAAGTATTCTCAGAGACTGGGTATGTTCAAATGTCAGGTTATTTTTTACATTAAGCCATTCAACAAGAAAGTAAGGAGCCATAAGTTCAGCTACGATCTTATGGAATTGGCAGAACAGCCTCGAAAAGCCATTTGGCCTGCACCTACTTTGTCCTCTGTTCTTATTTCCTGAAGTGAAAATTGTTTTTTTCAGTGTGAGAAATTGGAAATACATTTACCTACTAAGCAATGCACAGTGCAAACGATGTGCGAATGATAGTTAATGATATGAGTGAAAGAATGATATTCCAGCAAGCAGTGTAGTCTGCCCTCTGCAGGAATCCCACACTTAATTTACCCTCTACCATTGCCAAGTAAGATTTCCACATCTTAGAAGATGAACTGACAGCACATTGCATCTTTGCAGATTGTGTGCCAAATACTGAGTGCTAATTATGATCATTAGGAACTCATAATTGATCTTTACTGGAGTGCCTCCAATTCAAAGTATCAATATAACAGAGGTTGATCAAAACACAAAAACCCCAAATTTTATTTAATAGGTTATATATTAAACATTAAAAAAATATTCTTTTATTTTGGTTAAATGAGAAATGTTAAACACAGAGCATTACATGGTAAATGCATCCAATGGTGATTATTTAATGATGTGTTTAAATTATTCATGAGTGTAGCGCAGCGGTAGAGTTGCTGCTTTACAGCGAATGCAGCGCCGGAGACTCAGGTTCGATCCTGACTACGGGTGCTGCACTGTAAGGAGTTTGTACGTTCTCCCCGTGACCTGCGTGGGTTTTCTCCGAGATCTTCGGTTTCCTCCCACACTCCAAAGACGTACAGGTATGTAGGTTAATTGGCTGGGTAAATGTAAAAATTGTCCCTAGTGGGTGTAGGATAGGGTTAATGTACGGGGATCGCTGGGCGGCACGGACTTGGAGGGCCGAAAAGGCCTGTTTCCGGCTGTATATATATGATATATATGATATGATATGACACTTCATCAGAATATCACTGAAAATGTATTTGCCATGCAGATATAGACGACACGTTACAGTATGTGATAGCAAACAGAAATTTTTAATTCGTAAATCTGCTGAGCCCTCTGGAGGGAGATCGGTTAATGCTTGTTTCCTGATGGTCATGGCATCATTGTCCCGATAAAGTAAAGGCAGCATCAATCTAATGTTCAATCCTGTCAGAAAATATATTAATAACAATCACAGGGCAGTAAAAAGCGGCTGAAATAAGAATCTGAAAAATGCAGAAATACTTGCCTTGTTTGTGCTGTAAAGAGATGCCATTTTAGTTTTAAGGAACCTTATGGCCTTAAGGCAGGAGATCAGGGTTGAGAGGGAAAGATAGATCAGCGATGATTGGATGGCGGAGTAGACTTGATAGGCCGAATGCCCTAATTCTGTTCCAAACAATTCTGAAAGATTAGTTATAGAAATCAAAGCAGAACAAATGTGTATCTGAAGAAGGGTCCCGGCCCGAAACGGCACCTATTCCTTTCCTCTAGAGATGCTGCCTGACCTGCTAAGTTACTCCAGCATTTTGTGTCTCTCTTCCTACAAAAATAAGTTTATCCATTCCTCACTCAACAGATATCACTTCCAGTCCATCCTGCCTTTTGCTCAAAAGAAATGCAAGATGGAATATGGAAACCTGAACTAAAACACAGAAAGACCTGGAAGAACATTGTGGGACAAACAGTCATGTCAGACGATAAAGATGATCAGTGTTTTGGACTTAAACTTTCTATTGAAAATTTAAAAAAATGTACAAATGGGAAAGAAGGACAAAAACAAGCCAGGAAGAAAGACAGAAAGTGCTGGAGTGGATCAGGCAGCATCTCAGGAGAAAAAGGATAGGAGATATTTCAGGTTGGGTTCTTCCTCAGACTGGAGAAAACTGGATTGCAGTCAGAAGAAGTGACCCGACCCGAAACGTCACTTATCATTTTTCTCTAGAGATGCTGCCTGACCCACTGAATTACTCCAGCACTTTGTGTCTCTCTTTAGTATAAACCAGCACCTGAAATTCTTTGTTTCTACAAAAGCAAAGGAAGTATCACTTGAGCAATTGAACACCAGAATGTAAGAAAATAGGAGCAAGAGTCTACCACCAGGCAACTCAAGCCAGCCACATCATGGACAGTGATCATGGCTGATCTTTGCTCAACCCAATTCGCCATAAACTCTAGTTCCACAATCATTCAAATATTTACCTATCTCTTAATATTTCTTGACTAGTAAGGGTGTTAATGGTTATAGGGAGAAGGCAGCAGAATGGCATTGAGAAGGATAGACTGATCAGCCATGATTGAATGGCAGAGCAGACTTGATGGGCCTAATTCTGCTCCTAGAACTTATACACTTATCTCCACCTTAAGTATGTGTAATGATCTGACCTCCATCTTCCTCAGGGATAGAGAACTCCAGCACTTTGTCACCTATCCATGTTCTCTAGAGTTGCTGCCAAACCCATTGAGCACTCTGTGTCATTTTTGGTAAACCAGCATCTGCAGTTCCGCGTGTCTTTGAATTTCCGGTGATGGTTAGCTAATATAACAAATCATTTGAATAAAATAAATTGAAAATAAATATGAAGAAAATATGGATACAAAGAATGTGTGAGTACTCAGAGGCAGCAGAATGCCAAGCCGGAAACAGGAAAAGGGACTGATGGAAAATAATATTGAAAACAATGCAGCATTTTGCTGATATTTGTTTTCCTTGTCTCTTATGAATAGTCTAAATCTACATTTTTCATGTCTGCATGTCATAATCATTAATATTAATGAACCCAGTCTGTTTTTCCAGCATCTATGGGTTTTATTTCACAATTTCCACATTAATCCTTGTTCTATAATCCACTGCCAATCCCTCAATCCATTTGCCTCTCTGTTACAAGTCGTCAGCGAGTCCAGTCATTCCACTAAAATCAATCGCAATTGTACTTGCTCCCCAGATTAGTTATTATTCAGTTACCCACTCAGAACAGTAATTGGTGCCAATCCCGCTGCTGATTATCGTGCTTCAGAGATAAGACACAATGATTTTGATTTATTCTTCTGTGAAGTGTGCATGTCAATAGACAATAGACAATAGGTGCAGGAGTAGGCCATTCGGCCCTTCGACCCAGCACCACCATTCAATGTGATCGTGGCAAAATTAGAGCACATGGTATTGGGGGTAGGGTACTGACATGGATAGAAAATTGGTTGACAGACAGAAAGCAAAGAGTGGGAATAAATGGGTCCCTTTCAGAATGGCAGGCAGTGACTAGTGGGGTACCGCAAGGCTCGGTGGTGGGACTGCAGCTATTTACAATATACATTAATGACTTGGATGAAGGGATTAAAAGTAACATTAGCAATTGTCATTGGAAGGACAGTATTTACTGCTCATTCCCAAATCCCCTTAAGAATTGGTAGTGAGATGCCTACTTCAGCTGTTGGAGTCCGTCTGATGAAGGTACTCCCACAGTGTTGGTAGGTGAGGAGATACAGTGCATATATCTAACTCTCTCTTGAATACATCCAGTGAATTGGCCTCCACTGCCTTCTGTGGCAGAGAATTCCACCAATTCACAACTCTCTGGGTGAAAGTTTTTCCTCATCTCAGTCCTAAATGGCCGACCCCTTATTCTTAAACGTGACCACTGGATCTGGACTCCCCCAACATTGGGAAATTTTTCTTGATTCTAGCCTGTCCAGTCTAGCTTGTCTATATCCCAATCAGAATCATACTATAATCGATCAGGCCTGCTTAATATAAATAGTGTTGAGTCTGAAGAAGGGTCTCGACCCGAAACGTCACCTATTTCTTTTCTCCAAAGATGCTATCTGACCTGCTGAGTTACTCAGCTTTTTGTATCAATCTTCAATACAAATAGTGTTCCCTAATCCGTCAATCTAATTATATCCAATTTGTGTTGTGGGAACGTGCCGCAGCAGAACTGGCCGTAACAGCAAAACGAGGAATGGTTATAACCCCTGTCCCACTTAGGTGGTTTTTTAGGCGACTAGTCTGTCACCACATGGTCGCCGGGGTGTCGCCCGTATGGTCGTGAGTACCATATGGGCAACACGGGCTTTCTGGTCGCCGCTGCATTTTCAGAATGTTGAAAAAATTTCGCCGACAGTGGATTTGACGCCAATGAGCGTAGCTTGGCGTCTCCTGACATAGGTGCTGTCATAGGTTGTCGCCAGGTAATATTGGTTGTCGCCGATGCTGACTTTGGTGAATTCCATTGGCGACTACCTACGTCAACCTACGTCAACCGGCGACAGGTACCGGCATCAGAACCGGAGGCCAAAATGATGTGAATTGTCTTCAGTTGTCTTCAGTTGTCACCGACTGGGTCATAGTTTGTCGTAGCTTGTCATGGGTGGACGTAGGTTGACTTCAGTTGTCGTAGGTTGTCGCTTGTGTCGTTGTAGAATGTCGTAGGTGCGGTCATAGATGGACGTCCTACTCGCGACGATTGGGCCGCCCGTTATCGGTAGCTTGCCTTAGCTTGACGTCGACTAGGTGGTAGGTTGTTGTAGCTTGTCGTAGACATTGTCGTAGGGGGGTCCAGTCGCCGGTTTTTCGGCGATCTGCTACGACTATGACAGTCGCCGGCAGTCGCTTAAAAAATCGCCTAAGTGGGGCAGGCCCTTATGTTTGCTCAGAAAACATGGAATTTAAAATGCAAAGGAACATGGTTTGCCTCTCGTTATAGGCCTTTCCAGCAGATTTGTGGGTGATGCCTGTCTTTTTAATTCCCACAGCCGAGACCTCTGGATACTGGAAAGTCTAAGTCTTCAGGAATGTCCCAGATGTAGTATTTAACACCTGGTTCCAGAACTAGCTTTGGCTCATGTTACACTGAAATGATACAGTTACAACACATGCATCTATCTAACAGGTGACAAATTACCCAGGTAATTATTATTCACTAGTAGCACGACAAATCCAATCCAGCTAATTATTGCACTATTGGTCTGCACTCGATCATTAACAAAGTGATGGAAGCTGTCATCAACCATGCTGTCAAGCAGCATTTAATCATTAATAGTGTGCTCACCTTGCAAGCTTTCTCCAGGACCACTCGGCCCCCGACCCCATCACAGCATTGATGCAACTGTGGGCCGAAGAACTGAAGTCCAGAGATGAGGTGAGAAGGTTATATGGTACCCCATCCATCTCTCAAACATTTATAATCATCAGCACACAGTAGCTTCAGTGTATACCGGATAAAAAGTTTGCATAATAGTTATTCCAGGCTACTCCAACTGCATCTCTGAAATCTGTGACCTGTACTACTAAGGACAAGATCAGCAAGTGCTTGGGAACACAATTATCTGCAATTACCTCTGACTTGCATTTGATCCTGATTTAGAAATATGTTGTTGCTCCTTTGATGTCTACAGTGTTGGAGTACCTTTACTGGAAGGACTGCAGCAGTTGAAGATGGCAGCTCAGCAGCACATTCTCAAGTGAAACTCGGGATGGGCAAAAAATTATGGCCCAGCCAGTGATGCTTAGGTCCAATAGAATTCATTAAAAACAAAGAATATTATACAGTTACCTCAACTGTACCTCATGGCTAATTTTCTATTGTCACTTATTCTATCAATCCTTATTGTCCTTATTCTATCAATGTTTCTGTCAAATATAAAATTTGACTATTATAGTATGGATGATTTAGTATCTGATCGAATGGAACTCTTCAGATGTGAAATTGATTTAATTCTAACTTTGCAGAAATGAGCTGGCAAGATCATTAATGCGGGTTTTAAGTATTTGACCCCCTGACAAACATATCGAAACTAAGTAAAATTACCAGAATGAAACCAAGAAAATGCATCGGTCAATAGCAGACTTTATGATTTAATCAAAAATATTACTTGTTATGCAGCTTGCAGTATCTGTAACTTCTCTGACCATAATCAAATGTTATGTAGCTGTGTTCTTCATACACCTCCACATTTGATTTAAATTTGGACATATTTTATAACATTTGCTGACCGTGCAACTAATGGGAAGATTAAATGAGTTTAGATTTTTTTTAAACACATCAATTATCAGAACTGTGATTTGCTTCAAGGTTTATTTGGCTCAGCAGCTGAATAAAGCTGAAATATTTGTTACCCGTTGGCATGTTGACAAAGCAAGGAAATACAGGCAACTCTGTGATATGGCTGTTCACGTAACGGAAGTTCACCCTTACTAAATTCACAAATCATGACCATAATATCTGAAGATGCAGAATAACAATTCACGCATACAAATCCATGTGTAAATAAGCCACTAAATGTATTTATTTTCAACGTGCAATTCTCCAATACGAGAACACTGGCAGATACTGTTTTTTAAATCTATTGACAATGTGCAGTTGATACATTTATGGTGGTCGGGAAAAGGAATGTAATGAACTAAATGAAATCTGCAGGTTGCAAATGTATTTCTGAACTGATCCTGAAATGAAACCTGTGCTAGAATTGAATCTTTTGAAATTGGGAATAATCATCAGTACAGGTCAAACTGTCAGTCTGAGATAAATCTGTATAGTGTTCGTTCTATTCAGGCAATGTGTCAACATAAGGCATTTGTTTTTTATTGGTAAAATATTGAGTAATTGCTTCCGTGTCACTTACACAGACAATCCAATAACATTAAAATTCTGAAACTTAGTCATCTGTTTTAAACAGTAAAACTATCCCTGAGTGACTCACTACTGCATGAAACTAACAATTACAGCAAATAACTCAGGTTGGCACAATCCCACCTCTCTACAAAGTTAAAATCACTGACAGTGAATCCCATTATTTTAGTTCTCAACTCATTTTCTATATTATACTAATCAATGTGTATCACATAATTCTGTTTACTTTTTCAAAGAACTGTATGTCAATATATGTTAGCTTGTGTTGATTGGTGTCATGTCCCAAGTCTAAAAAGGTTTATGGGCCTGTCTTTAACTATTCTGCATTAAAAACGTAAACAAAACATACAGGAAATTTTGCACATTTAAATTTGTGCAATGGTTTTTTTGTTCCATTTTTTTGAAAAAATACTTTTAAATGTTCTTCTCACAATGTATGTTTTCCTGCAGTGACACATTCCATATCAGCTGATGACAAAAAATACCTCATACTTTTTCCCTCCCTGGTCCATTGCAACTAACAACAAAAAACAATTCCCACATTTTGCTTAAATTATCGTAATGTTAAAAATAATTTGCCCATTGAAGATTAAAAGAAATTGGTTGCAATAAGAAATTAATATTTATGGATTAATTTTGATCACATCAGTCTAAATTAATTAACAAGCTATTGCAAAACACATGTAATGGTGAATTAAAATTACATATTATAAAGAAATCACCATAAAATAGGAAAGTAAAATATTTGAAGGAAAGTAAACACAGAACACTGATGACACCAGGAACAGCAGATGCTTGTTTACACAAAGAGACACAAAGTGCTGGAGTAACTGAGTGGACCAAGCAGCATCTTTGGGGAATATGGGTGGATAGCATTTCAGGACAGGACCATTCTTCAAGGAGAACTTCTTAAAGAAGGGACCCGCCCGACCCGAAACATCAGCTATCCATGTTCTCCAGAGATTCTGCCCAATCTGCTAAGTTACTCCAGCATTTTGTGTTAACACTGATATCACCTAGTTATACATTTCCACCATGTCCTTCATTCCCTCTACTATCTTAAATTCTGGCCTTTATTTGCCCCATCACCACTACTACAGATTTCTTCTTGATCACTTTCTCATCTTTCCTTTGATAGGAAAACTAAAAAAAATAAAAGACTACATGGCAGAACACCTCCATTTGGTTCCCTATCCATGCCCCTTATTCCCTAATTCAGATAAACCTTTTCTGCACTCTAACCAAAGACTTCATGTCAAGTCAAGTCAAGTCAACTTTATTTGTCACATACATATACAAGATGTGCAGTGAAATGAAAGTGGCAACACCTGCAGATTGTGCTAAAACTACAAAACAGAATCGGAAAAAAAAAATTTAACACAAAAAATAAATTAATACAGTAAATTAAATTAGTCCCTGGTGATATGAGAGTTAACAGTCCTGATGGCCTGTGGGAAGAAACTCCATCTCATCCTCTCTGTTTCCTAGCTGTACCAATGGATTTCGATATTAGCTTGAGAGGCTGTTTGCCTTTCCCTGAGAGCAGTGTCGAAGTGAACAATAACTTTTCATGTTCCAAAGAAAGATTGTCTACATATTCCAGCAACCTTCTGAAATGTTAATTCATCACCTGTTTCCAGTTTCCTTATCCAGACAAGGTCTTCCTCTTCCATTATTCCTGTGATCACTGATCTACTTTGGTTCTGACAAATCAAGCTTACATGTTATCATTTTTATCCATGAGCATAAATCTCTCAGCAAAAAAATGAGGTGCTTGAGGAAGCCAGGCAACATTTGTGGAGGTAAATGGACAGCACTTTGTTTTTTTGCTCATGATTCTATAATATACCGTCTATTGTCTCTGCTTAAATCTCTTCAAGACTCTTACATATATATCCTTGTCCCTTGACACTTTAGCATTAATGACTGTGCCTTTAGCTGCAAGATTTGGAGATTTTAAATTGCTTCCGTGTACCTCTGGACTCCATTTGTTTCTCTTTGAAAATTCTCTTTATAAACTATCTCTTCGAGCAAACTGTTACATCTTCCCTCGTATCTATGGTGCTTTTATATTTATGTGCATCAATTATTTTCTAATTATGTTTCTCTTTGATATCTCGGGATGTCTCTCCATGTTGTAAATGATACCCTAGTGCAAGTTTTATCTGGAAATGATCAAATCATATTGATCATTGAGTAGGTCCTGTGGACAGTTTTTACCTGAATAATGTATGTTCTGCATTTTTCAATGCAGCCTTCTAGAACTTGAGCAAAGTGGTGAACTGGATGGACTGAAGCAGAAGTGGTGGCCCAAAGCTGGGAAATGCGACTTGCAAAGCCATGTTAAAACACATGGAAAGGGAGGCCCTATGGACCTACAAAACTTTGCCGGAGCCTTTGTTTTTCTTGCTCTCGGTGTTATTTTGGCTTTCGTTGCTGCCATGGTAGAGACATGGTGGAAAGGCAAAAAGGAAGGAGATGCTGTTGGAGAGGTAATATTTTTAGATTTCTCAAAGATAATTAAAATCTTATTGTAACTAATTGCAAACATTAGCTAATACATAATACATAAACTAATCATTGATATCCGTTTACAGACAATGCAATGAAATTAGATTTTCTTCAGTTAAAAGAAAGGAATTGATTACTTGATTTTTTAGATCTAGATTTTTTGAAGACTAACTAACTTCAGCATATCTTATCTCTTTTTTGTTTCACTTGCTTTTTTTTTGGATAATTCTTTTAAACTAAGACAGGCAGTCCAATCGAACTGGAAATAAATGGACTTCGTTATAATGAGAGCTAAATTAAAATATTCATCACAATTCATTAAAAAAATTATTTGGACCATGCTTTGGTGTAAATGGTAGTTCCTTAGCGTAGGTTCACTAGGTTAATTCCCAGAATGGCGGGACTGTCTTATGTTGAAAGGCTGGAGCAATTAGGCTTGTATACACTGGAATTTAGAAGGATGAGGGGGGGATCATTGAAACATATAAGATAATTAGGGGATTGGACACATTAGAGGCAGGAAACATGTTCCCAATGTTGGGGGAGTCCAGAACAAGGGGCCACAGTTTAAGAATAAGGGGTAGGCCATTTAGAACGGAGATGAGGAAGAACTTTTTCAGTCAGAGAGTGGTGAAGGTGTGGAATTCTCTGCCTCAGAAGGCAGTGGAGGCCAGTTCGTTGGATGCTTTCAAGAGAGAGCTGGATAGAGCTCTTAAGAATAGCGGAGTGAGGGGGTATGGGGAGAAGGCAGGAACGGGGTACTGATTGAGAGTGATCAGCCATGATCGCATTGAATGGCGGTGCTGGCTCGAAGGGCTGAATGGCCTACTCCTGCACCTATTGTCTATTGTCTTAAGGAGCACACACACTCTATTGTTCAGTATGTTTTCAACTTCATATATGCATTACAGTATGGAAGATCAGGACATTATCATGTTTGTAAATAGAGATCTTACTGTGGTTCTTCATTTTTTCCATATGGATGTTTACTAATGTCTTACCCTTTACTCCCTCACTCCTGTGTTAAAGAAAATATATATATATACTTTGAAAATGTGTTTTAGTAATCCAGTCTGTTCCAACCTCAAATGGGCTATATTTTGTGATATTCTTTAATACAGCTATTCTATCACATTGGTTTGATAACACACTAGTTATCAGTGCAAGACTATTTCTGCTATCCTGAAACCACCCAATGATGATTTTCAGTACCAGAAAAATCTTCCTTGTTTCTCTAAATGGGATAGGATACATGTCACCCATTGAGGGAGATTTATTAGTTTTCATTACTTTTTGCCTGTTCAGAACTACTGTTTTGCTTGGCTTAAATATGCACAACCATAAGCCTTATGCAAATACATTTCATAAGTTCATAATTATATGAAGCAGAATTGGGCCATTCGACCCATCAAGTCTACTCCACCATTCAATCATGGCTGATCTATCTTTCCCTCTCAACCCCAACCTTCTGCCTTCGCCCCATAACCCCTGACACCCGTACTAATCAAGAATCTGTCAATCTTCATGTTAAAAATATCCATTGATGCCCTCCACAGCCTTCTGTGGCAATGAATTCCACCGATTCACCACCCTCTGACTAAAGAAATCCTCCTCATCTCTTTTCTAAAAGTATGTCCTTTTATTTTTAGGCTATGGCCTCTGGTCCTAGACTCTCCCACTAGAGGAAACATGCTCTCCACTCTAACAAGGCCAGGCCAATACATTTTCTAATATGTATTTGATGTTGAAGCATTTTTTAATGTTATTCTGCCCCAGTCTGTGTTACTTATCCTTTCCACTGTCATACATCTTCCATCTAAAGTTGAATGACTGGGCTTGGCAAAGACTGCAATCAAATGGCCGTTCCCATTCCCTTAGATTCTCTTAAACCAGGAAACAGCTACACACTAAGTTGACTACCTCAGACTCTGTTACAAAAAGCAAACTGTGTTAAGTTGCAAGCATTCTTAACCTTCTTTTTAATTATCTCGAAATGTTTCAAACAATTAACTCTTCAGTGGTCTTTTGTTAATTAGTTCTTTTCCTTGTGTAATTGCAGGAGGACAATGAAATTGAAATTGATCAGTTTCAGAAAAAGACAGGCAGCATCTCTAAAATAGATGAGAATTCTCTTAAATTTTCACCATCCTTTGTAGACTTAAATTCGTTTGAACTTTCTATGATACCAACTGGTGAAAATCAGGAAGAATTTAATGACTTCAGGAACACTAATTTGACCATGTCAACTTTCATACCTGAGCAGATGCAGAGGACAAGCACATGTAGCTTATCAGCTAAGACTTTATCTGGAATGCCATTGAGTGGCACATCTTCTCAACAAACTGCACAATGCATATGCACGCCACAAAATGAGAGGGATTGTAGCAGTCCTTCGTCTTTTCTTTGAACTAATTAAACCACAGCTCCATGAAATGTGAGTTTCTGAGCATTGTAAGGTAACTTTCCTTCAGAATGATGTTTTGTTGGATTAAACTGATCACATTGCCAATATAATATCTGGAAAGTTAACAATCACTCGCATATTCTGATCACTGGATCCAGCATAATCCTCATTTCCGTTTTGCCGTGACCGTGTACATTTTTTGATGTAACAATCTTTTATTCTTTATTTCCTAGTTAAAAATGTTCTCCTGTCTATTGTCCAATCTCTTGTCCCCTATCCTATGAACCATTCATAGCCTAAGAAAGTGGAAGGTGACCCTCCTTAGTCTCCATTGGGATCTGTGCAAAGGCTAGGGGAAGAAATGCCTGCTGAGAAAGTGCCTGGTCTTAGATATTCAGTAGACATTGAAAGTAAGCTATGTTCACAATTAAATGTAAAGTCAAACTCGGATTATTAGAAATGAAAGGAAAAAAATGAATGCATACTTAAAGCCAATAAATTGTACGATAAAAGTAGAAAGATGACTGATTTAATGCCATAACTAATTATCTCCTAATCTGTTTGGTTGTTAAGTTAGTTGAAGGATATTGTGTACTTGGCCTGGTTTGAAAAGTTTTGTGTGGATGTACATGTGCTGCTTAGTCTAACTGAAATGCTTCAAACTAAAAAAAATGTCTATTACATGAGTTTGATAAAGGTACAAAATGATGCACTTTAAAGAAGGTAATAGACGCAGTGTTAGATTTAACAATTTTATAATAAGTGAGATATAAATGGTGTAGCAATGAATTAGCTTCACTGTAATACACGTAAAATAAAATTGCAAACTCTACTGTTCATAATCAATTGGCAGTATGTGATATGGTCATTTTTTAGTCAAGTAGCTTTACAAGAATTTTTGAAATATTTTCTATGAAGCACAACTTAAAATAATTGATTTATCTGGGTAAATTAATTAGTAAAGGTCTGTTCCTGTATCAAAAGTTTCAAATGCAGTACTCAAGTTTTTTTTAAAATCCATTATAGTCCCATCAACAGAACAATAGTCTGTTTCTGATGATGACATTAAAAGTGTGAGCTAGGTGGCAGCATGTTCCCATATAAGATATTGAGCAAATCTTGTTTAAATCTTTCTCCTGCCTATTGTCCAGCCTCCTGTCCCATATCCCATGAACCATTCACAGCCTGTCTGCAAAATCTGTCAAGTTATTCACAAAATCTAGCCACATGATTATTAAAACATGCAGTGATAATCTTATTGTAACTTTCAAGTCACTTTTATATAATACTGATTTATTTCTAATAATCCGACCTTAATGGAGAATGTAGACAAGATGATCACAACCATTGAACAATGATAGACACAAAGTGCTGGAGTAACTCAATGGGTCAGGCAGCATCTCTGGAGAATACAGATGGGTCATTTTTTGGATTGAGACCCTTCTTCAGACTGAGAGTACTTTCAATCTGAAGAAGGGTCCCGACCCATAACGTCACCCATCCTTTTTCTCCAGAAATGCTTACTGTCATGCTGAGTTACTCCAGCACTTTATGTCTATCTTTGGTATAATCCAGCATCTGCTGTTCTTTGTTTCTACAATCATTGAACAATTGAACGTAAGAATTAAATTGATTTGGACTCCTCAATTAAATTGATTTAGACCCCTTCTTGATTAAGTTCAGGAAATACTGAAGTTAGTGAGGTGATTACAAACTTTCAAAAATGTTAGTTCTTTTTCTGGTTGTTTTGTTGAGGACTATAAGTGCGTATAACAGTCAGAGAAGACAATTTGCATCTTATAATGGCTTGAATAAATCTTCATGTCTTCTTTGGAATTATAGGGAAGTAATACATTGATGTTGTTGCAATTTGGGAAAGAAATGCTGCCTGCTACCCATGGCCAATACTGGTATATCATTAGAATTACGTGATTGATTTTTTTAAAGAAAAAAATACACTATCTGGCATGTCACATTTTATTCTCTCTGTAAAAAAAGTGAGAGGAAGGGTATAGCTGACCAGATGTTCCAAGGAAGCTAACATCAATTCAAGGATGGAAGCTCAATAACATAGATGCAAGCAAAATTATACCACAGAGGAATATAATGGCAGAAGAGTGGTATTTTTCCAGAACTAAATGGTTTGCACTCATGATTTTAAAGGATGATTTAAATTGAATTATTTATTGTTACTCAACTATTTAAGAATGCTGAAAGCAGGGAAACATAACTTAGTTAGCCTAAAGATTATTGTCAGGAAAGTTTATTAACAGGAATTCAGAATTAAGACAAATTGATTGAATACTAAAAACCTCCACTGGTCAAAGAAAGCCAGCACAACTTTGTAATAGGCATTTTTTAAAGAAATGACTAATGCTGTTGATTATGCAATGTCCAAGGAAATTATTAGTATAGAGGCTTGCATCCAACAAAGTCCATCATAGTGAAGACAAATTATTGCACTGAATAAGAAACTTACTGAGAAGCAGGAAGTAGAGAAAATAGGCAGCCGCTCTAGTCTGGCCGGATACAATCAGCGGTATCCCATAAGGAGCTCTGTGGTATCTTGAAAGATAAATATATGGAGAAAAAATGGATAAATAACCTATGATAGGTGGATTTCAATACAGTATATATTTGGCATATAAAATAAAATAAAAAAATTTGAGTATTTTCTCAGTGCTGTAAAGCAGAAGCAGTTGAAAATTAGGCTGACATCTTCATGGGCCAAGAAAATGTAATTGATGTGCACCAAAGTTGTTTTTTTCCAAAACAAAAGCTAATGAAATTTTAGGCTCTGTGTCTGGAGAACAAGAGTACAATGAGCAAAAAATAAAATTGCACCTACACACAGATTTAGTTATTCCACAGTTAGAGTTTTGTGAGCAGTTTTGGTCACCACAGTGAAAGGAATACAGTACAAACCTATCTCAATATTATCTGGACTCTGACTCCAAACTACAAAGAGCGAGATTTTATGTTTGTACTTCACTTTATCTTTTTAGATGGATAACAAAATAGTGATTTGATGAAAGATTTTGAGATATCGAGGTACTATTAGGCTAAAGAATACATTGAGAGAAATTATGTTTATAGTGGGATTCCACATCTTGAGGATTTAGCTTAAAAAATTGAGTGTTTTCTTGCAAGGGTGAAGATAGGAAATAATTTTACAAGCAGGAAAGTATGATAGAAATATGGAACTCTCTTCCACAATGGGAGTCAATGTGAGATTATTTGCTAATTTTAAATCTGAGATTGATGGCTTTTCATTTGCCAAATTATTTATGGATGTGGGAAAATATGCTTATTCAGAAATAAATTACAGATTTCCTGTTGTCTCATGGCATAACTGAATAATTGTAAGAGACTAACTAATCTTCTCTGACATCACTACTCCGATTTATAACATTAAACCTTCTGTCCTCCTAAACTCAAGTCTCTATGACAAATCATGTTAAGTTCATGTACAGATCACATCCATCTTATGAATGCCCGACTTATGGAGAGCCCATACAAACGATCAAGTCTTAGGGAGACCATGGTATTGATTTGCTTGCCGCAGTGGGGCTGCAGGTATCTTCTGCGGTGTAGGAACTTGGTTTGCAGCCACTTGTCCAATTTGCATACTGTTCAGGTTATGAACAGTTCACTGGAATGGAACCCTGCCATAACTTGGGGATGACCTGTAAACAAAATTCATTCTTCTAAACTGAATTTATGCAAAAATGTGTTGATTTGTACATTAATTTTCCCATCAACTCCAGTGAAAATGGAAGGAAAACTGTTGTTACTTTTCACCGTGCCACAAGAGTTGGAAATGTAAATGAAGGATAGAATTTCACTGTATTTAAATCTTAACGTTACTTGTTAATGTTAAATATTGCAGCACACTGGAACTTTAACATAACTCATTCCCAGTCATTTGTAACAACATAGTTAACTTCATTAACCTTGCAGAAACTGAAGCCTGTGAGTAATGACATTAAAATTGACGTTAGGAACATGTAATGTTAGAATTCTCATCCTGAAGTGACTTTAGTCTCTTGAAATGCCTACAAATCATTGTGTAGAATACAGCTTCTCTTAGTGTGCTGTGCAACCATTGGACTGTAAGGTTGTATTTGATGAAACGCCCGATCTGATGCTATTGTCAATGATATATGAACTAAGAGTACGATAGTGCCCTTACGTTAGTACAGCTTATGTTACTTACACATTGTCATACTAATGCTAAACAGTTGTGTTCCCTCTTCAAGATTATGCCACTGTATATATATCCTTTTGATTAATTGTTCTTATTCTTGCCTCTGATGTGCTGAAAGTTTCAATCTCTGTGAAGTTTAAATGACATCTTTTATTTGATTTTCTATGCATGCCTACCTTTGATTTTTATTTTAAATGAATGGTTTTGAAATGAAGAATTTATATATTTTCTATATATCTCTTGCATTTTTGATTGCCACAATTTTAATTAGTTATTTTATTAATTCCATCACATCCCAACAGAAGGCAATATTCTAAAATCTGCCCACTTTGTCACTGCTCCTTCTGAGATAAGTTGCAACAGAAAGCGTGAAGAGGCAGTTATGAAATATTTGCACTTTTATGGCAAATATGTTGAATATTCTATGAGAATGAAAACCATGGACTGAGAATAATTGAAGTATGATTTACAACTGTGCTACAATGTACTTTAATGTATGGGAAGAGAATTTTAAATAATATTAATTAAATGTATTCCATAGTTACTTACTTTTCCTGAAGATATTTTGCTTCATTAATTTGGACTATATTAATCTGAAATATTTAAAACCCACTCTGCAGAAAGCCGAACATGTATGGTACGAAGATTACTGGAGAGGATTCTGCAGAATAAAGTATACATGTTTTTTTGAAAGATGGGTTAATTATGGATAGTCAGCGTTGTTTTGTGTGTGGGAGATCATGTCTCATGAATTTGGTTGAGCTTTTGAAGAAGGTTTTGAATATTCAAGAAGGTTTGATGAGGGCAGTCTGTAGATGCAGTCTATACAGGCCTCTGCAAGGCCTTTGATAAGGTTCCGCATGGTTGCCTGCTCTAAAAGTTGGAGCGCATGGGATCTAGGGAGAGCTAGATGAATCGATGCAGAATTAGTTTCATGGAAGGAAACAGAGCTGGAAGGTTATTTTTTGGGCCGGAGGTCTGAACTAGTTGTGTGCCTTAGAGATTGAAACTGGTCCTATTGTTGTTTATAATCTATAACAATGAATTAGATGGCAATCTACAAGGCATGATTAGTAAATTTGCACATGACACAATCGTTGAAAGTGAAGATGGTTATCAAGAATCACAGCTGCATTTTGATCAGCTATAAGCCAGGGAATGATAAATGGAATTTAATTCAGATAAGTGTGAGGTGCTGCACTTTGGGAGGTCAAAGCAGGGCAAGACTGTCACAGTGAAAGGTAGGGCCCTAGGAGTGCTATAGAGCAGAGGGACTTTGGAGCACATGTTCCCTAAAAGATGCCCATTGCGGGTCGATAGGGTGATGAAGAAGGCTTTTGGCATCCTGGCTTTCATCAGACAGGGAATTGAGAATTGAAGTTGAGACGCTATGTTACAGTTTTATAAGATGTTGGTGAGGCTGCACTTGGAGTATTGTGTTCAGTTTTTGTCACACTGCCAAATGAAAGATGAATTAAGCTGGAAAAAGCGCAGAGAAGATTTATGAAGATGTTGTCAGGACTTGAGGACCTGAGCTGTAGGGAGAGGTTGGGCAGGCTAGGAACACATGAGGCTGAAGGATGATCTTATAGAAGCATATAAAATCATGAGGGGAATAGATAAGGTGAATGCACAACATCAGAGGGAAACTGACAGCATAGGTGTAAGGTAATATGTGAAAAATTTAATAAGAACCTGAGAGGGAAGTTTTAACAACCATGCTAGTTTTTCGCCATAGAAGGTGGTGGGTATCTAGAATGAGCTGCTAGAGGAAGTAGTTGAGGCAATTACAATGACAACATTTAAAAGACATTTGAGCAGATATATCAACAGGAAAGGATTTGAGGGATATAGGTCAAATATGGGCAAATGGGACTAGCATCGATGGGCATCTTGATCTGCAGGGCTGGATTGGGCGAAAGGGCCTGTTAAGGTGCTGTATGACAATGACACTAAAATAAGAATTAAGTGAATTTCTAATTATCCCAAAATTGCAGATCTAAGTGACTAAAATGTTTTAAGATTATGATTGGATATTCTCACAAATTTGCATGGATTAAATAGTTTTTAGATATATGGATGTTACAGTCCATATCAGTACTACCAATCAGTTATTAATTAAAACATTTTAATAATATTTTCTTGTTAAATAGTGCATTGCAAAGGTGAAACACTGAGGTTAGGCTAACTCAGAATAAAATGTAGTTCCAAAAAAAACTACTACTTAACCAGTGTATGAATCCACCAAAACTTGAAAAGTCGACGTCCGTTAAAATTAGAAAATGTGTATTTGTTTCTTTGTTCTTAGTTCTTGCATTAGATGTTACTGCAGAAAAATAATTGTTTGAAAACGTCTGGAAGTAAATATAACTGAATATTTTGTTATCCATCTAAAAAGAAAAAGTGAAGCTGCTATTTATTTTGGAGGAACTGTGTTCAATAAGGGGCAAGAGAGTATATGCAGTATAGAAGTAGAAACTTATGGATACTATATATATATTGTTTGTGTTTAATTTCAATTTTGATTAATAGCAGATTTTATTTACAATGTTTAAAAGTACTGCTAAACCAAACAATGTATGGCACTTGTATGTAATATTATAGAAATAAATTACTTTGATAAATATTACATACCCAATATTATTAGATATCACTTTACATGTTTTACTTCATCCTGTGCCGCAACATGTGTTGACAAAAATCTTTGTGTTATAATCTTATAGAAATAGTGCGCAGAATATTGGAAACAAACACAAGGTGGAACCGGTCCAATGATGATGGGCTCCTGAATTTATTTGGGTAATGGTGGAGGGAATGAGAAAATTGGGATAGATAACGGTGAAGTGCAGATATAAATGATAAAATGTAAATATGAAGGAAAATCAATCCATACCAGAAGGTACAATCTCGTAGAATGTTCTAATCTCTGATGAGGATTCTAATTATTAATGGCCAAAGTTCTTTATCAGTAACATATGTCAGGGAAAAGGCAAGTCAAATCTAAAGATAGTATGGGTGAATGAAAGAAAAGAAGAAAGTTTTGAAAAAGAAGGGTTTTCTGATTTATATCAGTGTTTTATTCTTTTATTTCTAAATGCATTTGCTGAAAATAACTCAGAACTAATTTAATAATGCAGTACTCACAGTTTACATTATAAAACCAATAGCCTTTTTGGATTTGTTTTTGCAGTCGGTGCAGATATTTTTTATCATTAAAATTTGAAACAATTAATTGGTAAATTGCCACCAGACAATTTATCACATAAAATAGAAGTATGAAATAAGTGGAAAATAAAGGAAATAACCTTAAGTTTAGAAATATGAAAAGTTTGTTTGTAATACCATGCAAGGCAGAAAGGAAATGGTACAATGTGTTACCAATAATTGTGCAATTAATTCCATAGATCAGTCAATCTAGGTTTGCTTCTCTGATTCCTCCCATGATAAACTGCTATCTTGGTTATGACCAGGTGAATATTGCACAAGGTAAGGTTCAGCATTTGTTTGAGAATGATCAGCCATGATCATATTGAATGGTGGTGCTGGCTCGAAGGGCCGAATGGCCTACTCCTGCACCTATTGTCTATTGTCTATTGCAGGGAGAAAATATATGTAGAAGGAATTCTAGCAAAAGCTTTTAAAGCAGATTAAGGGGTATGTTGAAAAATAAGTATCCAATTGGTTGACAGGTGATGTAAGGTGAAAAGAAGTTTAATTATTTTTGTTTAAGAATATGAAACCAACAAATCTTACATCATTTTATGTTTCAACTTTTGTAATGGGCAGTTGCAAATGAAGTTTGTTTTCTGAGAGATCTTTATCAAATGTATGGATTTTTGCATAAATTGCTAATAAAAAATCGTGACATTGTAATATATAAACAACAGTTTACTGCTGTTATTGTATAATTATTCAAATCTAATTAAAAATTGTAAGACATAAGGGACCGTTTGATCTACTTCTGCTGATTCTAATATTCTTGTGAAAAGTTCAAATAACAGATTTTTCAATTACAGGTTTATATAATACATAATCAGGTTCTTAGTAGAGAAGAAATGTAAAATAATAAAAATTGCTGCAATTGTTGTTTTGTAGTTGCTGCATTTTTACAATTTAATTGTTGACAGTTTAATGCATTCTTAACAATACATAGAAACATAGAAAATAGGTGCAGGAGGAGGCCATTTGGCCCTTCGAGCCAGCACCGCCATTCATTGTGATCATGGCTGACCATCCACAATCAATAACTGCCTTCTCCCCATATCCCTTGATTCCACAAGCCCCTAGAGCTCTATCTAACTCTCTTTTAAATTCATCCATTGAATTGGCCTTCACTGCCTTCTGTAGCAGAGAATTCCACAAATTCATAACTCTCTGGGTGAAAACGTTTCTTCTCACCTCAGTTTTAAATGGCATCCCCTTTATTCTTTGACTGTCCCCTGGTTCTGGACTCCCCCAACATTGGGAACATTTTTCCTGCATCTAGCTTGTCCAGTCCTTTTATAATTTTATACATCTCTATAAGATCCCCTCTCATCCTTCTAAACTCCAGTGAATACAAGCCCATTCTTTCCAATTTTTCCTCATATGACAGTCCCTCCATCCCAGGGATTAACCTCGTGAACCTACACTGCACTGTCTCAATAACAAGAATGTCCTTCCTCAAATTAGGAGACCAAAACTGCACACAATACTCCAGATATGGTCTCACCAGGGCCCTTTACAACTGCAGAAGGACCTCCTTGCTCCTATACTCAAATCCTCTCGTTATGAAGGCCAACAAGCCATTAGCTTTCTTCACTGCCTGCAGTACCTGCACACTTATTTTCAGTGACTGGTGTACAAGAATTCCAAGGTCTCATTGCATTTCCCCTTTACCTAATCTGACACCATTGAGATAATAATCTTGTTTTTGCCGCCAAATTGGATAACCTCATATTTAACTTCATTATACTGCATCTGCCATGCATCTGCCCTCTCACTTAACCTGTCCAAGTCACCCTGCAACCTCCTAAAATCCTCTTTGCAGTTCACACTGCCACCCAGCTTTGTGTCATCCGCAAACTTGCTGGTGTTACTTCTAATTCCATCATCTAAATCATTATTATACATTGTTGTGGCCCCAGCACCGAGCCTTGCGGCACTCCACTCGCAACTGCCTGCCATTCTGAAAAGGACCCATTAATTCTTACTCTTTGCTTCCTGTCTGCCAACCAATTCTCTCTCCATGTCAATACCCTACCCCTAAAACCATGTGCTCTAATTTTGCTCACCAACCTCCCGTGTGGGACCTTATCGAAGCTTTCTGAAAGTCTAGATACACTACATCCACCGGCTCTCCTTCATCCATTTTACTTGTCACATCCTCAGAAAATTCCTGAAGATTAATCAAGCAGGATTTCCCCTTCATAAATCCATGCTGACTTGGACCAATCCTTTTACCCCTATCCAAATGCGCCGTTATTAACTCTTTATTAATTGGCTCCAGCATCTTCCCCACCACCGATGTCAGGCTAACTGGTCTATAATTCCCCATTTTCTCTCTCGCTCCTTTCTTGAAAAGTGGGATAATATTAGCTACCCTCCAATCTGCTGGACCTAACCCAGAATCTATTGAACATTGGAAAATGATCACCAATGTGTCCACAATTTCTAGAGCCACCTTCTTGAGTACCTTGGGATGCAAACCATCAGGCCCTGGGAATTTATAAACCTTCAGTCCCATCAGTCTACCCACTACTATTTTTCGCCTAATGCAAATTTCTTTCAGTTCCTCTGCCTCCCTAGATCCTCTGTCCTCTAGTACATCTGGTAGATTGTTTGTCTTCCTTAGTGAAGACAGATCCAAAGTACCTGTTCAACCCTTCTGCCATTTCCTTGTTACCCATACTAATTGCACCTGTTTCTGCCTTCAAGGGACCCACATTTGTCTTTACTAATCTTTTTCTCTTAACATACCTAAAGATACAGATACAGTAACACAGTAAATGATTTATTATCATAATGATATAAATGTTCTTAAATGATTAATGTGAAAAAGACATGAACTGCTATATTTATAACATTTCTCTGAGGTGATTATACACTTATGTGACACAACCAAACACCTTTACTCATATTCATTTGACCCTGTCTTATTGTGTATGTTGTCCTTGAATTTATGATTTTTCAAGGCTTTCAGTACTGAGAACTGATCTAATGCAATGATATGTCAACCATTATCAGGTATTCACAGCTGCAGGTGATTTATGCACCATGAGGTCGCAAGAGCAACAATGAGGTAAGGTTGGTAAAGAATTAAGTAGTATCCAAGATATTGAGAGGAAACAGCATCCTCTTATTTTGGAATCACTATTTCAGAATATTTCATTTCCACGTGAAAGGCCAGGAAGAATCTCATTTTAAAGACTCATCTGAAAGATGGTCCCAGCAATAATGCATTCTTCTTTAGGTACTGGGTTGCAGTGTGAGTGGCTGGGTTACGTTCAAGTCTCTGGAGTGGGATTGGAACCCAAAACCAAGATTCAAATACAGAAAAGAACAAAAGTTCCCCTCCGCCCCCACATTAACGAGTTCTGGGTCCGATGTTGAGCTCTTCTTCGTCGCCTCCACCTCGAGCCTTTTTCCATGGAAAGGAGTCCTCACCCCCCAGTGATGACCCCTTCTCACGTCTCCAGCGGACCCCCTCCTCTTGGACTCCCCCGGCTGGCCAACTACCCTCAGTAGAACTTTTCATCTCTAACTGCCGTCGTGACATTAACCGCCTCAAATTCGCCACTCCTCTGACTCACTCTAACCTCTCCCCTCCTGAACATACAGCCCTCCACTCACTCTGCAACAACCCTGACTTAGTCATCAAACCTGCTGACAAGGGAGGTGCTGTGGTAGTCTGGCGTGCTGACCTCTACCGGACCGAGGCCAGACGACAACTCTCAGACACCTCCTCCTACTTATCCTTGGACCATGACACCACCGACGAACACCAGACCTTAATCATCAACATCATCACTGCCCTCACCCATTCCGGCGCTCTGCCCTCTAATGCATCCAAACTTATCGTTTCCTAGCCCCGCACGGCCCGATTTTACCTTCTACCTAAAATCCATAAACAGAACTGTCTCGGCAGACCCATTGTCTCTGCCTGTTCATGTCCCAACGAACATATTTCCATCCTATACCCCCTGGTTAAATCCTTCCCCACCTTCGTCCAAGACACCTCAAACGCTCTCCGTCTCCTCGATAACTTACGGTTTCCAGGCCCCCACTCCCTCATCTTCACCATGGATGTCCAGGCACTCTACACTTCCATCCCCCACAAGGATGGTCTTGAAGCCCTCCGTTTCTTCCTCGACCGTAGAACCAGACAATCCCCATCTACTAACACTTTCCTCCGCCTAACAGAGCTGGTTCTTACCCTTAACAACTTCTCTTTTGAATCCTCCCACTTCCTCCAAACCATAGGCGTAGCTATGGGCACTCGCATGGGCCCTAGCTATGCCTGCCTCTTTGTCGGGTACGTCGAACAATCCCTGTTCTGGATGTACACTGGCCCCATCCCCGAACTCTACCTCCGCTACATCGACGACTGCATGGGTGCTACCTCTTGCACCCATGCAGAACTCACTGACTTCATACACTTCACTTCCAATTTCCATCCTGCTCCTAAATATACTTGGACTATCTCCGACATCTCCCTACCGTTTCTGGACCTCACCATCTCCAACACAGGAGACAGACTAGTGACTGACATCCACTATAAACCCACTGACTCGCACAGCTATTTGGACTACACTTCTTCCCACCCGGTCCCCTGCAAAAAGTCTATCCACTACCAATTCCTCCGTCTACGACGCATCTGCGCCCGGGATGAGGTGTTTCACACTAGGGCATCAGAGATGTCCTCAAGCTTCAGGAAACGGAGCTTCCCCTCTACCATTATAGATGAGGCTCTCACTAGGACCTCTTCTATATCGCGCAGCTCCACTCTTGCTCCCCCTCCCCCCATTCATAACAAGGACAGAATCCCCCTCGTTCTCACCTTCCACCCCATCAGCCAGCGTATCCAACAAATCATCCTCCAACATTTCCATCACCTCCAACGGGACCCCACCACTGGCCATATCTACTCATCCCCTTCCCTTTCTGCGTACCACAGAGACTGTTCCCTCCATAACGCCCTGGTCCACTCGTCCCTTCCTACACAATCCACCCCATCCCCGGGCACTTTCCCCTGCAACCACAGGAGATGCAACACCTGTCCCTTTACCTCCCCCCTCAACTCCATCCAAGGACCCAAACAGTCTTTCCAGGTGAGACAGAGGTTCACCTGCACCTCCTCCAAACTCATCTATTGTATCCACTGCTCTAGATGTCAACTTCTTTACATCGACGAAACCAAATGCAGGCTCGGCGATCATTTCGCTCAACACCGTCGCTCAGTCCGCCTTAACCAACCTGATCTCCCGGTGGCTGAGCACTTCAACTCCCCCTCCCACTCCCAGACTGACCTTTCAGTCATGGGCCTCCTCCAGTCCAGCGGTATGAACATTGACTTCTCCAACTTTAGATAGTTCCTCTGTTCCTCTCTTCCCCTCCCCTTCCAGTTCTCCCTCTATCTTCCTGTCTCCACCTATATCCTTCCTTTGTCTCGCCCCCCCTGACATCAGTCTGAAGAAGGGACTCGACCCGAAATGTCACCCATTCCTTCTCTCCTGAGATGCTGCCTGACGTGCTGAGTTACTCCAGCATTTTGTGAATAAATACCTTCAAAGACAGAAATACTACCCACTGAGACAAAATTAACACCTATTTTTTATATGGACTTCACGCCCATCAGAAATCAAATGTTGTCATTTAGTCATTGAGATTTGAACTTAAAATTGGGCACAGAATGTTTTGTGTTGCACTTGGACCATAACGTTTTTGTATTGTGCCATCTGAGCGAATAGATCTAAGTTTTAAACATAACTCTAGTATATCAAACAAAAGAGCATATTTTCAATTAATCGTCTTCTTTCCTTATTATTGAATTTGAAATTTGTTCCAACATTTTAAAAAAATAACTGGTGCATTTCCTACAAAAGAGAATAAGTTGAATTATTAATTTTTCTTTGTCATTATTATTATTATCCTTCCAATGAACAGATTAATTGTAATTAAAACTACAGTTCAAGTGATATTGGCCCATAAACCTTTGAGTCAAAAATTAGCTCCAACTTACCTGTTGCGGTAACAAGTTTTGATGTTTGCGAGTCAGCGCCATCCTTCGTGTGTGTTGCCAGGGCCATTCTGCGACTTAATAATCCCCTCCCACAAAACCGGGAAAAAATCTGCCCATCTAGCTGGAAGATTGTTCCTCCCATTTCTCTCTTCACTGCCCTAGTCCAGCTTAACTGTGCTCTCAAAGTATCCGTCAACTCAAAGTTTCTAACTTCCAAAAACTGCAAAAAGTTATTTTTATCTGTTTTCCTTCAAACCCCAGGCCATTATTTCATAATAAATTCCTTTTTCGCATAATTGGATTTTTTAATAGTTGATTCAAAGAGTAAATTATACATTTTATTCGCGAAATGTGGCTAGTAAGCCATTAATTGTCAGCCATAAAATAAAATCAACAATCTATCAAAACACAACCGGAAGTTATTTTTTAAGCTTAATTGTTCAACTATGTAGTATTTACATCAGAAGCTGTTAATTGCTGTACAAGATATGATGAGTTTGCAACTCTGATACGAATCAATGTAATGCACTGCCAACATGCTCGTTAGTCAGATATAAAATCATTGATTCAATAATTATCTTGTAGTTATAACTGCTTAACCTAAGAATTATCATCAACCAAAGGATTAATTAATTTTCTCAATGCCATCTGCTATTTTATGTCATTTACCAAGCAACCTTTGGCTAAAATTGTGAATTGTCATTTGAAACTCATAATGTTCAAAACATGATTATTCATGTGATTTTCCACCAGCAATCTCTTAATTTGGAAGGAATTAATTATGGAAGAAAAGATTAAGGACATAATGGTTATATTGCATGATCTGTGTTTTATATTCAGCACTGAGGGAGCAATGCTCATTCATCTCACTGACTGCTGCTGCAAAGATTTTTCTGGCTTCTAACCAGAAGCCTGTTCAATTCCACCCCTAATGTAAAGTAGAATACTATATATGTATCACGTGGCGGCGCCTAACGGCAGCGGCTGACTAACAGTCTGTCCGTCTTTTTTTCCCCTTTTTTTGTTGTGTGTCGGTGTTGGGATGGTTTTTATATATATTTTTTGGTTGTGTATGTGTGGGAGGGGGTGGTGGTGTGGGTGGGTGGGGGAACTTTTCTCTTCCTCACGGCGCAGGGTGCGGCTCGGCTGCGGGGCCTAACATCGCCCGGTGCGGCTTGGCCGCTGGACTTTACATCCCGGTGCGGCTTGGCCGCTGGACTTTACATCCCGGTGCGGCTTGGCCGCTGGACTTTACATCCCGGTGCGGCTTGGCCGCTGGACTTTACATCCCGGTGCGGCTTGGCCGCTGGACTTTACATCCCGGTGCGGCTTGGCCGCTGGACTTTACATCCCGGTGCGGTTTGGCCGCTGGACTTTACATCCCGGTGCGGCTTGGCCGCTGGACTTAACAGTGCCCGGTGCAGCTCGGCTGCGGGGCTTAACATCGCCCGGTGCAGCTCGGCTGCAGGGCTTAACATCGCCCGGTGCAGCTCGGCTGCGGGGCTTTTCATCGCTGGTGCGGCTCGGCTGCGGACTTGACATCGCCCGGTGCGGCTCGACCACGGGACTTAGCTGCGCAAGGCTTGGTCGCGGGCCTTTCATCGCCCGGTTCGGCCGCGAGACGTTTCAGTGCCCGGTGCGGAGACTGTGCGGGTCGGTCGGGGACGAGCTGTCTGTCCGTGGGCGTGGGGAAGAGAGTGGAAGTTTTGTTGCCTCCATCACAGTGAGGGGGTGTTTGGAGTCACTGTGATGGACGTTTGTGTTGGGGTTATGTGTCTTGTGTTCTTTTTTTTTTTCTATGACTGCTATGTAGTTTCGTTCGGTACTTCGGTACCGAACGACAAATAAAGCTCTGTTATATCTGTTATATCTGTTATGTTATGTTAAAGATAGGCACAATGTGCTGGAGTAACTCAGCAGGTCAGGCAGCATCTCTGGAGAAAATGGACAGGTAACATTTCAGGTTGGGATCCTTCTTCATATTGATGCCACCTGACCCGCTGAGGTACTTCAGCAAATAGTGCCCATTTATAAACTAGCATCTGCAGTTCTTTTTTATTACATTTTTATTGTACTCTATATGTTACCTGTTAATTGCTACATAAGACATCATTTAAGTTTATCTTCAGTTGGTTTCACACAATGTGCACTGCCTTAACAATAGAGTTTTGCGCTGCCAAATAAAGATAACATTTTTGTTTCTTCAACCAACGTGAAAAATAGCCCTTCGTTTTACATTCCATCAACTGGTGGGCTTAAGGAGGAATTCAAAATTAAGTGCACTTGAAGTAATAGCAGGCCAGAATATCTGTAACTCACTGACTTCTGATTTAACCTTGGTCGAACAGGCTGTGTGCACATAAGCTCTCTGGCAGACATAAGTCACCAATTTTCAATATGTTAACACCTTTTGAATAAGAGTTTTGAAATTTTAACTCGATTCACAAAAGATTCCAGACCTTTATGGAAGATGCCAGTGAAAGGTGTTTGTGGGTCATCAAGCTGAAGTGGCGGCGCCTAACGGCTGCGGCTCGCTAGCAGTCTGTTCGTCTTTTTTCCTTTTTTTTTTGTTGTGTGTCGGTGTTGGGATGGTTTTTGTATTTTTTTTTGGTTGTGTATGTGTGGGGGGTGGTGGTGTGGGTGGGGGGGGTGGTGGTGTGGGTGGGGGGGGGGTGGGGGAAACTTTTCTCTTCCTCACGGCGCAGGGTGCGGCTCGGCTGCGGGGCCTAACATCGCCCGGTGCGGCTCGGCCGCGGGACTTTACATCGCCCGTTGCGGCTTGGCCGCTGGACTTAACAGTGCCCGGTGCGGCTCGGCCGCGGGACTTTTCATCGCCCGGTGCGGCTTGGCCGCGGGACTTTACATCGCCCAGTGCGGCTTGGCCGCTGGACTTAACAGTGCCCGGTGCGGCTCAGCCGCGGGTCTTTTCATCGCCCAGTGCGACTTGGCCGCGGGACTTTACATCGCTGGTGCGGCTCGGCCGCTGGACTTAACAGTGCCCGGTGCAGCTCGGCTGCGGGGCCTAACATCGCCCGGTGCGGCTCGGCCGCGGGACTTTACATCGCCCGGTGCAGCTCGGCCGCGGGACTTTTCATCGCTGGTGCGGCTCGGCCGCGGGACTTAACATCGCCCGGTGCGGCTCGGCTGCGGGGCCTAACATCGCCCGGTGCGGCTCGGCCGCGGGACTTTTCATCACTGGTGCGGCTCGGCCGCGGGACTTAACATCGCCCGGTGCGGCTCGGCCGCGGGACTTAGCTGCGCAAGGCTTGGTCGCGGGGCCTTTCATCGCCCGGCTTGGCCGCGAGACGTTTCAGCGCCCGGTGCGACTCAGCCGCGGGGACTTCCATCCCCTTGCGGGGACTGTGCGGGTCGGTCGGGGACGAGCTGTCTGTCCGTGGGTGTGGGGAAGAGAGTGGAAGTTTTGTTGCCTCCATCACAGTGAGGGGGTGTTTGGAGTCACTGTGATGGACGTTTGTGTTGGGGTTATGTGTCTTGTGTTCTTTTTTTTATGACTGCTATGTAGTTTCGTTCGGTACCTCGGTACCGAATGACAAATAAAGCTCTGTTATACTGTTATACTGTTATGAGGCCTCTGTGTCGACTGGGCCTTCTACTACTTAATAACCCTTCACACACAAAACCTCCCAGCTGACTCTGAGATTGGGGATACAAGGAACTGCAGATGCTAGTTTACGAGGAAAAAAGACACAAAGAACTGGAGTAACTCAGTGGATCATGCAGCACTTCTGGAGAAAAAGAATAGGTGACCTTTCAGGTCAGGACCCTTTTTCAGACTATGAAATAGTTCCAATTTACTATTTTATGTGTGCGTAATTGTCTGACTGTGTGGGTTAGGTTGAAGTTGCAGTGTAGTGAGAGAGCGAAAGTTATAAGTGAGTCGGCAGTCAAATTTGTTGAAGCATTAAGGTGTAGCAATTGCTTTTATGAGAGACTGTGAAGGACTGATCATAGAAGATATAGTGTGAAATAGCTTCGAGAAAACTGGCAGCAAACTCTCCAAAATTCTGAGTTAGGTTTGTAAATGTTGCAATTTCTAAACATTGCAGATGACGACATGTGAACACACTCTGCAGACTTTATTAAATGCATCAATTTGAAACTCAGCAAAATTATAATGGTCATCAATTGGCAAAGACTCAGGAACAGCAGCAGGTTGTAGCATTAACATTTTCAACCGCATGACAAGGGTTGATGGCATCAGCTGATGCCAACATGTTTTTACCCAACACAACACTTTTCCACTTTACTAACTTTAAATTATTTTTTAACACTGATTTTCTGGCTAAGCCTTTGGTCGTTAGCTCTAATCCCTTCTTATGGCACACAATGTAAACATCTTCAAGTCAAGGATGTTTAATTGTCATGTTGTGTACCAGTAATGGAACATTGAAATCCTATTTGCTTACAGGCCCATTAACGCAACAGCACAAATAAATGAATAGTAATCAATAATATTATGAATTAATAATTGGTAATACCAGGTAACTGGACCATTTTAATGCAAAAACTGAAGTCCGTAATGCAACCAAAGCAAAGTCCAAATTAGATCATAGTTGCTAAGATAGTGGTTAGTGTTGTGCAGTGTTCAAGACCCTGATGGTTGCTAGGAAGAAGTTGTTCCACAATCTGGAGTTCACATTTCATCAGTGGTAGTGAGATGAGAGTGTGGCTATGGTGATCTTTGATGATATTAGCTACCTTTTTGAGGCAATGCCTCCTGTAGATCCCTTTGATGGTGGGGAGATGGGTGGGTGAGGGGGCGGAAGAGGGGGGGAGGGGGAGGGCGCAGGGGGTGGTGTCAGTGCTGATGATGGGTCCAGCAATATCTGCCACTCTGCAACGTCCTTCGTTCCTGAGCATGTGAATTACTGAACCAGGCCAGGATGCAACCAGTTAGTACCTTCTCTACCATAATACCTATGGAGGTTTGAGAGAGTCAAGGCGTGATATTGTGTGATAATGCTTCAGTCTAACACTAAGTACCTTTTATTCTACATTAAATGGACAAAATAATAAGCCTTTGCAGTTGACCTCTGACCCACAAATGTCTGAGTTCTACCAATTGCTGCCAAAATGAGCCCTTCCCTCGATTAACTTGTATCAGGATCATTCAAGGACATTGCTGGAATTACCAGCAGGATCATGCAGATGTTGGTAAAGCCCAGGAATGTTCCTCAGTTGTCAGGGCTTTGACCTCAGTTGGTAAGAAGCTTGTTTGTAAGAGACGCAAAAAGCCCTTAATGCAGAAACATGCAAGGTTCTTGGACACCTGCCTTGATGCTCTCATTCTACATCCTGAACACATCTTGGTGGCGACAAGGGATACTTAGTCAAACATGGTTGATATCATGTGGTAACAAATAAAATAATGGTGCCAAGTGATGTTACATCTTTAAGTGCCAATGTAAAACCCATTGTCATGTTGGAAGTGTCTTTCAATAATTGTTGGGCAACATGTCCAGAATAATGCTGAGCTGGACTTTTTAACAGTAGGCATCTATCAGAGATCTTTGAGCCTCTTTAGACAATGAGGAGGAGAAGGAGGAGGAAGAAGATGGTTCTACCAATATTTGTTGCAAAAGTTGCCCTTTTTTTGTAAAGTTCACTTCAACCTCATCAATCCAACTGCTCCCACCAATACAAAGCAAATCTGTTAAGCAGCCAGATAGACCTTTAAAAGACTCCGATGGTTTGAATCAATCACAACATTCCACAGAAGTTGAACGGCAACTTGTATTCAATATCCAGCAGGTATCAACTTCATTGGACACCAGTCTCCAGAGGCAACCACTCTGTTGTGAGCTTTGTGTTAAGAGGATGTTACTAGACTGACAGAGAAAAAGATTCAGTGATGTGTTCAAAACTGAAGTGTAATATCCTTATCAACTCTTGGAAACCACTGGCCCAAGACTACTCAAAATAGAGAAGGAACCTACAGGAAGATATTTAGGACCGTGAGCCCATGTACTGGAAGGAAACAGAGTGCAAATGGAATGGAAGGAACAGGTCGTCTCACGAACACTCAGCCGCCAGTCCCATCAGCCACCTCCTCCATGAATGGAAGAGCCTGGAGTTTTCACAATGGCCTCACTAGCCATCTCCTAATCCACAAACTGGAGAGGAAGCAAGTCATCTTCGATCCAAAGGGACTTCCTAAGAAGAGGAAGGTGATCAATAAATAAGGTATATGTGAACCTTGGTAGCATAATCTTAATAATTGGCATTTTTATAAAACATATGTTTACGTGCTATTCAGCAATTAAAAGCATATTCCTCTTGAACCTCCTGACCAGCGCAATAGAGATAGAGAGAGGCACTGCTGAAGTGTTTTTGCTATTCCTGTGATAACCTTTCACTTGCACTTATGCAGGGCAATCAGCCAGCTGGGCACAAAGTCGTTTGTGGGGTTTTAACTAATTTGAGGCAAGGAGGGTACAATGTATAACTTTGATCAGAGTTGCTCCACTTTCAATAGACAATAGGTGCAGGAGTAGGCCATTCTGCCCTTCGAGCCAGCACCGCCATTCAATGTGATCATGGCTGATCATTCTCACTTTCCTCTTCTTCCCTGAAAGTGGCATTATTTCTTTGAATGTGGTATTCCAGGTAGATAGGGGGGTGAATAAGCCTATTGACATGTTGGCCTTCATCAATCAGGGAATTGAGCATAGACATTGGAACGTTATGTTACAGTTGTGCAAGATATTGGTGAGGCCACACTTGGGGGTATTGTGTTTAGGTTTGGTCATCCTGCTCTTGGGATGATGCTATGAACCTGGAAAGAATGCAGAGAAGATTTATGAGGATTTTGTCAGAACCTGAGGACCTGACCTGTAGGAAGATATTGGCAGGCTAGGACTATTCCTTGGAGAGCAGGAGGCTAAGGGATGACCTTATAGAGGTGCATAAATCATGAGAGGGATAGGGGAATCGAGAACTAGGGAATATATAGTGAGAAGGAAAAGGTTTAATGGGAACCTGAAGGGCAACCTTTTTCCGCACAGGGGGTGGTGGGTATGTGGAATGAGCTTCCAGAGGAAGCAGTTGAATCAGGTACAATAACAACATTCAGAAGACATTTGGACAGGTACATGATTGCTCAGGTTTAGAGGGATATGAGCCAAATGCAGGTAAATAGGACTAACTTAGAAGGGGAATTTTGACCAACATGAATGAGTTGGGTTGAAGGGCCTATTTCCATGCTGCACGACCCTATGACCCCGCAATGTCCATGGTTTTCTCATCTTCAACCCTCTCATGGCCCTTCAACAATTTCCTGCTAACTGGGAACTGTACGGCACTGTGCTGTAATTGGGTAGGGCAATGAATTTCGAAGACTGGAGAATCATGCAACCTAATCCAGGCAGCATTCATGGTTGGTAGAATCTTAGCAAGAACCCATGTATGCTGTCTCATTGCTGTGTTTGATGCTTAATGCAGGTGACCATGCTTATTATAGATGAAGACATCATCACAACCTGCTCAATATGATGCCACTTGTGATTGTGTGCAAGACAGCTGGTAAGTCCTTCTACATCCTTTCATGAATAATGATGAGTAGATAAGCAATGAAGAGGAGAATGTCCATCAAGTGAGTGACAAGGGCTCATGTTGTCGACCTCCCCATGGTGAGCCCTGTCAACTGACCTCAGTCAGGCGAACGACAACAAACAGAGACAGCAGAAGCAGCTTCATAACTTCTGTTGCCTCAAACGCAAGAAGAAGAAGTGATTGACAAAATCATGGTTGAAGCACTTGACTCCAACTTCAGCAAAATTTTCTTAGTGATTGATACTTTTTACACTCCTCCTGGCTTATCCACCATTACGGAAGCGAGCCTTCATCCAATTTTGTTTATTTCAATAAATATGAAATGAGGACTGAGCAGACTGTCTATGGCGAATGGCACAGGACCTGACCCTGTCCAGCAACAACGTTGGAGACTAGTCCATTTTCCTGTCCATACAAGTCATGCCTGTAATCAACATGTGTAGGAAGGAACTGCAGGTGCTGGTTTAAACCGAAGATAGACACAAAAAGCTGGACTAACTCAGAGGGTCAGACAGCATCTCTGATGCTCATTTCGCCTGCTCCACTGCAAAATTTCCTCAAGGTATGCCTACTTTGAAGAAGTTCTACTCCTCTCTCACGGACGAGAGTTCATCATCCTTACCACCTGGCTGCACCTGCCCATCATTTGCGTACCTATCCACCTGGGTTCCTTGTTGCTCCTGTGATTCACCTCTGTACCCTCTCTTCCACCTAGACCCATAAGCCCATCATACTGCACCCCCCCCCTTATCTGGTTTCACCCACCATATGTCAACCTCTGCCTTGCCCCTACCTCTCAAATCCATATGCAGACTATCTCCCCTCTACACACTCAGTCGTGTGTGGAGGGTGCATTGCAGGGGACAGAGAGCATATCCTTGCAGGGCACCGGTGTTGAGAGAATCATTGTGGAGGAGGTGTTGTCACCTATCTTCACTGTCCGAGGGCTAGAAAGTTGAATGAATGAATGAATGAATGAATGAATGAATGAATGAATGAATGAATGAATGAATGAATGAATGAATGATGCTTCATTGTCATATGAACCCAGGTACAGTGAAATGCTTTGTTTTGCATAGAACAAAGGCACTACATAAATGTTGCCACATTTTGGCGGTGACAAAGTTACAAAAGTATCGAACAGTCCTATCTACTGCCTGCCGCCACATATGGCAGAAGGTCCCCACTCCTACCTCTGACGGTTCCCCTTCCTTGTTGGTGCCCCCTATGGTGTCCCCCATTAATCTCTGCATTCTCTCCCCAAACCCCCCCCACCCACCCCCCCCAAATCCAACCGGGTTCCCTCATTGTTGTCAACGGTCCACATTTCTCTTTGTCCATTGCTTCATTGTTGGTCCGTAGCAACGAGCCAGGCCCGCTTACCGGGACACTCCTGGTTCCAATTGCAGAGGGGGTGCTGACTCCTAGGTTCAGGAGTTTGGAGATGAGTTTGGAAGTTGGAAGTTGGCATGGGCCAACTCAGATCGAAAGAAAAAAACATGCACATATTGTAGCCATAAGTAGTGAAAAGATAATCAGAAAGCAGCAAATGGATTGGCAGATTGGGCACAATGTTGGCAGATTGAAAGTTCTAGTGCTGTTCCCTCAGAAGGTTTTGCTGAAAACTACACTTCTATCAAATAATCTATCGCCTAATGACCATCAGCATTCATCGAAACAAAAGCAGGAAAGATACAGCTATTCTGGTGACATTAAAATGCACTTTGAAAACTACAACATGTATGCTGAACATGTTTAAATTTAACTGCTTTAGATATTCAAATATTCAAATATATAGATTTCTTATTATCATATTTTGACTTTTTTTGAATTAATGATAGTGATGCCTTGCAATCAGTTGAAAATATGTTTTTTAATACTTATATTGCTACATGTTAAATAATACCTTTGTCATATCCTACATTTTAATTAGAATGTGATACTTGAGTTTTTTTCCTCCAAGGATGATGTTTAACAAGAAAGATCAAATTGGCGTTTAGAACCTTGTCATGTATTAGACATGTTAGGCATAATTAGATATTGATGTGAAGTTTAGTACAATTGTAAAAAAGTGTTCATAAAATTAATATATGTTCATAGGCAGGATTTTAATGGCAATATATTTCAATTATTAATATATAGGCCACAATAAATAAATCATCTTTTTCTATTACAAACAAAAAACTATTTGTTCAAAGCTCCTTTTGAAAGAAATATGATTCAGCATGTGGTCAAACTAGTAACATTTTTAACATAAGATAGACACAAAAAGCTGGAGTAACTAAGCGGGACAGGCAGCATCTCTGGAGAGAAAGAATGGGTGACTTTTCGAGTTGAGACCCTTCTTCAGATTGGTTAGGGATAAGGGAAACGAGAGATATAGACGGTCATGTGGAGAGAAAAAGACAATGAATGAAAGATATGTAAAAAAGTAACGATGATAAAAGAAACAGGCCATTTGTAGGCTGTTTGTAGGGTGAAAATGAGAAGCTAGCACGACTTGGGTGAGGGAGGGATAGAGAGAGAGGGAATGCGGGGGTTACCTGAAGTGAGAAAAATCAATATTCATACCACTGGGCTGTAAGCTGCCCAAGTGAAATATGAGATGCTGTTCCTCCAATTTGCATTTAGCCTCACTCTGACAATGGAGGAGACCTAAGACAGAAAGGTCTGTGTAGGAATGGGAAGGAGAATTAAGTGTCCAACAACTGGATGATCAGGTAGGTTCAGCTGGGCTGAGCAAAGGTGTTCTGCGAAACGATCACCCAGTCTGCGTTTGGTCTTGCCGATGTATAAGAGTCCACATCTTGAACAATGGATACAGTAGCTGAAGTTGGAGGAGGTGCAAGTGAACCTCTGCCTAACCTGAAAGGACTGTTGGGGTCCCTGGACAGAGTCGAGGGAGGAGGTATAGGGACATGTGTTGTATCTTCTGTGGTTGCAGGGAAAGGTACCTGGGGAGGGGGTGGTTTGGGTGGGAAGGGATGAGTTAACCAGAGAGTTGCGGAGGGAACGGTCTTTGCGGAAGGCGTTTTAGGTGGAAGGGGATGTTAACCAAGGAGTTTTGTATGCTGTATCTTAAATAGCACAGCAAAGTAAATTGTACAATCATTACCGTATCTTTGTATACTGCAAGTATAACCTCAATTTTCAATCTGCTTTATCATGTAAATGGTTAACCACTGTTTTTATGATTGTACAATCAAAGATGAAGGGAAACCAACATTTATAGTATTGATAACAGTTTAGATTGTCAGTTTGTGTAAATAATACATGATGATTTTATATCACTTGGATTTTGAATTATTTGTTATTTAAACAATAGCTCTTGATTTTCAAAAAAAAAGCTGTTTAGTAGAAACAATGTTTCATATCCGCAAGAGATCTTACAGATGCAGGTGTATATTTGGAAAGAAGTAGAAAAATATCTTCTAGATTCCTTATTCTCTGAGTCACATTTTTTCATACAAATTATGTACGCATTGATTAAAATTAGTTTCCTCATGTTTGTTCAGTTCAATTCGGAAGAATGTAACAGGGCAATAAATTAATAAATATTGAATAAAAGTTCTGAGTAATGTGCCAAGTATGACTTCTAAATACTACATTTAGTTTTTATTTCAAACTTAAACACTTAGTTTTTAATGTAAACTTAAAAGCTTTCTTGAAAATAATTACAAAAATACTTGATCAAATTTGTTAAACAAAAATTATCACACAAAATTCAAATATAATCTGATTTTTTTTAGTAAGTATGCTCAAGTTCCAAAGACAAAATGAGCATAACACTAAATTACAGGAATTAAACATTAATTTACACTTTCACAGTCTAAGCTCAAATCTCCGTCATTTGGCCCGGTGTGTCTATAGATGTGTACTCACATTTCACTGTACCTTTATTGGTACATGTGACAATTAAATTGAATCTTGATATATAGTCATCAAACTTATAGTAATTATTATTTGTAAAAATGATCGCATTAATTTTGACATCCAAACAACTTTGCATAAGCCCTCTGCCAATCATTCTAAATGCCTATATGCTTAACCAGATAATTTTGCTTGTTGGTTACATTCAGGTGGTTTGTAGAAATTAACCTTGCAGAGTAAGGTTACTAGAGAGTAGAAACAAGAACTGCAGATGCTGGTTTACTGAAAGATACAAAGTGCTGGAGCATTTCTGGAGAACATGGTTAGTTGAAGTTTCAGGTTGGGACCCTTCTTCATACTTGAAGTAAGTTTAGTATTTTTGTTAACTCAAAATCAAATATGACAAACACGTGAAGTAATTTTCCCAATTTGCATTGTGAATGAATGAATACTTTATTGAATGAATACTTTATCGAATAAATACTTTATTGTCGCATGTGACAAGTCACGGTGAAATTCCTTGCTTGCATACACGAGTATGCAAATAGTCGCCCATAAAGGGCGGGGTAAAATTAAACAACACTTCTCCATGCAGCTTGCTAGATGGTTTGAATTGCACCTTCTTGGTGCATCCAAGACTGCAAGAAATTGCAGAGTTGTGAACGTAGAGTTGATGCCTCAGAAAGGCCACCAACAATCATTCTCAACCTGGTCACTCCATCTTCTCCCCTCTCCCAACAGGCAACAGGTACAGAAGGTTGAAAATGCATACCTCCAGATTAAGGGACAGTTTCTTCCCAGCTGTTGTCAGATAACTGAATGCTCCTCTCATCAGCTAGTGTGGTCCTGACCTCCCATTTACCTCAGTAGAGACCTTTGAACAATCTTTATTCTTACTTTATCAGACTTCAATGTTATATCTTTACACTAAATGCCGTACCATTTATCCTTTATCTACTCACTGTGGACGGCTCCATTGTATTCATAAGAAAATAGACATAAAATGCTGGAGTAACTCAGTGTGACAGGCAGCACCTCTGGAGAGAAGGGTTAGGTGACGTTTCGGGTGGAGACCCTTCTTCAGACTCAATGTATTAATGTACAGATTTTTCTTTGACTTGACAGCAACCAAACAAAAACTTTCCACTGTACCTCGGTACACGCAGCATTACTAAACTTTACTGAACTTTATTGAACTCTACTGAACTTTACTGAACTTTTGCTAAGCTTTACTAAACAAAACTTTAATAAACTTTACTAAATAAAACTTTACTAAACTTTACTAAAGCAAAACTCTACTAAACATTACTAAACAAAACTTTAATAACCCTTTACTAAACACAACTTTAATAAACTTTGCTATGCTAAACTTTACTAAACTAAACTTTGCTAAACTTAACTTTACTAAACTTGACTTGTAGTGGTGAAGGTGGAGGTGCAATGTCAGTGCGACCTGGTGGGTGTCAGGGTGGAACCCGAGCCCAGAGCCCTCATGAATGATTCATCGAGAGGCCATTCCGACAACCGCACGCGTGCAGCGCACGCCATCAGGTACCAGCACCGAGCCCGCCCGATTGGTCAGTCACACGCGCAAGGAGCACGACTGATTGGTCGCCCTTCCCCATCCCCGAGTCTCCCCCCGCCCCGTGTATAAATAGCTGACGGCGGGAGTCGGCACAATCACTGGGGATGTACCTGGGCGCGGCATCACTGGCTGGGACTGCGCTCACCGACATGTCCCGCAGGGCTGCACAGGGGCTGGCACAAGACTCCAATGAAGCCAACACAATTTCTCCAGCAAGCGCAGAGCGCCTTGCCAAAACCAACCCCCGGCACTGGCTCCCACCCGCTTTCCAAGCAACCTGCCCATCCTATCATACCTGTTTTCCGCCCGGAGAAAAGATCGCAGTCTTATGTCATCAAGAAGTTTGTCACGGAGATTTGCCCAGCTTAATTCCAAACGCGAAACTCCCCATCGTGGCGGCAAGGAAAGGTAACGATCTTTGCAATCTCAAAGGTCAGACAGGATCTCCAAGCCAACAGGTGGCCAAGCCACCAAAGCGCCGGCGACTTGCTGCAAATGCACGCGAAAGGAGGAGGATGCATGGGTTAAACCATGCTTTTGATGAATTGCGAAGCGTGATTCCAGCTCTGGATAACGACAGGAAACTGTCAAAGTACGAAACCCTGCAGATGGCACAAATCTACATCGCAGAGTTAGCCGAACTTTTGCGGAATGTAAGTGATGAGGAATCATCTCCTCGTTCGCATTCCAGTGACTGGGAGGAAGAGCAGCCACAAGGTCCGACGTGCCAGGACACACAACCCCTCACATGTCACCATGGTGCGGAAAGCCAAACGGGCTAACATGTCTTCTTGCAACTGAACATTTAATCAACCACACATTTTGTTTTTAACTTCTCATTGGAGAGATTGGGAACATAATTTATTTTTATAAGGTCCAAATGGCGAGAAAAAAAGGGTTTTCTCGCCCAATTTTGGGATGGCCCATTGCACTTTACGAATACTGCCGCCGAACCAGTGGCTGGAAAACCACCAGCAGAATAGTGAAGCAGAATAGCCCATTACGCTATGTAGGAAGGAACTGCAGATGCTGTTTTACACCGAAGATACACACAAAATGCTGGAGTAACTCAGCGGGTCAGGCAGCGTCTCTGGAGAGAAGGAATGGGTGACGTTTCGGGTCGAGACCCTTCAGACTATTAGGATACAACTAATCTCAGTTTTGAACGTGTGTGATGTTTCATTAGCAATTATTGCGCTGTTTTTACGGCCGGCTCAACACTGACATTGAAATTCAAGTCGCAGCCATGATCGTCCATGCCATGATCGTGTTATGTAACATCATTATTCCCCCCTCAGTCCAGGAATAATTCTTGGAAATTAATCATCATACCTGAATGAATCTGGAATGCATTCGAGAGACGTATTCAGAAAATTGTGTGCTGTAGAGTAAAATTATGCTTTATTTTTCAATAAATTCACCTTTGTATATCACGCAGGAATTTGATATTGGTATTTTGCAAATAATAATGTTCCTAGGGCAACCTAACATCCACTACGTTGGATGCACGCATTTATCTGTTTACAATTTAACTATTCTGCTCACTGAAAAAAAAAATCTGAAGTTTTGAATCGTGAAGGGTTTGGGACGGTGAATTCAATTCACAAACCTATAGCGTCAAAATATATGCAATCAAAATATTATTTGCCAAGACACATTGACTATAAGATACATGGACTACAAAGTATCCGTTACGCATTTATCAAAGGGCTTCAACTTTATTTTAAGCGTACAATGTACGCTTCGAAGAAAGTTGTAGCCCCCTTTCAATTGCGTAACGGATACTTTAGCGTTGAAAATAAATGTAGATGGGTTACTGGAACAATTTGTTAATGAACAAGGGATTCATAATTTATTATTTGAGGGGATTTGCTGAACTGGATATTTCAATTAGACGTTATTAAAATGGCAAAAAGGCAATGTACTCAATAACTTAACTTAAGTAAATGAATGTAAGTTGTAAAGAGCAGGTGCGTTGCCTGCATAGACCTGCACCTGTCACCGGGAAACGAACTTTGTCCTAGTCTGTGCACTTAGATTAATCAAGTTGAAATAAATTAAGCGAAGACGCCAACAGCAAAGGTCAAAAATAGCAGTTTGGTCAACAATATTTATTCTGTATTAATTCAGCGGGTCAGACAGCATCTCTGGAGGAAAGGTATAGATGACATTTCGGGTCGAGTTGAAGGGTAGCGACCCGAAACGTCACCTATTCATTTTCTCCAGAGATGCTGCCTGACCCACCGAGTTGCTCCAACTTTTTGTGTCTACCTTCGATTTAACCCAGCATCTGCAGTTCCTTCCTACACTTTATTCTGCATTGTGTTAGTTCACACAAATCGGTATAAACTGAAATTTATTCCTGTGAAAACCATCAATAATTTGGACGAGTACAGATGCTGGTTTATACCAAAGATAGACAAAGTGCTGGAGTAACTCAGCGGGTCAGGCAGCATCTCTGGAGTAAAAAGGATGGATGGCATTTTGGGTCGGGACCCTTCTTCAGACTGCAAGTGAGGGGTGGGGAGAGAGTAAGTGAGTTGGAGGCAAGAAACTTTGAATGCGAACGTTGTGTTCGCTGGTGAGATAAGCATTAAGGACAACCCCGAGAGTTGGGAGGTCATGTTGCAGTTGCATAAGACGTTGGTGAGACCGCATTTAGAATATTGTGTTCAGTTCTGGGCACCATGTTATAGGAAAGATATCGTCAAGCTTGAAAGGGTTCAGAAAAGATTTATCAGGATGTTGTCAAGACTAGAGGGTGTGAGCAAAAGGGAGAGGTTGAGTAGGCTAGGTCTCTATTCCATGGAGCGCAGGAGGATGAGGGGAGATCTTATAAAGGTATGCAAAATCATGAGAGGAATAGATCAGGTAGATGCACAGTCTATTGTCCAGAGTAGGGGAACCTGGACCAGAAGTCATAGGTTCAAGGTGAAGGGGAAAAGATTTAATAGGAATCCGAGGGGGAACTTTTTCACACAAAGGGTGGTGGGTGTATGGAACAAGCAGCCAGAGGAGGTAGTTGAGGTTGGGACTATCCCATAGTTTAAGAAACAGTTAGATAGGTACATGCATAGGACAGGTTTGGAGGGATATGGACCAAGCGCAGGCAAGTGGGACTAGTGCAGCTGGGACATTGTTGGTCTATGTGGGCGAGTTGGGCCGAAGGGCCTGTTTCCATACTGTTTCACTCTATGACTATCAGGTGGAAAAGGGTAACTAGAGAGAGTATGGGACCCCTTAGCAATCAAAGTGGTCAATGCTGTGTGGAGCAACAGGAGATGGACAAAGTCCTCAATTCCTTTTTCTCCTCTGTATTTACCAAGGAGAAAGACAGGAGGACGGAGGAACTTGGGGCAGTCAATGGAAGTGCCTTGAGAGCAGTCAGTGTTACATTCGAAGAGGTGCTGAAGGTACTATCGTGTATGAAGTAGACAAGTCTCCAAGGCATGATCCGAGGACATTGTGGGAAACCAGAAAGGAAATTGCGGGAGCCCTGGTTGAAATTTACGAGTCGTCTTCAAATGCAGGAGAGGAGCTGAAAGACTGGAGAGTGGCAAATGTTGTGCCGTTATTCATGAAGGGCTGCTGGGAAAATATTGGGGACTATAGGCCAGTGAGCTTTACATCTGTAGTTGGAGTTACTAGAGGGTATTCTGTGGGATAGGAATATACAGGCATTTAGATGGACAAGGGCTGATTAGGGATAGTCAGCATGGTTTTGTATGTGGGAGGTTGTGTCTCACAAATCTTTGAAGACGTGACCAAAAAGGTCGATGAGGGCAGAGTTGTAGATGTTGTTTACATGGACTACAGTAAAGCATTCGACAAGGTTCCTCGTGGTATACTGCTCTGGAAGGTTAGATTGCATGGGATCCAAGGAGAGATAGTTGAATGGATAGAAAATTGACTTCATGAGAGGAAACAGAGGGTGATGGTGAAAGGTTGCTTCTCAGACTGGAGGCCTGTGACTAATGTTGTGCCTCAGGGTTTGGTGCAGGGCCTGTTACTGTTTGTCATCTATATCAATGATTTAGATGAGAACATATACGGCAAAATTAGCAAATTTGCAGATAGTACAAATGTGGGTGGTATTGCAGATAGTGATGATGACTGTGAAGTATTGCAGCAGGATCTTGATCGATTGGCCAGGTGGGCTGAGGAACAGTTGATGTAATTTAATGTAGAAAAATGTGAGCTGTTGAAATTTGGGAAGTCTAACATGGGCACGACATACACAGTGAATGGTAGGGCTCTGGACAGTGTTGAAGAGCAGATGGATCTAGGAGTGCAGGTGCAGAGCTCCCTGAAGGTAGAGTTGCAGGTAGATCAGGTGGTCAAAATGGCTTTTGGCGCATTGGCCTTCATTAGTCAGAGTATTGAGTATAGAAGTTGGGAGGTCATGTTGCAATGGTACAAGATGTTGGTGAGGCCACATTTAGAGTATTGTGTTCAGTTCTGGGCACCATGTTATTGGGGAGATGTTGTCAAGCTGGAAAGGATACAGAGAAAATTTAGGAGGATGTTGCCAGGACTAGAGGATCTGAGCTATAGACAGAGGTTGAGTAGGCTGGGACTCTATTCCTTGGAGTGCAGGAGGATGAGGGGTGATCTTATAGAGATGTATAAGATCATGAGAGGAATTGGTTGGGTAGATGCACAGGCCCTCTTGCCCAGAGTAGGTGAATCGAGTACCAGAGGACAGGTTTAAGGTGGAGGGGAAAAGATTTAATAGGAATCTGAGGGGTAACATTTTCACACAAAGGGTGGTGGATGTATGGAACAAGCTGCCATAGGAGGTAGTTGAGGCATGGACCATCCCAACATTTAAGAATCGGTTAGACAGGTACATGGATAGGACAGGTTTGGGGGGATATGGACCAAATGCTGGCAGGTGGGACAAGTGTAGCTGGGACATGTTGGTCGATGTGGGCAAGTATCACGCTATGACTCTATGAGGAAGTCACATGAATGGCAGATGTTGGAATCTTGTTTAAAACACAAAGCGCTGGAGTAACGCAGCAGGTCAGACTCAGAGCCTAAAGATGAGTCCCGAACCGAAATGTCACCTATCCTTGTCCTCCAGAGAAGTTGGCTGAACCGCTGAGTTGCTCCAGCACTGTATGTTCATCAATCAGTTAATAATATGGACCTAATACAGTGGGGCAATACAAAGGTCCTTCCGAAAATATTCCTTTCAAATAAATGGACACAAAGTTTTCTTCTTCACACTGAAGGAAGGTGCCGACCCAAAACATCACCTATGCTTGTTCTCCGGAGATGTTGCCAGATCCGCTAAGTTACTGACTTCAGTTTAGTTTACTGTCACATGTACTGAGGTACAGTGAAAATCTTTTTGTTGCATAGTCAGCAGGAAGACAATACATGATTGCAATCAATCCATTTACATGATGTATAGATACATAATACGGGATAAGGGAATAGTCCTGCACTTTGTGTTCTTTATTGTCAACCAGCATCTGTAGTTCCTTTCAAATAAAACATTCCTTTCATATAAGGTATTGCTCCAAACAACAGCTGTAATTAAAAGCAGTGAATTAGCCATCAGGGGAAGATATCTAAGTAACAAGAAGGAACGAAGCACCTGATTTAAGATTTCAAATATTTGGGTTTACTTTCTGCCAAATTGAAAGAATACTTTTAAAAAGATATTAAAAGGTATAAACATTGTATCATTGAACATTCATGAACAAAAGCGGTGTGTTTAGAATCCATGTGCCATATGTGGCATGGTAAGTGAGTCTCGATCTGTCCCCATCCTCAATTAGGTTCCACGACACTGGATTTATTCATCACCTACCAGCAAGAACACCCTTGTCCACTTAAAGAAATCTCATTGAAACAAGATGCTAAAGTAATGGGTATCCCATAAATTTATTTCATAAATAATGCAACAGATCCATGAGGCAGCTGTATTTTTTCACGGTGCATTAACTTCACTGAGCTATCCCCCCGAACCCAGCTTCCTCCATGAACATAATAATCGAAAGAAATCCACCTACTATTTTATGCCAACAGCACAAACATTTTAACTGATTTCTAGCCTATTTCCCATTCATGAATTTTTAACTCTTCCATTCTCTAGCTGAATTTTTGGTGCTTTGTACTTGGAAGGTCCTACTGCAGTTGTACAGGGCCCTGGTAAGACTGCATCTGGAGTATTGTGTGCAGTTTTGGTCTCCTAATTTGAGGAAGGACATTGAGGGAGGTTCACCAGGTTATTTCCGGAGATGGCGGGACTGACATATGATGAAAGAATGGATCGACTGGGCTTATTTTCACTGGAAATTGGAAGGATGGATCTTATAGAAATATATAAAATTCTTAAGGGATTGGACAGGCTAGAGGCAGGAAAAATTTACGATATGTGGTCTACTGATACATAACCAAACTATGCTTAAGATACATTTAGACATGCACTTGTAGAGCGAATCATGCAAGTATCCGACATAATGTAGGAAAATGGGATTGGTTTAGATGGGCAAAAAGGCCAGCATGGACACAGTGGGCTGAAGAGCTCATTTCTGTCAAGACAGTAAATTCCACTTTTATGAAAGATATTATTATGCATGTGCTTTTATGCTGATATTTTCTGTTTTACCTGTCTTGTCGGTGTCAACACAAGGGCAGCAATAGTTCTCACATAGTAAGGTAGCCTGGTCAGTTCAAAATAGATAAATGCTGCAATAAAATGCACTTTCCTGGAAAATAATAGAGCACTTCAAAAAATATATTATCCGAGATAGTTATGCCATCTGTAACTAAGTGATAATCTCAAACAATGCAAATGGAAAGATTTTAATACTTATTCAATTTTTTAAATGTTCTCTTCTTCACACACCAAAACTTGACATTTTTGAGTAATGGAACTATGTGCATTTTGTTTAAAACATCTTGCAAGTGGGGTTATCACTGAGGTAGGGTTTTTTTAACCACAGTGCCTATTCATCACCTGAGATACAGTAACTAGTTAATTAGAACGAATTATATTCCAAAGCCTTTAAACACTTTTCTGTTATTGTCTGCATTGAAAAGAACTCATTTATATTTTAGAGTGTATTCAAAGACCAGCAATGAGTACAGTTAGCAGAAACTCCCATAGCTATTAAATTGACTCAATATTTCACCTGCGGTGGGGAATGGAAGGAGAGTAAAGACAATTCTGTGAATGGTGGTTTTAGAGTTCTTGCAGAAGACTGCATACTGATGTTAAATGTAATTTACACTTGCAATTTTATCATTTTTGTTGTGCTGGTTATGTTGATTTTTTTTTAAATTATGTCGAGAGAAAAAACTGATCTTACCAAGTGGAAGCCTGGGACCATTCATTTAAAGAACATCTAAGACAATGGTTCGAAGCAAATGGGTGCCAGTATTAGAAATTTGAAATTAATTTGAAACTTTGTTCGTTTGTTCAGATGCAGGACCAAATTTGAGCATGAAGGCACAAGATTTCATTATTAATACTCTGTCATAAATATTAAGGTGATTTTAACAAGCCTGGCAAGTTGTTTTCTGACATCTCATACATCTTTTTATGAACAGCTTCTTCGAACTTGCTGTAAATATCTGGGAGCTGAATCTTGGGCAGTATGGGGCTTTGATGTTGACTTTTGCTTCATCATTCTTAGACTTTAGACATTGGAAATACAGTGTGGAAACAGGCCCTTTGGGCCACTGAGTCCATGTCAACCAGCGATCACCCCTTACACTAACACTATCCCACACTCTAGAGACAATTTACAATTTTACTGAAGCCAATTAACCTACAATCATGTACGTCTTTGGAGTGTGGGAGAAAACCAGAGCACCCGGAGAAAACCCAGGTGGTCACAGTGAGAATGTACAAACTCCATACAGACAGCACCCATAGTCAGGATCAAACCCAGGTCTCTGCTCCACTGCTGTGCCACGGTGCCATCATGTCAGCGGGGAAGGGTAATACCTAGCTCCTCCTCACTCACCACATTCAAAACATCACTGAAGTCTCACCTCTTCAGCACTGCCTTCAACCACTGAAGGTCACCTCACCTTCTGTCTCCTTTCTCTGTTCGTTTACTTATTTATCTATTTATTCACTTCTCTATGTTCTAGAAATCCCTGTAAAGCGTCTTTGAGTGTTTGAAAAGCGCTATATAAATGTAATGCATTATTATTATTATTATTATTTATCCTACATAATCAAAGACTAGTCCACCCCGGTCATTTCTTCTTCTTGTTCCCATCCAGCAGAAGGTACAGAAGCTTGAAAGCGTGCACCACAATACCTAGGAACAGCTTCTTCTCCTCTGTTATCTGGCTTCTGAATGGTCCTTCCTCATGCTAGGGTTCTGCCTGATACACCTCTACCCCATTGTGGACATTGGACCGTCTATGCACTACAATGTAGACAACTATATTCTGCACTCTGAAACTTCCCCTTTGCTCTATCTGTCGTACTTGTGTTTGATTTGATTGTAATTATGTATAGTATTATCTAAACTGATTGGAAAGCATGTAAAGCAAAGATTTTCATTGTACGTCGGTACACACGACAATAATGAACCTAATCCTACACCTAATTGTGGTGAGGTTTATGAGATGTGCTGAAATTAACTGAAATAATTGCTAGATTATAATATAATATAGTGCCAAAACATCACTTGGCTCTTTGGAGCTTTGGGGCATTTTCACACTGTAAATGCCTTTGTAGAAATGCAAGTCTTTCGGTCTTTATAATTTTACAACTATGTATTTGGATCACCATGTTTTTACCCATAATACTTGTTGAGATCTATATTGGAATGACTGAAAGCATAGAGTGAAGTTATTTGCATCCTGCATGCACAAAATGCTTCTGTTGAGTTCTGGGCTGCATCTAAATGTCTGGGTCAAACATTGATGTTCATTCCATCTCCACAAGAAACTTATTTTTTTTGTGCAATTCTACAGCCTGAAGCTGGGAATCCCATTCATTTCAATGGGAATTCTCAGATTATAGATGAGGAATGCAATGTAATTTTTTTAATTCATTATTTTATTTTGATATTATTTAAAACATAAAACTAAATGTTTCACCATTTTAATTAACTTGCTATTTTTAAGTTTTTTGATAATTTGATTTATTCTATAATTTGCATTCATTTTCATTGTCTGACAGGTCATATAAAAATGTATTCATCTGGTCTGAAGAAGGGTCTCGACCCGAAACGTCACCCATTCCTTCTCTCCCGAGATGCTGCCTGACCTGCTGAGTTACTCCAGCATTTTGTGAATAAAAACCTTCGATTTGTACCAGCATCTGCAGTTATCTTCTTATACTATGTATTCATCTGGTGATTAGTTCCCTTATCCTCTCACTCCAGGTACAGTGGGTCAACATGATCGATTATCCACCACTAAACCAGTGGGCAGATGGTGATTCAGGCAGAAGCTATCTGGCAGCAGTGAGACATGTTCAGGGTGACCTGGCTCAATGTACCTTAAGCAGTACCCAGCACTGTGAAAAAGCAGGCTCTTTGTCAGTGCCAGAAACGTGGCAACTCTTATATACTGCCCAGGTGAGACTTGCTGTATGATTTTACAAAGCATTTCACTGTACCTGGGTACAGGCGACAATAAAGTATCAATGAATCATCAAATCACGTTTAGATGTGAAACCTAATTTCTCTGGGTGAGTGGGCAGCGAGTGGCCAAACGATACGATACGGAAAAAGTCGCATCTCCGTCGAGGTAAGAGATTAAAAAAGGTTTCCCCCAACCCCACCCCCGCCCCACCCCCCCACATAAAACAAGCTAATGAACACTAAAACATACATTTAACACATACTATAAAACAACAAAGAAGGAAAAGGATGAGACAGACTGCTGGAGAGGCAGCCACTGCAGCGCCACCCGGTGGTAATGTTATTAAATTTTATCTACAAGTTCTCAGTTAATTGAAATTTTTCTCAGAAATATATGTAGATATTTTTCTAATAAAACAATTGATTTGAATCATGAAATTAAGTGACAATAATAGTTTTGAGAAGAAACTATTGATTGCCAATTGTGTTACTTGTCTGACAGTACTTTAAGTAAATACTGAATAAAATTTTGTTCTCGGTGAATATAGCATTGATAAGACTTTGCCTTCCATCACAGTGAGGGTGTGCCTAGAGCAATCACTGTGATGGCTGTTTTATGTAAACAATTATATCTGTGTGTCTTGTGCTTTTTAATGTCTACTGCCGGACCCTGATGTGAGAGGACGCTGGCGTTGAGTATTCGCCGCTTTTCCGTCAGGATAGTTTGTCTGTTTGTTTCTATGTTAATTGTTTTTGTAAAGCGCTTTGAGCATGTGATAAGGCGCTATATAAAATAAATGGATTATTATTATTATTATTATTATTATAAGTCACAAGAAAGGTTAAATCAATGTAGTATTATGTAATATATGAGGCACATACATAAAAAATCAGTAAGGAGTACTGTTTAGTGTTGGGCAAGGTCTACTTAATTTTACTTTAATCAACTGAGGCAGACAAGGAAACTAAGGTCCCATTATCGTTGATGGATTTTACCATGCTTGACTGGTCCCCTTTTGCTTGGAGTCAAATTGTATCATTTATCTTTTGGTTGTATAATCTGTCCTACTGTTAATCTTGATTAGTGCAGAGTTACTACTCATTTTGTTGGTTGTATTTAGTAACGCTGGCCAAGTTAGCATCCTCCACTCCTTTCATTGGCAGTGGATTTGAATAAGCATAGAAACAAGTGTATACATTTCTTCAAAGCATTGGGCGGAAGCCACATTCCACAATTAACAGCTTTAACACTGAAGAAACTTGATTAATTTCTCTTTTAAATTTGTCATATTTGGAGAAAGACTTGGAATGTTTCACATTTTTGTCTGAGAGATTTTACACCGATAATTAAAGATAATTTTCTGTGGTTACTTTAATTTAAAAGAATTATGAAGTGTAGAGTAAATATATCCACTGTATAAATAAATATAGATAAGTCAAACATTTATTTTGCAATGCTGACATTTGGAGAATTAACCATGATCAGAGGAGCATTATAAAATGTGCTGTACAAAAATGGATTTAAATAACTTGATATAATGGAATTACTTCTCAGAGATTTATTCACAAAATGCTGGAGTAACTCAGCAGGTCAGGCAGCATCTCGGGAGAGAAGGAATGGGTGATGTTTCGGGTCGAGACCCTTCTTGAAATGTAGTAGATTTTTTAACTCTTATCTTATGGTCCATTTCCCCAACTTAATCAATTATTAAATGGGAGCAGTAGGTTTGATACGGTGAACCTGGTGGAGGGTCTACATCAATTGACATCTGTATCTCTTGTCTCCCCTTTGATGTTGGTGTTGAGTCTTGACAGCCACAGCGTTGCATCCTACAGATCTTAGGAAAATGTACATGAGTAATCATACGCAGATAAACGATGAGCATTTGATGGCACTGGGCCTGTACTTGCTGGAGTTGAGAAGAACCTCATTGAAACGTACCAAGTAATGAAAGGCTTGGATAGAGTGGATGTGGAAAGGCTGTTTCACTAGTGGGAGAGTCTAGGACTGGAGATCATAGCCTCAGAATTAAAGGACGTTCCTTTGGGAAGGAGATGAGGAGGAATTTCTTTAGTCAAAGTGGAAATCTGAGGAATTCTTTGCCACAGATGCATGTGGAGGCCAAGTCAATGGATACTTTTAAGGCAGAGATAGATAGATTCTTGATTAGTACAGGTGCCAGGGGTTATGGGGAAAAGGCAGGAGAATGGGGTTAGGAGGGAAAGATAGATCAGCGGGGTGGACTTGATGGGGTAGACTTGGCGGGGTAGACTTGATGGGCCAAATGGCCTCTATTACTATCCCTCATGACCTTATGACCTAATGCATGTATGCACATGGAGACATATATTTTGGTTCAATTATTCAATGAAATGTGAAAAGGAAACATTTCTCAATATTTTCCTTAAAGTTCTAATTTTATCTCAAGGCATATATTTTCTGGTTCTGGCAACAAAATATCAGGACACAGGTTTAATAGTCTTTACAATTGTTTGTTTATTTAACTTAGGGTTTGCAGAGAAATGCTGGAGTGATTTTGTTGGAAACTGCTTATTCCTTGTAAAGTCTGTGAAGTGCTGAACTACTATCTACCTCTGATGTCCCTTGGACTATCTTTGACCAGACTTTGCTGTCTTTACCTTGCACTATACATTATTCACTTATCATGTATCTATCTATATACTGTAAATGGATTGATTGTAATCATGTATTGTCTTTCTGCTGACTGGTTAGCATGCAACCAAAAGCTTTTCACTGTACCTCGGTACACGTGACAATAAACTAAACTTCTTCTTGCGTTTGAGGCAACAGAAGTTATGAAGCTGTTTCTGCTTCTGCTGTCTCTGTTTGTTGTCGTTCGCCTGACTGAGGTCAGTTGACAGGGCTCACCACGGGGAGGTCGACAACATGAGCCCTTAAATTAAACTGAACTGATATAACTTGAGCTTCCAGACAAAGAACATGCTGTGAACTCAGGTAACCCAAGTCTGGCTACTAGCCTGAACTAGTTAGAATTGATAAAACTAAGGCAGAACTGTGAACACCAGCCCCTTATTACGATGCAGGTAATGAGGTAATGCCAATCTGCCCCCTGGAATCAGGACCAATGAGGAAGGGGCACAATCTGGGTGATTGGTTTTGAGTCAGTGTGAAATGGTGCAGAGATTGATTGTCTAATTATTTTATATAGATAAGAAGGCCTGTGCACCATTGTTATTTTGTAGATTTTTAATTCGTTTTGATGGATTTATCTCCTCTCGCCTGGAGATGTAACAACTGCAAACTGCAAATAAAGAAACCTTGAAACCTACTGTGTAGGAAGGAACTGCAGATGCTGGTTTAAACCGAAGGTAGACACAAAATGCTGGTTTAAACCGAAGGTAGACACAAAATGCTGGAGTAACTTAGCAGGACAGGCAGCATCTATGGAGAGAAGGAATGGGTGACTTTTTGGGTCAAGACCCTTCTTCAGACCTACTTGAAACCTACTAATGGACTCTGAGCGTGTTTAAAAAGCGCATTCTAATATGCCTGGATTTAACAATCACTCCTGTGACTTATACGCATAACCCATGTACTGTACCTCACTGATTGTACAACACTTTATATTTCTCATGCTACAGCAACTAAGGTAAGTGGTAAAATCCAAGACTAAGCACTAGTTCTTAGGCATAAGAAGTATGTTTTAAAATGAATCTGCTATGTTTTCAAATGTCAGTCTGGAGTTGCTTACTGCCATTTCTCTTTTGGGACCCTCCAAATGTCTCTCTTCCATTAGTCAAGGGGTACAGAAGTAAGAAAACACTGGCCCCAGATTCAGGCATAGTTTTTTTTCCAGCTGTTATCAGGCAACTGAACCATCCTATCAACAATTAGAGAGCGGGCCTGATCTACCATCTACCTGATTGGAAACTCTCAGATTATCTTTAATCAGACTTCACTGGACTTTATCTGGCAGTAAACACTATTTCCTTTATCTTGTATCCGTTCACTGTGAATGGCTTGATTGTCACCATATATAGTGTTTACACTGACTGGATTGCACGCATTAAAGAAGCTTTTCCCTGTACATGTGACACGTAACTAAACTAAACTAAGCTGCAATTGTTGTCTGAAGAATTCTTAAATTTTCACAGTAGTTTGACAAAATTGGGTGCCAATCCCAATAATTTATTACAAATACAAGAATCAATTGGAGTGGTAAATACAGACCGATTAAAAAATAGTTCACCGCACGTTTAAAATGATAAAGAGGAACATGCCTAACTGCCACTGAGAATTTTTTTTTCTTTTCAAATGACACGAGAACAGCTTTTCTCTCAAACACGTCTGCTGACGATTTGAATAAAGGTTTCAGAATGGGTTTATCTATTGTGATCATGTGTAAGAAGAAGGGTCTCGACCCGAAACGTCGCCCATTCCTTCTCTCCAGAGATGCTGCCTGACCCACTGAGTTACTCCAGCATTTTGTTACCTTCGATGTGTAAGGAAAGGGTTAACTGTTCTAAAAAGTGCTTGACTCTCTGCAAACAGTCACAATGTCTGTTCTTGCTGCATAAGCTAAATGTTAGAAATTAGAAGCACAGGCGACACTGTATGACAAGAGTGATTAACAAAAATAGCAAAAAGAGACACTGCTCAAGGTGATGGTTCAAATGTTCATCAGTTCTAGGAACAGAATTAGGCCATTAAGCCCATCAAGTCTACTCTGCCATTCAATCATGGCTAATCTATCATTGCCTCTCAAACCCATTCTCCTGCCTTCTCCCCATACAGGAACCCCTGACACCATTACTAATCAATACTCTGTCAATACTCTGTCAATCTCTGCCTTAAAAATATCCATTGATTTGCCTCCACAGCCATTTGTGGCAATGAATTCCACAGATTCATCACCCTCTGGTCAAATAAATTCCTCCTCATCTACTTTTTAAAGGTACATTTTTTTATTCTGAGGCCTCTAGTCTGAGACTCTCCAACTAGTGGATACATCCTCTCCAAATCCAGGCCTTTTACTGTTCGGTGCTCCAAGGTAATCATGCTCCAAGTCACGTTAACTGTGGTCAGTGATTGGCCACAACCCAAGGATAGAAGTCTGGAAACCGAATATAATGGAGGGCAAGCCCACCAAAAATTGGGATTTCCCCTTCAGGCTTGATTGTGACCGGTGTAAAGAAGATGCCAACAGACAAGACAGCCTGCCATCTTGGATTGGGGGTCCCTGGGCATTGATTAAGTATTTGTCTTGTTCATATGAGTGATCTTTTAAGAGAGCGTGCTACATCATAAATTACCTGTCTGCTTCCAAACTCATCACGCTCTAGTACCTGAGAATGAACAATACATCAGGTTCTGAATATAAATTGGGCGTTGGCCATTTTTGTGTGCCAATCCAAAATGAATAAAACATGTGTTAACTCGAAATGGCATGAGACCCAAATCCGACAGTCTTTGGATAAGTTAAATCCTCGCCCAAAGTTCAAATTCATTTATTTCAGTATAAATTTTAAGATAGTTAAAGTCAAACCAATATTTTCATAATGATTGAAATACAAATAGTTGCTCACACTATTGATTTTACTCAACAGCTCCCTTGGTATTTTCTAATCTCAAGCATTGAGAATGAATTGTCTTTCTGCAAGACTCTAGATTTTTATCTGGTGAGAGCTTAGAGTAAAATCTCAGCTCAAATGATAGCCAAGGTACGTCCAATGCATGATTGGAGTACTAAGTGGATGAGATGATTGGGAAAACTGAAAGTGTCTATCTGATAAAAATAAATAAATTGGCCACTTTTGCCATCAGAAAAACGTTAAGAATAATAGTGTTAACAGCATTATCTCTCAATGTTACAAGAACTGCAGATATCAGTGGTACTGAGCTGGGAATGTCTGATATGTTCTTTACAAGATAGGTTCTTTTTGTTTCTCTCATTATTGAAGTTCTACAGATGACAGGAAGTTGATATATTTCTGCTTTAGAACCCATTTTAAACATCAAGTATCCTATGAACCATTTCATAATTATTAATTATTGCCTTTCAACCTTTCTGGCACTGAACATTGGCTCTTGCAAATATGGCTTCTCATACTTTTAGGCGTTAACTAGACTGAGTGGATCTGTTGGGCCCACATCTCAACTGGCAAGGCCACCTCTGAATTGTTCAAATCTTTCTGTTGGCAATCCAAACACCCCAACAACCTTCACCTCCGGTCAGTCCGCCTAAACCTACTTAATCTCCTGGTTGCTAAACGCTTTAACTCCCCCTCCCATTCCCACACTGACCTTTCTGTCCTGGGCCTCCTCCATTGTCAGAGTGAGGCACATCACAAATTGAAGGAACAACACCTCATATTTTGTTTGTGCAGCTTACACCCCAGCGATATGAATTTGACTTCTCTAACTTCAAATAACCCTTGCCTTTCCTCTCTCTCCATCCCTCCTCCCTTCCCAGTTCTCAGACCAGTCTGACTGTCCTTGTTTATATTTTATATCTGTTTGCTTAGTTGTTATCTTCTCCAAGCTAACAATGATCCTACATTTTCTTTGATCACCTCCCCTTTGACTCGTTTTCACACCTTACACTTCCTTATCTCTTTATCTCCCTCTCCCCTGACTCAGTCTGAAGAGGGTCTCAACCCGAAAAGTCACCCATTCCTTCTATCCAGAGATGCTGTCTATCTTGCTGAGTTACTCCAGCATTTTGTGTTAACCTTCTTTTACCATTGTATTATGAGATGATTTTCTTTTCAGGCAATGGTGTTTATTCAGGCATCTATACTTGACCGAGATTGAAAGCTTGTTTTCATTTGTATAAATGGCGACCATATCGTAGACTTCATATTTACTGACTACTAGACCAAGTGGACCCGTTGGGCCCATTCCTCGTAGAGGGGGGACAGGGACGGGGAGAGGGTGTGATTGAGTGAGCCCTGGACCCAAAGCCTCTCCTGTATTGTAGCACCCTCAACCCCCCCATTCAATCCCCCTTATCCCCCCTTATCGCCTCCCTCCATTCTTAGGGGCTCTCTGGCGCCGCCACCATTCCCACCCGTTGGGTTTCCATTGTGACGTCGAACATGGAGGTATTACTGCGCATGGGCGGCTGACGGGCACAGCAAGTGGAAAAGGGATTTATTAAAGTTTAAAATGTGACTATTCAGAATCCTGATAACAGATGGGGATCTGCCCAAAAAGAGCAGGGAGAAGAAGGAATGACCAGGGTGAGACAAGTCTCTGATTACGTTGGCTTCTTTTCCGAGGTTGCATGAAGTGCACATGGAGTCAGAGGCCGAAAGCCTGGTTTGCATGACGGACTGGGCTATATCCCCATCTCACTGCAATGCTGAAGTAACCCAGTGAGTCAAGCATCTCAAGAGAATATGGATAGGTGACTTTTCAGATCAACACCCTCATGCAGTAAATAGTGTAGATAGAAACAGAAAATTGAGAAACGGCATTAACAAATTGGGAGTGATGAAAACGATCCATTTTGGATTCAAATTAAACACCGCAGATTTTTTTTTCCAAGAAGACAAGAACTATGGACGAGCAAGAATCTAACTGAAGAACCCTTTGTGGAAAGGCAAAATATATAAAAAGGTCAAATGGATTTTTGCCATAACATCAAGGATACAATTCTAAAGTTAATGCGTGCGCCCTCTTCTAGATTATTCTTTTCAGTGCCGGTAAATAAACCAGGAAGGAAATATGACCTTGGAGTGGCATAAAAAGCTAATTAGCAACGATGATTTGGGACTATAGTGGGTAGTTGTGTTGGCTAGGCCTGTATTCCTGAAACTTTAGATATTATCAATAGTCATGGAAGAGCAAAGAATATTGGACATATCTTTTGATAGCGTTTTATCTGTCTGTGCATGACGTCAGTAAGCACCTATTTCTCTTTATGACAGTGGAAATGTGCAGTTGTCTGCCTTGAAAACAACGGAGGTTTTGTCAGTTGTTTAGTCAGTGAAATTAAGATTTTTGTTAAAAGTAATGAATTTAAGAAATATAGAAAAGAGTTAAAGCACAAGGATAGGTGATAACAAGGGAAGGGGTAGAATGAAAAAAAGGAAATACATAAAACCAGAAACATTTGAACAGACATTTATACTAAAAGTTAAAATTTGGCTTGCGTTTAATTTTGATTTTTAAAAATATATTTAAATTATATTTTTTGCTAACTATTGAACTTTGAATAACTGAAAAGGTTTTTTAAAGAATACCACTCTTATAAGATTACACTTATTATTGTTTATACTTTTAGTATTGTTATAAAGGTTTAATCTAATACCACCAAACCCTCCCAAAGTGTGGCAATTATCAAGTGGTGTCTCAAGGGAGCATTTTCATCAGTTTGCATCAGTACTTTTTTAAACAAACCAAATCTCAGAACATTGCTCAATCCCAACAGAAATAATTTTGAAAAACTGCCCAATGTGACAAATGTATAGATGAACAGGTGCCCAAGAATGCAAATACATAAATTCTGCAAAGAACACATATAGCACAAAAAAAAACTAGCCAATCAGTCCTGATGAGGTGCCACGGATGCTGAATTCCTACAATAGTCTGTTTTTTTTCTCTCTAAATTATATCACCCACAGTCTCTTGTGACTCCAACTGGCCACTACATTTTAAGTTCGTGAACAGAATTCAGCATTTGCAAAATTTAACTTGGAGCAAATGAAACGATATAGGGTTAGTGAGTGTAAGAAAATAACTGCAGATGCTGGTACAAATCAAAGGTATTTATTTCACAAAATGCTGGAGTAACTCAGCAGGTCAGGCAGCATCTCAGGAGAGAAAGAATGGGTGACATTTCGGGTCGAGACCCTTCTTCAGTCTGAAGAAGGGGCAGCAGCGGCGGCAGCAGCGGCGGGCTGTTGGCGCCAACAACCCGGTGCTGCGTCAAACAGGCACAGGAGGGAGATTGGCTTTAATATATGGCCAGGATAATGGTGAGTATGGTGGTGCAAGAATTGTAGCGCTATGGTGTACCGTTTTGGCTGTGTGAACGTCAAAAGTTATGCTGCACACATACACACATACACACATGCACACGGATACAGAGTTTCATAGATAGATAGTTAGATAGATAGTTAGATAGATAGTTAGTTAGTTAGTTAGTTAGTTAGTTAGTTAGATAGATAGATAGATAGATAGATAGATAGATAGATAGATAGATAGATAGATAGATAGATAGATAGATAGATAGATAGATAGATAGATAGATAGATAGATAGATAGATAGTAAGATAGTTAGATAGATAGATAGATAGATAGATAGATAGATAGATAGATAGATAGATAGATAGATAGATAGATAGATAGATAGATAGATAGATAGATAGATAGATAGATAGATAGATAGATAGATAGATAGATAGATAGATAGATAGATAGTAAGATAAGATAGCTGTTCCACACAAGCACTTTTCTAATAAGGAAATTGTAGGACGTTGGCATTTTGTCCCGTGGTTTCTAATTAGCAGTACACGTTTCATTTGCATATCACCAAGTAACTATCTCAATCTTTCATGCTTTAGTTGTTTATTCATTTATATCTAAAGCTATGGAAATAATGGGATTTCTGTCAAACAATTTATTTCTTTGGAACCCTTGACATGTAACCAGAGCAATATTGGAAGATTGATTGTACCAGTTAGATTAAATATTGCAAGATTATTAGAAATTGTTCTTTCAGTTTCAAATTAGGTGAAACATTGATTAGTTTATAAACTTGTAAGTAGTTTATCACCCCGTATATAATACAAAATTAGTAAAATCAGCGGCTGGAATTTGTGTGTGAGATTAATTAATATACTCAACCTGTGGAGAATTGTTGTCAGTCAAGCTATCCTATGAATTAGAAATTATTTATAACCAGAAAACATGGAAAATAGAAGTATGTCAAAAAGAACCACTGATTCCCTTAATATCTGCTGCAATCGTTTTAATAGTACTTAATTAAACTGTACACTCCTAGACTCAGACAAAATTCCTAAGAATACAACATAGAAAATCTCATCCAATTTTAGGATTTTAAATTATTTTCAAATATCATGAAATCAAAGTTTGATGATCAAGAATGTATTTATTGAGAATTCTTAATAATTTAGAATCGCGTATAAAACTAAAATTGGCAATGTAAATTAGGAGAATGTGTTAGTTGCATGAACAATTCCATTAAGCAAACGTTAGAAAAGACACACATACATACACATAAACACACACATAAACACACACACACATATATATAATCATATATTGGTGTTTATATATATATATGTGTGTGTGTGTGTGTGTGTGTGTGTGTATATATATATGTGTGTGTGTGTATATATATATACACAGCAATATATTTATATTTATGTTTGTGTGCATGCACATTGTGTGGGGTATATATGTATTACATAGATATACACACATTCATATATCTCACCATACCATTTATTACACTCAACATTAGAATTAATTCCAGCACAAACTTCTAAATCTCTCCTTTTTTAATGTACTAACTATTCGGATGTGTCAGGCACACACAAGTGGCAATATTTTTTCCAATAGATTTTATATTTTCTTAATTAAAGTGTTAGATAATGTGAGAGATGAAATTAAATTGTGAACCAGGGTAGGTCAATGACAGAGTGAGATAATGGAGCTAAAGAGAAACGTAAAGAGTTTGCATTCGGTACTGATCTAAGTTAGTAAGAATAGCAGTTTATTAAATCTTAAATATCTCAGAGATATCCTTAATTATAGGCAGTTTCAAGCATATAAAATCATAAAAGAAATATAAAAGAATTCATCAGAATTCACATGGAATATATCAGAGCCAGAAAAGATTCAATTGATCAAACAATTTTTTTGCTTTAGTTTTAGTTTTGTAGTTGCAGTGTGGAAAAGGCCCTTCAACCCACCGAGTCCAAGCTTACCAAAGATCCCTGCACACTAACACTATCCTGCACACAAGGGACAATTTATAATTTTACTGAAGCGAATTAACCTACAAACCTGTACGTCTTTGGAGCATGGGAGGAAACCGGAGCACCTGGAGTAAACCAATGCAGGTCACGGGGAGAGCATACAAACTCCGTACAGACAGCACCCTTGGTCAGAATCAAACCCAGGACTCTGGCGCAGCAACTCTACCGCTGTGCGGACGTGCCGCCCAATTTTGTTGCAAGTGATAGTTCATAATTGATAGGAGCAGAATTGGGCCATTTGGCCCATCAAGTCTACTCCGCCATTCTAGTCCGTATTCTCTATCTTGAACTCTCATCCTCCTTTGGTTCAATTCCCAAACCCTCTTTTGCTGCACCCCAACTATACGAGCCAGCGCCTGATCCCTTGGCCTATTTCCTCCAAATTTCTGTCCACCCAATCTCCTGCTGCTGCTTCATGCTAACTGATCCATTAAAGGTTCTCTCACCCAACATACAGCCCCTCTCACTTTCAAATTTGCCAACACATCCCTTTCCTTAAAAATACATGTATTCCACATCCTTCCAAATCACTATGCAATTTTTCCCCAGAGTTTTTTAATCTGCCAACACCTTCCAAAGGCACTGTATTTTTACTTTGCCAGTATGTTTTCCGTAGTACCAATATGATCGGTTCAAAATTAAGGCCACAGCAAAGATCTCTTCCCAACCTGCCTGTAGTCTTTCAAAAGATGACCACATCCTTCTTCTCCAGTTAAAAATGTTAAAAATGACTGCACCCACCCAGTCTATTCTTTATCTTACCAGAATCATGTAAAAGCCTTTTTTTGTTATCTTCCTCCAACCTCCAGCAAAACCTTTATTGCCTCCATGATGTCATTCTATTTTTCCTCTATCTGTGGCTCCTTGATGAAATGACAAAAAAATAGAGCCCCTCTTTAAACATGTCCAGTGTTGAAGCCCAGCGGACTCCCATGCCAACTCTCCCAACCCTTATTTGACTTTGACATATGAAACTGTTTGCCTGACATTCATTGCTGGATGACCTTTAAACTAACTATTGGCTTCTTCCCCAATACAAAATCTCTTCTTGCAGTTGCTGATTTCATTCACATCTTTGACAGGTGAGATTGAATTAAACTGCTTTGAAATTGTGTCACGTCCGACCTTGAGTTGAGCTTGCAATCACATCTGGAACCTCGCCCAATAATAATGCTGCCTTTGCTCATTTGCTGCTCGAGTCCACATCCACTGCATGGTATTCCTCGCCTTGACGGCTTCGGCCACCACTGTCTACCTTATATAAACTGGGGATTATACAAACATTTCTTATCTTCTGTAGATCACACCTATCATCCCTCACTCCTCGCCCTCTCACTCATACTTACTTAAATCAGCTTCTTTTTAGTTTAGTTGTAGAGATACAGCATGGAAACAGGCCCTTTGTCCCACCAATTCCATGCCGACCAGCGATCTCCATACACTTGCACTATCCTATGCATGAGGGACAATTTGCAATCTTTACCAAAGCCAATTAGCCTACAAACTTGTACGTCTTTGGAGTGTGGGAGGAAACTGGAGCACCTGGAGAAAACCCACGCAGGTCACAGGGAGAACGTACAAACTCCGTACGAACAGCACCCATGGCAGCACCTCTACCACTGCCCCACCGTGACACCCTTAAACTGATCGGAGCCACTCCAGTTTCTCACCAATTCACTAGATGGCTGAGGTGTGCATCTTTTTTGTGGAGAGGGTTAGACTTAAATTTTAAGCCATTTTTAAGGACCAACAATAAAAAAGTATTGCTTTAAGAAGATAGCTATGAAATCCCCAGTTCTCAATGTTCCCTCATCTCTGCACAATTATCTCTTTATTGCTCCAATTTAGCTCCCTCGCTGCCCCTCACTGTTTCACTTGCTCTCTCCTCATTGCTCCACTAACATCAGTTACAATGTACTATTTACTTACAGCACACTGCCCTCTGACTCGCCCTCAGTGCCCCCTCACTGACCTCCCACTCTCCTCTGCAGCCCTTACATTCTCCCTTACTTCTCCTCACAATCCCTCACTGCCCTTTCACTGCACCGTCACTGGCCTCATATCCCTCTTTGCACCCCTCACATTCTCTCTCACAGCCCGACAAACCCCCCCCCCCCTCACTGCTTATTAATTCCCCTTCACTGTCTTCTTACTCCCCTCACTTCCCTCCCCCCCCCCCCCCCCTGCCTTTAGAACTCCTCATTCCCATTCACTTCCCCCACAATACCAAAGATGGATACAAAAAACTGGAGTAACTCAGCAGGACTGGCAGCATCTATGGAGACAAGGAATGGGTGACGTTTCGGGTCGAGACACTTCTTCAGTCCTTTGTTTCTTGAACAGTGATATTATGTTTTCTATCCAAAAGTTCCTTCCAAAATCTGGAGAATTTTGATGATCAAACCAGTGAATGGGTTGTCACGGAGCCATCTGTTTTAGAACCCTAAAAAGACCAGGGTATTTTTCAGCCTTTTGTCCTGTTAGTTTCCCTTAAGCCTTTTCTCTGGTGATATTAATTATTTTAAGGTCCTTGCTTTTTTTTGCCGAGCGGTTTCCCATTATTTTTGTAATCCTTTTTTGCTATTGAGGGCGTGCAGCGTAGGTTTACTAGGTTAATTCCCGGAATGGCGGGACTGTCATATGTTGAAAGATTGGAGCGACTAGGCTTGTATACACTGGATTTTAGAAGGATGAGAGGAGATCTTATCGAAACGTATAAGATTATTAAGGGGTTGGACACGTTAGAGGCAGGAAACATGTTCCCAATGTTGGGGGAATCCAGAACAAGGGGCCACAGTTTAAGAATAAGCGGTAGGCCATTTAGAACTGAGATGAGGAAAAACTTTTTCAGTCAGAGAGTTGTGAATCTGTGGAATTCTCTGCCTCAGAAGGCAGTGGAGGCCAATTCTCTGAATGCATTCAAGAGAGAGCTAGATAGAGCTCTTAAGGATAGCGGAGTCAGGGGGTATGGGGGGAAGGCAGGAACGGGGTACTGATTGAGAATGATCAGCCATGATCACATTGAATGGCGGTGTTGGCTCGAAGGACCGAATGGCCTCCTCCTGCACCTATTGTCTATTGTCTATTATATCTTCTATTGTGTTTTAGTTTTAGTTTTAGAGATACAGAGCAGAAACCGGCCCTTCGGCCCACCGAGTCCGCACCGACAAGCTATCCCCACACATTTACACTATCCAACACACACTAGGGACAATTTGCATTTATACCAAGCCAATTAACCTACAAACCTGTACGTCTTTGGAGTGTGGGAGGAAACCGAAGATCCACGCAGGTCACGGGGAGAACGTATAAACTCCATACAGCCAAGCAGCCGTAGTCAGGATCGAACCCCGTTTTCTGGTACTGTAAGGCAGCCACTCTACCACTGTGCCATTGTGCCTCCCTAAAGACATACGAAAGGTTTATAAAGTGCTGGAGTAACTCAGCAGGTCGAGCATCATCTCTGGAGGACATGGATAGATGACGTTTTGGGTTGGGACTGATTTCTGGCACCATAAGAGTAAAGGGTACCTTTAATATTTTTTGCATGTGGAATGAATATATCACAGATAAAATAATATCATTACTCAAATAATTTTCAATATTTAAAATAAACAGAAAATGCCGTAATTACTGAGCATCGGAGAGCATGCTTAGAAAGAGAAAACGTTCTCATTTCAGGTGGATATCCTTTTATTATTTAATTTCCAACCATACTATTTATTTTTTGCTTGGGTCTAAACCCATCATTTGCAAACTAAGAAACAAAATGACAGGTTAGTTCTGCGCCAAACTTCACAATTATATTCAACAATAATAATTCTATTTGGACATTGTTTCTGTTCTGTAACCTCAGAAACAAAATTATAAAAGTATACATTTTCCTTCAGGTAAGTAAAGATAGAAGGCAAGTAATTATTTTTATATCTAAACATAGTTTTTGTTTAATAAATTCAGAATATGTTCACGCTACAAAGGCTTTTGGAGTTTTGGATATTTCAGAGTAATTAATATCAAGTCTATATAAGATGGTTTTCCTAGAAATAGTTGAAGATGATAGATTGTGTAATAAAAAATTAAACTTGGATTTGTCAGTAATAAAGAGCTGATACTACAGACCATGGGTGGTTAAACAAGGATAAGTTACTTGGTAGCTGTTTAATTCACCTATGAATATTTCATAAGGTTACAGCAGCCTTTTAGCCTGCATGCTGTAATGGTGAAGAAAGAAGTAGGCAGCTTCCATTCTCCATCTGGCAGAATATGTGGGTAGATCTGTGGGAGATACAAGAGGTAGAAATTCTGTCAGAGTTAAGGTCAACAAACCTGAGATATTCTATTGTTTTTCATACAAGGTATAAAGTAATTGATAAAAGCAAAGCTATCATTGTGCAAATTGTACCTGCATGCTCATCAATCTATTCCTTAAACATTATAACAGAAATCTTCTGGTATATCCCATTTATTACATTGAGCAATTTCACCATGTACAGATAGGGAGATCAGCTTAGTGTCACGTACACAGGGTGCAATGAAATTCCTTGCTTGCTTGAAGCTCACAGAGTAAACAGTACACATGATAATGATAATTACAATCGTAAATACAGCATTGCATGCAAAACAGCAAGATAGTTGTACAAAATCTGAGTAGGGCAAAATAATATTAAGGTACAATAATGGAATAGCGTGGCAGAATTATGAGTAAGAATACATTTTAGTTTAGTTTATTATCTCGTGTACCGAGGTTAAGAGAAAAGCTTTTTGTTGCATGCTAACCAGTCAGCGGAAAGACTGTACATGATTACAATCGAGCCATGCACAGTATACAGATACATGATAAAGGGAATAATGTTTAGTACGAGATAAAGTCCAGTAAAGTTTGATTAAAGATAGTCCAAGGGTCTACAATGAGGTAGATAGTAGCTCACGACCGCTCTCTAGTTGGTGATAAGGTGGTTCAGTAGCCCGATAACAGCTAGGAAGAAACTGTCCCTGAATCTGGTGGTGTGTGTTTTCAGACCTGCACCTATTACCTGATGGGAGAGGGGAGAAGAGGGAATGACTGGGGTTGAGACTCGTCCTTGATAATGCTGGGAGCCTTACCGAGGGAGAGTGAAGTGTAGATGTAGTCAATGGAAGGGAGGTCAGTTTGTATGATGGTCTGGGCTGCGTCCACAATTCTATGCAATTTCTTGCGATCTTGGATGGAGTTGTTCCCAAACCATGCTGTGATGCATGCATCCTGATAAAATCCTTTCTTGGTGTGCTTTCTTGGCTATTGGTTTGATATGGCTAGTCCGGGACATTTTGCTGGTGATATACACCACAGGGAACTTGAAGCTTCCAACCATCTCTATTTTGGTGGTGTTAATTTATGTGTATCGATTCATTTTCTGGGGTCGATCATTATCTCCTTTGTCTTGCTGACACTGAGAGAATGGTTGTTGTCTTGAGGTTCTCAATCTCCTTCCTGTACATATCATCACTATTAGGCTTGGTGTAGTCTGCAAATTTATAAATTGAATTGGATTTGTACTTGGCTGCACAGCCATGGGCGAATAAAGAATACAGAAGGGGGCTGAGAATGCATCCTTGCGGAGCACAAGTGTTGAGGATTATCGTAGAGGATGACAGCATCTTCGGGAATGAGCGGAGAAAGAGACAATTGGTTTAGAAGTTGGATAGCAGTGGGGAAGACCCTTTTCATAAATCCGGATGTCTGTGCTTTCAAACGTGTTGAAGATAGAAGAGAGAAAATCGAATGGCCAGGCGAACAGACAACATCAGTGATACTTCCAAACTTCCTGATGCAACACACTGGGAAGGTGGACTGAATGAATAAAGTGATTAGCCTGTGAAGGACTGGGCTGTGTTCACCACTCTCTGCAGCTTCTAGCGGAGCAGTTGCCAAGCAGGCTGAGATGCAAGGTCTGAAGAAACATAGAAACATAGAAAATAGGTGCAGAAGTAGGCCATTCAGCCCTTCGAGCCTGCACCGCCATTCAATATGATCATTGCTGATCATCCAGCTCAGTAGCCTGTACCTGCCTTCTCTCCATACCCCCTGATCCCTTTAGCAAAAAGGGCCACATCTAACTCCCTCTTAAATATAGCCAATGAACTGGCCTCAACTACCTTCTGTGGCAGAGAATTCCACAGACTCACTACTCTCTGTGTGAAGAAATGTTTTCTCATCTCGGTCCTAAAAGACTTCCCCCTTATCCGTAAGCTGTTAAGAAGGGTCTCGACCTGAAACGTCATATATTCCTTTACTCCAAAGATGCTGCCTGACCCGCTGAGTTACTCCAGCATTTTGTGTCTATCTTCGGTGTAAACCAGCATCTGCAGTTGCCTTTCTACACAAGCTGAGATGCCTCCCGTCAGAATACTTTCTAAACCAGATCTGTAGGAACACAACCTGCTCATAATGTGGGTGTGGACTGTCGTGCTAGTTTATGGAAGTTCCACTGAATTAGAATGTTTTCGCAGGTATCTGGATGCAATGTTAATTTCATGTTGACAAGAGAAGAGGCTATACCAATTTTGTCTTAATTTCCTGGATTACGTTTTCTGTCTGTGGGTACTGTGTTGACATTATATCATGGAAATAATTAATTGTTCCACAGATGGCATGCACATCTAATTTATGAGGAATATTTTTTAAAACAAAGAAGATCAATTCAATGACTGTTGAGTTATGAACTATCTTTCTAATATCCAGCAGCATCAATAGTCATCAGATTAATGTCCCTGCTATTACCACACCATGGCACCCACTCAAATAGTCAGTCCGCTACAATATCACTGTCCTGATTTATTAGACCGCATTCTCTTTATCATAATTACTTCTGAAGTTTGTATAGCTCACTGATTTTCTAACCTATTAACTAAATAATTTTGCTGTTGAAGGTATTAAAACAGGAGGCTGGCTATAAATTTTGGTTCAGTGTTAATCAATTTGAAAAGGGAAATATTGAATGTGATTTCATCTATCAAGTTACATGTTCCTGCAACACGGATAAAAGTTTTAAAATAAAATTCTCGCAACGTTTTGTTGGCTTCAGGGGGACTTCCGGGGGGGGGGATTTCTAGTGCGATCTTGTAATTTTGTCCGGATTAAAGGAGATGCCGGAACACCAGCTGCCGGAGTATCGGTGGCGGACCTGTATTTTATATTAATGAGATTTTCATCTTACATTGTTATGTTTGGAAATATATATCCAATAAAAGTATATTAAACTGAAATGTTACTTCTGTTTTGTCTCTGCAAGTGCTGTCTGAAGCACCAAGTATTAATATAATTTTGTAGTGTTGTCTCTCTTATGAGAGGATTTTAATGTTCCCTGGTACATTTCTTTGTGTCATCCAAATTGGGTCATCCAAATTAACAAATTCTGAAATATATATTTAAATCATTTCTACCATGAGGTGTTCCTTTTTCACAAGAAGATATTTCTCCCGCCAGAGTTGCATAGATAACAACATCGTAAATTCAGCAACATGCCAGAAAAAACTTGTTTTAAATGGAGTCTTCACCTTTCCCTATTGTGGTGAGATATTCAAACCACATCTCCAACTAGAAGAGATCATGTTGCACAGAAGCCTTTGACTTTCCTCATTATGTAACTGTAACCACTAGAGCACTGTCACTGCTCCCTAGTTAGCTTGATTGGTTCTAACATGCTCCTTGTCATCTTTAACTGCATGGGTCCCTTTGTAACTTTCTCGAGAGCTATTGACTTCTTGTTATATGAACTGTGGCATGAATAATCTATGAATGGCATGGAACCTGTCGACGACAATGGCAGAAACTTCTGCGAATTCTTTTTGAATGTTATCCTTTTAAATTAAAAATGTTAAATATTTGAATTACTATAGTAATATTTGCCATAATAGGATCTTACTTTTGGTCATTTAACTGCAGGCTTATAGACAATAGACAATAGGTGCATGAGGAGGCCATTCGGCCCTTCGAGCCAGCACCACCATTCAATGTGATAATGGCTGATCATTCTCAATCAGTACCCCGTTCCTGCCTTCTCCCCATACCCCCTATCCTTAAGAGCTCTATCTAGTTTTGTTGGCTTAGTGAACAATGAAAATTAAGATTTGTTGTTATGTGAATCCATGCTATTTCATTGACTTGTGGCAGGAGAGGTATTTTGAGATTCCTCAATTTAACCATAACTAACAACTCTGCACTTTCAAGCTGAGTAAAATAGGATTCATAGATTTCTCTTCCAACAGATTTGGAATTATTAAAAGTATTAAGTAACATTGTCCTTTATGCAAATGTATTTAAGATGTAATATAGCTTGTTGATAACTTTCTACCTTGTATTTGTCGTAGTAAGATTCCAATGAATAGGCTCAAAGATCATATCTCAGTGTAACTAGCAAAAGGATCCAAAAGAAGGTTCTACATTGTATGCCTGGGAGATCTTAGCAAGCTGGACCACCAGGGTGGAGGTTATGTGTTAGAAGGAACTATAGATGCTGGTTTAAACCAAAGATAGACACAAAAAGCTGGAGTAACTCAGCGGGACAGGCAGCATCTCTGGAGAGAAGGAATGGGTGACGTTTCGGGTCGAGACCCTTCTTCGGGATGTTAGCCAGCTATACTGTGATTTTCCCATTTGTATTGGAGTTTGGACATTTTCAGGCTGCGGTTCTGTCAGATCATCCCACGAACCCGAGCACCATTCTCAGCCAAATGACAGTAACTGGAGAAAAACTGTGGAGGAGAAAATCCAAGTTGGTGTTTTCATATATTAAAAAATAGATTCCGCTTGGTGGTTAATATTTTACCTTTTTATGGTCTGTTGGTTTAATTTCAAAGATAGGAAAAATGGGCATAGTCCAGAATATTATTGGAGTGCATCATTTTGGACAGTACAATACATTTATTTTTTCTAAACACTCAAAATTGTATGTATTTCTGGATTTGAAAAATACTATAATATTTGGGACAACTGTTTCATTATTACACAAAAGCTCTTACTTTTGTTCTTTTACCGCAGGCATTTACTGATTCTGTTTGGTGTTTAATATTTTTGTAACATTTCAATAGTTTTGCCTTCCTGATATTTAAGTATGGATTTGCATCTGGCTTTATAAAATACATAATCCATGCCTTGTCTTAAGGACAATTATTTACATGCATGCCAAGCAGGTATGTAGATTATTTTTTCAATCAAATCACCATTGAATTTATTACATTTTATGGAATGCAAGGATAATTCTGCCACCTCCCACTGTAATTTAATCCTTGAGCCAATACTATTTTAAGGTCTGGAACCCAGGTCTGGTCACGGTGCACCAGGCAGTGTCTATCCAAGCAGTTGTATGGATGTGGCAGAGGTTTTATCTCCTTTTACTTTAGTCCTCCAGGTATATTAGCCTTTTGATTACTTCTGCATCTGCCCAAGAGATTTAGATGTTTTAGTTATCTTTGGAGCTCCATTGCTTTTATCATATTATCCTTTTGCCATTTAAAAAGTACTTTGTTCTGCACTGAAATGTCGGTGACTTTTTATTTAACTTTGCTAAAAGGTCATTTGACACAATTTGTTAATTTCCTTAATTAACACCTCTTTGATTTAACTCTTCCACTTGTACAATGCTGCCTGTCATTGTGCTATTCACAAATTGTATATGAGATTTTCTATCGATCATCTATGTCAAATACAGTGAATAGTTGTGGCAGCCATACATCACGTCTTGCCAATTTACAGACCCGTTCGAAATCCCTGAACTCTGTTTTCTGCTGCCTTACCAATTTTCTAGGTCAATAATCTGCCTTCATTTTCATGAGATTTGCAATAGCCACGTATGGATGAATCAATCAAATGCCTCCTGGAATTCCATTTCTACAACATCTGCAGATATTCCCCCATCACTACTTTCACTACCTCTTCAAAAATTCAATCAGTTTCTTCAACCATGAATTAGTTTTACAAACACTAATAATTTGGGCCACTTGAGGGGAAATTTCATTTAAAAAGTCTGCTTGAATTTCATCCATTAATTTATGTGATACACAATTAAACAGATTCCTTAAAGCCATTTTGCTGGACACGCATTAGCTGCCAGACACTCAATACCAGTAATTGAGTGTTCTTGGACCCAGCACCAGGCTAATTATTGCCAGACCAAATGCACCTTTTCATATCTTTTTACTTTTGTCAATTGACTCCAGAGATCAAAATATGTACTTTTTAAAAAATATAGCTAGCTCTGAACATCTTTCACTGCCTAGCTCTTCAAAACTATTGTAGAATTCCAAAAGATTGTCATGAAAAAGGTTAATGGTAATGGTTCAATGGTACTTTATTGTCATGGATCGCTATATTTTGGCACCATTTACAAAAGGTCCAACTCTTGATGTATTGGAGTAGCTCTCAATCCAGGTGAGCTCCAAGCTGCTCTGCCCATGAGCCAACCAACGTCCCTCGATTCGCCCAACCATCGTTGTCCTCCGGGAGCACCTCCTGCAAGGCGCTGGAGGCAATACCCCATCCCTCTCCTACCGACCCACTCCTTGCATCCGTCGTCGCCAGTGGCTTCCTCCTCCTCGGCTCTCTGATCTTTGGGGCCAAGCTCGGCAACTTCCGAGCTTCCCCACTGCGGGCCACGGTCCGTTGGGTTTTTCCTTGTGGCGGCGAAAGATTTGCTTGTAACTCTGGTCGATTGATCTGTAGCTGCAAGGAATTTTGCCGTCTTTCATGGAATGTTAGAAGTCCACTGGTGAAAATTAGACCATTTGTTCCATCCTGTCTTTGCCAGCAATAAACCTACAAACTTGTAATCTTTGGAATGTGGGAGGAAAGCGAAGATCTCGAAGAAAACCCACGCAGGTCACGGGGAGAAGTACGGACAAGCACCTGTAGACAGGATCGAACCTGGCTCTCTGGCGCTGTAAGGCAGTAGCTCTACTGCTACGCCACCGTGTCGCCTCTACCTGAATCCTTTAGCTCCAACCATCCTCAGTTGAATACAACTTTATTTTAACAAAGAAATATGACATACCTTAAGCTTGAACTTCAAGGTTTAGCATGGGGATGAACTAAACTTTATTTTCAACTCAATTGGAGGCCTTTAAAATCTTTGTTGTGGTTCTTTGTCTTGGGTTGTACAGAGAAATCGATGAAAGCAAATTGGCAGCCAGTTTTTATTCTCCATCCAATTCTTGCTTCTGTGGTGCAATCAATCTTATGAAAAAGAAAATCAGACAGTCTGCAAAACAGCCTGCCACTTTTCCATTGTCCACTTTCTGCTTTGCTGAGATGACTTCCAGCTGTTTCACATTTTTTCTGTCCCTTCATTGATATGGTTTCTGAATAAATGAGGGCTGATGCATGGATTGTCATGGTTACTTAATTTTAACTTACTTTATACTCTTTGTTTGAGGCTGATCCAAACACACCTGATGTGAAGGTAGTTTTAAAATACCTCGAAGTCTTTACAATCGAACATAGAACAGAGAACATAGAACAATATAGCACAGGAACAGGCCCTTCGACCCCCAATGTCTCCTCTGAACATAACGACAAGACCAAATCCCCACAGCCATTACGCTATTAAACACTACAACCTCCAAATAGGCTCTGAACTACATAGACTTGGGCGCATTGGTTTTTGTCTTTTAGCATTATTATTCTTTGTTTTTTATGTGTATGTGTATAAAAATGTGTATGTGTATGTATATATGTGGGTGTGTGCATGTGTGTGTGTGTATAATATGTATGTATCTGTGTGTGTATGTACTTTTTTTCTCGTTAATTATATTGTTTACAGAGTACTATGTTTACAGATCCTGTTATGCTGCTGCAAGTAAGAATTTAATTGTTCCATCTGGGATTCTTGAAATCTTATCTGCCTGCCATTTCCCTCCATTTTTTGCCTGCATTTGAGAAAGATCGTTGAAGCCGTATTATTAATGGCAGAGTTTTAAGATTATGACATTTGAGATATTATTTTTGAGATTGGCATTGCTCTGATTTGATCACGTGCAGGAAATCCAAACATTGTTTTGCCTGTAATCTAGGCAAATCATTCTATACGTCAGGTAGTGCAAAAAGAGAAAATAAACAGAGCACAAAATATCGTGTTACACCTGCAGAGGAAGTGCAGATTAACATAAGGTGCACATAATCAGGAATTGATACTTACCAATATAAGAGGTCCATTCAAGAGTCTGATTACAGCAGGGAAGAAGCCTTCCTTGAATAGGCATTGAGGGTGAGGTTGGAGTCCTGGTACCACATTACTAGGCTCTCTATCTCTTTCCTAAACACCATCTTTTCATTGTTTGAGATCTGAAACATTATGATGGTGTCATATGCTAACTTGTAAAAGGAATTAGAGCAAAATTTTGCCACACAGCTTTGAGTGTGTAGGGAGTACAGTAAGCTGCCTGAGACCAAAGACTTGAGGGACGACTGTATTGAGAATTATCATGGAGGATCCTTTGTCGCTTATCCTTATTGATTGCAGTCTGTGGACCAGGAATTCAATGATTACATTACAGAAGGGGTTGCTGAGTCCTAGGACCAAGAGTTTGAAAATGAGTTTGGCTAGAATTATGGTGCTAAAGGTAGACCAATAGTCAATAAAAAAATCTGATGTAGAAACAAGGAATTGCAGATGCTGTTTTACAAAAAGATACAAAGTGCTGTAGTAACACAGCGGTTCAGGCAGCATCTCTGGAGAACATGGATAGGTGACGTTTCGGGTCAGGACTTTACTTCAGACTGATTGTAGGAGGAGGAAAGAAGGGCAGGACAAAGCCTGGCAGGTTATAATTTGATAACTAAGGTGAGGGGGTTGAATAATGGCCAGAGATGAAAAGACAGAAAGTGTGATACAAAAGGTATGAAGAGCTGTGAAATAAGGAGATAACAGGCATAATGTGTGATGCCAGAGGAAGGAATATCGGTGGAAGGGGAGATTTGAAATGTAAAAGGGGGCATGATTGTAGGAGAAATGGCTGCACGTCCAGGTGGGTCACAGGGAAGAGGGGACAGAAAAGCAGATTGTGAATAGTTAACTAAAATTTGAGAATTCAATGTTCACACCGTTGTGTTGTAAGCTACCCACGCTGAATATGAGATGCTGTTCTTCCAGTTTATGCTTGCTCTCACTTTGACAATGGTGGAGGTCCAGGACAGAAACGTCAGTACGAGAATGGGAAGGGCAGTTAAAATAGTTAGCAACCAAGAGATTCAGTAGATCTTGGCAAACCGAGCATGTGCTCAGCAAAATGGTCGCCTCGACTATATTTGGTCTTGTTGATGTAAAGGAGGCCACATTGGGAGTACTGAATGTAGTGGGTGAGGTTAGATGCAGTGCATGCCAACCACTGTCTCACCTGGAAGGACTGCTGGGTTCCCTGGATGGATGTGAAGAAGGAAGTCTAGGGGCAGGTGTTACATCACCTATGGTTGCAGAGGAAAGTACCTGCAGAGGGGGCAGATTGGCTGGGAAGGGATGATTCTCAGCACATTCTCCAGAGATGCTGCCTGACCTGTTGAGTTAATCCAGCACTTTGTGCCTCGGATTTGGTCTTCACTGAGAAGTGCATCTCTCGGTTCATCCATAATTTCCAGTTGGGGAATGTTCAGATTTACCTTTTTGATGCACAATTGTCTATACATTTACTGATGAAGCTTGTGCCTGCGCTGGTGTCCTCATTTAGTTTGGCTGCTCAGTCCTTGAATATGGACTCTACCAAATCAATACAGTTAGGTAGGAGCTCTTCTGTTTCATTAGACCAGCACTCCACTATGCACATACCCGAGTTATTTCGAATTATTTCCTTCCTTAAGTCCTTTCTTTTCGGTGTCAGAGGTTATGGGGAGAAGGCAGGAGAATAGGGTTAGGAGGGAGAGAGATAGATCAGCCATGATTGAATGGCGGAGTAGACCTGATGGGCCGAATGGCCTAATTCTTCTCCTATCACTTATGACCTTAAGTTTCTTATTAGATAGCACGCAAGGTCGCATTCCAGCTTAGATAGAACCACACAGAACTATACGAAAGCTGAAAACTGCACATCTATTACCCACTGAATTCAGTGTTTGTTGTGCATCCTGCAGATGGAAAACACTTGCATCAATTACCCCGTTCTCTCACTGACAAACTGATCAGTCGTTTAATGAATAACCAATTGGTTTCAGTACCCCAAAACTACAAAAAGGAAAATCAGTTTTCCTCTCACTATCTTTTGAACTTTTCTGAAAAATTACATGTGTGTGTTGCGAGGCTGAGGAAAGGATTTGGTTTAGTAACGACACATCCCATGGGTTAATTCACAAAGCAATATGTGTTTTTTTGGGTGAGGTGTTGAAATGCCTGTGGATCCACACTTCAGTTTCCATTACCACCTTCATGTGAAGAGCAAAGTAGAAGAGAAACCTAGATAAAAATAAGAACATGACAGCGGAAATTAATTTAATATTTTCACACCATTTGTAATTGTTAAAAACTGCAATTTGCAAATAATTAACATAATTATGTTTGAGATAAATTCATACTTAAAATAATTTGCAACCAACAGTTTTACATCCGCCCACTACATCAGGCTCTTTTGTTATATTAGCTGAGCAGAGTGGCCAAGTAGCTGGGTGATGCAGGTCAAATACCTTTTGTGAAGTATCAGGAAATGAAAAGATGGTATGGATTAACAAGAAGTATGAGAACAATTACATAATTTCCTGGCAGCGCAAGAGCAAATAATCAAAAGCCTAAAATGACCTGCAACAACTTCTCAGATTTTATTTTTAGATTCTACTTGAGCAAGTGGACTCGTTGGGCCCAAACCACTCCTGCATTGGTGCAGCACCCTCACCTCCCCCACTCCCCCCTCCCCTCTCCCCCCATCTTCCCCCACACCTCTCACCCCCTCCCTCCCTCCCTCCCCCCCTCTCACTCCCCCTCTTGCCCCCCTCCCCCTCGCCCCCTCCCCCTCCCCATCCCTCCCTCTCCCCATCCCCTCCCCCCTCCCCCCTAGGGTTGCCTCTCCTGCATTGGTGCAGCACCCTCTCCTCCCCATTCCCCCCTCCCCTCTCCCCCTCTCCTGTCCCCCCACTCCCCCTCCTCCTCCCTCCACTCCCCTCCTCCCTCCCTCCCCCCCTCCTCCCTCCCTCCCTCCCCCCCTCCTCCTGCCGTCCCCCCCTCCTCCCTCCTCCCTTCCCTCCTCCCCCCCTCCCCGCTCCCTCCCCCTCTCTCCCCCTCCCCCCCTCCCCTCCCCCTCCTTCCCTACCCCCCTCCCTCCCGGGAGCAACCCGTGGTAGCCGCAGCAACCCGCCTCCCGGCCCGGGCGGCCACCATTGGTGGTGCAGGGTTGGGGGGGGCAAAGTTTTGTCCTGTTCCGGTGAGGGGATGTCCAGTGGTGGACGGTGGCGGCTCTCCCACTGTTGCTGAGCAGCTGGACCCTGGGTGGCATGGAGAAGGCACTGAGCCGGCCGGGGAGAAGAGGGGGGACGGGGGGGCCAAGGGCAGGCCTAGCACCAGGCCCAGCCCTCAGCCTCCACCAACGCCCGGCCTCACCACCACTGCTGCTGCTGCCACCTTTCCCCTTGGCCACCTCTGGCTCGCAGTTACCCGGTCACGTCCAGGCTCAGGCCCAGGCGCCAGATGCTTCCCCCGGCACCAGGCCTGGCTCTCCCACCCTCAAGAGACAGGCGGCCGAGCCCTGCTCAACGGGCCCCAACTGCGGAGGCGCGGAACGTTTGTTCTGTGCATACGGGGATGCAGCGGCCATCTTACGTAAGTAGCAGATCAACGGAGCCCCAAATGCGCATGCGCAGTTTTTTAAACTTTAAATGTGAATAACGTTAAAAATATAACACTGATTTCAATGAAACTTCTTCCATGGGACCACGGGACATCGGTGAGTAAGGTGGGCCTAAAATTGTTGTGCTATCGTGTACCGTTTTGGCTGTAGTTCAGGAACAAGCGAACAAACGAGAGTTTTAGTATATAGTTGATGATGATCCAAACAGTTGCTACAACATAAAGTTAAAAATTAGATTGGTAGAATTTTAGGCCAAATGAATCAAAGGATATGAAGTAGCAAAATGGGATTGATGTAAAAATTCCAGTCATGATTATAGATTGGCAGAAAAGGTTCAAAATACCACATTTTCTACTCTTGCTCCTATTATAGAGTAAGGGGTTTTGTTAAATTAGTATGAGATATTGTTTAGGTAAATACTATATCATTCCTTTTCAGAAAAGGCATTGAAATCAAAGGGAGCATAGTTGATTCAAAAAGATGGTAACATATTTGAGATTTTAGATGGACAATTTCTGTACTGTAGAGAAAGGCCAAATGGAGATTTGGAAATGTTTTTAAATTATGCGTGAATAAGGTAAGACTATTTCCTTTGATTGGAAACTCAGTGATAAGGGTGGGTGGGGGGAGGGGAGTAGACTGGGGTGAAAGTTAGAGGTGAGGAGAAAGTTGCAAGTGACTTCTACATCAGTTGATGGAGGTAGCATGAAATGCTTTGAAAGAGAGAGAGAGGTTGAGAAAGAGATATTCCATTTTGCAAAAGAACATTGATAAAAGAACAAAATGAAGGGTAATGATGTAATAGTGAATCAACTGAGTGAGTTTAGATTGCTTTAGCAAAGATGTGCTGAAGGTGCAATCATTATCTTCTATGTTATCGGATTCGATTTCTCACATGAATAATCAAAAATTCCAACTTGCATCTAAGATCCAGTATTCAATTTGCAGATGCTCTATCATAGCATAAAATGATCCCAGTGCTCATCAAAAATATCACTAAGATATTCAGGGATATTATTCTACATCCAAAGAAGGTAATGACTAATATTTATGCGGTTCATGCATAAATGTAAGGCCACTGTGTTCGTGCATATAGATCATTCCTCAGTCCCAGCTACAATGTGATTCCACCACCAAACACATCTTCCCCTTCTTCGCCCTCTTCTGCTTCCCACAAAGACCATTTCCTCCATGACTCTTTGTTTACTTATCCCACCCCATCCATCCCCCCCCACCTCTCACCAGGCATTTCTCCCTGCAAACATAGGAGATGTAACACCTGTCCAGGAATCTGAACAGCCTTGCTAGGTGAAGCAGAGATTCCCACGAATCTCCTCCAACCTTGTCTTTGACATCCAGTGCTCTTCTATTATCTCCTCTACCTCAGTGAGACTAAGCGTATACCTGATCCCCACCTTGCTGAGCACTTACACTTTATCTGGAACTGCAAGTTGCAAGCCATTTCAATTCTCATTCTCATTTCCATGAAATGGCCTTGGCTTCCTCCACTGCCAGAGTAAAGAAACAACACTTCATATTCTGCCTGGATAGCCCACAACCCAACAGCATGGACATTGAATTCTCCAGCTTCAGATAATCTGCTCCTATTTTGTCCCTTTCTCGTTCATTCTGATCTACCCAGGTCCATTCACACATTTCCTTCCAACCCATCCTTATCATCCAGTTTATTTTCCTTCCCCTATTCACCCCATCTGCCCATCTCCCACATACTTCACCCACTCCTCTCCCCCTGCTGTTGTTTTCTGCTTGCCCTACTTCTGCTTATTTGGTTCCATGGTTCACCTTAATTTCCTGACGGATTCCATCAGCTGGCAGCTTCTGTTGGTATTTCCATCCTTCTCTCCTGTACCTGACTCAAACTACTTGGATCAGCTATCAATTTGCCTGTTTTGTCCCGCCCCTCCTGTTCAACTCTTTATACTAGCTATCTCCCATCTGTTCTTTGGCAGATAACGGGGCGTGACCTGAAACATCGACTGTCCATTTCCCAGACATTATTATAACAATAACGCCTGGCCTGCTGAGATCCCCCAGCAGCTCATCTTCTGTTATGCAATTCCTTTTGAGTTGAGCAGTACTATGCCTGCTACCAAGAGAAGGAATATGGTACCCCTGGGTCCTAAAAATTGTTTTATGGGCCAATGTGCATCATAGTTTTCAAACAGTTTATTTAAATGAAGTGCCCAATTCAAAGAGCCAGGATTTAGCAAGGAGAAGGTCTGAAGAAAGACAATGTGAATGGAATATGTCAGAAAGAACAGTCTTCTCAATCCAGAAACATCTTAGTTTAGTGCAGAATAGCAGAATATTGGCGAATAGCGTTTGAATTAACAATGTTTTGTTATTCCAGACATATTTTGAAATGGTACAATTACTTACTATAAAATAGTCTCTTGAAAATGTTTTGTAAATTACGTGATTTATGGATTTGCTTGTAATGAAATTGCTTTAGAATATGGGTTAAAACTGAGTAAACACTGCAATAAAAAAATTTAAATGTGCTTCATGTCTATAAACCATCATATTTAGGTAAATTCGACAACTTGTCTTAATCAAAATAGGTTTGTACCTTACAAGAGCAGCAGTGGTAATGATACATCTTTTAAAAAGTTACCTCCACAATTTATTATATATATATTTTTTATGTATATGAAAATATTGTTTCAAACTTGGAAAAAATACATAATTTTAGCATGAACAAATTCTACCAGATTTATTTTCCTGGTTAAAATGTCTTCTGCGGTAACCTGTGATCAGTGGAAGTATTTTCAATTTCATTCATTCTGTCGGGAATTCGAAAGGTAATAACCATGAAGGCCAGCATCGTTCCAACCAGTAATTGCTGCCATCGCTTAGCTGATCTTCATGGGTGTCATTAATAAAGAGGCTGTGTGTAAATGAAAGAGATAAACGGTAACAATTTGCATTCTAGCTTGTTTTCAGTTCTTCTGACAGGGTTCACAGTCCATTGTTATCTTGAGCAAGCTTTGCACATGTTTGATCCTATCAATTATGAGCAACTCAGTTCTTGCCAGAATATCGTTGCACCACTGTAAGTATTCTCAAAGTATAAAGCAAGCAACAAAATTAGAATTGACAGTTCAATTTACTGCTCGATTTACTGTATTGTCAGTTAATCTGCACTTAAGGATGGTGAGGGAATAAATATACTGTGACTTTATGGTTTGTCCAAAGCAGTTTAGAGTTCACATGAATGAGGCAGTATTAATATAACGGAAATTTAAGTCCTAATGTGACTTCAAGTGCTGTAAAAAAAATAGAGGTAGCCTCCAACATAGTCCAAAATCAATGTAAAAAAATAAATTTAAAAATGTTTGCTTGCATCAAAAATGAGGAACCCAAGAATATTCAGGCTCTTTTGTTATTAACCTATATGCAACCTACAAAATGCATTTCATTCAATGGAAGTGAAATGTAATCATAAATTCCATAAATATGTAATTGCTTTCATTGTTTTTCTCTTGGAATTCAATTGCTGAATATTACAGGATTTTCTAACTATTTAACAGATCTCTTTAAAGCTTTCCTTAAGTTATATTCCTTTCCATTTAAGTTAAAGATGCTCCTGTACCCTGTGCCATAACTCATCTAAGGAATTGTCAAAGGGAATTTCCATCATTGCAATTCTGTTATCAATTCCAAGACACAATAACATTCTCATGGTAACAGTAAACAACCAATTTGTGTAACACACTGCATGAGATTAGGACCTTATCCAGGTGATCCTGTCACTATACATGGGTGTCCTCCAAGGGTGTCATATGCTTGGTTAGAATTTCAAGTGCAGTAAATGTATAATATTTCAATTAAATATGCATTATAGTTGCTCATCAGGTATGAATAACTTGCATATAACAATGCATTTTAGAGAACAGAGAAATCTGGTTCATGAATTGTGTGGCATAACCCAATATATAATAGGAAATATGCATAAATTTCAAGGAGGCCAAAGAGACCGTTTCCCTCCACAGATGCCGCCTGACCCGCGACTCCCTCGAGTCATAAAGACAAACAAAATTCCTTAATAACTACTTGAATTAAAATCTGTTTTCAGGTAATAACATGCTGAACTAATCAATAATTCAATGGAGCTGGAAGGCCTTCAACAGCAGAACCTGACCTCATGGTGAATAATGATAGACAATAGACAATAGACAATAGACAATAGGTGCAGGAGTAGGCCATTCAGCCCTTCGAGCCAGCACCGCCATTCAATGCGATCATGGCTGATCACTCTCAATCAGTACCCCGTTCCTGCCTTCTCCCCATACCCCCTCACTCCGCTATCCTTAAGAGCTCTATCCAGCTCTCTCTTGAAAGCATCCAACGAACTGGCCTCCACTGCCCTCTGAGGCAGAGAATTCCACACCTTCACCACTCTCTGACTGAAAAAGTTCTTCCTCATCTCCGTTCTAAATGGCCTACCCCTTATTCTCAAACTGTGGCCCCTTGTTCTGGACTCCCCCAACATTGGGAACATGTTATCTGCCTCTAATGTGTCCAATCCCCTAATTATCTTATATGTTTCAATAAGATCCCCCCTCATCCTTCTAAATTCCAGTGTATACAAGCCCAATCGCTCCAGCCTTTCAACATACGACAGTCCCGCCATTCCGGGAATTAACCTAGTGAACCTACGCTGCACGCCCTCCATAGCAAGAACATCCTTCCTCAAATTTGGAGACCAAAACTGCACACAGTACTCCAGGTGCGGTCTCACCAGGGCCCGGTACAACTGTAGAAGGACCTCTTTGCTCCTATACTCAACTCCTCTTGTTACGAAGGCCAACATTCCATTGGCTTTCTTCACTGCCTGCTGAACCTGCATGCTTCCTTTCATTGACTGATGCACTAGGACACCCAGATCTCGTTGAACTCCCCCTCCTCCTAACTTGACACCATTCAGATAATAATCTGCCTTTCTATTCTTACTTCCAAAGTGAATAACCTCACACTTATCTACATTAAACTGCATCTGCCATGTATCCGCCCACTCACACAACCTGTCCAAGTCACCCTGCAGCCTTATTGCATCTTCCTCACAATTCACACTACCCCCCAACTTAGTATCATCTGCAAATTTGCTAATGGTACTTTTAATCCCTTCGTCTAAGTCATTAATGTATATCGTAAATAGCTGGGGTCCCAGCACCGAACCTTGCGGTACCCCACTGGTCACTGCCTGCCATTCCGAAAGGGACCCATTTATCCCCACTCTTTGCTTTCTGTCTGTCAACCAATTTTCTATCCATGTCAGTACCCTACCCCCAATACCATGTGCCCTAATTTTGCCCACTAATCTCCTATGTGGGACCTTGTCGAAGGCTTTCTGAAAGTCGAGGTACACCACATCCACTGACTCTCCCTTGTCAATTTTCCTAGTTACATCCTCAAAAAATTCCAGTAGATTTGTCAAGCATGATTTCCCCTTCGTAAATCCATGCTGACTCGGAATGATCCCGTTACTGCTATCCAAATGCTCAGCAATTTCGTCTTTTATAAGAGATGATCAGCTCCATAGAGTCATAGAGACAGAGTCATCGCGTGGAAACATGTCCCAGCTACCTGCATTTGGCCCATATCCCTCCAAACCTGTCCTATCCATGTACCTGTCTGCCTGTTTCTTAAACGTTGGGATGGTCCCTGCCTCAACTACCTCCTCTGGCAACTTGTTCCATACACCCACCACCTTTGTGTGAAAAAGTTATCCCTCGGATTCCTATTAAATCTTTTCCCTTTCACCTTAACCCTATGTCCTTTGGTCCTCTATTACCCTAATCTAGACAAGAGACTCTACCCGATCTATTCCACTCAAGTTCCATGGTTTTTGGACTTTGCAGATGAGGTCCAAGACAAAGATGTGGCAAGTAAGGAGATGTCATTAATCTGTACAGGGCAAGGAGCCCTTCTGAAGCGCACTCTGAAAGAATGAACACATACCACTGGAGATCAATCTCCCTCATCTCTAGCACAAAGACTCTCTCTTAGCATGTCAGTAATTAGGACTCTGGTGTTCCCCTCTATCAATCTGGGAGGTCTCTACTCTTTCCTGCATCCTCTCTCTCCCTTACGGTAACCATGATGGTAATTGGAGTTTCACTGCACCTTAATTGGCACATGCGACAATAAACTGACCTTTGAACCTTTGATATGTGTTGCTGATGTTAGGCTGACTTGGAAGTGCAGCTTTAATGACATTGCTGTGCTTGCAATTGTATTCACTTGATCCTGGACTGGACAACAACACTACATATCCTGTTTCAGTGCTTCTTTCTGACTGTAATTCATTCAATGCTGCTTCAAACTTATGAAACTGGCCAATTCCATGTTTTATTTAGTGGGGGACCAATTTGGCATTTGGGCTTAACCCAACAATGTTTTAATGCATTAAAAATAAGTAAAATTCAATTTGTAATCCCTTGTTCTTCATTTAATCCCTTGATACTTTGGGCACAAGTGGCATCCTTCTTAACTCCACTTCTCTCTGCCAAATGCTCGTCTCGTTCTGTGTTCCCGCTGTTCATTTTCCAAGTCATTCGGGATACCAAGGAGAATGCCTGCTATTGTATTGTCTGGCAGCAATCCACTTGTGCAGAAATATGAAATCAACAAGAACTCTCTCAGTTCCAACTACAATACTCCCTGCAGACTTCTGAAACTTGGAACGATTGTAGTAAACATTAAGATAGATGGAATCAAAACAGTAAAATCCGATTACCACCAACATGCAATGAATAATGATGTTTTAACTAATGTGTCCAGATTTAAAGATAGGATGGGTCCTTTCCCCTACTTAAGGTGTGTTCAACTGTTTAAGCTTAAGACTGGGCATTAACTTGAGCATTAATCACTAATGTGACAGCACAAGAGTCAAATCAGTATAGCAATCTTTTTATATCTCTCTGCCTACATCCATCCAGTGTTTATTGTTTAATTGTTAATGGCCTTACCACTGTGGTACTTGTTATGATTGGAACAACAAATGTACTTGTGCAGAGTGGAGCTCAGTTTAACACCCAATCCTCTCTATTATCAACAGTTCTCTGGCCACTGGCACTGTTCCAACCAGTTTCAAGCACGCGGTGGTCCAGCCCCTACTGAAAAAACCTAACCTAGACCCCACCTTGCCTAGCAACTACAGACCCATTTCCAAACTGCCATTCCTGTCAAAAGTCCTTGAAAAGGCAATCCTTAACCAATTAGTGCCCTACCTGCACCAAAACACCATCCTGGAAAGTTTCCAGTCAGGTTTCAGAGCCCACCACAGCACAGAGTCTGCCTTGTTGAAGGTACACAACGACCTGCTTCTCGCCATCGACACCGGCGACTGTGCAATCCTGCTCCTTCTCGACCTCAGCGCAGCATTCGATACAGTGGACCACACCATCCTTATTGACCGTCTCCGGTACGCGGTTGGCATTGATGGCACTGCCCTGAGCTGGTTCGCTTCGTACCTCAAAGATAGGAGTTTCGCCATCAACATAGGCAGTTATTCCTCTGCTCCAGCTAGCCTCTCCTGCGGAGTTCCACAAGGCTCAATCCTAGGCCCCATTCTCTTTTCTCTATACATGCTCCCCCTTGGCCAAATCATTCAAAGGCACGGCATTTCTTTCCACTGCTATGCCGATGACACTCAGCTTTACCTCCCCCTGAAACCCAACAACCAGTCAAATTTAAACAGCCTCTCACACTGCCTTGAGGACATAAAATGTTGGATGGCACAGAACTTCCTCCAATTAAATGAGAGCAAGTCTGAGGTCATCCTATTCGGCCCCCCCGACTCCATCAAATTGATAACAGGCAGTCTTGGAAGCCTATCCTGCCTAGTCAAACCGCATGTCAAAAACCTCGGCATGATATTTGACTCTGCATTAAAATTTGATAAGCAAGTCAACGCTGTGGTAAAAGCCAGCTTCTTCCAACTTCGAACCATAGCTAAAATCAAACCTTTCCTCAAATTCGACGACACAGAAAAAATCATTCACGCTTTCATTTCCTCCCGCCTAGACTACTGCAACTCCCTATACACTGGGATCAGCCAATCTTCCCTGTCCCGCCTGCAACTGGTCCAAAACGCCGCAGCGAGACTCCTGACGGGTACCCGTAAAAGGGACCACATCACCCCGATTCTGGCCTCTCTCCACTGGCTCCCTGTACGGTACAGAATCAACTTCAAGCTCCTCCTATTCACGTATAAAGCCCTAAATGGACACTCCCCCCCCCTACATCAAAAATCTTCTAACCCCCCTCTCTAACTCCAGGTCCCTCAGATCGGCCGACTTGGGGCTATTCACTATCCCACGGTCTAGGCTTAAACTCAGGGGTGACCGCGCTTTTGCGGTTGCAGCTCCTAGACTGTGGAACAGCATCCCTCTCCCGATCAGAACTGCCCCCTCCATCGACTCCTTTAAGTCCAGGCTCAAAACATATTTCTACTCCCTAGCGTTTGAGGCTCATTGAGGAGGCGCTGTGAACTGTTTGCGTGCTACTGTATGTTTTCATTTTTTTTTCTATTGGAACCTAATCAAATGTACAGCACTTTGGTCAACGTGGGTTGTTTTTAAATGTGCTATACAAATAAAATTGACTTGACTTGACTTGACCCAAACAAAATGTCCAAGCAATCCACGTTTAAACCTATTGGCGTTGAACCATTGAATCAATTTAGTTCTGGGATTGGATAGGATATAACTACAGAGATCTTGTACTCTTGTTTGTCATCTACATCAATGATTTGGATGATAACATACAAGTCAAGTCAAGTTTATTTGTCACATACACATACAAGATGTGCAGTGAAATGAAAGGTCACCCACAGTCCAGCAATAGAGCAATAAAAATAAACAATTTCACACACAATCACAACCAACACAAACAAAACAAAAAAAACATCCATCGGATGGATGTTTGCTGATGGTACAAGAGTGAGTGGTTTTGCAGATAGTGAAGATGGTTGTGAAAGATTGCAGCATGATCTGGATCGATTGGCCAGGTGGGCGGAGGAAGGGCTGATGGAATTTAATACAGAGAAGTGTGAGGTGTTGCATTTTGGGACGACGAACAAGGGCAGGACCTACACAGTAAATGGTAGGCCTCTGGGTAGTGTTGTAGAGCAGAGTGATCTAGGAGTACAAGTGCATGGTTCCTTGAAGGTCAAGTCGCAGGTCAATAAGGTGGTCAAAAAGGCTTTTGTCACCTTGGCGTTCATCAGTCAGAGTATTGAGTATAGAAGTTGGGAGGTCATGTTGCAGTTGTATAAGACCGCATTTAGAATATTGTGTTCAGTTCTGGGCATCATGTTATAGGAAAGATATTGTCAAGCTTGAAAGGGTTCAGAAAAGATTTACAAGGATGTTGCCAGGACTAAAGGGTGTGAGCTATAGGGAGAGGTTGAGTAGGCTTGGTCTCTATTCCATGGAGCACAGGAGGATGAGGGGGGTTCTTATAGAGGTGTACAAAATCATGAGAGGAATAGATCGGGTAGATGCACAGTTTCTTGCCCAGAGTAAGGGAATCGAGGACCAGAGGACATAGTTCAAGGAGACGGGGAAAAGGTTTAATAGGAATCCGAGGGGGAACTTTTTCACACAAAGGGTTGTGGGTGTATGGAACAAGCTGCCAGAGGAGGTAGTTGAGGCTGGGACTATCCCATCATTTAAGAAACAGTTAAACAGGTACATGGACAGGACAGGTTTAGAGGGATATGGACCAAACGCAGGCAAGTGAGACTAGTGTAGCTGTGACATTGTTGACCGGTGTGGGCAAGTTGGGCCGAAGGGCCTGTTTCCACACTGTGTCACTCTATGACTCCTTGACTCTACTCATGCCACTATATTGTTTGTTGCTTAGGCCACCATATATAAGGGAGATTTATGAGTGACGACATTGCTGTTTTCCTAAAGTTAACTTTAGTTTCTGCAAGTTAACTCCAATCTGACCCATTTATATCTTGCATCTATTTCTGTTTGATTTCAATTACCAGTTTCTATATTGGCCTTTTCGCCCAGTATTTTATGACAGCACAATCATTCACTGGCCTACAGTGCTCTAAAGCAATTGATGTTAACCTGCAGCCAGAGCTCCTCTCATTGCACCCTCTTTAAGGTGAAATATTTAGTTTTTCCATGCAACATTGATTTAATAGATTAATTTAACGATACAGCATGGACACAGGCCCTTCGGCCCAGCGAGTCTAAACTGACCATTGATCATACTAATTCATACTAGTTCCATGTTGTCCCACTTTTGCATTCATTCCCCACAAATTAGGGTGAATTTACAGAGGCCGATTAAACTACAAACCCACATGTATTTGGGATGTGAGGGGAAACAGAAGCATCTAGAGGAAACACACAGGGCCACAGGGTGAATGTGCAAACTGCACACCGACAGCACCCAAAATCAGGAGCAAACCTGGGTCTCTGACGCTGTGTGGCAGCAGCTTTACCAGCTGTGTCACTGCAGAGGATGAAAATAATGTAATAAAAAGGAGCTGCTGGTTTATACCAGAAATAGACACAGAATGCTGGAGTAACTCATCGAGTCAGGCAGCATCCCAAGAGAAAATAGAAAGGTGATGTTTCAGGTTGGGACTTTTCTTCAGACTGATTGTAATAAAATAATATTATTTATGTCTTGTCAAATGTATTGTCTTATCCTGTCAATATAGTGGAGCAGAATTATATGTCCAGTAAATTCAATAACTTTTTTAAACAATTGTTTCAGAAATTTAATAAAACTTTCTAGAATCGTGCAATTATAAAACAATATCACAGACCCTTGCTTTTTTTTTTAAATTACCAGTGTCCCTTATCACCCGAGGTAATGTCCAGAGGTTAGAATAATATTGTACAATATTTCCATAGAAATACATCAACATAGATAAAAGTAACAATACCAGAGTGAAGTTTTGAAATGATAACCTTAATAAAAACCATCTTTGAGATTTTCATGAAATTGTTTTAACTTTTATTTTTTCTTGAAGTGTTTACCAGATTTGCTCTCTTTGGTTTTTGAGGTATAAATTCTCCAGGAAACAACACAAACACTTTTTATTGGCAGAATTGTTTAGAAATCCTTACACCTTCCTCAAATCACAAAGCATGCTGTCTCCAAAATTAAATCAATGGAGAAATGCCTGCATGTTTATTACTATCTAAATCACTCGAGTGTTAATTTGTTTCTTTGCCCACACAATGAGCAAACTAAGTGGAACAAATGCCATACATCAACCAGTTTGAATGCCTCAGTTGAGATGACAGTTTCATCTGTAAAGAAAGTAGAGGTTGTTGAATTAGTTCTTTCAGGGCATTGTAATGGTTCAGTACATATGAGGGAGGTAATGCTTCTGTTTGTACACTTGGCCGAGGAAATGCAGACAAGGCTGTTATAATAATAGAATGGCAGTCTATTCTGGCACTTCTAACAGCCAGAGTTTTTGAATAGCTTCCATGGCAAAAATCTTCATTAATGACACTAAATGAATGTGGTGTCCATTAGTTGACTTAAATCCACAGCTTTTGTTGGCAGGGGGCCTGAACTTAAATTTGCTTATTTAACATGGTATAAATTTGTTTGTTTCACTGTATACATTAAATAATAGAAGTTAATTGACGATGATTTGGAAAATATGCACAGTTTCAGAGTTCTGCCAGCAGGGATCATGTACCATTAACTGTTATGTGTGCTCTTAGCCAAATTCATAATTTTTTCACAACATGAGGAAATCATAACATATTCCACATTTTGTACTTCTTAATGGAAAAGTCACAGATTTGCATTTATGGAAGGAACTAAACATGTAGTTCTAAATGAAATTGTTTATTGCAAATGTGTGTTATTTTTTCAAGGTTTTCTGCAAAGAAACTGGATACTCAAACCATGGGACCAAGCTGTCATGATTATGGGTGTGTGTAGAAAGGAACTGCAGATGCTGGTATGTACCGAAAATAGACACAAAGTGCTGGCATTACTCATCGGGTCAGGCAGCATCTGGCAGCACCAAGCAAAATACTGTCTGACCCACTGAGTTACTCCAGCACTCTGTGTCTATCTGTGATATGGGTATATTTCATGTAGGAAAGAAAACTGCAGATGCTGGTTTAAATCGAAGGTAGACACAAAATGCTGGAGTAACTCAACGGGCCAGGCAGCATCTCTGGGGAGAAAGAATGGGTGACATTTCGGGTCGAGACCCTTCTTCAGACTGATGTCAGGGGAGGGGGTGGGACAAAGATAGGATGTAGTAGGAGACAGGAAGACTAGTGGGAGAACTGGGAAGGGAGAGGGGAAAGAGAGGGACAGAGGAACTATCTGAAGTTAGAGAAGTCAATGTTCATACCGCTGGGGTGTAAACTGCCCAAGTGAAATATGAGATGCTGTTCCTCCAATTTGTGCTGGGCCTCACTATGACAATGGAGGAGGCCCAGGACAGAAAGTTCAGATTGGGAAGTGCTGAGCCACCGGGAGATCAGGTTGGTTAAGGCGGACTGAGCGGAGGTGTTGAGCAAAACGATCGTCGAGCCTGCATTTGGTCTTGCCAATGTAGAGAAGTTGACATCCAAAACAGCGGATACAATAGATGAGGTTGGAGGAGGTGCAGGTGAACCTCTGCCTCACCTGGAAAGACTGTTTGGGTCCTTGGATGGAGTCGAGGGGGGAGGTAAAGGGACAGGTGTTGCATCTCTTACGGATGCAGGGGAAAGTGCCTGGGGAGGGGGTAGTTTGGGTGGGAAGGGACAAGTGGACCAGGGAGTTACGGAGGGAACGGTCTCTACAGAACGCAGAAAGAGGTGGAGATGGGAAGATGTGGCTGGCCAGTAGTGGGATCCCTTGGAGGTGGAGGAAATCTTGGAGGATAATTTGTTGTATACGGCGGCTGATGGGGTGGAAGGTGAGGACAAAGGGGACTCTATCCTTGTTACGAATGGGGTGAGGAGGAACAAGAGCGGAGCTGTGGGATATAGAGGAGACCTTAGTGAGAGCCTCATCTATAATGGAAGAGGGAAACCCCGTTTCCTCAAGAATGAGGACATCTCTGATGCCCTAGTATGGAACACCTCATCCTGAGTGCAGATGTAGCGTAGACCGAGGAATTGGGAGTAGGGGATAGAGTTTTTACAGGAAACAGGGTGGGAATATTCACTTGGGGATGTTAGGAAGGCACCTCGTTGATATTTGCCCTTTCCATCCACACACAATGTCTGATCTCTGTACATGCCAGGAGCCAGTTGATTCTAACTACTGGAGCTCCTGCAGAGGGACTTTAATCTTAACACTGCAAATGACCAGGAGGGTGCATGTGAGACTGATGAATCATTACCATGGCACAAATGTATACTAAATAGCACTGACATTTTTCCAATTAACTACTTTTGCCATTGCAATGTCTGGCTTGCAATACAATTTTATAATATGACGTTCTCTCCTGCTTTTCACTGTCAAGTGGCGCAGAATAAGTTTGAATGCAAGTCTAGCGGCACGGAATAAGCTTATATGTAAGTCAACCATGCAGTTAGTTTAAATGTACATACAAGTCAATTAACTTTTATCGTGAATTGTAACTTTCTTGTACTGATTACAAAATAAATCACGTATATATCAAGGATATACCAAGTACGGTATTATTATTAAACCAGATCCACTTTATCCCTTTACATTACATGATAATATATTTGTGAACCAGAAGTTATATTTGCCTTCTGAAGAAGGGTCTCGACCTGAAACGTCACCCATTCCTTCTCTCCTGAGGCTGCCTGACCTGCTGAGTTACTCCAGCATTTTGTGAAATAAATACCTTATATTTGCCTTCAGTCTTTTTGTATTGTACCTAACTCCCATTAACTTCTGAAGTTATTTTTATTGTGAATAGAAATTAGTTCAGCAAATTCCCAATGCAGGATGAAGCCTAGAATTCATGTGTACTTTTGAAAAGCCATTGAAGGAAAGATTGGAATAACAGAGTATCCATTATTTCGAAAGATTACCCGCTAAGATATTTTGCTATATGTTGGGGTAATATTTTGTTTCTTGTGATTGGTCCTAAGTATGGTATCTACAAAATAGCATCAGAACTTAAACGCAATGGGGTGAGTAAATCTAAATTATTTTTATTCTTCTTGATACAACCAAATGCTCTGAAATCTAACTTCCATGCTTCATAAATGAACCAAATGAAACTAATTTTATCAGATTGCATATCAAGTAAACCTTCTTCCAGTTTACCGTAATTGGTTTTATTTAATTAATTTGTAACCTTCATAAAATATTAATGTGTTTACTACTAATTGTAATACCATACTGCTTAAGAGAATATATTACTGTAGCTATCCAATTAACTGCTCCAGCTAAATATTTTGCATGCAATTTTAATGTAAGCTCTTAACTGGAAGGGATATATTTAAAACTCACACAATTGGTGTCAGAGCCAATCTTATATAACAGATTAACAAGGCCGATAGGAATGAAAGCAAAAGAATCCATAGCTGGTAGAAGGAGCTTTGCCATGTCTTTGGACAGAGCCAGAGTGTTCTCATTTATAAGAGTCACAAGGAACTGCAGGTACTGCTTTACAAAAAAAGATACAAAGTGCTGGAATAATTCAGAGGGTCAGAAGGTCATAAGGCCATTAGGGATAGGAGTAGAATTAGGCCAGTCGGTCCATCAAGTGTACTCCGCCGTTCAATCATTGCTGATCTATCTCTCCCTCTGTAGGAGCCATTTATGCTTAATTCAGTTATTGTCATTGTGTTATGGCTATGTTTTAATATTTCTAGTTTATGTCTTTTTTGCCTGCTTGTGGGTGTGACTTCATGCGTAATTGGGAGTGTCTAGATGGGAGGAGGCTAGTGTGTCGACGGAGGTTGTGGGTCAGTTTAGACTCGGAGGATGGTGAGCATACAGTTCTTTGCCATGCGCTCGTACCATGCGCTTGTATCATCTATATTTGTAAGAACCATACGGTAATAACTGCAAGAATTCCAGATATTGTTTGAAGAAGAAACAGTTAATAAAGTACGGAAACTGATGAATTACTCTATGATTTGTGCTACTTTAATAAAACCAATTCATGAAGAAAAGAAGTTTGGAAGATTCGTTTTGTCATATCAGGGTGCGACGTGTGCGTAAGCTATAACTACATAATTGCTATCGAAGTGGGATTTCGAGATGGTATAGAACCTGCCATTACACCCTCCTTACCCCATTCTCCTACCTGCTCCCCATATCCTCAGCATCAGGTAGTGTTTCCGGAGAACATGCATAGGATAGGTGACTTTTTGGATCAGGACCTTCTTCAGACTGATTGATCCTTCAATCACTCTGGATCAGGCCGATCGGTCTTGACCTGAAACATCACCTATCGATGTTCTCCAGAGATAGTTCCTGGCCTGTAGAGTTACTCCAGCACCTTGTATCCTTTTTATGTGTTCTCATTTATGGTTTGCTTACTTTTAGTTTGGAGATACAGCATGGAAACAGGCCATTCAAACCATCAAGTCACATCGACCATCGATCACCTGTTCACACTAATTCTATATAACCATATAACCATATAACAACTACAGCACGGAAACAGGCCCGTTCGGCCCTACCAGTCCATGCCAACCACTCTCTCTGACCTAGTCTCATCTACCTGCTCTCAGACCATAACCCTCCAATCCCCTCTTATCCATATACCTATCCAATTTACTCTTAAATAATAAAATCGAGCCTGCCTCCACCACTTCCACCGGAAGCCCATTCCATACAGCCACCACCCTCTGAGTAAAGAAGTTACCCCTCATGTTACCCCTAAACTTTTGTCCCTCAATTCTAAAGCTATGTCCCCTTGTTGGAATCTCCCCCACTCTCAAAGGGAAAAGCCTACCCACGTCAACTCTGTCCGTCCCTCTTAAAATTTTAAAAACCTCTATCAAGTCCCCCCTCAACCTTCTACGCTCCAAAGAATAAAGACCCAACCTGTTCAACCTCTATTATCCCACCTTTTCAGCCACTCCCTACACATTAGTGGCAATCCTCCTTTTTTACAGAGGCCAATTAGCCTACAAACCCACACTTCTTTGAGAGGTGGGAGGAAACCAGAGCATCTGCAAGAAATCCACGCGGTCACAGGAGGAGCGTGCAAACTCCACGCAGACAGCACCCGAGGTCACGGTCGAACCTGTGTCTCTGACACTGTGAGGCAGCAGCTCTACTAGTTGCACTAATATGGTTTGAATCTATTATCAGAAAAGGCAAAGACCATCCTGTTTCAAGCATTTAGGTGGATATTAATTATCCTGTGTTATTATCTGGAGGAAATAGTACTTTGCTTATTTAGCAGGCAAATATATGCCCTTAACCAAGTACCACCACCACCACAAATAAACTAATTGGAAACAAATTAACTTACAGCTTATATCTTCCAGGCTTTGTGAAGCCAGTGGAGTTATTTCTGAAATTTGTAAATTGTAATATAGACCCCTATCTTTAAGATTTTTTCTGTGTGAATCACAAATGGAAAACAATTATTGTAAAATAGTTGTCTTATATGATGAAGAATATTAACCAAACTAAACTAACCATTAAGGGCCTGTCCCACTTAGGAGATTTTTTTATCTGCCTCCAGGCGACTAGGCTGTCACCACACAGTCGCCGGGGTATTGCCTGTATGGTCGTGAGTCATCTCCAAAGAGTCGTAGCGTTTTTCTGGTTGCCGCTGGATTTGGAGATGTTTAAAAAATTTCGGCGACTGTTGGTTTGACGTCACTGATCGTAGCCTGACGTCTCCTGACGTAGGTGCTGTCGTAGGTTGTTGCCAGGTTGTCGCCAGGTGACATAGGTTGTCACCGGTGTTTACTTCGGTGAATTCCATTGGCGACTACCTACGTCAACCAATGTCAACCTGCGACAGGTACTGGCATCAAAACCGGAGGCCAAAATGACGTGAATTGCCTTCAGTTGTCGCCGACAGGATCGTAGCATGTCGAGGGTAGACGTAGGTTGACTTCAGTTGTCGTAGGTTGTCGCCTGTGTGGTCGTAGGTTGTCGTAGGTGCGGTCATAGTTGGACGTCCTAAGTCGCGACGATTGGATCGCCGGTTGTCGGTAGCTTGCCGTAGCTTGACGTCGACTTGTGGTAGGTTGTTGTAGCTTGTCGTAGACATTGTCGTAGGGGAGGGTCCAGTCTCCGGTTTTTCGGCGACCTGCTACGATTATGACAGTCACTGATAGTCGCCTAACAAAATCGCCTAAGTGGGACAGGCCCTTTAGCCACACTTGTGAAAATTGTGACTGAATGAATCAAGAATCAATCAAGAAAATTACACAAAGATTAATACAATAAGTTCACAATGTGGTAACAGTATATACATCAACTGATATATTTACAACTCATATAATGCTAACTTCCCAGATGTAGTGAGTGATATGAAAGTGAGTGAGGAGGGCCGTCGAGCCAGCAAGAGTGTAGGGGGACCTGTGCTGCTGAGAGAGAGGGGGGAACCCACGCCACCATCAGCGAGGAGAGCCACCAAGAATGAAGGGGAGACCCGGCCGGGGGTTGCCACGAATGAAGAGGGGGGGGGGGGGTGGTCACAGCGGGGAGTTGCCGAGAACAAAAGGGAAACCTGGCAGGAGGCTGCCAGCTGCCAAGTGCGGTGGGATGCCTGGTCCACTGCTGCGAGGAGATAGAACTGTTCAATAAACTTTTTGTCACTTTGTCAGCACCAGAAACGTGGCAAGTTTGTGTGTACTGCCTAAGTGAGGTCTGCTGTATGATTTTACCGGAATGTATGCAAAAACAAAGAATTTCACAGCACCCACGTACTGTGATAATAAGTATCATTGTATCACTGAATCATTGGGGCCTACAGTATATTCTCTGTTTTCACTATAGCATGTATGTCCTATATACAAGCTATTTCAGTAGAAAAATAAATATTGAATTCGTGATAAGTATGACCACTCAATAGATGATGACAAATCTCTTCTACATAAGGCATCTGGCAAGTGCAGTTAGCAAGATATAATAATCCTGGCGTCATACAGTGAGCACTACAATCTGAAATAAATACACACACCCTTCTATAAATGGTTAGTCATACAAATTAATGATATGAATACTTCGTTACATGACAGACTTACTGCACTTTGGGAAACAATACATGTTGGAATGATTATTGTTTTATGATCATTTTGTTGTCATTCACAGCAGCTGCTTTATCTATCAACACAGTCGAGTTTGGCAAATAGCTATTTTGTTTGCATTGGTTGATCCTGTTGAGAGAACTATTTACTTAACCAATATTTGAGAGACGTAAATATGAGGACAGTAGAATTTTATGACTTCGGTGTTTGGGCAAATGAAAAATCGTAAAGATTCAGATAGGAAGGGGTCATTGATTTAGGTAGTTACAAAGCAGTAATGTTGAAAATAAGGCCTTCACTTGAAAGAAGGCAGCACAATGGCACAATAGTGGAGCTTTTACCTCACAGTGCCCAAGACCCGGGTTTGATCCTGACCTCAGGGGCTGTTTGTGCAAAATTTGTTCACTCTCCCTGTGACCATGTGGGTTTTCTCCAGGTGCTCCGGTTTCCTCCCACATTCCAAAGTCGTTCGTTTTTGTAGGTTAGTTGGCTTCAGTAAATTACTTCTAGTGTGCAGGATGTAAAGGTAAGATAGCAAGGAACCAGTGTGCAGGTGATCAATGGTCGGCGTGTACTCGGTGGGCCGAAGGGCCTGTTTCCAGGCGACTTTACTCTCACATATATTTGAAATGTTCACCTGTACCCAGGTGTCAAGTCAAGTTGAGTTTATTGTCATCTGCACAAGTATAGTGAGGTAAAGGTACAATGCTAATCCTGCGTGTAGCAGCATCACAGGCACACAAGAACATGTTCTACATATATTATACATAATTGCATGAAAAATTTATAAGGCAGTGAAAAGAAAAAGACAGAATAAACAGTAATAAACAGAATATTAGTGCAAAACGCAATTAGTAAGCACTATGGTAGTGCGAGCGGTGGTACGTAGTGGTCCGTTACTGAGGTAGGATTAGGGTTGTGCAGGTTGGTTCAAGAACTTGATGTTTTAGGTAATTAGCTGTTCCTGAATCTGGTTGTGTGGGACTTCAGGCTTCTGCTCGACGGTAGTAGCAAGAAGAGGGCATGGCCTGGAGGGTGGGGTTCCTTGATGATGGATGCAGCACTTGAGGCATGATTTCCTGTGGGTGCTTTAGATGGCACAGAAGTCTATTCCATGTTGGACTAGGCTCAACTCTCTGCAGCTTCTTGCGCTCCTGTGCATTGGAATTGCCATTCCAGCCATGAGCATCCAGTCAGATTCTCTGTAGAGTGCATCTTTTTTTTAGTTTAGATTAGTTTAGAGATACAGCACGAAAACAGGCCCTTCGGCCCACCGAGTTCACACAGTGATTACCGCTTATTAACATCCTACACACACGAGGAACAATTTTACATTAGTCAATTAACCTACAAACCTGTATGTCTTTGGAGTCATAAGGTCATAAGTGATAGGAGTATAAGTGATAGAGTGTGGGATAAAATCGAAGATCTCGGAGAAAATCTACGCGGTCACGGGGAGAACATACAAAGTCCGTACAATGAGCAACCGTAGTCAGGATTGAACCCGGGGTCCTGGTGCCCTTGGGCAGTAACTCTACCACTGTGTCACCATGCCACCCATCTGTAGAAGTTTGCTGAAAGTATTTGGAGACATGCCAGATCTCTGAGATTCAAAGAAGGTAGAGGCATCGGCGCATCCTCTACATGATTGCATCTATACATTTATATATGTTCTCCCTCTGTACCGTAGAAGAGAGTATAGAACACAAAGATAAAGAGAATAGATTGTCCTCCAGGCATCCAATACCGTGGAGATGCTGAAAATCAGTTGAATCTCAGAAGGATCCTCCACTAAAATGGAGAGGTGGTGCCACCTGGTGGCAGAATGAAGAGTAAGGCAGCTGTATAGAGAGAGCACTTACATTGATATAATGTCGGCAACAAATGAAATGTAACCATGTCCATGCTGCTCTCATTCTTTCCCTGACATTTTTTAATTCACGCCTCTCACCTCATATTAGGCGTTCATACATCCTGCAACTAGTCACTGACAATAATGACTCCTGAAACGAAGTCAAATATCTGTCAGCTTTTATAGATTACCTCTCTTTCTTAAAGGTTGTCTTTGTGTTTTGGAAGCCAATGCCATTCAGTGAAAATGTCATGGGTAATGACGCCGTTGCCTCAGGCATTGAATTGTACCCGACTTGCTGATGTTTTTGAACCCCACGCACCAACCAACTTACACTGCTGAACTTCCTCCCAACTCCTTAATCCCTGATTCCTGTTGCCTCTTCACCACTGCCTCCAGGGATGGGAGTGGACAGATGTCAGAAAGTTTGATGCTGAGTCATTGAGAATGATGTCTGGTATCAATTGTTCCATTTATAGGAAAGCAAAACAGAACAATTTACGGTGGTTAAATCCTTGCCACAATATTATTGACCCTGAACCAGGATCAAATATCTTCATCCTTTAGCATTATCAAAAATATTATTCTCTCATTATTGTTGAATTGTGTGTTTAAAAGCATGATCAAGTCACAATTAAATATAAAAACATTTTTTAATCAATTGACAACCCTAATTATAATGTTATTATGTTGAAGATGTTAATAATGTTACATTGCAATCATAATTTAGTACAGTTTGGTTTAGAGATACAGTGCGGAAACAGGTCCTTCGGCCCATCGAGTCCGCGCAGAGCAGCGATCCCCATACACTAACACTGTCCTACACAAACCTGTATGTCTTTGGAATGTGGGAGGAAACCTGAGCTCTCAGAGAAAACCCACACGGTCACAGGGAGAACGTCCAAACCCCATGCAGACAATACCAGTAGTTAGGATTGAACCTGGGTCTCTGGTGCTGTAAGGCAGCAGTTCTACCGCTGTGCTGCTGTGCCACCCCTACACTGTTAAGTATGTTAATATAGAACAAATGATATATTTATGAATATTTCCATATTTTATCTGTCACATTTTAACATCACAGTTTCTTGACTATGTAAATTTCAAAATTTTCTAGTCACAGGCAAATATTATTTTAAATGGTTTGTTAGAGCTTGTTTGATACACTTCGGTTGGATAAGTAAATTAGGGCTCTTGGGTTTGCCTCTGGTGACTCACACACGGTGCAGTGGTAGAGTTGCTGCCTTACAGCGCCAGAGACCCGCATTCGATCCTGGCTACGGGAGCCGCCTGTACAGAGCTTGTACATTCCCCCATGATGGCGTAGGTTTTCTACACTAGATTCTACACAAGATCCTACACTTTTCCTCACACACTCCAAAGATGTACAGGTTTATTGGTTTAATTGGCTTTGCTAAAAATTGCAAATTGTCCCTTCTGTGTAGGATAGTGCTAGTGTACAGGTATAGTTGGTTGGCATGGACTCAGTGGGCCGAAGGGCCAGTTTCATTAAACTAAACTAAACTAAACTAAACTAAACTAAACTAAACTAAACTAAACTAAACTAAACTAAACTAAAGTAACCTGAGATGTGCAGCACTTTGGTCAACGTGGGTTGTTTTTAAATGTGCTATACAAATAAAATTGACTTGACTTGACTTGCCTTGAACATGAATAGAGTAACAAACAGCAGTGAAGAGTCCACAACAGATTTCATATAATGCTCTAACCTCCACTCAACTGGATGGAGGTGCCTTCAATGAGTGGAACACTGGAGTAGCAGCAAAGGATGTACAATGTACATGCAACATTTTCAACAATGGTCTCTCTCTCTCTTAATGAGTGCACAGATGTTTTGGAAAGAACTGGCATAATGCTGTTGTAAGTGAGATGATAACTCTGAGGGAAATGCTGGAGACCTGTGTGATGAATCAAAACCAATAATCAAAGAAGGATAAACATGCTCTCATGATCAAACAGATGGAGGGCACCCAAAACTTGACCCAGTGATCATTGCAAGGCGGGAAGTATGACCAAGCCATTAAATGTATGATGGTGAAACGTAGGAGTAGAATTGTAGGAAAAAAAACTGCAGATGCTGGTTTAAATCGAAGGTAGACGCAAAACGCTGGAGTAACTCAGCGGGTCAGGCAGCATCTCTGGAGAGAAGGAATGGGTGACGTTTCGGGTCGAGACCCTTCTTCAGACTGATGTCAGGGGAGGGGCGGGACAAAGATAGGATGTAGTCTGAGACAGGAAGACTGGTGGGTGAATTGGGAAGGGGGAGGGGATGGAGAGGGAAAGCAGGGACTATCTGAAGTTAGAGAAGTCAATGTTCATACCGCTGGGGTGTAGGAGTAGAAGTGTTCGCCCAGCTAAACATTTCCATTTTGCTCACAGGAAGTATCACTTTCCCAACTGCACACTTTCTCCCCAATCTTCTCATTGGTATCCAACATCCTCAAATGGTTGTACCTGTCCCAATGGAGATCCGGGTACAGAAATATGTGAGGGAACTTTCTTAGGTTCCATAAACATGGAGGACATTGCCGAAGCTTTCGTAGTAGCTGGAGCAGGGACTGGGTATCTCTGCTGAAGACACAAGGCTTGCAGAGTTAGAATTAAGATTTATTGTTTTTTGATACTATTCAATTTACACCACTTTCACATGCTCACATACTGCTCATTCTTGGTTGTTGCCTGGTTCTTGGTGCGTGGCCTTTTCAGCTTATTGATGATAAATGATGATAATAAATGACTTAAACTGGTGTCAAGATGGTGATGTTTCACTGTTTGCAAAACAGCTTTATCTTGAGCGCAGGTAATGAGGAGAGGGTACTTTGGGGGATAAAATTAATGTTACTATACTGTTGGAACATAAGTGAAGTGTGCTATGGTGAGAACGTCTCAGAAGACCCAGAAAACCTGTGAAATACAATTAAAATACTAAAACACAACTTAAAATTGCTAGGATTAAAACAGAAAATATTGGAATCATATTGGAGATCATACCACATCGGCAGAAAGAAGAACAATGTTAATGCTTCCGGTCAAAGATCCTACATTAAAATTGAGAAAAAGTTCATAAGTTCGTAAGTCACAGAAGCAGAATTAGGCCATTCGACCCATCACGTCTACTCTGCCATTCAATCATGGCTGATCTATCTTTCCCTCTCAATCCCAATCCCCTGCCTTCTCCCCAAAGCATGTTAGTTTTAAATTGCAGAGAATGTATTGCAATCAGACATAGGAGAAAGGAGATATCGCTGGAGGTATGGGAGAGGTAAGGATTGTCATAGGCAGAAGCTGTTGTTGAAGCAAACTGATTGATCAACTAATGACCACGATTAGAGGTGAAAACACAAGGGAACGTAAAATTTGCATCATCCAGGCTTTAGGGAATGCTGAGCAATTTATGGCCATGCAAGTTAACGGAGAAAGACTTCACTATCACCAAATGTGATGTTATTTGCAAATTGACCAGCCATGCAACCCTTATTCTCATCCAAATATTTAATATAAATTTTTATATGGCAAACAATAGAGGATGCAAAATCAATCCTGGCATGCACACCAATGGTCACAGAGCTCCAATCTGAAAATTAACCCTTCGCTATTATCCTCTGCCTCCTACCATCAGGTCTGTTTTTTATCCCACTGGCTAGCTCACCCTGGATCTGCCTACCAAGAATGATCTAGTCAAAAGCCTCACCAAAGTCTGTGTAGACTATGTCTTCCATTATGTCCTTGTCAATCCGCTTGGTCAACTCTTCAAAAAATTCAGCCAGACTTATGAGATATGATTTCCCACGTGCAAAGCCATACTGACTATCCCTGGTCAGTCCTAGCCTTTCCAAACACAGTTAAATCCTGTGTCTCAGAATCCTTTCCAATATCTTTCCCATTACTGATGTAAGGCTCAACAGTCTGTGGTTAGTTCCCCTGCTTATCCCTGCTGCCCTTAAATAAAGACTCCACATTAGGTATCCTCCTGTTTTCTGGTATTTCTGTGGCTAACAAAGATACAAAAATCCCGTTGCCTTTACTTTGTTTTCTGCCATATAAATACTGGGCAAAGTCACATGTAATCAGATATTTCTATTTTTAGATGGTATTAAGCACTTAAAATAAGCAGCACGTTGGGAATATGTGAATAGCCAAAAGTCAAGAGTTAAGAATGTTTAATTATCATATGCACCAGCAACAGAACAATGAATTTCTTATTTGCAGCAAGATAACAAGCATGAACATGCAATAAAGTTATTTTATAATAACATATATACAAAAATATAAAAATATATAGAAAAATAACAGCAGAAAATTGTAACATGTACAAAAACTATAAAGATCAACCAAACCTTTCAAAGTTTTGTTCGGAAAAAATTAAATATTTTTAATAAACATACTACTTTTAAGTCATTAATCTATTTAACTAAACTTAATTTTAAAAATCTGATTTGCTCAATTATTTTCTCCCTTCAAGAATTATCCCAGTGTAACAACTGAGGACAGTCACATGTTTACAGTGTTCTGCCCTACATCAAGAGGAGTCCAACATTAAAACCTAGTTGGGACTCTTCTCTAGGAATTCTGCATTTCATAATACCAACATGAAGAAATGATCTCCCGGTGGCCACCTTAACCAGCCTAATTTCCTGGTGGCTGAGCACTTCAACTCCCCCTCCCACTCCCAGTCTGACCTTTCTGTCATGGGCCCCCTCCAATGCCATTGTGAGGCCCACCGGAAATTGAAGGAACAGCACCTCATATTTTGCTTGGGCAGCTTGCAGCCCAGCAGTATGAACATTGACCTCTCCAACTTTAGATAGTTCCTCTGTCCCTCTCTTCCCCTCCCCTTTCCCAGTTCTCCCACTGTCTTCCTGTCTCCCACCTATATCCTTTCTTTGTCCCGCCCCGCTGACATCAGTCTGAAGAAGGGTCTTGAGCCGAAACGTCACCCATTCCCTCTCTCCTAGATGCTGCCTGACCTGCTGAGTTACTCCAGCATTTTGTGATACCTTCGATTTGTACCAGCATCTGCAGTTATTTTCCTACACATGAAGAAGTGACAGTAATTTAACATAGATTGTTCAGCATTCTCCTGTTCATAGAGTCATAGTCATCGGGTGATACAGTGTCGACACAGGCCCTGCTGCCCATCTTGCTCACATCAGCCAACATGTCCCTGCTACACTAGTCCCACCTGCCCGTGTTTGGTCCATATCGCTCCAAACCTGTCCTATCCATGTACCTGTCCAACTGTTTCTTAAATGTTGGGATAGTCCCTACCTCCTCTGGCAGCTTGTTCCATACACCCACCACCTGGTCATTTTATCTCCAGCTCATTTTTTTTCTCCCAACACCTTCAAAGTGGAAGCTAGTGGGGGCTAGTGGAATCAACGGATATGGGGAGAAGTTGGGCACAGGTTACTGATTGTGGATGATCAGCCATGATCACAATGAATGACGGTGCTGGCTCGAAGGCGCTGGCCTTTACTATGGTATTTACTATGTTCTATATTCTAAGTTAGGTCATGCACCAGGATTAAATTTGCCTTTGCCTCTTGGTACAATTGGATTGAGAGCAATCATTATTTAATGCACTCAATTAAAAATTTGTCCGGAATCTATAATAAGGTACATTATAAGATCCATGTATATAAAGTGAAAGCAATGGTAATAAAGAAAATATGGTAAATTGATTAGTAACATAACAAAAATATAAGAATCTAAATGTGATTAATTGCAGTTTTAATTGACGGTAGTTAGTTAGATGCGGGCCATCAATCCAAGGAAGGCTACTGGACCCGACGGCGTCTCTGGACGCGTGCTGAAGGACTGCGCTGACCAGCTGGCTGGAGTCTGTACGAGGATTTTCAACCAGTCTCTGGCCCAGTCCACTGTTCCATCCTGTCTGAAGTCCGCAATCATAGTCCCCTTGCCCAAAAAACCCCACATTTCCAGCCTCAACGACTACCGGCCAGTCGCACTCACACCAGTGGTGATGAAGTGTTTTGAAAAACTGGTCCGGGGTCATATCACATCACTCCTGCCCCGAAGCTTTGACCCCCACCAGTTTGCGTACAGAGCGAATAGATCCACAGAGGACGCTATAGCCACAGCCCTCCATGCTGCACTGTTCCACCTGGAGCAGCCGGGGAGCTACGTGCGGATGCTCTTTGTGGACTACAGCTCTGCCTTTAATACCATCCTTCCCCATAAACTGGTGGACAAACTGGGGGACTTGGGACTTCCACACTCCACCTGCATGTGGATAAATAGCTTCCTGTCAGCTCGCAGCCAGAGAGTCAGAGTGGGCCATCACACATCCACGGCCCTCAGCCTCAGTACCGGCTCTCCACAGGGCTGCGTGCTGAGCCCCCTGCTCTACACCATCTATACACATGACTGCACCCCCGCCCACCACAGCAACACCATTGTCAAATTTGCGGATGACACTACGGTGGTGGGACTCATCACCGGGGGGGACGAGTACGCCTACCGGGATGAGGTGGAGCAGCTGACAGTGTGGTGTGGAGAAAATAACCTGCTCCTCAACACCTTAAAGACAAAGGAAATAATAATAGACTTCAGAAAGAATAAAACGGACATGGTACCATTAACTATCAGAGGGGACTGTGTGGAGAGGGTGGCGGATTTCCGCTTCCTGGGAATCCATATTGAGGAGGACCTGACGTGGAGCGTGAACACCTCTGCGCTGCTGAAAAAGGTCCAGCAGAGACTGCACTTCCTGAGGGTGCTCAGGAAGAATAACATCACTCAGAGACTGCTGTTGTCCTTTTATCGGTGCTACATTGAGAGCATCCTAACATACTGTGTATGCGTATGGTACACCAGCTGCACAGCGGCTCAGAGGAAAGCGCTCCAGAGGGCCATTGACAACGCCCAGAGGATTGTCGGCTGCCCTCTACTTACCTTGGAGGACTTACACAGTTCCCGCTGCATCAAAAAATCCCAGAGTATTATAAAGGACATTTCCCACCCCGGACACTCCCTGTTTGAACTGTTACCGTCAGGCAGACGGTACAGATCTACAAGGACAAGGACAAACAGACTTAAAAATAGTTTTTACCCCACTGCTATAAAGGCACTAAATGTAGCCGCCAAGGAACGCAGGGGCGATACATAATAAGAGACTGTGAAATCGACAGAAGGATGTAGGGTTGGGTGTTTATGCGTGCTATTTTCATGATATTTATTTTAGTTGTTTATCTTTTTTAAAATATTTTACCTTGTATGTATCGTTAGCTTTTAGAAATGTTTGAATGGTGCACTGACTGGCTGACATTTTACAATTTCGTTGTACATGGCTCATGTTACAATGACAATAAAGGAACTATACTATACTTGTTCACAGTTCTTAAAAGACTTGCCCCTTGTTTGTTGATAGACTGTTGTGCCCTCCTGTGTTCAATGTATCAAATTACATGGCAATAGAAAGAAGATTCTGTATTCATAAATTCCTCACCTAATGCTACTTGTGTGCTGCAGAGCATGCTTAGAAAATTATACAAAAATCGTAGCTGCCATCTGGGTACATCATCTTTTTAAAATTTATTTCAATGGTAATTTTTAAAGTCTTTTTTTCCAAATTAAATTTAAACAAAAGATGAAACACCCCTTTAAATACTTTTAGTTATGAAGGGTTTGAAAATTGTGTTTTCTGACAATGTATTCGTGGACCACCCTGATAATGTGACAGCCACTCCGAAGTTCATAAGACAATCAGCAAACCTCCATAAATCATCAAGTAGTATAAGAAAATAACTGCAGATGCTGGTACAAATCGAAGGTATTTATTCACAAAATGCTGGAGTAACTCAGCAGGTCAGGCAGCATCTCAGGAGAAATGCTCCCGAGATGCTGCCTGACCTGCTGAGTTACTGCAGCATTTTGTGAATAAATACCTTCCATAAATCATCAGATCTCTTTGGTGTTGATATGTAGTTTCTAACCTATAAAGCACTGATCAGTGCTGCTTTGGAATAGGCCTCTTGGCCCACAATGTCCATGCCGAACATGATGCCAAGTTAATTTAGTCTCCTCTGCCTGCGCTTAAGCCATATCTCTCCATTCTCTGCATGTCCACGTGCCTAACCTATGAGCGCAATACCTGTATTGTTGGATAATAATTTAGTAAAGGCTTTCCGCAACATGGCATGGTTTTCATTTGCTATTACACTGTTTCTCAGAAGCAAATCTGTGAACTTTATAAAAACAGGTTCAGATGATTTAAATGCTCTAAATGCTCTTAAGTCTTCTGGTGGAGATCGTGTTAGCTGAATAGTAAAACATGTTGAGTTCTTGGCAGATGTGAAAGCTGTTGATCTTTTGACTTTCTGTCTTCCTCTGAACGGCTTGTCATATTTTGCCCCGTTTCTCCCTAGAGAGCATTCATCCTATTATATCTGCCTCCTCCCACGAAAATGTTGAACTAGCTCTATCAAAACCACATTAAAAAAGCAAGTTGGTGTCTGGAAGTTTGGTACATTTCTATATTTATTTATGTCCCCAAATTAGCTGCTCTGGTCCCTTCCTTGTAACACATTACCTCTACAGGTACTGTGTGGCACAGACGGTAGAGCTGCTGTCTTGAGACCTGGGTTCGATCGTGATCTTGAATGCTGTCTGTTTGGAGTTTGCACATTATTCCTGTGACTGGGAGGGTTTCCTCTGGATGCTCCAGTTTCTCTCCATGTTACAAAGACATGTGGATTTGCAGGTTAATTGGCCTGTGTAAATTGGGCCCTTGTTGGAAGTGGATGTGAAATTGAGTAACATAGAACTAGTATGAACAAGTGGTTGATAGTCAGCATGGACTCAGTGGGCTGAAGGGCTTGTTTTCATCCAATCAAAAATGAACTATTACTGGTTATGATCAGCCAGCAAATCCATCCCACTAGTCTCCTATGCATACGTCAGACATCTGTACATATGTCGGGCATTTGTAACCTGGGGAAGATTAATATTCATCTTTAATTCTTGATAGTATAGTTGGTATTGCATAGCATCTCAACTTCAGTTATAACTAAAATTGGCTGGCTAAACAGTAGGAAAATAACTGCAGATGCTGGTACAAATTGAAGGTATCACAAAAAGTTGGAGTAACTCATCGTGTTAGGCAGCATCTCAGGAGAGAAGGAATGAGTGACGTTTCGGGTCAAGACCCTTCTTCGATCCGAAACTTTACCCATTCCTTCTCTCCTGAGATGCTGCCTGACCCGCTGAGTTACTCCAGCTTTTTGTGATACCTTGGCTGGGTAAACAAATCATTTTCATTGAGAGGGCTCAGAAAACAAATGAAATAATTATCCAAACAATATCTGCAGAGAATTTATTTTCGCCACCATTACCTCTCAACCAACATCAATGAGAAAAGAGTACCTGATAATTATTCACAACATTGTTGTAAAGTCTTGTTTCATTTAATTGTATGCCACATTTTACTACCAAAGATAAATAAAGGTCAGGACCTCATGGTGAAATTCTTCACAAAGTCCCATGTGAAATCTTCCTATAGAGCTCAGAATAATAATTATTTTGATTAAAGAAGAACACTGGACAATAATTGAATTGGGCATTATTATAATAATATTTGCACAGATATTTTTATTTACATTTATTTCACTGTAACACATTGTACAGTAATGAAGCAAAATCTGAATCTTACCGGGTGGATATAAATTACTTTGTCAATTTAATTAGGTGAGAAAAGGAAAACACATTTGCCAAAGCCACAAATAAAAATTTCAAAATAATCTTTGGATATTCGAGAGCTTTTTATCAATGGCATTGTTTGGTTCCAAAAAGCATCTTTTTTTTCCAGGGTGGAGATGTCAAAGACCAGAGGGCATAGCTTTGTCAGAGTTTAAAGTAAATGTGCAGATAAGTTTTTCAACACAGAGGATGGTGGGCACCTCGAACGTGTTGCCAGGAGTGATGGTTGAGGCAAATACAATAGTACCATTTAAGAGGCTTTTAGATAGGTACATGAATATGCAAGGAATGGAGGAATGTGGATCATGTGTAGGCAGATGAGATTTATCTTGGCATCGTGTTAGGCACAGACATTGTGGCCAAAGGGCCTGTTCCTGTGCTTGTGGCCTGTTCTATGTACAGAAATAACACATAACATGGATTTGTATGATCGTAGACTGATTTTGCTGTGCTCAGAAGGAATTTTAAAGGAGAATTGAGTGGAACATATTTTTTTATACAGGGTGTTGATATTGGAACTTGGTGCCTGAGGAGATGGTGGAATCAAATAGAAATTACTACGGTCAAGGTGCCAAATTAGGCAAAGAATAATAGAATATGAACCTAATTTGGGAAAATGTCATTAGTGTGGATGGGGAAAAATGTTTGTTATAAATATGGTGGAGAGAAAGGCTTGTTTTAATGCTGTACCTCTCTATGACACCTGATGATACTAATCCTACGCTAATCTCATTTCATTCTTCCTGCATGGTCATTAACCACCACCAGTTCTGTGACAAGGCAGCACGGTGGCACAGTGGAAGAGTTGCTGTCTTACAGCGCGAGAGATCCAGATTTGATCCTGTCTACGGGTGCTGTCTGTACGGAGATTGCACGTTCTTCCCATGACCGCGTGGGTTTTCCCTGGGTGCTCCGGTTTCCTCCCACATTCCAAAGACGTACAGGTTTGTAGGTTAATTGGCTTTGGTAAAATTGTAAATTGTCCCAGTGTGTAGGATAGTACTAGTGTCTGGGGATCGCTGGTCGGCACGGACCCGATGGGCCAAGATCCTGTTTCCGCGCTGCATTTCTAAACGGAACTAAACAGTTTGCATTGGTATGAAAAATATAAACTGAGACTGCTGTCTATACATTCTGAACAGTTAACCAACAATAAGATTGCAAAATCATGATCAAAAGCTGTGTTCTAGTGATGCCTAATATAGTACGTACAGGTACTTACAATGTGAACAGGTCATTTTTGAGTGAGTGTCACTTGGTAGCACGGTTGACAATATCTTTCATCATTCTGCTGATGGAGAATGCATTCATGGTGCAGCAATAGGCCCACTTGTATTTATCATACATTTACAGAAAGGTCAGGTCTGGGCAATTTTCCACTCTGCCAGTCAGATTTTGCTTGGACACATGAAGAGGTTTGGAGTCCAAGACATCAAGGCGACATCTAGAATGTTGCCAGACCTTTGCTGCAGCCAATGATCTCAGCCCCTTCACATCGAGCGAAATAGGTTGACTAAAGGCAAGTCTCAATTCTTATTTTTTTGTGCTGGGTTTAGCCATTTTTGAGGATGTGTATCACGAGATGTGAAGTACTCCTACTTCAATTCCTTATCTTCTTACAGATTATAGAAAGGCTGCAATGAGTAGTTCCCCAACATAAGCTTCTGGTGAATGATATCCCATCTTGTTACTGTACATTAATATAGTTATTTATTATTTATCTTATTATTGGAAAGGAACCCACTTTTGTTTAGGTTTTGTTTAATTTAGTTTAAAGATACAGCATGGAAACAGGCCCTTCAGCCCACCCTATGCATGTTGACCAGCAATCCCCGTTCGCACTAGTTCTATGTTATTCCACTTACATATCCACGCCCAATTAAGGGGGATTTACAGAGGCCAATTAGCCAACAAACCCCGGCTTTTTTGTGAAGTTGGAGGAAACTAGAGCATCCAGAAGAAAACCAAAGCGGTCACAGGGAGAACGTGCGAACTCCACTCAGTCAGAATTCGAAGTCAGGAATGAAATGGGTCTTTGGCGAAATTGTGCTTCCCACTTCTACGCAAAATAATGTTGTTTAATGCAAATGATTATATATTTTGACATTTTTCTTTAATTATTAACATTCCCAAACCACGTGTAAAATCAGCTCTTTGACTTTGTAAATTTGACGAACCACAATGATAAGCATTTCAGATCATGTAGCTGCTATTTTATTTATTTGAGAGCATCACAGTTTTTCTCTTCCATGTTAGAACTTTTATGAAGCATTCTAATGCTACCTAGTGGTACAAACTGAACACTGCAAAGCTGAAGCACGATCATCATCTATTACCTAACACTAATGAATTAATCCATAGTTTTGCTCAAGGCATAAGTTATATCCATGGCAGATGGTCTGCCTGCTTTCACAGAGCTGCCAACAGCTATTGTGGTCAGCCTCCAGATAGCTCCAGGTTCTTCTGGATGTGATTCTTTCTCCTGCAGTCACCTACTTTCGACAAGGTGTCAAAGCAGACCTTGCTTCAAGCAATATTGAGCAGAAGAACAACCTTTTGTTGACTGCGTGGACTTTGCTGAAAGCAAGTCATACTTTCTGAGAAGAACTGACATTGGAATTTGTATTATACAAATGGCTGTTTCAGATGAGTAAATCTCATTTAAAGCAAACTTTACAAAACAAAACATGAAAATATGGTAGAAATGTACACAAGGGGAAAAAAAATATTTTTGGAGTATGTAAGTAATGAGACTTAGGATAAAATGGATATAAAATTCTCAGCTCGTCTCAATAAGTCCTGTAACATATTTTGTCTAATTTTCAATCTGGTTTCAAATGTACCTATAAGAACCCATACATAGTATATATATGAGTAACTCAGCGGGACAGGCAGCATCTCTGGAGAGAAGGAATGGGTGACGTTTCGGATCGAGACCCTTCTTCGGTCTGAAGGGACCCTAAACATCACCTATTCCTTCTCTCCAGAGATGTTGCCTGTCCTGCTGAGTTACTCCAGCATTTTGTGTCTATCTTCGGTTTCAACCAGCATCAGCAGTTCTTTCCTACACACATTATATGAGTGTTGGTCTGTTGTTCAATGCTTCAACCTATCAACCTTAACTTATAAAAATGTATAAGCAGCAATTTTAGTTTACTGTTTCACAAAAATGTTCATATAATTGGTGATTATAAATAGCAAAACTTTGCCAAAGTTACCTTTTCCCCCGGTACAAGTCTCATTATCGGACTTTCAGAAACAAAAGTACACCAGATCAGTCAATGAAATTGCATTTGGAAGTTTATTTTGTTTCTCAATATGCAGTATATCCCAATGGCCAAGATTAGGAGATGGTGGTCTCCTGTGAGAATTGTCCAAACCAAACCCATCTGAGATTCAAGCTGTCCAAACAAAGCAGAAGAAAGACAGGAAGAAGCATCGTGGACTGCAGCTTGCTGGAAAATTCAGGCAGTACTGTGGGGAAATTTTCTTTCTAAGTGCCAGTAAGTTCATGAGTCTGCTGCAAGATCACACGTGGGAGTTCAGTGGTGCTGGACAAACCTGCTAAATTCTCCAGTACTGACGCAGAGAAACTTGCACCCAGATTAGATGTATAAAAGGTTAATCACACCTTTATTTGAATGGAAAGTAAGAGCTGCACAGAATGTTAAGGTACGTTTCTTATTCTCAATTTAGTTTAGTTTAGTTTAGTTTAGTTTAGTTTAGTTTAGTTTAGTTTAGTTTAGTTTAGTTTAGTTTAGAGATACAGTGCTGAAACAGGCCCTTCAGCCCACGAGTCCGTGCCAATTAGCGATCACCCCGTACAATAACACAATCCTACACACTAGGGACGAATTACAATTGTTACCAAAGCCAATGAACCTACAAACTTGTGTGGGAGGAAACCGGAGCACCTGGAGAAAACTCAAGAAAACCTCATGGGGAGAATGTACAAACTACGTACAGACAGCACCCATTGGATGGATCCCGGGTTTCTGGTGCTGTAAGGCAATAACTCTATCACTGTACCACTGTTTAAGACTTAATTGTATTTGGTTTAATGCTGTTATTTAGAAACATTTTCTATCGTGTTTAAATTGTGTATTTTTTACATTTATACTTTATACTTTTTCTAAGATTAATTTTTGAAATGTTTTTTTAATTGACTTTGAATGTTTCTGATACATTAATAAACCTGACAATTTGGCCATTGGTAAAGTCAGAGAAGGGACTTTTTCCACTGTCAAAGGTGTTTTTTTCAGAGGAGATGTGTTGTGGCGTGTCCAAGCGAGCATAATGCATTGTGCAATGCTGTCACAATGCTGAGTATCAGCATTTTAGATAGATTTGTCTTTCGTTAAGTTCACACCTCTCACTCTGCATGAGATAAATTCAAAATTCTTATCTATCACTGCAGTGAAAGCTGCGCAAACATGCTGTTTTCTGCTGGTTTCAGACCAGTGAGAGCCCAAGTCCCCCTCCATAAAACTGCCCCTCCCTTCATCCTCTTTTCTTTTATCCCAAGGAAGTGCTCTTATCCGAGATGCCTGAAAATATAGCAGAAGCAGATTCAGTGGTAATTTTCATCAGGTAATGAAAATTACCTTGAATGATGCTGACTGGAGTCCTCAACCATCAGGTGAATACGGCTCAGAGTATCAAAAGTAGAAGTTCAAGAAAAGTTGCAGCTTGAATGAACAACATCACAATCACAATCACAATAAAACTTTATTAGCCAAGTAGGTTTTCCAACATACGAGGAACTTCATTTGCCATACAGTCATAACAATAAAAGGCAACAGGACACACAAAATACATTTTAACATGAACATCCACCACAGTGACTCCTCCACGTTCCTCACTGTGATAGAAGGTGAAACAAAGTTCAATCTCTCCCTTTGTCCTCCAGCGGTCAGGGGCTCTAACCTTCCGTTGACGGGATTACCTTGACTCCCGTAGCCGGCGGCGAGGGTTCCTCGTCGGGGCGATCAAGCTCCTTCATCGGGAGGAATCTCAGCTCCCCCGCGCCGGCGATCTACTCCGGGTCGGGACCAGTCGAACCTCTTGCAGCTTTTGGAGCTCCCGACCGGTCTCAACCCGAGACTGCGAGCTCCTGATGTTAAAGTCCGCAGGCTGCATTGGAGCGTCGATCCCAGGCAAGGGATCGCAGGCTCAGATGATAAGTCCACGCCCCCGTGGGGACTCAAGGTCAGTCCCAGGCAAGACCTCCAGCTCCGTGATGTTAGGCCGCAGAGCGACCAGAGGTACGATCCGGAAAATAATCGCATCTCCGGCAAAGTAAAAGATTGAAAAAAAGTTTCCCCCGACCCCCTTTCCCACCCCCCACATAAAACAAACCAGAGAAGATTTACACAAACTTTTAAAACTTACCAAAAATAACAAAAAGAGTTTGAAAAGGACAGACAGACTGTAGGCGAGGCAGCCATCGTGCGGCGCCCCCTGGTGGTGTTGTCATTGAGTCCAGAAATGGAGCACTGATAAGTTGACCAGAGGACTGGAATATAAATCTTGATCATTTGATTCAATGAGGTGAATCTGGAAGTGGATCTCATGGGGGGGGAGCAAGAAATGAAGGCAATATATCCACGGGAATTAGCCATCTTGGAAGAGTGCAAAAGAAAAAAATAAATGAAAAGATTTCTATAGCTCCAGTTTGACATCTAGACCTATTAAAAAGCTTTATTGCCAATAAAAGATATTTTAAAAGTGTATCCACTTTTGCAATGTAGAGGAATATGGTAGTCATGTTGGACACAGGAAGGTCCTATAAATGGTACAGAGATATTAATCATATTATCTACTTCTGGCTGAGGGATAAATGTTTGTTTCACAACAGGAAGAACTCTCACATCTTTTGCGCAATGAGCAGATAGAGAGGACCTGAGCTTATAAATGCACAGAGCATTGGCAGAACAAATAGAATCAGTGCCTCAGAGCTCCAGCGATCAGAGTTTAATTTTGACCTCAAATGCAGTCTGCGTGGAATTTGCATGTTTTTTTACTGTCATTGGATGGGTTTCCTGTGGGTGTTCCAATTTGCATCCAAATCCCAAAAGCGTGCAGGTTGCTTGAGGTCATTGGTCGCCGTAGATCGCTCCGAGAGTGAAGGTAAGCAGTAACATCTCTGGGAAGTTGATGGGCATGAATACAATGAGATTAATGCCAGATCATTAGTGCTGAATGGTGCTTAATGGGCAGTGCAGGTGTGATGGGCCAAAGGGCTTGTTTCCATGCTGTGTATGACTCTGCAAAAGACTGCACCTTTGGCAGTGATGGACTTCCTTAATACTGCACCCAATTGTCAGCCTGTGCAGCAAACAGGTGGGGGGAAACCTATGGTTAGAGTTTGGTACATGGATACAAATTTTAAATTTGGAATATTCATGAACTAAGGACCAATGCAAAACCGTGAATTCATGAGCAATAGATGACGCATCACATCTTCTTGTAAGATATTCTACGGTCAGCAAAACTGAGGAGGACTGAACTTCATGCAGAGTTAACAGTGACGAGCCGGCGAGCAAAGTATTGGGGTTGTTGTGTTATCTTGGTGAAAAGGTCAGAGATGAGTATTCTGCAACAGAAAGGTTGATATAGGAACTGAAGTAGCTAGCATTACAGAAATAGTTGAAACAAAAAACTGCAGATGCTGATTAATACACAAAAGGACACAAAGTGCTGGGGAAACTTAGCAGGTCAGGCAGTATCTCTGGAGAACATGGATAGGTGACTTTTCGTTGTGTCATTGTGCTGCCAGTGTGAAGGATTGGAACAATTGTTTGAACAGAATATTAAGATTCTAAATAATCTAGTTCATCCCTGGATGTAATAACTGGCTCAGTTGGTCAATCTCTTGTTTTTGCATCAGAAAATTGTAGATTAATGTCCTACTTCAGATCAATCAGCACTCAATGTAGGCTAACACTCACAGTTCACCACTGAGAGAGAATAAAAGGATGATGAAACCACTTATATTAGGCTTTTAGATGTTGAGAAAAAGAGATAATAAAATAAAAGATTAACCAATATCCTATACAGAGGCAATGATTTCTCTCAGTGCTAGACTATTAGTGATAACTGAGGTTGTGTTCATTCTTCTAAGCTCTAGAGAATATGGGCCCAGACTTCTTAACATCTTCTCTTTCAACAATTCTCACATCTCAGGAATCAATCTGTTGCACATTAATTTCATTCCCACAGTTCCAAATATATTCTTCCTTAGTTAGTGGGACTGGACCTGAATACAATTACAGGTACAACTACAACAGAGCACTCTGTAAGTGCACTATAATTGTAGGAAGACATCTTTATTTTTCTCCTCAAACCCTCTTGTAAAAAAGCCCAATGTTCAATTTGCATCTGAATTGCTTTCTAATTTGACATGTTGACTTTCTATAATTTTCGTATAATGGCATCCAGCACGACTGAACACTAATACTTTCACTCTCTAACCAGTTAAACATTCTGTTTTCCTTTTTCCTGTTTTCTCTACCAAAGTGGATGCTTCAATATTTTCTCCATTTTGTTTCATCTGCCTTGTCTGAGTCCATTCTCTTAGTCGGAATCTATCTCGCTGAAGTCACAAGTTCACAAGTTATAGGAGTAGAATTAGGCCATTCGCATCTACTCTGCCATTCAATCATGGCTGATCTCTGCCTCCTAATCCCATTTTCCTGCCTTCTCCCCATAACCCGTCCTAATCAAGAATTTGTCTATCTCTGCCTTAAAAATATCCACTGACTTGGCCTCCACAGCCCTCTGTGGCAATGTGTTCCACAGATTAACTACCCTCTGACTAAAGAAGTTCCTCCTCACCTCCTTTCTAAAAGAGTGCCCTTTAATTTTGAGGCTAAGATCTCTGGTCCTAGATTCTCCCACCAGTGGAAACACCCTTTCCACATCCACTCTATCGATGGCTTTCATTATTCTGTAAGTTTCAATGAAGTCTCCCTGCATTCTCCTCATAACTTGCATAGCCAACTAACTTTGCACTGTCAGTAAACTTGGACATACTGCACAGTCCCCTCATTCAAATCATTACTCCAGATTGTGAACAGCTACCAACCAGAGGTGCTGTTTTTCATTCTTTGTCTTCCCTTTGGGATAAGCATATAACATGGGATTTTTGCACTGTCAGAAAGAGGTTTGGGTGTTTGGTGCAAGGAAGGACACAAAAGATCAAAGTGCAAGAGCGAGGGAAAAGGGATGAAAGCGGGACTGAGGGAGTTTGGGAGGGGGCTAATCAGTGAAGCTGGTGGAGGAAAACTGATGAAGACATTTGGAAGCAGGGAAGATCAAGAATGAAAGTGATCAATTGCAAGATGCAGAGAGATGAAACAAAGCAGAAGAAGGGGACATAGGAGATCTTGTCTGGGTACATCTTTGGCGTGTATCTCTGTGTGAGTGCATATGTGTGTGCATGGTTGTAATGCAACAGCTATTTCACATTAAAATAAATAACCCAGTGACCTGTATCCATCACCAGGGGGCTTGTAGACTGTCTCAGTAATGACAGACCTGCAAGTCTGGAGTGGTGGAAGCAGAGAGCACAGGAATTCCTGCAACACCTTGATTTGTGCAGATTCTTCATTGCCACCTTCGGCTCAAAGGCAAACTCTGCTAAAAGACAAGAATGGTGAAAAACTTATGAAGGACAGAGAGATAGATGGTGCCTGGTGGAATGGTAGGCTATTCAGTACATTTAAAATGCATACATTTCCCCCTAATTTCTTCAATTGATATATAACTACTTCAGATGCCACACCTTAGCACTCCTGTTGATCTGAACACTGAAGAATTTCTCATCTGTGACTTTGTCCTTGATAGAGGTTCCTTGATGCCTTTCCACAGCAGACTATCTGAAGCGGCTTTGCCCTCACCATTTGCCAGTTGAAAAGTAACATGAGATCAGGAGTGGACAGTCTCCCAGCTGAAGTTCTAAACTTCATTGGAGCAGAACTTTAATCTTAAAATTTACAAACCTATCTCTCACATCTGAGAGGAACTCAGAAAGGCTGTCATTGTGACTGTCTTAGAAAGGAGACAAAGTGGATTATGAAAACGCGAGAGAGATTTCTCCATGGACTGCCGCAGTGAATGTCATTGTCTCGTTTCTCAAGTGCCACTACTCTGTGATTGAATAGCTGCCCCTTGAGTTACAGCGTAGATTCTATTTAGGTGAAAATTGGACATGATTTTCACCTCATGTCAACTAAGAGCAGTGAAGGGAGCAGCAGGTACCACTATGCAAGTTTTTTTTTAACCCCACACAAGCCTTTCACTGTCTAGGCGAGGGAAACTGGTCTGCACTGCGATTGTGGACACAAGGAACCGCAGATACCGGTTTACCAAGAAAGACAGGAAGTGCTGAAGAAGGGTCCCTTCTGAGAAGGGTCACGACCCCGAAAGGTCACCTATCCATGTTCTCCAGCCCGTCCCGTTGAGTTACTCCAGTGTTTTTGTGTCCTTTTTGCATTGAGATTGGACATGTTTGTGGACCTGTTGAGTAAGATCACAACTCATATGCTGTCATGAAGCAGATTTAAGGTGGAAACAAATATCTGAGGACAACAACATTGCTCCTGAATTCCTCGGTATATCTGTGCAGACATGGGGAAACCGGTTTAATTGGGAAATTTGAGTATGCTGCTGCTTTTCAGAGGTGGAGCTGTGCTAATGAATGGTAGGTTCGGCATGTGATTTGTAGATCAAGGTTCAGGAGAAGTGGCATAATTCACCTGGGCCCTCTGTTATTCAATACACAATGCTTTATTTTAACGTTCATTGCTTGGCTATTAGGTATATTTAAAAGTACACTTTTCCCTAATTTCTTCGATGGATCTATAACTACTTCAGATGCCACATGCATCTCTTTGTGTGGGGTGTGATTTCAGTGTACCTGTGGCTCTGTGTGTTTATTGGACACGCCTGTTCATGTTTATCACTTCTTGTTATGGTCGATTCTGCTGGGTGTGATGTTTGTTTCATGTAGAAACAGCGGTATATGGTCGATGTTCAGGAAATTGGTAGTATTCCGATCAGTAATTGGTAGTATCAGAGCAGTTAAACAAACAAAAGAAGAGGAACAAGTTGGCCATCTGATGTAAAAGTTCAGTTGCATCCCAATTTCATCGGATTTCCTGCAATACATGTCTACACTGATAATAAGCTGTGTCGTAACTTTGGGTTGTTGGAACGGGCAAGTTTCTCTCAATTGATTGAAAATGAGATATTTTAAGATTTCAAAACCAGCACAACAAACTTAATGCAGTCTATTGCCATTCATTAAAGTTTGCCTGCTTTTTTGTTGTTGTGGGGGGGTGGTAAAGAAGTGGGGTGTGGGTTTAAAAAACCCAGACTGCCCGCAGTCTGCAGAAGGGGGAGGCAGCAATGTCTCAAGTCGTCTCCCACACCCTCTGCGGTTTGCATTTGCAAACGCCGCCGGGGCTTTAATCTTCTCCCTTGCTTCGTTTTCTTTTTTAAAAAAACTGGACGGGAAATGGCAGTGACGTGTTGTGTGGCGTTTTTGAATTCCCTGGCGTGAGTCATAAAAAAGTGCTGAAATTGTTGGTGTAGTTTTACACGCCTTATATAGCCTCGAAGTGCAGAGCTGTCATTCTCAGCGGGATAAAGCGAGTAGTTGCTGCACGGTTATACCTTCCCCCTTCTCCTTCTCCACGGGCATCGTCCTCCTTATTTCAATCCTCAAATTTGTTTCCTGCAAAGCCCCCCTCCTTAACCCCCCCCCCCCTCCTTCCTCCCTCCAAACTAAGTTCCCCAACCTGCTCTTTAAGCAAGCGGCGAACTTTTAAGTTCTGTTTCTTTTGTTGTTATTATTTTGTGCCCCCCATCCAAACAACAACAACAACAACAACAACAACAACGATGGACTTGTACAAGGTGACCCTGGAAGGACCGGCTCCGTGGGGGTTCAGACTGCAGGGAGGAAAGGACTTCAACAAGCCTTTAACCATGTCCAGGGTGAGAGAGACATGTCTTCCCCCTCCCTGCGTGTTACCCGCTTCAGACGCTGTTGGTGGTGAAATAAGTTTAAAAAGTTTTTTTTTAAAAAAATTGTGTTGCGAGCCGTCATCCCGCGAGTGCAAACGATTCGAGGCGGCAAACACGCACACTTGTAATTGCATTTTGCATGTATGGAATCGCAGATCACTCTTGGAGGGTTTCAAAGCACGCCCTGTGTTGTAGGGAGTGCTGGAGGCGTTTGGAAGCGGAGGCGAGGCGTGAAGTCAAACCTGGTTCAGCTGTAAGCTGTAACCCCGACAGGTCAGGGCCACATGGGTTCACGTTTTCAATGCAGACCCGTGAAATCACCCTGCCGGTGTTTCGCGTTGGGGCCGGGGGAGCGCTCACAACCAGCAGAGTTTTTCCCCAAGTTTGAAGGGACCCGAAGTTATCAATGTAACTCGAGGTGATAGTGCGACACGAAATAGTATCTTAAAATCTCGGTATCGAAAACGCATTCCAGAGTGAATCTTGCATATCAGGAATGCACAGGGATTAGTGAAAGACTGAAACTTCCAGTGCACTGGGAACTGGCAGTGTAAACCGATCCCGTCTCTCTGGGGAGACGACGAGCAGCTCCTTCCCTTGTTTTTCTTTGTATGGACCAGATTAGGTCATTGTCACCCCAAATCCTGTTTAATTTGTGTCCAACAACACGTATGTTGCAGTCTGAGGCAAATGTTTGGGCTGGCATTAAAATGTAATGTGTGCTGAATTGGTGAATATCCCCTCCAGTAGTGTTACATACTTCCTGTGTATTTGCTTTGATTCCTCAAAGGTTAAGTAAATGTTCTGTTCTTTTAAGTGTTGGCTTTTTAGTCCACGAATTTTACCTTTGGATAAATCCGAAATAATGTGTTGATTCCAAAAGGTTCTCGACAATGAATTGCTTATGAACGATTTATGAATTGACCAGTTTTAGTTTAGGTAATTTTGTGTTGCTCCTTTTAAATGTTATCACAATGCTGAAAATCCAAGTGCTTTTATGGATAAAGTTTGGTTACTAATCTGCCCTTATGATCTTTAAAGTGCAAAGAAGATTTGTTCATCATGACCAGATATGGGCAAGTGTTTATGCACGAGAAACAGAATACAACTCCATATAGGTATCAAATCAAATTATTGAAATGGTTGTTTCTTGTGGCTACATGTTTATGGTGTTTCCATATATGTACTTGATCCCTTTTTATGTGGTTGTTTGCATAACTTAGTTCAAGGTGTATTGACATCTGAATGTTGACTTCAATGCCCTAACTGGTAATCTTGCTCTGATTTAAATTCAGGAATTTTGCACTGGTTAAAGTATATAAATCTTCCAGTCTAGAAAGCACTTTGAAATTGTACAAACAGAAGTCTGACAGAGGGAACAGCTGAATGTGACCTATAAATGGTAGAAATTCTCGGTATACTAAAACAAATTCTAGTCTCATGTCATGCACATGGCATTCTCTTATTTGTACATCAATCTCTTTCTTTAGTTTATCCCATTTTCTGCACATTTTCGCTCCTCACATTCTCTGCTTTCCCATATGAAACCCTGGCACACCCATTGCACTGGTTCTCCTTGCTGCTCTCCTCACAGGCCCACCTCATTGCATATCCCTCCACTCTTTCCCTCCATATCTTTTCACCCCCTTTCTTTACTCTGTACCATTACACACTCTACTGCTCCACTGCCTTCTTCTTTCTTCAAACCATACTCCCCTTGTTTTATCTCTTCCCCCTACTTTCTCTTTTTTCTCCCCATCCCAACGCGTGTATCTCTTGTTCTCACCGTGCGCCTCTCTCATGTAAACGCTTTTCCAAAGTGGAAAACTAATATTTTAGCCATGAGTTGATCCAAGTATGATGGTGCATTCAACTTCCTTGGAGCACTATTGAACTAAACGGTCTAAGAATTACAAGAAAAAACGTTCATTAAAAAATATGAGATATAATGGAATATTAGGAAAAAAAATTTTTTAAAAAGTTTTTATACAGACTAAATATATGGTGTTTTAAAGTTTTTTTTTAGAAATAAATCGTAGAATGGTCCAATTGTGCTGCTGTTTGAAAACCATTCTAATTTAAATGAGGATGGAATTGGTAGTCCTAGAACATTGCTGCAGTAATTGGTAAGACTGATCTGCAAACAGTGGGTTAATGCGTGTACAGGCTTTGCAATTCTCCTGAGCCAAAAATGTTCCAGCGGGAATGTTAAATGGTAAAAATGAGGTTAGAGTTTCATTGCAATCCAATTTTTTCTGACAGAAGGGAAATTGAACCAATAGTTGAGCCAAGAGCTTGTTAGCTATGTGAACTATCATGTTTAAAAAAAACCTACCAGTTACAACATGTAAATTGTGTTGCAATTCTAAAAAGTGTAGGTTAATTTATCACGGACAAACTACTTTCCGAGGTGGGATTTACAAACATGGTGTGCATTTTTCTTGAACATTTACTTTAGATTGTTAGGAAATGTGCAGATCATTAAATTTGAAGTGTGTTACTAATGTCTTAGTGTGAGTGAACTGTAGTTATATCGAGTTATTGCAAAAGATGGTGTCAATTGTGTGGCATGGTCCTTTAATTGCTGTATATGGTTGGCAAATGTTCAATGACATTTTTGATTTCCATGACTGAAAAGTTGTGCAAAACTGGTCTATAGATTTGTCAAAGTGAGATATTTAACACAAATTGAGGATTGACAGCCAGAATAATTTTATCTGGATGAAATTCAAATCACAAACTGTCCTTTGAATTACTTTTTAGTATTCTCTCTCCAATGCTTACTAGTTTTAAACACTTCTACAATGATAATGTGAATGTGCCAGCAAGGATTGTGACTTCAGCTATTAATTATATTGGCCATGCTCCAATGCACACAGTAATACCTTGAGGCAAATTAAATCACCCTGACCATTAAAATGAGAAATTCCAGACAAAGGTACTATACACTACTCAATGACACAGCTCCTACGTGGATTTAACTTGCTGATTCAGATCCATTTCTACAAGTGAATACATATTACTCATTGCAATTGATGCATCCATCACAGTAAAACATATCCATAGAAGGTATTATGTATAAAGTGGATGCCAGTCACTTTTGCCCGTTTCATTGCAAGACTTGGGAATAAACAATAAGGTTGGCCTTGCTAGTGAAACTATCTTCCCAAAAAAGGAATAGTTAAGGAAATGTTAATCTGACCTACAAGTACAAATGCACTTGATTAGTATGGGTGTCGGGGGTTATGGGGAGAAGGCAGGAGAATGGGGTTAGGAGGGAGAGATAGATCAGCCATGATGGGCCGAAAAGCCTAATTCTGCTCCTATCCCTTATGACCTTGTATAGACATAAGAATATATTGTCTATTCTTTATGGATAGACATTATACATAGTTGGGATTACTTTAAAGTGGGATTCGTTTAATTCTGCATTATGGTCAGCATAGACATCGGGTGCTGAAGAGCCTGTACCTGTGTTGTGCTGTTTTATGTTTGCAAATCTAAGTTTTCATTACAGACACCTTGCATTTCTATGTGCTTGTTTCGTTCATATAATGCTATTGTGGGAGAACACAGTATTCATTGATAGGAATACATAGTACTGAACTTAAAAGAATTAGGTAAGACAAGATAATAACTGTGTGCATATAGCATATTTAACATATTCAACGACATTGTTAACTTATTTGATAGAGTTTTATTGCCCTCCTTGGTCATTCTCAATCTGCACCTCAATTTTTCAACAATTAGACCTTAAAATCGCAATTTAAAGTTGCCTTTTGTTTCCAGGACTAATACAGTTGATTGATATTAGCATAAATTTATTTTATTTTATTTGTTTCCTTTTGTCTTTGTTTGGTGTTGTTTTGAATGCATCAAGCCAAATCTGGGAAATTTCCTATCCCCTTGAGATGCTTTCTGCTATTACCATCTCTGCTATAATCAGCTCTGGCAATGACATAATGATATATAGTGATGCTATAATGGAGTATACCATGGCACCGCTTTCCATTTTGAGGGCTAAAGTAATGGTCAGTCTCGTCTGGAGGTAACAAATGCATGGGTGAGGGTTTTGTTAGAAGAAGCCGAAGGCTGTGGGGAAGAGAACATGGACATAAACAGACTTAGTGGGTGCAGAGGGCTTTGAAACTGAAGGTTGGCTCAGAGTCTGGGGGTGGGGCGCATAGACGCTGGCTTTCGTTTTCCCAAGATTTACTAAGGACCACATTTTCTCAGCCTCTGCAGGATTTTGGCCAGGTAATACTGTATGACAGATCATGGTAGTGGAAGCGATCATGACCTTTTATAAGCAAAAATATAGAAGCACAACTAAATAATCAATTCAAAAGATTAGTCATTCGACATTTAACAGTGCTCCGCAGAACTATTTTGATTATGAACTTGGGTTTATTTTGTAGTTTGATCAATATTATCTAGAAAATATATTTCAAAATTTGGAGCCTGGTTATTGACACAGATTTATGGTAGGATTTTTTTTTTTTAAGATTGGTAATGCGCTGTATTTGTAACTGAATCTGTCACTGGTAGAAATATGTTGGATGCGTTTATACTTTCGATGTAGTTGTGTATTTATTAAGTAAACCTATCGCCCTGAAAAAAACAAAGTAGTGTATTGGGAATCTGAAGAAGTATATGGTTTTGTAGAATGGTATTCTTCCGTGTTGTCTGCTTGCACATGGAATGGCGATTATTTCACTCTACTCTTCAATAGAGCCCTATGAATAGTGGAAAACCATTTTTGAACATCTCATGAATAGCCAACATCTTTTTTCTGGGGTGCTCATTTAAAAAGAAAATTTCTGGCCCGATTGATATTCAAATGTTTTCTTGCATGTTACAAAATGTGACATTGGCTGCTCTGCATCCTGGTGAAGAGTGGCTCATCTCCTGGTGGCAGTAGAATGTTGATGCTTAGAAGATGTGGCATTAGTGGTGGTGTTGAAGATCGAGGGCAGCGGTGGAGTTGCTGCCTTACAGTGCGTGCAGCGCCACAGAACCGGGTTCGATCCTGGTTCTATCTGTACGGCGTTTGTATGTTCCTCCCGTGACCGTGTGGTTTTCTCTGATATCTTTGGTTTCCTCCCACACTCCAAAGACGTACAGATATGTAGGTCCAATGGCTTGGTATATGTGTAAATTGTCCCTAGTGCGTAGGATATTGTTAATGTGCAGGGATGGCTGGTTGGTGCAGACTTGGTGGGCCGAACGGCCTGTTTCTGCGCTGTGTCTTCAAACTGAACTAAAAGATAAGTAGCCTTTTTTTTCTTGTTCAGGATAATCTTTACTGATCAGTTTAGTTAAGAGATACAGCGTGGAAACAGGGCCATCAGCTCACCGAGTCCGCAACGATCACCTGTACACTCGTTCTATCACACTTGGGACAATTTACAGAAGCCAATTAACCTACAAACCTGTACGTGTTTGGAATGTGGGAGGAAACAGGAGCACCTGGAGAAAACCCACGAGGTTACAGGGGGAATGTATAAACTCCGCACAGACAGCATTTGTAGTCAGGATTGAACCCGGGTCTGGTGCTGTGAGGCAGCAACTCTACAGCTGTGCCACCCTGGTTCTGTGAATGTTGCTGCTCTCTGGACTGCTCGGGAGGAACAGTTTTATTGCACGATTGAGTGGGGCGGACTACTGAAGTCCACAGAATATGAAACTGAAGCAGTTGAAGATCATCATTCCCTCCGACACTGGGCATTAGTTTATAAACCAATCCCTTAGATCAATAAATTTCAGAAATTAAATTTAAGTAAGTCAATAAATAAATATTGAGTGACATTCAACAAAAGATTTTGGTAATTGGAGGTCCTTGGTGCCCTATAGTTCTGATGACATCCCAATAAACCAGCAGTCACACTGAGAAATGTTCATAAACATCTTTTTTTAAATGTATTTGTATTGTAAAATCTATTATTCTGAAATATCTGAGAATTGATTAACCTACCTTAATCTTTTAAAGGTCAGAGCTGCCTATTGATCATTGCTGACCATTGCATTAAACATTAATTAAGATCTCGTTCAATAACTTTTAATATTGTCAGGGGGTTTTGCAGCAAGACAAGTTTATAAATATCTTCTCACCAATTCCACTGATTTTGATCCCAATAGAGAAGGCTGCAAAATATCTTGACAGTGCATCCACAAATTAGGATTGAATCACACGGAAACTGGTTTTGGCAAGATTTGGATTGGACAACTTTGCTGCATAGACTGCTATTTCTGTGCAGATAAAAAACAGCTTTGTTTATTGGTATTGGGAATATGCATTATTCTGCTGAAATATGTCTATTATATAATTTACATGGAATTTATGTGGATATTGGGCATACATGAACTCTACCTGGAGATGTGAGACTGTAGATGTTGGCGTCTTGATCAAAAACAACATGCTCGATGAACTCAGTGGACTAGCAGCATCTGTGGAGGGAAATGGATGTGCAACGTATTGGGTTTGGACTCTTCTTCAGACTGAAACATGTCTGCCCATTTCCCTCCACAGATGCCGCCTGATCTGCTGAGTTCCTCTTGCATTTTGTTTCTGAGATCTACATTGGTAGTGTGGGAGCCATTTGTGTTTACTAGCTGTCTTAGCATATTATATTATTTTGTATCTTGCTGTATTATTTTTGGACACTTGGGGGTTGTCGTAAGATGAATACATAAAGGGCATATATGAACTGGGTGGAGCCAGAATTATGAGTATAATTGGGAATGCAGTGATGTGATGCGTCAGACACGAGAGGAGCTTGGCAAGATACAATTCTTACCAAATCTATGACGGGAGAAATACGAATCTGTTTGTATTACTACTTCAATAAATGACTAATTAAACGGAAACGTCGTGAAGATCTCTCTTGTTGTTTGCATCAAGAATGATCACTCCACTCCTCCATGAAGTGGTGACTAGAGGAGACGACTCGATGGGAAGTGGTGACTCGATGGGAAGGATCAAAGTTGCCACTATGGGTAGTTCTGGAACAAAAGGCCGATTTGGTATTGTTTTCTGTGGCAAACTGTTTAATTGCAGTGCAGGAATGTACCTGTACTCCACAAGTCAATCCTGCTGAAGCCTTGGAAAAATATTTTATTTTAATACAAGAATTATGCATTGTAAGTAAGATTTTCCATTGTATTCAGTATGTGACCAGTAGATTTCATTGTTGTGTGCTTGGTGTGGGGGGGCTGATATTTAAATTTGACTGACCAGAAATGAAGTCTATTTTCCTACCAATTCTGGCTGAGTTTGTTCTGGACGTGCAATTAGAATGTCTGAGTACTGTGGATTGATTACGATCATTCCTCCAGGATGACTTTTTTCTTGGAATTCCAATTATGTTCTCTGCACAAGGATGCAAACAAAGTGAGGCATTTTGAAATCGCCGAACAAATGTTGAGTACATTTATCATGAAGCAATAAAAATGCAGGAATGCCTTAGCCAAGATACTGACTACAGACTTTTCCTCTGTACCTTTATCTGTTCCTGTTGTTTGAGCATCCACCTCAAAAACATTGCCCGTCTCCGTCCATCCCTCTCCTCCACAGCTGCAGAAACCCTCATCCACGCCTTCATCACCTCCCGTCTGGACTACTGCAACAGCCTCCTCTATGGCTCACCCTCAAAAATCATCAGTAAACTTCAATACATTCAAAACTCCGCTGCCCGTCTACTCACCCACTCCCCGATCCGTGACCATATCACCCCGTCCTTTACAAACTCCACTGGCTCCCCATCCCCCAGAGAATCCAGTACAAAATCCTCCTCATGACCTACAAAGCCCTCCATAACCTGGCCCCATCCTACCTGACTGACCTCCTCCACAGGCACACTCCCACCTGCACCCTCCGCTCTGCTGCTGCCAATCTCCTGTCCCCCCCCATCCGGACCAAACTCAGATCCTGGGGGGACAGGGCTTTCTCCATCGCTGCTCCCACCCTATGGAACTCACTACCCCAAACCGTCAGAGACTCCTCACTCACCACATTCAAAACATCACTGAAGTCTCACCTGTTCAGCACTGAAGGTCACCTCACCTTCTGTCTCCTTTTTCTGTTCGTTTACTTATTTATCTATTTATTCACTTCTCTATGTTCTAGAAATCCCTGTAAAGCGTCTTTGAGTGTTTGAAAAGTGCTATATAAATGTAATGCATTATTATTATTATTATTATTATCTCTGTGTCATTTTATCATTGGATATTTTATTTTATCTTATCTTATTTAGACATTATCTTATTTTCTTGAGCCCTTGCTATTTTGGCATCTTGTATTATATTTAAAATGTTGGATTTTGTTTAAATGGCTTGTATTTCCTATGTGTGCTTGGCCTAGTCTGGGGCATTTGAATTTTCCTCAAATTCTCATTCTAATTCAAATGGACGTAGTCAGCTTGAGTATGTGACTATTCTGTGGAACAACTAGTGAGATGCGTAATGTCCAGAATTGGGATCTGCTCATGGGCTTTATTGATTTCTCAATGCCTTTGATCAGTAATCATGAAGTCTTGTAATGATGCGTGCCAGAATTGGTTCTCTCCACATAATATGGTTCTAAGGCATTCACATGATCATATTACTTGCAGTGTTGTGTGTAATGGTATGGAGATGGTTCCATTAACCATCCAAATTTAGGCTAAACAATATTGTGGCGTTGCCCCAGATATGAAGTCTATTTTCCTACCAGTTGTTCTAGCTGTCTTTTTAAAGACTGCCTCCTCACAGGAATTGACATAAAGTATTGGAAGGATGGATAGTTCATTAATCTTAAAGTTTATGTACAAAGACTAGAGCCTTCAAGGCATCCACAACTGATATTCAGTATACCTTCAACTTGCACTGGATTTTCTTTTACACAAACGTGGTTTAGCCTAGGATTCTCAATTCAATGAACGACTATTGTACTCAATTTATTTGCCTCAGGATATGCACGTAGCCAAACACTAATAAACCGTTCACAGACAGGGCTTTGAGATAGTCGAGCAATTCTATTTCTTAGTAGCTATAGCTTGGTTGGCTGAATCGATCCTCGTACACAATCTCCTGGACCCAACATCAATGAAGAAGGGTCTCGACCCGAAATGTTACCTATTCCTTTTCTCCAGAGATGCTGACTGACCCGCTGAGTTACTCCAGCTTTCTGTGTCTATCATTTATAGATGTCAGTATTTCATCTTCCCAACAATTGCTGTACTTCCAATTTACCCACAGTCAAAGATCCCATGGTAGCCAAGCAAAGCAGATCTAGAGAAAGCTGGTGTAGACATTGCAAGGAACTGTTGAATTACCTCAATTGCACCACATCTATCAAGCAGTGGCCTGCTTCAGGGGCAAGCATTTGGTCTTTGAAATTGGGAGGAAAAAAAAGGGGAAGAGAAAGATGCCCAATAAGCAGCTGGCATGAAATGCCTGAAGGCTCCTGACCCGAAGTGTCACATATTAGCATCCTCCACTGATCCTAATGGGTCTAACCCACTGAGTTACTCCAGCACTTAGTGTTTTATTTAAGATTCCAGCACCTACCTTCTTCAGGCAGGTTTGTTGTTCGAGCATTGTATAGTCATCTCTGGGCCAATCAGTGATACTATGTTAGAGACAATGCTGAAATTGAGTTATTGCTGCTGACCTGTTTATGCCGTGTGAAGTGTGTAAGAAGGAACTGCAGATGCCGGTTGAAATGGAAGATAGACACAAAAAGCTGGAGTATCTCAGCGGGACAGGCAGCATGGGTCTCGACCCGAAACTTCACCCATTCCTTCTCTCCAGAGATGCTGCCTGTCCCGCTGAGTTACTCCAGCTTTTTGTGTCTTATCTATGCCTTGTGAACTATTTTCTTCTACTGAATTGTTTGAATCTGTAATTTTAATTTCTTGTGTTGAGTCAGTATAATGGCCCAGAAATTCCTTGACACTTGTAATATATTTGTGCCACATGCAGAGGAATTTAATTAAATGCAATGTGTGGTTCGTGCAAGAGAGCAAATTACTTCAGGGGTTTCCCATGCACGTGATACAATTATTTCTTGAGATGCCTGAATGTGGCCTGTAATGACAAATATGTTAAATGCATGTTTTAACATCATCTAAAAATTCTTGAGCTCACGCTTGGCCAGTGAAGGTGGAGATTTTTTTTCATGCATTGTTTTCACAATGGTTATGTGGTCTACCTTAATGTAACTTAGAAGCTGTATTTCTTGGCTGAATACCAAGGAGTTAAATGCATGGATCCTCTTGCATTTAAGTATCATTTTAAGATAGACACAAAGTGCAGGAGCAACTCTTCGGGTCAAGCATCATCACTGGAGGAAAGGAACTGGTGTTGTTTCAGGTCGGAATTTTTCTTCAGGCTGAAAGTAGGGTGGAGTGGGGGAAACTGGAGGTAGGAGAAGACCAGAACAAATCGGGCTGGCAGGGGAAGAGGTGACAACGAAAGGATACAGGGAGGCCAATAGTGGAACTAGTAGGGTGAGCTGTACAATGGGAAGAGGAGTTAAAATGTTTGGCAACCAGGAGATCATGTAGTCCAGGGCAAACTGAGCGTAGGTCTTCAGCGAAACGATCGCCAGTCTATGTTGGTCTTGCCGATATATTATTTCTTGAGATGCCTGAATGTGGCCTGTAATGACAAATATGTTAAATGCATGTACAAAGACGAACAGGTATGTAGGTTAATTGGCTGGATAAATGTAAAAATTGTCCCTAGTGGGTGTAGGATAGTGTTAATGTACGGGGATCGCTGGGCGGCACGGACTTGGAGGGCCGAAAAGGCCTGTTTCCGGCTGTATATATATGATATGATATGATATGATATGATATATAGGAATATAATTTTTTGATGTTAACTTGCCCTTGTCTAAATCAATCTTCTGTTGTCCTCTCTGATCTCTTGCCCCCAGATCTTAAGCCAACCTTCCCTGATACTTCAGTATCCCAGCTGAACCTCCGACCACCATGGTAGCGGAGGTAATGTGGGAAAAGCCTTTGCGCAAACTACACAGGGCTGATTTTACTACACACACGGTAGCTGAGCTACAAGCAGACCCGTTTCTAACAGTGTATCTCCTGCTTGATGCATTGTCATACTTTGTAAATAGGGGAGCCATTAAAGTTCAGACAGTGATCTATGACAAATAGACATTCCAGAGTCAAATAAATCATTCAAAGAATCTGACCTGGTGTTTTTTTAACACTTCAACCATTACATTTTGCCCATTTGAAAACTAACTTAATTTTCTCCCTGAGTCATAACTATATTTTCTCAAATAGGTTGGAAAAACGTCTCATAACTTTCTACTTGTCTCCCCTAAGAGTAATTTTAACTTGAGCTCCAAGTTAGATAACATTTCCTGGAAAGAACAGCTAGGGCCAGAAAACTCAAAGCAAAGAACGTTGATGTTTTTAACATTCTGTTTTAGTGAGCTTATAGATCAAGAAGAATTGAAATATTCTGCCTGTCCTTGCAAGGATTATGTTGGCTTTGAGTTTCCTCCCTTGTGCAGAATCACTCACTCGAAGCTCTCACCATATTCATTGTTTGGGATGTGGGGAAACGCTCGTGGCTGAGAAACAGAATTATGCTGGCAATGCTCCACAGGTCAGACAGCACCTGTGGAGACGGGAATAAAACTAATATTTCATGTGGTCCATCATTCACCAGGTGCTGCTCAGCCCATGCCAGCAAGTTCTTGACTATGGTGATGGCAACAGCTTTAATTCCTGGCAGTTTTGTTACAAAATCAGCATGCTACTGAAGGTGGCCAGTAAGAGGTGTTTAAGACTCTGTTGCTCTACTTGACTGAAATATGCTTGTTTTACCACATGTGCACCTGGGAACTGAACAAACCAGCATTGTTAAGCTTTGTAACATTATGACACAGTTCTGGTGAATCTGGGGGGAGCTATTTAATTGAAATTGACATAAATGTTATTTTGGATTGAGTTCAATTATTTTTCTGCAGGATATTGGCATCTGAATGTTAACTGACTTTGCAAATAATATTGTGAATATTATTAATTTATAGCTTTGTTCTGAGTTGACCATTCATCAATGGATTTCACTAATGTCTGATTTGCTTGTCAGAAATTAATATTATTACCCATTAGGACTTGACTATAAATATCCTTATTTGGTCTGCATTTGATTTTTCTACTGGTTAACATCAATCTTTATCATATCATATCATATCATATCATATATATACAGCCGGAAACAGGCCTTTTCGGCCCTCCAAGTCCGTGCCGCCCAGTGATCCCCGCACATTAACACTATCCTACACCCACTAGGGACAATTTTTACATTTACCCAGCCAATTAACCTACATACCTGTACGTCTTTGGAGTATTTATCAATGGAATACTTTTACTGAGGCAACTTAAAGTTGGCATTAGACTCTGACTTAACAATATTGCATTCACAGTCAAGTGAGGGAAAGTTTACTTTATCTCAGAAATATTTCATAATATATTTCATATTTCATAATATTTCATAAGGGCGGCACGGTAGCGCAGCGGTAGAGTTGCTGCTTTACAGCGAATGCAGCGCCGGAGACTCAGGTTCGATCCTGACTACGGGTGCTGTACTGTAAGGAGTTTGTACGTTCTCCCCGTGACCTGCGTGGGTTTTCTCCGAGATCTTCGGTTTCCTCCCACACTCCAAAGACGTACAGGTATGTAGGTTAATTGACTGGGTATATGTAAAAATTGTCCCTAGTGTGTGTAGGATGGTGTTAGTGTGCGGGGATCACTGGGCGGTGCGGACTTGGTGGGCCGAAAAGGCTGTTTCCACGCTGTATCTGAAATATGAAATATGAAAAATAATAAAATAATATAACTATTTGTTAAGTATGATTATTGAGATTGGCATAGAAATCAAAAAGACATAGTGCTGGAGTAATTCAGCAGGTCAGGCTGCAGAGTTACTCCAGTGGGTAAATTAGTTTGACCCACTGAGTTACTCCAGCCCTTTGTGTCTTTTGGCATAAACCAGCATCTGCAATTCCTTGTTTCTCGCGATTTATCTTGTATGTATTATGATAGCACTGCATATGCATTTTATATTCTGCTTCCAAAATTTAAATCTTTGAAGTCAGTGTAATCAAATTGTGGGTGCTGTGTTTAATACTTTGATTATGATGTGCATTCAACATCTGTGAATTGGGGTCTGAGGGTGAATTTCTATCCATAATCAGTGCATGCTAAGAGGGGTCAAAGTAGCCCCGGGATTAAATACATTTCGAAGCTCTCTAAAAAAGCTCCCTTTTTCATGTAAAATGCTTGATGGAGATTGATAGCTTTGTTTGGTCAACAATGCCATTATCACATTGTATCATGCAACAAACGGGATTGTCAGTGGTCCCGAGATTGATGTTGCTCTTTTTAAAATTGTTGTAATGCCGCCTTCCTTGAGTCAATGTGATATGTGCTTTGCTCCGCAAGAGCATTGTGGTAAAATGCTCAATTGTGGGCAAAATTGGTAGATGCTTTGGCTCCATGGATTTAAGTTTTGGGAAGTTTCTAACTTGGAAAGAGAGATGTGGATCCTGTTGCTCTGGTTTTCATTTGAACACAATTCTGTTCGTGAATTGAAATACAAAGCAGGAAATTTCAGCCTCTGAAAAGGCACCTGAGGTTTACAAAGAGATCGTCTGACCTGAATAGAGAGTATTTCCTTTCAGAAGCCTGGAGATGACGCAGTGATTATTTCATTACACCATGCTTCTATTTTATTGCAGCATGCTTCTTTAAAGAAAGAATGTGATTAATTTTGTTTCACTGTTTGCCATACTGGAATTGAATCTGTCTCCATTATACCACTCTACTGCCACAGACACTAACCAACTGCTTCATAATGGAAAAGTTTGTCTTTGTCTCACTTTCCTTCATTCTACATCCTTCACCATTTGACCTCCACCCCCTCCCCACCTCCTCTTGCTATTGTGAAGAGTTTCTCCCATTTGTTCTGTCTAAACCTTTCATCGTTTTATCCTCCCAAACTCCTCTTCCAAAGAGAACCAGCTTCTCCAATTTACCTTTGTAACTACATTTCCTCTTTCTTGGAGTTATTCTAAATAATCTTTGTTCCTTCAAATGGACTGTCTTTTCACAAAGTATAATGTGAAGGAATTTTCGGTATTTAAAAAAAACAACTGAATATCTCTCTTTGCAACTTCATCTCTTAATTCATTTTGCTTCCAATATTTCTGCAAACTTTTGTAACTGATTCGTTGGAACCCTGCCTGCCCCCAGCAGTTTGTGTAATTTTTTTTCAAAGTAACTGTGTTCTTGTATGAAACTTGATAACCAGAAATGTAAAGCTTGGCATTGTGATGCCCCACTTACAGAGAAATTGAAATATGATGCATTTCAAGTGCCAGCTACTGTAGAAGCAAGTATGAGGGAGAAAGTGTGTATTTTAGTGAACAATGTGAAGTGGACACATGAACAATAAATGTGGTTGGTAGGTTTATTATTGTTATGTGTACTGAGATACAGTGAAAATCCTTGCTTGCCTGCTGTCCAGGCAAATCATACCAGACATAAGTGCTCTGAGGTACAGTAAGAGAAAAAAAAATAGATTGCAGAATATAATGTTACAGCTACAGAGAAAGTGCAGATTAAAAAAGGTTGAATCTTTTTAATCCCTTCGTGAGCAGGAGCTAGAACGGAACAAAAGATAGCACGAGAGGTTAAAGGAGAAGACTCTGGCCATGAGAGTCTATTCCTTGCCATTTTCAAGAGTTACGCTTGTACCTCCATCCTGATGAGAGGCAATGAATTTGTAGTTTAATTTAGCGATACAGCATGGAAACGGGCCATTTGGCCCACCGAGACTGTACCGAGCACTGATCACTGGTACACTAGTTCTATCCTACACTAGGGACACTTTACAGATGCCAATGCAGCTCCAAATCTGCACATCTTTTGGAATGTGGAAGGAAACCAGAGCACCTGGAGAAAATCCATGCAGTCACAGCGAGAACATACAAACTCTATACTGACAGCACCCGAGATCTGGTTCGAACCTAGGTCTTGGGTGCTGTAAGTTACTAACACTATTGCTGCACCACCATGCTGCCCAAGGTTTAAACTTTTTTTGTGAAGTATTGCCTGCGACATCTTGTCTCATTTGAGCATTCAGTTGCATTAATTATTCCACCAGCTAGAGGATTGCATGGATGAGGCTGTGGCTGAATGCAGCAAACCATTGCTGTCTTTTGGCCCTAAAGTTTAACAATATTCCCATTGCTCATTCCTTCATCAAACAACTTTTAATCCTAAACCCACTTGGGTTGAAGAGCTGCAATAAGAGTGATTGGGAGATCAGGAAGGAATTCATCCTTGGTGTATGAGTGTCTGATAACGGGGGCAAAGAAGATGTTCTTGAATATGACACTGTGCTTTCGAGCTTTTGTATCTTCAGCCCTGTGGAAAGAATGACCAGGGTATGAGTGGTCCTTGATTATGAAGACTACTTTCCCAAAACAGCATGAAGTGTGGATTGGATTGATGTGGCAGGGATAGAGGGAAGAGAGGCTAGTTGGCTGTCCCGCTGAGTTACTCCAGCATTTTGTGTCTATCTTTGGTGTTACAGACTGGACTGTGTCCAGGCTTTAGTTTGCTTTTTTGGCTGTAGTGTCATTGTAACTGAAGGACAGGCAGCATCTCTGGAGAGAAGGAATGGGTGACGTTTCGGGTCGAGACCCTTCACCACTGGGCGGTGTCATTGTAACTGTTTACCAGGGGAAATTGGTGCTGATATTTACACTGAGGTAATTGAATAATAGACAATAGAAAATAGGTGCAGGAGAAGGCTATTCGGCCCTTCGAGCCAGCACCGCCATTCAATGTGATCATGGCTGATCATTCTCAATCAGTACCCCGTTCCTGCCTTCTCCCCATACCCCCTGACTCCGCTATCCTTAAGAGCTCTATCTAGCTCTCTCTTGAATGTATTCAGAGAATTGGCCTCCACTGCCCTCTGAGGCAGAGAATTCCACAGATTCACAACTCTCTGACTAAAAAAGTTTTTCCTCATCTCTGTTCTAAATGGCCTACCCCTTATTCTTAAACTGTGGCCCCTGGTTCTGGACTCCCCCAACATTGGGAACATGTTTCCTGCCTCTAACGTGTCCAACCCCTTAATAATTTTATACGTTTCGATAAGATCCCCTCTCATCCTTCTAAATTCCAGTGTATACAAACCTAGTCGCTCCAGTCTTTCAACATACGACAGTCCCGCCATTCTGGGAATTAACCTAATAAACCTACGCTGCACGCCCTCAATAGCAAGAATATCCTTCCTCAAATTTGGAGACCAAAACTGCACACAGTACTCCAGGTGCGGTCTCACTAGTGCCCTGTACAACTGCAGAAGGACCTCTTTGCTCCTATACTCAACTCCTCTTGTTATGAAGGCCAACATTCCATTGGCTTTCTTCACTGCCTGCTGTACCTGCATGCTTCCTTTCAGTGACTGATGCACTAGGACACCCAGATCACTTTGTACGTCCCCTTTTCCTAACTTGACACCATTCAGATAATAATCTGCCTTCCTATTCTTATCACCAAAGTGGATAACCTCACACTTATCTACATTAAACTGCATCTGCCATGCATCCGCCCACTCACACAACCTGTCCAAGTCACCCTGCAACCTCATAGCATCTTCTTCACAGTTCACACTGCCACCTAGCTTTGTATCATCGGCAAATTTGCTAATGGTACTTTTAATCCCTTCATCCAAGTCATTGATGTATATTGTAAATAGCTGCGGTCCCAACACCGAGCCTTGCGGTACCCCACTAGTCACTGCCTGCCATTCTGAAAGGGACCTATTTATCCCCACTCTTTGCTTTCTGTCTGTCAACCAACTTTCTATCCATGTCAGTACCCTACCTCCAATACCATGTGCTCTAATTTTGCCCACCAATCTCCTATGTGGGACCTTGTCGAAGGCTTTCTGAAAGTCGAGGTACACCACATCCACCGGCTCTCCCCTGTCAATTTTCCTAGTTACATCCTCAAAAAATTCCAGTAGATTAGTCAAGCACGATTTCCCCTTCATAAATCCATGCTGACTCTGAACGATCCTGTTACTGCGATCCAAATGCTCCGCAATTTCGTCTTTTATAATTGACTCCAGCATCTTCCCCACCACTGATGTCAGACTAACTGGTCTATAATTTCCCGTTTTCTCTCTCCCTCCTTTCTTAAAAAGTGGGATAACATTAGCTACCCTCCAATCCACAGGAACTGACCCGGAATCTATAGAACATTGGAAAATAATCACTAATGCGTCCACAATTTCTAGAGCCACCTCCTTAAGCACCCTGGGATGCAGACCATCAGGCCCTGGGGATTTATCAGCCTTGAGTCCCATCAGTTTACCCAAAACTTTTTCCTGCCTAATGTGGGTTTCCTCCAGTTCCTCTGTCACCCTAGGATCTCTGGCCACTAGAACATCTGGGAGATTGTTTGTATCCTCCTTAGTGAAGACAGATCCAAAGTACCGGTTCAACTCGTCTGCCATTTCCTTATTCCCCATAATAAATTCCCCTGCTACTGTCTTCAAGGAACCTCTCAACCAATGTTACTGAGCTCTATCTCCTTTCTGTACTCAATTTTGTCACTGTTTGAGATCTGACGATCTGACTCACAAGAGTGGTGTCACCTTCAAAATTGTGAATGGAATTACAGTACAATTTGGCTGTAGGGTCATAGGATCTATAGTAAATGGTTGCATATGCAGCCTTGTTGGGCACCAGTGTGGAGAATTATCACCAAAAAGGTATTGTCCTTAGTGGTTGTGGTGTATGGGTTAGGAAGTCGAGGATCTGGTTGCAGAGTCTAACCCTTGGTATTTAAAGATTATTTTGGTTAGCGCAATGGCCTTGATGGCAGTTACAGTCAATAAATAGGAATCTCGTGCAGGCGTCATAGTTATCCAGATATTCCAGGTATGAGTAAAGGACCAGGGAGATGTTTGCCATGGACCTGTTGCAGAGGATTGCAATTTGTAGTTGATCAAGACGGTCTGGAAGGCTGGAGTCGATGTATTTCCTAACCAGTCTGTCGAAGCACTTAATGATGGTGAATGTCTGTGGGAATTATTATGTCGCAACCTTGTTTTGCATATTTTGCATTCCAAAGAATAAATTATTTTTATTGCTACCTCGTGTTTGTATTACTTCCATACATTAGACTATAGCCTCTTTTTGTTTTTGCTGCTTGTATTTAGTTTGTTCTGTATCGGAAGGAAGTACAGATGCTGCTTTAAACTGAAGATAGACACAAAATGCTGGTGTAACTCAACAGGACAAGCAGCATCTCTGGAGAGAAGCAATGGGTGATGTTTCGGATTGAGACCCTTCTTAAGGGTCTTGACCCAAAACTCATTCCTTCTCTCCAGAGATGCTGCTTGTCCTGCTGAGTTACTCCAGCATTTTATGTCTATCTTTAGTTTGTTCTGTGTTATTCATCATGTGGTTTGAACAGCATGTTTTGTTTGGGACAATGTGTGTTGGCAGTTACAAAATGTTAACATTTCTAACTTCTGAGGCAATTGATCTACCTTTCACCTCATGTGTCTGTTTTGTGGGCTCTTTTAAAAAGAAATCTCATACTATGCTATAAAAATGTTGCTCTTTGACGAGTGCTAAATTCATGCCACATTCTACAGGCTTGTGTATTCTACATTGTGATGAGATTGCTTGGAGAAGCAGCCAAACAAATGAGTAGAGTGATCTATTGAGTGTTTTATGAGTGAACCTTCCTGTGGATTTGCAAGCACTTGGGTTTCTTGATTTCATATTATTGTTAATACTAATATTATAGTTTAATATTAACGGATTTTATGAATACCCGGCCCAGTTTACCTTTCAATGCAAAAAAACATATAATGACAATAACACTTCCAACAGTAAGATGCAAAGTACAGAACATTGTACATTTTGAAGTATCTAGAGCACGTATACATAAACAAATATTCCCTTTTAAGTCAACGACCTAAGACGTTTTTGCCTTGCTGTGCTGTTTTCAGTAAGGGAATGTCAAAGGAAAGAGTTCCCTGGTTTCAATAAGGGAATGTAAAAGGAAAGCGTTCCCTGGCTTTAGTACCATCAGATTATACATGGGATGTAGCATGCAGGCATTTGATAGATTGAATGCCATTCCATCGTTAGACTTGCAGCTATCCTGAATTATTTCCATGGCTAATTTGCATTAAGATGTTTAACACATGAAATTTTAATCACTGATTGCACTAATTGTACATGGCACAGTGTATTTAATTTCAGGAATATTTATGGACGTGCAGTGTTAGGGCTTGCAGATTTATTTCCAGAAATAAGAGGATGGAGTTACACTTGCTGTAAGCCGACTCCTGAAGGACATTTCAATGCAGTGGCCATAAACAGCTGCAAGCCCTCTGCTAAATCCAAAGGAGCAATGAATTAACTTTTAAGAGATGCATATGCAAGATAAAACATTTGTATAACTTCTGGATTTCTTTGAGTTCAATGCAGGTGCTTTTTGTAAGTGATCTATGATTTTTGCTGCTCTACCTTGACTACTTAAATTTATGAAGAAAGGCTAATGGGAAGCACTCTCTTTTCTCCAGCAAGCTGAGCTGAACATCGGTGTTTGTGAGACTGTGTGTGTTTTCAATTAAATGAGTTCCTTGAAAAAATATTTTTTTGGGAAGGCAAACAATGAGTAATTGACCTTATCTTGTTTGTGTTGTGGTAGATTTGTAGATAAGTGTGCTTTGATGATTGAGCAGAAACTGCAGAAAAATATTTGATCTAAGTCATTAAGTTCATTATTTTTTTAAATATGTAAGCATCAAGTAAAATATTCTGTTAAGCAAGGCAATTTGATTTTTATAAGTGAACTGTAATCTGAAGATTGTCACAGATTTCATCCATTTTATTTGGGGGCCTAGTTTGTCTCTGTATTAAGTGCCATAGGTCCTCTAGTTATATACCCCGACTAGGCATCTGAACAAACCACTTATTGATACAAGAATGCACCAACAACTAGTCCAAAACTACTATCTCGCTCATTGGAGACCCTCAGACTTTACTAGCTTTATCTTGCACTAAATGTATTCATGTTATTCCCTTTATCATGTATCTGTGCACTGTGGATAGTTTGATTTTAATCATGTACTGTATTGTCTTTCTGCTGACCGGCTATCACGCAACAAAAGCTTTTCACTGTACCTCGGTACACATGATAATAAACTCAACTCAATGTGTGTTTCGCGTATGGGTAGGAAAACGCCCTTTCTCAATATTGAGGACGATGCTTTTCTTATTGAAAATGTTTCGTGCTTCCTGCCTACATGTTTGGAAAATAGGAAATGCTAGAAGTATTCAGCAGGTCAGGCAGCATCTGTGAAGGGAATACATGCAGCATCAGCATGCTTCCAGCACTTTTGCCTCTGGCCATGCCTGAAGCAGGGATTGGTTTGAGAAGCAAAGCATATCATAATACAAACATCAACCAAATATCTCTCCTTCATTCTGCCAAATATCTACACTTTTTTGGTCAATATTTGTACTTCCATCACCATGCAGTCTTCATGATGATTATGGTATCAATTGAGTGCTTATTGGATTGAGACAACGTGCATCCTAGAGTTGACTGTAAAGGGGAGGTGCTGTTCTATTCAATGATGGACGATCAATGCTGACCTGACAAAGCCAAAAGCTCTGTATGAAATGCAGAAAGTTGACAGGTTCCTTATCCCAAATATAAAGCTTCTCATCTGAAAAGTCAGTACTTTGTGACTTAATTCTAGCATAAATGTTTGTGATTAGAAGCTTATAACAAGCCTTGTGCATAAAGAAATATTGGATATATATTAAGTGAAACACAGGATCGCATTACATTGTAAGAAAATAACTGCAGATGCTGGTACAAATGGAAGGTATTTATTCACAAAATGCTGGAGTAATTCAGCAGGTCAGGCAGCATCTCAGGAGAGAAGGAATGGGTGACGTTTTGGGTCGAGACCCTTCTTCAGACTGATGTCAGGGGGGCGGGACAAAGGAAGGATATAGGTGGAGACAAGAAGACAGTGGGAGATCTGGGAAGGGGGAAGGGAAGAGAGGGACAGAGGAACTATCTAAAGTTAGAGAAGTCAATGTTCATACCGCTGGGCTGCAAGCTGCCCAGGCAAAATATGAGGTGCTGTTCCTCCAATTTCCGGTGGGCCTCACTATGGCACTGGAGGAGGCTCATGACAGAAAGGTCAGACTGGGAGTGGGAGGGGGAGTTGAAGTGCTCAGCCACCGGGAGATCAGGTTGGTTAAGACGGACTGAGCGAAGCATTACATTGTGGTGTATTGCATGTTTCATTCCTCTCCTGTGAATCTAAGGTCTGCAACCAAAGTCGTGCAGGCCACATGAAAGAAAATAGGACTAAGAAGTGACTCCATGTGCAAAATCACGTTACACAAATCTGATGGTTGTTTTTTGATGGGATCGCTGTGGATTTGAGGGGTGAGCAGTGGATTCTATAAGGATGCAGAAGAGATTCACTAGATGTTTCCTGAACTTAAGAGATAAACTGGGACTCTTATCTTTGGAATGTAGGAGGTTGTAGTTTATTTTATTTTTGAGATTCAGTGTGGAAACGACCTTCGGCCCACTGAGTCTGCACCGACCGGTGATCCCCACACACTAACGCTATCTTAGGGCCAATTTACAATTTTATCAAAGCAGATTTAACCTACAAACCTGTATGTCTTGAGTGTGGTAGGAAACCGGAGCACCCGGAGAAAGCCCACGCAGGTCATGGGGAGAACGTACAAACTCCGTACATGCAGTACCCGTAGTCAGGATCAAACCTGGGTCTCTGGCTCTGTAATGCAGCAACACTACTGCTGCACCACAGTGCCACCCCTTAAAGGAGACCATGAGGTGTACAAGATCATGAGGGGAATGGATAAAATGAAAGCTCAGTGGTTTTCCCATGGTAGAGGATTCTAAAATTAGAGGCATAAGTTTGTGAGAGGGAGCAAATTCAGAGGGAACTCGAGCAACATTTTCCACACTGGCTAGTCCATATCTGGAACAAGCTGCTAGAGGAAGCTGTAGCAGTGGATACATTACGACTTACGAATAGTGAAAGGCTTGGATAGAATGGATGTGGAGAGGATGTAACCACTAGTAGGAGAGTCTAGGACTAGAGGTCATAGCCTCAGAATTAAAGGACGTTTCTTTAAGGAGATGAGGAGGAATTTATTTCGTCAGAGGGTGGAGAATCTCTGGAATTCTTTGCTACAGAAGGCTGTGGAGGCCAAGTCAATGGATATTTTTAAGGCAGTTATATATAGATCTTGATTAGTACAGGTGTCGGGGGTTTTGGGAGAAGGCAGGAGAATGGGGTTAGGAGGGAGAGATAGATCAGCCAAATTTGAATGGCAGAGTAGACTTGATGGCCGAATTCTGTTCCTAGCACTGATGACCTTAAATCTTTCAGAGGACATTTTGTCAGAGATATGGATATGAAAGGGTAAGAGGTGTATGGGCCAAATGCAGGAAAATGGGAGTCGCCCAAAATGCCAACTTGGTCGGCACAGATAAGTTAAGCCAAAGGGCCTGTTTCCATACTGTACAACAACACCTTCGCACACTAACTAAGAGGATTGCCAATAAATTCTAAGTTTGTTGGGGAATCAGAGCAGTTGCTTTTGAATCGGCAAGATTGAAGTTTGGACCAATGCAATGCATTCTACACACTGAGTACTTTGGATGTGAAGCCTTCCATTTGTTGACGACAACATATTCTTTAATTCTTTAATGGAATAAAAAGGAACTGCAGATGCTGGTATTTATCAAAGATGAACACAAATGTTAGAGTAACTCAGCAGGTCTGGAGAGCATGGGTGGGTGGTGTTTTGAGGGGGGAAGAAATGGGATAAAGTGAGAAGAGTGTGTATGGAGTGGGATAAAGAAACAAGGTGATAGGGGGCTTGGGGCAAGAAGGGTGTGTGAGAGAGAAGTGTATAATAGGAGAGAGAGAAGGAAGAATTACCTTGAATTAGGGAAGGCAATACTCGTGTCATTGAGTTGTTGGTTACCCAGGTGGAATATGAGGTGCTGTTCCTCTAGTTTGCATTTGACCTCACCATGGCAATGGCTGGGGATCAATAAGTCAATCTGGGATTTGAAATGGGAAGAAGAATTACAATGGCTGGCAACTGGAAGATCCGGATGGCTACTGTGGACTCTGCACAGTTGCTAACCAAGAACACTTGGATTCACCAGTGTGGCAGAGACTGTATTGAAAGCTCTGAATGCAGTAGATTACTGTGTGCAGGTGTTTATTCACAAAATGCTGGAGTAACTCAGCAGGTCAGGCAGCATCTCTGGAGAGGGAATGGGTGACGTTTCGGGTCGAGACCTTTCTTCAGACTGAAGAAGGGTCTTGACCCAAAACGTCACCCATTCCCTCTCTCCAGAGATGCTGCCTGTCCTGCTGAGTTACTCCAGCATTTTGTGAATAAATACCTTCGATTTGTACCAGCATCTGCAGTTATATTTTTTTTTCCACTACCGTGTGCAGGTGAATCTCTATCTCATCTGAAAGGGGTATTTAGCTCCCCAGATGGAGGAGAGGGTGAAGGTGTTGAGGCAAGAGTTGCACTTTATCCAATTGCAGTGGATAATGCTTGGGGAGGGTGAAGGATTTGTAGGGATGGATGAGATATCTTGGGGGCTGTGGAGGGAGTGGTCTTTGTGGGAAGCTGAAAGGACAGGGGAGAAGATGATGTGTCTGGTGGTGGGTTGGATTGAAAGTTAAGAATTACGGGAACTCTAGCCCCGTTCTCTCTGGGGGGAGGGAGGGGGGATCAGTGGGAGTGGGGTGAAAATAGAAGAAAGGAACATAGATAAGATACAGGAGATGGCTTGAGCAACCATAACGGGGGGGTGGGGGGGGGGGGGGGGGGGGGGGGGGGGGTGGAGGAGAAAGCCCCATTTCCTGAAAAAGGACTACCAGCACTCCATCTGCCACAACCTTACTGATGCTTCTTAGGCCTTGTGTGATCTTGGGCCCCAAATTTTGCAAGACTTTCCTTCTGTTTTTGACATAGTCAATTCTCTAGCTCCCGTGTAAATCAATTGTGTTGCCCATACTTGTGCTGGAGTGTTATTCTTGTTGACAGTACTCTTTGAACTACATAAGTGGGGAAGTACAAAGAGATCTGGGTGTCCTTGTTCATCAGTCACTTAAAGTTAGCATGCAGGTACAACAGGCAGTGAAGAAAGCAAATGGCACGTTGGCCTTTATGACAAGAGGAGTTGAGTTTTGGAGCAAAGAGGTCCTTCTGCGGTTGTACAGGGCCCTAGTGAGACCGCACCTGGAGTACTGTGTGCAGTTTTGGTCTCCAAATTTGAGGAAGGATATTCTTGCTATTGAGGGCGTAAGTTCACTAAGTTAATTCCCGGTATGGTGGGACTGTCGTATGTTGAAAGACTGGAGACTTGTGTACGCTGGAATTTAGAAGGATGAGAGGGGATCTTATTGAAACATGTAAGATTATTAAGGGATTGGACACGTTAGAGGCAGGAAACATGTTCCCAATGTTGGGGGAGTCCAGAACCAGAGGCCACAGTTTAAGAATAAAGGGTAGGCCATTTAGAACGGAGATGATGAAAACCTTTTTCAGTCAGAGAGTTGTAAATCTGTGGAATTCTCAAAAGGCAGTGGAGGCCAATTCTCTGGATGCTTTCAAGAGCTAGATAGAGCTCTTAAAGATAGAGGAGTCAGGGGGTGTGGGGAGGAGGCAGGAACGGGGTACTGATTGTGAATGATCAACCATGATCACATTGAATGGCGATGCTGGCTCAAAGGGCCAAATGGCCTACTCCTGCATCTATTGTCTATAAGTGCTCAATTCTACTGTAAGCGATGTAGTCTTAACGTCAATTGGAACTGGTGTGCAGAACTACTTAAATGTCTTTTAGATTGCAAGGCCTAATTGTTAAATTGCTGTGGTTGGCATATCTTGTCTGTATCAGTCCTTGGACAAAAACTGCAGCACAAAGACCCTGAAGCAAACTGGCATGGTTCCCTCGTGCATTGCCATTTCAGACCTTATTATGCATAATAATTTCAAGGTTCTGCCAGGGTGCTGCGAACAGACTCAATTTTGTACTGATCTGAGGCAATCAAAGTTTTTATCACAGCTTCAAGTGTTACAATGGAGCAGTTTAATGTTCACTCTGCCCAAGTACCATGTGATTATGCCCAGGTAATCCACTTTCTGTGATAATGGTTGAAGATTAAATGTTGGCTAGAGTACATGGGGCCATGTGATCTTTATCTTGATTTTAAATGAGCAGATTAAGCTTCTGTTTAACAACTCTTACGAAAATATAATGGTCATGTCAAAATTGCACCTCGCCACTTTAGCACTGATGTGGCTGGATTTTGTGGTCAAGGCTCATGGATTAGGCTTGAATCCACTGTCTTTTGTCATTGCTACCAGCTGAGCTGCAATTGATAAATGATTTAAGGTCTAGATTCTTCAGGATAATTGTGGTGCAATGTTGTATTTGGGCAAAAACAGTAAAACCATAGCCACAGCTTGTCTAATCAAGCAAACCATAACCACAGCTTGTCTTATCAAGTGATTATTGTCATATGCACACTATGGAGAGGTGCAGCTGCAATAAAAATCCTTGCTTGCAACTTGTGATTCACTGATTTTTTTTGAAAACCCAATAATTACTGGTAATTAATTAATTACTGTGCTGAATCAAGTAAAAAAACAACTTCTTGTTTAGAAAAAATACCTGCACCTGGGAAAAGCTGATATAATTACTAATGAGGGAAATAATCAGGATGTTGAATTATTCTAATATAGAAATGTGAGGTTTCATTGCTATTTTAACTCCGTTTGATGGACTGTATATTAAATTGTAATGGGCACTTAAACTGCAGTGTATAATATTGCCTTCGTGGTGGAACTGATGTTCCACGTGATTCTAGCATTGAGTTACACTTTATGCAATTTTTAATGCTTCCAATTAAAAAAAAATCCACTTGTTATGTTTGGTTTTTAACAATGTGGAAGACCAGTTTAATCTTAATTGGTAACTATTGAAGTTTGTTTCATTGCAGGCAAAAAAAAACCAAATGTATTATCAAGTGTATTTTTGTTAAGAGGGATAATTTTATTGATAGTTATAGTCAATGCTGAATGACTCTGACACATGTGGGACTATTGTATATGAGGCAACTTGGTCACAATGGGCAAGTTGAGCAGAAGGGCCTCAATTCTGTTTTAGTTCATTTTCGTTTATTGTCATGTGGCTAGCTTGTTGGCCTGTTTTGGTGATGTATGTCTGACTCTTGTATGCTTAGGAAAGGTAGATGAAATTTGATCACAATCAATGTGCAAATAAGTGTGAAGCAGCCAATCTGCAAAAGGAATGTTCAACATCCACAAAAAAGGTTTCAAACTTCAATTTTTCTCTCCATATCAATGTTGGTGACTTAGGTTCAGCTGGACTGATAGCACACATTATTCACATTGTTTCTTGTGGATTCACCTATATTGTCGAAGTGCGTTATCACAATTTTGTCTGATTATAAACTCCTGTTTTGTTTTTACTGAATACTTCTTTTATAAACTGGCCCATGTTGTTATTTGTTTACATCACATTTTTATAGTGTGCTGCACTGATAAATGGCATTTATGTAATGTTCCATTTGCTGTTTTCAGTTGTTGGAGTAATTAAGTAATGTTAACCAAAGTTTTGGAACAGGGCAAGTGTAAAAGAAAATTTGTCATTTTTGTGTACCCTCTTGATCTTGACTAAAGTTAATGTGCACTTTTCTTTCTCAAAGAAAACTTTGCACTGTGAACATATTTATCTACATCTGTAAATTTCTAAGCATCGATTGAGCATTTCTCTCTGATTTAGTTTAGTTTATTTAAGTTAGTTTGGAGATATGGCGTGGAAATGGGTCCTTCACCCCACCAAGTCAGTGCCGACTAGCGATCCCCGCACAGTAATGCTATCCTACACACACAAGGGACAACTTACAATTTTACCAACCCAATTAACCGACAAACCAGTACGTCTTTGGAGTGTGGGAGGGAACTAGAGCTCCTGGAGAAAATCCTTGTAGGTCACAGGTAGAAAGTACATACTCAATACAGATAGCACCCGTAGTCAGGATCGAAACCGGATCTCTGGCACTGTAAGCTAGCAACTCTACCGCTGCGTCACTGTGCTGCCCTACTTTCTTGGATGTTTATTCAAAATATATTCTATCACCTTTAGCTGAACCAGGGTTAGGGTCGACATCCGCACGAAAAATGCGGCTAATGAACATTTTGTTTGGACATTTTAAGCAACAAAGAACATAATGCAATATCTTTAGCACAAAAATATAAATTTTCAAGCAATTAAATTTGTTTACCATTTTTGAAAGAATTTGCTAACCCCAGTATATCATTGCTCATGTACTATATGTATTGATGTTTAAAACCATGCATTATTTCACTGAACACCAATTATGTCTCTGTTGGAGGCATAATGAATAGTTCACATTTTTTAGTAATGCATGGCTGGCTGTGTGACTATTTCTTTCTCAACTCCAACTGTGGATGAAGGTCCTATAATAAGGCTCCTGAGGCCAAGTACTGCTTTTCTAAATAAAATACAGATGAGAAATTGTTCTCGGTGATCTCTTCATATAGTTTTGATTTCTTTTTTTGACTTCATGAACACTCATTCTTTCTGCAAAATGGATATTAAATGCAGGTAGGTGATGTAATGTAGTACAGTCGAGTCAGACACTGGATGAATTTGCTGAGCCAGCAGGGGAACTTGAGTTCTTTTTGAGTGTTAGTTGAGTTTTTGAGTTAGTTCCTGAAGAAGGGTCCTGACCCAAAATGCAGTCTGTCCATTTCCCTCTAAGGATGCTGCCTGACCTGTCGAGTTCCTCCATCAGTATGTTTTTGCTTAATTACTCAAACATTTGTGAAATGGTGCAATATAAAGCAATTTCTCTTTAAATTGTGCCAGAATAGTTTTCATTTAATCATCTTCTGCAAACATTTCTGTGGCAAAGAATTAACTTAGGTTTGACCTTTTTTATTTTGCTACTTACAAACTTTCCTTGCTTATATAGTTTCCATATGTCTGCAGTGTTTTATGCAAGTCAAATTTCAGCATGAAGTGAAATGAGAATGATGAATGATGTAATTATACGATGCAGAAGAATGTTTCCTGAGGTGCAGCTGTGATTGAAGGCATTGATGAAGCAGATTCTAAATGATTTTTTTTGGCAACTGTGTCTGAATATTTGCCCCTTGGGTTAAAAATTTGATGAAGCATCGCACATAGTCAAGACTAAAGAAGATTAACCCAAATCCTCAGGAGCATTGGGGGTTTTTTTTGTGGGAATTATGACTCCTCCAGAGCCTGTGCTGATGACAGATAATGTGCAGACTTGGGTAACTTTCTTCAGTACTATAATAAAACCCTTAAACTCATGGGTTGGTCTCCTAAAATTGAGTGGATGATAACAATGCTGTACTTAACACATTGAAAAGGGCATCTGGTTCCAGTTCTTGAGGGAGACATTGAAGAAATAAAATAAGTACTACGGTGTAATATACATGTCAGAGGTTTACTTGTATTAAATAACTAGAGAATCAATATCTGAATTGTGAATGCAAGGGGTATAGAAAATACCTAACTATTTTGTGAAATATTGCTCCTGACTCTTGATTTAAATTAAAATGTCTAAGGGAAAACTGGAGAATGTGTATTCAGACTATGCAAAGATAATATTTTGGACCACATTCAGAATTTATCTTTGCCCTAAATACCTGGAATGGAACTGTCTCCAGATTAGTGGAAATACGAATCTTGTAATTACTTGGGAAGAAATTGTTTTCTTTCCAGAAGGCTGAACTAAAGATGGGGTCAAGAGTGTTTTGATATCACATGTCCCCAGATAGAACAATAAAATTCTTACTTGCCGCAGCGCAACAGAATATGTAAACATAGTACACAGTAAACAATGTGATAAACGAGAGAGAAAAAAAAGTTCAGTGTATATATACAGGTGTTTCTCAACTTATGATGGGGTTTCGATCTGAGAAACCCATCGTAAACCGAAAATATCGTACGTTGAAATGCATTGAATATATGTGATCACGTGGCTGGAAGCGAGCTGCCGTTTGCACCATTTCAAAGATGCAGATCGAAGCATCGTTAGTCGGGGAGCATCTGTACACATACTCACTGGTATACACACATATATACACGTACTCAAAAAACAAACAATAATATTGTAATAATAATAATAATAGTCTACGGTAGTTCAGAGCTTATTTGAGGTTGTGGTGTTTAATAACCCGATGACTGTAGGGAAGAAGCTGTTCCTGAACCGGGACATTGCAGTTTTCAGGCTCCTGTACCACCTTCCCGATGACAGTGGTGAAATGAGTGTGTGGCCAGGATGGTGTGGGTCTCTGATAATGCTGGCTGCCTTTTTGGGGCAGCGACTGTGATAAATCACTTCGATGGTGGGGAGGTCAGAGCTGGTGATGGACTGGGCAGTGTCTCGCTATCATGTGGCCCTTTAGACCCTTGTTTCAATGTACAAATTGCCTCAACCGTAGACAGTTAACAATGAGGAAGCTGGACATGCAAATATGTTTTTAAAAATATATAAATTCCAAAGATTATTCACTATAAATTGCATTCCTCGATCCCTCTGCTCTGCAACACTCTTCATTGTGAAGGTCCTGCTCTGGTCCCCAGGGTTTGGCAGGGTCCCTTTCTTGAGAACCATTTGAAACCAAAACAGTGTGTAAAGTCAGAAATGAATAAAAGCAGTGCATGGGAAAGGATCACAGAAACAAACAGCTGTGAAGAGATAGCATGCAGGCACATAGTTCCCTGAAAGTGGCACACTATCTTTTATCGGACTTTACTGGACTTTATCTAGCACTAAACCTTATTCCCTTTATCATGTATCTACACTGTGGATGGCTCGATTGTAATCATTTGTAGTCTCCTCACTGACTGGTTAGAACACAAAAAAAAGCCTTTTCACGGTACCTCGGTACATGTGACAATAAACGAAACTAAATAGTGGTCAAAAAAGCTTATGTTGGTACATCAGCCTTCATCAGTGAGGGTATTGAGAAGAGAAGTTGGGATGATATGTTGCAGATGTACCTACAGTTGTGAGGCTGTTCTCACAAGTATTGTGAGAGCTTAGAATGTTGTGTTCAGTTTTGGTCATCCTACAATATGAAGGGTGGCCTGAAGGTAGAAAGAGTGCAGAGAAGATTTGGGGATGCTGCCAGGACTTGATTGTCTGAGCTTTCAGGAGACATTGGGCAAGCTAGGTCTTCATTCCTTGGAGCGAAGGAGCCTGAAGGGTGATCTTGTAGTGGTGTATAAGACCATGAGGGAATAGATAGGGTGAATGCAGAGTTTGCCCAGAGTAGGGGAATCAAGAACCAGAGGACTTGGGTTTAAGGTGAGAAGGGAAAGATTTAATAGGAACCTGAGGGGCATTTTTTTTACCTACCGAGTGGTGGGTATATGGAAGAGCTGCCAGAAGGTGTAGTTGAGGCAGGTACTATAATAGTATTAAAAAAAAACATTTGGGCAGGTACATGGATAGGAAGGGTTTAACGAGATATGTGGCAAACACTAGCAGGTTAGACCAGCGTAGATGGGGCATCTTGGTCGGCATCGGCGAATGGGGCTGAAGGGCCTGTTTATGTGCTGTACGACTATGATTTTGACTTCCTGTCGTGAATAATTGCAGTCCAGCCATTCCTTAAGGTTTGTATCTTAAATATTTTGCTATTGTCCTTTTGCATTTGAGCATAGAAAGGGAGAAATATATTACAGGTCTGTGTGTAGTGGCATACATTTTACAATGCCTTTTTAGGCTTGGCATTGCCATTAATTTTAGGTAAATGGCAGAATAATTGTATTTAAATCTTAAATGCTGCACGTTGCAACATGAATGGACTAGTATTTTAAAATAAGTAAATACTTTCCTCAAGATATTATGATACAATGGTGATTGAAGGTGAACCATTCAGTGGTGTAGAGCACATTTTGGTAATGACAGTATCAGTCATGGTTCAGTTGATAGTACACTTGCCACTGTGTTCTAATGGTAACAGTTGCACTCCGGAGCCTTCAATATATAAAAAATATCTTGACACTAGTTTTGTGATGATATCTCAATATGTAGTGTAAAACACAAAGTGCTGTAGTAGATCAATGGGTCAGGCAGCATCTGTGGAAGGAATGGACAGGCGACATTTTGGGTCAGGACCTTTCCCCAGTCTGAAGAAGGGTCCTGATCCAAAATGTCACCTATCCATTCCTTCCACAGATGTTGCCTGATCTGCTGTGTTATTCCAGCACTTTGTGTTGTACTCAAAATTTCAGCATCTGCAGTTGCTTGACCCTCCATACTCAATATGTTCCTCAGATGAAGCATTAAACTGAAGATCGAGCTGCCCATTCGGGTGATTGTAAAAGCTCCTATACAACGAATGGAAAATAATGGAAATATTTAGCCAGACACACAGTGGGAAGTAGGGGTAATATATAAATTCAATGACATTTTGTCAGAATTAGAAGATTTTTTAATGTGCAGAGATTAAATCAATTGTGTTTTAATTGAGTAGTGGACTGGTCTCCAGTGTCCTTGCCAACTTTTATCATTCAAACAACACCTAAAAAATGATCATTTTAGTCATTGTCACATTTGCTGCTTGCGAATTCCAGTTGGGTACAAATAGATTGCTTCGTTTTTAGTGCAGTGATTTTTGCTTCAAAACTACTTGAATGTCCTCTTGTATTGTCCTTGGATTGTGAAAGGCACTGTATTAATGCACATCTTGCATTTCTTCAACTTCCTCAACCACTTTAAGTATAACCACGGGCTCTGTGAGTTGAGGTTTTAAAGTATTAGAAATCACTGTGAGGTAACGTCTGAAAATAATCATCATCTGTAGGAAATGGGCGATGAAATCCAGATAACATTTGATGGCAACCCTCATAAACTGAAACCTTGTGTGTGCATTCACAGACTATTACAAAAGATGGCACGTATCTGTGGCAGTTTACTTTCTGATGCAAGCTGGTCCAATGGTGGTTATAATTCCTTTCAATAAGACTTGACATGTTCTCCCACAAGAACATCTGCTCGGCTTGGTAACCCCTCAACGCATGTGGACTTGATTTAAATAACTGCTAAACAAAATAAGGAACTTGCATGTTTGTTACTTTGTTTTCTCGATGGCAGATACAGAAATGAACAATGCTCTTCAAATGATTAGCAAAGTGACTTTGCAAGTTTATATCAAAGCATCTTGTTATTCATTCAACTGCCCTTGGAGGATATCCAAGTACAATTTAGGAAAGTCAATTAGATCCTTTCTTGTTGAGTCTCATTATTCGTAACTCATTTTCACCTAGCCCACAGCTAACAATGGGCTGTTTCCTTTATCTTTGTTACTTTCTGCATATCTTTCATTTATTTGTTCTATATCTCCGCCAATATCTCTCATTTTCCTTTCCCATGACTCTCAGTCTGAAGAAGGGTCTCGACCCGAAACGTCACCTATTTCTTTTCTCCAGAGATGCTGTCTGACCTGCTGAGTTAATCCAGCTTTTTCTGTCAATCTTAGATCCTTTATTTTATATAGGTTGATTTATATTGGTCTATATGGATTTATATAGATCAAGTCTTGAAATTGTTTGGATTTAAAGCACCTTTCACACTGTTACATCATCCCTAAATTCTATACAACTTGTTGAGTACCTTTCAAGTGTGATTTTTGGTGCAATTAAAAAAATATTGGATTATTCTAACCATTTTGTATGCCAGGAGAAGTAAAGGACCATTGAGTCCTTTTTGTTGAGAATGTGGAAAATTCAAAATAAAATATAAAGTAAAAAAACTTTTTAAAAATTGACTAACTGGCCTTGTCTATAACTGTTTACAGACGAGTTCCATATTTCAGCATCCCTGCATGTAAATGTGTTACTTATCTTTCAAACTTTGAAACCATGTGTTCTTATTCTAAATTCAACAGTCAGGGCAAGTAGTTTATTTCACTCTGGTCAATTAGTTTTCTTTAACATCTTAAATCTAAGGCAAATCACAGCCTTAACCTTATTAGTTCCACAGAATACACCCGAGGAATCCTCTTCTCAGTTCCTGAGGCATCCTGAAATGTTCCCTGCTGACAAGTTCACACACTGGTGCATGGAAACTAGATTTAATTCCACAAAAAAAGCTCAAACAGCTACAGTTGTCAATTTTTAACAGAACCCCCTGCCAGGTTGTAAATCTGGATAAACATCATTTCCCAAAATTTCAAATGACTTTTTTATTAGTGTATTTACTTCACGCACTTTCATCCTGTCACCAAAATAAGCCGCTTCCATTCTTAATGCAGTGAAAGGTGATTTTTTAAATAGAGCCCATAAAATAAGTAACCATTACATAATGCATTCTGAATAATAGTTACCATGTTTGCATCTTTTCCACTTACTCCCTTTCAATTCACTATGAGAATAGTGATCCAACTGTAACAGCTCTACATATTCTTATGAGTTTAGATGTTCAACCTTTTGGCATAATAGGAAGGAAGCCCTTCTGGCCACCTCCACATTGTAGCATACATTAATTACAGAGATTTCTCTATCCTGAAATATGCCTGTTAACAAAAGAAAAATAAGACCACCTTGCTTCACTATCTTTCACACTTCAAAAAATGTCAGTGTTTAGGTCAGCCAGAAGATGAATAAAACTCTGAATAAGGAGTTTTAAAGCGGTATACATTTACACACTGGAGAAGCTTGTGGTCATGTGAGTGTAATTAAACGGAATAATGCACTGTTGATTTTTACGACTTTACGTTATCCTAAACATCAAATTGTATGTTTTGCTACAGATCACGCCTGGTGGCAAGGCAGAACAAGCAAATGTCGGGATTGGAGATACTGTGATATCCATTGACGGTGAAAATACCGAAGGAATGACTCATCTGGAGGCACAGAACAAGATCAAGGCCTGTGCAGGGATCTTGACACTATCCCTGGGGAGGTGAGTTAGAAGAAGAATGTTGATGGAGAATGTGACTTGTAACCTTCATAAACATCATGCTGATGTCGAAATGACCACAGAATCCCTAGTCACTCGTAATTGAGCAGTCTTCTGGCAAATGGACGTAATTGTAATTTGGTGTGAAGTTATACCATGTGGTTCCGTACGATGAATGGCCCTTTTTACATAGTTAAGAACAAAGGTGGTTTATATTCTTCTGCTCAATGTGGTGGAGTTCAAAAACCGTTGCATGAACTGCTGGATTTCTTCCTTTTCAATAATCTAATCAGAATTTTTGAGGAGGCAGGGATTGTTAAATCAGATTAATAGACATATTTGTATTTCACAATTTATTTTTTAACTAAAATGCTAGGCTGACACTTGAGAGTTACACACTGTGATGTAAAGATGTCTTCGGCTTATATTTCACACCATATTTTACAGCAGCATTCTAAAAATTACTGTGCATTTGTGGTTTCGTCCTGATGATGAAGTAGAAAGGGAGAAGATAGCGACAAAAAGTTGATGGATTTTCTCCCCTAAACCGCACGAAGGCAAAGCTATTTTGGGTTGTTTTTTGTTTTTTGTTTTAAATTACTACTAGACCAAACCTGCATTTTGCCCCCCCCCTCCCCTGCAATCTTTTCTTGCATAGTATATTGCTGAAATTTCTGATCCGAAAGGGACAGGGGCTGATTTAATGATAATTTTCAAAAAGAGTTAGATAACTATTTGAAGGGAAAAGATATGCTCCGGGGAATGCATAAAGAAAGAGACCGAATAGCTCAGTCAAAGAGTTACTACATGCATTGTGAGCTAATTAATCTTTTGCTGGGTGTTACCATTTTCAGATGCTCTGTGGGTTAATTTTTAACATTTTTTATATAACCTTTTGCCCTCTTGTGGTAAAAGTGCCTGGAGCAGTTTGTAAGAGCATAACTTTATTCTGTGAGGTTGAAGCAGTTTACCACACTGACAATGATAATTGTGCCCAAAATCAAAAGGGATTCTGGTGACAACAATTATATTTGTTGCTGCTAATAATGTGTGGAATAAATTATTTTGTTGCTTTTCATTGTGGTAATTTAACTTTAGCAGAATGATGCAATCAAATTTACCATGAGGGAACTTTTGGCTTATAGAAGCGCAATAAAAAGTTGATTATGATTTTTGTGTCTTTTTGTTTCAAATATGTTGGTGTCTAATCATATAGTGTTTGTATATTTTTTGTACAACAAGAAATTATATGATCAGCCAGGCTCGAAAGGCCGAATGACCTACTCCTGCACCTATTTTCTATGTTTCTATATTACTGCTTAGTCTAGGATGAACTAAATACATTTTGCGATTCGTACTTTAGGCCGTCATGCAACAGGGTTAGCTTGACTGATCAGGCAGGTACTCTAAATTATTGTACTGAGGAATATGTTTAGACTGTATTTGAGTTTTACAGGAGGATTTGAGATTTGTCTTCTGATTTATGGCAATAGGTCAAAAGTACATTTTTCAATCGGAGAAGAGATTATGTGCCAAATGGTTCTCGTGGCTAGCAGGTCCGTAGAAACATGCCACCAAGCTGCTGGGAGGACATCTTTGGATTCTGAATTTTTGCATGTAATCTCCTGCTTTGTCCATGAACTCACCACTGAATCCAGGGATGTTCTGAAATAACTTGAGCTGACAGACTGGATGCACTTCACATCTGACCCCTGAGCAGTGCTCCAGCCTCATTTGAAGCTGGTCACCTTCATTAATGAAGTAAATAAAGTAAAATATGTTTTTTTTAAACTCTGACATAATTTATAGTTTCAGTTAAACTGAGCAGGTTTAGATTTCTCATTGTTACATGTATCGGGGTAGAGTGAAACGCTTTGTTGTGCACGCTGTCCAAACAGGTCAGAAATACCACAAATAAATACAATAACGTCAAACATGAGTGAAATCAATAAAGCAAAGGAGAAGATACAAAGTGCAGAATATAATTCTCAGCGTAGTAGTGCAGCAGTTCCATAGAACAGATGTTTTTAAGGGAATTAAATATTTTTGGTGGTATTAATTATTTTTATATATCTCGACGATTTCATTGTTTCTCATTATTATGTGTGAGCTAAATCCAATGTAATCTGGCCTGTTTTTGGTGGATAGACACAAAATGCAGGAGTAACTCAGCGGTTCAGGCAGCATCAAATAAAGATATCTTGAATCTTGAATCTTGAATCTCGAGAGAAATTAGATCTTTTCGGGTCAGAATCCATCTTCAGATAGTCTGAAGAAGAGTTCCAACCAGATACGTCACCTCTTCCTTTTCTCTGGAGATGTTGCCTGACGCACTGAGATACTCCAGCATTTTGTCTGTCTTGGGTATAAACCAGCATCTGCATGTCCTTCCTACATATTTTTGGTGGATCCAGTGTAAATGTTGTAAAACGAAACCTATGGCACATTAAAATGATCATTTGAAGAATCAATGGTCTTTAGGCTTTCACTAATTCTTGAAAGGCATGGAGGAGATCTAAATGTAATAATCGAATAATTTTGACTCAGTTACATGTTTAATATGTTTAGTTAATGTAGAAGTAGACAACTTACATGTGTAAGTATACTGCTAGATCATGTACCTCTCCCATGTCTTTAAAGCACAATGGGCTGCTAGTAACTTAATTAAAACAAATGCAAGTTAAAGGCACTTACTCTTGACACCATGACTGTCACTTGGACCTTACTTAGAAGCCATAGTTAGGGATAAATGAATGCAAACTAAGCTAAGAATTGCACAAAACCAAGGGATCACCACAAATAACTGCAGATGCAAACCAATAACTCTTTTGAGATGGAAGGACATGTCCGGGAAGAACGATTCCCACACACAATGCCATTAGTGGCTGCCTGGAGAATTTTAAGCTCGCTCTTGTAATTTTGTCCAGATTAAATGAGGTGCCAGACCATCAGTTGCCGGAAAATCGGTGGTGAACCTGTGTAGAATACTCAGGCTGCCTACATTCAAAATAGAAGGGGCAACACAATGTTTATTTGGGGGAGCTCTGAAGCCAAATGGATGTGGAACAGGGGGATGATGCATCTGGTAGCACCGCTGCCTCACAGCACCAGAGACCCAGGTTCGATCCTGACCTTGGATGCTGTCTGTGTGGAGTTTTCTCTTTCTCCCTGTGACTGTGTGAGTTTCCTCTGGGACCTCCTGTTTCCTTCCACACCCCAAAGATGTGCAGGTCAGTAAGTTAATCGGCCTCTGTAAATTGCCCCTAATGTCGAAGGAAAGTGGGATAATGTACAACAAATGTGAATGTGTGATCAGTGGTCGGTGTGGGCCAAAAGGTTTGTTTCCATGCTGTAAACTCTAAACTGAACTAAACTTGAAAAGGGAGTAACCTTGGGGGGAAAATAAGGACATTTGAAAACACTGTGCAGTAAGAAAACAAAATGTCTGTCTATGGTTGCCAAGTTGTTTCAGATTTCCTGATTGTTCAAGTGAGTTCAGCTGATGAACAGTGAGTCATAGATTCAGCTGAATTCTAGTTGCAGATCTGCCCTTTACTGCATGAAGAAACTACTCCGTTGCTTCCTTGCCATGAGAGTCCTGATGCATTGCCAAGAAGGTTATTGGCTTGTTGGATAGATTCCCAGTAAAGTATCTATGACCTTGTGAAGGGGAGCAGGAACTGGGGAAGAAGGAATAAAAACTTGGAGCTAAAAGCAAAGTCCTAATGCCATGATTCCTTATTCGGTGGAATAAAATCATCAATAAACTCCAATACATCCAGAACTCCGCTGCCCGTCTACTCACCCACTCCCCGATCCGTGACCATATCACCCCTGTCCTTTACAAGCTCCACTGGCTCCCCATCCCCCAGAGAATCCAGTACAAAATCCTCCTCATGACCTACAAAGCCCTCCATAACCTGGCCCCATCCTACCTGACTGACCTCCTCCACAGACACACTCCCACCCGTACCCTCCGCTCTGCTGCTGCTAACCTCCTGTCCCCCCCCCCATCCGGACCAAACTCAGATCCTGGTGGGGCAGGGCTTTCTCCATCGCTGCTCCCACCCTCTGGAACTCACTACCTCAGACCATCAGGGACTCCTCCTCACTCACCACATTCAAAACTTCACTGAAGTCTCACCTGTTCAGCACTGCCTTCAACCACTGACCGTCACCTCACCTTATTTTTCCTTTTCTGTTCGTTTATTTATTTATTTATTTTTTTCTATGTTTTAGTAAACCCTGTAAAGCGTCTTTGAGTTTTTAGAAAAGCGCTATACAAATGTAATGCATTATTATTATTATTATTAAACAAAAAATTATTAGCCTTTAGTGATGTTCAATTTAAGAAACTCTTTACATACCCCTGTGTTCTATTTTCTGGTGGTATTTTCAAATCAGAAATTTTAATGTATTCTAAAAGTTCCCTTTTCTCTGCTCTTCAGCAAGTGCATTCTCTCTCTCAAGAGGGAGAGTCTAGGATCAGAGGTCATAGCCTCAGAATGAAAAGACGTTCCTTTAGGAAAAAGATGAGGAGGAATTTCTTCTGAGGGTGGTGAATCTGTGGGATTCATTGCCACAGAAGGTTGTGAAAGCCAAGTCAATGGATATTTTTAAGCCAAAGATAGACACATTCTTGACAAGTATGGGAGTCTGGGGTTATTGGGAGAAGGCAGGAGAATGGGGTTAGGATGGTGAGTAAGATCAGCCATGATTTAATTCTGAATCCAGACAAAGATTAATATTAATCTCACTCCTGCTTTTTTTAAACCTTAGGCAAATGGCCATCAACTCCACCCCTGAACCCCTCACCTGTATCCAATTATTACTTGTCATACTTTATTCTGCCCTTCCTCTCTTCCAATTCCCCCCCCCCCCCCTCCTCCCTACATTATCAGTGTGGAGAAGGATCCCGAACTGAAACTTTACCTCTCCAGGTTCTCCAGAGATGCAGCCTGACCTCCAAAGTTATTCCAGCACTTTGTCTTTTTTTAGAACAAAATTACAGTTCAGCATTTTCTGGCCAATTATTAGAGTGTTATGTTTGAATGCATGAACCATCTGCCTTGTAGGTCATGGATAGAAAATTAGGTATTTATTAGGTACTTGACATCAACGTAATAGAATTTATTTTCATCTGGGAAATATTAACCTTACAGTTCTTCAATAGTCATGGGATTAGAAACTGATTTTGCAAAATACTCTGTGGACGTGCTTTTAGCTAATCCAACTAAGTTTAACGCTTCGATAATGTTGGAATAGTATGCTCCACACACCCATGTGGGGTGTTGCAGCATATTTCTATAATAAGGTCATTGTATTTTTATGAAACAATATATTTTGCACCTAGTATTATTTCACTTTTTAGAAAACTTAAACTGACAAAATGAAATCCAATCTTGCAGAACCAAGTCATTTCATCTGTGCTGTAATGACGGCTTCAGATGCTAGAAGCTAATAAAAGATTTTTTTTAAAAAGTCGTCATAATGTCCTTCAGATTTGTTGCTACTTACGTAGTTTGATGCTGATGTATTAATATTAGAAGTCCTTGGTATGGTGTTATAACCATCCTAAGGTCTGGCCAGTGAAGCTTGTATACTGTTATAATATATGGACCATTCATATCAATTCTCCTTTTGCATGTTGGCTTATATTTGTGTTTCCATCCTCTTTCAATGCCTCCCATCCACAATTGAGATACACACAACTACCATGAGCATTGCCACAGTTCATGCAGGCTGGAGATGACTTCTACCTCTTTCTAATATCAAACCATTTTGGTGTTACCAGCTGAAGTATCTAATAGCTTTCAATAGTGATAGAATTAAATGATTTCAATTCATCCAATAATTACTTACTTTTCTAGAATTCCTGATCTTGATTCAACATAACATATAAATAATATATATTATTATATATTATTTAATATATATATTAAATAATAATTTAATATTATTATAAATTGAACCATAAAACATCACACTGAAGAGAATATAACTTCAAGAATTTCTGATGCAAACTTTAAATTTTGTAGCTTGAAAAGTTAGAAGTTTAAAAAAAAAATGATAACATGCTCTTGATTTCTCTCGGTTATTAGAAGTCCTATGCCCTCTAGTCTGTGCTTCTCCTTCCTGGGTAAAATATTCCATAGTCACTCTATTTATCCCATCATGATTTTGTACTTCTTTATAAGATCACTCCTCGGCCTCGTACTCTCTGCGGTATAAAGTCCAAATCTGCCCAACCTCTCCCTAATGCTTAGGCCCATTCTTGGCAATGTTCTTGTGTCCATTTGAGTTGGTCTTCTCCACGATGACCTAGTGCATAAAACACATTGGAGATGTCAAAATGAGTGCCGATATATCTGGAAACAAGATCCTGTGATATTTTGAAAAACACATTCAAATAAAATTGTTAGGGAGAACAGAGAAAGACACCCTTCTTAGCATTCATGATGTCCAGAGTACTGTAGCTATCATATTTGTTGTGTATGCTAAACCGCAAGATGACAGTTTTTCCAAAATTATAATTCTATAATTAGTCCACTAAGATGGCAGCAGTTGGCAAAATAAATGTGTGTGCCAGTACAAGATTCTTTTCAAAGTTAAGTTGATCTACATTCGTACCTGGGAAATGTTTTCTTAAACCTAAATAAATCTCAACAGTTAAATGGGAAGTTTAGTTGTACAGCTCAGAACCAGACCCTTCAGCTGAATTAGCTCATGCCGACCAAGATGCCCCATCTAAGCTAGACCTATTTGACTTTGGCCTATATCCTTCTAATCACTCCCTGTAGCTCAGGCCCCAGTTGCCATGTTATGGCAACATCCTGGTAGATCATCTTTGCACTGTTTCCAGCTTAATGGCAGCTTTCCTATAACAGTGCCCAAAACTGAACACAATACTCTAAGTGTGGCCTCTCCTACCTGTTGTACAACTGTAACATAACATCCCAGTTTCTTTGCCCAATTCCCTGACTGAAGGCCAACATGGCTAAAGACTACTTCACCATCTGAACAAAATTGATGCTGTTTTTGCACCCTTTTTAATGGTGAAAATAACTAAACCTTTGCCTCAAGTCTTGTCCTTGGATTTGATGCAAAAGTAACCTCCTGAGCAACCTGAAAACTATCTTGCTTTTTATTTTTGACTTCCTCCCTGAACCTATGCTTTATATTATTATGTCACCTCTTTGTAATCACCTGTCTTGGATTACTTGTGAGTTATAGAATAAAGAAGCCACGCCTTAAATAAAGAATTGTTAATGATTTGTCCAGTGTAATGCTTTGGAACTTTATTTGATCAAATTGATCAAACTAGTCTGACTTCCAGGAAGCCAAATGAGGGAACACAAACTGCTCAAGGATTAGGACAGTTTCAATCTTGAAGGTTCTCTTTCAGTGAAGGTAATTATCTATTTTGTAATTTAACTTTTACTATTTAAAATAAGTCAAAATAAGTTTCATGTCAAGCCAAAGATTTGATTGCAGACACATTACTTTTCAGGAAGGGTTAGTCCACTTTCTTGCATCCAGTACGTAATGTTGAATGACTGCCAAAAATAATTTCAAAAAATTTTCTGAACTTGAGCAGGATCTTGCAGCTAAATAAAAACATGGGAATGTTCAAGCCACAGTGTGGTTTCAAGATTATAAATATGACTGAATATTTGTGTCGTATCCACTCAAAATCATTTGCAAATGCTGGCAAAATGGGCTTTTTTTCTAGTTAAAGCACGAAAATGTGCGTATTGTTGTATATGAACCCCTATATAGCCCTGTTTCATTTTGATGGAATTGTATAAGTGCCGAGTGTAGTTTGTATTTTGGCAAAGCAATCTCTAAGGAACAATATTTCCTGTCTATCAGTCACAGTTGTGCGGGGTGGTTGTAAACATGACTTTTATTTAGCTTGTATTTACTTTGGACACTGTAATTTACTAAGGGCTGCGCCAGTCAGTTTGTTTGCTATTTGTGCATTTAGACGACCTAGGAATATAGTATGCACTAGACCAAGTGGACCCGTTGGGCCCAAACCACTCCTGCATTGGTGCAGCACCCACCCTCTACTCCCCCCTCCACCTCTCCCCTATCACCCCCCCTCCCCCCCCCTTCCTCCCTCCTCCCCCCCCTCCCCCCTAGGGTTACCTCTCCTGCATTGGTGTAGCACCCTCTCTCCCCCACTCCCTCATCCCTCCTCCCACCCCCCTCACTCCCCCCTCCCTCCCAGGAGCAACCCGCGGATGCCAAGCAACCCGCCTCCCTGCCCGGGCGGCCGCCATTAGTGGAGTGGGGCGGGAGGGGGCGGTGAGAGCCCTGTCCCATCCCGGTGCGGTGGTTAGATGATGGCGGCTCTCCCACTGTTGCTGGACTCTGGGTGGCGTGGGGAAGGCGCTGAGCTGGCCGGGGAGAGGAGGGGGGACGAGGGAGCCGAGGTCAGGCCCAGCGCCAGGCCCAGTCCTCGGCCTCCACCTCCACCAACGCCCAGCCTTACCGCCGTTGTTGCCGCTGCCGCCTTTCCCTTTGACCCACCTCAGGCTCGCGGTACCCAGTCACGTCCAGGCCCAAGCTCCAGCTGCTTCTCCCGGCACCAGGCCTGGCTATCCCACCCCCAAGAGACAGGCAGCCAAGCCCTGCTCGTACCCGAGATCAACGGGCCCCAACTGCCCAGGCGCGGATGCATTTGTTCTGCGCATGTGTGGATGCGGCGGGCATCTTACGTAAGTACCAGGTCAATGGAGCCCCAACTGCGCATGCGTGATTTTTTAAACTTTAAAATGTGAATAACTTTAAAAATATAACACTGATTTCAATGAAACTTCTTCCATAGGACCACTGGACGACGGTGAGTAAGGTGGGCCTAAAGTTGTCACGCTATCGTGTCCCGTATTAGCTGTAGTTCAGGAACAAGTGAACAAATTAGAGTTTTAGTATATAGATTAATTATATAGCAACCTTTTGGCAATCAGTTTAAAATAAATTGAATTTGAATTTAGTTTATTGTCACGTGTACTGAGCAACAATGATACATGATTACAATCGAGCCAACCACAGTGTACAGATACCATGACAAAGGGAATAATGTGAATAACGTTTAGTGCAAGATTAACTCCGATCAAAGATAGTCTGAGGGTCTCCAATGAGGTAAGTAGTAGCTCGGGCAATAGATGCTAATTCAAATTTGGACCTTCAATTGACTGCTATTAATAAGCAGAACATAGGCTTTGACAACTTCATTTGTTTGGTTAGGGGATTTGATTGTTTAAAATGTTTGCACCAGACATGTCATGAATACCATAAAGTGTGAAACTTAAACTGGAGTTACTTGGTTCCTGTTGTGATTATGTTTGGAGCTGGAATCTAATTTGAGAAGAGAATGTGTGAGATTTCACGCTTTGAGTGTAGTGATTAGAGCAAAATGTCTGGCCTTTACAGATCAATGCAAGGATTGGAGTTTGGAGCCGAGCTCTTTTTGGCGGGTTAAATGTTATTATGTTTCCCTAGCATTGTTTTTTTTTTAAAGTTCCTTTAAGATTGTAAAATTCATGCAAAGCCTGTTGTAGAATATGGAACTCTTGGGTTTGCTCATGTTATGCTATTTTGTTTCACTGCAGCAGTTGTAACTGGTTTTCAAGAGAGAGTTAGATTTAGCCCTTGGGGCTAACGGAATCAAGGGATATGGAGAAAAAGCAGCAACAGGGTACTGATTTTGTATGATCAGCCGTGATCATATTGAATGGCGGTGCTGGCTCGCAGGGCTGAATGGCTTACTCCTGCATCTATTTTCTATATTTCTATGGTTCAATCTCTTGTCCTACTAATGTATTTCTTGGTTCTAACCTCAAGGAGCTGCCTGTAAAGGGTTGCCACAATGCAAGTAACACTTTTCCAGCTGATGGGGAGGGGGATGGGGCCAGCTATTGACATGGGATGAGTGCTGGCAGGGGGGTTTCAGTCACCTCTCCAAGAATCTGCACAGACCACTTACAAAATGGTGTGCAGAGGAGGCACCTCCTTTGTGCAAGGGCACTTGTGGCATCTGATTACTGGGCCTACGGTTGTAAGGACGTGTGTGAACTACATATGCCCTCTCACTGGGGTCACATTCGGGAGTGAGGGCTGCTATGTTGTAAGGTAGCTTTTGTTGACGATCTCCTGCAGAGTGTTGATTAGAAGGTTGTTCCTGTGAAGCCTGGCTGGAAAAGGTGTTAAGTGTCATTTCTCTTTCCAGATGGCCTTCTTGCAATGTTTTAAAATGCATTTCTCATCACTTAAGCTTGTCACCTCTTGTATATTTGCCAGATTTCTTCTTGGACTTTTGGCCACTAAGTTCAAAGAAAGAATATGCTGTAACTCGCTGGTTTATGATGACTGGGATCCCGGTTTGGGTCTGAATGCAAGTGAATTGTCCATGAATATTGATTGTAAGATGTTACTTAGACCAAATTGGTGCAAAGTCTAATTGCAGATGAATTTTTGACATTAAACAGTTGTATAACTTGGGTGGGCTGGATCCCAGTAAAGCAGAGGTACAAGAAAATCTTGGACAAAAAAAAAAAAGTTCTTCATTAAGTGTTGGCATTAGCTCTCAACGAAACACTGGCATGATTGCTAACAGTGTGTTAACACAATATTATGTAGGAAGGAACTGCAGATGCTGGTTTACACCAAAGATACACTCAAAATGCTGGAGTAACTCAGCTGGACAGGCAGCATCTCTGGATAGAAGGAATTTTTAAAATATCAAACAATACTTATTCCAGAAATAAATATTTACAAAACATTTTCTTTTCAAAACTCCATCCGGCATTCCAGGAGGTTATACATCCAATACAGATACAGAATCCCTTCCCTTATTTGGAGGGGCGTCTCCACCACACCCTGCCCCACATGTCCAGCAGCGGAAGGACTGGCAACTGTGGTCCTCCCCCACAGTGTTTTGGCGTTGGCTGCACCAAGCTTCAGTGCGTCTCTCAGCACGTACTCCTGCAGTCTGCAGCGGGCCAGTTGGCAACATTCCCCGACGGACAGCTCATTCCGCTGGGAGGTCAACAAAGTTCGGGCAGACCAAAGAGCGTCTTTCACCGAGTTGATGACCTTCCAGCAGCACTCGATGTCAGTCTCCGAATGCGTCCCTGGGAACAGTCCGTAGATCACAGAGTCCTCTGTGACGGAGCTGCTCGGAATAAATCGTGACAGGGACCCTTGCAGACCTCTCCAGACTCTCTTGGCAAATCCACACTCTGTGAAGAGGTGGGCAACCGTCTCCTCTCCATAGCAGCCGTCCCGAGGGCAGCGTGCGCTGGTAGTGAGGTTCCGGCGGTGCAGGAAGGATCTGACTGGGAGGGCTCCCCTCACTGTCAGCCAAGCCAGGTCTTGGTGCTTATTCACAAAATGCTGGAGTAACTCAGCAGGTCAGGCAGCATCTCGGGAGAGAAGGAATGGGTGACGTTTTCGGGTCGAGACCATTCTTCAGACTGACGTCAGGGGGGCAGGACAAAGAAAGGATATAGGTGGAGACAGGAAGATAGAGGGAGATCTGGGAAGGAGGAGGGGACGGGAGGGACAGAGGAACTATCTAAAGTTGGAGAAGTCGATGTTCATACCACTGGGCTGCAAGCTGCCCAGGCGAAATATGAGGTGCTGTTCCTCCAATTTCCGGTGGGCCTCACTATGGCACTGGATGAGGCCCATGACAGAAAGGTCAGACTGGGAATGGGAGGGAGAGTTGAAGTGCTCGGCCACCGGGAGATCAGTTTGGTTAATGCGGACCGAGCGCAAGTGTTCAGCGAAACGATCGCCGAGCCTGCGCTTGGTTTCGCCGATGTAAATAAGTTGACATCTAGAACAGCGGATGCAATAGATGAGGTTGGAGGAGGTGCAGGTGAACCTTTGTCTCACCTGGAAAGACTGTTTGGGTCCTTGGATGGAGTTGAGGGGGGAGGTAAAGGGACAGGTGTTGCATCTCGTGCGGTTGCAGGGGAAAGTGCCTGGGGTTGGGGTGGTTTGGGTAGGAAGGGACAAGTGGACCAGGGAGTTACAAAGGGAACGGTTTCTGCGGAACGCAGAATGGGGAGGGGATGGGAAGATATGGCCAGTGGTGGGGTCCCGTTGTAGGTGACGGAAATGTTGGTGGATGATTTGTTGGATCCGCTGGCTGGTGGGGTGGAAGGTGAGATTGAGGGGGATTCTGTCCTTGTTGCGAGTGGGGGGAGGGGGAGCAAGAGTGGAGCTGCGGGATGTAGAAGAAACCCTAGTGAAAGCCTCATCTATCTTGGTGCTTGTTGGTGAGTTCTGGCGATGAGGCATTTTGCCAGACAAGCTGGGCAGTCTGCTCTGGGAACCATGCCACAGGATCCATGGAGTCATTTCCCTGCAGTGCCTGCAGGACATTCCATGCTGACCACTGCCCGATGGACTTGTGGTCAAAGGTGTTGGTCCGGAGGAACCTTTCCACGAGCGCCAGATGGTGCGGCAATGTCCAGCTGACTGGCACATTGCGTGGCATCTGCGCCAAGCCCATCCTTCGCAACACCGGGGATAGATAGAACCTCAGCAGGTAGTGACACTTGGTGCCCACGTACCTTGGCTTTATGCTCCGCCTGATGCAGCCACACACAAAGGTGGCCATCAGGGTGAGGGCGATGGTGGGCACGCTTTTACCCCCGTTGTCTGCCGACTTGTGCGTTGTGGTGACGTTTCAGGTTAAGACTCTTCTTCAGACTGAGAGTCGGGGGAGAGTGAGACACAGATAAGGAAGTGTAAGGTGTGAAAATGAGATATCAAAGGGGCTTGATTTAGCATGCTCTGTATGCTTCGTTGTCACTTTCTCCTAGCCAACAATGATCTATTCTACATTTTCCTTAATCGTCATCCTCTTTGATGTCTTATTTTCACAACCTACACATCCTCATTTCTGTGTCTCCCTCTCCCTTGACTCTCAGTCTGAAGAAGGGTCTCAACCTGAAGCTTGTCCCACTGAGTTACTCCAGCATTTTGTGTTGACACAATATTTGTCTGTTCATTTCTATTCTTTACTGAGTAGAAGCTATCTGCTGAATGGGAGTATAAGCATGTTCGGTAAAGTTTCTTGAGTGAGTACAGACCTAGGAGGGTGGAGGTAATATCTATTTTTCTTTTCATGTGAGTGCATTAAGATAATGCCTCATTGTAGGAAAGGCATTAGAGCAATGTGTAATATATTTGATACTTGAAATCTAAAATATTCTCTTTCCTGTTATTCATAAAATTTGTGTTGTCTTATGCTCACATGGAATTGAAAGATGTATGCCTTTGAGATTTGGAGGAGCAGCCATTATTGTGGCTGGAAATTTGTTGCAGAGTACTTTTTGGGCAGTGGGAAAAGTTTGTGATTTGATCATATTAAAGTAACACACATAGTTTGTTTATGCCCAAGCTATGCATGTCCCTGCAGGACTATTTGAAGAAAACATGGCCTCTGTTTTGAGTTGATGGAATGCAAGTGTGTTTTGATTATCTTATGCAATAAAATGTTAATATAAAGTAGTGAGGGATGGAAATTTACGTTTGTAGCCTACTAGGAATCTGATCTTGTTTTATAGTTTTTAAACTTTATTTTAGCTAAAGCTGTCGGCAAGAATTTGTGAACAGAGCCCTTCCCGATTCTTCTTGTTCTTGTTGACAAACTTGGCAGTTCTCGTCTTGGCTGTTAAGTGGTGCAAATTGTCTTGGCATGTTTGCGAAGTGCTGTATCGTTAAGTGAGAGTAAGTAGCATGTCTGAACCAGTTGATCCTGCGATGCATGTAACTGCTTCTAGCAGGTTTTGGGATGGCATTTATTGGAGAATACAACAGATCACGCAACACTAGGGAACTAACCCATTTACCACCGTTCAAATAACTTTTATCTTCGTCCCTGAATTTTACTATAATTTTTGGTTTTATTCTCCAAAATGAGATTTCATGGTTTAACCTGCTAGTCAGTTTGCCAAAAAAAAATGTGACCATATATAGTCTAATACAGCTTTAATGTTCCAGGATGCATTTGCAGAACTGAAAATCAAATGATAAGCATCGAATTTAATAAAGTTGGATAATAGAGAATTTGGTAGATACATACACCATTTTAAAATGTCATGGAAAATGTGAAAAAGTTTTGAGGAAGTTTCAACTCTGGAAAATTGGACATTGAAGAACTGGAAAATCACAATAGTCTTTCAGTGGAACAATAATCGAATAGAAGGGTGGGTGGGAAGGCAGAGAAGAGGAGCTGTGCTGTGGTAGATTTTTTTTTTCCTTTATTGGAAATCGTTTGAGTCTTAAATGTTCTTGGAATGAGAACTGAAGATACTGGTGAGATTGAAAGGTGTAATATACCCAAGAAGCCGCAAAGTACTTGATAAAACCTAGTCGTCAGAAAAGGTCTGAAGCCTTGGTGAAGCCAAGATCTCACTTGCAGAGAAAATGTTTACTAGTTAATTAATCTGCTGTTTTGGTTTTGCAATCTAATGGAATCTATTGAAGATTGCATCAATAATGGCAAACATATTAAACAAAAAGTAGCTGGAAGAATTGGTTTTGGGTTGGAATCTAGGTAAATGGAGATCCCACCCATGTCTCCTGTGTCCCACATTCCTGTCATTGCTCCCCCTTCCCCCAGATGGAACAAGGGTAGAGTTCCTCTTGGTCCTTGCCTTTCACCCCACAAGCCTCCATGTTCTCCCACACTTCTGTCACCTTCATTGTGATCTCACCTCTTTCCCAACTCATTCTGCTCTCTGCAGCTCCTTGGTTCACTCATTCCTTTTCCCCTAACCTGCCCCCTCCCCAGGTAAGATATATGATAGTGGTGTTTAAGGGGCTTTTAGAGAGGCCCATGGATATGAAGGGATACGGATCATGTGCAGGGAGATGAGATTAGTTTCTCTTGGCATTCTGTTTGGCACAGACACTGTGGACCCAAGGGCCTGTTCCTGTGCTGTACTTTATGTCTCTGCAGTCAGGTGCAGGACTATCTCGCTGACTCACCACATAATGAAATGAAAGTGGTGAAGTTTCAACAGTGACACAGCCTCAAGTGGTGAAAATGCAAAGGAACGACCACAAATTAAAATGCGGATAATTGTCGTGATGGGAATATTGGCAAAGTTTGAAATGATTAGTTGCTCTTCCTGATTTTTTTTCTTTTTTCTTTCTCTCCTGTGATTTATAGCCTTGCATTTAATGCCCTCTGTCTAAGCTGAAGATTTTCTTTGGTGCACCCAAGTTGCTGGGGAATAAATGATCTTGCCTCGAATACTGCTGGGGCTACACCAGTTTATGGAGACCCAGAAGACAAATGAGTTTCTGCAGCATAAAATATAATCTGAAACAGTGATGTATCCTGGTCACTGTTAAGACTGCAAAACAATACAACCGAAGCCTGCTTAAAGCAAAGGAAGGTTTACCCATGCTCTGTTTCCTGTTTATAGGATTGTACACATTAACAGTTTCCTGATGGCTAATCGTGGTGTTGGGGCATAATACATGTACCAATAGTTGGAAATAGTGACTCAATCACTCAATTTGCAATTGCCTTGCACAAGAATATAGACAAGAAAATAAGCGCAGGCTGCCTGGCCCCTTGAGTTTCCCCATCCCCAACCTCCAGTGGCCTACATCGATATAATATGGCTGATCTTGCCTGGGCCTCCACTCTTCTAATTTCACATAGTCCTCAATTCCTCAACCTTGCACAACAATCTGCAAGTTCTGTTTCATTACATCCAACGATGGAGACTCCTCTACACCCTCGGATGGGGAATGCCAGAGATTCAGCAGCCTCTGAAAGGAAATTCCTCTGCACCTTCCTTTTATCTTTTAACCATGGCAACCTCATTCAGGGCTCTTCCATGAGTGGAAATATCCCTGCATCTAATCTGTCACGTCCCCATAGTTTTGTATGCTTCAATAAGATCATCCTTGATTGCCAAATTCCCCAGAATACAGGTCTGGTTCTGGGGAGTTTTTTTTGCTATTCATGAAAGGATAACCCTTCATCTCTGGAATTAGCCCAGTAAATTATTGTGCTGCCTCCAATGTTGGAATATCCTTCCTTAAATAAGGCAACTAAAGTTATACACAGTACTCCAAGTACAGCCATACCAACATATATAAGTGTTATAGCAATTTGTTTATAAATGCCAACACTTTGGTAATAGTGGCCAATGCACCTTCATTATTAGTTGTGCCAGCAGTTTAATCTTTTTGTTACCTGCCCTCTGTACTCCACTCATTCAGTCTTTTTCGATGTAGTAAAGAATATGCTTTATGTTCACAAAGTACATGATCTCACACTTTCCCATATAAATCTTAATTTGCCAAGCTTTTCAATCAACCTTTCCTATTGCAGTCCTAGTACCCTCCCATCTATTTCCATCACCAATGAACTTGTACACCTTGTGCTCTTCAGGTAATTAATTTAGATAGTCAATAACTGAGGGACAATGACAGTTCTTGGGGCATTCTATAGATGATGCCTTCTGAGTCTGAAAAATAACCAATTATTCTGATTCTTGGTCTTCTATATGATAACCATTCAATCTGTGTTAACTTATCCTACTGCTATGAGCTCTTATGCATTAGCTTTATGTGTTTTCCTTTTTGATTGTTTTTAAACAATGTAATACTTTGCATTAATATCTTGCTATCCATGGATTTGTTATCTATAGATCTGCATACGTGCAAGGTCCATGTGTCTTTTGGGATGTTGATTAAAAATAGACCCTTCGTCCAGTGTTCAGAGAATCCTGCTTGCCCTGAGATGGATTACATTTGTTGTTGTGTGCTGGCACATAGTGAACTATTAATAGTTAGTATGTGATCAGAGTCAAGGTCAAGGTTGGGAACAGCAGGGGTTAAGGATGTGGGTAATTTTGGACTGCCTGAAATGTTTAGTTGTGTATTGACTCGTCATTCTATTCAGCCATCGCTTCAGAATTTTTTTTGAAATGGTGATCCGATTGAAGCATCCATTCACCGTCCCAACCAATTCAATGCATTCACTTATCGATGTTTCATCCCCAGACATTCCATCCATTTGAGAGGCTGTCACACAGGGCCTAATCACTCCCTGTCCAGTCTTTGCAGGACCCTGGGTTGCAGTCTTTCTCCACAGAGGTGTTGTGGTGGCAGTTACAAGCTTCATTCACCCCGCAGCAGGTTCTCCTGCCCTTTGGGACATGTCAGTAGTTTTTTGTTGCAAACTTCACCATGACTTGGAAGACCCATGTCTTTTGGATAGAGCAATATGTTTCTTTTATCGAGTTGATTTTTCTGCAGTAGTGGCTGTTTGCCTATGTGCACTTATCTGGGAGCAGTCTGCTGTGTTAAGAGTCCTCTGTTGCTGAGCCTGTCGGGATGAACCTCGACAAAGACCAATGTATTTCTTTCCAGATGTTTTAGTCAAAAACAACTGTTTGCAAAATCATGGGAGGAATAAATTGTGTAGACACATCGATTCATGCCCAGAGCACGGGAATCGAGAACTAGAGGACATAGGTTTAAGGTGAAGGGGGGAGGAGGGAGTTAATAGGAACCTGAGGAGTAACTTTTTCACACAGGGTGGTGGGTGTATGGAACAAGCTGTCGGAGGAGGTAGTTGTGGCAACTACTGTTGCAACAGTTAAGAAACATTGGATAGGACCGGTTTGGAGGGATTTGGGCCAAATGCAGGCAAGTGGGACTAGTGTAGATGCGACATGTTGGCTGGTGTGGGCAAGTTGGGCAGAAGGGCCTGTTTCCACGCTGTAAGACTCTGAATCTATGACACAGGGTGATGGGTAACAGTCTTGTATGCAACTCAACCACTTTAAGAGCAGCGTGTTGAGGGATTGGGACTTCAGGTTTCATGAAGGATCTCAAGGAGGGGGCCTTTCTTCCCACCTGCCAGGCAAGGTCTGGATGCCTGTTTGAGAGTGCTTGTGCAGAAGTATTTTGCGAAGTGGCTTGGTCTGCTTTGGGAAGCCATCGGATGGAATCCATGTCCTTCTGCAGAGCCTCCAGATCACTGCTTGATTGACTTATAGTCGCATGCGCTTCCCACAAACGTTTCTACAAGGGGCATGTGGTGTAGCATGTTTCAAATGGATGGAATATTCTGCTGGAAAGAGGCCAGATGCCCTTCCTTCCTAAAAGTAGATCCTCGGCTGTGATTTCAGTATATACTGAGCTCAGTGTTTAACTACAATTTATCTATATTTTCCAAACTTTGTACCGGTTAAGGCTCGTGTGGAATTTCTGCATATTTTAAAATCTGGCCACCCACTTCACTAAACATGGAATTTGAGATACTTTTCATTATTTTTCCTTCTTTGCTTTAACTCATGGTCCACCAGGCAGCAGTGAGTCCTACTTTCCCATTGCTTCTCGGACATGAACTATAAACGATAAGCATCACAAGGGACAGGAAAATTAACATCCATACTTCGTCTACAAAATGCGATGGTTCCCTGGAATGGCGAGCAAAACAATATTAGCATCCATTCTCAGGCTTGAGTTGGACACGATGTTGGATAGACTGAGACTTCCTTCTTTGGGGTGCAGGGGATTGAGAAGTGACCTGATTGAGATGTACAAGATCATGAGGGGCTAGGATAAAGTGAAATGTCAGTCTTTTTTTTCCCCAGGATAGAAGATTTTCAGTTCAGTTTAGTTTATTGTCATGTGTACCGAGGTACAGTGATAAGCTTTTGTTGCATGCTATCCAGTCGGCGGAAAGACAATACATGCTTACAATTGAGCCATTTATAGTGTACAGAGAGATTTAAGAGTGTGGAGTGATTGTAATATGTGACTAGATCTGCTTCTGTGGCTGGCACGCAAATAGTCGCCTGGATTGAGCCCCATCTTGCGTTAGATTCTAAAACTAGAGAGGGGAGCGATTTAAGAGGGACATTGGATAACCTTTTCCACTGACGGTAGTCTATATCTGGAATTAGCTGCCGAAGGAAGTTATAGAAGAGGATGACTTAAAAATATATATATTTAGACTGATATGGATAAGAAAGGTATTGTGAGATTTGGGCCAAATGCAGGCAAATGGAACTAGCCCATTATGTCAACTCAGTCAGCGTGGACAAGGTCGGCTAAAGAGACTGTTTTCGTACTGTCCAGCCGTATGAGTCTGGTCACCGCAACCTGCCCCATCTGCGGTAGAGTTTGTATCGTTATTAGCCAACCCAGAACCCACAAAACCAGAGTGGAAGGAAGTCATCCTGAACTGAGGGCTAGCAGAGGAAATGAAGATGTCTGTTAAGTATATTTAGTTGTTTATATTTAACTATTTTTAGAATCGTAGAGTCATACAGCGTGGAAATGGGCACTTCTGCCAAACTTGCCCCAGCTGACCAACATGCCCCATCTACACTAGCTCCACCTACCCACACATGGCCCATAACGTTTTAAATTTATCCTATCCATGTGCCTGTCCAAATATCTCTTAAAAGTTATGATAGTACCTGGCTCAACTACCTCCTTTGGCAACTTGTTCCATATACCTACCACCCTTTGTGTTACCCCTCAGGTTCCTAATTGCAATAATTTCAGTTTATTTAGACTTTTGAACGTTTCTAAATTTTGAAGACATCTGAAAACAATGGAATTGCCTTTGGCACCAGGAATCTGTTAATAACTAGGGCGGCACGGTGGCGCAGTGGTAGAGCTGCAGCCTCGCAAAGCCAGAGGCATGGGTTTGATCCTGACCTCGTGTGCTATCTATAAGGAGTTTATAAGTTCTCCCCGTGACCTGCATGGGTTTTCCGTGGGTGCCCGGGTTTCCTTCCACACTCAAAAGACGTACAGGTTTGTTGGTTAATTGACTTGTAAATAGTGTGTGTAGGATAGTGTGCGTGTGGGGATCGCTGGTCGGCGCGGACTCGGTGGACCAAAGAGCCTGTTTCCGCGCTGCATCTCTAAGCTAAACTGCTAGGATGCTCCTGTGGTAAAGATTCAGTTTCCACTATTGCTCAATCACAATTCTTGGTGCAATCTAACCGGTGGTAGGAACACTGAGCAAGGCCAGTAGAATAGATGCCATGGTTGTTGCAGTTTGTGCAGTCAAGCAATTAACGACCAGGAAGATTAGGATCAAACCTGATCTTGGAATGGCAGAAAACAGGGTCATCTTCTATGCTATAAATTTAAGGTCATAAAGTGCTTGGTACAATATAAGCTACGTAGGCTACTACCAAAGCAAAAGTGCTTCACCTCTATAACCATATAGCCTTGATTAATAATAAGGGAGAGTGGATATACATCTAAAAGACAAGGCTTGCACATATGAAAAGGATACAACAAATCCACTGAGTGAAATGTAGTTTACAAAGAAAGTAGTGAAAGCTGCAGTTTAAGTTATTGTATGCTTCCATGAAGCCCTAACCCATCTTTGAACAGTTACTTTGGATTTTCTGTATATCTCCGCTAAAATATTTCACCCAAAAGGACACACCATTAACAGTCAATGATACTTTATTGGTGTACCATCTACATTAGATGTGCAAGCATCTGGAATGACATTAGTGGGATAGCTTTTTCCCAAAATTTGACCTGGGAAGGCATGCTGACGTGATATCAGACATAATTTCTGGTTGAAACCAAATGACTAATTCAGTATGTTTCTTTGACCAGCCGTAACCTTTTAGCTGTTTGTGTATATTTGTACACCTGCTTGGTCTTTTTGTGGCACCAATGACCTAGGCTGTGAGCCATGGAACCCAAGGTTTGGTGTTTATGAAGTCCCATTGCTTGTCAGTGTACGGAGATCTGTAAAGATTATTGGTTGTATTAGCATCAGACAGTTTTCTTATTACTGGGAATGCATTCGTGAAATCGACTTTTGTGTCTAAGGTCTGAACATTGATTCACATTTGCATCTTTAGACTTGGATTAACTCATTTTACATTCTGTGGTAGAACATCAATGGATTATGCTCCAAAACCTTTTCAAGGTATTGGTTTAATAATCAAAATGATGAAGAATTTGTATCTGACTGAGAAATTTGAATTTTGGTTATCTCGTAGTCTCATTCTTTGAAGTGAAATATATTTAATTGTGTCAACCAATCCTCGTACAGAGAAGGATCTATCTGTTAATAACTTGTGCATTTTGATACCACCTCTACGGTATGTAATTTTGCATTGAACTTGAGTGAAGGATATATTGCAACACTAACTCTGTTTTACTCTTTGTCTTCTCAGAGCTTATCGCACACCTGGCAGCTATGATGAGAAGGTACAGTGGATCAATACTTTTTCTACAGTATTAGTATTTTAGGTTAATCTTAATCCCAAACTAAGGCGGTGTGCCTGCAAAGTAATGTTTAATTGTATGGGTTTATTGTAACTTTGTTTAGTTACATTGCCAACAAAAGCTTCCATTTATCATATTTAAACCATCACCTTCGTTGGAAATGGAGTCTGAACTTTCTTTAAGATGAGCTTATATTCTGATTCACGTTAATTTTCATGCTGGAAAACCTTGGTATGAGTGGAAGCACTAAACTGTTATGAAATGGCACATTTGTTTTGATGTACATGAATGCATTCCCATTAAAAATATCAAAAACGAGATTGTGGCAAAATGATGAGATCAACACGTGAAACTAAGAACATTACCTTCTCATCCATTGTGATCACCTATACGTTATTGAGAACAGTCATAATAAATGTTATTGTTCACTGTTTGTTTAGCTCTATCTATATCTATTCTGGTTAAACCAGATTGTAAGCATGAAACTAGAGAGAAATTTACAAGTTCCTGCTTTACAAAGTACAAACTGCGTTTGTTTTAACCCAATTACACTCCAGCACTGATTCTTAGTGCTATGGTTGTACACAGACCTCTTCATCCTGTTTAGTGAACATCTAACAGTTCAGTGTTTGTTATCTTTCCTGAGGGCAATCATGCCTGAGTTGTTTTATTCATATTTTGAAATATGGGTGTTTGTGGCAGGGCCAGCGTTTATTTCCAAATGATCTTGAGAAATGGTAGCAACATACCATCTTAACCTACTGCAGTCTTTATGGAGAAGGTACTCCTGCAGTGAGGTGGGGGGGGGGGTTGGTGCGGAGGAGGAGTTATAGGATTTTAACCCATTAACAATGAAGAAATGGTCAGATTTCCGAGTCAGAATGGTGTGAAACTTGGAATGGAAACCTGCAGGTGGAAGTGCTCACACAGTACCTACATAATGTTCTTAATGATAGAGGTATTTGGGAATGCTATTGAAAAAGCCTAAGTGTCTTAACTGTAGTGTATTTTGTAGATGGCTTACATTGCAATCACCATGCACTGGTGGTAGAGGGAATGTACATTGAGGGAGCTAATCAAGTTGCTGTTTTAGTTGGGATGGTGCTGTTTCTTGGGAGTTATTGAAGTTGCACTCGGGCAAGTGGAAGAACATTTTCATCACCATCAGGATTTGTTTAGATGATGGGAGTAGGGTATTGGGTGTCACAGGATGAATCACTCCCAACAGCATACCCTGATGCTGAAACGATCACATGGTCATGTATTTATGTGGCTGACAATCAAGAAGACTTTAGTTGCTGTAAATCTAAATTAAATGCAGGAAATACTCAGCAGGTCAGGCTGCATCTGTAGCAACAGAAACAGAGTTAATGTTTCAGCTTTGCAATTTCTACATTCACGTTTCTACGCAGGCTTGTCTATGATCTTGTTCTCTATCTGGTCCCATACACTCATTAACCAGATAACTTTGTTTACACGTTATCACCATAGTCATCCTGGTTTACTCTATCATAGACATCCATCCACTCCCCCCCCCCCCCCCCCCCCAACCCTGTCCTTGCAACTTAACAACCTGCTTCACCAGTTCTGATGAAGGAACTTTGGACCCAAAACATCACCCATCCTTTTGCTCCAGAAATTCTGCCTGACATCCTGAGTCATTCTAGCACTTTGTGTCTATCTTCGGTAAACCAGCATCTGCAGTTCCTTTCCACACATTCACTCTGTTTCTCTTTGCACGGATGTGGCCTGACTTGCTGTGTACTTACAGCATTTTATGTTCATATTCATGTGGCTGGTCCATGTTGAATGTCTGGTTAGTGCTGCCCCCAAGATGTTGATGGTGGTAGAGTCAGTAATGGCAATATTAACTTGTTAGAAACAGTCATTGGTTCACACTGCTGTGGTGTGAATGTCAATTTCCACTTATCATTCCATGTCTAGGTAATGTCCAGATCCTGCATGGATTACATTTACTTTTGAGTTGCATATAGAATTTGACCCCAATTATCTGTGAAGTTTGACGTACCTGAAAGTGTTTGTCCAGGGGTTGACTTGATGGACCACCGACAACAAAAACCCTCTAAGAAAGGTCCTAACCAAAAATGTCGCCTATCCATGGGCGAGAGATGCTACCTGACCTCCTGAGTTGCTCCAACACACTCACTATTTTTGTAAACCAGCATCTGTAGTTCCTTGTGTTTACTTCTTGCTTTGTTGAAGTATGACTCCATACATTGCAGTGTGTTCTTCCCATGTCTTTTTCACCACTTATACACCAGACATCGTCATGCCCACATTTTTAAAATCTGTTTTAATTTGGAAATAATGAATATATTTAAAGTTGTCCTTTTGGAAATAAACTTGAGGTTAAGGGGAGATTTAGTTACGAGAAGTTGGATAAACTTGGATTGTTTTCGCTGGGGCATTGGAGGCTGAGAGGGGTGACTTGATATATATATATAAAACTGTGAAACATTGATAGGTTAGAGAGTAGAGACATTTTCCCCAGGATAGAAATCCCAAATGTAAGAGGCTTTCTTGCTTAGTAATATGTGCCTGGAATAGACTGTCAGGAAAAGTGGTGGAAGCAGATAGGGTAGCAATGTTTAAGAAGCATTTAGACACATCCATCAACAGGCAGGAAATGAACATATATCGACCAGTTTTTTTGTCACGGCCTTGTGGGCTGAAGAGTTTATTCCTGTGCTGTACTCTAGTGTTTTGTATGTTCTACTTTAAATGCATACTTTGTGTCTCTGCAGTAAAGCTAATGGATTTAAGATGACATTTTGTATAAACATTAATTTGCGTGTTATCTGGAAAGGGAGGGGCAAAAAAAACTGAACTAGTTATTTGTGAATACTGTTTACTTTTCTGAAATCCTGTTAACAAAGTTAATGATATACATGCCAAAAGGAGTGGTTCTTTGTCTTTCACTGATGTGATCACGGTCCCAAATATTAATTATGTTTCTGCTCATTGGTGGCAAAAGAGCTGAGTTCTTCACTTCTCCCCACGCAAATCCCATCCTTGCATCGGTTGGTGGAAAATGGTCAGGCAACAGTTAAAATAGAGGGTTCCTTGGGGACACAAAAGGCTACAGATGCTGGAATGTGGAGCAACAAGCAAGCTGCTGCACAACTCGGTGGGTGGAGCAACATCTGTGGAGAGTCAGGAGTCTAGATCTGGATTGAGAATAGAGAGGAGATGGCCGATTATACAAAGGTGAGGGGAGAGCGGTGGGGACGAGCAGTTGTGATGGGCAGGTCGTTGAGGAAGGGCTGATTGCAGATGGAGTAGGATGGGGGGGAGGTGTGGATTTAGTGACACAGGCTGTGAGGTGATGGGTGGAAGCAACAAAGGGCTGCAGTTGATGGAATCTGTTAAGAACTGGGGGTGAAATATGGAACCAAATAAAGGTGGTCGGGTGGGCAGATGGGAAAAATGGGGCAAGTAGACCCACTGGGAGGAGTGATTGGGAGAAAACCCTTGTGGTCACAGAGAGAATGTACAAACTCTGTACAGACAGCCGCAGTCAGGATCGAATGCGGGTTTGCGGCAGCAATTTTACTGCTGTTTACTCGGTAGCATAGTTACCTGGGTCTTTCTTTTCATCTGGGAAACCTAGATAGAGTCTGTCAGACAAGCCATGATGCAGAAGTACACAGAGATTGGGAGAAAAATGTACCAGTTGCTTTTGTATGTGATTGCATCAAGCTGTGTGCGGAACAAAAATGCACAAATAACGTTACTGAGTGCCAAGTTTCTCCCTGTCCCCGGTGATATATAGGATAAATCTGGCGTGGTTGCTGTACAATGTCCCATTCAGATGGACATTGCCACACTACTTGTCATTTTGTAGGAAAATGTCTCAAGAGAAACACCTTTTGACCACAAGACCATCAGAAAGTGTTGGCATGCAACTTCTTGCAGGCACTGTAGGAGAATGAGATGATGGAGACGCAGAGTGTTAAAACAGTTTGGGAGAATACCTCGTTGTCACTGAACAACCAGCACCAATACTTGGCTGGTAATGAGAGGGATCCACTTAATAAATCCTTCCTGCATGGTTGGAATCTCATTCCCAAAGGCCGTTCCCTTGAGGGTGAGACAATTCCCCAGCTCTTCATGGATGGTATGTTTGCAAAGAAGGTCTCGAAAAGGATGCAAAAGGATCTCAACCAACTGTGTAACAGAGGACTTGCCGATCTATCAACTGTTCCCAGGAATACATATCAAGTCAAACATGGTGCTGCTGGAAAATGATCGACTCGGTAAAAGATGCATTTTGGTCTACCTGCAACTCGTTGGTCTTCTGGCACAATGAGTTGGCAGTAAGTGGATGCTGCTGCCTGGCTTCCACATTAGGTGCTGAGGGACCTTCTGAATCTTGGTGCAGCCATACGATACGATAGAATTTTATTTATCTCTGGAGGGAAATTGATCTGCCAACAGTCATAAAAAGACCACAAAATACATGAAACATGGAATTAAAGTGACGAGTGGAAAGGCTTGAGGGATTGAAGAGGGGGAGCGGAGGGGAGACACAGTCTCAGTCTCACCCATGACAGAAGGGAGAGGAGTTGCAAAGTTCGATAGCCGCAGGGAAGAAGGATCTCCTGTGGCGTTCTGTCCTGCATCTTGATGGAACCAGTCTGTTGCTGAAGGTACTCCTCAGGCTGACCAATGTGTCATGGAGGGGGTGAGCTGTATTGTCCAGGATGCTCCGCAGAGCATCTTCCCCTCCGTGACCACCTCTCATGAATCCAACTCCGCCCCCAGAATGGAGCCAGCCTTCCATACTGGTTCAGGGGTTGCATGAGTGCATGCAACAAAGGCTTTTCACTGTACCTCGGTACACGTGACAATAAACACGTGAATCACTGAAACGGTTTTGGTTCTTTGTACATAGAATGTATTCATTTGATAATGCTGCAAATAAATTGATTTGACCGCCTAATGTATAGGTTTGTTGGCACTGTGAACATAGAGAAAGCCACACACTGTTTTGTAATTCTTTTATGAACTTTGTGAGTACAGCTTATTTTTTAAATAAGAAAAATCCCAAACTCCTGTTTCTTGGAAAAGCAGATGTAAGGAAGAATACATTGAGTGGAATAAAATCATTCAGAAAATCGTCCAAGGAAACTCCTGCTGTGTTAAATGCATGTCTGCATTTTATGCAAAGAGGGCTGAATAAATGTGTGAGCGATGTACTTCAAATGATGCTGGGTAACCTGTCAACAGATAAGGATGGGATCTTGTTAAATCAATTGAAAATCGAGTGCAATTAGCTGAAGGCATATTTATTGAGTCCAGTGAAGATTGAGTCATGAAGGCATGATTATTGTAAGCTTACTAATGATTTTAGCTGCTAATAAAAATAAATATTTTCATACTCTTGTTTGCCTAAGATATAGTTGTTCTTATTTACTCTGAAATGCCCCTTGTTGACTTGCGTCATGAGATAGTAAAGGGAGCTTGCTTCTTGCTGACCATGTAGTATATTCTTTGGCCTTGAATTATAGTGGTGGCAAATGCCTCCTATCTCATTGACTCTGCTTCACATGTGCCCACGTACCCATCAGTATTTTGAGCCCATGTGCCTAATATAATCATCTCCTCCAGTCCTATAACCCTCCAAGATATCTATCGTTCTCCTATTCTGACCCATTGATTATCCTTAAACTTAATTACAGGCCTAATACTGTGGTGACATCTGCTCTCATGACCCAGCAGAATAAACCTCTTAGTCTCTCCAAACCACTCTTTTTATCTTTAATACAAATAGTAAAACAAATTAACCATCAGGTCATCTGCATCATTTTCTTCTAATGTGGCTTGGCACCAAATTGTATTTAATAGATTCCTTTTAAAATGCCTTTGGAAATCTTGCTGCACTGAAGCTGCTACATAAATCGTCAATAACTGAATTAGAGTACAAAAAGGAGCCTTAGTATCCTTGGAATTACCATTTCTTTGCAGTTAAGAGTGGGAACATGACGAATTCACTCACAATAATGCTTTAGTTGACATCCTCTCTTCAAATGTAATTGTTTACCATTGCGATATACACAACTGAAATGTTGACATTGACTTAAAATGGACTGTTAATTTAAAAAAAATCACAACCTAGATTATGCGCTACCATCTGAGAAAGATTAAGGTAGGGTTTAAGATGGCCGCTGAAGAGTTCATGAACAGTTGTTCCACTACCACAGAAAAACAGTTTATCAATTTCCCAGTCGCTGTGCATCAAAAATATAATCCAGAAGCAATAAAATTCATCGCAGTAGCTTTTGCATTGGCTAAAAATCTATTTTTTTGGAAATGGGTTTTCAAGTTGTTTCCTATCAAGTCAAGTCTACTTTATTTGTCACATACACATACAAGATGTGTAGTGAAATGAAAGTGGCAATGCCTGCGGATTGTGCTAAAACTACAAAACAGAATAGATTTTTTTTTTTAAAAGACACAACACAAAAAAGAAATTAATACAGTAAATTAGTCCCTGGTGATATAAGAGTTAACAGTCCTGATGGCCTGTGGGAAGAAACTCCGTCTCATCCTCTCTGTTTTCACAGCGTGACAGCGGAGGCGTTTGCCTGACCGTAGCTGTTGGAACAATCCGTTGCTGGGGTGGTAGGGGTCCCCATAATGTTGCTGGCTCTGGATCTGCACCTCCTGATGTATAGGTCCTGCAGGGGGGCGAGTGTAGTTCCCATAGTGCGTTCAGGAAACATTCCTTAAATTGTTAATGCACTGTTGGCCAACACCTATATCCAAATTCCTAATCTGAAACAAGCTGAACAATTCTGTAGTGTTGTGTTTCAGGGATGACCAGTTAGACTGCAAAGAGCTGGGGGACAGAACTTTAGTTGGTTCATAAGTTATCCGAACAGAATTAGGCCATTCGGCCCATCAATTCTACTCTGCCATTCAATCATGGTTGATCTATCTTTCCTTCTCAACACCATTCTCCTGCCTTCTCCCCATAACCCCTGACACCCATACTAATCACAAATCCATCCATCACTGCCTTAAAAAAATATCCATTGACTTGCCCTCCGCATCCTTCTGTGGCAATAAATTCCACAGATTCACCACCGACTGATTAAAGAAATTCCTCCTTATCTCCTTTCTAAAGGTATGTCCTTTTATTCTGAGTCTATGGCAATAGACAATAGACAATATGTGCAGGAGTAGGCCATTCAGCCCTTCAAGTCAGCACCGCCATTCAATGCGATCATGGCTGATCACTCTCAATCAGTACCCCGTTCCTGCCTTCTCCCCATACCCCCTCACTCCGCTATCCTTAAGAGCTCTATCCAGCTCTCTCTTGAAAGCATCCAACGAACTGGCCTCCACTGCAGAGAATTCCACACCTTCACCACTCTCTGACTGAAAAAGTTCTTCCTCATCTCCGTTCTAAATGGCCTACCCCTTATTCTTAAACTGTGGCCCCTTGTTCTGGACTCCACCAACATTGGGAACATGTTTCCTGCCTCTAATGTGTCCAATCCCCTAATTGTCTTATATGTTTCAATAAGATCCCCCCTCATCCTTCTAAATTCCAGTGTATACAAGCCCAATCGCTCCAGCCTTTCAACATACGACAGTCCCGCCATTCCGGGAATTAACCTAGTGAACCTTCGCTGCACGCCCTCCATAGCAAGAATATCCTTCCTCAAATTTGGAGACCAAAACTGCACACAGTACTCCAGGTGCGGTCTCACCAGGGCCCGGTACAACTGTAGAAGGACCTCTTTGCTCCTATACTCAACTCCTCTTGTTACGAAGGCCAACATTCCATTGGCTTTCTTCACTGCCTGCTGTACCTGCATGCTTCCTTTCATTGACTGATGCACTAGGACACCCAGATCTCGTTGAACTCCCCCTCCTCCTAACTTGACACCATTCAGATAATAATCTGCCTTTCTATTCTTACTTCCAAAGTGAATAACCTCACACTTATCTACATTAAACTGCATCTGCCATGTATCCGCCCACTCACACAACCTGTCCAAGTCACCCTGCAGCCTTATTGCATCTTCCTCACAATTCACACTACCCCCCAGCTTAGTATCATCTGCAAATTTGCTAATGGTACTTTTAATCCCTTCGTCTAAGTCATTAATGTATATCGTAAATAGCTGGGGTCCCAGCACCGAACCTTGCGGTACCCCACTGGTCACTGCCTCCCATTCCGAAAGGGACCCATTTATCCCCACTCTTTGCTTTCTGTCTGTCAACCAATTTTCTATCCATGTCAGTACCCTACCCCCAATACCATGTGCCCTAATTTTGCCCACTAATCTCCTATGTGGGACCTTGTCGAAGGCTTTCTGAAAGCCGAGGTACACCACATCCACTGACTCCCCTGTCAATTTTCCTAGTTACATCCTCAAAAAATTCCAGTAGATTTGTCAAGCATGATTTCCCCTTCGTAAATCCATGCTGACTCGGAATGATCCCGTTACTGCTATCCAAATGCTCAGCAATTTCGTCTTTTATAATTGACTCCAGCATCTTCCCCACCACTGATGTCAGACTAACTGGTCTATAATTACCCGTTTTCTCTCTCCCTCCTTTCTTAAAAAGTGGGGTAACATTTGCTATCCTCCAATCCACAGGAACTGATCCTGAATCTATAGAACATTGAAAAATGATCTCCAATGCTTCCACTATTTCTAGAGCCACCTCCTTAAGTATCCTGGGATGCAGACCATCAGGCCCTGGGGATTTATCAGCCATCAGTCCCATCAGTCTACCCAAAACCATTTCCTGCCTAATGTGGATTTCCTTCAGTTCCTCCATCACCCTAGGTTCTCCGGCCCCTAGAACATTTGGGAGATTGTGTGTATCTTCCTCAGTGAAGACAGATCCAAAGTAACGGTTTAACTCGTCTGCCATTTCTTTGTTCCCCATAATAAATTCCCCTGTTTCTGTCTTCAAGGGACCCACATTTGCCTTGACTATTTTTTTCCTCTTCACGTACCTAAAAAAACTTTTGCTATCCTCCTTTATATTATTGGCTAGTTTACCCTCGTACCTCATCTTTTCTCCCCGTATTGCCTTTTTAGTTAACTTTTGTTGCTCTTTAAAAGAGTCCCAATCCTCTGTCTTCCCACTCTTCTTTGCTATGTTATACTTCCTCTCCTTAATTTTTATGCTGTCCCTGACTTCCCTCGTCAGCCACATGTGTCTCTTACTCCCCTTAGAGTCTTTCCGCCTCTTTGGAATAAATTGATCCTGCAACCTCTGCATTATTCCCAGGAATACCTGCCATTGCTGTTCTACCGTCTTCCCTGCTAGGGCCTCCTTCCAGTCAATTTTGGCCAGCTCCTGCCTCATGCCTCTGTAATCCCCTTTGCTATACTGTAATACCGACACTTCCGATTTTCCCTTCTGCCTTTCCATTTGCAGAGTAAAACTTATCATGTTGTGATCACTGCCTCCTAATGGCTCTTTTACCTCTAGTCCCCTTATCAGATCAGGATCATTACACAACACTAAATCCAGAATTGCCTTCTCCCTGGTAGGCTCCAGTACAAGCTGTTCTAAGAATCCATCTCGAAGGCACTCTACAAACTCTCCTGGGGTCCTTTTCCAACCTGATTTTCCCAGTCTAGTCCTCTGGTCCAGAGTCTGGCCTCTGGTCCTAGACTCTCCCACTAGTGAAGATTCTCTTGGTTCAATGAGAATTGTCTGTACGGAGATTCTCTTGGTTCAATGAGAATTGTCTGTACGGAGTTTGTACATTCTCCCCGTGACCGCATGGGTTTTCTCCTCGTGCTCCGATTTCCTCCTACACACCACAGATTTGTAAGTTAATTGGCTTCAGTAAAGATTGTAGGTTGTCCCTAGTGTGTGGGATAGTGCTAGTGTACGGGTTGATCACTGGCCGGCACAGACTTGGTGTGCCGAAGGGCCTGTTTCCACGCTGTATCTCTAAACTAAACCAAGAGCCACAAAGGATCTGCACAGAACTTGGAGTTGTCCCCAGCAGCCGATTCATGGTTTCAGATCATGTCGGACAAATTGCTTTCAGACAGTCAGAACCTGTTTCCCCCATGATGGAACTATAAAAGACTAGGAGGCAAAGCTTTCAGGTGAGAAGAACAAAGTTTAAAGGAGCTGTGCTGAGCAATTTTTTACACACAAGGTAGGTTGATAAAAGGTGCTCTTGGCATCATGTTCGACACCGACAATGTGGGCCGAGGGGGCCAATTCCTGTGCTGTTCGGTTGTGCGAAGCAGACCCGTTGTCATCTTTTCTGAAGGCCCTAAATAGTGTCTTGGAGAGAAAGCACCAGTTGACTGACTGCCGAGGTCCTCCAGCACTTTGGTTTTTCAAACTCCAATTTTGAGTCGTTTGTAAACTTGCTAACCACCCCATCAATAGTTTCGTCCAAGTTATTTATAGATATCACAAGCATCAGACGGCCCTTGCACAGATCTCTGCACAGCACCACTGACCTCCAGCCAGAATAGCACACTTCTATCACTACTCTCTGCTTTCTATGGGTAAGCCAATTCTGAATCTAAACTACCATGCAACTTAATCTTCTGGATCAGCTTAACATGAGGGTATCAAGTGCCTACAAACGTGCACAACATCCACTAACCTTGCCTTATCGATCATCTACATTACCTCCTCAAAGTAAACTCAATCATGTTTGTAAGTTATGTGTTGCCCACACAGAGCTGTACTGACTATCCGTAATTTGTCCATTCTCTTCTATATGTGAGGCTCAACTGGCCTCTAATATGATGCGAGTCTGTAATGAGGATTGAGGTTCACCAGGGCCTATAATTTCCTTGATAACCCCTATTTCACTTCCGAAGAGTGAAGGGAGTGAAATAGGGGTACCAAAGGAACAACATCGGCTTTTCTCCAGACCTCTAGCTTGTGGTTAGAGCGGATTCAAAGATCAACATGCAAACAGGCCCTTTGGCCCACCAAGTCCACGCCAAGCATCAATCTCCCATTCACGCTAATTCTATGTTATCTCATTCACTCCTGACACATTTGGACATATTTAGAGAGGCAAGTTAACCTACAAACATGCAAATCTCCTTTCTCGCCTCTCAGTCAACTGTGATAGATCCCATTTAAGCCGTTTGAACTTTCCCACCTTGATGCTCTTAGGGAGACCCACACCACCTTTTCTTTGATCTTAATATTCCCTAGCATTTTAGGACACACTACACTTATCTCACTATCCTCCATGTTCTTCTCCTTAGTGACTACTGATGCAAAGTATTTGTTTAGTACCTCATCTACATCTTCTTACTCTAAGCATAAATTCCCACCTTTGTCCTTGAATGCTCCTACCGTCTCCCTGGTTATCATTTTGTTTTTAATGAATGTATATAAAGTCTTGGGATTCTATTCAATCTGACTTCCACTGATGTTTCATGGCTCCTTCTGGCCCTCCTAGTTACCTGCTTGGATTCTTTCCTGTTTTTTTAATATTCCTCAAAGGCCCTGTCTGATTTCATCTTTCTAAACATTGCATATGCTCCCTAACCCTGTGTGGGCAATTTAACACAGTTGAACTTAAAAAAGTTCAATTCTGACTAAAAAGATTAATTAGCGTAGTTATTTTTTAAAGAAATAACATTATGACATTAAAAAGTTTTGTTTTTTGGCACCGCTGGAATAATCTTCCAGCATTTTATGGAAAGAGATACAGTCACATTATTATGTCAATCTCTCCTTTTACTCAGTGGCAATCTGATTTGCAAATAAATGCAATGTGTCTTTTATGGTTTAGTGTTCTTCATTAATCATAGAACCACGATAAACAATAACCTTTTAATCATGTGTTCTATGATAAAGTTAAGTGTTGTGCTGGAAGTGCTTCTTCAATGCTTTTTAAAAAAACCTTCTAGATCATTCTAATGTTCTTGTGGCCTTTTTTCCCCTTCTGCCGTACAGCAGATTCTCGTGACTTGCACCAAATATCAATCCCATGAAGTCACCAACCAAACTGTGTTCCTGGTTTGGCAGAAACTCAATGTTTAAAAATACTTGGGCTTTGCTTTCAGATCCCTCCATGGTCTTGCCCCTCCTCCAGCTCAGCACTTCTCCAGTTCTGACTTCATGCACATCTGCAATATTAATTGTTCTACTATTGGTAGTTTCTTAGCTTAACGGATTTCAAATTCTCCTTCCTAAACTACTTCAGTTTAAAACGCACAACGAGGCCTTTCATTTCTTAATGTCCATACTGACTCTGCAAAAGCAATCCAGCCAGTCTTCCCTCACCCCAGAGCCCTGCAATGTTTTTTCCTTTCGAGAAATTGCCCCTTGAACAGGCTTGTGAGCAACTTTCCTGATCCTCCCTTGGATACTGAAGCTCTTATTTTATGTGATAATATTTCTGTTCAACACGGCTGGATGCTTTACAGCATTAAAAAGCTATGTGGAAACAATTCTTTTTTTTAGTTGGGTTCTTGCATCTGTCTTAAATTCTTAACTTTCAGGCATATTATATCTGTGTCATGTTGCACACTTTCATTTTGATGAGAACCTATTTCAGGCTTGTTAGTGTTTTTTCCCCCAGCGGCTGAGTGATGGCAAAGAATTAATATAAAGATAGTCTTGGATAGACACAAAATGCTGGAGTAACTCAGCGGGTCAGGCAGCATCTCGGGAGAGAAGGAATGGGTGTCGTTTTGGGTCTTGTGTTTTTGGGTCGAGATCCTTCCTCAGACTGATGTCAGGGGAGTGGGTGAGACAAAGATAGGATGTAGTAAGAGACAGGAAGATAGTGGGATAATTGGGAAGGGGGAGGGGAAAGAGAGGGACCGAGGAATTATCTGAAGTTAAAGAAGTCAATGTTCATACCGCTGGGGTGTAAACTGCCTAAACGAAATATGAGATGCTGTTCCTCCAATTTGCGCTGGGCCTCACTATGACAATGGAGGAGGCCCATGATAGAAAGGTCAGATTGGGAGTGGGAGGGGGAGTTGAAGTGCTGAGCCACCGGGAGATCATGTTGGTTAAGGCATACTGTGCGAAGGTGTTGAACAAAACGATCGCCGAGCCTGCGTTTGGTCTCGCCGATGTAGAGAAGTTGACATCTGGAACAGCGGATACAATAGATGAGGTTGGAGGAGGTGCAGGTGAACCTCTGCCTAACCTGGAAAGACTGTTTGGGTCCTTGGATGGAGTCGAGGGGGAGGTAAAGGGACAGGTGTTGCATCTCCTGCGATTGCAGGGGAAAGTACCTGAGGAGGGGGTTGTTTGAGTGGGAAGGGACGAGTGGACAAGAGAGTTACGGAGGGAACGGTCTCTGCGGAACGCAGAAAGGGGAGGGGATGGGAAGATGTGGCCAGTAGTGGGATCCCGTTGGAGGTGACTGAAATGTTGGAGGATAATTTGTTGTATACGACGGCTAATGGGGTGGCAGGTGAGGACAAGGGGGACTCTATCCTTGTTATGAATCGGGAGAGGGGGAGCACGAGCGGAGCTGCGGTATATAGAGGAGACCCTGATGAGAGCCTCATCTGTAATGGAAGAGGGGAATCATCCCTAAAGAATGAGGATATCTGTGATGCCCTAGTGTGAAACAATGCCCTAGTGTGAAACACCTCATCCTGGGACGGAGGAATTGGAAGTAGGGGGTAGAGTTTTGACAGGAAACAGGGTGGGAAGAAGTGTAGTCAAGATAGCTGTGCGAGTCAGTGGGTTTGTAGTAGATGTCCGTCACTAGTCTGTCTCCTGTCATGTAGTTGGTGAGATCCAGAAATGGTAGTGAGATGTCGGAGATGATCCAAGTATATTTAAGAGCAGGATGGAAATTAGAGGTGAAATTTATGGTCAGTGAGTTCTGCATGGGTACAAGAGGTAGTACCAATGTAGTTGTCAATGTAGCAGAGGTAGAGTTTGGGGATGGGGCCAGTGTATGCCTGGAACATGGATTGTTCGACATACCCTACAAAGAGGCAGGCATAGTTGGGGCCCATGCGAGTGCCCATAGCTACTCCTCGGATTTGGAGGAAGTGGGAGGAGTCAAAGGAGAAGTTGTTGAGGGTAAGAACCAGCTCTGCTAGGCGGAGGAGAGTATTGGTAGATGGAGATTGGCTGGTTCTGCGGTCGAGGAAGAAACAGAGGGCTTCAAGACCATCCTGATGGGGGATGGAGGTGTAGAGTGACTGGACATCCATGGTAAAGATGAGGGAGTGGGGGCTTGGAAACCGGAAGTTATTGTGAAGACGGAGAGCTTGTGTGGTGTCTTGGGTGTAGGTGGGGAGGGATTTGACCAGGGGGTTATAGGATGGAGTCGAGGTAGGTGGAAATTAATTCGGTGGGACATGAACAGGCAGAAACAATGGGTCTGCCAGGCCATTTCTGTTTGTGGATTTTAGGGAGAAGATAAAATCAGGCCGTGCAGGGCTGGGGAACGATAAGGTTGGAGGCATTAGAGGGCAGAGAGCCGGAATTGGTGATATCAGTGATAGTGTTAGAGATTAAGATCTGGTGCTCATCAGTGGGGTCATGGTCCAAGGATAAGTAGGAGGAGGTGTCTGAGAGTTGTTGTTTGGTCTCGGTCCGGTAGAGGTCAGCACGCCAGACTACCACGGCATCTCCCTTGTCAACGGATATGATAACTGTCAGGGTTGCTGCAGAATGAGTGGAGGGCTATACGTTCAGGAGGGGAGAGGTTAGAGTAAGTCGGGGGAGTGGAAAATTTGAGGTGGTTGATGTCACGCCGGCAGTTGGAAATGAAAAGGTCTAGTGAAGGTAGAAGGCCAGCCGGGGAAGTCCAAGAGGAGGGGTTCTGCTGGAGACGGGAGATGGGGTCATCACTGGATGGTGAGGACTCCTACACAAGATAGTCTTGGAGATGCATAATCCAGTTGTGAAACAAGTTATGTTGGCTAACGCTGTGCATACAATGAGAGATTCATTGTAGAGCTGGTAATCACAGTGATGTTCCCAAAGGAGATTAGCTTCAACTAGAAAATACTCAATGATTTTCTATTTCACAGTAAAAGAATGTTGACATGTTCATTTTTTTTTTAAAAATCCACAGATATGCTATTTGGATATATATTTCAATTTTCAGAAATGTTTCTCCAGATTTTAACTTAGCCCCTTTTTCAGCCTGTTTCCATGCTGTATCTATCTTTCAATTCAAATCAGAAGCAGCCATGAAAGGAAAGTGGTTCAAGTTAAATTTGATGGGCAAAAACCAAACTTCTGAAGGTACTCAGTGGGTCAGGCAGCTTTTACGGAGAGAAATGGGTAGATGACATTTCTGTTTGTGAACCTTCTTCAAGAAGGGTCCCGACCCAAAACATTGTCAATTTCCCTCCACAAATGCTGCCTGACCTACTGACTTCCTCCAACAGTCTTCTTTTCGTTCTAGATTCTAGCATCTGCAGTCTCTTCAGTCTTAAAATCTGAAGTTATATTCTTGGAAAATCAAATATATTTCTACCATGTTTATCAAAATCAACGTGAGCAATATTGAACAAAAATTGATGTTGAGCAACATAAAGGAGATATCAAAGCAGATAATCAAGATTATATTAGGATCCAATAACAATTTGCATGTAGGATCCCGTCACAATTGTATACCCTGGCCTGTGACTGGGTTTAAAGCCATACAAATGATGTGTTGTTCTTTATTTGAAACAATAAAATGTAACATTGGAGACTTGAGTCGTCGTCTCAAATCACTGATCACTTACTGTTTCCAAAAGGAATTTGGTGTTAAATTCTGCCGGGGAAGCCAGGTTCAAGAGGGAAAGCAACGAACACTGACAACGTTTTTGTCATCATTATCAGCCGAAAATCTGAACTGTTGTGTGATTTTGTTTTTCCTATCTCATCAAACAGAATAGGACATTTCCCCTCACCCCCCAGTCCCTCCTTCCCTGCAATGTTTTTTTTCGGTCAGATGGTGTTACAGTGAAAGATTTGCCACAATCTTATGGAATGAGCCAAACCTGCTCCTGCTCCATTTTCTCATGTTGCTATGTTCAACGGATCAAGTTTGTTATGGAAAAGCTATTCTGCTGGGATGTGAGGGTAATTTTATGATGACCAAGAGAAAGTTATTTGAAAATGCTGTGTAGCAATGATTTGCTCTCTGACTCTGCTCATGCAGCTTGACTTTTTAATTCAATGTGGTGTTATGTAATCACATTTTTGAGATTGATAATTGTTATTTAACACGGCTTGAGTTTTGCTGTTGGATTACTGTTAACTGCATGTTGCCTGTGGTTTTTTTGAGTTTTTGTGTGTTTTTGTTTTCTCTCGCTCAGGGTGTTAAGTTTGCTGCGTCTTCTATTCCGAAGTATTCGTTTGACTCCAGCATGCCATTGAATAAGACAGCAAGACCTTTTGGTGTTACAGCTACGGAAAGTTCACATTCAGGGACACCAATAAAGTCAGTGAGCTACAAACCTGTTTCATTATACACACCGCCTTCTGCTTTGTCTTGTACTGCACCTGCAACGCAGACACCGCTCAAATATGGCTCGGCCACAGAAAAACACAACTCAACTGCATCCACACTGCAGCATCCGAATGGGTATGTTAAACCATGCTTTCAAGCCTCTATGAAATGTAGTCCTAATAAATGGCAGCCTCCAACGTGCTGTATTAAAGAGGAAGACCTACTGCTAAGCTTAAGATCACTGAGTGCGATATTTAAAACTTTAATAGCTCACAAATGATATCTTTTCTGCTCAGACATTTCAGCTGAATGGATGGAAGTCAAGCTAAATGCACTATTAGCCATAGATGAAATGTTAAGTACAATCAACTGAAATTAAAACATCAATTTAGTCATAGCAATTCCTCTCTTACGTGATCACTGCCTTTACAAAAGTGCCTGAAAAAAAATACATTTTGCAGTTGGTTTATTAAAACAAAAATTGCACCATTTTGCCTTTTGCATGACACATGGCACTGCAAACACTCTTGATTTTTTTTTTTGGGGGAAAAAAGAAGCAACATTTCCAGCTTCCTGAAAGCCATGCCTTTTTAATGACACGAACAAAATGTTTCACTGTTCACTGCCTTATGTAACCCCACAGTTTGCTTTTGCTTTCTTTCACTGCCATTTAAGAAGACATTTTGGTAGTTTAACTCACAAATTGTGATACTTTTATATTTGGAACATTTTTGCATTTCAAAATGGCACAGAAGTCTCTGGACTAATTATGCTTGTTCCCCATGGCTATTATTTGTCGTAATTGAATCACATTGTGCAGAAATAGTTTTACTGTTCATGTTTAAATTGGTATTTGTAGTTGATTAATCCATCATGTTCCTAATTAAGTGTGTGCATCAGTATTGCATTGGATTACTGTTTAGGAACTGTAGATTGGCAGTAGTAACATGTATGTCATGCTGTGCGTGAGTCTTCCTTTTAAAGAAATTATAAATGAGTTTGCAGGTCGGGGTCATATTATACCAGCATGCATTAACGTGTGCCCACACAGGCCCATACTTGGAAAGGCATATATTTATCCGTATCTATATTGGGCCTTGTGAATGCTTCTCTCCTGTTCCTTGCGAGCCTTGATGGTTCCGTTTGTCGGGAAAGTATATGAATGTGTAAATCTGCTGAAGTGAAATATTGTTTTTATGTCACTGAAACACTTAACTTTTTAATTTTGATTCCTTTTAAATCTTAAGGGTAGCTTGCTAACAAAATCTCACTACAGAACCAAAATAGATCGGTTAATTAGATTCTAGAATTTGATTTTGGTGAAATTCCATAAACCATGTGAACATGAGCCACACTATCCTTCCAAATACTGATTCAAACAACGATGTGAGGAAGTGAAATTACCTTTTGATAAGCTTGCAAAGGTCAATGGAAAGGAAAATTGAGCAAAGTGTAAAAGAGCTGCCTATTCACAAGCATTTATTTTGTGCTGTCACCTCAGACCAATTTCACCTTGTATTTATTGACTCCTTACCTACCTGAAAACAATTCCATGGTCCTGCACATCGTATTCTGAGAGTTGTGAACATGTTCATTATTAAAGTATTAAACCTCTCCGTGTAATGCTATGTTCTCTTGTCGGCCTTTATTAATCATCATTTACAAGAGGACTGCTTATGTTGAAGTCAATTTGTAAAAATATGGCAATGAATAGATTATTGTAACAGTACGTGTACCATAATAGCTGGATTATAATGTGTAACTTTATCTTCATGTGTGGTTGATCACAGAACAATGGTCGACAGGTTGAATTTCAATAGATTCTGTCTGAGTATTTGAAACTTTACAAAACTGCTTTTATATCAGTTATTTTTCACGCTGACTCTCTTAAAAATGCTACAATGCATGGGATTACAGAAAAAAACCAATTTATTGACAGGAATCGGTTCTGATTTTCTTACTAAGATGCAGATAAAATGTTGAAAATGGGCAAACAGAATAATCTATTTCCTCCACAGAAACTGCCTGATCTGCTGAATTAATCCAACACTTTGTGTTTTATAAAAATAACTATAATTATGATGTGTGTTCTGTGCAAAGGAGAGAGCTATAGAATGTACCTAAATGGTGACGGTTCATATTGTCAATAAACCTGTCTAAATAGTGATGTGTTTTGCTATTCTGTCATGCTTTGGGGTGCTTGTCCTATCGCACTGTTCTGAATTTTGTAGCTGTTGTTAATCCCACATGTAGGGAATACACAAAACATTTGTGTGTTCGGCACAAACATAATGTGCCAAAGGGCCAGTTGTACTGTTGTACTGTTCTATGTTCTATTAAGTTTATGTACACCATTGGTTGAATGAAAACCTACACAATGGATTGTTCCCTTGATTTTTGCCATTAATTTCATTTGTGAGACAAAGCAAATGGAAATGAAAAGAATATTTGAAACTGAGGAGTAAACTGCAAAATAATCACCCTGCAAGCATTGAAGGCACTCATTCTGATGTTAATCTGTGACAAAGTTGTGTTTGACAGATCTTTTCATTCCACCTTTACATTTCTCTTTTAATTTTTTATCTTCTATTTTTTAATTTATTTCATTGTTGGCAAGCTTTAATTATTGGTGAGCTTTCATAATTAACTCTTTTGCGTCTTTATTCCCTTTAGGTGGATACATTAATCAAGTTAGTATTTCTCTATTTTTGATGCATGTGTTGTTGGTGGCATGTCACAATTTTTCCCAGTGAAAATGGAAGGCAGACTTATCAAAACGTATAAGATTATTAAGGGGTTGGACACGTTAGAGGCAGGAAACATGTTCCCAATGTTGGGGGAGTCCAGAACAAGGGGCCACAGTTTAAGTATAAGGGGTAGGCCATTTAGAACTGAGATGAGGAAAAACTTTTTCAGTCAGAGAGTTGTGAATCTGTGGAATTCTCTGCCTCAGAAGGCAGTGGATGCCAATTCTCTGATTGCATTCAAGAGAGAGCTGGATAGAGCTCTTAAGGATAGCGGAGTCAGGGGGTATGGGGAGAAGGCAGGAACGGGGTACTGATTGAGAATGATCAGCCATGATCACATTGAATGGCGGTGCTGGCTCGAAGGGCCGAATGGCCTCCTCCTGCACCTATTGTTTACTGTCTATTGACTTGTTTAAAAACTGGAATGAACTTAAAATATGCACAGCTACGTACCTTTATTCCTAATGGATCAATTATATTCATGTATTGTCTTTCTGCTGACTGGTTAGCACGCCACAAAATCTTTTCACTGTCACTGCAAGTGACAATAAAAACTAAACGGAAGTTTTGGTATTAACACGTGAAAGGCAGTAACCAAATGCAGTAATATGCAGATTACAGTAATAGACTCTGACAATGGAATTACATTTGCTAATTTTATTGAGGAAGCCCAAGTGTTTTTTAAAAAATCATTTCTTGAGAGAGATGTTTATATTATACCTCTCAAGCATGCAGCGGTATCTTTGTTTCTGTTCAATCCCATTGAGTGCTATATGTTAGGCACAGGCTATATCCAATAAGAAAGTGAGAGGTTGAATCTTTAATTTTTATCCTCTGGATAATTGGGACCTTGCTTTCCAGCCCCTGCTCAATGTACATCAGATTACAGGCATTCTTGGATAATTATTTTCAAGCTGAACTTCAAATGTCACTTTCTGTTCATCACTAAGACAGGATGTACTTCCACTTTTCTTTTGGAACATTTATTCTCCCAGCCATGTCTACTTACTGCACACTACTCTAACTCAACAGTTTGATCTGCCCTTACATATTTTTTCTATGCTCACTAGTGTTTTACTGGTTGTAATCCATAAACATTCTCCCCTCCCACCCTCCCTTTCTCTGTGCTTCTCGTGGATATCCACACTAAACATGATATGACGTCTTAGAAACATAGAAACATAGAAAATAGGTGCAGGAGTAGGCCATTCGGCCCTTCGAGCCTGCACCGCCATTCAATATGATCATGGCTGATCATCCAGCTCAGTATCCCGTACCTGCCTTCTCTCCATACCCCCTGATCCCTTTAGCCACAAGGGCCACATCTAACTCCCTCTTAAATATAGCCAATGAACTGGCCTCAACTACCTTCTGTGGCAGAGAATTCCACAGACTCACCACTCTCTGTGTGAAGAAATGTTTTCTCATCTCGGTCCTAAAAGACTTCCCCCTTATCCTTAAGCTGTGACCCCTGATTCTGGACTTCCCCAACATCGGAAACAATCTTCCCGCATCTAGCCTCTCCAACCCCTTAAGAATTTTATATGTTTTAATAAGATCCCCCCTCAGTCTTCTAAATTCCAGCGAGTATAAGCCTAGTCTATCCAGTCTTTCTTCATATGAAAGTCCTGCCATCCCAGGGATCAATCTGGTGAACCTTCTATGTACTCCCTCTAAGGCTAGAATGTCTTTCTAGCCTTAGTCTTCATTCAAGACCCTTTGCTTTCTTCATTGGAGCTGTCTTTAATGCCATCATTTATTCTGGGCTGCTGGAGGACTCTAACTGCAAACCTCTGTTTCAATTCAGGTGGTTCTTCTGCAGATTCTATTTCATTTCATGGTAGGAGAATGAGAAGGGGAAGCTTCAGGACTCTCAGCAGCAAGGTCTTGTGCCCTGCTACCCCCTCATTGCTTTTTTCCACATAATTGTTCAACTATGCACTCTTCATATAGTTAGCATTCTGGGTTCATCTAAATGTGAATGTGACCATCTTATTGTGGTGTTATGATATTGCAACACTCTTACTGCATTTCCTTGGGAAGAACATGGCAGTTTCTCTTTAAGATTTCATCCAGTTTTGGTGCACTAAACTAACACTGGAGTTAATGTTAATACTTCTTCAGGTCCTCCAAAAAACAGGAGAAATAGACCAAAAAAATATCTGAAATGGTGTTAGGATCGTTTGTTTCCAGAATCCTGTATGAAGTCTCACCTGTACTGTTCCCAGTTGCACTTCAGACAACTTGCTGAGAAGGATCTGTACATTATCATCCATGAGATGGATAGCAGCCTGGAAGTCCATTGTGTCAGGGATCTAGGAGATCTCAATCACATCATTGCAAGAACTGATTAAGAGTTACAGCAGCAACAGCAGTCTGCTGCAGATGAGAGAATCCCCACACAATTTATGCAACGTGCAAGCAAATGTCATGGCCTCGGAAACATAATGTCAGGGTGTGAGCTTCAGGTAACTAAAAGGAGTTGAGGCAGATCATTTCCACAATCCAATCGGGATTGCTTCCTTAATTAATGCAGGAGGACCTGCAAGTCAACCCCCATGCAGATGACCCTTCATCTAGGCTCCCTCTGTTGGCAACTTTTGATATGTGGAAGGTGTCCCTCGGCTTAGTTTGGGAGTCATTTTTCGTGCTGTTGATGAGAAATGTCATCTTGCCAAGTAATTATTTCTATTGTTTGTATCTACTTCCTCTAAATGGAAAAAAAAGCCTACAGGTGCGAGAAATGTCTCCCACATCCCAAAGACTTGTGGGTTTGTAGGTTAATTGGGCCTCTGTAATTGCCCATAGTGTGCAGGGAGTGGGTGAGAATGTGAGATAACATAGAACTAGTGTGAATGGATGACTAATGGTCAGCATGGACTCGGTGGGCCAAAAGGCCTGATTCCATGCTGTATTTATCTTTTAATTCAAATGTGAAATAAGAACACAAAATGCTGGCAACCTCAGCAGTCAGTCAGCACCTGGAGAAAGAGAAACTGTTAACATTTGAGGTGAAGCATTAACTTTTGTCACTCTTTCCTGATAATTCACCACCAGTTGCACAAGCTTTTTCTGATAAGAAAGATGTTTGGGTTATTAAGGGGAGTCAGTTATGCTGGTAAATATCAATTCCTGAGAAGTTGCCTAATCTTTGTTGAAATAGAAGTCATTGAAATGTTCTCTCCCCAAACAGTGCCAGAGTTGACCCCTCCGACCTGATCCTCAGTTGCAAGTTGAGAGATGTGACAGAGAGATGTTATGATTGCTTGGGCCGATCATGTGGCAAGAGAGTTGAGAGTCAATGTGACCTTGACATTGACAGAGAGAGCATTCGGGCATGAATATGGCTGAAAGACTTCCCACCGAATGTCCCAAACCTTGATGATGACAGCCTTGGAAGAGCAGAGTTTGCAAATACACCATTTATCAGTGAGGTCCAGGTAGTGTGTAGTGTCTCTAGTACTTTGTGGAATAAGGTTGCTCACAGATGGGCAGGTCTTTGCCTTCTGCCTCAAGATCTTGATCCATCTTGAGTAGCTACTCATAATGGTATCAACAGTGGTGGAATGTTACAATTGAGGGATCCATTCCACGAGTACCTTGGGAGCTCGGGGTTGGAGAAAATGCTTGCTGCTACTGAACCGCACTTGGTAGCCTTTGGGAGATGTATGAGCGGGCAGCAGTCAGTTCTGAAGCTGCTTAGTCATGTTTCCTGATTACAACAGTGTGCCTTTGGATGAAGAAAAAGCCTCAAACAAGTAAACTTCTGTTTTGTAGTGTGGTTTTTCCGCAATGGTTGTGGATTGCACCTTTTTGAGCTCTTGTCTTGAGTCGGGAAGATTGAAAACAAATGTTAGGTGAAGGGTAAGTAACATCACGGGTGCTTCTGACATCAGGAAAATATCAGACATATTTGAATGGATCACCCGAGGAAATGTTCCATACAACTTTGTGGTGACTATGATTTGAATCTGAAATGATTGTCAACGCCATTTATTTCAAGATACATTTTTTTAAATGCCATTGGTGCTAAAAAAGGAAGCGTTAAATTTCTAGAATACTATGGGTAGTGCAAGGTATCCCAGCTCCTCGGAAGTGACGATAGAAAAAACAGCTCTTGTTTTCACTATGCACAATGATAAATCTGTAGAGTTAATCAGAAATATGATGGGTAAACTATGAGTTTATACATTTTCTCTCATCTGTTTCAAAAGATTGAAAGAGCACTTGGCCATTACTGAGAATAACTCGGCAGCGTACAGATCCTATGCCTATCTCAATAGTGTTTACAAGCATTAGAGGAGCTATCCATGTAAGGGGGGTAGACATCAAGCTATCTGTAGCAGCAGTGGGCAGCACAGCATCTTACTCAGTAGAAGTGTTGCCACACAACTTCAGAGACGTGGCTTCAATCCTGACCTCAAATACGGTCTCTGTGGAGTTTGCACCTTCTCCATGTAATTGCTCGGGTTTCCTTTGGTTGCGATGATTTCCACCCACATGCATAGATGCTTAATTGGACACTAAATTGCTGTGGGTCTGTGGTTGAGAGGATTGTGGGGAGACTAAAAGATGGGATAAGTGTAGGATCAATGTTAATGGTTTGCATCGACTTTGTGAGCCAAAGAGCTTGTTTCCATGCTGTATGACACTATATTAAATCAACGTACAATTGGGAAAGGTGGGAGGGGGCACAAATCCCATGGTACAGGAAGAACAAGCAATTGATGCCTTAATAGCTGCTTTGGGTGACCCACCTACTTTGGGAATTTTGGCTTTTTTGTGGCTATAAGATGTGGGTTATTTGGGGTTAAGAATTTAAAGTACAGTTAAATGTATGCATGGCCAGCACACTGACTACTGCTGAGTTAGTCTGTTAATGATGGATGATAGGAAAGGAGAGGTTGAGCTAAGTCATGACCTAGATTGCCACCAGCCGTCTTATCCTTAAATCAAAGGTTATTTCCAGTATCCTCGGAACAGATGGTAACTAGCTCTCTGTTGAGCTGAAGCCTGTTTTTTCAGCAGTCTACAAATATAATTGGCACAATAGTTGTGAACTCTCTGGTTCTGGGTTTCTATAGATCTCAGTTGTATATCTTCTTTCATCTTGTACCAGTTTAACTCAAAGTAGTACAACTGGATGCTCCTACAACAATATTCTATTTAGTTGTTGCAGAAATTCATCCTTTATGATGTGCATGAAACTTTGCTTGTTCAATTATGCCTCTGAAATTCGGATTCATTGATTTTCGGAAATGGTTTTCATTGTGTTCAAGTTATTAAAGTACATATTTACCACACACAACAAAGAGAGCCTTTTTCTCCTTTGTGTGATTATAATTTTTCCCTCTGTTCTTTAGTAATTTATTTATGGTTGGCTATTAAGTGACTCAGCAAATGCTGTTAATTTTGTGGATAATTTTTTCAGGGGAGGTTCAGGGAAATGTCACCTATTCCTTTTCTCCAGAGATGATGCCTGACCCGCTGAGTTACTCCAGCAGTTTGCGTACTTCTTCGGTATAAGCCAGCAGCTGCAGTTCTTTCCAACATACACTGTTAATTTTGGTTCCTTAAATAGATGACAAATTTATGACATATTTTCCCCAACGGAAAGATAAAATGATGGTGAAAAGAAATATGAAAATGTGCGATAACACTGGTCAAACTAACTCTGTACTTTTTAAACAAAATCTCGCAAAAAATTACACTTTAGATTATTCCCAGTGGTGAACAAAATAACTAGCATGGTGCCTTTCCAAAATGAAATGCTGTTTTTCTTAATGGAAGTGTTTGATGAACTCGGGATTTCAGTACTCTCGCAGATCCAGCCATGGCGACTAAAAATGTGCAGGACACTGTTTGCAGAAAGTAAATTTATAGTGTAAAGAGGCAGCATTGATCTTCTACAGTTAAGAATGTTAGTGACACAGTGAGTCAAACATCTGTAATAGTTAACTTACTGAAGAGGTTTCTAATAGATAAGATATATGTGCATTTGGATAAACAGTGCCTGATTAGGAATAGTCAGCACGGTTTTGTACATGGAAGATTGTGTCTTACAAATTTGAATTTTTTTGAAGTAACCGGAAAGGTTGGCGAGGGCAAGGCCATAGACATTATCCATATGAACTTCAGCAACGCCTTTGATAAGGTGCTGTGTGGTAGGTTGCTCTGGAAGGTTATGGGATCCAGGGAGAGCTAACTAACTGGATACAGAGTTGGCTTCATGGAAGTAGAGGGTGGTGGTAGAGGGTGTTTCTCAGACTGCAGGCCTGTGCTAATGGTGTGCCTCAGGGATTGGTGCTGGGCCAATTGCTGTTTGTGGTTTATCAACGATTTGGATGAGAATGTACAAGGCGCACTTACTGGGTTTGCAGATGACACTCAAGTAAGTGGTATCATACGCAGTGAAGATAATTAGCAAACATTACAGTGGGATCTTGATCAGCTGGGCAAGTGGCTGAGGAATGGTTAAGGAGCTTAATGCAGGTTAGTGTGAGGTATTGCATTTTGGGAAGTCAAACCAACGCATGACCTTAACAGTGAATGGCAGGGCCCTGGGGAGTGTTGTAGAGTAGAGCAATCTAGGAGTACAGGTACATAAATCCCTGAAAGTGGCATCACAAGTAGATAGGGTGGTCTAGAATGCATTTTGGTACATTAGCCTTCATCGGTCAGGGTATTGACTTTAGAAATTGGGACATTATGTTACAAGACATTGGTGAAACCACATTTAGAGTGCAGTGTTTCATTTTGGTCATCCAGCTACAGGAAGGATGTCAATAATCTGGAAAAAGGGCAGAGAAGATTTATGAGGAAGTTGCCAGTACTCAAGGGCCTGGGCTACAGGGAGAGGTTGGGCAGGCTAGCAATTTATTTGTGGAGTGCTGAGAGAGAGAGAGTTGTGTAAAATTGTGAAGGGAATAGATCGGATGAATGTACAGATTCATTTACCAAGGGTAGGGGAGTCAAAACCCAGAGACATAGGTTTAAGGTAAGAGGGGCAAGATTTAACCAGAGCCTGAGGGGTAGCCTTCTACTCAGAGGAAAGTGGTGTATGGAACAAGCTGCCACAGGAGATAGTTAGAGCAGGTACTATAACACCATTTAAAAGACACTTGGACAAGTACATAGATAAGAAGGTTTGAGGAATATGGACCAAATTCGGGGAAAAGGAACTAGCCAGGACGGGGCATCTTGATCGGCATTGATGAGTTGAGCTGAAGGGTATGTTTCCATACTGTCTGACTCTTTAACAGTGTTGAAAGTGTGATGGATTGATTCTTCTTTGGAGGTAGCGGAATAATGAACGCAGTTGACACGTGTTTAGTTAAGATTGCATTCCTCAACAATATGAAAACTGTTACGATAGATCGGCCATGTTTTATTCAAAGGCTTTTTTGCACTCTGTGGAGCATTTAAAGCATTTTGGCTGAGGGAGATTTTTTTTATTTACACTCATTTTAGTTAAAGCTCTAACAATATTGAGCTGATTCTGCTCTGATAATTTTTAAATTTCACAATTTTTTCCTTGCAATTTCATTGGAATATATCCTTATTTTATAAATTTACAATTTGAATATAACTTGTTGATAGCATCCATTACTTGTGACACCTCTACTGCGTTCTTGCATCCTATTTATTTCTTCAGTGGCAAAGCTCTGCCTTGATCATACCCATAAGTGGAGTATCAAAGACTCTGAAGTGACTCCCTGCTTGCTCTTTCCTTCTGAAATAGCTTAAGGCTTTGCTTGGCTGACCATCGATCCTCATTGACATGCTTTTCCTCAGAAAAATTGTCCATGCATCAAGGTCAACAATCCTATTTGTCAAACCCATAGAGCTTCATCTCCCACTCCATTCCATTATCTACTTTAAATGGCAGGAATGTGTGGAAAGAAAGCAAGATAACTTTCATTAAACTTTCCTTTCATTGTAACAAGGTCATCTTTTGGACCATTTATTTGCCTATTTTCCATGCAGCCTGTACTAACACTATGTACCTACATTTTTTTTTCTTTCTCGTTTGATACTGTGTGCATGTTTGAAAAAATGATCTAAAAGCTTGTGAACTTTATTGTGTGGTTATATATTTGATAGACATTCGTGAGCATTTATACTAGCAATTTAAATCAGGCTTGAATTTGTCTGAAGAGTTGCTCTTGAGGCCATCGATTAAAAATAACATAATATAATAGATACATTGTGCGATGCAATCTTGAATGTATCCAATTAAAATCATTTACAATTGGCATTTTAAAAAAACAGCGCTCAACTTTTACATGTTGTTGACATTCATGGCATAAACCCAGCTGCCATAAAATATTTATGACTTTTTAAAAGCTTACCTTTAGTTTAGTTTCCTGCAAACTTACTTGTAACATGGAGATTGTAAGAATTTTATCATGTAAATTTGCTTGGAGTTAATGCTTAGAGGAATATACCTTGTTGAGAATGCTCTTGCAAACTGTGTACATTTAAAGTTGAAAGATCAAATCTCCCAAGTTAGTTTGAAACATGGTATTTTATGTGCACGGTGCATGCTGTGTTAATACAATTACTGACATGTTAATGTAGTCCATTTAAAAAAGAAGTTTTCTTTATGAATGCATTTAGTTTTCTGAATCTGAATAAATGAAAGCGTTGGTCCTACTTTTTTTTCACTTCCTGTAATTTTACTACCTATACCTGGTGGGCTATTTCTATTAATAACCTTTCCCCAATTCTTGTTTGCTGTGGAATTTCATGCTGAGCAGTTTTTGTAATCTTGATGTATTCTAATATATTCAGTGAAAATGAGGAGAAATTGGAAGGTCGTCCCAAGTTTCATGTTCTTCGAGACGAAGAAATGTTTTATGATCTTGATGACTATAGGTGAGCACAGTAAGCATGAAACCTTTCAGCCTTTAACACATCTCCTTTGGTGTAGAATGTAGTTTGATAGGTTTATTACAAATTTGTAATTTATGGACAGATTATCACTTTTCGAGGAATGTTGCAATGTTTTTGCTGGCTTTTAACTTTATTTGAAGTTGGATAAAGTTAAGCTTTTTCAATGGCAAAAAAATTAACCTCTTTAAAAAAACAAACAGATTCTCTCTGACATTAATGTGCATGAATAACTTTGTTCACATTTTATAACTTGCACCAGCATGAGCTCAACTAAACTGAGTATCTCTGTTGATTTGTGCAAAAAATGCAATTTCTGGACAAATGATCACTTTTGTGGGATTGCTGTGATGTTTTTGCTGGCTCTTAACTAAATTTGAAGTTGGATAAAGTTAAGATTTTTTAATGCCAAAGATTTTTCATCACTTGGGGGGGGGGGGGGGGGAGGAGCAGATTTTGTCTAATATTGATGCGTGGAGAACTTTTTTTTACAAGTTATACCTTGCACCAGTATACGTTCAAGTTGAATATCTATGTTGATTTGTTCATTTGGTAGTTTTTGGTTTCCCAAATAATTGTTTCCCTAATTCTATGTTTTTACATCTGGCCTTCATCCGACCTGGGTGACATCACTCTTATTGTATTGAGCTGATCTGGAAGACAAACTGGAATGTTTTGTGGTTAAATGTCTGGAAAAGTAATCTTGAGTCTTGAGGTACTAAACTGACGACGAGTTCAAATGTCACCATGGCAGCTGGTGATTATAAATCCAGTTAATAAAACATATAAAAACCTGGCGTCAGTAAAAATGGCTTTAAAAAACCACTGGTTTGTTGTAACAGTCTATTTGCTTTATTAATGTCAAAAAGAGAAGGAAATCTACTATCCTTAAACAGGCCTGGATTATAAGTGACTCCCACATTCAGAAATTTAGTTGTCACTTACCTGCTCATTAAATTTATTTGGTGACAGACAGTGAACTGCCTTGTCAGCAACACCTATGCCATATGAATGAATGAACATTAACATTTTCACTGCATATAACAATGACTTTTTAAAAATTGATACTGGTCCTGAATGTAATACATATTTTTGGGGGGATTTTAAAATAAAATAGTTGGCAGAAATCTGTTGTTCATTGTGTGGTATAATTTTATATTGAGCCATATGAAGCACTAATGTAGCCCTTAGCATTTTGATTATTCTGCACTTGTGTGGTAGGATGAAATCAAATGTTAGACAGAGTTTAAATGAACAAAAGCACAAAACGTCCCAAAACTGATTGATTGAAGTGCATGGTATTGGCATCATTGTTTGAAATGTGAACTGCAGGTGAAATCCATTATTGAAAATGTCTAATTTGATTAAACCCCAAAAGATGTGTGATATTCCAGTATTGCCTCAAATTCCACTGGTTGCCTCCTTGTTTCTATCTATGACTTTTTTTCTCTTTTTTACTTCTTTTGGTGAATCAAACTCAAACAGGTTTATTTCTCTTTAATTTCCTCTTGTGACATTAATGTGCAACTCTTTTGTTAAATCCTCTCTCAGGTTATGAAATTAAGTTTAACTGGAACGGTATAAATATCAACAGAAAGACACATGGATTTTTGTGGAAAATAACCTAAAGAGATAAGAGGAGAAGCAGGAATGGGCCATTCAGCTCCTTGTCTCTGTCCCACTATTTGATAAGATCATGGCTAATCTTTTATCTTGGCACCACATTCCTGCACTAAACCCAAATCCCTTTAATCAATGTGATAATGTGATCATCTATCAGCCTTCCTCAGATATATTCAGTGACCGCGTCTGTGTGAAGATTTTTTAAAATCACTGACCTGTATGTATGGCCATCTTATTTTAAACTGTGACCCCTGGTTCAAAACTTTCCAATCAGGAAAAACATCAACTCTTCATCTGTCCCATCGCACCCCTTAAGAATTTGGTGTGCCTCAATCATTCTTCTAAATTAAATACAGGCCCACCATGTGTAATCTCTCCACATTTAGAACAGAGCAACACAAGAACTGACCTTTCAACCCACAATGTCTGTGCTGAACCTGACGCCAAGACCTGCATCTTATCTGCCTGCATATAGTCCATATCCCCCCATTCCCTGCATATCCATATGCCTATCCAAAAGTCACATAAATGCCACGGTCATATCTGCCTCAACCATCAACCCTGGCAGCTTGTTCCAGGCACTTGCCACCCTCTGTGTTAAAAAGAAATGCCCCGTTCATCTCCTTTAAAGTTTGCCATTCTCACCTTAAAGCTATGCCCTCTATTATTGATTTTTTTTCCATCCTGGGAAAAAGGTTCTGACTGTCAACCATATCTATGGCTCTCATAATTGTATATACTTCTATCAGGTCCCCCTGCAACCTCCTGTATTCCAGAGAAAATAATCCAAGTCTGGCCTACCTCTCCCAGTAGCTAATACCTCCTAATTCAGGCATCATTTTGGTAAACCACTTCTACACCCTTTCCAAAGCCTTCACATCTTTCCTATAATAGGACAACCAGAATTGCAGTCAATACGCCAAATTCGGCCTCACCAAAGTCCTATAAAGCTACATCATGACTTCTTGACTCTTGTCATCAATGCCCTGACTTATGAAAGCAAGCATACCATATGCCTTCTTCACCACTCTCTCTATTTTTGTTGCCACTTTCAGTGAGTTATGGAATTGGACTTCAAGATCACTCAGTACATCAATGCCGTTTAGGATCATGACAATAATTGTATATTTTCCCCTTATTGTTTGACCTCCAAAATGCAACATCGCACACTTGCTTGGATTATGTTCCATCTGCCACTTCTCCATCCATTTTTGTAGCTGTGGCCCATTTTTGTACAAGATCGATGATAAACTTGACATCTTAAGAATCAACATTAAACATCTTTGAATCCATTCTGTTGCAAGTATATTCACCCTTGGGTAAGGAGACCAGACCTATATGGACTATTCCTAAGGCTTACCCATGCACTATGTAGCTGGAACAATATGACTCTTTTCCACTCAAATTTTGTATTGAAGATGAGAATGCCATTTGCCATCCTCGTTGCATTCTGAACCTTCATATTAACCATCCTAAGTACCCATATTTTTCAATCTCTTCATTTAAAAATAGAATTACTTCCAATTTATTCCCTCCAAAGTAGATGACTTCACATTTCTGCATATTATATTCCATCTTCCCTGTCCTTGTTTAATTAAAAGATGCAGCATGGAAACAGGGCTTTCACCCCATCAAGTCTACCCCAACCATTGATCACCCATTCACACTAGTTCTATGTTATCCTTCTTTCGGAACCACTCCCTCCGCACTTGGGGCAATTTACAGAGGCCAATTAACCAACAAACCCACATGTCTTTCGAATTTTGCCAGGTAACATCATTTTAGTCTCCTGGCCTCAATTAACAGTTCCAACTCCAAGCCTAAATATCCCTTGTTTACCATTTCTTCATTTCCCAATGAGTTAGAATTACACTACAAAGGGAATTGAAATTCGGAAGTAAATGAATCGAAATATTACAAAGTGAAACCAAACAAAATCAGCCTCCTAAGTAATAGAGATTTGGTGACAATGTTTTTGGACTCAAGCTGAAAATGTAATATATTCTTATGGAATAATATGTTGTTGATACCTCTTTTTCCAAAAAAACGAAACAAAATTTGTTCTTTTCTCAAACCCTGTTTGCAATTTCTTGTTCTCCCCTACTGCTTAGATAGATGGCTGTTGATGGATAATCTCTTTCCAGCGAACTGTCCTGCAGCAGATTAAAATACATCATAGAATTTCAAATCCTATATAGAATTTGCTGAATATCGCCTTTCTACCTTTTGGCAGTGGTTGTAGTTCAAGTACGTGGACGATTTTGCCGAAGGTTTAAGGTGTCACTTTTGGCTCAGTGATGGCACTCTTGCCTTTGAAGCAAAAGGTTTTGGGTTCAGGCCCCCACTCCAGAGACTTCAACACACAATCCAGCCTGACATTGCACGATGTGCTGACTTTCAGCTGTGAGGTTAAATAAAGCCCCAGCTACTGCGTCAAGTGGATGTAAATTATCTAAAGCCACTGTTCAAAGAATAGCAACATTATTTTTCTTATGTCCTAATGAATATTTAACCCTTCTGGATTATCTTCTCATTGCTTTTGGCAAGGACAATATGTGCATAAAATAGCTGATATTTCCCTGGGTTATAATAATGCCCTATTAACTTTACTTTATGGACCCCTTGCAAACTGATATTGTTAACACCCGTTCCACCTCCAGTTGAAGAATTCCTTCTTTCGCTAAGCATCTTCAATATCTCAATACCCTTTCGCACCTTGTGGGCAGCATGGTGGTGCAGCTGGTAGATCTGCTGCCTCACTGTGCCTGAAACCCGGTTTTGATTCTGACATCAGGTGCTGTGTGTGGTTTGCACATTCTCCCTGTGGTTGGGTGGGTTTCCTTCGGGTACTCTGGTTTCCTCCCACATCCCCAAGATGTATGGGTTTGCAGGTTATTTGACCTCTGTAAATTGCCCCTAGTGTGTAGGGAGTAGACGAGAAAGTGGGATATCGTAGAGCTTGTGAGAGCGGGTGTTCGATGTTCATGGTGGACTCAGTGGGCCAAAGGGCCTGTTTCCATGCTGTAACTCTAAATTAAACTAAATTAGAACCAATCTCTTCCAACGTGCTGTGCCACCTCCAATAACTGAGTCGAGCAGCATCTGTACTAAGAGAGATAGACTTATTTCTTCAGGTTGAAGACCATTCGCTAGAACAGTTCCAACAAAGGGTCTTAAATTTGAAATGTTAACACTTCCTCTTCACACAGACGCCACTTCATCATCTGAGTATTTCAGGGATTTTCTGTTCCTATTATAGATTTCCCAGGATCTAGAGTTTCACTTACTCCAATATCACCCTAATGTGATTCCTTGCATGTAAAATTTTGCCTGATGGTGTTCCCATGAGTTTGTAGGTGTTTTACGCATTATATCAACATGCGCTATTAGCTATGAGCTGCTTTCAAGGTTATTTAAGTTTCTCTCTAAATGCTTTCTCTCTGTCTCCTGTGTGTGTATGTGTGTGTGTCCTTTTTTCCCCTTTACTTTTATCGCTGAAAAAAAATAATGTAGGCATTTTGGCAAGGCTGACCATCGTGTTATCATGCCTAATGATGCCAGTAAGAAAAGACTTATGGAGGACACAGAGGATTGGCAACCAAAAACTGGAACAACCCAATCCCGCTCTTTCCGTATCCTTGCTCAGCTGACAGGCACAGATTTAAGTAAGTGTAGTGTGGAATTGTTAATACACAATGGCATACTGCATGTCAAACAGGCAGTTTCTTAAAACATTAACATATATACAAATATATATATATTGAAACTTTTCTATCATGGTTTTGGGAAGCGAGTTTGTATGATTTGGAATTTAGGAGAAACATTTGTATTTCAGTATATGCACATTTGCTCATCAATGTTAACACTACAATGTAAGGCAAAAAAAAAGCAGTGCTGGAGGAACTCAATGGGTTAGGATTACACGAGGGTGTGATAGAAACATGAGTATTGATATTGAACATAACAAAACCGTAAAATATTCAAGAGCATAGCTTGTCTCCTGCAGTGACAGCTATGAAATTTAATTCGTTGACTCGCCTCTATCAACATATGTTCGGCTAGTATTTGTACATTGACGCTGAAGAAAAAAAAACATTTTAGTGCATGAGTAATGAACATAATTATAAATTAAAATGTGCTTTAGAGTAATCATGAAAATACAGATATGAGGAGCCAGAATTTCTAGTAACTATTCTATTTGGAATTTCTAATATCCAAATAACATGGGAGCATTGATGGAAGAATCCCTTCAGAATATATTTTGAATATATTTTGTGGAACAATAGTTAGAATTTAATCTGGAAACAATTTGTTGCAAAGAAATTTGGTTCACTTTAGAACTGCGAGGGCAGGAAAAAACTCAAGGTTTCCTTTCATTAACTAGAATGCCGGAATGTTGCATGATTTTATTTGTAGTGCATAGAACTTAAAAAATACATCAGCTGCCTAGTTTTGTGACCTTACAAAACGCGAGTTATATTTTGTCTTTTGCTTTTTGATTGAATGAGATAAATTTTGATTTACTTTGGATGGATTTCACAATGATTACTTATTAGTACCGACAAGACAAGATTGCATGAAGGATGTGAAAAGTATTGTACCCATTTAAAGCAAAGTTTGAAACGTCATCCTGAAAGCATGAGAAAATAGAATTCATCATGATACCTTTTATGACTAGTTTGAAGTGAAAATTATTTTTAGTTATAACTTTAAAGTAGCACACGGTTTTAACTGAGAATCCCTCATTTATTTCCAATTAATTTCAGTGAGAGATCCAGATGATGAAGTTGTTAAAAGAGCCAGGTAAGATGCAGAAGGACCAATTGATTTATGGTCTTTACAGGTGACATATATTCCAGGCTGTTTTCACACCTTCCTGCTAACTATTCCCATCAAAAATGTTTACCTGCAGAGGAAATGGTCAATGTAAGATTATTTTTGTGCAATCCCATTTTACCCCTGATAGTAGGACTACATTGTCATGTATGCTAGAATGGTGCAATTACATTATCACTTCTGTAGTACCCATTATAAAGAGAAATATAAAATGCAATTTTATCTCAAGTCCAGGATTAAACTGGAAGCTGATATCATTTATCCCCTGCCTTATAATTCTGATTACACTTCACACCGTATTGTTTTGCCTTTGAATATACATTGCCACGTGCAGTTGATAGGTGTCGTATTAACTATAGCTGAAGAACACTTTGCCACTGCATTATAGGAAAGGTGGTAATGTCATTGCTGAACCTGCACCAGTCAATAATGAATAGTGAAAGGCCTGGATAAGGTAGATGTGGAGAGGATGTTTCCACTAGTGGGTGAGTCTATGACCAGAGACAATGGCCTCAGAATAAACAGATGTACAATTAGAAAGGAGAGAAGGAGGAATTTTGCAGGCTCTTCACAACTTGTCTCTTCACACTCGTCTCTGCATCGTTGGCTAAGGTACACTCAGTCCCTTCATCTAAGCCGATAAATATAGATTAGTATATAGTTGAAGCCCCCGTGCCAATCCCAGTGATATGCAATGTCATTGATTGTCAATCTGCAAATAACCCCTTTTATCCTGACTGTTTTTTGTCAGTTAACCATTCTCCTATTCTTGCCAAATACTGAAACCGATGCAATGCACACCTGTTCTGTAATCTTGTACGTGGAACTTTACTGAATGCTTTCTGGAATCCAAATTCATATAAACTTCTATTTCTCCTTTATCAAACACTGCTTGTTATATCCACAAGAACTCCCCAAAATTCACCAAACACCATTTCCCTTTTATTAAACCATGCTGACTCTACTTGATTGACTTATGAAATTTCCTACACGTCCTGCTTTTATCTATTATGTAATGGATTTGGGCAGTTTCCTACTGATGCATGTTAGGTTAACTGGCCTGTAACTTCCTGCTTTCAATCTCCCATCCTTTATCGAATAATCATACTTCATGAACTGTCTTTATTTTTCTTTGTGTTCACTGCAAAGGTAAATCAAACTGTTTAACAGACAACTGATTTGATATTAAACAAAATGCTTGAGTAACTCAGCCGGACAGGCAGCATCTCAGCATTATAGATGCTGTCTGTCCCGCTGAGTTACTCCAGCATTTTGTGTCTCTCCAGTTTAAACCAGCATCTGCAGTTCCTTCCTACACAACTGATTTGATATTAACTGTTTACAACTTATTCAATTTTCTGCCCAATGTGGAACATTGGCTTTGATATATTTATTTAAAATTGGCTTTGATATATTTTCCTAGTCTGCATCATCAAGAGCTGCATGGGTATTTCTAAGTGCAAGGTGTAAAAATATGAAACAATAAATTATAATGTCCCATTTATCAAGTGCTGTGCCGATATAAGCCACAGTGGTGCAGCAAAACTGCTGCCTCACAGCACCAGAAATGTAGGTTTGATCCTGATCTTGGATTCTGTCTGTGGGGGGTTTGCGCATTCTTTCTGTGAGTGCTGGGTGCTTTGATTTCATTCCACATTCCATGTATGTGCAGGTTTGTAGGTTAATTGGCCTCAATAAATTGGCCCCCATGTGTAGGGAGTAGATGCGAAAGTGGGATAACATAGAACTAACGTGAACAGATGGTCAATGCTCGGCATGGACTCAGCATGCCAGCGAGCCTGTTTCTATCCTGTATCTTTTAATCAAACGAAAAGAAAAAAAGACCAAGCTGAAATAGTAAACAGCTTTAAAAAAATCACAGAATTACAAGCAAACTTGGTCTGCAGTTTTCTGAAAATGAATCCAAATATTGGATGGTAATAATAGTAATTTTGGAGTGACAATTTTGACCTCTACTTATCTCTACTTGTATTTACTGAAAAAATAAACATCCCTGAGATTGAAAATGGAAAGGAGGTGAGGGCTTGGGTATGTTGTGGCTGGTCTGGAATACTCTCGACTCATTCAATGCCATATTCAAGTGAGATTCAAAAGGTGCAGTTAGCCCCAGAGTAACCAACATGAGATTACCATACAGTGCAAATTGTAAAAAATATTATTTTTAAACAATTGCGTGGTGATGATTTGAAAGTGACAGTGTAAGTTTTGTCCAGTTGTACAAAGTATTCATGGATTAAGCAATAGTTCTTGAAGTGCCCCTATAAAGCATATGTTTAGTTTAAAAAGCTTTTTTTCCAAATAAAATCTTTCACGGCAATGTTCCTGTGGAAGGAAAGGATCCAGAGTGCTACTTGTAATATTGCATTAAAATACTCTGGTAACCCAGGTTGTAGCCACAACCAGATTTGTCGTAAAATATGTGCTGTAAATCATTAAGATTTAGTGCTCTATGTGTTGACCTCGCACAATTTTAAAGTATGAGTTCAAGTTATTCTGGAATGTTATGGCTTTAGATTTTCATGTCTCCCTTCCTAACTTAAGCTTCATCGTGATAACATTACACCAAATGTATTTTTCTAACAGTCCACTCATAACATTTTATCTTAATGCAACTCTGTTAGCTAATACAGAAGTAAATTTATTATTGGACTAATGTAAGATTATGTACTTTCCATAATTTTCTGACCAGTTGTAATATACATGCTATTATTTTTGAACGATTTTGATTCGCATATCATTAATTTGTTCCATAGTCCACAATTTAATTTTAAAAGTAAATTTACTTTGGTGTTCCTTTAAAATAATCTATTACTATAAGTGGTACAAAGATCAACACGTTATCAGACTTTCCTGAGATTCCTGGACGCTGCCTGTGACTTTAATGTAGGATTTAAATTGAAAACTCAGTTTAGGAAAATATTGAGGCTTTTTGCTAACCTTCTTTATCAGTCCTTTTACATTTTCTGTTCTTTTTCTTCTCATCTTTCTCTCTTATCCTCTGCAGAGAAAAGTTTATCACCGAACTGCAGAGCCCGCGTTATACAAGATTGCGTGATTGGCATCATGAAAGATCTGCTCACTCCCTTAATATAAAATCTTGAACTGGAATAAAGTGTAATTGCTGATTGCTTGCTATCTCTTGACTCCTTTGTCTAGACATACATTTCTGAACTGAACATCACATTTCTCTAATGTCACAGCATTCTCCAGCATTACAATATTTTAAACATTCAATTGTTGTAGAGATTTCAATTTGTTAATCAGCATGTTTTTGTTTAAAATTCAATTATACAATATAATTTGCAAAATGAACAATTAAGCATGATTTCAGTTGAACAAAATTCTGCTAAAACCTGATAAGCTGAAGGTCAGTCAATGTTCTTTAGGATACACATGTAAGGTTTTGCGGTTATAGTACATGAATTGAATCAACCAAGTTAAATTTAGTGTGAAGCTTTTCATCTGCCAAGAGAATTTGTAATGGTTATTCCTGATTGTGGGAGCATAAACATGTCATTGGGCAAAGCTTTACACTTGAGCAACTTTAATGATTGTAAAACCAGGTTCAGGAAAGTTGTTGCACATGTTTGTAGCATAGCATTAATACAGTGTACAAATCTATTTATACTGGTTTGCTTTGAGAAAATATTTTAATAAAGGTTCCTGAATTAAACTATTTCTCCTGTTTCTATATTTATGGTTATCCAATTCTATTTCAAAATTGCAAAATTTTGGGTGGCAATTTTTTAAATACCCATATTTAGTGTGTTCCTAGTGCAAAGATCTACATGTAAGGACCTCAATTTCTCTGCAGATAAGAAAAATTGCTATTGTCAGAAATCTTAATCCAAATGCCACTTGTTAGCAAGTTAGAAATCTAACTGCTGTTGAGATTAGATAATGATTCAAAAGTAGAAAAATAATTCTTAATGAAGAATGATAGAGTAAACTTTTTTTCCTGTGGGTTAACCACATTTTTTAACCATCAGTCAAATATCCAAAAGAATAAATATTTTGAAGTTGGGGATAATTCAAGTTCTTGATCAAGCATTGTACATTAAATAATTCGAGCAAATGCGGGGCACTGAATAAAAACAAAGAATTATTCATAAAATATTTAACATTGTCTGGCCATACAAAGAGCGGCAAAGGACAGGATCATCAGCTCCAGATAAAAGTTGTTCGGATCTGTTCCTTTGTTCACATAACCCATTTTACATGTATCTATATATTACCAAACCTCTCATCTTGTATATTAGTATATTTGTTCGTTCGTAAATATATTTATACCTGAAATACAGCCAAAATAGTACACGATAGTGCAACAATTTTAGGCCCATTGGCCCGTGGTTCAAATGGTTGATATTCACTTTTTAAACTTTAAAAATCACTTTTTAAACTTTCATAAATCCCTTTTCCACTTGCCCTGCCTATCAGCCGCACATGCGCTGTGTTCGACGTCACAATGGGAACCCAACGGGTTTGCGCCTGCACAGTTGGGGCCCGTTGTTCCAATACAGATGCTCCCCGACTTACGATACTTCAACTTACGATATTTCGACTTTGCGATGGTGCAAACGGCGAGGATGGGAGGAGGGGGGGGGAAAGGGGGGATGGAGTGGATGAGTTCAGGAGGGGGGGGGGTGGAGTGGGTGAGGGGGGGATAAGGGGGGAGAGTGCTAGACCGATGCAGGAGAGGTTTGGGTCCAACGGGTACACCTGTTTCTAGTATATTATAACAGTTGGATCCATGTAGTCAAAATGCTTTGTTTGAACATAGTAGTCAAGAAAATCTAATGTGCCCAAAAGATCATTGTATCAAGAAACAAAGTTACACCACACCAAGTGAAAATGGCAAAAGGCCAGTGGAGTCAAATTGAAAGGTCAGGATGGCAGAACACAGTGGATGTCAATAGTGGAGCAATTAAAAAATGTAGCTTGAAGTTGTACGAATTTTTTGCATTATTTCTGAAAACAATGTGTTGCAGAAAATACTCTTGTTTTATTAAGCTGAGAAGTGTCACTTCTGCATGACACTGCCTTGACCATAGCTGCTTTCTTTGGTTTGCGGTGGGTGACAATATTGGAAATGTACATCTCTGAGTATTGCTGCTTGAATATAGAACATGTTACTGAAGTACTTATTGGGTCTTGGGCTCGAATACAACTGTATTGGATATAGTTGGAAGATAGAACATGGTTAAAACTGTGCTTTTTGAATGAGTGAAAGGATGGAGTCTGGATTCGAGTGAACAGTCCTGAGATTGTCTCTGGTGTGACCTGCCATCATTGCTGACTTGATAATTGCCTGCAACAGGCCAACAGAAGGATGAGGTGAATAAAAGGAAGCACACCACTTCCGTCACTTATTACATCCTGGCAGTCGGGCAGGTTAATTTGGCTACGTTTCCATCAAATTCATCCTGAAGCCATATCTGCAACAAGTCTCAAATCACTTACCATCTGCAGTTCATTATCATTGTATCAAAAAACGAAGTTACACCACACCAAGTTATCATACCTACTTCCCACACAATTGTTATACTGATATCTTGTATGTAGCAAAATTAATTATTCATGTAGGAAGGAACTGCAGATATGGCTTCAAGTAACCCCTGCATTCCCTCTCTCCATCCCTCCCCCACCCAAGTCACACCAGCTTTTCGTTCTCGCCAAGCTGCAGTTAATAATGACCTGTTTCCTTCATCATTGTTATTTTTTTTGCATATCTTTCATTGATTTGTTCTATATCTCTCTATTTCACCGCCTATATCTCTCGTTTCCCTTTCCTGTGACTCAGTCTGAAAGGTTTCCCCTTCTATACTTATCTCTCACCTTTTGTCTTTTGCCCTGCCACTCTTCTCTTCCAGCTCCCCCCCCCCCCCCCCCCCCCAGTCTGAAGAGGGTCCCGACCTGAAACATCACTTACGCCTGTTCTGCAAAGATGCTGCCTGACCCGCTGTTATTCCAGCACCTTGTACAGATTGTCCAATTGCATAAACAAGCTTGCTTTGTATTTATACTCCCATAAGCTATATTGCCATAGGAAATTTTAAGTCTGGAAATTATGCTTTCATTTTCTAATATCTTGAGAAATTGCTATTCATTTGGATGTAGATTTTTTTAAAATCCAATTTCCTGCCATCTATTTTTGCTCTAGATCAAAATGGTTTTATTAAAGGAAGACAGGGCTTCCATAGTATACGTAGTGTTGAATATTATACATGCAAAGAAAGAGGCACCAGATGTGGTGGTGGTAGGACTTGATGCTGAAAAAGCCTTTGATAGGGTCGAACATAAATACCTATTTGAAGTGCTTAATCGTTTTGGAATTGGCAGTTACTTCCTCAATTGGATCAAAATCTTATATTATGATTCAAGGGCTTCAGTAATAACCAATTATATGGTATCAGAACAGTTTTCTCTCTTCAGAGGCACACAGCAAGGGTGCCCCCTGTCACCTCTACTTTTTGTTCTGGCCATTGAGCCTTTAGCTATTGGAATTAGAAGCAATAGCGGGATAGCTAGTATTAAAATTAATGACATTGAGAATAAAATAGGAATGTACGCGGATGATATTGTACATTTTTTTAACGGATCTGAAACAATCTATACCCAATTTACTAAATTTAATTGAAACATACGGAAGTTTTCAGGTTATAAAGTTAATACATCTAAATCTACGATCCTATTTCTTAAATGTTCTGAAAGACTAACTCCTCCACTACATACTCCTTTCAGAAATGTGTTGGAAAGTTTTACATATCTTGAAGTAAAAATCCCTCCAACAATAGAATCCATTGTGTCCACTAACTCAGTGGTAAAATCTATTAACACATGGAAATCCTTACCGTTATCCATGATCGGACGTATTAATGTTCTCAAAATTAACATATTTCCTAAGTTCCTTTACCTCTTTCAGACCATCCCGCTGGCTCCCCCTTTTAATTTTTTTACTAGAATGAAAAAGCTTTTTCGTAACTATATTTGGAACAGTAGACGTTCAAGGCTTCGCTTAACCCTGTTGTACTTACCGTATGACAGAGGTGGGTTCACACTCCCTAACCTCCAGGGATACTATTGGGCGGCCCAGCTGAGGGCAGCCTCTTTATGGTTTGAGCCTGAGTCACCCCTACATTGGATAAGGATGGAGGAGGCCACAACTTCTAAAATTCCTTTAAATCTTTATTCATTAAATCTTTATTCAGCAAATATATCCACACTGAAAAAATACACTTCAAATCCGTTCGTAAAAAAACACACTGATAGTGTGGCATGAAGTGTTAAATTATCTGGGGGGAAATCCTCCTCTATCCCAATTTTCACCAATCTGGGGAAATAGAAACTTTACGCCAGGCACTAATGACTTGGGTTTTAAGATATGGGCGGACAAGGGTATCAGTAAAATCTCAGATTTATATAATAATGGTATTCAATGAAGTAAAACAAAAATTCAGACTTGATTCAAAACATTTTTTTAAGTATCTCCAGATTAGAAACTTCATAACAAAGACGCAAAGTTCACTAGGTCTGCCAACTCAAAACTCTTTAGAAAAGGCGGCATTAAACCATCATGAGGCAGGTGGCCAAACCTCACGGTTTTACCAAATAATTATAGCTGCAGCAAAGGAATCTTCAGAAGATAAAAAGCTTGCGTGGTGTTCAGATCTTGATGAAGAAATTACTATAGAAGAATGGCAGAATATATGTTTACGGTCTCAAGTCCAAACAATAAATACGCGATTCAAATTACTCCAGTACAAATGGATAATGAGACTATATATTACTCCTGTTTTACTGCATCGCATTAACCCTAATACACCTGATCTGTGTGTCAAATGTGGTGTACATGAGGGTAGCTTGTTTCATTGCCTTTGGGAATGCCCCACCATCCAAGAGTACTGGAAGGAGATAATAACAACTTTATCTATTGCCACAAAAGGGAAGCTCCCACTCTGTCCTAAACTTTGTATTTTCGGGTGTTTCCCAGCAAGCTGTCAACTTAACACTACACATAAGAAGCTGGTTATATTTTGTCTGTTTGAAGCTCTGCTGAGTTACTCCAGCATTTTGTGAATAAATACCTTCGAAGCTAAACATAAAATTGCCTTGTCATGGAAATCAGTTTATAGACCAAACAAGCAAAGTTGGGTTGATGGATTACTGCAGTGTCTTGCTTTGGAGAAACTTACATATATAGTTAAGGGGAAATACAACACTTTTGAACAGATTTGGGGCTTATGAAACTTCTGGAGAGGAAAGATTTTACTGAGGCCTTGTAGTGAACTGCTGACTGTCTTTGTTTTCATTGCAATCATTGTCTGGTTAGGTTATTAAAGGTGGGAGCAGTTTATATATATATATATATATACTAGCAAAGCGGGCCCGTTGGGCCCATTCCCACCCCCCCCATTCTCTCCTCCCCCAGCCCCACTCTTACTCTCCCCACACCCCCCCTTTCCCCACGACCTCCCCTTTTCCCAGTACCCCTCTTTCCCCCCACCCCCCCCCCCCCCCCCCCCGTTGTCCCGGCGAAAAGCACTTACGGATCGTGCAGGGAGGAGGAGGGAGCTGCGGAGCGCGGCCGTTACTGTGGCGTGGCTGAGCCCGGACTACTGGAGACGGATAGGGCGGCGGCGTGCTGGGTCCGTGCGATAGCGGGGAGAGGGTCTCCAGGGTGTGGGAGAGAGGAGAGAGGGGAGAGAGGAGAGGTGAGCCGGTGATCGCGGGCGGGCGGCTCCGCTAACGGCGTCCATGTCGTTGGTGCGAGTGAGGAGAGGCCGCGCGTGTGTGCTGACGTCACGCTGAAAACATTCAATAAATCAATAGGAGGGGGGGCAGCGCGAGCTCATCTCATAGGGGCATTGTGACGTCACACGCTGAAGACCTTGAAAAAAACAGTTAGAAATAAAATGTTTTAACTTTAAAAGCTCTGTAAGTTAAAAAATATACGACCGAATTAAATGAAAATATCATTTTCCACCAGCGTTCAGCGTGGTGATTAATGCGGTGCAAAAATTGTGGCGCTACGGTTCACCTTTAGGTGCCTAAAGGTGACCTTGCTGTTATGTTTTTTTATGTTATGTTAAGTTTTTGTATGCTATTTGAAAAAGTAATAAAAATAATATTTTTAAAAAAAAATGCAATTTAAACCATTGTGCCACCGTTGATTCTTTGAAAGAGCTATCCAATTAATCTCAATCTCTTTTCTATCTTACTCCATACTCTCCTTTCTCCTTCCAGCACTTATCTAGTTTTCCTTTTGAATTATTATTCCATTTCTTTGCACAAAAAAATTGATGTCCTTCATTCCACCACATATTAAACACAATAGATGATCTCACTTCCCCTTGACAGTTTCCAAAAAGTAGAACCAGATTTCATAAGTTGAATTCAAATCAAGGATACTCAGTCTTTTTAGACTGGGGGAAAAATTGTCTCCCAGTTTCTCTTATCAAAATGCTTTGTAATGTTCCCAACAACCACTTTCTGATCGTAATCCTTTCCCTACTGAGAACAGCCTCAATTTCTGCAATACCCATTGATGGAATAAAAATGTACTTAATGGTTCCCATATTTAACAAAGTAAAGGAAGAAATCTGGATTCAAATCTTTTCATTTACAAAGTGACAATTAATAATTAGTCTCCAAATACATAAAACATTAATTTGGAATGAAATCAAAACCTTGCTATCTTAACTTGGTATTGGGGTGTTATTACATTAAACCCAGTGAAATATGAACTGTAATTCAGTTCGGATGCTTCGTTAGATGAAGATCATAAACTTTTAACAGCGTTAAATCTGGAGGTTGAATATCAAGAAATTTGGTTTGATTTTTAACTCTTTAGGTTAGTTAGGTAGAAAGGTGCACTGAATAAATACACATTTCCTTTTCCATGTGAAAACATTTTTTTCATTTATTGTTCATCAGGCATTCGCTAAATGGAATTCAAACACATTCCAGACATCTGCTTCATCTATGTCAATGGACTGCAGATAAAAATGTGATTGGAGAGGACTAGGTTTTGCAACAAATTTAAGCAACACCAGTGTCTAAAATTAAACATGTCCTTTCTAGTTCTTGATGTTATTTTAAAGTATTGTATAATCACTTTGGTCATGAATGTTGCATTATTCTGATATAGCGTGCAGTTGTTTCAAAAGATTTATTGCAAGCAAAAGGACCGTCATTCTACCAAGTATGCAAAGCAAGGTTATGATTTATTTTTGAGGCCGTTGATAAATGGAGAAGGGAATAAAGAAGTTGTCAAGTAGTTTCTCAGATTAACATCTCCAGCAGGAATGCAAAGAATTAAAATTAATCCCAGACCTCTAAATCCATTTTTTCCCCTTGGATTTCAACATAACAATGTTAGATTAAATGTACACCGGGGGTATAGATAATGGCCAATATAAAATGGAAATCACAGTAACTGGGTGTACAACTGAGGAGAAAACCAATGCATAGCATAGATTAAAACAAACATTATTGCTTGTTTTATTTGAGCACATTTCCTTTTATTGCTAAGCAAAATCTTTTCAGCATGATGTGTATATAAAAACACAAAGTGCTGGAGTACCTCAATGGGTCAGAAAGCATCTCTGTGCCTAAGCGATGTTTCGGGTCAGTCCATTCTTTGGACTGATGAGTCCCAACCTAAAACATCACCAATCCATGTTCTCCGCTACCTGACCCTCTGAGTTACTCCAGAACTTTTGTTTTTTTTCTGCAGTTCTGCAGTTCCTTGTGTCTACATTTTAGCAAATGTTTAGGTTGTGTATGCTACAGGGAAACTTTGAAATTAAATTCATGAATGGTCGGTATTGTAATCTATTATATGGAATAAATATGACTGAATAATTATTGTGCCTGTTACACAAAATCATTAGGAGATGGGCAACTAATGGAAAATTAGTAATTATCTTTAAATGAAAAAAAAGAACACCAGTGTATTGATTTCTCTAATATTGAACTAAATTATTTCAGTAACATAGCTGTTAAATAGATGACGTACAACAGAAGTTAACACATAAATTAAAAATAGGTTTGGTGAACATTTGATGAACTAAGTATCACTGATCTATAAACTGAAATTTCACACCATTTAAAGTCGGTCATATCACTCTTGGTTACATTTACCCATTCTATTAATCTATTTAACAATAATATGTAACAAATGGAGTAATTCTAATTCGTACTTCAAAATGAATGTCACAGGGATGTCGTAACCCTGGTAGTTACAGTAGTCTTCCACCAGTGGGAGAGTCTAGGACCAGAGGCCATATAGCCTTGCAATAAAATGACGTACCTTTAGAAAGGAGGTGAGGAGGAATTTCTTCAGTTAGAGGGTGGTGAATCTGTGGAACTCATTGGTACAGAAGGCTGTGGAGGCCAATTCAATGGATATTTCAAAGGCAGTGATTAACAGATTCTTGATTAGTGTGGTTGTCAGGGGTTATGGGGAGAAAGCAGGAGAATGGGTTGAGAGGGAAAGATAGATCAACTATGATTGAATGGCAAAGTAGACTTGAATGGCCTAATTCTGCTCCTAAAACATGAATATATGAACCCACAATGTATTGTGAAAGGCATAAAACACTACACTGAAACTTGGTACACATGACTAATAAACTAAACTTTTGTGTATTTAGCCTCCAGCCTAGTCTACATAAGCACAAAGAACTGTTGTAAATTGAATGTTGGCAAAATCTGAGTATGAAGAGCTGTGAACTTGGTTATCATTTTCCAAGGCACTGCAACAGGAAATTCTACTGTGTTAATGTCAGGAAATGGAACGGAGTTATATTTGTAAAATGTGAAAGATGTGATAGAGAGGAAATTTTATTCCTGTCACTGGAACAAGTTTTTGTAAGTTGACGAAAATGGAAACGCTACATTGCACATACACCAGAGATGAAGGATCATGACAAAATGAACATGTATCTGTTTCAAATGAACACCATTTCAACAGATAGCCGGAGTGCTGGAACAAGTCAGCAGTTAAGGTATCATCTCTGGAGACATAGGATTGGTGATGTCCTGTTGCTCCAGCTGAGTTATTCCAGCATTTTGTGTCTATCTTTGGTATAAACAAGCATCTGCAGTTCCTTTTTATTATAGTTACAACAGGAAAAAAACATGTGGATGCCCGCTTCCTTTACAGTTGTACTGAAAATGTTGCTGGCTAGATTTCAGTACATATATTACTCTCTCTCTATAGAATTGTCTGACCCCTATTTGACACATGATCCCGACACCACACTCTCTGTATAGAATTGTTTTTAAAAGGAGTTTCTGCTCTTTAATTGTACATTTTAAATGACTGTTGTGCGTAGGAAGTTACTGCAGATGCTGGTTAAGGGTCTTGACCCGAAATATCACCCATTCATTCTATCCAGAGATGCTGCTTGTCCCGCTGAGTTACCCCTTGCATTTTGTGCCTTAATGACTGTTTGTTGGCAGAAGGGGGAGGAGTTGCTCTGTTTGTAGTCGGGTGAAAGAAGATGATGGAAGAAAGAATCACTTAGAACATTTCAATAATAGAAAGATACATGACTTTTGCTATAATTATTCCTGCATTATTCTCAGGCGTATTCATGTTAAAGTTTGAAATGAAAACAAAACCACAGATTGTAGATGATTTATTACATAGAATGTGATTTTTTTTTAAAAAGTATCTCCCTGTGCTTCAATGCATGGTCGATTCACACGGACAAGTAGTTACGGATCTTTCCCAGTTTGTGTGGAGTTATATCATTTCATCCTGATGGACAGGAGCGGTAACATAATTTATTTCAATGATCTGGCTTGGTGAAGAGGAATAATTGGACAAGGGTGGCCGTTTACTATAACTTCTCTGCTGCCATTCCTCATCTGTAACCATACCTTGTGTCATTACCCTCAGGAGATAAGAAAATGAAATTGGCCAAAAGAGCCACATTGGATTTGTGTGTATTAAGGTAATAGGAATAGTCAGTGTTATTGCATTTTTGGTCTGTTAAACGTTACAACATTTACCTTACCTGGCTTTGATTTTTATTACATTTTTCAGGTTGCTTTGTTATCTGTACGCCTATTCTTTCACTAATATAGTAAAAATCCCCCAGGAAATTCATAATGGTTATACTTCACAGAAAGTCACCTTTTTTTCTAGGCTCACTTTCAGTAAACTCATCCATGTAGCATTGCGTAAGATATTTTCATATTATTCCTTAGACCTCAAATCTATTATAAATATGCCATTCAGTTCTACCAGTAATCCACTGTTTTACCGATGCATTATCAAGGGGGAAAAATGATATTATTGAGTGTTCTGATACTGACTAAATCTCTTCATCATAAATTAAAGTTACTGTCATTGCTCAGACAATGCTTACATTTAAAATGTCAATCTCTGTGTGTAGTGCACTTGGCCAAAATACATTGATTATAGTATGACCTGATCAGCATTAAGATTTATTCTTGTTATTTTAGCCCCGAGACAGGTGCTGCAGAGGAAACATTTGATCTAGCTTCTGCTTTTGAGCCCATCCCGAAGACCCTTGAAGATCCAGGTAATCCATTTGTTCTTAGATTGTCTACCCATTCGCAGATTGATGTTCTTCCCAGTGCTTTCAGCATTAGTTTATATTCCACCGATTTATTACAAATTTGCCTCAAACGTTGGGGAAGAAATGGGGAAGAAATGGGAAACGGAGGAGACGCTCAGTATCTGAGACATCATCAATGGACCAAATTAGTATTTTATACTTTTTATCAGCACCAGGCAGATTTTTAAAGGTTATTTGAATTTGTATGTCACCCGTTACATGCTTCTTCAATATAGTCTTACAATATTTTAGAGCTAATATGAGATTCTTGGACTCAGTTATACAGCACAAAAGGGGTCTTTCAGCCCAACTCATCAATCAACACAACTATCAAAGCTAATCTTTCTTTCCCTGCATTTGGCCTATATCTCTCCAGACCTTTTCTATCCATGTATCTGTCCAAATATCTTTTAAACTTCATAATAAGCGAGTTCTGTCTCTCGACTGTGCATGCCCAGGTCATAGGTTATTCGCTATAAACATTCTCGCCGGCTGAGCTGCTGCGTGTATACAGACCTGCGTTTCATCCGTATTTTTTCAGACTTCTTCAGGTCTGGAGAATAAGCGAGTTCGGCATCTCGCTTCTTCAGACTTCTGAAGAAGGGTCTTAACTCGAAACATCTTAAATCTATGCACTCTAGCTTTAGATTCTCCAAGCCTAGGAAAAATATTGTGATAATTCACCTTTCCTATGTCCCTCATGACCTTGTATACTTCTATAAGGTCACCGCTCAATACCCTACGCTAATGGGAAAAGGTCCTGACCTAACCAGCCTCTCCTTGTAGCCCAGGCCCTCCAATCCCAGTATCATCCTTGTGAAGAAGGGTCTCGACCTGAAACATCACCTATTCCTTTTCTGCAGAGATGCTGTCTGACCTGCAGGGTCACTCCAGTTTATTGTGTCTATCATCCTTGTGAATCTTTTCTGCACCCTTTCCAGCTTTATGCCATCCTTACTGTAGCCAGGAAACCAAAACTGCACACAATAGTTCTTGAAATGCTGTCTCTTTTGTAATGAACTAATTGAGAACAGTGAGCTCTCACGAATAGCAGTGTGACAAAGACTAAATTCTTTTTTTTAAGAAATGCTAATTGAGAGATAAAAAGTGGAAGAGTAATGTGAGTGAGAAGACAACACTTTGTCTTAAAACATCAGTTAAAAGGTGCAACAAACTGCTGATGTATCAAATTTTGTTGTATCAAATTTTAAACGGGTACAGGGGCAGGGAGAGGAAGAGGGAAAGAAAGAACGAAAGGGAAGGTTGTTTTGGGATGGAAAGCAGAAGAGATGAAATGTCACAAGGAATGACATAAACTAAAACAAAGTGCCAAGGGGAAAAATAAACAGAAAATGGGTCCAGAGGATAAAAATGTAATAATATTACCATTATTACCACTGTCCAAAAATAAAAGCAGGGATTATAATCTGTTATAGTTAAATTTAGTATGAAGTCTACAAACTGATGCACTATTCTCTGTGGTCTTGTTGGATTTCATTAAAATACTGCAAGTTGCCAGGATCTGGGTGCAAAAGTTTTAAGTCTAAATAGTTCGCTGACAAAATAAACTGGATGCCTTTGAGCGAGTTCTCAACCATTGTATGTATATATCAGAGCTTGGCATTAAACAGCATATTCTTGGCTATTTCCTCAAATGATCATCTGAAAACTTGAAAGTGAGAAACAAATATTTATTTTAAAGGAAACCTCTAAATGGAGACCTATCTCCAAAGGTCAAGAAGGAGTCATTCTTTTTGATTGGTTTTGATTACATTTCACCCTCAGAAAAGCGGCTATTGAAAGCAAAGTCTTGTCACACTCTGGTCATTCCTCATTCTCTCTGCTCTATTCCAACAGAAGGTACAGAAGCTTGAAAGCATGCAATATCAAATTCGGATACAGCTTCCCGTCTGTTACCCCATTCTGAACGGTCTTTCCATTAGCTAGTGCACCGTCCGATTCACCTCCACCCCATCACAGAAGAATTTGTCTATGGAACTAATGCATAACAATGCTGGGAACTATATTCTGCACTCTTGATCTTGCACTTTGCTCTATCTATCATGGAGGGATTGAGTTTGACTTGATTATATTTATGTACAGTTTTGTCTGATCCGATTGGATTGCATGCAAAACAAAGCTTTTCACCTTGGTACACGTGAAAATAATAAACCTAAATTAAACTACAGATGGGATACTACTTGACGCTGGAGAATTCCTACTCTTTATCCCTTCTTTCTTCTCTTTGCCCCCCACTCCCAGCTCAATTAGCTCCCATTTCACCTCCCGCACACACCTCCCCCTCACCCTACTCTGTTCTCCTACTGAATACACACGTCTCCCATCTTTAAGTCTTCCATTTCCCTCTTTTCCCTCCCCCAACCTCCTTCCACCCATATTCCCCCCTCTGGTTTTACATTTCACTCCTCCATTGCTTATCATACATCCTTTTCATCTCTAGCCTTTGACACTTGCTCCATCTATCTGTTATCAAATCCTCCTCACCTATATCCACCCATCACTTGGCGGGCTTTGTCCTGCCCTCACCTCTCTCTCTTCCACCTTTCTTCCCCCCTATGCTGATCAGTCTGGAGAAGGGCCCTGACACAAAACGTTGCCTATCCATTCCCTCCTCTAAGCTGCCTGATCTGCTGAGTTCCTCCAGCACTTTGTGTTTTGCTTAAGATTCCAGCACCTGCAGTCTCTTGTATGTATCTAGAATGTATCTGGTTTCTCAGCATTTCCGGTCATGACGAGTCTTGATGAAACCCGAGTGCCAGGTCTATTAACTTCTACAAATGCTGTCCAGGGCTTTTGGACTTGAGTAACTGTTTAAAACAAAAACATGTGCCAACAAACATATTTGTACAAAATATGCCTGTATGCATTTAATTGTTTGCCTTGGCTCCTCTTGCAAGTGACCCAGCAGTTTTGTACTGAGTTTAATTGCAATCCGAACATGGGTCTAATTATCTACCATAATAAAATTAGGTAACATTAAATTTAGACTTAATTAAAAATATCTCGCTGTCTGGCCTTAATATTTCTTAATATTATGTCTGAATCTTTCCTGTACTCTTTCCAGCTTGATATCTTTAATGTAGTTGTGCAGGAAAATAACTGCAGATGCTGGTACAAATCGAAGGGTCTCAACCCAAAACGTCACCCATTCCTTCTCCTGAGATGCTGCCTGACCCGCTGAGTTATTCCAGCTTTTGGCAATACCTTTACTGTAGCTGGGCACCCAAAATTGCACACAAGAGTTCTTGAAACGCTGTCTCTGTTGACAGCGAAGGCAGGAGAAATTGCAAAGGACTCTCGAATAAATGGGAAGGAAAGTTCTAGATGCGATAAGAGAGTAAGGTCAGGGCCAATGGTGACCGGTGTGAGAGGGGAGGTAAATACCGAAGTTAAAGTGTTGTATTTAAATGCGTGAAGAATAAAAAAATAAAGTGGATAAGCTTGAGGCTCAGTTAGACATTGGCAAGTATGATGTTGTGGGAATCACAGATACATGGCTACAAGAGGACCAGGGCTGGGAACTGAAAATTCAGGGGTACACAACGTATAGAAAAGACAGACAGGTGGGCAGAGGGGGTGGAGTCGCTCTGTTGGTAAGGAATGATATTCACTCCCGTGCAAGGGGTGACATAGAATCAGGAGATGTAGAATCCGTATGGATAGAAATTAGGAATTGTAAGGGTAAAAATACACTAATGGGACTTATCTACAGGCCCCCAAACAGTAGCCTCGACATAGGGTGCAAGTTGAATCAAGAGCTAAAATTGGCATGTCGCAAATATAATGCTACGGTGGTTATGGGAGATTTCAACCTGCAGGTAGACTGGGAAAATCAGGTTGGTACTGGACCCCAGGAAAGGGAGTTTGTGGAGTGCCTCCGAGATGGATTCTTAGAACAGCTTGTACTGGAGCCTACCAGGGAGAAGGCAATTCTGGATTTAGTGTTGTATAATGAACCTGATCTGATAAGAGAACTCAAGGTAAAAGAGCCATTAGGAGGCAGTGATCATAATATGATAAGTTTTACTCTACAAATTGAGAGGGAGAAGGGAAAATCGGAAGTGTTAGTATTACAGTGTAGCAAAGGGGATTACAGAGGTATGAAGCAGGAGCTGGCCAGATTTGACTGGAAGGAGGCCCTAGTAGGGAAGGCGGTGGAACAGCAATGGCAGGTATTCCTGGGAATAATGCAGAAGTTGCAGGATCAATTTATCCCAAAGAGGAGGAAAGATTCTAAGGGGAGTAAGAGGCACCCATGGCTGACAAAGGAAGTCAAGGACAGCATAAAAATAAAAGAGAAGAAGTATAACATAGAAAAGAAGAGTGGGAAGCCAGAGGATTGGAACTCTTTTAAAGAGCAACAGAAGATAACTAAAAAGGCAATACGGGGAGAAAAGATGAGGTACGAGGGTAAGCAGCCAATAATATAAAGGGGGATAGTAAAAGCTTTTTTAGGTATGTGAAGAGGAAAAAAATAGTCAAGCGAAATGTGGGTCCCTTGAAGACAGAAGCAGGGGAATTTATTACGGGGAACAAGGAAATGGCAGATGAGATGAACTGGTACTTTGGATCTGTCTTCACTAAGGAAGATACAAACAATCTCCCAGATGTTCCAGTGGCCAGAGATCCTAGGGTGACGGAGGAACTGAAGGAAATTCACATTAGGCAGGAAATGGTGTTGGGTAGACTGATGGGACTGAAGGCTGATAAATCCATAGGCCCTGATGGTCTGCATACCAGGGTGCTCGAAGGGCCAAATGGCCTACTCCTGCACCTATTGTCTATTGTCTACTATTTTTCTTAATATTATTAGTCTGTGACAAACTAAATGTGCACATCTTCAAATAGTAATACACAGTAATAATGAGACATTACTAAATGTTTAAAGTGTAATACTTGACAAGAGCAACATTAACAGAAAATATTATTCCCCCTAGAACTTTTCGTTCCTCTGTTGCTGAATAACAATAACAAACTCTTCTACTCTGCACTAGGCAACGTTATCCATGTCTGATATAAATCACCAGTCAATAGTTTAAAATGTGATTGGAACAGAGACTGAATAAAAAACAGTTACATATTGCCCTTGGCAGTTTTCTAGTTTCAACTGGGTCTTTTGAATTGCGCAAGAATACCACTGAGCCCACACCTTCTGTGAAAAGAAATTAGTCTTAATTAAAATATTTCCCTTTTAATGGTTCAGCCATCACTGTAATTGAATTCAATGACTCCCCCAGGCTGCTGACATTTTAAAACACCCTCTTGTTGTTATGCAAATGTTGACTTTATTAGCTTCTCCGCGGAAGTGTTGATAATCAAAAACACTTCAGTGGTTGGAGCCACATCTGGAACAAAGACATTTGTGGTTATCAGAGTCGATCATCTCAGTCGCAGTCCCAACCAACTTCATCAATGACCTTCCATAGACACGGTTATGAAAGCAACATCATCGGAATGCGTACCTGATCACTGTCTTTGCTAAGCCATAAGCATCAGCAATGATAATTTATACCATGAGTGAGTTTGAGGCATCTTCCAACAGACTAAACCAGAAATGTTGGGGGAGTCCAGAACCAAACGCAGGCTCGGCGATCGCTTCGCTCAACACCTGCGCTTGGTCCGCGTTGGCCAATCTGATCTCCCGGTAGCCGAGCACTTCAACTCCCCCCCCCATTTCCAGTCTGACCTTTTTCTGTCATGGGCCTCCTCCAGTGCCATAGTGAGGCCCACCGGAAATTGGAGGAACAGCACCTCATATTTCGCCTGGGCAGCTTGTAGCCCAATGGTATGAACATCGACTTCTCCAACTTTAGATAGTTCCACTGTCCCTCTCTTCCCCTCCCCCTTCCCAGATCTCCCTCTATCTTCCTGTCTCCACCTATATCCTTCCTTTGTCCCACCCCCCTGACATCAGTCTGAAGAAGGGTCTCGACCTGAAACGTCGCCCATTCCTTCTCTCCCGAGATGCTGCCTGACCTGCTGAGTTACTCCAGCATTTTGTGAATAAAAACCAGAAAGATCTATCTCTTGAAAAGGTGTTTGGGCCTATGTTTGATTGATTTCCCTCTCAAAGTAGAATAATCATCTGAGGCAGCATCTGTGGTCAGAGTTCCTACTCATGATGTATTAAATTTTATCATTCCAATAAAACTTTTCTTCCATTATGTCTGCTATGCATATTTGGTAATAGAGTGATACACTGTGGAAACGGGCCCTTCGGCCCAACTTGCCCACACCAGCCAACATGTCCCAGCTACACTAGTCCCACCTGCCTGCACTTGGTCCAAATCCATCAAAACCTGTCCTATCCATGTGCAACGAATGCACATTATTCAGGTCCATATGCAACTGCTCATCAAATGCAGCAGACCATGCCTGCATAAGAAAGACTGTGATAACATTCAGGTACGGCTGATAGATGGTAAGTAATATTAAATGCCACAGAGGTTCCAGGCAATGACAATCTTCAAGGCACCTCTCACCCCTTTATCGGTCTCCCCGTTTCCATCGCAAGGGACAGATTATCTACTGATGTCTCCTACAAAACTCACCAACTCCCACAGCTACTGTGCTTAAGATTCCAGCATCTGCAGTCTCTTTTGTCTCCAACATTTTAAAGTTGCTTTGAAATGGTCTGTCAGCCTCTCCGGTGAGGATTTGGTCAGCTTCTTCCAAGTGTTTCATGACACTGGGTGCAAATGAGTTAAATTTAATCTCAAACTGGAAACCAGTGTAGAGAATGTGTGGCCCATCAATGATTATTAAATCTTGAATCCATATCTTAAAGTTCCTGGTAGTTTTGTTGGCAAATGCAGGCAGATATTTCAGAACTAAAGTTCAGCTCGGTAATTTTAGTTTTACTTCCCAAATACAATTATTTCTAATTACTTATTTATTTTAATTACTAATATTCATTTTATTGGAGCAGTCATTTAGTTTTGAGTTTACAAACATCCCTCTAATATCTGAGCGAAATCTGACAATTGGTCTGGAGAGAGTATTTAACGCCTAATCATATCTAATTAGTATTTTGCTTATCGCTAGTTAAAGTTTATAATAAACTTTATTATACATAATCTATAATCAATAAAGCAATTAACAATTGATCAACTATGATTAGGGTAAACAGTTGTACTCCTCCTCAGTACCCAAGAATTCCTACTCTTCCCAATCCACTTTCCATTAAGCAACTCAACCAGCTTCAGCATGGAGATGAGGAGGAATTTCTTTAGCCAGAGGGTGGTGAAGCAATGGAATTCATTAACACAGAGAGCTGTGGAGGCCAAGTCACTGGGCATTTTAAAGTAGAGATTGATAGATTCTTGATTGGTCGGGGTGACAGAGGTTACGAGGAGAAGCAGGAGAATGGGGTTAAGAGGGAAAAATAGATCAACCATGATTGAATGGCGGATTAGACAGTGGGCTGAATAGCCTCATTCTGATCCTTTGTCTTACTATCTTCTACGGTGTATGGGCTTGATTAACTCATTCAAAGGACCAGGTTAATTAGAACCTGAGATATTCAGGTTGTTCTAAGTTGAAAGAATTGTAAATAACTAAGCATTGTTTGTATGTCTGGCAAGTCATTGTTTTTATTGAATACCTGAGGAAAATTGTGACTTCTTATTTTAGAGTTTGAGATATCAAAGAGAATAAGTGTGTGAATAGCTAATGAAGAGTTGTACAGCTTAGATATCCATCATTTAGAGTCGCGCAGCACAGAAACAAGCCCTTTGGCTGAACTTTCCCATGCTAACCAAGACGCCCCACTACACTGTCTCCATTTGGCCCATATTCCTCTAAACCTTTCCTATTAATGTACCTGTCAGATGTCTTTTACTCCATATTTGAAAAGAAAAGTTTGTTGGACTGGACTTCACTAAAATTGGAATCTGATTAGACAAGTTGAAATAAAAAAAGTTACTATCAGTTAAGTAGTGATCTTATTGAACTTGGTACTGACTGGCTTTCTCCTACTGTTAATTTGCATGCTTACAAGGTGCCTCATTTATGAAAATGTCTCATTATTTGTCTTGCTTTCTTCAGGGTACCTTGAGCCAAGGGCTGTTCCAGTTCCCTCTGCTCCGAGTTGCAGACCACCTTGGGTGGTGGACGATTCCTTTGCAGATAAGTATGCACCAAACAAAACTACCACCATCCTGACCAAATACACTCAGCCTGCTCAGCCAACCCCTCAACAGAACAGAAACTCCATTGTCCAGGCAGCTCAACAGGCACCTGATGGGACCAACAGGACTCCTGTGTGTGCGCATTGCAACAAGGTCATCAAGTGAGTAAAGAAGTTTGATTGTTCATCAGTTAAAGTAGGAAGTGATGATAACACATAGATGATAGCATCTACGGAGAAAGGAACATTAAAATTCCAAGTAAATTTATTTCATCAAATCCAGAGGAACTTCGAAATGAAGGCATGTTTAAAGTGAGATGGGTGGGGAGAACCAAGTGGCTATCTATAATAGGATGGAGACCAAGAGGTTAAGTTATTGGAAGCAGTTTGATAAGATTACTAGATTGATATTGAAATAGGACATTGTCTAAAGAGTATAGTTTGGACAGGCTAGGCCTGTTTCACATGTCGTTTGGAAGAGTAGGAGCTGAATTGATTGAAACATGTAGGACCTGGCTGGTCCTGACCGGGTGGATGTGGAGAGGATGTTTCCTTGTGTGAGATAATCTAGAACTAAAAATCACTCAGTGACAAAAGGGGCCACTTACTTAAGACAGACGTAGCAGATTTTCTGATGGTTGGCACAGTGCTGCAGCGGTAGAGTTGTGGCCTTACTGTACTTGCAGTGCCAAAGAAGCGGGTTCGATCCCGACTACAGGTGCTGTCTGTACGGAGTTTGTACGTTCTCCCCGTGACCGCGTGGGTTTTCTCCCGAGATCTTCGGTTTCCTCCCACACTCCAATGGCATCCGGGTTTGTAGGTTAATTGACTTGGGTTTGTATACTTGGTATAAGTGTAAATTGTCCCGAGTATGTTATAGTGATATTGTGTGGGGATCGCTGGTCAGCGAGCACTCGACCATTGAAAGGTCTGTTTCGCACTGTATCTCTAAACTAAACTGAAAAAAAAGTACATCTTTGGAACCATCAGGGGTAATTATACAGAATTTGGAAACAAAATAAGGAAGTAGTATGAAGCCTTGGATAACAAGGGATGAAAGATCACTGGGGATGGGTGGAAATGCACAGTTGAAATTGCAGTCAGATTGATATGGTCTTAATTCTGCAGGGTCGATTGACCAAGTGGCCTGTTCTTACTCCTGTTCTGAATTTGTGTGTTATATGTCGGCATGGCAGTAGGGATGGTTAGGCTGGCTGGGAAAGTTTGTCCCTAGTTTGTTATAGTGTTAATGTGTGGGGATCGCTGGCCAGCTGAGGGGAACTAGAAGGAGCTGGAGGAGTGAGGAGAGGAAAAGAAAGTGCTGTACATCTATATTAAAAGAGAACATTGGGTAGTGGATGATTCCTATGCAGAGAAGTATGCATCAAACAAAACGACCACCATCTTGACTAAAAACACTCAGCCTGGCCAACAGGTCACACTGACATTGTGAGAGAGAAATGCAGAAATAACTTTCTAGTTTGATAACTGCCCTATACTGACACGATCTGGAAAGCTTGTGATCTGAAATTGTTGCATTCACTGTTGAGTCTAGAGGGCAGCAATGTGCCAAGTTAGAATGTGATATACTGCACCTCGATCTTATGTTGGTTTCCATTGCAATGGTATAAGGAGCCAGAGACATAATTCGATTTAGATATGGGATGAAGATTTGAAATGATGGTAAACTGGAAGCTCGAGGCCAGTCTTGAGGAATTAATGGAAGCGTTCTGCAAAACAAGTCACTAAATCAGCATTTTGCTCTCACCGAAGATGCTAATTGATCTGCTGAGCATTTCCAGCATTTTCCACTTTGAGTTCAAATTTCCAGCACCTGCTGATTTTTTTTTGTTGCATTTTGATTAACTCTTATCATAACATATATATACAGCCGGAAACAGGACTTTTCGGCCCTCCAAGTCCGTGCCGCCCAGTGATCCCCGTACATTAACACCCACTAGGGACAATTAAAAATTTTTTTTTTTTTACATTACCCAGCCAATTAACCTGTACGTCTTTGGAGTGTGGGAGGAAACCGAAGATCTCGGAGTAAACCCACGCAGGTCACGGGGAGAACGTACAAACTCCTTACAGTGCAGCACCCGTAGTCAGGATCGAACCTGAGTCTCCGGCGCTGCATTTGCTGTAAAGCAGCAACTCTACCGCTGCGCTATTCTTAAGTATTGTTGGAGCTTATAATGTTATTGAACATTTGTGAAACCTTTTAGCAAAGGGAGAACCTGCAAACAGGTTGGGATCGAAGCAGGGACGCTGGCGCTGTGAAGCAGCAGCTCTACCAGCCGCACTGCTACGCTGCCACGAATGTAAGATGATGGGGGGGGGGGGGGGGAAATGGGTTTGAACCAGCACTATCCTGGATAGACTTGGCTTGTACTCGCTGGAATTTAGAAGATTGAGGGGGGATCTTATAGAAACTTACAAAATTCTTAAGGGGTTGGACAGGCTAGATGCAGGAAGATTGTTCCCGATGTTGGGGAAGTCCAGAACAAGGGGTCACAGTTTAAGGATAAGGGGGAAGTCTTTTAGGACCGAGATGAGAAAGTTTTTTTTCACACAGAGAGTGGTGAATCTGTGGAATTCTCTGCCACAGAAGGTAGTTGAGGCCAGTTCATTGGCTATATTTAAGAGGGAGTTAGATGTGGCCCTTGTGGCTAAAGGGATCAGGGGGTATGGAGAGAAGGCAGGTACGGGATACTGAGTTGGATGATCAGCCATGATCATATTGAATGGCGGTGCAGGCTCAAAGGGCCGAATGGCCTACTCCTGCACCTATTTTCTATGTTTCTATCCACAGACTCTCGTTTAGAGCAGAGTGCATGTTTGCCTCATCTTTCCCAAACTTAAAAAGACTGTAGGCTTTGCAAAAGCAGACCAGGAATCTTGGGCTATTTCACCCTTAATGGGAACTAGAAAATGTTGAGGTTGCTGATAAAAACCATAAATTAAGTTGTGGTGTAAGTAGAAATAAGTGTTTGCACGTGTCACATTATAGCTTCTTAAGGATAACTTGCATTGCTTTTAAAACTAAAAAGGAATCCCTGGAATTTTTTTCTCTGGGGCATATGTTTGTTTACAAGTTTGCACCTGTTTTATATACTAAAAATAATTACAAAATGTATTTATAAATTAACCGTGGCTGTAATAACCAAGTCCTATTGCAGGTCAAACCTACGACTGCTGCATCAAGATGATTCTCCTTTTCAAAAATACCCGTGCTAAAATTTGCAACTTGGTATAGAAATCCTAACTTTCCACAGAACACCATTCAATTTATATTTTTATTCCTGTGGCGAGATGTTGCTTTATAAAAAACTAGGAAGAAATGCTAAAAATAATGATAATGATTTTTTTTTTAAACTAACAAAAAGTTAAGGATTGCAGTAAGGCATCTGATGTTATTTTTGCATTTTCCTGACAGTAACGGTATACATTTTATGCCAAAAATTCACAAGGGTCTCCGTAATAGTGAAAATCAATATAAACAATCTTGATTTGAGGAAGATGCAAGCATACTATTTGTATCCTTTGAAATTTCCATCAACCATTAATGTATAATAATTGCATGGAAATTCTGGTGCTCTTTTTTCAACACAATGCACCCAAAATTGGCCACGTTGAAAATAACAGTAATGGAACTTTAAGGGCAACCAGCAGATAAAGTTACCATGGTATTTTACACTGGCTTAGAGAGCAGGCTGTGATCACAGAAAGTATTAGGTTATGGCAAAGTGTGCCATTGCGTAAGCCTTCAGGAGCCTTTTTTAAATTTGGTTTTCCTTTTTAAGTGCACGGATGCTAACCTGCAGCCATTTTATAGCTATTGCGTGCTTAAAATAGTTACTAAGAAGCAGGTTACTGCATGTCAAGGAAATTTAGTAAATTACTCAGTTAAACATTGATCGTTTTTAACTGTGAAACTTGGGTTATGCTCACATGGTGAATGAGTTTGAGCATTGTATTTCAGTTGTATTTTTAAAACTACCATGTGAGGAATATTTTGAATGAATGAAATAATATCTTCTAAAATGTCGCTTGAATATGCTAGTTCATGAAAAAAACTACATTGTTGATTATGGAAATGGCATTGAGAACAAACTCAAAATTATTTATCTTACTATGGTTCGAGAGTAATATGCACCCAAATACTCATTATGTTGAAAGTGGAAATTTAGCCCAGTGACAAAATACAGCTGTGGAACCTTTTCTCTTTATAAAATGTAACTCCATTGTAACGTGTACAAAAACAAAATCAGTTGTTGAAAATAGAAAGCGTGTCCCAATGAGGAAATTTCAAAAATACTAAAACCATACACACACATACTGCCATAAATGAGTTCAAATATAATCTCAGATCCTACAGCAACTGAATGTTTGAATTTTTAAAAATGCCTGTTCTGTATTAATACTGTAGTATAAGAAAATAACTGCAGATGCTGGTACAAATCGAAGGTATTTATTCACAAAATGCTGGAGTAACTCAGCGTGTCAGGCAGCATCTCGGGAGAGAAGGAATGGGCGATGTTTCGGGTCGAGACCCTTCTTCAGACTGAATTAATACTGTTAATTCAGTCTGAAGAAGGCAGACTGTATTAATACTGGATGGCTTCAGTCTGAAGAAGGGTCTCGACCCGAAACGTCACCCATTCCTTCTCTCCTGAGATGCTGCCTGACCTGCTGAGTTACTCCAGCATTTTGTGAATAAATACCTTCGATTTGTACCAGCATCTGCAGTTATTGTCTTATAATACTGGATGGCTTAGTCTCTTGGGCATATTCGTTGACAATGCCAGTGGCACGGCAACACTTTCACCGTTAAAAAAAATCAGGTTCTTGATTTTTCCCCCCTAATATCCCACTCCCCTAAATTGCAGGGAAGCTTTGAAACATTTGCCATCAATGATAATTGTACCAACCCCTCAAACCACTGATGAAATGAGATTAGAAACAATTATTAGAAATCAAATTAATCTTTAAAAAAATGTACATCTGCCTGGTGTCCCATTTGTAGTAATAGTGTTCCACTGTTAAGTAGATCAGGAGGATTTTAAAAAGTGTTAGGATATTTCCAATTTAATTGATCTTTTTCTGATCCCATATCTCACTATATTATCTCATTATCTCACCTTCCTTCAAACTGTTGGTTTAAAAGTTCCTGGCTCATTTTAGCTTATGCTTTTATAATTCTGAACCTCTTTATGTCCTAAGTCTTTGTATCATTTTAACCATAGGAAAATGTTTCATTGTTCATATATTATGCTTTTGCAGGTTGCAACTGAATCAGGTTATCTGAATGTAGGCAGCCAAAGAGTATTGTGAAATAAAGGATTGGTTTTAATAATGTTTGATGTGGGTGGGATATTTGTAGATCACCATTTGAAGGGGAGAGAAGAGGTGGATGATGACGTGATCTTCCAATGTTTGTCATTTTGTTTTTTAAAATTTACTTCAACACTGACATCTTGCGATTTATTGTAAGCAAAGTATACAACAGTGCAGTGGTACAGTTGGTGCCTTACAGCACCAGAGACCCGGATTTGATCCAGACTATGGGTGCTGTCTGTATGGAGTTTGTACTTCTCCCTACGACTACATGTGTTTTCTCCAGGTGCTCCAGTTTCCTCACACACTCCAAAGATGTTCAGGTTTATAGGTTAATTGGCTTCAGTAAAATTTTAAATTATCCCTAGTGTGTAGGATCGTGTTAGTGCACATTAGTCAGCATAGATTTAGTGGGCTGAAGCGCTGTCGCACTGCAGATGCAATGTATCTCTAAAGTAAAGATGAAAAGGTAATTCTGCCCAAGGATTAACTCCTGTAAAGTAGATAAATAAATCTGTGGCACTGAAATGTACTTGCCTAACTATTTTGGTTTTACTGCTTTGTAAATGTGTTCAGCTCATCTATTTATACTGATAATATACCACCCAATAGTCTGCAGAAGAAAAAGGTTTTATAAACATGAACTCTTGTCTAAACAATGAGAGCTATTTTTCGTCAAATACATGGTAGAAAAATAAAGATTCACACTGCCTGGTGTTTGTTCCTTTTGTTCAGAGGTCGCTATCTTGTAGCTTTGGGCCGCTCTTGGCATCCTGAAGAGTTTACGTGCAATCAGTGTAATATGACCTTGACTGAGGGAGGTTTCTTTGAAGAGAAAGGCTCCGTGTTTTGTGGAAAATGCTACGAAAATAAGCACGCTCCCAATTGTGCCAAATGTAAACAGAAGATCATAGGCGTGAGTAATATTATCTAATTATTGTTTTATAGGGTCTCATAAAAATCAATGCGTTAATCAAAACATTTATGCATAATCTTAAAATATTCAACTAAGCACTATGTATATAATATTTGATAATTCATGGACCAGGTTGATTACAGATGGATTATAGTTCATTGACACATTTATTCTAAAATAGAGGGCCGAATGAGTACAGAAGAAGTCTCTTTAATGCATAAAATGTGAAACTCAGATTTATAAAATGAAGTAATCAAAGAGAATTTCAATGACCCTAGATTGTAAATATTCTAGAGGAAGATAGTTTATATAATTCAATATGTTCCCCTTATTTTGCACCCGAGTCATCTGCCCTTTATTGATTAGTCTGCTTTTTTAATTACTATCAGAGTTAGTTAGATATGGCAAAGTTTTTGAGGAATCTCAACCATTAGGAACGGACTGGCAAAATGCCACATGATGTTGTTGGGGAAATGTAAAAGGTGATTTACTTTGTACCTGGGTCATGTTGTATGAAATGGGAGTACCTGTTGGTAAAAATGAACAAGTAGTTAGGCACATAATTCAATGTCCATGCTTTGAACATAAATAAAACATACAGTGGAAATGTATAACTGGTGTAAATTGTTATAATGGTCTAGCATAGCATATTTAAGCTTAATTGACAAAAGTGGTAGCACATTAACTTAATTCACTGCAGCTGCAGTTAAGTGCAGATGCAACTCCTAGATACACTCCAAGGTACATTCTAAATAGAACATCATGATGTAGGTCTATGTTATTTAACCCAGTCATGTCCAAATAAACCTATTTGGGGAAGCATTTGAAATCAGCACAGGTGATTAAGTAAGCAGCAACCAAAGAGAATAAAATGTTCAGATGTCAGTTTTGTTTTCCCTTCTTTGCAAAATTAACCTGTATTTCCCGTTTCTAGGAAATTATGCATGCTTTGAAGGAAACATGGCATATTAAGTGCTTCACCTGTGCTGCATGTAAAACTCCAATTCGCAATAAAGCATTTTACATGGAGGAAGGTCAACCCTACTGTGAGAAAGGTAAACTGATTTTTGAACATTTTGAAGTAACCATGTGTGAATAGTTATTTTTGCTGTTATTCCAGCCAGAGCAAAATATTTTATAAAATATCAAATGCAATACTCAATATATGAATTTTAAAACATTTATTCCAGGTTTCAAATGAACATGTTATTGATCCAAATGCCTTTTCATTAATGCAAATTTACCATTGTTTCAATAGTATGCTGGAACATAACACTAAGCCAATATAGCATCAACAATTTTCATTACTTCCATATAATCAATCCAATATAGTCAGCTACCTTTTGAACATGTAATCTGAAAACAGTAATGTTTATCTATTTTGTAAATATGAAGAACACTTCCGTTAGACCGTAGCTGCAACAGCACTCTCATCTACATAATAGCAACATGTCTACCTGGTCCGAACACAACTGGAATGAGGTGCAAAAGAATAATTAAGTAAATAACAAAAAACCTTTAAAGAGGAGTTCATAGCATTAATGTTACCTAATGCAATAATTTGGGTTAGAAGATTATTAATGTAACTTTAATATTAGTGCACATGGCAGGATTTTATAATGCAAGGGAGTTTATGTATCTAAGACCATCTTACAAAAAAACTGCAGGAAATACCCTGCAGGTCAGGCAGTATCGGTGTGACCAGAAACATTCCGTTTGTGGATGCTGCCTGGTCTGCTGAATATCCCTCCCATTTCTTTTTTATTTCAATTTTTTACAATATCCATGTTTCTCATTCATTAACATTATTTGATTAAGTCACATTTAATTTCCAAATATTGGCATTCTGAGACTCATCAAATGACAGCTTTGACTTGAATTAAACATTTATAAAATGTTTGCAAAAAGATACATAAAAGTCAACATTAAATTCTACACAAGCTTTGAATTGTTAACAAGCCTTGAATTGAACATTAGAAAATAGTTTTAAAGTGATCAGTATTGTTAAAAACCTTGAACAGCAACAGCAGGGATGGAGGTCATTCAGCTCTGCTCTCTGCAAGAGCAATACAAGCAATCCCCTTTCCTTTCACTGTGACCCTGCAATTATATTTTCTTTTCATATTAATCCTGTTCCCTATTGAAAGGCATGATTCCATTTGCACTTGATTTAAGTAAAATATATATTGTTTGAAAGTCACTTTTTCTTTTAGTTATATTAAATCTGTGACTTCTGATTGGCAACCCTTCCACCTTCAAAGATGTGCACATGTTTCTGTTTCTGCACTATCGAACTGTAACCTTTATGGTATCTTGCCTTTTCTTGTTCCCCCTAAGTGTACAAATGGCAAACATCCTGGCTGACAGAAATCTGACTTTGCACAAATTTTCCCATACATTTTTAAAGATATTTTTCAGCTGGTAGTAAGAGCTTCATTGATGACGGGACAAAGTATAAATTCTATTAGTTTAATTCCTGGCAGTGTTAGGGTGATTATTCAATGGAATGTAAGTATAGAGCGTGTATGTCGAATTATATGATATGGATTACAATGGAAAGTGGGTGTTTCTAACTTGGAGAGAAATCAGCCTAATGGTGGGTCTCTAGAGCAGAACCCTCATGCCTGTAGTATTTTTTTGTAAATGTCATCATCAAGAAAGCATACAAGATATTACATTCACATAGGTGAGAAGATTGCGAACTGAATCAAGGGACATGTAGAAAAAACAGGAAGTGGGTACTGATATTGGATGATCAGCCATGATCATACTGAATGGCGGTGCTGGCTCGAAGGGCCAAATGGCCTACTCCTGCACCTATTTTCTATATTTCTATTAGATGAACTCTGTGAAGGTGAAGCTTATCCAGGGTTGTGATGAGAAATGTAAGATGAAGAGTTAGTGACACACTGTTAAATCTACTTTTGCCATCTTTAATAGGGTTGCTATATTAATCTACTGGGTTGGGGGAAGAAGGAAAAATATTTTGGCAATTACTATAAATCTCTAACTTCCAGTTGTTTTATGCTTTATTTTATTTTATTAAAACACCTCTATCTTGAATGTGGTCAGCATTTTGTCCATGGATCCATCAGTGGGAAACTCAGTATTGCCCAAGCCTATCTTGCACCAGGAAAACTCTCCTTGTTGAGATTGAGTAAGCATGGCCAAGAGCTTGTGGAAAGGATTGGGAATTGGCAAGATAGTGAGAGGCAAAGTTGGGATAAAACTCAGCAGGCAAGGATCGTGTGTGTTGGAGCAGAAATTGATGAGGTGATGTACTGGAGAGAGCTTAGTAGGAATGGAAGGTGATAGCCAGGGAGATTGGGACAAGCTGACTAATCTCTAAACTGCGATGTTGATGTTGTGTGAGTGCCACAAGCTAATGGAAGAGTGCAAGTGTTCCTAACAGATGGGAGCGTACGAGAGAACCAGACAAGTGAACTGCCCACAGGAGCCATGTAATAGGGACCATCAAAGGCAAGCCCCTTTCATAACACTGACATTTCCCCATCATCGATGTATCATGTGGGGTATGCACATGTCAAATGAAATTCTACAAGTCAAGTAACATACTGTCATTAACTACAGATATCTTGGTTCTTCTATACATTCATTATAAACGTGTTTACATCAACCAATTTTCATTCACTTTTGCTTTTAAATATTGATTCTTTTTAAAGGCTCTGGTATCAAGAGGGAATTTCTAATTGTGAAGCATCCTCTCCAAACCCTTGCCAGATTGAGCACCATAATCCATCTGACGGACTATCTGCGATGAATAAAAAAAATAAAATTATATGTCTAAATCAGAAGCAACTGTACAGTGTTTAACCATAAATATACTATACATTTCATTTATGCACATTTAATAGATTATGAGAAAATGTTTGGTACCAAATGCCATGGTTGTGACTTCAAGATCGATGCTGGTGACAGGTTTCTTGAAGCTCTAGGGTACAGCTGGCATGACACCTGTTTCGTATGTGCGGTATGTTCCAATTTCTATTCTCTATCTAGTGACCTCGTTCAATATTAATGTAATATATTATTGACTTTATTTCTTTCAAAGGCTTTTTTTCCAAAAGCCATCTTGGAAGGCTTTCAAGAAGCCTCCTTCATTCGTCCTAGTTGCCAAATAAGTATAACCTTGTTTGTTTTATTTATGTCAAGACTGTAATTGGTTTTGAAAATGGCCAGCACATCCCTGAATTAGAAATACAAAATTGTAATGAATATTCGTAATGCATCGTGAATAAAATGATAAAGAATTTTAGTTTGGGTACTGCTCAGTCTTGGTCAGGAAACATAAGAAGTTCAATTATTTAAGAATCCATTATGTGTATTCCAGCCTGTAGTATAGTTCCAAATGTTCACTTTAATTTAGTTAAGTTCAGTTTAGTTTATTGTCACGTGTACCGAGATAGTGAAAAGCTTTTGTTACGTGCTATTCAGTCAGCAGAAAGACAATACATAGAAACATAGAAAATAGGTGCAGGAGGAGGCCATTTGGCCCTTCGAGCCAGCCATTCATTGTGATCATGGCTGATCATCTACAATTAGTAACCTGTGCCTGCCTTCACCCCATATCCCTAGATTCCACTAGCCCCTAGAGCTCTATCTCTTATACATACAGTTATTACAATCGAGCCACTTACAGTGTATAGATGCATGATAAGGGAATAATATTTAGTGCAAGGTAAAGCCAGCAAAGTCCGATCAACGATATCATAGTTAAAATGTTGCTGTGGGAATAGTAATTTAAAAGTGTGGTGTGATTGTAATATGAGTTTGTAGATCTGCTTCTGCGCCTAGCAGGTAAATAGTCGCCTGGGTTGGGCGCCATCTTGGAAGCAGCAACAGCATAATGTTTGATATTGATCCAGTTGGAAAATCTATTAAATTCTTATTTTATCAATGTGTAATGTTCTGAGAAAAGTATAAAATAAAATTCTGGGCAGCTTTTAGAAAGATAAACCATTGTATCCAATAAATTCAAAAAGGATCTGATACCATTTTGACTGTGTTTTTTTTAACCTTCAAGGTATGCCACATAAACTTGGAAGGCAAGACATTTTATTCCAAGAAAGAGAAGCCTTTATGCAAGAGTCATGCTTTTTCAGCTGTCTAATACTACGCTGATGATGGTCACCAGAGAGCATGATAGAAACCTGGCTCAGACAAGCACAATCCTCTTTAGGGAGCTTGGATGAAGTCACAAAGAACTGAAGTCACAAAGGAATTTTGGCTTTCTGGTACAATAAAAATATATGCTACACTTCAGAGATGCAATTAATCAACATGCAAACTGTTACACGACTATTTCTCAAAGGGCCAATTATCTTGCTTCTCTTTCTGCTGTGCATGTAATCTCCTATAAATTTTAATTCACCTTTTTGTTCCAAAGGGAAACACGCTTAATGGTAGCTCTTTTGGACATCCATTCAACAAAAGGAACTCTTCAGGCATGCCATCTTTATCACTCTTTTGCATACAATGTATATTGTTTATTCCTGGTTCTTTGAGAATGTTCTAACCATGCAGTATCACTTTTTTTATGGATTATATTGCTACTTGTAAAACAAAATCAATGTCAGTATTTACCCACAAACTTTAGAATTTTGATTGTTACATCTGCAAATTAGTTTGGTTGTGTGCTATAGCTAGGAATTAGGATGGGAAAAAAACCTATTTAAAGTGTCCTTAATAAGGAGTAACCCAAATAGCTTATAAGATACTAATTTACACTCACTCCTTATGTGCAGTAATTGCACTTTCAATATCCTGTGACCTGCAGGAAATGGGGATTACAGAAAATAAAAGCTTAGATTCACTGAAACTACTTTTGAAATGGAAGTTTATTGTTTGAATTCCAGTTGTATCTCTCCATTTTTTACACTTATTAGTATGTTATGATTCTGTTCACCATTCTATTGGATTAGTCACTGTAGGAATAAATGGTATGTTTTGTACACATTGTTTAGCTTCTATTTCTCCCAAGTGGTCCAGCACCTGTTGAGTGCAGTGATATTATTACTGAGTAACTTCCACATGGCTTCCTGTGATCAGCACCTTTGCCACCTGTTTTCTTCCCGGATAATATTTCAACGTGATATTGATCGTATGTTCATAAGTGACAGGAGCAGAATTAGGTAATTCGGTCCATCAAGTCTACTCCGCCATTCAATCATGGCTCATCTATCTTTCCCTCTTAACTCCATTTTCCTGCCTTCTCCCATAATTCCCGACTCCTGCACTAATCAAGAATCTATCTATCTCTGTCTTAAAAATATCAATTGACTTGGCCTCCACAGCCTTCTGTGGTAATGTGGTGTTTAACTGCTTTTCTTTTATTCCCCTTTGGCTGGGATGTTATTAAGCAGTTCCAAGTGTTCATACCGACTTGGAAACAATTACTTGTTATCTGGATTGAATTTAAAAGTTGCTGATTCATTATATAGGATTTCTCTTACATTGTGTATTGGTGGCAAAGTTCAAAAGATTAAATGAAAAAGTATTGTTTAAGTAGCAAGTTTACGGAACTTTGTACAAAGGCAGTGGTAGACTTATAAGTGTCATATTGCCATTGGGACTTGCAACCAATTATGTGCAGGGAGCTGTTTGCCAAAGACTAGTTAATATTAGTGTCTTGTCTTGGAACAAATTAGAGCAAAATTAAACAAAGCTGCCAACATTGATTTGACAAACTTCTTGATATCTGAAGGTATTATACAATTGCTTTTAGCATTAAGGTTGGACACAAGTGCAGTGATAACGAACCATGTGGTCACAAATAATGTCATGTTTTTGTAAGTTAATTCCAAGCTTAGAATTTATTTATTGCATTTGCCACAAGTATGGTTCCTATATTTACAAGGTGTTGGTGTAAAGTGCTTGCTTTATTATCTTTAAGTTTTATGACTTGAAGTTATCCTTTTAATTGACAGGTATAAACTAATTTACATATTACATAATATTTCTTTTTTTTTGTACATTGCCAGGAAAGGAGCAGTATCATTTGAACTTAAAGCAAGCTACCATTTTTCTGTTTTGAAATTGTATACCTATTTCTCTGACACTTGCTTAAAATTAAAACAATAGAGATCTTGTGAAACTGTGTTCTGTCTTTTTGTTTTCCTTCATCTTTTGCAATTTCCTTTCTTAATCTTTGGAAAATATGTTGCAGCTAAGTGTTGGAGGGCTCGAAGGGCCGAATGGCCTACTCCTGCACCTATTGTCTATTGGAGTGATTAACATGTAGGTCTTAAATGGCTCTAATGGTGACATCTAAAAACTGTTCAAAAGCCTTTGTTAAAGGCATTCCCATGCCCGTGTCTCATGCTACTTTCCTTGTGGGTGCTGAAGGTGACCTTATTTAGCTCTCTACCCTCAGAAAAGGCAAATTCTGGCATGAAGATAGACACAAAGTGTTGGAGTAACGCAGCGGGTTAGGCAACATCTCTGGAGAAAAAGATGGATGACGTTTCGGGTCACGACCCTTTATTAAACGGTCTTCAGTCCCGACCCGACACGTCACCTATCCTTTTTTGCCAGAGATGCTGCCTGATCTGCTGAGTTACACCAGCACTCTGTGTCTATCATAGGTATAAACCAGCATCTGCATTTTCTTCCTACATAAGTTTTAGTACCGTGGGCTGGTGAGTTCATTATATAGGATTTGTTTACAACCATTACCTTCGCTGAAAGTTTGGACAAGTGCAAGGAAGAGACATAGAAACAAAGAATAGCAGATGCTGGTTTACACATAAGGTCTGATGCTTCATTCTGAAGAAGGGTCTCGACCCAAAACATCACTTATCCGTGTTCTCTCGAGATGCCGCCTAACCTGCTGTGTTACTCCAGCACTTTGTGTCCTTTTGTGCAAGGAAGAGACCACTGGTTTTTGTTAACCCCCCTATTGTTTTCTAACATTAATTGAACATTTCTGTGCTTGAGGTTTCCTATAACAAAAGATTAGTGTACAAAGAACATAAATTTGAATGTAGGCAGATTCAGCCTGTGAGCAAATAATTGTATTATTCTTTTGCTCATTTCAGTTTGCCTCACCACCACTAAAACAATAATTAAAAAACATTTAGAGCATTCTCAGATTAAGATGTTCTTTGTAGGTAACTTACAAATGTTTTCTTTCTATTCAAGTAGATATGTTTTTGAGGGAGCTCTGAGATTTTGCCAAAGGTTGGCGATCATGGATTACATTTTAAATGAGTATTTTGTTTTTACATTTTTTTACCTGGGAGGATTTTTTCCCCAAGTGTGGTGTAAGGTGCAACATTGTCATCTACTGGAGTGGCAAGAAATGAACCGACAGATTAGTACAGCAAACACAAAGATGTTTGATTCACGTATTTATGATTTGGAGAAGGTCATCCAATTCACAAACCTGAGGCCAAAGATCTGCTTCCAAAGAGGGGGCAAAGGAGACACTAAAAGCAATTGAGCCATACTTGAGATGATTCAGCGGGATGACCATCAAATAGTTAGCAATAGCTCAGATTTGACATTGCAAGTTCAGCGTGAGGCATTTGATTTTTTTTAAAAATTCACTGCAATGTCAATGAATTGGAGAGTGTACTTTGTAGTTTGAAACCTTTTCTAATTTATCATTTGAGTAGTGGTGATAGAGAGAAAAACTAATTTCAGCTTTCAATAATTACTTAAAAAAGTATAACTGACTATATATTTGAAGTCCTACAAATTGAAGTCATGAAAAAGACACAAAATGCAGACTCGTCTAAAAATAATGTGAGACAGAGAGATAGAATGGAAGTACAAAGTTTGGAAGAAAAGATTTTTTGACAAAACATTGCATTCTGATTAAAAAGTAGAATCAATGTTAATTTCAAATTAGTTTCTCTATTTTACAGTTCATGAGTCATCTCTGAATCATATTAAGTTTGAAAAATTAATTTGTATCGTAGATTTTTGTACAATTTTGTTAAAAGTTGTATTAAATGCAAATCTAATCTTGGGCCATACTGTCTTATAATTTGGCCTGATTAAGGAATTTAAACATTTCTCCCTTTCCATTTCTATCAAAGGCAAAAACATTTCTGCAGTTATACCCTTGCATACAAAGTTGTCCCTTTTACTAATTCTTGATATTATTCAGCCAAAGTTAAAGCTAATACAAGCATCATTTTTTATCCTGTCATATACTCCATTAGGTACATGCAACTAATAATGTGGGCCAAAGACAAACAGATGACAGAAAGCTTAGGGGATATCACGCTGCCCATGCCTGTAATTTTAATTGAATATAATAATAATGGTGCTCCACTTTGGAAAATGTCATGATTTAGTTTTCCACAGGCTTACTGAAGCACTAGCAATTTCTGCTTTTTGTTTGCATTCAGCATGATTTTAAGGAAAAATGTGGAAATAGGAAGGGAGAAGGTTTTAAAAAGATTGGAGAACTTATTTGGCTCTTAATAGGGAACATTACATTTCCAGAGATCTAAAATTAAAAATATAACGGGACATTGAATCCAGGACCAATGACCATTACCTGCAGATAAGGAAATGAAATGACGTGTTCAGTCGGTCTAACAATCTGGGGCATTTTAAAGGTACTGTGCTAACTATTACATATAATTCTCAAGGCCAACTAGTAAATCTTGACAGTCAATTGTTAAACAAACAAAATTGGTTCAATGGATAGAGATTACTAAATTTAAAAGATAGTATTGGTGGAGAAGACATCTTAAATTACAGAACTATGCCAATACTGTGTGCAAAAACAACTGTAGTGCTTTAACCCCGATTTGCAACTGAGAAAGAAAAAAATACATTCAATAAATGATCTTAGGTTATTTAAGAAACTTTTGATGTCAGGTTATATGCTTTCCTGCTGAGATCAGAATTTATAGTCAGCAAAAAGTTTTTTAAAAACATACTTACCCATACTGTGCTCCCAGCAGAGAGAAGCTGAAGAAAACCAGCACCAATGTTTGGAGTGAAGGGTCTGGCTGGGAGGAATGGACCACACTGCCCACAAAGCAGCCGGCTGATAGAACCACCAAAGACTTGAATTTTTTCTTATATTCAGAAACATGTTAAAATAATTAAAATATTAACAACTAATAAGCCAAAACTAAACCAATCACCCAAGAGTTGTCAGCATAAAACATCAATGCTTACCTTAATTTCTCTCAGTTGTGGATCACACCTTGTTTAGGTCACTCAAGTGAATTCTCCATCCAAGGCATTGGGTTCTGCTGCCGATGTGGCAATTCCTTGCTGGTCTCATTGAGAAGTCTAGCGCCAGAGTACAATTTTGAAAGACACCTCACAAATGAAAAGAAACTTCAGAATTTGCTTTGGGGAAAAGTCGGCAGTTGCAAGGACCAATGAGGTCCATCTTCTCATCACTCCAAGGGTAAATTTAGTTTCCAGTTTGTCAATGACCACATTACTATTATCACACTCTTATTCTGATCTCATTCAGCCATTCTTCGCAAATAACCCAATGTTTTTAAAACTTATTTCCTACCTTTAAAAAAATAGTGAGATTTTTTTATCAATGCTTTAACCAGGGACTTACCGACATTATCAATGAAGAATCACTTAGTTTAAAAAGTAAAACCATGAAGCTGGTTCACTGACTGACTATCAGAAATAAAACAAAAAACTACTCTGAAGCAAAACTTTGCATTTTTATCCATTGGAAGAGGTCTACATGCTTTTGGTTACATCAAATACTACTCAACCTCCCCCTGCTTTAAACCCCACTGTAGACACTTGGAAATTTGTACAACAACTGCTTCATTTGGAACAGGGGAATTTTGTCAACTATTTATTCAAAAATTATTTAGATTTTGTTTTTGTTCCTGATTAGATTAAGAACCATCAGTCTTCCACTCCAATATTTAATCAGTGTACAAAATGCAGTAAAGAGCAACTCAACACATTTAACAATATATACTTCATTTACTGGAATCTTGGGTTAAATTACAATACATAAATTTACTGTAATGGGTATATATACATAAGGCCAATATATTTGAAAGCACTTCAGAATTACTTTTCAAAATAGAACATGTAAAGACTGCTGTATTTCAAATTAATTTGAAGTATTGTATTCAGTCATACTATCTAAAATGCAATATAGTTACTTAACAGCTGTACAAGAAATTGTATTTGTTTGACTATTTTACTCTGGATTCTTTATCGCCCAGTGGTACTCTTCTAAACAATAGCTTGGATTAAAAATAATTACTGTTAATATGAAAACTGAAATGCAATTACTCAGCATAAAGGTGCAAAATCACAAGGCAAATCAGCATGAAAACATATTAAAAACTTATGCCAATATTATTGGCATCACCTAAATTTTTGCTGGACACAATACAATTTTACTTTCACCTTGAAGGTAATGTTTTTTTTGGAGGACACAGAGCGCTGGAGTCGCTCAGCGGGCCAGGCAGCATCTCAACTGGTCCTTGTTGTTTAACACTTAAATAAAGTTTGCCTTCATCGAGCTGAACTACTTTTTAGATATTTTAATGCATTGGTAGCATTATATAATAATCTGCTGTGGCTTCCTGTTAATTGATTTGTAAATATTAGGAAAGTGCACAAACATAAATCAGCTTGCAGCGCATAGATCTGGAATGGGAAATTCCATTCCTCTGAATGGGAAATAGACATCAACTATTCATAACATTACAAAATAAATTGCATATTTCTTATCACAGCTGGATGTTTGCAAAATAAATTAAATATTCAAAACATTAATAGAAGAAAATTAACATTTTACACACAACACAGGTAATATACTTGGATCATGCATCGTAATTTACTTTTAAATTTCTACTAGTGTGTATATTTTAGTGGACAATGTTTCTAAAGCTTTTTGTTGTAATGTGAACTTGCCATAGTGTTTCATACTTTTAAAGTTGCAATAACTAACTTTAAGGAAGCTTGACGTGCAGTCAACATATGAAGAGTTAGGCAAAACTGAAAATGAGATTTACACTAATGCAAAATATGATTGAGCAAAAAATTTCAAATATTAATTATTCCTTTAAATGCTGAAGCCATGTTCAAACATTTGAATATTATCCTTTGAAAGATTAATTGAAGAGATACACACTTATACATTGTAAAAAGTATAAAATAGCACTGTTCAAACAATTTTACCATTTGTCTCACAAACATTTTAATACAAGGAAAACTATTTAAAGGCAGCGACGCAATGGTAATTTACATGAATTATCTTTGTACCAAAGCATTTTTACATCATATACAGCAAATGACAGCAAGCATCAAGGAGCACATAAAAATAATTACACACAATTTACATTGTCTTCACACCTGTAAAGTTTATTACCAGAACACTACAAAATACATATTCCCAGTACCCTCCAACAAAAGGCTTCCTAAATGCAATGACTGCATAGCTAAACATTTACAATTGGTAAAAATAGCCGTGTCCTGAATATTTCTTCAATATAAGGTAGAAATAAGGTACACTGCTTAGCAATAAGGGATCGAAGATTTTTAAAATCTGGATATTAATTTGTTGTTGTTCTGTAATCTGCAATCTATGATGTATAATACAGAATGGGTCTCATGTACACTGACATATGTAACAATGATGGTTAATATGATTGACCCAGATTTAATCAACCACTGCCAATAGTGGTGTAATGGTGTTTTGTTAAAATTGCTTGCTGTTACGATGTGAAATAAAACCTTTGTTTTAATGCACAATTAAATAAAAGCTGACTCAGCCCTTAAACTAATTGACTTTGATGCTATAAGTGCTTTAAGGACATCTGGTCACTTATAACCATTCCAGAGTACATGGTCAACTTGAAATCGAAAGAAAATTTCAGATTTTTGTTTGTCTGTTTGTTCCAATGCTGAGGATACAGGTTCAAGTTAAACATAGATATATCAAGCTCCCAAACTCTATCCCCAAATTAGTGTAAGCTAGATAACTGGCAGGTTGGTAGGAAACTTGAGGACAAAAATTAAGATAAAGGCCCAGAGAATGTTTTGTTTTAATGTGGTGATATATTTGTATATGGGCAAAATAGACAATAGGTGCAGGAGTAGGCCATTCGGCCCTTTGAGCCAGCACTGCCATTCAATGTGATCATGGCTGATCATTCACAATCAGTACCCCATTCCTGCCCTCTCCCCATCCCCTCTGACTCCTCTATCATTAAGAGATGATCAGATCAGATTCAATAGGCCTGTTCTAAATATAAATCTTTATATATTTCAAAAGAAGCATCTTTCAGAGCTCGGAGGAAAGTGAGGGGGATCGGGAATAAGACTAATAGCATTTGTCATAACAAAATCAATATGCACATTTTAAACTAATCAATAGTTGTAACAATGAAGGTAATTTAACAGCATCAGGATCTGAGTGCTTCACAACCATGGAAGAAATTATTGAAAAATGTTCATTGTAACATGGGAGATTAAGTGGTCAAGATGTGCACACCAATCCCAGAAATACCAATTAAATAAATCACCAGATCATTTCCTTGTGTTGGTTGAATGATAAATGTTGCCAGAACACTGGTAAAAAGCTCATCAACTCACCTTCAGTGCCTTGGGAATCTTTTAAGGCTGCCTGAGGGGGCAGATGAGCATTGAAATTATATTACAGATTAATATCTTTCCAATTATAATTGAATGCTTGCAAGCTGGTGTCATTCCTTTTCCTTGATTAGAACTAATAACAGCATAACTTTGAGAAGACCTCCACAAATCACACTTGGGCAGGTTCAAGGGGACTTCAGTATCTTAACAATTTATTGCTTACAGTTCTCATTACTGCCGACTACAAATTCACAGCACACTTGTCCAGTGGACATTATCGAAGTCGCAGAGGCTGTGTGTGATTGTTTAATTTTGTTAAATGCGTTTAGACTTTAGAGATACAGCACTGAAACAGGCTCTTTGGCCCACCGAGTTTGCACCGACCAGCGATCACCCCGAACACTAGCCCTATTCTACACGCTCGGGACAATTTGTTTGGACAGTTGGACCTCCTGCAACTTTATCTCCAGGCTTTCGGCCTACATCTTGCATTCCCTTATTTTAACATCTATCTGTCTCTTATTCTTTCTTCAAAGTGTTCTCAGTCAGCAGGAGAATGGGGAAACTGCAAGTGAAACTGATTCTCCATCAATAAATACAATTAGTTACTCCTGACTGCAATCTGGGTGTAAATATACATGAAGATATACACTAAAAGCTGGAGTAACTCAACGGGGCAGGCAGCATCTTGGGAGAAAAGGAATGGGTGATGTTTCAGGTCAACACCCTCTTCCATTGCTCGTCTCAAAATAAACATGGTCCAACTGCTCTATAAGTGAGGGATGGGACAATGGGCCCCTATTGTATCAGTTGTATTAAAAAAAATATCTGCATGCTTCCCATCGACGGAGAACTTGTTTTAAATACATAGCCGAAAACACAACTCAGTCCCCAAATCCTTGCTCCGAAAGGGAAAAAAGATCAGAAGATCTTTTGCAAGTCTATTGACTTCAGCCCTGATTCTCTCATACTTCTCCAAATGTGTTGTAACATTGTCCTCTATCACAGACTCCAGTAATTTATCAACAGCTAACACTGATTGTCCTGTCTTTATCAAATTCCCTCTGACCTCATTTTCTCAGAGAAGTGGTTTGGATCTTTCTTCTTGAAAAATGTATTGTCCATCCTTTCCGTCTTCTGTTTAAATATTCCCCAAGAGAGTCTTTTCTTAAAAAGTAACATAATTTCTTGTTCATCTAGCAAAATGTGCACGGCAATATAACAGATGATATGTAAAGCTAAATACATTTAGAATTCAGAAAATGAATTTACTGTGGCATCATGTTTGACATGGACCATTGTGGGAGGAAGGGCCTGTTCCTGTGTTGTACTGTTCCATGTACTATAAAATTAACAGCCATCAGAATATAGGATTTTATATTAAGATATTGATGAATTGGAATGAAGAGTTACACTTTATCTGCATCCCACCTTTATTATCAAACTGTGCATTGTTAAGAGAGTTTAACCTGCAGCATTAGTTTAATATTGTCAATTGTACTGAGATACAGTGGAAAGCTTTGTTTGCGTGATATCCAGTCAAATCTTACTCTACATGAATACAATCATATACAAGTAAATGAGTGAAACAATTGTACGTTCATCCCTTTCTGGGTTTCAAACACCATCTTGCAACTTTCAAGTCTGAAGCCTCTGAAAAGTCTGATCTTGGCATGCCAGTACGCAAGCAAAGTTTTTCACTGTCTCTGTATACACATGACAACAATAAACCAACACCAAAGCTGCTGCTGTTTCTCTTCCTATAATGGTTCATCAATTTAAGCAGAATTGTTAACAATACCTGTGGTAAATAGATAAAACTTATTGAGAAAGAACAAGAAAAAAAATTTGAAATCAGGAACTATATCAGCATTCTAAATAATGCAGCATAGTGTTGCAGCAGGTAGAGCCGTAGTCTCACAGCGCCAGAGGCAGAGGTTCAATCCTGACCTTAGGCGCTTTCTGTGTGGCGTTTGCACCTTCTTCCTATGGATTTCCTATGTGTGCTCTGGTTTCCTCTCTCATCCCAGAGGCTTGTAAGTTAATTATCCTCTGTAAATTGCCCCTATTCTGTAGGGAGTGGATGAGAAAATGGGATAACATATAACTAGAAAGGGTGATGAATGGTTGACGCGGACTCGGTGGACCGAAAGGTCTGTTTCCATGCTCTGTCTCTCAACTAAACTAAACTATTATAAAGCTGCCAAAAATGCACTAACACCAAGTAGAGTCCCTTGCACAAATAAAGATTGATGACTAAAATTTTGAGCTTGTCTCCACCATTCAATAAAATTGCCCTCTCTCTCCCCCAACCCCTTGCTGTCTTCTGTATCTTTCAAACACACAGGTGCGATTAACAGCTGGCTGCACAGCTGGCAAATCCCAACGCCTGAGATGTCACTTGAACCGCACTGAAATCCACAAAGTCTGTTCTCAGCGATCACAATGGCTGAGTGACCTCTGAAGCTGTAGTCAGCAGCACGCTGTGAAATCTGGTACTTGCAACAACCCAGTGGCAGAGCAGCTGAGCATCCACATGACTTTGACTTCTAGGTAATGAGCAGTCCAGGCATGAGAGCAAAACTAAAGGTCATCCTGCTTGTCTCCGCATCAACAGCTTTGAAAAACCCAAGGCTGCAAATGCACTGTTCCTCAGAGAGACCAGGTGGGATGCGATATCTCTGGATGTGCAGCTGGTCACATATCGGTATGAATTTTTGCCTGCCTATGGTTCCTGACCCACCAGACAAGTCTGGAGAGAAGGAATGGGTGACGTTTCGGGTCGAGACCCTTCTTCACTCTTCTTCGACCCGAAACATCATCCATTCGTTCTCTCCAGAGATTCTATCTCTCCTGCTGAGTTACTCCAGCATTTTGTGTCTATCTTCGGTGTACCAGCAACCGCAGTTCCTTCCTACACAACTATCGTAGAGTGCTGACAACAGGCTCACCACAGAGGAACACATAACAGGAGTATTTCAGCAGCTAAAATCTCAGGGAAAAACAGTCCTTGGTATGCAAAATGTGGTTGTTTGAATGTGTTTCACTAGCTTGCAGTCAGTTTTGAAACTACCCAGCAAGAATAACAATAATACAGATCATACAATGTCAGCAGCTGGTAGAGCTGCTGCCTCACAGTGCCAGTGACCTGCGTTCGATCCTGACTCGGATGCTGTGTGTTTGGTGTTTGCACGTTCTCCCTTGGGTTTCCTCCAGGTGATCCATTTTCATCCCACATCTCAAAGACGTGTGCATTTGTGGATCAATTGGCCCTTTAAATTGCTGTTAGTGTGTAGGTTAGTGGATGAGAAAGTGAGATAACATAGAACTAGTGCAAACAGGTAATTGATGGTCTGTGTGGCTCGGTAGTCTGTTTCCATGCTGCATATTTCAGTTAGTTAGCACAACATCCCTTTAAATAGCAAGTCATTATAATGAGCCCTCACTTGAAAGGGAACTACTCTTGTATGAACTTTTGAGGTCCAATTTATGTTGAGGGCAAAAGCATAACATGAATGTCATGCTCAGATTGATGCCATTGCCAGAGCCCCAAGAAAGCAAGACATGCTATTCCTTAAGTTAGTCTTAACAAAGTAAAATTTGAATTGATGTTCAATGTACATTAAATAATGCTTAAGGAAATGCAGTCATAGAATGTTCAATTGATTTCATTACAATGCCTAAAGATGTATCCGCAGATACTAAAGTGAGAAGAGGAAAGATAAAGTTATCTTAAATTATAACATGCTGGAAACATAACTTCTGGTCCAGCCATATTCAAAGCATTAGAGGCAAATTTATAGCTATTTCATAACCATCATAATTCTATATATTTAAGGAAGCATTGAGTTGGGGTGATATAAATGAATGGTAAAAGATTTCAATGGAGCTAGGGAGGAAATTATATAAAAGATATAATGTGTATAATAGTCTAGCCTAAAAAGTGGCTAACTCACTTTGACAACTTTATCTAATCTAATCCATTGAAAGTCAACAGTACCAAATTGTTGATAAAAGCTTTGAGGATAAAATATGGTATTACTATTTCAATTAAAAAATCAAGACATTCAATAAAACTAAATCTGCTCATAACAAATAATTATAAATAAAATGGCAAATAAATATGTTATGAATATAATACTGGCCTTTTTGAAAGGAGTCAATCCTAATATTATTTTCAACGTCACCACCTTGACAATAGCCTCGAATGAATTACCTACAGAACTTCAATTTTAAATTTCCGTACTAAATGTTGTACTATTTATCTTTGCACTGTGGACTTGATTGTATTCATGTATAGTCTTTATCTTACCTGAATAGCATGCAAATGAAAGCTTTTCACTGTATCTTGGTACACGTAACAACAACAATAATAATAATAATAATAATAATAATAATAATAATAATAATAATAATAATAATAATAATAATAATAATAATAATAATACAAATAAATAAACTATTATGCATTGTTTCTATTATCAATCTTAGGAATCTTGAGGGCAATTCCAACCTAGTGACAGTTTATTATTTTATCAACATAAAAGAGATTAAATCTAGGGTCTTCCTTCCTTGTTCTATGCTAAAAAATGTGGTATAATTATCCAATGAACCACTTAGGGCCAGCCAAACATTAATTATTTTGAAGCCCTTTCCGGAATTAGTGAACTTAATACAAAATCCATTTCCATCATCAATGTCCATTCACAAAAGTAGCAAATCTACATAGAAGCCTTAATCCATTGAAAATAGATTGATCTTGTTTAAGCTTAACCGCTTACCGCTTAAGCGAGAGTTACCGCTTAACGACACTTCAGTTGCATCTGAATATGTTTTCCCTTAAAATTGATGTTCACAATTTGTCAGTAACGTATTGAAGCTACCTCAGCACTCTGCCTCTGACACCACAAAAATCATTGGCTCTTGCTTGCCCATTTCCGCCATGATCATAGCAAGATGGTTCAGGTTGCCATGATGCAAATGCTGAGCTTCCCATAAGTCCAGAATCACGGAGGTAGGACTAGCTTTAGAGGCAAAATAATTGAGATACCTGTTAAAATACAAACAAAAAACAGATATGCTTCAGAATGGTTTTATTTTCTAATTCATGAGCCTCTTAATTTAGAAAATTATTTACCTTTGCAATAAGGTGGATATATTTTACCTTTCGTGACTTTGGTGTCTAACAATCAAATCAGGCCAAAGGTTACTTTGAGCAGAATCAAGTAAGATATGCCTGCTGCCCGGATTTGCTTTACAATCCCTCTCACTCCATGCGTACTTCCACGTATGGTATCGCCATTCAATGCCCACAGAGCAACAGTGAGACTTCATTTGCAACCACATCGCTGATCTGCTTTGGATGACTGGACTGAACCATCAATGGGCCATGCATATTTGAATGAAAACCGGGTATATGTTTCATGCTGAGCAAAAGATAAATTGCTAGTACATTTCAGCAGTTCAAGCAGCCACTGTGCAGGCAACAATTTGGTCAACGTGTAGGATCAAGTCTCTGTATTCAAAGCCATTTCTAATGGGTCTTAATACTGCCATTGTGCCACATTGTCCATGTCTTGTTGCTCCAGGTGGGTGATACAGAGAGAGGATGTAGATGGAAGATTGCAATTAATGCAATAGTCTTTGATTTCTGTTGCTGATTATTTTCTTTGGAGCAATTCAAACACACAAAACAATAAAAAAGCAACACTTCTATAAATGTAATAGCCGAGGGTACCTAAATATACTTTAATGGATGAATGTTTCAAAGTATCTTGGAAATTAATTATACTTAGCAACATTTAGGACAGGGTCATTGCTTCATCAAGATAAGGCAGTATTTTTCATGCCATGAAAAGGCAAACATACCAATAAAACTAAATATCAATGGGATTTAAATGAGAAGTCATTAGGAAGTAAAAATACAATGATACTTCAAAATCAGAAAGATGCACATGCCTGGATTAATTGGCAGCTTAAGATACACCAATTATTCTAATCAAGCATCAGTAATGGGACTTTAAAATTGCCAAGCACAACCTTGTTTTGAGAAGTGGCTGAATCAACATTGAATAGGTTGGATTAAAAATGTTTTAATATAAATTCTAGAAAGACGATATTATTGGTGTAAACTGTTAAAATGCCCACAGGACTGCAACACGATCTTGTGATTCTAAATGTTACGGTTAGATTCTCATTATTGGCACTTCAGCCTGTTAATAGGAAAGTCTTTTCTTTTGGTTTCCATTGATAAAATCGAAGTATTTCAGAAGACAAATACACAAACAGTCCCGTGAGTTGGAGCGCAGGAGGAAGAATCACTTTATAAGCATATTTGTATAACATAAAATAGAAGTGTTGTTTGGATATTATGTATTGTGTGGTATTTTGGGGCTATACCGAATAATCATGGTACATAAATTGAAATCAAAAATAAAATCTTAATAGTTTGATTTGATGCATTGAGGTACTAAGGAGGAGTGGATAAATACTTGCAAGACCATCTTTCTGCTTATAATCACTTGTTTAGCTTAGGATAATTAGTGTAATGCAGATGGTATCCAGCTGTTCCCACCCTCCCCTCCTGCATTACTATTTTTCCTGATCTTAATATTCCCCATGTTTTCAATAAAAAATTCAGATATACAAATTGCAGCTAAAGGCATAAGATTGATGTTCTTATCGGTTCCAAAAGCACAAGGCTGATTACTTTCAATTTAGTTGCTTGATGCGAAGAGGACTTTATTTTTAAGTCATCGGGTTATTGGAACGCTCAAACCAGAAAAGGCTACTGAAATAAAGAGGTACTTTTGAAAAGAAACTGAAGCATTGAGAATAAAAAATGCACACATACAAACTCCCATGAGTTTAAATTATAATACCTAGAACAGATAAAATTACAGGAAAAAATTTGCATATGTATAAATTCATTCAAACCCACCTGTCCAATTTCAATTTATATGCCAGCATTCTCCAGTCACTTCCTCTTGAACTTGGAATATCCAGGCTGCTGCAAATCTTCTGCCTGATCAGATAAGGGATTTTGAAAGCACAAGGTCCCGCTAAAGATGTGCCACAGTTATTTGGCTCCATAAACTGAAAGTCAGTTTGCCTTGCATCCTTTTAGAAATTAAAAAAACCCAAGATTAGTGCAACATTTTATAATGGATTTCAGCAATGCAAAGAGCACCCCACCACAGTTGAAATGTTGTAGGTCAAACACAGTGAAAATCTCCTCTTTCTTCTCCTGGTATTTTATTTTTAATTCATTTTTAACATTTTCAGTTTTTATGTCCCAGTTTCAATTCTGTCAAATTTTTATTTTCAATTTTTGCTCTTCACGTTTATATTGGATCTTTTAAAATGGGGGAAATTACCAATTTTACATTTACTGTATTTTGTGCTGAAAATAATTAAGCAAACATTTTACATTATCTTGGTAACAAAAAATTACCCAAAACATTATTCAGTAGCAATAAATGATCATTCTGTACAAACTTCCTAATCTATTGTTTTCAACAATGCACATTAGGTTACTCAATTTCGCCAGTGTTGATTATGGTACCTGAACGCAAAGATAAGATGCATTATTCAAGACTCATTTTCTACAGCGAATAGTTACTTAAGGGTTATCAAAAGCAAAATCAGCAAAAGCAATATAGGATAACGTTAAAAGTAACATTTCAAGATATTAGGAAGCAATCACCAGATATGTATTTGATGGACATTGTTAATGGTAACATAATCAATCAGCAATCATTAATTTACCATACGGTACTTTTCAATAATGACAGTCATATCTAGTTAAAAAATACGGAATAACATTCCACAGTCGTAGCACAAAATCAGGCCATTTGGCCCATCACATCCATGCTGACCATCAAGTACTTATCTGCATTAATCCTGTTTACCATCAATTGATCTGTAGCCTATTATGTCCATGATTAAAGTGCTTTTTCATATGCTTTTTAAATGTTGTCAAAGTGCCTGTCTTTCTAAATTGCACCCACCCTCAAGAATGCTCCTCCAGATCCCTGTTATCAGTGTCATTGTTTAAGGAAGCTCCCCCCCCCCCCCCTCCTATTTTACAAGATAAATTGGCAATGGGCAACAAAACTGGTTTTACCAGATTCACCACTGGGTGGCGCCAGCAATTGCTGCCTCACCAACAGTCTGTCTGTCCTTTCCTTCTTTGTGTTCAAATTGTATGTGTTAAATGTTTGTTTTTAAGATTCTTTAGCTTGTTTTATGTGGGGGGTTGGGGGGGGGGGTTGGGAGAAACTTTTTCTAATCTCTTGCCTCGGCGGAGATGTAATTTTTTTCCCTATCGTATCTCCGTCCGCACGGTGGCCTAACATCGAGGAGTTGGTGGCCTTTGCTGGAGATCGATCGGGAGCTCCATCGCGGGTGCCTGCGCACCTAACATCGCGAAGCTCGCCATCCCTTTGCCAGGGGTCGACCTCGGAGCTCCAACTATAGATTGTTTGCGGACTTGACATCACAGAGCTTGCGGTCTCTGGTCAGAGACCGACTTCAGGAGCTCCGACCCGCATGAGTTTCGATCGCCCCAATGCGGGAGTATCGATTGCCTCGACGCGGGGGCCTTGACCGCCGGCTGCGGGAGCCCCGACGGATGGTTTCATTGCCCCGACCACGGGAGAATAAAGAGGAAGACTGGAATTTTTTGCCTTCCATCACAGTGAGGAATGTAGGGAATCGGCTGTGGTGGATATTTACGTTAACCTTTATGTAGTTGTGTGTCTTGTTGCTTTTTTGCGTATGGCTGTATGGTAATTCGCATAACACCATACCTTAGTTGGTACATGTGACAATAAAAGACCTTTGAAACCTTTGAACATACATTCCGTCTATAAATTCCACAAAAAAATGGTTAATACATTGACGTGCACTACAAAAAATAGAAGACTATTTAGCTTTTGCACCATACCAATAAACCGTTTGAGTTGTTGGCTTGCTGGAGCAAACATCAGCAGAGCCCAATTTTGAAAAACAATTACAAGTTGCCCCTAAGCCTGCTGTGGGACACCCAAATTCAAATCCACCTTTCAGTATAGGGCCAGATCCAGTATAGAGAATGTGCATCACTGTTTGCCATGGGTGAGGTGCTGGAAGACAGGAAGGTGGTTAATATTGCAGCCTTATTTCAGGAGGGCTGCAAAAAAAACCTTGGCAACTATCGACCAGTAGGCCTGACACTGTGGTAATTAAGTTGCTAAAGGTGATACTTTTGGATAAGATTTCCAATATAAGATACAAGAGGTATAAGATGTACATGCATTTTGAAAGGCAGAAATTGATAAGAGAAGGCCAGCATGAATTATTGTGTAGATCGTGTCTCACAAATGTTATTAAGTAGGTTTGGTGGGGTTGTGGAGTTTAGGGTTTTTGGAAGGCTAAACCATGAATTTAGGTGAATTGAGAATATGGAACCTTCAAGGATTGGAGATGATTATGATGCAAGAAAGTATAATTGGTGACAAGATGAATGTGAATGAGATCAATGATAAAATTGGTGATGAAATAATAAAAACATAAAAATGTCGTGCATTTGAATATCATTCTCATCTTAAAGCATAACTAAACCGGATATGGCAACATGGTGATGAGATAGTTATCACATTCATTCAAACTGCCAAGGCTGGCCTGTGAATGTAGCATTTCCTGATACTCTTGGCCATTTTTTTTTTTTTATATTTTTTGTTTTTTTGGAAGTAAGCACATTACATTTTAATGGTTCCTTTTTACAGGTGCCAAGAATTATTAAAACATTATTTGTACAACTTCCTTTTTAAAAAGAAATGAGAAAGAAAGAAGTAGTGAAGAGTAAAGAATAAATTAGTGAGTATCGAGTGAAAAAAAAAAAAATGTGCGAAAGTAAAGCAGAGAGGAGATTCTCCCACGCAACCAATCGATGTTTTCTTAATCAATTTTCAGTCAAACCCCGAATTTTAATTTTATGCTGATATTACACCGCAAGATTCCACAAGGTCAATAAATGGAGACCAACTCGATAAGAATTGGTCTTTTTTTTCTATTAGGAGGAGTCTCATTTCTTCCAAATGTGCTGTTTCCAACATATTACCAATCCACATTTTAAGTGTTGGTGGAATAGACTTTTTCCACAATTTAAGTATGAGTTTTTTCGCTATTATTAAACCTTGGCCATTTAACTGTTAAATCTCATTTTACTAGAGCAGACATCCATGTCATCTCATTCCATCAGTTAAATCAAATGTTTATTTGTAACCAGAGAATGACTCTCAATATGCAGTCAGATGTTTAAAAACTGCAATACAGATGAACTATTAAGATAAAAGTTAAACTTTGCATAGATTGTACCAAATTTAAAAGGGACCTTTTTTATTTTGCAATAAGCTTCAATTTAAAAAGAAATTTACTTGTAAATACAAATTTGTTTTAAGTGTTTAAATGGAATCATTAAACTATAAAGAAATATTAATAGAATGACCAAAAAGGATAAACAGTGGCAAGTGCAGTGGCAAATGGAGTGATGCTTTAGTAAAGATAACGTCCATCACTTTGGACCTCCTGAACTGTGGTGAGTTGGAAGCAACAGAAGAACAGAAAGAAACGCTGAGGCATGAAACAAAAACCTTGTATCTTGTAACTGTCCTCACTGAAAAAGACACCATAAACATTACAGCAATAGTGTCGACTCAAGGCACATAATTAAAGCCACTGAAGAGAAAAAAAACAAGAGAAAAGTGCAAAGGACTAAAAGCCCAAATAATCACCTTGACATATTAGCTTGCACTGCAGGTTCCTAAAAGTGATAGCTACAGAATGAGAGGTGATCACATTGAGGTGCGAGATTTTGAAAGGATATTAGGAATTAAAACAGATAAGATGCAGAATAATATCATGGATAGAATCAGAGTCATAGGGCACAGAAATAGTCCCTTCGGCACAACTCATCCATGTCGAACAAGATGTTGCATCTAAACCACTCCCATTTGCCCACATTTGGCTCATACCACCCATTTTAGTGTCTTCTGAAAAGTTATGAGATATGAGTTATGATGGTCTCATCTATTTTTTCTACATGATCCCTCTATCCTCTCATTTAGTTAGTCCAAAATTCTATTGATCTCAGCCTTGACTACATTCAAGGGGTGAACATCTACAGCCCTAGGTCGTCATCAATTCCACAAACATCTTCATGAATGTTTGATGCTTCATGAATCTCCTCGATGCTTAGTTGATCAAAATTTCATCCTGAAGCAATACTCTTCATGACAATTCCTGAAAATCTCTCTCAGCGTATCATATCAGTGAGATTACTTCTAATTTCCCAAAATTTTTAAAAGTCGACAAGGAAACGTTATTGACCTTTGATCAGAATTTTACTACGTGGGACTGCAATAGTAAGAATGAATTGGCTTTGTAGGAAATACAACATGGAATTCAGAGAGATGGGGGAAAAGATGGAGGTTGGCTTATTTTAATTAGCTATGATTTCATTCAAAGATTGAATATGAATGAGAGACTAAATGGACTCCTCAGGTTTCTGTGTCCTGAAGAATGACTAGGGTTTGTTTATACGAGTGCTTCAAGTCTGAATTGCATGCAGCAGTTAAATAGTGTGAGTTTATGCTGCAAATTCCAACTAATCACTCCCACTGACCTCTTGCTAAACATTTATACTGTTGTGCACATTTTGTACAATAAATATTTCTGAGTTCCTCGAGAGTTATCTACCAATCATTGTACAATTCCCCTGAGCATGTGTTTCTTATTTTTACATGCAGCTCAATTATATTACAACTGACTCTACTTGGTAGAGATAAGTAACCTTTTTACTGAAACTTTCATTAAAAAAATCGAGACAACTTAAAATGAAGAATCAGCATCATCACTTGAAGTCAGTAATAAGGTATCCTGATTTCCAATCGACTGAACATTTTCTGTACATTTAAAATTAAATAAAGGCTTTTTTGACCTTTTACAATATCAATAAATAATGAATGGATTGTCATTGATATTTTTCTTGCTAACTTTGACAAATGGAAAATTATGTACTACAAGCATGTGAATTCCCTTTCAATTCAGAGGAATATCATACAAGCAGATAACTTGCACAGTATTCATGTTATGATTTCATTATTTTATGAACATGAAACCATTGTACTTTCTTCCCCTTTTAATATGAAATATTTCACTGCTTTCCCTAGAATGTTCCACAGTCTTATACAACACCAAATCGGATCATAGTTTTACACAACACCAAATAGGATCATAATTGTAATCCTTTCACAATTGGCACCATGGATGAATGAACATATGGCGAAGCGTGTTAGTAATGCCTTCCAGCAATTGTGCAAAATGTCAGTATGCTCTCATTATCTTAACGATGCTCATCTTCTTTAAACACAATGGAGGTCAAGTGCAGGTTTCCTGGATGCTCTGTATTCCCAGCACAGCACTGATGCACACATTAGCTATTCCTACTCTCAGAGGGAATGAATTGTCTCCAAACTCTGGTTTCAGTTTTCCGGTAAGAAATTATTTTAATAAAAATTTCTCTCTTATGCCTCTGCATCCTTTTTTTTAATGATGGATTAGTGCCAGACACTCAGGCAAGATGCCTCTATAACAAGCCCATGTGCCTCCACCTTTAAATGAACCCATCCCCAAGCTATTGGATACAATCATCAACTAGCACCTGGAATGCCTAACTCCAGTGGAAATGAAATGCCTAATGTTGCAGGAAGAGACGATGAAGCTTGAATAATAGTAAAGTAATTTAGTTAGAAGGTTCACAAACAAATTAATATATAAAACTTCATGGTAGACTACATGCCCCAGGTAGCTATTCCAGGAAATACCTGAGATACTCCCAACTCCTCAAAACAAAATTGACTTGTTGCATTGGAAGTTGTGAGGTAGGTGCAGAAAAGCTTTGGGGATAAAGATAAGCTAAGGGGCAAGTCATAATGTGGAAAAGCGGGAAGTTATCGGCTTTGATTTGAAATAAAGCATTGCATTTTTAAATGGTGAGTGTAAAATGCAGGCTTTAAAAGGGGCCTGGTTGTCCATTCACAAATATCAGTGTAATTTAACAAGCAGGTCAAGCAAACAACTTGTAAGGCAAATGACACTTCAGCCTTTGCTACGAAAGGATTGGAGTTCAAGGGTAAAGACTTCCTACTGTGACTACATAGCATCCTAGCAAAATTGCATCTGGAATATTGTGTGCACATTTGGTCTTCCTAAGGAAAGATACACTTGCAATATCTAGAACACAAAAATATCACCAGCTTAATTTACTGGGGTGGCATATTTTTCTACTGAGGAGTAGTGAACCAAACTGGGCCTAGACTCTCTTGAGTTTAAAGTCGTGATGCAAACACTTTATGGGGCTTGAAAGGGTAGATGTAAATATGTTGTTGGCGTGTCTAGAACCAGAAATCAACATTTTCAAAATTAGAGGTCAATTATTTACAGCCAAACGGCTGAACAGTAATAAGTACAGTATCCTCTTTGACTGGATAACACGCAGTTCACTACATCTCAGCACACATAACAATAATAAACTAAAACTAAATTTCTTTACCTAGAGTGTGACCAATCTTTGGAATTTTATAACACTGAGGAATTGTGGAGGTCCTGTTGCTGAATAGGTTCAAGACTAAGACGAACAACATTTTGAAGGGTTATGGAATGAAGGGATCTGTGGTTATGCAAGAAGTAGCGCTGAAGATAGGTTCAGGTTTAGGTTTATTATTGTGTAGGAAGGTTACACCGTAGATACAAAATACTGGAGTAACTCAGGGGGACAGGCAGCATCTCTCGAGAAAAGGAATAAGTGATGTTTCGGGTCGAGGCCCTTCTTCAGACTCATGAGTCAGAACTCAGTCTGAAGAAGGGCCCCGACCCAAAAGGTCACCTATTCCTTTTCTCCAGAGATGCTGCCTGACCCGCCGAGTTAATCCACCATTTCGTGTCTGTCTTGGGTTTAATATTGTCAGGTCTACTGAGGTACAGTGAAAAGTTTTGTTTTGCATGCTATCCAGTCAGATCAGATAATACTATGCATAAATACAATCAAGTCAAACTCAAGTACAACAGCTAGCGCAAAGGTACAGAGTGCAGAAAATAGTTCTCAGCATAGCAGCACAACACATCCAGGATCAAAGTCCAATGACCGCAGTGGGGTAGAGGTGAATCAGACAGTACTCTAGCTGACCCAAGGACTGTTTAGAAGCCTTATAACAAAGAGGAAGAAGCTGTTCCTGAGTCCTGTGGTGCATGCTTCAAAGCTTCTATACCTTCTGCCTGGCGGAGAAGGGAGAGGGAGGAATGACTGGTGTCGGACAAATCTTTTATTATGTTGGTTAAAGATCAGCCAAGATCTTACTAAATTGTGGCAAAGCTGTGAGGAGCTAAATAACATTCCCCTGCTTTTATTTTGCATTGTAGCGACCATAGGGATTGGTCCTGAAAGAACAAGCCTCCAGACTCGCCATAGCATATACTTAAGACATCCTAGTAATACAATTCGTTAAAGGTGTTTAAAATGCTAAAAAAAAATTGCCCGAGTCCTGTGAAAACAGGCATTGTATTGGATTAAAAATAGAGACAAAAATTAAATTAACTAAAGTATAATAGCAAAATAATAATTTAGTAAACAAAAAAAAACAAAAACAAAGTAACAGCTGTCCCTCATTGCTGCCAGAATATATTGTTTGAAATGAGGATATGTTCAAGTCTTACATATGCCATTTTAAATTGCATTCGTTGAAATAAGACTTAATTATACTCTAACTGCAATTGCCCTGAATCATACACAAATGAAAATTTATTCTGACTTCTGGCCGGCTGAAATTTTGAGTCAAAATTAGTCTGCTGTGTGCTGTGTGATTTGGGCTTAATTTATCTGATCCTGTAAATTGATTTCATATGATTTTTTTTAAAAACAAGCTAATGTTAAAAGATGATGGGGATTAATCTTGACAGTTTATATATATTTTCAAAAATATCACTTTCAACTTTATAGCTTCACCTCTCTGTTCACCTCTCTGGGACTGAACAAGATCAAAAAGAGGAGAAGGGAAAGAAGAATCATGTGCTGCAAGTCAAGAAGACAATAAAAGGGTGTAGTTAAGGTGGATACACTGGAATTTAGAAGGATGAGGGGGGATCTTATTGAAACATATAAGATAATTAGGGGATTGGACACATTAGAGGCAGGAAACATGTTCCCAATGTTGGGGGAGTCCAGAACAAGGGGCCACAGTTTAAGAATAAGGGGTAGGCCATTTAGAACTGAGATGAGGAAGAACTTTTTCAGTCAGAGAGTGGTGAAGGTGTGGAATTCTCTGCCTCAGAAGGCAGTGGAGGCCAGTTCGTTGGATGCTTTCAAGAGAGAGCTGGATAGAGCTCTTAAGGATAGCGGAGTGAGGGGGTATGGGGAGAAGGCAGGAACGGGGTACTGATTGAGAGTGATCAGCCATGATCGCATTGAATGGCGGTGCTGGCTCGAAGGGCTGAATGGCCTACTCCTGCACCTATTGTCTATTGTCTATTGTCTATTGATATCCCCGGAAATCAGGCATGAGTGTACGACGGATGATCAGCACTATGTAATGGTTAGGAAGTAAATGCAGATGCTGGTTTATACTGAAGAGAGATGCAAAATGCTGGAGTAACTCTCGGGTTTTGGGTTGGAACACTTCTTCAGTCTTTACTCCAGAGATGCTATCTGACCCACTGAGTTACTCCAGCATTTTGTGTCTATCTTCACTGTGTAATGGTTTATTGCCTTTACTGAACGCCCAGTTTCAATGGGGCTATGGCTTCCAGTCCTAAACTCTCCCACTAGTGAAAACTTCCTCTCCACATTCACTCTATGCAGGCCTTTCGCTATTCGGTAAGTTTCAATGTGGTCCCCTCTCCAATTAGGATAGACCCTAATTGTGTTTGTTGGAATGCGGAGGCCAGCCCATTTCTTGATCAAACCGGTGACACTGAGGTATGGTCATTCAGGCTGGATAATGTTATCTTGAACATTTTGCAGTCCAACGACAGTCAAGGCTGTTCTGATGAAGACCCTCGTCCTCCTCCGACTTCTGCCAGTACTTAGAAGTCCTTCTGCAGAGTCCCTGCTTTCTCTACACTACATGCCCTTCCATCTTCCTTCATGTCATCTGCATTCATGCCTTCAATTTGCTCATCTAAGTCATTCGTCTACAATGTGAAGAGTAGTGGCCCCAGCACCGACCCCTGCAGAACACTCCTGGTCACTGGCAGTCAACCAGAAAAGGCTCCCTTTATTCCCACACTTTGCCTTCTGCCATGCAGACAATCTTTCTACTGATGCTAGTATCTTCCCTCTAGTACCACGAGCACTCATCTCCTTTAGTAGCCTCACATGTGGCACCTTATCAAAGGTCTGAAAATCCAGGTAAATAACAATCACTGACTTTCCCCTCACATTCGTCAATGTTTTCCTTCATGTTATATACATTTGACATTTCTTCTCAGTGTCAGTGCCTTTGCTCATTATCTTCATAGTTCCACCTAAACTCTGGCTAATGAATCATTTCATTGGACCAATTTGGCCCACCCTTGATCGCAGGATGTCCATAATTGAAATTAAGGGAAGAATTTTAACAATGCTTTTCCTACACACTTGCATGCAGCAAGTAAGGCAAGTGGGCAATCAATAGATTTTTTTCATTGTGGTAACATCTGCTATTGAGGGCATGCAGCGTAGGTTTACTAGGTTAATTCCCGGAATGGCGGGACTATCATAAGTTGAAAGACTGGAGCGACTAGGCTTGTATACACTGGAATTTAGAAGGATGAGAGGAGATCTTATCGAAACGTATAAGATTATTAAGGGGTTGGACACGTTAGAGGCAGGAAACATGTTCCCAATGTTGGGGGAGTCCAGAACAAGGGGCCACAGTTTAAGAATAAGGGGTAGGCCATTTAGAACTGAGATGAGGAAAAACTTTTTCAGTCAGAGAGTTGTGAATCTGTGGAATTCTCTGCCTCAGAAGGCAGTGGAGGCCAATTCTCTGAATGCATTCAAGAGAGAGCTGGATAGAGCTCTTAAGGATAGTGGAGTCAGTGGGTATGGGGAGAAGGCAGGAACGGGGTACTGATTGAGAATGATCAGCCATGATCACATTGAATGGCGGTGCTGGCTCGAAGGGCCGAATGGCCTCCTCCTGAACCTATTGTCTATTGTCTATTGTCTATTATCTGCAGAGCGCTCAGGTCTCAATTTGAAACTCCATCTTGATGCAACTTCAGCCCTGTCACTGGGGACGCATGTGGATTGTTCTGTTTTGGGAATTATCTCCAATAATAGAGCTCAATCTAACTTCCATCAAACCCTGGTAATTTACTGGGGACTCAGGGTAAAATGATGTTCATTGAACTGAGGACTGCCTAAATTTCCTTTCACCTTGCAATGCTGATGGTACTCTAAATGTTAGCAGCTGGCAATTGCTATAAAATGAGATGGACAGAACGTCATTCCACCACGCGGTGGTATAATCCATCCAGCTGTCCAAATGCAAACCAGCCAAACTGATCACACTACTGTGGTTTGACAAAACCTGATATTTGGCACAATTGTAATAATGCATCACTTTCCACTTTAAACATGTCAACACTTTTCAGAGGAAATTGCAGTGGTTTTAAAAAACCCAACCTGTCTCCCCCTTCTGGTATAGTTCTTTCAACGTTAATCAGAAAGCATTCAACTTAAATGGGAGGGAATGCAAGTGGTGGGGGATTGCATAGCTTTGCTGGCACTGTGGTAGGAAATTAGGCACTTCATAAAATGCTTTCCTCTTGGCATGAGCCTTTGTTAATACTACTGCCAAATTGGCTGGAGGTAATCAAAGACCTTGGAGGGGTCGGCTGCTGTTTCTCTACAGAAACAATTAAAAAAATGGAACACACTCTGTATATTCATTTGCAAAATAACTAGTTTTTGCTCAAGGCAACATTCCATGACTAAAATATTTAACATATCATTCTTGCTGACCATTTGCATTATGAAAATAATTTAGTCTACATCTGTGCACAATAGAACATGGGCTGAAAATAAATGGGGCACACATTGCCATCTAGACCTGAGGCTGAACAAACATAGCTTAACCCAGGTCCTCAGTGTGTCTCCATCCACCACTCAGGCCAGGTTTCTAAAGGGGCGGCACAGTGGCGCAGCGGTAGAGTTGCTGCCTCACAGCGAATGCAGCGACGGAGACCCGGGTTCGATCCCGACTACAGGTGCTGTCTGTACGGAGTTTGTACGTTCTCCCCGTGACCTGCATTGGTTTTCTCCGAGATCTTCGGTTTCCTCCCACATTCCAAAGACGTACAGGTTTGTAGGTTAATTGACTTGGTAAATGTAAAATTGTCCCTAGTGGGTATAGGATAGTGTTAATGTACGGGAATCGCTGGTCGGCGTTTCCACACTGTAAACCACATCTGTTTCCACATCTCTAAACTAAACTAAACTAAACTAGCTTGGGGACAAATCCTTTTTTCCACCACATTGGATGGGAACAGTAACGGATGCGACTCCCAGCCTGGGATGTCTCTTGCCTTTGGTTCAGACAAGCTAGGATCTCTGCTCATTGCCAAATGGGAGAAGTACACCAACCTTCTGGCTAGTGGAAGCAAATCATCTCAGAGCCATAGTCAAGGTTTTTTTGGCTTTGATTCCAAAGAAGGTGAAAAGTTATTTTGACTACCTCACAAATCAAGTTTCAAAATCTGTTGGGGTAAGCATCACACTCTTCCCAAAGGGAATTAACGTTGGTCCCTCTTAATGATAAATACCTATATTCAAATAACTAAATCCATCCTTGGGGAAAAATATCCAGCTTGGGTCTGTTCTTTAAATATGCTTGGACTGAAAATTGATCAACACAAGTAAAATGTGATTTCATTTGTTTCTGGTTATATCAAGTCTATTTAAAAATTCAACCGGGCACTGTCATGGACTACGTTTATTCTCACAATGAGATTTCTGCATTAAATATGCACATAATGATGCCAACCTCTTCGGATCGTTCACCTTGTTGTGATGAAGAGGCTATCGTGCCCCCATGATTCCGAGAGCGATGCCGTCGGAAACACTAGCTTCAGGTAGGGCCACCCATGGCGGCAAGGTCGAGGATGAGGGTCCAGACTAAGAACGATCCAACCTACAAGACCTCAACAGCAGACCAGGCGGACAAAGTTATCTTGAACTCAACGGTTGTGAAGGCGGATGAAGGCTGGTTCCCTCGCCGTTGGAATAAGTCGATTGATTTGTGAAGGACCGTGTGCTTCTTGGAATGCAACATCAGGTACACGTTAAACTAACACACGCACAGGCGTCTTCATTCTGTGAGCAGCACAAAACTTCACTCAAGACTTTCGGCGATCGGGGAAGGGCGACGGGAGCAGGCTACGTGATGGCTGTAAGCTCCTAGTCAAGAACCGGCACGGAAGCGGTGAATACTTGATTCAATCGCTCAACTTTGGACTCATAAGCCACCTGAGAGTTCATAAAAACAATGCAACGTAGACCATCATCCTCGACCTTGAGGGATAGCCATGACGACGACGAATGATGCCATACTCAGTGTGTTCCACTTGGTTCTGAACCCCATCTACCCTGAGTCCTCTCTATAGAACAGGTATCTATTATTACTCACTGTCTTACTTTCAGTGCAGTAGAGGAATATACTGCAGTCCTCCCTGAGCAGTTGCTAACCTGATGCTGGGAACACGAACAATGTCTTCCTCCAGTTTACTTGCCTGTTCTCCTTTGGACTGCCCAGCAGTTTTCTCTTACCACTCACAATGCCGATTTCCACCTTAAGCTCGTAATACTTGCTTGATACATTCCTTGCCAATCTCCTGACCTTCATCTCGTGACCTGAAGGTCAGCCCCACATTCCTGTCTCACCAAACCTCAGCCAACTCCCCTACCTGGCTCCATCTTCCTGTCATTCTTCACCCCTCCACAGAACACCAATCACTTGCTGCCCCCTATCTCACCACTCCCCCTATTCTCGTTATACCAGTTTTATCCCTCTCCATTCTTAGTCTGGATGCAGGGTTTTGACCTGAAACATCAACAGTTCCTTTTCCCCCACAGATACTGTTCAAACCGTAGAGGACCACAATGTTCCTCCAGCAGATTGTTTGCGGCCTCAGATTCCAGTAACTGCAGTCACTTGTATCTACAATCATTTATTGACATCCCCAGGCTCACTCCATAACCTTCCTATCACTGACCAGCCCTTGTCTGATTCAACCTTTCTTCAGCCCCTGACTCAGTGACCGTACCACTGACAGCAATTAACTCCTGTTGCAGATACCAAATCTCTGATACCATCCACAACCAGCGATCACCAGCCACACCATCATTGATCAAAACAGTTGTCCCGCATACTATGTCCACCTTCTTCCCCCCAACATTCTGCATCGCACCTATTCTCTCTCCTCTGAAAGCTCCCAGATTGAACTGTTTGTCCATTCAGGTACAGAAGGGTAGCGACCTTACACTGGTATGAAGGCAAATTAGTCATGCCCAACACATTGGGCGATACTAAATTTTGAAACAGCAATCAAGCAAACAAAATGGTCACTGGCATAGCACATAGTGAGGGATTAACAAGCCCCTGCAGCACTAATGACTTTCTTCGATGGAACTTCAGTTTGAATTCTTCATATTCAATTACTAAAGAAATCACAATATTACAATTTGCTAATTAAACATCGGATTCAAACTGTGAGTAATTGCTTCGTCTAATGCAAAATATTCATAAGAATGAATCTCTAGTTAGTGCCCGTGAGTCTCGACAAATGCTGATGGAATAAATGCAATGGGAATATCAAAGCTTAGCTCCTATTGTCCTTATCCTAGATAAAGAAAATTGCAGCACCAATAAAAAAATATTGCCAAGTTATAGTCCCCACCTACCTGAATGCTTTTAATTACATTGAGTATCACCATTATATTTCATTAAGTTTTTTTAATAGGGATGTGCCCAGATTTAGCAGTAGCTAAGTAGCAAATGATTCAGAATATAAAAGGGAAGAGTAAAATTTATTTAACATCCTCCATGTCATGAATAACTTGCTTAAATATTTTCTATTCAGTTTTCTTTCTTTTCTTAAAAGCTCAACTGGCCGAATGGCCTACTCCTGCACCTATTGTCTAGTGTCTATTGTCTATCCAGCTTAACCATAAGTTAGTTATGGATCTAACATCCAATAAAGCTAAGTTCCAATATATTGCTCATTTGACTGGGGCAGCATGGTGGTGCAGCGGTAGAGTTGCTGCCTTATGGTATCAGAGACCCGGGTTCCATCCTGACTATGGGTGCTGTCTGTACAGAGCTTGTACATTCCCCCCATGACCGCATGGGTCTTCTCCAGGTGCTCCGGTTTCCTCCCACATTCCAAAGACATACAGGTTTGTGGTTTAATAGGCTTAGGTAAAAATTGTAAATTGTCCCTAGTGTGTAGGATAGTGGCAGTGTAGAGGAATCACTGGTTGGCGTGGAATCGGTGGGCCAATCGGTGAAACAATCGTTTTTATTTTGGACTTCCAGTTTTCACATTGCCTTCGTACAAAATTCATTCATTCATACAGTCATGGGGAGAAGGCAGGAGAATGGGGTTAGGAGGGAGGGATAGATCAGCCATAATTGAATGGCAGAGTAGACTTGATAGGCCAAATTGCCTAATTCTACTTCTATCACGTGATCTTATGATCCTTTCTAATACATGTTATAGCTATGCAAATTTGCACTATTATAAAAATATTTCTCCAGAAATCTGAAAATATTTAGATACGTCTTACCTTGGCAAAGTTGAAGTGAATGTGAAAGCTTTGTCCTTCTCCTTCTACTTGCCAAACCCAAATTTTACCATTGAGTTCAGTCGTGGATTGACTGTACCGTTCCAGAGTGAAGGTACAGTGCAGATTTCTTTGACAGCCATTCCAAATGTGATAAAATGGAATTTCCTGGGAAATTAATAAGTTGGCTGTTAATCATTGAAGCGTTAAGGTAGAAAGAAAACATATATATAATTGAGCTGGAGGTAATCATAGAATCATAAATGTTATCCCGTGGAAGGAGATCATATTGTCCACTGATCTGTTCAGCTCTAATCCTGTCCAAAGCCTTAAGATTATTATTCCTTCCAATACGCAGCCAGTTCCCAATAGAAAACTATACCCAAACCTGTTCCCACTACACTTTACCTTTAGAACCTTACCAGACCTTTCATGAAAAGTGTATCTGTTAGAGTCTACAGAGTTTTTCAAAGTGAGAATACATTGACTGCAATGGAAAAATATACAAATGTATTTTTAAAGTATCAAGGAGACATAGTGTAACCATTTTATAAGTGACCAATGCTGTACGATTCATGTTAAGATTTTTATTTGGTTTTTTTTTCAAGATGTTCTTCCAGCTTCAGAAATTCAGTTTGTACTTTCCACAATTTTGAAAAACTGTGTGAAATGCTGAGGACAAAGTGCTTAAAACAGAATGAAGGGTGGAGGGGAAGAATCATGCGGGAATCTAGGCAGATTATTTGTCATTTAAAGGCTTCTGGTGACATTGTGGGATGAAGGGCCTGTTCTTGTGCTGTACTATGATATATGTTCTATGAACTGCACACAGTACAGTAAGTGTAGTCTTTACCAACAACTTGTACAGCTGTTCTACAATGTTCCAACTTTTATCATCAATACCCTCCCTAATGAAGCCAAATGTGCTAAATGCTGTCTTTATCATCCTGTCCAACTGAACCATCAATTTTAAGGAACCATGCAACTGCAAACCGAATAAGTCTGAAGAAGGATCCTGACCTGAATTGCCACGTATCCATTTTCTCCAGAGATGCTGCCTGATCCATTGAATTACTCCAGCATTTTGTATCTATCAACTGTAATTCTAATCTTTCCATTCCATAACACCCTCCAGGGCTCGACCATATTTTTGCACAAGAGATTTCCTGGTTTCACAACCGTGTGAGTGTGTTAATGTATGTATGTGTGTGTCTGTGTCTACACATGTGCATGTGTGTATATATAACTACGTGAATATATATATATATATATTATATATATATATATTATATATATATACATATATATACGCATATATATATATATATATATATATATATATATATATATATATAAAAGAGTTGTAAAACTTTAATTTGTTTTGAAAGACTTTGTCAGAAGAAATTATCTTCTCAGAAATTTAACCTGATACCACCACAGCTGCGTTACTCGAATATCTAAGAATTTTAAATTGTTTTGCCAAACACTAATAGTTACACTTGAGTGACATCTCATTTTGCCCTCACATTTTTTTTATTGTATTCTATGCATTGGGAAAAAAACCGCAGGATACAAAACTTTAATTGTACTATTCTTACAGGTGGTGCTATCAGGTTAATGCAGCATCATTAAGTGCAGTGAAACTCAATAAATGTTATGTGGCATCATATTGACCCTGTCCTCCACCTTCCATGATGGAGATTATACATTTTTCGAGTGCATCGGATTAATGCTGTCACTGCAGGCACTTTCGCAGATGTAATTACTCTCCCAGCTCACCTTTCCCTCTAATCTGCAGCCATTCATGAACTTTCATGACATATTTTTTCATCACTCCTGGCAAGTTCACTTCTTGGTCCTCACTGCTTGATAGCTGCTTCTCTCACTCTGTATTTATCTCTCTCGGTTGGTTTTTGACACTCCCTGAATTATTATTTTTTTCAAGCCACTTATTAACCTTTCCTGGACTGACTTCTGTCGCATCCAGTTTGATCATCAGACACCACTTTCTGGTTTATGATTCCACACTGAGCTTTTCTTTTTGAACTTTCCACAAATTCAAAAATGCTAATATATCCCAACAAACTGTTACCTACATTCCCGCAGTGTACAAACCCTCCACCTCACCAGCCATCTCCTCCTCCCCTCTACCCTACGTCCCTCCTGCTCAGGTTACCTCAAGTCTTCTTTCAACCACATTCCTTTAGATGTTCTTCATTTTCTCCCTCCCTCTCCCCTCCACTTCACACTTTCCTGTTCTTTATTTTTAAACTTCCTTTCGCCCATCACCTTGCACACCATCTGTATTTAACCTCATTTTGTCTAGACTCTCCACTTGCACTGGCATGGGAGATCTATTGGTGGATTAATGTTCAAACTATTCGCCTTCATGATAACCAGACAATAGATACAAGCACAGGCCCTTCAGCCCCGAAGCCAGTTCCGATTTTCAATTAAAGATAAGATGTGCAGGAAGGAATTGCAGATGCTGGTTTAAACCACAGATCGACACAAAAAACTGGAGTAACTCAACGGGTCAGACAGCATCTCTGGACAGAAGGAACTGGTGATGTTTCGGGTCGAGACCCTTCTTCAGACAGATTTTCAATTAGATGGCAACTGACCTATTTCTTATTACACTTACCTTCATATTTTGCCTCATAAACTGTTACTTTAAAAAAAAATTACCTTACCTCTCCAGCTTTTGCAGGAGAGGAGGGAGTTCCAGATTTTGCCCACTCTTTCTATCAACACAAGCATTTTGATATCACCTCTGAATGACCTCATTCTCACTTTAAGGTTACTTCAACTTATTTTAGGTGTCCCCATCAAATTAATTAAATCTTTCAATCATTTTAAACACTCAGTGATACAATTTCATAATTGTTAACAAAATAAATGGAATACAACATCAGTCCCAATTTAACCATACAGTCGGTTAAAATCTTGTTCAAATTCTGCACTGCCTCAAAGCTAAAATAGTCTTTGGTGATACCTAAAATTGAACACATAACTACATAAATGGTTAACAAGAACTTTTTATAGCTACGGTTTAAGTTATATGCACTATCGACTCTGGAGAGGGAGACAAATGTTCCAATAGCTTTTGTAATTAGTTCTTGTATTTATCCCCCACCGTTTGATGATTTTGCTATTTGCATCAATTAATCTCGCCGCCTATTCACATTTTCTAGCCTCTAACCGTTTTAAAAATACTCTGATCTTTCTTCGTAAGTAATGTCACACTTCCTAAAAATGAGCTCTTTCTGCCACAGTGCTAACTCTCACTTAATCTGTCAATTTCACTTTGCAAGTGCTCCAATCCACTGAATTTATCAAGTCACGTACCCTGATAACATGATTATCCAGCTCTCTATCCTTTCATCTCAGTCATTTACGAGTGTTGTGAAAAACGTATGTCTTAGGGCAGATCCCTGGGGCACACCAATATTAACAATTGAGTTTGACAAAATATTTGTTATTTCTACTCTGTCCTTTTTCCATCAATCTTACGTGCAGCACTTTATTGAATGCCTTTAGAGCTTTAATAGATTACCCATTATCTGTATTGGGAATACAAATGCTTCTTTTTAACCTATGCGTCTTGTGTAATGATGTTTCTAATCGATTTTACCTGATAGCTGTCCAGCAGCTTACTAGTCCAGAGCGACCTTTGTATGTCATGTATGGAAAGTCGTAAATTGTGATAGCTGTCTTTAAAGTGAAGAATCTTAGGCTCATCTAAGAGTTGCCCTCCAAGATGTCTCTCCAGTTGCATTACTTCCTGTATGAGAGAATATAATTAATGATAGTAACTAGCTAATTAACAGCTTTGAAATTACATTCAACATCAATTTAACCATGCTTAAGAAATGCCTTCATTGCTTCAACAAAGGCAAGTTCATAAGTCAGAAGCAGAAAGTGTGGCACGGTGCCAGAAACTCGGGTTTGATCCTGATTACGGGTGCTGTCTGTACAGACTTTGTACATTCTCCCCGTGATCGCTTGGGTTTTCTCTGTGATCTCCGGTTTCCTCCGACACTTCAAAGACATACAGGTTTGTCGATTAATTGGCTTCAGTAAAATTGTAAATTGTCCCTAATGTGTAAGATCGTGCTAGTGTATGGGGACTGCTGGTCGGCGTGGACTCGGTAGGCCAAAGGGCCTGTTTCTGCACTGTATCTTTCAACTAAACTGAACTAAATTCGGACATTCGGCCCATCGAATCTACTCCACCATTCAATCATGACTGATCTATCTTTCCCTCACAACCCCATTCTCCTGCCTTTTCCCTAAACCCTTGACATCCTCACTAATCAAGAATTGGCAACAACTGGATTTTTATATTTTTTAAATGAAACATTACTTTTAAATGGGTTCACACAATTAAAATATTGAGAAAAGGAAATTAAATATGAATATGTTAAACAGAAGGCTGGTTAAAGGCAAGAAGAGTGAAAGTAAAATGCAAGTACAAAGGAGCTAAGCAGGTAGTTCAGAGAAGAGGTCAAGAAAATGACTGGAACATGAACGTAGCTGGAAGGTGAACTGGGTAAGAAAGATAAAAACAAAGAATTGTTGATGCTGGTTTATACCAAAGATGGACACAAAGTGGTGGAATAACTCAGCGGGTCAGGCAAGATCTCTGGAAAAAAAGGATGGATGAAGTTTCAGGTTGGGACCATTCTTCAGACTGAAAGAAGAGGGTAGGTGGGTGGAGAGCAGGAGGTGAGAAAAGACCATGACCTATCAGGGCCAGCCACACATGACCTCAGGCAGGGTGGTGCCCTGGTGGGCCCATTGTCAGAGCAGGATCATGGGACACAAAGGAGATGCAAGCGAGGGATCCATCTATGACAGCAGGGGAAGATACCATGTTTACTGAAGAAAGAGGACATCTCGGATAACCTGGAATGAAAAGCTTCATCTTGGGAGCAGGTGCAGTGGAGACAGAGAAATTGAATGTATGGGTTAGCGTTTTTGCAAGACACGTGTGGGAGGAAGTGTAGTCCAGAAAACTGTGGGATTCAGTAGGTTTTTAGTAGATGTCAGTTGATAATCTGTCCCCTGTGCAGACAGAGACATCATGAAAGGGGAAAGAAGTGTCAGAGAGAGTCCAAGTTAATTTGAGGGTAGGACTGAACTTTGTGGTAAAGTTAATGAAATCAACAAAATCAGCAAATTGCCCCTCACCAGGTACTTTCACCTGCAACTGCAAGAGATGTAACAACTGGCCCTATACCACCTCCCTCACCTCCATCCAGGGACCACAACAGTCCTTCCAGGTGAGACAGAGGTTCACATGCACCACCTCTCACCTCATCTACTGCATCTGGTGTTCCCATTGTGGTCTCTAGTACATCAGCAAGACCAAGCGTAGACTCAGTGTCCATTTTATCAAACACTTGTGCTCTGTCCACCCAGGCTCACTCGATTTCCCAGTAGCTTACCATTTTAACTCCTCTTCCCATTCCCTTCCAATTTTTCTATCCTGGGCCTCCTCAATTGCACGAGTAAGGCCACAGGCAAACTGGAGGAACTGGACATCATATTCTGCTCGGATGGCTTGCAACCCAATGGTATAAACATTGAATTATCTAATTTTAGGCAACTACAAACCCCCTGCTGCCCATTCTTCCCCCACCCTCTTTCTCCCCCCCTCCTCTTACCTTTGCCCCACCTGACCTTGCCTCTTCTGCCTTTTTATCTCTGGCCTTTGTCTAACTATCTTCCTATCAAAAACCACCCTCACACATATCCAGCTATTACCAGCCAGGTTTTGTCCTGCCCCTTCTCTCTTCCAGCTTTCTTCCCCCTCCCCCTTAAAATCAGTCTGAAACAGGGTCCCGACCTAAAACATCACATATCCATGTTCTCCAGAAATGCTGTCTGTCCCATTGAGTTAATCTAGCACTTTTGTCTTAAGGCCTAAGAGACTATTTTCTCCAATAAATTTCTCTTCTCACTCTTATATTATATGCTATCTGTGCTTTCATAGCTCTTCTTTAATTTATTTAATCTGCAAACAAATAATGAAAGCGGAAAGAAACAAGCCTGATTGCATTAATATGGACTAATAAGTTACTGCTTTACTGCTTATCATTAAACAAAGTCATATGGTTAACATGAGTATGATTTATTGTTTCCACATAATTTAATAGCTTTCACATTTCTCTCTGGGACAATTTTCCTTAATTACACATTTTCTGCCTTTCTTACTATGTTGTGAATGAGATCTGAGTGAATGTGCAATGACAGTGGAAAGTAATAACTTATTCAGTGCTTAGAATTCTTGAATTGTTTGATTAAATCCCCAAAGAAGCACAAATGTTCCTTTCTGATTCTTTTTTAATTGTTTTGAATCAGGATAATAAGCAGCCAATTTCCCAAATGGAATTATAGATAATAGCTGTCGATCATGTAATTTACTAAAAAAAAAGTTCCAAAACTAAAATTAAACTTTAAAATGCAGCTGTAAACTTCAGCTTAAATTTAAATAAGTAGCTATTTTATGCTGCAGGGCTTTTCGAAATGAGTCTCACAGTAACACCTCCTCACTCCAACACAGTCTTGTAGGATATCATCCGGGCTGCCTCAGAGGCACAAATGTCATCAAGTGCTTTATCAATGACTTTCATTCCACAGTCAGATCAGGTATGGGACCGCTAACTGATGATTATACAATGTTTAATTTGATTCATAAATCTGGAGGCAATGAAGGAGCCCATATTCACCTTTGACATTCAGTCAAGAGCTGGTAAAAGGCAAGCAACAACACAGCAATGCGCATCGCCAACCAGAGAGGTTCTAACTATTTATTATGCATAGCATTCAACAACATTACCATTACCTAGACCCCCCATTATCAATATCTTCATGGATACCTTTGGACAGAGGCACAAGTGGGTCAACCAGTGGCATGGTAGAGTTGCTGCTTTGCAGCAGCAGAGACCTGGATTGGATCCTGACTACTGGCGTTGCCTGTACAGGGTTTGGTCGTTCTCCCAGTGACCGTGTGGGTTTCTCCAGGTGCTACGGTTTCCTCACACACTCTAAAGAATGTACCAATTTTGGAGGTTAATTGGCTTTAGTAAAATATGTAAATTGTCCCTAGTTTGTAGGATAGTGCTAGTGTATGGGGATTGTTGGTTGGCGCGGACTTGGTGGGCCGAAGGGCCTGTTTCCATGCTGTATCTCTAAACTAAGCACATAATCACTGTTTTTCTTAGCTCAAAGGTGAACTTCCTGCTGTATATGGTTCACCTGACTCCCCAAAGGTTCCTACAGCGAAAAGGAACATGTCAAGAGGTTAGTATATTACTCAACATGGCCCAAGTGATTGTATTGTCAGCAACTTGCAAATGCTGAACATCATCCAGCACACGTGAATGGTTCTCCAAGCATCATATCGTTTAAAAAATCCATTGCAAGGTATTGGATAAGGTTATAACCATATAACCATATAACCATATAACAACTACAGCACGGAAACAGGCCCGTTCGGCCCTACCAGTCCACGCCGACCACTCTCCCTGACCTAGTCTCATCTACCTGCACTCAGACCATAACCCTCTAATCCCCTCTTATCCATATACCTATCCAATTTACTCTTAAATAATAAAATCGAGCCTGCCTCCACCACTTCCACCGGAAGCCCATTCCATACAGCCACCACCCTCTGAGTAAAGAAGTTACCCCTCATGTTACCCCTAAACTTTTGTCCCTCAATTCTGGAGCTATGTCCCCTTGTTGGAATCTTCCCCACTCTCAAAGCGAAAAGCCTACCCACGTCAACTCTGTCCGTCCCTCTCAAAATTTTAAAAACCTCTATCAAGTCCCCCCTCAACCATCTACGCTCCAAAGAATAAAGACCCAACCTGTTCAACCTCTCTCTGTAGCTTAAGTGCTGAAACCCAGGCAACATTCTAGTAAATATCCTCTGTACCCTCTCCATTTTGTCGACATCCTTCCTATAATTTGGCGACCAGAACTGCACACCATACTCCAGATTCGGCCTCACCAATGCCCTGTACAATTTTAACATTACATCCCAACTTCTATACTCGATGCTCTGATTTATAAAGGCAAGCATACCAAACGCCTTCTTCACCACCCTATCCACATGAGATTCCACCTTCAGGGAACAATGCACAGTTATTCCCAGATCCCTCTGTTCCACTGCATTCCTCAATTCCTTACCATTTACCCTGTACGTCCTATTTTGATTTGTCCTACCAAAATGCAGCACCTCACACTTATCAGCATTAAACTCCATCTGCCATCTTTCAGCCCACCCTTCCAAAAGGCCCAAGTCTCTCTGTAGACTTTGAAACTCTACTTCATTATTAACTACACCACCTATCTTAGTATCATCTGCATATTTACTAATCCAATTTGCCACACCATCATCCAGATCATTAATGTAAATGACAAACAACAGTGGACCCAACACAGATCCTTGGGGTACTCCACTAGACACTGGCCTCCAACCTGACATACAATTGTCAACCATTACCCTCTGGTATCTCCCATTCAGCCATTGTTGAATCCATCTTGCAACCTCACTATTAATACCCAACGATTTAACCTTCTTAATCAACCTTCCATGTGGAACCTTGTCAAATGCCTTACTGAAGTCCATATAGACAACATCCACAGCCTTGCCCTTATCAATTTCCCTGGTAACCTCTTCAAAAAATTCAAGAAGATTAGTCAAACATGACCTTCCAGGCACAAATCCATGTTGACTGTTTCTAATCAGGCCTTGTTTATCCAAATAATTATATATATTGTCCCTAAGTATCTTTTCCATTAATTTTCCCACCACAGACGTCAAACTAACAGGTCTATAATTGCTAGGTTTACTTTTAGAACCTTTTTTAAACAAAGGCACAACATGCGCAATGCGCCAATCTTCCGGCACCATCCCCGTTTCTAATGACGTTTGAAATATTTCCGTCATAGCTTCTGCTATTTCTGCACTAACTTCCCTCAATGTCCTAGGGAATATCCTATCAGGACCTGGAGACTTATCCACTTTTATATTTTTCAAAAGTGTCCGTACCTCCTCTTCTTTAATCCTCATAATTTCCATCACTACTCTACTTGTTTCGCTTACCTCACATAATTCAATATCCTTCTCCTCGGTGAATACCGAAGAAAAGAAATTGTTTAATATCTCCCCCATTTCTTCCGGCTCAGCACATAGCTGTCCACTCTGACTCTCTAATGGACCAATTTTATCCCTCGCTATCCTTTTGCTATTGACATATCTGTAGAACCCCTTGGGGTTTACTTATACTGACATTAACTACCAAACCTTTGGTTTCTACCACTGAGAAGAACAAAACATAACAGTAACACTACCATTTGCAAATCCCCTTTCATATCATACTCCATTCTTACTTGGAAAACTATCACAGTTACTTCATCAGCACAGTCTAATTCTTGTAATTTCCAAAAGCACTGAGAAAATAAGTTAATCAGAAAAAAAAAATCAGTGGCTCACGGCAGTGGATCAAGGGCAGTTAGGGGTAAATAATGCAAATGATTTTGTTAACAATTTCCACATCCCACAAATTAATTGTTTAAAAATCATGAAGATTTCTGTCAGTAATTGATGTATTTCTACCCAGTAGATGGACTTAACAAAAACAAAATCAGACCCAAATCTCTTACTATAGGTTTGAAGCTTCTTGGGTAATTGATAATATAAACACAATTAAATGCAAAGTTATTCATTGTTACAATATCTTGGAGCAGACATAGTGTTTTTATAATAGTTTGTTCTCTCAAAAGACTTGAAACAATCCATCTTATTATCAGTTAGGGAATCATATCTGAGGCAGCTTTAAATAGCTAAGAGACAAAAATTGTGAAATTGTTATTCCCTGTATCCCCAAAACTAATTGGATCAGCCAACAAATTAGGCAGCTGACATAATGTGCCATTTGACCACCTTTCTGTAATGCAGAACAGAAGAATACACTCTCACCTCCATATTAATTCATGCAACATGCTGTGAGCTTATCTGAGCTATTTCATGGAAATATGTTTCCACACAGCTTAACCAGTCCAATGACCACTAACTAGATTTTTATTTGAATTGAACTACTTACAAAAGGTGTGGTGTTTCAAGGTTTTTTTTTGCAAAAGCCAAATTGTAGCTTAGTTGGCTGATGATTGGTTCAATTTCTCATTTGCAAATTGCAACTTGAAGATCAGGTAGCATGCCAACAGCATGAAAAACAAGCTCAGTACTAAAGTTGTGACAGTTGGTGTCAAAACACTCCATATTTCAAAAGTATGAGACATCTGGCTTCCAATATTTTCAGCAATCTCTAACTTTGCTGAAATTTCTGGAACAGGACCAAATACATTTCTAGCTTCAGTTCCATTTGATAAGATTTAATACACATGAATATTAATAATGGAAGCAGATCATATTAGATCAACATATTTCTCCATACATCCCCCTTCAGCCTGCTCTACCATTCTGTTAGGTTTGATTATCTGTGCCTCAACAATGTTTATCCATTTTTGTTTCATGTCTGTTGACATCTTTTATCCCATACAACCCAAGACTCTTACATGCTCAATCCTGAAAATTTCAATTACCCATTTTGGAGAGCTATCTCCTGACCTCAGTTATCACTTGTACACAAAAAAGGCTATCTTATTTAATTCCTAATTGACCTACATATTATTTTAAGAATAAGATTTAGGATTCTGGATCAGCCTGCCAGAGGAAATATTTTCTCTGTATCCAAACTACCGAATGACCATGTAATTTTAGTGGCTTCAATTAAATCACAAAGAATAGACAAACAGATCTAATGCCACAACATACAATTAAAATCTTACCTACTGAACACTGTAGACCTTAATATTTCATGAGGTTTCTGTGCAATTAAGGTTGGATAGACTAGGAATAAGATAGGGTTTGAATATCCAACAGCTCTTATTTGGGGCAAGATATTGACTTGAATTTTCCAAGTGCATTCATCAGTCTTTTTTTCTTTTATTGCATCATTGAACAGAAATTCAAAAGTTTAATTTCAAATTCCATTCAATCTGTTGAATGTTTAGAACTGATAATCTTCCTAGCTACTGCTACCTTCTCCCTTTTCACCTTCCCCTTCCACACCACCCCTCACCTCACCTCCTCCCTAGGCACTTCCTCGAAGGAGCCATTGTTAAATCCAAAGGATATCGGCCAGTCTAGTGTCAGGGATTGCTTTCTCACCATGTCGAACAAAGACAGTGAAGGTCTTTCATTGTATATTTTCTCTAAGTTAGCTCCTGAGGACGTTTGCCCTTCTACAATAGCAAGACAGAGGGAAGACACAAAATGCTGGATCAGACAGCATCGCTGGAGAACATGGATAGGTCGGGACCCTTCTTCTGCCAGCTTCTGCAGTTCCTTGTTTCTCAATTACATCCTGACAGAAGCACCACGTATAAATGACAATGAAATAGCTGGTCACACCAACATGACTGGATTTACAGTGCAGTTCTGAATGTTATCTTGACTGCATTGTTTAATCTTGCTGAGCTAACCCACATACGTGCTTATTACAATTATTCATAATTAATATGATTCAACCTATCAATATCACTCGGTTTATTTAAAATGTGTGGTTAATTGTTTACCTTCAGTGCATTTTGCGTATCTTCCAGACAATAGACCCGTATGTTATACTCCAAGGATGTGCATGTTCCTGGTGCAAACAGAACTAGCCTCAGACGCTTTGCTGCAGTTGTATTCAGTGATTCACCGACCAGTGTGTATTTACCCAAGGTTTCAGTAAATATGTGGGACATCTGTCCATCAAGCTGGCAATAATAAGGATTAGAAGGAATTTCTTGCCCCAAATGTAATACCTCCTGAGGAAAGAAAGACAAAAATTGTTATGATAAATGCATGTTCTTACAGTATTACCAACCATACAACTGCATTATAGATAAAGAAACAAATTGCTAGTTTAACATGCAACACACCACCATGGGATTTTAAGTTAATGTCTCTGCTTAATATAATACTACATTTACCATGAAGTAAATCTTGCTAGTGACTGTCTTCTTTCTATGTTAAAATGCTCTCTGAATGGGTTAGCAAAGCAGCAATTAATTGAATGGTCCTTACTTCTTTTGGGGGTTGTTTCCAAAATCCATAAGTAGGATTAAATCAAATAACACTTTAGTGCCAAAATAAAATTTTGCTGGTTAAGGAATCTTATTTGTAATTTTGATTCCAAATTCTCATCCATTACAATATGCTACCTATTGATGGCAATTTTTAACCGTCTTCCACATTTTCCACCCAAACACTAAGACAGTAATTGCTGATGTCTTCTTTGACTTTTGTTCTTGTTCTCACCTGACATCTGTGCATTTCACTCCCATGTAAGGATTTTTAGATGTCAATTAGGAGAATAAAATATTTTTTCCTTTTTCCCTAAATCCAGGCACGCTGAGGATAATTATGATAATCTCACCTTGCCCCAGCTTGTATGAGCTTTTCAGGAATCATAATGGGAATTGATGTTTGTGAGATGTTACTGTGTGCACATCATTTGCTATGTTTGCCTACATTACACAACTGACTGACTTCAAAAGTATTTAATTGACTGTAAGGTGCTTTGGGACACACTGATGATTTCAGGATGTTATAGAGATGCCAGTTCTTGTACACCAATATTCTCAAGAGTCTCAAAAAACTTTGCACAATGCAGAAGTGGAAAGATGGTTATTAACTGAGCCTTTTTGTGCAGGATAATTCGATACACAAAGCACCTGGAAAATTTTACGATTTCTTCAAAGTGTGTATGGGATCCTTTACAGCCACCAAATGCAAAATTCAACTTCTGAACACCATTAGACAATAGACAATAGACAATAGGTGCAGGAGTAGGCCATTCGGCCCTTTGAGCCAGCACCGCCATTCAATGTGATCATGGCTGATCATTCTCAATCAGTACCCCGTTCCTGCTTTCTCCCCATACCCCCTGACTCCGCTATCCTTAAGAGCTCTATCTAGCTCTCTCTTGAATGTATTCAGAGAATTGGCCTCCACTGCCCTCTGAGGCAGAGAATTCCACAGATTCACAACTCTCTGACTGAAAATGTTTTTCCTCATCTCTGTTTTAAATGGCCTACCCCTTATTCTTAAACTGTGGCCCCTGGTTCTGGACTCCCCCAACATTGGGAACATGTTTCCTGCCTCTAATGTGTCCAACCCCTTAATAATCTTATACGTTTCGATAAGATCCCCTCTCATCCTTCTAAACTCCAGTGTATACAAGTATTAAAGTGATTATTTTTATCTTTTGAAAATATTTGTGGTCATTTAAATTTGGCATTATCAAAATGCACATGATTCCTTTAATCAATAGTCCAGCAATGTCAAGCAAATATAAAGCTTCTATCTGCACATCAGCAATAGCATCCCATGTTCAAAAAGGCAAAGAAAACAGAAGATAATTATAAAGATCATTTAAAGAACATGTAAATGTATTCCCACGAGAATAAAGCTGAGGTAGATATCTGTACTAATATCATAGGAGGTGAATTTGAAATCTGAATTTAATTTAAATGTTAAACTGAATTGTTTTCGTAGAAAACAAATCAGCGGTGATATTTGGAAGTCTTATGTGTTTTAGAGGTCAGCCAAAAGCCAAAAAGAAACTAACTTGGAGATTGTTTTTCCAAATATCCTTATAGTAGACAGCAAGCAGAGAATAGATAACATCTTTATAAGATAAAAAAAATAATTAGAAAGGATTAAGAAGTGGAAAATGAGCTAAGAAGTAGATCTGACAGAGGCAGAAGATTGATGTTTCCAAGCCAACGGATTTTATCTGCTTTCAGTTCACAGACTGATATTAAAAATAACAGGTAATTATACATTAATAATACTATTTAAATATCACGAGGGGTTGTTCATGTTAACCAGAAATAATTGAAATATATAGTTCTAATTTAATTTAATCAACATTATTAACTATTCACTATTCTGTTGCCATTTTTCCTTTCTGTTAATATCTAGAAATCCAGATTACTTTAAAGATGTTTCCTTATTGATTCTTTCATGATTACTAATTTTATTTCGTGTCAGTCTCAGTAGTCCCACACTTTCACAATTTCATGGTCTCCAAATCTTAAGTCTTGGTTTGTTTACTTTTCCTTTTTGCTTGAGGCACTTATCAGCCATAGCTTTTAGTTTTAGAGATAGTTTTAGAGATACAGTGTGGAAACAGAGCCTTTGGCCCACCACATCCACACCAACCATTAATTACACATACACTAATTCTATGTTATCTCACTTTTGCATCCTACACACTTGGGGCAACTTACAGAAGCCAATTAATCGACAAACCCGCACATCTTTGGAACGTGGGAGGAAAAGGGAACACCCGGAGAAACCCACACGATCACAGAGAGAATATACAAATTCCGCACAGACAGCACCCACAGTCAGGATCAAACTTGGGGTCTCTGGCACTGTGATGCAACAGCTCTACCACTGCGCCACCTCAGAGAGTCATAAAATGCATAAACAGACCCTTTGAGACTGCACCAAACATTAAGGACCTATTTGCATTAATCCTTATTTTATATCACCACATTCCCATCAACTACTCTAGATTGCACCACTCACCTATGCAGATGGGCCAATTTAAAATGACCACTTAACCTACCAACCCAAATGTTCTCAGTTCTTTTCTGGAAATAGAATTAATTAAAAAAATAATCCTCTCGATTTACCTTAAATTACTTTAAAGAAGAGTTTTAAATAATTACACAGATTTGGAAACATGAGGAACTGCAGATGCTGGAATCTTGCAAGGAACACAAAGTGCACGAGTAACTCAGCCTGTCAGACAAACATTTTGAAGGCAAATTGTTAAAAGAACCGTTATGCTGTTTCAAAATTCTGTGCATGCTTTTTAATGAAGTTTTATTGCACTCATATTTGACAAATAATAACATTTGCAATTTCAATTTGTGGCCTAGCTACAGATTCCTTCATTGCAAAACACAAACCATAATACAAAATTGGGTCTATTATGTTGAACAAAAGAACTCAATAAGATCCCATCTGATCTTGTATGTCATCCACTTTATTGTAGAATCTTCATATCCTTTGTTATGTTCAAAGTGCAAAAATCAATAGAAATTACTTGTTGATGCATCCATATCTTTCTGAGATAGAGATTTCCTAATAACCCCCTAAGTAAAAATATTTGTATCTCAATCCCAAATAACCAACAGTTATCCTGAGTTTAATTCCTGACCCTCAATCTCTAGCCCAAGTAAACTGTCTAATATATGAACCGTAAGACTCCTCAATATCAATTTCCTTGCCTCATGACATCAGGACAAACATTATTGGGGCATTGAAGAGGCATGGTGGCACAGTGGTAGGATTGTTGCCTTACATCACCAGAGACCCGGGTTCGATCCTGACTATGGGTGCTGTCTGTACAGATTTTGTATATTCTCCATGTGACCGTGTGGGTTTTCTCCGGGTGCTTTAGCTTCCTCCAACACTCCAAAGACGTACAGGTTTGTAGGTTAATTTGGGTTCGGTTAAAAAAAACTGTAAATTTTTTACCGAAGTGTGTAGGGATGATCACTGGTCGGTGCGGACTTAGTAGGCCGAAGGTCCTGTTTCCAAGCTGTATCTCTAAAGTAAATTAATCAGTAAGGAAACCTCCCTCCTGATTATCACCAACCATTCGCCCACTGCTGATAGCCCTGCATCGAACAATAACTGAGCAAACTACTGAAGGTAGCAACGACAGTCTTTAATCTGGGTGGGGGATTGCAATTATTTTGCTTAAGTGTTGCTGGGTAAGGCATTCCAGAAATAAGATCCAGTGACAAGAAAACACTGGTGATAGATTTCCAAACCAGGCTAACGTGAGATAATGGACAGAACAATGTGATTGCACAAACAAAATCTCAGAACCAAGCTCTGAAATCCTGAAGTAACGTCTGGTGAAATGTTGCAGTTAATAGGAGGAGATTCCATATATAATCCACCCTCCACCCCTCCCTCAAAGGTCTGGGGCATGGGAATTGACAGCAATTATTTTCATCTGGCAGTCCCTGTACTTTTGAGAGCTGCAGTACTGTTGTTAGTCTTCAGCCAAGCTAATTCATGCACCTATCCACCCCATTATTTCCAGAAGCTTGCTAAATGTCCAGAAATACCAAAGGCTATGGACTGACACCACCCTGAGCCTAGTACTGAGTACATCTGCTTGAGAATACACGATCCTCAAGCTACAACGTTAGCAGCCACCTGACAACTTAGAATTTCCAGATTTCCCTTGTCACCAAAAAGCAGAATGATTCTAACCTGGCCAATTATTGTGTCATTTGCCTACTCACAAACCCAGCAAAATTATGGGGGAAAAAAATCATTAGCACTGCTGCAGAGGCTTTTACCTACTCAATGACTTGCAGCTGTTGTGTTTGGGTTAAATTCACACGCAAGCTTCAATCATGGTACGAGGCCAACGCCTCTGGCTGCTCCTCTGACAAGCACCTGCCTTCAGTCTGATGTCTCTTGAATGCAGCAAGTGAAAAGCCTCAGCAGTAGGAACATATCAATGGAGTGTAGGCATTCTGCACCATCTGCAAATCCAATTCTTGCTGGATGTGGGGAGCAGGGTTAAAAAATCAGGCTAATCTTGTCAAAACAAAAACATGACCTGGAGATTATTTCCATTGAAAGAATGAATATCTAAGTTATGTAAGAAAATAACTGCAGATGCTGGTACAAATCGAAGGTATTTATTTCACAAAATGCTGGAGTAACTCAGCAGGTCAGGCAGCATCTTGGGAGCGATGGAATGGGTGATGTTTCGGGTCGAGACCCTCCTTCATGTTGTGATTATGTTCTTGATGAGTGAAGATCTGCACAAGGAAGATGGATGTGCACAGTGACTCCAGTTGTAGAGCTGTTGCCTCACAGCTTCCGTGGAGCAGATCCAATCCTGCCCTCGTGTGGTGCCACTGCACAGTTTACACGATATCTCTTAGACTGCATGGGTTTCCTCCCACATCCCGAAGATACGGGCTGATAGATTCATTGTCACTGTAAATTGTCCCTAATGCTTGGATGAGTGTTAGTATCTGAGGCTAGAGAGTGTTGACAACATTATGGGGAGAACAAAATGGAATGAGAGTACATTTAATGTCGTCAGGTGCTTTGTGTTATGTCTATGTTCCTAGATGTAAATATCACCAGCAATTTGACCTGGTCCCATCACACGAATGATGCAGGCAAGAAAGCTAAGTACACCACTTCTTCCTCAGAAGACTAAGGAGGTTTGGCATGAACTGATTTCTACAGATGTGTGACATAAAGCATTCTCTCAGGGCAATATCACAGCTTGGTATGGCGGCTGCTCTGCCAAGAAATATAGAGAGTTTCAGATGCAATCCAATCCAGTCCAGTCCGACGTAAACCAGCCACTTTTCCTTCCTCTCCTAACCTGCCCCAACCACCCCCCCATCCCACCCTCATCCCATCCCCTTCCTCCCACGGGCACCCCCCCCCCCCACCCCCCACCCCGCAACTGACTCCATCTACACTGCACGCTGCCTCAGGAAAGCAGCCAACATAATCAAGGACCATCCATACCCTGGTCAATCTCTCTTCTCCCATTCGGCAGAAGATACAAAAAATTGAAAGCGTGTACCACCAGATTCAAGAAAAGCTTCCTCCTTGCTATTATCAGACTGGTGTACGGACCACTCAATTGCTGAGGATGTATTCTCAATTGTCCAATCTACAACTATTTTTTTGTCCTTGCACTTCTGTTTTATCGGTAGCTTCTCTATAACATTATATTTTGCACGGTTTCTTTTTCGCAGTAACAGTTACATTCATGCATGATATGATCTGCCTGGAGAGCCAGCAAAACTAATTTTTGTACTGTATCTCAAAATACATGATAGTAATAAACCAGGACCGATTCCACATATGGACTCGACAGGTCCAGCTGTATGACTTCACACCCAACAAGCAATGATTTGCAATGGTAATATATAATGATGCAATCCCACCCATATGGCCACAATGATGCACCTCACTGCTGTGAATGTAATTTAATTCTTGAATTTCATTCTTAAATTGCCAGAGATCAGAACCGGGGTAATGGCTCCAGCGGCATTAAGGTTGGCTGCATGAGGTGCCCTCGGGACAACAAAGATGGCTGAGTGAAGAGAGGTGAGAGACATTGGTTCATGGGAACTGCTCCAGCACATCGAGTGCACGGGAAGACCGGGCTTTGGATTTTGAATAATGGCGCCAAAAAGGGCGGCTCCAGCATGTGTAATGTATGCAAAATGAATTTCACTGTGCAGTTGCATATATGACAAATGAAACGCTATTGAACTATGATCCCTCTGGATGTATTATTCTGATTCTCCTTGCTTCCCACATTGTTTATTAAATTGATTGTTGACCCAATGATGAGAGGGGTAATTACATTCTTGTCCTCGTCAATGGAACGCAATAGTAATGGTTTTTATTCACAAAATGCTGGAGTAACTCAGCAGGTCAGGTAGCATCTCTGGAAGAAGGAATGGGTGACGTTTTGGGTCGAGACCCTTCTTCAGACTGATGTCAGGGGGGCAGGACAAAGGAAGGATATAGGTGGAGACAGGAAGACAGTGGGAGATCTGGGAATGGGGAGGGGAAGAGAGGGACAGAGGAACTATCTAAAGTTGGAGAAGTCCATGTTCATACCACTGGGCTGCAAGCTGCCCAGGCGAAATATGAGGTGCTGTTCCTCCAATTTTCGGTGGGCCTCTATGGAACTGGAGGAGGCCCATGACAGAAAGGTCAGACTGGGATTGGGAGGGGGAGTTGAAGTGCTCAGCCACCAGGAGATCAGATTGGTTAAGGCAGACTGAGCGCAGGTGTTGAGCGAAGCGATTGCCGAGTAATCGCCGAAGCAATTGCTGAATAGTAATGGTTGGTAGCTTCATGTTCCTAGGCATCCCTATCAACAGCAACCAAACCTAGTCCCTTCACACTGTTGCGGTAAGAATGAAAGTGCATCTGCTTATTTATTTTTTTCATCATCTGAAAAAAATTGTTATATCCGTGGGGATTCGTCAGAACTTCTACGGATGGGCCGCAGAAGGCATTTTGACAGGATGCATTTCAACCTGGTTTGACAACTGATCTGATCTTGAACATCTGAACTGGTAGAGAATGGTGAATGCAGCACAGTCCATTTCAGGCTCGTCAGACCATCTTGGTGTGTTGCATTGGGAAAGCTAGAGGTATTATCAAGGGTATCTGCCACCCTGGTCATTCCCTTTTCTCTCACCTATCTTGAAAGCTTGGGCATCCAGACTTAAAATCAGCTTCTTCCCTACTGCTGTCAGAATCCTGAACCAATCATCTCTTTCACACCTCCTTCCTGAGATATTTATACTGTGACCTTCATGTGCACTTGGAACTTCATTGCACCCTGCTGTATATGACCATAAACTAATCTGAATCGATGTTGTAATACAGTTACCTATTCTTGACTTCGTTTTCACAACATCTTGCTTTCCGCAATGAACAATTAAGCTGGATCTGCAAAATAGTGTTCTAGCACTCCATCCTTCCAGAAAATAACAATGAGTTCAACCAGAGTTTAATATGTGCTTTAAAACTATGTAATCTCAATTTAATTTAAATTAGTTCATCATCAAACATTTCACCAGGAATTATCGAATCAGACACAGCACTGTAGGAGTCTATTCATCCTTCGGTAGTAGTTATCCAATTAATCCCATTGCCTTTCCCCATAGTTCAGTAATGTTTTTTTTCCCTTCTCTCAAATTAATTGAGTAATAGGTGAGAACATTAATCTAGTCCTCGAGGTGCAAATCTGTAAGGCATTGCTTCAGTTTTCTAACATCTGTGATCTCTCTTACTTTGTTTATCTTTAAATCTGTTAGTATTGTCTTACGGCGATGGCATTCAATAAAAATAAGCGAATACAGGGTATAACTTTCACCACAATAATATTACTCCACAAAATCAAAGCCCATTGTGAATGTTGGATTGAATTGCGAACAAATTTTAAAAAGACATCATTGAGGATGTTGTCCATGAGGAAAAAAAAAGGTGCAGAAATGTTTGCCATGTAATGTTGATTGCAATCGCGCATCTGGAATTGTTAATTGGATCTACACAGAGGATATCTGAATCAATCACGAGCTTTTCATCAGGCATTTTGGCAGATACGAAGGCCAATCATGTTCTTGCCTGTTGTAATGCTCATTTCCCACCTCTCAAGTGATTTAACAATCACTTAACTAGTCAAGTACTATGCTGGAGCATTAATTTAGCCCTGGAGACAGGAAACTGGAGAAAATTAAGAACTGCAGTTAGATTGTAAAGTATGAATTGCTGACATTAACATTTCCAGAATTGGCAAGACTGATGTAAAGCTGAGATCATTGGGAACAGGATCAGGCCATTCAGTCCTTTGCTCTTGCTTTGACATTCACCTCAAATATTAACTCGTCGCTCTCCTGTGATGCTTTTTGTTCTGCTATATATTCTCATTCGCAGAATAATGCAGATGCTGAACATCAGGAATAAAACCGGAAAGTGTAGTTCAGACAGAACCTGTGAAAGTTACCGAATAGTGAAAGGCCTGGATAGAGTGGATGTGAAGAGGATGCTTCCATTGGTGGGAGAGTCTAGGACCAGAGACCATAGCCTCAGAATAAAAGGCTGTACCTTTAGAAAGGAAATGAGGAGGAATTTATTTAGTCACAAGGGTGATGAATCTATGGAATTTATTACCATGTAAGGCTGTGGAGGCCATCTCAATTTATATTTTTAACGTGGAGATTGCTAGGTTCTTGATTAATAAGTTTGTCAAGGGTTACAGTATGGGGAAAAGGCAGGGGAAGGTGTTGAGAGGGATAGATCAACCATGATTGAATGGTGGAGTAGACTTGATGGGACAAATGGTCAAATTCTGCTCCGACAACTTATGAACTTATGAAATGAGAAACAGAAGAAAATACTGAAGAACTATTGTTAGTCTAAAACCTTACTCTATCAAAAGAGGCTACCCAACTTGCTGACCATTTCTGAGATGTGTAGGAAGGAACTGCAGGTGTTGGTTTACACTGTAGATAGACACAAAAGTGCTGGAGTAATTCAGTGGATCAGGCAGCATTTTCTCCAGAGATTTCTCTCCTTTTCTCCAGAGATGCAGACTGACCTGCTAGGTTATTCCAGCACTTTTGTGTCTATCTTCGACCACTTCTGAGATGTTCTCTTCTATTTTATGCTTTGAAATTTATGTTCACTTTCTTTTTCCAAGATGTTATTGAAGTTTATATTTGAAGTTAGACACAAAATGGTGGAATAACTCAATGGGACAGGCAGCATCTCTGGAGAGAAGGAATAGGTGACGTTTCGGGTCAAGATCCTTCTTCAGACTATCTTCGATTTAAACCTGCATCTGCAGTACTTTCCTACACATTTTATATTTAAAGTAATGATTTCTTAGTTTTTTAACAGAAAATGATGGAAACACTGAGCAGGTCAGGCAGTATCTGTGGAAAGAGAAACAGTTGACATTTTCAGGCCCAGAACGCTTCATCAGAATTGAATCTTTACTTCCACTTTCAGCACTTTTGCTGCCAAGATCCACTTTGCTCTTACCTTCATGAGGTCTATCCCCATCTCTAGATCAGTGAGTCAATCACAGTTACAACAAGCCCCTCTCAAGTACCAGCTTTGATGGAGGGATGGAGAGTAAACTGCCTCTTCCTTCACAGATGCTGCCTTACCTGCTGAGTGTTTTCAGCATTTTCTGTTTTTACCTCAGATTTCCAGCATCTGCAATCTTCTTTTAAAAGTTTCAATTGTTGGGTGTTTGAACTTGCAACAAATAATTTCAACATTCAAGAATAGTTTTCCACAGGAGCATGAAATACACAGTTGAACATCTCAATGGGATTTTTCAATTATTTCCCTGCCCTGAAGTTGCTTCCACGCTAATTAAAGCCACAGTGAGCACTGTGCAGCCAACAATTTGAAACCTGATGATAATTAGTGGTCTGGGTATTTAGTCTTCAGTGGGGTTTGTGTTCAAAGTGAGAGCTTTTCTATCAAAGACAACAATGAACCAGTTAACATAACAATTACAGCAAACACATATTAAACAGATACATTGCTTAGGATTTAATTGTTCTGTTCTTTAATTAAATCCAGATATGTCCTATCTTCGTATCCCCTAATGGAAAACAGACACATCTTTCTTGGAAACCTTATTAACAAGCTCAAGTGACAGCAAATTTGTAATGGAAAGTTAGTGGTACAGAATATTTTTCAAAGATCTAGTTTCAGTTTCTCCCCCTCAATTTTCTGTCAATCAAAATATCCTTTCTGTGCTTTTATTGTAGAGAATAACAATGAAAAAGATACCATTAAAAAAAACCACATAAATTTAGGGACTAAATTGTTAAATATAAACTCTAATCGCATGAATTTCTCTGGAGAACGTTCTTGTTACTTTACAAAACAGCGTTGCGCAAATGATTCTGTCATTAAGTGATTTGGTCGGACTACAAATGAGCCTGAAGAAGGCTCATGGCCCGAAACGTCATATGTTTGTTTCTCTACTGACACTGCTGGAACTGATCTAAACAAAAACCACCAACACTTGGCCACGTGCATGATAATAAGTCAAAAGCAGAATAATCAGACCTACACCAGATTGCGGACAAAATGTGTGGGAAGGAACTGCAGTTAGTAGTTTATACTGAAGATAGACACAAAGTGCTGGAGTAACTCAGTGGGTCAGGCAGTAGATGCCAGATTGCAGAGTCCAGTTATAGTTAGATTCCCCACCTTTCTACTGGGGAATGAAACTGAAAGGGTTACTTTATATGGTATTCACTCAACAGCTGAATGGCCACCTTCTGTGCTGTAAGAACTATGTTTCATGATTCATTCCACAAGGGAATCTCCTCTTGGATTGTGTGTCTACTAGGACCAGAAACAGAATTTGAGTCCCCATCGACTCCAGTGAGATTGTCAGCCTGGCAAAGGCTGCATTACTTTTTTAGTAAAGATTTATTCTCTCTTTAGTTTATCCGTTTTCATTTATAATTGATTTAAATGCTTCTTTTATGTATTTTTTTGTTTTCAAATTATTTTCTGTTCATTATCATCTGTTTTAATGCTTTTTACATGTTTCTGGATACCGAACATGTTTTATGAGCGCAAAAAAACCCACACTCATTGCTTTTCTAACTGGAAAATTAGCCTGCTGTCAAAGCCTTTGGGAGAGTTTTGGGGAATGAATGTTCTTACTAGATTGCTGGAGGCTCTGCCAGTATCTAGACCATGCTGATTGGATTCAGGATGTTCAAGACCAGAAAACCATGGCTTCCTGCTGTAGACACCACTTCTGGTGACCTCAGGGTCATAAGGTCTGGCCCACTTTTTTTTTATTTCTCAAAAAATACCACCAGCCATATAGAAACATAAAAACATAGAAAATAGGCGCAGGAGGAGGCCATATGGCCCTTCGAGCCAGCACTGCAATTCATTGTGATCATGGCTGATCATCCACAATCAGTAACCTGTGCCTGCCTTCTCCCCATATCCCTTGATTCCGCTAGCCCCTAGAACTCCATCTAATGCCATTAGACATTCCTGCATTAGTCTTTCCTGCAATTCCATTTATATTCCAGATTCTCATCCACCATTGCATTTTGCTTTGGCATTGCACTGAATGCATGCCAACATTATAAATTTCAACAATAATCTGTTCATTTTTACGTTAATCTGTGTTGTTTTGGAAACATTTTCCTGCATTAGAAGAAAGAAAACTTTGAATCAGTCAAAATATTAGTAAATATTACTAAATGAGTCATTTATATGACCTGCACTGATGGAATATGTATTCAATAATCAGGTCATTAATAGACAAGATCAATGACTTCCAAATTATTTTTCAGGTCATCCACTTGAAAATAAATAGTTCATGCATCTGCCCTAATTATAAGTTCTTCAGTCTGCAGACTGGTGTTTATTTAAAGGAACAGAAATAAAAGCCTATTGTATAACATCCTCTGACCCAGCTAAGTATCACAATTCCCACTCTGATTATTCCTGCTGGAATAGATGACCATTAAGGTTGCTAGATTCTCATAAAAATCCAGCTAATGTTCTTCAGGGAAGTGACTTTGCTACAGTTCGCCAGTTTGCTCTATGTCTGACTCAGTCTCTCATTATGTTGATTTCCTCCGAATGCCATCAGGGAAATAACTTTCAGGATATAAATATTACCTTCATTCTGAAATACAAGCAAGCCTCACATTATACAATAATAACTTGTACAATCACTAAAATAAGAATATAGCATTACAAAAACATTTTTTGAATGCAATCTTTATTTCTTAATGTCATATTTTTGGACGAACATTTCTACTTCAATGCAAATTGTTATGCTGATATTTTCCATTCAATTGGTGTTAAATCATCACCAGTTTTTTTACCATGAGATCATTCAAATTTCAGAAGTCTTACTTTCAATTCCATTCCCAGCTTATATAGTCACAAAAACTTTTGCGTCCATCAATTGACCATGGACAATTTGTAGATTACTGAGAAATTTCTTTTCTAAGAGCGTTATTTTGGCAAAGACAATTATTGTCGGCAAAACCATTTCATACAAGAATGCATCTGTTCGTAAAGCAGGCAAATCACTTTTGTTTTACCTCCCAGTTTCCTTGGGGCGATTGTTTCTTCAGCTTTATGGACCAGTTCTCGAGATTTCCTTCCGCACAATGCTGAATGCTCAGGATGACTGGCCCAGTCAGCAGGACACCTGGAGGCCCACAGCTGACAACTGGACTGAGCAGGGTCTGACTCCCTGCTAGAGGTAACCTCAATTATCAAAATGTTAAAAAATTAATGAGCAATGCAGAATAAACAGTGCAGAACATGTATTAATTCTATGTTTGTTACAATTCATCATACAATTCCATTTAAAAGAGATTTTAACAAAACCACAAAACCATGACATAAAGGTGTTGGAAGGAACTGCAGATGCTGGTTTACACCGAAGACAGACACAAAGTGCTGGAGTAACTCAATGGGTCAGGCAGCACCTGTGGAGAAAAGGAATAAGTGACATTACCAGTCGAGACCTTTCCTCAGACTCATGAGTCGGACTCCGAGTCTGAAGAAGGGTCCCGACCCAAAACATCCTTTTCTCTGGAGATGCTGCCTGTCCCGCTGAGTTACTACAGCATTTTGTGTCTTAACATAAAGATTTGCTTTCTCTTTAAAGGGTAAAAAAAAGTCAAATGGTTTTACTCTACTTTATGAGGAGTTTATTGCTCCGAGATAAAAATGAGATCTTTGAGGATGACTATTATTTTGCTTTTGTGCAAATCTAAAATACCACTTTGTAATTGGCAATTATTGTAAACTTGCCTCTACTTTAAATTGTTGAATAATACACGGAAAATTTGTCAAGAGAAGGAACCAATACAGGTGTCCCTCCAATAAACTTGGCATTTTGCCAAATTTTACTCGCAGCTTGATAATATTGAAAGTGCTATGTTGAGGTCATTCAAGTAAAATTCTGAGGAAATTGTTTCAGGAAAAGAGCGCACACAAATGGAACTAACAAGGACATCTTCAATCAAATGGGTAAACTGGGATTAACATTTTCAAGACAAATTATATCTTGATATTTGCGAGCTATAAGGAGTGCTGTGTGTAAACATCCATTTACAGTTTACACAGACATTATATTATCCCCCTGATTCAGATCTTGACCAGATTCTAGAGCAATATCTCTGTGGAAGTGAATCTGATACAGCTCGAGTTTGACACTTACTGAGTATCGGGCAATTGCCATGCTAACTCTCAGAAGATCTTGCTAAATAAATACAAATTTATGACAGATAACAATTCATGTAAATAAGACATTCATTTGCATTATTCAAAATTTTAATATCATGTTGCTGAGTTGGTTATATTTTGTATAGGTTTATTGTCACATATACCAATGTGCAGTGAAAAGGTTTATTTTGCCTGCTATCCTATAAGATCTCTGTGGAAGTGAATCTGATACAGCTCGAGTTTTCAAGAGAGCTTTCAAGAGAGAGCTGGATAGAGCTCTTAAGGATAGCGGAGTGAGGGGGTATGGGGAGAAGGCAGGAACGGGGTACTGATTGAGAGTGATCAGCCATGATCGCATTGAATGGCGGTGCTGGCTCGAAGGGCTGAATGGCCTACTCCTGCACCTATTGTCTATTGTCTATTGTCTATAAACAGGCCAAACTCAAGTACAATAGGTAGAGCAAAGGGGAAGGTATGGAGTGTAGGATATGGTTTGGTGCCGTATTCATTATTCTGAACATTTAGTTGTGTTACATCTTCTGTGAACCATCTGCGAAGTGCACTGCAATCACATGTCTCATCCATCTATAAAGCACTTCCCAAACCCATTAGTTATATCACCCAATAGTAAAAGGACAGTAGGTGCATGGAAATATTGCCACATGTTCTATGTTATACACCATTCTGACATGGGCATATATTGGCATAACATTTTATTCTAGGGTCTAAATCCTAGAACATGCTACCCAACAATTCTGTGGAGTAACATAATCAAATATGCTGCAACAGTTGAGGAGACTAGCTCGCCACTATCTTCTCAAGGACAATTCTGCTGGCTTGCCAGTACAGCATGCACCCATAAATTAATTTTAAAAACAATACATAATTACTATTGCTCGGCAAACTGTACCAGTAAAATTATGTTTTGTAACACCTTATTGGAATCATTATTCAATGTGAGAATTTATCTACCCAGAGTCAGAACAATAACAACAACTATTAATTTTAAATGGTTGCAAAGGTAAAAATAGTTTTAAAAAATTCCAATATGATTAGATATTTAAGTCGCAACGTACCTCACATCCTCCTTTTTGTGGACTGTTAAATATAGTTCATAGATCTTCCCTCGAGGAATTGCTTCTGGTGGAATGAGTAAGCTAATACCTATAAAAGAAACAGAAGTCAAGAATTTGATGGTTATCATCTCAAAAACAAAATGCATGCATTATTTTATAAACATCAACTACCTTCCCACAGCTCCCTTCATTTTGCAGAGAAAGGCTGCCTTTCACTTCATGAATTTTCTAAGCAGCTTTGTTATGAGTTTGCATTCAATCCTAGGTTCACTAGGTTAATTCCCGGAATGGCGGGACTGACGTATGTTGAAAGGCTGGAGCAATTAGGCTTGTATACACTGGAATTTAGAAGGATGAGAGGGGATCTTATTGAAACCTATAAGATAATTAGGGGATTAGACACATTAGAGGCAGGAAACATGTTCCCAATGTTGGGGGAGTCCAGAACAAGGGGGACACAGTTTAAGAATAAGGGGTAGGCCATTTAGAACGGAGATGAGGAAGAACTTTTTCAGTCAGAGTGGTGAAGGTGTGGAATTCTCTGCCTCAGAAGGCAGTGGAGGCCAGTTCGTTGGATGCTTTCAAGAGAGAGCTGGATAGAGCTCTTAAGGATAGCGGAGTGAGGGGGTATGGGGAGAAGGCAGGAACGGGGTACTGATTGAGAGTGATCAGCCATGATCGCATTGAATGGCGGTGCTGGCTCGAAGGGCTGAATGGCCTACTCCTGCACCTATTGTCTATTGTCTAATACGATTTGGATTTCTCTAAATTCTTTCCTTCTGGCTGATTGAATCTCTGTTGGTTACTGCAGTTGACAAAACTACAACATTCAGATAATGTGTATAGCCTATCTTGAGAGGCATTTATTTGTGGAAAACTCAATGAGAGAATGAGAGATATCCAATGTTTTGGCTCAGGATTTCATCTACAAACATCAGTAGTTGTAGAGTAATTGGATGGGGAGTTGAACAATTTAAATGGCTCAAGCGTAAAATTCTATAAATTTGAATTTGCCATTGTCCCAGCCTTCCAATCGGCTTTTATAGGGCTAGTGACCTTCTAAATTATGCTGTTTTCATCTGTGATTGGAACCAATGCCAGCCTGCCATTACTGATGTTGATTGCTTCTCATGGTGATGTCTACATGGAATCAGTTGGGTGCAAACTTTGTTGCCTCTGGCCTTGAGAACACACGAATAGGCAGATGAAAACAAAGCCAAATCCAAATTCCTGACCTACTCATCCAGATGATGGCAACTTCTCCTTGATATAATATTCTACTTCACAACACAAATTGTAGAAACAATCACACAATATCTGTAGTTCCTTTAACATTACAGCCTATCTGCCATTGACTAATGGTAGGATTATATGTTTTATGTTAGATTTGCAGCATCTGCAGGTTTTCCAGAGACCCAGACCTCTTCAACAGGAACAGACATCATTTGCAGTCAGATAATCACCTTCTTGGGTCTTTTCTGCAACAGTGCTCTTCCAGCAAACAGCAGGAGCTATCTGCTACATCACTTAACCTTCAGGTCATTTTACATTATTCAAGTCAAAAATGCTTATTTATTTTGCCTCTCAATCACATTTCACATTTAAAAGATCTGGCAATACAAGGGAGCTTTTCACATTTACTGTCTGGCTGCATTCCTTAAAGCTAAGATATTCTGGATGCCTTGCACGTGATCACATAATGCACAGAACAAAAGCTACGGAGCCAGAGATGTTCACAATATAAAAGGAAACATTTCATCTGGAACGAAATCCTGCTTTGTCCACGCAGCCACAACTTTGCTGTAACATTTATCTGTTATTCTTTTGCCGAATGCAGCTATCCGCCTTAGCAATGCACAACATGCTCCAGTAAGGCTCTATATAACAGTGCTGTTCTGAACCTATCATCACAATTGCAAAATAATGATATAAGAAGATGCTGATGCTGGTACAAATCGAAGGTATTTATTCACAAAATGCTGGAGTAACTCAGCAGGTCAGGCAGCATCTCGGGAGAGAAGGAATGGGTGACGTTTCGGGTCGAGACCCTTCTTCAGACTGAGGGTCTCGACCCGAAACGTCACCCATTCCTTCTCTCCCGAGATGCTGCCTGACCTGCTGAGTTACTCCAGAATTTTGTGCAAAATAATGATACCCCTCTGATGGATTCACTGAATGAAATGTAAAATGTGCAGGGTGCAAAATATAGCTGGTCAATCAGATGGAGATGGATCCATGTGATGCAATTCAGACCTAGAATCATTCAGCACAGAAATAGATCCTTCAGGCCACCAAGCACACATCATTCATCATGTACCCACTTGCACTAATCCAATATTCTAATTTTATTTTGGATTATTAGAAGAGATTTTTGTTTATCCACTAATGACTTCAGACAAGAGGAGTGATAATCTAGAGATGATAAAAAGGTCGAGACATAGAGTTGGATTCTCGATATTTCTGGTGGGGAAATAATATTTCTTCATATGAAAAAGTCTACTAGTGTTTAAATCATATTCATTTGATGATCATTTATGGTTATTTTCTCACGAAATTATATAATAGTTAGGGAGGGTGTTAAAGGTTATGGGGAGAAGGCAGGAAGGACTATGGGATTGAGAGGGAAAAATTGATCAGCCATGATTGAGTGGCAGAATAGGCTCAATTGACCTATGTCTTATCGTATAGTTGATCCTGAATTATCTTAACAAAGATCTCAGAAATTTAAACAATAGTACTTAATATATGCTTCTTTATCCTAATAACAACATTCACTGTTAAATCATTTTGCCCACCAGATGTAAAATAGGCTCACACTAGACTAGGAATCTCCTTCTGTGCCAAATTTTTCTTCACTTATTACTCAGAATTTACTTTAGTGTTCAAATACTGAGCCTCACCGGGATAACAAAACATCCCAGTTTACTTTTTGCAGATCACCTTCTAATTATCAACCTGCTGTTATGTGCCTTTGTGAATCCTCAAAGACTGGTCCTGCATGACAATCAGACCTTGCGCATAGAAATGTTCTCACTTGGAGCTATAGCACAAAACACACATACAACAACTAGCTGCGTCGAAAAGAAAATAACTTTAACAAATAACAGTGCGACGGCTGTGATTTGGCCAACTATCTAACCTTTCAAAAAAGTCAAAATGTCTCTGACATTTAAAAAGATTTGAAAGCTATTAAAAATCCTTGAAAATATTAAAAATTGTAAAAAAGATTACAAAGGTAATCAGGACTGACATACACCATGCACAAAACATTGAAAACAAAGCATGTAGCTACAGCTGGAGATACAACGTGTTGGAGTAACTTAGTGGGTCAGGCAGCATCCTTGGAGAACATGGATAGGTGACGTTTCGAGTTGGGGCCCTTCTTCAGACTGGGGAAGGTTTCCTTGTGTCTACATGTAATTACAGCTAATTAATTCAATACATTATTTAATACTTACATGGTAAAGGCTGGTGAAGAGTGGCCAGGAAGCTCTGGTCTTCCCTGTTTGTGGGGAATCTGACTTTTCCCTGCATAATCTGGAGCATTGATCTCAATGGAATTCATGGGTAAAGTAGGCTCTTGATTTGTAATGAAGCTACTTTGCACTTTTGGATGAATCTAATCTCACCATGATTTTCCAGATTAAAATTAAGTCATCACTTCTAATGTCACCCGAATTGGTCTCTTCTGTGCCTTTCCTATCACCATTGCAGTCTTCCTTACATTAAACCTGAAATGTGGAAGCAATATTCCAATTGCAGCCACTGTTAATTCTCTCTGTCCTAAAATAAGCTCCCATTAGTCACTTTGCTCCATTTTCTGACATTTAACCACATTCCCATCTGTGCTGTTACACTTCCTTTAGCACTACATGTCCTGATTTAATTAACAGGGTTCTTTTGGTGCACATATCAAATCCATATGCATAATGCTCATTACATTTCCTTCCAATTTTTCTCATCAGTTACGACACTATGTCACTTCTGGATCCTTTAAAGTCAGCTTATATTCATATATTTGATGCTAGATTGATTTTCCACTTCACTTTCAACATTATCAATTTTCTAAAGAAAAATGAGGAGCCCTGTTTTAAACACATAACTTATCACAATAGCTTTGAAGGCCAAGAAATATCAATATATCTAATGAAGGCCATCTTTCATGACATGTATCACTTACAAGAATCCTTTCTACATTGCTGGCTGAGGTCAATCAACATTATTTACATTTTTGCTTCACAGAAATTAATATCTTTTTGAAGTGTTTCCATTTCTGATCCACATTGCTAGTTTAGTTGTTCAAGCACTAATGTTACAACACAAATCCTCAGCAGAATTGGTAAATGCAAGTATAATTATTATTAATACTCAGGAAAGTTTGAGCTTGTCATTTAAAGTGCAAAATGATTTGGACAGGATTATTTCATGTCAATATAACATCCAAATTTCTCATAAAATGCTTAAACCAATAAAATTGATGACCATAAATAACATGGTAAAGCAAAATTAAATTGCTCTGATTTAATTTTTACAATGATCATAACTGAGACTATAATCCCAATATCTATCACTTGGCTTGCATAAGGAAATAAGTGCCTTTAATTAAATTAATTGGAATCACTATTATTTTCAACCATAGGTGTAAAACACAACTTAACATTATAGCTTTGAAGGCCAAGAAATATCAATATATCTAATGGCCATCTTTCACGACATATATGACTTACAAGAATCCTTTACACAAAAAATTTGACTCCTATTTTTCATAAAGACTTTAAACTCACTTTACAAATGGCAGCATATCAGAATAGTGAAAATAACAACTTAACGTATCTTAACATTTGCATTTGTAATGCTAAAACATCCTTTAATTCATTTCATTTACTTTTTGTGACAAAATTAGTTTAAAAAAAAGACTGTCCATGTGTACAAAGATCACAAAAATGTACACATGAATTACAACTGATTTGGTAATGGCCGAGTGGCTCAATTTCAGTCGTAACAGCAGGTCTTCTACCTAAACTGCTAAGAAGTCTCATGCACCTGATCTATGAGCACCTTGGACAGAGCAGGTTGGGGTAATGAAGGAAACTTCCCTGTTGGGCTGCTTCTGGGCTCAGCCTAGGTAGTCATTGATTGTTCTAGGCAGTGGGCCACAGAGGGATTGCTTGATCCTACCTGACTGCCTGCACCTCAAGCCAGGCTGTCTTCACACCCAGGTATTTTATCGTGTGCTATACAATTTATTTCATGACAGAAGGTTGCCATGGGGATTCTATTGAACACTGAAAGCAGTATTTTTATTTAGTTTCTATTATTTGTTTGTTTAGAAAAAAAAAATGATGTAATAAAATAAGTAAGCTGGCAGTCATCAGAATATTTTTATTATTTTTTTGAGGTAAATCAAAATGTAGTAGTATGAATTAAACATGGTTCATATAACTGATGCCAACATTTGCTCTGAATCTTTAAAAAAATCTGCCAGACATAAATGGCAGTTCATAAGTTCATAGGTTCTAGCAGCAGAATTAGGCCATTCGGCCCATCAGGTCTACTCTGCCATTCAATCATGGCTGATCTACCCTTCCCTTTTAACTCCATTCACCTGCCTTCTCCCCATTACCCCCGACATCCTTACTAATCAAGAATCTGTCAGTCTCCACCTAGAAAATATCCATTGACACGGCCTCCACAGCCTTCTGTGGCAATGAGTTCCACCCTCTGTTTAAAGACATTCTTTCTCATCTCCTTCCTAACTCTTCAGTTGGAGCAATAGTGTTTTGTTTCCCGCAATGGAAAGGCTAGTTCTAATCTGTGAAAGTATTGATTGTACCATTTGGTACTGGATGTCATCCATTGGTTTTTGGTGGCTGTATTCATCTTGGTAAAATAGTACACCATTGAAATGGGAAAACGAGCATTGCAAATGGAATGTATTATTTCAATGTAATGAAGAAAAAGAGAATAAGGAATTGGTGGGATTAGTTTGGGGCATGGTTAATAAGGCCGAGAGAAGCACTTGTCTATTAACCATGCAAGCTGAATCAATGTAATATTACAATCCAAATATACTTCTTGATGTTGCTGTTAGAATACTGTTCTGCCTGGAAATCCATTGGGGAGATATGTCCACTAATGGCTGTAGGCTTGCCTGTGACCTCCATCAGGAGAACATTATCCTCAATGTCTTTGCAAGTCATCTATCCTAGCAGCACCTGAGAATTTTCCATTATGAGTCAGTGTTACTTTAAACATAGAAACATAGAAAATAGGGGCTGGAGTAGGCCAGGACCGTCATTCGATATGATCATGGCTGATCACCTAAAATCAGTACCCCGTTCCTGCTTTCTCTCCATATCCCTTGATTCCGTTAGCCCTAAGAGCTAAATCTAACTCTCTCTTGAATACATCCAGTAAATTGACCGCCACTGCCTTCTGTGGCAGAGAATTCCACAGATTCACAACTCTCTGGGTGAAAAAGTTTTTCCTCATCTCAGTCCTAAATGGCCTATCCTTTATTCTTAAACTGTGACCCCTGGTTCTGGACTCCCCCCAAATCAGGAGCATTTTTCCTGCATCTAGCCTGTCGAATCCCTTAAGAATTTTATACAGTATGTTTCCATGAGATCCCCTCTCATCCTTCTAAATTCCAGTGAATATAAGCCCAGTCGACCCATTCTTTCATCATATGTCAGTCCCACCATCCCAGGAATTAACCTGGTGAACCTACACTGCACTCCCTCAATAGCAAGAATGTCCTTCCTCAAATTAGGAGACCAAAACTGCACACAATACTCCAAGTGTGGTCTCACCAGGGCCTTGTACAACTGCAATAGGACCTCCTTGCTCCTATACTCAAATCCTCTCGCTATGAAGGCCAACATGCCATTAGCTTTCTTCACCGCATGCTGTATCTGCATGCTTACTTTCTGCGACTGATGTACAAGGACACCCAGGTCTCGTTGCACTTCCTCTTTTCCTAATCTGAAACCATTCAGATAATAATCTGCCTTCTTGTTCTGGCCACCAAAATGGATAACCTCACATTTATCCGCATCATATTGCATCTGCCATGCATCCTCCTCGCAGCTCACACTGGAGAATACTGGAGAACATGGATAAATAGGTGACGTTTCGGTTTGGGACCCTTCTTCAGAGTGATTGTAGAGGAGGGAGAAAGAAAGCTGGAAGAGAGGAGGGGCAGGACAAAGCCAGGCAGGTAATAGGTGAAGTGTTTTTTTTAATCTCAACCTATTAGCTACCCACCATCTGCCTATCTCAACTTTTATATCTGCTAGGCTGGTCCCTCCTCTCTTCCAAGTTTATTTCTTCCCCTTATAATCAATCTGAAAAGGGTCCCAACCTAAAAAGTCACCTATCCATGTTCTCCAGAGATGCCACCTGTCCTGCTGATTTACTCCAGTGCTTTGTGTTTTTTTTTGTAAACCAGCATTTGCAATTCCTTGCATCGATGATTCCACAGGTTACTAGCCCTATGAAGAGTAGTATTAGACCGCCACACCCATTGTACATTGATGTTGTAGGATTCAAGGTGAAGAAACAGAAGAATAATGCTGATTAATAAATCGCCCTCCGTACCAATCTTTCATTGAAAGATAATCTGGTTGACAATCTCAATCGTGCTTTTCTCAAAACAAATGAAGTCGACTGATAGCAAATTAGAGATTTTTTTGTTCAATTAATATATATATATTGTATTTTTCCATGAATAGTACTTCTAAAGTATTTCAGTAGTTGTAATATGAAATAGTTTTGAAACTAACCAACTTTGTAACACTATTAAAAAAATTATAAAGCGTTGGAATAACTCAGCAAATCGGGCAGCATTTCTGACTAGCTGATTACTCCTGCACTTTGTGTCTTTTTTTGTAAACCATCAACTGCAGTTCCTCATATCTACTTTGTAATATTATAAACGTGTTGTGTGTTGATGTTACAAGAAGCAGGGGTTACATATCATATCATATCATATATATACAGCCGGAAACAGGCCTTTTCGGCCCTCCAAGTCCGTGCCGCCCAGTGATCCCCGTACATTAACACTATCCTACACCCACTAGGGACAATTTTTACATTTACTCAGCCAATTAACCTACATACCTGTACGTCTTTGGAGTGTGGGAGGAAACCGAAGATCTCGGAGAAAACCCACGCAGGTCACGGGGAGAACGTACAAACTCCTTACAGTGCAGCACCCGTAGTCAGGATTGAACCTGAGTCTCCGGCGCTGCATTCGCTGTAAAGCAGCAACTCTACCGCTGCGCTACCGTGCCGCATAATAATACATGCCAAATAATTTCTCACAAATGATACCACTTGTGACTATTTGCTGCTTATTGACATTTCACTTACCTCTGCTGGGAATGGTTAGACGGCCACCTAAAAAATTAAATGTTCCAAATGCTGTATTTGAAGCATCCCTTAATAATGACTTGGTGCTTGTTTGCATCGAAAGCTTCGCCATAAAGTTGGAAGTGTCGGAAAAAGCTGTACCATTACGCTGTAACGCATGTCTTTCACTTGCAAGTGGATCCAGAAGAGGGGAGTTAGTCATTGGAATCTTGTCTGAAATATCCTGCCGTGAACGGATGGAGCCTTCGTATGCTGATGTGCTTGTGAGGTCAGGCTGGATTGTAAGCAAATGGGAGTTATCTATCAGAATGAAAACAGACAAGCCACTGTGAAAAATATTCTGCATTTCACGGATTACTAATCATTGCTTTCACATCAGTACAATATTGCGTGCGCTCAGAAATATCTCAACATATATCTTGATTCATACTTTAGACATATAGTAAGTACACGACCAAATGGACCCATTGGGCCCAAACCACTCCTACATTGGTGCAGTACCCTCTCCTCCTCCACTTCCCCCTCTCCCATTCCCTCCCCCGCTCCCCCCTCCCTTCCCTGTCCTTATAACTCAAATGCCCCATACCCAATAACGTCCTTGTTTAATCTCTTTTGCACCTTCCTCCCCTGTATAGCAAGATGACCAGAATTGTAAACAATACTCCAAGTGTGGCCATACCCACGTAGAGCAATAAAATGATGACCCTACTCCTCAACTCAATACCCTAATTGATGAAGGCAAGCATTCAAGGTGCCTTCTTCACCACCTTGTCTACCTGTCACCTTCATGGAAATATGTACCTACACCCTAAAGTCCCTCTGTTCCAATAAACTTCCCAGGTCCCGACCATTTACTGTTTTAGTCCTGCTCTAGTTTGTTTTACCAAAATGCCTAATCTCATATTAATCTGAAATAAGCTCCATTGAGATGGAACAGGTTCAGGTTTATTGACAAGTTCAAGTTTACCGTCATGTGCACAAGTGCAGTAAGGTGCAGACGTCTTGAAAAATCTTGCTTGCAGAAATGTCACAGGCACATAGGCTCAGGCAAGCACACAGGCACAAACTTTACATAAATTATACATGGATCACACACAAAATTGTAAAATTAAAAAAAAGGGAAATAATATAATTTAAAAAAAAGGTCCATCGTGATGCAAGAGGTGGGTGGGGTACAGTGTTCTATTGTCAAGGTAGGGTTGTGGAGATTGGTTCCAGAATCTGATAGTTGTAGGGAAGTAGCCACTGGTGGTGTATAACTTTGGATTTCTGTACCTCCTGCCTGATGACAGCAGTTGAGTGGGCACGGCCCGGATGGTGGATATCCTTGATGATGGATGCTGCCTTATTGAGGCACTGATGGAGGGTAGTGTTGTGCCCATGATGGAAGAGGCTGAGTTCATCACTTTCTGCAGCCTCTTGCATTCCTGTGCATTGGAATTGCCACTTCAGGCCATGATGCAACCAGGCAGAATACTTTCTACAGTACATTTGTAGAAGATCTTTCGGGTATTCAGAGTCAAATCAAATCTCTTAAATCTTCTAAGAAAGAAGAGGTGCTGACACACCTTCTTCAAGATTACATCTATGTCCTGGGTCTAGGTCAAGTCATCCGAGATGTTAACATACCGGATTTTGAAGGTGCTAACTTTCTACACCACCCACACACTAATAAAAGCATGTAATCTCTCAACTTTCCCTTTCTGAAGCCAATGATCAGTTCCTTGATTTTGTTGATGTTGAGCAAGAGGGTGTAGTTGTGGCACCACTCAACCAGGTGTTCTAACTCTCTCCTATACAATGCTTCATCACCACAGTGGTGTAGTTGGCAAATGTATAGATGGCATTAGTGCTGTACTTAGCCACGTAGTCATGTACATAACAAAAGTAGAGCAGAGGGTTGAACAAGCAAGCAAACAAGCAAGGGGTGCATCTGTGTTGATAGTCATTGAGGAAAAGATCTTGTTATGATTTGCAATGATTGATGTCTGCCATTGAGGAAGTCAAATATCCAATTGCAGAGGCAGGTACAGAAACCTAGGTCTTGCTGGAGCTTGGTGATGGATTTGGAGACAATGGTCATGTTGAAGGCCATAAGCACTGAACAAATTGTCACTAAAACTTCTAATTATTTGGACAATTCTGTGTCCAATTCACAGAAATGTTTAATTTAAAAGATAACATTCTCATGATGAAAAACTTTTTATGAACTGGTATAACATCAACATATTAAGATTTATATTTGAATTTTGAAAAAGAAATGCCTATTATTACTTCTATTTACATTCAGCTGAGTTTCTTAAACCTCCCTTCATCACCTGCAAAAATATGATTCTTGATGGACTCAGAAGGCATAAGCTTCAATTATCTAGGAACCGGAACGTATCTGTCCTAATTTTCTAAAAAAATAAAGCTTAATCTTGAAAGTTCTCAACTGGTATATGTAAATTTACAAAGAGACATTTATAAAGAAAAAGTGCAGGACTGTAAAAACAGCCCCAATGACCTGTTCAATGACCTACTCAATGACCTATTGCTTTGATCTTATGGAGATTCAATGGGGCTGTGTTGGGGCTTTATATAATCACAGAACTACAAAGCAGGGAAGACATCCATTTGGGCTGCTAAGTCTTTGCTACCCTTTCTCTACAGACCTCCAAATGCTCCCTTTAAGGATGCTACTCCAGCTCCCTTTTGAATGCTACAATTGATTCTATATTGACTATTGTCCCTGGCAGTCACTCCAGAACATCGCCACTCACCACATAAAAAGGAATAACATCACTTCAGGTAATTTGCCGGTAGTTCTCGTTCTATATCTCCTAGTTACTGTCCTATTGCCTAATAGAAGTAATCTATTTCTATCTACTCAGTCTATCTCATCCATGAGTATAAATACACTTATCAGATCTTCCTAGTCCACTGAGAATAACGCCAACGTAAATAAAAACTCTTCTGTGAAATCATTTTAACAAATCTCTCTGAGCATTCTCTAAAACTATTGCACCTTTCTTAAAATATGATGACCAGATTTGGAGACAATACTCCGTTAGAAAAATTTCATCATGACTTTTTACTTTTGATGCGTACGAACCCCAATTGTACTTCATTACCACTTTCCAAGGACTATGCATATATTCCTCTGGATCCCACTACAGTAATATATGATTGCAAACTTCCTAATTTTAACATCTGAATAAGGTGGCAACTATTTAGAGCACATCTAGGTTGAAAAATACAATTCTGAAGTCAATTAGAGATGGACAATAAATGCTGCTCTTGTTATTGATGCCCAGATCCTGGAATGAATAAAGATGCCAAAGACTTATTGTGGAGAGTATTCTGTATTATCCAAATTCTGGTTCTATTGGACGCTACCAGTTAAATTATTTAGACGAAAACCAGAAGGAAGTTTTATGCTCTGCGCTTGAGGAAATGTATAATATATTTCTTATTGAATTGATTCTTTAATACTTGTCTTTTACCTAATTTTATGTTTAGCTTACTTCTATTTTCTTGACGATAAAACCTTTTCTTCCCCCCCCCCCCCCCCCCCCACAGAATCAATTGAGGGGGAGAAATCTGGAGCAACTAACCTTGCTTAGGTGTTTTAATGTTCACAGGTTGAAATCCTGTTGTTAAAATTGAAGAGTCAGCGACATCGGAATCAAAGTCTTGCTGTTTCTTTCGATAGACAAGTATCACTATAACGAGCAGTAATGTGAAGCACACAGCTACTGCAGCGACGCCAGTGTATATAGCAACGTCAGCCAGCACCGCGGAAGCTGGAAAACAAAACATATTTGAACAGTCCCTGAAAACATACAAAACAAAATAAGAAATAATTGTTTATTCATTAAATCGAAATTTCAAAGTCAAAGTTAACCAATGCAAAAAAATTAGAATTTAAGTTACTTGCGACCTCAGGATATCTTATATCATTGTCATGTGCAATCCTAGATTAAGCTAAATGAGCTGCAGTCTGCTGAATCCCCAAGTGCACTTTATTTGACATAAAGTAACATTTAAAAATAGAATAAAAATGATTATCTCTAAAGATGCTGGTAATGTTAGCAATTCAGTTGAAGGAAGTCATTTTCAGAAATAATAGTCTTCTCATTATGGATTTAAATTCGAACATGTAAATTTTAATGGTGTCACACTGATACTGATACAAATAGATCGTCAAATTCCAATTAGTTAACATCAGATTATGCATTGACTACCTGAAGAGAAAGACATTATACATTAGAAATGAGAAGTATTCTAAATGTGCCATTCACTCTTTATATGAACATGTTGAGTCATTGGGGGAGAAATTGGAGAGCACTGGCCCATGTGAGCTGGAATTGCAAGGTACGATTAACCTACAGTATGACAGTTTGACCCAAGTAGGTTAGTGTTTGCAATTTATGAGGTGAAATTATGTGTTCTCATGCATATATTGCTTGTGTCCTTCCAGATGGAAATGGTCATTGCCTGACTTTTGTACATTGCAAACGTTATTTGCCTCTCATCATCCCATACCTGACTATTATCAAGATCTTGTTGCACGTCAGCAAAGACTGTCTTTTTTACTGACAAACTAATATGAATATATTATATATTATACAGGCCACTCAACCTTGCTCTGCCCTGGAATAGGATTAAATATAATCTGATTGCAATTTCAATTTAGCATTACTATCTATCCCCTGGTTTATTAATTTCCATATATATCACTCCTATATATCAGCGAACCAAGCGCAGGCTAGGTGAACATTTCGCTGAACACCTCCGCTCAGTCCGCCTAAACCTACCTGATCTGCCATTTGCTAAACACTTTAACTCCCCCTCCCATTCCCACGGCAACCTTTCGGTCCTGGGCCTTCTCCATTGTCAGAGTGAGGCCCAGTGCAAATTGAAGGAACAGCACCTCATATTTTGCTTGGGCAGCTTACACCCCAGCGGTATGAATATTGACTTCTCTAACTTCAAATAACCCTTGCTTTCCGGCTCCCTCCATCCCTCCCCCTTCCCAGTTCTCCGACCAGTCTGACTGTCTCCGATTACATTTTATCTCTGTTTGCTTCGTTGTCACCTTTTCCTAGCTAACAAGGATCTATTCTACATTTTCCTTTATCTGCATCCCTTTTGATGTCCCGTTTTCACAACTTACCCATCCTTATCTCTGTGTCTCCCTCTCTCCTGACAGTCTGAAGAAGGGTCTCGACCTGAAACGTCACCCATTCCTTCTATCCAGAGATGCTGCCTGTCCCGCTGAGTTACTCCATCATTTTGTGTCTATCTTATTAAATTCAAATCTACTTCTGCCTTAAAAATATTCCAAGATGATTCTGAATTCCACCAGCCTATGCAATCTCTCCTCATAACTTATACCCACCTTCTCATTCCATTCCAGGTATCAGTCAGATAAACTTGCATCCAACTTATTAGTACCCTTACATATATCAGGAGACCAATATATGCATAGTATTCCAATGTGGTTTCAAGAGCACTCCCATATATTTGAAGATAATCTCCTTCTTGTATTTAATTTCCATAGCAACAAACAATAACTTCCTGTTACCTTTCCCAAATTCCCCTGCCTGTCAGAACTCCTTAATCTCTAAATATTGTGACAATATGGTTCTTTTATACTTTCCTGCAAATTGAATTTCACATTGTCCCAACAATATACTCCATTTTCCAGATTACTGCCCACTCACAAAACCTATCTGCACATTTTTAGAATCTTCTTATGACCTCTTCACAACTTATGTTCCTACTTACCTTTGTGCTATCGGCAAGCACACCTTGGGTGTCTTCATCCAAGTCATTGATGTAAATTGTAAACAACTGAGGCCCTTTTGCCACATCTCTCATTAGACCTTGCTGAACAAAAAAAAAGTTCCACTTATGCTGATTCTTCATTTCCTGTTAGCCAGCCAAACTGCAATCCAGGTCAATAAGTTAACTCCTACAACATGAGCCTTCATTCAATGCAGCACCTTATTCAACACCTTCTAGCAGTCTAAATATAGTTCATCCAGCAATTCCTCTTTATCCATAACACCTGTCACATGCTTAAAGAACAATAAATTGGTCATTTATTCATAAAATGCTGGAGTAACTCATCAGGTCAGGCAGCATCTCGGGAGAGAAGGAATGGGTGGCGTTTCGGGTCGAGACCCTTCTTCAGACTGATGTCAGGGGGGCGGGACAAAGGAAGGATATAGGTGGAGACAGGAAGATAGAGGGAGATCTGGGAAGGAGGAGGGGAAGGGAGGGACAGAGGAACTATCTAAAGTTGGAGAAGTCAATGTTCATACCACTGGGCTGCAAACTGCCCAGGCGAAATATGAGGTGCTGTTCCTCCAATTTCCGGTGGGCCACACTATGGCAATGGAGGAGGCCCATGACAGAAAGGTCAGACTGGGAATGGGAGGGGGAGTTGAAGTGCTCGGCCACTGGGAAATCAGTTTGGTTAATGCGGACCGAGCTCAGGTGTTCAGCGAAGTGATCGCCGAGCCTGCTCTTGGTTTCGCCGATGTAAATAAGTTGACATCTAGAGCAGCGGATGCAATAGATGAGGTTGGAGGAGGTGCAGGTGAACCTTTATCTCACCTGGAAAGACTGTTTGGGTCCCTGGATGGAGTTGAGGGGGGAGGTAAAGGGACAGGTGTTGCATCTCGTGCGGTTGCAGGGGAAAGTGCCCGGGGTTGGGGTGGTTTGGGTAGGAGGGGACGAGTGGACCAGGGAGTTACGGAGGGAACGGTCTCTGCGGAACGGAGAGGGGAGGGGATGGGAAGATATGGCCAGTGGTGGGGTCCCGTTGTAGGTGACGGAAATGTTGGTGGATGATATGTTGGATCCGCTGGCTGGTGGGGTGGAAGGTGAGAACGAGGGAGATTCTGTCCTTAAATTGGTCAAGCGTGACTTTCCTTTCACAAAGCCAAGTTTCAAATGTCTAATCATTATGGGTTTTTTCTGATAGTAGCAGTGAGACGAGAGCGTTGCTAGAGTGGTGTGGGTCCTCGTTGATATAAGCTGCCTCCTTGAGACAGCACTTTCTGTAGATCCCTTTGATGGTGGGGAGGTCAATAACCAGGATGGACCAAACAATATCTATCACTTTCTGCAGCCTCCTTCATTCTTGAGCGTTCGAGTTACTAAACCAGGCCATGATGCGACCAGTCAGTATGCTCTGCACTATGGACCTGTAGAAGTTCAATAGAGTATTCAGAGAAATGCCGAATACCCTCACACTTATGTAAAAGGCATTAGTGAGCTTTCACAGAGATTGCATCAACATGCTGGGCCCAGGGCAGTTCTTCAGAGATATGCACACCCAGGAACTTGAAATTGTTGAGTCTCAACATTGCCATCCCACGAATGAATCCTCAGTTCATGGATCCTCAGTTTTACCTTCCTAAAATAAAAAAAAATCACTCCCTGGTCTTGCTAATGTTAACAGCACCATGTTCTTGCACCATTCAATCAGGTTATTGATCTATCGACTGTACACTGACTCATGACTGTTATCTGTCGGTAAAATCGGCAAATTTAAAGATGGTGTTAGATCTCTGTCTGGCTACGCAGTCATCCATGCAGAGAGAGTGTAGGGACAGAGCATGCAGACTTGAGGCACCCCTGTGCTGATAATCGTCAAGGAGATGTTCTTGAAAATGTTTACTGATTTGAGGTCTGCAGGTGAGAAAATTGAGTATCCTGTTACGTAGGGACAAGCAGAGATCCAGTTCCCGGAGTTTGACAATTGTTGAGAGAGGATAATGATGTTGAATGCCGAGCTACAGTCGATGAACGGAAGTGTTCTTGATGTCCAAGTGGACTAGTGCAAAGTTGAAAACAAGTAAGATAATGTCAAACTATTGTGGCGGTAGATGAATAGCAACAAGTCCAAGTCCTCACTAAAGCATGGGTTGATATACGTCATAACCAACTACTCGAGTACTGGATATAATCGCTACATTTAAAAAAATAATTGGACAAGTATATGGAAAGGAAAGATTTGTAAGGATATGGGCCAGTAGAACTGGCTCGGTGATACAAATTGGTCAGGATGAACAAGTTTGGCCGAAGAACTTATTTCCGTGCTGTGTAACTCTAGGATTCTATGCTCTCTCCTTCAGAGAGCACTGTTTAAAAAAAATGATTATGTACAGTCAAGTCAAGTCAAGTCAACTTTATTTGTCACATACATATACAAGATGTGCAGTGAAATGAAAGTGGCAACACCTGCAGATTGTGCTAAAACTACAAAACAGAATAGAATTTTTTTTATTAACACAAAAAAAAATTAATACAGTAAATTAAAATAGTCCCCAGTGATATGAGTTAACAATCCTGATGGCCTGTGGGAATAAACTCTGTCTCATCCTCTCTGTTTTCACAGCGTGACAGCGGAGGCGTTTGCCTGACCGTAGTAGCTGGAACCGTCCGTTGCTGGGGTGGTAGGGGTCCCCCATAATGTTGCTGGCTCTGGATCTGCACCTCCTGATGTATAGGTCCTGCAGGGGGTGAGTGCATTTCCCATAGTGCGTTCAGCCAAACGCATTACTTTCTGCAGAGCCTTCTTGTCCTGGGCAGAGCTATTCCCAAACCAGATTGTGATGTTTCTGGACAAGATGCTTTCTACAGCCCCAGAGTATATCATTATTACTTTTGAGCAATTATGTGTAAATTAGATATTGATTTGCAAATGCCCTGGGATGGATTGATATTGTGGTAAGTGTTATACATGACCACTTATTTCTTCTTAAAATTCATATTCCAAAGTACGCCCTGCAGAACTAAACATAATTAGCGTGAAATTTGTCTTGGATGTGAGCATGATCTTGAATTCCTCTTTCAGATATCCTCCATAGCATCACAGGACATCTACCAGTGATTTGGAAATGTAATTTTGTCCAGAAGATAAGAATTCATTACATTACTGTGCAGTGGAGGACAAAGTGGTGAAGCTGCTCTATATCAGAATTTTACTAAAGCCATGGTGTGCATGTTTATCTCCTCATTCTTGAAAGGATAATGAAAGTTCAGGTACCATGCAATGTAGATTTGCTCAGATGCTGCCTCGTATGAATTTCAAATATGGAGACCCACTTGTAAAGCTGATTAAACTCGTCGGGATTGTGCTTGAAATCCTCACCACTCAACTGAATGATTACAAACACAACAAGATACAAGAAGGCCAACATTATCTGGGATAAGCATACCATTTCAACAGTGTTCATGTCAATGAGATGAATATTGAGCTGGTCACTGATCTTATGTTAACAGCATCTAACAGTCCATGCATGACACCATTAGGAAAAAAAAATCCCATGTCAACATCATTATCTCTGGATCTAAGTCACGACAGCACTACGAGCAGATGTTCCTGGGGGATCATCCAGTGAGGCTGCATGGGTGGAACTGAGAAATAAAAAGGTGATCACTGATAAAATTGTACTGTAGCCCACCTCCCCCCCCAACAGTCCGTGGAAGGTAGAGGAGGAGATATGTAGGGAGAGCTCGTGCTAAGAGCTTCGATGTGGTGGAATTTGCTTTTTAACCTTTTCACACAAAGAGTGCTGGGTGCATGGAATGAGCTGCCGGAGGAGGTAGTTTAGACAGGTGGTATCACAGTGTTTAAGAAACATTTAGACAGGTACAAGGATGGGACAGGTTTAGAGGAATACACTAGACCAAGTGGACCCGTTGGGCCCAAACCTCTCCTGCATTGGTGAAGCACCTTCTCCTTCTCCTCCCTCTCCCCCCTCCCCACCTCCCCCTTCCCTCCCTCCTCCCCTCCCTCCTCCCCTCCCCCCACCCCCCACCCCTCCCTATACCCCCCTCCCTCCCTCCTCCCCCTCCCTCCTCCTCCCTCCTCCCCTCCCCTCCCCCCTCCACCCCCCTCACCTCCCCCCTCCTCCCCCCTCCTCTCCCCTTCCTCTCCCCCTTTCCCTCCCCCCACTCCACCCCCCTCAACCCCCCTTATCCTCCTCCCCCTCCCACCCCCCCTCCCTCCATCCCCCTCCCTCCCTACCTAAGAGTAAGTCTTGAGATATTGTGCCTCAAGTAAAAAAAAAAGAGGTTTATGTCAGTTATAGGCAGCTTGAATCAAGTGAATCCCTTGAGGGATATTGGGGATGTGGGAATACATTTCAAAGGGAAATCAGGAGGGTGAAAGGGGGCACGAGATAGCATAGACAAATAAAGTAAAACATAATCCAAAGAGATTTCTACAAATATGTTAAGAGCAATAAAAAAACCTAGGGAAAGGATATGGCCCCTTAAAGATCAACCAGGTCATCTTCACATGAAGCCTAGGAGGAGATAGGTAAAGTGTTGAGTGGATATTTTTGTCTGTATTTACCATGGAGAAAGGCAAGAATGTTAGGGATTTGTATTATGGAAGAGAAGATGCTAGAGGTCTTAAAATGCATGAAGGTAGATATATCCCTGGGACCTGATGAAGTGTACACTGTGACATTGTGGGAAGCAAAGGAGGAAATTACAGGGCAACTAGCAGAGATATTTGTATCATCGGTAGCCATTGGTAAAGTGCCAGATGGAGGGTGGCTAATATTTTGCCTTTATTTATGAAAGGCTGAAGGAAAAGCCTGGAAACTAAGGACTGGGAGAATCTTTACTCAGTCTTGAGCAGGTTATTGGAGGGGATTCTGAGAGATAGCATCTACATGCATTTGGAAAGGCAAGGACTGATTTGGTATAATCTGCATGGCTTTCTGTGTGGGTAACAATGCCTCACCAATTTGATTGAGCTCTGTGAAGAGGTGATCAAAAAGATTGATGAGGGTTGTGTGGTCGGCATTGTCTACATGAACGGCAGCAAGGATTTTGACAAGTACTATAGGGTAGGCTGGTCTAGATGGTAACAAACCAGGTAGACAAGGAGATGAAGATGTTTGGAATGCTTGTCTTTATCAGTGAGCATATTGAGTACAAGTGCTGGGACATCGTGTTGCAACTGTGCAAGACATGGGTAAGGCCATATTCAAAGTACTGTTTATAGTTCTATTGTCGTGCTATGGAAAATATTTCATTGAACTGGAAAGATGCAAAAAAATTCTGAGGATGTTACCTTGTCTGGAATATTTGAGCTAGGGGAGGCAGGATAGGCTGGGTCTGTTTTTTGATGGAGTGTAGGAAATTGAGGGATGACCTTATAGAAGTATGTAAAATCATGAGGGTTTAGATAAAGTAAACAGCGAGCGCATAAACTAAAGGACAGAGGTTTAAGGTGAGAGGGGAAGACTTAAAGGGAACCTTTTCACATAGAGGGTGGTGTGTACATGTAACAAGCTGCTAAGGGAAGTGGTACATGCAGGTACAGTGATGATATTTCAAAGACACTTAGACAGGTACATGGAAAGGAGAGGTTTGGAGGGACATGGGTCAGGCACTGGCAAGTGGGATCAGCTTGGTTTAGCAATTCACAGTAGTTGGAACGGCGAGGTCAAAGGGCTTGTTTCTCTGCTGTATTGCTCTGAGACATCCAGCCTCGAACATAGATCACAGCCCTTTAATAGCCAGTGGATAAAATACTGTAATTCTTCCCCTTTCATCATTATTGGGAAGACCATCACTGTGAAAACTGTAGCAGTTCAGAAAAGATCTATCAAAGTCTAAAGGTGAGAATAGGCAATAAAATACTCTAGTCAAGTTTAAGAGGTCCAGGAACAAAACACAACTATTGATTCTTTCCTGTACAGTGAGAAAAAATTGATAGATATTGGTTTTCTATGAATTATAAGCAAATTATTACATTTCCTTGCATACATTTCTTTCCTTCAATAATGTAAATATGTTAACATGGGAAGAAACTGAGGCACCTAGATTTTTAGGGCAGGAATTAGTTCATTATTCAAACTGTTTGACCTTTCAAATAAAGTAACTGGAAAAAGATATAATTTTGACTTTACAAAGTAATGATTTGAATTTTATGGTATATCATTTGCTGTATTGTACTAGCAAAATATAGTCACAAAAATCCATTAACAAGTCAATTAAAACATTCAATTTGCACTTTTTTTTTTAAAGAAACAAGACAATAATGCTTGATGACTAAAATTAAATTATATTGACAAATGAGAAAAGTCATTAGCATGTCCATTCATTTTCTCATCACCACAAATGGCAACTGTTCAGTACTGGTGAACATTTCATTTGATGAAAATGAAGTCTATTTAATTACATCTGGGGAGACAGATGCTGGGAGTCTTAGCTCACAATGATTGATGACTACTAATGGACATGCATGTTAAGTGCAATACGGACAATCCTCTAGATTATTAAATTGACTATTAATAGACAGTGTTGAGATTTCTTCATTGACATGCGTTGAATATATTAATCAAAAGGTTATTAATAGCTCTCCGAGGTGCAGGTTTTGCAACTGCCAATGGGGGCCATTCTGGGGATCTTGGCAGCTGTGCAATGATGGCACGAGGAGGGATTCTTGCTTTCAAATAAGACTTTGAAGACCGTGATAGACAAGGTGTAATAGGAAGCTGCCTACATATACCGAAGATAGGGAGCCAACCAGGCACATGGAATCACTGTAACGCTATGAACCAGGACACCGTTTGTGCTTAATGCCACCTCCTAATTTTCAATGATTCAATGATACTTTATTGTCACATGTACCTCGGTACAATGAGATGCTTTGCTTTGCATACGACCCGGTAAAATCATACAGCAGACCTCACCTAGGCAGTACACAAGAATCACCACGTTTCTGGTGCCAACAAAGATACAAAAGTTTACTTAAAAGCCCTGTAATCTCAAAAATTAGATTCCTGAGTTCTTCCACATAACTTTGCAAACTATTTCCTCTCATATCTACTGAGACTCTGTTTACATCACCTTTCCTTCACTCAGTTATGAGTCAAAACCATACTCTGAGGAAAAATATTTTTCTTTATATTTATTTTTGTATCCTTTGCCCAAAATATTAAATCTTTCTATTTATTATGTTTTGTTTGTTTAGAGGCATTTAGACAGACACTTAAAAAGGAAAGGAATGCAAAGATTCTGTCCTAATGCAGGTAAATGGGATAGTTGCTTATGGGCAAAAAGGTAGGCATGGACATGCGGGTTGACAGATTAAAGAGATAGTGTAAATTCCCCTTCATGTGTAGAAAGTGGTACAATCTGGGGGGAGGGAGGGGGGGGGAGGGGTTCATGAGCATATGGAAAGAATAAAAAAGTGGGATTAATGGAGGATTAGTTTGAAAGGGAGGTTGATCGTCAGAGTGGGCCAAATGACGTTTAAGAAGGAACTGCAGATGCTAGTTTAAACCGAAGATAGACACAAAAAGCTGGAGTAACTCAGCGGGACAGACAGCATCTCTGGAGAGAAGGAATGGGTGATGTTTCTTCAGACTGGTTAGGGATAAGGGAAACAAGAGATATAGACGGTGATGTGGAGAGATAAAGAACAATGAATGAAAGATATGCAAAAAAGTAACGATGATAAAGGAAACAGGCCATCGTAAGCTGTTTGTAGGTTGAAAATGAGAAGCTAGTGCGACTTGGGTGGGGGAGGGATAGAGCGAGAGGGAATGCTGGGGCTACCATGAAGCGAGATAAATCAATATTCATACCACTGGGCTGTAGGCTGCCCAAGCCAAATATGAGATGCTGTTCCTCCAATTTGCATTTAACCTCACTCTGACAATGGAGGAGACCGAGGACAGAAAGTTCTGTGTAAGAATGGGAAGGAGAATTAAAGTGTCCGGCAACCGGGAGATCAGGTTGGTTCACATGGGCTGAGCGAAGATGTTCCGCGAAACGATCGCCCAGTCTGCGTTTGGTCTCGCCGATGTATAAGAGTCAACATCTTGAAAAACGGATAAAGTAGATGAGGTTGAAGGAGGTGCAAGTGAACCTCTGCCTAACCTGAAAGGACTGTCAGAGGTTCACTGGACAGAGTCGAGGCAGGAGGTATAGCGACAGGTGTTGCATCTTCCGCCTACTCCTGCACCTATTTTCTATGTTTCTATGTTTCTATGCAATTAAAAAAGACAAGAGGCAGAAATAAAATGAGAATTTAAATTCATTTGAAATCAGTATTTTCAACGACTTTATATAGGAATGAGTTTATATAAATTTTGACCCTTCTGGGTTGGAGATATTGACTGACATTAAATTGTGAAGAAAATTTCTCGGAAGGTAATCGCACAATCAATTATGGGATAATCCTAACTTTCTGTGCATTTTAATCTATATTAACATATATTGGGTATCGAGCACTTAGAAACACTAAGACTTCTGAGGGTGACATATGATCTTTTATGAGGCAAGCAATGTGCTGGCAGATAACGATGAGCAAAATCTGGAGGTTTACAACTCACTACACACCTCTTCATACCCTGACCCAAATCACTGATTGGTGCATATTAATGGGTGAATGCCATTCACATACCATTAAGTTTCAATGAAGATTTGACCCCATGATTTTTGTTAATCTGCTATTGTAAGTTTTTTAAAAATTCTGTCGTTGTAAATTCTTGTTGGTATGTAGCAAGTAAAAATGTCATTGTTCCAGTTCAGATCTGGTGCATAGAAACACTCATGAGAGACGGTATCAATGGAAAGGACAAATAAAAGATAGAGTTAAGAGAAATCCCTACCTTCTCAATAGAGTTTACGCACCCAGAGGATTATATTCATAGTTCTATGAGGGATAATATGTTAACAAATGTACATAGAAATCCCAAGATAGAACAATTGTTCAGCCCAACTCATTCATTACTTTGTGTATTCCCACTCCCCAGCCCACACGCTCACACAAAATATTCTTAATCTTATGTACAACCTTGATCTCAGTTATGTTTATGCTACAATCACATTGTTCACCTATTCCTAAGTGAGCACCTCCCTGTTCTCAATCACTGGCCCTGGCGATGCTTTCTATAGATTAACAATTCTTTGTGTAAAAAAGAAATTCTGCCACCGTATGTCCTAAATCTATTAGTTTTCTATCTTTGTCCGCTCTATCTAGATCCCTCAATCACAGCAGACATTCTGGTTCTACCCAGCCTGTCATAGTTCTTCACAAATTTCAAGACCTTTGAAATATAAGTTGATCTGTTCTAATGAAAACAGTTCTGCTTGTTCAAGGATTATTAATAGCAATAATTCTCAATACCTGTTATCTTCCAAGTGAACCTGCACCGTATGTTCATTATTTCTTCAATATCTTTCTTTTGCCTTGTTAATCCCAAAATGCAATGCTGTAAACTAACAGTGGTCTTAGTGATTAATAATTGCAACTTGACTTGTACATCTTTTAGCTGTCGCTGTAATATTTGGTATTCTATTAATTATTTGTTTGACTTTATCTATATATTTTTTTTTTCCTTAGGAACACTCCCATTATTGTGACATTGCAGTCTTTCTGCTGTTCATTGGATCTATTCTTCAACTTATCAACATCCCCTTCACTCACTCTAACACTGTGGCTTCATCATTAACATACAATGAAGCAAAGTAGTTTGAGGACACTTTCTGTGGAACAAGCTTCCTGGTCCTTCCCTATTCGGGATTATGTTTAACCATGCTCTTTTTCTTCTCTTTTGCATAGTTGCACATCCAATTTTCTGCCCTTCTCCAATTTTATATTCAACTATCTCACGTATGAAAGACACAAAAAGCTGGAGTAACTCAGCAGGTCAGGCAGCATCCATGGAGAACATGGATAGGTAATGTTTCAGGTTGGAAATCCTCTTCAAACTGATTACAGGGAACCGACTTAGTGGTGTTCTCCAAGGCTGAAGGTGGCTCTGGTGAGTGTTTTAAACATTTCAAATAGTCCTTGTCCCCTGCAAGAACACTGGGACTTTTCCTCGCTCTAAACAGTTACCTCTTGTTGTAATTTCCCTTCCTCATAAGTCCCTATCACTTGCTTCTTTCAACTATTGTGTGTATCACTAAATTGTCCCTCCCAATTGAGGTCGTTACAACAGTAACAAGATCACTAGAGATGGAGAGGATTTTTTGTTGAACACCTTCGCTCAGTCCGCCTGGACCTATCTGATCTCCCGGTTGCCAAACACTTTAACCCCCCCTTTCCATTCCCACACTGACCTTTCTGTCCTGGGCCTCACCCATTGTCAGAGTGAGGATAATCACAGAAACAGCACCTCATATTTCGCTAGGGCAGTTTACAACCCAGTTGTATGAATATTGATTTCTCTAACTTCAAGTAACCCTGTACACCCTCTCTCTCCATCCCACCCCGACCCAAGTTGCACCAGGTTCCTGTTCACATCTAGCAAACAGCTAACAATGGCCTGTTTCCTTTATCATCATTACATTTTTGCATATATTTCATTCATTTGTTCTATATCTCTCGTTTCCCTTTCCCTTGACTAGTCTGAAGAAAGTCTTGACCCGAAATGTCACCCATACCTTCTCTCCAGAAATGCTGCCAGTCCTGCTGAGTTACTCCAGCATTTAGTGTCTAACACCAGAGATGGAAATGGTCCATCCACAGAAACTTACAACTTCAGGAGATTGGGGGAAAGTGAAGTTCCTGTAAGTTTGATCTCCCAGCCTTCAAGATGCAAGGAATTTCTGAAACACATCTTATATAATCATCTTTGATAGAGGATGCCATGAATCTCTGCAGCATATAATCTGTTGCAATATATTTGAATGGCCACACACAAACGCACACTAACTGCACACGGTGTTACATGGGAGCTACATAATAAACCTTGCACTGAGCATGGACCTGCGTGACTGTTGATGCTCTTTCTTTTACTAGTCTGTCATTAGACCTCACAAAGTGGCATGAAGGACAGGGTTCGAATAAGTGGAGATGGAGGTAGAACTAACTCGTGGAATTTCAAAATGCAGTCAGTAAGCCTGAGCTGCTGCTCGTTAAGTGCTCAAAACTAGGTCAATTTTTGGGATAATGATTTTGATTGTGAAAGCTGAGACTTCATGCCAATAGTTTAAGTATACTTGCCTGAATAATAACTCCTCCATACCTTCTCTTTGTTTTCTGTCCTTTTGTTATTACTTTTTTAATATTACCCCAATCTCTGATCCCTTATTCTGTATCACAACCTGTTGAAGAGCCAAATGTAATACCCGCGCTGGTTTTCCTTTAACAACTCTTCTGGTTGCACCCTTAAAAAACTCCATTTGATTCATCATACAGTTTGCTTTTCACCAGACCATACTGTCTCTGCCGAACCATATTATGATATTCTCAGGGCTCTGCACACATGATGAATTGCATTGTTTTCCGTTGATTGATGCCCGACTAACTGGTATATAATTCCCCAATTTCTCTTTCCCTTCACTTTTTGAACATTGTAATAAATTTACCACCTTCCAATTTGCTGGGGGATTTTTGAATACCTCAGGAATTATCCAAGAAATCTGTTCTTGCATCCCAGCTCACCGGTACTACCATCTCACTGCCTGTCAAAACCTTCAGCCACATTCCAGCAATTTCTAAAATAACCTGCCAACCTCATAACCACTTGTGCTGACATTGATAAAACTGGCAATTACATTTATTTTCCCATATTTCTAGCTCTTTTCAAAAAAGATAGGGTTAAAGTCCAATTAATAAATTAAACAACATTGTTATTATTCGCCGATTTCTTGGAAATTTAAATAAAGTTATTTGATGTAACATGTAATGATTCTTGACTATTGTGGAAAGAAACACTGCTCTCTCCTGTAATTATTATAAGATTGCCATAGTTCTAATTTTAATCCTCTCGTGGATATTTCCATTTTAAGGATATTTTCCCGTTTCTATAATTCGAATATTAATCACATACAATGTTCACTGAACAAATGTTCAAATTACTCACATTTAAAATGTCACATTTGAAATATATGCATTTAAAACTTACCATCAAAGTCCATTCTAACAATACTTTCCAAATCATTTCAGTTCACTGTTTAAAAACTAGTCCTCATCTCCGTTCTAATTCTTTTACCAAAACCCACCCTGAATTGTAAAGATGTTATAATTTTAGTGCATTACTTATCCTCCACACTCACACTCCATATCCAGGTCTAAAATAAGCTTAAACTACTGAATATTTTGGGATTTTGTATTTATGCTAATTTATTTAATGAACCTATGTATTACATTTTTTATGACAACTAAAACAGTTTCAATCAATACCGTTAGTACATAAGCAGGGTTTATATGGTTACATTTAATTTAATATAATTTGGAACTTATTAATATGCACTCAATGATACAAAATCAAAGAGGTTTGCCTTCATTGGGTATTTCAATATCATTGAAACTGGATCATTTAATTTAATATAATTTGGAACTTATCAATATGCACTCAATGATACCAAATCAAAGAGGTTTGCCTTCATTGGGTATTTCAATATCATTGAAACTGGATCTAAGTTTCTTTAAATAAAATGTAAGGCATTATCCATTACATTTCCCACTGAATGCATCAACAAGTAACTGCAAGATAAAGAATGTTTCTACTTTTTCATGTCCAGTTTGCAATGATTTTTTTTTTTGTAGCAGATGTGATGTGTTAAAAGTTATACATACGCTGAGGGCATAAATCACTTGTGCAATTTTCTGACTCCAGGATAATTCCATCACATTCCTTCCCACCGTTTCGTGGTGCTGGCTCAGTACATTCTCTATTTCTCCAGTGTGTGCATTCTGCCCCACAAGTCGACCATTTGCTCCATTCAGTCCAACTTCCATCTACTAAAATTAAAAAATAATAATTTAGAAGACCTTATTTTGACTTTTGCAAATTAATTTAATTATCAGATTTTTTTATTCCAGCGATTTATACAATCCATTCTACACCTTTTAGTACTCAACAGTGAATTCAGTAGTTTCAGATAACAAGCCTTGCTTATTCAGCAATCAAATGTTATTTCTCTCAAATATAAAATTTCAGAATTCATTCAACTTCCCAAATTTGCATCTCCTTCATATATAGATTTTACTATTATCCTTTACCACCTTCATTCAACCTGTGTCACCACCATTTAAATCTATTGGTCCCCTGTCTCCACTCTCTCCCATTTTTTATGCACCCTTCCCACCTTTCACTATGTCCTTGAACATCTTTCATTCCATCTTTTCTCATTTCCGCTGAAACGTCAGCAATCTGAAACATTCTCTTTGATTCTCCCTTCACAGATGATCCCTGACCTGCTGAGTATTTGGAGCAGATTCTACTTTCATTTCATCTTTCCAGCATCTGCAGTATTTTCTTTTTGATCTGCAGTATAGTCTGATCAATGTATTTGTAAATATATGTGTACAATACTATATTGCGTTAGAATGATACATAAATAATTAACATCTATGGATGCAACTTCAAGCATGGGAGTCAAAGTGAATAACATTTGCTATCCCAGGTTATTTCTTCCCCTGGATCGGATATCATAGACAAAGCAATCATTAATATAAAACAACCACTAAAAGTGAGGATAAAAGTTTGGAAAGAAATAGATGCAGAGATAAAATAACAACACCATCAACAGATTCACCTCCAATTTGTTCATCATCCTGACTAGGAGAAATTGGTCTAAATCATGGAACTCCCCATCCAAGAGCAGCTTCACTGGGAGAACTGCTGATCTTCTAAAAGATTGTTCAGTACTACCTTCTGAGGAGCATCTGGTAACAAATGCTGGCCTTTCCAACAACAATTACATACTGAAGAACAAATAAATCAAAACCTGGAATATCTGCACCTTTTCAACAATGCATTGATCCATATTCGGAGCAGAAAGTATAAATCTGTGATTAATTCCTGGTGCAGGATTGCATTAGCAAACAATAGGACATTAGCAAACAACTGGGGCAGGCACTAAACTAGGTCAGGCCTGACTGGACACCAGCAGCCTAATGAACATCCACATCTCCATAATTTGAGAAAGAGTATCTATGATCTCATAATCATTTTATAAGCACATAAAGGAAAAAGGAGTAAAAATATAATATAAAAGGAGCAGGAAGTTGAGGCAGGTACTATTGCAAAGTTTAAGAAACATTTGGACAGGTATATGGATAGGACAGGTTTAGAGGGATATGGGCAAGACGCAGACAAGTGGGACTAGTGTAGATGGGACATGTTGGACAGTGTGGCCATGTTGGGCCGAAGGACCTGTTTTCACACAGTATGACTCTACACCTTTATAATGTAAGCACGTGCTTCAGCAGTCAAGCCGGTTTGAATTTGGGTTTAAAATAAAGACACAAAGTGTTGGGGTAACTGAACGGGTCAGGCAGAATCTCTGGAGAAGATGGATAGGCATTTCAGGACTCTTCTTCAGACCTGAAATGGCACCTGTCCATGTTCTACAGAGATGCTGCACAACACTGAATTACTCCAGCACTTGGTGTCTATTTTACAAACCGGCATTTGCAGTTCATCGTGTCTATATTATCAAGAATTTTGAGATGATGTTTCATTAAAACATGTAATTTTTTTCAGTCCAGCTACATGCAAAATTTCCCTTCTCATTCTATTGTGTAATACTAAATTCTATTTAACCATAATTTTCCCAATTTCTGACATGCTTATGCACTGTGAAATTAAACAAAACTTAATATAACATTAAAATTGGGCATTATATACCAGAGGTGCCTTTAATAGTGTCACAGAAATTGTGAATACAATAAATCTTTTTTTTGAATTAAAAGAGAAAGTTTAACATTTAGTCTCCATTTCCTAAGGTAAATTAACATTCCTCTGTTTAAAAACATCTTATTTTACATCTGTAATTCAGAAAATTAACAAATTTATCTGTATTAATTTTGATATTGTGAAATCTTTCAGTCTAATTTATCAATATAGGCTATTTGTTTTTGAATTAATTTATTAACAATGCACAATAATTGCGAATCATCATCGTTTGCAAGCTTCATACAGAATAATGTATTTTGTACAATGTGACATGATCTGATTATTGTTTTCCAAAGCACATTATAAATTTGTGAAGGTCCTAATTACCACCATTGAAAAAAACAATGTACACAAGTCCTTTTGCTGTGGAGTTTACCCTACAGTGCACAATTCTGGAAGTACTTTGCAATTTGTAAAGCAGCATTACTATAGTTATTCCAGGAGATTTTAGTACACAGGTGTTTCAAAATAAAGATGTCAATGCAAAGATTTTATTCAGTTCATTTCCAAGTGACAATGGAATTCTTTTTATTCTACCTTGTGATCCACCAATTTTCTCCCTGCTATTTACCTTAAGTTTTCACTCATCCATAAGGGTGCTCGACAGTTCAACATCCCATATCTTCATCCACAAACCTGTTTTCTGGCAGTGGATCAGATTTGATATTAACTCTGGCTGATTTTTGTTCCTGCAACCTTCAGAGTGCTGAAGCCAATTCAAAAATTATGCTAACATTCTAATCAAAATAATCAGAAAGTGGCCGTTCTCTGGCTTCTCCAAATGGTCGCCGAATCAGGTCTACTTTCACGGTTTGTAGCAACAATGGAGCAAAGCGGTTAAAATTAGAGCACAGATCTTGATTTCTATTTGCTAATAGAGGTGCCATTCTGCCTTGGTTTGTAGCTTTTACTACTGCAGTTTCCTGCAAAAACTGATTGAACGACACAGCTTGGAAACAGGCCCTTCGGCCCACTGAGTCCACACTGACCATTGTGATCCAGCAGCTGTATCCACTGTGGGGATGGTACACACCAGGGTGACTGTAGAATGTCAAGGCAAGTGCCGGAGCTCTGCACTGATAGAAATAAACTCCTCTACCATATCTAACTACCATGCATGCTACTGCATGCTACCTGATATAGTGGAACATGGTCTGAGCACAGAAAATATTTTGATTTGATATACTTTGTCTCTCTTGCCTTTCAGTGCAGGCTCACATTTTGGCTCACTGTCTAATGAGCAAATCTTTGCAAAAGCAATTGTCCCTTTCATTGATAGCAAGTGAATCACTTTATTTCAATAACATGAACACACTGTCTTTGCTGCATGGAGTTGCAATCTCTGGTGCTCAAAGGTGTGACTGACTGACCTTGCACCCGCCATTTACGTACCTGCTAAGTCAAAGGCATCAAAGTAACATTCAGAGCAATGAAACTCCCCATTGAAACAATCAGTTCGTTTTGCAGATGCGTGGCGCACAGTACTGTACATCTTCTATTTCTCCAAGAATTGAGCTCTTGTTACATAATCAATAGCAAAATGATACAAGCAGCCTATCTTCTTCTTAGATTGAGGGGCGGGGCAGGGTCGGATGAGGAGGAGTGAAGGGCCTGTCCCACTTAGGCGATTTTTTAAGCGACAGCCGGCGACTGTCAAAGTCGTAGCAGATCGGCAAAATTTTCTTTTACCCTATGACAATGACCACGACAATGCCGAGTCAGGTCGAAATTACAGCGTCTTTGGAAACATCGCAAAATTCCCACACTGTCAATGCTTCTCCGGAGTCCTGATTTTCACTGAAATCACTGACAAGTCGGTAAGTACTTGAGAGTTTTGAACTATAACATCTTGTATGGGTTACTTAAAAACCAAGCATCACTGTAACAAGGCATAAACTGGATTTACTTCCAGTTTACTAATAGCTGTATTAAAAATAATAATTTAAAAAATGGTTGTAGATTTTTGTGAAAAGTGTGTGGGCATTCTTTGAAAATGTACGGGAGATGCGTATCTGGTTTCTGGGTTGCATATCTGGGTTGGGAGTCCACTTTAAATATAATGGCTGATGGCCATAAACATCGCAAAATTCCCACGCTCACCTGACTGTCAAACTGTCGCCTCCAATCTACCTGTCAAATGTCCCGACGGTAAATAAATTGGATAAACACATGCATTTTATGGTATTTTGAAATGACTTTACTTATTTTAATATTATGTGCTTCTAAATGCATCTAAGACAACCTAGCAAACCTGGGGACAGCATGCGACAGCGCCCGCAATAAGCAACGTTACCTGGCGACAAGCCAGCTGTCGCCAAAAAATTTCACTCTGGATGATTTCTCAGTGACGCGCTGAGATCCACTACGATTCTTGGAAGACTCCTCACGATCATGCCCGCGACACCCGGCGAACTGTCGGCGACAGCCTAGTCGCCGGCATTCGCCTTAAAATCACCTAAAGTGGGACAGGCCCTTGAGTTACACTCTCCCTGACTATTATATGTTTCAAATGCAAATCATTCCCTTTCAAATTCTAATTGCAAAGGAAAGTAGTTTAATCTTTACAGTTATTAAAAAAACAAATCAAGTCTATCAATTTGGAAGGGCATGAGATATTATAGATTTGCAGATATCTATCATAATTAATAGACTCACAAAGACCCCTCGCAGAAGAACAAAATGCCTTAATATTTTGTTGAATTATGATTGTTGGCTGAACAAAATCTATATTCACAGTTAGCATCTCCTATATATCTCTCGCTGACCTTTTACTTTAGTTTTCATTGATCCAAAAGCACTTTTAGAGAAGCAATAAGTGGCTTTCGATTGAGGGTAAGTAAATATCAAGGCTTCCTCAATCACCACAAACAATAGATGTCTTGTTAACGCTGTTGTCTTAGTAGGTTGGTGCACAATGTGTGTTAATAATTACGACTAAGAACAGATTTTTTTTACCACCGCGATGCATCACAGGGAAACCTGGATTTAGGATTATTTTTACTGATATAAAACGAAAGGATTAGGCTTTGTGTGGCAAGCCCATAACTATAGAAAGACTAGACAACAATGGCACTTTTTTTAAGAATCATATTCATACACAAGAAAAAGAACATTGATTATAATTATTACAGGGAACTAGCATGCAATTATAATTGTAATTTTATCACAATTGATATGCAGCTAGAACATTTCTCATTCTATTACTAGACATAAAAATGCACCAATTTTAAGCAGCATTAATCTGATTTCTCCAATGAAAGCTGTAATTTTATTTTTACTGGGATTTTTACAGCTAAGGTGCACCTGAAATTATGTAAGGGGTCAAGAATTCTTCTTGACAGAGAATAATAAAGTGGCACAAGAGACTGCCGAATCCGGAATCAGGAACACAATTCAAACTGATGCTGAATGATCCTATCGGTTCCTCCAGCAGTAAATAATATGGCAAATTGTGTTGAAGATTATTTTTGTTTCCTCCTTCCTATCTCTGCAAACCCTTCCATTGGAGCAAACTTTTTCCAACTTGTTCCTGCCTTTTGTACCTCACTCACTTCCTACCCTTCACTTCTGGTAAACTGTGCCTTCAAGCTCTCTTAAGACCTTAGTACGTCAGGTCCCATTTCTACATTTCTCTGACATGCTCTCTCTCTCCATGTGACACATGCTCTCCTCTCTGTCTCTCTCCCTCTCTGTCTCACCCCCTCTGTGACTCTCACTCTTTCTACATTTCTGTAACTGTCTTTCTCTCTCTCTCTCTCTCTCTCTCTCTCTCTCTCTCTCTCTCTCTCTCTGATACACTCTCGGACTATTTCTCTTACTGTGATTCTCTCTCACACACACACACTTAAGATGTTCATGGAAACTCGTGGCAATGCCAGCTGTATTTCAGTCAATAGATATTTTGTTTCTGAGACAAGAGTGTTGATGTTCAAGTTCCAATCAAGAACCAAGCATAAAAATATGATCTGACACTGGTACAATCGTGAGGGAGTACTGTTTGGTCAGTAGACTGTTTGCTTTTGTGAGAGATGTTAAATTGACTAGCTCAGAAGGGCATCTTGGTCAACATGGATGAATTGGGCTGAAGGGCCTGTTTCCTTGCTGCCTGACTCTCTAAAGCTCTGACACCTCTTTCAGATGGCCAAAAAAGTCTTCATGACACTGTGTTGAAGTGCGATGAAATGTCTCTGGCATCTTGGAATATATTCAGCCCTTAATTAACAGCACTAAAATAGATTGTCTGGTCATTATCACAAAGTTCTTCAGGGAGCACACACCAGGCAAATTGACCACAATGTTTCCTTTATTGCAAATATAGCTGCACTTCAACAAACACTTCATAGGTTGTAATGTTCTTTCACGTGAGCTGAGTTTGCAAAAAGATGCTATATAAACACATTATTTATTTTTCATTCCCTTTCGCCTTCTAAATTTTATCCTCATGTTGTCTCATTATGTTCCTGTGATGTGCTTTGTGATGTTTTAATAGAAGTAAACCGCTATATGAATGCAATATGATTATTACTACTGAGTGCTTAAAATATTTGTGGCGATCTGCCAAGCTGATTCACAGACAATAATTGCTTTTTGAATTGCAGTCACCATTTGGTTGGTACGAGCTTCCACAAAATGCATAGAGATAAATAGTGAGATAATCGGATTATATTAACTGGTTGGGAGAGAGCATGAAGTGAAGGAGTCTTGTGGAGTATGGTATGAAATGGCTGAGATTTCAAAACAAGGAAAACCGCTCTGCAAGAGAAGGTAGGTGAGGGCTTGTCCATGAGAGTTGTTGAGGTACTGGACCAGAAACAACTAGTTGAATAAAAATTAGAAACACTTCAGTAATCCTTAACATAATAACACCTGCATTCTTCTGAATGGAAATGTTTTAAGCAAATGCTGCATCTTTATACTAAAACTCTCGTTTGTTTGTTTGTTTGTTCCTGAACTACAGCCAAATGGTACACGATAGCACGGCAATTTTAAGCCCACCTTACTCACCATTGTCCCTTTGGTGCTAATGGAATAAGTTCCATTGAAATCGGTGTTATCTTTTTTAAGTTATTCACCTTTTAAAGTTGTAATCTATCTCATAGGGAGGGAGGGGGGAGGGAGGGAGGGAGGGAAGGGGGTGGAGGGAGGGGTGAGGATAAGGGGGGGAGGGGAAGGGGATTGGAGGTATGGGGAGGGGAGGCGGGAGGAGGGAGGGAGGGAGGGGGAGGAGGGAGGGAGGGAGGGGGAGGGGGGAGGAGAGGGTGCTGCACCGATGCAGGAGAGGTTTGGGCCCAACGGGTCCACTTAGTCTACTAATACTCTAAATAGGTTTAGAGGGATATGGGCCAAAGTGGGCAAGTGAATCTGGTGTACATGGGGCACCTTGGTTGGCATGGGAAGCTGGACCGATGAGCCTATTGCTGTGGTGTATGACTCTATGACACCATGACTCTAAATTAGCAAGATAGAAAGATTGTGCCTATCAATCCCTTTCAGAAAACTCCACTGAGTTTTACATTCCATGAAGTACATTTGAACTGTAGTCATGATCGTAAAGTAGGCAATGGGGCAACCAACTTGTGCATAGGAACCTCTCACTTACGTCAAAGTGATTTTGGCCCATTCAATAATGTATTATTTTTTCAGCACTATTCTTATGGACATTAACGTTTGTCAGGTGGAATACCATAACATTGGTTTCCATTTCAAACTGTCCCAGAAACTTAACTGGGCATTTACTGTCATGAAATGTGTTCGATGGATCAGCACTTTCTGCATCATGCTTGCATATAATGACTTATTTAGCTGTCTCGGGGGATACCAATCTCAACCAGTTCTGGAAATGTTTATTGAAGGATAAACGTTAGCTAAGAGAGCAAGGATTACATCCCCAATTCTTCTTTGAAATAGCACCATGGGATCACTTAGACATGAACGGTGACCTTGGTTTATCATCACATCTGGAAGAAATTGATTTACTGCCATCTTTCAGGAAGGTACTTGCCATACCTCCCTAATCTGGCCTGTCTATAATGCTAGTTCCACATTAAGTAGCACATTACACTGTTGAATCTTTAAACACTGAGCAACTGGTGATGAATGCTAAATACTGCCTTCTCATGTTGGAGACATCTCAAAGGACAAATAAAACAATGTTGAATACTGCCGACTACATGCCATTGCTTAAAAAAATAAGGTAAACCAAATTTGCAAATGGGCAAAATTTAAACTTATTCCGTATAGGAAGGAACTGCAGATGCTGGTTTAAACCGAAGGTAGACACAAAAAGCTGGAGTAATGCAGCGGGACAGGCAGCATCTCTGGAGAGAAGGAATGGGTAATGTTTCGACCGGGTCTTGACCCGAAACTTTACCCATTCAATTCTCTCCAGAGATGCTACCTGTCCCGCTGAGTTACTCCAGCTTATTGTGTTTAAACGTATTCCTCTGAGTTCAATCCCTCAACCAAATAGTTTGCGTTAGACTTCTCATATCAACTTTCAAAAATTGCCAAAATTAATTCTGTGAAATAAATAGGTAAATCCAGTAAGTTTATTAGAAAAAATATTAGAGAGATAAACTGCTTCAAAGCCAAAGTTATGTTGTTTTTAAAACCGATATGAGACTGATAGTGATTGGCCTAATCATTGCACCAGGTATCACAATGTATGCGACATGGTGGCGCAGCGGTAGAGTTGCTGTCTTACAGCGCTTATAGCCCCGGAAACCTGGTTGCTGTCTATACGGAATTTGTACGTTCTCCCTGTGACCGCGTGGGTTTTCTCTGAGATCTTCGGTTTCCTCCCGCACTCCAAAGTCGTACAGGTTTGTAGGTTAATTGACTTGGTATAAATGTAAATTGTCCCTAGTGTGTGTAGGATATTGTCAGTATGCGGGGATCGCTGATCGGTGCAGACTCAATAGGCCGAAGGGCCTGTTCCTGCACTGTATCTCTAAACTAAAGTAAACTAAACCTTGATCTCTCTATGCCCATACTTAGTTAAACCAGTTGCGGGGGACTAATCTTATTCACCTACAGTGCCCTGGATTCTCAGCAGAGAGACTCTGGCCCAAAACATCCCTTTAATCTTCAATAGCTGGAAAGCTCAGCCCCAGCTTTGTCAACTCTCTTGGCAGTGAAGAATATTTAATAGGATTTAGATAAGCTATTAAAATCAAAGCAGATTATATATTTAAAATAATTAAAAATTCTAAAAGATAGAGATGTAGTCAACTAAATCACCTATTAAAACGTACAATTGGGAACATTAAATAAATGCAAAATAATTAAAAGGCAATTTTCCCTCACATTTTGCCTCCCAACAGCAATTCCTATAATGCTCAGATGCTGCAGCATGCGAACAGCAGAGCTGACCACATCTGTAGGTTTGGACTTCTGCAGTTGACAAGATAGCATTCAGCAGCTTAATTTAGTTTGAATGAAGTGGCAGCCGGTACAACTTAACTCGTATATTTTCAAAGTAAAATCACGATCATGACACTATTTCTGACAGGAGCAATCAGATTACAGCTTTAAAATTGGAAAGTCAATTGAAACCAACTGTCCTTGTTAGTCATCAAACCTTTTCATCCTATTTTAATCTTCTACTGAACTGCTGGAGGTCTGAGTTGTGGACAGCTGCCTCTTTTATCTATGAACTGTTGAGACTGTGATCCTCATTTCAGTACCATTGAAGGTTGGGATAATCTGTACTACTTGGTTTGGAACCTCCAAAGATTTGGGTTAACAATTTGCTTCAAACAAATGTCAGACAGAGCAGACATGCCTCTGGTTTGTGTGTTGAGATAAATGCAGATTTCACAGTGCTCTCCAAAATTCCCGACTTGTTCCAGTTAAAATAAGAGCAGCATGTTGGTTGGCCTTGGCTTGCAAGAACACAAATATCACACACTTACTATTATCTCTCAGTCTCAGGACAAAGTGTCTTTAATGTTTGTCTAGGTCATGAAAAAAGACGTTTGGGAGTATGCAGAATCCAGCCGATGATGTTTCCCCATTCTCTGCTTTCCTTTACTTAAGGCCAGTGAATCACACCAATCAGAGGCCCAAAGGTCGATTTCTTAACAGGCCTTTAGTGTTCTGTGGGGCAAGTGTCAAGATTAATTCAGCTGCCACTTACTCCAACGGCCACCAGAGGGCAGTGGACTCTGCCACAAGCCAGGTCACCTGCATGTTCTCAGAGAGGTTTAACAGAGTTTTGCTTTGAGTTTGTGCTCCTCACCCTTTCATTTTGGACTTTAAAAGTCATTACTCAGGTGCTCTCCAGCAAACAGCTGGCACTTCCTTCACGTCCTCAGAAATGTGCTTCTCCCGTTCCTCAATCTTTTCATCTGAATTCCCCTTGAACAGCATTTCCTTTTCATGTGAACAATTTGTACCTCCCTCCCTCTCTTCATCTCCCATTCTGCCAGCACCCACACTCCTGAGTGATGTGTTTTGTTCTGGGCCAGTGAATATGAGTGAGTAGCTGAATGACAGAGTGCATGAACTTTAAATGTTTTCCTTGTTCGCAGTGGCCTTGCATTAGGCCTGTTTCTTTCTGAACTTAATTGCCCTTCTTTTAGGTCCTGTAAAGAAATAAAGAAAAATACAATGAATTTAAGTGGTTCCCATTTCAACACTTTCCTGATCATGTATGTATATTAGAAAAGAGAAAATCTTTTTAAAATATCTTTGAACTCCTGTACCTCCAGCAGTACTAGAACCATTTTTATGGTTATTATCTCAACCCAATAAGGATCCCACAGTGCCTTCCTCCTGTTGGGAATATGGAGAAATATATGTTGTTGATCCTCCTGAAGCTTGACATTCCCAGAAATTCCTTGCAACTTTTGCCTGTATATGAGCAGAACAGTTGTTATTCTCAGTACTGTCAAGATTGTTTGACAACTACTTTGGAGAATTCTCATCACTCTCTAATGTTCTTGAAAAACAACTCTTAAGAGGCCATGCATGCATTACAAAAATGTCCAATTAAATAATTGTCCGACATAATCGTTCTCAACCATGTAACCCTTAAATTTGCCAATAAACTACCAGAAGTTATATTGGGCTCTAGACTGTAAACTTAAAAATATAGCCTGTTATTAACACACTTACCTTGGCAAAAATTGAGCTGTTAGTGAACTGAAAGGGGCAGGTCAAAGAGGTTAGGGAGTTTCCATTATCACATTGCGCATCCTTTCCCATTGCCGTGGCTTCAGCGATGACTGATTTTCTACAACACACCCCACATCCACAGACTAATTTCATTTTCCTAATTTGCCATTGTCTGAGAAGTCGGTTGTCCAAAAAGGTTCCAGCTTTAAAACCTTAATAGCAATTAAGAACTTTTAATTAATTCCTCATTTCAAACCTCTCCAAATGCTTGACTTTACTCCCTTTCTCTTCAACTAGCTCCAGCTTTTACACTTCCCTTTTATAAAGGTTCTTACAAAGTGCCCCAAAGCATTTTCCAGTTCTAATCACTTGAACATCCCTGAATGTAATTCCTCCAAAATTGACTGTTGTGCTTTGGTTGCCAAGGGATTAAATGCTGAAGATGTAAGAAAATAACTGCAGATGCTGGTACAAATCGAAGGTATTTATTCACAAAATGCTGGAGTAACTCAGCAGGTCAGGCAGCATCTCAGGAGAGAAGGAATGGGTGACGTTTCGGGTCGAGACCCTTCTTCAGACTGATGTCAGGGGGGCGGGACAAAGGAAGGATATAGGTGAAGACAGGAAGATAGAGGGAGAACTGGGAAGGGGAAGAGACGGACAGAGGAACTATCTAAAGTTGGAGAAGTCAATGTTCATACCGCTGGGCCGCAGTCAATGTTCATACCGCTGGGCTAAGCCTCCACACTCCTCATTGTTTAACAAACAGTCTTCTTAAAATTTTGATCACTTTTTGTCATTTTCCCCTAACATCTCCATATTATGTTACTAAATATATCATTTTGCTTGAATATGCTCCAATGAAAGACTTCTGTTTTGTTGAAGAAGTGTTATAAATGGGAGTGGTAGTCACTGTTACTGTTATCATTGTTACTGTAGGTTCTATAGTCCTACCTCCGAACTGATTCTCGAGCATTCAAAATATTTTGCCAGGTCTTTGACTTGCATTTTAACAATGATCTGTTCCTCATCCAAAAATATTAAAATAACACGCCTTGTAATTTTAACTTTGTCACGTCCATATTAGATAATATTCCACTTTACTTTTGCTTGATACTTTTGTTTCCTTGGCTATAATTACCCATAGCTTGCTATGGCTGAACTAAATACTTACCTTACATTTGATTAAATACTTTTCAAGGGCATTCATTTCACAGGTCTATTATTGCTCAGTAAACTTTGCAAATCTGGACGGTGAAAGCAGTATATAAACACCTCTTATGAGTACATCTTAAAGGAAAATACTGCAACATTACAAACACTAATTGATGGTTTCTCTTTTTTAGTTAAATTGAATCATGCTACACACTAGTTGGTGAAAAAATGTACAAATAAATTCAATGCAAAAATAATATTGATATCTGGGGCTGTTTTCTTGACAAATGAAGGAATATTTACTCATAATTAGTTCCTTCATTGCCATTCATGAAAAAAATCAGCAGGCATTTGCCAATCGAGAGTATTACAACAAAACAAGTTGAATATCTACAAAATGATCACGGAGGTATCTTTGTTTCAAATGCCTGGAGGACTTCATTTAGCACCTTGAGTGAAAGTATTGAAAAAATAGATGGTGTGAGGGAGATATCCCACTTATTAACTTTCTTAGATGGAAACTGTGCCATTGGTAGCATAACTGGATCACCTTCCATATTCTGATGGAACTTTCTTTACAAAAGACCGCCAGCTGTAATCGCTTGAAGCTTCATTGATACTTTACTGGGAAGGAAGTAAAGGGTTAGGAGAGGGCTGGGTTGGAGCGGTGCCGGTGGACAAAGATGCACAAATAAATAAGGCCACTGTATGTTAGGGCTTCAGCCCAGATCATTGTTACTTCCATCATTCTATGGGTAAATATACATTTTCAAACAATAAATCTGAGTGAACCCATTGACTCCCTAGTCCTACCTAATCCCAAATCAATAATCACATATGGAATGGGACTAATTAGGAACTAATTAGCTTTCAGATTCCTGTGTCACATGATTACTCCAGCCCAGCAAATTCCCCAATGACCATGAATACAATTCAATTAAATGATGGAGTCAAACATGGAGAGATCTTTGGAAACTAAGCTATTTCAGGGATGCAATACCAAGATAAAAGATCAGCCAAAAATGTCACTGATTGGTGGGGTTGGCGCTGGAGGATGAGTGGCCTACCCTTGCTTGCCTGTCTTCTGTTCTTATGTGCCGTGATGGTTAAGAACTTCAATATCTGATAGCTTCCAAAGTCTACACGAAAGAGGTGGGTTCAGTGGGAGATGGAGCCTTGCATATCGCAAGGCAGAAATTGTTATTGACATAATAGCTGAATTTCTGTACGTTAGAAAAGCATCTAAAATCAAAACTGCAGATGCTGGAAAAGTGAAAGAAAATACAGGAAAAACTGAGCAGGTAAGTCAGCACCTGTTGAGAGACAAATAGAGTTAATATTTCAGGTTGATGACCTGTTATTTCTTTATTTCTCCACTAATCTATGAGTCTAAACCTTGTTTGACCTGTTGAGAATTTCCATCATTTTCTGCTTTAATTTATTCATAATGTACACCTCCATTTCCTATTTCAAAGATAAATGACTGTAGGGCATTCAAAGCATAGATTGCAGATAACATGTTAACTTTTCTTCCCTCCCCCCCCCCCCCCCCCCTTTCACTTTCACATTAATATAAACACAGCGAAGCAATGAAATTATACAAGACTATAAATGTGCACAGCACCCTATAAACAGAACTGACCGTGTTATTGCTCAATTATCATGAAAATCTTAACAATAAATCTAGAAAGGTATAACAAGTTCATCAGAACCTAAAAGGAAACAAAAACAGTTAAGATATCACCAAAACTTTAATTTGTCTTATTCTAACATCTGCAATTCTAGTAGTTTTGTGCTTACTTATTAGATCTCCAGGCCTTACCTTTTATTTTTTTCATTCTCCCCCTCCAAATCATCATAACCATTTCTACTACCCTTCAAAACACTAAAAAAAAAAGCAAACTTTTGGCCACCTGCGCTAATATCTCCTTACTTTGTGCAAAATCAAATTTTAGTTTTTAGTTTAGTTTAGAGATACAGCACGGAAACAGGCCCTTTGGGCCATTGAGTCTGCGACGACCAGTGATCCCCGCACATTAACACCACCCTACACACACTAGGGACAATTTTACATTTTTTTTAATAGCAAGCCAATTAACCTACAAAATCTGTACGTCTTTGGAGTGTAGGGGGAAACCGAAGATCTCAAAGAAACCCCACACAGGTCACGGCGAGAATATACAAATTCCCTACAGACAGCACCTGTAGTCAGGATCAAACTCTGGCGCTGTAAGGCAGTAACTCTATGCCACTGTGTCGCCATTTTTCTTTGATAATGCTACAAATCAATGGGTGATATTCTACAATTTACGGGTGCATTGTAAGCAAAAGTTCCTTTTGTTGTCACTTTATGTCAACGCTTTAATACCCTGGTTTGCTATTTCTCTGCATCTGACAAATCTACTCGGGTCTAGTTTGGGGGTTTGCCTTGGGAGAACCCAAGATAAGAAATTGTTTGGCTTACTCTATAATTTCCTAAATACGATCTACTCAACTGATCATGGAAATAATTGTTTACAGGGTTTACAAAATGATGTCTGATAGAGAATGTGAGTGTAGAAAACATTGAACAATTATAAATGGTAAATAAAAGTTGTTATTACAGTATTTGTGTTAATGACTTGTATTAGTTTGTGTTAATTGTATTCAGATAGTGCTAATTGTATTTAGGTGATGTGTATCAATTGGGGATTACCTTGCCGATATTTATTTGGAAGCAGCGAAACCACAGTGTAGATTGTGTATCTGCCTATAAACATTTGCAACTGTCCAGTTACTTGGTTCCAGTGGTCAATTCTTTGCTACGAGACTCTCTGAGTAATGAGCATGGTGACAAGCAATCTTGTTACAATTATGTCTTTAGAATATGTGAGTTTGTCGAGTGGTCTTTACAGATAATGAAGACAAAATTCTAGCACATCGGCCATAACCTCAAGAGGACAAGTGGGACAGGTGAGAACTTTGACCCCTGAGCCTTTTCTCTGCCTAGATTGTAACTTTTATTAACATTACCAAATCTTCCTGTTGAAGCATTTTGCTATCTTAAGCATGCTAAAAATATTTAACTTGTTGTATTGTTACACTTACTTTCTACTTTTTCTCCTGTGTATGATTGTTTGCAATCTTCCATCCAGTCACAATAAGTCACAATATATTCTTATTTACCAATAAAACCTCTGGGCCAATCGTTCAGATATTTATTCATTCTAACTCATACTCCCCATTACTTTCATGTATTAACATAGTTTTATAAATATATATATACATACACATACACATATACACACACACACACACACACATATATATATATATATATATATACACATACACACACACATATATATATATATATATATATATACATACATACATATATAAATGACTTTACATTCATGCTTAAATGTGAGTTCTTCAATATCTTATATTTAATTGCTCAAAATTCTACCTACTGTAATTAATTTTCACTCTTGTGCTCAAGTACATTTTCTAAGATTTCTAAACTATACTGTAATAATATTGCTCCTTAGTTCCTGACAAAGCTGTTATTCCCTTATGTATCTATACACTATAAATGTCTCCATTGTAATCATGTATTGTCTTTTAGCTGACTAGTTAGCACCCAACAAAAGCTTTTCATTGGACCCAGTGCACGTGACAATAAACTAAACTGAACTAACTAAAGCCTTGCAGAAAAAGTAATTAACATCTCCTTACTTTAAGGTTTTAAACAATTCCTATGAACTCCTAAGCACACAGTTTTCTATTATATTTTGCATGTCTATCATTTTCCATCATTGATTTGTTTCTGATTCTCTATTTTTCATCTTTATACAAAGGCCCCGATTTATTATTGTGAATGGGCAACTGGAATACATCACAAAAAAATAATTAGAAGTTAACTATTTACCTGGACACAGAATGGTGCAGGCAGTTATCTGGATGTTCTGTCCATCACAGAATGATCCACCATTCTGAGGGCTGGGGTTGGCACAATTGCGCGTTCTTTTCTGCCATCCTCTACCACAGGTAGTGCTACAGGGCCACCACTCTGTCCATGTGGACCAGCCACCATTTACTGTTCAAAAGGGGCAATCAATGAATACACCACATATACCTCCACGGTTCAACAAGCAACACCGTAAAATTTAGAAAGTTCTATTATTTTGCAATACACGTTCTCATTGTTAAATCCATCGACAATTGCCTTTTTAGTGAAATGAAAATTAATTTTATAAATCATGTTGAATGAGAAAAAACACTTTGGGGGCCAGGATGGACCCCTGAATTGCATGTTCCTCAGGGGACAGGGTACCTAAAATCCGGGGTATGGGGTAACAACCTTTTGAGGGTAAGGTTAAACCAGTTAATATGATTATATAATTACCAAAATGTAAAGGCTCTTGACAATTTTGAGCTGCGAATATACTTTGGTCATTAAAATAATGAACAAAAGAGACAATGTTCAATTCTATTTCGTATTTGTGTTTTGTTGAAGCAAGTGATGCTGTCAATATAAAATAATAGGAATCCATGTCCTAGATGTCAACGTAATTTACTTGGGAGAAAATACAATTGTAACCAGTCCAACTTACATTTGCAGATTTTTCAAGACCTCCCCTTAACGATGCATGTTTTGTTCATGTGGAAAGGAATGAATGGCAAAGGCTAGGAAGCTCATCGTGTAAAAGATGAAGTAAAAAGGATTGATTTGTACCTCCGATGGCCTCAGAACTTCTAAATATGCTTTCCATCCACTGAAATTGTTCATAAATGTAATCACTATGAATAAGCAATTCTATGGGCTTAATATTATAACTTACATTATAAAGATACAAAAGTATTGGAGATTAATGCATTTTACCAAAATGTATGAAAGGGAATTGCTAACAAAGATCAGTAAACAAATATTGCAGGATGCACATCAAACCAGATCTTGCATTAATCTGTGAACAGCTTATTTTTCCTTTCCACGGACCTTTCTTGCTTCGTTTGCTGAAAATCTACTGCAAAATCCCCCTTGGACCTCAGCTGCAAGGCTCTCTACCATGTAAAGGCCTTGTCAATGTAAATCCCACTGCCTGGGGTGGACTTCCAGAATAAGCCCAAACTGGTGAAGAATAGACTTAGGAAAGATAGCAAAGCTGTAAAACAAAAAGCTCTGGATGACTTTGAATCTTCTGATAGTTCAAAAACAACTTGAACTATTAACTCTGATTCAAATAACAGTGAAATAAATGTAAGAATTAAAAATCCCATAAAATCCCATAAAATAATGGAAAACGTTCAAATGAATGCAAACAATTTAAGCAAGTATAAAAATGTTGTTGCAATGAATAAAGTTGAATTGCCATGTCACGTCCAACCATTCAGAAGTCATTTCTTTGATTCCCCATATTCACTTGCTGCAATTTTGTGCTTCATCTCTAGTCTTTGTGTATAATCCAGTGGCAGAATGCAATGATGATAATTTTGGCAGAATGCAATGATGATAATTTTGGCAAATAGCTGCAGAGAAAGTTTGAGATTTCCAATTCCCACTCACATGCTTGGGAATCTCAGAGCCACTGTCACTTGCACACACAATTCATGATAGGTCCAAATAAATACTAAACCAATGTTCGATGAACTCTAGTATTATACTAGACCAAGTGGACCCGTTGGGCCCAAACCTGTCCTGCATTGGTGCAGCACCCTCCCCTCTTCCTTCCCCCACTCCCCCCCTTCCCCCTCCCTCTCTCCTCCCCTCCCCTCCCCTCCCCTCCCCTCCTTTTAAACTTTAAAATGTGAATCACTTTAAAAATCTAACACCGATTTCAATAAAACTACTTGCATTATCACTAAAGTGACAATGGTGAGTAAGGTGGGCCTAAAATTGCCACGTTATCGTGTACCGTTTTGGCTGAAGTTCAGTCACAAACAAGATAACAAACGAGAGTTTTAGTATATAGATATTCTTATTTCATTATAAACATAGAAACATAGAAAATAGGTGCAGGAGGAGGCCATTTGGCCCTTCGAGCCAGCACCGCCATTCATTGTGATCATGGCTGATCACCCACAATCAGTAACCCGTGCCTACCTTCTCCACATATCCCTTGATTCCTTGATTCCGCAAGCCCCATGGAGCTCTGTCTAACTCTCTTTTAAATTCATCCATTGAATTGGCAGAGAATTCCACAAATTCACAACTCTCTGGGTGATTTTTTTTTTCTCATCTCAGTTTTAAATGGCCTCCCCTTTATTCTTAGACTGTGGCCCCTGGTTCTGGACTCCCCCAACATTGGGAACATTTTTCCTGCATCTAGCTTGTCCAGTCCTTTTATAACTTTCTAAAAGATCCCCTCTCATCCTTCTAAATTCCAGTGAATACAAGCGCAGTCTTTCCAATCTTTTGTCATATGACAGTCCCGTCATCCCAGGGATTAACCTTGTAAACCTATGCTGCACTGCTTCAATAGCAAGGATGCCCTTCGACAAATTAGGAGACCAAAACTGCACACAATACTCCAGATGTGGTCTCACCAGGGACCTGTACAACTGCAGAAGGACCTCGTTACTCCTATACTCAAACCCTCTCGTTATGAAGGCCAACTTGCCATTAGCTTTCTTCACTGCCTGCTGTACCTGCATGTTTACATTCAGTGACTGCTGTTCAAGGACACCAAGGTCTCGTTGCACTTCCCTTTTTCCTAATTTGACATAATTGAGATAATAATCTACCTCCTTGTTCTTGCCGCCAATGTGGATAACCTCACATTTATATACATTATACTGCACCTGCCATGCATCTGCCCACTCACTCAACCTGTCCAAGTCACCCTGCAACCTGCTAGCATCCTCTTCGCAGTTCACACTGCCACCCAGCTTTGTGTCATCTGCAGATTCGCTAGTGTTAATTTTAATCCCATCATCTAAATCATTTATATATATTGTAAATAGTTGCGGCCCCAGCATCGAGCCTTGCGGCACTCCACTCGCCACTGCCTGCCATTCTGACAGACACCCGTTTATTCCTACTCATAGTTTCCTGTCTGCCATCAATTCTCTATCCATGTCAATACCCTACCCCCAATACCATGTGCTCGAATTTTGCCCACTAGTCTCCAGTGTGGAACCTTATCAAAGGCTTTCTGAAAGTCCAGATACACTACATCCACTGGCTCTCCTTCATCCATTTTACTTGTCACATCCTCAAAAAATTCCACAAGTTTAGTCAAGCAGGATTTCCCCTTCATGAATCCATGCTGACTTGGATCCTTTTACTGCTATCCAAATATGCCATTATTATTTCTTTAATAATTGACTCCAGCATCTTCCCCACCACCGATATCAGGCCAACTGGTCTATAATTCCCCATTTTCTCTCTCGCTCCTTTCTTGAAAAGTGGAATAACATTAGCTACCCGCCAATCCATAGGAACTGATCCTAAATCTATAGAACATCGGAAAATGATCACCAATGCGTCCACGATTTCTAGAGCCACCTCCTTGAGTACCCTGGGATGCAGACCATCTGGCCCTGGGGATTTATCAGCCTTCAGTCCCATCAGTCTACCCAATACTATTTCTCGCCTAATGCAAACTTCTTTCAGTTCCTCCATCTCTCCAGATTCTCTGTCCTCTAGTACATCTGGGAGATTGTTTGTGTCTTCCTTAATGAAGACGGAACCAAAGTACCTGTTCAACTCTTTTGCCATTTGCTTGTTCCCCATAATAATTTCACCTGTTTCTGCCTTCAAGGGACCCACATTTGTCTTTACTAATCTTTTTCTCTTAACATACCTAAAGAAGCTTTTACTATCCTTCTTTATATTCTTGGCCAGCTTACCCTCGTACTTCATCTTTTCACCCTGTGTTGCCCTTTTTGTTACCTTCTGTTATCCTTTGAAAGTTACCCAATCCTCTGGCTTCCCGCTACTCTTTGCTATGTTATATACCTTTTCTTTTAGGGCAAAAGGTAAAACCATTTTACTTTTAATGACATATGTTACTTTGGCCTTATACATCACAAAATGTACTCGTTTTATTGCTCAGGCTTTTTCGAGTTTTGCTACAACGCTTTGCGTAAATGTTCATTTTTAGTGATAAGAAGGCAACTATAAAAGGTGAACCACCTGCTGAAATGTCTGATGCTGAAGTTCATTAATATAATATTGTCTAATAAACTGCATTGGAAAAGTCGCTTTCAAGGAGTGAATTAACAGCTTTCCAAACACTCAGGGAAAAACATGTTCCATTTGTAAGCAGTAAAATACATTGCTCCCCAAAGCATGAAGCAATAAGAAAAGAATGTGAAGTGAATAAATACTGACACAGAAGGCTGAGGCATTTGTTTAGTGCTGAACAATCTTAATGGGAAATATAAACGAGAGCATAGAAATCACACCACATGCCACAACATCAGTAAAGTAGATGAACAACCAAAACAGTGAGTCATCCATACCCTTTCAATGTTCATCCTTACTTTCGTTCAAATGAAATATGAAGCTTTCCTGCTTGATTGATTCACTTGCATTTCAAGATGTAACACACTTGAGTAATAAAATTATGGCTGATGCCCATGTTGTTGTTAACTGTGGCTTGGTAGATAGCACACATAGTTCTGTGAGAGAAGATAGTGGAGACAAGTGCCAATCCAGAAACACAAGCTCAAGAACTCATGCTGACCCTTTCCAGCACAGAACAAAGGTTTGGATTGCATTGTCACAGATACTCCCTTTGATGTGATGTCAAATCAAGGATATGTCCAACGGGAAGAAACTGCAGACGCTGGTTTACACAGAAGATACACGCAAAATGCTGGAGTAACTCAGCGGGATTTGTAGCATCTCTGAAGAGGAGGAATGGGTGACGTTTCGGGTCGAGACCCTTCTTCAAAAAATGTCCATCTTCTCAGATAGTGGGATGGACATGATTAGTTGGCATTATTTTAAAGTGTAGTCATTCCAGTGCTTCAGACCAATATTAATTAATCACTGTCACTTAAATAAATTACTGAATCACTATACTGTTGATGTTTGTGGGATTCTCCTCTGTGCAAATAGTCTGTTTTTCTACATAACATAAACAATTGGGCTTCGCATACGTTATAATTAATTGGTGACATTTTTGGGGGATGTTCTATGGTAGTAAATGATGCTATATATCATTGCAAATTCTTGCTTTCTTGATCATGTTAATGTCTAGAGAATGGTTAGCCTGAAATGATCACAGCTTAACTTTCATATTCAAGGAACTCGAAATCCTTGATTGACTAAGTGCACATTACCATTAACAATTCAATCAAAGTTTACTACATAGAACCAAACACTGCCATATCAATATGGAATACGTCTGTTATCCATCTTTTTTTCTGTCATTTTTCAGTTTCTTGATCAACTGATAAACCTGTGCATTTTTAAAATCTTGCGTAATTATTTTTATGTAGCTGCAATGAAAGACAAATTGCTGGAGGAACTCAGTGGGTCAGACAGCATCTGTGGAGGGAATGGGCAGATGACATTTTGGGTGGGGTCACTTCTTCAGCCTGAAGGAAGCCAGGGAGCTGGCAAAGAGAGGTGGGGTTGATGAAAATGTATGAACATTGAACTCTCCTATTTCTAGTAATATCTCAAAAATCCAAACACTCCTCTATTTCCCCTGCCCCCTGTGCACACACATTTCTCCCACCACCCTAGTCACCCTGTTCTTTTCTCAACTTTGTATGCTCATTTCCCCATCTCTTCCCCCCCCCCCCCCCCCCCCACCACTCCCCCACTCTGAAACATCATCTGTTTGTTGCCTCCATATTTGCTGCCTGACCTGCTGAGTTCCCAGGAATGATTGGGTCAACATATTATGAGTGTTTGACGGCACTGAGCCTGTACTCGCTGGAGTTTAGAAGGGTGAGGGGGAAACCTCATTGAAATTTACTGAATAGTGAAAGGCCTGGATAGTGTGGATGTGGTGAGGGTGTTTCCACTACTGGGAGAGTCAAGGATCAGAAGTCATAGCCTCAGAATAAAAAGATGTAGAAAGGGGATGAGGACAAATTTCTTTAGTCACAGTGTGGTGAATCTGAGGAATTTCATTGCCTCAGAAGGCTATGGACCCCAAGTCAATGGATATTTTTAAAGTGACAATTGACAAATTCTTAGTACAGATGCCAAGGATTATAGGGAGAAGGCAGGACAGTGGGGTTGTGGGAGAAAGATAGATCACCCATGATTGAATGGCAGAGTAGACTTGATGGGCCGAATGGCCTAATTCTGCTCCTATCACCTATGAACTTATGAGTTCCTCCTGCAATTTTTCTTTTGATCAAGATTCCAGCATTTGCAGTTTTGTGTGCCCTATCTTGCTGGGTTATTTTCTAAGATTTTAGTCTTTGGAAAATCCCAGTAATCCCTGATTATTGAAACCAATTGACAGCGTTACAACCAACTGCAGATTTCCTGGTACGTGGAAAATTGATATTAAAAATTCTATCAGACAAAGAAAACCACTGTATTCCGCAAGGCAATTTTTGCAATATTTTCATGAAATGTTTATAATCTATTGCAATGTGGGAAGAGTTTCTGATATAGCTTTCATAATACTTTCCAATCCATAAGAAAACAAGTCATTTCCTTTTCAAAGCCTAAAGCAATTTTAAATCTTCCAACTTACTTTACCCAGCTGCCTTAGTAATATTAAACTGATCCATAATCTTTAGAACTAAAACATTTTCTTTCAACTGAAACTCCATTTTACTCTATTTTATCAATTAACAGGCTTGATCTGCCTGTTAATTATTTTTCCTGTTTGGTCTCTGGCAAACTTGCTTTTTGCTTTTTCTCTCACCACCTGCTTTTATTTTTTAATAGTGCACAACTGCAGCCAACTGATTTCATTGTAGGTTAGAAAGACGCAGGAGCAGAATTTTAGTTACCATTTCAATAGACAATAGACAATAGGTGCAGGAGTAGGCCATTCAGCCCTTCGAGCCAGCACCGCCATTCAATGTGATCATGGCTGATCATTCTCAATCAGTACCCCCCGTTCCTGCTTTCTCCCCATACCCCCTGACTCCGCTATCCTTAAGAGCTCTATCTAGCATAACTTGCTCCCCTCCCCCCCAAGTTATTTTTCGATTTTTCCCAGTCACCTGGGATTAATCACAATTAAAAATAACAAGGGCTACTGCAGCAAAGTCATTAGTTTATAGAGTAATGAAGTCGTGTGGTAGGATCAGAAAGGCCATTTTCAGTTATGTTCGAAAGCAGAGGCCATAGACACTGGACAGAATTATTGAAGATTGCCCCAGAACAGATTCAGGGCAAATACCTTCAATGGATACTTTACATCAGGCTTCACTACAAAAGACAATAACTTATTATATTAAAAAAATTGGATATCTAATTTTATAGTATAAAAGTGGTGTTGTGAATGTAGTTTTGGCTGGAGTATGTGGGTCCTTAAAGGCCAGCAGCCACGTGCAATAGCTTTAATCCAAGGTTGTGGTAAATACGGACAGCTGCAGCTTAAAAGGTTCTTTATCACTTACTAACTGGATGTTAACATCAGTCCTCTAGATTAAATCCCACAAGATAGATTAACAATGGATAAGGACATAAAGTGAATATTTTTCAATCATATCTAAATGCCTGCTCGTAAATCTGAAATTGAAACTTTAATTATTTTTCAATTGAGGCACCGACCCTGTGGACAGACAAATTATTGGTGCATCTACTTTTTCAGTTCTCGTTTGTTGAGACGTTTCACTGAATTTCAAATTGAATATGTCAGACACAGACTGCTGGTCTTGGGACACTCGTCACCAAAACAAAGGTGAGATAAAGGCACAGTTTCTGTGGATATATATAAAGTTGTGATGATTCCATCTGAATAAAATTCCAGCTGATATTTCAATTTCTTCTGGGTGGGTGCTTGCGGACTTAACATCACGGAGCTCGCGGCCCCTGGTCAGAGACCGACTTCGGGAATTCCAAGCCGCAGGAGCTTCGATCACCCTGACGGGTGGTTCGATTGCCCCGACCACGGGAGAATAAAGAGGAAGAAGCTTGGACATTTTGCCTTGCATCACAGTGAGGAATGTGGGGAATCCGCTGTGGTGGATGTTTATATTAACTTTTATGTGGTTGTGTGTCTTGTTGCTTTTTTCCCCAGTATGGTTGTATGGTAATTTACAGATCACTGTACCTTAATTGGTGCATGTGACAATCAAAGACCTTGGAATTGGCGGGTTAATTAATACCTATTAATTATCCTTAGTGGGTAGGTGAGTGGAAAGGTCTAGTGCGGTTTATTGGGAATGTTGGTAGAATAAAAGAGGATTAGTGTAGATAGATGCTTTATGGACAACATGGACTCCGTGGGCCTGATGGCCTGCTTCCATACAATGGCATCCTTCTTTGCAACTGTGAACTGATGAGTTTTGCTTTGTAGTTTCCACTCGCTGTTCCTTGAAATGGTGAGAATGAGTGAGTGGGGGTGAGCCCTATCAGGACCGTGAGGGGTAGACCTCACGCCCCTCAACAACAGCACATTGAACTGGCTACAGCGCCTGGAGGGCATTACATAACTTCTGCTGCCTCAAACGCAAGAAGAAGAAGAAGAAGCCCTATCGTGCTTGCAAATGCACAGTGTTGTGAATTTTATGTTGTCAAGGAATTTAAATTTACCATAGAAGATAAATATCTTAAAATGCACAAACACCCTGAAAAGTATCTCAAAACCAAACACAGAACACAGATATGATGCCGTTGGGAATATTTTTTCAAAAATCCACTGATAGAACTCCTAGCAATAAGTTGTGCTATCAGTTGATATTTTCAGTTACTGGAACCCAGATTTATAACATTTATTATTTCATATGATATTTGCCAGTTCTGCACACATTTCCCCACCCCCTCCCCCTCCCATCCTATCAATGACTCCCCCTATTCCATTTTTCTCATCTAAGGTTTTGACACTGGTACGTATTTTTATATCATCTTCAATCTTCCTGCGTTGTCCCCACTCCCACCAAATGCTTTCATCCAAATTATTAGTATTTGTGCTACAGAAGAACAGCCCTAGGGACACCTCAAGTGACAGTCTACCTGCAAAAACACCACCATTAATGTCAATCTTTTATTTACAAGAAAACAAACAATTCCTCTTCCAACACGGAAACTGTATTGAAATCGCACGGGATTTCATCTTATTAAGTAACAATATTTTTGCACTTGTTCTATGGATTTCAAAATAAATAATGATGCACATTGTCAACTACATGGTATGTAGGATTCAACATGTTTATGATATTCAACTGGGTTCATAAGGCATGATTTATTTCATACAACTCATGATAAGACCAAGGCCAAAGTAAATTATCAAGTTGGGACCCAAATAACCTTTTGTGTGCCTTGAGTTTCTACAATTTGAAAGTATACAATTTACAAATGTAAATGGACTTTAGAGATTTTTTTCCCCATCTTCAAGGTCTTCTGGAACAAGTTTGATTCTTAGAGAAGAAGCGGTACTTCAGGTAGTTGGTCCCCCTCCCCCCAAGTTATTTTTGCCTCTCAGCAATATTCATAAAGTATTAAACAAAGATTTTCCTTTTCCTTGATTTTTTTTAAACATGCTTACATTAAGAACATATTCTTATGCTCTTGAGGGTCAGGATGTGCACAAGTTACTTATGACTCAACAAAGGACAAGCTTTAAAGACTTGTAAGCGGTTTATTCTGCTTCGTCTTTCTACATTGACAATTGTTAAACTAACGACATGGAAGAGATAACTTATCCAAATTATGGCATGTTTATGAAGGTTTAAATACAATTGTGTGACATAAATGGGGATTTCTTTCATTTGATTCACACGTAAAACACAATAGAGGGAAGCACTAAATTGTCAATTTGCTGCTTCTGATTATTTCACCTGTATCTCATTTACTGATATAATCTCAGAGTCTTCTTTAAGCTGGGAAACGCACGCACCAGCCACTACATTGATATTAATGACAATGACAAAGGATATAACTATATCTCAGTGATGATGTTGAGTGCACATGTGAAGCTGACAGTTTCTATAGTGTAGCCTGCATTACTTTCTTACTTGATCTGTCACATTAATACTCATGCTGTTAGAGTCAAGTGTGTTTTATTGTCATATTTATCAACATGGAACAATGAATTTCTTGCTCGCAGTAGCACAACAGGTTTGTAAACACAGTCCTCAATAGATAATATAATAAACAAATGTTTAAAAAAAGTTCAATAAATGAAAAACCCCAATAGTGAAAAAACATAATAGAGGCTCTAGTTCATAGTAGGGAGATTAGCATTCAATAGCCTGATGGTTATTGGGATGAAACTGTTCCTGAACCTGGACGTTACAGTTTTTAGACTCCTAGACCATCTTCGCAATGGCAGGAGTGAAATGAGAGTACGGTCATGGTCGTGTGGTCCTTGATGATGTTGGCTACCTTTTTGAGGCAGCGATTCCCATAGATCTCTTCGACAGTGGGGAGGTCAATACCAACGATGGACTGGTCAGTGTTCACCCTTTTCGCAATCTCCTTTGTTCCTGGGAATTCATGTTGCTGAACCTGGTCAATATACTCTCTATCATACATCTGCAGACATTCAAGCAAGTATTCGGCCACATATCGAATCTCCTCAATCTTCTAAGGAAATTAAGACATTAATAGGTTTTCTTTATGATTGCATCAATGTGCTAGATCTGGGGCAGATCTTCAGAGATATGCATGCTCAGGAACTTGGAAGTTATTGACTCTCTCCACCATTGACCTGTTGGTGAAAACAGGCTTATGGATCCTTTGCCATTCTCTTCTGCAGTCAACAGTCAGTTCCTCGGTTCTAGAGATATTGAGAGCAAGGTTGTTGTTCTTGCAACATTCAATCAGATGACCAATCCCTACAACCTGACTCATCATTATCCACAATTTTTTGAACAATTGTGGTGTCGTCAGTAAATTTAAAGATAGAATCAGAACTGTGTACGGCTACTCAGTCATGCTATAGAGTGAGTAGAACAGAGCACACAGCCTTGAGCTATCCCGTGCTGATTGTTATCAAAGGGGAAGTATAGTTGCCAACTCGTACTGGTTGTGTTCTATTGATGAGGAAGTCGAGGATCTGGTTGAATGGCTTTTCACAGAGTGAGTTATCTCCTGATTCACCAAAACCTTCTTGCTATCTGCAAGGTTCAGGTGGGTACTGCGATTGAATTTTCTCTACTTACTTGGATGAGTACTGCTCCAAAACCAATCAAGAAGCTCAACTCTACCCAGAACAAAACAGTCCATTTAATTAGCATGGTGCAATCCTTCAATGACACACATTGGCTACAATGTACTATCTACAAATTATGTGTGGAAGTAACTTCCTTACATAATAATTGCTGTACAAGGATGCAGCTAAGTAGTATTTTCTTAGTAATGATTAGAGAGTAACAACAAGTGCTGGTTTGGTCAGCAATATTCATAAAGGATTCAATAATGAGTCTCCTTTTCCCTGATTTTTTGGAACATGCTTACATATAGAACATATTCTTCTGCTCTTGTTGGATGTTACTGTTTCCTGCATTTATAGCAGTGAAGTAAGCGGTAGCAATGAAAACATTTGCAAATAACAAATTACTTTTACAACCTGCCACCAGAATATGAAGAGATTGTTAAATCCATAAAGAATCTAATGTTCATCTGTTTTCATGCAGTTGGCTTGATGTGTTTATCTTCCCTATGTGACGTACTGCATCTAGTATAAATCAGGATATCTGGTGGAAATCAAATTGCATTTGAATAATGGACGAGAATGATCTTGGGGATGATTGGGTTAACGTATATTGAGTGTTTGTGGCACTGGACCTGCACTCGCTGGAATTTAGAAGGATGAGGGAGGACCTCATTGAACCTTACCGAATAGTGAAAGACTTGGAGAGAGTGGATATGGAGAGGATCTTTCCACTAGTGGGAGAGTCTAGGACCAAAGGGCACTGCCTCAAATTAAAGGATGTACCTTAGGACCCACCTTGTCCATGCCAACCCACTGGGCTAGTCCCATTTGCCTGTATTTGGCCCAAATCCCTCTAAACCTTTCCTATCGATACAACTATTCAAAAGTCTTTTAAAAGTTGTGATGGTATCTGCTTCTGTAGCTTCCTCTGGAAGCTCATTCCAGATATGGACTACCTTCTAAGTGAAAAAGTTACCTCTTAAATCTCGCCCCTCTCACCTTAAGCCAATGCCTCTAGTTTCAGAATCCCTAAGAGTGGAGTGGATGGGGGTGAGGGGAGGTGGTGGGGGGGGGGGGGGGTGAGGGGAGGGGGGGTGAGGTGATGAGGGGGGGATAAGGGGGGTTGAGGGGGGATGGAGTGGGTGAGGGGGGGGAGGGGGGTTGAGAGGGGTTGAGGGGGGATGGAGTGAGTGAGTGGGGGGGGAGGGGAATGGGTGGAGTGGGGGGGGAGTGGGGGAAGGGAGGGTGCTACACCAATGCAGGAGAGCTTTGGGCCCAACGGGTCCACCCTGTTCTAGTACATATATATATGTCTCTAAAGTTGAGGGATAGTCAAAAACAATTAAATATAAATTAAGTGATTTTGTGAAGATGAACGAGAAGATGAAAGATGAAAATCTTTCATCTTTCATGAAGGTGAAAATATATTTCTAAATCAAAACAACAGTTGAAATAGTAAACTAAACTTTCTGTGAAAGAAACTTCCTCCTTGTTTCATATCTGAAACCACATTGAAATATGTATCCCTCAGATTGTAGAGTCATACAGCACAGACTTGGATCCTTCACTATGGAGTCCCACTAACTGGCAAGATCCTATTTACACCAATCCCATTCTTTTTTTTTTTTTAAATTCTCATAATCCCACCAATTCCTTTAGATTCAACAATACACTTGCACATGAAGGATAATTTACAGTGTCCAGTTAACCCACCAACTAGCACATCTTTGGGACATGGAAGAGAACCAGAGCACTCAGAGGAAAAACATGGCTGCAGGGATAACGTGCAAACTCCACACCATAGCACTGGATGTCAGAACTGAACAAAAGTCACAAGAGTATGAGGCAGCAGGAGCATCTTTGCGCCTAGTTTAACATGTCACAGTATCTGAGATGAAGCAAATACTCGGGAATCTCAGGAAGACAAATCCGTCACTGGGATTTGACAGTTTTACAGCTGGTGCAAGCAGGCTCAAGGCTGGCTTCCATTTAAGCAAGTAAATGCCAGAGGATCTGTTTGGGACTGCTCGCATTTACCACAGTGAGGTACAGAAATCAAAGCTGTTGGAGGAACAGTTAGAGGACATCACATTTAGGTCAAAGAAAATAATGTACCAATGTGATGAAAATATGGAATAACTTATCATTAGTGAAGATAAAATGTACCGTTTGAATTGAACAAGTCTGATCCAAAATTACGTTCGACAAAATAGTCCGTGAATTTTTGCCAAAGTTCTTATCTCATCAAGAGATTTTCGAGTTAATATTTGGTGAAATTAAAGGAATAGATGTGTGAATGACACAAATACCCAGATCATATTAAAAGGTGATAATAATATTCAGGTCATACAGTGCAAGTCAGCTGTCAGAACAGAAAAAAAACACTCAGATGGCTTTTGGAAGCAACCATGACTATACAATCAGAAAAGGTAAAGAAAGGTTGATTCAGATTCATAACATGTAGTTAATTAGAAGTCCAGAGATTACATGAACCTTAACCAAATATTTATGTGCCTTGTCAATAACGCTATTGGGCATAGCAAGATCAACATATTAGTACTGATCACGTTGTTCTGATAGGAACATACTTCCAAGGAATTTCAACAAACATTTCCAGATGATTAATTTTAATATATCTGGGCTTTTTGCAAACAAATTACCATTCGAAGTAAGTTTTTTTTGGACTGAAAGCAACCACAATTCAATACACAAGAAATGGATGAGATTTGACCTGTCTGCACTGTAGTTAAGAAATACACATCTAGTTATTAGAAACTATGCTGGGTTGCAAATTCTATTAGACCCAGATTGCTACATAAATAAATATTAATTGGTGGGTCCATTTCTGTACATTGGGTGCTCCTGAATGGATGCATTTGCATATTTCAAAATGTGCCACCAGGAACAGAAGATGGCTCTAAGTAAACCAGAAGGCCAGGGCCATGGATCATTGGGGGTCTGGGGCCCAAACATTGAATGGCAGCAGGAAGCAAATGGGGAAAATCAGACAATTGAATAAAAAAAGGATTGTAGAGAGAAGAAGTCAGAGCCCTGGCCACAAACGGCTGGGGTGCTGAAGAACATGGTGGGGAATTGATGGATGATGCTCCGTTGGATGCTTCTGAACACAAAGCTGGGTGGCGGTGTGTACTGTGAGGAAGATGCTATGAGGTTGCAGGGTAACTTGGACAGGTTGTGTGAGTGGGCAGATGCATGGCGGATGCAGTATAATGTGGATAAGTGTGAGGTTATCCACTTTGGTGGGAAGAATAAGAAGGCAGATTATTATCTGAATGGTGTCAAGTTAGGAAAAGGGGACATACAACAAGATCTGGGTGTCCTAGTGCATCAGTCACTGAAAGGAAGCATGCAGGTACAGCAGGCAGTGAAGAAAGCCAATTGAATATTGGCCTTCATAACAAGAGGAGTTGAGTATAGGAGCAAAGAGGTCTTTCTGCAGTTGTACAGGGCCCCAGTGAGACCGCACCTGGAGTACTGTGTGCAGTTTTGGTCTCCAAATTTGAGGAAGGATATTCTTGCTATTGCAGCGTAGGTTCACTAGGTTAATTACCGGAATGGCAGGACTGTTGTATGTTGAAAGACTGGAGCGACTGGGCTTGTATACACTGGAATTTAGAAGGATGAGAGGGGATCTTATTGAAACATATAAGATTATTAACGAATTGGACACGTTAGAGGCAGGAACCATGTACTCAATGTTGGGGGAGTCCAGAACCAGGGGCCACAGTTTAAGAATAAGGGGTAGGCCATTTAGAACGGAGATGAGGATAAATGTTTTCTGTCAAAGAGTTGTAATTCTGTGGAATTCTCTGCCTCAGAAGGCAGTGGAGGCAATTCTCTGGATGCTTTCAAGAGAGAGCTAGATAGAGCTTTTAAAGATAGCGGAGTCAGGGGGTATGGAGAGAAGGCAGGAACGGGATACTGATTGTGAATGATTAGCCATGATCACATTGAATGGCGGTGCTGGCTCGAAGGGCCTACTCCTGCACCTATTGTCTATTGTCAAAAGGATCAAATTGCAGAATTACATTTCCTTTAAGGGCCACAATCCAGCACAGTGATATTAAAACCCAAAATAGACACAAAATGCTGGAGAAACTCAGCGGCACAGGCAGCACCTCTGGAGAGAAGGATTGGGTGACGTCTCGGGTCGAGACCCTTTATATCAGACTGAGAGTCAGAGGAGAGGGAAACTGGCGATATGGAACGGTACAAAGAGATTGTAAGGTGAGAAAACGACAGAACAAAGCAGACGATATAAATCAAGGAACCGTAGAATCGGTCATTGTTGTCCCAGTTGTCCCCGCGATGTTTCAAAAGCAGCGTGGACACTTTTGCAAGTGAAATGATATCACCGCATGCCAAGTTGAATTTTCAGTGAAGTAAAATAACCAAAACAATGGTTAAAAAAAAGTTAATTGTCAATTGCATGATGCTGAATAAAAACATAATTTTGCAACTCGAATTCCTAACATACTTAGTTTCAATAACCATTATAATTTTTAAAGTTACATTATTGAGCAAACCACTTCTGCTTATTTTATATTAGCAATAAACAAAGATCTAAAATCCTGTTACCATATGTTGTTACTGCAGCGGTAGCACTTCTCCTTCTGGCGACAATATTCTTCGCCACACAGGTGTAGTTTGCCGTGTCTGTTAATCGAGCTTCCTTGATGATCAGATTATGATCCATGGTGACGTAGAAGTTCGGATCTCGAATTGGGTCAATCAGTTCTTCGTTCTTCAACCATTCCACCTTTCAAATACAAAATTAGTTGCAGACAAAGAGGGTAAATTTAACTGTACTTCGTCCAACAGGTTCGTGATTGAGAGAAATGGAGAAATAGTGTCTCAGTGGGTCAGGCAGCATCTATGGAGGGAGACATGGACTGTTGACTGTTCATTCAGAGCCCTTCACCTGGATCGGAAGAGTAGAGGGGAGATGACCAGTGTAAAGAGGTGCGGGGGAGGGTGATACCAAGTTTGCTTCAACATGTGGTGGGAAATGTGCACAATGTGTGGTTAATAAAGCTAATAAAGAAAATAATATCTAGTCAAGAAGCCCACATATTTTATTTGAATTATGTAAAAAGATACACAATTGTATAAACTACTGCTTATATATATATATATATATATATATATATATATATATACTCTGTGAAATTATCAATGTAAGCCATGTCTGACACAAGAGGTAATATGAAACTCAAAATTAAGGATGGAAGTTCTAAGCTTGAAAAAGATTGAAAGCATACACCAAACAAGTGTTGGAGGAACATCATGGACCTGGCAGCATCAGTGGAGGGAATGATGCCTTCATCATTTCGGGTTTTGCATTGCAACCCTTCTTCAGACTGATTGTGCAAGGGGAGAAAGCTGGGTATAGAGAGATGGGGTGGAAAGGGTGATTAACCAATGGGTGGGGATAGTGACAAAGGCTAGAGATGAGATGGAACCAAAAGGGTGTCAGATAAGGAAAGAAGAGGAAAATTATGTGTTGGATGCAAAAGCTGGTGGAATGCAATGTGAGGACCAGGCAACTCAATCTGGGGGAATAGGGAAGGATAGCAGAACTGCAAGGCACAGGAGACCTTCTTTAATCAGAATGTGGTGATTCTGTGGAATTCCTTGCCACAGAAGGCTGTGGAGGCAAAGTCAGTGGATATATTTAAAGCAGAGATAGATAGATTCTTGATAAGTACGGGTGTCAGAGGTTATGGGGTGTAGGCAGGAGAATGAGGTTAGGAGCGAGAGATACATCAGCCATGATTGAATGGTGCAGACTTGATGGGCCAAATGGCCTAATTCAATTCCTATCACTTATGATCTTATGATCGTGTGAGACAAGGATAAGTGCTCCATCCACAACAGCAAGGGGGAACCAACGCTTATTGAAGAAATGGGATCTCAGATGTCCTTGAGTGGAAAGCCTCACCATGGGAGCAGATTCTATTTTGGTTCTCTGATCTTTTGCTATTCATCTAGAATTAATAGAAATCATGGGGAATATGCCAGTGCATAGTGTGGTATTTCTGGAAAATCTCTGTCAAGACAATAGAAGGAGCTCAGGAGAGCTTCATTGAAATTCTGCCTCAAAGCCAACATCATCTCAGGAAAGAATAAACATTGACCATCAAAATCACTGTGTCTGTGGAGTAAGCCCTCAATTTTTAATAACATCTCTTTCTGAAACAGTATTATTTGTTACAAACTGTTCACTTCAGAATACCCATGTAACGAATAGAATCTGTAGTCAATGGTTTTATTTGCTGTAAATACAAATGTGCAGGGTGGGGACAGGGTGATTAACAGATGGGTGGAGAGAGTGACAAAGGTTAGAGGTGAGAAGGAGCCAAAAAAAGGTGTGAGATAAGGGTGTCAGATAAGGATAACTATATGATCACGAATGTAACACACTATTTCTATTGAAGATGTTTTTCAAATGTACAACTATTCCTTGATTTTTTTTTGGTGCACACGTCACATCGGAATTCATCCCAAGAATTTACTGCGTTGAATAGAATGCAGAAATATTTTGCATGATTCAAAGCTCGAGATAGTTTGTACACAGTGGTTTCTGTTGGATTCGCCAGCACCGCTACAACTTACGTTTGCAGGTGGAATACCCTCTGGGGGTCGACAATGAAGTAAAACCTCTTGATCCAATGGAACCTCTTTCCCCATTGGCTCTTGTTCAAAATTCTTCCGCAGATCTTCAATCCAAAAACAATAATTACAATCAACCACTGTTGTGAAACAAGTCCGCACAAAATTAAACTTATCATTCAATGCTCAGTAGATTCTCCCATTGTTAAAAAACTATTAATATTTTCAAAATGTTATTAAGAATCTCACAAAAATGAAGATTTAAATACGTAATAAGTCTGAAGAAGGGTCTCGACCTGAAACGTTACCCATTCCTTCACTCCAGAGATTCTGCCTGATCCACTGAATTACTCCAGCATTTTGTGTCTATCTTCGGTACAAACAGTTCCTTCCTACCCAATAGGTTCTACTTGTTAGACAAATAGAGGATAATAATGCAAGCGGACTTGAGCCAAATCTCTGAGATCCCTTTTAAATATTGTAACGGCTAGAAGACTATTTATTCTCACCCCATTTACAAAATTAACAACTGGATTTAATCTTTGCACCTAAGTGTGATTTAGATGAGGACATCTACTCAGTGGATCTACTTTGCCCTGCTTCTGATCCACCTTCGTTTTCAAATAATTACATGGAGCTTGTTTTTCACAGAATCGCACCAGGGAAGTGATGGACATGCCAGAAATACCCTCTCGAGCAACAGCTAAAACCATGTGGTGCAGTCTTCAATCCTTTAGAATGATGGTTTGCATCTCGATGGCTCATTCCCTGAACATCAATTGGTGTTGCTCAAGGATTGCAGTCTGCCAAACAGTTTCTACCACACCTGTTGTAGCTGAAAGCAGTGGGTTAAAAATGTGCAAATATGTGTTGGCCTCTGTTTCTCTGGGCTCTCTTCTCAGCCAGCAAAGCTTTTCACCCTTGGTTGCTTTTTAGGTGCTCTCAGGTCCACAAAATCCATGCTGACCTTCAATCACTATATACACTAATCCTGCATTCAAATCATTTTATGCTCCCTACCTTTACTCCAGATTCTACCATTCACCTGCACACTGGAGGCAATTTACAGTGGCCAATTAACCTACCTTAATGTGTTTGGAATGTGGAAGGAAACCAAAATCATGAGAGGAATAGATCAATGAGAATAAAATCATGAGAGGAACAGATTGGGTAGATGCACAGAGTCTCTTGCCCAAAGTAGGTGAATCGAGGACAAGAGGACATAGGTTTAAGGTGAAGGGGAAAAGATTTAATAGGAATCTGAGGGCTAACTTTTTCACTCAAAGGGTGGTGGGGGTATGGAAATAGCTTTCAGAGGAGGTAGTTGTGGCAGGGACTATCACAACATTTAAGAAACAGTTAGACAGGTACATGGATGGAACAGGTTTGGAGGGATATGCGCCAAATGCAGGCAGGTGGTACTAGTGTAGCTGGGACTAGTGTAGCTGGGACATGTTGGCTGGTATGTGCAAGTTGGGCCAACAACTTGGGCCACCCACACTCCAAAGACTTCTCTAAATTGTCCTATGTTTGAAGAGTAGTGCTAGTGTATGGGTTGATCACTGATCGCTGTGGACTTGGGGGACCGAAAGGCATGTTTCCTCACTGCATCACTAAAGTCTAAAGACACCAAGCCAAGGGATGAAGCCTAGTACAAAGAGTACTGCAGAGGAGCCTTTTGGATGAAGAAGCAGATGTATCACAGAATTAAGTTTCAACCTGGTGAAGTCGTAACACAGGGCTACAAGCATGATAATCAACAAAACCAAACTGCACAAAGCAGAGTAAAGTGATCCCAAAACCCATGGATCAAATCAAAGATCTGCAAGGCACTCATATGTAGACATGAATTGTGGTGGATTATGGTATAACATCTATGAGAAACCTTTTCCAAGATCATCCTCATCTTCTGTGTTGGTTGAGCCAAGCATATCAATGGCTCAGCAAGTCTTAAGGATTTTTAACAATATTTCTGTCAAAAAAACTAAATGAATAAACGATGATGCCTTCATAGATACATAGGTACATAGACAATAAGTGCAAGAGTAGGCCATTCAGGATTTTTGAGCCAGCACCGCCATTCAATGTGATCATGGCTGATCATTCACAATCAGTACCCCATTTCTGCCTTCTCCCCATATCCCTTCATTCTGCTAGCCTCGAGAGCTTTATCTAACTCTCTTTTGAATGCATTCAGTGAATTGGCCTCCACTGCCTTCTGAGGCAGAGAATTCCACAAATTCACAAGTCTCTGTGTGAAAAAGTTTTTCCTCAACTCAGTTCTAAATGGTCTACCCCTTATTCTTAAACTGTGGCCCCTGGTTCTGGACTCCCCCAACATCGGGAACACATTTCCTGCATCTAACGTGTCCAATCCCTTAAATTTTTAATATGTTTCTATAAGATCCCCTCTCATCCTAAATTCCATTGAATACAAGCCCAGTCGCTCATATGACAGTCCCGCCATCCAGGGAATTAACCTTGTGAACCTACGTTACACTCTGTCAATAGCAAGAATGTCCTTCCTCAATTTATTCTGAGATCCCAACATCACAGAAGACAATTGGCAGAAAATTTGGTTTATTCCATGAGATATTAAGTGCCGCTTGAGATAATTGGAAAAAGCACATGGTCATAAGCCCACGAATATTTCAACTGCACTACAGAAGACTTGTCTTCCAGAACAAGCCTTGCCTCCAGCTAAGCTGATCCAATTCTGTTACTATACTCATGTCTATTTAATAAGGTGGAAAATTGCCTTGGAAGAGGGTGTTCACAAAAGCTATCAAATCCAACAGGGCTAACTGTCACCCCGTCTACTTCAAAGTATGATCATGAGTAGTGGATAGTACCACTGATGGTGCTGTTAAGCGACACATACTTACTTACTTACTAATTACCTGCTCACAGATATCCAGTTTGTTTTTCACTGGCTCCAAACCATATTCCATGTTTAAAGAACTTAAAATATATCATGAAGTTTGATCTAATCTTAGTCACATCCAGTTTTCAGCACCAGACCAGAAAGACCAGGGCAGCACAGTGGCGTAACGGTAGAGCTGCTGCCTTACAGCGCTAGAGATCGGGGTTCAATCTTGGCTATGGATGCTGTCTGTATGGAGTTTGTACGTTCGCCCTGTGACTGAGTGGGTTTTCTTCGGGTGCTCCAGTTTCTTCCCACACGCTAAAAGATGTACAGGTTTGTAGGTTAATCGGCTTCGGTAAAAAGTTGTAAATTGTCCCTAGTGTGTAGGATCCTGCTAGTGTATGGAGTGATCGCTGGTCAGCACGGACTAGGTGGGCCAAAGGGCCTGTATCCACTGCATCTCTAAACTAAAGTAAACATGGTTGTTTTAAAATTGTTCAACAATGCTTGCTCCCAAGACAACATGGACTAATTTCCCTGAAGTGCTCCAAAAGGCTCATTGTGTAGGGAAGGACATAATCTGATGCACATTGGAAGTGAATTTACATCAGGCACTATAAGAATTTCCGCGGCAGAAACATATTACTAGTCATTGTATATTAAGTACATTTTCATTGCCCAGCACGGATATAAAAAGCAGCACTATTTAGTTTTATTATTGCCCTTCCTGTTTGCAAATTTCCCACTGCAGAGTGCGGCAAGCATACATGGCTCTCAAATTACCATACTTTGCTGCATAAATGCCAGGTACAAATCCGTGGGCTGCTCTAAGCACCTGCTCATCCTAATTGTTCCCTTCCATGCTGCAAAGATTGTTCATTTAGTCATTTACAACATGAAGAAAATGCCAAGTCATTTAATTCAAATGCAAACAATTTCTGCGCTTTAATTATTTAGCATCTGAATGCCATCATTTTGAATTAAGAAGGTAATCGTTTACATTTATCAAACAATATCATGTTGAAGGCATTTGTTATGCTCAATTTAATCAGATTATATGTAAAATAGTTGAATATGATGCTCTATTTCATTAATGTCTTGTTCAGGAATATTTTTGTAACTTAGTACAATTGTACTCTTGGAACACCATTCAAATGGTTCCAGCAATCTTTTTTTACTCTATTTAATGTTTGGACAATTACCAGCCTGCCAATGATAATACTGCTATGTATGTATGTATGTATGTATGTATGTATGTATGTATGTATGTATGTATGTATGTATGTATGTATGTATGTATGTATGTATGTATGTATGTATGTATGTATGTATGTATGTATGTATGTATGTATGTATGTATGTATGTATGTATGTATGTATGTATGTATGTATGTATGTATTTGTTGTACAGAAGACTAAGGTGAATCAAGATGTAAAAGTACACTGGCATGTAGAAAAAAGGATTTAGATCCCACTTTAAGTTGATTCACAGAGACCATTCTTGAGATGCTGCTGCATGAATTCTTGACGTACACCGGGTGGCGCCACCAGCACTGGCTGCCTCGCCAACAGTCTGTCTGTCCTTTCTATTGTTTTTTAAATTATTTTAAGTACGTGTTAAAGTATGTTTTAGTGTTTCTTGATTTATTTTATGCTGGGGGTGGTAGGGGGGAATTGGGGGAAGCTTTTTTTCAATCTCTTACCTTGACGGACATGCAATTTTTCACCATATCGTTTCTCCGTCCCCACTGCAGCCTAACATTGAGGAGTTGGCGGCCTTTCCTGGAGACTGGCCTGGCGCTTCAAGCCGCGGGCGCGGCGCGGACTTTAACATCGTGGAGCTGCGATCCTTTGCCAAGGATCAACTGTGGAGAGCTCTAACCTCCGCGGTCTCTGGTAAGAAGAGGCCAACTCAGGAGCTCCTTGCTGCGGAGAGTGTTTCAACCGTCCCGACGCCGGAGTTTTGATCATCCCGACGCGAGGGCTTCGGACAGTCGGCAGCGGCGACTGTAGATGGTTCAACAGCCCCGACCGCGGGTGAACAAAGAGGAGGATGATTGAACTTTATTACCTTCCATCACAGTGAGGAATGAGGAATCCGCTGTGGTGGATATTTATGTTAAATTTTATTTTATGTGGCTGTGTGTCTTGGTGCTTTTTACTTAGTATGGCTGTATGGTGACACAAATTTCACTGTACCTTAATTGGTACATGTGACAATAAATTGAATATTAAATCTTGATTGAAATTAATATCGCCATAATACTCTATAATACATACATGGCAAAGTGAATTGTGAAATGAGTCCTGGGACTCCAGGGGAACTCTATTAAAAGCGGGGATAGTTTGATAGACTCCAAAAATGTATACAAGTAAAGTTATACAGCTGTTAGTGATTGTCATATATCACAGAAGCAGTCCCTTTGGCTCACCATGTCCACACCAGCCTTCAAGTACCCAACTATAGAAACCCCATTTAATAGTATTTGGTCCATGGTCTTCCACACATTGTGATTACAGTCTTCACCTAAATACATCTTAAATGTTGTCCGAGTACAAATTAATCAGGTTTTCAAATACGATCGTACAAATGGAATATCACTAGCACTGTCCCGAACTGTGTGTTTGGCGCTCCATCTACTCACCTATTTCAGAGATAACTAATCAAGCACAGCTGCAATGTACGCGAACCACCAGATATATTGTTCGCATCAACTACTCTGACATCACCTGCCAAATCTGTGATTTCCCCGCCATGATGAAAGGAGACAGGAGTATAGGAATGCCGTGTACAACTTCTCAACCAGAGCCTCATGACTTGAAAATTCAACATCCTTCAATTTTGGATCTAAATCCTGGAAAGCTCTGGAAGTACATTTGTCTCTGGAATACAGAACTACCACCTTCTCAAGGGCAATTAATATTGCATCCTATAAATGAGTAAAATGACCCATAAAAATATCAGAGCAAGTAATGCTCCACAATAATCTCTCAACTGAGCCAAGAACATAGGCATTAAAATTACTCTTCCATATTTGGATTGTTTTATAATGTAGCGAACGTCCTGCCTGCCCTTGTATGCTTCTGCAATTGCATTATTTTGACATGTGTCCGAGACTTAATCATCATCATCATATATATATACAGCCGGAAACAGGCCTTTTCGGCCCATCAAGTCCGTGCCGCCCAACGATCCCCGTACATTAACACTATCCTACACCCACTAGGGACAATTTTTACATTTACCCAGCCAATTAACCTACATACCTGTACGTCTTTGGAGTACGTCTTTATTCTAGATTATTATAGGTTGTGTCACTGTTATTAGATGTCTTTGGGTTGCAAATGAGCAGAATGCACAATAATCATCATCTTGGACAGAGGGGGTGGGGGGGGGGGGGGGAGAGGTGGTGTGGAGGAAGTTGATTTATTAGATTTAGATGTGTTGAAGAATGTTAAGTGATGATTCCAGATTATACGCAATGTCATTAATGAGCCGATACTGGCAAAAGTCTGTACCTGAAACTTGATTCTACAACTGCTGTTGTAAAAGATTTGATGGTCACAGCTGAGGACAACATGCTTGGTGAATGCAGAGCGATCCCTGCAGTCAACAAACAGGAAATGAAAAAATGAAAAAATATCTGCTGATTCAGGAGATGATTTCAAGCTGAAACTGATGTGGATAACATTTGCCACTTTGATGAAAACCTCTCCCATCACATGGGAACTGCCTTGTATCTAGATTTCAGATGGGGAAGGCAGAAATATTGATGAATCCTTAGATTTGGGAACTTCAGCGACACAATATAATTATGCAGCCCTCTCATGCTAATGTTCGTAAATAGTTTGAAATGCGATCATAATATTGGCCCTGATGAATAATCGTCTCGACTTTCATTAGCACCAACAAGGGGGATTTAATCTGTCCTTGCACAGTGCTACAGTGACTATGTTGGTTGAAGACAAAGTTCTGGAGTAAATCAGTGTGTCAGGCAGCATCGCTGAAGGACATGGATAGGCAACATTTTGGATCAGGACTCTTCTTTGGAATAAGGGTCTGTGGAAAGTTCCCAGCCCAAAATGTTGCCTATCCATGTCCTCCAGAGATGCTGCCTGACCCATTGAATTACTACAGCACCTTGTCTTCTACACAAGATTCCAGCATTTGCAGTTCCTTGTATGTTCAATGACTATGTAAGTTATTAGTTCACAGCCTAAAAGTTTAGAAAAAACCTAAGATTGTTAAAGAGAATTCTGGTGGATAAGTCACAGGATATCAGATTGCAGGGGACAAGAGATTCAGGATCTGAGAAATCAGGACGGGTTAACAATGGGGAGGTGGTGAATCAATGAATTGCTCAGAAATGAAATAGAAACATGGTTTGATTCATGCAGAAAATTAGCACAAGGATCCCTTCCCCTGGAAATGAAATATCTAACTTTTGCCATATTGAAAGAAGTCAATATATCACTTGCTGACATGTAGTTCGGTAACAAATTCATTGATTTAACAGAATTCAATGCTATTATTCTGTAAAGAACTGGATGCTTGAAAATTCCGGTTCATGATGACATCTGTCACACAAGAGACTGCAGATGCTGGAATTTGGAGCAACAAGCGATCAGCAGGAGCAACATAGCTCATCGAGCAGCATGTGTGGGTGGAAAGGACTGGTCGATGTTGCTGCATCGTGCATCATGTTGGATACATGAAATCCTGCATCATGATGGATACAGTAATCTCCCTTTTGAAAAAGGGTGGTTACAAATCTCATTGCTACAGTTGTCACAACTGAAGCCAAGCCAAAGGGTGCAGTTCTATATCATTTCTAGTAATCTTGAATGTACAACCATGATTTAGATTTTAGATTTAGAGATACAGCGTGGAAACAGGCCCTTCGGCCCACAGAGTCCGTGCCGCCCAGCGATCCCCGCACATTAACACTATCCTACACACACTAGGGACAATTTTTACATTTACCCAGTCAATTAACCTACATACCTGTACGTCTTTGGAGTGTGGGAGGAAACTGAAGATCTCGGAGAAAACCCACGCAGGTCACGGGGAGAACGTACAAACTCCGTACAGATGGTGCCCGTATTCTGGATCGAACCTGAGTCTCCGGCGCTGCATTCGCTGTAAGGCAGCAACTCTACCGCTGCGCCACCGTGCCGCCCCTACCACATGGAGGATGTGCATCCGATCTCCCGCACATAATCTTTCTTCATAATTATGTATAAAATCCTCCCATTGAAGAAAGAGTTTTGTCGATCTTATCCACTGGCTAGACATCCTGGATTTTTTTAACATGCCTTGCATTTGCTCATTTCACATTTTGTACGAGGTATACATAAAAACAAAACACTATTCTAAACACTATTAGACCCATTCAATTTTCAGTAAAATTACAATAATACCTCATTCGATTGTTTAGAACTCTGGATGTATTGGTATTAAGTTCCCTTAAAACTAATTTGGATTTTGTTTCGCATACTCCCTCAAAATTCACCAGGGCCTCATTTCCAGCCCTCTGGAAGCTCTTTCCAATGCTTCCTTTAAGATCATTGGGTTCCATTTCCCACTCTCCCTTTAAACTTAAGGCCCTTGTTTCCTGTGCTCCCTTTAAATGGACAGAGCTCACTGGAATACCTATTACACTACTGCGTAAAGTTTAAAACAAAACAAATTAAATGTGTTTTGGGGTATTATTGGAAATAACGACCAATCGTTCAACATGGTACCATCAAAGTCGCAAGAGTGCTGGATTATCAGTGTTTTACTCTATACAGGAATTCATTTCCTATGGTTTGGTGCTGCTCTGTTACAAACAAACTCTGTATAAATATAGCAAGATTGCTTCTGTCAGAGGCAAACCAGATCACCAAAACTACTGGCTTTATGTCATTTCTCTGATGCCAGGGCTACCTCAGCACACATTGCAAATAACAGGCTGCCAACAGCCTGATTGTATCATACAAGCTGTCTGCACAGGCAGTCCACAGACTCTGGGGAAAGTTATTAACACCAAAGACAAACAAAGGCATCACTTTTAAAGCTGCACATGCACAGTCTTGCACATACATATGGAAAATTGATCTGGCTGCAATAAAACATTTTGCAATATAAATGAAGCAGTTTAAACAGTGGCAAGTCTGGGAATCGGGCACATGAAGAAATAGATTTTAAATTTCTTTCACATTACACTGTTTAAATTCTGCCATTAAAGCGAACAACAATGCAGAAATAATGTAATCCCAGAACCATTGGTACATTATGGCTACAGTCTGTATCAACTACAAAATGCATTGTGGCAACTTGCCACGGTTCATTAGCAGAACCGCCCTATCCCATTATTCCAAGGATCTAAAAGGATGTGGGTGGCTGGTTCATAGGATGCCACTACCGATAACATACTCTCCAAGTCACACAAATGGGGGCGGCACGGTGGCATAGCGGTAGAGTTGCTGCCTTACAGCGCTAGAGACCCTGGTTCGATCCTGACCACGGGTGTGATGTTTGGTGGACTGTGTGGGGTGGGAGGACCCATTGCTCCTCCCGTGCAGCAGGTGGTGCTGCACAGGACAAAGGGGGATGTTTTGTACATAGTTATTTTGGCTGTACACAGTGTGGAGTGTTCAGTCAGATTGTGTGGCTGCAGCCATTTTTAGTTGTCTTGCTGCCAGCATTGAGTTACTGTAATAAAGACTTCTGTTGTACCTTGAAGACTCGCAAAGTTTCATACAGGCATAGAACAAGAACATGAAAACGGGTGCTTTCTGTACGGAGTTTGTACATTTTTTCCGTAAACGCGTGGATTTGCTCCAGTTTCCTCCCACACTCCAAAGATGTGCAAGTTTGTAGGTTAATTGGCTTAGGTAAAATTGTAAATTGTCGCTCGTGTTTGTAGGATAGTGATGGTGTACGGGGATCTCTGGTCGGCATGGACCCGGTGGATCAAAGGGCCTGTTTCCACGCTGCATCTTTGAACAGAACATTCTGACTTGGAAATATTTTACTGTTTCTTTATGGTCATTGAATGAAATTATAGAAACTGCTTCCCAAGAGCATTGGGGAGTACTTTCTCCAACAGGACTGGTGCAATTCAAAAGGCAGTGCAATGCCACCATCATCACAAAGGCAATTAGGGCTGTGCATTTCAATGCTGACCTTTCCCATCGACACCTGTGTCCTATGAGAGAGAGAAAAAATAGACTGCTGCAGAATCAATGGTTTGATATTTATTCCAATCATGTTGAATCTGAGTATTTTGTGTGAACTGGGGTAGTTGATAATAGGAACGGTAATTGACATTTTCAAAACAAATTTAAGATCATGATTTTACATTATTTGAATCCCTATTAATTAGAAAAATTAAAGAGTTTTAATTACTTAGCGTGCCGTGAAATGAATTACTTTCAAATTTGATTTGTCAGTTTTAGATTTTAGTAAAGTTGCTGCGATGTAATTTATTTATCTCAGGTATAATTTACCTGTCGATTGACAAAATTAATGATTCTGATATTTTACACACAAAAATTAAAATGTAAAGCTCTGATTCTCCAGTGACACTGATCACCATGAATGGAGAAATGAATTAAAATTAGAGAAAATACATTAATTTGCAAGAGTAATTTTATAATCCCTAACACGGCATATTGAAATCTCGAACAAATTAAATTACTTTTCTCTTCCTGTAATTGGCTCAGCTTCTTTATCAATGTCTAATCATTACTGTTGGCTTTCTACAGGGTTTTTTTGTGTAATTATGTTTCCCAATATGTATCTGTCTTTCTCCATGTCAAAATCTTTTTTTCTTTCAACCTTACTTCATATATCCTTTTTGGCACTTCATCATCTTCATTTATTTCTCAATGTATCTATGTGCCTCCTACCACTTCTTCAATTTTACTTCATTCATTTTCTGTCTCTTATATTTTATGACAATAGACAATAGGTGCAGGAGTAGGCCATTCGGCCCTTTGAGCCAGCACCGCCATTCAATATGATCATGGCTGATCATTCTCAATCAGTACCCCGTTCCTGCTTTCTCCCCATACCCCCTGACTCCGCTATCCTTAAGAGCTCTATCTAGCTCTCTCTTGAATGTATTTTCTAAGAGTTCCGAAATGCTGTAATAATCGGAGGTGAGAGTCAGTGGTCTTGTGATTGCTCCTTGGTGGGGCTAGGCTGCCAGACAAGTGCTGTTTAATAAGAAGTGGAAGAGAGAGAGGGATTTGGGGAGAAGTATAGAAAAAGCCAAAAAGCATTCAGGAATTTCTGAGCTGGAGTAAACGGGGGATTGGAGTGTGTGTCGGTGTGGGATGAATTTGGCTTGTGCAGGAGAAAGAAGCTTGAATAAGATACAGAACCATAAATAAATAATAAACATGGCATATCCTTGCTGCATAGATAGCAAAACTCACACACAAGTATGAATACGGTATGAATTTTTAAAAAACTAGACCAAATGGACCAGTTGGGCCCAAACCTCTCCTGCATTGGTGCAGCACCCTCTCCTCCACTCCCTCCCCCTCCCATCTTCCCCCATCCCTTCTCCCCCCTCTCCCCCCTCCTCCCCTCTCCCCACCCCCTCCCCCTCCCCTCCCCCTCCCTCCCCCTTCCACTCTCCCCACTCCATTCCCCTCAACCCCCCTTATCCTCCCTCCTCCCCCTCCCTCCCTATGAGATAGATTTAAACTTTAAAAATATAATACCGATTTCAATGAAACTTCTTTCATTAGCACCAAAGGGATGACTGTGAGTAAGGTGGGCCTAAAATTGTCGCGCTATCTTGTACCATTTTGGCTGTAGTTCAGGAACAAACAAACAAACAAACGAGAGTTCTAGTATATAGATGAACAGTTTGTTAAGATTAAAGTCTTATGATTGAAATGGGTTTGAAGATTGACTGAGACCGTGACCATAGGAGGAAGAACAGAGGCCACAAGTACAAATTCCCTGAAAGTGGCACTGCAAGTAGATTGGGTGGTGAAGAGGATTTCTGGCATGCTGGCATTCATTAGTCAGGGTATTGAGGATAGAAGCTGGGATGTAACCTTGCACTTGTTCAAGACATTGGTAGGGACAAACTTGGAAGAATTGTGTTCAGTTTTGGTCACCCTCCAATAAGAAAGATGTTATTAAGTTGGAAAGAGTGCCGAGAATATTCACAAGAATGTTGCCAAGACTCAAGGAACTGCACTTGCTGATCACCTTTTCAAAATCTCAATCAAGTAAAAAAGAAATGCTCTACCACATGCAAAGCCATGTTGACTGTCCCTAAATTCATCCCATATCATGAAAAATGGTTAGTAATGTAATAGATGGAGACCAAGAATCTCCTTGCAGCAGTTTCAAGACTCCTTTCTCAATTTTCTGTCAAATCTATTTGAATATTGTCAAATACAAAATCTTCAATGAATCAATTCAATCAGATAACATATTTAGGACATTTTTCTTTTAATTTTGATGCAAATAGTCCTAGACATATTCAGGTGCGATAATTTGTTGCAGTTTCATTAACAAAGCGGAAATTGAATATAATGGGATACAATTGGGCTCAGAGTCTTTATCAATTAAATAATGTGAAAGGTTTTAAAAAGAGTCTTTGAACCAAAAAATAGTTAATATTCAGACCTTTCTCAAAAGGATTTGATAGAAAACAGCATGGTGATGTTTGATTGTGGGCTGGCCCAGTTTCATGAGCAAAAATGATCCACTGCAATCTTTATGAACTAATATTGAAGACTACAAAGCCTCAAATTTGCACTGGACACATGTCATGCGAAGCACCTTTATCTTTGGTTTGACTGATGCATAGCTCCTCAACTTATGATGGGGATAGGTTCCGCGAAACCCATCGGAAACCGAAAATATCGTAAGTAGAAATGCATTTAATACACCTGATCACGTGGCCGGAAGCGAGCTGTGACTCGCTACGGGTCGCTGCCATTTGCACCATCGCAAAGTCAAAATATTGTAAGTCGAAGCATCGTACGTCGGAGAGCATCTGCATCTCTCAGTGCAGTTATATTTGCACTGAGGAAGCTATGCAACCAAACAGGAACTCATGTTCTATGTACCGGTTTGAACTTCTCTACAATACATTTTAAATGTTTGTTAAAAAAATGGCAAGAAACAATTCCAATTTGCATGACACGTTATCACATGTCTGGGAAATTTCAAGTGCTTCATAAACAAAAACAGTCCAACAGTGCTGACATTGTTTCTGGAAAGTATGCTGGCCAACATGTTAGTAAAGACTCTGGTGTTCAGATAGTGCACGGTTAGCTGATTGCTTCCATCCATCACAAAATTGAGAAATTTAGTTCAGTTTAGTTTAGGGATACAACGCGGAACCAGGCCCTTCGACCTACTGAGTCCACGCCGACCAGTGATCCTCGAACACTAACACTATCCTACACACACTAAGGACAATTTACAATTTTACCAATGCCAATTAACCAACAAATCTGCACGTCTCTAGGTTGAGGGAGGAAACGGGTGCACCTGGAGAAAACCCACTCTGGTCAAGGGGAGAACGTACAAACTCCGTGCAGACAGCACCCAGGATCAAACCCAGGTCTCTGATGCTGTAAGGCAGGAACTGTACCACTGTGTCACGTGCTGAAACTGATTTAAATCTTGGGTTAATATTTCAGCCGACTAATAAGCATGGAGATTATGTTTATTTTGATCCCTTTCTTCAAAGGCAAAAAGGCAAGCAAGCATGTAGATCACCGTTCAAAATCACAATTACAAATGTTATCAGTTTTAATAAATATTGGCATAGAAGTTGCACGAGGGAAGGTTTGGATACTCACATGCAATGCGGACAAAAGCTTTTTGACTTTTCGTGGTACCTGTGGCACTCCATGCCACGCACTGGCACCAATATTCTTCTAAGCCAAACATCTTCTCTACCTGCTGGCGTGAAATATCAGTTCTGACCTGTAGTACCATGAGCCCTGTAAATAACAACAATTTATCAGCAAAGTCCAAAGGCTTTAGTTACAAATGGGCATTATTAGCAACCACGCAAATAACAGTGTAAGCAATTAGCACCCTTCAAGTACAGAAAGTGCATGTAACATCTATCACTGAAAAAAAAAAGGATTACCATCAGGTAAGCTTTAAATGCCAGAAAGTTTTTATTTTTGAAAAAAATATTATTCACAGATTCCAGGTACATTGGGAAGAGTGCATTTAATAGCCAAAATAATTGAAAAAAATGAAAGGACTTCTTTATAAAATGGTGCAAGCACCGGAGCTCAAGGCAGACTATTCTGACATATTGACTTGGGGACATTAAAAGTAAGATAGTGAACATACAAGATGCAATGCTAATTCCAGTTGTATAATTAGATATTTTTATTGCGGCAATTTCTTGCATTGCATGGTTCTAAAGGAAAGTGGTGTGATTTAAATAAGCAGAAAGATTACTACGCTGGAGATACAAGTGCTATCCTGGCACTTGACTTGCTAAACAGAATAGCCAAACACACCGGTAAGGTGGCGAAGCTGTTGGTTGGCACCGGCAAGTCTGATGCCATCTCTGAAATGAAGCAATTAAAAAGCTGGAACACAAGAGGCAGCTGATTCTTGAATCCATCAGTCTCGGAAGCAGGAAGAAAGAAATATTAATTGTATTAATTAATTACTGGAGAATCCACGTTAGGCAGCTGGGGAAATAACATGGTCCTTGAAAAGAGGAACAAGGGAGGAAACAATCACATGACCCACATGGATGATGAGAATCTTGGGAGGAAGTTTGAATGGGTTAGTGATGTATTGATGAGGTACATGTCTCATCCTGTTATTACACGTCTGCAGAAAGACAGATCTAATAAGAGTGAGCAATGTGAACTCAGAACCTCTAGTTAAAATGATAACACATTCAAACAAATTGCACATGCAACATTCCACGTGTGATTAGTTCCTTTTTGTATATTTTATAAACCCTATGCAGTATGTTGCACATATTGGAAATAGACACACAAAGCCGGAGTAACTTAGTGGGACAGGCAGCATCTCTGGAGAGAAGGAATGGGTGACGTTTCGGGCCGAGACCCTTCTTCAAACTCGTGTCTCAACCTGAAATGTCCTTCTCTCCAGAGATGCTGGCTGTCCCGCTGAGTTACTCCAGCTTTTTGTGTCTATCTTCTGTTTAAACTAGCATTTCCTTCCTGCACAAATTGGAAAGATTGATGCTCACTTCATCAGTAGTTAGAAACTCTCACAACAGTGTAATAAGTACCAAAACATTACAAAGATGACTCTTAGTGTAACACCTGGAAAATTCCACATACACCTGCAAAAATCCTCCATTCTCCAGATTATGGCAAATTTCTGAAGCAAAATTTAAAGGTGTGATTGTTTTGGCCTAAGCTTCAAAAGCAAAATTAGAGATTGTAAGATTACTAATTCTTTCAAAGAGAAAGAACTCACCTGAAAACTGGAAAGCATTTTATTTCAAAGAAATACAATCATTAGAGGACGTACGACTTCACTCTGCACTGGGGGTTTGAAATTGGTGGAGAATTCAATGTGATGGAAGGTTCTTTTACCACAGCATTTTTCCAGGTTTGGGATAATGTGCACATTTCAATCTTCCTCAGGTCAAGAGTATAGTGCTTATCCTATCACAGTATCATTGCAAGATCATTCATGTTATAGGTTTGAGAGTCTTTCCGACGTTAATGCACTATTCACTGAGTTTGTATGTATCGTTATGTACAATATTGCAAACAGACAAAGCTTTCCAGTACGAGCATCACACTCAGCACAAACATCTCTTTGGGCACATCTCAAACCCTCACCTGTGACTGAATTACTTGAAATATCAGCAACCTCCTCAGCCGGAAAGAACGGTTATATAAAAAGTAGAGTTATTAAAAGGAATAGTTATTCAAATTTCCCATTTCAGCCGGGTCTGACATATTTCCCTGGCTTGCAGCAAAACACAGAGAAATACAGCATCTTTTCAATAGACTCAATCATATCATTCTATCAATGGGAGCAATCACCCAGGACTTGCCCCGTTGACTTGGAGATATTTCTTGCCAAAATTAGCACCATAATATAGGATTGCAGAGAGCTAAATTTCACAGGCCCAATGCAAGTGTGTTTTTCCCAACGCTGCTTCTAGTGAATATGCTTTGCCACCAATATGGGTGCATTTTACACGATATTTTGACAATGGTTATAACATCATATGAACGTGAATTTAAAATATACACTTGTGGCAAATAAACACCAGAAACTGCACAACTCAGAAATTTCCTGCATAGGGCTAAAGCGTCTTTTCTGTTGCACAACCAATAATTAAGTGCCTATTAAAAATATTCTACTTCACAAAATTTTAACCTTTACTCTCTTATGTTTTAAACATTCTCCATTGTGAATAATTTATCAGGATTAACTTCATTAATTCCCTTCAGAATCTTGAAAACCAATTAAATCAGCTTTAAATTTCCTCATTAGAACATTAGATCACGAAGGCACTTTCCAAATGACTTAAGGCAATTTTGTAAGATAAGACGACATGCAAGTAAAATGGGGAGCTTGGTTGGAAAGCACAGCAGGCTTGTCACATGGTCTCATTCATTTGAATGGGGTAATCAATCTTGATTGAGAAAGGGAAGTGTAGATTAGTGGGTATTTTAGCTACGTTTTATTGAATGGACCATATTGTGCTTAACTCAGCTTGACACTCACACTCATCTCCTGGAGCACCACTGACCTTTTCCAGTTCAGCGGTTCCAAGAAGGCTTCAATGCCATGGACATCCTGAAAAGCAAGATGACCACAAGTGGCAACTTAAAAATATAAGCAGAAATTGACTCCCTATAACTGCTCCACTATTTCATAAAATCATGGCTGATCATTTCCCACAGTGACACATTTCTCAACTAATTCCTCATTGACTAATTGACCAATTTCTCAACTAATATATCTCTCAATTAAGTAACAATCAAAAATCTGTCCACCTCTCTCTTGAGTATACACACCAATTGATCCTCCGTAACCCTGTTCCAAGGATTCAGGTTCTTCTGGGTGAAGAAACATTTCCTCATCTCTTCACTAAAATATTAACTTATTTGGAGACTATGATCCCTAGTTCCAGACATTCCAAATAAAACATCGAAGGTATTTATTCACAAAATGCTGGAGTAACTCAGCAGGTCAGGCAGCATCTCAGGAGAGAAGGAATGGGCGACGTTTCGGGTCGAGACCCTTCTTCAGACATTTCCAAATAAAACATCAACTCTGTATCAGCCCTGACAGGCTCAGTAGGAATTTGATGCACTTCACTAAGAAAAACAGACACATTTAAAAACAGTTTTAACACATTTAAAGAATTAACAATTATTTATAAACCTATTTAGGAACACGTCAGGGTGGTGCAATGGCACAGCTGGTGGAACTGCTGCCTTGGCGCCAGAGTCTTGGGTTCAATTCTGACCTTGTCTGTTGCCTGTGTGGAGTTTGCATGTTCTCCCTGTGACCATGTGGGTTTCCTCCAAGTACTGCATCTTCCTTCCAAATCCCGAAATCATGCGGGTTTGTAGGTTAATTGGCCTCTGTAAATTGCCGATGGTGTTTAATGGGTGGATGTAAAAAGTGGGAATAACATAGAACTGGCGTGAACGAGTGATTAATAATCGGGTTGGATTCGATGGGTCAAAAGGCCTGTTTCCATGTTTTAGTTTCTAAACTAAAAATTTAAATGAAAAAAACTATTCATTAAAATACTGATAAAAACAAAACGTTTTCATGCAGGGTAGTCATCCCACTCAAGTGAATTTAGTTGTGTGGAAAATGGTCCACTATTAAATGTACTAAATAAGCAAACTGGTGTCCTTCATATTTTGAATATAACTTTTGAAATTTGATTCAATTGATTCCAGTGGAACCGAGTTTTAGGAGCAGAGTCTAAGGGACATATGTTACTCTACCTTGTATTTATCATCTACAACATTAAATTAATTTCTACCATACATGTTTAACTTTGAATTGATTTTCATAATAAAATTAAAATCTCATTTTAACTAAACATAGTAAATTATCTTGAAGAGATAAGAGGCGATAAATTCTATTGCATAATGCAACTGTTTTATATTTCAAGTAAATGAAGCACATCTAAAATTAGATTTCCAACTAGGATCAGGCTTAGAGACACTTCATGAAAATTAGTCACTGTATTTGACACCCTCACACAAAGATTACCATGATAGTTCAGTTCACAAAATGCTGGAGTAACTCAGCAGGTCAGGCGGCATCTCAGGAGAGAAGGAATATCCAACAAATCATCCTCCAACATTTCCGTCACCTACAACGGGACCCCACTACTGGCCACATCTTCCCATCCCCTCCCCTTTCTGCCATTCCCTCCGTAACTCCCTGGTCCACTCGTCCCTTCCTACCCAAACTACCCCATCCCCGGGCACTTTCCCCTGCAACCGCAGGAGATGCAACACCTGTCCCTTTACCCCCCCCCCACCCCCCCTCAACTCCATCCAAGGACCCAAACAGTCTTTCCAGGTGAGACAGAAGTTCACCTGCACCTTCTCCAACCTCATCTATTGTATCCGCTGCTCTAGATGTCAACTTCTTTACATCGGCGAAACCAAACGCAGGCTCGGCGATCGTTTCGCTTAACACCTTCGCTCAGTCCACCTTAACCAACAAAAAAAGGAGATGCTGCCTGACCTGCTGAGTTACTCCAGCATTTTGTGAAATAAATACCTTCGATTTGTACCAGCATCTGCAGTTATTTTCTTACACTACATAAAAGTTCAGTGACTTCCACTGAAATTCATGATTAATGCAACCCTCATGATTTTCTGCACCAAATTATGTCAAATGCGAACAATGCAGATTTTGACAGAAGAGACACATGCTTAATCAAAAAGCCCATTCTTGCCTTGGTTAAAATGCTCAAATGGATGTGAAGCACTAACTGGGGAGTCCAACAGTGAAGATTATCTCAGCATGGCTCTTCTTCATTTAAATTCAATCATTTTGCACCCCTTTATCATTGAACCAAGACCCTGCTTCGTTAGCATAAGTGGTAACTGGTATAGACTAAAGATAGTCACAAAATGCTGGAGTAACTCAATGGGTCGCGCAACATTTCAACTTCCACCTATGCTCCCCTATTCCAATATCTATCATCAGGGATGACAGGACTAGCAACAAATACCAGCAGAAGATCATAAAGCCAAATACATATACTGTATAGATTTTAAGCACACTTTCATTTTGCAGGTTAGGATAAACCTTATACCAAACTATTATGCAGTTCCCATCCTCATTTATTGAAGAATTTATAGACCTTTGTATCTCAAAGGCATTCTTTACTCCGTGAGATTTGTTTTTCCCCATTCATTGATTTTCCACGAGCTGGGCTAGGAGGACTATCGTCCACCCCTAACTAGCATTGACAAGTTGATGGAGAACCATTATTTTGAGCCGCTGCAGTCCTTCCCATGAAGATACTCCCACAGAGCTGTGAGTTACAGAGTTCCAGGATTTCAACCCAGTGACAATGAAGAAATGTTGAGACTTTTGCAAGTCAGGATTTTCTGAAACTTGAAGGTGAACTTATTGCTACCGATGTTTTCATGCACCGACTGTCCTTATTGGTTTTGGTGATGGAGGTTGGCAGGCGCTGTCAGAATAATCTTGCCATAAAACTACAGTACATATTGTAGATGGTAAACAATGTAGAATTTGGGGGGGTCAGAAGCTGTGTTACTCACCACAGGATATATAGTTTCTGAGCTGTTATTATAGTATTGTATTCGTGTGGCTGTTCCAGTTGAGTTTCTATTCAATGGTGATCGGGAAATCAGTGATGGTTATACTATTGTTTGTGAAGAGTAGCTGGTTAGCGATGCTTTTTGTCTGGAATTTCTAAGAAGTAACATTTCTTTCCCCTCATCAGCTCATGCAGGGGCAGCATGGTGGCACAGTGCCACAATTGCTGCCTTAGAGACCCGGGTTTGATCCTAACTGTAGGTGCTGCTGTACAGAGTTTCTACATTATCCCTGTGACCGCGTGGGTTTTCTTTGGGTGTTCCAGTTTTCTCCCACATTCCAAGCACATGCAGGTTTGTAGGTTAACTGGCTTCTGTATATAACATATAACATATAACAACTACAGCATGGAAACAGGCCTGTCCGGCCCTACCAGTCCACGCCGACCATTCTCCCTGACCTAGTCTCATCTACCTGCACTCAGACCATAACCCTCTAATCCCCTCCTATCCATATACTTATCCAATTTACTCTTAAATAATAAAATCGAGCCAGCCTCCACCACTTCCACCGGAAGCCCATTCCATACAGCCACCACCCTCTGAGTAAAGAAGTTCCCCCTCATGTTACCCCTAAACCTTTGTCCCTTAATTCTGAAGCTATGTCCCCTTGTTGGAATCTTCCCCACTATAAATTGTTCCTAGTGTGTAGGATAGAACTAGTGCACAGGGTGATTGCTGGTCCAGCAATCACCCTGTACACTAGTTCTATCCTACACAGACATGTGCTGCTTCATTTGTTGAGGAGTTGACAATGGAATAAAATGCTGTACAATCATCAGTGAACATTTTCACTTCTGACGTTATGACAAAAGGAAGGTCACTGATGAAGCATCTGAAACCTCGTACACGGTCCAGAGGAAGGCCTCATAGGGCTGGAATGAATGATCTTAAAGAAAAAAACCCATTTTCTTTTTGTGCAATTTATGACTCACGCCGTTGAAATATTTCTCATTCCGTGGTCACCGATTTCATCTGTATTAGATGCCTTGATGAGACAATCAAATGCGGTCTTGATGCAAAGGGCATTATTATTACCTCCTCTCTGTAATTCAGCCCGTCAGCCCATGTTTGAACCAAGGCTACGAATAACGAGTGGTTCTGATAAAACCTAAATGGGCCATTAGTGAACAGATTATCGGTGAGTAAATTCCACAATATCACATTCAAGGTCAGATTCCATAAATTTACTGATTATCGAGAGTCGTTAGATTGTGAGATGATTATCCAGATTTGATCTATCCTGCTATTTTGTGTGTACAGGATGACCCAAGGCAACTTCCTACACTTGCCGATAAATAAATGTTTCAACTGTTTTAGAACAGCTTGGTCAGAAACACGGCTTATTCTGGCTCACAAGTCTTCAGTATTACAACGGGATTGCTGCATGTCACATAGCTGTTTCTCAAATTCATATGGAGTGAATCACATTGGCAGTATTTTGCCTTTGTGATGCTGGGATTTCAGGAATAAACTAAGATTGATCACTTATTTGCCATGTCTGACATGGTTGTGAATTTAAAATCCACGGTAAATTTAATTTGTGAAAGTAGGGCAAGTAGACAAGGGGATTTGGAGGAAATGTCAACAATAACAGCTAGGACATTATCAGAAGCCATAAATGGTCATTTTTGTTACAGCCAGCATTTCTCTATGTTAACGACCACAATTTTTGAATCTCTGTATGAAGTTGAAATATTAACATTGCATTCACGTCGCATTTGTGCCCTGATGTGAACTTCGCAGCACAGGTATTGGTATTGATATTGGTTTATTGGTTTATTATTGTCGTGTGTACTGACGTACATTGAAAAGCTATGATTGCGTGTTCTCCAGTCAATTCATACTATACTTGAGTGCCATCAAGCCAAATGCAAGTACAAAAAGTAGTGCAAAAAGGAAAATACCAGAGTGCAGAATATAGTGTTACAAGGAGCATGAAGTGCAGAGATTCCCCAGTCATAATGGTGGAGAATCTGCTTAAACAACTGGTGACATGACCTCTCCATTGATTTTAATGGAGACCATCAACTGCAAATGAGAAGTTAGTTTGTATGATAATGGAGCTAATGCCAAAAAGCAGAGCAGCCCATGCATGGAATCTGGGTTCTGTGAACAGGTTAAATATTTAAATAATAATTATTAATGAGCAACGCAGGCGGGTTTTGAACTTGGAAAAATAGTTGGAAATATTGAGAGAATTACTAGATTAGGAATGAAGAACAGCACATTTAACTTTCGCTTTAACTACCAAACATTAATTAAAATCTGAGATCACTACATGTTAAAGCACAATTTTCAGATCCTGAGAGGTTGTTTATTATTTATTTCTTCATGCCATGTTCAAACATACTAGATTGGATTAGTCCCTACCTTAGATTTTTCCTGGTGAGTTAGGTGGATATAAATCAAATACAGCAACTTCACGTTTAGTTTAGAGAAACAGCGTGGAAACAGGACCTTCGGCCCACCAAGTCCACACCGACCAGTGACCCCTGCACAGTAACACATTCCTATACACACCAGGGAAATTTTACACTAATACCAAGCCAATTAACCTGCAAACCTGTATGTCTTCTGAGTGTGGGAGGAAAACGAAGATCTCAGAGGAAACCCACGTGGTCACGGGGAGAACGTACAAATTCCGTATAGGCAGCACTTGTGGTTGGGATCGAACCCGGGTCTCTGACACTGCAAGCGCTGTAGGGCAGCAACTCTACCGCTGTGCCACTGTGCATTGTCACCATGCACCGCACCTTGTCATTAAATCTATGCCATTGGTGAACCTCAGCAAGACGCTTTCTAAAGGTGTAGGAAATCTCTGTGAGAGAATTGCTTATTTATGACGTAATTGTGGATGTAATGTTTTTGAACCTGTCTAATTTACATTAAAAATGTGAGTGCTGTTGTTTGCATCATTATTTCCATTGCAATATTCAATCCAATGCCTTCCATTTTAATTCTCATATTTTAGAATGTTAAATTCATGAAGACAGTCTTTAAAATTAATGGTTTGGTACACTCATAGCATACTGGCTCCAGAAATTTGATTGAGACAAAATGATTATCGATGCAAAGACAGTTATCTATGCAATTTAAATATAATTAATGGACAATCAATTTGATTACGACAGGTGTCATGGGGAGAAGGCAGAAGAATGGGGTTGAGAGGGAAAGATAGATCAGTCATGATTGAATGGCGGAGAAGACTTAATGGGCCGAATGACCTAATTCTGCTCCTATAACAAATAAACCCTTTGGACATAGAAAGAGTTGAGGTTGCAAAACTCAAGCATATTAAGATTATAGTAGCACAAGTACAGATAGGGGTAGCAATAAATATTTTTGGTACACTGCCAATGCAACCTTGAATAAACAGTGACATTTCAGACTAGTTACAGAGTGAAATATAGTTTAACATTAAGTCATTGACCTTTACAACATTGAAACTGAAAGCACATTTCATTATTTTATAATACATTTGGGGTTATGGGTACAAAACAGGAGAAATGGGGTTGAGGGGGAAAGATAGATCAGCCATGATTGAATAGCAGAGTAGACTTGATGGGCTAAATGGCCTCACTTTGCTCCTATAACTTATGAACATGATAACAATGATTCATTTCAAAATACTCTAAAATTGAATAATTAGGACAGATTGATTTTTAATATTTCAAATATGAGTAACTTTAGCTTAAGTTTATCAAGTTAGATTTAATGTTTATTCTCCCACATTTCCTTCTCAATAGTTCCTTTGCATAAACACAGTATGCCTGGAAGCACAAATGTAATTAAACAGATCTGGTCAAATTACTTTTAAAACCTGGTGTTTCAAATAATGAGGCTGCCCTTAATTAATTTCTCCTGTAATATTTTATATTAACGACACTAATTATACATGACACTATCTGCGACGTTCAAGTCGATGTGAACAAGGCATTTAACATTCGTACTCCATATTTGTCCATATTAATGAGAATAATCTCAAACGTACTCAGCTGATCAACGTGCCAATTTGTCCATCACTAAGCAACAGATTATGATGACACAATTTATAACAAAATTAATTATTGGAACAATGGGACATATAACCACTTTCTGTTGAACGCATTCACTTATAGGTCACATATTTAATATATGACGTTACTAATTCTTTACCTCGATTTTTTTTCATTCTACCCTGTTAATGTATGCTACTGCAATACCTCACTCTCGTCTAAGTAAACATTATCAAAATGTTCCGTGTTTAGTGCTAGAAATTTACTATTTCCCCTTGGTATATCCATTAGCTCATTGTTTTCTTTGCTTCAGCTCTACCCAAGATCCTTGGACTGAATATCAAACTTATGATTGAATAGATTTTTTTCATCATTCATCAACATGAATAATTCTCAAAGGAAAATAAGATCCTTATAAAAACTTATAGTAATTGGGCGATGCACTCTTCATTGGTAAAAGCCTGTTTATAATTCTGTTAGAATTTTGTTATGAACTCAAGAACTAACAAAATTACATGTCTGAATAGAAATTAATTGCATAACAATTAAGTAAACAAAAAACTGACTCCAAGCATAAACGCCAGGCAGTAATAATTGCACATTTCAGTGGCACAACTAACATTTATACTGTCCCATACAGTTCTTGCTAGAATAAAATGTACTTTTTCATTATGTTAAGAAAATTGCCCAGTCAAATACCTGCTTTCAAACATGAAATTATGAACAGAAACTTCACATTAAAAAATCATAATTGAAACCCAACTTTGCAGTCATGAATTACCACTGCCTTAGAATCAGCATGAAGACTTATCGGACTGCAAGGAGCTTTTGCAGGAGGAGTGAATCTGCTTCCTTAAAGCCACTTTTATCACCTGCACATAAAGGTGCTCAAGCTCTCTTGGACAAGTGCTGCAGTAACTTGAGAATCACTTCAGATCTCAAACGCCAGAGGTTTCAACACAGCTGCTGATGCTCCAATATAAACCATGAGCTGAATTATCTGTCAACAATCTTTATACGTGACTTTGAGCTCCTGTAGCAACTTGACGAAGGAAGACGGCATCATAACACCTCTGATAACAGGCGTTAACATGAAGAAAAAAAACATTGCACAGTGGCACAGCAGTAGAGCTGCTGCCTTACAGTGCCAGAGACTGGGTTCAATGCTGACTACGGGTGCTAAAGGTATGGAGTTTGAACATTCTCCCTGTGACTGCATGTGTTTTCTCTGGGTGCTCAGGTTTCTTCCCATACTCCATAGGCATACAGATTTGTAGAATAATTGGATGCAAACTATTGAGTTTCATCTTTCATATATTAAGATCTGTTACTTAATTTGAAGACACAATATTTGCATTGGTTATTCATTGGCATAGTGACCGAGAAACAGAAACTTTGTTTTGCATACTATTCAAGCAAATCATTCTTTGCAAGGTAGTGCAAAAGAGAAAAAAAAAAACACCAGAGGTATTTTCCCTTCACTATTATATCGAGAATATATTAGCATCTATAAATCAACGAAAAAATAGCAATAACTAAAGAAAAGCTTAATGCCATAATTATCCAAATGACTTTTAGACATTATAATTGTATCTGCTTCGTCAGCTTCCTCTGGCAACTTGTTCCACGTTTGCACTACATATTTTGTGAAAAAAATTGCTTCTGAGGTACCACTTAAATCTTTCCCCTCTCACCTTAAATCTTTCTGTCTAGTTTTAGACTCTCCTACCGTGGGAAAAAAAGACTGACCGTTCACCTTATCTATACCCTTCATAATTTTTCTAGAAGGTCATCCCTCAGTCTCCTATACTCCAAGGCAAAGTATCCCTGCATATTCAGCCTCTCCTTACAAGGCAAGCTCTTAAGTTCTGAAAACATCCTTGGGAATCACTTTTGCACTTTATGTCAACCTTCCCCGAAAGCTGAGTGAATAAAACTGCACACAACACACCAGATATGGCCTCGACAATCGTTTGTACCATTGTAACATGACATCCCAACCCAACATGTGTACTCAATGCATTGACCAATCTAGGCAAGTTTGCCAAGTGCCTTCTTCACTATGCTGTCCATTGTTGTCACCACTTTCAAGGAACTATGTACCTGTAATCGTAGATCCCTCTGTTCCACAATCTTATCCAGGGCCTGCTATTAACTGTGAGAGTACAGACCTTGTTTAACTTAATTATAATGCAATAGCTAGCACTTGTAATAAAATGCAATGCAATACAATGCAAAATAGCAATTGTACTGCCATTCCTTGGTCCACTTCCCCAAGTCAGCTGCATTTTGTTGTAATCTTACAAAATGTTCTTCCCCATCCACAAATTTACTAACCATGTCAACAACATCCAAATCGTTAATCTAGATAACAAACATCAGTGATCCTGCATCAATCCCTGTGGCATACCTTTGGTTACAGGCCTTCAACGTGAGTAACAAACCTCCACCACCAATCGGTGACTTTTTCCCACAAGTCAATTTTGTATCCACATAGCTATCTCACCTTGGATTCCATGTGGTCTCACCTTCCAGAGTAGCATAGCAGGCAAGACCTTGATTGTAGATATAGCTTATTTGGATTTCCAGAAGGTAGTTGATAACATGCCACATCTAAGGCAAGTTCAAAAGAACTCAAGGTATTGGGGACGGTATGTTAACATGGATTGAAGGCTGGTCATCACTTAGTAGATAAAGTTGGAAAAAACGGCTTTTTATTTCAGACTGGAAAGAAGTAATCACTGGACATCACAAGAATCAGTGTATGGCCCTTGATTATTTACTACCTAGAGTGTTGATTTGGTCGAGGGGCCAGAATACAAAGTGTTCAAATATGCTGAGTTAAATACAGAGGAATCGACATGTTCTTTGCATGAAACAAAAAAGTTATCATGCGGTTGCAGAGGTAATTCAGAAGCTAATGGCTAAGTGGCCTTGATTATGTATGAGTTTGAGTTTAAAAATGGCACACTGACTTTTAATTCTGGACAGCTCGGATGGAAAAAAAAAATTCACATTGCACCTTATCTGTTAACCCCCAGATGAATTTTGTATCACTGGATGTATTCGCCTCTCATTCTTCCAAATTATAAATTGATCCTTATTTTAATTGCAAGATGGGGGAGATGTTCAGGACTAGTGGGATGCAAACAGAAAGAATATACTCAAGGGATTCTCAGGTTGTGCCACTTTAAATGCCAAGCCTTGTTTAAACTAATCTCACTGGGGTAGGGGGAAATAACGTTATAACGGGTTTAAAAACATTTCCAAAGTATATAGGGTAAAGGAGAATAAGAATAAGAATTTTAAAATTATAAAATCTAAGTCATTACAATCCAAATAGTGTGTTTTTCAGTCAGATCATATTTGAAGTGATTGTCAGTCTTAGCTCCATTATGCATCCGTTAGGCTCCTTCACTTGATAGCTTTCTTGCTAAAGGACTGGTTTATTGATAATGCTTAATATTATTTTTCTGCCCCCACTTTGCTACAGATGGCAAATGCTGAAGGAAATGAAATGTCAAAGGTCAGTGGCACTTTGCCTCGTATTTTTCTGTCCAGGTTTCAATATTTACTCTTATACGCTAAATACACTGGGTAGGACATAATGAAATTATGATGCCAATTAATTTAAAATTAACATTGAATGACATGGTGCTCAGAAATTGTGCAAAATTTATATCAGGAACACAGTTTACAGGAGAAAAATTGCCCTCAAGTGTCAAGAAGCCTTCATTTAGGTGATGTGTGAGCTGTTAACATTCTTACAAACAGACAGATGCATAGAATTGCTTTGGGAATTAATCAGATGCACAGGGGAGTTGCCTCATCTGGATAATTAAATTGATAATTAAGTAATAATGGCAAAGGAATAATCAAAATCTCCATTAAATCCAAGGTTAAACTTCCTGTGCTGTGACAGGAATCGTGGGGTGTCAAGAAATGTCTGTCAGCAGTGATAAGCGGTCATGTCAAATGTTTTGTGAAAAAAGGGAGAATTAAATAGCCCTTTAAAGCACACTGTTGGGCTCTTCAAAGGCTAGAAAAAATAGTTGTCACTCACAAGTGACCAGATGGTCTTAGGGAGGTACAGGATAAACAACAGTTAACATCTATGTTTACAATCTTATCAACTATGCTGTTATAAAATGAAAGAACATGAAAAACCGAGAACAAATTAGTGCGCTATTATTAAGAATTTTAAATTCATCTTCAACACACATTCATATTGGTAAGGGTATGTTATGTGGCACCGATAATTAGGGGAAATAAAAGCTGAGACAACGTATTTTACCCATCAATGGAAGTACAGCATGTTACCCAATGGGAAAAAAAACCTGTTGAAATAAATTAACGGGTCAGGCAGCATCAGAATGGATAGACAATGTTTTGGGTCTGGACTCTTCTACAGACTGATTTTCTTCATCTACCTTCATCGCAAGTCAGCATGCAAACAAAAGCTTTTCACTCTATCTTGGTACACATGACAATAATAAATCAATATCAGTTAATCAGTTTGAAGAATGGTCCAGACACAAAATGTTATCTGTTAATTCCCTCCAAAGATGCTGCCAGACCCACTGATTTCCTCCAGCACTTTGATTCGTATGGGTGCCGGGGGATATGGGGAGAAGGCAGAAGAATGGGGTTAGGAGGGAGAGATAGATCAGCCATGATTGATTGGCAGAGTAGACTTCGTAGGCCAAATGCTGCTCCTGTCACATATGACTGGGGTTGCCAACTGTCCCGTATTAGCCGGGACATCCCGTATTTTGGGCTAAATTGGTTTGTCCCGTACGGGACCACCCTTGTCCCATATTAGGCCCGGGGGGGCGCTGTGGGCCCAGACACTGTAAGAGAAAAACTGCAGATGCTGGTTAAAATCGAAGGTAGACACAAAATGCTGGAGTAACTCAGCGGGATGGGCAGCATCCCTGGAGAGAAGGAATGGGAGACGTTTCGGGTGGAGACCCTTCTTCAGGCTGATTTTTTTAAAAACTAAAATACTTTATTTCTGAGTGATGTTTTGCACTAGCCAACCTTACCCTTCCCTCCCTCTCCCCAGTCCCGACTGAGATTAAATGGGTCCTGTAATGCACGGGGCACGGCGATCTGCTGGCACATCTCGGTCCCCGAAGCTGTGCAGGCCGCTCTGCCCCACCGGTCGCTCCTCACTCTGTCCCGGCTCAGTGACGCTTCTGGTCTGGGCTCCGGCTTCCCCTGCGGTCTCTCCGTCTCTTGCTCTTAGGGGGCCCCTGATGAAGCCCCAGTCCACGCTGATGGGCTGCCCGGCCAGCTCTGACCCGTTCAAACTCTCCGTGGCCACCTATGCCTCCTTGTAGGTCTCGTACTCCACCAGAGCGTAGCCCTTGAGGAAGCCGGTGTGCCGGTGCAGGTTGAGGTGCAGGTTCTTGATCTCACTGTACTCGGCAAACTTGGCGTGGATGTCCTCCTCAGTGGCTTCCTCATGGACCGCGGTCACAAACAGGATCCACCCGTCCACCGAGCATTGAGGGCCTGGCTCATCGCCGTCTTGCTCCATGACGCCGTAGTCTTCTCGCAGCCTGGATCGAGCGCCTTCCTCTTCTTCGCCTTCTCCTTCAGTTTGTGGATACTTTCATCGCCCTCATTGTCCATGGTGTAGTCCCCGCCGCCCTCCTCATGGACGTCCAGCAGAAGATGGGTGACAGTTCGGGTCCCTTATTCAGATGGAGGAAGGGTCTTGACCCTAAACTTCACCCATTCCTTCTCTCTCGAGATGCTGCCTGACCCGCTGAGTTACTGCAGCATTTTATGTCCACCTCTGGACAGTGTAGGCCCGGTGGCCGGCTAACGGAGGTTGCGTAGCAACCCGCCTCCCGGCCCGCTGCCATTGGTGGAGTGGTAGCACGTGGCCGCTGGCTGGGTGAGGTCACATGGGGCACGGGGCGGTGACATCATCTTGTCCCGTATTTGGGAGTGAGGAAGTTGGCAACCCTAGTTATGACCTTATGACATGATATTTTGCTCAGGATTCCAGCCTTTATTTGTCTCTCTAGGTTACCTGATGTGTTCACTAAACAAAACATCTAATTTAAATTGAAATCCTTAACCTCTATGATTCAAGAGCAGGCCATTTGGTCCATTGAACCTATGATGGTTTGATTATTTTGCACTAACATACATAACGGAATAATTATAATGAACAATTGAACAATGAGCTTATCTTTGGTACACAAGAGAAGACAGAAGCACCCAGCAGAAATCTACAAACACAGGGAGAACTTGTAAACTCCACAGAGACGGTAACTGAGGGTCAGGATCGAACCCACCTGTTGCACTCCTGCAGCACCTAAAGACCAGCAAATTTTGAGTAAATATTAATCTTTTTACCCATTAAACAAGACAGAAATGTTTACATACAACCTTTCTCATAATCCATAAGCAAACCAAAAAACACAATGCTGTGTCTTTCTCATTTAAAATATACTTGGACAGATACATGGATAGGAAAGGTTTAGAGGGATATGGGCAAATGGGGCTGGCTTAGATGGGGCATCTTGGTCGGCATGAACAATTTGGGCCAAAGGGCCTGTTTCCGTGCTGCATGATTCTATGACTTTCTCTCGTTAAAAGGATGGAGACCAACGTAGTTCTGATCATTTACTTTATATCTTCCACTTTTAAAATGTGCACGAATTTACTGGACCAGTGCTTTAAGATTTCAAAATCAATCTGAAGCATAACGATGTGAATCCTCAATTTACATCTCCATAGAGCCATGGCATGCCTCATGCCAGTCTAATGCGTTGAAGGCAGACTACTGTCAATCTCATGGTAATTGCTGCTCAGCCCAGAACGCAAACTGACGACAGCTCTTTGTGTCAATGTGAGGAAGCTCGACTGCCTGTGCCCTGTGTAGTTGTACCCCAGGCACCTCTTGCTGAAAATACATGTAGATTTCTGAACACCCAGTGGTTGGTAACTAAACATAAATAAAGGAGTAGCTGTGCCGTTCTACTTCAAACCGTTTCTTTTTCTGGTCAGTGACTTCAGAGAAAGCTGTGCAAACAGAAGTCAGTCTGATTGCTGGAGCCACACGTGCTACACAAGAATGTGCAAGGGCCCAAACAAGTTTAATTGTTTCCTACTCAATTTATGAAGCACGAGCATATTTTAATTTAACTGCTTACAGAGTCATAGTCTTACAGCGTGGAAACAGGTCCTTCAGCCCGTCTTGCCCACACCGACCAACATGTCCCATCTACACAAGTCCCACTTGCCTGCGTTTGCCCCATATCCCTCAAAAGCTATTCTATCCATGCACCTGTCTAAATGTTTCTAAAACGTTGCGATATTACCTGCCTTAACTAGCTCGCTCTGTACACCCACCACCCTTTGTGTGAAAAAGTTACCCCTGGGTTCCTATTAAATCTTTCCCCCCCATCCCTCACTTTAAACCTTTGCTTCCCAGCATTCTTCCGTTGCCTCCTCACTACAATCTCGTCATTGCTTGCCCCTTCCCCCTCATTGTCATCGCCACTATTAACACCCCCCCCTCCCCCTCCCAACTCTGCCATTTCCACATTTAACCATCCCCCACCCATTCCCCATTCTGCCACCTCCGTCTACAAACCTCCTATTCTGCCACTTGTGCCTGCACCATGCAACTTGAGTCTGGCACTGCGCCATTTATGACTCATCATCCTCCCTGTTGCATTCTCAGCAGCCAGCCGACTTGAACCTACTCCCAACCGCCCACTTACTTTGCTCCCACTCCTCTACGATATCCCCCTGAGGTCCTGATAATCAATCTGGTGTCTTCCTGCACCAACTCGGGACATTTCAAGACTAATAACACTGGGGAGTTGACAGAGCAGATGCACAAAGCGGGAAGTCTCCATTTCTGAGCAGGACTCTAGGAAAGGCCCCTAGCAGAAGCACAGCAGCCGTCAGAAATACACATGGCTTCGACCACCACCAGAGCCATACTTGCATTTGGATGTACAGGATCTGATGCAGCCATTAAGGATCTGGCCCAGCATTACGATGCTCAAGAGCAGCTTTGAGTCTGCATTATTTACAAAAATAAATTGGTTAAAACACTACCGCTGTAATAATTGCGGTATGTCTTTTTCGTCTTCCACACTCTCTTTCCTGCTTCTCTATTTTAAGTTTGTCATTATTTCTAGGCAATACATATTTTATATGTCATGGATCTTTTTTGCTCTCCAAGTTATTAAATGTGCCGTGTTTCTTCTGCTTCAGAATCCCATCATCTATTCTGGTGCATTGTCAAATCCTCTGAATGGTTGAAAACTGACTCCAAGAGCATAAAATATTGATAGCGAAATAGTAACTTGTTATATCAAACTCACCTGCCTGTCAATGTCAATGCAGCAGATGTTAAAGTCAGCAGAAGGACACCGACAATTCAGAACTCCAGGGTAGCACTGTTCTACTTTTCACACTGGCACCACTTATGTGTTGCCTAAACTTTTCACAGTTCCTCGCCAACTAACGCAGCTTAAATATGTGCCGTAACTAAACAATACATGTGTTAATTTGTGAAAATGTCTGCTGACTACCAGCAAGATCTTTATAAAAAAATGAGGGACAGTGATGTCCCCCAGCAATGACTCAAATGGATATCTGTTCATTTCAGGTTAGGCAGAGGTTCACTTGTACTTCCTCCAACCTCATCAACCGTATCCGTTGTTCAAGATGTGGACTCTTATACATCGGCGAGACCAAACGCAGACTGGGAGATCATTTCGCTGAACACCTTCACTCAACCCATGTGAACCAACCTGATCTCTCGGTTGCTGGACATTTTAATTCTCCTTCCCATTCCTACACAGACCTTTCTGTCCTCAGTCTCCTCCATTGTCAGAGTGAGGCTAAACGCAAATTGGAGGAATAGCATTCAATGCTCTTTATCTCTCCACATCACCATCTATATGTCTTGTTTCCTTTAACCCTAACCAGTCTGAAGAAGGGTCTCGACCCAAAATGTCACCCATTCCTTCTCTCCAGAGATGCTGCCTGTCCCGCTGAGCTACTCCAGCTTTTTGTGTCTATCTTTGGATTAAACCAGCATCTGCAGTTCCTTCGTACACACCTGTTCAGTTTAGTTTAGTTTAGAGATACAGCACGGAAACAGACCCTTCGGCCTTCCAAGTCCTCGCTGACCAGTGATCCCTGTGCTCTATCCTACACACAATGGAACTATCCTACATACTAAGAACAATTTACAATCTTTACCGAAGCCAATTAACCTACAAACCTGTATATCTTTGGAGTGTAGGAGGAAACCAGAGAAAACCCACACGGGTCACAGGGAGAAGGTACAAACTCCATATAGACAGCACCGGTAGTCAGGATCGAACCGGGGCCTCAGGTGCTGTAAGGCAGCAACTTTACCGATGCACCACCTGTATCAGAGCAGCTCGAGGAATTGCAATGGAGGGTCATTATTATGTATACACTACGAAAATCTTTGTGCAGAGCACGTCACTGATACTCATGAAGCACATGAATTGGTGACTAAGTCAGCAAAGCACCATAGCCTGGAGTAGGTGCATGAAATTAAAGTACCTCAAAGAACAAAGGAAGAGGTTGAACAGGTACATGGAAAGGAAAGGCTTGGAAGGCCATGGGTCAAACATGGGCAAAAGGTAGATGGGCATCTTACTCAGCATCGATGAGATGGGCCGAAGTACCTGTTTCCATGTTGTATGACTTTATGACTCTGAGGGTCTCTTATAGTGGCATTAGCTGGTTGTGTGATACATGGTGCTGCATTGATCAATAATGACTGTTCCTGCAGCATTACCTCATGCAATAGTCAGTTATAAGACAAGACGAAAATGCTGGAAATACTCAACAGGTCAGACAGCTTCTAAGGAGAGAGAAACAGTTAACTTTTCAGGTTGCAAACCTCTCATCACATACTTGCTTAAACACTGCTTTAAAAAAAGGGAATCCACGTCATTGCAAGAAAAATTAACATAGGATGATTCACAATGACAGAACCTAGCTTCAAACATATGTGCACAGCTGGACAAAAATACATAATCGCAGAATCACAGTCCATACATAATCACAAAAAAAATGAATCAACCTTTAACCCCATTAAATATCTTGCATATGAAGCATTTCTCTTGAAAATGTAAGTTTATAGTTACAGAAGAATCCACAGTCTGAATAAATTGGAAATGAATTTATTTATTTACATAACAGTGACAGACTGTTATTATTAGGTTAAAGTGTTTGTTATTGCCACATGTACCGAGGTACAGTGAAAAGCTTTGTTTTGCATGATGTTGAATCAAATCATTATGTATGATCAACATCAAGGTATGGTTCGCACTGGTCTTTTATGAGATGTATAGACTGAGGCAATTTGCTGAGGAAGATAAAGGTGATTGAGGAGGTGCAGGAAGTCTTTGATACAATGGAAAGTCTGGGACTTCTAGGAATGGGAAAAATAATTAGTGCTTGTGATGAGTGAGCCTCCATAATAAGACTGTCTGACGTATCCACGGAGTCGAGAGTCAAGAGTCTTTTATTGTCATGTGTCCCAGATAGAACAATGAAATTCTTACTTGCAGCAACACAACAGAATATGTAAACATAGTACACTGTAAACAATATATCATATCATATATCATATATCTACAGCCGGAAACAGGCCTTTTCGGCCCTCCAAGTCCGTGCCGCCCAGTGATCCCCGTACATTAACACTATCCTACAATAAACGAGAGAGAAAAAGTTCAGTGTGTCACAAATACTCACAAGTACACATATGTACATATATACAGTGCATACACATATACACATAGGCACACAAAAAACAGACAATAGTAGTGTAATAATAATAATAATAATAATAATAATAATAATAATAATAATAATAATAATAATAATAATAATAATAATAATAATAATAATAATAATAATAATAATAATAATAATAATAATAATAATAATAATAATAATAATAATAATAATAATAATAATAGTCTATTGTAGTTCAGAGCTTATTTGAGGTTGTGATGTTTAATAGCCTGATGGCTGTAGGGAAGAAGCTGTTCCTGAACCTGGACGTTACATTTTTCAGGCTCCTGTATCTTCTTCCCGATTGCAGGGGTGAAATGAGTGTGTGGCCAGGATGGTGTGGGTCTCTGATGATGCTCAATTTCCTCAATTTTAACAGGAGAAGGGTGGGTACATGGGTGGGCCAGAACATGAGATCCAGGAGATGCTTATGCCTTGGCTCCTATTTATCCCTTTCCTACTTACCTACTCACTGGAGATGCTTTTCCCCAGTGAATGGGTGAGTAGGAACTGGATAAAAACAGGATGAAAACCTCCAATCCCAACTTGGGTATCTAAAAAAAATGGTAATACTGGAAAACTCAGCAGTGAGTGTTCCAGCATTTGTGGATTAATACAAAGAATTAATACTTCACATCACCAACCTCTCGTCATAATTTCTAATGACTAATTAAACATAAAGTCTAAAAACTTTAAATGTTAACTCTGTTTCTTTTCTCACAGAATCGGCCTGGCCTATTGAGTATCCTACCCCATTCATTGTGTCTGAAGAAGGGTCTCGACCCGAAACGTCACCCATTCCTTCTCTCCAGAGATGCTGCCTGACCTGCTGAGTTACTCCAGCATTTTGTGAATAAACTACCCCATTCATTCCATCTTCTCTCTGCTCCCATCCTGCAGAAGGTACAGAAGCTTGAAAATGCACACCACCAGATCGGGAATAACCCCTTCCCCTCTGTTACCAGGCTTCCCAGCTGTCCTTCCATAAGCTAGGGTACTGTCCAATTCACCAGAACCCATTGCGGACATTGTACTTTGTCTCTGGAACTGATGCTGAGAACTATATTCTACAATGTTAAGAACTATATTCTGCACTCTGAATCTTTCCTTTTGCTCTATCTATTGTACATGAGATTGACTTGATTATATTTATGTATGGTATTATCTGATCCATTTGGAAAGCATGCAAAACAAAGCTTTTCACTGTATTTCAGTACACCTAACAATAGAAACTTAAACCTAAACCTAGGCATTTTCTGTTTTTGTCATGATTCACATCAGCCCTTTGGTGGAGGTGTGAAGGGGAACATTGAGCAGGAAGGTATAAGAAAATAACTGCAGATGCTGGTACAAATCGATTTATTCACAAAATGCTGGAGTACCTCAGCAGGTCAGGCAGCATCTCGGGAGAGAAGGAATGGGTGACGTTTCGGGTCGAGACCCTTCTGAGCAGGAAGGGATGTCTGAGGATTTCCTGTAAATGGGACAGAGTAATACTACTGCTCATGCTTTTTAGGGAAATCATAAAGCAAATCATTTTACAGGTAATGTAACAGACCATACACGGCAGGTGTGGGGTGGTACGGTGTCCGTTACTGCCAATTATCTGCTTTAACGAGTAAAGGGGGTAAATATGTATGACATTGGAAAAACGGCTAATAAACACACACTAAACAAGCCACACAATACACAAGAAAGGTAAACATGGACTGAGACAAAATATGCTCCAAACAATCCGTGACACAACAAACTCGGTTGTTTGTTCCCGGTACGAACAGATGACTCAGTTTCACCAGATTTCATCCGCTATAATCAAAATCCATTAGAAAGAGGTCGATAATAATAAGGGTAGACTGTATTTAGAAAAGAAAACCTTGGAAGCATTTTGCAAGTCTTATGTGCAATGAAAAACTGTTAACGTTTCAGTTAGTTTTCAGGAGCAGAGAAGGTGGGCGATGAACAGGTAGAATAAAGGGAATAAGGTGAGTGTTAAGACATTATAGCGGTTGTTAATATCAAGGCTGTGGATAATTCATAATGGGTCAGACTGTACTAATATTTAAAAAATAACTAATCTAAAAGGTTAATTGACAGAAATGGCCAGCTTTAATATGGATAAAAAGAGTGCGAATTACCCAAAGTTGCAGAAATCAACATCGAGTCTGGACTCTGGTACTTACAAGGCTGTGAGAAGGATGTGACTAATTGATTTGACTCTAAATGTTCATCCCACCATCTCCCAAGTTTCAACAGTCAGTGGTAGGTTGTAGCCCAGCCAAAGCAACTTAATTTAGCACTTTGTCATAATTCACACATTACCATTTACATTCACGATTGAGAACTGCAGACTTACCTGTAACTTTATCTATGGTTTCTTCTGTTACATGATTCATCTGATGCACCCATTCACCATTGCATTTGAAGTATATCTGTGTGGCTGGCGTTGCTTTGCAGACCAAGGTGACGGGTTTGTTTTTTACAATGTACACATCCCCTGGTTCAACAAGAAAATGAGGCAACGATTCTGAAGAGGCCACTGGGATGGATTCAGACTGTGTTTCGCTGTACTCTGCATCTGAAGGCAAAGAAAAAAGTTAGAATGCGTGTCATTTTCCTGTTCTTATGAGCAAAATTGGGCTTGAGATGTAGGCCTTGTATCAATATTTGACCCAGGAACATGGCAGTGAGATTGATTTCTGAGCCATTCTATTTCCATATTAAGAGTCAATTAATTTGGTGTGGGTCAAAGGAAAGAGCAGAATAATAAAAGAACACAAAGTGCTGGTGCAACCCAGTGGTTCAGGAGTCTGAGGAAGGGTTCCGACCTGAAACTTCACCTGTCCATGTTCTCCCCAGATTCTGCCTTGTCCGCTGAGTTATTCCCGCACTTTGTGTCCTTTAGTGTAAACCAGCCTCTACAGTGCCTTGCTTTTAAAAAACAACTAGTTTTTTTCTCCAAAGACCAACAGTGACCAGGTTTTCACAATAATTCAAAAGATTTAAGGTCACTTTTACTGATGCCAGTTATCACTGAGGACATTATTTGTTCGTTCCCTTTTCTTTTAAGATTTTTTAAAAAATCAGCAACATTTGTCTATTGCAGAGTTGCATACAGAAAAATCTGCACCATGTATTTAATACATTAATCTACAAAATGCAGCATTAAGCAAAAGTGACCAGTGCTCAAGATAGCAGTTATTTCCATTATGCACTGCTGTTGATAATTAAAATGTAAGATTAATTTATGCATCTAGCTATTATAACACAAGTCATACACATGTGACCATTTTGTCATGAAATTGGTATATAAATAATTTATAGATTCATTGGGTTATATAGTACACAAGCCCTCAGCGTTCAGCCTACTCACGCATGCCAACCAAGATGCAAATGTAAACTAATTGCATTTAGCTTTGTTCGGCCCATGTCCTTCTAAACCTTTCCTAACCATGTACTTGCCCAAATGTTTTTTAAAATGTTATAATTAGATCTGCCACCACCACCTCCTCTGGTAAGAAGAACTGTCTTTTTAAAGACACCACAGGAGTTTTCAGTAGCTTTTCATCATGAATTGGTTTGACAGAAGCTTTTCACCAATGACATTAATTTACAAAATTAAATAATTCTGGGCACCATGTTATAGATAAGATGTTGTCAAGGTGGAAAGGGTATAAGACGATTTAGGAGGATGGTGTCAGGATTCATGTGCCTGAGCTACAGGATAAGGTTGAGCAGGCTTGGAGTCCAGGAGGATGAGGAGTGATATTATGGAGGCGCATAAAATCATGAGAGAAATAGATCAGGTAGACGCACAGTCTCTTGCAAAGAGTAAGGGAAACGAGAATCAGAGAACATTGGTTTAAGGTGAAGGAGGAAAGATTTGAAAAAAATCTGAAGGGTAACCTTTTCACACAAAGCGTGGAGGATGAATGGAACAAGCTGCCAGAAAACATAGTTGAGGCTGTGACTACTGCAACATTTAAGAAACAATTCGACAGCTACATGGATGGGACAGATTTAGAAGAATATGGGTCAAATACAGGCAGGTGAGACTAGTATAGATGGGATATGTTGGTCAGTGTTGGCAAGTTGGGCCGAAGGGCCTGTTTCCATGCTGTATGACTTTGACTAGCGATGCCAATGTACGTAAGCGGACTCGGGAAGTGCAAGAGTGATTCCCTTTACTGCAAGGTGCATGTTACTTTCTAGTAAACCAAGGCCAGTGTAAATAACCTTGAAAAAAATCTCAGGCCCAGGTATAAGACTGTTTTATAATGAACACTTCTCAGAAGATCTTTTATGAAATTATGAAATGCAATTATTACAATGCAATAATTTGTTGCATTGGTAGCGCACAAAGCTACAATTTGATATAATTCTTTATGGGGAAATTAATTTTTGCAGAGCATGCAAGATGATTATTCTCAAATATTAGCTAGTTCAGATTTCGTTTTTAATGGTAAATAACATTAAAACAGCAGACATTTCTTACAGTATATGCCATGTTAAAAGTGGCAAAGTTCAAGATAAAACTATTTAACTGAATTCTAATTTTTTTCTGAAAAATTTGTAGAATGATTGTTTATTGACACTAAATTCAATTGTTTTACAGAGGGAAGGTTAGTAATTCCAAAAGTATATGTATTAGTTTGCATCCATGGAGTGACATGGACTTGAAACTTCCACATGAAAATATGCCAGATTATGCAGCAGGCCAAAGGACCCCGGCTCTATTTCCTGACTAAAGACACAAAGTGCTGGAGTAACTCAGCAGGTAAGGCAGCATCTGTGGAGAACATGGAAAGGCAACATTTCAGATTGGCACCCTTCTTCAGACGGATCAATCTGATAAAGGGTCCTGAGCTGAAATGTCACTCATTCATGTTCTGGTCAGACACTGCCTGACCCGCTGAGTTACTCCAGCAGTTTATGTATTCTTTTATAAACCAACATATGCAGTTCCTTGTTTCTACATTTCCTAACTGAATCTATAATCCTCCTAGCATGGTAGCAAATAGTGCAATTCAGATCCATAAATTTTACTTTCAACTCTTAAATACAGTATCATGTTGCATCAAGCTCGCTGCCCAGACAAAGCACACGTGGGACAGTTATCTCCCCCACCCAACCACTACGCTTTCCTAAGGACATTTAGCTCAGCTTCTTGAACTAAATGCTTTTTAGCTCAGGGCATTTTAGCCCCTCAGCTAAAATGAGTTGAGCCTGTTGACCCAAAAGACAGTCCATGAGACGGATCAGAGATCACAACAAGGAGGCCTCAGCATGTCCTGACAACCTTTGACAGCTTGCCATCTTTGAAAGATTTTATAACTATTTTTAATTGTGCCTGATAGTCAAGAGGCCAGTGAAAACGGTTAAAATACATTTAATTAATTTAAAACAACCATTAAAAAATATAATGCAATCAAAACCACCATAAATATTAATAATGAATTACAACATTAAAATAAAATATGCAAAGCGTTTAACATTTCACATTCTGGAACTGGAATGCTACAAAACTAAATTCTGGTATTTTTCTTTTTGGTCTACCTATTGTACTTGTGCACTGCCTGATTGTATTTATGTACAGTATCATTTGATTTAATTGGTATAGCACACAGATAAGCTTTTCACTTTATCTTGGTACACTTGATATTAATAATAAACATATATAAATCCCATTCAAATTAACGGGGCGTTATCCCTACGCCAGACATCACTGGCATGTAGATAAAAGCCAGGCCCATTCCATGGGGAGTCAATGCTTTGTTGCTGGACTCAATGGTTAGTTCAGCAATGCAGCAGATAATCAGATGCACAGCCAAACTTCAGGAAGTGTAGGAAGGAACTGCAGGCGTTGGTTTATACCGAGATAGACACAAAGTGCTAGAGCAACTCAGCGCCTGACTTCCCCCATTTGGCTGCATATACTTGGGAGTCTGATGTTGCCTCAAACGTTAAAACCTGATAGTCAATAGACAATAGACAGTAGACAATAGGTGCAGGAGGAGGCCATTTGGCCCTTCGAGCCAGCACCGTCATTCAATGTGATCATGGCTGATTATTCTCAATCAGTACCCCGTTCCTGCCTTCTCCCCATACCCCCTGACTCCGCTATCCTTAAGAGCTCTATCAAGCTCTCTCTTGAATGCATTCAGAGAATTGGCCTCCACTGCCTTCTGAGGCAGAGAATTCCACAGATTCACAACTCTCTGACTGAAAAAGTTTTTCCTCATCGCAGTTCTAAATGGTCTACCCCATATTCTTAAACTGTGGCCCCTTGTTCTGGACTCCCCCAACATTGGGAACATGTTTCCTGCCTCTAACGTGTCCAACCCCTTAATAATCTTATACGTTTCGATAAGATCTCCTCTCATCCTAAATTCCAGTGTATACAAGCCTAGTCGCTCCAGTCTTTCAACATATGATAGTCACGCCATTCCGGGAATTAACCTAGTAAACCTACGCTGCACGCTCTCAATAGCAAGAATATCCTTCCTCAAATTTGGAGACCAAAACTGCACACAGTACTCCAGGTGCGGTCTCACTAGGGCCCTGTACAACTGCAGAAGGACCTCTTTGCTCCTATACTCAACTCCTCTTGTTATGAAGGCCAACATTCCATTGGCTTTCTTCACTGCCTGCTGTACCTGCATGCTTCCTTTCAGTGACTGATGCACTAGGACACCCCAATGTACGTCCCCTGTTCCTAACTTGACACCATTCAGATAATACTCTGCCTTCCTATTCTTTCCACCAAAGTGGATAACCTCACACTTATCCACATTAAACTGCCTCTGCCATGCATCCACCCACTCACACAATCTGTCCAAGTCACCCTGCAACTTCATAGCATCTTCCTCACAGTTCACACTACCACCCAGCTTTGTATCATCTGCAAATTTGCTAATGGTACTTTTAATCCCTTCATCCAAGTCATTAATGTATATTGTAAATAGCTGCGGTCCCAGCACCGAGCCTTGCGGTGCCCCACTAGTTACTGCCTGCCATTCTGAAAGGGACCCATTTATCCCCACTCTTTGCTTTCTGTCTGTCAACCAATTTTCTATCCATGTCAGTACCCTACCTCCAAAACCATGTGCTCTAATTTTGCCCACTAATCTCCTATGTGGAACTTTGTCAAAGGCTTTCTGAAAGTCAAGGTACACCACATCCACCGGCTCTCCCCTGTCAATTTTCCTGATTACATCCTCAAAGAATTTCATGTTCCGATTACAGCAAATTATCATGTTCCGATTACAGCAAATTATCAGTGAGGCTTCCATCTATAAGCTACGGTTAATTATACTAACACTTATTCAAACAGTGCTATCTGTCATAAATATTAATTAAAAATGGTGTAGTATATATATTTTAAAAAAATTATAATTGAAAGATTTAGGCTGTAACATCATATTAAAAAAATTGATTTTGATTATGAAATATGTTAGAAATGTACAATGAATCTATAATGAATCACGATATAGCTTTTAGTTTTGTATTTTGTATCAAGTATATCTAATTGTGTGGCACCATTTTCTATTGGTAAAATATGTATCGTTCAGTTATAACTGTTGCAACATATTATAATGCCTTCTGGTTGCTACCATCAAATTGTGACATATTGATTGCATCAATTCATCAATGTAAAATCCAAGTCCAGTAAAAGAATTCACTGAACCCTTTCCAATATGTTTCATGTATGCATTTAACTGTTAATGAAAAATAAATGTTCTGAGACTGATGGCAGATATACATCACATTCCGTCATCACGAGAAGCCTGTTTGATTATATTTGACAAGTACCAGGGTGGAAAATAAATTAGATGCATTTCACAAAACTCAACATACTTTTCCTGTTCCTGAGTAGAATGCTTATATCACATTACAGCAAGTAACAATGTTACTAATGTAAATTAAATTGAAGTGGTAGCTGCCTATTAAAGCTACTCAGGGGATTAAAAACAAAATTCACATGAAACAATCATAATGATTACAATGGCCTCCTAAAATGTGTTCATTGCGCTAACAATATTATACCCAGATTGTCACAGGGTTACTTATATTAGTATGGCCTGACAGAAAAAAATGCATCCTGTAATAATCATCAAGCATGGATTTCCTAAGTTAGCTCATAGACATTGGCATGGCTGCAGTCATTGGTGAAAAATCTATATAAAACTGACGAATGCAGATTGCTGGTAACTCCTCCTCACTCTAAAAAGGAAGTTCTCCTAATATTTCAACACTTGTCCGTACCAGAGCAGGATAGTAACTTTCTCTTTCATTACAGTTCTATATAATTTATACCAAGACAATATTTGAAGATAGAGCAGGAACTTTTTCCTGGTGCATTTGCAAACATTTATGCAAGAGATGAGGCGGCACGGTGGTGCAGTGGTAGAGTTGCTGCCTTACAGTGCCAGAGACCCGGGTTCAATCCTGACCATGGGTGCAGTCTGCATGGAGTTTGTACATTCTCCCTGTGACCTGCATGGGTTTTCATCAATTGCTCCGGTTTCCTCCTACACTCCAAAGACAGACTGGTTAATTGGCTTCGGTAAAATTGTAAATTGTCCCTAGTGTGTGTAGGATAGCGTTAGTGTGTGGGGACCGTTGGTTGGCGTGGACTCGGTGGGCCATAGGGCTTTCCACAATGTAACTCTAAACTAAACTAAAGAAAGATACATTTATGCAAAAAGAGCAGCTTTCTGCATATCGAAGGTATTTATTCACAAAATGCTGGAGTAACTCAGCAGGTCAGGCAGTATCACGGGAGAGAAGGAATGGGCAAAGTTTTTCGGGTCGAGACCCTTCTTCAGACTGATGTCAGGGGGGCGGGACAAAGGAAGGATATAGGTGGAGACAGGAAGATAGAGGGAGATCTGGGAAGGGGAGGGGAAGAGAGGGACAGAGGAACTATTTAAAGTTGGAGAAGTCAATGTTCTGCATATTATACTCTGCTATCAATTTAGAAGACAGAATTGAACATTATAGAAGTTTCTCACAGTTGCCACCACATATAAAAGGTGCATTCGTGGTTAGAGTAAAGACATCCAGCTGAAGCTATGCAATGTCACTAAGTCAACGACTCTTGTCGTTTTTTTTAACAGTGTGGACAACAGATGAATTTGTTTGAAGTCACAACGTTGCCTGAAATTAGGGGAGCTTGTAAATTGGTCAGTATTGAATTATTCGTTCAATGAATTTTAAGCAGACCTTTATAACTGTTTTCCATAATAAGACAAAGAGTTAACATTTTGAGTCTTATAGGTGTGGATAGCACAAACAATTACTGTATTGTTACAATACAATAGAATAAAACGACAATTTTTTAGTTTGAGAAACAGAATCTGATTTTGCTATCTTATTTAATATCTCAACTGACTTGGTCACAAAACTGACAAAATATGGTATTGGTGATTTAAAAAAAATTAACATTTTATTTTTACGGATTGCTCCACTCATATTGCCCAGTGCATATTGCCCAAATCCTTCTGATAAGAATTGGGACAAGGCCAACTGCATAGCAATCGTCTGTTAATTATAGTCCAGCTTGCTATGATTTTGGAATAAATAGGGAAAATGGCATACTGCCTGAACCAGATGGGAGCATCATTAATCTGTGATAATGGCCGGTTATGTACATGGGAATCTAATGCTATTTTAGTACGATTTGTAGAACCATCGTTAGTGGCTGTACAAATCTCACACTGAATGTTGGAGAATACTCTTTCCATAAACCACTTAGAACTCAAACTTTCTCTGGAAAATCCAGGAAACAACAATTCATATTTGAATTATATTTAAAAGATAGTATACAAAATTCTGGAGTAACTCAGCGGGTCAGACAGCATCTCTGCAGAAAAGAAATAGGTGATGTTTCGGGTCGAGACCTTTCTTTAGAGTCATCTAAATGATATTCATCTGATAATGACTGAACAAAGGCACGGACTTCAGTTTGAGATTTTACTTTCAACTTTAAAGAAACAGCGCGGAATTAGGCCCTTCGGCCCATCAAGTCCTCAATCACCCCGTACACTGACACTATCATACATTCAATTTTACAACTTACCGAAGCCAATTAACCTACAAATCAGCATGTCTTTGGAATGTAGGAGGAAACTGGACCATCCAGAGAAAACACACAAGATCACAGGGAGAACGTACAAACTCCAATCTCATTTCCATGACCAAGTTTGGAAGTTTATGTTATAAGATCAACATAAGGGAATGAGAGAACCTATAAACCATACAGCCCCTCAAATTTGCTCAGGCATTTATTAGCCATAACTTAATCTCTACATTGACTCAACTTATGATATTAATCCTCATAACTAAAAAAATACTGATCCTCTCCTTGAATATATGAGACAACCAAGCAATCGGCATCCTTGAAGATTCACAAACTTTGGAGTGAATAAACAGATCTTTGTTTCATTCCCTTTGTTTTATCAATGACCTTTGGTCTCTGCCCAATGGGAACAGCTTCCCAGTATCTACCTTATCAAAGCCTACAATGAATTTTTTGTATATCTTTCATTCGTTTGTTCTATATCTCTCTACATCACCGTCTCTATCTCTCGTTTCTCATTCCCCTGATTGTCAGTCTGAAGAAGGGTCTCAACCCGAAACGTCACCTATTCCTTTTCTCCAGAGATGCTGTCTGACCCACTGAATTACTCCAGCTTTTTGTGTCTATCTTCGGTTTAAACCTGCATCTGCAGTTCCTTCCTACCTTTAATAACTTTATACGGGTTCAATGAGATAATCTCTCATCCCTATAATTGAGAATATATAAGCTGATTTTGCTTAGAGTTCTTCACCAAAACCTGAATTTGGAACAAGTGAAATGTTCAAAACTGAAATTTATGGAATTTGATTAGGCGATAATACTAAGGCAGGTACCATAGAGATCAGCCATGGTAGACTGTTTACCCATGAGAATAAAGGAATATGTTTATATATTTATATATCTAATTGAAGACATTAAGATGGTGGAGAGGATGAAATACCTTCTGTTCCTAATTTTCTTTTGCTGAAGATGCACTGAAAGCTTAATATTATGGCTAATATCAGCGCCATCATAAGTATTCAGAAGCAGCAGACTCAGAATAACCATTTGTGTTTTATATTTGCATGGAAACTTTAACACAAAAGAATCAGACATTGTTTGTTATTTTAAGGTAGATTGTTTTCTCCAATGATCAAAAGCAGAGCTGGAATTTTAATCATTGATCTGATCTTTGAGACACCGAAACTGGAATACTGTGGGCAGTTTTAGTCTCTCTACCCAAGAAAGGATATACTGATCTTTGAGGGATTACAGCAAAGGTTCACGAGAGTGATTTCTGGGATGGTGGTACTTCCTTATGAGGAGAGATAAAGGTGACAAGTTTTTATATTCATTAGAGCTGAGGGGAATACTGAAAATTCAGGACTAGAGAGACTGTGCTTGGGAAAGATGTTTGCCCTGACTAAAAAAAAGCGTCAAAGTCTCAGATGATAGGGCAAGAAGTTAAAGAATGTGTTAAGGAGAAATCTCATCCTCCTCTTCACTGGGGTGGCCCCAGTGATGCAGCTGGAAAAGCCAGTGCCTCACAGCACCAGAGATCTGGGTTCAATCCTAACCTTGGGTGCTGTTCATGTGGAGTTTACATGTTCTCCCTGTGACTACATGGGTTTCTTCCGGGTGCTCAGGTTCCCTCTCACATCCCAAAGGTGTGCAGGTTTGTAGGTTAATTGGTCTTGGTAAATTGCCTCTAAGTTATAGGGATTGGATGAGAAAGTAAAATAATATTGAACTAGTGTCAACGTGTGATCAATGGTCATCGGTTTCCGTGCTCTATCTCTAAAACTAAAAATAAACTTCTACAGTCATAAGGAGGCAAGACATTATCTACTGAGCGTTGTAAAGGTCAGGTTACATCATATCGTTTAAGGAAATAGGTTTCATTTCTAGAGAAAAGGCACCAAAGGAGTGAGAAAAGGTATGATACTATAAGAGATGATCAGTCATGGTCATAATGAATGCAGCACAGACTTGAAGTATCAAATGGCCTGCTCCTATTTTCTATGTTTCAATCAGTCACCAACCTACCCATACCTTTTCAAAGTCTAGTACAATCTGACACATGGTATACTATGCTTCCAAATTTGTTGGAATCTTTAAAAGAGGAGGAAGATTGGACTTTATTGCCTTTCATCACAGTGAGGAACGTGGGGAATCCACTGTGGTGGATGTTTATGTTAACTTTTAGGTAGTCGGGTGCCTTGTTGCTTTTTTTTAGTATGGCTGTATAGTAATTCAAATTGCACTGTACTTTAATTGGTTTATGTGCCAATAAATTGACCTTGAAACCTTGACAATTAGGAAGTTGTGCCCAATACAGTAAATCCTCACAAAAACTGAACGCGGGGGGGGGGATTGTGTTTATTATTGCCCATTGTCTGCTTTAACTGAGTGTTGGGGATAACGTTTAACCCAAGGTCGGGAGGCAATGAACACAGCGCAGGTGAGGATTACACAAGTGGGAATTCACAGACTGGAGAGCCGCAGAGTCCCCAGCCCCACACGCAGTGGGCCAGGGATGGGCCTGGTACATACGCCGCCACCATGCTGCTCACGCTCTCCACTACCGCAACTGGAAGCATACCACATGATGCCAGCTCATTGAGTAACTGGCAGAGATGGGGGGCAGGGGGGAAGGACGGGGGCAGTGTAACAGGAGGCTCGGTCCGCTGTGTCTGAAATCCGCAATATTGGGGTCTGTTATTGCAAGCTTTATCTTATACACATTTGCAAATGATTAATACATATTAGGATGCATATTGTTTCTGCTCCATAATGCTTTTGGGAAAACAGAGCGGGCTCCTCAATCAATGGCAGAGACTATTTCCTCATCATTAGATAACCGTATAGACATATGCATCTGTGATGAACTGCTGCTGCGTAAAAGTGTGGTGCACAGCCTCCTGAGCAGCACATGTTCACATTAAATGTGACTGGCATCACATACCAGCTGGAAAAAGAGTTAGTAAAAACCTTTAATTAATTTAGTGGCAGCTCATTAGTGCCTTGAGGGCCACGATGGACAATCAGGGGTGCTCTAAAATGGAGAACAGCCACACTCCCTGCCTAGTTGGGTGCAATGGGAATGTAATGAATTATGAGACCCACTCAGATGCAGCATCAAAATGGCATCTGTTCTCCATTTTATGTGGTGGTGGACTGCAGAAAAAAAATTGAATGGTTTATGATTCCCCAAAGCAAGTTGGAAGGATCTCATGACATAAAAAAACTTAAAGCAGTAATAATTTTTACAGCCACTAGCTGGGCTCTTCCTGTACTGTACTTAAAATTAGCTGTAATTCAAATCTGGGCAGCTGGTACAACTCAGATGTTACATCAGGTGGCAAATCTGAGCTTCACAGCCACAAGGAGTGATCCAACTGCCTAATTATTGAAACCACCTGGTATGGCGGTTAAATCCTCAACAACCCTTTTGCCTCTGGAGTAATAAGAATTTGCCCACCAGAATGGTCACCTGCTTGACCGATTGGGCAACAAAGGAGGGAGCTCCAAGCAGGAAGAATTTCCTTTGGTAAAAGTGTGGTCACCTCTGAGACCATCATTGGAACTCAACTGCAATGTAAAGCTTCCAGCACACCTATCCATATGGGAAAGGATCAGGTGTAGAAAAGGCTTTGTACATTTATTTAAAACAAAATCCATTTTTGACTCGAATATCATGGCACAACCAGAGTTGAGCTAAACTACTATCTACCTCTTTGATGACCCTCGGACAATCCTTGATTGGACTTTGCTGGCTTTACCTTGCACTAAACGCTATTCCCTTGTCATGTATCTAAACACTGTAAATGGATCGATTGTAATTATGTATTGTCTTCCTGCTGACTGGTTAGCACGCAACAAAACCTTTTCACTGTACCTCGGTACATGTGACAATATACTAAACTGAACTGAAGATATTCAATGGACAAGGAGGGACCACCCTTACCAACAATTTCCTCTCAGACACGTTGAGAGATGAGGTGTGACAACAGGTTCTCTCTTCCCCAATTCCTTTCATTTCTTCGCCATGATAAAGCACATTACACTGAAGAAAAATATTCTCTTTGACTCCCTTCTTCCACTTCTCACAGTCTATTTTAAAAACATTAATGCAGGGTTGGACGCTAAAATTCATGAGGTAAACGGTTCCTGGAAGCTGTTCTTCCTGTTCCTCTGCCAATTTGTTTGATTAATCAGGTCGAATGGCTCTGTCAGTTGATTATCACTGCCAGCATTAAAATCGACATGAAATGATATGGTCACAAGTAGATTTACTGTCAATAAAAATATTTCTCCCAGCAGAAAATTTGGACAAGCATAAGTAAGCATTGCAAAATTTAATCTCAGGAATTAACTGTGGGAACTGCAAAAGATCCACAGAAAGTGGTGACATGAAGTGCAAGAACACTTCGCTATTTAAACCATTTCTGCTGGCAGGGTGCAAAATTGATCAGCTGTGAAGGGCTGTGGATTTCTGTACATATATTTCAGTCACAATGCAAATTAAGAGAAACGAATAAGTAGAAAGATCACTTCTACAGGGGGTTGGTAAAGATGTTAAAGTACCAAATCGAATAAAATTCCCCTGATTGGATTTTCTATTTATAGTTACTTGTTTGGGTTTAAACTTCGTTGAGCACAGAAACCAAGAACTACCTTTGGAGTTTTTATTCTTCTAAAAGGTCCTTTTTTTGAGAGTCAAATTAACTTAATGTTGATTACAATATCAATGTTATATTCCCTGAGAAAAAAATCAGAGAATAATCTGTATCTCGATAGAAAATATATTCCAATTTATATTACCTGAGACTTTTTGTCATTTCTTTTGTCATATTAGAAACAGTGGTCACCTTGGATTTTAGTTTCCAGTGCCCAATTTAAAAAAAATCTATCTTGGCTTCAGGAAGTTAATTAATATCCAGTGGTGACCAAATATATTTTTTGATATGGAAATTTAAAGGAAATGAAATGATCGTCTCATGTTACACGCTTATCATAGCCACAAGATACAGGAGACAATATTACTGCATTATAGCTGCATTTGTGTATAAAATTTCTCCCTGAGCTATTTCAAAGAAAGTGTAAATCCATTCCATTTAAGACTTATTTATACACCGATTAAACTTGCAGGGAGAGGAACCTGATATTTTAAATTGAAATGTTCAATGCGTGGCCCTTTTAGAAATCAAGTAAGGCTCTCAGAAATTTGTGAACATGTTTGGTGTTTCAACATTGTCAGGCACATATTGGAGGCTGTGATGTCCAGAGTGTGTTGTACTCCAAAGGTCAACAATTTGACTGCAAAATATGCACTGTTGGATTATTGTGGGGCTACGACAGTAGAATACTGCTGGCAGACAGTATCCAGTCATTGTGGTGAGCACATGCAGTATTCCTGTGATCTCCCTGAGGAATGCTTGGCCAGAATCATGCTCCGAGTGTGTAGGATAAAATTAGTGTATGGGTGATCATGGTCGACATGGACTCGGTGGGCCATGATCACATTGAATGGCAGTGCTGGCTCGAAGGGCTGAATGGCCTACTCCTGCACCTATTGTCTATAACTCAATTCAAAGCTGAAATGTTAGGAGTCACGCATTAATTTTAACAATTTAACAATGACAGTGTTTTAAATCCAAAAACGAAAAACAGGTTTTAAATCAGTATGGGAAAATTTTACATTTACTGTTAAAAGTGGCATCCATTCCATTAGCAGCAAGCACCTTTGCTCACTACAAAGTGAACAATGAAATGTTGCCAAGAAACAATTGACAAAATGTTTTCATCTGAACATATTTCTAAATAAGAATTAAGGAAAAACAAAATAGTTATCCTTTAGTCTAGTTTAGAGACGCAATGTGGAAACAGGCCCTTTGGCCATCTGGTCCATGCCGACCATGATCACCCATACACTAATTTTATCCTACACACTAGGGGCAATTTATAGAAGCCAATTAATCAAAAAAATCTGCTCATCTTTGGAATGTGGGAGGAAACGAGTACCCGGGAAAAATCCACATGGTCACAGGGAAAATGTCCAAACTCCATGCACCCATAGTCAGGATCAAACACGCATATCTCTGGCACTGCAAGGCAGCAACTCTACCGCTGCTCCACTGTGCCGCCCAACATTAAAATCATGTCTATACACCACCAGGCACTAATATCTGCAAATAGTGAGGAATCTAACAGAACAATTATTGGGATAATACTTGTGATAAGAATTTGTTAAAAGAAATATCTCAGTAATAGCTGCAATTTTAGATCCTAGCCATACAAAAATTCAAGGACTAGGAAAGAAGATTGCAATCTCCAAAAGATTTATATCTGTAATGGGAACTCAAAAGGCTTCTTGTTCTAACAGTAAGCAGCCCTGGCGCCTCAAGGGTGGATTTAAATGTTTTTTTTATAAATGACAGAAGGGGAGGATTAGCAATAAACTTCCCTTTCTAAATGTTGAGCACCTCTTTCAGGTCTCAAACTGCTGATTATTCCATGCACCTCTGAGGAACGTAAAGTCGGCCAACTCTGCACTAAACCCATGTCTCACAAGGTCATTTTTCAGCTGAATGAGTTTTATCACATAAAGTCAAGAAAGTAAAATTAATGTCCAAGAAATCAGCTTGCTTCATCATTTTAGGACCTCAAGCATCATACCTCCTACTTTTTGAAGAATCAATAAAACGTGGATGCCATTGACAAGCATTTGCTGTCCATCCCGATATGCCCCTGAACTAAGAGGCCAGTTGAAAATCAACCAGAAAATCAAAACAGATCCAGAGTCGCATTAACGCCAGACTGGGGAAGATTTCCTCTCCTAATGGTTTACAATATCCTTTGCTGAAACAATGGATATGGTATGATTGTATGGCAAATCAAATTCCTCATGTTGCAAAACATACTTGGCTAATAAAGTACTATTATGATTATTATGAACTAGAATGGTTTTTACAACAACTCAATAGTTACCATTCATGAGAGATTACTTAACTCCACATTTATTAAATTATTTCAATTTAAATTCTCCAGCTACCATGGTTGAATTCCAATTCGTGCCTCTGAATTCATGTCCCTTTGGTGACACGGTGCACGGTGGAGCAGGGGTAGAGTTGCTGCCTTACAGCGCTAGAGACCCAGGTTCAATCTCATTCATTCACACATGATCAACTTTTCACCAAACCCAAATGATAAACTATCAAATAGATACTATGGCTATGCTGGCCCAGAGGCCCAAAGTCTTTAGATTTGGGAGTATCTTCATCACAAACTCTTATTGTATTCACATGTGCGTACTTATGGGCAGTAAGGCATATTGAGCATGGCAATTTCAAGAATAGTATACAAATAAATACTATACAAGTATACAGTAAATTTTACAAAGTTGACCATATTTCTCTCCCAGTGACAAAACTATCTTGTTTCTATGCATAATGTTGTGTAGTGATAGGAGCACCATCACAACAGTGACCTTTGCGAGGCAAGCATTAGAAGCAATTGAACTTTTTCCTTACTCAACACTCGAGTGTTAAATGGTATGAAAGGTATGATGCTATTTTTATTAGATCCACAATTACAAAGGTAGTCCACAAACATATGAACCAAAATCCACACCACCATGATGTTGGTAGCCTTTTCACTCATGGTTCATATGTTGATTTTCACTTGGTCATCTGTATGTTGTTGTTGAACACTAAAATGCAAGCAAATCCTAGAGCTGTACAGCTGAGATACAGGCCCTTTGGCCATTTGTCCATACTGACCAAGTTGGCATTCTGGGCTAGTCCCATTTGCCTACCTTTGGCTGAGATCCCTCTAAAATCTCTCCCTATCCATATGTCTGTCCAAATGGCTTTTAAAAGTCATTTCCGAAATTAAAATCAGAACATTTTCACGCAATTCCAAATAACTGTATCTCATTGAAGTTAACAGGATTTAAGAAAGCTAGACAAAGTAAGTGGCAAGTGAATCTTTCCCTTGGTGAAGAACTTCCAGAACAATACATTGCTTCAGGATGAGGGGGTCAGCCATTTAAGATGTGGATGGGAAAGGATTTCTGCTCTGAGCATTAATAATCTTTGGAATTATTTACAATCATCAACTCTAAAGGACTGAATAGAACTATATTAAGTATATTCAAAGCTGAAATATAGATTTTTTTGATGGTGGGATGATTAATGGTTATGGGGAATCCAGGCAGGAATGTGAAGCCAAAAAAAATATTAGATGAGCCCCATTCTTCTTCAATGGTGGAGACACCAAGGGCTGAGTTGTCCACCCTTGTTCTCTTAATTGTGTATTTGTACAGAGGTTCAAGGACTAAATGTGTATTAGGAACATTTTCTTCTTGCTTGACTTTATTCTGAGTCACACAATTTGCAAGAAAGAGGTCGGAAATTAGTGTCTGACTGAGTCATTTGATTTCCAAGCAAAGCTGTTCTCCAGCGAGTTGAAACTATCTTGTGCAGTTGAATTTGACCACTTGATGCCAGGAATTGGCTTTTTGTTTTAATTGCCAGGAACATTCATTGGGCACTTCAGCAGTCAGGAACAAATTAGTCATTTATCTAATGGAAATTAACTTCAGGTCACAATCCAGCTATACACTACTGGTGCCTACGTGTGTAAGGGCTTATTATTGAAGATTTAAATGTACACACAAGAGAATAGATTAGCGTAACTTGTAACAGGATGATTGGGAATGCTCAAAGGCATTGTTTTGTGCATCATTGTAATGGAGTTGGAATCTTTGCATGCAATGGAAAAATTGATCCCCCTGCGAATGGTTTGACTGCCCCGACCACAGTAGAATAAAAGAGGAAGAAAATTGGACGTTATTGCCTTCCATCACAGTGAGGAACATGGGGAATCCGCTATGGTGGATGTTTATGTTAACTTTAATGCAGTTATGTATCTTGTTGCTTTTTTTTAGTATGGCAATTCAAATTTCACTGTACCTTAATTGGTACGTGACAATAAACTGACCTTGAAACCCTTACATATCAAGAATCTGTTCATTTCTGCCTTAAAAATATCCATCAACTTGGCCTCCGCAGTCCTCTGTGGGAATAGGAAAAAAAAGGGACCATTGCACCTGTGCGGTTTCTGTAAATAAACCGACATTTGGAGCGAGTCGACTGTTGAGCTTCAGAAGTTTGTTCTGCGATTTCATGAGATTATGGTTGACTTGCACTTCAAATCCACCCATAGTGATTCCATTTTCTTTTCTTGATTCGATTATAAATTTAAATTGAGCCAACATCTAATTCCGTTAATGGGGAGCGAGTGCCATTCATCTTCTCTCTCATTTGTAAAACTATTTCTGAACTAATTTGAATTATATTTTTTTCTTTTTGGTTCTCAGTGCCGAGCTCTAATTTTAATGTTATGTCCCCAAGTCCCTGTCCACCCAGTGAAGAAAACATTTCTTTGACTTCACCCTATTTATTTGTTTCCAATATCCTCTAACCTCAATGAAATTACCTCTTAATTTTCTATATTCTGGAGAATGCAAACATAATTTATACATTTCTTCTGTACAATTTAACCTTAGGAGGTTGATAAAATTCTAGTGATTGTGCATTGTGCTACATCATTTCTAAGCTGGACAGGTCTATGTTTAAAAATAGCAATCCCTTTCCTTTATCTCCTTGCCCGCTACATATAAAGACAAAGATTTTATTGGCCTGAATTTTTTTAAAATATAGACAATAGGTGCAGGAGTAGGCCATTCGGCCCTTCGAGCCATCACCACCATTCACCGTGATCATACTGTACTGCTATATCATATTGACCAGACTACATAAACTTTCAAGTATTTTCTACCCCACTCTAGTCACAATTTGTACAGGTACATGAGAAGGAAAGGTTTAGAGGGAGGTAGGTCAAATACAGGCAGGTGCCACTAGTGTAGATAGGGCATCTAGGGCAGCTTGTGCGAGTTGGGATGGAGAGCCTGTTTCCAAGCTGTATGAAACTATAACTCTCTGACTCTAATTTAAATAATATTAGGATCTATTCACTTTTGGTCCCAAATGATAACCTCACAATAAATCTACAACAAAATCAGTTTTGCCTGTTCATTTAATCTGTTAAAGTTTATGATTTTATACTCCCATCTTCACAGATATTATATTTTTCATTAACACATTATTGGATGTATAACTATTTGTCATCTTGCCCATTTTCCTGGTTTTGTTTAATTCTATAGAGGTGGTCTTGCCATCATGTTTGGCACAGACAATGTGGGCCGAAGGGCTTGTTCTTGTGCTGTACTATTTATTGTATATGTTTCACATATTGTCACATGTACAGAGTACAGTGAGATGTTTATTCTGCAACGCTATCCAGCCAAATACACGATTACGATAGATCCTCTTCTGGAACTGCAACGCGTCACCATGCTCCTGTGTCATCTTGCAACTTCCAAATCTCTGAAAATTCTAAACATGGCCCAATGAGATAAGCAATTTCTCTCATTTCCAAACTTTAAGGCCTGATGGCACTGGGTCGATAAAGTAAGGGTCAGCCTGGCCCAGTGGGATGCTGTTGGCTACTCCTACTGCTGCTCCGTGCAGCTGCAACCACCACAACCGTGCCATTTGTTACCACCACCACTCTGCTTCCTAGCGTTGATGTCACCGTATCCCCATTTCCCGAGCCAACCATGGAACTTCTGAGGTGACATCACAGACCTTTCACAATACATTTAGCGTACAAATATATTATTACTACTCGCCTTCTAGCACCTACGCAGTAACAACCCAATAAATAACCTGCCTACAATATCCAGAGATTTGATATTAGCCAGTCTTATGTGGGGAACACAACTGAATGCATGCTTATAGGCCAGGCAATCTCAAAACATTAGCATTGTCCTGACTATTAATTTAGTTTTTTACCAATTGGAATCTTTTGAGGAAATGAGACCAGGATGGATGGCACGGTGGTGCAGTGGTAGAGTCACTGCGTTACAGTGCTTGCAGCGCCATCGACCCGGGTTTGATCCCGACTATGGATGCTGTCTGACTGTAAATAGATCCTTTTAAAAATGCACCATGGTTCTTTCAAATCAGTTGCTCTCCAAATGGTCAGATGTTCCATCTTTAATTATGACTCTGATACGTTCCCTGCAACAAATGACAAACTTGAATTATTCAGCCTGAGTGTTCATTTATAGTCTATTATTTAACTTATTCGGAGACTGAACCTGAAACCTCACCTTTTTCATGTTCTCCAGGGACGCTGCCTTGCCTGTTGAGTTACTCCAGCACTTGGTGTCTAAACTTGAATTATTTCCCATTTTCAATCTGAGTTTCTATAAATCATGGAGTTGCATTTACAGCTTTGAGCTAAATTTTCTTTGGTCTCTATTAGGTAAGGACGAAGATAATGAAAACTCAAAAGACACTGTTATGCCCAATTGAAATTCAAATCCAAAGAGTTTTGCAATTCTATACTTAGAACAATTATTATATAAAATGGGGCTGGAATCAGGATCTTAAATAATGTTAATCTATGCTCAATCTTTTTATTGTCATTTTGGAGAAATTTGCTATAAATTATTCAATGAGTTTGTTTCCAGTCCAGAGATCCCTTGTATTACATCTCCAAAGGCTCTTTCAGACCTGCACCAACTTAAGTACCTTCTCACAAATGTGGGACTTTGCGTTAAGTCTATTTTTTTGAGAATGGAATTTTAAATTGCAAATGTTCTTAGTGCAATTCATCTTTTAACTATTACAAGTGCTCATCTGCTGGAGCTGCAAGAAGTGCTGTAGACTAATAACATTTCCTTCATAATATACAGAAAACAAATTGAATTTTGTGTGGTGTTTGCATTCCAATCTTAGATTTTGATTGAGATTCAGCTGCATTTAATTTAAAATAAAATAAAATCTTTGATTGTGGGAGAGGTATATGGTATATAACGCTATTTGAAAAGTTCCTGGAAACGTAATGTAGTGCGCCATAGGATGTATTCCTATTCATTGCCCACTGGTTTAGTTTATTTTATAGTTTAGTTTAGGTTAATTAATTTTAGTTTATTTTAGAGATACAGTGTGGAAACAGGCCATTTGGCCCACCGAGTCGGCGCCGACCAGCGATCCCCGCACACCAGCACTATCCTATACACAAGGGACAATTTACAATCTTTACCAAAGCCAATTAATTTACAAACCTGTACGTCTTTAGAGTGTGAGAGGAAACCGGAGCACCCGGAGAAAACACATGCAGTCACAGGGAGAACATACAAACTCCGTACAGACAACACCCATAGTCAGGACTGAACCCGGATCTCTGGTGCCATAAGGTAGCAACTCTACCGCCACTGAGAAGAAGTGCACATAAAATAATATGCATTGCTCTCAATTAATAATATGAATCTGATTTTCCAGATAAACAGCATTAGAATAAATTCTATTTCTATAAATTGTCAAAATGTGGAAAGGGAATATAGTAAAAAGATTAATAGTGTACATCAGATTATGTGGTGATCGTTTTGCTAAAGACATTTCTGAGAAAACAAACTATAATCCAAACTAAGCAGTTTTTTTTCCAGAAAGGAAGTGGAAAGAGGGCACCATTAAAAAAAAACACAATTTGTTTAGCAGAAGTTCTGCCACTGCTGATTTGGTCAGATCCTGAAGATAGTTAATTACTTTATTCACACATGCGATTAAATATGCAAAGATAGCATCAGCTTTTAAAAAAAGAATATGAAGTTTCTGCTTCACTACTCCTGCCAAAGTAGACTATGCCTAATGTGCATCTTTGCAAAGAGTTTTAACTTTTCATTTGCAATCATAAGGTAGACTGAATAATGGTGTTGAATAGTTAGTTGGACCAGTTTTTGTGAAAAAGCAGATTTATTTACAAGATCACAATTGGAGAGAAGGAATGGGTGATTTTTCAGGTCGAAACCCTTCTTCAGACTATTTTTTCTTTTTAGTAAAGGTGAGGGAATGGGGTCCTGGAAAACGGAGGTCATTGAAGAGACAAAAGGAGTTTGAGGTGTCTTGGACATAGGTCGGGAGGGATTGGTCCGGGGGATGAAGTTGAGGATTGTGGAAATGAATTCAGTGGGACAGGAGCAGGCAGAAACAATGGGTCTGCCAGGGCAGTTCTGTTTATAGATTTTGGGGAGAAGGTAAAACCGGGCCATGCAGGGCTGCAGAATGGTGCAATCAGAACAATGGAGGCTCAGCTCAAGTGAGAAAGCTGCTTCATCAGTAATAGAAGGTATCACAAAATGCTGGAGTAACTCAGCGAGTCAGGCAGCATCTCTGGAGAGCAGGAATGGGTGACATTTCGGGTTGAGACCCTTCTTTATCAGTAATAGAAATACCTAACAGAACTACACTGCCAAAATGTATCCAGATGGGTGCCTTCATTGTGCATCTATCTGCTTACGATGACTCAGATATAAAAATGACCAGATTCTAAGTGAAATGTCCCTCAGTATTACTAACTGTACTACTGTAAGCTGTTCTATTTCCAACGCCAGTCATTCCTGTGGCCTCTGAATCAGATTAGTAATTTTAGTAATTTAATAGAATATTTAATTTATTTTTTAGTACATCGATGAAGCATTAACAAGAGTCAATTTTTTTTTCATTCTTAACACACCCGCAGGATTACACAGATTTACTCAGACGATGCCGTTTGAGCACAGATGCAGTCCAACTAAGGCACAACTGAATAATCAAGAAAAGTTACAGAATCATCCAATATCCATTTAATAGGCACGCAAGTGCAATCAAAATATTGATGCTTCAATGCATCTGCACAGCACGTATAACCATGCCAATGACAAACAAAATAAAACTTATTGTCAGGTAGGAGCAGGAGAGAGGGCATATGCAAATTATTATCAATAGAGAAAACCAAGCAGGTGAAAAAATAATGGATGACAGTAGTTCATTTGAGGGAAATTCAAAAGGTAGCTGTAAACATTGTTAATTGGTTTAGTTTAGAGATGCAGTGCAGAAACAGGCCCTTCGGCCAACCAAGTCCGCACTGACCAATGATCACCCATTCGCGCTCGTTCAATCCTATACCCCTGGGCCATTTAACCTACAAATCTTCACATCTTTGGAATGTGGGAGTAAACCAGAGCACCCAGAGAAAACCCACCACATTCTATCTCTGTCCCACTCCCCTGACATCAGTCTGAAGAAGGACCCGCCCCAAATCGTCACCCATTCTTTCTCTCCAGAGATGCTGCCTGTCCCCCTGAGGATAATGCATCATGGTTGGTGCAGATACTGAACAGCAGGCAAAATAACTGGAAAAGAAAATTCCTCTCATTGTTGCCAGCTTCTGTCGCAACAATAACTTGCATGAATAACTTCAGTAAGATTTTTTTTTAAGCCATAAAATGGGATATTAATTTTTTTCCCATGAGTTCATTAATTGGTGCACAGCGTCTTGGGCGTCAAATATTCCTCAGTTTCAGTGGTCTAAAATGATACCATCAATCAGATGTGCAGCACTTTGGTCAACGTGGGTTGTTTGTAAATGTGCTATACAAATAAAATTGACTTGACTTGACTTGACAAGTCGAGTCTTATTTATATGTTTCTCTCGTCGACTGGAATGCCATGGGTACAGCATCCAGGATTAGTGCAGTAAATAAATAAGTGCTTCGTTATATTTGCGGCCAAAGAAGTTGTGGGATGATCAGAGTATACATGCATTAATTCAGTGGTAGAAAAACAAACCTGAAAATGATGTAGCAAAGTCAAAACCTGCTGCAACTAGATAGTTAAATTCAAAATAAATCAGCTTTTGCTTCACTTCAGCAAACTGTATGTGATCTCCGCGACAAACAAAATGGATGATCCATTGATGCCGAAAATGTGGTGAATTTTGCAACTATCCCACTGGAGATAGAGAGAAGTAAGGGGCAGGAATCTTTGACTATTAACTAAAATGAAAATTCAGAAGACTGTTTGTTGGTGCACCTCATACTATTTTGAATGACCATTTTGTTTAACTGAGACATTCTCATTCTGACATATTGTGACGGCAAGCTGTTGTAGGACTCAAATGTGAATCATTTGAGTACAGAAGCTGTCCTTTTTAAAGAGGGCAGATTGAAAGATTGCATGGATTAAAAAAACTCACCCACATCTTAACTATTGTTCACATTGCAAATTCCACCATTGATGTCACCCTAATAATATAGCTGACATAAGGTCTAATAAAAGGTCTTGAAATGTATAGATGCTAAGAATCAGTTGCTCCTGTTCGTGTCAGTTATGACAAATCACAATTCCCAGTCACCTACTTATGGAGCGCAGGAAGTCATGGGGAAGGCATCAAAATTGGACAGGCCTGACAGGTGCTCACATCACTAAGGATTGACTATGTGTCCATACTTTCATGAAGCCAGAATTTCTATGACATTGGTTTGAGAGCTCGGCTCAGGATAATATAATAAGTTTTAAGGTCATAAGTGATAGGAGTAGAATTAGGACATCAAGTCTACTCCACCATTCAATCATCACCCCATCTTCCTGCCTTCTCCCCATAACCTCTGACTCCTGTACAAATCAAGAATCTATTTATCTCTGCCTTAAAAATATCCACTGACGGCCTCCACAACCATCTGTGGCAAATAATTCCACAGATTCACCACCATCTGACTAAAGAAATTTCTCCTCATCTCCTTCCTAAAAGAATGTCCTTTAATTCCACAGATTCACCACCCTCTGAAATTTCTCCTCATCTCCTTCCTAAAAGAACATCCTTAAATTCTGAGGCTATGACCTCTAGTCCTAGATTCTCCCACTAGTGGAAACATCCTCTCCACATCCACTCTATCCAAGTCTTTCACAATTCTGTATGTTTCAATGAGGCCCCGCCTCATTCTTCTAAACTTCAGCGAGCCCAGGTCCAGTGCTGACAAACACTGATCATAGGATAACCTACTCATTCCTGGGATCATTCTTGTAAATCTCCTCTGGACCCTTTCCAGGGCCAGCACATCCTTCCTCAGATATGGTGCCCAAAATTGCACACAAAGGTGTATGGAACAAGCTGCCAGAGGAGGTGGTTGAGGCTGGGACTATCCCATTGTTTAAGGAAAAGTTAGACAGGTACATGGATAGGACAGGTTTGGAGGGATATGGACCAAACACAGGCAGGTGGGACTAGTATAGCTGGGACATGTTGGCCAGTGTGGGCAAGTTGGGCCGAAGGGCCTATTTCAACACTATCACTCTAATATTCCAAATGCGGCCTTACCAGCCCCTTATAGAATTCTGCACTTGCCTTTTACAAGGAGGTGCACACTGTTTAAACAAAAATAAATCTGAGATCCAAAAAGGTATGCTTCATAAATATGCCCTTCGCAGCAACTATCTCCCTTGCCAACACGTACACCCGAAGGACAATCATTACATTCAGTTTTGTTGGCCATAAGATGTTAGATACTGATTTCGTGAATGGAATGGCAATTTTTATTTTTAATTAGTTCACTCATGGGTATGATAGTTTTGATGCTATAAGGAATGAAAATCAAATCTCCCTTCATAGTCTGAAATATAATATACCTCCACCAAATTTGGGAGGGCGAGGTGTGGTGGCTGAGGTGAGGCAGAGGGAGTGAATGAGGTGAGTGAGTGAGTGAGTGAGTGAAGCAGACATGTGGAACAAACTCGCATCTTTATAGACAACTAGACCAAGTGGACCCGTTGGGCCCAAATCTCTCCTGCAATGGTGCAGCACCCTCTCCTCCCCCCTCCCCTACCCCTCCCCACTTCCCCTTCCCCCTCAACCCCCCTTATCCGCCATTGCTCAATGGTTTAAAATAGAGAAACAGTTTGGGTTATAAGTTTGTGCTTTCCTTTCTGAGATAAAGGGGTGGAAATTATTTTGCTCCAGGAAAAGACCATAAAAGGGTTAGGAATCTTCCATGAAGTGCATGCACTAAATTCATTGCTTCTGAATTAAGTTACACAATTAGGTTTCCTGAAGGTATGCAGATGTGGGCTCATACATCTTTGAAGTAATCTTAGTTATGGATTTCAGGATTGTTTCCTTAACTTTGTTAATTTGATCAAAACATGATAGGTCCCTTCATATTTTGGTAATAATCAGTGTAATTTAACAATTTTCACTATACATTGCTTATGAACCTTTTTGTATTTCCCTATTGCCCAGATCACACACAAAAGCTTGACAAATACCTCATGGGAAAGAATAATAAATGTCAACAGATTGGAATATTACAAAATGGTTCATGGATTTATCACATAAACTGTTCAAGATATGGACAAAGCAGTGAAGAAAAGCAGAGACATACAACATTGTTGAAGATGATAGTGAACCCTTGATGATCCAGAGGATTCAGAGTTTAAAGCTCATGCGCATAAACCCATTATATACGCGCAAAACCTTGATGTAATATTGAAAACAGATCCTGGTTAATGATGTTTTTAGATTTTCATTTATGCTCATTCTTGATATTGTACATACGATTGACAGAATCAATGGGATGCTTTCTGTGATAACAATCAATCATTCTCTATTTACGATACAATACGATAAAACTTTATTCATCCCCAGAGGGAAATTGGTCTGCCACAAAACACAAGGTACACAAAAACTTGAAATTAAAAGTGAAAAGAAAAAGACAAGCGACTGTGCACAGCGCCTTCACTGGAACAAATAAACACAGACTTATCTCCTGGGCAGAGGATTCTAAACTCTCTCTCCACCCCTCCCCCCTCACTGAGACTCTCTTTGTTCTCCCAATGTCCCTCATGGGTCGATCGCAAGGCCCCACTGCCGCCGAGGCTCCTGTTGCCACTGAATCCCCCACTGCCGGGGTTCCTGTTGCCATCGAGGCAACAGCTGCCACCACCAAGGCTCCCATCGTTGCCTCTGCTGAAGCTCCTTCGGCCCAGGCAGGCCTCACCGCCCAGCTTCTCTGCAGTCCCTGGGAGGCCTGTGGGGCGAGTCAGGTCTCCTGGTGCGCATTATGGTCGACGCCGCGCTTGTTCAACGGGTGGATCAGCCCCCCCCTAGCTCCCCAGGACAATCCTGCCACACACATGACTCCCCGGGACAATTTGATTGCCATCCGATACAAAGTTGAATGAAGAGTTTATCAATTTCCAAGCTACTGGTCAAAGTAGTGTATTGAGAATGAACCAGTGTGAATAATTCAGAAGCTAATCAAAGGAGGAGTACGCATCTGTGCCAGTGACCAGGCCCAGTGCAGGGGTATGAAAATAACTGAGACAAGCTTTCTCTGCTGCACACCGTGGTAATGGATCCATTTTGTCACTTGTGTGGTCAAGAAGGATAAAGGTTTTCCTTTGGGCTGCAAAAGGCATGTGGCCATGGTGCCACGAGTTCTCTATCCAACATCTATCCCCGTCACAGGCAGCACAGTGGCACAGCGATAGAGCTGCTGCCTCACAGAGCCAGAGAACCAGTTTGATCCTGACTACGGGTGCTGTCTGTGCGGAGTTTGTATGTTCTACTGTGCATTGTACAATGACTGCATGGGTTGTCTCCAGGTGCTCCCATTTCCTCCCACAGTCCAAACACGTGCAAGTTTGAAGGACAATTGGTTTCTGTAAATTCCCCTTAGGTGTGTAGGATGTGAAAGTGGGATAATATGGCACTCGTGAATGGGTGACCGATGGTTGGCGTGGACTCGGTGGGTCAAAATGCCCATTTCCAAGCTGTGAATCTAAACTAAACATCCTTCCCGAACACACGGACAATTATATATTTAAAAAAACTTTTGGATTACTTTGTTGGCTAGTGAGGATAAAATCATCAAAAAGTTTTAGAAAATGTTGAGAGGTTCAAGGACAGTGTCTGATGTTCCTCCACCCACAACCTGTTCAAAGATATAATTAAGGTAATCAGTTTTTGGATCTTTTGTACCCAATATCAAAATGGTTGATTCACTGATTTTAAACCAATTAGTCAAAATGTAGCAACCAGAATCAAATTTTGCAATATTCGATCTGAAATCCACCTGCTTTTCACACAGATTGAATCCTCTTTTGCTAGCAGAGCACATAAAAAGAGCACTCGTCTGTGCACTGGCTAAGATAAATTCTCAGTGACAACACCGTACATTAAAAACTGCCAAAACGTCCTTAACTTTATTGGTTTCATTAAATAGCTTATGGTAAAGTGCACATAAATATTCCAGAGAAAAGTTATTATCAATGGTTTAGTCTACTAAATTTCAAGTTTACTTTCTATTTCTAAGGTGGCTTTTGTCTGTTAATCACTTTGAATTAAATATTAATGAGCGATCTGGTATTACAAGCAGCACCGTCAATGATATCATTCAACTTGGTTGTCATATAATTAGATTATTTGTAGCTGTATTCAATATAATATTCTAATTTGCATAATTCATGCTTCAACTTATTTTTACAGACTGATTCACATAAAAATGCATTTATTAAAATGTCACATTAATTCATTTAAATGGAACAATAATAATGTGAAATGTATGGTGTGTGATGTGTAAAATCTACACAAAATTATATTAACAAAATATTATGCAGTACAAAGGGAAATAATAACGTTCAATGATTTTTCAAATATTTTGTCATTTATATATTGCTGTTTTTTTAAGTATGCAAATATTGTGACATACTTAATTCATTCAAAATTTAGTTGTACGTTATATACTTAAAAATTGTGGATACTTTCAAATTGTAGTATTAAAAGATTTAGCATGGATTTTCAAAAGATTTTATGCAAAGCATTCAAAAACAAAGCATTTGATACATAAGTCCGAATGAAATTTAACTAGTAAGTACCAAAATCAGAATCCAAGGCAAATACAAAATGTCGACAATATTACACTGTAAACATTGGAGGTCGCTTTTCTGATTGATTGAAAGATACAGCATGGAAACTGGCCTTTCTGCCAAGCAAGTCCATGCCAAACATCAATCATCCATTCATGCTAGTCCTATATTATCCCACTTTCACATCCACTTCCTACATACAAGGGAAATTTTACAGAGACCAATTAACATACAAACCCACATGTCTATGGGATGTGGGAGGAAACCGGAGCACCTGAAGGAAGCCCACATGTTCATAGGGAGATCGTTGCACAACTCTACACAGACAGCACCCAAGGCCAGGATTGAACTCAAGTCTCTGGCTCTGTGAGGCAGCAGCTCCACCAGCTTCACCAATGTTAAGTTTTCTTGAACTTAACAACACTTTATTTTAAACAATTTTATCATCTTTATTCCAAATAATTGCAGCTTGAATTCACAAAAACATTTTTAATGGAGTGGAGTAGCAAATGGACTTGGGACAGATATCCAACTCATTAACAAGGATTGCAAGAGGATTAAACCAAAAATTAACAAATCAAAAGCCTTTATTTACAAAGGATAGGAAATTGATTTGCTACCTTTTAATTGGATTACAATGGTTTGTGAATCACCACAGTGCTGCCAGTGAAAGTTACATAAAGAGATATTGTTAATTGCAAGTCTCAGGAAAAATCGCATTATGTGAAGTATAGATATTGCAATTTATTGCGACTGAATTTTGGCTCGCTAGTGCAATCTCTGCAGCTTGTTCAGCAACAGCATTTATTTAATGAATGGTGAGAGGAGGGTGTTAGCAATTATAGGGCTCGGGGAGACCTGGTGAAGAACAGTACCTACAGGTGGCATTTATTTTGTGCCATCTTCTAAAAGCTCAGGGCAGGAATCAATCCAATGGATCTATAAACTGTAAGAGGTGTCAGCAATCGACAGCTGTGGTCTGGAATTAAGCCAAGGTTAGGAAATTGAGCATTACTGTGAATGTCCATTGAGCAAAGTCCAAATACATGTGAGGTTGTGTTTGAACATAAACATAGAATCATAGCTGATAGGCTTGGAAAGAGTGGAAGTGGAGAGGATGTTTCCACTAGTGAGGTCGTAGCCTCAGATTTAAAGGACGTACTTTTACAAAGATGAGGAGAAATTTCTTTAGTCAGAGGGTGGTGAATCAGTTGAATTCTTTGTCATAGAAGGCTGTGGAGGCCGTCAGTGGATATTTTTAAGTCAGTGATAGATTCTTGATTAGTACAAGTGTCAGAGGTTATGGGGAGAAGGTAGGAGAATGGGGTTAGCAGGGAGAGATAGGTCAGCCATGATTGAATGGCGGAGTAGACTTGATGGCTCGAATGGCCTAATTCTACTCCTATCACTTATGACATTAAAATTTAAAAAATATATAATTGCTGGTCTTCAATTAATATAAAGAAATTAGGCCTCGAAAACCTAACTTTTTTGAGTGGATAAGAATGATCATTTATTTAGACCAATGAGGTTGAAAATCTCACTATTGATTAACTTTGAGTATTACACTACTATTGAGGTTACCTGAGGGTGCATTACAGTGGATGAGAAAGTAAGAAATATCCAAAGAATCAGGAGATTAATTTCCTGATGAGTCTAAAGATACCGAGAAATACATATAAAATTGCTCTATTCTGGGTTAAGCCAATTTTCAATCTTTGAAGTTAAGGAATTTCTAGGCCAAGATATGCAGTAGCAAAGATGTAATGTTTTGGCAAGGAATGTCATGGGAGGGAGGTAATGTTATGGTATCCTAATAAGACATTAAAGCAATAGAGAAACTATTTGATGCATCAAAGGTACTACTAAATTTTGAGTAGAACTTTCCCCAGTCGATCTGAAAAGGATGAGGTATCACATGATAAACTTCAAGATTATAATAGTTTGCAGAAAGGTAAACAATGAACTGGATCAATATAGATGACGAAGGTATACATTTAAGTTATCCGCAAATACTATATGGAAAATTACGTGAAATTAAAGGATGGAACTGTGAACCACAGGGACAGCATCTTCCCAGCTGTTATCAGGAAACTGAACCATCTTATCACCAACTAGAGAGCGGTCCTGAGCTACCCTTAACCTAATTGGAAACCCTCAATCCGACTTTACTGGCCTTTATCTTGCACTAAAACGTCATTCCCTTTATCCTGTGTCCAACACTGTGGACGGCTTGATTGTAATCACGTATATAATCTTTCCGCTGACTGGATAGCATGCAACAAATCCTTTCGCTGTACCTCGGTACACGTGACTATAATAAACTAAACTGATTTGTTAAATCAGAAGATATAATATTAAAATTAAAGTAGGTTAATAATTCAAAATAAGCAGCTTAGCCTAAATCGATCCAGTGAAGGTGAAATGAAAATCTTTGTACAGATTTGCTGGCTAAGTTGAATGAAAACGAAAGATTGTGAAGCTTTTGCTTTGTACACCTTAGAATATGGTTTAAACAGTTCAGTGAGCTCTACCTGTGGATCTCTATATTGCCAAGTGGACGGGTTTGACATCTAAAGAGGCACGGTAATGTCAATTTGGGGTTTCTTTGTTGTAAGGAGAGATATAGTTAAGTGGAAACTGATTGATCACCTAGATGTCAGACAATATTTTTGATTATCAGCAATTCGTAAAGTGCTTTCTGAGATTCATGTAGCTGCTGGCAAGATGTCATGTGTAACAGCTTGAATGCACAAGCTACGCCAGCTTGTGTTGCACCAGGGATAGAACATAGCAGAGGGACCTTTGGCCCACAATGATTGTGCCAAATATTTATGGTCACTTTAAAAATTAGAGCCCAGAAAAGTTAGCTTTCCATACAGCTTTCCAACCACAACAGTGCATCGAACAGCTAACACGAATTTCAGGTTTAGATTTTTTTTTAAAATTTGGTAGGCCAATCTGCATTTGTACTGTTATAACAAGATGTAATTAACATTAGCTGTATGTGGTCAAACACATTAAATTAGCATGATACTACTTTCAAATATTTAAGAGTACATTTAAAGCAGCAAGTAAATGAATAAGAATTTAATTGGGCAGCACAGTGGTGCAGCGGTAGAATTGCTGTCTTACAGCACCAGACACCAGGGTTCAAATCTGATTATGGGTGCTGTCTGTACAGACTTCCTCCCACATTTCAATGAGGTACAGGTTTGTAGGTTAATTGTCTCCTGTAAATTGTCCCTAGTGTGTAGGATAGTGCTAGTGTATGGGGTGATCTCTGGTCAGCACAGATTTGGTGGGCTGAAGGGCCTGTTTCCACGCTGTACATCTAAAGTCTAAAGACTTTAATCATTCAGAAAGTACAAAACTGATTGATAGTTTCTTAGAAATGGCTCAAATTATTTCACCATACCTCAAATCATTAATTATGAAGTATTGAATTATGGTACTTCATAATGAATAATTCTCAGTTGCCATTGATGTATGAAGTAACCTTGTTTCAATGTATATTATGACATCAATGAATATTGCTTATATTTCAGCAATATAATTGCTGCCTTTCAATCACTGCAGTGAATCCATAATCCTCTTATTTTTATCCCCTGCCCTCACTTTCAATAGCAACTCACATTTTTATTGTGACTGCCATCAGAAAATGGATGATAAAAAATCTCTTAAATTCTGGACATCTCAGACCAATGGATAATTAAGGGACAGCTTCAAAAAAAGAAAATATATATATTGAGAAAAAAAACTTTTAAAAAATGTTTAAATGAAAACAGTGGAACACAATCATTGAAAACAGCTCAAGGATGATTTACATGATTAATCCTCAGTTTTGGTAACCTTTGGGGATCCCAATAGAACTGGAGCTTTTTACTTTGGAAAAGCAAAGTAAAATAGTGAAGAAATTAGATTTGCCCGTATGTGCTTGATAAGGCCTGTGTATCTCAGTAACTAGGTATTATTTATAAAACACAGAACCAAGTCATGCCAGTTCTTTTTTTGTATATTATCCTCCTAGAATTATTTGTAGCATGTACAATTATTCAGAATTTTCTACATTCAAAACACAGGTGAATAAGGACCTGCAAATGATGTAAATTTGTTGCCAAGGATAGGATTGTCTACAGTAGTTGCACAGCTGAACATTTTAATACATAGCCACTTGCCACCAATGAATCCATATACGTAAACCACTTTATTCCCCATTCTAATATTTTTCCAACTGGTGAATAAAAGCATTCAAAGTAAATGGAAAATAAGCAGTGTTTAATAGCCTCTCAATTGTTTTTCTGGGTTATGAACTATAATGTTTAGGTGAATGATTTTCGGATTCTACAGTCCTCTTGGAACTTTGATCATTTTTCTAGGCAAGAGAAGTAGCTTATGGTATAAATGTAACTGGTCATATAAGCGCTGGGAGGCAAATGACCAATGAGGTGTCATCAGGATCAGCGATAAGGCCTTGATTTAAGTATAAGAGTAGAGAAGACTTGTTCCACTTATGTAGAGGCTTCGTGAGATGGTAGCTGGAATATTACACGCAAGTCTGCTGAAAGGGAGTAGAGCACAAGTTCACCAGATTGATCCCTGCAATGGCAGGTTTGTTATCTGAGCCAAGATTAAGCAGAGGCAAACTCATTGAAACTTAGAACATTCTTGCAGGTATTAATAGAGTAGATGTGGAGTTGATGTGCCCGCTCACGGGACTGCCAAGATCTAGGTGTCACAGTCTGAAAATTATGAATTGGGTATTTAGGGCTGAGAATTGAAGAATTTTCTTCACCCAGAGGGTAATGAATCTTTGGAATTCTCTATGCAAGAGAATCAGTTGCCGAGTACACTTAAGACAGATTACTAGAATTTTAGATATTAAAGAAAACAAGGAAGAATATTGGCAAAGCAGCAGTGGAAGAAATGTGGATTCTTGGTACATCAGTACTATCCTGGGCTGCTACTTCCCAGGCAGACTATCATCCATCACAAAGTGCCCAACTGCATGTGGAGCCAAATAGCTGGAGTCAAGATGCTGCAGCTTAATTCCCCTCCGTGACATCTGAAGCAATTTGAAGGATATCTACCTGTGGCTAGTTCACAGTGCCAGATTCCATTTTCAGGCAGATCCAATTGAACTATTTGCAAAGCAAGCTATACATTCACAGAGAAAAGCTGCTTTTGCACGTCAGTGCTGTCCGAAGATAATGCACCTGAATGAATTTAGCTGCAGTGACATCCAGTTGTGCATTTCACATCACATGTTTAAGAAATGTTTAAGAAACAGTTAGACATGACAGGTTTGGGGGGATATGGACCAAACACGGGCAGGTGGGTCTAGTGTTGCTGGCACATGTTGGCTGGTGTGGGCAAGTTGGGCCGAAGGGCCTGTTTCCACACTGTATCACTACGCATGGATAGTCCAAAAGTGCATATCTCGAGCTTGGGAATAGACAGAAGCGCACTAAACAATTAATTTTCCAGTAAAATTTTACTGTACCGTGGACTTAAATGTTACTGCAGAATTCAGGCCATAATGCCTTAAGAAGAGAAATAGGAAAAATCACATTCAGGGATAATGGGTTTTCCTGAATGATTTCAGGCCTTTTCAAGGGTTCTAACTGATTAAAAAGTGGAAAGCTCACATCAAACAATGGAGCTATTAAATACTCGTGGGGATCTCTCAATTTGCTGGCTGATAAGATCATTATGACAACAGCTGCTGATTGGTAGGCTAACAGACTGTCATGAAACTATGCATAACGATGACTACATTTTACCAGGCAACATGGTAAAGAAATAGGTGACATTTCGGGTCGAGATCCTTCTTCAAGCTGAAGACGGCTCTCGATCCAAAACGTCACCTATTCCTTTTCTCCAGAGATGCTGCCTGACCCAGCATTTTGTGTCTACTCCAGCATTTTGTGTCTATCTTCGGTGTGAGCCAACATCTGCAGTTATTTCCTACCACACTTTACCAGTTGATCATTGACTGCAAAACGCTTTGGGGGCAGAGTGCTCAGCAGGTCGGGTGATACTCCTGAAATTGTGGTGAGATAAACAGCTAATTTTTTAGATCAATAACTCCTCATCAGAATCAGAACACACTATGCTACAAAGATGGACACAAAGTGCTGGAGTAACTCAGCGGGTCAGGCAGCATCTCTGGAGAAAAGGGATAGGTGGCGTTTTGGGTCATTCTTTTTCCTCCAGAGATGCTGCCTGATACACTGAGATACTCCCGCACTGTGTCCACCTTTGGTATAAACTAGCAGCTGCAGCTCTATGTTTCTTCACTAAGCTACATCCCAGGTGGAGTCTTGCAGAACCAAGTTCCATCCTAAAATGAAAACATAGAATGTTGAAACAAAGAACTACAGATACTGGTTTACAAAAAAGGACACAACATGCTGAAGTAATTCAATGGGTCAGGTAGCATCGTCTCCAGAGATGCTCTCTGACCCATTGAATTATTTCAGGACTTTGTATCCAAATGGCAATTTGAATTTCACTGTACCTTAATTGGTACATGTGACAATAAACTGACCTTGAAACCTTGAAGTTAAAAACAACTGCTCTCCATTTCAATCTCCTATAGAAATTTGAGCCTCGACAAAATTGGCAGCAGTTTGAAGTCGAAATGACTTTACATCAACAATAATTGTTTTCATGTAATTTAATTGTTTTATGATTAGTAGAGACAAATGTTCAAACAATTATATTGTCAAAAAGGAGCTTAAAACATTTGCCTTACTGTAGCACAGCCCATTTACCTGATTTAGCACATTTCAATTTTCTTCTCAATAAGCTTTATCGCTTTTTTTTTTACAACTCTGTTGTAAAAGTTGCAGTTGCTAAAGATCATGAAATTTTAGGACGCATTTCCACTATCAGCAGCACAAGTGCAAATGAGATTAACTGGCACTGTAGTTATAAATGCAGTTTGAATGAGGCTATCAGATGTGCTTGAGTGGTAGCGCTCACACCAGTGAGTGACTCAGTGGTAGATTCAGGATCAACTGCAGATAATTCGGTATGCACAAGGAGCAATTGAAAGTGGCTGCTTTTGGGTTAAGTATTAAACTGCAGCCCGATTAGATAGATGATCCCACTGCATCCAGCAAGCATGAGTTCTCTTGCTTTCCAAGCTGTTAACATCATTAAGATAAAGGCATTAACATTGTTTGATTGGGAGGCAAATAGGCTGTGCTGCAGTTCTATACACTACAACAATTGATCATTGAAAACAAAACACTTTGGGAAACCAAGCTCAGGAAAAAGTACGAATGCAAGTTTGATCTTTGGTTTGCCAGGCAGGGTACTGCAAGATCTTCACTTATGAATCAAATTATGTTTATAAATTGAATTTAAACTTGTGAGATTAGTGAAATTTAAATAATGATCCAGCTGCACAGCAATAGAGTCATACAGCATGGAAGATAGACACAAAATGTCTAGAGTAACTCAGCGGGACGGGCAGCATCTCTAGAGAGAAGGAATGGGCGACGTTTTGGGTCAAGACCTTTCTTTGGACCGAAGAAGGGTCTGAAGAGGGGCCTCGACCCGAAACATCACCCATTCCTTCTATCCAGAGATGCTGCCTGTCCCGTGCCTGCATCTCCTTCCTACACATTTCATAAAGTATGGAAACAGGCCCTACAGCCCAACTTGCCCATGATGACCAAAATAGTATGTTAATACTGCGAAAGAAATTATTAGGAAAAAAAGATGGATTTATGCTCAATCACAGAGATTGGAGAGGAAGCATGTGGCAATTCTAATGCCAGCATGGAAGTAAACTAGAATAAATAAATTATGGTGGAAAAGCAAAATTAGGAAGCAGATGGAGATAAAGTAGCAGGAACACAAGATAACTGTAAACAGAATAAAAAGGTCAAAGAAATGACAAGAGAATGAACAGACAAGGAGCTGCAAATGCTGGAATTGAGTAAAACAACAGTGCTGGAGAAACTCAACGGGTTAGGCAGCATTTATGGGGGGAATGGACAGAATAGATAGACTCAAAACGGCAGCTATCCATTCCCTCCACAGATGCTGTGCGACCTGTTGAGTTATCCCAGCACTGTGTGTTTCAAACAAAGAGGGAAATTTCACATTGATGTGAAAACAATTGCAAGTGGTATATCAATGCTTTGGTTTTCACAAAAAAAGGTAAGTGGATGTTGCCAGGACTCGAGGGTCGAGCTATAGAGAGAGGTTGAGCAGCTAGGACTCTATTCTTTGGAACGCAGGAGGATGAGGGGTGAGTAAAGGAATCGAGAAACAGAGGGCATAGATTTAAGGTGAGGGGGGGAAAGATTTAATAGGAACCTGAGAAGTAACTTCTTTTTTTTACACAAAGGGTAGCGGGTGTTTGGAACGAGCTGCCGGAGGAGATAGCTGAGGTAGGTATTATTGCTAAAGAAACAGTTAGACAGGTACATGGATAGATCTGAAGAAGGGTCTCGACCCGAAACATCACCCATTCCTTCTCTCCAGAGATGCTGCCAGTCTTGCTGAGTTACTCTAGCTTTTTGTGTCTTTGGTGTAAACTGGCATCTGCAGTTCCTTCTTACGCATATACATGGATAGGATAGGTTTGGAGAGATAAGGGCCAAGCACAGACAGGTGAGATGAGTGTAGATGGGCATGTTAGTCAGTGTGGGCAGGTTGGGCCAAAGGGCCTGTTTCAACGCTGTATGACTTTATTACTCTTTGACTAAGTGGGTGTAAATGAATAAAATAAACAAACTATGGTTGTACTGCCGACTGTGCTGGAACATAAAGATCAAGCAGTGCAAGGGAGAAAAGACAGAGACAAAGTGACAGAGGAATTGATGACAGTCTTTCAAACTTTTTTATGTGCATGTTGTACCAGCGAATCGAAGGATCATTCGTGCTACATCCTTTAGAAGATATATACAGGGTTACGACATGGTTCTGTTCCCAAAAACTGTTTGTAACCAGGAAATGCACAGAATGTGTGGAAGAGCATCACAGAAACTGGTGTGATGGCAGAGTGAGCAGACATGGGAAGAGCAGCCGCCAGATGCCTCACTGACTGAATGAGTGAGCGAGTCTTTCCAGCGCACTTAGCTCTGCTCTGCTTGGGTACTGCAGCTCAGAGGATTGGGTGGTGTTTGGTATAAGTGCAGGGCAGAGAAAGCATGTAGAAATGCCCAGATTCCACCCAGCAGAAGATGCCCACAGCAGGCACCAAATCCAACCACAACCATTCCCACCCATCTCTCAAATGCTTGTTCATACATAGTGTGTTTATAAATCAGGCATTCATAACCTTGTAAGATCGGTAACACACATTTTCATTAAATATATTGCCTTTAAACATGTCATTTGTACTTTTGTAACTTTGTCTGCACCCTATATGTGGTGTCAGTCTGAAGAAGGGTCTCGACCCGAAACGTCACCCATTCCTTCTCTCCTGAGATGCTGCCCGACCTGCTGAGTTACTCCAGCACTTTGTGAATAAATACCTTCGATTTGTACCAGCATCTGCAGTTATTTTCTTATACCCTATATGTGGTGACTTTTTTCATACTTGTGTATGGTATGAAAAACAAAGAATTTCACTGGGACATGTCACTTAAAGCATCATTCATTCATTCGTTTGGCCCATCAAGTCTATGGTAGCTCTCAGAGCAATCTCTTTAATTTTATTCCCTTACTTATTTGCCTGCAATCTATTCTCATTCACATGCAATTCAACCCCCTCCCACCTACACTTGGGATAATTCACAGCAGTTGAAATAAGATTTGAATAATAAATCAAGTCTTTGGAATTCAAGAGGATTGTCATGCAAACTTCACACTGACTGCATCAGGAGTCAGGATCAAAGCTAGTCACGGGAGCTAAGTCAGTGACATTAGCTGCAGCACCATCATGCAGCTCGGGCAAGGTCGGACCAGACCTTACAATATAGGTAACAGTGATGATGTTTACATCAAACACAATCCATCCTGTCAGCATCTCAATACATTTTATCTATGCTTTCACCTCATTACCTTTAGAAATTTCAACCCTCCGAGACCGCGCCGACCAGCGATCATCCGTACACTGGTTCTATCCTACACCCTAGGGGCAATTTTACAGAAGACAATTAACCTACAAACCTGCATACCTTTGGAATGTTGGAGGAAACTGTGGCACCCAGAGAAAACCCTCACTGGAAGAGCATACAAACTGCATATAGACGGCACCCAAAGTCTGCATCGAACCTGGGTCTATGGCAATAACAGTCTGGTTTGGGAACAGCACTGCCCAGGACAGGATGGCCCCTGCAGAGAGTAGTGCGTTCGGCAGAACGCACCATGGGAACTACACTCGTCCCCCTGCAGGACCTATACATCAGGAGGTGCAGATCCAGAGCAAGCAAGATCATGAGGGACCCCTGCCACTCCAGTAACGGACTGTTCCAGATGCGACGATCAGGCAAACGCCTCCGCTGTCACGCTGTGAAAACGGAGAGGATGAGACGGAGTTTCTTCCCACAGGCCATCAGGACTGTCAACTCGTATAACTCCAGAGACTAAATTTTTGTCTACACTATTTATTTTTAGTAACTTATTAACTTATTATATGCTGTAACTGTAATTCTTTTTTGTGCACAATCCGCAGGCATTGCCACTTTCATTTCACTGCACATCGTGTATGTGTATGTGACAAATAAATTTGACTTGACTTGACTTGACTTGAATATAAGGCAGCAACTTTACTGCTGAGCTATGCCAGGTGTCCAGGTGTTTAGAAACTACTACCTCTGTCCAGGTGTTTAGAAACTTCCAATATCTTATTTTCTGAAGAGTGGATGAGATTTCCATTTTGTGTATTAAATCGCATTCATCTCTGTTAAAGCCTTTTTTGAATAAAAATTCTAATGTATCTTATATTGTGATACATTCTCCCCCATTGCATGCTTTACTTCAAATTGGAATCAACTACATAATTTACTTGAGATACTTGATCCAAAACCCAAATCATTAAATCTATAAACCTGTAACTGTAGACCAGACAACTGCTAAAATGAATGAGCTCTAGTCATTATAATGTTGGATAAAATTGATACTCATTTAGAAAGACATAGAAGAATTAATTAAACAACTAGCATGGACTTACCAAAGGCAGACAAGGTCAATTTTAAATCGACCATTTTGAAGAAAAGGAACATTGTGGAAGAAAAGCAATAGATGTTGTGCCAGTGAATTCCACTGGCACAATATTAAAGAGAATATGATAGGAAAAAAACTGCAGATGCTGGTTTGCATTTTGTGTAATGTTGGAGTAACTCTGCGGGTCAGGCAGCATCTCGGGAGAGAAGGAATGCTGGAGTAACTCAGCGGGTCAGGCAGCATCTCGGGAGAGAAGGAATGGGTGACGTTTCGGGTCAAAATGCCACCCATTCCTTCTCTTCCAAGATGCTGCCTGACTCGCTGAGTTACTCCAGCATTTTGTGTCTACCTAAAGAGAATATGATGGTTTGGATAAGCAGTTGTGGAAAAGGATGGATGCTATTGTATGTTTGTCTGAATTGGAGGAATACAAATGTGATATTCCCACGAGTCAGATTTAAGAGTGGTGTCCATAAAATAGCGAATTGTAAAACGTTGAGCCACAAGAGAAAAATAGTGATATGTAAATAGAGTAAAAAGGGACTTCAGGAAGTAAGAGACATTTGCTGAATTCACTTGAAGAAGGGCCTCAACACAAAACATCACCCATTCCTTCTCTCCAGAGCTGCTGCCTATCCCGCTGAGTTACTCCAGCATTTAGTGGCTATCTTTAATGTAAACCACCATCTTCAGTTCCTTCCTTCACGGTTTCTGATATTCTATTGCTTAGGAAGCCCTAGGTCTTACTTAGTAGAATTAATCCTATCCCCACAAACGTCCATCATTGGCGGGTAGGTGGAAGATTAATGGTGTCTGGGTGATGACTGACACCACAAGTGAGGAGGGGGATTATGTAAACAACTGCAGTCTGACAGATCATTGAGATGAAGAACAGATGATTTGTGTGGGGGTTGAGGATGTTAGCAGAGGGGACTGTGGGTAATCAGCAAGGATGGCAAAATTAAAAGAAACCATCAGCTAAGAGAAGGATGTGAACATACCAAAGAGGAAAAAAAATAGTCCGGGCTGAATTTCTCTGAGTGAATGACAGAAGTATAAAAGATTGAGAGGCATAAAAAGGACAGATGGTCAAAATCTTTACTTCATGGTGTCAAAATCAAACATATTTAATGTAAGAGGATTGAGTATAAAGGGATTTTTTTCTTATATATATATATATATATATATATATATATATATATATATATATATATATATAACAGTGTGTTTTAGATACCCCAATCACTTTTATATCTATATATATATATACATATATAAATGGTTGGGGTATCTAAAACACGCTGTCAAAGATGGCAGAATCAATTTCTACATTGAAGACTCATACAGACAGACACATAGATAGGTAAGACATAGAAAGATATAGTCCAAAGCAGCAAATGGGGTCCGTGTGTAGGAGATGGGCTGATGAAAGGACAGTTAGCCTGACTTCAGTGGTTGGGAAGATTTTAGAGTCTATTATAAAGGATGAGGTTTTGGAGTATTTAGAAGCACATGATCAAATAGGCCAAAGTCAGCATGGTTTTGTGAAGGGGAGATCCTGTCTGATCCAGTCTGAAGAAGGGTCTTGACCTGAAATATCACCCATTCCTTCTCTCCAGAGATGCTGCCTGTCCCCGAGTTGCTCCAGTTTTTGTGTCCATCTCCTGACTGTTTGAATTATTTGAGTAAGTGAATAGCAGGATGGACAAAGTAGAGGCAGAGGATGTTGTTTACCTGGATTTTCAGAACACCTTCGATAAGGTGCCGCATGGGAGGCTGCTAAAGAAGATGAGAGCCAATGGCATTAGAAGGATGATACTAGCTGAATGGCTGATGAAAAAGAGTGGGAATAAACCAGGCTTTTTCTGGTTGGCAGCCAGTGACTGGCGGAGTTCTGCAGGGGTTGGTGCTGGGGCCGCTATTCTTCACGCTGTACATCAATGGTTTGGATGAAGGCTTTGAGGTCAAATTTGTGGTGATACAAAGATAGGTTGGAGGGGCAGGGAGTGTAGACAATTCAGGGCCTCTGCAGGAGGACTTGGTTGGCAGACAGGAAGCAAAGAGTAGGAGTAAACGGGTCCTTTTCAGAATGGCAGGCAGTGGCGAGTGGAGTGCCGCAAGGCTCGGTGTTGGGGCCGCAACTGTTTACCATATATGTTGATGATTTGAAGAGGGAATTAGAAGCAACACTAGCAAGTTTGCAGATGACACAAAGCTGGGTGGCAGTGTAAACTGTGAAGAGGATGTTAGGAGGTCGCATGGTGACCTGGACAGGTTGAGTGAGTGGGCAGATGCGTGGCAGATGCAGTATAATATAGATAAATGTGAGGTTATCCACTTTGGCGGTAAAAACAAGGAGGCAGATTATTATCTCAATGGAGTTAGGTTAGGTAAGTGGTAGGTGCAGCGAGACCTGGGTGTCCTTGTACACCAGTCGCTGAAAGTTGGCGTGCAGGTACAGCAGGCAGTGAAGAAAGCTATTGGAATGTTGGCCTTCATAATAAGAGGATTTCAGTATAGGAGTAAAGAGGTTCTTCTGCAGTTGTGTAGGGCCCTGGTAAGACCACATCTGGAATATTGTGTACAGTTTTGGTCCCCTAATTTGAGGAAAGACATCCTTGTAATAGAGGTAGTGCAGCGTAGGTTCACGAGATTGATCTCTGGGATGGCGGGACTGTCATTTGAGGAAAGATTGAAAAGACTAGGCTTGTATTCACTGGAGTTTAGAAGGATGAGAGGGGATCTTATAGAAACATATAAAATTATTATTGGACAAGCTAGCTGCTGGAAAAATGTTCCCAATGTTGTGCAAGTCCAGAACCAGGGCCCACAGTTTTAGAATAAAGGGGAGGCCATTTAAAACTGTTGTGAGAAAAAAACTTTTTCACCCAGAGAGTTGTGAATTTGTGGAATTCTCTGCCACAGAGGGCAGTGGAAGCCAAATCACTGGATGGATTTAAGAGAGAGTTAGATAGAGCTCCAGGAGCTAGTGGAATCAAGGGATATGGGGAGAAGGCAGGCATAGGTTATTGATTGGGGACGATCAGCCATGATCACAATGAGTGGCGGGGCTGGTTCGAAGGGCCGAATGGCCTCCTCCTGCGCCTATTTTCTATGTTTCTATGGACAGGTTGGGAGAATGGCAGATGGAATACAGCATTGCAAAGTGTATATACAGTCTTGCATATTGGAAGTAGAAATAAAGGTGTAGAAATAAAGGTGTAGGTGTAGAGTGCTGGTGCAGGATTCCCAAAAGGTTAATTTGCAAGTTGCAAGAACAAATGGTTTGTTTAAAATGGAATACCTTGTATGTGCCATTTATGTAGCCACTCTTTGCATACCTCGTGCATGCAAACCAAAGAATATCACTGTGACTTGTCACATGTGACAATAAAATATCAGTCATTCATTTCAGTTGAGTGGGTAGTAAGAAAGGCAAATGCAATGTTAGCAATTACTTTACGAGGTCTAGAATATAAAAACAGGGACGTATTGCTGAGGCTTTGTAAGGCACTGGTCAGACCGCATTTGGAGTGTTGCGAGCAGTTTTGGGCCCCATATCTGAGGAAGGTAGTGGCATTGGAGAGGGTCCAGAGGAGGTTTGAGAGAATAATCCCAGGGATGATTGGGTTAACATATGATGAGCGTTTGGTGGAACAGGGCCTGAACTCGCTGGAGTTTAGGAGGATGAGGGGGACCTCATTGAAACTTATCAAATAGGAAAAGGCTTGGGTAGAGTGGATATGGAGAGGATGTTTCCACCCGTGGGAGAGTCTAGAACCTGAGGTTATAGCCTCAGAATAAAAGGACATACCACTAAGCTATATGGCACATGGCTGCTGTTGCCTCTACCCTCTAGTTAGCAGGATGAGGCAGGAAACAGCTATCCAACTCTTGCACCTCAACATAGTTTAGTTTAATTAATTGCCATGTGAGGTACAGTGAAAAGTTTTTGTTGTATGCTAACCAGGAAAGGCAATACATGATTACAATCGAGCCATCCACAATGTACAGATACATGATAAATGAAATATCGTGAATAACGTTTAGCGCGAGATAACGTCCAGTAAAGTCTATCAAATATAGTTCAAGAGTCCCCAATGATGTAGATAGTAGCTCAGGACTGCTAAAGAGCAAAGTTGTAATGTGGAATCTAAACATACACAGGACAATCTGCAGGAATAAAGAGAACTAAAGTAAAATAAGACATCTCCATGGCAATCCTTGGACATTTGGGCCTTAAGATAGTGTCTATAACCAGTCTTGCTCTTGCAAAATCCGGCACGGTGTTCCAGATTTATTCAGCTGATATTTTCTTTTGAGGTATAGCTGAGGTGTTTGGACATCAAAAGATTCAGCTGTACTTCCAAGAAGAAATTATCAGTGCCTCGATAGAGTGGATGTGGAGAGGATGTTTCCACTACTGGGAGAGTCTGACCAGAGGCCATAGCCTCGGAATAAAAGGACGTACCTTTGTAAAGGTGAGGAGCAATTTCCTTAGTCATAGGTTGGTGAATTTGTGGAATTCATTGCCACAGAAGGTTGCAGAGACCAAGTCAATGGATATTTTTACGGCAGAGATTGATAGACTCTTGATTAGTATGGGTGTCAGAGATTATGGGGAGAAGGCAGGAGATTGGGATAGAGAGGGAAAGATAGATGAGCCATGATTGAATGGCAGAGCAGACTCGATGGGCCAAATGACCTAATTCTGCTCCTATAACTTATGAACTTATGGGAACTACCTGCAGTTAAAATCCAGAACTATGAAGCAATATATTTTGAATTAAATGGGACAATATGCACAAAATAATAATACTAAAAAGCAAAAAACATAAAAATATTGAACGTTGAACGACATATTGATGAAGGTTAAAATACAGCACATGGATGAAGGGCCATGACAGTGACGTTTAACCCGCATAAATCAATAGGCAGTTTAACATTGAAATGTTTTCATGTATTGTATCCAGAGCAATAGAGATAAAAGGAAAAAGGCCATTTACTTTTGTCAGCAAACATTGACACGCCGATTGGTGTCCCGGATTGCTGATCAACAAAATGAGCAATGCCTTCAATATAATGCCCTGTGATACTCCAGAACAATGTTATCAGATACAGTTTGACCATGTTTAGGTCAGCCAACCCAAAGCTTTTTTCAAGATAGATTTTATGCAGCATGCCAGCACATAAGTGGTAGAGAAATTAAAGAGATTTAAATGTGAGGGTTGGGGGAATTTAAACACGCTTTCATCCATTCAAGGTCCTGATTGCTCTGCCCTCTCTTATCCATCCAAGCAGCTTTTTCCTACACAATCTGCATTTCTTTCATCCATCCACTATTTGACTTCTACTATTAACTCTGAAATGACCCTGCCATCAGGAAAAAAAAAGGACTTTTGTGCATGTGCAAGGCCCAAATTATTGCCTACAATTCTCTGAGCTTTACGACTGATTGAATATTGTTGCAGGGAGCTGTGCAGAACGGCCTATTGAGGCACTGAGCTATTTTTATACCAGTGGCTGACTCGCATGTCACACTATTACACAAAGAGTGCAGACTGTGACAATGTTTGTGATATCACCAGGATCTTGCTGAAATAGCTAGAACTGATATTAAAAGCATGGTTTAAGCTCTCTGCATATTGTGACTCAAACTTTTTTTATAAAGATTTGTTCATAATTTAAGTCTCTCATGAACAAACCTCTTCAGCTCAAATCCAGTCAACCTGATGGTTTATGAAAAAAAAAAAAATTGCCTTTAACTTTCTATCTCAGTTACTGTTAACCACCTTATGTTTAATGCACAGCGTATAACCATAAACATAATCTGTAATCCCAAGATCAGACTGATTCACGTTCCTGATAAATTATTATATTTTTCCTCATTTGTAAGGTTGCTCATCTCTGCTCCCATATCTTCCTGTGAGACTGAAACCTTATCCCATACTTTATCACTCAGACATCTCCAATACGATCCGTGCTATTCTCCTCACTTCTATTATTCATAAAGGACATCATCCAGAATTCTGCCTCTCTATTCCTATTAATTCTGCATTGGCAAGTTCCATTCCCTTGTTGTTTTTCCAGAGGATCCACAAACTTTCTTATCGGCACTTAAGTGCCTCCCTGAATTCAAGGCATCCAGTCTCGTTGATCTCCACACTGGTGAAATGAATATAGCTTTTGTTCTGCACATCACTACTCATAGCTTTTTAGTGTGGAAACAGGTCCTTAGGCCCAACCTGCCCACACTGACCAACATGTCCCATCTACACTAGTCCCACTTACCTGCATTCGGCCCGTATCCCTCCAAACCTGTCCTATCCATATACCTGTCTAGTTGCTTCTTAAACGTTGCGATAGTTCCTGCCACTACTACTTCCTCCAGCAGCTCATTCTGTACACCCACCACCCTTTGTGTAAAAAATGTACCCCTCAGATTCCTATAAAATCTTTCCCCCTTCTCCTTAAACCTATGCCCTCTGGTTCGTGATTCCCCTACTCTGGGCAAGAGACTGTGCATCTACCCGATCTATTCCTCTCATGATTTTATACACCTCTATAAGATCACCCCTCATCCTCCTGCTCTCATGGGAATAGAATCCCAGCCTGCTCAACCTTATAGCTCAGACCCTCGAGTCCTGACAACATCCTTGTGAATTTTATCTGCACCTTTTCCAACTTGACAATATCTTTCCTACAACATGGTGCCCAGAACTGAACACAATACTCATTAATTTCTTTAATATTACCTGATGCTTCTCAATCTTTTTCATTTTCAAGTGTTTTATTGCAATCCACTTCCTCATCAATACTTTCTTGAACCACGTACCTTCAACCCAATTCCAGATGCAAGCCTTTGTATGAGAATGAAGATTAGAGCAAAACAATTTACTGCTTTATTAGTAGAGAATACAAGTTGCTGTACCAGAAGTCAGATTGATTTATTTACAGAGAACACAACAATATATTTTCCAACAGTTTCCACAAGAATGAATTTTGCATTCAGCAAAAATTTTACATTCAAATAAAAGAATGTACGTCAAAGATATTTTCAGACCACTGATACCTAAATTCAAATGCAGTGAGGATCTGTCGAACTGCAGACTCTGTATGATAGTGGTGCTCTGTTGGTAAATTTATGCATGCAAAAATCTTTTGGCAATTTTGTGTTTGACGATTTGAAGCAACTGATAAATCCCAAATTACTTTTAGGCATAATATCTGAAATATTGTATTTTCTGGTTGGTCTAGTTTATGACTATAATTAGCTGCTGACATAATTACTGTGCAAATAATTGGAAAAGAGTTTAACATACAGCATGAAAATTAGAAAATTGTGGTAGAATATTGATGATGAAACTGCATTGATTATTTAACTTTTTAAGTAATTGAAAAAAGTCCACAACGCTGCACTTTGTGTTTTGCACACAGATGAAATCAGTAAACATTTAAATGTAAAATTGATTCTCATGCTTTAAAAGTTTCCATTTAGAATTTAGCGATACAACACGGAAACAGGCCCTTCGGCCTACCGAGTCCGCAGCAACCAGCGATTACCCCGTACATTGAAACTATACTACACATTAAAAACAATTTACAATTTTACTGAAGCCAATTAACCTACAAACTTGAACGTCTTTGGACTGTGAGAGGAAACCAGAGCACTCGGCAAAAACCCACGTGGTCACAGGGAGAACAGACTGCACCCGCAGTCAGGATCGAACCTACGTCTCTTGCGCTGTAAGGCAGCAACTTTACTACTGCACCACTGCGCTGCCCATTTATTTGATTAGATTACACTGATGTGTCACAGACTACATGATTGCTAGCCCCAGGCCTCGCAGCTTCTTATGTTCCCCAGTGGCCCTTACCAGCGGTGCAGTAAGGTGCAAAGAGAAAGTAAGACCTTCCCCACAGACTACCCTGACGGCTGAGACAGCTCATGTTGCCAAAATGCTTTTTTTTCACATTCCAAATGTCTCCGATTACTAGAGACATTTGGGAAATCAAATGTAAAAGAAACATTAAAACTATTTAAAAAATGAAAGCAATTTATATACGTGAAATCACTATCAAATATAAATGTATAATGAAATAAAGATGAAAGTTGGTGACCCCATTCAAACGTAGGCAGACTTGCTGGATGCGCCAGTAATGGATACCAGATATGGGACATGTCCAGCCTTTAGCTCACCGCATGCCTCTGGAGTCATTGACAATCCAGAACTAAATAGATAGTCAGGTGCCGATAAATTGACCTCGAGTGTGCTGACATGGAAGTCTAGAACGTATTGCGTCATGCACAATCAACCCTCTGGTCTCACCACCATTGCAGCCCAACCTAATGCAAACATTCTAATGCACCATCCCACACAACCTTGGTTGAAAAAAAAAATCAAACCATTTTCTTTAAATTAGGACAATTAGCAGTGATGCAGGATACCAAAGGTCCATTCTTATATTTGAGATTTATATCAGATGTATTACAAGGAGATATCTAAAGATACAATGAACATTAAATGAATATTACTAATTGCTGTCCAATGTCAAATATTTGACCTCAGCAAAAATGCATTTACATCTCAATAATGTTGACAATGCTGAATCCCCACATTCCATGCACGCAGAAGTTATCCATTGCAGTGACAAGATCAAAGGTACACAAGTGTGGGAAGTAATTGCATCTTAAAAATATTCCAGTCTATCGTGCAAGGGCATTAGGAGAATAGGAACTTGCAGTCCTTTGTCCAGCTCAGAACCAAACAAAATACTGTCTTCCTCAGTCATCATTCTACTTCAAAAATCATAAATTCATGATATACAATATTTTACAATGCAAGATTTCTTTCAGGATCTACCTTGGAACCGGTATTGTGATAGCCAGTCCGCTTATTCTAGCATCCGAATAATACAGAATGTGACATCACCTTCCAGGATTCACTTCAGAAGCAAATGTCTTTAAAGTCACAATCCGCAATTAGGACAGGACTAAACTAAGATAGGACAGGAATCCCCCACCTTGGTGGCCATATGGACGCTATCCATGACGTACAATATCTTGGAAAAAGGAGGGCATTTAGAAACTGCAGAGGAACTAGTAACGAGTAAGTGACTTTAGTTGCAATTTGATAGAGGCCAAATTATTAAGCACGTTCAGTTAATTTGTGCAGTGCAAATTAAGCATCAACAGCATATTAGAGACACAGGAAACTACAGATGTTGGCATCTTGAGCTAAACACAGTGCTAGAGGCATTCTGCAGAACAGGCAACAGCTGGTGAGGATGTAGACAGGCGGCATTTTGGGTCAGGAGCCTTCTTCAGCTCATGGTCAGTCTGAAGAAGGGTCTTGACCTGAAACGTCACCTATCCATTCCCTCCCAGATTCTGCCTGACTCATTGAGTTTCCTCTAGTACTTTGAGATCAACTGCATATCAATTGTGTGATAATTTAAAGCAAACAGAAATAATTGTGAAAGAAAGCAGTATCCCCTAATATAGTGACAGATTAACTTAGCACACACCATCAATTGGTGGCATTATCCTGGGTGTAGAGAGTCCAGGATGTGTAGGAAGGAAGTGCAGATGCTGGTTTATATCGAAGATAGACACAAAATGCTGGAGTAGCTCAATGGGTCACGCAGCATCTCTGGAAAAAAGGAATAGGTGATGTTTCGGGTCAGGTGTGAAGAACGGTTCTGACCTGAAACATCATCTATTCCTTTTCGAGAGTCAAGAGTGTTATATTGTCATATGTCCCAGATAGAACAATGAAATTCTTATCTGCAGCTGCACAACAGAATTTTCTCCAGAGATGCTGTCTGACCCGCTGACTTACTCCAGCATTTTTTGTCCATCTTTGATATAAACCATCCTCAGTATGTAGTGCAGTTGTGTGCCATGTAATAACCATCGCATGCTTCATTTAAGCATGAAGTGGGATCAAGGCACAGTGACAAACATCTGTGGGCATTGTAGCCTCTGGTTAGCTTCCCTCATGTTCCCTGAACTGGAGTGAACAAGTATATTTTCATAGATAATTTCATTAAGGACACTGCTCTCCTGCAAAACATTTAGACCTGCGTCATTTGTAGATAATTTTACATTTGATCGGGAAGCCAAAAATATGGCTGCTTTTGTAACAAAGTGAACTCTCTCCACCTGGTCCGATTCAAAATAGATAAAATCTTATACAGTATCTAAAAGACAAAGAAAGCAGAGAAAATGTGAGGTGGAAAATGTTGGAAATATTCAACATGTCAGGCCATATCTGTGGAAAAGAAACAGAGTTAATGTTTCAGATCACAGACCTTGCATCAGACCTTATGGTGAAGAGTCGTTGACCTGAAACAACTGTTTCCCATTTCACAAACATGGTCCAACTAGGTTAGTATTCCGAAGATAGACAAAATGCTGGAGTAACTCAGCGGGGCAAGCAGCATCTCTGGAGAGAAGGAATCGGGGATGTTTTGGGTTGAGACCCTTCTTTTCTTAATATTCCAGCATTTTCTGGTTTTATTTTAGATTCCCAGTATCTACAATATATTTTGATTTTCAAAAATATGAACTGTAGAATTGTGCTCCCTTTATATGCAACTTGCATTTAACAGCCAGATTTTAAGAGCAGTTATTGCATTGGACAGGACATTCAGCTTTTCAATTTTGAAATCTTAGAATTGACAATCCTTGGTAGACACAAAATGCTGGAGTAACTCAGCAGGAGAGGCAGCATCTATGGAGAGAAGGAATGGGTGACGTTTTGGGTCGAGCGAGACCCTTCTTCAGAATTGATAACCCTTCACCTATATACAAGTTGAAAACATAATCAACTTATTATCCAAAGTGTACGAGAACAATGTGCAGAGGCAAGGAAATCTAAATGCGTAATTGAATATAGTCAAGTCAAGCTGAGTTTCTTGTCATGATGTACACGTAATGGTGCGGTATGGGTACAATGAAAAATTTGCTTGCTGCAGCATCATCAGGCACATAGACAAACACAAAACCATAAATTATACAAAAAATTATAGATAAAATTTCCATAAAAAGGATGATAAAAAGCAACCCCCCCCAAAAAAGTACGATTGGTTGGCAGACAGGAAACAAAGAGTAGGGATTAACGGGTCCCTTTCAGAATGGCAGGCAGTGACTAGTGGGGTACCGCAGGGCTCGGTGCTGGGACTGCAGCTATACATTAATGACTTAGATGAAGGGATTAAAAGTAACATTAGCAAATTTGCACATGACACAAAGCTGTGAACTGTGAAGAAGATGCTATGAGGATGCAGGGTGACTTGGACCGGGTTGTGTGAGTGGGAAGATGCATGGCGGATGCAGTTTAATGTGGATAAATGTGAGGTTATCCACTTTGGTGGTAAGAACAGAAAGGCAGATTATTATCTGAATGGTGTCAAGTTAGGAAATGAGGAAGTACAAAGAGATCTGGGTGTCCTTGTTCATCAACCACTTAAAGTTAGCATGCAGGTACAGCAGGCAGTGAAGCTAATTTCATGTTGGCCTTTATGACAAGAGGAGTTGAGTATAGGAGCAAAGAGGTCCTTCTGCAGTTGTACAGTGCCCTAGTGAGACCGCACCTGGAGTACTGTGTGCAGTTTTGGTCTCCAAATTTGAGGAAGGACATTCTTGCTATTGAGGGTGTGCAGCTTAGGTTCACTAGGTTAATTCCCGGAATGGCGGGACTGTCGTATGTTGAAAGACTGGAGCGACTAAGCTTGTATACACTGGAATTTAGAAGAATGAGAGGGGATCTTATTGAAACATATAAGATTATTAAGGGATTGGATACGTTAGAGGCAGGAAACATGTTCCCAATGTTGGGGGAGTCCAGAACCAGGGGCCACAGTTTAAGAATAAGGGGTAGGCCATTTAGAACAGAGATGAGGAAAAACGTTTTCACTCAGGGAGTTGTAAATCTGTGGAATTCTCTGCCTCTGGAGGCAGTGGAGGCCAATTCTCTGGATGCTTTCAAGAGAGAGCTAGATAGAGCTCTTAAAGATAGCGGAGTCAAGGGATATGGGGAGAAGGCAGGAACGGGGTACTGATTGAAAATGATCAGCCATGATCACATTGAATGGCGGTGCTGGCTCGAAGGCCCAAATGGCCTACTCCTGCACCTATCGTCTATTGTCTATAATCGAAAGAAAACAAGTCCGTTGCAGTGCAAGAGGTGACCTGTGGTGTCCTATTGTCAAGCAAACTTGGAAATCCTATTTACTCATCTTTTCATGATTAAATGTCACCTGGATTGTCCTTGTTTGTTGGGAAATCTATTATTTTATCAAAGTATTTTAAGGACATAAATAATTCAACAAAATGAAGGGTCACCGCTCAACTGTCTGACATTTCCCTGCAAGGTTCAGCCAAAGTGTTGGGTTTACAGAAGCTTTTAACTTTCTATTTCTTTTCCATTTGTAAAAATGCCAAAAAATCAGATAAGTAGTTACGAGCCTACTATTAATTATCCCATTTCACTGAAAATAAAATTCCTACCACTCCCAACAATGGATCTCCAGCTCTGGATTACAAATAATTAATACTGTTTATTGCTCCAAGCAACACAGTATATTCAATGAATAATTGTGAAACACTTAAACACATGGGGGATTTTTTTTAATGGATCACCATATGCAATATTCATTCAACATTATTGCCTGAATCTTTCTTTCCCATTTTCAATCACACTGCTATGTTTTCACTTTATAAAATAATAAATAATCTGCTGGTTTCCTGTTGTGAGGATCAGATTAGAATTAATTCTGTGATGTTTCACAGGTGTAATACAAAAGGCATCATTTTTATCCCAACTTGTCTTAAAAAAGAAAACAATTGATACTAATGCTAAATTAAATGAGTTCGTTGTCTTTAGGTGATTAAATCATCCAAACTATACAAAATATATTTTTCTTGTGAACAGTGTGTTTTGTGTATCATTCCTGCATAAAACAAAATCACTGGTATAAATTGTGTTGTTCCTCCTTTGTAAGATGAAATAGATATATATATATATATATATATATATATATATATATATATATATATATATATCAGGGCATCAAACCAGTCCAAGAACTAGCCTGAAGAATCCAGCAAAATATTTTTAAAATTCAGCTGTCTAATCTGATAGCGAACATGGGAAAAAAAATGGAAAAGGAATGACCTTCTTCGACATCTTTGCAACTTAAATACATTTCCCATGGTATTTTAATTTAGTTTAGTTTAGAGATAGAGTGCAGAAACAGGTCCTTTGGCCCACCGAGTCCACACCGACCAGTGATCCCCATACATTAGCACTATCCTACACACTCAGGACATTTTACAAGTTTTACCGAAGCCAATTAACCTGCAAACCTGTAGGTCTTTGGAATGTGTGGGGGGGGGGGGAGAGGGGGAGGGGGAAGAGGGGGAGGGGGAAGACGGCGAGGGGGGAGAGGGGGATGGAGGGAGGGGTGGGAGGGGAGAGGGTGCTGCACCAATGCAGGAGAGGTTTGGGCCCAACGGGTCCACTTGGTCTAGTATACACTAAAGTGAACGAGACCATTACAATTTAGAAACCAAAGGTTTGAAGCAACCATGGTAGTGTAAAGCCCATAATGGTTTTGTAGAATTGAGACGCGGGGCTGGTTGTGGTTCAGATTGTGCAGGGTGATTCAAGAACCTGACATTGGGTGGGAAGAAGCCATTCTTGAACTTGGACATAATAGTTCTCAAGCTCATGTACCTTTCTGATGGCAGCAGCAGGAGATTGTGGCCTGAGCGATGTCAGTTGCCTTTTTGAGGCAGTGCTTCCTGTCGTTCCTTTCGATGGAGGGGGGGGGGAGGGAGAGGTCAGCACCTGCGACAGATTGGGCACAGGTTTTGAAGCCTCGTTCATTCTAGGGCATACCAAATTCTGAAGATGACTGTTGTGCACCAATGCTCTCCACAGTACACTTGCATAAGTCTGAAAGTCCTTAAACTTCTGAGGAAGTTTTTTGTTGAGAAAAAAATAAATTTAAAGTAAACATATATAAAGTTCATTATTAATGAACTGAGAAAAAAATTATCAAAATCTGTTACAAAACACTGGAAGACTAATTTTACATTGGAAAAGATACAATGAAAATTTCTTAAGAAGTCTTATTTTTTAAAAAAATGTTCACTGTTCCAAACAAGTTCCATTATTTTTCGTTGTGTTTTTAATATCATTTCTAGTTTAGTTTATTTTAGAGATACAACGCGGAAACAGGCCCTTCGGCCCACCAAGCCTGCACCGACCAGCGATCCCTGTACATCAACACTATCCTACACACACTAGAGACAATTTACACTTATACCAAGTCAATTAACCTCCAAACCTGTACTTCTTTGGAGTTTGGGAGGAAACTGAAGATCTTGGAGAAAACTCATGCGGTTACGAGGAGAATGTACAAACTCCACAGCATCCCTAGTCGGGATCAAACCTGGGTCTCTAGCGTTGCAAGTGCTGTAAGGCAGCAACTCTGCCGCTGTGCGACAGTGCCGTCCATATAGGTCAGAGTGGAACAGCGGTCAAGGAGGTAAATATGTTCTACCCAACAAGATGAATACTCTAATTGAATGCATAATGTTACTTTGATTCTCATCTGGGTTTTCAAGTGAAGCTCCTTAATATATAAAAGCCGCCCATCTTGTCAAAAATGAGTAACCAAAGCTATTCATGGCCATGAAATATTGCCTTGAGACCCATCAAGACTTAGATTTGAATACTGAACACATTGTAAGGAATGGGTGTTGCCTCCTCGAGTCAGAGAACGATTTTTGTCTCGCTGCAGATAAAGTATTGCAGGAGAATGTCATCATTCACACCTGCTTTCTATTCCAGGTGGAATTTATTAACAATGTAAAACGATCGTGAATCTGGAAAAAAAAAATCTCTACTTCAGGTTATAATTGAGTGCTCTGGGATTTTGCTCCATGAACTGATTACAGCCAATGACTAATGCTTTTTGTAAAGCAGCATCTCTTGGAAAACACCAAGCCCTCAAAATATTGACGTATGTCCTTGCTTTATAATATTTTCATTCATTCTTTGCTCAATGGACAGATTGTGACAAAATGTAACCCCTTTGTAAATTTAGTTTTTGTTTCTTGCACAGAAAATGGCTATAAATATCATTGAGTTATATGATCAATCCAAATGCGAGTCTGTTTTTTTGCCGAACTGCACTAGCTGCCCGAATAATATGCTTGGCCAGCTGTACCTTACTAATGGCAGTCCCATGGCACTGGCAGTGCATTATACATTGTGCTTGACGTGGCATTTGATCATCCATGTTCAAACACATGCACGCAACCTATTGCCAGCCTTTTCAAGTGCACTCTCCTTCAACTCCGCGTAAACATGTTAATGAACATAGCAATAATGATTTTTAAAAATCTAGTCAATGCATCCAGAGCACCAGGTTGAATACAACAAGTCCATTCCCTGAGATTGTTATTTATTTTCTCTCAATTTGTCAGCAAAGATTACGTTGGAAAACATGCCACATGATCAATCTCATTTGTGTTTCATAACCCTCAATCACTCTGGTTCACTCTGGTCTGGGAGGTTGTGGACAATCCAGTGGATTGCAGTGTCACAGGTGATGGGGATGGGAAGGGGGGCGTCATAGTTGAAATTAAGTTGCTGGCTTCCCCTGCAGATGTTCCAGTCCAGCATTGTGCTACGATGATCATGTTGTCCCAGCATTCTCAGGGCTCCAAGGACACTGCAGTCCACATTCCTCCGCTGTATTCCCCAGGAACACTGCCTGGGGAATATCATCTCATGTCACTGATGTGAAAATCATGTTAGTCTGCAATGGTGGTTCATACTCGCAACTTCCCAGTGGGATTCCCAGAGTGACATGAACATTCTGGAATTAGTCTTCATGGTGTTTCACTCCAGGAAACGAATTTTAAATTATGTAAAGCTGAAACATTTGCATAATGCAATTGAATTTCTCGGCAAATAATCTTTGCAGAGCCTTCTCGGGACTGGAAATTTTTAGTGCAAACAGCCCAGCTATCAATCTTTTCCATTATGATATGGCCTCATACTTCAGTTTTCATAGAGTAATCTGCAGAATATTTAAAATGAAAGAATGTCTTTGAAAATATGGCTTTTGGAGAAATTTTAGCCTCATAGGTTGGATAACTTAACCATATTGAATTGATAATTGTAGTTTAAAAGTCTCGGAGGTTTCCCACATTTGCCATGCTGCGTACACCGTTGGCAAGCCCAAGGCTACTCATTGGTATGTGTTCATTCTTGACATTTCCTTGTCGTTCTTTCACTGAACACTTCGGAAATCAAAAATTTTATATGCAAGCGAGTCGAACCTAATAGTACTGAAAGCCCTCTATTAAAACTGGAGGGTATCTTAATAATATTATTGGACAGAATCCATGAATTTCTGAGATATTACAATGACGTGAAGACTTGGTAAGCTAACACCTGGCGTTTTGGTTGTCGAAATGAAAAGACACTTGTCATAGAGGGGAGGGTGCAGCAAAAATTCACCGGACCGATTCCTGTGATGATATGACTGCCTTATGAGGATAGTTTGGATCGATTACGCCCGTGTTCATTAGAAAGGCAATCTGACCAAAACATGTACAATTGTGAGAGGCTGAAGGACATTTTTCCTGACTGGGGGATTTATAACTAGCTGTGTCACTGTTTCAGTGTTGAGATGAGGAGAAGTCTGCACTCTGAGAGTGGTGAAAATATAATACTATAATATAATATAATACTATCTACCACAGAAGACTGTGGATATAATGAATATATACTGTGCCAAGTTACTAAATATACTTAAGACTAGAAGACAGATTACTGGACACCAAATGCATTAAGAGATATGAGCTGGGAACCGGAATACGGTATTGGGATAGAGCAGGGGTTCCCAACCTTTTAAGTCCCGTTTACCCCTTTGCAACTTTTCGAAAGTAAATTTACCCCCACCCTGTTTTGTTCAGTAATTTGAGTTTACTCTTCTACCCTAATAAAGCAACTGACAAAGGGGAAATTTTAAAATACTGTTTTTAACATTATTATTTTAAGTTCAAATAACAATAATAATAACACATAACAATGTTAATTCACTTATTCATGAACAATTAATGATGAACAGATATTGGCATACCAGAACCAAACACAATCAGTCAATATGTACAAATCCAGAATCCACAAATGTACCCCCTGGGTTGGCAAAATTTACCCCCTGTGGGTAAATTTACCCCAGGTTGGGAACCCCTGGGATAGAGGTTAATGCATTTAGTGGTATTGAATGCCAGAACAAGCTCCAAGGGCCAAATAGACTATTCCTGTACCTAATTTTACTTTATTGTCTGTTGTTTAACAATTGCACTGTTGCATTTTATTTCAAAACAATAGATAAAGGAACTTCACACTGGATGGTTACATGTAATGGTGCACAATAAATAAAGCTAGTTTTGAAAGATGGGCTTCATTAACATTGGGCATGTTTTAATTTTGCATCTTTGCAAAAGTAAAGTAGTAAAAATAAAGGAGGATAGGCAAATAATGGATAGAAGAAGCATTACTTATACTTGGCCATCCCTTACAGTTCATCTGATAGTTAAAGGCACCGAATAATCATATTTGTATTCACGGTTAAATTGTTCAGAATAAAGCTAGTTAAGTTAAAAAACTGTACAAAGACATTAGAAAGATTTAAAATATATATTTTAAGAGTATTGCAGTTAATTCTAAACATTTCCAATTCCTTACTCCTAATTAAAACTTTCTAAAATGAATATAAAGCATATTTACTTTAAGGTTTTATGCAGTGATTTGGCAAATTCAATTGAATTCTAGTCCAACAAATGCATTTGTGTTTATAAATTTGGATGATTTTCAATAAACCATGAACGATTTATCCCTGTATAATCTAAAATTATTAGATCCGTAGAATTAACAATCAACATTTCTGTTCTTAGTATGTTATGCTCAAGCCTGGGTAACTTGTTTGATATTTGGAATTGAATTTTGGCATAGAGAAGTTACTGTCTCTTTAGAGGAAAAGCCATATTTCCAAGGCTGCATCGTTTCAGCAACCCTATTAAGTACAAACAACACAGGCACAGCTTGGATGAGAAATGAAGCAATGTTGAGTAAAAATCTTGCACAAATCACCCTGTACTTAGTTCCATTTTTGGAGCAGGGAGAGACAAAGAAAAAGACAGCCATTTGTCAAAGCACTCAACAGAATATGCTCTGTTATTACTATACGGCTAGGGTGTAATCATTAGAGGACTACTTAAGTAAGATAGGCACACTTTCAAAATCACGAAAAAAAAAGTGGACTAAGAAACATGGCCCACCTTTCACTGGGGATGTATTTATTGCAGACATTATTTCTTGCCCAGGTTACAAGAATTACTTGGTTATAACTGATGGAGAAAGTCTTTTGTTTTTGCCCATGGCATTTTTCCCAGTTACTATGATTACATTCAGAATGTGCAGTTTATATTTCAATTACAGAGCAGATATTTATCATTTTGATGGCATGGAGATGTCATGTTACTTGGAACTAGTTTGACAGAGTGGCCAAAATTAGGAAAGTGATATTGGTTCAAACGTCTAGGCCAAAATAATGATTTCCTCCAGAGACATATGCTCCAATTTTGAATCATAAAATGAATGAGCAAGGTCCCAATGAAGCTTCAGTGTGACACCTTAGGTCACTTTAACTTTGGCCCTTATTTTAGTATTAGTGATGGGCTATCATACCAATTTCCGTGCAACTTTCAATAATTTCTCAAAGCACCAATGACCCTGATCCACGTGTATTTGCATTGTTTTCCTTTTCGAAGATAAATTAGTTCAAAAGGTTTCCCTCCTTTTTTGAAAGCTCTAGCTTTAGGACCAACAGAAACAGAGGAAGAAATTGCTCTGCATAATCTGCAAAAGCATCAGGGCTACAATTAAATTGCCTTGTACCATGTTGTCTGAAAAGAAAAGTACCAATAGTATTACCATATCCTACTTGGTTCTCATGATAGTAATCGCCACCTCATGTTTTATCAATAGCATAGGCCACCACCATCTAGTGCATACATGCATATTGGTGTCAGAGGTTATAGGGGGAAGGCAGGAGAATGGTGTTAGAAGGGAGAGATTGTTCAGGCATGATCGGAATGGCGGAGTAGACTTGATGGGCCGAATGGCCTAATTCTGCTCCTATCACTTATGATCTTTTGAAGACATACACCCTTCAGCCATCATATAGACAGGCATTGGTGTTGTCTAACCCTGTCAGCAACTAATGCTGAACCAAATGTGATGCTGCCAAAAGGTGATTGCAGTCTGGAAGTCAAAAATTCCCATACATCTAGTAATTGACTTTAGAGATACAGCATGGAAACTGAACCTTCAGCCCACCAAGTCCATGTTGACCAGCGATCACCTTGTACACTAGCACTATCCTACACACTAGGGACAATTTACAGATGCCAATTAGCCTACAAACCTGCACATCTTTGGAATATGGGAGGAAACTGGAGCACCCGAAGAAAACCTGTGCGGTCACAGGGAAAATGTACAAACTCCATACAGACAGCACCCAGAGTCAGGATCAAGCCCAAACCATTCCTTGTTGGTGCTGCAAGGCAGCAACTCCAACGTGGCACCACTGTACTCACTTGCTTTCAGAATTGATTCAACGATTCATGAACAAATGTGCTTCTGAACACCAACGCTTTGCAGTCTCTCACTCTGACCTTTTATACATCTTATATATTTTTTGTTCAAAATCCATGGTGCACACATTTCCACTTTATATTCTATGCACAATAACCCATTCACTTAGCTTGTAATCATAGAGCATGGAAAGACGGCCTTCGGCCCAACTTGTCAAAGCTGACCAAAATGCCTATCTATGCTATTCCCATTACCAGGGTTGGCAATACCCATCCAAACCATTCCTTGTTGGTCCAGTCCAAATGATATTGTAAATGCTGTTATAGTACCTGCCTTAACCACCTCCTCTGACAGCTCATTCCACATATGTACCATTCTGTGTGTGAAGAAGCTGCCCCTCAGGTACCTATTAAATCATTCCCCTCTCATAATAAACCTCTGCCCATTAGTTCTTGATTCCCCAACACTAGGAATAAGGTTGCATGCATTCACTCCCTGCATCAACACATCCTGCTGCCCATATCGCTGCATTTATTACACTTGTCAGGCCGGTCTGGCTGAATGAGAGAGGACAAGGGGCTGGGAGAAGGATCTTTCTCTTGGTCTCACAGCTGGTTGTGTGGAGTCAGTGCTCTTTTTTTTCAAGGGCTTAGTAATAACCCCAGCACACAATGCCTGTTCTCGGGTGACAGCTGCTGCAGAAGAGGCCACAAAAAGTCTTTCCAAATCCTTATTCAGTCTCTCCCTGATAAAGTGGGAGCTGTGCTCTCTGGCCATGGAGGCAGCTTGAAGCTCCCAAATGAGCATAATTATGCCACCAGGCATCTACTTGCCATCTTCAGTGAGCAGAGGAGAGTGTTTCATGAACTGATTGCTGTTCAGAACGGTACACCATTCACGAGGCAAAGCTAGAAAATAGATTAGTAGCACAGCACAGGAACAGGCCCTCTGGCCCGCAATGTCCGTAGCGAACATGATGCCAAGTTAAACGTATCTTCGAAGATAGACACAAAATGCTGGAGTAACTCAGCGGGCAAGCAGCATCTATGGAGAGAAGGAATGGTGACGTTGAGTCGAGACTTCACCTTCAGTATGAAGGGACTTGACCAGAAATGTCACCCATTCCTTCTCTCCGGAGATGCTGCCTGAGTTACTCCAGCATGTTGTGTGTATCTTCGGTGTAAACTAGCTTCTGCAGTTCCTTCCTAAACCAACCATCTCTGACTGCACGTGATCCATGTCCCTCCATATCCATGCACCCATTTAAAAGCCTCTTAAACGCCACTATGTTAACTGCTTCCACCCCCACCCCTAGTAGCGTGTTCAAGGCAGTGACCACTCACCACAAACATAAACCTTTAGCCCCACACATCTTTTAGCTTTCACCCTCTGACCTTAAAGCTATGCCCTCGAGTCTTTGATATTTTCACACTGGGAAAATGGTTCTGGCAGTCTACCCTATCTATGACACTCATAATTCTATACCAATCAGGTGAAGGGGTGCTGTGCAAGAGCAGCTCTGTTTTCCAGGCGAATCGTACTTTTCTTCAGGCAATAGATCAAGCAATTCTTCAGGCCACACGGTGATGTAGCGGTAGAGTTGTTGCCTTACAGCACTTGCTGCGCCGGAGACCCGAGTTCGATCCCGACTACTTTACGAGTTTGTACGTTCTCCCTGTGACCACGTGAGTTTTCACCGAGATCTTCGATTTTCTCCCACACTCTAAAGACGTACATGTATGTAGGTAAATTGGCTTGGTGTAAGTGTAAATTGTCCCCAGTTCGTGTAGGATAGTGTTAATGTGCAGGGATTGCTGGTTGATGGGCTGAAGGGCCTGTTTCCAAGCTGCATCTCTTAACTAAACAATACATGAATGTCTTGCCAAGTAATTTAAGGCCCTGGGTCTCCTTGAGCAGATCTTTTAATTCTGGATAATGTGGGAATCCAAGGTAGATTCAAGTTCAAGTTCAAAACACTTTATTTGTCCCCTTGGGGTAATTTACAAAGGCATGTAGAGTAGTACAAAAACTATTTGGGGGGGGGGGGGATTAGCAGGGTGAGCAGTGGGACAGGGGTGGTTGGGAGTTGAGAAGCTGAACAGCCTTGGGGACAAAGGTTGCCCTTCTCCTTGGAGTCCTACAGCCTGGGCAGCGAAGCCGGCGTCCTGAGGGGAGCCACTCAATCACAGAGAACAGGACGTGTGAGGGGTCCTGTAAAATCCTGCTGGCTGACCTTAGCATCTGCTGGTCGCATAGGGTGGAGAGGGCTCTGACAGGGAGTCCAATAATTTTGGAGAGACTTTGGCTGTGCCCTGCAGGCGGTTTCTGTTCTGAAAGCTGATGGAGTGGAAACAGCAGGTGAAGGAGAACGTGATGATGCTCTCAATGAAGGAGTAGTGAAACGTTATGAGGATGCCCTTGCTGACCCCAAAGGAGTTGAGCTTCCTCAGGAGATACTGCCGCTGGTGGCACTTCCTGATGATACCCTCTGTGTTGGAGGCAAATTTCAGCAGGTTGTCACAGACTGTACCCAAGTACTTGTATTCCTCAACAATCTCCACAGGCTTCCCCTGGATGGTAGTGATTACTGCCGCAGCCAGTACCCTCTGCTTGTTGGAGAATGTCACTACCATCTCCTTGGCCTTCTATCCTTTACTGTCAGGCTTTATTTTGGGAACAACAGAGCCTAGCAACACTTCCTTGTTTCTGCAGGCCATCTCATAGTTTACTTTCAAAGACTCCAGGCTCCCAACAAAGATGCATCTTGCAACCCGTTAACAGATGTCTACTGAAGAATCAACACCATAGAACAGAAAAACTACTCACCCAGAGGGAAAACTAACTAGGCATAAAACCACAGCAAAACTGCACACGATCAACAGCCAGGCTGCAACTATCCACCGGAAGATAAAAAAGACAATAAACAGACTGAAACAAAGCTACACATCGGGGAGATCAAGAATAGACGTAAAGCAGTTAAAAAAATTCCAAGTGAATTTTAAAAAGTACATCATCATTTTTAGCCAAAAAAGGGTTTTACTATCAGGGAATGGTCTTCATTATAACGCTATTTATTTAAATTTGTTTTTTGTTCAAACGCACACTGTGTACAACTCCTCTATATAAATTGGACACCTGATTTTATTTAACAGGTTTACTTGGCCACTTTTTTTTCTTCTTACTCCCTAAAATTACCTGTCAATTTGATGAAAGGACGTTGAAAGTGATGAATCGAACATGCTTTACCATGCATCAAAAACACTGTAAATACGACAAGTCGAGGAATCTTGCAACAAAGTATTTTGCAAAATTAATTTATCAGTCATGTTGCCCAAATCCTTGGAGTCTTCTTAAATTGTTAAATTGATGGCCCTTAGAGAGGGCATCAAAGTGGTGATGCACATGAAGTCACTGGGGAAAGTCAAAATATTTGGAGGATTGATGGTCTTGCGCAAGTTACAGTGAGTGGGAGAGATAGATGGCTTTAAACAAGGATATGTAGTTTAAGTTAAGAGGTTATTGAAGGTAATAGGCCAGCCAAGGGAGTATTAAAATGACTGTCAGGAGACGGCAAAGTCATAGATCAGGTCTTCAAGTCATTGAACAGCTGAAGGCAGGAGGGATTGAAGGTATTACGAAGATGGAGGCATGTTATTGTAAAACACTGGAGGTTCAGTTCAGCTAAGGTTGTGAAGAAGGGTGTCGATCCAAAACATCATAGAAACAGAGAATCGGTGCAGGAGTAGGCCATTCAGCCCATCGAGCCATTCAACATAATCATCCAAAATCAGTACCCCATTCCTGCTTTCTCCCATATCCCTTGATTCCACTGGCCCCAAGAGCTATATCTAACTCTCTCTTGAATACATCATCCTACATAATCTATTCCTTTTCTCCAGAGATGCTACCTGACCAGTTGAGTTACTCCAGCTTTTTGTGTCTATCTTCGGTTTAAACCAGTATCTGCAGTTCCTTCCTACACAAGTTTGTGCATAGATTGAATGTGTACGAAGGAACTGCAGATGCTGGCTTACCCCAATGATGGACACAAAATGCTGAGAGTCAGGGGAGAGGGAGACTAGAGACTTCACACCTCACCCTTCCATATCTCTAATCTCCATCTCCCCTGACTCTCAGACTAAAGATCGATCTTGACCAAAAATATCACCCATTCCTTCACTCCAGAATTGCTGCCTATCCCGCTGAGTTCTCCAGCATTTTGTGTCTATCTTCTATGATTAGATTGATATGGGTAAAGATAATGGGACACTGAGTGGATTGGATTAATTGGCTGGGGAACATGTCTATTTACACAGAAGACAATATTTGTTTTATTTGGAATATTTAACTGAAGGAAATTTTTGTTCTACTCAGACAATCATTTGACACATTCAGAAGACCAGGCTTAAATGAGTTCAGTTTGTAACAATTGATTGCAGATCACCTTTCCTTGTACCAGCACGCAGAGAGTCGCCTGGCTTGGGTACCATCTTGCAACCATCAGTGATTATACCGATGTCGACAGGGGCCAGGCATAAGTTTAACAGTACAATTTACATTTGGAGTAAAATTGCCCCTTTGGCAGCTACATTGCAACTATATTGCAATTACATTCTTAGTTGCAGATAGTATTAAAATAATCCCGTGATTCTATATTATGACAGAGCAGGCTGCAATTTAGCCAGTTAGATGCTTGTTTGTTTTCAACGGAGTAATCCCATTCTTCCCATGTTCCCTTTCGTTTCCCTGCAACCTTGCAGCTTGTTCTCACTCATACATGTCCATTCAATTCCCCTTGGATTTTTAAATTGCCATTAATAGCGGTACTGCGGCACGGTGGCACAGCAGTGGAGTTGTTGTCTTTCAGCGCTTTCAGCACCAGAGACCCGGGTTCAATCCTGACTACGGGTACTGTCTGTACAGAGTTTGTACGATCTCCCCGTGACCATGTGGGTTTTCTCCACGATCTTTGGTTTGCTCCCATGCTCCAAAGATGTACAGGTTTGTAGGTTAATTGGCTTTGTAAAAATGTAAATTGTCCCTACTACGTGTAGGATAATGTTAAAATGCGGGGATCGCTGGTTGGCGCGGACTCGGTGGGCTGAAGGGCCAGTTTCTCTAAGAGCTTGTATCTCCAAACTAAACTACAACAAGAGGTACTGTACAATTAATCTCTGGGATATGGAAGGAAGCTAGTGCACTTGGAAAAAATTGCATACATGGAATCCAATATCAGGATATCTTTGATGTGATGCAGAAGCAAACTATCATGACACTGCAATGCCCATATTTCAAACAGAACCAGATGAGTTACACAAAACCCACTGGACAATTTTCAATACTTAATAACCACGCACAAATTGGATCTTCTTGAAGAATTAGTTTTGGTAATACTATTATTATTGGCAACAAAAGCCAGTTTGGGGACCCAAGGCTGAAGGACCACTGCCTCTAAGTTCTCGCCTGCATCCAAATTCATGTTAGGCTAATGAATGAGCAGATGTCCAAAGTTATCCCAGTGTTTGCTGAACAAAGTCTCCAACCACAAGGTCCTCCAATAACAATTTGTATTTTGGCCCATCTTTCCACTGTCAAAACTGTTCCCAGTGGTTCTGACAGATGTTATGCGCTCTTTGAATAATGGTGTAAACTTGCTCTGAAGGATATGCCAGGGTCCCCCACACCAATGTTAAGTTTACCGTGATGTACGCAGCCAGCTCTTGTAAATTGACTGCCTCGCTGATGGATTCTTCAAGTGTCAGAGAATGTTGACCCCCCCCCCCCCCAAGGATGTTTCATCTTCCTGTTAATGCTGGCTAGAACCCAACAAAACCAGCTGTGCTTGCTATTTGTTATACACTGGCATCATCATTATCATCATTACAACCCTGATATCATGTCAAATGGCAAGCAAGGCCATTTGCAATCCTTTTAAAATTCTACAACCAATTTTATTTCTGATTTAAATGAACTAAATTGGCAACATGTGGTTGAAACTGGTTCTTAACCCAAACATCATGTTCACCATTAATGGTTCTAAAAGTGATACAATTCCAGGCCAAAACTAATCTTCAGAAAGGAGCTCACACTGCAGGTGGCTGTGCTGAATTTTGTTCAAGGTCATGTAGACAATTTACATAACAGGATGTTATCAACCTTCTTTCTAATACACCCATTGGCTTTTCATACCATAAGTAGCAGTTCAGGTTTTCCCATCTTCAGAATTTTGTTGTTCATTAACTAATGCCATTCAGTTATGCAAATCTTTTCTTAAAAATAAATAATGGAACGGATTTTATTTTTAAATCATCCCTACCTTTGGCAAATGTTGTTATGAATGGGCCAAAGGTAGGATGAACCTGATGAAAACAAATGGAAATCATGCCCAAGTCATGTCTGCCTTTAGTTTCAGATGAGTAATTCTAGAGACTAAAACTCTTGTTTGTTTGTTTGGGGGGGGGGGGGGGTGGTGAGGGGGGAGGGGGAGAAGGGGAGGGGAGGAGGGGGGGTGTTAGGGGGGGAGAGGGGAAGGGGGGGTGGACCAACGGGTCCACTTGGTCTAGTATTTCATTAAAATGGGAGCCCATGCTCTTAGTTGTAAGAAAAGATAAAGAGCTGGAGTAACTCATAGGGTCAGGCAGCATCTCTGGAAAACATGGACAGGTGATGTTTCAGGCTGGGACCATTCTTCAGACTGAGTGGAGGGGGGGGGGGAGAAAGCTGGAAGAGAGGAGGGGCAGGATGAAGCCTGGCACATAATAGGTTGATACAGGTGAAAGGGTGGCGGTGTTGATAGCGATTGCTGTCCACTATCATTGCAGATGGTGGACAAAGCCCAGAAATGAAAAGACAGATGTGAGACAAAAGAATTAAAGGAATGTAGGTGGTAGGGGAGGAGGAGGAGGAGAGAAGAAGTTTGGGGGGGGGGGGGGGGGGGGGGGGGGAGGAGAGAGATTGTGGAGTTGCCTAAAATTGTAGAATTCAATGTTCATACGGTTGGGTTGTAAGCTACCCAAGTGGAATAGAAGGTGTAGCTCCAGAGTTTGCGTGTTGTAAGACCAGTGGAATTTTTAGTTGTATGTGGAGCACCTGTACTTCTCGTTGGTTCTTGGTATAGGATCAACCTATCCTTCAAAATGGAACCATAATGAACCAAAATGGAACCAAAATGGAACCAAAATGACTAGGTAGCCAGAAACCCGCCCCTATTATTTTTCTTTGCCACTGACTGCTCAGTGCCCTCACTGCTCACATTCACTCCTTTCCCACTAAATATCCTGGTCTTGATATGCCCGACTCCTTATCATGGTATCTCACTGTGGGATAATGGGCCCATGGACCTCCCCCTAATTCATTGCTTAAAGTAATATTTCTTCTAGCGCAAAACTTGTTTTTTTCCAAGTCTTGGGAAAAAAACAAGTTTTGCGCAAGAAGTAATATTACTTTAAGAATCAATCAATGAATTAGGGGGAGGTCCATGGGCCCATTATCCCGCAGTGAGATACCATGATAAGGAGATACCAAACTGAGACATTCTCTATTGATATGATTAATACAGCCACTGTCAAAGCTCCTGCTACAACACCTTGCTTCCCGTGGCCCTCTGCAAATCTATCCCATATAAATTGATAAATAAAGCACATTAGTAATGGTTTCAGTTCATTCCACAGGGCTAATCATGATTTCTTCTTCATCTTCTTCAAAGTTTCACAGCTGTGGATGAGGGATAAATAGTTTTGATATTGTCTTTCGATGATGCACTCCTACTCCAAAATTAATATTCAACCGACTATCCCAGGGGTAAATTCATTCACTTCCAAATTGGTATGTTCTTTGCATGGGTTCACTTCATGAGCCATGCTGGCACCTATTCAAGGAAATGGAGATCAGGTTTATTTCTCCAAGCAGAGAATGCACATTGCATCCAAAGTATAATGGTGAGTTGCAAACAGTGGCATATGGGTGAACTGGAAATTATCTGGAAGCTATGAATCTCAGGATAACAAGTGATCTTCAGCTCCAAGGAGATTTCCAGGTGGAGAAAATGGCTACATCTCAGCCTGTGGTTTGACATTGCTGCCTGTGAAAATCTCGAACACTTCATTAAGGTAATTTCAAGGGAGTAAACTTCCCCCAAGGAACAACACTTCGCTATTCTTTCTTCACCCTCCTCCGTAAAAGGAAGCTGTTAATGGGAGACAATTGGATTATTCCCAAGATTGGATGAAAGGACTCATTCGAAAACTGGTTTGAACTCAATAAATAACAGCCTCAACTACTTGCTGCAAGCTAAAAGCGAACTAAGGTGCACCAATACCCAGCGACCTGGAAATCGTATAGCAACCAGTACAATGAGTCCAGGGTGTGAACTTATTATTGTATACACATGGTAAAAACAGAACTGCACACCTGTACATAGCACACTAGAGCATAGAGTGGCAAAAACAAGGTATTTCTTCCTATTTTCTCACAGTGCACGCGGGGTAGGGATATCAGAGGGAATTGTAGCAAAATAGTAATATAAAAATAAAGTAAACTTTGGATCGGAGAACATCTGCCCAAAGACATGCCTCCCAAGTTAGCCAACTTGCAATAAAAGAGAATTTATTCTGAAGATGAAACTGCAAACTCCATGTGAATTCTTTCCATCTATAGAAGCTTTGTCATTAACCCCTCTCCTCCCACTTCTGGTCATGTTGGAAACCGACTGCAATCTTAACAACCCAGATTATTTATTTTCTGCAAATGGAAGGTTCAGTGAGACGCTCTGAAATCTCTAACGTTGCTCTGGGTGTAAGGCTCAGTGCTGCCGACATCATTGAGAGCTGCTCCACCAGCTCCCAGGTACACCTTTAAATGTTGGGCTTCTCCCCGGAAAAACTGCACAGAAAAGCCATGAACAAATTTTGCAGATTACTCGAAGCTTGTGATCATCAATTGAACGTGATCTGCAATCTATTTTTAAACAGAACCTTGTAAAATCAAAGGCTGAGCAATTGAATTATTAGACTGGCATATCCTGAAAGATTGACATGAACATCCCACAGGCAATCAATCAATCTCACTGAGATGGGGTATGCAAACCTTCAAAGCCAATGCCTCAGGTTGGTACAATTTACAAATGGAACCTAGCTTCACCAATAATGTGCCTGGAGCAAACTTTGCACTTTCATTTCAATTCTCGTCCTGCTTTGGGGAAACCTTCCTTCCAGGATTAGAAACCAGACATTCTCAGGCGCACATCCAACTTCACATATTACTTACAAACCAAATCCTGGCAACTAATTATACTCACAGGATTTTAACGAGACTCTTATTAGTTTTCCAGCAAACTCATCAGATAGATTTCTACGTTTCAAATAAAAATGAAAAGGGAAATTAAAGTCTCTAAAAAATTAAATTGCACTGACAAACATGGAATGGTTGTGAAAGCATTTAGCTCAGCCTCCGAATTGTAGCTAATGCAAACATTAGGATTAGGTTGTTTCACATGCTTAGCTGGAGAAAGGCACAACATGGTGATTTTTTTTCACTTGCAAAGTATCGACCTGATTGTAAAAAATGTCAATTTTGTTGTGATGTGATTGCATTGTAAAAACATCCATTTTGTTGTTAGACACAATGCTGAAGTAACTCAGCGGGACAGGCAACATCTCTGGAGAGAAGGAATGGGTAACGTTTCGGGTCGAGACCCTTCTTCATTGGTAAAACAGTGGCAAAACTGATAGAGAATATCATTGGGGCAACGTAGCTGCTTTGTTTGACAATGATCTTCACAGAGGACAGGTCATCCATAGTACTGCTGCCTGCTTTTTACCTGGGATTGTAAAGATCAGGTCCACAATGATGGTCAGAGCCTACAGATTGATTCAGGGGGCAGCATATCAGCCACTCGGAAGACAATAGACAATAGGTGCAGGAGGCCATTCGGCCCTTCGAGCCAGCACCGCCATTCAATGTGATCATGGCTGATCATTCTCAATCAGTACCCCGTTCCTGCTTTCTCCCCATACCCCCTGACTCCGCTATCCTTAAGAGCTCTATCTAGCTCTCTCTTGAATGTATTTTCTAAGATTTCCGAAATGTTGTAACAATCGGAGGTGAGAGTCAGTGGTCTTGTGATTGCTCCTTGGTGGGGCTAGGCTGCCAGACAAGTGCTCTTTAATAAGAAGTGGAAGAGAACGAGGGATTTGGGGAGAAGTATAGAAAAAGCCAAAAAGCATTCAGGAATTTCTGAGCTGGAGTAAACGGGGGATTGGAGTGTGTGTTGATGTGGGACGAATTTGGCTTGTGCCAGAGAAAGAAGCTTGAATAAATACAGAACCATAAATAAATAATAAACATGGCATATCCTTGCTCCATAGATAGCAAAACTCACACACAAGTATGAATACGGTATGAATTTTAAAAAAACTAGACCAAATGGACCCATTGGGCCCAAATCTCTCCTGCATTGGTGCAGCACCCTCTCCTCCCCTCCGTTCCTGTCTTCTCCCCATACCCCCTGACTCCGCTATCCTTAAGAGCTCTATCCAGCTCTCTCTTGAATGCATTCAGAGAATTGGCCTCCACTGCCCTCTGAGGCAGAGAATTCCACAGATTCACAACTCTCTGACTGAAAAAGTTTTTCCTCATCTCAGTTCTAAATGGCCTACCCCTTATTCTTAAACTGTGGGCCCTTGTTCTGGACTCCCCCAACATTGGGAATATGGAGGCCATAGAAAAGCACGAGAGGATGACCTCTACTCTTAAAAGCTGCAAGACAAAGATCCTGCCCTGCCTCTGCTGCACCACACTGCCCTTCACCAAGAAAAGCTCAGAGCAAGACCCTAGAAACATGCATCACTCAGAGCAAGACCCTGGAAACATGCATCACTCAGAGCAAGACCCTAGAAACATGCATCACTCAGAGCAAGACCCTAGAAACATGCATCACTCAGAGCAAGACCCTGGAAACATGCATCACGTCTTAAGAGCTCCTATCAGTGAAGGCAGGCATCAATGATAAAATTGACATCAGCTTTAATGAATCAATATTACATTTAAAATAAAGGGTATTTGAAGATAAAGATCTGATCTGACTGAAAATTCCTGCTCTACTTGTACTCGCTGGAATTTAGAAGACTGAGGGGGGATCTTATAGAAACATATAAAATTCTTAAGGGGTTGGAGAGGCTAGATGCGGGAAGATTGTTCCCGATGTTGGGGGAGTCCAGAACAAGGGGTCACAGCTTAAGGATAAGGGGGAAGTCTTTTTAGGACCGAGATGAGAAAACATTTCTTCACACAGAGAGTGGTGAGTCTGTGGAATTCTCTGCCACAGAAGGTAGTTGAGGCCAGTTCATTGGCTATATTTAAGAGGGAGTTAGATGTGGCCCTTTTTGCTAAAGGGATCAGGGGGTATGGAGAGAAGACAGGTACAGGCTACTGAGCTGGATGATCAGCCATGATCATATTGAATGGCGGTGCAGGCTCGAAGGGCCGAATGGCCTACTCCTGCACCTATTTTCTATGTCTCTATGTTACTACTTAGCATTGATCACTGTCCTTCTAAACGTTACTGATACTTTGAGGACCTACCACAGGCATCACAGAGCACAGGAAAAATACCACCAACACGATGTGTACAAAATCCTCCTAATTCACTTGAAAGATATACGAACCAATATTAGGTCTTGTCTTGTCCCAAGTTAACATCCCGAGTATCATGTTGAGTTACTCTCAGTTGGTTATGATGGGCAGGTCAGACTGTTCAGATATCCAATACTAGAGCCCAGAAACAAAAATTCTACTTAAACTACATCACAGAAAACAATTTCTTGGTGGACACAGGAAAAGATAGGACAAATGCACAGTCTTTTACCCAGAGAAGGGGTATCAAGAAGCAGGGTAAAACATGGGTTTAAGATGAAATAGGAATCTGAGGGGCAACTTTTTCCACAGAGGGTGACAGGTATATGGAATGAACTGTTTTAAGAGGTGGTAAGGCAGATACTATGGGAACATTTTAAAATCATTTGGACTGGTGGACAGGAAAGCTTTCAAGGGATATAAGCCTAATGCAGGCAGGTGGGACTAGTGTGGACGGGGCATCTTGGTCAGCATGAGCCTATTGGGCCAAATAGCCTTTTTCCATGCGGCATGACACTATGTGTTGGAAGGGCTGTGTGCTCAGTGCTCTCCTGTACTCCCTGTTCACACACGACTGTACTGCTAAGCACAGCTCAAACATTATCCTAAAGTTTGCTGACGACACGACCATCTTGGGCCTCATCACAGACAACAATGAGACGGCCTACAGAGAGGAGGTAAAGGCACTAAACAGCTGGTGCCAGGAAAATAACCTCTCTCTCAATGTCAGCAAAACTAAAGGGATGATCGTGGACTACAGGAGACAATGGGGGAGTGGACACCTCCCCATCCATATCGGTGATGCTGAGGTTGAAAGGGTCAGCAGCTTTAAGTTCCTCGGTGTGCACATCACTGAGGACCTTTCTTGGACACTGCACACGGACACGATAACAAAGAAGGCCCACCAGCGGCTCTTTTTCCTGAGAAGACTGAGGAAGTTTGGCCAGCATCCTCACAAACTTCTACAGATGCACAATCGAGTGCCTGCTGACGGGCTGCATTACAGTCTGGTACGGGAACTGTTCGGCCCACAGCCACAAATCACTACAGAGAGTGGTGAAGACGGCACAGCTCATCACTGGCAACTGTCTCCCGGCCATTCAAGACATTTTCTACCGGCGGTGCCTGCGGAAGGCACGCAGCATCATCAAGGACCACGGCCACCCAGCACACAGGCTGTTCTCCTTGTTACCGTCAGGCAGACGATACAGGAGTATGGCTGCGCGTACCACCAGACTTAAGAACAGCTTCTACCATCAGGCCTCTGAACTCATAAACACATTTCACATCATATATGTTGATTATTTTAATATTGCCTTTTTATCTTACTAATGTCATTTTTATCTTATTATCCTTGGAATATTACTGCTGAGGTGACCCGTTGTCTTGTCAAATACATTTCATTGTATCGTTCACCCTGTGCCAACCTACATATGACAAATAAAAATTATTATTATATATTATTAGATTAGAGGGCAACTACTGGGGAGAGCTGTTCACAATTGGTCGTACTAATTCACTCTCCTCTTCTCTGTTAAAGCCTTTGAGCAGTTTGCAGCAGTCAATGGATTTTTAGGGTTGCAAGGAATCTTATAAGCACAGCTTACCACACAGAGTTCCAGAAAATAGAGGGATCCACCTGAAGCATAAATGATGAAATAAAGACGGTCAAAATATGGCCCGAGGATGCCACCCTACAACTCCAGGACTGCTTTGATCGCACCGACTGGGACCTGTTTGCACAACAGGTGACCTGCGGTTCTGAGGTAGACTTGGAGGAATACACATCCACTGTGCTCTCCTACATCACCTGCTGTGTGGAGAATGTCACGGAGGACAAGGAAATAAAGATGTTCCCAAACCGGAAACCCTGGATGAATAAAGAGGTACAGAACCTGCTGAGGGCACGCAACAATGCCTTTAAATCTGGTGACACTTCAGCATACAGTGTTGCCAGATCAAACCTGAACAAAGGTATTAAAAGGGCCAAAGACACTCACCGGCAACGGGTGGAAGACCACTTCAACACCACGGACACCAGAAGCATGTGGCAGGGTGTCAGGGACATCACTGGCTACAAGAGCAGCCCTGCCTGCCCCCACAGCGATATCACACTAACCAACGAGCTAAACACCTTCTTTGCCCGCTTCGAAACTGGCAACACCTCCTTGAGTGGAAGAACCCCAGCCGAGGCGGAGGGGCAGGTCTTGCAACTGAGCACACAGGAAGTTGAGCGCACTCTGCGAAGGGTCAACCCACGCAAGGCTGCAGGCCCGGATGGAGTTCAAGGAAGGGTACTTAGGGACTGTGCTGAACAGTTGGCTGAGGTATTCACCAGGATCTTTAACCTGTCATTATCTCTGGCTAACGTTCCCAAGTGCCTGAAGTCGGCTATCATAGTGCCGGTGCCGAAAAAAGCAAAGATCACCAACCTGAACGACTACCGTCCGGTTGCCCTAACTCCGATAGTCATGAAGTGCTTTGAAAGGCTGGTCCTCACACACACCAAATCCAGCATCCCTGACTCACTGGACCCACATCAATTTGTATACAGGGCAAACAGATCCACAGAGGACGCCATCTCTCTGGCTCTTCGCACTGTCCTGACTCACCTGGAGAGACAGGGCACGTACGTGAGGATGCTATTCATTGACTATAGCTCTGCCTTCAACACGGTCATTCCCACCAAGCTCATCACCAAACTCCACCAGCTAGGCCTCAGCTCGTCGTTATGCGACTGGATCCTGGACTTCCTGCTGGAGCGACCGCAGGCAATGAGAATGGGCCCGCACCTGTCCTCCACTATCATCCTGAGTACCGGCACACCACAGGGCTGTGTTTTGAGCCCCATGCTCTACTCCCTATTCACATATGACTGTGTTCCTGCATTCAACACCAACACCATTGTCAAGTTTGCAGACGACACAACGGTGATCGGGCTGATCACCAACGGTGATGAAACAAAATACAGAGCGGAGGTGCAGAACCTGGCGGACTGGTGCTCTGATAACAACCTGTCCCTAAATACCACCAAGACCAAGGAGCTGCTCATCAACTTCCGTAGGTCACACAACGGGGAATACGCCCCGATCTTTATCAACAGGGACAGTGTGGAGAGAGTGTCCAGCTTCAAGCTTCAAGTTTCTGGGCACTCACATTTCGGAGGACCTATGTGGTCAAGAAGGCACAGCAACGACCATGTTAGGTCCTCCGAAATGTGGTCAAGAAGGCACAGCAACGACTGTTCTACCTAAGAACACTGAAAAAGTCTGGTCTACACCAATAGCTGCTGATGCCCTTCTACCGCTGCACCATAGAGAGCATCCTATCACATGGCATCCCTGTGTGGTATCTCAGCTGCACGGAGGCAGAGAGGAAAGCTCTTCAGCGGGAAGTCCATAGAGCTCAGAGGACCATCGGAACACAGCTACCAGCCTTGGAGGGCATCTACAACACACGATGCCTCAGAAAAGCCACTAGCATCCACAAAGACTCTTCACACCCCTGCAACAGTCTGTTCGAACTTCTACCATTGGGCAGACGATACAAGGCCTTCTACGCCCGCACCTCCAGACTCAGGAACAGCTTCATCTCCAGGGCCATAGCTGCTATGAACCGGTCCTGCTGAGCCGGATGGTCACATCGCACAGTGAACTGGCACAGATCTACTTGCACTTTATTCTGTTTTAAAACTGTTCTAATTTGTTTCATTCGATTGTTTAAATTAATACTGACTAGCTAATTAATTTATTGCATCGTATGGGAGGCACATTCCCAATCTCGTTGTACCCCTGTACAATGACAATAAAAATATATTGTATATTGTATTGTATTGTATGAACTCCACGGGGCATTATAATAGTGTATTCTTCCAGGGGTAGAGCAAAAATACTATGAGACTTCAATGGCAACATGAATTGATCATAAAATGATCAAGATGAAATGTTCTGCTCAATTTCACATCTGCTGACAATGCATGGCTATTAGGTACATCATGGATGACACATTTAGTCTTCAAGTGAACTGCTTCTCAACAAAATCCAAAAGATGTGCAGGTTTGGAGGTTAATTAGCTGCTGTAAAATTACTCCCTAGTGTGTAGGGAGCAGATGCAAAAGTGGGCTAACGTCAGAGTGTGAATGTGTGACTGATGGCTGATGTGGACTACATGGGGAAAAGGGGCTGTTTCCATGTTGTATCTTTTCAATCGAAAATATCAGGAATCCAAGCCTGCTGCACTAAAGATAGACACAAGGTGCTGGAGTAACTCAGTAGGTCAAGCATCATCTCTGGAGTAAAAGGAGGGGTGACATTTCGTGTCAGAACCCTTCTTCAGACTGAAAGTAGAGTGGAGGAAACTGGAGGTAAGAAAAGGCCAGAACAAAGCAGGGCTGGCAACAGATGACAAAGGAAGGGTGGAGCCCATAATGGCCCATTGTTGGCTGGGGAAGAGGTGACAATGAAGGGCTACATTGGATGTGAACCATGGAACTAGTAGGATGACTAGAATGGGGGAGAGGGAGGGGAGTGAGGGAATGCAAGGGTTACTTAAAATGAGAAAAATCTGGGTTGCAAGCTGCCCAAGCAAAATATGAGATGCTGTTCCCCCAATTTGCATGTGGCCTCACTCTTCATTTTGTACACTGGCTCACATTAATGAAACCTTTCGTGCCTCGTCTTGCTGCTCATTGCCTGGTGAGTTCTCCACAAAAGGCTCTTTTTCCTGCTGATACCCATCTTACATTTGATTTGAGATCAAATCTAAGACACCCAAGATGCCACCTGTTCTGATCAATGTCTTAACATTCCCAAGGTTCCGAAACTAATCACTCACTACAAATTCTCAACGTTCTGGGTGTGGTAGATGGCAAGTAGCTGCATGTATTGTTATTTATTGCTAATAAACTTAAAGAGCCCCATGAACTCTCCTCGTTTTAAATGGCAAAAATTCACAAAGCTTATGAAACCACCATTAAATTTGAAGTGTAAGAAAATAACTGCAGATGCTGGTACAAATCCAAGGTATTTATTCACAAAATGCTAGAGTAACTCAGCAGGTCAGGCAGCATCTCAGGAGAGAAGAAATGGGTGACGTTTCGGGTCGAGACCCTTCTTCAGACTGACCTGAAATCTGAAATTTGAATGTACACTACAATTGGAATTGATTACCCTCTATAAATTGGAGACAGATGAATAAAGAGCAGCCAGCAAACAACCTATAGTCTCAAATTCATTGCTGACCACTTTTCCCCAACTCACACTCCACCATCACCACGGCACTAAATACAGGTGCTACCCCCGGTTAAAATTTCCCTATTACTGAGGTGAAAAGTTGTTATAATCGCAAGACAATGAAACGAGATTTTCTGTAAACCAGCAGCTGCAGTTCCTTGAATCTATAATGAAACAAGATTTATTTATTCAGAAGCAAGGTAACTTTATTTCAGAACTTTTCAAACACAGTAATTTGAGACTAACATTGAAGCAGAATTGGAAGGATCAAGTGACTTTGGCCTCGAATATAAAAACAGGGATGTAATGCTGAGGCTTTATAAGGCACTGGTCTGACCGCATTTGGAGTATTGTGAGCAATTATGGGCCCCATATGTGCGGAAGGATGTGCTGCCGCTCGAAAGATTCCAGAGGAGGTTGACGAGAATGATCCCAGAGATGATTGGGTTAACATATGATGAGCCTTTGATGGCACTGGGCCTATACTCGCTGAAGTTAGAAGGATGAGGGGGGGACATCATTGAAACTTATTGAATAGTGAAAAGCCTGGATAGAGAGGATTCTTCCACTAGTAGGAGAGTCTAGGCTCAGGGACCATAGCCTCAGAATAAAAGAACGTACCCTTAGGAAGGAAATTAGATGGAATTTCTTTAATTAGAGGATGGTGAGTCTGTAGAATTTATTGTCACAAAAGGCTGTGGAGGCCAAGTCAATGGATATTTTTAAAGCAGAGATTGATAGATTATTGATTAGTACTGGTGTCAGGTGTTATGGGGAGAAGGCAAAAGAATGGGGTTGAGACAGAAAGATGGATCAGCCATGATTGAATGGCAGAGCAGACTTGATGGGCCAAATTCTGTCTGATCACTTATGAACTTATGAATTGTGAAGCTTTTCACAACTGGGCTTTCCTTGCCTAATGACTAATGTTAATTGAGAGATATGGAGTGTTCTGATCAAACAACATCTTTTATTATACCGGGATGAAAGGCGATGAGCAGAAAATTCAATTTTTTTTCAACCAGTAATTATGTTTCTATTCATCTCCCTCAAAGCTTTGACTAAATTAAGCCATAATATTTTACAAAGAGTCTAATTCTCCAAATATATAGTACCCATGGTGGGCAAAAAAAAATGCCAATAAAAAGCTGCGGAAGAATTATCTTTAGTTAATATTATTATTAAAGTTAACAATATTCATACCTATAATTTGCCTGTCTGGCTTATTCTCTGCTATTGAAATCCATTTGTGCTGATAACACCAGAGGGCTTTTCAAATTAGTTTTTTGATGAATAACTGAAGAAAATATCTCTGTCTTGTTGCAGTTAGATTGCAAATCTACTTATATTTTATTATTAGCCGTTTAGCTGACTTAAATGATTTAAAAAAATGATTGAGAATGATTCAGCTGCAAGAAAAGCCCAATTTTAAAATAGAACGAACAGCAGATGGAGTACAGTTAAGTTACAGGTAGATGAGAACAGCTCAAAACAGATAAAAGAGCTAAGTTCGTGAGGAATATTATTCTTAAACAAGAAGCACTAAGATTTCAAGTTAAAGTCCAAAACAATGTGCATAACCTAAATAAAAAATGGCTTTATCACAATTAGTTCTACTTTTGCAAGCATATTTGGTGCCATAGAATTAAGTCCCTCCACAGAGGTTTGAATATCTAACCTCATCTGATGCTTTAGGGCAGCACTGAATAAGTGCCGAAATGCCAGGTGATAGCTTTAGTTTGAGATGCAAAATCCCAAGTTATCTGTCCCCAGTTATCAGTGAATAAAAGATCATGGCTTTGAAGACAATGGCGTTTTCATATTGTCACATTCAAATAAAAGTCATTCTTTATTAATCTTAGATGGATAAATAAGCAGCACACAGATACCAAAGGGCACAATATTCTAAAAGTGATGGATTGACAGAGAGAATTGTTAGTAGTTATGCAACAAGGAAACAAATGAACATTGGATGGCCATAAAAATTGCATGGCAATGTGATGAGAAAAGGAATAGATGCTATTTAGAAATGTTATTGTGCTTAAATGATACAACCTCAACTTATATTGCTGTAACGTGAGAAGGCAAACCTCATTCATAATTGGCCAACATTAAAAGAAACAGATGGAGAGTCATAAAAGACTAAAGAACTTACTTAATGCAAAAAAAAAAGCTAATTGAATTAGTTGTATTGCTGCAGCTGAAAAGCATTAGAGAGAATAGAGAATTATGCAGAACTCCTGGAATATATATTAACCATATACTGCATAATTTACTTTGAGTGCCAGAGGTACCACAAATAATATTAAGCCCCTTGACATTTCTGTTCTGATAAAATCTGCCTTAAACAGAAACATCAAAAGACCCTGCTGAAGAATGCTGCTTCGCTTGAAAGATCACTTGGATCTGTCCCAATTGGACTTACTTTAATACCTATGTCGAAACAGTTCCATTAAACATTTGAGATGCAGGTTAAACTCCAGATAATCTGTGTGCACATATTTTCAACTAACTCTACTCATGTCACAGAACCTTTGTCAGCATTTTGAGATATTAATGTCCAAAATTGCTCTCTAAAAGGCTAACTACTAATCATCCTGGCGGGGAGATTTGCTAAAATAACTGCGGAGACTTTAAACTAGTACGGTTGGGGGGAGGGACTCAAACACAGATAGCTAATAGGCAGTGTGTGAGGCAGGAGGCAGAAAAGGGAAACACTCAGACCCAATATGTAGGAGAGAAAGAAGGGAAAAGAAATAAACTGAGAATAAGAAATGATGGGTCCCTTAAATGTGTATATTTTAATGCTAGGAGCATTGTAAGAAAGGTGGATGAGCTTAGAGCCTGGATTGACATCTGGAAGTATGATGTTGTGGCGATCAGTGAAACATGGTTGCAGGAGGGTTGCGATTGGCAATTAAATATTCCAGGATTTCATTGTTTCAGATGTGATAGAATCGGAGGGGCAAGAGGTGGGGGTTTTGCATTGCTTGTCAGGGAGGATATCACAGCAGTGCTTTGGCAGGACAGACTAGAAGGCTCGATTAAGGAGGCTGTTTGGGTGGAACTCAGAAATGAGAAAGGTTTAGCAACACTTATAGGGGTGTATTATAGACCGCCAAATAGGGAACGAGAATTGGAAGAGCAAATATGTAAGGAGATAGCAGATATTAGTAGTAAGCACAGAGTGGTGATTGTGGGTGATTTCAATTTTCCGTATATAGACTGGGAATCACATTCTGTTAAAGGGCTGGATGGTTTGGAGTTTGTAAAATGTGTGCAGGATAGTTTTTTGCAGCAATACGTAGAGGTGCCTACCAGAGAAGGGGCAGTGTTGGACCTCCTGTTAGGAAATGAGATGGGTCAGGTGACGGAGGTATGTGTTGAGGAGCACTTTGGGTCTAGTGATCATAATGCCATTAGTTTCAATATCATTATGGAGAAGGTCAAATCTGGACCAAGGGTTGAGATTTTGGATTGGAGAAAGGCTAATTTTGAGGAGATGAGAAAGGATTTAAAAGGAGTGAAATGGAAATTGTTGTTTTATGAAAAGGATATAATAGAGAAATGGAGGATATTTAAAGGTGAAATTTTGAGAGTACAGAGTCTTTATGTCCCTGTTCGGTGGAAAGGAAAGAATAATAATTTGAAAGAGCCATGGTTTTCCAGGGAAATTGGGCACTTGGTTCGGAAAAAGAGGGAGATATACAATAAATGTAAGTGGCAGGGAGTAAATGAGGTTCTTGAGGAATATAAAGAATGTAAAAGGAATCTTAAAAAGTAAATTAGAAAAGCGAAAAAAAGATATGAGGCTGCTTTGGCAAGTAATGTAAAAGTAAACCCCAAGGGGTTCTACAGATATGTCAATAGCAAAAGGATAGTGAGGGATAAAATTGGTCCATTAGAGAGTCAGAGTGGACAGCTATGTGCTGAGCCGGAAGAAATGGGGGAGATATTAAACAATTTCTTTTCTTCGGTATTTACCGAGGAGAAGGATATTGAATTATGTGAGGTAAGCGAAACAAGTAGAGTAGTGATGGAAATTATGAGGATTAAAGAAGAGGAGGTACGGACACTTTTGAAGAATATAAAAGTGGATAAGTCTCCAGGTCCTGATAGGATATTCCCTAGGACATTGAGGGAAGTTAGTGCAGAAATAGCAGGGGCTATGACGGAAATATTTCAAACGTCATTAGAAACAGGGATGGTGCCGGAAGATTGGCGCATTGCGCATGTTGTGCCTTTGTTTAAAAAAGGTTCTAAAAGTAAACCTAGCAATTATAGACCTATTAGTTTGACGTCTGTGGTGGGAAAATTAATGGAAAAGATACTTAGGGACAATATATATAATTATTTGGATAATCAAGGCCTGATTAGAAACAGTCAACATGGATTTGTGCCTGGAAGGTCATGTTTGACTAATCTTCTTGAATTTTTTGAAGAGGTTACCAGGGAAATTGATAAGGGCAAGGCTGTGGATGTTGTCTATATGGACTTCAGTAAGGCATTTGACAAGGTTCCACATGGAAGGTTGATTAAGAAGGTTAAATCGTTGGGTATTAATAGTGAGGTTGCAAGATGGATTCAACAATGGCTGAATGGGAGATACCAGAGGGTAACGGTTGACAATTGTATGTCAGGTTGGAGGCCAGTGTCTAGTGGAGTGCCCCAAGGATCTGTGTTGGGTCCACTGTTGTTTGTCATTTACATTAATGATCTGGATGATGGTGTGGCAAATTGGATTAGTAAATATGCAGATGATACTAAGATAGGTGGAGTAGTTGATAGTGAGGTAGATTTTCAAAGTCTACAGAGAGACTTGGGCCTTTTGGAAGGGTGGGCTGAAAGATGGCAGATGGAGTTTAATGCTGATAAGTGTGAGGTGCTGCATTTTGGTAGGACAAATCAAAATAGGACGTACAGGGTAAATGGTAGGGAATTGAGGAATGCAGTGGAACAGAGGGATCTGGGAATAACTGTGCATTGTTCCCTGAAGGTGGAATCTCATGTGGATAGGGTGGTGAAGAAGGCGTTTGGTATGCTTGCCTTTATAAATCAGAGCATCGAGTATAGAAGTTGGGATGTAATGTTGAAATTGTACAGGGCATTGGTGAGGCCGAATCTGGAGTATGGTGTGCAGTTCTGGTCGCCAAATTATAGGAAGGATGTCGACAAAATGGAGAGGGTACAGAGGAGATTTACTAGAATGTTGCCTGGGTTTCAGCACTTAGGCTACAGAGAGAGGTTGAACAGGTTGGGTCTTTATTCTTTGGAGCGTAGAAGGTTGAGGGGGGACTTGATAGAGGTTTTTAAAATTTTGAGAGGGACGGACAGAGTTGACGTGGGTAGGCTTTTCCCTTTGAGAGTGGGGAAGATTCCAACAAGGGGACATAGCTTCAGAATTGAGGGACAAAGGTTTAGAGGTAACATGAGGGGGAACTTCTTTACTCAGAGGGTTGTGGCTGTATGGAATGGGCTTCCGGTGGAAGTGGTGGAGGCTGGCTCGATTTTATTATTTAAGCGTAAATTGGATAGGTATATGGATAAGAGGGGATTAGAGGGTTATGGTCTGAGTGCAGGTAGATGAGACTAGGTCAGGGAGAATGGTCGGCGTGGACTGGTAGGGCCGGACAGGCCTGTTTCCATGCTGTAGTTGTTATATATATGTTGTTATATGTTATAAAATGTTAATCAATTTCGCTAAACTTAAACAAAAACACAAAAATGCAACTTATTGATCCACCTGTAGTCCAGGGGTTCAATGGTACAATAAATGGATCAAATAAAGAGATCGAAGAAAGTCCATTTATAATTTTACAAATTGGATTTTGCTGATAAGGAATTTGATCTTCAGTAATGACTCTTTCATGTTTAGAGGTTGGCTGATTTTAGATGTACTGGATGTATGAATTAGGATATACATGGAAAAGAATGTACTGATGAAGATACATTGACTTATCTGTAGATGAGTTGGACGGAGGTTCTCAATTTAAGCTGACAATCTAAATAACTGATATTCAGTGAGAAATGGGAACTCAATCAATCCAGCCACAACGTGCCAGTACAATATTGGCCAAGTTAATAGCTCTCTAAGCCATGAGAACATTTCTTGTTTCCTGTGCCCTAACCATTCCCATTGAACCGATTCAGATATTTGCCATATCATGATTCTTGGTCCAATTTACATAGAAAAGCACTTTCTATTTTCCACAAACTCAGTTATCAGATGCCATTATACCAGGCCAATAGGACAAAGGACTGCAGAGGTAAACATTATAGCAGAGTGAGAGTATTCAGAGAACGCGTGATCAGATCCATCTCTGATCCCTGGAAATGAAATCTCAATGTTAAACCCACTGCTTAGATCAAGATTCTGTTTTCTTTTATTGTATTGCAACTTGTGAATTTGAACACCATGACTTTTGTGTGGAAGTAAGAATCTCTAATAACTCATTAGGTATGATTTCTATTGAGCTGACAAGCAGACAATGAGTTCTGTAGATACAAGGAACTGCAGATGGTGGTTTACCAAACATGAGACGAGTGCCAGAGTAACTAAGTGGGTCAGACAGCATCTCTGGAGAACATGGATAGGCGATGTTTTGGGTCAGGATCATTCTTCAGACCGATTATAGTGGGGTGGTGGGTGGGGGGGGGGGGGGGGGGGAGAAAGCTGGAAGAGAGGTGGGGGGGAACAAAGTCTTGCAAGTGATAGCTGGATTCAGTTGAGGGGGGGTTAATTGGCAGCTGGATGGACAAAGGTATTTGTATGTAGGTTACCAAAGATGTGAGAATGCAATTTTCATACCGTTGGATGGTAAGCTACCCAAGCAGAATATGAGGTCCTGCGCCTTCAGATTGCTTGTGGCCTTACTCTGGTAATGGAGGAGCCAAAGACAGAGAAGTCAGTAGGGCAATAGAAAGGGGAGTTAAAATGGTTAGTAACCGATTGATCCAGCAGGCCCTCACGGACTGAGGGCAAGTGGTCGGTGAGGTGATCATGTAGTCTATGCTGGATCTTGCTGATATAAAAGAGGCTACATTGGGAATACCAAATGCAGTAGATGAGATTAGAGGAACTACATGTGAATCTGACTCACCTGGAAAGATTGCTGGAGTCCCTGGATAGATATGAGGGAGGAGGCATAGGGACAGGTGTTATGTATCCGGTGGTTGCAAGTGCCTGCTGAGGAATTAGCTTGAGTTGGAAGGGATGAAACATAGAAAATATAGAAAATAGGTTCAGGAGTAGGCCATTCGGCCCCTCGAGCCAGCACCGCCATTCAATATGATCATGGCTGATCATCCAAAATCAGTACCCCGTTCCTGCTTTCTCCCCATATCCCTTGATTTAATTAGCCCTAAGAGCTATAGCTAACTCACTCTTGAATACATCCAGTGAATCGGCCTCCACTGCCTTCTGTGGCAGAGAATTTCACAGATTCACAACTCTCTGGGTGAAAAGGTTTTTTTTCAGTGAACCAAGGAGTTCTGCTATGTTGCATGCTCATGAATATACATGTTAATAAATACAAACTGTAGGGCAATGGTGAATTTAAATTAGGCATTTAAACTTCCCCACCAATCCAAGCTATTGTGCAGGATTACCCAAGAAATGTGGAATTAAAGAGGAACACTATCAATAGACAATAGACAATAGACAATAGGTGCAGGAGGAGGCCATTCGGCCCTTCGAGCCAGCACCGCCATTCAATGTGATCATGGCTGATCATTCTCAATCAGTACCCCGTTCCTGCCTTCTCCCCATACCCCCTGACTCCGCTATCCTTAAGATCTCTATCCAGTTCTCTCTTGAATGCATTCAGAAAATTGGCCTCCACTGCCTCCTGAGGCAGAGAATTCCACAGATTCACAACTCTCTGACTGAAAAAGTTTTTCCTCATCTCAGTTCTAAATGGCCTACCCCTTATTCTTAAACTGTGGCCCCTTGTTCTGGACTCCCCCAACATTGGGAACATGTTTCCTGCCTCTAACGTGTCCAACCCCTTAATAATCTTATACGTTTCGATAAGATCTCCTCTCATCCTTCTAAATTCCAGTGTATACAAGCCTAGTCGCTCCAGTCTCAATTCAGTCGCACCTATCAATTCATTACAGTATTTAACAGCAAGAACATCTATCTGTATAATTTCAGTAACATGGACATTTGTTTCCAAAAATGCTTTGCAGGAGAATGTTCAACTAAAATTGATGCTGAACTATACAAGAATCTGTTCAGGCAGACCACCACAGGGTTTAGTGAGGAGACAAGTTGAATGAACACAATAATGAAAGAGGGGTACTGAGACAGAGAAGCTTCAGAATGAGTTATGGTCTTGGCAGCTGTAAATGCAACACCAACAGTGGACGATTAACTTTGAGAATTAGCAAGAAACCTGAATTAATGGAGCAGATGGGTTTGGGGCTGGAGATTAGAGAGATGGGGAGATAGACCATGGAGAGATCTGGAAACAAGAATCAGAATTTAAAAACAGGACGATAGTGTTGTTTAATAAGCATGGGGTGATGGATTAAAGCATATTTATAAAAATCTCAGGAAGTGCTGTGCAGAATTCATTTAAGCGCCTTGCGCCAGCAATCGCTCAAGACTGGGAGAGCAAGAAAAAAAGCAGCAGGTAATCCAACAGTTTTTGTATGGGGCCAAGTCAGAATTTATAGGTCAAGCGAGAAGAGGAATCAGACAGGAAAAGAAAATGAAATGAACAGATTCAACGATTTTTCTGAAGCATCAAAGCAATTGAAACAAAATGCATCCAGCAGAGACATGCAGCATGGAAACAGGCCTCCAGTCCAAAGGAAAAACAACTTTCCACCACCACTCTCAGCGGTCCACCATGAAGCCAATTCAGTTTAGCTAATTCTCCTTGGATCCCATGCGATCTAACCTTCCAGGGCAGTCTCCCATGAGGAACCCGTGTCTGAGGAAAAATCATGACCCTGAGTCCACGTCATCAGTCTAATCACTCCACAGATGCTGCCTAATCCATTGAGTTTCAGCAGCACTGTGTTTTGATCAAGATTCTAGCATTTGCAGTTTCTTGTGTTTCAAAGAATCATATCAAAGGTCTTGCTGACAATCACCTAAGTACAAATTCACGCTGACTATCCCTAATCAATTCTTGTCTATCCAAATGCACGGATACCTTGTCACTCATAATCCTCTCCAGTTACTTTCTATGACAGATGTTAGGCCCACAGGTCTAGTTCTCTGGTTTTTCTCTGCAGCCTAGAAGTACAACATTAACTACCCTACAGTCTTCTGGCACCACACCCGCATCTAACAATGATTCCTATTCGGTTTCTTCTCCAGCTTTCCAGTGTCCTTGGACATATCTGTTCGGGCCTGTGAGATTTATTCACTTTCATTCGTCTTAGAACATCCAGCATTTGACTGTAATGCAGACTGTGCTCAAAGTATCTCTATTAACTGTCTCGAGTTCCCTACTCTTCATATCTTTCCATGAGTGCCCCATGCCTCTTATTTTCTATTCAGGGCTTCAATTTCTTTCATCATCCACAAGTTCTTACTCACACATGCCTTGTCGACACTCTAACATGAACATATATATCCTGAATGCTCACTATCATACTTTTAAAAGCATACCACTTTCTTAATGCCCCTTTGCCTGCAAATTACCTACTCCAATTTTTACAGTTGCTGTCAATTACCAAAGTTGGTCTTGCCCCAAATTAGAATTGTAATTACAAGCTGGAAAGGGTGCAGAGCAGATTTACAAGGATGCTGCCAGGGCTAAAGGGTCTGAACTATAGGGAGAGGTCGAGTAGGCTGGGACTCTATTCCTTGGAGCGCAGGACTATGAGGGGTGATCTTATTGAGGAGTATAAAATCATGAGAGGAATAAATCGGGTAGATGCACCGAGTTTCTTGCCCAGAGTAGGTGAATCGAGGACCAGAGGACAAAGGTTTAAGGTGAAGGGGAAAAGATTTAACAGGAACCTGAGAGGTAACTTTTTCACAGAAAGGGTGGTGGGTGTATGGAACAAGCTACCAGAGGGGGTAGTTGAGGCTGGGACTATCCCAACATGTAAGAAACAGTTAGACAGGTACATGGATAGGACAAATTTGGAGGGATATGGACCAAACACGGGCAGGTGGAACTAGTGTAGCTGGGACACGTTGGCCGATGTGGGCAAGTTAGGCCGATGGGCCTGTTTCCACACTGTATCACTCAATGACTCTGATTCTAATTTGTGGACCAATCCTGCCCTTATCCATTACTATTTTAAAGCTACAATAGACACAAAGTGCTGGAGTAATTCAGTGGGTCACGCAGCATCTCTGGAGAAGGATGGGTCACGCCGACTGGGTATAAACCAGCATCTGCAGTTCCTTTCTACACACTATTTTAGAGCTTTTAGAACTATGGTCGTTGCTAGCCCCAGAACGATTGCCCACTGACACTTCAGCCACTTAACCTGCCCAATTCCCTAAAAGTCGTAATAACGCTCTGTTGTGAAGCATCTCCTTTGCTGCAGCTAACATTTATATGCCGCATGGTTACTGCTGGGGTTGCCACCACTTTGGAAAAGGAACCCCACATTCTTTTCAGAAGATGGTGGGAATATTCTTGCTACTCCCAGTATAACATTCAAGTAACTTTTTTTCTGCAAATTGTATCTTTTTGTCATTTCCACTGTCAGCAGTGTCTGCCTCAACGTCAACCATGTTTGCAGTGGAGGGTTCAATCAGACACTTGATCCCTCATTTCCACAAGAACTGCAGTTATTTAGATCAAAGTCCCACTTATCTCTCATCACCAATTTGGCCGGCACCAAACATTTAGATATGCCAACATAACGGATCAATAGTGTAGGAAGGAACTGCAGATCGACACAGAATGCTGGAGTAACTCAGCGGGACAAGCAGCATCTCTGGATAGAAAGAATGGGTGGCTTTTTCGGGTCGAGACCTTCGGTTTCAGTCTAAAGTTCATGAGGTCATAAGGACTTAGGTCATTTGGCCCATCAAGTCCAATCCATCATTCAATCATGACTGATTAATCGCTCCCTCCTAACCCCATTCTCTGAGTTCTCCCCATAACCCCTGACACCTGTACTAATCAAGGAACTGCAGATGCTGGTTTAAACCGAAGATAGACAAAATGCTGGAGTAACTCGGCGGGACGAGCAGCATCTCTGGAGAGAAGGAATGGGTGACGTTTCGGGTCTGAAGAAGGGGCTCAACCCGAAACGTCAACCATTCCTTCTCTCCAGAGATGCTGCCTGTCCCATTGAGTTACTCCAGCATTTTGTGTTTTATAAGGGATCAATACCTCTCTAAATGAAAGAGAGGCATTGACTTGTCACTGTTGCAATGAACTGACTGCAAATTAGAACTGATTCTATACAAAAAGGTAATTATTTTAGTCAACAATTTTACAGCAAGCAACTGCACAACAACAGTCTGATAGATACAAAAAGGCATAATAAAAGTGAATTAGTTGTTAGAGTATAACTAATATGCTCATAATCCATAGGCCTGTGTACCTACATTTATCCATGTTATATCCCAATTTAGAGTACGCCTTGGGTAACAAGCACCTCAATAGGCAGGAAATGCGGTACAATGTACTAATACTATTCTCTAGCCCGCCAACCACCCCCACCCCCACACCCCATCAATTCTTCTCGAAAAGTTTTAGCTATATTGATTTTTTTTCTTCCATTGAACAAAGAAATGTTAATTTGACAAGTAAAGCCAGCAATACTTCGGGAGACGTGTTAATTCTTCAATAACATGGATATAAAGAATTGACGTAAATATAAATGTTTAAAGAACCCAATTTACATGTTAATTAGCATTCCAACTTCTAAATGGCCTTTCCAAACTAATTATGTCTTTGAAAAAACCTGGAATCGAGTGGGGCCTTGACAATATATTTTTCGTTTGCAGTGCTAGATTCAATTCTCCTCATTAATTTAATCATAGCCCTTGATATATAAGGTCACAGCTGCTAATTAGTAACCTGCATTGCAGATATTTTGCCTGATAAGCACACTTATTATTTCGATTAGCACCAGCTGTTTATCATCAATCACAGCCTTAGCAAGCTGGACTAACAACTGTTTCCGTCACAAGTGATTACGATCTTTTCTTTCCCCCCCCCCCCCCCAAAATGGAAAATCCCTCGGTACTGGTTGCCGAGTACCGATTTCATCAACTAAAATCTACACAACTTTCCACCAATGTAGCTTTTCTGCAGATATATTATTTGGCTGAATGGATAAATACAAACATTGTATCTTGCTAAACTTGCATTCAGATATACAAGGGCAAATCATGAATGTAAACATTATGGAAAATCAAATTGATGTTAATTCATGTACATCAAGGAATTCTTAGCATAATAGATAATATTAAGTATATAGATATAAATAATATATTTAAGATAGACAAAATGCTGGAGTAACTCAGGGGGCAGGCAGCATCTCTGGATAGAATGAATGGGTGACGTTTCGGGTCAAGGCCCATCTTCCACCCATTCCTTCTATCCATAGATGCTGCCGGTCCCGCCTGAGTTGGGGCTACTCACTATCTCGCGGTCTAGGCTTAAGCTCAGGTGTGACCGCGCTTTTGCGGTTGCAGCTCCTAGACTGTGGAACAGCATCCCTTTCCCCATCAGAACTGCCCCCTCCATCGACTCCTTTAAGTCCAGGCTCAAAACCTATTTCTACTCCCTAGCGTTTGAGGCTCATTGAGGAGGTGCTGTGAACTGTTTGCGTGCTACTGTATGTTTCATTTTTTTTCCTTAGTACCTAATCAGATGTACAGCACTTTGGTCAACGTGGGTTGTTTTTAAATGTGCTATACAAATAAAATTGACTTGACTTGACTTGACTTGAGTTACTCCAGCACTTTGTGTCTCTCTTCGGTGTAAGCCAGCATCTGCAGTTACTTCCTACACTATAGATAATATATTTCATAAGCACATGAGCAGAGAAAAATTAAAAGCCAAACATTATTAGTTTACTAGTGTCCTTGGTTAAGCAAGAGAAATGAGTGAAACAAGCTTGCAGAAAGCATCAGAATTCATTCCAGTCTATAGCATTAAGCAACTTTTATAGTTGTGTCCATATCTTGTTTATAAAATTCCATTTATTAACTTCAATGCAGGCAAACTTCAGGAAGAATGTACAGTTGCTGTCAAATGCCCCATTTCGTGCAAGCGACCATGAATTTCTAAGTAAGGATACCTTTACAAGCAGCAAGCCTCATATTTTGTATTTGTTAATGTAGCAAGTGTTTAGTGGTATTATTTTAATTATATTTGGGAATACAAAGGATGATTTAAAAAAAATACATCTGCACAAAATAATGTTTAAAAAACATAAAATTTATAAACATGCAGATCTATTCTTCAATAATTGATAACACCCATGACATAATATTTAGTCATATTATAGAATTCCTCAATTAAATGAAGAACATATTCCCTCCGCTCAGTAATGAAAGCTTATGATGAAGCTGGCATGGTCCTCCTACCCTGGAGATAACCCTTGGAGGTCAAATGAAGCATCCCAATTTAATTATACTCAGTGGGTCCCCACTCTACCAGGACTAAAGCAATTACCAGAAAGGAGAGGCAATAGAGAATATGAATGATGAATCATCCCTCGTCAATGAATTATGAAGAAAAAAAATCAAATCAGAGTGTGCAAGCAGCATCCCAGTCTTGAATCTTTAGATTGGTCTCATTCAAGACATTTATTAGGTCAATGTGTCCTGTCACACTTGACACTTAGCATTGGAACAGTGGTATGAAAACCCCAATTTCTACCCAAACATTTGTGAAAAATATGAGAAGCTTATTCCAAACAGAACCTTCTTATAGGGGCACAACATAAATTTTATTCATTGATAGAATGCAGGGAAAACAAATAAGGCTAGTAATTATCGATCATGGGAAGTTGATAATGGGCAGCCTTTTTGAAGCTTTGCTGTCTATTCAGTGAAGCTACTCCAATTGTGGATGGTGTTATCCAAAAGATCTGATGAACTGCAACAACGCAATTTGCAAACAGAATAGACTGCGGATATGATCCATCAGTAATGAAGGAAATTGATGTTCATGGAAACGGATGTCATATCAATGAAGTAAATTACTTTAACCTGAATACTTTCAAGCAGTGAATACTGGAGTTGTCTAAATCCACATCAGGGTGGGTCTTACTCTTGACCTTGAGCTTGTGCTTGTAGTGGGTAAAAAGTTTTTGAGGTGTTAGTTGTGTCGCTTGTCACAAGATATCTCTTCCCCAACTTAATCTTCTTTCCACTGGGTTATACATAACATTTCAACCTGCATTTAGAGTCAGCATGTTTCGGTAAGTTTCTACCAAACATTGCAAATTTTCTGCCTGAATAATTGCATTCTTCATACAACTATTGTTAGTAACCACAGTACATTGAGAAAAAATGTATAATGGAAAACATTTCAACTCTATTTCAATCCCAGTGCTGCTGTAGATCATAATTAGAATCTGCATCTTATTGTAGCTTTTTCAAGAATTGATAAATAGTTAACAATATCCAATATGCCACCATGATTTGTGCATGTTATCAAATGCAGCTATTTATTAGAGTCAGAGTCATACAGCATGGAAACAGATCCTTTGGCCCTGCACTTCCATGCTGACCAAGATGTCACATCTAAGCTAGTCTTATTTGCCCACATTTGTCCATAAACCTTCCCTATTCATTTATCTGCCCAAGTGTCTTTAAAAATGCTGTTATAGCATCCACCTCAACTACCTCCTATGGCAGCTTGTTCAATATACCCAAGAACAGGTGGAAAAGATGCTCTTTAGGTTCCTAATAAATCTTAAAACACAATGATTTGGCTGGATAACAAAAAGGTTTTTTTTCACCATATCATGGTATACATGACAATGATAAACCAGAACCAATCAAACCAATGGCTTGGGAAATAAAGTCTGGCAGTCAATCAAGTTTCAGTTTATTGAGAAAATTAGCTCTTATTTAAGAAGCGTGAACCATATGTATACTCATTACTTCACTTCACATTTGTATCTTTTGCATTATTTTATCATCATTGCAATAAACAAAAATAATAAGCCTAAACACTTCTTACCCAGGCAATTTTCTGCTTAGCATTTAAAAATAAATAAAATGTGGATAATTAGCAATTTTCCAAATCAGAACATGTAAATTGTTCCTCAGCCGATAAACCAGGACCCAATCAACTGTACCTGGTGTTATTAAATCCAGGGCTTCTCATCCGTGATCATAAAGCAGAAATCTTCCAATCGAACTAAAATATTAATTCTGATTTTTTCAGTAATACTGCCAGACCCACTGAATTATTCGAACATATTGGCCTACAAATTCATATGTGGCCTTTGTTTCAGGTGTAACACCAGCATCAGCAAATTCCTTAACACTTTCTGTTAAAGTTCAGAAGACTTGATACTCATGAGCATTCTCCAAAAGGATCCTGTCCGAAGCATCACTTATACATCAGAGATGCTGCCTGACCTGCTGAGTTACTCCGGCACTTTGTGCCCTTTTATGTATACCAGCATCTGCAGTTCCTTGTTTCTCCAAAAGAATGGCAATTGATTCCCTCCTTTAGCACTGCTCCATTTCAGGAGACAGTATTAACTGTCAAATTTCACGAGTTAATTGCACCTTTCCATATAACCCTGACCTCAGGAATTTTCCCTTCAAGAAATGCATGCAATCTAATCAACATGCTTTCGATCAATCAGGATGTTTGCATGCTGAAAGATTGGGAATGGCTGGCAGAATCCTCACTGGGACCAGTGAAGTCTTCATGGCCTTCTTATGAATCATGTGCACTGGAGGCAGCATAATAATACAAAGAAATATAGACTGTAGAACAGTACAGCACAGGAACAGGCCCTTTGGCCCGCAATTTTGTGCCAAACATAATGCCAAGTTAAACTGGTGAATCTGTGGAATTCTTTGCCACAGAAGGTTGCGGAGACAGTCGGTGGATATATTTAAGGCAGAGATAGATAGATTCTTGATTTGAACAGGTGTCAGAGGTTAGTGTTCAAGAGTGATACGGTGTGGAAACAGTGTGCAACTAGCCCACACCGGCCAACAATGTCCCAGCTACACTAGTCTAATGGGGAGAAGGCATGAGAATGGGATTAGGAGGGCGAGATAGATCAGCCATGATTGAACGGCAGAGTAGAATTGATGGGCTGAATGGCCTAATTTCACTCCTATCACATAATCTTATGATCTGATCTAATCTGTCCATACATGATCCACATCCCTCCATTCCCTGCATCTCCATGTGCCTATTTAAAAGCCTCTTAAATGCCACAATCATATCTGCCTCCACCCATCACCCTGGCAATGTACTCCAGGCCTTCACTACTCTAAAAGGAAATTGCCCCAAACATCTCCATTGAACTTCCCCCCCTCACCTTATTGCTGGGCCCTCAAATGATGGACATTTCCTCCCTCAATGGTGCTTTTATTGTCACATAGGTGAAGTGCTCACACTGAAATTCTTTTTCATAAAAAAAGTCCAATAGAATATTGCCATACCCCCAATTAGCAAGTGTATAGAAATAGTCTACTGAGCCCGTATGCAAACGGTACCATATTTTGGCGGCATTTCCAAAATCCACACTCTAGTTCTAGGAGCGTCGCCTGTTCCAGGCAAGTCCCAGTCTGTTGTGAACCTCCAGCCATCTCATTCCTTGGGCGTCTATTCCCACCCATCTACCTTTGCTTCCCGGAGGTGCCTCTTGCAGCCGACCACAAAGGCGTGATAAGTCAGACCCCAGTTCCGTCTCTTCTGCCGGCCTTGCTCCTCTTCTGTCACGATCGTCATCACTGGGTCCATCCACTGGTCTTCAGGAGACCAGCAGGTGCCGGCACAGTGGCTTCCTGGGAAAAAGATTCTGACTGCCTTATCTATGCCTCTCAATTTCATACACTTCTATCAAGTCTCCCTGAACCTCTGATGATCCAGAGGAAAGCAGAGATAGCATGTTCCAGAAGAACATATGTTCTCCAGGTATCTGCAGGACCCCGAAAACCATTAATACTTCCACTGTTGAGAATCTGTACTGCAGCTAAATGCTCCTCCCTATTGGCCTTCCATCACAGTGAGGAGAGGACTGGAGGAGACTCACTGTGATGGATGTTTTCTTGATGGATGTTTCTTTTGTGTGTTTTGGGGGTTGTGTAATTTTAATGCCTATTTTGATGCTTTTGTTGTTGGACTGTGGGTGACTGAATTTCGTCCAATTTGGATGACAATAAAGCTATCTTGAATCTTGAATCTTGAATCTATTGCGAATATCAAATACGAAGTCAACTAAAAAAAAGAAAGTTTTCCACTTTGCTGGTTGAATGTTCCCACCCCCAGTGAGACATGGACCACTCTAGCTTTGGGTGCAGTACAATAAGTATTTGCCTGCAACTTCTGGAAACCACAACCACAAGCTCACGCAAGTGCCTACACTGCTCTCAAAGTCAAATTCGAGGTCGTCCTCAGGCACAGAAACATTTATCGAGATTATTGCAGACCATTTCCCCTGAAATATGTCACATCTGACTTGCTACTTTCACAGATGTAGTGAACAGCGGCACCTCTTAGTTTTGCTATTGAATTTTAACTAAATGCACAGTAATAGCTGCAACATCTATTTTCAGAGAATCATTACACTCCAAGAATATTGTTGTTTTCATAAGAAACTGATCACTTTGCCTACTCATTTTCAGGACAAAGTCTTGTAATGAAAGCTGGGGAAACGATAGAGGCAGCCTTCAGGAAAGAGGTGATAGACTTCAAGATCCAAGGAAATAAATTTTCCAAACCCTCCCAGAGGTGCAATCTTTTCTCTAGTTCCGCCAGATGTTGACATTTTTCTTCTTTTTATAACTAAGTTTCACACCTACTCAGTCAGTTGGGCATTTAAACATTTAATAGCCTTGGAATTAAGAAACAGAATCAAAAAGCTTGAAGCAAAAGGAGGACATTCAACCCATCAAATTCATACCAGTCAAATGTCGGCACAGTGGTGCGGCAACAGAGTTGTTGCCTGACAGCACCAGAGACCCTGGTTCGATCCTGACTCCGGGTGCTGTCAGTACAGAGGTTGTATGTTCTCTCTGTGACCACATGGGTATTCTCCTGGTGCTCCGGTTTCCTCCCACATTCCAAAGACGTACAGGTTTATAGGCTAATTTGGGATTGGTAAAAATTGTAAATTGTCCCTAGTGTGCAGGATTGTGTTTGTTCACAAGGTATGGGGTGATCGCTGTTCGGCACGGACTCGGTGGCCTGAAATGCCTGTTTCCCCGCTGTATCTCAAAACTAAACTAAATGAGAGCTACCCAACCCAATCCCACCTCCTAGCACAAAGTCCACAACCCTCTGCCAGTCACAGCACTTTGGTGTGTGGGAAGGAACCGCAGATGTAGGTTTAAACCAAAGTTAAACACAAAATGCTGGAGTAACTCAACGGGACAGGCAGCATCTCTGGAGAGAAGGAATAGGTGACATTTCTGGTCAAGACCCTTCTTCAGATCTTTGATGCATGTCCAAGCATTGTTTAGATGTGATGAGGGTTTCTACTTCTACCGTACTTTGAGTCTTTGTGTTCCACACCCCCCCCACCCCCCACCCCCCCACCCCCCACACCACCTGGGTGATAAACATTTTCTTCTGCACCTCTTATTCTTTGACTTATGAATTTAAATGTATGTCCTTTGGTTTTTGTCTCCTTTGCAAAAATGAATATATATTCTTCCTACTTATTCTCCCTAGGTCTTTAATTTTATATATTTCTATTAACTCTTCCCTTAGACTTCTCCATTCCAGAGTAAACAAGGCCAGCCTCCCCAATTTTCGATCATAAGAATGAATTTTCAGCTCTAGCGGCATTCTCAAAGTCCTGCCACGCTCTCTCCATTACAGTTTCACCTTTCCAATAATAGTGACCAAAACTGTAGTACTCAGTCTGCGACCTAACAAAGATTGTGCTTCACTCTAGCATAACCTCCCTCTTATATTTTATGCTTTGGTCAATAGCGAAATAAGAACCACAAATTTGGCTTTTTAATTACCTTAAATACCTGCCCTGCTACCTTAATAATCAATGGCCATACACTCCAAGGTTTCTCTGTTGCCTACCCTAAAGGCATTGCCTCATCATTCCTTGGATTAAGATTTATTACCACCTTTCTTCCCAGTTACCAGGTCACTTAGATCTTCCTGATTTTTAAAGGTGCCCTCTAACATGTCAGCCTCTCTAAATGTTTGTATCATCTATAAGCTTCAATATTGTGTTCCTGCATGCATTTTATATACAAACAGTTTGGATAAAGCCTGGAGCACCAAGTCTTCTGGAACCCCTCTGGTCATATCCTTCAGCTCGGAACCACATAGACTTGGGGGGCATTGATTTTATCTTTGCACCATTATTGTTTGGTGTATATTCTTGTTGTTTATTATGGTATTTACAGAGTACTATTTTACATAGTGCAGAAAATGAACTGCAGATACTGGTTTATTCCATAGATTTGAGTCTTGAAATTTTTAGTCTAAAGGAGGATCCTGACCCAAATCAGCACCATCCTTTTTTTCCTCCAGAGATGCTGGCTGGCCCGCTGAGTTAGTCCAGCACTTTGTGTCCATCTTCTGTACTATATTACAACATATCAGTTGTGCTGCTGCAAGTAAAAAAAAGTTCAATTTCAGCACAAATGACAATAAAATACTCTTGAGTCTTGGTGAATCTCCACAAACGTGGGTTACAAACTCCTACTGTACAAACTACCCAGACTTGTCAATGTCTACAATTAGTCACCTCTCCTGCAGATATAGGCACAGTTGAGCGTTTGAATTTTTTTTCATAATTTAACATGGAGATTAAAATATTTGACATAAAATGGTTCTATATAATGATCTCAGGAAATGTTATTAACTTTACCTTAGTAGCTGGCATCTCGGCTCAATTACAATACTTTTTTGATAATGTTGTTGCTCTACCCAGTTCAAGTTTCATTTTCCACATTGCTGTCTTGAATAATGCATTATAGGGTGGTAAGAATTAAAATTCAGCTCAGCACCCAAGGTCTTAATCAGCCGATGGTAATTTGCATCAATCTCTTTACGACATCAATGCTTTCAGCGACAAGTGGATATACCAATAACTGTAAAAATGCATAGGTGCCTACAGCCACTGCTATGGTCTGCTTGTGTGTCCTCAGAAGTGAACTTCAACCATGACTGGAAACCAGCTGTGCAGCCTGCAATGCAATCATACAAACCACTGCTTTGGAAGCCTATCTTCATTAATATTTGATCACCCAGCTGCAAATGTAAAATAGTTCTTTGGTGCCCCCATTAGCTGTTATGTTATGTGCTCACCTGTGATATTTGAACAGTTCTCTCTGGATGTAATGAATAACATTCCTATGCCATCTCTTTATATGACAAGTGCTGCAGATTCATTTGCCACAGAGTTGGAAGGAAGAAATTAGAAAGATAGCAGCGCATATTTGCTTTCATTTGTGTACTGGTTGAGTTTTGATTATTTTGGTCTTGTGTTGAATAGTAAATGATAACTATGAATTCATTACTTGCAATGCTTTAGTCTCTGAGATTATTTCATTCACTGTTGTACCAAGAAAATAAGGATAATTACATTTCATGAAACTACTAGAAAGTATTTTAATGCCTACACTAAATTCACACATTTCCCCAGGATGTCATCTCCAGTAGATTAGTGTAAATGTGGTCTATTGTAGTGGCTGCACACTCTGCACTGAAGTCAATGCAACTGAACTTCAGAAGCAAAGTAGAACGTAAAGCAGCCTATTTTTGAAGGGGCATTAAGCATATAGACGCATGTATACTTTTGCCACTCGTGATATAGCAGAAATATTCCCTTTTCAGATTAAAGCAGCTCAAACGTTGCAAGTAGTTCATTATAGTCACCGATATATCACTCACTGTGTCAGAGGGCACAATAATTTTACAGCAGCAACATTGGATAGCTGTAATGCAAGGGTTCGCAACCTGGGGTAAATTTACCCCCGGGGGTAAAGTTTGCCGAGCCAGGCGATAAATTTGAACAAAATAATAATGTTAAAAATTTCCCCTTTGTCGGTTGCTTTATTATGGTAGAAGTGTAAACTCAAATTACTGAACAAAACAGGGTGGGGGTAAATTTACTTCTGGAAAGTTGCCAGGGGTAAACGGGACAAAAAAGGTTGGTAACCCCTGCTGTAAAGCATAGAGAACGTTGTAATACAAGTTGCCAAACAATATCAGCAGGAGTGGAGAAACGGGTGGATATGGCAAAAGGAAGTATTACAGAAACAGAAATGCAGTGTTGGGAAGTGGTATGTGCTGAGTTGGTTAAGCTATAAAAAACGAAAAGGCAGAAATGTAAAAACTCAAAAATAGCATCAAGAAACAGAAGGGACAATAGAAAGGGGCCTTGATGATCTCAATTTACCGAAGGGTATGGGGAAGAGGGACACCCCATATCTGTGCAACGATTATTAACCCAGCAATAAAGGACGATGACTTCCAAGTCACTCTAGAACTCCAAGAAAAGCGACAGCAATTTAAATGTAACTGTTGAAATAAGGCAGTGACAAGTTTTTGGTGAACAGTGAGTGAGAGAAAGTTGTTCAGTAGTTTGAATAAACAGAGAACGGTGGTACATTCAATACTAATGCAGAAAAGTAAAAGGGTATGAAAGAAGAATAATCTTTATTACAACAGAGGGCCTTTGGAAGCTTGTATTTAAAAGAGATTAAGAGGAACAGATAATGTTGGAGGCGTGGGGGAATAGCTGGAAGCACTGAAATCCAGCTGGGTTGGGTTGAAGCAGAAGTAGTTAAATGTTATAGAATCAAAACAATTAAAGGCTGAATGTGAGGTGATGAAATACAATTTCAAATATTGATTGACCTAGAAAGTGAAAAGAAAGGAATAAAAAGGATAGGGACCAAGCAAATTCAAAAGGTAAGTGGCTTGGTTGAAACCATGGGGGGAAAATATTCAAAAACAGAAATGAGATATCGTCTCATCAGAGACTAACATTAATTCTGTTCTCTCAGGATCCCCTCCTATATCTCTATGGGAGACATCTTCAGATGTTAACTTAGCCCCACCTGCTACCATGGAAAAATAATTCCTCTCGTACATGGGCTATCTTAATCACTTCTGTAATCAAAATTCAAGAAAAAGCCCCATTCTTAGCCATGTTTCATTGCAAATGCATTCTGCAGAAACAGTAGATTTAGAGCACAAACAAGTTTATTGGCATGTAAGGTAGATGCAGCATTTAGAAATTGTTGTAGCTGAGATTAGAACCGACCACACTGACCTGTGTACTGTTATACAAAGGAAATAGCTTACATTGAATTCTGCCTGCAAAACCATGCAAGCTTGCAGTTGGAACAAAGACAATGAAAAAATAAACTTGCTGCAATCATTGAAGTGGGAGTGAGGGACTTGAGAGGGGAAAGGGATAAAGTGTGGTGACTTTAATTAGTGGTAGTTTTTGTAAAACTTCCAAAACTAATTTTCAGAATCTGGACATCAGTGGCAACAACAGCAGATATTGTCTGAACTGCCCATGATATGAGGTGGTAACGCGTTACCTTATTGAATCACTGAAGTTCTTCTCTGGAAGGTATGCTCACAGCGCTGTTCGATAGAAGGTTCCTGGATCGACCCAGCAAAAAAGATCAACAATATGTTTCCAGGTCAAGATCGTAAGTGGCTTAGAAGGGAATCTCCTGGTGATGTGTCCCCATGTACCTGCTGCCCTTTAGATGGTAGAAGTTACAGATTTGGGAGATTTTGGAATATCTGAGCAAGAAACCGCATTTTGTGGATAGAACTCAGAACACATGGGCATAGATGGCAGGGGGAATGATTGTCTAGGGTGCTTAATTGGGCTATAATCAAGTGGACTGTGTTGTTCTGGATGTCTTTAAGCTTCTTGAGAACATTTGACACAGCACTCATCCAGGTGAGTGCAGACTATTCAATTGTGCTCTTGACTTGTGTCTTATGCATGATGGAAATGCTTTGCGGTGCAAGAGTCATACAACATAGGATGCCCAACCGCTGATCTACACGTAGCCACAGTTTATAAAGCCTAGCTGAGTTCCTGGTCAATGTTAGCCACATTGATTGCAGGAAACTTGATAATAGCTAGAAATAGGAATGGTAAGTGGTTGGACTTTCTTATTGGAGATGGTCATTACCTGGCACTTCTTCGGCTAACATGTTACTTGCCATATACATGAACGTTTTCCAAGTCTTACCACATGCTGCTTCTTTTGTCAAGGAGTGGAAAATTGTGCAGTGAACATAATTTCAGTGTTTATGATGAAAAAAGGGTTATTGATGAACCAGTGTTGGTCATTGACTTGGGTTTTACCAAGGCACCTTCATGCCACATTCGGTCAAGGAGAGGCACTGTCAATTAGACTTCAACTCTTCGGTCGATGTTTGAACAAAACCCTTAATGAGATCTGAAACTGAGTAGTCGAGGTGGTCACGGTGGTGCAGCAGTAGAATTGCATCCTTACAGCACCAGACACCCGGTTCGATCCTGATCATGGGTGCTATCTGTACGGAGTTTGTATGTTCTCCCCGTGACCAGCGTGGGTTTTCTCCGGGTGCTCCGATTTTCTCCCACACTCCAAAGATGCACAGCTTTGTCGGTTAATTGGCTTTGATAAAATTGTACATTTTCCCTAGTGTGTAGGATAGTGTTAGTGTACAGGGTGATTGCTAGATGGCACGGACTCAGTGGGCCCGTTTCATTGCTGTATCTGAACTAGTCCTGGCAACAATCCAAACTGGGCATTGGCAAGCAGGTTAATGGGCAATAGGTACTACCAGATCATGCTCTGCCTCATCGGTCTAAAGCTCATGAGCAGATGGTTGATGTGTGCGCTAACTTCACAATTATTATGACAGAGCCTTCCAAAGACAATGGATACAGTCTTCTGCAAACTTGGGCAGGTTCCAGTGATATAATTGTACTGGAACAGATTGCCTAGACGTACAGCTACTTCTGATGCCCATGAAGTTAAGTACAACTGGTCCCACAGGTTTCACTGTACCTGGTGGTCTGTATTTCTTGATATCACATGGAGTGAATCAAATTCCGACTTTAATGATGGCGAGGATCACAGGAGGAAGCAGGCAAGGATCACCCATTCCACTTTCCTGTATGACATGATTAATTACACCACTTTTACCTGACTGTTTGCCACCCTGTCTGTAATCTTGCTTTTTTGTACATCTTGCAAGAAGGAGCTGTTTACACTGTATCTTTTCCATCATCACCTTCAACTGCCGGCTACAGAAATTCTATGTTCCTCGTGATGTTATGTATGATCCTTCAGCCAAGGCCGGATTAACAAAGTAGCAAAAGTAGCATTTGCTACGGGCCCCGCGCTTTCGAGGGCCCCGCGCTAAATGCTTGAAATGGGCATCCCACTGAGGGACACAGTGTTGCACGCGCCACCCCCCCCCCCAACTGCCGCGGTTAGAATGTGTTGGTGGCGGGGCTGCACAGACCAATGGGCAGCCAGCGCGTCACCGCCCAACCTCCGGCCCTCTTACTCCACACACCTCCGGCCTCACCCAAACACCTCACGCCTCCGGACACCTCTGCTTGAGTGCGTTCGGGGAGCGGGGCCGAGTGCATTCGGGGAGCGGAGGTTGCAACCCCCCTCCCGGCCTGGGCGGCCGTCATCGGTGGAGCGGTAGCATGTGGCCGCTGGCTGGGTGAGGTCACATGGGGTGCAGGCGGTGACATCACTTTGTCCCGTATTTAAGGCCCCTGTATAACATATGCTATGGGGCCCCGCACTAGCTTAATCCGGCCCTGCCTTGTGCTCATTGTAAAGAGAGGTCAGATTTAAACAGGATTTCAGAATATTAATACTTTGTTCTATGACACCTCTGGCACTGGCATAAGCAGCAATGTATCCATTCTCTTTGGAAGCCTCAGTCATAATAATTGTGCAGGTAGCGCACACATCAACTTTAGGCCCATGAGTATGATCGGTTGTTTGTCAATGGCACAACAGCCTCCTGGATGTCTGGCATTCACAGCTGTACACGATAAACTACATCCTGGTTCTCATCTTGTAGAACAAAATGGTTTTGCATATCACCTTGTACCTGCCAGTCTGTAGCACAGACTAGCTCATCCCTTCCTAAAGGAGGTGTCTGGGGTAAGATTTTACTTTTTATGTATTTGTTTTTTTGGAGGTTTTTTGCTTTTATTTTACACACACACACACTGATGGATTTCTGAAATGTGCTGGCATGGGCGGTGGTGGAAGCAGATACAATTGTGACATTTAAGCATTGTTTGGTTAGGCACGTGGATAAGCAGGGAACGGAGTGGTGTGGATCACATATCGGCAGAGGCGATTAGTGTAACTTGGCATCATGTTTTTGTATGGAGATTGTGCACTGAAGGGCCTGCTCCTGTGATGTTGTATATCCCAGCCTGCTAGCCCATTTCTATTAGGACGCACATGAATTTCAGCGGTGACCTGAATATGCTGAATAGGCCCACCTACTGCCGACAGGAAGTGATGAATTTCACTGATGCAGATTTGGCCACCTTCCTTGGGGAAATGGGCTACAGGTCTTTAGTGGTTTAAATATTTGCTCAATAATCCCTGGTGGAATCCCAAAAGAAAAATAATCAGAAATATTTAACTTATTTTTTCTGGACTAATATAAAAATATGAATTTGGAGCCAGAGTAAATGATAGCAGCAACAGGCCATCCAGCAAATCCAGCAAATCCAGCAAATCCAGCCTTATCCACCATACATGAACGTAACCTTAACTCTGCATTCATCTGCCCCAGCAACTCTTCACCCACTTGCTTTCCAAGTATTTGTTTGCCTCTGCCTTTTAAATGTTCAACTTCCACCTATCCTTTAATGAAGCATTCCAAAAGGTCACAATGCTCAGGGAAAGAATTGTGCTTTATCAGTCTTAAATAAGCTACATATTATTCTTAGGGAGTAATTACTATGTCTAGGCTCTAATGCACAAGGAACAATCCTCTCCACTTGCATATTTTCAAGACCACTCGGGATCTTGCTTGTTTCAATCAAATTACTTAACAGTCTTTTAAACTCCAGCAAAATAAGATTAGCTATTCCATCCTTAATAGATAATCCAGGAATTCCACTTACTTTCTCTGAACAGTTTCCAAGCATTAGCATGCTTCCCCAAAAAACCAATATCGGTTTCATCAATGTACTGTATAACTGAAGCACAAATTCTAATTCCATATTCAATTCTCCCAGTAATAACAATAACATTCTGTTAGTTTTCCTAATTATTTGCACTAGATGTATAATAGGCTTTAAGGAGTCATGCATCATCACACTCAAATCCCACTGCATGTCAGAGCACAACTCGAGCAAAATACAAAGTGCTAGAGGCACTCTGCAGGTCAGGCAGCATCTGCAGAGGGAAAGGACAGGCAACGTTTCGGATCTGGACCATTTTTCAGAATCTTGTCGATTCTTTCTGCAGATGCTGCCTGACCCGTTGAGTTTCCCCAGCACTGTGTTTTGCTCAAGATTCCAGCATCTTCAGTTTCTTGTGTCTCAGAGCACAACTTAATTAACCACAAAAAATATTAACAGTGTTATCCTAGCCAGATAACGTAGTATACTATTTTTTTTCCTTACTAATTTCAGAGCTCTTTATTTACATAACATTTTTGGTTTTAATGCCAAAATAAACAATCTCACATTTCTACATATTATTATAATCCTTTTGCCAGCTCTTCGTTCTCCCACAAAATCTATCTACATTCCACTGTGTCCTCCCTATGTCCTCTCCACAGTTCATTATACTAACTTTGTGTCATTGGCAAACTTAGCAACCATAGCTTTGATGCCTTCATCCAACTCATTTATACAAACTGCAAGAAGTCAAGGCCCCACCACTAATCCCTGCAGCACAGCGATCATTGCAAACAGAAAAAAGTTCTCTGGATGATCATTTTCCTTGTGAGCTAGATAATCTTCTATCAGTACGTATTTTCCTAAATAATTTTTGTTGTGGTACTAATTAAAATGCCATAGAAATCTTTACATAATACATCCACTAGATCCCCTTTATCTGCAGCACAATTTACTTTATCAAAAAGATTTCCAATAGGTTGGTCCAAAAAGGATTTTTCGAAACCGTATTGCCAGACAATTTGTAAAACAAGTGCGTAAATCTTTAATAATGACATATACCAATATTCCTGTGACAAATTAAGCTAACTAATCCTGTTTCCCACTTGGTTTCCTCCCTTTCGAATGAAGGAGTTACTTTTTTATTTTCCAAAATAACAGAATCTTCCCTGAATCTAGAAAACTTAAGTAAAATTAAGACACCAATCATCATTTTGAGACCCAAGGATGAAGTCCATCAGAATCCAAAAATTTGTCAGTTTACAGCAGTACTCAGCACTCCCAATTTGATCAGTAAAACTACCGTAGTGATAGTAATTTTCCCCTGTTCTTCCCCCTTTTCCAATTCCAGCAGTTATTTCTGGGATATTACCTGAACCCTTGACACTGATCCAAATACCAGTTTAATTCATTTGAACCTCTCTGTTTTATATTATAATTTGCTGCAACTTTTCCCTTTTCTATTCGGCCAATATTAACTTCATTATTTCTTTTCCAGTAGAAACTCTTACTTTCCAGCTTTTTCTTGTTCACTTTTCCTTCCTCTTAATATTTTAGTCATATGTTGGACACATTTTTTTCTTACACTTTCCCACCTGCCTTTGCATGAAGGTATATATTTTTCTGGCAGTTTGACACAGTCATCAGCTTTTTAGTTAATCGTGGATAATATTCAATGGTTTCCACGAATCACGACTCCAAGAATTAGTTTTAGATACAGGTGGAAACAAGCCCTTTGGCCCACTGGGTCCGTACCGACTAAACCAGTTCTATCCCACACATGGCGGCATGGTGGCGCAGCGGTCGAGTTGCTGCCTTACAGCGAATGCAGCGCCGGAGACTCAGGTTCTGTACGGAATTTGTACGTTCTCCCCGTGACCTGTGTGGGTTTTCTCCGAGATCTTCGGTTTCCTCCCACACTCCAAAGACGTACAGGTATGTAGGTTAATTGACAGGGTAATTGTAAAAATTGTCCCTAGTGTGTGTAGGATAGTGTTAATGTGCGGGGATCGCTGGGTGGTGCGGACTCGGTGGGCCGAAGGGCCTGTTTCCGCGCTGTATCTCTAAATCTAAACTAGGGACAATTTTACAGACGCCAATTAACCTATAAACGGCTTTGGAATGTGGGTGGAAAACCAGAGAACCCAGAGAAAAACCACGTGGTCAGAGAGAGAACGTACAAACTCTGTACAGACAACACCCATAGTCAGGATCAAACCTGGGTTTCTGGTCAGAGAACGTACAAACTCTGTACAGACAACACCCGTAGTCAGGATCGAACCTTGGGTCTCAACCGCTGCACCACTGTGTTGCCCTAACTAACTTTGCAACTAGTTTCTCGCTTGCACACATCATCCTCCTAACTAGGATACAGGAATATACATTTTCTATCAAGATATTCATATATTCAATATAAAGCAGTTTCATCGGGACAAAATACAATTGTTATGGAAATGGGATGAGTCCTCAGGGATGCCAGTTAAATATCTGGAATTACAATATCAACAGTTTCTTATTGTGCTGCTTTGAACAGAAATGCAGAAATCTGGCTCCCGATAGAAAAGGGGAGGGAAACACAACTTCCTGACCCATTCCAGTCATTGCAACCATCAAAATAGAATTCCATTCCGTATTTCTCTGATGGAACAGAGTATTCCAACAGTACTGGTAAGAGAAATCATATAGCACTCTTTAAACACACGTGACCAAATGTTCAAATAAAAACACACAACTCATTATTGAAGATGACAAAATGTTTTGCTAATGAGTATGGTTTCAAGCAATGTCCCTAAAGGAGGAATAAGGTAGAGAGGTTTATGAGTGCAGATGAAGTCCATTCCTAAGTTTAGATCAACGATATGTGAAGGTACATTTACTGTTGGTACCATTGGTAGAATCATTACATTTTGGAACATTTACGAGGCAAAACCTGGAGGACCAGATCAATTGCCAATGGTTCTAAGGCTGCAAACGATCATTGAGTTGATCATAGAGTTAGATGGGTATGAGGGCAAGGAGGGATTGGAGCGCAAGGATGAGTATTTGCAAATCACAGTTTAATCAGCGGTCAGCCAGTCAATTTTGCTGCGAGTTAGCTCGCAAGATTTTTAGCTAACTTTAATTTAGCTGGCAAAACCAGAGCAGCTAACCTATTGGAAAAATCAAGTTCAGAGATAATTGCTTTGAAAATGTTTTCCACAGCAGATAAAGGTGAGACAATGAGAATGACACCAGAAGGTGGAAAGGCTGATTCACATGACTGTGTGGTCTGAGGCTTCAAAAAAATAAAACACCAAGACTGCAAAAAAACATGGTTAAAACCCAGAGATCAATTGAATAAATTTGAGAGAGAGGGGGTATCATTGTTTGATTGACATTAGGAACACCATTGCTGCAGGAATACCCTCTTGACATTTTACACAAGCTTTATCGTTCAGCAAAGGTTGGGGCATTGCCAAGGAGATTGCATTAATATATTTGTTGAAACACAGGCAATTTCTTAAAACCTCTTTATTCACGAGCTCCTCTGATCAATCTGTCATTACACAGCGTATATTCTGCTTTATAAATATAGGGTCGGAAATTTTGCAGCCCTCAAATTACAGGCTGCCTGACGCAAATGCACTTAGCAGGTGGACTTGCACTTTACATGCACAGTCTACCCATGGAAGATACAAAGAACTGCAGATCCTGGTGTACAAAAAAAAACATACAAAGTACTAGAGTAACTCAGTGAGTCAGCCTGTATCTCTGGAGAACATAGATAGGTGATGTTTCAGGTCGGGACCCTTCTTTGGACTCCAAAGCGTCTGAAGAAAAATCTCGACCCGACCCGTTGAGTTACTCCAGTACTTTGTGTCTTTTTTTCTATCCATGAAGGATAGGAGGAGCCAGCGCTGCCGTCGCAGCTGCGGCTTGCCTGCAGTCCGTCTGTCTTTTGTGTTTTTTGTTGTTTTTGTCTGAATTGTAGTTTAATATGATGTAGTGTTGTATGTTATGTTTTGGGGGGGGGGGGTGGGAGGGAACGGGAACTGTAACATTCTCTCTCCAGAACGGAGACGTGACCTTTGTTCTGTGTCGTGTCTCCGTTCCCGTTGCGGCCTACCACCGGCCATTCACCTGGGACCACCTGGGGCTCTGGTTCGCAGAGCCCGCGGCGCGGACTCACCACCTGCGGCGCTGGCTGCCTGCGGATGCTACGGGCGCGGCTGCGACTTGTCTCCGGAGGCTCCGGCGCGGGCCGCGTGGACGTCGGAAGCCCGCAGACCCCTGGATGGGGGCCGACATCGGGAGCTCCGGCAACGGCAGAGGCAGCGTGTTCGCCCGCCCCGAATCGCGGGGCTTGGGTCGGCCCGTCGCGGACCTTTCACCCTCCGGCGCGGCCTGAAATAGGCCGTTGACCTTTCACCGCCCAGCGGCGGCTTCAATATCGGGAGCCCCGACCGCCCCGACGTGGCAAATCCAACAGCCTGACCGCGGGACAAGACGGCAGGGAAGAGAAAAAGACATTTTGGCCTTCCATCACAGTGAGGAGGGACTGGAGGAGACTCACTGTGATGGATGTTTCTTTTTGTTTGGTGTTAGTTGTGATTGTATGTGTTATTGCATTTTTATTGATTAATCTTATTGGTCTTATTGTTCAACTGCGGGTAATGTTTCATTTTACTACACATTTATGTGTATGTAACAAATAAACGACTATTGACTATTGATAAAGGTATGATTTGCACACCGAGGACTTGTTTAGCACGAGTTTTAAATAAACAAATATTCAATCATGTTGCACCAAAATATGTTGCAGTTACCAAGAGAAAGATCTGTCAGGAACCTTGCCATGAGAGCTTAAACATATTTTTAAAGAAAATTTGTTTATTAAAAAATTAATGATATACTGTACTTAGCAGCTTAGTAAAAATTTATTCAAACTAGCAAATAAATGGATTTTCTAATCACAGTGTCTATCACACTGTCTATTGTTAAGTTACTGAAAACAGGCTTGAAAATAAACAGCTCTGAATTAGATTCAGAGATGGGAAGCTATTCCTGATATTTTGAAAATTCACAATTTCAGAGCTAAAATGTCCCAGTTTATAACTTAAGAGTTTCAAAGCATAAAGATCAGTTTGTGAATAACACACCTGGGTGTGATCAATATTAATTTTGCCATGACCGTTTTTCAAAAATTAATGCAAATATTGAGAAATTTCAACCTGTGGTGACAGTCATTTGCATTTCGGTTTCTGTTTCTTGTGGCCTCCACACACATAACACCCCCCCCCCCTCCCCAAATTTGATCAAGGAAATGGAGGTGTGAACCATCCGATTTAGGCTGACTAATAAATTTTATTTTATTTTTAGTATCAAGTACAGGAGATCCATTTTGCAGAACTATGACAATTCAATATTTTTTATTAAGACTGCAAATAAGAATCAAATTATGCCTCTTTACTACTGATATCTCTTTTTAACATGGATATGTAAAAAAATCCTCTAATCCCACTTTACCATAAAATGTCACTTGACTCTCTATATGTGCAAGGTCAAGTGAGCTCGATTCACAATGTTATTGAAATTTGTCCAAAAAAATAATATTTTATGGCTTTTAAAGTTTTCTTTCATTTTTACCTTTGGTTACATCATCTCAAACATTGCGACTCGTGGTTAATAATGTTTACCCAAGTTTTAACTGGGACTGCCTGCCTGCATTTCCATAGTTGTTACAATCTGAACGTGTGTAGAATTTCCAAGTAGGGATTAAGATAATCCTCCACAGTGTGCAACTTGTAAATACTCTACCTTGTATCTGCAGCAGGATTTCTAGGAAACCTCTTATTTCCACATTATTTGAAAACCTGCTGGAACAATTTTATTCCAGTTTGAAATTCAAACTCTTATCATGACCTTGAGATTCTATTGACAGAACATTTGGGACACAGAGTCCAACTCGGTTCTATGCAGCCACGATTTCCAATCTACCATTTCCTAGTTTTGTCAGAGAATCAAGTACAGGAAACCCTCGCGATAATGGATCACGAGGGGGAGGGTGGTGTCCGTTATTGCACAACCCCTGGCCCCACACGTGGGTGCGCCAGAGACGGGCCGGGTACTCACGCCATCTTCATGCTGCTCGCTCTCTCCCCATCTACAACTGGAAGCATGCCACGTGTCACCAGCTCATTGGGTAACTGGGGCAAGTGGGGGGGGGGGGGGGGGGGTGGATGACGGGACGGGGCCGGTGCAACGAGAATCTGCTAGAACCAAAATCTGCTATCTAGAGGTTCATTATCATGATGGTTTACTGTACGAAGATATCACAGGCATGGCACATCTACACAAGCCCCTACAATCACCGAAGACCCTTTGTATTCAGACGATGACAGAGCATCCTCCAAGAGGATGAATCCATGCAAAGTATCAGGCCCAGACCTCATACCTGGCCGAATGCTAACCCCATACGAGGACCAAACTGGCTGGTGTATACAAGGACTTCTTCAAACTCTTGCTTCTGCAATGAGGTTCAAAAGGGCATCCCAGAGCACAAGATGAAAACAATCACTCCTGCGCCACTGTGCCGAGTCTTCTCACTGCTACTATTGGGCAGGAGGTAGAGAAGCCTGAAGTCCGACACCACCCAGAAACCATTGATCTACATTTGGAATTAACTGAAAGAATGGTCCTCTGGAGTGACCAATCCCACAGATTTCCTGTCATCAATCCCTCCACCTCAACTCTTTTCCAAGCCCTGAGCCTAGGCTCTTGTTTGAGCAGACCTGTCTGCCTGCCTCATGATTCAATAAACCATAGCTGGCAACCATATGCAGATGGCAGACTAATTTCCCATGCTCCTGTGAAAGGTTACTTGAGCAGAAGCAGCATTGTGCTTATTCACCAAGCTGGCCCACTCTTCAAAGTGTTTTATGAGATACGGCTTGCAAATTGCTAGTCTGTTTTCGTTTAAGGTGCTCTCTATTGAATAAGATAGTCTGGAGAAGGGTTCCGACCTGAAATGTCACATACTCCTTTCCTCCAGAGATGCTGCCTGACCCGCTGAGTAACTGCAATATTTTGTGTCCATCTTCGGTGTAAACCAGCAACTATTGTTCCTTCTATGGAATGGACATCGCGAGGGTGGACTCTTATAAGTACCTGGATGTTTACCTCAATAATAAATTGGACTGGACCGAAAACACCAATGCGCTATAAGGAGACTCCGGTCCTTTGGAGTGCAGGGGGCATTCCTAAGGACCTTCTACAACACGGTGGTTGCATCACCCATTTTCTATGGAGTGGTCTGCTGGAACAGCAGCATCTCAGTGGTGGAAGGGAAGAGACTTGACAAGCTGGTCAGGAACGCCAGCTCTGTCCTGGGTTGCCCCCTCGACAGTGCAGGCGGTGGGAGAGAGGAGGATGATGGCAAAGTTAACATCGCTGCTGGACAACGACTCCCACCCCATGCAGGACACTGTCACTGCACTGAGTAGCTCCTTCAGTGACAGACTTCTTCACCCCAAGTGCGTGAAGAGATATAGGAGGTCCTTCCTTCCCGGTGCTGTGAGACTGCACAACCAGCACTGCTCCCAGCAGATGAGTCAACAGTAACAGTTAGAATACAATTTATCCTTGTCTTTACTTTTATTTATAATGAATGATCTCTTGCTATCCACTTTGCTCCTGTAACACTGTAAATTTCCCTGGTGTGGGACGAATAAAGGAATATATTATTATATTATTATTATTCTAGCACTTTAATGGATAATTCTGGAATAAAATGCATCTCAAAAGTGCTTAAATAATTGCCCTGTTTCTGAGTAGAGAAATGATTCTTCCTTCAAATAGTTACAAATTTTAAAAGATGATTTAAAAAAAAAGTAATCAGGATGCTGCAGCTTTTAAGTGTTCAACTCCATGTAATTCCAAAATACTAATTTGGTGGTCATTTTTGATTAAAAAAAGTGTCCATCATCTGTAAACATGGGCCTTTTAGGTCTAAAAGATTCTCTTTGTTGTTAAAGCTCTTCTAAGACAATTTTTTTGGTAGCTCAATGATGTGATGTGGGTGATGTTTCATGTTACATGCAATATGAAATACTTTTTAAAAATCCAATTTTTATTTCAATTGGTTTTTTTTGTTCTGCATGTGGGTAGCTGGAATTGATTTTGTTCAGAATTCAATTCCAGTGCTGGGATGTGTCCAGGAATTTAAATAGGACTACTTTGAGGTATGATACAAATCCAACTATGCAAATTTCTGCACAAGCACATCCTTAACTTTCTAGTTAAGGAAGAATGCAGATGGTAACAAGCCCCTCCATATTAACAGATAAAATAGTCCATGTTGTGGTGGGGGATAGATTTAATAGGAACCTGAGGGATAGCTTTTTCATACAGAGGGTGGTAGGTGTATGGATCAAGCTGCCGGAGATATAGTTGAGGCAGGTTGTGTCATGACGTTTAAGAAATATTTGGACAGGTACATGGATAGGACAGGTTTAGAGGGATAGGGGCCAAACGCAGGCAGGTTGGACTAGTATAGAGGAGACATGTTGGTCAGTGTGAGCAATTTGGGCCGATGAGCCTGTTTCCACACTGAATGACTCTATATGGTAGGGCATGGATTAAGGAATGCAAGGTAGTGAACAAGCTTTCCAACTTCTGAATGTCAGAGCAACAAAACCAACCGATCCAGTGTGTTTTATTCCCCCAAAAATCACCAGTGTCAGACTCCATTTTGATGGCATGACTTGCATGAAGGATTGTGTTGAAACAAATCACAATTATTTCTTTATTACATTAATGCATTAGGCGGACAACAGATTTATTGCTGCTTTTGAACATAGGAATAAACCTTTTTGTCCACAGTCTGCCCAACTTTCAGACAGATCTACCATGGTCTTGTGCACATAACCCTTTCTCCAAATCCCCAAGTACCTTAACAGCTTTGTTAAGAAAAAATGCTCAGACTTAAAACCTTAAAACACTTGACTGCCATCAATTGATGTTTTATGATGGAAGCTTCAAATTGCGATTACCTATTACACGTAGAAGTGCTAAATAGTCACAAAAGGGCCTGGACCTAAATTTTTAGAACATGCCCATAATCCCGCATTCCCCAACCAACAGAAGTAGCTTCCCCTCGTTCTACCCATTTACTTTCCCTTAAAATCACAAATGACCGAGAACACAGAACAGGTCCACATTCCTCTATACCTCCTCTCTGTTCATGTGCATCTAAATGCTTCTTGAATGTGCAACATCCATTGCTTCCCCTGGTGGCACGTATCAGGCATCAACTATCTTATGTGTCAAAGAAAACCTGCTCAATAATATCCTTTAAACTTTTCCCTCTTAATTTAAACCTCTGCCCTCTAGTATTTGACAATTCGAGCCTAGGAATAAGATTATGAACATTTATCCTGTTTCCGCCAGTCATAATTGTCGAGAAATGGATCCAAGTTCGTCCAACCTCGCCTTATAGTTAATACTCTTCGATCCAGGCAATATACCTGGTGAACTTCTTTTTCATCCGCTCCAAAGCCTCCACATACTTCCTGTAATGAGTTGACCAGAACTGCACACAATCCTCCCTCCACATCCTAACTAAAGTTAAGATGTGTCCTAACTTTAGTTAGGCCACATGCAGACTATTATGTAGCCCAACATGACTTCACTTTTGTACTAAGTGCCCAGACTGATGAAGGCAAGCATGCCATTGACTTCTTAACCAGCCTAAGTTACTTGTTTTGCCTCTTGTCGGGAGCTTTGGATTTGTACCCAAGGATCCCTTTGTATATCAGTGGTCCCAAGGGTTCTATTGTTTTCTGTATATAATTGCTTTGGATTGTTATGGCCCAACTTCTACCCTCTTGCACGTTACTGCCTTGGTATAAAAGTGGGAAATTATTACATTATTTTCCATACTTATGCAAAGCATTTGAATGATCTGGGCACATATGTCCCTAAATATTTTCCGTTTAATACTTCTGGTCCAACCTATTCAGTAAAAAACACTGATCTATCAATTTATATCCAGTCAATGATTGCAAATGTGTCTCCCTAAAAATCTACTTGCCAAGATTTTCCCCACTCCTGTAATTGGATGGTTTTATTTTGTAAGTCAGCATCCTGGCTATACTATCAACAATGACACCTACCTACATTCAGGCTATTTATGGACACCACAAATAACCAAAGGGCAAACAGAACCATACAGAACAGCGTTGATTACCTTCAGCTCTTTTGTGTTGCTGTTTATTATTCTTACTTTGTCCCATGGGTCAACAATTTGCCTTCATTTCCATGAACATCAACCTTTAGTAACAGTCCCTTTAGAGGGATTTCATCAAGTGCATTCTCAAAGTCCATAAAAAGCTACAGACATTCCACTGTCTACTAATCTAGTCAATGCTTCACAAAAAAAAAATCATTCATGTTCAACTGACAGGGTTCACATTTTGCAAATCCATTCTGACTTTATCTAGTTCTTCCAAACCATTCTGACTGAAAGTAAAACTCTTGATGTTAGAAGACTGATCCATAACTTTTTGGCTTCCCTCTCTCACCTCCATTAAAGAAGGTAGTGCAATTCCTAATGTTTTCATATAAATTAATAGTTATAAATCAAAAGGATTTTGAAAAAAATCAGTTCATCATTTGCAGGTGCTCCGTTAAAACCTCTGGGATGGCCTTTACCTATTCTTGTATATCTCCTGGACTTCAAAGTTAATATTTCCTTCATTGCTCGTGTTGTGTTTAAGTTATTGTTAACCCAGGGAGGCACTTATCATGAAGAGAGCAAGAGTGGAGACCAATAATGAAGGAAGACTAAATAATGGTGATAGGAAAGATAAGTACATCTGTAAATGTGAGGAGAATGGAGTAAACAGTGGAAAGGAGAAAAAGTAATGAGAGAGGAGAGAGAAGAGGAAGAGGCATAGAGAGACAGATGAAGCTGTGGAAAGGGTAACAGAAAAACAAAGTCAAAAATATATTCGTTCCATACAGTGTTCAATACTACTCAATATGTCAAATTAGAAATTTGAGTTAAAAATTATAGGATAAATCAAATTGGAAATATGATTAGAATATCCTTAAAACACAATTACTTTTTGTCTGATGATGCATAAAAATGTGCATGCATCTTGTAACATAAGCATTGACCTTCATCAGTATAAATAAAATTTAGTTGATAATGGAAGACAGCTTCAGAATGCAAAGTGCAATATGCATTGAGCCAGAAAATATTAAACCAAGTAGAGAGAACGTTGATGATTAGTATTTCTTTACTTTCATGCTAAGCTAAAATATAGGGGGGGCTTTAACAGGGATGGAATAAACAATCAGGTTGTTTCAACTGTGTTATTTGAGTTTGTACATTGATATATTTGTAGTTTGCAAATTTTAACTGATAGGTATTTGACTAATAATGATCGTCTTTTAAGTAAAATACTGCTCCAGTATTTTTTTCATAAATGAACAGTATTGCAACTTACTAATATTATATAGATATGGAGGAAAGGAACACGGAAAATCATACGCTTTCCCAGAATTAAACAAGACCAGTCACTAAAGAATAGTATTCAGAAAAAGAAGCAAAATTACTATTCTTTTTAATATGTGGAAATTTCCTTAATTAGAACCAAAAATATTTCCCTATCTTTGAAAGAAACTCTAATAAACAGGTTCAAATTCACCCTCTCTTTAATCCTTCGAGACTTTTTATGCTAAATACATTACCCTCAGGATATTGATTTATGGAGCTTTAAAACAATAAGCCCCAACACCTACTATCTACCTCACTGGAAATCTTCAGACTATCTTTGTGTAGGAAAATAACTGCAGATGCTGGTACAAATCAAAGGTAGCACAAAATGCTGGAGTAACTCAGCAGGTCAGGCAGCATCTAGGAGAGAAGGAATGGGTGACGTTTCGGGTCAAGACCCTTCTTCAGGTGACGTTTCAGGTCTCGACCCGAAACGTCACCCATTCCTTCTCTCCTAGATGCTGCCTGGCCTGCTGAGTTACTCCAGCATTTTGTGATACCTTCACACTATCTTTGATCGGACTTTACCTTAGACTAAACATTATTGCCTTTTATATATCTGTACACTGTGGGCGGCTCAATTTTAATCATGTATAATCTTTCTGTTGGCTGGTTAGTGTGCAGCAAAAGCTTTTCACTGTACCTCAGGACACGTGACAATAAACTAAACTATATATTCAGCACTGCCAGTCTGCTAATATGTCCTTGCTTGATTACACAAGTTCTATTATTCAGTTTTTCAAAATCTCAAGATCCCAAATTACATAAACAGAATCACACCAGTTAAATGATTTTAAAATAATAATAAACTTAATGTTTTTACTGAGGGATTAAAACTTCCTTCATAATTGGAATAAATTGACTGCTTCACATTAAGATGACTCAAAATTTCTTTAAACTGATCTGGTTAGTTTTTTTGCACCATCATTCCCAGAAATAATAGGGGGCAGATCATATTAAAATCCATAACATTCGTAAGAATCCACATTTAACAAATGGCCAATGCAGTTCTACTTAGTATTTCCTGTAACAACCACCACCAAGTTTAGCTGCTAACCCACCAGGATTGAAAAACATGTGTAGGAAGGCACTGGAGATGCTGGTTTAAACCGAAAATAGACACAAAATGCTGGAGTAACTCAGCGTGACAGGCAGCATCTCTGGAGAGAAGGAATGGGTGACTTCACCCATTCCTTCTCACCAGCGATGCTGCTTGTGCTGCTGAGTTACTCCAGCATTGTGTGTCTATTTTTGGATTAAAAAACATCTGGATCTTTACACATCACATCACCCTTCACTTTTGTCCTATCAAATATCAAAGTGGTCATACAATTACTTTCAAACTTCAGAAATCTACCACAAAACATCCTGAAACTTCATCCCTTCATTTCTTGCTGAGCCTCTGGCAATCCTTGCAAAGTCTGGCATTCTCATTGAAACGTTGCAGAATTTCTAACACAACTCTACTGCCAGCACCCTGTCTGATGTCTGAAATTCCCCATTTACCCACTACTATTCTCATACAAGTTACAATCCTGATGTATACAATCCTGATGTAAATTCCAGCCCGTAATACTCAAAGGAGGCAGTCAGGCTGCATGGATCAGAGAAAAACAATGGTCATTAATAGTCATCAGAATAGGTTTTCTTTAATGGAAATTCACTATTCAAAACACACTGAAAATCTCAGAATATTGTTTAATAAACAAAAGACAGGTCACTTTTCTCAAAAGGCAACGGTTTTCAGTCATTTTCCATTGCAAAAAAACATGATTACTGAACATCATGTCCCCCAACTTACAATCAGCCATGCAGCAATATACCTGCAGTCTAGATTTAAAACTAGTTAAAAATGTTTCAGATTTTAATCCCATTGAAATATCATCTCACATGCTTCAGTTTTGTTTGCACTTGTTATCAACTGGAATGGGAAAGGTTCACAATCAAATCACAGTATTTGACTGTTCATTTGGTTCAAATCTTTATGGCAGTCCATTCACAGACAAAGATTTTTCCATTAACTATATGTAAAATCAATGCTCTTTTCATACACTGGTCGGCAAACAAATATGCAATCGAATAGGTGACAGGAATGGAATAAGTGACGTTTCGGGTTGAGATCTTCTCGACCAGATACGTCACCTATTCTTTTTCTCCAGAAATGCTGCCTGACCCGCTGAGTCACTCCAGCATTTTGTGCCAATCTTTGGTGTAAAACAGCATTTGCAGTTCCTTCCACACCTGACATCCTGGTAGTTATCATTGACCAGAAACTTACAAGATAAACTACAAAAATATACATAGCTATAAGAGCAGATCAAATATTGTTTATTAGGCACTAAAAGATACATCTCCTGTTACCGTATAAAGGGTCAGGACAGATAAATTATGCAATTATGAAATTGGAGATCTGTGTGTACAGTCAATTACTTAAGATTATGAGTCAGGGCAATAAAACCAGAAGGATACTAAATATTTTGGAATGGTGGGAAATGGAGACTCACACCGTCATGAAACAGTCAAGACCAGAATCCATTCGATTTAAGTTAACAATATTGGTGCCATTGCACTGTTGGCATTATCTCACTAATACCAGCAGATGAGAAGGATATCGAGAAGCAAATTTGCACAAAAATATAACGACGTACCAAAGGGTGATGATAATGCGGCACTTCAACTATTCCAATTTAGAAAGTGTCAGTAATAAGAGGAAAAGAGGGAGGATCTTGTGGTGTGTGTTCAGAACAATTTTCTAAACTAATTCTTACCCAGTAACGAAGGGAGAATTGCTGGTCTTGGATCTGAGAAATAAAAATTGGGCTAAATGAAGCAAGCATCAAAGGGAACCATCGAGAACCAGCAGTGTAATACACTTCAGAGAAGCTACAAAAAAGGAATAGGAGAAATTAAGCTAAATGCAGATAAATGGAAGAGAGCCAATTTCAACAGGTTGAGAATTTATGCGCCCTAGATAAGTTGGAATCAAAGAATGGTAGGCAAAAAGAGTTTAGTTGAAGTGCGGGCTGCATGGAATGGCTTACGCATATACTCAAGAAAACGGCAGATCAAAGAAAAAGAACATAATGGTACCGAGAGAGGAAAGAATAGGGCAAATATCAATCGTCAAGTTGATAACACAGGTATGAAACAGCTTGATAGAAGCAAAGGAGGAAATGGGGAAACAAAAAGACTGTACGAGACTGGTGACAAATGTGGACCATTTATGCACAAAGTTACAAATCTCCCAAAAACAGGTAGATTTTCTGTAGAACAATAGCCAGTAACCAAATATTGTGGAGGCACAGACAACAACCTCAGCACACAGCAACCACATCTATGCAACAGAGGCAGGAGACTGCAGATTCCGGAACCTGAAGCAAAACACTGATGGAGCACCTGTTGAGTTCCTTCAGTAGTTTTTTTAAATAGCAAGCCAATACCCAGAGGGAACGGAGCTTCAAATGTACACTATTAGATGCAACTTGTCAATACAGAATACATTCAGCACTTTGACATTCACCTATAATGATCTCATTCCGTGAAAGTATGTATCTTCATTATTTTCAGCCAGATGTTATTTTTACGTTCTCTCCAAAAAGCTTAGAGCTCATCTTTCATGGTGAAATGCGTGTTTTACATTGTTGGTCAATTTTCCCGCATGTTAATCTACTTGCTGATCTAAGATGTACTTGTACAATTGCCAAATCCTCTGCATATGTGTTTGCAACTACTTTCTGCTGTTTCCACCTGTCTTTAATGGTTAAATGGTTCTTTATAGCTTTCTTCTGATATTGCCACTCTGATAAGCACAACCTATTGATTCCCTGGGATATTTTTTAAACCACTATTATTGTCTTTGCAAATCAAAGTACAATCCATAGTTGATGCACAGCATTTGATGAGAACTTTAAATATATACTTAACAATACTGGTGCAATTAAAGTCATAATGGATTGGTGATGTCTTTAATTTGCATTTGGTTCAAAGCATCTTTAACACAATTGATGTATTTCTGTTCAAAGTTAATAAGTTAATAAGCATAATAAATATGAGACAGAAATAAAAGCAAAATTGTGCCAAGTTGGAATAAAGTCCAGAAAATAAAGCTCAAAGGTAGTCACTTTGAATCAGTGGACAGAACAGCTTAATTTGTTTCATTATGTTTGATCCTTCCCAAATGAAAAATAACACTCAAGGTTAAAGTAAAGTCAGTAACTTTACAATATAAAAGGATAATGCTCTGAGGAGATTACCAGCCTTGTCCTAACGCATGCTTTCAGGCAGAAAAAAAGTCAGTGGACCATGGCTGCAGGAAATTTAAACCCACAGAAACACATTGTTATGGCTTAGAGTTATAGAATCGGAGTCATACAGCTTGGAACCAGGCCCTTCAGCAAACTTGCCCATGCCAACCAAAAATCTCCGTCTCAGCTTGTTTCATTTGTCCGCATTTGGCCCATATATACTTCTAAACATTTCCTATCCATCTACCTGCCCAAATGCCATTTAAAGGTTATTGCACCCATTTCATTGTATTGGCTTCATAAGTTATAAGAGCATAATTAGGCCATTCGGCCCATCAGGTCTATCCTCCATTTAATCATGGCTGATCTATATTTTTCCCTCAACCCCAAATTCCTGCTTTCTCCCCATAACCCCTGATACCCGTACTAATAAAGAATCTATCAATGTACACTTTTAAAATATTGAATAGGCCCCCACAGCTGCCTGTGGCAATGAATTCCACAGATTATCCACCCTCTGACTAAAGAAATTCCACCTCACATTCATTCAAATGTTACGTCCTTATATTCCGAGGCTCTGGTCCTAGACTCCCCCACTAGCAGAAACATCTTCTCCACCTCCAGATCTGATGGACTTTATCCCAGATTTGACAGATTTCTCAATCCCATGACATCCAAGACCTCAGGATAACACTTAGAATAGGTCCAAAGTAGGGATACCTCAAGAGGATGTTTGATGATTTATTTTCATAAATTCATGTGCAAGGAAATGCTGAAGTCTAGTAAATTATTAGAAATATTTAAATAATTGTTCTAAATATAACAGCCGTAGAACAAGAGATAATTGCAACCTTACAACTTCGATAGGACAGCTACTTAACTTCATAAAGCCATAAGATCATTCCAAGAAGCTCTGGCAACTCCTGGTAGGTAAGTCAAATTGGTGTCCAGGTTACCACTATGCATTTAATTAATGGCCTGTTTGGTGGGTCAGTCTAGTTAATTAAATTTAATGCAAAAGACAGATGAGTGAGCATCCCATTAATTTTTATCAGCTTCCTGGCATCCAATGAGTGCTGGTAGCAATAGTTTTAATAATTGGACATTCAGGGCCACAGGAGTTCTTGCTTTGTGCTGCTACTACTTTATGAACCCAAAGAGATTTCAGTCCCTGTGTGTCCAATTAGTGCATGACTCTGGGCGCACATTGCTCACGTCAATGTCCAGTATGCAGAGACCTGACATTTCTCATTAATCCTTCAGCAGACTAGTGCCCTTTCAGGATCAAGGGCAATGTGAAGGTTAGCTTCTTGGAGATGTTCATTTCTACCTCCGTTGCTAAAAACAAATTGTGAAAGATCAGTGCATATTGAATGATGCCCCAACAAAGCTCACTTTGTCATGATTCTTATTTAAAAAATTCTAATCAGGTTTAAGCATGGTGAAGCTCAATTTGGAGCACAGTACTCTCCATATATAATGTGTAGGAAGGAACTGCAGATGCTAGTTTAAATCGAAGATAGACACAAAATGCTTCAGACTGAAGAAGGGTCTCGACCCGAAACATCACCCATTCCTTCTCTCCAGAGATGCTGCCTGACCTGCTGTTACTCCAGCATTTTGTGTCTATCTTCCATATATAACATGCACTGTTTAAACTGAACAAGATAAGGGAAACCTCATGAGTTGGGATGGGATGGGGAGCCCATGAAGAAGCTGAGTAAACGTATTAGTTATAGTGGAACTTGGCAGAGATGTGATCAGCATCAGATCCCACAGGCTGATATTTGCATAGGCAAAACCCCTTTAGGTGAATGCGGAAGATGACCTTGAGCAGCAAAAAATCTATTTCCAGATCATGCCTGGATGAAAATCTTGCTGTGCTACTGCTCGTCCTCCCCCAGGAAAGTGCAGCTTAACAAAATACCCCGTGGGTGTATATTTTACAGCCTCAAAGGCATATTGTTGGAAAATAGTGTTTCCCCCTCTGCTCGAAAAGTCTAAATAGCTTTGTGAAGACGAATGAAGCAGTGTGTTTTAGAAGGTATTAGTCACGCAATTATAGATCTTCCTTGTTCCCTATTTTGGCAGAATTACTGGAGGAACCTCAAGGGGGGTGGAATCCTGCAGATGGAACTAACATTACAAGAGAAGATTAAAAATAGAATTCAGCAGTAGAAATTCAGGAGAATGAGGTAGAACATAATCAAAGGTATTTAAGTATTTGCAAGAAGTAGGCAAGATGACAAGATTGACAAAGTAGATAATAAAATTGAGATAATGTGTATATATCTCAACTTCGGTGGTATCACTAACAAGGCTGGTGAACTGCTGGAACAAATTGCACATGTGATTAAGATATAGTGTAAATTAGCGTAAGAATGGATTCTTAATATTCTTAGTTTCCAAGTAGCAAAAGTGGAGGAGTGTGTTGGTGCCAAGATGATTGTTACAGTTCTAAATAGAAAGAACAAACAACAACAATTTTAACATCTGTTACATTGTTCAGAGTTGTTTTTTCCTCCTATAGAGATCCAGACAATGAGGAAATATCTGATAGTAAATCTGAAAGGCATGAAGCTGGAGAAATTATCCTAATATAGAATCTAACAAATACACTGCTAATTGCAGAGAAGGATGGGAACTTAGGATACATCTTTTGGCAAAAGGTAAAATGGTAAAAGGTAGTAAAGTCAATCAATAAAAGGGAGATATGATAAATGTTGGAAACAACATTTGCTCTTTCATTTTCCTTATGGTGAAGTACTGGAAGCAATTCAGAAAGCTAACTCGAGAGGCAACGAGAGAAAGAACTAGCAGACACCACCAAATCAATCCTAACAATGTTTCAGGCACAAAATAGCTCGACCCTCAACTAACATATTTATCAAAAGAGCTCATCCACCAACCTCTCCTGCAGATGACTGACCCGCTGCACCTCCACTCCCCCAATACCAAGGACACTACAGTGCTAGCAACCCCCATTCTTAACCACAGGCCCCAGTTAGACTATTAACCTTAAATCCATATCCTGATCAGATTTACAACCACAACATTGATCTGCTCTGTCCATGAGAAAGCAACCCCTGTACCAACCCATCCAACCCCCCCCCCCCTCCCTCCCTCCCCTCCCGCACAAAATCCTCACTTCCTGGATTCAGCTGTTTTTTTTGTGTACTTAATGTGCAAAAGCCATTCAGTAGCACTCAATGCTTGCAACTCAAGCAGTAATGCATTTTGCAATAGCAAACACATTCAATCATAATCAGACTGCTTACCATTACCTTCCTGGCAAAGATACATTTCTAGGGCACCATAATTTGTAAAAAGCATGAATTTATAAAGACTCAAATGAGAAGAGAAATTTTGTTTGCCAATTTAACAAAATCAGTAAAAGACACATCAAGTTGCTAATTTAGTCTTTCTTTAAATTTTCTTGAACTTTTATGAATATGGGATATCAAAGCTAAAATGATGCTTTAATTTTATGTAGGTGTTTAGATCTCAATATATTGTTGAAATTTTGAGCATCACATTCAAATAAGATGCAATGGTTCAGAAACAGAATTCTCAGTTCAATGAGGAAATGGAAATCAAGTTGAGGACCAGAAAATGGCAGCAATCATCTGGATTTATATAGAATGCCTCAGATTTGAGCAAATAATCAGTCGACGCTGTATGATCAGATATAATTCATTTGAAAAGTTAAGAGCAAGGCCCTGTAACTTTCAGGTAAACACAAAGGGCTTGAACCAAATATGGGTTGTAGTCCAATAGTTTGTGCTAGCCTTGGAAACCATTTGTTATTAAAGTGCTTGCATTTTTGCAAATGCTCTACATCAGTGGATATACAGTGACTGTCAAATACAGAGTCACTGAGTCATAGACCCATGGTGTGTGGAAACAGGCCCTTCAGCCCAACATGCCCACACTGACCAACAGACCTCATCTACACTAGTCCCACCTGCCTGCATTATGTCCATATCCCTCCAAACCTATCCCATCCATGTACATGTCCAAAAGCTTTTTTTTTTTAAAGCATTGTGATAGTGCCTGCTTCAACCACCTCCTCTGGCAGCTTGTTCCATATACCTACCATCCTTTGTGTAAAAAAACGTTCCCCTCGGGTTCCTATTAAATCTTACCTTAGACCTATGTCCTCTGGTTCTTGATTCCCCTACTCTGGGTAAAAGTGCATTTACCCAACCTAATCTTCTGATAATCCTATACGCCTCTATAAGACCACCCCTCATCCTCCTGTGCTCAAAGGATTAAACCTCCAGCCTCCTGAACCTCTCCCTTTCGCTCAGCCCCTCGAGTCCTGGCAACACCCAGGTGAATCTCTGCACACATAGGCTGTAATTGACAGAGGTACAATTATTCCTTTGAGGAATGCAATATCCGCCTGTTATATGAAATTAAGTTTGTATGCAGAGGGATAGATATTTATTAAATTGTTTATATAGTAGCTACATATTATACTTCTCTAAAATTCAGTTCTGTTCATTTTAAATGGAACCAACTTTTGAAAAATAGATTACAACATGCAACTTCTATCATATTGCTCCTTTAGCACAAGTCACCAAAATCACATTTTTACCCCTTTAGATTTTATTGCACTTGTACAACACTGCAGTAGTTCGACATTAATGAGACTAACAAAATCTTACAAACACAAATCAGCTTCACTCGGCACATTTCAATTAGGTTCATTAATCCAATCATAGCAGAATAGTCTATGCATTTGGCTGAAGATTATATTCTTAATTAAAGTTACCAAAAACATCGCTGGGTGTATTTCATGTGCTGAAATATGCAGAAGGGAAAGACAAATACTTGTTTTGATATATCGTGTATGAAATACAAAGAATTGTACATGTTTTTTTCCAGGAATTACATTCCATAATACATTGCATGATATATTACAATAGTATGTCATTTAAAAAGTGTAACCATAAGACATAGAACAGCACAGGCTCTTCGGTCCACAATGCTCGTTCCCAACAGAAGTCGGGTTAAACTAATCACCTCTGCCTGCAGGTGATTCATATCCCTTGAATCCCTGCATTTAGTCAAAGTCAAAGTCAAAGTCAACTTTATTGTCAATTTCCAGTTAGTTTACACAGACAGAAAATCGAAATACCGTTTCCCACAATCCCGAGGAATAAAGTGCATTAAATTAAGTTAAAATTAAAAAGGCACAGCAAACAACAATCAATATATACAGTTTAATAAAATAGTCACTTCAATGAAAAAAAAAGATGAAGATGAATATATTACAATCAAAAATAATGAACAGTAGTGCAAAGCCTGTTCATAGCAGCATTTTAAAAAAGTGTCTGGTGCTGGATGTGCGTGTGTGTGGGGTGTTAAAGTCCAGGTCCAATGGGGGCAGGGGAGAGAGGAGGGAGGGATGGGAGAGAGTTCAGCATCCTGACAGCCTGGTGGAAAAAACTGTTCTTTAGTCGGGTGGTGCTCGACCTCAGGCTGCGAAACCTTCTCCCTGATGGCAGGAGGGTGAAGAGGCTGTTGGAGGGGTGGGAGGGGTCACCCACAATGCTCAGTGCTTTGCGGGTGAGGCGGGTGGTGTAAAGGACCAGGAGTGTTGGGAGTGAGGCGCCAGTGATCCTCTCAGCAGTGTTCACTATGCGCTGCAGGGTCTTGCGGCTGGAAGCTGTGCAGCTTCCGAACCACACAGTGATGCAGCTGCTGAGGATGCTCTCAATGGCGCCTCGGTAAAAAGTGTACATGATGGATGTGGGGGCTTCAGTTTGCGGAGGAAGTAGAGGCGCTGCTGGGCTTTCTTGGCGATGGACGCGGTGTTGTTGCTCCAGGAGAGATCCTCGGTGATGTTCACCCCCAGGAATTTGGTGCTGCTCACCTGCTCCACAGCAGCACCATTGATGGTCAGTGGGTGGGGGTGTTGGGTGTGCGTTCTCCTGAAGTCGACAACAATCTCCTTTGTTTTCTCCACATTCAGGAAGAGATTGTTGTCTGTGCACCACGCGGCCAGCTGGTTCACCTCCTTCCTGTAGTGGGTCTCGTCGTTGTTGCTGATGAGACCCACCACGGTTGTGTCGTCCGCAAACTTGACGAAGTGGTTGGAGCTGTGGGTGGGTGTGCAGTCGTGGGTCAGCAAGGTGAAGAGCAGGGGGCTTAGCACACATCCTTGTGGGGCCCACGTACTCAGCGTGATGGTGTCCGATGTGTTGCTGCCGACCCGTGCAGACTGGGGTCTGGCAGTGAGGAAGTCCAGCAGCCAGTTGCAGAGAAGGGGGCTGAGGCCCAGATTTGTTAGTTTACAAACCAGCTGCTGGGGGATGATGGTGTTGAATGCTGAGCTAAAGTCTATGAACAGCATTTATATGTGCATGTCTGAAACTCTCTAAAATGCCACTATCATATCTGCCTCCACCACCTACCCTGATTTGATTATTAAATTGTGGTCATATGAGCAAAAGGACATCAGTGCAAAGATCAAGGAAAAATAATGGAGAATAAAACCATTGAATCTTTGTGCCGGAGCCAGTCATAAACGTGATAACTTCCAGCACTTCACATACAGTATAACACGACAGGTCAATGCAGCCAAGTGTATAATCAAGAGCCATTTCAATACAATTGTTGCTCCCGTTACCATCCCTTCAGAGAGCAGAGAGTTCCAGAACCCTCACACCTCCTGTAGATTAAAAAAAAGGTTTCCTCCTCTCTCCTTTAGTCTTTCTACCTATTAATTCAAACCTACACTTGATTTTTGATTTTTCCGATAAATGCAAAAGCTCCCATTTATTCTTCCCATGCCCTTCATAAGTTTATACTTGGATTCGCCTCCGCTCATCTTTTCAGTTCCAAAAGATAACCGCGCCAACCTGTCCAATATCTCCTCCTGGATGTAATTTTCCATTCCCTGCATCACCCTGGTAAATTTTCTCAACAGTTGCATCTTTCCTGTAATGTGGTTATGGAAAGGTCCTGCCTCTTTCAAGGATATGTGGATGTACACCACAAAGGCCCTCCATTCCTTCACACCATTCAGTATTGTCCATCTTCAGTATAAACCAGCATCTACAAATCCTTCCTACACATAATCTCTTTATATATTTCCTTGCCTTGTTACACCTCTGCACATGCATGACCGCACTTCTATAGATTAATTTGTGTTGCCACCATCTTGCAAAATTAACTGATGTATTGATATCCTCTTGCACTCTAAAGATTAGTCGACTCAGAGACAGTTTAAAAAAAAATAATCTGCAATACACAACACCCCTGTATATTCTTAATCCTTGTGGAGTCCATAGCCAACATAGCTATCCTATCCTGAAAACGCCTGTCAACCATTACATTTTGCTTTCTGGCAATTTGTCACTGTCTCTTCGACGCCTGAGCACCTTGCATTTCTTTCACCATCCTGATAAGCAAGGCCTTGTCAAAACCTTTACTAAAATTCATGCAGATTACATCAGATGCATCACCTTCATACCCTCTTTATTACTTCCGAAAAGGATTGTACTCGCTGGAATTTAGAAGACTGAGGGGGGGATCTTATAGAAACATATAAAATTCTTAAGGGGTTGGAGAGGCTAGATGCGGGAAGATTGTTCCCCATGTTGGGGGAGTCCAGAACCAGGGGTCACAGCTTAAGGATAAGGGGGAAGTCTTTTAGGACCGAGATGAGAAAACATTTCTTCACACAGAGAGTGGTGAGTCTGTGGAATTCTCTGCCACAGAAGGTAGTTGAGGCCAGTTCATTGGCTATATTTAAGAGGGAGTTAGATGTGGCCCTTTTTGCTAAAGGGATCAGGGGGTATGGAGAGAAGGCAGGTACAGGTTACTGAGCTGGATGATCAGCCATGATCATATTGAATGGCGGTGCAGGCTCGAAGGGACGAATGGCCTACTCTTGCACCTATTTTCTATGTTTCTATGATTCAAGTTAGCAAGATACTTTATTTCTTTAGCTAATAGCCCTGAAATAACTGCATCTCAAAGTGGTGGTGGCAAAATTATGAGTAATTGAAAGTTGCAGCTATTGGCCTTTAATTACTTTGTTTATTCCTGCCTCCATTTTTGAACCATATCGGAATATTAGCAAATCTCCAAAACTCTCGCATCACTCCTACAGCCAGCGAGAATTAAAAATAATTGGAGTCATCACAAAATCCCCTCTTGCTTCTTTCAATATTTTTTCTGAACTTACTGATTTACTCATTTCAAGGACAAGCACTTAAAATTTCTGCTTTTACATGTTTATACTGCCTAATATATAACACTCTTCTTCCTTAACTACAGCATTAGCATTAACATTGCTTACATCTAGAACACACATTTTCATCAAACAATCTGGCTAGAGTTAAGTGAAGGACCTCAAAACAGACCACAATTGAACAGAAGATTTTTCTAACACCAAGAGAGGTATCCAAGGATTTGCAAAAATTATTCTGCAATGTTTCCTTAAGGAGCACCGTCTGCGTGCACTGATGTTAATCAGAACCTCTTGAGTGTGCATCAAGGAAACATAGAAATATAGAAAATAGGTGCAGGAGTAGGCCATTCAGCCCTTCGAGCCTATACCGCCATTCAATATGATCATGGCTGGTCATCCAAAATCAGTACCCTGATCCTGCTTTTTCCCATATCCCTCAGTTCCCTTAGCCCTAGAGCTAAATCTAACTGTTTCTTAGAAACATCCAGTGAATTGGCCTCCACTGCCTTCTGTGGCAGAGAATTCCACAGATTCACAAATGTTTTTCCTCATCTCAGTTCTAAAAGGCCTACCCCTTATTCTTAAACTGTGACCCCTGGTTGTGGACTCCCCCAACGTCGGGAACATTTTTCATGCATCTAGCCTGTCCTATCCCTTAAGAATTTTATATGTTTCTATAAGATCCCCTCTCATCCTTCTAAATGGAGGTGTCCATTTACAAATGTCAGTCAGTCGATTAGATGCAAGGCAAATGGTGATGTGATTTTTTTTAAGCAATTGCCCTGCCAACTCTTGATTCCTCCCCTTTACAGTGAAAAAAATAAGCTCTCGTATTTTGGGATAACGATCCCCGAGTTCGTAAAACCCTGCCAAGGAAAACATTAACTTAACCAGTACAATGTGAAGCTCTTAAGGGCATACCAAACTGAACTACCAATAGACAACTGGTGCTCATAGACATAAGCCTATAAACTGATTGCCTTTATTTTTTTGCATCTTAAATTAACCTTGCAGTTAGTGCTCAAATTCCATTCCGCACACGCTTGATCAAATGTTTTAAACTATCTGGGTGTCGCACTCCCACAAAGCTTGAAAAATCAAACTTCTGGTGCCAAAGGGACCTCACTCAATTCAGCACAGCTGCTGCCACCTTAGTGCACATTCCCAGACAGCTGTCAACCCACGAAGTCACACTCCCCATGGCAGCCAAACATCCACAACACATGGCTGAAGCAGGCCTGAGTGCAAGACCGAAACCTCCACAGCGAGTCCTGGTACTGATTTGATGCAGCCCCACTTCAAAGACTGGCACTGCAAGGGGATGGGAAAAGTCAATTAGAGACTTATGGCTTGGGAGATTCACCAGGTACACAGACTCCAGTCAGGCACCAGGCCTAAGAAAGTTGGACAGGGATATGCTGAAAGACGTGCACATCTGCACTGTCTCGTAAAATTTAGATGAGAACCACAGGCGAGGTCTGATGATATGTACATCGTGATGGTGAGTGCATTATCATATTCTACCAGGTTGTTGAAAGGAAATTACAAGAAGTGTGGGGAACTCAATTTTCAGAGTTTCAACTCCAACTATAAATTTTGTAAACAACCACACCTTTGTTGGACAAATTCTGAATAATGACGAGTCAGAGTAAAGGAGGGAGATTGATAGTCTGATTGAATGGTGCCAGAACACAACAACCTTGCTCTCAACGTCAGTAAAACCAAAGAGCTGATTATTGACTAGAAGAGGAAGGTTGAGGATCTCCGAATTGGTCTTCGTTGACGGGTTGATGGTAGAGTCAACAACTTCCAAGGGCATGCACATCTCTGATCAGTCCTGGCCCCAGTGCATCAATGCAATCATAAAGACAGCCTATCAATTCAGCTACTTCCTTAGGAAATTGAGGAGACTCAGTATGTCAACAAATAGTATGTCAACTTCTGCAGGTGTATGGTAGAGAGCATATTGATTGGATGCATCACCGCCTGGTTCGGCAGCTCGAATGCCGAGGAACGAAGATTTCAAAAGGTGGTGGACACTGCGTGGGCCATCATGGGTACTGATTTTCCCACCATTGAATAAATCTATAGCAGGCACTACCTCAAAGTAGCTAGCATCAGCAAGTACCCACACCACCCTGGCCATGTTCACATTTCATTTCTGCCATCACGGAGAAGATATAGGAGTGTGGAGACTGACGTCCAGGTTCAGGAACAGCTTCTTCCCAACAACCATCAGGCTATTCACAATGAACTCCAACTGAACTTGAATTATGAATGATCTTGTTTGCACTCGGAACTTCGGGCTTTGTTTTGCACTAATTGGGTTTTTTAAAAAACATTTGTGTATCTATTGAGTACTATGTTTACAAACCTGTTGTGCTGCTGCAAGAATTTCATTGTTACATATGACAATTTAACACTGTTTACTCTTGATGTCCATATGCATGCTCTTGTAGGTTGTGTGAAGCCAGAAGATCAGAACATCACTTCCTTTACAGGACCACAGCAATCTTCCATAAAAGTAAATTGCTCTTGTGCATGAGCAGAAAGGTGACACGAGTGAGATCGTTCTTGAACACAAGTTGAATGAGATACACCATGCAAACCTTTTCTTCTGCAGGTTCAGATATGTGGTCACACCTCAACTCCTCACACATCGCTGCATTAGAGGAGGTTAGGAGGGAGAGACAGATCAGCCATGATTGAATGGTGGTCTAGATTTGATGGGCCATATGGCCTAATTCTGCTCCTATCATTTATGACCTTATATTATGTACCTTTAAATAGTCAATGCAATAGCTGGAAATGAACTTCACTTCGAGTTCTTTGAAAGATCTCCGAATGTTGAATGATTCTAGGCTTCAATGGCTTGAATTGCTAACCCATCAATGTCTTCCTGCCCATTACATGCCAATGATATTGATATACTCAGATGTCCATTACTTCAGATGTATTGGCAACTCCACCCATGGCAGTCCAGTGTTCAAGATCTCCACCAACTCCTTAGACTTCTAAAATGAAACTGCTCCAAGAAAAGTGCTTTTGATTTGAAGGTAATAGTTTTTAAATTAAGTGTCATCCATCAGGAAATATGGAAATAGTGCAGCTGGCCATTGAGCTGCCAGTCATGTCCCTCTCACAACTATATTTCCGCAATGGCCACAGCATCATAATCCCAAGCACTGATCAGGCTCCAGGTCCATCTGCTTTCCCCACAATACTCCTTGCATGGAAATAAACACGACTCAACCCATCAGCATCACCATATCCTCTCACCTTTCTCTGCCTGCCCTTCCTTTGAGACTTACTGGTCCAAATCTCTATGTTTCCATCACTCCTTCCAATTTCTGACCTACTGCTCTGGTTCCCATCCCCCTGGAACTCCAGTTTAATCCATCCTGAGTAACACTAGCAAACCTCCATGCATGGATATTGCCCTTTTAATTAATGTAAAGGTCTCTCTAGATTATTAATTGCATTTATAACAATCAACAAAACCATTGGCTTATCATGCCAATTCTCAAGCATTGTCTGCACTGAGGTATCCTTTCAACAAATGACTGTAGCTAAACGCTGAAAGAAAGCAACATTCCCTTTTCATTGTAGTACGTGCCGCGACAAGTGTTTGAACAGGCCATGATCAATTTGGTTACTGTGCACAGGAACACACAATAGCAGGAGGTGGTCACCAGGGCCTTTAAGCCTATTATGCCCACCACCACCACCATATACAGCATGATCATGGCCAATCTCCTGCAAGCCTCTTCTATCCAATTCCACATCGCTTTCATCATATCATATATATACAGCCGGAAACAGGCCTTTTCGGCCCTCCAAGTCCGTGCCGCCCAGCGATCCCCGCACATTAACACTATCCTACACCCACTAGGGACAATTTTTACATTTACCCAGCCAATTAACCTACATACCTGTACGTCTTTGGAGTGTGGGAGGAAACCGAAGATCTCGGAGAAAACCCACGCAGGTCACGGGGAGAACGTACAAACTCCTTACAGTGCAGAGCCCGTAGTCAGGATCGAACCTGAGTCTCCGGCTTCCGGTTTCATTCCCAAACCTTTCAAAAGTCTACTTCCGAAGATAAACCCAAAATGCTGGAGCAACTCAGGACAGGCAGCATCTATGTAGAGAAGGAATGGGTGATGTTTTATGTCTCAACCCAAAAAGTTACTCATTCTTTCTCTCCAGAGATGTTGCCTGTCCCGCTGAGTTACTCCAGCACTTTGTGTCTACCTTCGATTTAAACCAGCATCTGCACCTCCTCACTATGCAAAATTCTACATAGAAACGTAGAATATAGGTGCAGGTGGAGGCCATTTGGCCCTTCAAGCCAGCACTGCCATTCATTTTGATCATGGCTGATCATCCACAATTAGTAACCTGTGCCCAACTTCTCCCAACATCCCTTGATTCCACTAGCCCCCAGAGCTCTATCTAACTCTCTCTTAAATTCATCCAGTGATTTGGCTTCCACTGCCCTCTGTGGCAGAGAATTCCACAAATTCACAACTCTCTGGGTGAAAAAGTTCCTTCTCACCTCAGTTTTAAATGGCCTCCCCTTTATTCTAAGACTGTGGCCCCTGGTTCTGGACTCCCCCAACATTGGGAACATTTTTCCAGCATCTAGCTTGTCCAGTCCTTATATAATTTTATATGTCTCCATAAGATCTCCTCTCATCCTTCTAAACTCCAGTAAAATCCACTTCATACACTTCCAGTGATCCACCTAGCACAACATTCTGAACACTGACATACTAAAAAGACTAGATAAGAGGAAGAAAAGTCTTTCAAAGTCATTCTACTGTCAAATGTATTTCTCAAAAAGAAATACCAAGTACTAGTTTACTGACATTTTACAACGAGTTCCTTGGTTCTGAAAAAGATAAATACTTCATGATTTCTTTGTTTATTGAAAAAAATGACTAAACATGTTTCAGCTTCAAATTGGCCTAGACCTTCAATAGTATGACATTATTTATGCATCATCCAATTGAAACGCAGCATAAAATCAATCGCCAGCCACCAAATCTGGATAAATTCAATACAGCTAATTACTACCCAATCAAGCTACTTTCAGTCAGTGCCAAGATGATGGAAGGCGTCTCCAGCGACTGATTCCCTCATAAACTATTGGGGATAGGATTTTGCATGGATCATTCAACTCTGGATCTCAGATACAGTACGTGTTGAAAGTGACTGCCTTTGATGTGAAGGTAGCATGCTCCCAAGTGAGCTCCTCCATTTGAATAGTTAATGATATACCTTAACCAAGATAGATATGGTTTAGTTTAGTTTAGAGATACAGCACGGAAACATGCCCTTCAGCCCACTGAGTCGGCGCCGACCAACAATTCCCGTACACTAACACAATCCTACACCCTATAGGGTCAATTTTACATTGATAACAAGCCAATTAGACTGCAAACCTGTATATCTTTGGAGCGTGGGAGGAAACCGGAGCTTCCCGGAGAAAACCCACACAGGTCATGGCGAGCATGTACAGACAAGCACCCATAGTCAGGATCTAACCCGGGTCTCTAGCACTGCAAGGCAGCAACTCTACCACTGCGCCACCATGCCACCCGTAGAAGTTCAAACATTTATGCTGCATGACATTATTTCAAGAGCTCTTCAGTGCAATAGCTTGGCCTCAGCCAACGTCAGCTGAATTTATGAATGATTACTGATCCACCATAAGGTCAGGAGAGGGGATGGTCATTAATTATTGCTCAAATGTGGAATTCACTGCCTCCAGTTTACTAATAGCTGTATTAAAAACATTAATTTTAAAAGTGGTTGTGGATTTTTGTGAAAAGTGTGTGGGCATTCTTTGAAAATGTACGGGAGATGCATATTTGGTTTCTGGGTTGCATATCTGGGTTGGGAGCCCACTTTAAATGTAATGGCTGATCGCCAAAAACATCGCAAAATTCCCACACTTTCCTGACCGTCAAACTGTCACCTCCAATCTACCTGTCAAATGTCCTGACGGTAAATAAATTGGTTAAACACAAGCATTTTATGGTATTTTGAAATGACTTTACTTATTTTAGTATAATGTGCTTCTAAATGCATCTGAACCTAGCAAACCTGGGGACAGCAGGCGACAGCGCCCGCAATAAGCAACGATACCTGGCGACTAGCCGGCTGACGCCGAGAAATTTCACTACGGACGATTTCTCAGTTACACGCTGAGATCCACTACGACAGGCTCTTAAGTGGGTCAGGCCCTTTAGAGTGCAGGAGACCCTGTTTTGATCCCAACTATGGGTGCTGTCTCTAAGGAGCTTGTATGTTCTTCCAGTGACCACTTGGGGTTTCCGCAGGTGCTCCGATTTCCTCCGACACTCCAAAGATGTACAGGTTTGTAGGTTAATTGAATTGGCCAAACTTGTAAATTGTCCCTCGTGTGAAGGATAGTGTTAGTGTGTGGGGATCGTTGGTCAGCACGGACTTGGTGGGCTGAAGGGCATGTTTCTGTTCTGCATCACTAAACTAAATTAAAACTAAATAGTTAACTATTAAATTTTTAAAAAGATTTTAGGAGCACCACTTTAAACATAAGATAAAATGGACTTTATCTCGCACTAAACATTATTCATATTATTCCCTTTATCATGCATCTGTACACTGTGGATGGCACGATTGTAATAATGTATTGTCTTTTTGCTGACTGGTTAGCACACAAAAGCTTTTCACTGTACCTCGGTGCACGTGACACAATACTCAACTCAAAATAAACAAGACATGAAGTATGTCTCAAATAGTTTAAAAAAAAACACAATCTCTTTGCTACAGCCATATAATTCTCCCTCCTTAATAGGTTTGCCGGATCTGTGCTCTGTATATCCAGTCACAGCATCCAAGAGCAGATTGCCCAGTAAATGCTGAGGAACTACAGCAAGGTCTTGCTCTGTTGTTCTCTGCGGAAAATCAAACAGAGAAGTGCAGTTGGAAAATGACCAGCAGGATGAAGCCAGTAAGTTTAAGAAACTGCATTTTCACAGGTGTCCCAAAACCTAGCATCATGTTGTGCAATGCCATCTGTTCCATGCAGAACAGCTAACATTTCCCAATAAAAACCCTGGCCCTGTTTTCCAAGGAAAGGACAGTGAAGAAGTGGCTCCCTCGTGAAAAAAGAGGAACATTAAGTCGCACATTAAACTCTACAGTGATAAATATTTGCGAAATAGAAAATATCGATACAAGGCCAATGTAGGTCGATGGCGTCTAAAGACAGATCAGGCATGGGCGGCACGGTAGCGCAGCGGTAGAGTTGCTGCTTTACAGCGAATGCAGCGCCGGAGACTCAGGTTCGATCCTGACTACGGGTGCTGCACTGTAAGGAGTTTGTACGTTCTCCCCGTGACCTGCGTGGGTTTACTCCGAGATCTTCGGTTTCCTCCCACACTCCAAAGACGTACAGGTATGTAGGTTAATTGGCTGGGTAAATGTAAAAATTGTCCCTAGTGGGTGTAGGATAGTGTTAATGTGCGGGGATCACTGGGCGGCACGGACTTGGAGGGCCGAAAGGGCCTGTTTCCGGCTGTAAGTATATGATATGATATGATTATCTCACTGCACCTTTGCTCGTGGCAAGGTAAAATTTTCAACTACAGGTATTCTGAATGATGCATGCACCCCTGACCCGAGAAATGTCAGAAGCCTTCAATACAGATTTGTTCAGTCTTGAAAAATTAAGAGATGGAATTATTTATTAATGGAATACAGATAAATAAAAACAGATTAACAAAAGGTAATTTGTTCAACAGCAGAATGGAATGACAGCACTTTGAAAATGAATAGACAGTTAGAAACATTTGCATACTGTGACAAATCACGATGGTGCATGGCTTTGAATAAATTGGGGTCAATTTTCTTGGCAAGTCTCATTTCAAGTTTCCATCCTCTATGTCTAAACTACATTTCATTTAGTTTAGACATAGAGGATGGAAACAGGCCCTTCAGCCCCTTGTGCCCACACTGACTATCGATCACCTGTTCACACTAATTATACCTGGCTTCTTGTGCAGACTGAAAGGCAAAACATCCAGTGAGAACTCTGGTAAATTAAAAAAATCCTGTGAAATGTGAATGCAAATATGACAGTATGCTATAATTCAGTTTAGTTCATAAGGGCAGAATTTGACCATTCGGCCCATCGCCATTCAATCATGGCTGATCTATTTTTCTCTCTCAACCCCATTCTCCTGCCTTCTCCCCATAACCCCTCTGGAAATTAAGTACCAATATTGTTTCATTAATATTTGAACCTCTGAACTTAATCTACTTAAAACAATCTGGGATACCTGGACATCAAAGGCACAACATTAAAATAACATTTTTCAACTGAAGAGCCTCTGCCTTTGAAATGTTTCGTTGAATTAAAACTAAATAATACGCATCACCAACAGCGCAATCTCGACGACAAAAGTGATCATCACCTATGAAATACTAAGTTTGTCACAATAAGGCATCTCATAAATGGCTTTCGCTACTTTCTCAGTAAATTTGACCCAATGTTTTGCCATTTAACATTTTTCTCACAGTGTTTCGTCCATATAAAATTATATGGTTGAATTAACTTGTCAGTTAGTGATGGAAGGAGAGCCAACATTAAATATCTATGCTGTGTAGTTTTAAACATGTGATGGAAAATCTCAAAAATGGTCTGAGAATAAATCACTGAAGAAAAACTCCCTACTGCCAGATAACAGCATACCATCATAAACTAATTATAGATACATCACAACTCGACAAGTTTTATTATGTAGATCTAACCAAATGGAATGCACTGCAAAAGCAAACTGGCCGGAATTATCATGCAAAAGCATGTAGACATTTTAAAACGTTTTCTTCCCCAATTAACATTAAAAAATATAAAGATTCTATCAATATGAACCATTTTCACAAAATCTTAAGTCACCATTGGAAGTGGATAACTTTGGAGACTATCAAGTTTAAGTTTTAACTTAATCCGTTATGATTCCCAAATAAATCATGCTTCCCCAATAGTCCCCTTGACAGCTTGTCTATTTATGTTTAATTCATTACTAGATTGCCTGGTGCTTCTCATGAAACTAGTCCTGGTGTTTTCTAAAAAAAAAAGTATTTTCACAGATGGCAATCTAGTAATGTGCCACAAAACAGTCCACGCATTTACAGCTTTAGTTGGTTGGGAACAATTCATCTATTCGCCGATCCTCAAAAAATATCTTGACAACACAATGCTTCATTTTCCTTGGGGGTTAGAGTAGGCAGCTTCATTGAAGGCCTAGTTGTAGTCCCAACAGTAGTTCTCAATGACCTGAAATTAGTGGGATTGGGTGGATGAGAATTAATTCGGCCAGTTTTGCCAAATTGTCAACTGAGACGTGGGCCAAGGTTTCAACGATTAGGCCATACCTAGTTGATTAGGTCAACTGAAAACTTCCTAGATCTGGCCAAACTTCCTAGATCTGGCCAAACTATATTGAACAGATTTTGAAAATGCAAAAAAAATAGAAGCTAGAAATCTGAAAAGGAGAAAAATGCAAAATATTCAGCAGGTCAGGGTGCATTCGTAGAGAGTGAAGCATTGCATCACAATGATCTGTTCATTAAAATAAACTTTGTGAGATTTTTTCCTCAGAGTTGGAGAACAACAAGAGAAGGCATAGAGAAAACCGGGGTGGCTTGAGGACGGTGGTGGCACCTTAAAGCTCCACATTCTGCGCATGACAATTGCTCTCTGCTTCATTCAACAGAATTCCACCCCAGACCACAGGTTGAAAAGGCCCAATGACATTTTAAAAACAAGGCCTCATGAGCAGATGATAAACTCTACTGAAATTCTTAAATATGACAGAGGGGATCTGGGACACAAATTTGCAATCTCATGTCCCACATCTTGAAAGTAGAAGAAATGCCAGGGAACATTGGTAAACCAGAATGGTGGCAATTGTCAAGTAGGAATACAAGTAAGAATACAAATCTTGTTATTCTTTTTATTATTTCATTGATTGAAACTTTCAATTGCCACATATCTTCTTCTAATCACCATTCCATAGAATATCCTCAAATCCATGGCCACCCCCATTGCTGGGCTTGAAGTCTGTTGCAATCCTCATGCGTAAGCTCATCATTATTGCTAATTGTGATGAAAAGGTAATCTATCGAGAATATTTTGCTTCACCGCAAATTATGGTGTCTAGCCTAACTATTTTGGTGTTCCCTATTGCAAATGCATTGTTAATTAATTCTAATACACGAGTCATGAATACTTTTCTATTATAAAGACAGCTGCAAAGACCAGTTTGGGATTTCTGTAAGCAATCCCGATTCATCAAGTTAAAAACCCAATTAAAAATAAAAGCTTCGGATTTGATTTTCTTTGAGGACTTGCAGTTAGGAAATTCACCGGTAAGCCCATAGCACTGTGTTACTGAATGGAAAGCCTTTCCTCTACTGTTTTACTGATGTAGAAGGCCCCAAGGAAACCAACAGTCTAAGAGATTACGGACTACGGACAAAAGGTCCAAGGCTGTTCAGTACAATGCAGGTTGGACTGAGAACTATTTAAGCAAGTATTTCAAACTATTGAGCAGCTTCAGAATAAGGTATTAGCCTTTTTAAGTTTGAGAGACAAAATTCCTTCTCATCTCAATTGGTCATGAAGCTTTGGAATACTTTATCCCTCTGAGCTGTGACAGTGTTGTTTAATACATTAAAAGCAGAGAACAACAAATGAGGGAGTCAAGAGGAATGAGGAGAGTGGAGAAATGTCCTGGATGAGCTATGATGTGTGAGTGACAGTGCAGGCTTGAGGGCCTAACTGCCTACTTTATTCCTTGGTGGTTGAAAGGCCTCTGCAAGTGAAAACCTCTGAAGGAATTCCAGGTGTGACATTATACACAAACCCATGCACGAGTTAGTCACCAGATGCCCAAAGAACCCAAAGAAAAATTGAAGACCTCGTACAGCTCACTGCACGTCCATGATTTTCATACCTTTTATCTTGCAATGGTATTGCAAGATTAAAAAAACGAAATGCTATGTGAACAAAATTTCTCAAAGGAACTGAAACAGAACATAGATTTTATCCAATTTTGCTTTTGAAGATTCTGAAAACCAGACATTAGCTTCCAAAAATAAATGCAATAAATATGTCATGAGCAATAAAGGAATCCTGAAAGTAATTAAGGCAATAAATGATGGAACTGCTGTTCTGTCCTTAATGTTGACGGATGCAAATTTAGTCTTGACATGATAAAGCCATTTTCCAACTCCCAATAAAAATAGGAATAATGAGAAAAGGTTTGCTTTGCACAATTACTCATTCTGAAAGGTCAAGATATTAAACCGTTTGCACTAGATGCCAAGCAAGATACGAGGTGCAAATCCAATTATAAGAGAACAGTTGAAGACAATCCATTGAAGAGAAAATATTAAGTGCTTCCACTCCAGAAAATCACACGCTTTTTCGATGTGCGATGAGGCTAATGCAGATGATTCGTTCCACTTGGTTGCAGTTCTGATCTATATCATCAGCATCTGACAGAATTTCCAAAACAAAATGGATCATTATTGAATAACGAGGGAATAAGCAAGCCTTGCATTCGATGCCTACCCGACAATCGTACTGCTGCTTGCAAAGAAGAAGGGTGATATCCGGTTTATTAGACAACAGATAACTATCTCTTCTGCAATATTGTATTTGCAAACACGATTATTCAATCTCCATTTCATTCTAAAAGTCATGAAGTGTTTCGTCTTAAGAAAATCTCATTTGAGAAACATTTATATTCTCTTGTACCCTTAGTATCTTTTCATTAATCAGTATAATTTTCTCTAGTTCCCTCAATAGAGCTCACTCAGCTTGTTTTGTACAAAGTAATCGAAGGACTGCAAACAAGAGATGCCAGATTTCTTTCTTTTTTAAATTCTCTTTCCACTGATATTGGGATACATCATATAATGGCTATTTTTGACATCAATAGGGTATTACAATTTTGTTTTATTTCATTTAAAATGTTATGGTCTTTTCTATCTCCTGCCCAATGTTAACAGTGAGAAGACATAGCACGGTGGAGCAGTGGTTGAGTTGCTGTCTTACAGTGCCAGAGACCCAGGTTCAATTCTTATTACAGGTGGTGTCTGTACGGAGTTTGTATGTTCTCTGTGGCCTGCGTGGGTTTTCTCCGGGTGCTCCGGTTTCCTCCCTCACTCCAAAAACGCAAGTTTGCAGGTTAATTGGCTTCGGCGAAATTGTAAATTGTCCCTAGTGTGTGTTGGATAGAGTAAGTGTAAGGGGATCGTTAGTTGTCACGGACTCAGTGGGCCGAAGGGCCTGTTTCTGTGCGGTAACTCTAAACTAATCTATAAATTTCTATAGTATGCTTTTCACTGTAGTCAAAGCTAGTTGTACTTTTAAGCATGTAGTGTGGATACAATGCCAATCTATTGCTGATCAACCAATATCAAGACAAGTTTGTAGCCATACTGTATGCACAAGCAAATTGAGTTACTGGTTCAATGAGAATTTTGCTTGCAACAGCATCACCGTCAAACTCGGGCAACACACACACAGAAATTATATATAAATTATGTCAATTCTGCAAGACAATAAAAAGAGAAAAGACTGCAAAAAAAACAGGACATTAGGGCAAAACAATTAGAAAAAAACAAGTACATGCTGTTGCAGGAAAAACGTCTGCAGTATACTCAGGTGGAATTAAGGCAATGCAGGTTGATTCAAGAACTTGCTAATTCTAGAAAAGCAGCTCTTCCTGAACCTAGTGGTGCGACACATCATGCTTCTGTACCTCCTGCCCAATGTTAGCAATGAGAAAAGAAAATTACAGAGGATGGTTGGAATCCTTGATGATAGATACCACCTTTTCAGGCAGTGTCTCATATAGAGGCTTATCATAGTAGGAAGTGCAATGCCCATGATGGACCAATCCAAGTACAACAGTGTCTGCAGTCTCTTGCTTTCTGGAGCATTGGAATTGGCATACAGGTCATGCCAATTCTACAGCGCATCTGTGGAAGTTTGTTAGAGCATTCGGTGACATGTTGAATCTCTTCAAACTTCTAAGTGGTGCACCACTTTAAGTTATATACTTTCTCTCCTGAAATCAAATTGTCTGTGGGTTGGCAAGGAGATCATTTGATTAATGTTGTATCATATAACCCAAGGATATTAAATATAGAATATAGTTGAAATGCTACTGCAAGTGTGCAGATTTAATATCTTTAAACTACTTTGTACTTTAATATATTCAAAGTATAACAATTTTGTGTGCAACTGCATTGATTTGTTGCTTTCAAAAGAGGGGTCAGCTTCAATAAGTCTATCCCCATTAATTCAGTAACTGGTTCCTAGTATCTCCTTATCTTGTAACCATTGACTTAAGAGTTCAGTGTTGCCGATTGTGTGGATAGAATGTCTTTTGATCTCCTTTTTTTGGGTGTAAAACTGACTTACTTGCAGGTGGTATCTCCCAAGCAGGTTAGACTCACAATTACCCCATTATGAATACCACCGTTGCACAAGCAACTGCACTACCCCACAACCCAATGCAAAAAAAATATATATTTTTTGCAACAATTCAATTATTCTCCATTGATGCTTACATCTGAAAATGCCACAGTCCGATACTAAAAAGCATTAAAACAACCGCTATGCATTATTAATGAAATTGGCGAGGCCAGGAAATTTATTCTGGAATGCAACTTGCAGACTTTTCTCTCATCTGTGGATATCTAATTATCCCTACATCTGATTATAGATGTCTTTTATTAATACTTTGAGCTTCAAATATAATAGCTTTACATAGTTGGGATTACCATGATCTATGAAAAATACTCAAGCACTTGTAAATTCACAGCACACAGTGTAAGAGGCTCAAATGCTGGAAATCTGGCCTGGTGTGTGGCGTGTACAAGTTCCACGGAGGAGAATTAAGCTTTTGAACAGTTTATCACAGCATTATGAAACGACAGCATATATCGAGGCTATTTGGTGAACCCTACCAGTGTCAACTCCAATCAATCCCACCTTTGTGCCCTTTCACCATAGTCAGAGACAGAGAGCATGGCTCACGCCAACCAACATGTTCCATCTACACAGGTCCCACCTGCCTACGTTTGGCCCATATCCCTCTAAATCTATCCTATCCATGTACCGGTCTAGATGTTTTATTAAATGTTGCAATTGTGCCTGCCTCAACTACCTCGTCCAGCAGCTCGTTCCATATACCTACTACCCTTTGGGTAAAAAAAAAGTTGCTTTTCAGGGTCTTATTACAACCCCCCCCCCCCCATCTTAAATCCTCTGGTTCTTGATTTCCCTACTCTGGGTAAAAGTTTCTGTGCATTTACTCTATGTATTTATCTCAATGACTTTATACACCTCTATAAGATCACCGCATCCTCCTGCGCTCCAAGGAATAAAGTCCTAGACTGCTCACTGCTCCGGCCTTCTAATCCTTGCAACATCCTCATAAATCTACTCTGCACTCTTTTCAGCTTAACAACATATTTCCTACAACAGGGTGACCAAAACTGAATACAATATTCTAAATGTGACTTGTACAACTGTAACATGACCTCCCAACTTCAATACTCAATACCCTGACTGAATGCCAATGTGCCAAAAGCCTTCTTGACCATCCTATCCACCTGTGACACCACATTCAAGGAACTATGTACCTTCACTCCTGGATCCATTCGCTCTACAAATCCACAGAGCTCTGTCATTCACTGTGTAGATCCTGCTCTGGTTAGACTTCCCAAAATGCAACACCTCACACCTATCTGTATTAAACTATATAAACCATTCCTCAGCCCACCTGTTCAAGCAATCAAGATCCTGCCGTGATTTTGGACAACAATCTTCACTGTCTACAATACCATCCTCAGTAGTGTCATCTGCAAACTTACTATTCATGCCTTGGACATTCTCATCCGAATCATTGATATAGATTACAAACAGCAATGGCAAAGCACCAAAGCCTGAGGAACAAAAACCGTCACAGGCCTCCATTCTGAAAAGCAATCTTCCACCATCACCCTCTGCTTCCTTCCATTAAGCCAATTTTTTAACGAATCGACTAGTTGGCTCGAGCCGACCAGTAACTTGTTCAGTTAGGTTTTTAATTCATAGTCATTTACAATGAGTACATACAGAGATGGTAACAAGACACGCTCATGAAAAGTTTAGAATAAACACATTTTTGATTAACTTGCAATTATATTAATTCTAGGAAAAAGTGATAATGTCACATTATATGGGTTCATTAATGATTTTGTATTTAATTATCAAAGCAAGTTTACACAGAAATACTACTGCTTAAAACCAATTCAATTTGCCAACCTCAACACAATTAAAAATTGGACACAACTATCTTCCAACTCTCGTGACAAGAACATTTTCATATTCATTTCCTGGTCTAAAAATACAATCTAATGAAGCCCATTGACAGAATATTCCCTTTCACTTTGTGTGGTGCTTTGCAGTTGGATAGGAAGATTTATTGTGCTTTAGATGCACAACATTGTGCTTTTGATCTCCTTTCTGGAATTGATACAAAGTGTTGGTCTGTTGGAAAGTATTATGGTAATACAGCTTTCGATTCTTTAACACTGGAAATTAAATTTATTATCAGGTTTCCTTGATAAAAACTAACAAACCTTGCACATTAAATTTAGCCTTGATGGCTAAACTTTTATGAAGCAATCAACCTATATGGGGCATATCTCTCTAAACTTTCCTATCCATGTATTTGTCTAAATGTTTCTTAAACATTGCAATAGTATCTGCTTTAACTACCTCCTCTGGCAGCTCATTCCATACACCCACCACCCTTTGTGTGAAAAAGTTACCCCAGGTTCCTATTAAATCTTTCTCCCCACACCTTAAACCTATGCCCTCCGGTTCTCGATTCCCCTACTCTGGACAAGACACTATACACTTACCTGATCTATTCCTCTCATGATTTTGTACACTCTATAAGTTCACCCCTCATTCTACTGCGCTCCAAGGAATAGAGTCCTAGCCTGCTCAACCTCTTCCGATAGCTCAGGCCTTGGCAACATCCTTGTAACTCTTCACTGCACCCTTTCCACCTTGACAACATCTTTCCTACAACACGCTGCACAGAACTGAACACAATACTCTAAATATGGCCTCGCCAACATCTTATATAACTGCAGCATGAACTCCCAACTTCTATACTCAATACATTGAGACATTTCAGAAAATGCAGTTATTTCTTAATAAAAGAACAGATTCTTCATTCTAATTGTTATAATCCCAAATAACTTGGAATGAAGTTTGAAACACCACTATAATGATTCAATATTAAAAAATCATCTGGTACATAATTTTAATGTAAAGATAATACCGTTAACCAAAACACTAATTTTTATATTCAGTTTAAATAGGGACAAGGTGGTAAGTTAATTAAGTAATAGTACTCAAAGGCAGACAGCACAGCAGGCATTCAGGGCAAGTCATGAACTGACAGTTGTAGCAAGCAAAAAGCAAAATGAAAAATGAGCTACAAGTCACGGGAAAATGAAGTAAATGCAGAAGATATAATTGCCTGGTCTGACGAGCGCCACCAGTTATTCAACTACACACCTTCACCCATCCATGTAGACACAAAATGCTGGAGTAACTCAGCGGGTCAGGCAGCATCTCGACAGAGAAGGAATGGGTGACATTTCGGGTGGAAACTGAAGAAGTCAGTCTGAAGAAGGGTCTCAACCCAAAACATCACCCACTCCTTCTCTCCCGAGATGCTGCCTGCACCGCTGAGTTACTCCAGCATTTTGTCTAAAATTCGATTTAAACCAGCATCTGCATTTTTTTTCATACACATCTATTTTATCCATTTCGTACTACTTCAATTTTAATTTATATTTTTATTTGAAAGTAACAGTTCAGACAATTGCTCAATTTCACATTCAAACTGCTATCATGGATTATTCAGTCATTTCTAGTTATTTTTATTACTCCATTCCTTCCAGTTACCTGCAACAACCAAAAACATTTTGCATCTCATTTTATTTTTGCTGCTTCACTGCTAATTTTTTTCTCCCTAGATTTTTCTGCCACAACAAATTTTATACACTCCCTTTGTGCTCATCAATTCATGAATGAAGTACATTGGCATGAAAATGCAGATGAAATCAAGAAAAATGTTTTATCCACAGTAAATAAAACATAAATTGGATCAATCATAATTGTTTGTTTGATTTGATTTGCTAGCATGCAGTTCTGGTCACCCCATTAGAGGAATGATGTGGAGGATTTAGAGAGAGTGCAGAAGATATTTACCAGATAAGGCACAAAGAGCTATAGTAACTCAGCAGGCCAGGCAGCCCGGATGGGTACTGTTTGGATCTGGTCCATTCTTCAGACGGATTGTGGTGGTGGTGATGTTTAGGGGGGTGGAGGGGGAGAAAGCTCGAAGAAGAGGAGAAGTCAAGTCAAGTCAAGTCAATTTTATTTGTATAGCACATTTAAAAACAACCCACGTTGACCAAAGTGCTGTACATCTGATTAGGTACTAAGGAAAAAATTAAACATACAGTAGCACACAAACATAACAGCACATACAAAACAGTTCACAGCACCTCCTCAATGAGCCTCAAACGCTAGGGAGTAGAAATAGGTTTTGAGCCTGGACTTAAAGGAGTCGATGGAGGGGGCAGTTCTGATGGGGAGAGGGATGCTGTTCCACAGTCTAGGAGCTGTAACCGCAAAAGCGCGGTCACCCCTGAGCTTAAGCCTAGACCGCGGGATAGTGAGTAGCCCCAAGTCGGCCGACCTGAGGGACCTGGAGTTAGAGAAGTGGGTTAGAAGATTTTTGATGTAGAGGGGGGAATGTCCATTTAGAAGAGGGCAGGACAAATCATGGCAAGTAATAGCTGAATGCTGGATACAGGCAACGGGGATGGGGGGGGGGGGAGGTTGACAACAGGGGGTTCGCACTTTCTGCCTTTTCACCTTTGGCCTTTTGGTTGGATAAAAGGCCAGAGATGAATAGGCAGAAGGTGTGAGACAAAAGGTTAAGAGTTACAAATTGTGAAGCTAGAGAAAGAATGTAGTTGGAAGAGGAGGGGAGAAATAGGTGAGAGTCCAGATGGGTTACAGGGAGGACAGGGGTTGGTTAGTTACTTAAAATTGGGGAATTCAGTGTTCATACTGTTGGGGTTACAATCTACCCAAGTAGAGTTTCTCCAGTTTGCACGCGGCCTCACTCTGGCAATGGAGGAGAGGAATTAAAAATGGTTAGCAAATGAGAGATCCAGTAGGCCTTGACAGACAGCGCAAGCAGTCAGTGAAATGGTGGGCGAGTCTACACTTGGTCTCACCAACGTATAGGCCACAATGGGAAATCCAAATACAGTACATGCCGAACAAAACCCCCCACTTATCTGTATCCATGCTTTGACCTGCCCCTCTCTTCTTTCTCCCCCCACCCCCACCACAATCACTCTGAAAAAGGGACCCAACCTGAAAAGTAAACAACCCATGTTCTCCAGAGATTCCCCTGACCTGCTGGGTTACTCCAGCACTTTGTCTTTTTTTATAAACCAGCATCCACAGTTCCTAGTTTCTACATATTTACCAAGATGTTACCTGGATTAAGGGGTACCAGCTACGAGGAAGTTAGACTAACATACTGTTTTCTCTAGAGTATCAGAGGCATGTGGGGTGAATTGATAGAAGTTTATAAAACTATGAGGCATAGATAGGGTAGATAGAAACTTTGCGCAGAGTGGAAATATCAAATACGAGAGGGCATAGCTTCAGCCCACAATGTCTGTGCTGAACAGGATGCTATAAAAAATGAATCCTTTCTGCTTATATCATATCATATATATACAGCCGGAAACATGCCTTTTCGGCCCTCCAAGTCCTTGCCGCCCAGCGATCCCCGTACATTAACACTATCCTACACCCACTAGGGACAATTTTTTACATTAGCCCAGCCAATTAACCTACATACCTGTACGTCTTTGGAGTGTGGGAGGAAACCGAAGATCTCGGAGAAAACCCACGCAGGTCACGGGGAGAACGTACAAACTCCTTACAGTGCAGCACCCGTAGTCAGGATCGAACCTGAGTCTCCGGCGCTGCATTCGCTGTAAAGCAGCAACTCTACCGCTGTGCTACCGTGCCGCTTGTATTGATTCAGATCCCCCCCTTTCCCTGCATGTCCGAGTGCCAATTCAACACTTCTTCAGAAGGAACGTTTAGAGGAGATGCGTGGGACATGCATTTATTTTTAAATAGCGAGATTGGTACTTACCTGGAACTTATTGCCAGGGTGGTGGTGGAAGCAAAGGCGATAGTGTTGAATAAGGTTTTGGACTGGAACTTATTCAACACTAGGAAATGGAGAGATATAGATCATTGCAAGCAGAAAGGATTAGTTTAATTTGGCATCATGTCTGCCACAGTTGTTCTATGTAACTGCCTTCTTCCTGGCCTTTCCATGTGATCTTACCCAGTGTATCCGATCAGAAGAAAACTTTGAATGCTCGAAATACGAAATAACAATTCCTTTGTTTTGCCACTCCTATTTTTTTTTTTTTTTTCAATACATCCCTTTCCTAGTTCTGAAGAGTCTCTGATCCAAAACTCAATTCTGTTTCTCTTTTCACTGATTCTGCCTGATCCGCTGAGTGTTCACGTAGTTTCCATTCAACATCAAAAATGTTGCTATGGGCATTCCTACAGCCTGTCTGAGAGATGTGTGCATGAGCCTTTGGTTCAGTCCTACCCAGACACACTCCTTTAGCTGTACATTTTTTCCAGTACATCAATGAGTGTATTGATGCTGCTGCCCAGATCAGGCTGTATTAATAATGTGAGGGGAAAAAAAAGCTCAAAGCAAAATAATCACAAATGATCGACAAGGTTGATTTGGCTGGTTATGATACAGACAGAAAGAGAAAGTTAACCAAAGAGTGGAGTATACAAAATAGAGTCCAGAAGGCTGCAAATGTGCTTGGATCAATGAGATGCAATTCCTGAAGTTTCGATTGCTGAAGCCTCATTGTAATGGTACAGATAGTTAGAGAGAGATCGGTCAGAGTTGGAGCAGGGTAGAGAACTAAACTGGCTGGCAACCAGATTTTGTCGAGTCATTTCTGCAGAAGGAGAACAAGTGCCTCCTACACTTACATCGAATTTCAAGTTGATTGTTTATGTCGCCAATTTCTGCCTATGCCCAACTTCATATGGTCTAGCACTGACTTTGCCCTTTCAAAAATGTTTCAGGAATGGACTTTGCCATTTCAAAAATGTTTCAGGAATGTTTCAATCTCAGGGCAGAAACATTCATTACAAACTTCCATGATCTATTTTGATTACTCTTCCTCGCCTCAATCTGCCTACAGGAACTCCATCCTGTTTTCCCAACTCCTCTTTCTCGATCACATTTGTTCTGATGCAAACTTCCACAGGTCCCTCTAAAATGTCTTCCTTCTTCTGGACCACGGCTTCCCTTCCACTGCATCTCATCCATTCCTTATACCTCTGTTCCAGGGAGGAGGAAGAACAGAGTTCCCTTGATCTTGCCTTCCTCCTCACCAGACATTACATTCAATAGATTGTTTGTAATTTCCATCAGCTCCATCATGACCCCACTACCAGATACTTATTCCCTTCCCAGCATTTAGAATGGAGGTGAGGAGGAATTTCTCCAGCCAGAGGGTGGTGAATCTGTGGAATTCATTGCCACAGACAGCAGTGGAGGCCAAGACATTGGATATTTTTAAAGAGGAAATTAATTGGTTCTTGATCAGTAAGGGCGTAAAAGGTTAGGGGGAGAAGGCAGGAGAATGGGGCTGTGAGGGAAAAATAGATCAGCCATGAATAAATGGTGAGGTAGAATTGATGGGCTGAATGGCCTAATTCTGCTCCTGTTGTCTAATGGGAGCAAGCAGCCAACTAGGACTCAACTGACCGAGGGGCCTAAGAAAAAGGTCTAATGGGTCACTCCCTTCATTGCTTCTAAACCACCCTTCCATTTCACCCCACTGCTCCTCATCTGAAACACCACCCCTTACCACTTCCTTCCCATTATCCACAAATCTAGACAGTCCTTCCAAGTGAAGCAGCAATTGACTTACCCATCTTCCATTCTTATGCATTGCATTTGGTGTCCACTGGAGGGCTTGGCTCCACCCGCTGGGAACACTCCAGGCAGCATCTCATGAAGATGCTTTTGATAATGGAGACGTCTGTGTCTGGGCTGAACTGGGCTGAATCCACAACTCACTGCAGCCTCATGTCCCTGTGTGTTGACTTTCCATTTGCTGGTATATTTACCCATCATAGCTAACTGCATATATAATCAGTGATCCCTTAATCCAAGGACAAATTCTATACAGGTTCACTGATCCTGGAGCAAGTTATTAAAATATACCCAGATCCAGAGATTAATCCAACAAAATTGCAAACATTTCCAGAAGAGAGAACTGACAACAACCTGTCTGTTTCTTCTTTTCTTTCCAGTTCTGAAACCTGCTGCAGTTTGAAAGTTTTGATGGCATTGTCTTTATTTTTCAGCTATTCGTGCTTATTTGTTACATAACGGTATACGTTTGAAGCATCTTCTTTGAGCACTACGCTGCAGGATTTCTGATCTAATGAAGCTGGGAAATCAAGAGTCAAACAGAATGTTGAATTTATCTCAGTGGATGGCCAAGGATCATCACCACCAATGATACAAGCCCTAGCAAGAGCACACAGTGTTGAAATCAGCCAAGTGATTTTCTCACTTGATGTGACAAGATGGTATACTTCTCCAGGCTCTTCAGAAAATACTAAAAAGCCACCCGGGCTTTGTTTCCATGAAGGCCAAGTTAAGTAATCAAGGCCAATACCTGGAATACACAGCCATTCCATTCCTCTGCAATAATAAATTACTTTTCATTGAATCCATCTCAAAATTAGTACATTATTCTGAGAGCATCATGCTTTTTGGCAATACTGTTGTGCTGCACCCTTCTACATGGTCAGGGCCTCATACCACTTTCCTCATTGCTGTCAGTCATAAGAATTTGCAACTTGGTTAAGGATTTCAGTATTTGGCCAAGAAAGCACACCGACGTCTCTATTTCCTTAGAATGCTTAGGAAGATCGGCATGTCCCCAACAGCTCTCACCAACTTCTACAGATGCACCGTTGAAAGGATTTTATCAGGATGCACCACAGCATGGTTTGAGAACAGTTCCGTCCAAGACCACAAGAAATTGCAGAGAATTGTGCACACAGCCCACACCATCACACAAACCAATGTAATTACATTTACACCTCAAGCTGCCCTGGCAAGGGCAGGCCCAGCATAATCAAGGATGAGTCGCACCTCAGCCACTCCCTCTCCCATCAGGCAAGAGATACAGAAGTGTGAAAACACACTCGTCCACGTCAGGGACAGTTTCTTCCTAGCTATTATCGGGCAACTCAACCATCCTATCAACAACCAGAGCAGTCCTGAGCTACTATCTACCGCACCGGAGACCCTCGGACTATCTTTGATCGGACTTTACCTTGCACTAAACTTTATTCATGATATTCCCTTTATCATGCATCTGGCTCAATTGTAATCATGCATTGCCTTTCCGCTGACTGGTTAGCACACAAAAGCTTTACACTGTACCTGCATACAATAACTAATCTAAAATTTAACAAGAGATGATCTGTTGGTGAAGAATGGAAGTAGGCTAAGCCTAACAGTGAAGCCACAGAAAAAAGGACACATTACTATTGCTGGACTTCCTTGACATTAGTAATCTTTTACCAAATTCTTAATTCCCAATACTGCTAGTATTTAGGTTGATATTCCAAGTCTTTAACTTCTAAGCATCCTTTTATCTTTCTTTCAGCTGCTGTTTTATTCCAGCTGCTTTGACATTTCTATATTTGAGGTCACATTCATTATTTAAAAAAAATCCCTGACCGTACAACATCTAATTAAATTTGGAGGCATACCGAGTGTTATTTAGAACATTTCTGTGATTATACTTTAGTTTAGTGGTTATATTATGATCTCCTTTGACCTTAAGTGGTGGCAAAGTAAATATTCTGTTAAACTGTGATTTAACCAATTGCCAGGGATTTTAATAAAACGTAAATAGATAATCAACAGTTTCATTGATTTACATTTATTAAAGACTTAACTATGTCCTTTTAAGTAAGGAAGTGACAGGCAAGGACATATTTACTAAGTATCACTGCTAAACTAACATAGAATCTCATATATTGTTTCTTAGCTTCGACTGATGGCCTAACTACACAGTTATGAGAAAATATGGAGATCAAATATAACAAAATGGGATCAATGCTTGGCTGGGATTTGGGTTGGAGTGAGCAGCTGGCTCACATGCTGCATCCTCACGAGATGCAATGTATTTCATGTCAAGAGTTCGCCTGCCACCAGAGCTAGCCAGGCATTCACATCTGATTGACCTTCAGGCAGTTTTAAAATAATTTCTTCTGACAGAATAATGCTCATTATTAAAGGCAGGTTGCCAGAGTAGTTCAGAAAATAACATAGTCAGCATAGAAGGAATTGAGCTTGGGCTGGAGAGGACCAAGCTTTCATTGTACTTCTCATGCCCAGGTCATTTTGAACAACAAATATTTGAAAATACAACTTGCTTGGGATTCTTCTAATAAGGATCAATGGCACAAATGGCCGTTTCTTGCACTATAATTGTATCATTAGATTCAGGAATTCCCCACACTTCTCCAAACTCAAACATCGCCTTCCAGAAATGCCAAGCCCCTATTTTGTTTCCTTCTACCACTGGAAAAAGTGTTAAAATCCTTTATGCAGGAACATTTCAGAATCTTATTGAAAAATCTTTTTATCCACCCTCTACTGATGCTGATACCCAAGTTAATTCGGATCTTCTGTTGTAACACACCAAATGACCATTAAACACCAAATAATCTAAAATTGCTCACTCGCTTTGTGGGACAAATAAGCAAAGTCTAACCAATGTAATTAATTGCAAGGTCTAACCAATATAATACTTTAAACAAAGTTGCCAGAGAGACAGCAAATTATCTGATTACAGTGAAAAACAGACTGCTGATTACATATTAACAAGTACACATACTGGATTCGTTGTTACAAATTTAGAATAATTTGAGTAGTTACTTGTTTATCATTTATTTAATGAAACATCTGAGGTGCACAAATTAAACAACTGAACCCAAAGTGAAGGCAGACAATTGCTTCTAACAATGAGAATATGTAGGCTTCAGATTTAGTTAATTGCAACAGGATGACAATTTGTTAGATAAATGATAAAATATTTGTGTCTTCTCAATAAGCATGTCACCATTGTGTAAAGCATCAATTACCCATTTTTTAATTAACAATTAAAAAGCTTAATTGAAAGTGCTTTGGGATATTCATAAGAGCATAAAAGAAATACATCTTTCCTTCAAAAGAGCTACAATGAAATATTCTTCTTTATATTTTTTTGGGACCTGGGCCAAATCTGAAAGATAATATTGTAAATACCTACTTGGAAGCATCCAAAACAGCAATATTGGTATAAGAAAATAACTGCAGATGCTGGTACAAATCGAAGGTATTTATTCACAACATGCTGGAGTAACTCAGCAGGTCAGGCAGCATCTCGGGAGATGCACTGGTATGCACCAGTTCACTGGTATGAACATCGACTTCTCCAACTTTAGATAGTTCCTCTGTCCATCTCTTCCCCTCCCCCTTCCCAGATCTCCCTCTATCTTCCTGTCTCCACCTATATCCTTCCTTTGTCCCACCCCCCTGACATCAGTCTGAAGAAGGGTCTCGACCCGAAACGTCCCATTCCTTCTCTCCCGAGATGCTGCATGACCTACTGAGTTACTCCAGCATTTTGTGAATAAATACCAGCAATATTGGTATTTTTATTGTTCTTTACATCAAGGAAAAAAAGCAGAGATAAAAAGTCAGGAAACAAATTTGACAGTGCAAAGGGCCTGTCCTACTTAGGCGATTTTTTAGGCGACTACGACAATGACCACAACAATACCGAGTCAGGTCGATACAAGTTACTTTTTTGTGAAACTCGCACCTGGCTGAGAGATTACACCGTCTTCGGAAATATCGCAAAATTCCCACGCTTATCAATGCTTCGCCGGCATCCTAATTTTCGCTGAAATCACTGACAAGTCTGTAATTACTTGGGAGTTTTGAAATATAACATCTTGCCCTGGTTACTTGAAAACCAAGCTTCATGGTAACAAGGCATAAACTGGATTGACTTCCAGTTTACTAATAGCAGTATTAAGAAATGTAATTTTAAATGTGGTTAAATGGATTTTTGTGCGGAGTGTGGGCATTCTTTGAAAATGTACGGGAGATGCATATCTGGTTTCTGGGTTGCATATCTGGGTTGGGAGCCTACTTTAAAAGTAATTGCTGATGGCCATAAACATCACGAAATTCCCACGCTTACCTGACCATCATACTGTCGCCTCCAATCTACCTGTCAAATGTCCTGACGGTAAATAAATTGGTTAAACACAAGTATTTTATGGTATCTTCAAATGGCTTTACTTAATTTAATATTACGTGCTTCTAAATGCATCTGCGACAACCTAGCAAACCTGGGGACAGCATGCGACGGCGCCCGCAATAAGCAGCGATACCTGGCGACAACCCAGCTGTCGCCGAGAAATTTCTATCTGGAAAATTTCTCAGCAACGCGCCGAGATCCACTACGATTCTTTGAAGACTCTTCACGATCATGCCCGCGACACCCCAGTGAACTGTTGGCTACAGCCTAGTCTCTGGCAGTCACCTTAAAATCGTCTAAGTGGGACAGGCCCTTAAAGCAATGTTGCTGTCAACAACAGCGTTAAAGATATGAACCTGCTCAGATAATCTTTCTTGAACAAAACATCATGTCAGGAAGAAATTAGAGTGAAAAATTTTCAGACACCTGACTAAATTTGCTGATTGCATTCTCTCTGATTCACCTCGATTCAAAATCAAACTCAAAAATCAACCAAAGAATGAGAACCACCGCCAGCAGTTTCGGTTGACAAATTATTTCAACTTTGAGGTACATCTAGAAATTTCAATTCTGATTCACCACTGACGTATCATCTTAGTTAGAGATCGGGGCCTCCTTGGAAATATTATATGTTAGAATGCATTTTTCTTAAGGCAACTCATTTTGCTGCAAGTGCGATAAAAAACTGTTTGCAAGTTCACAACTGAAATGTTATACTATATTTTATTTCTGTAACAATAGAATTTGCAGGAATATATTTTAAATAGAAGATAACACCTTCATGCAGATTGATGCAGGCAGCACGGTGGCACAGCAGTGGTGTTGCTGCCTTGCAGCACTTGCAGTGCCGGAGATGCGGATTCAATTGCAACTACGGGTGCCCTCTGTACGGAGTTTGTAGGTTCTCCCTGTGACCATGCGATTTTCTCCGAGAACTTCAGTTTTCTCTCACACTCTAAAGATGTACAGGTTTGTAGGTTAATTGGCTTGGCACAAGTGTAAATTGTTCCTAATGTGTGTAGGGTGGTGTTAATGTGCGTGGATGGCTGGTCGGTGCGGATTCGGTGGGTCGAAGGGCCTGTTTCCTCGCTGTATTTCTAAACTAAAATATCAGTCTCTAACTACAAGCAGATCAACACGTCGCTGGAAGACCATTTTGTTAATTGTTTGTCAGCTGTGAATGACACCCTCGGGCTTTGCGTGGCAACATCTTTGGGCTATGAAACCTGTTGAAATGGAAATTCTCCCTTTGAAAAATCCTGGAGTGGAGTGCACCATGCAACAACAGAAATTAAATGCACCCAAAATTATCCCAGTCCTGCCTTTCCCAGTGACATCAGATGGGTGAAGGGAATGGGGACAGGGAGAAGAGGGAGAGGTGACAAAAGATATATTCCTAATTCCTAAACTTATTTTTGTGAGATAGATTGCAGCAAATTCTATCACTACATGCCAGTATGCAATGAATAAACCGAACGAGAACTCAGCATGTAACAATTGATAACAAGGTCATCAGTTTAACTTCCTAGACCTCAACACAAAGGTAAACATTCAAGATACCCCCACCCCCCCCAAAAAACAAATCTTGCTAAACAGGGGTTCTTGCTGTGACACCATGCAGATAATCTGCAATTTGCATGCTTCAACTTGAACAGGAACAATTTTATGGCTTGCATTACTTCGAGGCAAAACTCTGTGCTGGGAATCACTAACAGGAAATAAAAGCGAAGAATAAATAAAAAATAACAATTGCAACGGGCAAGCTGTCCTGTTGTTAATTGTATCAGTGCTTATATTGCTCTTCTATAGAATTGTGCCTCAAAAAAAATATTCCAATCATTTTTCAAACTGAAATGCTGAAGTGAAGGTTACCCTCCCTCTGCATGGAGTTAGCATCTGATCCAGAATGTAGGGCAGGTTGCACAACGTGATAACTGAAAAAAATCATATGTTCTTTCCAATGTGTTATACAGGCAAGTGCAACATTCCCTTTTCAAAGCACCACAAGTTTTCATTATGGTAGAAACATCTCTTGATATTTTCTTACTGCCAGTCGTTAAATATGAAATTTTCTTGATTTGTTTCAGTGCTTTGTTGCACGAATGTTATATTGTAGTAATGCAAAATACCAAGGTTGATGGTGTATGTTTTAATAGAAAGTTCAAAGGCTGAATTTTAAATTGTTTACTGATGATATTATGTAGGAGAGGGGTGCGTTCTCATTTTTACTTGGCAATTTATGCTTCATATTTTACTTTTTAATCAAACAACGTTAGCCTATACTACTTGGTCTGTCAACATATATATATATATGAGGTTATAGAGGATAAGTGGATTCATTGCTAACCATGTGGCATGCAACCTAAATATTTCAATTGCAAAATCTTCTAAATAGCATAGCTTTCTATGGAAATTGATAATTATATGAGAGAAAGATATTAACCAAAACCAAATTTAAACATCTGTGCCACTTTAAAATAAGCATTCTTCATGATCTGATTATCAATATCCACTTTATAATAAAAGCAGTTTAACATAAAAGTTGTTATTTGCATGAACACGATGGATGACAGATCCAGTTAAACATTTTACAAGTCAATGTAGAGTTTTAAATTAGCTCTGAATTCTAAAGTATCATAAATGAAAATGTCAGCATTGTGTTACGTAATAGACATACACAAACCAATGTGCAGGATGAAACATGCTGCCAAATAACAATAGATCATAAATTTAATTTCCATTAATAGTGTTGAACTGAAGTTAGAGGTAAAAAGGTGTCAAGAGCCAAGAATGTTTTATCATATTCCCAAAACAAAATGAAATATATGTAAACGTGGTACTTCGGAAATGTAACAAAAAGTTAAATAAACTGAAAAAAATTGCAAAATCAAGAAAGCGCTATCATAGCAGTTTGTCTTGTAGATGGAATTTGTTGCATTCATTAGCCTGACTGTTGTTGGGAAGAAGCTGTTCCCAAACCTGGACGTTACAGATTACAGACTCCTATACCTTTTTTCCGATTGCAAGAGTGAAATGAACGCCTAGCCAGGGTGGGGTGTGCCCTTGACGATGCTAGCTGCCATTTTGACGCAGTGCCTTCCAAAGATTCCTTCGTTGGCGAGATGGTCATGGACTGGGCAAAGTACACCACTTTTTGTAATCGCCTTCATTCCTGGGCGTTCGAGTTGCCAAACTAGGCCGTGATGAAACCAATCAACATGCTCCCTAATGTATACCTGTGCAAGTTCAAGAGTGTGTTTGTCAACATACCAAATCCCCTCAATGTTCTAAGGAAGTAGAGGTGTTGATGGCTTTCTTTATGATTGCATCAACATGCTGGGTCCAGGACAGATCTTCAGAGATATGCAAACCCACGAACTTGAAGTTATTTATGTGCTTCTAAAGTGCGGCTCTAAAGCTGCAATACAATTTTGCTCTGATCAGAAGAGCAATTACTGTTGGAACAAAAGAAAAACCAACCAAGTTATTGCTATTTACCCATTTTCTATACACTTTCTTCATTGGCAAGAGTCTTTTTACCCCACACAAGTAAATGCAATAAGCTACAGTTTTACAGTAACCAGAGAATCAAAAAGGAGCTAAAGGGAAAAAAATAATCAATGCGCCTGGTAACCTGTTCTGGAGCCTATATCTTGTGTCACAGAAAGGTAGAATGCTATTTATGCCTCCAATTCTCCACACAGTCATTCTGAAATTCAGTTATAGTATCCCAGGAGGACACAGAATGAGAATTCATGGCTTTCAGGAGGAGGAAACAGGGAAAGTAATAAAGTGGATCATATCAGGATGCTTTCAGATATTAGTCAGATGATGTGTATATAAAACTGGCAGAAACTCTCCATGCATTACCAAGCAGGTCATGATGAATGGAATATAAAAGTACAACAGATGGAAATAAAAAAAATAAAGCAGCCTTAAAATACTGCAAGAATAATTTGTAGCGCGTTTCATTCAAGAGCTCCAGATTTAAAATTATGGGTGCATTACTGGTTATTTTCCATCATGTAGGGGTCCAGAAAGCAAATTTTTTTTTTTAAACGTCTATTTTTAATTCTCTGAAGGGTTAGAAGCAGCATGAATGGGGTGGCATTCTACATGCGAAGACAGCTGGAGGAATTTAAATGATGTTCAATAATAGGCAAAATAAGATGCTTCTCACTTTGAGATCAGCAGAGATGAAAACAAGATGTTTTTAGCACATCTTGTGTCCTTTCCTGAACGTCCCAAAGCACTTTACCCATCAAAATCTAAATTGGCTGTAATCGTTGTTCTAAAGATAAGTAGTGCAACAATCAACTTGCATTTAGCCAGCACAGAGCAAAGAGAATGTGAAAAACAGCAGTTAACACACTTATAGTTGTATTGACTTAAGACAAACATCGGACAGGGGATATCTGCCTTGCTATTTTATTCCCACAGTAGCATCATTAGATATTTTCCACTCATCCAAGTGTGTAAAAAAGACTGGCTCACTATCTCATTTGAGAAGTAGCATCTTTAAATGTATAATACCTGTTCTCACCATCCCAGCGTTAAATCAGCTGTTTGATCAGAAAGAGCCTTCAACTGCAAATATCAGGTCTGCCCCTGCATCTTTTTAATTTTACAATTTAAAGCAAAGGCAGCTCACAATTGAAAGACAACTTAGAATGTTCATATAGAAATTGCAATGGACATTGTCAAATTTAGTGCTGATATAATATGGGATCTAAGAACTAACAGCATCAGGCTCAGGATGCTGGACATGTAATCTGGGCCAGCTCAGATGTAATAAAGCATTAACCGAGTAACTAGTGATTAGAGTCATACAGGGCCGTCTTAACGCATGGGCCTGATGGGCACTTGCCCGGGGCCCCACGAGCATAGGGGCCCCATTTTATCGACCATTTACATTTTTATTCCTGTGAGTAGTTGTCGTAGGGGCCCCAGTACACTGCTTTGCCCGGGGCCCGTAATGCTGTAAAGACGGCCCTGGAGTCATACAGCATGGAAACAGGACCTTCGGCCCATCTTGCTCACACCGATCAACATTGCCCATCTACACTAGTCCCACCTGCCTGCGTTTGGCCCATATATCCCTCTAAACCCATCTTATCCGTGTATCAGTCTAAATGTTTCTTAATCGTTGCAATAGTACCTGGCTCAACTATCTCCTCCGGCTGCTCGCTCCATACCCCCGACACTTTCTCGGGGGATTATTTGGAGGTTCTATATGTACCCTGGGTGGGAGACTGCACCATTCATCTTGAAGACAGTGCTGTTGCAGCATCATTGGCAGAGTTGGCTGAAGCCCGATTCAAATAATTGCCAGGCCAACAAGAGAACCAACACAAAAATCATGTAGTTACATAAATCACATCCTTACCAAACTATCCATTGTAGACACAACTATTACCGACAACAGGAACAATCACCATTGATTCTTAATAGACACAGGAATTCCTTCAAAATTGTGGCACTACTGTTGTACTAGATAATACAAGACATTTAGCTAGGATCAAAATACCACAACTCCGGGAGACTTGCATCCATGTTTATCCAGCAGCTTTACGGGGATGATTCATGTCAGCTTCAATTTGACTTTTCCCACCACTGCTAAAGTTAGATTTCAGTCAATTTGATTCACACCACACAACATCAAAAAAACATTGAGTATGCTGTATACAGTAAAAATCTACAAGGTGTCTTGACAGCATTCTGACCGTGTTGATAAAATAAGTTCACTGTATGTCCTTCATTATGCTGCACATAATTCAATGGATTTATTGCTGGAGCCTGCAGTTCACTTAGCAGGTAGAAATGACATGGACTGACATTTGAGGCAGAAAGATATGCATTAGCATACATAAATTCACAGGGAATGAAATTGAAATTCTAAAATAACATCAAAAGATTGAGTGAGAAATTTGATTTTGTACACAATCTTTATTCGATTTGATGTCTAAGATCTTGCCTTGCTAATTTGTTCTTCTCTGGGAGAATGTTGGGCTGCGTGAACCATCAAATATACCTATAGAGAAAGATTATTCTGCAAAGATTACTGTGCAAAAATTAATTTAGTTCTGGTGACACTAATGCAAAATGTGACAGAGTCTCTGCAAATAAAATGACTGTTGCCCTGTCCATGCAGCAGAATTATACTTTGTTTTGCCCCAAGTCCAGCATCCACTTGCAAATTTTAATCTCAAGCACAAAACCGTGCCAATCATATTGCTTGAAATTCAAGTCAAAATATGCCAGAAAATGTCAGAGGTAGTTAGCAAATCCAGGCAACAAATATGGGGAGAGAAATAAAATTAACATTTCAGGTTGATAACCTTTATTATGGGATATTCTTCCCAGCTGTTATCAGGTAACAGAAACATCCCACCAACAACCAGTTAGAGGCCTGTTACCATCTCCCTCATTGGAGGCCCTTGGACCATCTTTACTTGAATTTATCTTGCACTAAACATTATTCACATTGTTCCCTTTGTTCCACTGTGTACAGTGCCAACGGCTCAATTGTAATCATATATTGTCTTTCCACACTGACTGGTTAGCATGGAACAAAAGCTTTTTTGCTGTACCTCGGTACACATGATAAACTGAACATAAACTCATTAGAACTTAGAAAAGTTAGAAAGCAAAAGGATGTTTTAATTTGCCGGCACAATGAAGAGTTAGCAAAGTTAATGTCTTTGTTAGGGTGGAGACCAAGTGGAAGTTGAATGACACAAAGGGTGTTGGTACTGGCTCAGAACTGGCAGTGAAGGCTCATTAACTGCAACCACCTTGTGGAGAGAGATAATGGGAGTTACAGGAGAGGGGCACAAAACAAAAAGCACTGGAAAACTGGGATGTGCAAGAATACACTTTCTGAAAATCTGTTTTGAAAGAATTTTGAATATAGCTAGCTGGTCAAGCAGGATCTGAAGACAAACAGAAAATCTTTCCTCAACCTAAACAGGCCCGATACAAATTGAAGGTTAGTTGTCCGAAGATTTAAGTCAGCATCAAGTCAAGAGGACAACTATATGCCCAGATGAAGATGAGGAGATAATACATTGACAATATTTAAAAGATATGTATAGGAAAAGTTGAGAGCAAGATGCAGGCAAATGGGAAGAACTCGTGCTGTAAAGTTTGGCTGGCATGGATGAGTTGGGCTGAAGAGTCCACAGACCTAAGGGCGGCTGCTCCTCCAGTTTATAATGCATTACCTGGGTATAGTGCAAGAAGTCAAACACAAAGAGTCACATTTGGAATGGGAAAAGGATTTAAAGCAACAGGCAAACAGAACCTTGCCTGCTGAATGGAGACGTTCTGGAAATTGGATTAGGTTTGTCTGTAATAGAGGTCACATTGTGAATGCTATGCACTAAATTGAAAGTTGAACAACTGAATGATTAATTTACATGGAAGAATTGCTTGTGGCCCCATCATGTGGAAACGGTTTAACCTCCTGCAGATGTTTCACCTCCTGCAGAGTCGAGAGAAGGCAAATGAATATCAATGGAGATGGAAGAGTGAAGCAAGGAGTTGTGGAAAGAATGGGCCTCATGAAATGCCAAAAGGGCAGAAGAGGGGAAAATGTGTCTGATATCATCATTATGAAAGTGGGAGAAATTATAGATGATAAATATAGAAAGTAGTGGGGTGGAAGACAAACTCTATTCTTGTTCTGAATGAGGGGGAGCAGAATTCCAGGAAATTAAGCAGATATGGCTGAGAGCCCTAAAAACTATGGTGGAAGGAAAACCATGATTGCAGAGAAAGACAATTCCTCAATATGTGGAAAGTGTCTTCTGAACAGAAGTCACAAGCTAAGAAAAAAAAAGAGAAATAAATTGAATCTTTGCATTAAGGAGAGAAGTGTTGTAGTCAAAATATCTGAGAGGCTTATAATGGATATTGGTCACTAACAAATCTACTGAGATGGTGAGGGTGTTCAGGAAAAGGGAGATAGACCATGTTAGAGCAAAGGGTGAAAACAGGAAATAACAATTATGAAATTTTCAAGTTCTGCATTTGAGAGCCTGACACAGCACAAATAGTCATCAAATTCATCTGAAACAAGGACTGCACCCTCAAAATGCAAGTGAAGTTTTGACCCATGCAAGTTCCCTTGGCAACACATTGAATTTGAATTTGCAGAAAGGATTACTACTGGGATTATATGGAAAAAGTTGGTCATTGCAAGAACAAGGTCAGCCAGGAAAAGGAAGTCATGGGGGGCAATTTGTTTGTCCTCTGTTCAAGGAGGTTCTGCAGCTGCTGGTTTCTACAGTACCACAGTGCCTTCAGACTCTGTCGTGGGACTGAGGTGTGGAGGGATTACACGCCCTTGGCAAAAATTAGTTCATTAGGACCTGGGAACTGGAAACTGTCAAAGTGTGCAGGGCATCAGAGGGATTGTGGATGTACACGGGAAGAAATTGAATCAAAGTGAAAAAGCTAACTTCTGTATGCATAGAACAGGCTGAAACAATGGATCTACTGGGATTATCCTACTTGAAGATCTGGAGGACAAGATAAGGAGGCTGCATATCCTGGGGTATTGAGGTTTGAGCCTGCAGAGGTTCAAGAATCCCCGTGTGATCCCATATGTACACTTCTGATCCGGAAAGAGGCAGTGGCCTGGTGTTGCATGCTTGGAGACATGAAAATGTGACTGATAGCTGGTATTCAGCCTCTGCCAGATAGAGATTGGTTTACAAACCACCACCCTTATCACCAGGTCGAGTAATAATGTTCTAATTAGCCTTAGGGAGCAGAGAGCTACAAATTCAAAATGGATGAGGTTGGAGTTAGTGAGGATGGTGATAAAAATATCATGGTGAGTCAATATAATAATAATATAATAATAATAATAATAATAATAATAATATTCATTTATTGTCATTGCAACGAGTACAACGGAATTAAAAAATAGCCAATCCTGACGGTGCGTACAAACATATATGCAATAAATGCAAAACAAATAAATACATAAATACAATTAAATACAATTATATTAAGTACAAGATTTTTTAACGGTGTTGCCTAGTGCAAAGGTAGTGTTCAGTTCTCGTATGGCCCTGGGGTAAAAACTGTTCTTAAGTCTGTTTGTTCGGGATTTGATCGACCTGAAACGTCGACCAGAGGGCAGATGAACAAACAGACGGTGGCCGGGGTGGGATGGATCTTTTATTATTTTGCCTGCTCTACTGAGGCAGCGTAGGCTGAACAGGTGCTCCAGGGAGGGCAGTGAGCAGCCGATGATCTTCTGGGCCATCGTGATGACCCTCTAAAGGGCCTTCCTGTCCTTTTCTGAGCAGCTGGCATACCATGTGGTTATACAGTATGCCAGCACACTCTCGATGGAGCAGCGATAGAAGGACAACATGAGCTTCTCCTGCTCAAGTGAAATTAGTGTTGAATAGATTTAGAGAGGGCTAAGTCTAAGCACAAGGGCTTGGATCAGGATTTTTGGAGTGAAATTAAAAAATCTGATATGAAGATACCTGGCTAAAAATGTGGGCATGGAGGGAGAGTCTACAAAAGGAGGAGCTTAATATCATGTCAAGATTTGAATTTAAAGAGAGGACATGTCCTCAAAACTTGACATGATATTAATGGGATGTAAATATATCAATACCATGTGTGGGATGAATGGAGCAGAGATCTGATAGATCAGAATGGGGAGGCATGCAAGAAGAGATAGGCCCAGAGCAAAGAGAAGGGGAAATAAGTTCTAGGGGTAGAACTCAAATTTAGGTGTCACATGGATTTGTGAACTCAAGTTCAAAATGAAAATGTCTATAGTTGAAGCATTAGATATGGAGTGAAAGGAGGAGAAATTGTGGACTGGTATAGCTTTGAGGTAGAGCAAATTGGTGTTGGTGAGTAGTTCTTGCTTATATCCTCACTCAGCTGACACTAACACCATGTCATTTCCATGATCACCCGAGATTTAGGTAGATATATAATCCTCCAGCATAGTGATACTGTTCAAGATTTGAGCCGAGTCTTTAAGTAATCATCCAATCGAGAAAAAGTACGCCCACATACAAAATGAGAAAGTGGAGAAAGTGATTTACTGGAGAAAGGCTCCAGGAAAGGAAATTCCATCAAAACAAAGTATTTCTTTGGCCATCTTCCCATAATAATTTTAACAAAGTATAACCTTTTAACTTACAAACTGTTCTTAGTATTTCAGTGCCCCATGAAAAGGATTACACTATGTAATTAACTAAAGTTTCTATGGTGTTTTCTATCATTTGTTGCCTGGGATTTTCCTCAACCCCTAAACTAGCACGCTTTACCTTAGTAAACTGACAGTAGACTATTTAGAGAACTTGTCGCAATGGAAATCTGCTATTTCTTAATGTAATTCAGTACTGACTTGTCATGTTCTCAAATATGAATATAATAGGTTAATACACAAAGATATCATAATTTTGAACTTGTACCCAATAACCATTTATTTAAAAGTTATTGGAGAATCTCAAGTTAAAAATTCACATCCTAAATGGTCTTGAATTTCTATCCTCTCCAACTATCCTTTCAAGGAGGCTTGATTCTATTACGGAGCATTAGCTATCTCTGTGCCTCCACAGATGTTGCCTGCCTCAGAATTCCACCAGCAACTCCAAGTCAGCGTGGGATTACTTTAACAAATAAAGAACCTTGTGGCAATGGAAATTATGCTAAGAGGTCTCAAAATATTTTACTGCCAGCAAAAATAGTGGTTTTGGGGTTGAGGAAAATCCCTGGTAAGGAATGACATTTGAATAGCCGACATTTTGTGATGAGCAAGAGACCGCAGATTTTGGGATCTGGAGCAAAAAGCAAGTTGCTGGACAAACTCAGCAGGTTGATGAATACACCTTCAAAATTTTACTTACAAAATTCTTAAGGACAGGCTAGATGCAGGAAGATTGTTCCCGATGTTGGGGAAGTCCAGAACAAGGGGTCACAGTTTAAGGATAAGGGGGAAGTCTTTTAGGACTGAGATGAGAAAGTTTTTTTTCACACAGAGAGTGGTGAATCTGTGGAATTCTGTGCCACAGAAGGTAGTTGAGGCCAGTTCATTGGCTATATTTAAGAGAGTTAGATGTGGCCCTTGTGGCTAAAGGGATCAGGGGGTATGGTGAGAAGGCAGGTACGGGATACTGAGTTGGATGATCAGCCATGATCATATTGAATGGCGGTGCAGGCTCGAAGGGCTGAATGGCCTACTCCTGCACCTATTTTCTATGTTTCTATGTTTCAAATCCACAGATGCCACCTGACCTGCTTAGCTCACGTCCACAAGTTATAGGAGTAAAATTAGACCATCCTAGATTCTTCCACATCCACTGTATGCCTTTCATTATTCTGTAATGTTCTTCCAGCAACATTTTTCTTGCTCCAGATCCAAGCATCTACAGTCTTTGGCATACTGTTGCTGGTTTTAAAATGACACTAGCCTTCTTTCTAACCATCTGATCATTTTCAACCCGAAGATTCAGTTTCACCAAGCGGAGTTTGAAAGCCAATATCCTTTCTTTTGAGAGACTGCTCACATCCACTTTAGGAACATTAATCTCTGATGTTACTTCAGCCCTTGAAATGTTAAATTATGGCTCATGTCACACCCAGGTGTGACCACTCCAAGATTCATTAAGTATTTCAAGAATAAATGAAAACAATTTTAATCCTAAAACAAGATTAATTCACAAAAGGTTGTACAGTTATAACATTGAATTGTTTGTTCAATGTTCTCATTAACAAATGATAATTCAAATGTCACACATTAGTACTATAATCCCCAGTAACACAGAACAGGTTGAAGGGAATATGTACCATAAATCTATTTCCACTTTCATCAATGGAAGTTCTTTGCAGAAATCATGGAAATCATAATGTAATGATGACTGTGGGTCCACTCTGCATGATGCTTTAGCTGGGGCAGTTGGTGGCAGAATTGTTGTGGAAATTGATAGATAATAAAAGGTCGTTTTATAAATGAGTGCAAAATTGTAAGTTCTCCAATAGTCTAATTTTATTTTCCCTGATTTAAAATACAGGTTTGCCAGTTACCATCTTACGAAATTCCAATCTTTATCTGCAATGTCTGTTATTGTGGTCAAAAAGCATTCACCACAAATTCCTTGAATTCATAATGTTTACTTGGAGGTTGAGATTTTCAGAATGACTTTATCTAAAATAAAAAAGGGAAGAATTCTAGTCACTCAAGCAGAATGTTCCTCATGCTGTCATAAACATCTCCACTTAACCAAAAATCCTATATCTTTAATTATGAATAACTCAATTTTTCATTATGTAATCCCGTTTTATAAAGCCAATACAAAGCTGAATTGATATTTTTGCCCTTCATTTCTAGAGGTCAACAAAGAGCTTAAATAGACAATAAAGGCTGCAGAAAGCCTGTTCAAGATGTGTTCTGAAAGACTGCTCTAATGTTTCTAAAGATTTTTTTTGTGGGTTGTCAGTAAAAACATGATTATTGAACTGTTCCATTATTCATTGAAGTTATTGATTTGTCATTCTGCAATTGCCTGCACTGAGCTCTAACTGAAGTCAACGGGTCATGGGTCACTTCCATTGAAGTTCACATGCCGTCCGGATAAAATTGCCTCAGTACAATTTTGTTAGAAATAATCTTGGTATAAGAGTGCAGTTTTAATTCCAAGAGCTCTCTGGTAACCGTGTCAAAAGATCCTGAAACAGGTAGGTGACCTTGTATTATGTTTTCTTCTAATGTATTTTCATAGCAGTCCCTCTTCTGGCACATTTGTCTGCACTCAGATCTGTTTATTATTTATAGCAGATGACTGTCGAGCACCCAGACTTCCGCTATGTTTGGAAGTAGTATTCTTTTAATCTAATTTGAGGCATGTAATAGGCATTTCAATAATATTGTGGGACATTATAAATCCATCATAATGCAAGGCATTCACTATCAGATAACCCAGTGCCTGCCACATTTTTCAGTTTAAAAAAGGTTTCTCAGATTGCTGGTTTCTCCTTGTGAAATGGTTTCATGCTCATTGACAGTTAGTTACCCACAAATGCTCCAATGTCAGCTGACATACTTGTCAATCGCAATTCTCATTTAGTGGGATCATAAAGCAGATCAGGCGTGAAAGATTAACAGATTGCCGGTGAAATTATTCTTCTGATCGATTGCAGCTTGTTTGCTTGAAACTGATGGAGCTGACAAGTTAAAGATTGTTGACTGCCGAGACAGGTTTAGCTGTTCTAATCTGATCTGATTTCTGAATGGTGTTTCTGTCGGTTTGACAGTTCATGATGGTTAAGAGGGTAGATAAACCAAGGCATATTTGTACAGGTTTATATTGGGCTGGTAAAATTGTAAATTGTCCCTAGTTTGTGTAGGTTATTGTGGGATATTATATGTGTGGGGATCGCTGGTCGGCGCAAACTCGGTGGGCCGAAGGGCTTACTTCCGCACCAAATCTCTAAACTAAACTGAACCCTGTTCCATGTTCAAAAGGAAACTATGCCTTATCCATCCTACAGATCGGCACCTCCTTATTACCCAAATATAAAATGACCACGCCAAGATTATTCAGGAAGGACTCACTGGTATTATATTGATGGACACATATATTCAGCATGCTGCGGTTTTCACAATAATGTGTATTGTGTTATCATGTGGGTTTCATTGCACTATTCAAAATTCATCTTTTGCACCACATAACTAATCCATCAGCGGAGGCAATTCATGCCATTATATAAAAATACGAGCAGTGATATTGTTATAATTAGCATTATTAAAGAAGCGAATACCTTGTCCACTGTAGGCACGAGTTTCATTTCTCTTCTGAAATGAAGCTCTCTTGAACACAAAGTGGAATCTGGGAAACAAAATCAAAGCATAGCTCTTGCAAAAGGAATGTCCAGGTCCTGCAAAAACTGAGTCCATCTCAAAAACATAGTATTCAGATATTTGAACACAATTTTTTTATCGCATACTCTAATGTTACCAGATTTTCTAAACATCCAAAAGTTCACCACATTTATATTTGTTACTCTGTATCACATCTTTGCAGTCCATTATTTCAAAGAACATGTTCTTTTACCACCAACCCATCTAACTTAGAATTTCATGTGCAAGGTTGAATCTCAGTCTAAATCTCCAATGAAAGGTATCATCTCCTTCCAACATATCACATTCACAGGTTCAAGCGACTTCAACTTGCATAAAGTTCAACTCTGGATCGTTGCCAACATTCCAGTGCCACAATGGTTTGCATTTTCACACAAAGATGATAACCTTACTGACAACTAAAGAAGTTGGCTATTCTTGCTAATTTCTCAAAATCATTATTCATAAGCCCTGCAAGCAGCAAAGTAGGCAGTGACCAAGTGAGCCAGATACCTATCTTCAGGTTAACAATTAGTTTACTCAATCTACCTTGACAGTGTACACAGACTTTGATATTAGGCTTTAACTTTTCCAGCATGTATTATTCAATCAAAATGCATACAAGTCACCAAATATAAATCTAAATTAAGGGCGGCACGGTGGCGCAGCGATAGAGTTGGTGCCTTACAGCGCTTGCAGTACCGGAGATCCAGGTTCGATCTTGACTACAGGTGCTGTCTGTAGAGAGTTTGTACGTTCTCCCTGTGACCTGCATGGGTTTTCTCCAAGATCTTCGGTTTCCTCCCACACTCCAAAGTAGTACAGGTTTGTAGGTTAGTTGGCTTGGTAAATGTAAAAATTGTCCCTGGTGTGTGTAGGTTAGTGTTTAAGTGCAGGGATCACTGGTCGGCATGGTAAGGGTCTGTTTCCACACTGTATCTCTAAACTAAACTGAAAAAGCCAAAAAGAATTTCAATAATTAAGCAAAGGATTTGCATAACATACAACCCCATATGAAACCGAGGCAACTAATCCTGTTATTATTCTATATGAATCCAAAAATCTTCCGGAATGAAAGCTTTAACTATCTGAATGTTATTTCATTGGGCAATTCCTGACATATACTAGTCGGATACTCCTTAATATTAATTTCACTGGTAACTTCAATTTTAGGTACATATCAGAAATTATCAATACATCAGGAAAAGTGACAGTGCTGGTAGCTAATGTCTACTAATTGCAGCTCTATTTATATTATAGTGCTTGTGTTATTGGTGTCATCTTCAAGTTAGCATTTACAATGGACTTTTCACCAATCAATTCTGTATTTGTGGAAAAATCTACTTTCTCTTATTCTCCCCAACTACTAAAATTGTTAAAACAATATCAGAAGATGAAGGAACAGAATTAGGCCATTCAGCCCATCGTGTCTGTTCATAACAGCTAATAAAAAACACCATGAAGGACAGTATGAGATGGTTCAATTTATCTAACAGTAGCAGGCAAACTCTTAGAATCCATCACTGGAGTTAACACAAGTAAACATTTGAAAATGTATTGAATTGAAAATAGCCAGCAAGTAATTGTTAAAGGCAAATTCCATTGAGCAAAATATTCATTTATAAAGTTTGTAGACTACCTTGATAAAATTTGATAGGTAAAGCATTAATAGATTTTCAGAAGGTTTTCAGAGATTGTCAACTAAATTGAGATGTGGTGTACAAGTTGATGAAGCAATGCACCTTCTATTCCACTTGCACAACCATCAATCCATCCTCCAAACCCTTTGCCGTGGTCTCATTCCTTTCTCAGACCACCACGTCTTCTCTGCTTTGTTTTCAAGAGAGAGTTAAATTTAGCTCTTAGGGCTAAAGGAATCAAGGGGTATGGGGAAAAAGCAGGAATGGAGTACTGATTTTAGATGATCAGCCATGGTCATATTGAATGGTGGTGTTTACTCGAAGGGCCGAATGACCTACTCCTGCACCTCATTTTCTACATTTTCTATGTTACTATGTTTCATCCCATCACTGAATCCTCACTCAGTTCTCTGCAATCTCTTGTGATCTTTACCAAGTGCAAAATGGAAGAATGCAGGGGAAATTCTACTATTCTAGATACTGCAGAATTCTTACATAGAAGAATATGAGTTTGTACTTTAGTGAGCAGACCAACCAAGAATTGTTGCAAGAGGGAAATTTGGTCTTCGGAACATGGTCAAATGGTGACTAACTCTATCACATTCCAAATGAAGAATTTATGATCTGCTAGATTTCCTTGGGAAGCATAACTTTTGCAAGACTTCCTTCAATTATTTGACTTCAACTGTAGGGAAGCTCAAAATCAGAATAGAATCAGATGCCTGGAGCATTAAATTACAGTGCAGAGTATTATTCTTTATTGTCCTATGCATTAACATCAGCAGAAATATGAAATAGGTGATATATTTGAGACTTATGTTATCTTAAGTATGCAATATAAAAGCCATAAAGTTAGAATTAATTTACTGTGTATTTTGGATATTGTTTAACTATAATCAATCATTTTGAATGCTAGATGTTGCCTGTGACTAGATTTTTGAGACTCAACTCAGTTGCTTTAACTGGTAACCATACAATTCTCTACGTGGATTGCAGTCTGGATTAATTTAATAGTGGTTACTACAAAGATTAAATATTTGTTGGAGCATTTGTTGACCTGAATCAACTACCTTTTTACCCAAGGTATCACAGCAGGTCAGGCAGCATCTCAGGAGAGAAGGAATGGGTGACGCTTCGGGTCAAGACCCTTCCTCAGACTGATGTCCTACACTACCTTTTTACCCAAATCATAACGTAACTTGTAGCAGGATATCGATCAAGGTAATGCTTCTTATTTTCTAAATGCAAATCTGTATCCATAAATTTCAAGAAAAAACCTGGTTAATTTTTTTTATAAGAAGATGACGCCTTCTCATGGTATCAAAGAAATTGCACAAACAGTTGCAATATACCCACCATTTGGGGGTTAAAGGTCTGCATGTTAACTGCAAAAACCCGTAGAATGCAGAGACTTTATTAATTCATTCCTTAAGCACCAAAATATGTATTGAAACAAAACAGCAGAACACGTCATAACATTCAGCATTTGCATTAATTCTCCAACTCCCCTGATGGTGCAGAAATTGAACAGCACTCAGAACAGACTCAAGTACAGGTACTCCTCAGCTTATGATGGGGTTCCGTTCCGAGAAACCTATCGATAACCAAAAATTTTGTAAGTCGAAATGCATTTAATACACGCGATCACGTGGCCGGAAGCGAGCTGCGGCCTGCTAAGGGGGCAGCCGTTTGCACCATCGCAATGTCGAAATATTGCAAGTAAAAGCATCGTAAGCCGGGGAGCACCTGGAATTATATTTTTGAATGCAGTTAGGTTTTTTTTGCAATTGATTTTTGAATATTATCCTATTGGCTTGCTCCTGACATTAAGTATTTCTCACATTACACTTTAAGTATTTCTGATATTACACATTTTAAGTATTTCTCTGTACAGATCACTGAAGTGCCAAGAGAAAATTATATGAGTATTAACAAACATTAACATGCAATCATGTCGAAACCAATTTATGCCACATTCCAGTGGAACTACCTTCTCAACCACTTAAGATACACCAGCATCTCTTGTTTGAAAAAACTGAATGAATATGCAAGTACGTACAGAGGGGAAAAAATAAATCCTAATAAATGCATTAACAAACCTAATCTATCAGTGTTCATTATCTAGGGACAGAAATACAAGGACCAGGGAGAGAAAAAGCACAAGCTGCAATCCAATTATCTTGCACAGGATGAATTTATTTGTACAGAACTGCTTAACATTCATCTGCTATTTATATTCTTAAATCTTCCTATTATTGATCCTGTTAATCTTATGTCAGCATCATATTGCATTACACCATATTTGGCAGCAAAATAAAACATGACATAGTTAAATATTTCCAGATCTGTTTACTGTTCTTAGCTTTGACTTGATTTATTTCCCTACATCCTGTTGAAACGATGCCATTGTCAGCTTATAATTGCAAACATGTTTTATGTGATTACAGCTGAGGGTGCACCTAATAAGATAGCTGTTTAATGTACTGTGTTAACTGCTTCCTTCTCCAACTGCATTTCACCTGTTGAACGATTTACATGCCATCACCAAATAATTTGTAGCATTATTATCAAAGATGCTATATTGCCTTTAAAAAAATTGTGATTTGATTCAAAATTGCCATATAATCTTAATTCTGTTGGATAATTCCTATGGTAAGCTCAGCATTTTCAGAGATTCTCATTCCCCGTAAATTTGCGGGCCCTGGATACGAACAGAAGCCTTTCACAACATTCTGGTTTACCTAGAGTCTGCCGTGTTAAGTCTGCAAAATGGTTGCTAGGTGAATAGATTCCTGACCAACAATATTATACAAATTAAATGGTGAAGCTATGCAAAAGGCGACTAAAACCCATAAATCAGAACCACACAGAATTTTAAAAGAAAATCACAAACACTATTTTTCTCCTAACAATTGCTGCCTTACCCGTTTAACAGTTCTAACCTGAAGAAGGGTCCTGAACCAAAACCTCACCTGTCCATTCTCTCCCCAGATACTGCCTGAACTGCCGAGTTCCTTCAGCACTGTGTGTTTTGCTCAAGCATAAGTTGATAAGTTATAGGAACAAAGTTATGCCATTTGGCCAGTCAATCTACTCCACCATTCAATCATGGCTGTTCCATCTTTCTCTCTCAACCCCATTCTCCTGTCTTCTCTCCAAAACCCCTAACACCCGTACTAATTGTTGCCCATTCCATGTCAGATTTCCAATATAGTGTCAGAGACCTCAGCTGGGGCTGCTTTAAAACAGTTAAAGCAGGAATGACTCAATCTCATTAGCGTGAGCTCTGATCATGTTCTGTCATTTGCAGTGGGCTGGTCACATTATCCACATTCCTTACACAAGGATCATGAAACGTCGTCCAAAATGTCAGCCATCTCCTTGCCTCCATGAAAGCTGTTCGACCCACTGAGTTCTTGCAGCAGTTTGATTTTGGCCTCAGATTCCACCACAAGTTCTTGAGTCATAGGAGCAGAATTAGGCCTTTAAGCCCAACGAGTCTACTCCACCACTCAATAATGGCTGATCCATCTTTCCCTCTCAACCCCATTCTCCTGGTTTCTCCCCATAACCATTGAAACCCCTGCTAACAAAGAATCCATACTATCGTAGGCCTCCAAGAACATCCTCAAAGTGTTCCCTCATGGACAGGGATGGGGTAAAATGTGTATCATTTTTACAAAACGGTAGAAACCCCCGTTCCCTCAAAATGAAATAGCATTCAGAATAGCAGAGAGCACCTACAATCTATGCGATAGAAACATATGGAGGCCTCATGAAGGATTATCCAAATCAACTTCCCCAGCCACTCCAAGTCCAGTGGCAGAATTTACAGATTCCACCTGGGACTCTTCAGACAGACCAGAACCAACAAAACCGAGAGGAACCAGGTTATCCAAAATCACAAGAAACATTTTAAAAGGCAGCAATGACCATTTTAGAGAACCTATTGCTTCTTTCAGGATATAATTTCCTTTGATTCAATAGGATCTGCAAAATGTCACAGGTTGGGTTGGTGGGCTTACAGTGAGGATGATTTAGTTGATCGGGATGCTCACAGTCTGGCAAAAACTACAGAAAATACAAGGAGAATCTTCTACCTCACCAACACTTCTCCATGCAATTCTCATAATAAATGTCCACTTCAGTTTAGTTTAGAGATACAATGTGGAAACAGGGCCCTTCGTCCCACCGAGTCCACGCCGACCAGTGATCCCTGTACACTAACACTATCCTACACACTAGGGACAATTTCCAATTTTACCAAGCTAATTAGCCTACAAACCTGTACGTCTTTGGAGTGTGGGAGGAAACTGGAGATGCCGGAGGATACCCATGCAGGTCACGGGGAGAACGTACAAACTCCATAGCAACAGCACCCGTAGTCAGGATCGAACCCGGGTCTCTGGCACTGTAAGGCAGCAACTCTACCGCTGCGCCAACACACCGCCACTCTACTGGAAGTGAAAACATTAATTAGCTGAATTGCAGTCTGCGATTCCACACGTTACCATAGGCAGGTGGGAAATTGCTTTGAACTCTCCCACTAAAGTCAGTATTTTCATTGACTTCAGTTTGCCTGATGAATGATTATGTTGGGAGGAAGATTTGAAAATACAGTAGATCAATTCTATTCTTTACTCACGTACATTAACGAGCCACATAAGAAAATGTTTTCTAAAGTGGCATGCACAGCAGGTTGTTGGGCCACACGATATCGGAGGATTACGTTGCTCTGCAGAAATTGATACTGGACCCGATAATAATCCCAGAGCAGCCACAAAGACAATTGCTTGTTCTGCAATGCATCATGTCTGGGTAAGTTATAGACTAATTGACAGAGATTCATTGCCACGATTAGTCAACAACTCCATTATAAATAAAACGGCAAAGTAATTGAACAATTGCTGGGATTGATAAAGTTCCACATAATAGAAAGTTACTTGAATCACCTTTTAGAATACAGTACAATGACACAAATATGATCATCTCCATCTTAAGTCTTGTTTTAATATGGAGGTCAAAGCTGGACAAACAATTTTTCTCAGTGGTTATTTTCTTCCCTATATGACTGCCTTTTAGCTACATTCAATTTCAAACCACAAATTCTACCAACTATTAGAATACTAATAGGATGTTACAATCCACAATAAAAGTAAATGTTTAAAACAAAACCTTATCCGGCGATCAGTTGTAGCAAAAGGTCATTCAGCCGAAATGTTATCCATTTCTCCAGGGATATTGCCCAATTTGCTGAACATTTCCAGCACCCGTGTACAAACTCACCGTCACAGCCCATGAAAGGAACAACTGAGAACGGGTGGTGCAGAGAAGATAGCCACACAGTACGAAGAATGCCTCAAACCTTTAAAACATTTATTAACTCAAATACTTTAAAAGTTCAGTAGTCAATAAAATATGCTGTAGAGTTATGCATTCATTATTCTGATGACTTTTAAATAGTAATTTTGCTGTGCCATTGATAATAAGTATTCCACACACCAGAAGGCTGATGCAGCATATACAAAATGCTCAAACATTAAAGTTTTTTGCTAACTAAAGTAATGAAGTTTGATCTGTATTGGTCTATGAATAAATGCAATGTTAAACGAACTGAAAATTATAATCAAACCATGAACAATTTATTCTCAATTTATTAATGTTATGACAGCCTCAATAAAACCAATGACACTGGAGCTCACTTTCATATTACCCAGTTATTCATTTTTGTTTAAAAAATCTGCTGGTTTTGAAGCCGCTTCTAAACAAAGCCTAACACAAGATCAGAGCTGCTGGCTCACAACACCAGGCACTCGTGTTTGATCCTGACCTCAGAAGTCTGTGTGGAGTTTGCATGTTCTTCCTGTGACCAGATTGGCTTCCTCCCACATCTCAAAGATGTTTGGGTTTGTAGGTCGATTCCTAATTACCCCTAATGTGTAGGGAGTGGATGAGAATGATGGAGAACACAGAACTAGAGTGAAATGGTGATCGATTGTTGTGGTCTCAGTGGGTCGAAGAGCCCGTTTCTATGCTGCATCTCCAATCTAAAGATCCCATGCCAATTGCATCTCATGATGCAGCTTCCTTTTACCAATGGATGGGGCATGTGCACCAGTTACACGGAACAGCAAGTCTGAACCACTTCCAAACATTGGAATATATTTTAGGACTAGAGAACAATGTGTCTCTGGTCTCACTTTGTTACACTCCATAAGTCTCCTTAGAGAATCAACCAGATTTCTGCAGACCTCAGAATGGACAATTCCCAACACCATTTGTTGAAAGCTCAAGCAGCTGATAGATTACAAATCACTTAAGGCCCAAATGATAATAATGGTAGAGGCCTGCGATCAGTGCCACTGGGCAGGCAACCAAATTGCTCTGGTCCTATCTCCGCATCGTGTTTCCCATTTTATAATGGACCATCGAATTAAGAAAATAATGTTTGTTTGGATGTCAGATACAAGAGCACAGTATGCACACCGAGACTATATTGAATGTTGTTGGTCATTACTTTTTAATCATTAATAGTCATGAGTCCAATAGTATCACAATCAAGGAAACAGTTAAGCTATTCTGTTTTACAACAATTTTGCAATAGCACATTTTAAGACAGGAGTAGGGGAAATGTTCCATTAACATTAATCATGTAATAGGACAAAAATTATTTTACCAATTATGTCATAAATACTCCATTCATAAAAGATACCAAAAATGCATGTATATTTGGTATTCCTTCGCATCCAATGTCACAAGAGTGTGCATTATTATATATATATATATATATATATATACCTTTATTCATCCCACACCAATGAAATTTACAAAATTAGACAAAAAAATTGTGCTATTTGTTTAAATGTTGAAGTACAACAATGATTTCTTAACTCCAACATCTCTCCTTGGGCGGGTGGATTAGTGCCAAAGGCATTAGCAATGTCAAGGCACGTTTTCTGAAGCTATCCAATAACCTGAATGAGATAATCACTTTCTTTCTGGAAGCATTTGGATTTTATTGGCCTTTGTTTTTTTTCATGTAGGAACCAATTTTAGAAATACTTAAAGCAGTAATAAAAGAGTTCTTCCTTTACAGCTTTTGAAGCAGTGATTAACAAGCTTTCACCGCCCTCTCAGCCACCCAGCACCATTGCCCCCATGCATCAGTCTTTATCTCTGTCGATTACAGACATTCCCCTTTGTTTTATCATCACTCATTCTTTACTTTGCAGCACGAAACAGATAATTTCATTTCTTTGCAGCACGGATGGGTCATTGGTCCAAAATCATTCATTTGATTTTTCACTCCACTTATACCATTTGCCCTGCATTTCCCAACATTGTTTTCATTTAAATCTGTGCCTTTGATTCCTCCATTCCCTCCTCCGCTTTAACATTGAACAAGGTCTTGCCTTTTTATTGCTTGATAATGGATGCATTTAAAGTAGACATCTGCAAGGTCCACTTCTGATGCAGTGAAAATCATCCTTCCCATGACTCCTCAACTTTTATGTACCTTGTCACATTCTCCACCCATCTCCCCTGCACCAGAGAAAAAAAAAACCTTGCATTTCCATTATCTCCTCAGTATACTCTAGTTCGCATACATACTTATGCATAGTATATTGGATCTTTGGATAGCATGAAAAACAAAGCTTTCACTGTAGCACAATATACATGACAGTAATACACCTAAACCTATTACTAAACAGTTCCAGCCCAGGCCATATTCTGATTAATCTGCTCTGCAAGTTCCAGTGCTATCACACCTTTCCTATATTCTCGGGACCAGAACTGCATGAAGTACTCCAGCTGAGGTCCGACTAACCTTTGTAAACTTAAAACATTACTTCCCTACTTTTATTCAATTGCCCAATTAATGAAGGCCAATATCTTATATGCCTTAACATATTGCTCATCCAAATTGCCAGCATCAAGATTTGATGGACATACTGTTACAGGAAAAATGTTCCCGATGTTGGAGGAGTCCAGAACCAGGGGTCACAGTTTAAGAATAAGGAGTACACCATTTAGGACTGAGATAAGGAAAAACATGTTCACCCAGAGAGTCGTGAATCTGTGGAATTCTCTGCCACAGAAGGCAGTGGAGGCCATTTCACTGGATGTATTCAAGAGAGTGTTAGATATAGCTCTTAGAGCTAACGGAATCAAAGGATGTGGGGAGAAAGCAGGAATGGGATACTGATTTTGGATGATCAGCCATGATCATATTGAAGGCTCGAAGGGCCTACTCATGCACCTACTTTCTATATTTCTATGTTTATGTTTCTATGTACTCACAGGGTTCTTGATTCCTCAAAAGTCCTTAAGACACCATCATTCATGATATCCTATCCTTATTAGTTCTCTAAAATGCACCACCTCACATTTTTCTGGATTAAACTCCCGCTATTTCCAACCCATTTGACTATCCATTGGCTCAAGGCACTCAAAGTAATCCAGAGATTTCAGCATTTGAGGACCTGCTCTTTAAACGGCTACTTAGCTCCAGAACTCATGGAGCGAGACCTCATCATTTCTCCTACCCATGTCTTTGATACCTGCATGTGCCATGATCTCTGGCTGGTCACCCTTGCCTTTCAGAATGTCCTGCAGCCATTCTAAGGCATCCCTGACTATAGCAGCAGGGAGGCAACAAACCAACCTGGAGCCTCTTTCCCAACTATGGAAACATCTAACCCTCATGATAGAATCCCTGACCACTAATCATTCTCCCAGTGTTGCTTCCTCATTTCAGTACAGCAGCCACCACCATGGAGCCATGAACTCAGCTGTTACTGTTGTTTTCGCTTGGGATGTAATCCAGTCCAACGTATCCAAACAACCGCAGGGACTCCTGCACGGCCCGCCTGACTTTCCTGATGGTCATCCATCTCCTCCCTTTCTATACCTACAGTGTGATCAGCTCCTAAACCTACTGTCTACAACATTATCCACACCCTGGATGCTTCATGGCAAGTGTAATGCAATCACCAATTTAAACAACAAACCAGAGAGACGAAAGCCATAAAGGCACTAGAATGAAGATTATAAGATCAAGCTGTATAATTAACTAGCACCTGCTGGATGAAGTTGCAGACAGTGGTTTACAGCAATCCATCAGCCAAGCTGATTATTGATTAATCACTACTGCTCAATATTGAGAGTAGGGATGCCCAAGAACATCCAGCATCCTGACAAATACAGGTGGCACAACCTGCAATGAAAATGCCCAACATTTGCACAATTCATAAAAATTGAGCCAACTCACTAACAAAAGGTATAATTGGCCTCCAACTTTTCAATTATATACTAAGCCTGCTACAGAATAGCACTGATAGAATAACAGTTTATTAGATTAATATTTAATTAAATCAGTAAACTAGATCATTCCAGTGGGCTTAATGGGTACAGAACTGCAATAATTATCTATTTGTTCTTTATTAGTAGGGGCAATTAACCAGCAACAAAAACATTCCAAGGAAGTTATGGCAATGCAGAGCATCCAATTGTTCTCCTCTGTCAACAATGCTAAGGGTCAAATCCATCTGCAATTCCCCAATTTATTCTTGCATTTCTTCAAATCACTTAAAAAAAAAACTTTTCTCATGCAACACTGCCCATTTACATATCTCTTCCCACTCGGCAAAGACCCAACATATCACAGAAGAAACAATTCACCAACACTTCTTCCACTTCAGCCTTCTTCATTCAGTGCTCTAAGGAGGAACAAAAATACAAGGTAGTGACCAATTTTCAGTCTGCAAGGATGACTGAGCTTCCAGTTATCATCAATTCTCCATCCCTTCGACTCCCTTTGTTTAGACTCCAGCACTGTTCCAATGATGCCCAAAGCAAAATTAGATCAGGTGGTTATTTTCTGTCTTGGCATGCTGTAGCTCTTGGCATTGGATATTGAATTCAATGACTTTAGGTGGTGCCTTATTTTCTTATCCCTTCACTGATGTTTCTGTGTATTTTAGTTTCAATTCATTCTTTCATTTCTTTACTCGAATATTGGTATTTAGAGCACACCAAGTCCTTATTGTCCATGAAGAATAGGGGCATGAACTTCCCACATAAATACGCTATATGGTCCGAAATAATTGATACGTATTAAACATCTTAAAAGGAAATGAGCCAACAGTTACTTCCATTAAAACCTATAAGCAGTCAGTTTTGAAATCACAAACTGCAACTGTAATCATACAGACCATTCTCTATTGTAGTGGCACAAAGCCAGTAGCCACTTGGCACAAGTAGCCTGGAAACTAAATCACCGTATTTGTACAATAATTGGTAGCTCAAAGTGCACAAATAAATATATTTGTTAGAATTGAAAATAAAGCGATATATAACCGGAGCCATCCTCATGATGGCACTGATTTGTGGATCGCGAAAAAAAATTAAACATAACAAGGACCAAGTGTAAAGACAGCACTGTGACGCAGCTGATAGAGTTGCTGCCTAACAACGCTAGAGACCCAGGCTCAATCCTGATCTCAGTTGCTGTCTTTGTGGAGTTTGCACATTCTCCACGAGTGCCTTTCCTCTGGATGCTCCGGTTTCATCCCACATCCCAAATATTTGCATGTTTGCAGATTAATTGGCCTCTGTAAATGGCCTTTAGTATGTAGAGAGAATGAGTAGAGAGAATGTGGAGGAATAACAGAGCTAGTGAGAATGGCTAATCGATGGTCGACGTGGACTCAGTGGACCGAAAAGCCGGTTTCCATGTCATATCTTGCAATCAAACTTTGGTTTGCACCCAAACCACTCACTCTCCTCTGCATCCCTCTTCCTTTCCAAACCGTAAAAAGTGCTTGTTTTCTTCAGTTTTGATGGCTTCCTGATCGGAAACATCGTTTCTCTCTCCACAGATGCTGCCTGCTCATGCTTCTTCCCATTAGGATTTGCACCATCTGCATTTGTTTGCTTTGAAACAACAGGGTAGTTTGGATTAAACCGGCATCGTCAGGTTGCAAGCAAATGTAAACAGTTTAATTGGGATGAATTTATTACATGCACGCTTGGCATACTCCATACAGGTTTTGATTTGCCATGCTGAGCATCTTTCGACAAATAATGACAATATGGCACAAGATTTATTACTTAATTGATAATAAGAATAATATGAGCCAGTATTTCCTTAAATCAATAATGCAAACGTATTTTGAGAAACTGACATTTTCGTCAGGCTGCCTTGGAATAAAAGACTCCAATTATTGTCTACTAAATTTAAGAAGTTATACTGAGTGCATTTTATGTTTTTTGTTTGCAGTACATGACATAAATTGCATTGAAATACATCAAAATTAAATTGAAGACTAATTCAGGCTTTCAAAGGTGATTCACAACACTCTCAGGAGAGTAATGGCCTATTGTTTGCAGTGCACACACAAGAGTGCTTTAATAGAGATTTCAAACATTCAAGATGCACATTACTAATTAGCACAAAGTATGTTTTTCCCCACAAGATTTTTCAATCTTAAAGATCATATTTTTATATGATTTTAATGAGTGAGATATATATATATATATATATATATATAAATCATATATATATGAAATCATGATTGATTTCTACCTTATGGTTCTAGATTCAGCTTAGTTTGGTAAAATCAATTTCATTTCAGACTTGATTAAAAGTCATCCCTTGTCTTAGCGCTGAAAATGAACCCCCAAATCAGTTATACCGTCAAAAACTCAGCATTGTATACATGATATTAGCTAAACTTTTCATGCCTTTTAAAAAAAATTAAATGCTAGATGATTGAAGACCCAAGGAAAATGTCGTACCAAAGCTAGAGGATAATTAAAACCAATGGTCAATAAATAAATGCTACTTATTTTTATTTACAGGGACACAATCACACTGTTCCTTTCCTCTTCACCCATTATCCACACACTCTAACTAAATCTTTCTTCCTCACTGTTGTTCCCATCTGCAACCATTCTTCCTTTTTAAGTTCCATCCCTCTTCTTCTCCTTTATCTCTTTATACTGGCTATTTCTCCTCCACTGTGTCAGGCCAGGTAAAGGGTCCTGTCTCTTTAGGACCCTTAAGGGTGGCACAGTGGTGCAGCGATAGAGTTGCTGCCTTACAGCACTTGCAGCACCAGAGACCCGGGTTCGATCCTGACTATGGGTGCTGGCTGTATGGAATTTGCACGTTCTCCCCGTGACTGTGTGAGTTTTTCTCAGAGATCCTCGGTTCCCTCCCACAGACGTACAGGTATGTAGGTAAATTGTCTTGGTATAAGTGTAAAAATTGTCCCTAGTGTGTGTAGGATAGTGTTAATGTGTGGTGATCGCTGGTTAGTGCGGACTCACTGTGCCACCCTTAAGGGTCCTAAAGAGACAGGACCCTTTACCTGGCCTGACACAGTGGAGGAGAAATAGCCAGTATAAAGAGATAAAGGAGAAGAAGAGGGATGGAACTTAAAAAGGAAGAATGGTTGCAGATGGGAACCATTGAGGGCCTGTTTCCACACTGTATCTCTAAACTAAACCCCCCAAAAACTGTCCATTTACCTCCACAGATACTGACTGACCCATTAAGGTCCTCCTGTAGCCCTCCTTTTCTTCCCCCCGGATTCCAGAATTTGCAGTCTCTTGCGCCTCCAAATAAATACTTAGTTGGATAGCAGCAGCAGTACAAGATTCACTGCAATTAGAACAATTGAAAAGTCATTCATGCTTATATCTTGAGACATCCGAGGACCCAGGATTCCCTGCTGATGGTAAAGGAATCAGAATAAACTCTTCTAGATGAGAAAGTTTGGAGTATTAATTGCAGTTTTGTTCTGCGAGTGTCTGTATGCCTGGTCCATCATGGGCACTCACCTCTCCACCAATAGACAGTAAGCAACGCCTCAAAAGGAAACGGGAATCAGAGACATGCATCACTCTGGCCATAATCCCATCTTGCAGCTACCATCGGGAAGATGACCGCCAGGTTCAAGAACAGCTTCTTCCCAGCAACCATCTTAAACACTGCACAACACGAACCTCAGCATTACCTCCAGAACGATCATCTACTATGGAATTCAGTTTAGCACAATTAGTCTTGTTACCTTGTATTGCCGATTATAAATCTATTGTACTTATTATTTGTGTGTTGTGTCACTGTGTTAATGGAAAGCTACTGCAAATTTCATTGGCAGTACATAACAATTAAACACTCTTGACACCATCTACCAGGAAACTATAGCAGTTAATATACATCCTTACAATAAAAGCAAGTGTGGGATGAGTGCAATAATACAAAAGGCTAAACTGTGATGGAATTAGTGGTTCTTAATAGTAACGAACATTCAGGTTGCTTAGTTTTTTCCCCATTTGAAGTAAGGGTTATAAAACTTAGATTTCTGATCCATGCGTGTCTTTTCTGTAAGCCCCATATACATATTACAGTCTGTAATCTACGGGCAGGTTAAACAGGCCATGAAATCTCATGTCACAGAGGACCTACACCAATTTCATCAAGGGCCACAAGTTAACGATTTTCACATTTGCATGACATAGAAAATATTGTGCATGCAATTCCCAGGACTTCAGTCACATTAACATGCGATGCTTGGGCTTCATGCATGGCTGGTCTTTCTAAATCAGCTGATCTAAATGGGAACCTGGCCAGAAGTAGCAGCAGATACAAGAGAATGCAAATATTGCATTCTGGAGCAAAGTTGGAGGAATCTAACGGGAGGAATTCACACGTGTCTCCTCTGTGTCCCATAGTTCAGGGCTTGTTCCCCCTTCTTCCAGAAAAAAACAAGGACAAGTTCCCCAGGTTCTCTCCTTTCATCCCACCAGACTCCGCATCCAACACATTACCCTCCGACATTTGTCACCTCCAATGGGATCCAACCATTAATCACATCTTCCCATCTCCACCCGCAGAGAACACTCCCTCCACAAATTCTTCGTTCACTCCTCCCTTCCCACCCAAACCATCCCTTCCCCAGGTACCTTCCCCTGCAACCGCAGGAAATGCAACACCTGCCCTTGTACCTCCTCCCTCGACTCCATCAGAGAACCCAACAACCCTTTCAGGTGAGATAGAGGTTCACATGTACCTCCTCCAACCTCATCTACTGCATCTGCTGTTACCAATGTGGACTCATGTATGTTGGCAAGACCAAATGTAGACCCGGTGACAATTTCGTTGAATACTTGCGCTCAGCTCACTGAGACCTATGGGATCTATCAGTTCCAAACCATTTAAACTCCCCTGTCCATTCTGACCCCTCTGCCATGGGGCGCCTCTATTGCCAGAGTGAGACCACACACAAATTTAACCATAAAATTACTTAGTGTTATTAAATTTAGTTTATTTTTATCTGCATTAAAGAGTTTGATCATTTCCAAAAAAGAGAAACAATGTTCACAGGTTGAATGGAGGAGAATTTGGGTTAATCTGGCTGTCAAACAATTTTTGTTCCATCAGTCTCAAACAATGCCAGATTGTTTGGTACTCTAGTATTAGTCTGGTAATACTACCAGAGCAACACTGCTGAGGCTTCAAGAGAATTTCAAGGACATTCAAACAAGAGATAATTCCCCAATAGTTAAGTACAAATAAAAGGAAGGCCAAAACATATTTCTTTCTATTTTGTGTTAAAAAGCTTGTATAAGTGTTATTTACTTGTGATAGATGAGATTAGTTGACAACACTAATCTGGCTGCATGGTGTTAGCCTTCCCTTATTTTATCACTCTTACTTTCATGCAAATTGGTAAAATTCCAAAAATTCAAAATCATTTCCTTCAGTGGAATTTGCTAACATTACTCATTTCATTTCCTTTCCTACTTCCTCTCAAGAAAACCTGTTCACAGACTATCAAATGTGTTTTGGCAATTAAGCATACATTATATAAAAGTTTTGATGTTCGCACCTCCATTTTCTTTAAGGGCACAGAGGGGGGGAAAAAAGAATCTTAAATTCCAACTCCAATAAAATCTTGAACCAAAATACAAATCAGCCTGCTGTCTATGTAGATGCCAAAACAGTGCTGGCATGTGTTTTTACCATCCATTTCTGATTCAGTACCTGAACAAATCATCCGCCAACATTTCCGTCACCTACAACAGGACCCCACCACTGGCCACATCTTCCCATCCCCTCCCCTTTCTGCGTTCCGCAGAGACCGTTCCCTCCGTAACTCCCTGGTCCACTCGTCCCTTCCTACCCAAATCACCCCATCCCTGGCACTTTCCCCTGCAACTGCAGGAGATGCTACATCTGTCCCTTTACCTCCCCCCTCAACTCCATCCAAGGACCCAAACAGTCTTTCTAGGTGAGACAGAGGTTCACCTGCACCTCCTCCAACCTCATCTATCGCATCTGCTGCTCTAGATGTCAACTTCTTTACATCGGCGAAACCAAACGCAGGCTCGGCGATTGCTTCGCTCAATACCTTCGCTCAGTCCGCCTTAACCAACCTGATCTCCAGGTGGCTGAGCACTTCAACTTCCCCTCTCACTCCCAGTCTGACCTTTCTGTCATGAGCCTCCTCCAGTGCCATAGTGAGGCCCACCGGAAATTGGAGGAACAGCACCTCATATTTCGCCGGGGCAGCTTGCAGCCCAGCGGTATGAACATTGACTTCTCCAACTTTAGATAGTTCCTCTGTCCCTCTCTTCCCCTCCCCCTTCCCAGATCTCCCACTGTCTTCCTGTCTCCACCTATATCCTTCCTTTGTCCCGCCCCCCCCGACATCAGTCTGAAGAAGGGTCTCGACCCGAAACGTCACCCATTCCTTCTCTCCTGAGATGCTGCCTAATCTGCTGAGTTACTCCAGCATTTTGTGAATAAATACCTTTGATTTGTACCAGCATCTGCAGTTATTTTCTTACACTACCTGATAACACAGTTTGATGCATGTTAAAGGAAATCATGATATTGTCACAAATCTTACCTGCAAAATAAATCAGGCACATTTTGAAGATTCACAAGTGTGTGCCTTTAAAGTTATGAGGTGAATATGCACACATACATCCATAACCTGCATTTTTTTAAAATCTATAATTTGGGGATGGGAAGTGTTTTGCTGTCTGTCCTGCCTATTCCATTGCCTCCCTGATTTAGTAGGTTCCTAAATGCGATATTTTGGGGAATTGTGCATTTTCATACCTTAATGCGAAAATTATGTGAATAAACACAGTTAACTCATTCATTCTAAATGAATAAAGTTAGCTACTTTTCATGACAACTGTATCACTCTGGATGTTAAGCATGCCATTGCATCAAATAAATGATTCAGAATATTTTCTGCATGCTGTGGTATCCATTTCCATTCTTCCCAAGCACAAACAGGCAACCTTATGATATGTGCTTCAAATCCACTTAATGGTTCAAATGACGCATGTTTTACAGAACATGAACACATTTTGACATTACTGAGTGATGGCAATACTTTTGGAAGAAATACATATGTGCAAATCAAATTGATTTTAAATGGAATAGAAGAAAAAATACATGATCATTTCCAGGCCTTTATTCAGCAACCACATTCATATTCATTGATTTCTACAAATGATTGATAGAATACATCTCTTGTTGCTCCTGAACCCATCATCAGTGATGTATCCTGGGGTCATTGGGTGTTTCGGGTCTTTCAACATCAGACACCCTCACCCGGGTTGATCAGACCACGATTTGCGTTCAGGTGCCATTCGCTCCTCCTGTAATCAATTTAACTCCTAAACCTGTTCTTGTCATTCAAACGGATTACGGCTAATCTGACTAAACTCAACTCTGCAATCCTTTTTAGCCTCAGTAGTCTTTTACTACCATCTTGTTTATCAAGAATTAATTCAACTCTATATTAAAAATAAATAAGTAAATTCTTTCTTTCTCAAAGGCTAGCGGTGGCAGAGTTCAAAGACTCATGCATCGGCAGAAAGAAATTGCCACTCTATCTAAGAATTAGGGGTCGACCATGTAAAAAATGGATCCAAACTCTAGATTCTCCAACAAAAAGGAATCATGCACTCCAAATTTATCCTGTCAGTACCCCGCCTTGCATGTTTCAATCAAGTAACCACTCACTTTTTCACACAAAGGGTGGTGGGTGTATGGAACAAGCTGCCAGAGGAGGTAGCTGAGGCTGGGACTCTTCAACATTTAAGAAACAGTTAGACAGGTACATGGATAGGTTTGGGGGGGATATAGACCAAACACAGGGAGCCTGGCTCATCAAATCTTTCCTCAAGACAACTCATTCAATCCAAGTATTATTCTACTAATCCCACTCCGAACTGCTTGTAAAGAATTTGCATCCTTCCTTAAGTAGAAGACTATTGTACATTGCGCTCAAGCACTTAGAATGGATAGGATGGATAGTAAACATTTTCATTTGGTGGAGGTATTCAAAACAAGGAAAAGGTATGAAATTTAGAGGTGGTCAGAGGAGGAATTTTCACTTCCCTTCCCCACAGAGGAGAATGGTTGTAATCTAGACCATAGTCTAAAGTAGAGCTGAACTAAATGTTATGAGTAGCCACAACATTTAAGCAATGCTGCAGCTACACAACATTTGAGCAGCATTGAGAAAAGCATGTGAATTGCTCAAGCAAACTGTAGGCCAAAACTGCGTGAATGGATTACAACTACCACGGCTGGTATGTACCTTTAGAAAGGAGATGAGAATAAATTTATTTAGCCAGAGGGGAATTCATCTGTGGAATTAATTGGCACAACTGACTGTGGAAGCCAATTTTTGGGGCATTTTTTAATTGACAGGTTCTTGATTAGTAAGGGTGTCAAAGGATACGGAGAGAAGGCAGCAAAATGGAGTTGAGGAGGAAATAAGATCAGCCATGACTGAATAGTTGATGGTCTGAAGTCTAATTCTGCTCCTATAACTAATGAACATGATGGGCTAAAGGGCCAATTTCTGTACTGTACCATTCTGACTCATGGGCTCCCACCCTACGAGTCTCAGAAAACGCTACAAAGAAATTCTCCTCGGATGCTCTTTAAGTAACAGCACAGCAAAACTGTTTGTGCATGGATACCAAAAAACATTTAGCATGGCTCTTCAATCTTACACAGATCAATATTGCACGTAACTTGGTGAAAACTCTCCAGGTACACAGCTACATCTTAATTCAAAACTATTCGACCTTTGTCATAAGGTCATAAGGAATGGAATTAGGCCATTCGACCCATCAAGTTTACTTCGCCATTCGATCATGACTGATCTATCTCTCCCTCCTAACCCCATTCTCCTGCCTTCTCCCCATATCCTGTATTGCACTGCACGTATCCAATTGATAACGTCTAAGTATATTTCATATTTTATGTCCCAAATGCATCATTGAATGATAGAGGAAAGCAAGATTAATAACCCATTCAACTTAATATTTATGTTTTACTCACATAATTCTACCACAAACCAGTAGATCAACACTATTGGTTCATTTACTCTATGTTACATCAGCGTTTGGGTAATAAATGGGATTGACGAACAGCTCCGCATGTTATTGAACCATGCAACTCCGACATACATTAAAAAAAGGCACTGATTACATTTACCCAATAGTGGAACAATGCCCTTTTGAATTTATAAATGATTAATTTATAATCATTGAATAGAGTCAGTTTGAACACAGTCTCATTCATTGAGAATTCCATTTTTATCCAGTCCCACAATATCATTGTATATATATATAAGCCTATCGAGATGCTCATCAGATGTGACATTCAGTTAGCTTATTTTTACCAGCTGGATAAATTATTACTCAATGTCATACATGAAAGTAGGTGACAGTCTTGTAGGAGAAAGCAAGGAGATTATTTCAAAAGATGAGAGCAAGCAAAAGAACTTAAAACAATACTCAATCTAGCAAATAGTGTGATAGAGAAAGTTCACTATTTGCTGATTTTATTTGAACATAAATGTGCTGTAATATAAAATGTATTTAATGAATCCTAACATATAGCCTTATCCCTGGGTTACATTCTGAAATCTGCTCAGGTAAACAAAATGACGGCATTATATTACCAGTTCTATGAGGTCTGAGGTAGCTGAGGAGGGCAAAATAGGATCTGGAAATACTGCCGCAGGCATGGCATGGGCAAATAGATAGTCTGGGAGTTGGGGAAGAGGTTGGATGGGCTGTGGTGGTGGTACAGTCCTCCCTTTATGCTGCACTGCTAAATGCTTCTACTGCACAGCCTACCACATCCCAAATGCACCAGAGTTCAATTTAATTTAGAGATACATCATGGAAACAGGCCCTTCGGCCCATCGAGTTCACCCCAGCCAACAATCATCTGTGCACTAGTTCTATCCTAGACACTAAGGATGTTCGTCCTCAAACTTATGCAATCTTACTCAGTTGGTGCACACACAACCACATGAAAATATAATATCACACGGGAGAAATTTGGCCCATTGGGTCAGATCTGCTGTTGGCATGACGCTCTCAGTTGGAGCATAGTGGTCAATTGTGAGCACCATCTCCTTGAAAGGAGGTCTTGACCATATACAGTTGTGCGGCTGGACCACAAAACCATTAGACATTTTCTTTTCGAAGCAATTACAGGCAAAGTCAAATATCACATAGTGATAGTGGCAACAACCAAAAATTCTCCTCAATGGTAGGAGAGCTGGTGTCAAGAGCCATGAAATGAAAAACAAAAAATTTTAGAAATGGCAAGGAAATATTGTGTATTCAGTTACAATTAGGTTTACTGCCAGAAGAGTTACTGAAATGTTGCGAAGGGAGTAAATTGCAGGGCTATTGCATAGAAGGACACACAGAAGAGTTTTGATTAAAAAAGTCTGTGTGGGTTAAAGCACTCATGCATGCTACATTCCGCAAATGACTGTCGATGCAAGCTTAAATACCCTAGTCCTCCAAGTAACTTAGTAACTTCTCCTGGCACAGTAATGCCCCCAGGAAATCAATTTTCCATTCACATCACCCAGTCCCATTGTGTTCTCCCTCATGCTCCTTTTTGATTGACTAAATTCCCCATCTTCACCACTTTCTCCCTATTACACCCATTCTCCATGTACCCTTCTTCCCCACGTGTCTTCTTCCTTTGTCTTCTCCATCTGCTAAAACTGTTCTGTCATCATTTTATTCTTCACTCCCTCCCAGCCATCACCCCTCTTGCTAGTTTTAACCTTCCGCTCTGACAGATCTGCTATTTCTCCATCTGTACCTGAATAGAAAAAAGTAACTATCCCCACCCTGTAACATCAACTATTATATCATATAAGTCACAGACAAGGCACAAATAACTGAAGTGGTTAAGGGATTCTGAAGTTAATGGACGCCTCCCATTTGCCTGGAGCCAAATTTACTAGTTGCAACCACTTTAGATTATCTTCATACAGTTACAACTACCTATAATTACCAAGATGTGTAATTTGAAGGAGATGCTTTAAACCAGATTAGTGGCAAATGTGACAACCATATCCCAAATTAGACACTATGAGCAAGCCACCAAAATGTACAACCAGTGTATTCAGTAATTTCCACCCTCAGTTTTGACAGAAAATCCAATGAATACAATTATTTTACTGAACCTTAATCTTACGTATGTACGAAAGGTATGTATGTACGTACGTACATCTAATGTAGATATCTGCAAGACCCGATTAAAAGCCTTTCAACAGAAAAATATTTTGAAATCTAATGATTTTTAAAAGGTTAATGCACTCAACAGTGAAAGCACATTGAAGTGACCAACGACACTGGAAAAAATATTAAACAATTGTATGGCTGGAGATTCATTTACAGAGGTTTTTCCACTGGGATTGAGGGGTATAAAATGTTTTTACACTGCCTCTTGTCCTGCAGCTTTTATGCAAAGTGAAATAGGAGTACATGTTTCAGGTAGGTTATCTCAAGATAAAAAAATATCCAGGAAACTTCAACTCTATTCTCTCCAGAACTGTACTGAACTTTAGATCCTTAAATTTAATAACAAAATAATTGGATTCAACAGGAATATAACCAAGCATATTTTTAATATCACACTTAATGAGAATTTCAACCTCCCGTGATAGACTCAAAATGCTGGAGTAACTCAGCGGGTCAGGCAGCATCTCTGGAGAAAAATAGGTGACTTTTCGAGTCGAGACCCTTCAGTTACAGTTAAGTTTATTGTCACATGTACCGAGGTACAGTAAAAAGTTTTTGTTGTGTGCTATCCAGCCAGTGCAAAGACAATATATGAATACAATTGAGCCATTTGCAGTGTATAGATACATAAGGCAATAATGTATAGTGCAAGGTAAAGCAAGCAAAGTCCAATCAAAGGTAGTCTGAGGGTCGCCAATGAGGTAGATAGTAGTTCAGGACTGCTCTCTGGTTGTGTTTATCAGTCTGATGAAGAGTCTCAACCCAAAACATCACCTATTCATTTTCTCCAGAGATGCTGCCTGACCCATTGTCTTACTCCAGCTCTTTGAATCCATCTTGGGTGTAAACCAGCATCTGCAGTTCCATCTTACACACTTTCAATCTCCCAACTTATTTTAATTAAGCAAATTTGATTATTCGGAGTATCAAGCAGCATTTCCAAAAATAGCAAACAATTTGCATCAGCACTTTAACAGCTTGCCCATAGTAAAATAGTTTAACCCCATTAATTTACAAAAAATAATCATATTCGTCAAAAGGTCACAACCATGTCAGCATTGACCTTTATGGTTCCTCAGATATTTATGTGGAAATTAGCTAATTTTAAATCCTTGTCTTAATGGTGGGCAGAAATCCTATGAATGAAAAAAATTGAAAGCCCACTGACATTTTCAATCACCATACGCTGGGATGATTCTTCAATGTCCATCACCTAAATCCACTGGGAACCACATCAAAGCATGCAAGCAAGCAGAGTGCAATATTGCTCACAAGCGGTTAAGTGCAGGATGAGAGATGAATGATTCCTGGATAATCATTAAAGCTTACAATGAGGGCGATTGTAGTTGCAAGGGAAGGATTTGCGGGGGGGGGGGGGGCGGGGGGGGGGGGGGGGGGATGGTCAGAGATCGAGACTGGAAAGGGCAATGAGCAAGGCTAACTTATGGAACATAGAGAACTTTTCTTACCCCATGAGTAATTCCCAATAACCGATTCTGTTCAATTTGCAATTTTCTAAATGTTCTAGTTTAAGAGCACCAAAGGCACTATCCTAAATTTTTCAATCCACTCCGGTTGTAAGGATTGGGCAATCAACCTTCCCATTACCATTTTGTTCAAGTGGTGAGCGAGTTGGATTAGCTCAAAAATTCCAAATCAGTTATCTTTATACGGCTGATAGGAAAATATATGGAAAAGTCCAAGATCACATTAGCTACTATTTACTGACCTACAGACTAATTAATAAAAGGCAGCATGGATTAATTGAATGCAAATAACATTTGTTTAATTTGATCAAGTTTTTGAAGGAGCAGAGACAGCCGAGGATAAAACAGTCAGTCTTTATTTATTACATGCCTTCCGAAAGCACAAAGTAACACATTACAGGCCTGGAAGCAAAATTAAAACACAGGCAATTATGAAACAGTGAACACGAAACTGCCTAAGCGACAAAGCAAAGAGTAGCGGTAAATGATTATATATTGGAAACAATAAGTCTTTCATCTGGAAATATATTGAAGATAAACACATGGTCACAAGGAAAAAAAGTTCAGAGATGATAGCTCAGAGAAAGTAAATGCTGGTGGGCAGTGATTGAAATGGCAGATTGCTTTCAACTTTTCTAATATATATTATTTTGTATATCAATAACTGATACATTAGGAAAAAAAAACAACCAGATTTATAGTTATGGAGAAGCCAGAACAAAGATGTGACAGCATCTGTACATCACATTTGGAAGATTCAGGCCTAGTGTCAAAGACAGTTTAAAGAGCATAAGTAATCCTCGTCTTTACCAACAGGAATGAAGTACACAAGCAAAGATATATCAAATGAAGATTTCTAAAATAGTTTAATCTTCAGTACAATTTTTCAATTCTGGATAGAAAATTATGGATCTACTCGTGGTAAGGTAGCACCTGCAGATTGAAGCAGTTAATGTTCTGGTCTTTAAAATATTAACTTTGTGCTTCTTTTTTCACCAATGCTGCCAAGCATGGTGGTCTCAGCAACTTCTGCTTAGATTACAAGTCAAAAACATAAGCATAGGAAAGAATAAAACATTTTTAGTTACTGTAACTAGAGGTAACTACAGATTTCAACATGTTAGGCCAAAATGGAGAAAAGATAAGAAAAATGCACAAAAATTGTGATCTGGTTGCATCAGGTTAATGGTGGCAAAAATAGAAGCAATGGAAGTTTTCAAAGAGTGATTCGATTTAGTTTTAGTTTATTGTCATGTTTATGGAGGTAGAGTGAAAAGCTTTTGTTGTGTGCTAACCATTCGAAAAAGACTATACATGATTAAAAACAAGCCATCGACAATGTACAGATAAAGGATAAAGAATACAACTGGATAAGTGAAAATATTTATAGGGCAATGGGAAAATACCCATGCTTGAAATCATTAGATAGTTTTGGAAAGGGAAAGTGCAGGCTCATTGGATCAAGTATCCTCCTTTCCCATTTGATTCTACAGCTAATACATTGAGGTTTCATAAAGCCACAGATACATCGATTTAAATTGCAAAAAATCGTTCAAATGTGTAATCTGATGCAATTATAATATTTTATTCCTAGTGGTATAAAGACGACAATTTTCATAAATCTGGAATTGTGCACATTGCATGGTTGATATTGTAATTAAGCATTTCATCTTTTTAAGCATTGTAAACAAAGATTAACACTAATGCACTTACATTCTACTCACTTTGCAGTCAAATGCAGTTAAATATCAGCGGATACAATAAAGATTTACATAATTATCCATTTTAAATTAAATAGCAAGAATATTACATATTGAAAAATCAAACAAAAAGTAGAGTCATAGAGTGGTACAGTGCAGAAACAGGCCTCTTTGGCCCAACTTGCCCACACCGGAAAACATGTCCCAGCTGCACTAGTCCCACCTGCCAGCATTTGGTCCATATCCCTCCAAACTTGTCCTATCCATGTGCCTGTCTAACTGCTTATAAATGTTGGGATAGTCCCTGCCTCAACTACCTCCTCTAGCAGCTTGTTCCATACACCCACCACCCTGTGTGGAAAAGGTTACTCCTCAGATTCCTATCAAATAAGGGCAGCACGGCAGCGCAGCAGTAGAGTTGCTGCCTTACAGCGAATGCAACACCGGAGACCCAGGTTCGATCCCGACTACGGATGCTGTCTGTACAGAGTTTGTACGTTCCCCCTGTGACCCGCATGGGTTTTCTCCGAGATCTTCGGTTTTCTCCCACACTCCAAAGACGTACAGGTTTGTAGGTAAATTGGCTTGGTAAATGTAAAAATTGTCCCTAGTGTTTTAGTAGGATAGTGTTAATATGTGGGGTTCGCTGGTCGGCGTGGACCCAGTGGGCTGAAGGGCCCGTTTCTGCGCTGTATCTCTAAACTAAACTAAACAAATCTTTTTCCCTTCACCTTAAACCTATGTCCTCTGGTCCTCGATTCACCTACTCTGGGCAAGAGACTCTGGGCATCTACATTGTTCACTTTATTTTAGTATACTTTATTTAGTATACCTATTTTAGATTATTTATTCCATTATTTTCAGAAATTACCTGATTTATTGCACTCTCATTTCTTTTAGTAGCCTTGAAAACACCCATCCACACCAGTCATGTTTCTATTTTTGAGTGCTGCATAACTTGCCCTAGTTTTTTTTCCTTTTTATCGAACCCAATTATTTAGTGCTTCCCCTTTCACTGTTGTATTGGCAGTGATCGGTTCCCCAGTGTTGACAGATGCAACATGTTCACGTAGTAACTCAGCCATCTCCCACCATCACAGTAATTGCACTCAAACCTGCACATGCACCTTTATTGGAATGAATGCTTTATTGTCACACGTGACAAGTCACAATGAAATTCTTTGCTTGCATACCCAAGGTATGCAAATGATCGCCACATAAAGGGCGTTGACAAAGTTACGAAATATCCCGCACCAGGTTCTCCCCCCCCCCCCACCTCCCTTCGGGCCGATCCCCCAAGCCGGGTCCTTGTTTGTTCTTCCCCCCACACTTGGTGGTCCGCACACATGGGATACCCCTTTGTTCTTCCTCCCCCACTCACGGTGGTCCCCACATGTCTGGTCCTCCTTTGTTCTTCCCCCCCCCAACCCTCAGTGGTCCTCCCTCGCCAGGTCCTCCTCTGTTCCTCAAGGTGCGTCCTCCAGCTACCATATGGTCTATCCTCAACTGCCGGTGACCTCAACAATGACCTCCAACCACAATAACCTCTGCACCGACCTCCTCGCCGACTGCTAACAAAGAGCTACGCGATAAAATAAAAGGCAGTAGCCTTTTACAATTTAGATGTTTACAATTTAACTTTTTGAATGAAGGGCATCTTTAGATATGGATTCTTTAATTTCCAAGCTACTCGTTGCTTTATCCTTTCCCAGTGTCCCAGACTCAGTGTTAAGTTGGTTCCCAAATATAGCACAAGCACTTTCCAAATGTCCATGTTTCATTTCAGCTTCTGTGTATTTAATTTTCTTGCACACTGTAGTTTCCGCATTTCAGCATCATCCTTGATCTCTTTGCCCATGGGGATTCTTTTACATTTATCAAGAGTGGCAGTCTCCATACTGATGGCTACAAGAATTCTCTCAGAACTGAAATTGACTCATCTCAAATCATCATGGGCATAGGTCCAATTCCCAAAACATCCAAATCATAACACCACTGAGAAATGGCTATTTCAAAAACAAGTTTGCGCTCATAAAATAAAGTTAGCCTTCCGAGGGAGGACTTTGAAAAGGTTAAGAATAAAAATATATTGAAGAGAAATAAGAAAATTACTGCAGTGGCCAGATATCAAAATAGAAACAATATTTGGTTCTGATCACCACAATAACTCAATTTATTGTCACCTGTACAGAGGTACAGTGAAAAGCTTTTGTTGCGTGCTAACCAGTCAGTGGAAAGACTGTTTATACATAGTCAGATGCACGATAAAGGGAATAACATTTAGTGCAAGATAAAGTCCAGTAAAGTACAATTAAAGATAGCCCAAGGGTATGCAATGAGATGGATGGTAGCTCAGGATCACTCTCTAGTTGTTGATAGTTTCAGTTCTCTGATAAGAACAGAGGTGGCATGGTGGTGCAGCGGTAGGTTTACAGCCTTAGTGCCAAAGAACCAAGTTCGATCCTGACCATGTACGGAGTTTGTATGCTCTCCCTGCGACCAGTTCTCCTGTTTCTACCCACACTCCAAAGACGTGTAGGTTTGTAGGTTAATTGGATTAGTTAAAGTTTAAATTGTCCCTAGTGTGTAGGATAGTGTTAATGCATGGGGGTTGCTGGTCAGCGCGGACTCAGTGGGCCAAAGGCCCCAATTTCGCGCTATATCTCTAAACTCAAAATCTCTTAAACTCAAATGAACTGTCCCTGAATCGGAAGGATGCAATTGAACTGCCAAAAGTACAATAGGATATTTGCTCCAAGGCATGTTGGCCAAGATGGACTATACCAGCAATAAGGAGAGAATGGATTGACTGGGTTAGTTTTCCTTACAGAGAACACTAATAGGGCATAACCTGATGAAATGTACAAAAATCATGACAAATATAGGTTACAGGTTTTAAGGGACAAAAGATTAACAACATTTAAGGATGTTTGAGAATGCTCTCAACAACTAGAGAGCGGTCCTGAGCTACCATCCATCTCATTGCTTTCCCTTGGGCTATCTTTAATCGGACTTTACTAGACTTTATCCTGCAGTAAACGTTATTCCCCTTATCGTACATCTGTACACTGTGGATTGCTCGATTGCAACTATGTATGAATAGTCTTTCGACTGACTGGTTAGCATGCAACCAAAGCTTTTCACTGTACACCCCCCCTCCCCCCCCTCCCTCTCCCTGGAGGGAGGGGGGGGAGGGGTTACAGTGGTATTTAATGTTTAGATGAGTACTTAAAAGAGAAAACAAATAGCCAGGTGCTACAAAATGTGATTATCAGAGACCATCATTTGTAGGCCAGAACGGACACAGTTGGCTGAAGGGCCCATTTCTGTGCTGTATTACTCCAAAATATAAATGCTGAAAACACTCAAGAAGTCATACAGTTTTATCGAAGAAAAAGTCATGAGAATACTTAACACTGGCAAAATATCAATTTCATGGAGAGTACTTAAACCATACCCTCCAAAATGCTGATGTCTGTAATTGACCTGATAGGAACGCATTTGATCAAACTTGGCTTGCTCAGTTCATATTCTACTGTCAATCACGACAGAACAAAAGCTTTCCGAGCTCTTTATTCTTCAGTGCAAGCCAGGATGGTTAAAATTAGTCATCAGCTCTGGGATCTCTCAAAGGCTCAGCAAAACTGAAGAGCTAATAACAAAGTTTCAGCTTTGTTCACTAACAAGTGTGCAAGTTAGTTCAACTCATCTGAAATGGTAGAAGAAACTTTACAATAGCTTTCATACATCTGTGATAGGAAAGCAAAAGTGACAAAGATTCTCTCTGCTAATTGCCATCTTGTAAACCCTATTAGACTGGTGAAGGCGAGGCATGGATTGCATTGCAGTTACCCCCACACCGCCAACATTATAAACGCTCAAACTCAGAACAGTCTTCCTGAACGAAATAGGCACTGATTAGCAAGGAATAATATCCCAGTGATAAGTCAAGTTTAACAGCCAATTAATGAAAAAGCAGGGGGAATGGTTGAACACAGGCAAACCACCAGACAAACACCAGCCGCAAGCTTGCTTGATAGAATTTCAGTTAGAAAATAATATAACTGTCTCGGCGGTAATTTACCAACCTTAATAATACTCAAAGAATACTTAAACAATGGCTCCTTTTGCTATGATTTAATTTGTCATACTAAATCAAACCTTTGGCTACACTGCATTTGGAGTATTGTGTGCAATTCTGCCACTTGAAGGATTTGGAGGCTTTGGAGACGGTGAAGAGGTTTACCAGGAAAATGCCCAGCTTAGAGGGGCTGAAATAATGTGTTAGACAACCTTGGATTGATTGTTTTCTCTGGAGCATCAGAGGCTGAGGGGATAAAATCATGAGAGACTAGAGGGTCGCAATGTCAACAAAACGAAAAAACGAATTTACTTCAGAAAAGGGTAGCCAAATGGGAGACGTGCCAGTTTGCATTGGTGTGTCAGCGAAGGAGAGTTAGCAGCTTCAAATTCTTTGATGTTAGCATCTCAGATGACCCGACAGGTCAAGAACATAGATGTAATCAAAGTGGCTGCAGGGCAACCCTTTTAATTTCTCAGAAGCTTAAAAAGATTTCAACTTCTCAAACCTTCAACAGGTATACTGGAGAAACTATCCTGACAGGTCGCATCACTTCCAATGTCCTGGAACAGAAGAGACTGCAGAGAGTCATAGGCTCAGTCTTGTTCATCACAGGCTCAGCCCTCCCACCATTGTAAACATTTCAATGAGGTGCTCATTCAACAAGTTGGCACCTACTTTGATTCACAGGGGTGTCGGGGTTATGGGGAGAAAGCAGGAGAATGAGGTTGAGAGGGAAAGATAGATCAGCAATGATTGAATGGGCCAAATGGCCCAATTTTTGCTGTACAACCTATGAACTTATGAACTATCATCAAGGATTCCCACTATCTGCACCATGCACACTTCTCACTGCTACCATCAGGCAGGAAGTACAGAAACCCGAAGTGCCACACCACTGGGTTGATGAACCGCTACTTTCCTTACAGCAATCTGGTTCATGAACCAGCCTGCATAATGCTAACCATGCCTGGGCAGAAGAAAACACCAGGGACCACTTCTTGTACTACCATGGAGTGGTTTGTTATTTGTGTATTTTTGCACTGATACCTTAGCTTTCACCCATTGTGATTGCAGTATTTGCTGTTGTGTTACTAGACTAGTAATTTGAAGAATAAGATACACTTTTGAAAAGCAGGAAGAGCTGTGAAATACTCCACAGGTCAGGTAGCATCTGAGAGAGAAACAGTTAATGTCAGATCAATGACAGTTCAGTTTTGATAAAGATGATTGATCCCCAAAAAATATTAGGCATTTCATTGTCCACAAATGATGCCAGACTGCTGAATGTCACCAGAATTCTTTATTTTACAATTGCGATCTGCGGGGGGGGGGTTTCGGATTCAAGGTAATACAAGAATTTGTTTTTGCCTTGGAAAATTTGAAACATTTAGCCGTAAACCTAATTAAAATAACCAGTTCACTGATGTCTTTTAGTAGAGGAAAACTAATTGCAATTACCCATGGCAACCTTCATAAACAATTAAGAATATTTTTAATACGAGTAACAAAAATAAATTTTGCAGCCTGATATCAGCAAACTTAATTTACATATAATTGGAACATCTTTACTCTTATAACGTAGTAATGTTAAAGTATAATGCAAGTTAATCTTTCGGAATAACATCTAAACTGAATAACAGGAGAACTATGCACAAGTTGCCCATTTCAGTGAAAGATTGCATCTTGGTTCAATATTTCAACTGCACTTAAACATGTACTACTCTAGATTGCTGTGCTTTCATTCCTCTTGCTTTAGTATCTAGTTGAAGTCTGGTAGCAGACTCATTTAATGCTTTTGCAAAATGTGTCAGTGAATACAAAAACATTAAAACATTGGCTTTGTAAAAGACAAAAATGTCATAGCACAATAAAAAACAAGACAGCCCACCCTTATTTACCTTATTTTCAGTCCCTTTTTCCTTAATGCTTTTATCATAACATGCTAAAGAACTTCAATGTGCTAACAAAAAGGAAGCCGAACAACCAAGTTTTAAAATTACCAATTATGGTGGATTATTGGAGGTGCAGAAGTCCCCAATATCTTTCAATAATGTTCAGGCTATGCCACACTTCAGCAATTACCTCAATGCCACAAGTACTTGGAGTATGGAACCATTTCTGAGCTTCCAAAATGAAAGCTTTGCCATAAGCTCAATAAAGTTCATAATTCTTTGCTTTATATTCAGTAGAGAGTTGTTAATTTACTTTTGAACCACAGGTACCCGCTATGTAAAGACACAAAGTTCTGGCTTATCGAAGTAGGCCAGGTAGCGCCTCCGGAGAACATGGAGAACAACCTCAGGAGGTTTCGGGGGAAAGTATCTGGGGAGGAAATGGTTTGAGTTGGATGGGATAACTTTCCCAGGACCGCCTCCTTCCAATCCATCCAGGGACCCCAGCAGTACTTCCACAAGAGACAGAGGTTCACTTGCACCTTCTCTAATCCCATCTACTGCATTCCGTACTCCCAGTGTGGCCCCCTTCACATCACTGAGACCAAGAGTAGACCAGGCAACCACTTTGCCAAAGTCTAGAGCTTGATCTGCCGTGGCCTGCATTACTAACCATTTTTAACTCCCCTTCCCATATCCTTCTGTCCTGGTCCTCTTCCATTGCCAGAGTGAGGCCATGCACAAACTGGAGGAACAGCATCATATATTCTGCTTGGGTAGCATAGAACCCAGTGGGAGGAACATTAAATTCTCCAATTTTAATGAACTAATCTACAAACATATCATCCCACCCCCTTTCCCTGACTCTCTTCCCCAAGCCCCATCTGGATACACACCTATTTCTCCCTTTCCCATCGCCAACTACCTATATTTCTTCCACTGACCACATTTCATGTGCTCTTTGACTCCTTATTTCACAATTTTTCATCATTTCATCTCTGGCCTTTGTCCAACTATCTGCCATTCAAACCCCTATCTCATCTGCAGCCACTGATCGCTTGCCAGGCTTTGTCGATGTCCCATCTCTCTTCCACATTTCTCCCCTCAACTACAATCAGCCAGAAGGGTCACAATCCAAAATGTCACCCATGTTCTTCAGAGATGCTGCCTGTCCTACTGAGTTATTTCAGCACTTTTTTTGCAAAGCAGCATCTGCAGTTCTTTGTATCTACCTACTACGTAAATTATGAAAATATTTCCATCTAGTCCTGTTGCCAAATGAAAATACAAACGTGGACAACCAGCTTTAAATTGCTTCAATTTAAAATGATTCAGACCAAGTTGACTATAGACAGCCTGTGCAAAATCACAATTAGAGTGCCTTATAATGCATGTGTGGGGCTTTTAATTCATACCATGCAAGGTACAATTTGATACAGTGCAAGTGTTGAATTACATGCAATCCAGTTCAAATCAATAGAAATCATGTTTTGAAGCAAGTTCCCATAAACAAAGCAGATTATTAATGCCAACATTATGTTACTTTTTGGGTCCTGTACAATGACTAAACCATCTGTATTGTAACAGTTGATCATTCTCTGAGAATACAGTGGCATATGGTATCCAATTAGCCACCACGTGCATATAATGAAGGAATGGGGGAAACGGTGTCATTCTTAACATATTTAAGTCTTTTCCCCAAAGAATAAAACTTCAACACTTTACATCTGGGTACGTGAAATGAAATTCACAAGCGGTTTGTTGCATTATAATTTTTTTTTCTTTTGACTGATACATCATTGAGTTTTATCCTTTCATCACTCCGGTATTTGTATTCCAATTCTGAATGGCAATTTAGGTTTGGTCTTAATACCACTAAGTTGCTCACCTTTTAGTATATCATACAACTACTCAAATCATTTTGACACAGATCCCAAAATCTATTTAGCCTGCTTAGCCGACAGAAATCTGGCTAGTTAGGACCACAGATGGAGTTGTGGAATTTCAGCTCCAGATTGGTCTGACCCTGCAGCAAAAGCAGTTTTGATTCTCATGTCAATATCAAAAATTGAAACTTACTATAAATTCTACTCAAGCTAAGTAGGCATCTATCTTCCAAATTCAGAATTATAAAATCACACTAGTAATGCAATAATTTGAAAAAATAGACAAGATACTAAAGCATTGTCACTTCTAATCTCTTAGCAGTATGAAGCAGCAATTTAAAAAAAAATCAGACAGGAGCTACAACTATTTGAACCCCAAGTAAGTTTAAGTCATTCATCTATTGAGTCTAAGTCAGTGTCAACAGTTTACAAAAATAGCTTCAGGAACCATTGCTTCCTGAATTAGTATCATGACCCCCTTTGAATGCCTTGATTCATTCTGCAGTCCCGGTCCCATTGTGAATAACCTTCCACATTCTCACCATTCTGTTTTCAAAGAAAACTCTCGGGATTAATTTATGATTGATTTGGTTTGAATTTTGAAAATATGTCCTCTATTGGGAGGGAGAGTTGACCCTTACTAAATGGTCAACTTAATTCATTTAGGGCACCTCAATTAAATCATTCCTTCTGTAAAAAGATGTTTACCCATTTCTTTTAATCTCAAAAATTAATGGCCATTAGTTAAATACTTTACAAATTCAAACATCGACTTATTTCGCTATTGTCCATTCACACCCTTGATTTAGATGCCATTTGGTTCTTTGAGCCAGCACCGCCATTCATTGTGATCATGGCTAATCATCTACAATCAGTAACCTGTGCCTGGCTTCTCCCCATAACCCTTTATTCCCCAAGCCCCTGGAGCTCTATCTAACTCTTTTAAATTCATCCAGTGAATTGGTCTCCACTGCCTATTGTGGCAGAGAATTCCACAGATTCACATTTCTGAGTGAAAAAGTTTCTTCTCACCTCAGTTTTAAATGGCCTCCCCTTTATTCTTAGACTGGTTCTGGACTGCCCCAACATTGGGAACATTTTTCCTGCATCTAGCTTGTCCAGCCCTTTTATAATTTTATACATCTCTATAAGATCCCCTCTCATCCTTCTAAACACCAGTGAATACAAGCCCAGTCTTTCCAATCTTTCCTCATTTGACAGTCCCTCCATCCCAGGGATTAACCTTATGGACCTACACTATACTGCCTCAATTAGTAATGACGTCCTTCCTCAAATTAGGTGACCAAAACTACACACAATACTCCAGATGTGGTCTCACCAGCGCCCAATAGAACTGCAGAAGGACTTCTTTGCTCCTGTACTCAAATCCTCTTGTTATGAAGGCCAACATGCCATTAGCTTTCTTCACTGCCTGCTGTACCTGCACGCTTACTTTCAGTGACTGTTGTACAAGGACACCAAGGTCTTGTTGCACTTACCCTTTACCTAATCTGACACCATTGAGATAATAATCTGCCTCCTTATTTTTGCCGCCAAAGTGGATAACCTCACATTTATCTACATTATACTGCATCTGCCATGCATCTGCCTACTCACTCAACCTGTCCAAGTCACCCTGCAACCTTTTAAAATCCTCTTTGCAGTTCACATTGCCACCCAGCTTTGTGTCATCCGCAAACTTGCTAATGTTACTTCTAATTCCATCATCCAAATCATTAATATATATTGTAAATAGTTGTGGCCCCAGCATCGAGCCTTGCGGCACTCCACTCCCTACCATTCTGGAAATAACCTGTTTATTCCTACTCTTTGCTTCCTGTCTGCCAACCAATTCTCTATCCATGTCAATACCCTACCCCCAATAATAATAATAATATTCATTTATTGTCGTTGCAACAAGTGCAACGAAATTAAAAAATAGCAATCCTGACGGTGCGTAAAAAACATATATGCAATAAATGCAAAACAAATAAATACCAATATATTAAATACAAAAGTTTTAACAGTGTGACCTATTGCAGAAAGTGGTGTTCAGTTCTCGTATGGCCCTGGGGTAAAAACTGTTCTTGAGTCTGTTTGTTCGGGATTTGATCGACCTGAAACGTCGACCAGAGGGCAGAAGAACAAACAGACGGTGGCCGGGGTGGGATGGGTCTTTTATTATTTTTCCTGCTCTACTGAGGCAGCGCAGGCTGAACAGGTGCTCCAGGGAGGGCAGTGAGCAGCCGATGATCTTCTGGGCCGTCGTGATGACCCTCTGAAGGGCCTTCCTGTCCTTTTCTGAGCAGCTGGCATACCATGTGGTTATACAGTATGCCAGCACACTCTCGATGGAGCAGCGATAGAAGGACATCATGAGCTTCTCCTGCAGGTTGGTCTTCCTGAGGATCCTCAGGAAGTGGAGTCTCTGCTGTGCCTTCTTCACTGTGGTAATGGTGTTGGTAGACCAGGTAAGATCCTCTGCGATGTGCGTATCCAGGAACCTGAAAGCGGGTACCCTTTCCACACAGACCCCATTGATGTAGAGTGGGTCGTGTTCTGCACTGGTTTTCCTGTAGTCTATTATAAGTTCCTTTGTTTTGGAGGAGTTCAGGACAAGATTGTTCACTGAACACCATGCTGCCAGCCTTTGGATTTCATCCCTGTAGGCTGTCTCATCTCCTCCTGAGATGAGTCCAACCACAGTCGTGTCATCCGCGAACTTGATGATGGTGTTGGTGGGAAGGGTGGGGGCGCAGTCGTGAGTGTAGAGGGAGTAAAGGATGGGGCTCAACACACAGCCCTGTGGTGAGCCGGTGCCCAGTGTAATGGTGGAGGAGAGGTGAGGGCCTATTTTGACGGTCTGGGGGCGGTTGGTCAGGAAGTCCTTGATCCATTGGCAGATGGTTTGGGAAAATCCTAGGTCAGAAAGTTTGGTAACCAGTCGGCTCGGGATGACTGTGTTAAAGGCAGAGCTGAAGTCTAGGAAGAGCATCCTCACATAGCTCCCCTGGTGTTCAAGGTGGGTCAGTGCAGTGTGAAGAGCAGTGGCGATGGCATCCCCTGTAGACCTATTTGCTCTGTAGGCAAACTGGTATGGGTCAAAGGTGGGTGGGAGGCTGGTTTTGATGTGCTGCAGGACCAGCCTCTCGAAGCACTTTGTGATGACCGGTGTAAGAGCTACCGGACGGTAGTCGTTAAGGCCGCTGATGACAGACTTTTTCGGCAGTGGGATGATTGTGGCGGACTTCAGGCAGGGGGGGATGGTGGATTTTAAAAGGGACAGGTTGAAGATTTTTGTGAAGACCTCAGATAATTGGTCTGCACATTCCTTCAGCACTCTTCCCGTCACACCATCGGGGCCTGCAGCTTTCCTGGGATTCACTGCTCTGAGCACGCGCTTAACATCATTCTCCTGCAGTGAAGATGTGGTTGTCAGGTGCTGGAGAGGGTGTTATGTCTGCCACTGTAGCTTTCACCTCGAAACGAGCAAAGAAACAGTTAAGTTCCTCTGCCAGTGAGGCGTCGCCGCCGGCAGTCGTGCGGTTGCTGGTCTTGTAGTTGGTGATGTGCTGGATGCCTTGCCATACCCGCCATGGGTCATTGTTGGTGAAGTGGTCCTCAATCTTCCTCTTGTAGGACGCTTTGGCATCCTTGATGCCTCTCTTCAGGTTGGTTCTAGCAGCACTGTATAGAGCTCTATCACTAGACCTGAAGGCGGTGTTACGGTCCTTGAGGAGAGACCTGACATCCTTCGTCATCCAGGGCTTCTGATTGGGATACAACCGGATACGTTTGTCGACGGTGACATAGTCAACACAGTTTTGGATGTAGCAGAGTACAGCTGATGTGTACTCCTCCAAGTCCTATACCATGTGTTCTAATTTTGCTCACCAACCTCCCATGTGGGACCTTAACGGCTTTCTGAAAGTCTAGATATTATATCCACTGGCTCTCCTTCATCCATTTTACTTGTCACATCCTCAAAAAATTACAGAAGATTAGTCAAGCAGGATTTCCCCTTCATAAATCCATGCTGACTTGGACCAATCCTTTTACTGCTATTCAAATGCACCGTTATTACCTCTTTAATAATTGACTCCAGCATCTTTCCCACCACCGCTGTCAGGCTAACATAGAAACATAGAAAACATAAAAAATAGGTGCAGGAGTAGGCCATTTGGCCCTTCGATCCTGCACCGCCATTCAATATGATCATGGCTGATCATCCAACTCAGTATCCCGTACCTGCCTTCTCTCCATACCCCCTGATCCCTTTAGCCACAAGGGCCACATCTAACTCCCTCTTAAATATAGCCAATGAACTGGCCTCAACTACCTTCTGTGGCAGAGAACTCCACAGATTCACCACTCTGTGTGAAAAAAAACTTTCTCATCTCGGTCCTAAAAGACTTCCCGCTTATCCTTAAACTAAGACCCCTTGTTCTGGACTTCCCCAACATCGGGAATAATCTTCCTGCATCTAGCCTGTCCAACCCCTTAAGAATTGGTCTATAATTCCCCATTTTCTCTCTCGCTCCTTTCTTGAAAAGTAGGATAACATTAGCTACCCTCCAATCCACAGGAACTGCTCCTGAATCTATTGAACATTGGAAAATGATCATCAATGCATCCACGATTTCTTGAGCCCCCTCCTTGAGTACCCTGGGATGCAGACCACAAGGCCCTAGGGATTTATCAGCCTTCAGTCCCATCAGTCTACACAATACTACTTTTTGCCTAATGCAAATTTCTATCAGTTCCTCTGTCTCCCTTGATCCTCTGTCCTCTAGTACATCTGGGAGATTGTTTGTATCTTCCTTAGTGAAGACAGATCCAAAGTACCTGTTCAACTCTTCTGCCATTTCCTTGTTACCCATAATAATTTCACCCGTTTCTGTGTCAAGGGACCCACATTTGTCTTTACTAATCTTTTTCTCTTAACATACCTAAAGAAGCTTTTACTGTCCTTTATATTCTTGGCCAGCTTCACATTGTACCTCATCTTTTCAGTTTGTATTGCCCTTTTTGCTAACTTCCGTTGTCAGTACAAGTAGCTACACCTTCGCAGCTACATCAACTTAGACATGAAGATGAAAATTAATATTGATCAACTGGTACAACGGCAGTCAATCGACAAGGTTTATGTTCAGCTATTAAATATGTTGTCCTTTATCAAATTGCATCTTGGACATTTCAGCCAGTTACTTAATCTACTTCCTCCTCTGCACTTTGGACTCAATAGCCTGCTAACATTTTAGTCTGTGGTTAGTGTGTTGCTTATGTTACTGATCACATCATGAAACCCAATTGATTAGGGGACATCATATTATGTTCTGCCCGTTCTCCGTTACTGCAATGTAACTGCTACTTAAACATTTTAAAAACTGGAATATCGATTTGAAATCATTTTCCCCCGATGTTGCTTTTCAGCATCTTCATGAGCAGAAATTGCACCAAACATAAGAGTCACGTCCTGGGTGTTAGTCATAATAAAATGGCTAACCCTACTATCGAACGAATATACCTCGAGCGAACGAATAGCTGGTCCTGGATCAGGAAAAATTGAGAGGATAAAAAGGAACCAGCCCAGTGTCAAACGTAGAAGCAAGGGGCAAGATGCAAAGCAGAAAAGGAAATAGCAAAAGAGCTTCAAAATGTTTTCAGATCAACGTGGAAATAAAGCTGGAAAGAGGCAAAAATAAAACGGTTCTTGAGACAAGCAACCTCTGACATTTCAATGCAGAATATATTCTGTAGGGGCAACAGGATCTCCAAAACAACAAAATCTCCTCTGCCACAAAATCAAAATTCCCTGATCAAGATACAAGGTAACAAAATACACTGACAGCTTGCAAACTCCCAAAAAATAACAACCATTCCCTGCATTGAGCTTCAGCCTTCGATGCAAACCAATCCTTACAGTATTGTCCCCAACTTGCACACTTAATATCTCCTTACACACGTTCATCTTTTACAATTAATTTCCTATTGTCCAAACATTAAGAGATCCTTTATTTCATAGCTGACTTTCAACACTGCCTTTAAATACAGATACACCAACAGTTGTGTAGTCATTTCACTTTTATGAATGCTCTTTGGCTTACACAGAAATTCAGATGACATCGGACAATTAATCTTGAAGAAGGACAAGTTCATGGTCGGCAACCTCTCTGAACACACAGCAGATGGAGAAGGTGAATGTCCTGACCTTTAGTTCATTTATGACCAACTCAATATATTAATATGTTTACGGAATTAAATGACTGCACGTTTAGAAAGTGCTGCCAAAATCTGAGGTACAATGAGGAGAGTAGTAAGTGACAGCAAAAATCTGTTAACACAAGTCTTTCTTTCATCCTTTCATAGCCATCAGGAAGCATCAAGAGACTCGGTACAAGAATAACCTCGAGACCTCTTCACATCTGGCAGGTGCAATAACATCGCATCCTTCCCAGTGCTTTCATTTTCTCCAGCCCAGATGTTAGACCAGATCATCAATATGGGCAAAATCACTGAGCAGGTCTCAAATCACAAGGCAGGCAATAAACTGAAAATATACAAGCTGAACCTGACTTTGCGAGTTGCTGAAGCAAAATCTAAATGAGATTAGAAGACATCTCACAAAATGGATATTGACAGAGTATTAAACATAAGGGAGATATTACGCAGCCTTTCCCAGTTGGATTGGCTGGTAGGAAAATCTAGCGCACAATTGTTCTAATAGTAGGATTTACTTCAATGCATAGCATGTAGAAGACGGTAGCTTCAGCAGTATGCTACCCAACTCCTCCCCCCACCATCCTAACAAGGCAGTAGGTCAGCGCTGTCCAAATGGAAATGCTGACAATCTCTCAGAATTAGAGTGGGGGCTACATGGACAGCAAAGGCAGGCAACTCCAAATTCAGCAAGCCATCATCTCTGACACAATGTTTCTCTGGTTCTAAATCACACTACTCGAAAGCTTGCCTTTTGGTCTACCACAACTATGCCAACCAAGTTACAACCATCTATACTAACCCCATTTACCAATACTTGGTCCGTAACCTTCTGTACCAGGGCAATTCCAGTACTCATCTAGATTTCTTGAATATCGTGAGTAAACTTCCCTCCACCATTCCAAATGCCGCACACTGGATGAACACGTGATCCTCATCTAATCTAATCTTATAACCCTAAACCACTTCTCCAAGCAACAAAAAGTCTATTCATTCACTTCTCATAACTGAGACACTCCATTTCAGCACATCTCCTCTGCATTCTCACCATTCCAAACCCACCCCCCTGCAGTGTGGTGACCAGAAATGCAAATACGATAGGAAGATGGAGTTGCAATGGTGAGAATAGAAAGCTGTGATCTGACTAATGTTAGAAAAAGTTATACCATAACCTCTTTGCATTTATATTATGCCCCACTTAATGAAGGCTAGAATATCACAAGCCTGTTTCGCATCCTTGTACCTGTGGAGCCAACATTTAGAAGCCTTGGATTTGTGCACCAAGGTGCTAACATTGCATGTATTCTACTTGTTACTCATCCCAAATGCATCATCACGCCACGTTACTTTGTGGCTAACCAAATATTTATCAACTTTCATTTTATAGTCTTCTGGCCTGGGAAAATTGGAGTGCACAACAATCTCCAAGGCATTAAACCACGATGTTTTATACAAAGTTGACTCAGTTGGAAATCATTCTGGAAACATGCTGCAATTTATCATTAAACAGAAATGCTGGTGACATTGTTCTCCAGTTTTTGAATGCTCAAACATGGCCTCTTGACTTTCCCCAAACAAAAATACGTTGTGCACACAGCAATCATAAAGTAGATGAACCAACACAATTGGGACTTTGAAAAATGTAAACAAAGACATAATTGGTATAAAGGAACTCATGACACTTTGCTTCATACAGTTTAAGTCCATTGGAGAGAAATACAAAAATGACTGCACAGGATTTAAAATAACTATTGTTAAAATGAAGGTTGTGTCCATGGTAGAATAATTGAAGGGAAGAACCAAATTGTGTGAAAGGAATTTTTTTTTTTTGGTTCTGGAATCAGTCTCAAATGTTAATGATGATGGCAATTATGCAAAATACAATTTTAATTACAAGTTATTGTCAAACATTAGCAAATAGAAATATGTCTACCCGACTCTTTCAAAGAGTTTGTTTGCACTTCAAGGAAAAGGGCAAAACAAAAATTATAGCTTGGCAATTCAGCAACCTTGCTGTGCAGTTTATATGTTCATTTAAATTGTGTGGATTATATATGGAATATCGTGGGCAATGTTTAACAGAGACCAAAGGCTATCTTCCCAAGAGAATAAGAAAAGCGGCGAGAAGTGACCATTCAAATGAAAACATTCTGTACAATGTTTGAGTGTAATTTTACTGAAAATAATACATGACTAAATAATGGGAAAAAAAGTAGCAACACCTTAGAAGAAGTCCAGCCAGCAAAACAGGGGTTTAATGGTAAACCTGGTCCAAGTTCAAATAAACCTTACAGGAAAAAATACAAGAATCTTCCATTACAGATGAAGCTCTCACTAGGGTCACCCCAATATCCCACAGCTCCGCTCTTGCTCCCCCTCTCCCCATTCGTAACAAGGATAGAGTTCCCCCTTGTCCTCATCTTCCACCCTATCAGCCTTCACAAACAACAAATTATCCTCCAACATATCCGCCACCTCCAACAGGATCCCACTACTGGCCACTTCTTCCCATCACCACCCCTTTCTGCTTTCTGCAGAGACCATTCCCTCTGAAACTCCCTGGTCCACTCATCAAACCATCCCCTCCCCAGGCACTTTCTCCTGCAACCGCAGGAGATGCAACACCTGTCCCTTTCCTCCCTCGACTCCATCCAAGGACCCAGTCTTTCCAGGCGAGGCAGAGGTTCACCTGCACCTCCTCCAACCTCATCTATTGCATCCGCAGTTCCAGATGTCAACTTCTCTTCATCAGCGAGACCAAGCGCAGGCTCGGCGATCGTCTCGCTGAACACCTCCGCTCAGTCCGTCTCAACCAACTTGATCTCCAGGTGGCTCAGCACTTCAACTCCCCCTCCCATTCCAAATCTGCCCTCTCTGACCTGGGCCTCCTCCATTGTCGGTGAGGTCCAGCACAAATTGGAGGAACAGCACCTCATATTTTGTTTGGGCAGTTTACACCCCAGCGGTACAAACATTGACTTCTCTAACTTCAGGTGGTCCTGCTTCCCCTCTCTATCCCCTCCCCAGTTCTCATACTAGTCTTCCTATCTCCGACTACACCCTAGCTTTGTCCCGCCCTCATCCCTGACATCAGTCTGAAGAAGGGTCTCGACCCGAAACGTCAAACATTCCTTCTCCCCAGAGATGCTGCCTGACCTGCATCAGGAGAAAATACAATACAATACAGATTCATTAAAGACTTGTTCATAGCATCTATCACAAAGCTGCTTTGACAAAATGAAAACTTTAAATTGAATTAAGGATGTAGGAATAATATTTTACAAGTTAGCTTTCTGTTTGACAAATAATGGTGGTGGAATGGTTGTAGACATATTTCCTCAGAAAAAAATCATATGTAATTTTATATTTTTACTCCTAGGCAATATATAAATGGAGTGCTCAAGTATGGATGTCTTGGTCAGTTTTAAACATTCTTTATTTTCTTATGGTTTCATAAATAATTTTTAAAGTTGTGAGCAGAAAGCAGGCACAAAATCTAAACACATCCTCCCTGGAATACTTTTTTGATAAAAGACCAAGTAACAAAACATTGAAACCATTAAAAATACTCGATAAAACCACTGAGTAACTCAGGAGGTGCAAATGGTTGGTATGACAGGACTTTGAATATACTGAAAGATGCGAGATGCGATTGACTAAGATTTATGTAGGAACTGGGATGACTAATATTAGCAAAGTTTGTACATTCAGACCATCAGTAACAAATCCCGTTTGTACACTCAAATTGTTACCTAGATCAAAAAACTCAAATTACCTTTGTTTTGTATTCTGAGTGTGTGTGATACCATATTAAATTGAGCAACTAAGTTTCAATTTTAAGTTAATGCTAATATAATTGATTTTATTTCCAAAAACAGTACAATGATATAGAAATATAGCAAAATGATACGCAAATGTTTTAAATGTTTGTTGCTATGTCAGACAGTAACACAAGAAGACTAATGCAAGATGTATTACTAGAAAATGTGTAAAGGGTACTTTGCTAATGAATAGACTTATTAAAACAGAACAACTTTGCAGAGTTTAAAATTAAATTAATGCACAGTGACTGATTTAGTATTCCTCCAAGGCACTCAGACACCTGTTTAACAATTTAGTCATTTTAAATCCTAATAGAACATTTATCATCATTTGTGAAAGGACTTAAATACCAACATCCTATATTTGGTACACAAACTACGCTTCTTCAATTACATTTCTTACTGGCATCTTGAATACTTTGCGTCTGCAAGAACGCAAAGTACATGGCACGGTGCCACCAAACAACAGCATGACTTCGGCGTATATATATATAAAATTGATTAAGCTCCCACGGTTTTAGCAATCCAAATTAACCTGCGATATGGTGTTCTCTTGCAAAACCCCACACGGGTATGGGACCTTTAAAACAATGCACAAAATAGCCAAAAGCAAAGATATATGACACCAGGCGCCGCAATATAAATGGACATGACACGAACCTCTCATGTGATGTAGTTTAATGTGAAGAGTATGAGCCTATAGTTTGGTTAATGTTATTAAGGGAGGGGAGGGGGGAGTGATATTGCCAGATTGAGGACTGGGAATGGAATCCATCGGACTGTGGACCAGCTATCCGGACGATCTGCCTTCATCTCCGGGGGACTGTGCACACGTTCAGTGCCAATCTATACCCCGTCCCCGCGTTGTTAAAAGGAGAACTCCTACCCCCAAGGAAATATTGAGACGGAGGTGATTTCTCCACTGAAACCCCCTGCGACTCCAAACGAATATTCAAGCCAAGCTTTCACTAGAGGCCGCGCAGTACAGAACCGACACTCAGCTTCTGCAATTAATCGATTGAACTTATTTCTGCAACACCGTAAGCTTCATGGAACCAGGAACACGCCACGATGGGACACGGCTGTTCTGCCCATCACTTCTGTTTGCACTATTGCCCCGGGGACATTTATTCTCCCCCCCCCCCCCCATCCCTAAAGCACGGGCTGGGTACACGTCTCTCACATCCGCATTCCCTATTCTCCCGGGTACATGTCCCCTCCCCACCCAACTCCGGCCCCAGGTACACGTCCCCTCTCCCCCACCCCACCCCACCTGACCGCCGCTCCCGTCCCCCACCATATACACCCGCCCCGGGTAACCACTGCCTCAGCACCTGCCTCCAAGATCCCACCCCGGCACCGTGACCCTACCCTATCCAGCACCCTACACTATAACCCGCTCCTCCCTTATATCCCCCCATCCCAACACTCTTCCCTATGTCCCCCTCCCTAACCCGCCCCTGTCTCCCACCCTACATCCGCCCCGACCCTGCACCTGTCTCGGGTACTCGCCCCAAACACCCATCCCCTCTCGACACTTGCCTCCCCCCTCCCCATTTTATTCCCAACCGGTGTGTACGCCGCTCCAGCCAGTATCCCAGAGCCCCTCCCATGTTCTGTTCGCCCAGGTATCACGTTGCCTCTCCTTCCCCATCCACTCCCACTCTCGGGACGCATTCTCCCCACCTGCTATAACATTGTTTACCTGCACTCTGAAAAACACTAAACCGGGGCTCCAAAAATTAAAACATAAAACGCGCTTAATTAACATCACAAGTCGCAAAATGGACAACGTGGAATTTCCAATAAGAGGCATTAATAGAAAGACAAAAATACTTAATTCAAAACCGGAATCCCTGCCTAGACTTGTCAGCTGGCTACTTATTCTCAGCTGGCTGCACCGATCTTTTCTGCAGCCCGGCGCGTTCCCACTCACCTCTAAAACCACCTACATCTTCCTTAAATTATGTGAAAGACTACGACAGAAACCAAGCCCTAGTGCAGACCGATAAATAATAGATAAATCAACCATTTGTTCAACCTTCATAATACATTGCACAGCGCATCAGCACGGTTGCAGCCGAGTGACCCTGGGCACCGTTTACGAGCCACACTATTCCCATTGCTCATTCAAATTCAGATATTAAAAGAAAAAGTTTATTAACAAAATAAATGCAAGTAATAGTAGCAGGTACAATGGAATGCCGTTAAATGGTGGTGTTAGCCTGTAATGAATAATGTTAATTCTGTTACAATATGTCAGTAATAACACGGCGACAGATTTACTGACTGTTCAGATAAAACGGATGTTCGGACAAGTTTATAACCTTTGATAGATGCAACAAAGGGCCAGCGGAAAATAAGTCTTAAATCAGCTCCTTTAACGTGTTACAACAACGGGGAGTTGCGGGAATCAACGCTTTCACAAAGCCGGGGCTTTGAGTTTAACTTCTCCCCGAAGTTGCGAATTGAAATATTTCATTAAAAACAAACCCGATTTTGGGATTGGCCCAAACTCTGAAAAAATAGCCGCTCCGTGGGATAATGATCCTTAAAGAAAAACAAAAAAAAAGCGAAAAAATTCCCGGTAGGAAAATATACCATTAACCCCAAAATGATGACATTAAAAAGAGACATTTCTTCTGTAATTAGACAACGCTGTTCAGGAGTGCACGTTTCGGGCTCCCGTGTAATAGTCTAACGCGAAGTTAGAAGAAACCTTTCCTCCTTCAAGCGTAAATCCAGCATCTTTCTGTTTTGTTTTCTTACCTTGGCAGGCGATTTGCAAACACAAGAGAGAGGATGAAATGAGAAAGTTTAGCATTCCCAGGCCGCTGCATAGAACCCGAAGCAATATCATTCCGGTTTGCGTCCTCTATCCGTGCCCAGCGCTCCACAATTTGAACCGCACTCTCTCGCGTTGAGAGTAATTTCTGGACAATCTCTGCAAATCAAACTGTCCTGCCCACTTCACCAGCACAAGGCAACACATATGCACAAGGCATTGCGGTCCGCTCAGCTGCTGCTCACACCACGCTGCTTTATGCGAGAGTGCAATACACATCTATTTACACCGGATTGGAAGGAAAAAAACCCAAGTTCTAGTTACTGCTCGCCACTCTTTCACACTCATCTGTGTGTTGCTCCGTGGGTTGTACGTTTATTAGATTCCACGGCAGCTTATGCTCATTGCGGAGCTATTAGCGAAGGCGCTCGCAAAACAAGGAGCGGATCGCAGTGAACGGGCTTTAAAGACACCAATGATGGAGATTTGCTCTTTAAAACAAATGGGTCGCCTGTTTCTTTTTTCTACCCAGCATCACATCCGACGTTTACACAATTGCTTTGAAATAATCAGAAAACGTCTTTATAGTGCGTGTCGCATTGTTACCAGGGCAAGGGTAACCACTTGGGAACTGTCAGAAAAGTGACTTGCGTAATATTTGCCACCGCACCTTCGCTATTGGACGCAAGAGGTTTTCTAATGGGCGCTGAATTATTATTAACGATGTGGCTAAAATTAGTCACCTTTAAAAAACGAGAGGCGTTGAGATTTCCATGCTACAACCCCACTGACACCTGCAATCGCCACTCTTACTTCATCATCTGGTCTGCACATCAAATTGACGCACCACATCTTTTGAGGTGCAGATTATTGATATCTATTGCCGGTGGAGTTGCAATAATAACACGGAGATAAAACAATGGTGACCAATGACAATCTCCAGTTCATTGTCCAGTTCAGTCAACAATGGGACAATTGATCAAGTTGCCTTTTCTCAATGGATGCAAACAAGTTTGCAACGGATATACGTTTATACAGAGATGGCTGTAAACTGGTGATTAAAACTGGCATTTATTGGGCGTGATTAAGCAGTCATGATTTTAAAAAATATCAAAATAACAATTTGCAAATATGGAAATATATTCCACCATTAATTTAAACGTAACATTTTACTTTGTCTCCAATACAATCTTTTACAAGGAAGGGAAACTGCCGAGGAGATATCGAAAGTACTGAGCAATTTAAAAATAACAAAATGTTGGAACAATGATTACACAAGGATATATTGCAAGACAATCCCAATAATCGTAATGGTAATCGTAATTTATTAGCCAAGTATGTTTTGCAACATACGAGGAATTCGATTTGCCATACAGTCATATCAAAAAAGCAACAAGACACACAACTACATAAAAAATTAACATAAACATCCACCACAGTGGCTCCTCCACATTCTTCACTGTGATGGAAGGCAATAAAGTCTTATCTTCTTTCCTCCTTTTCTCCTGTGGCCGGGGGAGTCGAACTATCCGCAGTCGGGGCGATTGAAGCTCCCGCAGCCGGCGATCGAAGCTCCCACCAATCAAAGCTCCCGCAATTGGGGTGGTTCAAGTTCCTGCAGTTGGAGCTCCCGAAGTTGGTCACTAACCAGGGACCGTGAGCTCCACGTTGTTAAAGTCCACAGGCTCTCGCGGTTGGAGCTCTGAGGTCGATCCCTGACAAAGGAATCGCCAGCTCCACGATGTTAAGTCCATAGGCTCCTGCGGTTGGAGCTCCCAAGGTCTCAGCAAGAGGCCGCCAGCTCCACGATGTTAGGCCGCAGTGCAGACGGAGATACACCACGGAAAAAGTCGCATCTCCGTCGAGGAAAGAAATTTTAAAAAGTTTCCCCCACCCCCCACCACCCCTTACATAATACAAAACTAAAGATAAACTTAAACATTCATTTTCCAACAAACTAAAAACACAATAGTAACTATTTAGGAGACACAAGGAACTGCAGATGCTAGAATCGTGAGTAAAACAGAGTTCTGGAGTAACTCAACTGGTCAGGCAGCATCTATGGAAGGAATGGATAGGCAACGTTTTGGGTCTGGACTCTTCTTCAGATCGCTCTGAAGAAGGATCCAAACCCGAAATGTTCCCCATCTAGGCCTTCCACAGATGCTGCCTGACCACTCCCCCCCCACCCCCCCCCCCCTCAAATTACTCCCGCACTTTGTAAATATTTAATTGTGTTTGTTGATTATACCCATTTAAGAATGCTAATTTGCTGAAACCAAATTAGATTAAGAAAATAAATACCAGTTTATTGCCCTCTAGAATTGAATGCTGGAGACAGCCTGAAGACTGGAGTAAAAAGGTACTCCCAGTTAAATAACAATCTTTGGGTTTGTGGATAAAATTACAGTTTAGGTAGCATTTTAGAAGCTGGTCTTTGCCTACTGGCTCTGTAGATAGACTAAAGCACCAAATAAACCTCCCCCCAACTTTCTACACAGGAACTGTTTAAAGACCATATTTGCATTTTTGCACATTATTTTCACACCCTTCTACCTTAAGGTGGCAATCTAGTGCCAGAAGAATGGTCCCACCAACTGAATACAAATGCCACATAGACCATTGTTGATGGGGGTAGATTGATGACCAGGCAACTGGAGAATTCCCTGTTCGTCTGTAGACGTGTACTTGAGAGCATCTGAAGAAGGCAGTTCTATTTACCATCTAATTTGAAGATGTATCCTGTGTGGAGCAGTGCAGAGAACATGATAAAGTCTACAGTCAGGTGTTATGACATAAAGTTGGCACACATGAGAAGAATTCAAACAATTGAACCAATCTTCAGATAACTACAACTGCTTATTGTAACCTTGTGTACTAGAGACCTAGAAAATATGTAAAGGCTCCTACCTACGCTTCCAAACAATTACTAAACGACAACAAAAATGGCAAGAACTTAATACAATACAATACAATACAATACAATACAATACAATATATCTTTATTGTCATTGTACAGGGGTACAACAAGGTTGGAAATGCGCCTCCCATACGATACTAATAATTTAATTAGCTAGTCAGTATTAATTTAAACAACGCAATGAAACAAATTGTAACAGTTTTAAAACAGAATAAAGTGCAAGTAGATCTGTGCCGGATCACTGTGTGATGTGACCATCCGGCTCAGCAGGACCGGTTCATAGCAGTTATGACCCTTAAGCAAGCGTTCCCTTATATACGACAAAAATACCATAATTGAACACATGATGACATAAAACACACATGCATGGTAAGTTAATGTAGGCTGAATTATTTGTTAATAATTTACAGTAAATCCCATAACACCGAGAGATCAAGTCTTATTTCTTTTTTTAAAAACACATTATTTTATCATTGTACAAATAAACAGCTTTCAGGTGAAATCATTTAGATGACAATGTTATTAAGATAATCATCATTTTGATATGAAATGTGTAGCTACAATAATTGTGTGAAATCATATCATAAAGAAATGAACAAATATATCTCAATGTATCAATCAAACAGTTTTAATATGTTGTTGTATCTCTGCTTCCTTTGTCATCCACAGATAAACCGTAAATTAATTGTAAATGAATCCTAAATAAGTTTGAATAAACCAAAGCAGATGAGACACAGGAAATGGACTGAGTTCCCAAGGGGGAGAAAAAGATAATTAATTTGACATGTAAAGCTTATAAATGCATTATTTTATATAAATGCTGTGAATATTTTAGCATAATTCAAAGAAAATGGTTTGTACTGGCATTTGCTGTACAATTCTGTAGTTATGTCTCAACTCCAAAGCCATAACGCTGTTAAACATTTGCCTAGAATGCATAAGATGAAGTGGAAGCAATAGTATCCCCAGGGATGTTATTACATGCTGAATCTTTTCTAAATGCAGCACACACCTTCAGAGTGCTCGAAGGATTAGGATACTGTTTGTGAGCAAACTATTTAAATTCACCATCTTGTAAAGCAAACTACAAGAAAATAACTGGAGAAGTAGTACCGAATTTCCCTGCAATCTTCTGGCAATTTCTGGCAAGTGCAAGAATGATGTTTAATAATGTTTTAAGTGGAGGATCAGTTTTTAACAATCGCCGTTAGCTGCAGCAAGAATCGGCACTCTTAATACCGATAACATAAAGACGTTTGGTTATTTGGAGCCTAGTCCTGCTATACTCAAAATGACATCTGTTGCTTTATAGTTGTTCTATAAATGCCTCTCTTCAAAACACAAAGTGCTGAGAGAATGGATAGGTGATGTTTTGGATCAGGACCTTCAGTCTGAAGAAGAGTCCTGACTTGAAATGTCACCTATCCATTCCCTTCACAGATGCTACCTGATCAGCTGAGTTACTCCAGCACTTTGTGTTTTGCTCAAGATTCGAGCATCTGCAGTTCCTTGTGTTTCCATTATATAACTCTTCCTTCTATTACCCATATATACAAATAATTTATAATTCTGTGCTTAAATTCCAAATTCCTTCAGAAGTGAAAACTTCTTCATTATCTAGAATCACTGGGAGAATCGATATATACTATATTCTGCATAATTAAACTGAACAGGGTAGGAGAGGATCAAATTACATTCTTGATGATTTAGTTTATCTCAGCCAGTGGAAGAGATTTGTGAGGCAGAGGAATTGGGATGGGAGGACAGACCAAGCAATGGAACAGGGAGTCCATTCATTTCAATGGAGAGGAACTTCTGCAAAGGTCCTAGTAAAGTCTTGATTGTTGAGATTCCTTTAATTAAATGTTACTAACTTAAAAGGACACAAAGTGCTAGAGTAACTCTGCATGTCAGGCAACATCTATACCCAAAACATCAACTTACCATGTTTTCCAGAGATGCTGTCTGACCTACTGAGTTAGTCCAACACTTTGTGTCCTTTCATTTATTAACCAGCATCTCCAGTTCTTTGTTTCCAATTACTTACGAATTACTTAGATATTTCAATAATTTAAAGTTTTTTCTTTCAATTAGTTGATTAATTTAGAGGTATTTATGAATACTACCTGAGAGAAAATTAAAGGGCCTGTCCCAGTTAGGCAATTTTAAGGTGACTGCCGGCGACTAGGCTGCCGGCCACATGTTCGCCGGGGTGTCGCGGGCATGATCGTGAGGAGTCTTCAATTAGTCGTAGCGGATCTCGGCGCGTCGCGGAAAAAGTTACCGCTCAAAATTTTTCGACGACAGCTGGCTTGTCGCCAAGTATCGTAGCTTATTGCAGGTGCTGTCGCATGCTGTCCCCAGGTTTGTTAGGTTGTCGCCGGTATTGAGGACGGATGAATTTCATTGTCGACTACCAACGTTAACCGGAAACAGGTACTGGGATCAGGAGAAGAAAGGTCCAACAGGAACTGTCAAAACCCGTTTTAACAGCTGACAGAAGTGCAGCTGTAACAGCCAGCTGTGGAATGGGGGCGGAGACCACGATGCTGTCTCTCCTCCGTTATAATTGAATAAATTGCAGTTTAATGACACCAGTAATTGGTCGATTTTAAACAATGGAATGCTCTATAACTATTTGGTCAAATGATTCTGTTCCAGTATCCTGATGAACTGCCAACCGTACTGTAGGCAGGGGATTGTTGAGGGATGGTGTGACAGTGTAAACACCGGCAGAGTGACTTCTTTTGTGGTTTATCGATTAGTAATTAGGATAGCAGAGAGTTGTCTCTGGTCAGGGTCCTTCGTACATTCACCTTGTTTTAAGATGCTAATTTAAACCGAAGATAGACACAAAAAGCTGGAGCAACTCATCTTTCATTCTTTTGTTCCTTACCAACGTCCAGGGATCTCTCGTTTCTCCTCTCCCCTGACTCTGAGTCTGAAGAAAGGGTCTCGACCCCAAATGTCACCCATTCCTTCTCTCCAGAGATGCTGCCTATCCCGTTGAGTTACTCCAACTTTTTAGTGTCTATTTTCTTCAACCTGACTGCAGCAGGTTACAAGGAATCGGATTTCCCAACAGTGGGAGGAAGAGCGGCCGTGGGATTTTCAGCGGGTCTGGATAAGTAAAAGATGTTGATACCGGGGAGGCTGATACAAAGACAGTGGGGACAACAGTATTGGCAGTCGGGTTCTCGCTGTCGTTCAGAAAAGTCCCAGATGTCACATTAAAACCAGATTCCAAGTCTCCCACGGGAACACATTGGTTCTGCTGGAGGTTCACTGAAAAACCCTTGTCGCAGATGCATTTAGAAGCACGTAATACTAAAATTAAGAAAAGGCATTTGAAGATACCAGAAGATAGTTTTGTTTAACCAATTTATTTACCGTCAGGACATTTGACAGGTAGATTGGAGGCGACAGTTTGACGGTCAGGTAAGCGTGGGAACTTAGCGATGTTTCCGAAGACGGTGTAATCTCTTAGCCAGGTGCTACTTTCTCCAAAAAAGTAATTTGTATCGTCTTGACTTGGCATTGTCGTGGACATTGTCATAGACATTGTCGTAGGGTATAAAAAAAAATTGCCGATCTGCTACGACTTTGACAGTCGCCGGCAATTGCCTTAAAAATCATGTAACTGGGACAGCCCCTTAAGTCAGGATGCATGGCCTTGCAGCTCTCAAAGACTTTCAGGATTTCTGTGGGCAGGACCTGCTCTGGCCAAACCACATATTGTGATGTATGTTTGAGATGCAGGGTCTTATTTTTAGATTTAGATTTAGAGATACAGCGCGGAAACAGGCCCTTCGGCCCACCAGGTCCGTGTCGCCCAGCGATCCCCGCACATTAACACTATCCTACACACACTAGGGACAATTTAAAAAAAAAACATTTGCCCAGCCATTTAACCTAGGTCTTTGGAGTGTGGGAGGAAACCGAAGATCTCGGAGAAAACCCATGCAGGTCACGGGGAGAACGTACAAACTCCGTGCAGATGGCGCCCGTAGTCAGGATCGAACCTGAGTCTCCGGCGCTGCATTCGCTGTAAGGCAGCAACTCTACCGCTGCGCCACCGTGCCGCCCTATAGGTGAGTATTAGGATGGCTCCATCAGGGTGTACACAAGAGCACAGACTCAGCAGAGTGGTGTGCAGCAAGCATGTGAAGCTTGTCACTGCTTGACCATATCTTTCAAAACCTTTGTAGTTCATGGGGTGGAATCTTAACTCATGGACCATTCCCTTGGAGAGTGCACCATTCACTGTGCATGGTGGGCTCTCAAAAGGATCGCATGATCAGTCATTTTGGAGCCCACCACTGCCCCTTTCTGCCTTCCACAGAGATCACTCCCTCCGCAACTCCCTGGTTAACTCATCCCTTCCCACGCAAACCACCCCCTCCCTAGGTACCTTCCCCTGCAACCGCAGAAGATGTAACACCTGTCACTATATCTCCTCCCTCGACTCTGTCCAGGGACCCCAATAGTCCTTTTCAGGTTAGGCAGAGGTTCAGTTGCACGTCCTCTAACCTCATCTACTGTATCCGTTGTTCAAGGTGTGGACTGTTATACATCGGCAAGACCAAACGCCGACCGGGCGATCATTTTGCGGAACACCTTCGCTCAGCTCACCTGAACCTACTGATCGCCTGGTTGTTGGACACTTTAATTCTCCTTCCCATTACTACACAGACCTTTCTGTCCTTGGTCTCCTCCATTGTCAGAGTGAGGCTAAATGCAAATTGGAGGAACAGCATATCATATTTTGCTTGGACAGCTTACAGCCCAGTGGTATGAATATTGATTTATCTCACTTCAGGTAGCCCCAGCATTCCCTCTCTCGCTATCCTCTCCCACCCAAGTCGCACTAGCTTCTCATTTTCACCCTACAAACAGCTTACAATGGCCTTTCCTTTATCATCGTTCCCTTTTTGCATATCTTTCATTCATTGTTCTTTATCTCCCCACATCATCGTCTTTATCTCTCGTTTCCCTTATCCCTAACCAGTCTGAAGAAGGGTCTCGACCCGAAACGTCACCCATTCCTTCTCTTCAGAGATGCTGCCTGTCCCACTGAGTTACTCCAGTTTTTGTGTCTATCTTCAGTTTAAACCAGCATCTGCATTTCTTTCTTACACATAGTGCAATGGGTCTGTTGAGTATTGCAGCCCTAAAAGACTTAGAGCCTCTTTGAACACTAATTATACCATTCAACAAAGTGATAACTGTCTTCTCCCCCTTGATCTGATTTTACCTCACAACTTTACAGTTTTATGTGGAAGAGAATGATCAGTGAACATTCCTCATTGATGTGTTCACTGAAGATGACAGCTTTCAGTTATTGTGCACCATAGCTTATTTTCTTCCACTGGAGAAGTTCAGGGACTTTACAGAGTTTCTCAGTGCCTGTTTTGGTGCTGTGTAACTCTATAACTCTATTATGTATTTTTAATACCATGTCACACAGGACTGGTGTCATTCCACTATCAAGCACATCATGATACTTTTGTAAGGTTAGTTCACATCAGCGAAAGGTAATATTTATAGCAATCAAATAATATAAGCACCACATGAAATGGTTGTACAATAAAGATAAACTGCTATTATTTTTAAAAAAATCATCTTGAAATGCATTTCTATTTTTGATCACGGATCACACCATTCAACAAAGTAATAACTTGCCTCCTTGATATGATACACACCTCACAAATGTATAGTTTTATCTGGAAGATCTGAGCTCATGTTTACTTTAGATGGAAGGCTAGCTAAAAAAAAATCCTATTCAATAGAAAGGGCAGTAAAATAATTCTTCCAGTTTCAGCTCTAGATTTGCCTCAGTGATAATATACTCGGCTGAGTCAGAAAGTCATAGACTCAAGCTCCACTTGAAGCAAGGGCACATCAACTATTCTGGCATTTCAGTGCATTACCAAATGAATGCTGCACTGTCTGATGTTTTATTATTATTATTATTACTACAAGGCCTCATCTATCTTCCCAGGTAAATGAACTGCTTAAAGTAGCCCAAGGTGTTCACCCAGTATCCTGCACAGCATTGATCAGTTGACCAGCACTGCCAAAACAGGTCATTTGTGGGTTCTTGCTGTGCACTATTGGGTTCTACATTCCACTACATTAAAACTGTAACTCAACTACAAAATACATCATTGTGTCTGAGGGGTCTGAATGTTCTTGAATTCGTGAGAACACATCAATAAACATTCTTTTTTTTCTTGGAATTGTGAAAGGTTTTCTGTGGTTAACTGTTTACGAACACAAGGTGGATTGATTGCACTCCAGAAGATTCATCATTCAGAGTGTTCTGTAGGTTTGATCACAACAAAATAAAGCAAGTTTTGAATCCAAGCCATCAATGTATCGCCTAATGTTAACTCTCTCTACTTGCAGAGAGATCAGAGAAATGTGTGTGTAGACAGCATGGAGATTCGGTCCAAAGCATTGGTGAATAGTGTTTCTTGCTGGAGGACATAGGACAGCAGGACTCCACAAGAGGTGGCCACAATAATGAACAGCCAACATCAACCAAACCTTAGATGAATGCATAAGAATTCCCCATAATTTCTAGGTTTCTGTTTTGATAAGTCCATGAAAGAAAATTCTCACTCAGTCATCAGCTTTCATGAAAGTCAGAACATCTAAGGCCCAGATGCACACTGTTAAATTCTATAACATTAAGACACCCATCAATATAATGAAAAAAACCCAAAGAGTAATCTTTAGTTTTAATACAAAGTGCCGGTACATATTTAAAAGTGACTGTAAGACAGTTTTGGGGGTTTTATGACACCCATTGGGCCTGACACAATGTTACTAGTTACTCCCATAATGTACTTTACATTCTTTACAGTCTAAAGTGCACCTTTCCTGGACAACGACTTGCTCCAAAAAAAAAGACAAAGTGCAGGAGTAACTCAGCGGGTCAGGCAGCATCTTTCGAGAACGTGGATAGGTGACCTCTTGTGTTGGGAGCCTTCTTCAGACTGGTAAGGAGTCCTCACCTTTTTATCTGATAAGGAGTCCTTGCCTTTTCTCTGGTAAGGAGTCCTCGCCACCCAGCGATGACCCTTTCTCCTGTCTCCAACATTCCTCCTCGTGGACTCTCTTACTGGCTGTCTATCCTCTTTGAACCCTTTTATTTCCAACTGCCAGCATAACATCAACTGTCCTGTGCAGGAAGGAACTGCAGATGCTGGTTTAAACCAAAGATGGACATAAAAAGCTAGAGTAACTCAGCGGGTCAGACAGCATCCCTCGAGAAAATAAATTGTTGATGTTTTGGGTTGAGACCCTTCTTCAGACTGAGAACCGGGAAAGGGAAACGATGACGTAGATATAGAACAAATGAAAGCTCCAACCCCCTTACCCATAAAAGCAGTCTGAAGAAGGGCCCTGGCCAGAAATGTCACCTATCCATGTTCTCCAGTGATGCTGCCTGACCCACTGAGTTATCAAGTCTTCTTTTGTAAACCAGCATCTGCAGTTCTTTATTTCAATATCTTGCTCCACTTCACTGTGATCCAGGCATTATATTGACTAATCCTTACTCTAGCTATTGCTGCTGAAATATTATAGGTGGTCACATAATTTAGTCCTCTCTGTGGAAGCAATGCCAAGGCAAGATCCACCATTGAACCATGGAATAGTTTACAAGAAACATGTAGAAGACAGAAAGCATACAGTCTACCTACTTTTTGGCTATCAAATAAACTGAAGATGCAAATTCAAAACTCTAAATTGTTTAAATTTCTTTAAAATCGACACCAGATTTAGCTGTTCTCATGGAAATCCTGCTTCTCCATCCACAAGGAACAAGGACCAAGGGACCCTATTATTTTGAATGTGTTCCAGCCACAATTCTTATGATGAAAGATCATTTGTTTGAGTTGTCAATTATAGTCACTACCCCAAAGTAAGCACTTGCCCTTTCATCTTAGAGTAGAAATATATCCAGGTTTTGCCTTTAAGTTCTCTACTCTGAACTACTCTGAACTAATGGAACAAACAACTCTGCTGCTGCAAGCAGCAATCTCACAATAGCCTCACAATCAATGTATGAGACCATATGCTTGCCTTACCTCTGCACGACTAATTATTATCACAAAATAACATTGCCAGCTAAACCAACTTTCAGGAACAGGCCCTGTAGGCCACAATGTCTTGCCGAACATAATGCCAAGTTAAACTAATCTCCTCAGCCTGCATGTGGTCCATATCTCTCCTTGCATATTCACGTGCCTGTCTAAAAGCCTTTTAAATGAGGGTATCATAACTGCCTCCACCACTATCCCTGGCAACATGTTTCAGGCGCTCACCATTCCTTTGATGCCTCAAAGTTAAGCCCTCCCCGTCTCTGACATTTGCACCCTGGAAAAAAGATCTTGATTACAAAGGGATGTAACCCTTCCACAGAAATACAGCAAATCAGGCAAGATAAAGATGCTACAATCAAGGAGTGGAGGAGGAGAGGGGGCGAGGTCGTATCAATCAATCATGACCGGTGTGATTTTTTGCATTATATAAAAAAGAGAGAGTTCAAGGATTTCTGCGAGCCTTAATAGCTTAAATGGAGCAGTACACATGGGAACAGACACGTCTCACCAATTGCTGGGTTGAGTGCTATTCAGAATCAAACAAGATAAAGAGGCCACTAAGTGCTGGAGTAAAACGAAGGATAAGACAGCATCCCTGAAGAGCGTGGATAGGTGACGTTTTGGGTCAGGACCCTAAAGAGGACTACAGGCAGTATTTAAAGTTAATGGGAATGGAACATCAAAGGGAACAGCAGATCCAGATTTGCTTTATATTTGTACGTACAATAAGCATTGAACTGCTTTGTGAGATGTACTAGTTTTACTCCACCAAGATGGATTCAGGAATTAAGGAATCGGAGGAGAGGTGAGAGCCAGCTACCTACAGAGTCTACCATAAAACTGGTTTAGCAATGAAAAAGACGGGCTGAATTATGATGATGCCTCTTCTAAAATAAGGCACCACTTCAGACAATGGCCCTAATGATCAAGAGGTGAAAATTGGGTCATTTCCCTGCAATATTTAAAACATATATAACATGGAGCCTTACCTCAGTCTGTCGGAGACCTTTAGTGTAAGTAGAACCATTACCTGTCCTGTGGTGTTGTGGTGATTTAGAGATTGGTAATACACAGGAGCATGCTGGCGCTAAGTGTCATTGTAGCCAGAGTCATAATTGTCTGGTCTGTTTCTAGCATCACACAATCCTCACTGTCTCATTGTCATCTGCTACAAATAAAATAATTACAAGGATTCTCCTCAATTCCCCTTTCCCTCCCTCTTTGGGCTCCTCACAGGATCACAACATGGATTCCATCCCTCCAGGAGCACCACAGAAATAATCTCTATTCTAATAAAAATAAGGAAAATACAAGGAGCAAGAGCAAACACTGAACCTGGTCTTTGTCGACCACCCAAAACCTTGCTCCATCAACTGAAAAGTATTATGGAGAAACCATTTAAAATTTGACCACCCTCTGAGATTCATTATCATTTTAAGTCTACCATAAGATGACACGCAAGCTATGATTCTAACGATTGGATCTATCACAGAGCCAATCTCAGTGCAGATTGGATTAAGCAAGGCTGGGACATCACAGCAATCCTCTTCCGAATTTTACTTGTTTTAATACTGCACCGCACTCCTAATAAAAGGTTCCTGCTGAAGTAGAGTAAGAGAATGATCCCAGGAATGATTGGGCTAACATATGCCTACATTTGACGGCACTGGGCCTGTACTCACCGGAGTTTAGAAGAATGGGGGGTGGGGACCTCATTGAAACTGACCGAATAGTGAAAGGCCTCCATACTTGATGTGGAGAGAATGTTTCCACGAGTGGGAGAGTCTAGGACCAGAGGCCATAGCCTCAGAATAAAAGGACATATTGTGCCTTTAGAAAGGAGATGGGGAGGAATTTCTTCAGACAGAAAGTGGTGAATCTGCTGAATTCATTGCCACAGAAGGCTGTGTGAGACCAAGTCAATGGATATTTTCAAGGTGGAGGATAGGTTCTTGATTAGTATGGATGTCAGGGATTATGGGAAGAAGCGAAGAGAATGGGATTGAGAGGGAAAGATAGATCAGCCAGGATTGAATGTCGGAGACACTTGATCGGCTAAATAGCCTAATTCTGCTCCTATAACATGAGCATATTTGAAATAGAAAGGGGGAACTTCTCAACCTTCATCATGTTTGCATCAAACCCAAGATCATTCCAGCCTCAGTCACAGATTTACAGAATGCAGATAATCGAAAAGTCAAGTTAACTCATTTATTGTCAAATGCAAGTACAGTGGAGTACAGGTATATCAAAATCTTGCTTGCAGAGGTGGTGTAGCAGCTAGATTACTAGGCTAGTAGTCCATCAACTTGGACTAACAATCCAGAGGGCAAGTACAAATCCCGCCAGGGCAGCAATGGGCTCTAGACTTTAGAAGGGGCGGTAGAGTGGAGCAGCAGTAGAGTTGCTGCCTTATGGTGGCAGGGACCCAGGTCCAATCCTGACTACAGATGCTGTCTGTACAAAGTTTGCACATTCTCCCTGTGACTGCGTGGGTTTTCTCCGGGTGCACCGGTTCCCTCCCATATCCCTATGACATGCAGGTTTGGAGGTTAATTGGCTTCCGTAAATTGTCCCTTGTATGTAGGATAGAATGTGTGTACGGGTGATGTTTGGTTGGTGTGGTCTTGGTGGGCGGAAGGGTCTGTTTCCACGTTGTATCTCTAAACTAAATTAAACTAAAGCAGCGCCACAGGAACAGACTCAGACAAATAATATTTTTAAAAACTTTACATAAATTATACGTAAAATCTGACAAGACAATAAAAATAAGGAAAGCTGTAAAATAAAAGGACGTTCGTGAAGAACACAATTAGAAAAATAATAGTGCAAATAGCAGCGGTCGGTAGTGTTCCATTGTGTGGCTCAGTTCAAGAACCTGATAATTGTAGGAAAGTAGTTGTCCCTGAACCTAATGGTGCCTGACAACAAGAATCTGTACATTCTAACTGATGGTAACAGCAAGAAGAGCGCATGGCCTGGATGGTCAAGATCCTTGTTGATAGATGCCATTTTCTTGAAACAGCACCTCGTATAGTTGCTTTCGATGGTAGGGAGGGCGGTACCCCTGATGGACCGGACTCAGTCCACACTCTCTGCAGCCTCTTGCATTCTTGTACATTGGAACTGTTGTACTAGACCATGTTGCAAGGAGTCAGGGTACTTTCTAAAGTTTCTCTGTAGAAGTTTGTTAGAACATGTGGTGACATGCTGAATACTCGAGCTGTAATTGAAGGGTGATCGCAAATCAGCAATAGCTTCTTCATCAAATCATATGAAAAGATGGGCTTCATATTGGGCAACCAGAGTGCAAAAGTCTTCTCCGCTATCTATCCCTGCTCCATAGCTCTGTCCCGATTCTCTCTCCCCATCAACAATCAAGATCTATAATGAGAACTAGGAAATGTCTCACAGGAATCACCTTTCAGCTGTGGCATATGTTGAAATTCACTTGCATCTCCTCGGTGCTACCATTGACTGGGACTTCCAAGGTAGGGAATGATCAAAGATCCAGACCTGAAACTTGGCACCAAGTGATCCCCATACTCCCGTATGTTATGTAAAATGTAATTTAAATGAGTCTTTCTTTATCAAATTTAAAAATAGACACTGGCAGAGGAATTATCTAATGGACCCAGGTCATTAGAGTGGAAATTAATCAAAGTGCGTGGGCTTTCTTTCGACCGAAACTGAATTACGCAGGGCCATGGTACATAACATCAATTGTAACTAGCAAAATGTAGGTGCAGTATAAGAAAATAACTGCAGATGCTGGTACAAATCGATTTATTCACAAAATGCTGGAGTAACTCAGCAGGAGTAACGTCACCCATTCCTTCTCTCCCGAGATGCTGCCTGACCTGCTGAGTTACTCCAGCATTTTGAGAATAAATAAAAATGTAGGTGCACATGCTCACTTGCATTCCATGCAATGATTTGAACCACTGTGTGTTCTATTCAAGGTAAAACGTTGCAGACTTCAGAAACCTTTGATCTATATTCAGCAATGAAAAATGTTGTCTTCAGTTCTTACCATATTGTATGGATTAGCAGTAGGTTAGCAGTATGGATTAAGATTCATCATATTTATATATGACATTGTAACAGAAGAATGCAGACTTACAAATGGTGTGTTAAAGCCAGCATTATACAAATTGTGGACTGCTTCTATCTCATAACCTGTTGGATTCAAGGCATTGAGTTCTGCATGTCTGGGTCTGATGTTACAATGTCTTATATAAAATAAATTTGCAGCTTGATGTTACTATTTAACTCTCCATGAGAACGCCTTGCTTTGAGTGATCGGTTCCTTGTATCTGAACCCTGTAAACTGCCAGCAAAGTACTAGATAATGTCAGGATATGCTGCACTGTTGGCTGAGCTTCTGTGGTTTTTCCATTTCATGTAGAAAATGGACAGAAGTAATAGATCAATAAGGCAAGTGCCTTTACTGTTGTGAGCTGAGAATACCAATCCACATAAAACACCCATCCCACCCCAACACTGAACTAGTACTTAAGTAAATATGAGAGTGTGAGTTTCCAAAAACTAGCTGAAACTATTTTATCATCAATAATGCCGAGGAACGGTACCATAGAGTATGTGACCTGCATCAATTTATTGTGGAGAGTGGCAACAAATATAGGTTTGCATTATGACACCATTTTTTTCCTTCAGAGTGCTTTCAATTCCATCACCTCTTTTCTTTCTAGAAAATACAAGGAAATCGCAGAGGAAATAGGTGTCTTGGAAACAACGACTTTAATGTTGAGCCATCCCAGTTTCCAACTGTACAGCTCGCAACCTAAACACACTCAGGGGAGCAGTACATAAAAGTACTGGATTCAAAAGTACAGCAAGTAAGCTCTACGAAACTCAAAGCTGGCATACTCATGAGAAATATTGTTAGGGATAAATATAAAGGATTCCTTTGTGGATTTTGTTCTTTTGAAAGCTGATATTGATTATATCAACTTCAGAGTATGTTTCTGTGGAAATGTGTGACTTCATACAGCCGTTTGGTGTCATTAGCATGCATCTGCAGTGTTTAATGCCGATTGAAGGCAAGGCCAACATTGCCGGCCAATGACTAGTTGTATGTGTGAAGGTGAGTGTGAAGTGAGTGTGAGGTACTTGTTTAACTCACTGGAGTTCATCTTTTAAAGGTGCCCCCACAGGTGACCTTGTTATTCTAAGGTCTAGAGGTCACGGTTCCAAGATACATTGTTCATAAAGTCTTAGTGAGATGCTGCAGTGTACCTCATGGTACATGCCATGATAGTGGTGGAACAATCAATTGTTTCAAAAGGTTAAAAGAGCATCAGTCAAACGGACTGCTTCTTTCTTAGTAATATTGAACTTCTGGAGTATTGATAGAATTGCAGTAATTCAGGCAAATGGGCTGTATTTACATTTCAAATAATCTTCCTCTCACTGAAGAATAAAAATTTCTTTCAAATCTATATCACTAATTTGAAACATAGAAACATAGAAAAATAGGTGCAGGAGAAGGCCATCCAGCCCTTTGAAGATCAGCCATTCAATATGATCACGGCTGATCATCTAAAATCAGTACCCTGCTTTTTCCACAGATCCCTTGATTCCTTTAGCCCTAAGAGTTAAATCTAACTAAATTAATACTTCACAATATCTTTGTATATAAAATAGGATTTTGGCATACGCAATTTTTGCAAGAAATAGAATTAAAGATGTACCATAAGTATATAAAGATCCATTTCAGGTATCTAAATAGGTATCATTATCTCTTTCACCTTCAGTAAGCACTAATCTGTTCTGTGCAACACTGTCATATGGAATGTTAAAAGCAATATTAATTCTTAAGATTTTGGACTGGTATGCTCAAATAGATCACACACACGTGTGTGCGCACTTCGGAATGGTCTGTTAAGATTCTCAGTTATATCACAGTTTTACTAAATTTTGATTCTTCCTCTGTTAGGAGGTGCTGTAGAATGTCACAATCTGTTGTTGCAAAGGACATTACTCCTTCGATCATCAATCCTGATCCAAGGTCAGTATTATCAATGTCGCTGTGTAGTGCTGCCATATTATCATAGCCTTATGACATCTTCCATAGCAGTAAGCATTAGCATGCACAATACATTATAGCAGGAAGTGAGAGGAAAGCATCAAGGAAATGAAAGTTTTTTTAATGGGACTGAGGGGATTGTCTTACAGCAGTATCAGTGGGGACAAATTATACCCCTCACGGCAGGAGGTATACACTTTTTTAAACATACAACGCTCATATGTCAGCATTTCACAGTAATGGTTTTAAGCAAACGGTTATGCTTACATTGATGAAAAATTAAACTTGTATCTGATGCGTTTCTTTGAACAAATCAATGCAACAATCTGAATGCTATAAATAGCTTCGTTCTGTAGCAAACAAATATATATAAACATTCACTGAGATTCTTCTTTATATCTTTTACACATACACACACATATATATATATATTAAGATATAAAGAAGAATCTCAGTGAATGTTTACATATATATATATAAACATTCACTGAGATTCTTCTATATATCTTCTATATATAAATGTGTATATGTGTGTATAAATATCTCTAGATATAAACATGTGTGTATATATGTAAATACAGAAATATCAAATACAGTAATTGAGAGATTCAAATGATATCTATGTGACAATTGATTGTTTGAACATGTTAAACTCTGAGAAATGTTTCACTTTCTTCACATTTATCAGAACTCTCCTAAAGAATTAGGATTTCTAGAAATAACTCTCTTCTGTTTTGCATGATAGTTATCACGTGCTTGAGGCAGGGTTAGTTCTACAGGTCTCTCCATTAGAAACAAAATTAATGTTTGAAATAAATCTACTGGATTTTTTTTGTGCTTGTGATCAGGAGAGAATGGATAAATGCAAACAGTCACGTTACAAAGCTATTGCATGTGATTATTAAGGAAAATGAGAGGATATAACATTGAGGGTAAATACTGATCAGGATTTGAAAGTGGGACAGAAAATAAAAAGCAGGAATAAATGTGGGAAGTCGTGATGAATGAGTTTCCCAGGCATCTGTGTTGGGGCCCCAGCTGTTCACAATATATATCAATAATTTGGATAAGGGTATAAAATGTAATATCTCCAAGTCTCCTGATGATACTATGCAAGGGGGCAGTGTGGACTAAAGGAGTGTGCAGCAGAGAAGATATTGTATATAGCCTAAATTAATGGGCAGGAGCACATCAAATTAAACAAAATGTGGAAACGATTGATGATTTATTTTGGCTGACAAAATGAGATGGTTTTTTTGGATGGTAAGGGTTGATTAGAGATACCCATGTGTCCTTGACCACAAGTCACTGAAAGATAACATGCAATTAGGGCAGCACAGTGGCAGAGTTGCTGCCTTACAGCTCTAGAGACCCAGGTTCTATTCTGACTATGGGCACTGTCTGTACAGAGTTTTTACATTCTCCCTGTGACTGCATGGGTTTTCTCCACATGCTTAAGTTTCCTTCCACACTCCAAAGATGTATGGGTTTGTAGATTAATTGACTTTGGTAAAATTGTAAATTGTCCCAAGTGTTGAGGATAGCTTTAGTGCGTGGGGTGATCGCTAATCGGCACGGACTCAGTGGGCCAAAGGGCCTGATTCCCTACTGTATCTCTAAAGTCTAATTATGGAGGTATTGTGACTTTTATCTGCACGAAAAGCATGTACAATTTTCGGAAAAAACACCTTCTGTTTATAAGATTTGATTGGTGAAGAAGGTATTCTCAAAGCTGCACCTGATATTTCAAAATAGAATATGTGAGGTCTGGAAATAGCAAGGCACCTGTTTGGATGTGCTAAATAGATAGTTTGTGGTGGAGCAATGAGTGTTTATTTTTCCAAGGGCATGATGTTGAGAAATTCAGTAGCACCTAGCTTCCTTGGCATTGTGCACTCACAAGCAGCGCAGTACTGGAGTGGCCTTTCCTTCACATGTCCCACCATTTCAAAGGGAATTGAGTAAGTTCAAATAAGAGATTTTACAAAGGGACAAAGCCTGAGGAAAGGATCAGGGATTAAAAGACAGGGTGGCAATGAGTGTGCGGGTGATGGTGGTGAGGAGGTTGGAGGGGGAGAAGTTGAGACTTGAAGGCCAGAGGAGCTAAAATAAGCATGGAGCATAATAATGGAGAGTCGGGGTTTGTTGTTGAGGCAAGGGTCAACAACCTTTGGCTGGGGAAGGGGATGCAGGGATGGGTGGAGTAATGCATCAGTTAACACAGATACCACATAGATCCAGTGATCAAAATTAATTCTGACCTGGCACAATCTGTGTAGAGTTTGAATATTCTCCCTGTGTCAGAAACCTTGTTTAAAATTATAATTTGCAATTAAATCTTATTGTTCATTTAAATAAAATTGTATAAGGTGCAAAAAATGGCACAATTGGCTTCAATTTATTTTTAGAATGTACTCTTTTATTGGCATTTCACAGCAAACACATTTCCATAAAACGGGTTTGGGGTATAATGCTATATGTACACATCATCCACTTATGTTTGTCTTGAATTGCTTCTTTTTGTAATTTGTACAAAGCAAATATAGAAACAGAAACACAATAAAAACTACAAACACTTAGTGAGTGATCCTTTCTTTACCATATAATCAAAAATTTGCAAAATTAAAGTCTGGCCTATGAGGCGTTACATAGTTAACCCAATTTTCCCAGCATGTCACAAATAAATTCAATTAAAAGTTAACAAGATCCCTTGGTATAATGATGCCCAAATATTTGAGATTTTCTGCATGCCATACCAGAGGGTACCTACTTCTGACTTCTCCTGATGGGCTGTAATTGTATGTAAGCAGTTGTGTCTTACCTTCAATTTTTAAGTCAAGGCTTTCTTTTCTATCAGTGATATTGTGTTCCTTATTTTGGACTTACTGTAGTTTTAACACATGGGTGCAGTATTTTTGTAGGTGATCAAATAGTCATCAAATGTCAGCTATTATGGCCATTGTAATAGCCAACACTTCATTCTTCAAAATAAAGCAAAGGAAGTATTAACATATATGTAAAAGTAATTTAATAATTGTCAAGATCCTACATTCAGGACAAATAACATGCACTCCACCACTATAACAAATTCCAATTCCTTGGCTCCATCAACTCATCATGACCCACAGACATCCAGTCACTTTACATTTCCATTTCCATTTCCTATCAGAGAGGCCTCAGGGCTCTGTTTCTTCCCAGAACAGAAACCCAGCAAGTTCCCCTCAATTAACACTCCCCACCACCTGGCAGGATCTGTCTTCACCTTCAATAAGATTTCTTTTGATTCCTCTCATTTTCTTCAAATCAAAGGTGTGGCTATGGACACCTGCATTTGCCCAAGATACACTTGCTGTGGCATCAAAGATGACATTGGGTTCAGCAGTGACCACACTGACACTCGCAGAAGGGTGAACTCACATTATATCTCTCATTTACAATGGTAAGAAAGCCCAGGACCACGTGCATACGCTGCCCCTCACCATCAGAGTGCATATGCGATGATGCTGGCAATCTCAGGCTTGTCCCAGCAGCTTAGTCTGGTCTTCAAAGGAGGAGGCATGGCAATCTCAGGCTGCAGTTCACCTTTGCCTCAAATAGAGGCACTAACAGTACAGGTTTCTTCCTGGCATCTCAGTTTTGGGCTTGAACTGGCAACATTGGCAGTCTCTGGATTATCCAGGCAGCCAGTCTTTGTGGCTGTGTATGTGTAGACACAGTCCCTCACTGTCTTTGAGTAGGAAGAGGTTCTGGCATATCAGGCTTGCCCCAGCCACTCAGTCTTACCCACCTGTCTAGGGCTTCTTTCCCAACAGTCCAGTCTTGACCACACAGCAGCACTAGTGGTCCATCCCAGTAGCACAGTCTTCCTCAAACCTGTAACAGAGAACACTAGAAAGTGTCTCTCTGTCGAGAATCCCTGGGTTTTAGGGTGTTGGCTGATAAGGTTCAAGTGGCCAATCAATTAACCAGGCTAATTGGCCCCAGCAGTTACCGATAATGCTGGGGATTGGGCTCTCCTGGCCTGTCAGCCAGTTAAAGGGATCAGAGCAGCATCCAAGGGAGAGGATGTGGTCACATTGCCCTTTCATTGGCTATGTTGATCACACTTTGTTCCAAATGAACCCAGCACCACTACCCAACTCTTTATCCACTACTTTGTCGACTGCATTGTGGCTGCCTCATGCACACATGCAGAATTCTTCATTTTCATCAACTCTTCCACAGATGCTGCCTAACCTGATGAATTCCTTTAGCAGTTTGTTTTCTGCTCAGGATTCCAGCACCCACAGTCTCTTGAGTCTCCAAGGTTCTATGCCTGACTTTTTTGATAGTTACCAAGGTAGCATGTACAAAGCTCTGCTCAGCCCAGCATGAGAAGTCCGTTCTGGGTGGATTGGGCGGAGGAAATCCACTGGAAGGTTCAACGGCCAGGAAGGCGGCTCAGCAGCGCACTGTGAAGTGCAAAGGGCAAGTCAAAGCACGAAAGAAGACATGGCCATCCACTATAGCCAAGGGAGTTTCCAGCCATAATGTCTAACCATGCCACTGGAACCCAGGTCCTGCTGCCGAGAGGGTGGGGTTGCTCTTGCGCAACAAGAGCCTCTCTACCTTAACCTCTCCCACACACAGGTTTTTGTGCAAGTCTGCACAACCATGCTATTGTCTACGACGGGCCACCCCCATGTACAAAGTATATCGGTGTTACTGCTGCCTACACAGGCAGTCAGTCTTTATTTTAAAAAGACTGGTGAAGGAAAGGAGGCAGCTGAGAAAACAGTGGAGGAAGGCCACAGAGGCAGAAAGGAAAGGACGAGGCACTGCAGGCAGAAGTAAAGCAGCGCCTGGCAATCCTGCGAAGAGCAGAATGCCTGAGAAAGCAACACAAGAAGAAAGAACGGGTGAGGACAGGCTTTTACAGAGATCCATATAAGTTTGTCAAAAGCCTCTTTGTCAAGGAGAAGAGCGGGATCCTGAAAGTACCTGTAAGGGAACTGGAGGAGCACCTGAGGAAGACGTACTCCGACAACCTGAGGCATGAGCCAGTCGCCATTCCAGACGACATGCCACCGATTCACCCACCTGAGCACCAGATGGGCACAAGGCCTCCTACATGGAAGGAGGTGGAGAACACAGTTAAACGAGCAAGATCAGCATCAGCCCCAGGGCCCAATGGCATTCCATACAGGCTCTATAAGAACACTCCTGGTGTCCTGAAATACCTCTGGAAGTTAATGAAAGTGGTGTGGGGGAAAGGAATCATACTTAAGGCATGGTGAAGGGCAGGAGGGATCCTAATTCCCAAAGAAAAGAACTCCTCAACCATTAGCCAATTCCGCCAGATCAGCCTTCTGAATGTGGAAGGAAAGATCTTCTTTGGTATTGTGGCCCAAAGACTCTCAGCGTTTTTGCAGAGCAACAACTTCATTGACACGTCAGTGCAGAAAGCAGGGGTACGTGGTTTCTCAGGATGTCTGGAACATGTAAATGTCATCTGGCACCTAATACAAACTGCCAAGAAAGAAAAGAGAGATCTGCATGTGGTTTTCTTAGATCTTGCCAATGCCTTTGGTTCGGTGCCCAATGAGACTCTTCCAGGTCCCAGCGGTCACCACAACTTCTTCCAGGTCCCAGCGGTCACCACAAAGCTGGTAAAAGCTTACTTCCAGGACCTCCAGTTCTGCATCACAACACAGGACAACACCACCACCTGAAATAGGCATAATGGCAGGCTGTACCATTTCTCCTCTGGTTTTCACCATGGCAATGGAGCTAATCATTCGAGCATCACGATGGGTAGTCGGAGGGGAACGCTTGAAGAGTGGGCTGCGTTTTCCTCCAATCAGGGCGTACATGGATGACATGACCACTATAACAACCACAAAAGCATGCACCAAACGCCTGCTGGATAAACTCCAGGAAAACATCAAATGGGCATGAATGGAGATTAAACTCAGCAAATCCTGCAGTATTTCCATTGTCAAAGGCCGGCTCACTGACGAAAGGTTCCGCATCAACAACGAGACTTTACCAACTGTCCTGGAGAAGCCTGTCAAAAGCCTTAGGCGATGGTACACCGCACATCTCAAGGACGCAGAGCAGGTGGAACAACTCAGGCAGGATACAATCAGTGGCCTCAAGCAAATCAACAACACTGTTCTATCAGGGAAGCTGAAGCTTTGGTGCCTTCAATTCGGTCTGCTGCCCCGACTCATGTGACCAATTACCATCTATGAGGTAACTTTATCCCATGTCAACCAGCTGGAGAGACTGGTGAACTCACAAGTGAGGAAGTGGCTTGGGCTACCGAGATGCCTCAGCAGCATAGGAGCCCTCTCACTGCCAGTCTCAAGCCTGGTGGAGGAATTCAAATGCGCCAAAGCAAGGCTGGACATGACACTAACAGAATCCCGGGACCCAATAGTGAGAGGTGTCACTCCAACCCTAGCAACAGCGAAGAAATGGACTCCAGCAGCAGTGGTACAGGACGCAAAATCTGCCCTCCGACACCGGGACATAATGGGCCATGTCCAACAAGACCGAGGGGGCTTTGGCCTGGGAGCAATGAAACCTACCTGGCAAAAGGCTACTCCAGCTGAACATCGGCACCTGGTGGTGGAGGAGGTGCGCCGCCAAGAAGAAGCAGCCAGGTGTGCCAAAGCTATATCTCAAGCCAAGCAAGGCCGCTGGATGAGGTGGGATGGCATTGAGAGGAGGAAGATCACATGGAGTGAGCTGTGGAGCATGGAGTCAAGTATGTTGAGCTTTATTATCAGACGCCCTCTCCCACAAACTTAAATCTTTGGCTGGGAGAGGATCCAGCCTGCCCCCTGTGTGCAGTTCCAGCAAACCTCAAGCACATCCTGGTTGGTTGTAAGACCAGCCTAACACAAGGCAGATACACCTGGCGACACAACCAGGTGCTGAGGTGCTTGGCAGCTGCACTCGAGTGCAAGAGAGTTACCACCAACGCCATGCCTATCAATGCCCAGTTAACATTCCCGCAAATCCCATCCTTCATCCGGGAAGGAGAGAAACGGAAGACTACCACCTCGCCTCTCAACTCATGCCCACTGAGCGCAGCCAGAGACTGGGAAATGCGGGTTGACCTAGGCCAGAGGCTTTCCTTCCCAGTTGAAATCGCAGCTACCAACCTGCGACCAGACCTTGTCCTCTGGTCCAACTCTTGTCGGCGTGTTTTCATCATTGAGCTGACGGTGCCCTGGGAGGAAGCTGTGGACGAGGCATATGAAAGGAAAAGGCTGAGATATTCCAACCTTGCAGTAGAGGCAGAGGAGCGAGGTTGGAGTGTAAGGGTGCGTCCAGTGGAGGTGGGGTGCAGGGGCTTTGTAGCCAGTTCCACTGCAAGGCTCCTGAGGGAAGTAGGAGTCAGAGGGCAGGCCCAAAGGAGGGCAATCAAAGAACTTGCAAATGCCGCCGAACGGAGCAGTTACTGGCTGTGGCTGAAAATAAAAGATGCTGTCTGGGCTGCCACGTGACCATCTAGAGGCTAACCATAAGACACACACCCAGGTCTGATCACCCTGCGGTGGGCCTGCCTCGACTGAGGGTGTCTTGTGATAAAAGGCCGAAACACCCAGTGACGTTGAGGTACACAACTGAAGATGTGTCTGAATGGTAGCAACATCACCTAGTGGTCATCCCCAAGAACAACATCACCTAGTGGTCACCCCCAAGAACAACACCAGTCAATTGTAGTGCAAACCTTAGGGATTGTAACATCTAGTCCTACTAATCAATCTTGTGTTCTTTCATCTGTGATTTTTTTGTTTTGCCTATATTCATGCTGGTTGGAGTTCATTATATTTTCATAATACAAATGTGCAATTCCGAAATGCTTCGCATGGGATCCAAAATATTTTGAAGTGTGTATTTGTTCCAAGCCTTTGATTATTGCTTTAAATTAAAAATAATAATGTTGCCTACGGAGCAGCAGTAAATCAGTCAGTTAGCAAGTCCTACTGCGAAAACCATCAACAAGCAAAATAATAAACTTATTTATAAATATTTATTCACTGTAATATCAGTGGGAACAAATATGAAATTTCTGCAGTTATATCCTTGCAATAATAGAATAACATTCCAAACTAACTTTAACTGATTTGCGTGGGCACAGTACAACTTCTAACATTTTCTTCTGGAACAAATTTCCAGTGTAAATATATACCATATAAATTGTGAAATTATTGTGTTCTCATAACATCATCACCTTAGAATTATCTGATCTTCTTTCTTCACACAGCTACTTATCATATCAAAGCTGGCCATTAGCACGTCTACTTGCACATTTTACATTGATGTGAAAGGTATAAAATGCTACTGTTATGTTTTTAAGAAAGATAGAGTTTACTCAATGAAATACGAATACTATTTAGTTTTATATTTTGTAAATGTGTAAATGGGTTTCTAGGTATATACTCCATTGGAATATTTAAAGCCACCTTCTTTGGTAAATGTCCAAAAAGCTTTTAATATTAGAAATTCAAACAGTGGAAGGAAACAAAAATAAATGAATAGTAAATGTTGATTCTGTCTTAGCTAATACCTTTGACAAATACAGGATTTAAAATATTTTTAAAAATTTATGACATAATCTCCTAATGTCATTATTTGGTAAGGCACAGTCTTCACTGTAATTATATTTGAAAAAATGATTACAAAAAATAGTTTCTCCTAGTTATGTGTTAATTATAATGAGGAAATCAGATAAAATATTTCCCACAAAGGTTTAATTTAGTTTAGTTTAGTTTAGTTTAGAGATAGAGTGTGGAAACAGGTCCTACGAACCATCGAGTCCACGCCGACCAACAATCATCCCATGTACTAGTTCTATCCTACACTCTAGGGGCAATTTATGGAAGTGAATTAACCTACAAACCTGCACATCTTTGGAATGTGGGAGGAAACTGGGGCGCCCGGACAAAACCCACGTGGTCACAGAGAGAACGTACAAACTCCATACAGACAGCACCCATAGTCAGATCAAATTGGGGTATCTGATGTTGTAAGGCAGCAACTATACTGCTCTGCCACTGTGCCACTGTTTTATATGTGTGCAGCCATAAATAGCAAAATGGAAACTTGCCCGCATAACTCTTGCCTCCTGAAAACTAGGGGAAAACAATCAAGTAAACCAAGTAAAGCCTAATCTTACGTGCCGGAAATGTAACACCTCGTCTCTCATCTCCATCCAGGAACCCCAGCATCCTTTCCAGGTGAGACACAAGTTCATGTACACCTCTTCAAATCTCGTCTACTGCATTTGACGTGCCCAATGTGGTCGCCTTTATATTGACAAGACCAAAAATAGACTAGGCAACTGTTTTGCACTCAGTAAGCCAAGGCTTGCTGGATCTCCTGGTTGCCAAACATTTTAACTCCCTTTGACATTCCTATATCTAACTTTCTATCCTTGGCCTCCTCCATTGACAGGATGAGGCCACATGCAAACTGGAGGAAAGCACGGCATATCCCGCTTGGGTAACTTACAGCCCAATGGTATGGTTCTTGATTTCTCCAATTTTAAGTAATATGCCCCACCACACCTTCTTGCTCTTTCCTGTGCCCTTCCACCACATTGCAGTGTGTGCCCACATCTCCCACTATCTCCTTCTCCCCAAGTCACCCTGCTCCTTACCTCTCCCTTCACACACTCATTTCCCTTCACGTTCCTTCCTTCTTATAAGTAATATTAGTGCCACCAATGTACCAGGTAATGTCCATCTTCAGCAGGAGAGAGGTGAATCATCTCCCCCTCACCTTTAACAGCATCCCTCTCACAGAAAACCTATCTTCAAAATCCTGAGGAACCATATCTCTGAAAATGACGTGCTTAGATAAGCAAGTCAGAGGGACTAGCGTAGCTGGGACATGTTGGCCGGTGTGGGCAAGTAGGGCCAAAGGGCCTGTTTCCACACTGCATCACTATGACTCTATTGACGAGGGTGTTACCAGGATTTGAGGGCCTGAGCTGCAGAGATAAGTTGGGCAAAATAGGACTTTATTCCTTGGCGTGCAGGAGCTAAGGGATGATCTCATAGATGTGTATAAAATCATGAGGGGAATTGATCGGGTGAATGCACAAAGTCAGGGTACAAAGTCAGGTGAATGCACAAATACCCACCCAGGGTAGGGGAATCAACACCCAGAGTACATAGATTTCAGGTGAAATGGGAAAGATTTAATAGGAACCTGAGGGGTGGCTTTATTGCACTTAGAGGGTGTTGGGTACATGAAATAAGCTGCGAGGGAAGCTAGTTGAGGCAAGTACAGTAACACCATTTAAAAGACATTTGGATTGGAACATTGTTAGGAAAGGTTTGGAGCGAGAAGGTAGAAACAAGGAACTGCAGATGCTGGTTTATATGAAAGATGGATATAAAGTGCGGGAGTAACTAGACAGGTCAAGCAACATCTCTGAAGGAAATGGATAAGTGATGTTTTGGGTCAGGACCTTTCTTCAGAGGGATATGGGCCAAATGAAGGCAAATGGCACTAGATTAGATGGGGCATCTTGGTTGGCATGCACAAGATGGGCCGAAGGGCTTGTTTCCATGCTGTGTTACTTTATGACTCTATGACCCCCCTTTCACCACCTTCTCAAAGTCAATTAGGGATAGCTGTTAAGTGCTGGCCTTATCAGCATCATCTGTGTCCTGTACATAAATTAAAAGCCCATACATTTTCCTTAGAATATAATTGATTTAGTACAGGGCATACTCAACATCTGTAATAAACGGACAGGCTGTTATTCAAATAGCTGTCAATAATTATATTCAATAAGTGGGATCACAAGCTAAGCATATATATTCCAATTATTGCGAACTCAAGCAATTTTGAAAATGGAGAAAATTAATAATTCAATTATGTATCCTGAAATAATTAGGGACAGAAATACACAAATTATTTCAGATTTAAGAGACAGTATAATTATAATGCTTCGGGATATTTTACTAGAATACTCTGGACAGTTATAAACCCATCATCATACAGGTTTTTAAATTATTTTACGTACAACATGCAGGTATGAGCTTCATCTTTCTTGTATCAATTGGTCACAATTGAATGTAGGTAAATGATTACATAAAGGGCAAGATCAAGGGTGGCACGGTGGTGCAACGGTAGAGTTGCCTTGGTAGGTAGCCAGCGGGGGAGTAAGGGGAATGGCAGGTAGCCAGCTTGGGGGAGTAACGGGAATCTCCCCTCCCCTACATTAGTTTAGTTTAGTTTATTTTACACTGACATAGTTTAATTTCATTTGTTTGACTTTGATATAGTTCAATGTAATTCTGTGTAGTTTAGAGTGTTTCAGAGTAGTTTTAGAATGTTTTGTTTTAGTTTCAGACAAGTTTCACAGTGCTTTAGAGTTTTAGTTTTTGGAGTGCATTAGAGTGTGCTAGAGTAGCATCAGAGTGTTTCAGAGCAGATTTGGACTAGGTTTAAAGTAGTTTAGTGTGTTTTAGACTAGGTTTAAAGTAGTTTAGTGTGTTTTAGACTAGGTTTAAAGTAGTTTAGTGTGTTTTAGAGTAGTTTTAGTATTAGAGTGTTTATATTTTAGAGTGTTTTAGTGTCTAGGGTAGGTTTAGGGTATTTTTAGTGATTTAGAGAAGTTTTGGAGTAGTTTACTTTAGTTCAGTTTAGTGTAGTTTAGTTAATTTGTTTAGGATATTTCAGTTAGGGTTAGGGTAAGGGTTAGTTTACTTTACTCCCTCCCCTCCCCCTCACTCCCTCCCCTCCCCCTCACTCCCTCCCTCTCCCCTACCCCCCTTCTCTCTCTCTCTCTCTCTCTCTCTCTCTCTCTCTCTCTCTCTCTCTCTCTCTCTCTCTCTCTCTCTCTCTCTCTCTCTCTCTCTCTCTCTCTCTCTCTCTCTCTCTCTCTCTCTCTCTCTCTCTCTCTCTCTCTCTCTCTCTCTCTCTCTCTCTCTCTCTCTCTCTCTCTCACTCTCTCTTACTCTCTCTTAATGTCTCTCCCTCCCTCCCTCTCCTCTCTCAATTATTCTCTCTCTCTCCGTACTCTTTCACCCCATCTCCTCTCTCAAACACTCTCTCTTAATGTCTCTCCCTCTCCCTCCCTCTCCCTCCCTCTTTCACACTCCCTCTCTCTCTCTCTACCTTCTGTAACTCTCTTACCTCTCTTTCTCTTCTCTCTCAACCTTTCTCTCTCTCTCTTCCCCCTCTCTTCCTCCTCTCACCCTCTCTCCCAACCTCCCTCCCCTCGCCCACACTACACACCCCTCCCCTAGACGAGTTTAGTTTTCTTTACTTTACATTAGCACAGTTTAGTTTAATTTGCTTGACCTAGGTCTAGTTTTGAGTGGTTTAGAATGTTTCAGAGTAGTTTTAGAATGTTTTTGCTTTAGTTTTAGAGGTTTTTGTGTTTTAGAGCACTTTAGAGTTTTAGTTTTAGTAGTGCTTTAGAGTAGCATCAGTGTTTTAGAGCAGTTTTAGATTTAGCTCTAAGGGCTAACGGAATCAAGGGATATGGGAAAAAAGCAGGAACGGGTTACTGATTTTGGGTGGACAGCCATGATCATATTGAATGGCGGTGCTGGCTTGAAGGGCCGAATGGCCTACTCCTGCACCTATTTTCTATGTTTCTATGTTTCTAAGACCTGGGTTCGATCCTGACCACTGGTGCTGTCTGTATGGAGCTTGTACGTTCTCCCTGTGACCTGCATGGATAGGCCCTTCAGTCCAACTTGCCCACACAGACCACTGTATCCCAGATACTCTAGTCCTACCTGCCCACGTTTGGTCCATATCTCTTCAAATCTGTCCTATCCATGTTGTACCTGTCAAACTGTTTCTTAAATGTTGAGATATTCTCTGCCTCAATGACCTCCTCTGGCAGCTAGTTCCAGGCACCCACCACCCTTTGGGTGAAAAACCACCCTTTGTGTGAAAAAGGTCATGATCCCTGCATCTGCAGACTCATGTATCTCAATGTTAAGTATGTGTCTAAGGAAGGCCTAAGAAAAACATAAGGCAGAGGCTCAGTAATGGGACGAATCAAGCATGGTTTGGCTAAATGTATTTTTCACTCTGTTTGGAAGACAGTAATGGGAATATCATTAAAAAAATAAAACTGACAAAAGTTAATCAGGCCAACATCTTGTCTTTCTTTGCCTTCCAAACACCAGACAGAGCTGTGGGAGGCCGTGAATGTTTGCATACCTCCAAAGGAAATCAGGCTGTCAGCTTTCCCAGCAAAGACACGACCCGCGTTTGAAGCAGGTATTAGTTCAGTTGTATGTAAATAGCATCCTCAGCCTCAGGGGCTAATCTCTGGATTGTTATACAAAGGTACAGAGGAGGAATGAGATTTTGCATAGTGGAAATACCATGGCAGCAGCCAGTCACATTGGCACACTTTTGCTGGTAAAGATGCAGATCCATCAGTAAGTGTGTGATTCACTCTGTACCCAGCAAAAAACCTTGACAACATTCTGGTTTAAGTGATAGAGAATGCCTAAACCGCTCACCTTGACATGTAATGGGATGATAGCATGATTGTGCTCCAACCATTAACATCCTGGGGATTACCATTGATCAAAAACTTAACTGAAGGTGCCTAGCAATTTATACGGTTCCAAGAATACATCAAAGGCTGTGCATCATCCTTACTCCAAAGCCCTTTCCAACATTTACTCGTGAGGAATGTGATGGAAGTTAGCTCTAAAAAAAAAGAAGTATAATACCATCAATGTCAAAGCAGCGTACATGATTGGCACCATCTAAAATCTCCACACTTTCTACATAATCTAGATGTGATTACTGTTTACAATATTTGCGACAGCAACACATCTGTACTACGTGCTTTCAAATTGTGCCTCTCAACGACACCAAAGTTACACAGGGAATTTGACTCCATGTAGGTTTTAGTCCAAGTTATACCTTTCTTGAACCTTCTACCCAAAGCAGTTCGGGAGTAGTTATACCACAAATCCTGCAATGGTTCACAAGCTCACCACCACTTTCTCAGAGTTTGGCATGGGCAGTAGATGCTGGTCTTCCCAGTAATTTAATCTTGTGCAGGAATTTAAGTAAACGTGTGGCATTCAATGAAGATGGCTACAGGGTAACATTGGTGCAGTCACTTCAGCCTTCATCTTGTCAAAAACCTGTAACCAGTGCAACAACTCTAATCCAACAATGGTGCTTCCATTTGCCCATGCTTCAGTAAACAAGGATCATCTCCAGGGAATGCAGACTGATTCCTTTGTGGCAACCTTGAAGAAGCTAGAGGTGAATAAATTCTGGACAGTGGTTACAGACCATAAGAAACAGTCTGAAGAAGGGTCTCGACCCGAAACGTCGCCCATTCCTTCTTTCCTGAGATGCTGCCTGACCTGCTGAGTTACTCCAACATTTTGTGAATAAATACCTTCGATTTGTACCAGCATCTGCAGTTATCTTCTTATAAGAAACATAGATGTGCTAACTGAAGTTACACGTCTTGCTTAAGGAAATGGCTTTGTCTATGACTGCTTCCTCATGTATCTACAATTATGTTCTATGTGGAAGGGAATTGCCGCTGCTGGTTTATACCGAAGATTGACACAAAATGCTGGAGTAACTCAGCGAGTGAGGCAGCATCTCAGGAGAAAAAGGATGGGTGATGTTTCGGGTCGGGACACTTCTTCAGACTCACATTCCGATGGAATGAGTGAATTGGCCTGAGGAAAGATTTGTTAAGCCAGACTCCTATTCACTGACGTTTAGTGAGTGGTGACTTGACTGAAACATGTAAGAGGGGGATATTGACAAAATGTATTTGGAGCACATGTTTCCTTTTGTTGGAGAATCCTGAGTTTGGATCCTTTTCTTACATGGGTGTCTCCCAATTTTTAGGCAGAGAAGTGATTATTTTTTTCTCCTGAGGTTTGAGTCTTTGGAACTCTGCTATCTCTGGCCTCTGATGGTGAATGCAAGATGGGTGATGTTTCAGGTTGGAACTAGAGGGCCAGAAATCTCAATTCCTTCGAGTTGATCTCTGCATGTTCAGGATTGCTACCACTACTAATAAATAAATTGTGGGAAGAATGAACACTTGGAAAGATATGTGTGTTGTCAGTTCTTTTGTATGGTTTCAAAAGATTATGCAGCTACGACATGCATTTTTACAATTTCAGAAATCGACTTTAAATAAAAACTCTACAAACAACAAATAAACATTTCCTAAACTTCGTAACATGCTGAATGTGATGCCCAGCAGAAGACTGGCCCTTTAGGAAACACAGTCAGTGCCCTATCTTAAACTACCAATGAAGGATTGGGTGGTTAATGAAGTGGGGGTGCCCAAACTGATAGGCTTAAAAAGTTAGTGGATATTTTAATTGTGAGGGCTAGTTCACGCAATTAGTTTAGTCTCTGCCCTGAAGACACTCACCATTTAAATCATGTGTTGGCCAGAAGTTAGAGTTGGTAATGTTCATCTCTGTGATGAACAATATTATGTACAATATGTACAATATAAAGACCTTATGTACAATAGACAATAGGTGCAGGGGTAGGCCATTTGGCCCTTCGAGCCAGCACCACCATTCAATGTGATCATGGCTGATCATTCTCAATCAGTACCCCGTTCCTGCCTTCTCTCCATACCCCTTGACTCCGCTATCCTTAAGAGCTCTATCTAGCTGTCTCTTGAATGTTATTCCCCATTTATAGTCTTTCTGGTGCAGTTTGCCAAATATCATTTTGGATAATGAAACCACTGTTATTTAACAGGTTGCTTTGAGTTTGATTAATAATAACTCAGTTTTCTAGATTTTAGATACCAAATATGTGTAAAACCATATATAGAGTCTCACAACACAGAAAAAGGCCCTTTAGCCAGCCTCATTCATAGCGACTGAAATGCCTGGCTACATTAATCTAATTTTCCTGCATTTGGTCAATATCCCTCACATAGAATTTCCTATCCCTGTATATGTCCACATTATTTTTAAACTCTAAATCTCTCCAGCGGGCCTCTCCTGGGGCAACCCTCCTCCAACTGACAATCCCGCATACAAGGAAATGGGGCATTCGAGGGATATAGGCCAATGATCTCGGAGGCTTCGGCCGTGGGCCCTGCAGACCGCAACACCGGGAGTTCGCAGGTCCCTAGCTGGCGACCGGCTTTTGGGAGCTCCAGCCATAGCAGCTTCGACCGCCCCGAAGCGCGAGGTACGATCAACCCGCCCGCAGGCCCTTCATCGCCCTGCGTGGCTCGGTCACGGCACTTTCCATCGCCCGGTGGGGGCTCAGGACTTTCATCGGCCTGCTCGGCTCGGCCCTGGGACTTTCCATCGCCCGGTGGGGGCTTCAAAAAGTTGGGAGCCTCGATCACCTCGTGGCACCACGGGAGAAGAATGATGAGGAGATAAGACTTTGCCTTCCATCACAGTGAGGGTATGCCTAGAGCAATCACTGTGATGGCTGTTTTGTGTAAAAAATTATATCTGTGTGTCTTGTGCTTTTTAATGTCTACTGCCGGACCCTGACGTGAGAGGACGCTGGCGTTGTGTATTCGCCGCTTTTCCGTCAGGATAGTTTGTCTGTTTGTTTCTATGTTAATTGTTTTTGTAAAGCGCTTTGAGCATGTGATAAGGCGCTATATAAAATAAATGGATTATTATTATTATTATTAATGATCAAATGGGACTAACTCAATTGGGGCATCTTGGTCAGCATGGAATAATTGGGCTGAAGGGCCTGTTTCCGCGCTGTGTGACTCAATGACTCTATAACTAAGTGGATTTAGGTAGAGTTATTTTCTACAATCCCATGTTTTTTTGTATCATGCTTCAATGCCACTTATGAACTAAGGCTCGCAAACTTTGTCAAACTGATTTAAATCAGGTTGATGGTAAGATGCAAAGTTATTAAAGTTCTATTTAAGCAAGTTTTCAAAGATCCCTTCACCAGTGATTCATTTTTAATATGAAGCAATGACAGATATTGTCCATTTTCTGCAATTGAAAAATTAATAAAGTAACCCAAAACTAAATTCTAAATGTGTGGGTAAATAGAGACAGATTAAATTGTAGGAAATATAAACTAGAAATAATGTGAAATAGCATATCATACACCAGTGGATGATCTGATTCATAGGTTATATTAATGATCATGCCCTGATAATCAACTCAATTCACTTTGCATTGATGCAAAACTGCATTTTCAGTTGCTTTTTTTCAGTTGCAACTTCATAAAATATTATATTTGTGCCAAGAACCTAGCTTTCTTTGATAGGAGAAAGCTTATGAGTTTCAAAGATAGATGAATATTATTAAGACAGCAATGACTGCTGATGCAAATTATTGAGATCATATTAAATAGGATGTCAGAATGAAGTATGGAACCAACAGTGAAGGTAATAGAAGCAAGAGATCTCCCAGAGAGATACAGGAGATAATCTCACAACTCATCCCAAAGCATGTCAGTAAAAGTGGTCTGGTTGCCTTGTTAAGTACAGCAGGGTGCAAACAACAATAATTTAGATATCTTCTACGTGGGATACATTGAGAATAAAGAGCAAAGACTTAATGGTGCAAAAGCATTTACCTTAAATTTCAAATCCAAAACCTAATTTTTCATACTGGAAAGCATCGTAAAAGTCAAAGCACAAAATGGCATGGCTACAGTTTCTTATCACTCTGAGAGAGTGAACGCTCACCACAATCAGCACCAACATGATTAAAGAAGCGAGGTGAAGTCTATTGACAGAATGTAGAAACCTCACCTTCCTTTTCAAACTAAGACAGAAACAGAAAATGCTGGAAACACTCAGGAGACCAGTCAGTTGGTCAATTGGAGTGAGTAAGTGAAAAGAGAAACAAAACTTGATTAGTACGGGTGCCAGGGGTTATGGGGAGAAGGCAGGAGAATGGGGTTGAGAGGGAAGATAGATCAGCCATGATTGAATGGCGGAGTAGACTTGATGGGCTGGATGGCCTAATTTTGTCCCTTTAGCTTATGAATTTTTGAAACTATCATCACAGGTCAATGACCGCTCATCAGAGTTTCCTTCCGAAATATCACTTTTTCCTGGCTGTGCAATCTCTTCTGATTCACAAGTTACAAATGGAGAAAGCATCCACATCTTACAATGTCCCCGTCCTTGACTTGACACAATTCCATCAAAATCTACCCAGGCAGCAGATCATCAACAAAAAAAGATGAAGTAGATGGCACCTCATTATGGGGTCGATATGAAAAATTAATTCTGTTTTTTTTCCCCATACACGCTGCATGGCTTGCAGAGTATTTCCAGCATGATCTGTTTCATTGTAAACCATCCTTTGAGCTACCAACTCAAGTACCATCATAAAGCTCAGAAATGGCATCTGTAGGCGGTGACTCACTGAGACTGAGTTCCCTGCATTCATAGACCCATAGAGCATGGAGACAGGACCTTTAGCCCACCATGTCTATACTGACCATCAAGTAGGCATTTACACTCCTGTCAGTCTGGAAAAGGGTCCCAACATTTCCTGCCCATTTGCTCCCCAGCTGTTGCCTGACCTATTGAGTTTCTCCAGCATTTTGTGAGTTGCACTAATAACACTTTTCAGCACTCAGCACTTTCACCCCACACACTTTAATTCATCATCTATATATCCCCCAAATGCCATTTAGGGCACTTCCCATTATCCTTCTCAACCATCTTATCTACCTGTGCTGCCACTTTCAAACAGTCTTGGACTTAGTCCCTATTTTCCACAGTACCAGAGAGGGTCCTAGCCTGATTAGTCTTCTCAAAGTTTAACACTTCACATTTTCCATCATTAAAACCCCTCTCCCATTACCTGAACTTATGCAGCGCTGGAGATGCTGCACTCAGTCAGATGTTTGGAGTGTAATCGATCGCTATCCCAGGTTGTGCCTTGTAGACAGGGTTTGGGGTGTAGGCAGAAGAGTCACTTGCTGCAGGATACCCAGCCTCTGACATGCTCTTGAAGCCATGGTATTGTCGGTCTATTTGAAGTTCTGGTCAGTGGTCATTCCCAGTTTGTGAATAAGAACACAAGAAATAAGGATGGGAACCAGGAGCTCTGGCATTCACCCAGATCATGACTGATCTTCTTTCTCAGCTTAATTGTCCTGCACTAACCTCACATCCTTTGTTTCTATCAATCTCTGTCTTAAATATACTTAGGTCGTGTATTTCAATGATTCACCCTTTGGGTGAAGGAAATTTTCCTTGTTTTGGTCCTAAAATAAGGTCTGTACTTTATTTTCAAACTGCGACTTATGATCTAAACTCGTCTGCGATGTAATTACCCTTCCTGCACTCATCCTGTGCAGGTCTGTAAAAATTTCATAAATTTTGTAGGCATCCATGAGATTACAGTGATGGTGGGTGACTAAGGACGCTAATGCCGTTGAATGTCAAGGGCAGGTGATTAGACTCTCCTTTGGGGATCTTCATTGACTGACACTTCTATAATGTGAATGTTTCTTACCAATTCTGAGAATTGGGAGATTGACACGGTGGTGCAGTGGTAGTGGTGCAGTGTAGCCTTACAGTGCCAGAGGCCCAGGTTCGATCCAGACTATGAGTGCTATCTGTACGGAGTTTGTATGTTCTCCCCGTGACCTGCCTGGATTTTCTCCGGGAGCTCCGGTTTCCTTCCACATTCCACATATGTACAGGTTTGTTGGCTAATATGCCTGGTAAAATTGTGAATTGTCCCTCGTGTGTGTGGGATGGTGTTAGTGTGCAGGAGTTACTGGTCAGTGCGGACTAAGATGGACGGAAGGGCCCGTTTCCGTGCTGTATCTCTAAATTAAACTAAACTAAACACTTCACAGACTGCACCTGATGTTCTCCAAATCTTGCCAACTGCAGGTATGGACTGTTTCATTTGTTGACAAGATGCAAATGGACTAGTGCAGGCAGAATTGGATGGCCAGTGCCAAATCCCTGGAGGACAACGTGCAGAGGACTTGGATGAGGATCTTGACGGGTTAACTTACATAAAGTGGCTCTGAGTGTTCATGTACTCACTGCTTGAAGAAATGACAGGCTTACTGAAAAGCTTACATGGAATGTTAAGGAATCTGTGGGAGCCCAACACCAAAAACAAAGCACACACATCGGAGAGCAAAATAGGTCTTTGGAAGCCTTGAATTGAGGAATTAAATTAATTCTGTTTCACTATTCCCTGTAGATTTGAAATGTTGTCAAGAGGGCCTGGAAAACCGTTAAAGAATATCTTATTCAACCAACACGCCCTTAAGTCAATTGGAAATAAACTTACGGGTAATTGATAATTTCTTTACTGAGCTCATGTAGAAGTATTCTTCCTGCAGGTCAACACAGGATCCTCAATTCCTGCATTGTGCCAGTCATCAGCTGCATTGTTAAGGTCCCCTTTGGTCCTGCTGACGTTATATCAGATTGACAACATGATCGCACATCACTGCATGCTTCGGGCTCGAGAGATCATTGCATTTGCCTGCACCCTTCCTAATTTACCTAGCAGGTAGCAAGCAGCTGAATTTTGCAGCCAGAACACATGTGTGTATGTGTCAAATTTAAAGTTATGTTTCATTTGCTCTCAAGCAGAGTAAGTATCACCACCAGCAATTTATTTGTAGTCTTTTTTGATGGCTTAAGACATTTACAATTTATATTGGAGTTCAATTTCCCAGAACAGTGCTATAAACTTAAATAATTGGCAACATATATATATATATGTGTGTTCTAAGCCTTGAAACCCAAGCTGAATCCGAGAAATTCAAACACACTCTGCATAGCACAGTTGCTCGAGCCATTAGTGAGTGTACACATAATAAGATGTTTCTCTTCACAATCTACCTGTAGACTTTTAGCATGAATAACAAATCTCGCAGAAAGTAATAGTTTATTAAAATAAACCAGCTTGATGTAACATGTATTTGTTCTTGTTTAATTCATGAGGTATTAATCTTAATATCATTTTATCATTTACTTCACAATAAGCCCATATTTCTTTGTATGTACCTTTTATTGAATAAGGTTGTCATTAAAATACACTTCCTTTTGGATGGCAGGCTTCAAAGAAACATTATAATGAGAAATTATTACACTATACTGTAATGATTATTTCAAAAGCTTCAAGTCAAACCTAGTCACTTCCAACATTTCATCAGAATTAAAATTCACTCTTCATTTTATTCATTATTTTCATATATTTTGCTAATAAAAAAATCTGAATATTGAAAATTGCTTGGCACACAATTTGTGAGGTTGTCAGTTTGTACAGACAACTGCAAACCATACAAAACATCCTCAAATAACATTGTCGTGCATTAATGTGGTGTTACAACTTGACACTAATGAATACACCATAATATTTGAAGTGGAATTTAACAATTCATCCAAATTATCCATAAGTGGCGTAATCCATTCAATTTGGTGCATTCATTATTAGAATGTGCCATTCAGGAGAAAGGGAGTATTTTGTGGTGGTTTTGAAGGAAGGATAATTGTTGTGACCCTGGGTCAATCGGTTAGGAGTGAGAAGGGAAGACAATCTGCTGCATCCTCATAGAATCATAGAGAATCAATGAACCAGGCCCACTCAGTCCATTTCGACCATGGCGTCCAAGATGCTATCAATGCTAATCATAGAGACATAGAAACATAGAAAATAGATGCGGGAGTAGGCCATTTGGCCCTTTGAGCCAGCACCGCCATTCAATTTGATCGTGACTGATCATACAAAATCAATACCCCATTCCTGTTTTTTCTCCATATCTCTTGATTCCATCAGCCCTAAGAGCTAAATCTAACTCTCTCTTGAAAACATCCAGTGAATTGGCCTCCACTGCCTTCCGTGGCAGAGAATTCCACAGATTCACAACTCTCTGGGAGAAAACGTTTTTCCTCATCTCAGTCGTAAATGGCCTACTCCTTATTCTTAAACTGTGACCCCTAGTTCCGGACTCCCCCAACATCGGGAACATTTTTCCTGCATCTAGCCTGTCCAATCCCTAAAGAGTTTTATATGTTTCTATAAGATCCCCTCATCCTTCTCAATTCCAGTGAATACAAGCTCAGTCGACCCATTCTTTCATCATATGTCAGTCCCGCCATCCCGGGAATTAACCTGGTGAACCTATGCTGCACTCCCTCAATAGCAAGAATGTCCTTCCTCAAATTAGGAGACTAAAACTGCATATTGGAGGGCCGAAAAGGCCTGTTTCCGGCTGTATATATATGATATGATATGATATGATAATACTCCAGGTGCGGTCTCACCAGGGCCCTATACAATTGCAGTTGGACCTCCTTGCTCCTATATTCAAATCCTCTTGCTATGAAGGCCAACATGCCATTTGTTTTCTTCACTGCTTGCTGTACATGCATGCTTACTTTCAGAGACTGATGTACAAGGATACCCAGGTCTCGTTGCACCTCCCCTTTTCCTAATCTGACACCATTCAGATAATAATCTGCATTCCTGTTCTTGCCACCAGTGGATAACCTCACATTCGTGCATATTACACTGCATCTGCCCAACCTATCCAAGTCACCCTGCAGCTTCATAGCATTCTCCTCGCAGCTCACACTGCCACCCAGCTTTGTGTCATCTGCAAACTTGGAGATGTTACATTTAATTCCTTCGTTTAAATCGTTAATATATATTGCAAATAACTGGGTTCCATTTCACATTCATATTTCAAATCACATTTGGCTGCATTAAGCTCATGTCCCTATGTGGCTTTCCAATTTAAATACCTGTTGAAAACCCTTTTAAATGCAATTGTATCTTCCTTGACTTCCTCCTCTTGTCAAACAGTTCCAGATAATCAACACCCTTTGTGAGAAAGACTTACCCTTCGCATGTACTTTCTCCCTTCTCACCTTAAACCTGTGTCCACTAGTTTTGGGGAGGAAAGCACTCTGAGGATCTATCCTATGTAACCACTCTTAATTTTATAAATCTCTGCAAGGTCAGCTTCCTCATAATAGTGAGAATAAACAAAGATCCAATCTCTCCTCATAACTAGAGAAATCCATTTGAGCAAATCCATTTTCACATCTTGGTTAATCTCTTTAGTTTAGTTTAGTTTAGTTTAGTTTAGTTTAGTTTAGTTTAGTTTAGTTTAGTTTAGTTTAGTTTAGTTTAGTTTAGAGACAGAGGGGACACAGCCCCTTCGGCCCATCGAGTCTGCACAGACCAGTGATCCCCACACATTAACACAATTCTACACATACTAGGGACAATTTACGCATACACCAAGCCAATTAACCTACATACCTGTACATCTTTAGAGTGCGGGAGGAAACTGAAGATCTCGGAGAAAACCCACACGGTCACGGGGAGAACGTACAAACTCCGTAAGGACAGCACCCGTAGCCAGGATCAAACCCGGGTCTCCGGCGCTGCAAGTGCTGTAAGGCAGCAACTCTACCGCTGCACCACCACGGTCTCCCTTCTTCTTCTTCAAATGCAGCCTAGTCTTTTATAGTCAGTTGCAATAGAACATTCTAATTCTTATACTCAATACTCAAGACAGGAACATGGGTGCCTCAATCTTGTGCCTTAATCTTGTGGGCCAAACTACCATGCAGACCTTGACAAAAGCCTTATGAGTTTCCACATATACCATGTCTTCATTAATTTTCTTAAAATCCTGCAAAATTTCAGACTGTTGAGGCATGTTATCCCCTGCTGACTCTTCCAAATTAATCCCAAATAAAAATCCTGTCCCTAAGAATCTTCTCCAACAACTGCCTACCTCTGATATAAGGCTCATTGGCTGGTATTTCCCAGGCTTATCCCCACTGTCCTTTTTTGAATAAGGGAACAATTTAAGTTATCCTCCAGCAACAAGCATTGGGGATTTTTTTACCTTGATGTGCTCCAATATTTCTAACACTTTTTTCCTTATATAAATAGGAAGAAAAAAGGGTCTGTCACAGTGTTCGGATAGGTTGTGACGGTTTGTGCTTCCATTGGAGGAGCCATAATAGATTGGGGAATCAAGTGAAGTGGTTTGGATAATTGGGAGCATCTTAGATTTATATGGTTGAAGGATTAAGGATCATAACTTTGGAGCATTATGGTATTGGCATTGATATTAATTTATTACTATCGTGTATCAAGATACTTTGAAAAACGTGCATGCTATATCAAACTCTGTACAAACTCTGTACAGGCAGCAGGCATGATCAGGATCAAACCTAGGTCTCTGGCGTTCTAAGGCAGCAACTCTACCGCTGCGCCACTGTGCTGCAGTAGGATACCCTTGTGAGGAAAATAAAGGCTGGGACATAAACCTGCATTAAAGCAGCAACTCACTCTAAATATCATGTTAAAAATAAGTTCTAACTAGTTTTATGAGATAAACTGTTAAAGAAAGCCCCCAACTCAAAACATCACCTATCCGTGCTCTTGAGAGATGCTGCCTGTCCCACCGAGATACTCCAGCACTTTGTGTCTTTTTTTCTGTAATCAGCACCTGCAGTTCCTTGTATCTACATGTTGCCTTCCATTCTGCAGGTGAGATTAGTGTGACAAAAGTCAATGTTCATATCAAACCATTAGATCATCAGTTGATTTCCTTTGTGTAACCTGCTACTGAGCGTCTTGTAGGGGCCCAGCTTTAGGATTTCCACCTTGAAATGTATGCTCCAAATTTTACTGTCAATTTTACCGTATAAGATTGATAAATGCTGACAGTTTCAACATCATCACAAATTGTTATCCAATGTCGATTAAGAACTGTGGATGATCCTGCCAAGGAGATAAGCAAGAAATCAATATTTATCACAGAGAAATAGTTGGCTGCTCCATTGTTAATAGATCTGTGAAGCATCTGCAGTGTTATATGTATATATACATATATTTACCAAGACAAGGAGTAACACTTCAAAATATATTTTTTCATCTAGACTTATCACCTTTTCATGGAAGGACAAGACAGTGTAGTGACATCAACAGCGAGGAACAATTTCTTCACTTCAAAATGTTTAAAAATAAAGTGCTTGTCAGAAATACCAGATGATCCAAAGCCTTTGCTGAGCTTGTCATGCAAATGATCTGCTGCAAATTTGTCAACTTTATATTTGAATAAATGGAAATTCTCACAAAAGCTTAAGGTGACTTGTCAAACAGCACCAGCTGTTTAGCATTCTTTCACTGCATCGTCTCAGCCAGTCTGAGTGACTGGCTCCAAATTTATTCTCCACAAATATAAAACTTCATTTATACTCGAGATTATTTGGTGCATGTCGTGTTGTAAGCATATTGGTGTGTCTGAGTGCAAGGGTATATTGATGTCAAAATGGCAACTGAAATGAGTGTGAATTGTTTTTCTTGCATGCCACATCTTTTAAACAGCTCACTTTGTAAAGACTTACGTTGTGGTTTTCATGTTTTCTTGATAGGATTTTTACCTAATAAAATCAATCATTAATATTGATATCATGCATTTCTTTTGACTGTCCCCAACAGAACATTGCAGTGGGCATTGGCTCAAGCCGTTAACTTATATGACACTGAACTAAACACAGTCGGAATAAGGGTTTCGACCGGAAACGTCACCCATTCCTTCTCTCCCGAGATGCTGCCTGACCCGTTGAATTACTCCAGCATTTTGTGTCTACCTTCGATTTAAACCAGCATCTGCAGTTTTTTTTGCTACAGAGCTTTCCTTTGTCGTTTCATAAGTACCTAGAGGACATCTTATTTTCACTAAAATAAACATAATAACAAGGGTTTGTAGTAAATGGAGCATTCCATGCAGGCTGCAACAAAGACATATCAAAGAAGGAGGTGGAAAACCAGTCACTGAACAATAGACTGGGAGGGAAGAACTGCAGGAAAGATAGACGTTTACAGATGGGGATAATGTGTTCAAAGAAAGGCACTGTGCTGGAGGTTAGGCAGCATCTCTGGAGGTGACATTTTGGGTTGGAATCCTTCTTCAGATTGATTATGGCGGGGAGGAGGTAGTTAAAGAAAGCTGGAAGAGAGGAGGGGCAGGACAAATCCTTGCAAGTAATAGGTGGATACAGGTAGGGGGGTGGGGGTTGATCGGCAGATGGTTGCCTTAGGTTAAAAAAACCTGGCTGGGAAAAGGTTGATCAGATGAGATAATAGATAAAAGAGTGATTAAAAATTGTCATATTATCAAATGAAAAGTATTTGTTAACATTTTAATGAATGGAAATATATACAATCTAAGGCCACATGTTTGCCGTGAAAATGTCACATGATAATGCAACATGCGAGTTAGGAATGGGATCAAGGTAGAGTTAAGTCAGCTTCATTAGTGGAAATGGGAGTTAGAGCAATTCAGAAGTTGGGGAAGAAATAGAAAAACATGTGGTCAGAATTGTGGCAGGCACGTATTAACCTAGCAGAGAGGAATGAGCAAGGCAGCAGAGTTGTTTGAACTAATAGTCACAGTCTTGAAAAGGTACCATCACCGGGGAAAAACAACTAATTAAAATGCAGTGTTTATTGCTGATTGACTAAATCTGAGATATCTCCTATGGCAGCCCGGGCGATCACACAGTCGTAAAGGTTGAGGATGGTTGTGACCTTGATTGCCACCGTAGCAGATGGCACAACTTCATCATTGCCTCCCTGGTGAACCTTATCCTGTGAAGACAACTGACATTGCAAGGTAACAGCTTTAGAGAAGAATATGGGTGTGACTTGGTCTCTCCGCTGTGCACACAAACCTCTCTGGGATGCCTTTGTTCATATTCTACAGCTAGAAAAAAAAACTCAGAGAGAGAGAGAGAGAGAGAGCGCAGATCAGCAATTAAAATGCTACCAGTTCTTTTGTTGGCAACAGTCTCCTGAAAGGATACTTTATGTATTATCTAGATAAGTGTTTTCAAGTGATGCTTTATTTAATGTAGAAATTGCATAGAGGTTGATTTTTCATGAGTTATTTCATGAAATGTCAGTTAAACTTTTATCCCATTTATGGAAGATACATTGAGCAGTATCCAAATGATGCATGGAACACTGAAGAACGCCCTCAGGTTGATTCCATGTAATTCTGTGAGTTGCAATAATCCTAGCAGGATACGATGTGGATATGTGGATATTTCTGTATTACATTTTCAGGGCATTGGATGAAAGATGCACTGTAATTAGAAAACACAATGCGGTGAACATCGGAAGAAATCCATTCTCGATAAATACATTGCATTCAATTTCTTATGCAATTAAAGACAGTGTTTAGCATTTTCCTGGAGCAAAGGTACAAGCTATACAATGGGCATTGTCAAATACAATTGTCTGAATATAGATAGATATCTGGGGCAAAACATGCAAATATAGCCACCTGTCTGTTGTACTCCCTGTGAAATTCAATTCCATTAATTTCCTGAGCAGAGTACAATAAGAAGCCACTGTACAAAATGCCATAAGCACACGCTCCAAAGGATGAATTTCTATCCTTAAATCAGAGATGTTAATTCACTAAGATTGTTCATCCCCACCCCCTACACCCAATTTGTTTCAAGCAAAAAATATTTTTAGCTGGAATAGAAAAGCCTTGGAAAAGAATCAGGGGCTGGGCCTTGAAACAGAATTCAATGGAGGATTTAATATACTCTGTATCTTTTCTGAAAGATAATTAGTGATAGCTCATTGTGGTAGGTTGCCGGTACTGTTACAAATAACTTACAATTGAGCGAGCATAAAGAAAATGAGGCACACTATTAACTGACTGCCGAGAGTAAAAAAAACTGATCTTCTGTTGCCAGGCAACAAATAAGCTTAAGTCCTATTTTCTGTCAAATGTTCTGTGCCTTCTACTAAAAAATATATTGCCAGGAATTTTTCTTTCAGAGCAAATTGCATTTTCCATCTGGCAATAATGATGAAACCGCATTACTGCTTTCCTCACAACACTTTCCCATTTGGAAATATGAGGGTGAACTCTCATTCTTTTGGCCGAAGTTCATATATTTAGGAAAAGTAAATGAAGGATCAAAACTTTTCCTGCTGCTGTTTTCTGATGCAAGATTTTGTGAGGTTTGACAATGACAATGAATATTTCAAATTTCACAAGCATATTAATTTTTAATATCATGTCTGCATAGCAAGATTAAGAGTTTATGGTTTTAACCGGATAAAGCATATAGCCCTTGGCAGAAAGTGAGATGGTGACAAGGATAAAACGGTCTTATTCAGCAGTCAGAAATAGCTATTGTTTTGGGCGCACTCTAATAATTAAAAACAAAGCCTTGTCTTGCATCAGCTCATCAATGTCCACGAATGATTTGCAAGTCACAAACTTATGCCGCTATGTAAAAATTATAATTATCAATTAAACATTTATTAGGAATCTTGGTGAGTGGCATAGTCTACATCAATCAAGGACACCAAGTACAAGAAATCATATATACCTCACACTGCCTCAGCAAGGCCATCAGCATGATCAGGGACGAGTCGCACCTCGGCGATTTCCTCTTCACCCCTCTCCCATCTGGCAAAAGGTATAGAAGTGTGAAAATGTACACCTCCAGTTTCAGGGACAGTTTCATCCCAGCCAGCTGTTGTCATGCAACTGAACCATTCTACCAACAACTAGATAGCAGTCCTGAGTTGCTGTCTACCTCATTGGAGACCCTCAATCTATCTTCGATCAAACGTTATGGACTTTATCTTGCACTGAACATTATTCACGTTATTCCCTTTATCATGCATCTGTATACCATGGATGGCTCCATTGTAATCATGTAATCATATAAATCACTCCAAAGACATACAGGTTTGTAGGTTAATTGGCTGGGCAAATGTTTTTTTTTAAAAATTGTTCCTAGTGGGTGTAGGATAATGTTAATGTGCGGGGATCGCTGGGCGGCGCGGACCCGGTGGGCCGAAGGGCCTGTTTCTGCGCTGTATCTCTAAATCTAAAATCTAAAAAAAAATATTGTCTTACCGCTGACTGGTTAGCCCACAACAAAAGCTTTTCACTGTACCCTGATACATGACAATAAATTAAACTAACTAAACTAACTAATTAAATTAGTTTCTGCCACCAATTTCTGAATTTTATATTGACACTCCAATATTATTACTTTGTAGGGACATAGGGATTGGCCAGGTAATAGAACCCTCGGATTGGGTTACGGTCACGGGGTGAGGAAGCGCGGGGTATTTAAATGCTTGGCGCCAAACGGGAGATTAGATTAGTGAGTGAAGTTAGTGTTCGTCCAGAAAGAAGTCTGTTGCGTTTGTTACGGGTTTTATACCAATAAAGTATTTGGATAATACCACTCGTCTGGACTCACTACATTGGTGACCTCGAACGTAGGAAGAAAGCAGCAGCATGTCGCAGGCGGGAGCGAGCGCGGGCGAAATCCATCTACCGCCGTTCTGGGCCCATCAGCCGCACCTGTGGTTTGTGCAGGCAGAATCACAGTACCATCTTAAAAAGGTGGAGGAAGACCAGGAGAAGTACCACCACCTGGTGAGCTGTCTGCAGGCGGAGGTGGCTGCGCGGGTCAGCCGATACCTGACCAGTCCACCCCAAACGAACCAGTACGTGGGGCTCAAGAAGCTCCTGCTGCGGACCTTCGGCTGGGCCCAGAACCAGCGGGCTCTGAAGCTCCTCCATTTGCCAGACCTGGGGCAGCGGCTGCCGTCGGAGCTGATGTCCGAGATGCTGGCTTTGGCGGGCGACCATCAGCCGTGCATGATATTCGAAGCGGCCTTTCGGGAGAAGCTACCTGGGGACGTCAGGTTGGTGTTGGCAGACGTCTCTTTTGAAGATCCGGTAGCGTTCGCCGAGAAGGCCGACACGCTCGTGAGGGAACGCAACGCCCGAGACGGCTCCGTTAACCGGGTCTCGAGGCCCAGCGGCAGTCGGGGGTGCGGCCGGGAGAGCGACGCATCGGCCGCTATTGCGCAGCCGGCCCGCCAAGAGAGGGCGGCGGCGCCTGTTCATTGGCAGCGGGCTCGACCAACAGAGCCCGGATGGACCGGGTGGGTCGAGGGTTGCCGTTTGTCTTTATTTATCTAGACGATATATTGATTGCCAGCCGTTCGGTCCAGGAGCACTTGGTCCACCTCCGCACGGTGTTCTAGAGGCTGCAAGACCATGGCCTGATTCTCCATCCGGACAAGTGCCAATTCGGCCTGTCCGCGGTGGATTTTTTGGGTCACCGGGTTATCCGGCCGGTGCCACTCCTTTACCAGCTAAGGTGGACGCGGTCCGCTCTTTCCCCCGCCCGACTACCATCAAGGGCTTGCAGGAATTTGTGGGCATGGTCAATTTCTACCATCGGTTCGTGCCTGCAGCAGCTCGGGTTATGCGTCCCCTTTTTCAATGTCTCGCAGGTAACCCCGCGGAGTTGGTATGGTCCGTAGCTGCGGAGACGGCTTTTGTTGCGGTCAAACAGGCCCTCGCCAATGCCACCATGCTGGTGCACCCGCGCTCCTCCGCCCCCACAGCTCTGACGGTGGACGCCTCAGACGTGGCGGTGTGTGGGGTTTTGGAGCAGCAGGTTGACGGTGAATGGCAGCCTCTTGCGTTTTTCAGCAGGCAGCTCTCTCGAGCGGAGCTCAAGTACAGTGCGTTCGATAGGGAGCTCCTGGCCCTTTATTTAGCAGTCCGCCACTTCCGTTATTTTTTAGAAGGCCGTTCTTTCGTGGCCTACACGGATCACAAACCTTTGACATTCGCTTTTGCTAAGGTTTCTAATCCGTGGTCGGCTCGCCAGCAGCGGCACCTAACCCTCATTTCGGAGTTTACGACCGATGTCCGTCATATTGCGGGTAGGCTGAATGCCGTTGCTGATGCCCTGTCCTGGCCGGCCATTCCCTCCGTAGCCGTGGTTGGTAAACAGGTGGATTTCCAGGAGCTAGCGGAGGCTCAGCGCCTGGAAGGAACTGCCGCGGTGTACGCCTCCACAACCTCGGGACTACGTTTAGAGCAGGTGGCGTGTGGCCCCACAGGTACCAAGTTGTGGTGCGACGTTACGCTCCCACGCCCTCGCCCGGTGGTGCCTGCCGCTCTGCGGCGTAAGGTTTTTGAGGCCATGACGGCCTGGCACATCCGTCCATCATGGCGACTTCAGCCATGGTGGCCGACCGGTTTGTCTGCCATGGCCTGCGAAAGCAGGTGGCAGCCTGGGCACGCGCCTGCATTCCGTGCCAGACCTCCAAAGTCCATCATCATGTCCAGCCCCCACAACAGAGATTCGAGGTTCCCCCCGCCCGTTTTTTCCACATCCATGTGGATTTGGTGGGTCCATTGCCCTATTCTAGGGGTTACACTCATCTACTGACGGTGGTTGATCGGTTCACTCGGCTGACTGGCTACGATTGGGCTGACCAGCTGCCTTGGGTCCTCCTTGGCATCCGTACGGCCCCGCGGGCTGAGCTGGGCACATCTTCGGCCGAGCTCGTCTACGGTTCGCCCCTGCGGGTGCCGGGTGACATTCTCCCTTCCACTCCCGCCTTGCCGCCATCCGTCACGTCAGTCTTGGGCTCCCTCCGAGAACGGGTGGGTTCTCTGGCTCCAGTCCCCACCTCTAGTCACGGAAGCACAGCAGTTCACGTTCCTTCGGAATTGCGGAGCTGTGATTTCGTGTTTCTTCGGAAAAATTGCCACCGTCCCCCTCTCCAGCCGGTTTACCAAGGCCCGTTCAGGTGCTCAAAAGAGGGACTGTAACCTTCACCTTGCAGGTAGGAAATCGTCAGGAGCTGGTTTCAGTGTCCCGTCTCAAGCCGGCCCATTTAGACCAGGACCTCCCCGTGTCGGTGGCTCAGCCGCCGCGCCGGGGCCGGCCGGTGGCCGCTCGACTGGTCCCGTCAGCGGCGCCCAGTTTACCACCTCTTGGGCCTCCGCCGCCTATGGTTGGTCCCGGGCTGCCGTTGTTCATCAAGTGCCCCCCGTCACCTGCACCCTCCGCTCCAGTGGACCCCCCATCGCCTCCAGCGGCGGCGTCCACCCCGCCTCCTGTCACGCTGGGGGTATCGGTTTCCCCCATCCGTACACGTTCTGGGCGGGAGGTTCGGCCGCCCGTGAGGTATGGTTTTGAGGGTTCTGGGGGGGGGGTCATGTAGGGACATAGGGATTGGCCAGGTAATAGAACCCTCGGATTGGGTTACGGTCACGGGGTGAGGAAGCGCGGGGTATTTAAATGCTTGGCGCCAAACGAGAGATTAGATTAGTGAGTGAAGTTACTGTTCGTCCAGAAAGAAGTCTGTTGCGTTTGTTACGGGTTTTATACCAATAAAGTATTTGGATAATACCACTCGTCTGGACTCACTACAACTTCATAAAATATTTTAATATTAATTTTCCCCAGTAACTTGTCTGAATAAATGCCACACAGAGGTTAATATCTTCAGCATTCTCTGGAACAGCATGCTGGGATGCTGAAACTGTCTTAATGGTGGAGGGAACTTTTAGGTTAGAAACTCAATCCTCAACAAAAGCATGTGTTAAAATGGTGCTGTGCTGGGAATCTGTACATTTATGTTGACACTGCTATCTTTATAGTTTAGTTTAGTTTAGTTCAGAGATACAGCGCAGAAAGGCCCTTCGGTCCAACGAGTCTGCACCAACCAGCCATCCCAGCACACTAACACTATCCTACACACACTAGGGACAATTTACAATTATACCAAGCCAATTAACCTACAAACCTCTACGTCATTGGAGTGTGAGAGGAAACCGGAGATCCCAGAGAAAACCCACTCGGTCAGGGGGAGAACGTACAAACTCCGTACAGACAGCACCTGTATTCAGGATCTAACCCAGCTCACTGGCGCAGTTAGGCAGCAACTCCATCACTGCGCCACCGTGCCACCCATATGCTCATGCATGCGAGGCCTTGAAGCAAGAGTACCATTCACATTGTTATTATTCTCTCTATTATCACTGATTAAAAGTTCACAGTTTTATCAGCTGAAAGTAATCTGTGCTAATCCGCATCATGTCAATATTTCTTAAAGAGGGATGACCACTGAACTTGATGTCAGTTCTCATTCAGCTTAAGGAAGATGTACAGGGAGCATGGTTGTGAATGTACAGGAGAAGGCCTGCATTTTATTTTAGTCGAGAGATAAAGGATGGAAACAGGGCCTGCAGCCCATGGAGTCCACACCGATGATCTTTGGAACTGCAGCAAAGAAAGCTTTGAGGCTATCAAAATATATAAAATTATGAGAAATATAGATGGTGTAGCCAGTTAGAACCTTTTTCCCCCACGGTAGAAATGTAAAAGGCTAGAGGGCATCTGTTTAAGGTGAGATGGACAAAGTTTAGCAGAGCTGTGTGGGGCTAGTTTTTTTATACAGACAGTGGTGGGTGCCAGGAACCTACTGGCAGGGATGGTGGTGGGAGCGGAAACAATTGTGTTTAAGAGGCTTTTGGATCGGCACATGGATATGAAGAGAATGGAGGGATATGGAGCATGTGCAGGCAGATGATGCTGGTTAATCTTGTCATCATGTTTGGCACGGACATTGTGGGCCAAAGGGCCTTTTCCTGTGCTGTACTGTTCTATGTTCTAAAACATCCCTTGCAGCCTTGACTTGTGCATTGTCGACTGTAATGAGTTCAGTCTCTCGATGTAGTTATTGCTTCAGAATAAATTATCACTGTTGGAACTTCCTTCCAATTGTGTTATTTTCGAGGCCTTTAAGGCAGCTCCACAAGTAAAATGATGTGTTTGAAAGCAAGGGGACCACTGGGAATATTTTACCACTTTGAATGGTTTGTTTTTACATTTTGAAGAATGTGATTATAATATCCCAGTACAACTACCCATTAAGCTGCGCATTTTCTTACAAAGTTACTCTCAGGTAATTTAAAACCATGTTCCTCACAGGTGATGGTTTAACTGATTAAAATCCTCATTTTAATGATGAACCCATTTTCCTCTGCCTTGTTCAAATGGTATCTAGTTGCCACTCACGGATTAAAGAATGCTTTTCAAAGCAAAGAAGGATACTTTTTGAAACACTACTTGATTGAACCATTTCATGTCATATTTTGTCTTCAATGACATACAAATGTGTTTGTAGATATTCTCTGAATTTTTTTTTTCATAGAGTGGCGCAGCGGTAGAGTTGCTGCCTTTACAGCACCAAAGACCCGGGTTCGATCCCGACTACGGGTGCAGTCCGTACAGAGTTTGGATGTTCACCTTGTGAATGCGTGAATCTTCAGTTTCCTCCAACACTCCAAAGACGTACAGGTTTGTAGATTAATTGGCTTGGTGTAAATGTAAATTGTCTCTCGTGTGTGTAGGATAGTGTTAATGTGCAGGGATTGCTGGCTCGCTGGGTCGAAGGACCTGTTTCCACGCTGTATCTCCAAACTAATAACTAAAACCAAAGTTAAAAAATTTTTTTTTCAAAACATGGTGTTTTGAATAAAGAGCAGCTGTTATTCCTGCTATGCTGCTTAATCTTCACCTCACAAACAACATTTATATTAAAATACTGATGTTCTCGTCATAATCATTTGCAATTTGTGAGTTGCTGTACCTTTTTGGTTGTAAAGAGCTTTGTAGCCTTTTGAAAGAGTTAAATACAAGGGTTATATTAAAGAGTTTAATATAATGGTGACGTTTTTTTTTATTGTTAGCAGGGAGAAGCAGAAAGGACCTTCAACTCCACAGTCACATTAAAATTTAAATAGCACCTGAATACTCACACATGTCCAGGATGATTGCTGTGGACCATTACTACAAACCTCCAGTTTGCCTTACAATATAATTGCTTTTAAGTACACGCAGAAGTCTTGCAGTATTTATAATTTACTCAATGTTTCTCTCAGTAATGCTGCATCTTTAACGTATTCTGCAGGCATTTAGTTCAATGAGCAACTAAAATTGTTGTGAACCATTATATTTGGAATTACCATATGTAAATTATTTTTGACCTTGGAATCCTCTGAGACGTGACATCATAAATTGATAATTAAGGGAGTATATAGCTACCACAGAAACAAAAATATATATTTTCCATCTGAATTTTTTTCCACTCATGCAGATAATCATGCTTCGCATTCCTGTTAGTCAAAATGCCCCAAGAAACTATGACTCATAGTAGTAATCTGAACCTGAATTTCAGCAATACAATAGAAACATAGAAAATAGGTGCAGGAATAGACCATTCGCCCCTTCGAGCCAGCACCGATATTCAACATGATCATGGCTGATCATCCAGAATCAGTACCCTGTTCCTGCTTTCACCCCGTATCCCTTGATTCTGTTAGCCTTAAGAGCCACATCCAACTCTCTCTTGTTGGAGAACTAACCATGTACACCATATGTCTGAAGAAAGGTCTCGACCCGAAACGTCTCCCATTCCTTCTCTCCAGAGATGCTGCCTGTCCCACTGCGTTACTTCAGCATTTTGTGTCTAACCATGTTCACTGCTAATACTTGGTAACGTGGTCAGGAATCCCCGGATTATGCCCTGGATTATACAGTTAAATGCAAAAACTCCTGATGTCAGTGTTTGTGCTTCCCTTCAACTTGAGATAGGGCTCTGTTTCAGATATTACTCCAGATTTCAATTGATTTCTCCAAGCACGACTTTCAGTTCAGTTTAGTTTATTGTCAGGTGTACCAAGGTACAGTGAAAAGCTTTTGTTACTTGCTAACCAGTCAGCAGAAAGACAATACATGATTACAGTTGATCCATTTGCAGTGTATAGATACATAATAAAGGAATAATGTTTAGTACAAAGTAAAGCTAGCAAAGATCGATCAAGGATAGTCCGAGGGTTACCAATTAATGTATCTATTATCTTGTTGTAAAATACTCTGGAAATGTATTTCATGTTAGTTACCCATTCCTGTTTTAAAGAAAACATTATTTACAGATATTTCTCTTTTTAATCACCCATCCTTAGTAATAATCTAATTATTAGTAGCAGATTATTCACATATTCTGTTTCAAATTCTGTTTCTATTGGCATGTTAGTACCTCATCTCAGAGATGTAGATGAGGTTTTATTGTTGTTCTGAGCTACAATTTGTTTTCAGTATCTCATGACTTAAAAACTAATTCCAACAAATAAATATTTCAAAATATAATGGGTTTGAATTTTTTTTATAAGTCCTTAGTATTTTAGCTTCTAGTTTCATTTAGCTTGGATCATCCAATCTTTATTTTGTGCTCTGTAAACAGGTGAACATTTTAGTTAAACAATATGCCATTTACTTCCTGATTTGCTGTCCACAAAAGTTCTTCAGTGTATTTGGCTATTTAGCCGAATGGGCAAAATAACCAATAATGGGTGAAATGAAGACGCCAGAGATGCTCCAGAACGAAGGCATTCCAAGGTCAACCACAAGTGCATTCAATTTCCCTGTGACTGCAATATCACAATAGTCTGAAAGGTTGAATTTTGAGCAGTCATTACAAAAAGGCTTGAAATGTAGAAAGTAAAGAATAATTGTAATCTTGACACCAGATGTTTCTTCTTTCATTTTATTTGCCAGATGAGGGGCGCTGCAAAAAAAGTGCAATTAAACCATATAACCCTATGGCTCGATTTTATTTTGTCAATAGCTTAATTATAGTCATAAAAAACCTGCAGGTGTTGGAAATCTGAAATAGAAGCAGATTATGTAGGAAATGGTAATATTATTTCTCTATCCTAAGATGATGCCTGACCTACTGTACATTTTCTGCTTAATCATATACGTATTTCCTTATCATATCATATCATATCATATATATACAGCCGGAAACAGGCCTTTTCGGCCCTCCAAGTCCGTGCCGCCCAGCGATCCCCGTACATTAACATTATCCTACACCCACTAGGGACAATTTTTACATTTACCCAGCCAATTAACCTACATACCTGTACGTCTTTGGAGTGTGGGAGGAAACCGAAGATCTCGGAGAAAACCCACGCAGGTCACGGGGAGAACGTACAAACAACTCCTTACAGTGCAGCACCCGTAGTCAGGATCGAACCTGAGTCTCCGGCGCTGCATTCGCTGTAAAGCAGCAACTCTACCGCTGCGCTACCGTGGGATTATATATGGGATGGTTGTCTGATATTCCATTATGAACCTTATTAATTTTTTTTTGTTTAACAACTAGTATAATGAGTAAATCTATGAAGATAAAATTAATGTTCCTGAGGTGACAACATAAAGATCACTTTGCTTTACACTTAAGTAAAATTGTAAAAGTAATGATATTACATGGTTTTGATGACTAATTCCCATAGAATGCAGATTCAGAGCTCTATCAAAACAAAACAATGAACAAACCTATTCTTTGTCAATTACTTTATATATTGGACTAAATTTTTGCTGTTTATCTATCGTGCCATCTATTTGATACTTTAAATATCTATTATAAATTCTGAAGAGAAATACTCTCGCTATTTTAATCTGTTAAAAAGTTTGCCAATTGAAACTGAGTTTGGCACAGAGTTTTTGAATAATTTGCTATTAATAATCGGATTATTGCAAAGGTTGGCTGATTAAAAAGAGAATACTTTGATCAAAGGTATCTGAAAGTTATGTTTAAACATGAAGGAATAAAGCATAGCCTTAAAAAGTTATATGGATGGCTTTTGTTTGTCTTCTATGTTTTTTGTGAGTTTTTCCAAATATCCGTACATTGGATGTTATCCAGGTCACCTTTTGTGGACGTGATGTTTTAAATGCTATGATCAAAAAAACATGAACAAGATATAAAACTTTGTATTACATACATTAAGCCATTTACTATTGTTAATTAAAAATGCCACTTTGTTAGTAGTCATTGAATCAAAGTCAAATAATATCAGAATTAAAATAATGCTTCAGTAGTTAAATCCAATGGATCTAATATTTCCTCTTTCAGTAAAATCACCTGTATGAATCTTAATTACAGAAAGCACTCAGATCTAAGCAAGTTGGATTTTTTTTTCACAACTAGAGCAAACTCAGGTGGTTCTGAGGATGAAACCAACAGCTGAAAAGGAAATTGAAATGTAAAATGAAATTAATAGTGATGGGGTCAATTGGCAGGTAGTTCACAATGGAGATAACAAAATTTCCACAAGCTGTGGAGAGAACATCACACAGCTTTGGAGATAAAGAGGGATTGGCAGTAAGTGTGTAATAATAATACTCCAGTCACCATTAGCAGGAGATAAGCTTAATGGATTGAATGGTTATTTTGCCATTGACAGGTTCAAATATTCAGAGTAAAAATGCATCTGAATCCAAAAATAGTCATAGCCAGGGTCAATTAGCTGGATAGAGCTCTTAAGGATAGCGGAGTGAGGGGGTATGGGGAGAAGGCAGGAACGGGGTACTGATTGAGAGTGATCAGCCATGATCGCATTGAATGGCGGTGCTGGCTCGAAGGGCTGAATGGCCTACTCCTGCACCTATTGTCTATTGTCTATTGTCTAATTAGGAAAGCACAAATTGAGATGAAAAAAAATGGTTTGATGGTTAGATGTTGTGTTTGTGTTTTTTATAGAAGGCATGAATATTGTGAAACAAATGAAGTCAAAGGGATCTCAGAGTGGAAAAACAAGTATTATCGTGAATATTCTTGACTGTGGAATGGCATGATGGAACTATTCCTAATAGTTGTTCAAAGACAAGTCTCTTTTCCCAAAGGTATTGTCACAAAGATGGCAGAATTCCAATTTTCAAGTTAATTATGAGATTTGTACATTTCCAAGTGACCTGAGGCTTATGATCAGCTTGGTCTAACCCCTCAATTTAGTGATCTGTGGTAGTGCTTGGCTTCATTTAACTTTTTGGTGAAGAATGAAACTATTCATTAATTTTAGCCTTGTACTAAAGCACTTCATTCAAATAAAAGTATATACTCGCTCACCAAAATTAAGGTGGCTCATTAAGGTGGCAGAGTTGCTGCCTTACAGCACCAGAGACCCGGGTTTGATCCTGACCATGGGTACTGTCTTTATGGAGTTTGTACTTTCTTTCTGTGACCATGTGAGTTTTCTCTGGGTTCTCTGGTTTCCTCCCACGCTCCAAAGACATGCAGGTTTGTATGTGAATTGGCTTCTGTAACTTGTTCCTAGTCTGTAGGATGGAACTAGTGTACTGGGATTACTGGACAGTACTTACAGCTGGGATCCTTGCAGGTACATCAGGTCTATGGCCAGGGAGGACACTGGACTCGCTGAATGGCTGTGTTAAGGAGAAGGCTGCACATAGGTAAATGATCAAGCCCAGTCTCTTTACTCTTGTCGGGTAAAGGAAAAATAGATGAAATCCTCCCTCTTTGGCAATAAATTTGGGGTAATCCCCTTATTGTAGCAGTGAGTGAGAAGTTGTGAATAATATGGTAGTGATTAACAACAGCATCCGGGAATAATCATGAAATTAGGAAGCTGACAGTGACTCTGAAATCCATTGGAAAACCTGTCTAGGCATACATGTACGTTTACATTTGTGGTTATAGTAGGTTAGGGTTCTTGGTAAGCATGCTGAGTACATTTGAAGTCGCCCTCTAATTAGCATGGTTTCAGGGTAATACAGGGGTAATAAAACTGAGAGTGGAAACAAACATCTGCAGGTGCTGGTTTACAAAGATGGACACAAAGTGCTGGAGTAACTCAAAGGGTCAGACAGCATCCCTAGAGAACATGGATTGGCGATGTTTTGGGGCGGGAACCTTCTTCAGATAAAATTTGTTTGATTTGAAAGTAAGAATGGTTGTTTTTCAGGACAATGAAGTTGAATGTTGGACTGTTGGTGAATTCTGGCATGGTGCATTACTGGTGATGTGATCTGTGGGAAGTTTCACACTGCAGAATTAGGGACAAGGAAAATCCCATTGATAAATAGGGAGGATGATTCACAACCCAAAAATGTACTCAAAATGCATCTTGTTTTCAACATCGCGACTTCTTTTATTGGACTAATTTCAATTCCTAGTCCTATATTTACTTTTGCAGATTTATGTTGGAGGTGCGATGAGACAATCTCCACGTTGTCACGCCACACACATGCCTGCCAAGAATCCTTCTCCAACTGTCAGTGACAATTTATCTAATAGAAATCAATCTCAGGAATCTTCAGTCTACACCCTCTTCACTTTTGTGGTGTTTACAAGAATAAGGCTTGAAGGGATGTAAGAATTATTTCTAGTAACAATACCTGACTATCAGTTACTTTGTCAAGTGGAACTTGTTGTCTGAGAATCTTAACAACTGTTTTTTTGTGTATGGTGAGAACAGAAACTGATATTACAGAATGCCACAAAATGGTGTTTCTGAACTTGAGTTTATTCTTAGTGTTATTTGGAGGGGCCAGCTGCTACTCCCTCACCACATGTCACTTTGAGACCACTGGGAGTGGTGATAATGTGGTTGGAAATGGTCAGCTTAAAGCTATCTTGGTCTTCCCTGGCATGAATGCTCAGTTAGCATATAATGCTGGAGTGAGAAACAACGGTGTCAGATTAGGTAAAGGGGAAGTGCAACGAGACCTGGGTGTTCATGTACACCAGTCACTGAAAGTAAGAGTGCAGGTACAGCAGGCAGTGAAGAAAGCTAATGGCATGTTGGCCTTCACAACGAAAGGATTTGAGTACAGGAGCAAAGAAGTCCTTCTGCAGTTCTATTGGGCGCTGGTGAGACCACATCTGGAGTATTGTGTGTAGTTTTGGTCTCCTAATTTGAGGAAGGACGTCCTTGCTATTGAGGCAGTGCAGTGTAGGTTCACGAGGTTAATCCCTGGGATGGCGGGACTGTCATATGTGGAAAGATTGGAAAGACTGGGCTTGAATTCACTAGAGTTTAGAAGGCAGTGGAGGCCAATTCACTGGATGAATTTAAAAGACAGTTAGATAGAGCTCAAGGGGCTAGTGGACTCTGGATATGGGGAGAAGGCAGGCACAGGTTACTGATTGTGGATGATCAGCCATGATCACAATAAATGGTGGTGATGGCTGAAAGGGCCAAATGGTCTCCTCCTGCACCTATTTTCTATGTTAACCCAAATCTACGTTTTATTTGTTAATGTACCATTAATTTTTTTTCTCTCTCTCTCTCCCTCCCCCTCTCCTTTTCCCTCAGCATGCCCTGCAGGTGACCTTCCTCCCGTGGTGCAGCGCGGTGGCGGAGAATCAAACAAAATGGTCGAGCTGCCGCTGCAGGAGAGGTTTCCACCCAACGGGTCCATGTTTTGGCCGACGCATTGGGCGCCCGGGGCTGAGGTGAGTTGCTCCCTCTCCCCTTTCCTCTTCCCCCCTCGCCCACCCATGGCCCCAGGGGACACTCCCCGGCCGGCAACGGGTCCACGGATCGTCAGTTGGGGGAGGATTGCCAGGCCCGCATGAGAGGTTTGCACCCAATGAGGTTTGCCACGCGTTGTCGGGTCCGCAGGTGAGATTTGGACCCAACAGGTCCACGCCCGTCTAGTATATATATATATATATATATATATATATATATATATATATAAGGTACACATAAAAACAAACAATAACTGTGCAAAAAGGCAAAACCAATGCCCCCAAGACCATGTAGTTCAGAGCTTATTTGGGGGTTATGGTGTTTAATAGCCTGATGGCTGTAGGGAAGAAACTGTTCCTGAACCTGCATGTCACATTTTTCAAGCTCCTCTATCTTCTTTCCGATGGCAGGAGAAGAAATGAATGCATGGCCAGGATGCTGTAGGTCTCTGATGATGCAGACTGCCTTTTTGAGGGAGTGACTCCTGTAAATCCCTTCCATGGTGGGAAGGTCAGTACCTGTGATGGACTGGGCAATGTGAAGATGGCACCTGTTTGTGGCGACTGGTTGCATAGAAATGAGAACAACATTCTCTACATTATTTAATACATTTTCATTGATTGCCTTTTTTTTTTAATCATGATTGTATATTTGTGTAGGGCTTTAATAAAAACAAACATTAGATTAAAATGAGTGGAGTTGAAGGTGAAGCAGTTCAAAGTGCGATTGAGGTATGATTACAGTCCTCTGGTCTTAACATTTAACTTAAAAATTCCAGTGTCAGTTAGAACTGGCCATTTTGCATGAATGGTCACCAACCTGTACAATTAATTCAATTTTCTATCTTCACAGGTACTGCCTATGCATATTTCTGGTTTACTCGTGTAAAACTACAATAAAGGATCAGATTTAAATTCATCTTTGAGTCACCTCTACCCTTCTCTGAGATTCAAAAGAGCTGTTCAATACAATGTATCTACTGATAGTAATAACGCTCATAGCAAGATGTTGTATATTTTCTTCTACATTGCTGTTGATAGGTATTGTGAAGTTCTATTTAATGTGGCTGTTGAACCTTAATGTCGGGAGTGCACTTTGTGTATTTTCCTGTCACTTGCAAGACAAATTGTTCTGCCATTTGGAAATCCTTCTACTGTTAATATTGAGAATGTCCCAACTGACTTAATGGAACCGATTGAGATCCCATGCTATAACTAATGGAGGAACACTCACTTAGATCGTCTTGAAGAATTCCATAAGTGCCTGCCATTTAGAGATTTGCAGAGCTGCGTAAGTTATGTCATTATTCACCAGCTTATTCCCATTTGAAAAGGGAGCTTCAAAAACCTGCACACGAGGCCCACTTTTGTTTAAGCCTTAGTTCCCTAGGATCTGCAACATAATGATGAAAAATCTGACAGTGTTCTAAGTAATAAGCAGTTTTGCAGTTGCCAATTTTAAAAAGAATCTTAAAATGTGAGGGCAATACTGAAAAGAAGGATCCAATAATATTTCTGAAAAATAAATCCACAGCAGTAATTCATCTCAGAATTCAATTAATTTAATTCTCCCTGTTCTCTTTTGATGAGGAATGTTTGAGGCAATGACTTTTCTCAAGTGGCATGAAATTTGTGCCAAGATTTCTAACAGTTTCACCTTTAATGTCAGTGTCGTTAATATGCTGGTGTTTATCTCCAATGATGCACAAATCTGTTACATTTTGTGTGATTTTTTTTCAATGTAACATCCAGGTTTCGCTATTCAAATCTATTTACTCATCTGAAGAAGGGTCCTGACCTGAAATGTCACCAGTGCATTCCCTCCACAGATGCTGTTTGACCTTTTGCGTTCCTTCAGCACTTGTGTTTCGCTCAAAACTCCAGCAACTGCAGTCTCTTGTGTCTCCATTTACTAATCTATTTAGCAAAACAAAAGAAACTTTCATTCCATTTTTCTTGGCTGGATTCTAACCCAATTGTGAAAGGCACTGTATGCTCAATATACTCCCCAATTACCAAGATTCAAATTACATTGAGAAACTCCTTCTAACTCACCACTGCATTTCAAGATGGCACACACCTTCCTTTAACACCAATTGATATTTCAGATTTTTGAACAATGTAGTTAAAATATTACAAACAAACTCGCAGAGAAAGAATGAATTCAGTAAAGAAACTTCAAATTAATCTGAAAATACAGAACAAAAGAAAATGTAAAATGGACTCATTTTTGTGTTGTAATAGTTCAAGTAAACAACATACTAATTTAAATACCACATCAAAGCTCTTTTCTTTCTGCAAAACAGCAAGTGTCAAATGGCATGAATGTCAAATGATTAGTGTAGCAATTAAATTGAATTATGAGAAGTGTTGTCTCATCACATTGGAAGAATTGTTCTGAGATTGACAGGATCCTCCATAATCGTTCGCTTTGCTGACGAACAAATATCAGCTTGGGTTATTTAACTATGTTTATTGTTATCAAAATTAATTACCCCCAGTTCCAGTTTTCATGCCTTCCTATTAATGGATTATGATCCTTTTTTATTTATTCAAATGTTTTCACACCACACCTGCTAAGCAGAATTTAACAGATTTTTACTTTCCATATAACATTACTAATGTGACAATTTAATTGTATTTTTCATTTGAATGCAATTGAAGTTATTAAAATATTAATCACACAAATTAATGGAATTATTGTCAACTTCAGTGGGTTAATTTGACATTTTGAATGTATTTTTAATTTGGAAGCACTTACAAATCTTATTGGAATATTAATCAGTTGTTCAAGCAGATTAAGTGGAATAATTCTCAAACCCACCCTCTGGCTGTAGCTTGATAGAATAGATGGCTTTCCTGCTGCTTGAATGTACTGTAACCCATTTATTTCAATGATATGAAAATTATGCAAGTTCTGGAAAGTCAAGGTGACATGATCCACAAGGTTACAACTTAGGCTAAGAGATTTGAAATGTCACCATTGATGATGATAACTACTGTTAAGTTAAAATGCCTGACATATATCAGTGCACTTTTTACAAAACAATTATTTACAGTGCCTCAAATCATACGTAACACAAATTACTAATATCAATGCATATATTTATATATATTACTACCTAGAACATATACCAATCTAGCCATGTGCTAGATGTGCTAACCATGTTATTATCGTCTAAAAAAACATATTTTTTATCTTCAACCATAAATCAGATAGAAAATTATATGCACTTATTTTTGAAAATGACACGTTATTACAACAAATCATTTGTAATTAACTTTGACTATTTTTGAGATGTGATTGCAGTTAAGTATTCTGTGTTTTACCCTAAAAGTTTTAATGCTGTGACACAATGAGCACACGATATAGCTTCTATTAATTTTAAACATAGCATTTTTGATTTCTGTTGTTGTAAGTTGAAGGAGTAGTTATACAAGGGGTGAGCAGAAGGCTTGCCTGACACAGAATGGAGACCAGTTTTCTGGTTGATTGATAAGACTGATGTGCACCCAATGGTCCTTCACATGGAAATAAATCATACACACATGCAACAGTGATACAATTTGCAGAAAGCCAGATTGCTTTCAGCAATCTTTTTTTCTGCTCTCACTATTGTGCACAAGATCCTACATAATTGTCAGCACAATTACTGCTGTGAGTCCAACCCCATCACAAACAATGAGAAACAAGTGCAGGTGCACAGTCTAAATAGACAATTTTAAAAGAATAACTCTAAAAAGTACTTTCTAACTGTGGAAATCTGCCTTCACCTGAATGAATGAATGAATGAATGAATGAATGAATAAGTTTATTGGCCAAGTATGTGCATATACAAGGAATGTGCCTTGGTGCTCCGTTCACAAATGACAACACAAACATACAGTTAACAATTAAGAATAAAGCATAAACACATCAAAACAATAAGGATACAACATTACGGTCTAAACATGTGGGTGAAAATAAACCAGAGCAAAAAAGAGACTACAGACTTTGGTTATTGAGTAGAACTATCACTCGTGGAAAAAAAGCTGTTTTTATGTCTGGCTGTGGCTGCTTTGACAGTCCGGAGTTGCCTTCCAGAGGGAAGTGCTTCAAAGAGTTTGTGGCCAGGGTGAGAGGGGTCAGAGATGATCTTGCCCGCTCACTTCCTGGCCCTTGCAGTGCACAGTTCATCAATGGGGGAAGGTTGCAGCCAACAACCTTCTCAGCTGATCGAACGATCCGTTGCAGCCTCCGGATGTCGTGCTCGGTGGCTGAGTCAAACATATTATCAGAAGCATAGTTTGTATCTGATGGAATACAATGAACCCTAAGATGACTATTTGTCATTGGAATCTGGGAGGAAATTATCCTATTTGCCAAGGAATTGGGGCATAGAGAAGATTTAATAAGATTCAAAATTATAGGAATGCTTCAATAAAATAGGTCGTTGTTCAAAAGTGGGTGAGAGATTATCAAGCATGTCAAAACACAAATGGAATTTGCATTGCATTTCAGAGCCATACCAGTTTTGCTTGGGAGTAATATTCTAAATGCATGACCTACGGACCATGATGCGTTTCAACAACATGAATCTTTGCCTTCTAAAAGTAACAGTGCTCAACTTAAATGTTAAAATCTATGCAAGAAATAAAACATCAGTGCAATTTCGACTAATGGCAGAAGCTGTTAAGATGGAAACATAAAATGCAGGAAGCACTCAGCAGGGTGAGCAGTACTCCTATTAAGAGCAATAGAGCTGGTGTTTTGAGTCAAAGACCCTTAATTAGAACTGGAAAAGTGAGAAAGCCAGTTAATTACCATATTTCTTTTTTTAGGAAAGAGGACCAAAAAACTACACAGTATTCCAGATGAGGCATCACCAACATCCTACACAATTGCACCAGAACCTCCCCACTTTTAAACCCCTTTGCAAATATGACCACTTTACTACATGAGCATTGAATTGTCTAGTTGCCCTCCACAGATGTTGCCTATTTCCCCATCAGAGATCAAAGTTTGGGGGTCTGTGGACAGCTTCCATGCTTGTTTTCTTTCCCCTGCTATTCATGATTTAAATCCAAATCGATTGCACATCACTGTAGCAGTGTTAGATTTCCATCCTCCTATTTAAAAAAATGTATGCTCATTTAAACCTGGAGAAAATAACAAGGTGTTTGAAAAGTGTTAAAAGAAATAAAAAGAGTACCAACGGTAGCACACCCTCCAGGGTGCATTGTTAATCCTTTATCAATAAGAAATCTTTTCAACTGCTTAATTGGCAGTAATTCAGCCTGAAGAAGGGTCCTGATGTGAAATGTCATCTCTGCAATGTCAGATGTTGAGGCATTAAAGAGCACTGCAGTAAAAAAACAATAATTCTTGGACTTCTTGCAACATCTATCCATTTGCCATTTCGACAGAAAACTACTTGTTCTAAGGGTCAGGCTGAATCTCAGCGTCTGGAGGATGGCCAATTCATCGATTAAGTGACAGATTGATCAACTGCGTCGTCACATTTTATAACCTTTAAGGTTACTCTGGTAAATCTACAATCTACTCACCCTTCTCCACTCATTCCCCTCTATCTCAGCATTGGAAATTGCACCAGTTGTATTGTGGTGAAAATGCCATTACTCACACCAGTTATCCAAGTGGTCTTTCTGAGTAACACTATTAATTCGCACATGCCTGCCGGTTATTTGTAGGTGCAGTCAGCACATCAGTATTTGACAACTAAATCAAAAGTGACAGTGTTCCCTCCCTGAGCTGTGAATATAACAGAATTTATTCCACTCTTATCTGAACACTTTTAGGTCAATATTAGACCAAGTGGACCCGTTGGGCCCAAACCTCTCCTGCATTGGTGCAGCACCCTCCCCTCCCCTCCCCTCCCCTCCCCTCCCCTCCCCTCCCCTCCCCTCCCCTCCCCTCCCCTCCCCTCCCCTCCCCTCCCCTCCCCTCCCCTCCCCTCCCCTCCCCTCCCCTCCCCTCCCCTCCCCTCCCCTCCCATGCCATCCACCTCCCTCCCTCCCTCCCTAGGAGATAGTTTTAAACTTTAAAATGTGAATAACTTTAAAAATATAACACCGATTTCAATTAAACTTCTTCCAGTAGCACCAAAGGGACAATTGTCACGCTATCGTGTATCGTTTTGGCTGTAGCTCAGGAACAAACAAACAAACAAACGAGAGTCTTAGTACATAGATTAGGGATGGTGATCTCTTGCACACACGAAAGGAACACAAAAAACAAAATTTGCTCATATTGTCCATAAAAACCACGGGCAGTATTATTAAGTTTAGTTTAGAGAGACAGCATGGGAACGGGCCTTTCGGCCCACCGAGTCCACGCTGCCCATTGATGTTAGTTCATGTTAGTTCTATTTTACCCACTTTCAGGAAACCCACGCGGTCACAGGGAGAATGTGCAATTCTACATAGGCAGCACCTAAGGTCAGGATTGAATTGTGCAGTTGTACAGGGCCCTAGTGAGACCGCACCTGGAGTACTGTGTGCAGTTTTGGTCTCCAAATTTGAGGAAGGATATTCTTGCTATTAAGGGCATGCAGCGTAGGTTTACTAGGTTAATTCCCGGAATGGCGGGACTGTCATATGTTGAAAGACTGGAGCGACTAGGCTTGTATACACTGGAATTTAGAAGGATGAGAGAAGATCTTTTCGAAACGTATAAGATTATTAAGGGGTTGGACACGTTAGAGGCAGGAAACATGTTCCCAATGTTGAGGGAGTCCAGAACAAGGGGCCACAGTTTAAGAATAAGGGGAAGGCCATTTAGAACTGAGGTGAGGAAAAACGTTTTCAGTCAGAGAGTTGTGAATCTGTGGAATTCTCTGCCTCAGAAGGCAGTGGAGGCCAATTCTCTGAATGCATTCAAGAGAGAGCTAGATAGAGCTCTTAAGGATAGCGGAGTCAGGGGGTATGGGGAGAAGGCAGGAATGGGGTACTGATTGAGAATGATCAGCCATGATCACATTGAATGGCGGTGCTGGCTCGAAGGGCCGAATGGCCTCCTCCTGCACCTATTGTCTATTGTCTATTGAATCTGAATCGCTGGTGTTGTGCCACTGTAGTTCTGGGAGTAGGATATGTTTCATGTGGGGGTTGGGGGGCAGGAGTTGTGGGAAACGTTTTAAAATCTCTTACCTCGACGGAGATGCGATTTTTTTCCATATCTTATCTCTGTCCGCACTGCAGCCTAACATCGAGGAGTTGGCGGCCTTTGTTGGAGACCGACTTTGAGAGCTCCGCTGCGGGAGCCTACGGACTTTAACATCATGGAGCTCGTGGTCTCTGGTTAGAAACCGGCTTCAAGCCGCAGGAGCTTCGACCGCCCCGACATAGCAGCTTCGACCGCCTCGATGCGGAAGCATGGATTGCCCTGACTCAGGAGCTTCAATTGCCCTGACGCGGGGGCTTCGACCGCCGGCTGCGGGAGCTTCGATCACCCCGACTGTGGATGGTTCGACTGCCCTGTCCGCGGGAGAAAAAAAGAGGAAGATTAGACTTTATTGCCTTCCATCATAGTGAGGAACGTAATATCTGCTGTGGTGGATGTTAATGTTAACTTCTATGTAGTTGTGTGTCTTGTTGATTTTTTTTTAGTATGGCTGTATGGTAATTCAAATTTCACTGTGCCTTAATTGGTACGTGTGACAAAAACTGACCTTGAAACGGTAAAACCTTGATGAGCTCTTCTTTCATGACTTCCACTTCAATACCTATATCATAGAGTCATAGAGTCATATAGCATGGAAACATGCACTTTGGCCCAACTTGCCTAGGCTGACCAAAATGTCCATCTACACTAGTCCCAGCTAACTGTATTTGGCCTGCTAAACCTTTCCTGTCCATGCACCTGTCCAAATGTATTTTCAATGTTGTTATAACGTCTGACTCAACTACCACCTGTGTCAGCTTATTCCATATACCCAACTGCCTACTTCTTTGACAAGATGTCCTTGCCTCTTAGGGACAATTTTTGCATTTATCAAGCCAATTAACCTACATACCTGAACGTCTTTGGAGTGTAGGAAGGAAACCGAAGATCTCGGAGAAAACCCACACAGGTCATGGGGAGAATGTACAAACTCCTTACAGACAGCACCCATAGTCAGGATCGAACCAGGGCCTCCGGCGCTGCATTCGCTGTAAGGCAGCAACTCTACATCTGTGCCACCATGCCACCTTTTGAGCAAGTTGTCATGCCTGCATTCATCATTTCGAATCTCAATTCTTTCCATACAACTGGTACGATTTAACCTCTGTACTTTTGGCTTGTCCAAAGCTGACTGCTCATATCATATGCTGGATCAATTCATGCTCATTCCATTCACACTTGTTTCTTTCATTTCTCAAATTAAAAATTCAGTTTAATTCCTGAAACATTGACAGCATATATGAATTTGCAATCTTGTTCACAGATGTTTCTCGAGGATGACTGGAGCGAGTGATTTTTTTTCACCTTGTCACTGTTTGAATTACCTTTTGAAGCCGAGATTAAAAAAACATTGTTAATAGAATATAGATATATTGAAAAGTGTGCCTTTCCTAACATATCTATAAACAGGAAATAATAGAAGTTTACCTTCTGTTGAAAATGATTGCATATCCTATAGTGATGTAAAAAAGAAGTAATCAGTATTATCAGTTGACACAAAGTGGTTTACAAAGCATTGTAAAAAGCATTAACATATAAAACCAATCAGAAAACAAATTCTTACGTAGGTTAAAAATAGATTAACAATAATGATGCTCATTTCAGTTTCAAAAACATTGTCAATGACTAGTATATAAGCCTGCAGCCTAAATATCCCAGGGGAGGTTAATGAAAAACATTCTTGTCAGTGATAAACACCAATGAGCAGAGGAGTTGAGTAATTGAGTAGATCATAATATAAACCCATAACAGGTAATGAAAACTGACAAGTCATGGTCAACAAAATAAAATTCTAATAGACTTCATTTATCTGTAGTGGGATCATCTTAGTTCATTGGTGCATTAAAATACACAAAACAAACAGGTCTTATTAGTAAGTGATGTCTCAATCTTCAAAACTCAGATCGTTGCACCTTAGCAACACCATTTGCTTGCCAGCGGTTGCTAGGAGAAGTCCACAATGGGCAATTACTTGGGTGCATGCTTAGGTGTTAGTATAATAGCTCAGCACAAAAATATGTCTTAAACCTGAACAAAGCTAGTTTATTAGGATACAAATTATGGTATACATGGTATTATCGAACTTGGAAATCTTTCCTATGAGATCCTGCAGAAGCTTTTCTTATTCCCAAAATGGTTCTTAGGCAGTTCACAGGAAAGACATATTTTTAAAAAAATCAAAGTCACTCCTTTAAAATATAATGAACTACATAAGATATTTGGCCAAAGTTGGTTCAAAGAGTTCGATTTTAAGGAGTATCTTTAAAGAAGGAGAGAAAGAGAGATAGAACAGATTAGGGAGAGAGTTACAGAGTTTTAGAGGAACAATTGCCACAGGTAATTGTACGAGGCCTGAAGTAAAGGAGTAAAAATTTGGGGTGGTTTGCAGTGCTGGGTGCTGTTACCAAACTAGATTGGGTGACACAATAAGGGGATTTGTAAATGAACATCAGAACCGCAAAAGTGTTTTGGTGCTAGACTCAATATCAATGGAGATTTATGTTGATTTGCAAAATATTAAAACATATAAGAAAGAAATAAAGAAGCATTCGTAAACATAAAGAGCAAGCTACCAATTACAGTGATGTAACAAACAAATTGTAGCTCAGAGGACAATCGACAATAGACAATAGACAATAGACAATAGACAATAGACAATAGACAATAGACAATAGACAATAGACAATAGGTGCAGGAGTAGGCCATTCAGTCCTTCGAGCCAGCACCGCCATTCAATGCCATCATGGCTGATCACTCTCAATCAGTACCCCGTTCCTGCCTTCTCCCCATACCCCCTCACTCCGCTATCCTTAAGAGCTCTATCCAGCTCTCTCTTGAAAGCATCCAACGAACTGGCCTCCACTGCCTTCTGAGGCAGAGAATTCCACACCTTCACCACTCTCTGACTGAAAAAGTTCTTCCTCATCTCCGTTCTAAATGGCCTACCCCTTATTCTTAAACTGTGGCCCCTTGTTCTGGACTCCCCCAACATTGGGAACATGTTTCCTGCCTCTAATGTGTCCAATCCCCTAATTATCTTATATGTTTCAATAAGATCCCCCCTGCAGGACTGCATGGCATCAAACATTTCACCAGCACAAGAGGTACTACCTCACTCACAACCTTCCCCGGGGAAATCCTGCACCAAATTATTAACTATGTTTTGGAGACATTTGATCTTCTCTCAGGAAAGGAATTTCAAAGCTACAATCTAACCGTCTTACTGACATATCAACGTGTGCCATTCTCGGACAGCAGTTTGAAAAATCTCCCAAGTGACAGGAACAAAGTATGTGTTATAAACTAAAAACTTTGCTCTGTTGAACTGAGTGAGATCAAGTAACTGCAGAATATGGAAAAATAATAGCTGAAGACACATCAGATTTGCACAGAAAAGCCCAAAAGGATTTGGCAATATCACATGCAGCAATGGTATTACATAAGCACAGAAAAAATATTTAGACGGAGAAAATGAGGAAAAGCAAACTCATTGTGTTTTTACAGGTGTACTAAAAATGCTGACCATAAACAGAACTGGGTAGGAAGGAACTGCAGATGCCATTTTAAACCGTAGATAATACCTGTGCAACATAATTGCACAGGTATACATTTTTTAACACCATGAATGCCCAAGCTCAAAATTAAAATAGTTTGTTCTAATTTCTGCAGATTCTTGATATCTGATAAAAGTCTGACTTCTTGAAGTTTCTGCACAATCAGTCAAACTGTCAAGTGAATGACATTTCTTAAGATTTTGACTTGTGAAGCTTTCCTTTTCGTGATATTACCATTTTAGATCTAAGAAGTGCCAACTCAACTTCATGAGTCAAGACGTCACATGGTGCGACAGTGAGTGAAGTGAACCAGAACGATAGCAAAGTCATTCAATTTGCTTTGGTATCCTGTAAAGACAACAAGAAATCAAACTTGTCCGGATATCTAATCCTGGGATGCTAGTTAGCAAATCTGGATGTCACGGGAGGGCAGCTTCAGCTGTGATGACTTTATTGATTAAAAGAAAGCCTACTGATATTTATTACCTCAGCTCAGGCAACAGTATGACCTGGTTGAGGAAGCATATAATTGTGCCGTGGCATGGTTCACTCTTTTAAACAGAGTTAATGAAAGGAAAGAAGCTGAGCATCACTTTCCCTCAGAACAAAAATAATTCAATGATGAATAAAATAAATACATCATGTAGAATTGAAATGCTCTGTACTTTTTGTTTTATTTTTTACTTATCAGGGTAGAACTAGATAAACAGGTGGATTACAAATAAGCATTTAATCTATGTGACTTCCCACAATAACAGGGATAAAGATTGTTTTTCAACTTGGTATGAGGATTCTACGGTTAGGGTATTTGAAATGTCTCCATTCATGGATGCTTGTCAAAAAGATATTACAAATTAATTGATGATAATCATTCAGAGCCAATAAGATAACAGATGTAGGAATTCATAATAAATATCACAATTGTGCCGAAGGAGAAAATTATTTAAAAAATGAGACTGAGGCATGTTGACTGGTCAAAGTGGAGGATGCTTTACCTACATCAAGCAATGTTAACACCTTCGCTCAGTCCACCTTGGCATATGCGATCTCCCAGTTGCCAAACACTTTAACTCCCATTCCCATTCCCATACTGACCTTTCTGTCTGGGGCTTCCTCCATTGTCAGTGAGGCCAAATGCAAATTGGAGGAACAGCACCTCCTATTTCGTTTGGGCGGTTTACACAACCCAGCAGTATGAATATTGATTTCTCTAACTTCTGAAGAAGGGTCTCGACCCGAAACGTCACCCATTCCTTCTCTCCTGAGATGCTGCCTGACCTGCTGAGTTACTCCAGCATTTTGTGAAAAAATCTCTAACTTCAAGTAACCCTTGCATTCCCTCTCTTCCATCCCTCCCCCATCCTAGTTGTCCAACTAGTTTCACTGTTATCCTGCTTAGTTTTACTGCTTCACTCGTTAGTTTCGCTCGTTATCATCTTCTCCATAGCCAACAATGGGCCATTGTGGGTTCCACCTTTTCTTGATCATCTTTGCTGGCTTTGATGTGTCTGTTTGCATACCTTTCATTCATCTGTTCTTTGTAATTCTTTATATCTCTACTTTCCCTCTCCCCAGAGTCTGAAGAAGGGTCTTGACCCAAGATTTTGCCAATTCCTTTTCTCCAGAGTTGCTGCCTGACCCACTGAGTTACTCCAACATTTTGTGTCTATCTTCAATGCTAAATCAAATCTCTGAGTCTGTAATGCATTTCCTGAAATGTTCTGGGGCCATTAAATAGAAGCATGATCTGCATTTCCTTTTTACAAGAAGCACAAAGTTAACGTGAAGGTTAAGTAAGCAGTGGGGAAGACTTATTTACAAAATAATATGTTTGTCTTGGCAGCAACATGACAAAGTTCTGCTTCCTACAATGAAAGATTGCTTTATGAGGAAGGAATAAAAACATTGGGCCAATACTCTCCAGAGTTTAGAAGAATGGGTAGTGATCCTTTTGAAATGGAAAGCATTCTGCAAGTTGCTTTAAGAAATTGTTTCCTCTGCTGGGGGAATAGAGATATTCCTAGGATAAAGGGTTGGCCACTCAATTGAGATAGTCATAAAGTCATACACTTATACAGCTTGACCAAATTGGCATACTGGGATCTCCCATTTGCTTGCAGTTGGCCCATGGATCTTCAAAGCATTCCTGCCCATACATCTGTGTAAATGTCCTTTAAAAGTCATAATTGTATCTGCTTCTATAGTTTCCTCTCAAAGCTCATTCCAGATAACCCCGTGCTCTAAATGAAAAGGTTGTCCAGAGATCCCTCTTAAATCTCTGTCCTCACACCTTGAGCAATGTCCTCTAGATTTAGAATATTCTACCCTGAGGAAAACGACTGTGAGCATTCGCTTTATCCATACCCCACTGGATTGAAAGATCACTTCTCAAACTCTCAACCTTCTATACACCAAAGGGAAATATACCCTGCCTACCCAACCTCTCTCTATAACCCAATACTGCAAGCTCAGATGACATCCTGTTAAATCACTGCACTCTTTCTATTTTAATGACGTCCTTTACCTAGAGCTGGGTGTTCATAACTATTCTGCCTCAGAAGGCAGTGGAGGCCAGTTCGTTGGATGCTTTCAAGAGAGAGCTGGATAGAGCTCTTAAGGATAGCGGAGTGAGGGGGTATGGGGAGAAGGCAGGAACGGGGTACTGATTGAGAGTGATCAGCCATGAATGGCGGTGCTGGCTCAAAGGGCTGAATGGCCTACTCCTGCACCTATTGTCTATTGTCTATTGTCTATTCTAATACTTCAAGTGTGGTCTCATCAATGAGATGCAAAATTTCTTCTCTCACCGTGTTGTATTCCCAGAGACAGAGATGATGCATTGACCCAAGTATCTTAAAAAAACTGGGAAGTTATTTTTGTTGCTTACTTTCCTTTTTCTTTCCCAGTTTTGCTTTAGTTCAGTGATACAGCGTGGGAAAAGGCCCTTTGGCCCACCAAGTCCACGCCATCCAGTGGTCCCTGTTACACACTACAGGTAATTTACAATTTTTACCAAAGCCAATTAACCTACAAACCTGTACGTCTTTGGAGTGTGTAAGGAAACCTAACACCTGGGGAAAACCCACATGGTCACGGGGAGAACGTACAAACTTCGTACAAACAGCACCCACAGTCAGGATTGAACCTGGGTCACTGGCGCTGTAAGGCAGCAACTCTACCACAGTGTCAGCATTTTCTTAAAGAAAGGAATATCAGTTGATGACATTTACCATGTGACCAACTGTTCCCTCCCTATATGTTGCCATCCATTTGTAGCAGAGTTTTCAGAGCCTGATGAAATGATATTGTTACAAAATATAAATTATTTTAAACTTTTAAAACGATTAAATTATCACCTTTCCTCCAGTGTTTTAGTGAATAAACAAGAGAAGATATTGGGACATACTGTATGTGACTTCACGAGTTCTGCAGAATCTATGATAAGATCTAATTTTTAATCACAGTACTGAGATATCCTGATAATTAATGAGAACAAAAAAATATATATATATATAAATTATTCCTAACATTCCTCATAATGCATTTGGATTGCCAAAGTCAGCAATCAATTAATTAGATAGAGTAATTAAATTTTCCATTTAATTTTTGATATATGAAATGACAACTGAGTTGATAACTGCATTATGAATAATTCCACTTATTAATTATTAACCATTACTCTATTTCAGTAAAGAAATTTGGGTCTAACATTTAGTGAAATATAGATATAACCTCCGAAATGCGAAAAGGAGCTACAGTTGTATCAGCTATTGAGTCCAGTCCAATCTGCATTCCTATCTATTAGAAATTGGACCACCTTGTAAGAAGTTTGACATCCACAGTGCTAAATAAGTTGTTGAACATCATGAGGAATCCCAATTGACGTTCATTTCACACTGATGTTTGGTACAGCACTTTATTATACCACTTCAGCATTTTCCAGTTCTGCATGATTTCAATTAAAATACAATACGCATCCTTCACTCTGCCTGGAAATTATGCTTTTCAGATGCACTGATTTCAGAAATTGCAAAATCACACATATCTCTAAAACCGTGCTTTCTAATTAATTTATTGAAACTTGAGTATGCTGCAGTTATTTTCCTCTGCAGTGCCTTCTGTGTGAATTTGTCAACCCGTACACTGGAGATTGGGTCTAGTTTTCATAATCTCAGCCAGTTTCAACACTGGCATTAACAGCAGAAAATGTAATACCTTGATAATTTCATTTTAATAAGCTGCTTGAGAGTAAAGAATTCAAACTCTCATAACATTATTCATTTCATTTTCCAATGGAGCAGTAAAGACTAATTCTGCTACCTTGCCAATAGAAGTTTGAGGGATTTCAAAATGAGTTCATCTTAAAGATGAAAAGAATGGCAAATGACCATATCTCCGGGTTTCACCAGAATGGTGTTTTATTTCTTTCATTATTTGTGCTGTATGACTTCACTACATAATACGATTCACTGAGCTGGCATTATCAATAACATCAGAAAAATACTGGGAATATCAGGTCAGCCTTCAAAAATCCTAGCAATCTACGAATGGGAGAAATAAATCCTGTTTGACATCTACTGGGAGTGGAGGAGGGGGGGTGACGTGGAAATTAATAAGTGTGCTTATTAACTCATTAGTGCATTTGGTACTAATGCTGATCAGTACAAACATACAGAACAAACACTTGTTTAAGGCTTCACTTCATGAATCAAACACTAGCAATGTTAGATACGTCAGAAAAGAGAGAAACATAAGGTAGATTTCAGTCGGGGAGATAATGGGGATATCTTTGTTTTGATTAGTGATCCCAGATCTGAAATGTTAACTGCTTTTTCTACCACTGCTCAGATGCAACTTGACCTCCTCAGGGTTTTCAGCATTTTCTTTATTTAATTCAGACCTGCAGTTTTATGAATTTCATTTTGCAGAACAGGTCTTACCATGGCGTGAGTACGACAGTTTAATATTCAGTTAAACTCTTTTCCTTTTGACTATCTCTCTGCCTGCGGCCAATAATTCTTTTTCAATGCATGTTTGTCTCAAAGTTGCAATGCAAGATTTTGTTATGATGGTGTCTTTTATTTGCACATTATGAAAATTCCATCACGATCTTTCAAAGAGGAACTGATTGTACTTTTAATATTTGCTGGAAATTCTTCACTGGAAATCGAGATGTTGGTTTTGTTTAGAACGAAGATAGACACAAAAAGCTGGAGTAACTCAGCGGGTCAGACATCTTTGGAGAAAAGGGATAGGTGATGTTTCAGGACGAGACCTTTCATCAGACTGATAGTGAGGGGAAAGAGAATAGAGGGAGAGAGATGCATCACCTATCCCTTTTCTCCAGAGATGCTGCCTGACCCACTGAGTTACTCCAGCTTTTTGTGACTATCTTCACTGTAAATCAGCATCTGCGGTTCCTTCCTAACACACTGTTGGTTTTGTTTAGTTTTAGTTTAGTTTAGTTTAGTTTATTTTGGAGATACAGCACAGAAACTGGCCCTTCTGCCCATTGTGTCTGTACCGACCAGCGGTCACCACACATTAATACTATCCTACACATACTTGGGATAATTTTCCAGTACAAAATCCTCCTCATGACCTACAAAGCCCTCCATAACCTGGCCCCATCCTACCTGACTGACCTCCTCCACAGACACACTCCCACCCGTACCCTCCGCTCTGCTGCTGCTAACCTCCTTTCCCCCCCTATCCGGACCAAACTCAGATCCTGGGGGGACAGGGCTTTCTCCATCCCTGCTCCCACCCTCTGGAACTCACTACCTCAGACCATCAGAGACTCCTCCTCACTCACCACATTCAAAACATCACTGAAGTCTCACCTGTTCAGCACTGCCTTCAACCACTGACCGTCACCTCACCTTATTTTTCCTTTTCTGTTCGTTTACTTATTATTATTTTTTTTTCTATGTTTTAGTAAACCCTGTAAAGCGTCTTTGAGTTTTTAGAAAAGCGCTATACAAATGTAATGCATTATTATTATTATTACACTTATACCAAGCTAATTAACCTACAAAACGACGTCTTTGGAGTGTGGGAGGAAAACAAAGTTCTCAGAGAAACCCCATGCAGGTCATAGGAAGATCGTACAAACTCCGTATAGACAAGCACCCGTAGCTAGGACCAAACCCGGGTCTCTGGCGTTGTAAGCAATGCAAGGCAGCAACTCTACCGCTCTGCCACCATGCTGCCCTAACGTGCTATCCTAGTTCTGTATATTTCTTAATGGGTAGAATGTTATTAACTGTTAACTAAATCAGCCCAGGATGTCAGTCTCGGCTGAATGAGGGCACTCTGGTCTTTGTGTCAGAAGATTGCTTTCTAGAGACTGGCACACGTAATTTAAGCTGACATTGCAATGCAGTATTATTTATTCATTCATGGAATGTAGGTTTTTACTGAAAACAAGTGTTTATTGACCATCTATAATTACTTATGGAAATGCTATCAGTGCTGAGACACTTCAAGAAAAGCAGTGCCTTACATAGGGAATTCTAAGATTTTGTTTAAGCGATGGTGAAAGAAAGATTATTTTATTGACACCTTCTTTGTTTAAGAATGATTTTGTTCTTTTTAGGTTTCTTTTATTCAATGAATAAAACAGATGAATAGTATTATCCCAAACTGTTCAATCTTATTGGCAATTTAATGAAAGAATAAAATAATATTTTCTTATTATGGTTCAGATGCATAATAATCAGACAATGAGTGCTTGCACTTGTTAAAAAGATAATATCTTGAATAGTTTGGCTCAGTTTAAAAATAAAACTTGGAAACAGGTCCTTCAGCCCACTGAGTCCACCCTGACCATTGATCAGCCTTTTAGACTATTTCCGTTATCCCATGTTCTCATCCATTCCCTACACATTATTGGTAGCTTTCCAAGGCCTATTAACCTACAGACCTGTATGTTTTTGGGAATTGGGAGGAAACCGGAGCACCTGCAGGCAACCCACGCTGTCACAGGAAGAATATACAAACTCCACACAGTCAGCACCTGGGGTCAGGATCAAACCCGGTTCTCTGGCTCTATGAAGCAGCATTAATATCCGCTGTGCCTTTGCACTGCCCGGCTGTGCCTCTGTGTCACCCTAATTTATAGATAAGACCTTAATCCCAATCATATTTTGGGAATTTTTCAAAATATTTATTTTAAACCCTGAAATATATTGTTACTATTCAAAAGCAAATGCTAAAATGATCCTTTTTCTGTTTTAGAGCCAGCACAGTGATGGAACAATCCACATTACTGTATGTGTTTAATCCTTCCCTCTAGTGCTATCTATGTGCATTCTTCCTATGGGTTTATGGGTTTCTTTCACATGATCCAGGTTCCCTCCACGTCCCAAAAGCTTGCTGCTTAGTAAGCTAATTGACAATGTTAGATGTTCCCTAGTGTGATGGGAGGCAGGAGATTTGGAGAGAGAGAGGGTTAATGAGAATGTGAGAGGAAAAAAATGAGATTAGTGTGGACGAATGCTTGATGGTTGGTTGTGGATGTGATGTGCTGTATGAATTCATGACACTAAATGTTAATGAGTTCATACAACCTTTTGCTGATTGAGCTTGAATGTTAAAGGTCAGGTACGGCTTCTCATGGCAGGAAAAAGTGACGAATATGTTGGGTAAAGACATAGCCTTAACTATACTGATTTCACTGAGATTGGCTCTGTAGTGGACGTACTGGTTGGGATCATCACTCATATGCCACCATGAAGCAAAGGTAAATTGGAATCAAATGTTTTTTCCTAATTCAAGGAGATTCCTCCACAATACCTGTTGTTTGATGGAAACAAAGTGAGGTTGAGAAAGGAATAATACAGGGGTTAGGACTGCTCTCTGAATTGATGTTAGAATTGTCACATGGTCAAAATGATGTCCGATGTACCTCCAGATTGGCAGAATTCACACAGTCATTTGGGGAAGAACTTCAGCAACTCTGAAGAAGCAGTTGAAAAGGGCACTGGCAATAATGTTCCCTAATTAAATTTGACCACAACTCGAGAGGACAGGAGTGGATCCATTAATACAACTTCTATCAGGAAGGGAGTTAACCGGGGTTCTACCTTATCCCCTATTCTGCTTAAACTATTTATGGTTAATTTGTGGCAATTTAGACAAAATGGATGCAGGTTTTAATTTCATAGGGTTATTAGCTACACAATAGGGTTATTGGCACCGTGGAAGATGATGAAAGGGCCATTTGGCTACTCATGCACAGCAAGACCCAGATGCAGACTGTATTGATATTGAGGTTTTAAGTCAACAACCTTATCATCCATATAACCTGGGGACCTCAGAGGCACCATCAACATGTTTACAGTGGTTTCAAGGGAACTGTTTTTTAAAAGGGGAGTCAGCTATCAAGTGCTTCAATACTATGTATTTTGTGCTGGTTTTTAGAGATCCAGTACGAAAACAATCCCTTCTGCCAACCGACCAACAGTCCCAGCACATTAACACCATCCTACACATACTAGGGACAATTTACATTTATACCAAGCTAAGTAACCTACAAACGTGTATGTCTTTGGAGTGTGGGAGGAATCCGAAGATCTCGGAGAAAACCCACGTGGTCATGGGGAGAACGTACAAACTCAGTACAGGATCAGGATCAAACCTGATCTCTGGCGCTGTAAGTGCTGTAAGGCAGCAACTCGACCACTGTGCCATTGTGCCACCTAGTAATTAAAGACAATTATGCTAAGACTTAGCAGCAATCAGCAGCAATCAGCAGCAGTAGCAGCAATCAGCAGCAGTCAGCAGCAATCAACAGCAGTCAGCAGCAATCAGCAGCAGTCAGCAGCAATCAGCAGCAGTCAGCAGCAATCAGCAGCAGTCAGCAGCAATCAGCAGCAGTCAGCAGCAATCAGCAGCAGTCAGCAGCAATCAGCAGCAGTCAGCAGCAGTCAGCAGCAGTCAGCAGCAATCAGCAGCAGTCAGCAGCAGTCAGCAGCAGTCAGCAGCAGTCAGCAGCAGTCAGCAGCAGTCAGCAGCAGTCAGCAGCAGTCAGCAGCAGCAGCACCAAGCTGTGTTGCTTGGGAAGTATTGTGTGTGGATTGTGTGGGGATAGTAAGGAGTAAGACCTGTGTGATCTCCCGGACAAGTTTCGATCGCCTAGCTTGGGGTCGGAGAGGAATTTCCCGGATTTTTTTTTCCCAAATTGGCCTGGGTTTTTAATCCAGTTTTTCGCCTCTCCCAGGAGATCACTCAGTTCTTTTGGGTGGGCGGTTGGAGCGGTTGGAGCAGCGGCCAGGCGGTAGGTTTAGTAACCGAGCACGGGGCTTTGTTTGGGGAGTATGAGTGCCAGGGCAGTTTATTGTTCTGGGTGTCGGATGTGGGGAATCTGGGAGTCTGATAGTCTTCCAGACATCCACATCTGCACCAGGTGTGACGAGATGGGGCTCCTAAGGGACCGTATTAGGAACCTGGAGCGGCAGATTGATGACCTCCGTCTGGTCAGGGAGAGTGAGGAGGTTATAGATAGGAGTTACAGAGAGGTGGTCACTCCTAGACCACGGGAGGTAGACAAGTGGGTCACGGTTAGGGGGGGCAAGGAGCAGAGGCAGGGACTAGGGAGTACCCCTTGGAAATAAGTACTCCTGTTTAAGTACTGTTGGGGGGGACAGCCTACCTGGGGGCAGCGACGGTGCCCGGGCCTCTGGCAAGGAGTCCGGCCCTGTTTCTCAGAAGGGTAGGGAAAGGAAGAGGAGAGCGATAGTAATAGGGGACTCTATAGTGAGGGGGTCAGATAGGCGTTTCTGTGGACGCAGTCGGGAGACCCGGATGGTGGTTTGCCTCCCTGGTGCCGGTGTCCAGGATGTGTCTGAGCGTGTCCAGGATATCCTGAAAGGGGAGGGAGAGGAGCCAGAGGTCGTGGTACATATAGGTACCAACAATATAGGTAGGATAAGGGAAGAGGTCCTGAAAGGAGAATTTAGGGGGCTAGGAAGAGAGTTAAAAAAAAGGACTTCCAAAGCAATAATCTCAGGCTTACTGCCTGTGCCACGCGATAGTGAGAATAGGAATGGAGTGAGGTGGAGGATAAATACGTGGCTGAGGAACTGGTGCAGGGAGCAGGGTTTCAAGTTTCTGGATCATTGGGACCTCTTCTGGGGGAAGTATGACCTGTACAAAAAGGACGGGTTGCATCTGAACCTGAGGGGAACCAATATCCTGGCGGGGAGATTTGCTAAGGTAATTGCGGAGACTTTAAACTAGTACGGTTGGAGGGAAGGACTCAAACACAGATAGCTAATAGGCAGTGTGTGAGGCAGGAGGCAGAAAAGGGAAACACTCAGACCCAATATGTAGGAGAGAAAGAAGGGAAAAGAAATAAACTGAGAATAAGAAATGATGGGTCCCTTAAATGTGTATATTTTAATGCTAGGAGCATTGTAAGAAAGGTGGATGAGCTTAGAGCCTGGATTGACATCTGGAAGTATGATGTTGTGGCGATCAGTGAAACATGGTTGCAGGAGGGTTGCGATTGGCAATTAAATATTCCAGGATTTCATTGTTTCAGATGTGATAGAATCGGAGGGGCAAGAGGTGGGGGTGTTGCATTGCTTGTCAGGGAGGATATCACAGCAGTGCTTTGGCAGGACAGTCTAGAAGGCTCGATTAGGGAGGCTGTTTGGGTGGAACTCAGAAATGAGAAAGGTTTAGCAACACTTATAGGGGTGTATTATAGACCGCCAAATAGGGAACGAGAATTGGAAGAGCAAATATGTAAGGAGATAGCAGATATTAGTAGTAAGCACAGAGTAGTGATTGTGGGTGATTTCAATTTTCCGTATATAGACTGGGAATCACATTCTGTTAAAGGGCTGGATGGTTTGGAGTTTGTAAAATGTGTGCAGGATAGTTTTTTGCAGCAATACATAGAGGTGCCTACCAGAGAAGGGGCAGTGTTGGACCTCCTGTTAGGAAATGAGATGGGTCAGGTGACGGAGGTATGTGTTGAGGAGCACTTTGGGTCTAGTGATCACAATGCCATTAGTTTCAATATCATTATGGAGAAGGTCAAATCTGGACCAAGGGTTGAGATTTTGGATTGGAGAAAGGCTAATTTTGAGGAGATGAGAAAGGATTTAAAAGGAGTGAAATGGAAATTTTTGTTTTATGAAAAGGATATAATAGAGAAATGGAGGATATTTAAAGGTGAAATTTTGAGAGTACAGAGTCTTTATGTCCCTGTTCGGTGGAAAGGAAAGAATAATAATTTGAAAGAGCCGTGGTTTTCCAGGGAAATTGGACACTTGGTTCGGAAAAAGAGGGAGATATACAATAAATATAAGCGGCAGGGAGTAAATGAGGTTCTTGAGGAATATAAAGAATGTAAAAGGAATCTTAAGAAGGAAATTAGAAAAGCGAAAAAAAGATATGAGGCTGCTTTGGCAAGTAATGTAAAAGTAAACCCCAAGGGGTTCTACAGATATGTCAATAGCAAAAGGATAGTGAGGGATAAAATTGGTCCATTAGAGAGTCAGAGTGGACAGCTATGTGCTGAGCTGGAAGAAATGGGGGAGATATTAAACAATTTCTTTTCTTCGGTATTCACCGAGGAGAAGGATATTGAATTATGTGAGGTAAGCGAAACAAGTAGAGTAGTGATGGAAATTATGAGGATTAAAGAAGAGGAGGTACGGACACTTTTGAAAAATATAAAAGTGGATAAGTCTCCAGGTCCTGATAGGATATTCCCTAGGACATTGAGGGAAGTTAGTGCAGAAATAGCAGGGGCTATGACGGAAATATTTCAAACGTCATTAGAAACGGGGATGGTGCCGGAAGATTGGCGCATTGCGCATGTTGTGCCTTTGTTTAAAAAAGGTTCTAAAAGTAAACCTAGCAATTATAGACCTGTTAGTTTGACGTCTGCGGTGGGAAAATTAATGGAAAAGATACTTAGGGACAATATATATAATTATTTGGATAAACAAGGCCTGATTAGAAACAGTCAACATGGATTTGTGCCTGGAAGGTCTTCTTGAATTTTTTGAAGAGGTTACCAGGGAAATTGATAAGGGCAAGGCTGTGGATGTTGTCTATATGGACTTCAGTAAGGCATTTGACAAGGTTCCACATGGAAGGTTGATTAAGAAGGTTAAATCGTTGGGTATTAATAGTGAGGTTGCAAGATGGATTCAACAATGGCTGAATGGGAGATACCAGAGGGTAATGGTTGACAATTGTATGTCAGGTTGGAGGCCAGTGTCTAGTGGAGTACCCCAAGGATCTGTGTTGAGTCCACTGTTGTTTGTCATTTACATTAATGATCTGGATGATGGTGTGGCAAATTGGATTAGTAAATATGCAGATGATACTAAGATAGGTGGTGTAGTTAATAATGAAGTAGAGTTTCAAAGTCTACAGAGAGACTTGGGCCTTTTGGAAGGGTGGGCTGAAAGATGGCAGATGGAGTTTAATGCTGATAAGTGTGAGGTGCTGCATTTTGGTAGGACAAATCAAAATAGGACGTACAGGGTAAATGGTAGGGAATTGAGGAATGCAGTGGAACAGAGGGATCTGGGAATAACTGCATTGTTCCCTGAAGGTGGAATCTCATGTGGATAGGGTGGTGAAGAAGGCGTTTGGTATGCTTGCCTTTATAAATCAGAGCATCGAGTATAGAAGTTGGGATGTAATGTTAAAATTGTACAGGGCGTTGGTGAGGCCGAATCTGGAGTATGGTGTGCAGTTCTGGTCGCCAAATTATAGGAAGGATGTCGACAAAATGGAGAGGGTACAGAGGAGATTTACTAGAATGTTGCCTGGGTTTCAGTACTTAGGCTACAGAGAGAGGTTGAACAGGTTGGGTCTTTATTCTTTGGAGCGTAGAAGGTTGAGGGGGGACTTGATAGAGGTTTTTAAAATTTTGAGAGGGACGGACAAAGTTGACGTGGGTAGGCTTTTCCCTTTGAGAGTGGGGAAGATTCCAACAAGGGGACATAGCTTCAGAATTGAGGGACAAAAGTTTAGGGGTAACATGAGGGGTAACTTCTTTACTCAGAGGGTGGTGGCTGTATGGAATGGGCTTCCGGTGGAAGTGGTGGAGGCTGGCTCGATTTTATTATTTAAGAGTAAATTGGATAGGTATATGGATAGGAGGGGATTAGAGGGTTATGGTCTGAGTGCAGGTAGATGAGACTAGGTCAGGGAGAATGGTCGGCGTGGACTGGTAGGGCCGGACAGGCCTGTTTCCGTGCTGTAGTTGTTATATGGTTATATGGTTATATGGTTAATTGAAATCTATTCTATAAGGGATGCACGATGATGCTACAAATGAGAAAATGTCACAGATTGACGAGCAAACCGAAGCTACAATGCATTCAGAAAGTATTCAGACCCCTTCACCTATTCCACATTTTATTACGTTACAGCCTTATTTCCAAATGGATCAAATTCATTTTTTTCATCAATCTACACACATACCCCATAATAAAAAAAAGCAAAAACAGGTGTTTAGAAATGTTTGCAAAGTAATTAAAAAGAAATAACTGAAATATTATATTTACATAAGTATTCAGACCCTTTACTCAGTACTTTGTTGAGGTACCTTTGGCAGCGATTACAGCCTCAAGTCTTCTTGGATATGACGCTACAAGCTTGGCACATGTATTTGGATAATTTTTCCCATTCTTCTCTGCAGATCCTCTCACGTTCTGTCAGGTTGGATGGGGAGCATCGATGCACAGCTATTTTCAGGTCCCTCCAGAGATGTTTGATTGGGTTCAAGTCAAGGCTCTGGCTGGGCCACTTAAGGACATTCACAGACTTGTCATGAAGCCACTCCTACGTTGTCATGACTGTGTGCTTAGGGTCATTGTCCTCTGCCCCAGTCTGAGGTCCAGAATGCTCTGGAGCAGGTTTTCATCATGGATCTCTCTGTACTTTGCTCCGTTCCTCTTCCCCTCGTTCCTGACTAGTCGCCAAGTTCCTGCCACTGACAACCATCCCCACAGCATGATGCTGCCACCACCATGCTTCACCGTTGGTATGGTATTGGCCAGGTGATGAGCGGTGCCGCTTGGCATTCAGGACAATGAGTTCAATCATGGTTTCATCAGACCAGAGAATCTTATTTCTCATGGTCTGAGGGTCCTTTAGGTGCCTTTTGGAAAACTCCAAGTGGGCTGTCATGTGCCTTTTACTGAGGAGTGGCTTCAGTCTGGCCACTCAACCATAAAGGCCTGATTGATGGAGTGTAGCAGATATAGTTGTCCTTCTGGAAGGTTCTCCCATCTTCACAGGGGAACTCTGGAACTGTCAGAGCGACCATCGGGTTCTTGGTCACCTCCCAAACCAAGGCCCTTCTCCCCTGATTGCTCAGTTTGGCCGGGCAGCCAGCTCTATGAAGAGTCCTGTTGGTTCCAAAGTTCTTCCATTTAAGAATGACGGGGGCCACTGTGCTCATCGGGACCTGCAAAGCTGCAGAAATTGTTTTATACCCTTTCCCAGATCTGTGCCTCGGAGGTCTACGGACAATTCCTTCGTCGTCATGGCTTGGTTTTTGCTCTGACATGCACTGTCAACTGTGGGACCTTACATAGACAGGTGTGTTCCTTTCCAAATCATGTCCAATCAAGTTGTAGTAACCGGGCGGCACGGTAGCGCAGCGGTAGAGTTGCTGCTTTACAGCGAATGCAGCGCCGGAGACTCAGGTTCGATCCTGACTACGGGTGCTGCACTGTAAGGAGTTTGTACGTTCTCCCCGTGACCTGCGTGGGTTTTCTCCGAGATCTTCGGTTTCCTCCCACACTCCAAAGACGTACAGGTATGTAGGTTAATTGGCTGGGTAAATGTAAAAATTGTCCCTAGTGGGTGTAGGATAGTGTTAATGTGTGGGGATCGCTGGGCGCCACGGACTTGGTGGGCCGAAAAGGCCTGTTTCCGGCTGTATATATATGATATGATATGATATGATATGATATGATATGATATGATATGATATGATATTTCAAGGATAATCAATGGAAACAGGATGAACCTAAGCTCAATTTTGAGCGTCATAGCAAAGGGTCTGAATTCTTATGTCATTGTGATATTTCAGTTATTTATTTTTAATTACTTTGCAAAAATTTCTAAACACCTGTTTTCTCTTTTTTATTATGGTGTGTAGATTGATAATTTAAAAAAATGAATTTAATCCATTTTAAAATATGGCTGTAATACAACAAAATGTGGCAAAGGTCTGAATACTTTCTGAATGCACTGTATAATACAATAAATGCAGCAGAAACTTAACAACTACATTGAACAATAAGGATCATCAAATCGGCCAGAGGAAAACAATTAGGAACCTCTAAAGAATGAAGAACAATAATTCAAATGAGAGGGAATGAAAGCACAATGGAAAAAGCTGAAAGCATTTTAATAGCATATTTTGAAAGAATCAAAACTCTGTTACAATTTTGTGGACTACATATCACAAATATCAATGAAAAATTGATCAAATGAAATAAAGGCACAAATGATTTATCCAGGATTATATTTTAAGACCCATTTACCCCATATTCTAAAAAATATGAATTGGTTCCAAATCCAACCCTATAATTATTTTATTATCTTAAAGTTGATAAGAATCAAAGATGTCTACAAAGAAAGACTTTTAGCAGGAGTAAAAAGCAACATGAAAATATAAAATAAAAATGCAGATGCAGGAAATCTGAAATGAAATCTGCAAATTCGGAAAACTAATCGGGTCGGGTAGAATCTGAGAGAAGAGAAAAAAAAAGTTTCATGTCTTATTTATCATGCTTAGTAACATCTTTGATTTGACAGGTCAAATTTGGCATATATATGTTAGCAAATGAATGCCGCTAAAAAATGTGAAAATTTAACTTTTCCTGACTGGAAATTTATTAATTAGAATACACGTTCATATTATCCTAATTCACTATTTCATGATTATCCTGGAGTAGCATCCATTCATACTGAGACTCCACATGTTTTTGGGACCTGTTTCCATGCTCAATGATTCTATGATTCCATGGTCCAATCCAGATATCATTCATGCATTGTATGAAGATTTCAGCCTTATAAATCCCTGAATTATATCAACCATTTTAAGCCTGTAACCATGTGTTCAACCCATATAAATTAATTATTAGTAGTCCATTGAGTTTATTTCTCATGTTCCATAAATACCTTACTCGTCTCCAAAACTATAACTCCCTGGTAGCTTCATGTCAGGTATCCCAACCTTTCTTCTGAAACATGACCTTAACATTTTTATTTACCGAGTCTCCAGAACCAGAATTTTACTCGAAGCAAGATATTTTTAAACAATATCTGGAGATGCTGAACATAAAGCGTGGGATCATATTGTCAAAGTGGAAATGAAAAGAAGTACGACAACTTTTCTTAAAGGGTTGTTATTTTTGGAATGAATAACCAGCTGGAGTGGAATTATTTGATCGGATTTATTCAGAAAACAGGTTTCTTAAACAGGAGATAATCAACTGTGTAAACTTGAAGACAAGCCAACATTACGATAGCAAATCCAATTCTAAGATCTCGACAACAGGAGTAAAGTTTGAAATTTGATATGAGTAGTCTGCCAGCATTACCTGGGGACCTCTATTGTTAAACAGCTTGATTTAAAATATTAAAGAATGCAGCAACTAAATAGTCCAATATATCTTTGTCAATGTACAGTTTACATTTAAGCCCCTGTTAGCTTTGATTTACAGCATGCCTGCAATTTTGTGTTGTATATTCAAGAGTCAAGAGTGTTTCATATGTCCCAGGCCGAGGGGGCTTTGGTCTGGGAGCAATGAAACCTACCTGGCAAAAGGCTACTCCAGGCGAACGTCGGCACCTGGTGGTGGAGGAGGTGCGCCGCCAAGAAGAAGCAGCCAGGTGTGCCAAAGCTATATCTCAAGCCAAGCAAGGCCACTGGATGAGGTGGGATGGCATTGAGAGGAGGAAGATCACATGGAGTGAGCTGTGGAGCATGGAGTCAAGTATGTTGAACTTTATTATCAGAGTCACATATGACGTCCTTCCCTCTCCCACAAACTTAAATCTTTGGCTGGGAGAGGATCCAGCCTGCCCCCTGTGTGCAGTTCCAACAAACCTCAAGCACATCCTGGTCGGTTGTAAGACCAGCCTAACACAAGGCAGATACACCTGGCGACACAACCAGGTGCTGAGGTGTTTGGCAGCTGCACTCGAGTGCAAGAGAGTTACCACCAACGCCATGCCTATCAATGCCCAGTTAACATTCCCGCAAATTCCATCCTTCATCCGGGAAGGAGAGAAACGGAAGACTACCACCTCGCCTCTCAACTCATGCCCACTGAGCGCAGCCAGAGACTGGGAAATGCGGGTTGACCTAGGCCAGAGGTTTTCCTTCCCAGTTGAAATCGCAGCTACCAACCTGCGACCAGACCTCGTCCTCTGGTCCAACTCCTGTCGGCGTGTTTTCATCATTGAGCTGACGGTGCCCTGGGAGGAGGCTGTGGACGAGGCATATGAAAGGAAAAGGCTGAGATATTCTAACCTTGCAGTAGAGGCAGAGGAGCGAGGTTGGAGTGTAAGGGTGCATCCAGTGGAGGTGGGGTGCAGGGGCTTTGCAGCCAGTTCTAATGCAAGGCTCCTGAGGGAAGTAGGAGTCAGAGGGCAGGCCCAAAGGAGGGCAATCAAAGAACTTGCAAATGCCGCCGAACGGAGCAGTCACTGGCTGTGGCTGAAAAGAAAAGATACGGTCTGGGCTGCCACTTGACCATCTAGAGGCTAACCATAAGACACACACCCAGGTCTGATCACCCTGTGGTGGGCCTGCCTCGACTGTGGGCGTCTTGTGATAAAAGGCCGAAACACCCAGTGACGTTGAGGTACACAACTGAAGATGTGTCGGAATGGTAGCAATATCACCTAGTGGTCACCCCCAAGAACAACACCAGTCAATTGTAGTGCAAACCGTAGGGATTGTAACATCTAGTCCTACTAATCAATCTGAGCCTCTGTTAGCTTTGATTTACAGCATGCCTGCAATTTTGTGTTGTATATTCAAGAGTCAAGAGTGTTTCATATGTCCCAGAAATAATTCTTACTTGCAGCAGAACAACAGAATATGTAAACATAGTATTCTGTAAACAATATAATAAATGAGAAAAATAAGTTCATTGTATGTGTGTGTGTATATATCTATAGACATAGCGATCAGCCAAAACATTATAACCACCTGCCTAATATGCTGTTGGTCCTCCATATGCCACCAAAAACAGCGTTGACCCACGGAGGCATGGACTCTACAAGACCCCTGAAGGTGTCCTGTGGTATCTGGCACCAAAACATTAGCAGCCTTCAAGTCCTGAAAGTTGCGAGGTGGAGCCGCTGTGTATCGGACTTGTCGACCAACACATCCCACAGATGCTCAATCGGATTGAGATCTGGAGAATTTGGAGGCCAGGGCAACACCGTGAACATTTCATCATGTTCAGTGTGTGCAGTGTGGCACGGTGCATTATCCTGCTGAAAGAGGCCATTGCCGTCATGGAATACCATTGCTATGAAGGGGTGTACCTTGTCCGCAACAATGTTTAGGTAGGTGACACGTGTCAAATTGATGTCCGTGTGAATGGCCAGACCCAGGGTTTCCCAGCAGAATATTGCCCAGAGCATCACACGCCCTCCACCGGCTTGTCATCTTCCCACAGTCGGTTCGGATCAGACAGGATAGCCTTCTTGCCCTCGGGCATCGATGAGCCTTGGGCGACCAACACCCTGTCGCCGGTTTGTGGTTTGTCCCTCCTCGGACCACTGTCGGTAGGTACTCACCACTGCTGACCGGGAGCACCTCACAAGCCTTGCCATTTCGGAGATGCTCTGACCAGGTTGTCTGGCCATAACAATTTGGCCCTTGTCAAAGTTGCTCAGGTCTTTACTCCTGCCCATTTCTCCTGCATCCAACACATCAACTTCAAGAACTGACTGTTCACTTGTTCCCAAGGCTCATCGATGCGCGAGGGCAACAAAGGCTAACCCGTCTGGTCCGAACCAACAGAAGGTCTACTGTGGCACATGTCACAGAAAATTTAAATGGTGGTCACGGGTGGAATGTGTCACAATACACAGCGCATCACACCTTGCTGCATATGCGGCTGCACACGGGGGACCAACAGCATATTAGGCAGGTGGTCATAATGTTTCGGCTCATCAGGACATAATGTTTTGGCTGATCGGTGTATGTGTGTGTGTATTATATACATATATGTGTATATATGTATATGTACATATATATCAGTCTGAAGAAAGGTTTCGACCCAAAACATTGCCCATTCCTTCTCTCCAGAGATGCTGTCTGTCCCGCTGAGTTACTCCAGCATTTTGTGCCTATCTTTTATATATACATATAGGCATGTAATGCATATATATATACATCTAAAATATATATATATATATATATATATATATATATTTATATGTGTATATGTGTGTGCGTGTATATATAATATATACATATATTTATTTACAAAATGCTGGAGTAACTCAGCGGGACAGACAGCATCTCTGGAGAGAAGGAATGGGTGATGTTTTGGGTCGAAACCTTTCTTCAGACTGATATATATGTACATATACATATATATGTATATGGAGCATTTTGTGAATAAATCGATTTGTACCAGCATCTGCAGTTATTTTCTTATAATATATATACACATATAAATATATATATATATATATATATATATATATATATATATATATATATATATATATATATAAAACAAACAAAACTAGTGCAAAAAATAAAAATAAACACTGCCCCCAAGTCTATGTAGTTCAGCGCTGTGTAGTTCACACTTCTGGCAGTTGAACTTTAACTTGGAAAAATTGGTTTCATGATTCCTATGATCTGCATCACATGGACTGTTTTCAGCATTTTCATCTGCTTATTTTATGAAAATGAGCCAAATAATTAAATAAAACAAATTATGAACTGGAAGCTATCTACACCCTGCCAATTATAGTATGTGTCCAACTAATTAAAATTAGCTCTGATAATTCAACGTTTTGAATATAATATTTTTGATACTTCAATTTAACCTTCATTTCATCCATTAGCCTTTACTGTCGAAGTTTTCAAGCATTTTAGCACCATACAATTAACATCTAAAGCGGTTAAAAAAAAAATACTCCTGAGAGCCTAAATGGCAGATTACCAAAGTAATAGTTCGAGCTATTGTCTCGGGTCTTAAATTACTATGAATCCAGGAGTTAAATTCCAAAAAGATTATTTTCTAAATCATTTGAAATAATACAGCATGCTATTTGCAGCCACGCTGAAGCAGAAGCATAATGTTCTAATTAAGAAAGCAGCTCCATAAAATAAAAGCATCCCTCGTGGAACAGAACATATTGTTCTAAGAAACCAAAACTAATCAGTCTAGAAAGAATAACAACACCCTATTTTGTTGGTTCAAAGGCAAGATTCAATTTTACCGAGGATCCAGTTAAATGCTCTTCCTATCATTTCGCAAATAACACAAATTTTTACCGATTATTTTGGAAAATCAGATTGGCAAATGGTGAAAGAAAGTGGAAATGCTTCAAAAGTGCAACCGTGTAGTGGAATAGATTTTGGATTATGGCATATTTTCACCACCACTGATGCATCATTTACAAGCTGTGCAGCAAAACATTTGCAAACAGTACAATGTTCTCCAAGTACATTTCCATGCAAATCTGGTGTCGCTTCGCTTTCAGTGATGTTTTGAAAATAACCAATTCCTGCAAACCAGACATGCTGTACGGAGTCCCTGTAGACAAGAAAGCATGCATTGGGTCACTCAAAACCCACAGAATGTTATCAACAGTTTTGATGAGATGTAAAATAATAGTTTAGTTGCTAATTTATTAACAAGATCAGGACATTACTTAGTATTTGATAATGATATCCTAAGCTAGTGAATTGTGGATGAGCACCATTAAAATGTGACTATTTATAATTTATATAGGCGATTATAATGCCTATATATATAGTACTGATGGTTTAAAGAAATATTGCACAAAATGAACAAACAAATGGCAGCCCTATTTTTTAAAGATCAAGGCAATAAATGCAACACTACGTGCAAGTAGTTCAGACTGACATTGAAGTTAGCTTGATATAACTACTTTTATCAGCACACCACTGCATTTATCATTGAGTTACACCTTTTTTTCTCTCCCAACATTATGAGAAGTGTTGATCTGCTAATGGAACTTCACAGATTGTAGGCTGTAATTTTCCCCATCTGTCCTGAAAATTACCCTACAACATTACTGCCATAAAACATCCACTGATTCTGCCATTTTAAACAGCAACTGTGTTTCTCTTCCCTGCCACCTAAGACCGACCGGTAACTCATAACACCTGATGGCAGCAGGATCAATACAACATGTCTCTTAATTCTCATCCTGACTAACATATGGCACAGAATCATGGAATCTTTTCAGTGATTTAAGAACAGTCTAATGGCAGGACTATAGTTTGGAAAACACATGGGGGACTTGAATGACTTTTATTTATTTATTTTTTTATTTTCCAGTCAATACAATACAACAGATTGACCATACAGTTGTGAAAGTTAAATAGTACGAAATCATTGTGTCAAAAATAAAACAATATAATCACACACGATATTTTCTGACCGAAAAAAAGGTGTAGGCAGAAGCCAAAGCTTATTGTGCCTACCCTTAATACTTAACAAAATATAAATTTAAAAAACGCAACATCGTAAGTCAGAAGCAGATAAATAACCCTATCATTCTGAATAAGGTTGTATGACGGTATCGATGAGATCACTCAAGTTAACTTGCTATTGGAGTTAATAATAGCTAACAAATTCTTCACTGTGCAACTGCATAAAGACAGGGGGGTATTCTTTGAAGATTGAATCAAAATGCTGCTGTAACTCAGCGTGCAGCATCTCTGGAGGAAAGGAATAGGTAACATTTCAGGTCGAGACCCTTCTTCAGACTGAAGCTGCCTGACCCGCTGGGTTACTCCATCAATTTGTGTCTATCTTTGGTGTAATAATAATAATAATAATAATGCATTTTATTTATATAGCGCTTTTCATATACTCAAAGACGCTTTACAGAGATTTTGAGAACATAGGGAAATGAATAAATAGATAAATAAGTAAATAAATAAATGAACAGAGAAAGGAGACAGAAGGTGAGGTGACCTTCAGTGGTTGAAGGCAGTACTGAACAGGTGAGACTTCAGCGATGTTTTGAATGTGGTGAGTGTGGAGGAGTCTCTAACGGTTTGGGGTAGTGAGTTCCATAGGGTGGGAGCAGCGATGGAGAAAGCCCTGTCCCCCCAGGATCTGAGTTTGGTCCGGATGTGGGGGGATAGGAGATTGGCAGCGGCAGAGCGGAGGGTGCAGGTGGGAGTGTGCCTGTGGAGGAGGTCGGTCAGGTAGGATGGGGCCAGGTTATGGAGGGCTTTGTAGGTTATGAGGAGGATTTTGTACTGGATTCTCTGGGGGATGGGGAGCCAGTGGAGTTTATAAAGTACAGGGGTGATATGGTCACGGATCGAGGTGTGTGTGAGTAGACGGGCAGCGGAGTTTTGAATGTATTGAAGTTTATTGATGATTTTTGAGGGTGCGCCATAGAGGAGGCTGTTGCAGTAGTCCAGACGGGAGGTGATGAAGGTGTGGATGAGGGTTTCTGCAGCTGTGGAGGAGAGGGATGGACGGAGACGGGCAATGTTTTTGAGGTGGAAGAAGGCTGTCTTTGTGATGTGTTTGATGTGTTTGTCGAAGGAGAGGGTTTGATCAAGGATGATTCCAAGATTCCGGATGTGAGGTGAGGTGGATACTGGGAGACCATCAATGTTGAGGATGAAGTTTTGGGTGGATTTGGTGAGCGATTTTGGACCAATGATGATGATTTCAGATTTGTTGCAATTGAGTTTGAGGAAGTTTGATTGAAGCCAAGATTTTATTTCAGTGATGCAGTTTGTCAGTGTAGAGTGTGTGGTGGGGGAGATTGACTTGGTGGAGATGAGGAGCTGGATATCATCGGCGAAGCAGTGGAAGTTGAGACCATGACAGTGTAAACCAGCATCCACAGTTCCTTCCTATACAGTTCTGCTCTGAATCTGCATATCTAGCCCTGAGTATATAAGGCCTTGGATAGCAATACAAGCAATGCAAAATATTCCACAGGACAATGGAGCACCCATGGAGAAAACAACAGTTAATATTTCATGATGACCTGATGTCATGTGGAGGCTCAGAGAAAGCTAGCAAGCCGAAGACATCTGTATTGCTAGGATCTCAGTCGGATACTATCTTGCAATGTAAATTCTACACAGGAGTCAAGGATAACCAGGAGAAAACTATCATTACAATAACAGTAACAAAATAAAATCCAAAAACATTGATGCTAGAGATCTGAAGTAAATGCAGAATATGATGGAAATGTTCAGCAATAATTTCACAGATACAACATGGAAACAGAGCTAACACTTCAAAACAATTCCAAAATTAATTCTTCCATTCTGTTATGTATAATCCAATATAACTACAGCAGGCTGAATATGGATTTATAGGTACCTTGCTGATTGAAAACAAACAAGAAAAAATAAGGCACAAAATGCTGGTTCAGGCAGATCTCTGGAGAAAAGGTCGAGACCCTTCAGACTGAGAGTCAGGGGAGAGGGAAACGAGAGGTATGAAAAGGGACATAGAACAAATGAATGAAAGGTATGAAAGGAACAACTCAAAGCCAGCACCGATGATCAAGGAAAGGTGGAGTCCACAATGGGCCATTGTTGGCTGTGGAAAAAGAGATAATGAGGAGATACGAACAGTGAAACTAAGCAGGGCGACAGTGAAACTAGAAGGACGACTAGGGTGGGTGGTGGAGGGAGGGAGAGGTTACATGAAATTAGAGCAATCAATATTCTTACAGCTGGGTTGTATGCTGCCCAAGTGAAATGAAAGGCATATGTTAGCCATTGCAACAGTGAACAGTGCAGATATAATGAGTGTTTTTCATGCAGCCTGTAGCGGGAGTGATCGCTTCAGCCCGAAATAAGGCTAGACGCCAGGTTGGTGCAGTTGGGATGGCTTTATTAACACAGCAAGCTGCCAGCACACATATTCACTCTCTTCTCTCTCCACAACCCCTGCTGGAGAAGCCCCGCGGACTGGGCAGTGCCCAGACCCTGTCAGTCTCAGTGCCGAGGGTTCGGCCAAGGAATGGCGTAACTCTCAGGAGTCTCCACAAGCTCTTTCATTTCCCAAATATGCTGCACAGTGGGTAGAGAAAGTCTAATTAACAGGACACAAGGTGCTGGAATTACTCAGCGGGTCATGGCGCATCTCTGGAGAACATGGATCGGCGCCATTGCAGATTGGGACCCTTCTTCGGACTGAGAAAATAAGCATGTCACCTATCCATGTTCTCCAGAGATACTGCCAGACCTCCAGTACTTTGTGTCCGTTTGTGTAAACCAGCCCCTGCAGATTTTTATTTCTACCCAATAGTCTAGTTGTTGGCTGCATGTTTGCCTTTTGGGATGGAAATGATTCATTTCCTACTGCTCAATCAGTAAATAGGAGAGAAGTATTACAGTGGTTGATATTATGCATTCTGATGAATCTGCAGTTATTTGGGCCTAGATACTTTAAATGTGGTATTGCCATGGGAGAAATTTCCATCTTTATCAGATCCTTCCATTACCCTTTACATGCACTCATATAAACACAGATGAGATATAGGGATTGGTCTGCTTTATAGACACTCTCAAGCTGTTCATGCAGCTGAGCATCAATTATTTGATTGCGTGTACGAATGACAAGAAGCTAATGTTTAATTGTAGGTAATCCTGTGAGACTCATACTGTATCTCTGAAGAAAGACAAAAGGTGGCAGTTTAGGCATGCAACTGATTTTGTTCGTCTACCCAGCAGTAAATACCTCTTTTTATGTATCCTCACCAAATGTTCTTTCATGCACCTTATTAAATGAATACCCACCACCCTTCCCCCCATGGAGTGTGTCAGTTTGCACTAATAGCTGTGATGAAAGGGCAAGATGATACACCAAATTATGGAGGACTGGTCTCTCAAATACATCTCAAAATATTTAATGTAAAACTAATTCCTTGAAACAAGGTGACTGTAATTAGGCATACACGGCAAATAATTGGATACAAGAGCCCAGGAGTGGCAGTGCTAAATGTACGATATTGTCACATTAGAATGAACATCAATGGGATAAGTTACAGCGGCAGAGCACAACTCAATTACAGGGGCAGTGTATAATCCAATCTGCATTTGGTTTCTCCAGTTTAGAGAAGATGACATTGTAGGCATTGAATGGAGTACACTAGATTTGAAGGTACACAGTTATCCTCTGAAGCTGATATAAAATCTGAGGGGTAACATTTTCTCACAAAGGCTAGTGGATGTATGGAACAAGCTGCCAGAGGAGGTAGTTGAGGCAGGAACTATCCCAATGCTTAAGAAACAGTAAGACTAGTACATGGATAGGACAGGTTTGGAGGGGTATGGACAAAACGTGGGCAGGTGGGACTAGTGTAGCTGGGACATGTTGGCCGGTGTGGGCAGGTTGGGCTGAAGGGCCTGTTACCATGCTGTATCACTCTATGACTCTATGACTCTAAAATAAAGCCAGAAAGTACTGGAATCAATTAGCAGGTGAAACAACTTCAGTGGAACAAGAAACTAGGTTTCTTGAATTGAGTATAGGAGCAAAGAGGTCCTTTTGCAGTTGTACAGAGCCCTAGTGAGACCTCACCTGGAGTACTGTGTGCAGTTTTGGTCTCCAAATTTGAGGAAGGATATTCTTGCTATTGAGGGCGTGCAGCGTAGGTTTACTAGGTTAATTCCCGGAATGGCGGGACTGTCGTATGTTGAAAGACTGGAGTGACTAGGCTTGTATACACTGGAATTTAGAAGGATGAGAGGAGATCTTATCGAAACATATAAGATTATTAAGGGGTTGGACATGTTAGAGGCAGGAAACGTGTTCCCAATGTTGGGGGAGTCCAGAACAAGGAGCCACAGTTTAAGAATAAGGGGTAGGCCATTTAGAACGGAGATGAGGAAAAACTTTTTCAGTCAGAGAGTTGTGAATCTGTGGAATTCTCTGCCTCAGAAGGCAGTGGAGGCCAATTCTCTGAATGCATTCAAGAGAGAGCTAGATAGAGCTCTTAAGGATAGCGGAGTCAGGGGGTATGGGGAGAAGGCAGGAACAGGGTACTGATTGAGAATGATCAGCCATGATCACATTGAATGGCAGTGCTGGCTCGAAGGGCACCTATTGTCTATTGTCTATTGTCTATTGGTGTGGTTTAAGGTTGAGTTCCAGATAATGAAATCAGAGCATAAGTTTTGAAGGCATTCAGCAGCAGGTCAGATGGGTATGGGTTAATCAAACATCACACTCCAAATAATCGTTTTCCAACAGTCCCAACAATTTTTGATGTGATTTTATCGAGCCTCGTTGAGGTCTCACTTGGCATTCTTCCCTGTATTTTTTAGTTATGGAATTTGGTATTTCTAGTAATGTCAGATTTGTTCTTTATTCCTAAAAGTCTTGAGAAGCAGGTGAAGAGTCATATTCTTGAACCCGTTTGGTTGCTTTAAGGGAAGGAACTTCTGAAATCTGATCTAGTAAGAATTTGCAATGCATCCAATACAGACAATTTTCAAATTGGCAGCATTTCCATAAAGCTTTTGCTCTTGTGCAGGTAGGAACTGCAGATGCTGGTTTACACCGAAGATCGACACAAAAGATGAAGTAACTTAATGGGTCAGGCAGCATCTCTGGCGAAAAGGAATAAGTGACGAATCGGTTTGAGACCCTTCTTCAGACTGAGTCAGGGGAGAGGGAAACTAGAAATATGAAAGGGTACAAAGAACTAATGAATGAAAGGTATTCAAAGAACAAATCAAAGAAAAAACAGTGAAACTAAGCAGGACGATAGTGAAACTAGTAGGCCGTCTAGGGTGGGGGATGGACGGAGAGAGATGGAATGCAAGGATTATTGAAATTAGAGAAATCAATATTCATACCACTGGTTGTAAGCTGCCCAAGTGAAATATGAGGTGCTGTTCCTCCAATTTGCATTTGGCCTCACTCTGGCAGTGGAGGAGGCCCAGGACAGAAACGTCAGTATGGGAATGGGAAGGGGAGTTAAAGTGTTTGTTAAAGCTTTTGTTCTTGTTCTTCTGGATGGTGTAGGTTGTGAGTTTGGGAGTTGTTACTGATACATTTTGGTTGACTATTATAACATGAATTTTATATGGTACCCATTATTTATTTCAGCCACAGGCAAATGAAGAAACTGTTTAATGTCCCATGAGGAGATACTTGGGCTGACTTATTGAAGATTTTCAATTGTGCTGCTTAAATATCATTCACCAGGCCATGCTGTAACATTCTTCAGGTCTTTCAAGTACTGCTTTATGAGATGAGAAGTTCCAAAAAGGAATTGACCTGTATGTAGTTTGGGTCTTCTTAACTCAAGAGTTTTGCTTTGGAGAAGGTACCAGAGAGCTTACATTACTGATGAGAAGGCTGTTTTATGGGGAGATACTGTGTGTATTTCTTGTCAATGGATTTTAGAGGAATGAGTTATAATCTCACTGACATAAACACATCCCTTAAGGAACTGATAAGAAAGGTACTGAGACTTTTTCCCATGAATGGTCACATTAAATTAGACATTATAGCTTTATATTAAATGCTTTATTTTTAAGAATAACATTGGGAGATACTTCTTTGAAGCTTGTAAAGATTTGGTATTCCCAACCCAGGCCTTGATATATTATTGAACGCTAAAGAAATCAAGTGGAATATAGCATTGTGATAGATAAGCCATAATGTTATTGAAAAGTAGAGAAGGATTAGAGCTACCTCATCGATATTCCTTTATGTACTTGTGTTAAACTTAAGGCTGGAACCCAGCTATCTGAAGAAAAGAAAGATACTGCTTTAGCTATAGTTTCTTACATAATTTGAAATGCCAATCCATAGCTTTGAATCTAAATGGAACCAAGAAGTAAGATGCTTTCTAATATTTAAAAAATCAGATTTTTTTTAGGAAAGCACATTTGAACACTATCATATATTGATATTTCCTAATATTCTATAAATCATTTTATTTACCTTAAGCAGTATCAAAATACTGTTAATTATACTGTTATAAAAGACTGTTATCCCTTAGTTTGTCATAATATCTTCCGCTGCAGCTGTGGGAACAGAATATTGACTCCATAATTCAATTTGCAAAATAAATCTGCTCTCCAAATGCAGCATACATTTGGATTTGTTCTTTCTCCGCCATCTTATTGTTGATTATGCCACAAATCTATTTACTATTCTTAAATGCACTAACCACTTTTAAAAGCTCCCACAATATTAATTCACTGAAAATATGTCTGGATAAATACAAGTTGATTTTTAAAAAAAATTGAATCTCCTGATACTGAATGTTCAAATTATTAAATATTAAAGATGGATTTGGTCTGAACTGATCGGTAAATAGCACACCTATTGCATTATTCTTGAGACAGATCTTTTCCATTAAATCTAATAATGTTTGGTTTTACAATCTTGCACAAACTGAAGCGACTCTTGCTTTTTCCCTTCCTCTCCAATATATGACCTTCAGCAGTTATTATGCCCTGAGGAACGTGAAATTATCAATAATTTGTATCATTATTGCATGTTAGGGTTCCTCTGTTCTTTGATAGGATTCTGTGAATGTGCACACATAATAACAAAGTTAAATTTTCTTTTAGTTTGTTCTCTGATGTTTTCTGATATTTATTTACTGAAGGCACTAGATTTTTCAAAACTTTTGCCTCATGATTATAATGTAATTGCAATAATTTAGAGTTGATTTGTATATGTTAGTGAAGATACATTTTCACTATCCACAAGCATTGTTATATTGTGATACTTATTCCAGTTGCCTGTGACCACATGGGTTTTCTCCAAGTGCTCCAGTTTTCTACCACATTCCAAAGATGTGTGGGTTTGTAGGTTACTTGGCCTCTGTAAAATTGTCCCTAGTGTGTATAGAGTGGATGAGAAAGTGTGATAACATAGAACTAGTGTGAACGGCTGATCAATGTTCGATGTGAACTCAGTGGGCCAAAGGGCCTGTTTCCATGCTGTATCTCCAAACTAAAATTAGTAGCACCTCTGTGTACCTGTACAATTCCTTAATTGTATCTGTACGTTTCTGTTTCATTCTGCAATTTACTTGAGTATATTCCTTTGCTATCTTTTATTGCCGTGGGAGTGCGGTGAATGTTCCCACTATATGTGTCCAAGCCAAGCATTCTCAGCTGGGGCATAGCGTACATTATCTTCATATCTAAAGACTATAAGGCCATAAGTCCATTCTGCCCATCAAATCTGCTCTGCCATTCAATTATCATTCCAAAGTTCTCTGCTAAATGTGTTCACACATTAATAGTGGGTAGGGCCATATTTATTCATTGTAGCAAGCTATTGTGTTGTGACTGGTGTACTGTCCCAAAATAGACCATAAGAAATAGCAGCAGAATTAGACCATTCAGCCCATCAAGTCTACTCTGTTTTCCCCGGGTGCTCTGGTTTCCTCCCACATTCCAAAGACGTGCTGGTCTGTAGGTTAATTGGCTTCTGTAAATTGTCCCTGGTGTGTAGGATAGAACTAGTGTATGGGTGATCATTGGTCAGTGAGGACCCGGCGGACCGATGGGTCAGTTTCCATGCTGTATCTCTAAACCAAACAAACCTAAACATTATTATCAATCATGCAGGGCAGCATGGTGGCGCAGCGGTAGAGCTACTGCCTTACTGCACCAGAGACTGGGTTCGATCTTGACTACGGGTGCTTGTCTGTACAGAGTTTGTACATTCTCCCCATGACCTGCGAGGGTTTTCTCTGAGATCTTCGGTTTCCTCCCACACTCAAAAGACGTACAGGTTTGTAGGTTAATTGGCTTGGCATAACTGTAAAATTGTCCCTAGTGTGTGTGGGGTAGTGTTAATGTGCAGGGATCGCTGGTCGGCACGGACTCCGTGGGCCGAAGGGCCTATTTCCATGCTGTATCCCTAAACTAAACTAAACTAAACATAATATAGCAATCCTCCTCAATGATGTATATACTGTACTTAAAACAGGATTTTTTTTTGCATTTATAATTGTGACTTGCATGTTCTTTAAGCTTTCAGTGTTCATTTTGTCTCCTCAATTTGACACATTTTTAATTTCCAAGTCAAACAATTCCTATAAAAATTAAACTTGAACTTTAAATTAGTTTCTATTTACAAACTCTGTACAATCATTTATAATCGGTATGAATGTGTCCTGGGTAATCAGACCTTCAGTGCTTTTGCAAGACAGTTGCACAAATTGTGGTGGACTTAAACTGTCACTTCCTTGCTGTAATCAACAGTTTTCCTTCTTCGTGAACTCCCAGGGGTCACAGTCATCTGACACTTCAGTTCCAGCTAAGCCTATATTTAATCTTTGCTAGCTACTGACAAAAAAGTCTATATTTCTCCATCCCCACATCCCTTACTTCCATTTATTTCTTGCTGCGGATCCTCCTGTCACTTTCATGGTGATTTAACTTTCATATTTACACAGCCCCACGAATCACGTCATAAATGCCGCCATTAATTATTCGAGGAATCATGTCATAAATGCTGCCATTCATTATTTTAAAAAATAGACTTTGACCTTGAGATTATAGGTGACTGCAATCACAATGACCTAAATTCACCAGTCATTTTGCAATTATTGAAGCAATCCTCCGGAATATAATCCTGTTAATATTGTCATCTCAAAGCATGCCTCACTGAATTATCTGAATTAACAAAATCTCAAGGATTGATCTTATCTTCATGAGTCTCCCCAGGAACTGACTAATTCAATGAACTGCCAGGAAAAAAAAAATGAGAACACAATGCTCTGAACTCTTAATCATTTCATTTAGATCACATAAGCAACTTTTCTTTTCTCCGCTCCACCAAATAATAGCAGAGAAGTAGGCACAATGCTGAGATAAATTGGTCCCTAGCTCTTTTGCTCTCACTCTGCTCCAGCATAGCCCTAAGGCTTGAAGTTAAATTTACCAATCTCATCTGCTGGGTATTTGTACAAGTTATGGTGCAACCCTTACACTAATATCCTAAGGCTGATTTCAGGGCTGTCCAGATCCTACTAGGACACTGCTGTGATTCTACTATGGGGCAAGAGGACATGCACCATGGTATTATAAAATAAATAAATAAGATATCAAAAACTAAATAACCATCTCTGCTCATTCTTAATGTTTTGCTGAATACCAAGAGGTAGCATAGATTTTGTTGAAAGACAGAAGTCAGTGCAAATTTCTTGCCTGTCACACCTGCCTATTATCTATAGCTTTTATAACAATTTTTAAAAATTGCAACTGTAAAACAGTATTTCACAATTAAAAAAAAGATTTTTAGAAAAACTTTTTAAACGCCAAAAATAATTGATGATTTCATTAAATATAGCATTCGAGGGTTTCTTCCATTTGCCAAAAGGTGGGTTATCTGTATTTATGGTGATAGCTGTATCACTGAGGTCTAATCTATTATTGGTAGTGTTGTCTGAGGATTGATTGCCACAACATGTTGCATAATGTCTTAATTCTTGAATGTACCCACCTATTAACATCATACACATCCCAACCCCTATGGACAGCACAGGAGTTAGCAGTAGAGTTGTTGCCTTACAGCACTTGTAGAGCCAGAGACCTGGGTTCGATCCCGACTACGAGTCCTGTCTGTACAGAGTTTTTAACGTTCTCCCCATGACCGCGTGGGTTTTCTCCGAGATCTTTGGCTTCCTCCCACACTCCAAAGACGTTCAGGTATGTAGGTAAAATTGGCTTAGTATAAGTGTAAATTGTCCCTAGTGTGTGTAGAATAGTGTTAATGTGCGGGGATCGTTGGTTGGTTTGTGGACGCAGTGGGCCGAAGGGCCTGTTTCCGTGTTGCATCTCTGGACTCAACTAAATGAAACTAAACTGAACTATGAGTGTCAGTATTTATTGCTCTTCCATCTCCAGAAGATATTCCAGTTACTTTCTATATCTCTTGGAAATCTCTTTACATTCTCCTCTCAGCTCACTTTCCCACCATGTTTTGGATCAGCAAATTTGGATGCATTATACTCAGCTCCATTATCTTGGATATTGATAGATACTTTAGAGCAGAGAACATAGAACAGCACAGCCCATAAATGGGCCCTTTAGCCCACAATGTGTGCGAAGGGCCTGTTCTGTAAAAAGATCCTTAGGCCACTGAATAATTTTATATGGCAAGCAAAAGTAATCTATGTATTGTAATTTGTTACTCCCCATAAAATAATTCATAATTAGTGTTACTGTACTAGCCTCAATACGCAAGCTCAAATTTTAAAGAACCCCTTGTGTGGGCCATTGTTAAATTGTTTCCGAAGATCCATAAGCATCTGTGGGGCAGCACAATAGCATAGTGGTAGAGGTGCTGCCTTACAGCGCCAGGGACTCGGGTTCAATCCTGACTATGAGTGTAAGAAAATAACTGCAGATGCTGGTACAAATCGAAGGTATTTATTCATAAAATGCTGGAGTAACTCAGCAGGTCAGGCAGCATCTCAGGAGAGAAGGAATGGGTGACGTTTCGGGTCGAGACCCTTCTTCAGACTGATGTCAGGGGAGTGGGACAAAGGAAGGATATAGATGGAGACAGGAAGATAGACGGAGAACTGGGAAGGGGGAGGGGAAGAGAGGGACAGAGGAACTGTCTAAAGTTGGAGAAGTCAATGTTCATACCGCTGGGCTGCAAGCTGCCCAAGCGAAATATGAGGTGCTGTTCCTCCTATTTACGGTGGGCCTCACTATGGCACTGGAGGAGGCCCATGACAGAAAGGTCAGACTGGGAATGGGAGTTGAAGTGCTCAGCCACCGGGAGATCAGGTTGGTTAAGGCGGACTGAGCGAAGGTGTTGAGCGAAACGAGCCTGCATTTGGTTTTAGAGTCATAGAGTCATAGAGTCATAGAGTCCTACAGCACAGAAAGAGGCCCTTCAGCCCATCGTGTCCGCGCCGCCCGTTACCAAACACAGTCTAATTTTAATCCCATTTTCCCGTATTTGGACCGTAGCCCTGAATGTTGTAGCATTTCAAGTGCCCATCCAAATGCCTCTTAAACGTTGTGAGTGTTCCCGCCTCCACCACCACCCCAGGCAGTGAGTTCCAGACTCCAACCACCCTCTGGGTGAAAAAGTTATTTCTCACATCCCCCCGAAACCTCCCTCCCCTTACCCTGTATCTATGTCCCCTCGTTGTTGAACCTTCCACCAGTGGAAGAAGTTCCCCGTCATCTACCTTATCTATGCCCCTCATGATCTTGTACACCTCGATCATGTCCCCTCTCAGCCTTCTCTGCTCCAGGGAAAACAACCCCAGTCTGCCCGGTCTCTCCTCATAGCCGAGGCCCTTCATCCCTGGCAGCATCCTGGTGAATCTCCTCTGCACCCTCTCCAAAGCTATCACATCCTTTCTATAATGTGGTGACCAGAACTGTACACAATACTCCAGCTGTGGCCTCACCAGTGTTCTGTACAATTCCATCATTACCCCCCTACTTTTATATTCGATGCCCCGGCTAATATGCCTTTTTAACCACCCTGTCCACCTGTCCTGCTGCCTTCAAGGACTTGTGTACCTGTACTCCAAGGTCCCTCTGTACCCCTGTCTTCCCTAGGGTCCTTCCATTCATGGTGTACTCCCTCTCCAAGTTATTTCTGACCAAAGTGCATCACCTCGCACTTTTCAGGATTAAATTCCATCTGCCACTGCTCTGCCCATCTGACCATCTCATCTATATCTTCCTGCAGCTTGCAGATCCCTTCTTCGCTATTCACCACCCCCCCCTACCTTTGTGTCATCTGCAAACTTGCTGATCATGCCCTGTACGTTGACATCCAGATCATTTATGTAGATTACAAACAGTAAGGGACCCAACACCGATCCCTGCGGCACCCCACTGGACACCGGCCTCCAGTCACAGAAGCACCCTTCTACCATCACCCTCTGCCTTCTGTCACTAAGCCAGTTTTTTATCCATTTTGCCAAGGTGCCCTGGATCCCATGGGCTCTTACCTTCTTGACTAGTCTCCTGTGTGGGACCTTGTCAAAAGCCTTACTGAAATCCATGTATACCACATCCACTACACTACCCCCATCTACCTCCTTGGTCACCCCTTCAACAAATTCAATCAAGTTAGTCAGACACGACCTTCCCTTAACAAAGCCATGTTGACTATCCTTAATTAACCCTTGATCCTCCAAGTGAAGACTGATTCTGTCCCTCAGAATCTTTTCTAGCAGCTTCCCCACCACCGATGTCAGACTCACCGGCCTGTAGTTCCCAGGTTTATCCCTACTGCCCTTTTTAAATAATGGCACCACATTAGCTATCCTCCAGTCCTCCGGTACATCCTCTGTTGCAAGAGAGGCTCTGAAAATTTGTGCCAGAGCCCCCGCAATCTCCTCCCTTGCCTCTCTCAGCATCCTGGGATACATCTCGTCAGGGCCCGGAGACTTATCTACTTTTAAGCCTGCCAGAGCCTCCAGCACCGCCTTCCTGTCAATAGCAATATGCTCAAGAACATCACAACCCTCCTGCTCCATTTCTAAGTCCGCATCGCCCTCCTCCCTCGTAAAAACAGATGCAAAAAAATCATTTAAAACATCTCCTACATCCTCTGGCTCCACACACAGCTTTCCACTATGGTCCCTGATGGGCCCCACTCTTTCCCTCGTTATCCTCTTACCCTTGATATACTTATAGAACACTTTGGGATCTTCTTTTATTTTGCCCGCTAGTGCTATCTCATGGCCCCTTTTTGCTCTCCTAATTTCTTTTTTAAGAACCGCCCTACACCTTCTGTATTCCTCTAATGATGTCTGTGCCTTAAGTTCTTTATGCCTTCCAAAAGCCCCCCTTTCTTTTTGAATCAATCCTACTATATCGTTCGACATCCAAGGTTCTTTGGACTTGTTTGTCCCACCCTTGAACTTTAGGGGAACATGCTTCCTCTGTACTTTTTCAATTATTCCTTTGAATGACTCCCACTGTTCTGATGCGGTCCTCCCCACGAGAAGCTGATCCCAGTCCACCAGGGCCAACTTCTGCCTTATCAGATTAAATCGGCCTTGCCCCAATTTAGAAATTTTCCTCTTTCCTCTGGTCCCTCTTTATCCTTTTCCATTACCACCTTAAATATCACTGAATTGTGATCACTGTCACCAAAATACTCTGCCACTGACACTTCAGCCACCTGTCCGGCCTCATTTCCCAAGATTAAGTCCAATACCGCCCCCTCCCTTGTTGGACTTTCAACATATTGGATCAAAAAGCCCTCCTGGATGACCCTTAGGAACTCTGCACCCTCAGGGCCCTTGACACTTTGGCTATCCCAATCAATATTCGGGAAGTTGAAATCCCCTACTATTACTACCCTGTTGTTTTCACACACCCCCGAGATTTGCCTACAAATATGTTTTTCTATTTCCCTCTGACTGTTTGGGGGTCTGTAGTATACACCCAGTAAGGTGCATGCCCCTTTTCTATTTCTCAATTCCACCCAAATAGCCTCATTTGAGGAACCCGCTAATATGTCATCCCTTCTTACAGCAGAAATAGATTATTTGATTAATACTGCAACACCCCCTCCCCTTTTTCCCTGCTCTCTGTCTCTCCTGAAGATTCTATATCCTGGAATATTGAGCTGCCAGTCCTGCCCTTCCTTCAACCATGTTTCCGTAATGGCAACAATGTCGTACTCCCATGTGTTCAGTAACATCTTCAATTCATCCCCCTTGCTTCCAATACTCCTTGCATTAAAATAAATGCTGTTCAGACTTGCCCTACCCCATTGTGCTGGGGCATTCTTGTTCTGCCTCCCAATCTGACCAGTTTTTTCCTCTATATTTTCCTTCTCCTCACCCCCTATACTAGCTCCATGCTGTATCCCAACCCCCAGCCAAATTAGTTTAAACCCTCCCCAACAGTGCTAGCAAACCTCCCCGCCAGGATATTGGTCCCCCTCTGGTTAAGGTGGAGACCGTCCGGCCTATACAGTTCCCACCTTTCCCAGAAACAGGCCCAATTATCCAGAAAAACGAATCCCTCCCCCCTGCTCCAACTCCTGAGCCACACATTAAACTGCTCTATCCTCCTATTTCTATACGCACTAGCTCGTGGCACAGGGAATAATCCAGAGATTACAACCTTAGATGTCCTACACTTCAATCCTCTACCTAGTCATTTTTTTAACTCTCTTCCTAGCCCCCTAAATTCTCCTATCAGGACTTCTTCTCTTATCCTACCTATATTGTTGGTACCTATATGTACCACGACCTCTGGCTCCTCTCCCTCCCCTTTCAGGATATCCTGGACACGCTCAGACACATCCCAAACACCGGCACCAGGGAGGCAAACCACCATCCGGGTCTCCCGACTGCATCCACAGAATCGCCTATCTGACCCCCTCACTATAGAGTCCCCTATCACTATCGCTCTCCTCTTCCTTTCCCTACCCTTCTGAGCAACAGGGCCGGACTCCGTGCCAGAGGCCCGGGCGCCGTCGCTGCCCCCAGGTAGGCTATACTCAACAACACCTAAACAGGAGTATTTATTGCCAAGGGGTACAAGGGGTACATCCACCGGGGTACTCTCTCGTCCCTGCCTCTGCTCCTTGCCCCCCCTAACCGTGACCCACTTGTCTACCTCCCGTGGTCTTGGAGTGACCACCTCTCTGTAACTCCTATCTATAACCTCCTCACTCTCCCTAACCAGACGGAGGTCATCAATCTGCCGCTCCAGGTTCCTAATACGGTCCCTTAGGAGTCCCATCTCATCGCACCTGGCGCAGATGTGGATGTCTGGAAGACTATCAGACTCCCAGATTCCCCACATCCGACACCCAGAACAATAAACTGCCCTGGCACTCATACTCTCCAAACAAAGCCCCGTGCTCGGTTACTAAACCTACCGCCCGGCCGCTGCTCTACCCGCTCCAACCGCCCACCCAAAAGAACTGAGTGATCTCCTGGGAGAGGCGAAAGTAAAGAAGTTATGACTATGAGTGCCGATGTAAAGAAGTTATGACTATGAGTGTTGTCTGTACGGAGTTTGTACATTCTCCCTGTGATTGTATGGGTTTCCTCCCACGTTCCAAAGATGTGCAGGTTTGTAGATTAATTGGCCTCTGTAAATTGCCTTTGTATAGAAGATAGAATAGGTGTACGGGTGATTACTGGTTGGTATAGACTCGGTGGGCTGAAGGGCCTCTTTCTATGCTGTCTATAAATTAAACTAAACTAAAAAACATTATATCCATTTGTTCAACTTAATCCACCATTTTAGTTACAGATCTAATTATTTCTAATGTTTGTCAAATACTGTCTCCCTTCGATACAAGTGTGTTGACTCAATCCAAATATGTTATGATATTAAGTGCCTTGTTATCCTATCCCCAAAAGTAGATTGCAACACTTTTCCTACTACCGATGTCGGGCTAAATGACCCTGCATCATCCACATCTCTTTTCTCAAAGAGCTTGATTTCATTGTTTTCTCCCAGAGTGACCTTTCTCAAATCTAAGGGATTTGTAATGTTGAAAACATTACATCCATTAAATTCAGAGCAACCTCTTTAAATGTCTGAAGAAGTGGAACATTAGTTCCAGGGGATTTGTTACCTTTTAGTCCCAATAATTTTTGAAGTGCTTTGAATTTACTAATATTAATTACTTTAAATTCCTAACTCACATAAAATTGCCAGATCCCCACTGCTAGGAGTCTATAATTTTTTAATGTTTTCTATCACGCGGATAAATATTACATACTTCCTAGTTTGGCATTATAATGCATGTTCAGTTAACCTTGCTGTTTTGATTCTTTAGGAATGTATATTTATTGAGAACTATGATTTTTTTTTGTTAAACTTACCATTGCATGTCTATCATTCTTAAAGACTGTAGACAACTTATTGCCATTAGTGCCTTAATTGGTTTTGTTAATGTTCAAAAGTCTGAGAGTCAAGATGTAACAACATTATACTCAATCACGATATGAAACTCCAGTCCATTATAATCCTGAAGATCCTTTATCACAAAGTCAACATTATCTTTAACATATTATTAGATTGAAGCTATTACATGCGCCAAGTTTTTTTCATTTGGTTATGTTAGCATATTTCCTCATCAAAGTGAACTATGAAAATTCTCCTCCTTACCCTTTCTTCCAAGTTGCTTTTGTTAATTGTTAATTTGTTCAATCTATAAGGATGAGTCAGAGTACAGGAGGGAGATTGAAAATCTGACTGAATGGTGGTTGAACAACAATCTTGCTCTCAATGTTATCAAGACCGAGGAGCTGATTGTTGACTTCAGGAGGGGAAAGCTGGAGATCCATGATGGTGGATGGTGGTGGTGGTGGTGGTGGAGAAAACTAACAGCTGGATGGTGGTGGAAAAAACTAACAGCTTCATGTTCCAAAGCATACATAACACTGAAGATCTGTCCTCGGCCCAGCAAATCAATGAAATTACAGAGAACATTTATCAAGGCCTCTTTTTCCTGAGAAAACTGAGGAGATCTGTAAAGTTGATGAATACTCTATCGAAGCTCCACGGTAGAGAGCATACAGACCCTGGTCCATCATGGGTACTGACTTCCCCACCACAAGGGGGTCTGTAGGAGGTGCTGTCTCAAACAGGCAGCCAACATCATTAAAGACCCACAGAACCCAAATCCTGTTCCTTATGACCTTATATACCTATATCCTTGGAATGAATTGCCTTTGTAAGGTCTTACTAGTACTTCCTGTTTGATCACTATATGAAATAATGGGATCATCACCATCCACCAAGTGCCAACATGTACACCCCCAACCCACCGCACACCTCCCCAAACCTTCCTTCAGTAGCTTAGTCTTAGTACCAAGCTGGAACTGTTCATTCTATTCAGAAGTAATCATTCAGCCTTTAAAATCATATTAAATTGATCCCCACCAGTTGAAATCCTGCTTCATTTCTGGTACATAAAATAATAGCAAAAGTTGTTATGTTGACACTTCAGCACACAAAAGAGGGCACTAGAAATATGTAAAAGTGCTTCCAAACAAAATTAAAAGAGCATTCATATTGATCTGTACAGTGTATTAAATCAGATTCTGCAGGTGATCCATTTTGGTAGAATTACTTCAAAATCATCTTCAATAGCAGGAAAAATTTAATTTACACTCTTCAAGGGAAGTAGTTTTCATTTTCCATCAACAAATACTTCAGCTTCTGTCAGCACTGATATGAAATTAGTCATCTTAATAGGTTTCCCGTAGGGTAGATATATCTTCCTGGGGTCTAGTTATGCTTAAGTTATTTTACGCTGAACAAAAAACACAACACAAAATCCTCAACACAATTACAACTTTTTCCTATGCCAATACAAGAGTTTACACAGGGTTGGCACGGTAGTGCAGAGGTAGAGTTGCTGCCTAACAGCGCCAATGACCCTGGTTCGATCCCGAATACGGGTGCTGTCTGTACCGAGTTTGTATGTTCTCCCGTGACCTGCTTGGATTTTCTCCAGGATCTCCAGTTTTCTCCCACACTCCAAAGACGTACAGGTTTGTAGGTTCATTGACTTGGTATAATTGTAAATTGTTCCTAGTGTGTAGGATAGTGATAGTGTTAGTGTACGGGGATAGTTGGTCGGCGCGGACCCGGTGGCCGAAAAGCCAGTTTCCGCGCTGTATCTCTAAACTAAGTTGCGTGTTCACTCAGTGCCAAACCATAAATTAGACCTTTTCACGCAATCATTCTGTGCTTCAGAGTGCAGGACTTTCTCAGCACGGTCTTGGATGCAGTTTTAAGGACTCCTGAATTCCTCCAGCATCTCTTGGCACTTCAAGGCATTGCGTGACACTGTAAATGTCAGATACAGATTCAAATTAGTTTATTGTCATCTACACCAGGGTGCATTGAAACTCAAAGCTCACATGAAGATCATGGAGTAAGCAACATACACAGTGCGTTTTATGTGAACGTATGCATTGGGACAGTGTATCAGCACTTCTAAAAAGTTAAAAACTAGATTTTCAAATTGTTAGAATTTTTAATATTTAAAAAGTTTACTAAAGTTTAAAAGATAAAAAATGGTTAATTAAATTAGACAGTCAGCTTCAACAATCTTAAGTAGATTAAACAGTTTAACCTGTTCACTGCCAAGATTTTTTTTTACTATTGGCCATGACCTGAGTATATTCGGGGTGGCATTGAATAAGTTAAGTTGCAAGATACCAACAGCATATGTATACCGTCATCTTTTTGTCTACAAAAATAGCACTTAGTATACGTACATTGACAGGAAGTACAACAATAAATACAACAAGTAAAAAACAGCAGATGGTGCAAGATTGTAATGTAGATCTGAGTAATACGAAAAAAGAATACAATGAAGGAATAACTGAATGAGGTAAAGTTAAAAGTAAGAGTACATAGCAGCACCCCCAGGAAGGGAGTCCAGCATCAAGAGTCAAGTGTGTTTTACTGTCATATGTCCCTAAAAATAACAATTAAATTCTTACTGGCAGCAGCACAACAGGTATGTAAATATAGTACTCAGTAGAACCCATGATAAACAAAGAGAACTTCAATAAATTAAAGAAACAATTTAGTGCAAAACAAAAAAAAAGAAGCCCAAAGTCCCTAGTGCAATCAAGGCAATTTGAAGTTTGGAGTTTAGTTGGAGATCGTAGTGTTCTATAGCCTGATGGTTGTTGGGAATAAGCTGTTCCTGAACCTGGACATTACAGTTTCCAGGCTCGTGTACCTTAGTCCCAATGGCAGGAGTGAAATGAGAGCATGGCCAGAGTGGTGTGGGTCCTTGATATTGCTGGCTACCTTTCTGAAGCAGGGCCTCCTCGAGATCCCTTCGATGGTGAAGAGATCAGTACCCATGATGGACCTGGCAGTGATCATCACTTTTGTCAATCTTCTTCACTCCTGGGCCTTCAGGTGCTGAACCAGACCACGATGCAACCATTTAATATGCTCTCTATTGTACTCCTGCAGAAATGCAAGAAAGCATTTATCAACTTACCAAATCTTTTCACTCTTCAAAGGAAATAGAGGCATTGATTGGCTTTCTTTATGGTTGCATCAACGCGCTTGGTCCTGGATAGATTTTTAGGGACATGCATGCCCAGGGACTTGAAATTGTTGACATTCTCCACCACCGACTCATCAATGAGAACAGGTTTGTGGATCCTCGGCCATCCTCTCCTAAAGTCAATAATCAATTCCTTGGTTTTACTGATGTTGAGAACTAGATGCTATGGTACCATTCAGTCAGACAATCGATTTCCCTCCTATAGTCTGACTAATCATTATCCATAATTTGTTTCACAACAGTGGTGTCATCGGTGAATTTAAAGATGGAATTGGGACTGTATCCAGCTACACAGTCCTTGATGTGGAGTGAGTAGAGCGGGGGACTGAGCATACAGCCTTAAGGTGCTCCTGTGCTGATGGTTATAGAGGAGAAAGTGTTGTCACCAATGTGTACCAAATGTGTTCTGTTGATGAGGAGGTCGAGGATGCAGTTGCAAAGGGATGTGGAGAGACCCAGTTCCATGAGTTTGGTAACACGTTAGGAGAGGATGATGGTGTTGAATGCCGAGCTGTAATCTATGAACAACAGACAGACGTATCTGTTTTTACTATCCCAGTGGTCCAGTGCAGAGCGGATAGTCAGCGAGATTGCATTGATTGATTGATTGTGGTCGTAGGCAAATTGTTTTGAGGCAGGGTCTTGCTGAGGGAGGAGATGATATGTGCCATAACCAACCTCTTAAAGCACTTCATCACCTCGGACATTAGTGCCACCAGTTGGTAGTCATTGAGGCATGACAACCTTGATGTATATCTACACTAGTCACATTTGGCTGCATTGTTTCCATGTTTCTCCAATCCTTTCTGATCCAACTATCTACCCAGTACCAGCATCTGCAGTTATTTTCCTACACAACTACCTACCCAAATGCCTTTAAAACATTTTAATTGTATCAGTTTCCTCTGGCAGTTCATTCCTGATTGCTACGTCAGTGTGAAAAAACATTTTAAGATATAACATTTTAAGATAAGATATCCCCCTTAATTACACAGTGCCCTCGAATTCTAGATTCCTCTACCCTTGCAAAATGTGTATCTATCCTCTCTATGGCCTATATAATTATATAAATTTTCATATCACCCTTTAGATTCATATTCCACGGAGAATAAGCTCAGCCTATCCATTTTCTCCTTCTTGTTGTATGCTAAAAATAACTGTACAGTGCATTCAGAAAGTATTCAGACCCCTTCACTTTTTCCACATTTTGCTATGTTAAAGCCTTATTTTAAAATGGATTAAATTATTGTTTTCATCAATCCACACACAATACCTCATAATAAAAAAGCGAAAACAGGTGTTTAGAAATTTTTGCAAAGAAATTTAAAATAAATAATTGAAATATCACATTTACCCTTTCTAGGTATTCAGACCCTTTCCGTTGACACTCAAAATTGGGCTTAGGTTCATCCTGTTTCCATTAATTATCCTTGAGATGTTTCTACAACTTGATTGGAGTCCACCAGTGGTAAATTCAATTGATTGACATGATTTGGATAGGCACACACCTGTCTATATAAGGTCCCACAGTTGACAGTGCATGTCAGAGCAAAAACCAAGCCATGAAGATGAAGGAATTGTCCGTAGACCTCCGAGACAGGATTGTGTCGAGACACAGATCTGGGGAAGGGTATAAAACAATTTCTGCAGCATTGCAGGTCCCGAAGAGCACAGTGGCCTCCGTCATTCTTAAATGGAAGAACTTTGGAACCACCAGGACTCTTCATAGAGCTGGTCGCCAGGCCAAACTGAGCAATCGGGGGAGAAGGGAGGTGACCAAGAACCCAATGGTCACTCTGACAGCTCCAGAGTTCCTCTGTGAAGATAGGAGAACCTTCCAGAAGGACAACTATATCTGCAGCACTCCACCAATCAGGCCTTTATGGTGGAATGGCCATATGGACGCCACTCCTCAGTAAAAGGCACATCACAGCCGGCTTGGAGTTTGCCAACAGACACGTAAAGGACTCTCAGACCATGGGAAACATAATTTTCTGGACTGATGAACCCAAGATTGAACTCTTTGGCCTGAATGCCTAGCGGCACCACTCATCACCTGGCCAATACCATACCTATGGTGAAGCATGGTGGTGGCAGCATCATGCTGTGGGGATGTTTTTAAGTGGCAGGAACAGGGAGACTAATCAGGATCAAGGGAAAGATGAAAGGAGCAGAGGGATCCTTGATGAAAACCTGCTCCAGAGTGTTCTGGACCTCAGACTGGGGCAGAGGTTCACCTTCCAACAGGACAACCTCCATAAGCACACAGCCAAGACAATGCAGGAGTGGCTTTGTGACAAGTCTATGAATGTCCTTGAGTGGCCCAGCCAGAGTCCGGACTTTACCCCGATCGAACATCTCTGGAGGGACCTGAAAATGGCTGTGCAATGACACTCCCCATCCAACCTGACAGAGCTTGAGAGGATCTGCAGAGAAGAATGGAAGAAATTATCCAAATACAGGTGTGCCAAGCTTGTAGTGTCATACCCAAGAAGACATGAGGCTATAATCGCTGCCAAAGGTGCCTCAACAAAGTACTGAGTAAAGGGTCTGAATACTTATGTAAATGTGATATTTCAGTTATTTCTTTTTAATTACGTTGCAAAAATTTCTAAACACCTGTTTTCGCTTTTTATGATGGGGTATTGTGTGTAGATTGATGATAAAAAAAATGAATTTAATTAATTTTAAAACAAGGCTGTAACATAGCAAAATGTGGAAAAGGTGAAGAGGTCTGAATATTTTCTGAATGCACTGTATATAATATTCGAAGAACCAAAAGGACCTGAAGACCTAAAGAGCAGTTGGTGAATGGTAAGAGCAGTGGATGTGTGCCTCTTTACAGTCTAGAAACAAGGCAAGGGATTCATCAAGATAATGAGTAAACTACTGCAATATGTAGAACAATGAAGAAGCATTGGAAAAAATATTAATCCTTTTATAAATCACATATTCATTTTTCAATTAGAAATTAGAGATCATCTTGAAAACACTGCACCATTTTTACTAAGAATCTAATATCCTAATTGTTGTCATAAAGACGACTGTTTTAAACGTGCCATACATCAGCGGGCAAATATTAACATAAAACATGAAATTTATGCCTGCCTTTAACCCTGCTGACCTTTTGTAATCATGAACTTTGTGATAACCTAAAGTATCTGGTTATATTGATAATATCTCAACTTCATGTGATGTTGGCCATACAGAATGGCAAGAAAGATGAGGTTTAGGATTATTCCATTTAATTTGTTTGAAAACAAAATAGGTGTCCAAAATTACATGGAGAAACGAGGATAGGACCTGCTGAGAAAATCCTGCAGTTGCACAGTGAACTGCGACATTTACCAAGAGTAAATGTTAGTGAGACAGGTTGCATCTCTGGAGAGAAAGAATGTGTGATTTTTCGGGTCTAGACCCTTCTTCAGACTGACGTTAGGGGAGTGGGTGGTACAGACATCTACATTTTATATAAAACTACATTTTATCTCTGTAACATCCACTTCCCTGACATCAGTCCGAAGAAGGGTCTCGACCCGAAACGTCACCCATTCCTTCTCTCCAGAGATGCTGCCTGTCCCGTTGAAATACTCCAGCATTTTGTGTCTATCTTCGATTTAAACCAACATCTGCAGTTCCTTCCTACACGTAAATGTTAGTGAGTTTGGAACTTGGAGTTCACACATAGGTCCAGGTGTTGCTGGTATGCCTCTGTTTTTCTGGTCCATCTATATGATTGTATTATGTTACTCGATGCTATATCCTCATTCAGGAATTTATAATGTTTGGCTTAGAAATTCATAGTGGCAAATGCATGTGACAATAATCACAGCCAAGTTAAACCACAGATAATTATTTTGCCTTGATATTGAGTTTACCCATGCAATTCAAAATACATTAGTCTGAATAGGTTGCCTGTAAACATCATTCATTTGCAATTACAAGCAAGGCATTAATAATCTGTTTACAATTGTATTTTGTATGCAAGCTCAATCAAATCTACATACCAAATAAAATAGCATTTGAGCACAGAAGTTTCATTGAAAACAAGTACAATAATAACATTTCTAACTATATGTGAGAAACACTAATCTTAAATTAGACAAAAACATTGAAGATTTAAGGAACATTTCTGATCTGTTCAAACAGGCCAAATAACAATAATAGACTCAGATATAATTTTTCACTTATTAAAAATGATATACTGTTTATGTCAATAAAATGTCTTAAAGAAAATGTACCAAATTGTATTCACTCTAATACAATGCACACTGTCAAAACATACATGACACCTTTGAGATGTATAAATGGATTAACATCTCTTTGACACCAATTTGAAATAATTCCTCAAAACATTTTCCTTGATAAAAGTATCCCATTCAAACAGACTGATTTTATTATGACAATACTACTTCTACTGGAGCTTCAAAATATTTTTTCTCTTCCCTGCCTCAGACATAAATATATTTATTATTTTCATTTTTATAACAATGTTCTTGGTAGATAATTCTATTCAGTACACAGACTCATCTTTTCCTGTCTATTGGATTTTCATAGGTATTTTCTCAATCTATTTATATCAAATGCAACTAATATCTTATATCAAGTTCAACTTTGAGCAATGTGACTTTGCAAAGAGATAGCAAAAGACAGACGATAGACACAAAAAGCTGGAGTAACTCAGCGGGTCAGACAGCCTTTCTGGAGAAAAGGAATAGATGATGTTCTGGGTCACTGAAAGGAAGCATGCAGGTACAGCAGGCAGTGAAGAAAGCCAATGGAATGTTGGCCTTCGTAACAAGAGGAGTTGAGTATAGGAGCAAAGAGGTCCTTCTACAGTTGTACCGGGCCCTGGTGAGACCGCACCTGGAGTACTGTGTGCAGTTTTGGTCTCCAAATTTGAGGAAGGATATTCTTGCTATTGAGGGCGTGCAGCGTAGGTTCACTAGGTTAATTCCCGGAATGGCGGGACTGTCGTATGTTGAAAGGCTGGAGCAATTAGGCTTGTATACACTGGAATTTAGAAGGATGAGGGGGGATCTTATTGAAACATATAAGATAATTAGGGGATTGGACACATTAGAGGCAGGAAACATGTTCCCAATGTTGGGGGGGTCCAGAACAAGGGGCCACAGTTTAAGAATAAGGGGTAGGCCATTTAGAACGGAGATGAGGAAGAACTTTTTCAGTCAGAGAGTGGTGAAGGTGTGGAATTCTCTGCCTCAGAAGGCAGTGGAGGCCAGTTCGTTGGATGCTTTCAAGAGAGAGCTGGATAGAGCTCTTAAGGATAGCGGAGTGAGGGGGTATGGGGAGAAGGCAGGAACGGGGTACTGATTGAGAGTGATCAGCCATGATCGCATTGAATGGCGGTGCTGGCTCGAAGGGCTGAATGGCCTACTCCTGCACCTATTGTCTATTGTCTATTGACACCCTTCTTCAGCCTGAGCTAAAGATAGTTTGATGTTGGTCACAATGTACTTTTACAGTTGAGTGCAATGAAATAGTCAGGTTAGTTTCCTGTTTTTCCAGTGGGCAGACCGAGTCATATTCAGTGATGTGTAGGAAGGTAACTGCAGATGCTGGCTTACACCAAAGATAGACACAAAACGCTGAAATAACTCAGCAGGTCAGACAGCATCTCTGGAGAAAAGGAATTGATAACGTCTCGGGTTGAGACCCTTCTTCAGACTCAAGTCAATATCTAGTCATACTCATTGTAAATAGCCATGGACAGTGCAGAAATAACAAGCCAAGTGTTGCATCTAAAACTATAGTTAATGTGTATTTCTCTGAGATTTAAATTAATTGATACCGGGATTGATTGCTGGATGAAGATGAACAGATTTTTATAATGTACTTCAAATCAGATTGATCAGGTCAGACAACTGGATTAAATTTATAGAGTAGTTATTAATTCTGTTGGAAAAGGGATTTAGCATTTAATGATGGGTAATTAACATTTACTAAAAGGAACAAAAACAATATTGTCATTTTCGGATTGATGTAAAGCGTTTCTGAATTAATCCATTAAGAGACCACTCAGTCCTATTTCCAAGATGTTAACATCTGATCAGAGCCTGTACTCAACTTTACAATGCAGCACTCATTGGAAAGAGCAGATAAATAAATGGTGAAAAGAAGTGGGACATACAATTGCAACAGTACCACAACCGACTGATAGTCCACAAACTCAATGTAATTCTGTCATTTGCCTGCATTTTTCTAATATTCGAACTAACAACCTGTGCCTTTAGTATAAGCACTTTACTTACTATAGCCACATTTCAAGCCAGCGATGGTGCAGAGGGAGGGCGTGAGACAGAACCATCCAGCTGAATAACTTGTTCAGTGCCACCCCCGAGCATACTGTGCCAATAGTGTAAAAAAAAAAGGCAGTGAACAGGTTAATGGGAAACTCAAGAATGCAGGGCAAAACAGACAAAAAGTGTACATCAGCGGAATACATTGCACTGAAGTTGTGATTTGTCAGAGATTTCTAGTTGGGATGAGAAGCAGAACATGTCAGGTAGGCAAAGTCGAAAATGTTAAAAGATAAACCACTGCACTTCAAAACAAGGAAGATTTTCCAAGGTTACTGATGACAATTCTACTGGGAATTTATTTTCCCCAAAAGACTTTGGGAAAAATTGCATTTTTTGAGGAATAAATATGGAGATGCGTTTTAACTATATTTCAACATTATGGATAGATGTATTGGCCTTTCAGTCAGTGAACTGCTAATTCCCCTTAGCAAAAGACATTTGGACAGATACATGGACAGAAAGGGTTTAGAGAGATATAGAGAAAAAAAAATGTAGGTAAATGGGACCAATCCAGAATGCCAAGGTGGCATGGACAAAGGCCTGTTTCCATGCTGTATTGCTCTATAACTTTACGACTCTTTGTCTTTTCATCTCTACCCTCTTTGTCCAATGTTATTTAGAAATGAGAACCAGTAATTGAATGACAACTAGAGAAGCCAAAAGCAGTCCCCACTTTAACTGATATTTCTAGTCCTTTGTTGTTTCTATGAAACATGATTCTAAATTTGCAGCCTTCATGGCACTTCAAGCAAGAATAAACAATCAATTCCAAATCTGATTAAAACTTGGGCAGTCACGGTGGCGCAGCGGTAGAGTTGCTGCCTTACAGCGAATGCAACCCCGGACACCAAGGTTTGATCCCGACTACGGATGCTGTCTGTACGGAGTTTGTACGTTCTCCCCGTGACTGCGTGGGTTTTCTCCGAGATCTTCGGTTTCCTCCCACATTCCAAAGACGTACTGGCATGTAGGTTAATTGGCTTGGTAAATGTAAAAATTGTCCCTTGTGGGTGTGGGATAGTGTTAATGTGCGGGGATTGCTGGTCGGCGCGGACCCGCTGGGCCGAAGGGCCTGTTTCCGCGCTGTATCTGTATCTCTAAACTAAATAGGTTTTTTTTCATACCACCACGGAAATTTCTAACATATTTCACCGTCAAAAAACAAATGCATATTCCACTTCCCCCGTTCACATGATTGCAAAACAAACTACCTTGCCAGAGAAAATCTGATTAATTCCTCCAATGTTATCACCTTGTGCCCAGGATACTTACCATGCAACCCAAGGAGACTGTCCTTCCGTCAGTCTGCTCATGGTTCAGGACCCCAAACACTCATCCCAGGGAAAGCAGAGATTTATTTACATCTCTTTCACCTTAATTCTTTTATCAGAGAAACCAAAAAAAAGATTAGGGGGAGTGTTCTGCAACAAACCATCCCATGCACGATCCCAGGTTTTCAGTTCGCTCCATCTTTAATTCTACATTCTAATCTTTGGCATTCTTATAAACAAGAAGAATAACATTTCACCTTCTGACTTGACAGATTACAGTCCACAGGACTCACAATCAAGTTTTATACTTAGCATTTCCAGCATTTCAGTTTTTAATTCCAGATTTGTTGCAAAAACAGTTTTTCATTCTCTTGGATAATGATTCTGCTTTGCTCATTCATATATCTTCCTGGCTAACCTATTGTTTCTTTACTTGTCCCAATAACACATTCTTTTACTCTGCACTTTTTTTTGGCCATTTTGTCTCTCTCCATCTCTTCCCCTTTGTTCTCTCAATGTTTTCCAATCCACAGATATTGCATGACCTATTGAGCATTTCTTAGTCATTTTACTGCAAATGATTTTGCTTTGAAACAAGGTAGATCAAACAAAGTGATTTGCCAGATAATCAACTGTCATTATCTGGGAAAAAAACATTAACTCAGACATCATGAGTACTTCAACCTAGTACTGCATTATAAGTCCACATACACTTAACTGGATAGATTGGGACTCAGTCTAAACCCTAATTTGATATACTAACAATGTAACATAACTTTAGTAATATATTAAAATGTTCAATGATTTAAGCTGGAATGTGAATACCTCTAAATCATAAGTTATATTTTACCAGCTGAATCATATTGACGTTAATTATAAATTCAATAGAAAGGAGTTCAGCTGCTGAAAATCAATGGCATAAATTAATGTTGGTTTTAATCACTTATGAACTGATAGCACTGGGAAGAAGGTAAATTATTTGAATATTGCTTACTCATTTCTATTTTAGTTCTTATTCCCAAATCTCACTGATATGTAGATAGCAAGTTTTTAAAAAAAGTTCCTTTAGCCGTAGATAATTTTTTATTCAAAGGATATTCAGTATTCAGGAATGTTAAGTTTCAGGCTTAATACCTGAGATGTCACACCTTACACTGGTGACATTTTGCAAGAAATGACATGCAGGGTGTGTACTAAATGTTAAAATTTTAATTACACCAACAGAGGAGTGTTAATTATATTATTAATTAAAGTTAACTCAAGTATTACATTTATCATGCAAAAACTGCAAGATATTGAGAATAATTTGCAAATTATTTAGAAAGTATCATCACTCTATTCATTACATGGAAGAAAATATTATTTTTCTGATGTAAATCTAGAAATTCAAATGTAGCAATAAAAGTATGTTAATGGGGCAGCATACAGCAGTAAAGGCCAAGAGCTGCGTAATTCAGCAGCATGTGAAGTCCAAGGCAGTGTGTGAAGATGAACAAATCAGGGATTAAAACCAGGGCCGTTTTTACAGCATTATGGCCCCCCGGGCAAAGCAGTGTACTGGGGCCCCTACCGTTACTCTCCCCCACCCCCTTTCCCTACCAGCCCCCCCCCCCTGTCGTGCCGGCGAAAAGCACTTACCGAAAAGCACTTAGCGATGGACTTAGGGTGCTACATTGTTGCAAAAAGCACTTACAGATCGCTGTGAGAAGCACTTAGGGACCGAAAATGTCGCGAAAAAAGCACTTATTGAACCTACATTTTTAAAGTAGTATTTATTTATTGCAAGTCACTTAACATACACAGATCAGCATGGGGCCCCTATGCTCGTGGGGCCCCGGGCAAGTGCCCATCAGGCCCATGCGTTAAGACGGCCCTGATTAAAACTACTTAATTCTGTAATAGAATTTAGAATGATAGAATATATAAATGTCAGAACAGTAACAGGCCCTTCGACCCACAAGGTCCATGATGCCAAGTTAAACTAATCCCCTCTGCCTGCACGTAAACCATATAATTCTATTCACCGTATGTCCACATGCCTACCCAGAAGCCTTTGAAATGCCACTATCATATCTGCCTCCTCCTCCACCCTTGGAAGCGTGTTCCAGGCATCCTCTGCATAAAACCACGTACCCTACGTATCTCCATTAATCTTTGCCGCTCTCATCTTAAAACTCTGCCCTCTAATCGTTGTCATTTCAACCATGGGAAAAAGGTTCTGACTCAATCTCATCTATACCTCTCATAATCTCATAAACATCCATCAGATCTTCCTTCAGCCTCTGAGCCTCCAGAGTGCACAATCCAAGTGTGTCCAATCTCTCCTTATAGCTAATATCTCCTAATTCAAGGAGCACCCTGGTGAACCTTGTGCATTGTCTCTAAAGCCTCTACATCCTTCCTGTAATTGGGTTGTAAGAAGTGCACTAATACTCCAAATGTAGCCCAAACAAAGTCCTTCAAAGCTGCAATATGACCTCCTGACTTATAATTAATGTCCTGACTGATGAAGGCAAACATACCATATGCCTTCTTTATCATTCTGTCCAGTTGTGTTGCCACTTTCAGGGAGCTGTGGATATGGACTCTAAGATCCATCTGTATCAATGCTGTTAAGGGTCTTTGCCATTAACTAATGTGGAAACAGGATGCACAATGACCAGGAGTGATATCCATTGGCCATCTGATATAAAATCTTATGAATGTCCCGGTGTGCAGTACCTGCTATTGAATATCAATGAGTTCCTCTCTGCTTTAACTGCGCCAGATACAGAAAGGACCCCAAAGGAATATCCTAGACTTTGTTGGATTCACAGTCAGACTACAATTTTTCCTTTCATGTTATTTTTCAATAAACTTGAATTGCACTGTGCACAGGAATGTGATGCTTCTTCTACACAAGAATGTTTTTTAAAGGGAGATATTAGACAGTGTGAAAATGTGCGATAAACTTTGAACCATTACAAAAAGAAAATCACACAGCAGTAATAAATAGAGTTCTACAGAAGAACAGATGTACTCAACTTTTTGATTATGATTTTTTTTCATTTATGATGCAGATTGTACAAATTTCAATGAAAGACCAGAAACGGGCTTAAAAAGAGAGAACATTTGGGAATGGTATGGTATGATTGAGAAATCTATCATAAAGAGTTATTTGATGGTACAGGAAAAATAAAAGTAGGAGTAATACGAGGGAATAAAAATTCAAACTAGAAAGGATAATTTTGAATAAAATCCCATATACAATCTGACAATCGCTGAGCTATTGTGAGTTGTATTGTGAGTTGGGGGACTTGGAGCAACTCTGCCACAAAGAGTTTGGGCTTAGGTGAGAGCAGTTCCTAAAATATTATATGAGTTCTAACAGTAAGGGGTTCTAGGCATCACGACAATGCTTGCACTTTAACTGGTTCAGAAGTGCTCCTCACATTTTATGGAAGTCTAGTTCAATGTATCCCTTGTTCAGTGTCATATATGTACAAATTGATTTTAAGGAAGTAACATTTGGTGCCTTTCATATATCCATTAGCTTGGTATGTTGATGTGTCTTTTTCATTTTGCCCTCTATTGTAGATGCAACCTGCTGGAGTAACTCAGCGGGTCAGACAGTATCTTTTGCGAAAAGGGATGGGTGACGTTTTGGGTTGGGACCATTCTTCGGACTCAACTCAACCTGACTCAGTCTTGACCCGAAACTTCACCCATCTTTTTTCTCCAGAGATTCTGCCTGGCCCGCTGGTTTACTCCAGCACTTTGTATCAATCTTTGGTATAAACCAGCATCTGCAGTTCCAAGCTTCTACTTCTAGCACCCTATTGTGTTATGCTGCCTCCAGTAGTGATTGTTTAAGATATATACTCATTACACTCTGCAGATTCTTGGCGAGTAATACCACGAGATCATATCAGAGCAACTCTTAAGCCTCCAATGACATTAATGACAATAAAAGAGTAGGAGTAATAATTCCCTCCTTCTCTCTAGAGATGCTGCCTATCCTGCTGAGTTACTACAGCATTTTACGTCTGCCTTCGATTTAAACCAGGATCTGCAGTTCTTTCCTGGACTTAATGACAACACCGTCTGGCTTGGAAATGTTTAAACACTTGCCATTATTGTAGTATGCTAAGATGGACCTAGTTCTCTTACATCCTACCTTATGTATTTTTTATAATGGTACTCTTTCAATAATCCATTCTCCTGGTGTCTTCAGATCACATAGAACAAAAAAGGTGCCCGGCTTGTCTGGTCTATCTACATGAACAAAGTTGATATCTCTGGAGAAAAAAAGTAGTCTACTGGGTAAATACATCAAGCTCAGCATTCAAGTTCTCATTCACAGGCACTAGAATGCATTGTGGAGAAGATGTTACTGGTTGTTTACTCCTACCTAGCCTCAGATGTTATTTTCCTTTCAGTTTTCCAATTCCAAAGGACATATCTACACATTTATTTTACAGCTAGTTGACTGCAAAATCTACATCTGTGGCAACTTATGTTTTCACCAGGATTTTGTCTGTAGTTAACAGTTACATTTGCTGTGCTGAATACCTACCAAGGATCAGCACATATTGTCTTCACAACAAAACGTCTGCATTGATCTTGTTTCCATTCTTCGGATTTTCAATTTTTAGTTTACATTTGCCAGTTCTGCGACAGTCAGACTGTGTTTGTCTCTTCAAGCTTCTGTGTACAAGTTACATGTGTACTCCCATGTCTCCCTGGAACTGTACATCTCTTCTTTCTACTTCCACTGCAGCAGAGAACTGTGCTGAATCGTCTTCTACTCAGTACATGTTCCATTTCCTTTCTGACTGAGCTCAATGTCATGACTTTTACATGTCATACTCTCCTTTAGAGTTTCCAGTGGAATTGTAGTTAAGTTTAGAGATACAGTTTGGAAACAGGCCCTTTGGCCCACTGAGTCCACACCGACCATCAATCGCCCATATAACTAGTTCAATGTGATCCCACTTTTGCATCCTACACACTAAGGGCAATTTACAGAAGCCAATTAACCTACAACCTGCATGTCTTTGGAATATAGGAGAAAACCCATGCGTTCACAGGGAACATACAATGTTTGCACAGACAGAACCCGCAGTCAGAATTGAACCCGGGTCCACCGCTACACCACTGTGCTGCCCCAACCTGTATGACATTGTAAACTGGTTGTGTTCCTCTACCATTATTCTCTTCCCCCCTCTGCACCAGTGTAAAGAATGCGTCATCTTTTTGCATTTGCGTTATTCCTTCCCAATGGCACACTTCTAAATGTTCTTCACTTCTTTTGCCAGTTTAACATCATGTACAGAATTATTTTTCCAGTATCCAACTCATCAAGTCTGGCTTCAGGCAGACCCCAGTCCAATAGGATTTGCGGGTGGCACAATGGCGCAATGGTCGAGTTGCTGCCTTGCAGTGCCAGAGACCTAGATTTGATCCTGACTACGGTTGCTGTCTGTACATAGTTTGTACGTTCTGCCCGTGTGTTCAATAACATATATAAATATAAATAAGTCAGAACTTAAAAGCCAAATTTGTTAACTTGTGTGTTGGAGGATAGAGTTGGTAAAGTCACTTCAGCTGCTGGATTGTGAAAGAAATAACTTGCCAATTGAGTAGAAATGATGTAAAGAGAAATATTCTGTCTTTATCAAAGTAGGGCAAACCTTTCTTAGAGCCTTTATGAAATGCTATAATCCTCCACACATGCAATGATATCATGTTTAAATTCTTGACAACACTAAAAGTAGATATAACAAGCTCAAACCAATTTCTGGCACCAAATTATGTTGTATTTTCTCCAATAGCTGCCCTTTTAGCTGCCCTTTCACTTTCTGTGAATATTTGGTGATATGTGCTATAAAATAATTTAGGAGCGACTCACAGCTTACAGTGTGATCACTCTCTATCTTAGCAGCATTCTTCAACTTGGAAATATTCAGTGCCAACAAGTGTGTTACCAGGAGATAAATTACATCTTTTACAGACCCAGGCCAAAATTGGTGACTTATATTACCGTCACTCTAAATCAGTTGCAATCCATTTCTAGTTTAAATTCAATCATGCAACATCTAGAACTTTGTAGCACAATATAATTTTTAAACCAGAATATCCAGGTTATTACCAATGCTCTTCAGATAACACATTAGAACACGTGAATAGGGTATATTTTTTTGCTTTCTAAAAATGGACAAATAGTATTGAAAAGAACCATAGTTTGAAAATAATATATTTTTTAACCAGTTGAGAAATGTCCAATCTTTAATTTATTTAGAATGTCATTTCTTTGTAAAGAATTTGAGAAATATAACAGGGCAGACTTTGAGAAAGGGCATTTGTCTATGTAAAACAAAGTTTTCATTAGCTTGTGGAAAGGTTCAGTGGTCAGAACACACATGGGGCTCGTTTGTGAAAGATGTTATATAGCGTGAAGTGGTTTGCATGAATAGGTAAGCAGAGAAACATATTAAAGAGAATGTATTTGAATTTGTGATGTAATTAATCAGTTGAGTCCTGTCTGCACCATAGATTCATAGAGCACAAAATATATTCTGAATGTGTCACTGTTGTAGGTAAATATGCAAATAGGAGTCCTGGCAACATCCTTGTAAATCTTCTCTGCAACCTTTCCAATTTAACAACATCTTTCCCAGAGCAGGGACCAAAACTGAACACAATGCTCCAATGGTAGACATAAAATGCTGGAGTAATTCAGCGGGCCAAGCAGTATCTCTGGAGAAAAGGAATGGATGACCTTGTGGGTCGAGACCCTTTTTCAGACTGATGTCAGGGGAGTGCGCAGGACAGAGATAGAATTCTAGAAACACAAATGAAAGAATCAGCCCTACGTACTAAAATCTTCTCAAACTATATCAAGCACAATTCAGAGGTGGGGGGGCAGATTTGCTGTGTGATATTCATTTATTCTTCTCTTAGTTAATTTTTAATATAAAGATTGTAAAAGAATAATAAATTGCATACCTGTTCTCCTTTGTGGGTAAATTACCAGCCTATTTGCGAGAGTATTTGCTACTTACTGTAGAAGCGAAATAAAATAAAAGTAACGGAGCTGGTCTTGCATAGAGATAAATAAACCAAAACAGAACCACATCATCCCACTACTGGCCACATCTTCCCATCTCCACTCCTTTCTGCTTTCTGTAGACCGTTCCCTCCACAACTCCCTGGTCAACTCATTCCTTCCCATCCTTCCCACCCCCTCCCCAGGTACTTTCCCCTGCAACCGCAGGAGTTGCAACCTGTCCCTTTACTTCCCCCCTTGACTCCATCCAAGGACTCCAACAGTCTTTTCAGGTGAGGCAGAGGTTCACTTGCACCTCCTCCAACCTCATCTACTGTATCCGCTGTTCCAGGTGTCAACTCCTGTACATCGGTGAGACCAAGCGCAGGCTCGGCGATCATTTCATTAAACACCTCTGCTAAGTCCGCCTTAACCTACCTGATCTCCCGGTTGCTCAACACTTTAACTTCCCCTCTCATTCCCAATCTGACCTTTCTGTCCTGGGCCTCCTCCATTGTCAGAGTGAGGCCCAGCACAAATTGGAGGAACAGCACCTCATATTTTGTTTGGTTACTTCCACCTCAGCAGTATGAACATTGACTTCTCTAACCTCAAATAGGCCGTGCTTTCCCTCACTCTCTATTCCCTCCCCTTCCCATTTCTCCTACCAGTCTTACTATCTCCAACTACATTCTATCTCTGTCCCACACACTCCCCTGACATCAGTCCGAAATGTCATCCATTCCTTATCTCCAGAGATGCTGCCCGTCCCGCTGAATTACTCCAGCATTTTGTCTACCTTTGTTTTAAACCAGCATCTGCAGTTCTTTCGCACACAATATTCCAATTATGGCCTCACCTGTGCCTTATGCAGCTGTATTTTAACATCCTAACTTCTACATTCAAAACCCTAACTGATGAAGCCCAATGCACCAAAAGCTTTCTTGACCATCTTATCTAACTGTAACTCCACTTTTTAAGAACAATGAACCTGCATTCATAAATCCTTCTGCTCTACAAAGCTCCTCAGACCCCGGTCATTTACGTGAAGGTTCTGCCTTGGTTAGACTTCCCAAAATGCAACACCTCACATTTATCTGCATTGAACTTCATTTACCATTCCTCTGCCCACTTGCCCAACTGATCAAGATCCTGCTGTAACCTTTGATAACCAGAGGTTGGTGGTTGCCTGGTCATCACTGAATCTGCTGTCTCCTGGAGCAAAATATATGGCAGCCGACGGTATATCGTGACAGCTTGTTCACATGCAATCTTAAATATTTTTTGTGAAAAATTACTGGTATAATTTTGTGATTCACTCTCAAATATAATTGCATCCCTTCTAGCACAATGCTATCCTATTCTCTGGAGAAAGCAGGGTCCCCTTCTTTTATGGGTATATTCCATCTGCTTTATACCAAGAATTTCAAGGAAGTCTACAGATTTCAACTGGTGCATCAGCTCCGCAACAGCCCTCAGGCAGCACGGTGGTGTAGATGGACAGCACGGTGGCGTAACGGCAGAGTTATTGCCTGACAGCTCCAGAGATCTGCGTTTGATCCCAACTATGGATGCTTGTCTATACAGGGTTTGTTCATTCTCCAAAGTGACCTGTGTGGATTTTCTCCGGGATCTCCAGTTTCCTCCCACTCTCCAAAGACGTACAGGTCTGTAGGCTATTTGTCTTGTTATAATTGTAAAATTGGTCCTAGTGTGCAGCATAGTCTGAGTGTGCGGGCATTGCTGATTGATATGGACTTGGTGGGTCGAAGGGCCTGTTTCTGCGCTGTATCTCTAAACTAAACATATTTTATTACTCTTCCTAATAGGCAAACGAATAACGCTATCTGAAGCAGTGTTCCAGACTGGGATCCATCCAAAGCTCTAGACTCCGCTTCAAACTATAGATCTCTCTCCAATTCAATTATATTTTTATGTGGTGTTTACTAGTTCCTGGTAGACAGTCCAGGCCATCATGAGCAGGGATGTAGCACTTGCCTCAGTCAATTTTCTTCTGGCTCTTTAAAATAATATGGGGCCCTGCAGCTCCTTTAATGTTGATTAGTGAACTTCTGCTGCCAGACTTTCTTTACTTTAAAGTCAACACATACACACGCACATATGCATGCACACATGCACATACATACACATACACACATGCACGCTGATACACACACACATATACACTCGCACAGACAATAGAGTTAGATACAAAGTGCCAGAGTAACTCAGTGGGTCAGGCAGCATCTCCGGAGAAAATGGATAGGTGATGTTTCGGGTTGAAACTTTTGGTTTGCATCTGTAAAAGAGTCCTGACCCAAAACATCACCTATCCATTTTTTACAGAGTTGCTGCCTGACTCATTATAGACAATAGACAATAGACAATAGGTGCAGGAGTAGGCCATTCAGCCCTTCGAGCCAGCACCGCCATTCAATGCGATCATGGCTGATCACTCTCAATCAGTACCCCGTTCCTGCCTTCTCCCCATACCCCCTCACTCCGCTATCCTTAAGAGCTCTATCCAGCTCTCTCTTGAAAGCATCCAACGAACTGGCCTCCACTGCCTTCTGAGGCAGAGAATTCCACACCTTCACCACTCTCTGACTGAAAAAGTTCTTCCTCATCTCCGTTCTAAATGGCCTACCCCTTATTCTTACAAACACACCTGTCCCCTATTTTGCAATTGTTTGCACATCTTTATCATTAAGCTCCTGACTCTGCACTTCAGACATCCTACGTCTTTCCCCGCCTCCCCCAACCCCCCCTCCCCCTCCCCCCATCTCATTGCATCCCCAGTTACAAGGGGGCAAGTCTGGCAATTTGGATGAGCATCGCTCTGGCCTCATTAAAAACAGTGAGAGAGGCTTTTCTCACAGCTTGCTTGTTCCCCGAATGGCCTTTGTAAAGACCACTTTTAACATTTGATTCTTTATCTCCATCATTCCTGAACTCTGGGGCAAGGGGGATGGAGGATTTCTGCTCAATTCCCAATAATGTAATGATTTTGCCTTTGAAATTAGTCTCTTAGTCTATCTCCTGGTGTAACATCTCCCAATTGGTTATCACTGTCTCAGCCAATATGTTCTCAACGTTCATGTAATTCCCTTTTGTTACTGCAATATAAATGGAGTCAAATAAGTCATTTCTGTATCAAATGCTCATGTATTATACTATGAATTACATATTCCAACAATGATCATAACAGTTGCCTGTGCTCCTTTTAAACATCTACATTCCATAGGTAATTATTACCTCTCTTCCGTGCTCAACAGTTCCTGTCAAGAATCTATATTCTTCTCATTCGACTGTTGATTTATCTTAATATTCTCATAATGGTTCTAACAATTATCACTCTCTCGCTTTCTTAAACCACATTATCCACTCCGTGTTGTTATATAACTGCGCAGCACATGCCTATCGTGTGTTTCTGCAACTGATTGCATCTCCTGCAACCAATCACACCTGCATACCGAATGCAACATCGCAGCACTGCACCATTGGTGACATCCAATGCAATGCCCATAGACAATGCTCAACCCTTTCCAATCAAAAGTAATTCAGATCAACTCTTAACCACACTTTTCCTGACTTAAACTTCAAAATCAGACTAACATCCATTGGTGAAATTAATTCCAGAAACACCTTCATGTATTCTTTTCCACCTAAAATAGCAACAAATCCTATTTTCGGACCGACAAGGTTTTGTCAAAGTTCATGCCCATTTCCCCAATTAAAATTTCATCTTCAGGAATGCAGAATGAGAAAACTGTCAGTGGAAAGGGCTAACTTCTTTGCACGTACATACTGGCAGTATCTCGAGCAATGGAGTGTGAGTTTGACATTAAAATAAATTTGTTATTTTTCTCTCCTTTTGACTTTGAAAAGCTCACACAAATTCTACTCAGTCTGGATGAAAAAGAAAGCAATTCCTAACTGTTACAGAATTCAGACCCATTTTTCAAAGGATTCATTGATTTAGAATCAGGCACCAGAACCAATTTTGTTTCTCAAGGCTCTCTTATATCTAATTCTTCACCGCACAGTCAAAACCATCTATTGGTTAATATATGAGGTGCCGATATCTACAATGAAAACCTTAATCTTTGGTCCTTAGTTCAAAATTCTTTCTAATAGTCAGTTTACAAATTTAGAGAAATCGACTAATGGACAGCTAGATAAACTAAGTACAATCATCTCCAGAGTTACAGACACTTTTTAAAGACAATCTCACTCAAGCGATCAGCCAGGCAAATATTCACCTGCATTTTCATATCAACTGAATTTGATTATCTATCAAACCTGCTGTGAAATGCCTAAATATTATAGATGCCCATCATTTCTTCTAACTTCGGCCAGAAGAATTCAGTGTTATCAGGGTTTGCTTTCAAAGCAGTCATATTCTTCAACATGAGTTTCATCCTGTCTAAACAAATAATGTATTAGCTTGCTAACATAACTCTTGTCTTCACTCCCTTGTGCTGTGCTGTCTATCTCACTATTCTTTCTGAACTTCAGAATCACAACTTCAGTCCAACCCATCGTTCTCTCGTTTAACTTAGTTTAGTTTAGAGTTACACCGTGGAAACGGGCCCAACGTTCCACCGAGTCCATGCCACCCAACGAACACCCATACATCTATCCTACCCAGAGATAATTTACAGAAGCCAATTAACCTACAATCATTCAGGTCTTTGGGATGTGGGAAGAAACCCATGTGGTCACAGGGAGAACAAACAAACTGCATTCAGACAACACCTGTAGTCAGGATAGAACCTGGGTCTCTGGTGCTGTAAAGCAGCAACACCACCACTGTGCCACTGTGCCGCCCACACTTCTTTTAACATTTTGGAACTTTCTATCAAGCTTGTTAGTTGTCTGGAAACCCAGTATAAGTAACCCTGCCCCTCTTTTCTTGCTATCTAGGTCAATATCTAGTTCACATTACAGACTTCCCAGGTAGAGAAATTTCACCAGTCAGCCAAAGGTCGTTTGGGTTACAGAAAATTTATGGGTGGTATTTAAACAATACTCAGTAAGTGATATTGCAGATCAACCCTGTGTCCACTCGACAGCATGCCCTGCTGACTCCACTGAGAATCATTTATTCAATCTAATTTCAGGTCAAGTAGAAACATATTTATTGGATTGATCTTTTGCCAGACAGATTGAGAAAGCAGTAAGGTTGCTTCATCTTACTGATGTGATTCGCACATTACCTCTTTGATTGTTCAAAGCACAGTATTTTCATTTAAATTTATAAATTAAGTAATACATCTACACAAATACAGACTTCTGCTATCATTTCTTGATCAAGATTAAAAGGCATATGATCAGTTGCTTCTGACATCATTTTTCCTGTATGTCATCTTATTTCTACTGACGGTGGTCATCAATTCTAAAGTATCCCTTTGTTTATTTAAGGTCACGGTTACCATGGTGATAATATGGGGTAAGTCCCAGTATCTCTAATTATCACAGGATCCTTCTGGTATCTCTTATCCCATACTCCATTGCACAAATCAGCTCTGACTTATTAAAAATGCACGGAGTCTCTTTGCCCTATAACTTGCTTCTTAATAAAATATGCAAGTTAAGCCTTTAGACTGTGCCCCGAGGGGCTGATCACTTCAAGGCTAAATCATGCATATCTTCAACTAGCAACACAGTAGGAAACTGCCAGCATCAGCCTTTCCATGTCCAGTTTCTTGCAGACTTCATGCGTATATGTTCAAATGCAAAGTCCAAGACTAGTCGCAGAGAGGTACTTAAGGTGAAGATTGATAGGTTGTTGATTAGTAAGGTGTCATGGATTACGGGGAGAAGGCAGGAGAATAGGGTTGAGAGGGAAAGATAGATCAGCTATGAATGAATGGTGGAGTAGGCTTGATGGGCGAATGGCCTAATTGTGCTCCTACAACTTATGAACATGAACTTATCCACCTGGCCCCACAGTTTCGCACCAGGGCTGGTTGGAAAAGGTGGCCCATTCCTTTGAATGGGATGGTTGGCCCAGTGATAATAGGGAAAGGCTTATCTTACGTTATTGAACATTTTAAACTACTTGTTAGTGTTTGAATGTGATTCTCTTAAAAAAAAAATTTTTAATCTTCTGTGTTTGTTTTAGTTTCTTAAAATATATTCAAATAATTTTTGAATGTCGCAATCAGATTAAAACGCCTTCTAAGGGTTTGACAGTGGTGGGATCTCAAAAAGCATCAGGACATTCTGGAGGAGTAACATCAGGAGATAATATCTGAGACATAGCTATGGCTTACTTCCTCACTAAGACTGGGAGGCCAAGGACAATGCATAAAACACCCATGCAAGTTAACATATGATGAGCGTTTGATGGGAATGGGCTCAATTTGCTGGAGTTTAGAAGGATGTGGAGGGACCTCATTGAAATAGTGAAAGGCCTGGATAGGGTGGATGTGGAGAGAATGTTTCCACCAGTGGGAGAGTCTAGGACCAGAGGTCAAAGCCTCAGAATTAAAGGATGTTATTTTAGGAAGGAGATGAGAGGAATTTTTTTCATCAGAGGGTGGTGAATCTGTGGAATTAATTGCCACATACAGCTATGGAGGCCAAGTCAATTGATATTTTTAAGGCAGAGAGAGATAGATTCTTCATTAGTACGGCTGTCAGATGTTACGGGGAGAAGGCAGGAGAATTGGGTTAGAAGGGTGAGATAGATCAGCCATGATTGAATGCAGGAGTTGACTTAATGGGCCGAATGGCCTAATTCTGCTTCTATCACTTATGACTTCAAAACATCATGAAGTTAGTAATGGACATGGAGATAAATTCCAGCAGCAGAGAAATTCCAGAATGATTCTGTCCAGGTAATAGTTGACACTAAAGATGCATTGAATATCCCAAAGAAGTGCAAGGTTTATCATCCTGAAGAATGACATATACAAGTTCTTTAATAATAATACCCCAGTCAGTCACTTGTCACACTGCACAGCAAGAAGTCAAGACCCGTATAATCTTCAGAAGATTTACCTTTGTGATGTAAAATAATTCACTGATAGCAGATACAAAAGTGGGAAGTGACAGAAACGCCAACAAAAATGTCATGAAGACTAAAAGTTAATGAAATGAAATAATGGGCTTAAAATGGCACAAAATGTGCAATTGCAAAACAAGACAACTCATATCACAAAAATGACATGTGAAAGCATTCATTCAGAATCATCAAAGATAAATAATGCAGCTAAGCAAAGCAGAATAGCTGAACCAGTAATCCAGACAAAAATTAATAGAACCTTGTTTCAATTGCACAAAGGAAATATGAGTATTTAAATAGTCAAAACCAAATCTTGTGTTATCAGTGCAAAGCCATTGAATTGCCAAATGTCTTTTGGAGAAGGAGACCAGTAGAGCCTCCCTGATATAGTCAAAATGAAACTCCTGTCCACTATTTCCTTCTTCATAAGACCTGTGATATTGACCTCTTTGTAATACATAAAAATCAGTCTTTCTTCCTTTTTAATAAAATATTCACAATTACTGCATCTCTAAACTAAACTAAACCCGAGGATCTACCCCTTTGAGATTACTAATTTAGTAATCTCTGCATTATAACTGCATTACTCATGTCCTGTGGAATATTCTGCTCTTCCCTGACTTAGAAATTATGATATGGATTTGTGACTGAAGTTCTGATTTGCCAATTCCTGATTTTAGCAGGATGCCGTTTGGTCTCATGGTATTATTTTGTGCTTCTCTGACCTTGTGAGATGGTAAAACTTAGCTGTAAGACTGCTATGCTTTGGCTCACATATCAATGACTGAGCCATGGATGTGAATGTCTTCAGTGTTTCTTCCAGCAGGCATAGAGTATCTCTGTCCGCAATGATTTCATCCCTATTTCTCTCTCTCAATGGAGTAGATCCTTGGGTTTAGTTTAGTTTAGAGATACAGCGCAGATTCAGGCTCTTCGGCCCACCGAGTCCACGCCGAACCCCCAACATCAGCACTATACTACACACCAGGGACAATTTACAATCTTTACCAAAGCCAATTAACCCACAAACCTGTACATCTTTGGAATGTGGGAGGAGACCGGAGCACCCGGGTAAAACCCATGCGGTTACGGGGAGAACGGACAAACTCCATACAGACAGCTCCAGTAGTCAGGATCGAACCGGGTCTCTGGCACTGTGGGGCAGCAACTCTACCGCTGCACCACTCTGGCATCCCTAAAACAAACAGTTGAGTGTTGGGCTATAGATGATTTTGCAACACTGGTCATGGATGTCAATGAGTTTGAGATTCCACTAATCTCTCCATCTACCATTTGTTTTTTAACATAGAACAGTACAGCACAGGACCGGACTCTTTGACACACAATGTTTGTGCTGAATCTGATGCCTAGTTAAACTAATCTTATGTGCTTATATGTGATACACACCCCTTCTATTCCCTGCACTTTCATGTGCCTATCTAAACATCTCTTTAATCTTTAGGTTCAAGATTTTCTGCAGGACCAATGTTTTTTTTAATGTGGGGTAGTTACTAAAGACTGGACACCACTTGGGTTTCACAGAACAAGGAACCGATCCAAGGGCAAGCATGCCCAACTCAACTTGAGACCAGGCTCTGCCCACACATTAGTTCCTCCGTTCTATACCAACACAGCATTAGCAAAGCACTCAGTGGTATCCAACTGCTACAGTTAAGAGGCTCAGCATATTGCTATTTGGCCAATCTAGATATGAAAACATTAATTCCAGCAAACGTCAGCAATCTCCATTTTTCAAGAATGAAGAAAACATATACAATGAATTTAAAAGTCAGTGCCACACAGCACAACTGAATCAATACATTTTTAAAACAATACTGTAGCAGCAGTGCATTAATAAATTAATACAATGGGGTACCTTTATGTGAAATAGTGTTACTGGAACAACATTATTCAATTCTACCACCATAGATACAGTTCAAGGCCCAGAAATCCAATAAATGTTTTAAAAAGTACTGTACAGCAGTAAATTAATAAATTAATGGGAAAACATTCACCAATAAATCAATAAGTTGAATAGTTAAATGGAAAACCAAGCTGCCATGAATTAATAATAAAACATGAGCGCAACAGAAAATTAATTAATTAATTTTGAGCTAGGCTCCAGTGCATTAATTATTAATTCAGCTGCCACAAACAAATAAAAGTAACGATAGTGGGAGGCACCAATAAATTAATAAACGAAGTGCAAAGGCATATCCATCAACTGTACATTTTTATTTGTTCTCAGGGTACACAAGTTTAAATATTAAAAAATCTAATATTTATCATTCAGAGCTGGTAATCTTGACTTGTTTCTTAAACTGGTGCAATTTAAGCTTTGTTGTGGTTAATACAACCATGTGGCTTTCAGGACTAGTTAATGTGGCAGTGGTGTAGGGTTGGGGTTAGGTGGAAGGTTTGTTTGTTCCATGGCCTTTTTGTAGCATCCAGCCACTTTATGGTTGTTTTTGCTATGATCCGTTTTTTTATTTCCAGATTTTCTTAACTGGTGGAGGCAGTAGACAGGGTGATCAGGAATATTAGCTTGCAACAGGCCGGTTCAAGAGACTAATGACAGTAGGGGAGGTGCTGTTCTTGAATATGGTGGTACATTATTTTAAGCTTTTGTATCTTCTGCCCAAAGGGAGAGGGGAGAAGAGGGAATAACTGGGTTGTGAGTGATACTTGATTATGCTGGCTGCTTTTCCGAGGCAGCGTGAAGTGTAGATAAACTCAGAAGAGGGAGAGAGGCGGAGCTGGTTTGCTTGACAGATTGCACTGTATCCACAACTCTGTGCAATTTCTTGAAGTCTTGAACAGGGCAGTTGCCAAACCAAGCTGTGTATCATCTCGCTAGTATGCTTTCTATCGGGTTATGAAGTAATCAGGGTTGTCGACAGGGGCCATGTTTAAAATCTATCACAATATGGAAGGGGAGGAATCAGATAATGGCAGAACAGTTCTTTCAGCACCAAAAAGCTACTTTTGGGAGGTTTAAAATAGCATCAAGGTATGCAACTATTAACAGAGTTTCTCAATGTAAAGAGTTTTCAATATAATTATTGGTGCAACATGTTAAAAATATATAATTGTTTTGCTTACGTTGTGAATTAATGTTCACATAATTTCCACTGTTGGGACCTTCTCAATGGGGAACTGTTTTTAACTAAACTGCGAGGATCGCTGGGCCTGTTTCCACGCTGTATCTCTAAACTAAACTAAAGTTTGGAAGTATTCCCAGATAAAAGAACAATCTGTATAACACGTGAAATATCTGGCAACTGTGGAAGTCAGGAGAACACAACAAAGGACAACAAATAATCAGGAGACAGTTTAAAGCAACAAGTTCAGATGATGACAACATATTTTTCACAAGTACACAAAACAATCACCTGAGCCTCTGAGATCTCTTGTCCCACTGTGACTCGTGCAAGATATTTAACTTATCTCTATATTTTAATCAATAAATTGAAAGATGATGTCTTCCCATTGTCAGAGTCATTACATCATTCCTACTGTAGAATATATATATCATATTCTTGATTAGGAAGGGCGCCAAATGTTACAGGGAGAAGGCAGGAGAATGAAGTTGAGAGGGAAAAATGGATCAGCCATGATTGAATGGCAGAATGGACTTAATGGAATGAATAGCCTAATTCTGTTCCCATGTCTTATCGTATTTTTTTGTGGATTTTTATTATGGTTTTTTTTAAACCATTATTTTATTCAGTAAAGTTTATAAAAGACAACAAAATAAAATTTCCAAAATGCTGGAGTAACTCAGCAGGTCAGGCAGCATCTCGGGAGAGAAGGAATGGGTGACGTTTTGGGTCGAGACCCTTCTTCAGACCTGAAACGTCACCCATTCCTTCTCTCCCGAGATGCTGCCTGACCTGCTGAGTTACTCCAGCATTTTGTGAATAAATCGATTTGTACCAGCGTCTGCAGTTATTTTCTTATAAAATAAAATTTCCCATCATTACCTGTTGGGTCACATATTAGCAGTGCATTTGTTTTGAAAAAAATGTAGCTCATGAACTATAATTTTCTATTGGTTTAATAATTGATATAAATTGGAGAGCACCCTTTTTATCTTGTATTGTAATAACACCCAAGAACAAACTACAAACTATTTATGAATTAGGAAAGCTTCAAAGAGGATTTATATTCCAGGCCCAGTCACTCTTCTGACTCTCTCTCCTTAGGAGCAGTTCATGAAATATTCAGGTGGTGAAAATATTGAACTTTTTAATGAAAGAAGTTCAATTCCCAAGTCAGCGGGCAAATAAATCAAAGATGGGGATTTCTAAACCAAGCTGAAACCAATTGGGAATAGCATACTTTTTAAAAGTGTGCTCACTCTCTGTACCTAACTTTATGTTGTTGCTGTGTTATTGACAAAATAACTGTAGGCAGTGGAGGGGAACGCTTACACTTGCTAATGTTAATCATTTTGGTCTTTAATGAATAATGAAACACAGCTAATGTTTATTTTATTTTATTATTTGCATAAATCACTAGCATTGAGCAAGATTTCTAAAACTCGGAATTTTGAAATTCAAACTCTCTCAACCATTTTTTTCTTCCTGCTGTTTATCTACTGGAACATGATATCATGATGGCCAGACCGTCCAAAGAGCTTGTCTTTGATGTTGCTGTCCCATGACCATGTTTGCACCATAATTCATGAGCATTTTTTTTTTCAAAGCCAGAGCTAAACATACATCCAGCCAGAAACACCCAGTGACTGTGGCTGAGATTTCCTCCATCTGATATTTTTTGCCTGTTAACCTTTTGAGCTCGTTCCAAAAAGAAAATGTTTGTACGTGTAGCAATTCCTGTTAATGACTAGGCATTAGAGGCTTTGTTGCGGTGGTCTTACAGGGAAGGAATGATTTATTTTTAACATTAGACTATAGAGACAGAGCACGGAAACAGGACCTTTGGCAAAATCGGCGCCAACCAGCAATCCCCGCACACCAAGACTATTCTACACACTAGTGACGATTTACAATTTTTTACCGAAGTCAATTCATCTGCAAACTTGTACGTCTTTGGAGTGTGGGAGGAAACCGGAGCACCCGGAGAAAACCCATCTGGTCACAGAGAGAATGTACAAACTCCACGCATATAGCAGCCACAGATAGTATTGAACCCAAGTCTCTGGTGGTGGAAGGCAGCAGCTCTACCGCTGCTCTATGTTCCACCCTTGGAAGTGGCTTAATTGGAAGAGAGATAGTCTGTGTTAAGAATTTCATACATAAAGCCAACCAAAAGTGTATTCAATCTAAATGACTAGGAGTGTAATACCTGATACATGGCACTCAGATGCTATGTGCAAATGACTTTGGATGTGGGAAATCAAGTCCATGCAACTGTTACCTGCATGATTTTAGGAACCATCCTTCCACACTTACTGAATCCCTAGCATATGTAAGCTAACCAAGTTGCAGACAATGGATACATAATTGAACATAACTGAACATAAAGCAAAGTAGGGTATGCACTCACAATCTCAGTCAGGAATGCCAAGGTAATAGAATCTCTTTAAGTCTATATTTTGTGGATTCATAAAGGATATTTTTTGTGCACCAGGTATTTAATCGGTTACATACTATAGAATTGCAAATCCTTCTGCAATTGTTCCACTGCATTTCTGCCTAACATACTTATAAACACACAAATTCTGAGCACCGGAAGGTTTCTGGACCATTTCAGCCTGCTTTGCTACGTACTATGATCTTGGATGATCTGACTACCTTGAACATTCCAGTCTAACCATGATGATAGTTCACCCTCTTGCTTATCAGACCCTGTCTAACTCAGCCTTAAAATGTTCAAATACTCTGCCTCCATTACGTTTTGAAGAAGAATTGCAACAACCATAATCCTCTCAAAAAAGAAGACCTGATTTCTGTATTAAATGGACGGTTCTGTACTTTTAAGATTTCTAGTGATAGATTTCCCCATAGGAGGGAATATCCTCTTCACATCCACCCTGTGAACTGTCTCATCAGTCACCTTCTAGGGGTGTTGGAGAATATCCTTTAGGACCCGATGACTTTCCCATCTGCAGCTCCAACAAATGGCTCAGGGCCGCTTCCCTGGGGATTCTCAACCCCTTTGAATTCCTTCATCCTTTCCAATTCTTTATTTACTGCTAATTCTGAAGTGTTTCTTGTATAGAATGTAATGAAGATTAAAAAGATATTTTAAATTGTATCTGTTTTCTTCCCTATTTTCTTCCCTATTTTCCATTAGTAGTTTTCAAAACCGACTTTCTTTAGGAGCAGTCCGAAGAAGGATGACAACCAGAATTGTCCCCCATCCATGTTCTCCAGAGATACTGACTGACCCGTTGAGTTACTCCAGCACTTTGTGTCATTTAAAAAAAAAAACAGCATCTGAAATTCCTCATTTCTATGTCTCACGTTTACTTTAGGAGTGCTATTCCTTTGTTATTTTTTTTCTTTCTTTAAGTATCTAAAGAAACTCCTACTCACAGTTTTTATATTTCTTTATTTCAAACACCAACTTTAAGTTCTTTTTTAATCTTTTAGTCACCCTTTGCTTTTTATTTACCCAATCCAATGTTCTGATCTGTCAAGTGTCAACCACAATGACATGGTTTTCCTTGAAAGTGTACCTACTTTAGTTGGGAGGAAATGGTTAGTCTTGACAATGGATATCAAACTCATTGAATTGCCCAATCTGATAGAAAAAGGGTAAAAGTTACTTTCAGTTACCAGGAGGCCACCTCTTAATTAATCCCACACAGGGCAATGAATTACCAGCAAGAATCCAAGCTGTGGTGCCATTCATTTCCGAACAAATGCCATGTTTCACACAGACGAGTCCTTGATTTACTAGGGAAAAGTTGACAAGGGAAACTAATGACCTAATAACTAAATTCGATTTGACACACAGTCGGCTCTTGAGATATTTCCTGGAATATCGATTAGGGTCAGAATGCCGACTAGACTGGGAGCTTTCAAATGGGATGTTCTTGCTGCTGGTGCTGCTTTATTCTCCAAGCCAGCAGTCTCTTGTTTTTATTCTCACCACACTAGGTTAGAATCAGCAAAGGAGCCAATTTCATTTCTCAATAAAAGACAATAGTTATCCGGATTTATAGATGACAAGGCTTCAGTGGTTCCTGGAGCAGCCAATTTGCAGCTGCTTTCTGGGGCTGTGCAGGTTCCAGCAGTCAACACTAAATCAAAGCTGGATAAAAATAGTTCACATCTGCTACAAATCCTACAACAATAAAAAGGACAGATTTTTGATCTGTCACTAAGGCCTCAACTGAAGTACAGGATGAACTTCAAAATATTGAAGCTGTTGCAGGAAAGACAAAAAAAAACTGCAGAGTTAGTTTGCAATTTCATTTCAAGAGAACTGCTTTGACTCTGAAACCGATTAGATATTTGACAAGCAGTCAACAAAAATTGGCTGTGTAATCTTGATGGATTCAAGATCTCCCAGTGGCCAGATTATGGAGTCATAATAAATCACTTATTTACAAACCACTTCTTCATCAATCTCTCAATCGAGTATTCCAATAACACTTTAATCTATAATAGTGTTGTTTTAATACAGTATTACTTGCATGTTTATAAAGTGGCAGAGTAAGTGAAGATTATTCAATCTAAAGTTTTTGCCTTTCACTATGTCAAGAAGTTTCTTCAGAAATTTTTATTGGAATTCTGCGTAATTCTCTTATAATGAAGTCCTTAGAGTTTGCCTCTCTCTGCATGTGGAAATATTCTCACTGCCTCACTATCAAAATCCTTCAATAGTTTAATGACCTTGAACTCTTTTTTTCAAAAGTGACTCATTTTGACCATTCTTTTGCAATATAGTTGCCTTCACATTTCTGATATTATCCTCATAAGTTTGTCCACCTTATAGCTTTATTAATATAGAAACAGGGGACTGCAGATGCTGGTTTACAAAAGAAGACACAGAGTATTGGAGTAGCTGAACAGGTCAGACAGTATCTCAGAGAACATGGATAGCTAACGTTTTGGTCAGGCGTCACGAAGACCACATGCAAACTGGAGGAACAACATTTCATATTTTGCTTGGGTAGCTAACAACTCAATGGTATGAACATTGAATTCTCTAATTTTAGGTAACTACATAACCCTCTCTCTATCGCTTCTTCCCTCATATAACTACCCTACTCCCCCCCCCCCCCACCTCCATCAAACTAGCATTAATAGGTTCATTGTTAAGTACTAAGTCATAAAATATGAGCTATAATATGTACCCTTGTCCAGAAATCAGACATTTTCAGATTTAGTTTACTTTGATTTATCTCAGCTTGCCCTGTTATCAATTGCTCAACTAATGATGTTACAGGTTGCACAGTGCACACTTTCTCCAGCAGGAACTGGAACTTCAGCAGTAAACCTCCAACCTTCATTATTAACAACAGATAAACAAGGTAACATCATGCAATAACTGGGAAAGAGACAACAGATAAAAGGTTGGCATTGTTACATAGCTGCCATGTACACATTATCTCCCAGCATCATTTTAAAAAAAACAGCCAAAAGGAACTGCAGAAGCTGGTTTTCGTAAGTGACACCTTCCCCTGCAACCTCTGGAGATTCCACAGCTGTCCTTCCACTTCTTTATTTCCTACTAATCAACACCCCAAACCATCTTGTAGAAATAACTGGATTACAAAAGAAGACACAAAATGCTGGAGTAACTCAGCAAGTCTGGCAGCTTTTCTGGATGACATGGATAAACGACTTTTCGGATTGGGACCTGAAGAAGGGTCCAGCAAGTTGTGGTTTTTTTTTAAATCACTTATTAATAGTTACACAACTCACTAGTTACACAAACCTTCATTGATGCAGGCTTCAGGTTTAACAATTAGTTGGGAATTGCACGAGGTGATGGTCGGCTCATCAATCAGCCCATGGTGCTCTGTGGCTTAAGATCATTTCCAGAACTTGAGTCAATTGGACCATTTCATTGCATTGGGAAGGCAGGAGGCAGAAGCAATTAACAGCACTGCATCCCTTTTCAATGCCTGCCATTTACACCCACCCCCTTTCCACCACCACCACCATTTTGTCTCCCCTCCATTACACTAGCTATAGAATAGTTCCCATGAGGAGAGTTCTATAAGTGCTGACACTTTGAGCAGTCAATGCATTAGTAACAGGGCAGCTGTGAAATTCACATATTGACCACAACAGGAACACAAGGTCATGTTCTACTGCTCCAGTTTATTCTCTAAGCATCAGAGGACATTTCACATTTTGTTTCACCCATGTCACTAAAATTTTAAGTGGGTCACTGTAACTGATAATGCCGCACATAGCATGTGTTTAGCACGTTAAAAGCAGGGTGAACTAGAATTTTTAAACCCTTGTATCTGTCTCCATTCATTCCAAAAGAAAAATAACCTGATATATAAATCAGTGTTTATATCAATTTAGTTTAAAGATACAGCGCGGAAACAAGCCCTTCGACCCACCGAGTCTTTGCTGAACAACAATTCCCTCACACACTTAACATTATCTTACACACGAGGGACAATTTACCTTTTTTTTTAACAAAGCCAACTAACCTACAAACCAGTACATCTTTGGCGCGTGCGAGGAAACTGGAGCACACAGGTCACGGGGAGAACGTACAAACTCCATACAAACAATACCTGTAGTCAGGATCGAACCTGGATATCTGGCGCTGTAAGGCAGCAATTCTACTGCTGCGCCACCGTGTCATGTAGGCCTCAATGGTTGCTTTCTTTTTGACAGAAATATCCATTTTTTCAAGCTAAGATAGACAATAGGTGCAGGTGTAGGCCATTCGGCCCCTTGAAGCAGCACCACCATTCAATGTGATCATGGCTGATCATTCTCAATCAGTACCCCGTTCCTACCTTCTCCCCATACCACCTGACTCTGCTATCCTTAAGAGCTCTATCTAGCTCCCTCTTGAAAGCATTCAGAGAATTGGCCTCCACGGCCTTCTGAGGCAGAGAATTCCACAGATTTACAAATCTCTGATTGAAAAAGTTTTTCCTCATCTCCGTTCTAAATGGCCTACCCCTTATTCTTAAACTGTGGCCCCTGGTTCTGGACTCCCCCAACATTGGGAACTTGTTTCCTGCCTCTAACGTGCCCAGACCCTTAATAATCTTATACGGTTCGATAAGATCTCCTCTCATCCTTCTAAATTCCAGTATACAAGCCTAGTCGCTCCAGTCTTTCAACATACGACAGTCCCGCCATTCCAGGAATTAACCTACTAAACCTACTCTGCACACCCTCAATAGCAAAAATATCCTTCCTCAAATTTGGAGACAAAAACTGCACACAGTACTCCAGGTGCGGTCACACTAGAGCCCTGTACAACTGCAGAAGGACCTCTTTGCTCCTATACACAACTCCTCTTGTTATGAAGGCCAACATTCCATTGGCTTTCTTCACTGCCTGCTGTACCTGCATGCTTCCTTTCTGTGACTGATGCACTAGGACACCCAGATCTCGTTATACGTCCCCTTTTCATAACTTGACACCACTCAGATAATAATCTGCCTTCCTATTCTTACCACCAAAGTGGATAACCTCACACTTATCCACATTAAACTGCATCTGCCATGCATCCGCCCACTCACACAACCTGTCCAAGTCACCTTGCAACCTCATAGTATCTTCCTCACAGTTCACACTGCCACCCAGCTTTGTATCATCTGCAAATTTGCTGATGGTACTTTTAATCCCTTCATCCAAGTCATTAATGTATATTGTAAATAGCTGCAGTCCCAGCACCGAGCCTTGCGGTACCCCCACTAGTCACTGCCTGCCATTCTGAAATGGACCCATTTATCCCCACTCTTTGCTTTCTGTCTGCCAACCAATTTTCTATCCATGTCAGTACCCTACCCCCAATACCATGTGCTCTAATTTTGCCCACTAATCTCCTATGTGGGACCTTGTCGAAGGCTTTCTGAAAGTCAAGGTACACTACATCCACCAGATTTCCTAGTTACATCCTCACAAATTTCCAGAAGATTAGTCAAGCATGATTTCCCCTTCGTAAATCCATGCTGACTCAGAACGATCCTGTTACTGCTATCCAAATGCTCTGCAATTTTGTCTTTTATAATTTACTCCAGCATCTTCCCCACCACTGATGTCAGACTAACTGGTCTATAATTCCCCGTTTTCTCTCTCCCTCCTTTCTTAAAAACTGGGATAAGATTAGCTACCCTCTAATCCACAGGAGCTGATCCTGAATCTATAGAACATTGGAAAATGATCACCAATGCGTCCACGATTTCTAGAGCCACCTCCTTAAGTACACTGGGATGCAGACCATGAGGCCCTGGGGATTTATCAGCCTTCAGTCCCACCAGTCTACCCAACAACATTTCCTGCCTAATGTGAATTTCCTTCAGTTCCTCCATCACCCTAGGATCTCTGGCCACTAGATCATCTGGGAGATTGTTTGTATCTTCCTTAGTGAAGACAGATCCAAAGTACCGGTTCAACTCGTCTGCCATTCCCTTGTTCCCCATAATAAATTTCGCTGCTTCTGTCTTCAAGGAACCCACATTTGCCTTGACTATTTTTTTCCTCTTCACATACCTAAAAAAGCTTTTACTATCCTCCTTTATATTATTGGCTAGCCTACCCTCGTACCTCATCTTTTCTCCCCGTATTGCCTTTTTAGTTATCTTCTGTTGCTCTTTAAAAGAGTTCCAATCCTCTGGCTTCCCACTCTTCTTTGCTATGTTATACTTCTTCTCTTTTATTTTTATGCTGTCTTTGACTTCCCTTGTCAGCCACGGGTGCCTCTTACTCCCCTTAGAATCTTTCCTCCTCTTTGGGATAAATTGATCCTGCAACTTCTGCATTATTCCCAGGAATACCTGCCATTGCTGTTCCACTGTCTTCCCTGCTAGGGCCCCCTTCCAGTCAAATCTGGCCAGCTCCTGCCTCATGCCTCTGTAATCCCCTTTGCTATACTGTAATACTGACACTTCCGATTTTCCCTTCTCCCTCTCAATTTGGAGAGCAAAACTTATCACATTATGATCACTGCCTCCTAATGGCTCTTTTACCACGAGTTCCCTTATCAGATCAGGTTCATTATACAATACTAAATCTAGAATTGCCTTCTCCCTGGTCAGCTCCAGTACAAGCTGTTCTAAGAATCCATCCCGGAGGCACTCCACAAACTCCCTTTCCTGGGGTCCAGTACCAACCTGATTTTCCCAGTCTACCTGCATGTTGAAATCTCCCATAACCACCGTCACATTACATTTGCGACATGCCAATTTTAGCTCTTAGTAACTTATTCAATACTCATAAATCAATCATTATATTAGTATGCTTATAGAAATGGTAAAATGCAGCTCGTTGAACTGGGAAAGCAAGGGAATGCCTTTCACTGCTGCATGTTCCGCTGAGTTACTCCAGCATTTTGTGTTTATCTTAGGTTTAAGCCAGCATCTGCAGTTCCTTCCTCCACCTTTCACTTGCCGGGCTTTGTCCCACCACAACTCTTTTTCAGGCTTCACCCTCCAAATACAATCAATCTGAAAACGGGTTGTGACCTGAAACATCGCCTGTCCATGTCCTGCAGAGATGCTGTCTGACTCTTTGACACAAATTTTTTTTTAGACGAGTTCTATTGATTGTGTATCTCTCATGTTGAGAAGAATTAAGGTTGCATCTAGAGGAATGAGAGATAGACTCATATGGGCGGCACGGTAGCGCAGCGGTAGAGTTGCTGCTTTACAGCGAATGCAGCGCCGGAGACTCAGGTTCGATCCTGACTACGGGTGCTGCACTGTAAGGAGTTTGTACGTTCTCCCCGTGACCTGCGTGGGTTTACCTCGAGATCTTCGGTTTCCTCCCACACTCCAAAGACGTACAGGTATGTAGGTTAATTGGCTGGGTAAATGTAAAAATTGTCCCTAGTGGGTGTAGGATAGCGTTAATGTACGGGGATCACTGGGCAGCACGGACATGGAGGGCCGAAAAGGCCTGTTTCCGGCTGTATGTATATGATGATGATGATGATATAGAGATACACCATGGAAAGAGGCCCGTCGAATCTGTGCCATCCATTAAGCACCCGTTTTATACTCAGTGTTCCTAGAAAGGCAACTTACAGTGGTCAAAACCCATACATTTTTGTGATCTTATTGAGATGTACAGCATCTTTAAATATCTCCACAGGCAGAAAGTACGTTTCCCCAGCTGAGAGGGAATCCAGTGATAGAGTCATAGGATCATATAGCACGGAAGCAGGCCCTTCGCCCAATTGGTCCAGGCCGACCAAGGTGACCCATCTAAGCTGGTTCCATCTGATAGATGTGTGAATGTTGCCAAAATCTAATGTTAAAGTGGAAGATCTGCCAAGATCAATCATGAGGGAAGGGCAGAGTTGACTGTTCCTGTAACTAATAGTTCACCAGATTGATCTCAATTCACAGATTACATTTTATAATTCCAAACAAAGTGAAACAAATAAGAACAAATATAGAAAAAAAGCCTTTTTTTAATTGATTTTTATATTTGAATATAAAAGACTGGACGAAGATTTATATTTTATAAAAATTGACTGTTTTAATGGCTTTCAGGCTTTGCATGTTTATGCAATGGAGTATGAGAAATCAGCAATTATGCAATTTATATTTTTACTTTGGAACTATTGTTTACAGAATATTAAAGTATGCAATTATGTTGCCATTAGCAACAGAGATCAAACTTAAAGATTTTTTTTTAAATTAGAGAGTGCTTTTAAAGACACAATTATGGTGCATTTATAGAAAGTAACATGATGTTATTTGTAATATGTTTAAGAATTTATTTGATAAGTGATCTGTAATATTAAAATCAACAGCAGATGCAGTGAATTACAATGATGATAATGATTGTAATGATGTTCTATTAAAATAAAGTCACAGAACTTGTGAATTTATGTTGCTTTCAGAAGCATTTTAAATTGATCTCTTTTTCCATCTTTTTCACAGAAAGCAACACATTAGGATGATTTTATCGAAAATGAAGCACAAAGGCCAGACTAGATGAGACCTCAATCTTCATTCACAATATTGTTCAGTTTATCATGTAGAACCTCTGAAGTTTGTTGTTGTGATAAGGTAGCACCCTTACTAAACCCTTTGTCTGGTGACTAACGAAGTGGATGAGTAGGAAAATAACTGCAGAAGCTGGTACAAATCAAAGGTATCACAAAATGCTGGAGTAACTCAGCGGGTCAGGCAGCATCTCAGGAGAGAAGGAATGGGTGACGTTTCGGATTGAGACCCTTCTTCAGACCGATGTCATCAGTCTGAAGAAGGGTCCCGACCTGAAACGTCACCCATTCCTTCTCTCCTGAGATGCTGCCTGACCCGCTGAGTTACTCCAGCATTTTGTGATACCAATGAAGTGGATGAGGTACTTTGTGAAATAGGTATCCGTTGGTTATTCTAGAAGGTGAGATTTTAACATATCAAACAAACGATACTGCCAAGGTCAATGCTGTGAACCACATGTACAATCCACCAACAGATTCAAAAGATGTCACATTAAAGAGTACTCCCCTATGAAGCTTATCCAATGGTACCAATTATCCAGTAGATGGCCTCAATAAACAAGTCACAAAAGATCTATTTTTTCGATATTCAAAGGACGTAATCTAAGATTAAGTCATGCTCGTGAGCATATGCCCACTTCTTTCATACAAATGGGATTACATAAATATACAGAAATATGTACATAAATAAAATAGATATACATAAATATGGGAGCTATAAAGTTTATACATCCCTGTCCTGTATGAACATTAAAAAAATAAAAAGTGACCCAACCATGGCTGCCAAAAGAAGTTAACGATAATAATAGGCCCAAAAAGAGTTCTTGGGGATTGCAAGCCAGAGTAGAAAATGTAGTTATTGGAAGCAGCATAGATGTCAGCAAAGGAGAACAAATAAATTGATTAACCATATTTATTTACACCATGGGAGAATATGTAAACTCAAATTTATGCCTGTTTTCCACTAATTTTCAATGTAACCTTTCCTCCTGATATTCACATCAACTCTCGTAGCATCCACTCCTCGCCTACACATGGTAGGAACTTTTGGGATGTGGAACCCAGAGCCCTTGGGCAAATCCCATAGGGTTATAGGGAGAATAACTCCACACAGTAAGCACCCGAGATCAGATCAAAATGTAGAGAATCTTTCTCCTAGGGTAGAGGAATCAAGAATCCGGTGGACATCATTTTAAGGTGAGGGGGATAATATTTAATGGGAACTTGAGGGGCAACGTTTTCCACTCAGAGGGTGGTAGGTACAAGGAATGAGTTGCCAGAAGAAGTAGTTGAGGCAGGTATGATAACAATATTTAAAAGACACTTGGACAAGTATATGGACAGGAAAGATTTAGAGTGATAAGAGTCAAATGTGGGCAAATGGTACTCGTTTAGATGGGGCATTTTTGTTGGCATAGACAAATTGGGCGAATGTCTTATTTCCATGCTGTACGACACTATGACTCAATGATTCTAATTGAATTTGATCACTCGAGCTGTGTGGTGGCAGTTCTATGTGATGTGCCACAGAGTACAAAAATAGAGTTTGAGAATAAATTTGCAGAGGATACAAATGTGGAACTAAAAAAATATTCTACAAATATGTAAAAAGGGTGGGAATAATTTAAACCAGACGCGAGTGATTATCAAACAAAAACTACTTTATTCACAATAACGAGAGACAAGGATAATAGTCAATCAAGAGACTGTTCTGCAGATTCAAAGCATGCAGTATGTTCATATAATTTTTAATAGCATAACAGCAAGGTTAGTCACATATACTTATTTACAGGGTCAACTATTGTGATCCAGCATTCAGTAACTTTCCACTGAAAAACACTGCTGCTTTATCTATGTAGGAAGATTAGGATGTGCAGGTGTAGCCTTGAGTTCGCAAGCTCTTCCTTGCGTTTAGCAAACTTGTTTTTGACTCGATGAGTCACTGACACTGGGCATGTTTAGCCGAGTTCTGTAGACTCCATTCACTGGAGTAAAGATTGATTCCCACAGAGTGAAGTGCTGCCCACGTTGAAAAACAAAATGGAAGAACAGCTCAGTTTTTCCCACAATCCCCCCTTTTTGTCCTAACAGGACAATAAGAAAAATGTTGGTCAGTATTATCAGTATCATCATACAAGGAGGTATTCATAAGTTGCATGAAAGCTGAATAGTATTGTAACGAAGCAAGATATGTTGTGGCTCAGCAGTGAGATGGGAGCACTGTTTTGAAAAGCAGAGAGCTCGTATGAGGCAGAGTGATAGCTGGAACATATATGGTGACACTTGTACCTAAAATAATAGCATATTATTAAATGGTATTGAATAATCCGTACATCAGTTTCAAATGTAGAGGGAGTACAGAGAAGGTTCACCAGATTGATTCCTGGGATGGCAGGACTTTCATATGAAGAAAGACTGGATAGACTTGGCTTGTACTCGCTGGAATTTAGAAGATTGAGGGGGGATCTTATAGAAACACAAAATTCTTAAGGGGTTGGACAGGCTAGATACAGGAAGATTGTTCCCGGTGTTGGGGAAGCCCAGAACAAGGGGTCACAGTTTAAGGATAAGGGGGAAGTCTTTTAGGACCGAGATGAGAAAGTTCTTTTTCACACAGAGAGTGGTGAATCTGTGGAATTCTCTGCCACAGAATGTAGTTGAGGCCAGTTCATTGGCTATATTTAAGAGGGAGATAGATGTGGCCCTTGTGGCTAAAGGGATCAGGGGGTATGGAGAGAAGGCAGGTACGGGATACTGAGTTGGATGATCAGCCATGATCATATTGAATGGCAGTGCAGGCTCGAAGGGCCGAATGGCCTACTCCTGCACCTATTTTCTATGTTTCTATGTTTCTAAATGAAAGATTTGTGAAATCAAGGGTAGGACCCTTTCAGTCATAAAAGATGGATCTCATGTCATTAAGGGGAAGAGGGAAATGGCAAAGCAATAAGATAAATTCTTTAATTCTGGCTTTACAGAAGAGGACATGAGTAACTATCTAAAAATGTTAGGAAACAAAGAATCGAATGAGGGTGCAAACCTAATTGAGATGTGTGCGAGTTAGAAAATAATGCTGATCAAATTAATGGGTCTGAAAATTGATAAATCTCCAGAGCTTGAAAAGTTGCATCCTGCATTAGGAGATCACTTTTCAGAATTTTACAAACTCAAATAATTTTGAGAGTGAGCAAATGTCCCACACTATTTAAAAAGAGCGAGAGAGAAAACAGAAAACTGCAGAATAGTTTGTCTTGCATCAGTGGTGGAGAAAATGCCAAAGGCATAAAGGATAAGATAATAGGACATTCAGAAAATACAGTATGAACAGGATTGACAAAGTCAACATGGATATCTAAAAGGGAAACTGGGCCTGATAAACCTCTTGAGGATGTAAGTGGTAGAATAGTTTGCCAGTAGATGTGCTAATGGACATTTTGTTCTTTTTCATTAACCACAGCTGCCCCTTTTCCATTGGGGGTCACAGCCATAGACTGCATAGCATCTATTTCCTGCACCAAAGTTGGCATTGGTGTATGATGACCCTTTGAGTGCTCATCCACAGAGAAGGATCTACCACCATCAGGTACAATTAATAATAATAATAATAATACATTTATTTTATATAGCGCTTTTCAGGAAACTCAAAGACGCTTTACAGAGCAAACAAGACATAAAAACAAACAAACAATCAAAGGATTTGTCCAGACGGAGAAGCGGCGAACAAACAGCGCCAGCGTCCTCTCACGTCAGGGTCCGGCAGTAAACAATAAAGAACATAAGACACACAATTACAATTTAACACAAACAACCACCACAGTGATTGCTCCAGGCACACCCTCACTGTGATGGTAGGCAAAGAAAAGTCTTATCTCCTCCTCATTCTTCTCCCGCGGTCAGGCAGTCAAACTGCTGCCTCGAGGCGATCGAGGCTCCCGCCTTTTGAAACAGCCGCCGGGCGATGGAAAGTCCCAGGCCGAGCCGAGCAGGCCGATGAAGGTCCTAAGCCCCCACCGGGCGATGGAAAGTGCCGCGGCGGAGCCACGCAGGGCGATGAAGGTCCTGCGAGCGGGTCGATCGAACCTCGCGATTCGGGGCGGTCGAAGCTGCTACGGTTGGAGCTCCAGAAAACCGGTCGCCAGCCAGGGACCTGCGAACTCCCAATGTTGCGGTCTGCAGGGACCATGGCCGAAGCCTCCGAGATGGTAAGTCCAGGCCCTGCGACCGGAGTCTTCAAGGTCGATCCCAGCTGGAGGCCGCCGACTATACAGTGTTAGGCCGTAGCACGAACGGAGATACGACACAATAAAGGTCGCATCTCCGTTGAGGAGGAGATTAGAAAAAAAGGTTTTCCCCACCACCCCCCACATATACAGAGCTAAAAGTAAATCAAAACATACATTTAAACGGTAACATAGACAAAGACAAAAAAGACAGAGAGACTGCCGGTGTAAGTATAACTTCCCCTTTGCTCTATCTATTGTACTTGAGTTTGACTTGATTGTATTTATGTATGGTACACTGATCGACTTGGATAGCATGCAAAACAAAGCTTTTCACTGTACATGTGACAATAATGAACATAAAACTAATCAAAATCTAAGCCATTATTCTAACTCTTTTTTGTGCTGAACTGAACAAGAACAAAGCTACCCTGGTCCTCACCTTCTTTCCGCTAACCTCCACTTCCAATGTACCGTGCATCGCAGTTTCCAGCAGCTCCAACAAGATTCTACCACAAGATGCATATTTCCTTCATCATTCAGCATTTTGCAAGGATTGCTCAATTTGTGACTTCCTTTTTGGTTCTCTGCCCCCACCTACCATTTTCAATTGTGTGGAACTTTCCCATGCCTCCTCAGGAGGTTCAACAACAGTCCTTTCACATACATAAAAACACATTTTTTCCCCACGAGTAGTAGTTTTACTCAATAACCAAAGTCTGTAGTCTCTTTTTTGCTCTGGTTTATTTTCACCCACATGTTTAGACCATAATGTTGTATCCTTATTGTTTTGATGTGTTTATGCCTTACTCTTAATTGTTAACTGAATGTTTGTGTTGTCATTTGTGAGCGGAGCACCAAGGCACATTCCTTGTATCTGCACATACTTGGCCAATAGATTTATTCATTCATTCATTTATTCCCCATCACCCAGGAACATGCGCAAGATAACCACTTATGAGGTGTTTGCGCAGTAATCAACCAGAACAAGAACCCAAACAGTCTTGTAGAAACAAGGAACTGCAGATGCTAGTGTACAAAAGAAGGCACAAAGTGCTGGAGTAAGTCAACTGGTCAGGCAGCATCTCTGGAGTATGTTGATAGGTGATATTTTCTGAGTCGGGACCTTTCTTCAAACACTGATGTCACCTATCTATGTTCTCCAGAGAAGCCCCTGGCCCAATGAGTAAATTCAGCTGCATAGGAAGGAACTGCAGATGCTGGTTTAAACTAAAGATAGACACAATAAGCTGGAGTAACTCAGCGGGACAGGCAGCTTCTCTGGAGAGAAGGACTAGGTGATGTTTCAGGAAGGGTCTCGACCCAAAACATAACATTAGCAAATTTGCAGATGACAAAGCCGGGTGGCAGTGTGAACTGTGAGGAGGATGCTATGAGGATGCAGAGTGAATTGGACAGGTTGGGTGAGTGGGAAGATGCAGTACAATGTGGATAAATGTGATGTTATCCACTTTGGAGGCAAGAACAGGAAGGCAGACTATTATCTGAATGGTGTCAGGTTAGGAAATGGGGAAGTACAATGAGACCTGGGCGTCCTAGTACATCAGTCACCAAAAATAAGCATAGAGGGACAACAGGCAGTGAAGAAAGCTAATGTCATGGTGGCCTTCATAATGAGGGGAGCTGAGTAAAGAAGTCCTTCTGCAGTTGTACACGGCCCTGGTAAGACCACACCTGGAGTAGTGTGTGCAGGTTTGGTCTCCTAATTTGAGGAAGGATATTCTTGCTTTTGAGGGAGTGCAGCACAGGCTCATGAGGTTAATTCCCGGGATAGCAGCACTGTCATATAATGAAAGAATGGAGCGACTGGGCTTGTATTCACTGGAATTTAGAAGGATGAGAGGGGATCTTATAGAAACATATAAAATTATTAAGGGTTTGGACATGCTAGATGCAGGAAACATGTTCCCGATATTGGGAGAGTCCAGAACCAGGGGGCACAGTTTAAGAATAAGGAGTAGGCCATTTAGACCTAAGATGAGAAAAAAACTTTTTCACACAGAGTAGTGAATTTGTGGAATTCTCTGCCTCAGAAGGCAATGGAGGCCAATTCACTGGATGTATTCAAGAGAGAGTTAGATAGCGCTCTTAGGGCTAGCAGAGTCAAGGGGTATGGGAAGAAAGCAGGAATGGGGTACTGATTGTGGATGATCAGCCATGATCACATTGAATGGCGATGCTGGCTCGAAGGGCTGAATGACCTACTCCTGCACCTATTGTCTATGTATTTATGTCTCCAGAGATGCTGTCTGTCACGCTGTGTTACTCCAGCTTTTTGTGTCTATCTTCCAGTGAATCCAGATGTTTGAGTCTTCTTACCCAAAGAGTCTTTCCAAAAGCAGCAGCAATTCATTTGTTCTTCTTCCAATCTAGTCTACTGTCCCTTCTTCCAATCTAGTCCCTTCCCCACTTAGATCACTCTGTCTGTAGCTTCTTTCACTGTCTCAATAAGAGCTAATAAAAGCTTGAGGAAGAACACCTCTGTCTGGGCACATTGTAGCCTTCATCAATCACAGAATTCTTTAACTTTAGATGAAATGTTTGTTCATCCTGTCTATACCGGAACCATTTACACCCGTCATCCTTATCTTTTTCTCCCTGTGTAAAGTCTGGCTTGGTGATTGTGTTCCAGTGTGTCAGAACTACATCAGAAACAAATTATAGAATTTTAGCACCTTATCTTATCTGTCACAATTGTTCACTCTGTCTGAAAAATTCCCTTGGTGACTCCCACATTTCACCAAGCTTATTTATCTTTTTCTGATGTCTGATAAAGGATCTCTTATCTGAAAGATTAACTTTTCCTCCTTCAACAGATGCTGCCTAACCTGTTTCGATTTCCATGCATTTTCCTTTTTTTCTGTTATCGTACGTGTAGGCCTAATTTGCCAGGCAGGTCCACCAATTTACCCCTCACAACTCATTTAAGATTAATGTCCTTATAACTGTCTCCATTAAGTAATGTTGACATCCTATCACAGGCATTCCTTTTGTTCTACACAACCTTACCCCTTTCTATTGCAAGCCTACTATCATCTCTCATTTACCCAGCTCTGATGAAGAGTCACAGATCAAAAATATAGATTGCTTCTCTTCACAGATGTTGCTTAAGTTTTTCCAGCACTTTCTGTTTTTGTTTCAGGTTTCCATCATCTGCAATTTTTATTTAAATTATTTGAAGTATTATACAGACCCTTAACAAGCCCACACTCAGACTATCCTGTACAGTTTTGCTTTGCTTATCTAAGAAATTCTCGATTAGCCAAAGAGGTAATGCAGCTTTAAAGAAGAGTACACAAGTGACCATCCAAAAATGTTTGGGAACACAGAATCTAATGAGACTGAAGAACTAAAGCACCTTTACGTTAATGAGAAAATCACACTGAAGAGATAAATGGCACTTAAAATTGATATATTCCAGGACCTGAAAATTTGCTTCCTTGAATACCAAGGATGGTGACCACAGAAATAGCAAATGCATTGATTATATATTTTTTCCAGAATTCAATAAATGTTGGAATGTTCCACATTAAATATTGATGCAATTTATCACGAATGCAGATGTTACATAGGTTGGTTTTCTTATTGTCGCAAAAAGGTCGGAGTGCAGTATAAAAGTACAACTCGTGACATAATTCCAAATGCTGACTGTCCAATTCTGATGTCTGTTGTTTTTCCCAACCTGCCTTCTTTCAACATGTGCTCTTTTAGTCTTAAGTAAGGCTTCTCCCATTTCAAATTAAACCATTGTATTTATTGTGTCCACTTGATAATCAGGAAAAAATATTCCCTTGGTCTCGAAGACCTCATAAACCAATCTTTCAAAAGCATATTTTTCTTCCCATCTTATAAATTCTTAAGTGATAGGAGCAGAATTAGGCTGTTCGGCCCATCAAGCCGACTATGCCAAACAATCATGGCTGCTCGCTCTCCCTCTCCCTCTCCCTCCAAATCCCATTCTCCTGCCTTCTCCCCATAACCCCTGACACCCATACTAATCACCTGTATTAATTTTCTTTCTGTTCCATTGAAATTAAAATTTAAAAATCTCAATCGTGATTGATGTTCTTTATAAGTTAGATAATTTGATTAATCCACATAAATGTATTTTAATTAGAAAGAGAACAAATAAATATTAACATATTGAAATAAAATAATAATTAGTAGTCAAAAACCTCCTTTTCTAGACCATCTATCCTCCTGGATTCCAGCCATTACAAAAATTCTGAATGTAATTGCATTACATTGACATTTACATATAAAGTTGAGGTTCAATTTTCTATTGCCGGTGTACAAGCTATTCTCATAGGTTGGGCCCTACACTGCACCAACATGCACCAGAGACTTTTAAAACTCCCAAGCCTCTGCCATCCCTGACAGCACCTGGTAATTATACTCTTTTATTTAATTCAGTAAGGTAAAAAAAAATAGCAGCATTATGTAACATTAAACAGACAAAAATAAGCATTGTCCCAAACAATTTGCCATTGAAACATGAAACAAGAAAGTAAAGAAACATAATGCCCAGAGGGAGGTATTATCTATTTTAATTATTGTGCAAAGAACAATGTCAGAGATGGGGAGCTGTCCAAATTCAATCAACAAGCCGACTGCTGTGAAGAAATACAAAGACTCCCTATCTGTCTTTTTGAATTGCACAGAGAATGAAGTGTGGATTGTTACAAAAGATTCATCAATCCTTTTGCTGTGGTTCATTGTTTACAGGCAAGTGATCATAAATGAGTTCCCCAGGAGTTAGTCTCAGACATTAATGCTTAAATGTATGAGCCACGTTTAATCCAGCATTGAGGCAAATCCAAAGGAAAATTAAAACTCCCAGAACTGCAGGTGACAAGGTGGTATCGGAATCAACAAAAATGACAAAGATACTTGATATAATTGGAGTGATATATTCTTCTGAGCATGAATCACTGTTAGATTAAATGCATTTACCCGATCTATTCCTCTCATGATTTTGTACACCTCTAAAAGATCACCCCTGCAGTGCTCCAAGGAATAGTCCTAGCCTGCTCAACCTCTCCCTAAAGCTCAGGGCCCTAGGTCCTTGCAACATCCTTGTAAATCTTCTCTGCACCCTTTCCAGCTTGACAACAACTTTCCTATAACATGGTGCCCACACCTGGGTGGTGTTATAGAGCAGAGAGACTGAAGAGTGCAAATTTACGGTTCACAGAACGTTGTGTCACAGGTAGGCATTGTAGTGAAGAAACCCTTTGGTACACTGACCTTCAACAGTAAGGGCATTGAGTATAGATGTTGGGTTGTTATGTTGCAGTTATACAAGATGTTGGTGAGGCCGCACTTGGGGTGTTGTGTTCAGTGTTGGTTACCTTGCTGAAGGACAGATACTATTCATGAGCAGAGTGGGCAGAGAAGATTTACAAGAATATTGCCAGGACTTAAGGGGCTGAGTTATAGGGAGAGGCTGTGTACGCTTGGATTTTATTCCTTGAAGTGTAGGAGACTGAGGGGTGATCTTATTGAGATGTATAAAATCATGAATGGCATAGAAATGGTGAATGCACAGTCTTTATCCCAGGGTTAGTGAATCAAGAACTAGAGCTAATAGATTTAAGATGAGAGGGAAACAATTTAATAAGAACTGGAGTGGAACGTTTTCCACACAGAAGGCATTATTTTTCTGGAATGAGCTGCCCGAGGAAGTGGTTAGAGTACAATACAATACAATATATCTTTATTGTCATTGTACAGGGGTACAACGAGATTGGGAATGCGCCTCCCATACGATGCAATAAATTAATTAGCTAGTCAGTATTAATTTAAACAACCTAATGAAACAAATTAGAACAGTTTTAAAACAGAATAAAATGCTGTTCCTGAGTCTGGAGGTGCGGGCGTAGAAGGCCTTGTATCGTCTGCCCAATGGTAGAAGTTCGAACAGACTGTTGCAGGGGTGTGAAGAGTCTTTGTGGATGCTGGTGGCTTTTCTGAGGCATCGCGTGTTGTAGATGCCCTCCAAGGCTGGTAGCTATGTTCCAATGGTCCTCTGAACTCTATGGACTACCCACTGAAGAGCTTTCCTCTCTGCCTCCGTGCAGCTGAGATACCACACAGGGATGCCATGTGTTAGGATGCTCTCTATGGTGCAGCGGTAGATTTTTTCAGTGTTCTTAGGTAGAACAGTCGTTGCTGTGCCTTCTTGACCAGCGCAGCAGTGTTATTGGACCATGTTAGGTCCTCCAAAATGTGAGTGCCCAGAAACCTGAAGCTGGACACTCTCTCCACACTGTCCCCATTGATAAAGATCGGGGCCTATTCCCCATTGTGTGACCTACAGAAGTTGATGATCAGCTCCTTGGTCTTGGTGGTATTTAGGGATAGGTTGTTATCGGAGCACTAGTCCGCCAGGTTCTGCACCTCCGCTCTGTATTTTGTTTCATCGCCGTTTAACAACATTTAAGAGACATTTGAACAGGGATCTGAATAGGAAAGGTTTAAAGGGATATGGGTAAACTGGAGCCAAATGGGACCACTGTAGCTGAGGTGTGGCATCGTGGTCGGCGTGGTCGAACAATCCTTTTCTGTGCGCTGTGACCCTATGACTCTGTTAATAACATTTTGAGCACGAGTGTAATTTAACTGTTAGTGTCTGAAATTAGCTTAATTAATATTAATAAAAAAATTATAATTTTGTTGACTCAAGGTAACAAACACACCAATCTTGCATTTGGGTTATATTCACCATTACCTGGGTTATTCCAAGACATTTTACAGTGAAGATGGGTGGTCATTGTTCTGATCTGGGGAAACATGGTGTGGCCTCTCTTTACAACAACCAGTTAGAAAATAAGAAAGTTTAATGATCAAAAGCGTTAATGGGCAATTTGATGACAAGGATAATTAAACAATCCCATTGCTTCCCTCTGAATAATGTCCATGCATTATTTTGGTCTTAGATAGACACAAAAAGCCAGGAGTAACTCAGTGGGTCAGACAGCATCACTGGAGAAATGGAATAGATGACGTTTCAGGTCTGAATATGGTTCTTGACCCGAAACGTCACTTATTCTTTTTCTCGAGTTGACGTCTGGCCTGCTTAGTTACTCCAGCTTTTTGTGTCTATCTTTGGGTTAAGCCAGCACCTGCAGTTCCTTCTTACACATGACTTTGATCTTCGGTTTTGGTTGAAAGATAACATTGTCGACCGTAAAGTATTTCCTCATCCTAACTCAGTTTTGAAATCAGCTGCAAACCACAACTATCAGATCCCAAGTCAAGGATGTATTAACCTATTTTTTAACTTGAGCAATCAGAAGCAATTTTTCAGTAGAAATACATTTTTTTGAGCAACAGTATAATACATTGCCGGAATCCAAAAATATATGCAGCCCATTGAAAATCATTTGGCTGCCAGTTCCAGCTTGTCTGAATTGCCATAGATTACACCACACTGAGAAAAAATAATTGCCACATTTCATTGAATCTGTAAGGTGAATTCATATATTTGGTATCCTAATTTGGAATTTACAGACTGACATCAGGCACCATGAATCAATATAAAATGATAAGCAGTCTTTATTGCATGACACTGACAGTTCAATTGCCTTAAGGCATCTGCCTTGGCTTCGTATTATTATCATCACCTTTGGCTCAGGAGCTTTTGGATTCAAATTTACCCTAGAGCACATAATCTCGACTGACATTTCAGTGCATTTCTGGGAGAGTGTTGCACATTGGTAGGGATTCTTTAGGTTAGATAAGAATTTCAGTTGGGATCCCATCTGTTTCTACGGGTGAATACAACAAAACCCTAAGTATTAAGAGCAGGGTTCTTTGGTTACAGTTGATGTATTGACCAGGAAACCAAAGCTTATTTAAACATTTATATCATTGCTTTTTTTTTGAGCAACTGTATTTCGTAAATTATTTCAATGACTGTACTTGAGAATGTACTTTATTGGTCTTGTTTCTCTCTAACCTGCAAGATCCAACCCTCTACTTCCCTTATTTATGAATCTTATCATTATCAACCATGCCTTGACATTCAGAGGTGCTGAGTTTTGAAACCACCCTCCCCTCTCTTTAATTCCTTTCTCAAAGTGGAACATTACCTCTTTGATGAAGGATTTCATCATCTGACCAAATTACACTTCCATGGATTAGTGTTAACTTTCATCTCATTATTCACTCGGAAGGATATTCAATTATATTACTACTTTAAAAAGACTATATAAATTCAAGTTGTGTTGTTTCTGCGCCTATTATTTACTCCCCTCTGGCATGAAAGAATAAAAAAATAGTGAGATGTCAAGAGCCTGCACCTTTTCAGCAATGTGTCAGGACAGATATATAATTTTCTTCTCATTGACTGATCATTAGTTATTTTAAGAACATGCTTTTCAAAATCTTTCTTCTTATCACATATCTGCTAATCATTAGAATTGTTAACAATTTGCATGCACATCAGCATATCACGCCACATTACTTACTTCATAATAATGGCATGGAATTACTTGTCTGCAACATAGCTGATGCAAACTATTGTCATTTTTAAAAATAGAATGCTGCACTATCCGTGACCTTAGTGTACCTAAAGTAACCACTTTCTGGTTCAAAATTTTGATCACCAAGAAATGTGATCATTTATTGTATTCTGTCAATTTAATTATATCATGTTAAAACCGTGGCAATGAGTAACATTTAGTAGATATGTTTTCCAAGAAAACAATTTTATTAACATTATCAAGGAACAATAGACACTTTTGACACATTGCATTTACTCTTTGATGCATTTCAAACTGGTAACCAAGTCACAACCAAGGAAAATGTAAATTTCATATGAATAGGGATGGGTTTTGGGATGATTTTGCACAGGTGGAGAGGCAAAGATGTTCAGGGAGAAAAGTGTCAGGATAGTCGTGAAGAGTAGTCAGAAAAAAATTTGCAAAGGGTGCAGGGGAGGATTCAAGCAAAGCAAAACCCGTGGGCTGCACCAAGGCAATTGAAAACTCGAAAGATGAGCCTTCGGGTTTTAAGCTCGGCAGAAACAGCATAGTAAATCAATGCAAAATATCACTTTTTAAATTTGTATTTATTTTTTAGATTTAGACAGCATTGCAAAAGCATATCAATTGGTATTTGGAAAGAATCAAGGTATAAGGGAATGTGGGTCAGAGTATGATCCAACTTCCAGCAATTTTAATTTGCACACCATGATGTTGTGGCTGGACTTGTTCATTTAAGTGAGGCAGAGAAATCATGGGAATGTTATAAGATTGCTCAATAGAGGTTAGGGATTTAAGTTAAGCTGGCAACACCATACAACTTTTAGCATTACATGGGGAGCAAATTGATGATCAACATTAATATTTGAAAGTGCCATGGGTGTAGATATAAAACAGTTGATTTTATAATATTAGTTTCTTTTAGATTATTCTTAATTTTATAGGTCACCTAATGATTGTGGAAGGTAGAAGAAATCAATTCCCGAAGACAATAGACAATAGACAATAGACAATAGGTGCAGGAGTAGGCCATTCAGCCCTTCGAGCCAGCACTGCCATTCAATGCGATCATGGCTGATCACTCTCAATCAGTACCCCGTTCCTGCCTTCTCCCCATACCCCCTCACTCCGCTATCCTTAAGAGCTCTATCCAGCTCTCTCTTGAAAGCATCCAACGAACTGGCCTCCACTGCCTTCTGAGGCAGAGAATTCCACACCTTCACCACTCTCTGACTGAAAAAGTTCTTCCTCATCTCCATTCAAGAGCATGGTGACTATAGAAGTAGCTCCATGTAATGCTTTGATGGAAGAGGTGGTGAAGGATTAGCCCAGGTGAGCAAGAAAGAGAATCTAAAAAGAATCAAGACCAGTGGCACACAGATGGTTATGGAATTCAAAGAATAGGAGGCATAAACAAGATATCAAGGTGGCTCAGCAGGACAAGGCCAGGATAAACAAAGAATACAGGAAGGAACTGCAGATGCTGGTTTACACTGAAGATAGACACAAAATGCTAGAGTAACTCAGCATGATAGGCAGCCTCTCTGGGGAGAATGAATGGGTGACATTTCGGGTCTGAAAAAGAGTCTCGACCCGAAACCCTTCTATCCAGAGATGCTGCCTGTCCCACTGAGTTACTGCAGTATAATATGAATAAATTAGGTTATCCATTTTAGTGGCAGATTATTATCTGAATGGTGTCAGATTAGGAAAAGGGGAAGTGCAATGAGATCTGGGTGGCCTTGTATATCAGTCACTGAAAGTAAGCATGCAGGTACAGCAGGCCATGAAGAAAGCAAATGGCATTTTGGCCTTCATGGCAAGAATATTTGAATATAGGAATAAGGAGGTCCTACTGCAATTGTTCTGGTGAGACTACTCCTGGTGAGAGCACCTTGAGTATTGTGTGCAGTTTGGTCTCCTAATTTGAGGAAGGGCATTCTAGCTATTGAGGGAGTGCAGCGCAGGTTCACCAGATTAATTCTCGGGATGGCGGGACTGACATACGATGAAAGAATGTGTCGACTGGGCTTATATTCACAGGAATTTAGAAGGGTGAGAGGGGATCTTATAGAAACACATACAATTCTTCAGGGATTGGACAGGCTAGATGCAGGAAAAAATGTTCCCGATGTTGGGGTAGTCCAGAACCAGGGGTCACAGTTTAAGAATAAGGGGTAGGCCATTTAGGACTGAGATGAGGAAAAACTTTTTCACTCAGAGAGTTGTGAATCTGTGGAATTCTCTGCCACAGAATGCAGTGGAGGCCAATTCACTGGATGTTTTCAAGAGAGAGTTAGATTTAGCTCTTAGGGCTAACGGAATCAAGGGATATGGGGAAAAAGCAGGAACGGGGTATTGATTTTGGATGATCAGCCATGATCATATTTAATGGCGGTGCTGGCTCGAAGGGCCGAATGGCCTACACCTGCACCTATTTTCTATATTTCCATGTTTGTATGAGTTACTCCAACATTTTGTGTCTATCTTTTCATACAAAGGGACTGACAAGAACAGAATGCCAAGTCATTCTAGAAGGCATAACATTTACACAGAAAGAACCATATCTCTCTTCCAACATTACAATTACAGAATTCAACACGATCTCCTGTCCAGGTGGTATAAAACTAGTTCAATATTGCAGTTCAATGTTCTTTAATTACTTTTTGTACTAAAAATATCATAAACACCATTTGCTTATTATCTCAAAGAAGGAATGAAGTTAGGCCATCAATCAGCTTCTGTTTGTCTTTAGTTCCCCAAGGCCCTGCAGCATATTCTCTGTCACACATGTCCATTCATCAATTCTTAGTATTTGCTTCTTTAGCCACTTACATATACCAAGGGGCAATGAACAGTTACTGGGAACTCGAACATTTTTTGGGATTAGGAGGAAACTGGAGCACTCAATGGAAAGTATATGCGAGTTATGGTAGTGCCCCTTCACACATCGTTTCGCCTTTAACCTGAAACACCACTCATGTGCATTTTTCTATGAATCGTTTAACTTTCATGCTCCACTCACCAAGTGAAATGCTCAGAATTTTTTTTTTACATGTGTAAACATATGTAACCAAATATTTCATCAAACATCTGCAAGTATACGGTGGAGGGTATACTGACTAGTTGCATCATCGCCTGGTTCAGTAACTCAGACTACAGGTGTGGAGATTGCATGTTCTCCTTATGCCCACGTGGGTTTTCTCTGGGTGATCCGATTTCCTGCCACACTCTGAAGATGGGCCGATTTGTATGTTAAATGGCTTCTGTAAAAATTGTCCCTTGCGTGTACAATAGAACTAGTGTTCGGGTGATCATTGTTCAGTGTGGACTCAGTGGGCCGAAGGGTTTGTTTCCATGCTGTATCTCGAAAAACTAAATGCTCAGGAAAGTAGGAGGTTGTGGAAAGTAGTAGATATTGCCTTGTCCATCATGGGCAATGATCTCCCATCATCAAAGGATCCCTTGGAAGCACTCACCAAGAAGGCAGATATTATAGAAGACTCACACCAACTTGGCACACACTCATCTTGTTCTTACCATTGGGAAGAAGGTACAAGGACCAGATTAAGAACAGCTTATTTGCATTAACCATCAATCTCACGCAAAACCTTAACCAGAATCCTACCTCAGCACAAGGATGCACAACATACTTTGGCTTGCAGTATCATCATCTGGTTAACCTAGAATAGCAAATAATTTGTCTGAAGAAGGGCCTCGACGTGAAACACCACCCATTCCTCCTCTCCAGAGATGCTGCCTGTCCCGCTGAGTTACTCCAGCTTTTTTTAAAAATCTATCTTCGGTTTAAACCAACATCTGCAGTTCCTTCCCACACATTTATTTTATACATATTTGTGTTAATGCAATTAATATGTCTGTAAAGCTGCAGCAAAAAAAAAAGCCATTGTTTTGGTCTTGTTGCATATAACAATAAAACACTTTTGACTTTTGACCAAATCTGTCCAGTTCCCTTGCAAAATGCTAACACCTGCCTGTAAAAGCACCTATTTTACAATATAAAAAACACACCTGTGACAACTGACAGAAGCAATCCTCTTTTGATTGCATCACCTGACTCCTGTCTGCTAAGTCCATAAATTAGTTGATTTAGTGGCTTAATTCCTTGTCATCTCAAGGAAATCACTCACTGTGATGTCCGCATACCATCGTAAAAAAGATTGTTTTGAGGAGAACAAATCTGCAGTTTGAAAGGTTGGTGAACAGGTTTTTACAACAGCTCTGCTGTTAGCTTCTGAGGTCGTGAGGACAAATCTGGATTCAGTGGAACTATGGATATTACCTGTCATGTTAACAGCTTGACCAAATACATATTATTCACAGGATAGTTGAATTGTACAAACTCATCTCATTATGTTGCTGATGATACAAGTCCCTTCTTTAGTCAATATATTCATAACATCATTAATGGCTGTACTATGTCCGAGTGACTACTTTTTTTTCATCTTACAATTTGTTTAAAAATATATTCACAAGTCCAATTTGTTCTTGATGACAAGCTGGCTATGAAAGTTTTCATATCTGAAGTCCCATAACTGCCTTTACCTTACCTTGCTCTCTTTAAGGTTCGTTTGTTGTGAGATAAATGTGTTTTGCTGGGGGCCTTGCTGCAACATAGAAAGTTCACTGAATAACAAAAACCAATAAAGAAAATAAAATGTGAGGTGACATTACTTTTTCCACCATGTAATGATATACTTTGTACTGTTAATAATGTAGCGTTGAGGATGATCAGGAGATTGAACAAACTAATCAATCTTACAATTGAATTATGTAAGGAAAGATGCTTTCTCATAACACACAGGACAACAATATCCCCATTTTACAAAGCAGAAGAACCAATATAACAGAAAACAATTGCTATACAAAATAAAATGATTGCACATGCCAAAAATAAACCCGAGTTTATTTAACAAAACACAGCATGGAACATACATCAAGACTAGATTATATTTGCTGATCAAACACAACATTAAAAGAAACCAAATTATTTAATGTGCAAATCTGAACATCCGAGACATTTTAACAATTCCTTTCTAAAATGTGCCGCATTGTAACAACATAACAAGGCATTATTTCCAAAACCATCGCCTCCCAGATTAGTATGATTTTTTTCTTTATTCCACTTTGTTTGACTTTCATTTTCCTCATACTGCTTCACAGCAGAAACAGAGCACACATACCACTCTCATGAATTATCATTTCACACATTAAATTGGAAATGCCTGGGTATTGGAAAGGTCAAATGTCACATTTATGCTTCAAGGGATCTTTTTTTTCTCAGAAGCTGCGTTGAGGAATATATTTGGGAATGAGCAGAGGGAAATTGGCACTGCATTTTACAGTGCCAAACTTGATTCAGCAGAACATGGATTTTGCATTGGGGGGCTTGAAATTAGAAAGTATCCCATTTCCTATGACAAACATTTGTTACTTTGTGGAGAATAAAATCCCCCGAGAAAAAGATATATATTTTATGGTTACTTTAGAAGAACAACTCAGGAGTATAGCTGTCTTCTTAAATTTGTAAAAAGGTACAGAGAGTGCAATTCCCAAGAACTCTGCATGGCACAGTGGCACAACGGTAGAGTTGTTGCCTTATAGCACTTACAGCGCCGGAGTCTCAGGTTCAATCCTGACTGTGGGTGCTGACTATACATAGTTTGTACCTTTTCTCCAAGATCTTCGGTTTCTTCCCACACTCCAAAGATGTACAGGTTTGTAGTTTAATTGGCTTGGTGTAAATGTAAATTGCCCCTGGTGTGTGTGTAGGATAGTGTTTGTGTGCGGGGATCACTGGTAGGCACAGACTCGGCCGAAGGGCTTGTTTCCGCACTGTATCTCTAAACTAAACTAAACTAAACTAATCTAACCTCTGAACAAAAAAATCAAATTTGCCAATAGGTGTAGGGCAGGCTCTATCACTCCAGATTTTAAGAGATTAGAATGCTAACAGTTCAAAAATATAAATGGACACTATGAAAGCTAAACAAAAGTTATGATCACCTTCAAGCTATCAGAGTTAATTCCCAGCAGGTGTTATTTTGTTGTTTCCACAAAGTTATCAAAGTAATGAAAGTTTATCTGGCAAAATAATTCATTCTGTTTCTCAAGGCTACAGAAGTGAAAGCTGAAAAAGGCATGCCCCTTATTATTGTAAGAAATGACAATTAACAAGATATTTCATGCAACAAAATCAAAAACTCATTCTAGCTTAACAAGTTTACAAAATTGGTTGCACATCAGAAAAAGAGAAAAGCATTCTAATCTGGTTCATAGTCTATATCAAAAAATGATGTTGTGTGATCAACCTAATTTACAGATGTAAATGGAAATAGCATTTTTCCCTAATGCTCTCTTAGCAAACATGTTTGAATTATAGAGGAGTCTATTTTCTAATTAACAGAATCTGTAAACGCAAATTGACACTTACTTGTGTATTATTGTCATATATTCTACTTGATATAGTAACTTTAGGCTGGAAATTACTTTACAGTTGGAAGTATTAATGAATATTTAATGGAGTCACACCATATTCCCCTGCTGCGTTAATGATGATACCCCATTATTTCTTTTTAAAATGGGCTAATGCCACAATTAAAGTAGAGAAACTATGCATAAACTTGATACGCATTAACTTAATATTGACAGCAGAAATTCCTAGACATTTGTCTCTTTCGTTAGACTATCAAGACATGAACCATCTATGAATCTGATGCAGGACCTCTGTCAAAGGCTTATTGTCTTCGTCATTTCCATAATATTAGCACTAACATGTTATGTAGGAAAATAACTGCAGATGCTGGTACAAATTGAATGTATCACAAAAAGCTGGAGTAGCTCAGCAGGTCAGGCAGCATCTCAGGAGTGAAGGAATGGGTGACTTTTCAGGTCGAGACCCTTCTTCAGACTCAAAGAAGGGTCTAAATTGCTTATTTATCCCCCTGTTTCCATGTAACAGTCCTTGCTTTTTGCTTTTTTCTCCCTTCCTCTTTTTTATGCATCTTAAAATCTACTAATTTCCGACTGCTCCTAGCTCCAGTGAAAGATCATTGACCGGAAACATCAACTCTGCATCTCTCTCTCTCTCCACAGGACCCGAGTTTTTCCAACATTCCCTGCTATTATTTTAATACCTAGTTACCCAATTGACATAGGGGTCTGATAAAACCCACAAACTGAGTGCTGTTGCGTAACCTCCAACAATTACTTTTCTCTTTCAAATCAAAATATGACACCCTTGTGCTCTTCAGAGTCTTAGCAATAAAAAATGCATATTTTCCAAAAAAAAACTATACATTTGAATAGATTATTGTCCATGCCTCTTTGATTCATTAATCTTTAAATAGTTTTGTGCAAATTTTAGTTTATAATACAAGAGGTAATGCTCTGGTGATATACACAAAGGCAGTGGTGGCTAAAATGACAAAAAGGTGTGTAAAACTGTTATTCTCTAACTTTGAGAATAATTAGCCATTTGGACATCACAACACCAAATTCTATCCTGGCCTCTGTTCAATTTGCACACTCACTCCATGACCTGGCAGATTTCTGTTAGGTGTTGCAGCTTCCTCCCACAGTCTAAAGAAGTGCTGGTACATTCATTGGTTATTGTCAGTTTTTCCCTAGTATTGACAAGTGACGAAAAATATCAAAAGGTTCAAAATCAATGGGGTGGCACAGTGGTGCAGCAGTAGATCTACTGCCTTACATTGCCAGAGGCTCTGGTTCAATCCTGACTGTGGGTGCTGTTTGCATGGAGTTTGTACGCTCTCCCTATGACCGTGTAGGTTTTCTCCCGGTGCTCTAGTTTCTTCCACCACTCCAAAGATGTACAGGTACAATTGTAAAAATTGTCCCAAGTTTGTAGGATAATGCTAGTGTAGTGGGTTATTGCTGGTTGGCATGGACTCAGTGGGCCGAAGGGCCCGTTTGCATGCTGCATCTTTGAAGTAAATCAAATCAAGGGCACATAAGAGCAGGCTGCAGGGAAATATAGAGAGAGGGAATGGGAAAGCATTGATGTGAGGAGAGATTCTCACCGTCCAAGCTTTGCCCCTTCTCACTGCTACCATGGGCAAGAGATTCAGAAGCCTTAAAGTTCTGCACCACCAGGTTCAGAACAGTTACTTTCCCACAACCATAATGTTCTTGGACCAATTAGAAACATAGGAAGATAGAGACAGAAAAATAGGTGCAGGAGTAGGCCATTCGGCCCTTTGAGCCAGCAACGCTATTCAATATAATCATGGCTGATCATCCAAAATCAATACCCCGTTCCTGCTTTTCCCCCATACCCCTTGATTCCTTTAGGCCCAAGAGCTAAATCTAACTCTCTCTTGAAAACATCCAGTGATTGGCCTCCACTGCCTTCTGTGGCAGCAAATTCCACAGATTCACAACCCTCCATAATTCCAACTACATCATATTCCTTAACTAATAACTTCACATTCAATACATCCACCTTATTACGAATGTTCCTCGCATTAAGGCACAAAGCTTTCAAGGTTGATTTTTCTTACCTCCCTTCTACCTTTTGCTTCTGTCCTCCTTTTACGTCCCTGTCTCCTTGCATGGGTTCCCATCCCCCTGCCCTGTTAGTTTAGACGTGACCTTTCCTACACTCTCTTTTCCGTTAAATGCACACATACACTTCCAAATTGTTGACTACGCCCCCACACTGTTTCGTTTAAACCCACCTGTGTAGCGCTAGTAAACCGGCCTGCCAGAATGTCGGTCCCCCACCCTTTTGTACAGGTTACCCCTGCCCCAGAAGAGATCCCAGTGATCTAGAAATCTAAATCCCTATCCCCACACAAACTCCTCAGCCACACATTCAGATCCCCTATCTCCCTGTTCCTACCGTCACTAGCACGAGGTACTGGACGCAACCCAGAGATAACCACCCTAGAAGTCGTGCTTTTCAGCCCCCTACCTAGTTCTCTATACTCACGTTGCAGAACCTCCTTCCACTTTTCACCCAAGTCATTTGTGCCTACTTGCAAAAACGACTTCCAGCTGCTCACCTTCCCTCACGAGGATGTTCTCAAGTCAGTCTGAGACATCTTAGACCCTGGCACCAGGGAGGCAATACACCTTCCTCGAGTCTCGCCTGTCGCCACAGAATCTCTTGTCCGCTCCTCTGACAATGGAGTCACCCACCACTATGGCTCTGCCCGACATCGGTCTCACCAGTCAAGCCTTAGCAGCAAGTTTCGAGTCACAGACCTGTCCGCCACTTGGACTGGAAGCATTGTCTTCCCCGACAGCTCCCAAACGGGTGTACCTGTTTTCAAGAGGTACTTCCACCGAGGTTTCCTGCACTCATGTCATCACCTTCCTTTCCGTCTCTAGCCATCTCACTCACCTCTTGTACTCTTGGAGAGAAGACCTGACTGTAGGTCCTATCCAGGAAGCTTTCGTCTTCCCGGATGGACCGCAGTTCATCCAGCTGCTGCTCCAGTTCTCCAACTGGGTCCTTGAGGAACTGCATCTAGACACAGGTCCCACAGGTGTTGTGGTCAGTGACACCAGCAGTGCCCCTGACTTCCCACATCCTGCAGCAAATGCACTGCTGCAATATTCCTGCCATCACATCAATAAGTTTAAATATTTAAATTAAATACACAGCCGAATAACTGTCACCTCCTCACCAAAGACTCACACTTCACCACCCAAGGCATTTCATCTCAACAAGGCTGCTCCCCACCACAAGCCCTACTTTTATTTGACAATAGACAATAGACAATAGACAATAGGTGCAGGAGTAGGCCATTCAGCCCTTCGAGCCAGCACCGCCATTCAATGCGATCATGGCTGATCACTCTCAATCAGTACCCCGTTCCTGCCTTCTCCCCATACCCCCTCACTCCGCTATCCTTAAGAGCTCTATCCAGCTCTCTCTTGAAAGCATCCAACGAACTGGCCTCCACTGCCTTCTGAGGCAGAGAATTCCACACCTTCACCACTCTCTGACTGAAAAAGTTCTTCCTCATCTCCATTCTAAATGGCCTACCCCTTATTCTTAAACTGTGGCCCCTTGTTCTGGACTCCCCCAACATTGGGAACATGTTTCCTGCCTCTAATGTGTCCAATCCCCTAATTATCTTATATGTTTCAATAAGATCCCCCCTCATCCTTCTAAATTCCAGTGTATACAAGCCCAATCGCTCCAGCCTTTCAACATACGATCAATTAACTAATTTACTAATCAATTAATTAATTAATTAGCTGTGCCCTAATTCTACCTCAGCAACAGAACACTACTGACCACCTCTTGCTCTACCACATACTTGTTTTGTTTTTCTAATTGTGTTTTGCACTAATGTGTTGTCTTGTTTTTTACATAGGCTTTTCATTTCATTGTTTAATTTAAAGATGGAAGCGGGCCTTTCAGCCCACCAAGACCACACTACCCATCGATCACCCATTCACGCCAATTCTATGTTATCCCAGTTTCTCATCCACTCCCTACACAATGAGGGCAATTATTCAGAGGCTAATTAAAGTACAAACTGGTACATCTTTAGGATGTGGAAGGAAACTGGAGCGCTCGAAGAAACCCACATGATCATAGGGAGAATGTGCAAACTCCACACAGACAGCACCCAAGGTCGGGATCGAACCAGGGTCTCAGGTGACCACAATAGACAATAGACAATAGACAATAGGTGCAGGAGTAGGCCATTCAGCCCTTCGAGCCAGCACCACCATTCAATGCGATCATGGCTGATCACTCTCAATCAGTACCCCGTTCCTGCCTTCTCCCCATACCCCCTCACTCCACTATCCTTAAGAGCTCTATCCAGCTATCTCTTGAAAGCATCCAACGAACTGGCCTCCACTGCCTTCTGAGGCAGAGAATTCCACACCTTCACCACTCTCTGACTGAAAAAGTTCTTCCTCATCTCCGTTCTAAATAGCCTACCCCTTATTCTTAAACTGTGGCCCCTTGTTCTGGACTCCCCCAACATTGGGAACATGTTTCCTGCCTCTAATGTGTCCAATCCCCTAATTATCTTATATGTTTCAATACCAGCTCTACCAGCTTCGCCACTGTGCAGGGGGTGTACATGCAAACCTCAGATCCAGAGTTGCAAACTGCCAGGTGATTAATTGCTAAGAAAACCTGTCCTTAGCTCAAAATAAATTCAAATCTTTCTCATTGTTAGTCTGTGCTCTTAATATAATTAAAATATGACGACACTTTTCTTGCCAATGTTTTGATTTTAATGGTAAAATCCTACCCCCAAGCTTACCCATGGGTGATTAGCTCACCTTGCAAGTCCACTTGAGAAGACTATGTTGTCACTGTTAATGTGATTTGACAGTCAAAGATAAAGAAATTACGTCTTCTTGTCACTCTAATTGCAGGAAATCCATGCAATCAGGTTATAATAGATAATAGGCACAAAATGAAATGAATCAAATCTGTCATTAATTTCTGTTTATTTGTGTAGTAATTAATAATTATAAGGTATGTATTCAGAATTGTCGGATTTGGGATCATACAATATTAGATAGAAACTGTGCCTCTTTTTTTGCTGCATAGTTGAAGAATGTATGATACTGAAACGACCGGAGTAATTTAACAGGACATTAAAACAACTGGCAGCACCTGGGGACTGAAGATATATCAGAAATAATTTCTCAGTCATGAAGAGTGACAGGAACCCTGAGTCCAATAATTTGACAGTGTTGTTCAATGTCCTCGTATAGCCTTTCTCAGAAAAGTACAATAGAATGATCAGTTTGACAACACTGCTTCTACATGGAGAAAGCCACACCATCGTCCACAATGGTACAGTTGAGTAGGTAAAGTCCACAGAGAACTGAGCTTTTTATATTGAAGATAGACATATAACGCTGGAGTAACTCAGCGGGACAGGCAGCATCTCTGGAGAGAAGGGATGGGTGACGTTTCGGGTCGAGACCCTTCTTCAGACATTGTCTATTCTTTTACTTCAGCTGCTGAATTGAAAAAACTGTTTGCTAAATTGAATGGCAATTATTAAAAGGGTGCTATTTTTATAAATGTGGCTGGCTTTGTTTTATTCATTCTGTGGTCTTCACAGACTGAGCCAGCAGTTAATTGCCCATCCCTGTTTGCCCTTGAAAGGGTGAGCCGCCTTCTTGAACCACTGCAATCCTCCAGGTGTGGATATAACCACTATGTTCCTAAGTAGAACTACCAGGATTTTGAGCGAGTGGTGATGAAGGAGAAGCGATATGTTTTCAAGTCAGGAAGGCGGGCGGCTTGGAGGGCACCTTGCAGGTGATGTGGCTCGCATGCTTTTACTGCTCTTCTTCAAGTTGATAGAGGTGGTGGGTTTGGAAGGTGCTGTCCAGGGAGCATTGGTGAGTTACCAAAGTGCATCCTGTATTCAGTATAAACTGCTGCTACTGCAATCAGTAGTCTCTGAGAAGTTTAGTTGGCTGCTGTAAATCACTACTAGTCAATAGTCAATAGTCGTTTATTTGTCACATACACATAAATGTGTAGTGAAATGAAAAATTACCCGCAGTTCAACAATAAGACCAATAAGAATAATCAATAAAAATGCAATAACACATACAATCATAAACTAACACCAAGGTGCAGGACTATAGAAATTTGATCTGTTAGTTGTGGGCCTATGTTGTTTAATCTTATACATGCTGTTTTTGCTCATTGCCTCACCTAAAGTCCTTTATTCCAGTGTTACCAAGTTGAGTTTAACTCGGTGCTGTTCCCATGATCTGTTGCACTTTTTATCAAACAAGAGTTGATTGAATGGCTTCAGATTCCAGCCTCTGCAGCCTCTGATGTCTCCACTTATCACCATTCAGCCTATGTCTCTGTCTCCACCTTCCTCTCTACTAGTTCCATCTGCACTCTTTCCTATCTCCCTCTCCTTCTCCTTTCTCTGTCATTACCTATTTACTAGCTATTGTCTCCCAACTCTGGTCCTTCCCCTCTTCCCCACCTCCATCTACCCACCATCCCCCTCCTCATGTGTCCACCTATGTCCTGCCCAGCACCGCCTCACCCTCATTCAAGTCATTAGACTCGTTACCTCCCCTCCACCTTCTCTGTTCCAATTCAGGGTCTCAACCTAAAGTGTGGAGTTTTTGATGTTAGTGCAATGTTGCAGGAAAGCAGCAATCCTCAGGAAAGAAAAAAAAACAGAGGTGAAATGGGAAAGAAACACTCCATCCCCCACCCACTCCATATGACACAGGGATTTGTCTATAACGGAAAAACTTGGCCCTAGTCAATTACAAGTGGGTTTGCTTCAAGTAATCAGGAGCAAGTCACCTGTCCCTGAGAGACAGCTCAAATACTGCAATATTAAAATATTGTTGCATAAGTGTTATTAATTTGCATTTGGAAACAGTGAGTTAGTTTTCAAGAGCAGAGTAAAGTCAGTCAGTGAAGGAAGTTGGAAATTGTCAGTCAGCACTTTTCCACCACTGCATCACCAGGATAAAGAGGTGTGTGTTTCCAGCTTGACACCAACTTACTGTTATAGACAATAGACAATAGACAATAGGTGCAGGAGGAGGCCATTCGGCCCTTCGAGCCAGCACCGCCATTCAATGTGATCATGGCTGATCATTCTCAATCAGTACCCCGTTCCTGCCTTCTCTCCATACCCCCTGACTCCGCTATCCTTAAGAGCTCTATCCAGCTCTCTCTTGAATGCATTCAGAGAATTGGCCTCCACTGCCTTCTGAGGCAGAGAATTCCACAGATTCTCAACTCTCTGACTGAAAAAGTTTTTCCTCATCTCAGTTCCTCATCTGCCACCTTCTTAATGATTTATCCTTCATACATATCGTGATCTATTTCCCTTTGCATTATCCACCCTTCAGAATGAATATTTTCTCTATCCAGCTCTCTCTTGAAAGCATCCAACGAACTGGCCTCCACTGCCTTCTGAGGCAGAGAATTCCGCGATGAATAAAAGATATGCAAAAAAGTAATGATGATAAAGGAAACAGGTCATTGTTAGCTGATTGTCGGAAGAAAACGAGAAGCTAGTGTGATTAGGGTGGGGGGAGGGATAGAGAGAGAGGGAATGCCGGGGCTACCTGAAGTGAGAGAAATCAATATTCATACCACTGGGATGAAAGAATTGTCGGGGTCCCTGGACAGAGTTGAGGGAGGAGGATTAGTGACAGGTGCGGTTGCAGGGGAACCTCATCTACTGTACCCCGACAGTCATTTCAGGTTAGGCAGAGGTTCACTTGCACCTCCTCCAACCTCATCTACTGTACCCATTGTTCAAGATGTGGACTCTTATACATCCAAGCCAGCGCTGCCCTCGCAGCTGCGGCTTGCCTGCAGTCCGTTGTCTTTTGTGTTTTTTGTTGTTTTTGTCTTAATTGTAATTGTAGTTTAAATATGATGTAGTGTTTGTGGTTGTGTGTTATGTGGGGGGGGGGGGGGGGGTGGTGGGAACTGTAAAGTGTCTCGCCCGAACGGAGACCTGACCTTTGTTTTCTGTGTCGTGTCTCCGTTCCCGCTGCGGCCTACCACCGGCCATACACCTGGAGCTGGCGGCTTCCACCTGGGACCACCTGGGCTCTGGTTCGCAGAGCCCACGGCCCGTACTCACCACCTGCAGTGCTGGCTGCCTTCGGATGCTGCGGGAGCGGCTGCGACTCGTCTCCGGAGGCTTCGGCGTGGGCCGCGTGGAAGTCGGAAGCCCGCAGGCTCCTGGACGGGGGCCGACATCGGGAGCTCCGGCAGCGGCAGCGTCTTCGCCCGCCCCGAATCGCGGGGCTTGGGTCGGCCCGCCGCGGACATTTCACCGTCTGGAGTGGCGCTTCAATGTCGGGAGCCCCGACCGCCCCGATGTGGCAACTCCAACAGCCTGACCGCGGGAGAAGACGGCAGGGGAAGAGAAAATACATTCTGGCCTTCCATCACAGTGAGGAGGTGACTGGAGGAGACTCACTGTGATGGATGTTTCTTTTGTTTGGTGTTGGTTTATGATTGTATGTGTTATTGCATTTTTTATTGCTTATTTTTATTGGTCTTATTGTTGAACTGCGGGTAATTTTTCATTTCACTGCACATTTATGTGTATGTGACAAATAAATTGACTATTGACTATTGACATCGGCGAGATCAAATGTAGACTGGGCGATCGTTTCACAAAATAACTTCGCTCAGCCCGCCTGAACCTACGTGATCTCCCGGTTGCTGGACACTTTAATTCTCCTTCCCATTCCTATACCGGCCTTTCTGTCCTAGGTCTCCTCCATTGTCAGAGTGAGGCTAAATGGAAATTGGAGGAACAGCATCTCATATTTCGCTTAGCCCAGTGGTATGAATATTGATTTCTCTCACTTCAGATAGCCCCAGCATTTCCTCTCTCTCTATCCCTCCCCCACTCAAGTCGCACTAGGTTCTCGTTTTCACTCTACAAACAGCTAACAATGGCCTGTTTCCTTTATCATCGTTACCTTTTTGCATATCTTTTACTCATTGTTCTTTATCTCTCCACATCATTGTCTATATCTCTCGTTTCCCTTATCCCTAACCAGTCTGAAGAAGGGTCTCGACCCGAAATGTCACCCATTCCTTCTCTCCAGAGATGCTGCCTGTCCCGCTGAGTTACTCCACCTTTTTACTCCAGCTTTTTGTGTCTATCTTCGGTTTAAACCAGCATCTGCAGTTCCTACACATTGATTATAGAAGTTGAGATGCTAATTTGCAGTTGTACCAGATGTTGGTGATGCCGCACTTGGATTATTGCATTCGCATCCACATTCATCCACCCTGATACAGGAAGGATGCAATTAAACTAGGGCGGGCACAGAAAACATTCATAAAGATATTGCCAGGACTTGATGGACTGAGTTATAAGGAGAGATTTAGCAGGGTAGGACTTTATTCCTTCATGCATGGGTGACTGATGGACTGATGTTCCCAGTTGAGTGGTGCTTAAATGATGTGTTTGGTCCCAGAATGACCAGCAACAATCACTGTCTGACAACATGAGTTAATTTCCCCACCAAAACTGATGCTGAATTCACATCGGATGCACAAGCTTAACCTGTGTGAAACTGCCTGAACCGATTTTCTCACATGATGCAAAATATGTGGGAAATGCTTGTTTTCATATAGCATTACATTCCAAGTGCATTTTCACCTCTATAGTGCTGAAATAAACAGTGCCGGATGATAAATGTTAGGTGATGATTTTATACTGCTGGCCCAGCTGTTCAATGCCTCCCATTTTCTAAACCATTTTAGGTCAAAGGATTGCTGAGATGCAGCCAGCAGAGTGATAAAATAAATATGATCTGGAAATTAGTGATAACAGAGACCAGGAGCTGTTATATCCTGTGAGAATGCCTGAAGACCATAACATTTGAAACAAGCAAAGCAAATAAATGGTGGGAGTTTGTGCAATATATTTCAGTATCAGACAACTGGAAAGCATTCAGCAAAATTATTTGAGTGCTTTTCCCCTAAATCCCCTGGAATAATGGAATTAAGCATAAAAAAGACTGAGCACTCATATTGTCATCAAATATATTTTTTGGACAATATACCAATTTAAGGAGGAGAAGCAGATGTGGGCACTTTGCCCTCATCAAACTCATTTCTCCATTCATTAAGATCATAGTTGATCCTACACTTCAGCTCCCTTTTCAGCATGATCCCAGTGTAGGCACAATGTTTGTTCTCCAAACGATGATAGCTAAATACAGGATTAAGATGGAAAGACACACAACATGGTGGAGTAACTCAGTGGACCAGGCAGGATTGCCAGAAAACAGGGATAGATGACATTTCAGACTGAAGAAGTGTCCCAACCTGAAACGTCACCTATCTATGTTCTCCAGGGATGCAGCCTGACCCGCTAATCTACACCGGCATTTTGTGTCTTTCCTCGGTAAACCAACATCCATAGTTCCTTGTTTCTACAGGATTAAGATGACACAATAGCACATGGTCCGGGAAATTGTTTATAAAAACATGTAATGTGATGGGATAAAAGTATTTACAAATAGTCAGTTACTAATTTTAATTTCATTAAAGATGGTGGAGTTGGATTCTGTGGAGGAACAAATTATTGTCTGCCTCTTAAACTTATTTCCCAGGATAACTCACTGAATGTAGATTTCATTGGAGAAAGTAAACAGATTGCAATTTCAACAAGAAAAAAAATGCTAAAAATTGGTATTTGGAAACAACAAAATGCAGACAAAAATTTAAGGAGTGTAAAATTTACATGTATAGAAAACTTATTTTAAGATATGCACACTACAAACAGATATTTCCTTTGGGAAACAAGGAATTAGGTGGAAAAATTAATCCAGATACCAGTTAAATGCTTCTCCTAGTGACACAAGTTCCAGTAATGACACAGGCCAGGTTGCTTTGTGCTTTAGCAGTTCATTTTTTAAATTACACTTCAATTTTAATGAGAAAAAGATATGTAGCATGATTATCCAGGTTACAGGGAAATATTAAATATTGTTAAAAAAGGCGTATGGTATGTTTCCTTTCATAGTTCAGGGCATTGAGTATAAGCATCAGGATGTCATGATGCATCTTTATTGGACTTTGGTTAAGCTGCATTTGGAATATTGTGTACAAACCTGGTCACCCCATTATAAGAAGGATTTTTTTTCTCTGGAACGCCAGAGGTTGCAGGGTGTCCTCACATCAGTAGATAAGGTTGACTGCCCAAACCTTTACCCCAGGATGGAAAAAATAATAATATGAGAGAGCATTGCTTTAAGATGAGAGGGACAGTTTAAAGGAGATGTGTATGGCAAGTATTTTACACTGAGGGTGGTGAGTGCCTGGAATGCATTGTGGCGTGTGGTGGTTGAAGCAGATATGTGAGTAGCATTTAACAGACTTTTGGATATGCAAAGGGAATGGCAGGATATGGGTTATGTGTAGGTAGATAAGTGATGGTCTTGGCATCATGTTTGGCACAGACATTGTAGGCTGTAGGGCCTGTTCTTGTGGTGTACCTTTCTATGTTCTGTTCTATGTTATGCTTGCTCGGAGTTAACAAAAATCATAAAGAATGCCTCCTCTGAGGGAATATACAAACAACGGTTAGAAAATTCTTTGGAGTTGCTTCTACTCTGCTCTGGATGCGGATAGATTCTCTACATCCTCAATGGAAATAGAAGGAGCACCATGGAGTTTCCTATGATTAGTTAAATTTAGTTTAGAGAAACAGTGTGGAAACAGGCCCTTCGGCCCTCCGAGTCCGTGCCAACCAGCGATCCCCATACATTAGTTCTATCCTACATACTTTTGACAATTTGTTTCATGGGAGCTAATTAACCTACGAACCTGCTCGTCTTTGGAATGTGGGAGGAAACCCAGAGCATCCGGAGAAAACCTATTCGATCACAGGGAGAACACGCAAATTCCACACAGACAGCACCTGTCGTCAGGTTCAAACCCAGGTCTCTGGTGCTGTAAGGAAGCAACTCTACTGCTGTGTCACAGTGCCACCCGCTCAATGCTCAAGGCATTGGGTGGGCACCAGAACATTTTTGCATTATTAAACACCAGTTTCTTTTCTTCACTATGAATTGGGTAAATTAATCTTCGGTGGTATTAGATATTCTATTGTACAAAAATATGAAAGGATTCAAAATATATATGCTCGTCCCTCAAAACAAATTTGACTGATGTCTGCTGGTTAAAATGGCTCCACCTAATGAATAAATGATTATATTCACAAAATGCTGGAGTAACTCAGCAGGTCAGGCAGCATCTCGGGAGAGAAGGAATGGGTGACGTTTCGGGTCGAGACCCTTCAGAATAAATGATTATGAAGGAAAGGCAAGACATATTCTCTTCTCATTTAAACAGCAAATGTTTTGGGAAATAGTGAACATGTTTTGTGAGGAACACAAATGTAATTGCCATAATGTGAAAATGTTTTCAAAGGAAATAAGAAATGGAATCGGTGAATAATTTTGTCACGGTCTTGCAAAACTTTACAAACCCAGGAAAACATAATTAGATTGTAAGGCAATATTTTGATGCTGCCTGACCCGTTGAGTTCATCCAGCAGATTGTTTTTACTCAAGATTGCAGCATCTGCGGTCTTTTGGGTCTAGAAAATGACAAACTGCTAAAAACAGCCTTAACCACATATAAGAGGGAAAACCTGTCGACAAGGTGGATTGAAGCTGTTTAGGTTTGTGTTTAGGTTTATTATTGTCATGTGTACTGAGGTACAGTGAAAAGATTTAATTTGCATGCCCTCCATTCAACAACACATAGATACTTTCAAGCCAAACTGAAGTCCAATAGATAGAGCAAAAGGAAAGATACACACTGTAGAATATAGTTCTCAGCATTGTAGCGCACTAACTCCAGGTACAAAGTCCAGTGACCACAATGGGGTGGAGGTGAATCAGACAGTGTCCTAGATTATGGAAGGATTGTTCAGAAGCCTGAAAACCGAGGTTTAACAGCAACAGGGAGCACATATAAGCCAGCTTGGTGGGAAAACAAATTTAAATTGGCAGCAGGCACAAAATAAATAACAGCAATCTACAGGCCTAAATTATCCACTGATGGTAAACTTCAACAGGAGAAAATCTTTAGATAAAACAAATGCCTGTGTACATAGATGGAATTCATCACTGCAACATAAAGGATACGTGCTGATGGAGATTGCTGGCAGATGTGTCAGTGAGGTTTTTCTAACTTCTTGCTGGTAGTAGGACAGAAAACAACACTTGTACTGACCCATTCCTTGCTCTATTCATGCTCTGGATGAAAGGGCTTACCTTTGGTGTTTCAGTTTCTCAGGAAACCACAAAATGGATGTCATTTGTCATTAATGTTCTGGTTGCAGAACAACATGCCCTTCGAAACTCCCCTTCTTTTTCTGATACCATGAAATTTCTCAGGCTAATTATATCTAGTGTTGTTCACGTGAATCATCCACCTTCCCCAATCGTCTCCTGTACTCTCCTTCTCATTAATGGGAGAAAACAGCTGATACTCAAGCTGTGGCTGATCCATTGTTTTATACATTGTTACATTTCTATTTTTAGTCATAGAATTAGAGTCCCTTTTTAAAAAGCCTGAATTGCATTTTATTTTTTAACAGAAAGGGACACCAGGTGCTGGAGTAACCCAGTGGGTCAGCAGAATCGCTGGAGAACATGGATCAGTGATGTTTCAGTCTGAAGAAGGGTCCCAACCCAAAACATCACCTACATGTGTTCTCTAGATATGCTGCCTGAGCTGTTGAGTTACTCCAGCACATTGTGCCGTTTTTTGTAAACCGGCATCTGCTGTTCCTTGTTTCTACCCTTATCTTTCACAACCTTATCCACCAGCAATCCCGTTTGTAAAGATTTTAAAAAAACTGAGTACAAGTGAAGTAAATGCATTTGTTGTGGCTTTAATATGTTCCTAACCATCCCCAGGCCCCCATTTCTGCCAGTGCCATAATTTAGGAGGTCTGGGATATTCATTGCGTTGACCTGGATTAAGCAAGGCTGTCATTTACAATAAACTCCACTCAAATCAACTAATTAATCTCCCCAAATCAATGCCCTTTGGTGTGCATAAAATCCTAAAGCCAATTGAAAGGACATATATGGAGACACATGGAACTGCAGATGCTCTAATCTTGAGCAAAATACAAAGTGCTGGAGGAACTCAGTGGGAAGGGCAACATTTGTGGAGGAAATGGACAGAATTATGTCTCGGGTCTAAAGACGGATCCCAACCTGAAACATTGTCTGTCCATTCCTTCCACAGATGCTGTCTGGCCCGTTGAGTTCCTCCAGCACTTGTGTTTTACGAAAGGGCAGAGAGTCTGATGTGAAGGCACTGCTCTGCAAAATTGGATGATACAACAAAAAAATGACTGAAATAATAAGTGTCAAATCATTATAATCATTATTTTAGGTTCAAAATATAAGACAGAGTTCCCTTGTGGCTAAAACAATTATGCAGCTACCCATCTACACCTTTCCCCTCCAAAATAAGGCTCTTGCATCTTTAATATCTTTTCCCTCAGTTACCAAAATACGGTGCAATGTATTGGGCGGCACGGTAGCGCAGCGGTAGAGTTGCTGCTTTACAGCGAATGCAGCGCCGGAGACTCAGGTTCGATCCTGACTACGGGTGCTGCACTGTAAGGAGTTTGTACGTTCTCCCCGTGACCTGCGTGGGTTTTCTCCGAGATCTTCGGTTTCCTCCCACACTCCAAAGACGTACAGGTATGTAGGTTAATTGGCTGGGTAAATGTAAAAAAAAAATAAAAAAAAATTGTCCCTAGTGGGTGTAGGATGGTGTTAATGTATGGGGATCGCTGGGCGGCACGGACTTGGTGGGCCGAAAAGGCCTGTTTCCGGCTGTATATATATGATGATGATGATGATGATGAACTGTTGAAAGTCTGCAGCATGGTGCATAAATGTCCCAGCTTTTAATATTCTATTTATCAATAGTCAGAGCACATCATGAGATATTACAGGATTGAAATCAGAATTGTTATTTGTGTTTGGTTCTGAACTCTAATAGCTCTGTAATTTAGTTTAGTTTAGAGATACAGCGCAGAAACAGGCCCTTGGGCCCACCGAGTCTGCACCGACCAACGATCCCTGCACATTAACAGAAGCCGACACACACTAGGGACAATTTACAGTTATATCAAGTATACAATCCCAAGCCAATTAACCTGCAAACCTGTACGTCTTTAGAGTGTGGGAGGAAACCGAAGATCTCAGAGAAAACCCACGCAGTCATGGAGAGAACATACAAACTCCTTACAGACAGCACCAGTAGTCAAGATCAAACCTGGATCTCCGGCGCTGCAAGTGCTGTAAGACAGCAACTCTACCGCTGCGCTGTAAGAGAACATATTTTTACTCCACTTGCAGTCAGTAACAGTCAGGTCTCCCAATGGCATTATTGAATGGTTTGTCTGTATAATATCCAGCTCGCCAATAAATAGTATACGTAGTAACTTTCTACCATGTTGGAATAAGATGAAAGCACCAGTGTGATATGTTGAATGAAACAGGAAAATGAATCAGAAACCTTGCTTTTGATTTCTTATTTCCAATATTTTACAGCTAATTTGCACCACATTAAAATATATGGTAGGACATCTGAAGTGATACTAGTGTTTGATTCTAAACTTTCATATGTTAGTAAAATAAGACAGATTCACTCAAATCATTATCAACCGCAGGCAATTACAAGATACAAAAAGGATAAACAGTGCACATTATAAAGAGCTTTCTCGGAACTAAAAACCATCATATTTTGACTCATGTGGCCAATCTTTGCAGAACTTTGATCAGCAAGCAGTAAGAACATAAGCTACAATTTTTGCTTTCTTCGTCACAGTTCCTCTTCTCTACTCGCATTGGGTGGTGTGACCAGTTTTAGATTGTGGTGATGGACGCATTATTATTTATTTTCCGGGTGCCATCATCGAAGGGTGACACAACCTGAGGCTGAAAATGTCATCAAATGTTTCAATCTATTAAAAATCCGTGCAACCAAAGAAGAAAAACCGTAACCATGACAACAAGTTTATTACTTGCAATTAAAGGCAATGCTAGATTTGTGCAGGGATGACGTATGTTTTGATGCCAATTATACACAGTACAAAATCTAAATGAGTATTAAATACCAAGTCCCAGGAAATCTTCACTGCTACAACTTATCTAGTTAACTAAATTTCGTTCTAATATCAGATGTAGTGCTAATTGCTTGAAGGACTAATTGGTTGTTTTTCTATTGATGTCGTTAGTGTGTGTGTGTGTGTTTTATTGCATCAAAATGATTTATATAGATTGGTATTAATTGTATTCAAGACATTTTTGCTTTCAAGGACCGTCATATCTATTTATGTTTAAGCAGGCTGAGGAATATTTTGGAATAGGGGCTGCCTATGTGTTGCACAGTGTAAAATGTGGGTCCGCCTGATTGAAAAATAAAGCATGGAAACAGGCCCTTTGTCCCACCTAGTCCACCCTGACCATTGACAATAGTTTTATATTATCCCACTTTCTCATTCACTCTCTACACGCAAGTGGCAATTATACAGAGTTCAATTAACCTACAAATCCGCATGTCTTGGGACGTGGGAGGAAACCGGAGCACCTGGAGGAAGCCCAGGGAGAATGTGTAAACTCCATATAGACAACACCCAAGGTCAGGATTTAACCCATGTCTCCGGCGCTGTGAGGCAGCAGCTTTACCAACTACACCACTGTGCTGCCCACGTATAAATGTTTGTAAGCAAATAATGACAGCTCCAGTATGCTATATGCAAACTATGCTCCCCAGAGAGATCTGGTAAAGAACATTGCTGACATAGTTACAGTTGCTTAAGTTGACACTGAGATTAGGGGTTTCTGAGGTAAACATAGTTATTGGCTGACCTGCAAAAGGCTGTATTTTAGGAAAAAATGGAATGAAATGGAATGGAATGGAATACTTTATTGTCACATGTGACAAGGCACAGTCAAATTCTTTGCTTGCATACCCAATGTAAACAAATAGCGGCCACCTGCGGTGCTGACAAAGCTACAATGCATGCCGGCTCCTCGTTTTGTACTCCCCTACCCACAGCGGATCCCCCACTCCGGGACCCTTCACGGCGGTCCCCCCATGCCAGGTCCTACATTGACCTGCTTGGTACATCAAAGTCTGAATTCATAATCAGTCTGAAGAAGGGTCTCGAACTGAAAAGTCACACATTCCTTCTCTTCAGAGATGCTGCCTGTCCCGCTGAGTTACTCCAGCCTTCTGTGTCTACTTGGTATATTCTTTTGCTTTGCATTCCCCTCTTTCTGTTTGTGTTCTCACTATCTAATTCCCCTCATTTCAAAGCCTTTATGTTCTTTTGTTCACAATCTCCTCTCCAGTTGCCCCCATTCATCCATTGACCAGATGAATTTGCTTTACTTTTTGTCTGCCAGTTAATCTCTCTTCTGTCCATCCCTCCCTTATCCTCGCTGCAACTAAAAATCTATTTGTTTTCTCCGTTACCTACTTCTGATGAAAGGTATTTAATCAAAAATATTAATTCTGTTTTTCTTTCCGCAGATGCTGCCTGACCTGCTGAGTATTTCCAACATTTTCTACTTTTATTTCAGATCTCCTGGAAGCATTCCAGTATTTGTTTCCTTTGGTAAAAACCTCAATAAATTGTGTTAACAGTTAACAGATAACTAAGGTAATTGTATTTCTATGCAATAAATATAGTGTCTGCAACTGAATATTAATTGGTGTTAAACCAATGCAGCAAGAAGCAAGAATCTCTGAGTCAGGCTTTAATAGCCACATGCACCATGCTGTGAATTCCTTAATCTGTAGGAAGTATCTTGCTTGGCCCAAATCAGTTTCCAATCATGTCTAAGTCTCAAGCACTTATAATATAAAATTATGTGCTCTGCAAAGGTCATTAAATAACTTCCACATCTCTTGTGCAAAATAATCTCACATCCACTTGAGCTAAACACAATTTAAAAAGCCATTCAACTAATGTGCGACAGCGTGGTTAGAAAAAAGCACTTTCAATGTGATACCCATGAGCTAAATGTTAAGATGCTTATTCTGAGCTGAGTAATTGCTGTTATTTCCAGCCTGCTTCTGAAGATGCTTGCAGAAGTAGAAGACCTAAATTATTTTGTAAATTGGTCTGACGTGTGATCAGTAAATGTACCCAAAACCATTCAAATAATTCTGTGTTTTACGTGTCGAACTTTAATGCCTAAATTATAACAGGAAGTTCACGACTTCACTCACAATTGCTCAGCATATGGATAATAATAGCTAGCTCTTCACTCGTTCATGACCATTACATTTGTATCTTGATGCTGTGCTTTGGAATCTTCACCAGGCATGGTTGTTCTACAAAATGTCCTGATCAAAGTTCCCACAACTTTATGATCCTCTGTGGTGTAACCATGGAGACCTCAGAGGAGGATGACCTCTAACTTCAGCAAGACCAACCAAAACAAGGGAAAAGGATTCAAGTTGTGACAGTCTGGAGCTGGACAGCAAGATCACACTTTCAGCACTTTTCTCTAAATTATATGGACATTGCAATCTCCAATTATTATCATACCATGTCCGAATTACCATCCCCTTATGTTGCTTTTAGTTCCAGTCCAATTCCCAAGGATTCATTTTTACCAACTGCTAACGTGAGTATCCGATACCATAACAAAAACATTATTTGGACACTAATGAACTTCAATACATCTAAATCTTTCTGTACTAAGAGTAATATCAGGGGTCTGGTGTTTCTCCCTCTGTTACTTCTTTTTGGTACGTTAATTGCAGCAGAATATTTATTCTATTGTAAAACAAAGTGAGAGTCCTTATGTAATGCAGGCTCTGGCCTTTATAGCAGCAACCTATTTATTCATCATCATTAACAGTGGAGCCTATGCTGCAGTGAGTCATTGTGGGCACCTTTGGTACTGACACACATTGGTTTTTAGTTCTGTAAATCTGTCCATATATGTTCTGCAGCAATCACATCCTGAACTACCTATTATGAAGGAGAACACAAATGGCACAAGCTACTTCACAAATCTTTGCTGCATTGTACGTTTCCCCTCCAGAAATGCTAAATTTGGGTAGTTGTACTCTGTATAAAATAATGAGTTCAGTTAATGTTCACCATTTTAAGCAATTACACAGCATAGCCCCTTCACCAACAAAAATGTAGTCAAGTTATCTTTGAGTATTATTAACTATAAAAGAACCGAACACACTGGAGAACATTAGCTGAATTCAAGTGATGTCGCTGGCAATTTGTAGTGGCCCTGCTGTTGTTCTTTCTTCTGGAGAATAAACAAACCTAATCATAGATTCCACGAGTCCATGATTCTAAAATCTACGAGCAAATGGCCGACAACTAACCTTTCCTGACAGAAAGAGAAATAAAGTAATAAGTTATAAATATTATTTTGTAGAATCATAAATTGTGGGTTCTCCGTTATTGCAATGGCAATGATTTGTAAAGAAAGATGTTTATTCCCCATTTCTTCTTGTAATAATAACATTGATTTTGACAAAACAATGGAATAGACTATGGCTCTGAAGAATAGTGTCAGCTGTAACTGAGATTTAGCATTCACCTTTATATGTGGAAGAAACCTATTTATAAGATGAATTATAGTAATCCCAGGAGTGGCAAAAAAAATAGGGACTCCTCTTTTCTAGATTTTCCAACCGCTGTCATGCCCGACCAGTATTTATTTGAAATTTCTCACTTGTCAAGCTTGAAAATCACTGACACAACCAATAATTTCTCTTGGAATTACTTCAGCAATTGTTCTTTAAATATAGTACTTTTCAAAATGAGGGTACCTAGCTTAGAATCGCAGGTTATTTTTAAATTAGGAATGTTGCCTTCTGAACATATTTTGCCGTTCAATGTGATCATGGCTGATTTATGTCTTATTTCACCTGACCTTTGAGATCGGGCAATACTCTGGAAAAGGCCACTACCTGTTTCCAGAGGTATCCACAGTGCTCAGATATTGTTAAAGCAGAGCCTCACCGTTTCAGTCTCGGAAACGGAGGCTTAAAGTCAGATTCTTTTTTGTGCATGACTTCTATATATCAATCAAATACAAAGTGCTGGAGTAACGCAGCGTATCAAGCAGCATCTGTGGGGGACATGGATAGGCAGCGTTTTGGGTCAAGATGCTTCTTCAGACTGAATCAATCTAAAGTAGGGTCCTGACCAGAAACACTGCCTACCCATGTCCTCCAAAGTTGCTGCATGACTTCTATGAGTAGAGAAGTTGGGTAGTTATGTTGCACTTGTATAAGATGTTGGTGAGGCCGCATTTAGAGTATTGTGTAGAAAGTAACTACAGATGCTGGTTTAAACCGAAGATTGACACATAAAGCTGGAGTAACTCTGGCTCTCCTCTGGAGAGAGGAATGGGTGATGTTTCGGGTCAAGACACTTCTTCAGACTGCTTAGGGATAAGGGAAACGAAAGATTTTGATGATGATGCAGAGAGATAAAGAACAATGAATGAAAGATATGGAAAAAAGTAATGATGATAAAGGAAACAGGGCATTGTTTAGCTGTTTGTTGGGTGAAAACGAAAAGCTAGTACGACTTGGGTGGGGGAAGGATAGAGAGGGAGAGAATGCCGCGGCTACCTGAAGTTAGAGAAATCAGAAATCATACCATGAGTTGCCCAAGCGAAATATGAGATGCTGTTCCTCCAATTTGCAATTAGCCTCACTCTGACAATGGAGAGACTTAGAACAGAAAGGTATGTGTGGGAATAGGAAGGAGAATTAAAGTGTTTAGCAACTGGGAGATCAGATAGGTTCAGGCTGCCTGAGCGAAGATGTTCAGCGAAATGATCGCCCAGTCTACGTTTGGTCTCGCCGATGCATGAGTCCACTTCTTAAACAATGGATACAGCAGACGGCATGGTGGCGCAGCGGTAGAGTTGTTGCCTTGCAGCGAATGCAGTGCCGGAGACCCGGGTTCGATCCCGACCATGGGTGCTGTCTGTATGGCGTTTGTAAGTTCTCCCCGTGACCTGTGTGGGTTTACTCTGAGATCTTCGGTTTCCTCCCATGCTTCAAAGATGTACAGGTATGTAGGTTAATTGGCTTGGTAAATGAAAAAAAAATTGAACTTTAAGTACAACGCAACTTAAAGGGTCACAAAGTCCTAGAGTCATAGAATTGTCCCTAGTGGCTTTAGGATAGTGTTAATGTGTGGGGAACGCTGGTTGGCGAGGACCCGGTGGGCCGAAAGGGCCTGTTTCCGCGCTGTATCTCTAAAACTAAAAACTAAAATAAAAACATTACGTTGGAGGAGGTGCAAGTGAACCTCTGCCGAACGTGAAAGGACTGTTGGGGTCTCTGGACAGTGTCAAGGGAGGAGGTATAGGGACAGGTGTTGCATCTTCTGCGGTTGCAGGGGAAGGTATCTGGGGAAGGGGTGGTTTAGGTGGGAAGGGATGATTTAACCAGGGAATTGTGGATGGAATGGGCTCTGTGGAAGGTGGAAAGGGGTGGAGATGGGAAAATTGAAAATAGTATCATGTTCAGTTCTGGGCACCATGTTATAGGATAGATGTTGTCAAGCTGGAAAGGGTATGGAGAAGATTTATGAGGATGTTGCCAGGACTAGATAGTCTGAGCTATAGGGAGCGGTTGAGTAAGCTGGGACTCTATTCCTTGAAGTGCAGGAGGATAAGGGATGATCTTTTAGAGGTGTATAAGATCATGAGAGGAATAGATTGGGTAGATGCACAGAGTCTCTTGCCCAGAGTAGGTGAATTGAGGACCAGAGGACATAGGTTTAAGGTAAAGGGGAAAAGATTTCATAGGAATCTGAGGTGTAACGTTTTCACACAAAGAGTGGTGGATGTATGGAACAAGCTGTCAGAGGAGGTAGTTGAGGTAGGGACTATCCCAACATTTAAGAAACAGTTAGACAGGTACATGGATAGGAAAGGTTTGGAGGAATATGGGCCAAATGCTGGCAGGTGGGACGAGTGTAGCTGGGACATGTTGGCCAGTGTGGGCAAGTTGTGCCGAAGGGCCTGTTTCCACATTGTATCATTCTATGACTCTATGACTTTGTGACCCTTTAATTTGCGTTGTACTTAAAGTTCAAAGTAATACTTTGTGTTTTAGTCAAGATTCCATTATCTGCAGTTCCTCGTGACTCTATATTTTAGTGACTTGTGTACAAGGAGCCCCATCTTTGCACCTCCTCTATCCCAGGCTCTCCATTGAAACAAAACCTAGATTGGCTTAGTTAATTTTCACCTCCTTGAGATCGAGCTGCTGCAGCTTTGCCCTAATTGTTGTACCTATCAATGCTACTTGGTTGATCTAAGTTCCCACCTAAGCTATTTACGGTGCTATCACATTTTATGGGCATCAGGAAATTCAGGCATATGGCTCAATGTTCTGTCACCTCAGTCATTTTGGAACTAACCTACTCTGAAATCCACCACCTGTGGTGCCCATCACCCATAATGATCAAATTATGGCATGGAAGGCTGGTGTGGTTGACCCATGTCATAAGGTCTTAAGTGATAAGAGCAGAATTAGGCCATTTGCCCCATCAAGTCTATTCAGCCATTCAATCATGGCTGATCTCTCTTCTTCCTAACCTGCCTTCTCTGCTTATCCCTTGACACACATACTATCACAAATCTATCCATCTCTGCCTAAATAAATCAACTAAATAAATTCCTCCTCAACTCCTTAAAGGAACGATCATTAATTCTGAGGCTATGACCTCTAGTCCTTGGCTCTCCCACTAGTGGAAACATCACACCCACTCTAATGTGTTGTCTCATGTGTTACTCCAGGAGGCAGAGCGAGGCTCAAACAAGGACCAGGCCTCAACAATGTCCTGTGGCCCCATCTATGGAACATCCTGATGCCCTTGTGAGAGAGCACCCCACTGTTAAAGGCTTTTGAACAATTTTTAATTGTTACCAATAATCAGACACACTTAAAAGCATGTTGGGTGTGTAGGAAGGAACTGCTGTTGCTGGTTTACACTGTAGTTAGACACAAAAAACTGGAGTAATTCAGGGTCTGGCAGCTTCTCTGGAGAAAAGGAATAGGTGATGTTTTGGGTCAAGACCCTTCTTCGGACTGTCAGAGGAGAGGAAAACTAGAGGGAAAGAGGGGAACATCTTCATATATTTAGTTCCTCTCTCCTCTGACTCTTAGTCTGATGCCGAGTTTCGACCCGGAACATTACCTATTTATTTTTTCCAGAGTTGCTGTTCCAGACCCATTGAGTTCCTCCAGCATTTGTCCAAAAAAAAATGTTGAAATAGGTTTACATAATTTAAAAACTTTTAAAACCTATTTTAACAGTAATACATTTAACAGGAGCACATGAAATTCCCTGGAAGTAATGATAATAATTAAAATAAGATATAATAAGAAAAATGAATATACTGCTCACCATGATGTAGCTTTTTATTCAAGATTAAAGACCTCATTCAAATTAATTGGTGGTACTACTTACACTTGCCGTGACAGGTGTAAAGCCAAATGAGCTCAATACATCGTTGGTCAACTGCTGGTCAAAAGTTCATATCTTCAGAAATTCTAGCAGAATGAAGCCATTCAGCTCATCAAGTCTACTCCGCCATTCAATCATGGCTGATCTATCTTTCCCCCTTTAACCCCATTCTCCTGCCTTCTCCACATAACCCCTGATGCCCTTACTAATCAAGAATCAGTCAATAGACAATAGACAATAGGTGCAGGAGTAGGCCATTTGGCCCTTCGAGCCAGCACCGCCATCCACCGTGATCATGGCTGATCATCCACAATCAGTACCCTGTTCCTGCCTTCTCCCCATATCCCTTGACTCCCACTATCATTAAGAGCTCTAACTAACTCTCTCTTGAGAGCATCCAGGGAATTGGCCTCCACTGCCTTCTGAGGCAAAGAGTTCCATAGTTTCACAACTCTCTGAGTGAATTTTTTTTTCCTCATCTCCGATCTAAATGGCCTAAATGGCCTACCCCTTATTCTTAAACTGTGACCTCTGGTTCAGGACTTCCCCAACATCGGGAACATGGTTCCTGCCTCTAGCATTTCCAAACCATAAACAATCTTATATGTTTCAATAAGATCCCCTCTCATCCTTCTAAATTCCAGAGTATACAAGCCCAGTCTCACCAGCCTTTCAACATACGACAGTCCCGCCAGTCCTGGAATTAACCTTGTGAACCTACGCTGCACTCCCTCAATAGTAAGAATGTACTTCCTCAAATTAGGAGACCAAAATTGCACACAATACTCCAGGTGTGGTCTCAATAGGGCCCTGTACAACTGCAGAAGGACCTCTTTGCTCCTATACTCAACAATCTCTGCCTTGAAAATATTCATTGACTTGGCCTCCACAGCCGTCTGTGGCAATGAATTCCACAGATTCACCACCCTCTGACTATATTCCTCCTCTCCTTTCTAAAGGTACGCCCTTTTATTCTGAGGCTCTGGCCTCTGATCCTAGACTCTCCCACTAATGGAAACATCGTCAGTGGTGAATCCAATTTCAGAGAGACACCAGCTTCTGACCTTTAGCTCAACTCTTAGTTCTGTCTTTCAATCCATAATGCAGATGAGTAAGCCTGCAACCCAATGGCATGAACATTGAATGCTCCAAATTTCAAGTAAACACCACACCCCCGCTATCCGTATCACCCTGTTCCTTTCCCCTCTTCTTTCCACTCCTCTCCTACCCCTCCATATCGAGTACACAATTTATCTTTTATCGCCCGTCTTTCCTGTTCCCCCTATCCCCTGCCACCTATATCCCTTCCTCCAGCCTTACATTTTAGTACTCCTCTTTCTTCCTTATCTGACACCCTTTGCCTCCAAACGCCTCTTGCCTTTGTCACCATCTCCACCAATCTGCCAATCACCCCTCCTCATCCTTATCCCCTATCACTTACCAGGAGTTGCCCGACTCATTACTAACTTTCTACCCTCTACTCCATTAGTCTGAAGAAACGTCCCTTCAGGACAATAACATTTAAATTTGTTGACATTTTTTTAAATGTGAAAATTGAGTTTTTGAACTCCCTATTCACACAAAGAATTTCATGTTCACTTTGCTTTTGTTTTATTTGACGGGCAACGATAGAAAAGTTTGCTTTGTACCGTCTTATGAAATTGAGGTCATTATAAAATCCTTAGGGATATATGATTGGACTTTACCATTTGCAGTCTGGAAATAAACATGATTTCACTAGGAAAGAACCGAGAAAGGTCTTTCCATAATTGAACGGAATTTGGTATCATTTTCTGGCAGCTATAGTGGGCATTACTTCTTCTTCTTTCGTGTCCATCATCCATGTTTCAAATGTTACATCACTGTCATTGTCCGTCCTGAAAAGGGAGTAAGCTTCCAGTGACAATCAGTGGGAGCCACCACTTGTGCGATAGATGATGGTGGGAGCAGAATTAGCTCAGGACACTTCCAGTTTCCAGCCCCGCGACGTGGATGCTTCTGCTATGAGGCCCGTGGGCATTACTGAAGTGATGTAAAATCCTAACTTTAGAAACTGTCTTGGGATTAGCACTTTAACATAGCGTTTAAAAAAATCTCATGCTCTATTCATTCATAAGTTTTATTTCACTCTCTTCTTTGCAAAATATCAAGATCATCATCTCCAGACAGGTCGGAAATAGCTAACATGATGCCAATAATGTTGACAATAACATTAAAGACTTTTACCTCTCATTTCAATTATAATTGTTTTATATTAAAAAAACAGTCAAAGCTGTCACTGAAAATGTTTCTTATGATATGTGCTATAAAGAAGAATGCCCCACTACCTGGTAAAAAAATATTTAAATTCTATCCATGACTCCACATAACTCACTCCTGGTTTCCCTGCTTTCGAGGTATTCATTTAACATCCCTGGTGGAATATAAATCATATTCTTATTTCTTGGACACCAATGCATTATTTTCAATGTACATGTAATTGTTGGCTCTTGGTATATTGCGAAAGCTTCGCACATTGTAGAATTCTTGTTTGGCTCTGGTTGTTGAGTTCCTGCCTGTGAGATGTAGATAAACTGGCATTTTCCGCATAAAGCTCTAATTTTGGTCATTAACGGTTGGTTGATTCTGACTATACCAGAGATATGTTTTAATTATTAAAGTTGCCTAATCATTCAGAACTTGTCCAATGGAAACAAAATGTCAGTTATTTTCAAATGTGAAGTATTTTGCCAATATGGCAGGATCTTAAAGAAAAATACTCAGAATTTGGCACCTGTATAAACACTGATGAGCCAAAACATTATGACCACCTGCCTAATATGCTGTTGATCATCCGTGTGCCGCCAAAACAGCGCCGACCCACTGAGGCATGGACTCTACATGATCCCTGAAGGTGTCCTGTGGTATCTGGCACCAAAACATTAGCAAATCCTTCAAGTCCTGTAAGTTGCGAGGTGGAGCCGTTGTGGATCGGACTTGTCGATCCAGCACATCCCACAGATGCTCAAACAGATTGAGATCTGGAGAATTTGGAGACCAGGGCAACACCATGAACACTTCATCGTGTTCCTCAAACCATTCCCGAACAATGTATGCAGTGTGGCAGGGAGCATTATCCTGCTGAAAGAGGCCACTACCATCAGGGAATACCATTGCCATGAAGGGGTGTACCTGGTCTGCTACGGTGTTTAGGGAGGTGACATGTGTCAAATTGACATCCACATGAATGGCTGGACCCAGGGTTTCCCAGCAGAACATTGCCCAGAGCATCACACTCCCTCCACGTCGTCTTCCCACAGTGCATCCTGGTGCTATCACTTCCCCAGGTAAACGGCACACACGTACACGGCCATCCACGTGATCTAAAAGAAAACGGGACTCAGGCGACCTTCTTCTACTGCTCCAAGGTCCAGTTCCGACACTCGCGTGCCCAATGTAGGTGCTTTCGACGGTGGACTGGGGTCATCATGAGCACTCTGACTGGTCTGCGGCTGTGCAGCCCCATACGAAGCAGGGTGCGATGCACTGTGTATTGTGACACATTCCTCCCGTGACCACCATTAAAATTTTGTGTGACTTGTGCCACAGTAGACCTTCTGTTGGTTCGGACCAGACGGGATAGCCTTCGTTGCCCTTGCGCATCGATGAGCCTTGGGCGCCCAACACCTTGTCGCCGGTTTGTGGTTTGTCCCTCCTTAGACCACTGTCGGTAGGTACACACCACTTCTGACTGGGAGCACCCCACAAGCCTTGCCGTTTCAGAGATGCTCTGGCCATAACAATTTTGCCCTTGGAATAGTCGCCCAGGTCACTCCTGCCCATTTCTCCTGCATCCAACACATCAACTTCAAGAACTGACTGTTCATTTGCTGCCTAATATATTCCACCCCTTGACAGGTGCCATTGTAACAAGATAATCAATGTTATTCACCTCACCTGTCAGTGGTCATAATCTTTTGGCTCATCGGTGTATGCAGAGGTTACCTGTGGCGGCACGGTAGCGCAGCGGTAGAGTTGCTGCTTTACAGCGAATGCAGCGCCGGAGACTCAGGTTCGATCCTGACTACGGGTGCTGCACTGTAAGGAGTTTGTACGTTCTCCCCGTGACCTGCGTGGGTTTTCTCCGAGATCTTCGGTTTCCTCCCACACTCCAAAGACGTACAGGTATGTAGGTCAATTGGCTGGGTAAATGTAAAAATTGTCCCTAGTGGGTGTAGGATAGTGTTAATGTACGGAGATCGCTGGGCGGCACGGACTTGGTGGGCCGAAAAGGCCTGTTTCCGCGCTGTATATATATGATATGATAATAGGGGTCTGCACACTCAGCTGCTTAAAGCTTCAGATTTTAAGGCATTCTTGAAAAAAGTGATTGATTTTGTCAGTGGCTTCACTATTTCACAAAACGCTTTCACTCTTACCTCTATTGTTCCTCCTGCTAATGTAGCCAGTGGTCAATAGTATACAGGTCAACCAAGATATATAGGACTAATGCAGCGAGTTAGGAATGTTATAGTTCAATGAGCATGAATAGTATATTACTGTGGACTTTTGTCTGATTTCGATTGACCACAAACCGTTCCTTGCAGGTAAAAATGTTTCAGTTTCAATTACCCGTACAGAGATTAAACCTGGTGCGCATCTCTTCTGCAAGGAGAGTTAACCCGCTGGACTGCAGATTATCCAGAGCAATGGCCTTTGTTATCAGTATCTTTACAAGCCAGAGCAAGTGTAGTTAAGTCAGTCTTTCCAGGTGAGACAAAGGTTCACCTGCACCTCCTCCAACCTCATCTATTGCATCCGCTGCTCTAGATGTCAACTTATTTACATCGGCGAAAACAAGCGCAGGCTCGGCGATCGCTTTGCTGAACACCTGCGTTCGGTCCGCATTAACCAAACTGATCTCCCGGTGGCTGAGCACTTCAACTCCCCCTCCCATTCCCAGTCTGACCTTTCTGTCATGGGCCTCCTCCAGTGCCCACCGGAAATTGGAGGAACAGCACTTCATATTTCGCCTGGGCAGTTTGCAGCCCAGTGGTATGAACATCGACTTCTCCAACTTTAGATAGTTCCTCTGTCGCTCCCTTCCCCTCCTCCTTCCCAGATCTCCCTCTATCTTCCTGTCTCCACCTATATCCTTCCTTTGTCCCGCCCCCCCTGACATCAGTTTGAAGAAGGGTTTCGACCTGAAACGTCACCCATTCCTTCTCTCCCGAGATGCTGCCTGACCTGCTGAGTTACTCCAGCATTTTGTGAATAAATACCTTTGATTTGTACCAGCATCTGCAGTTATTTTCTTATATATAGTTAAGTCAATATTCCTCTCATCGTTTCATGAATCTTCCAAATGTTTCTTTTACATATCCCCACAGTCATCTTCAAACACTACGTCTGATTGACAGGTCTCCCAAAGGAACCAAAGTGGTAAATAACACATTAAGCTTTGATGCATTCAGCATCTCCCAGTCCAGACGGAAGCATCATTATCAACTGTTTATGGTATCCTCAGATGGAGTCCATTCCAGAATGGATTCATACCTCTCCAGAGGTCTATGGCTGAGAGCAGATTTATCTCATTTTCTTCATACCGCGTTGGTTCCTGTCAGAGGAAGCTCTTAACCTGGATAATAATTTCCAAATTTTGCATCTCAACCTCTATGGTATTCTGGAGCTGTAATTTGTGGAGGGAATGAGAAGGCATGCAAGAATTTTATTTCCAAGCTTTTGATTACCATTGGTATATTATTATACATATTTGAATGTTGTGTGGGAAAGAACTGCAGATGCTGGTTTAAATCGAAGGTAGACACAAAATGCTGGAGTAACTCAGCAGGACAGGCAGCATCTCTGGAGAGCAGGAACGGGTGACGTTTCGGGTCGAGGCCCTTCTTCAGACTGATGTCAGGGGAGGGGGCGGGACAGAGATAGAATGTAGTCAAGGACAGTAGGACTGGTGGGAGAACTGAGAAGGGGAGGGGATGGAGAGTGAGGAAAAGCAAGAGCTATTTGAAGTTAAAGAAGTCAATGTTCAAACCGCTGGGGTGTAAGCTACCCAAGCAAATTTGAGGTGCTGTTCCTCCAATTAATGCTGGGCCTTACTCTGACAATGGAGGAGGCCCAGGACAGAAAGGTCCTGGAATGGGAGGGGGAGTAAAAGTGCTGAGCATCTGGGAGATCAGGTAGGTTAAGGCGGACTGAGCGGAGGTGTTCAGCGAAACGATTGCCGAGCCTGCGATGGTCTCGCCGATGTACAGGAGTTGACACCTGGAACAGCGGATACAGTAGACGAGGTTGGAGGAGGTGCAAGTGAATCTCCGCCTCACCTGAAAAGACAGTTGGGGTCCTTGGATGGAATCAAGGGGGGAGATAAAGGGACAGGTTGCAACTCCTGCGGTTGCAGGGGAAAGTACCTGGGGAGGAGGTGGTTTGGGTGGGAAAGGAGGAGTTGACCAGGGAGTTGCAGAGGGAACAGTCTCTGCGGAAAGCAGAATAATAATATATATTTTTATATAATAATAAATTTTATTTGTCATATGTAGGTTGGCACAGGTTCAACGGTACAATGAAATGTATTTGACAAGACAACGGGTCACCTCAGAAGTAATATTCCAAGGATAAACTAGATTTTAAAAATGACATTCGTAAGGTAAAAAGACAATATTAAAAATAGGTATAAAGATAATATTAAAAATAATCAATGTATATGATTTGAAATGTGTTTATGAGTTCAGAAGCCTGATGGCCTGATGGTAGAAACTGTTCTTAAGTCTGGTGGTACGTGCAGCCATACTCCTGTATCGCCTGCCTGACAGTAACAAGGAGAACAGCCTGCGTGCTGGGTGGCTGTGGTCCTTGATGATGCTGCGTGCCTTCCGCAGGCACCGCCGGTAGAAAATGTCCTGAATGGCCGGGAGACAGTTGCCAGTGATGTGCTGTGCCGTCTTCACCACTCTCTGTAGTGATTTGTGGCTGTGGGCAGAACAGTTTCCATACCAGACTGTAATGCAGCCCATCAGCAGGCTCTCGATGGTGCATCTGTAGAAGTTTGTGAGGATGCTGGCGTTCATGCCAAACTTCCTCAGTCTTCTCAGGAAAAAGAGCCGCTGGTGGGCCTTCTTTGTTATTGTGTCCATGTGCAGTGTCCAGGAAAGGTCCTCAATGACGTGCACACCGAGGAACTTAAAGCTGCTGACCCTTTCAACCTCAGCATCACCGATATGGATGGGGAGGTGTCCACTCCCCCACTGTCTCCTGTAGTCCACGATCATCTCTTTAGTTTTGCTGACATTGAGCGAGAGGTTATTTTCCTGGCACCAGCTATTTAGTGCCTTTACCTCCTCTCTGTAGGCCGTCTCATTGTTGTCTGTGATGAGGCCCAAGATGGTCGTGTCATCAGCAAACTTTAGGATGCTGTTTGAGCTGTGCTTAGCAGTACAGTCGTGCGGGAACAGGGAGTACAGGAGAGGACTGTGGTGTGCCTGTGTTGCGGATCAGTGAGGAAGAAGTGTGGCTGCTAATTCTCACCACCTGGGGCCTGCCCGTCAGGAAATCGAATATCCATCCGCAGATGGAGGTCTCCAGTCCAAGATCAAGGAGCTTGAGGAACGAGTTTTGAGGGAATAATAGCGTTGAATGCCGAGCTGTAGTCAATAAAGTGCATTCTTAGAGCAGAAAGGGGTGGCGATGGGAAGATGTGGCCAGTAGTGGAATACTATGGTTCTGTTTTGGTTTATTTATCTCTATTACTCTAAGACCAGCTCCATTACTTTCATTTTATTTCGCTTCTCTGCGATCAGTAAGTAGCAAATACTCTCGCAAATAGACTGGTAATTTACCCACAAAGGAGAACAGGTATGCAATTTATTATTCTTTTACAATCTTTATATTAAAAATTAACTGAGAAAAATAAGAATATCACACAGCAAATCTGCTCCTCCACCTCTGAATTGTGCTTGATATAGTTTGAGTTTTTAGTATCTCGAGCTGATTCTTCCATTTGTGTTTATACAATATTTTTGCAACACAATGGATTACAATTCTGGAGATAAATCCGATGAATGGGACAATTGTCTCTCCCAGCTGTGCTGGGAAACAGTTCTTTGATCATGCAAAAACCTGCTTTCAATGGAAATCAATCATTTTTCATCTATTGAAATCTGAACGATAACAACAGTTTTTGGTTTGGTAACTAAAACTGGAGGAAAGGCCATTGAATTTTGGCTCTAAAGAATAATCACAATAATTCTTTCTTTATTCCCCTGCCACAGTGTTATGCTGAGAAAGGACAAATCCCTCCTATTTGAAGCAGATGAAGGCAGAGCATAGAGCTCAACCATCCTTGGGAATTCCTTGATTTTCTGCTGATATAAAGTGTCCCAAGACTGAGAAGGGCAGATGTTGATCATGAATAACAATGACTACAACGCATTTTCAGTTGGATGTTTATACAATGACGACCAATTTTTGATATGGAAAGGTATTCTATGAATAATGTTTGCAACATTATAACATTTTAGTAAAGTGGTGTAATTTCCATATGTTAGTCCTTTCTTTTATTACAGTGACAGGACATGGAGGAAGAACGTAGGACAAAAACAAGACATTACATTATGTACGTGCAAAAAATCGGCACGGTAGCGCAGCGGTAGAGTTGCTGCTTTACAGCGAATGCAGCGCCGGAGACTCAGGTTCGATCCTGACTACGGGTGCTGCACTGTAAGGAGTTTGTACGTTCTCCCCGTGACCTGCGTGGGTTTTCTCCGAGATCTTCGGTTTCCTCCCACACTCCAAAGACGTACAGGTATGTAGGTTAATTGGCTGGGTAAATGTAAAAATTGTCCCTAGTGGGTGTAGGATGGTGTTAATGTACGGGGATCGCTGGGCGGCACGGACTTGGAGGGCCGAAAAGGCCTGTTTCCGGCTGTATATATATGATATGATATGATATGATAAAATAGGGGCATTGTTTGCTACAGCTGCTGTGGCAAAACCATTGGTTTCAAGTTATTAAATCAGTGTCATGTACCACATTGAAATGGGCCATTTTGCCCCAGATTATCCATGTCAAGCTTCATGTATATCCCAAGCTAATATTTCCCTGCATTAGGCCTTATATTGAACTCTTTCTTTTTTACTCATCCAAGTGCCTGTCAAGATGCCTTTCAGACATTGTAATTATATCTTTCCTCAGCTGCTATTCTGGCAGCTGATCCCAGTTAATTACCATCACCAATGTAAAAAACGTATCCTCCAGATCTACTTTAACATGGGGACAACATTTACTCTCCTCCAGGCTTTTGGTACCTCTCCTGCAGTGAACAAAGATACACAAATGCCAGCAATCTCTTCCCATCCTTCTCTTAACATTCTGGGATAGATTCCATCAGGCCTTGGGGATTTATTCACTCTAAAGTGTGTCAATGTTTCTAACACTTTCCCTTTTGCTGAGACAGACACACCCCAGAATATCACTACACCATGAAACTGAGAACTATACCAAAGATCTTGCGTACGTCTACCTTAATATGATTTGTTGTCTGTAATCCATTATGCCTTCACAAATTGTGTTGCTTCCACTTTTGCATTGCAATTTAGCTGCCATCGTTTTAATGGTGAATTTAAATCTTTTATAAACAAATCCCACCATAGATACTTTTACCATTAGACTTAATTAAATGTGTTTTAAGGTAACCTGCATCATAATTACACTTGGAAAACTGTACATCCCTGAAAAAAGATTTTTCAAAGTGCATTGCAGTTTAGTGCATTAATATTTCAAAATACTATAGTAATGTAACATACACATTTTTAAAGAAGCATTTTTAATAATATTTTTACTTCTACTTTAATGATTTGCATGCTTGGAATTTTATTTAGCACTTTGTTTAGCTTTAAAAAAATACTTTCTTGTTATAGAGATTGCTTTATCATTTTGAACACCTTTTTCTCAACCATTTCATCATTAGCACTGTTAACTCTGCAAATCAAGAAAGTGCTGCATAATTCTTTGTGTGAGCCATTCATCAAGAAAGTTATGCATAAAGTCTTTGTGTAATCCCCTCCCATCTTATCTCCCATTCAATAAAGCAAAAACACTATCTTTTGGAATTGAAGTTTTGTTTTAGGTTTAGGTTTATTATTGTCACATGTACTGAGACTGAGGTACAGTGAAAAGTTTAGTTTTGCATGCTGTGCAAACAGGTCCGATATAACATACATAGATACAATCATTTCAAACTCAAGTATTATAGACAAAGCAAAGGAGAAGATACAGAGTGCGAAATATAGTTCTCAGCATTTTCAGCACATTGCTCAATCAGAAGGACAAACTATTATAACTGCATTATCAGTGCAAAGACATATTCAGCCAAGTTACTGAGGATCTTTTAAAATGTGAATACTCCATTGCATGGATCTATGGATAGATAACAAAGCCTGCAACCATGGCAAATTATAAAGGATATCACAGCAGCTACAACATCTGAACCAGCCTAAGAACCTGTTCTTCATATGACCTCTTTCGGGATATTGTAGATGATCAAAAAGTGAAGTTCTCCATATTTTTGAGTGAAATTCAAACTTTCAAATAGGTATAATATCAAGAATGATGTTGTATTTTTAAGCTTTTACAGGCACTTGAACAAGATCATAAAAATGGAGATACATGTTGAATACCTGATTCATTAAACAGAACAAATGATATTGCAGACAATAAGTGCAGACAAAATTCCCATACTGACCTTTCTGTCCAGAGCCTCCTCCACTGTCTGAGAGATGTAAAATGCTAATTGGTGGAATAGCACTTCATATTTCACTTGGGGAGCCTACATTTCAGCTGTATGAATATTGATTTCTCTAATTTCAAGTAACCCTTGCATCCCCTCTCTCTCGACCCATCCCACATCCCAGTCAGCGTATTAGTTTTACTCTCATCTTACAGAGTTTCACTGTTTGTATCACTCATTATTACCTTCTCCACAGCCAACAATGGACCATTGTGGGCTCCACCTTTCCTTGATCATTATTGCTGGCTTTGATTTGTCCATTTGCATACCTTTCATTCATTTGTTCTGTTCCTTTTCATATCTCTCGTTTCCTTCTCCCCTAAGTCTGAAGAAGGGTCTCGACCCAAAACACCACCTATTCCATTTCTCCAGAGATACTGCCTGCCCCACATTTTGTATCTATCTTCAGTGTAAACCAACATATGCAGTTACTTCCTACACAAATGATATTACACCTTTTTTGATTCTGATGGTGATCCTTGCTCACCAGAACACGTTCAAAGATGCTCATGAGTTATTGCAAATTAATAGTCAGAAAACAATGTGGTACTTCTGCATAACATTTCTACCTGTATTCCTGATGTACAAAGCTTTTCATGGAAAGACCAAACCTGCAATATGCCCAATAAACATTTCTTCACGGTGCATGTTCTTAATTGCACAAATGATTAAAGTTTTGTTATTTTGAGATCAGTTTACATTGTTGACAAGAAGTAAATTATTCTTAATTGTAATCTTGTGAGATGATATTAGCTCTTTCACCCACTTAACAGTACATTTTAATAAGCATAATTCATAGGAAGTAGCGTGAAATATAATTGTAAATTTCATCAACTCAGGCTTTTGGCTCCGAGCCATCAGCCACTAATTTTAATAAGTAGTAAATTTGGACCAAACATTTTGATAATCACTCCTAACATATCAATTGATGAGTCAAGAAAATGAATTCATAAAGAAGGATAAATGGAAGACTTTAAAATATATAGTGTTTTTCCTAATTCCAAGATTTACCATAATCCTGTAGCACCAATAAATTACTTCTGATCTGAAGTCCCTGATGTAATAGAAACAAAAACAACACCACAAGATTGGCCCATAAAGACAATAAGATGATAAACAAACAACCTATTGACTGAGGGAAAAATCTGCTCATGGGATCATAGAGTCATAGAGTGATACAGTGTGGAAACAGGTCCTTCGGCCCAACTTGCCCACACCGGCCAACATGTCCCAGCCACACTAGTTCAACCTGCGTGATTTTGGTCCACATCCCTCCAAACTTGTCATCTCCATTTAACTGTCTAACTGTTTCTTAAATATCGGGATAGTCCCAGCCTCAACTACCTCCTCTGGCAGCTTGTTCCATACACCCACCACCCTTTGTGTGAAAAGGTTAACCTTCAGATTCCTATTAAATCTTCTCCCCTTCAGCTTGAACCTATGTCCTCTGGTCCTCGAATCTCCTAAGAGATCAAAGCAATTCCATCGCCCGGTGGGGGCTTCAAAAGTCGGGAGCCTCGATCGCCTAGTGGCAGCAGTTTGACTGCCTGACCACGGGAAAAGAATGAGGAGGAGATAAGACTTTTTCTTTGCCTTCCATCACAGTGAGGGTGTGCCTGGAGCAATCACTGTGATGGCTGTTTGTGTTAAAATTGTAATTGTGTGTCTTGTGTTCTTTATTGTTTACTGCCGGACCCTGACGTGAGAGGACGCTGGCGCTGTTTGTTTGCCGCTTCTCCGTCAGGACAAATCTTTTGTTCGTTTGTTTGTTTTTATGTCTTGACTGTTTTGTAAAGCGTCTTTGAGTATTTTGAAAAGCGCTATATAAAATAAATGTTTATTATTATTATTATTATTATTATTATTATTAATTCTTTGCATCTACCTGATCTATCCCTCATGATCTTGTGCACCTCTCTAAGATCACCCCTCATCCTCCTGCATTCCAAGGAATAGAGAGAGACCCAGCCTACTCAACCTCTCCCTATAGCTCAGACCCTCTAGACCTGGCAACATCCTCGTAAATCTCTGAACCCTTTCAAGCTTGATAATATCTTTCCTACAACATGGTGCCCAGAACTGAACACAATGTGTGGTAATAAAAGTGAGATGGTGCTCTGCTTTATGATCTCAGCTGAAAGACGTAATCTTTGACACACAGTATTCATTTAGCATGGCCTAATGTAGTAGTAATCAAGATGCTGTGCTGAAATCTCTAGAGTGGGATTTGAACTCACAACCTTCAGACCTAGAAATAAAATTATTGTCAATGAGCCAGGACTGTCTACCTACTTCAGAGCACATGCTTCCCAGCAGAGAGTACCCATGTTGTTTGTACTGGCGCATGGTGTATGCCACATTGTACATGTTAGGGTGTTTATATGTACTTTGATTGGGGAAGTTTCTACTTGCACCAGGAACACGCCAATATCTGAAGAGATCCAAATTTGTTCAATGCTCATGTAGGAAATATTCAGCGTCAGCTGGCCCCAACGGAGAGAGAAAAGGGGTCAACATTTCAAGTAAACAAGGCTTTGTAGGAACTAGAAGAAATTCAAAATGAAACAACTGTGGTTTTAATAATTATAGTTGCAATGAAAATTGGGAAGGACAAAGGAGATGAAACAGAATGTCAATGATACTAAAGACATAAAGTGAGGTTGGCTGGCACAAGACATGGCTTTGCTAATTGAAAGAGAGTTGTAGAGACTAGTAAACATAGAAAATAGGTGCAGGAGGAGGCCTTTCGGCCCTTTGAGCCAGCACCGCCATTCATTGTGATCATGGCTGATCGTCCCCAATCAATACCCCATGCCTGCCTTCTCCCCATATCCCTTGATTCCACTAGCCCCTAGAACTCTATCTAGTGAATAACAAAAGGTTGTTGAGTGGAGTTGTAACTTAAATTAGGCAAATGAAACCTAAACTACAACAAGAGGAGGGAATAATGAAAAATTGTTTCGTTTCATTTTGGCCCTTTTACCCACCAACAATCGCCCCTTACACTCGTTTTATCCAACACACTTGGGGCAATATACAGAAGTCAATTAACCTACAAACCTGCACATCTTTGGAATTTGGGAGGAAACCAAAACACAAGGTGAAAATCCACACAGTCACAGTGGGTACGTAGAAACTCTGTGCAGACAGCATCCATAGTCAGGATCAATCACGGGTCTCTGGTGCTGTAAGGCAGCAATTCTAGCACTGCGCCACTGTGCCCCCCCCCCGGTTCTGGAAATGAGAGATAAAAGGTTAGAATGGCTCATTATATGAAATGCTTGAATTCACCGTAGGCTGAATTATGCCAAATCAGAAAATGAAGAGCTTTTTCTTGGCCTTTGCAGGAACAGTATCGTGCAGGTGTCAGCGGCACACTTGAGCGGCTACTCCTGTTCTTACTTTTAATGTTCTTATGATGATATGAATATTTTGCAGAACATGGCTGTTCATTCTGCACTGATGGGTCCAAGATTCAAATTGCCTGTCCCTTCAGTTCTGCTTAGAGAGAGGGAGAGAGATGGGGATGGGGAGGAATAGGGAGCAAAGAATTTTAAAAATCATCTTTCAATTCTCCACCTCACCCAACATTCTCTACAACTTTAAATGCTTCACTTTAAACTTCTTCCCAAATCTGATGAAATGCCATCTACTCAAAACGTAAACTCTTTTTCTCTCTCTGCAGAACTAAAATGGTGGGCAATGCACACTGCACAATGCACTTTGCTATTATTATTCCAATTATTCTACATTTCTCAGACAATGTCTAATGTAGGTTGATGAATCTGAATGTTAGGTCCACATTAAATAGTTGGTGCAATATATGGATTGCTTTATGCAGAATTTTAATAGAAACTCGTGGTGCTTGGCTGAAACTTTCTAGGCTGCAGATATAGAAGTACTGGCAAGTCAGTACCTGATGTCATCGAAGTTGCATGATGATCCCAGTATTTGCGAAAACCTTTTCCTTATTCTCCTTTTCTTTCTTGTTATAGTAGAAATTTTGGAAATGCCAAGGGGAAAGGTTCGGTTAACATAGAGAGAAAAGGTTCAGAAGATAAAAGTGTCGGTATGTAGCCCCAGGAGCAACACTGAATTCAATTCCAAGGTTAAAATGAAAAAGATGAGGAAAGGCAGACATTGCACAGAAATCTTTCAGCAACAGTCTTCAAAGGAGGGCCTTGAACTACACTTCTGCCTGGTTGCTGCTGCTAAGCAACCACAACAGTGCTTTTACACCTACATTGATGTTTCTTCGGTGGGCCACAGTAAACACGGTAAGGAAATACAGCGCTGCACATCATTTTATAAGTCAATGTCAATTTGCATGAAATGAGGAGAACAGATGTGGGATTGAAAAACCAAATCAGGTTTCTGGGTAATTGACATTTGATCCCTTGGTCCATTTTCCTCGACCATTCATCTCACACATAAAAAGGAAAGGAAAATCTAAGTGCCGTTCCTTTGTTCAATGTTATAATTATCAAAAGTTGTGAATTGTGGCTAACTGTGTTTATTATAGCAAAACTAGCAAACAGTTAAATCTTACCATAAAATCGAACAGAACAAAAATTAAATGTAGATTTTGTCCTTTATCAGTGAAAATAGTTTTGTGCATTGATTCCATTGTATTTGATTTTATTCCAGCTAATGAGGTTCTGTTGATCTGGTAACAGGCACATTGGAGATACTGCAAATGACAATGTTGCACTCTGAGGCATGATTATGATTTTATTATCTACCATGTTAATTTCCATGCTTCATTTCTTGCTACTTTCCACGAATGTCAAACACTCTGAAAAGCCAGCGACTGAACAACCTCTTCAGCGTCCACAAAGGCTGAAGGCCTAGGTGGCATTGCTTTGATTGTCTTTCCTCACACACTGGCTGAGATTTTAATTTCCTCCACAGGTAAAAATTTGGAAACAACACCCCAATAATTTACCCTACTGCTGGCTCCCAATCTATTCAGTGTAATCCTGTGAGAGATTTATTGCTTGGCAGTCCAACCAAATCTGAAACCGTGAATTATATAGTTATGTGGTACCAGTGCTTGCCATTTTATGGACTAGTCTCTTTTAAAACAATTATTTTGATGCATTAGTCAGAAAGACATGGTTAATTGATTCTCTTTGTTTCTTCCAATCATGAAAGTGTTCCCAGAATTTTTCATGGGCACATCATCTCGTATCCTGCAAGTAGACATGATAACCAAATTTAAAAAAATTGGACCATTATCAGCTTCTCTAATGTGCTATATTATGTCTATGTGTCATCTAGAAATAGGTAGCAACAAAAGATTGCCGATGCTGGCATCTGGAACAGAAAGCGAATTGCTAGAGAAACTTAATGTGTAAGGCAGCATTCGTGGAGGGAAATGGACAATCGATCTAAAGGGTTAAGACCCTACATCTGGATTGAAAGGAAAGAGATCCAATATAAAGAGATAATTTATCTTCCTATACCCACATTGACATCACTGACCGCAGCCTCCTACACTACCAGGGTGAGACCAATGCAAACTAGAAGAACATGGTCTCATATTTCGCCTGGGTAATCTCAAATCCAACATGAAGAATGAATTCACTAATTTCAGGTAACCTCTCCCCTTCTGTCCCTTTCTCTCTCCTTCTGATCTACACTTGTCTGCTCACACATACTTTTCTTTCCATTCCCCAGTTCCCCATCATTCAGTTTCATTCCTATCTGCCATCAATTCCTATCATCCACCTACCCCCATCCGCCCATCTCCCTCACACTCCTGCCAAAGGGCCCTTAAACCGTTCCCCCTTATTTGGTACACTTTTCCTTTCTTATCAATTCTATCATCTGTAGCCCTTTCTTGGCTCCATGGTCACCATGCAACCTCCGTCAATTTCTCCACCCATCCCTCCCCCACCCGATCCCATCTGCTAATCAATTCCTCTTCATATGGATTAGCCTATTGCATGTCATTCCTTGTTATACCCCTCCCCTTGCCCCTCATCACTATATACTGACTAACTCCCCGCTAATCTTTCAGTCCAGATGAAGGGTCAAGCTGCGGAGCATCTTGGACAATACAGCTCACCCCCTCCATGACACACTGGTCAACCTGAGGAGTACCTTCAGCATCAGACTGGTTCCATAAAGATGAGGTACAGAACGCCACAGGAAATCCTTCTTCCCTGTGGCTATTAAACAGTACAACTCCTCCCCCTTCTGTCATGGGGTAGACTGACTCTCCCCCGCCCCGTCCGTCCCCAATCTTTGCACACCTTTGTACATCCTCAAGCCTTTCCACTCATCACTTTAAATTCATGTTTCATGTATTTTGTGTTTTATGACTGTTTGCAGATCAATTTCCCTCCTGGGATAAATAAAGTTCTATCGTCTCGTATCGTATCATCACAAGACAAATTGTCATCTGATTATTACCTTCTACAGATGCTGCCTGACTTGCCGAATTCCTCCAGTAATTTACTTTTTGATACATGGAACAAGGCATGGGAATACGTGATGACAGATATGGTAGATTGGATCAAGCTGGTGCATCTGTGGTGCTCTTCAACCATCTGGACCCGTGTTTAGATGCAGAAGGCCGAGTGCTCGGACTCTCCACATCCGGAAATAATCAGGAAGCTCCAAAGGACAAGCAAGGTCAAAGTGACGTCATGCTGAGACCCTGGCCCCAGCATTGTTGCTGCCAGGACCGAAGGCATAGATTGGTCAGAGCTCTCTCTCCGCTCAAAGTCTACCAGAGCATTTAGTGCTTTTTTTGGACGTTTCTGTAAAGTTATTAAAATTGATGTAATAAAAATTGAAAAACAATGTTAATTAAAAGCATAATAGTTGAGCGTATTAAAAGATTGTTAAGCGAAGCAATAAAATAAAATATCTGAGCTTCCCCCATTTCACAGACCAGTAATCCCACTGAAAAGAATGTGCTCACTGATCCTTAGCCAAGTATAAGAATGTGAAGCGATTTTCCAATAATTCTGAGCCTCTGTCCTTGCTCTCAACACTTACAGCCAGGCAGATTTGCCCTGTTGATAAAGCATGCATAGGTTCAGTCATCCACAATCATCTTCTGCAGATGTATTATATTGATTTCCTTAAGTAGTAAAGTTAAATGGTTCTGTGATTCAAAGGTTAATGTCATTGTTTCCTTGGTGAAGGCGATTACCTATTTTCTTATTTACAATTCAAGTGCAGAAAAATAATTGCACATTATACAGAGTTTAACTTTCACTTTTTGAAAACTGTTTCCTTTTAAAATTTAGGGTACTTATTGTAGGCAGAATTTAGATAATTCCCTCTTATTACTAATCTGTACAGCAAGTCTAGACAAGCGTCAATATTGTTTAATTATCATTCGTACCAAAAATGGAACAATGACATTCTTACTTGGAGGAGCATAACAGGTCTGTAAATGCAGAACTCATAGATAACATAATAAACAAAAAAAGTTTTAAAAAAAAACAATATTATCGCAAAAAAGACCAAAGTTCTGAATGTAACCACCACAGTTCATAGTTCTGTGCTTATTTGGTGTTTGTAGTGTTCAAGAGCCTGATGGTTGCTGGGAAGAAGATATCCCTGAACCTGGAGATCACCATTTTCAGACACTAATACTATTTTCCCAATAGCAGGAGTAAAGTGAGAGCGTGCCCAGGGTGGTGTGTCCTTGATGATACTGGCTGCCATTTTTAGAGGAAAGCATCCAATAGATCCCTTCAATGATGGGAGGTTAGTACCCCTGATGGACAGGATGGCATCTACCATGTATTGTCACCTCCTTCATTCCTGGGCGTTTAAGTTGACAAACCAGGCCGTGATACAACCTGTCAATATGCTCTCTACTGCACACCTGTAGAAGTTCAAAAGAGCATTCACAGACATACTGAATGTCCTCAATCTTCTAAGTAAGTGCAGGCGATGATGGGCTTTCTTTATGATTGCATCAGTGTGCTGGACCCAGGACAGATCTTCAGAGATATGATGCTCAGAAACACCCTCCACCCCCGACCCTTCGATGAAGACCTCAGCCTCCCTCTTTTAAAGTCAACAATCAGCTCCTTGATGTTCCTGAAATTGAGAGGAAGGTTTTTGTTCTGGCATCATTCAGTCAGATGATCGATCTTCCTCCTCTACTCTGGCTCATCATTACTCATAGCTCATCCAACAACAGTGATGTCACTGGAAAATTTAAAGACGGAGTTAGAATTGTGACCGGCTAGGAATTCATGGGTACAGATTGAGTAGAGCAGGGGACTGGGCACACAGCTTTGATGTGCCCCTTTGCAGATGGTTATCAAGGAGGAAGTGTTGTGGTCAGATCATACCAATTGTGATCTGTCGATGAGGAAGTCGAGGATCTAGTTGCAAAGAGATGCACAGAGACCCTAAGCTTGGTAACAGGTTTGGAGGGGATGATGGTGTTGAACGCCGAACTATAGTCAATGAACAACAACCTGATACTTTTGTTCGTATTGTTCAAGTGGTCCAGGACAGAATGGAGAGCCAGTGAGATTGCATCCCCCTTTGATCTATTGTGGTGGTAGGCAAATTGTAGTGGGTCCAGGTTTTTGTTAAGGTAGGAGATTATATGCACAATAACTAACCTCTCCAAGTACTTCATCACTACAAATGTTAGTGCCACCAGTCAGTAGCCATTGAGGAAAGTTACCTTAATCTTCTTGGGCACTGGTATTATTGACACCCTTTTAAATCTGGTACCTCATTATCAGATATTTCAGACCTCAGTAATGAGAGGTTGAAGATGTCTACACAAACTCTAGTCAGTTTGGTTTGTGCAGGTTTTGTGAACTCGAACAGGTATACTATCAGGTCCAGACGCTTTCCAAGTGTTCATCTTCACGAAGGAACTTCTGACATTGGCCTCGGTAACTGAGATCACAATGCCATTGGTGGCTAAGGAGGGCTGAGAAGGCACAACAGTGTTTTCTCTTTCAAAGCATGTGTGGAATGCACTGAACTCCTCTAGAAGCAGGGCAATTATAAGGGGATGAAACTACTTCAGTAAACATTAATTTTAGTTTGCACTATTCAGCACAATTGGGGAAATAGTTCACTATCTCATTTACATCAACATTATTGCAGGAAAATTCAGCTGGCTGGCAGGAACATCATCCCTCCCTCCACCCATATACGCACAGTTCCTGATGGTAGATCATGAGCGGTATGACCTACATAAGAGCTGCACAACTTCACAAAACATGCACCACATCTGGAGTTCTGAGCAGTATTAATCTCCTCATTCAAGGAAAGGTGTAAATGCTTTGGAAGCAATTCTGAGAATGCTTACTTGTCCTACACTTGGAATGGAAGAAGTCTCATGAGGAAAGGTTGGGCAGGCGAGGCTTGTAAACACTGAAGAGTGGGAGATGGTTTGATTGAAACATATAAGATCCAGAGGGCACTTGACAAGATAGATGTGGAGGAGATACTTCCTCATGTGGAAAAATCTAACTGTTTAAAATATGGGTTATGACAAAAATGAGAAGAAATTTAAATGAAAATGGCATTTTTTCTTTAAAATAAATGTTGTTTTTAAAAAAAATGAACCAAATCTCAATGAAAATCGCGTGTTCTTTCAAATAAATGTTGTTTTTTAAAAATAAAATTAATCTCAATGAAAATCACATATTTTCTTTAAATATTTTTTAATATAAAAGAAATCTCAATGAAAATGGAGAGCTGTTTTTTAAAAGGAAATAAATCTTATCTTTAACGTTGTGGCTTTTTATGGTGAAAATTCTCTCTTAGAGATCCTCAAGACTGTCCCCTCGAGGATTCAGCAGCAGCGGCAGCTCGACTGCGGCAGGCGTTGCTTTGAGCAGGAAGAAGACCCAGCGGACAACCAGCGCGCTTTGAGCGGGAAAAGGTGGCAGACAAATCAGAGCGGAGGCTGTGCTCCTTCCACGTGGGATCCGGACCAATTGGGCGTCAAGCGGGAGGTCGGAGCCAATCAATCAACCCCACGTGGGAAAGTAGTGTTTCTTCTTTAAAATAAATGGCATTCAAAAAAAAATATCTCAATGAAAATCGCGTTTTTTCTTTAAAATAAATGGCTTTTTAAAAAAAAAGAAAATAAATCTCAATGAAAATAGCGTTTTCTCTTTAAAATAAATGGCTTTTTTTTGCATTGGTCTAGCACCCTCCCCTCTCCCACTCCTCCACTCCCCCTTCTCCTCCCCCCACTCCCCCCTCCCCTTCCCCTTCCCCCCCACTCACCCACTCCATCCCCACTCAACCCCCCTTATCCCCCCCTCCCCCTCCCTTCCCCACTCACCCACAAACTCCATCCCTCCTCAACCCCGTTATCCTCCCTCCTCCTCTCATCCCCCCCCCCCCCCCCCCCCCGCCCCGCTGTTTGTACCATCACAAAGCCAAAATATCGAAAGTTGAAGCATCGTAAGTTGGGGAGCATCTGTATTAGATCAACGGGCCCCAATTGTGCAGGCACAGAGCCATTGGGTTCCCATTGTGACGTCAAACACGCAGACCCGTTGGGTTCCCATTGTGACGTCGAACACGGCTGATGGGCAGGACAGGCGGAAAAGGGATTTATTCAAGTTTAAAAGGACGATTTTTAAAGTTTAAAAAGTGAAAAACTTTTAAAATAGAACAACTGTTTGAACCGCAGGACAATGGTGATTAAGGTGGTGCTAAAATTGTTGCGCTATCGAGTACTGTTTTGGCTGTATTTTGGGTACGTACAAAATCTATATATATACGTATATATTAACAATATGAGCGTTTTAGTAATAGATAGATAGATAGATAGATAGATAGATAGATAGATAGATAGATAGATAGATAGATAGATAGATAGATAGATAGATAGATAGATAGATAGATAGATAGATAGATAGATAGATAGATAGATAGATAGATAGATAGATAGATAGATAGATAGATAGATAGATAGATAGATAGATAGATAGATAGATAGATACATTTACAGTGTATCTATCTTTGACTTTGTATTCTTTTTTCGTGTCCATCATCCACGTTTCAAATGTTACATCACTTGTCATCGTCCGTCCTGAAAAGGGCGCAAGCTTCCAGTGACAATCAGTGGGAGCCATCACAGTGGGAGCTCTGCCGCTGCCAATCTCCTATCCCCCCACATCCGGACTAAACTCAGATCCTGGGGGGACAGGGCTTTCTCCATCGCTGCTCCCACCCTATGGAACTCACTATCCCAAACCGTTAGAGACTCCCACACACTCACCACATTCAAAACATCGCTGAAGTCTCACCTGTTCAGTACTGCCTTCAACCACTGAAGGTCACCTCACCTTCTGTCTCCTTTCTCTGTTCATTTATTTATTTACTTATTTATCTATTTATTCATTTCCCTATGTTCTCAAAATCTCTGTAAAGCGTCTTTGAGTATATGAAAAGCGCTATATAAATAAAATGTATTATTATTATTATTATTACTTGTTCAATAGATGATGGTGGTAGCAGAATTAGCTCAGGACACTTCCAGTTTCCAGCCCCACGACGTGGATGCTTCTGCTATGGGGCCATTTGACTTTGTAAGAGAGAGGTATTCATGGTGTTTTGAAGGGTACTCTGGTTAATACAAGAATATTATAAAGGTACCAAAATGGACGTTCTAAAATGTCACACAATTTATTCTAAAATTACATTCATTAAATATTTTCAGTATTCCATGCATTTTGGTGAGATTCACCACACTGCTGTTTCTTGCTGGCAGTATGCACTTTTGAAATATTCACTGTCACATTTGTGTTGTTCAATGACTTCCTCCCTAATCACAGCACATACATCACTTCAGCAATCTAATTAGGCAATTCAGTTTGAAGGTGCAAGTGCTCAGGAGTGCATAAAAAAGTTGACTATGTCAGAAACGGAAGCAACATTTAAGTGAAAGAATTTTAAATCAATACAATGCCCCCCATCTCTTTCTCCTGTAACATTCGTGCCCCCAAGTCAAATGGAATTGTATTGAACTGGAAATCGAACTCAAATATGAGACTATAATATTAGACATATGTACAATGTTTGTGTCATTTCATTGAAAGATGAAATCACAACCCCGAATAAAGTAGACAGAGTATAGTTTAATTGATGATCGCATACTTGTCTTCTTACGGAGGGCATTTTGCAGATTCACTGTGGTCATTATTAAAATTGCAGGAAAAAATGACAATAAATTGGAATCGCACCTGCAAGTTTTAACAAGAAGGACAGGGTGAAAAGGCAGCAGAACAGTTTCAGCTGAGTCAACGCAGCCTCAATTAATCTTTAGGAATTAGCTCTGAATATGTATGCTGCAACTTCTATTGTGCTCCTGCCTCCATGAGTTGGTTCCTTAACGATGGCTCACCCTTGCTTACTATCAGTTAGAAAATTGGTGACTACTTTCAGTTCTGCCAACACATCAAACATCACCTTAAGAGCTGAAAGAATGGTTTTAATATTAATACCCATTAAAGCTGCTGCACACTTTCATTAACTATTCATATATGACAAGGTTATGATGACTTCTCCTTTTGAACCTTATCATGGACATTTGGCTTGCTGGTCAGCTGCTTTTCTTTCGGCAAGCATGAGATTAAAGCTGGTAAATTCTATGTCTTTGGGGCTGCACAGCGGCGCAGAGGTAGAGGTGCTGCCTTACAGCGCCAGAGAGCCGAATTCGTTCCTTACTACAGGTGCTGTCTGTACGGAGTTTGTGCGTTCTCTCTGTGGCCATGTGGGGTTTTTCTGAGTACTCCGGCTTCCACCCACATTCCAAAAACAGGCAGGTTTGTAGGTCAATTGGGCTTGGTAAATTGCCCTGATTGTGTAGAATGAGAAACTGGGATAACATAGAACTAGTGTATGGGTGATCTTTAGTTGGCATGGACATAGTGGGCCAAGCGGCCTGTTTTCACACTGTATCTCTCAACTAAGCTGAACTAAACTAACCTCCATCTAAATAAACTTCTAAACATTTGTAAAGCACATACATCACCAGACATATCTCCAGAATGCAATATGTTGGATATCAATATTTACAGTATATAGTGGCAAACCAGCCCTGTGGAAAATTTAGAGGGAAATGGTATCATGTTTTCTTCCTGGTATTTTCTGTCATATGTTGGACACTGAAAATAACCAAAATAATGTTCCAACTTGCTTTTAGATAGAAAGAATAAATAAATGGTTCAGATGAAGAGTCAAATACCAGAAGTATTGGCTCTGTCCACTTGCACATTTTGCCTGTAACCATGTGGGTTACCTCCGTGTACTCTGATTTCCTCCCACATCCTAAAGATGTGAACGTTTGTAGATTAATTGGCCTCTGGAAAATTGCAACTCAGGTGTATGGAATGGATGAGAAAGTGAGATAATATAGAACTAGTGTGAATGGGTGATCGCTGGACAGCATAGAGTACGCGGGCTGAAAGGCCTGATTGCATGCTGCACCTCTCAACTTCAAAAAGCTTTTTGTTCTCATTTGTTGTGTTCAATTGAACAGTAACCTCCATTTCTGGATTGTGTACTGGCAAAATCCATCTAGTCCCAAGCGCCTGAGTTGGCTACCAGACACATCTCACTGCAGTTCTGAGATACACACGACGCTTTCTCTCCATGGGGAGCACTTTGTATAGGCTCCAATCTGTACAGATGGCACACCTGAGACTGAGTGGTAAACATAAACTAAACTTCCTCTGAGCATTTAATTGCCGCGTATTGTAGCACAATTATAACACTTGTCTGTACCACCTGGGTTTAGCTTATTTGATTTGATCCAAACAGTGAATGTAGTAGGCAATGCAAATTTCAAGAAAATAGGTTGTGTTTATAAAGCAATTATGTTGTTATGAATGTATCTGTGGGCTACATGAAGTTGGAATGGAGCATTCTGCTGTTTGATATATATGTAAAATATCAAATGTCAGCCATGACTGACTGCAAAATTGCTGAAAACTAATTCCAAATTAAATTATTCATGGAAGTGATTTTATGCAAAAAGATTTCAGGCATTAATATATTTGTAACAGATGGACAAAAAGATTTTTTGTTTTGGACAAAATGATTACATAGCTGGGATCGAACCCGGGTCTCTGATGCTGCAAGGCAGCAACTCTACCGCAGCGCCACTGTGCCACTTGCCCTAGGCATCTAGCATTTTCTGGGGGACTTCGGGGGGAGATTTCAAGTGTGCTCTCGTAATTTTGTCCGGACTAAAGGAGGATCTGGACCATCAGTTGCTGGAAAATCAGTGGAGGACCTGTATTATTTTGAGTGAAGACTGTGCTATCAGGATGATTTATTAGTTACAATTTATCTAGTCCTACGCTTGGGAAATAACCAAAAATTACCAATAATAATTTTATGTCATAAATTTAGGTGTCCACAAAAACAGGACAAATTGAATCCAGACAATTTATCACCCAATCAATCCATTCTCAATAACTGGCAAAGTGATGGCAGGTGATCTCAACAATGCTATGAACCAGCAGCTATTCCCCAATAATCTACTCTCTGATACCACTTTGGGTGTTGCCAGAACCATTTAGCAGCAGACCCCATTACAGCTTTAGCCCAAACATGGACAAAAGAGCTGAATTCCAGAGGTATGATGCCTTTGGACTGTAGGAGGCTGCGGGGTGGATTTATAGAAGTATATAAATCATGATGGACAGAGATAGCTCAGTTTTCTTCACAGGGTAGGGTGCAGAGGAAATGGTAGGGTGCATACAATTACAACATTTAACCGACACAGGTATGTGGATTGGAAAGATTTCGAGTGATATTTGGACAGGTGCATGCAAATGTGACCGGCTCAGATAGGAAACCTATTCAGCATGAATGAATTGTGTTGAAGGGCCTGTTTCAGTGTTGCATAACTCGATAATTCTTAGAAATATTGTCACATGAATTTTATTTTATAATGTTTAGTTGAGTTTCGAGATACAGCATGGAAGCAAGCCCTTCGACTACATTAAGAGCAATTTACAGAGGCCAAATAACCTACAAACTCGCAGGTCTTTGGAATGTGGGAGGAAACCAAAGCACCCAAAGGAAACTTACGAGTTCACAGGTAAAACATGCAAACTCCACACATAGAGCACCCAAGGTCAGGATCGAACCCAGATCTATATAGCACTGTGAGGCAGCAATTTGTTTTTTGCTCAAGATTCAAGCATCTGCGGTCTCTTGAGTCTCAATCTACCTCATTGAGAAACCTGTGCCTTTTGACCTGCACTCTTTCTGTAGCTGTAGTATATTCTGTTCTCTTTCCCTTTTGCAGTTCTTTGAAGTTCAATCAAAACAGAAATCATTAGATACCAGAGCCACAAAGTAACAGCTCAAGTCTCAATGTGCAGTCAAATGGCATTGAGGCAGAAGATTAGGTATAGTCATGAAGTAGGTTTTATAAGCCAAATGTTTGGTATGTTTTGCCTGGATCATAAGCAAAATATAGTTAATTCTGAACCATTCATTCTGTTTCTCTTCGCACAAATACTGACTGACATAGAGTATTTGCAGCATTTTCTATTGTGTTTATTTGCTGTGCCAGAATAATGGATAAGCCATTGAAGACAAAGATAACAAGACAAATTTCCATGCAGAGGGCAGGAAAAGTCTGAAAGGCTCAGTCACTGAATTGATTCAAAACAGAAATCAATAGATACTAGGGTCTCAAAGTTAGGGGAATGTGCAGGCAAATAACATCGAGGCAGAAGATTAGCTCTCATCATGAAATAAGTTTTACAGGCCAAATTACTTACTTCAACCCCTTCTCCTTATGTTTATGGGACTGTGATCCCTTTTACAGTTGTCCCTTCTCACCTTAAAACGATACCATTTAGTTTTAGTCTCATCTACCCTGTGGAAAAGACCATGGCTATTCAACTTCTCGATGCCCCTCATGATTTTATAATGTCATCTCTCAGCCTCTCATGCTCCAGGGTAAAAAGACCCAGTCTATCCAGACTTTCTTTGTAACTTAAACCCTCCAGAACTAAAATTTAGTAACATCCTCATTTTCTTTTTCCACCCTCTCCACTTTAGTGCCATCCTTCCTTCGCTAATAAATTCTTTAAATCTCATTTTGGAAATTTTCATTTTACATAACATCAACAGTTATTTAAAAGATTTCTACATTTACACTACTACTTGAGTGAAGAAATGCTTCAAACAGTATCCCCAAATGATCTGGTACAAAGTTAAAGGAATGTACTGAATTATCCCACCAGAAGAAATTTCTATTTATCCTGTCAAATCATTCCATTATCTTTTATAGCTCATGTAAATTTCCCTTAACCTTTTGTTCTCAAGAAAATAAAACAAGCTTAGTCTACATAATTTGTCATCATAATGTAAATCTGTTGTAATAAAATCCTGATGAATCCACACAGAATCTTCGCCAAGGTCAATATATCCCAAACAACAAGTGGTACCCAAAACAGATACGCAGTTGCTGTCTAACCACAATTAAACACAATTTTATATCCCTTTGCATTTTTGACACTTTCATATGAAGGTGAACAACCGATGAGTATTTTTTGTTATATTTTGTCAGCTACAATAAATTTCCCTGATGCCTCATAGATCATGCGCTCTTACCACTTAGAAACAAACACACTATATTCCTTCGATCCAAAGGAGATGCTCTTCTACTCCCACATCTTTAACTCCATCTGCTGCATTTACACCCACTCACTTGGTCTATCAGTGACCTTTTACAACTTCTGCACCAACTACACTATTCACTCTGTCATGTAGGCTAATGTTGCCAATAAACTTGGAAATGCAGCATTTTCACACATTTCCCTCATCCAAATAATGAAGTGCTGAAGTCCCAATGCTCTCCCTGAATGACACAACTGATAGATGAAGCTAATGCAGTGCATACCCATTATCTTAATTTCTCTCTATCTTCTACACCTAATCAATTCATGTCCCGCGTCAAAAATGTGTCGCTATTTTTTCTTGGCCTAACCATCCCTTTGCAATGGAATTGCATTGAAAGACATCAGGAAGTCACAAAGGTTTGCCACCTCCACCACGATATTTGTAAATGGTTAAATTTTATTTGTGCTGGCTTCCTCCGATCAATTCATATTTGTTCAAATACTCAGTCACTGTATTCCTAATTAACTTTCCCACAATGTGCATTATTATTGTCAGTAAATATTGGATTTTAGCCATAATGTGCATTGGATATTCTATTCCACAGCTCATAATCCTGCTGCAAGGTTTCTTTGTTGTTAATTAATGATAATATTTAAATGTAATGCAAGAAATAATTAATTGCATTAAAATTAGCTTTGAGACAAAAACTGAGAAAATATAATTCAGATTAAAAAACAGCACAATAGGAAAATGACTTCACAACCAACACAAATTACGACTTTAGCGGAGGGAAAATCATTAATTAAGATTTGTCTTTATAAAGCTGAATTAACTGATCACCCTCAACTGATCACTTAAAGTAAGATATGTTTCATAAAAAGAAATACATATAACTAAGCAAAAAGAGGAAGATGGCTGCATGGTATGTAAAAAATGATCTGCTAAACTAATAGCTAATAAAGTATAACATTTGGGTTAGCATCAATTAGGACCGTTGTTTCTATACTCAATCTTGGGTAAGATTGGGCCTCTTGTCTTTATGTGTGTTATTTAGTTCTTAACATGATGAGAGCCAATGTTAACAACTGCATCTTTTCATTCAATATCCACTGTCTGGTGGTATGGCTTAATAATGGCGAAAGAATATGCTACCAAATTTATAAGCACCACCATAATTAAACAAAATTATCCAACAGTGCAAGATTCAAGATTCAAGATTCAAGATAGCTTTATTTGTCATCCAATATTGGACGAAATTCAGTCACCCACAGTCCAACAATAAAAGCATTAAATAGGCATTAAAATTACACAACCCCAAAAACACACAAAAAAAGAAACATCCATCAAAGAAACATCCATCACAGTGAGTCTCCTCCAGTCCTCTCCTCACTGTGATGGAAGGCCACAATGTCTTTCCCTTCTCCTGCCGTCTTCTCCCGCGGCCAGGTTGTTGTGGTTGGAGGCCGCGCCGGACGGTCCGCAGCGGCCCGAACCTAAGGCGAGTCGCAGCCGCTCCCGCAGCCTCCGAAGACGGCCGGCTCCGCCGATGATAAGTCCGATCCGGGCGGGCGAACACGCTGCTGCTGCTGCTGTTGCTGCACGTCGGGGCGGTCGTGGCTCCCGACATTGAAGCCCCCGCCCAGCAGAGAAATATCCCGCGGCATATCTTAGGCCGCGCCGGACGGTGAAATGTCCGCGACCCAAACCCAAGAGAACCTGGGTCCAAATAAATTGTCAATGCATTTTAAATTTCTACTTTGAAAGATGTAATTAGTGCAGACTTTATACATGAATGAGCTTTTGCTTGGCAATGTGCATCATATTTTAATTTGTTTTATTTCAGATTCCATAATCCTATTAAAATAAACGTTGGACGGACATCAAATGGTGACACATCATGAGGCAGTGGTGCCACACTGTCAAACTGAAGATTTCTTCAATTCAACCATCAGAGCCTCTGTTCTTGCCAGGCACATGGCGCCCATTAGAAGGAATGTTTGAAAATATAATGAAAGCAAAACAAACAGCTGCCGCAGTTATCAGAAAATAGTAAGTTGCATGAGCTTGACTCCAAACTCGTCCTGAACTCATTACATGGATCATTCCATACTTCCTTATGGATTCAACTCTATGAAATGGCTTTTCAATCTAGGACAATAAAGCTTGCATTGTATGTGATTCATTTCCTGAACCGTAGAATGGCTGTATTATCCAAAAGATATCACCCATTTTTAAATATTTTGTTCAAAAAGGGGAAATGGACTGTGAACATGATTATTTAATTCATTAAAAATAGTGAATACTAAAGCTGAATTCGTATTTTCAAAATGTAAAATAAACTAACTGGCAAATTGTGTTGAAAAATCTATTTTGTCAACATGTTTATGTCATGTTAAGACAAAATGCACAGTAAGACAGGCTTATCTCAAAATATGGGTATGAATTAATCACAAGTACAGCAAACAATCAAACAAACAAGTTGTATTAGCCCCGTCCTATGAAGGAAATTAGGCAAACAGCAATTAAATTGTAGGTAAATATTCATCACTATTGAACGATATTTTCATAGAGATAGCTGATAAGCCTCATAAAAGTCTTGTGGACAAGCCATGCATACATCTTGCTGCATGCTGACATAGGCTGCTTCACTTGCTATGGTTGCAAATAGACTGGAACATTACATAAATATTAGCCAACCTTGCACGTCTGGCCTTAAAATGAAATGCAATGAAGCAGCTGAACATGGGGCACAAGGTACTGGAATCTTGAGCAAAATGCAAAGTGCTGAAGGAACTCAGCGGGTCCAGTAACACCTGTGGAGGGAGTGGACAGGTGTTGTTTCAGACTGGGACCCTTCTTTAGACTGATTAATTCAGCTGAAGATGATTGGATATAGGACGCAGTCCTGAGCAAATCCTGCAGTGATGTCCTGGGATTGGGATGTTAGGCCTATATCAACTGTAAGCATCTTCCTTTGATCAAGGTATGTCTCCGATCTTTAGAATTTTTTGCCACTTGATATCTATTGGCCTCAGTTTTACTAGGACTCCATCAAGACAAACTTGGTCAAATGGTTATTTGATGTTAGGGGTAATCACTCTCACTCTCAATCTTTGTACTTCTGTTCTTTGGTGCTCATTTGAACCGAAGCAGAGATGGAATCTGGAGGTCTCCAATTGGGGATCAGTCAGCAGATTATTGGTGAATAAGTCCTACATGGCTGCACAGTTGATGACAACTTCCATCACATTACGATGGGTTGATTTGTCATGGATTAGCCAGATTGATGCTCCGGTTTTCTCCCACATTTCAAAGACGTACGGGTTTGTAGGTTAAGAAAATAACTGCAGATGCTGGTACAAATCGAAGGTATTTGTTCACAAAATGCTGGAGTAACTCAGCAGGTCAGGCAGCATCCCAGGAGAGAAGGAATGGGTGATGTTTCGGGTCGAGACCCTTCTTCAGACTTGGCTTCAGAATTGGCTTCTTCAGAATTGGCTTTGGTAAAAATTGTAACTGTCCCCAGTGTGTAGGATAGTGCTAGTGTACGGAGATCACTGGTCGGCACGGAATCCATGGGCTGAAGGGCCTGTTTCTGCACTGTATCTCTAAACTAAATTAAACTAAACAATGTTTTTGTAAGTGTTTTTAAATACAATGCTGAAGTCCTACCGAGTTCTCAAGGGGTTAAGGATGACATTTTCAATGATGTGATGAGATAATAGACAATAGACAATAGACAATAGACAATAGGTGCAGGAGTAGGCCATTCAGCCCTTCGAGCCAGCACCGCCATTCAATGCGATCATGGCTGATCACTATCAATCAGTACCCCGTTCCTGCCTTCTCCCCATACCCCCTCACTCCGCTATCCTTAAGAGCTCTATCCAGCTCTCTCTTGAAAGCATCCAACGAACTGGCCTCCACTGCCTTCTGAGGCAGAGAATTCCACACCTTCACCACCCTCTGACTGAAAAAGTTCTTCCTCATCTCCGTTCTAAATGGCCTACCCCTTATTCTCAAACTGTGGCCCCTTGTTCTGGACTCCCCCAACATTGGGAACATGTTATCTGCCTCTAATGTGTCCAATCCCCTAATTATCTTATATGTTTCAATAAGATCCCCCCTCATCCTTCTAAATTCCAGTGTATACAAGCCCAATCGCTCCAGCCTTTCAACATACGACAGTCCCGCCATTCCGGGAATTAATCTAGTGAACCTACGCTGCACGCCCTCCATAGCAAGAATATCCTTCCTCAAATTTGGAGACCAAAACTGCACACAGTACTCCAGGTGCGGTCTCACCAGGGCCCGGTACAACTGTAGAAGGACCTCTTTGCTCCTATACTCAACTCCTCTTGTTACGAAGGCCAACATTCCATTGGCTTTCTTCACTGCCTGCTGAACCTGCATGCTTCCTTTCATTGACTGATGCACTAGGACACCCAGATCTCGTTGAACTCCCCCTCCTCCTAACTTGACACCATTCAGATAATAATCTGCCTTTCTATTCTTACTTCCAAAGTGAATAACCTCACACTTATCTACATTAAACTGCATCTGCCATGTATCCGCCCACTCACACAACCTGTCCAGGTCACCCTGCAGCCTTATTGCATCTTCCTCACAATTCACACTACCCCCCAACTTAGTATCATCTGCAAATTTGCTAATGGTACTTTTAATCCCTCCGTCAACGTATTCGACAGGGTGATGAGATCTGCAAACTCTTTGAAGTTCTGCGACTTTATGGCTATTTTTGAAGGTAGCTGCTTTTATTGTGCTGATCTTGCCAGATAGGAAATATACATTAAATTTTCTGCAGACCTTGGCATGTATTTATATAAAAGTCATGCATTACAAATAGAGATTGCAAATGTCTTCAGAACTATGTTACATTGCAGTAACTACTTTTATCATGGCTTAAACACTTTATCATGTGATCTTATCATTTTGCTTATTTATTGAAAACTTAAAAATGGATCCTGATTAATGGAAATATATTTGCGATTAAAAAATGTAAAGAAACTTGCTTCTATGCAGAATCTTTCATGACCTCTGGATATCTAAACAGGTTTTCCAGCCAATAAATTACTTCTGAGGATCATTCACTATTCCAGGGTATGAAACACGACTGCATACAGAGTCCATCTACCGCAATGAGTGAAATTGCAGTGCAGTGATGTGGCAGATAGTGCTACAAACTCACAGCTCCAGTGACACAGTCTCAGTCCTGACCTGTCGTGCTGTCTATGTGGGTTTTGCACATTCTGCCAATGACCACACATGCTTTTGTTGAGTACCCTCGTTTCCTCTCACATTCTGAGGCTGTGGCAAGCTAAATGATTCCTGTAAACCATCCATGATGTCAGTGAGTGGTAGGAGAATTAAGGGTGGGGGGTGAGTTAACGTGTTTGAGGGAAGATAAGATTGCAGGGAAATAAGGGTAGGACGATCTGGTGAGCTGGCGTTGACTTGATGAGTGCACAACGGGAAATATGGAAATATATCCAGACAAAATCTGCCTTTAATGATATTTGAAATAGCAACGTGAATCTTTTTATACCCGCCTGAGAGAATACAGGGCCTAAATCTTGAAAGGCCATAACTCTGTCTGCAGTGTTCCCTGAATATTGCAGAAAATTTGTATTTTTATAGGTCCATATGTATGATGTTTTCATGCCTCTAAATGCTAAATATCTCAATTTGAATGAAAGTGGAATGTGCTGTCAGGTCATCAATATTTACAGTATGATGATCTTCATTGTTCTGGTTAGCCAGATATTCAAGCAATGCGATGCACAAATGGCACACACAGATTGCGCTGAGTACTTAAAGCTAATTGTTGTAAGAATGCAGAAAGATACCTAGCTCTCAAGGGGTGGATAGCAATATTCTAAAACTGCTCAAAAATCATAATCCAAATGTTTCCTTAGTGAGAATCCCCCTGAGGGAATCCAGTTCTGCTGAAAAAACTGCTTTTGAAATAGTTTTCTCAGTCATCACATTAAACTAGTTATGTAATAGCCATTGCTGCACTTGGCTATAATTTTATTCAACAGCAATAATTTGACTTGCAAACAGGATGGCTCTTAAAAAGAATAAATCTTCATTTAAAAATATGGAATGCATTTATGATTAAGTGGAAATTCAGTTCCAAAGTGGCCGAATGCTAATAGGAAGGCGACTGAAGAAAATGTAAAAATCACACATCAAACTGTACATCTTATTCATATAAATATATCAATTGTGCCTAAACTGCAGATAGAACTGGTCCATAGAACTGTAAGTAAAGTGTAAATTACAATCCAAAGTTGGAACACATGGAAGTCCAATCGGCGAAGAGCAAAAAAAGGACCATTATATCTCTGCAACACTTGTATTATCAGGAAGTTAAATTTAACTTCCTGAGGTGTGGATGTAGGAAAAGTCTTGGTGAACCACAAGAGTGCTGAGGAAAAGTATTTCTGTATCCCACACCAGCCTACAACAATAGAATGGCTAAGTAATTGAGTCCCCGGCCACTAGATACAATGGTGCAGTTCAATCAGCAAAGAGCTGATGGTCTTACCTCCAACCTTACAAAGTCAGTTGCTCTGTTATTGTGGTCCATCATTGATGCGAAGGTGCATTGATATCAGTGCAGTTAAATATTAAAGCGTCTTATCAAGTTTCTTGGCTAAAGTGATGGATTTTTTGCATTTACTATCTCTGTATCTTTGCTGGTGCAGGTTCATAGCAGCAGATATTAACTTCCTTGTGTATGAAGGAACTGCAGATGCTGGTTTAACCGAAGATAGACACAAAATGCTGGAGTAACTCAGCGGGACGGGCAGCATTTCTGGAGAGAAGGAATGGGTGACGTTTCGGGTCGAGACCCTTCTTCAGACGTAACTTACTTACTTTCTTACTTACTTACTTACAATTAACTTACTTTCTCTATAAGCAACATGGTAGGATTGGATGAACTCTTCTATAACTTCATGGCAAAATAGATATCAAGGTAATCTTGCTGAGATGGCTAAGAGACACCATTTCCACTGATTAAAGAGAAGCAGAAATAGTCAGGATGATCTTGTTCAAATACTGGTGACCCCTTTAAGTGCCATCTCAGTGGTTTCTGCGACAACAAATATCAAAACAGGAGCAAAGGAATTGCCCAGAGAGTATCAATACAGTTGCAAGGCTAAAACAATCATAGTGGTGATGTTAATTTCGACTTTCCTTTCATTCTATGTGAGCTTGACTTTGCCTCGTTTAGGTCACTGGCTTCGGCATCGGCAGAGCTCATGATCGCAAACTCGTACCCATCCTAAGTGAGCCGCCACAACTGGAGCAAGCCGCTTTATCTTTCTGATTCAGGTGGAGTAATTGGGAATAACCTTGTCCTGCAAGAATGTGACAGGAGCTTTTGTCCGACTCAATGTGTATACTAGATGGAGAGTGTCCCGCAATGGAGAAGGTGTGTGTGAGCAGTGCTATGTGTGAGGGAGCTGGAGCAGCAGGTGAGTTGTGTGAATCTAGTATTGTCAGATGGAATCTAGAAGCAACTCCACTGACTTTAGCTAGATGAGTGAGATGATTACCGTTTTTCGATACTGGCACTGGGTCAATTGAGGCTTATTCTTAATGCTTGTTCTCGTAATTTTTTTCTGTTAGTACTTTATTATCTCAGCATGGAGTATCCTAACACTTCCTGATTAGAGCACCAGCATGTGCTTCTTCTTGTTTTTTGTTCAAGATGTCAAGGCCAGCAAGTGTGAATCTAGGAATCACTGCCCTTTGACAGATCTTTTGAAGCAGTCTTTATAGTGTGCTACAATGTCTTTGGATATTGGTGTGAATTAGTGGATGATACACTTTAAAACTTAGATCTCAGATGCTGCTTATTGATGCTTGATCTTTAGCATGGTTCTGCTGAAACCACAACAGTTTAACATGCACGAAGAAATTATCAAACTTTAAGTTTGCATGTGCTCTTGTACAAGGTTCATGAAAGTAAATCGAACAAATAGTTGCAGTCCATCACAAAGCATCATTTTGGCCTTCCTTTTTAAGGAGTAAATAAATTCTGCCTGTATGTGCAATGAGTGTACAAAGTTTCAGTGGACATTTGGTTTACCAGACAGAGTGAAAACTACTCTTAATGACTTCCTATGGTTCTTAAAGGTTGCTTTGCTGATTTCTGCTTTGAAATAACTAATAATAAGCTGGCAGGATGAGAATTGGGCCTGACTTTGATAAGGCACCAGGCACCCAGCCAGACTTTATAGATAGTGAGCACTTGATGGTCAGGATGGACATAATGGGCCATAAGCTCTTCTTCTGAGCTGTATAGCTATACAACCATCAATCTGTAGGTTGTTAACAGTTATGATCAATCCAACGTATTTTTCTTCTCAAAATTGTGCGTGTGCCAATGTTTAATGCAAATCTATCTTTTCTCAATTCTTCCTGTAGAAATGTGTTTAACACCCTGAAATATGATGGCAATAAACTATTCCTTTCATTCAGAGAACCATTCAGACAGGCAGGGAATTGAGGTATATAGCACATTGCAGGCAGATATAAAGTTTAAATTGGCATAATGGTCAGCACAGACATCATGGGCCAAAGGGCCTGTCCTGTGCTGTATTGTTCTATATTCTTTGTTCTAACTCTAATCATTCACGATCCATTGTTATTCGCAAAAATGATCGTAATCATAAGTCGCACTTACTGACAGAGAAATAAAAGAATTAGACAGAATATTCGTGTGAAATGGCTGGAATATGACGCAGGTGTGCAAAGTAATTGCACATATTCTTTAAAAAAATTAACGAGCACCCACAATTTGGGAGGAACAGAGAAACAGAAAGAAGTTATTGCTGCAATTTTGCCGACATTAAAAGCAACTTAAACTTGGGTGTTTTTTAAGAGTAATTATGCTACCAAATTTTTGGAAAGGGAACTGAGGGTGAATAATCTCCAAAAGATATTTTTCAAATCAGTAACTCTTGTCACCTTTTTCACATTGGACAGTCGTCACCACCCTCTCCCCTGTGCCGCACCTAGACTCGCACTGATTTCTCCCCTCCACCTCCATTCCTTCCTCTGGCTTCACAATTCACAACTCCTCAATCCTATTGTCTCGCATCTTTTTTTCATCTCTGGCCTTTGTCCAACCATCTGCCTATCAAAATCACCCCTCAACTCTATTCACCTATTACCTGCCAGGCTTTGTCCTGCCCCTCCTCTCTTCTGGCTTTCTCCCTCACCCCTCCCCTCACTGTCAGTCTGAAGAAGGGCCTTGACTCCAAACACTCTCCAGGGATGCTGCCTGACCCGCTGAGTTACTCCATGCACTATTGAGGCGGAGATTGACAGATTTTTAATTAGTAAGGGTGTCAGGGGTTATGGAGTAAAGGCTGGTGAATGTGGTTGAAAGGGAAAGATCGATCAGCCATGATTGAATGGTGGAGTAGACTTGATGGGCCGAATGGCCTAATTCTGTTCCGAGAACTGATGAACTATGTGCATTTTTCTTTGTAAAGCAACATCTGCAGTTCCTTGTTTCTACAGCTCAATTACTTCAATCAGTTCCAAACGCACAGACTGGTTTTGCTTTGGCTTGAATTGACGTTGCCTGATATTTGCTGCAACATGTAATGGGAGGTCACAAATGTAATGAAAATTGCTTATTGGCCATTATGCCAAAATTAGACTTTTGCTTCATTTCATTTTCTTGAGAAGAAAATTGCATTTTGATTATCATATTTCTATGTCATTTTTAGTAGATCATTCCCTTCATTACCCTTTATACTATTCGTATTTCAATCATGCTGGTGCTCCACTGATGTTCTACAATAAAATTCAATACTGAGCTTGCCTGAAGGTCCCCTTAGAAATACAGACTTTAAAAGATATCATGATGACATTGTAAAGATACGATATACGTCTGGGAATAGGATTTGGGCACAGTTAATCTGTATATTTTGTATTATTAATGTGCTGAGCTTCTTTTGATAATTAGAAAAAACAATACAAACTGGGGCACTGGATTAAAGATATGATTGTAGGGAAGGTATAGAACGAAATTAAATATTTTGCCGAGAATTCATAATTGTTTTTCTTGTGAACTAATCATTATTCTACAATGTTCCAAATATTCAATATATCAGCTATTACACAAAAACTGCTTTCAGAAAGGCTGCTTATACTCCATAATTATATGAAAAGCAAAGTTATAAAAAAGTTACAATTTAACTAAAACAGATTCCAAGGAATGCATTATAAAGTGGGAATTTGCACTACAGGTTATTTGTCATATTTTTTTAACATGTAAAAGACTTATTAATCAAATGTTACTAATAGGGTTTTAATATGTGTATTTCGAGTGAAGCACAGCAATTTACAAACTCAAGGAGGGATTCATGGTGTTGATCTTCGTTTCTGACATAGATTGGATAGATTATGCATCAGCCTGTTCATTCAGAGGTGGTTGTGCGAGGAGAGGGACACCAGGTCAAGGGCCTGCTGAAGCCTGGGCTTACCTGGATCGGGGGCACTCCAGTACTTCCAACATATGAGCCGGACCTTGGACCTTTTAATGTAAACGGCACCAAAAAATGGTGACTGCATTAGTGTGTTTTGCAAAACAATTTAATCGTACTGTGCATATGTGAGAATAAAGAACCATTGATTTAATCATTCAGACGCCCAGCTCCATAAATGAAATGCATCTTGTGGCTGTTGCTTACGCAGTCCTTTGTCAACCCTTCTTGGACTGCTGCAGTCCTTCTGGCGAAGGTATTCACACAATAAAGAGTTACAGGATTTAGACCCAGAATGATTGAAAGCCAAGCAATACATTTTCAATGAATTAATTAATCAATCAATCAATCAATTAATTAATTAACTTAATTAATTAATTAAAATCATTGAAAACGTCAACGATGCAGTGCTGCTGGTTTCCGACGGGCACGGTGACACATCTCTGTCCTCCATACAGCTGGCAAGCTCCTCTTTTGTCTCTACATATGCGTCTTCCATTAACGTCTTCAGCATCGTCTTGTTTGGTCGTCCCGGGTTCTGTCTTCCATGGGTGGGCTCCCATAGCACAACCTTGTTTGCTGGTATTTCTGGATGGCGGTTGCAATGACCAGCGAGCCTCATCCTTCTCGACCTGATCTTCTCGGTCAAAGATGGAATCTCCCCATAGAGCAGGGCGTTGGTGGAATGGTCCCTCCAACTGACATTTTGAACTTTTCTGAGCATTCGGTGTAGATACCATCGAGAGACTTGGACAGTGCTTCACACCCGTACAATAATATTGTCTCCACGGTTGCATGGAAGAATCTCAGTTTGAGATCCTTAGACTTCCGAGACATCCAGATTTTCCCCATGTTATTGAGGGCTTTCCATGCGAGCGCTTTCCGGACTTTGATGTCATTTTCCGAGCTCTGCATCCTCGCTCCCAGATACTTGAAGTCCTCCACTTTCTTGAGAGATGCACCGCCACTGGTCTGAAGAGGCTCATGGTCACCACCATTGAACGTCATGTACTCCGTCTTCTTGGCATTGAGGTGGAGGCCCAATTTCTCACATTCCGTCTAGACCCTGCCGAGCAGCTCTTGTGCCACCCCAATTTGGTCTGACAGCAGTCAACTTCAATGAAGATGGACACAAAATGCTGGAGTAACTCTGCAGGACAGGCAGCATCTCTGGATAGAAAGAATCGGTGACATTTCAGGTCGAGACCCTTCTTCAGACTGAGAGTTAGGAGAGAGGGATATATAGGAGTCCATACCTGGAACAACGGATACAGTAGATGAGATTGGAGGAGGTACATTTCAAGTCAAGGTGCTCAGCAACTTGGAGGGGAACCGACAGAGTGTTCAGGATCTCCTTATTCGTGGACTACATACACCTTCTGTTCAAAGCCAACAAACCATCCCAATATTTTTGCTACATTTTGACACCTTCAGAAACTGCTCCTTACACCACGTGCCAGATAATATGTTCCTCACATGTCCAGTCAAGGTCAGTCAAAAATGCTGCTAAACCCATCAGCCAATGCAAGCAAATCTGCCGCACGTACACCACACACATCGCGCGCATAACTCAGCAAATGCATGAACAGCTTTTCAGTCATGATCAGAATATCATTCATTCACAATGCAGCACAATCACACGCTTCATTCTGTTTCACAGAAGCTAGCACACAACTGATGGCAGGCATGAGTAGACAGTTGCTATGTTAGAGCGAAAGGGCAGTTTCTGCCAACTCCTCTAATAGCAATGTCGCAAAATAGTTCTGCCTCATTAGACTCAGATGAGGACTTTGGGGAGGAGAATAAATGGAGCCTCCTACATTTGTATAGTTTAGTTTAGAGACAAAACGTGGAAACAGGACCTTTGGCCCAACGAGTCCGTGTCGACCAGCGAACCCCGCACATTAACACTATACCACACATACTAGGGACAATTTACACTTATACCAAGCCAATTAACCTACAAGCCTGTATGTCTTTGGAGAGCAGAAGGAAACCAAAGATCTCGGAGAAAACCCACTGGGTCACGGGGAGAACGTACAAACTCCGTACAGACAGCACCCATAGTCGTTGTCGAACCCGGGTCTCTGGCGCTGCAAGCGCTGTAAGGCAGTAACTCTACCACTGCGCCACCGTGCCACCCTGGCAATGGGAATGCTTATGGAACTGATGATCTTCATTGCGAGCCTGTGTGAGAAGAGCATAGCGAGCCCAGTTGCAATCTTTCACAGGACTTTGTGCAAAGTCTGGAGCCCATCCTTTCCAATGTGAAGGTAATGATCATCTCGAGGCCAATACTCATGGATTCAACTGGGGATAGTGTCTCATTGGAGAGGTTAGTCTCTATTTATAGAACAAGCACAAGCCAGCCAACATCTGAGTGTTACAAAGGATATTCAACATGCAATGCAAACCGCCATGATATTCTCCCAATTTTCCCAACTGTGCTCCCGATGCAACATGACAACACCATTACAAACCATCAATGCTTAATTGCAAGGACAGCCTAGGATGATTCTGTTAATATCCTTTACCATTCTCCTCCTCCCTCTCCTTATCCTCATTATCTTCCACTACCTGTTCCTGGCTCTGCATGGCAGCCAAAGGCTGTACCATCTTAATGGCCAGAATATATAGTGTAACATGCAATGAAGAAACTTGAGATTCTTTCTGATTCAGACATTAAAATATCAAAATATCAACTTCAGGCCTTCTTGACTCTCCCATGCAAAGCTCTTTCTGCCACCAGGGTCTGTGGTTTAAATCCAACTGTCTGATAGAACCACAGACAGGACTTGGGCATGGATGCCCAATAGTGGTGTTCTGCGAGGGTCGGTGTTGGGTCAGCTACATTTCCCATTATATGGATGAGGAAATTGATGGTTTTGTGGTGAGGCTTTCACATGATACGAATATAGGTGAAGGAGCAGGTAATGTTGAGAAAGCAGGGAAGCTGCAGAAGGACCTGGACAGGTTGGGAAAGTGGGCAAAGAAATGGCAAATGGAACACAGCATAGACCAGTGTACGTTCATGCACTTTGGTAGATGGGATAAAGGTGTAGATTACTTTCTAGATGGGGAAAAGATTCAGAAATTGGAGGTGCAAAGGGTCTTTGGTGGTGCAGGATTCCCAAAAGGTTAATTTTCAGGTTAAATCAGCAGTAAGGAAGGCGACTTTCGCGGGCAATATTGAGAACCGTTTTAGGCCCCATGTTGGAGTAAGGATATCTTGGTTTGGAGCGTGACCAGAGGAGGTTTACGAGAATAATCCCAGGGATGGTTGGGTTAATGTATGAGAAGCGTTTGAAGGCTCTGGGTCTGCACTCGCTGGAGTTTAGGAGATGAGGGAGATCTCATTGAAAGCTGTCACTTTGCGCAGATAATTAAAGGCCTAGATAGAATGCACATGGAAAGGATGTTTCCATCAATGGGAAATCTAATGGGAAAGTCTAGAACTAGAAAGCAGAGCCACAGAATAAAAGGAGATGAGGAGAAATCCCTTTAGCCAGAGGGTGGTAAATCTGTGGAATCCATTGCCACAGATGGTAGTGAAGGCTAAGACATTTGGTATTTTTAAGGCAGAGATTGATGTTGTTGATTAAGAAGGGCATCAAAGGTTACAGGGAGAAGGCAGTAGAATGGGTTTGAGAGAGAAAAATAGATCTGTCTTTATTGAACGGTGGTATAGACTCGATGGGCTGAATGGCCCAATTCTGCTCCTATATCTTATGGTCTTATGGATGTGAGGATAGAGTGGATTACCCTTTGTCTCCTTGAGCCGCCTCCCTGATTTGCAAAAAGGGTAAAAGATGGTAAGCATGCAAATCTGCAGAGGGATGAAAGTGTTATGTATGATTTCCAAGGACATGGTATTGAGCACAAGGATATTCTGCTAATGCTGATGTTCACAAATCGTTTAGACATTAGAAATACAGTGAGGAAGCAGGCCCTTCAGTCCACCATGCCCGCACCGAACAGCAATCACTCCATACACTAACACTATCCTACACTCTAGGGCCAATTTACAATTTACTGAAGCCAATTAACCTACAAACCCGCACATCTTTGGAATGTGGGAGGAAACCGGAGCACCCGGAGAAAACCCATGTTGTTACAACCTCTGTACAGACCGCATCCATAGTCAGGATCGGGTTCCTGGCGCCGTGAGGCAGCAACTCTGCAACTGCACCACTGTGCCTCCCCTGGAATATTCAGAGATAGACTTTACAGTTCATGAACAGCTCCTGGATCACATGTGGAGATGAACCCTTCTCCGAATCTGAAGCATCAGTTTGCTCTTGTGAAATGTGGCATATATTAGCTACCAACATCAATCATGATCAAACGGCTGAGGATTTCAAAGTGACAGTCATTTTCATCTTCACAGGCACTGCAGTGCAAACATGGGTGCATGTCTGAAGTTCTGTCACCACTGTCTGAGGTATGATGCTAGCACCACTGTCACCACTGTCTGAGGTATGAGCTGCATTGCTCTTTAATCAGCTGCAAGTAGCAGCTTTGCTCACAAAAAAACTTTTGAGGGATAGGTTCATCTAAACCAGCGACCTTCTCCCCATCCTCTTTAGGCAAATATTTTTTGTTTTTGACTCCTCCTGCTCCTCATCATAATGAATTGCCGGGGAGATGGTTAAGGCTGATACGTGGCAATGAATAGACTTTTAGAGAGGCATATGGATAGGCAGGGAATGGGGATATGGATTATGTGAAGGCAGATAGGAGTTGGTCTTGGCATCATGTTTGGCACAAGTGGGCTGAAGGGCACTGTTTTATGTTCTATAATCAAGGCCCAGTGCACTCATTACCCAGCCTTTTGTAAGCAGCATTGAAAGAGGAACTGGACCTCAATACTCTCCCTGATTCTGCACACAATTTCTAACTACTGTCTTCTCAAGAATGTAATGCAGGAAAGCCAGATCTTAATGACTCTCCAACTTGATTACTTCCACTACCTCACATGGAGATGGAGTCCAAGCTGTTTAGACTCGTTTCTCTTATATTGTTCACCTACCATACTAATTCTATTTTCATGATACAATTCCATAGGTGTTCTGGCAATTGGGTATTGTGCATAATTAACGTCACATATGCAACCTTGACATGTTCCCTGCATTAGTGCTCCATGCTATGACAGTGCTGATTGACGGTTGCATTTTATGCAAAGAGCATTATAAGTTCACAATCACATTTCATGATCCATTTTACACTCAAAATCAATTCTACAGCACTTCAAAAACTTACAGCAAGCGATGGAGTTGCTCGTCCACTATTTTCAATCCAAAAGTTGACTTTACAAGCATCAGCTGCTACGAGATAGTAATAGCATCAAATGTACATAGAGCACATTGGCAAACATACCATCTAGTCAGTCACCTTAAAGTAAAACAAGGCTGCAGCTTTTACTGACAAAATTGACAAATAAATGTAAGATTTGATGCTCTCTGTGGAGATCTTAGTTCATAAAATGACAATGTATCTGTTGTTCTCACAATCAATAAAAAATAACAAAACATGTGTAGAAAAGTGTTAATTACAATTCTGTTCGCTGCAGCATTAATCGGTATCCTTAGCTGCAAGTGTTTCAACAACCACTTATCTATCTCATGGTTCAATAGTTAATTTGCTTTTAAATCACTTTTATAGTCACAACTTCAACAGGTTACACTTAGGAATTAATAACAGATCTTGAAAAAAAATCCAGCGTCTTTCGTAAACAGGGCCAGTTGGCAGGGTAGATAAGGAGTTGATATTTCATCGGGTTGGGATGTTTAATTCAGGGGTTACGGTCTCAAAATAAGGAATCAGCCTTTTGGGACAGAGTAAAAAGGAAATTTCTTCACATAGAAGAGAACAAATATTTGGAATTCTCTACTCTCGCGGCCTGTGTAAACTCAAACTCTCAGTATATTCAAGACAGAGATCGATAGCTTTTTTGGATGTTAAGGGACTTAAGGGATTTGGGGTTAGTGCAGGAAAGCCTACTCCTGCTTCAAATTCTTATGTAGAATTTCATTTGAATATTATCATCAATATTTCATTCTGGGAGTTTTGTGTCAAGCCTGAAGCATAACTTCTAATGTAATTAAAAACATAAAATCTGATAATGCTCAGCAGGTCAGGCAGCATCTATGGAAAGAGAAATATTTCAGATTGAAAATCCTCTGTTAGTTCTGCAACCTGAAACAGCAATTTTATTTATTTTCATGGATTCCACCTGACCAGATTAGTTTTTTTCAACATGTTCTGTTTTATTTCAGATTTCCAGCATTTTCAGTTCTGTTTTTCCAATCTCAAGCACAATGTCTCACAGTGCCAGAGACCCAGGTTCGGTCCTGACCTCTTGTGCTGCCTGCGTGACGTTTACACGTTCTCCGTTAGACTGCATGAGGTTTTTTTTCTAGATTCCTCTGGTTTCCTCCACATCCCAAAGACATGTGGATTTGTATATTAAGTGGCCTCAGCAAATTGACCCTAGTGTGCAGACAGTGGGCGCAAAAGTAGAATAACATAGTACTAGTGCAAACAAGCATTTGATGGTCAGCATGGGGACTTGGTGGGCCGAAGGAACTTTTTTCCATGCCGAATATTTCAATCAATCAATTTTGAGGTCTGAAAAAGGGTCTCGACCCAAAACATCACCTATTCCTTTTGTCCAGAGATGTTGTCTGACCCGCTAAGTTACTCCAGCATTTTGTGTCTATCTTCAGTGTAAACCAGCACCTGTAGTTCCTTTCTACACAATTATGATTTTGATATGCTTGTATAGAAAAACACAATATATTTAAATAAATTATGCTTTGAGGATGCATATTTTTATGGCCAAACGTATTGTAAAATTTCCAGTGAAACAATGAACATTTTCATTTTCTTTCATACTGTAAAGGAGTCTTCCATTTTGACCTTGGACCCAAATGTGGCAAGTATCATTAATGTGCAAAGCTCCTATTTGGTCACCATGCATACAGTGTGTTTTTAGTGTGCACATTTCTATGCTTCCTCAAAGTTAATCTGGATTGCTACAGTAGCATGCAAAGATTTGTATCAGACTGCATTCACTCCAATTTCAGTTTAGGTCACACTAAATCAAGGATTTGGAAAGCTGCTTATTTTAGTTAAATGCGGCCTGCTCGCTCATTGTTATCTCCAGTAAGAATCTAACAAACTTAGACCTGTTCATCCTTCATATACTGCAAATATCCTACGAGGCTAGAAACCAAATCAGTGGAAAGCAGGATATGACTAGCCAGCTATTTCACTGCCTGCATGGGCACAATAGGCCAAATGGTTTCTTATGTGCTGTAGGTATCCACAATCTGACTTCAAGATAGCGGCAGAGGATGGGTAAGGGGAAGATTGGTTCTTGTGAACAAGCTGTGGGGTCACTTCCTGCATCCTTGGAAGTGCTCAAGAAGTTGAGGTCCGCCACGAGAAGGAGTGAAGGAGCACGGAAGTGGGGGAGTGGATGTGGGAGGCGATTGGCCCCATGCAGTGATGCAGGTCGAGTGGAGTAGGTGCGGAGGAGTGGGCCGCTGAAGGCCCTAGAGCAGCCGGGAACATGTAGATCAAATGCTGCTGGCGACCACACTGAAGTCGGATGACCACAGAGCTCGGGCGTGTGGAGTAGTGGACAGTAACAACAGCATCGCCAGGTCAAGCTGACTCCTCCATCACTGATCCAGTACCACTGCCAGGACAACAGGCCTTTTGGACTAAGATAAAGTTCAATATTTTTGAGAACTTTATACCTAAAAGCTACAGAATGGCACCAACATATAGACTTTTAATAGACTTTTGGAGAGGCATATGGATAGGCACGGAATGGGAATATGGATTATGTGAAGGCAGATAGGAGTAGGTCTTGGCATCATGTTTGGCACAAGTGGGATGAAGGGCTTGTTCTTGTGCTGCACTGTTCTATGTTCTATAATCAAGGCCTAATGCACTCATTACCCAGCCTTTTGTAAGCAGCATTGAAAGAAGAACTGGAGCTCAATACTCTCCTGATCCTGCACACGATTTCTAATTACTGTCTTCTCAAGAATGTAATGCAGGATAGCCAGATCTTAAAAACTCTCCAACTTGATTACTTCCACTACCTCAGATAGAGACGGAGTCCAAGCTGTTAAGACTTGTTTCTCTTGGGGCTAGTGGAATCAAGGGTTATGGAGAGAGGGCAGGCACAGGTTACTGATTGTAGATGATCAGCCATGATCACAATGAATGGCGGTGCTGGCTCGAAGGGCCAAATGGCCTCCTCTTGCACCTATTTTCTATGTTTCTATGTTTCTTATATTGTTCATATATTATATTATCTCAGAAAAAAATCTACTATTTATATACACTGCAATCATTGAACTCCTTTACTAATTTATAACTGTGCTTACATATTGTATGATTTTACTGGATAGTATGTAAAACAAAGCATTTCACTGCCTTTGGTTTAGTTTAGTTTATTATTGTCACGTGTACTGAGGTACAGCGAAGAGCTTTTATTTGGTTCATGTCATAATAAAGTAACTACTATGAATTACTAATACTATTACTCCTACTATCACTACTACTAGTATTACTACTATTAAAAGGCTTACTTTGACAGTAAATTATTATAGTTTGCTGATTGACAAATTATAATTCTCCTTGCTTTCATTAGCATTATCGATTGATACAGTTGATGAGCTTGCTGCAAATAAATACCCACTGTTTTTATGTACTTCCTATTTTTTTGCAATCTTTTGACATCATTGGCTCATTAAGTAGCACAAATTATTTTTTAGTTAGTGTGCACAGCCGCATAAAACCAATCTGAAGGAATGTAGTGAACCTCAAAGAAAAGAACAATTTGTGTGCGTTTGAAATGGTGGCAATCACTTTATACGTAACAAGATTCCAATAAGATAAATATCTACTTAACTTTTTAGTGGCACAGGAATCCTAAGAGAGCTGTTTTACTTTCAAGTAGTTCCATTGGAAAATATTCCTGTCCAGCCAAACCATTTAAATAAGTAATATTTCGTCCAATATTGGATGACAAATAAAGCTATCTTGAATCTTGAATCTTGAATCTTGAATCTTGAAGAAGGCATATCGAATATTCACACACCTCTTCTGTAAAGACCTAATTTTATAATGAAGCCTTGGCCAATTGTCTCAGATAAGAGCACTCCCATAGAAATCAAATTGACAATACAGCGTTTTTAATAGTTTTAGAACAAGTAGAGATGGTGATAGAGTCCCAACTTTCCTCATTCCCCTTCCCAATCCAAACTGGTTTGGTCTCAGTTAATAATGATTCCTGAAGCAAATCACTCATTTGAAAACATTGTAGTCTGTTACGTTTACAAGTGCTGGGGGGAATTTTGTGTTTAACCTGTACTCTTTAACCTGGCATTCAAGTGGGGCCCAGTTACCTCTTAATTATGACTTAGATAGGAACACACACAACATGAAACATTTCGTATAACAGTGGTGAATTTCTCAAACAAATTGATTTATTCGAGTGCTTAACAGTGTGCATTAGGAAACACTTGGAGAGAATCAAAAGTATTTCAAAGATTCACAGCACCCACTGTATTTTTCTATTCTCATGACACAATGGTTACATGTATATTCTATATTTTTGAAATAATTCATCATTGATCAATGTCTCTGTAGCCTCTAATCCTTGCCTTTCCCCAGATATCATCTTTAACCTTATGTCCCCAGTTATTTAGAAAACCATTCTCCCATTTGTTTCACAAATGGGCATAATGAACATCACTACTTCCTGTGTAGGAAAGAACTGCAGATGCTGGTTTTAAAGGAAGGTAGACACAAAATGCTGGAGTAACTCAGCGGGATGGGCAGCATCTCTGGAGAGAAGGAATGGGTGACGTATTGGGTTGAGACCCTTCTTCAGACTGATGTCAGGGGACTGGGCGGGAAGAGATAGAGTGTAGTCGGAGACAGTAAGACTGGTGGGAAAACTGGTAAGGTCGGAGACAGCAAGACTGGTGGGAGAACTGTGAAAGTTCTCCCACCAGTCTTACTGCCTCCGACTACACTCTATGTCTGTCCTGCCCATTCCCCTGACATCACCACTTCCTGATCAGTTTTATTGCCCTCGGCTTAATTTACAACTTTCAATGTTTATTTTAACTTAATTAAAATAAATTTAATTAAAATATGCTGTGGAACCATGATAAATCTATTTATTACATCTCCGAACATGTTACCTTCACTGTTGGCCTCTTTTCCTGCCATACTATGTTAGATCTTGGGTTAAACAGATTACAAACTACTCATCTTCCTTGTAATTTTTAAAACTTACTACATCAACAAGTAAAATATCATGAGAATTTTATTACATCTTTTAATTATAATATATTAAACAACACAAAATGGATTCCATAAATACACTCATGTTTGCCCTTTGATCTAAGCCTTCAGCTCTCTCTAAAAATCAACATCTTCTGCAGAAACTGGTCATGCTGTCTCGTGTACGGGGAATTGTTATAAGATCAGAGGGCACTTGAAGTGTTTTTAAACATGAAGACATAAAAGGATCATCACAAATTAAAGTCTTGGGAATAGGAACCAGGAGATTCAGAGCCTTGGGAATCAGAAGCTTTAAAAAGATCAGAAGCTCATTTATCACTGAGCCTAGTTCTAATTTATTTTATTTCTGTCTCTCTTTTTGACTTGCTTCTATTTTTCCACCATATTTAAAAAGGTTTGGATTGCAGGTGGATCGATGCCATAAATCTCTTGAGGACTGTGTTATGTTTGCACTTTCTAAAATTTATTCAGAGGACATGGGCATCATTGGCTAAGCCGGCAATTACTGTCCACCCTAAACTGCCTCCTAAATCACAATCTTATATTATCAAAGTCACTCCTGTATGCTCCTGGTGTAGTATTTGCTATGAGACTGGATTGCTTTGTCAAGCAACTCACCAAAGCATGGAACAGGTGACAAATATTTCGTTTATCAAGGCTAACACTTTCATTTCTTTCTGAAGGAAATCACGGTAGCAGCATTTCAGAGCACTGGACATTTACATAATGTTGACCATCCACAGTACAAAATATTGCCAGTGCCACAATAAGATAAGTTTTACTCTACAAATTGAGTTGAAAGACTGGAGCGGCTAGGTTTGTATACACTGGAATTTAGAAGGATGAGAGTGGATCTTATCGAAACATATAAGATTATTAAGGGGTTGGACACGTTAGAGGCAGGAAACATGTTCCCAATGTTGGGGGAGTCCAGAAGCAGGGGCCACAGTTTAAGAATAAGGGGTAGGCCATTTAGAACGGAGATGAGGAAACACCTTTTCAGTCAGAGAGTTGTAAATCTGTGGAATTCTCTGCCTCAGAAGGCAGTGGAGGCCAATTCTCTGAATGCATTCAAGAGAGAGCTAGATAGAGCTCTTAAGGATAGCGGAGTCAAGGGGTATGGGGAGACGGCAGGAACGGGGTACTGATTGAGAGTGATCAGCCATGATCACATTGAATGGTGGTGCTGGCTCGAAGGGCCGAATGGCCTTCTCCTGCACCAACTGTCTATTGTCTATTGTCTATAATACAATTAAAGTTATTTGCTGGAGAATTACTACAGAAATTTAACCTGCAATTATTCTATTTCTGCTCTGATCCAAAAACTCTTCATCAGTAACAACTTATGTTTTAATTGTGCCTTCAACATAGAAATATGACCCATACATTTTAAAGACATTCAAAACCAAGACAGCTTAAAGGGAAAAACTGAAAGTTTAAGGAGAGACAGGGCAGTTGCTCAGAAGAAATTCCAGATAGTTTAACCACAAAAAAAAGTTGAAATGAGGAAGCTAAGAGGCTAAAATCAGAGCATTGATAAAATTAAGAAGCTAGAAGATGTGAAGAAACTCTGACATGAGAAAAAATATAGTGTGGAAGAAACATGCCCTTCAGCTCAACATGCCCACGATGACCAACATGTCCCAGCTGCACTAGACCCACCTGCCTGCGTTTGGTCCATTTCGCTCCAAACGTGTCCTATCCATTTACCTGTCTAACTGTTTCTTAAATGTTGGGATAGTCCCAGCCTCAACTACCTCCTCTGTCAGCTTGTTCCATACACTCACCACCCTTTGTGTGAAAAATTTACCCCTCAGTTTCCTATTAAATCTTTTCCCCTTTTATAAGGGAGCACAATATTTCCAGAGCAATTTGGCCATCGGATACAAACTTAATTTCACACAAGGTGTGGCGGATATATGGAACAAGCTGCCAGAGGAGGTAGCTGAAGCAGGTAGTATAACAACATTTAAAAGACATTTGGATGGGTATATGGATAGCAAAAGTTTGTATGGATATGGGACAAATGCCGGCAGGTGGGACTAGTGTACATAGGGTATCTTGGTCAGCATGGGCAAGTTGGGCCGAAGAGTCTGTTGCAATGCTGTGTGTCACAGCGCCACGTTTAAGTTTAATCTGCAAGATACAGAAGGCTACCATTCTTGATGCTGCAGTAGGATGTGTCACAGGACAGGAGATGACGGTCGTTCTTATTTGCATGAGCATTAGAGCTGGGGAAATTCTGAGATAATTGGATAAAAAAGAAAGAAAATCAAGAATAGATTATAGAGTGGGATAAAATAAAATGTAAAGACGGTTATGTGGAGCAGAAACACTGGCACAGATCCATTGAGCTGTTTGACCAACTTCTGCGCTGCAAATGCTATGCATAGAACTTCATCCCAGTTAGTTATATTAGCTGTGCCATATAGTGACATCAATGCAAGATAATCCACTATTGAAGTTAATACTGCTGCTACCGACTGGGGTATGTAATTCTGTGCTATTTAAGTTAATATCCATTTGTCTCTCCGAGTTTTACCAATTTACCTCAGGATGGCATGGTGGCACAGCAGTAGAGCTGCTGCCTTAGAACACCAGAGACATGGGTTTGATCCTTACTATGGGCCCTGTCTGTATGGAGTTTGTACATTCTCCCTATGACCTGCATGGATTTTCTCCGGGATCTCCAGTTTCTTCCCAAACTCCAAAGACGGACAGGTTTGAAGGTTAATTGGCTTGGTATAAGTGTAAACTGTCCCTAGTGTGCAGGATAGTGCTTGAGTACGGGGATTGCTGGTCAGCAAGGACTCAGTGGGCCGAAGGGCCTGTTTCCATGCTGTATCTCTAAACTAAACTAAATAACAATGACTTTTACTGACCTTGTTACTTCCTTCGGTAAGATCTCCTTGCGTTTACAAAACTGGCATTCTTACTGACAACCGTCACTTTCCCTCTGAGCTGTTCTTTAAAATCCTGGCTTCTTTCCAACCATTCCAATAATTGCTTTCCTGCTTTTTCTGATTTCTGACAAAAGGACATCAACATCATTTGAAAAGCTAGGTGATTGCAATCTCCCTTCTTTGCAGCCCCCACTACATCCCCACTGGCAAAAGTCTACTCATGCATTGAAACTGAAGCTCTGCTTTGATAGAGAAAGCTGTGCCTTTGCTTACATCCCTAACTACTTGTTATTTCCCACTTCATGATAGTTTCTACTCGTGGGACAAACAATGTTATTCCACCTGACATTAACTGATCCCAGAATCAGCAGCCAGAGGCAGAAATCACACTTATTCAAACTCACTATTTCAGATCCTCAAGTTTCCATTTTGTTGAACTTTCTTTGTTTAATTCTCAGTGTGGCTAAATATTTCTGTTGCCTTTAACAGATCACATCATTTAACACATGAATCCCATTCAACTGATCCAAGTTTCCACAATGCATTGAATAAGGCAGTACAGTGATGCAGGTGACAGAGCTGCTGCCTCACAGTGCCAGAGATGCAGGTTTGTAGGTTTAATTGGCCTCTGTAAATTTCCCTTTTCGTGTGAAAGTGGAATAACACAGAATTAGTGAGAATGGGTGAGCGACGGTTGATTTGGACTTGATGGGCCGAAGGACCTGCTTCCATACTGTTGATTGATTCAATATTTAAAGGGATTGGCCTGAAAATTGCAGCAAAAACACATGTGGGTGGGGACTGGAGTAGGGTGTTAATCTTTATATCGGTTGAGGCTCCATCTGCCCACCAAACCTCTCTGAAAACACTTTCAGTGATGCTGAGCATCAAGGCTTCAGATGCAACTGAAGAGATGTTCACTTTTTTGTAGTCAGTAACATCCCACCCAGGCCAAGTTGGTGTGTGTGCTAAGTGTGTGTGGGGGCAAGTGTGTGTTGAGATGGGGGAAGAGGTTTAAAGGCTGAAGGGTCTTGGTGTGTGCACTGTGTCCAGACTGAGGAGAGTAGAACTAACATTTATCAGTTTTATGTGAGATCAAGCATAGGAGACTGAAGGTCAGGAGGCAATGTGTAAAATAATGTAAAAAAAACATTAGAAGGAGAAGAAATATGCAACTTTATCTTTTTATCTTTCTGCCATTCGAGATCTTGGATAATATTCCACCCCATTCTGATTTTCCTGAATGATAGGCATTGATTTGCAATTATTGTCACATGTTCTGAGAAACTGTGAAAACTTTAGTGCAATGAAAAGTTATTCCAATATCCTTTGATGATCTTGATATCCAGAAATCCAGAAATCTATTGGACTCTGCATTGGTTGAATTCAACGACTGACCATTCAAAGCCCTCCATTGTAGAAATTATTCACCACTCTCCAAGTTCAGACATTTCTTCACACTATAATCCCAAATGGTTTAATTCTTATTCTGGAGACAGATGTTGATGTGGAGAGGAGTGGACGATAAGGACCGCATTTCACAAGGGGCGAACAAGGTCCAATGGTACTTTTTTGTTTAGTTTAAAGATAGAGCATGGAAACAGAGAGATCTTCACTATGTTACAGTTTAATTAGTCGGTTATTGAAGTAGTGAGAGAAACAGATTAGTATTTCTCCCGTCATAGATCTGGTAAGAACTGTCTCTAGTCATAGCTCCCTTGTGTCTAACCCCTCCCATCTTTGCATTCCCAGATATAATTCTGGCTCGTCCAAGTCCATATATACCCTTTATACCCATATTCATCTCACGACAAGCCCCAAGTGTCCAAAAATCCCAGATTCTCCTCCAATGGATATGAAGTATTTCAGAATGGTTTTCATGCACCTGTGCTTCCACAGGTTTTGCAGTCATTGCTAAACTACCTCCTCTCCTTATATTCTGTTTTACATGTTATTATAGTATCCACCTCAACTACTTCCTCCGGCAGCTCATTCCATATATCCACCAGGATGCCGTTTTTTCCATTTTACATGTGGGCTCACTCTGGGAATGGAAAAGGCCAAGGACAGAAGGATCAGTATGGGAGGGGGACAGGGAGTTAAAATGATTAGCAACCAGCAACTCCATCAGGCCTTGTCGTACCGAGCGCTTGGTTGCCAAAATGGTCTCCTAGTCTATGCTTAGTCTCACTGAAATAAAGAAACCCACATTATTTAAGCTGAGTCATGACAGGAAGTAGATGATCTGATTTTTCAAAAAGTGGGCATGAACGCTTGAAAAATCTGAATTTTTGCTTTTCATACAAAACTTCACAGTTGTTCAAGTGTATAAAATTGCAGGTGCAAATTGATCCAGATTCTGGGTCATTTTCTATTTTGAGCAAATTGACTATTTTATACAGAAAAAAACCCAAGAAATGTTGCCCCCTAGTTTGTAGACGATGAGGGAAGAATGTGGGATTAATTTTATGATTTGTGCAAATCGGTGGTTGATGGTTAGCATGGATTCAGTGAGCCGAAGGGCCTGTGTCTACACTGTACCTCTCTATAGACTCTATTTGTGTAGCTCAGTGAATAAAACACCAGTCTGTCGGCCATCTGAAAATATTTTTTATAAGTCCAAAGACATACATGTTTGCAGGTTAATTGGCCTAGTAAATGTAAAAATTGTCCTTGGTGTGTGTAGGACAGTGTTAATGTGTGGGGATCGCTGGTCGGCGCAGATTCAGTGGGCTGAAGGGCCTGTTTCCTCGCTGTATCTCTAAACTAAATTAAGTCAGGGATTAGAATCAATGCTTGATCAATAAAATTGTCCATCTTCATTAATTACATGAATTATTATTTACCATTGCTTGCCAAATCATCAATGATTGTCCAGATTCCCAAATCACAGCTTTAAGCAGACAGGAAACTCATCCATCAGGTAAGCCATCAAATAGTCGTGAGAGGCAAAATAGAATATAAGTAGTTTGGCAACAAATGTAAAAAACAGACTGTGAGAACATTTATAGATGCATCAAAATGGGAAAAGAATCAGCAAGGGTAATAGTGAGCTCCTCATAGACAGGGAGAGGAGAATTTGTAATGAGGGATATGAAAATGACAGATGAAGTAAGTAATTATTTTGCATCTGCTCTCGTGAAAGACAACACACAAAGCCCAAAAGATTTTTCGAGATAATCAAGGGTCAAATAAGAATGAGGAACTGAGGGAATTAAGTATTCATCAAAAACTAAACTAGAGAAGTTGAAGAGCTCGAAAGCTCACAAAACTCAAAGACCCAATGATCCACGTCCGGAAGTGGCGGCGCTGCCCTGCAGCCGCGGCTCGCCGGCAGTCTGTTTGTCTTTCTTCTTTTCTTGTCTATTTGTTAGTGTTAGATGTATGAAATAGTCTATCTTTAGCTGTGTATATGTGGGGGGTGGTGGGGGGGTGGGGGAAACCTTTAAAAATCTCTTCCTCAACGGAGATGCGACCCTTTCCGAGTCGTATCTCCGTTTGCGCTGGAAAAAAAAACGCGGTGCCTTCCATCGCCCGTGGGGCCTTCCATCGCCCGGTGCGGCTCGGCCGCTGGACTTAACGGTGCCCGGTGCGGCTCGACCGCGGGGCCTTCCATCGCCCGGTACGGCCGCGGGACGGTTCAGCGCCAGGTGCGGATTGGCCGCGGGACCTAACATCGCCCGGCGCAGCTCGGTCGCGGGGCCTTCCATCGCCCGGCGCGGCTCGGTCACGGGGCCTTCCATCACCCGGCGCGGCTCGGCCGCGGGGCTTTACATCACTGGTGCGGCTCGGCCGCGGGGCCTTCCATCGCCCGGCGCGGCTCGGCCGCGGGACCTAACATCGCCCGGCGCGGCTCGGCCACGGGACTTTACATCGCTGGTGCGGCTCGGCCGCGGGACTTTACATCGCTGGTGCGGCTCGGCCGCGGGGCCTTCCATCGCCCGGCGCGGCTCGGCCGCGGGACTTAGCTGCACACGGTACGGCCGCGGGGCCTTCCATCGCCCGGCTCGGCCATGGGATGTTTCAGCGCCCGGTGTGGCTCGGCCGCGGGGACTTGGGCGTGGGGAAGAGAGCGGAAGTTTTGTTGCCTCCATCACAGTGAGGGGGTGTTTGGAGTCACTGTGATGAATGTTTGTGTTGGGGTTATGTGTCTTGTGTTTCTTTTTTTGTGTGACTGCTGGTAACGTAATTTTGTTCGGTACCTCGGTACCGAATGACAAATAAAGGCTCTGTATTCTGTATTCTGTATCCATACCCCAGAGTTTTACAGAGGAGGTTTCAAAAACATTGAATGCTCTGGTTATAATCTTCCAATTTTCTCTTTTCTGAAATTGTTCTTTTAGATTCAACTTTAAGACTTTAAAGATACAGCACGGGAACAGGCCCTTCGGACAACTGAGTCCGCACTGTCCACCGATCATGCCGTACACTTGCACTATCCTACACACTAGGGACAATTTACAATTTTTACCAAAGCCACAGATTCACCCCTCTCTGACTCAAGAAATTTCTCCTCGTCTCCTTCCTAAAAGAACGTCCTTTAATTCTGAGGCTATGACCTCTAGATCTAGACTCTCCCACGAGTGGAAACATCCTCTCTCCACATCCACTCTATCCAAGCCTTTCACTAATCTGTCTGTTTCAATGAGGTCCCCCCTCATTCTTCCAAACTCCAGCGAGTACAGGCCCAGTGCCGACAAACGCTCATCATAGGTTAACCTACTCATTCTTGGGATCATTCTTGTAAACCTCCCCTGAACCCTCTCCAGAGCCAGCACATCCTTCCTCAGATATGGTGCCTAAAATTGCTCACAATATTCCAAATGCGACCTTACCAGCACCTGATAGTGCCTCAGCATTACATCCTTGTTTTTATATACAAGCCCTCTTGAAATAAATGCTAGCATTGAATTTGCAGTCATTAGTCAGGGTAGAGAAGATAGAAAATGGGTAACAGAATGAGTGTGAACGGATGATCGATGGTCACCATGGACTCAGTCGAGGGCATGTCTTAGGCAATTGCTTTGAGTATGCATGTGACTCACGTAATGGTATCTAAATTAAATAAAATAAACAAATTAGTCAGCAGTCAATTACAACAAAGCAAATTGTGGTACAAATATTTCCACAAGAATATGTTGATATAGATATCAATAACAGTTTATATTAATTTTGTTTTCATCAAATAAATTCAAAGCTGGCAGCTTGTAAAATTTGTTAGTAGCCTTGAATTTCAAAACTAATTTTGATCAACAGACAGAAATTTGATGCAAATAGAAAGAAAGCTGCAAATGAGTATTCTTGGCAATTATTCAGTGATAGTTTGACATAAACTGACAGCATTATTGACAATTCATTCTTAATTTACAAATTGTATGTGGAAGAAATCTGAATGAGGCTGCATAAACTGAAATTCACATCTCGTAGGTTTTCTCACCATTAATCACTAACTTCACAGTACATTGTTTTCTATGCGGGGATATCAGATGGCAGGAATGAACTGCAGTTGCTGGTTTAAATCATAGGTGGACACAAACTGCTGGAGTAACTCAGCAGGACAGGTAGCATCTCTGGAGATTCCTTCTCTCCAAAGACACTGCCTATCCCGCTGAGTTACTCCAGCAATTTATGTCTACCTTCGATGTCAGATGGTAGCTCCAGCAAGGTTTTGGCGAGATATCTAATGATATTGCACCTCTCACTCTTGAACTACACTTTTGAAAGGCAATGTTTCTCAGAGTGTAAAGCAATTGTGTTGTTTCCGGATGGAACTGCACTACAGTTCAGCCCATCAGGCATTTTCTGTCGCCATTCGTACTTGCATGGATCAGTTGTTTTTCACACCAGATATGCTTGCAATGATATCAACTTATATAAAATGCCCAAGTGGTGCATTGTTAGGAGAAATTAAAGCACTTTTTGCAGAGGCATGCTTGTCATTGGACACACTCACTCATATCAGGTCTTATCAGCAATGCTTGCTTTGCTTAGTTCATTATAGCAATACAGTGTGGAAACAGGCCCTTCAGCCCACTGAGTCCATGCTGACCAGCGACCCCATACACTAGTACTATCATTCACACTAGGAACAATATACCATTTTTACCAAAGCCAATTAACCTACAAACCTGTATGGCTTTGGAGTGTGGGATAAAAACGGAGCACCCTGGGAAAACCCACATGGTCATGGGGAATAAGTACAAACTCCGTACAGATAACACTTGTAGTCAGGATCAAAACAAGTTCGCTGACACTGAAAAGCAGCAACTCTGCCACTGTGCCACAGTATTGCCTTGAGATGGGATGCCAATTAAAGAAAGATGCATTATGAGCAGTTTCCAACCAAATGCCAGAAACCTGACTTGTAAGTCAGTAACTCGTAAACCTGCCAGTAAGCCCCCTTTACCTTATTATCCTTTAGGTTTGCTGTAGACCTAAAACCATCCAGTCAAGTTTCGGACCCCTAGTTCACAAGCTACCATGATTGTCACTTAAGATCTCTGCCTCGCAACTCCAATCCATCATATCTCTTTCCTGCCAACCCTAAATTCACCTGTTCACCTTCACATGCTTTGGACAAATATTACACATAAAGGAAAGAATATGTAGAAGCAAAGAACTGCAGATGGTGGTTTACAAACAAGAACACAAAGTGCTGGAGTAACTCAGCCTGTTAGACAGCATCTCTGGAGAATATGGACAGGTGACGTTTCAAGTCGGGACCCTTCTACAGTCTGTAGGAAGCGTCCCGACACAAAATGTCATATATCCATGTTCTCCAGAGATGCTGCCTGACCCATTGAGTTACTCCAGAACATTGTGACCTTTCCTGATTTAATGCATATTCCACAGTGCTTGTTAATTCAGGTCTTCAGTGGTAATGAATTTGGCAATGACAGAAACGCAACTAAAACAATTATTGATTGCTAGACAGTACACAATTAATGTGTCATTGCAGGCACTAATTAATTTTTAAGGCTTTATAATTACATAAATTCAAATAATATTATTGTTCAGAGTATTGCCATATTTTTAGTTTATAAAAATCACAAGTAAACTGCAAATAAGCAGTAACAGCAACGATGAACAAATTTATGAGCAAATGCTTTCCCTAATATTGCTTTCAATACAAAGTAATTCAAGAGTTGCATTCAAATCAATAACTAAATTCATTGTTGATTGTAAGACTATTTCATCACTAATAATTCAATTATCATTGACCTTTAAATGTAGACTGAATCATTTGGATATATACTGAGAACTTAGCCGAGTGCACTTTGAGCAGCAAAGTTAAGATAAAATTGCCTGTTATAAAAAAAATGATCCATTTGATTTATTGGGCAAATCACATACTGTATTTCCAACACTGGAAAGGAACTAATTTCTTTCTACCAAACCGTGGATCAATCCTGGAGATATATTTGTGGCACTCTTATTGATGCAGAACATGATCATGTTTCATGGGAAGGCAAGAAATAGGTTTACCCCATGTGCAGAGTCTTGTGCTCTCTATCATTGCTGTATAGTCATTTACTCAACTGTTACAGTGGAAAACTGAGCTTTGTTATTGAGCTTCAACTAAGAACAATGTTAACCAATATCCAACGCTACTCCACAATTAATCAGCATCCTCAGAGATCACATTGCAATTTTGATTTTCCAGGCTTAAAATGAAACAGATGCTAGACCTTATAAATACAAATCATGGATCTAATGTCATTTTTACCACCTTCTCTAAAGTTGGTCTTAAACAATCAATTTAATGTACATTCTCAAATTTTTTTTAAACAGCAATCTTTAAAGAGACAAACGAAAGGTGCAAAACAACAATGAGAGGGCATAGATGAGATAGATAGTCAGACTTTTGTTTGTAGGGTAGGAGAGTATAGAACTAGTAGGGTCAGACACAATCTCTGGAGAAAAAGAATGGGTGATGTTTCGGGTCGAGACCCTTCTTCAGATCTTTTTCAGAGGGGTCTCAACCAGAAACGTCACCCATTCCTTTTCTCCAGAGATGCTGTCTGATCCGTTGAGTTACTCCGGCTTTTTGTGTCTATCTTCAGTTTAAACCAGCATCTGCAGTTCCTTCCTACACATAGAACTAGTAGGTGCAGGTTTAAAGTGAGAGGGGAGAATGTTAAAGGAGTTCTCGGCAGTAACTATTTCACACACATATCTGTAATGAACTGTCAGGAGAAGAAGTGGTAGAGGTGGATAACAATTACAATGTTTAGAAAGCAGTCAGACAAGTATGCGAGTAAGAAAGGTGCAGAGAACCAGGAGCCTATTTTAGGAATATTATGTCTGTGTAGTTAGACATCAACGTTGGCATGGATAAGGTGCACAGACGGGGCCATTTCCTTGCTGTACATTTCTGTGATTCTATTATGAAAAATTGGAACCTCTGAGAGAATCACATTTACCTGTTGAAAATAATACAGTAGAAGCCTTGCCCAATTAATATTGAGCACAGGGGCCTCTGGTTCAGGCCAAAACTAGAAAAATATTAGCAGTAATGCATTTAAAAACGAGCTATTATTCTGCAGCCTCATGCACATACAGTGACATTGTTTATGTGGGAGGTAATAACATGGTTATTTATAGGTAAACTACCTCCCATGTTAAATCCAAGTATTCAACTGCTAGTTTTTCTGTCTCTCTGCCAAAGTGTGCCATTTAAATCTATATCCTCATAAATTTTAAGAGGCTCAGTAAGCCTAGATGTCTCAATGCAACATCTGCCTGACTCTTCTGAATCATGTCCATTGCAATGTTGTATACGTCTCTGGGGCACCTTCTCATAATTACTAGATATACATCTTGCAGTTTCTGTTCTCACACAAAGGGCTGTGTTTTCATCACCAGTTCCAGCCCATTGTGCACAACATAAATTCAAGCATCTGTAATACTTTGCAGAGCCTCCGAATAATCTGCACACAATATGAATAAAACCCATGCCATTCAAATGTATTCTGTCAAACTGAATAGTTCTAGTCATCCAAAAAAACTCATCTTTTATGAATTGGAATTCTACATTCTTGCTATGAAAGGAGTGACGTGAAAATTCTGCAGACTGATTCCAAGGACGATGGATCTATTAGGCTTCTATTATCCGGAGTTTGGAGGAAAAAGATGTGGCATCATTGAAATGCTCCAGTGGAATCTGATGTTTCCATCTTTTTAGAAAAATGGTGTCTGGTTTTAAAAAAACAGTGAAAATGTTACAACCTATTTTGTTAATTATTATCAGCATTTGCAGGGTTTTATTGTTTAACTTCTTTTGTACAGTTCTGCATTTTTCTGATAGGGGTAATGCAGAAGCAAGAACTGAATTTACTAGTTTTAGATACGCAGCCAGATTTCATTCATTACCTCTTCTTACACCATCCCTGGACATACTATCTGTTATTCAACAGAAATTCCCTTTATCAGGCAGTTTCACTAGCACACCTGTCATTTAATTTCTAACGCACAACAGAAATCCCCCCTTGTTCTCTCTGGCCTGGACCTATTTGTCTTATTTTTAACAACGCCATCTCGGATGAAAAGTAATTTGTGTGAAATGTAAATTCTGTTCCTTTCCCCGCAGATTCTGCCTGGACTGCTGAGAATTTCCAGATTTTTCCTCTTTTGAATGTATATTTGAGGCTTCAGCAATCAATGCATAATTGAAATAAAAACAGAAAATGTTGAAAGCCCTTAGCAACTGCCAGGCAAGAGGGGAAGGGAAACAGTCAAGTCAAGATGTTTGATGGAGAGTTGACAGTATTTGTAAGTAAAGTGCAAAAGGAGATGAGGGGAAAGATCAGGAGAGAATTGAAAACAGTTTTAGAATAGGCTGGATTTGTTTTCCTTGCAGTGGAGAAGGCTGAGGGGTGACCTGAGAAAAAGTATACAAAATTATGAGGGACATAAACAGAGTGTAGAGAAGGAACTTTCCCCCACAACTGAGGCATCTAAGACCAAAGAGCATGTGTTTGGATTAACATTAACAGATTTAAAGAGATTCTGAAAGAAAAAAAAAATCCAAAGTATGGCTGCAATCTGAAATGCATCACTTGGATGGTATAGAGGCTGATACTCTCACAATAATCTATATACTAAAACTTGTTTGTTTGTTTATTTGTTCCTGAACTCCAGCCAAAACGGTACACGATAGCGCAACAATTTTAGGCTCACCTTACTCACTGTCGTCCCTTTGATCCTAATGGAAGTGATTTCATTGAAATCGGTTATATTTTAAAAGTTATTCACATTTTAAAGTTTAAATCTATCTCCTAGGGAGGGAGGGAGGGGGAGGGAGGATTAGGGGTGTTGAGGGGGATGGAGTGGGGGGGAGGGGAAGGGGAGGGGTAGGGGAGGGGGAGGGGAGGGGTAGGGGAGGGGGAGGGGTGGGGGAGGGGAGGAGGGAGGGGGAGGGAGGGAGGGGAGGGGGGAAGCAGGGGGGAGGGAGGGAGGAGGAAGGAGAGGGTGCTGCACCAATGCAGGAGATGTTTGGGCCCAACGGGTCCACTTGGTCAAGTCAAAATATAAATGGATGAGCACTTGAATCACCAGGGCATAGAAGGCTATGGATCAAGTGATGGTGAATGAGTTTGGTATAGATGGGTACTTGACAGTTGGCATGAACATGAGGGGTCGAAGGACCTGTTTCTGTACTGTGCCTCTATGTCCATAATTATGTGGAGGACAGGAGATATTACAAGACCAAGGCTATAATGATACAAGGCAATGGGAAACAGAAGATGAATCAATTGAAGGGCATTATTATCAGCACTTGCAGTCCAATAAAACAACTTTCCAATGTTTTTTACTTACATTTCAGATTGCAGTATTTTCCTTTTGCATGTCTCCTATGAGTTATTTTCCATTGGATGAGAGATGATTACTTTGATTTTCTTAGGCCGACACTTCCACTTGATAGTTACAACGCCAGAACAGACATGCACAATCTATACTGGGAGCACCAATCAATAATATACACTGATGAGCCAAAACATTATGACCACCTGCCTAATATGCTGTTGGTCCTCCGTGTGCTGCCAAAACAGTGCCAACCCGCCGAGGCATGGACTCTACAAGAGCCCTGAAGGTGTCCTGTGGTATCTGGCACCAAAACATTAGCAGCAGATCCTTCAAGTCCTGTAAGTTGCGAGGTGGAGCCACCGTGGATCAGACGTGTCAATCCAGCACATCTCACAGATGCTCAATCGGATTGAGATCTGGAGAATTTGGAGGCCAGGGCAACACCGTGAACACTTCATCACGTTCCTCAAACCATTCCCGAACAATGTGTGCAGTGTGGCAAGGCGCATTGTCCCACTGAAAGAGGCCACTGCCATCAGGGAATACCATTGCCATGAAGGGGTGTACCTGGTCTGCAACTATGTTTAGATAGGTGACACGTGTCAAATTGACGTCCACATGAATGGCCGGACCCAGGGTTTCCCAGCAGGACATTGCCCAGAGCATTACACTCCCTCCACCGGCTTGTCGTCTTCCTACAGTGCACCCTGGTGCCATCACTTCCCCGGATAAACGGCGCACACGTACATGGCCATCCACGTGATCTAAAAGAAAACAGGATTCATCGGTCCAGGCGACTTGCTTCCATTACTCCAAGGTCCAGTTCCGACACTCGTGTGCCCAATGTAGGCACATTCGACGGTACGTCTTTGGAGTGTGGGAGGAAACCGAAGATCTCGGAGAAAACCCATGCAGGTCACGGGGAGAACGTACAAACTCCATACAGACGGCACCCGTAGTCAGGATCATCTAACCTGAGCCTCCGGCGCTGCATTCACTGTAAGGCAGTAACTCTATCGCCGTGCCATCGTGCCGTGGACAGGGGTCATCTTGGGCACTCTGACCGGTCTGCAGCTATGCAGCCCCATAGGCGGCAGAGTACGATGCACTGTGTATTGTGACACATTCCTTCCGTGACCACCATTAAAATTTTGTGTGACTTGTGCCACAGTAGACCTTTTGTCAGTTCGAACCAGATGGGATAGCCTTTGTTGCCCTTGTGCATCAATGAGCCTTCGGCGCCTATCACCCTAAGTTTGTGGTTTGTCCCTCCTCAGACCACTGTCAGTAGATACTCACCATTGCTAACCGGGAGCACCCCACAAGCCTTGCCATTTCAGACCCAGTCATCTGGCCATAACAATTTGGTCCTTGTCAAAGTCACTCAGGTCTTTACTCCTGCCCATTTCTCCTGCATCCAACACATCAACTTCAAAAACTAACTGTTCACTTGCTGCCTAATATATCCCACCCCTTGACAGGTACCATTGTAACAAGGTAATAATCAATGTTTTTCACTCCGCCTGTCAGTGGTCATAAAGTTTTGGCTCATTGGTGTATTCTTCCCAACAAAAATCAGGAGTTGACATGTTTAAGAACACCAAAGATGTGAATTCCTGTATACTTGCAGTTTCATTCAAGCACATAGACATAGTCATAACATGTGAAGAAAAAATCAATGTAATTTGCAAGAACATAAGTATTAGGAGAAGGCTTTTGAGCTTGCACTGCTGTTCCGCAAGACCATGGCTGATAGAGTCATCGAGTCATACAATGTGGAAACAGGCCCTTCGGCCTAACTTGACAACTAATGACAATCATGCCATTGCAAAGGGGAGAACCTGAAGCTAAGTAGGAACATAGTACTGCGGGGGAAGAGAGAGTTGGCATCCGTTTTGATCAGGATGGTGTGGGTGTGCGAAGGTTTGCTGGAGGGGTCTGAATTAAGTCCTGTTTCCCTTGCCCCACAACCAATATTTTAAAATACTGTCGTTGGCCCATCTTTAGCCATTGGCAGTTAAACTTGCATCAATTTCCCAATCACTCTGTGGGTCTGATTTAAATGTGCAAATGAAGATGCTTACAAGCACACCTTGCAATTTGCAATGAAGTGGTGGTTTTTGTGTATACACCAAACTGAGGACACTTACTGTGTTTTGTATGTATTTCCTCCCCCTTCCACAATCCCCTTGCACCCGTCTCCTTAAAGGGTGGACATCAAAGCCTCAATAAAGGCATTCGGCACAAAACATTTCAGTTGCAAGAACAATGAATATTATCTAAGCGGCTCGAATGTGATTTCCTACAATGATTATGGCAGAAGGTTTTATAAAATCACAAACTAATAATCCCTGTCATTTTTCCCCATGATAATCATATATTGCGAACCGCAGCAGATTTAGATGACACAGGAAAAGCAGACATAAATTAAAAACACTGCTATATAAAATTATCAACTGGCTTTTCCCTGAGATGTTGTTGGCCTGTCACCATGTCCTGTTTGAATGTGAAATTAAAGTCATACCAGTCTATTTGAATTCTGCATCCAAGTTTCAAGCTCTACGTGTATGAGAAATGGTTTCAAAATAATCGCTTGTGAAGAGCTCCTATACACACAAATGGCCACTGACTGACAATGAGCTCCCCCCAAATGAACCACAGGCCATTAACATAGAGGCAACAGGTGTTTATTTCTGCAATCCAAAAATCAATGCCAAGGTTCGTATTACCAAGTCACAGAAGCAAAAGATAACACAGATGCAATGAATTGCCATAGTTGCCACTACCAACTGCATGGGAATAATACTGCAAATGCTTAGGCCTACATTGCACAAAGTTATCTTATTCTTCTATTCGGATAGCAGAATAATGTAAATATGGGGCACATGGAGACATGCATGTCTTTACTAACTTTTTCAAAACCCTATACGGTGGTGCAGCGGTAGAGTTGGTGCCTTACAGGTCCAGAGTCCTGGGTTTGATGCTGATGCTGACTACGGGTGCAGTCTGTACGGAGTTCGCATGTTCTCCACATGACCTGCATGGGTTTTCTCCCGGATCTCCAGTTTCCTCCCACTCTCCAAAGACGTACAGGTTTGTAGGCTTGGTACAACTGTAAATTGTGCACAGTGTGTAGGATAATGTTAATGTGCAGGGATCGCTGGGCGGTGCAGACTCGGTGGGCCGAAGAGCCTGTTTCCGCACTGTAGCTCTAAATTAAACTGAACTAAACCCTATCTTTCTCAGTATCATTTGATCTCCCAGTGATTACTCTGTAAATTCACTCAATCAGCATCTTACTACATAAGTCACCAAGATTTAGGTTTTAACACTTGGATTTAACACTTATTTCGTTTTAACACAACTAAGTAACGACACTTTTACAAAAATCTATAAATCTGATGGTCACATGGGAGAAGTGACAATATCAACATCACTGAATGGTTTAGAATGGTTTAGAACCGTAGTCATCCTAATACCAAATCTAAAGGTGGAATTGCCAGTTAGATGGAATAGAGTCAAAGTTATACAGTTATAGAGTCAAAGTTATACAGCGTGGAAACATGCCCTTTGGCCCAACTTGCCCACACCGACTAACATGTCCCATTTACACTACTCCCACCTGTCTGCGTTTGGCCCATATCCCTCCAAACCTGTCCTGTACATGTACCTATCTACAGGTGCTCCTCAGCTTCCGATGGGGTTCCGTTCCGAGAAACCCATCAGAAACCGAAAGTATTGTAAGTCGAAATGCATTGAATACGCCCAAGCACGTGGCCGGAAGCGAGCGGCAGCTCGCTACTAGTCGCTGTCGTTTGCACCATCGCAAAGTCGAACTATCGCAAGTCGAAACACCGTAAGCCGGGGAGCACCTGTAATTGTTTCTTAAATGTTGCAATAATACCTGCCTCAACTACATCTGGCAGCTCATTCCATACACTCACCACCCTTTGTGTGAAAAATTACCCCTCAGTTTCCTCTTAAATCTTCCCCCCTTCACCTTAAACCTACGTTGTCTGGTTCTCGATTCCCCTACTCATGGCAAGAGACTCTGTGCGTCTACCCTATCTATTCCTCTGATGATTTTATACACTTCAAAAAGATCACCCCTCGTCCTCCTGCTCTCCAAGGAATAGAGTCCTAGCCTGCTCAACCTCTCCCTCATGAATTAATTTACATAGCAACAAAACGTGCATTGACCAACCATGAAATAGCTACGTACCTATTAAACAACAATAGGGAAAATACCACAGTATCTCTAAAGCTTGAATCAGTCACAGGATGAATATTGTGCAAGTTTGTTTCCATATCAACTTAATCCAGGCAAGGAACATTTTCATGCAGCTGCATAAATTAGGCAACCTTATTGTTCTTCTCCACAATGACTGTTTAGACATGTCAATTACTGGAAAAAAGGAAACGATGGTGGTGACTTAAGCTTTCAGCTCTGCTCTTCCAATCAATGAAACGATAGCTGATCGGCACTTTAATTCTATGTTCCTACCTTTGCCCACAGCCCTGATCTCCTTACTCCAAAAGAACCTGCAAATTAGCGTGTCTGCCATACTTCAAGTTTATGTTACTCATGTACAAGAGAAGACACTTATTTGGTAGCATAGGTTAGGAACATTTTAAAATCATTACCATGATCAAATATTCCATTAATTACATTGTAACAGTTTCAGCTGAATAGTTCAGAAATGAACTTTTAGAGAAATGCTTGCTTATAAAAATGTTGTATGATGAAATATTATTCCACAATAAGGAATGCTAACACTCCAAAACTGTGATGTTTGATGTCAGTTTTACTATACATGAGGGAGTTCCAATGATAACGTCTCAAATATAAGCTACATCATTCTATTTGTAAGGATTGATAGAAAACAATACACCTAATATTTAAAAACATAAAGTGCTGGAGTAACTCAGCGGGCCAGGCAGCATCTCTGGAGGACATGGACTGGTGAAATTTTGGGTAGAGCCCCTTTTTCAGACTGGACAGGTCCCGATCCAAAACATTACCTATCTATGTCTTCCAGAGATGCCACCTGATCCTATGAGTTACTCATGCACTTTGTGTTCTACACAACATTTCAGCATCTGCAGTTCCTTGAGTGTCCAACTTAATATCATAACTCTTCAATTTGCTGCATCAATGAAGCGTGAAGATAATGATACAGATAGAAAACACTGATTCAAGACAAGTAAACTGATTCAGGACAAGTGCAATTTTCATTCGAGGACCCAATTTCATTGTGGACTCGTGCAAAGTTGGAAGAAATGGTACAGTAAGTGGACAGTGGAGCTGTGAGCTATTTGGTAGCTTTCTTCTCAGGCAGCAATGCCCTGGCAGCCTAGGCTGGGGAAATGTGGATAAAACTGGGGTGTTTGTCAGACAAGTTTGAGGGAGAGATTAAAGCTCCACTATTGAAAATGAAGTGGTTTGAATATTTAACCTGTTCACTGCCATGTTTTTTTCAGTATTGGCCATGACCCGAGTAATCTCAGGGGGTGGCACTGAACAGGATAAACCAATATGCATTTTTTTAAATATGCAGAGATATGCGTATTTTATGTTTGTTTCATTGCTCCACAGATCCCACAGTGGCAGTCTTTCACAGGTCTTTGTGCAAAGTCCTGATAGAAAATTGGTTGGCGGACAGGAAGCAAAGAGTAGGAATAAACGGGTCCTTTTCGGAATGGCAGGCAGTGACTAGTGGGGTACCGCAAGGCTCAGTGCTGGGACCCCAGTTATTTACAGTGTATATTAATGATTTGGACGAGGGAATTGAATGCAACATCTCTAAGTTTGAGGATGACACGAAGCTGGGTGGCAGTGTTAGCTGCGAGGAGGATGCTAGGAGGCTGCAGAGTGACTTGGATAGATTAGGCGAGTGGGAAAATGCATGGCAGATGCAATATAATGTGGATAAATGTGAGGTTATCCACTTTGGCGGCAAGAACAGGAAAGCAGAGTATTACCTGAAAGGTGAACGATTAGGAGAAGGGGAGATGCAACGTGACCTGGGTGTCATGGTGCACCAGTCATTGAAAGCAAGCGTGCAGGTGCAGCAGGCAGTGAAGAAAGCAAATGGTATGTTGGCATTCATAGCAAGAGGATTTGAGTTTAGGAGCAGGGAGGTTCTACTGCAGTTGTACAGGGCCTTAGTGAGACCGCACCTGGAGTATTGTGTGCAGTTTTGGTCTCCTAATCTGAGGAAAGATGTTCTTGCCTTAGAGGGAGTACAGAGAAGGTTCACTAGATTGATCCCTGGGATGGCGGGACTTTCATATGAAGAAAGACTGGATAGACTAGGCTTGTACTCGCTGGAATTTAGAAGACTGAGGGGGGATCTTATTGAAACATATACAATTCTTAAGGGGTTGGAGAGGCTAGATGCGGGAAGATTGTTCCCAATGTTGGGGGAGTCCAGAACCAGGGGTCACAGCTTAAGGATAAGGGGGAAGTCTTTTAGGACCGAGATGAGAAAACATTTCTTCACACAGAGTGGTGAGTCTGTGGAATTCTCTGCCACAGAAGGTAGTTGAGGCCAGTTCATTGGCTATATTTAAGAGGGAGTTAGATGTGGCCCTTTTTGCTAAAGGGATCAGGGGGTATGGAGAAAAGGCAGGTACAGGTTACTGAGCTGGATGATCAGCCATGATCATATTGAATGGCGGTGCAGGCTCGAAGGGCCAAATGGCCTACTCCTGCACCTATTTTCTATGTTTCTATGTTTCTATGTTTCTAAGTCTGGAGCCCAAACTTTGCAGTGTGAAAGTAATGATCAGCTCCATGCCAATACTCACAGACTCAGGGCGGCATGGTGGGGCAGTCGTAGAGTTGCTGCCTGACAGTGCCAGAGACCCAGATTCAATCCTGACTATGGGTGCTCTCTGTATGGAGTTTGTACATGCTTCCTGGCCCACTGAGTTACTCCGGCACTTTATGTTTTAAAATATTAAAAATGTATCGTTTTCTATCAATCCTTACAAATAGAATGATCTAGCTTATCATCATCATCATCATATATATACAGCCGGAAACAGGCCTTTTCGGCCCTCCAAGTCCGTGCCGCCCAGTGATCCCCGTACATTAACACTATCCTACACCCACTAGGGACAATTTTTACATTTACATTTACCCAGCCAATTAACCTACATACCTGTACGTCTTTGGAGTGTGGGAGGAAACCGAAGATCTCGGAGAAAACCCACGCAGGTCACGGGGAGAACGTACAAACTCCTTACAGTGCAGCACCCGTAGTCAGGATCGAACCTGAGTCTCCGGCGCTGCATTCGCTGTAAAGCAGCAACTCTACCGCTGCGCTACCGTGCCGCCCATTATCATTGGAACTCCCTCATGTATGGTAAGACTGACATAATACAGGTCACAGTTTTGGGAGTGTTAGCATTCCTGATTGTGGAATAATATTTCATCGTACATTCCCCCTGTGACCTCATGGGTTGTAAATTGTTCCCAGAATGTTGGATAGTGCTAGTAAACGAGATGATTTCTAGAATAGATTCTCTCTAGAATACTTAATATGTTAGTTCAAAATAATGTGTCTTCCTTCTTGGAACAACTCAGGCGATCTGCGGAGGGAAATGACAGACGATGTTTGGATCAGGATTTTCTTCAGTCTGACTCTACGTAGCAAGCTTAAAGACATCACTGTGGTTTGATGTCAGAGACCTTTTAACTGATGCCAGATAGCACCATTTGGGAAAAAAAGAGATTCATGCCACATATTGACATATGATGAAAGAATGGATCGACTGGGCTTATATTTACTGGAATTAAGAAGGATGAGAGGGGATCTTATAGAAACATATAAAATTCTTAAGGGAATGGACAAGCTAGATGCAGGAAAAATGTTCCCCATGTTGGGGGAATCCAGAAACAGGGGTCACAGTTTAAGAATAAGGGGTAGGCCATTTAGGACTGAGATGAGGAAAAATGTTTTCACCCAGAGAGTTGTGAATCTGTGGAATTCTCTGCCACAGAAGGCAGAAGGCAGTGAGGCCAATTCACTGGATGTTTTCAAGAGAGAGTTAGATATAGTTCTTAGAGCTAACGGAATCAAGGGATATGGGGAGAAAGCAGGAACGGGGTACTGATTTTGAATGATCAGCTATGATCATATTGAATGGCGGTGTTGGCTCGAAATGCCGAATAGCCTACTCCTGCACCTATTTTCCATGTTTCTATGTTTCTATCCTTCTTTTTGCTTGACAATTTGTATCTCTTCTATCCTTGGCTTACACGTTTTGTCTTTATACCTTCTGGCCTTTGTCCAACCATCTGCCTATTGAAATCCCCCCCGCACCTGTATCCACCTGTCACTCGCCAGGCTTCGTCTTGTCCTTCCTCTCTTCCAGCTTTCTTCCTCCCGCACCCCCAAAGCAGTCTGAAGATGGGTCCTAACCTGCAACTCAACCTGACCAGCTGAGTTATTGCAACACTTTGTGTTTAAAACAAAAATCATATCACAGCAGTGGGTACATCTAGGTCTTTCTTCGAGGTCAGCAAGAACTAGCCTTTCACATTTGGTTTCTGAATCTGCATTTCAAGTGAAGTACTGAATCAATAATCAAATGCTACAAAATTTGCTTCCATCTAGGAATCCCACTTTACTTGACAATTTGCTGAGGAAAGAACAAGAGTAATGTTATGCAAACTAAGCTCGATTTATTAGGTAACCCGAGTGGAGGTACAGATCGTTCCAATATTCCCCAATTAACTTAAAAACATCAAGAGCCCTGGAGCAGAAAATCTCTCTCCAGAAAGAGGCATTCAATTTCAAGAAGCAGTCAAGGAAAGTGATTACCAGAGGACAAATGAAATGATTCAAGGATGTTCTCAAAATCTCCTCAATAAACTGCGATATTTCTATTCACTTGTTGGAATCTCTGATGCATGGCCATTCAAAATGGGGAAGTATTGTTCAAGACGACAGGGAAAAGGTCGAGTCCCCACATTAGGAACACCTGGAAATCTAGTAAAACACCCAAAGGAAAACACTATCCACCTATTCTTCCCTTCAAACAGCTCATGTTCAAGCTGTGGTGGAGTTTCTGGAGCCTATATTGAACTCATCGGCCACCTTAGAATAATGAAAGGCATTGATAGAGTCGACGTGGAAAGGATGTTTCCACTGGTGGGAGAGTCTAGGACCAGAGGTTATAACCTCAGAATTAAAGGTTGCTCTTTTAGAAAGGAGGCAAGGAGGAACTTCTTTGGTCAGGGGGTAGTAATTAATCTGTGAAACTCATTGCCACAGAGGGCTGTGGAGGCCAAGTTGGTGGATATTTTTAAGGCAGAGATAGACAAATTCTTGATTTGATCAGGTGTCAATTGTTATGGGGAGAAGGCAGGAAAATGGGATTAGGAGGCAGAGGTCAGCCATGATTGAATGGCAGAGACGACTCGATGGGCCGAATGGCCAATTCTACTCCTTTAACTTGTGAACTTGTGAATCCATAGAATTTTAGCGACATTCTCTATTCTGAGCGATTCCTATTAAGAATGTGTGGACCAGCCCAATTTTTGAGGCCACCGGCTAAAATCACAAAAGGATGATCTTCATTCATGAAGTGTTGGAGGACCTCTATTCATTGATACAACCAAACATGCATTGCTCACTGCTGAGTCACCAAAAAAGGACCAGAAGATTTAACATTTATCCATGGACTGTACCAGGGGAACCTTGGTGGATTAGCCAAATTGCAAGCCATTCTTTCACTTGAGGTTCTTTGCCACGCATCTCAATTTTAATTTGATATTTTTCTCAGGCAGATGGCGCAGGAAACCATCAGATTTTGAAGAAACCATCCTTAGAATTTAGGAGCTGTTGATTGCAACCACGTGAAGTTAGGTTTTAACAGAAGGAAACTGTAGGAAGGCTACTGTGCAAGAACATCTGCTACTCATATAACTGCTGACACCTTTTATATGAATGAATGGCACTGCAATTAAGTACCTAATGAAGTGCACATGAAGTTAAGATGGGAACTGAATAAGTTATTCCAATTTTTCATTAGCTCTCAATAGCCCTAGGGTTATCTAGTTGTAGAGATCCAGTCCTTTCTTGAGAATTGTGATATGGATTTTGAAACTCAAAATTGTACAGTCAATTAAAGCATTGTATACATCTACGTTTTGTATCTAGTTCAAAAGACAGAATGTTCCACGCCACATTTATGGCTATCCCATTCCATGGGAGCCTTGAAACACAGTTGTACATTTGGGCCATCTAAGTGTGGACCTTTTCTAAAGGAGTATCCCCACTTCCCCCACACACCAAACAATAAACACCATGAGCCATGTACTCCAGGACATACAGATCTCCCCACCATCCTGCTGGCATGTGAGGCTACAGGCACGGGGCCAGATCACCACAGTCAGCAAGTTGCCTTGAAGGAACACCATAGATTCACTTGATTGATCCCATGACAAAGGATCCTGATGTAGCAAATGTTGCACATTAGGGAATTGGGAGGTTATTTTGTTTGGAAATAATTAACAGATTAGACGCTGATTAGAAGGTATCACAAAATGCTGGAGTAACTCGGCAGGACAGGCAGCATCTTGGAGAGAAGGGATGGGTGACGTTTCGGGTTGAGACACTTCTTCAGATGCTGAATAGATGTTTCCTCTGAGTTAAGAGTCTGCAATTGGGGGCATTGTTTAATGAGAAGGGGTCAGCCATGTAGCACTAAATTGAGATTTTTTTTTCTTTGTACATGCTAATTTAAGCAGGTTAATTTCAAATAACATGTTTCCAATTCCAAGGGATAACACATTGGAGAAACTCAGGGGGCTGAAGATAGACAAGTTGTCAGGAATTGAAAAGCATGTTAGATTTTAAAGGAAGTTGCAGCAGACATAGTGACATTTATCATAACTATGTTATACACCAGGAGGGTTCCAGGAGATTGGAAAAAAAAAAAAAAAGTTGCACCCTCGTTTAAAAAAAAGGAGAATGGCAGAAGGCAGGAAAATTCAAGCCAGTCTGAAGAAGGGTTTCAACCTGAAACATCACGCTCTTTTTCTCCAGAGAAGCTGCCTGACCTGTTGACTTCATACCACTCTAACTTCATACCAATTTGTTTCATAGCTATTATTAGCAGGATGCTAATTGAGGAGGAAATACCTCACACTTAGGAAAACTGAATATAAGTAAATCAAGTCAACATGGTTCTACAAAAGGTCAAACATGTTGGATAAATTTGCTCAAATTCTTTGAGAATGTAACAGGGAGAGTTCATAAAGGATAAGCTTTAGCAGTAGTATATTTAAATTTCCAGAAGGCATTTAACAAGGTTCCACATCGGAGGCTGGTGTATAACTCAAATTCCCATGCTATCAGAGTAAGTGTGTTAGAATGGATTGAGAAATGGCAGTCTCATACAAAAATAATTGGAATAAATGGTCATTTTTACACTTTAAAGGTGTAACTAGTGGAGGAAGGAACAGTATGTAAGGTTCCAAATTTGCTAATTTTACAAAAGTAGATAGAAAGGCATGTTGTGGGCAAAAGATTGACAAATGGAGTTTAATGTTGAGAAGTACATTCTGACTAATTGCTAACCGTTATTCATTCAATGGCAGTGGCAACGTTGGTGAATTTAAAGAGGGCGTCTGGTCATACAGTCATGAGTTTAGCGAGAGTACCGGGCGGCACGGTAGCGCAGCGGTAGAGTTGCTGCTTTACAGCGAATGCAGCGCCGGAGATTCAGGTTCGATCCTGACTATGGGTGCTGCACTGTAAGGAGTTTGTACGTTCTCCCCGTGACCTGCGTGGGTTTTCTCCGAGATCTTCGGTTTCCTCCCACACTCCAAAGACGTACAGGTATGTAGGTTAATTGGCTGGGTAAATGTAAAAATTGTCCCTAGTGGGTGTAGGATAGTGTTAATGTACGGGGATCGCTGGGCGGCATGGACTTGGTGGGCCGAAAAGGCCTGTTTCCGGCTGTATATATATGATATGATATGATAAGAATACTGAGCGTGCCAGATTTGAGGTGCCACTGTACTAATCAGCAAGGATGAGATGTTGGTGCCAATGCGTACTGATTGAGATCTAATGATTTGGAAGTCAAGGATCCAGAATAGGGATGAGCAGAGACCCAGTTCCCCTAGTTTGATGATGAGTCTGGAAAGGGTTATAATGATGAACACAAAGCTAGAGTTGATGAGTAAAAGTGGTCTGGTGTTTTCTCAGTTTTTGGCGTACTGTGAACTCTCAGCATCTGGCATTAGGATCTCTACTTTGCGATTATTATGAAACTTATGAACTGCTTTATGATCATGCAGCTCTAAATTTTGGAAAACCACCCTTTTCCATTGTGGAAACTTAATTATTGTGAGTCATCAATGCTCCCTCTTTGAACGCCTCCCGCTTCCCTGACAAAGAATAATCTGAATAAATTTGAAGAAAGCTGCCCACTCAATACATTTTATTCTGATTTCTTCCTGTTTAATACTATTATAGTTGAAATCCCCTAATACAGCGCTGTTGTTTTAGCATTCCTCAGACCTTTGCCTAGATATTTTCTCTTCTGTCATTGTTCAAGGAATGATAATATACTCACGTCAATGTTTTTTTGTTCGGAGCATATAAAATCAATTATTGATCCGTCCAACATATTTTCCCTTCTCCTAGCTCAGACGTCTTTAATCCACATTATGACCATCACCTTGTCCTTTCTTATCCACCTATTTTGCTGTTACGTTCATTGATCAGAATTAATGAGCTGCTCTGTATTCTCTTCAAGTTATGTTTCAGTAAATCTCTGATGTCATCCTTCTACCTATTTGGGTGCATTCTCAAAATATCTGCCTTATTCACCTGCTTTGGAAGATACATCATAAAGCACTGCCAACATTATTGCTGCCTATGTTCTGGCCTTTGTTTTCTCTGTATTCCAGGTTCTTTGTCTTCATTTCCAGTGCTGCTTCACTCATTTCTGAATCCATACTTATAGAGTCATAGGTAACCCAGCCGAACTTACCCACATCCACACTAGTCCCACATGCCTGCGTTTGGTCCATATCCCGCTAAACCTGTCCTATCCATATACCTGTCTAATTGTTTCTTAAACGATGGAATAATCCCTGCCTCTACTACCTCCTTTGGCAGCTCGTTCCATACACCCACCACCCTTTGTGTGAAAAGGTTACCCCTCAGATTTCTATTAAATCTTTTCCCCTCACCTTAAATCCATGTCCTTTGGTTCTTGATTCCCCTACTCTGGGAAAGAGACTGTGCATCTACCCAATTTATTCATCTCATGATTTTATATACTTCTGTAGGATTATCCTTCATCATCCTGCACTCGAAGGTATAGACTCCCAGCTTGCTCAGCCTCTCCCTGTAGCTCAGACCCTCGAGCCCTGGCAACATCCTCGTAAATATTCTCTGTACCCTTTCCAACTTGACAACGTCTGTCTGTCTGTCTGTCTGTCTGTCTGTCTGTCTGTCTGTCTGTCTGTCTGTCTGTCTGTCTGTCTGTCTGTCTGTCTGTCTGTCTGTCTGTCTGTCTGTCTGTCTGTCTGTCTCTAACTCTCTTCTTGTTGGTTTGTCAGTTTGCTTGATCCTGAAATAGAGCCAAAATGGTACACGATAGCACAACAATGTTAGGCCCAGCTAACTCACCATTGTCATGGGGGTGCTATGGAGGAAGTTTCATTCAAATTGGTGTTATATTTTTAAAGTTATTCACATTTTAAGGTTTAAAAAACTGCGCATGCGCAGTTGGGGCCCGTTGGTCTGATACTTACGTAGGATGGTTGCCGGTTCCGAACGTGCGCAGAAAAAATTGTTCCGCTCCTGCGCACTTGGTTACATAAGTATCAGTTGATCTGATACTTACATAAGATGGCTGCCGGATCTGCGCGTGCACAGAACAAAGGGGTCCGTGCCTGTGCACTTGGGGAGGGAGGAGGGAGGGGGGAGTGCTGGAGAGCCCCTAAGAGTGGGGGGGGGTTGAGGGGAGGAGGAGGGATAAGGGGGGTTGAGGGTGGGTGGAGTGGATGAGGGGGGCAGGGGAGGAGGAGGGCATGGGAGGAGGGGGGAAAAGGGGGGTTATGGGGGGATGGAGTGGGTGAGGAGGGGAGGGGAGTTGAGAGGGGAATGAATGCGTGAGTGGGGGGGAGGGGAGGAGGGGGGATAAGGGGGGTTCAGGGGGGATCGAGTGGGTGAGTCTGGGGAGGAAGGGAGGCGGGGGGATAAGGGGGGTTGTGGGGATATAGAGTGGGTGAGTGGAGGGGAGGGGGAGAGGGGAGGGGGGGAGTGGGGAGGATTGGCACCCGGCTGCAGAGGGTCCAACAAGATGGCCATCGCCGCTGTTCACCGACGATCGCCGCCGTGCTGCAGGAGAGGTTTTGGGTCCACGGCTCGCTCTGGCTGCAGCGCTGACGGTACAGGGCCGAGGTGAGTGACTCCCTCTCCCCTTCCCTATCTCTCCTTGTCCACCCATGGCCCCGGGGGACACTCCCTGCCCAGCAACGGACTTCGTCAGTTGGAGAGGGTTGCCAGGCCTGCAGGATCATCAGTTGGGGGTTGTCCCAGGAGAGGCCCGCAGGACAGATTTGAACCCAACAGGTCCTCCTCAGTCTTGTCTTTCCTATCACAAGCTGCCCAGACGTGAACACAATACTCCAAATGCAGCCTCACCGGTGTCTTACATAACTGCAACATGACGTCCCAACTTCTATACTCAAGTCAAGTCAAATTTATTTGTCACATACACATACACGATGTGCAGTCAAATGAAAGTGGCAATGCCTGCGGGTTGTGCACAAAAACAATTACAGTTACAGCATATAAATAAAGTTAATAAGTTACTATTAGTGTCGACAAAAATTTAGTCTCTGGGGTTATAAAAGTTGACAGTCCTGATGGCCTGCAGGAAGAAGCTCCGTCTCATCCTCTCCGTTTTCACAGCGTGACAGCGGAGGCGTTTGCCTGATCGTAGCATCTGGAACAGTCCGTTACTGGGGTGGCAGGGGTCCCTCATGATCTTGCTTGCTCTGGATCTGCACCTCCTGATGTATAGGTCCTGCAGGGGGACGAGTGTAGTTCCCATGGTGCGTTCTGCCGAACGCACTACTCTCTGCAGGGCTATCCTGTCCTGGGCAGAGCTGTTCCCAAACCAGACTGCAATGTTGCCGGACAGGATGCTCTCTACAGCCCCAGAGTAGAAGCAATGAAGGATCCTCAGAGACACTCTGAATTTCCTCAGTTGTCTAAGGTGGTAAAGGCGCTGCTTAGCCTTACCCACCAGTGCGGCAATGTGCGTTGCCCACGTCAGATCCTCTGCGATGCGGACTCCCAACTATTTGAAACTGCTCACCCTATCCCCAATAGACCCATTTATCTCCAGTGGCGTGTACATCCTTGGATGTTTAGCCCTTCTGAAGTCCACAATCAGCTCCTTTGTTTTAGTGACATTCAAGAGGAGGCTATTGTCCTGACACCAGAGTGCCAGATCAGCCACCTCCTCCCGGTAGGCCTTCTCATCGTTGTTGGAGATCCGGCCCACCACCACAGTGTCATCAGCAAACTTGATGATGGAGTTTGAGCTGAACCTGGCCCCACAGTCATGTGTGTACAGGGAGTACAGTAGGGGGCTAAGGACGCAGCCCTGGGGGGATCCTATGTTCAGGGTGAGGGAGCTAGATGTGTGTTCCCCCATCCTGACCACTTGGGGCCTGGTGGTGAGAAAGTCCAGGACCCAGGCACACAGAGGGGTGCTAAGCCCCAGTTCCAGCAGCTTCTCAACCAGTCTGCTAGGGACTATTGTGTTGAATGCTGAACTAAAGTCAATGAACAGCATCCTCACATAGCCCCCCTGGCTGTCCAGATGAGAGAGAGCGGTGTATAGAACCTGGGAGACCGCATCATCCGTGGACCTGTTCGGACGGTATGCGAACTGTAGTGGGTCCATGTTGCGAGGAAGGAGGGCGCAGATGTGCTTCTTGACTAGCCTCTCAAAGCATTTCATGACAACTGAGGTGAGGGCCACCGGTCGGTAGTCATTTAAACACGCTGGAGAGGCATTCTTTGGCACCGGTACAATGATGGATCTTTTGAAGCATGCAGGGACCACAGACTTTGCCAAGGAGAGGTTGAATATTGTGGCGAGCACTGGAGCAAGCTGAGTAGCACAAGACGTTAGTACTCGCCCAGATATACCATCTGGGCCTCCAGCTTTCCTCGTGTTCACACGCGTCAGAGCCCACCTCACCTCATGCTTGGACACCGAGAATGTGTGCACATCCCCGGCGGTGGATCCCCCTCCAGCCTCTGGCTGATGAAGGCCAATGTGCCAAAAGCCTTTTTGACCTTGACTGGTGTTTCCATTCTGCTGACAAGCTAAAGCAAATTCTCCACAATAGCAATAGAAAACCTCACAAAGAAATTGACCAGTGCAACTGCAGATGAATTTGATAAAAGTACAGTTTCAGGTTGAGCAAGGGGGGATCCCGAAGGAGGAATGAAGTTCTGGAAGCAGAAAAAAATACATGTAGGTTGAGTATATCAAGGTGATGCAGCAATCTGAATAAAGGAGTCAGAGAGTAGCTCTGTCAATGACAATTGCTATAAAATGCAATATCAGAAATTAAGCTACATCGAGCTGAATGACAGTGCAGAGGAAAAGCTGCATAGAGCTAACAGTGGTTAGTTTGCATTCTATAGTCCATCTTTTCATTTAATTGTGAAAAAGACCAAAAATACAACATTATTGTCATAAGAATGAGGATCCTGGGCAATGTAGAATTTTCCACCAATCTTTTCCCATAGTCTTTTAAAAAATACGCGTCCAAACTCAATTCATTTGGGGTAACTTTTCCACACAAAGTGTATAGAACGAGCTTGCCAGAGGAGGAGTTGAGGCAGGACTATTGCAACGTTTAAGAAACAATTAGACAGGTACGTATCAATGTGTGGAAGAAATTAATTTAGAGGGAAATTAAAGGAAAAAGAAAAGCGGAGACTTCACAGCAGAATTAACCGACAGTTATACTGTACAGTAAATAACTTCTGTTTTTTGTTAGACACAACTATATGAAAATATACTAGTTACTACTTGGGTACCAATTATTTCATTAGTCATTAGTCAGGGAGAATGGTCGGCGTGGACTGGTAGGGCCGGACAGGCCTGTTTCCATGCTGTAGTTGTTATATGTTGTTATATATGTGTTATACTTTTTATATATGTTAATCTTATTCAACAACAGATGCTTAATACAAGTCAAACATAATACAATGGCATCTTGACATTATTTTATCTCACCTTTTAAGTGGACTGCACCACTATCGCGCCGAGCCAATCATAAGCCCCCCATTTACTGCGACATTTCTATGCTACTAGTGGTAGGGGGCACGGGTGGTCTACCGTAACTTCCCACAGAGGAAAACAAGCTTCCTTATCTCTGTCTATTATTTCATGTTCACATTTACCATCCACCTTTCAACTCATTCTCAGACACGAGGTAGTGTAAGAAAATAACTGCAGATGCTGATACAAATTGAAGGTATTTATTTCACAAAATGCTGGAGTAACTCAGCAGGTCAGGCAGCATCTTAGGAGAGAAGGAATGGGTGACGATTTGGGTCGAGAACCTTCTTCAGACTGAAGAAGGTTCTCGACCGAAACGTCACCCATTCCTTCTCTCCTGAGATGCTGCCTGACCTGCTGAATTACTCCAGCATTTTGTGAAATAAATACCCAGACATGAGGTAATACGTCTAAATCTTACTTCGCTGATTCCCACGAACCTCTTCTGCACCTGGTCAACGAGAGATGCCAATTGCCACATCCGCACACCCTTTCGTTATCTTGTTCAATTCCGATCAAATTTAAGTAAGAAAGGATATTAATATTTTCTTCTTCCACACAATGTAAAATAGTGCTTTATTCCTTCCACCTTATTGCATATGCTTAGTATTCCTTCAACTGATTCACTGCATCCTATTGTTCTCGATAAAGACACTGTCGATACTGAGCCTTCTCTCTCCTGTACAGAGCCAATCTGCCTTAAAGTGTAGCATTTCTTCTATTCCCAGGAAAATGAATAATTCCTCAAAAGTTGAAGACATTGGAGTCATTTTAAAGATATCTTCACTTGTTAAGGATGCCTGAATATGAATACAATTCTTATGGTAAGCAAAATGTTATTTTAATCAGTGCATAATTAAGGAAGGTTAAAATATTGTAAGGTAATCTGCTTTTTTCCTTTCAGAATTGCTATTCAAGGTCATTGGAAGTTCACTGACACATTTCTGTCCATGGATACAAAGCAGTAAAGTGGAACTTGCTTGAATATCCTTCAAAGAAACACCACATCCTACGAACAGAACTGTGAAAATCAAAATCCTCTTTCAAAAAAGCTCTGAACCAAAACAATATCCTGGTACTGCTTTAATACAATGAGCTTTTGATTCTTTATTCCTACAGAGCTAATTTCAGACATTAATGATTCATAAGTTCATTAGTACTAGGCACTGAATTAGGCCATTCGGCTCATCAAGTCTACTCCGCCATTCAATCATGGCTGATCTATCTTTCTCTCTCAAACCCATTCTCCTGCCTTTGCCCCATAATCCCTGACACCCTTCCCAATCACAAACCTGTCTATCTCTGCCTTGAAATATCCATTGCCAGCCTCTATTGACAGACTTTAAACAGCCAACATCATCAAAGAGCCACACCATACTGGCCACATTCTCATTTCACTCCTACCATCAGGAAGAATTCTGAACAAGTTGGAGTTTATTCTTAGATTATAGCTTTTACTTGGAAATTAATATTCCATATCAAATTCACAAGGTTTAAAGTTCACATGTGTACGAATTTAATTCCAATTACAAGCAAAAGGCACAAGAGTGCCCCTACTGGAAAAAGTTAATTCTATAAGAAAAATATAGAAACATGGAAAATAGGTGCAGGAGTAGGCCATTCGGCCCTTTGAGCCAGCACCACCATTCAATATGATCATGGCTGATCATCCAAAATCAGAACTCCGTTCCTGCTTTTTCCCCATATCCCTTCATTCTGTTTGCCCTAAGACCTAAATCTAACTCTAAGAGTAAAATCTAACTCTATAATCAAAAAATAATTAAAATGCATGTGATGATAACAGAAAAGCCACACAAAAGTCTAATGATTCAAAAACTCAATATATGTGCGTCATTTGAAGTCCAAGGCAAAAACAAGTAAATCTTTATAATGTCAACACTTATAAATTCACTGAAATATGTACAGATATTAACAATAAATATACAATACAATTGGGAAACACAATCAACTCTGAAAGAAATGAAACAAAGAACAACAAAAATTAATCAGATGAAATTTAAACAAAATACCTGCATGAAGGAATCATGAAAGCACTTGGTTCATAAGCATTTTTATAGCACTGTAACAATCCACCAAGGTGATTGTTCTTCTGCCTGTGGCCTTCTATCAAATTGATGAAGCACAAATGTAATCACAGGCACACAAATCGAAGCTGGCATAGAATGAGTGGCCCTTCAATTTCCCTTGCTCTTTTGATGAACTTGTAGCAGCTGGTTGATTTTACAGCTCAGTCAAGAAGCACATTTAAGGTCAAGTAAAACAGCAATGAAGAATTAGGCAATTGAGCAAGAGGAAAGTAAATCTTTGAAACAATCAAATATAACACTGCAGAGCAGATTAAGCTATTACCTTTATGCATGTTTCTCTTCGATAATGCCTCAATCAAAACACAATTAGCTTTAAGGCACAGAATTGAAAAATTAAATCAGAAACTAGGAGGTGGTCGGGTTGCAGTGCATACTTTAATAAAGATATTGATTTGAGCTGAAATTATGAGAGAAAATAACAAGGGAATTGATGGCATCTTCACTGCTCGAGGATTACAAAACTGATCTTGCTTTTATTTACCATTGTAAGGATATGGACAACGACTTTGAAATTTTTTATTGGCTTGGTATTGTGTTAAGTAATTCTTTTGATTTCTGATTTTTATTTTGAATCAAAGGAAGGATATAGGTGGAGACAGGAAGATAGAGGGAGATCTGGGAAGGAGGAGGGGACGGGATGGACAGAGGAACTATCTAAAGTTGGAGAAGTCGATGTTCATACCACTGGGCTGCAAACTGCCCAGGTGAAATATGAGGTGCTGTTCCTCCAATTTCCGGTGGGCCTCACTATGGCACTGGAGGAGGTCCATGACAGAAAGGTCAGCCTGGGAATGGGAGGGGGAGTAGAAGTGCTTGGCCACCGGGAGATCAGTTTGGTTAATGCGGACCGAGCGCAGGTGTTCAACGAAGCGATCGCCGAGCCTGCGCTTGGTTTCGCCGATGTAAATCAAGTCAAGTCAAGTCAAGTCAAATTTATTTGTCACATACACATACTCGATGTGCAGTGAAATGAAAGTGGCAATGCCTGCGGGTTGTGCACAAAAATAAGTTGACATCTAGAGCAACGGATGCAATAGATGAGGTTGGAGGAGGTGCAGGTGAACCTTTGTCTCACCTGGAAAGACTGTTTGGGTCCTTGGATGGAGTTGAGGGGAAAGGTAAAGGGACAGGTGTTGCATCTCGTGCGGTTGCAGGGGAAAGTGCCCGGGGTTGGGGTGGTTTGGGTAGGAAGGGACGAGTGGACCAGGGAGTTACGGAGGGAACGGTCTCTGCGGAACGCAGAGAGGGGAGGGGATGGGAAGATATGGCCAGTGGTGGGGTCCCGTTGTAGGTGACGGAAATGTTGGTGGATGATTTGTTGGATCCGTTGGCTGGTGGGGTGGAAGGTGATTCTGTCCCCCTCATTCGCACCTTCCACCCAACCAGCCAGCAGATCCAACAAATGTGTAAGCTGTCACAATGATCAGTTGCATTCAAGTTTAAATCTTAAAGGGATAAAATTTATTTCCCCTTCCTCAGAATTAATATCATAATAAAACTATATTGTTTTGCTTGGGATCATCATGTCACAAAATTACAGAGAGATTCAAAACTGTGTCAGACAGATTTTAGTATGGCAATCAAAGTGAGATATTATCCTCTTTGGGTACAAGATAGACAACTGGAATATGTTCTTATTGATGGAGACAATGGAGCAACAAAGAGATTTATCAGACCATGTATGGATATTATTTAAAAGCTGTTCATAGCCATTGGTGTGAGACCTTTTAACTCAAGGGGATTTTAAGGTAAACAGTATAGACCTTAGTCAGATCTTATGAAAGCACAGAATGAGGTCATTTGAGCCAAACATGTCCCCTTGTCAGATCCTGGGGACTAATACTATTTGTCTTATTGTCCCCTCATTATTTCCCTGTAGCGCTGCATTATATTTCCTCTCACACAAGCCCATCAACATCTCTTTGATTTATGTTTGCCATTTGTTTACACTAAAGTTTAAATTGCCGGTAAACAATTAACCTACAGGCAAGTCTTTGGAATGAGGGAGAAAACCAGAGCACCCAAAGAGTACACAAGCAGCCACAGAATGTGCAAATTCCTGCACCCAAGGTCAGCATACCGTAGCGCCACAATTTTTGCACCGCCTTAATCACACCGCTGGACGCTTGCCGAAAATGATGTTTTTATTTAATTCGGTCGTGTATGTTTTAAGTTACAGAGGTTTAAAACTCAGAACCTTTTTTCTCTCAGTTATTTCGGCTGATTTCGGCAAAAACGGTGAACCGTAGCACCACGGTTTTTGCACCGCCTTAATCACCACGCTGAACGCTGGTGGAAAATGATGTTTTTATTTGATTCGGTCGTGCATTTTGTAAGTTACAGAGGTTTTAGTAAAATTAAAAAGATTTCAGCCGTTTTTCTCATTGCCTTCAGCGTGTGACGTCAAAATAAGAGCTCGCGCAACCCCCCTCCTACTGATTTATTGAAGGCTTTCAGCGTGGCGCTGCTGTGCGTATGGGCTCCCCTCTCCTCTCTCCCCTTGCTTCTCTCCTCTCTCCCACACCCGGGAGACCCGGGTGGGGAAAGGGGGGGGTGGGGGAGAGTAAGAGTGTGTCTGGGGGAGAGAGAATGGTGGCGGGGTCTGAGAATGGGGACTGGGGAGGGGGACAACAGGGGTCGTCCGGAGGGGGCTTGGTGGTGGAGGAAATAGGGGTACTGGGAAAAGGGGAGGTCGTGGGGAAAGGGGGGGTGTGGGGAGAGTAAGATTGGGGTTGGGGGAGGAGAGAATGGGGGGTGTGGGAATGGGCCCAACGGGCCCTCTTCGCTAGTATATTACTAAAACTCTCATCTTGTTTGTTCCACCGTTTGTTTGTGCCGTTTGTTTGTGTCCGTTCATCTGGAATTACAGCCAAAACGGTGCACGATAGTATGACAATTTTAGGCCCTCCTTACTCACCATTGTGTTGGGGTCTGCAGTGGCAAGTTTTGTTCAAATTGGTCTTATATTTTTAAAGTTATTGACATTTTAAAGGGGAAGGGGGGGGAGGGGGGAGTGGGGGAAGGGAGGGTGCTACACCAATGCAGGAGAGCTTTGGGCCCAACGTGTCCACCCTGTTCTAGTATTTATATGTATATATATACACGAATGAGCCAGGATGTTGGGCAAAGAACTGGAGAAGTTGGTGTGCTTCCTTGGTCACAGCTATTGTTAAACTGCAGTTGAATCCTGAATCATTCTCTCCATTAAACAGGGATGAGATTGTGAATTCAATGTAAAATTAAATAAATACTGCTAAAAATCATAAAATGCTATTTTTTATGAAATTCCCTACTTGTCCCCTTTTACCAGCAACGAATGAACATATAAATCCTGGAAAATGGCATAAAACAAAGTTTGTCCCCATATTTTGTCAGCAATTCCCCATTCCTCAGACTCAAATCTTTGGTAGCGATACTTGTTAACCCCTTCAGATTTTTCACCTATTAATACAAATAGATGGTAAATACTGTGTGAACTCTGACTTCTTTGAATCACAGGAACATAGAAACATATAAACTAGGTGCAGGAGTAGGCCATTCGGCCCTCCGAGCCAGCTCATATTGACCATTCAATATGATCATGGTTGATCATCCAAAATCAGTACCCCGTTCCTGCTTTCCCCCATATCTCTTGATTCCGTTAGCCCTAAGAGCTAAATCTAACTCTCTCTTGAACACATCCTGGGAATTGGCCTCCACTGCCTTCTGTGGCAGAGAATTCTAATATCCAATAAGTACACTTGGTATTGCAAATTCTGAGCTGAGTGTGACCTTGTAATAGTTAGAATAACAAACTTTATTGCTTTTGTTGTAACAAAGGTGCTGTTAGAGAGGTTTGTGGGATCTGGTACTAATTTGCACCAACCTTGTGTTAATGGATGTAGAGCTTTGTGCCTTGACACAGGCAATGAACTCGGATGCCAGGTATGTGACATTTTCAGTTTGCAGATGGATTGTAAGGCAGTGTGAACCTTTGATGGGAAAAGTTTTATTCCATGTATGACTCTATTTATGTTGCAGTATTAACACGGAATGAGCAAATTTAAAGTTTGGAATATTCTCAAACACCTACCGAAATTCAATTCTCTTTCTAAGAAGTACTGGTGGTATTTGATTCCCTCCCTGATATGATATAAGTCAAGTTGGTTTGCTTTCATCTATAAGCCATGATTGTATCCATGAAATAATAATTTTCCCATTGTGTTCTCAATTTATGCTATTGCAATCACATTAGTCTACATGATGAGGTCAATATTTTTAAATGATACATTAAATGAAATGTATTATTTTCAGAATAGATCCAATTGTTTAATGAAATGCTTTCTAAACCCAGAATAACCATTGTAGTGATAATCCTCAAACACTTTATTTTCTATAATGGACAGTAGTTTATTTTCAGTAGCAGTGCTCTGATCTGCTATGACTTATATATTTTTAAGACAGTAAACCATGTGGTATTTATTATGTTACCATCACGTTATTTTCATTTTGATGTCTTTCATCGGTTGTCTGAAGGCTTCTGAATCTGTGACAGATTTTTTATTTTTCTGGACAATCATCTAACCAAAAATGCTTTCTTAATTATTGCAAACAAAAGTACCTTGAAATATAATATTTAATTTTCATAGATGTACAATTTCCCTGAAGTCTTAGATTGTCATAGGGTTTTGGCAAAGATTTTGCTTCTTACACAAAATTAGGCAAGATTAATAAAGAAGGTTAACATTTAAAAGACGTTTGGGCAGGTGAGTGGATGGGAAAGATTTAAAAGGATACTAGACCAAGTGGACCAATTGGGCCCAAACCTCTCCCGCATTGGTGCAGCACCCTCTCCTCCTCCCCTCCTCCCTCCCCCTCCTCCCCTCCCCCTTCCCCATCCCCTCTCCCTTTCCCCCTTCCCCTCCCCCCTTTCCCCTCCCCCCATTATCCTCCCTCCCCCTCCCTCCCTAGGAAGTAGATTTAAACTTTAAAATGTGAATAACTTTAAAAATATAACACTGATTTTAATGAAACTTCTTCCATTGGCTGTAGTTCAGGAACAAACAAACAAACAAACAAGAGTTTTAGTATATAGATGGGGCAAAAGCGGGAAAAAAGAACTAGCTTAGATGGGGCAATTTGGTTGGCATGGTTGAGTTGGGCCGAATGGCCTGTTTCCATGCTGTACGGCTCTATTAATGCTGCAGTATTAACATGGAATGAGCTTCTTAAAGTACATTACAGAAGAAAAACAAATGCCAAGCATCAGTGGAAACATTAGAAGACTCTTCAAAATCCAAATTCAGAAATAAGATGTTATTGAATTTCTATTCAGCATTACAACAGTGTGGTGGACAGCTTGATCTGAATAATTAAAAACCCACTTTGGTGTCTGTCATTTTATTTAAAGTCTACCTGCATTAATATCATTCAAAAAAATTGCTGATGCTATAAATCTAAAATAACTGCAGAGAATGTCAGAGTTTCTGTGGAGAAAGACACAGAATTAATCCTTCTATTTGTTACACAATTTAAAGATCCCTGGGTGATTGGTTATCTGATTTGTTCCTCACACTGCCAACTCCCAATCACTTCACCTTGACCCAAATGAACTTTCTCCAACTAATCCTAACTCTATTCATCACCAAGTTATCTCCATACCATCATTACTCTTACCCTCACACCCCTACAGAAACCTAATTTTTATTGGATCCTTTCAGGTGCAGTATAATTTCAGCCTTCTCAAAATTAAAATGATATGCATAGGAAAGAACTGCAGATGCTGATTTAAACCAAAGATAGACATAAAAGAGCTGGAGTAACTCAGCGGGACAGGCAGCATCTCTGGAGAGAAGGAATGGGTGACAACTGAAGAAGGGTTTTGAGCTGAAACATCACATTCCTTCTCTCCAGAGATGCCGCCTGTCCCACTGTGTTAAAATGACATGTAATGGTACAGGAAATACCAAGAATATGCTGTTTACCCCCTTATGCTTCTTCTGCCATTCAGTAAGATAATGATTCATCATTTACTTTCCTGCTCAAACCATATTTCCATGATTCCCTTAATATCTAATAATATATAGATCCATATACAGTTTAATTTAAAGATACAACGGGGAAACAGGCCCTTTGGCCCACAGAGTCCATGCCAACCATTGATCACCCGTTCACGGTAGTTTGGTGTTATCACACTTTCTTATCCACTCCTTACACAATCGGGGCAATTTACAGAGACAAATTAACCTACAAACCCACTCATCTTTGGGATTTGGAAGGAAACCAAAGCACTTGGAGGAATCCCAGGTAGTAACAGGGAGAATGTGCAAACTCCACATAGACAACTTGAGGTCAGGATAAAACCCTGGTCTCTCGCGCTGTAGGGCAGCAACTCTACTAGCTGCGTCACTGTGCCGCCTTTGAATATATTCAAAGATTCACTATTTTTTCAGTTACAGTGCGGAAGCAGGCCCATCGGGCCACCGAGTCCGTACCGACCAGCGATCCCCGCACATTAACACCATCCCACACACACTTTGGAGTGTGGGAGAAAACCGAAGATCTCGGAGAAAACCCACGCCGTCACGGGGAGAACGTACAAACTCTGTATAGACAACACCCATGGTCGGGATCGAACATGGGTCTCTGGCACTGTAAGGCAGCAACTTTACCGTTGCGCCACCGTGCCGCCCATAACTCTTATATAATTCTAACGATTTTGCTTGTGAATCCTACGCACCGCAGTGATTAATCCAAGTATAAGACAATCATGAAGAAAATAGTAAATGCAAACAATCACTATTAATTACCAGCCACGAGGGAGCTCTCTGTAACTAAGATTGAACAGAGAAGGCATCTTTTTATGAAATGTTTATAGCCTTACCAATTATTTAAAAAAATATAATTGCAATCTTTAAAAAAACTAGTATACTTTTTGCCGCACAGGAAAGCAAAGTTATTATTTTTTATTAGTTTTTCTTGCAGCACCTCATCATTTCACTGATATATATAATGTTATGTCAAGCATAAGTAGGAAACAGTGGCTAAATCAATTTAAACAAGAGACTAGATTATGCTGAGAATTGGCAGCAGTTCAATATGTAACTACTGGCATCTCTCATCATAGGTATCAGCATATTTAGGATTCTTGTGGGATCACAAAAGTTCCAAACGTGGCCTCTGCTATTCTCCAATACCTCTCCAACTACATTTCAATATTCTACATGGAGTCCAGTGGTGGAAGACAGCCTTGCTGCATCTCCCCCATTAATTGTTTTAGAGACTGCCTCCTGAAACTGTGCCGTGTTAGATGTTACAGGGGCAACAAACCCAATCACTTCATTGGAGAGGGCGGCTTGTAAATGATCTCCATAGGTATGAGATAAGCTACATTGTTTTTGATTAATTTAATCTAGTGATATGATTTTAATTAAATAAAAATATATTTAAGTATTTCGGTACTTTGAATAATTCTTAAATATATTCAGTTGTTTCACTAATTTTAAGCATTTTGTTAAGGCTTCTCAATATTTTAGAGTGTTTGGAATGACTTGTGGGATCTGCAACTGTCTAGTATTTACAACATAGTCGGTGGCAGAACAATTTGGTTTATTATTTATTTCTGATATTTAGAATAACCATGCATTTAATTCTCAGACAGTAAACATTCGCACAAATCTGTATTTATTTATGTGGATGCAGCTGTGTCACAGTTTGATGCAGGAAATTTTAAGCACGAAACAAATGTACGACATTATGTACCGTTCTCATACAACCCATGAAAGCCCCATCCTTCAATTTCACATTAATCCATGGGAATGTGTTTCAAATTTCCAACTGAAATGCTTGAAACAAAAGAATTGACTATTTGTCACAGGTGGTCCTTAAACAAACAGATACATCCTTCCCTCAGTAGGCATTTCAACTCAACAATTCAGTTACAAAAATGTGATCATTGGCCCATTTTATGTTTGATTTTCAAAGTGCCAGTATCAATCAGAAAATCAATAAAGGAAAAGGCATTGGATGTCAGTTTCGTAAATCTGTTTACAGAAAACAGATTGCGGCTTGCAATGATGATTACAGGGTTATGATTGTTGTTACCGTTGTGACATACATCTTAACCTTTCTGCCAGATTCATTTATGGCTATCACACTTCCTTGTGTCACTCATCCGAAGCACATTGGAATGCACTTCACACTTCAGTAATTGAGGCAGATTTTTTCCCCACTTAACAAGCTTTGCAAATCTTAACTTTGCATAGGAGCAATCACTTTCCCTCACGAAGTTATACTGTTGCTAAAATGTCATTAATTCAACACGAAAGCATTGAAAATGAATTATACAAGGTAACTGCAGGTTTCATTTAATATCAATTGACAGAAGAACTACTCATCATACAGCCTTCATTGGGTGACATGGTGGCACAGTGGTAGAGTTGCTGTCTTACAGCGCCAGAGACCCCAGTTAGATCCTGACTATGGGTGCTTGTCTGTACAGAGTTTGTAGGTTAATTTGTAGGTTAATTGGATTGGTTTCCATGTAAATTGTTCCTAGTGTAGGACAGTATCAGTGTGTGGGAATTGCTGGTCTGGACAGACTCGGGGGGGGGGGGGGGGGGGGAGATGAAAGGCCTGTTTCCATACTGTATCTCTGAACAAAACTAAATCCATTACATAACCCATAAATAATCAGGCAAATGCAGATGACTGCTTATTTTTGCAAATTCTTGGTCACTATGTATTTGTAACTTGTTTTGAGGGCAGTGTACTTTGTCTTATTCTTTATTGCAAGTCAACTTTTTTTCTTTCTTTTGCAAAGCCCAGGAAATAAAAGACAAAAATGTGTTACAATAAAGTGGTCAATTTTCAAAAGGACATGGATAAGGATTTGATACTTGTAATATCGATAAAAGAATTTCCTGATTTCCTGCCATAAATCTGGCAAAAGACCCAGATGTATATGGCTGATTGCTTTTAAGGTCATAAGAAATAGGAGTAAAATTAGGCCATTCAGCCCATCAAGTCTACTCTGCCATTCAGTTATGGCTGATCTATTTCTCCCTTCTTACCCCATTCTCTTGCCTTCTCCCCATAACCTCTAACACCTGAACTAATCAAGAATCTATCTATCTCTGCCTTAAAAATATCCACTGACTTGGTCTCTACAGCCTTCTGTGGCAAAGAATTTCACAGAATCACCACCCTCTGACTAAAGAAGTTTCTCATCATCTCGTTCCTAAAAGAACGTCCTTTAATTCTGTGGCTCTGACCTCTAGTTCTAGACTCTCCCACTAATGGAAACATCCTCTCCACATCCATTCAATCCTAGTCTTTCATTATTCTGTATGTTTCAGAGGTCCCCCCTCAATCTTCTGAACCACAATGAGTACAGCAGGCTCAGTGCCAACAAACGCTCATCATTGGTTAACCTACTCATTCCTGGGATCATTCTTGTAAACCTCCTCTGGATCCTCTCCAGAGCCAGCACATCCTTCCTCAGATAGAGTGCCCAAAATTGCTCACAATATTCCAAATGTGGCTTTACCAGCGCTTTATAGAACCTCAGCATTACATCCCTGTTTTTGTATACAAGCCCTCTTGAAATAAATGCCAGCATTGAGTTTGCTTTCTTTACTATTGATTCGACTTGCAGATTAACTTTTAGGGAATCTTGCACCAGCACTCCCAAGTCCCTTTGCACCTCCAGTTTCTGGATTCTCATCCCATTTAGAAAATAGTCTATGCCTTTATTCCTACTTCCAAAATGCATGACTCCACACTTGCTACGCTATATTCTATCTGCCACTTCTCTGCCCACTCTCTCAACCTGTCCTTCTGCTGAGTCCCTGCTTTCTCTACACTACCGGCCCCTCCACCTATTTTCGTATCATCCGCGACCTTTGCCACAAAGCCTTTAATCCCCTCTTCCAAATCATTAATATACAACGTGAAGAGTAATGGCTCCAGCACCGACCTTTGCGGAACTTCCGTCATTGGCAGCCCCCTTTCTTGCCACTCTTTGTCTTCTGCTATCCAGCCAACCTGCTATCCATGCTAGTATCTGCTCTTTGATACCTTGGCTCTCATCTTCCGAAACAGCCTAAGGTGTGGTATCTATTCGAAGGGTTTCTGAAAATCTAAGGAAACAAAATCCACTGACTCTCCTTAGTCTGCCCTGCTATTTGCTTCTTCAAAGAATACCAGCAAATTTGCCAAGCAAAACCTCCCCTTCATAAAGCCATGCTGACTTCTGCCTATTTTATCATGAACTTCCAAGTACTCCGTAACCCCACCCTTTATAATGGACTCTAAAATTTTACCAACCACCGAAGTCAGATTAACCAGCCTATAGTTCCCACTATTCCGCCTTAGACTATAGACAATAGAAAATAGGTGCAGGAGAAGGCCATTCAGCCCTTCGAGCCAGCACCACCATTCAATGTGATCATGGCTGATCATTCTCAATCAGTACCCCGTTCCTGCCTTCTCCCCATACCCCCTGACTCCACTGTCCTTAAGAGCTCTATCTAGCTCTCTCTTGAATGTATTCAGAGAATTGGCCTCCACTGCCCTCCACTGCCCTCTTGCTCCCTTTTTGTGCAGCGGGGTAATATTGGCAATTGTTAATTTCATACACTATGTTCACAATATAAAAAATTATTGTACAATTAATTTAATTCTATATATTCACTCATACAGTTTAGTTTAGTTTATTATTGTCACGTATACAAGGGTGCAGTGAAAACCATTTGTCTGCATGCTATCCAGTCAAAGAAAAGTCTACATAAATACAATCAGGTTGTCCACAGTGCACAGATAAAGGATAAAGGGTACAACATTTTGTGCAAGGTATAATTGGTGGCACAGTGGTGCAGCTGTAGAGTTGCTGCCTTACAGTTCAATCCTGACTATGGGTGCTTGTCTGTACGTTTTTCCCGTGACTTGCTTGGGTTTGCTCCGGAATCTCCAGTTTCCTCCCACACCCAAAAACGTACAAGGTCTGCAGGTTAATCAGCCTGGTATAATTATAAGTTGCCTATAGTAAATGTAGGATGGTGTTCGCGTGCAGGGAGCGCTGCTCGGCACGGGCCAAAGGGCCGGTTTCTGTGTAGTATCTCTAAACTAAACTAAATATAACATTGAAGTCTGATAAAGTCTGATTAAAGATACTTCAAAGGTCTCCTTTGAAAAGATAGTTCAAAGTAACAATGCCAATCACACTCCCTCCTCAGACAATGCACCCTTGACATGGTTGAGGGACCATAACATAAGGTCCAGCTACTTGGTGTCCAGTGGTGGCTAAACCCTAGACTGTGATGATGATATTCCAAGAGCAGTTGAAACTTGTCTCAATGTGAATCCCTGGGAATCCCATAGATTGCAGTGTTCTCTATTTTGCAGCTAACTCCAACAAGGAGAATCACATCCCTTTGATGGGTTGTTCTCTAGGATTTCCACCAATTTCCCCTGATATCCATGGCAGGAAATGGGAAGCAGTTGAAGTACATTTCTCATCAAATTTCTCATCCTCATTAAAAACCACAAATTACATGACACGTGGTGAAAACAATGCACTGTCAATTATCATCTAAAAATAGAGTTGATGCAATGGAACAATATGTATTGTACATGATTGAATGAAAACGTTTATTGGCCAAGTATGTACACATACAAGGAATGTGCCTTGGTACTCCGCTCGAAAGTAACAACATGAACTTACAGTAAACAATTAAGAATAAGCATAAAACATTAAAACATTACGAATACATCATTACGATTTAAACATGTCAGTGAAATAAACCAGAGCAAAAAAGGACTGCAGACTTTCGGTTATTGAGTAGAGCTACTACTCGCGGAAAAAAAAGCTGTTTTTATGTCTGGTTGTAGCTGCTTTGACAGTCCGGAGTCGCCTTTCAGAGGGAAGTGTTACAAATAGTTTTTGGCCAGGGTGAGAAGGGTCAGAGATGATCTTGCCCGCTCGCTTCCTGGCCCTTGCAGTCTACAGTTCGTCAATGGGAGGAAGGTTGCAGCCAACAACCTTCTCAGCTGATCGAATGATTCGTTGCAGTCTCCGGATGTCGTGCCTGGTGGCTGAGCCAAACCAGACCATGATAGAGAAGGTGAGGACAGATTCAACGATGGCAGTATAGAATTGGACCATCATTGCCTGTGGCAGATTGTGCTTCCTCAGCTACCGCAGGAAGTACATCCTCTGTTGGACCTTTTTGACTGTGGAGTCGATGGTCGCCCCTCATTTAAGGTCCTTGGAGATGTGACTGTGGTGTTGTTGTTGGTGAGTGGGGGGAGGGGAGGGCGAGCTCTCCTAAAGTCTACAATCAGTTCACTGTCTTAAGAGCATTGAGCTACAGGTTGTTGCGATGGCACCAGGACACCAGCTGAGTCACTTCCTGTCTGTAGGCAGATTTGTCCCCATCCTGGATCAGTCCAATCAGGGTTGTGTCATCCGCAAACTTGAGAAGCTTGACAGAGGAGTCTGTGGAGGTGCAGTCGTTGGTACATTAATAAACAATTATGCATGCATTGCAGTAATTTACTATGCATGACACCTCTGATTGAACAGTGGTATTCCGAGACTCAGATGAATTAGAAAATCTATCCGTGAGCGATACAAGTGAACTGCCTTTTATTCATTTTATGCAGACTATCCCCACAAGCACAACAAGGACCTACATTTTAGTTATTCATACCATACCCAGCAAAGTTAAGGCTGAAGTTAGTTAAAACTCTGCCCCATAAATTCCAGCAACATCTGGTGCAATGAAATTAATATTCTGGACAATACCATTGTTCATCTAATTAATTGCTTACTTGTATTCATTACTAGGCCAAAGAGCTGTGTAAAGAATACACAATGGGGCATAAGGGCAGAAATCGGCTTTCTTTGCGAAATGAATGCAGGATTTGTGATTTGATGCAGAGTGTTTTCCTCAACACATAAATAGTCATGATTGGCATGTATTCATCTCATTCACACTAAACACTCAGTTTATAGTCCTGAACTTTTGAGCTGATGAAGGTTACGTAAAAGAACTCACTCAGACCTTGTTATCCTGATTGGAGCAACCTCTCGGCCTTGATTAGTCTTTGCTGTTGATTTATGAATCTTAATGCCTGGAGTGGTGTGCACAAGTTGGAGCAAACCAGGGATAACTGGAACCAGGCCCGAGCCTCTTTTTAAAGGGAAGGTACCTGATGGTTGCAAATGGAAGTCATCCCATGGCTGGCAGAACACTGCAACAAGACTTGTCCGTTCATACCAGGGTGTTGACCCCCATGATTCTCAGATACTGTTCCAGAGTCAGTTGCTGGATGAGGTGAAGGGGAGTCACTTTGTCCGCTAACATCGTGACTCCTAGGGGTGCAGAAGCCCATCAAATACCAGCAGAGTATTGTTACCATGGAAGTCAAATTCCAGAGGTGTATCTGCAACAATGTAAAAATCACTGAATGAAGTTAGTTAATCACCTGATGGAGGATTGAGATAAGAGAACAGTTTTTCTTCCCTTGCACTAGAAGTATGTACCATTCGTGTCATGCAATACATCCCCAAAACCACCCGACAACAAACATCCCACAGCACCCCCATATACATAACAATACATCTAATATGTAGCAACCCTCCATCTATAGTTCACAACGCTCACAAACTGGCAGATATTCAGCACTGGTCCTATCTATCATGTAATCTTAATCTTCCTGAGACATTTCTCTCTTTCTTGCAGGAGAAAGTGGCATTGAGTCAAAAGCAACAACAGTAGCCTGATGGAGTAGAAACCACCTGCATCCACTCAGTATTCTGGAGCAGATGCTGTCCTTGGAGCAGTCACGCCAGAAGTCATCGCTACCGGAGATATAGGTACTAGGAAAGAGGATTATGGCAAATTCTTCTCATACGTCACCTCACTCTTATTCCACAATCTCTTTTGACTTAAAAGAAACACCAGCTTGACCTCTACAACATCTTCCTTTCTTTCACTTTCAACAGAAAACAGGTGAGGGAAATCTATGTCCACTGAAGGAAGAGGACATCTCAGATGACCTTGGGTGGAAAGGCTCATCTTGGGAGCAGATGTGGCGAAGATGGAGAACTGGAGAGTTTGGGATGGCATCCTTGCTTGAGGCAAGGTGGGAGCTGGTTTATTCAATGGGTTTGTAGTAGATGTCAGTCAATTGTCTGTCCCCTGTTATGGAGACACAGGGATAGGGAAAGGGGAGAGAGCCATCATAGACAGTCCAAGTCAATTTGAGGGCAGGGTGGAAGTTAATAGTAAGGTTGATAAAATTAACGTCCTGCATAGGTGCAGGACCCAAATATCATATAGCACTGCAGAAGTTGCACAACAGCATGACAAGGCTGGATTAACCAATGTCAAAGAAATTGATTATAGTTACACAGACTGCAAGGAAAAGATAGAAACATGGAACTGCAGATGCTGATTTACAAAAAAAGGCACAAAATGCTGAGGCAACTCGGCGGATCTGGCAGCATTTCCGGAGAACATGAATAGGTAACGTTTCAGGACGGGACCCTCCTTCTGACTGATGCTAAGGAGAATGCTCTTTGGCTTCCTACATATATCACAATTGTATCTCAAGAATCAAGGATCAAGTTAAGAGTGGTTTATTGTCATATGTCTCATAATGGAACAATGTAATTCTTACTTGGAGCAGCACAAAAGATATCTAAACCTGGTGTTCTGTAAATACCATAATGAACAACAAAAAAATAAGTTGTGTATACAAAAATTAATAGTGCAAAGACAAAAGCAATGTCCCCAAGTCAACGTAATTCAGAGCTTAGTTGGAGATTGTAGTGCTTTATTAGTCTGATGGTTATTGGCGAAGAAGCTGTTCCAGAACCTGGACATTAGTTTTCAGGCTGCTATACCTTCTTCCTGATGGCAGGAATCAAATAAAAGTGTGGCCAACATGGTCAGGGTCTCCAATGACTCAGGCTACCTTTTTGAGTCAGGGATTCCTGCAGATCCCTTTGATAGTGGAGAGGTTGAGGCAACACTATGTTGAATCTCTTCTGTGCCCTCTGCAAAGCCACCGCATCCTTACTGTGTAGGAAAGAACTGCAGATGCTGGTTTAAATCAAAGGCAGACACAAAATGCTGGAGTAACTCAGCAGGATAGGCAGCATCTCTGGAGAGAAGGAATGCATCCTTACTGTAGTGTGGCAACCAGAACTGCACACAATAATTCATTGCTAGCCTATCAAAGGTTGTCCTTGAACTCAAAAGTTCAGGTTGCTCTTGTCCATCTCAGTTACTGCAGCCACATTTGACGGCTGGCTCAGGTCTTTACTGAAGAAATGACTTCTCAAGCACAGCGCATCAGCAAGCTGGCCACAAGTGATGGGATTGTACCCTTTGTGCACACTGAAATTCAGTAGAGCCCTTCTCCTCCACCCTGGAACATATAAGCTTATTTAGTTGGATTTGTGCTTATTTTTGTTCGCATGAGTGGTTCTAAGTAGCATAATCGCTAAAGCATCTAAATCTGTTGCTAAAATCTGGTGCCAAGCTCCAGGAATATGATCTGTTCCTGTTATTATCCAAGGTATCAACATTTCCACTAGCAGAACAAATACTAATCAATCTCCAAAAAGATCAAATTAACCATGAAATCAATAAAGTAATGCAAGCTATCGAGCAGGGTGGAGGGCCTTATTGTGTAAAACCATCAGTTTCACATGCTTGCTCAACAGTGTGTGCTAAGCATACGCCAAGCCATATTGTCAATTCAACATTACACAAGGATTTCTGATCGTGCAGTGGTACAGTGGGAAAATTTGGCCCAAAGTGCCCACACCGGCCAACGTTCCAGCTATACTAGTCCCACCTGCCCGCATTTAGTCCATATCCCTCCACACATGTCCTTTCCATGTACCTATCTAACTGTTACTTAAATGTTGGGATAGTCTCAGCGACAACTACCTCCTCTGGCAGCTTGTTCCATACACTCACCACCCTCAGATTCCTATTAAATCTTTTCCCCTTCACCATAAGGGCGGCACGGTAGCGCAGCGGTAGAGTTGCTGCTTTACAGCGAATGCAGCGCCGGAGACTCAGGTTCGATCCTGACTACGGGTGCTGCACTGTAAGGAGTTTGTACGTTCTCCCCGTGACCTGCGTGGGTTTTCATATCATCATATATCATATATGTACAGCCGGAAACAGGCCTTTCTCCGAGATCTTCGGTTTCCTCCAACACTCCAAAGACGTACAGGTATGTAGGTTAATTGGCTGGGTAAATGTGAAAAATTGTCCCTAGTGGGTGTAGGATAGTGTTAATGTACGGGGATCGCTGGGCGGCACGGACTTGGTGGGCCGAAAAGGCCTGTTTCCGGCTGTATATATATGATGATATGATAAGCCTATGTTCTCTGATTCTCGATTCACCTACTCTGCAGCATCTACTTTCACCTAAAGCAATGAAAAACTTATCTTACTCTGCGTGCTCCCTGCGTATTCTCCCAGCTATGCTATATTCTGGAAAACCCATATTTGGTAGCAACTAGTTGCCTATCACCTTAATTTAAATTCCTTCACTATTTGCTACACGACTTACTGTGAACTGTTGTAACCCGAAATAAATAAGCAATTACCAAACACTTGTTGAATCAGTTACACAAAATATATGTACACACAACTAATCTATTGATAGACGATGGCCCATTTAAGCAGACTTGTTGGTGGGAGAGAGATTCCTGATGCTAAATGAATGTTGCAATGCTTTGGTTAGAGTATTGAACAAAAAAAGCACTGCCATCAATGTGGTCCTTTTCAATTATGACATTACAAACTGCCTGTTCTGTCAGCTTCCTGAAGTGACACTTATGAAGCCCAAACAACTGTGCTTCTGAGTACAAAACACTGGAGATTCTTGAATCTTGAGCAATAAATAGTGCTGGAGGAACTCAGTGGGTCAGGTATACTCTGTAGAGATTGTGGACTCACTCCTGCTTGCGACTGCGGATATCCAGACCAGACCATCCCACACATCGTGAATGACTGCTCACTGAGGCTTTTCCCTGGTGGCATCAAGGTCATCCACCCAGCAAAAGATGCTGCCCTGGCCTGGATGTTTACCCATGATCTACAACTTTAGGCTGTGCACACCATGCACAAGAAAATGAAGACTCTGTGGTGAGAAATGGACAATGACATTTTAGGATGAGACCTTTCTTCAAACTGATCTATTGTCTGAAGAAGGGTCTCGACCCGAAACGTCACCCATTCCTTCTCTCCCGAGATGCTGCCTGACCTGCTGAGTTACTCCAGCATTTTGTGAATAAATACCTTCGATTTATACCAGCATCTGCAGTTATTTTCTTATACTATATATTGATGTACTTGATTGGCCCAAGCTTATGGGGAGCATCTCTTGGCATTGCTGTAAGACAAATGTTCACTTGAAAAATCTTTAGGGCATAATGGGCACATTTATTTTGAATTGTTAATATTTAAAGTTGAATGACAAGAACATATATTAAAAAACTACCTTCTGAAGACAGTTTCACACTTCACAATTGTTTACCTTCAACGATTTGTTAACGGCCTACGAATTTGTGTCAACAACAAAAGAAATCTACTTATATTTTTAGAAACCAATGAATGCGTTTCTAAAGAAGATTATCTAGTTCTGCACTAAAGTGTGGGAAATCATGGGTTGTGTACAGATATGGAAAATCCTTCCTTGTGTCAATGTTCTGCAGGGACAGTATAATTCCGTCTCTCGTTATTATTCTGTCCACTTCCAATTCATCTATCCATCATTTCTACCCTTGATAATTTACCTTTGCATTTGCTTAAGTTCTAAGCCTTCCGTGGGCATTTCCCTCCATAGTTGAAAATATCTTCAAATGAACACACCACCCCAAATTCTACCCCCACTCACTCCATGCAGCTTAATCTGGACTCCCATCCACTCCCATCCACTCCATCCACCAATAATGATTGTGTTGCCTATCATCTGCTAAACACCACTCTCCAAGGTTTCTTTCCTTCAGTTCTGCCCTCTCTCTTTTTATATCCATCTTGAAATGCACATATTTTTCCAAAGCATTTGGTCACCTTCGTTAATTATCTATTTGGTCAGATTTATTAGGCTGATTTATTTCTCTGTAAAACAGTAAAAGGCATTAAAAGGACCCACATAAATATAAATTAACTAGACCAGGTGGACCTGTTGACCCCAAACCTCTCCTGCATTGGTGCAGCACCCTTTCCTCTTCCCTTCCCTCTCCCCCCCTCCCCATCCGCTCCCCCTTCCCCCTCCCTCCCTCCTCCCTCCCCTCCCCCTCCTCCACTATAGCACATTGGTGGTACCTCACCAACTGATTTGCTTCCAAAATTATGACAATGGCATGATTTCAGGTTCAAAGAGTCATGGCGAGGAATCAAAGCAGTCAAATCTGTGTAGAGCCACACTAGATGGGCAAAGTCCTCAATGAGCATTTCTTCTCTGTTTTTACCGTGGAGAAAGACATGAGGACCGAGGAACTTGGGGCAGTCAATGGAAGTATTTTGAGGGCAGTTAACATCATGGTTGAGGAGGTTCTGAAGGTCCTACCATGTTATGAAGGTAGACAAATCTCATGGACCTGATCAAATATAGCTGAGGACAGTGTAGGAAGCTGAAGATGAAATTGCAAATGCTCTGGCTGTTGATTGAAGACTGGAGGGTGACAAATGTTGTGCCTCCATTCATGAAGGGCTGCAGAGAAAAATTTGGGAACTATAGGCAGTTAGTCCAAGATTTGTGATTGGAAAGTTATTAGAGAGTATTAGAAGGGATTAGATTGGTATGCATTTAGATGGAGTAGAGCTTTAGGGATGGTCAGCATGGTTTTGAACGTGGAAATCTCATGAATCTTATTGAGTTTTTGAAGATGTGACAAAAAAGGTTGATGAGGGCAGAGCTATAGATGTTGGCGAGGCATATGGATTTTGGCGAGGCATGTGATAAGGACCGCATGGTAGGCTGCTCTGGAGGATAGATTGCATGAAATGCAAGGAAACCTAGCCGATTGGATGGAAGCAAGCAGAGGGTGATGGTGGAAGGTTGTTTGATGAATCCACATTTAGGGTATTGTGTTCAGATTTGGTCACCCTGTTATAGGAGAGATGTTAAGCTGGAAAGGGCACAGAGATGATTTACAAGGATGCTGCCAGCACTTGAGGGCCTGAGCTACAGGGCGATGTTGAATAGGCTAAGACTTTATTCCTTGGAGCACGAGGATGTGGGGTGATCTGATAGAAGTGTATAGATTATGAGATGAATAGAAAAGATAAACGCACAGACTCTTTTACCCAGAGTAGGGGAATCAAGAACCAGAGGACATAGGTTGTGGAGGGGGGAAATATTTAATAGGAACCTGAGGCACTTTTTAAAAAATGCAAAGACTGGTTGGTATATGGAATGAGTTGCCAGAGGAGGTAATTGAGGTACGTACTATATTCACATTTAGAAAACACTTGGACAAGTACATGAATAGGATAGGATTAGAGGGACATGGGCCAAACACAGGTAGGTGGGACTAGTGCAGATGGGGCAGCATGGGAAAGTTGGGCCAAAGGGTCTGCTTCCATGCTGTATGACTCTATAGCAATATAACCTTCAGAATTGAAATTGGTTAGCTCTGACTCGATGACATAATTTCAAATGCACACTTACTAGTCACATGCTAAACATGCAAATTAAACCTGCTAAACATGCCCCAAAAAAGAACGAAGAGTTATATGAAGTTAAAACTGATTTTTTAACTTGATAAGTTTGAATTACTGGCAAGCAACAGCCCTCATACTGAAAATTAACATTTCCTGGAGATTTCTTCAGGATGTAATTAGTGTTACAGATTTATTTTTAGATTTTTGTAAACCTTTGGTCTTTTTATGTTAACACTCTGTGACTCTATATCCCAACATTCTTTCTTTTTTTGCTGGAACATGATTTAAATGTAATTATGTTTAAACTCTGTAGGTCAGTGAGGATTTCTCAGGTCAATTGGTTAAATCGATTGGTTGCTAGGACTGCCACAGTTGCTGGAAATGTCACAGATATACAGCTTGGATCGCGATCAGACACCAGATAGCAACAAGTCTCTGCACAAAAATCTACAGAAGTTCTGTGAACAATTGCCAGAGTAGCATGAAGCCAATGCTGCCGCTTCACCAGTAACTCCAAAATCGAGGTCACCGAGAAGCCAATTACTCACTAGAGTGCACAAGTTGGAACTCCAATGGAAATATTCACATTACTTACTGTGTGGCCCTTGGAATGACAGAAGGAATATATAGATTTTTTTGTAGTTTAAAGCAAGATCTCTCAACCAAATAGATGCTCCAGCCAGCAATCACACAAGGGGTCAATGTGGCCTTAGCAATCTGCCATACTTTAAAGGATATGTACGAAGATATATCAGAAAAGTTTCAATAGCATAAAGGTTTTACTTTCAATTTCTTTACACCACTGTGGATATCAATAATTTCACAGTGCTGTACAAGGGTACTGTACTGGAAATGCCATGCTCACCTCAATAGTTTCTGCAATTATTAACTTCAATTCAGCAATTGCTTTGAAGAATGTGAAACAAAGGAGAATAATGGGGAGATTTCAGAGTATTGCAACAAAACAGAAAAGTCAATTGGGTTTATTAGAATGTTTGTTTACTCCCTATCCTTATTCATGAAAATGTACAGACCAAATATTATTTCTATTTTCAATCAGTGATATATTTTTTGCATTTCACTTGATTTGCAAACATTTAAACTGCTTTAAATCAAAATGTACAGCCTTATTTTATTTGCATTCGATGAAGACAATTTAAGTCATTGAGAACCTCAGAAATAATTTTCATTCTCTTAAAATCAAATCCACAATGATATTTAGCCTTGCAGCTACAAAACAAAGTAAACATGGACACCTTTGTAATGTCACTTTTATTGAACCTGCTTTCATATGTTGTCTGAATAAATTGGAAAATGGGTACATTTCATCAAATGTTTCCCAGAGGTTCCAAATGTTCCTGCATTTGAGCTTTTCTTCTTGCACCTCACACCCTCCTCACCAGAGTGTTGAACAATGACGACATTTTGTGCATTATTCTTAGCAAGTACTCTTTCAGATTGTAAATGGTAATGCCCCTTAAATATGAATAATGGCAGTGTTATTGTAATTTGACTGCAATTTTATAAACAGTAGAGGTATCAGACAATAAAAAAATTAAATGTGACAAATCACATAATTTAAACATTGATCTTAATTCAACCAAAATTGTAAACACTCTATTAAGCATTGGAATGCATGTTCAAATGCGTGCCATGTGATGTTTGACAACTATTATATTTCTAGACTTTTAGACTTTAGATTTTAGAGATACAGCGTGGAAACAGGCCCTTCGGCCCACTGAGTCCGCACGGACCAGCGACCATCCTGTACGCTAGCACTATCCACCACACTAGGGACAATTTACAATATACTAAAGCGAATTAACCTACTAATCTGTATGTCATTGGAGTGTGGGAGGAAACCAGAACACCTGGAAAAAAACCCACTAGGTCACAGGGAGAACAAACAAACTCCGTACAGACAGCACCTGTAGTCAGGATCGAACTGGAGTTTCTGCCACTGTAACATAGTAACATAGTAAGGCAGTAACAATGTAAGGCAAGAACTTTACCGTTGTGTCAGTGTACCACCCTTTCTTTATACTTTATTCTTTTGTTCAGTGTTACCTTTCTCTGCACAAACCCCTGCCAAATTAGCTTAAAAGCTCCCATCCTAGCATGAGGAAACCTTCCAAAAGAACAGTGATCCTGACTCTGTTTAGACGGGCATTGGTGTAAATGCAGCAATAAACCCAAGCCAGAGTTATTAGCTGTACTGGAGCTGTAACGGTAAGCACATCACTACCAAATACAAATCTGCCAATGCATAGTGTATATTGTTTTAACATTAACATGACCCTGCACAAACATTGTTAAACACATGTTGCCAATAATCTGAAGCACAAATTCCTACATTGTTCTTTGCTTGATTGCACTCCCTCATTTATCTCCTCCTGCATATATCCTCCTGTACAACATTTACTCCTTGCACGAAGTGCAAATGCAGTTTTAATCATTTATTTATTTAATTCTTTAATAGATGTTGCTGTGCTTTCAGTTTCATCTTCATTCACAATTCTGCCCGTTCTGCTTCACACTCTAATTGCATATATCTGATTAATATTGTGTGTTCAGCACTAGATTGAGATAAGTCATCCTCATTCCTGAGGGACCCACGGAGGATAATGAGAAGAGGAGGAAATGTGGTGACAAGCTGATGCATGTCCCGGAATAGCGGGACTGACATATGATGAAAGAATAGATCGACTGGACTTATATTCACTGGAATTTAGATGGATTTGAGGGGATCTTTTAGAAACATAAAATTCTTAAGGGATTGGACAGGCTAGATGCAGGAAAAATGTTCCCCATGTTGGGGGAGTTCAGAACCAGGGGTCACAGTTTAAGAATAAGGGGTCGGCCATTTTGAGCTGAGATGAGGAAATACGTTTTCACCCAGAGAGTTGTGAAGCTGTGAAATTCTCTGCCACAGAAGGCAGTGGAGGCCAATTCACTGGATGTATGCAAGAGAGAGTTAGATATTCCTCTCAGGGCTAACAGAATCAAGGGATATGGGGAGAAAGCAGGAACGGGGTACTGATTCTGGATGATCAGCCATGATCATATTGAATGGCGGTGCTGACTTGAAGGGCTGAATGACCTACTCCTGCACGTATTTTCTATGTTTCTATGTCACTTACTGGGATGAAACTGACTCTTTATTTCAAACATTAACCTTGCAACCTGTCTGATATTTTGATATCTGCCTCTATTTGCTTTTTGTTTTGGTTCTGCCCACTTTGGAATGGGCTGAGCACATGATTAGGATATTAAGTCCTCAAGTGGTCGGCCGAGAGAACAAAGAGGGACCCAGTTTGGGGGGAGGCACCGAGAAAAAAGAGGGATTCGTGTTGGGGGGACCGCCGTTAGAACAAAGAGGGACAAGACGTGGGGATGGGAGGCAAGAAGGAAGCGGGTTCATACATTGAATACTTTTGTAACTATGTCAACGCCCTATACATGGTGACTCTTTGCATACTTATATATCGTATGCAAAACAAAGAATCCGACTCTACCAAGTACATGTGACAATAAAATTTCAATCTAGTAAGATTGTTCCTTTTTTTTGCACCTATTTCTGCTGTGCCAATAGTACTGGGTAATTCTTCCGCATCTTTAATACATTCATGGGACCAAATGACTTCAATAGTACTGCCATCTCTCACATCGTGGTGCTGTTCAATCAATTCTCCAGTCAACTGGTGAACTCAGAAAATATTGTAACCAAATGTCCAAATAAATCGGAAAACTAAAATTTAAGCACGGTCCATTAACTTTCCTAGCACAATCTTCTTGACAGAAATATCCATGGAAATATTTCTCCACAAAAAAAAGAAATATCCATGGAAATATTTCTGTGACGATTTTATTTATAGAAAACTGTAGCAGAGTAATGTTTCCTACAATGGAAAGACAGGTCAAAAATATAATTATTATTTATATTATCATTAATCCATTATACATATCCATTGATTTTTTTAATGCAAATGTTATGATTTGTTTGTGGAGAAAATCTGACTTAGCCATGAAAACACTTTTATGAAACACATTATTAGGTAACATCTCAATGCAATTGCTCTCTTGTGTTTTTTCACATCAATTACCAGTGATTAATTACAGAAAATCAATTTTATTTTTCAGTTTCTTCTCTGGACACATACAAATATGTCTGAAGAAAAGGCCAGCATTTCAAAAGAGCATCCAGTCCTTTTCATATAGGGATTGGATTGCAGCATGGTTTCAGAACTTCCCCAGTGGGAAAACAGTGAAGAAAGAGATTAACAAGCCATCTTTAGCAATTATTTCTAAGCAGATGAACCATTACTGTGCCAGAAAAACAACAAACGGGAAGAAAAAATGCAAGTCATCTGCACTGTTAGTTCCTTTGCCTAGAAATGCGTCCGCAGATGGTATTTCGATATCCTCTATATATTATTAGCAGCACATGGAACCGAATGGAACTAAACATCAGGAGGCACTCTACGATGGTGGAAGTTGTTCCGATGCTGTGAACATTGCAGTGACAACCTCATTGCCCATAGCACAATGCTGTGGCTGCCCCTATGAAATGTGTGGCTGCTGAAACCATCTCTTAAAAAGCTATAGTGCAATGCAAGCAACACTCTTTCAACTGCTTGGGTGTGCCACTGGTAATGAATGGATATGGGAAAAAATGTGAGAGTCCCTTCCCTGTGAGTCAGAGGAATCTGGACAAGCTGACGAAGAACAGTCCAAAAAGGATGCATGTTTATTGTAGCTAGCGATCACAGAATCTCTCCCAAACTATGGACAGTTGCTCTTGTCAAATGGATTTTTTTTTAAATTAACATTTGGGATCAGGGAATCACTGGCAAGGCCAATTTATATGGTCACGAATGAAGAGGGTTGCAAGAAGTGGTGAACACTGCCCAGTCCATCGCGGGTACTGACCTCCCCTTCATCAAAAGGATCTACAGTAGCTGCCTCAAAAAGGCTGCCAGCATCATCAGCGATGCTGTGAACAAGGGCGGCACGGTAGCGCAGCGGTAGAGTTGCTGCTTTACAGCGAATGCAGCGCCGGAGACTCAGGTTCGATCCTGACTACGGGTGCTGCACTGTAAGGAGTTTGTACGTTCTCCCCGTGACCTGCGTGGGTTTTCTCCGAGATCTTCGGTTTCCTCCCACACTCCAAAGACGTACAAGTATGTAGGTTAATTGGCTGGGTAAATGTAAAAATTGTCCCTAGTGGGTGTAGGATAGTGTTAATGTACGGGGATCGCTGGGCGGCACGGACTTGGAGGGCCGAAAAGGCCTGTTTCCGGCTGTATATATATGATATGATATGATATGATGCACACCACCCTGGCCATACTCTCATTTCACTCCTGCCATCGGGCAAAAAGTATAGGAACCTAAACACTGACATCCGGGTTCAAGAGCAGCTTGTTCCCAACAACCATCAGGCTATTAAACACTACAACCTTTAAATAAGCTCTGAACTACATAGACAAGGGGGCCATTGATTTTGTCTTTGCAGTATTATTGTTTATCGGATATGTATATATATATATATATGTGTGTGTGTGTGTATGTGTGTGTGTGTGTGTGTGTGTGTGTGTGTGTGTGTGTGTGTGTGTGTGTGTGTGTGTGTGTGTGTGCGCGCGCACGTGTACATGTATCTGCATATGTATATAAATACACATACTAAACTTTTATACTGAACTTTTATTTTGTTCTTATCCAGTCACCCTGCTAAAGTGAAAGTATATGAAGTCTCCTCCTGCAACAAAAGTGAAATGTGGCAGAGATAATATCAGGCAACCTGGAGTGATCCTAAGGTTATCATGACCCTGAACTCCACAGGTAGAACTGTCGAAGCAGACACAAGGTTATATTGATGTTTGCAGGAGGTCAGGGTGAAGGTGGCCAAAATGGCAGTTTGACGTTGGGTCTTTGAATACGTTGCTCAGGTGAAGCACGATTTGTAAAAGCTAGTTATTTTGTGAGTATGTACAAAGACAAATTTTGCATGTTGTAGTACCATTGGCAGTATTATCGAGAGTTTTATTTTGGAAAAAAGTGCTGGAAAGAATGAAAATCTTGCAAAAAAAACTGAGAAGATGATTTTTCAAAGGCCACTAAGGCACCCATAATTGAACACAATATTACCCTTTGCAAGGTTTTGAATAACTCAGCATTTTCCTTTGGAGTTACATGAACAAATCTCTTGTCTATAACAGAGCATTTAGTCTTATTGACCAGGGATGAATTGCTAGGCACATAAATAAAAATGCATCTTAACATGGTTAAGCTCATCTTGTTTCACAAATCTCGATCCATTTAGAGTCAGTTTGTACATGCTAAAAATCAATTTATTCAATTCAATGCCTTAATGTCAATGATAGTTCTAGGATCTGTCCCAAAATAGTTTTGGGTCTCTCTTCCACTTCCCCCTCTATTCTTGACCCCTAATTTAAAGCTACTTAAAACAGAAGTTTTATAAAAATTATGGACAGAAAGAATGTTAATGAATTGGCAGCAATTCTGACTATACTGTACATGATTGTGCACATGCAACTAAACATTTTGGCATGCTTTCAATCCCTAACTACATGTACATAATTAATGGCCTCTAAATTGTGTCCTGCCACACAGAGTATTTGACTTGTTTAGTCATTTAGCATCTTGCCAACAGACCATATTATAGCTAATGTCTCATTAGAGCCACTACATTAAAAACTGATGCACATTAGCTAAGCTAAGCTGGCTCATAAAAATACTTAGTGGCTATGTGATTTAGCAATGAATCTTGTTCTAAAATAATCAATAATATCACAGCAAGAATGAGGACAAGGTCAGCAACACATTCATTCCCTTTGAGGCTTTTGTTTAAAATCAGATAAAAACAAAACAAAACTAACAGTATTAAACTATGAAGTGCAGGAGTCAAATTACTTGCTCTAAGTTACTCTAAAGATATGTAATGTTTAAGCTAATGTGTAATATAATATGCAACATGTTTATCATGATCAAATATTGTTAGGGTTTCTTGGTAGACAGAAAATATGTATAGAAAATATTTTTAATATTTCATTAACCAGTCACAAAAATGACACACCATTGAGTCATATTGCACAGAAACAGGCCCTTTGCCCATCATGTCCATGCCAATCAAAATGCTCCATGTAAGCTAGTCCCATTTGCACATGTATGGCACATATCTTTCTAAACCTTTCCTATCCATGTACCTATCCAAATGTCTTTTAACTGTTATATTTGCAACCACTTCCTCTGTCAGCTCATTCCATAAACCCACCACTCTCTAAGTGAAAAAGTTGCCCCCTCGGGTTCCTTTTAAATCTTTCCCCTCTCATCTTTAACCTGTGCCCTCTGGATCTCAATTCCCCTATCCTGGGTAAAATAATTTGTGCATTCATCCCATCTATTCCCCTCACCAATGTTTATACCTCAATAAGATCACCCCTCAACATCTTGAGCTACAACCAATAAAGTCCTAGCCTCTCCCTGTAGCTCAGGCCCACAAGTCCTGACAACATCCTCGTAAACCTATAGTATACGAAAATAACTGCAGATGCTGGTACAAATCGATTTATTCACAAAATGCTGGAGTAACTCAGCAGGTCAGGCAGCATCTCGGGAGAGAAGGAATGGGTGACGTTTCAGGGTCGAGACTCTTCTTCAGACTGATGTCAGGGGGGCGGGACAAAGGAAGGATATAGGTGGAGACAGGAAGATAGAGGGAGATCTGGGAAGGAGATGGGGAAGGGAGGGACAGAGGAGCTATCTAAAGTTGGAGAAGTCGACGTTCATACCACCGGGCTGCAAACTGCCCAGGCGAAATATGAGGTGCTGTTCCTCCAATTTCCGGTGGGCCTCACTATGGCACTGGAGGAGGCCCATGACAGAAAGGTCAGACTGGGAATGGGAGGGGGAGTTAAAGTGCTCGGCCACCGGGAGATCAGTTTTGTTAATGCGGACCGAGCGCAGGTGTTCAGCGAAGCGATCGGCGAGCCTGCGCTTGGTTTCGCCGATGTAAATAAGTTGGCATGTAGAGCAGCGGATGCAATAGTTGAGGTTGGAGGAGGTGCAGGTGAACCTTTGTCTCACCTGGAAAGACTGTTTGGGCCCTTGGATGGAGTTGAGGGGGGAGGTAAAGGGACAGGTGTTGCATCTCGTGCGGTTGCAGGGGAAAGGGTTCCAGGGTTGGGGTGGTTTGGGTAGGAAGGGACGAGTGGACCAGGGAGTTACGGAGGGAACGGTCTCTGCGGAACGCGGAGAGGGGAGGGGATGGGAAGATATGGCCAGTGGTGGGGTCCCGTTGTAGGTGACGGAAATGTTGGTGGATGATATGTTGGATCCGTTGGCTGGTGGGGTGGAAGGTGAGAACGAGGGGGATTCTGTCCTTGTTGCGAGTGGGGGGAGGGGGAGCAAGAGCGGAGCTGTGGGATGTAGAAGAGACCCTAGTGAGAGCCTCATCTATAATGGAGGAGGGGAAGCCCCATTTTCTGAAGAACGAGGACATCTCAGAAGCCCTAGTGTGAAACACCTCATCCCGGGCGCAGATGCGGCGTAGACGGAGGAATTGGGAGTAGGGGATAGACTTTTTGCAGGGGACCGGGTGGGAAGAAGTGTAGTCCAGATAGCTGTGCGAGTCAGTGGGTTTATAGTAAATGTCCGTCACTAGTCTGTCTCCTGTGATGGAGATGGTGAGGTCCAGAAACAGGAGGGAGATGTCAGAGATAGTCCAGGTATACTTAAGGGCAGGATGGAAATTGGAGGTGAAGTGTATGAAGTCAGTGAGTTCTGCATGGGTGCAAGAGGTAGCACTAATGCAGTCGTCGATGTAGTGGAGGTAGAGTTCGGGGATCGGGCCAGTGTACGTCTGGAACAGGGATTGTTCGATGTACCCGACAAAGAGGCAGGCGTAGCTAGGGCCCATGCGAGTGCCCATAGCTACGCCTCTGGTTTGGAGGAAGTGGGAGAAGTCAAAGGAGAAGTTGTTGAGGGTAAGAACCAGCTCTGCTAGGCGGAGGAGAGTGTTGGTCGATGGGGATTGGCTGGTTCTACGGTCGAGGAAGAAACGGAGGGCTTCGAGACCATCCTTGTGGGGGATGGAAGTGTAGAGAGACTGGACATCCATGGTGAAGATGAGGGAGTGGGGGCCTGGGAACCGGAAGTTATCAAGGAGATGGAGAGCGTGTGAGGTGTCTTGGACGTAGGTGGGGAGGGATTTAACCAGGGGGGATAGGATGGAGTCGAGGTAGGTAGAGATAAGTTCGGTGGGGCATGAGCAGGCAGAGACAATGGGTCTGCCGGGACAGTTATGTTTGTGGATTTTGGGTAGGAGGTAGAATCGGGCCGTGCGGGGCTGGGGAACTATGAGATTGGAGGCACTGGGGGGTAGATTGCCGGAGATGATGAGGTCAGTGATGGTGCTGCTGATAAAGGTCTGGTGTTTATCGGTGGGGTTAAGGTCCAGGGATAGGTAGGAAGAGGTGTCTGATAGTTGCCGTCTGGCCTCGGTCCGGTAGAGGTCAGCATGCCACACTACCACAGCCCCTCCCTTGTCAGCGGGTTTAATGTCCTTCTCCGCACTCGTTATAGCTTAAATGCCATCAATTCTATAGCAGGGTGATCAAAAAACAACAGAGTATTCCAAATGTAGCCTCGTCAACATCTTGTGCAACCACAGCATAATGTCCCAACTTCTGCATGTAATTCCCCGACTGATGAATAGGCTTCTTCACCATATATCTACCTGCAATGCCACTTTCAAGGAACTATGTATTTGTACTCCTGCATCCCTCTACTCTAAAACACTCCCCAGAGCGCTACTGTTCACTGTGAAGGTCCAGCTCTGGTTTGACTTCCCAAATGTAACACCTCACATTTTAAACTACTCAGCCAATTTATCCAGCTGATTAAGATCTTCTGTAAAACTTGATAATCATCTTCACTATCAAAAATACTACCTATTTTAGCGTCATTAGCAAATTTACTAACCACAACTTGTATATTCTTATCCAAATCATTTATATGAATGACAAACAGCAATGAGTCCAGCACCAATCCCTGAGGCACACAGGCCACCGGTCCACGAAACATCTACGATTACTGCCCTTGATGCTTTTTAAACTTTTGCCCCCCCCCCCCTTGAGAATGTTCTGTAGTCACTCTGACACATCCTGGATCCTTCCATCAGGAAGCCTACAAACAACTTCCTGGAGTCCTGTTTGTAGGCACTGAACTAATGAGTCTTCCATCACAATCTCTCCTTCTGTTTATACCCTTCCCTGCCAGTGTTAGTACCGTAGAATGACTGCTGCACAGTCATTCCCACCAACAGTATCCAAGAGTAAAACTTCTCAAGGGGAAGGGCCTTGAGGATGCCTGCACTCTCTGTCCTCTCCTTTTCCCTTTCCTGAAGGTCACACATCAACCTACTGTCTGCTCTTTGGGGTGACCATCTCACTAACACTCTTATCTAGGAAACCTTCAGCCTCCAGGATAAACCAGAGATCATCCATCTGCAGCTCCAGTTCCTTTGTGTGTTCTGCCAGGAGTTACAGCTGGATTCACTTCCCACAGATGCAGTCCTCAGGGATACTGTAAGTTTCTCTGACTTTGCACATCCTGTAGAAGTATACCAGTGTCCTAATTGCATTTCTGACTACACTAAGACTAAAAGGGAACTCGTGAATAAAGACCTTACCTTATCATACCTCCTGCCTTTGCTCAGCCTCTTCACCACAGCCTCTTGAGCCAAATCCTCAGCATTTACCCTCAAACTCAGCAATTCACCTTAGCCTCCTTCCCCTGAAAACAGCCTCCTTCCCCCCCAAAAACAGCCTCCTCCCCCCCTCAAAACACCCTCCTTTCCAACCCCCCCCCCAAAACAGCCTCCTCCCCCTCCCCCCAAAACCGCCTCCTTTCCCCCCCAGTCTGTCTTCCTTTTGTACACCACTAGGAGGAGCCACCCCAGGACACCAACAGGGGCTTTTTAAATCTAATGGACTGCTTCTATTCTCAGCTGCTCACTGGCTTGTCACCTCTAGAAAATTGGCTATGAAATACTTTGTCTTACGTAGCCCAAACTTGATTTTGGATTCAATTCTTCGTCTATTGACCCAAATATGGCCTTTAATTTAAAAAAAAATAAAGCTGATAATGTTCTTTTAATATTTTACTCATGGAAGTTTTAAATGATTTAATGGGGTAACTGAAAAGTATCTGAACACGAATTTGTCAGAAGTATATACTTAAATATCAGAAAGGAGAATGACATTTATATCCATTTATATCTGGAGAACTCATTTTAACTATTTTTTTCGGGAAAAATACAGTGGTAAAGTTCAGAAATAATATTGTTCTTCGTGACTGGTTTTCATCAATATGTCAGAGAGGCTCTGAAGATTAAACATTTTGCATTAGCAATAATTGATTACTGTTTTTCATATCCAATTCATTTTTTAATCAATTTCAAATGCTCTCTTGATTTTCTTTTTCTTTGAAGCATTATGATAATCTCAAAGGAGATCTCAAGTTACTGCTTAATGCTACCCGATCCTACATATTGTGAAAACCGATAGTATATAATGATTCAATTTGATAATGTAATAAAATATAATTGTTTATGGCCCTAATGGCATCTATCATAAATTGAATTCTTATACCTAATTAAATATTTAATGGTTTATTAAAAAGTCCCAACCTCAGCTGACTTACTTTAAAAAGAAACAAGGGAACTAAGTAATATATATATTTGTCTCAAAATGGAAAACATTGTGACAATTAGCATTTGAAATCGGTCCAGATACATCAGAGTTTTGTTAAGAAACAGTTGATTGCCAAGATCTTGATAATTTGAGGTCTGATGAAATCTTAGTTACCATGGTAGCACAATTAGTTTCCATCAATCACAACTTCCTTACATGAAGCTAAAGTGATGAGGAAATTCAGATTGTGCACTGATTGAAAAGAAAAACGCTCAGATTTTATCCCTTTGTATTAAAAAGGTGATTAATTTGGACTGATGTAGCATCAATTAGGCACCAGCTATTCCTGCATTTATATTCCAGTTTCAATTTTTTTGCAATTCTGGAATAATTAAAATAAAACGCAATTGAAAAACAATGACTACATTTATGCAAGCTATCTAACCTCCAAAGATGTTTTTTTCCCTAAGGACACATTTTAGGCTTATAGCTAGAATTGATGATGAAGTGTTGTATAGTTATTTCTACATCAAGCATATATGTATTTATTTACAACCAGTAATTAACATTGGCAAGGGCACTGTTAACTGGCCATCCATGATTGCCCTTGAGAAGAATGGTGATGATGATGAATCACCTTGACTGCTGTCATCAGTCTGCAGAAGTCCTGCCGTGTTACTGGGTAGAAAGTTCACAGGTTTTGACCTGATGATGATGAAGCCGTGGTGATATATTTCCCAGCCAGGATGATGTGCGGCGAGAAGGGATGCCTTCTCACGATGGCCTTCTCACGTGCATAATCCCCTTGTCCTTAGGGTGAGGTTGCAGATTTGGGAGATGCTTTCACAGTATCCAGGGTAAGTAACCACAGTGCATTTTGTAGACAGAATCCACGGCAGCCATGTGCAGTGCTGATGAAGAAAGTGAGTGTCAAATAATGTTTCACATATTATTTCAAAGCAAATAAGTCAATCATCATCTGATGAAGGGTCTCAACCCAAAGCATTACCTATTCCTTTTCTCCAGAGTTGCTGCCTGACCCACTGAGTTCCTCCAGCATGTTGTATCTAAGTCAATCGAGTGGCTGCTTTGTCCTGCTATTTCCTTGAGTGCTACTGAAGCTGCACATATCAAAGGCAAATATGATGAAATCCAACCAGAGGGTGTTTCACCATATTTTTAACCGTGCCTTTCCCATTGGCAAAATAGATCCATTGGGGGTGGCAGCACAGTGGAATACAGACAGGTGAGACTGGCCCTGAATATCCACTTGTTACCATGTCAAAGAAGGACGAGGAAACCTCCAACTGATTTACACCTACTGCTCTTGTTTACCCAGTAAAATTCTCCTTCTCCATGTTGGAAAACAATTGAAAGACCATCTGGAAACTGCACGAACAAAGAAACGGGAACTTCAGCGATCATCTCCAATAATGGTTTGTTAATACCACCATTCACTCAGCTTGTTAAGCCATGAAGGACGTGGCTGCCAGACTAAGTCTGTAGTCTGCAGTGACTCAGCTAACACAGGGGATAAATCTACTGGGAATTTACTAAGAACAATGGCCCAAACATGGATCATAACAGCATGGCGCCGTCAGCGATGGCAGCCTCGCCTAAAGTCTGTCTGTCTTTTCGTCTTTTTTGTTATGTTTATTGTGTTTTTAAAAGTATGTGTTAATGTTTTCTGGTTTGTTTTATGTGCGGGTGGGGGGGGGGGGGGGGGGGGTGTCGGGTAAAACTTTTTTTTCAATCTCTTACCTTGCCGGAGATGCGATTTTTTCCGAACCGTATCTCCGGTCACTCTGCGGCCTAACATCACGGAGCTGGAGGCCTTGCTCGAGACTGACTTTGAGCCCCACCGCGGGGCCATGGACTTACCATCAGAGCCTGCGATCCCTTGCCTGGGATTGGGGAGCTCGCAGTCTTGGGTAGTGAGCGATGTTGGGAAGCTCCAAGCCGCAGTAGGTTCGACCAGTCCTGACTCGAGAGTCCGATTATCTGGCGCGGGGAGCTGAGATTCCCCCAATGCGGGAGCTTGATCGCTCCGGTGCGGAAGGTTTAAGTGCCCCGACCGTAAGAGAACAAAAAAGGGAGGAAGATTGAACTTTTTTTGCCTTCCATCACAGTGAGGAATGTGGGGGAGTCGCTGTAGTGGATGTTCATGTTAAAAATTTATTTGGGTGTCTTGTTGCTCCTTATTGGTATGACTGTATAGCAATCTGAATTTCACTGTACCTTAATTGGTACATGTGACAATAAACTGATGTTGAAACCTTGACCTTGAAACCTTGAATTCCCCAAACATCTAGGCACCCACTGCGGTATCCAGAAGGCTCGGTAAAAGTAATGATAACATTCATGAAAGGGAAAGCGCTTAGCTGGTACTAATCACACTCTGTACAAAGGAAGATGACTGATGCTGAAAACCACCATGTCACTCTTAAGTCTTTGAATTCCTCTGGCATGTATCTTCACTCAACCTTTAGTATTTTTTTAAATTTATTCATTTCTGGGATTCTGGCAAGACTTGCATTTATTGCCCATCCTTCATTGCCCCTCAACTGAGGAGTTAAGAATCAATCATAGTGGTGGCATCTGAAGTCACATACAGGCCAGAATGGGTAAGGACAGCAAATCTCCTTCCTTAAAGGACATTATGCAACCAGATGAATGTTCATGTTCCAGCAGTTTCATGGTTAAACAATGAACATAGAACTGTACAGCACAAGAACTGGCCCTTCAGCCCACAATGTTCGTACCGGACATGCTGAACTGATCTCATCTGCCTGGACATGATCCACATCCCTCTATTTGTTGTACTTCCATGTGCCTATCTATCTGCTTCCACCACCATCCCTGGCAATGTATTCTAGGCCTCTACTGGTCTCTGTAAAAAACCTGTCCCGCACATCGCCATTAACATTTCCCCCTTTCACCCTATAGCAATGCCCTCCAGTGTTGGACATGTCCACCCTGGGAAATAGGTTCTAACTGTCAATCCGGTTTACTGTAAGATTTCTAAATGCAACTTATTTATTAAAATCCAGTTATTTTTCATTTCTTTAATTTTCTTAGCTACCAAACTCACCAATAACAAGGCACTCCATGTTACAGAGTCATCAATTACTTTCATTCCATCATTAGGTTGCAAGTGAGGATATTTATTGATGCAACATTCCATTCATAATTCCTCAAAATAAAGCAGTCCGTGCCCAGATGGAACAAGGTTTTGTCATATTCCAGGATTGAGCTAATAAGTTGCAAGTGACATTAATGCTACACAAGTATGAGTCAAAAGCTATCTTCAATAATCGATTTCAACGACATATCCTCAACATTCAATATCATTGCCAGCATCGAGTCCCCCGCCAGCAAAATCTTGGGATCTTCACTGGCCAGAAACTCAAGTAGATCAATGAGATACTGAAGAAGGGCCTCGACCCAAAACGTCACCCATTCCTTCTCTCCAGAGGTGCTGTCTGTCCCGCTGAGCTACTCCAGCTTTTTGTGTCTATCAATGAGATAAATATTGTGGTGACTAGAACTGATACAAGACTCAAGATAATTAGATTGTAACATTTCAATTCTTTTGAAAAATAGATTATTTTTTAATAGTGATCCTTGCAATCAATTTAGAAAATTAGAGGAAGGTGCATTATTAATAGTGGTGAATGATGTTATTTTAGTTAATAAAATAGCAGCAACTGCCCAAAGCAAAACAGATTTCTCGAATACCTCACAAGCAGATAGTATGCATTTTAACCAGTTATAATGAAGGATGGAATATGGCTTTTAAATAATAAATATTGAAGACTAATATTTTATCTAGTCAGCTCTGTGATGAAACATCGCAGGAACATTTTTGATGAAGGACGTGGCAAGGAAGCTTAAGGCTTACAGACATAAACGTATGAAAGAATCAGTGAACTCTGTGTTAACCATTGGGTGTGAGAGGAATGCAAGCAAGCTGCATGATTAAATTAGCACAAAACAAGATCTGAATAACATGTAAGTGAAGTAACAGCACAGGGCATATGAGCAAACAATAAAAAGTAGTCGTTAAATAGTTAACATGCGAGTCACTGAGAGCGAGATAATAATTTATGTGGGAAATCTTTCTATTTTGCCCATTATATTTGAGGAATGGTACATGCTGTGTCATTCCCAACACCCATCTTTATTAGCTTTGGCATTAAATCTGCTTCATGCACTAGTGAGTCGAAGGCGAGACTAGGAGAAGGAGTTGTTTTCCTTTTTCCCTGCTAAATAATGCATTGTTATTCTCACCCGTGCAAAATAACAGATGCTTCCCAGTTAATGAAAGGAAAATAAGGGATATTAAAGCTGAGCATAAACTATGTTAAGATTACATGATGAGCCGTATTTAAAAGGATACGTATAATTTGTACCCATTTGTTGAAGTATAACATCTATGCATTTCGGAGCAGAGTGCAGGATGAATATATTTGCATTCATTGTAAATGAGGTGGAATATTCAAGCAAAGGGTGGTTAAATTTGATAAGGTAAACGATACAGATTTTTTAGACTAAATGCTTTGTATCATAGCACTATCATGAAAATAATTCTGGAAATAATTGATTTAAAGTAATTTCAGGTGGCACTGTGGCACAGCAGTGGAGTTGCTGCCTTATAGCACCAGAAACCTAGGTTCAATACTGACTATGGGGGCTATCTATATGGAGTTTGTACATTCTTCTTGTGACCATATGGGTTTTCTCCAGGTGCTCCGGTTTCCTCCTACATTTCAAAGATATGCAGGTTAATTGACTTCTGTAAATTGTCCCGAGTGTGTGGGATAAAACTAGTGGGCAGGTGATTGCTGGTTGGCATGGACTTGGTGGGCCAAAGGGCCTGGTTTCATGCTGTACCTCTAAATGAAACTAAAATAAACTAAACTAAAACAAACTAAAGAAGAAAGAGACAAAAAGATCCATGTAGGAGACAAGCAATCATCCTACCTTGCTCTAAAAAAATATATACAGCTAATGCTAGAAATCTGTGGAAATCCTTCTTTATCTGGAATTAGAACAATTGGTATGGAATTAATGTCAAGATAAGCAAAAGGAATAGGCACAATCTTTGGAAGTTGCTTGAAACATGCTCTGAATACCAGCCTTAAATCCATTTCAGGACATACAGCGAAGACATCTTAACACACAAGGTTATTGAGTTCTGTACTCTAAATCCGTTGTCTAAGGTCCAAACAGGAGCCAATGAGCGCAAATAGTTCTCAAAGAAGAAATAACTCAAACCATGGGATTTGGGACTCATTTAATCCATCACAACCATTGGGTTGGCCCACTGAAAAGAAGTGTTACAGAAGGGACAAGTAGAGTGGTACAGGCACAATGAAAATCTTACTTGCAGTAGCATCACAAGCATATAGACTAAAAAAATACAAAGAAAAACATAAATTATACATAAATTATATAAGGGTTCTATGGAAAAGAAGAATATTACAAAACAAAACATAAATGCAAAAGTCACATAAATAAATATCAAGTCCATGGTAATGCAAGATGTGCTTTATTGACATAGTAAGATTGGGGTAGTTCAGGTCAGTTCAAGTTGTAGGAAGGTACTGTTCCTGATCCTGGTGGATCTTGTACCTCCTGCCCGATGGTCACTGCAAGAAGAGGACATGGCCCAGATTGTGATGTTCCTTGCCGATAGATGCCGCTTTCTTGAGGCAGCATGCAGATGCCTTTGATGGTTTAGAGGGCTGTGCCTGTGATGGACCAGTTTGAGCCCACCATATTCTGCAACCTCTTCTGGGTAAAGAAATAGTTCTCATCTGCTTTGTTTTGATACTGTGACGTGTGGTTCTAGCCGACCCGGCCAAGACATATTAATTCTACCTTTAATCTGTCAAGTCACACAACAATTTTGTACTTTTCCTCCCTCCCCTCCCCTCCCCTCCCCACTCCCTTCCCCTCCCCTTTCCCCCTACCTTCTCTCCCTCCCAACACCCTCCCTCCACCCCCCCTCCCCTCCCCCTCCCCCCTTCCCCACCCCTTCCCCTCCCCTCCCCTCACCCCCTCCACTCCCACTTCCCCTCTACCCTCCCCCTCCCTCCCTCCTCCCCTCTACCTCCCCTCTCCCCCCTCCCCATCCCCTCCCTCCAACCTCCCTTCCCCTCCATCCCACTCAACCCCCCTTATCCTTCCTCATCCCTCCTCCCTCCCACTCTCCCTCCACGCCCCATCCCTCCCACCTCCCTCCCTCCACCCCCCTCTCTCCTTCCCTCCCTAGGAGATAGATTTAAACTTTAAAATGTGAATAACTAAAAATATAACACAGATTTCAATGAAACTTCGTCCATTAGCACCAAAGGAATGATGGTGAGTAAGGTGGGCCAAATATTGACGTGCTATCGTGTACCGTTTTGGCTGTAATACAGGAACAAACAAACAAACAAGCAAACAAAAGTTTTTGTATTTAGATGTAATGGCACCTTTTTTCACATACAGTTTGCTGGGTATATGGATCTAACTGCCAGAGAAAGTAGTTGAGCCAGGCACAATAACAACATTTAAAAGTCATTTGGACAGGTACATGTATAGGGAAGGTTGAGAGCATGTGAGCCAAATGTGGGCAGGTTAAATTAAGCATTTTGGTTGGCATGGATGAGTTAAGCAAAAAAGTCTGGTTTCATGTTGTTGTGGCGGTCCCTGGTGGTGAGCCACACGTGGTGCGAACCCTCGGCTCGGGGGGTGTGGTCAGGGAACATGGAATGGGGAGGAGTGGCAGTTGGTAGTGGAGTTCCAGGTGGAGTTGAACTGGTTGGGGGTTTGGGGAGCTGTATGTGGCTTGAGGAATAAAGAAAACTTTGCTTGACATGTGTCCCGCTTCATTGGCTTTGCTTGACACTCGTGTCCCGCTTGATTGGTGACCCCGACGGTCCGAAATCGGTATTTTGGACCGCAATAATGGATGCCGCCAGCGCTTGGCCCGCCTTTGCCGCCATCCAGGCCCAACAAAATGTGGTCGCACTTAAGCTGCCGGTCTTCTGGACCTTGTAGCCCCAGCAGGCAGAAACTCAATTCCACATTTGCAGGATGACACCCGCTACTTCTATGTCATCGGCATGCTCGACCTGGAGTTTGGAGGGATGGTCACGTTTTATCACCGATTCGTGCCGCCGGCGGCAAAGATAATGTGGCCCCTCTTTCAGTTGGAAACTAGTAAGCGGCGGGACGTGCAGTGGAACGACGACACGGTGGCTGCTTTTGATGGGGCAAAGGAAGTGTTGGCTCAGGTGATGATGCTGGGTCATCCGCGGGTCGACGCCCCTACAGCCCTAATGGTGGATGCCTCGGACTCTGCAGATGGCGGAGAGCATTCACTCAGCGGTCACTAGCGACCTCTCGCCATTTTCAGTCGCCAGCTTAACCCAGCGGAACGGAAGTAGGAGCTCGTCTTCCTGTTCGATTCCATGCCTCTGTTTCTGGGGGGGTTCCTGTGGCGGTCCCTGGTGGTGACCCACGCGTGGTGCGAACCCTCGGCACGGGGCGTGGGGTCACGGATCTGTTTGGATAAAGTGCAAAAGAGAGCTTTTCACTGTACCTCAGTACCGAGACCTCAACCTTAAATGCCACTACCATATCTGCCTCAACCAACACCCCTTGACAGTGCATTCCAGTCACACACTAACCTCTGTGTAAAAAAAAAGCTCCATTAGTTGATCACTCATTACTTTATGATGATTCTGACAGATTATCTCATTATACTGAAGGTACACTGTTACCACTTACTTAATAATAAATCTGACCTTTCTGTCCTGGGCGTCCTCCATTGCAAGAGTGAGGCCCAGCACAAATTGGAGGAACAGCACCTCTTATTTTGCTTGGATAGCTTACACCCCAGCGGTATGAACATTGAGTTCTCTAACGTCAAATAGCCCTTGCTTTCCCTCTCTCTCCATCCCCCCCCCACCAAGCCCAGTTCTCCCACCAGTCTTACTGTCTCCAACTACATTCTATCATTGTCCCGCCCGCCCCCCTGACATCAGTCTGAAGAAGGGTCTTGACCCGAAACATCACCCATTCCTTCTCTCCAGAGATGCTGCCTGTCCCGTTGAGTTCCTCCAACATTTTGTTCTACCTCCTTAATAATAAATGTCATTATACCGATGTCAGGCTAATTCGACTGTAGCTTCCTATACTTTTCTCTCCATTCTTTCTCACGAAATGGGAGTTACTGCCTTCCAATAAATGGGAACCAGTTTAGAATCAATGTTTTCTAGGAAGATGGCAAACAGAACATCCATTCTCACCCCAGTCTTCTTCAAAGCCCCAAACCCTGGGGATATATTATCTTTTATTTCCATTAATTTCCCCAATATGTTTTTAAAAAAATTAATGGTAATTTCTCTGAGCCTCTTCTTCATTCTAGACCTGTAGGTATCAACCATTTCAATGTTTTATGTGTCTTGCTCAATGAATATCAGCAACATATATATGAATGTCCTGATAGAACATATTAGGATATAACTTTGCCTTCAGCAAAGGTGCAGAATAGGTGATAACGAGCAACTTATTTTACATTCTGCCTGATTCCCTATCATCCTCCTTTGCACCGCCACCCAGATTGAATTTATATCCCAATACATTGTCTGATATGAATGAATGTCAAAACAGCCGACAGTCAGTGAGTGCGAAGGGTTTATAACATATCAATTGACTTTTTATTTGATCACTGGGTTGGTTTCAGGACTAAATAACCAATCTGTAACAGTTTGCCCCTCATGCATCCAGAAATTGAATGATTTTCTCATTACCCAGATACTCTCTATATTACCAGAGACTTTGATGAAGGATAACATTGTACTCATTTTGAGAAGCTGATGTGTTTCGTAGTTCTAACTGCATAAATTACTTTCATTGTAAACAGACATTTATCTTCTTATCACAAAACATGGACTGAGGTTGCTCTGCTCACCACGTGCTCTTTCTCAATGATTCAGTGAATGTCAGAAGAAAATATCCTTATTGATGCCTCTGAACAGGAGAGTTGTTATTTCTGTATTATAGACAAGCAGTAGTGAATAACTGCATGAATTAGAAATCATGCAAGCAAACAGGGTTCAATTTTCACTTCACCTGTCAAATTGAACAGATGAACAGCGTATTTGAATTGCCGACAATTACCTACTGTGAGCAATCGCATATGCAGAGACATTATTTGACCAAAATATTAGAGGAACGGTAGTAGCAATACAATTATAAACTGGCAAGTAGCAAGCGTTTCTTGAGAGAACGGGGAGAAATAAAATTGTAAAAGAAAATGAAGCCGTCTGAAGAAGGGTCTTGACCTGAAACGTCATCTACTCCTTTTCTCCAGAGACGCTGAGTTACTCCAGCATTTTGTGTCTGTCTTCTCGGAGTGAAAATAAATGTTGATTATTGGTTTCCATCATTGAAAACAGAGAGACACAGCATGGAAACAGGCATTTCAGACTATCGAGTCTGCCCCCGACCATCAACCACCCATTTATGCTAATCCTACTCTAATGTAACCCAGTTTAATTCTCAACACATTCACATTAACTCCCTCCAGATTCTCCCACTCTTCTAAACTCCTGGAGAATTTTACAGCAGCCAATTAACCTACCTTCCCACACATCTTTGTGATGTTGGAGGGGAGAGTCGGAATGACAAACTCCATACAGACAGCACCTGACGTTAGCATTGAAGCTCGCCTCTCTGTGACAATTAGGCAATGGCTCTACAAACTGCGCCATTGTGCTGTAGTTCAATGTTGAATTATATAGGAAATAATTGTATTTTTAAGTTGGATATTGAAAGCGTAGTTATTATTATGCCTTGAATTATCTTGTGCAATTCATGAAACAAAATTCTCCTATCAGAGAAGTTAATAGAAGAATAAAGGATTGACACAAATACATAAATCTTTGAGGAAATTATATACTGATGGCAGAACAAAGGAGATTGGAATTAACATCCCATATAAAATTTGTTGGCTGTTTTGATTCCCAGGTTTGGATGATCACAAGATAAATACAATAAGGAAGTACATTTGGCCCTTGCAAATTCTTAATTTCAGAAAGACTTAATAAGGGCCCCTTGCAATTTCTACCTTATTGCTGGTATTTTTTTTGGCTTCAAAGCAGTTTCAGAAATATTAGCTACACTGTTGAGTAATCCATGCATAAAAATGAATTAATTGATATTTCTAACTTTATCTTTTATTAGGTTGAGCTGTTTTCCTTTTGACCCATTCTTACAATTAACCATTTCCATATCATAAATACGTCCACATTGTTATCAGCAGGAGAAAGAGGACTTGGTGGTGAGGCTCCTCAGTGTACCACAGTAATTTCCATTGCATGCTTGCACACCTCTGTTGTAAATTTAATACCAGCGCTGCCATCTTAAAGATCCTTACATATTTCAGCACCTCAATTAGTCCCACACTAATGGTCATGTGTGGGACCATGGCCTAGACAATGGCCACCAGCAATGCCTGAATCCCATGAATGAATAAGGAAGAGGAGGAATATAAGATATAGGTTATAAATTAATTTACCTTTATTGATAATTGCTTTGATTGGAATTGAAATTGTTGGAAGTTCCTAAGCAATTCAATGAAGCTTCGATGTTAAACCCATAATCCGACAACAACCCTCTAAATGCATTACACAAGAAGTTTAAAAGTGAAAATAGGTTTACATGTTTGAAGCTGGAATGTACATGCAGAACTGACAATATGGAAGGAAAGTGTCTTAGCCTTGAAAAACAATGTTTGTTGGAATTCAGCTCCTAGTCATGAAATAATGGTATCAGTACTATATGTCAGTTCTCTAATTCTGATAAGATGCAACACTGGGAAAGAGAATGGATTGTATTTTGTGAAACTGCTAGTTTAATCTTCAAACTGGGGTGGAAGGAGGAAGCACTGCAATGAAAATGACTTTCAACAGATTGCCGATATGACAGATCAAAATTGTTTTATTACAGAGAAGCTTCATGCTTACATTTACCTTACTAAAGATGACGCATTAGGACTTCATTTATTGTAATATGGACAATTTAAAATGTTGATGCAGAAATCTTAAATTTAATAACAAATGTTATGGTGAATAAGAAATGCAAATTGATTTCTGTCCCACATATTGAAGAAAAAATAAATTAACTTTGCATTTTACAGATCTCTAATTAGAGTGGATGTGCACAAATCAGACCCCAGTCAATCACTAACAATCATTAATGTTTCAGATAGTATAACATGATTACTAAAAGCTTGACTAGGTACATTAAAGTCCTCTTGACTAAATATCGGGTTTGTTCAGATAACCATCCTTTTCAGTTTGTATCAGAACTGGCCTCTATAAGATCACCCCTTATCCTCCTGCGCTGCAAGGAATAGCCTGCCCAACCACTCCCAGTTCTGGCCAATTCTGATGAAAGACCATTGGCCTGAAACATCAACTCTCACCTTAGGTTCTGTCTGACCTTCTGAGTATGTTTAGCATTTTCTGTTGTTATTTCTCCACACTAGTACAGTTCCTCATGAACTTTTGAATCTCTACTCCCCATATTAGGAGGAGACTAGAAAGGATTCTGGACTTTGATTAAATTATGACGCATACGCTACAATACTTGTTAAACTTGTATCACTGTAATTGTCCGTCATGGAGTATTGGGTCCAATTTTGAGAGATTTTAGAAAGGATATATTCTATACATAGATTTACAAAAATAGTTCCTTGGATTAGGAATTATGGTTATTTAGATCGGCTGGTGAAGTTAGTGTTATTTTCCTGAAGCAAAACATCAGCTGCAGGATGGACACAATGGGTCAAGCAGCATCTGTGGAAGGAAATGGGCAGATGGGTCTTGAAGAAGGATCCTGACACAATACAATGCCTTTCTATTTCTCACCATGGACAATGACCGACCTGCTGAGTCTCAGCAGCCATTTGTTCATTTTGCTCAGGATTCCAGCATCTGCAGTCACTTAGTTTTCTTTGCAATGTCTCCTTGTTTACCTTAAAGGGGATTCAGCTCAGAAAAGGTTTTATTTATTCAGGGACAGGAAATAAGGAGAAACTGGAAGAACAAGAAGTTGAAGAGCGTTGTAAAATGCACACAACTTTCCAGTGTGTGACTCACCATGCTAGTTGACCCAATGATTGCATTAATATTTCCGCAGCATTTTGTGAATTTAATATGCACCCAGCTTTAATATTAAATCTTCCCAGGATTTTTCTTTCTCATTGTACCGGTTCCTGTTTGTTTTTTTAAAGATGTTGTCCCATTATTAAACATCAGTACTGGAATGTAATTGGACATCAATATCACCTGTTAAGCTTTGAATAATGCAATGCTTCCAATGAAAACAAATAATGTTCGGCAGAGATGAGGTCTCCGTAAAAGAAATAGAGTCACTAAAAGTAATTGCAGAAGGAAAATGCTGTGTTTCCTGAAAATCTGAAAATTACCTAGGGTAATCTTTCCCTTCTACACCTTTCCTATTTGGATTATCCCTTTTGTCAATTAATCTCTCCCACATCTTCTCTATCACTAAGCTTTCTCTTTAGTTCTATTATCTCCCTCCCAATTACACTACAACATAAAACATGTTTTTCACTAAATGTGCCTAGTTCTGGAAATAGGCATTGACCTGTAACATAGATCATTTTTCTCTTCCTGCAAACTATGAGTATTGTCAGCAATTTTTGTTACTTCCTTGGATTTTTAACATCCACAATATTTTGCTAATGCATTGTTTCTATTTCAATGTCCCAACCTCAATTTGTATTCATCCCAATTGACCTATATTTAGAAATCTCTGCAGCAATTAGCATTCACCTTGTTATTTTTTGTATGGAATATGTTCCAAGTTAATTCTTGCCCAAACTGATATTATAACATCTCACAGGGCCTGCAATTCTATGGATACCTGTTATCATATCTACTTTTACAATACCATAATTAATCCCGATTCCACCTTGTAAATTCTAGCAATCAACCAGATAAATAACAGTAAACTACTACTAAAGTTCTCCAGACTAACACTCTGTTAACATGAAAATGATTATTCACAAAAAGGTAAACTAATAATTAATGGGGAATGCTTGCTAATAAAATAATAAAATAAAAACAGAAACTGCTATTTATAACTTCAGTTATTCAGTCTGAAGAAGGGTCTCGACCCGAAACGTCACCCATTCTTTCTCTCCAGAGATGCTGCCTGTCCCGCTGAGATACTCCAGCATTTTTTGTCTACCTAAAACTTCTGTTCAACTGACTTTCATAAGTAAATTCAAAGCACTCACCTTGCACATTCAGCAGAGGTTATGCTTCCGGTGCATTCAAAGAGCCATTGAAAGGAATGGTTTAAGAATGGTGTGAATAACAATTTAGCACGATCAAGTCCAGAAAGATTATCTTTCAAAAATCTGCAGTGATCAGTGCATCACCTATTCTCTGAGGTAGTAGCAATCTGTTGCTTTCTCATAGAGACATAAGTCATAGAGTTATACAGCATGGAAATAGGCCCTTCGGCCCAACTTGCCCTCGGCGACTAGGAAGCCCCATCCACATTAGCCCTACCTGCCTGCATTTGGGCCATATCCTTCTAAACCTTTCCAACCTGTGTACCTGTCCAAATGTCTCTTAAGTGTTGTGATAGTACTGCTTCAACTACCTCCTCTGGCAGTTCGTTCCATACATCCACCACCCTATGTGTGAAAACGTTGCTCCTCAGGTTCCCTTTAAATCTATCCCCTCTCACCTTAAACCTATATCCTCTGGTTCTTAATTCCCCTACTCTTGGTAAAATACTCTGTGAATTTACCCTAATTATTCCTCTCAAGGTCTTGTACACCTTAATAAGATCACCACTTATCCTCCTTTGCTGCAAAGAATGAAGTCATAGCCCAACCATTCCCTATCTGTGGAACAGGTTTATAATAAACTGGCTGTTGGAAGATTACAAACTGTGGCCAGTGGCAAATGGAGAATATTTATGAATGATAATGCATGTTCACTAAATGTTACCTGGAAGTGTTTTTTTTTCCAATAAACTATCACCTACTCAGTGACAAAAGTGAGTTAATTGATACCTGGTTCTCACTTCTGGAACAGACTTATTTTAATTACATTTTGCTGGAAAAGACTTCCATATAAGATAAGTAAAAAAGGCACACATTGTGCCTTTTTACTTATCTTATATGGCAGTCTTTTACAGCAAAATGTAATTAAAATAAGTGGATCAGGCAGCATCTTTGGAAAACATGGATAGGTGACGTTTTTGGTCGGGTCCCTTCTTCAAATTGATTGTAGGGGGAGGAAAGAAAGCCTGCAATTAGTCTGACAGTTTTCACCCCCTTCCTCCACCCCTGCAATTAATCTGAAGAAGGATTCCTACCTGAAACATTATTTATCCAGGTTCTCCAGAGATGTTATCTGATCCACTGAGTTACTCTAGTGCTTTATGTCATTTTGTTGTCAACCACCATCTGCACTTCCTTGTTTCCCCATGTAAGGCAAGTTCCTCTGTTTATCTTGGTATCCAAACCTAATCTCACATGTAACAAATCTCTGCACTGACTCCTGATCATATTATAATCCCTCTGATCCAATTATAACCCCACAAACTGTTCATGGACCACAAATCTCCAGATCTAAACAATATCCATCCCCTGTGACATGAACTTCTATCCTAAACCCTGCTCAGCAATGCCCAATCTTTGAGGCCTTAAGGCCTTGATTATTCAACCCTCTCCACTTTACTCATCTTGGTGTACATTCACAGCAAAACCACCATCCCACTGATTTTATCCTGGGATTGACTCCGAGGAATCTAATCAACACTCAATCTACCCACGTATCTGTTGCCATCATCTGTGCTTTGATACCAATGCTCCAAGGCCCTAGAATCAATTCCAGAAAGGTGGCTCATTTTATTCTCCAAAAACCTGTAATGTCTTTTGCGCAATGCCAAAAACCTGCAATGTCTTTTGTGCTTCAGGACTACCCAATATAATGCTGATGGGTTAAATCGTCTAAATGGTTGTGGACCCAAGGTGCTACTCTGCTTATATGATGTTCTTCAATATTTAGGTCCATGTGCTACAATGTATTCCCTAAACTTGTGGAAAGGGTGATTAATCTCATTTACATATATTATAAACAACACAAATGGAATTTCAACTAAATGCACCAACTAATTAATTAAACAGCAAACAATTTGAGTATAATTACTGGGCATATATTCCGGTGCCAATAATTTCCTCATGTTCTGGGCCGATTTTCATATCACGCCACCTATGCCATTTCCCAACTTGTAGGAAAGCAAAAAAAAAGAGCAAAGCAGGCATTTTAAAATGGGATACTTCTGAAGACTTTGTCAATGCAAATGAGGCATGACCTGCATGAATCAAACAATGAACCATAACAGAAGCAGCAGATTTGGGAAGCAGTGGAAATCAGACATGGTGCGAAACAAAAGCAGCTAACATCCATAAATTAAGCAAAGACCCATGGGTTCCCAATAAATTAACTAACACGGTTGTATAAAACCAAATTCCTCAAGCACAACGAGCTGCCGACAAGCAGTTACAATAGAGGCACCATCACTGCCGACAATGAATCCGACAGCAGACGAGTTAGAGAAATACACCGGACGCTCTCAGAACCAGTGTACCAGCCACAGTAAGCTTCATGTAGCATGTAATAAATAAGACAGAATAGCTCCTAAATTTGATTCTATCACACAATATATCTGAACATATTTAACATATGACGTTTGTAGCTGTGATAATTTATTGCTCAAAATATTGTAACAAATGATCCGACTATTTGTGTCACCATGTGTTTTAAGTTTCTTCTTTATTTTAGAAAATGTGCAGTCCTACGACATTTGGGGGGGGGGGGGAGGGCTAAAATGGAGAGCCCTTTGCAAATAGACATGGGCATCGTGATGCCTGATTAATTCATTGCCTTTCATGCATTCTACTTGCCAACGCTGTTTGTTCATTACAATTATTTCTGCCTGCAGGCAGGACCCACCAAGTTGCTGAATGATATTAAATTTAGTCCGTAATACTTAAAGTTGCCAGTGTGTTTTGGCATGGAGAAAAAAAAGATTTTCTGCATGATGTGAACCTGAACTGAAGATAGATTAGGAATGGTATTGTGAAGTAGAAAGCAGCTTCAAGGTGCTCACATGCCTCTATGAAGAGTTAGTGAATGTGGGGAAAATATAAAGGAAGCATCCTCTATCCAGAGAGAATCAGAATGCACCCATTTATGTGTCCAGTAGGCAGTGGGATCATACAGCCATGAAGGTCAGGGAAAAAAACTACTTGTTAAGGCCTATGGGCAGTTGCTGTGAGAAGTCCCTTAGCCTTAACACAAGTAATTAAGCTCTGTAAATTCCTCTTCAAATCTAATATCCCATCGAATGGAGAATTAGCTTCAACTATTCCTCTCTGATGTGTCATATCCCTTCACTTATCTGAATATTTATCAACATGGATTCGTACCTGGCATTCATATGTATAACTGCACCCTCACTGTTACATCTATCACTCATTGAAATTCATCATCATTCATGTACTGTAAATATCTTATATAACACTCATTGACACACTTCTGTCTTCCTTGCAACAGAAAGTGGTGCATTGCAGAAGGTAACACACTTTCCTCTCTTTTGCAAAACCTTAAATAACTGACTGTGTTTCCTGGTCACCATGGAGGAGATGAATCTGCCCAAACTGGAAGATGAGGTGTGGAGACCAAGGCCAACAATAGTGCTTTTATTTTTTATTTATTCATGTCATTACACAACTGTTTGCCAATAGTGAGTAAATTTTAGTACCACGTCGTTGGCCTCTGCAAGATCCTTTACAGTGCATGTGTCATGCAGCATGTCACAGCTCAGGAGATGTTCCATAGTCTGGAGGCCCCGTCCACACTCGCAATCTGCTGCATCTTCACTATATCCCCACTTCAGCATGTTCGATTTGCTCCTCCCCATGCCTGTCCGCAGTCTATTGAGACTGCACCAGGTTATCCACGTTTGGTCGGAACCTGTTGGGAGTTTCTCAGAGAGATCGGTTGCCATGTGAATGGCAACAATAGTGCTAAAACATACAAAGAAGGCAGTGTCCTTCTCACAGTCCACATGCTCTTCACTCCTGATTTATAAGCTACAGATGGTGTAAACATGAAGCTCTAACCTTATCCCATTCACCATACCACAGCGAAACCTTGTGTTCTGCCCCTTCACATGACAAAAGAGAGCATGTCAGAAGTGAGTGCAGGGATGGAAAGATGACACAAAGATGAAATATCATTACCTGTCTCCATGCTTACGGCCATCAGCTCAGATACAGGTTCCATGTCTCTTTTCAAATACATTTGCCCGAATCTGTGCTTGATTAATGATAGGGCACAAGTGCAAAGCAGGAGGTTGACTGTGCAGGTGCCAGCTTACCAATGGAAAAGACCAGGTATAAATATTGCTCCAGATGACTTATGAAGTGCTTCATTCAACAGCCTACAGAATAAGACTGCTTTCTTATATGTCCAACTAACTGCTTGCTATGGTTTGGAGGCCTGTCAAAAAGCCAGCATTCATTACCAAGGAGCATGAAGGATCCAACACCAAGACCCAAAGACGTCTGTAGATCCTGGAGATTCTTCATGCCATCACGGATGTAGTGGACAGCTTTATTCACAACCATGGGACAACATGTGATGTTGCACCAATGTTGCAGCTTCTAGTACAGCACAAACACGAACCACTCAGCATCCAGTGCTGCAGTAACACCATATTCGGTTGCCATTGGGGCTGTGGATGTGATGCCTTAGCTACCACGCGATCTGTCATCCAGTTTACAAGGCTAACTAGGATAGATGAGGTATCGCTTGGGTATTGACATGCAAAGGGCCGGTTAGAAGAACAAAGGTCTTACCTTCCGCGCCCTCAAGATCGGCTGTGGGAGGCGCCCGAGGTAAGAAGGCTGAAGGTGGCCGGGTGAGGGGAGGATCGATGGTTCGCGGAACAATCCGGATCATGGCGATGGCTGCAACGGGCTTTTCGGGAAAATGGCGCCTAAACCTGGGAGGTAAAGAGGTTACAATCTGAAACACTGTGCTGTAAAATGATAACACTGGTAACAAGTCAGCATTACTTTATCAACCTGTGACTTTTGATGTTTAGTTTAGTTTAGTTTATTGTCACGTGTACCAAGGTTCAGTGAATAGCTTTTGTTGCGTGCTAACCAGACAACAGAAAGATCATACATGACAATTTATGAACAGTATTGTTGCACCTGAATGATGCAGTTTAGTTGAGAGTTACTGTATTTAATAAAAAATGTTCCATTTATACTTCTATTTCTGTTTATTTACTTATATTTGCAGAACACAAAAGAAATCTCCAGACACTGTATATGCTGATTGGATGACATGAGGTACATCTTCTATTATTCAATGTGGTCATGATCCAGTATTTACTGACTGAAAGAGTAACAGAGTAGATTCCATTATTATTTTCAAAAGGGAATTGGATAAATACTTGAGGGATTAAAGAAAAATCTGCAGGACTACTGGTAAAGAAAAGTTAGGCAATGAGTCTAAATAAGTTGGTCTGGCAGAGAATCAGCACTGGATTTAGTAGACCAAATAATTTTATGCGCTGTAAGAAAGTTACAATTCTATCATCTGTATATTTCCATAGACAATAGACAATAGGTGCAGGAGTAGGCCATTCAGCCCTTCGAGCCAGCACCGCCATTCAATGCGATCATGGCTGATCACTCTCAATCAGTACCCCGTTCCTGCCTTCTCCCCGTACCCCCTCACTCCGCTATCCTTAAGAGCTCTATCCAGCTCTCTCTTGAAAGCATCCAACGAACTGGCCTCCACTGCCTTCTGAGGCAGAGAATTCCACACCTTCACCACTCTCTGACTGAAAAAGTTCTTCCTCATCTCCGTTCTAAATGGCCTACCCCTTATTCTTAAACTGTGGCCCCTTGTTCTGGACTCCCCCAACATTGGGAACATGTTTCCTGCCTCTAATGTGTCCAATCCCCCAATTATCTTATATGTTTCAATAAGATCCCCCCTCATCCTTCTAAATTCCAGTGTATACAAGCCCAATCGCTCCAGCCTTTCAACATACGACAGTCCCGCCATTCCGGGAATTAACCTAGTGAACCTACGCTGCACGCCCTCCATAGCAAGAATATCCTTCCTCAAATTTGGAGACCAAAACTGCACACAGTACTCCAGGTGCGGTCTCACCAGGGCCCGGTACAACTGTAGAAGGACCTCTTTGCTCCTATACTCAACTCCTCTTGTTACGAAGGCCAACATTCCATTGACATCTGCAGCTGACATCTCCACTAATATATTGGCTGAGCCATTTGTAACAGAATCTACTTGTGTATTGGGCATAGTTTTGGTCCCATACAGCAATCAGAGCACCCAGACAGATGGTACTATGGATCTCTTTTTTACGGAATGTATTTCAATCATATAAAAACAGACAATTTTCATTTAGCGCATTTAGTCATCATAAGCGCAATTTTAATTTTTTTTAATCAGAAATAGTCCTTTTACCATATGCACTCAAACAATCTGAGATGACTGTCTATTCCATGAAATATATTCTGTCTTTGCATAATTAAGCCAAGTTTTAACTGTTGTTCACCACAAAACTAAACCAAGTTTTAACTGCAGGAGATGCAACACCTGTCCCTATACCTCCTCCCTCCATTCTGTCCAGGGACCGCAACAGTCCTTTCAGGTTAGGCAGAGGTTCACTTGCACATCCTCCAACCTCATCTACCGTATCCATTGTTCTAGGTGTGGAATCTTAAACATTGGCGAGACCAAATGTAGACTGGGTGATCGTTTTGCTGAATCCTTCGCTCAGTTCGCTTGGGCCTACATGATCTCCCGGTTGCCAAACACTTTAACTCCCCTTCCAATTTCCACACTGACCTTTCCGTCCTGGGCCTCTTCTGTTGTCAGAGTGAAGCCAAACGCAAATTGGAGGAACAGCACCTCATATTTCGCTGTCCCACTGAGTTACTCCAGCTTCTTTTGTGTCTATCTTCGATTTAAACCACCATCTGTAGTTCCTTCATACACATCTAACTGCAGTTTGTTTCTTTTAAGTTAAATATTAGCTCAACTTTGAAGGCTTAAATTGTGAGTTAATATCAGGAAAGCCTTGTTTACTCCAAGAGAAGAAAAAAATATTTCTTGTAGCTATGTGGAGTTCTTGAGAAAATAGCAAATATTTGCCAGGAGAAGCTAGCTAAATTCACGGGAAGGCAGGTAAAAAAGGACATGACACCAGTGTGGAAAGAGGCCTGTGTGGAGAAAAACAGAAACTCCTTTTAGTCTGAATTGCTCTGAGAGTGTAATTTTATGCAGGGACATGTGTGTGTAGAGGAAACAGAGCCTGTACTTCCACTTACTTGTCACTTTAATTCTCTATCCATTCCAACCTTGACCTCCGAGAGTCAGAGTCATAGAACGATACAGTGTGGAAAACGGCCCTTCGGCCCAACTTGCCCACACCTGGGCCAACAATGTCCCAGCTACACTAGTCCCACTTACCTGTGCTTGGTCTACATCCCTCCAAACCTGTCCTATCCATGTACATGTCTAACTGTCTCTCAAACGATGGGATAGTCCCAGTCTCAACTACCTCCTCGGGCAGCTTGTTCCATACACTCACCAGCCTTTGTGTGAAAAAGTTACCCCTTGGATTCCTATTAAATCTTTTCCCCTTCACCTTGAACCTACATCCTCTGGTCCTCGATTCCCCTACTCTGGGCAAGAGACTCTGTGCATCTACCCGATCTATTCTTCTCATGATTTTGTACACCTTTATAAGATCCCCCATCCTCCTGCGCTTCTTGGAATAGAGACCCAGCCTACTCAACCTCTCCCTATAGCTCCCTCTAGTCCTGGCAAAGTCCTTGTAAATCTTTTCTGAACTCTTTCAAGCTTGACAATATCTTTCCTATAACATGGTGCCCAGAACTGAACACAATATTCTAAATGCGATTTCACCGGCATCTTATACAACTGCAACATGACCTCCCAACTTCTATACTCAATACGCTGACTGATGAAGGCCAAAATGGCAAAATACTTTTTGACCACCTTATCTACTTGCGACTCAACCTTCAAGGAACCATGCACCTGTACCTTGCATCCGTGTCTATATGAAGCCCAGCATAAGCTTGAGGAATAGCACATCATCTTTCATTTGGACATGTTGCAGACTTTGAGCTGCAATATCAAATTCAACGACTTCAGATAATGTACTTTTATCAGTCTTGACCAGTTCCGCTGTAAAGTTATCCATCTGTATTAATGAACTCTTTTTTCCCTCTCTCCACAGACACTGCCTGATGTAATGGGGCATTTCCAGTGTTCTCCTTTTGCAATGATACTCAGCTGAATTTTACAACTGCTATATGTCTCTCTGCTTGTTTTCCAACACTATCTTTTCTTATTAACCTATCAACTGTGAAATTCTATGAACAGCACCCTTAACCTCACCCGAACAGTGATATTCCCTTTCTCTTGTTCATTCCTCCTCCACCTACCCTTAAAACAACTTGTTTTCTCCCATTACCAATGAACGGTCTTCAGCCTGAAGCATAAACTCCTTTTCCTGACTTGCTGTATGTTTCTAATATGTTCTGCTTTGTTTGTACAGTTTCTACATGTACACAGAGGTTTTTGTTTTTATTTTCTAGTTCTGTGGTTCTGTCAGAGGCACCCTAATCTTTTATTTAAATTCTGTTGATTTCCTCCAGCATCTGTGTGCAATATAACCTTCAGAATTGAAATTGGTTAGTTTAGCCTTCTGCCTCAAGCCATCATTCACCATGTTTAACATTTTGTGTATCAGAAAGCCCATTTTCACACCTTAATTATTCACAGCAATTATAACAAGGTTGTGGGCTCCACTTAATTTAGTTTAGTTTAGTTTAGTTTAGAGATACAGTACCCTTCGGCCCACCAGGTCCATACCGACCAGCGATCCCCACACATTAACAGTATCCTACACCCACATTAGAGACAATTTTTACACATACCAAACCAATGAACTTACAAAACTGTACGTCTTTGGGGTGTGGGAGGAAACCAAAGATCTCTGAGAAAAGCCACACGATCACGGGGAGAACATACAAACTCCATACAAACTCCATACGTTGTCGGGATTGAACCAGGGTCACTGGTGCTGCAAGCACTGTAAGGCAGCAACTCTACCGCTGTGCCACCGTGCCGCCCACTGGAATAGAAACTTATTCTAGTTTGAATCGTGGTCAAGGATATAGTAAATATATTAGCAAAAAAACCAGACTGCTGGGGGGACTTAGTGGGTCAGGCAGCATCTGTGGAGGCAGAGAGACTGTTCATGTTTCAGTTTGAGTCCTGGATCAGGTATGAACCTCGCTCATCAGGATAAGTCCACTCCCCATTATCTATAGAAGACCATGATACAAATGTAGCAGCTGACTCAGCAAAATACATTGGACACTCAGTAAACCTGGTGGTATAGAATGTGTAGGAAAGGAACTGCAGGTGTTGTTTACGCCGAAGATAGACACAAAATGCTGGAGTAACTCCATGAGTCAGGCAGCATCTCTGGAGAGAAGGAATAGGTGATGTTTCAGGTTGGAACCATAACTTCGGTAGGAAGAAAAGTTCCGATCCGAAGCATCACCTCTTCCTTTTCTCCAGAGATGCTGCCTGACCCGCTGAGTTTAGTTTAGTTTAATTTAGTTTAGAGATACAGTGCGGAAACAGGCCCACCGAGATTGCACCGATCAGCAATCCCCTGCACACTAACTAGGGACAATTTACATTTATACCAAGCCAATTAATCTACAAAGCTGTATGTCTTTGGACTGTGGGAGGAAACTGAAGATCTCGGAGAAAACACACGCGGGCACGAGGAGAACGTACAAACTCCGTATTGTCAGCACCCGTGGTCTGGATCGAACCCGGATCTCTGGTGCTGCAAGGCAGCAATTCTATCTCTGTGCCACCGTGCCACCCTGATGCTGCCTGACCCATTGTGTTATTCCAGCATTTTGTGTCCATCTGGTGGTATAGAATATCTCGACTGAATAAATGCCATAATTACTTTGCAGTCCATGAAAGACAATCATGTTCCCTGAAAATGAAGAGAAACATAAAACTGTGCAGAGAGCAGACTTAATGCTGAATGAAAAATAGAGCTGTGAGCTGTGATCCGATTTGCACAGGTGAGCAAAGAGCAAATTCAATCATATATATATATATATATATAATTTTTAATCTGTGACACAGTTTATTGGAGTATGAGCATGGTGATGTGACTGGTGAATTCAGTTTTACAGATGGATTCCTGTAATTTTAGGACACATCTTACCCAGAGGAACAGCAAAGTTCAAATTATAATACATATGATGCAGGAAATTATAATGGAGCTTATTGTTGAAACAGACAAGGTTGATTGTGCCCAATTAAGGTCTGTTAATAAAAAGCATTCATGCCTGGTTGAAGATAGAGTCATGAACCAATCATGTGTAGAATCCTGTCATGAACGCAGATGGAGTTAGGGCTTCCCAGTGTAGTCTGTGGATCACTGATGTACCAAAGGACTGATTAACTGTCATTCTCTGCCCCAGTGGGAGTCTGGTGTTACAACTGTGATGAATTAATACTGTCTAAAGGAAAATATAAAGAAGAGGCACATATCCCGTTGATGATATCCCATGGATGTGCACACAGCACAACAAAAAAAAATCATACAGGATTTCACATTATAACTGTATACCATTGCGAAGGTAAATTATTGGAATTTATTCTTCTCTCTAAAAATAGGACAGTAACATCAGTATGTATTCTCATCAAAAATGATACATGTTTTCCTGGTCTTTATTTGAAACTGTGTCACTTGTGAGTGATGGAGTTCCTTTCAAAGCAATAAGTTTATTGATTGCACAGCCTCTTAGGAGCTATTGTGGAATGATGTCTAGCTATAAAATGGCCTTAGAGACGATTAGCTTTACAAATAACATGTCAGGGACATGTGATATTGGCATGGAAATGAAAATTGAGGCTCTTTTCAATTAAAGTCAAATAACTTCAGGGTAAGTGTTTCAAATGTTAAGTGCTTATGGCTGAATATGAAACTTGAATATTAGAGGAAAAAAGCTTCTAATGAATATTTATAATAGCCTTTGGGTAGTTCACAAGGTGTTAGAAAGCAAATGATGCCTTGTGCATTTAATGTTTTCAGGCATTTTGAAAAATAAACTTTGTTTACCATTAAGTTAAAAAAGAATTGAGATGGGGAAAAAATTGCTTAGTTTAAATCTTTAAACAGAGTCAAAAACCACACACACAGAACATGTCATTTTCTGTTCAAGGATCTTAGTCTTGTATATGAATTGCCGAACATAATACTTAACCAAAGCACAAAGGACAGACACTGTTTCAGATTTAGTTTAGTTTAGAAATACAGCACAGAAACAGGGTCTCGGCCCACTGAGTCAATAGACAATAGACAATAGACAATAGACAATAGGTGCAGGAGTAGGCCATTCGGCCCTTCGAGCCAGCACCACCATTCAATGTGATCATGGCTGATCATTCTCAATCAGTACCCCGTTCCTGCCTTCTCCTCATACCCCCTGACTCCGCTGTCCTTAAGAGCTCTATCTAGCACCGCCCAGTGATCCCTACACACTTACACTATCCTAAAAACAATAGGGATAATTTGCAATTATACCAAGCCAATTAACTTACAAACTTGTACGTCTTTGGAGTGTGGGAAGAAACCGGAGATCCTGGAGAAAACCTACGCAGGTCACGGGGAGAACATACAAACTCCCTACAGACAGCAACCATGATCACAGATTCACTACCTTCTGACCAAAGAAATGCCCCCTCATCTCCTTTCTAAAGGTACGTCCTTTTATTCTGATGCCATGACCTTTGGTCCTAGACTCTCCCACCAGTGGAAACATTCTCTCCACTCTATCCAGGTCTTTCATTAATTGGTAAGTTTCAACGTGGTCCCCCCCTCATTCTTCTAAACTCTAGCGAGTACAGGCCGAGTGCCATCATAAGTTAATCCATTCAGGGTATCTATGGTTCTTGTTCTCTGGCCAGTCAACATTCCCCACAATGTTCCAAAAAGAGCCCCTTGAAAAGTTGAATGCTTCTTAGTAAGCAGATATAATTGAGACATTGGTTGTTGTTACCCTTATATTTCATTTTCCTTGCAGTGACATTGAAATATTACATTCATCACTTACAGTATTCATGATCATCTGGAATGAATGAATGAATGAATAAGTTTATTGGCCAAGTATGTGCACATACAAGGAAATGCCTTGGTGCTCCGCTCACAAATGACAACACAAACATAGAGTTAACAATTAAGAATAAAGCATAAACACATCAAAACAATAAGGATATACCATTACGGTCTAAACATGTGGGTGAAAATAAACCAGAGCAAAAAGAGACTACAGACTTTGGTTATTGAGTAGAACTATCACTCGTGGAAAAAAACTGTTTTTGTGTCTGGCTGTGGCTGCTTTGACCGTCTGGAGACGCCTTCCAGAGGGAAGTGCTTCAGAGTTTGTGGCCAGGGTGAGAGGGGACAGAAATGATCTTGCCCACTCGCTTTCTGGCCCTTGCAGTGTGAAGTTCGTCAATGGGGGAAGGTTGCAGCCAACAACCTTCTCAGCTGTGCAAACGATCCGTTGCAGCCTTCGGATGTTGTGCTTGGTGGCTGAGCCAAACCAGACCATGATGGAGAAGGTGAGGACAGACTCAATGATAGCAGTATAGAATTGGACCCTGATTGCCTGTGGCAGATTGTGTTTCCTCAGTTGCCGCAGGAAGTACATCCTCTGTTGGGGCTTTTTGACTGTGGAGTCAATGGTGGCCCCCCATTTAAGGTCCCTGGAGATGATGGTTCCAAGGAACTTAAATGATTCAATAGATGTGACTCTGGTGTTGTTGATGGTGAGTGGGGGGAAGGGGATCGCATCGAACGTCTACAATTAGTTCCACTGTCTTGAGAGCATTGAGCTCCAGGTTGTTGCAATGGCACCAGGACGCCAGCTGTGTCACTTCCCATCTGTAGGCAGATTCCTCCCCATCCTGGATCAGTCCAATCAGGGTAGTGTCATCTGCAAACTTGAGGAGCTTGACAGAGGAGTCTGTGGAGGTGCAGTCGTTGGTGTAGAGAGAGTAAAGGAGAGGGGAGAGTACGCAGCCTTGCGGTGCTCCTATGCTGAGGGTTGGGTCTTTATTCTTTGGAGCGTAGAAGGTTGAGGGGGGACTTGATAGAGGTTTTAAAATTTTTAAGAGGGACGGACAGAGTTGACGTGGGTAGGCTTTTCCCCTTGAGAGTGGGGAAGATTCCAACAAGGGGACATAACTTTAGAATTGAGGGACAAAAGTTTAGGGGTAACATGAGGGGTAATTTCTTTACTCAGAGGGTGGTGGCTGTATGGAATGGGCTTCCGGTGGAAGTGGTGGAGGCAGGCTCGATTTTATTATTTAAGAGTAAATTGGATAGGTATATGGATGAGAGGGGATTGGAGGGTTATGGTCTGAGAGCAGGTAGGTGAGACTAGGTCAGAGAGAGTGGTCGGCGTGGACTGGTAGGGCCGAACAGGCCTGTTTCCGTGCTGTAGTTGTTATATGGTTATATGGTTATATATGGTCTGCGGGTCATATCATATCATATATATACAGCCGGAAACAGGCCTTTTCGGCCCGCCGTCCGTGCCGCCCAGCGATCCCCGTACATTAACACTATCCTACACCCACTAGGGACAATTTTTACATTTACCCAGCCAATTAACCTACATACCTGTACGTCTTTGGAGTGTGGGAGGAAACCGAAGATCTCGGAGAAAACCCACGCAGGTCACGGGGAGAACGTACAAACTCCTTACAGTGCAGCACCCGTAGTCAGTATGATGTTGTAGGGATCACTGAGACATGGCTACAAGAGGACCAGGGCTGGGAACTGAATATTCAGGGGTACACAACGTATAGAAAAGACAGACAGGTGGGCAGAGGGGGTGGGGTTGCTCTGATGGTAAGGAATGATATTCATTCCCTTGCAAGGGGTGACATAGAATCAGGAGATGTTGAATCAGTATGGATAGAAATGAGAAATTGTAAGGGTAAAAAGACCCTAATGGGAGTTATCTATAGGCCCCCAAACAGTAGCCTCGACATAGGGTGCAAGTTGAATCAGGAGATAAAATTGGCGTGTCAAAAATGTAATGCTACGGTGGTTATGGGAGATTTCAACATGCAGGTAGACTGGGAAAATCAGGTTGGAAATGGACCCCAGGAAAGAGAGTTTGTAGAGTGCCTTCGAGATGGATTCTTAGAACAGCTTGTACTGGAGCCTACCAGGGAGAAGGCAATTCTGGATTTAGTGTTGTGTAATGATCCTGATCTGAAAAGGGGACTAGAGGTAAAAGAGCCATTAGGAGGCAGTGATCACAACATGATAAGTTTTACTCTGCAAATGGAAAGGCAGAAGGGAAAATCGGAAGTGTCGGTATTACAGTATAACAAAGGGGATTACAGAGGCATGAGGCGGGAGCTGGCCAAAATTGACTGGAAGGAGGCCCTAGCAGGGAAGACGGTAGAACAGCAATGGCAGGTATTCCTGGGAATAATGCAGAGGTTGCAGGATCAATTTATTCCAAAGAGGTGGAAAGACTCTAAGGGGAGTAAGAGACACCTGTGGCTGACAAGGGAAGTCAGGGACAGCATAAAAATTAAGGAGAGGAAGTATAACATAGCAAAGAAGAGTGGGAAGGCAGAGGATTGGGACTCTTTTAAAGAGCAACAAAAGTTAACTAAAAAGGCAATACGGGGAGAAAAGATGAGGTACGAGGGTAAACTAGCCAATAATATAAAGGAGGATAGCAAAAGTTTTTTTAGGTACGTGAAGAGGTAAAAAATAGTCAAGGCAAATGTGGGTCCCTTGAAGACAGAAACAGGGGAATTTATTATGGGGAACAAAGAAATGGCAGACGAGTTAAACCGTTACTTTGGATCTGTCTTCACTGAGGAAGATACACACAATCTCCCAAATGTTCTAGTGGCCGGAGAACCTAGGGTGATGGAGGAACTGAAGGAAATCCACATTAGGCAGGAAATGGTTTTGGGTAGACTGATGGGACTGAAGGCTGATAAATCCCCAGGGCCTGATGGTCTGCATCCCAGGGTATTTAAGGAGGTGGCTCTAGAAATAGTGGAAGCATTGGAGATCATTTTTCAATGTTCTATAGATTCAGGATCAGTTCCTGTGGATTGGAGGATAGCAAATGTTATCCCACTTTTTAAGAAAGGAGGGAGAGAGAAAACGGGTAATTATAGACCAGTTAGTCTGACATCAGTGGTGGGGAAGATGCTGGAGTCAATTATAAAAGACGAAATTGCTGAGCATTTGGATAGCAGTAACGGGATCATTCCGAGTCAGCATGGATTTACGAAGGGGAAATCATGCTTGACAAATCCACTGGAATTTTTTGAGGATGTAACTAGGAAAATTGACAAGGGAGAGTCAGTGGATGTGGTGTACCTCAACTTTCAGAAAGCCTTCGACAAGGTCCCACATAGGAGATTAGTGGGCAAAATTAGGGCACATGGTATTGGGGATAGGGTACTGACATGGATAGAAAATTGGTTGACAGACAGAAAGCAAAGAGTGGGGATAAATGGGGCCCTTTCGGAATGGCAGGCAGTGACCAGTGGGGTACCGCAAGGTTCGGTGCTGGGACCCCAGCTATTTACGATATACATTAATGACTTAGACGAAGGGATTAAAAGTACCATTAGCAAATTTGCAGATGATACTAAGCTGGGGGGTAGTGTGAATTGTGAGGAAGATGCAATAAGGCTGCAGGGTGACTTGGACAGGTTGTGTGAGTGGGCGGATACATGGCAGATGCAGTTTAATGTAGATAAGTGTGAGGTTATTCACTTTGGAAGTAAGAATAGAAAGGCAGATTATTATCTGAATGGTGTCAAGTTAGGAGGAGGGGGAGTTCAACGAGATCTGAGTGTCCTAGTGCATCAGTCAATGAAAGGAAGCATGCAGGTACAGCAGGCAGTGAAGAAAGCCAATGGAATGTTGGCCTTCATAACAAGAGGAGTTGAGTATAGGAGCAAAGAGGTCCTTCTACAGTTGTACCGGGCCCTGGTGAGACCGCACCTGGAGTACTGTGTGCAGTTTTGGTCTCCAAATTTGAGGAAGGATATTCTTGCTATGGAGGGCGTGCAGCATAGGTTCACTAGGTTAATTCCCGGAATGGCGGGACTGTCGTATGTTGAAAGGCTGGAGCGATTGGGCTTGTATACACTGGAATTTAGAAGGATGAGGGGGGATCTTATTGAAACATATAAGATAATTAGGGGATTGGACACATTAGAGGCAGGAAACATGTTCCCAATGTTGGGGGAGTCCAGAACAAGGGGCCACAGTTTAAGAATAAGGGGTAGGCCATTTAGAACGGAGATGAGGAAGAACTTTTTCAGTCAGAGAGTGGTGAAGGTGTGGAATTCTCTGCCTCAGAAGGCAGTGGAGGCCAGTTCGTTGGATGCTTTCAAGAGAGAGCTGGATAGAGCTCTTAAGGATTGCGGAGTGAGGGGGTATGGGGAGAAGGCAGGAACGGGGTACTGATTGAGAGTGATCAGCCATGATCGCATTGAATGGCGGTGCTGGCTCGAAGGGCTGAATGGCCTACTCCTGCACCTATTGTCTATTGTCTATTGTCTATTGATCGAACCTGAGTCTCTGGCGCTGCATTCGCTGTAAAGCAGCAACTCTACCGCTGCGCTACCGTGCCGGTCCGAGATGTGCTTTCCCAGCCTCACATGCTGCTTCCTGTCCGTCAGGAAGTTGATGATCCACTGTCGGTGGGGTTCAGGCACAGTCAGCTGGGAGAGTTTGGAGTGCAGTCGCTCTGGTACAATGGTGTTAAAAGCAGAGCTAAAGTCCACAGTCTGAAGAAGGGTCTCGACCCGAAACATCACCCTTTCCTTCTCTCCCGAGATGCTGCCTGACCTGCTGAGTTACTCCAGCATTTTGTGAATAAATCGATTTGTACCAGCATCTGCAGTTATTTTCTTATTCCACAGACAGAATCCTGGCATTATTTAATCACACGTTCGCATTTCGCAACATCTACCAAAGGTATGGATAATGTTATGTTAGTTACCGATATACCCATTAAGACAATTATTTGCTGTCAGAGTGAGAGGTGAGGTGTGATTAACTAAGCTCTTGTCATTAGGAGTAGGGATTTGACCTCAAGATGATCGTACTAGTTATTAATAGATTTCAATGTGTTCAATTTATTTTCATAAAATTGATTCCCCTTTTGACTGCTTGGATATAAAAGAAAACAAAATGAACCACTCTATCACAGCACCATTACAATAATTATTAAATCAATTTGCACCAGAATACTTAAAGCACTGCTTAAAGTGGAGAATGTCAAGAAAAAGGCATTGGAAACTGATGGCTACACTTTGTACATGACTGAACAGTCCAGATGAGGCATCATTCAAAGAATATTGAATGTTAGGAAATAATTTCTCTTCACTTTGTACAATTAGACCTTTCCATCAGGTTTTATTTTAAATTATCCAACAAAACTGATTAAATATTTTTTGACGCGTTTAACATTTGTTGGAAAATATGGCACATCAGAATATTCTGCTTCCTTCAGTTATTGTTGCAAGATGTACTTTAAAATCGCTGATGGAGGCCCTGTGGTGAAAGAAGCTGAGGACTCTGTTTGCCTTTCGTGTCGTACAATACATGCTCCCTGTTGGGGAAGGCACAGGGCAACATGCTCATAATGAATGCGACCTTGCCCCTGGAAAATTCAGGCAACGTGGAGATACATGAGAGTGTTCCCCTCATCAGTTCCTTCACTCGGAAAACAATCTATTGCCATCTCCTTGCTGAAATGCTTCCGTCACTTGTATAATGGCTGCATGAAGAGTAAACTAACTGACTTTAGACTTTTTTAGACTTTAGACTTTAAGAGATACAGTGTGGCAACAGGCCCTTCGGCCTACCGAGTCCACACCAACCAGCAATCCCTGTACACTACCACAATCTTACACACTAGGGACAATTCACAATTTTTACTGACGCCAATTAACCTACAAACCTGGACATCTTTGGAATGTAAAAGGAAACCGGTGCACCTGAAGGAAACCCATGTGGTCACAGGGAGAATGTATAAACTCTGTACAAACAGCACCTGTAGCCAGGACCGAACCTGGGTCTCTGACGCTGTAAGGCAGCCACTCTATCACTGTGCCACTGTGCTGCCCCTTACTTAGATCATCTTTAGAAGCCTAGGTCAAAAGGCCTGTAGTCTTTATTATGCTTCATTTTGTCCTGGTGCTTGACTCCTTCACATGCTGATTAGTACAGGTGTCAGAGGTTGTGAGGAGAAGGCAGGAGAATGTAGTTAGGAGGGAGAGATAGATCAGCCATGATTGAATGGTGGAGTAGACTTGATGGGTCAAATGGCCTAATTCAGCTCCTATCATTTTTAATCTTATGATCTTATGATTCTACATCAGCTGATATAGGGTATAACTACCTGTTTGCTGTAATGCATTATCTTGCTACACTGTTCTCTGTTATAATAAGGTAAGTGAACCAGGTCTGGAACATCTTCATGTTACAAAGCCTCTTTGGCCTTTTCAGCTTCATCTTCCCTGCATCTTCAATTGTTGTCATGTTATTTCCTTATTCTGTTCAAAGCTCATCACAGCATTATTCCCTCCCTCATTGAGGCAATTAGACTGTGACGGAGTAAATGTGGAGAGATTGTTTCCATTATCCGTAGAATCTAGAAATGGAGAACAATGAAGGGATTGTCCATTGGAAATTGAGAGGAGAACCTTCTACATGCAATAGATCGTAAATCTTTGAAATTCTCAACCTCAGAGTTAATTCAAGAATGTTTAAGCCTGAGACAGATAGGTTTTTGAATCAAAATAAATTACGGATTGTGAAAAGGGAGGTAGCAGAAGCTTCAGACAAAGGATGAGCCACATTCTTATAGAATGATGAGACATTGTCCAGTTGCTACATTATCCAGCCTTGCTTCCTTTTCTTAAACTGTTGCTTCCTGGTGCCTCCCCACTTGCCACCCCCCCCCCCCCCAACCACCCCCCCCAAACAATAAAATTCAACAATTGATCTCCAGCCAGATTCTTAATTTTAATAATTGTATGAAAATTTTTCATGGGATAATTTGCAGGTACTATCAGAACATTTAAGAAACATTTAGACAAGTACATGGATGGGATAGGTTTAGAGGGGTATGGGCCAAATGCAGGCAGGTGGGACCAGTGCAGATGGAACATGTTGGGCAGCGTGGGCAAGTTGGGCCGAAGGACCTGTTTCCACGCGATATGACTATGATTCAATGAATCTACACAGCTACAAAATTAGATCAGATTTTCCTCATTTTAGTTTAGTTAAGAGATACAATGTGGAAACAGGCCCTTTGGCCCATCAATGCCGACCATCAATCACCGGTACACTAATTTTATGTTATCCCACTTCCGCATCCTACATGATAGGGGCAATTTACAGAAGCCACAGTTTAAGAATAAGGGGTAGGCCATTTAGAACGGAGATGAGGAAAAACCTTTTCAGTCAGAGAGTTGTAAATCTGTGGAATTCTCTGCCTCAGAAGGCTGTGGAGGCCAATTCTCTGAATGCATTCAAGAGAGAGCTAGATAGAGCTCTTAAGGATGGCGGAGTCAGGGGGTATGGGGAGAAGGCAGGAACGGGGTACTGATTGAGAATGATCATCCATGATCGCATGAATGGTGGTGCTGGCTCAAAGGGCCGAATGGCCTACTCCTACAATATTGTCTAATGTCTATTGTCTAAGCCAATTAACCTCCAAATCCACATGTCTTTGGAACGTGGGAGGAAACTGGATCACCCAGAGAAGCCCACATGGTCGCAGGGAGTAGGTACAAACTCCACACAGTCAGCACCCATAGTCTGGATCAAACCCTGGTCTCTGTGAGGCAGCAGCTCTACCACTCTGCCACTGTGTCACCCTTATCGTAGGACGTAGAAGGAAAACCATAGGGACAAGTGATAAACTGATTACACATACTGAGATTCTGGCTTGGGATGAACTGAGAGGCCTGGAAACAGAGCTGGAAGACAGTCGGGACAAGATGGCGGTGATGGCAAGTACTGAGGATTGAGACGTTTTTGAAGAAGCGAGATGTCCTGAGGCAGGTTTTTGACCCCAAATGTCAGCAATTCCTTTTCCCTCCCAGAGATACAGTTTTACCAACTGAGTTCCTCCAGCAGATTGTTTGTCTCTCATTGACACCAATTTCCCAAATACATTCTAATGCTAAATGCAGAATCCATAATCTTCATTTGTTTCGGGCAGCACCAGGGAAAGCCTGATGCATACCTTAGCCAATATGTCAGTGCTCACTTGCTGCACTTACTCGCACATCACAGCAAAAAAAATCATAACATCTACAAGCCAGGAGAAGCAGGAATGATGCTTGGCCCAGCGTCCCCAACCTAACCATGCATCAAACTGGTTTCAGTTCCTCAACTACTTTAGGGTACCAATGTAATGCAGATGACAGACACAAATTGCTGGAGTAACTCAACAGGTCAGGTAGAATCGCTGGAGAAAAAGGATGGGTGATGTTTCAGGTCAGGACCCTTCTTCAGACCTGAAACGTCACCCATCCTTTTACTCCAGAGATGCTGCCTGACCTGTTGAGTTACTCCACCACTTCCGTGTCTACCTTCGGTATAAACCAGCATCTGCCATTCCTTTCAACGCATTTAGTGCAGATGAGAGAAGCAAATAATTAATTCTCCGTTTTTAATTGCTTGCGTTAAGTGTTGTTTTGGATGGAGGTTTGCAAGTGCTGCTGAAGGATTGAATCTATTTATAGCGATAAGAAGGAAATATTTGAGGCATTTAGAATCCAATTTGTATGTTGCATCAAGCTACATTAATAGACCAGAGATGGCAGGATACAGAGGTAAGCAGGGGGAAGAACTTTCAAGGTCCCTTCTCCTGATCACCAGTGAGTGGTCCTTTAAGAACTTAAGCCTCTCCAAACATATTGGGTCAGAGAAGGCTGTGATATAAGTAGCTGAACTGCAATCATAAGCTGGCACTTGACGATATCTTGACTGACTACTAGTACATGTAGAAATGTCATGTTTTCTTGTAAGGAGTGAGAAATGTGGTTGAGCAAAAGCATATTAAATCTTTAATACGTGCCAACAAACATAATTCTTAATATTTAAAGATGTGTCGGGCCAACAATAAATGGCCATTCATTGTTTGGATTTTTGAACAGGGTTCTGACTGTCTACACTAATTGTATATACTTCTACCAGGTCTCCCTGAACCTCTGACATTCCAGAGAAAACAATCCAAGATTGCCCAGTGGCAATGATGGGACTCGTCCTTGATTATGCTGGTGGCCTTGCCGGGTCATTGATGCTTCATTATGGTCAATGGATCATAATCCTGATGGTTTTCCTCAGCAGCACAGTAAGAGTACCTTCACAAGAGGGACCAACAGCAGTGCAAGATAACAGCTCACACACTTTCCCAAGGACACCACCATTGCCTGATGTTCAGCAGCACAACTATCACTAGGTCCCTCACAAGCAACGCTCTGGGAATTGTCATCATCCAGAAACATAACTGATAAAGCCACATAACTATCAAGTGATTTATCTCCTAGCACCCATACATTTTCCTTCCTTGCACATGAATGAGATCGGATACGGCACTTTCCCTTGCAACCGCAAGTGCTGTAACACTCGTCCTTTCACCTCTGTCTTTCCCACCATCCATGTACCCAAAGGTTATTCCAGGTGGAACACCGATTCACTTGCACTTCATTCAATGTAGTGGACTGCATTTAGTGTCCACAAGGTGGTCTCTTCTGCATTGGAGATATTCAGTCAGAAGAAGGGTCTCCACCCAAAACGTCACCCATTCCTTCTCTCCAGAGATGCTGCCTGCCCCGCTGTGTTACTCCAGCATTTTGTATCTATTTAAACCAGCATCTGCAGTTCCTTCCTACACGGTGGAGATGTTAAATGCCGATTGGGAGATTGCTTTGCGGGACACCTATATTCAGTCCTCAGGTGCGACCCTCAGCTTCCCATTGCCTGTTGTTTTAATTCCTCATCCCACTTCCACTCTGATCTATTAGTGTGTGGCTTCCTGTACTGACACGGTGACGCTCCATGCAAGCTTGAAGAACATCGCCTGTCTGGATTCTGTCTGGACACATTGCAACCTTCTGAATATAATATTCAATTCTACAATTTCAAATAATATGATTTCTCAGTGTGAATCTGTTATCCACCTGTGATATTAGCTCATATTGTTTTTTTACTTTTACATTTTTCTTTTTTTTTCTGTCTGGGAAGATAGGAGAGACTCAGCCAGAATTGTTGGGCAAGGCCTCCTGCTCTGCATTTATTATTTGGACTTTGTTCTTTTGGGCGATGTTCTCACTCCCATTCATTCATTATTTATTCAAAAAATGCTGGAGTAACTCAGCAGGTCAGGCAGCATCTCGGGAGAGAAGGAATGGGTGACGTTTCGGGTCGAGACCCTTCTTCAGACTGATGTCAGGGGGGCGGGACAAAGGAAGGATATAGGTGGAGACAGGAAGATAGAGGGAGATCTGGGAAGGAGGAGGGGAAGAGAGGGACAGAGGAAATATCTAAAGTTGGAGAAGTCGATGTTCATACCACTGGGCTGCAAGCTGCCCAGGCAAAATATGAGGTGCTGTTCCTCCAATTTCCGGTGGGCCTCGCTATGGCATTGGAGGAGGCCCATGACAGAAAGGTCAGACTGGGAATGGGAGGGGGAGTTGAAGTGCTCGGCCACCGGGAGATCAGTTTGGCCAACGCGGACCGAGCGCAGGTGTTGAGCCAAGCGATCGCCGAGCCTGCGCTTGGTTTCGCCGATGTAAATAAGTTGACATCTGGAGCAGCGGATGCAATAGATGAGGTTGGAGGAGGTGCAGGTGAACCTTTGTCTCACCTGGAAAGTCCAGCATTTTGTGAATAAATACCTTCAATTTGTACCAGCATCTGCAGTTATTTTCTTATCCCATTCATTCATTGACCATTTTTTTCTGAAGAATGGTCTGGACCCGAAACATCATCTATTCCTTCTCCCCAGAGATGCTGCCTGTCCCATCGAGTTGCTGCAGCATTTGTGTCTATCTTCGCTTTAAACCAGTATCTGCAGTTCCTTCCTACACAATTTTTATAACCTGTTTCCAGATTATCCTCATGGCCATCTAGTTTCACCTTACCACCCCACCCTCCCTGCTACGAGTAATGAACAAGCAATTTTTGAGGATTCTGATCAGCGATGGAGAAAAAACACTGTAAGGTTACAAAGAAACTATGTTTATTAAATTTTATGAAATACGGCAATAGGATTAGTAAAGCATTAATAAAGGATTAATAAAGCCGCAAGTCTCATTCTCGTCTGCCCATCAGGAACTCAACTGATACAGGCAACAGCTGATAACAACAACACTCATGTGTTTCTGCCCGTTGGGGAGTCCACTCCAACTCCAACTGGCCTGGAATAATTTGTTCTTGGTACAGTTCCAGATCATGGTACAACGAGAAGTCCAAAGAGTCTCATGAAGTCCCCTGTATACCCCAAGACTACACAATAAACCACTTCTCATAACAATCCCTGAGACCATATTAGCAATTATCAAAATAAAAGGTGAAAGAAAACGGAGCTCATACAGATGCAAATACTACTCTGCACTTAGCAGTTTAACCTATCTATTGCTGGCTATCATTACACTTCTAACTTTATTCAATATACACAGCTTTAAAGGCATCCCTTGACTCCTCTTCAATTCCAATAAAAGTTCGCCGACCTGTAACATTGATTCTGCTTCTCTTCCCACAGATGTAGCCTGACCTGCAGAATATTTTCTGTATTTTCTGTTTTTGCATGAGATTGAATAGCATGTGATCACTACAGATTAAAAATGTGTGGCAGCAAATTGCCATAATTTCTACAATATCTACCATAAGAAGAATGAGAGCAGAACATGTATATACTACAGTACATCACATTTTGATTGAGAAACATTTCATTGTTCTTTCATCAAAGTTCTAAAACCTTACCCAACAACATGATGAGAGTATCTTCATGATAAAGACTGCAGTGGTTCCAAACGTTGCTCAAGTTGGCTAAATCTAAGAAGAAAATGTAGGGGAATGAGAAGGTTATTGTAGAACTTGGAGGAATTTTGGTTTTCTTCTAATACATATATTAAATTGGAAGAAACTATTATTTTAGGAGATGATATGTGTAACCCATCTCAGAACTAGTGGTGACACCAAGGAAGAATCCAAGATCCAGGGTCACCTTTAAAATTATTATGAAATTACAGGAGTGCTTCTGAAATCCTTCATTAATTTATGCAGTGCAGCTCTGATTACATTTCACGTGGCTTCAAATGCGGGAGAGGACAAAGAAAAATTAATAATGAATGAAATTCCTCCCAGTCAAAATACATCACCAGAGAGAACTTTTTGTTTGGGCCTAAGGGAAAAAGTTTATAGGACAGGAAAGGGCATCAACAAATTTAAATAATTTTGATAGCAAGAGACTGGCTCCCAGAGCCTCCAGTGTAGGTCAGCAAGGAAAGGACGCACCAAATTAATGCAGCTTTGGATACAGACAGCACAGCTTGGAGGCACTGAAGTTGACACTATGTGAACAATTGGGAGCTTATCCAGAGGAATATTGACACCATTGAGTCTGGAGTTGACAAAAGCAGGGATGAGAGATTCTACAACAGATGGACCACTACACTGATGGAGGCAAGCAATGATATGAGGGTGGATGGAGTGGACTAACGTGCGATCCCTGAAGATTTCCAGTCATGTAGTTATGAATATTACATTCCCCTCAGCTTGAAGCAGTACTGGCTCAGATGTGCGTTCCCTTTAAATTCAATCCCTTCATCGGAATATTTTGTCACTTGCATTTGATATGACTGAAGTTCTCCTTGCTGCCTGTTGTACAAGATGTCACCTTTCATAAGGTGAGGTATTTTCGAAGCAGTGGTTATAAATCTGTAATTTATGTCTTATAGCAGCTGGAGCATGGGTTCTGCTGGCAGAATACAGGGGATGACACATATTCTTCATTCAAAGAATGGCATGAATACAGAATAACTGCCAAACAATGTTTGTAATGCTCACATATGCAACTGTCATGGAAAGTATAGTTGTACTTCTCCACTCTCACAAGAACAAGATGGGACAGATGGAATATGCTGTCAATTGTAGAGGTCTGGAATTAAAAACAGGAAATGCACCCAGCAGGTCAGGCAATGGGTGTGGAGAGAGGAAAATACATTTCACATTAATAACCTTAATTAATGTGGTAAAGTGGTAGGACTGCTACCACTTTTCACCCACGTGGGGGTTGCTCTGCACAGGATCCATTCCTTTGCTGCCAGGTAAGTCTAAACTGTCGAAGCTATCCTCTTAGAAGTATACCAAGTGTTGGAGTAACTCAGCGGGCCAGGCAGCATCCCTGGAGAACATGTGTCCTCCAGCACTTTGTGTCCTTCTTTACAAACAAGCATCTGCAGATCCTTGTTTCTATGCTATTGAATTATGGAAATGGCATAAGTAGATTACTCCTGTTCCTCTAATAATTCCATGTTTTACTGAAAGAAGAATAAATCACAATCCCTGCACATTGCAATCCATCAAAGTAACAGGTGCAGGAATTGTTTTTGTTTTTTGCATTTTCACTGATTTAAAAAAACAGCAGTAGACATCATTTTTGAGATATAATGGTCCATAAGCAGTCATCAAGTTCAGTGCATGTATATCCAACACAGTTATCTCTTGCCCTCTAAAGAGTCCAGCTGTAAAACATGAATTTGTAGAACTAACTAGCTTTTTCACTGGGGGAATCGGCACATGGATCTTGTGCCAAGTTGGAACCGAGGATTTCTCCGCATGTCTGTTCATTTAAATGAGGAACTTAAGGCTGCGGAAGAAATAATAGATTTATATTTTACCCGTGGTGTTTGCTGTTTTTAATCATCTGGAAGTGTTCTCGATTATTTAATTTCTCTCTTTTAAAATAATAAATTTTAACATTTTTCCTCGCTCAATTTTTTTCTCATCGTTTTTGAAATAAAATTGTGTAAAGTCCTGGCATTAAGCTGGGCTTCCTCAAACAGCATGCAGTTACAAGTTTAATGCAGGATAAAATCTCATTCCTTAAAGGCAAACAGAATTTTACTTCAGCTTCAATAGATTTATATGAGTTTGGAGTAATATGTACAAACACTTTGGCTAGACATACCTGTAAACATGAGGAGGAAAGACACATCATGTACAATAACTTTGGAAATTAATCTAAAATAGGCAGAGATGCAAAAGGTTTTGGGTGTGCAGATTTGCCAATTATATGTGAATTACAGGAAAATAAGGCCAAGACAAAACCAAACCACACCTTGGGGTTTTGTACTGAAGGGTTGAGTTGAAAACTAAACGTTTCACTTAACTGTTCTTAAACTTTAATCAGATTGCACAATATTACTGTTAGCAGGTTCGACAAACATAATACATCTGAGGAAACTCCAAAATATTTTTTTTAATGAATTCAATACCAGCATTTGACATTACGTTATAGGAACATTTGAGTAGAGAGATCTTTGTTCCCTTTGAAAGAGAATGCAGAGATTTCTTTGCAATTGAAAGGCTTTGATAGAGTGGTCACAAAAATAATGAGGTAAAGCTCATCCTCTGTCACATGCATGAAATATACTGTACTGTAGCATCTGCAGATTGTACTGCAACTTTGAGTAGGCTGTACCATTAATCTTGATGAACCTAGTTTTCAGGAAAAAAATGCATCTATCTATCTCATACAATACAAACAGGTGATCAAGGATGAATTATAATCTTCATGTGGAGATAAACAAAACTGGAGAACATTAAACTGGAGAACATACAAAATAATCACCAAGAAACCAAACAGTGTATTTAAAGTGGAGAGAACTTACTGTCACAAGCAAAGTTTAAAGCAAATAGCATTGGTGCATTTAATCAGAAGTTAAACTCCAGGATAGGGTTGAAGGGATATCCTCATGTAGGAAAATAACTGCAGAAGCTGGTACAAATCGAAGGTATCACAAAATGTCTGAAGAAGGGTCTCGACCCGAAACGTCACCTCTCTCCTAGATGCTGCCTGACCTGCTAAGTTACATTTTGTGATACCAGGGATATCCTCATAGTCAGATAACCAAAGATGAACAAGGGAGGAGAATAAAGGCCAGTATAAAGATTTGTTGGGCAGAATGTCATATTTTTGTTCTATAAATCCCATACAATTCCATTAAACTATAAGAAAGGCAAATGGAAATTGTACAAGGAAAATATTTTGCTTAATAAAGTGAAGAACTAAAATCATCAAATTATTGCTGCTTTATTGAAAGGCTCTGAATATTCCCATCGATCTTCAAAATAATGATCAGTTGCTTCTTACTAAACAATGTCCACCGGATTTTTTGAAAAGTCTACTCAAACGTCTACTCCGACATTCAATCATGGCTGATCAATCTTTTCCTCTCAACCCCATTCTCCTGCCTTCCCATAACCTCTGACATCCTCAGCAAGAATCTGTCAATCTCCAACTTAAAAAATATCCATTGACATGGCCTCCACAGCGTCTGTGGCAATTAATTCCACAGGTTCACCACCCTCTGACTAAAGAAATTCCTCCTCATCTCCTTTCTAAAGGTACGTCCTTGTATTCTGAAGCAACGGACTCTGGTCCTAGACTCTCACATTAGTGGAAACATCCTCTCCACATTGACTCTATCCAGGCCTTTCACTATTCGGTAGGTTTCGATGAGTTCCCTCCTCATCCTTCTGAACTCCAGTGAGCATAGGCCCAATATTAATCAAATTGTTTACCAAGTGTATTGTTTAAAATCAGCTGCTTGTTATCACTTATGAAATGAAAATATAAATCTTTTATCAAAAAATATAATACATAATGACAATATGCAAAATTGTTCCAAAATTTATGTTTTAACTCCAGTGTAAAAAGCCTGTTGAGAAAATAAGTGCTGTAGACGGGAAATCACAATCAAATGATAGATCATAAGGTCATAAATAGGAGCAGAATTAGGCCATTCGGCCCATCAAGTCCATTCCGCCATTCAATCATGGCTGATCTCTCTCTCCCTCCTAACTCCATTCTCCTGCCTTCTCCCCGTAACCACTGACACCCGTGATTGGTGATTTTCATCCTCATTTTCTTGTGAATAGGGAGTTCTCAGTCTTCACATTGGCATTCATTGGGTGTTAGGAAATTGCTGAATTCGACCTTAAATGTAAACTAATTTCACTAAAGTCATTTAGAGCTGGTATTTCATCTTTAATGACATTTTTAATGATATGATTTATGATCCTGACATGCCACTCCACCTTGTAACCCAGAAAATATATTGAAACTCAAGTAGATGTAAAATGTTGCTAGAGAATTTTTATATCATGTATTTTCTTTTCCTTTATTTTTTTTCCTAGATCTTTCTTTTTCTGTCCCTCCTTTAGTCCATAACTTTTCTCTCTTTTATTTCTCTGTATAATTTAACTAATTCATTCCACAGTCTAGGAATTACTTCATGCTGTTTTCTTGGCAATAATATAATATTACGTCTCACTTGCTTAATGTGAAATTCACTTCGAGACTGAGGACTTCAATGCTTCATAAGTTCATAAGTTATAGGAACAGAATTAGGCCATTTGGCCCATCGGGTCCACACCATTCAATCATGGCTGATTTATCTTTCACTCTCAACCCCATTCGCCTGTCTTCTCCCCATAACCCCTGACAGCCTTACTAATCAAGAATCTGTCAATCACTGCCTTAAAAATATCCATTGATGGCCTCCACAGCTGTCTGTGGCTGTGAATTCCCCAGATTCACCACCCTCTGACTAAAGTAATTCCTCCTCATCGACTTTCTAAAGGTATGTCCTTTCATTTTTAGGCTATGGCCTCTAGTCCTAGATTCCCCCACTAGTGGAAACATCCTCTCCACATTCACTCTATCCAGGCCTTTCACTATTCGGTATGTTTGTATGTTAATAAGGATAATGTTGTATCCTTATTGTTTTGATGTGTTTATGCTTTATTCTTAATTGTTAACTGTATGTTTGTGAGCGGAGCACCAAGGCACATTCCTTGTATATGCACATACTTGGCCAATAAACTTATTCATTCATTCAATGAAGTCCCCATTCATCCTTCTAAACTCCAGCGAGTAAAAGGCCAGTGATGTCAACCGCTCATCGTATGTTAACCCAATCATTCCTGGGATCATTCTTGTAAACCTCCTCTGGAAACCACTCAAATGCCAGCAGATCCTTCCTCAGAACTGGGGCCCAGAACTGCTCGCAATACCTCAAATGTGGTCTTCATGGATCTTTTAACTGTAGATGGCTCAATTGTAATCATGTATTGTCTTTCCGCTGACTGGGTAGCATGCAACAAAAACCTTTCACTGTACCTTGGTACATGTGACAATATCCTAAACTGTAAACTGTAAACTGACCAGGGCCTTATAAAGCCTCAGCATGATATCCCTATTTTCATATTCTAGTCCATGCAAAATAAATGTTAGCATTGCATTTGTCTTCCTTTTGACTGATTTGACTTGCAAATGAAGGTTTGGGCAGCACTTCCAAATGAGGTTCACAGAACAGTATTGAGGGGTTTTCCAGTGCAAGAGTGCAGTGAGATTGACAATTCTGTTGCCAGCCTGGCATTCCCTGCTGCTGCATTGCAAGTTGTCACTGTTGTAAGTCTGACCTTTGCAGCAAGCTCTTGACGAAACATACCACACTTTTCCAGATGCAGAATATGATTCCGCAAAGATGTATGCGCAAGGGCATGGGAGAGTGTTCGCAAGGGGTGAAAGGCTGTTGGGAACACAGCTGGGGGATGTACAAAGAGCAAGGATGGATTCACTGTGCCAACGCACACTGAGCACTGAAGGCTTATTGCTGAAGAATTCTGAGCCATTCTGTGCAAGGAAGCATGAACTAGTAATGGTGCAGAGAGGTCACTGAAATTTAAGGCTGGAGAGAAAGAGTGGATATCAGCCAAAGGACTGGTCAGAAATTTAGTTTTAGTTTTAGTTTTAGAGATACAGCGTGGAAACAGGCCCTTCCGGCCCACCGGCTCCGCACCGACCAGCGATTCCCGCACATTAACACTATCCTATACCCACTAGGGACAATTTTTACATTTACCAAGCCAATTAACCTACATACCTGTACGTCTTTGGAGTGCGGGAGGTAACCGAAGATCTCGAAGAAAACCCACGCAGGTCACGGGGATAACTCCATACAGACAGCACCCTATATATATATATATATATGTACTTATATGCAGAAATTCAATTGCATACTATGCATAGTTTTATACTTTGCTGAGAAGTTCGTAAAACCTCAGGAAATGTGCCAAAGACAAATATAATTTCTTCTCGACCCAAGAATAGATGGAACCTTTCCTCCTGCTGATAAGGAAATTGGTGATAATTCCCAAGTCTTGAGCCTGGGTCAAGAAGATTATTAAGGGGTTGGACATGTTAGAGGCAGGAAACATGTTCCCAATGTTGGGGGAGTCCAGAACCAGGGGCCACAGTTTAAGAATAAGGGGTAGGCCATTTAGAACAGAGATGAGGAAAAACTTTTATAGTCAGAGAGTTGTGAATCTGTGGAATTCTCTGCCTCAGAGGGCAGTGGAGGCCAATTCTCTGAATACATTCAAGAGAGACCTAGATAGAGCTCTTAAGGATAGCGGAGTCAGGGGGTATGGGGAGAAGGCAGGAACGGGGTACTGATTGAGAATGATCAGCCATGATCACATTGAATGGCGGTGCTGGCTTGAAGGGCCGAATGGCCTACTCCTGCACCTATTGTCTATTGTCTATTGAAACAGTGGATGCACTGGAGCAGGCAAAGCAAGAGAGAAGACAAGTTCATATCAACAGAGATATGGATGTAGGAGATCATTGTGCATATTGGAGGCCAAACACAACTTTTCTGTCATTAAGTTCAGCTATCATTTATTATCCAGTGAGCAGCAGAACCATCTCATAGGGTGGTGCGAAAACTCACCTGCCCTTTGTAAATAAAAAAGCTTCCACTGACCTCGTACAATGTGGCAAGTTCAGCATTTTAGATCATCTTTATCCATGATTACAAGGATTTTTAATATATTTTCTACGATTTTTTTGCATCAATTTACTCAAGCACAAAGGCTTTAGTGACAAAACAAGCATAATCCTTAAAGATATTGCATTTGCTGGTCTGAAGTACACCACACACAACATTGTAGAGCATATTTTCTTTCTAGGTATTGCTACAGAAAAGTACAATACTTTTTAATGGAATTGGCTTTATTAAATATAAAACCCTTGATACATTTTGCAGCAAAGGTCAAAAAGAATATAATCTGGTTTGACATGGTTGATATCATGCCACTAAATTAGCAGTCTAAAAAAATAGACTGACGAGTTGAATTTAAACTTAAGCTATTTATGTACATTTATGATTCGCTTCACAACTAAAAGGTTCTTTCATTATTCAAACCTTTATGATCATATTATAGCTTTTCATACTCTCAATGCCTTCTAGTTATGAAAAAAGGATAAAATAATTGAATAATTCAACAACAGTTAAGATATGACTGTCACGTAAACATCTTAAAAATAATAAGGAAAAACTGAAAAATGTTGGTCTTGTAAGCAGATAACAAGTTGTTGAATCTAAGCTATTTAGTGGGAAAGAGTTTAGTCAGACAAAGATGCCTATTCTTATCAGTCCTAACTTTGATATATATTCTAAAATTTTGCCTTAATTACAATGTTGCTCTTGAGACCCCAGCATTTGCATCCTATAAAGACTGGCATGCTATAATTAAAGTCACTATGTAAAACAGAAAGTTGTGAGATAGCATTAATAGCTCTATAAAATTATGTTATGGCTGAGAACCTTAGATTGTGGGCAGAATATGTATTGTGAAATTATAATCTAATTGTAAAAGTATAATCATTTGAACACAAAATGTAATATATTTCTAAATGTACCACAGTCTTTGAACTGAATTTTTAATTGCACCAGATAAAGTAACCACAGTAACCAAATATTGTGTTGATATCATGCCAGTAAAAATGTGAAAATCAGGCACATTGTTCAAAATAAGATAATTATTTGTATGATGTAAGTCTGCTCATGCAAAAGCATTTGCAAAGTGCTTCCAGCAACAATTGTGCCAAGTCTGTGTCAAGTGTTTTCTGAATAAAATTGAATGGAACATATCACAATAATTGCATATTATATCCCGCTATATAATAGTATTAAGCATGATTCTGTTCAAACCATAACTGACTCCCATACAAAGGCATTGTTTCAGTTTAGTTTAAGTCTAAGAAACCTACAGTGAATGGAAATAGTATTTTGAATGCCCTGATGAAGAACATGAGAAATAAAAATCAAACATTTAACAGCATCTTTGTGAAAATAACAGTCATTTTTTATTTTAGTGATTAGTTTTCACAAATCTGAACATTTATGATCATTGAGCACAGAACACCTCCTCCATGTGGCACTTAAGGTTTTTTTCAAATCCTAAACAATATTAAGTAAGGTGTTTATATTCTCAATTACCTTTGTGGCCCGATTAGCATTCATTCCATATTTTGGCTAGGTTGTCTTATCGCAAACAGAACCATCAACATATCTTGCAAAATAACAAAAAGATAACTTTTCCACAACTACCACCTATTTTAAACATCCTTTACTTTAATCCTCTTTCACGAAGCATGAAAAGAGTATGGTGATTTTTCATCGCAACATTGAGTACATCTCGACAGCTTTTACCATCTACACACTCACCATTTCTTCACTACAGTGAGTATCCTTCTCTCAATTCATTACCTCCCTCCAAACAGACTCCGATGTTGCTTCTTTTACCTATTCTCATGAAAGTTTCCCAGTGCTCATTCTTTTTCTTCTCCAACCTTTGACCTACAGCCTTCAAGAGCATCGACTGACTTTCAGGATTCCTCTCCTGAAAGTATTATTGACTGGTAGCCAGACAACCATTCAAGAACTCAATACAATTCAACTTTTGTCATGTCCTTGGCTTTCCTTTCCACCTCCTTGGCCCATTTATCCTTGGAGTAACATATATTAAAAGTGCTGCACAAATGCAAGCTCGTGGCATTTGCTTTATATTTCATCAGAAGTCTTCTATTCTGCTGCATATAAAACAATTTCTGTATTTGCAAATAAATATCCACCATATTATCTTCATGCACAATCATTATCACCTGATTGTCCCTTGACTTTCAAACTATTCACTAATTTTATTCTACTTTATAAAATGTGGGTCAAGCAATAACAAATCTCGAGACAATTTCAGCTATGATGTTCTGTTTAGCCTTTTCTAAATATGTATGCTACATTTGTTGTTTTTTTTAAATTTAATTATTTATTTATTTTTAAAAAAATGTTAAATTGTATTTGTACATTTGCCTTAGCACAGTTCTTCTCAATAAAACACTAAAGATTAATGCCACTGGTTCCACTTATACCTCTACCTCAGCCTTTTTCAGACTGATTCCGATGCTATTTCAGTGCCTTTAATTTTTACTTTGAAAAATGGCTATTTTTTTTCTTTGCCTGCTTACACACTGATCCTGGGGAAACGGCTGGGTACTACATCCGGGCCAGTTGCTTACCGTGCATGGATTCGCTCAGAGAAATGCTGATCTTGCATCTGCCACTGCGACCATTGGTACAGACGCACCCGAGTCTGGCTGGGCAGCTGAAAATCCTCCACTAACCTTCTGTTCAAAATGATCATCAGTGCTTTTTGCTTATCATCCATTCTCCCAAGTACCATCTATATCTCTCATTCCCCTTGCCCCTGATTCTCAGTCTGAAGAAGGGTGTCAACCCGAAAACATCACCTAATTATTTTCTCCAGAGATGCTGCCTGACCTTCTGAGTTACTTCAGCTTTTTGTGTCTGTCTTCGGTTTAAACCAGCATCTGCAGTTCCTCCCTACACATAATAGCATGCAATCCTGGTCACAATTGTGGATTGTTTGTGTTGTTGCCTCAGGACTTTAGCTTTGTCCTGATTTTTGGATTCTCTGGAAAAAGGATTTATGTCTTTACCTCTTTTGAAAAAAAAAATCATACTACATAAAACATAATTACGCTGAATTACAAGATGATTATTTACACCATCGAAATTCTCACTTTCTAATAAGCAAATGTTTGCAAGTGAAACCACTGTTTAATTCAGCTATGTTATTTATCCAGGTATGTTGTTTACTAATCTGGGAGATTTACTTCAATTTAAATGGACCATCCTTCTGAGTGATGCTCCAAAATCTGTAAGCTAATGTCATGTCAACTTTATCCAACCAAGAGATTATCTTTATGTTAATCTTTAACTACATATTGATGTTTAATCTTTATGATTATCTTTAACTTCAGATAGTGCCTGCTTTCCCTCTCAATCCCCTCCCCCTTCCCAGTTCTCCCACTAGTCTTCCTGTCTCCGACTATATCCTATCTTTGTCCCGCACTTTCCCCCGACATCAGTCTGAAGAAGAGACTCGACTTCTTCCAGAGATGCTGCCTGACCCGCTGAGTTACTTCAGCATTTTGTGTCCACCTTCCATTATCTTTATGTGATTGGTATCCTTGCCAGAGAGCATGAAACCAAGGCTATTGTCCTTTATGAAAAAAACAGTTGATTCTATCAAAATGTGAGCAACCTTATACATATATATATTGTGAGAGAGAAGTAAAAAGGGTTAATTGATTTAAACTAAGGACCATGAGAAATAGCTGACCCGACTGTGCTCGGCTAGATAAGAACCGCAAGAACAAATAGTGACATTCCGAGGATAAGGGCAAGATATCCAAGGAACTGGTGACATTCCAAGGATAAGGGCAAGATATCCAAAGAACTAGGAAAGAGGGCAAGATATCCAAAGAATAAATAGTGACATTCCGAGGATAAGGGCAAGATATCCAAAGAACTAGGAGAGAGGGCAAGATTATCCTCGGAATGTCACTATTATATATACATATATTATATCAGTTCTGTTTGTTGTGAATGTAATGTTATAGGGTGATATTAAACCGTCAGCAAGGAGAAAAGCAACACATAAATACAATAGGCCAGAGCTGCACTTAAATCTAATTTTTGGATTCTCCTTCAAGTAAATAAAGCAGCAATTAGGAAACTCAAGTGAGAGAAACAGGCTGAAAACATAAATATGATAATCAGTCATTATCAGCAAATTTAATTCTAGACACATGGCAAAGACAGATGTCCTGGAAATGCACTAGAACAATCATGGCAAAGCAGGGTTTGGGGTATTTGTTGAACAGATCGGTTGACAAAATAAATGGGCAATAAGAACACAAGAAATAAAAATATTTCAAAAAAGTGCAGATGCTGGAAATATAAAATAAATCTGAAAATGTCAGAAATATCCAATCAGTTAGGCAGCACCTGCAGAAAGAGAAAACAATGTTTCAGGTCTAGGCCTCTTCATTAGAATTGGGAAAGAGAGAAAGAAGGCCAACATGCCATTCGCTTTCTTCACTGCCTGCTGTACCTGCATGTTTACTTTCAGTAACTGGTGTACAAGGCCACCCAGGTCTCGTTGCACTTCCATTTTTCCTAATCTGACACCATTGAGATAATAATCTGCCTCTTTGTTCTTGTCGCCAAAGTAGATAACCTCACATCTGCCATGCATCTGTCCACTCACTCAACCTGTCCAAGTCACCCTGCAACCTCCTAGCATCTTCTTCGCAGTTCACACTGCCACCCAGCATTTTGTCATCTGCAAATTTGCCAGTGCTACTTTTAATTACATCATGTAAATCATTTATATGTATTGTAAATAGTTGCGGCCCCAGCACCGAGCCTTGCGGCACTCCACTCGCCACTGCCTGCCATTCTGAAAAGGACCCGTTTATTCCAACTCTTTGCTTCCAGTTTGCCAACCAATTCTCTACCCATGTCAATGCCCTATCCCCAATACCATGTGCTCTAATTTTGCCCACTAATCTCCTGTGTCTGACCTTATCAAAGGCTTTCTGAAAGTCTAGATACACTACATCCACTGGCTCTCCTTCATCCATTTTACTTGTCACATCCTCAAAAAATTCCAGAAGATTAGCCAAGCAGGATTTCCCCTTCATAAATCCATGCTGACCTGGACCAATCCTTTTACTGCTATCCAAATGTGCGGCATTATTACTTCTTTAATAATTGACTCCAGCATCTTCCCCTCCACCGATGTCAGGCTAACTAGTCTATAATTCCCCGTTTTCTCTCTCGCTCCTTTCTTAAAAAGTGGGCTAACATTAGCTACCCTCCAATCCACAGGAACTGATCCTGAATCTATAGAACATTGGAAAATGATCACCAATGCATCCACAATTTTTTGAGCCATGTCCTTGAGCACCCTGGGATGCAGACCAGCAGGTCCTGGGGATTTATCAGCCTTCAATCCCATCAGTCTACTCATTACTATTTATCACTTAACGCAAATTTCTTTCAGTTCCTCTGCCTCCCTAGTTCCTCTGGCTTCTAGTACATATGGGACATTGTTTGTGTCTTCCTTAGTGAAGACAGAACCAAAGTACCTGTTCAACTCTTCTGCCATTTCCTTGTTCCCCATAATAATTTCACCTGTTTCTGCCTTCAGGGACCCACGTTTGTCTTTAATCATTTTCTCTTAACATACCTAAAGAAGCTTTTACTGTCCTTCTTTATATTCTTGGCCAGCTTTCCCTCGTACTTCATCTTTTCACCCACTATTGCCCCTTTTAATTACTTTTTGTTGTCCTTTGAACGTTTCCCAATCCTCTGGCTCCCTGCTACTCTTTGCTATGTTAGACACCTTTTCTTTTAGTTTTATTCCATCCCTAACTTCACTTGTCAGCCATGGTTGCCTCATAGAATCTTTCTTCCTCTTTGGTATGAAATGATCCTGCATCTTCTGGATTATGCCCAGAAATTCCTGCCATTGCTGTTCCACCGTCATTCCTGCTAGGATCCTTTTCCAGTCAACCTTGGCCAGCTCCTCTCTCATGCCTTCATAGTCCCCTTTGTTCAACTGCAACACTGACACTTCTCATTTAACCTTCTCCCTCTCAAATTGCAGATTAAAACTTATCATATTATGGTCACTACCTCCTAGCGGTTTCTTTACCTTGAGTTCCCTTAGACAACACTAAATCCAGATTTGCCTTCTCTCTGGTAGGCTCCTGTATAAGCTGCTCTAAGAATCCATCTTGGTGGCACTCTACAAACTCCCTTTCTTGGGGTTCAGAACCAAGCTGATTTTCCCAGTCTACCTGCATATTGAAATCCCCCATAACCACAGTGGCATTACCTTTGTTACATGCCAGTTTTAACTTCTGCTGCAACTATCCAGGCTACTGTTTGAGAGCCTGTAGATATCTCCCATTAGTGTCTTCTTACCTTTACAATTCCTCAATTCTATACACAGTGACTCTACATCGTCAGTCCCGATGTCACCCCTCTCAAGGGACTGAATTTCATCCCTCACCAACAGAGCACCTCAACTGTCAAATCCTCTCTGCAGTCTGAAGAAGGGACACAACCCAAAACATCACCTATCTAGGTTCTCTGGGGATGCTGCCTAAGCCATTGAGTTTCTCCAGCACATTGTGTCTTTATTTTAATAACCGGCACCTGCAGATTCTCACCTGCAGAATTTCACTGTCCGGCGCTGCCTGAAATAGGCCGCGGGATTTTCTCCGCCTAGCGGGGGCTTCAATGTCGGGAACCACGACCGCCCCGACATGCAATGGCAGCGTCTTCACCCGCCCTGAATCGCGGGGCTTGGGTCGGCCCACTGCGGACCTTTCACCGTCCGGTGCGGGAGCTTCAACGTCGGGAGCTCTGACCGTCCCGACATGGCAACTTCAACAGCCTGACTGCGGGGAGAAGACAGCAGGGGAAGAGAAAAGACATTCTGGCCTTCCATCACAGTGAGGAGGTGACTGGAGGAAACTCACTGTGATGTGATGGTTGTTTCTTTTTTTTGTTTTGTCTTGGTTTGTGAATGAGCATCTTATTGCTTATTTTTATTGCTCTTATTGTTGGACTGTGGGTAACGGAATTTCGTCCAAAAGACTTGTTTTTTTGGATGACAATAAAGGTTATTCTGATTCTGATTCTGATCAAAGTCATTCAGCTGATTGTAGCCATGTCCAAGAGTGGGATAAATACACTCATGCTGATAACATCTGCTATCATCTTCAGTCATGTATTCTTCTTCCACCTTCAAGAACAAGGAACACAATGTTCCTGCACATCCTTCAGACCCCCAGCATGATATCGGACCAAGCATCAAAACTCATGGGAATATCTCTTATCAATTTCACTGAGGTTCTTTGCAGGACAGGTTATTAACTATCAATGAAATTTAATGCTTGAAATGTGCCATTAAATATCAAACTGAATTGTGCCATTGGACCCAACAACGTGCCCTTTTCATCAATCATTTGGGATACTGAAAACTACTAAAAACATCAGAGTTAAAGCCACAAAAAGCAAGCACAAAGCTAAAAGCGATACAACATAGGAACGGTCCCCATCAATGGTCTCCAAAAACCTAGCCTTTATTCTGGTACCTCAGAAAATTAAAATTGTTTACTAAGCCTACTTATCAGCTGATTATTACATTCCCAGCCACTGCACAAAACATCAAACAGCATCTGGAGTGCCTGCGCACCCATGGCAGAATACAGCAAACTAGTGGTTGCACAATAACATTGAGGCAGCAGCAAAATGATCCCATACGTTTAAGAGGAGATATTTTTGCTCAAATTATCAATCATTGCTATTGAGGAATATGGTGTTCCCCCCATCCCCGACCCCCTACTTTCAGTAGGCCAAACGTCATCCATCCTTTTTTTCCAGAGATTCTGCCTGACCTGCTGAGTTACTCCTGGCAATATGTGTCTATCTTTGGTAACAACCAGGATCTGCAATTCCTTGTTTCTACATTTTGTCTATTAGTTTAGTTTAGAGATACAACCAGAAACAGTCCCTTCGGCCCATCGGGTCCACACTGACCAGCGATCCCCGCACATTAACACTGCCCTACACACACTAGGGACAATTTTACATTTACACCAAGCCAATTAACCTGCAAACCTATATGTCATTGGAGTGTGGGAGGAAACCGTGGATCTCGGAGAAAATGCACGTGGTCACGGGGAGAATGAACAAACTCCGTACAGACAGCACCCGTAGTCAGGACAGAACCTGGGTCTCTGGCGCTGTAAGGCAGAAACTTTACCACTGCGCCACCGTGTCGTAAGACTGGTTTGTGTAGCTCTCTGCTGGGTCAACTGAGTCAAAGCAAACTCATTTGACTTTTGTGTTAGATTAGTTGAAACAGTAAACAACACAATTCCACTCTCATCTGGAAAATTCTGCAATATTAAAAAAATAATTCTCAGCTACGATTTTTTTGGAGTGAAAGCTTGAAGCTTATTGAATTTATCACCTTATCATTAAATTTGTAAATGAGAATAGTTATCAATTATTCAATCTGGTTTTAAATTCACTGTGTTTCGAATATATATGGGCCAACTAAAATAAAATTTTCAAAGTTTAATTTAATTGACATTCAAATTCCAAAGTGGTAAATTGTGACATATTTATTAAAAGTGACACTTAATAGCAAAACAAATGAAATACTGAAGATACTATTGTAATATAGAGTGTGATTATAAACATATTACAGAGTAGCAAATTTGTATATAATTGCTTCAGGTACCATAGTGTTGATTAGAAACCAACTTCAGTTGACACCTAATTACGACTGAGGTTTTTTGAGAAATTACCTGACTGATAATTGCTATCCATCTCTCATCTCTGAAGATAGACACAAAGTGCTGGAGTAACTCAGCAGATTAGCCAGTACCTCTGGGGAAAAAGGATGGGTGACTTTTCTAGACGGAATCCTTCTTCAGACTGAAAGTAATGGGGAGGGAAAAGGAGGTAGGAAAAGGCCAGAACAAATCTGGGCTGGCAACAGATGACCATTGAAGGGTGGAGCCCATAATGGCCCATTGTTGGCTGTTGAAGAGATGATAACGAAGGGATAATGGATGCGAACAGTAGAACTAGTAGGATGACTGTGTGTGTGGGGGGGGTTGGGGGGGGGATTGGTGGGGGGTTGGGGTTGGGGGTTGGGGTTGGGGTTGGGGTTGGGGGGGTTGGGGGGGGGTTGGGGGGGGGTTGGGGGGGGATTGGAGGGGGGGTTGGGGGTGGGGGGGGGATTTGGGGGGGGGTTGGGGGGGGTGGGGGGAGCGGGAATGTAGGGGTTACTTGAAATTAGATAAATCAACGTTCACAACGCAGGGTTGTAAACTGCCCAAGTGAAATATGAGATGCTGTTCCTCCAATTTGCATGTGGCCTCACTATAACAATGGAAGAAGCTCAGGACAGAAAGGTCAGTATGGGAATGGGAAGGCAAGTTAAAATGTTTGGCAATCAGAAGTTCACGCAGGTCAAGGCGACTGAGTGCATGACTGAAGTGTCCCCTATCAATGTCACATTTTATTGGATATTCATCTTATGACTGTACCTTGACATAGAAGGATGCGTATGTATGTTTGACAGGCATTCATGCAGAATTACAACTCTTTATACGACCACATAGATGCCAAACAAATCAGATGATAGAAATTATCTATAGCTATTCACTGGACCAGCAAATTGGGATTTTGAGACACAATTAAAAAACCTATGCATGAAAAAAATGCCTCTAATTACAGGAAACAGTCCATAACTCAGTGAAATCAATGCATCAGCTGATGGAATCTCTCAGCTTGTATATTTAGGACATCTGGGTTTGTATTCATCCAAACCTAGGCTGTCCATGCTCTAATTGAGTCCAAGTTTTATTTGGCCATTCATCTGCGCTCGATTGCCAACTTCTTTACTGACTGGACCTCAGTTTCAAAATCCACACCCTTCTTTGCAAAGCACCTATGGCCTCAGCCAATAACCCTTTGAATTGTATACTCTGCCTGCTAGCTTGTATTCACTCCATCACACACACTGGTGCTTTTAAAGTCATGGACCAAAACATTAAAATTGCTCTCTGAAATTCACCACTTCCGACAAATCCGTGAGTATGCTCCTAGAACTCATCTAATTTGATCTGCATATGAATGTATCTTTGTGCCTCAAGATATTTCAATAAGGTAGCCATATTTTACAGGCTTTTAAAACTGAGTGGAGAATTTTGCTGCAAGAAAAACCAATGATCCAACTGAAATCGTATTGTTTGTTCTGCACAGAAAACAGCAAAGGAATGAGCTGCCTCACAGCTAGACATTGGAGCCTCAAACTGATGACAGATCTGGACTTCAGACAATTTTACTGCATCAATCAATTTTCGGCCCCTTCATTAAGGTTTTATCACCACTTCCTCACCAGATCTTGTCATGACCAGAAACTCAGTTTAGAACCTGGATCTTAACTGAATGTCTTTTTGTAGAGCCTTTTCTTTTTCTTGGCAGTGGGCTACATAGTGGACCCAAATAGATCAATCAGTTATTTACAGCTTCCTATATGCCTGTGAATACAATTATTAGCCCAAAGTTTCCGATTATTATTCCTAAATACAGCATGGATCATGCTTGCACAAAAGGACAACCTGCTTTAACTCATCATTCTGATTAGAACAGCATTTGGAGTATATATTATGGAGCCTTCACATGGCACTGCTGACACAGTGCAGACACTAAGTGTGCCTGTGCATGAAAGATAACTGGCCTTGCTGGATTATGTGAGGTCAGCTCATTTCCATTGATTTCTGGATCTGAGAATGTGTCATTGATAACGCAAATGTGCAAATTAGACACAAAATGCCAGCCCTTAATGATGGCTACAGGGTAGTCATGCAGTAATGGAAGTTTATTTTTCTCTCTCTTGCTCTATGCAGGGAAGCTGCTTTAACAGATCTGGGAATGGCAAAGTCTTTTAACCTAATCCTGCAGCATTTGCTCTGATTAGACTCTGGAGTCCAGCTTCACAGCCACTGAAGTCACAAATGGTGCCCTCTGTTTCTGTGACTACTGTGCACCCTCTCTTCTCAACTCTGTCTCAGGCCTTCAGAATGGTTATCAGATCAGCATCCTCCTGCACCTCTCCTCTGTCAGCAGTTTCAACAGATGTTCCTTACCTAGTTCTAGTTTAATTTATTCAACCAAAGCCAGAGAATTGCCTGTAAAATATTATTTTCTTATTTCCACGTGACTACATCCCTCCAGACCAATTCTTGCCTTCTACCCATTTCCCATCAATAAAGAAGGCCTTTACTAACCTCATTTAAAAACATCTTTCTTCATTTACTTTGTTAACACCCACTGCTCTCTCATTAGAACTGTTCTTTATCTCTCCAATTAATCATGCATGCTTTTGGATTAGCAGAAATATTCCCCAATTGAATTTTGGGTGGGTCAAAACTTGTCTTGTCATTAACACTGTTTCCTAGCTCCCAATTCCACCTCTTTGCTGATCTTGAAGACTCCACTGGATGGTTTCAATGCTACCTCCACATTGGGCAGCAAGTAGAATTTCCATGAGACTATTTCCTTCTTTTACCTTTATAATGTCCATGTTTGGCTCCACCTTTTCCTCTTTATTGTGAATCTTTATTGTATTACTTCTCCGTGGATTGTCATCTTGTCATGGTGGAGGAGCTTGTGAGCTCCTGAGATCCTGAGAGCGATGCCGTCTGGAGCTATGCTCCTGGTTGGGTCACCCATGGTGGTAAGACTGAGGGGGAGGTCCCTGACAAAGAGCAATCCAACCAAGACCTCAACGGTGAAACAGGCGGAGGATGATGGCTGACTTTAGTGGAGCGTCACAACTGCAGGGAGGGCGGTTGAAGGCTGCAGTGGGCGGGTGCTATAGATGGGAAGGTAGATGCTCCCGCCCCCACGAGTCTCGGGCAGATGAGGCTCGTCAACCTGGGAAGGCAGTCCATCGAGGAGAAGGAAAACTCTGATCTAAAACCTCCACTGCTTTGTGGCCATATCCAGTCATGGAAAAGGCTCCAGGAGTAAACCTCAAGAAAAATCTGGAGTCGGAGTCCCTAAGGCAGTTCGGCTTTGCCTACAACCTCGTTCTGGCAGCTCCTGCGATGGTGCTGGTGCCAAACTGTAACGGCTCTGCTGTTCCTTTGGATCAATCAGCGACGTGGAGATGGGGGACCTGTTGCATGGGCAACAGCCTGTCCTTCATATGACTTCGCCCAGGCTTGCATCTGACCACACATCGACGCTGCTCTAGCCGAGGTTTGGAGCAAGCAGCCAACAACCAGGATGCATCACCCATGGTCAGCCATGACCGAGGGGGGCCTTACACCTATTGTGTTGCAGATTCAAGTTATCTAATAGTCTCTGGGCTAATCTCTTGTGCTGTATCCTATTAACTGCAATCTGCAGGATCTTGCAATGATTTTTCTAACTTTATTCATATTCTGACTGCTCATTACCCTCCTCTATTTTATAATCTAACAGCCATTCAAATTTATCATTCCCATTCTTGCTTTCAATTCCTCCTTCTTCCCTGTCCCAATCTCCTTCAGCCTTACAATCTTCCTGAGAACAGCTGCAGTGGTGAGATCTTGTACAATCCTTTTATTTTACCTTCATCTGTCTGGATAGCGAAGTGTAGAATATGGTTATTAAAACTTGATGCCTTTCTTTCCTTCTTAAAATTGTTTTTAAAAAAAATATTTTGGTCATCTATCCTTAAGCGATTGCGTGGGAAATTTTGTCTGCAAACATACCTGGAAATGTACCTAGATACATATTACCATCTCAGTTCAGTTGAGTTTAGTTTATTGCCACGTGTACCGAGGTACAGTGAAAAGCTTTTGTTGCATGCTAACCAATCAGCTGAAAGACAATACATGATTACAATCGAGCCATTTACAGTGTATAGATACACGATAAGGGAATAACGTATAGTACACGATAAAACCAGTAAAGTCTGATTAAAGATAGTCCAAGGGTCACCATTCAGGACTGCTCTCGAGTTGTGGTAGGATGAATCAGTTGCCTGATACCAGCTGGGAAGAAACTGTCCCTGATTCTGGAGGTGTGTGTTTTCACATTCCTTTACCTTTTGCCTGATGGGAGAGAAGAGAAGAGGGAATGACCAGCTTAAAAGTTGGTTCATAAATGGATACATAGAAACATAGAAAATAGGTGCAGGAGTAGGCCATTCGACCCTTCGAGCCAGCACCGCCATTCAATATGATCATGATTGATCATCCAAAATCAGTACCCTGTTCCTGCTTTCTCCTCATATCCCTTGATCGATCCAAAATAATTATTAATTCCTAAAATGAATTCTTAAAATTATAATTAACTCCTAAACTCAAATTTACTGTCGACCTTGCTTTGTGGCTTGATCACTGCTCTAACATACCAGTTGAATTACTGGGTAGCCATCCAATGTGAATACCTTATATAAACAGGTGTGTGCCTTTCCTAATCATGTCCAATCGATTTAATTTACCACTAGTGGACTCCAATCAAATTGTAGAAACATCTCAAGGATAATCAATGAAAACAGGATGAACATAAGCTCAATTTTGAGTGTCATAGCAAAGGGTCTGAATACGTATGTAAATGTGATATTTCAATTATTTCTTCTTAATTACTTTGCAAAAATTTCTAAACACCTGTTTTTGCTTTTTTATTATGGGGTATTGTGTGTAGATTGATGATAAAAAAAAGAAAGAATTTAATTCATTTTAAAATAAGGCTGTAATGTGTCAAAATGTGGAAAAAGTGAAGGGGTCTGAATACTTTCTGAATGCACTGTATGTAAATAGCAAAGCAAAACTGCTTCAAATGCTCTTTTCAGTTCTGTCTGCGCAGAATCTTTTGAAATTTCCTTTAACACAAAGCCCACTCACGAAGAGTATGTTCAACATATTGTGGGTAGATGGCATGAGGCAGGATAAACATAAAATAATTAACTCCTAAACTCAAATGTAATAGTTATATTTTTTGCATAGTTGACAATAACTCTGTAAAGTGTACAACTATATAACAAAATCTCACTACTAGATCTGTTAAATAATACTGCAAAGAGAATCATTTTGAACAGTGGCTTCTAGTTTGGCTCGTTACTTCTACTTTAACAAGGGAGCTTTCAGCCCCTCCGCAGAAATGAGTCTTCCGTTGTCTGCCTTCCATGGCTACAACTTGAGGAAATGCCTGCCTCAAAGATTAGCTGATGCAGGATTTGATCCAGCAGTGCATCGATTTCCCCTGAGATTGTGAAAAGAGGACTTTTGTGCAGTGGATTGAAAAATTGATATTAGGGTATTGTTCCTTTAATCCAAAAACACTAGCAACTGCTCTGAAAGTAGAACTCAGAGATATGCATGCCCAGGAACTTGATGTTGCCGACTCCCTCCACCATTGTATCATCAATGAAGACATGTTTGTGGATCCTCGACCTTCTTCTTCTAAATTCAACAATCAGTTCCTTTGTTTTACTGATGTTGAGAGTAAGTGTTCTTCTGGCACCATTCAATCAGAAGATTGATCTTCCTCCTATATCTGACTCATCATTATCCGTAATTCGGAATGGTGGTGTCAATGGCAAATTTAATGATGGAGTTGGAACTGTGTCCAGCTACACAGTCATGGGTATAGAGTGAATAGAGCAGCTGGTTGAGCACACAGCCTTGTGGTACCCCTGTGCTGATGGTTATTGAGGAGGAAGTGTTGTTGCCAATTCATACCAATTGTGCTCTGTTGATGAGGAAGTCGAGGATGCAGTTGCAAAGGCATGCACAGAGACCAAGTTCTCTGAGCTTGGTAACATATTTGGATGGGATGATGGTGTTGAACCCTGAGCTGTAGTCTAGGAACAGCAGGCTGACATATGTGCTTTTATTGTCCATGTGGTCCAGTTCACAGTGGAGAGCCAGCGAGATCACATCCCTCATTGATCTACTGTGGCAGTAGGTAAATAGTAGTGGGCCCAGCACAACTTGATCCAGTTTTCACTCTACTCGTGTATCTTATGGCCATAATTGTATTGCACAGAGAACACTATTGTCTTGTACACATCTAATGCTGAAACGCATTAGGCCTACAAAGGTGATTTACAGGGAAAATGCCCACCCAAATTTTCATGAAATTACCTCAGATTTCTCTACTATTGATTTCTACATCTACCTTTCTTTGATGGTTTCAGCAGGATCTCAAAAAAAACTTTTCAGCACTCGAAAGACTTGCTTTTCTGCTCTTCTACCGTACTCCAATCAGAATAAAATGGATTTGATATTTATTATAATTGCATCCTTTTTTTAACATTGCTATGTCTACCCTGGCAGGGCGCCATTTGAAAATCATTGTGTGAGAATCCCTTTAGAACAAAATGAATAATTCTGAAGAACCATGAGTGATGCTTTCATTTCTAGACAATCTAATGTAATTTAGCTCTTTGATGCTGAACAAAAAGATCAAAAGAGCAACTTCTTTAGGGATACAATATCTATTATGACTCCAAACAACCTTCATAATACAGCAGTGTATGAGTTCACTGCAGTAATTTGGACAATTAATCTTCATTTTAAAACAATTTCAGATATTGAAGAGAAAACTCGGGTCTCTGAGCATATGAGAAAACCTTTACCACACTCCACTGCCTCTATCAGAGCTGGTGCAAGAAGTTCCTGGTGGCTAATCACTTCTCATTGGTCTTCATTTCAGAACTATAATAGTCTAATATATATATTGCCTGTTTAGGTATGCATTAAAAAACATATATTTTCTGTTTCATTCATAGTTCAGCAGTTGGTCCATAATTTTCTGCAGCAAAGGGCGGCACCTTTGGCATAATGGTAGAGCTAGTGCCTTACAGTGCCAGAGATCAGGTTTGATCCTGACTACGGGGGCTTGTCTGTATGGAATGTGTATGCTCTCCCTGTGATTTGCATGTGTTTTCTCTGAGATCTTCGGTTTCCTCCCACACTCCAAAGACGTACAGGTTTGTAGGTTAATTGGCATGGTGTAAAAAAATTGAAATTGTCCCTAGTATGTGTAGGGTAGTATTAATGTGAGGGGATTGCTGGTCGGTGCGGACTCAGTTGGCCGAAGGGCCTGTTTCTGCACTGCATCTCTAAACTAAACTAAACTAAACTAAAAGTGAATGATAGTATGCAACATTCTATTAAACTTCAAAGTCAAAGTCAAAGTCAACTTTATTGTCAATTTCCAGTTAGTTTACACAGACAGAAAATCGAAATACCGTTTCCCACAATCCCGAGGAATAAAGTGCATTAAATTAAGTTAAAATTAAAAAGGCACAGCAAACAACAATCAATATAAAATATAGTCACTTCAATGAAAAAAAAGATGAAGATGAATATATTACAATAAAAAAATAATGAACAGTAGTGCAAAGCCTGTCCATAGCAGCGTTAAAAAAAAAAAAGTCTGGTGCTGGATGTGCGTGTGTGTGGGGTGTTAAAGTCCAGGTCCAATGGGGGCAGGGGAGAGAGGAGGGAGGGAGGGGAGAGAGTTCAGCATCCTGACAGCCTGGTGGAAAAAACTGTTCTTTAGTCGGGTGGTGCTCGACCTCAGGCTGCGAAACCTTCCCCCTGAAGGCAGGAGGGTGAAGAGGCTGTTGGAGGGGTGGGAGGGGTCACCCATAATGCTCAATGCTTTGCGGGTGAGGCGGGTGGTGTAAAGGACCAGGAGTGTTGGGAGTGAGGCGCCAGTGATCCTCTCAGCAGTGTTCACTATGCGCTGCAGGGTCTTACGGCTGGAGGCTGTGCAGCTTCCGAACCACACAGTGATGCAGCTTGTTTTGTAACCTATAATTTGCTGAACACAGTTGGTTGTACACATGCCCATTTCAAACTGAACATTGTAGCGGTGATCCTCTGTGATGCTCAACTCTTAAATGGCCCTTTGTTGAAGAAATGGTGGAAGAATGACAGATAGACCAACTGATAATCGACATGCAATTCAAAAGGCTCATTAGCTGCATCTGTAAGTGGCCCTGGTGCAGCTGGTTTGGTGTTCCCAGGGAACTTTATGGTTTGAGCCATTAAGTAGCTCATTACATGGAGAGCAACAACAGCAACACAGAAATGCAGCTAAAATAAGCTCCATTTGTTATTCTTAAACTTCTTCATGCATGCTTTTGCTGGAGGCCATCTCTACATTATGCCTGCTGTTTTGATAAATTAGGAAATAGTAGATAGCTATGAGTTGACCGTGTCCCTCATGATTGTTTCTCTATGGGGGAATACGTCAAGCAATGTATGCCTGGTCCATTCTCTATGTATCGAGTTAGGTACTAGTATGGAACATTATTATACAGCAGACTTCCAGCAAGATAAGTACAGGTGAAGGTTGTGAGCGTGGAGCCTTGGGCAGCAGCAGCCCAAATTAGATTTTTGAGGAGAGGAACGACAGGACTATCCTTCCTTGGTTCACAGAATAATCCCAAAGTCATCTTGACTGATTCACTTTGAAGTCTGAATGCCTACATTTGAGCTCCAGGCATCCCATGATAGCGGCCTTACAAAAAAATGTGAGAAAGGTTTTGGTCTGTTCATTATTATTAACATGTTGAGGCCGTTTTGCCGACAGTAATACCCAGGCTCCAGAATGGAAATTGACTCCTATGTGTGGTTACAAAAGCTAAATAAAAATCAGTATCATGACTCTGTAGCCTACCAAAAAAACCCAGCTCGTGCGCTAACCCAAAAAGAAGTATCATTATTGGTTGCGGCGCATTAAAATAGGATCCTGATAATTTATGATCTTCAAAGGACAATGCCCTATTTTCTCACCAAATCATCTATTTCACAGAACAACTGACACCAATATGAATATTACTGACAATACCTGGTTTAATTGCCACAGATGATAAATTTAAGTTATTAGGTCATACATTTTATGAATATCTCCTCAGGGCATTCAAACACCTGCTTTCTTCCAGTCAGAGATGAAATACACTGAGAATAGAATGTAACATGAATGTATATCTTAGTTATTGCTAGGTGCAAATAAATGGAGTCAGACAACTGATCCTTCAACCAGGATTCACTGACAAAACTAGGAACTAAAAATACAAACCAGGGGTAGAAATGTTTTGTTGAATTTTACAGAAGACAATTCGGATGAGGAGTATTTGTAGATTTTGCTCCAGTGTCATTGTTTAACATTGTTTCGATAGTTAGGAAGGAAATAAGCAAGTCGCAATAAACCTGTAATAATGCTTTAATTTTGAAATCACAGTTTAAGAACAAAACTGATGAAAGATTTAGTGAACTAGTCATGGAGGATTGTTGAACTTCCATACTGAGTCGGGGCCTTCCATCGCCCGGTGCGGCTCGGCCGCGGGGCCTAACATCGCTGGTGCGGCTCGGCCGCTGGACTTAACAGTGCCCGGTGCGGCTCGGCCGCGGGGCCTAACATCGCTGGTGCGGCTCGGCCACTGGACTTAACAGTGCCTGGGCCGCGGGGCCTAACATCGCTGGTGCGGCTCGGCCGCTGGACTTAACAGTGCCCGGGCCGCGGGGCCTAATATCGCCCGGCGCGGCTCGGCCGCGGGACTTTTCATCGCTGGTGCGGCTCGGCCGCTGGACTAAACATCGCCCGGTGCGGCTTGGCCGCGGGGCCTTCCATCGCCCGGCGCGGCTCGGCCGCGGGGCCTAACATCGCCCGGTTCAGCTGCGAGACGTCTCAGCGCCCGGTGCGACTCGGCCGCGGGGACTTCCATCCCCTTGCGGGGACTGTGCGGGTCGGTCGGGGACGAGCTGTCTGTCCGTGGGCGTGGGGAAGAGAGTGGAAGTTTTGTTGCCTCCATCACAGTGAGGGGGTGTTTGGAGTCACTGTGATGGACGTTATGTGTTGGGGTCATGTGTCTTGTGTTCTTTTTTGTGTGTGACTGCTATGTAGTTTCGTTCGGTACCTTGGTACCGAATGACAAATAAAGCTCTGTTTGTTTGTTGTTGTTGAAAAGTCTATGGAAATGTAGGATTGATTTTAACTCAAGGCAGTAGGTGCTAAATAGCTAATCTCATCTTTAGCAAAGATTAGACTTTCGATTTAGTTTGGTTTAGTTTAGTTTAGAGATACAGCGCAGAAACAGGCCCTTTGGTCCATCAAGTCCACATGACCAGCGATCCCCGCACACATTAACACCATCCTACACACAATAGGGACAATTTACACTTTAACCAAGACAATTAACCTACAGACATGTACGTCTTTGGAGTGTGAGAGGAAACCGAAGATCTCGGAGAAACCCCACCTACAATCTCCGTACAGATAGCGCCCAGAGTCGGGATCAAACCCACATCGCTGCTGCAGAAAGCGCTTTAAGCCAGCAACTCTACTGCTGCACCATCATGCATTATTGCATTTGATATAACTTCCAACAAAACAAAAACTCTAATAGAAGCTTGATATAATTGATTTACAAGAGAATGATTAGTGTTATCTATATATGTCATTATTCTTCATGCCTCTGATCTTGTTTTTTCCCCATTTGATTCCTGGATCATATTCTCTATGTAGTCCTTTGTTGAATAACCATCTAATGCACATAGTTTTTTTTTTCTTTCGTAAATATGTCATAAAATGAGTCTGAAGAACCCAAAACATCGTCTATCCATGACCTCCATCGTCTATCCATGACCTCCATCGTCTATCCATGACCTCCATATTCTATCCATGACCTCCAGAGATGCTGCCTGACCCGCTGAGTTACACCAGCACTTTGTGTTCCACAATAAAAATTTACAATGTTTACTGGATCCTCATAGCCATTTTTTTTCTTTTATATCTGACAATTAATTGTCCTTTAAGTTTGGCTTCTGCCTGTATTTTTTTAATGCTTCATGGGTTGGGAGTTTGGTTGTAATTGATGTATCCCTCCTTAACTTTGCCTTTAGCAAAATCAGAACAATGGAGCGTTTCCCATCAGCAAGCTGTTTCCCCTGATGAGTCTCTAATTACCAATTTGGATGGGAAGAGGCAGATTCTTTCATCTATAATGTTTACATGCCTCTGATAAATTCAACCCACAGGGAAAATACATGCCAACTGGCAAAGTGCATAAAATTATTTCTGTTTTTGTTAGGTTTTTTCTTATTTATGGGAATTTTCATTTTAGACTTGTACACTGTTTCCTTATATTTACCTACCATTTTGATTTAATGTTAGGAAAATAGTTTAAGAAACTAAAGAGTGGACCCGGTTGGAATACAAAATCTTTTGCCATGGTGGTTGAGGATCTGGAAAATGAAAATACAATACTGCCACTGCAAGGAGAATGTAATTACAGTGAAACAACTTTATTTAAGCAAAATGCATTACAGGAAAATAGAACATGCGGATTAAGAATGGAATTAAAACTTTGTTGATTACTGCGTTGGATGTGGAGAGGATAGAAACATAGAAACATAGAAACATAGAAAAAAGGTGCAGGAGTAGGCCATTCGGCCCTTCGAGCCTGCACCGCCATTCAATATGATCATGGCTGATCATTCAGCTCAGTAGCCTGTACCTGCCTTCTCTCCATACCCCCTGATCCCTTTAGCAAAAAGGGCCACATCTAACTCCCTCTTAAATATAGCCAATGAACTGGCCTCAACTACCTTCTGTGGCAGAGAATTCCACAGACTCACCACTCTCTGTGTGAAGAAATGTTTTCTCATCTCGGTCCTAAAAGACTTCCCCCTTATCCTTAAGCTGTGACCCCTGGTTCTGGACTCCCCCAACATCGGGAACAATCTCCCCGCATCTAGCCTCTCCAACCCCTTAAGAATTTTATATGTTTCTATAAGATCCCCCCTCAGTCTTCTAAATTCCAGCGAGTACAAGCCCAGTCTATCCAGTCTTTCCTCATATGTAAGTCCCGCCATCCCAGGGATCAATCTGGTGAACCTTCTCTGTACTCCCTCTAAGGCAAGAACGTCTTTCCTCAGGTTAGGAGACCAAAACTGCACACAATACTCCAGGTGCGGTCTCACCAAGGCCCCGTACAACTGCAGCAGAACCTCCTTGCTCCTAAACTCAAATCCTCTTGCTATGAATGCCAACATACCATTCGCTTTCTTCACTGCCTGCTGCACCTGCATGATTGCTTTCAATGACTGGTGCACCATGACACCCAGGTCACGTTGCATCTCCCCTTCTCCCAATCGGTCACCATTCAGGTAATACTCTGCTTTCCTGTTCTTGCCGCCAAAGTGGATAACCTCACATTTATCCACATTATATTGCATCTGCCATGCATTTTCCCACTCGCCTAATCTATCCAAGTCACTCTGCAGCCTCCTAGCATTCTCCTCGCAGCTAACACTGCCACCCAGCTTCGTGTCATCCGCAAACTTAGAGATGTTGCATTCAATTCCCTCGTCCAAATCATTAATATACACTATAAATAACTGGGGTCCCAGCACTGAGCCTTGCGGTACCCCACTAGTCACTGCCTGCCATTCCGAAAAGGACCCGTTTATTCCTACTCTTTGCTTCCTGTCCGCCAACCAATTTTCTATCCACCTCAACACTGAACCCTCAATACTGTGTGCTTTAAGTTTGTACACCAATCTCCTATGTGGGACCTTGTCGAAGGCCTTCTGAAAGTCCAGGTATAACACATCGACTGGTTCTCCCTTATCCACTCTACTAGTTACATCCTCGAAAAATTCGATAAGATTCGTCAGACATGATTTGCCTTTGGTAAATCCATGCTGACTTTGTCCGATGATATCACCACTTTCCAAATGTAATGCTATCACATCTTTAATAATTGACTCTAGCATTTTCCCCACTACCGATGTTAGGCTAACTGGTCTATAATTCCCCGTTTTCTCTCTCCCTCCCTTTTTAAAAAGTGGGGTTACATTAGCTACCCTCCAGTCCTCAGGAACTACTCCAGAATCTAAAGAGTTTTGAAAAATTATCACTAATGCATCCACTATTTCTGAGGCTACTTCCTTAAGCACTCTGGGATGCAGCCTATCTGGCCCTGGGGATTTATCTGCCTTTAATCCATTTAATTTACCTAACACCACTTCCCGACTAACCTGGATTTCCCTCAGTTCCTCCATCTCATTAGATCCCCGGTCCCCCGCTATTTCCGGCAGACGGTTTATGTCTTCCTTAGTGAAGACAGAACCAAAGTATTTGTTCAATTGGTCTGCCATCTCCTTGTTCCCTATGATCAATTCACCTGTTTCCGACTGCAAGGGACCTACATTTGCCTTAACTAATCTTTTCCTCTTGACATATCTATAAAAGCTTTCACATATCTATAAAAGCTTTTTCACTAGTGGGAGAGTCTAGGACTGGAGGTCATAGCCTCAGAATTAAAGGACGTTCTTTTAGGAAGGAGATGAGGAGAAATTTATTTAGTCAGAGGGTGGTGAATCTGTGGAATTCTTTGCCACAGATGTCCCTGGAGGCCAAGTCAGTGGATATTTTTAAGGCAGAGATAGATAGATTATTGATTAGTCAGAGGTTGGTCGGTCGGTGTCAGAGGTTATGGGGAGAAGGCAGGAAAATAGGGTTAGGAGGTAGATCAACCATGATTGAATGGTGGAGTAGACTTGATGGACCAAATGGCCTAATTTAATTCCTATTACTTATGACCTTATAATCTTTTGCATTGTGTGAGAAAGATCTTTACCACATGCACACCAAAAATATGTAAAAGATCATGATCAGAGAATTATTTAAAGCACCAGCCATGGTGATACATTCAGCATTCCTGACAACATTTTCTTTGGATTTCAATCAGCTTGCATAAAATGTGAATCCTTTAATAATGATTCCGAAATCAAGAGTGAGAGGGTGGTGAACCTAGAGCATTCTCTGCCCGTGGGTCTATGGCAGCTCAAATTATGTTTGTTCAAAACAGTGATTAACAGGTCAGGGCGGCACGGTGGCAGAGCAGTGCCACATGGTGCCTTACAGCGCCCGGTTTCGATCCGGTTTCGATCCTCACCACGGGTGCTGTCTGTAGGTTAATTTGCTTTGGCAAAATTGTAAACTGTCCCTAGGGTGTGTAGGATAGTGCTGGTGTTCGAGGACTGCTGGTCAGCACCTGTTTCCATGCTATATCTCTAAACTAAACTGAGCAAAAAATGAAATTTCAGTTAATTGAGGAATCTAGGGGGTGGTGCTGGAAATGACAGAACAGATTGGATGGGAAGGGTAGCGCACTCTTATTCCTATTTCAAGTAAGAAACTTCAGAAGATACAGTGTTGAGCTCTGTAGTTGAAAGAGAGAATCTTTTGAATTTAGTATCAAAGGTTGGGAAATTAACAGGTTTCTCTTATAATTTCATTTCTAAAGTGATATTATCACACTAACCAAAAGAGATTTAAATCACTCCAGAACTGAGCTTTATGAATCATGCAGCAAGTTAGCAATGATGCCACGTGGTATTTTTTTGCATTGCAGAGGAAAGCAGAAAAGAGTAAAAAAGCTGTACTAGTCAAGGTAAAGTCCAACAGAGTGGCAAGGAATTGCAAAACAAAGAATACTGGAGTAATTCAGCAGATCGGGCAAAGCATGGCAATTGATAGATGGATACATGTGACGCTAGTTTTTATTGCCAGATGGGTAGACAAAGGCTAGAGATGAAAAGGAGACAAATTGTTTTTAAATAAGTAGAGAAATAAGTGGAGCCCAGAGGTGGAAGGGAATGGGGATAAGGAGGAATGAGATAGTGGGAGAATTTGGTGCACATCAGAGTGAGACCTAGGGAAGAGGGGGGAGGAAAAGTGTTCAGTCTACGCTTGTTCTCACTGATGTAGAAGATCACCAAGGTCACATTGAAAGCACCAAATGATGCAGATGGGATTAGACAAAGTGTATATAGACAGTGGTCTCATCTGGAAGGGTTGCTTTGATTCCTGGATGGATTTGAGGGAGGAGGTGCAGGGACAGGTGTTACATCTACTGCAGTTGCAGGGACAAGTTTGTTACCCAAGTGAGACCCGGTGACTATTTCGCTGAACACGTGCGCTCGGCCTGCATAGGCCTGTTGGATCTCCTGGTTGCTAACCATTTTAACTCCCCCATTCCCATACCAAACTTTCTATCCTCGTCCTCCATTGCACGAGGGAGGTCACATGCAAACTGAAGGAACAGCACCTCATATTCCGCTTGGGTAACTTACAACCAAACAGTATGAACTTTGAATTCTCCATTTTCAGGTAACACTCCCCCACCCCCCTCTCCAACTTCTCTTCCCTATGCTCCCACCCTAGTGGGCACCCATTCCTCCCACTATCCTGCCCACCTTTCTCCTCCCCTTGTCCACTTCCACCTTTATCCCTCCCTCTGGTTTCACATTGAGCTCCTCTTCTCTCTTCTTATCCAACACTGGTCTTGATCTCATCTCTAACCTTGTCATCCCATCTACTATCCAATCTCTCACCTGTATCTGCCTATCATTTGCCAGGTTTTGTCCCAACTCCACCTCTTTTCCAGCTTTCTCTCCCCTTACTACAATGTCTAAAGAGGGGCCTTGACCCAAATCGTCACCAATCCATGTCCTCTGGAGATGCTGCCTGACTCCCTATGTTACTCCAGAACCTTGTGTTTTCTTTTCAAAAAGTCGAATGGACCATATACCTGTGATAGATTCTATTCTGCACACTGTTAATCCCCCTCCAAAATCAATCAAAATACATGTTAACAACATTTTTGTTTACCTTTTGGGTTTATTGGCATGATTGCAAATTGAATTCAGGCAATAAAATGAGGGTCCAGAAAAACATTTTCAAAACAATTATATTTAAATAAATCAGCAACTAAGGGGTTTTTCTTTTGTTTGTTCAAGAGAGACATCCTGTGAATGGATTGCACATACCTGTATTCCAGTGGTGCATTCATTGAAAGAAAAAATATAAACTGCAAAAGATCACCATACCTCCAGATCAAATTTGATGCAAGTTGGCGAAAAGGCCATAGAGGTGGTGTTAAATAGCAGCGTACTCACAGTTGACAGAGCAACAACTTGTTTAATAGAGTGCAAAAACAAAATGTATAAAATGTACAAACCATTGCCAAAACAGCTCTAACTATGGGCAATTGACCATCACTAAATGGATTTCCAAATTAACAATGTGCAAAATTGTTCCCACACACTAAGAATCACGCATAAAATAACCTGTGTACTAATAAATGCCAAGTTTTCCTTTGCAATAAATACATTTAACATTTTTATTTTGTTTTAATGGTACTAAAACACACAATTTAATTGGGGGTATTCAATTTAGCAAGTCAGAATTCCAACCCCAATCTGCACTGTAAATGGAACGATCACTTGGGATAAAACCCCAGGTCTAGTTTTGATTTGAATTGAGATCCTGCGCTCATTTTCAACCAATTGATTTGCCCAAACCTCAGCTCATTTTGAGCACATCCCCATTGGTATGTTTCAGCTTTAGAGCAGCATAATTTGTACAATTTAAATCAATTGAGCAAAAGGAATACAAGAAAGTCATAGAATGCTGAAGCCATTTACACTTTGTGGAGTTAAAAGGAATAATAGTTTAATTGTGAGGCAGTTTCTAAAGATCACGGGGAAACAGGGGGGGGGGGGTCAGTGTGGGCTGAAGGAGTGGGGGGATTGGCTGAGCAATTATATTAGGAAATTGATAACTTAGCTAATTAATCAATTAGGCAATTTAACAGCTAATATAAGCCAGGCTTGCTCTAGGGGAGTGGCCTTGTCGAGGGAAGTGCCTCGTCGAGAAGTCTGCGAGTCTTTGGCGAGGAGGCTAAGGGAGAAGGCCACGCCAAAAGTTGGAGAGGGCGAGACGATATAAGGAAATGACAGGGAAGCTGATTCAGTAGAATGTCTGCAGGATGTGGGAGATCAAGGACACCGCTGGGGCCTCTGGCTGCTACAAATGTGGTAAGTGTGTCCAGGTTCAGCTCCTGAAGGACCATGTTGGGGAACAGGCGAGCCAACTGGATGACCTCAGGATCATCCGAGAAAGTGAGACGGACGTTCCTGGACAAGACCTTCAGCGAGTTTGTTACACCGAAGGTACCGGAAGAGAGAAGGTGGGTGACGGTGAGGAAGGGAAGGAAGCTTGGAGTACAAGAGATCCCCGGGGGTTGTGCCTTTTGAAAACATGTTCACCCTCTTGGAAGCTGTCGGAACAGAAGACACAGCCAGTCTGAGCGGCGGACAAATCTGCGAGGCAAAACGTGGCACTGAGGCAAAGCCGAAGAGACTGACATCAGGCAGAGCCGTGGTAGAAGGGGACTCCATTGTGAGAGGTATGGACAGGGGTTTCTGCGGCAACAAGCAGGATTCAAGGATGGCGTGTTGCCTCCCTGGTACCAGGTTCCAGGATGTCACGGACTGAGTGCAGAGCATCCTCAAGGGTGAAGGTGAGCAGCTGGAAGTAGTAGTGCATGTCGGCACAAACGACATCGGGGAGAAGAGGAAAGGTATTCTGCAGCGTGACTTTGGAGAGATCGGAAGAAGGCTGAAAAGCAGGGTGGTTATCTCCGGGTTGCTTCCAGTTCCTCGTGCTGGTGAAGGCAGGAACAGGGAGATACGGGATCTGAATGTGTGGCTGAGGAGCTGGTGCAGGGGGTAGGGATTTAGATTCTTAGACCACTGGGATCTGTTTTGGGGTAAGTGTGAATTGAACAAAAGGGACGGATTGCACCTCAACAGGCGGGGGACCAGCATTCTGGCAGGCAGGTTTGCTACTGCTGCACAGGTGGTTTAAAACTAAATAGTGGGAGTGGGGAGGTTTTTCAAATGGTATAGATAAGGATGGAGTTAAAGGGAAAGAAAGTATAGGAAAAGTTCAGAAAGACCCCAGAATTAACGGGACGGAGACCTCACAAAGGAATAGGAGAGAATGGCCAAGTTTAATAGGAATAGATGTGAAAGGTGAGATGAGCAAAGGATTAAAAGTACTATATATGAATGCACTAAGTATAAGAAGTAAAATGGATGAGCTTGAGGCTCAGTTAGAGATTGGTAGGTATGACATTGTGGAGATTACAGAGACGTGGCTGCGGAAGGATCAGGACTGGGAACTGAATATTCAGGGTTATACGTCCTATAGAAAGGACAGGCAGGTGGGCAAAGTAGGTGGGGTAGCTCTGTTGGTGAGAGATAGAATTCGGTCCCTTGCGAGGGGTGACATAGGGACTGACGATGTAGAGTCACTGTGGATAGAGTTGAGGAATTGTAAAGATAAGAAGACACTAAAGGGAGTTATCTACAGACCCCCAAACAGTATCCCAGATATAGGGTGTAAGTTGAAGCGGGAGTTAATACTGGCAGGTAACAAAGGTAATGCCACTGTGGTTATGGGGAATTACAATATGCAGGTAGACTGGGAAAATCAGCTTGGTTCTGGACCCCACGAAAGGGAGTTTGTAGAGTGCCTCTGAGATGGATTCTTAGGGCAGCTTGTACTGGAGCCTACCAGAGAGAAGGCAATTCTGGATTTAGTGTTGTCCAATGAACCAGATTTAATAATGGAACTCAAGGTAAATGAACCGCTTGGAGGTAGAGACCATAATATGATTTGTTTTAATCCACAATTTGAGAAGGAGAAGGTTAAACCAGAAATGTCAGTGTTGCAGTTGAATAAAGGGGACTATGAAGGCATGAGAGAGGAGCTAGCCAAGGTCGAATGGAAAAGGATCCTAGCAGGAATGACGATGGAACAGCAATGGCAGGAATTTCTGGGCATAATCCAGAAGATGCAGGATCATTTCATTCCAAAGAGGAAGAAAGATACTAAGGGGAGTAAGAGGCAACCGTGGCTGACAAGGGAAGTTAGAGATGGAATAAAACTAAAATAAGATATGTATAAGATAGCAAAGAGTATTGGGAAGCCAGAGCATTGGGCAACTTTCAAATGACAACAGAAGGTAGCAAAAAGGGTAATACGGGCTGAAAAAATGAGGTACGAAGCGAAGCTGGCCAAGAATATAAAGGACAGTAAAAGCTTCTTTAGGTGTGTTAAGAGAAAAAGATTGGTAAAGACAAATGTGGGTCCCTTGCAAGCAGAAACGGGTGAAATTATTATGCGTAACAAGGAAATGGCGGAAGAGTTGAACAGGTACTTCGGATCTGTCTTCACTAAGGAAGACACAAACAATCTCCCAGATGTATTAGTGGACAGAGGATCTAGGGAGTCAGAAGAACTGAAAGAAATTTGCATTCGGCAAGAAACAGTATTGGGTAGACTGATGGGACTGAAGGCTGATAAATCCCTAAGGCCTGATGGTCTGCATCCCAGGGTACTCAAGAAGGTGGCTCTAGAAATCGTGCACGCATTGGTGATCATTTTCCAGTTCAATCGATTTATGATCAGTTCCTGTGGATTGGAGGGGAGCTAATGTTATCCCACTTTTCAAGAAAGGAGCGAGAGAGAAAACGGGGAATTATAGACCAGTTAGCCTGACATCGGTGGTGGGGAAGATGCTGAAGTCAATTATTAAAGAGGTAATAACGGCGCATTTGAATAGTGGGAAAAGGATTGGTCCAAGTCAGCATGGATTTATGAAGAGGAAGTCCTGCTTGACTAATCTTCTGGAATCGTTTGAGAATGTGACAAGTAAAATGGATGAAGGAGAGCCAGTGGATGTGGTGTATCTCAACTTTCAGAAAGCCTTTGATAAGGTCCCACACGGGTGGTTGGTGAGTAAAATTAGAACACATCGTATTGGGGGGTAGGGTATTCACATAGATAGAGAATTGGTTGGCAGACAGGAAGCAAAGAGTAGGAATAAACAGGTCCTTTTCAGAATGGCAGGCAGTGGCAAGTGGAGTGCCGCATGGTTGGTGCTGGGGCCACAATAGACAATAGGTGCAGGAGTAGGCCATTCGGCCCTTTGAGCCAGCACCGCCATTCAATGTGATCATGGCTGATCATTCTCAATCAGTACCCCGTTCCTGCCTTCTCCTCATACCCACTGACTCCGCTATCCTTAAGAGCTCCATCTAGCTCTCTCTTGAATGCATTCAGAGAATTGACCTCCCCTGCCTTCTGAGGCAGAGAATTCCACAGATTCACAACTCTCTGACTGAAAAAAAAAATCCTCATCTCCGTTCTAAATGGCCTACCCCTTAATCTTAAACTGTGGCCACCGGTTCTGGAATCCCCCAACATTGGGAACATGTTTCCTGCCTCTAACGTGCCACAACAGTTTACAATATATATTAATGATTTGGATGATGGAATTAAAAGTAACACTAGCAAGTTTGCAGATGACACAAAGCCGGGTAGCAGTGTGAACTACAAAGAGAATGTTAAGAGGTTGCAGGGTGACTTGGACAGGTTGAGTGAGTGGGCAGATGCATGGCAGATGCAGTATAATGTAGATATATGTGAGACTATCCACTTTGGTGGCAAAAACAAGGAGGCAGATTATTATCCCAATGTTGTCAGATTAGGTAAAGGGGAAGTGCAACGAGACCTTGGTGTCCTTGTACACCAGTCACTGAAAGTAAACGTGCAGGTACAGCAGGCAGTGAAGCAAGCTAATGGCATGTTGGCCTTCATAACGAGAGGATTTGAGTAGAGGAGTAAAGAAGTTCTGCAGTTGTATAGGGCCCTGGTAAGACCACATCTGGAGTATTGTGTGCACTTTTGGTCTCCTAATTTGAGGAAGGACTTCCTTGCTATTTAGACAGTGCAGCGTCTAAATCCCTGCGAGGTTAATCCCTGGGATGGAGGGACTATCATATGAGGAAAGATTGGAAAGACTGGGCTTGTATTCACTGGAGTTTAGAAGGATGAGAGGGGATCTTATAGAGGCGTATAAAATTATAAAAGGACTGGACAAGCTAGATGCAGGAAAAATGTTCCCAATGTCGGGGGAGTCCAGAACCAGAGGCCACAGTCTAAGAATAAAGGGAAGGCCATTTATAACTGGTGAGAATAAACTTTTTAACCCAGAGAGTTGTGAATTTGTGGTATTCTCTGCCACAGCAGGCAATGGAGGCCAATTCACTGGATGAATTTAAAAGAGAGTTATATAGTGTTCTTGGGGGCTAGTGGAATCAAGGGATATGGGGAGAAGGCAGGCACAGGTTACTGATTGTGGATGATCAGCCATGATCACAATGAATGGCTCTTGGGTGTCTCGAAGGGCCAAATGGCCTCCTCCTGCAACTATTTTATATTTTTCTATGTTTCTAACATCTCCATTGGTCTCAGGTTGAAGTTATTCAGTTAGCGTCAATCAATCTTTTAACTCTCATTCTAAGATCTTAACTTTCTTTTATATGTTTTTCAACATTACCAAGTGTAAGTGTATAAAAGATTGGCAGTTATTGCAAAATGTTTCGTGCTTGACCACAATGTTCTTCAGTTAATAATGTATTGCTTTAATTCAGCAGTTTTCTGTACATCTAGTTGCACAAGTACTTTCTCTGATTGATGCTTTTGTCGCATCAACATGCACTATTACAAAATTCTCAGGATTAAATTCTATTCCATTCATTAATCTATTAAATTGTTAGTTACATAACACTATTCTTAACATTTAGCTTTCCTTATATTGGGCAAAGTAAAACTAATACAAATTGTTACAAGGACAAAGGGTTGTGTTTTATTTAAGCATTTAAACATAATAGGTTGTTAAATTTAATGTCAAAGGCATGGCATTATTTACACTATCAATTGGATTTAACCAACAGTAACTGCTTTTTTTAAAAACTCTCCAGATAATTCACTTGATATGTTGATATAAACAAAACCAGTTAACTCAAGATTTGTCATTGGTAAATTGAGAATCTTGCTTCATTTTGGCGTTGCCAGTAAAGAAAATGTTTTACAGGTTAATGCAGGTGTCAGAGGTTATGGGGAGAAGGCAGGAGAATGGGGTTAGGAAGGAGAGATAGATCAGCCATGATTGAATGGCGGTGTATACTTGATGGGCCAAATGGCCTAATTCTACTCCTATTCCTTTTGACATGACCTTATGACTGACTCTGTTAACACAGAAGAGGCATATTATTAGATACAGTGAACAATCCTCATTGAGGTCTTCCGAACAATAGTATTGCCTCCAAGTCTTAATGCCCATTTTATTTATTTTTAGTTTCCATGTGCAAGCTTGCTTTAAATCAATTCGCCTATACACAATTCCTCAAGATCTTTATCATCTCTCACCAATTTATTCCACCAATCAAATTCCTGCAATGGGAGTTTTGATATTAAAAACTGGTAAAAAAAACATTGTTATGGCTACATTGACAGTATCTACATTCTCCAAATTTCATCTGAAGGGTTTAGAATTGGAAAGGCCACTTTTGAAAAACACATAGCCCCTTTAAGATTCATCCTGTAGTATCTGTACATTATTCTAAGAAGCATTAGAGTGTCGGAGGGTGTGAATCAGTGGAATTCTTTGCCACAGAAGGCTGTGGAGGCCGTCAATGGATATATTTAAAGCAGAAATAGATAGATTCTTGATTCGTATGGGTGTCATGGGTTACGGGGAGAAGGCAGGAGAATGGGGTTAGGAGGGAGAGATAGATCAGCCATGATTGAATGATGGAGTAGACTTGATGGGCCGAATAACCTAATTCTGCTCCTATCCCTTATGACTCTCTGACCATTATACAGGTTCTTCTTAACAGAAAAAAACAAGTCTCCTTTACAACAGCCCTGGAAAATGAGGGAATCTATTTATCTGAACAAAATATTTGTTCTTTCTCTTCTGCAAAATTAGGTGCACATGTTCAATGTCAATCCGAAACACTCCAGAACAGAGATGTACAGTTGGACACTTTGAAATGTGATATTAATAAGGGACATCGTACATAGATTGTTGCTTGGTCACCCTGATCCTCCAGTGGTGAAGTTATGCAGAAAAAAAGTATATTTGAAAACTCTGCACAGTGATAGAGCATTAGTGGTTCAATCAACAACTAAAGTAAAACCTCATTGCAATGTTTGTGACCCTATTTGGGAATCTTAATACAGATACAGATTAGAAACAGTCAAATAGCAGGGGGCATTACCCATTGAATTATATTTTTTAACTAAATAGCTTTTTCAAATTAATTGGTATCCAACAGTGTTTAAAATAGATATTTAGTGGTTGAACTGTTTGGCAGAACCAAGGAAAAATCAAATTATAGAATGCTGATGTGCTGTAATGGAACTTATTACTGACTACTTACATTACTACAACTGTTGCCTGTCCTTAAGTTAAGATAATGAGAACAATGCAGCAAACAGAAAACTTTGGTCTCCAATGGACTCATCTTGTTTGTAATCCTTGTGGTATTTTCACGTTGCTACAAAGTGTGCTGCCTCTGCAGTAATACGTTTGACAGTATGGTTTCTATTCACCAAAATGGGATACTAATATAGCATTTTCTAGAATGCTGAATTATTTTCCTCACATCTTTTCAATACTTTAGTGCAAATGAAATATTAAAGGGAGCATTATATTTCAATAAATTGAGATTCGGATGGGGTACTCCAAAGACGTACAGGTTAATTGGCTGGGCAAATGTAAAAATTGTCCCTAGTGGGTATAGAATAGTGTTAATGTGTGGGGATCGGTGGGCCGAAGGGCCTGTTTCCGCGCTATATTTCTAAATCTAAAAAAATTTAAATCTAAATGCAGTATTGAAAGCTTGGTCAGAGCTATAGAGGCTCTGGTCAACAAAAAGGAGGCATATGTCAGGTGTAGGCAAGTGAATCCTTTGAGGAGTATAATGGATGTTGGAGCACACGCAAGAGGGAAATCAGGAGGGAAAAATGGAAGCATGAGATAATTTGGCATGATTTGGCAAAGAATGTGAAGGAGGAATCCAAAGAGATTCTACAAGCATACTAGGGGCAAAAGATTAACTCGGGAGAGAAGAGAGCTCTTTCAACAAGGCCATCCATTTGAGGTGTTAAATGAAAATTTCTTGTCTTAACATACATTTAAGTAGATGAAGTAGATGCCACAGATGGCAGTGGAAGCCAAATCAATGGATATTTTTGGGGCAGAGATTGACAGATTCTTGATTAGTAAGGGTGTAAGGGGTTTTGGGGAGAAGGCAAAAGAATGGGGTTGAGAGGGAAAGATAGATCAGCCATGATTGAATGGCAGAGTAGACTTGATGGCCCAAATGGCCTAATTCTGCTCCTAGAACTTATTAATCCATGAGACTTGATCAAGTGTATCTTAGGATATTGTGAGAAGTTAGGGTAGACATCACAGGGCATCTAGCAGAGATATTTGTGATGAACAGCCACGGGTGAAGTGCCAGAAGACTGGAGGGTGGCTAATGTTGTGTAATGAAGAGAGGCTGCAAGGAAAAGCCTGGGCAATACTGATCAGCGACCATCGTTACATCAGTGCAGGCTAAGTTATTGGAGGAGATTCTGTGAGGTAGAATTTACATGCATGTGGAATAGCAAGGACAAATTTGGGATAGTCACCATGGCTTTGTGCACGGGAAATAGTTTGTCACACATTTGACTGAGTTTCTTGAAGAGGTGAACAAAAAGATCACATGGGGTTCAGGGAAAACTAGTCAATTCGATAAGGACTTGGTCTAAAGGTAGTGGACAGAGGGTAGGCATTTGTGTTTCAGACAGTAGGCCTCTAACAAGTTCCACAGGGATCAAGAGTCAAGAGTGTTTAATTGTCATATGTACTGACAACCAAACAAATAAATTCTTACTTGCAGCAGCCTAGCAGGTCTGTAAACACAGTACCCATAGATAACATAATGAACAAAAAGTTCAATTAATTTTAAAACATTCAGTGTTGGGTCCAATGTTATTTTTATTTACGTTAACAATTTGGACATGAATTTGGACGTGGTGGTGAAGAAGGTGGCATGGTTAGTAACTTTGCAGATTACACTAAAGTTGGTGGTATAAAGAACCTTGAGGAAAATGATCCAAGATTACAAGAGGTTTTTGATCAACAGGCCAAGGAATCATAGATGGAGTTTAATTCAGAAAAATAGGAGGTGTTGCATTTTGGCAAAGCAAACTAGGGCAGGACTTACATAGGAAATGGTAGGGCCCTGAAGAGTGTTGATGAACAGAGTCCTAGGGGTACTTCAATGAAGGTGGCAACACCAGGTAGACATGGTGGTGAAGAAGGTGTTTGGACTGCTAGCCTTCACCATTTGGGGTACTGAGTACATATGTTGAGATAACATGTAATAACTTTTCAAAATATTGACCAGTCTACTGGTCTATACTTCTAAGACCACATTTTGAGTACTGTATATAATTCTGTTTAACTGCTACAGGAAGAATATCATTAAACTATACATGGCGCAATAAGAATTTATGGGGATGAAAACAAGTCCGAATGATTTGAACTATATGGAGAAGTTGGATAGGCTGAGTCTTTTTTTTTTTGCTGGAGCTTAGAAGGCAGTGGAGTCACCTTATAGAGTCATACAGGCCCTTTGGCACAACTTGCCCACGCTGACCAACTTGCCCACGCTGACCAACATGCCCCATCTCCACTAGTCGCACCTGCCTGTGATTGGCCCATAAATCTCTAAACCTATCATATCCATGTATGTATTCCATGTATGTATTCCAAATGGTTTTTTTTAATGCTGTGATTGTACCTGCCTCCACCACCTCCTCTGGCAGCTTGTTCCATTTACCCACCATCCAGTGCAAAAAGGTTGCCCCTCAGGTCCCTATTGAATCTTTCCCCCCTCACCTTAAACCTGCGTCCTCCGGATCTTGATTTCCCTATGGTGGACAAAAGACTGTGCATTTAACCTACCTGGTCTTCCAATAATCTTATACACCTCTCTAAGATCACCCCTTATCTTCCTGTGATCAAAGGAATAAAGTTCTAACCTGCTTAACCTTTCAAAACAAAACAAGATAAAAATAATTTCTTGCAAGATATGCAGAGCCAAAATTTCCAAGGTGACAACTCAAAGAAACCACCTGCTGATAAGAAATAACAGAAAACATTCCACCATATTCAACACAGTTGAAACAAAGCACAATTTTTTATTAATGCCACAGTATTTGAGAAGAAAATACATTGGTTTATAATTGATCAAAGTACAATAAAGTTGTAAAATAGTGAAGTAGTTGCAGTCTCCTCCCCCCTCCCCCCCTCCCCCTCCCCCCTCCCCCTTCTGTCACATACTTTTCATTTATTTTTTAAGGTAAATTAAGATTTCAGTCTAGATCAGTTCTGTAAAGAAGAATGCAATATTGGTTTTTTTTAACTGATATCACTGAATAAGCAATAGAGGAATCACCTGCTGAGTGTTTCTAGCACTTGCTGTTTTTACTATGCAGTTAAATAAGACGGATTCTCAGATAATTGAACATTTATCCATAAATGAAAAAACAGCTGTCTGGGTAGTTGTCAAACATTCCCATTGATGGGGAGGAAGATCTGTTGAGGGTTCAGTAAATCCAAGAGGCACTGCCTCAAAAACAAACAAGATAAAAATAATTTCTTGCAAAATATGCAGACTCAAATCTTCCAAGGTGGCAGCTCAAAGAAACCACCTGCTGGTAAGAAATAACTGAAAACATTCTACCACATTCAGCACTATTTATTGTTAACTTGATCGAGTAGACCCGTTGGGCCCAAACCTCTCCTGCATTGGTCCAGCACCCTCTCCTCCCCCACAACCCCCCTCCCTCTCCCGCCCCCCCCCCCCCCACTCACCCACTCCATCACCCCTCAACCCCCCTTATCCCCCCCCTCCTCCCCTCTCGATCCCCCCCCTGCCACTCACCCACTCCCCCACCCCTCAACCTCCCTTATCCCCCCCTCCTCCCCTCTCCCCCCCCTGCCACTCACCCACTCCATCACCGCTCAACCCCCCTTATCCCCCCCCTCCTCCCCTCTCCCCCCCCACCACTCACCCACTCCATCCCCCCTCAAACCTCTCCTGCATTGGTCTAGCACCCTCCCCTCTAGGGGTGCCAATTATCTCACTCCCAAATATGGGACAAGGTAACATTACCGCCCCGTGCCCCACGTGACTTCACCCAGCCAGCGGCCACATGCTCCTGCTCTACCAATGGCGGCCACCAGAGTGGCAGGCGGGTTGCTACGCAACCTCCGTCAGGCGGCGCCCGGGCCTCTGGACCTAGACTGTCCGGAGTTAAAATGTCGGAAACCTAGACTGTTGGGACCTAAACTGTTGGGAGCTACAGCGTCGAGGCCTACAGCGTCCAAGGCTACAGCGGCGCCCGGGCCTAATATGGGACAAGGCCGATCCCGTATGGGACAAATCAATTTAGCCCAAAATACGGGATGTCCCAGCTAATATGGGACAGTTGGCAACCCTACTCCCTTCCCCCAATCTTCCCCCCACTCACCCACTCACTCACCCACTCCATCCCCTTCAATCCCCCTTATCTCCCCCTCCTCCCCCCCACTCACTGAACATGCTAGATAAAGTTTATGATACGTTACTTCTGCAGTCTTGTGAATGGCATTTATCTTTTATATTCGCACTACCTGGCATTAATGAATATGCTGACCTTTCAACCACATGTATTAAAAATCATTCTATTTTTCAGGCGCAGCATTACTCAGCACCAGTGATACAGAACTGAAATGTAGTTTTACCCTATCCAAGACTGCTATTGTAAATGGTAATTATGACATTTGTGAATGCAATTTTCCATATTGATTCCATTTGTCATTTCTATCAGCCATTATAATCATTGCAGGGAATTGCTGATAAATCCAGACAGGGTTCCATTTAATTAAATGTTGGCATTCAGAGAAGTTAGCTGCCTAAGATAGGTTGGGTTTTTTTGTCGGGTTTATCACGATCACGTTTCAGTAAACGTTACCTCAAACTACCAGACTAAGGAGTTAGTTGTGGATTTTTGGAGGAGATGAACAACCCTGTCCCTGTATCCATCAAGGGTGTGGATGTGCAGTTTACCAAGGAGTACAAGTGCCTTGAAGTATACCTAAACAGTAAACTGGACTGGTCCAGGAACTGATTAAGAAGGGACAGAACCGGCTGTACTTTCTGAGGAGGCTCTGCTCTTTCAATGTCTGCAGTGTGGTGCTGCAGATGTTCTATCAATCGGTGGTGGCTAGTGCCATCTTCTTCGCTGGCGTGTGCTGGGTTGCAGGGCGAAGGTCACGGACGCTCACAGAATTAACAAGCTCATCAGGAAGGCTGGCTCCCTCCTGGGGGTGGAGTTGGATTCACTGGAGATGGTCTTGTAGGGGAGGAAGCTCCTCAAACTGCAGAGCATCTTGGACAATACAGCTGACCCCCTCCATGACACACTGGTCAACTTGAGGAGAACCTTCAGCAACAGACTGGTTCCACCAAGATGCAGTACGGGACATCACAGGAGATCCTTCTTCGCTGTGGCTATCAAACTGTACAATTCCTCCCCCTTCTGTCGTGGGGTATAGACTGACTCCCCTCTCCAATATTTGCACATCCCCAATCCTGGACTTTCCACTTATCACTTTAATTTCATGTTTCATGTTTCATGTATCTTGTTGAGTTTTATGACTGTTGGCAGACCAATTTCCCTCCTGGGATAAATAAAGTTCTAACGTATCATATCGTAAGACATTATGCTCCTTACATTTTATAACATATCAGCCCCCCTCACGGATAAGCAGAAACATGCACTGAGAGTCACGAATAAAGAGTAGTGTCATACAGTAGGTGCTGAAACAGAACAATGAATGAACTTACTTGTACCACCACATGGCCAACAATTATAGTTTCCATCTATAATTTATACTAATTGGTTGGGATGTCATTGTAAAAGTTACAAATGGATGCAATATACCACGGCATTAAAGAAAATAAACAGGACATTCTGTGAATGTGGTTTTATGAAGGCTAGTGTGTTCCACAATAGAGAATGCTTCAGAAAGGAAAAGTTAGGGATCCATGAACTTGTCCTCATGGATGGGATGGCAGTACAGAGAGTCAACAGTTCCAAGCTCCTGTCCATGCATATCTCTGAAGATCTGTCCTGAGCCCAGCACATTGATCCAATCACAAGAAAATATCTCATCAATACCACTACTTTCACAGAAAATTGGAGAGATACGTATATCGATTAATACTCTATATACTGGTGTACAGTAAAGAGCATACTTACCAGTTGCATCATGGCCTGGTATCGGAGCTCAAACTTCCAGGAACGAAAGAGGCTACGTAGAGGGGTAGATATTGCCTGGTCCATTACGTATTGACCTCCCCACTATCAAAGGGATCTGTCGGAGTAGCTACTTCAAAAAGGGAACCAATATTATCAACGACCCACACCACCCTGTTCACACTCTCATTCTGCTACTATCATTGGGAAGAAGGCATAGGAACAGAAACAGAAACCACCAGATTCAAGGACAGCTTCTTCCCAGCAACCACCAGCCACTTGAACCTTGCACAATACTAACCATTACCTCGGCAGCTATGCTCATCTATGGTGCACTATGGGCTTCCATTTTGGACTGTTATGGTTACCGAGGATTACTGTTCTTCATTTATTGTATAATTGATTCTATATTTACTTTTATGTTATAGCATCAATAGGTCTGTTAGATCCAACAAGTAATAATTGCATTGTTTTGTTGCCAGTACATATGACAATTATACACACTTGACACTTGAATGTGTACCAACAAATAAGTCTGATAATCTTTCCTTATTAAGTTCACCACTATGCCCTCAATGGAGAAATCAGTTATGAATCCAAACTACCAAGTCAAGTTTAGTTTAGTTGAGAGATACAGCTTGGAAACAGGTCTTTGACCCACCAGGTCCACGCTGACCAGCGATTACCCATACACTAGTTCTATCACACACACACTGGGGACAATTTACAGAAGCCAATTAATCTACAAACCTAAATGGCTTTGGAATGTGGAAGGAAATCGGAGCACCCGGAGAAAACCTGTGCAGCCACAGGGAGAACGTACAAACTCCGTACAGACAGCACCATAGATAGATAGGATCAAACCTGGGTCTATGGCATTGTAAGACTGCATTTCAATCGCTGCGCCACTGCACTGTCCGAAGTCAACATGGGTCCTCTGCATCTCAATCTTCTGGATTGAGGATTGAGATGTCCACTATTGGTGAACTTATCAAATGCTTTACCAAAGTCCACATAGACTGCCCTAGCCTCATCAATCAGTTTCATCAACTCAAAAAATTCAATCAAGCTCAGAAGACATGACCTGCCCTAAATGAAGGCATCCTTACTGTTCCTAATTATTTAATTCCTTTCCATACGTGAGTAAATCCTCTCCAATATCTTCCCTACCATTTGTGTCAGGTTTGGGAGCCTTTCATTTCTTAGATTATACCTATTTTTCTTAAACATCTTAATATACTTAATATGCTTAATATTATTTAGTATTTAATACTTCTTAATATTCTTAATAAACTTGTTAAACAGAGGAAATTTGACATTAACATTCTTTTTTCTTTACAGAAAAGACATTCACATGATGAAATATATTATCATAATTATATAAAGTGGCCTTCATCCACTTCCCCAGTGAACCTACTTTCAGCAATGTTCCATTAATTAAAGTTCTAACTTGACACCCTTTCTGTTTCAGTGGTGGATTAATATGGCTGCAACTTAATTTTAACTGGACCAGAGGAAGCAGAGTCAAGAATGAGTGAAAAGCAGCTATGCGGAAAGTACACCTCTTCAAGAAGATTCAGTTCAATCCAGTAACCTTGCTGAAATATTCTTAGAACAGTTAATATTTTGAGGTGTGCAAACATAAAGAGGCACATGTTATGTTTGAGTGAAGCATTGAGAAATCAATATTTCCACTTTGTGAGACATCCATAGCACTGTGCCATTATAACAAAGCAATTCCGGTCTTCTAAAGCATATTTGCACATAACCCATTCAGAGGCCTTTCCTCCAGAGAGAGAGAAAAAAAACCTGGAAAATATAAAACGAAAAATAACACATTGTGAATGGGAGATAGACACAAAAAGCTGGAGTAACTCAGCTTGACAGGCAGCTTCTCTGGAGAGAAGGAATGGGTGACGTTTCGGGTTAAAACGTCGACCCAAAACGTCACCCATTCCTTCTCTCCAGAGATGCTGAGTTACTCCAGCTTTTTGTGTCTATCTTCGGTTTAAACCAGCATCTGTAGTTCCTTCATACACAAATCATCAATGAGAAATGCCTGGGGGATATTGGGGAAGACAACAAACAGCAGATCAGGAGCAGCTTCTTTCCAACAAACTATCAGGCTATTAAACACTACACTGAACGTGTGGGGCACTGGTTTTGTCTTTGCACTATTATTGTACATACTGTGTACTGTACTTTTTGTTGTTTATTATGGTGTTTACAGGGCACTATTTTTACATATCTGTTGTGCTGCTGCAAATAAGAATGTAATTGTTCCGTTTCAGGACATATGACAATAAAACACTCTTGACGCCTTTGATGTGTATTCCCTATGTGCTTTGTGAACCAGAGTAGAAGTTGACACTGTCCCCTTTGCACACAAAAGACACAAACAGGTGACCGCTTGGGTTTTCCTGAGTACTCCGGTTTCCTCCCACACTCCAAAGGCGCACAGGTTTGTTGGTTAATTTTGCCTTGCTAAAATTATAAATTGTCGCTAGTGCATAGGATAGTGCTAGTGTACAGGATGATCGTTGGTTGGCATGGACTTGGTAGGCCAAAGGGCCTATTTCCGCTCTGGGTCTCAAGTCCTAAAGGATTTCTGGTCATTGTCTCTGTTATCTGAATCCATGCACCCAAATGTACTTTTTTGAGTGCACCACACTCCACGTTATTTTCTATCCATCGTAGCCAAGTGGTGCAAATACACTTAAGTGCACTTGAAAATCATTTTACATCCTCACGAGTTGACTTTTAATACCTTTGCACCCTAAATCCACAACCACTTCCATCACGCTCTCGTTTCATTAAATGTTTGGTTAAGTATCTGGCTGTGGTAAATATTTGGGGTATTTTTTTTGTTTATATCCTGAGAACTATACATCATGATTAAGCTGTGGAGATGTAATGAATAGCTGGCAAATTGATCAGTTGTCTTAAATTTTTCTGTTGAAATCTGCGCATGTTCATGTTATCAGAAATAATTGGGTATATTGGACAATAAATGATTCAAAGTATGGACAATAGATGATTAAGGTATTCCATTACTCAAGAAGATTAATGAAAGCTTTTAATATACAGATTGCCTAATAAATGTCATATGTCAAGCAAAAATGACAGTGTAAATTTAGCTGCTTTAAATCCACATGACCCATTCTTTGCTTGAAGAAGTGGCTTTATGTTTAAATGTATTCTTAAAACAATTGGACAAGGATCTTGATCAGTTTTAGTGTAATTTTTAGTTTCTTTAAATCAATATGACCCATTCTCCGCTTGATGAAGTGACATTTTTAAAAATGTATTCATAAATCATCGGGGAGGATTGTATCCTTCATTGTGATAGTTAAAACAGTCTGATAATATCATTATGTTACCTTAAGTGGGAAAAGGATTGCTGATAAATCAAGGAAGAAAGGAAACAGCAGAAGACTCCCTGAAGACAGATCCAGAGACCAGAAACTTAATGTTAGAAAAAAATAGATTCAATTGCTACATGAGGTATTTATACTGCTGCTGGTCAAAAATAATGGCTTGAGATTTCCATATTAAAGCCAACACTTCTACACCACAAAATGAAAACATTTATCTATTTTTTTTTAATTGCAGATGTGGGAAACTGTGATTAAAACAGAAAATACTGCAAACATTAACAGTTCAGGTAGCATCTGTGGAAAGAGAAACCAAAGGGTGTTAATGTTGCAGGTTTCACATCTCCTCCATAATTCAAAGGAAACTCAACTCCTAAACAGCTGTGCACAGATGTAGACGTCCCACATGTCTGCATGGTGGTGCAGCAGTAGAGTTGCTGCCTTACAGTGCCAAAGACCCGAGTTCGATCCTGACTACAGGTTCTGTCTGTACAGAGTTTGTGCATTCTCCCCCTGATCACGTGAGTTTTCCCCAGGTGCTCTGGTTTTCTCCCACACTCCAAAAATGTTCAGGTTTCTAGGTTAATTGGCTTTGGTAAAGATTGTTAATTGTCTTTAGTGTGGGGGGTTGCTGTTCGGTGCAGATTCAGTGGGCCGAGGGGCCTGTTTCCATGCTGTTTCCCTCAACTAAAACTAAATCTGACATTCCCTTCTTTATCCTGACCAGACCCGCAATATCCATTGTCAACCCTAATCTTTCCTGTCTCGCCTTTCACCCTAACAGGAACATACTGACCTTCAACTTTATCTACCTCGTTTTTGAGAGCCTCCCACTTGCCAGAGCTCCCTTTACCAGTAAATTATAAGGTTCTAAAACAACCTCTCCCAATCAACTTTTGAGATTGAATAGCCTTGGCCCTTCTTCTCTTCTTCTTCTTCTTAGGCCCCCTCGGTCATGGCTGACCATGGGTGATGCATCCTAGTTGTCTGCTTGCTCCACACTTCGGCTAGAGCAGCGTCGCTTGTGGCTGAAGAGACCAATGCGGGAGTGACAGTCTCTGTCGCAAAGGTCACATTTGTGTGTGGTCTCTGGTCTGTTGAAGTTGCTGCGCTCCTTTCTGCGTGCCCGCTTTTCTTCTGCTGAATTCATCAGTTTCTCTTCCCCTGTTTTGAGATGTTGGTTCAGGGTACCTCTCCACCTCGTACGGTCAGCTGCAAGGCTCTCCCAGGACTCCACATCGATGTCGAGCGCCTTCAAATCTCTCTTGCAGACATCCTTGTAACGTAGCTGGGGGCGGCCGATGGTTCTCCTCTCAGATGTCAGCTCTCCATAGAGGATGTCTTTTGGAATACGGCCATCCTCCATGCGGTGGACATGGCCCAGCCACCACAGCCTGTGCTGCCTGAGTAGAGTGTACATACTCGGAAGGCCAGCGCGAGACAGAATCTCAGCGTTGGACACTCTGTCTTGCCAGGATATACCTAGGATATGGCGGATGCTTCTAAGGTGGAAAGTGTTGAGTCTTCACCCAGTCTGGCATATGTGGTCCATGCCTCATTGCCATACAGCAGTGTGCTGTTGACACAGGCTTCGGAGACTGCTATCTTTGTCTTCTTCTGTCAGCTTTGGATTGGTCCACACTCGAGTTGTGAGGCGACCGAGAGTTGTCGCTGCCTTCCCGATCCTCTTGTCAATCTCTGTGTCCAAGGAGAGGTTGTCAGTGATGGTGAAGTCGAGGTACGTGAACTGATGGATGGCATCAAGTTCATAGTCGTCGATGGTGATGACAGGCGGTGCCTCTGTATCCTGTCCCAGGACGTTCGTCTTCGTCAGGCTGATGGTCAGCTCAAAGTCCTTGCAAGCCCGATAGAAGCGGTCCATCAGTGACTGTAGTTCCTGCTGGGTGTGGGACACAACTGCTGCATCATCGGCAAACAACATGTCTCTGATGAGAGCTTCACGTACTTTTGTTTTGGCTCTGAGGCGGGTGAGGTTGAAGAGCCTGCCATCTGATCTAGTACGCAGGTAGATCCCTCTGTTGCGGTGCCGAAGGCATGTTTCAGGAGCAGAGCGGAGAAAATCCCAAAGAGTGTGGGAGCGAGGACGCAGCCTTGTTTGATGCCAATGCGGATGTCAAAGGGCTCCAAGAAACTGCCATTGAACTGCACTGTCCCCTTCGTGTTGATGTGGAAGGATTCTATCATGCTCTGCAGTTTTGGTGGGCAGCCGATCTTTGGGAGAGCCTTGAATAGGCCATCTCTGTTGATGAAGTCAAACGCCTTGGTGAGGTCAATGAAAGCAACATACAGGGGCATCCGCTGTTCTCTGCACTTCTCCTGGAGCTGGCGAAGGGAGAAGACCATGTCTACTGTTGGCCTTCCAGCTCGGAAACCGCACTGTGACTCTAGGTAGACACGTTCTGCCAGCTTCTGCAGGCGGATCAAGATGACCCGAGCAAGGACCTTGCCGACGATGTTGAGGAGGGAGATGCCTTGTAAATTTCCCCGGTGTGGGACGAATAATGGAATATATTACACTCTGTAGTGGTTGCAGTCACTTCTCTCGCCCTTGTTCTTGTAGAGGGTAATGATCGTGGCATCCCTCATGTCCTGTGGTACAGCTCCTTCTTGCCAGCACTGGCAGAGGACTTCATGCAAAGGAAGCAGTAAGGTAGTCTTGCAGTGCTTGATCAGGTCAGGGGGAATCCCGTCGCTGCCTGGGGCCTTGCCTGAGGCCAGGCTGTCAATGGCCTTGCTGAGCTTTTCTACCATTGGCTCTCCATCTAACTCATCCATGGTCGGCAGGCACTCGATGGCGTCAAGAGCTGAGGATGACACAGTGTTCTCTCTCGAGTGGAGCTTGGAGTAGTGTTCCACCCATCTCTCCATCTGCTGACATTGGTCTGTGATTACTTCCCCAGTGGAGGATTTGAGGGGGGCTATCTTGCTCTGGACTGGTTCTAGTGCCTTCTCAATGCCATTGTACATTCCCCTGATGTTCCCTGTTATGGCGGCCGTCTGGATGTCCTCACTAAGCAGTGTCCAGTACTCATTGGTGCAACGCCTGGCAGTCTGCTGAGCCTTGCTCCTGGCAGCCCTGAGGATCTGCAGGCTCTTCTCGTTGGCTGACCGCTCATACTCGGCTAGGGCGGTGCGCTTGGCTTCGATGACGGGAGTCATCTTGGTTGACTTGGCGTCAAACCAGTCGTGTGTCTTCAAGGTCTTCTTCCCAAAGATAGCCAAGGCTGTGCGGTGCATGGTGTCCCGCACAGTTCCCCACTTCTCTGTTGCAGAGTCTCCAGTACGCGAGGTGCCAAGTTTTCTCTCAAAACCCTCTGCAAACTGTTGCACGAGGTCTGGATGGGGCATCTTGCTGACATCGATGCGGGGTTTCCCCTGCTTCTTGGTATGGTAGAACCTCTTTAGTTGCTGCCTGATCTTGCAACACACCAAGGAGTGGTCTGTGTCGCAGTCCGCACTGTGGAAGGAGCGTGTGTGGAGAACGTTCTTGAGGCCGGCACGTCTGACTAGGATCAGATCCAGTTGATGCCAATGCTTTGAGCGTGGGTGCCTCCAGGATACCTTGTGCCTTTGTCTGGAGGTATGAGTTGGCGATGCACAGGTCACGGTAAGTGCACAGCTCGAGCAGTCGCTGTCCGTTCTCATTCATTTTGCCCACCCCAAACTGCCCAAAGCAGGAAGACCATGATTCGTGGTCTGCGCCCACTCTGGCGTTGAAGTCGCCCAAGAGAACAAGTTCTTCCTTGCTGGGGATGCTGCTGATGATGGATGCAAGGTTCTCGTAGAACTCGTCCTTTGTGACTGATGTGGAGGACAGTGTCGGGGCATACACACCGACAAGAGTGACTGGGCCTGCGGTGGTGTTGAGGCAGAGAGTCAGGAGTCACTCTGAGCCATTTCTGCCTGGTTCCACCATGTTCAGCAGGCTGTTCATAACTGCGAAGCCTACTCCATGCTCTCTGGGCTCGTCAGAGTCCTTCCCCTGCCAGTAGAACAATTTAGCACTTTAGCTTGAGTTCCAAACCATGCAGTCACAATGAGAAGGTGCAGACTCCTCAAAGATAGCCCCCAAGATCAGGATCGAACCCAGATCCCTAGTGCTGTGAGGCAGGAGCTCTACCAGCTGTGCCACTGTGCTACCCTGCAGGAGTTCATAGATCTCAGCCAGATCAAAGAAAGGTGTTTTTTTTCATATTACAATTTAAGTAGAACAGTTTCAAGGAAAATAAAATCAGTGGAAGCTGCTCGTTCTCTAACTAGATTTTTAAAAAAATCAAACCAACAAGGTTAAAAATCTTACTGCAGGTAATTTTCTATGTTGATATAATTTGAGGGAGTTTCCGTTAGAAAATTAGTACTTATGAGAATTAAATCCTACTGAAAAAGAGGCAACATTCTTGACAGATGCTGTGATACACAGAAGTGTGTGCCAGAGAGTTTTGATCGAGGTTAACCCGTTTTTTTGACAGCACGGCAGGGATTTTTGGAGTCATATCACCAGATATATAACTCCCAATAGCTACAAGCGCAGTCTAAAAACCCAGGACAATTCCACTGCCAATCATTTGCCACTGAGCACCAATTCCAGTAGTTTTTTTCTGAAAATGCTTTTCTGTGGGAAGGTTTGAAAAATCATTAACAATTGAATAGCGCACCTGTTCATTAATTTTCATTTGATCATTGTTGCTTCTTTTACAACATTTTCCACAACTCAATCTCTCAAATAAAAGGAAAAGTAAAGATTAATTATCATGTTATAAAATCAAATTGTGTCAGGTCTCAATTATTGTATTTATTTTAACATGCATACTGCAAGCTCAAAAAAAGATAGAATCATAGACCTGTGCAGCATAGAAACAGAAATAGAACAACTTTAGATAGTTCCTTTGTCCCTCTCTTCCCCTCCTCCTTCCCAGATCTCCCTCTATCTTCCTGTTTCCACCTATATCCTTCCTTTGTCCCGCCCCCCCTGACATCAGTCTGAAGAAGGGTCTCAACCCGAAACGTCACCCATTCCTTCTCTCCAGAGATGCTGCCTGACCTGCTGAGTTACTCCAGCATTTTGTGAATAAATACCTTCAATTTGTACCAGCATCTGCAGTTATTTTCTTATAGAAACAGGCCCTTCAGCCCACTGCATCTATGCTGACCATCATGCCTCTCTGTACTAATCCCACTTACCTGCATTAATTCCATACCTTCCATGCCTTGCTCATTCAAGTGTCTGTTAAGATGCTGCTTCAATTTTGTTATTTGTTCCTTCCTCCAACTTGCCTGGCAGCTTATACCAGATACCATTTCCACTTTGTGTGAAATATTTACTCCTCAAATTTTCTTTCAACATCTTTCCTCTCACTTTAAAACATGTCCCTTAGCTTTAGACACCCTTACAATGGGAAACAGACTCTGGCTATCTACCTCTTTACCTCTACAATGTCTCTTCTCAGTCTCCTTTGCTCCAGGAACAGCAGACCCCATCTATCCAATCTCTTCATATAACTCAAGCTTTCCAATACAGACAACTTCCTTGTGAATATTTTCTGCGTCCTCTCTAGCTTAACCACATCTTTTCTGTATAGTAGCCCTAGTAGTCTCCTCCTTGCACCTCATGATATCGAAGGAAACACCTGATCAGACCTCATGGATTTATCCACTTCTATGCATTCCAGGACATCCAACATCTCCTCCTTCTTAATGTTGAACCACTCCAGGATATCACTATTCCCTCCCCTCAACTCACTAGTTTTGTGCCCTTCTTCACGGTAAATACAGACGAAAAGATTTTTTTTAAAACCTTATCCAATTTCCATTGTACCACACATGGATTACATTAATCCTTAAAGAGACATATTCTCTCTTTAGCTACCATTTTACTTTTAATATACTTAAAAAGATTTAGGATGCACTTGCCTTATCTGTCAGGGCTATCAAATGGCCTCTTTTTGCTCACAACTCTCTTCTTAAGCATAATCCTACATCCATTATATTCAAAGGATTTATTTAATCCCAGCTGCCGATATGTGTGGCACAGTGGCGCAGCAGTAGAGTTGCTGCTTTACAGCACCAGAGACCTGGGTTCGATCCTGACTACGGGTACGGTCTGTACTGAATTTATACATTCTCCCCATGACCGCGTGGGTTTTCCCCTGGTGCTCCGGTTTCCTTCCACATTCCAAAGACGTAAAACTTTGTAGGTTAATTGGCTTTGGTAAAAGATTCTAAATTGTCTTTACTGTGTAGGATTGTGTTAGGGTACGGGGGATATTGGTTGGCACGGACCCGGTGGGCCGAAGGGCCTGTTTTTGCGCTATATCTCTAAACTAAAACTAAATCTGACTGTCAACCTTTTCTATCTCATCCCCCGTACCCTAACCCTAACCTCTCCCACTTGCCAGAAAATTCAGTGGTTCAAAAACAGTCCCTCACAAGCAACTCTTGAAATTGAATTGTCTTGGCCCAATTTTGGACTTTAACTTGAGGACAAAAATCCTGTCTCTTTCCTTGAATATCTAGGCAAAACTTCCAAAAAAGTTCCCCGAGTTTTGAAATAAAGCAAATCTCCAAAGAAAATAAACATTAATTTTAGCTGAAGACCCCATTGCTACTATTGATTGAAGAAAAATAAATTGACATTTCATTTGAAACATCTAAAACCTTTGACCAAAATTACACCACTCAAAAAACTTTAAATGTTCTGAACAATATATTTTAACCTTTGTCCTGTAGAGATTGCTAAAGTGGCATAAGCTTACAAATAGATCGAGCATTATATCTTTAATTTGTGCCTTCGTTTTTTTTTAAAAACCCTCCCTTGCGGCAGAGTGCTCACCACAGAGAATATTGTGAAGTAAAGTCAATAGCAAAGCTCAGTTACACACTGTTGAACTAAAATCACAGAAAAGAGCACGCTCAACAGAAAGGATCTTAACTGACAGTGCTCCTTCATTTTAATTTACATAATCCCAGAAATCAATGTGATCTTGAGAGTCAGAGTTCCCGTGGGGGTAGCGACACGTCTGTCTCAATAAAAGGCAGCATGTTCTTATTGATCTGAACCAGGGAATTGTCTATTGAAAGGAAGAGAAATAGACATTGTGATGTGTCCCCTATGGCCTTCCTGCGACAGTCGTAGATTAGAAATGCTATGGAGAAAAATGGTGAACTATTCTCTTCCTATTTTTTTGTACCCAAGGAACAAAGTTAAACTCTCCAATTTCCAAAGGACATTCTGCTGCCAGCTTGTTGATGTTTTTGTGGGTATTGTCTTTTGCCTCTGCAGCTTCCATTTTAATCTTCAATCCATTTAATAGCTGTGGGATTTAGCTAATGCAAAGTGAAAACGTTACGTGCTTATTGTTGTCTCTTTTTATTCTGCTATATTTGCAAACCACAACCTCGTTTGCAGGTTAATTGGCCTCTGTAAATTGCCCTGAGTGCATCGGGTGTAGATGCAAAAGTGGGAATACATAGAGTGATGGGGTAATCAATGGTCGATGAGGAATCACTGGACCAAAGGGCTTGTTTGCATGCTATATCTTTCAATCAAAATCTTGTGACCAAGAAACCAAGCTCTCAAGTCCTCCAAACTGGATTATGATCACTGACACTAGGTAAATGCTAAAGAATAATCTGGTTAAGTGTATGGGTTTACTTCTGTTGCCAAAATGTTGGGGTAATGATGCCCTTGAATTTGGGATCACATGCTTTAAAGGGCCTGTCCCACTTAGGCGATTTTAAGGCAACTGCCGGCGACTAGGCTGTCGCCGAACATTCGCCGGGGGGTTGCGGGCATGATCGTGAGGAGTCTTCAATGAATCGTAGCGGATCTCGGCGCATCGCGGAAAAAAGTTCCAGATAGAAATTTCTCGGCGACAGCTGGCTTATCGCCAGGTATCGTAGCTTATTGCAGGCGCTGTCACATGCTGTCCCCAGGTTTGCTAGGTTGTCGCAGATGCATTTAGAAGCACGTAATATTAAATTAAGAAAAGGCATTTGAAGATACCAGAAGATAGTTTTGTTTAACCAATTTATTTACCGTTAGGACATTTGACAGGTAGATTGGAGGCGACAGTTTGATGGTCAGGTAAGCGTGGGAATTTTGCGATGTTTCCGAAGATGGTGTACTCTCTTAGCCAGGTGCTAGTTTCACAAAAAAGGTAACTTGTATCGACCTGACTAGGCATTGTCGTGGTCATTGTCATAGGGTAAAATAAAATTTTGGCGATCTGCTAAGACTTTGACAGTCGCCTTAAAAATCGCGTAACTGGGACAGGCCCTTAAGTCAGAGAAGGTTCAGTCGTATTATCTGGACTTAAAGCTGTTTTATTCTTTTGAAAGTACAACAGTGTGAATTTAAACTTTAAGCACTGACAAACGCAGAGCGCTTCACGCTGCCAGCATGAAGATATCAAGCGGCAAAATGCATGTGCTGCCCTCAATACTGTATCCAATCAGGTCAAGCATTACTTCATTGTAGCTCAAGGGTAGAAAATAATAGATGCCAATTTGTTCTTCCTTTCATCTCCCACCTGAATTATGTCACCATTAAGTTTCATATCTCCAGGATCACTTTGATAAATCATTCTAACCAAGTCAAACAAGTAAGCTTTTTTTTTGCTGTTCATAGGTCAGCATATTTCAATGGCTCTCTCCATTATGCCATTTAAGAGATTACTCTCTTCCACATATCATAAATAGGCCGCACGTCCATTACATGAATAAAGAACGTCATATTTCTCACCTAATATCAGCCACAGGCATTTCAAGCCTTTTCATTTGAAATGGGTTGCAATGAGCAGCGTATTGAACAGAATCTAATAGTTGAAAAATCTGCTTTTTAACCGTGACTTTCTATCAAAGCTTGAGCGAAAAGATTTGCTCCAATGACCTTGACTCGTAGGTCTTCCTGCAGTGAAAGATAAATCTTATTTGCATCCACAGTCGTTAAATTAAGATGCCCTTGTTTCAATGTAATCAAAACCCATTCATGATTATAAATTTTCGGTTTGAGGGCATAGAAGCCTGGATTTATTGCCAAGATACACTGGAAGAGATTTTATTTCACATTAGTATGGAATATGCCAAATGTATTCTCTTAATTCAGAACCAGAGAAAACAGGCACAATATTTCATCCTTGTTCAATTCAACATAAATTTAAATGAGCAGAATAAATGCGTAAAGTAACCAGTCAAGAATGCTTTCTTCAGTCTGAAGAAGGGTCCCAACCCGAATGGTCACTTTTTGTTAGTTTAGAGATACAGCGAGGAAACAGGCCCTTCGGCCAACCGAGTCCACACCGACCAGCGATCCCAGTACATTAGCACTATCTTACACAAGAGGGACGATTTACAATTTTTTTTACAAAAAGCCAAATTAACCTAGAAACCTGTACATTTTTGGAGTGTGGGAGGAAACTGGAGCACCTGGGGAAAACCCACGTGGGAAGAACATACATATTCCAAAGGGTTTAATCCAGATTACGGGTGCAGTCTGTACGTTCTCCCTGTGCCCACGTGGGGTTTCCCCGGGTGCTCCAGATTCCTCCCACATTCCAAAGACGTAGAGGTTTGTTAGTTAATTGGCTTTGGTAGAAAAAAATTGTCCATAGTGTGCAGGATTGTACTAGTGTATGGGAATCGCTGGTCAGCACGGATTCAGTGGGCCGAAGGGCCTGTTTCCACGCTCTTTCTCTAAACTAAACTAAACTAAGCTTAACCCTCTGTGAGTGCACAGTGCTAGACATTTCCTTTCCTTCTCCCCAGAGATGCTGCCTGTCCCGCTGAGTTACTCCAGCATTTTGTCCCGCTGAGTTACTCCAACACCCAAATTCCCTTTCATCTCATACAAAGAGAGACTCTTTGTCATTTACATCAGTCTCAATTGCCTTGTAATACACACCAGGTTTGTACAGAGACATATCAGTGTGCTGCATGTTTCACAACCAATACTGATACGGGGTCTCGACCCAATACATTGACTATCCCTTTCCTTCCACAGATGCTGTCAGACCCACTGAGTTCCTTTACCAATTTGTTTCTTTCCATTATCTGCAGTCTCTTGCATCTTCAGTTAGCCTGCTGCACACAGCGATCGACGTCAAAGTAAGGGCAGTTTAGGGAACCCAACCCTGAAGTCTGAGGCAGAGCAAAGAGTAAAGGGCCTGTCCCACTTAGGCGATTTTTTAGGCGACTGCCGGCGACTGTCAAAGTCGTAGCAGATCGCTGAAATTTTCTTTTACCCGACGACAATGACCACGACAATGCCGAGTCAGGTTGAGATTACACCGTCTTCGGAAACATCGCAAAATTCCCATGCTGTCAATGCTTCTCCGGCGTCCTAATTTTCGCTGAAATCACTGACAAGTCGGTAAGTACTTGAGAGTTTTGAAATATAACATCTTGCCCGGGTTACTTGAAAACCAAGCTTCATGGTAACAAGGCATAAACTGGATTGACTTCCAGTTTACTAATAGCAATATTAAGAAATTTAATTTTAAAAGTGTTTAAATGGATTTTTGTGCGGAGTGTGGGCATTGTTTGAAAATGTACGGGAGATGCATATCTGGTTTCTGGGTTGCATATCTGGGTTCGGAGCCTACTTTAAATGTAATCGCTGATGGCCATAAACATCGTGAAAATTCCCACGCTTACCTGGCCGTCAAACTGTCGCCTCCAATCTACCTGTCAAATGTCCTGACGGTAAATAAATTGGATAAACACAAGTATTTTATGGTATCTTCAAATGACTTTACATAATTTAATATTATGTGCTTCTAAATGCATCTAGCAAACCTGGGGACAGCATGCGACAGCGCCCGCAATAATCAACGATACCTGGCGACAAGCCAGCTGTCGCCGAGAAATTTCATACCGTTTGGTTTCTCAGCGACCCGCCGAGATCCACTACGATTCTTTGAAGACTCCTCACAGTCATGCCCGCGACACACCGGCGAACTGTTGGCGACAGCCTAGTCGTCGGCAGTCACCTTTAAATCGCCTGTGGGACCTTTACAGAAGATGAGAAAGATTATCAGGAGGATGTCTCTGCTTAAAGAAGAAGGGTTTTGACCCGAAACGTCACCCCTTCCTTCTTTCCAGAGATGCTACCTGGCCCGCTGAGTTACTCCAGCATTTTGTGGCTATCTTCGGATGTCTCAGCTTAAGTCAGTCGCCTCTTCTCTCAGCTGAGATAGAGAAGGAGGCATTGTTCAACAGGACTATAAGATTCTCCTTGGTAGAAATGTTTTTCTCATAAGGAGTCTGCTAAATCAAAATCACTAATCACTAATGTAAACCACGACAAGTTCCATATACCATCTCTAATAACATTGTAAACTAATAACAAAATCTTTTCATTGTACTTTGGTACACGTAACAATAAACTAAACTAAACTAAACTAATATAAAAATAAAATACTGACCAGATCACACAACACCTGTGGAGAGAAAAAAATAGAGTTAACTTTTCAACAAGTCAGAAAATAAACAGGAGGTAAGAACAAAAGAAAAGGCAGTAAATGAGTGGTGTCCAAGGATAATTGAATGAGACTAGAGGTGGTGGCAACAGCTGAGAGGAGGTGGTTTCTTGTTAATTACAGCTAATCTAGCAGGAGGGGATGTAAATAGAGAAGATGAATAAGGATCTCTACATTGCTTACTCAATAAGTACTTAAGATAAAGGAATTCATGTTTACCGCGCTGTACCTTAATGTGTTAGACATAGACATAGAAAATAGGTGCAGGAGGAGGCCATTTGGCCCTTCGAGCCATTCACTGTGATCATGGCTGATCATCCACAATCAGTAACCAGTGCCTACCTTCTCCCCATATCAATAGGCAATAGACAATAGACAATAGGTGCAGGAGTAGGCCATTCAGCCCTTCGAGCCAGCACCGCCATTCAATGCGATCATGGCTGATCACTCTCAATCAGTACCCCGTTCCTGCCTTCTCCCCATACCCCCTCACTCCGCTATCCTTAAGAGCTCTATCCAGCTCTCTCTTGAAAGCATCCAACGAACTGGCCTCCACTGCCTTCTGAGGCAGAGAATTCCATACCTTCACCACTCTCTGACTGAAAAAGTTCTTCCTCATCTCCGTTCTAAATGGCCTACCCCTTATTCTTAAACTGTGGCCCCTTGTTCTGGACTCCCCCAACATTGGGAACATGTTTCCTGCCTCTAATGTGTCCAATCCCCTAATTATCTTATATGTTTCAATAAGATCCCCCCTCATCCTTCTAAATTCCAGTGTATACAAGCCTAATTGCTCCAGCCTTTCAACATACGACAGTCCCGCCATTCCGGGAATTAACCTAGTGAACCTACGCTGCATGCCCTCAATAGCAAGAATATCCTTCCTCAAATTTGGAGACCAAAACTGCACACAGTACTCCAGGTGCGGTCTCATCAGGGCCCGGTACAACTGTAGAAGGATCTCTTTGCTCCTATACTCAACTCCTCTTGTTATGAAGTATAATAAGATTATGTACTATAAAAGTTGTGTTTCACCAGTTCCTTATGTCATAATCTTATATCTTGGCCTTATCTGCTTATCTACTATCAACTTTAACATATTGTCCGCCTTGACCCATTGCGTTGCTTTACAGTAGGGTATTGTTTACATTCACCTCTCTCTGTTTACAAACCTTCTCCATTCATTCCTCTCGAGTTATACAACCTCAGACAGATCAACTGAACTTAACAAGCCTTTCCAACCTTTCTCAGCCATTGTCACTGCCACATTTCCAGTAATTTAGTCTCTCTTGGTCTCCACCCAAAAATAAGATATTCTTCTTATTTTTTAACCACTATCTCTGCAGCTTAGAACATTTTCTACTTTGAGCTATCACTAATTGTGATAAAAAAGCATTTTTTAATGTTTCTCCGTTGATGCTGGGCGACCAGTTCAGCATATTCAGTACTCTTAAAAGGACACAAAGTGCTGGAGTAACTCAGCAGGTCAGTCAGCATCTCTGGAGAAACAAGAAAACTGCAGGCTGGAAACTGAAATAAGACTACTGGTCTGAAGAAAGGCCCTGACATGTAATGTCACGTATCCATGTTCTCTAAGGATGCTGCTTAACCCACTGAGGTACTCCAGCATTTTGTACCTTTCCTTGGTAAACCAGTGTCTGCAGTTCCTCGTTTCTGCTCTCTATCTCTGGAGAACATGGTTAGGTGACGTTTTGGGCCAGGACCCTTCTTCAAAATGGTAGATGATGTTTCGGATTGGGAACCCTTCCTCAGGCCCACATTCTTATTTCAGTTTTCCAGAGCTGCAGTTTTTTTTGGTTTTCAGTAGTACATTAAAATCCTGTCGGGACAGCCCAGCTGACATGTGAAATTCCCTCAGGTCGTTCTGTGCCTTTGGAGGCTGAAATTGTTTTCTATGTAAAATATTGGCAGTCACACTGAATTGAATGCGACGGCCCTGTCAGGAAACTGACAGGTCATGTTCGAAAGATTTTTTTCTGGTTGCATGACATTTCAAATTGTTTCAAACTTGTTATCGACCATTTTTTTGCAAATCATTTGGAAGGGGATCCAATTTGGCATAAACCTAAATGCAGCAATATTTTACTCCACTGAAATCAGGAGCGATCCAATTTCCAGGCACAATTATGTTCAAGATGAAAAAAACATCAAAGTGTATTTCTAAGCATTCTTCTAACACAAAGAATCCAATTTCAACAATAACAAATATAATCCAATATGTTACAATCTCAATTGACATAGAAGTATAAATGTCAATTTTTTTTACCTCTTAGTTGGGGCTTTAATTTTATTTATTAATTAAAGTACAATAAATATTTTGCTAGGTATTCAATCAGAAATTATATTTTTATGGACAATGAAGAATGCAAACTAAATATATCAATGATACCTTGCAGTTTGTAGACTTTGCATTCAGTCCCATATTTTCAAATTATTCCCAACTCTGATAGTGCAATTTTAATTAGTTTAAATACAGTGAGAATTGACGGCAACCTTATTATTCACAAAGTTATAAAAACAGTCATCAAAAACAAGTAGAATTTGGTTCTGCTATACCTGTGTGCTCAAAATACTTGATTCGTGGCAGGAACACTTAAGGAACAAGAGAACCTATTCCCCAATTTAGCTTTATTTTAATCATAAATGCAAGAGCTTAAAAGTCATGCCTCTGGGGAAGACATGTGTGAAGAGAGATTAAATTTGGACAGCTGTATCAAGAGCAGTTTGAAAGTGAATCTTCCCCAAGCTTCACAATAAACGAAATAAAAATAGCCTTCATTTTTTTCAGCTGATTTTTAAAGAATCTGAGCTTAGAATTCAGGATGCTAGATTTAACTGGATGGTCCATGCTCCACCTACATCTTGCAAAAATATTGCAGAAGAATGTTGAAGCAACTTGAGAGCATGATTCACTCATTTAATTTGTCTCACAGAGTCATAACATCGTAACAGGGCCTTCGGCCCAACTCATCCATGTCGACAAAGATGCCCCATAAATTATTCCCATTTCTATGTACATGTCCAAGTATCTTTTAAATGTTGTTATTGTATTTGCCTCAACTATTTCCTCTGGCAGTTCATTCAATATACTGTAGCTACCACACTCAGTGTGAAAAACTTGCCCCTCAGGCTCCTATTAATTCCTGCTCTCCAAGGAATAAAGTCCAAGCCTAGTTAACCTTTCCTTACATAGTGAAGACCCTTAGTTTCTGACAACATCTTGTAAAACTTCTCCACACCCTTTCCAGCATAATGGCATCTTTCCTATAGCAGGGTGACCAACACCGAACACAGTACTCCAAGAGCAGCCTCAACAATGTCTTGTACAACAATAACATAATGTCCCAACTTCTATATTCAATACCCTGCCAACATGCCAGAAGCGTTCTTCAGGGAATTATGTACTTGTATTCCTAGATCGCTCCCCTCTACAACACTCACCAGGGCTCCACTGTTTACTGTGAAGATCCTTAACTGGTTTGACTCCCTTTGTCATTCTTTGGCCCACCTGCCCAGCTAATTGAGATCGCACAGTAATTCTTGATAACCATCTTCACAGTCTACGATACCACTTCTTTTGGTGTCACATGCAAACTTTCTAATCATGCCTTGTACATTCTTATCCAAATTGTTGATGTAGGTGACAAACAACAATTCGTCTAGCACTGCTCTCTGAGACATGCCACATGTCACAGGCTCCAGTTTGAGAAACAACATTCCACCACCACCCTCTGCTTCCTACCATGAAGCCAATTCTGCATCCAGGTAGCTAGCTCTCCCTGGATCCAATGTAATCGAACCTTCCAGAGCAGCTTACATGTGATACTTTATCAAATACCTTGCTGAAGTCCATGTATATTACATCTATGATCCTACCCTCATCAACTTTCTTGGTTACTTCTTCAAAAAAACACAAATTCGTGAGACACAATCTCCAACATGCAAAACCATGCTGATCATAATCTCTTCATAAGTATGCTCCTCAATTACCCCTACTGTTCCAGAGATACACTTGATCCCAGATGCCTATACCTCACCCAGGCCACCTTCTTTCTCCTAACCAGAACCTCAAACTCTCCTATCATATCATATATATACAGCCGGAAACAGGCCTTTTTTCGGCCCACCAAGTCCGTGCCGCCCAGCGATCCCCGTAACATTAACACTATCCTACACCCACTAGGGACAATTTTTTTAAACATTTACCCAGCCAATTAACCTACATACCTGTACGTCTTTGGAGTGTGGGAGGAAACCGAAGATCTCGGAGAAAACCCACGCAGGTCACGGGGAGAACGTACAAACTCCTTACAGTGCAGCACCCGTAGTCAGGATCGAACCTGAGTCTCCGGCGCTGCATTCGCTGTAAAGCAGCAACTCTACCGCTGCGCTACCGTGCTGCCCTTGTCATCCAGGGTTCTTTAATCCCACCTGCCTTCGCCTTCATTCAAATAGGAATGTGTATATCTTAAACTCTTACCATTACACTTTTAAAAACATCCCACTTTCCAGACACAATTTCCTTGCAAATAACCTATTCCAATCAACTTTGCACAATCCTGTCTAATATCATTAAAGTTGGCCTTGCCCGAATTTAGAACTTTAACTTGAGGAGCATCCATGTCCTTATCCATAACGATTTTAAAACGAATAAAACTGTGGTTAAAGATCCCAAAAGTCTCACCCACCAACACTTCATTCACTTGCACTGCCTACTTGCCTAAAAATAGACCAAGCTTTATCCTCCTTTTTGCAGACCCCCTACAAACTGTCCCTCTTGTACAGATCACCTCTTCCCCAGAGGAGATCCTAATGGACCAGAGATTTTAATCCCTGTATCCTGCACCAACTCCTCAGCCACGAATTCACCTGTCCTATCCTTCTATTCCCCTACCCTCACTCGCAGGTGGCACCGGAAGCAATTCAATAGACAATAGGTGCAGGAGTAGGCCATTCGGCCCTTCGAGCCGGCACCACCATTCAATGCGATCATGGCTGATCATTCTCAATCAGTACCCCGTTCCTGCCTTCTCCCCATACCCTCTGACTCCGCTATCCTTAAGAGCTCTATCTAGTTCTCTCTTGAATGCATTCAGAGACTTGGCCTCCACTGCCTTCTGAGGCAGTGAATTCCACAGATTTACAACTCTCTGACTGAAAAGATTTTTTCCTCATCTCTGTTCTAAATGGCCTACCCCTTATTCTTAAACTGTGGCCCCTGGTTCTGGACTCCCCCAACATTGGGAACATGTTTCCTGCCTCTAATGTGTCCAACCCCTTAATAATCTTATATGAATTCAGAGATCACTAACCTTGAAATCCTCCTTTTTAATCTTTTCCCTCTCTATATTCACTCTGCAGGACCTTATCCCTTTTCCTATCTATGTCATCTGTACCAATGTGCAGAACAATTTCTATCTGCTCGCTCTCCACTTGAGAATGTTCTGCAGCTGCTACAAGACATCCTGGACCCTGCAGTCATTTTGCCACCACAGAATCTCCTGTCTGTCACCCATCATTACAGCCCTGTCTGACCTCACTTTACCCTGCTGAGCTTCAGATCCAGATGTGGTGCCACAGACTTGACAGCTGCTCTCCCCTAACTGGTCATCCCCCATCACAGTATCCAAAAAGGCATACCTATTTTGGAGTGAATGGCCACATGGAATTGCTGACATTTCAGCCAATTCCCTTTCCTGGTGGTCACCCATTTACTCAACTGTACCTCAGGTGCATCCACATCACTTTAACTCCTATTACTCATTCTCCTGAATGATCCTGAGGTTCTTCGGCCATTGCTCCACTTCCCACATGTAATCAGGAACTGCAGCTGGATGTACCACCAACAGGTGTCATCTTCAGAGATGCTGGAAGATACCTTGACTACCCACATCTAGCAGGAGTATACCCATGCCCTAACTGAAATCTCCACTGCACCAAGACAATGGAAGAAAAAATAAAAGCAGGCGTAACTTTTACTGCTGATACCCTCTCCTCATCCTCCTTGCCAAAGCCTTTTGAGTCGTAGCCTCAGTACTTACCATCAACAAAACACTTAGACTCAACATAGCCTCTCCCAATAGGTAGCTCCACTAGCACATGCATTCCCTTTATACACCAATAGGGGCAGTTACTCCGGGATGCTCACGGCTGTTTTTTCAAAACTGCCAAGCTTCTCATCTCATCAGCTCCACAAGTGAATTATTAAATTTTTGGCAACCATCCTGGATGTCTTTAAGAGTGGGGATCAATATTGTAATGGCTCAGATTGGCAGGGTCTTGTGTGCAGAAACTGAGAGGTTTATGATCACAAAAAAAGGCAAAGAACATTAAGGTGTCTAACTCAAAACACAGAAAAAAAGCATTCCCTTGAAACCTGAGAAAATTTCCAATACAGACAATACTAAAAACATTGTACAATAAAATATTGTTTGAAATTTATAATACATTGCATTGGAAATCCTACACTGATAATAAATATCAAACCCAAGATGTACATTATTGAACAAAAATAGGTACGTTGCGATTAGTTCATCAATGACCATGTGTTTTAATTTTTTGTCAATAAATCTTAATAATGGCAGTGTTCACAAAACATACTTGAAGCAGATGATATTTGTGATAATTTGGAATCAGTGTTTTATATACTGGTGGCATGTGGATATTTTTCAAAATAAGATCTTTCCCTTTAATATAAAAGATCTGATTAGTGTTCACACAATGGCCTTGTAATTTTTTTCACTTCACTTTAAGGACCAGTTTCTACATATCAATACAATTGTATTTTATTTTCCATTAAAATAAAGCAGTTGGAATAGTGTGCGGAATGCGCACATTGAAACTGACAGAGTGATGCAGAAGCAAAAGCCTTTTAATCAACCGAGTCAATGTTAACAACTAGGCACCCAGTTACACAAATCCCATATTCCTATGAACTTCCCGCAGATTCTACCACTCATATACAGATTCAAGCGTTTTATAGTTAACCTACGAGGCAACACATATAGTCACAAGGAGAATGTGCAAATTTAAATATATACGGCACCAGAGGTCAGAATCAAACACAGGTCACTGGAGCTGTGGGGCAGCAGGTTTACTAACTGTGCCATCCTCATCAAAAGGTTTCATGCAGAAATCTGATTAATCAGCATAATAATCAAACCAGTGGAACCGCATTAACAAGGAACCATTAACATTGCTTCTTCTTCCTTCATGTACTAACAATGAATCCCAAATGGTTTTCTGGAAACTTCAACATCAACACAAAATTAGGAAAAAGGATAATAGTTTAAATATGTCAGAAATTATCCACTTCTCAGAATCTCAATGAGAGAGCATAGTAACGAAGTCAAATTATTTAAATCTATAACAAAATGCTTTGAAATTGTATTTTTCCCTGAGGAGATTTCAGTTATGTACATATTTCTTGAACATTTTTACAAAGAATAGTAATAGATTTTTCTCAATAAATTGCTGGCCTGGAGCATATTAGCAATTCCAGTACAAATCAGATAGTGGAACTGCAAAAGAATAAGGGTAATACACAGTTTTTCTTATAACATCATCATGAGTAACTTAGCAAAGGAAAATAAATCCGAGGTGAAAATATTAAAAGCAGTCAAGAGGTTTGGTTTAAAGTGAACGAGCAAATTATTTCATGATCTTGCTTTGCCTAACTTGTGCAATGTGATTTACTACATTTCCTGTGGAAATTCAATATATTATGCCTAGAATTTTAATGAACTATTGTTCACAAAAAAATCAAAGGTACATTGGATAATACTATATTCTAGTGAAAAACAAGGTGCATGGAACATCAGTGCTTATGACCTATGCAGTCGATGCTTATACCTAATATAAATGCTAAAATCACTGAGAAAATAAAGATATAATTTGAGATATTTAAATCCATTGAACCAGTCTGTTTGGAGAAAGTATTCAAATCTCACACTGATCTTTTACTTGAATTTAATGTTGCATTCTAATTACTGACACACTCCACAAAAACTTTATGCAAGTAATAACAGAATCCCAAATATCTCCATCCAAACTTTGGAAAGGCTGTGGTAATAGAAAAGAATCGGTGAGTGATAAACAGAAATCCAATAGCCTGGTCAAACTGCTGAGACCATTTGTTAGTCTCCTAGATTCATGGACCATAGACGGCAAATCTTAGCTGTGAAGACTAATTTCAACAATGTAGCACCATTGCAATACGAACAAATCAATGTGCAACTACAGGAGAGATTTGAAGTGCTTGATGCACTAGGGTTAAAATTGATATGAGCTTCGTTCAAACAGACACCACCTTAACATCTGAGAGCTGATAAACCTCGGATCATATGAACCCATGTATGAGTGAATATGCTTTTAGTTGTAAAATAACACTGCCAATGACAGTGTGATAGCCTAAAGTGGCAATTGATTAATTATTTGTCCCCTTGGCCTTCATAGGCCTTGAAAAACCTTTGAAACGTTGGGCATAAAACCAGGGGTGCAGTGCTGCCAGAGCTCACTGGAGCGCCGCTCTGGCACCTCTGTAAACAAAAAGCCAAAATAAACAGCGGGGAATGTAACAGCGGCCACTCCGTCACCAGTGACAGCTCCGGCACCTAAACAATTAGCACTGCAACACTGCATAAAACCATAAAAGCCTGTTAACACCTTGCTTCAGGATTGATCAGAACAGCAGGTGACAATTTTTAAGACAAATATTACTTAGGTATTTCATATCTTGTGACTGGGCAGCACAAGAGTTGCTGCCTTACAGCGCCAGAGATCCGAGTTTGATCATGACTACTGGTGCTGTCTGTACAGGGCTTGTACGTTCTCCCTGTGACCACGTGGGGTTTTTCCGGGTCCTCCTCTGATTTCCTCCCACAGTCCAAAGACATGCAGGTTTGTAGGTTAATTTGCTTCTGTAAAGCGTGGGATAGAACGAGCATACGGATGATTGTTGGGTGGCACGGACTTGTTGGACCGAAGGGCCAGTTTGCACACGGTATCTCTAAACTAAACTAAACTAAACTAAAGATGTAAATTATAAATGCAAAGGGTAAAATCCCATTAATATCAAACCACTACAGTTAATTCAAAACAATCAAAGAATCATAGATACGCATAGCATGAAAAAGGGCCCTTCAGCCCTTTATGCCCTTTCTAAAAATGTAAGCATCCACCGACAGATAGAGTGGAGAGTCAGAACCTTTTTCCTAGGATAAAAATGTCAAAGGCTAAAGGGCAAGGCTTTAAAGTGATTGGCAAAATTTAAGTGTGTGTGGTGAGTTACTTTATGCAGAAAGTGGAGGGTGCCTGGAACTTGCTCCCAAGCTAGAGGTGGAGGCAGACAAATTAGTGGCACATAATCAGCTTTTAGAGGCATAAGGATATGCAGGGAATTGGGTTGTGGGGGCAGGGTGTTAGGAATATGGATAACATGCAGGCAGAAAATATTAGTTTAATTCAGCATCATGCTTGGCACGAACATTATGGGCCATGGAGCTTGTTCTCTCGTGAGGTATTTTTCTATGTTCTATGTTCTATACCATGGCATTTCTAGTGCTTGCCTAATAATTGTGAGAATAGCAGCCCCATTCATCATTTAAGGCAATGGGTTCCTGATTTTAACAGCCTTTGAGGCAAAAAAATCCACCTCCAAATCTTTTACCACTTACCCTAACCCTTTTGTCAGCAAACTGATTTTAGCACCATTTTTATTGCTAAGCTCCCCTGACATGGCTTCATTTGAAGAACTCCCAGTTGGCTGGGCAAAATAGTTCAGCTTTTCAGGATCCCATGCCAATTTTTCAAGGAAACCTTGCTGTGCTTCTGGCCATCAGTGCAAAGGCATTAGAGGCCACATTATTTAACATGAGCTTAAAACCAATGACGCATTTTGTGTAAATCTTCAAAGAGAATACTGTTTTCACTTAAGAGGCAAATGCCGACCTGTAGAATCACCTCCATTTGATCCAGAACTGTAAGTAACCAGAGATAAACTAATAGGTCAGCAATCTTGGATCAAGTTGTTTTATTTCTTCCATCCCTCAGTGAGAAGAGCATTTCTTAGATGCAAAATAAATGAAAAGGAATACTAACCCTATGTAACTTCCCCATGTCGTGAGTAATGGTTTGACCTTTAGAGGAAGATATTTGATTTTTCCACTTCAAGACCAGTAATAACGTGTTATGTCAGGATTAGATGCAGTCTGATAGGAGATTGACTGAGTCTAGGTAATCAAACCATGGGTGAGAAGACTCACATCTGTATAATTTTTCATTTAATTTATTGAGTATAAACCTCTACAGTTGAGAAAACATAAAGATAATACACTAATCCTGTCTAGCATTACAAAAGTAAACTTCATTTCTATTTGTTTATAATTCTTCCAATGTATACCTTTGCCACAATTTTCATCAGAACCTATTGATTCTTTTGCTGTTATGTAACTCTTCCTTCTCTTGCAGTGCCACGTTCAGGCAACACATTCGTTCAATAATGTAAATTTTATCTCTGAATGCTTCAGTAGTTCCTGTCCTTGGATGAACACATCAATTTTACTAAATATTTGCAATATAGATGGGTTTGAGCCAACAACGAAAGCAGATCATAAGGAGTTCTGAACATCAAAGCAGAATAATACCCAATTTCATGTTACATTTTTTATTCGGTCCTTTTCAAAACCTGTTTTATCTTTTTTTTTAAATAGGATCAAAGACGTTTCTCAGAAGGGTTTTTTGAAAGCAAGTATCAGCAGTGAACGATAGAGGTCAATTTTCATAATCTTACCCTATTATTGATATGGCTTTAGCAGCCACTAAGTGGACCAGGTAGCCATTAGTATCAATGGTCAACTGGTCAGCCATTGCTTCCCTAAACCACTGGCCTGTATCAGATGGCAGGCACATTTTGGTCTGCCATCTGGGGGTCCCCTAAAATAAATAGAATTCTTATTGGCATTTGTGATCAGGTTTTATGATTAACTTGATCAAACACCCAATGATCAGTTCCATAAATGCTGAAACGAAAGAGGCCTGTTGGAAGTAATCGCAGAATTATATTTGTGGAACAGAAGGAGTATAAGTTTCTATTACATTTGTTTCTTCCAAATCGAAAATGATCGACACAATGTGAATTCATTTCACAATTAAATCTTGTTAATCTGTGTGGAGGAGAATAATTGATATTATAGCCCTCGTTTGAACTAAATCAAAGTTGAATCCATGTAATAAACTTTAGGGTACTCAGGGTACTATGAATCCCACATACAAACTATTGAGATCCTCTTATTGTCAATGCCATCTAGTGGATAAGTAATAAAAGTAAAATGGCTTCCAACACAGAACTCCACATTTTTAGCTGCTGAATCATGAGTTTTATTTTAACTCGATGTTCGACATATATTGAATTGGTATGATAAATGGAGATAAGTACATCAAGCAGTAAACAGGATATTTTTCAGGGGTAACCTAATTTGCATTTCGTGATCTGTTGGGGCTCTTTTTTCTGTAACTGTGGAGCAGAAAGATTTATTGAGATTGCATTTTGAACACAACAATTGCAGCATGGCAGCAGGGCTTTCTCCATCGCTGCTCCCACCCTCTGGAACTCACTACCCCAAACCGTCAGAGACTCCTCCTCACTCACCACATTCAAAACATCACTGAAGTCTCACCTGTTCAGCACTGCCTTCAACCACTGACCGTCACCTCACCTTCTGTCTCCTTTTTCTGTTCGTTTACTTATTTATCTATTTATTTTCTTCTCTATGTTCTAGTAATCCCTGTAAAGCGTCTTTGAGTGTTTGAAAAGCGCTATATAAATGTAATGCATTATTATTATTATTATAATCAAGTTCAGATGACCACAATCAATCATTTAGATTTTTTCAATAGTGCGATCAAGTCATGAATAAGGGTAGAGATTGGAAAACAATCCTGCTGAGTATGACATTGTAGAGGGAAAAAAGTTGTCCATTTTCCTTTCAGCTATAGGAGCTGAAGAACAAAATTTGATGAGAAAATAATCCTTCCTGTGACAGACTTTGTTGCAGATTTGAGATGGATTGGTGAACACTGAGAATATGGTGCAAGACTGGAGGTTGTGCAAACTGAGATGCGCATCCTCAAAGGAGATTGCCTGCTGAGAAGAAAGTGAATCCTAAACAGGCATTCAAAATTACACGGAGAATAGGCACAGTGGTCAGGCTAGGGCTGAGTTTACAACATCATTCAGTGAAAGATCAGGGATTTAATAAGTTGAAGCATCTGTGGCATCTTTTGAAAAACACAACCACCTGGAGTGGAGAATAACATCAGGCTAATAAGTGCTAGAATAAAATTTCATATTCTACAATTGTGGTATCAAGGGACAACAGTTTCCTTTGATATCAAAGCAAAGTAAAACCATGGCAAACTCAAACAAACAAATAATGCAACACAACTAGGAAAAAAAAGTAAAAATCACTGTAAACGAAGATTAGAATATTCACTCTAATTCATTTATTGACATTTCCTGCACTTCACTGTACATAAAGAGGAGAGCATCAATGGAAATTGATAGGGATTTAAGGGGTATTGGCCAATTAATTCAGTGAAGTTGAAGGATTACTCTGCTGTACACAAGCTGGAGAAAAGATTCAAGTGTAAGAAATTTCTGAAGTTAGAATAAGAAATTGAGAGAACGAAGCAACTTTCCTCTTCTAAATCCTTACTGATCAATGATTTGTTTGTTTATCTAGGATGACTGATCTAGATAACCCTTAACTGACAATCTATCTATCTAAGATAGATTATCTGTTTATCTATCTATCGTCCCATTAAGACGATTTTTTAGGCGACTGCCGGTGACTGTCATAGTCGTAGCAGGTTGCCGAAAAGCTGGCGACTGGACCCCCCTACGACAATGTCTACGACAAGCTGCAACAACCTACCACCTAGTCAACATCAAGCTAAGGCAAGTTACCGACAACCGGCGATCCAATCGTCGCTACCTAGGACGTCCACCTACGACCGTGCCTACGACAACCTACGACGACACCTACGACAACCAATCATTCTGCATCATGATTACCATGGAGCAACATCTGAGGGCATTGGTCTCACAAGAAGAAGAAGCCCTGCTGCTTGCAATGGCCCTCATGCTTAAAGATCAGCAAGACAGAAGGACAAGAAGAATGGGGATGAAGAAGCCCAAGAAGAGGTCTGTGTGGTTGAAGCCCTTGTCACTGAAGAGACCCAGGTTGGGCCAGTATGACAACCTGATGACTGAGCTCCAGCCGTGTCGCAAATGGTGGGATCTGGAGAGAGACCTCCATTGGTGAAGCACTGAAAGAAGGAAGAGCAGGCTTTCCTGATCCAGAACCTCTGCCAGGAGAATACAGAATACAGAATACAGAATAGCTTTATTGTCATTCGTTTTACCGAACAAAATTAATTTGCCAGCAGTCACAGAGCAAAAAAACAAAGAACACAAGACACACAACCCCAACACAAACATTCATCACAGTGACTCCAAACACCCCCTCACTGTGATGGAAGACAACCCTGACATCCCATACACACTGGTTGGTGATGACACCTTCCCACTCAGGTCATGGATGATGAAGCCATACCCTCACAGGCAGATGCCAAGGGAGCAGAGGATTTTCAACTACAGGCTGTCCAGGGCTAGGAGGGTTGTGGAAAACGCCTTTGGCATCCTCTCCAGCATATTCAGATGCTTGCTGACTGTGATGCAGCAGGAGCCCAAGAAGGTGGAGACCATTGTCTATGCAGCATGTGTCCTCCACAACCTGATCCGTACCAGAATTGCAGCAGCAGTAGTCATGGTGGAGGGTGACCGAGTGAACAGCCAGACAGGCAACATCACACCAGGTTCATGGAGAACTGGAGGACAGGCTGCACCAATGGTGGGACTGGAGATATTGCCAGGAACCACCTCCAACAACAGGGCCAAGGGCCAGAGAGAGCATCCCTGCACTTACTACAACTCCGAACTAGGCAGTGTACCATGGCTGTGAACCAATTCACCAAATTCACCAAAGTCAGCATCGACGACAACCTACGTCACCTGGCGACAACCTATGACAGCACCTATGTCAGGAGACGTCAAGCTACACTCATTAGCATCAAACCCACTGACGCTGACTATCGCCGAAATTTTTTCAACATTCTGAAAATCCAGCAGCGACCAGAAGGATGCTAGGACTCTTTGGGCGACTGAGGAGATGACTCACGGCCATACAGGCGACATCTCTGCGACCATGTGGCGACAGCCTAGTTACCTGTAGTCGACTAAAAATTGACTAAGGCTCTATAGACTATCTGACTATCTAACTAGCTAAGATAGACTATCTGACTATCTATCTATCTATCTATCTATCTATCTATCTATCTATCTATCTATCTATCTATCTATCTATCTATCTATCTATCTATCTATCTATCTATCTATCTATCTATCTATCTATCTATAAGAAAATAACTGCAGATGCTGGTACAAATCGATTTATTCACAAAATGCTGGAGTAACTCAGCAGGTCAGGCAGCATCTCGGGAGAGAAGGAATGGGTGACGTTTCGGGTCGAGACCCTTCTTCAGACTGATGTCGGGGGTGGGACAAAGGAAGGATATAGGTGGAGACAGGAAGATAGAGGGAGCTCTGGGAAGGAGGAGGGGAAGGGAGGGACAGAGGAGCTATCTGAAGTTGGAGAAGTCGACGTTCATACCACCGGGCTGCAAACTGCCCAGGCGAAATATGAGGTGCTGCTCCTCCAATTTCCGGCGGGCCTCACTATGGCACTGGAGGAGGCCCATGACAGAGAGGTCAGACTGGGAATGGGAGGGGGAGTTAAAGTGCTGGGCCACCGGGAGATCAGTTGCGTTAATGCGGACCGAGCGCAGGTGTTCAGCGAAGCGATCGCCGAGCCTGCGCTTGGTTTCGCCGATATAGATAAGTTGACATCTAGAGCAGCGGATGCAATAGATGAGGTTGGAGGAGGTGCAGGTGAACCTCTGTCTCACCTGGAAAGAATGTTTGGGTCCTTTGATGGAGTTGAGGGGGGAGGTAAAGGGACAGGTGTTGCATCTCGTGCGGTTGCAAGGGAAAGTGCCCGGGGTTAGGGTGGTTTGGGTAGGAAGGGACGAGTGGACCAGGGAGTTGCGGAGGGAACGGTCTCTGCGGAACGCAGAGAGAGGAGGGGATGGGAAGATATGGCCAGTGGTGGGGTCCTGTTGTAGGTGACGGAAATGTTGGTGGATGATATGTTGGATCCGCTGGCTGGTGGGGTGGAAGGTGAGAACGAGGGGGATCCTGTCCTTGTTGCGAGTGGGGGGATGGGGAGCAAGAGCAAGATAGATCTATCTATCTATCTATCTATCTATCTATCTATCTATCTATCTATCTATCTATCTATCTATCTATCTATCTATCTATCTATCTATCTATCTATCTATCTATCTATCTATCTATCTATCTATCTATCTATCTATCTATCTATCTATCTATCTATCTATCTATCTATCTATCTATCTATCTCTATCTCTATCTATCTCTATCTATCTATGTCTATCTATCTATCTATCTATGTCTATGTCTATATCTATGTAGGTTAATTTGACTGGGTAAATGTAAAAAATTGTCCCTGGTGTGTGTAGGATAGTGTTAATGTGCGGGGATCGCTGGGCGGCGCGGACTTGGTGGGCCGAAAAGGCCTGTTTCCGTGCTGTATATATATGATATGATATGATATGATGATATCTGTATCTATCTGTCTATATCTATCTATCTGTCTATATCTATCTATTTATCTATCCAGCTAAGATGGACACAAAAAGCTGGAGTAACAGTGGAGAAGCAGCATCTCTGGAGAGAAGGAATGGGTGATATTTCGGGTCGAGACCCTTCAGATTGGTTAGGGATAAGGGAAACAAGAGATATGGCGATAATAGAGATATAGAGATGTAGAGAGATAAAGAACAATAAATAAAAGATATCCAACAAAAGTAACGATGATAAAGGAAACAGGCCATTGTTAGCTATTTGTTGGGTGCAAATGAGAAGCTAGTGCAACTTGGGTGGGGGAGGGATAGAGAGAGGGAATGTCGGTGCTACTTGAAGTGAGAGAAATCAATATTGATACCACTAGGCTGTAAGCTGCCCAAGCGAAATATGAGGTGCTGTTCCTCCAATTTGCGTTTCGCCTCACTCTGACAATGGGGAAAATGTGGCTCCGCCCTCCATCTCCACCCCTTTCCGCCTTGCGCAGAGACCATTCCCTCTGCAAATTCTTGGTTAACTCATCCCTTTGCACCCAAACCACCAGGTACCTTCCCCGAGAACCGCAGAAGATGCAACACCTGTCCCTATACCTCCTCCCTGGACTCCGCCCAGAGACCCCGAAAGTCCTTTCTGGTTAAGCACAGGTTCACTTACACCTCCTCCAACCTCATCTACTGTATCCCTTGTTCAAGATGTGGACTCTTATACATTGGTGAGACCAAACGTAGACTGGGTGATGGTTTCACTGAACACCTTCGCTCAGTCCGCCTGAACCTCCCTGATCTCCCAGTTGCTAAACACTTTAATTCTCCTTCCCATTCCAACACAGATCTTTCTGACTTAGGTCTCCTCCATTGTCAGAGAGAGGCTAAGCACAAATTGGTGGAGCATCTCATATTTTGCTTGGGCAGCTTGCAGCCCAGTGGTATGAATATTGATTTCTCTCACTTCAGGTAACCCCAGCATTCCCTCTCTTTCTATCCCTACCCCACCCAAGTCGTACTAGCTTCTAATTTTCATGCAACACACAGTGGCCTGCTTCCTTTATCATTGTTACTTTTTTTGCATAGCTTTCATTCGTTGTTCTTTATTTCTCTACATCATCATCTATATCTCTCGTTTCCTTTATCCCTAACCAGTCTGAAGAGGGTCTTGACACGAAACGTCACCCATTTCTTCTCTCCAGAGGTGCTGCCGCCTGAGTTACTGCAGCTTTTGTGTCTATCTTCGGTTTAAACCAGCATCTGCAGTTCCTTCCTACACATATCTATCCATCTATATTTGTCTTTATCTGTCTATCTTTGTCTCCCCATCGATCTAAAGTAGACTATCCATCTGTCTATATCTATCTGTCTATTTGTCTATCTATCTAACTATAGACTATTTATCTATCTGTCTGTCTATGTCTGTCTATGTCTGTCTGTATCTATCTAATATTTTTCTGACTCTGGACATCACTGGCAAAGCCAATATTTATTACCCATTCCTAATTGTCTTTGAGCTGTGCATCTTACCATTTCACACTGGTAGCTCTCATGACATGCATAGGTCAGACCAGTAAAGAATAACCGATTTCCTTTCTCAATGTGCATTAAAGAACCAGGTAGTTTTTCATAACAATCCAGTGGCTCTGTGGCCATCATGACTGATGACTTTGAAAATTCCAGATTATTAATGTAATTTAAATTCTATGGCTGCCATGCTGAATTTGAATTTGGATGTCTGTCTTATTAGGCCAGGCCCTTAGATTAATAGGCCAGTAATTTAATGCTATGCCACCACGATATGACGTTTGTTCCTGCAGATTGAATTAGGCAAAGATTTGATCTAATTTATCTTAACGATAAATAACCGTTTTGGATCGTTCTAATAAGCACGCTTCCATTTGGATTGCAGTTGGTGTGGTTGTCTCACACTCCAGGGACTCAGATTAATCTTTCCCTTGGGTGCTGTTTGAGGGAAGGTATGATGGTGCAGATTTTTGGGGGGGTACCTATCCAGACTGGCTGGAATTGGCCACTGTAAATCACCCCTTAATTCAGACTAATGGCAAAAACAATTAAAGGCAAGTTGATACTCATCCAAGGTATAGAATAATTTTGCAGAGATGTTAAGTAAACAAGGAAAGACATACTTTGAAGAAATTATAAATTTTATTCTCCATCAGATAAATCTTTGCTTGCATAGCCTGAATATTATCTTTCAATAGGTAACACCCTGGGATACTTATCAAGTATGGTTGGTGCAGACAAATTCTTAATTTTGTTGCAATTTAGCCAATTCTGGAACACAGGCCTGAAACTGGAAGAGGAAACTTTACTCAGCAGAGCACTCCTGCTAATCTTGCCATTGAGGGAGTGCAGCGTAGGTTCACCAGGTTAATTCCCGGGATGGCAGGACTGACATATGATGAAAGAATGGATCGATCGGGCTTATATTCATTGGAATTTAGAAGGATAAAAGGGGATCATGTGGAAACGTATAAAATTCTTAAGGGATTGGACATGCTAGATGCACGAAAAATGTTCACAAAAATGTTGGGGAGTCCAGAACCAGGGATCACAGTTTAAAAATAAGGGATAGGCCATTTAGGACTGAGATGAGGAAAAACATTTTCACCCAGAGCATTGTAACTCTGTGGAATTCACAGCCACAGAAGACAGTGGAGGCCAAACCACTGGATTTTTTCAAGAGAGAGTTAGATGTAGCTTTTATGGCTAATGGAATCAAGGGTTATGGGGAGAAAGCAGAAACGGGGCACTGATTTTGAATAATCAGCCATGATCATATTGAATGGCAGTGCTGGCTCGAAGGGTCGAATGGCTTACTGCTGCACCTATTTTCTATGTTTCTATGAAATCCCATTTGCCCCATTCCCCCTTTGGCTATCTCTGACAGATTATATGGGCAAGGAAGGCCATATGATCTCCTTATGCGTCATAATGGGTATGAGATTAGGACATTTTTGCAGAGCAGAATGGAAAATTTCATCCAAACTCTCTGAGGTGAATTTATATTCTTTCATGTCCAGCAGGACAATGTAGATGGAACTGAAGGAGAAATCAACAAACCCACTACCTGCTGTTCTAACCAAGGTAGCCATGGGGAAGGGGGGGGGTTAAAAAGGGAGGGAATTATACACATAATTCCAAGAAATGGTTGAGGAAAGACAAATCTTTGAATTCACAGATTCTTTATTATTATAATCTTATTATTTATGACCAGTCCCACTTATAGACTTGGTTTTTTTAATCAAAGTTGCTTTGCAAAGCAGAACAAAGATTGTCACCATCTGGACGAAGAACACATATCTGTTGTCTATGGAGAAATTGCATTTTTTTAATGACCAGAACACTACATTTTTCACCAATCACAAACCCAGGGGCATGTTTGCTGAATCCGAGGGGATACCTCAGATGACTTTGGTTAAAAATGCAAAGTAAGACATAATATTGTGCTCATGCAAATATGTCATGGAGTACAAGGGTAGAATGTACAATTAAGGTGCTTAGTTAACTGTTAGTGCTGCATTGCTATGTGAGACACCAAAACAAGGTGAGATGAGGCCACATTGGAATACATGTGGGATAATTTTCACAAAGAAGAAATTGTCTCTACTGTATCTGACTGCACTCATTAACACGACAAAGATTGGTTTACCACTAGAGACCTACAATAGGACATTGATTCAGAGTGTTTGAACGCTCGGGGCCTGCACTTGTTGGAGTTTATGAGGATGAGGGGGAATCTCATTGAAACCTACTGGATAATTAAAAGTCTAGACAGAGTGGATGCGGAGAGGATGCTCCCAATAATGGGGGAGTCTAGAACAAGGAGGCACAGCCTCGCAATAAAAGCATGTACCTTCAGAATGGAGATGAGGAGGAATTTCTTCAGCCAGAGGGTGATGCGTATTTTTAAAGCAGAAATAGATAGGTTCTTCCTTAGGAAGGGTATCAAAGGCTAAGCGGAGAAGGCAGGAGCATGGGATTGGGAGGGAAAAATAGATCAGCCATGATTGAATGGCAGAGTACACTCAATGGGCTGCTTGATTTAATTCTGCTGCTATGTTTTATGGTGTAGCGACCATAGAAAGTGGTCCTAGTTGTCGAACCCTCAGATTGGCCAGCAAGGTCACGTGTGGGTGCGACCGTAGGGATTGGTCCAGAGAGCGACACCGCTGATTGGACAGCGTGGTCATGTGCGCTTTTGGCGCACAAAAAGAGTCAGTTGGGAGACGTCTTCGAAGAGAACAGTTAGTTTTAATGGTTGTCTGTAATCTTGTTACGAAAACTTTGTAATCGAATATTGCTGTCGCAATAAACTTCTTCAACAAAGAACAAGTTTCCAGACTCGCCATATTGGTGACCCCGACGTGATCCAGCCGATCACTTACCATGAGTGAATCAAACGCCTCGTTGTTAGTTCCTACGCCCAGCACACCGGAGCTAAGCGCAGTCAGCGTTCACCTTCCGTCGTTTTGGATACATCAACCACAATCTTGGTTTGTCCATACCGAAGCCCAGTTTCATTTAAGAAACATCTCAGCAGACGCAACAAGGTATTACTACCTCGTCAGCGCTCTACCGCCGGAGACGACCGCTCGGGTGATGCGGTTCATCATCAATCCTCCGGCAGAAAACAAGTACGAGGCCATGAAGGCACTGTTGTTACGGACCTTCGGGTTCAGCAGGCAGGACCGAGCTAAGCGTCTTATGCACCTACCGGATCTCGGAGATCGGCTGCCGTCCGTTCTCATGGCTGAAATGTTAACGCTAGCAGGTGAACATATGGATTGCCTCATGTTCGAGCAGGCATTCCGAGAGAAGCTTCCCAAAGATGTCAAACTTATGCTCACGGATTGTTCTTTTAAGGACCCCATGGCATATGCAGAAAAAGCTGATGCGCTCATGGCGTCCAAATCGAAAGAAAGAGGTTCGATCAACAAGGTCTCGACATCAGCGGCCGCGCCACAGCGACATCAAGATGGCGCCGCGTCTCCCTCCATTTCTCCAAAAGCCCGCCAAAAGGATCCGCACAAGCGCGGCTGGTGCTATTACCATCTACGATGGGGTGGAGAATCCCACAACTGTCGCTCACCTTGTACCTTCTCGGGAAATGCCTCGGCCGATCGTACATAGAGGCAGTTGCGATTGGCCAGAACCGACGCCTCTACGTCCGAGACCGATTCACGGACACAGAATGTTTGGTTGACACGGGAGCCATTGTCAGTATCGTACCGCCGACCGACCTTGAGACCAGATCGGGTAAGACAGGTCCTACCCTCATCGCGGTTAATGGCAGCCCCATCCGTACGTATGGTACGCGGAAAATGTCCCTGGTTTTAGGCCTCCGCACGTATGAATGGCCATTCATTATAGCAGACGTCAGCGAGGCGATCCTAGGCGCAGATTTCCTCTGGGCCTTTTCACTAGTCCCCGACGTCCGCGGTAACGACCTCCGACCCTCCGCCAGCAACGATGAGCCCGCCGCTCCGACAACCGCCACCCTGCCCAGCCCGACTGTCCAGGCCGTCGTCGCGGCCCCCGACTCGTATGCTGAGGTCCTGGCGGAGTTTCCAGAGCTGCTCATCCAGCGTTTTGACGCCCCTTTGGCCAAGCACGGCGTGGTCCACCACATCCGCACCGAGGGCCCTCCCGTTTTCGCTCGGGCCCGGAGGCTACCGCCCGACAAGCTGGTGGTGGCGCGGGCAGAATTTAGGAAGATGGAGGAAATGGGCATTGTCCGTCAGTCCGACAATCTGTGGGCCTCGCCGTTGCATATGGTCTCCAAAGCATCGGGGGGTGGAGACCATGTGGCGATTATCGGCGTCTCAACGCTGTCACCACGGCTGATCGCTACCCCATACCGCACCTGCAGGACTTCTCGTCTGGGCTGGAAGGTGCGGTGGTGTTCTCCAAGATCGATTTGGTGCGGGGATACCACCAGATTCCTGTGCGGCCGCAGGACATACCAAAAACTGCCACGATCACTCCGTTCGGGTTGTTCGAATGGTTGTGCATGCCTTTTGGTTTAAAGAACGTGGCACAGGCTTTCCAGCGACCGATGGACTGTGTGGGGCGGGATTTGCCTTTTGTGTTTATTTATTTAGATGATATCCTGGTCGCCAGCCCCTCAGTGCAGGAACAACACCGGGCCCACTTGCGGGCCGTATTCGAGCGGCTCCAGGCACACGGGCTCATTATCCAAACCTCCAAGTGTCAATTCGGCCTCCCTTCTCTCGATTTCTTAGGGCACAGAATCACCCCTGCCGGCGCCACCCCTTTGCCCGAGAAGGTGGAGGCTATCCGGGCATTTCCGCGGCCCACCACAGTGAAAGGTCTGCAAGAGTTCGTAGGCATGGTTAACTTCTACCATAGGTTCGTCCCGGCAGCAGCGCGGGTCATGCGCCCGCTCTTCCAGTGCCTTGCGGGTAAACCTGTAGAGTTGATATGGTCCCCGGCCGCGGAGTCGGCCTTTGCAGCAGCTAAGGCGGCTTTGGCAGACGCCACCATGTTGGTCCACCCGAGCGCCTCCGCCCCCACGGCCCTGACGGTTGATGCCTCTGACGTGGCGGTGGGTGGGGTTTTGGAGCAGCAGGTGGGTGGCTTTTGCCAGCCCTTGGCGTTTTTCAACCGGCAACTGAGTTCGGCTGAGCTGAAATATAGCGCCTTTGACCGAGAGCTCCTGGCCCTCTATTTAGCTGTTCGTCACTTCAGGTATTTCCTTGAAGGACGCCCGTTTGTGGCCTTTACGGACCATAAACCATTAACTTTTGCTTTTTCCAAATTGTCCGACCCATGGTCGGCCCGCCAGCAGCGGCACCTGACTGCCATCTCCGAGTTTACCACCGATGTCCGTCATGTCGCTGGTAAGCTTAATGCTGTTGCTGACGCCCTGTCTCGGCCTGCTTTTTCCCCCACTTCAGCGGTGGACTGCGAGGTGGATCCCCAGGAGCTTGCGGAGGCACAGCTTCTGGCGGATACCGCCTCGGTATACCAGTCCACCACTTCGGGGTTGAAGTTGACTCAGGTAGCCTGCGGGTCGGAAGGCACAAAAGTCTGGTGTGATGTTTCCCTTCCCCGTCCCAGGCTGGTAGTGCCGCCCTCCCTTCAGCGCCGGGTGTTCGATGCCATTCACTGGCTGGCGTACCCGTCCATCCGCTCCACCTCTGCCTTAGTAGCCGCTCGGTTTGTGTGGCATGGCCTGCGTAAACAGGTAGCTGTTTGGGCCCGTTCCTGCATTCCCTGCCAGACCGCCAAAGTCCAACGGCATGTCCAGCCACCGGTACAGGAGTTTGAGGTCCCAGCGGTCCATTTTTTCCATATTCACGTGGATTTAGTTGGAACCTTACCTTCCTCCCGGGGCTACACCCATCTGCTCACGGTGGTGGATCGGTTCACCCGGTGGCCAGAGGCTTTCCCATTGTCAGATACCTCTGCTGCCTCTTGTGCCAGGACCTTGGCCCTCCATTGGGTGGCACGTTTCGGGGTTCCGGCTGTTATTACCACCGACAGGGGGCCACAGTTCACTTCGACCCTCTGGGCCACGCTAGCAGAGCTGTACGGTTCCCGGTTGCAACGCACCACAGCGTACCACCCCCAGGCTAATGGGCTTGTGGAGAGGTTCCACCGACAACTCAAGGCGGCCCTCAGTGCGAGGCTGGAAGGCCCGGACTGGGTAGACCAACTTCCCTGGGTCCTTCTGGGCATCCAGACCGCTCCTAAGCAGGATCTCGGTGCTTCGTCCGCGGAACTAGTATATGGCTCGCCACTTCGAGTACCCGAGGATTTGCTTCCGGACTCCTCCGGCCAGCTGCCTCCAGTTCAGTCAGTCTTAGCATCACTCCGGGCAGAGGGTCTATGAAGGGCCGTTCCGAGTTTTGCGTAAGGGGACGGTCACCTTCACCTTAGACGTGGGCGGCAGGAGTGAGCTCGTCTCTGTGTCCAGGCTTAAACCTGCGCACTTGGATCCGGACCGCCCGGTCCTGGTCGGCCAACCACCTCGGCGAGGCCGGCCTCCTGCAGTTCTGCTCAGTCCAGGACCCCCCGCTCCGGTAGTTCCACCAGGTCCGGAATCCCCTGCACCTGTGGTTCAGGCTGCCCCTCTCCTTACTCGTTCTGGTCGCGAAATCCGGCTCCCTGCTAGGTTCCTACCTCGGGTTCTGGGGGGGGTCATGTAGCGACCATAGAAAGTGATCCTAGTTGTCGAACCCTCAGATTGGCCAGCAAGGTCACGTGTGGGTGCGACCGTAGGGATTGGTCCAGAGAGCGACACCGCTGATTGGACAGCGTGGTCATGTGCGTTTTGGCGCCCGAAAAGAGTCAGTTGGGAGACGTCTTCGAAGAGAACAGTTAGTTTTAATGGTTGTCTGTAATCTTGTTAAGAAAACTTTGTAATCAAATATTGCTGTCGCAATAAACTTCTTCAACAAAGAACAAGTTTCCAGACTCGCCATAATGGTCTATTATCGGACAGTACCTCAGTCACAACACAATAGCTTGCTACAATGATTAAATGAGGCCTCACCCACTATTAATGTGTGAACACATCTAGCAAAGAACTTTGGAATGATGAGGGGTCCCACCAAGCCAGAAGCTTCTCACCACTCAGAGATGTAATTGCACCAAAACGTTCAAGCAGAGTCGGGTAACTGAATGGTGAGGACCATCCGCCAGTGCAAAATTCAGGAGCTTCATACTCATGATGTGACAAGGTACAAGAGTGAGCAGTCAGTAGTGGCTTGCCCAGCTCAGTGATCGGCAAGCCACTACACTCATTTACTTTAGACTATAGAGAAACAGCATGGAAACAGGCCCCACTGAATCCACGTCGACCAGCGATATCCCCGTACACTAGCACTACTCTACACACTAAGGATAATTTACAATTTACAGAAGCTAACTAACCTATTAACCTGTAAGCCTTTGGAATGTGGGAGGAAACCAGAGCACCCGGAGAAAACCCACGGGGTCACAGGAAGAATGTACAGACAGTACCCATAGTCAGGATCGAACATGGTTCTCTAGCGCTGTAAGGCAGCAACTCTACTGCTGTACCACTGTGCCACCCTTAATATGGCTACTTTTTTAATTAGGTATAGGTAGCTCGCAGTGAGCAGGTTGGATAATCCAGCCCAATATAACCTGGGACTTAGTCAGACATCAGTAAGACAACTGACATGAAGTCTTATTACTGATATTCAATACAGACTGCCTAGCAACACAGCAGCAGTATCTCTGCCGCATGGGTTGCAGCAGTTCAAGAAAGAGATCCATCACCATCTTTTGGCAATGCTAGTCGGCCTGCAGTGATGCAAAAACCTCATGAATGAATTAAAAAATAAACCAGGTGATAAAGCACAATGATTTGCAGCCTCAATTGTTTTTGAGTTGTTAGTTTAAAGATGAATAGTTATTTTAGGGGCCAAACGGGTGTATTTTGCTGGGTGAATGCTGACTGGAGTAATTTTCACAAAGCAGAAATTGTCTCTAACGTACCTGACTGCACTCATTAAAATGACAAAGATTGTTTTTAAGCACCACCAGAGACATACAATAGGACATTGGTTCAGTGAAGATGGAGTGACCGCATGGACAATCCAGAGAGACTTTAGAGGTAATTCTTTCTTTAGGTGCTGTGTGTGTGTGTGTGTGTGTGTGTGTCTAGAAATTAATCAGAGGTCAATAACTCTAGACAAACTATTTTGTCTGCATCAGCAAGCTGTACTTTGTTAGCGAAATTCATTCCACTCACTTTGCTTCTGGAATTTATTCCATTGCAGTTCTCCATGCTGATGCAATCATACAGCATGTTTATTGCTGCCAACCAGGGCACAATTTTAAGGCACTAGTGCCAGTTCGGCCACATTTTTTATGTTTGTTTATTATACTATCTAGTGAGTGCTGTGTTTACAACCCTGTTGTGCTGCTGCTGCTCCAAGTAGCAGCCCTGGCAGTGGCAGTGACAAGTACCAGTGCAGTTTTGGGGGGGCCAAAGATCCAGGTTTGATACTGACAACGGGCGCTGTCTGAACAGAGTTTGTACATTCTCCCCGTGACCACGTGGGTTTTCTTCGGGAGCTCTGGTTTGCTCTCACTTCCAAAGGCTTACAGGTTTGTAGGTTAATTGGCTTCGCTAAAAAATGTAAATTGTACCTAGTGTGGGATAGTGTAGTGTATGGGGATTTCTGGTTGATGCAGTCTCGGTGAGCCGAAGGGCCTGTTTCCGCGCTGTACCTCAAAACTAACCTAAAATGGTAAGAATTTCATTGTTCCATTCCAGTACATATGACAACAAAACACTTCTCTTGACCCTTGAATGGCTGCCATTGATATCAAGATAGCAGTTGACAGAATGCAGCATCACCGAGTCCAAGGAAAACTGTGGGTAATGGGCATCAAGGGAAAAACACTGCAATGGGTAGACTAATGCCCCCACAAAGGAAGATAGCTATGATTGCTGGAGAATTATTATCCCCACACAAGGATACCATTGCTCAATGTTCAATTCCATTCACAACTCTTCAGCAAATGAACCAGTGTGCATGCAGCAAAACTAAGACCTCATTCAGATATTGGTTGATAAATCAGAAGTAATACTCATCCCACTGAAGTGCCTGGCAATGACTTTCTTCTACAGGAGAGAGTTCAATCATCTACTCTCAATATTCAATGCAATTACCAACACTGATTTTCCCTCACCATCAATATCCTGGAAATCACTTTTGACCATAAACTCGATGGGACCGGCCACAACATAATATGGTTACAAGATTAGGTCAACTCCTAGTTATCCTGTGGAAGGTCGGTCGTATTCTGTACATCTTTCTACTATCACGACATATGTAAGGATCATGATGGAATGATTCACATTTACCTGGATGTGTGCCTCTCCAACAGCACTCCAGAAATCTAACACCATCCATGACAAAATATGCCACTTGATGATACACGATCCAGAATTTTAAATGCATTCCCTTTTTATTATAATAATAATGTACTTATTATTGGAGCCCCATGGCTGTAGTGCACACCATTTACAAAATCCACTGCAGTTTTACGCTTCTGCGATTTAAAAATCTTCAAACTAATTTCTCATCTGATGAACACCAAACTATCTGCAAGATTTCTGCTGGCATTTCCAGCCACTTAATGTTGACAGGAATTTATTCATCTATCAGGGTACCTGACCCAAAATGCCACCTATCCATGTTCTCCATGGATGCTGCCTGGTCTATTGAGCTTCTCCAGCACTTTGTATCTTTTTTTTTTGTATACTACCATCTGCTTCTACTACCTGATGTATGTCATGCAGATAGATGTACAGCGCCATGCATGTCACTGCTGGAGAGATGCACCCTGCCCTTTAAATAATTCTGCTTCGGTGCCTTCAGCATTAGTAAAGCTGCTTTATTTTCCTCTCTGAAAGAGCAACGCAAATCATCATTTGGGCTAATGTGCTTGAAATCATGATAGAGGTGAATTTTGAGTATTGCGCTAAGGTTGATTAGGATAAGATGAATGTTGGGGAAAAAGGCACACTATCACAAGAAAAACGTGCACCATACTGTGCACACAATATTAAGCATTAAGGCATTATAGACAACTTTCTTGGCCTCGATATCCATTTATGGCACTTTCTATTTATAATCCTCAGCAGAACATTGAGCTCTATTGAAAGACATCCTCCTAGATAACATATGATTAAGAGCCATGCTCGAGCCTGATCAGGCAACCTACTGTAACAATTTCCATTACAGGGGCAAAGCCAAGCATAAAACAATTTAAATTATTCCATTGTTGATATCTTGATTTATTTCACAGGATCAGTATCGCCTAATGGCTCCAATTGAATGCACAATAGTATGGTTGGGCACAGTCCTATCATTTCACTATCTAACAAAAAGACACTTTGCTGTTAAATGACAAACCTTTATATCTAGTCTGTCATTATTTTTCCATTATGCTAATTAGCTTCATACCAATTTAATCATCCTCACCACACATGTCCCAGTTATCTCTTTTTAAAGTTTCAATACATGTTTGAATAAGAAAATAATTTATTTTATAAAAGCGACGTTGCAACTGGTGCATGTTAATTATTTCACGTATCTTAAGCAGTCATGATTAGTAGACGGGATGCAAAAGATTACATTGTTCATTCGCAGAATCGAATGAATACGGTTTCCAGCAATTCAAGCTTTCTATAAAACACAAAATAATCTCCTCACACTACAAAACCTATTCACACCAGTTCTTGTCAAACAGCAAGATAGTGCAGCCTAATATGTATCTAGATCAAGTATCCAGGAGGTTATTTATTATACAGTTGATTTATAGCAGAGAAAGGAAAAAAAATCTCCATTGTGATCGTTGTTTTGGTGCTGCCTGCACAGAAACGAATTCAGTGCAATGACAGATGCGCAGGTGCTTATCGGTAACATCAATCACTCTTTTTGCCATATTGTGAAGGCATTTGGGATAATGGCACATTTTAAGAGTGTAAAGATTAAGTTAATTGGGGCACTGATAGTGGAATAACGAATCAATACCCACATGTAACCCTAGCATTCCCTCTCTCTCTGTCCCTCCCCCACCCTAGTCTTCCTGCTAGTTTCACTGTTCATATTCCTTTGTTATCACCCCTTCCACAGCCAACAATTGACCATTGTGGGCTCCATCTTTCCTGGGACATCGGTGCTGGCTTTGATTTGTTCTTTGCCTTTTCATCCCCTTTGTTGTCCCACGGCGCTCGACCTGAAATGCCACCTATTCCTTTTCTCCAGACGTGCTGCCTGAACTGCTGAGTTACTCCAGCATTTTGTGTCTACCCTTGATGATAAATTGGTCCTCAACAATTCAACTAATCAATGCTTCGACATCATTTGTTTTCTTTACTTTAGTTCAGACATACAGCACAGAAACAGGTCCTTAGGCCCACCGAGTCCGCACCAACCAGTGATCCCCACACATTAACGCTATCCTACAAACACTAGGAACAATTTACACTTGTACCAAGCCAATTAACCTACAAACCTGTACGTCTTTGGAGTGGGGGAGGAAACTAAAGATCTCGGAAAAAATCCACGCGATCATGGGGAAAACGTACAAACTCTAATAAAAACAAGAAATGTCTTTGCACCCCGGTAAATATGATAATAACTAATCTAAACCACTCTTCAATACAATCCAATGCATGACAAATATCTCACCCACCCTAGAATCTGCAAAGGGATTTTTAATTACTCGTGGCTTGTTGTTGATTGATCGATAGAGAGCTGGCTCAAGTAAACCACTGGTGGTCTTTTCCACAATATGACAATTTTTGAAGTTTGTAAGGATCAATGCTGCCTCGGGAAGAGTTGCAAGAAAGGATGACTACATGCTTTTGTTGAGTTTTGCTGCTCTGAGATACGAGTGTTTGGGAGTATTCCTGGGGAGTAACACGCTGGGAAACATAGACATAGAAACATAGAAAATAGATGCAGGAGGAGGCCATTCGGCCCTTCGAGCCAGCACCGCCATTCATTGTGATCATGGCTGATCATCCACAATCAGCAACCTGTGCCCAACTTCTCCCCATATCCCTTGATTCCACTAGCCCCCAGAGCTCTATCTAACTCTCTCAAATTCATCCAGTGATTTGGCCTCCACTGCCCTCTGTGGCAGAGAATTCCACAAATTCACAACTCTCTAAGTGAAAAAGTTCCTTCTCACCTCAGTTTTAAATGGCCTCCCCTTTATTCTAAGACTGTGGCCCATGGTTCTGGACTCACCCAACATTGGGAACATTTTTCCTGCATCTAGCTTGTCCAGTCCTTTTATAATTTTATATGTCTCTATAAAATCCCCTCTCATCCTTCTAAACGCCAGTGACTACAAGCCTAGTCTTTTCAATCTTTCCTCATATGACAGTCCCACCATCCCAGGGATCAATCTTGTGAACCTATGCCGCACTGCCTCAATTACAAGGATGTCCTTTCTCAAATTAGGAGACCAAAACTGTACACAATACTCCAGATGTGGTCTTACCAGGGCTCTATACAACTGCAGAAGAACCTCTACTCCTATACTGAAATCCTCTCGTTATGAAGGTCAACATGCCATTAGCTTTCTTCACTGCCTGCTGTGCCTGCACACCAACTTTCAGTGACTGGTGTACAAGGACACCAGGTCTCGCTGCACTTCCCCCTTACCTAACCTAACTCCATTGAGATAATAATCTGCCTCCTTATTTTTTCCGCCAAAGTGGATAACCTCACATTTATCTATATTATACTGCATCTGCCACGCATCAGCCCACACACTCAACCTGTCCAGGTCACCCTGCAACCTCCTAACATCCTCTTCGCAGTTCACACTGCCACCCAGCTTTGTGTCATGTGCAAACTTGCTAGTGTTACTTCTAATTCCTTCATCCAAATCATTAATATATATGGTAAACAGTTGCGGCCCCAACAACAAGTAATGAGGAGGAGATATGCTCAGCAGTGCAACCTTTCTGGGGGAAAGGGTCCCCAGCACAAGGCTCCATCAAGCTGTGATGTCTATGAATCAACTCTGTATACATCTCAGTGTGGATTGCTGCAGGATTCCACTTCCATGTTGCTTGCTGCTGTCAACATGACAACTGCAGAACAGGCCCAAATCTGAATGTAGAACATAGAACAATACAGCACAGGAACAGGCCCTTTGGCACACAATGTCTGTGGCCAACATGATGCCAAGATAAACTAGGTGGAGGTCTGAATTAGTAGTGATTGTTAAAGTCCCGGCGGTAATCATATTTTTTAGTTAGTCCCGTTTTGCTTAGTTTAGATTATTATCCCATACAGTGGAAAGCTTTTTTTGTAGCGTGCTATCCAGTTAGCGGTTAGCATGATTGCAATCAAGCCACCCACAGTGTACATGTAGCTGCAGATGTTGATACAAATGCTGCAATAATAAATAAATAAATAATAATAATAAAATAACTGCAGATGCTGGTTCAGCCCAGCGGTATGAACATTGACTTCTCTAACTTTAGATAGTTCCTCTGTCCCTCTCTTCCCCTCCCCCTTCTCAGTTATCCCACTGTCATCCTGTCTCCACCTATATCCTTTCTTTGTCCCGCTCCCCCTGACATCAGTCTGAAGAAGGGTCTCGACCTGAAACGTCACCCATTCCTTCTCTCCACAGATGCTGCCTGACCTGCTGAGTTACTCCAGCAGTTTGTGACACCCACTGTATACAGATACAGGATAAAGGGAATAACGTTTAGTGCAAGATAAAGTCCAGAAAAGACAAATTAAAGATAGTCTTAGAGTCTCCAATAAGGTAGACGAAAGCTCAGAATCGCTCACATGAACCTCTGTCCTACCTAGAAGGACTGATGAAGGTGAGGGAGGAGGTATAGAGACAGGTGTTTCATGTACTGTGGTTGCAGAGGAACATATCTGCAGAGGGGATGGTTTAGTGGGAAGGGATGAGTGAAGCAAGCTGTGGAGGGAGAGTTATATGACCTAGATATGATAATGCACTGTCAGAACAGAGCCCATTCCCCATGTCACATTAGTAGCAACTACAGGCCAGCACTTCCTCTTGAACACCAGCCTACAGGAGAAGACAGCAAGCCTCAAATATGTCATATCCTAATGGCTGGGAACTTTTATTGTTACACTAGCTGGGCGTGGACCCATTGGGTCCAAGCCTCTCCTGTGGGCCTGGCAACCCCCGTTGGGTCCAAACCTCTCTTGCATGCCCGGCAACCGTGTAAACCTCTCCTGTGGGACCACCAACCCCTGTTGGGTCCAAACCTCTCCTGTGGGACCGGCAACCCTCCCCCCAACTGATGAGCCGTGGACCCGTTGCCGGCGGGGAAGTCTACCCCGAGGCTGGGGGCGGGCGAGGGGCGGAGAGGAAAGGGGAGAGGGAGCCACTCATCCCGGCCCCGGACGGCCAGCAGCAGGAGAGCTCTCCTCACCCTCCCCCTCATCGGCCGCCATTCCCATAACTCGGGCGGGTCCCACCCCCCTCCGAGCGGCAACCCTTCCCCAACAGCGCCCGCACGGATCCAGTGGCCATCTTACGTAAGTATTAGATCAATAGGCCCCAACTGCGTAGGCACGGACCCGTTTGTTCCGCGCACATGCGGATCCGGCAGCATCTTACGTAAGTATTAGATCAACGGACCCCAAATGCGCAGGCACGGAGCCATTGTGTTCCCATTGTGACATTGAACATGGTTGACGGGCAGTGCAAGTGGAAAAGGGATTTATTAAATTTTAAAAGGGATTTATTAAAGTTTAAAAAGTGAAAAACTTAAAAAATATAACAACCATTTGAACCGCAGGACAATGGTGAGTAAGGTGGTCCTAAAATTGTTGCGCTATCGTGTACCGTTTTGGTTATATTTTGGGTACGTAGAAATATGCAATGAAATATATATATATATTATACGTACGAATATATATACAAGATGAGAGTTTTAGTAATATATAGATAGATATGAACATGTGAACATTAAAAATCAGGAGCAGGAATGGTCTGCTCATCCCTATAAGCATGCTCGACAATTCTATATGATTATGGCAGATCTAATGGGAACATCAGCACTGCTTTTCCATTTAGATTTGGTCACTTTTACGATCTTGCTCACCAAGCATCTGTCTCTGTAAACATTAAAAAAAACACTGCTTCCACCTCCCTTCGAAAAAAGACCGATGGCTTTGACAGAAAACATATCACCTTATTTGTCTTATTTGATCCCCTATTTTTAAAATATTTCCCACAAGAAGTAATAACCTGTCTGTCTTCACTCTGTGAAGTTCCCACAGGATCTTGTGTGTCAATCAGTTCCCTTCTCATTTTTCTAAGCTCCAGAGATGCAATCCTAGCCTGTCCAACCATCCCTTGCACAATGTTTGAAGCATTAGTCCAGTGTCTAATAGAAATCCAGAAATTGTATACAATATTGGTCTCCTTTAATTTAAAGAGGACAATATTGTATAGTATTCTCCAGGTGTCCCCTAACTAATGCCCTCAGTAATTGAAAGGTAATACTCCTCCCGCTCCCTAATGGACTCAATTTCCTCAGAATAAATATAACATCATGTGAATTTTTTGAATTACTTACAGTGTCTGCATGGTAATTTTTATGAATCAAGCATTAAGACACCCAGATCTCTCTGAATTGCAGAATTCTTCAATCTCGCGTCATTTAGTTAAAATGTTTTTTTTCTTTTCATTGTTCCACATTTTACTCCATTTGCCATATCTTTGTTGTTCACTTAACCTATCTTTATCTCTTTCAAACATCCAAATATATTCTCTTCATAACATATTTTCCTACCAACCATTTTGTCACAGCCATTTAGTAACCATATCTTCATCCAAGTTACGCACAGAAATAATAAATTGTAAATTGCAACCTCCTGCAGCGCTAGATTTTATTTTCCAAAAGGGCCTTTAATACATGCACCTGCTTATCAAATACTTTCTAAAAATCTAAATGTCATATATCCACCGACTTTCCTTCCTTGTGCAAAGTAAAAATGTTCCAATGACCAGTGTGAGGCTGCTGGGAGAATGGGTACAATATGGCTTTAGAAGATGCATTGACTGAACGTGATTATACATCAGGTAATAGAAAAGTTGCTACATCGCAGTCATTGTAGTTACACTAAAGTAAAACTCAAAGTGCTGGAGTAACTCAGCGGGTCAGGCAGCATCTGTTGAAGGAATAAATGGCCGATGTTTTGGATCGGAAGCCTTCTTAAGACTAATTAAATTAGAGGGGAAAACGTTGGAAAAGTGGTGGGGGTAGACAAAGCCTGGCAATTATGTGGATGCAGCTGAGAGGGGTTTAATTGGAAGCTGTGTGGGCAAAACTGGAGAAGCAAAGGAGAGAAAAGGATGTCAGATAAGGAGAGAAGTGGAGTAAAATGTAAAGCCAGAGGGAGGGATATAGGTGGAAGGGAATGATTGGGGTTGGGGTTAGAGGGGCAGAATAATGGGAGAAATGTAAACGCACTGGGTAGGGGGTGCACAGGGAAGATATAATGGGAGGAGTGTATTATTTAAATTTCTATGTTCATACTGTTGGGTTGTAAACTACCCGAGCATATGTGAGGTGCTTTTCTCCTAGTTTGTGTCTGACAATGGACTTTTGTTTCAGATTTAAATTTTTCTATCATGAATTTTTTTTTGTTGCCTTGATTAGTACGGGTGTCAGGGTTTATGGGGAGAATGCAGGAGAATGGGGTTAGGAGGGAGAGATAGATCATCCATGATTGAATGGTGGGGTAGACTTGTTGGGCCAAATGGCCTAATTCTGCTCCCATCACTTATGAACTTATGAACTGATCACTATCAACTCTCAATAGGTTTTATGGACTTTCTCACCAATTGCATTTTATTTTATATACACTTTTGTGCTGTTCATTTTAAATTAATGCGAGACTGTCTCATGTTAACCAATGTTTTGGAATTATTTATAATAGAAGACAGCAGTGGTCCTGTCAATAACAGCAGTGGTCCTGTCAATAAAAAAGAAAACCTTATGTATGCAAATTGTGTCTTGCAATTCTGCTCAGGCAGAGAAACAATGATAAACCATTGAAGATTATTCAGTGTAATGACAGTTGTGCCCATTCCAGGAATGAATAATTCAAGGAGTTATTAGTGAACATTCACAAAAATGCAGCTCACTCAAATAAGATCAATTACTAAAGATATGTGTTAAGCAAATCCAATAAGGGTTTTTTTTAAATGCCCAATTGAACACATAACAAAATGTAGTAGATATGGACACAGAGTTTCTGTTTGAATGTGTTGGTTTGTGCAGCTGAGTTCAATCAGAAAATGGCAGAGCTGGCTTAAAAAGTGTTAGAGTTCTAAATGCAATTAATATTCAACACAACATGAATCCCTACAATATTTTGCACTGGGTTTTAATGAACAGCACATAATACATGGGCTCTACATGCAAAATCAATTAAAAAATCAGCCTGAAAAAGGATCTCAACCCGAAACGTCACCCATTCCTCTCCAGAGATGCTACCTGTCCCGCTTACTCCAGCATTTTGCATCTACCTTAGGATTGTTAACTATGCACTCGTTATTGGCAAACTAAAAAAACTTATAATGTCTGATCATGTACAGATGTTGCATACAATGTATAAAACAAGGACATAATATGAACCATTTGCAATTCTAACAAGCCACATTGTATAAATAGTAGGTGTAAAATAATTATTTCTTATTTAACTTCTTTTGACTCACATATAATATCCCTAGATATGCAGATGACACATTTGACACAATGTGTGTCGACTCATCAATAACTGAGGAAGAAGCGCTGGGGGCTAGAAATGGCTCAGCATTTTAGTTGTGCTGTACTTTGAAATCAAATCTTTTAAAAATGTGGGTGGCAGAATGGCACGGCAGTAGAGTTGCTACCTTACAGCTCCAGAGACCCGGATTTGATCCTAACTTGGGAGCACCCAGAGAAAACCCACACAGGTCACGAGGAGAACATGCAAACTCTACACAGACAACACCCGAGGTCAGGATTAAACCCAGGTCTCTGTCGCTGTGAGGCAGCGGCTCTACCAGTACACTATTGTGCCGCCCTTTTTAATAAAGCAGGAAGAAGGTACTGACTTTGAATAATCTGCTATAATGATACTGAATGGAGAAATAGTCTTAAAGTGCCAAATAGCCGACTCTTCCGCCTGTCAATGTTTCCTCGTTTAAAAATATAATGCTAATGCCAACACAAAAACAGTAGACAAATGTAAATATCTTTGCGTTAAAAAAATCACTATTGTGGTATACTCCTTTCAAGAGATGTTACCATTTGTACCGCTATTTACTAGGGGTGCCATCTATGGATAATGCGTAAGACAGTCTTGGGAAGTGAGTGGGATGGCATAAAAATGAGTGATGAATATTGAGCTGGTGGAAAAGGACAATAAGGAGAGGGGGTAATTGGGAGCAAAAGGTTTTAATGGCTCCCTCAACTGTGGAGCAACCTGATGGAGTGTGGAGGTGGCAGGAACACTGTTCAATAGACAATAAAAAATAGACAATAGACAATAGGTGCAGGAGGAGGCCATTTGGCCCTTTGAGCCATCACCACCATTCAATGTGATCATGGCTGATCATTCTCAATCAGTACCCCATTCCTGCCTTCTCCCCAATGCCCCTGACTCCACTATCCTTAAGAGCTCTATCTAGCACTCTCTTGAATGCATTCAGAGAATTGGCCTCCACTGCCTTCTGAGGCAGAGAATTCCACAGATTTACAACTCTCTGACTGAAAAAGTTTTTCCTCATCATTCTAAATGGCCTACCCCTTGCTCTTAAACTGTGGCCCCTGGTTCTGGACTCCCCCAACATTGTGAACATGTTTCCTACCTCTAATGTGTCCAACCCCTTAATAATCTTATATGTTTCGATAAGATCCTCTCTCATCCTTCTAAATTCCAGGGTATACAAGCCTAGCCGCTTCAGTCTTTCAACATATGACAGTCCTGCCATTCCAGGAATTAACCTAGTAAACCTACGCTGCACGCCCTCAATAGCAAGAATATCCTTCCTCAAATTTGGAGACCAAAACTGCACACAGTACTCCAGGTGCGGTCTCACTAGGGCCCTGTACAACTGTAGAAGGACCTTTTTCCTCCTATACTCAATTGCTCTTGTTATGAAGGCCAACATTCCATTGGCTTTCTTCACTGCCTGCTGTACCTGCAAGCTTCCTTTCAGTGACTGATGCACTAGGACACCCAGATCTTGTTGTACATCCCCTTTTCCTAACTTGACACCATTCAGATAATAATCTGCCTTCCTATTCTTACCACCAAAGTGGATAACCTCACACTTATCCACATTAAACTGCATCCGCCATGCATCCGCCCACTCACACAACCTGTCCAAGTCACCCTGCAACCTCATAACATCTTCCGCACAGTTCACACTGCCACCCAGCTTTGCGTCATCTGCAAATTTGCTAATGTTACTTTTAATCCCTTCATCCAAGTCATTAATGTATATTATAAATAGATGCGGTCCTAGCACCGAGCCTTGCGGTACCCTACTAGTCACTGCCTGCCATTCTGTAAGGGACCCATTTATCCCCACTCTTTGCTTTCTGTCTGCAAACCTATTTTCTATCCATGTCAGTACCCTACCCTCAATACCATGTGCTCTAATTTTGCACACTAATCTCCTATGTGGGACCTTGTCGAAGGTTTTCTGAAAGTCCAGGTACACTACATCCACTAACTCTCCCCTGTCAATTTTCCTAGCTATATCCTCAAAAAATTCCAGAAGATTAGTCAAGCATGATTTCCCCTTCGTAAATCCATGCTGACTCGGAACGATCCTGTTACCGCTATCCAAATGCTCCGCAATTTCATCTTTTATAATTGACTCCAGCACCTTCCCTACCACTAAATGGTGTTCAATGTGGGATGATCTGTGGGCTGCAATAACAAAGCTTGCCAAAGACCTGCAGACATTTCTACAAATAAAATCCACTGTAGAAATAGTGAAGCAACACTATCCCAACAAAAACAGACACAAAGTGCTGGAGTAACTCAGTTGGTCAGGCAGCGACTCTGGAGAACATGGGCAAGTGACATTTTGGGTCATGACCCTTCTTCAGATCCGACCGGAAACATCACCTAGCCGCTCAGTTATATGAAAATGAGCAGACCCGACACAGACTCCTGCGGGACATCGCTAGTCACTGACAGCCAGCCAGAGAAAGCCCCCTTCATTCCCACTCTTTGACTTCTGCCATTCAGCCAATCTTCTATCCATGCTGGCATGTTCCCTCTAATAATATGGCTTCTCATCTTGTTTGCAGCCTCCCATGCAACATCTAATCAAAGACCTTCTGAAAATCAAGTAAACCTCCACTGGCTCTCCTTCGTCTGTCCTGCTATTTACATCCTCAAAGAGCAGTCACGGTTGCACAGCTGTCGAGTTGCTGCCTTGCAGTGAATGCAGCGCCGAAGACCCGGGTTCGACCCCGACTACGGGTGCCGTCTGTACGGAGTTTGTACGATCTCCCCATAACCTGCGTGGGTTTTCTCCGAGATCTTCGGTTTCCTCCCACACTCCAATGACGTACATGTTTGCAGGTTAATTTGCTTGGTAAATGTAAAAATTGTCCTTAGTGTGTGTAGGATAGTGTTAATGTGCAGGGATGGCTGGTCGGCAGGGACCCGGTGGGCCAAAGGCCCTGTTTCCATGCTGTATCACTAAACTAAACTAAACTAAAGTAAAGTAAAGTAAACTAAATTAAACTAACCTAAACTAAACTAACCTAAACTAAACTAAACTAACCTAAACTAAACTAAACTAAACTAAACTAAACTAAACTAAACTAAACTAAACTAAATTAAACTAAACTAAACTAAACTAAAGTAAACCTTACTAAACTAATTCCAATAGATTTGTGAGGCAGGATCTCCCGTGCACAAAACCATGCTGACTTTGGCCTATTTTATCACGTGCCTCTCCCAGAAACCTCATCCTTAATAAAAGACACAAAAATCTTAAGGACCCTCTGAAATCAGGCGAACCGGCCTATAGTTTCCACTCTTTTGCCTCGCCACCTTCTTGAACAGTGGAGAAACATTTGCAATTTTGCAGTCTTCAGGGACCACTCCTGAAATTGAAACAGAAAGCCAAGGATTATAAAACTAATTTGCACTAGAATCAGCAATTGAATCCAAAGCTGAAACACTGCACCACACTGTCATCATATTTGCCAAAGGTGTTCAATTATGGATGAAGTATCCTGCAAAAATCCAAGCATATGGTATAAGAGAAAAAAAATAGAACACAATGGATAGTAAGACGTCTGACAGGCAGGAAAGCAGGGATTATGCTCATTCAGTGCCATCTCAAACAGTGAAGGATTGGAAGTGGCACACACTTGAGGTCGTTTCAAGATCAACTTCCATTGTTAGTATCTGTGCATGACTTGGAATGAGGCACAGGGAGGTGATTATGCTCCAAAATTGCTGAAAATTGAAGAGTGTGTAGTTTGGCAGATAGCAAGAAATGTTGTTTTTTTTTAACTTCTTGAAAAAAAGTACAAAAGAATCTCTCCATCAAAATTGACAGGAGCTGACAAATATAAAAACAATTGGTTCAAGTACATAATTCAAGATGCAAGTCCAAGTAAATAAAGCCAAATAAAGCAACTGCTTTTTTAGAGGGTTTAGGAATGGAGGATAAAATTCAGAAGTAATTATAAATTAGCCAGAATTTTTTAGATTAAATTGGGTGTACTTTTGAGCATAAGAAGAAACACTACAACGACGTTCAGGGTTGTAGGTTAAGGTGGAGCAGCAGTACAATTGTGACCTTACATCGCCAGAGACCCGGGTTCGATCCTGACTACGGGTGCTGTCTGTAGGTGGTTTGTACGTTCTCCCCGCGACCGTGTGGGCTTTCCCCGGGTGCTCCGGCTTCCTCACACACTCCAAAGGCTTGTAGGTTAATTGGCTTTGTAAGTTGTCCCTGGTGTGTAGGATAGTGCTAGTGTAAGGGGATTGCTGGTCGGCGCAGACTCAGAGGGCCGAAGGTCACCATGCTGTATCCTTAAACTAAACTAAACTAAAATGAAGCTCATGGAAACAATTCAGAACAAAATTTCTTCATCATACCTACGAGAATTTTGGGTAGCAATCATTCCCAGGTTACAAACACCCAACGTATGTACAGCCCATACATAGAACAGGCATGTGGAAGACAGTGGGATAGACTTGCTGGCTGTTGTGGGGTTGCAGGTATATTTTGTCAACAAGTAACAGTTCACAGCCCCACACTTGCGAACTGTCTGGGATACAAACAATTCACAGGGACAGAACCCTGCTGTAACTTGAGTCATAAGGTCATAAGGAATAGTAGAATTAGGCCATTCGGCCCATCAAGTTTACTCCGCCATTCAATATGGCTGATTTATCTCTCCCTCCTAACCCCATATACAATACAATACAATACAATACAATACAATACAATACAATATACAATATATCTTTATTGTCATTGTACCCAGGGGTACAACGAGATTGGGAATGCGCCTCTCATACGATGCAATAATTTAAGTAATTAACAGCAACCCAACGAAACGAAACAATTGTAACAGTTTTTAGACAGGGTAAAGTGCAAGTTGATCTACGCGTTGTGGCCATCTGGCTCAGCAGGATCGGTTCATAGCAGCTATGGCCCTGGGGATGAAGCTGTTCCTGAGTCTGGAGGTGCGGGCGTAGAAGGCCTTGTATCGTCTGCCCGATGGAAGGAGTTCGAACAGACTGTTGCAGGGGTGTGAAGAGTCTTTGTGGATGCTGGTGGCTTTTCTGAGGCATCGTGTGTTGTAGATGCCCTCCATTCTCCTGCCTTCTCCCCATGACCTCTGACACCTTTACTAATCAAGAATCTATCTATCTCTGCATTAAAAAATATCCACTGTCTTGGCCTCTACAGCCTTCTGTGGCAAACAATTCCACTGATTCACTACCCTCTGACTAAAGGAATTTCTCCTCATCTCTTTCCGGAAAGAACATCCTTTAATTCTGAGGCTATGACCTCTAGTTCTAGACTCTCCCACAAAATGAAAATCCTCTCGCATCCACTCTATCCAAACCTTTCACTATTCAGTATATTTCAATGAGGTCCCCTCTCATTCTTCTAAACTCCAGCGAGTACAGGCCAAGTTCCGACAAACGCTGATCATAAACTAACCTACTCATTCCTGGGATAATTCTTGTAAACTTCCGCTGGACCCTCTCAAGAGCCAGCGCAACCTTCCTCAGATATCGGTAGTGCAGAATGTTAAGGTCTGAAGTGGCCAAGTACATGAAATTACAGAATCATTAAAGTTAGTTAGCTGTAGATAATATGCACTGGAATAATGATGAGCAATTAAATCATAACCTTTTCAACAGAGTGCAAGGTGCAAATGAAATTCGTGTAACCTGCCCTAGTGACAGTAGCTGTCCAGATTTGACAAGGCGTGGGCTGCAATCTGTGTTCACTGTCCATGTTCCGCATTCCCATTAATTCTGTTTCACCAGATCCAGAGGGCTTAACCTGTTGACCCAGATAGTCATGGGGCTGTGAGGCAAGGCCATAAATGGTGGCGGAGGAGAATGATGATATGGGATGACTTACCCCCTGTTATACGAGAATTTTCCTGAACAGTCTGCGACCCATAGCTCTGTGGCCATCGTGCTACGTTTAAAGCCCATAGTGCTGTGGCTGGTAGCTCTGTGGCCATCGTGCTACGTTTAAAGCCCATAGTGCTGTGGCTGGTAGCTCTGTGGCCATCGTGCTACGTTTAAAGCCCATAGCGCTGTGGCCAGAAGCGCTGTGACCAGTGGCGCTATATTTAAACCCCATAACGTAGCGGCCAGTAGCGTTATATTTAGACCCCCATAGCGCTGCAGCCGACAGACAGCTCTTTGTTTAAATTCCCACACGTTAATCCAACAGCGCTCTGTTTAACCCTTTGCGCGTCGAACCGGCAGCGCTGTGTGTATTACCTTTACGCCAAGTCTGTAGCAATGATTTACGCGCCAATTCTGTAGCGCTGTGTATTGCTTTATGCGCCAGTCTGCGGCTGAAAGCGCTTTGTTCCCAAAGGTTGAGGGAGGGGGGGGGGGGCTCGCTCGGATGCAGTTCCCTGCCATTGATTCTAATTTGAATTTGGGAGCAGCGTTATTGGCCACAACTTAACGGCGGTTATTTCAACACCTGACTTCTTACCTGTAAAAGGGCAGGTGCCAGAAAGCCAGAAGTTAGTTCAAGTTCATGTACGAGAGGGGTTCACCGATGGGCTGAGTCGTGATCAGCGCCAAGGATGGAGGCAGAGAGAGAGAGAGAGAGAGAGAGACGAGTGCTGCTGTAAAACGGACCCCGTGCATACCAACACAAGTATTCATTTTGTTCTCCCTCTTGCCAATAAATCTGATGTGTTCATGTACGAGAGGGGTTCACCGACGGGCTGAGTCGTGATCAGTGCCGTGGATGGAGGCAGAGAGAGAGAGAGAGAGAGGAGAGAGAGAGAGAGAGAGAGACGTGCTGCTGTAAAACTGGACCCCGAGACAAGTATTATTTGTGTCCTCTCTTGCCAATAAAACTGATTGCAACTAAACAGACGAGTGAGCCCCTTTCTGTTCGACTAGTCAGATCCTATCATATCATATCATATCATATATCTACAGCCGGAACAGGCCTTTTCGGCCCTCTAAGTCCGTGCCGCCCAGTGATCCCCGTACATTAACACTATCCTACACCCACTAGGGACAATTTTTACATTTACCCAGCCAATTAACCTACACACCTGTACGTCTTTGGAGTGTGGGAGGAAACCGAAGATCTCGGAGAAAACCCACGCAGGTCACGGGGAGAACGTACAAACTCCTTACAGTACAGCACCCGTAGTCAGGATCGAACCTGAGTCTCCGGCGCTGCATTCGCTGTAAAGCAGCAACTCTACCGCTGCGCTACCGTGCCGCCTTGAACCTATTCCCTTGTAACACCCGCATGCGCTGCTGGGGATGGTGGTGGAGGGAGATACGATATTGGATTTGAGACTTGGGATAAGCACATGGATAACCAGTGGGAGGCGCTGTGGAAGGATTATCGGGCCGCTTGGCAGAAGGACCATTGGGCTGTGGCCATACCTCGGCGGAAGGCCTGGCTCGCCCGCCGCAGAACTGGGAACCCACCTGGAGCGGGAGAGAGAAGCCGCCAAACCCAGCCCCTGCTCATCCCCGAGGACCGGAGGACTGGAGAGGAGGGAGCAGGGAGTCGGCAATGACGGACACAAGAACATAGGGCCGGTCAGAAATATCAGGGTCTTACCATCCGCACCCTCAACGCCGGCTGCGGGTGGCGCCCCCCGGAGCACAAAGGCTGAAGGTGGCCGGCCAAGGAGAGGCGTGACGATTCCTAGGACATCCTGGATGGAGGCGACGACTGCAACAGGCCTTTATGGCCAGCTGCAGCTTGGACTTTAAAAATGGCACCAAAACCTGGCGACTCTTGCATATGGTCTCAGTGGGCTAATTCTATACACTTTGTACTTAATCTGGAATCGTACTTATGTATGATGATAATTTACTGAACTGTACGCAAAAACAGAATTTCACTGTACCTTGTTGCATGTAATAATAAAGAATCATTGAACCATTGGATCATGCAAGGAAAGGAGGGATATGGATTATGTGCAAGCAGATATGGATTTGTCGTGGCATTATGTTCAGCACAGACATTGTGGCCCGAAACGGCCAGTTTCTATGCTGCATTGTTCTATGTTCAGTGAGTCTTTAGCCTTTAGACTCGAGAGATACAGTGCAGAAACACGCCCTTTCAGCCTACTAGGTCCGAACCTACCAGCGATCAGCCCGTATACTAGCACTATCCGACACACGAGGAATAATTTACAATTTTACCGAAGCCAATTAACCTACAAACCTGTATGTCTTTGGAGTATGGGAGGAAACCGGAGCACCGAGGGAAAACCCATGCGGTCACAGGGAGAACGTACAAACTCCGTACTTACAGCACCTGTAGTCAGGATCGAACCTGGGTCTCTGGCGCTGTAAGGCAGCATCTCTGCCGCTGTCAGAGAAAGCTCCGTTGCAAAACTGTTCAGAAAATATTTACACACAAATAAACCCTACCCCAGCTTTGCAGTCCACCAATGCTGACAATATATTTCAATGGAGACACAAGAGATTGCAGATGCTGGAGTCTGGAGCAACAAACAATCTTCTGAGGGAACTCAGCGGGTCGAACAGCATCTGTGGGGAAGGAATTGAATTGTCAACATTTCAGGTCGAAGCCTTGCATCAGGATTTTCGATGCTGCTAAATGCTAATGAAAAATATTTAAATGATACAATCAGAATTTTTTTACAGCTTGGGAGAAATCCATTTAGCATCTTGAGTCATTGTTAGATGGGAATAAGTCTGGGAAACTTCAGTGAGTCTCACAATGGACTTCACGGTGAGAAATGTCAACAGCTAAATGTAGCAAACTTTTAATTTTAATCATAATTTTGATAATGAACCAGCATCAACCAAGGTGTTTATCAACACAGGGTTCAATTCCATGTGTGATCAGTACTGATAGCCTGTGCCACCTTGTCAGAGTTGTGTTATAACTGGAATGAATGTCAGAAGATACAAGTTAACAAGGTATCCATTGGAAAAATATATATTTTCTTAGCTGTAGAAACATCTTTAGTTAGGTGCTTATTGATGCATTGGAAATTCTGCCACAGTGTGTGATTAAGGCAGTGATAACTGCATCTTTAAAGCAGAAGCTGGATAATATTTGAATCAGAGAAAGATAAATAGCTACAGGGCGACAGCAGAATTAGTTCTGGATTGCTCTGGCGTAGAGCCAGCATAAACAGGATAAGCTGAAAGCCCTGTGGTGTTCTTGTTCTGTAGTATAAACCTTTGCTTTCTCCAGCCACACTAAGCACACATCATTGTTACAAAGAATACAGGGCACAAAAACAGGCCATTCACCCTGATTCTCCACCCAAGCCTCCCCTCCCACGCTTCCTCATGTTAACATCCCTAGAGTCATCTATTTCATGCTCCCTGCCTTTAAGTGCCTCAGTATAATTCACCTCCTCTGTTCCCTATAATATTTCTTGTCACTCACTGGGTAAATCTTTCTTCAGAACTCCCAATTTGATTTCTTTCTGACCTTCTTCCAATGATAACCTTTGGGTTTGCTCTTCCCCACAAGTGAAAACCTGCTCGCTGGAACAATTCTATCAATAACGTTAATAATGTTAGAGATCTCTATTGTGACTTCACTTGGCAAGAATAACCTAAATCCATTTTTTCCTCTTGAGAGCTATAGTCTGTATTTCTGATATCTTCCTTGTGTCTTGTTTTTTTTTTTAACACCTTGCCATTGTCTCTCTATGTGTTTACAATGGAAACATGAAATGTAAACAGGACTCCAAGGGTAGTCTAGTCAAGGATTAACATTTAGAATAACTCGTACATCTTTAAAGTTTATACCTAAGGAACTAAACTGGATTGACTATGCTCTGTAGAAACAAGAAACTGAAGATGCTGTTTTACAGATAAAAATTACAAAGTGCTGGAGTAAGTCAGCGGGTCAGACAAAATTTATGGACAAATTGGATAGGAGATATTTCGGGTCAGGATTCTTCTTCATTTGTCAGTTTGAAAGATCCCAATCCAAAGCATCACCAATCTATGTTCTCCAGAGATGCTGCCTGACTCGCTGAGTTACTTCAGTGCTTTGTGGGTTGTTTTTTTTAACATGCTCTGGCCTTATTAACCAACATCAAGGTCTTAGTGTTCTGTACATTCAGATCACTTTGATAATTTAGAACATAAAACAGTATGTCTGCCTGGAGCAGAGAAGGCTGAGAGGGGACATGATCGAGGCGTACAAGATCATGAGGGGCATGGATAAGGTAGATGGCGGGGAACTTCTTCCACTGGTGGAAGGTTCAACAACGAGGGGACATAGATACAAGGTAAGGGGAGGGAGGTTTCGGGGGGATGTGAGAAAGAACATTTTCACCCAGAGGGTGGTTGGAGTCTGGAACTCACTGCCTGGGGTGGTGGTGGAGGCGGGAACACTCACAACGTTTAAGAGGCATTTGGATGGGCACTTGAAATGCTACAACATTCAGGGCTACGGTCCAAATGCGGGAAAATGGGATTAAAATTAGACTGTGTTTGGTAACGGGCGGCGCGGACACGATGGGCTGAAGGGCCTCTTTCTGTGCTGTAGGACTCTATGACTCTATGAGTACAGCAGAGGAACAGGCCTGTCAGCCCACATTGTCTAAGCTGAACATGATACCAAATGTCAATTTTATTTGTATAGCACATTTAAAAACAACCCACGTTGACCAAAGTGCTGTACATCTGATTAGGTACTAAATAAAAAAAATGAAACATGCAGTAGCACGCAAACAGTTCACAGCGCCTCCTCAATGAGCCTCAAACGCTAGGGAGTAGAAATAGGTTTTGAGCCTGGACTTAAAGGAGTCGATGGAGGGGGCAGTTCTGATGGGGAGAGGGATGCTGTTCCACAGTCTAGGAGCTGCAACCGCAAAAGCGCGGTCACCCCTGAGCTTAAGCCTAGACCGTGGGATAGTGAGTAGGCCCAAGTCGGCCGACCTGAGGGACCTGGAGTTAGAGAGGGGGGTTAGAAGATTTTTGATGTAGGGGGGGGGAATGTCCATTTAGGGCTTTATATGTGAATAGGAGGAGCTTGAAGTTGATTCTGTACCGTACAGGGAGCCAGTGGAGAGAGGCCAGAATCGGGGTGATGTGGTCCCTTTTACGGGTACCCGTCAGGAGTCTCGCTGCGGCGTTTTGGACCAGTTGCAGGCGGGACAGGGAAGATGTGCTACCAAACAGTGCTGGGACTCTTGCGGCAATACACTACCCTTGAAATTAGTTTTCCATACTGAATATGATTTATTTTTTAATGGTATGCCTATAGAAATGTTCACTACCTAGTCTCATGTTCCTTGGTAGTATAATTGCAATGCTCCTCTTTGCCTTAATATCTCTCTATGAAACATAGAAACATAGAAAATAGGTGCAGGAGTAGGCCATTCGGCCCTTCGAGCCTGCACCGCCATTCAATATGATCATGGCTGATCATCCAACTCAGTATCCCGTACCTGCCTTCTCTCCATACCCCCTGATCCCTTTAGCCACAAGGGCCACATCTAACTCCCTCTTAAATATAGCCAATGAACTGGCCTCAACTACCTTCTGTGGCAGAGAATTCCACAGATTCACCACTCTCTGTGTGAAAAAAAACTTTCTCGTTATTCCTTTACATTATCTCCAGGTAGCCTCTCCCCACTGCCCTACTTAGGGCAGAGCAGAAGAGGAAATCCTTTTCATAAAGCCTAGCAATGCAGAAGTAGGTGCTGTTGCTAATTACATCCATGTTGACTCACAAGTACTCTCGTTAATTTTGGACGTTTAGTGTGATTTTGCTTATTGTCCTTAATTTATTTTATCCATTAAAAATAACAATAGTGATAAAACAATAGTGAGGGGTTACTTCACTTTTGCAATGTTGTCTTTAGGTTTTGGTTTAGAGATATGCAGCGGCATGAAAACAGGACCTTCAGCCCACCAAGTCCATGCTGAATAATAATCACCCATACACTCGTTCTATCCTACATGCCAGGGACAATTTTACAGAAGACAACTTACCAACAAACCGGCACGTCTTTGGAATGTGAGAAGAAACCGGAGCACCCGGAGAAAACCCATGTGGTCACAGGGAGAATGTACAAACTCCGTACAGAAAGCACTCATAGTCATGATCGATCTCCGTCATCTGGCACTGTAAGGCAGCAACTCTACCGCTACACCACTGTTCTTCTTTATTTTTTGCTTTGCCTTATTGGACTCCAACGAAACAGTAGATAAACCCACATTGTTGTTGTTGATTCTATCTCACGGAAACTTTGAAGCACAAGAGTTTAATTTTATTAATTGCAAACTTAGTTGCACAAAATTAAAACAGTTCATCAATATTTGGAAGCATCATGTAGATTATTTTAAAAACTTCATACATTCCATGGTACTGATGAGATTATTCCTTGTGAGATGTACATTTTCTTTGTCCTTCAGCAGTGGTGCAGCTGATAGGACTCCTGCTTCACAGCGTTCAAGAAGCGGGTTCAATCCTGACCTCGAGTGCTCTCTGTGTGGAGTTTGCACATTCTCCCTGTGACTGCTTGTATTTCCTCCAGCTGCTCTGGGTTTCCTGCCACATCCCAAAGACATGTAGGTTTGTAGGTTAACTGACCGCTGTTAAAAGGGCCCTTAATGTGCAGGGAGTGGATGAGAAAGTGGGATAACATAGAACTAGTGTGAACAAGTGATTGATGGGAGGCATGGTGTCAATGAGCCAAAGGACGTCTCCATGCTGTATCATTCAATCAATCAAAAGTACACATTTCTACATTTTGATAGCTCCCACATCAACAGGCTTTCTACTCCTATGTTGCACTCGAAAATTGTGTACAACAAAAAAGATATGAGAACTATTCATATTCTACATTGCTATTGAATTGAATTTTATGTTGACGGTGCCTCACAAATTCTTCTCACGTCTTGGATCTACAACGCATAATGACAGCAAAGCAATATAGAAACTGGATTTTCTTTTATTTACTCATGCTCAAGTAGCTTTGTGACACTAAACACAACAAAATAGGGTGATAATAGCTACTGGTTCAACATAACAGTAATAACTATTCAAAATTCTTCTCCAGAAGTAGTTAGTTCCCTTTTCACAGTTGGCACCAGGCAGTGTGATTGCAGTATAGCTGAGGTCTCTAATTGAAGAGAAATACTGTATTCATCTGATAGACTTCAAAGCTCAGGCTAAAATATTGAAGCAGATAATTTGAAGAAATCAAAATAACTAGAAGGAAATATACACTAGCAAGTAAACACAAATGCACAAGGTAATGTTTTATCTGCTGTCTCAAAACATTAAGGCTTCCAGTCTTCATGATTTCTTACAGTAGCTTTTACAGAGGCAACCGTAATAAAGTATTTCATGAAGATATACACTTCAGAACTTCTAATGGTCAAACATTTTCAGTGATATCCTGAGGAAGGAAATGAAATGGCTTGGAACATAGCCATTGATATACTGTAAGCCTCTGTTTTATTTGAGGTGTGAGATGACACAATGAAATACAAAATATAATTTCTCACAAAACACAAAGCTATTTAACTTTGATTTTTTTTAGCTTTGCACAATAGGTCAGTGACAAAGAGGGATTTGTAGATGTAAACAACTTCAGCAGTGCAGTCAAGCCATGTTTAAATTAATTAGATAGAGATCCCATCCAGCTTGTGTGGTAATTAAAATTTTGATTAAAATTTACAATTTCAGACATAGATGTATGTTATGCTTCATCTAACATTACCCAAGCTGTGACAGTACTCATTCTCTGATTCATTCTCCAATAAGATGTTAATCAGTCTTATTACAACCATTGTGCTGACAGTTTATGTTGCAGAGTTGCCTTCAGATAGCTGGATAGAAACTATCGATTTTGAAATCACAGGGATAGTTTAATTTAGTTTAGATACGGTGAGAAAACAATCCATTCGGCCCACCAAATCCACGCCAACCAGCAAACTCCCTTACACTAGCACGCACCACACACTAGGGATGATTTACAATTTTTACCGAAGCCAATTAACCTACAAACGTACGTCTTTGGAAGGTGGGAGGGAAACCGGAGCACCCGGAGAAAACCCATGAGGTCACAGAGAGAACGTACCAACTCCATGCAGACAGCACCACATATTCACAATCAAACCCGTTTCTCTGGCACTGTAAGACAGCAACTCTACCGCTGCGCCACTGTGCCACCACAGGGATAAAATGATGGACGAGAAGGAGAGGTTAAAAAAATGTGGTCTAGATATTTGCACAATTATTTCAGCAATAAAATGTTCAAATATTTCCGCTTGGCTTTTGAACCATTTAAACACAAAAGATCACAGCATTTGTTTGCACTGGTTGATAAACAGCAATATTCCATGTGCATTGATAATATTTTTCAAGAACAACACTGGTTAGCAGTCAACTTTCCCACTACTCAAGCACTGAGATGCACAGCTGGGAGTTTATTTGCCAGCACTTCAAGGCACAAGCGCACACTACCATCAAAACTCACAGCAACTAGAGGCTGTTGTTCAGTTCACCATGCCTAATGCATTGAACCCTTAGGACAGAGGGAGTGCACCTAGGTTTATTGAAAAAGATCTTAGGAGGTTAGTAGCTAATATTGCACAGAATAGGGAATAGGGATGCCAACAATTAATGTCAAAGGAAGTGTTGGAATACAAAATAGATTGTGGAACTGACAATTAGTTTAGTTTAGAGATACAGCACAGAAACAGGCTTTTTTTGCCCACCGAGCCCACGCCGACCAGCAATCTCCAAACACCAGCACTATCCTGTACACTAGGGATAATTTACAATGTACAAGTGTGGGAGAAAACCGCACCCAGGGAAATCCCAAGCGGTCAAAGGAAGAACGTACAAACTCCATGCAGACAGCACCCGTAGTCATGATCAAACCCAGCTCTTTGCCGCGGCAAGGCAGCAACTCTACTGCTGTGCCACCGTTTAAAAATAGGATGACACTTCTCGTATGATACCTTTGGCTATCCAGAATGGGTAATTCTGGGGCTAGGCCGGATGCAGCTGGTGTGAGTTTGCTACAGAGGTATCATGAAGAATGTGAATTTATTTGAATCTCAGCAGTCTGGGGATTGGTACAATACAGATGGTCTATGCATCTGCTCCCCTTGGCTTATGGGGAAGAAAGTTCGAGTTTTGGAGAAGAGCTTGTCAACAGAGCAGTGACCAGAGTGTGACATGTGGCAGAGATCAGCAGAAGTGACACGGGGTGGTTCTGTTGGTGAACAGTTGAAAGTGAGGGTGCCTGCAGTTTCTGGAGTACCTCTCTCTCATGCAAAAAGAAAAGCATTAGGTCGGGAAAAGTGGCCACCAGAAGTCATCTTTGGTTCATAAGTTCATACGTTATAGGAGCAGAATTAGGGCATTCAGCCCCTCAAGTCTACTCTGCCATTCAAGCATGGCTGATCTATCTTATCCTCTCAACCCCATTCTCCTGCCATCTCTCAATAACCCGTGACACCCGTACTAATCAATAATCTATCAATCTCCGTCCTAAAAATATCCATTGACTTGGCCTCCACAGCCGCCCGGAGCAATGAATTCCACAGATTCACCACCCTCTGACTAATGAAATTCCTCCTCACCTCCCTTCTAAAGGTATGTCCTTTTGTTCTGAGGCTATGACCTCTAGTCCTAGACTCTCCCACTAGTGGAAATACCCTCTCCCCATCCACTCTATCCAGGTTGCTGGAAAAGTGTTTCAAAATGCCATGAAGATGCAATGAAGAGCAAGCAATGAGCTTATGGAGCATCGTGCAACACTCTGAGTGTGAGTGCTGGTTTCATATGATTGCCTCCTTAATTAATTAAGGCCTATTTAAAGTCCTTAGCATTAGTGAAAACGTAGTCTTCTTTGAGTGAAGAGCCCCTGACATTATTTGCATCAACGTGATTAATTTTCAACTGTGCACCAATTGCTTTGATACATATATGATTTTCTAGGTCATTATTAATTAAAACTTGAATGTTGGATGAGTCAAAATCCTCAAAAGTTTCTATATATCTTACATACATCAAGAAACCACAGAGGAGCCAAAAGTGCTTGCAACCTTAATGACAGCCACATTAATTCATCATATACATACAGCCGGAAACAGGCCTTTTCGGCCCTCCAAGTCCGTGCCGCCCAGTGATCCCCGTACATTAACACTATCCTACACCCACTAGGGACAATTTTTACATTTACCCAGCCAATTAACCTACATACCTGTACGTCTTTGGAGTGTGGGAGGAAACCGAAGATCTCGGAGTAAACCCACGCAGGTCACGGGGAGAGCGTACAAACTCCTTACAGTGCAGCACCCGTAGTCAGGATCGAACCTGAGTCTCCGGCGCTGCATTCGCTGTAAAGCAGCAACTCTACCGCTGCGCCACCGTGGAAAGAATAAAACAACTTGTCAAGAGTTGGAATACAAATTCACTAGTCTTACTTCAATCACAACAGAACCTTAGAAAGGCAAAGGTGCAGACTAGTTTTATTCTTGGACATTCCCGTGCTTTGGTTTGTCTTCCAAAACAATGGGAAGTTTTCTTTATTGTTTTTGTATCAGCTGTGAGACAATGAAATTCAGGCAGGCAGCATCTGTGGAAGCAAAAAGATAATGCACATTATCTGCCCATCATTTTCCTCCTCACCTAGTTCTACATATCGCCTGTCAGCCCCTGTTCACCACTCCCTCCCCCCTCTTTATACTCGCTATCTCTCCTCTACATTCACAGTCCTACTGTAGGGTCCCAACCAAAACATCACTTTCCCTCCACAGATGCTGCCTAATCTGTTGACTTGCTCCAGCTGTATGTTTGGGGTTTTTTAAGTCCTAGGATAGGTTTCACATTTATGCATAGATTACTATTAAAACACAAAGTATTTGTGCTATGATACATTGGAGGTTTTGGTGAACATTTGTTGGAACAAATTTTATCAACGGTGCGATGAATTCTTTGCCATTTATCCAACAGTAAATTAGTTCATTGTTGCCTACACATCCTTAAACTGACATTGGGAGTAAATTTAGCACAATAATTGGTAAAATTGGAACAGCAGATCCAAATTCGAATTATTTGTATCTTTGGTTGCATATGGGTTGGTTGTTGGGACAAATATTTATTTTGCTTCTTAGAATCGAGTTTTAACTAGAATTTAGAAATAAAGTCGAAAGGGAAGTGAAAGTAGAAATTTAATTAGGATGAATCCCAAGGATCTTGCAGAGGGCAAAGACATGGCACTAAAATTCGCTCGCTATTGGCAAACAGTTGTGTGATGACATGAAATAATAATAATAATCCCAACATGAAAGCACAAAAACTGTTCTTTTTTTGTGTGGAGGCTCCAGGTGACAACCTGACTTTCACTATTCACTGATACTGATATTTTAGTCAAGGTACCTAAATAACAAAAACAAACCAATCATAGTTTTCTTATTTAAATTCACGTTACAACAGTCATTCCAGGGATAACTTTGTACTATTCCAAACAAGGGGGAGTAATCAGATATAGTGCTTTTCAAGATAGGGAAGCAATTCATACATTCGTCAGTCTCTGAATCATAAAATAAACCAGCACATCAGTGGCCTGGAGTCAGAAAATAACTCTCTGCTTTTCAGTTCGGATTGGATGTGGATAAAAGAGTGCCTGAACTAAAACGCTTACATTGCATATTGCAACCCTACATTTCAAATGTGGTCAATTGTGGGTGTGTTAACCACTTTGCTCCAAGAGAAATAATTGTCTAATTGCATCTCAGCTATTGACCAAAAGCACATGTAAGATAGGGCACAAGTAAATATGATGTATATTGATTCTATTCCAGTGCTTACAGCCTCTATTTCATGAAGCAACACATCTTAGTAAATTACAGAGAATGGTATAAACAAATGCTTACACTAGGCAAAGCAAATGTGATTTTCCTTTGTGATAGATTTGACACTGAATGGGATTTGAGACTTGGTGCATCCCTGCCTGTTAACATTCAATTCATATCTTTATCATAACCCTGCCTTCAGTGTTCATGCAACACTGAATCCTTCCAGATGGGCGTAATGGCAAAAACAGAACATTACAAACTAACAACTGAAGTTGAACCTTAACTCCACCTCTCCAAGATAAGGAGCTTCTGACTCTTTTTAAACAAGCATTCAAATTAGAAGATGGATCACAATCAGGGATAGAAAATGAACTTAAAATCTTACAGTATCGAAACAAGGAACTACAGAAGGGACAAAGAAGTCAGTCTGAAGAAGGTCTCAGCCCGTAACGTCACCCATTTCTTCTCGCCAGAGATGCTGCCTGTCCCGCTGAGTTACTCTAGCATTTTGTGCCTATCTTCGATTTAAACCAGCATCTGCAGTTCTTTCCAACACAAGGAACTACAGATGATGGTTTATAAAAAAGGACACAACGTGCTGGATTAATTCAACGGGTCAGGCAGCATCTCTGGAGAACATGGATAGGTGATGTTTCGGGTAGGGTCGTGGCCCACAATGTCATCTATCTATGTTCTCCAGAGATGTTGCCTGACCCGCCCAGTTACTCCCACAATTTTGTGCCCTGTTTTGAAATCTTAACGCTCTGTTTAACTAATGTTGTGTACTGTAATAATTATAACAGTCTTTAACTGGCAATGACATGACAATATGCCTTATCAATTATGTCCAACTACTTACCTATCTGCTCATTAAGTCCAAGTCCAAATATGTGAGCACAAACATTTAAACTGATCTTTCTGGACACTGCTGAATGAAGCTGCACTGTTGAATGCAAAGCTAAACTAAGGCCCTGCCTGCTGATGTAATGCTCAAGTTACCCTATTTTAAAGAGGAGCACGTAACTAGCCCTAGACCAATATTTATCTATTAAATTAATATTTTTAACGAAGATTGTCATGTTGTTGCTTGTGGGAAATTGTTGGACTCAGTAATTTCTCCGACACCATATCAGCTACTGTAATTCAAAGTGCACATCAAGTCAAACAGCATCCATGGAGAGAGAAACAGAGTTAACCTTCAGATTGATGACCTTTTGTCAGAATTGAAAATGTAATAAAAAACAACTTTGTTAAAAATTCCAGTAAAGGAAGAGGAGAGGGGGAAACAAAGAGAAAGTTTAGGATAGAGTGGAGATCAAAGGAATGCAGTTTACATGACTTCTGTTGGTCCAGTGGGAGTTATGAAGCGATTGAGATAACATTCAGCCTCTGTGAGGTAGATGTCTCGTCCAAAAACAACAGCAATACAACCCCGATCAGCAGATTTGATGACAGTATTATGGTTGTTTCTCAGGGAGCAAAGTGAGTGAATGAGATTGGCAATCCAGAATATCTGAATAACAAGAGCACCTACATAGGGTGGCATAGCATCGCAGCGGTAGAGTTGCTGCCTTATAGCACCAGAGACCCGGGTTCGATCCTGACTACCGGTGCTGTCTTATATGCAATTTGTACGTTCTCCCCGTGACCTGCATGGGTTTTCTCTGGGTGTACTGGTTTCTTCCCACATTCCAAAAATGTACAGGTTTGTAGGTTAATTGGCTTTACTAAAATTGTAAATAGTCCCTAGTGTGTCTGTGTTAGTGTGTGGGAATCATTGGTCGGCACAGACTCGGTGGGCCGAAGGACCTGTTTCCATGCTGTATCTCTAAACTAAACTAACATAGACTCTTATTTATTAACACTAGCTCTGTTAAACCAACAAAGCTCATCTCTACACCACTGAACATAGGAGTAGGCATCCTCTCTGCAAGTTGATCCATGGCTTCCTGATACATAGATCGCAATCAGTGAAGATGGGTGACAAAATATCTTCCAATAATTCTCAACACCAGTGCTCAATGAGGATGTGCTCTTATCCATTTACTGTACTGTCTATAACTGTCTGTCCAAGTTCTGCTCTACTTCTTTTTACAAATTTGCATTTGACACCAACCTATTGAGCCAGATCTCAAACAATGGTGAGATGGATTCAGGAAGGAAAGGGAGAGCTTAATAACACAGTGGCATTTACTTCATGAAATGAGGTGGTGTGCATAGTCGTTATTGACAGCGCCAAAGTGGAAATAGTTGTGAGGTTCAAGAACCGAAGCATAAATATCATCACCAATTTGTCCTGACCCACTACATTGATGGTTCAGCCAAGAAAGCACACCTCAAAAGACTAAAGAAATTCAGCATGTCTCCAACAACTCTTCACAATTTCTACAGTTGTACCGTAGAAAGCATCCTATCAAGATGCATCACAACTTCATTTGGCAATTGCTTCGCAACAGAAATTGCAGGGACTTGTGAATGCAGCCCAGACTATCACATAACCCAACCTCTCCCCAATGACTCCATCTACAATTCCAGCTGCATTGGTAAAGCAGTCAACATAATTAAGGTTCACCTAGCCCCTGGCCATTCCCCCTTTTCTACTCACCATTCAGGCAGAAGATACAAAAACTTAAAACCCCTACCACCAGATTCAGGAACAGCTTCTTGCTCGCTATTGTCAGGCTACTGACAATGGGCGGCCACGGTGGCGCAGCGGTAGAGTTGCTGCCTTATAGCGCTTGCAGCGCCGGAGACCGAAGCATGATTCCCACTGCGGGCGCTGTCTGTAGGGAGTTTGTATGTTCTCCCCGTGACCACGTGGGTTTTCTCCGAGATCTTCGGTTTCCTCTCACACTCCAAAGACGAACAGGTCTGTAGGAAAATTGGCTTGGTGTATGTGTAAACTGTCCCTTGTGTGTGTAAGATAGTGTTAATATGTGGGGATCGCTGGTCGGTGTGAGCTCGGTGGGCCGAAGGGCCTGGTTCTGTGCTGTAACTCTGAACTAAACTGAATTACTGAATAGTTCCCTTAAAAACCAAGGATGTAGTCCCAATCTCCCAACATGTCTCAACGTGGCCTTTGCATTCTACTTTTCATCTGCACTTTGTTTGTAACTGTAAAACCATAACACTGTAGCATACTCCAGCACTTTGTGTAGATCTACTATATTCTGCACTCTGGTAATTTTTGCCGTTGTATTTGTGTATGATTAGGTTGTACTCATGTATGATATAGGAGCTGGGAGGTTCTGCTGCAGTTGTACAGGGCTTTGGTGAGACCGCACCTGGAGTATTGTGTACAGTTTTGGTCTCCTAATCTGAGGAAAGGCATTCTAGCCTTAGAGGGAGTACAGAGAAGGTTCACCAGATTGATCCCTGGGATGGCAGGACTTTCATATGAAGAAAGACTGGATAGACTAGGCTTATACTCGCTGGAATTTAGAAGACTGAGGGGGGATCTTATTGAAACATATAAAATTCTGAAGAAGGGTCTCGACCCGAAACGTCACCCATTCCTTCTCTCCCGAGATGCTGCCTGACCTGCTGAGTTACTCCAGCATTTTGTGAATAAAATTCTTAAGGGGTTGGAGAGGCTAGATGCGGGAAGATTGTTCCCGATGTTGGGGAAGTCCAGAACAAGGGGTCACAGCTTAAAGATAAAGGGGAATTCTTTTAGGACTGAGATGAGAAAACATTTCTTCACACAGAGAGTGGTGAGTCTGTGGAATTCACTGCCACAGAAGGTAGTTGAGGCCAGTTCATTGGCTATATTTAAGAGGGAGTTAGATGTGGCCCTTGTGGCTAAAGAGATCAGGGGGTATGGAGAGAAGGCAGGTACAGGTTACTGAGCTGGATGATCAGCCATGATCATATTGAATGGCGGTGCAGGCTCGAAGAGCCGAATGGCCTACTCCTGCACCTATTTTTTATGTTTCTATGTTTCTATGATTTGACTGGATAACATGCAAAGTTTTACACAGTAAATAATAATAATAATAATAATAATAATAATAATAATAATAATAATAATAATAATAATAATAATAATAATAATAATAATAATAATAATAATAATAATAATAATAATAATAATAATAATAATAATAATAATAATAATAATAATAATAATAATAATAATAATAAACCAATATACCAATTTTGCATTAGTAATTAGTGATGTCTGGAACTAGTGATGGTGAATGAAGACAAAGACAGCAAAGGAGAGTGGAACAACATCAGTAACATGTGCTTAGAATTCTTTGGGACTGGGATGTGGTGCAGCCATGGTTTGGGAATGATGGAGCTACAGAGACAAGGATTAGAAGAGAGAGAGAGAAAACACAGCAGGCAGTTAGATGGAGAGAGGGTAGATATAATGTCAGAGGAGAGTGAAGGGGATAAAAATGATGCAGTGATCATTGCATTTTAAAAGGAACCAAAACATGTCCTTTGTTGAAGTGCCAAATAGAGAGAAGAATGCTGTGAATCTGCGTGCCAGGAGATTTTGGGGGTCTTTTATTTCAGATTTCCAGCAATCGCAGTGCTTCCACAACTCACAGTTCCAGCACTGCTATTTTTTTTTATTTTTTTTTAATCGCTCTGTCCTCCTTTACCTCACCCTATTTACGCATCCACAAGATTGATCAGCTACACCTAGATAACTGCAATATAAATGAGCTATTTATATTGGTAAAATAAATATATCATTGGCTTTCCTAATCATTCAGTGGACTTGTACATTAACTTACTATGATTTATATGCAAGGACACCCAGATCATGATGAATCCCAACATTCAACATTTGAGATGTTAAAATGACATTGACTTCCACTCAAATCTGTAAATTATTCATAATTTTATTTGGCAGTATGAAATGTAACCTTTAGGTGGACAGATGCACTGACATGTTTGATATCTGCATATTTGTTATCTTATCATGCCAAAGATTGTAATTCTAATGACCCTGGGGAGATGGCTGAACAATGATAATGAGCATATTCATTTAAACAGATCACACCAAAGATGGTGCTCTTTTCCCTTGCCCTCAATATGAGTGCCCTATGAAATTACACCCGATGGTAGGCATGAGAGCTATACTATTCATTATCCCTTTAAAGTCACCTTGATGTTTCAATGATTGACATATATCCTACAGCAACATCTTGGGAGGACTACCTGCTTTGACAGTTTTGAGAAATACAGATTTGCTATGCAAGGTTAAAATATCAGCTAAGTGTGGGGATGATTAATCTCTTTTATAAATTTTGAAATTGAAGCAGGTCCTAGACTACTAGCATTGTAAGAAGATTATGACCTTCAATAAGACTGTATTATCAGTCCAACTAAAGGTCATAATATTCTTCAATTTTCAATAGCCCTATTCAATTTATCTCATTTAAAAATGCAAACACTGACATTTTTCATCATTTTATTCTTAGATTATCATAAAATGTTTTATTTTTTAATTCATTTGCATTCATTCCCATCACAAGAGCTAACATGACGTTCTCACAATGTTAAAAGTATACCCAGATACATATTTAGATATTACTGGACGACCCGTGGACGTGTTGGGCCCGGCAACCCTCCCCCAACTGCGCACATGCAAATACCGGGCCCGGCAACCCACCCCCAACTGCGCAGGCGCGGCTGCCGTGGTGAGGGAGCCATTCACTCACCCGGGCGGCCATCGTGGCAGCCAGCACCAGGAGAGCGGGCACACGGCGCTGCCCCATGTTCGTCCTGCCGGCCTCTTTGACCTTATCTCTCCCGTAGCGCTGCACCACGGGAGGAAGGTCAGGCGCAGGGCACGCCAGGACAGGCGCCGGTGCTCCCGGCACAGCTGTGCAGACGCACCGCCGCTGGGCCCAGCAACCCTCCCCGTTGTGATGCCATGTTAGATCAAAATGGCGATCTCAAAATGGCGATCTCATATATGACCCATTGGGTTCCCATTTTGACGCCGTACACTGAAGTATTAGATCAAAATGACTTGTCCCATTAACAGTGTAAAGTTTATTCAAACTTACAAAGTGAATTACTGTTAAAATATAACAAAACATAATACTGCACACTGCAGGCGAATGGTGAGTAAGGTGGATCTAAAATTGTTGTGCTATCCTGTACCGTTTTGGCTGTATTTTGGGAACATGCATACATACATACATATATATATACAAAAAACGGAAAAAGTTATCATGCTCTGCATAACAAGGCAAGAATGGTTCCATTACAATTTTTAAACATGTTTACACAATCACAATCATACTTCATTAGCCAAGTATGTTTTGCAACATACAAGGAATGTCATTTGTCATACAGTCATAATAATAAAAAGCAACAGGACACACAAAATACATTTTAACATGATCATCCACCACAGAGACTCCTCCACATTCCTCACTGTGATGGAAGGGGAAAAAAACTTCAATCTCCCCCTTCTTTGTCCTCCAGCACTCGGGGGCCTATAACCTTCCGTTGACGAGACGATCTTGACTCCCGTAGCTAGCGGTAGGCCTTCCTCGTCGGGGCGGTCAAGCTCCTGTATCGGGGGGGGGGGGGTATTATCAGCTCCCCTGTGCCGGGCGATCTACCCCGGGTCGGGGCTTGTCGAACGTTATACGGCTTGGAGCTCCCGACCGGTCTCAACCCGAAACTGTGATCTCCTTGATGTTAAAGTCTGCAGGCCGCGTTGGAGCGTCGATCCAGGCAAGGAATCGCATGCTCAGATGTAAAGTCCACAGCCCCGCGGGGATGCAAAGTCAGTCCCATCGATGTTAAACTAAAGATTAAGTTTACGCAAAATAACCCAGGAAAAAAAGCAAATGAAAAACTGACAGTTGTGGTGACAGAAGTAATGATAATATTTTCTGAAAAAATGTTCATGGAAATGAATAGTCAAGGTACAAGGGTAGAGTGGGGTGGGGGGGGGGGGTGCTGGGGGGAATAATATATCAGTAATTGATTGATTATTAAGAATAGATTTAAACATTTGAAGAGAGACTGAGGAAATTTGTCACGAATTCTGCCTTGACACAAGTTCAATCAGTCATAGACAATAGACAATAGACAATAGGTGCAGGAGGAGGCCATTCAGCCCTTCGAGCCAGCACCACCATTCAATGTGATCATGGCTGATCATTCTCAATCAGTACCCCGTTCCTGCCTTCTCCCCATACTCCCTGACTCTGCTATCCTTAAGAGCTCTATTGAATGTATTCAGAGAATTGGCCTCCACTGCCTTCTGAGGCAGAGAATTCCACAGATTTACAACTCTCTGACTGAAAAGGTTTTTCCTCATCTCCGTTCTAAACGGCCTACCCCTTAATCTTAAACTGTGGCCCCTGGTTCTGGACTCCCCCAACATTGGGAACATGTTTCCTGCCTCTAACGTGTCCAACCCCTTAATAATCTTACATGTTTCGATAAGATCCTCTCTCATCCTTCTAAATTCCAGTGTATACAAGCCTAGTCGCTCCAGTCTTTCAACATACGACAGTCCCGCCATTCCGGGAATTAACCTAGTAAACCTACGCTGCACGCCCTCAACAGCAAGAATATCCTTCCTCAAATTTGGAGACCAAATCTAGAGACCATATAGGAAGATTAATTGTCTTATATAGTATTTAAACAACACATATAATCCACTTTCATTTATCTCCTGATCATCGAGTCATAGAGTCATGCTGCATGGTAACAGGCTCTGCAGCTCAATTTGCCCATGCCTACCAAGGTGCCTCTTCTACATTGTCACACCTGGCCCATATCCTTCTAAACCTTTCCTATGTACCTATCCAAATAACTTTTAAATATTTTAAATGTTGTTATAGTTCCTGCCTCAACTACCTCCTCTGGCAGCTCGTTCCATATACCTGCAACTCTCTATGTGAAAAGGTTACCCCTCAGATTCCTATTAAATCTATCCCCTTTCACCTTAAACCTATACCCCCTGGTTCTTGATTTCCCTACTCTGGGTAAAGTACTTTGTGCTTCTACCCTACCTATTCTCCTTGCTCTGAAACACCTCTGGAATATCACCCCTCATCATCCTGCACTCCAGGGGACAAAATCCTATTCTTCCCAATCTCTCTCTATAGGTCAGGCCTTCAGGTCCTGATGACATCCTTGTAAATCTTCTCTACAGTCTTTCCAGCTTAAAAACATCTTTCCTATTAGGAAGGTGACCAAAACTGAACACAATACTCCAAATATGGTCTCTCCTAACGCAGGAGAATGATGTGAAAGTTTATCAATGAAACATTCCTGTAATCTGAACCAGAGTTTCAGACATGAAGTTCCCATAGTTCTTCAAATTTAAATGTTAAGCAGACCAAGTTAATATTATCTGAGATATCACTTGGTTTTTAGACATTTTATTCTCCAGAGCACAAAACATGCAGATGACCAAGTATGGGGAGAGTCACTAGATGCAGTCAATTCAACTTCAACGTATGTTAGCTACCTGCATAAAAACAGACCGTGAATGAAGTAGCTTATCACCATCTTCTTATTAAATAGAGAAAAGGAGATTAGCTCCATTACGTGTCCACAGGGAAGAGAATTGCTTCCTCTCTAGTGCAGAAACGAAGAACTGCAGATGCTGGTTTATACCAAAGATAGACACACAAAGTCATGTCTGGCAGCATCTCTGGAGCAAAAGGATGGATGATGTTTCATGTCAGGAGCCTTCTTCAGACTGACTCGCCTTGAATCGTCACCAATCCTTTTTCTCCAGAGATGCTGCAAGACCCCTGAGTTATGCCAGCATTTTGTGTCTATCTTACCTTCCCTTTCCTATAGCATGTAAACTTTCCATGCAAACATTGCGTTTGAACAAGAAAGAGTTTGGGTAAAATTGTGGTTAAAAAATTGAGAGGCAAATAAAAAGTACAAAAAGCTCGAGGGACATTTATTTATACAGTGACTAAGTAAACAGGAATAATGCAAGACAAATTCATGGAATTCATAGGAGATGGTGAGATTAATATGTTGAGGAACCAAAAAGGGATCAGGTTCTTTTGAAACTGATCTTCGAACATAGATACATAGAAAATAGGTGCAAGAGTAGGCCATTTGGCCCTTCGAGCCAGCACCACCATTTAATGTGATCATAGCTGATCATCCACAATCAGTACCCCATTCCTGCCTTCTCCCCATATCCCTTGATTCCACTAACCCTAAGAGCTCTATCTAACTCTCTTTTGAATGCATCCAGTGGATCGCCCTCCACTGCCTTCTGAGGCAGGGAATTCCACAAATTCGCAACTCTCTGATAGAACATAGAACAGTACAACACAGGAACTGGCCCTGCAGTCCACAATATCTGTGCTGGACATAATGCCAAGATTAAATAATCTCATCTACCGGCACATAATCCATGTCACTTTATTCCCTGCATATCTAAATGCCTATCTAAAAACCTCTTAAACGCCACTATGGTGTCTGTCTTCACCAACATTCCTGGCAATGTGTTCCAGGCACCCAACATCCTCTGTGTAAAAGACTTGTCCCACACATTTCCTTTATACTTTGGCCCTCTCACCTCAAAGCTGTGCTCCTTTGCCTTTTACATTTCTGCCCTTGGAAAAAAGTTCTGACCGTCTACCCTCTCAATGTCTCTCATAACTTCGATCAGGTCTCGCCTCACCCTGCAACACTCTAGAGAATACAATCCAAGTTTATTTACCCTATCCTTGTAGCTAATACCCCCTAATCCAGTAGCATTCTGGTAAACATCTTCTGTACCCTCTCCATAGCTTAAATATCCTTTCTGTATTGGGGCAAGCAGAACTCCATGCAATACACCAAATGCAACAATCCAAAGTCTTAGATAGTTACACTATGATTTTCTGGCTATTATACTCAACGCCCTGACCAATTAAGGTGTGCTTACCTTGCACCTTCTTTACCACCCTATCTACTTGTGCTATCACTTTCAGCAAGCTATGGACCTGGACCTCAAGAAACCTCTGAACGTCAATACGATTAATGGTCTTGCTATTAACCAAATACCTTCCCCTTACATTTGATTTTCCATAGAGCAACAGCTCACACTTACTCGGTTTACACTCCATCTGCCATTTTCCCCCCATTTCTGTAGCTGATCCATAACCCACTGTATATTCTGGCAGCCTTCCTCACTGTACGCAACTCCAGCAATCTTGGTACTGACAGCAAACCTACAGAATACAGAATAGCTTTATTGTCATTCGTTTTACCGAACAAAATTAATTTGCCAGCAGTCACAGAGAAAAAAAAAGAAAAAAAGAAGAAGAAAAAAAGAAAAAAACACAAGACACACAACCCCAACACAAACATCCATCACCAGTGACTCCAAACACCCCCTCACTGTGACGGAGGCAAAAAAACTTCCTCTCTTCCCCCATGCCCCTCCCACGGACAGACAGCTCGACCCCTACCGAAGCGACCGACCCGCACAGCCCCCGCAAGGAGTTGAAAGGTCCCGCTAACTAACCCATCTCCATTCCCGTCTAAGTAATTTATTTACATCATAAATAATTGTCTTCATATTGCGAATAGAAAGGGTTAATTTATGATGTGGTAGTTAAGGAGCCTTGGTGTAAAATTATAAGATAGTCCTATATTAAAAAATGCAAAGTGATTTAGTTCAATCTGAAATTTGTGTCTTAAATCTGAATAAAACAAACTACAAAAGTGGAGGTGCAAATTTAGTTTGTTAGTTTAGTTTAGTTTAGTTTAGAGATACAGCATGGAAACAGGCCCTTCGGCCGACCGAGTCCGCACTGACCAGCGATCCCTGCACATTTAACACAAGCCTACACACACTAGGGATAATTTACACTTATACCAAGTATACAAACGCAACCCAATTAGCCTACAAACCTGTACGCCTTGAGTGTGGGAGGAAACCGAAGATCTCGGAGAAAACCCACACTGTCACAGGGGGATCGTACAAACTTTGTACAGATAGCACCCATAGTCGGGATTGAACCCGGGTCTCTGCAAGAGCTGTAAGGCAGCAATTCTACCTCTGCACCATAGTGCTGCCACAGTAGTTGGTTACACTGGATTGGGAAACTTCTTTAAAAGATACCGCAATCAAGAAAAACTAACATTCAAAGAATTAATACCAGGTTATAAATAACATATATCCTGTTATGGCAAAATAAATTGCAAAACTGTTCCATGGTAGGTTACATAGCTACTGTAAGGGGATGTGGGATGAATGAAAGGAGATGACTGTCAGATTAGTGTAAATGCATGCTGGGTGATCAGCAGAGGCTTGGTGGGCCGAAAGGCCTGTTTCTGAGCTTCATGTCTCTATGACTGAAACACGGTGACAGGTTTCCAAATGAATAAGTAAGTTTGTCACCGGGCTATGATTTTTGACAAAATGCACACTTACCACAATTACTATGAATTCAATTATGACAGCTGGATTATTATTTAGGATCTCAATAGATGCGTGCACAATAAATTGTCAGATTCATGCAGAATTTTGATCATTGTAGTAACATGCAACCATAGTTTATCAGAAAGATCATCTGTTCAGTGTTTTACATTCTTCTGTCCTCAAGAATATGAACACCTTAATATCAGCTATGATCTATATGCACATTCATTCCAGAGTGCAAGAACACTGAACAAGCTGTGAACTTATGTGCTTCTCTGGGAATAAGGATCGATATGAAAAATATCACCAGCAGCACTGAAAAAAAGTAGTTACTAAACCAAATAAAGTATTGATGCAATTTATTGTGATGCCATTTAGAAAATGTATCTTCATCTAAAATAGTACCACAATATTTATTAGTTATGACTAGATGAAGATTGTGAACATAGTAAACAGACAGGCATCAAATTGCAAAAGCTTAAAGTATATTTCATATACTCAGCATCATATCAACTTCAAAATCTTGACTGTTTCTTGCAATTCCCCAGTCTTCCCTTCAATTTTGAATACGCTTTATTTAACCACAGCGCCATGCATGAGCTGTCAAAAAGAAGGACGGGAAGTACAAAAAACATGAATTGCTTTCACATTAGAAAAACTGTAAGCCATTTTGTAAAGATTGAAATGAGCGATGCTAACAATAAGGGCAGCATAATTGCGCAGCAGGAGAGCTGGCTCACAGCACCAGAGACAGGGGTTCAAACGGGTGTTGTCTGTGCAGAGTTTGTACCTTTTCCAGGGACTCCATGGGTTTACTCTGGGTGCTCTGGTTTCCTCCCACATCCCAAAGACGTGCACGTTTGTAGGTTAATGGCTTCTGTAAAATGCCCCTTAGTGTGTAGGATGGGAAAAGGGGGATAATATATAACTGGTGTACATGTGATCGATGGGCCAAAAGGCCCATTCCCATGCTGTACCTCTAACCTAAATTGAAGAAAAATATCTTAGAAAAATATTTGACTAATCCTAGCATTCTCCATTAATAACTGTTCCATAAAGCACATAGCCAGTAATTATTCTGGCTGCAAAATTATTTTATCTACCACAGAGGTGAATTTCAATACTCATACAAAAATTAAAAAACTAACAAGACCCCTAATATTTGTGTTTGTTTAGATCTAAAGGAATTCAATATAAAGATGAGGGCTCATTGTTCGGTTTTGGTACATACGATAATAAAGTCAAGTCAAGTCAAAGTCAAAGTCAAAGTCAACTTTATTGTCAATTTTCAGTTAGTTTACACAGACAGAAAATCGAAATACCGTTTCCCACAATCCCGAGGAATAAAGTGCATTAAATTAAGTTAAAATTAAAAAGGCACAGCAAACAACAATCAATATAAAATATAGTCACTTCAATGAAAAAAAGATGAAGATGAATATATTACAATAAAAAATAATGAACAGTAGTGCAAAGCCTGTCCATAGCAGTGTTAAAAAAAGTGTCTGGTGCTGGATGTGCGTGTGTGTGGGGTGTTAAAGTCCAGGTCCAATGGGGGCAGGGGAGAGAGGAGGGAGGGAGGGGAGAGAGTTCAGCATCCTGACAGCCTGGTGGAAAAAACTGTTCTTTAGTCGGGTGGTGCTCGACCTCAGGCTGCGAAACCTTCTCCCTGAAGGCAGGAGGGTGAAGAGGCTGTTGGAGGGGTGGGAGGGGTCACCCACAATGCTCAATGCTTTGCGGGTGAGGCGGGTGGTGTAAAGGACCAGGAGTGTTGGGAGTGAGGCGCCAGTGATCCTCTCAGCAGTGTTCACTATGCGCTGCAGGGTCTTACGGCTGGAGGCTGTGCAGCTTCCGAACCACACAGTGATGCAGCTGCTGAGGATGCTCTCAATGGCGCCTCGATAAAAGTGTACATGATGGGTGTGGGGGCTCCCGCTCTCTTCAGTTTGCGGAGGAAGTAGAGGCGCTGCTGGGCTTTCTTGGCGATGGACGTGGTGTTGTTGCTCCAGGACAGATCCTCGGTGATGTTCACCCCCAGGAATTTGGTGCTGCTCACCTGCTCCACAGCAGCACCATTGATGGTCAGTGGGTGGGGGTGTTGGGTGTGCGTTCTCCTGAAGTCGACAACAATCTCCTTTGTTTTCTCCACATTCAGGAAGAGATTGTTGTCTGTGCACCACGCGGCCAGCTGGTTCACCTCCTTCCTGTAATGGGTCTCGTCGTTGTTGCTGATGAGACCCACCACGGTTGTGTCGTCCGCAAACTTGACGAAGTGGTTGGAGCTGTGGGTGGGTGTGCAGTCGTGGGTCAGCAAGGTGAAGAGCAGGGGGCTTAACACACATCCTTGTGGGGCCCCCATACTCAGCGTGATGGTGTCCGATGTGTTGCTGCCGACCCGAACAGACTGGGGTCTGGCAGTGAGGAAGTCCAGCAGCCAGTTGCAGAGAAAACACACTTGACTCTTGATTCTCTTAAATCTTGAGCCTCAGTTAGACTGGGCATCAATGGCTACATTTGGAGTGTCATGTACAATTTTGGTCTCCTTATTTAGAAAAGGATGAAAATGTTTGAGACAGTTCAAATGTGATTTACTTGATTGATACCTGGAATAACAGTTACCTCATGAGAAGAGACTGGACACACTAAGCTTGAATCTGCTGGAATTTAGAAGAATGAGTGGTGACTTCATTGTAACATGTAAGATTCACAAGAGACTTGATAGAGTACATGTGGAGAGGATGTTTCTTCTCCAAAAGTCGTGGGTCCATTGTAATTTCTTTGATCAAAGCAATAGAAGCAGCCTTTGAATATTACTGATGCAGACATAGCTATATATTTGATAAGCAAGTGGTCGAAACATTGCAGAAGATAGACACAATATGCTGGAATAACTCAGTGGGTCAGGCAGCATCTCTGGAGAAATAAAAAATGATGTTTCAGGTCAGAACCATTCTTCAGACTTCATCATTTCATAAGTTATAGGAGCAGAATTAGTCTAGTAGACAGGGCCACAACACCTTCACAATGGCTGTCCTTGAAATAATTACCAATTTCCTTAGAGAGCATGTCTGTTGCTAAGAAGGATGGACTACTGCTCCTGATTTGTATCTGCACATTCTTAAAACACAAATACCATAAAACATTATACTTTGCACTGCACTCAAGGTGGTATCCAGATTTGACTGAAAGATCTCTCGTTCTTGTCAGGCAGGGTCTCAGTCACATAACCATGCACTGAACAATAATATTACAAAACTCCAATAATAGGGTGGTACGGTGGCACAGCAGTAGAGTTGCTGCCTTACAGTGCCACAGACCAAGGTGTGATCCTGACTACAGATGCTGTCAGTGTGGAGCTCGTACATTCTCCATGTGACCTGCTTGGGTTTTCTCCGTGTTCTCTGGTTTCCTCACACACTCCAAAGACGTGCAGGTTTATAGGTTATTTGGCTTGGTAGAATTGTAAAATTGTCCCTAATGAGTAGGACAGTGTAAGTGTGTGGGGATTGCTGGTAGGCGTGGACTTGGTGGGCCGAAGGGCCTGTTTCCGCACTGCATTTCTAAACTAAACTAAACAGTGTTTTCCTAATTACTGAGTGCTAAATCCTGAACCAATATTTCACAATGACGGAGTCTTGTTGAATGCTGGCAGAGATCCAGATTTACATACACCTGATCGCTAAAGCACAACATACTGGTTGTTGTGGAGCAATGGCTCTGATATTCAGTGATCTATAGAGAAGAAACCCCGATTTATTGATACTTTGACCTGAGTATTTGCATGAATAAGATGGAGAGGTGCAAGCAAGTTCGGTACATCAAGGTTGACAGAGAACACACCAAACTGAAAAGAAGTGACACTGGGAAGAAGTTGTAAGAGTGCTTAGTGTCAAATGCAAGCCTCCAAGGCCCTAGAAGCAATGGTACAATCATTATTCTGTTACTCGTACACCACTGGAAACACATAAACATTCAGTGCACATCTTTGGAATGTGGGAGGAAACCAGAACACCTGGAGAAAACCCATGCGGTCACAGGGAGAATGTGCAAACTTCACACAGAGAGCACTCAAGGTCAGGATTGAACCCGCTTCTGTATGGAGTTTATATGTATAAACTCCATACAGACAGCACCGCATACATGCATTTTGAATGATATCTGCAGCAATGGAATATAAAATCGCCAAATATTACCAGGTTAACGCATTTATTTAAGATCAAAGTCAATGGTCGGTCTGCAAGACAATATTCGGTACATTGTGAGTCTGTTAAAATGCCACTTCAAATAAAATACTTAACATAATTCTTTTGTTTAAATGCAATTGTATCTTAAAGTTCTTCAGAGGAAGGTGATAGGATTTCTAGGTTGATAAAGTGTATCTGAAAAATCCCACCACTTGCAGCTGACCAAGTGAATTTATCCATGTATCTAAAGGCTGCCTTATTCACAAAACTAATTGTAACATGGCCGCAGAATTAAGATTCAACATTTAACAAACCATGCAATTTTTCTTCAGGTGCATTGTCACCTGCCACTTAATATCAGCACATTCAGCATAGCTTCTGAGTGATATTCTCATGCTCTTCACTCAGTTGTCCAATGAATCTGCCAAGGATTCTGTTGATCCATCCACCCACGTGAATTAAAAAGTATCTAAGACTTCAACCAAAAGTCAGAAATGCTTTAGATGTAGGAACATAGAAAATAGGAACAGGTGTGGGTTGTCTAGTACTTTGAGTTTGTTCCATGCCAACTAACGACCACCCATACACTAGTTCTACCACATACTCGAGACAATTTACAGAAGCCAATTAACCTACAAACCTGCACATCTTTGGAATGTGGGAGGAAACCAGAACACCTGGAGAAAACCCATGCGGTCACAGGGAGAATGTGCAAACTTCGCACAGAGAGCACTCAAGGTCAGGATTGAACCCGCTTCTGTATGGAGTTTATATGTATAAACTCCATACAGACAGCACCTGTAGTCAAAATTGAACCCGGGTCTCTGGTGCTGTACGACAGCAACTCTACCGCCATGCCACACTAAATTATCTGTACTAATATTTATTCCCATTCTTTTTTCATCCTCCTGGATACCTCAAAATTCCTCTCTTTCTTAAATATATTTGGCAACTTGATTACCACTGTCCTCTGTAATAGAGAATTCCACAGTTTCATCCTCACCATGTTCCTAAGCATCTAAATCCTTACCCTGAGTCTGTTACCTCTTGCTCCAGGGAAACGTCCTCCTTGTACCCAAGCCTGTCAGAATTCTGCACAATTCAATGAGATTCCACCCCCCTCACTTCCTTCAATTCTTTTGAATTCCAGCAAATACGGGCCTAGTTCGCTCAACCTCTCCTCTTACATCACTCCTAGCATATTTTCCATGTTTCCCTAAGGCACAGAAGAAGGTCAATTCAGCCCATCTGCTCTATGGCAGATGATACAAGGCCTTCTATGCCCGCACCTCCAGACTCAGGAACAGCTTCATCCCCAGGGCCATAGCTGCTATGAACCGGTCCTGCTGAGCCGGATGGCCACAACGCATAGATCAACTTGCACTTTACCCTGTCCAAAACTGTTACAACTGTTCGTTTCGTTGGGTTGCTGCTGTCTAAATTACCTAAATTATTGCATCGCATGGGAGGCGCATTCCCAATCTCGTTGTACCCCTGGGTACAATGACAATAAAGATATATTGTATTGTATTGTATTGTATTGTAATGCTGGCATTCAGGGCAACCTCATTCCCCCATTAATTTTCCCTGCAACCTATTCTTCCCATATTCTCATCACCTTCCTATATGTTTCCCACTCACCTACATATGAGGGACAATTTGCAGATACCAATTAACTGCCAATCCACATTACTTTGGGATGCGAAAAGAAACTATAACATCCCAGGAAAAATTCATGCCAGTCCAGGTATCTCTCTTGTGAAACTTTGCTGCATTCCCTCCATGGCAATTTGGTTGTTTAAAAAAAATATATACTAAAGTTATTTTTGTGGTTTGTTATTGTGTTTACCAAGTACTATGTTTACATATCTATTGTGCTGCTGCAAGTAAGAATGTCATTGTTCTGTTGTGGGACATCTGACAATAAAACACTCTTGAGTCTTCATATATTTTCTAAGGTAAAGAAGACAAAACTCAGCACAATTGCCTGTGTTCTAACTACAAACACCCACCGATTTATTACATCTATCAACGTCTCAAATTGACAAAAATCTGTCAATTGCAAGTTTAAAATTAACAATTGATTTAACATCATTTGTGTAAGAATGCTCTTTCTAAGCAGAAGATAAATACATGAGAGAGAAATGGGCAAAAGGATACGATCATTGTGTCAGACAAACTAAGTAAGAAGAGGTTTGAGTGGAGTATAAATACTGGTAAAGTATAGCTGAATGCTTAATATAACTAAATGTATTTCTACAAATCATTTTTGTTTGTCCCTGTTCGAATAGAGGCTGTAATAAATTCCGAAGTTAAATGGTCCTTGTGGAACCCAAATTAAATATTAATGAACAAATTTTTGATGAGGGTTATTTGCTGGCACTATTAGTAATAGCTTCAGTCACTTTGCTGACGATGAGGAAAGGGTGGTAGAATGGGAACTAGCTGGATTAAACGTGTCTCTGGTATATAAATGCATAAAACCTTGTTTAAGCAGGCAAGAATTTAATTCCCTTCCAGGTGGACACCTGCAGGAAAATGAGATAGATGCGTCAATCCAGTTTGACAAGGTTGCTGGAAGTTCAAATGATAATAGTTCCATTTGACACTGTGTGCTTCATTGCACAAGCCACTATCTACATGAAATGGAAAAAAAACTCCCATTTGCCCAGAATAATCAGCACATCTTTCATTCACAGTGTTATGCAGGTCAATACTCTACACCTCACAGTTATCAAAAAAGTGTAAATTGTATCTGCAGCAAGGTTTCAATCAGTAGGCAACGGTAGCATCCAACCTGACCAAAGTTTGTGGTCGATTTATTTTTTAACCCCCAGTCACATTCATAAGCAAAAAAAATCCACAAACTGCTGGAGTAACTCAGCAGGCCAAGCAGCATCTCTGGAGAACATGGATAGGTGTTGTTTTTGGTCAGAATGGGTGATGTTTCGGGCTGGGATGGTCCTGAACCCAAACATCACCTCTCCATGTTCTCCAGAGCCGCTGCCTGACGGGTGGAGGTACTCCAGCACTTACATAGATAATAATAATAATAATAATAATAATAATAATAATAATAATAATAATAATAATAATAATAATAATAATAATAATAATAATAATAATAATAATAATAATAATAATAATAATAATACATTTATTTTATATAGCGCTTTTCAAGATACTCAAAGATACTTTACAAAGCGAACAAGACATAAAAACAAACAAACAAACTAAAGATTTGTCCTGACGGATGTATTTGTCCAGATACATTGAAAATAGGTGCATTTGGCCCTTCTAGCCAGCACCACCATTCAATGTGATCATGCCTTTTTAGTTTTTTTTTGTAAACCAGCATTTGCTGGTCCTTGTTCCTCGTAGTAGCAGCAAGCCAACTGCACAACAGAAACTGGTTAAAAGCAGTAGTCCACCAGAGGTCATAGTTCAAAGTTATCTAGATGCCATCCACCATCAGAGAGGTCTCATCAGCACGTTATTCAGTTAGGAGGGATGGGTTTAGAACTGAAAAGAAAGAAAGGAGGCTGGAGGCTGGAGCAGGTTGGGTCCATGTGTATATGCAGGGAATAGAGCAATATGGATTATGTGCAGGTAGATAAGAGATGGTCTTGCCATCATGTTTGGCACTGACATTGTGGGCCAAAGGGCTTGTTCTTATGCTGTACTGTTCTATGGTACCAAAGTCCATTTGATCTATTGGTAATATTGTAATATTGGAAACACAGCAACCAATTTGTACCGAGCAACCTCCCAGAGCATGATGTGAAAATGAAGAGATCATTTGTTTTAGATGCTGAGTGAGGGGTAAAAGCGAGCCAGGGTTTTGGGGAAACCCCCACTGTTCTTCTTTGTGATAGAACCATCAGCAACAGGTTTTAATCAGGCCTTTAGCAGCCAACCGTAGCATGCAACCTGATCAAAGTTTGTAGTTGTTTTGTTTTTAACTCCCAGCCTCATTTGTAAGCAGTCAGTCAACTGCCCATCAGAAACAAGTTAAAAGCAGCAGTGTGCCAGAGGTCAAAATATAGATCGAATCATAGAGTCATCTTATTCAAAAGACAGCACTACCTCTCTCTGTACTGCACAGAAGCATCAGTGTACATGTTTACACTCAGGCTACATTTTCACAGTCAATTCTCTGGAATCACTGTATCACACAGCCCAGAAGCAGATCCATTGGCCCACTGCTTCCATTTTGACCATCAAGTGCCCATCTATATTAACCCCATTTACTGGCACTTGGTTCATGACCTTCCTTGCCCGTGATCACCTAGTTATTTCTTCAATGTTGAGAGAATCACTGCCTCCAGCTTCCTCTCAGGCAATGCATTTCAAATTCCAACCATCCCCCAGGAGAAAATATTCTTCTTTATATCCCCTTGTGGCATTGAAAATGACGCAGGGGTTGGCAGTGATCACACTGACACTCACAGGAGGGTGAACTCACCCTGATATGTGTAGGAAGGAACTGCAGATGCTGGTTTAAACCGAAGATAGGCACAAAATCCTGGTGTACTCAGCAGGACCAGTAGCATCTCTGGAGAGAAGGAATGGGTGACATTTCAGGTCAAGGCACTTCAGACTGTGAGTCAGGGGAGAGGGAAACGAGAGATATAGATGGTGATGTAGAGAGATATCAAATAAATGAAAGAAAGATGTGCAAAAAAGTAACAATGATAAAGGAAACAGGCCATTGTCAGCTGTTTGCTAGGTGAGAACGAGAAGCTGGTGTGACTTGGGTGGGGGAGGGATGGAGAGAGAGGGAATGCAGGGGTTACTTGAAGTTAGAGAAATCAATATTCATACCGCCGAGTTGTAAGCTGAAATATGAGATGCTGTTCCTCCAATTTGTATTTAGCCTTACTCTGACAATGGAGGAGGCCTAGGACAGAAAGGTCAGAGTGGGAATGGGAAGGGGAATTAAAGTGTTTGGCAACCAGGAGATCAGGTAGGTCCAGGCAGACCTACTCAAATGATATGTTTTATTTACAGTGACAAGGAAGTCCAGGACCACATGGGGGATCTGTCCCTCATTGTCAGAGTGCATGTGCCGTGGCTCTGGTGATTTTGGGCTTGTCCTGGCAGCTCAGTCCTGGTCTCATGGACATGGCAATCTCAGGCTTCTCCCTGCAGTTCACCCTTGCCTCAAGGGGGCGCTGGCAGTCCATGGCCTATCCTGGCACTCAGATTTTCGCTTGAAGAGGTAATCTCTGGCTCAGTCTTTGCTTCTCGGTGTGGTGCAGTCCCTCATTGTCTGCAAGTAGGAAGAGGCACTGACATCTCAGGCGTGCCCCAGCCACTCAGTCTTAGCTTCAGTCGAGGCACTGGCTGTCTAGGGCCCCTTCCCAGCAGTAGCACTAGTGGTCTCAGGTTTGTCCCAGTGGCTCAGTCTGCCTTGAACCTGTGACTACTATGGACACAGCTAGGAGATCAGGTAGGTCCAGGTGGACCTACTCACATGATATGTTTCATGTGAGGTCTCCCATCACAGTGAGGTCTCCCATCACAGTGAGGTCTCCCATCACAGTGAGGTCTCCCATCACAGTGAGGTCTCCCATCACAGTGAGGTCTCCCATCACAGTGAGGTCTCCCATCACAGTGAGGTCTCCCAACACAGTGAGGTCTCCCATCACAGTGAGGTCTCCCATCACAGTGAGGTCTCCCATCACAGTGAGGTCTCCCATCACAGTGAGGTCTCCCATCACAGTGAGGTCTCCCATCCTCTCCCTTTTGCCTGAGTCATTTGACGTGATTCAGGAGGGGCAATCTGATGTCAGCTTATTGGACCCAGCCGTTACCAATGATGGTGATAGGGATGAGAGCAGCATCAGAGAGAGGGGGCAGAGTTCACACCCTCTAATCCTCTTACTCCTTAACCCAATGCCATCTAATTGTAATCACCTCTGTTATGGAGAGAAGAAAATACTGCAATCCTCCCTATCTGTGTCCTTCATTATTTTGTGCACCTCTATCACTTCCAGCCTACAACAAGCTGCACTCTAAGGAATGAAAAAAACCCCCGGTGAGTCCCTCTTCATCCTAGGCAACCTCTTAGCAGATCTCCTTGTATTTTTGTATTTGTATTTTTAAAAATTGTATTTTTTCCAGATCAGTCAAGCAATTTCAATACTGACTAGACCAAGTGGACCTGTTGGGCCAAAACCTCTCCTGCATTGGTGCGGCACCCTCTCCTCCCCCACTCCCCCCCTCCCCTCTCCCCTCCATCCCCCTCCCCTCCTCCCCCTACCTTCCACCCCCTCCCTCCACCCCCTCCCTCCACCCACCTCTGCCCTCCCCCTCCGCCTCCTCCCCTCCCCTTCCCCTCTCCACCTCTCCATCCCCCTCAACCCCCCTTATTCCCCTCCTCCTCCCCTCCCTCCCCCTCCCTCCCTCCCCCTCCCTCCCCACTTCCTCCCCCCTTCCCCTCCTTCCTCTTTCCGCCCACTCCATCCCCCTCATCCCCCACCCCCCTCCCTCCCTCCTTCCCCCCCCTCCCTCCCTCCCTTCCTCCCCCCTCTCTCCCTCCCTCTCTCTCCCTCCCTCCCTCCTTCCCTCCTCCCTCCCTCCCAAAGATTTAAACTTTCAAGATTTAAAAACTTTCAAGATTTTAAAAAATATGACACCAATTTCGATGAAACTTCTTCCATTAGCACCAAAGGGACGACGGGCCTAAAATTATCGCGCTATCATGTATTGTTTTGGCTGGAGTTCAGGAACAAACAAACAAACAAACGAGAGTTTTAGTATATAGATATAAACAAAACTGTATATTATTTTCCCAATCTGGTTTCATAATGTTGTATAAAGCTGCACCTTAACTTTCCTGTTCTTACATTCTATGCCCTGGCTAATAAAGGCTGGCATCTTGTCTGCTTTATGTCCTGCCCTATCTACTTCTCCACACCACACATCTTTGGAAAGCTATACCAAGTCATTCTGCTTCTCAATATTCTCTGTGGCCGAATTACCCTACCCTTATTTGATCTTTCAAAATAAATCACTTTGCACTTCTTGGTTTTAAATTCCAAAAACGGGATTTGAACCTAGGATCTTCTATAATTATGATGCTGCCGATCATTGTACAGACAAATACAAACACTGTGCCTGCCTCATTACTTATCATACGAAATATCCTTTGCAGCATCAACATTGTTCTCCTCATTGTCACAGAATTAGGAGTCCGGCTGTTCACTGATAATTCCACAACATTCACCACCTTTCGCAAGTTTTCTAATGAATAAGTTCATGTCAACTCATGCCAGAAGGTCTACGAAAATAACATTGTTCTACAGAAGTGCCCAGCAGTGATCATTTCTAAAAAGAAAAAAAGGCCATCCTCATCTTCTTTACTTTCAAAGGCATTAGCCTTGACAAATCCTTGGCTGTCAACTGCTTGTGGACCAGTATTGATTAGAAGCTCAGCATAACCTGGCGTCCAGCATCTTGGCTGCAATGGCAATACAGAAGCTTTGTACACTACAATGAGTGATTCACATGACCATTCTAAATCCTGAGACTGTCTACAAAATCGAGATGGAATACTTGGTACTTGGATGTTTACAGCTATAACATTGTAGAGATGAATATAATTCAGGGCACAGCAGTCCATCTGAATGGTACATCTATAACACTAGGTCTCCGATATGTATTATTTGTAGCCTGTACTGTAGCAAATCAACAATGTTATTTTGGCAGTACATGCCATTCCTACCACCAAGAAAACAAGAAGAGTGATGTCAGAGAAAACCCAACCTGATTTGAAGATATGCACCATAACTCAGTATCAGAATCTAGGACTTCCCTTTCTTAGCTTAGTTTAGAGATACAGCAAGGAAACAGGCCCTCAGGCTGACCGAGTCGCACTGACCAGTGATCCCTGCACATTAACACTACCATACACACACTAGGGACAATCTTACATTTTATGCCAAGCCAATTAACCTGCAAACCTGTACATCTTTGGACAATCTTACATTTTATACCAAGCCAATTAACCTGCAAACCTGTACATCTTTGGAGTCGACTCTGTTTACTAGTGAAGGTCATAAAACATCCGAACCAAGGGCAACAGGGATAAAATATGTTACCATAGGCTGATGAGTAGAATCAGTGGAAGGGAAGTTCTTGGAAATGTTGTGAGCTGGAAGAGAAGTGGGGGTGGTACAAAAGCTGTTCACTATCTTTTGTCCTTTCTTTTCTGACATTTGTCCAACCATCTGCCAATCACTCTCACACCTGTATCCATGTATCCACTTGCCAGGCTTTGCCCTGCCCCCACCTCTCTTGCAGCTTTCTCCCCCTACTGCAATTAGTCAGAAGAAGGGTCCCAACCCAAAACATTGCCTATCCATGTTCTCCAGAGATGCTGCCTGATCTGAGCCGAGTTACTCTATTTTAAAATATTGAATACCACCCTTGATTAGCTAGGCAGTAGAAATAAAAGAGCAGGGAGGTTATGATGGTATAACGTCATAAAGCATTGGTTACATTGCAAACGGTTCACCAAGATGTTTCTTGGGCTGGAATGTCTCAGCTATGAGGAGAGACTGGAATGATTGAGCTTGTTTACTTGGGAGCAAAAGAATGGGGGATAGACACAAAGTTCTGGAGTAACTCAGCGGGTCAGGCAGCGTCTCTGGAGAAAAATGATGGGTGACCTTTTAGGTCTTCAAATGAACTAACTAGGTGAGCACTTGAAACACTAGGGCAAAGAAGATCATGAACCAAGTGCCAGTAAATGGGGTTAATATAGATACATAATTGATGGCCAACATGTAAGGAGTGGGCCGTAGGGACTAGTTCAAGGACCTGGTACAAAATTATGAGGGGCTTATATAGGGTGGATTATAGGTCATAGATTCTAATGTATAGATTATACATTAGAGGGCAAAAATCTGGCGAAGGTGTTAAGAGGTTTGGAGAGGACCTAAAAAATTATTTATGTTTTTTTTTAATGATTTAATAAATAAATGAATTATAATTTATTAACCCAGAAGGTGGGTGGAACTGGAACTAGAGTCGGCAATGGAGACCGGCCATCTCACAACATCGATCAGCCATCTAGAAGAGTGCTGGGACTGGCAATACATAGAAGGCTGCAGATGAAGCGATGATAAATATGAAAAGTACAGATGGGTATTCAATGGTCAGCACGATCATGATAGGCTGAGGTGCCTGTTTCTGTGTTAAATGACATTTAAAAAAAACATATTTCACTATTCAATCATTCACAATCTCGCGACATTATAATGGTCGTCACAGTCAATTAAGTACTTTGAAACATACTGACATTCAGTACAAAAATCTGCAGAGATTTTACACACAGTCAACAATTTGGCTCTGTGGAATTCATTGAAGGATAACTAAGACCAGGATAGTTGTATAAACTCTTGTACGTTCTCCCCATGACCATGTGGACTTTTCCCGAGATCTTCAGTTTCCTCCCACACTCCAAAGATTTGTAGGTGTGCCGAAGGGCTTGTTTCTCTAAACTAAAACTAAAAAATTTAAACAGTTGACAATGTTATGAGTATTAGTGGTATTCGATGAAATAAATTTGAAAGAGTATTCTTCCCTCATTGAAAATCTGCAATGTCCCCTAAATCGGTAATTGCAAATGTAAGTGAGGTTAGGCAGCATCTGTGGAGGGGGAAACAGAGATCTGATCGAGTTATTAGCACAAAATGTTAACATTTGTTTTTCCACAGATACTCCCTGGCCTGCCAGGCATATCCCGCACTTTGTTTTTATTTGAGTTGTGAATCTGTGGAGTTGTGAATCTGTGGGACTCTCTGCCACAGAAGGCAGCGAGGCCAACTCACTGGATGTTTCCAAGAGAGATATAGCTCTTGAGGCTAACGGAATCAAGTGATATGGGGAGAAAGCAGGAATGGGGTATTGATTTAGGATGAACTGCCATGATCATATTGAAGGGCCGAATGGCCTACTCCTGCACCTATTTTCTCTGTTTCTATTTCAAAACAAGTCATTTGAGCTTGTACAAATGACTTGTGTTATAATGGCCCTTAAAAATATGAGCATGTGTTTCTGTGCTGCACACCATGACATGAAAAATATAAATGTTAACCTTCACTGAAAGAAATAGCCATTACACTAGATGGGTGGTCAATTCACTTTCTCATCTTGTTAATAAAATAGCAATCAACTTGTTCTCTCAGTTGCTCCCTGCCTCAAGAATTGTTTCATATAAAATTACAATGGTTAGAAAATTACATAGTCAACTATCCAGATTTATAGGATATTTTCCGGTGTATTATATCAAGTCAATGGGACTATTTGTTAGTTATTTCATTTCAAGATCCAGGATTTTCTTGTTTCTGTAAGCCGTAGATCAAATGATAATGAAGTGGTAATTACATTCTGATCTGCTAAATATAGAATTCTTGTTAAATCAAATCCTGTTATGCAATATATAGGTGTAAATTTGATTTTGATTGGCTATCTCGAAGATCTAGCTCAGAAAATAATAAACCTGGAATTTATGCCATTAATTTCAAATATAATTTAAAAACTACATTAAAAGATTGATGAGTTTCTTGAGATAACAATTTGAAATTTAAAAAATGCATCAATTTTATTTGAACAGCATATAAAACTAATCTTATCCCAACTTCTGAGCACAAAGAAAATTCAGATGTACTGCATATTAAAAATCAAAGAAGACAATGGAACAAAAGTGTTTTGGGTTCTCCTGCTCTGCTGTGGGAATTTGGTCAGATTCAACACAACCCTAGTGGAAGGGTCTCGACCCAAAACCTCCCGAGATGCTGCCTGACCCACTGAGTTACTCCAGCATTTTCTGTCTACCCTAGTACACATTTTGATAGAACATCCATTGAAATCTGTGTGGGAGTATGGAGAAAATAATAAGAAGACTCAAGCTGGAAAGGTTGCAGAGAAGATATACAAAGATGTTGCCAGGAGTCGATGACCTGAGCTATAGGCAGAGGTTGAGCAGGCTGGGACTCTATTCCTTAGAGTGCAGGACCATGAGGGATGATCTTAAAGAGGTGCACAAAATCATGAGAGGAATAGATTGGGTAGACGCACAGAGTCTCTTGTCCAGAATAGGGGAATCAAGAACCTGAGCACATATCATCATATCATATCATATCATATATATACAGCCGGAAACAGGCCTTTTCAGCCCTCCAAGTCCGTGCCGCCCAGCGATCCCCGTACATTAACACTATCCTACACCCACTAGGGACAATTTTTACATTTACCCAGCCAATTAACCTACATACCTGTACGTCTTTGGAGTGTGGGAGGAAACCGAAGATCTCGGAGAAAACCCACGCAGGTCACGGGGAGAACGTACAAACTCCTTACAGTGCAGCACCCGTAGTCAGGATCGAACCTGAGTCTCCGGCGCTGCATTCGCTGTAAAGCAGCAACTCTACCGCTGCGCTACCGTGCCGCCCCACATAGGTTTAAGGTGCGAGGGGATAGATTCAACAGGAACATGAGGGGTAACTTTTTCACACAAAGAGTGGTGGGTGGATGGAACGAGCTGCCTGAGGAGGTAGTTGAGGCTGATACTATCCCAACGTTTAAGAAACATTTAGACGGGTACATGGATAGTTCAGGTTGAAAGAGATAAGAGCCAAACACAGGCTGGTGCGACTGGTGTAGCCGGGACATGTTGGTCGGTACGGGCAAGTTGAGCCGATGGGCCTGTTTCCACGCTATATGACTCGATGACACAATGACTCCAAGATTGTGACTCAGCAACTCGACTATCTGCAGCACTGTGCCACTCCTACGGCCTAGCATAGTCAAAAATTGCTATATTTTTACATATTGAGGCAATTAAGGGATATGGAATAGTGCAAGGAAGTGGCATTGAAATTAAAACAGTGGCAACTGAGGAAAGGGCATTTGAAGATCAAGAACTCAATTTTGTTGCAACATTCAGCAGTGATCCTTTTCCCTCTGTGCCTCTGAGAACTGGACTACCTAAGGCAGGCATCTCAAGGTTCTGAAGGGATAACACTAATAATGAGTTCACAAAATCTTCCAAATTCAATGGAAAGATGAGCAAAACAATGTCAGTGTCTTCCTCTGGGCTAACATTGCCAGAACTGAGGTGCTAGTTACATTAGTCGTATGCCCAATACTGGACTCCTGAAATGGCTCTCTACTTCGAGCTCTGTTGTGGGAGGATATCTTCAGCTGAAGAGAGAGAGACAGACTCAAGGACATGTTCAAACATTTCCTGAAGAAATTATAAAATTCTGGCTGCTGGAATTTTCTGAACTTGACTGCCCAAAGTGAAGGGTTTTTGGGATGATACTGAGAACCTTAAATCCATGCATTGGGAACATGCAGAAGCACTGCGTAAGTGGCAGAACTAACAAACAACCTGCAAAATACCTGCTCAATCATTCACCTCTTTGCCTATCTGTGAAATGGTTTGTGGTTTTCATGTTGGTTCCATCACCATCTCAGAATATACAAAATCCTAGTGAGAGCAAACATCCTCAATCCTGAAGGACTGTCTTTAAGAAGATGAATGGTGGAACATGAACTAGCTTCTTTTTTTTACATTGTTATGTAAACACTGATGCAGAGGTATGGTTTATATAACATATTATTTGTCAGCTGGGTAAATAGATACCATTGTCATTCACTGTTCTCCATTTAACATGTGGGATCAAAATTTCTGAACATTAAGACTATGCAACATGTATATCACATCATATCAGGCAACTGAACCATCCGATTATCAATTTGAGAGTCATTCTGAGCTACAATCTACCTCACTGGAGACCCTCAGACAATCTATAAACCGACTTTATCTTGCACCAACCGTTATTCTCTTTGTCATGTATCTGTACACTGCGGATGACTCGATTATCATGGATAGCCTTTCTGCTGCCTGGTTAGGATGCAAATGAGCTTTTCACTGTACCTCGGTGCACATGACAATAAACTAAACTAACTAAACAAAATTAAACTCTTACCTGCCTACACATAATCCATTTTGCTCCATTCTCTGCACTGTACTCTTTAATCATTACTTTCTGGTTTCTGTAAGTTAAACTACAATGTTATAGGTGATATTAAATCAAAATATGGAGAAAAGGAGAAAATGAGTGGATGTTAACATGGGAACAATTACATTCACGCCATCTGCGTTAATTAATCAACCAATTAACTCTAAATGTATTTATTATCTTACTCCTAAGAGTACATATAGTATTCAGTCCCTGGCCACAGTTTAAGAATAAGGGGTAGGCCATTTAGAACAGAGATGAGGAAGAACTTTTTCAGTCAGAGAGTGGTGAAGGTGTGGAATTCTCTGCCTCAGAAGGCAGTGAAAGCCAGTTCATTGGATGCTTTCAAGAGAGAGCTGGATAGAGCTCTTAGGATAGCGGAGTAAGGGGGTATGGGGAGAAGGCAGGAACGGGGTACTGATTGAGAGTGATCAGCCATGATCGCATTGAATGGCGGTGCTGGCTCGAAGGGCTGAATGGCCTACTCCTGCACCTATTGTCTATTGTCTATTGTCTATTGTCTACATGCAATGTGACTAGTTTTTTATTCCCATATCTCTATGCTAATTTTCCATTAAAAAAAACCTGTAACAAGTTTTCATCATATTTATTAACATTAATATTAATGTAAACTTGTAATTATATCCTCCCATTCTATTGATATTGCAATGCCACAAATTCTATTTTTGCATTACAGCAAAATTGCTGTAATTAAATATCCTGCCTAACCTCTCTAGCTTTTGCTATTTAATTATATATATATATATATCAAATAAATAATAAAAATATTATTTCAAAATAGATAACTAAGACAAAATTACAATTCTGACAATATTATATAAATATATATTATCAACCGCCACACTCAAAATCCTTCTAAATTATTTTACCATTTCTGCAGATCACATCTCTATCCACTTATTTTCTAATGCTATAATCCTGTTATTGGTATTTCTAAAATTTGATCCACATTGTTGACCCTGATACTTCTAAAGGGTATCAATTGATGTGTCAAACCGAAGACTCTAAACCAAGGTTTAGTACAATCTAATCTATATTAGCACAGGTTATTTAAGCATGCATGCAAACCACTGACATTTTATAACCTCATTTGATTTACTGTTCCAGCTTATCACTAAATTACAAGATCTGCAACTTGGACCAAATACTACTTGTGTGAATGAATAGTCCAGATTCACTCTGCTAGTAGGAGTTTAGTCTTCTCTTGGCTTTGATCTCAGGGCCCTCCTCCTTGTTCCCAGGTTGTTGCCACCACTGTCTCAGACTACCCTTCTTGTAGACAAATGTTTTCTTAATTCTTATAACGTAAACCTTTGTTCTAACTCTAAAATTTTTTTTTGGGATCCCAGAAAAGTTATTTGCTCTCACTCTCACTCTCTCTCTCTCTCTCTCTCTCTCTCTCTCTCTCTCTCTCTCTCTTTCTTTCTCTCTCATTCTCTCTCTTTCTGTCTCTTTCTAGCTAGCAGTCTTTCAAGAACCACTCTATTTTTATTTAGAATCTGAAACAGCAGCCGTATTTTGCTTTAATACATGTGACTTACTAAGCAAACAATTGAGAAATGAAAAAAGTAACTAAACAATGCACTTAATGCCTGGAGTTAAAAGTTTGAAGCCACGCATCATAATTTAACCAAGTTATGCATAGGAGATTTTATAACCTGCATTTTAATGTAAATCATCTTGATCCAATTATGATCAACTCAAAGATATAGGAAATGCATTTCAGGACAGAGAGGATTGATTTTAAAAAGCATTGGCAATAAGCCAGGAATAAAATCAAAAACGTGACTGGTATATTTAAGTGAGAATTCAGATACATAAATTCTTTCAAAGGGGCTCTTTTGTTTACCTTAGCTTAAAAAGATAAACAAAATCATTGTTGAATATAGACCATAGAACAGTGCAGTACAAGAACAGGTTCTTCGGCCCACAATGTCCCTGTCGAAGTTGATGCTAAGTTAAACTAATCTCTGCCTGCATGTGATCCATAGCTTTCATTCCCTGCATATCCATGTGCCGAATTAAAAACTTCTTTTGCATCACTATCAACTTCTTTTGCTCCACCACCATTCCTGGCAATGCTTCCCAGGCACCCACAATCTCTGTGTAAAATACTTGTCCCACACATCTCTTAAAAAAATTTCACCTCTCTCTTAAAGCTATACCCTTTAACCTTTCACATTTTTACCCTGAGAAAGGGTTCTGACTGTCAAGCTTATCTATACATCTCATCATTTTATATTCTTCCATTAGGTCTCCCCTCAGCCTCTGATGCTGCAGAGAAAACAATCCAAGTGTCTCCAACCTCTTCTTTAACTAATACCATCCAAGCAGCTCTCTGGTAAACCTTCTCGGTCACAAGTTTAATGCTGAATTTATTTTTATTTCTATCATGTTCTATCATTCTGGAAATCATGTATCTGTGCACTGTGGACGGCTTGATTGTAATCATGTATAGTCTGTCCGCTGACTGGTTAGCATGCAGCAAAAAGCTAAATGACTTCCAGACTCTGCCACTCAATGCCTTGACCAAAGAAGGCAAGTGTAACATATGCCTTCTTTACTGCTCTATCTACTCATGTTGCCATTTTTAATAAGCAATGGGCTTGGACGCTAAGATCTCGGTGTAATTAATATTGTTAAGCGACTTGTCATTAACTGTATAGCTTCCCTGCTGCATGTTTTAATATTGCAAAATTAAATGAAGAAACATACACATACATTTTAAAGCAGAGCAGGTGTGCATCATGATTGATTATCGTAAATATGTTGCAAAAGACACATGCTAGTTGAAGTGAATTATTTCACCAGAAGACTCATTATATTATTGGACAGTACCCTGGCTGATTCAACTGCCTTTCCAATAATTTTAAAAACTGCCAATTTAACGACTGAAATAACTTTTATCTAAAGCTAACCATTTCTGTCCATATTCATCAGCTTCCTTATGAGATTGTACACAGGCTCACAAATGTTCTTAGGGAGTACATAATTCAATTGTGAAAAAGACTGCTCAATAGTCAATAGTCAAGAGTGTTTTATTGTCATATATCCTGAAACAGAACAATGACAATCTTACTTGCAGCAGCACAACAGTAAACATCATAATAAATCACAATAAGTCCAGTATATGTATAGAAGATAGATACAAAACGCTGGAGTAACTCAGCGGGACAGGCAGCATCTCTGGAAGAAAGGAATGGGTGAATGGGATGAGACCCTTCTTCAGGCTGATTAGGGATAAGGGAAACAAGAGATATGGACAGTGATGTAGAGAGATAAAGAACAATGTATGAAAGATATGCAAAAACGTTACGATGATAAAAGAAACAGGCCATTTTAAGGTGTTTGTAGGGTGAAAATGAGAAGCTAGTGCCACTTGGGTGGGGGAGGGATAGAGAGAGAGGGAATGCTGGGGCTACCTGAAGTGAGAGAAATCAATATTGATACCACTGGACTGTAAGCTGCCCAAGCCAAATATGAGAAGCTGTTCCTCCAATTTGCATTTAGCCTCACTCTGGAGGAGTGGTGGAGATGGAGGAGACCGAGGACAGAAAGGCCTGTGTAGGAATGGGAAGGAGCATTAAAGTGCCCAGCAACCAGGAGATCAGGCTGGTTCAGGCGGGCTGAGTGAAGGTGTTCCGCAAAACGATCACCCAATCTGTGTTTAGTCTCGCCGATGTATAAGAGTCCACATCTTGAACAACGGATACAGCAGATGAGGTTGGAGGATGTCCAAGTGAACCTCTGCCTAACCTGAAAGGACTGTCAGGGTCCTGGACAGAGTCGAGGGAAGAGGAATAGCGACAGGTGTTGCATCTTCTGCAGTTGCAGGGGAAGGTACCTGGGGAGGGGGTGGTATGGTGGGAAGGGATGAGTTAACCAGGGAGTTGCGGAGGGAACGGTCTCTGCAGAAGGCAGAAAGGGGTGGAGGTGGGAAAATGTTGTATGCGGTGGGATCCCGTTGGAGGTTGCGGAAATTTCAGAGGATTATGTGTTGTATGTGACGGCTGATGTGGTGGAAGGTAAGGACGGGGAATTCTGTCTCTATTGTGACTAGGGGGAGGGGGGGAGCAAGGGCAGCACTGCGGGGTACCGAGGAGACAAGACTGAGGGCCTCGGTTATGATGGGAGAGGGGAATCCCCTGTTCCCTGAAGAATGATGACACCTCAGATGTTCTAGTATGGAACACCTCATCTTGGGCGCAGATGCGGCGTGAACGGAGGAATTGGGAGTAGAGGATAGAGTCTTAGCAGGAAGCAGGGTGGGAAGAAGTGTAGTCGAGATAGTTGTGGGAGTCAGTGGTTTGTAATAGACATCAGTCAATAGTCTATTTCTTGTGATGGAGACTGTGAGATCAAGAAAAGGGAGGGAGGTGTTGTAGATGGTCCCAGTAAATTTGAGTGCAGGATGAAAATTGGTGCTAAAGTTGAAGTTGATATATATATACCCTTCTTCAGACTGAGGAAGGCTCTCGACCCGAAACATCACCATTCCTTCTATCCAGAGATGTTGCCTGTCACGCGCACGCACACGCACACATGTGCGCGCACACACACACACACACACACACACACACACACACACACACACACACACACACACACACTTGTGTGGGTCTCTGACGATTTAGTCTGTGTTCGAGAGAGTGACTCCTATAGATGCTTTCGATGGTGGGGAGGTCGCTACCCGTGATGGACTGGGCAGTATTCATCACTTTCTGCAATCTTCTTCATTCCTGGGCACTCGAGTTGGCAAACCAAGCCGAGATACAACAATGAATTTGCTCTCTATTGCCCACCTGTAGAATACAATACAATACAATATATCTTTATTGTCATTGTACAGGGGTACAACGAGATTGGGAATGCGACTTCCATTCGATGCAATAAATTAATTAGCTAATCAACAGAAATTTAGACAACCCAGAGAACCAAAATTAGAAACAGTTAAAACAGTACAAAGTGCAAATAGGTCTGTGCCGAGTCGATGTGCGACATGACCATCCGAAGGAGACGGTTCATGAGGGGGCACTCAGCAGGACCGGTTCAGAGCAGCTATAGCTCTGGGGATGAAGCTGTTCCTAAGTCTGGAGGTGCGGGCGTAGAAGGCCTTGTAACGTCTGCCGGATGGTAGAAGTTCGAACAGACTATTGCAAGGGTGTGAGGAGTCTTTATGAATGCTTGTGGCTTTCCTGAGGCATCGTGTATTGTAGATGCCCTCCAAGGCTGGAAGCTGTGTCTCGATAATCTTCTGAGCTCTGTAGACTACCCGCTGAAGAGCTCTCCTCTCCGCCTCCGTGCAGCTGAGATACCACACAGAGATGCCATGCGTTAGGATGCTCTCTGTGGTGCAGCGGTTCAGAAGTTCAAGAGAGTATTCATTGACATACCAAGCCTCCTTAATTTTCTAAAGAAGTAGAGGTGTTGGAGGGGCTTTCTTTACGATTGCATTTATGTGCTGGGTCCTGGACAGATTTACGGAGAACTGCCCGCCAAGGCATTTGAAGTTTTTGCCTCTCTCCACCACCGCTCGAACTTCTCAATGCCACGGAAGATTGTGGTCTTGTCTATGGGTTTCTTGGTGCATATGTAGAGCACGCACGACTAAGTCAGAGTTCAGCTATTATCATTCAGAAGCAGGGCCAATGGTGCACAGGAGCTAAGCTTCTGAACTAGTTTGAAGGGATCTTGTATAGATGGGAGATATTGGCCGGTGTGGGCGTTGGGCCGAAGGGCAGGCTTCCACGCTGTCTGTGACTCTATGACTCTATTTCTGCAGTATCACTGTGGCAACGTCATAGAGTAATAGATTTCGTAGTCATACAGCATGGAAATAGGCCCCTCAGCCCAACTTGCCCAGGCCAACAAACATGCTCCATCGACACAGGTCCCCCAGTCCCTGCTTGGCCCATCACCCTCGAAACCTATCCTATCCATGAACCCATCCAAATGTCTCTTAAATGTTATGATAGTACCTACCTCAACTACCTTCTTCAACTCACCACCCTTTGTCTGTAAAGGCTACCCCTTATGTTTCCCCCCTCACCTTAAACCCATGTCCTCCAATTGTTGATTCCCCTACTCTGGTCCAAAGACTCTGTGCATTTACCCAATCTATGCCTCTCATGATCTTGTACACCTCTATAGATCACCTCCTCATCCGCCTGCGATCCAAGGAGTAAAGTCCTAACGTCCTCAACCTCTCCCTATAGCTCAGAACCTCGAGTCCCAGCAACATCCTCGCCAATCTTCTCCGCACACTTTCCAGGTGACAACATCTTTCCTGTAAAATGCGCAGAGGCTCTGCATGCATCTGAATGATGAGCACGCAGCTACCAAATAAACCCGTGCATTATCTGGTCGAAGATGTGACCCCCTCCGCCTGATGTTTAGAGTTCACAGTAAGTTGCAAGCCATCAACAGCTAAGAGATCTATGCATGCCTGTATGGATGTTATCTCAGTTGATGAATAGAATGTTAAATGCGTCCCTTTTTCTACATGGATTATAATCCAAAACAGCAGTTACAGCAGCATGCTTGGCAGGCTGACCTGAGACGTCTCCCCACAGCACCTACAGAGACCATCACTGAAGTCATCATTTCAAATGGCAGAAATGCATCAATTTCTTCTGATGAAATACAATAGACAGGTGCTCAATCATTCATGATTCCCACAACCAGAAGATGCAAGAGGAAGTACAGCAAATGGATCCCCAGGGGGTCTGTGTGGGGATACGGGCCAAGAAAAAAATGCATTGTAATCGAAGAACTGGTTTCTTTTCTTGAATATTAGAACATCATCGACACAAGCTGAAGAATTCTTTGTTCTCAATTCTTTTCAATTCAAAAGAAAATTGAGAATGTCATCATGGAAGAAATCTTCATCGTTCAGCATTCTTGGCAATAGTACATTTATTACAAGAGGATACTGAAAGCAAGTTTTTGTGCCAGAAATGCACATTCCATGTATAATTTCCATACGGTGTCTTTGACAAATGATGTTGCACAGGAACTTTACGCCTGATTTACAATTGGGACACATTCAAAACCTTTTGATGTTAAATTGCCTGCTGTTTCTTTCCAATTTATTGTACTAGGTCTGGCATTTTTTTTTAATCATAGATGTGCTTATGTTCTGCATCACATCCCCAGCCCCAATCAACATCAGCGCAGATGTATCAGCACAAAAGCAGATGTAAGAAGATCATGAACAAAGACTCTTGTTGTGTGGACTGTAAGCTATCTATCTCATAAAAATTCAGTCAACTACTGAGGAGATTTTAGTAAATCTAGCAAGCAGACGATATAAAAATGGGTCAGGCCTGCAATACACTCAAAGTCTGAAGTTTTATCACTGGGCGCCATGGTTAGAGCACAGGTTGTCGGAGCCTGTGGCTGGGGCATGGGTCGGCACCACAGAGGCCTCAGGAGAGGACTCGGCAGCATTGTGGAGAGGTCGGTGCAGCTGCCGATGATGGCGCCAACCGACTGACGAGGCGGACACGTGAAGTGGGGCGTCGGCAGCAGTGGGGCCTTGGTGGCAGTGAGACCTTGCGGATCGACCCTCAGCCGACGGTCGATGAGAACGTGGGGGGACTGCCATGAGGGGAGGGGAAGAACAATGGAGGGCCCGGCATGGAGGAATCACCGTGAGAGGGAGGGGAAGAACAATGGACAATGGGGAGGGAGGAGGGTGAGAGGGGAGGACAAAGGACAATGGGGACCCAGCATGGGGGAACCGGTGTGGGGGGAGAGAGGGGGAAGAACAAAAGTTTTGTAACTTTGTCAGCGCCGTAGGTGGCTGCTATTTGTGTGCATTGGGTATGCAGGCAAAGACTTTCACCGTGCCTGGTCACATGTGACAATAACGTATTCCATATTCCATTCCATTCCATGTGTAGAATGCGAACCAGTTCTCATTATCTACAAAATCTATAAGAAAAAAAGATCTACGTGTTAAATGGCCTTGGCTGATCTATGACCTCAAATCTACCTTCCCATCTGATCCTCATGATTCCTACAAAATCCCAAAATCTATCAATAACCTTCCTGAATGTGTTCATATTGTTATTGTTATTGGTTTATTATTGTCACAAGTATCGAGATATAGGGGAAAACATTGTTTGCATGCTATCCAGCCAAATCATGCTGCATATGAGTACAATAAAGCTGTACGCAAGGACAACAGCTTTTTGTGTCTGTAGTAGATTACATTAGTTGCTTTTCCAGAGGCAGAATGAAGCATGGATTTGATTACAAGCGATGGGAGAGGGGTTGGAGAAAAAGCCATGATGTACGGTAATAGGCTGCTTTCTATGGTGCACTTGTAGAAATCAGTACGAATTATTTAAGACATGCCATATTTCCTTGGTCTTCTGAGGAAGTGGAGACATTGGTCGTATCCTCAATAAGTTCGACCCATGACAAATTGTTAGTGATATTTGTCTATGCCTAAGAACTTGAAGTTTCGTCATGCAGAAGGGAAATACTTCCCACAGCCACCAGGTAACTGAATTCAGTTTTATCTAAACGTGTAAAACACAACTCTCATTCATGCAGCCTTGTGTTCCACAGGGAATGATCACTGATCCCGAGGATGATGGTTATTTATAGAGTATTTGGCTTGGCAAACAGGTGAACTGACAAAGTAAAAGTGAGCCTTGCAAATCTGAAGCTATTCTGAGTACTCCAGTCCATGATTTGCACATTCCTCTTGCATTTCCTCCATAACTTTCCTCTCTTTCACTTTTTTTTCCTGTCTGTAGAGGCTGTGTTCTCTGATTTATTCCTCCTGTGAGTTCACCCTTAATGCGGGTCAATATGTGGGTGTGCTAACAACAAGGTTAAAAAATTTGCAACCAAATTTAGCCAGAAGTGTCAAGTAGTGTCAAGTGTCAAGGGTGGCATGGTGGCACAGCAGTAGAGTTGCTGCCTTATAGTGCTTTCAGCAGTAGAGTTGCTGCCTTATAGCGCTTTCAGTGTCAGAGAACCGGGTTCAATCCCGACTACGGGTGTTGTCTGTACAGGGTTTGTACATTCTCCCCGTGACCACGTGGGTTTTCTCCGAGATCTTCAGTTTCCTCCCACACTCTAAAGACGGACAGGTTTGTAGGTTAACTGACTTGGTATAAGTGTAAAATTGTCCCGAGTGTGTGTAGGATAGCGTTAATGTATGTGGATCACTGGTCGGTGCGGAGGGTGGGCCTGTTTCTGCGCTGTATCTCTAAATTAAACTAAATTAAGTAGATGATTTATTTTTGTTACCTAAGGCCACCAGTATAAACAGAAGCCAGATGATTTGTTTTGGGATTTTGACTGAGAGCACTGCAAAGGCAATTGCACCAGACACCATAGCTGGAATGCTGAAGAATTGCTCTACTGAATTAGCCATACCTCTAGATGAAGTATTTCATTAATCTGACAAAGTGGAAAATTATACATAAATGAATTTGATCTGATGGCTGAAGATTGCAAGGCAAGCAAGGCTGCAAATTAAAAATTGAGATGTGACATTTTGAAAAGATGGTCGAAAAAAGAAAAGGAAATAGGCCAGCTCTGTTAATAAAGGATGAAATCAGCAGAATTGTGAGAAATGGTCTTGGCTCAGATGATTAAGATGTAGAATTAGTTTCAATGGAGATAAGAGATAGAAACGGAACAAAGTAATTGCTGGGATTAATACAGCTGTAGGGAAAAAAACAAATCAAGAACTGACAGTGGCTTGTAGGTAAAAAAGGTGTTGCAATAATTATTGGCAACTTTAATCTTCGTATACTTTGAACAAATCAAACTGGGAAAGATCAGCTTGAGGACAGATTCAGTGTATTTAGAGCAGTCACTTAAGAAAAATGTATTGCAGAAACTGTCAGAGAATGGCCTACAGTATTTTAGGTGCGACTAGGTGTAGTGAGACAAGATTAATGGTCTCACAGTAAAGGATCTTCTGGAGCCAAGTAATTATAATATGCTAGAATTGACTACTCAGTTTGAGAGTGAGGAAGAAAGGTTGAAACTAATGCCTTTAACTTAAATAAAAGGCAAATGCAGAATCCGGAATTGGTTGAAGTGGACTGGAGAAGCTAAAAGAGTAGGTAATCAGTGATGGACATTTAAAGGGAAATTCACAGCAACAATGTCCTGAAAAATAAAGACAAATATGAAAGATAATCCATCAGTCACTAACTGAATAGATTAATTATGCTATCAAATTGAAAGGAAGGACATAGAATATTGTGAAGATGAGTGATAGGGCAGAAGAGCATGAGAATGTTAGAAATTAGAAAAGGATGACTAAAATAAACAAGGGAAAGAGTAGAATATGAGGGAAAGCATGAAATATAAGAAAAGCAGACGGTAAGCAAAGAGAATAGCTAAGGTCAACTTTGCATGTTGGAGCATGATACTGATAAATTGATAATGGGAAATGAGGAAAGGGTGATGATTTAGATCAAATATTTAAAATCTGACTTCACTGAGAAGGAACTAAAACCATCCCTGTAATAGTAGAGAATCTGGAAGCAACAGGGAAAGGCCATCTTAAAACAATCCCTAGACGAATGGCCACAAACTATCTAATGGGACTGAAGGCTGACAAGTCTCTTGAACCCACTTGCCAGCAACACAAATTGCAAAACAAAATGGCTGCAACGAATTGGATCCTATAGTCATGATCTTGCCAAATGAATAGGTCATTGTAAAATGCTGGAATCTATTAAGCAGTAAGTGCCAGCACATTTAGAAAATTATAGAACAATGAAGAGGAGACCTGATTTGGTGAATGGGAAATCATGTTTGGCAAAGTAGGAGTTCCTTAAGAATGAAATAAAAAGGGTGTACAAAGGGTTATTAGATTCCCAGAATGCTCTTGATAATGTGCCACAAAATGACCGCATGGATTTTCTCCGGGTGCTCCGGTTTCGTCCCACATTCTAAAGACGTACAGATTTGTGGGTTAATTGGCTTCAGTAAAATTGTAAAAATGTCCCTTGTGTTTTGGATAGTGTTACAGTATAGGGATCGCTGGTTAGCGAGGACTCGGCGGGCTGAAGGGCCTGTTTCCGTGCTGTATATGTAAACTAAACATTGAATAAGACCTTGCTGTAACTCAGGAATTGCTGATCAAATCTAGGATTACCTGAGTCATTGATGGCAGCACTCTGGATCGAGAGAAGGTAATTTGCTGGAAATGGGGACATGGATGATGAGTGCCAGGAATAGGCCGCACTCAGGAAAATCTTGGTCAAGTACTTCAAAATGAATTATAAGGGAACTAATGCCAATGTACATTAAACTAATGGTTCAACAATCCTGTTACAATGTGTTAGTATTTCTAATATCTCTTGCTACAGTCCTAAATTAAATATACTACAGCTCATTAAAGACAGTCATTAATGTAAGCGTTGTAAGATATGGGAGATACATCGCCTGATGGCTGTAATAATGGATATGCTGAATTGTGTGTAACATTTCCATTCATCGATACAGAATCCTGGGTTCTACCTGAAGCATTCATGCCCACACTCCTCAGATTCAAATACAATCTCTCACATGGGTAATGGATTTGAAATTAGAACATCCTAGCCAAACCATCAAAATCATCAAAATATGGTAGATGTTGGAAATTAAAACTGAAAAGCTCGATAGCAACAAAAAAAAAGGCAGAGTGCATTTTATGGATATATCTGTTAAACAGAGGGGGAATTATGTTCATAATAACCACCGGCTTCTACCATAACTGTTTAATACCCAAATAGTGATTGCTTAACACTGTTAAAGCATAATTGCAAAAATCCAGTCAAAGGGATGTGATGATCAAGTCCAAAGAATATATATTATAGCAAAGCAATAATCAAAACAGAATTATTATTTTTTTAAATTGCAGATGGTAAGAACAGAAGACCAGGCAGGCAGGCAGAGACTACTGGAAATATTAGAAGGTCAGGCAGCTACTGTGGAGAGGAAAACAGTAAATGTGTCAGGTCGATGAACTTTAATCTGAAGAGGTCAACAAATTCAAACATATACTCTATTTCTCTCTGCACAGATGCAGTCCAACCTTACGGGTATTTCAGATGTTTTAGGCTTTTATCTCCAAAAGTAAATTACATTGTTAATTTTTGCAAAAGAAACCTTTGCTATTATAATGGTCAATAAATAAAAGTGATTTTGTGAAAGATATTCATCTGGAAATTGCACCTTATTTGGTCACACAGAATGATTTATAATATTTTGTATTTTATCTCCGAAATCTATTCCACCAACAACCAGGAATAAATGTCTATTTTGTTTTGAGGTGTCAAAACATTGGTAGAGAACTTTAGCTGGAACTAGACATCAGATGGACTTAACAGATCATATTTCATCTAAAGTAATATTATCCTATCTGATATTGTGGAAGTCTTTTTTAATAGTATTTTGCACCTAACTGTTGTCCTGGATATTTTCGAAAGTTTCCTTGTACAAAAAATATCTCTTCACCAACCAATTCAATCTCTCCCATTAGAGCAGGTTTCCTTCTTTAGAATATAGCATGGGAACAGGCCCTGCAGCCCACCAAATCCATGCCAACCATTGATCACCCGTTCGCAGCAGTTCTACGTTAACCCCCTTTCCCTACACACGGGGCAATTTACAGAGGGCGATTAACCTACAGGCCTGCATGTCTCTAGGATGTGGGAGGAAACGGGAGCATCCAGAGAAAACACATGGTCACAGGGAGAATGTGCAAACTCCACACGGACAGCAGCCAAGGTCAGGATCGAACCCATGTCTCTGGCATTGTGAGGCAGCGGTTCTACCAGCTGAGTGATTTGGCAATCACTCAAGATAATGGACAATTTGCTTGTACTCCAGTTCTGAATTGGCTAACAAGGTCAAAATGGGTAACACATTCTTTTGCACAGATAGGACAACTCGTGGACAATGAGTGGGGTATATTGGCAGTTTACAAGGTGTTCATTCTATTCACACTTGCACCAATCTTTTGTGTATTCCCAACTCAGGAGCTTTAACATTCTGAATACCATCTCAAATTTAAGTTTAAGAATAAGGGGTAGGCCATTTAGAACGGAGATGAGGAAGAACTTTTTCAGTCAGAGAGTGGTGAAGGTGTGGAATTCTCTGCCTCAGAAGGCAGTGGAGGCCAGTTCGTTGGATGCTTTCAAGAGAGAGCTGGATAGAGCTCTTAAGGATAGCGGAGTGAGGGGGTATGGGGAGAAGGCAGGAACGGGGTACTGATTGAGAGTGATCAGCCATGATCGCATTGAATGGCGGTGCTGGCTCGAAGGGCTGAATGGCCTACTCCTGCACCTATTGTCTATTGTCTATTGTCTATTGTCAAATGCTCCTTCTCCACTCAGAACAGTCATGGGCCAGAGGTTCCCCAAGTCAAGTTTATTTGTCACATACACATACACGATGTGCAGTGAAATGAAAGTGGCAATGCCTGCGGATTGTGCACAAAAAAGAATTACAGTTACAGCATATAAATAAAGTTAATACGTTACTATAGTGTAGACAGAAATTTAGTCTCTGGAGTTATAAAAGTTGACAGTCCTGATGGCCTGTGGGAAGAAACTCCGTCTCATCCTCTCCGTTTTCACAGCGTGACAGCGGAGGCGTTTGCCTGATCGTAGCATCTGGAACAGTCCGTTACTGGGGTGGCAGGGGTCCCTCATAATCTTGCTACCTCTGGATCTGCACCTCCTGATGTATAGGTCCTGCAGGGGGACGAGTGTAGTTCCCATGGTGCGTTCTGCCGAACGCACTACTCTCTGCAGGGCCATCCTGTCCTGGGCAGAGCTGTTCCCAAACCAGACTGTAATGTTGCCAGACAGGATGCTCTCTACAACCCCAGAGTAGAAGTAATGAAGGATCCTCAGAGACACTCTGAATTTCCTCAGCTGTCTAAGGTGGTAAAGGCGCTGCTTTGCCTTTGCGGCAATGTGCGTTGCCCATGTCAGATCCTCTGTGATGCGGACTCCCAAGTATTTAAAACTGCTCACAGTTTGACGAAGGGTCTGGACCCGAAACATCATATATTCTTTTTCTCCAGAGATGCTGCCTGACCTGCTGAGTTACTCCAGCTTTATGTGTCCATCTTCCGTTAACTAGGACGTCAATATTGGGAATATTAGCCTGGGAGAGGACACTCAGGTATTTGTGGAGATAGCAGCATATATACATTCATGTTCAATCATGTCCAATAACTGGGATTTCAGCAAAGCCTTATCCAGAGCAATTCAACACCAGTTTTCAGTGAACCTTGCTTACTAACACTATAAGGACAATATGAAATTAAGTTTCAATGCCAAAACAGAATGAAGCATGAACAATTATCAGGCATTGTACCTGATATTTTGTACCATAGATATTTTGTCTAATTTAGTTGTTGTTCTCATTTATAAATAGGTCATAAGGTCATAAGTAATAGAGCAGAATTAGGCCATTCGGCCCATCAAGTCTACGCCACCATTCAATCATGGCTGATCTATCTCTCCCTCGTAACCCCATTCTCCTGCCTTCTCCCCATAACCCCTGACACCCGCTGGTCCGAAATCTTAGTCAGAACTTGATTTGAAACTCAAATATAACTTTGTTGCTCTTCATAAAGGTGCAGCTTAACTCATTGAGCGTTTCCAGCATTTTCTGGTTTTAATTTTCCAGCGTCTGCATTTTTGAAAAAAAAATTATGTCACTACAATTTGTTGATAGATGCATATAACTAAATTATGGTATCATCGTTTATTTTTATAGATGTATTATCTTATTGTCTTAATATACAATTACTGGGCTTTGGAACTTCATTCCATCCGTTTTCATCTCACCCATTCTTCTTGACATCACTTTCAAAGTAAGATATCTATTTTTAATGTCCTTGATCTCAGTAACTCTTGTTTTAATATCCTTTATGAGAACATAGAACTGATCCTTGGGTTACGCCCCTGTTTGTGCCTTATCAGCTAGAACATACATTGTTAATAATTACCCTTTGGACCAAGTTGACATGCAATTAATAACCTCTTCCTTCATTCAAAATCTTTTACTTAAACCACAAGCCTTTTGGGGCACCTCTTGAAATGCTTTGTGAAAATCATAATTCCACATTATTATGACCTACCAATTTTGCCTGGTGAAGCAAGCCTAATCTGTATTTTATAAATCCAGAATGGCTCGGATAATTGTTTTAAGTATTTGTTCTAGTTTAATTCATACCAGTGGGTTTATCATTGCAATTATCATAACACGGGCCAATAATTCTTGGCATTCGAAAGCCTTGGATGATTTTCACAACCCCTTGCTCAAAGCATGAGTCTCTTTCTTCACCAACCCATACAAGTCCTTTCATCCATTGGGGAGTGCTCTTACATTTGTCTCCCATCAAAGCACCATCTTCTCTTCTTCTTATGCACTTCCTTGGTATCAAGGATAGCTTGTTTCCTCTCTAGTTCTATAAGAAAATAACTGCAGATGCTGGTACAAATCAATTTATTCACAAAATGCTGGAGTAACTCAGCAGGTCAGGCAGCATCTCGGGAGAGAAGGAATGGGTGACGTTTCGGGTCGAGACCCTTCTTCACCCTCTCTAGTTCTGTTGTTTCTGTGATGGCTAACGAGATCAAAGTGCAACTGCAGACTTTTTGACAAAGGTGGCAATTGACAGCCAATGTGGCAGACTTGTAGTTATTCGTGAGGTATTTTGCCAGCCTTCTATGAGGCTCCCAGAGAGAGTGAGGGTGCTAAACTCTTCAAGAAAGCTTTGAGCGCATCTTTGAATCTTTTCCTGCCTCCACTGGTAATCTCTTCCTGTGACAAAGCTCGGAATAGAGTGTCTGTTTTGGGAGTCTGATGTCAGGATTTCACATCATGGCCTGCCCAACAAGTGTGTAACTAGGACATGAATATTGGAGATGTTGGCCTAGAAGAGGACAATAACAATAGATCACTTGAACTGAATAAATTTGGAGGATTTTGCAGAGACAGCAGGATATGTACTTTCCGTGCCCAAATAGCTGGAGTTTCAGTGAAACATTATCTGGGGCATTGAAACAAGACTGTTCTGTGAATATTGCCATTCCTACAACTTTCTTCAACAGCATTAAGGCAACATGCAGTGTAATGTTACCACCAACATAAAATAATTGGCATTGTACAATCTTTAGGTCACAATCATAAATGGACGAGTATTGAATATTTTACCAATTTTTGTCTTTCATTCTCAGACATTTCTCTGCAGTCTTCTATCTTAATTATTTTCCTCTTTTGATATCTAACATCTTTAAAGCATGCCATTGCTCATCTACACTGACGGTCGAGGAAGTTTCACAATATTTTGATTATTACCAACTTACTTTGGACTTTGCAACATCAGAACATAAAAATGGCAATAAAGCCAACACTTCCCTCGACCCAAAACGTCACCCATTCCTTCTCTCCAAAGATGCTGTCTGTCCCGCTGAGTTACTCCAGCATTTTGTGTCTATCTTCCCTTTACACAGTGTATTCCTACCTTAATCAGGCTCTCAAGTGACTGCTGGAGATTGTGTCAAACTGTACACGAATATTCTATTTTCAGTATGTTAGGATAACATTTCAATAATAAGCTAAAACACTTCAAACCTGAAATCTTGGCCAGGGTGCAAATTCTGCTCTTCCTCAGTATCTTTTCCACTAACAACAAACACTCAATTCCTACCCAATAAGCGTCCCCCACCCAACTCGCACTAACTTCTCGTTTTCACCCAACATGCACCCTTTATCATCATTACTTTTCTGTATATTTTTCATTCATTGTTCTTTATCTTGGTACATCATCATCTGTATCTCTCGTTTCCCTTATACCAAGCCAATCTGAAGAAGGGTCTCAACCCAAAACATCATCCATTCCTTCTCTCCAGAGATGCTGCCTGTCCTGCTGAGTTACTCCAGCTTTTTACGTCTATCCTACCCATGCATGCATCCATTTCCAACAGAAAAAAAGTAAAATTGTAGTACATCATAGAGAATAAAGAATGTTGTGTTATTATTATTTGTTATCACAATGTTATTGACACAAATATGTTATTAAATTTTAACCACAAAACTTTTTGTTGTGAAATATTACCTTCTTGTTCTCAATACATAAAATTGCCTGGCCTGGTTACTTCATTCCTTCAGCTTTTAGCTCGCCTTTTCAACTTGACACTGCCTGCAAAACAAGACATCTATTTTTAATATCCTTGATCTCAATAATTCTTGTTTATAATATCCTTCGTGTGAGCACTTGAGAGCATAGAAATGATTCTTGGGTTACACCCCTGCTCATGCCTGCTCAGCTAGAACCAGCATTGTTGATAATTACCCTCTGGGCCAATTTGACATCCAATTAATACTCTACTCCTTCATCCAAATGTTTTCACTTTAGCTGCAAACCTTCTGGGGCAACTCTTGAAATGCTCTCTGAAATTCATAAAAAGATTTCCACCACATTATTATTACTTACTGCTTTTATCAGGTCCTCGGAGAATTCCAAAGAAAATATTGTTTAGCATGATACGTTTTTACTGAACCCAGAATTGCTTAGATATTTGCTGTTGAAGTACTTGCGCTTGTGTAATTTATTCCAGTGGATTTACCCTCATTATAGATGTCAAGGCATTGTCTTATAATTCTAGGGATAATGATTGTGGGTCTTTTACATTCGTTGAAAATTGGAACATTAGTTATTCTGAATATGGTGTTGGTACCTAATTAGTTATCAAAAAGTTCAGCTATAGCTCACCTTTATTTCCACTTTCTTTGCGTTGCTGTTTGGATTAGCTATAAATTTGATGGGAACGGGAAGCCAGTTTTTCACTGGTTACAAAAGTGTAATACAAAGCATGCTTTCAATTAATTCAACAAGGAGCTCAATGTGCTGCAAACAATGCAAAGCAAAAACCGAAGTGCTGACAATGACAATAGATGGAACAATGGACTAATGGAACTAATGGAACAAAAGAAAATCAGTCAGCACAGCACGAGTAATGATCTGTTAATATTTCAATCAGCTAATAAACAAATGACTTCTTATAAGATTCAAAACCTTCCAAAAACCATTTGTGCAGTGCAAAACTTCGCATTGGATGTTTTCTTGGAAGTTCATACATTCTGTCAGTGTAACATTACCAAAAATTCCATTTGCATCTGTCGCGTTATTCTGAAGAAATTCTTGCTTGTGGATGAATTATGCTCGCTCGTGCAACCAGCCAACCCTTCAGTTCTGTACTGAGCAGGGTCCTGGTAAACAGAATTACTAAAAGAAAAAGCTCAAACAAATCTGCTTTTAGAATTCTGAATCACATAGAATGGAGATTGTTCCTATTCAATCACAGTTCGTCCCTAAATATGCATCACAATCCAATTTATAGCCACTCTTCTAGTGAGTTGAAGGAAGCAACACTCACTGGAGGAGTAAGGACATTACATTAAGGAGACTTAATATATGCTCATACAGGGATGCACATACAAGTGCCTACTCACAATCTCATACCACACAGGCACACAAATAGATAAAAATGTCCACACATTCTTCCTTACTCTCTCCTTCCCTCTAACCCCACAATCCTTACCCCAACCGATGACATGAGGCTCACTCCCTCTTCTTTCTACCATTTCCTTTCCCTTCCTATTTCTCATTACCTAGTCCCCTCTTCCTCTCTTCCTACCCTTCCCTCACTCTTCCCTGCATCCTAATGCTATTTCCTTATGTGAAAATGTCTCCTTGCCACCACAGTCCAGTTGGTGCAGGACTTCTCCCCAATTGTCCCTTATGGTCCACAATCCGTAACCTAGAATGGACCCAATTGCAGTAGAATTGCTGCCTTACTGTGCCAGAGACCCGGGTTTGATCCTGACTATGGGTGTACGTTCTCCCTGTGACTGCGTGGGTTTTCTCTGGACACTCCGGTTTCCTCCCACTCCAAAGACGAGCAGGTTTGTAAGTTAATTTGCCTCACTAATATTTTAAATGTCTCTAGTATGTAAGTTAGTGCTAGTGAACAGGGTGATTGGTGGTTGGCACGGAATCAATGGGCCAAAGGGCCTGTTTCCGCACTGTAATTTTAAAGTCTAAATTCTAAAGTCTAATGTCTCCATTGGATCAATCTTTGAGAGAACACTCATGATCACATACTTTCATTTATACAATGCATGGCAGTGGGGATACTGATGGACCGAAAGACCTTAGTGTACTGGTCTAAGTTTTCCTGATGGTAAATAAGATGGAGAAAATAGCATACGCGATATGTGTCTTTATTAGCCAGTGCAATGAATATAAGAGTAAGTAGGTTATTATACAACTTTATAAGGCATTGATCAGGCCACAATTGGAAAACACTGTACAATTCTAGGTAAAACATTAGAAAGAATGTGACGTCACAGAAGAGGGTTCACTGGCACTGGAGATTCACCAGGATGTTGCCAGAGAAGGAAGTTTAGCTTTATTTTCTAGTTTGTAGTTTTAGCGATACAGCACAGAAACAGGCCCTTCAGCCCACTGAGTCCGTGCCAGCCAGCGATCCCCGCACACCAACACTATCCTACACATGCTAGGGACAATTTACAATTTTACTGAAGTCAATTAACCAACAAACCTGCACCTCTTTGGAGTGTGGAAGGAAACCTGAGCACCCTGGGAAAACCCACACAGACAATGGGGAGAGCGTACAAACTCCGTACAGACAGCACCCTTGGTTAGGATCGAACCCAGGTCGCTGCTGCTGTAAGGCAGCTACTCACTTCTCCCACTTCTCAATATGAGGAGAGACTAGCTAGATTGGGTGAAGAAGTTTCTTCTCATCTCTCTTCTGAATGGCTGACCTTCTAATTTGAGTCAGTGACCCTGGTTCTAGACACCTCCGGCAGGGAAACAACAAATCCTTATCTACTCTGTCAACACCAGGAAGAATAATGTAGGTTTCAATTAGATTAACTTTCATACCTTTGAACTCAGAGTGTTAGTGCTATCTGCCTATTCTCTCCCTTCATATAACAAATTTACCATTCTACAAATTTATCTGGTGTACCTTCACTGCATTCCCTATATTACAATTATCTTTCAGTCCTTCAAGATCTTTATCAAAACCCAGACAATAAACAAAACCTCGCATCTGCCATAATCAACAAAGGACCAGAACTGCATTATTAATTTTTTTTAAAACCTCCCTTCTCAATTGTCTTGTTTTGACAACTTTGCAATCCCCATTTAACAAAGCACTGGATGAATCTAAATTATAAAGGAGGAGAAAGGAGCAGGGTGAGCAAGGGTGGTTGGTGAAATATAGGTGAATTGGGGATTGGAGGAGAGGGAGAGGCAATGGGGTATTACTTTAAATTGGAGAATTCATTGTTCATACCATTTGGTTTTAAGCTACCCACTACTCTGCCAAAGTGACGTCATATGAAAACTGGAAAACCGGCATCTCGTATTATTGATTTCATTGACTTCACAAATGAAGTTTGACCTTGCCCGCAAGTTCACTTGGACTATCTCTGACTCCTCTCTCCCCTTTTATGACCTTTTTGACCCCATCACAGAGGACAGTCTAGCTACTAATGCCTACTGCAGACACATTTTCCCACTACACCTCCTCCCACCCTCTTGCAAGGCTGCCATGCCTTACGCTCAATTTCCCTTAATCTGCCGCATCTGCTCTCAGTATGAAGCTTTCCACTCTAGGAAGTCCTCTTTCTTAAGTGAACGTGGTTTTCCTCCTGCTGTTGTGAATGAAGTCTTCACTCACGTCTCCTCTGTTTTCTCTGTTTCACACAGTTCTGCTTTTGCGCCCCTTTCCCCAGACAGAACAAGGGTAGAGTTGGCCTGGTCCTCGTCTTTTACCCCAGCAGCCTTTGCACTCAAGACATCATTCTCCACCATTTCCGCTGCCTTTAATGTGATCTCACCACCAGTCACATCTTCCCATCCTCTTTAAGTAGAAACCACCATCTCTACAAATCCTTGGTTTGCTCATCCATCTTCACCCATCCCGCGCCCTCCCCAGGCACTTTCCCCATCAACAAGGTCGGCAGGGTGATGCAGCGGTAGAGTTACTGCCTTATAACGCCAGAGACCTGGGTTCAATCCTGACTATGGGGGGCTTGTCTGTATGGAGTTTCTCCCCTTAAACTTCAGCTTCCTCCCACTCTCCAAAGATGTATAGGTTTGTAGGTTAATTGTCGGTATAAATGTAAATGGTCTCCAGCATGTAGAATACCATTAATGTATGGGGATCACTGATTGGGGCGGACTTGGTGGGCCGAAGGGCCTGTTTCTGCTCTGTATCTCTAAACTAAACAGCAGGGGATGTATCACTTGTCCCTACACCCCCTCTCCCACTTCCATCCAGAGAGCTCAGCACCATTCCAGGTGAGACAGAGGTTGTCCATGTACCTCTATGAACCTCATCTGTTGTATTCAATGCTCCAGCTGTGGGCTTCGCTACATCGACAAGACCGAGCATAGACCAGGTGACCATTTTGCCTAAAACACTTGCACTCTGTCTGCTAAGGATGCTAACCATTTTTAACACTTCCATACCAATATTTCTGTCCTTGGCCTCCTTCACAGTTAGAATGAGACCACACTCAAACTGGAAGAACAACTCCTCATACTCTGCTTTGGTAGCCAACAACCCAATGGTATGAACAATGAATTCTTCAATTTTAAGTAATACTCTTTACCCCTCCCCCCCCCCCCCCCCCACCCCCTCTCCCCCCAGCTCCCATCTCCCATTTCCCTTTTATCCTCCCTTTTTCCTCTCCCTCCTTTCCCTTCCTCCATATCCCTCCATCTGGCTTTACATTTCACCCATCCTTTCCTTATCTCACATCCCTTTGTCTCCTTTTCACCTCTAGCCCTTGTCACTTACTCCATCCATCTGCCAAACAACCCCCCACACCTTGTAGCATTGTAGTGATGTTGCTTTATGTTAGTGTTGAAGATGTTGTCGTGGTCAGCAAGAAAGACAATAAAGCCGCTCGCAGGAGTTAATGCCACCCTCCACATTAGAACAGCAGGCAAATTTTCCTTCAATTACGTGCCTGCGTCACTTCCCTGGGAGCAATCAAACATTACATAGATCTATCCGAAAATCTGCTCAAAGATAAAGTACTTCAGAACCACTCGATTATATCTGGAAATTAACTGAAACTAAAACTATTGCTTATCAACAATTAAGATACTCATTTTAAATATCGCCTGATTATTATATCAAGATAATAGCATACATCAAAAGATGCATCTTTGAATAACTTAATATATGTCATAATAAAAGGCATTAATCTTAAATTAATTGCTGAATGGAAATGTCAATGAACTGAAATAGAAATAATGCCAATGTGTTATTTTTTGAATATGCAGTTAACTGAAACTTTTATTTAAATACACCTTTCCTTCCAGGAAAGTTATGTACCCATTGGGATCAACCTTTACTGATAATTACTTATTCACAAATGTGTTGTTGACTGAGTACTCTTTTGCAAAAGGCTTTTAGGTTTTGTAGATTGAATGATTAAAGGCAGCAATGACTCGATAATTTAAGTGGCCAACAATATTTGGACAACCAAATGCTGGAGTACCTCAACGGGTCAGGCAGCATCTCTGGAGAGAAGGGATGGGTGACGTTTTGGGTCGAGACCTTTCTTTAGACTGATGTCAGGGAAGTGGGCGGGACAGACGTAGAATTTAGTCGGAGACAGTAAGACTGGTGGGAGAACTGGGATGGGGCAGGGGATGGAGAGAGAGGGAAAGCAAGGGCTATTTGATGTTAGAGAAGTCAATGTTCATACCGCTGGGGTGTAAGCTGCCCAAGTGAAATTTGAGGTGCTGTTCCTCCAATTTGCGCTAGACCTCACTCTGACAATGGAGGAGATCCAAGACAGAATGGTCAGATTGGGAAGGGGAGGGGGAGTTAAAGTGCTGAACAACTGGGAGATCAGGCAGACTGAGCAGAGGTGTTCAGCGAAACGATTGCCGAGTCTGCGTTTGGTCTCGTCGATATACAGGAGTTGACACCTGGAACAGCGGATACAGTAGATGAGGTTGGAGGAGGTGCAAGTGAACCTCTGCATCACCTGAAATGACTGTTGGGGTCCTTGGATGGAGTTGAGGGGGGAGGTAAAGAGACAGGTGTTGCATCTCCTGCGGTTGTAGGGGAAAGTATCTGGGGAGGGGGTGGTTTTGGTGGGAAGGGACAAGTTGACCAGGGAGTTGTGGAGGGAACGGTCTCCACGGAAATCAGAAAGGGGTGGAGATGGGAAGATGTGGCCAATGGTTGGATCCAGTTGGAGGTGGCAAAAATGTTGGAGGATTATATGCTGTATGCGACAGTTGATGGGATGGAGGGTGAAGACAAGGGGGACTCTGTCCTTGTTACGAATGGGGGTAGGGAGAGCAAGAGCAGGATATCAAGAAGACCCTAGTGAGAGCCTCATCTATAATGGAAGAGGGGAACCACAGTTCCCTAAAGTATGAGGACATCTCTGGTGACTTGGTACGTTAAACCTCATTCTGGGCGCAAATGCGACGTAAACAGAGGAATTGGGAGTTGGGGATGAGAGTCTTTACAGGAAGCAGAGTAGGAAGAAGTGCAGTCTGGAAAGCTATGGGAGTCAGTAGGTTTGTAATAGATGTCAGTCAATAGTCTGTCTCCTGTGATGGAGTTGGTGAGATCTAGAAATGGTAGGGAGATGTTGGAGATGGTACAAGTGAATTTCAGTGCAGGATGGAAATTAGTCGTGAAGTTGATGAAGTCAGTGAGTTCTACATGGGTGCAGGAGGTAGCACCGATACAGTCGTCAATGTAGCGGAGGTAGAGTTCGGGGATAGGGCCAGTGTATGCCTGGAATAGTGATTGTTCGACGGACCCTACAAAGAGGCAGGCATAGCTGGGGCCCATGTGAGCGCCCATAGCTACACCTTGGATTTGGAGGAAGTGGGAGGAGCCGAAGGAGAAGTTGTTAAGGGTAAAGACCAGCTCTGCTAGGCGGAGGAGAGTAGATGAGAGGAGGGGAATTTCTAATAGCCCTTGCTTTCCCTCTCTCTCCATCACCTCCCCCTTCCCAGTTCTCCCACCAGTCTTACTGTCTCCGATGACATTCTATCTCTACCCCGCCCACTCCCCTGACATCAGTCTGAAGGGTTTTGACCCAAAACGTCACCCGTTCCTTCTCTCCAGAGATGCTGCCTGTCCCACTGAGTTACTCCAGCATTTTGTGTCTTCCTTTGATTTAAACCAGCATTTGCAGTTCTTTCCCACACAATATTTGGACACCTTTGCATTTATAAATTTATTGATTCCAACTTCAAACATCAGGTGGCTGATGTTTATTTAGTTTTTAGTTTAGAGATTCAGCACAGAAACAGGCCCTTCGGCCCATCGAGTCCATGACGACCAGCAATCTCAGCACACTAACACTACCCTACACACACGAGGGTCAATTTACAATTATACAAAGCCAATTAGCCTTCAAACGTGGACGTCTTTGGAGTGTGGGACGAAATCGGAGATCCCATAGAAAACCCACGTGGTAACAGGGAGAATGTACAAACTCTGTACAAACAGCATCTAAGGTCAGGATTGAACCCGTGTTTCTGCTGCTGTAAAGCAGCATCTCTACTGCTGCGCCACCGTGACAACCTCCAATCGCCACCATGCTGTGTTCTGTGGGTGGAGGAGGTTTAGGGTCTCTGAAAAGCATGTAATCATAGAAGTGTTGCTGTTCTTAACTCTTCTGATAAAGTCGAATAATCTGCTGCTTTTGCAACATCCATTTTCTGATAAAAAGTAAAGTTTACAGCATTTTCCATAAGTATTTATTCATGCTTATGCCATCCAGTTTTCACATATTTCTGAGGCTGGCAGTTCGTCATTTTACACAATGTTTGTTTGGCATCCACAAAAAAATGTAATTTCATCCATTGGCTACATTAGATAGTATGTTTGTTTTTGGAAATAGATTTAAATATTTTGGATGAACATGGAAAATTCTCCCACAGAAAAGTGTGCAGTTCCAGTCTCTGTACCATACAAAAGGATGTGATTAACCTAGCGAGAGTGCAAAGGAGATTCACCAAGGGGTTCCTGGATTGGAGAGTTTCATTGGGAGAGACTAGATAGCATTAGACTTTAGAGATACAGCCTGGAAACAGGCCCGACAGCCCACCAAGTCTGCGCCGGCTAGCGACTAGCACAAGCCTACACACTAGGCCCAATTTGTAATTTACAGAAGCTAATTTACCAACAGACCTGTAAGCCTTTGGAGTAGGAGAAAGAAACTAGAGTACCCGAAGAATTCCCACACGGTCACAGGGAGAATGTCCAAATTCTGTACAGCTGGCACTCATAGCCAGGATTGAACCCATGTTTCTGGTGCTGTGAGCATTCAACTCTACCACTGCGCCACTGTACCGCCCCTGTGCTCAGCCTGTTTTCCTTGGTGTTAAAGACATTGCGGGGTGACCTGATAGAAGTATACATATTAATTAGAAGCATAGAGGAGCCAGATAGTCAGAATCTTTTTTCCATGTTGGGGTAGAAAACAAAAAAAATTAGAGAGCATAGAAAGTGAGAGGTAAGGGGGTTTAAAGAAGATTTCAGGGGGAAAAGTTTGTTTTCAATGAAAAGATATCTGGATCTCGTTGCTGGAGTCAGATACAATCGCCACATTTGAGAGACATTTAGACCTGCATGTAAAAGATAAGGCACAGCAAAGTACAGATTTAGTGCAGGCAAATGGGCAAAAAATTGATGGGCAAAATTGGAACGGACATGGTGGGGTGAAGGTCCATTTCTCTGGTGAACAAAGCTATAACTCTGAATTTGCTAATATGGAAAGCACTAATTTAAAAGACATCTTGTACATTATTTGTAATTCATAGAAAAGCATGTTTATGAAATGCAGTAGTGCATACAGCCCTCAAAGTATAAATACAGGCCATCCCCATGTTACAAATGCCTGACTTATGGACACACCTACATACAAACAAGCTCTGCGCCGGCTTGTTAGGGGATTGGACACATTAGAGGCAGGAAACATGTTCCCAATGTTGGGGGAGTCCAGAACAAGGGGCCACAGTTTAAGAATAAGGGGTAGGCCATTTAGAACGGAGATGAGGAAGAACTTTTTCAGTCAGAGAGTGGTGAAGGTGTGGAATTCTCTGCCTCAGAAGGCAGTGGAGGCCAGTTCGTTGGATGCTTTCAAGAGAGAGCTGGATAGAGCTCTTAAGGATAGCGGAGTGAGGGGGTATGGGGAGAAGGCAGGAACGGGGTACTGATTGAGAGTGATCAGCCATGATCGCATTGAATGGCGGTGCTGGCTCGAAGGGCTGAATGGCCTACTCCTGCACCTATTGTCTATTGTCTATTGTCTATTGTCTCTCATAATACTATGAAATTCTAAAGTTTGACATGCATATATAGGAAGGGCAGAATTAGTTTCCTCGCTCTCTCCACTTTTAATAATTATTAACTATTATCAGTCTTATATACTTTTGGTGCCAATTATTAGAAAACTGTTTTTATGGTCACCATATTGAGTAATTTTTGTGCATTTTCTACCATGAAACAAATGAACGGTTTGGAAGAGAGTATGACAAGAGATAAGAGTATGACAAGAGATAAGATATGATAAGACTGCTATGAAACAGAAGGATACTATTCAGTTCATGCCAGTGTGGAGCAGAATAGTCCCATTCCTCCCATGACTAATTCTCTCTCATACACTTAACTTCCCTTTTTATTCTTTTGCCACTTATTTTTGCCGAGGAGTAATTTACATTAGTCGATTATCAGTACATTTGGGCTGCAAGTTTAATCCTGAGCATTCAACTGAAACCTTTACAGTCACAGGATGAACGTACAGATTTTACAAAGACAGCAACTGAGGTCAGGGTCAAACCTGGGACTCGGGAACTGTGACAAAGCAGGTATAATTGCTGCACCACCAAGCAACCCTAAATTAGGTTACATATATTGGGAAGAATTTACTGGAATATAGATTTAAATATGAATTTGATTGAGATTTGTAGGGTTTACAAAAAATGATTTTGTTAAACATAAAGGTAGACACAAAATGCTGGAGTAACTCAGCGGGTCAGGCAGCATCATAAACGTAAAAGTTTTCTCCTGGCAAAGGAGCTCAGGAGTAGAGGAACAAGACTGGAACCAGGCCATTCAGGAGAGTGTAATAAAAGCCTCACACAGGAGGCACAAGATTATGAAAATTCTCTTCTATAATAAGCATTAAATACTCCCTCAATTACTATTCATAGAACTGAGATGGTTTGACTTTGCTTGCCATGGATATTAAGGGAATTGCACACAAAGCAGGTGAATAGAATTGGAATGTGGCTTAGCCTTAATATTATTAAACAGTGGAGAAGACTCAAGGAATTATATAGTGATGCTTTTGGATCTATCTTCCTTCTAACTTGGATGAAGGTTTTCATATTCCACATTACTTTTTGTTTAGATAAATACAAGAAGAAATAATTGTCAGAAATAGGGGAATGTGAGGATAAAGGTACTGGAACGAGAGCTTCATGGAATAGTGTATGGTGAAGTATATGAAAATGATGCTCCAAATGAATGATGACATCTGACTGTTTTCCTGTATTTAAATGTGGCATTTAGTTTAGCTTAGAAATACGGCGTGGAAACAGGCCCTTCGGCCCACCGGGTCCATACCGACCAGCACACTAACACAATCCTACACATACACATAAATTTTACATTTATTCCAAACCATTTACCTACAAACCTGTACGTCTTTGAAGTGTGGGAGGAAACCGAATATCTCGGAGAAAACCCACGCAGGTGACAGGGAGAACATACAAACTCCGTACTGACAACGCCCGTGGTCAGCATCGAACCTGGGACTCTGGCATGGTAAGGCAGTAGCTCTACTGCTGTGCCACCATGCTGCCCCAGGGTAGAAAAGATGCCTGCTAGTCCCTGACATTCAGCATAACATGGACAGCAGCTTGGCCCTCTTAGAGTTAAATGCTTCACAGTATAGAAAGCACTTAAATTAAATTAAATATGGCATTAAATAGAAATGCAATTTAAAATCTCCAGTGTGGTTTACATCACAGAGATGGTGTCTTGGCAACCATAACTTATTAGCATTTGCTTTCCTAATTAATAGGCTAAATAGAAAATTCCTTTGGAACTTGTTTTATGTCCTAAGTGAGCTTTTTAAATGACTTCACCTATTCCTCAATTAACCCCCTCTTCCTGTCTATTTGATCTCGTAATATGGAAATCAGATTGTTTCTCTTCATAGTAAAAAAAAAATGCTGATTGGCAGAATTTGTGCGCAAGGGAATATTGGTTTCATCAGATATTAGAAGTTTTCATCTTTCTCACATTTAGCTTCAACATTCAGGAAATATATTCTAATATATATAATAATATACAGTTCTATAACGGGTTAAATATCTGCAGTCTTCCCACATCAACATCAGGTCTTTCAAGTAGAGATGCTAAGATATTTAATAATATAATGTAAGTACAATTTTTTATCTGTTCCAGTAGCAGGGTGCAATGCAAAATGGTGACATTTTATAAGAGTTATATTTCTTTTTTGACTGTCCTGGAGAAATTGATGTACCGTGTATCCTCAGGCCTTGATTTCAATAAATATTATATTCCAGGGATTTTTTTTATCATGTCTCTCACCTGGCCAATGTCTTTGATGACCTCTATCCACCCCTTTGCCTTCCATAAAATCCTACTTATGGAAATCTTTGCCAAGGGCCATACTTTCAATATTTAGCGATATTCACTATGAAGTATTCGGGGAAAACTTCTTCCAAACTATCTGTGAAGTTTATGGTCCTGTTGTTGCTCCTTTATACTCTCCAACAATGCTTTTATTTTATGAGCCTGAAATCATCTGCATCTTAATGATTATCAGTCTACAAAGGCACAGTTAATTCTCAGCGTGCTGTATCCAATAATAATTCAAAAGTTCAGAAGCATTCAAATCTGTCTCAGAAATTCATCTCTGTTTTATTCAAAAAGAGATGAATTCGAGATGCAGGGTACGTTGCGTTTCCCCTACTATGGAGACACCTATTACCTGGGCAAGACTTCCCAGACATGTTGGTAAAAGGAAGGGTCAGGATGTAATGTTGTGATGTTGACAATTAATTGGGAATCAGGGAGACAGAATAGGAATAAAGGCACAAGGTATAGGAACAAGGTATAGGTCTGCATCAAAAGACAAAGCAACGCATTAAATTAACTGAGCTTCCATCTCAACTCCTCTAACTCACCATATCATTAAATTCCTCGATTTACTATAGATTTTTAACTTCTCTCAGTCTTTTGTGTATAGATAGCTGAGTAACCATTGTGCATTGTGGTAAAATAATCCAAAGATTCACATCCTTGGTGTATCAAGAAACGCCTCACATTTCCGTGGCTAGACATTGATTATTGCTCAGCGTTGAACACCATCATCTCCTTCAGCCCCATCAGCAAGCTCCATGGCATGGACCTCTGGGCCTCCCTCTGCAACTGTATCCTTTACTTCCTCATCGGCAGAACTCAGTGTGGATTTATAACAATATCTCCTCCTCACTGACCATTGACACAGGTGCATCCCATGGTAGCGTGCTTAGTATATTATTCTATTCCCCACACCCTTTAGAGATACAGTGTACAAACAGGCCCTTCGGCCCACCAAGTCTCCACCAACCAACGATCGCCCCGTTCACCAGCACTATCCTGCACACGAGGGAACATTTACAATTTTTACGAAGCCTATTAACCTACAAACCTGTACGTCTTTGGAGTGTGGGAGGAAACCAGAGCACCTATAGAAAACCCATGTGGTCACAGTGAAAACGTACAAACTCCGTACAGACAGCACCCATAGTCAGGATCAAACTAGGGTCTCTGGCACTGTAAGGTAGCAACTCTACTGCTCCCCCATTGTGCCACCCATGACTTAATAAGGCTAAGCACACCTCCAATGCCATCTATAAATTTACTGACAATGCCACTGACATTGGCCAAATTACGGGCGGTGATTCGTCATACATAGAGAAACAGAACACCTGATTGAATGTGCCTCATCAGCAATTTGTTGCTCAATGTCAACAAGACAAAGAAACTCATCGTTGCCTTTAGAAAGGAGCCATAAGGAGACCAGTTTTCATTGGTGGGTTGTCAGGGAGAGAGTTAGCAGCTTCAAATTCCTGGACCAGCACAAAACCGCACCAGTGCCTCTGCTTTCTTAGAGGTTTCTTGGGACTGCATGTCACCGAATATGCTAAAAATCTTCCACAGATGTTCTGTAGAATGTATCTTGACTGGTTGCACCATGACCTGGTACATTAATTCCAATGCACATGAATGAAAGAGGTTCATGAAGGAAACATCCTTCATCAGGGATTTTCATCATTCAGATCTTTTTCTCTTCACTTAGCTATCATCAAGCAGGAGGTACAGAAGCCAGAAGGGAACAGCTGTTTTCCTACATCTATCAGGATATGGAAGCAACCCACATAGCCGTAATCCTAGCTCGACAACAGAACACTACGGCCCAAAATGTTGTACTCTCATGGACTTATTTTTTTATTCTATTGTGTTGGACACTAATTTATATTTTTATCACAGACATTTCCTGCTACTGTCTGGCAGATATTTTGTAATTTATGTACTGCTTATACATAACTTCTGTTTTTGAATGTTTGTCTGAATCCATGTTCCTTTGATGTTGCTACATACAAGATTTTAATTTAATCCGCGCATCATTGTACTTGTGGATGTGAAAAGAAACTCGGCCAGACGAAAAACTCACTTGAAAAGATTAGGAGACTCAGAAAATCTGTAAACAGATTAAGTCTGTAATAATGCAAATATGCAACTCAAAAATCACCCCTTTCAAATGGAAAGCAGGGTGAAGTATGCAAATATGACATTTGTGTCTCATGCTTTCACACTCGTGCAGTGTAGTTAAATAAATTGAATAAATAATGCACACGTTACAGCAGTTCCTCATGTCCCACACTGATTCACTATTCTGTATACCTGGCACTAAATACAATACAATATATCTTTATTGTCATTGTACAGGGTACAACGAGATTGGGAATGCGACTTCCATTCGATGTAATAAATTAATTAGCTAATCAGTATTAATTTAAACAACCCAATGAAACAAATTAGAACAGTTTTAAAACAGAATAAAGTGCAAGTAGATCTGTGCCGGTTCACTGTGCGATGTGACCATCCGGCTCAGCAGGACCGGTTCATAGCAGCTATGGCCCTGGGGATGAAGCTGTTCCTGAGTCTGGAGGTGCGGGCGTAGAAGGCCTTGTAGCGTCTGCCCGATGGCAGAAGTTCGAACAGACTGTTGCAGGGGTGTGAAGAGTCTTTGTGGATGCTGGTGGCTTTTCTGAGGCATCGTGTGTTGTAGATGCCCTCCAAGGCTGGTAGCCTTGTAAAATGTAAAATACATTTAAGAACTCAAACACATTAGACTTACAGACCCGTCTTGGGTGTGTCTTCCAAATGCGACTTTATTACTCAGACAATAAATTTACTCCATTATTCAATAAACTCACACATACTAGTTTCTTGACATTCAAATGCCTTTGAGTTCTTCTGCAAAATGCTACTTATTGTTCCAAAGCAATTATCCCTGTGAACGAAGTCCAAAACCTTCTCCTTTGTTGCCAAGGCATTTCATATGATATCCAGGGGTAATGAAATTAGATTTCCCAGTCCAAAACTTCTGGCTTCGATATAACGACGATTTTGATATCTTGCAAAGGAACAGGAGGTATTTTGCTTCTTATGCAATCTGTTTATCTTATCCATTAGATATCCTGCCTCACATTATAACAGATAAACATCGATTTTCCTTCAAAAGCTGCCTCAGATGTACACCCCTACTTCTCTTGTCATTTCCTATCTGGCATGAGTGTTTCTATGCTTTGGCGTTGACAAGATGAAAGACTCACTAAGCGTGCCTGAAAACACAGAGGAAGGCTGGAAAGTCAGTTGCAATGAAAAACGAAATTTTAAAAACTGTCGACTCTAGACATCAGAAACAAAACCAAAAAATACTAGAAACACTCAGCAGGTCAGGCAGCATCTGTGAAAAGAGAATGTCTCAGTCCCAATGCAAGACATTAACCATCCCTCAGCCTCCACAGACGCTGCTTTACCCACTGAGTTCATCCAGTAGTTTGTTTTTCATTCCAAACTCCAGCATCTGTACTCTCTTGTATTTCTAATAGAAAATAGGTGCAGGAGGAGGCCTTCGAGCCAGCACCGTTCCATGTCAATGAGCTTGAAGGTTAGAACACAAGTATGCTTTAAGTTTCAGAAAAGCTGGAAGGAGTTAAGTGGTACATAGAACAAAGGAAATGCCAGAGATGGGCTGGAGACTGGGAAGAGTGAAATGATGCAACCTACAGTGCCCTCCATAACGTTTGGGACAAAGACCCATCATTTATTTATTTGCCTCTGTACTCCACAATTTGAGATTTATAATAGAAAAAATCACATGTGGTAAAAGTGCACATTGTCAGATTTTAATAAAGTCCATATTTATACATTTTGGTTTCACCATGTAAAAATTACAGCTGTGTTTATACATAGTCCCCCCATTTCAGGGCACCATAATGTTTGGGACACATGGCTTCACGGGTGTTTGTAATTTCTCAGGTGTGTTTAATTGCCTCCTTAATGCAGGTATAAGAGAGCTCTCAGCACCTAGTCTTTCCTCCAGTCTTTCCATCACATTTGGAAACTTTTATTGCTGTTGATCAACATGAGGACCAGAATTGTGCCAATGAAAGTCAAAGAAGCCATTAGGAGACTGAGAAACAAGAATAAAACTGTTAGAAACATCAGCCAAACCTTGGGCTTACCAAAATCAACTGTTTGGAACATCAGTAAGAAGAAAGGTGAGCTTACTAATCGCAAAAGGACTGGCAGGCCAAGGAAGACCTCCACAGCTGAAGACAGAATAATTCTCTCTATAATAAAGAAAAATCCCCAAACACCTGTCCCACAGATCAGAAACACTCTTTAGGAGTCAGGTGTGGATTTGTCAATGACCACTGTCTGCAGAAGACTTCATGAAAAGAAATACAGAGGCTGCACTGCAAGATGCAAACCACTGGTTAGCTGCAAAAATAGGATGGCCAGGTTACAGTTTGTCAAGAAGTACTTAAAAGAGCAACACAGTTCTGGAAAAAGGTTTTGTGGAAAGATGAGATGAAGATTAGCTTACATCAGAGTGATGGCAAGAGCAAAGTATGGAGGAGAGAAGGAACTGCCCAAGATCCAAAGCATACCACCTCATCTGTGAAACACGGTGGTGGGGGTGTAATGGCCTGGGCATGTATGGCTGCTGAAGGTACTGGCTCACTTCATTGATGATACAACTGCTCAAGTTCAAACAAATGCCTCAGAACTCATTGGCCGGTGATTCATTCTACAGCAAGGCAATGATCCCAAACATACTGCTAAAGCAACAAAAGAGTTTTTCAAAGCTAAAAAATGGTCAATTCTTGAGTTGTCAAGTTAATCACCCGATCTGAACCCAATTGAGCATGCCTTTTATATGCTGAAGGGAAAATTGAAGGGGACTAGCTCCCAAAACAAGCACAAGCTAAATATGGCTGAAATATAGGCCTGGCAGAGCATCACCAGAGAAGATATCCAGCAACTGGTGATGTCCGTGAATCACAGACTTCAAGCAGTCAGTGCATGCAAAAGATATGCAACAAAACACTAAACATGACTACTTTCATTTCCAGGACATTGCTGTGTCCCAAACATTATGGTGCCCTGAAATAGGGGGACTATGTATAAACACTGCTGTAATTTCTACATGGTGAAACCAAAATGTGCAAAATTGGCCTTTATTAAAATCTGATAATGTGCACTTTAACCACGTGTGATTTTTTTCTATTATAAATCTCAAATTCTGAAGTACAGAGGCAAATAAATAAATGATGGGTCTTTGTCCCAAATATTATGGAGGGCATTGGATGTCATCGATGGTGTGGAGAGAGTGCTGAGTTATATCACAGACTGATGGCTGGTCATCTGAATGGAGCAATTTTGATCCAAACTGGAAAGGGTGGCCAACTGCAATTATTGATTCATTGTTGTTCTGATGGCTATAGTGTGGCCCGTCAGGAAATGCAAAGACATTATTTGAGCTTACTTTAAATGAAATGGAAAAACAAAGTATTTATAAAGTTACAAAAGCTTATTCTGCTTCTCCTCTCCCCTCCCCCCTCCCCCTACACACACACACCCCTTCCCATCCTCTTCCACATATTTGTCATTTTATTTTTGTCACTTCATCTCTGCCCTTTGTTTAAACATCTGATTATACAAAGCCCCCCTCATCTCTATCCACCGATCATTTGCCAGGCTTTGTCCTTCCCCCACCTCTCTTCCAGCTTTCTCGTCCCCTTCACCCCTGCAATCAGTCTGAAGAAGGGCCCCAATTCAAAACATTATTTTCTCCAGGGATGCTGCCTGATCCGCTAAGTTACTCCATCACTTTGTGTCTTATTCTGTTGAGGATGTTTTGTATCTTGGCCAAATGTTCTCACGTTGCTTATCAGCATGTATGAGACAGAATGTGCAAAGCCACAAAGACATTGGACAAATACTGGCAGATTGAGCAGTAAGCCTCATCAATTCTGGATAAGCCACTGTGTCACCATTCCATCTGTAAATGATGATTGTTTGGGTGTCTTTGGGATGTTCTGCTCTGCATACTGCTAATATAGATTTCTTGTTTCCAGTCTACTTTTGAAACTGAAGTGAATTTATCCCACGACTTTTGATTTTGTTGGAACATAAAGAAGCTAAAAATAGTGGGGTCATGGTGGAATGGGGACAGAGAATAAATGTGACAGGAAACTGGAAATGCAACAATGCCATTAGAGACTGAGTGGAGGCATTCTGCAAAGTGGTCACCAAATTGCATTTGCTTTCTGTTTGTATTGGGTGGACCACCTTGTGAGCATTGAATGTAATGCACTTCGATGGAAGAGGTGCATGTGAATTGTTGCTTCATTTGGAAGGAGGGTTTGGGTATCTGGATGTCAGGAAAAAGAAAGGATTAAAAGGGCAGGAGATGTGTTTCCTGCATTGCTTAAAATGGAGCTGTAAGAAGGAGACTTGGTGCTGTTGTACATGGGAGAGTGAACCAGTAACACATGGTGAAAAGTCACTTTGGAATGCGGCATTTCCATTCAGGGCCCCTTCTTCAGATGCGCTTTAACAAAGGAGAGCCAAGACTGTTAGGCTGAGAGGTCTTGTGCATCTGTGAGAATTAGTGGATCTCCTAAGGACCAAGAGTAAAAGATTGATATTACTTGGTGGTGTGGACTGCCCTTCAGGGCCCAGAGCTCTACATGAAGTACAACGCTTATATCACATATACCACATGTAAGATCATGAAACATAAGTATTGTGGTCATGGCCATGAAACCAAGGAGTTCACAAACGGTTTTTTTTGGATATCCATTCTGCTTCCAGAATATCTATTTCTGCTGGGTCCTGGTTAATGAAGATTATCCCCTTCTTGGATTCTCTCCTGATTGCTCTTGCACAAGTGCAATGGGCTCATTTAAAAATGCCACCATTGAAGCATGAGGAATATAGTGGAGAAAGCTGGAAAGATTTAAATGATTATACTCCTCCAAGGGAACCCTGCAAGAGCTGGACATTTAGAGTTTCTGCTGCATCTTCTATCACCTTCCTTCAAGAAAGCTCAACATACCTGAGGACCTCCCCCCCCCCTCAGAAGGAGGAAGATCAAAGGAGGAAGATGACGGCAGATGGCGATGAAGAGACATTTTCTCAGTACAGTTGGACAGGTGTATGGATAGGAAAGGGTTCAAAGGATATGGGCCATATAGAACCAAGATGGTACCAAAGCCAAACGATCCCTCATGCACAGGACCCAGAAGTGGATCTGCTGTCATACATTACAATCTCTCCACTTTTTTAAATCTTTATTTCAACACCAGGTACCCTTTACCCTGTATCATTTCACTGTGGATGGCTTGATTGTAATCAGGTGTAGTCTTTTTTTCTGACTGGATAGCATGCAACAAAAAGCTTTTTACTCTGCCTGGGTACACGCAACAATAATAAACTAAGCCAAACTAGCTTAGATTGGGCATTTTGGTCAGGATGGACGAGTTGGGCCAAAAGACCTCCTTCCATGCTCAATGACCCAATGACATGCTGCTAAAGGAAATCACATTGTCTGGAAATTCACACCACAGAGTATACCCTGGAACATAATTACTATAGGAACTATAGAGCATCTTTGTTGTATTTAATTTTGGAATTCAATAGTCAATGTTGCATGTCAAGAGGCTCAGACTTTATATTACAATTTCATTTAGCCTCACCTAGAGTTCCTCTTGCGAACTGTAAGAAATAGTTACAGTGAATGTTACGAGCTTGCGCTGAACTGTCAGGTAGCCAGATTCCACAAAAGGAGTTATGTAATGTAGGAGAGATATAAGAAGAAAGAAAATGCAGAAATTCTCAGCAGGCCTGGTAACATCTTTGGAGAAAGAAACAAAAACAATGACATTTCATCTGTTTAAATTTATCTTGCTGCAGATGCTGCCTGATGTTTTAATCACTTCAAAATGTTTTATTTTGGTGATTCTTTGAGTTACACAGCACGGAAACAGGCTCTTTGGCCAAACTACTTATCCCATTTGATCCATTTCTCTGCACGCCTTTACAATTCATGTATTTGTCCAAATGTCTTTTAAATATTGTAATTCTATCTGTCTTCTACCACCTTCAAATGCAACTCATTCCATAAATCTACTACTCTTTGTGATTCAACTTTAAATTTCCCGCCTTTCACGGGGGTGAATGCACTCTAGTTTTAGAGTTCCACAGCCCTGGGAAAAGATTGTGACCATCCACCTACAGTTTCTAGGTCTTTTATAATTATATCAACCACGACAAGGTCATATACCTGTAAACCTCTTTCCCATTTAAGGACAGACCATCCCTCACCCAGCTCTGAAACAATGGGACAATGCAACAGAGGAGACATTACCCTCTTACCTTGAAAATAATTCCTTATCTAAAGCCACCAAAGACTCCAATAGTCGATTTTATGAGCGGTACATAAAAGACAACTTTATCAGCAGCACGCTCATAAGAATTTCTCAATATACTCGGAAGGATCATTAAGTGGAATCAAACGGTTTCATTAAGGATGATTGAAAAGCGCTTTCATTAAAGTTTTAATACCCGCAACTGGGTTTGCAATCCACAGACCTGGATTTCTCTGTGAGGTCCGAGATTGGAAGGCTTTATATCTGTGACAGTGTGAATACTTGACCTACATATTGACATTGCTGTGTCAAGCACTATAATTCAAAGGACTTAAGTAAATAAATAAAAAAGGATGGCATTCTGGCACAGCAGTAGCTTTGCTACCTTACAGCACCAGAGACACTAGTTCAATCCTGACCATGGGTGCTGTCTGTATGGAGCTTGTACATTCTCCCCGTGAACTGTGAGGATTTTCTCCAGGTGCTCTGGTTTCCTCCCATGCTCCAAAGACGTACTGGTTTGTAGGTTAATTGACTTCGGTAAGTTTGTAAAATGTCCCAAATGTGTCGGATAGTGTTAACGTGCTGAGATCGCCTTGGTCAGCGTGGACTCAGTGGGCCAAAGTTTGCACGCTGTATCTCTAAAAGTAAAATTAAAACCTTGATCATCACCAGGGCAAATACCTGAGGCAATGAGCAGTCTGAGCCATAGTGTACCCTCTGAAGAAGCCTTGCCAGCACCACACCATGGCTAGCCAACTATACTATTTCCTTAGATAGACACAAAATGCTGGAGTAACTCAGCGGGACAGGCCGCATCTCTGGAGAAGAGGAGTGGGTGACGTTTTGGGTCGAGACTCTTCCCCCATTCCTTCTCTCCAGAGATGCTGCCAGTCCCGCTGAGTTACTCCAGCATTTTGTGTCTATCTTCGATTTAAACCAGCATCTGCAGTTCTTTCCTAAACATACTATTCCTTCAGTGACCACTTTTAATTGCAGTGGGGCTGGTGGAAGACATCCTCGTTTCAGAGGCAGGAATTGCAGTTTTCAATGAGCAGCTTTACACCTGGGGTGTCCAAATGGAAACTGTACCATTTTAGACTGAGCCACTATAACACGGAGTAAATAGTTGGGCCATGTTATAGTGCAGGGCAGAATACCAGAAGAGATACTGGCAACCTTTAATAAATGCCAGAATTTATCTAAGTAATTTTCAGCTCCCTAAAGACGGGAGAATAGAATTGGTCAGACTATATTTTAGGCTTTTGTTTATTCCATTGACTTAATCATAATGCTATCATGTCCCTTGTATCTTTCACTGTGTTACATTGTGAGATGTAATTCTTAAAATCAGAACCCAAACTGTTAAATTAAGGGAAGTCATGCAGTCTCTTTCTGCATTACACCTTGTTGGAAGAGGAATTACTTCAGGCACTGATCTCTGCAAGTTACCATTGTCGTCTTCCCCTTTGACCCAGGCCTGTGGACTCTCTTGGCTGCCTGATGTGGAAAATGACATCACCTCTCAACCTTGTCAACAAGATGTAAAGATTTGTGTCTGTAGAGCAGGAAGCTTCCTTCGCTGCTTGTCCTCCCCTGCAGCCATTTCAACATCAAGCGACACATACAGTGTTGGCAGTGCTGTGTTGCAATCCACAAGTGGTGAGTAAGGCTTGGAGCACTGGCATCAAATAGTGCACAAAGGGATCATCATGTTCACAATTTTGCAGCACTGATATTCCTGAGTCAATTGTTAACATGAGAAACAAAGAAGACGTACACCTCCAGATTCAGGGACAGTTTCTTAGACAATAGACAATAGACAATAGGTGCAGGAGGAGGCCATTCGGCCCTTCGAGCCAGCACCGCCATTCAATGTGATCATGGCTGATCATTCTCAATCAGTACCCCGTTCCTGCCTTCTCCCCATACCCCCTGACTCTACTATCCTTAAGAGCTCTATCCACCTCTCTCTTGAATGTATTCAGAGAATTGGCCTCCACTGCCTTCTGAGGCAGAGAATTCCACAGATTCACAACTCTCTGACTGAAAAAGTTTTTCCTCATCTCAGTTCTAAATGGCCTACCCCTTATTCTTAAACTGTGTTCTGGACTCCCCCAACATTGGGAACATGTTTCCTGCCTCTAACATGTCCAACCCCCTTCTTTCCAGCTGTTATTAAGCAACTGAACCATACTACCGCAATCAGAGAGCAGTCCTGAACTATCTACCTCATTGGGGACCCTCAGACTACTTTTGATCGGACTTTGCTGGCTACACCTTGTACTAAACGTTATTCCCTTATTGTGTATCTGTACACTATGAATGGCTCGATTGTAATCATGTTCGGTCTTTCCACAGACTGGTTGACGTGCAACAAAAGCTTTTTACTGTACCTCAGTATGCATGACAATAAATTAAATGGAAACTAAACTGAAACTGAAATTGCAACAAACACTCTGGAAATCCACACAAGGTTTCACTACGGATGCAATGGAATATCATGTCCCAACTACATTGGTGTGAATAGAGCTATATCAATTGAAAAATATATGATTGGCACCCATATTTAGAGCAAATCGATTTTGGGGGCTTATGTCCTTTAAATTATTTAGTTGGCTATGATAAACTTTGGAGGGTCAAAGTTTCTGAGAGCTTCCATGTAGACATGAAAAATATGCAATTAGTGCAATGGCCTTAAGGTCTTTGGAAATTTGGGCGTGATTGAGTTGATTGAGTTTAGTTTATTGCCACGTGTCCCGAGGTACAGTGAAATGCTTTTGTTGCATGCTAACCAGTCAGCAGAAAGACAATATATGATTACAATCGAGCCATCCACAGTGTCCTCAACCATATTCATCGACAGAAGAATGCTAATTTCCTTTTATACCCTCCAAACAATGCAAAAGCATTCTTTTCAGCTATCAATGTTCTGCTGGGAACCAGGTGCTGGAAGAAAAAGACCTGTATGGTCACAAATGTTTTTCACTCAAGTTTATTTCTAACAATTTGGAACAGGTCAGCCCATAACAAGGTCTGCTTCAAAGTGACCTATATATAATACTCTCTTGATACTTTTATCTTTAATGTCAGAGCCATCAGTTCAACACTTCCACCTGTTTACAGACATAATTTCCAAATTACATCTCTTCTACCAATATGTCATGGTCAAAGGCTAGAAAAGTAATTGCGCATTTGTTAAATTATTTCTACTACATTAACTGCTGGTAAGTAATTCATTAAAATAAACAAATATGACTTCTGCCAAATTTACAACAGCACTGTTGCAATGCAGAATGTTTGGAAGACAGAAATGTTCGCAGTAAAGGTTGTAGCAAAACAACAAGTTGTCAATGAATTGAAAGAATCTTACTGAAGAAAAATCTGAACAAGTTCATAAATTCATCGTATTTCATCATTATTGTTATAGTTGAATTATTTAATTATTTAGCAACTAAAATACCTTCCATCTGAATTTGTAACAATATCTCTTTTGGAAATGTTATACCTGTCTGTAAACTTTATTTTATTCCATTTTGATCATACTTAAATTTAACTCATTTCATGTTGAAAACTCCAATTCAATCGGTGGCGTCGCGGTAGAGTTGCGGCCTTTCAGCGCCAGAGAACTGTGTTCGATCCTGACTGTGGGTGCAGTCTGGATGGAGTTTGTAGTTCTCCCCATGACCATGTGGGTTTTCCCCGGGTGCTCCGGTTTCCTCACACACTCCAAAGACATACAGGTTTGTAGGTTAATTGGCTTCAGTGAAGATTGTCGGATAATGCTAATGTGCAGGTATAGCTAATCGGCACGGGCTCAGTGGGCCGAAGGGCCTATTTCCACGTTGTATCTCTAAGCTAAACTAATATTAATAATGGAGGTGATTGTCTGCAGTCTTGTCCCACTGTAATTACATTCTCAGACACCAATGGCATATAACTCCTCAGTTTTGCATCTGCTTGCTCATCAACCTATACTTCAGCAAAATCACCATGTATCAATCAAAGTCTTCTTGTCTGCTTATCAAAATGCTGTAGCTTGTTGCTACTTGTTCAAATTATATCGAATCTAGATATCAGATAAACGCTATTGAATGCATAGCTTTAAAATGACTACAGAATTACATCTGTGCTCCCTGATCCAATTGTTCCATGCCCTATAAACCAGATGCATCTGAAGACATATCTTGGTTTTTTCTTGGTGTGTTACACCACAGGAGACTGAATAGCAATTAAAGAAAGTTGAGGGATCCAATCAGTTACAAAAAGGTCACTCGCCCATTTTCTTGGCGTCTTCTTTCAAAGTCAGACAAGTCTCTGTTAATGGAGCTTACTCCAAACTATTCAGGAATAGTTAACTATTATAGTTAATAGTTAAAATAGTTAACTATTTTTGACAGTTGAAGCACTCAGTTATTGCATTATCTTTTCTCTGATGTGTGTACATGCCTACACTGCACATATGAAAATGGCACCTTAAAAACAAATCCAGGATGATTAGCAGAGCAGAAATCACAGGGTTAAAAAGGCTACACGCATAATAAAAGAGCAAAGAAAAGCTGGCAAAAAAATTTGAGCAGTGGAATACGAGGTTGGTACATCTTTTGATTCATATATTGATGTTATAAGGGAGAAAATTAAGCACAATATGTTCCTTGCATTTTTATTATGAATGTTCAACAGAAGAAGGGCACTGTGCAAATAGTGATCTCATTAGATGCAAACCCAATTCTGTGAAAACACCATTCACTCAGACATGAATAATGTTCTGAAGTTCCCATTCTTGAAGGACATGATTTCACCCACATTCTGACCAAGGTAGAATGCACAATATTAATGTTGCTGATATTTACACCTTGATGCTAATTAATCTGCTTTCTGAGCTGTAGTTATCAAAGTCCATTTTGGAGGACGATGACCTCGTGCCAAATGTTTGTCAACCTTCTTTCTGCTTGGGAAGCAAAAGTGCCTGGGAAATTCATAAGCTTTCTGCCATGCAGCATGATAAGATGATGACCTTTGACACATTCTTGTTCAACGTGAAAAAATAAGGCAGAAGAGCTAACTTACCATCAAGTCAAATGGCAGCACCTTTCAGAGTTAGACAGGAAAGATGGGGTCAGATTGCATTGCATTTGACCCAGGCTTCTCAGCCAGGCTTTGTGCTGACTGCAGATAGACACAAAAAAGCTGCAGTAACTCAACGGGTCAGACAGCATCTCTGGAGAAAAGGAATAGGTGACGTTTCGAGACGAGACCCTTCTTCAGACCTGTGCTGACTGCAGTTGCCTTAACCTTTTGCAGCCCCATAGATCCCAATGACATCAAGAGTTCACAAGTGATGTCTAGGCTTCAGGCACTGGGAACTAAGATCCACAGACCTCCCTGTTGATCTTCTGACAACACTCTTGATGTTCTGATGTGTACTGGAGTGCAAAAATAGTTTAGAACTATAAAAAGATCATTATTGAACATTAGTGATGTAATTATGCATGACAGATCATGCAAACTAGGATACCAAATTAAAATTAGGATGACATACTGACAAATCATTTTAGCCATTTTGAGATATTTCGCCTAACAGTGAATGTCTAGTGTAATTTTGTACTTTCTAAGAGCACTTGATAAACAATTTAGTGAGACATAGGCAAATTTCATATTGTTATTAGACACTATATAAATGCAAGCATTTCTATCTTTCCTATTGCCATTGATATTGTTTTATAGCATGTACTAAGATGCAGTGAGAAACTGTTTTGCATGCTATCCAGACAAATCATACCACATGCGACTACATCACATAGCGCATAAAGTGAAAAATAAGCAGAACGCAGAAAATAGTATTACAGCGACAGTGAAAGTGTAAATAAAAATCAGAGCAAGGGCCACAATGAGGTAGATTGGAAGGTTGGGAATTCATCTTTAGCATATGAGAATCTGATGATAATGGGGAAGAGCTGTTCCTGAACCTAGTGGTACATGCTTTCAAGCTTTTGAGTCTTCTACCTAATGGGAGAGAGGAGTAAAGAGAACGACTGGGATATGCTTGATTGTGTTGGTTCCTTTTCCGAGGCAGTGTGGCTGGAGATGAAGTTTACAGTGTGGAATTTGATTTATGTGAAGGACTGGGCCGAGTCCATGCCCAACTCTCTGCAACATCTTACGGTCTTGAGCAGAACACTATCCATATCAAGCTGTGATGCATCCGAATGGGATGCTTTCCATGGGGCATCTGTAGAAATGGATGAGAGTCATTGGAGACATGTTGAACTTCCTTGGTCATCTGAGGAAGTAAAGGCGTCGGAGTGTTTTCTTGGTCAGAGTGTCAATGTGGTTGGATGTGGAAAATAGTTGGTGATATTTACACCTACGAACCTGAAGCTCTTGACCATCTCTACTTTGGCACCATTGATACAGACTGAGGCATGTTTGACATCCCGCTTCCTGAAGTCAATGACCAGCTCCTCTGTTATGCTAACACTGCTGTTTTGACATCATGTTATTAAGCTCTCACTCTCCTTCCTGTGATCTGTCTCGTCATTGTTTGAGATCTTGATTCCCACAGTGGTGTCATGTACAAACCTGTAATTGGAGTTAGAGCAGAATTGGACCACACAGTCATGAGTGAAAAAGGGTGTATAGTAATTGCTGAGAATTTAGCCTTGATAGGCACCAGTTTTTGGCAGAATTACCGTGGAAAATGTTTTGTCATCTATCCTTGCTTATTGTAGTCTATGGGTCAGTAAGTCCAATTGCAGAGGGGGCTGCTGTCCTAGGTTCAAGAATTTAAAGATAATTTTGGTTGGAATTATGGTGTTGAAGTCAATAAATAGGAGTCTGATGTAAGGGTCTTTGGTGTTTAGATGTTCCAGAGATGAATTTAGGGCCAGGGAGATAGAGTTCAGACATGTTGTTGCAGTAGGCAAAGTGCAGTGGATCAAGGCGCCTGGGAGGCTGGAGTTAATATGCATCGTTACCAGCCTCTCAAAGCATGATGGTGAATGTCAGAGTCACTGCACGGTACTCAATAGGGCATGCAACCTTGCTTGTCTTTGGCAGCAAGATGATAGTGGTCTTAATAAAGCAGGGTGGAGTGGGAAGAGGTAAAGATGTCCACGAATACTCCTGCTGGTTAGGCTGCACAATTTCAGAGGACACAGATGGGGATTCCATCCAGATCAGTCACTATCACCCTCAGAAAGGTCAATCGGTTGTTTGCGACAGTGACCATGGGTGCAGGTGCACCCCGGGGCTGTCAGGGCAGGCGACGTCATTCAATTGACCTTTGTTCGAAATGAGAGCCGAATGCATAGAACTCATCAGGATGTCATACATGTTGGCAATGATTCTGCTCTATTCCGCTTTATAGCCCGTTATAGCAAGTAAGTCATGTCACAATTAATAGGTGGGGTCTGTGTGGTTAATCTGGAACACTAGTTTGACGTGGAATTGTCTCCTGGCATCCCTTCTGCGAAGGTCGGACCTATTTTTCTTGTACGGGTCAAGATCACCCAATTTGAATCAAAGTGGACTTCACTGGAGATTGGATCTCATGGTTTCTGGCTGAGGAACCCTTGGATATACCTCTTTGGAATGCAGACCTCTATAGAGGTTTCTGAAAATTCCAGTGCAAAGAGACAAGGAGAAAAATGCTAAAGCTATAAAAATTGTCACTGCAAGCAGAGTTAACCTATGAACAATTTAGTCACATGAAATATATTGTTATGATTCACCTTGTTGGCCACTCCCCATCATCCATTCTTTACCAAGTGGTAGGTATCACAACATGGGATGACCCACCCTTCAACTTGATGCCACCATAAGATGTGCTTCAAATCAATCAGCCGCGATGTCAGCAATCGCTTTCTCGTAACTCTAAGATGAATCACTTCTAAATGGGCCATTTAAACTCACCCAACCAACTTCACAAGCAGCTTTGATTTCCCTCTGCTGGTCAGAACATAAATACTTTGCTTCCCAATGAGACCATCTAGAATAACCTTTAACACTTTGTGGTATTTCATGTGGTGTTAATAAATTAAGCTGCCAAGTGCAGTTCTTTGGTTGCAAAATGTCAGCTAAAAAATTCATCTGAGAATGACAATTGGCTTTGCAAGTTGTTTAACCGAAACAAAAAGAACATAATTCAGGGACCCTACGTGACCCTAGATAAGAATGATTTAGTGCTGAGTTATATAAATAAAATCACATCCCCATGCACAGCATCATCGAAGAGCAAAAGAGAGTAGTGATTGGTGAGTATTTGATTTGTTTAAAAACCTACAGGAAAAGAGCTAGGATATCAGTATAAGCTAATCGTTTTTTTTGTGATCAGCACGAATCTGATGGGCTGAATGGTTTGCTTCTGTGCTGTACATTTCTCTGAGTCAATGAACCATTGAAATGTGCAAATCCATCCAGCACTCTTGAACACTAACCCAGCAGGAGCCAGCATCAGAGGAGATCAAACGATAGAAACAAATATTCTATATCCAAAAACAATAAATAAATCTCTGTGAACTTTCATTTTACCCTCTTCTCACAGTATCCACTTAAAAGCCACGAAACCCGTATTAGGATTTTAAAGTGAAATTATTCAATTATACTTGGGCCAAAATTTAGGAGAATAAAAGTTATAATCAAAATTCCGAATCTTGCTGTTTCCGCGTCCTCAATGATACTGCCTTTATATTCTCTGAAGCAAACCAAATTTACAATAGAATGTCACAGTGCACTTAATGATGCTGCACTAGTGGCATTCTGTACAGCAATTGGGTCTGTGACCTTACTTGGGAAAGGTTAGTTTCAAATGTCACCTCTTGATTGATAGAACTTTTCCACCGTTTCTTCAGGTTGTCCTGAAGTAGTAAGAATCCAACGAATGCGGTTTTGACAATCACTTCTCAGAATGATTGCTCATTGCAAGAGGCAAGATTATAGAAAAAATGCGAATGAAATATCGTTTTTTTATCCAGGAAGATATATTGCCCAGTCTTGGGTATTGATTTCAAGACAGAAACAATATGAAAGCAAAACAAGCAGCAGTTTTTCATATCGATTTTTCTTCTACATCATTTTTTGATCAGAGCAAACACAGCCAAACGGTAAATGTGGGGAGGGATGGAAAGTTTTTAACAATTTACTCTGAATGGTAGTGATGAATCTTTTGCCTTCAAAGTTGAAAGAAATCAGTCTAAATGTGAGCAGCTATTTGTATTGACAACTTTAGCCAACCCAAAGATAAAGGCTTGAAAGCAGATAGATCTTCAACCGCAATAAAAGATTTTGTCAGTGATAGAAAGCAACCAAGCCTTTTTTCTGTGCTTAGTGCTTTAGCTGTGCTTTAACAAAGGACAGCAAGACATTGAGAGATTTATAACAGTACTGGGTGCAATAAGAAGCAGGTGTAAAATGCAATCAATGATGTAGCGAAATGTTAATAGCAAGATATTCCACCTGAAAGTGCCTTTGTTCATTTACCTTAATTAATGTGTTTTTCCCAAGATAAGGAGAAAAAACATCGGCAGGTTTATAATGAAAATAACTTAAAGGGTAAAAAGGGATCATCCATTAATTTAAAGACGTAGCAAGGACTAAATTCAATAGCCCCTAGAAATGAGCAAAGAGATAGCAACATCCAATTAGCTTGCATGCAACGACTACAACATAGGCAGCTTACCAACATGGTGCTGTCTGCCCATTCCAATTAGTTAAGGACTGAGCCATCAAAAATTGTGTTATTGATTGGCTGAATGTGTCAAGAGGAGAAAATATGATGAGTTGCTGGCATTTGATAAAGGCTAGTCCACACCTCAAAACATAAGCTCGCTCTTCTTAAAGAGGAAGTGTGTTGTGTTGCAGCAAATGTTGGCAGACTAAGGTGGCACAAAATGGATGTTGCAAAGCATTTTGATGCTGACAGAGAAAGGAGTAAGCATTTATCGAGGACCAGGATGTTCCCGTGGCACACAGCCAGAATGAGATGGGAAGAGATAAAAAATGGGAGGACATCAGTGACAGGAATCAAACCTCGGACAATGCTGCAAGAAGTTCAGAGAGCTTTAGAGAAAGGTAGAGACTTTTACTTGTTGGAGATGGTTACTGTATGGCACTTCCATTAGTCAATGCATGCCTCTATGTTGTGATAAAGGTGAATGAATGAATGAATGAATGAATGAATGAATGAATGAATGAATGAATGAATGAATGAATATTCAGATGCCTTATTATCAACTTCATTAATAGCCACAGAGTTCTCCCAGCCACATCACTCACTACAAGCATCAGAGGTTGTGGGGAGAAGACAGGAGAATGGGTTTAGGAGGGAGAGATAGATCAGCCATGATTGAATGGCGGAGTAGACTTGATGGGCTGAATGGCCTAATTCTACTCATATTCCTTATGATCTTATGACCTTGCCAAAAATCTCCACCATCAGGACATTTGTCCAAACATCAAATACTTCACCTTAAATTTACTACTTTTGTAAACCTCATGTCTCCTATCATACGGCAGACATTTCAGCCATGACAGTCATATCACACAAGCAATTCATATTTTTACAATCCTTTGTTTGGATCTATGGATCACAGGGAAGGCCGGCATTTATTGTCCTTGAGAAGGAGCCACCTTCTGGAACCATTGCAGTCCTTCTTGTGAAGGTTTCTCACATTGCCTTCAGCAGGGATTTCCAGGATTAAGACCTTTGGATGGAAATGATGAAAGATTGGTAATATATCTCTAAATCAAGGTTATGTTCAACTTGCAGGTGAAGCTGCAGGTGGTGGTGTTCCTATCTACATGCTGCCATTGTCTTTCTTCCTGATAGAGGTCCAGGGTTTGGGAAGTGCTGACAGAGTAGCTTAAACAAATGGCTGCGCTACATTTTGTAAATGGTATACATTTTGCACTGAAGGTGTAATAATAATTAAACTTAATGTGATTGATGGGGTACCAAGTTAAGTGGGGTGCTTTGACTTGACTGATGTTGAGCCTCTTTATAATTGTTGGAACTCTCCTTAAGCAGAGTATTCAATTTCATTAATGGCTGGTGCCAAGTATATCATGCAAATCATGGTGTGTCAAGGGGCAAATCTCACACCAGAGGACACCTAGCCTACATAGCTGTCCAATGGTGCTTTTGATCAATGGTACAGCCCAGCATGTTGTTAACAAAGAACTCAGTTATGATAATGTCATTGAATGTTAACATTTCTAGCATCTGCAGTTTTCCAGCATCTGCACTTTCCTCTTGATGCACATTGACTTTCAATTCATCATTTGATGGACCCTGTCAAAAACTGCCTTGATGTTAAACCTCACCTCACTTCTAGAATTCAACTCTTTAATACATGTTTGGACCAAGAATATGAAATGGTCTGGATGATGTCTGGAGATGAGCGGTCCTGGTAAAATACAAACTGGGCATCAATGACTAGACCACTGTTGGATAACTACTACTTGGTAATCATCTTCCACCACTTGATATCATCTTCCACCACCTCCCTCATTAGCTTATCAACCAAATAGGTTCATCAACAGCTTATCTTGTCAACCCTATCTTCACCCAATCTAAAATATTCCCTTTGTGCTATCCACCTCACCCTGCCCTCTTGTAATTTACAACTAGTTTTTTATCTATCTTTATGAAAAATCTTTGATCTGAAACATTGACTTTGTTTCTCTATGCACAGATAGCATTTGACCTAGTGAGATTGCTAAGATTTTCCAATATTTTCTGTTTCCAACTTCTGACGTTTTCTTTTGATTTTATTCACAATAGTGGTGGATTCTGTGTGTGAAGAAACCCTGCAGGTGATGGTAAACTGCAGGGGATCATAGCGTCACACAGGTGCGAGCACTCTAGATGGCAAGTTCATACACTCGCTCTGCTGCAGATGAATAAGGACTTTGTGAACCATCTGATGCCTCGGTTGAACTTTTTAGCATTTGTATTATATTTATGTTTCTTCATTCTGGCCTGTCATATATATATACCTACATCAAACCTTGGCACAGTGGCGCAGCAGTAGAGCTGCTGTCTTACAGCGTCAGAGACTCAGGTTCGATCCTGACCACATGTGCTGTCTGTACGGAGTTTGTACGTTCTCCCCGTGACCGGATGGGTTTTCCCCAGGTGCTCCAATTTCCTCCCACACTCCAAAGATGTACAGGCTTGAAGGTTAATTGACTTTGGTAAAAATTGTAAATTGTCCCTGGTGTGCAGGATAGGGTTAGTATACGGGGAACGCTGGTCGGCGTGGAGTCTTCATATTTTGCGAGGTGTAAAAATACCTTCCGTGCAATTGTCTGGCAAGATGCCCATCTCCCCATCCCATCCCCCCATCCCATCCCCCACCCCCAAGCTGGGATGCTGGGATGAGTGGTTCTAAGCCACTACAAAGACAAGTGAACATCAAAGGTTAATGATCAGAGTGACGTCACTGAAATGCACGATACTGAGATGATGTAACAATGAACAATGCTGGTAAATAATGCCACAACACAGAGAATGAGTTCTATCACTGTCTGTAGCCAACACATCCATGTCCCACTGATACAAATCTTTAATCTGCTAATCCGTGCTGGTTTGCAGCAGGATCTATTATTTGTTTTCCTGTGACTTAAAAAATGAAGGTTGTTGGGTGCAGGATAGGGTTAGTTATTATTACTCCACTTTCTGCTGGTTTGGCAGGATAGGGCTATCCATGCTAGTGGAATTATATCCAGTTTTCTAATGGACATGACTTCGAAACGGAAATGGGAACCATCATGTTAAATTCATGGCAAACAGCTCCTATGCATGATTTCTACATTAAAACGAAGTCTGGCTTCTAAGCTAATATTGAGAAAGATTAAATACGACAAAGAAAATGCATCAGTAAATTTAATTCAAAACACTGGAATGGCCTTATTATTACATGCAGTGATCTGTGTATTTTAAATTTGTTTTCAGTTTTGCCGGTGACAAGAATAACAAGAAGGATTCTTTGCAGGCAACCAACTGGAAAAAGGTAAGTTTGAAAGGATTCTGTGCAGGTGTGCTGAGGCAGAAATCAGGAAAAACTTACCGTGCAAGTGAAAGTAGAAATATGACAGCACCGTGTACTTTATCATTGAACTCACGGTAGTTTGAAGGAGAACGACAGAAGTCTCTTTATATTTACTTTCATGGTACAATTTTAACTCCAGTACAAATAACACGAACCAGTGAGACTGGAAGAGAGCTCTGAGAGTGAAAGAGAAGATGGAATGGTGTAAACTGACAGAGCGTGTAGGCAGCTGAACTGGTATTACATCAGTAACAATGGAGAGAAAAGGCAGAGCGATGAGACAGTGGCTTGCTCATATTATTGATAGAAGACAAATTGCAGGCAAGTGTGATTTACATACATTCAAGATGTATTCATACCATTTATTTTGCTTTGTAATCAGGACATGACAACATCTTTCATACATTCCAGACTTTTATATATGCATGTTGTTTTCAAGTGGGATTGAATGTAGTTAATATGCAATCTGTCAGCCTTCTCTTCTTTGGAGCTGCTTCTGCATTTGACAGATGGCATTGTGCATCCTTGCATCAATACATGTTGATATCCAGAATGGAAGCTCGCTACCTGTCAAAGACAAAGAAACGATTAGTGAGGAGTCGCTGTTATGACTATGCTTCATTAATTTCCATAATTTACATGCGTTTATTTTATTTTTACCTACTTATATTATAATAGTCACTAAACTAAACAAATTATGGCAGTGCTAAAATAAAACTAAGACATTAGTTGCAAAGACAGTTAACGGTGTCTGGTTTTATTTAAGAGTGAAAGAGTGAAACATTGAACAAAAGGTATTAATAAAAGTGCAAATCACAGCATCAAATGGCATAGAGAATTTACCTTTTCACTCCTTTAGAGTGAGTAAATGCCATTTACATGGAGTTTACTGGCTTTACCTTGCACTAAACCTTATTCCCTTGGGATCTATACACTGCAAATGGCTCAATTGTATTCATGTATTGTCTTTCCGCTGACTGGTTAGCACGCAACAAAAGCTTTTCACTGTGCCTCGGTACACGTGACAATAAACTAAACTGAACTAAACTGATTTACCTATTCGCTCCTGTAGAGTGAATAATTGCACTAGAAAAATTGCAAGGAAGAAAACTGTAGGAAGGAACTGCAGATGCCGGTTTAAACAGAAGATAGACACATAAAGCTGGAGTAACTCAGCTGGAGGGACAGGCAACATCTCTGGAGAGAAGGAATGGGTGATGGTTTGGGTCGAAAACCTTCTTAAAACTGTCCGTCAGAAGATAGGGAGCTTTTCAGACCTCTGGCATATTATCTGCATACTTGAGTTGAGGAATATTACAGTCGACCGATGTTATGCCACATTTGCCAGATGCTGTATCAAGGGTCAGATGATAGAAAGCAAGGAAAGTCTATACTTTTTAAAGCCCAGGATGAGTACAGGTATTCCTCTGAGCCCCACAAGGAATCCTTGGATCTAATTTGCTCTGGGCTTCTCTTGCCCCCTCGTTCGTGGCAACCTTCTATGAATAATTGTGCTTCATTAAATATTTAATTGCCTGCAGCATTTTGAATTTCTATTCCTGCCCGTTGGCCAGTCAACACATCCTGCTGAGTTCTAGTGGGAATCCAAGCGAGACTGAATATTTAGATGAGCCCAGGGTATCAAAAATTAGAAACATGGCTCGCAGGGTAGGGTGGTTGCTAACTCGGCATTCTTGACACAACCAAACTTTGAATCAAGGCCAATTTGCTGTGGATGAAATTTGTCGTGAAATCATAGAAATATACAGTGCAGAAATAGGCCCATTGTCTCAACTTGTCCAAGCTCACCAGGACATCTATCTGAGCTAGTCCCATTTGCTTGCATTCGGCCCATAAACCTCTAAGTCATTCATGTCATTAAAGCATTGTTTAGTTTAGAGCAACTGCATGGAAACAGTCCCATCAGCCCACTGAGTCTGTGCCGACCAACGATCACCAGTAGACTTGTTCTATATTATCCCAGTTGCACATCCTACACACTCGGGGCAATTTACAGAAGCCATTTAACCTACAAACCTGTGCGTCTTTGGAAAGTAGGAGGAAACCAGAGCACCCAGGGAAAATCCACGCGGTCACAGGAAGAATGTACAAATTCCGTACAGATAGCATTCATAGTCAGAATCAAACCCGGGTCTGGCGCTGTAAGGCAGCAACTCTACTGCTGTGCCACTGTGCCACCTTCAATTAATGCTGTTATATAAATTGCCTAACATTGGCGTTGCTTATCTTCAATTCACTTCTAGGAATTTGTTTTTTTGTTATATTTGTATTTGATTTTATGTCATTTCATTCCACTAACTTTGAACCTTATCCTCTAACAAGCTTAAGAAATATGAATGAGCGGACGACACATTACTGAAAACGTCTTCAAAGAAAAGCATCCCTTCTGCACTAAAGATTAAAATGTTTCAAAAGATGCTTTGCATAATTTCTTCATCCTGCTTCTCTAAAAGTAAGACTGTTGTTTTTAACTTCACTCAGTCTCTCTTCCTCTTATACCCAAACTTGATACCAGCTCATATCGCTTCTTGATTTATTTCATCTTCCATCCTCTTGTTTCCAACCCTTAGAGGTGCCCTACATTAAGGCCATTAGCTCTTCAATTAGACTTCTCATAAAATACATGCCTGGATTTTTAATGCTGAAGCTGACTTAAAATGAAAAAAAAAAGGAATTCCAAAATTAAGTGGCATCATGGAAAATAACGATAAATAGCACGTAGATGGAGCAAAAAGTTGAGAATTAAAAAATAGGGAAAAATGCTAAATGGGATAAATCATTAAAATCAAGTGGAACCAGAAATAAAACAAGTGAAAAGAAACAGTAGATCCAGTTCTGCTCTTTAGCAATATATATCACAGTCATTTTGAAAGTGATAAATGAAAAATCTGTGTTCAGTCAGGGGTAAATTAATTACATTGAAACCTATCAGAAAAGTGATAAAACGAACTGAAGCTAGAAAGGACATTTAGAGGTCTAATTATTGAAATATTGTGGAAGTATTTAAAATAATCTGCATGACATTTTTATGTAGGATGTCTCCCTGCATCATGCTGATATTGAAATTAACTTAGAAGAGACCTGTCTCAGGAATTTACAGCAACTTATTTCTAATTATCATCATTGTAGGGGGTAATAATAAAAAGCACTTACGGTACAATTTTGTAATGAGTGTAGGAGTGTCTTTTGATCCCTTAGCATATATTTTATCACATAACAAGCATTTCATCCAGAAGCTCACATTAATGAATGAGGAAGAGAACAATGTTGTCTCTTGTTCTGCCAGAACTCCAGTGCTGCAATGCTGCAGCTCAGAGTTTTATTAAAAGTTGTCTCTTACAGAAATAATTCATGAAGAGTTGCAGGACACTATTCGGATATTACCATGAATGAAACTCCTACTCAGAAGCTAGTGCTGGTGACAGAAGGCAGGGAAAGTAACCTTTTGTTATAAATAAGCTAATCATTTTGGACACATGCACACTCTCTGTATATAACGGCTTCTGGTGAATAAACAACTTAGCCCAGAGATTTCTCAGAGCTTCAAGTGATCATAACTTAGATATAGGGGTCCCTGTGCGATTTCCACTGTGTTCTCTGGTCAAGGAACAGGAGATGAACCAAAGCAGATTCAAAACCAATAGTCTCTTGATCATTATAAATTTTGTGAAATTGCGGGTTAAATGGTATCAATTATTTTTATCGTCCAATTTAACAAATATAAATCCTCCCCCATGTTTTTCATCTACAGAAACATAGAAGTGATTTTTCAAAAGGTGCTAACATTTTCTTCTCAAACAAGCACAGGTGATTTTCACCTCTTTTCTGACTGCTTTTCTAGCAGGCTGGAAATGGATTCCTGAGGGCAGGGCCGTCTTAATGCATGAGCCTGATGGGCACTTGCCCGGGGCCCCACGAGCATAAGGGCCCCATTTTATCGACCATTTACATTTTTATTCCTGTGAGTAGTTGTCGTAGGGGCCCCAGTACACTGCTTTGCCCGGGGACCATAATGCTGTAAAGACGGCCCTGCCTGAGGGTCCCAAGGAAAGCAAATGATATTCACTATGACACAGTTACTTCTTCCAATTTACTTACTTGCAACCAAGCTCCTAAATATTTATAATAGAGCATTCACTCTCGCATGGCCCTTGACCATTTCAGGCTGTAGGGTCAAAGGGTATAGCAAGAACATATATTTGACACCTTCATTCACGGCAGCAGAAACACAACATCTTTCTTCATGTTTGTTTTGAACTTTATATATTGCCATTTGTAGTTTCATGATTTCTTAAGGCTGTTTTAGTTTTAGTTTTAGAGATACAGGATAGTGGAGTGAGGGGGTATGGGGAGAAGGCAGGAACGGGGTACTGATTGAGAGTGATCAGCCATGATCGCATTGAATGGCGGTGCTGGTTCGAAGGGCTGAATGGCCTACTCCTGCACCTATTGTCTATTGTCTATTGTCTATTGTCATTTGATCCACCGAGTCCATGCTGACCAGCAATTACCCATACCCTAGTTTTATCCTACAAATTAGGGACGATTTTCATAAACCAATTAACCTACAAATCTGGACTTCTTTGGAATGTGGGAGGAAACTGGAGCACCCAAAGAAAACCCACACAGTCACAAGGTGAAAGTCCAAACTCCGTACAGACAGCGTCCAAAGTTAGGATCAAACCGGGGTCTCTGGCGCTGTAAGGCAGCAACTCTACTGCTATGCCAATGTTCCGCCAATTGTTGTAATGCTCACTGAACTCCCAGATCTAACACTGAAACCAATTTGTTTTAATGGGATGCTCTGATTAATTTAATTTTTGGGGGGTTTTAGTTTTGTTTAGTTTATTAATGTCACAAGTACCAAGGTACAGTGAGAAATGTTTGTTTGCATGCTAACCAGTCAAAGGAAATGCTAAAAGTGAGTACAATCAAACTGCAATGCACAGATAAAGGATAAAGGATACAATCTTCCATACATGAAAGGTAAGTAACTGTAAAGAGGACTGTTGTGTCCAACTGTTGGTTCGTAAACAAATGTAGTTTGCTGATGTGTTCCAGACCGTACCTTGCCAGGTGATTAACATGCTCTTCAAAGGTAACTGGGATAGAAGGCTCAATTACTCCTTTGCTGCTTAACCAAATATAATAATAAATAATGGGAACTACTCCAAGTTAATGTTCGCTGCTCGTGGTGATGAAGGTAGTTTTTGATGCCTTTTGGTGAGGTTTTGGGTATACCTAATCATCTTTGCAGGCACTGTTATATATCGCTTTGATAGCACTATGCATAATTCACCAGATTATGAGCACCCATGAGCAGGGAATTGCAACAGGCTTGGATAGAGTGGATGTGGAGAGGATGTTTCTATGAGTGGGAGAGTCTAGGACAAAGGTCATAACCACAGAATTAAAGGACATTCCTTTAGGAAGGAGACAAGGAGGAATTTCTTTAGAGGGTGGTGAATCTGTGGAATTCATTGCCACAGAAGGCTGTGGAGGCAAAATCGATGGATATTTCTAAGGCAGAGATAGATTCCTGATGAGTATGGGTGTCAGGGGCTACAGGGAAAAGGCAGGAGAATGGGGTTAGGAGGGAAAGATAGATCAGCCATGATTGAATGGTGGAGTAGACTTGAAGGGCCGAATGGCCTAATTCTTATCACTTATGAACATAGATACATAGATACATAGAAAATAGGTGCAGGAGTAGGCCATTTGACCCTTCGAGCCAGCACGGCCATTCAATTTGATCATGGCTGATCATCCACAATCAGTACCATTCCTGCCTTCTCCCCTTACCACTTGATTCCGCTAGCCCTTAGAGCACTATTTAACTCTTTTAAATGCATCAGGTGAATCGACCTCCACTGCCTTCTGAGGCAAAGAATTCCACAAATTCACAACTCTCCGGGTAAAAAGGTTTTTTCTCATCTCAGTTCTAAATGGCCTACCCCTCATTCTTAAACTGTGGCCCCTGGTTCTGGACTCCTCCAACATCAGGAACATGTGTCCAATCCCTTAATAATTTTACATGTTTTTATGATCCCCGCTCATCCTTCTAAATTCCAGTGAATACTAGCCCAGTCGTTCCATTCTTTCATCATAAAACAGTCGCGCCATCCTGGGAATTAACCTCGTGAAGCCACGCTGCACTCCCTCAATAGCAAGAATGTCCTTCCTCAAATTAGAAGTCCAAAACTGCACACAACATGGACGATCCTGATCAAAGTCATGCTTAACCATCTTCATCCAGACAAATTCTGACATTGATGGTGTTACAAAGTGGCAGAGAGGACATATTTTCTCCCTGCTGCCTCCTGTAATTCTACTTTTGATCCATTATTAGAGAGCGGAGTTTTAAACTCTTCCACTACTTATCTGTAGACTATATTTTTGTAATTCCAAGCATGGAAAAGATACTAGTTAATTGAAGTTCCTTTTGGAGCTTTCTAATTATCTTAAGGATTCTATCTCCTTGTGATGCTTTTCTTTGCTTCCAGGTAAGAATTCGTTCAGTTATTAACTGCTTGTGTCAGCAAATAAAAATGAGGGAGGAAATGAGCATTATAATATTGTTTACCATATTTATGATTGGATTAGCATCTTCATGCTGTCAACCGCACTTGCTTGTCTACAATTTTGGTATGTATATGATAAGAAAGATATTTGCATTCTACAGAGAGCTCGAACTACTTGAGTCTGTCAATAGCTTTTGTGGTGTGTTGGACTTTCTGAATGATGGCAGGTGCCCTTTAATTTGAATAAAATATTTGCCAAGTAGCTCACTGCTGTATTGCTTCCAGCACCATAAGATCTTATAATAAAAAATTGACTGATCTTAAATCACCCCAACCCATTTAAAGCACATTTGTCCAGGTAGAAGCCAAAAAATAGAACGCACACCACAGAACAAAAATGCTGAGTATTATAAATTCCGCCCTTAGGTCTGCTCTACACATCATTACGATACATCGATCACTCCTAATTAACCTTACAGAAACACTTGGCAATTCCAGCCTCACAGGGATAGCACCTTATCTTTTTGCTTGCTTCTTTTTCTCAGCCATTCCTTTGTTTACTGCCTAGAGGAACAATTTAATGGTGTTTCTGTCCAATAATAAGAATAACCTCTGACTAGTGAACGCCAATGTTATTAACAAACCAAAATAGAACAATAAGATCAAAATGAATTGATAGGGAACTTTCAGAGAAAGATTGATTGCCACAATTGTAAGCTATTTCATATTACATGCTAGAGTAGATTTAAGAACAAGATGTTAATTAATGTAGTTGGTTTGTATTAATTATAATTACATGTAAGTTAATAAAATTAGCACGCAGTGCAGATTTAGGTTACACCAGAAAGTTATTTTAGATAAGTCTATTAAATTGTAATCTTGCTATACTCAAAAATTGCTGCCTTTATTTTGCAAATTAGGTTAATGTCAAATAAATTATCTGAATAGTGTGATCTTATTTTAGCAGCAGCAGTGTTAAATTCTAAAATTATATTTTGAAGTAACTAATCATGAGGAATAAATGTTCAATCCATTTATTATTATTCTTAATATGCACTGTGGTCTAAAATAACTTAAAATTATTGTGACACCTAAATACAATATGAGCATTTTTCTTTTAATGTCGCTTCTGCAATGCCTGAAATCTGTATTGACTTATAAAGCAAAACTAATAGCATTCTTTGTGATTGATTCTGTAAATATTCTTAGCCTGTATAGGACACCAAGCAAGGTTAGACAGATTTTATTATCGAGAACTAGAGATTCAAAAGCAGATAATTAACTTCAGGTAGTATCTAATTATCGGAAACCAATAACCACTGACATGACGAAGGTCACACAGATGCTAATTTTTGCAAAAAAACAAAACAGCTAATTAATAAAAGTTTAAGGGAACATCAGCATATAAAGTAATACAATTCAGCGAATTCCAAAACCTGTCTGCATTAGAAAATTCAAGAACAAAATTAAATGAACAGCAACCGCTGAGAATTAGCACAACGTGGTATTGGTTGTTTCTTAACAAACAGTGAAGGAAAAGTATAGCTAATAATAAAGGATGTGGTGCAGACAATATCCGTCACCATAGAAACATGCCAGTGACCTCCTCTACATTTGACGAGCGAGCAAATCCAGACGTAAGCACAGGGATTGAAGTTGTTGTTGTTTTGTTTCTTCATCCTTTTCCTTGGAGATTAGTGCAGATTAACAGAAGACCATAGGCTAACAACCTGCAGTCTTAAACGGCTGATATCATTTTTATACCAGTTGATGAGGTGCATAGTTCTGAATGGAAGGAGTATTTTATGGACTTTCCACACTATACCACGAGGAGAGAGAAATAAAGCATCCACAATGAATTTTCCTGAAATACTATATTTCTGTTAGAAATTCAGAGTCAAAGCTCCAATCTCCACTAATCGCATTGGGTTTAACCCTTTAGTTCAGATTTAGATGAGGAAACATTGCACAATAAAAGTGATTTCTTAGCATCTAAATGCAAATATCACATCTAGTAATAATGAAGCGTACCTCGAGTCGCTTCCATTACCCTACATCCTGTCATATTTAATTCATTTATACACTTGATAGTGGTAATTATTGTCCAGCCTTAAATGCACAACCTGTATAGATGAGCTATGCTATCATGTGAGTGTGATGTGAGATAACAATTTTCAGACAGAAGAGCGTGTAATATTGTTTCACAAAAAAACTGTAATATTAGGATGCCATGGTAGCGCAGCGGTGAGTTGCTGCCTTACAGCACTTGCAGCACCGGAGACCTGGGTTCAATCCAGATTATGGGTGGTGTCTGTACGGAGTTTGTACGTTCTCCCTGAGACCGTGTGGGTTTTCTCTGAGATCTGCAGTTTCCTCCCACACTCCAAAGATGTACAGGTAGAAAGGTAAATTGGCTTGGTATAAGTGTAAATTGTCCCTAGTGTGTATAGGATAGTGTTAATGTGCAGGATCGCTATTCAGTGCAGACTCAGTGGGCCAAAGGATCTGTTGCTGCGCTGAATCTCTGAATGAAACTAAACTAAACTAAACTGAAAATTAGCCTTGTTGTCAAAAGGCAGATCTTTATTTACAGGAGTAAAAAGATAAGAACAATTAAAATCCAAATATAGGGCAGAGAAACATACTTTGCAAGTATTTTGGGATTGATTCACTGTAAATATAGACGATAATTTCCAAATATACATAAATCCGATTATGCTTGCCCTCTACCTACCAGGTGTATATAGTACGGTGTGCTCAACTATCAACAATCGACTGCTCTTTCAATATTCTATTCCTTACTATTCAGTAAATATAAAATTATGAGTTGTATGATCCTGGTACAGTTTAATCTCAATTACAATCCTGGAATTGTCATGGCACTGAAGGAGCCCAAGGTTCTCCAAGGAAGGAGATAAAGTTCTTGAGTATGAGGTGAATCAAATAATATAAATATTGGTGCAGCATCATTTGCAGATAGTTTCATTAGGTATAGATTACTCATTGAAATAAAAGAGTAACATTCTAAGTTTAGGTTCAGGGGTATTTTTGTCAGACAAATACTACGCATATATACAATTAACAAAAAACTCAAGTACAATAGGCAGAGCGAAGGAAAAGATACAGAGTGCAGAATATAGTTCTCAGCATTGTAGTGTATTGTAGTGCATCAGTTCCATAGACAAAGTCCAATGTCCACAATGATGTAGAGGTGAATCAGGCAGTGCCCTAACTTAAGGAAGAACCATTCAGAAGCCTAATAACTGAGGAGAAGAAGAAGCTGTTCCTGAGTCTGGTGATGTACGCTTTCAAGCTTCTGTAGCTTCTGCATGATGGGAGCTGGGCAGCACAGTGGAAGAACTGCTGTCTCATAGCGTCAGAGACCCAGGTTCAATCCTGACTGTGAGTGCTGTCTGTGCGGAGTTTGTAAGTTCTCCTGGTTACCGCATGTGTTTCTCCGGGTTCTCCGGTTCCCTCCCACATTCCAAAGACGTGCAGGTTTGTAGGTTAATTGGCTTCTGTAAATTGCTCCTAGTGTGTAGGATGCAAAACTGGAATAACATTGAACACGTGTACAGGTGATTAATGGTTGATGTGGATTCATTGGGCTGAAAGGCCTGTTTCCTCACTTGTTTCTCAAAAATAAACTAAAACTAAAGTAGGAATGATTGGGATCAGTCAAGTCTTTGATTATGTTGGTCACTTTTCCGAGGCAGCATGAAGTGCAGATGTGGTCAATGGTGGGAAGTCTGATCTGTTTGATGGACTGGGTTACATCTACAAGTCTCTGCAAATTCTTGCGGTCTTGGACAGAGGTATTCCCAAACCGACCAATGATGCAATCCAACAGTATGCTCTACATGGTGCTTCTGTAGAAATTTGTAAGAGTCACTCGAGGCATGCTGAATTTTTCCAATCTCCTCAAGAAGTAGAGGAGTTGGTGTGCCTTCTTAGCTGTCGCAACAATGTGGTTGATCCACAACTGCTCATTGGTAATATTAATGCCAAGGAACTCAAACCATTTCCACTTCCTCACCATTGATACTGATTGGGGCACGTACTCCACCATGCTTCCTGAAGTCGATAGGGGAGACCGAAGTCTGGAAGAGCCGTAGTGGTCGGTGACTCCATAGTCCGAGGGACGGATAGAAGATTCTGTGGCAGCAGGAGGGACTTGAGGATGGTCTGTTGCCTCCCTGGTGCCAGGGTTCAACACATCACAGACCGGCTTCAGAAAATCCTAGCGAGGGAAGGCGATCAACCTGAAGTCGTTGTGCACGTGGGCACGAATGACGTCGGGCGGAAGAGGAAGGAGGTGCTACAGCGGGAGTTTAGAGAGTTGGGAAAAACGCTGAGAAGTAGGATGTCGAAGGTAGTTATCTCTGGACTGCTACCGGTACCTCGTGCTGGTGAGGCCAGGAACAGAGAGATAGAGGGTATGAATTTATGGCTGAGGGACTGGTGCAGAGAGCAGGGATTTAGATTTCTGGACCACTGGGATCTCTTCTGGGCTAGGGGTGACTTGTACAAAAGGGACGGGTTGCATCTTAACAGCAGGGGGACAAACATTCTGGCAGGCAGGTTTGCTAGTGTGACACCTGTGGCTTTAAACTAAGTAGTGGGGGGGAGGGGTTAACAAATTGTGAATATGAAGATGAGGTAAAAGGGAATACAGGAGATATTGCAAAAGACTCTCGGAAGAATGGGAACAGAAGTTCTAGAGCGGAAAAGAAATTAAGGGCAGGGCCAATTGTGAACGATGTGAGAGGGGAGGTAAATACAGAAGTTAAAGTGTTGTACTTAAATGCGCGTAGTATAAAAAATAAAGTGGATGAGCTTGAGGCTCAGTTAGTCATGGGCAAGTATGATGTTGTAGGGATCACTGAGACATGGCTACAAGAGGACCAGGGCTGGGAACTGAATATTCAGGGGTACACAACGTATAGAAAAGACAGACAGGTGGGCAGAGGGGGTGGGGTTGCTCTGATGGTAAGGAATGATATTCATTCCCTTGCAAGGGGTGACATAGAATCAGGAGATGTTGAATCAGTATGGATAGAAATGAGAAATTGTAAGGGTAAAAAGACCCTAATGGGAGTTATCTATAGGCCCCCAAACAGTAGCCTCGACTTAGGGTGCAAGTTAAATCAGGAGATAAAATTGGCGTGTCAAAAATGTAATGCTACGGTGGTTATGGGAGATTTCAACATGCAGGTAGACTGGGAAAATCAGGTTGGAAATGCACCCCAGGAAAGAGAGTTTGTCGAGTGCCTTCGAGATGGATTCTTAGAACAGCTTGTACTGGAGCCTACCAGGGAGAAGGCAATTCTGGATTTAGTGTTGTGTAATGATCCTGATCTGATAAGGGGACTAGAGGTAAAAGAGCCATTAGGAGGCAGTGATCACAACATGATAAGTTTTACTCTGCAAATGGAAAGGCAGAAGGGAAAATCGGAAGTGTCGGTATTACAGTATAGCAAAGGGGATTACAGAGGCATGAGGCGGGAGCTGGCCAAAATTGATTGGAAGGAGGCCCTAGCAGGGACGACGGTAGAACAGCAATGGCAGGTATTCCTGGGAATAATGCAGAGGTTGCAGGATCAATTTATTCCAAAGAGGTGGAAAGACTCTAAGGGGAGTAAGAGACACCTGTGGCTGACAAGGGAAGTCAGGGACAGCATAAAAATTAAGGAGAGGAAGTATAACATAGCAAAGAAGAGTGGGAAGACAGAGGATTGGGACTCTTTTAAAGAGCAACAAAAGTTAACTAAAAAGGCAATACGAGGAGAAAAGATGAGGTACGAGGGTAAACTAGCCAATAATATAAAGGAGGATAGCAAAAGTTTTTTTAGGTACGTGAAGAGGAAAAAAATAGTCAAGGCAAATGTGGGTCCCTTGAAGACAGAAGCAGGGGAATTTATTATGGGGAACAAAGAAATGGCAGACGAGTTAAACCGTTACTTTGGATCTGTCTTCACTGAGGAAGATACACACAATCTCCCAAATGTTCTAGGGGCTGGAGAACCTAGGGTGATGGAGGAACTGAAGGAAATCCACATTAGGCAGGAAATGGTTTTGGGTAGACTGATGGGACTGAAGGCTGATAAATCCCCAGGGCCTGATGGTCTGCATCCCAGAGTACTTAAGGAGGTGGCTCTAGAAATAGTGGAAGCATTGGAGATCATTTTTCAATGTTCTATAGATTCAGGATCAGTTCCTGTGGATTGGAGAATAGCAAATGTTATCCCACTTTTTAAGAACGGAGGGAGAGAGAAAACGGGTAATTATAGACCAGTTAGTCTGACATCAGTGGTGGGGAAAATGCTGGAGTCAATTATAAAAGACGAAATTGCTGAGCATTTGGATAGCAGTAACGGGATCGTTCCGAGTCAGCATGGATTTACGAAGGGGAAATCATGCTTGACAAATCTACTGGAATTTTTTGAGGATGTAACTAGGAAAATTGACAAGGGAGAGTCAGTGGATGTGGTGTACCTCGACTTTCAGAAAGCCTTCGACAAGGTCCCACATAGGAGATTAGTGGGCAAAATTAGGGCACATGGTATTGGGGGTAGGGTACTGACATGGATAGAAAATTGGTTAACAGACAGAAAGCAAAGAGTGGGGATAAATGGGTCCCTTTCGGAATGGCAGGCAGTGACCAGTGGGGTACCGCAAGGTTCGGTGCTGGGACCCCAGCTATTTACGATATACATTAATGACTTAGACGAAGGGATTAAAAGTACCATTAGCAAATTTGCAGATGATACTAAGTTGGGGGGTAGTGTGAATTGTGAGGAAGATGCAATAAGGCTGCAGGGTGACCTGGACAGGTTGTGTGAGTGGGCGGATACATGGCAGATGCAGTTTAATGTAGATAAGTGTGAGGTTATTCACTTTGGAAGTAAGAATAGAAAGGCAGATTATTATCTGAATGGTGTCAAGTTAGGAGGAGGGGGAGTTCAACGAGATCTGGGTGTCCTAGTGCATCAGTCAATGAAAGGAAGCATGCAGGTTCAGCAGGCAGTGAAGAAAGCCAATGGAATGTTGGCCTTCGTAACAAGAGGAGTTGAGTATAGGAGCAAAGAGGTCCTTCTACAGTTGTACCGGGCCCTGGTGAGACCGCACCTGGAGTACTGTGTGCAGTTTTGGTCTCCAAATTTGAGGAAGGATATTCTTGCTATGGAGGGCGTGCAGCGTAGGTTCACTAGATTAATTCCCGGAATGGCGGGACTGTCGTATGTTGAAAGGCTGGAGCGATTGGGCTTGTATACACTGGAATTTAGAAGGATGAGGGGGGATCTTATTGAAACATATAAGATAATTAGGGGATTGGACACATTAGAGGCAGATAACATGTTCCCAATGTTGGGGGAGTCCAGAACAAGGGGCCACAGTTTGAGAATAAGGGGTAGGCCATTTAAAACGGAGATGAGGAAGAACTTTTTCAGTCAGAGGGTGGTGAAGGTGTGGAATTCTCTGCCTCAGAAGGCAGTGGCGGCCAGTTCGTTGGATGCTTTCAAGAGAGAGCTGGATAGAGCTCTTAAGGATAGCGGAGTGAGGGGGTATGGGGAGAAGGCAGGAACGGGGTACTGATTGATAGTGATCAGCCATGATCGCATTGAATGGCGGTGCTGGCTCGAAGGGCTGAATGGCCTACTCCTGCACCTATTGTCTATTGTCTATTGTCTATTGTCTAGCTCCTGTAAAGATGCCTAACCACAAGAGGGTCTGAGGGTCCGTTGGTTGAAAATATTTCTGGCCAAAGTAAATAGGAATTGAAAATTTGAGGCAAAACTGTAATGAATCAGAGGGCATCCACTACAAAGAAGGTGGTTAATATATAGTGTATTTATATTCTGATGAAAGAGAAAGAGAGCAGAATAAAAGATAGAATGACAGGGTGTAAATGAAGCAGAAAAAGGGCAGTATAACAAGATTTAAAACAGGAAGTGTTGGGTCTACAGGTCACCCCAGCCAATGCTAAGCTTCAACATGAGGAGCTTCATTTCATCATCAGTTCAGCTCTAAATCCATCTACAAGCTTACAGATGACACCACTGTGGTTACAAAGCTTACAGATGACACCAATGTGGTGGGCCAGATCACGAACAATGATGAGACAGAGCACAGGAGAACTTAGTAAAATGGTGTCAGGCCAATAACCTCTCTCTCAATGTCAGCAAGATGAAGGGGCTAGTTATCACTTCAGGAAGTGTGATAGAGTGTGTGCCCCAATCAGCATCAATGGTGCCAAAGTGGAAGTGTTTAAGAGCTTCAGATTCCTTGGCTTTAATATGACAAACGATCTCTTATCATATCATATCATATCATATATATACAGCCGGAAACAGGCCTTTTCGGCCCACCAAGTCCGTGCCGCCCAGTGATCCCCGTACCTTAACACTATCCTACACCCACTAGGGACAATTTTTACATTTACCCAGCCAATTAACCTACATACCTGTACGTCTTTGGAGTGTGGGAGGAAACCGAAGATCTCGGAGAAAACCCACGCAGGTCACGGGGAGAACGTACAAACTCCTTACAGTGCAGCACCCGTAGTCAAGATCGAACCTGAGTCTCCGGCGCTGCATTCGCTGTAAAGCAGCAACTCTACCGCTGCGCTACCGTGCCGCCCGTGCGCTACCGTGCCGCCCATGGACCAACTAGATTGAAGCGACAGCCAAGAAGGCAAACCAATGCCTTTACTTCCTTAGGAGACTGAGGCAATTCAGCATGTCTCCAACGACTCTTACAAACTTCTACAGATGCACCATAGAAATCATATTGGGTTGCATCACACTTGGTTTGGGATCAGGTCTGCTCAAGACTGCAAGAAATTGAAAAGAGTTGTAAATGTAGCCTGGTCCATCACACAGACCAGACTTCCCACCATCGACTCCATCAACACTTCAAGCTGCCTTGGTAAAGCACCCAACATTATCCAACTTGGCCCACCCAGTAATTCCCTCTCATCCTTGCTCCATCCGGCAGAAGGTGGAGAGGTTTGAAAGTGCTCCACTGGCATTTTGATAAAATGCTACTTAATAAATTTGTCTTCAGGCCCATAAAACAAAAGAGACTGCAAGATAGCTAAGAAAATGATTTAGAATTTGGAAATATTGCTTTGTACTTGATTTTCAGGGGAAAAAAAGGTATACATTGGTGTTTCCAAGAGGTTGGTAGTGCATTTTGATGCACATAAATAAATTGGACTTGAGTGTTTAGAGGGCAATTGAAAATTCTGCTGAAGGCACAAAACTAGTCACAAGTGTGGTAAACAGTGAAGAAGCTGACAATAGTCTTCAAGGAGTCATGAAGAGACTGGGAAGATGTGCTGGGACATGGCAGATAAAATTTAATGCTGCAATGTGTGAAATGATACATTTTGCTCAGAACAAGGAGAGAAAACATAAATAAATGCTACAATTCTAAAATGATGCAGGAAGGGAGAGTTAGTGGTAAGTGTGCAGGTTGAAGGACAGGCAGAAAACTGGTTCATAAATAGAGACACATTGTACAAAAGCAAAGAAAGGCATACTAAGTTGCTATAATGCATTCATTCGTCTATAACTGTTTTGAATCCAACCTTGTATTGTATTTAGACCAAATGCAGAGGATGAATGTGAAAATGGTTGAAGACGAGGAGCAGAGAAGTCTGACAGAAAATTTGATGGAAACATTCAAAATCCTGAAGGATCTAGACAAAGTGAATAAAAAGAAAATGTTTCCATTACTGAAAGGGTAGAGAATCAAAAGAGGCATAATTAAAGGGAATTCAGAAAGAAGAATGACATGAAGAAAAGTGTTTTCATCTCTGAGAGCTAATGTTAAGGATAGCGTAAGCAAAAGGAAAATTTGATTCTTACTTAAAGGGAAAAAAGCATGCAAGACCCTGGGGAAAGAGCAAACAAATAAAGCTAGCTCCAATCCTCATACAAAAAGCTTTGCATGCAGTTCTCGGGTTGAATGACCTTTTTGTGCCATAATGATTACATGATTTGTAAGCAATGACGCATTGTTCTTGCTGCAATCAATATTAACTTCAATATTTTAGGCATGATAGTGATTGTTGTATAATAAAGGATATATATCACACCTCTTAATGCTACCATGCAATGCATGCATATAAGGGCGACTTATAAATAACAAAATACTGGAGTAACTCAGCAGGTCAGGCAGCATCTCGGGAGAGAAGGAATGGGTGATGTTTCGGGTCGAGACCCTTCTTCAGACTGATGTCAGGGGGGGGGACAAAGGAAGGATATAGGTGGAGACAGGAAGATAGAGGGAGATCTGGGAAGGAGGAGGGGACGGGAGGGACAGAGGAACTATCTAAAGTTGGAGAAGTCGATGTTCATACCACTGGGCTGCAAGTTTACCAACTTTAGATAGTTCCTCTGTCCCTCCCGTTCCCTCCTCCTTCCCAGATCTCCCTCTATCTTCCTGTCTCCACCTATATCCTTCCTTTGTCCTGTCCCCCTGACATCAGTCTGAAGAAGGATCTCGACCCGAAACATCACCCATTCCTTCTCTCCCGAGATGCTGCCTGACCTGCTGAGTTACTCCAGCATTTTGTGAATAAAAACCTTCGATTTGTACCAGCATCTGGAGTTATCCTCTTATAAATAACAAAACCATGCCGCCACCATTCTCCCTGTGATCTTGTGGCTATTTTCCACATTTCCTCCCATATTCCACCAAGACATGCGGGTTGTCAATTAATTGGTGTCTGTGAAATTGCTCCCAATGTATCGGGAGTGGATGAGAAGGTCAGATAACATAGAACTAATGTGAATGGGTGATTGATAGTCGGTGTGGACTTGGTGGGCCAAGGGGCCTGTTTCCATGCTGTAAACAAAACTCCAACGTCAGAAACATTTATCAAATGATTCCAATGCCCAAAAGAAATAAACTGAAAGATGATCATCCGTTTCATTGATGGTGGGGTAAGGTTAAGGGTGATGTTATTCCTCTTGCTAAATAAGTGCTCATTCATTCAAGATTAAAAGAGGGTATTTGTTAGATTCATGAGCTGGATAATGGTAGCACAGTAATCAAATCACCATTGCACATTGATTTTCATAGTTTGTCATGATTTGTTTGTTCTGCATTGTTCCAGCAGATGCTCACTTCAAACATGCTAACATTATCCCTCATATGACATCTGGTACAATTCACCCTGCAAACAGAAGCCTCTGCCACAGATGCCACATTGGAAGCCTAAAGGTATTTAATGGACCTCATTTAAAGGCATTCTTTTTAGTTTATTTTAGAGATACAGTCCGGAAACAGGCTTTTCGGCCCACCGAGTCTGCGCCGACCAGCAATCCCTGTACACACTAGCACTATCCTACACACTAGGAACAATTTACATTTTCTTCCGAAGCCAACTTAACCAACCAAATTAACCTAATTTGGGAGGAAATTGGAGCACCCGGTGAAAACCCACGCAGTCACAGGGAGAAAGTACAAACTCCGTACAGACAGCACCCATAGTCAGAATCCAACCCTGGTCTCTGGTGCTGTAAGGCAGCAGCTCTACCACTGCGCCACTGTGCCGCCCTGATTGATGATTGAGATTAATTATCTCAAATTCTTACCACGGCCAATTTATTGAGAAAAATTGTAATTTTTTTAAACAAACTAATCGAGTGACACAATGAGAACATAAAATAATTTAAGCTGTATTTATTTAAACATTTTGTAACCTACTTAATGATACCCAGCTTAATATCGGGACAGGGGCAGCAGGTTGCTACATTCTGCAGAGAAGTCAAGTTTTGCTCAACATGGGTGATATGTAGAACATGATTAAAAATAAGACTAAATGAGAATTAGATGTCATCTGGGCAAAATGTATTTAATTAGTGGAATTTCTAGACAAAGACTAAGTTAACACGAATTTAAAAAACAATGGATAGTAATAGAAAATCAGGTTAAAGACTTTTGATTACTATTTCTTATCAATAATATGCCTTTGAGCAATTATATGTGCTGAGCTTTAACAAAGTGAAGATGGAGAAATGCTTTTTGGTTGTGACAAGCAATTATCTATGATTTATGGCTTTCTGAGCCTCATATTCACAACACCTCTCATCATGTCTGCCAAACAAGACTAACCAAATCGCAAGCAGCTATGTATGATAAAATCCCCAATGCACTTTGTGCACAGTTTCCAGTTTTTTTCCTGGATTTAAATTTATTAGTTAGAAAAATAAGTTATTGTTATTGTTGCAGCACAAGTTTGAAAAATTAGTGATAGACACAAAATGCTGGAGTCTCTCTGGAGAGAAGGAATGGGTGGCGTTTCGGGTCGAGACCCTTCTTCAGACTGAAAAATTAGTCGTCATTGCTTTCTCTGTAACTGGACTTTAACGACCTACAATCTTTGATGGAATTGAAGAAGATTCTACATTTTCTACAGATCCTTACTTTAATAGGTTCATCTGTTTTTTTTTCTTTTAAGGTAAAAAGGTGGCTCAAAAATAAATATTACATACATTGGGACCATAAATTTATCCCTTTCATGATGTAAATGGACTGAAAGGAGCAACAGTGTCAGTTTGATATGATAGAAGGGCCACTTAAGCAATTATTTTCATAATATTTCCATCAGGCTCTGAAAAACAGGCTATGCATATAGAGGAAAACTCATGGTCAGGTAGGAGAATACCATCTAGTCTACTAAATGTCTCTTCAATGACAGCAGATAAAATAACTTCACTCCCTGTAGGTTAGATCGGTTCATAATGAAAGGAAATAACACCTAAGTTACAAGCAGTATTCAAAAATTATAAATTACCTTTTGCTGAAGATTTCAACAAGTGAGCAAAATCAGCATGGTTTCAAAAAGTTTCAAGTACTTGGGATGAAAATAAATCGTTTTGGCTGGAGTGATTTTATTAAAATTGGTATTTATGTAGATAAGTTAGATTTATCTCTTAGGGCTAAGGGAATCAAGGGATATGGGGAAAAAGCCAGAACAGGGTACTGATTTTTGATGATCAGGCATGATCATATTGAATGGTGGTGCTGGCTCTAAGGGCAGAATGGCCTACTCCTGCACCTATTTTCTATGTTTCTTTCTGTCAATTTTTTTTTTTTAAATTAGCCAATCTAGGTGAATGGTGACCAAGACTCATGATATGGAATGGAGCAAGATAAAATAGTCCAGAGCACCATAAGTTGAACATGTGAGGGTTTTTTTTCATGTTGTGAATAAGGAAGAACATCTATGATTTACTTGCCAGATTTTTCCACCTGACTGTAGATCTGATAGCATGGCTGAGATTGGGAATCTCTGGCGAAAACTGCTATCCAACCTTTTCAACTTCAGTTTTTCTTGCCTCTGCTCTTTATCTTTCCAGCTTTCTGTTTCATTATTTCTCCCCAGCATGTTTCTCCTTATCTCCAAGACTTTATTTTTCTTTCTTATCGTTTTCTTCACATTTTTTGGGATTAGCTTATCTTGGCTTATAGGATTGGTAGTGGCAGGAGTGGATGGATTGGTCATCCTGAATTTGGGCTCCTCAAATGTTGTTGTAACTACATTGATGCAGTGGAGAAAAATACAACCCCATGAAATGTTGTGCCTTGCGAGGTGTAGGAACGTATTAGGATTCAGACAATAAGATATGCACCATAAAATATCCTGAACTGTTTTATTGGCAATAACATATCCACATCAAAACTCGTTCATTAGCCAGACAAGTAGAAAAGTGCTGTTAAAATATTACTTGTTGTGGACTACATATTTTCTTTGGATTTCTAACATCTAACACCCCACTTTAAGAATATGCCCAAAAATACACATGGAAACCGAGGCATTCAAAACAAAGCTTGCCCTTCTGTAACTAAGGGCTCATTCAACCTGCAAGCCCCAGAACATTCTGGTTGCTGCCAGGTCATAGAAGAGCTAATCACATTATGAGAAATCATTTTTGTTCATTTAATTTAAAGATGGAAAAATTACTTCAAAAAATAAAAGCCTTACTGCAACAATTGAAATTCATAAGCAAAAATACTTAATATGCATTCTTTGCTTTCATTAAGCGTGACATATTCAAATTATTTCTGCGATGAAATAACTTTGAACATATGAACATATTAACTTTACCTTTGCACTAAATGCTGTACCCTTTATCCTTTATCTGTGCATTGTGAATAGCTTGATTGTAATCAGGTATAGTCTTTTTTTTACTGGAAAGCACGCAACAAAAAGCTTTTCACTCATGACAATAATAAACTAACTAAACATATTTGTGTCCAAATCTGTTCGTTCACTGACAGTGTATTCATACACTAACTTCAAAATTAGGTCTTTTTGCATATGCCTAACTAATCCCACTAACATGACAGATGAACTGACATCCACTAATTATAGAGTAAAGATTCTGTACTCCATTTACGATGACAAACTAACATCTTCTCAACAAAGTTATTGCTGCAGCTTTTTCCTTTGATGCTCCACAATGTACTTGATATTGACATCTTTTTGATGTTGTACTGGAAATGGCGGATCCCAAACCTAGAACAGCTGCCAGTAACTGGTAAAAAAGATTGTCATTATCACCACCTTGTTGCAATGCACATAATTACTTTCATGTTTAGTCAGTGCATGCAATAGGCCTCTCAGGATTACAATCCAGTTCATAACTAAGCACTGCTCCAACCCTGCACTTGAAAGTATCAGAGGACAAGTTCAACACATGATTGGTATTGTAATGTACATGATAACTACTTATTGCTGTTTTTTTCTGGGAGAGTAGTTTGAACTCCAAACCAAAAAAATTAAACTGCCTGGTTCCCCTGACAATGATAACAGAATTTCCCATCTCAACCCACACAGGGAGAACATGCAAACTCCACACAGACAGCAGTCGTCGTCAGGAATAAACCCGGGTCTCTGTCGTTGCCAGGGCAGCCACTTTACCACTGCGCCACAGGATGCTATGGCCTACTCCTGCACCTATTGTCCATTGTCTATTGTCTATTGTCTATTGTCTATTGTCTATTGTCTATTGTCTATTGTCTATTGTCTATTGTCTATTGTCTATTGTCTATTGTCTATTGTCTATTGTCTATTGCCACTGCACTGCCCAATTGGGCTGGGTTGAATTGCTTCTGTAACTTCTCCAGCACTTTGTTAACCAATAGGTTCAGTAACAATGCATGAGTGCCTGCCCCTATTTCTACTAACAGTGGCACCTTCTTGCACCCAGGCAAAGTATCACAGTAATTGACTTCAAGCTGCATGCAGAGTAAACCATCCATTTTGAATTGTCAGGCTCCCATAGTTTGGTGTAGCCTCAGAAGTTTTCAATGTACACAGTCTGTGACTAGTTTGCATTTTATACTATCTATCATTCCAACAGTTACAAGCTGCGACGTTTCCTTGCAAACAATTTTGTGTGTGTACCTTTCGTTATGCTCGTGCATAGGTCTACATCCAATATGGAACAATTTTGTCTGGTTTTTTTTAGGCTGCAATTTTTCTCCATCCCATCCTCTAATGTTTGAAGGGTGCATGTTCTCCATGGATTTCTAATGTCCAGCAAAATTAATTTGAAAATTATGCAGATGACTACACGTAAGACACAGGGAGCACAAAACACAGTGGGTCCTCTTTATTCAATGTTCCTTGCAGGCTACTTTGCTGAAATTTTCTATATTTTTTGCACTACTTAGCAAAAGAACACAATCCTTCCAGAATTAATGGTATTAAAGCAGCACTAGTTATTCTCAATGTTATTGTCAGAGACTACCTTGACCTTCATCTGTTAATCAATGTTTAATTTGCAGTGTTTTACTCGACATGCTATTTAAAGATTGCTGCTAATTCTGGATATCTCTGCTTTGCTTTGCTTCAAAATGATCTGGTTTTTAGCATAGCTAATAACTTTTTTTAAACTTTGTTTTTAATGATATCTGGGGCTGATAGTGATTGGAGTCCTAACATTGATGTGAATTGGTATTCTAATAGATTCTAAACATATGGATACATTTTTTAAAGATCTGAGGAAGACAGTAGGTTTTACATTTAATTGCAAAGCCTCATGTTCTGGACTTTATTTGTACTATTATTCAGTGGAAAACTGATTACCTTCCAGCTCTACAAGCAACATAAATCAATTCATTCCAGAGTATAGTGCCACTTTCATACCGCAATTTTATGGAACAGTAAGCAATTTCAGATATACTTCGATATATTTTGGATGGGGATACTCTCTGTTGTGACCGCAATGTAAGTAATTACACCTTCCAATTGCTATTTTACTTCAATGCCGACAAATCTTAAGAATTCCTTTTTTTAAGCCTTCAAACAACATTTATGTGCATAACTAAGTTTGTTGATTGATTACAACTGAAGCTTTGCCAAGACATTTCTGCAAAATGGTTTGTCCTCGTTTCTAAAAACAAGTGCAAAGTTAGCATACAAAGAATGATTTTAAACTTCAGCTTTAACCTGGTGTTATACAGTATATATATACACCGATGAGCCAAAACACTATGACCCACTGACAGGTGAAGTGAATAACATTGATTATCTTGTTACAATGGCACCTGTCAAGGGGTGGGATATATTAGGCAGCAAGTCAACGGTCAGTTCTTGAAGCTGATGTGTTGGATGCAGGAGAAATGGGCAAGAGTAAAGACCTGGGCGACTATGACAAGGGCCAAATTGTTATGGCCGGACGACTGGGTCAGAGCATCTCTGAAACGGCAAGGCTTGTGGGGTGCTCCCAGTCAGCAGTGGTGAGTACCTACTAACAGTGGTCCGAGGAGGGACAACTCACAAACCAGCGACAGGGTGTTGGGCGCCCAAGGCTCATTGATGCACGAGGGCAACTAAGGCTATCCCTTCTGGTCCGAACTGACAGAAGGTCTACTGTGGCACGTCACAGAAAATTTTAATGGTGGCCACGGGAAGAATGTGTCACAATACACAGTGCATCACACCCTGCTGCATATGGGGCTCCACATGGAGGACAAACAGCATATTAGGCAGGTGATCATAATGTTTTGGCTCATCAGGTCATAATGTTTTGGCTCATCGCTGTACATATAAAAGCTGGAGTAACTCAGCGGAACAGGCAGCATCTCTGGAGAGAAGGAATGGCTGACGTTTTGGGTCGAGACCCTTCTTCAGACATAAATATATATATATGGTTTGGTATTTAGACTGATTGGTGAGTAAGGTGCAGGGGCCCAAAAGTGCTCTTTATTCCTTTACATTCTTGTCATCATTTAGCAGGACTAACAGAATATAATCCGATATATAATCTAGAACCCAAAAGAATGGATACTTAAAAATAATTAGATTGGCTTCCACTCCCAATGTAGGCTGCAAATATTTTTTACCAGTGTACAGGATGGACATGCATCATTGCCCAGTAGCTTCATGGTCATTAACTGTCCTGCTGTTGACTTTTAAGATCTTTAAACTAATTATTTATTTATTTTAGTCTGAGAGATACAACGTGGAAACAGGCCCTTTGCCCCACCAAGCCCATGCCGACCAGCGATCACTTCACACACTAGCACTATTCTGCATACTAGGGCCAATTTATAATTTGACCTACAAATCCATATGTCTTTGGAATGCGGGAGGAACCCATAGCACCGGAGAAAACCCAGGGGGTCACAGGGAGAACGTACAAACTCGGTGCAGACAGCAGCTGAGGTTATGATCGAACCCAGGTCCCTGGCGCTGTAAGACAGCAACTCTACCGCTGCACCACAGTGCCATCCTAAATTATGTTACTAATGGCACTATTACATCAGTAATGCTTCTTTCTACTTCCCTATGCACCCTTTGTACCCAGGTTTTCTAGGAGTATTCAGCTGATCCCATATTACAGTTTCTTGAAAGGTGCAATTTCAGTTCCAAATTACTCTTCAAATTCAGAGAGCTGGCCAAACTTCAATCCACTTCTATTGGATCAAAGTCCAAAACAACATTTAGCAGAATCCTTTTCCAAATTAGTATTCTTTTGCTTTGCTGTTTCTTTTTTCCCTATTGCTTAAAGGACACTGCAACAAGAACGATGCAAGTCCATTGGAAGAAAATTTGAAACTATGGGGATGAGAATCGTTCCAGCAGTTATCGACTGGGTGGTGTCGGTTTCTTCTCAAAGCAGAGTTTGAGGCAAATCAATGCTGCTATCATGTCAAAAGAACTAGGAACTCAGGGCTTGGGAACAGATGAGTTCTCTCTCCATCTCTGATGTACTCTGCGGACCTGAAGAACAGATAGGCCCACTTGTGTTTTGATGTTTCTCTACTTCCCTCAGGCCTGTTCTCCTCTTCATCTTATATGAGGATTGACATCCAGGGAACTCCCAAGGGAAGTCAACTCTGCTCCACGTTATCTTTTTCTGTGGGAAGTTTTTAAAACTCACTGCCTTTCACTCCAGAACCTTTGGAATGGAAAAAAACCCAAACTACTCAAAATTCATCATAGCTTTGCTCCACTAACTTTCACCAAGTTCAGTTCATCTAGTACCAATGTGCTTAATGACCTACATATTGGCTCCTAGTCCACAAACAGCTACTGAAATGTATGAATGCCTCCACACTGGCATTTAGAGTCCTTTTGAATGCAGCATCTTGGTACATCTCAAACTTCCTTAGCACCGCAGTTGAAAAATCCTTTCCTTGACCTACTTACTTTGATCTATCTTCCTTTAAGATGCTCCTTAAAGTTGACCTTATTAATCATACTTTGGTCACCTGTCCATCTCTAAGCCAAAGAGGCAGTTAAATGTCAACTACATTGGTGGAGTCTGAAGTCAGATAGAAGCCAAACCAAAGAAGGATAAAGGTTGAAAATCAAAAATAAACTGCAGATGCTGGAAATCTGAAATGAAATAAGAAAATGCTGGAAATACTTAGCAGGTGAGGCCATACCTGTGGGGAGAGAATGTTAATGTTTCTCAGCTCAGAGACTCTTTGACCTGAAACATTAACTTCCCACGGATTACAGGTCTCCTTTCCTGAAGCTTATCAGTAAACTATAAAAACAATCAGGTCTTCACAACTGTTGATAGATTTTTCGTAATCTTTTTTTATCAGTTCTGGATTTATTTAACCTCCTCAATTTAAATTCCCCAAATGCAATGTTTAAATCAAACCTATGTACCTGGATGATTGATACAAGACTCTGGAAACAAATCCAGTAAATTAACCACTGTACTACAATAGTCAATATCCCTCCTTCTTTTTCTTGGAGATTTATGCTCCTCTTAATCACCCTGGGATATATTGTTCATTAAAGTAATTTACAAATGCGAGTTGTAGTAAATATCAGAAACTTCCCATGCCTTCCCAAAGACATGCAGGTATGTAGATTAATTGGCTTCTGCAAATTGACCCTGGTGTGATGAGAATGGTTGTGAATGTAGAATAATATAGAACTAGTGTGAACGGGTGATCGGCGTGGACTCGATGTTTCCATGCAGTAAACTCTGAACTAAACTCTTTAACCCAAATCATTTGCATGTACAAAGAAGAGTGCATTTGAAATGGTACCTCCCACCACAGTGGTGGCCTAGTGGCACAGCGGTAGAGCTTCTGCCTTACAGTGCCAGAGATCCGGGTTGGATCCTGACTACGGATCCTGTCTGATAAGGAGTCTGTACTTTTTCCCTGTGACCGCGTGGGTTTTCTCTGTGTGCTCCGTTTCCTCCCACATTCCAAAGACGTGCAGGTTTGCAGGTTAATTGGCTTCTGTAAATTGTCCGTAATGTGTAGGATAGAACCAGTGTGAACTGGTTATTGTTGGTCAGCGCTGACTCGGTGTTTCCTATGATAAATAAGGACCAAAGGGCTTGTTTCCATGCTGTGTCTCTGAAACTAAAACTAAGACAACAACTTAGGTGGAATAAAATGGGATAGAAAGTGGACTATCTGAGAAGTAAAAGCCACTGACTTCTATGATTGTAATCCACTCTGTAATCCACTATGATTGTAAACCCTACAAGGTTTTCTAGAACAAGTGTTAATAACAAGGTAATAAGTCTTTAAAACATGAAAGGCACTAACAAGAGGGAATTAAAATTAACAGTGTTCTGTATTTAGTGAAAGGTCAGATCATCTGTTAAATAAATAATGTGAAGCTCTCTGACAAACGGATCTAAGCCCATTGCGTTTTGCCTTTCTCGTCCAGCGGTAATTTTTTTCTTGGAGCGGTAAATAAAAGCATGCCTTTAAATATAAATAACTGTCAGTCAAACAAAGAAATCACTGCTTCCTTTCATTTGCGCTTATAAACTGGTGTGTTGATAACATTGAGAGAATACAGGCTTCGCACATTGCTTTTGTCAGGATAGGGCCAGGCACTGACACTGATTAATAGAGGTGAACTTCCCAAATTACCTTGGCAGTCTTCAGAGAGGTTATGAAAAAAAGGATAATTAAATAACTCTTGTGTACTCGACTTGTCTGCTGGGGAGGGAGGTGAGCCAGCCACTGATCATTGTACTACTCCTGCCATTATCCTTTCAAAATACAGTAAATTAGGGCTGTTTAGTAACAAACTATTGAGAGAAACCCCAACAAATCAGTCTGCTCCCATAAATTCTCATATAAGCCACTGACAAAACAGTGCAGTACTGATGCATGTCAATATAAAACATCCGTTTGAAGTCCTTGTGGGAAATGGTTGGCGCTTATAAACACTTAAATAAAATTAGTTCCTGTTCCACCTTTTCCTCCACCTCCTTATCTTTCTATTCATTTGGTTTAGTTTAGAGTTTTGAGATACAGTGCGGAAACAGGCCCTCCGGTCCACCGAGTCCGCTCCGACCAGCGATCCCCGCCCATTTACACTATCCTACACACACTTGGGGCAATTTACACTTACACCAAGCCAATTAACCCACATACCTGTACGTTTTTGGAGTGTGCGAGGAAACTGAAGTTCTCGGAGAAAACCCACGCAGTTACGGGGAGTACGTACAAACTCCGTACAGACAGCAAGGTCAGGATCAAACCCAGGTCTCCGGCGCTGCAAGCGCTATAAGGCACCAACTCTACCGCTGCGCCACCATGCTGCCTTCTCTTTTTTTCCCCATTCCTACGTCAGTTTGCTCCTTCTTATTCCTGTTCCCACTCCTCCTTCTGTTTTGCCTACTATTCCTCCTTACTTCTTGTTTTATTTCTGACCCTAACCACTCCTTCTGTTTTTGATCTTTTTGTCCGTCTTCCTCCTCACTCCTCCCTTGAGTAAAGATAGTGACAATGACTGAGCCATCAAGATTGACAGATTCTGTGTGATCCAGGGGACTATAGCAAGCCTTTAGCCCAGCTCTCCTGGGTTCTAACGAGCTCCTTCAGTCCGGCAAGTAGACCTGTGGTTAGACACAAAGTGCTGGAGCAATTCAGCGAGTCAGGCAGCATCTCTGGAGAAAAGGAATATGTGATGTTTTGGGTCAGAACCCTTGTTCAGAAGCCTTCCAACCCGAAACGTCTCCTGTTCCTTTTCTCCAAAGATACTGCCTGACCCATTGAGATACTTCAGCTCTTTGGGTCGATTTTCGGTATAAACCAGCATCTGCAATTCCTTCCTACACAGACCTGTAGCTTGAGGCTCCCAGATATCTGTGCTATTCGATTGCAGATGGCAGCATGTCATTTACAAAGTGTCATACAACATGGATATAGGCCATCCAACCCACCACATTCATGCTGATCAGTGGTCAACTATCTGAATTAACCCCATCTTCCAGCCCTTGGCCCATGGCCTTCTATGCCAGGGGATTCAAGTGTTCAACCAGACAATAAGGTCCTGTCGGCAACCCTGTCGGCAACTCTGCTTCTCAGACAATATATTCCAAATACTCAACTCTCTTTGGGTGAAAATATATCTCAGATCCACTCGTCTTTTGTCCCTTATCCCTTCTATGATCTCTAATTATATCTACCTCTGATATGTGGAAAGGTTTCCTGCAGACTAACTTTTCTATCATCCCCATCATTTTATATATTTTAGTCATGTCTCTCTTAACCTCCTATACGCCAAGGATAACTGACCTAGCTTCCCCAGTCTCCCAGCATAACTGAAATTCTCCCAGGAAATGTTTGCACCCTCTTTAGAACTATCAAATCTTTCCTACAGTATGGTAACCAAAACTGCCCAGAGTGCACCAGATGAACTCTGAGCAAGGCTTTAGAATGATGTAGTGTAGCCTTCCCACTCCTGCATTCAATGACCAATAATGCAGCCTAGTATCCCATATGCGTTTGTAACCATGATGTTTACCTACACAGTTGCCTTCAACAATATTGGTCTTGTACACCAAAGGTTCCTCAATACTCCCTGGGATTCTACTATTCACGGTGTCATTAGTACTTCCGCCTAAATGTTAGAGCCAAGAGAACCAGAATGAATTGGCCAATTGGATACTCAATTGGTGAAGGAGGGCAGAGGGTTGAATGGAAAGGTTTTTTACATTGGAGGCTTGTCACAATGGTGTGCTGTGGGGATTAGTGCTGGGCCTTTCATTAATGATTGTAGGTGGCACGATTAGTAAGTTTGTAGTAGGTTTGTTCGTACGTTTGCAAAGGACACCAAAATTGGTGGTATTGTGGACTGTGAAGATGGTTGTCTAAGACAATGAAGATGGTTGTCTACAACAGAATATGGATCAACCTGGATTGTAGGTAACTCAGAAAAGTGGTATGTGATGCATTTTGAAAAGTTAAACTAAGGCCCGACATACACAGTGAATGGCTGGGCCCGAGGGAATGTTGTTGAACAGAGAGATCATGGGGTACAAGTACATAATTCCCTGAAAGTAGCAAAGCTGGCAAACAGCATGGCAAAGAAGGTACATGGTGTGTTTCCCTTCATCACCTAAGGCATTTATAGTACAAAAGGTGGGACATCACATTATAGTTATAAAAATCGTTTGTTAGGCCAGACTTGGTGTGTTGTGTGTTGTTCTAGTCACCGCACTACAGGAAAGATGTGATTAAACTAGAGAAGGTAAAAAAGAAAGGCTGTTGTCTGAATTGGAGGGATTGCGTAATAAGGAGAGGTTGGGTCTGTTTTCCTTGGAACAAAGGAGGCTAATGGATGACATGATAGAGGTATATAAAGTTTTGAGAATCCTAGAGTAGACAGCCTGTGTCTGTTTCGCTAGAGGACATTGATTTAAACTTAGACTGAATCTCTTTAACCTCATAATTGTAATATAAATTCTTTTTTGCCTGTGTATGCCTGAAATCCTGAGGTGGTAATGGAGAACACTGCATTTATAATTGATATCTTTAGGCAATTGAAGGCACCAATTTTCTGACATGTTGAAGGAATTATATTTCAACTAATAACCAGATTGATCCAGTCAGAATCACTGTAAGCAAACTGCAGATAAGATAACAAAGAAAGCAATATCAATTTCTTTGTGTATGATGGAAATGTAATTAAAGGTGACCTATTCACTTTCACAACAAATGGAAACTTTTTTTCCAGAATCATAAAATACTCTCAGTGTTTTCTAAATTCCATTTTATATAATGCCACCCACTATTCTTAAAACAGTATGGCATTGAATTAATGATTTGAAACAAACTATGTTTACTTAATGAAAAATCCACTCTGGTGCTTTTCACTCCACTCACACAGAAAAAAACTCATTGAATTTGGTATAAGTAATTACAGTAAACTAAAGCAAGTTCAGAGGAGTCTAATTCAACAAAAAGTCACAAAAACAAAATTATTAAAAATCATTTAACCTTGGTATCACTATTTTTCTAGTTCTCCCTACCTCATTAATCAAATCCTTTATAATTTATATTGCAGACACATATTGAAGAAAGCAGAATTGAGGATCAGTCAATAAATCCATGGGCTGCTGGTTTTCAAAAAAACGGCAGCTTAAATCATTGGTAACTCCACCTGTTAACAGTAATAAACCTTGCCTGGGAGAACAGTAACAAAAGGACTGAAGGAAAAAATAATATGAGAATGTCATTGCGTTGCTAAAAGTACATTGCTGATCAATAAGAGTTTAGGATCTCAATGGGATGTAAGAAGGTTTAAACTTCATTTACTATCTAAAGCTACTAATCATCGGGGACTTTTTAATATTTACTATCCTTAACTTGACTCTTAAAAAAAGATATATTTGTAAAGATAACATCAGTTTTTGGCATTGCAAATTGAATCAGCCGTTTTACAGAAACATAAACTAAACATTAAGCTCTTTGGAAGAGTGGGAAATAAAAATTACAACCTGCCTAGGAATAGTTGCTCACAAAGACCTCCTTGATATAGCCTCCGGTGTATCTCCACTTAAACTTCTCTGTTCAACCTCTCATCTCCCAAGTGAGACCGACATCTTTGGAATCATTCTGCTAAGTCTCATCTATATCCACTTTAAGGCTTAATATCATCCGAAAGTAGGTGACTCGCATTGGACACAATACTTCAACTGAGATTAAATCGATGGCTTAAGACAGTTTGTGCACTTTATACTTCTCTTTATAGGTTTGGGTGAGCCTCAAGTTTATTATTGCCACATGTACCGAAGTAGAATGAAAAGCTTTGATTTGCATGCTATCTAATTAGATCAGATCATACAATACATAAATGCAATCAAGTCAAACTCAAGTACAATAAATAGAGCAAAAGGAAAAATACAGAGTGCAGAATATAGTTATCAGAAAAAGGCACAAAGTGCTGGAGTAACTCAGCAAGTCAGGCAGTATCTCTAGAGAACACCGATAGGTCACATTTCAGGTCAAGATCCTTCTTCATACTGATTGTGGGAGAGAGAAAGCTAAGGGGGGCGGGGAAGTGGTGACATGACCGAACCCAGCACATGCTTATTCCTTTTTCTCTTGATATTCCTAAACTAAAAGGACTTGCTGACAGCTACTCAGAAAAGGAGTATGTACTGATAAAATGGAGTTAGAAATATTGTTTGCTTGATATCTAGCTCTGGCATTGTCAAAAACACCTTGATATGGTGCCTGCTTCAGAACCCTACTAAAGATCTTCACCAACATGAAGGAGAAACATGCCTTTTGTCATCCATGCTAAATGCAAGCATGAGTAGCTGAACTCTGTTCCACATGCTCAGTTTTACTTAGAACATAAAACGGTACCGCACTAGAACAGGCCCTTTGGCCCACAATGTCCCTGCTGAACATGATGCCAATTAAACTAATCTCCTCTGCATGTGATCCATATCCCTCCATTCCCTGCAGATCCATGTGTCTATCCTGCCTAGTCAATGGAACACTAGGGTCCAGCTCTTGCACTACAATGGACTACATTTATTTTCCTAATTATGTTTTGCGCTAATGTCTTGCTGTTTATGGCATGGTTTTTGTTTTTTATGTTACTTCAGCACTTTGTGTTTTCTTTTTGTAAATCAACATCTGCAGTTCCTTGTTACCACATATAGTTTTCATCATTGTAGCACATCAGTTCCATAGACAAAGTCCAATGTCCGCAAATAGGTTAGAGGTAAATCAGGCAGTACCCCAGCCTATGGTAGTACCATTCTGAAGCCTGATAACAGAGGGGAGGAACTATTCCTGAGTACATGCTTTCAAGCTTCTGCACCTTCTATCGGATGGGAGCAGGGAGGAAAAACTAGTGAACCTTTACCTTTATCTTTGATAATGTTGGCTGCTTTTCCGAGGCAGTGTGAAGTGTAGATGGAGTCAATGGTCTGGTCTATAATGCCACGGAACCAGTATTGCATATGGTTTACCCTTTCAGGAGCACAAACAAATCCCTTTTCTATACTGAATGTTGTACAGTGATTCTAATGAAAAATCACAAAACATTTAAAAATGTTCAGAAACACTTTATTTCAGCTAAAGGTACTATTTTTCCACTTCCTTCTTTCCACTAAACCCATGGAGGGAAAATAATTCCATTCATCAAAACTGAAAGATCTGAGAACAGTTTAAAATTGTTTCACACTTCCCCCATTTTTCATGTTGAAACTAAATAATCTGAACAAGGGAAGACCAGCCCAACTCCACACTACAACATGCCACCGATTGTGCTTGTAGCCTGTAACTAATTCTCGTTTATGTGTACATCTTTGCGGGAATTTATTCACCATCAGTAGATTTTTTTACAACGCTAGATAAAATAGAAAAAAAAACCTAAATTATTATTTCCCATTTCCCCTAGAGCTTAAAATTTCACACAAATTAACTTTTATCCACAATTATTCTGCTTGGTTTAGTACAAAAGAATGCCCTAACAACCTGTTACTCAATGGGAAGTCTCTGCTAATAAAATATTTAACACAATTTGTTCCTACAATGTTCTTTTCTGTTTATTAGCAAGAAGTGAACTTTAAAATGTGTACATTTTACCAAAATAAATCTTTACAGGTCAGAATTACCATTTAATCTGGTGTGTAGGAAAATAACTGCAGATGCTGGTACAAATCAAAGGTATTTATTCACAAAATGCTGGAGTAACTCAGCAGGTCAGGCAGCATCTCAGGAGAGAAGGAATGGGTGACGTTTCGGGTCGAGACCCTTCTTCAGAATGATGTCAGGGGGGCGGGACAAAGGAAGGATATAGGTGGAGACAGGAAGATAGAGGGAGATCTGGGAAGGGGGAGAGGAAGAGAGGGACAGAGGAACTATCTAAAGTTGGAGAAGTCAATTTTCATACCGCTGGGCTGCAAGCTGCCCAAGCGAAATATGAGGTGCTGTTCCTCCAATTTCCGGTGGGCCTCACTATGGCACTGGAGGAGGCCCATGACAGAAATGTCAGACTGGGTGTGGGAGGGGGAATTGAAGTGCTCAGCCACTGGGAGATCAGGTTGGTTAAGGCGGACTGAGCGAAGGTGTTGAGCGAAACGATCTCCGAGCCTGCTTTTGGTTTCGCCGATGTAAAGAAGTTGACATCTAGAGCAGCGGATACAATAGATGAGGTTGGAGGAGGTGCAGGTGAACCTCTGGCTCACCTGAAAAGACTATTTTGGTCCTTGGATGGAGTTGAGGGGGGAGGTAAAGGGACAGGTGTTGCATCTCCTGCGGTTGCAGGGGAAAGTCCTCGGGGATGGGGTGGTTTGGGTAGGAAGGGACGAGTGGACCAGGGAGTTACGGAGGGAAAGGTCTGCAGAACGCAGAAAGGGGAGGGGATGGGAAGATGTGGCCAGTAGTGGGGTCCCGTTGGACGTGACGGAAATGTTGGAGGCCCTTTTTTGTCATGGGCCTCCTCCAGTGCCACAGTGAGGCCCACCGGAAATTGGAGGAACAGCACCTCATATTTTGCTTGGGCAGCTTGCAGCCCAACATTATGAACATTGCCATCTCCAACTTTAGATAGTTCCTCTGTCCCTCTCTTCGCCTCCCCCTTCCCAGTTCTCCCTCTATCTTCCTGTCTCCACCTATATCCTTACTTAATCTGGTGTAATTTGTCTGAAACTCATTAATCCTATCCAAAAGATTGCGGTGTTTTCAGTCCAAGTTGTGCCCAACACAAATTGAGTTTCTGCCATGTTCTGCCATAAACTTACATGACTGATGAAATATGGAACAGTATATAAAAATAATTTAATAATGTACTGTGCAGTAGACATTTGTAAAATTGAAACCTATGAGAGTAAAGGAACAAATGCATCATAAATATATAATTATTTGGGACAGAAAGGAAGCAATGTTGTGATGAATAGTTTAAATAATGGATGCATGTAATAATAGAAACATAGAAAATAGGTGCAGGAGTAGGCCATTCGGCCCTTCGAGCCTGCACCGCCATTCAATATGATCATGGCTGATCATCCAACTCAGTATCCCGTACCTGCCTTCTCTCCATACCCCCTGATCCCTTTAGCCACAAGGGCCACATCTAATGTGCCCCTGTGAATGGTATTGGGACATTTTCTATTTTTAACACATTTTAATGATGTGGAATTGGATGGAGGGAAGCAATCCTCAAAATTTAAACATGACAAAACATGGAAATAAATAAAACTGTTCAGAAAACATCAGTAGACTCCAGGAAACATGGTGACATTGGCAAATCCACAACAAAAGAAATTCCACATGTACATAAAATCCACAGGTACATCCATATCCATATAAAGTAATGCAGTTTGGAAAGAGGAAAAAGGAAAAGCAATTATGTATCCAGTGACTCAATTTTAGTACTTCAAAGACACAGAGCTGGGGTTTCACATGCAACAGTTGAAGTAAATAAGACAGTTAAAAAAACTACTGCAGTCCACAGTGTGTTCCCAGCTTGCAATTATCGTTGCAGCAGATGGGGAGATTTCACCAAGGATACCTTTATTGAAATCTACTTATCTCATATGCTGCTGCCACTAAAAATCAAATGGAATCACCAAGGATACACATACCAGAGATCACTTCAACACTCTCCTTCTCAAGTGCCAGTTGAGAGTCATAGAGACATAGGGCTATACAACATGGAAAGAAATCCTTCAGCCCAACTTGTCCATGACAACCAACTTCCCTATGTCTGGCTAATATCCATCCAAACCTTTCCTATCCATGTTCCTGTCCAAGTCTCTTTTTGAAATGTTGTAACAGTATGTACCTCCTCTGGCTTCCTCTGACAGCCCGTTCCAAAATACACGCCACCCTCCGTGTGAAAATGCCGTCCCTCAGGTCACTTTCAATGTTTTCTCCTTTCACCTTAAACCTATACCTATTAGTCTTAGACTTCCCTATCCTGGGGAAAAGACTGAGCCATTCAATTTATCTTTGCTCCGTATGATTTTATAATTTTTTATAAGGTCATCCCTCAGCCTCCTACGTTCATTGGCAAGAAATCCAACCCTATTCAGCCTCTTCATATAACCAAAACCCTCTAGACCCAGTAACATCTTTGCAAATCATCTTTGCACACTTCCCAGATTTGCACCATATTGAAAATGTGGTCTCGCCAATGTGTTGACCAGCTGTAATGTGATGTCCCAGGCTCGGCAACCAATACCTTGACCAATCAAGGCAAGCATGCATATTGCCTTTTGCCACCTCTGTTACCACCTTTACAGAACTATGTACCTGCTCCCCTGGGAATGTGATTTTAAAGTGCCTATTCTCACCCTAGATACTCTTTTTCCTATAATATACATGTAACATTTCTTTCGATCCATTTTATCTTATCTGCCAAGCTAGCTCATGTCCCCTTTTTGCCCTCCTGATTTCCCTCATAAGTGTACTCATACATCCCTTGTATTCCTCAAGGGGTTCACGGTCCTAGCTGCCTATACCTTCTTGTTCTCTTGTTCCGACTGCCTCTGCCTTCTCTTCCAGTCATGTGAATGGCAACCAGTCTGAAAGCAACTTATTTGTGCAGACTTTGTGAGAACAAAATCTGGCAGCACTGCATTCACAACTTTAAAACACTCCAGAAAGCATCAAACTCTTATAGAATCATAAAATCAGACAGTAATTGAAGTGGAGTTTGTTGTTTATCCCATTTTGTAGCACAGAAGTATCCTTCCTGCTGCAAAGTTCACGTTAGATAGTGAGACGTTAGAAGAGGCAAAAGGTGGGGTGTTGAACTTCAATTCAATATTGAACACAAAATTGACATTGTAAGCTTCCTTCTCTGTATAACTTCCATGGGCGACTCTTGCCGTCACTGACATGATACCTGGGGTGGCACGAGCAACTTGGAACATGAAATTGTCACTGCATCTCAAATGCAATGTACAAAATGTGCATTGGACTATTTTTGGTCTACGACCATTATTGAATAGAAGAAAGCAGTATACTTAGGAATGAAGTTCAATATAATCTATTCCCATATTTCAAAGTCTTATGAGATTCCTAATTTCTATTTCACAAATGTCAATGTGTCTTTAAATGATGGCATTAATAATGCTGGGAGTCAGATCTATAAAGCAGTTAACAAGAGAATGAAAAATATCTGTTAATGTCAGAGTATGAAATGTGAGTATAGCTGGTACAAACCTTTCTGATATGCATACATTGCTGAAAATGTTGCCTGCATTGAGGGAAATCTACCGACTTTGTTCTCTGGCTACATTGAAGCAACTCAGTTTTTATCACTTCATCTATTATGTCATCAGCCCGAAGCCATCTCATGATTTTGTCTCAAATGACCCCACCTGCTTTCTCAATTGATTTTCCATCTATTGGTTCCTCATCCTAAATATTCAAATAAATCCTTCCACTCCCTTTTCTTTGCTTTTAAAGCTTTATTTGCTGTTTCCAGCCTAATCCTACACAGAATTCGCAAGTCAGTTCCAGTAGTTACTCCTCAGATTTTGCCTTAACATGACCACTGACACACATCTTTCTGGTCTCTCTTCTATTTCACTCTCTTTCAAAACACCTTACCCACTTATCAAGCTCTGCAGATAATCTTTAGATGTGGTATGAAACTCACTCCTCAACTTTCTTCAGTCTGAAGAAGGGTCTCGACCCGAAATGTCACCCATTCCTTCTCTCCTGAGATGCTGCCTGCCCTGCTGAGTTACTCCAGCATTTTGTGAAATAAATACCTTCGATTTGTACCAGCATCTGCAGTTATTTTCTTACACGACCTTTCTAACAAAATCTCTTCCTCACTTCCTACCAGGATTCAGGTGATCTCATCGATCCACTCTCTCCATCTCTCCATCCCTCTTTTTCTCCCTCTCTGTGCATCACCTCACGAGAGCACTCTATTCTTTTAACATTTTCATTTTTAATAGTTAATGAATCCGCAATACATTTGAATTGATCTTCTCACTGCTTAGTTTAGTTTATTTTAGAGATGTAGCGTGGAAACAGGTCCTTCGGCCCACCGAGTTCACACCGACCAGCAATCCCTGCACATTAACACTATCCTACGCACACTAGGGACAATTTACATTTATACAAAGCCAATCAACCTACAAACTTGTATGTCTTTGGAGTGTGGGAGGAAACCGAAGAACTCGGAGAAAACGCACCCTCGGAAAACTCCATACACACAGCACCCATAGTCGGGATCAAACCCGGGTCTCTGGCATTGAAAGTGCTGTAAGGCAGCAACTCTACCGCTGCGCCACTGTGCCACCCTTGCTATGACCTCACTGAAATATTCTGCTTTCTAACTATTCAATACTTCAGTTATGATCTCACAAGGTTCTGGAGTTTGTCATTTTCTCTGCTCTTGCCCTCACCAGACCCATTAGCACTGACCTCTAATCTCTCTGAATTCTTGCTCAACTCATCACTCTTCATTCAACCACGTCTTCGCAATTCAACATCTGTTGACATTATTTATGACACGATCTTCTAAAGAATCATTACCCATTTGAAATTCCCAAATTAATCTGACCATTGCATATCGCCTTCTTGGAAAAAAATCATAAATGCAGCAATTTTCTTTCCCAGAACTCACAGTTGCCAGATTCCTCAATGCATGTCCCTCTCTGTTTCAATCCTTCCTGTCTGATATGCATCTCATCTCGACAAATGAGCCAACCCAAAGTCACAAATTATATTCTAAGCAACAGTGATGGCACCTCATCTTTCAGTGGCTGTTAGCATGATTAACCACACAATCATTCTTCACCACTACTCCGCCTTTTTTCTGTCTCTGTGACATTAACTTCTTGTGGCTCCAAGGTTTTCTATTCTATGGTACTCACAACCTGCCAAACCTCCCAAGCCTGCTACCAACAATGATCTGTCTTTGTAGCTTCCTCTATTTTTCATTCATGGGATGTACACTGCAGTGAAGAATAAAATCCCTGCACAAGTGAAGGATGCTAAAAACTTTTTTCCATCTATCTGCATAATTCTGACCGCAAAACGTAGCACTGAGAAAAATCACCCCATGATAAAGCCAACTACTCTCAGCTATGGGAGAGTGTTGGCAGGGATTGAGAGCATGCTGCAATGATAGGAAGCAGTTGACAGGGGAAGATGAGCTGGCTTCTAAAGAACTGCCAGCTTCCTTGTAGAAAGGGCATTTATGTCAAGAGGTTGCGGGGAAGGTGTGTTTAAGAATGTGATCTAATCACCTGCACTGCGGGGAGCCCTGCAATGCAGCCAAATTGTTCTCCCAGATATGAATGCATAAGTTACACTCACCAAAAATCAATTTGCTGATTGTGCTTTTTTTTTTGCTTTTGCATTGCATCAGTGTGACATACATCAGCAGACAGCTTGCAAGCATCCTCAGGCAAGGTCTGTGAGCGTAACTCTGACTTTGACTGTGAGAGCAGTGCAGACACTTGTCCTGATTTGCTACTGAGGTTTGCCTGTGACCTCCAAGCACCATTACAAGCTCGTAATAAAATCTCCACTGCTCTTGAAGCCAAATTCGTGATGGTCCTCATTCTCATAAACTTTATTTCAAGATCCTCGCATTTGCTGAATGCTACTCACCGCTGCTTTACAGAAGTTAAATAACACTTTACAGGCAAAATGAATTCTTGTTCAATGCCATTTTTCCATTTACACTTGGACGGGGCATTTGGCTGCAGTGCAGGGCACCCAGAAGTACAGGCACTCATAAAGGGTGCTCATGCTCGGAGGAACATCCTTCCTTCGATACCCTTTGGCCAAGAAGCTGTCCTCTGCCCTCTGCCCTCTACGTGCTCTGCTCTTCACATATTCCTGTGCAGGTTCATCAGTTCCTCCGCGAGGAATCTGTCAGCCCCTTTCCATCATTGCAACATGTTCTCATTGACAATATTCTCCAAACGCTGACAGAGCTGGTGAGTCCCTTTGTGGAGCAAGGAGCTACTAACTAGGGAAATCCAACTGCCGATGCCCATTATTTATGTACACGAGGGAACGAGTGCTAATGAATTTTGTTTTATGAGGGGGGGGGGTGGGGGAGGGGGGGCTTTTTAAAGCAGGATTGAGGAATTCCGACTGCAGTTTTAGTGCTAGAAAAATAACAGAGATGAATTTCTAGGCCAATTTCTCTAAAACCTTCCAGTTCATCGAGTACACTATCATAGAAACATAGAAAATAGGTGCAGGAGTAGGCCATTCGGCCCTTCGAGCCTGTACGCACCGCTATTCAATATGATCATGGCTGATCATCCAACTCAGTATCCCGTACCTGCCTTCTCTCCATACCCCCTGATCCCTTTAGCCACAAGGGCCACATCTAACTCCCTCTTAAATATAGCCAATGAACTGGCCTCAACTACCTTCTGTGGCAGAGAATTCCACAGATTCACCATTTTCTGTGTGAAAAAAAAGTTCTCATCTCGGTCCTAAAAGACTTCCCCCTTATCCTTAAACTGTGACCCCTTGTTCTGGACTTCCCCAACATCGGGAACAATCTTCCTGCATCTAGCCTGTCCAACCCCTTAAGAATTTTGTACGTTTCTATAAGATCCCCCCTCAATCTTCTAAATTCCAGCTGTGGCCCAGCTAATTAAGTCTGCTATACCTTTGAGTTTAATGATTCTCAGCACCTGGGAATGATGATTTCGAAATCAAATTCTTGTTTTGTGTCCTTAGATTGCCTAATTTCTGCTTCTGTCCCAAATACTCTGGAATCCTATACATTTACCCTTGTTTCTCTCCATCATCTGTGCTAGAGCAAGTGAGCAACACATCAGGGTGGCACAGGGGAACAGCAGTAGAGCTGCAGTAGAACTGCTGCCTCTCAGTGCCAGTGACCCGGGTTCGATCTCGACCTCGGGTGCTGTCTGTGTGGAGTTTGCGTGAGTTTCGTCTGAGTGCTTCACCTCTCCTGCGTGAGTTTCCTCCGGGTGCTCCAGCTTCCTCCAACATCCCAAAGACGTTTGTTTGTAGGTTAATTGGCCTCTGTAAATTATCCCGAGTGTGTACGGGATGGGGAAGTAAATGGGATAACATAGAGCTAGTGTGAAAGGGTGATCAGTGGTTAGCATGGACTTGATGGTCCGAAGAGCCTGTTTCCATACTGAATCTATAAACTAAACATGCTAAATATCCTTCCTTAAATATTTTATCTTTCTATGTGTTTCTGCATCCTCACAAGAACCTGAAGCAGTGCCATTGATCACCCTCCTTAGCATTTTCACTTTTAGAAAACTCAGATCATTAACTGTTTTACACTTTTTTTCTGTTTAAAAAGCAACAACATATTTATTGGGCTTTAAAAATTGCTACCTAATGAAATTAACTTTGGTTTGGTACTATTCAGAAACCCTTTATCGACGGTAGAGGTTTACAAGTATAAGTTTACAAGGTTTGCCCTGCTGGAGAAAGCATGTTACTGGACTGGGAACGTTGCAAAAAAGATCCACAAGGATGTTAATGAGTCTGTAAGGTTTAGGGGAGAAGGATAGGTTGGGTTTCCCAGAAGTGTAGGTGGCTGAGGGGTAACTTTATAGAGTTATATAGAATCATACAGCGCATGGGTAAGATGCACATGGCACAGTCTATTCTCCTGGGGAAGGGAGTCTAAAAGTAGAGTGCATGGGTCTCAGGTGAGAGGATAAAGATTCAGAAGTTACCTGAGGGGCAACTTTTTCAAATAGAGGGTACCGTTTACATGAAACAAACAGCCAAAGGAAATGGGGGAGGCAGATACAATTATGGAATTTAAAATACATTTAGACAGGTACACGAATAGGAAAGGTTTGGAGAAATATAGGACATGGGCAGATGTGGAACTAAATTGGTTAAGCAACTTGGAAGATAAATACAAAATGCTGGAGTAACTCAGCGAGTCAGGCAGCATCTCTGGAGAAAACTAATAGGTAACCGTTCGGATTGAGACCCTTTTTCAGACTGCAAATTGGTTGCCATGGGCAAGTTGAATAAAAGGACTTATTTTCCTGTCAAATAGCTCTATGACTCTGTGATTCTAGGACTCTACGACAGTCTTATTATACAAATGCCAAAGGCAAAATTGCCTCTCAATATTTGTTGGCCCTGAATTTCCTTCAAGCAGTTAACCAGTGGCAAGCATATGTAACATATGTGTTAAGTACAAACATAACTAGTTGGCTGTTCTTCACTAATCTTTGCTTGACTATGTATCATGATAGAGGCCAGTAGTGATGTACAAAGTTGTAGTAGTCCCCAGCACTTCTGTTGGTGGATCCAAAAATGAAGGAGATATTCAGGAGGTCAGGCAGCAGCTATCAAGAGAGGAACAAAGTTAATATTTGGGGCTTATTGATCTTTCATCAGAACCAGTCTTCTGATCTAACTCGTGTAGAAAGAACTACAGATGCTGGTTTAAATCGAAGGTAGACACAAAACGCTGGAGGAACTCAACGGGTCAGGCAGCATCTCTGGAGCGAAAGAATGGGTGACTTTTCGGGTCGAGACCCTTCTTCAGACTGATGTCGGGGAGGGGGCGGGACAAAGATAGAATGTAGTTGGAGACAGTAAGTGGTGGGAGAACTGGGAAGGGGAAGGGGATGGAAAGAGAAAGCAAGGGCTATCTGAAGTTAGAGGTTAATGTTCATACCACTGGGGTGTAAACTACCCAAGCGAAATATGAGCTGCTGTTCCTCCAATTTGCTCTGGGCCTCACTCTGACAATGGAGGAGGCCCAGGACAGAAAGGTCAGATTGGGAATGGGAGGGGGAGTTGAAGTGCTGAGCCACCGGGGATCAGGTACAGTCACAGACTGAGCGGAGGTGTTCAGCGAAATAATCGCTGAGCCTGCATTTGGTCTCGCCGATGTAGAGAAGTTGACATCTGAAACAACGGATATAGTGGCTGAGGTTGGAGGAAGTGCAAGTGAACCTCTGCCTCACCTGGAACGATTGTTTGGGTCCTTGGATGGATTCTATGGGGGAGGTAAAGGGACAGGTGTTGCATTTCCTGTGGTTGCAGGGGAAAGTACCTGGGGAGGGGGTGGTTTAAGTGGGAAGGGATGAGTTGACCAGGGAGTTGCGGAGGGAACGGTCTCTGTGGAAAGCAGAAAGGGGTGGAGATGGAAGATGTGGCCAGAGTGGGATCCTGTTAGAGGTGGCAAAAGTATTGGAGGATTATATGCTGCATGCGACGGCTGATGGGGTGGAAGGTGAGGACAAGGGGGACTCTGTCCTTGTTACGAATGGGGGGAGGGGGAGCAAGAGCACGATGTCAAGGAGACCGTAATGAGAGTCTCATCTATAATGGAAGAGGGGAACCCCCGTTTCCTAAAGAATGAGGACATCTCCGATGCCCTGGTGGAACACCTCATCCTGGGCGCAGATGCGGTGCAGATGGAGGAATTGGGAGTAGGGGATAGAGTCTTTACAGGAAGCAGGGTGGGAAGAAGTGTAGTCAAGATAGCTATGGGAGTCAGTAGGTTTGTAGTAGATGTCGGTCAATAGTCTGTTTCCTGTGATGGAGATGGTGAGATCTAGAAACGGTAGGGAGATGTCGGAGATGGTCCAAGTGAATTTGAGTGCAGGATGGAAATTAGTGGTGAAGTTGAAGAAGTCCTGATCTAACTCACCGTCAAACCTGTTAAAACCAGTTGAAAGAGAAAAAAGATACAAATGCTGGAAATCTGATTTAAAAACAGGAAATACTGCAATCACCCAGCAGGTCAGGCAGCATATATGGAGTGAGAAGCAATTTGTAGTTGATGACATTTCATTAAAAAAATGCTACTTGAATGATGCTGAATATGATGAGATTTTTCAATTGTCTATCATCTATATACGAAAACTCTCGTTTGTTTGTTTGTTTGTTTGTTTGTTCCTGAACCACAGCCAAAATGGTACAAGATAGCACGACAATTTTAGGCCTACCTTACTCACCGTTGTCCCTTTGATGCTAATGGAAGAAGTTTCATTGAAATCGGTGTTATATATTTAAAGTTATTCACATTTTAAAGTTTAAATCTATCTCCTAGGAAGGGAGGGGGGAAGGAGGGAGGGAGGGAGGGGGGTGGAGAGAGGGTGGGAGGGAGTATAAGGGGGGTTGAGGGGGATGGTGTGGGGGGGAGGAGAAGAGGGAGGGGAAGGGGGGAGGGGGAGGAGGAGGGGGAAGGGGGGAGGGAGGGAGGGGGAGGGAGAAGGGGGGAGGGAGGGAGGGAGGGAGGGAGGGAGGGAGGGAGGGAGGGAGGGAGGGAGGGAGGGAGGGAGGGAGGGAGGGAGGGAGGGAGGGAGGGAGGGAGGGAGGGAGGGAGGGAGGGAGGGAGGGAGGGAGGGAGGGAGGGAGGGAGGGAGGGAGGGAGGGAGGGAGGGAGGGAGGGAGGGAGGGAGGGAGGGAGGGAGGGAGGAAGTTGGGGAGAGGGGGGGAGGGGAGGGGGAGAAGGGAAGGGGAGGGGAGAGGGAGAAGAGAGGGTGCTGCATCAATGCAGGAGAGGTTTGGGCCCAATGGGTCCACTTGGTCAAGTCACTATTATTTTTTTTGGATTGTCTTTAACATTCAATAATCTTCAAAAACTATTCAATGATCAAACTGCAAAAAAGTGGAATGAATCTAAAATAAAGACAAGAGTATAAATAAAAACTTAAAACAACTTTAAAATATTTACTTAAAGTCAAATAATTCTAAAGAAAAGTGTAACTTATTTAAAACTTGCCTACGAGATGAATCCATCCATAGTTCTCACAACAAGGATTCACCATGTTCAGTGCAGGGAATGCCCCATCACAGGTCTCTGACATTGGCGCATAGATCAAGAAAGGCAGGTGAAGAATGTCTCGCAGGTTTTGGACTTTGGTACAGTCTACATTTCTGTGCTAAATAATGCTCAACAATTTATCAAGATGCTTTTTCTGGTACCTACTTTAGTTTGCTTTGATGATGGTAGAAAGAGACACCTATCACATTTTCCAATAAAATGCTTTCATTTTCCTGCTTCTTATGCTTATAATAACATTGAAGGGGACCACTCAACCCTTTGGGTCCATGCCAGGTTCCAAGGGAACCACATACTGTATGTTCCATTTCAACCAGACCAGTCTGACTGTCTCCGACTACATTTTATCTCTGTTTGCTTTGTTGTTACCTTCTCCCAGCGAACAATGATCTATTCTACATTTCCCTTGAACTCCATCCCCTTTATCCCATTTTCATACCTTACACTTCCTTATCTATGCATCTCCCTCTCCCCTGACTTCAGTCTGAAGAAGGGTCTCGACCCGAAACGTCGCCCATTCCTTCTATCCAGAGATGCTGCCTGTTCCGCTGAGTTACTCTAGCATTTTGTGTCTGTCTTCGGTATAAACCAGCATCTGCAGTTCCTTTTTACACCTATCATCACTTATCAGTTTAAACCAGCATCTGCAGTTCCTTCCTACACATGCTTATTTCCCTGTATTTCTGCAATTTATTTCCTTTTGCACACGCCCGTCAACTCCTCTTTCATTCTTTTTTTCCCATTAAACTTCTCCGAAGGGTATTTTTACAACAGCAGCAACTAACTAACCTACAAGCAAGCTTTTTGAATATGGGAGGACACAAAAAATACCTGAAGGAAATCCAGGGTCACAGAAAAACATGGAAATGGTGTGCCGACAGCAAACCCCAGGACAGACCTCCCGAGTCCCTGGTGCTGTGAGGCTGCAGCACTAACTGAACTACAGTGCCCAATGCCCAAATTAAATATAATGTCAAATAGTTTAATGAAAGCTCACTTGTCTAAAACATTGATTCATTTTCTTTGTCCGTTGAAAATGCCTGATCCCCAGAGCATTTCCAGTACTTTCTGTATTTATAGCAGGCACCTGCATTGTTTGATTTAATTGAGAGAACAGAACCCATTGTCTCTGTGCAAACAATCTGTTTGAAATATGAATGTGAGCAAATCCATTTGACATTTAATCAACTTGTCACCACGGGAACAAAGTGGGTATAGGGCAGATCTTCATTACCTCTTAATTTGCTTTTTTTTTGTCCTGATTGTCCATGATTCTTTTCTCACATAAAAAATGGTATCATTCCTAACCATGACATTTTGTGGTAAAGTAAGAACTTCTTTATCAAGATCAATCTGCAAAAATTACTTTCAACATCTTTCATTCACTTGAATCCAATGTTACAATATTCGAGTAATTAAGCAGGTATAATAGAGGAAAGACAGAGGCAATTTTAATGAAAATTCAGCAGAAATGGCCACCGCTGCTGGCTGAGGGCATGCAATAAACATGTTCACTGTGTCCCCCTTTGCTGATGGCGGAAGAGATTTCAAAAACAAAAACCAGAAAGTACTGCAAACACACATTACAAGTACATAGGGGACAAGTTGATACTTTGTGTGCAGGCACAAGAGGCTGCAGATGCGGGAACCTGCTGGAGGAAGTTAACGGAGCAGGCAGCATCCGTGGAGGGAAATGAACAGTCAATACTTTGGGTCAAGATTCTTCATCTGGACTGATGAAAGGACATTTCCCCAGAAATGTCAAATGTCTATTTCTCTTCACGCTGTAAAGTTCCTACAGTAACTCTCATTTTTGTTCACGGTTTCAGAGGGACCTTTCTTCAGGAGCAGCAATAGGAATAGAGCATTCAGTTATATTTTGAATGCCCTCCATCCTAATGTCATCTCCATACAGGAGGATACTACACTGCACCAAGCATTTACAGAGTTTTGGATAGGCACATGGATATGCCTAGAGTTGGGCTTGACATCATGTTCAGCACAGACATTCTGGGCTGAAGGGCCTGTAACTGTGCTGTACTGTACTACCGTTCACCTCACTTCCTACAAGCCATGAGTTGGAGTGGAAGTTATCTACAAGACAAATGGGAAGCAGTTCAACTTATGCCGCTTTCACTCCAGAACCGAGATTACCCACTTCAAGCTGCAGTACACAGACAACACACGTATATATACATATTCAAAGGCTGAGCTTCAAGTCTGTGCTATGTTGTTCATTGAAGCTTATGAGAAGGTGGACCTTACACTCTACATCTGTAAAGCAAATGTTATCCACTTTGCTGATTTGTGGTGATGCCTAGACTGTGACCACTCAAAATGGAGAAAAAATATTCACGAGGTAGACCAAAAATACTGGAGCAACTCAGCGGGTCAGGTAGCATCTCGGGAGAGAAGGAATGGGTGACATTTCGGGTCGAGACCCTTCTTCAGACTGATGAAGAATAATAGTCTCTGTACGTAGTTCAGAGCTTAGTTGAGGTCGTAGTGTTAAATAGCCGAATGGCTGTAGGGAAGAAGCTTTTCATGAACCTGGACGTTACAGTTTTCAGGCTTCTTCCCGATGGCAGGGGTCAAATGCATGTGTGGCCAGGGTGGTGTGGGTCTCTGATTAAGCCGGCTGCCTTTTTGAGTCAGCGACTCTGGTAAACCCCTTCGATGGTGGGGAGGTCAGAGCCGGTGATGGACTGGGCAATGTTCACAAATATTTTTGCAGTCTTCTTCATTCCTGGGCATTCAAGTTGCCGAACCAGGCGGTGATGCAACCAATCAATATGCTCTCTACTGTACACCTGTAGAATTTCAAGAGAATCCTCACTGACATAACAAATCTCCGTAATCTTCTCAGGAAGGAGAGGCATTGATTTGCTTTGTTTATAATTGCATCAGTGTGCTGGGTCCAGGAAAGACCTTTGGAAACCACTTGCCCTGCACATCTCCTTTAAACTTTCCTTCTCTGACCTTATAGTTATGCCCTCTGGTATTTGACACTGATAACTTGAGTATTTGATACCTATCTTGCACTCTGAGAATAACATTGTTATTAGAATAAGAAAATAACTGCAGATGCTGGTACAAATCGATTTATTCACAAAATGCTGGAGTAACTCAGCAGGTCGGTCTCGACCCGAAACGTCACCCATTCCTTCTCTCCCGAGATGCTGCCCGACCTGCTGAGTTACTCCAGCATTTTGTGAATAAAAATAACATTGTTATTAGATGCAGCTTTCTAATTTAGATTTCTCTCTGAATTATTTATTTTATATTCCTTCGCTCTAATTTGTTGAGGAGTAGCCTATTTGGGTGCCTTTCCACTTGGGTTCAAATGCTTCCCTTATTGCACCATTAGTAACTCTTAATTTTACTAACTTACTGGGTAAATATATTTTGAACTAAGTGGTGTTCAGCCATGTCTAATGAACAGCAGATGCAACTAAATACAAGAAATAGCAAAATTGAGCAAAATCATCATAATCATAATAATTATAATCATAATAGTACTTTATTAGCCAAGTATGTTATGCAACATAAGAGGAATTTGATTTGCCATACAGTCATCATACCAATAAAGAGCAACAAGACACCCAAATAAAATTTTAACATGAACATCCACCACGGCGACTCCCCCACATTCCTCACTGTGATGGAAGGCAAAAAAGGTTCAATCTTCTTCCCTGCAATCTTTGTTCTCCTGCAGTCAGGACACTCGAGCCTTGGCTCCCACAGCAGACGGTCGAGCCCTCCGCATTGGGGCATCATTACAAACAAAGCTATCCATGGACGTAGGATGTCTACATTTTATGATCAGACTTGTTAATGTGTTGATCATCATAATAATAATAATAATCTGATGATTATTTGCTTTGATTGATACCTTCCTGCCACAATTATCTTTTATTTATCTCAGAAGTCTGAATTAGGTCAAACTATAATAGTTTGTTGTACACCTGGGTGTCAATTGTATTTATTGAGATGTTATTTCATTTTAAACATGTATAACCTCTGTGTCTAATCTTTTTGACATTAACCTCAGTGATTAATGAGTTACGGGGATTGGATAGTAGAACAAGATGAAGTTGAATGCCTGAGGTTATACCGAGGTACATCAATCATTTGTCAATGCACACCATCAAAATTTGTTGCTGCCAATATATAATGCCTCAGAGTCTCAGCTTTCATTTATGAAGAAATACATTTTCTGACGTAGTATGATTATCTAATCTATTAGCGCAATGTAATCAAGCAAGGTTGCTGGAAGTCAATCATAAATTGAAATAATCATACGTTATTATTTGTAGGTTGATCACGGTACTAATTTTTTATTATATTAATTGAGGAAACTTCATTCTGATTCAAGATGCTAAATACTTACATTGTTTAAATCTTAGTTATTCCCCAAGAAATGAGGTTTGCCCTGGGGCTCAATGAAGAAGGTCTGAAAGGCAGAGCTGGGTAAAATAAAAGACCAATATTATTTCATTGAGTTCAATATAGGCTTTGATTTGAATTATAATAAAATTCAAGATGTGTTATAGACACTGCACACTACTCTACTCTTTTCCTTGCTAGTATCCAGTTAAGGAATTCTTGGATTAAAGCACAGACATTAGACTCTTTATTCTACATGTCAATTTGAAATAATCTATGCCAATAAGATTACGATGCATGCGAACATGTGGATTCTGGAATTTGATACAATCTATGTCTATACTTTTTTTTAAATGGGTTAAAAAGTCACATTCAAAATGTACTACATTTTCCAACAGTTAAGCTGAAATGTATTTTGTTTTATACATTGGATGACAATGATAATATGGAGAGATGTCATGTGGAGCAGAGCAAAGTTCACATTTAGCAGTTAAACCATGAGAAAAAAATTGAGAGTTAAGATTCTTTTTCCTCTCATCTTAAATGTATGGCTTCTATTTCTTGATTTACTAACAATGGGAAAAAGGGTTACAGTATATTAAAATAGACATTCACCCAATCTCTGCCCCTCATGATTTTATACACCTCTGTAATGTCGTCAATATAATAAAATACATTTTAAAGTTCATAAGTTCATAAGTGATAGGAGCAGAATTAGGCCATCCGGCCCAACAAGACTACTATAACATATAACAACTACAGCATGGAAACAGGCCTGTCCGGCCCTACCAGTCCACGCCGACCATTCTCCCTGACCTAGTCTCATCTACCTGCACTCAGACCATAACCCTCCAATCCCCTCCTATCCATATACCTATCCAATTTACTCTTAAATAATAAAATCGAGCCAGCCTCCACCACTTCCACCGGAAGCCCATTCCATACAGCCACAACCCTCTGAGTAAAGAAGTTCCCCCTCATGTTACCCCTAAACCTTTGTCCCTCAATGTCTATTCAATCTTGGCTGAAATATCTATCCCTATTAATCCCATTCTCCTGCCTTCTCCCCATAACCGCTGACACCCGTACCAATCAAGAATCTATCCATCTCTGCCTTAAAAATATCCATTGACTTGGCCTCCACAGCCTTCTGTGGAAATGAATTCCACAGATTCATCATCATTTAACTAAAGAGATTCCTCCTCATCTCCTTCCTAAAGGAACATCCTTTAATTCTGATGCTATGGCCTCTGGTTCTAGACTGTCCCATTAGTGGAAACATCCTCTCCACATCTACTCTATCCAGGTGGCAGAAGAAATAAATTTGCTCGCACATTTTTGTGCATTACCTAAGTTAATTTGATCGAAAACCAAACTTTAAAACCGAATCAAATCTGAGGTACATGCAAAGTGCATGCTTCGGAAAATTCTACCTACCCTCCCTGAGTATACGACGTGTACATCCACATGGGTCACTGAAATATTGCACTGATAATAAATGATGAGCATTTGTCAGCACTGGGCCTATATTCACTGGAGTTTAGAAGAATGAGGGGGGACCTTATTGAAACATACAGAATAGTGAAAGGCTTGGATAGAGTGGATGTTTCCATTAGTGGGAGAGTCTAGGACTAGAGGTTATAGCCTCAGAATTAAAGAATGTTCTTTTAGGAAGGAGATGAGGAGGAATTTCTTTAGTCAGAGGGTGGTGAATCTGTGGAATTCTTTGCCACAGAAGGCTGTGGAGGCAAAGCCAGTGGATATATTTAAGGCAGAGATAGATAGATTCTTCATTATTACTGGTGTTAGAGGTTATTGGGAGAAGGCAAGAGAATGGGGTTAGGAGGGAGAGACAGATCGCCATGGTTGAATTGCTGAGTAGACTTGATGGGCCGAATGGTCTAATTCTACTATCACATGATCTTATGATGATGAAAGTTATTTATTATACTTCTTAAGGGAGAAGGCAAGAGAATGGGGTTAGGAGGGAAAAATAGATCAGCCATGAATGAATGGCTGAGTAGACTTGATAGGCCAAATGCCTTAATTCTACTCCTATCCTTTATGGTCTTGTGATGTCAAATAACACGTAGAACATGTTTGAGCACAATGTGCAATTTTCTTACACCAGGGGCACATGCACAGCACGGGTCATGATAAATGGGTTGGATTCTGATGCAGAGGTGAGGTTGATTCAGCAATATTTAAAGGTAAAGAACATTGCTTGTCCAGCTCCCATGAGCAGGTACTCCTTTAAGCATGGTGTTATGAAATTATTTGCATAATCAATCCCCACCTCGCCTCATTTTACATTGTCCTTTAGGCTGTCTTCAGATTTAAATTTTTGCCAGGGCAAATCTATTTGTTTTGTGTTTAAAGAAAGAATCACCACTTAATTGGACTCTCGGAAGAATCAGTGCTGCATTCCCTGGGAACAATCTGTTTAACATCACATGCAGTGTAAATGCAAGGAATTGGGAAATGTTATAAAGTCAAATAATCCCTTGGGATTCCTGAGCATTGAAAAATAAATCTACAAACACCAATCCTCACTCTCTAGCATTTAAAATGTAGAGTGAATGGTTATATATGAATACGATTCTGTGCACAATGCTTACTCAGGAGCACAATTCAACTTGCTAGTGCGAGCAGCAGTTGTTAAAATAAGATCTAGTCTGCGCTCTCAGGTGGGCTTAATGGATCCCATGGCACTCATTTATAAAAAGGGCATGAGAAATCGCTTCAGTATTCTGATCAATATGTATCCCTCAAACACACTAACATAGAAGATAGACACAAAATACTGGAGTAACTCAATGGGTCAGGCAGCATCCCTGGAGCATAGGAATAGGTGTCGTTTCGGGTCGAGACCCTTCTTCAGTCTGAAGAAGGGTCTCAACCCTAAACAGCACATATTCCTTTTCTCCAGAGATGCAACATGACCTGCTAAGTTTATCCATTATTTTGTGTTTATCTTCGAAGAAAACCAGCATCTGCAGTTTCTTCCTACACTAACATAGGTGGTGCTGAATTGTACAGTTTGGAGGCACTTGCTGTACTAAACTAATACCTGCTGTACTAAACTAATGCGGCCCTAGTGAGACCGCACCTGGAGTACTGTGTGCAGTTTTGGTCTCCAAATTTGAGGAACGATATTCTTGCTATTGAGGGCATGCAGCGTAGGTTTACTAGGTTAATTCCCGGAATGGCGGGACTGTCATATGTTGAAAGACTGGAGCGACTAGGCTTGTATACACTGGAATTTAGAAGAATGAGAGGAGATCTTATCGAAACGTATAAGATTATTAAGGGGTTGGACACGTTAGAGGCAGGAAACATGTTCCCAATATTGGGGGAGTCCAGAACAAAGGGCCACAGTTTAAGAATACGGGGTAGGCCATTTAGAACTGAGATGAGGAAAAGCTTTTTCAGTCAGAGAGTTGTAAATCTGTGGAATTCTCTGCCTCAGAAGGCAGTGAAGGCCAATTCTATGAATGCATTCAAGAGAGAGCTAGATGGAGCTCTTAAGGATAGCGGAGTCAGGGGGTATGGGGAGAAGGCAGGAATGGGGTACTAATTGAGAATGATCAGCCATGATCACATTGAATGGCAGTGCTGGATCGAAGGGCCGAATGGCCTCCTCCTGCACCTATTGTCTATTGTCTATTGCCTACTCTTCCACAGTCACTCCAGTTCAAAGTAGTATTATTGGATGCAAAATATTTTAGCATATTGAGGTCATGAAAGGTGCTTTTAAATATAACCTACCCTTTTCATTTATCTAACTTCATGTTAAGTAAGTGACATACTGGTATTTGCACAATAAATGAGGAAAGACCTGAAATATGTTAACTCTGTATCTCTCGTACAGAGAAGAGATTTACTAGAACTATTTTTACTTTTGATATCTGGGTATATACCATCATCCCATTGTCTTGAAGATATTAAAACAATATGCATAACAAATCTGCTTCAAATATTCTTTCTATTGGCAGCCACCAAGATCCACATAATGAATCATTTGCTTATTTAGGTAACCAACAGTATGATTAGGGTTCACTACAATGCAAAATATCATCGAGGGATTTTAGGCATCCCACATACAGGTAAAAAATATGAGCAGATCAGACATGTTCATTGGCCTAACTCTCAGTCTGAAGAAGGGTCTCAACCCAAAACGTCACCTATTGATTTTCTTCAGAGATGCTGTCTGACTCGCTGAGTTACTCCAGCTTTTTGTCTCTATCTTCTGTTTAAACCAGCATCTGCAGTTCCTTCCTACACATGTTCATTCCTTGTTTGTTTGCTGATTAAGGAGGTCATGGTGAACCATTAAGAAGCTGAATCCACAATAAACAATTTTGTAAAGTTCATAAACATAATATTCATTGTGCAGTTCACACAGTTAGCAAGGTGACTTATGGCCATGCCATAGTCTACCTCTTCCCCACTGAAATCGTGTCAATCTTGGCTTTGTGCTGCATCAAACAACTTTATCTCTTCGCTGTCAGCTTTAGCAACTCACAGAGATATCGAGGAAGAATGTTCACATTAAATTTTGACCCATTAATAGTGGCTGTGTGCACTGAAGGAAGAAGTACACAGTTTCTGAGCTTTTCAGTGTTGGCAATTAGATTCTCAAAGCGAATGCACTGGAAGAGTTCCAATTTACCAATGATAAATTTGGCACCAGCCCAATCAGTTAAATAAATTGATGGTTATAAAACAATCAATCTCATCCAAGTCACATGTCACTCAGAGCTGCCATTAACCCCACACCTGGACCTGTTGAAACACTTTAGTGTCTGTGCAATTCCATCATCATGGATGACATGATAAACCGTGACATTACTGGACACATCAGACAACTGAATGCATCCTTGGGGCATTTCAGCAAGTGAATGTTAGACCAGCAAGCCATAAAAAGGAGTGCAGTCTTAAACTACATCAAGCAGAAATCTTGCTAAATGTATTTTAAACTTTTTTTACCCTGGTTGCGATGGGAGGTCACATCAACTCTATTCCTCTTTCCACAGACACTGGTCAATTTTCTGAATATTTCCAACATCTCCATCCATTATTTATCATGTGGCTGAAAATCTTTAATCTGTTACCAAGAAATATGCTAAAAAGAATGAGCTGGCCAGTTCCATCTGCTGTTTTGGATATCAAACAGCGAGAGAAAATCCTGAAATGAGAACAGGGACAAATGCTGCAAATATTAATGGATGGTGGTAAAAGCGCAGCTGCATTGATCAAATGATATGCCACAGACAGCTGTGGAGTCTGTCTTTGGGTATTTTTAAAACAGAGTTTGACAGGTACTTGATTATTAAGAATGTCAAACATTACGAGGAGAAGGCAGGAGAATGGGGTTGAGAGGGAGAGATAGATCAGCCAAGACTGCATGGCGGGGTAACCTTGATGGGCTGAATGGCCCAATTCTGCTATGGCTTATGATTTATGAACTTATACTGTGAAAATCAATACAAATCAGCTGCCGTAACTGGGTGAGTTCGTGCATGGGAACATTACTGTAGAGACCAATGCAAGTTTAGTTTAGTTTACTTTAGTTTAAACATACAGTGTGCAAACAGGCCCTTCGGTCCACCAAATCCATGCCGACCAGCAATAACCCCATACACTAGCACTATCTTATCGAAACGTATAAGATTATTAAGGGGTTGGACACGTTAGAGGCAGGAAACATGTTCCCAATGTTGGGGGAGTCCAGAACAAGGGGCCACAGTTTAAGAATAAGGGGTAGGCCATTTAGAACTGAGATGAGGAAAACCTTTTTCAGTCAGAGAGTTGTGAATCTGTGGAATTCTCTGCCTCAGAAGGCAGTGGAGGCCAATTCTCTGAATGCATTCAAGAGAGAGCTGGATAGAGCTCTTAAGGATAGCGGAGTCAGGGGGTATGGGGAGAAGGCAGGAACGAGGTACTGGTTGAGAATAATCACATTGAATGGCGGTGCTGGCTCGAAGGGCCGAATGGCCTCCTCCTGCACCTATTGTCTATTGTCTATTGTCTATTGTCTATCCGACATGCAAGGGACAATTTACAATTCCAACTGAAGCCAATCAACCTGCAAACCTTTACGTCTTTAGAATGTGGAAGGAAACCGGAGCATTCGAAGAAAACCCACACTGTCACAGGGAAAATGTACAAACTCTGTACAGACACCACCTGTAGTCAGGATTGAACCTGGGTCTCTGATGCTGTAAGGCAGCAACTCAACCGCTGCGCCATTGTGTGCACAAATGCTTCAAGGAGAAGCTCCAGTATGTTATAATCTCCCAGGCTCCACTCTGGAGGGCTGGAATCCTTCTGCCATGTGCACATTTGCAAAAGTGTTGGCACATTTCAAAAGCCAGCCAACCTGCTGTGCAGCAGGGAAAATAACTTATTATCTCTTATTTAAACCCTCCCTCCCCTCCTTCAAGCTGCAGCAGTTCAAAATGAAAATTATCATCTGCTGACAACTGAATTGACAGCTTACAGCACTCCATATTTATTCATCAAAACTGGTTTTGTGTAGAATTGTTTTTTAAACTGGTTGCCATGTTACTGGTTGTCCATACTGCCCATTCTGTCGTGGACCTCGTCCTTTGCCAGAGTAAGGCCACATGCTTATTGGAGAAACAGCACCTCATCGTTTAATTAACAACCCAATGGTATGAACATCGAATTCTACAATATTAGGTTACCACTAATAAACCCCTCCCAGTCCCTTTACCCCCCCCCCCCCCTCAACACCCTCCCACCCCTTTCTCCCAACCCCCCTCCCATGTGCCCACCTAGACTTGCAACTATTTCTCCCTCTTACTTCCCCCCCACCACATTCCTTCCTCATGCTTCACAATTTGTGACTCTTCAATCCTCCATGTCACACCTCCAGTTTCAACCTCTGGCCTATGCTCCAACCATCTGCATATCAAAATCCTCCTTGCCTGAGTCCTGCCATGCTTTGTCCTGCTTCTCCTCTCTCCTAGCTTTCGACCCAAGCCCAGTGCGCGATTAACCTAGTAGCAAAAGTAGCATATGTTACGGCCTCGCACTTTCGAGGGCACCGCACTTAGGTTTGCCAACTGACACGTATTAGCCGGGACATTCAATATTTTGGGGTAAATTTATTTGTCCCATATGGGACCGCCCTTGTCCCGTATTAGGCCCCCGGGCCACTGTAGGCCCTGACACTGAAGGCCAGGACAGTAGGCTAACGGAGCTCGTTAATGTTAATGGAGTTCGGGGAATGGAGCCGAGTGTGTTCGAGGAGCGGGGCCGAGATTGTTCGGGGAACGGGGCCTAGTGTGTTGAGGGAGCGGGGCCTAGTTTGTTGGGGGAGCGGGGCCTAGTGTGTTGGGGGAGCGGGGCCTAGTGTGTTGGGGGAGCGGGGCCGAGTGTGTTGGGGGAGCGGGGCCTAGTGTGTTGGGGGAGCGGGGCCTAGTGTGTTGGGGGAGCGGGGCCGAGTGTGTTGGGGGAGCGGGGCCTAGTGTGTTGGGGGAGCGGGGCCGAGTGTGTTGGGGGAGCGGGGCCTAGTGTGTTGGGAGAGCGGGGCCTAGTGTGTTGGGGGAGCGGGGCCGAGTGTGTTGGGGGAGCGGGGCCGAGTGTGTTCGGGGAGCGGGGCCGAGTGTGTTTCCCTAACGGAGGGTGCAACCCATCTCCCAGCCCAGGCGGTCATCATTGGTGGAGCAGGAGCACGTGGCTGCTGGCTGGGTGAGGTCACGTGGGGCGCGGGCGGCGACGTCACCTTGTCCTGTATTTGGGAGTTAGAAAGTTAGCATCCCTACCCGCACTAAATGCTTGCAAGCAGTCTGGTGAAATTGGCATCTCACGATCTGGCAACCCTGTTGTTTACGTGTCGGGGGAGCTGCATGCTGCATGGTACGTAATCATTACGGACGTCATTAATAACATGATACGAATAAATAATTTCGTTCAAATTTAACTTTAAATTGACCCGTATTCGGCCCGGGGGGTTGCTGTGGGTCCGAAAACACTGTAGGAAAAAAAACTGCAGATGCTGGTTAAAATCGAAGATAGACACAAAATGCTGGAGTAAATCAGCAGGACAGGCAGCACCTCTGGAGAGAAGGAATGGGCGACGTTTCGGGTCGAGACCCTTCTTCAGACGGAATTTTTTTTAAACTAAAATACTTTATTTCTGAGTGATGTTTTGCACAAGCCAACCTTACCCTTCCCTCCCCTCCCTCTCCCCAGCCCCACGACATTCCCGACTGAGATTAAATGGCCCCTGTAATGCACGGCTCAGTTTGGGCACGGCGATCTGCGGGCGCATCTCGGTCCCCGAAGCTGTGCAGGCCGCTCTGCCCCACCGGTCGCTCCACACTCCGTCCCGGCTCAGTGTTGCTTCCGGTCCGGGCTCCGGCTTCTCCTGCGGTCACTCTGCCTCTTGCTCCCAGGGGGCCCCTGACGAAGCCCCGGTCCACGCTGATGGGCTGCCCGGCCAGCTCCACCCCGTTCAAACCCTCCATGGCCACCTATGCCTCCTTGTAGGTCTCGGACTCCACCAGAGCCTAGCCCTTGAGGTAGCCAGTGCGCCAGTCCAGGTTGAGGTGCAGGTTCTTGATCTCACTGTACTCGGCAAACTTGTCGTGGATATCCTCCTCGGTGGCTTCCTCATGGACCGCGGTCACAAACAGGATCCACCCGTCCACCGAGCATTGAGGGCCTGGCTCATCGCCGTCTTGCTCCAAATTTGTCGTAGTCTTCTCGCAGCCTGGATCGCGCACCTTCCTCGGCGCCAAATTCTCGCCCCTTCCTCTTCTTCGCCTTCTCCTTCAGTTTGTGGATACTTTCATCGCCCTCGTCGTCCATGGCGTAGTCCTCGCCGCCTTCCTCATGGACGTCCAGCCGAAGATGGGTGACGTTTCGGGTTGAGACCCTTCAGAAGGGTCTCGCCCAGAAATGTCACCCATTCCTTCTCTCCCGAGATGCTGCCTGACCCGCTGGGTTACTCCAGCATTTTGTGTCTACCTCCGGAAACTGTAGGCCCGGGCACCGCTTAACGGAGGTTGCGTAGCAACCCTCCTCCCGGCCCAGGAGGCTGCCATTGGTGGAATGGGAGCACGTGGCCGCTGGCTGGGTGAGGTCACGTGAGGGCGGTGACATCACCTTGTCCCGTATTTGGGAGTGAGGAAGTTGGCAACCCTAGCTACAGGTCCCGCACTAGCTTAATCTGGCCCTGCCCAAACCCTCCACCCCCCTCCCTTACAATCAGACGACAGCTATGTGCTGGTCCTTGGACAGATCATCTGAGATGTTGACGCCCAGGAATTTGAAACTGATAACTTTCTCTAACCTCAACCCACCAATGCAAACTGGTGCATGATCTCCTAACTTTCTAAACTTAATAATTACGTTGATGAAGTGGCCATACTGGCCAGGCTTTTATCTCTGTCCTATACGCTGACTCATCACCACACATGATGGGGGCAACCACAGTGGTGTTGTCAGTATTTGTAGGTGGTATTTGTTAACTATTGTTTACTTAATCTTTTAAAACTAAATTACAATACATTTACCATCATATATATCATTCCACATTACAGCATATTACAAGATGCTATGTAATTATATCACACAAAATATTACAAAATCCCAGTGAAATAATGTAGGCTTCATACTCTAACAATCTTACCGTATTCTCTACTCTTAACTCTAACTATCAGATTCATTCACTTGTATTCCCCCTTGACTCGTCTTCTGCTTCTTCTTGCGTTTGAGGCAGCAGAAGTTATGAAGCTGCTTCTGCTTCTGCTGTCTCTGTTTGTTGTCGTTCGCCTGACTGAGGTCAGTTGGCAGGGCTCACCACGGGGAGGTCGACAACATGAGACCCCCCCCCTTGACTCTGAACGTAACTCATCTCAGTGACTACAGTACGTGAAGCAGTTTGTTTCATCACTACAGCTGATCAATGAAGTCTGCTATCTCTTGCTGATGGCCAAGGTTTGCAAACAAACATTCATTTTTAATAAACATAAATTAAACACTTGTGATAACAGAATGACATCTCTTCCAACTTTTCTGTTGTTTAACCTGTCCTCAAAAACATACATAAATATGCAACAACAACAACAAAAAACTGCTTGAGGAACTCAGTGGATCAGTTGACATTTGTGGAGGGAAATGGATGGACCATGCTTCAGGGCACACTTTTCTTCAGGCTCTTATGGATGCTGCCTGACCTGCTGAGTTCCCCCAACGATGTGCTTTTGCTCAGAGTTCTAGCATCTGTGTCACTTGTGTCTCTAATTTCCATAATGTAGCGGCCAGCTTCTCGTCTATCTCAATTAGCTCCCAAGCTGCCACTTGCATAGACCGGGTCAGCGATAAGCGTAATAACTCGAACAACTAATAACAGAGATCCTCCCAGACATTTAATAGTTAGTCTTCTTTATTTGAAGGTGCAATAAACATATTGGCATATCTCTTGTCATCGACTGGTTATTAATTGCTAGGTAAAATTCCATGTCTTACCACAGTCTATGCGATCGTTACGAATTGCCAGATACAACTTCGACACAGTTTGTATTAATCTTCTAGTTAATAAAACTTACAGGCGATTACATCATGGCTGATAAATCTTTTGGCGGAGCTTCTAGCTGACCCTCTGTCAGCACCTCCCAGCTCACCCACTATCCCCGCACGTACCCAACTGCCCGTACTCTGGCTCCGCCCAGCCCCTACGCAAGCATTGCATTAACTCTATAGTGTCCAAACTACAGCAGAATACAAGGTAGTGATATTAATAAGCAAAAATAACTAATAACTGCAAAATGGCTCCTACACATAAGTTGATTTAATGAGCCTTTGTCATCAATTTTCACAGTTAAAAATTGTTTTGAGGAATAAGAACTCTGAGCTTGTCGGTGCATTGATAAATTCTTACTTTAGTGAACTCTTGCATGTTGTCATGGAAACTGCCACATGAACTCTCTGGGGAAAATAGATAAGTATATTATGGCCAACAAACAAAGTGCTGAAGAGGCACAGCAGGGCAGACAACATCTGCGGAGGGGAATTAGCAGGCGACGTTTTAGGATGGGACCCTTCTTCAGACTCAGTTACAAATGCTGCCTGACCGAATATACAAACTGCAGATGATGGTTTAAATCGAGGATAGACACAAAATGATGGAGTAATTCAGCGGGACAGGCAGCATCCCTGGAGAGTGATGTTTCGAGACATTCTCTGGAGAATTATGTTTGGAGAGAATGGGTGATGTTTCGGGTCGAGACCCTTCTTCAGTCTGAAGCAGGGTCTTGACCCAAAACGTCTCCCATTCCTTCTCTCCAGAAATGATGCCTGTCCCGCTGATCACTTCAGCATTTTGTGTCTGTCTTCAAATATATTATGTCATTGGGTTAATCGTATTTGTGACTCTAGAATAATATTTATTTTTCCTGCAGATTCTTGAGATCTCAGTCAGTTTTAAATGCTCTGTGATTCCTCATGAAAATCAAAGAGTTAACTTGCAAATGCTGAACATCTGAAATGAAGGAGGAATAAGGCAATAAACTCAACTTGACTTGGTTTGAAATGCAAAGACTCTCTCAGCCACAACTTCGGCATATTTATTCCAGGAGCCTCTCTGGAATTGTGGGGAAGCCTCTTATGAAAAATTATAACAACAGAGGATGACAGCTATGTCATATTTTTAATAGAACTATTGTGGTTTGCCTTTTGACCACTGTTCATGTTGTGTCTCATTTTAAGTGCATTTGTCACACCTTCAGTTACCTTCATCCAAGTAAGGGCCTGGATAGAGTGGATGTGGAGAGGATGTTTCCACAAGTGGGAGAGTCTGGGACCAGATGTGATAGCCTCAGAATTAAAGGACGTTCCTGGAATTTCTTTAGTCACAGGGTGGTGAATCTGTGGAATTCATTGCCACAGAAGGCTGTGGAGGTCAAGTCAATGGATATTCTTAAGACAGAGATCAATAGATTCTTGATTAGTATGAGTGTCATGAGTTATGGGGAGAAGGCAGAAGAATGGGGTTAGGAGGGAGAGATAGATCAGCCATGATTGTATGGCAGAGTAGACTTGATGGGCTGAATGGCCTAATTCTGATCCTATCACTTATGAACGTATACAGCATGTCTCTTCATTTATTTCATTAAGGTATTGTCATCAAATTCTTTTGAAATATCATTGGCAGTATGGCTTTTAAGGAATTCGGATTAAAAAGCAAGGCATCTACAGTAGAAACTTTGGGATCACTCTCAGTGCCACATGCTATTTTAGTTTTAAAAGAATGGTCAGCTACAAAGATGTTGCAAGCAGAAGAGTGTTATACATTTGAGCTATTGGGATCAGTTCTGGGGCGGGTAGCACCTGTACTGATCAAGCAGAATGCACTAAGATATTAGGACCAAGGACACTGAAAACAAACAATATTGTAAGATCAGGCAGCATCTGCAGAAAGATAAATAGCGTTAATGTTTCATGTGAAAGACTTTCAATGGTCAAGGCATTTTGGTCCTAAAACTAATTTTGTATAACCTATTACAAGTTCATCAATTAAAACTAAAGAACTATATTTTGTTTAAAGAGAACAAATCAACATCGGTCATTTATGACCTGTACCAGTCCATTATTTATTGATTTAAAGCTCACAGAAAACTGCAATGACAATCCATTTATGCTGATTTCTCAAAGGTCATGCGTTTTACACCTACTAAAGGGTGCTTATCAGCATTATTTTGTCTAATCATTCAATCCATCCCAGATCTTCCAAAATAATTGCATTGATTGGCATTTCACATTTCCAAGAATTGTTAAACATTCTGATGGCAGTTCAGGAACTAAATGGGGATGAGAATCGAGTCTCATTATGCTTTGTAGAATGAAAAATGGGCCCAGAAATTGATAGAGTAATCCAGCCTTTTCATATAATGGGGAGTTTCCTTCCAAAGATGTTAATTACTTCATCATTTTTTTTTACATAATTACTAATTATGCACATACTTAAAAAATAATCAGGATTCCTTTACACTTAGTGGAAAAACATTACTTTCAAGATAGTTCCCATGGATTCTCTGCCTAATACAAAAGATTACTTTTTCCATTTAGCTCTATTGATTTGTTTGCTGGTGGTATTTTAGGAAACAATTCTGCTTTAAAGGGTAAATTTCCTTTGAATATCATAATATTATTATTTATAAGATTTATAGGGTTGCTTTTACCCTGTAAGATTTTCCAATCGATATATAACCTTTATAACTGAAAATATATTTTGATTTTATTTTCAGATTTATACCTCAGATACACTGTAATATACAACCTGGTTAAGTTGAAAGGCAAAAGAAATAAAAGACATCATAGCATTTCAGTGTAGAGATGATGTTACTTTATTACTATGTGGTAGCATTTATTTAGAACATTGAATAAATTAATTATGTAAAGAGTAACTGGTTTTAACTGATGTCATTACTTTGGATGGGGTTTTTTACGTTCATTAATATATATTAAGTCTTCTTTTCCTTAAGCAGCCCTTTGATATCAAAGATGATTTGCCTCTGGTTCTCTTGGTTTTAAGGTGGCTGATGAGGTAATTGTGAGAATTGCAGCTTCTTCCACAGCAAGTACTAAATGAAGTTGCCAGGTAGATCAACCAATCCTTCTACCATTTAAGCAAAGCCTCCGTGTTCTCCTAATGTATAGACTTGAGGTTCTTTAAACAATCCTTTACACAGATCTTCCAAAGTAATTGTATTCCCCACATTTAGTGGTCGTGAAACACGGATTCCAAGAAAACAGTGATGTTGCATTTTTAAGAAGATTGTGAGCATATCTTTGAAATCATTTTTCTGTCGGCCTTGCCATCTCTTCCCGTGGCAGATGTCTGTTCGTGGGCATAATATCAGACATAGACACCAAAACATCTTATTGAGAGCAAGAGTTACCCCAGAGGCTTAAAACATCATTTTACTGGCATGTTATTCCAGCTCTAAGAGAGGGCCTGCACTCTTGGATTTCCATCTCCAATGAACTGATAACCTCCCTGACCTCCACACTTCAATGTTTTGTGCAGGCTCACCACTATGCCAGTAGTATCGGGTCTAATAAATATCGGTAGTTCCAAGAAATCCTTTGAAATATAGATGATTAACAGGAGATTGTCAGCACCTGAACTATTGGTTTATTATTGTTGTGTGCACCAAGAAATAGTAAAAATGTTTCTTTATGTGCTATCCATTCAAAGCTTACTTTAATTTAGTACAATCAAGTCATACACAACACAGCTGATAAAGGAGAAAAATACTCGAGCGCTGAATATAGTGGTATTGCATTGTAGTGTTACAACTACAGAGAAAGTGCGGACTTTAAGAAGGGCCAGGGTGGCAATGAGGTAGGTTGGAAGATCAGGATTACATCCATAGTTTATGAGACATGCATATGGCTATGCCCTCTAGTGTTCGACATTTCTATGGGGAAAAAAAATCTGATTGTCTATTCTTTCTATGCCTCTCATAATTCATATACTTTCATCAAGTCTCCCTCCAACCTCTGACATTCCAGAGAAAAAAAAATCCAAGTCTATCCAACCTCCTCCTGTAGCTGAAATCTTCTAATCCTGGCAGCATTCTGGTAAGCCTCTTATGCACCATCTCCAAACCTTCCACATCTATCTTATAATGGGGCAACCAGAAATGTATGCTTTATTGCAAACATGGCCTAATCACTTCCCTATAGAACTGTGTCATGACTTCCTGACTCTTGTACTCAATGAAGGCAAGGGTACCATATACCTTCTTTCCCACCCTATCTATTATGCTGCCAACTTTTGTGAGCTATGAACTAGGACTCCAAGATCCCTCTGTACATCAATGTTGTTAGAGTTAACTGTTTACTCCCTCCTTATATTAAACCTCCCAAAGAGCAACACCTCATACTTGCATGGGTTAAACTCCATCTGCCATGTGTCCACCCATTTCTACAGCTGATTTATATCTGACTGGATCTTCTGACAGCCTTCCTCATTGTCTCCAACTCCAATGTTGGTGTTGTCAACAAACTTCCAGGCCGTATTTCTAAACTAATCTACACTCTAAACATAGACATGTTACGCGAGGCATCGTGGATCAGGGATAGCGTGGGCAACCGTTGGTAGGTCAGTCTGCTATAACCAAAATCCGTTATAAAGAAGTCCATTAAAATAAGGGTTACACTTAACAGAAACACGTTTTGATCATAAGCTGTAAAGCATTTGCTGGCCTCCTAGTTTAATCATTCCTATTTAAATGTTTTTAAGCAATAAATAAATATAATAAAGAAATAATAAATTGATGCCACGTTTGTCACAGTTACCCATCTGAGAGTTTCCTAGCATCTTCCTCACAAGTGTATCTACTGGGTAGCACACACACACACACACACACACACACACACACACACACACACACACACACACACACACACAACACACACACACACACACACACACACACACACACACACACACCACACACACACACCACACACACACACACACACACACACACACACACACACACACACACACACACACACACACACACACACACACACACACACCTGTAGACACCCGAGCACCAAGTAAACACAATTCATCACATTGTGCTATGCAAGACCTCCACACTGTATATAACACTTTAATGAATGATACCTTCACTGTACAATGTTGTTGACTTGAGACCGATGATCTCTAATTCCTTATGAATGGCATCCCGTTTAAACAACTGTTCAAGTCTGCAAATGTAAACATCAGTCGAACTATGAACGTCTTGGTCTGTTGCTCAACATCGTCAGTGGCTAGTCAGCAGTGTGGAAGCAGCAAATGAAAGCAATGCACAAAACAATGCACTGATCAGACTGTCAATCAATCTGTAGGGAGATGTATTGAGGGATAACATGCCAAGCCAGTGAACTCCACAACCCTTAAACAATGTGAAATCCCTCACGAGAGTCTGAGAATCACATTAAACCATTAAACATTGGAATGGAATACTTTATTGTCAGGTGTGACAAGGCACAGTGAAATTCTTTGCTTGCATACCCAAGGTAAACGAATAGCGACCACGTACGGTGCTGACAAAGTTACAAAGGACGCCGGCTCCTTCATCGTTCCCCTCCCCCCCCCTCTACTACCCCCCCCAGCTGTTTCCCCACGCCGGGTCCTCCATTGTCCTCACCCCCCTCCTTCCCCATTGTCCATTGTTCTCCCCCCCTGTTGACCATGTCAGGAAGACAGGGGATCACAACTGACAAGGTTTTGGCAGTAAAATTATAATTTTTGAGAAAGCTCAAGGCAATTACCTCTGATCAATATAATGCAAAACTACCGCCAGGCAGACTTGGTTAAAATCCGTCCTTAGAATTTCTGAAGCAAGATGAAGAAAAGATTATTATGAGACTTAAATCATTGAAATTGGATGAAGGGATTTTGTTTATTGCAGTTAATTTTATTTACTTCAAAAGTGTTTACTTGTCATATGCACCAGATATGAACTGAAACAATGAACGCCCTACTTGCTGCAGATCTACAGGCACATTCGACCAACAACAGCAACAAATAAATATATAATAAATTATCATTTATTCTAAGGAAAAAGTAATGTGCGTTGAGCAACCATTGTAGTGCAAACTCAGTGATGGCATGGTGCTGAGGTAGGGTTATGGTGAGGGTTGTGCAGTGTGGCTCAAGCACCAGATGGTCCATAGGAAGAAGCTGTACTTAAACCTTAAGTTAATGTTTCTCATACTTAGAGAGTTACAGCATGGAACAGGCTCCTTAAACCATCGAGTCCGCACAGACCATCAACCACCCATTTACACTAATGCTACACTAATCTAGTCCAAATTCATTCTCTCCATATGGTCATCAATTTCCCCAGATTCTACCACTCACCTCGGCACAAGGGACAATTTACGGCAGTCATTTCATCTACCAATTCACACATCTTTGGCATGTGGGGAGAAACCAGAATATACGGAGGAAACCCACACGGTCACAGGAAGAGCCTGCAAACGCTACATGGATAGCATCCAAGGTCAGAATAGAACCCGGGTCTCTGGTGCTGTGAGGCAATGGCTTTACAACCTGTGCCACTGTGCTGATCCCTGTACCTTCTTCCCAATGGTAGCAGCGAGAAAAGAGTGTGGCCAGGATGGTATGGGTCTTTGGTGATATTAACTGCCTTCTTGAGGCAGTGCTTCCTGCAGATCCCTTTGATGGAAGGGAGGATCCATGATGGGTAATGTCCACCACATTCTGCAACCTCATTCATTATTAAGCATTCAAATTACTGAATCAGGCTGAGATGTTCTTCACTATATTCCTGTTGAAGTTTGATGGAGTATTCAGTGACATGCTAAATCTCCTTAAACATTTGAGGAAATAGAGGCATTATCGAGCTTTCCTTGTGATTGTATCAATGAGCTAGGCCCAGGGCAGATCATCACAGATGTATACACCTGGAAGCTTGAAGCTGTTTGCTCACTCCACCACCGCCCCGCCTATGAAGATAGGTGCATGGTCGCTCAGCTTTCCCTTCCTAATGTCAACAATTTGCTCCTTGGTCGTGCTAATGTTGAGAGCAAGATTGTTGTTCAGGCACCACTCAACCAGATTATCTATCTCCCGCGTGTAGTTTGACTCATTGTTACCCATTATTCGTCTAACAATGGTGGTATCATCAACAAATTTAAAGAGGGTGTCGGAGCTGTGTCTAGCTAGTCATGATTATAGAGGGAGTAGAGCAGGGGACTGCACACATAGTCTTGAGTTCCCCTTGTGCTGATAGTCAATGAGCAGGAGGTTTAAGTTCAACTTCAAGTTTATTGTGATATACAGGTGCAGCAGTATCGCAGGCACATAGACAAACACAGACATGCAAATTATACAGAAATTATACATAAATTACACATAACATTTGAAAAGTCTGTGCAGAAAAACAAGACATTGTGCAAAAACATAATTAGAAAAAGCACAATACCATAGTAGTGCTAGAGGTGGGCATGGCGTTCCATTGTCAAGGTCAGATTAGAGCTGTGCAGGTTGGTTCAAGAATCTCATGGTTGTAAGAAAGTAACTGTTCCTGAACCTGGAGATGTGGGACTTCAGGCTTCTGTACCTCCAGCCTGACAGCAGTGAGAAAATGGCACGGCCCAGATGGTTGTGATCCCAGATGATTGAAGCCACCTTCTTGAGGAATCACTTCATGCAGAAGTTTTCAATGGAAGGGACGGCGGGACATTCCAAATATTCATATGGTGTAAATATACTTGGTCTTAATTCCAATTCCAGTCTCATATGAATACTCTGTGCTGTGCCTCAATAATAGAAGAAAATTATGTTAAACTGTCATAATGGTTGTACTTCATAGCTGCTAAATATGACCGAAAGCAAATATATTATTGCTATAGACAGATAAATTTGAACTGCGTACAGAATTGGTACAGTTGTGGCAATTATGAGGTATGGAAGAAATTAGTATGAAACACCCTGTGGCAGTGTAAAATAAAACTGTAGAATACTGCTCTGTTAAAGATGGCTTTCTAATATGTTGAGAAATAGAATCCATCTTTTATACTGCAGCTTAGAAATTCATTCTCTGCCAATGCAGTAAACATGCAATACATTTATGCATGTCTGCTGAAATTCATGTATGAAATTCAATTGCATTGAATAGTAGATATTGAAAAAAAAAGGATTTTTTTCAGTAGTGTTGCTGGATCTTTGCAGATTTTTGTACAAGAAGTAAGTGATAAGTGCGGTCACTGCTTTGCTGGAAACAAAATCCGCGCTATCATTGAAGACCGATTTTGTTGATGTGATGTGTTTAAAAAATGAATGGGGTATAGATATGCTCTCACCATCACTGTAAAGATTTAACGCTAAGTATCCAAGGTTAATCCAATTCTCATGGTGCACAGGTGTACAGTACTGAAGAAGGGTCTCGACTCGAAACATCACCCATTCCTTCTCTCCAGAGATGCTGACTGTCCGGCTGAGTTACGCGAGCATTTTGTGTCTACCTGTACGGTACATTATTTCCTTCATGCATAATTTCACGACACTAACATTCTGGGCAGAGAAATATGAGAATCCTACTTCACAGCAGAAGGAATCAGAGCAGAGCAGTAGAAGTCTGTTCAGGACGTAATAATGAGAATCACTCAAATGTAATTCTTCTTTTTTGGGCTCGATTGTCGAACTACTTTCCCAACAAGGATAATTTTAAGATTTCCAAAAGAAATATCTCAGTGTAAATAAAATTCACAAGAAGGTTTATGTTTTATTTATTAGGAAATGTACTTCAAAAGGACAGACCAAGAGAATGCAAAATTAGATTACAAAATCAGACATGAAAAAGTTGTAGTAAAAAAAATTTGGAAAGACTTCACTCAAAATTAAATTATAGGAAAATCAACATAGCTGAAGGGCAACAGAGGCTAGCTCGGTTAATTGGGGTATCAGGGTCAATTCATTGCCGCTCAGCTTTGAAGAGAGCATGGATTGAAGAGTAAGATCCACAGTGCTCTTGAATATCTGATTTGCACTCTCACTGAGTATCATCTTTTGCTGTGACACAGGAGCCTTTAGTTTAACGTTGTGAAAGTTATACGAAAGACAGCATTAAAAATAATTAACTTGGATGAGATGACAAGTTACATTTACCATAATGGAAAATGGGCCACTGTTGTATTCGTTAAAGGAGAAAACTAATACAACTTTTTAACCTCAATATATATAAAGTGGCTTATTTTTTTCAACGTTTCTCGCTGAAGAAGTAATTTTAATGCAATTACTTTTATTGCAATCAGAATACAGTCGATCTCAGTTTTCATCTGTTTTACTAGAATAACTATCAAAACCCTTGTTAAAATATAAAGAGGGTTGAATATAGTTCTATTAAAATATTCAAGAGAAATATTTGCTTTACCGCAGACTGAGAAGATAGTGCAAAATCTAATCAGGTTCCAAGATGCATCCAAGAAGTATTTGATAAGAATGAATTTATTAGTCATAAAGTCATACAGCACTGCAAAAGGTCTTTTGGCCCAACTCGTCCATGCCAACCAAGATGGCCCATCTAAGCTAGTCCCTGCTTCTGGTGTATATCCCTCTAAATCTTTAATACCCATTAACCTGTCCAAATGTCTCTTAAATCTTCCTATTGTACCTGCCTCAATAACTTCCTGTGGCCGTTCGATCCCCTCTCCATTGTGTGAAAAAGATGCCCCTAAGGTTCCTATTAAATCATTCCCCTCTCCCTACCGTGAAGATCAATAGTAAAGTAACATTTGTAATTGGAGAGCTGATTTTATGATATAATGCTTCCAGTGGAAATAGTAATTTGATCGCTGGTGATTTTCCAACATTTTACAAAAATAGTGGATCATGTTTATAGACAAGTAAACATAGCACGAAGTGGGTACTATGTCAGTTAAAAAATATATACAGATTTTGTGAGTATTTTGGGTCTAACTGACGATTAGTTTAATTTAGTTTAGAGATTACGCAAGGAAACAGGCCCTTCAGCCCACCGAGACCACGGCAACCAGCAATCTCCCATGCACTAGTTAAATCCTATAAACTAGGGACAATTTACAGAAGCCAATTAACCAACAAACCTGTAAGTCTTTGGGATGTAAGAGGAAACCAGAGCACCTGGAGTAAACCCACACAATCACAGGGGGAAACTACAATCTCCGTGCAGGTAGCACCGTAGTCAGTATTGAACCCGGGTCTCTGACAATGTGAGGCAACAACTCTAACGCTGCGCCACCGTGCTGCCCTATTATTTAAATATGCCTGGAGGTATAAAAAGGACTCCTGTGTGTTGAATCCTCAAGCACCAAAATAAAATAAATTTTGCTAAAGCTGCTTCCACTAATCCACTTCGTGTGGAAGGCATTGCCAAGGAAAGAACCAAGCTTGGGTGTGGCTCAGGTATAAGGAAGCTTAAGTTTTTGGAATTGTCATCGTAGTTACTGGAAAAGGGAGGAAGGATGCCTGGTAACTGCACTGAGAAAGAAACCCACTGTGACAATCAGTACTGTGCATTCTGGAGTTGATTACAGAAGAGTTCACAGCCCGAAGCAATGTCCCCAGGCTTTAGCTCCAGAGTCACCAAAACTTTAACAGCTTGACAAAAGTGGGAAATGTATGATCCTATCTCACTAGGATACTGCTCAATAATTGAGGAACACTACCTACAATCTTAACATTGTTCATCTACTATGTAATTATATACTGATATCCATGCATGCCTTGCCTACGTAGAATGTACAGAATGTTAACAAGCTATCTCAGGCTGTAGTAGGCAGAGGAAAGTGATGTATGACTGAAGGCGCCAATAGCCTAAAATGTAAATGTGACAACAACACCACTGTATAACCGAGAGATATACACAAAAAAATCTTGCTTGCAAAACATTGTTCCAGATAGTTACCCAGTGTGGCTCAATGTTTTTCTTCAGTAATCAGTGGATCTAAATTGGCAAGTGACCAAGTAGCACATTTGGTCGCAATCTCAGAAAAAGACAGAAGTTTATGTTCAAATTCCTCTCCAAAGACAGGAGGACAGAAATCTAGGTTTATTCCTCATCCAAGAGGTGACAGTTGTTCACAATAATGAAAATAGGGTTTTAATTTGGACTCCAAATCCTGAACAATAATTTGCTTAAATGTGCGAATTTGTTTGCTTTGGACTTTACTTTAGACTACAGATTTTTAGATTTTAGACTTTTAGAGATACAGTGTGGAAACAGGCCCTTTGGCCCACCAAATCTACATCGATCAGTGATCACCCCAGACACCAGCACTAACCTACACACTAGGTACAATTTACAATTTACAGAAGCCAATTAACCTGCAACCCAACACTCTTTGGAGTGTGGGAGGAAACTGGAGCACCCGGAGAAAACCCACGCAGTCACAGGGAGAACATACAATCTCCGTATAGACACCACCCGTAGTCAGCATCGAACCTGGATCTCTGGCGCTGTAAGGCAACAATCTACCGCTGTGCCACTGTGCTGCCTGACAAGGGTTCATCCAGGATTTGAACCCAGGACCTCTCAACCGTAAGCGAGAATCATACCCCAAGACCAATGAGCCAGTTAGGGCAAGTTCTGTTAGGGAAAGTTCTTAAGTGGTCATGTTGCCCAGCAAATTTACCAGTAGCAAGTAACTTAAATGTTAATCAGACACTAGCAAACTAGAATGCAAGGAATGCAAGGGCACATCTTTCTTACCAATATGGTCCCTTGTGGTAAACAATTTACGATTTCAACTTAGTCATCTTGGGTCACTTTATCTTTCTCAGTATAATCTTGAAATCACTCCTGCTGTTATATAAAGATTGGGCTACTTAACCTCAAACCATTTCACAGCTTACGAGAAAGATGAATGTAGTTATAAAAAACTAGACCGTTGGGTCCAAACCTCTCCTGCGGGCCTGGCAACCCCCGTTGGGTCCAAACCTCTCTTGTGTGCCCGTGCAACCCTCCATCCAAACCTGTCCTGCATGCCCGACAACCCTCCCCCAACTGACGATCTGTGGACCCGTTGCCGGGGGCGGGCGGGGCCGGGGGCGGGGAGAGGAAAGGGGAGAGGGAGCCACTCACCCTGGCCCCGGGCAGCCGTCGCGGTGACCAGAGTGAGTCATGGACCCGTTGGGTGGAAACCTCTCTTGCAGCGGCAGCTCGACGGTGACGGCCATCTTCTTTGATCCTCTGCCGCCGTGCTGCACCATGCGAGGAAGGTCAGGCGCGGGGCACGCCAGGATGGGCGCCGGTCATTCTGGCGGGGGGGGGGAGCACATTTATTAAAGTTTATTAAGTTAATTGCTTTTAAAATGTAACAAAATTTGATCAATCGAGACCATAGGCAAATGGTGAGTACGGTGGGCCTAAAATTGTTGTGCTATCATGTACTTTTTTGGCTGTATTTCAGGTATAAACAATCAAACAAATGAACAAGGTAAGAGTTTTAGTAATATATAGATGTCTAATCAAGAGCCACCTACTATATTGCAGCAAGATGATTAGGATTGCTATATCTTTTGTTTTTTTTGAAATATCTAATAGAACATGAAAATTAGCAATATTGCTGTTCTTTGCTTTGTAATGCATACATTGTGTTGCATGTTTTCTTGCTTCACAATCACTGGGTTGATACCAATTTAAAATTATCTTTTCGATATTTTTGTTCATTTTCTTCTGAGTTTCATTTAATTCCCTTTAATTTAATTATAACAGTTTAAATCCACAGATGGGAAAGTGGTCTAGAAATCTTATGGCTAGAATGTTCAACTTAAAAGCAATGTTCCCTGCTGAAAGAGAAATCAGTCTTGGAATTATACAATGTTTTTCACAACCTCAAGGCCTCTCAAACTACATACCAATAGCATATAAACATAATTTAGTAAGTAAAACAGGCAAGTTTCATATAACAAGCTCCCTCCCGTGAGTAGCAACATGACAATGACCAGATACTGTAGGAGCATGGAATTTTCTGTTGTAATAATGATGAAACTGTCAGCACACATTCTCATTATTGTGTGAATCTGCCAGCAATGTCAACCTAGATTTCTCTACTATCTTTGGAGAAGAACTTGAAGTCATAAACCTCTGACAGACCAGTGAGATTGTGACCCATGACCCACAGCTGAGATTGGACGTAATGATGGTGGAAGATAGTGAAGAATGCCCAACATTATCTCTTTAAGCATTATTGAAACATTGCAACATTGCTTCAGTATTAATGTTTTAATAACAAATTCCTGGTTCATTAATGTGCAATTTTTATTTTAGCCTATTTGTTTCAATATTGGCTTAATTACAAATTGTAATATGTTGTGCAAGTAGTTCATTAGTTGCTGGAATGATAAGTATAATACTCGGAGAGAGCCAGTCACCATGCATGATGAATATTTTGTCATATTTACATATCTGGTGCCCCAAACATCTCAATTGCAGTTATTAGGCTAGAGTTGCCATGGCTACGCCTGACACTTTTGGTGCTGAGAACAAGCACATATCGTTGATGTTTTCACCCTTCCCCTTAGCTTGCAGCTAAATCATTCTTCTCGGGTTCCCATGCACAAAATAAATATCACGTTATACATCAGTAGCATTAACGACTATGTTGCATGTCATTGCATTATTCTAAGCTATTCAATGCCCACTTTCATGACCAAAACACTGTAAGTGCAGTCATTTCTGCATGAAGGTGGCATGCATCTTTGCATAATGCATCTTTGCATAATACATCTTTGCATACGCAAACTGATTAAACCTGACAATGTCATTTGCATCTTTCTAGGTATCTGTCAAGGCAGAAATGTACACACAGAAGTCAGTGACAGGATGTTAATAACCCATTGTGTTCTAGACACTTTCCAACAAGGATGAGCAGTACAGACACAAGACAGTGAAAACAGAAACAGAACTGCCGCCAAGTGGTCTTGAATGTAAAGCACAAGAGAACATGATATATAAGGGTCTCGACCCGAAATGTCACCCATTCCTTTTCTCCAGAGATCCTGCCTGGCCCGCTGAGTTACTCCAGCATTTTGTGTCTATCTTCGGTTTAAACCAGCATCTGCAGTTCCTTCCTACACATGATATATTTAAAGATAATTAGAGTAGTCTTCAGTGCAATGCTCTCTCCAAATAACTACCAAGACATTTTGGACACTACACGGATAATCCAATCATATGTGGATACAGGTGCAGGTGCCTCATTTAGTTTAATTTAGTTTAGTTTAGAGATACAGCATGGGAACAGACCCTTCAGCCCACCAAGTCCGCACCGACCAGCGATCCCCTACACTAGTACTATCCTACATACTAGGGACAATTTTACAATTTTTACCGAAGCCAATTCACCTACAAACCTGCGGAGGAAGGAACTGCAGATGCTGATTTAAACCGAAGATAATCACAGAAAGCTGGGGAAACTTAGCGGGTCAGCCAGCATCTCTGAAGACAAACCTGTCATCTTTGGACCGTGGGAGGAATCCGAAGCTCTGGAAAACCCACGTGGTCACGGGGAGAATATACAAACACCATGGAGACAGCACCCGTAGTCATGATCGAACACAGCTCTCTGGCGCTGTAAGGCAGCAACTCTACGCTGCACCACCACATCATTTCAATGCCAATATCACGCAGCTTGTGTCCAGGATTCAAGAAATCATTGAACTTGCCACTCTCATTAGAGTGCACTCAACCTCACGTTTTGCATATGAAGGTTTCATAGCATCTTGTTCTGATGTTGACAGTTTAGTTGCAAGTAGATGCATGTTGCAATTATACTTTAACTAAGATACCTTGGAGTTCACTGCAGAGAGAAGATTATCTTCCTGAAATATTACAATCATGGGATATTAGTTCTGAATAATATGAGAGACTGCAATTGTGTTTTGGTACTGGATCACTTCTTTATCTATATTATGGTTGTATTTGTGCTCGCCTAATGCAATATTTTATTTATCATCTCAAGCTTTTTTCTTGTAGAAACCAATTGATGTCACCTGCAAACCCTTCTAATTATTGAGTTTGTATTTTAAGATGATAATAAAAGGATTCAATCTGGTTGCATAGTTGTGTTGTTTCTGCATATTTTACAAGTTAAATGATCCATACTTCAGAAACAAGGCTCTACTTCCCCATATTATGTTTAATACCCAGGATTAATTATCATATTTCCTTCAAGGTGAAGTACTGTATTAGGACCCCAAAACTAAAACATAATAAAACAAGATGGTAAATAAGATCATGCTTTGGTTTTAAAAGTCATTTTATTTAATAAGTCAATATATTACAGAGATATGCATACAGGAATGTATATTTTTTATTATTAATTCACAAGACGAATGACATAGTACTGAACTATTTGTTGGAACTACCAGGTGACAAGTCTTTAGGTCGTGATGAACTTCATCCTACAGGTTAGTGAGAAAAATAAAGTATTGGTTTTAAATTTTCAAAATGCCCAAATTGTTGGTACGGTTCCATTGGATTGGAAAGTTGGAAATGTAACTTATTCCAAAAGGGAGACGCAATGGCAACTGAAAGCAAGAAACTACAGATTCACATCTGCAGTCGGAAACTGTTAGCAACAGTTATTACAGACGTTATATTGAGATTGAGTTTGTTAACAGGTGTATGGCCAGAGCTGGGAGCTAGGCCCGGTTCGTGTCCGGAGCAGGAAACTCAGTTGTCATAGTCATTTTCAAGAAAATAAATGTCCAGTTCATAACTATAGTGTGGGCTTCTTGCAATAGGGAAAATCATCATCCACCTTGTTATGGTTAAAGAGCTGCTCCTTGAACCACAGCGAGGATTATATCCATCCAGAGACATGGTGGACATGTTCTTCACTACACCACAGCATGAAATGCATGGGACAGCACCAGCAACTGTACTAAACTTTTATGGATCTCACAAAATGGCTACTATTAACTGGGAGGCACTGGTGAACTCATCTTAAATTCAGTTGCCTACAGAAATTCATATGTGCTTCAATTCATCTGTGCTTCACATCTGCTTCGTGAGTGTGAAAGCTTTGATCCCAACCAATGTGTCCACAACAGAGCCAATATCGGTGCAAACCATTGTAAACATTGCCATTGTCACAAAACAATTTTTCATCTTTCCTGCTTCATCGCTAAACTTCTTCTTGAGATAGTGGAGCTAATCTTCCGACTCATGTTCTACTATGCAATCTATCATATGTACACTGCAAAACGAATTCAGTGGTTGAGCTGGTTGAAGATAAATGGTTTGTGGGCATTGGTGCCCAAGTTCCAAACCAAGTTCCAAGTTCAGTCGATTCACTTACTGAAGCACTTGAGCATTGGTCCTTAAGTTCAACATCTGTAAGAAAAAAGTCTTCTCTCCAGCCTTCCCCTGCAGCACCAGACTGCTCTATGACAATAAAGTTTAACAATAAAACTCAGAGAAAACATACACCGCTTCACATATCTCTGCACCACCTTTCAGCAAAGGCAGATATCAAATATGAAATCTACTTCCAATGTGCAGCACTGCTTTTGGTCAATTGAAAAGCAGGACATCTGGATAACAAAGTCTTCAGACCGGGCATAAACCTCAGGGTCTATCAAGCAGGTAAAATGCACTCTACTTCCATATTCTTCTGAGACCTGAACAACCTACAGCTGGCAACTCAAAACATGAGAAAGTTATCACCAACGTTGTGTGTACAAATTCCTCCAAATTCGCTGGAAGAATCAGTGAAACAATGACAATACCCTCCTGCAGGCCACTATCCCTACCTGTGAGGCCCTAATTAGGTTCTGCAGGGCAGACCACATTGGTCACATGTCTAACATCAGCCTCCTGAATCAGACATTCTATTCGGATAGAGACATGTGCTCAAAGTCCCATAGAAGAAATACAACATGCCCAATGACTAAGGAATTCCTAGCCAGGTCTGTTCAAAGTGGAGAAGGAGCATTGGGAATGTTACAGCAAATCTTAGGAAAACAGATCAGGTTCATTCAGAGGCTCATAAGGTCACGTGATAGGAGCAGAATTAGCCCATTCAGCCCATCAAGTCTACGCCATTCAATTGTGGCTGATCTATCTCACCCTCCCAACCCCATTCTCCTGCCTTCTCCCCATAACCCCTGACACCTGTACTAATCAAGAATTATCTACCACTGCCTTAAAAATATCCATCCACATCCTTCTGTGGCAAAGAATTCCACATTCTTTCTGAGAAGCACAAAGAATGTCCAACTCTCCTGCCGCAGTGAAATGTATAAATGCTATCCTGGTTCTTGGCAGCATGCCCCAAGGGCAGCAATTGACAATTTTTTTCAGTAAAGCTGAGGATTAAAAAGTGGAAGAAGTCCATCACCTCACAAACTGGAGTGACTAGGCTTGTAAATGCTGAAATTTAGAAGGATGAGAGGGGATTTTATTGAAACATATAAGATTATTAAGGGTTGGACACGTTAGAGGCAGGAATCATGTTCCCAATGTTGGGGGAGTCCAGAACCAGGGGCCACAGTTTAAGAATAAGGGTAGGCCATTTAGAACGGAGATGAGGAAAAACGTTTTCAGTCAGAGAGTTGTAAATCTGTGGAATTCTCTGCCTCAGAAGGCAGTGGGGGCCAATTCTCTGGATGCTTTCAAGAGAGAGCTAGATAGAGCTCTTAAAGGTAGCGGAGTCAGGGGGTATGGGGAGAAGGCAGGAAAGGGGAACTAATTGAGAATGATCAGCCATGATCACATTGAATGGCGGTGCTGCCTCGAAGGGCCGAATGGCCTACTCCTGCACCTATTTTCTATTGTCTATTGTCAAACTATCCATCCACTCTCCTGTCAACCCCCTCTTATCCCTTCCATTGCAAGATATGCACAAGAAACAATGTAGAAGTAAGGAAACATTGAAACATAGAAACACAGAAAATAGGTGCAGGAGGAGGCCATTTGGCCCTTCGAGCCTGCACTGCCATTCATTATGATCATGGCTGATCATCCACAATCAGTGACCTGTGCCTGCCTTCCCCCATCTCCCTTGATTCCACTAGCCCCTAGAGCTCTATCTAACTTTTTTTTAAATTCATCCAGTGAATTGGCCTCCACTGCCTTCTGTGGCAGAGAATTCCACAAATTCACAACTCTCTGGGTGAAAAAGTTTCTTCTCACCTCAGTTTTAAATGGCCTCTCCTTTATTCTTAGACAGATGCCCCTGGTTCTGGACCCGCCCAACAGTGGGAACGTCTTTCCTGCCTCTAGCTTGTTCAGTCCTTTCATAATTTTATACATCTCTGTAAGATCCCCTCTCATCCTTCTAAACTCCAATGAATACAAGCCCAGTCTTTCCAATCTTTCCTCATATGACAGTCCCACCATCCCGAGGATTAACCTCGTGAACCTATGCTGCACTGCCTCAATAGCAAGGACGTCCTTCCTCAAATTAGGAGACCAAAACTGCACACAATACCCCAAATGTGGTCTCACCTGGTCTCACCAGGGCCCTCTTTACTCCAATACTCAAATCCTCTCGTTATTAAGGCCAACATGCCATTAGCTTTCTTCACTGCCTGCTATACCTGCAGGCTTATTTTCAGTGACTGATGTACAGGGACACCCAGGTCTCGTTGCACTTCCCCTTTACCTAATCTGAAACCATTGAGATAATAATCTGCCTCCTTGTTTTTGCCGCCAAAGTCGATAACTGCACATTTATCTGCATTATACTTCATCTGCCATGCATCTGCCCACTCACTCAACCTGTCCAAGTCAACCTACAACCTCCTAACATCCTCTTCGCAGTTCACACACAGCTTTGTGTCATCTGCAAAATTGCTAGTCTTACTCCTAATGCCAACCTCCAAATCATTAATATATATTGTAAATAGTTGCCGCCCCAGCACCGAGCCTTGCTGCACTCCACTCGCCACTGCCTGCAATTCTGAAAATGACCTGTTTATTCCTAGTCTTTGCTTCCTCTCTGCTAATCAATTCCCTATCCATGTCAATACCCTACCGCTAATACCATGTATCCCTTATTTTTCCCACCAATCTCCTGTGTGGGACCTTATCAAAGGCTTTCTGAAAGTCCAGATACACTACATCCACTAGCTCTCCCTCATCCATTTTATTTGTTACATCCTCAAAACATTGCTGTTCCACTGTCATTCCTGCTAGGATCCTTTTCCAGTCGACCCTGGCCAGCTCCTCTCTCATGCCTTCATAGTCCCCTTTGTTCAACTGCAACACTGACACTGACATTCCAACCAGAACTGCAGTTGCTGGTTTGAAGAAGGGTCCCAACCTGAAACATCACCCATTCCTTTTTCTCCAGTGATGCTGTCTGACCCATTGAATTACTCCAGCACTTTGTGTCTATATCTGCTTAAGAAACATTGACTTCATAAGTCTTCTTCTTTCGTTTGAGGCAGCAGAAGTTATGTAATGCCCTCCAGGCGCTGTAGCCAGTGCAATGTGCTGTTGTCGTGGGCCATGAGGTCTACCCCTCCACTATGGGGGCGGAGGACAGCGCAGTCGAAAATTACGTGCTGCGCCATTTGCTGGTCTGCTCCACACACACAGGCTGCTGATGAACGCAAGCCCCAACGATGCATGTTGGCATTGAACCGGCCGACCACTGTGCGGAGCCGGTTCAGGGCGACCCACTCTTTGCGGGGCATGTCCGAGCCGGATGGGGCTGTGCTGTTCAGTGCGACAGTGAATTGAGGAGGTCGTGATGTCTGTTCCCAGCTGGTTCTCCATGCTTCTAGTACATTGAAACCGGAGCCACAGAGGGTCGCTGCATGACGGGAGAAGGGGCGACGAGATGACAGGCGTTGAGGTCCCAGTTGCTGTGAATCCTGGGCGAGCTGGTGCAAAGGATGTTTGGCATTCAATGGGGCCTTGCACACCAACCTCTGAGTGAAGAACTCTCTGCGAAGCTTGGCGGGTGCGATACCTGCGAGCACCGGTGGTGTTGGTGGCATAAGTCATTATACCACCAACAAAACCAAAGTGGTAGGATGTCATCCTCAAACCTGTGGGACTGTCTAGAAAGAAGGTGGTATATCCTGTACAGTGAAGTATATCACTTTCCATAATGCATGTGGACCCCATCTTGGAGTCTGGAGCAAAATGATTTTGTAACATTACATATTTAATTTTAATATTAATGCCCTTGGTCAGTAGATGGAGGATGAACTGGTGAAGCCAAGGGAACTGAGGAATCCCCATGTCATGGGGTAAGTCCTGAGGAATCCCCATGTCATGGGGTAAGTCCTGTTATTTCTGATCATTTTGGAAAAGAGAGAATGAGATATGTGCCCATGTGTCCATGTAACTGTAATTCTTTTTGTGCACAACCCGCAGGCATTGCCACTTTCATTTCACTGCACATTGAGTAAGTGTATGTGACAAATAAATTTGACTTGACTTGACTTGACTCTTGTGAATATTGTATTTTACATCAAACCTTCCAATAATTGTTAAGTTTAGAGTGAAGGGCATCGAAGTGTAGAAATAGGGCATCAAAGTGTACTGATTACTGTTATCCATGTCTTTTGTTTCACTCATCTCCTCAAATAATATTGAGCTGCATCGAGATATTATTCTTTCTTTTCTAATCTGTTCCCATTTTCTCAGCATAAAGTCACTGGAGAATTTAGAAGATGCAACATTTCAGCTAGATATTAAAATCTAATTATAAACGCATCAGTATCCCTCTCTAATAGAATGCTGAGAAATCAGTGGTATAAATGTATCAGTCCTGTTTTGCAGTTCTATACTATATTGATATTGGAGTCATCTTCAGTCGCAGTTCAGTATATATGGCCTGGCATTACATTTTTTGATCAAGTTGTGCAAATGAGAACAAGAAATATAGAAGTGACAAGAAATTCTACATATGATCAGACATTGTATGTGTACTAATCTGATCAATGAGTTTGTTTATATGCAAAATATATGGAAAGATTCAGGATAAGCTGTATTTTATTTTGCAGGTATTACATATGAAAGGTTTTCATGGCAAATTCCACTTCCATACAATAGACAAATAAAATAGTGGCAAATATGTACTCTGTTTTTTTGCATTTCTAATGTTACACATCTCAAGGAAATAAATCAAAACTGTGAATCTTGGGTTTGATCAGGTGAAAACATTGCTGTAGTGAGAAGATTAGATTACTTTTGTGTCTGATTTACAAAAAGGTATTCAGAATAATTTTCCTTGCAGTCATTTCAGCCAAACCTTTTTTAACTACAAAGCAACGTAAATGCTATTTAGATGCAAACACATGGGAGAAATCAAAGAGATTTTTTAAAGCTTTTTATTTTACAAAATATTGTTATAGTTTAGAATACTGTGCCTGGTATAGAGGTAAAACTAATTCCAGTAATCATTTTTAAAAGGCAATTTGGTATTTTCTTCAAGATATTTTCAGGGTTTTGTTTGGAAAAATACAGGGGAGTAGTCCACTTGAGCAGCTTTCAAAGAGCCAAGACCAATTTGAAATACTGAATGGCTACCTTTCGTGCTATGTTGGGAAGTTACTGCCACGGTGTGAAACCCTGTCTGATCAAATTCCTCTCCAATACTTTATTTTAATTAAATGGTTTTTAATATTGCACGGTGGCGCAACGGTAGAGATGCTGCCTTACAGCGAATACAGCGCCGGAGACTCAGGTTCGATCCTGACTGCGGGTGCTGTACTGTAAGGCATTTGTACGTTCTCCCCGTGACCTGCGTGGGTTTTCTCCGAGATCTTCGGTTTCCTCCCACACTCCAAAGACGTACAGGTATGTAGGTTAATTGACTGGGTAAATGTGAAAATTGTCCCTAGTGTGTGTAGGATAGTGTTAATGTGCGGGGATCGCTGGGCGGTGCGGACTTGGTGGGCCGAAAAGGCCTGTTTCCGCGCTGTATCTGAAATATGAAAATATAATATGAAAATAAATATATCACCTCAGTGCCAATGAAATATTCAACATTTCTCTCATACAACCAGCAGTAACTTCACGTGTCCACATTTGTTTGTGCTACTTAAAATTCAAATGCGAGCTATGTAACTTGCTCTCATAAATATTCACAAACAGAAAATATGTTTAAAAGTTATTTAAATATCAAAGTGTAACCGGTGTTGTCCTGAAGTGGAACAGATGGACTGTCTGCAAGGTTTTTATACGTTGATCTCTACATTAAATCTTGCATTTGTATATCATGCATTATTTATTACAGAACCCCTCACTGACTTCTGCTCGCTTCCTCATCATTTGAAGGAAAATATTTATCAAATTACTTTGTTCACGCATAAAATATACAGCAAGTAGGATCAGGGTCTTTATTGCTGCAGGTGTTTAAAGCTGGATTGAAGAAGTAATTCAAATAAGACAGTATTTCACACATGGAAAGGATTGAGTTACTTGCACAATAATACATTGCTAGCAGGTTATCAGTGTGATGCAAGTTAGCAAATAGCATAATATCCAATGCTTTATTTTAGATTCATGAGGGAGGAACAAATTTCAATGGTCACTACCATCTGTAATCAAGTTGCCAGCCATTATCGGCCCTGGCACATATTTTCTGCATTCACAGACATTTCATGCTCAAGCGATCACCAATCCTAGGCCCATGAGTTCCACAGGGCTCGGTGCTGGGGCCACTGCTCTTCACATTGTATATTAACGATTTGGATGAAGGGATTGAAGGCTTTGTGGCCAGGTTTGAGGATGATACGAAAATAGGAGGAGGGGCAGGTAGTGTCGAGAGCAGAGACTCTGTAGAAGGACTTGGATCGGTTGGGAGAGTGGGCAGAGAATTGGCAGGTGGAATATAGTGTAGCAAAGTCATGCACTTTGGCAGTCGGAATAAAGGCATAGATTATTTTCTAAATCAGGAGAGAATCCAGAATCCAGAAATCGGAGATGCAAAGAGGAGTGCTGGTGTAGGATTCCCAAAAAGTTCATCTGCAAGTCAAATCAGTAGTAAACAAAGCAAAACGCAATGCTGGCATTTATTTCAAGAGGGCTTGTATACCAAAACTTGTAATGCTGAGGCTCTATAAGGTGCTGGTCTGGCTGCATTTGGAATATTGTGAGCAATTTTGGGCACCATATCTGAGGAAGGATGTGCTGGCTCTGGAGAGGGTCCAGAGGAGTTTTACAAGAATGATCCCAGGAATTAATAGGTTAACATATGATGAGCGTTTGACAGCACTGGGCCTATATTCGCTGGAGTTTAGAAGAATGACGGGGATCTCATTGAAACGTACAGAATAGTGAAAGGCTTGGACAGAGTGGACGCGGAGAGGATGTTTCCACCAGTGGGAGAGTCTAGGACTGCAGGTCATAGCCTCAGAATTAAAGGACGATCCTTTTAGGAAGGAGATGAGGAGGAATTTCTTTAGTCAGAGGGTGGTGAATCTGTGGAATTCTTTGCCACAGAAGGCTGTGGAGGCAAAATCAGTGGATATATTTAAGGCAGAGATGGATAGATTCTTGATTAGTACGGATATCAGAGGTTATGGGGAGAAGGTAGGAGAATGGGATTTAGAGGGAGAGATGGATCAGCCATGGTTGAATGGCGGAGTTGACTTGATGGGCCAAATAGTCTAATTCTACTCCATTCACATGATCTTATGATGATGAAAATTATGTACCGTACTTCATAGGCAATTCCTCAATCTCGAAGATTATTTGCTTTCACTCAGCATAGAGCCTTCCAAAGGTGCAGCAGGAGGAGTGCACGTGGATAATTCATGAGATGATATAGGTCTTCCATTGGTGCTGTGTCCACCAGATGGGTATCTTTGAGTTTCTCAATCCCATTCCAAATATACCTTCTCCACTTCTTAATGGTTATGGGCCATAGATTCCCAAAGGTCAATTGGGATGGTGCTCTAATTCAGGGAAGCTGAGAGCACATCCACAAATTTGTTCTGCTATTTACCTGCTAATCCCCTCCTAAAACAGAACCAGCATGTCAATTGGGAACTGGTTTCAGGCATGCAAACCATGTCTCCTGCACAATGTAACTGATTGGAAGTAACTATCCCATTGCTGCTGCCGTTGTTGATGAAGGACAGGTCACTAACATTAGTTCATTTGTCCTTGCAGAGGATTTGATGGATTTTGTGGGCATAGTGTTGGTGATATTTTTCCAGTGCCTTGAGATGCCTACTGTAGAAAGTAACCATATACATAGTATGCAGCCTCTGAAAGATCCTGATAAAGGAAGATATAAACCTGGTAATATTATTTATCTATGTAATATTATTTACCATAATAGATTTGCCAAAAGGAAATGGACAGAGAAAATTGAACAAAGTAAGTTTGTGAATGGGCAGATGAAGATTAGGCAGATGAAGATTATCGTAGCTGATCATAGAACTACCACACCAAGGAATGGTAAGCCGTAACACGCTCAATCCATGAGTGATGTTCAAATAACAATAGATATGCACCCTAGGTGAGAAACCCAACTAACCAACCTATCAATAAGACTACATAACTCAAAGTGTTGAATATAAATGTCAGAATATAATAATCATAATATATTGTGATCCAGTCTCAACACGTCTGATTCTTGGGAAGGGGCCAACTGTATTGCAGAAAATGTAGACAATGGACTGAAGACAGTTCCCCAGGGTTAACGTTACTGGGAAACACTAAAATACCTTAAACATGGGTCCAGGCACAAAAGGCAAACCTGAGACTGTTAATGGGAAATTATTCTTCATGCATGGAGAGATCAGAACATGCAAGAATCTTCCTGCAATTTTTTTAGTGTGACTCTTCACACCAACCCATACCCAAGGAGGGCTCCAAAATGATACTGAATCCATTCAAATTGCAGCTTGCATCTATAACTCCTCTTGGTGCTAGTGATGCAAACACGTGCCTGTGGGTAGGAACATCAGGCATGCTGACAGTTACTTTCCACCACTTAGACCAAAGGTTAAAGTAGCTCATCTGAGACATGAGGTCTTTTCCACTACTTTTCAATGGGGCTTCATACAGGTGTGTGCGGTGTTTCTGGGGCTATATACAGGTGTGTGCAGTGTTTCTGGGGCTATATACAGGTGTGTGCAGTGTTTCTGGGGCTATATACAGGTGTGTGCAGTGTTTCTGGGGCTATATACAGGTGTGTGCAGTGTTTCTGAAAGAAACAAGATATCATTAATTGGCTGTTAACAATTTAGCCAAGAGGATAATCAAGTAATCATACTTTATTAAATTACCTCCTTAATTTTTAGGTACATGAACAATTATGTATAATTAATATTAAAGGAGAAGTAACGAGAAGACAAACATGATCCACCCTTTTATAAAACAACCAAAAAAGAGACACTGATTCTACCCAGTCGAATATATTTCCAATATATTCATGGCAAAACAAGGTGAGAGTTGCCTGTCGGTGCTGGGGGGGGGGGGGTCTGTGACTAATTTTAGTGCTACATCATTATGAGTAGTAACTTACACTTGCTGGCATATATAGGCATTGCAATGTATGTTCTCATCTTGCAGTAAACCCGTTGACAGTGTAATAGCTTGGCCAGCTTTACACTACCTGAGGGAAATTCTCACTCCTTTTCTCTGTGCAAATAGGATGCTGGTAGAGTTGAAACTGAATGGGTAGATTTATCACCACATTTCACCTCCACACTGGACACTTGCAAATTTAATGGCCGACAAAGTGAAGCATATGCATGGGCATCAGGCGTGGCAAACTGCCTGAAAAAAATTAATTAATTTTGTTGAAGCTAGGAGTGGGTTTCTGAACTTTACAGGAAGAATATAGGTCACGGCAGTTCCTGGTTCCTTTTACACACATTACCTTCACTTTAAATACTTTTCCAAGGCAACCTGATTTTGAATGTGGTATCCATTTTAAAAGTGAGTGGAGATGGAGTGGTCAGGAAGCTTTGCAAAACGTTTCAACTGTTTGCTGCCTAATCCCACCTTGAAAGATGGGAGACTAATCAATTATAAAATCAGGGCTCTATGTTAGTTGGGGTTTTCATGCCAATATGATGGAGCATCTAAAATGCATGCTTGATGTACATACAAATAACTGCAGATGCTGGTTTACAAAAAAGACACAAAGTGCTGGAGTAACTCAAAGGGTCTGGCAGCCTCTCTGGAGAACATGGATAGGTGACATTTTGGGTCAGGACCCTTCTTCAGACTGATTGTGGTGGGAGAAAGCTAGAAGAGAGGAAGGACATGATGAAACTTAGCACATGCTTATTCCTCTTTCTCTTTATATTCCTAAACTGAAAGGGATTGCCGACAGCTACTCAAACAACGAATATATTCTGATGAAATGGAGTTTATAAATATTGTTTGCTTGATATCTTAACTCTTCCGTTGCTGAAGACACCTTAATATGGTATCTGTTTTGGAACCCTACTAAAGGTCTTCACCAGCATGAGGGAGAAAGGTGCCTTTTGTCAACCATGTTAAATGCAAGCATGAGTATCATCAGGCAGCTGAAACCTGCTCCCCATGCTCAGTTTTACTTAGAACTTAAAACAGTACAACACTAGAACAGGCCCTTCGGCCCACAAAGTCCCTGCAAAGTTAAACTAATCTCCTCTGATGTGATCCATATCCCTCGATTCCCTGCAGATCCATGTGTCTATCCTATCTCATCAATGGAACACTAGGGTCCAGCTCTTGCTTTACATTGGACTTGATTTATTTTCCTAGGTGTATTTTGCTCTAATGTCCTGTTTTCTGAACAGTCTTCTTTTTATGTCTAATTTGTTTTTGTGTTTTTATCTGCATTTATGTGCCTGTGATGCTGCTGCATTAGATTTTATATCGTACCTGGACCTTACCTTAACATAGAAACATAGAAAAATAGGAGTAGGTCATTCGGCCCTTTGAGTCAGCACCGCCATTCAATATGATCATGGCTGATCATCTAAAATCAGTACCCCGTTCCTGCTTTTTCCCCAAATCCCTTGATTCCTTTATCCCTCAGAGCTAAATCTAACTTTCACACGTGTCTGAAATGCATTTGTCCAGTTCCTCAACCTGAATAAATCAAACTGGCACCTCTCTACATCCTCCTAACTGCTCACACTCCCAGACAACTTTGTTCCCATTCCATCTTGGAGATATTACAATTAATTTCCTCATCTGAAACATTAATAAACATTGCAAAAAGCAGTGTCACTGCCTGCACATAGAAACGAGTCCTGTTTATTCCTATTCTTTGTTTCCTGTGCCAGGCATTTCTTCATCCATCTCACCCCAAACCCCATACACTTTACTGTCTAATTTCTAATGTGCGATGCTTTTGAAAGCCTTCTGAAGCTTCAAATACATCACATCGACTGGTTCTCAATCATCTGCTCTTTTAATTATATCATCAAAAAATTTCAGCAGATTTGTCAAGCATGATTTTCCTTTCTTAAAACCCACGTTGATTTAATCTGATCCTTTCAGTGCTTTACAAATGGTCCACTATTATGTCTTTTATAATGGGTTCTTGTATTTTTCTTTCAACTGATATTTAGCTAACCGGTTTATAATTTCTTTTTTATTCCCTATCTTCTTTTAAAAATAGCGGAGTTATAGGGCATAGAACATGAAATAGTACAAAGCAAAGACAGGCCCTTTGGCCCATAATGTCTGTGTCGAACATGATGCAAGTTCCTCTCCCTGCAATCTCCTCTCCCTGCATTTGATCTGCGTTTTGATGTGCCCATCTCAAAGCCTCTTAAACAGCACTATTATACTTGCTTACACTATCAACCCTGGCAACAAGATCCAGGCACCCCGCACTCTGTGTAAAAACATGCCCCACGTATCTCCTTTGCCCCCTCACCTATGCCCACTGGTTTTTGACATTTCCACCCTGTGTGAAAGGCATTGATTGTCTACCCTATCTGTGCCTCTCATAATTTTATAAAGTTCTGTGAGATCACCGACATAGATCTCCGACATGAGATCTCAGCCAACGACACTCCAGAGAAAACAATCCAACCAGGTTTTGTTGACCTCAATGCATCTGAATATGAGAATGGGAGGACAACAATAGATGCCAACACATACGTGCAATACTGCCCACCAAAGGCAAATGTCTCAATCCAAGTGGAAAATACCCATATATTGCAATTTCCAAATAAAAGTGCTTTCCGACAGTTCAACAACCAGGAGATTTGCTTCAAAGTAAATTATAATACCTCAGAAAATGTATTTGCTTCCAATTCAGTTCTGTGACATCTGAGGTGACTGATGGGGTCAAGTGCTCCTTCTCTATTTTCATTATGGGTCAGGAATTTCCCGGAGTCAATGAGGACTTTGCACGTTATCCAGGGAGGCTTTGAGAACACCCTTGAATATTTTCCTCTGTTCGTTCAATAAACTCTTCTCCTGATGTGATTTGGGAGTAGGTGGCACAGTGGCTGAAGGGTAGAGTTGCTGCCTTAGAGCGCTAGGTTTCTATCCTTAGGGTGCTGTCCGTAATGGAGTTTGTACGTTCTCCCTGTGATCGCGTGGGTTTCCACACTGTATCTCTGAAAAAATAGTTGGTATTACTCATGCCATTGATATGACGAGTCGAAATGTGTTGGTTGAATGTGGGCAGAGTCTGTATTAGACAATGTTGGCCATTGAGAGAACACTGATCAAGATTTGTGTTGTCCTCTCAACTGATTTGTAAGGATTTGTGGAGATAGCATTGATGGTACCCTATCAGTGTATTGAATTTCCCACAGCAAGTAGTCCAGATCTCAGGTCTGCTACTTGGTAGAGCATTGAGTTAAATCTGAAGCCCTGATCTTCAAACACTTTTTTATTCAACAAACCAAAGGCTATGATGGCAACAAGTTAATAGTAGCAATATCTCAGTATAACAATATGGCAATAGTCTGGAACATTTTCTCCCCAGTAGAAAAGAGGGATGAACATTATAAAGAATCATAGCATTTCATAGTGCCTTTGTGATTTTTTTGTTTCGTTTAAGCTACCACTTAAGTGCACAACATCATTGCAATCTTTTACAGGCAGCCAAACTGCAAGACAGCAGTGACAGCTGTCCATCTGACTGTGAAAGCAGAAATACATTTATTGTTTTAAAATATTTGTTTAAACGCAGATAATATGTTCCAACTAAGATGTGGGCACAGTGAAGATTTAATTTTAGCTTGAATTCGACTTACAGAGAGAACGCAGTGAATAACCGTGCCTGGAAACAGAATTAAATGCTGTAACAAATCAGGGAAAGTAATAACAAAAGGAGTGCTTAATCATTGCACTGTTAAAGTTCAGAGGCATAAAATGAATAATTAAACAGCACTTCAAGATGTCGCAATATCTAGCTGCAGGGCTGTTTTTTTCCCCACGCCACATGTTCTAATCTTTTTCTTTTTTTTTTAAATGTCACATTAATCAAATCATGTAAGAAATCAAAAGCTGACCTCAAGCAAAAAAAAAAAAGAACCCATGTTGTTATCTCTCTTTGCACACCCTTGGATTTGGCAGAGTATCATCAGCCAAATTATACCAGCATGTTGTTCATCGGCATCCTGGTGGGAGCAGCTTGATGTCACAAAATAATGTCAGAAGATATTAGAAACTCTGTATATGCCATGGAAATTAGTTCTCGGCTATATTATACCCGTATATGCCAATTTTTATATCAATCTTGCAGGTATACCGACCCTTGCTGAATTTATTGTCCTGTTTTATCACCTTCCCTACGTACTATGCCAGAGTGTCAGCCTAGATTTTATGCTCAATGCACTCGAATGAGACCTGGACCACAGCCTTCTTAAATCAACGGCAAAAAAAATGCTTCCACTGACCTATAGCTGACACCGACAATTGATATTAGCAACTCAATGTGTAGGGGAAAACTGCAGATGCTGGTTTAAATCGAAGATAGACTCAATGGTTCGTTTTAGCTGTGAGACACCCTGAAATTAAAAACAAAAGACAAGAGCACCTCATTGGTGACTGAGTTACATTAAATCCTGAAAGTTACAAAGGGTATCTGTGCTATAAACAGTATGTGTGAAAGTCATCATGAGATACTCTGTGTGCTTCAGATTCAGATAAAAACTTAAGAGCACTTCAAATAAATTCCAGACCTACTGTCTGTTTGCTGGCACTTCATACATACAAATTATCAGGTTTAAATTTTCACATCTGTGATGTATAAAGTCTCAAGGGCAGTGTCAAATTTGTTTACAGAATAATAGTAATGAAACCTGACCTCTAACTATTTTCTGAAGGATAATTTTAGGGGCTATCAGTGTTAATCCCGATATTATAATTTGACATTATGTCATCCAGAACAGTTGCTCAAATGAAAAATAATTGCCACAACATAATCAATCCCAAGCTCCAAAGGCAAAAAGAAAACAGCAATTAAAACTAAGGGGTTACTAAAAGTAAAATCATGTTAATGAAGTTGGATGGATCAGTATGTGAGTGCTTCCTTTCATATCCCAAAACATGCTGCTTACAAAACTGAACCTATCATTTCTGACTGACTGACTGCAAGCAACATAATGAATTTTTTATTATAGTTGCAATATATGTGTGTATGTTTTTATGTTGAAGTTAGGGACAAACAACTGATTAAATCAACATTTGTCCCTTTTATATTTTCCAAGAGTAAGTCTATAATTACACCAGATCATGATCTTTATTTAATATTTATGTGAAGGAAAATAACTGCAGAGGCTGGTACAAATCGAAGGTATCACAAAATGCTGGAGTAACTCAGCAGGTCAGGCAGCATCTAGGAGAGAGGGAATGGGTGACGTTTCGGGTCGAAACCCAAAACGTCACCCATTCCCTCTCTCCTAGATGCTGCCTGACCTGCTGAGTTACTCCAGCATTTTGTGATACCTAATATTTATGTGAACATCATTTCCACTGTCATCAACAAAGTTATCATGTAAGTTCAAATAAAGTCGTCTGGCAAATCCACAGACTTATGGGAGACTTAAAGTTGGACCACCAGCATCATTAGCACAACAGAGGTTGAAACTCAGCAGGATGAAAGTTTTTTTTTGTTATTGCTTTAGAATCTACTTCATCTCTCTTAATGGAAGTACTTACTTCCACCAGGAACAGGCAATGGGACCAGCCTGGCATTTTGTCAATTGCTATAAACTTTACAGCGGATAGGTGAGTGTGAAAGTAGAAAATTAAGAAACTTTTTCTTGCCTTGCAATGTGGAATCTCTTATAATGTTAGAGCCAATACAGAATTCTCAGAGGCAATGCCAAAAAATACTAGTAACATTATTGTTTCTACTCCCTGGAATAAATGATGCATTTCATCGCTCAAAACAGAATATTTTTATGTTTTGTATAGGAAGGTATTGCAGATGCTGGTTTAAAACGAAGATAGACACAAAATGCTGAAGTAACTCAGCAGGACAGTTTCGACCCGAAACATCACCCATTCCTTCTCTCCAGAGTTGCTGCCTGTCCCGCTGAGTTACTCCAGCATTTTGTGTCTACCTTCTATTTTTATGTTTTCCTCGATTTTCTTTTATTTGCATCCCATACCTTTTATGGGTGTCAGGGGTTATGGGGAGAAGGCAGGAGAATGGGGTTAAGAAGGAAAGATAGATCAGCCATGATTGAATGGCGGAGTAGACTTGATGGGCCGAATGGCCTAATTCTGCTCCTATAACTTATGAACTTTAGTCAGGAAAATAACTGACCTTTTGTCTTTGCACCTTTTCATATCTCTAGTTTCCCTCTCCCCTGACTCTCAGTCTGAAGAAAGGTCTCAAACTGAAAAGTCACTTATTCCTTTTCTCCAAAGATGCTGCCTGACCCTTTCAGTTACTCCAGCATTTTGTGACTATCTTTGACCTTTACAATGTTTTTGGTCATAAAGTTGTATGGGATGTTGGCTTTCAGAGTGAGGAGGTACATTTGGCTGAAAACCCATTGCATATTAGATAACCGATTATAATCAAAATATACATACTTCTTTTCAGTAATAACCTTTGTGTTTTGTTCAGATTTGCAACCTTTACCCACACCAGGTTGGTAACATTTTAATCCCAGCTGATTTGCCATCCAATTAAATCACAGTTGCACATTTGCAGCTTACAAAATCCATGAGGCAAATGTGCTGTGAAACAATGGAACCAAATACGTTTAATATCCTTAACCCTTTTCATCTGAATAAGTCAGAGAACATGGGGATTTTTATAGTAAATCGAAGTAATCTCACAGATGGCTGAATAGAAAATATTTAACTCAATGAAAAGCAAGTCAATATTGGAAATGTTGCCCTTCACCACACAAGATGATAATAAATTTAACAGTGATTATTGACCTTTCCAGAAAATAGGCCTTTATATTTATCCAGTAATTGAGAGTTGCTTGTAAATAATGCCTTATTCCAGCCATACAATTTATTTAACAAATGGTTTGAATTGAAAGCATTATGCCAACTCCACAGCCACTCGGTTCATTTAATTGCTAACTGAGTTCTGAAGAGAATAGAATATTTTAGAATATCAGATTAAAATCCTGCTGTAAATATTTTGGCAATGTGAAGATCATTCATGAGGCAGCCAAAAATAGTTGAGCCAAAAATGTTATTAATTATGATAACCAATCTCTGCCTGCCAAAAGCCATCTGTGTGATGGGATAGTGCAGTCCATTCAAATAGCCATAATATCACCAGAAGCCCAGCTGTATATATATGAGTTTTTTGTTTAGTTTTGAGATACAGCACGGAAACAGGCCCTTTGGCCCACCGAGTCCGCGCCGACCAGTGATCCCCGCTGCACAATAACATTATCCTACACATTAGGGACAATTTACCATTCTACCAAAGCCAATTAACCTACAAATCTGCATGTTTTTGGAGTGTGGGAGGAAACTGGAGCTCCCGGAGAAAAGCAACGCAGGTCACAGGGAGAACGTACAAAATCCATACAGACAGCACCAGTAGTCAGCATTAAACGCGGGTCTCTGAAACTGTAAGGCAGCAACTCTATCGCTGCAGCACCGTGCATAGTACAACCAACATAAGTTTGGTGCAGTGAGTTTCCTTCTGGTAGATTTCTCCCTTCCTCCAGTAACTCACATTAAATGAGTAATTAATGGAAAATCAAAGGTTAGCAGGGGAACGGGTGCACATAACGGGAGAGAGAGTGTCCAGCTTCAGGTTTCTGGGCACACACATTTCGGAGGACCTCATAGGGTCCACTAACACTGCTGCGCTGGTCAAGAAGGCACAGCAACGACTGTATGAGAACACTGAAAAAGACTGGTCTGCCCAACAGCTGCTGACGACCTTCTACCGCTTCACCACAGAGAGCATCCTAACGTATGGCATCTCTGTGTGGTATCTCAGCTGCACGGAGGCAGAGAGGAGAGCGCTTCAGCGGGTAGTCTACAGAGCTCAGAAGATTATCGGGGCACAGCTACCAGCCTTGGAGGGCATCTACAATACACGATGCCTCAGGAAAGCCACAAGCATTCATAAAGACTCATCACACCCCTGAATTAGTCTGTTCGAACTTCTGCCATCCAGCAGATGTTACAAGGCCTTCTACGCCCTTCACTCCAGACTTAACAACAGCTTCATCCCCAGAGTTATAGCTGCTCTGAACCGGTCCTGCTGAGGGCCCCCCATGAATTGTCTCCTTCGGATGGTCATGTCGCACATCGACTCGGCACAGACCTATTTGCACTTTATACTGTTTTAACTGTTTCTAATTTTGTTTCTCTGGGTTGTCTAAATTTCTGTTGATTAGCTAATTAATTTATTGCATCGAATGGAAGTCGCATTCCCAATCTCGTTGTACCCCTGTACAATGACAATAAAGATATATTGAATTGTATAACATAAACAAATATAAAGCCAACTCTGCTCTGTTCAGGTCACAATTACAAAAAAAATCCCTTCTGTGTGATAATCTCACAGAATGCACTTCCACCCTGTGTCATCCTGACCCAAACACATTTGTCCAGGTTCAAATAATTAATGATGTAGAATGGATTCCAACAAGATTTCTGGTATGATAAGGACAGAAATACTACATAATAATGTTCCAAGATCAATAGGGTATTCATAGGGATTAAAGTCCTGCAAAGATCAACTAATCTTTAGAGAGCTTCATAGCTGAATGAGATGGAGACTTTCATTCACAGTAAATTGGCTTTCTGTCAATGCTACCTTAGTCTACCTTTCTCCTGGATGTTCCAAGGCAAGTCTGGTAAAGAACAAAGGGTGACCAATGATTGCTGTGAGGTAGTTGTGATATTGGGTTACAAAGGCAGAATTGAATCTGACCAGTGTATTTTCCCACCATTTCCATAACCACCCAATACAGTTATGGTGTGATGCTGGGGATAGTGCAAACCAAATTCACCATATTTTTAAGTGTTTTTGCATATAATTAATTGCAAGTTGATAACAGTGAAGGCAAAAATAGGAGTCAACCCTGCAAAACAGCAACAGAAAGTTACAAACAAAAACATGACCAGATAAAATCATGCCTATGTAAGTCACACACAACGTATTAGTTTCTACTAATGAGACAGATATTCCACGTTGCAAAATATAAACTCATATCTGTGGCCAATAATCATAATAGCATTGAGTGACTTTTCATAACTCGCATTGTGTCCTTGTAGATAGGGCACATTCAATAATTGTCAGTACAGGATGCATAATTTTTCAGAATCTCTATTCAATGCCTCCAATAGTTTGTTTTATGCTACATTTCATGTGCTAAACTTTGAAGATGTAAATTCTTGCTATTGTTTGCAATTTGCTCGTTCACATTAAGCATGGTCAAACATGTGAGCATAGCTCTTGTTCTCAAACCACTGGGGATAGTCTTTCGAAATCAATGACTGAGATATTGCTTTGGCAATATCTACTAATGGCACACAAAATTAATGTGCACCTAAAAACATCTGCCTGCACCTCGTTTGAATTTGGACCTTTACATTTGAATTTCATGAACATTTATCTCTATTCAATTAAAAGGAGCCATTATTGCAGGAAACTACTATAACATCAGTGTTGGGGAAGTTATTGGAAACCATTATTAGAAAAAAACACACCATTTGGAAAGACATTGATTAATCAAGGTGAAACAGTATGGATTTGTTGAAGGTAAATGGTATGTAGCTAACTTAATTGAATTCTAGACAAGGTGGCAGAGATTAATCAAAGTGTAGTGGATGTATATATGAACTTTTAGAAAGCACTCTGCAAAGAGTCACTGAGAAGACTTATTAAAGAGATTGGAAGCTTACAAAAGTAGAAATCATTGGCTTATTGATAAGGAATTATCTCAGTCGTAAGAAGCTGGCTAGGTATTTTACATTCCTATGTTTGTTTTCCCTTAATTAGTTTTGATTCCATTACTGTTTATAATTTTGATTTCTGATGTTGCCCTAGAATTATTAAGGTATTATCATGAAATTTGCGAATGATGGCAAATCTTGGCGCAACAGATATTGAGGAAGATGGGTCATTGAATTAAAGATGGTTCCGGGGCAGAGGCATGACAATTGGTACTCAATACAGAGCAGTCTAATGTGCTGAATATTTGGATGACTATTAAGAAAGGAAATATACTCTCAATGGCATGATTCGCAAATGTGCAATTAAGCAATGAAGCCTTGTAGTCCATGCACACAAATATTTTCATGTAACATTAAATGGATAATGTAGGTTATTATTTCATGTCATCACACAACTGTTTGCCAATAGCGAGTAATTTTTTGTGCCACGTCGTTGGCCTCTGCAAGATCCTTTACAGTGCATGTGTCACGCAGCATGTCACAGCTCAGGAGATGTTCCATAGTCTGGAGGCCCCGTCCGCACTCGCAGTCTGCCGCATCTTCAGTATATCCCCACTTCAGCATGTTCGATTTGCTCCTCCCCATGCCTGTCCGCAGTCTGGTGAATGTAGGTGAAATAGCATACTTCAAACATGCGCTTTTAAAGGAAGCATAGCATGAAAAAAGCAAAGCTATTGTGCAAAGAATTTATTCATCACTGGTTAGGACTCAGCAGGAGCATTAAATGAGGGGAATAAGGATATTGGCTATAAGAGAAGTTTGGAAAACAAATGGTACAGGAAAAAAAGGCAAAGCAGTGGAGGTTTTAATGTAATAAGAGCTTTTGATAAATCAGACAAAGGGATTCTCCCTGGTAAGCGGGTCAATAACCAAAGGTTAATTTTTAACCTTTAAAGGTTAACATTCTGTTCTAGAACAGAATTGAAAAGCTGTAATTTTGTTCTGTGCTCAATGGATATGTACCTTACCTGAAAAGGTAGTGTAATTCAATCCCTTAAATAAGTTTTAAAGATAATGAACTTACAGGGTTAAAATAAGTGCCATGGGGCTAAGCACGAATTTACTGGTTGTGAAAAATTGCAGCAGGATATTGATCGGTTGGCCAGGTGGGCTGAGGAATGGTTGATGGTATTTAATACAGAGAAATGTGAGGTGTTGCATTTTGGGAAGTCTAACATGGGCAGGACCTACACAGTGAATGGTAGGGCTCTGGAGAGTGTTGTGGAGCAGAGGGATCGAGGAGTGCAGGTGCATGGTTCCTTGAAGGTGGAGTCGCAGGTAGATTGGGGGTCAAAAAGGTTTTTGGTCATTGGCCCTCATCAGACAGAGTACTGAGTATAGATGTTGGGAGGTCATGTTGCAGTTAGATAAGACGTTGGTGAGACCGCATTTAGAGGACACCATGTTATAGGAATAATGTTGTCAAGCTGGAAATGGTACAGAGAAGATTTACGAGGATGTTGTCAGGACTCTAGGGTCTGAGTTATAGGGAGAGGTTGAGTAGCTGGCACTCTTTTCCTTGGAGCACAGGAGGATGAGGGGTGATTTTATAGAGGTGTATAAAATCATGAGAGGAATAGATCGGGTAGATACACAGAGTCTCTTGCGCAGAGTAGGGGAATCGAGGACCAGAGGACATAGGTTTAAGGTGAAGGGGAAACGATTTAAAAGGAATCTGATGGGTAACATTTTCACATCAAGGATGGTGGGTGTATGGAATGAACTGCCAGAGGAGAAAGTTGAGGCAGGGAATATCACAACATTTAAGAAACAGTTAGATAGGTATATGGGTAGTACATGTTTGGAGGGATTTGGGCCAAACGCTGGCAGGTGGGACTAGTTCAGCTGGGACATGTTTGCCGGTGTGGGCAAGTTGGGTCAAAGGGCCAGATTCCACGCTGTATGATTCTATAACACTATGAGCAAAAAGATGCATTATCTACGGCTGATATTTTGCTTTCCTATGTGATTCTATTGAACATCCATCCTGATATTTTTGGTGGCTTTAGTGTGATTTATTTGTTTCCTCCTTAGTTGCATTAATTTATATTGCAGTACTTCAATCACACTGAAGCACAACATAAGTGGGTCTCTTATTATTTATTCATGGCTTTGAAATTACACTGTCCAATATTAGTATATGAATACATAATACATTTGTATAAAATCCCTTTATTCATTATTTTAATGGCGGCATCGAAATGATAAAAAAAATCCAGACAATAGTTTCTAGGTTGATCATGTTTAAGGTTATAAGTCAAAGTTCCTAGAACGCCAATTAACTTATTATTTAATTCCCACAGAAGTAAAGTGAATTATATTTAAAATGAGCACTGTGCTAATATAACTGCAGTGATACAAACAGCTAAACCTTTGAAGTGACATTTGCAAACTCTGGCAATTGCATATCTCAGTGAAGAACCAAGTCTGCTAAAAAAAATTCACTGTAACTTTATTTTATCAGTAAAGAATAAAAGCTTTGTTGTTATTATTTGTTTGTCTTGGACATGAAAACCATTTCATTTCATGTATAATCTCTGCAAGGGACAATTTTCTTTATATACAATAGTGTAAAATTATGATGGCTTTTATTTGTAAAATTTGGCTTCATTGCAGATATTGTTTGAGATTACAGATGCCAAATTGGTTTCCATACAAAAATGGTGCACACAAGCACATTTCTAGTGTGGGGTGCCTTTAGTTGCTATTACTGGTCAGAGTGGTATTCTGTGCACAAAATATGTCGGCTAGAATTGTGCAGAATGGGCAGTTGTACCATCAATCAGTGCTGCACACCCATTCATAACCTCAAACAAACCTCTTCAGCAGCAGGAGAGAGTTCCCACAAGTACCTGTTGAAGAGATGCCACCCATTCCTTCTCTCCTAGAGATGCTGCCTGTCCCGCTGAGTTACTCCAGCATTTTGTATCTATCTTCAGTTGAAGAGATCAGTTGCCTTTCAGCCTCTTCAATTCTACAACACTTTGGTGCTTTCAAAGTTGTCCCAGGTTCAGAGGACCACAGAATGAGATATGGCAGGTGCTGAATGAACCGACAGAAGCTCCTGCACAAAACCGTTGTTCCAGTTCCTGGATACATTAATAGGAATCCACTCACCGTGGCCTCGAGACTTTATATGTGTGGATTCGTCCAAACTGGACCTGCAATGATTTGCAACACCCTGCAGTTTACCATCTGCTGTTTCATAAGGGAGGTCACGGAGTTCCATTCCAGGAGTGCTGCCTTCATTTCATTCTCTCTTGCAGTACATGGCTTCAAAGTTTTCAGGTTTTTCTACAGTAATGATGTTTTTGACTGCACATGTGCCACTTGGCTGTGTTACTTATTAACTCCGTGACATACCACTTGGGATTCTATGTCCAGCTGAAGTGTGACCAGACAAAGTGTTTCAGACAGGGCACTGCCAGTTCTCCGGAAAGCTGTCATGATTACTTCATTCTATGTCTGTCTGCTGTATCGTCTGCAGTTGAAACGCTGTCAAAAACCAAAGGATGGCTACTGGGGGCCAAAGGCTATGTACTAACAACATAGCCCTTAACTCTATCACACTGCCCACACGTATGGGTAATGTACATTCAATGAATGCCATGCTGTCATACAAAATGTGATATAAGACGCCACTGACATGCCGAAACAATGCTCCTGCTGCCTGAACCACTCAAGAGAAGGTCTAAAATGCTCAACAGTGTTATGATTTACTGAGCCGAATGCTATACGGCATCTTCATCATGAAGGGTCAACCTTTGCCATCAGCTAACAAATGAAGGAACCAAGGGGAAGAGCAAGAGATAAGCCAGGCAGCTCTTGTCGAGCTTGGCTAGTCTTCACCAACTCATCCAAATAGTGACAGATAAGCACAGCCCTGTCAGAGATCATTATACCATTCGATGAAGTGAAAAGTCAAAACACGCCACAAAAATAACAATTTTACAATTAACAATTAACAAAATTAACCCCGTGGCATGGTGGCACTATGGTGGAATTGCTGCCTCACAGCACCAGAGACCCGGGTTAGATTCTGACTACAGGTGCTGTCTGTACGCTCTCCCTGTGTTTGCCTGGGTTTTCTCTGGGTGCTCCGGTTTCCTCCCACATTCTAAAGACATACAGGTTTGCAGGTTAATTGGCTTCGGGTAAAATTGTAAATCATCCTTAGTGTGTAGGATAGTGTTAGTATATGGGGATGTAGGATTCATGTAGGTTTAATGTAAACGAATGCATGATGGTTGGCATGGTCGGTGGAACAAAGGACCAGTTTTCATGTTACATCTCTCCATGATACCATAATATGATGCATTGAGCGAATCCAACAGTGCAAGTGTTATGATTCATATTTGAAAATGCATTCATTGGCCTTGATACTAGTGTGAGATGATTAAACTTTGCATAAAACTGCATCTGAGTCATTGCCAATTAATTCCTGATATTGCTCTCAGTGGAAATTGGAGTTCTCTCTATTTCCAAGGCTCCAATGTATCATCTGAAAAGTGTGGAGCCTGCTGTCTCTTGTTCAGTGCCATTGTTGAAGTTGTTACAACAATCTCATGCTGCATATCCTTTACAAGAGGCACAAATTGGCTTTAAATACCACAAGCTATCTTTAGCCAATGCTTACCACTTAGGATAATGGGTGTCTTGCTGAGGTAGTCAGGCAATAAATAGCACAGTTAATCTGCCTGCACAGAGCAATTGTATGAATGAGCAAATGGGCTGTCTGCACAAAACTGTATCAGAAACAATGGGCATAAATTAATTGCCAACTGCAATCTCTGCACCAATTTCAGGGGTTATTGCATTCAGCCCCTTTGATTCTCCTTATTTGACAAATTGACAGAAGATTTATGCCTTTCTACCTTGAACAATATCTAAACAAAAACATTTCTAACCTCACTCTGAACCCTTCGATTAAAATTAATTGCTGTAGAAGGACTCACTCTATAAATGCATTGTAATCACCACTACCATTTCGAGCAGTTAATTCATAATGCAAGCAACCTGTGACTGACAAGATTTATTGTCCTGACATGCAACCCAAATCAGGAGGCTTAGAAGCTGTAAAATCTCATTCCATCAAGTGCTGTGTTGGAGGAATTTAAAATTAAACAAAAATAGAACTAGTGGTTATTTTGTGCCAATCTAGTTACCCATACTCCTGTTGGTACTAGAAGAAAATAGCTCATAAAAAAACATTCTGACATTCAGAAATTCAAATTAGACTCCTTCTGGAAAATATTAGTTAAAATATATACTTTTCGTACATATAACTGACTAGTCACTCATTCAATAGAGCAAGGCAGCAATTCACGAGCATAACTGAATTACAATGTTATTGCACTTCTTTTAAAATATTCTCTTACTTTAATGTGCTCTATGTGTGTGCCTATTTTTGTGCTCTCTTAAACCATTCTAATCCTCTGCCTCACTTGCAGGGTCCAAAACCAATGTATTTAGGTAAGGGAACAGATTAAGGCTTTAAAAATCCAAAACCCGAATACTGCCAGCTTCAAACCAAGCTACTTTAGGCTTTAAAGGAGGTGGGCCAGAAGGAAAGGGCGAGCTCTCTGGAAGCAGGTTGTGCAGTTAAACATCTTAACATAGCGGCACTTTGATGCAGCAGTAAAGTTGATGCCTTAGTGCGCCAGAGACCTGGGTTTGATCTGGACTATGGGTGCTGTCTGTACGAAGTTCTACTTTTCACCGCGTGGGTTTTCTCTGGGTGCTCCGGTTTGCTGCCACATTTCAAAGACAGGTGTGTAGGTTAATTGGCTTCTGTAAAATGTCCCGAGTGTGTAGGATAGAACAAGTGCACGGGTGATCGTTGGTCAGCGTGGGCTCAGTGGGCTGAAGTGCCCGTTTCCACACTGCGTCTCTAAACTAAACTAAACCTCAGATTTAACCTTGATTTTAAATTTTGGTTGAGCAACTAAAGGATTCCAATTTTTTCTAGGTTTCATGAAGAATCATGAAACTAACCAATCCTTCAACCAGACCATATTTGCAACATAATCTACTTGTTCACCAAGGTCATGATCCCTTTCCTTTCCTGCATTTTACCCTTCCCATCTATCACTCCTTTTGTCCTGCAATCCTTTCAATCACTTCCTGAATCTTCAGATCTGGATTTCCTCCAACTTTATTGTCTCAATGTCTCTATAACGGAGTACAGATAGAAACGAGGGTTCTTCATTCGTAAAAGAAGTTAAATTGTGCAATTTTTCTTACACTGGGCATTCTCTGCAGAAACATATAGCTCTTCGAAGATTCTGAACTGAAATATGGCAACATGCAGAATTCAGTGTACAACTACCTAACATTGACCTGCGTGGGTTTTCTCCGAGATCTTCGGTTTCCTCCCACACTCCAAAGACGTACAGGTATGTAGGTTAATTGGCTGGGTAAATGTAAAAATTGTCCCTAGTGGGTGTAGGATAGTGTTAATGTTCGGGGATCGCTGGGCGGCGCGGACTTGGTGGGCCGAAAAGGCCTGTTTCCGCGCTGTATATATATGATATGATATGATATGATATTATGTATTAACATTCCCAATGCTTACAATGTTCCACTGACCAAGTCCTTAATACTTCACACTCTCTGCCCCCTCTCTACTTCCCAACTGTGGCCTATCACACTGCCACTCTCACCCCCTCCCCTCCACCACCATCTCACTGAACAATTCCAAACCTGATTTTTCCGATCTCCACTTTTTAACATATCCTCTGCCCCTCCAATTCTCTCTCTAAGCTCCTTTCCCTTTCCCCACATATTGGTTTAACAAGGAAAGACACAAAATTATGGAGTAACTCAGCGGGTCAGGCAGCATCTCTGTAGAACATGGATAGGTGATGTGTCAGGTTGGGACCTTTCTTCAGACACCCAATTTGGAATTCATCTTCTTTTAGTCCAGTAAATATATATTTTATGTATAAAATTAATCCCACTTGAATCTACAAAATGTTTTGCACATGTGGCAATTTGAACAACATTTCTTGTTTTTAGGCAGGGCCTGTGTTTTTCCCATCATGAGTCAAACACAGAGTTTGCAGTTGCTGCATCATTACTGTGCTGATGCCCAAGAAAATTGTTCATTTTTAACAAGCCTCTACCCATGGCCGTCAGAGAAAAGATTGGCACGGATGTGAGCAAAAATTGAGATATGGAGGTTGAGATGGGCGGCACTGTTGAGTGCATCAAAGTCCAACGTGCATGACGACCACCAATGTGATTTAATGCTCCAGTGGAGTATCATGCTGCAAGCATGACATCTACACATTAGTCATGTCCATACATCATTGTCAGGAATGGGCTGATCAGCCTGACGGAGATCACAGCATAATCCCCTGAGGTGCATTATTACTGTGTAACATAGGTAAGTTGTCATCACCATGGGGATACCCAGCGCAAAGATACTGAGCAAAGGAAACTGCCTAACTGATGATAAACCCCAAGCAATTATAGTTATTTTAAGTTTAGGGGGACCAGGTATTGGAATCAATTCTGAGCGATAATATCAATATCAATATATTCCAATATATTCCTTTATTTGTCCCACACCGGGGAAATTTACAGTGTTACAGCAGCAAAGTGGATAGCAAGAGACATTCATTATAAATAAAAATAAAGGTAAGGATAATTGTCATCATTTACTGTGTTTTTCCCTTACTGTTACTGTTTACTGGTCTGTTGACTGGTCTGCTGGGAGTAGCGCTGGTTGTGCAGTCTCACAGCAGCGGGAAGGAAGGACCTCCGATATCTCTCCCTCACACACTTGGGTGTGAAGGAGCTACTCAGTGCAGTGACAGTGTCCTGCATGGGGTGGGAGTCGTTGTCCAGCAGCGATGTTATCTTTGCCATCATTCTCCTCTCTCCCACCACCTGTACTGAGTCGAGGGGCAACCCAGGACAGAGCTTGCCTTCCTGTTATTAACTTGTTAAGCTTGTTATTAACTTAATTTAAAAAGAAATTATCAATGTATCATAATGATAATCAAATAAAATAGCATGGATTTCTTCAGGGAAGAATAGATTGAAATTTTTGAGGAGGTAATAAAGAGGTTCAATGAGAGTAATGCAGGGATGTTAGGGGAAATTAAGGAATTTGATTTCAGGGGGACATTCAGGGTGTCTATTCTGTTGGACAAAAGAAGACAAATGGAATATGAATCAAATTAAATTCAGCACTCTAGCATTCAACAGATACAATTAGGCAACTGAACCATCTCTCTCCAGTTAGCGAGTAGTCCTGACACCCATATACCTTTGAATTACCTTTAATCAGACTTTTTTTTGCAGTAAACATTATACCCTTGATCCTGTATCGGTACACTGTGGACGGCTTGATTGTAATCATGTACAGTCTTTTCATTGACAGGATAACACGAAACAAAAAACTTTCCTCTGTACCTCAGTGCCTGTGATAATAAACTTAACTAACATAGAAACATAGAAACATAGAAACATAGAAACATAGAAAATAGGTGCAGGAGTAGGCCATTCGGCCCTTCGAGCCTGCACCGCCATTCAATATGATCATGGCTGATCATCCAGCTCAGTAACCTGTACCTGCCTTCTCTCCATACCCCCTGATCCCTTTAGCCACAAGGGCCACATCTAACTCCCTCTTAAATATAGCCAATGAACTGGCCTCAACTACCTTCTGTGGCAGAGAATTCCACAGACTCACCGCTCTCTGTGTGAAGAAATGTTTTCTCATCTCGGTCCTAAAAGACTTCCCCCTTATCCTTAAGCTGTGACCCCTGGTTCTGGACTCCCCCAACATCGGGAACAATCTTCCCGCATCTAGCCTCTCCAACCCCTTAAGAATTTTATATGTTTCTATAAGATCCCCCCTCAGTCTTCTAAATTCCAGCGAGTACAAGCCTAGTCTATCCAGTCTTTCTTCATATGAAAGTCCCGCCATCCCAGGGATCAATCTGGTGAACCTTCTCTGTACTCCCTCTAAGGCAAGAACGTCTTTCCTCAGATTAGGAGACCAAAACTTCACACAATACTCCAGGTGCGGTCCCACCAATGCCCTGTACAACTGCAGTAGAACCTCCCTGCTCCTAAACTCAAATCCTCTTGCTATGAATGCCAACATACCATTCGCTTTCTTCACTGCCTATGTTGGCATTCATAGCACGACACCCAGGTCACGTTGCATCTCCCCTTCTCCTGCTTTCCAGATAAAACACATTGACTGGTTCTCCCTTATCCACTCTACTAGTTACATCCTCGAAAAATTCTATAAGATTCGTTTGACATGATTTGCCTTTTGTAAATCCATGCTGACTTTGTCCGATGATTTCACCACTTTCCAAATGTGATGCTATCACATCTTTAATAACTGACTCTAGCATTTTCCCCACTACCGATGTTAGGCTAACTGGTCTATAATTCCCCGTTTTCTCTCTCCCTCCCTTTTTAAAAAGTGATGTTACATTAGCTACCCTCCAGTCCTCAGGAACTATTCCAGAATCTAAAGAGTTTTGAAAAATTATCACTAATGCATCCACTATTTCTGAGGCTACTTCCTTAAGCACTCTGGGATGCAGCCTATCTGGCCCTGGGGATTTATCTGCCTTTAATCCATTTAATTTACCTAACACCACTTCACTTTATGAAGCCTTAACATAACTTCTGTAGACTTGTATTCAACTCTTCTGACTGTCCATTCAAGTATGTCATTAATTTTCACACTTTTTACAGAAAAAAATGGCATGCTTGCTTTCTAATTCTGCATCTACAAATTTTATGCCATTAATTAATGACTAAGCTTGTCTTACATAATATATTATATGTAGTTATCACTATAAATTTCATTTGCCAATTATCCACCAGGTAGGATAATTGATCTTAATAATTCCATACTTAATTTTACTATATAGATAGTTCTGCTTTAATGCGTGGTTCCATAACGTTAAATATACTTAATATTTTAAATATCTTAAATATACTTGGACCATCTCTGACATCTCCCTACCGTTTCTGGATCTCACCATCTCCATCACAGGAGGCAGACTAGTGACCGACATCTACTACAAACCCACTGACTCTCATAGCTAGCTTGACTACACTTCTTCCCACCCTGTTTCCTGTAAAAAGTCTATCCCCTACTACCAATTCCTCCGTCTACGCCGCATCTGCGCCCAGGATGAGGTGTTCCATACTAAGGCATCGGAGGTGTCCTCATTCTTTTTTTTAGAAATTGGGGTTCCCCTCTTCCATTATAGATGAGGCTCTCACTAGGGTCTCCTCAATATCCCGCAGCTCCGCTCTTGCTCCCCCTCCCCCCATTCGTAACAAGGATAGAGTCTCCCTTAACCTCATCTTCCACCCCATCAGCCGTCGCATACAACAAATCATCCTCCAACATTTCTGCCACCACCAACGGGGTCCCACTACTGGCCACATCTTCCCATCTCCTCCCCTTTCTGCTTTCCACAGAGACTGTTCCCTCCGAAACTCCCTGGTCCACTCGTCCCTTCCCACCCAAACCGCCCCCTCCCCAAGTACTTTCCCATGCAACCGCAGTAGATGCAACACCTGCCCCTTTACCTCCCTCCTTGACTCCATCCAAGGACCAAATAGTCTTTCCAGGTGAGACAGAGGTTCACCTGCACCTCCTCCAACCTCATCTATTGTATCCGCTGTTCCAGATGTCAACTTCTCTACATCGGTGAGACCAAGCGCAGGTTCGGCGGTCATTTCGCTGAACACTTCCGCTCAGTCCAACTCAACCAACCTGATCTCCCAATCTTCAACTCCCCCTCCCATTCCCAATCTGACCTTTCTGTCCTGGGCCTCCTCCATTGTCAGAGTGAGGCCCAGCGCAAATTGGAGGAACAGCACCTCATATTTCGCTTGGGCAGTTTACATCCCAGCGGTATGAACATTGACTTCTCCCACTTCAAGTAGTCCCTGCTTCCCCTCTCTATCCCCTCCCCCTTCCCAGTTCTCCCACTATTTTTCCTGTCTCCGACCACATCCTATCTTTGTCCCACCCCTTCCCCTGACATCAGTCTGAAGAATAGTCTCGACCCGAAACGTCACCCATTCCTTCTCTCTTGAGATGCTGCCTAACCCGCTGAATTACTCCAGCATTTTGTGTCTGCGTTCCATAACGTTAATTGGATTTGATGTAATTGATGAATTTGGGAATACTATCTGTGTTACAGGGGTCAAATTGGTTATGGTATGTGTAGGAGCCATTTTGCGTTTATTAGTTATTTTAGTATATTATATTATTTTGTATCATGCTGTATTATTTTGGGTACTAAAAGGTTAATATTATGCATACGTATGGGCTGGGCGGAGCCAGAGAGCTTTCAGCTCCGACATATTTGTGCAGGTCATGAGAAGAAGTGACTGATAGATCAGCCAGAAGAAGCTGCCAATAAAATCGACGAAAATAACCTGCTGATAGAAGATCAGCAAGAAATATCTGCTGGAGATAAGATCTGGCAGTTTTGTATAAGTTACGTAGAATACGGTAGGACATTAGATTTTTACCAAACTAATCAATAACAAGTTGATGACAAGAGATATGCCAATATGTTATATTGTAACTTCAAATAAACGACTAACTTCAAATGAAACGTTGTGGAGATCTCTGCTGTTGATTGTTTGCATCAAGAAAATATTGTTCCAACTATCCTACGTCAATGGCAGCTTTGGAGCTTGATAAGAAAGACGAGAAGCTGGCCGTAATAGTATGATTTTGATCAAAAACTAAGGAACCATTCAAAAGTTACTTTAGAAATTGACAAGCAGCAAAAAAGTTGTCCTGTGTGAAAAACTGTTTCTATGTAATCTCCTGCAGTAATCAGACACTACTGTTTCTTAAGAAGGCAACTGTTGTTTTCACCAGAGTGCCCTTTCAAAGTGACAAGCAACAAGCAAGTGCTGGACAAACTCAAAGGGTTAGGCAGCATCTGGGCAAAGAATAGAGAGGCGATGTTTCAGGTTGGGACCCTTCTTCACACTGATTGTTTACTCTATTAAAGAATGTAACATGCATTGTTACATTCTTGTTATTTCTTGTTACATTGTTACATGAATTCTTGTTACATTGTTACATGAATCTAACATGTATTGTTAGCTTGCATTGTAACAAAAATAAATTTACAGCCATTAAAAAGTCCTTTACTTTTGAAAATCCTGGGGGAAAAATAATTTTGTTATTGGAAGTTTGAAACTCTTTAGCCCCTAACTCCCCAAGGCTGATTTTATAATGCAATTTTCTGTAACAGGAGGCTTCTGAGGAATACAATATTTGCATCACAGCAGAATTACCCATGTTTACTTTTACTGCTTGTTATACAATCTTCCGAAAGTGGGAAAGACTTCAATTTGTAATGACCTACTTCATGTCATCTATTAATCAAAAAAATCTAAGTATTAGCCTCATAAAACTTGACTTCAGAGAATCTATCCTTATTCCTCAAAAGTGCATTCCACTTCCCAATTTTGGTAATATGTTATACAGTTTCAAATCCTACTCTGGAGTCACTTGACTATAAATAAGAAGCGATTGGTCTGGAATTGTGTAAAAAAAACCTTTGAAAGGTCTAGGCGACCATATCATAAATAATGCCATTAATTCTCAATAGTTAATTCTATGTATACAATTGCCAAGAGTCACAATTATCAATTAGCTTTCTCTCCTCCAAAATCAGTGTTACCCTTTTCTTCAAAAATTACTGTCACAATGCGCTGCAAAGACAAATTGGAAATTATGCTTTAAACCAATTTTAATTGGACTTCAATTTCCAGAGTCTGTTTACATGCACTAAATGTCTCCTATGTGTACTTATTCTGAAAATATAAAGGAGTTATCGTTGTTCATTGATTTGCTTCAAGTTAATACCCTTTGCCAGGTAGACCATTCCTTGGTATTTTTCTTTTCAAGGTAACATATATTTGTATCAGTTCTCAAAAATAAACTGGAATTCTTGAAGGTAAATCAATATTAGACTAATGGGAGATATGGTGGATTCACAACAGAAAAAGTAGACAAACTCCTACATCTACACCTCTATTTACTTAAAAGAAAAAATGAATTTGGATAGATTAGAAAGGAGAAGCTTATGATCAATTCCAAAAGCTCAGCATTGCAACAAAAAAAAATGGCTTTGGTAAAATTGTAAATTGTCCTTAATGTCTAGGATAGTGCAGGTAAACAGGATGATCGCTGGTCGGCACTGACTCGGTTGGCCGAATAACCTGTTTCCATGCTGTATCTCAAAAGTCTAAAGAATAGGTACATTGGCGACAAATATCACTGAAACTATTTGTTAAAATATTTTTGTTTTAAATACATATCACTAAAATTAAAATTTTCTATTTGAATGTATTTAACTCCGATCCGATATCCATTTCAAATCTTAACAATTTTCTTTGAGTTCGTGTGGCCAAGTTATCGATATCAATGAAAAACATTAGTACGTTGAACTACAGCTCCTGGAGAAACCACTCCTATCTTCATATCATATCATATCATATATATACAGCCGGAAACAGGCCTTTTCGGCCCACCAAGTCCGTGCCGCCCAGCGATCCCCGTACATTAACACCATCCTACACCCACTAGGGACAATTTTTACATTTACCCAGCCAATTAACCTACATACCAAAATATACCATTATATATCCTCAGAAGCAAATTATTTATTCATTCCGTGTTCAAAGCAGACTTCCAAATGCAACTTGATTACATTCTTTTTTGAAAGTCTGGATATTGAAATTTAAGCACTTGACACAGTCTTCATTTAATCCAAGGAAGGTTGGTCGGCTGTGATCCTGTTCCACTGAAGCCACACTGGCTGCTGTTTGCTGGTTGTTGTGAGATTAATGAAGGTTACTGAATGTTTAATTGCCTATGTCCTTTTGAAAATGTACCTCGACATTGCTTGTCTAAAGGCTACTGGCATTCAGTGTCCAGTTACTCCCTCATATTGATTGTCAGGGCCTCATAAATCCTTCCCAGTTTTGTTGGATTAATAGCATTTATCCCAAGGGATTGTTTTCTTTCTTTTTTTTTTGCATGCTGTCATTGCTATCCTTTTCCTCATAAGTTGGCCTTCCTTGCAGTCATACGCCTTAGATATACCCTGTGGACAATGGTTAAATCATAATTCTCTCCTGTTGTCACAGAAATTGCTTCCAGCTCCAGTGTGTCCATAAATATTCCTGTTTATGACTTGAATACTTGGCAGTGTCTGGCTCTTCAGAAAGTGCAGTTGAGCACATTTTCTGAACAAAGGAGCAGAAAAACATCTGTCTTTTTAAGCTTTTGCTAAAATCAGGTGCTTCAGGCTACACATCCATAATCATAAAAGATGGACAAAATGTGAGTCATGACTCAGTGATTTTATACCATGCGAATTGAACTTTTTTTCATGATCTCCTCAATGTTGTAAGAGCAATTGCATATTAATAAGTCCTTATCCCATAGAGTTCAGCATCTAAATGTTTCTTGGAGAGTTGTGGATTCTTTCTAAATCCTTTAGACTTTAGAGGTACAGCATGGAAACAGGCCCTTCGGCCCACCGAGTCCGTGCCGACCGGCGATCACACCGTATACTAGCACCATCCTACACATTCGGGACAATTTATAATTTTGCTGAAGCCAATTGACCGACAAGCCTATACACCTTTGGAGTGTGGGAGGAAACTGGAGCACCCAGAGAAAACCCACACAGTCACTGGGAGAACATACAAACTCCGTACAGACAGCACCCATAGTCTGATTGAACCAGAGCTCTGGCGCTGTAAGGCAGCAAATCTACCACTGCGCCACCGTGCTGCACGTATTCTTTTGGGGTAACTTTAACTTGTTCGCCAAATTGTTGCCACCAGCATTATTTAAGTAAATAGGCAGTTTTTGGTTTGGATACTTGATTATTATATTAATGCATAACATCATATTAACTTTGCAGTGTATGTATGAATCTCATGTTTCTCTCATATGAAGCCAAGGATTGACTGACAGAACACCAACTCAATCTTTAAACTATATTTCATTAACCACGGTGTTCTGTTTACTTTAGAATCATGGAAGGGTTAAACTACAATGTGCAGTTACTCTGTGGTTAAGAATGATGGGGGAAACATTGGATGGTGCAACAGTAACAGTGCATCTGGGAAAGGAAAGTATTTTGGGACACTGAATAGGTAAAATGGAAACCTAATCAGATTTAGACCAAGGGCTCATTTAAATGAATGATGTAAATAGGCTTCATGTGGACTCTGCACATTGCCATCGTATTGACAAGGCTTGACGCTGACAGAGACCAGCTTCTTCCACCTAAATTGCTTCATGTATCTTTCAAACAAATACCAACATTGAACCACCACAATTCCACTAGCCTTTCACACCACGATCCTAAGGTAAAAGGAAGGAGGAAAGAATTGCCTGTGGCCCACTAGAAGCTTAAAAATCTGTGACATGGCTTTGGAATTTGGTGAGGCCTTTACGTATCTTCTGGCTTCACTTTCAGAAAGTTTATGGCATGAGACAATAAGCTTTATGGGCCCATAGGGTCATTGGGCTATACAGCATGGAAGTAGGCCCTTGTCCATGCTGACCAAGTTGACATTCTTGGCTAGTCTCATTTGCCTATACAGCATAAAAATTAAGGAGAGGAAGTATAACATAGCAAAGAAGAGTGGGAAGACAGAGGATTGGGACTCTTTTAAAGAGCAACAAAAGTTAACTAAAAAGGCAATACGGGGAGAAAAGATGAGGTACGAGGGTAAACTAGCCAATAATATAAAGGAGGATAGCAAAAGTTTTTTTAGGTACGTGAAGAGGAAAAAAATAGTCAAGGCAAATGTGGGTCCCTTGAAGACAGAAGCAGGGGAATTTATTATGGGGAACAAAGAAATGGCAGACGAGTTAAACCGTTACTTTGGATCTGTCTTTACTGAGGAAGATACACACAATCTCCCAAATGTTGTAGGGGCCGGAGAACCTAGGGTGATGGAGGAACTGAAGGAAATCCACATTAGGCAGGAAATGGTTTTGGGTAGACTGATGGGACTGAAGGCTGATAAATCCCCAGGGCCTGATGGTCTGCATCCCAGGGTACTTAAGGAGGTGGCTCTAGAAATAGTGGAAGCATTGGAGATCATTTTTCAATGTTCTATAGATTCAGGATCAGTTCCTGTGGATTGGAGGATAGCAAATGTTATCCCACTTTTTAAGAAAGGAGGGAGAGAGAAAACGGGTAATTATAGACCAGTTAGTCTGACATCAGTGGTGGGGAAGATGCTGGAGTCAATTATAAAAGACGAAATTGCTGAGCATTTGGATAGCAGTAACAGGATCATTCCGAGTCAGCATGGATTTACGAAGGGGAAATCATGCTTGACAAATCTACTGGAACTTTTTGAGGATGTAACTAGGAAAATTGACAGGGGAGAGTCAGTGGATGTGGTGTACCTCGACTTTCAGAAAGCCTTCGACAAGGTGCCACATAGGAGATTAGTGGGCAAAAATAGAGCACATGGTATTGGAGGTAGGGTACTGACATGGATAGAAAATTGGTTGACAGACAGAAAGCAAAGAATGGGGATAAATGGGTCCCTTTCGGAATGGCAGGCAGTGACCAGTGGGGTACCGCAAGGTTCGGTGCTGGGACCCCAGCTATTTACGATATACATTAATGACTTAGATGAAGGGATTAAAAGTACCATTAGCAAATTTGCAGATGATACTAAGCTGGGGGGTAGTGTGAATTGTGAGGAAGATGCAATAAGGCTGCAGGGTGACTTGGACAGGTTGTGTGAGTGGGCGGATACATGGCAGATGCAGTTTAATGTAGATAAGTGTGAGGTTATTCACTTTGGAAGTAAGAATAGAAAGGCAGATTATTATCTGAATGGTGTCAAGTTAGGAAGAGGGGATGTTCAACGAGATCTGGGTGTCCTAGTGCATCAGTCACTGAAAGGAAGCATGCAGGTACAGCAGGCAGTGAAGAAAGCCAATGGAATGTTGGCCTTCATAACAAGAGGAGTTGAGTATAGGAGCAAAGAGGTCCTTCTACAGTTGTACCGGGCACTGGTGAGACCGCACCTGGAGTACTGTGTGCAGTTTTGGTCTCCAAATTTGGGGAAGGATATTCTTGCTATTGAGGGCGTGCAGCGTAGGTTCTTGGTTAATTCCCGGAATGGCGGGACTGTCGTATGTTGAAAGGCTGGAGCAATTAGGCTTGTATACACTGGAATATAGAAGGATGGGGGGGATCTTATTGAAACATATAAGATAATTAGGGGATTGGACACATTTGAGGCAGGAAACATGTTCCCAATGTTGGGGGAGTCCAGAACAAGGGGCCACAGTTTAAGAATAAGGGATAGGCCATTTAGAACGGAGATGAGGAAGAACTTTTTCAGTCAGAGAGTGGTGAAGGTTTGGAATTCTCTGCCTCAGAAGGCAGTGGAGGCCAGTTCGTTGGATGCTTTCAAGAGAGAGCTGGATAGAGCTCTTAAGGATAGCGGAGTGAGGGGGTATGGGGAGAAGGCAGGAACGGGGTACTGATTGAGAGTGATCAGCCATGATCGCATTGAATGGGGGTGCTGGCTCGAAGGGCTGAATGGCCTACTCCTGCACCTATTGTCTATTGTCTATTGTCTATTGCCTGCATCTGGCGATTGTGCTCTAAACTATTCCTATCCATATATCTTTTGAAAGTCGCAATTGTATCTGCTTCTATAGCAACATTTGGACAGGTATATGGATAGGATAGGATCAGAGGGATATGGGCCAAATGCAGGCAAGTCGGACTAGTGCAGATGGGGTATGTTAGTCGGCGTCGGCTAGTTGGGCTGAAGAGCCAATATAACTATATAACTATATAACAATTGAGCCTATATAACTCAAGACCGCAAGGCCTGGCAGCATCCCAGTGAATCTCTTCTGCATCCTTGCCAATCTAATGACATCCTTTCTATAGTTGGGCAATCAGAACTGCACAGAGTCTCCATGAGAGGACTCGCCAATGACTAGTACACCTGTATTACGATGTCTCAACTTTTTTATCTAATATTCTTCCCAATAAATGCAAAAGTGCCACACACTTTCTTCATCACTCTGTCAACCTGTACGGCCTTTTGCAGGGAATCATAGACCTCTCCTCAATCTCTCTGCTCCACTCTCCAGGGCTCTATCATTTATTGTATAAGCCCTGCCCCAGTTTGATATACCAAAGTACAACAACTCACAATTGTTAACTGTGGAAAAGAGTTAAAGTCCTTATGCAATTCCTTGGCCCACCTTCCCAATTTATCTAGATCCTGCTGTAAACTTATATATCAAAGAGTCATAGAGTCATAGAGTGATACAGTGTGGAAACAATAGATTGTCATAGAGTCATAGTTTGATACAGTTCGGCTCAACTCGCCCACACCGGCCAACAATGTCCCAGCTACCCTAGTCCCACTTGCCTGCGCTTGGTCTACAACCTTCCAAACCTGTCCTATCCATGTACCTGTCCAACTGTTTCTTAAATGATGGGATAGTCCCAGCCTCAACTACCTCCCCTGGCAGCTTGTTCCATACACTCACCAGCCTCTGTGTGAAAAAGTTACCCCTCGGATTCCTATTAAATCTTTTCCCCCTCACCTTGAACCTATGTCCCTTGTCCTCGATTTCCCTACTCTGGGTAAAAGACTCTGCGCATCTACCCGATCTATTCCTCTCTTTCAGATCTCCCCTCATCCTCCTCCACTCCATGGAATAGAGACCCAGCCTACTTAACCTCTTCCTATAGCTCACACCGTCTAGTCCTGGCAACATCCTCGTAAACCTTTTCTGAACCCTTTCAAGCTTGACAAAATCTTTCCTATAACATGGTGCCCAGAACTGAACACAATATTCTAAATGCAGTCTCACCAATGTCTTATACAACTGCAACATGACCTCCCAACTTCTATACTCAATACTCTGACTGATGAAGGCCAAAGTGCCAGAAGCCTTTTGACCACCTTATTTATCCTTCCTCACTGTGCACTATACCACAAATTTGACTTACCCATCGGTAAATCAATTAACAATGTTAACTCCATTGTCATCCAAATTGTTAATGTGGATATTAATGATGCTGAGGACTAGCCTCTTCTGGCCTATCTGCCGGTTAAAGGGATCAGAGCAGCATCTGAAGGAGGTGGTGCTGTTACACAACATAGCCTCACTGGATGATCCCCCAAGGGCAGCACGGTGGCGCAGCGGTAGTGTTGCTGCCTTACAGCGAATGCAGCGCCGGAGACTCAGGTTCGATCCTGACTACGGGCGCCATCTGTACAGAGTTTGTACGTTCTCCCCGTGGCCTGCGTGGGTTTTCTCCGAGATCTTCGGTTTCCTCCCACACCCCAAAGACGTACAGGTATGTAGGTTAATTGACTGGGTAAATGTTTAAAACAATTGTCCCTAGTGGGTGTAGGACAGTGTTAGTGTGCGAGGATCGCTGGGCGGGGCGGACTCGGTGGGCTGAAGGGCCTGTTTCCGCGCTGTATCTAAATCAAATCAAATCAAGAATATCCTCTCTAAGCATTGCGGTTATGTCCTTCTGATCAAAAAGGCAACAGCCCCCCTTTCATACCTGCATCTCTAACACAGCAGCATCTGTACCCTGGAACATAGAGCTGCCAGTCCTGCCTTTCTCCCAGACATGGTCCTGTAATGGCTATAATGCCCCAGTCTCTTAATTCAAGGCATATCCTGAGATCATCCACCTCACCCGTTGAGCCACTGGCATTTAAATACAGTAAATCCAGTCTGAACCATCAGTCTTTCCTCTCGCTTTGCTTGTCTTCTCTGCTCATCTTGCTCTCTTTAGGAAATTTGCAAATAGATCTGATAAACCTGAACAAATCGGGTTCACATTCGGGGCAGTCTACCTGCATATGCATGTCCCTCTAACCTGCTTTCGGCTTCTTGAAAGTATTTATAAATCTATACCAAAATCTATACCAAATTTATAGATTTGGAGGAGTTGGCTGCGCCTAACGGCTGCGGCTCTCTGGCAGTCTGTTTGTCTTTTTTCTTTTTTTTTGTTTGTGTCGGTGTTGGGATGGTTTTTGTTTCTGTTTTTGGCTGTGTATGTGTGGTGGGGGAGTGGGGTGTGGGTGTGGGGTGTGGGGGTGGGGTGGGGCGGGGGAAACCTTTCTTTTATTAGGTCTCTTCCCCGGGGCGCAGCTCGCCCGCGGGGCCTTCCATCGCCGGCGCGGCTCGGCTGCGGGACTTAACATCGCCGGCGCGGCTCGGCCGCGGGACGTTTCAGTGCCTGGTGTGGCTCGGCTGCGGGACTTAACATCGCCAGCGCGGCTCGGCCGCGGGACGTTTCAGTGCCCGGTGCGGCTCGGCTGCGGGACTTAACATCGACAGCGCGGCTCGGCCGCGGGACGTTTCGGTGCCCGGCGCGGCTCGGCTGCGGGACTTAACATCACCAGCGCGGCTCGGCCGCGGGACGTTTCAGTGCCCGGTGCGGCTCGGCCGCTGGACTTAACATCGCCCAGTGCGGCTCGGCCGCGGGACGTTTCAGTGCCCGGTGCGGCTCGGCCGCTGGACTTAACATCGCCCGGTGCGGCTCGGCCGCGGGACGTTTCAGTGCCCGGTGCGGCTCGGCCGCGGGACGTTTCAGTGCCCGGTGCGGCTCGGCCGCGGGACGTTTCAGTGCCCGGCGCGGCTCGGCCGCTGGACTTAACATCGCCCGGTGCAGCTCGGCCGCGGGACGTTTCGGTGCCCGGTGCGGCTCGGCCGCGGGACGTTTCAGTGCCCGGTGCGGCTCGGCCGCGTGACGTTTCGGTGCCCGGTGCGGCTCGGCCACTGGACTTAACATCGCCCGGTGCGGCCGCGGGACGTTTCGGTGCCCAGGGCGGCTCGGCCGTGGGGCCTTGCGGGGGCTGTGCATGTCGTTTGCCTCGGTAGGGGTCGAGCTGCCTGTCCGTGGGTGCGGGGGGAAGAGAGGGGAAGTTTTGTTGCCTCCATCACAGTGAGGGGGTGTTTGGAGTCACTGTGATGGATGTTTGTGTTGGGGTCGGGTGTCCTGTGTTCTTTTCTTTTTTGCTGTGTTTTGTGTGACTGCTGAAATTTCGTTCGGTGTAAAAAGCCGAGTGACAATAAAGTGTTGTTATGTTATGTTATGTTATATCATTTGATCAAAAAGAATCAAGATACATAATCAATTAATATTATAGGCCAGCAGAGATAGTTTGTCCCCATAGTGTTTTAAAGTTAACGTATCTTGTCTTTTCATTCACAGTTAATAACTGAGTATTTCCATAATTTTTTGTTTCGAGCTTTTCAGCAGCTACTGTATTTCACTGCAGTATTTTGTATTTACTTAATCTATTGAATATTTCTCTCATAAATATATGAAGAGAAAAGAAAAAAAAAGAAAATAAAGGCAAATCTCTTGCAGAAAGAATTGGGGGAATAATATGGGGAACTATGAAATGGCAGCCTAACTTGATATATTATTTGGATCAACCAAGAATATAAGGTACTAGACCAAGTGGACCCGTTGGGCCCAAATCTCTCCTGCATTGGTGCAGCACCCTCTCCTCCACCACCCTCCCTCCCTCCTCCCTCCCCCTCCCTGCTCCACTCTCCCTCCCCTCCCCCTTATCCCCTCTCCCTCCCCTTCCCCCTCCTCCCCTCCGCTCTCCCCTCCCCTTCCCCCATTTCCTCCACCCCCTCCCTCCCTTCCCCACCCCCCCACACTCCATCCCGCTCAACCCCCCTTATCCCTCCTCCCTCCCTTCCCCTCCCTCCATCCCCCCTCCCTCTATCCCCCCTCGGAGATAGATTTAAACTTTAAAATGTGAATAGCTTTTAAAGTATAACATCAATTTCAATGAAAATTCTTCCATTAGTATAAAAGGGACGATGGTGAGTAAGGTGGGCCTAAAATTGTTGCGCTATTGTGTACTGTTTTGGCTGTAGTTCAGGAACAAACAAACAAACAAACGAGAGTTTTAGTATATAGATAGATGTGAGCCATAGATGGGGTAGACAGTCAACACTGTTATGGGAATAGCGCACCCGGTGGTGCAGTACCGGGGATATATTACCCATGAGGCTGTAGCCAAAGTGATCCTGAATTAAAATGGCTGAACCCAAGACTCGAGTGTAAAGCCTCTGTTTTGTTAGTGTGTTTCCTGTCTGTAACCTGCTACAGTACAGCTACACAACTAATTAACAGAGGCTTTACACTCGAGTCTTGGGTTCAGCCATTTTAATTCAGGATCACTTTGGCTACAGCCTCATGGGTAATATATCCCCGGTACTGCACCACCGGGTGCGCTATTCCCATAACACTGTTGGAGACATGTTGGACTCAGTGAAATAAGATGCCATGGAAGAATTTAATTTATGGCTATACATGTAAAGTTCCTGTACATATCTGTTTTGTAAATAAAGGGGGATGTTATGGGAATAGCGCACCCGGTGGTGCAGTACCGGGGATATATTACCCATGAGGCTGTAGCCAAAGTGATCCTGAATTAAAATGGCTGAACCCAAGACTCGAGTGTATTAGTTGTGTAGCTGTACTGTAGCAGGTTACAGACAGGAAACACACTAACAAAACAAACACCTCTTTCCCAGGATGGAAAGACTAGAGGACATAGCAAGGACAGAAAGATAAAATTTAAAGGAGATGTGCTGGACAAGTATATTTACACAGAGTGGTGGACATCTGGAACACTTTGCCAAGAATGGTGGTGATGTTGGTGTTTAAAAGGCTTTTTAGACAGGCACACGGATATGCAAGTAATAGAGTGATATGGATCACATGCAGGTAGAGAAGATTAGTTTAACTTGGCATCATTTTGGACGCAAACATTGTTGGTTAAAGGGTCTGTTCTTCTGCCCTATAATTCCACCTTTAAAAAAAAGAGAAAAAAAATATATAAACCAGTTAGCCTAATATCAGTAGAAGGGAAAATACAAGAGTCCATAATGAAAGATGTAATGATAGAGCGCTTGTAAAGGGCCATGAGGATCAGATAAAATCAACACTGGTTTATGAAAGGATGATTATGCTTGACAAATCTGCTGGAATGTTTTGATGATATAATTAGCGGAATAGATAATTGAGAAGCAGTGGATTGATTTGAAGCTTCAGACGGCTTTCAATAGCTTCCCATATTACAGATTAGATATGAAAGCAAATAGGATTGGGGTTGCAGCACCAAATACAGAGAATTAATTGGCAGGTAGGAAACAAAGAAACGGAATAAACTGGACTTCTTCTGTGCACCAGACAGTGACACAGAAGGGATCAATTCCAGGATCCCAGCTATTCACAATATATATTAATGATTCACTTGGGGGGATTTTATGTAATATCTCCAGGTATGCAAATGATAAAGTTGGCTGGAAGCGTGAGCAGTGAGGAGGATGTAGAGAATCTCCAATCTGATTTAGACAGGTTGAAGAACTGGACAAATGTCATGTCTGATGCAGTGATATGTGGATAAACTTTGGTGGGCAAAACAGGAAGGCAAATTAGTGAAGTAGAGTTTATGGACACATGCAAAAGTTAAGGTGAGGTACAGGTCACAATAAAAAAAAAACTCTAACTTGCAGGAGCATCACAGGCACATAAAATCAGACAAATACACAAGATAAATAATACATGCATCTCTAAGAAATGTCTAATAAATTCTGCCCAGTCCAAGTCATTTGCACCAAGGCTCAGTCAATATTGGAGAAGTTAAAATCACCCACTACGACAACCCTGTTGCTTTTACATCTTTTTGTAAACTATCTACATATAAAGACATAGAGTCATGCAGCTTGGAAACAGGCCCATCCCCCCAACTTGCACACACCAACCAACATGTCCATTCTAACACTAGTCCCACCTAGTGGGACTGTTCTCGATTCTCTATCTGTTCCTCTACCTCCTGCTGGCTATTGGGAGACCAACAGTGTATTCCCATTAGAGTGATTGCATCTTTCTTATTTTTGAGCTCTACCCATTATGCCTCAATAGATGAAAACTCCAGTATATCCTTGCTTAGTGCAGCTGTGATGTTGTCCCTTAATAGTAAGCAACTCCTCACGTCTTTTATCTCCTTCTCCATCATGTTTAAATCCTGCAATGTTAAACTGCCAGTTTTGTCCCTCACACAACAATGGCCACAACAGTGCCATGCACTGATCCAGGCTCTAAGTTCAACTGCTTTTCCCATGATAGTGGATGAGAAAGTGGGATAACATAACTAGTGTGAATGGATGATCAATGGTCGGTGTGGACTTGATGGCTTGAAGGGTATGTTTCCATGCTGTAACTCTAAACAAAACTAAATTATGTCCCTGTCTCTCCAGATGGTGACCATTCTATCCAGCTGAACCTTTGGTGTGACCATCTCCTTGTAACTACTGTCCATAACCTTCTCTGCCTCCTGGATGGTCCTCAATCATAATTGAGCCCAGGTTGCTGGAGCTGTGAGGCAGCAGCTCTACTTTTGTGCCACTCTGTCACCCCTGTATGTAAAGGCAATGTAACAAAGAGACACACAGCAGTCAATATGGAGATGAACTGGTGCCAATTAAACAAAGTACTTTGTCCTCAATTGCATATTGTTAAAGCTGCAATTATACAGAAGAATGTGGAGTTTTTAATCATTTGCTGATATAACATATAACATATAACATATAACAACTACAGCATGGAAACAGGCCTGTCCGGCCCTACCAGTCCACGCCGACCATTCTCCCTGACCTAGTCTCATCTACCTGCACTCAGACCATAACCCTCCAATCCCCTCCTATCCATATACCTATCCAATTTACTCTTAAATAATAAAATCGAGCCAGCCTCCACCACTTCCACCGGAAGCCCATTCCATACAGCCACAACCCTCTGAGTAAAGAAGTTCCCCCTCATGTTACCCCTAAACCTTTGTCCCTCAATTCTGAAGCTATGTCCCCTTGTTGGAATCTTCCCCACTCTCAAAGGGAAAAGCCTACCCACGTCAACTCTGTCCGTCCCTCTCAAAATTTTAAAAACCTCTATCAAGTCCCCCCTCAACCTTCTACGCTCCAAAGAATAAAGACCCAACCTGTTCAACCTCTCTCTGTAGCCTAAGTGCTGAAACCCAGGCAACATTCTAGTAAATCTCCTCTGTACCCTCTCCATTTTGTCGACATCCTTCCTATAATTTGGCGACCAGAACTGCACACCATACTCCAGATTCGGCCTCACCAATGCCCTGTACAATTTCAACATTACATCCCAACTTCTATACTCGATGCTCTGATTTATAAAGGCAAGCATACCAAACGCCTTCTTCACCACCCTATCCACATGAGATTCCACCTTCAGGGAACAATGCACAGTTATTCCCAGATCCCTCTGTTCCACTGCATTCCTCAATTCCCTACCATTTACCCTGTACGTCCTATTTTGATTTGTCCTACCAAAATGCAGCACCTCACACTTATCAGCATTAAACTCCATCTGCCATCTTTCAGCCCACCCTTCCAAAAGGCCCAAGTCTCTCTGTAGACTTTGAAAATCTACCTCACTATCAACTACTCCACCTATCTTAGTATCATCTGCATATTTACTAATCCAATTTGCCACACCATCATCCAGATCATTAATGTAAATGACAAACAACAGTGGACCCAACACAGATCCTTGGGGTACTCCACTAGACACTGGCCTCCAACCTGACATACAATTGTCAACCGTTACGCTGATGTGCGATTTGCAGATTAAGGAAAAGCAGAGCAGAACCAGGAGGAGGTTACTCACTAGTTTTCATCAGATTATGACCTGATATTGCAGCCACAGTATTGATGTGACTGATTCAATTAATTACTTGGTTAGCCGTGAACTGTAGGTGGGGAATTTAATGATGATAATGCATTTGAATGACTGGGAAGTTCCTTCAAGCATTTAGGATAGGTTTGTCTCAGGGCAAATATAGATTCAGCCTTTATCAAAACCACACGACCAGAGGCCATAGCCTCCGAATAAAAGGACGTATCTTTAGAAAGGAGATAAGGAGGAATTTCTTTAGTCAGAGGATGGTGAATCTGTGGAATTCATTGCCACCGATGGCTGTGAAGGTCAAGTCAATGGATATTTTTAAGGCGGAGATTGACATATTCTTGATTAGTCAGGGTGGCAGGGGTTAAGGGGAGAAGGCCATAGAATGTGGTTGAAAAGGAAAGATAGATTAGCCACGATTGAATGGTGGAGTAGACTTGATGGGCCGAATGGCCTAATGCTGTACCGAGAACTTATGAACGAACTGAATGTTGTGCACTTCTAAGGCTTAGTCAAGTTGGATGCAAAAGGAGAAATAACTGACATGAATGCTATAACAAGAGCACAATAAGGAGACACAAAACAAATTCAGTGAGGAATTTGCAGAGGAATACATTTTCAACTCCCATTTTGATTGATAGCTGAATTGACATGTAGCTACATGAAGTAGCTGTGAGGCACACTGCAGGGCATCCTTCCCAAAGGATTGCAGTGCATTATTTCTGGCATCTGTATTAAAAGTTCCTAAAATAATTCCTATCCCAACAACCAGACATGTTTACCAATGATCATGGAACTGACTTTTAAAGATAGTTAAATAATGGGAGACAAACTAAACAAAAGAACACAATTATCTCCCATGAACGAGTTTAAGGATTATGAAATTAGTCAAAATGTTCAAAGTTCAGCCTCCTCACAGGATATTATTTTATAGTTATCCCCAACACCTGCAGACTGCTAGTGCAGGCAACTGAAAAATATGTTCTGAAGAAGGGTCTCGACCCGAAGCGTCACCCATTCCTTCTCTCCCGAGATGCTGCCTGACCTGCTGAGTTACTCCAGCTTTTTGTGAATAAATCAATATGTTTCACTTGGTTTTGTTGCTTGACTTTAAGTGAGAAGAGATTTTTCTTGGTAACGGAAATCATAGGTGGCTACATTAAAAATAGAGTTACACTTTTGCAAACAGTGGAAATTCTTGGCACGTTATGATAGCTTGCTCAGCTGAGAAATAATGTAAAACAGTCGTCGTGAGAATCTATATACAAAGCCTTCTACATGTTATAATCAGTCCTCCAAATAAATCTCTAAATATAGATTTAGATAGCTCCTCTGTCCCTCCCTTCCCCTCCTCCTTCCCAGATCTCCCTCTATCTTCCTGTCTCCACCTATATCCTTTGTCCCACCCCCGACATCAGTCTGAAGAAGGGTCTCGACCCGAAACGTCACCCATTCCTTCTCTCCCGAGATGCTGCCTGACCTGCTGAGTTACTCCAGCATTTTGTGAATAAATCGATTTGTACCAGCATCTGCAGTTATTTTCTTATACTCTAAATATAATTGTTCCCTTTCTTCCATTTTTTACCGATGGATTTTCAAAATATATACACAATTAAACACCACTGAACATGTTTTCATTAAATATTTATTACAGACTATTCTTCAAATTAAATATAGAAAACTCCCAAATTACTCTCCTATTTGAAATTTCTTACACAAATAAAAGTATAATATTGAAACATGAGTCATTTCAAGGACTACCTGCAGCTGCAAAAAGGTTTTTGTACAACATTTTAAACATTATAGCTGAAATTTATCATCCACAACAGAAACAATAACTACAGGTAGACTTTTAAAAACATTTATCTCAAGAATCAGATCAGCGGTGAAATAGTGTGTGAATTTTTGTACTGCATCCTGCAAGTCATTGAAGGATGCATGGATTTTGAAAATTAGATTTCTAATGTGTTTTTCACAATTCTATTTCTCGAATGGTAAATTCCTCAAGATCTTTATAACCCTCAATTATAATTCCGAGTTAAATTCCACAGTTTCACATTTACATGGACAACGTGTGAAATGCATGTGTTGCACAAATGGCTTTGCAGAGTCAGAGATGTTGTCAAGCCCTGTGCTAATGTTCAAATTAAGCTGCTAAAATAGTAAATCATGTGGATTTCATTCAAGAAATTAGACTAACAAATTTATCCTACGGGAACCTTCAAGTGAGTTAATTTTAGAAATATTTATGAATATTATTTTGCTGTGTATTTGTGAATATTCAGGTGGATAATAGCAGACACTAGAAACAATATATATTCCAAACTTCTCCAATGTATCAAGTCCACGCATTAAATAGTTAAACTATGCACCTTAATTCTAACATTAGAAAATTTCATCAGTATGAATTTATAAATTTATATTACAGCTTCTTCAGGTGAAACTGCCAATTCCCAGTTAAGTTATGGTCAATCATGCATTCCATTATTAGAACCGGATTTATATGCTCCAAGTGAGGCATATGTTGCAGGAAGGGAGTTTGTGGGTGGATTTCCATTTGGTAAATTTCACTCCTGCCATTTGAAAAGCTGGAGAGAGCATGAATAAAATGGGACAAATGGAATTCATGTAATTTTTCTCGGCGTTGTTATACATCTGATTAGGGCTCCATAAGATATCTTTTCTGTTTTTCGCTTTTCTCTTGATGGGAGCTCCTCAGGTCTTTCTCACCCCCATTGTGGCACAATTATTATCAGGATCGTTTGAAATATGTACTGCAAGAGACTGCATTCGTGCATACCTCCTGAGATGATAGATTTTTCTTTTCAGCCATTAAGTATGAATAGGTGAAAATTCAAGTTCATAAAGTTTAACTATATCTGACAAGCACTCGGGTAGCATTAAGATGTGAATCAGTGATGCACAATGGAAAAAAATACATGCAGCAAATTCTAGTCATATTATTGTATGAAAAATGTAAAGAAAAGACATAATGTAAAGAAATGATCCAAACTATGATACAAAGGCACGTGAAGATAGACACAAAATGCTGGAGTAACTCAGTGCGACAGGCAGCATCTCTGGAGAGAAGGAATGAGTGACATTCTTTCCAGAGATGCTGCCTGTCCCGCTGAGTTACTCCAGCATTTTATGTCTACATTCGATTTAAACCGGCAATTGCAGTTCTTTCCTACACATAAAGGCACTTGATCTCTGTTTTGCCACTCCTAGGGTAGTGGGTATATGGAACGAGCTGCCAGAGGAAGTAGCTGAGCTAGGGACTATAACAACATGTGAAAGACATTTGGGCAGGTACATGGTGGTAAAGATTTAGAGGGATCAGGGCCAAACACAGGCAGGTAGAACCTGTGTAGATGGGGCATCTTGGTCAGCATGGGCAAGATGAGCCAAAGGGCCTGTTTCTGTGCTGTTTGGCTATGATCTATTTGAGTGTTAAATAGTTTAAAGAGATTTGTAATTACTAGCAACTCACTTGGCCCAGAAACAGACCATTTGCTCCATTGAGTTCATGCTGACTACTGAATACCATTTCCACCAAATCCACTTGTCCTCTCCACACACTCTTATCAACTCCCCCAAACTTACCCCTCATTTAGTCAACAGGGGCAATTTGCTGTGATCATTGGTCAATGGCTTCTTTATTGTCATGTGCACCAGGTACAGTAAAATACATGTTTTGCATACAGCTCAGCAAGTCTATGCCCGTACATAAACGCAATCTCCTGGTCAGTATAGAATGTACAGAACAGCCCACTGTCCATATGAAAGAGGCACCATTTTGTGCCATTTTACAGTCCCAGTTGCAGATAGCCATGGCCTTTGCAGCCGACTCCTCCTCCATTCCAGTTGTCCAGTGAGAGTTTGGAAGGTAAGAGGTTCCTCTCACAGAGACCTTTTGTCCAGCGACCACCGCCATTGCCGTCTCCTTCCACCCACTCTCTGATACTCGATCCACAGGGAGACACAGGGCCAAGCTCCACTCCGAGTGAGCCAGGCCTGCGGGTAGCTTGCCGGGCCGAGCCCCAGGCTGCTGCAGGGCCTCCAGCAGCCCTGTCCACCGTCAAGGCCCTGCCCTGCTTCCCGCCGCCAGACCAGTTACTGGCCTTCGGTCCAACTTGCCCCTCTCCAGTGCACAGGGTGAGCAGAGGCCGGGCTCGGTGGCAACCTCTCCGGTCTCGTGCGCAAGCTGCCGTGGCAGCAAGCTGAGGCTCGCCGGGAGGATGTGAAGATCTTTTCAAATACCACAGTTTCTCTTGAATGATCTAGAACTGTCGCCCCAGTTGATGTCTCTCGGCAGTATCCAAAATAGATCTCCGGGTTCTCACGCAGCACCGACTCATAGTCACTCTCCGTCATTTTAGCACCGCTGCCACACCACAGCCTAGTGAAGTGTCCCATCCCGAGGTGCCCAACGATCAGAGGGCATCACTCAATACTGGAGGAGAGGGAGCCTGGTCAATCAATTGACCAACCTACACATCTTTGGGATGTGGGAGCAAACCAGAAAACTCTGGGAAACACAGAGAGAATGTGTAAACTCCAGGCAGACAACACCAGACATCATAATTGAATCCAGGTTACAGGAGCTGAGGTACAAATGAAATTCATCTTTGTTCATTGATGCTTAAAGTATTCTGGTGCATCCTTTGCCACAATAATACATTCCTGATTTGTTTCTATCAACTTCAGTGGACCAAAAGATTGGGATGCAAATATAATAGCAGCTATTATGTAGGAAGGAACTGCAGATGATCGTTTAAACCGAAGATAGACACAAAAAGCTGGAGTTACTCAGCGGGTCAGTTAGCCTCTCTGGAGAAAAGGAATAGGTGATGTTTCGGCTCAAGACCCATCTCTGAAGAAGGTAATCGCATCTAATAGCATCTATTTATTGTTCTGACATTAACATTTGATTTTCTGATGTCCATGATATTGATACCTGACTTCAGTTTTGATTACGTTGAAATATAAACTTAAGAAATGGAAACATGGAAAATATGTGCAGGAGCAGGCCATTCAGCCCATCGAGACAGCACCGCCATTCAATATGATCATGGTTGATCATCCAAAATCAGTACTCCTTTCCGGCTTTTTCCCCATATCCCTTGAATCCCTTAGCCCTAGGAGCTAAATCTAACTCTCTCTTGGAAATCTGAAGTATTACTCAATTATGTGGGGTGAAGACATCATTTGTGTCCTATATCACGCAGAATCATAGCCTGTCCTTTATAACATTTTCTTTTTATAATTTCACTGGAACTAACCATGAAATAAATAATTCCCATTGAAAAAAGTTTCATTTTGGTCACAGATTTAAGCAGTATTTATTACCATCATACCCCGAGGATCTGTCTTTGACATTATATATTTGCGGTTGCTGTGATTTTCTTTTTGAAATAAAATCACATCTATGAAACATATGGCCTTGGATTTTGCAATCAACAGTTAAAACACGGTTTTCACCACTGACCTCCAGAAAGCAGTTACAAAGATTGACCATAGCTGAGTGCATTGATTTCCATTATTCCAACGTGATTAACAATCTGAAACCATTTAATATGGATCTGTGGAGTCCAGCAGCAGTGAAATTATGTCAGGCTAAGAAGCCAATTAGATTGAAGAATTCTCTCAGAAGGCAACCCTGGAAATAAAAAAACATCGATGATAAATTATTTTTAATCACTTTACAGAAAACACAATAAAGATTGGGACATTAACATGTGGAATGTAGGTAAACGATGGGATATTATAAATGTCTAAAAAATAGCTAGAGTGAAGATATATTTTCTTGTATAAAATATTATGGAATCTTAATATTGATAAAATAGAATCCAATTTCACGTTTACAATTTCAAGACCAGAGAGGTTTATCAGCAGTCATTTTGATTTGATACTCTGTTAAGAAGTAACTTCAATTTATTTGGCGAAGTTTACCAATTTTATTTGCTATAAGCATTGATAATTGATAAAATACTTCACTTCTCAGTAAATCATAAATTATGCTTTGTTTCAATCTGCAAAGTGGACAACAGCACACCCAGTGGAGAACGAATGTATCACAGCAACTTTCAGATTTTTGCATAGGATTGCACATACCCTGATACCAGAAGAAAGCATGGTAAAAACCACAAACCACAGTGTCAAGATTTCAATATGGAACTTTTAAAAGGTACTAGTGTTCATAATAAGGAACCATAATTTTCTCCTTAAATAAAGGAACTTAGAAGAATAAGCTGAATTACATGATACTGCTGCCACCATTACATTCATTATTAATTATTTTGCGTATTTTTTCAGGCTATTCTGCTGGATTCAGAGTTCCTCATATTAGGTCCTATAAAAAGTTTAGATTGGGGGGTGACAGTGAGGGTGTAAGGTGATGAGGATGCTCAAACAGTGAACTTTTCTTTTATGAATTCCTTTGCTAATTTAGTGGGTGCAAGGACAAAGATTGGAAAGCATATTTAACCTCTGATGCCACTAAAATGGATTGTTAGAGAATGAATCCAAAGGAATGCTAAAGAAAAATTATTCATGAAAAAGGAAATGAGGTTTTGTGGACATGCTAAAATTAGGAAAATAATCTATTTCATGTGCTGTAAAACAAAAAAATACAAAAAAACAACAACAACAAAAAAGAAAATATATATATATATATATATATAAATTACATAATATTATTTATATTACTAAAACATATCTTGTGTGTGGGGTGGGGGGAAGGGGGACAGTAGCGATGGGGAAGAGGGGAGAGTGGGGGTGGGGAGAAAGGGGAGTGGGGAGAAAGGGGGTGGGGAGAAAGGGGGGTGGAGACAAAGGGGGGTGGGTGAAAGGGGGGGTGGGGGAAAAGGGGGGCTGGGGGAAAGGGGGGTTGAGGGGAAAGGGGGGGGAAGGGGGGGTGGGGGGAAGTGAGGGTGGGGGTGGGGGAGGAGAGAGTGGGGATGAGGGGGAGGAGAGAGTGGGGGTGGGGGGGAGAGTAGGGCTGGGGAGGAGGGCAGGGTGGGGTGGGGAGGAGGGAAGGGTGGGGAGGAGGGAAGAGTGGGGGTGGGGGAGAGTGGGGTGGGGAGGAGGGAAGATTGGGGTGGGGGGAGATTGTGGTGCGGGCAGGGAGAGTGGGGGTGGGGAGAGGGGAATGAGGTGGGGGTGAGGGGAGGGGGGAATAGGGGTGTAGAGGGTGGAAGGGGGTTGGAGGCATGGCTGGGGGGAGTGGGGGTGGGGGCAGGGGAGGTCCAAGTGGGGGTGGGGTATGGGGGGGATGGAGTGGGTCAGTGGGGGGAGGAGGGGGGATAAGGGGGATTGAGTGGGGGGTTGAGGGTGCTACACCAATACAGGAGAGGCTTTGGTTCCAAGGCTCACTCACTGACACCCTCTCCCCTTCCCTCTCTACGAGGAATGGGCCCAACAGGTCCACGTGGTCTAGTATATAATAAATATAGCAACACTACTTGTATATTTATATAATTTGGATTATGGACAATATAAAATTATTTACCCAATATTTTCTTATTCATCTTTCATATTTCAGAATTGATGTTAATCCTAACTTGTCAGAAAAAGCAGTCTCTTCGTAAATGCTCTCTCCAGAACCCACGTAATTGGAATATGTCCATCAAATTCATTTGTAACCTTCTCTGCTCTTGGCAGAACCATCTCAGCATCTTTCTTCCAATTTAATTTAGGTTTCTCAACCCTGCTCTCATTCTGTTAAATCTCTCTGTACCATTTTCAAGGTCTTTGCCATTCTTCCTAAAATAGGGTGCTCAGAATTGTAGTCTGAGGCATAACCAACAACTAAAGCTTTTGGTGTGACTTCTGAGTTTTATGATCAATGTCTTTAATTACAAGTACAAGCAACACACAATGTCTTTTCTTCTTAACTTACAATGCCGATATTTCTGAATATGTACCCTTAAGCCTCTCACACTGCCCTCCAATTAACACTGTTTATCACAATCGCAATCAATCACAATCATACTTTATTAGCCAAGTATGCTTTGCAACGTGCGAGGAATTTCATTTGCCATACAATCATAACAATAAAAAGCAACAGGCCACACAAAATACATTTTAACATGAACATCCACCACAGTGACTCCTCCACATTCCTCACTGTGATGGAAGACGGAAAAAAAGTTCAATCTCAAGCTTTTTTGTCCTCCAGCGGTCGGGGGTCTCTAACCTTCCGTTGATGGAATGATCTTGACTCCCGTAGCCAGTGGTGGGCCTTCCTGGTCGAGACGATCAAGCTCCTGCATCGGGGGGAGGGGGGGGGGGAATCTCAGCTCACTCGCGCTGGGCGATCTACCCTGGGTCAGGGCTTGTCAATCTTCGTGCAGCTTGGAACTCCCGTCTTCGGTCTCAACCCGACACTGTGAGCTCCCACAGGCCGCAGTTGGAGCATCAATCCAGGCAAGGAATCGCATGCTCAGATGGTAAGTCCATGCCCCCAGTCAGTCCCGGGCAAGGATGTTAGGCCGCAGAACGACCGGAGATACGATTGGGAAAACAATCGCATCTCCGGCAAGGTAAGAGATACCTGGAGATTGAAAAAAAAGTTTCCACTGACCCCCTCCCCCACCACCCACATAAAACAAACCAGAGAACATTAACATAGACTTTTAAAACTCACCAAAAATAACAAAACAAGGACGAAAAGGACAGACAGACTGTAGGCGAGGCTGCCATCGCAGCACCACCCGGTGGTATTCAGATAATATGTTGTTTATCTCCAAGTGTGTCTATCCATATGTTCTTATAACAGTTGCAATTTAATAAGAAATAAGAACATCTATAAGCTATCCGCACGTTGAGGCTGCTCTCTCATGTTTGGTCTTGACCTGAGATCATGTTTGATCTTAACCACTCCACTACTTGACTTCTAATCCCTGACTCCCCATTGGACCAAAATGTAATTCTCTAAATCTTATTCACAGCTCTCTGAAATGGAGAATTCCAAAGATTCCCTACCTTCTGGATGAATATATACTTTTTCTCATCATTTCCTTCTTAAAATCAACTCAATATTCTGAAACTATATCACACGACTCTCCTGTGAGGAGAAATATCCTCACAACATCTACTTTGTCAAGCTGCCTCCGAATTTTATACCTTTGAACCTGTCCTTCAGCTAAATTCCAATAAATATAGGCCCAACATGCAAAAAAAAATCCTCATAAGGCAATCCCTTTATCCGAGGAATGAACCCAGTGAACTTTCCCTGAAATCCCCCCAGTATAAATATATCCTTCCTTAAATAAAGAAGCTAGAACCATACACAGTCCTCCAGGTGTGATCTCACCAACACCTTGCACAATGTATCAAGGCTTCCCAACTTTTGACCTCAATCGTCATGTAATGCATGACTATTGTCGAAATACTTGCTGTGCCTGCATACTAACTTTCTGTGTTTCATGTATGAGGACATCGAGAAGACTTCAAAAGAGCAGTCTTCTGAAGTATCTGTTTCATTCTGCTTTTTCCCAGGATAGAGAAATCAAATACTAGCGAGCACAGATTTAAGGTGAGAGGGGGAAAGTTCAAAAGGGGATTTGTGGAGCAAGCTTTTTTACTCAGAGGGTGAGTGCCTGAAAAACACTGAAGGGGATGGTGGTTGAAGCAGATACATTTGTAGAATTTAAAAGATTTTTAGATAGGCATATGGATACACTGGGAATGGAGATATGTGTTATGTGCAGGTAGATAAGTGATGGTCTTTGTATCTTATTTGACATAGACATTGTGGGCCGAAGTGCCTGTTCTTGTGTTGTGCTGTTCTATGTTCTATGTTTTCTATTAGTTTGAGTTTTAGAGATACAGCATGGAAACAGGCCCCTTGGCCTACTGAGCCTGTCCAACCAACAATCACACGTACATGAGTTCAATGTTATCCCGGTTTCGGACCCTACATACAAGGGGCAATTTAGAGCAGCCAATTAACCAACAAACCTGCACATCTTTGGAAAGTGGGAGGAAACCGGAGCACCCAGAAAAAAACGACGCAGTCACAGGGAAAAGTCTAGTCCAGATAGCTCTGGGAGTCAGTGGGTTTGTAATCAGAATCGCCTTTATTGTCATCCAAAAAAAACAAGTCTTTTGGACGAAATTCCGTTACCCACAGTCCAACAATAAGAGAAATAAAAATAAGCAATAACACACACAATCACAAACTAACACAAAACAAAAAAAATAAACATCCATCACAGTGAGTCTCCTCCAGTCACCTCCTCACTGTGATGGAAGGCCAGAATGTCTTTTCTATTCCCCTGCCGTCTTCTCCCGTGGTCAGGCTGTTGAAGTTGCCACGTCCGGGCGGTCATGGCTCCCGACATTGAAGCCCCCACCGGGCGGAGGAAATCCCGTGGCTTATTCCAGGCCGCGCCGGACGGTGAAAGGTCCACAACGGGCCGACCCAAGCCCCGTGATTCGGGGCGGGTGAAGACGCTGCCGCTGCCAGAGCTCCCGATGTCGGCCCCTACCCAGGGCAGGGCGTGCAAGCTTTCGATATCCACGTGACTCGCAGCCGGTAACCGAAGCCTCCAGAGCCTCCGAAGGCAAATCGCAACCGCATTCGCAGCGCCACCACAGCTTTCGAAGGCAGCCAGCTCCGCAGATGGTAAGTCCGGTCCGCGGGTTCTGCAGTGGAGGTCCCAGGAACCTAGGTGGAAGCCGCCAGCGCCAGGTGTTTGGCCGATGGTAGGCCACAGCGGGAACAGAGACACCATCCAGAAAAAAGGTCGGGTCTCCGTTCGGAAGAGACAGTTTTACAGTTCCCCCCCTCACATAGTACACAACCACAAAAAAACTCAACATGACATCTAAACACTACAATTAAGACAAAAAACAACAAAAAACACAAAAGACAAACGGACTGCAGGTGAGCCGCTGCTGCTTGCGCTGCACCGCCACTCCCACAATAGGTGTCAGTCAATAGTCTGTCTCCTGTGATGGAGATGGTGAGATCTAGAAACGGTCGGGAGATGTCGGAGATGGTCCAAGTGAATTTGTGTGCAGGATGGAAATTAGTCATGAAGTTGATGAAGTCAGTGAGTTCTGCATGGATACAGGAGGTAGCACCAATGCAGTCGTCAATGTGGCGGAGGTAGAGTTCGGGCATAGGGCCAGTGTACGCATGGAACATTGATTATTCAACGTACCCTATAAAGAGGCATGCATAGCTGGGGCCCATGCGAGTTTCCATAGCTACGCCGTGGATTTGGAGGAAGTGGGAGCAGTCGAAGGAGAAGTTTTGAAGGCCGAGGACTAGCTCTGCTAGGCAGAGGAGAGTAGAGGAGAGCAGAAGAACTTCAAATTGCCCTTGCTTTCCCTTTCTCTCTCTATCCCCTCCCCTTCCCAGTTCTCCCACCAGTCTTACTGTCTCAGACTACATTCTATCTCTGTCTCGCCCACTCCCCTGACATCAGTCTAAAGAAGGGTCTCAACCCGAAACGTCACCCATTCCTTCTCTCCAGAGATGGTGCCTGTCCCGCTGAGTTACTCCAGCATTTTGTGTCTATCTTTGGTGTAAATCAATATCTGCATTTCCTTCCCACACTTAACAGATTATTTGCCATTTTAAATGTTTACCTCCTCTGCATAGTGGCCTTCAGTGACAAGTGTACAAGCACATCTTTGAACATTAACAACAGACAATTTCTCACCATTTAACAAAAGTTCTATTAGGTGCACCAAAATGGATAAACTCAAAATTTTCCATATTATATGCCATCTGCCACATTCTTTCCCATTCACTTAGATTGTCGTTCTTCTTTAGATTTTACACAGTACTCATACTGGAAAAAACTCAGTGATAAACAAGAACTGTGGAGGGAAATGGACAGTTGAGTTTGGTGTTCTCCAAGAGTTTGGTTTTTGCTCCAGATACCAGCATCTTGTGTCTCCTGCCTAGTTTAATAACATCAGCAAATTTGTAAATTTGACAATTCATCCCCCTCAGCCAAATCATTAATATAGATCATGAATACCCGAGTTCCTCTGATCACAACTAGCCAAGCTGAGAAGGGTAAGTTTATTCCCACTGTTTGCTTCCATTCAATAACCAATTATCAATTCCACGTCAGTTCATTATCCCAGTTCCATGTACCTTAATTGTGTTAACCAATCTGCTGTATGAGACCTCAAGCCTTCTGGAAATCCAAATCCACTGGTTTCCCTTCTACTATCCACATCCAGCATTTTCCCACCACTGCTGTCAGGCTATTAGGTCAGCAATTCTCAGCTTTCTCTCTCCCTTCTTTCTTAAGTAGCGAAATTATATCTGCTACCATCAAATTCACAGAAACAAATCCAGAATCTAGAGAACCTTGGAAAATGATAACCAATCTATCTCTGAAGCCACCTCTTTTAGAATTCTGGGGTGTAGATCATCAGATCTTCGGGATTTATCAGCCTTCATGTTTACCATCTTCTCTAGTTCAATTTTTTATTTTTTTTATTTTCTAATTTAGCTAACTGGTTTTCCATGAAGATACATACAAAATCGTTGTTTTATTTCCTAATTTCCCACTATAATTGTTCTGTCTGTAATGAGTATCAAATTCCTCTTGCTGGTATAATTCTTTCTACATACATATGACAGCTCTTCACACCTGCTTTTGTGTTCCTCAAATAGAACATAGAACAGCACAGCACAAGAACAGGCCCATCAGCCCATAATGTTTGTACCGAACATGATGTCAAAACTATTTCTTTTCTACCTACGCATAATCTATATCGCTCCATTCCATCCAGAAGCCTATCCAAAGGTTCTTAAATGTCACTATCGTACCCGCCTCAATCACCAACCCTGGCAGTGGATTACAGGTGCTCACAATCTCTGTGAAAAAAACTTGCCCCCCACATCTGCTGTAAACTTTGACCCTCTCACCTTAAATCTAGGTCTTCTAGTATTTGATTTTTCCATCCTGGGGAAAAGGTTCTGACTGTCTACCATATCTATCCCTCTCATAATTTTATATACTTCTATCAGGTCTCCTACAACCTTCGGCATTCCAGAGAAAACAAACCAAGTCTGTCCAATCTCCCCCTGCAGCTAATATCCCTAATCCAGACAACACTCTGGTAACTAGACACAAAATGCTGGAGTAACTCAGCTGGTCATGAAGCATCTTTTGAGAAAAGGAATAGGTGATGTTTTTGGGTCGAGTCCCTTATTCAGACTGTGAGAAGAAGAACGGTCTAGACCCAAAATGTCACCTTTTCCTTTTGACCAGAGATGCTGCCTGAACATCTGAGCTATTCCAGCATTTTGTATCTATCTTCAGGAATTTGTAGTTTGTAGTTCCTTCCTAAACATTCTGGTAAACCACCTCTGCATCCTTTCCAAATCCTGCACATCTTTCTGTATTGGGGCAACCAGAACTTCACACAATATTCCAAATGTGGCCTAACCAGTGTCCTACAAAGTTGCATCATGACATTCTGACTCTTTTCAGCAATGCCCTGACCTATGAATGCAAACATACCATCTGCCCTTTTTTACCAATCTATCCAGTTGTTGCCACTTTGAGAGACCAATGGACTTGGAGGCCATGATCCCTCTGTACATCAATGCTTCTATCTGCTGCTTCCTTTTGGCAGAGGGCCTATGGAACAATTACATTGGTCCTCTCATTCCTTTTCTGCTGAGTTCTAAAGTGCTCCTAATCCTCAGACTTACTGCTGCTTATGGAACTTTATAAGCCTGCTCTTTTGATTTATCACTATCTTTAATTTCTCAGGTTGGTTGGTCATGAATGAATCACCATTCCTTTTTGTTTTTTAATGCCTTAAACTTTTTTCTTCACTACTCGGGCCTCATTAAACTCACTTTCTCAAGAATTTGCCAATGTTAGTAAATTTTGTTATAACATAAACACAGAAAATATGAATCTAGTTATAATTTACAAAGTTTCTTTCATGTTGTTCAAGTATATCTTAAGTATTTGAGGTGCCACCACTGATCCCAGTCACACCCCAGTAGTTAAAGCCAGCAAATCTGAAACTCACCCATTTATCCGACTGAAGAAGGGTTTCGACCCGAAACGTCACCCATTCCTTCTCTCCAGAGATGCTGACTGTCCCGCCGAGTTACTTCAGCATTTTGTGTCTACCTTCCATTTATCCAGCTCTGTTTACTATTCATTAGTCAATCCTGTAATCTATAACCACAACCCCTTCTTCTACAGGACTGCTTATTTCACAAATCCATGTCTCGAGGTCTGTTAGTATTCTCCTATTAAATACACAGTTGCCAAATTTGTTCATAAATGGGAAAAGAATAAAAGTAAAGTTACTTCCATAATCCAGATGAATATTTTCCAATCAGTTATTTTCTTAATTTCTGCTGACCCTGGCGTACAGTTTCCTTCTTTTCATGAAAACATCGTTTCATCGCACTGCCTACTTTCCTATCCTTTTCACAAATTACGACTGCTCATTTAATCCTCTTTCTATATTCCAAATAAATGGGTTATAAAACACCTTATCAAATGTCTTTGCAAGTCGATATATGAAACGTCTATTTCTTTCAACAATGTTTTCAGTGATTTCATCAAAGAATTCAGCCAAGCTAGCTGGACAAGAAAACAAAAATGCCTTCGAGAGATGCATTATTAAATTATACTTCTCCGAGTTAAAACGAATTAGCACCTCTTTTATATCAATTTTTTATCTTACTCCTTCCTCTGCTACTGTGGTATTAATTTTGGCTTTTTCTTTTGGGAAGTTGGAGTATTTGTGAGCTGTGGCTTCTAGTCGACTAAAAAAATTCTTCTCCATTCCCTAGGCAATGCCAGCATTTCTTTTGCTTTCCGTAAATATTTATAACAAGATTTCAGTGTTCTGTGATATGCTACCTTCTCACCTTTTCTCATATCCTGTTTTTACTTTCCTACGTACTTATCTCACACAAATAATTCTGTTTCTAAATTTCAAACATGTTTTTCCACTCTTTGCGTTATATAATGAACACCCAGGAACATAACAGCCATTTTTCTAATCTTCAACTATAATTAAATAGATTCAATCTTTCAACCCTTATAGATCCCTTGTATTAATCTTGATCAATAATACCATACACCAATTGCGGTTTCTTCATTACTTCTGCTGACACTACACTACAACGTTTAGTTACCAAGGGTCTCTATATATAGACCAGGTTTATGTTAGCTACTGAATCATAATCCAATATGACAATTTTCTTTTTAGTTTAAAAGTATAGCACAGAAACAGGCCCTTTGGCCCACCGAGTCCACAACAACCAGTGATCCCCACACACTAACGCTATCCTACACACACCAGGGACAATTTACACTTATACCAAGCCAATTAACCTACAAACCTGTACGTTTTTGGAATGAAGTAGGAAACCCGAAGATCTCGGAGAAAACCCACATGGTCACGGGGAGAATGTGCAAACGCCACACAGATTTTACGCCGTAGTCAGGATTGAACCCGGGTCAAATGGCGCTGTAAGGCAGCAACTCTACCACTGTGCCATCGAGCCGCTCATGATAATCTTTATTCACAGCTCACCTACCTCATTTGCAGCACTCCGAGGATTAATACATTTCCATTCCAGCACAAGACAGTTTGCCTTGTTTCTTTTCTCCCTTCATCTAAATCTTGCTTGATTTTATTTAGCAGTTGCTTATCCTACCTAGCTTTCTATGCCTCAATTCCTACCTCAATTATTAAACCCATTCCACGCATTTAGGTAACCCAGGTAATTGATTTCCGAAATACTTAGACTTAAATCTAGTTAATGTTTTGGAGTGGGAAAACTAATTAGCAGCTTTTAGTAAGTAAACATCCATAATTATTATGCCCAATTATGTTATATAATGACTTGATTTTTCGGCTTATTACAATTAAAAGTTAGAGAAATACTGGGCAACAAGATAGCAGTGTTAGAGATGCTGCCTGACAGCGCCAAACACCCAGGTTCAATCCTGACTATGAGTGTGTCTGCACAGAGTTTGTACATTTTCCCCGTTACCTGTGAGGGTTTTCTCTGTGTTCTCCTATTCCTGTCACACTTCAAAGATGGTTCGGTTTGTGGGCTAATTGGCTTGGGTAAAATTGTCCCTTGTGTTCGTGTTAGTGTGTGGGGATCGATGGTCAGCGCGGACTCGGTGGGCTGGAGGGCCTGTTTCAGCTCTGCATCTCTGAACTAAATTAAAAGCTAAAAATTCATGCCAGTAAGCAGCACAAAATGTGCAATATGGTAGTGGGCTTTGTCCCACTCCATTATTGAACAGGATGTGTAGCCATCTTCAGTCTGAAGATGGGGCTCGACCCGAAATGTCACCCATTCCTTCTCTCCCGAGATGCTGCCTGACCTGCTGAGTTACTCCAGCATTTTGTGAATAAATCGATTTGTACCAGCATCTGCAGTTATTTTCTTATATTAATAACTCCTATCTTGTTTCTGTTACGTCTAATGAAGCATTTGCCAGTCCGTTTTAAAGAGCACCTCCACGCAGAGATAATCCCACCCTTCAATAATTTTTATTCATTTGGGTGGTTGGCATTAAAGCACCATCTTATTAAAGTGATACCCGCTGTGCCCTGTCTACCAACCATTGATAGCAATTACCAAACATAGCGCCAAACTGTAATTACAAATCTTAAAACTTTTGCCCTATCAAGGAAAGCAATAAACACATCACACCAAGTTAAATTTGGATCCATGATGGTCATGGTCATTTCTCACAGCAAGTAAGAGGCTATTGAATATAAAAGCAGATTCAATGTTTTGAAGTGAATGCAAATGTTTGGCAATATTCTGAGTCAATTGACATCACACTGACAATCTGTATTCCTTAGCATATCAAAAGTTTTTACTGGGAAGATGCATAACTATTAATGAATTTTGTTTATACCTTATCCTAGTTTCACTTTCAAGTGTAGGAACAGTTGCTATTAGTATGCAGTGTCTAAACCAGTAAATTAGTCTAGACACTGCTGACGCGAAGCAGGATAATATTCATTTTTTTACTTTTCCATTATCATGCTCCTGAAAACAAAAAGAAAATATTTATAGTAAAACAAACTATGCATGAGAAACAAACCATTTGGTCTTTTCAAAGTTCAGATTCAGATTAGTTTATTGTCATATACACTATGTTCAATGAACTCCATGTTCGCAGGAAGCCCATAGAGTGCACAATATGTATGATAATGAAAGATTCGACAATAAAGACAACAGTGAATGCAAAACAGCGGAGAGATGCAAAGATTGTGGCGCTATCTGAAGTAGTTCAAAATAATACTGAAGCACGAGACACAATGACGAAGAAAGGATTCAAAGTCCTGCAACCCTGGAACCCTACACTCATCCCTGAAACCCTACACTCACCCCTCGAATCCTACACTCATCCCTGGAACACCTGGATAAGAGAGCCACCTACATCAGATTCCTATTCATAGATGACAGCTCTGCCTTTAACACCATTCTACCATCCAGGCTTATCACCAAACTCGCGGGACTTAGTGTCAGCACTCTCCTACCAGAACCAGAGAGCAGTGCTAAACTACTATCTACCTCATTGGTGACCCTCAGACAATCCTTGATCGGACTTTGTGAAAGAACTGCAGATGCTGGTTTAAATCGAAGGTAGACACAAAATGCTGGAGTAACTCAGCGGGACAGGCAGCATCTCTGGAGAGAAGGAATGGGTGACATTTTGGGTCGAGACGCTTCTTCAGACCTTGATCGGACTTTGCTGGCTTTACCTTGCACTAAATCCTTGCACTAAATGCTATTCCCTTATCATGTATCTATACATCTTAAATGGCTCGATTGTAATCATGTATTGTGTTTCCGCTGACTGGATAGCACGCAACAAAAGCTGTTCACTGTACCTTGGTGCAAGTGACCATAATCAGAACTGAACTGAACTAAAACAGTGCTGGAGTAACTCAGCGAGTCAGGCAGCATCTCTGCGGAACAGGGTAGAATGAACAAATGAGATAGAATATGTGGCAGCACCTGCGGTCAGGTGGTGTCAAAGAGGAGATTGATTGAAGAGTCTGTGAGCAGTGGGGAATATGCTGATCCTATGTCTGGATGTCTGGGCTTTCAAGCTCCTATATCTTCCCACAGAAGGTAGAAGTGAGAAAAAGGAATGGCTATCATGGCAAGCATCATTTCAACCTGCCTGTGAAGCAATGCAGCATGAAGACTGACTGGACAGAGGAAATAAAAACTGGATGGACTGGACTGTAAATAGCACTTTCCACATGTTCAGACGGTCAAGAACAGAGCAGTTTCCATACCTCGCTGAGAAATATCCCATCACAATAGTTTCTATAGCACAGCTATAAAAGTTTAAAAGAACCCTTGTGAACATGTCAAATCTTCTCAGTCGCCTAAGAAAGTAAATACACTGATGAGCTGTCTCAGGTTACGGTGCTGCTGATAAGGATGCCTAAGAATTTGAAGCTGACAACTATTTCTACAGCAGTTCCATTGATGAGGATAGATTTGTGTTCACTGCAACACAACCTGTCTGCCCCGCAACTCTCCCCTGCTTCCTTACATCAATAACCCAGCGTGGGGGGGCTGCCATGAGGGGGTGAGGTGGGGGGGGGGGGGGGGGTGGAGAACAAAGGAGGACCCAACGTGGAATACTTTGTAACTTTGTCGACGCCCTTTATGTGATGACTCTTTGCATACCTTAGATATGCAAAACAACAAATTTTGCTGTGACAATAAAGTCTTCATTCATTCATTTATTCACTTCCTCTTGCTGGCGTTAAAGGCTAGGTTGTTGTTCTGACACAATGACGCGAGGTTCCTGATTTCTGCCTCATCATTGTTCTTGATTCGGCCAACAGCAACGGTATCACTGATAAACTTAAAGATTGAGTTAGCTATATATTTGGCCACCCAGTCGTGAGTGTGCAGGGAGTTGGGCAGGAAGCAGGGCCCTGGTGAGACCACACCTGGAGTACTGTGTGCAGTTTTGGTCTCCAAATTTGAGGAAGGACATTCTTGCTATTGAGGGAGTGCAGCGTAGGTTCACGAGGTTAATTCCCGGAATGGCTGGACTGTCATATGTTAAAAGATTGGAGTGACTGGGCTTGTATACACTGGAATTTAGAAGGATGAGAGGGGATCTTATTGAAACATATAAGATTATCAAGGGATTGGACACGTTAGAGGCAGGAAACATGTTCCCGATGTTGGAGAAGTGCAGAACCAGGGGCCACAGTTTAAGAATAAGGGGTAGGCCATTTAGAACAGAGATGAGGAAAAACATTTTCACCCAGAGAGTTGTAAATCGGTGGAATTCTCTGCTTCAGAAGGCAGTGGAGGCCGATTCTCTGGATGTTTTCAAGAGATTTCAATAGAGCTCTTAAAGATAGTGGAGTCAAGGGATATGGGGAGAAGGCATGAATGGGATACTGATGGTGGATGATCAACCATGATCAGAGTGAATGATGGTGCTGGCTCGAAGGGCCAAATGGCCTACTCCTGCACCTATTGACTATTGCCTTCAGACTTCTGATTTATAACACATAAAACATTTTCAAGTGTTTGGACTGGTCCATTTGCTGTGGAAGAGTTACTCTTGCTGAATAAAAACAGAAGAAAGGGAAAGAGGAGGATTTACATTCTGATCAATGCAAATTAATTTCAGATCGGAATAAGTCCCTTCTCCCACCATGCATGTAGAACCGGAATGAAGCTACTGCAAACTTACCATTGCGTTTCTCCCTTGAAACCAAAATTGCATCTGTCCTGATCCATTTCTCAAAAAATACATACGATGAATGGATATTGTATAAACCCTGCATCGGTTATCCATTAAATATTCTTGTGTTCCTTTTACCACATCAATGTGATATAAATCCTTGATAGATTATCCATAACATATTCTTGTGTTTCTTTTACCAAATGATCGTTGAAGATTTAAAAAGCCACTTGCAAATAGTGAACAGGACTTTATCCACTCATAATGAATCCTGATTGTAGCTTTTGCAGTCATGCTTTCCATTGCATTTGTCAAATATATTATTTTCTGCATACATTTCTCTGCTAATGCCACTGGAGCTAATTTAACCTAAACCTTCTGATAGAAAGCTGACCTCATTTCTCAAAATAAAATCCTGCTACTGCTAGAATTTCAAATGCTTCTGATCTAGGCACTATTAAACATTTGCAAGTGTTCAGACAGGTCCATTTGCTGTGGGAGAGTTCCACGATGGATGCCAGAGGTCGGAAGGGCCTGCGGTGGGTGCCGGAGGTCAGACGGGGACAAGTCACAGAGAGAACAAAGAGGGACCTGGCGTTGGGGGGCCACCGAGAGAACAAAGAGGGAACTGGCATGGGGGGGTTGGCTGCCGAGAATGAAGAGGAACCATTTGGACTACAGAGAACACTTTGTAACTTTGTTGGCGCCCTATACATGGTGACTCTTTGCATACTTTGTGTAAGGTATGCAAAATAAAGAATTCCATTGTAATATGTCACATATGATAATAAAGTATAATTCATTCATTCATTCAAATCTGAAAAAATATGCGCTCAATGCTGGGAATAGTGATCCAGAGAGGAAGCATCAAAGGAGAAAGAAACATGGTCAATATTTAATATCAATGACTTTTCAATAGCATCTGAAAGAGTTATTTTGCTTCTTTTATGTGTAATTTCTTATCAATGTTACTCAAGCGAACACCACATTTACAAAAAATAAACTTGAAAAGCAAATGTAAAGGTCATGTTTAGCACTTTGAATATGCACTTTTAGTTGGCAGTCTAGTAAAACATATGTAAAGTTACTGTTTTGGGATCCTGCTGATAAATAGATGGATCTGAAAAATTTCACACTGTATTTTTGATCCTTCCTGCAATAGCTTTAAAATATACATAATTCTGAAGTTATATATAAACAGTAGGGTTCAATGTAAAAGATTTTGCGGTTGGTTCAAGCAGAGTGAAAACCATAAGAAGTATTATGACCATGAGAAGTAGAAGCAAGAGTATCCAACTTTCTCTGCCATTCAATAAGGTTGTGACTTATCTGATCTAGACATCAGATCCTCTTTCCTGCATGTTCACCATAAGCTCAGACTCCATTTTAATTCTATCCCTCTCAACTTGAGAATATTTATTGACCTGGTCTCCAGAGCTCTCTGGAATAGAGCATTCCAAAGTCCCACAATCCAACAAGAGAAATTTATCCTCATCTTTGTCTTAAGCGGACTGGTCCTTATTTGGAATCCACGCTTCTTAGTTCAAGATCCCCTAGTGAGGAGGATACATCCTCTCAACAGTAAGGGCTCATCCTCTCAACAGTAGTAGATCTGCTGCCTGCCTGTCTGTTTGGAGTTCCTACATTCCCTCTGTGACTGCATGGGTTTCGGTTTCCTCCCATATTCAAAAGACGTACAGGTTTGCAGGTTAATTGGCTTCGGTAAAATTGGAAATTGTCCCTAGCATACTGGATAGTGTTAGTGTACAGTGTGGTCACTGGTCGGCACGGATGGTGGACGAAAGAGCCTGTTTCCACGCTGTATCTCTAAAGTCACCTATCAGACTGTCTAAATCTTTTATGTTTCAATTAGATCATCTCTTATTCTTCTAAATCGCAAAGAGTCTAGATCCAATCTCTTCAAACTCAAACAGGGCTGGTGATGTGAATCATTTTCCCATTTCTTTCATTTTGGTGATGGACCTGTTCAAATTAGATGTTATAATATTTAAGATAGAGTCAATTAAACTGTTCAAAAAAATAAAGAAGGGAAAATATTTTCCAGGGAATAAGCTGGATTTGTATGAGACTGATTGGATCGATAAAAGAGCCATCACAGACCCAAAAACCTGAATAAGTTCATGTTCATGTCATAGGAGCAGTAGAAGGCCATTCAGCCCATCGTGTCTACTCCACTATTCAATCATGGCTGATCTTTCATAGTATCATTGAATAATTATACATTAAATAATTATACAATGAATGATTGTGATTCCTGCATGATTCCAAGACATGATAAAAAATCTGGAATAAAGAATAAGCGCACGATGAGACTATTCAACTCTGAGCCTGCAAAACATACAGTATGATTACAGCCAATTCCCTAACTAAAATTTTTGGTCTTTCTCCATATCCCGTGATACCTTCTGTATCCTGATATCTACCTCCTTCCTAAATATATTCAGTGAATTATCTTCTACAGCCTTCTTTGGATCATCATCCACTGAGTAAAGAAATGTCTCATCCCAGACCTAAATCGTTTGCATGCTTGAATAATTCTGCGACCTTTGGTTTTAAAAACATCACATTTATCCACAGTAAACTGTATCTGCAATGTATTTGACCACTCATTCAACTTATCTAAATCATCATGTATCCACTTGGCATCCTTTTCACAACTTACAAATTCACTTAGTTTCATGGTATCTGCAAACTTAGAAATATTGTCTCACCACAATGATGTGTCTTCATCACGTGAAAGACTAATTTGTTTCTATTCTTCAGGCTGGTAAAGCAAATAATCCATTGGCATCAGTATTCTATTAATGTGCACAGATCCATGTGCCATATATTCCTGGAGATATTCCAGTTTCTGAACCACTCCACATTTTCAGAGCAACTAGTTTTCTGTAATTATCTTTAACAGATTAAACTATGTTGATTTTAGGGAAGAAAATCCCTATCCTTGTTCTGCAATCAAAATTAAAGTAATTTGATGACTGCAAATAGAATGATTGTCATTTACATTGCTCTCAAGTAGTGGAAAATATTTATAGTTAAGAACTAAACAAACATGACATGGAATTTGCAATTTTGTGACATACAATATCTATACAATCATCGTTCACAACGAATTTGTTTCAATACAGCAAATTCCACAATAAAGGTGGAATTAGTTTTAAGCAGTTTGGAATTGTTGGATGGACTGAAGTTTTAACTAATTTTCTGCTTTTACTGTCTTAAGTACTACAGGTGATGTAATGATTAAATAAATAATGTTTCCAACATTTAATGAAATACTAAGTATTGATTGAAAACTGAACGACGAGTACTTAAATTGTTCAGGGGGAGGGGGGGAGAGGGGGAGGGGTAGACAGAGAGAGACAGAGAGAGACAGAGAGAGACAGAGAGAGACAGAGAGAGACAGAGAGAGACAGAGAGAGACAGAGAGAGACAGAGAGAGACAGAGAGAGCCCAAGAGAGACAGAGAGAGGGAAACAGAGAGAGGGAGACAGAGAGAGAGAGAGAGAGAGAGAGAGACACAGAGAGAGAGAGAGAGAGAGAGAGAGAGAGAGAGAGAGAGAGAGAGAGAGAGAGAGAGAGAGAGAGAGAGAGAGAGAGAGAGAGAGAGAGAGAGAGAGAGAGAGAGAGAGAGAGAGAGAGAGAGAGATAGAGAGAGACAGATAGAGAGAGACAGGTAGAGAGAGACAGATAGAGAGAGACAGATAGAGAGAGACAGATAGAGAGAGACAGATAGAGAGAGACAGATAGACAGTGAGGGAGAGAGACAGTGAGGGAGAGAGACAGATAGACACAGTGACAGCGAGAGAGAGAGAGAGAGAGAGAGAGAGAGAGAGAGAGAGAGAGAGAGAGAGAGAGAGAGAGAGAGAGAGAGAGAGAGAGAGAGAGAGAGAGAGAGAGAGAGAGAGAGAGACGCAGAGACGCAGAGAGGCAGAGAATCAGAGAGAGAGAGAGAGAGAGAGAGAGAGAGAGAGAGAGAGAGAGAGAGAGAGAGAGAGAGAGAGAGAGAGAGAGAGAGACAGAGAGACAGAGAGAGGGACAGGTAGTGAGAGAAAAAAGAGAGGGAGAGGGAGAAAGAGAAAGGCAGACATAGATACAGGGAGAAATAAAGACAGAAGGACAGATAGGCATAGAAGAAAACAGTGTTGAATAGATGCCCTTGCCCTATATTCAGCTCCGGGTCACCTTGACAATAAGAACACCTACGTCAGAATGCTTTTCATTGACAATGTTCTGGTGGAACAAAGCAAATTAGGCAACATTTATGGAGGGAATGAACAGATGGCATTTCAGGTCAAGATCTATTTCAGGCTGATCATGACTCTAAACACCATTCATCCATTACCTCCATAAATGCTGCCTAACCCGCCGCTTCTTCCAGAATTTTGATTTTCTTTTTGCTCAAAGTTCCAACATTTGCAGTTTCTCATACCTGCTATTTATCGAATACCGCTTGGCCTTCAACACCATAATACAGGATAAGTTCAGCCCTAAACCTCTGGACCTAAACCATGGTACTTCCATCTAAAACTTACTTCTGGACTTACTGACCTGCAGACCTCGGCCAGTTACCATGAGTCATAATATTTACTCCACCATGATCCTCAATACTGGTGGTCCTCAGGATTGCATGCTCATCTCCTTGCTCTTCTCCTTGTACAGCCATGACTGTATGGCCAAGTGCAACATAAGCTTGGTCATGATAAGTATACCAAGTGCTGGAGTTTCGGGTTAAGACCCTTCTTCAGACTAAGAAGGATATCGACCGATATCGTCACCTATCCAAATTCTTCTCGGATGCTACCAGCTCCACTAAGTTACTCCAGCACTTTGTGTCCTTTTGGGTATTAACCAGCATCTGCATTACTTTGTTTATATCAGCTTGGTTTTTAAGTTTGTTGATGATGCCACTGGTGTCAGCTTGATCAACAACAATGATGAGACAGAGGACAGGCATCCATATCAACAGCAATCTAACGTGGCCCCTTCACACAGAGACAGCGATCAAAAAAATGTATCAGTGTATTTCCTTGTATAGGCGACTGAGAAGATTCAGCATATCCACAAGGATTCTATTAGACTTCTACAGATGCACTATAGAAAATAGTCTGATGGAATGCATCTCAGCCTGGTATGGCAACTGCTCTGCCCATGATTGCGTGAACCTGCAGAGAGAGGTAAACATGCGGTCCATCACGAGTCCATCACAGGCTCGTCACTTCTTTCCATCCAGTCCATCTTCAACACGTGTTGCATTAGGAAGGCTGGAAGTATTCGGCAAAGATGTCTGCAACCTGGCCCTTCCTTATGCCCTCTTCTGCCTTCTGGGAGAAGATTCAGGAAAGCCAGAATGTAGGCCAGCTTCTTCTCCTGGACCAATCGCCTTTTTCACAGCAAAGAAAGATACAAAGTACTGGAGTAACTCAGCGGGTCAGAAGGCATATTTGGAGTAAAAGGAAAGGTGACGTTTCGAGTCAGGACCCGTGTTTAAACTCTAGATGATGTTTCGGGTCAGGAACCTGCTTTTCAAACCCGAAACATCACGTATCCTTTTCCTTGCAGAGATGCTGCCTGACCCACAGAGTTACTCTAGCACTTTATGTAGATCTTTGGTTTAAGCCAGCATCTACAGTTCTTTGTTTCTACCTCTTTCAAACTCACTTCCTTGGGGTGCTGTTGCCACGTCTTGCACTTTACCTCATTTGGCTACTTTGTTATTTGCTCTTCAATTTTTTATTGCACTACTTCAGATTTCACTCCATTCTTTGCGCCATCTTGCCGTTTAACATTCATCTTTGTATTTATTGGTCTAGTATTCTATTTATTGTTTACTGTGCGAGCTTCATGCAAAATGAATTTCATTGCACTTTGGCATATATAACAATAAACTAATCTGAATCTGAATTTGCAGCACATTAGATTGTCAGGGAGATTAACAGTGTGGATGCTAAGTGGATGTGTTCTTTAGGGGGGTTTGTCACAACCTTGAGATCTCTATTTCAACATAACTTCAGATTTAGGCCTTGTCCAATGAAGATGAAGAGATTGCTCATCCGAAGGGCATTATGGGATGGAATTCTCTCCCGCAGAGCTGTCGGGGTGGAATAATCTATCATATTCAGGAAAGAGATTAAGGATTTGAGCTGCAAATGTATCAAGTTACATGGGAAAGAGACCAGGAAAGAAGACTGAGGTCAAGATTAGATCAATCATGGTCTTATTGAAGGGTGAAGCAAGTCTGAAGGGCCAAATGGCCCACCCCTGTTCCTGTTTCTTTAATGTTTTTATGATCATATTCCAACTGTCTCTCCTCCAAGCATGTGAATACTTGAACATGCTTAATATATGAGACTCTCACCCTCTAATTAATATGCTTTTGAAACTAAATAATTTGCACCATTTACAGTAATAGAATTTCTCAGTGATTATCAACCCTGGACAATATTTACTCTAGATGGTTCCTGCTGCTGTGGAAAATAAAGTGCCTTTTCTACGAGAAATACTCATTAAAATTCTTATCAGTGACAAGATTCTGATGCTGAGAAGTGTTACCATCTGTCATGCTGCTAAACCATGTCTGTAATAAAGAAAAGCGCTTTGTCATTTTTGACTGGGCTTGACATCATTTTCAATCCTACATTTAGGTTTTACATAAGAAACATCAGGGTTCTGGATTTAGTATTTCAATAGGCAAATAATAAATCACAGAACCAAAAAGAATAGGTTTCATGCACAATAGGAATTAAATACCATGGTAATAAATTACACTTTCCACAGACAGTTTCTTTCTGAATGTTGGGCTCGGCAAAATACAGGGTGACGGCATAAAGCATTGAAAGGTTTGCCCACTTAAAATTGATTAACAACATCTGATACTCACTGGTCACGAATAACACGGCTTCATTCCAGTCCAGAACACACTCTCGTAATGTGTCCTTGCAGCCTAACATGCGCAAAATATTTAAGAGTATAATTTACGTCAGATACAGGTTCTGGATGATGTTCACAGGATACTCTATTATAACTTTCTGGGATCTACAAATGTAAAAATTAGCTTAACACAAGTTGTATTTAGATAACAGTACGAACTTCCACCAATAAACAGCAAGAATGTTTTTGATGGTTTAGTAATGGTTAAATTGTGTCAAAGCAGTTTTACTTTCACAGAATCATTTGGAGTCACCTTTTTGCAATGCACTTACTCATACGTTAAATAAAGTTTCTATATATTAATCATTACTTCCTTGTTAAGCATAAAAAAAAATCCCTGGCTCCATAGATATTAATTAATTTATATTAGCACAGAATTTACCCAATCCAGATTTTGTCATTTTTAGCACAAAAATTAGACTGATTATGCTAACACACTCAATAGACAATAGACAATAGACAATAGGTGCAGGAGTAGGCCATTCAGCCCTTCGAGCCAGCACCGCCATTCAATGCGATCATGGCTGATCACTCTCAATCAGTACCCCGTTCCTGCCTTCTCCCCATACCCCCTCACTCCGCTATCCTTAAGAGCTCTATCCAGCTCTCTCTTGAAAGCATCCAACGAACTGGCCTCCACTGCCTTCTGAGGCAGAGAATTCCACACCTTCACCACTCTCTGACTGAAAAAGTTCTTCCTCATCTCCGTTCTAAATGGCCTACCCCTTATTCTTAAACTGTGGCCCCTTGTTCTGGACTCCCCCAACATTGGGAACATGTTTCCTGCCTCTAATGTGTCCAATCCCCTAATTATCTTATATGTTTCAATAAGATCCCCCCTCATCCTTCTAAATTCCAGTGTATACAAGCCTAATTGCTCCAGCCTTTCAACATACGACAGTCCCGCCATTCCGGGAATTAACCTAGTGAACCTACGCTACACGCCCTCACTCCACGATGATCTTCAAACTTCTACACTTCATAAATTTAAACACTGCCACCAAAATCCTATTCACCCATCTTCAGGATTCTTCGCAATATTACTTACTCATATTTGAAAGAGAATGGGCTAATTAGGACATTAGCCCTAATCAGCCCATTCTCTTCCAAATATGAGTAAATAATACTTGTCTGTAGCAACTTATGTCTTATAAACCTGACCTGTAAGGCCTTGTCTGTGGCAAGTCTTCTTCTGGGTATAGTTTCTACCCAGCTGTTGTCAGGCAAATGAACCATCCTATCACCAACTAGAGAGCGGTCCTGAGCTACCATCTACTCCATTGGAGATCTTTGAAATATCTTTAATCGGACTTCAACTTGCACTAAACAGCGGGCAAGTGGGACTAGTGTAGCTGGTACATGTTGGTTGGTGTGGGCAAGTTGGGCCGAAGGGCCTGTTTCCATGCTAATTCACTCTATGACATTCAATATAATTAACAGCAGTTGAACATTTCAACTCAACACATTTTCATAACACATCGCCTATTGAAGATATTTCTATATCTTATAGAAACATATTAAATTCTTTGAAGGGTCTCGACCCGAAACGTCACCCATTCCTTCTCTCCCGAGATGCTGCCTGACCTGCTGAGTTACTCCAGCATTTTGTGATTAAATTCTTAAGGGATTGGACAGGCTAGATGCACAAAAAATGTTCCCGATGTTGGGGGTCCAGAACCAGGGGTCACAGTTTAAGAGGGTAGGCCATTTAGGGTTCTGAGATGAGGAAAAACTTTTCCACCCAGAGAGTTGTGAATCTGTGGAATTCTCTGCCACAGAAGGCAGTGGAGGCCAATTCACTGGATGCTTTCAAGAGAGTTAGATTTTGCTCTTAGGGCTAACAGAATCAAGGGATATGGGGAGAAAGCTAGAACGGGATACTGATTTTGGATGATCAGCCATGATCATATTGAATGACGGTGTTGGCTCGAAGGGCCGAATGGGCTACTCCTGCACCTATTTTCCATCTTTCTAAGTCATGTCTTAAACTTGATTGCGTTTTTAAAAGAGATGATGAAGGTGATCAATAAGGGGATGGCAGTGGATATTGTCTACGTGGATTTTAGTAGGGCATTTGATAAAAGTTTCTCATGGTAGGCTGATCCAGAAGATTAAGATCCATATGATCCACAGTGACTTGGTCGTTTGGATTCAGAATTGGTTTATTCATATACGATAGAGCATTGTAGTGAACGGGTGTTAGTCTGGCTAGAGGCATGTGACCCATGGAGATTCACAAGGACCTGTGCTGGGACCTCTGGATTTGAACAACTTGGACATAATATAGATAGATTGGTTAGCAAGTTTGCAGATTATATCAAAATTGGTGGAATTGTGAACAGTGAGGAAGGTGCCAAAGTATCCAGCCGGGTATAGATCAGCTCCAGAAATGGGCAGAGAATTGGCAGATGGCATTTAATCTGAGCAAAGGTGAGGTGTTGTGCTTTGGGTGGTCAAATGTAAGGGGAAAGTATAAAGTTAATTGCAAAAGCCTTAACAGTTTTGATACACGGAGGGATCTTGGAGTCCAAGTCCATAGCTCCTTGAAAGTGGCAACACAAGTAGATGGAGTGGTAAAGAAGATGTTGGGGCATTGAATATTGTAGGCTGTAGAAATTTGTACGCTGATGTATACACGTGGCGGCGCCTAACGGCAGCGGCTGACTAGCAGTCTGTCCGTCTTTTTTTGTTGAGTGTCGGTGTTGGGATGATTTTTATATATATTTTTTTGGTTGTGTATGTGTGGGAGGGGGTGGTGGTGTGTGGGGGGTGGGTGTGGGTGTGGGGAACTTTTCTCTTCCTCACGGCGCGGGGTGCGGCTCGGCTGCGGGGCCTAACATCCCCCGGTGCGGCTTGGCCGCTGGACTTTACATCCCGGTGCGGCTTGGCCGCTGGACTTACATCGCCCGGTGCAGCTCGGCTGCGGGGCTTAACACCGCCCGGTGCAACTCGGCTGCGGGACTTTACATCACCCGGTGCAGCTCGGCTGCGGGGCTTAACACCGCCCGGTGCAACTCGGCTGCGGGACTTAACACCGCCCGGTGCGGCTCGACCACGGGGCTTTTCACCGCTGGTGCGGCTCGGCTGCGGGACTTTTCACCGCTGGTGCGGCTCGACCACGGGACTTAGCTGCGCAAGGCTTGGTCGCGGGCCTTTCATCGCCCGGTTCGGCCGCGAGACGTTTCAGCGTCCGGTTCGGCCGCGAGACGTTTCAGCGCCCGGTGCGGGGACTGTGCGGGTCGGTCGGGGACGAGCTGTCTGTCCGTGGGCGTGGGGAAGAGAGGGGAAGTTTTGTTGCCTCCATCACAGTGAGGGGGTGTTTGGAGTCACTGTGATGGACGTTTGTGTTGGGGTTATGTGTCTTGTGTTCTTTTTTTTTTCTATGACTGCTATGTAGTTTCGTTCGGTACTTCGGTACCGAACGACAAATAAAGCTCTGTTATACCTGTTATACCTGTTATACCTGTTATATGTAATGTGTATTGTTTTGTTATTGGATGAATATTAAGCTTTATAGCTCCTTTGATATCTATTAGTATTTGCTTCGTTATATACGCAGAACAATTAAGGGCCGGTATGTAGGAGCCATTTGTGCTTAATTCAGTTATTGTCATTGTGTTATGGCTATGTTTTAATATTTCTAGTTTATGTCTTTTTTGCCTGCTTGTGGGTGTGACTTAATGCGTAATTGGGAGTGTCTAGATGGGAGGAGGCTAATTTGTGTCGACAGAGGTTGTGGGTCAGTTTAGACTCGGAGGATGGTGAGCATACAGTTCTTTACCACGCGCTCGTACCATGCGCTCGCACCAGTTATATTTGTAAGAACCATACGGTAATAGCTACAAGAATTTCTAGATATTGTTTGAAGAAGAAACAGTTGATAAAGTACGGAAACTGATGAATTACTCTATGATTTGTGCTACTTTAATAAAACCAATTAATGAAGAAAAGGAGTTTGGAAGATTCGTTTTGTCTTGGAAGAATCTTGGTATCATCTTTGATCAAACCCTCTCTTTCGACAAACACATCAAACACATCACAAAGACAGCCTTCTTCCACCTCAAAAACATTGCCCGTCTCTGTCCATGCCTCTCCTCCACAGCTGCAGAAACCCTCATCCACGCCTTCATCACCTCCCGTCTGGACTACTGCAACAGCCTCCTCTATGGCGCACCCTCAAAAATCATCAGTAAACTTCAATACATTCAAAACTCCGCTGCCCGTCTACTCACCCACACCCCGATCCGTGACCATATCACCCCCGTCCTTTACAAACTCCACTGGCTCCCCATCCCCCAGAGAATCCAGTACAAAATCCTCCTCATGACCTACAAAGCCCTCCATAACCTGGCCCCATCCTACCTGACCGACCTCCTCCACAGGCACACTCCCACCTGCACCCTCCGCTCTGCTGCTGCCAATCTCCTATCCCCCCACATCCGGACCAAACTCAGATCCTGGGGGGACAGGGCTTTCTCCATCGCTGCTCCCACCCTATGGAACTCACTACCTCAAACCATCAGAGACTCCTCCACACTCACCACATTCAAAACATCACTGAAGTCTCACCTATTCAGTACTGCCTTCAACCACTGAAGGTCACCCCACCTTCTGTCTCCTTTCTCTGTTCGTTTACTTATTTATCTATTTATTCACTTCCCTACGTTCTCTAAATCCCTGTAAAGCGTCTCTGAGTATATGAAAAGCGCTATATAAATGTAATGTATTATTATTATTATTATTATATCAGGGTTCGACATGTGCGTAAGCTATAACTACATTTCATCCCCCAGAAGTAATGGCTATCAAAGTGGGATTTCAAGATGGTATAGAAACTGCCATTACAAATATAATGTAGAAAGTCATGTTGCAGCTTTACAGGACTTTGGTTTAGGTCGCATTGGAGTATGGTGTGCGTTTCTGGTCGCCACATTACAGGAAAGGTGTGAAGGCTTTGGAGAGAGTACAGAAGAGGTATACCAGAATGTTGAATAAGTGAGAATGGTCTTGGATGGGTTTCTCTGGAGAATCAGAGGCTGAGGAGAGGCCTGATAAAAGAATGAAAAGTTATGAGAGGCATTGATAGGGTAGACATTTAGAACCTATTTCCCAGGGTGAAATTGTCAAAGACTAGAGGGCATAGATTAAGGTGAGTTTAGCAAAATTTACAGCAGATGGGTGGGGCAAGTTGTGAATCTGGAACGCACTGCCAGGGGTGATGGTAAGGCCAGGTACAATAGTGGCATTTAAGAGATTTAAAGATAAGCAGGGAAAGGAAGGATATGGATGCAAGCTGAAGAGATTGGTATAACTATGCATCAAGTTCTGCGTGTATTTTGTGGGGGAAATGGCCTGTTCCTGTGCTGTGTTGTTCCATGTTCTATGTTTAACTCCATCACTGCTGATTTTCAATGATTTGAATTAAAATGTCTAATTTTTGTTTTCAAATCACTCTCAAACATTATTCTTCCTAAACTTGTTCTTCCCATTGGGCTTTACTGGACTTTATCTTGCACTAAACGTTACTCCCTTTATCATATATCTGCACACTGTACTTGATTGTAATCATGTATAGTCCTTCCGCTGACTGGTTAGCACGCAACAAAAGCTTTTCACTGTATCTCAGTACATGTGACAACTAAACTAAACTCTGTAAGCTATCAAAGCCCTACATTCATTGAGAACTCCACTCCAGTTCAAGTTTGGCTTCTTGTACATCCCAAACTTTCATTGTTCGATGATTGATAGCCTTCAGCTCTCAACATCTTGAGCTCTCCAAATGTCACCACCTTTCAACACTTTCCTCCAAGAGGATGCTCCTCAAAACCTACTGGCATCTAACTTACATTAAATTTAACTTGATAATACTCTTGCGAAGTGACTTGTAAATGTATTACTATATTAAATGAGCTACATGTATGCAAAATAATTGAATTAGATCCTAAATGCAAAATGCATTTCCCTGTGCATCAGCAAAAAATGCTGTTAGGTGACGAAAAACAAAAGGAATGCAGGTCATTGCAGGGCTTTCTGAAAATGCTGCTGTTTCATAAATATACCAACTGTTTGTATAATAGGCTCCGTGTGCTTATTAAACTGGAAGATTCACGTTTATTGTAATTTTATGAGAATCCGTTGCAGTGTCCTTCAGAATTTATGGGAGTTTCCTGTTGATTTCCACCCAAAGGTAATTACCCATTTTACAAGGTGCTACATTCATTCAAATTAATTGATGAAAAAAATTTTTTAGGGGACTCCTTGCCACACTTTTATCCTTTGCCTTTGCGACTGCTATTCATTGCTGCAAAGCTGACTATAAGGGGAATATCAAATCATTCTATCACCCAGAGCTACACTTCCAGAGGCTGGTGGATAACAATTAAAAGCAGAAACTTTGCCCTCCACAAATTAAAACCCAGAAACCTTGCATGTCTTCTTCCATATTTCATTGCAACATTTCAATGATAATTATTTCACTCCGAGCATGGTCTTAATTCAAGAGGTTTATTTCTGTGCCAGTTTTGTTGTGTACAGTGAAATGCTGATGTCTATGGGTACATTGATCTTTGTTTGATGGGACAGACCTTATTATTTTAAAGGAACACAGCTTTCAGTGAATCAAATACACAGCTGGACAGGAGAGAGTTGTTGAATGTTTTAGAATAAAAGTAGCAGTCCACTTGCTGTTCCCTCGACACGTTGACATTTTGAAGATTGCAGCAAGCAATCTGTAAAAGAAAGGGAACAGATTAATACAACATTTAATTAGACGCTCAGCTTTTGAACAAGTAATCAATGTTGCAAGGAAAATAATTTCCAGGTGAGTGCTAAGTATATACTGTAAATACTGAGCATCTTGCTTATTCCTAGGCTTGTAATAAAAACAATCTGATTTTAACAAAGGTTGTGGGAGATCATCATCATCATCATCGGCTGACATCTTTCTCCAATGTAACTGGGCTAGATACACAGAAACATGGAAAAATAGGTGCCGGAGTAGGCTATTTGGCCCTTCGAGCCAACACCGTCATTCAATATGATCATGGCTGATCATCTAAAATCAGTACCCTGTTCCTGCTTTTTCCCCATATCCCTTGATTCCTTTAGCCCTAAGAGCTAAATCTAACTCCCTCTTGCAAACATCCAGTGAAATAGCCACTGCCTTCTGTGGCAGAGAATTCCACAGATTCACAACACTCTGGGTGAAAAAGTATTTACTCATCTCAGTCCTAAATGGCCTACCCCTTATTCTTAAAATGTGACCTCTGGTTCTGGACTCCCCCAACATCGAGAACATTTTTCCTGCATCTAGCTTCTCCAATCATTTAAGAATTTTATATGTTTCTATAAGATCCCCTCTCATCCTTCTAAATTCCAGTGAATATAAGCCCAGCTGATCCATTCTTCCATCATATGTCAGTCCTGCCATCCCGGGAATTAACCTGGTGAACTTACGCTGCACTCCCTCAATAGCAATAATATCCTTCCTCAAATTAGGACTAAAATTGCACACAATACTCCAGGTGTGCTCTCACCAGGACCCTGTACAACTGCAGTAGGACCTCCTTGCTCCTAAACTCAAATCCTCTCGCAATGAAGGCTAACATGCCATTAGCTTTCTTTACTGCCTGCTGTACCTGCATGCTTACTTTCAGTGACTGTACAAGCACACCCAGGTCACGTTGCACCTCCAGCTTTTCCTAATCTGACACCATTCAGATAATAATCTGCCTTCCTGTTCATACCACCAAAGTGGATAATCTCACATTTATCCACATTATACTGCAGCTGCCATGCATCTGCCCACTCACCGAACCTATCCAAGCCACCCTGCAGCCTCATAGCATCCTCCTTGCAGCTCACACTGCCACCCAGCTTTGTGTCATCTGCAAACTTGGAGATGTTACATTTAATTCCCTCGTCTAAATCGTTAATACATATTGTAAATAACTGGGGTCCCAGCACCGAGTCTTGCGGCACCACACTAGTCACTGTCTGCCATTCTGAAAAGGTTCCGTTACTTCCTATTCTTTGCTTCCTGTCTGCCAACCAGTTCTCTATCCATATCAATACTCTACCCCCACGTGCTCTAATTTTGCATGCTAATCTCTTGTGTGGGACCTTGTCAAAGGCTTTTTGAAAGTCCAGATACACCACATCCACTGGCTCTCCCTTATCCATTCTATTTGCTACTTCCTCCAGAAGACTAGTCAAGCATGATTTCCCCTTGATAAATCCATGCTGACTTTGACCGATCCTGTCACTGCTTTCCAAATGCACTGCTTTCCTAGCCTGCTCAGGTAATCATAGATTTTAGATTTTTTATATTTAGAGATACAGCGCGGAAACAGGCCCTTCGGCCCACCGAGTCGGCGCCACCCAGCAATCACCGTATATTAACACTATCCTACACTAGGGACAATTTTTACATTTACCCAGTCAATTAACCTACATACCTGTACATCTTTGGAGTGTGGGAGGAAACCAAAGATCTCGGAAAAAACCCACGCAGGTCACGGGGAGAACGTACAAACTCCGTACAGAAGGCGTCCATAGCCAGGATCGAACCTGAGTCTCCGGCGCTGCATTCGCTGTAAGGCAGCAACTCTACCGCTGCGCCACCGTGATACGAGTAAGAAGGAACTGCAGATGCTGGTTCTACACTGAAGATAGACACAAAATGCTGGAATAATTCAGCAAGGACAGGCAGCATCTCTGGAGAGAAAGGGTGGGTGATATTTCGGGTCGGGACCTTTCTTCAGACTCTGAAGAAGGGTCTCGACCCAAAACGTTCCCCATCCCTTCTCTCCAGAGATGCTGCCTGTCCCGCTGAGTTACCCCAGCATTTTGTGTCTATCTTGTGGTAATGATATGAACATTTTTGCAGCAAAGAACTGCGAAAAATTGTACTGGCTACACCAACTGTCGATTAGTTAGCCCAAAATATGATTTAGCAAAGGTAAACTGGATATTTTAATGTAAATCAGAGCAATGTGAGGGGTTCAAAGAGAAGATAGTGAAGCATTAAATAAAATATGTATCAAACTAGAACAAAGAGGGAATTCACAAATCCAGACCATCTCTGGAAACTTAAGACGTAAACAAAGTAAGATAGCCCAAAAAAAGTGACATTTCATAATATCAAGAACATTCAGAAGGAAAAATGTGAACATGAAAAATATTGATAAAATCAAGGAAAACACAAAGTGTTTTATAGACACATGAAGGAAAATAGAATGACAAACAAAATAAAAGGGCTATTTAAAGTCCAAAACAGAAACCCGATATGGAGGTCAAAAACATGTGTTTGGTTCTAAATGTAAAGTAGCATCTCCCTTCATAGAACAGGGACATAATAGAGGCATTGATTTAAGAAGGAAGAATACAAGAAGTGAGAATTTCATTGATCTGTCCCCCGCGCAAATGACAATTGCCAGAAGCTACAGAACTGGATAGAATTACAATTTTTAAAAGGCATTTGGGCAGATAATATGGATAGGAAGGGTTTTATTGGGATATGGGCCAACTGTAGGCAAATGTACTGGCCAAGTGTGCCAACTTGGTCGGCATGCACAAGGTGCGCCAAAGGGCCTGTTTCTGAGCTCTACGACTCTATAACAAGAGTGAACATGATTAATTTAGAGAGAGATTGAGAGGCTGGGTATGGCATAAGTGTTATGGAACTAACAGCATTAAAAGTGGATACACAATCACCCTCGGATAAGATGTATCCCAGGTTCTTTAGAGAAGCCAGGGAGAATAAGACAACTCCAATCCTCCTTGGCAGCAATTGAATATTCTATATTGCTTTGTCTTGGCCTACTTTGTCTAAAGAATTGCAGGTCAGTCATCTAAAATATTCACAAAGATCAGGATAAATCAACATTAAGATTCAGTTTAATAAAGACTCAAGAAACTGCCGATGCTAGTTTACAAAGACACAAAGTGCTGGAGTAACTCAACGGGTCAGGCAGCATCTCTGAAGAGCATGGATAGTAGACGTTTTGGGTCAGGACCACTTTCAGGCTGGAGGTTTCAGTTCGGGACCCAGCAGTCTGAAGATCTGAACAGTCTGGACAGTCTGAGAATGATCAGCCATGATCACATTGAATGGCGGTGCTGGCTCGAAGGGCCGAATGGCCTCCTCCTGCACCTATTGTCTATTGATGGCTTGGAGATGCTCTGGGTCAGGTGTGGGTGATGTCCCAGGGTACAGAGACTGAGCAACGACCAGAGGTAAAGAATTGCATGTTCATAGGCTGATGTCGAGGAGGCAGAGTGGTCGAGTTGTCGGAGTGGGTTGCTGGAGTCTGTGAAGCAGCCCGAGTCTCCATTAAACCTCTCCGAGTGGTTGAGCGCTCAGAATGGACGCAGCGTGCAGCAGCACAGAGCTGCGGTAAAGGAGATCGACGCATCGCCTGACCGGGCCAACCACGGCAACTCTGACCCAGTGCAGCCGCCAGGACAACAAGCTATTATGGCCAAGTTAAGACTCTAACACTTTTTATTAAAATGGCCGAAGGGTACAGAATAGCACCCAAACTATGGTGACTTGTGTACTGACTCAGTGTGGTCTACTATCTTATACTTAGTACGATTGTGCCTGAAGTATAGAAGGATTGTCACTGCACTGAAAATTCCACATTTCCCTATTTCCCAGTGGATAATTTATATATATATATAGATATATATATATATTTATATTCTGTGTTTTTTTGTGATGATATATACTTGTACATTGTTCCGCTATCTATAACGTTTTCCGGTTACGTGACACGTATGCTTGTTAAAAGTGTGTACTAGGACACATTTGTCTGCATATATATTTAAAACAATATTGAGAAGCACCATGATACAGATCATAATGCAAGGAAAGTTGATAGCTTCCAAGTAAGATAAGTGTTAGTTTTGTTTCCTTAAGCAGCAATTCCAATGCAAAACACAATGCTCCAAATATATCAAACAAGTGCACTTCATGGGGAGTAAAGAAAAACATGTGTGTTTTTTGTCCAATCCCTTCACCAACAAACTTTCTCTATCCTTGATTAAATAACTTTCTGGCTTGGCATGTAATCAACAAAGGAACCAGTTATTGCTTTCTGCAAAAAAGATAGATGGTTTATTGTTCAACTGATCCAATCTACTTAGAATACTGAGAGATTAGTAAATTAAACGAGAAAATGAAAATGTCACAATAGGTTGGCTCAGATTTCTAGAAAAAATAATGGAAACTTGCTGTAATTGTACATAAATAATTGTCAAAATCCATACATTCAGTTTATAGCAACTCCTTTTTACAGTAAAACATGGCATGGAGTTTTATAGAAGCATTAACAAGCAAAATTTGACACTGAACCACATGAATGTTTAGGGCACACAAAGCTGAATAAAAGAGTTAAGCAACACTGCAAAGGAGGAAAGGCATGTGGTATTCAGAATGGTTTAAGTAGGGAAATAGACAGATAAAGGCATATCTGTAAATGTTGGAGCAATGAAAAAAGAGAAAGCACTAAAGACCAGAAGTGAAAGAGCGGAGTGATTTCAAATACTGCACAAGTGGAATAAATTTATTTGAAAGAGTGTGTAAAGACCATGAGGAATTTTAAAACAATGATGAGTAGTTTAAAATTGAGATAATGCCTAACCTGGACTAAATGTAGTGCAAGAAAATAACTGCAGGTGCTGGTACAAATCGAAGGTATTTATTCACAAAATGCTGGAGTAACTCAGCGGTTCAGGCAGCATTTCGGGAGAGAAGGAATGGGTGACGTTTCGGGTCGAGACCCTTCTTCAGACTGATCAGTCTTGGTGCACGTGCACGTGAAAATGAAATGCAGGACAGCAACTTGCATTTACATAACACAGTTAATATAACAAAAAATTATCAAGATAGTTTTTAAAAAGAAAAGTAATTACCCTGAGCCTCAACCTAATATTAGACAAATAACTAAAAGCTTGGTTTCAAGCAAAGAGGTCTTGTGCATCAGCAAGGTTTAGGGAGTGAATTTCAGAGCTTAGACTTTGGCAGCTGAAGAAATGTCCAACAATGACAGAGTGATTCTGTCTTTTCAACATCATATCTGTTTCCCAAATTTTGATTACATTAGTAAAGTAAATCAATACAATTATGCATTGTAACTGGGAAGACGGTCTTTTCTGATTATGATGCATTTCTCTGTTAAAAATATTGTTTTAAAAAGTAATTTACTGTAGAATCCATTCACAACGTAAGCCAGAATTCTCTTTCACACCTTCGAAGGCCAGAGATGAATAGAACCATGGAACAAAGGAAACTGATAGATACAGAATTCCTGTAAAATTCACGCTTTAAATGAAAAATAGACAACCTTCAACGACAAATTACTTGAAACAGATTATTTTAGTCAGGTGTTGGGACAAGCCATTCATACATTTTCAATGTTAACAGAACTGCATTCCTTAAGTACACTCTAATATTTAACTAACAGAGCTGAGAACCATGAAAAAGCAAGAGGGCATTAAAAATCAAAGCAAGGCAAATTTGCTTAACTCTGAGCAAAAAAACAAACTGCTGGAGGAACTCAACAGATTAGGCAGCATCCATGGAGAACATGGATAGGCAATGTTGTGGCTTAAGACCCTTTTTCAATCTCAAGAAGGGTCCCAACCCCCAAAAAACCTCTGTCTATACTCTTCAACACATAGATACTGCCAGACATGCTGAGTTCATCCAGCAGTTTTATTTTTACTCAGGATTCCAACATCATGTAGCAGTTGTATAAGACGTTGGTGAGACCGCATTTAGAATAATGTGTTCAGTTCTGGGCACCATGTTATAGGAAAAATATTGTCAAGCTTGAAAGGGTTCAGAAAAGATTTACGAGGATGTTGCCAGGACTAGAGGGTGTGAGCGATTGAGTAGGCTGGGTCTCTATTTCATGGAGTAGGAGGATGAGGGGAGATCTTATAGAGGTATACAAAATCATGAGAGGAATAGATTGGATAGATGCACAAAGTCTTTTACCCAGAGTAGGGGAATCGAGGACCAGAGGACATAGGTTCAAGGTGAAGGGGAAAAGATTTAATAGGAATCTGAAGGGTAACTTTTTCACACAGAGAGTGGTGGGTGTATGGAACAAGCTGCCAGGGGAGGTAGTTGAGGCTGGGACTATCCCATCGTTTAAGAAACAGTTGGACAGGTACATGGATAGGACAGCTTTGGAGGGTTATGGACCAAGCGCAGGCAAGTGGGACAAGGGTGGGGGCGAGTTAGGCCGAAGGGCCTGTTTCCACACTGTATCATTCTATGACTCTATCTGTAGTCTTGTTTAGTTTTAATGCGTTTAACAGAAGGAGCACAGCTGGTAGAGCTGGCAGAGCTGCTGCCTCATAGCACCAGAGACCCGGGTTCAATCCTGACATTGGTTGCTGTCTGTATGAAGTTTGCACGTTCTCCCTGTGACCACATGGGTTTCTGCCGGGTGCTTCAGTTTCCTCCCACACCCCAAAGACATGTGGGTTTTGTAGGTTAAGTGTAGGAAGTGGATGCAAAAGTAAGACAACTTAGAATTAGTATGGACAGGTGTTTAGTGGTCAGTGATCTTGTTGGGCCAAGGGCCTGTTTCCAATGTGTATCTGTGAACTCTGAGCAACAAACCAATCTCAGATTCTATTAACTCAGCTTTACAGATTAAAACAAACATTTAAGGATTAGGTACTTTAAAAAGATGAAAATCATTGTAACCTTGGTTGAATATTTATAAGGAATGATCACTGGCTAGCATAATATTTTTGAAAACACATACTTCAAAAACCATCACATCTTTGTGAGGAATCTGCGATTTTACCTAGATCATATAGTGAGAACAGAAAACTCTGCTATGCCACTTTGAAAAGTTCTTATGACTCACAGGAGAAATGAATTCTGTCAGTATTAATCCAATCTCCAGTGGACATCATGTTGCAATGGAGAATTCTCCCGGATTTACCATTACTCACCAGGCACAAGATACAAATGCCAAAGAAACAATTGTGTAATAAACAGATATGTCATTTGAAAGCAAAGGGAACACTTTTAACTCTTTATCTGCATCTCCAGTTATTCTGTCAACTATTACATGCACAAACAATATTTCACGCAGGTCAGCATTGAAAGAGGAAAACATTCTAAGGGAACCACATCTGCAGCTGCCAAAGCATGGCAAAGATGTGATATTTTACCCGAGTGCCAAGACGAATTTATTCATTGCTTTGTCTTGGCCTACTTTGTCTAATTAAGCACAGTAAAAAATACTTCTAAAGTCATTCATTCAAAAATCCTGGAGCACAATGTTAACTTGATTTATAAATGATTTTTTTTTTGTCGAAAGATTAAGTTAAGAAACTTAACCTAAGGGTGACACAGTGGCATGGCAGTAGAGTTGCTGCCTTACAGCGTCAGAGACCCGGATTCAATCCTGACTTTGGGAAGTGCCTGTATGGAGTTTGTAGGTTCTCCCCATGACCTGCGTGGGTTTTCTATGGGATCTCGTTTCCTCCCACACTTCAAAGACATACAGGTTTATTGGTTAATTGGCTTGGTACAATTGCAAAGTGTCCTTAGTGTGTGTAGGATAGCGTTAGTCTGCGAGGAACACTGGTCAACGCCGTCTCGGTGGGCCAAAGGGCCTGTTTCCGCACTGTATCTCTAAAAGGCCTGTCCCACTTTAGGCGATTTTTTAGGCGTCTGCCGGCGACTGTCAAAGTCGTAGCAGATCGCCAAACTTTTCTTTTACCCAACGACAATGACCACGACAATGCCGAGTCAGGTCGAAATTACAGCGTCTTCGGAAACATCGCGAAATTCCCACGCTGTCAATGCTTCTCCGGCGTCCTAATTTTCGCTGAAATCACTGACAAGTCGGTAAGTACTTGAGAGTTTTGAACTATAACATCTTGTATGGGTTACTTAAAAACTAAGCTTCACTGTAACAAGGCATAAACTGGATTTACTTCCAGTTTACTAATAGCTGTATTAAAAAAGATTGTTTTTAAGTGGTTAAGTGGCTTTTTGTGAAAAGTGTGTGGGCATTCTTTGAAAGTGTACGGGAGATGCATATCTGGTTTCTGGGTTGCATATCTGGGTTGGGAACCCACTTTAAATGTAATGGCTGATGGCTATAAACATCGTGAAATTCCCACATTTACCTGACCATCAAACTGTCGCCTCCAATCTACCTGTCAAATGTTCTGACGATAAATAAAGTGGTTAAACACAAGCATTTAATGGTATTTTGAAATGACTTTACTTATTTTAATATTATGTGCTTCTAAATGCATCTAAGAGAACCTAGCAAACCTGGGGACAGCAGGCGACAGCGCCCACAATAAGCAACGATACCTGGCAACAAGCCAGCTGTCGCCGAGAAATTTCACTCCGGATGATTTCTCAGTGACGTGCCGAGATCCACTATGATTCTTGGAAGATTCCTCACGATCATGCCCGCTACACCCGGCGAACTGTCGGCGACAGCCTAGTCGCCGGCAGTCGCCTTAAAATCGTCTAAAGTGGGACAGGCCCTTAAAACATAACTAAAACTAAGCTAAACACCGTAAAATAAATTACAAGAAAATTAGTGGGGAATGTTATTGAACACATGAAATAGCAAAACAAATGGAGCCTGCAACAATGCAAAGATTAATAACGAGTAAGATGGTAGCTAGTGTGAGTAAAGCATAACATCACTAGCAGAAACACAAGTGATTTACAAACTTTTAAAAATAAATTGACACCTCTTTGAAATTGCAGCTTGATTGAAATAAGAATCTAATTTAGAATGATAATTTGGAAGTCTCCAAATGAAACCAAATATATTTAATTAACCTCCTTAATGTAATTTAGGACTTAAAACCACTTAGACATGTTTGTTAATCTAAAACCTTGATAACATCATGTGATACATTTAATTTGATTAGCTTTAGACCTTTCTCTAGAATTAAAAAGAATAAAATGAAATAAACTCTTGGTCCAATCTTTCCTCCCCTGGCACATCAGAATGCAAATTTTGAAATAGCTTGTGCTCTGGGGCCATCTATTGGACATGGTGGAAATTACACAAGTTGAAGGTCTGAAGAAGGGTCTCGACCCAAAATGTCACCCATTCCTTCTCTCTAATGATGCTGCCTGTCCCACTGAGTTATTCCAGCTTTTTGTGTCTATTTTTGGTTTAACCCAGCATCTGCAGTTCCTTCTTCCACAAGTTGGTATTAGTTTATAGTGTAGGAAGGAACTGCAGATCGCTTTTGGTTTATTGTTGTAACGTATACCAAGATACATTGAAAAGTTTTGTTTCATGCTTTCATACTATACAGAAACATTATCAAGCCATAAATGGGTGCAACACGGAGCGCAAAGAAATAAATACCAGAATGCAGAAGCTCCCGATTTATGTAGGTGTTAAGTGTCAAAATTGTTTTATCTAGTCATATGTCCCAGAAATACAGCAGCACAACAGAATATGTAAATATAGTACTCTGTAAACAATAGAATAAACAACACACACACACACATATACATAGATAAACTCAAAAAGCTGGAGTAACTCAGCAGGACAGACAGCATTTCTGGAGAGAAGGAATTGGTGACGTTTCAGGCCAAGACCCCTAGATCCAATTCAATCTGATCTTCCAGAGCAGCCTACCATTCTTAGTTACTTCTCCAAAAAAATGAAGTGTGTGAAACACGATCTCCCATGCCAACTTTCCCTAATCAATCTATCTTGTCCAAGTATATGCATACCTTCTGCCTCAAAATCCTTTCCAGTAGGTTTCCAGTCACAGATGTTAAGCACACTTGCCTATAATTCCCAGGTTTTTCATTACAGCCCTTTTTTATTAGAGGCACAACATTGGCCACCCTCCCGTCTTCCAGCACCTCACCAGTGTCTAAGAATGATTTGTTTATCTCAGGCAGGAATCCTACAATTTATTCTCTAGCTTCCCACTTCCAACCTTCCACTTGCCTCACTATTGCATTGGATCCCATCCTGCTGCCAGTTTAGTTTAAATCCCCACCTGAATAGCACAGAGACTACTACATAGACTGTAGTGTATATAGACTAGTGTATAATTTACTTCTGGGTAAATTTTCCAAAAAACTCAATGAAATTTGTGAGACATAATCTCCCAGGCACAAAACTAAGCTAAATTTCCCTAATCAATCCGTATTTCCAAATGTATGTATATCGGATTCCTCAGAATCCTCTCCAGTAATTTTCTGACCACAGATGCTAAGCCTTCTTATCTATAGTGCCAAAGTATTTTTTTGGAGCCCTTTTTAAATAGAGGAACAACATTAGCCACCCCTCTGGTCTTCCGACACCTCACCAATGTCTAAGATGATTTGTATATCTCAGTCAAGAGATATACAGGAATACAGAGCTTTATTTGTCATTCGGTACCGAGGTACCGAACGAAATTACATTGCAGTCACACACAAAAAAAAAGAACACAAGACACATGACCCCAACACAAACATCCATCACAGTGACTCCAAACACCCCCTCACTGTGATGGAGGCAACAAAACTTCCACTCTCTTCCCCACGCCCACGGACAGACAGCTCGTCCCCGACCGGCTCGCACAGTCTCCGCAAGGGGATGGAAGTCCCCGCGGCCGAGCCGTACCGGGTGCTGAAACGTCCCGTGACCGAGCCGGGCGATGGAAGGCCCCACGGCCGTACCATGCACTGCTAAATCCCGCGGCCGAGTCGCACCGGGCGATGTTAGGTCCCGCGGCCGAGCCGCACCAGCGATGTAAAGTCCCGCGGCCGAGCCGCACCGGGCGATGGAAGGCCCCGCGGCCTAGCCGCACCGGGCGATGTTAGGTCCCACAGCCGAGCCGCACCAGCGGTGTAAAGTCCCGCGGCCGAGCCGCGCCGGGCGATGGAAGGCCCCGCGGGCGATGGAAAGCCGGCGGCCTAGCCGCGCCCCGCGCCGTGAGGAAGAGACCTAAAAAGGAAAGGTTTCCCCCACCACCCCCCACCCCCCACCCCACCCCCCCACACCACACATACACCAGCCAATCCTTCAGTAATATCACTTCAAACTGCAGCTGTGATGTCCTCCTTAAGCAACAATGGATAACGTGAATGCGGGCGTAATGCTTCCACTAGTTTGAAAGTCTAGGAGCAGAGGGTACAGTCTCAAAATAGAGGGACACACCTTTAAAGAGACGAGGAGGAATTTATTTAGTCAGAGGGTGGTGAATCTGTGGAATTCATTGCCACAGACAGCGGTGGAGGCCAAATCATTGGGTACCTTTTAAGGCATAGATTGACATATTTTTGATTAGTAAGGGTTATAGGGAGAAAGCAGGAGAATGGGGTTGAAAGGCAAGGATAGATCAGCCATGATTGAATGGCGGGCTGATGGGCTGAATGGCCAACTCCATCCTGCTCCTGTGACTTAAGAACAGTCAAGCCTTTAGCATTTTTATCCGTTTTTCCACATTCCCTGCTGCATTTGTGCCTATCGTGTACTGAAATTACTGTCACTGACTTCTGTACTGACTTCCATCCTTCCACTTGGCTCACTGTTACATTGGATCCAATCCATTGCCAATCTAGATTAATCCTCCCACCCCGAGCGGCACAAGCAAACCTGGCTGTCAGCCATTCTTTCAAAAATTCTTTCAATGTTGCTGGTAAATATTACGATAATTTTAATAAACATCAAATCATGAGGCCATTCCATTTTTTTAATCAGTGGAATTACAGTTGAACAGCTTATGGTAATACAGAAAATAACTGAGTTTTCTATTCTGCACTTTTGCATGCACATTGAGTAGTTCCTAAATAATAGTTAAGTACCTATTCCTATAGACCACACTTTAAGCCGTTTTCATTGTGTTTGCAATAATTTATGACTTTTAGATGAAGTTCCAAACTTGAATTAATTCACCCTATAGATATTTAAATATTGTCTAAAATTGAACAAAATATTCAGAAGCAAAATGCCTTCTGAATATTTCTCTCAATTTTAGACGATATCTAAATATCGGCTCGAAAGATAGATGTGAAATCAATCCCAACTGGATGCTGACAGTTTGGAGTCTATCAGCCCATGGTGTAGCTGACGTAAGTGCTACTTCTCTTAAGTTTTTTAGATTTAGAGATACAGCGCAGAAACAGGCCCTTCGGCCCACCGGGTCCACGCTGCCCAGCGATCCCCGCACACTAACACTATCCTACACCCACTAGGGACAATTTGTTTTACATTTGCCCAGCCAATTAACCTACATACCTGTACGTCTTTGGAGTGTGGGGGGAAACCGAAGAGCTCAGGGAAAACCCACGCAGGTCACAGGGAGAACGTACAAACTCCGTACAGATCAGCGCCCGTAGTCAGGATCGAACCTGAGTCTCCGGCGCTGCATTCGCTGTAAGGCAGCAACTCTACCGCTGCGCCACTCTACCTTTCCCTGGACAATGTTTTTTTTTCCTTTCTGTTGATGTCATTCCACGATAGAGCCAAATTCCGTCAATGACAGTTGCACTTTGAAAGTTCAAATCTATTTTCACTATGGTGAGCAACTGCACATCACAACTGACAAGGATTTTTCCTCACTTGCCAGATTTTTGCTTCCAGCGCAGCTGGTAATGCTACATCCTCGCAGCACCAGTCTCGGGTTCATTCATGACCTTGGGTGCTATCTGTGTAGAGTTTGCACGTACTTCCTGCGATCGCATGGGTTTCCGCTGGGTGCTCCGGTTTCCTAACGCACCCTAATGTTGTATGGATTTATAAGGCAACTGGCCTCTACAAATTGTCCGCAGTGTGTAGGGAGTAGATGCAAAAGTGGGATAACATAGAACATACATAAACAGGTAATCGATGGTCTGCGTGGGCCATGAGACAGTTTCCATGCTGTATCTTTCAATCAAAATTGCAAAATGGTGAAGAATAATGGGAAACCCCATCGACTTATGCTGCCACAACTTGTACAGGGTGCAGAGAACACATTTTCAAAGCTCCACTGCAGTTAGACCTATATCATTTGGCTCAATAAACTTAGAAACTTCTTGGGCTGGATGCTCAGCCAGCAAAATCATTGGTGGAGGGAAATTTGCACCTGGCCAATAAACCACAGTGCCATTGGTAGAAAATGCAACTGGGCAAGAATTTTGCATATTACTCCCGGTTTTACAGTCTTGTGTTACTTATTAAATTTATGGCTCTGCAGCCTGACATTGCATCTGGCACATAAACATCAACCCCATCACCTTCCCCCCATTGTACAGAAAGGGGTAAAGAGAATAGCTGGAGCATTAACCTCACCAATAGTCATTAAACAGGTTAAGAACCCATGCATGTGTTCTTCATGCACCTATCAATGCACTCTGAGTCACAGAGCTTTTCAGCATCGGAAAAAGACCCATGACCAAACTCATCCATGCTGGCCAAGTTGCCCGACTGAGCTAGTCCCACTTGCTTGCCCCGTATCCCTGCAGACCTTTCCTATCCACGTACTTGTCCAAATGTACATTAAACATTGTAATTGTACCAACTTCTATTCCTTCCTCTGGAAGCTCATTCCATGCACAAACCACCTTCTATATGGGGGAAAAAGGTTGCCCCTCAGGTCCCTTTTAGTTCTTTACCCTCTCTTCCAAAAGCAGTCATATTTTAAATGACACACATACTTATTTATAGATCATATTTTTCACTGTTTTAGAACCTTGCCCAAATTCGTATTTAGTTATATTTCCCGAACAATGGAGGACCCGGTGTGGGAGGACCCGGCGTGGGAGGACCGCCTTGAGGAGGGGGAGAACAAAGGCGGGCCTGGTGCAGGGGTACATTGTAACTGCCCTTTATGGACGACTATTTGCATACCTTAGGTATGCAAGCAAAACAAATTCACTGTATCTTGTCACATGTGACAATAAAGTATTCAATTCAACTCAATTTCTTGCTCGTTCATATTCATTCACAATTAGAATGGCAACATTTCACTCTCAAAAAATTATCTTTACCTTCCTGAAGTAGAACAGTTTTTAGATATAAAATTATCAATACCTCTATTATTAATGGAGCTCAATGTTGACATTTATTTTAAAAAATACTGAAGTTAGCAATGAAGTCAATGAGCCAACACCCTCCTATGTCCTAAATAATAAGACAATGAGAATATCATTTAACTTCTGAATCTTTTTTTAAAAAACGTTATTGATGAACAAAATGCCCTCTTGTAGCAATACAAGAGTTGTATACAAGGCTCAGCAAACTTTGAAGTTACTTCTGGTCAGATATATAATTTCAGTTCTAGAGCTGCATTTTAATAGAAGAGTATTTATTTGGATTTGCATCACATCTTAATTTGAATATCACTATGTAACGCTGTAGCTTTAGTCTAGTTCTTTTATATCCCGGAACAACTAAAATGACACCCGAGGTGTCCAAAATCTGCACATGATATCAATGTTTACAGGTATTTCCATCTGGTTTCAGCTGTTGAACACATGGCTTAGCTCATAACTCATAATGATGCATTGCACCTCGTACAAGAGAGCTGTTGGTGAGATTGCACCTCCACAATGTGTTAATTGCAAATAAAACTTCTTCCATCTGCTCAATTCTAAATTCAGTCCCGGTAGATAACTAATTTACATTCATTGCATTCAGAATGCTTTTTTTTTCAATGATTTTATATTTGTCATTCATGTACAGATCTTTTCAGTGAGTGAAGAGAACTTGTACTGGACCAATCATGCTGGTCCTGGTTATAGATATACTGCCCAGCCTCTACTCATTGAGACTTATCTTTTCCAAATGCACGGGGGCTGAATCAGGCTCAGCAGGCCCAAAATAGTGAACAAAGAACCAGCACAACACTGGGGCTACCCAAAAATGCCTTATTACCTTTGACAGCTTGCCATGTCAAAAGCATTTTATTGTTTTAAATATCTGGTAGTCAGAGACATTTTAAAAAACTATTCAAATAGTTTAATTTCTTAATACAAAATATTAAAATATGTAAATTAAACAATTAAAAAAACATCTTAAAAACAAAAAAAGTTAAAGTAAAATCATTCAAAACACTTCCCTCGGTTCACTGTGGCCCCTGGGGTAACAGCTGAGAGGTCAGACAGCAATGCTCTGCCCCTGGCTGGACTGCATGGCAACTCCAGGAGCATCGCCCGGCCTGTAAACCAGCAGATGTCGGTCAGTTCATTCAGCCCATTGTTCTGTCAAGTAATTATACAATTATACTCTGAGTTGATCGAGACGTATGCCAAAGCGAATGTCAATGACACAAATATATTCTGTAGGGTTGCCCATTAAGTTTGTTCATAAATACTAAGGATTTGCATGAATGGACCTTTAATCTCAACAAATGGTTTAAATTATCTTTAAACCTAACATGTGAAAAATTGGGTGAGAAAGAGAGAGACCAAAGTCAGAGAAAGAGGGAGAAATGAAAAAAAAAGAAAAAATAGAAAAGGCTGTTGGCAATTTGTCATATCAGAATCTATCAGTTCCGGCTTCATTCGTGACAATGTTTTAAGTGGAAATACTGAGTAGTAGAAATTAAAACAAATCTTTTCTTTCCATTCCCAAACTCTTAAATCTTGTATTATACTGTATGTGGAATGCAATACAGCAAATTATCCTCCCATTAGCCATCTGAATACGTGCTTATTCAGATTGCAACAGAGGTAGTCGCTACTTGTATGCTAGGAATTTAAGATATAGCACTTTGCACTATAAATTACCTGATAGAAGTACAGCGTTGATGCTTCCTGTGATGAACCGATTCATTTGGCAAGGTTTGCATCTAGTATGTATCACTCCTCAAAATTGTGGAATCCAACACAATTTCAGGAAACAATCTGACAGCATATCCTGTTCAGAATGTTTAGTGGGACACACACACACACAAATAATAAATTACTTAATTGACACCCAACCATCATAATTTGCATTAAACACCTGAACAGAAAAGTGTTCCAAGACATGGTCATATTGGAATCTATCCTAATTTTACAGAATGTTAAGCAATAAACCAAATAGTATACATCTTACATAAAGAAAATGGATTCATGTTCGTGTTAAAAAGCAAATTAAAGTTCATGGTCAAATAATCCCTTTGTATTTTGGATGGATAAATCTGAAATTCTGCAACATGTATTGGCAGCCTCGTCAATGGCTTGTTTGTCTTTTTGTTATTTTTAGTGTGTTTTAAAAAGTATATGTTAATGTTCTCTGGTTTGTTTTATGTGTTGGGGGGGGGGGGGGAGTCGGAGGAAACTTTTTCAATCTCTTACCTTGCCGGAGATGAGATTGTTTTCCGGATCGTATCTCCAGTCGCTCTGCGGCCCAACATCATGGAACTGGCGGCCTTGCTCGAGACTGACTTTGAGCCCCACCGTGGGGCCAAGGACTTACCATGGGAGCCTGCGATTCCTTGCCTAGGATCGATGCTGCAATCGCGGCCTGTGAATTTCACTATCGAGGAGCTCGCAGTCTCAATTAGACTGATGTCGGGAAGCTCCAAAGTCGCAAGAGGTTCGACTAGCCCCAGGGCCCGATTGCCCAGCGCGGGGAAGCTGAGATCCACCCAATGCGGGAGCTTGATCACCCCGATGCAGAGGACCCGACCGCAGGCTTCGGAAACCAAGATCGTCCCATCAACAGAAGGCTCGAGGCCACCGACCGGGGGAGGACAACGGGAAGAGATTGGGCTTTTTTTCCGCCTTCCATCACAGTGAGGAATGTGGAGGACTCACGGTGGTGGATGTTTATGTTTAAATGTATTTTGTGTGTTTTGTTGCTTTTTATTGGCATGACTGCATGGCAAATCCAATTCCTTGTATGTTGCAAAACTTACTTAGCTAATAAAGTATGATTATGATTATGAAAAGATTAAGAACACAACATTCATTTTCCAACAAATACTTGATTTTATGAATTAAAATCTGCTTCAAATATTATCTGAACCATACAGGAAATTGCCCCAGATTCTCAGCATTTAATGTCCCATCAAGGTGACTTTAAGTCACTACTTAAAACCAGCACTTATATAATGAAAACAAAAACAAAGACTGCCTTCGCAAAAGAAAACAAAAAAATCCTGACTTTATCTAGAGCCTTTTTCTTTTCATTGAAATAAGTGATGTTTTAGAAGTTCACGGTTTAGCTTAGTTTAGGGAGTCCACACTGACCATCAATCACCATTCACACGAGCTTCAAATAATCCCACAATCACATCCCACACGCTCAGGACAATTCACAGAAGACAATTAACCTACAAACATGCATATCTTTGTAATGTGGGAGGAGACATGGAGAAAACCCACGTGGTCAGATAGAACATGCAAACTCCACACAGACAGCACCCAGTCAGTATCGAAGCTGGGTGTCAGACGCCATGAGACAGCAGCTCTACCACTATGCCACCACTTGAAATATTACAATTATTATTTTTTAAATAATGCACTAACTCTGAAGAGCTTCCGATCAACATACCAGCAGAGTATTCTGCAGCTTTTCCCCACTGACAATATTCAGATTCTGAAAGAAAGAAAACAGCCAAAATGCTAAACAGAACCCTCAAAATAATCATCATCCTTAACCTCTTAAAGAGCACAAACTTATTAGAATTACAAATATATTATCTTGACATGGAAAATGCAAAATAGATTTTTTAAATTATCATTTACCTAACCCATCCTTGCATCATCAACTAATCCTGTATTCTCTCTAGTTATTCTATTGCCCTTAATAGAGTAGAATCTTTTGGGATTCTTCTTTAACTTATCTGCCAAAGCTATCTCATATCCCCTTTTTGGCCCACCTGATTTTGCTTTTAAGAAACATAGAAAATAGGTGGAGGCCATTCGGCCCTTCAAGCCAGCACCGCCATTCATTTTGATCATGGCTGATAGTCGCCAATCAATAACCCTTGCCTGCCTTCTCCCCATACCCTTTGATACCACTAGCTCCTAGAGTTCTATCTAACTCTCTCTTAAATCCATCCAGTGATTTGGCTTCCACTTCACTCTGTGGCAGAGAATTCCACAAATTCACAACTCTCTGGGTGAAAAAGTTTTTTCTCACCTTAGTTTTAAATGGCCTCCCCTTTATTCTAAGACTGTGGCCCCTGGTTCTGGACTCGCCCAACATTGGGAACATTTTTCCTGCATCTAGCTTGTCCAGTCCTTTTATAATTTTATGTTTCTATAAGATCCCCTCTCATCCTTCTAAACTCCAGTGAATACAAGCCTAGTCTTTTCAATCTTTCCTCGTATGACAGTCCCGCCATCCCAGGGATCAATCTCGTGAACCTACGCTGCACTGCCTCAATTACAAGGGTGTCCTTCCTCAAATTAGGAGACCAAAACTGTACACAAGTGATCCCCAAACCTCTTCAAGGAATTCACTTGATCCCAGTTGCCCGACAGGTCTTTTCTTAACTGGAGCCTCAATATCTCTTGTTTTATCATATCATATATATACAGCCGGAAACAGGCCTTTTCGGCCCACCAAGTCCGTGCCGCCCAGCGATCCCCGTACATTAACACTATCCTACACCCACTATCCTACACCCACTAGGGACAATTTTTACATTTACATTTACCCAGCCAATTAACCTACATACCTGTATGTCTTTGGAGCGTGGGAGGAAACCGAAGATCTCGGAGAAAACCCACGCAGGTCACGGGGAGAACGTACAAACTCCTTACAGTGCAGCACCCGTAGTCAGGATCGAACCTGAGTCTCCGGCGCTGCATTCGCTGTAAAGCAGCAACTCTACCGCTGCGCTACCGTGCCGCCTTGCCCTTCACCCTAACAGGGATATGCTAACCTTGCACTTCCCTTATCTCACTTTTAGAAGTCACCATGTGCCAGATGTTCTTTATCCACAACAATTTTTTTGTTAAAGATCCTGCCTAATACATAGGAATTGACCTTGCCCCAATTTAGGACCTTTCACTTTTGAACCAGTCCTGTACTTTTCCATAATTATTTTAAAACATAGAATTATGGTCACTGGTCCCCAAATGCTCCCCTGTAACCCGTCAGTTACCCGCTCTGCCTCAATTCCCAATGGGAGGTTGGCCCATCTCTTGTATGGCCATCTACTTATTGAGAAAACTTCACTGAACACATTTTTAAATATTCATCCCATCTAAGCCCTTCGCACTGTGGCAGTCCCAGATATTACAGCTCTATCATCCTTGCAATCTCTCTATATCTTTCCTCCTACAATTCCCTCAAATAAACTATGGTCCAACTGACCACTCTTTTGGACAAAGGGTCTCAACGCACGATGTCACCTATCCATGCTCGCCAGAGATGCTGCCTGACCTGAGTTAATCCAGCACTTTTTGCGTTGAGACCCTTTGTCCAGAAGAGTGGTCAGTTGGACCAGTTTATTTGAGGGAATTGTAGGAGGAAAGATATAGAGAGATTGCAAGGATGATAGAGCTGTAATATCTGGGACTGCCACAGTGCGAAGGGCTTAGATGGGATGAATATTTAAAAATGTGTTCAGTGAAGTTTTCTCAATAAGTAGATGGCCATACAAGAGATGGGCCAACCTCCCATTGGGAATTGAGGCAGAGCGGGTAACTGACGGGTTACAGGGGAGCAGTTGGGGACCAGTGACCATAATTCTATGTTTTAAAATAATTATGGAAAAGTACAGGACTGGTTCAAAAGTGAAAGGTCCTAAATTGGGGCAAGGTCAATTCCTATGTATTAGGCAGGATCTTTAACAAAAAAATTGTTGTGGATAAAGAACATCTGGCAGCTTCTGCAGTTCTGTGCATTTGACCACTCTTCTACTTGGCACATTCTGATTTTAGCCAATATTTGTTAAAAACATATCCAAAAAAATTACTATTTTTAGTCTTGAGGTTTTGATGGTTATAATATGAAATTATAAATTATTGGGGCTTGGTTATCCCAAATGCTGACAACCATATCCCAAAGGCTGACAACCGAATGCTCCTTTGGGGAAAAAAAATCAGTTATTACAGAAAATAACTTGCTCATTCTTATTTTGCAAAGAAGCAACAGGGCTTGGGTCGGCTCGCCGCGGACCTTTCACCGTCCGGCGCGGCGCTTCAATGTCGGGAGCCCCGACCGCCCCGATGTGGCAACGCCAACAGCCTGACTGCGGGAGAAGATGGCAGGGGAAGAGAAAAATACATTCTGGCCTTCCATCACAGTGAGGAGGGGACTGGAAGAGACTCACTGTGATAGATGTTTCTTTCGTTTGGTGTTGGTTTATGATTGTATGTGTTATTGCATTTTTATTGCTTATTCTTATTGGTCTTATTGTTGAACTGCGGGTAATTTTTCATTTCACTGCACATTTATGTGTATGTGACAAATAAATTGACTATTGACAATTGTTAAAGACCGGGAATTCATTCTGTGTTTGTTTATTTAGTTTTTTCAATGAGAATATGACATCAGAACATTACTTGAATTTCTAAAAAACTGCCTGGTATTAAGTATATACTGCTTAAAACCAATATAAAATGTCTCCCTCTTCTGTCAAGAACTTTAAATCATCAAATATTGCTTGTAACATTTGTTAGCTTTTACATTAAATACAGACATAACAGAAATTATATTCTGAATTTGCCTTTCCTAGTTCACTGGTGAGCTGCTGCCTTGTTGCACCAAAGATGCAGGTTCAATTCTCACCTTGGGTGCTGCCTGCATGGAGTTTTACACGTTTTTCATATGATAACATGGGTTTCCTTTGGATGCTCAGGTTTCCTCTGACATCTCAAAAGATGTCTATGAGCTGGTAAGTTAATTGGTTACTGTAAATTTCACCTGATGCGTAGGTGAGTGGTGAAATATGGGAGGGGGGGAAGAGTGATAATAAAAAATATGAATGTAGGACTAGTGTAAGTGGGCGGTTAAGACTCAGCGTTGACTTGGTAGACCTGTTTTCATGCTTTATCTTTATGATTCCATGACTACTTTATGGGTTTACGATGTTGGCAGAGTAGAAAGAAGATGAGGTTGGAGAAAACTGGATACATACACTCCTTGGCATCCTGCAATTTTTAATTGCAAGACATTGTTTTCCCACATTGGATCCTAAAATTTTAAAAGGACAACAAACTGTGACTAAATGTTAACAGGCAACAAGTAGATTTATCTCATTTTATCTAATTAAGACTATCTAATTTTACCAATGGCATAACAATACCCAACATTGTAAGCAGTGTAGATTGAAACACGAATAGATGCTCGTTTTGTGGGGTAAATAACCACAGCAGCATTGGAAGCAAACCTCGATGAGAGGAGGTTTATCTGCTGGTGAGAGGTAGTTAATTGACTGTTTTGCAGGCCTGGTCCAAACATTCCAGTTTCACTTACATGCAAACAGTACTGTAACAGCACATATCATGAGCTCAACACTTTTCCGAGCCCACAGAATCCAAATTAAATTTGCCCGCCATAAAACAGACCAGGAGAACTCCACGAGGTACAATTATTCTTCCAACTACCAGCATTTGTTTTAAAAAATGGATATGGTAGTTTCCCTTTAAGACATTTATGTTATAATCCAAAACTTCCATAGCCAAATGAATCCAGAACCACTCATTTGGTGACACCTTTGACACACTTAAAAGAACTAACCAGGATCCTCCTGCACCTAATACTCTCAGCACCCCACCACCCACACAAACTCATTTTGACTTTTAACTGATATTGGAGCAGTCAATATTTTTCAAACGTTAGACTGCATGTCCATTTTTCTTAAATAGCTTTTTGGTAACTTTTTACTCTAATATACAATTGCAATGATTAAAGCAACTAAATTTTCAAATAGCATTAATTCAAATATTTACATATTTAATTGTTCATTATTTCATGTGAAAGGGCAGATTTTCCAATTATGAGTTCTGGAATCAACAAGAAGCAAATGAGATTTATGGCCACAATTATATAACAAACAGCAGTAACTATGAATTCAAACAGGAAAGGTATTTCAAATGTACTGTAAATATCTTAGACACAAAATGCTGGAGTAACTCAGTGGGACAGGCAGCATCTCTGGAGATATCTTATATGTCAGTGTTTCTCCCACCCCGCCAAAATTTGTTTAGCAAATAGTGAACAAAAAAATACCACTATGAACAAAGGAAAGACTCCAAGAATGGCTTAAAATTATTTGAGTATAAAACACCAGGTATCAGCCAAAGAGGTCATGTCACATTAGAGAAATGATTGGAGAACCCCAAAAGCATTGGGACCAAACTTGGGTTGTCACAAATTTAACCAAAATTAAGCAAAAATGAAGAGTATACTAATCCGGGAAGGCCAGCTAATAGACCCGAAAATTGCTCAAACGTATTTATTGACAAAATTGTTTTTGACATTATTTCTTTCTTTGTAACTAGTCCATACATAAAGTCATAGATTTAACCTGGATACCAAAAAGCAAATTATTGGACATGTCAATTGCAACAAATTTGATTCCCATCGTGAATTTAAGATTACACACAGCACTGGAGAATCACTACCAATTGCTTGAGAAATACATGTATTATTGTTTTCCAATGGGAAGTTACAAAAGGAAATCAAAATTAAACTGACATTCATTTCAATCCTTTCATTTGTATCATTCAAAAACTGTGTTTTAACCAATCACCGTTATGTCCATATTTTAAACTTAACCAAGCACAAATAGGTTGCTTGCCAGTAAGACACAAAGTAAAGAACGTCACTTTATTGTAAGCTTGACAGCTCAATGATCACACAAAGAATGTACAATGCATGTTTACAACCATGATTTTCTGAAACTTTAATACTGTGCAAAAACAATATAACAGTTTATTTTTGTAAATCACACTTTGGGATCTAATGAAATGAGACAAACGTGAGAACAATTTATCCACATAATCCATACAAAATAAGAATGTACAACACAAGGACTGGTTACAGAATTTGTGAGAGAACAAGACAAAAATCTTGTAGTACAGAGTTATTACAAGTTTCTGAAATGCTTCAAAATGAACCCATCACTTTGAGCAAAAAGTTTAATTATTGTACAATTATAATAAACAATGCCCAAAATAAACAAAAATAAAAGATTAATACTGCATTGGATTCCTTAGTTTCCTGTACATAAGTATTATAAGTGAGCTGGAATTTCAAACGTACTCTGCTAATTATGAAGTATCCCAAAGCAGCATACAAAAAAAACTACCAATGTACAGTCATGATACGCTGGGCTCGCTCACACTGCCAACTATCTGGCTCGAGTACTAATTGGAACATATAACAAAAACAAATTTGTTGAAAAAATATGACTGCATAGAGCAGTTTGCTGCTTAGAAAAGCAACTCTGCAATATTCCAAAGGAACTCTGAGGCAGCTCTACCAAACTGCATTAACACTATTAACATCTAGTCAGATTAGATTCTAGAATGATTGAGGAAAGTGCAAGTATACGAATTAATCTTGCAAAAGTGTAATGGCGATATTTTGCCACAGAATAGTAAAGAGAATGTTTTTGGTCTGACTTTGTGGTAGCCCAGCACCACAGATTTCTTGCAATATTGCTGCGATGCATATAAAACTGAACATTTCCCATCATTAAAAAACCTTTCAAACAGTGGTTGAAAAGTAGAAACATGTAAAATATGACACAGCTTGGTTCAAAAAATGAAATGCATTGGCAAAAATGTGTTTCTAATTGTAATGCTTAAGAAAATTATTCTTGAAAATGTGTTTAATATAAATTTACATGGCTAATTTTAGAAGTTAGCTGTAACAAGCTTTATTAAACAAATCTTGACTAATAACAGGAAATGTATAGTGGATGCAACAGTGCATTTTTTTAATGTCACATAATTGCAAACAGGCCCTATCAGAATAATGAATAATTAATAGCATTAAGTAAAATCAAGTACCGAAAAGTGTTTTTGAAATGCACTTGCATTCAGACTAAGTTAATTGCATTTAATTTATTCACTGAACTGCATGAAGGCTGAAATGTATATCAGACCTGTGCAGATTTTTCTTAAACAAATATGATCCAATGGGACCAATCAGGTGAAACCAAAACAAACATGATAGGCAAATATGACATTCCATGGTCATTCTAAACATGTTGAAACAACAGCATTAGTATAACATTATTTTAACTTTCTGCACAAGGATTGAGGAAATTCACATACAAATGATTTACACTGTTCAGGCATGCTTGAATTACTCAATTTGTCCCAAAAAAAAGCAGATTTCCTGTATTGGGTTTTAAATTTACACCCAAAGTGTACGCAGAGCCACAGGTCATCTTGAACAAGTGACAAATGTGCCTGACTGATGGTTTGATGGGTAACATTTTTTAACTCTGACACATAAATGAGTTAAACAACAGCAAAATAGTCAAAGATAGACATTTTCCTCATGCCCCATCATCATCTGGCCATACCATCTTCCCGCCCCCGATTGTTTTTAAACGGATTTTGCTTTCCAGCAATTACTCAGGAGAAATTGAAGAAATAGTCAAGTTCTGGTTTTATCTTAATCAAATTCTGACCTATATACCAAAACTGAAAACTTGTAGTGATAGCAAGAAGAAACATTCCTGCAATTTAAAGGTCAGTTGTTAAAAGTAGCAGCAGACCAAAAGGCATTTGTGTATTCATCACTCTGCAGTCTTGGGAGACTAACACAACAGTGTAGTGTTTGATACCATGCTAAATAATTCACGGTAAATTTCCTGAGTAGACCAGTTTGCACCACCAATTTAAATGACATTTTAGTGCAAACAACGTGTTAATGTTATTTAAAGAAATAAAGTAACACTTACATAATTACCACCTATAAATCTATTTTAAAAAGCACCTGACACTGTTGACTTTCTCAGTCTTTCCTAATATGAAAATTATGTCAGAACTTGAAATAAAAGACATCTGTAATAATCTAAGTTAAAGTTGGAGCATTGGCAGGATCGACCACTTTTTTTCTATAACAAAGAGGCATAGTTTAAAAAATGTTGCCATTTATGATCACTGCCTGAATTACATATAAACTATCGCCAATATGCATTACATAAATCTAATCCTTTAGATCTGCATAGACTAATTATTCTCACTTTTCTTTCTAAGGTAACAAAGATTCCAAAGTTTCTTCAATGTAGGACGGGACTATTTAATAGCCCTAAATCTAGTTATCTGCAGGTGGGTCAGCAGTTGTAGCAAATCATTTCTCCTCCCCTTAGAAAACATTTAAACCACACAATCTTTAACAGTACAAACTTAATATATTTGTGGTAGTCTTCACACTACTGACAAACAATTTTTCAAAATATTCATTGAAAATTGTTCAAGTTCCCTTTGCAATCATAAAACCTTAAATTCTGCAAGCTTGCTGTTATTGTAAAAGTCCAGCTTGCTTAATAGTAGTTTATATCCACAGGTCTCGTAGCATTAAGAGATTAACCAATACTCTACAGATGACATTCATCCAATGTGCTTTTTACAGATGTGCTTCCAACAGTTCTGTCAAAGTCAACTAATTAACCTTCAATGAAATATTACCAATTAGCTTTGACAGCTTTAATGTCAGTGACCAGATTCTGTGCCAGGCAAATTCCAAATATCTGAAACAGAAAGCAAATAAACTCATGAATTTTAAAGGTATTTGTAATTCCATTAAGACAAGACAGGCAGCATCTCTGGAGAGAAGGAACAGGTGATGTTTTAGGTCAAGACCCTTGTTTGCAATTAGTGATCAGTCTGAAAAAGGGTCTCGACCCGTAACATCATCCATTCCATCTCTCCAGAAATGCTGCTTGTCCCACTGTTATTCCAGCATTTTGTGACTATCTTCAGTGTAAACCAGCATTTGCAGTTCCTTCCCACACGTACTATGATATACAAAGATATCCTGATTCATATACAGCAAGACGGATAAACAATGCTGAAAACACCCTCACCCTGTCAAAATTAGAAGCAGTCTCTCTCCTGCAATACCTCATAACCAGTTCTGTTTTACATTTATTTTTCTTGGATTTGGTATTTTCTCGATAAATTGCTTACCTGCAATAAAGCAATAGCGATGAAGATTCCAGCTACCACAATCAAGTTTTCCTGCAACCATTTTTCAAACTGCCCAACACATCCTTTGGTATAAATATAATCTTGTTGATCTATTTCCTAAAACAATAAAGACTTTTACAGTACACCACAAGGCCAACTGCTATTCGGTAATAGTCCATTTGCTAGGTAATTAGAATAGGATTTAAAGAGAATTAATGGATACATTTTGCTCAATTTTTAACAGTTATCTAGCTGGCATAGAACACACTAGAAAACACTGTAAAACAGTGGATTATTTTCTCTAAATGTCAATGTATTTCAATGGCCTGATACTTATTGTTCTTTTCGCTTGTGACGTAGCTACAATTTATAGTGTGCGAGACAGTAGACAAAATACATTAAAATATAGCAAACAATGTTGACTCGGAAGCATGTCTGCCATTCACCTTATAAAATATGAGGATAAAAAATACTTGATGTAAATAGGGGAATTTCCTCTGTAACATTGCTGAACATTGATAAGCGAGATAAATCAATTAAAGAAATGTTGCCGAGAATTTGACACGTTTTGAACAAGGCAAGAAACTGCAGAGTCAAGGACAATTCAAATAAAGGAGTGATTGGATCACTGACATAGTAGCTAAAAGGTTCAAGGCTGAACCATGATATAATTTTAGCACATTAGAAACATAGAAAACAGGTGCAGGAGTAAGTTATTCTTCAATCCAGCACGGCCATTCAATATGATCATGGCTGATCATCCAAAATCCGTACCCCATTCCTGCTTTTTTCCATTAGCCCTAAGAGCTAAATCTAACTCTCCCTTGAAAACATCCAATGAATTCGCCTCCACTGCCTTCTGTGGCAGAGAATTCCACAGATTCACAACTGTGGAGGACCAGACTCTGGGTGAAAAAAAATGTTCCCATCTCAATCCTAAATGGCCTACCCCTTATTCTTAAACTGTGACCCCTGATTCTGGCCTTCCATCACAGTGAGGAGGGACTGGAGGAGACTCACTGTGATGGATGTTTCTTTTTGTTTGGTGTTAGTTTATGATTGTATGTGTTATTGCATTTTTAATGATTATTCTTATTGATCTTATTGTTGAACTGCGGGTAATTTTTCATTTCACTACACATTTATGTGTATGTGACAAATAAATGACTATTGATACTGATTGATTCTGGACCCCCCCAACATGGGGAACATTTTCCCTGCATCTAACCTGTCCAATCACTTAAGAATTTTCCGTTTCCATAAGATCCCCTCTCATCCTAAATTCCAGTGAATACAAGCCCAGTCAACCCATTCTTTCATCATATGTCTGTTCTACCATCCTGGGAATTAATCTGGTGAACCTACGCTGCACTCCATCAATAGCAAGAATGTTCTTCCTCAAATTAGGAGACCAAAACTGCAACAATACTCCAGGCATTCTCTGAATGCATTCAAGAGAGAGCTAGATAGAGCTCTTAAGGTTAGCGGAGTCAGGGGGTATGGGGAGTAGGCAGGAACGGGTACTGATTGAGAATGATCAGCCATGATCACATTGAATGGCGGTGCTGGCTCGAAGGGCCTCCTCCTGCACCTATTGTCTATTGTCCAGTTGTTCCTAATCCGACACCTTTCAGATAATAATCTGCCTTCCTATTCTTGTCACCAAAGTGGATAACCTCACATTTATCCACATTATACTGCATCTACCATTCATCTGCCTACTCGCCCAACCTATCCAAGTCACCCTGCAGCCTCATAGCATCCTCCTCACAGATCACTCTGCCAGCCAGCTTTGTGTCATCTGCAAACTTGAAGATGTTACATTTAATTCCCTTGTCTAAATCGTTAATATATATTGTAAATAACTGGGGTCCCAGCACTGAGCCTTGCTGCACCCCACTAGTCACTACCTGCCATTCTGAAAAGGACCCGTTAATTCCTATTCTTTGCTTCCTGTCTGCCAACCATGTCAATACCTTATCCCCAATACCATGTGCTCTAATTTTCCACACTGATCTCTTGTGGGATCTTCTCATTGTTGTTGTGATCCCATTTGTCTTAAGCTTGACTGTATAGTTTTTGATTCATATTTATGTCTAAAATCAAATTTGATATCAATATTGTACATTAATCTATGTGCTTCTGGCAGCCTTGCAATTTCTTTTATTTCAAATTGCTACTGCATATTTAGTGTATTTATTTTACAGCAATCAATTTCACTGCATACAAATGTTATTGGAAGAAACTTAGTGTGTTCACTCAATGGTAAAAAAAAAGATAATTTATACAGTTGATAGAGATCCAAATGTGTAATATCTGGAATTATTAAAACGGGTTTTCAAGAAGGGTCTCATCTGACTCCGAGCATTTTTCCAGTAAAGGAAAGAAAAATCATCCAATTGTGCAATTTTACAGAGCTACACAAGACGAGACCTGGGATAATAATAGGCATAGACTCTGTTTAACATCTAACGTGAAAGCCAATCACTTGACAGTGCTGGACTACTCAGCGCTGCAGGAGAGCATTAGCCTAGAATTTATGGTCAATTGCTGTATTCAAGAGAGTTAGATATAGCTCTTGGTGCTTACGGAATCAACGGACATGGGGAAAAAGTAGGAACATGGTATTGATTCTCGATGATCAGCCACAATCATATTGAATGGCAGTGCTGGTTCGAAGGCAGTGGAGGCCAATTCTCTGAATGCATTCAAGAGAGAGCTGGATAGAGCTCTTAGGGATAGCGGAGTCAAGGGGTATGGGGAGAAGGCAGGAATGGGGTACTGATTGAGAATGATCACCCATGATCACATTGAATGGCGGTGCTGGCTCAAAGGGCCGAATGGCCTCCTCCTGCACCTATTGTCTATTGAAGGGCCGAATGGCAAACTCCTGCACCTACTTTCTATGTTTCTAACTCATTAGATTACACTAGCACTCAAACTTCTTACTGAAATGTAAGACATTGCGGACGTAAGTTTATTCTTTTAAAATTTCATTCCATATTGGAATGATGAGGCAGAGTATCATTAATTTCATCTGATGTCATGCACTGAAGCAGAAACAATGTTTTGGATCATAGTAATTTAGAGCAACCTTTCTGCAGCTGTGCATGCAATTCCAGGGGTTTATCAAAATTTCCAGTCTATATAGCCCACAATAATTCAATCTAATTTCGACTTGCATGTATGCGTGATACAATAACGCTAAGTACTCAACATTAGACTAGTGATATCAGTCATAACTGTCATATGATAGCCCAGCCAGAAAATGACTACAGGTTTCAGATTAAAAGCAATGTGATATATTTTTTGAAACTATAATCTGACTCCTGCCTAATGATAATGGATGAGCAAATTAAAGATTGTTCATTTATCTGTTTGTGTAGAAGGAAAACAAAAAGAGCATTTCGACAATTCAGGATTTAAAGTCAATTTTTAAACAATTCTTTTACGAATAAAGTACAACAAAACATTCCATTGAATGGTAATGTGGTAAAACTTATATTTAGCTCACTACATTATAATCCCTTTATATTATTAGAAAGCTAGAAAATTTTCATTTGATTTAATCCTAATCTTTCAATTATGCTAAAGAAACTGCCAACAGAATGAAACTTGAATATGGTTCCTAGGTTATCTAATTGATGTGTATTGCATCAAGGCCAAAAAGTCTTCCTGCGAAGCTAAAACAATATGGAAATCTGTCTCTTCAAACACCAAGAAATGTTTACTCAATCACAATAGAAAGAGCAAATTGTAACATTTCCCCATTCCTTTGACAAGGAATGAATTATTCAAGCTTACCATTTTCAACCTGACATCATATCCACACTGTGTGTTAATGACATCCTCCTGCAAAAGATTAAACAACTTTTCATAATCAATGTAAATCATTCAGCTAGGATATCTTGAAATGTACTTGTTTGGTGCATCTATTCAAAAAACTGGGTGACTGACGATCACAATGGAAGCACAGTTAGTCCACAATACAATTACAGTAGCCCAAACCACACCCACCAGAGAGTATTGAATTGAGTTTGCCTATGAAGTGAAGGCATTAATCTTAAAAAACGAAGCTGGAATTTCTAGTTCTAACTCACATGTTATGTCAAAATTTACTGCAACCTTTATTTGCCAGATATTCCAGAATTTAATGACAATCTTACTTACATAGGAGATTTATTAAAACAGTATATAATGAAGCAAATGTAATTAATTGTAAGTAATCTGATCTTCAATAAAGGTCTGAAATACATTTAAAAAAAGCTTTTCAAATGTCCTGGTACTTCATTATTATGACCAAGATCCATTTATGATTAAATTTCAGAAGTACTCGTACGGTAGATAAAAATCCCACTTTCACTTTTTCATGGTTGGGGTTGGTGAGGTAAGAAAAGGACCTAAGTGAACATACAGGTTATTTAGATTTTGCTTAAAAGAATAAAGATGTTCAGGTAATATTTGTGTAATCAAATACTTTGAAAACTATGTGATTTGTTGATTCCCCAAACACACTTTACATTACTATTTCTTCACAAGAAAGAAAATTTCCTAACACGAATCATGCTTGATAATAAACATAACCAAGCAAATCAAGAATTTGTGACATTACCACAACAAAACTCAGACTGCGTCAAGATGCAAAAAGACTCTAGGAAAATTGAATTATTTCAAATAGGCGGAAAACTTCTTAAGATTTGATGGTGATCAATAAAGCTTCAAAAATTCACTAATTTCACATTTTGTTCCTGAATGGAGCTATTTGAACTCAATCTTGAAAACATGAAATAAAAACTGCATGTTGTTCCTTATGTTATCTGCAGCAGTGATTTAAGTTTTTGCAGTAAAACATGACAACTGTGATGAGGCAAAATATTTCAACTGGCTAGTGCAGATAAAATACATTTATTATTCTAGAATTTTTATATCAGCAACATTTACAGAAATATTACAAAAAGCAGGAAGAGAAAGGTAGAAGAGTAACAATGTTTACAAGAGGTGAAATAAGTACAGATGCAAGAAATAATCCAGTCATAGAAGAGGTTGAGTCCATTTGGCTGAAAGTTAAAGAAAATGCTTGTGGAGTAATGTATAGACCCAAACTGTTACCATTGTGCAGGAAAGCATATAACTCAACAAATAATAGAGGCACATACAAAGGGTAGTGCATTAATAATGGGTGATGTTAATCATCTTGCAAATTGGATTTATCAAGTTGGAACGGTTAGCTACAAGAAGGAAATCATAGAGTGCATTTAGGATAATTGTCTTTAATAATGCGTTATGGAGTCAACCAGTGGTGCTCTTGGATCTGGAAATGGGTAATGAGGGAGGTTAACAAACAACCTCAGAATAAACATAGAAAATAGGTGCAGGAGGAGGCCATTCGGCCCTTCAAACCAGCGTCCACAATCAATAACCTGTGCCTGCCTTCTCCCCATATCCCTTGATTCCACTAGCCCCTAAAGCTCTATCTAACTCTCTCTTAAATCCATCCAGTGATTTGGCTTCCACTGCCCTCTGTGGCAGAGAATTCCACAAATTCACAACTCTCTGGGTGAAAATGTTTTTCCTCATCTACTCTCTGGGTGCAAAAGATTTTCCTCATCTTGCTTCACTTGCTCAAGTTTTTTGAAGAGATGACCCTGGTTCTGGACTCCCCCAATATTGGGAACAATCTTCCTGCATCTAGCTTGTCCAGTCCTTTTATAATTTTATATGTCTCCATAAGATCCCCTCTCATCCTTCTAAACTCCAGTGAATACAAGCCTAGTCTTTTCAATCTTTCCTCATATGACAGTCACGCCATCCCAGGGATCAATCTCATGAACCTACACTGCAATCTCGTGAACCTACGCTGCAATCTCGTGAACCTACGCTGCATGAATGAAATAAGAAGAGAACAAAAGCTATGTGGGAAAGTAACGAAGAACAATAACAAATATAAGAGTTTCTTTTGAATATGCAAAAAGGTAGAGAGAAGCCCCAGTGAACATTGCCCAAAGAGGGTAATAGTTCTGGGGGAAACAAGAAAATAGCTAAAGAATTAAATAGATATTTCACAAGAGTGTTTAGGGCAGAAGATACCTGTCAACACTAAATAATGTCGGGAAGGAAATAAATACCATCACAAAATAAGTGGTATTAATGCACTAACCAGGGCTAAAGATCCTGATCTGGAGTGCTTACATCTAGAATCCTAAAAGTAGTAGCTACCAAGGTTGGTTACAATCTTCTAAAAATATTGACATTCTGGAGATGTGCCAGTGCACTGGAAAACTGCCAATGTGACATGTCTAGGCAAAAAAAGGAGAGACAAAAAATGGGTAACTATAGACCGACTAGCTTAGTATCTATTGTTGGAATAGCTCCATTTTTAATGAGGTAATAGTATATTTGTAATATTGCAATCTAATCAAGCAGTCAGCATGGCTTTGTGAAAGGATAAATCATGTCTGCTTAAGAGTTTTAGAGGATTTCTCGATCAGACTGAATTGTGGGGGATGTTAGGAGGGATATTGTTTTTGGACATGAAAATAGTGCTTCATAAAATAGTCACACGATAAAGTGCCCATGATGATGGGAATAACATATTGACAGGGATTTAAGTAATGGCAGAAGCAGCGAGGAGGGAGAAGGGAGGAAGATTTTCTCCCTTATAACCAGTGGGATACCATAGGGATCAGTGCTGGAACTGCAACTGCCTATAGTATACAGGTGCTCCTCAACTTATGATAGGGCTACGTTCCGAGAAACCCATCGTAAACCGAAAATATCGTACGTCAAAATGCATTGAAAACACGTGATCAGGTGGCCGGAATCGAGCTGCGGCTCGCTACCATTTGCACCATTGCAAGTTGAAATATCGCAAGTCGAAGCATCATTAGTTGGGGAGCATCTGTATATTAATAACATGAAGGAAGCAAATATACAATTGTCAAATTTGCAGATGACAAAAATAGATAGAAAGGCAACTTGCAAGGCAAACTGTTTACAAAGCACTATTGATAGGTTTTTGGAGTGGCAAAAAGTTGGCAAATGGATTGTAATGTGGGAAGATGGAATGTTGTTCACTTTGGACGGAGAAACAAAAAAAAAAGCATATATTATTTATAGGTGTAGATGAGCCATCTTGGTTGGCATGGATGTGATAGATCATAGCCTATTTCTGTGCTGTATAACTCTGACTGACTAATTTTATTGAATGGCAGAACAGGTTCTAGAAACTGAATGGGCTAATCTAATTAGTGCGCTCCATAATGTTTGGGACAAAGACCCATCATTTATTTATTTGCCTCTGTGGTCCACAATTTGAGATTTGTAATAGAAAAAAAATCACATGTGGTTAAAGTACACATTTTAATAAAGGCCATTTTTATACATTTTGGTTTCACCATGTAGAAATTACAGCAGTGTTTATACATAGTCCCCCCATTTCAGGGCACCATAATATTTGGGACACAAGGCTTCATCGGTGTTTGTAATTGCTCAGGTATGTTTAAATGCCTCCTTAATGCAGGTATGAGAGCTCTCAGCACCTAGTCTTTCCTCCAGTCTTTCCATTACCTTTGGAAACTTTTATTGCCGTTTATCAACATGAGGACCAAAGTTGTGCCAATGTACGTCAAAGAAGCCATTATGAGACTGAGAAACAAGAATAAAACTGCTGGAGATATCAGCCAACCCTTAGGTTTACCAAAATCAACTGTTTGGAACATCGTTAAGAAGAGAGCACTGGTGAGCTTAATAATCGCAATGGGACTGGCAAGCCAAGGAAGACCTCCACAGCTGATGACAGAAGAATTCTCTATAAATCCCCAAACACCTGTCAGAAACACTCTTCAGGAGTCAGGTGTGGATTTGTCAATGACCACTGTCTGCAGAAGACTTCATGAACAGAAATATAGAGGCTGCACTACAAGATGCAAAACACTGGTTAGCCACAAAAAAAAAGGATGGCCAGGTTTACCGTTTGCCAAGAAGTACTTAAAAGAACAACCTTCTGAGGCCCCCCTCGTTCATGGCTGACCATGGGTGATGCATCTTAGTTGGCTGCTTGTTCCAAACCTCGGCTAGAGCAGCGTCACTTGTGGCTAAAGAGGCCAACGCGGGAGTGACAGTCTGGTTCTGGTTGATTACTGCGCAAACACCTCATAAGTGGTTATCTCGCGCAGGTCGGAGTGGAGTAGTGATTAAATTTTGAAGTGGGCCTTTTTGACCAAGTTGAGGAGATCTAGTTGCTCAATCCCCTTTTTAAATGACTGAACATCGGGAGCGGCACGTGTGTTGGGTGGTAACATGTTCCATTCCCTTATCGTCCTAGGGTAAAGGGAATATTGGTAGTAAAGTTTATTGAAATTCAGCGAGTTGATGATGTAGGGACCGGTATTTTGTCTTGTTTCATGGCAGTTGGTGCTCTGGGATGACGGAAGATTTGATGGCTGATTTTGTGAATCTCTTTGTAAATTGCAATAAGTTTTAGCCTGATTCTGCGGAGCTCTAGGGTATCCCATTCGAGTAGTCAGCATATTATTCACACTTGATTTGCGCTTGTAGTCATTACATACAAAGCAAACTGCTCAGCATTGTACTTTCTCTAGGGTGATCTTGTTATTGTTGTTGAAAGGATTCCATACAGCTCCACAATACTCCAATTTGGGCCTGACCAAGGACATGTAGGCGTTCTCTTTGACAGATGTACTACACGTGTGGAAATTTCTTTTAAAAAGGCCGAGCGTTCTATTTGCTTTCTTAGACAATTGACTAATATGCGTCGCCCAACTTAAATCTTTGCTTAATTCGACTCCTAGATATGGATGATGGTCGACAGCAAGTAATGTGTGGCTACCCATGTTGTATTCCAATAAAAGTGGTTTAGTCTTGTGTGAGACATGCATGGTATGACATTTGGTTGTATTGAATGACATCTGCCAGGTTTTCCCCACTCACAGAGAGCATCCAGATCCTTTTGTAAGGCCTAGCTGTCTTCTGGTGTTTTAATCACAAAGTGCTGGAGTAACTCAGCAGGTCGGGCAGCATCTCGGGAGAGAAGGAATGGGTGACGTTTCGGGTCGAGACCCTTCTTCAGACTGAAGAAGGGTCTCGACCCGAAACGTCATCCATTCCTTCTCTCCCGAGATGCTGCCCGACCTGCTGAGTAACTCCAGCACTTTGTGAATAAATACCTTCGATTTGTACCAGCATCTGCAGTTATTTTCTTATACTTCTGGTGTTTTAATCTCTCTATAAATTATGGCATCATCTGCGAAGAGTCGAACTCTAAAGGTCATATTTGTGTGTGGTCTCTGGTCTGATGAAGTTGCTGCGCTCCTTTTTGCGTGCCCGCTTGCCTGCTGCTGAGTTCATCAGTTTCTCTTCCCTGTTTTGAGATGTTGGTTCAGGGTACTTCTCCACCTTGTACGGTCAGCTGCAAGGCTCTCCCAGGACTCCACATCGATGATGAGCGCTTTCAAATCTCTCTTGCAGACATCCTTGTAACGTGGCTGGGGGTGGCCGATGGTTCTCCTCCCAGATGTCAGCTCTCCATAGAGGATGTCTTTTGGAATACGGCCATCCTCCATGCGGTGGACATGGCCCAGCCACCAGTCTGCCTTCTGTTGCGGTGCCGAAGGCATGTTTCAGGAGCAGAGCGGAGAAAATCCCAAAGATTGTGGGAGCGAGGAAGCAGCCTTGTTTGACGCCACTGCGGATGTCAAAGGGCTCCGACAAGCTGCCATTGAACTGCACTGTCCTCTTTGTGTTGATGTGGAAGGATTCTACCATGCTCTTCAGTTTTGGTGGACAGCCGAACTTTGGGAGAGCCTTGAATAGGCCATCTCTATTGATGAAGTCGCAAGCTTTGGCGAGGTCAATGAAAGTAACATACAGGGGCATCTGCTGTTCTCTGCACTTCTCCTGGAGCTGGCGAAGGGAGACCATATCTACTGTTGACCTTGCAGCTCGGAAACGGCACTGTGACTCTGGGTCAACACGTTCTGCCAGCTTCTGCAGGCGGATCAAGATGACCCGAGCAAAGACTTTGCCGACGATGTTGAGGAGGGAGATGCCTTGTAAATTTCCCCGGTGTGGGACGAATAAAGGAATATATTACACTCTGTAGTGGTTGCAGTCGCTTCTCTCGCCCTTGTTCTTGTAGAGGGTAATGATCGTGGCATCCCTCATGTCCTGTGGTACAGCTCCTCCTTGCCAGCACTGGCAGAGGACTTCATGCAAAGGAAGTAGTAAGGTAGTCTTGCAATGCTTGATCAGGTCAGGGGGAATCCTGTCGCTGCCTGGGGCCTTGCCTGAGGCCAGGCTGTCAATGGCCTTGCTGAGCTCCTCTACCGTCGGCTCTCCATCTAACTTATCCATGGTCGGCAGGCACTTGATGGCGTCAAGGGCTGAGGGGGACACTGTTCTCTCTCGAGTAGAGGTCGGAGTAGTGTTCCACCCATCTCTCCATCTGCTGGCATTGGTCTGTGATTACTTCCCCAGTGGAGGATTTGAGGGGGGCTGTCTTGCTCTGGACTGGTCCTAGTGCCTTCTTAATGCCATCGTACATTCCCCTGATGTTCCCTGTTATGGCGGCCGTCTGGATGTCCTCACTAAGCTGTGTCCAGTACTCATTGGCTCAGCCTTGCTCCTGGCAGCCCCGAGGATCTGCAGGTTCTTCTCATTGGCTGACCGCTTATACTCGGCTAGGGCGGCGCGCTTGGCTTCGATGACGGGAGTCATCTCGGTCGACTTGGCCACAAACTAGTCGTGTGTCTTCGAGATCTTCTTCCCAAAGCTAGCCAAGGCTGTGCGGTGCATGGTGTCCTGCAGAGTTTCCCACTTCTCTGTTGCAGAGTCTCCAGGACCCGAGGTGCCAAGTTCTCTCTCAAAAGCCTCTGCAAACTGTTGCACGAGGTCTGGATGGGGCATCTTGCTGACATCGATGCTGTTGATGATAGATGCGAGGTTCTCGTAGAACTCGTCCTTTGTGTCTGATGTGGAGGACAGTGTCGGGGCATACACGCTGGGCCTGCAGTGGTGTTGGGGCGGAGAGTCAGGAGTCGCTCTGAGCCATTTCTGCCTGGTTCCACCGTGTTCAGCAGGCTGTTCCTTATTGCGAAGCCTACTCCATGCTCTCTGGACTAGTCAGAGTCCTTACCCTGCCAGTAGAACGTGTAGTCCTTCTCCTTCAGTGTGCCCGAGTCTGCCAGCCTTGTTTCCTGAAGGGTGGCTATGTCTACGTTGAGTCTCTTGAGCACATCGTTTATGACAGCTGTTTTCCTGGAATCGCTGATATCCTGTGGGTTTTCAGAGAGGCCAGTCATCATTGTCCGGACATTCCAAGTTCCCAGTTTTAGAGCTGGTCTCTTTTGATGTGTTCTTTTGTTGGCAGGTGCGATGGTTGCGATCTGCTGTTCGGATGGTTCCTAATCCCCGTGCATCCAGTGAGGATAGCAGACCATGGCGAGACAGCACCTTATTGGCTGGGGGCTGCCCAGCTTGAGGCGGGCGGTAGTTGTCCAGTGAGATCCGAAAATCCCTCCCACCGAAGGGAGCAACCCCTGGCGCCTCGCTTTATATCAATCTAGTGATGATTTATAACCGGTAACTGTTGCTCCCCATGTTGTGTCGATGCCGCATGCGAAGCTGGAGTGGCCTCTCCAGGTTGTACGTGTGGGTTTGCAGTGATGTGTGGTCGGATGCAAGCCTGGGCGATGTCATATGAAGGACAGGCTGTTGCCCATGCAGCACATCCCCCCTCTCCACGTCACTGATTGATCCAAAGGAACAGCAGAGCCGTTAGTTTGGCACCAGCGCCGTCGCAGGAGCTGCCAGAACAAGGTTGTAGACAACGACGGACTGCCTTAGGGACTCCGGCTCCGCATTTGTTCTTGAGGTTTACTCCTGGAGTATTTTCCATGACTGGATATGGCCACAAGGCAGTGGAGGTTTTAGATCAGAGTTTTCCCTCTCCTAGATGGACTGCCTTCCCAGGCTGACGAGCCTCATCTGCCCGAGACATGTGGGGGCGGGAGCGTCTACTTTCCCGTGCACCTGCCCACTGCCCAGAGCAACCACAGTTCTGGAAAAATGTCTTGTGGACCGATGAGACGAAGATTAACATATCAGAGTGATGGCAAGTGCAAAGTATGGGGGAGAGAAGGAACTGCCCAAGATCCAAAGCATACTACCTCATCTGTGAAATAATGGTGGGGGTGTTATGGCCTGGGCATGTATGGTTGCTGAAGGTACTGGCTCACTGATTGTCATTGATGATACAACTGCTGATGGTAGTAACATAATGATTTCTGAAGTGTTTAAATACATCCTATCTGCTCAAGTTGAAACAAATGCCTCAAAACCCATTGGCTGGCGGTTCATTCTACAGTAAGACAATGATCCCAAACATACAGCAAAAGCAACAAAGGTGTTTTTCAATGCTAAAAATGGTCAATTCTTGAATGGCCAAGTCAATCACCCGATCTGAACCGCATTGAGCGTGCCTTTTATATGCTGAAGGGAAAATGGAAGGGGATTTGCTCCCAAAACAAGCATAAGCTAAAGATGGCTTCAATACAGGCCTGGCAGAGCATCACCAGAGAAAACACCCAGCAACTGATGATGTCCATGAATCGCAGACTTCTAAGCAGTCATTGCATGCAAAGGATATGCAACAAAATACTAAATATGACTACTTTCATTTACATGACATTGTTGTGTCCCAAACATAATGGTTCCCTGAAATGTGGGGACAATGTATAAACAATGCTGTAATTTCTACCTGGTGAAACCAAAATGTATAAAAATGGCCTTTATTAAAATCTGACAATGTGCACTTTAACCACATGTGATATTTTCTATTACAAATCTCAAATTGTGAAGTACAGAGGCAAATAAATAAATGATGGGTCTTTGTCCCAAACATTATAGAGAGCACTGTAGTTCTACTTCATTTAGCTTTACTTATATCAAAGTTGAGAGTTCAAGTCTTGAACTTCAATAGCTTGGATTATGTTAAGACTTTTCATCTTTAGTTGTGTTCCAGTTCAAGGAATCATTTGATCTAATGTACTATATCCTACAAATAACCAAGCATAAATGTATAAAATATTCATACCGCAGGGTCTTTAATACAGCAAGAAAATGGAACACCACATCGCTCTCTGCTTGGGTTGAAATCTGTACAGTTAAAGTAAATATTTAGGTCCCAGTCGATGGGCCCTCGAGCACCACAGCACAACCACTATTACAATAAAAGAAAAAATATATATTACTGGTTTGCAAACATCAGACTGCATTACCATTTGATGAGAGATAACTAAATATGGATCAGGATGATTAACCCTGCAAAATCTGTTCACCATTTTCAGAAAAACTGAAAACTGAAAAATCTCAACTATTTGTGTGCTCTTCACAAAACGATCCTGACAAGGAGAGTGTGCGTGTAGAAAAGAAAGAAGAATGCTTAACTGACATATGTACTGAAACAGAACAATGAAATTCTTACTTGCAACAGCATAACAGGTTTATAAACATGGTAATCAATACATAAAATAAACAAAAAGTTCAATAAATAAAAACTCTAATATAGTGCAAAACAAAACCAAAGCTCGAAGACCCTAGTGCAAGACAAGACAGCTCATAGTTTGCAGTTTAGTTGGTGTTTGTAGTGTTCAACAGTCTAACGGCTGTTGGGATGAAGCTGTTCCTGAACCTGGAGGTCACGGTTTCCACACCCCTATACTTTCTTCCCAACTGAAATGAGAGCGTGGTCAGGGTGTTGTGGGTCCATGATTATGCTGTCAGTACCCATGATAGACGGTGCAGTGTTCACCACTTTTTGTGATCTCCTTCGTTCCTGGGCATTTGAGATATTGAACCAGGAGGCGATGCAACCAGTCAATATGCTCTCTCTGCCACCAACCCGTTGATGAAGACAGGTTTGTGGATCCTCAGCCTTCCTCTTCTAAAGTCAACAATCATTCACAAAATGCTGGAGTAACTCAGCAGGTCAGGCAGCATCTCGGGAGAGAAGGAATGGGTGACGTTTCGGGTCGAGACCCTTCTTCAGACTGATGTCAGGGGGGCGGGACAAAGGAAGGATATAGGTGGAGACAGGAAGGTAGAGGGAGATCTGGGAAGGAGGAGGGGAAGAGAGGGACAGAGGAACTATCTAAAGTTGGAGAAGTCGATGTTCATACCACTGGGCTGCAAGCTGCCCAGGCGAAATATGAGGTGCTGTTCCTCCATAACCAACCTCTCAAAGCACATCATCACCACAAATTGTAGTGCTGCTGGTCGGAAGCTATGTCACCTTACTCCTCTTGGGCACAGGTATTATTGGTGCCCTTTTAAAGTAGGTGGGAAGCTCACACCTCAGTAATGAGGTGAAGATGTCCGCAAAATCTCCAACCAGTCAGTTCACACAGGTTTTGAGAATGTGACCAGATGCACCATCAGGTCCAGATGCTTTACAAAGTTTAAACCTCATGAAGGATCTTCTGACTTCGGCCTCGGTGACCGAGATTGCAATAATATCTGGGCTATGGGGGCCCAAGAAGGCACATCAGAGTTCTACCTATTAAGATCACTGTCATTTGAGGTGCCACTTGGTTTTACCTTATAGCATGTGATGGTGTGCATACCCTGCCAGAGCAACCAAACATCCGTCTCATCCTCCAAATTACTGCAAAAGTCCCTATTAGCCTTTTTGAATCCAGGAACAGGTAATAACAGGCATATTAAAACCAGACTACCAAAATGAAATTCACACACCCTGTAGCTCCAAATAAGATGGGTTGGTTGTACAGAAGCACACCCGTTTCATCCAATTTTTTAAAAAACTATAAATATTACTCGAGTCATCGACCTATACAGTTTGGAAATAGGCACATTGACCAAAATTTAATTAACATGAAGTAGGAAATATTGAAATAAGTAATACACTAGTAAAGATTTTCTAAAGGGTTTTCTCTAACATCCATGGATCATGTCCGTTAATAACTTTTTCATTATTTATTATTTGAAATTGCAGGTGAAATAAGTCATCTGCAATTTCAAATTCAAATAATTTCAATTATTTGAAATAGATAAAGCACGCAGTAAAATAATCTTTGAATCGCCACCATATACATTCCAAATATACTGCATTAAAGTAAACATTATATCAGGTGCCCAACCCCAAAATTTGGATGAATTATTTAGAAATTTTACATTACTACAAGGAATTGAATTTACTTACATATTCTTGTGCAAAATCAATCAGATTTTGAAGATCTATGTCGTCCCTATAAGCTTGAACATTTTTGTTGATAAATAAATTGAGCTGGTCCTTGATCCAGTCCTTGAAGACGAATGCTAGTATCCCAGTTGTCAACTCCAAGAAGAAAATTAGACCCAAGAATACTGAAAACTGAAAAACAGAACTTTTATTATAATGGAGCAGACGTTGAAATAGAAACAAAAACCCACGTGTAGTATATTTCCTCAGCTTAGAGGTCATTTTCACAATAATATTTTCAAAATGTCAGAACATCCGGATTGTATTTTACAACTAGTTTATTTTTTTAAAAAATATTATTATACTCAAAAGCAAAGAAGTGCAGAGAGGTGTTATCACCCTATTGAGTTAGGATATCAAGCAAAGCCGGTTTGTGGAAATATTATACCCCCTCGAACTAATGAACTTTAAAATGCAAGTGAGATTTTATCAATCTAAGTTGTTAATGTCAGTTGTGCAATAGTTTTGTTTGTGAAGAGTGAAGAGCTAACGACAGGGAAAATTTAAATTTCCATTAAAAAATGTTGAGAGTTTTATCACAATCTATTCTAAACAATTACTTAATTATGTTCAGAGATTAAAGCAACTTAATTAAAATTTGAACATTTTGAGAATTAACCTAAAATACAGGTTGCTTATCTGAGTCCATTTTCCGACTTAAATTTATAGAAAAATTGTAAACTTTTATAATTGAAAAACTACTTTAAATTGAGTTTAATGAACTAATGACAATTTTAAAAACTTCACAAAATCTTTATGTGTCTCATGAATAAGTCGCAATGTAAACAAACACACTTACAAATTTCAGTAGGAAAGTGTTCTCACGCAGTGCACCAATACAGCCAGCAAATCCAAGAATGAACATTACTCCTCCGACAACAATGAACAACCAGACTGGGTCAAATCCTCCCAAGTCTGTGATAGAAGAGATGTTGGAAAGCACACCCTAAAAGAGAACTGCACATGATTATCATTACTCAAAGAAGCACTAAACATCTCAATGCCTCTATTTACAATGAATTTCTCATTTAAATTGAAACCACTAAACTAATTCATCCAAAAGCTACAAAAACTTGACATTAATAATCAAGGCTGTCATATAAAAGTCAATAGGATTTAGGTACCAGTGGGTATTAAATACAACAGCTGGTACTAGTGGGTAATACATTAATACAACAGCTGGTATTAGAATGGACAAGAGGTCACCAGAGAAGACATTTTCAATTGTGAAATTCTTTACACATATAGGAGAGAATCAAAGAACAGTCAAAGGCCATCAGAATTGTTTCAATGCAAATTTAGGCGAATACCCTCAGCAAATCTCAGTAAAGATTTTAAATGGCAAGTCATTCTTCACACTACGGAATATAGATCTGTTACCAATATAGAAATGGAAAGGCGGCATGAAACTGGAAGATGACAGAATAGACCACAATGTATTGCTATAAGGAGGAAAGTGTATCAAATTGGATTGCCCTGTTGGTTCTGATAGAAATTCACCAAGGAATGCTAAAAGGAGGGGAATCCTTGCTCACAGATCTCATTGTGTGCTAGAGTCAGGATTGGTTCCCGCAGACTAAGATAATGTTGTTCCAAGACATCCAGAACAGTTTGTTAGCATTATTTCAATTACAGAAACTGCCAGCAGTTCTCTGAAACACCTTCCTTCCTGGCCAACATGTGGTTAGGGTATTAATACTTGATGTAGCTATAACTTCCAAAGACCAATGATGCAGCTGTGTGGCAGTCTCTAGGTAATAATGCAAGGTGGGAGAAGCTGCCAGTATAGAAAATACCAAATGAGAGTGAACTACAGAGGATCATTCATGATTATAACAATTTATTAATGATTTGAGTCAATTCCTTCATAAGATTATTTAATTTGAGACATGCTTAGATTTGTGAAAATCTACTGCACAATTGTGTAAAAATCAGAAAAGGATTGAAATAAACAAAATTGCTCTATTCCAAAAGAAAATACGATGAAGGATGGAAATTCAAAATGAGAAAGCAATGGAAATATTGAGCAGGCAAGTCAGCATCTGCAGAAGAAATGCAATTGTTAACCTTTCAAAGGTTCTTACAAAATGAAGCATTTAAAATGGAATCAAACAAATATTCTAAGAATGTGTCAGTTGGAACTGCAGATAATGGGTTACACCAAAGATAGACACAAAATACTGGAGTAACTCAGCGGGTCAGGCAGTATCTCTTGAAGTTCTAAGAACATTGTGCTCCATAAATTCATTACCTTGTCTTTTCTTAAACTATGCAAGTGAAAATGATTACTAAATATGAACCAAATTTAAATTGTGATTAATTCCTCAGAAATATTCCCCACCATTACACTGCTTCCCAAAAATAGATTAAAACACCAAAATTATAAAAGATCATCTTCAAATATGCACATGCAAAATACCTTCTCAGCCCAAGCCCAGAGGCCAATTCCGAGAAATGCAGCTCCCAACAACTGCAAAACAAAATATAATAACACATTAGGTATGCAAATACACAAATGCCATATATTGCATAATTGTGAGTACAAATATCTAGCCTTTGAAAATGTTGGTGTGCATATATTTATTATTTGGCAAGATGTACGCTATGCTTCTTTGAAACATTTGTTTTTTAGTTTAGTGATACAGTATGGAAACAGACCCTTTGGTCCACCGAGTCCTCACTGACCATCGGTCATCCGTTCATACTGGTTCCATGTTTAATCCACTCCCAACACACTAGGGGGCAATTTTACAAAAGACAATTAACCTTGAAACTTGCACATCTTTGGGAAGTGGGAGGAAACCGAAGCACCTGGAGAAAACGCACATGGTCACAGGGAGAACGTGTAAACCTCACGCAAACATGTACTGTCACGGATCTGATGGTGGAGGGAAGCAGCTCTGCCATCTGTGCCACTGTGCCACCTTAATCAACGGAATTATTGCAGATTTTTAATTTGGACAGATTTCAATGAAATAGCTACTGTATTTAGGATTTTAATTGGCAGTTAAGGATCTTGAACATCACAAGAACCCAAATGGCAATGTGAAATTGTTTTTTCTTTATATCCCATAGAAACATAGAATATAGCTGCAGGAGGAGGCCGTTTGGCCCTTTGAGCCAGCACGGACATTCATTGTGATCATAGCTGATCAACCACAATCAGTAACCTGTACCTGCCTTCTCCCCATTTCCCTTGATTGCACTAGCCCCTAGAACTCTATCTAAATCTATTTTAAATTCATCCAGTGAATTGGCCTCCACTGCCTTCTGAGGCAGAGAATTCCACAAATTCACAACTCACTGGGTGAAAAAGTTTTTTTCCACCTCAGCTTTAAATGGCCTCCCCTTTATTCTTAGAGTGTGGCTGCTGGTTCTGGACTCCTCCAACATTGGGAACATTTTTCCTGCATCTAGCTTGTATCCTTTTATAATTTTATATGTCTCTATAAAATCCCCTCTCATCCTTCTAAACTCCAGTGAATACAAACTCAGTCTTTCCAATCTTTCCTCATATGACAGTCCCTCCATCCCAGGGATTAACCTCGTGAACCTACGTTGTACTGCCTCAATAGCAAGGACATCCTTCCTCAAATTAGGAGACCAAAACTGAACACAATACTCCAGATGTGGTCTCACCAGGGCCCTACACAACTGCAGAAGGATCTCTTTGCTCCTATATTTAAATCCTCTCCTGATGAAGGCCACAATGCCATTAGCTTTCATCAATGCTTAATTTCAGTGACTGGTGTACAAGGACACCAAGGTCTCGTTGCACTTCCCCTTTATCTAATCTGACACCATTGAGATAATAATCTGCCTCCTTGTTTTTGCCGCCAAAGTGATAATCTCACATTTATCTACATTATACTACATCTGTCATGCATCTGTCCACACACTCAACCTGTCCAAGTCACCCTACAACCTCCTAACATTCTCTTCGCAGTTCACACAGCCACCCAGCTTTGTGCCATCTGCAAACTTGCAAGTGTTACTTCTAATCCCATCATCCAAATCATTAAATGTAAATAGTTGCGACTCCAGCACTGATCCTTGCGGCACTCCACTCACCACTGCCTGCCATTCTGAAATGGACCCGTTTATTCCCACTCCACTCGCCACTGCCTGCCATTCTGAAAAGGACCTGTTTATTCCTACGCTTTGCTTCCTATCAGCCAACCAATTTTCTATCCATGTCAATACCCCACCCCCAAATACCATGTGCTCTAATTTTGCTCACCAACCTCCCGTGTGGGACCTTATCAAAGGCTTTCTGAAAGTCTAGATACACTACATCCACTGGCTCACCTTCATCCATTTTACTTGTCACATCCTCAAAAAATTCCAGAAGATTAGTCAGGCAGGATTTCACCTTCATAAATCCATGCTGCCTTGGACCAATCCTTTTACCACTATCCAAATGTGCCTTTATTATCCCTTTAATAATTGACTCCAGCATCTTCCTCACCACCGATGTCAGGCTAACTACTCTACATTTTCCCATTTTCTCTCTCGCTCCTTTCTAGTACATCTGGGAGACTGTTTGTATCTTCCTTAGTGAAGACAGATCTCTAGTACCTGCTCAACCCTTCTGCCATTTCCTTGTTACCCATAATCATTTCACCCGTTTCTGCCTTTAAGGGACCCACTTTTGTCTCTGCTAATCTTTTCTCTTAACATACCTAAAGAAGCTTTTACTGTCCTTTATATTCTTGGCCAGCTTCTCTTCGTACCTCATCTTTTCAGCCTGTATTGTCCTTTTTGCTACCTTCTGTTGTCCTTTGAAAGTTGCCCAATCCCCTGGCTTCCCACTACTCTTTGCTATCTTATACATCTTTTCTTTTGGTTTTATTCCATCTCTAACTTCCCTTGTTAACTGTTGCCTCTTACTCCCCTTAGAATCTTTCTTCCTCTTTGGAATGAAATGATCCTGCATCTTCTGGATTATGCCCAGAAATTCCTGCCATTGCTGTTCCACCATCATTCCTGCTAGGATCCTTTTCCATTCGACCTTGACCAGCTCCTCTCTCATGCCTTCATAGTCCCCTTTGTTCAACTGCCACACTGACATTCCAGGTTTAACCTTCTCCCTCTCAAATTGCAGATTAGAATTAATCATATTATGGTCACCACCTCCAAACGGTTCCTTTACCTCGAGTTCCCTTATTAAATTTGGTTCATTGGACAACACCAAATCCAGAATTGCCTTCTCTCTGGTAGGGTCTAGTACAAGCTGCTCTAAGAATCCATCTCGGAGGCACTCTACAAACTCCCTATCTTGGGGTCCAGAACCAACCTGATTTTCCCAGTCTACCTGCATATTGAAATCCCCCATAACCAGTGGCATTACCTTTGTATCATGCCAATTTAAACTCCTGCTACAACTTACACCCTATATCCAGGCTACTGTTTGGGGGTCTATAGATAACTCCCATTAGTGTCTTCTTACCTTTACAATTCCTCAACCCTATCCACAGTGACTCTACATTGTCAGTCCCCATGTCATCCCTCATAAGGGACTCCCCATCCCTCGTAAGGGGCTCCCCATCCTCTCCCCATCCCTCGTAAGGGACTGAATTTCATCCCTCAGCAACAGAGCTACCCCACCTACTTTGCCCACCTGCCTGTCCTTTCTATAGGACGTATAACCCTGAATATTCAGTTCCCAACCCCGATCCTGCTGCAGCCATGTGTCTGTAATCCCCACAATGTCATATCTACCAATCTAAGCCTCAAGCTCATCCACTTTACTTCTTATACTTCACACATTCATTTTTGTACTTTTAATCCTTTGCTCATCTCACCTTTCACATCGATTCCTATTACACGGCCATTCTCTCCTATTCCTTCGTTTGCTTTCTTTCCCGTTAATTCTGGGGTATTTCTTAATTTTTCCTATACTCTTTTTCCCTTTAACTCCATCCTTGTCTATCCCATTTGAAACACCCCCCCCCCCACACCACACTATTTAGTTTAAAAGCACCCAAAGAAGAATTCTTGTTTTGTTCTCCCTGTCATCTACACCTTAAAAGTAAATGAGTCAATTAAAAAAAGATTGGGTATTTGTAAATATTCCCCTTTCTACACACGTCTATTCTCATAATTCTAACCTATCTCTAACCTTTCTAGAGAAAAGATAACATGAAATGTAAGTGAATATGACAGGTATTCATGACTCATTAAGCAGTATTTATTCTAATGTGATAACAAAATAGTTACTGCAGTTAAGGTGGTATTTCGACCCATCAGATGCAAGATAGTGATCTAGCTGGCTACTCTCCTCCACGCTCTCCCAAGGGCCTGCACATTCTGTCCATTCAAATATTCATCCAGCTGCAGTTGATCCGTGACAGTACATTTTGACCCTAACCATTTGATGCACAAAACAAACCTCGATGCAGGTTTTAGTTCTTTTGTTAATCAGCTTTACTCTATATTTTTTGCACATTAATCCCTCCAAAAGGAAGTTATTCTCTCTCAGCTCTACATTCCAAAAAGACATTGACCTGTTCTTCCACTCCCCAAATTCACTTCATCCTACCCTTTTCAATGTCAAGTCAAGTCAAGTCAATTTTATTTGTATAGCACATTTAAAAACAACCCACGTTGACCAAAGTGCTGTACATCTGATTAGGTTCCAATGGGAAAAAAAATGAAACATACAGTAGCACGCAAACAGTTCACAGCGCCTCCTCAATGAGCCTCAAACGCTAGGGAGTAGAAATAGGTTTTGAGCCTGGACTTAACGGAGTCGATGGAGGGGGCAGTTCTGATGGGGAGAGGGATGCTGTTCCGTTCTAGGAGCTGCAACCGCAAAAGCGCGGTCACCCCTGAGCTTAAGCCTAGACCGCGGGATAGTGAGTAGCCCCAAGTCGGCCGACCTGAGGAACCTGGAGTTAGAGAGGGGGGTTAGAAGATTTTTGATATAGGGGGGGAGTGTCCATTTAGGGCTTTATACGTGAATAGGAGGAGCTTGAAGTTGATTCTGTACCGTACAGGGAGCCAGTGGAGAGAGGCCAGAATCGGGGTGATGTGGTCCCTTTTACGGGTACCCGTCAGGAGTCTCGCTGCGGCGTTTTGGACCATTTGCAGGCGGGACAGGGAAGATTGGCTGATCCCAGTGTATAGGGAGTTGCAGTAGTCTAGGCGGGAGGAAATGAAAGCGTGAATGATTTTTTCTGTGTCGTCGAATTGGAGGAAAGGTTTGATTTTTGCTATGGTTCGAAGTTGGAAGAAGCTGGCTTTTACCACAGCGTTGACTTGCTTATCAAATTTTAATGCAGAGTCAAATATCATGCCGAGGTTTTTGACATGCGGTTTGACTAGGCAGGATAGACTTCCAAGACTGCCTGTTATCAATTTGATGGAGTCGGGGGGGCCGAATAGGATGACCTCAGACTTGCTCTCATTTAATTGGAGGAAGTTCTGTGCCATCCAACATTTTATGTCCTCAAGGCAGTGTAAGAGGCTGTTTAAATTTGACTGGTTGTTGGGTTTCAGGGGGAGGTAAAGCTGAGTGTCATCGGCATAGCAGTGGAAAGAAATGCCGTGCCTTTGAATGATTTGGCCAAGGGGGAGCATGTATAGAGAGAAGAGAATGGGGCCTAGGATGGAGCCTTGTGGAACTCCGCAGGAGAGGCTAGCTGGAGCAGAGGAATAACTGCCTATGTTGATGGCGAAACTCCTATCTTTGAGGTACGAAGCGAACCAGCTCAGGGCAGTGCCATCAATGCCAACCGCGTACCGGAGACGGTCAATAAGGATGGTGTGGTCCACTGTATCGAACGCTGCGCTGAGGTCGAGAAGGAGCAGGATTGCACAGTCGCCGGTGTCGATGGCGAGAAGCAGGTCGTTGTGTACCTTCAACAAGGCAGACTCTGTGCTGTGGTGGGCTCTGAAACCTGACTGGAAACGTTCCAGGATGGTGTTTTGGTGCAGGTAGGGCACTAATGTGCAGCGCACTGCTCACCGTGCCAACCTCAATATTTCCATCAAACCTGCGTACTGTGCCAGTATTTGTGATTTGCCAAATGGCCCCCCATCTCAAAGGGGCAAATAGTCAGTTCTCAGACATTTCCTTTTACCTCCTGCTACACCAGAGCTGCACTATTAACATCAGGCTATTATCTCCTTGGGCATGACTGACATGCTCTGTACACTTCCAACCCACACAAGGAAGGTTTAGTTTAGTTTAGAGATACAGCGCGGAAACAGGCCCTTCGGCCCAGCGAGTCCACACTGACCAGCGATCCCCGCGCATTAACACTATCCTACTACTAGAGACAATTTCTGCATACACCAAGCCAATTAACCTACATACCTTTAAGCCTTTGGAGTGTGGGAGGAAACCGAAGATCTCGGAGAAACCCCACATGGTCATGGGAAGAACGAACAAACTCCGTAGACACCATCCATAGTCTGCTTCGAACCCGGATCTCCGGCATTGCAAGTGCTGTAAGGCAGTAACTATACCGCTGCGCCACCGTGCTGCCCAGAGGGTCTTTTATGCCTTCCTTGAACAGAGGCTCAATCAATTCCCCTCCAGCACCACACTTATTCACCTGACTGAACGCTTTCTAACACTGAATGTCTCCTTCACCTATTCAATTTTCCAAAATATACAGCTATGGGAACTACAAGGAGCTGAGCCCATTTCTTTGTGGAACATATCGAACATCCCTTGTTTCAATTTGATGCAGGACTTTTCCGTCAAGTGTTTCTCCAGTACATTGATAACTATTGGATGTTGTTCATGCACCTGTATAGATCTCAAAACTTCTGTTATGTAAGATTTTAATTTCCATCCAGCTCCAATGTTCACACGGGCATAATCCATAGGTATGTCCTGTAAGGATTCCATTCCATTCTCCCAGGTTCTTTATTGCAAATGTATTTGTTGTCATTGATTTTCTATACCAGACTGCATGAAATATTTTCTATAAACTTGAATCCGCCTTCCACCCCTTCATAATTGATACGGTTTTCAACTACATCTCCATATTTCCTACACCTGCCTTTTCACTATCTCTCCTCCCAGCCAGACTAAGGAATGGTTCTCCCTGTCCTTTGTTCTTGCATTCCATCTCGCCAAACCCCAAATTAAATGCACCATGCACCCAATTTTCCAATTTTTTTTATCTCCATTAAAGAGATTGCACCACCAGACACACCTACTCTCCTTTCAACATTCAGAAGAGATTGTTTCCTTTGTAACTTGCTAATCCGTTCTTTGAGCAAGACCAAACATTCCTGTTCCTGCTCAAAAAACAGCAGGAAATGTAACACCCCTTCTTTATCTGTCTACACCTGCTGCTCGACTTCCAACCACAGATAGTTCTGCTATAATGCGATAGTTCTGCTATAATGCAATAGTTCCATTCCCTATGAACATTGTGTTATCGGAAAACAATCGCATGAGAGAAACAATTCTGTCAATTCTGGGGAAAGGGGATTGTATTTCTGGCATTTACTATTATTTAAGATTTCCAGTGATGTTTTTTAAAATGTTTCTATTGTTGGCCGTGTTGTTCCTAGCACCCTCTAGTCCTAGCAACATCTTCGTAAATCTTTTCTGGACCCTTTCAAGCTTGACAATATCTTTCCTATAACATGGTGCCCACATATTCTAAATGCGGTCTCACCAATGTCTCATACAACGGCAACATGACCTCCCAACTTCTATACTCAATACTCTGACTGATGAAGGCCAATGTGCCAAAAGTCTTTATGACCACCTTATCTACCTGCGACTCGACCTTCAAGGATTCATGCACCTCACTCCTCGATCCCTCTGCTCTATAACACTCCCCAGAGGCCTACCATTTACTGTGTATGTCCTGCCCTTGTTAGACATCCCAAAATGCAGCACCCACACTTCTCTGTATTAAATTCCATCAACCATTCCTCCGCCCACCTGGCCAATCGACCCAGATCCAGCTGCAATCTTTGAAACCCATCTTCACTATCTGCAAAACCACTCACATTTGTATCATCAGCAAACTTGCTAATCTTGCCCTGTATGTTCTCAGCCAAATCATTGTTGTACAAACAGTAACGGGAGGCACACCACTAGTCACAGGCCTCCAGTCCAAGAAGCAACCTTCCACCATCACCCTCTGCTTCCTTCCATGGAGCCAATTTGCTATCCATTCAGCAATCTCTCCTCGGATTCCGTGTGATCTAACCTTCCAGAGCAGCCTACCATGCGAAACCTTGCCGAATGCCGTACTGAAATCCATGTACACAACATCTACAGGTCTGCCCTAATCGACCTTTTTGGTCACATCTTCAAAAAAATCAATCAGATTTGTGAGAAACGACCTCCCACGTACAAAACCATGCTGACTATCCCTAATCAGACCTTGCCCATCCAAATGCCTGTACACCCTATCCGTCAGAACACTCTCCAGTAACTTTCCAACTACAGATGTTAAGCTCACCGGCCATAGTTCCCAGCATTTTCCCTTCAGCACTTCTTGAAAAGAGGCACAACATTTGCCACCCTCCAGTCTTCCGGCACTTCTCCTGTACTTAAGGACGACTCAAGTTTCAACCAGGGCACCAGCAATTCTTTCTCCAAGGGTCTGTCCCACTTAGGCGATTTTAGGGCGACTGCTGGCGACTAGGCTGTCACCGACAGTTCGCTGGGGTGTCGCGGTCGTGATCATGAGGAGTCTTCAAAGAATCGTAGTGGATCTCGGCGCATCGCGGAGAAATTTCTCGGCGACAGCTGGCTTGTCGCCAGGTATCGTTGCTTATTGCAGGCGCTGTCGCATGCTGTCCCCAGGTTTGCAAGGTTGTCGCCTGTACTGAGGACAGATGAATTTCATTGCAGACTACCAACGTCAACCAGACACAAGAAGACAAGGTCTGACAGGAACTGTCAAAACCCGTTTGTCAAAATGGTCTGGCCGGACCTTGCTGTCCTTATGGTCAGGTGTGCATACCCCCCACAAACAGCATAGCAGTAAAACTCCGTTTAATCTTTGCATTAGTAGTGTCTGTCTTTGCGTGAGCTTTGGCCTTTAATAAATGTAGTGAAATGCCTGTGTATGTGTTTGCCTCATTGATCTAAATAAATGAATGAAAAGAGTTCTCATAGCGCAGTGCGTGTGTCAGCATTTGATTTTAATGGTCAAAATGAATGCGACTAGAATCTTTGAATGAGATGGCCTGATAAAGTACTTAGAAATTCAATAGATTCCGACACCTTTTTTTTTTTTTAAATCACCAAAATCAACTTTATTCAAAAACAATATATTCCTATGAAACATGGATAACTGCATGCCAAAATCTTTTTTTTTTTAAACGGACACTTCAAACGAATGCAAAATATACCTAGAAATTTCACTGAACGGACCTTGCTGTCGGCTTGTTCACGTGTGAGTTGTGCTTGTGACATCTCCACATAAGTGCAGGTTTTCGTCAGTTGTATAAGAAAATAACTGCAGATGCTGGTACAAATCGATTTATTCACAAAATGCTGGAGTAACTCAGCAGGTCAGGCAGCATCTCGGGAGAGAAGGAATGGGTGACGTTTCGGGTCGAGACCCTTCTTCAGACTGAAGAAGTTGTCGTCAGTTGTCTTAGCTTGCCGTGGTCCCTGTCACAGTGGACGTCCTAGGTGGCGAAAACTGAGTCGCCAGTTGTCGTCAGCTTGCCGTTGCCTATGTGGTAGGTTGTCTTAGCTTGTCGCGGGCATTGTCGTGGTCATTGTCGTAGGGTTAATTTTTTCGGCGATCTGCTATGACTTTCAGTCACCGGCACTCGCCTAAATAAAAATCGCCTAAGTGGGACAGGCCCTTTAGTTTCCCGCAATGTCCTTGGATATTACATATCTGATCAGGCCCTGGAGATCTGTCTACCTTCATACACGATTGTACCTTTAGTACTTCTTCGACAGTAACGCTGACTGCTCTCAAGACACTTCTGTCTTTCTCCTTGGTAAATATGGAGGAGAAATACTCATTGAGGACCTTGCCTATCTCCTGTGGCTTCACACAGAGGTGACCGCTTTGATTCCTGAGAGGTCCTACTCTCTCTCTAGATACCCTTTTCCCCCTTATGTATTTATAAAATCTTTTGGGATTGGGATGACACAGAACTCTGCTGAACAGGCTATTTCCAGGGATCATGTTCAAAAGAGGTTCTATCTCACCAGTGCCCAAGAAGAATAGTGACCTGCCTCCATGAGTATCACCCAGTTGTACTTGCATTCACCATAATAAAGTACTCCGAGGGGCTGGTTACGGCAGGAATCAACTTCTGCTCAGAATGTGCCTGGATCTGAATCAGTTTCCTTCTCGCTACAACATGAGATGCTATCTCACTGGGTCTCCACTTTGTGCTGGCTCATCAGTATACAAGGAACACATATGTACAGCTTGGCATTTAACATTGTCACCCCTCCAAACTCATCTGCAAGCTCCAGACCTGGACCTCTGTACTTCCATTTGCAACTAGTTCCTTGTCTTCTTCATCCGTACACCTCAATCAGCGCCGATTGGTAACAACTGCCCCTCACTGTATTTCAAATCTGAATGCTCAATCCCCTGTTCTCCTCACTTTACAGCTATGACTAAGTGGCTTAGCACAAACCCAATGCCACCTTACCTGAGCTCAGCAAATTGATGCTGAGCACCGCTAGTTTCTTAGAAGATTTGATATGTCCCCATAAACTCAAACAAACCTTTAAGAGACGTACTGTATAAAATATCCTTCATCAAAAGCATCTACATCAGGGATCCCCTCTTTGGGCCACACCTTCTCATTGTTACCATTGCACAGTAGATACAGAAGTCTGAAGTCCCACACAAGCAGATTCAGAAACAGCTACTTTCCTACAACCACTGGGTTCTTGAACCAACCTGCACAACCCTAATTCTACCTCAACAGAAACGAGTCCACTTTGTTCAATGCCATGGACTTATTTTTCTTTCTAATTACGTTTGCACTCTTTCTTTTAAGCAGTCTTCTTTCTTTTAGAAATTTAACATATAATTTGTATATTATTTATGTATAATTTGTGTGTATTTGTCTGTCTATGTGTCTGTGATACTGCCACAAGTAAGATTTTCATTGTACCTGTACCTCACCGTGCTCATACATATGGCAATAGATCTAATTTGACACACACTGCAACAATTAACTGCCATTGTTAACCAATAGGCAAGATTAAATCCCAAATTACTGCAATTAAAAACAAAGACCACACCCTGATCCAAAGTATTGCTAATCAGCCGTTAACATTTGATTTTTTTTAGATGTGTTTCAGTCCATCCGTTCAACTTCCACTGATTTCTGCGCATGCCTCCCCTGACAATTTAAAACAAACACCAAGAAATGTTTCCTTGTTCTGTTGCATTAAAAATGGAATACCAGTAATTACATTATATTTATGGTTTTGTTAAGAAGAAACTGAAGATCATGCTCAGAACTGACATTCTTGGAAAACCTCTTTTCTGATGGGTGTGATGTCCTCTTTTTCTAACCCCACCTCTCACTCCCATGCATTATTTGCTCCAAATTGACTCAGAATAATCCAAAACTCTCCAAACCATATTATAACTTAAATTCGTTTCATTTACTTTATATGGTTGGTCTAATTCAACTGGGTTGAGCAAAGTATCAATTTAAAAACTCTAATTTGCCTCATATCTATCTGTAGCCTTCTCCATTTCCAGAGTCCACCCAGATATGAGCTCCCTCAGTTTTTAATATCTCCAATGTTAAGAGCACCACTTTTTCTTACCATTTCTTAAGCTGTTCTGGTCACAAACTTCAGAACAGCTACACTTAAACCTAAATTTTCTTTCCTCTGTTAAAAACCTTCTTAAAGCCTACCCCTGCCTAACATTTAAACAATCTATCCCAACATATCTTTATGCAGCTCTGTATCATAACACCACTTTGTGCTTCCTGCTTTTTTAGTATGTTAAAGATGAAATATAATTACAAGATGTTGGATTAAGAGAAGTCTGCAGATCCATCCACCACATCACTTTGAAAGAAGATAGCCTTAGAAATAGACAGAGTACTTAAAAACATCAAGTTGTGCAAATGCACATGACTGTAGAAGTTTAGAAATTTACAGATGGAGCCATTTGGCATATCATGTCTGTGCTGAATCCTGCCAAATTTCACTTTTCAGCTCTTTATTCATTGGCTTCAAGTTTAAGTCTATCAAAAGTTTCTGCCTATAATACTCAACCACAGACCCAAGCATTCTTTGTGGAAAAACTCATCAATAATTTCAGATGTGTGATCCTAGTTTCTGTCAAGGGAAGAATGTGCATCCACTCAAAATAGTCCCCTCTCAAATCTGACTTCAGCCTCCTCTTGTCCTTGGGTAAAATATGTAGCCTGTTCATTAATCTTTCCTCCCATCCTTGCAAGGTCCACATGCCAGTGGCAATTCTCATCAACACAAAGTGCAGCTCGAAAGTCAAAACATGGACAGAGGCAAGGTCCAGACAAAGCAGCCAAAAAAAGGCAGGGAGTACTCAGCAAATGAGAAGCTGCAAGGGTTAAAAAGATGGGGTGCAAAGTAAAGTGGAGGGGGAAGAACCTAAGGTAAAGGACTCAGCCACAGGGAGTGTGTGGGATTCAGCAGTGTGAGCATGTTGGGCATGAAGCCAGGCTGTGTGGGAGTGTCATGTGTACCTACTGTCCTGCATTCATACAATGTGTGCCAGTAAGTATATCTAACATTACAGAACAATAATCAATGTTTATTGTTAACGTGGATCTCTTGTTGAATATTTTTTTTGTCAACGTGGCCCCCAATTGAGAAATAGCAAACATCATTCCTCGAGATTAATTACACCCTTTCTGTAAAGTGGCCAAGACCGTAAACAGTACTCCAGCTGTGACCTATTATGTTACACATCTCCAGCTTAACCTCGTTTTTTATACTCGACCAATAAAACGTTACACTACCTACCTTTCACACCACTTCCATATTATTTTACAAATCATTGTAACACTAAACAAGAAAGGATGCAGCAGGACTCACTTTGGTGTGCCAAGCTTTTCAACCACCGATCGCAATTGGACCATTTTGTTTGAAAGAGAAATAATGTTTGGCTCATGATTTTTTTCTCAGAGAAGTTATGAAATTGAAAACAATGGCATCCTTGCTGGACCGGCTGGCTCTCCGCGTCAAATCAAACAAAAGCAGCAAAGAGTTACTGGATGGCACGGGGAAACTGCAGTACAAACTGAAACACGATTGTAACAACAGCGTCTCCTACTCTACAAAACAGTGGCCAGATTTCCTTGTGGCTTTTGTAACGCTTCAGCATTGAAACTCCAGCAAGGGGTTGCCAAGACACCCACCACCTCCCCTCACCCTTGCACGTACCCGGTGATAAAATACTCCACGTCGTTTCGCCAGCGACAAAAGGGCGAAGTTTCTGGGGTTGCAAGAGGAGCGGTTTGTCGAGGAAGTTTTTGTTCCGCCCGGCGCTAGCTTGCGGATCGGGACAAAAGGCTCCCTCCCGACCTTTTGTTCTGAATGAGGATGCACAAAGAAACCTAGTAGCTTCACACCAGCCAGTTTAGTATTGGACGTGGGAAATAACCGTGCATTCTCCCTAATGCTGGCCGGGGGTCCAATCAGGCACCCTAAGAGGTGCCTCCCTGGGAACTAACACCCGGCACCGGCTTCCCTCAACTCACCCAGAAGACGATGTTGAAGCCGAACAGGACGTACTTGACGCAGCAACTAACTTCGGGGCCCTTGAAGTGTTTGCCGGACATGGTGAGCGGGAAGGCGGCGGCGGCGGCGGCGGGGAGGGAGACCCCGACGGTCGGAGCCGGAGCCGGAGCCCGGCGGCCGCCCGGATCACTCGCGATCAATGGCCAGCGAGAGGAGCCAGGCGCCGAGGCCAGCCCGCCCACCTCAGCAGGGGCACCGAGCTATCGTGCATCGAGGCTGCCCTCGGCCCGACAGCCGGTGGACGACGGACGAGCCCGCTCACAGTTCCATGGCGTCGACGCCCGTCCGCCTGCCCGGCGATCATCAACCGTCTGTTTCCATCAGCCCGCTGCCCTGCCACCGCGCATGCGCTGGCCTGCCGGCCCCTGCACGCATGCGCGGATGGGTGGGGCGGATCTGGGCAGGGCCGGGCCGTCGTGATTGACATGTCTAGTGAAGCCGCTCGCTCGGTCCATCCCCGGGGATCTGACCCGGGGTGGGTTTGCTGCAGCCGGCGGGTTATTGGTGGGAGAAATTCTTCATGCGGACTGGTAACGATACTAAATAAACATAGCACAAAAAGTAAGGAAATTTGTGTTTGGTAGATTATTTCTTTGTTGTAACAATACTTCTTGGCAATAAATCTTATACCGTTGGAAAGCCTGTTTATTTCCCTTTTAAATGGTGCCACATTTGTAAGGAACATGCATTTGTGGGATGAGCAGCAGAGCTGAGTATATGGGATGCGCCCATGAAACATTTGCCAAATCTTCTCTGCCAATGCCAAACAGCTTATTCTGCTGTTGCTATTGACTCTTGTTTTGAGCTTCTGGTACCCCCAGGTGCTGACAATCAGGTGCCTGATTGGCACCTGATTGGCAGCATCTGTGAGCATGGGCCCTGCTACAGTGGTCAGTAGGTGTCTGCTCCACGAATCAGCATGCCACATTTGACTGATCTGGATAGGGCCCGTGCGATAGGGCAACTTCAAGCTGGTGTTCCGCAAAACCAAGTTGCAGCATTATTTGGAGTGAGCCCTAGTACCATCTCCAAAGTGAAGGCCAAGTTCTATATAACGGGGGATGTCAGAGACAGGCCACGAAGTGGGCGTCCCAAGAAGACGACACCCGAAGAAGACCGTTTCCTCACCCTGTCAGCACTTAGGAACCGTAGGCTGTCTTCTCCAGATTTGCAGTCAAGGTTTGCAGGACGATATGGCCGACGGCTCTCTGCCCAGACAATTCGGAACAGACTGCACACAGCCGATCTCCGGTCTCATAGGGCTGCCAGGAGGCCTGCCATGACTGCCCTTCACCGTCAGGCCCGTTTGCGCTGGTGTCGGCAACATGTGCACTGGAACCTGAACATGTGGAGGAACGTTATGTTCAGCGATGAGTCCAGATTCTGCCTACGGCAGTTGGATCATAGGGTCAAAGTGTGGAGAAGACGCGGAGAACGCTATGCTGATTGCTGCACCAATAGAGTAACATCTTTTGGTGGAGGCAGTGTGATGGTGTGGGGCAGCATCTCCCTCACTGGAAAAACGAGGCTTGTCATCATTGGAAGCAATCTCAATGAGATTCTGCAACCAGTTGCAATCCCATATCTCCACAGTCTGGGACCGAACTCTATCCTCCAAGATGACAATGCTCGCCCCCACAGAGCAGGGTTTCTCAGAGACTACCTCCAGAATTTGGGAGTGGAGAGGATGGAATGGCCTGCCAGCAGTCCTGACCTCAACCCCATTGAACACTTGTGGGATCAGCTTGGGCGTACTGTTCGTGCCAGAGTGACCAACACAACCACGTTGGCTGACTTGCGACAAATGCTGGTTGAAGAATGGGATGCCATCCCACAACAGTGTGTGACCAGGCTGGTGACCAGCATGAGGAGGTGGTGCCAGGCTGTTGTGGCTGTGTATGGTTCTTCCACACGCTACTGAGGCTCCTGTTTATTAAATGAATAAATTGTTAAATTGCCAATATGTCTTGTTTCTTCAGACTTCAATCATCCAATCCACCAAACAACACCGAACAAGAGTCAATGGCAGAATAAGCTGTTTGGCATTGGCAGAGAAGATTTGGCAGATTTTTCATGGGCGCAACCCACATACTCAGCTCTGCTGCTCATCCCACAAATGCATGTTCCTTACAAATGTGGCACCATTTAAAAGGGAAATAAACAGGCTTTCCAACGATATAAGATTTATTGCCAAGAAGCATTGTTACAACAAAAAAATAATCTACCAAACACAAATGTCCTTACTTTTTGTGCTATGTTTACATGTACAATAAAGAACCTGGCAGAATGCAATGGAATTAAATCCTTACGGGAAATGAGTTTGGATTGTGTGTAGGAAGGAACAGCAGATGCTGGTTTAAACGAAAGATAGACGCAAGATGCTGGAGTACCTCAGCGGGACAGGTAGCGTCTCCGGAGAGAAGGAATTAGTGGCTCTGGTTGATTACTGCGCAAACACCTCATAAGTGGTTATCTCACGCAGGTCAGAGTGAGTAGAATAGTGATTAAATTTTGAAGTGGGCCTTTTTGACCAAGTTGCTCAATCCCCTTTTGGGCGTTGGTTGGGTGGTAACATGTTCCATTCCCTTATCGTCCTAGGGTAAAGGGAATATTAGTAACAAAATTTATTGAAATTCAGCGAGTTGATGATGTAGGGACCGGTATTGTGTCTTGTTTCATGGCAGTTGGTGCTCTGGGATGACGGAAGTTTTGATGGCGTGATTTTGTGAATCTCTTTGTAAATTACAATAAGTCTTAGCCTGATTCTGTGGAGCTCTAGGGTATCCTATCCGAGAGAAATCAGCATATTATTCACGCTTGATTTGCACTTGTACTCATTACATACAAAGCGAGCTGCTCGGCGTTGTACTTTCGGGGTTTTGGGTCGAGACCCTTCTTCAGACTGAGAGTCAGGGGAGGGGGAGATAGAGATAAGGAAAGGTAAGGTGTGAGAACGAGACATCAAAGGGAGTGGAGATCAAGGAAAATGTAGAATAGATCATTGTTAGCTAGGAGCAGGTAACAACAAAGTAAACAAAAGCCCGTTCTTGCAACGTAGAGAGACCTTGGTCATCATCCTGATCAGCCTCCCAACCAGCAACAGGGAAAATGCATACATGATTACTTCCCACATCAAATATTAAACTGGTTGGTACGTAGTTACGTGAATCATTTTACAGAACAAAGATGTAACAAAGATTTTTGCATTGGCAGTTCCTTGCGACTCCAAAGCCAGGAGGCCGTGGCTGAGGTACATAATGCATGCCTCATCAGTTTTCAGCGAGGAAGGCGATGCCTTTGTCGTGTTGGCAGGATCGATACAGAACTGATTGAGAAAGGAATGTCAGAAGGTCGTGGTCTGGGGGCAAGTACAAAGTGCAGTTCTCAGTACTAGATCCAGTGCTTTTCTTTGTTATGATTTCGATGTGGAGTCACAGGATAAATTTACTGGTGATAATCTTTGGCAGAAGAATATTTCAAAAGAGATAAACCGTTTGTTGGAATGAGCAGATAGGTAGCAAGTGAAACTTAATGCTGGGGACTCCAATGTTTGATATTTTGGGAGGAAGCATGAAGTCGAAGGCATTATTCTAAAAGTACAATGGAGATCTGAATTTTTATGGATAGTTCATTGAATTGGTAGGGCATCATGAGAAAATGGTTAGCAAAATCAGTCAGGGTCCTGAATAATGTAGAATGCAGGAGCAAAGTTGTGATTAAAAAGTGCAAGACTGTAGTTCAGCCATAGTTGGTGCATGATCCCACAGATGAGCACCAGGCCTTAAACTCAAGCACCATTACTGATTTCATCACTTCTGCCTGTCTGCCTTCCATAGCCTCCAAACTTATCTTTCCCCAGCCCCTCACAGCCCATTTTTAACTTCTCCCCAAAATCCACAAACACAACTGCCCTAGCAGACCCATTGTTTTTGCCTGCTCCTGTTCCACGGAAATGATTTCCTCATACCTTGACTCCATCCTATCCCCCCAGTCCAAACTCTCCCGACCTATGTCCAAGATACCTCTCATGCCCGTCATCTCTTTAATGACTTCCGCTTTCCGAGCCCCCACTCCCTCATCTTTACCACCATCCCCCACCAGGAAGGCCTTAAAACCCTCAGTTTCTTCCTCGGCTGCAGAACCATCCAATTTCCCTCTCCTGACACTCTACTCCGCCTAACAGAGCTGGTCCTCACCCTCAACAACTTATCCTTTGACTCTCCCCACTTCCTCCAAGTGGGACCCAGCTATGTACCCTGCCTCTTTGTAGGGTACATCGAACAATCCCTCTTCCAGGCATACACTGGCCCTATCCCCGAACTCTATCTCCGCTACATTGATGACTGCATCAATGCTACCTCCTGCACCCATGCAGAACTCATGGTCTTCATCAACTTCACCACCAATTTTCATCCTGCACTCAAATTTACTTAGACCATCTCAGACACCTCCCTCCCCTTTCTTGATCTCAGTCTCCATCACAAGAAATAGACTATTAACTGCATCTATTACAAACCCACTGACTCCCACAACTATCTCGACTACACTTCTTCCCACCTTGCTCCCTGCAAAGACTCTATCCTCTACTCCCAATTCCTCCATCTTCGCCACATATGTGCTAAGATGAGGTGTTCCTTACTAGGACATCTGAGACGTCCTCATTCTTAAGGAAACGGGGTTCCCCTATCCCATCATAAATGAGGCCCTCACTCGTGTCTTCTCAGTACCCCGCAGCTCAGCCCTTGTTCCCCTAGTCGCAGAGACAGAGTCCCCTAGTCCGTACCTTCCACCCAATCAGCCGTCGCACACAATCCTCTGAAATTTCCACCACCTCCAACGGGATCCAACCACAAGCCGTATTTTCTCATCTCCACCCCTTTCTGCCCTCTGCAGACTGTTCCTTCCACAACACCCTAGTTAACTCATCCCTTCCCACCCAAACCACCCCCTCCCCAGGTACCTTTCCCTGCAACTGCAGAAGATGCAACACCTGTCGCCATACCTCCTCCCTCATCTCTGTCCAGGGATCCCAACAGTCCTTTAAGGTTAGGTTCACTTGCACCTCCCCCAACCTCATCTACTGTATCCGTTGTTCAAGATGTAGACTCTTATACATCGGCGAAATCAAACACAGGCTGGGCGATTGTTTTTGCGGAACACCTTCACTCAGCCTGAATGAACCAACCTGATCTCCCGGTTGCTGGATGCTTTAATTCTCCTTCCCATTCCTACATAGCCCTTTCTTTCCTCGGTCTCTTCCATTGTCAGAGTGAGGCTAAATGCAAATTGGAAGAACAGCATCTCATATTTTGCTTGGGCAGCTTACAGCCCAGTCGTACGAGTATTGATTTCTCTCACTTCGGGTAGCCCTGGCATTCCTCCTCTCTCTATCCCTCCCCCACCCTAGTTTCACTAGCTTCTCATTTTCCCCCAAACAGATGACAATGGCCTGTTTCCTTTATCATTGTTACTGTTTTGCATATCTTTCATTCATTGTTCTTTGTCTCTCCACATCACTGTCTTTATCTCTCATTTCCCTTATCCCTACCAGTCTGAAGGGTCCGAAAGGTCACCCATTCCTTCTCTCCAGATGCTGACTGTCCCGCTGAGTTACTCCAGCTTTTTGTGTCTATCTTCGGTTTAAAGCAGCATCTGCAGTTCCTTCCTGCACATAGTTGGTACTGTGTTCAATACAGGCAATGCACTTTAGAAAAGAAATAAAGGCTTTAGAAAGGGCACAGAAGAGATTTACTATAGTGATTCCCAGTATTCGTTGAGTTTGTGGATAGGCTGCTGAAGGGGTGCCAGTTCTCCATCAAACAGAAGAGGTTGTGTAGGCATCTGAATAATGCATTAGTTACTTGATTTCGTTGTGGATCCTTTTACTGAACAAAACTGCAACAATGTTCCAATCATCAGGTACGATGCTCAAGTGTAAAATAAAGCGGGAAAGGGGAGCATAGGACCAGGCTGATTGTAGGAAGCTCAGGAATGGGAGTATAAATGAAAGGATACAAGAGGGAATCCAAACATAATCTGTAGGCACCTAATCGAAATGTTCTGAAAGGAAGAGCTGAGCAGATTAAAAAATTCTGATTGTACGCCTCGTCCTCACTTTCCCATCAACTAACGATGAACCATTGTACATTTCCTTGATCAATCATCCCCTATGATCTGTGTTTTCACACCTTACCCTTCCATATCTCTATGTCTCCCTCTCCTCGACTCTCAGTCTGAAGGGTCTCGTCCCAAAACGTCACCCATTCCCTCTCTCCAGAGATGCTGCCTGTCCAGCAGAGATACGGCAGCATTTTGTGTCTATCTTCAGTGTAAACCAGTATCTGCAGCTCCTTCCTACAAAACTTTCCGAAGGTTGGCTATGGGCACCCAAGCAGTAGTGATGTCAGGCATCACACAAATCTTGATCAGTAAAGGTGTCTGGGGAGAAGGCAGGTGAATGGGGTTGAGAGGGAGAGATAGATCAACCATGATTCAATGGCAGGGTAGATTTGATGGGCCAAATGGCCTAATTCTGCTCCTAGAACTTATGAACAAGTCAGCTAATGCGAGGCACGTGTATAAATGATAATAAAATTAGTCTAAAATATCTTAAGCAAATCAAATCACCAGTAATAGTGTGGAGGATAAAGTAAATGATGAAGTGATTATCTAAACTAGTGTAGAGTCACAGCTCAGAAACAAGCTCTTCAGCCAACTGATCCCTGCCATACAAGATGCCCCATCTAAGCCAGTTCTATTTGCCCATGTTTTACCAATGTCCCTCCAATCCTTTACTATCCATGTACTTAACTGTCCTTTCAGTTATTGGGGTATGGGGAGAAGGCAGGAACGGGATACTGATTGCGAATAATCCATGTACTTAGGATATTTTAGACTAATTTTGTTATCATTTATACTCGTGCCTCTCATTAGCTGATCACATTGAATGGCGGTGCTGGCTCGAAGGGCCGAATGGCCTCCTCCTGCACCAATTGTATCTGCCTTAACTACTTACCCTGGCAACTTCTTCCATGTACCCACCACCCGCAGTGTAAAAAGGTTATTAATCAATATCCCATTTAATCTTGCCCTCTCACCTTAAACCGATGCCCTCCAGTTCTTAATTTCCCTATCCTGGAAAAAGAACTCTGCATTCACCCAATCTATTCCCCTCAATTTTATACGCCTCTGCAAGATCATCCCTCAGCCTCGTGCCCTCCAAGGAATAGTGCTAGCCTACCCAACTGAACACAATACATTACACCCAGCCTTGTACAACTGCAACATAGTGTCCAACGTCAAACAGCTCCCTAACTGATAAAGGCCAGCATGCCAAAAGCTTTTTCACCAACCTGTCTAACTCTGATGCCACTTTCAGGGGACTACGTATTTGTACAATATCCCTCTGTTCAGGGTTATTAATAATCTGGTGGTCAAAGAGAAGTAATGAAATTGAGTGATATAGTTCAATCTGAAACTAGAGTTCCAACTCTAAACAGAGAAAACCATGAATGAAGGTACAGAGCACAAATTGGCACAATGTTTAAAGGAATTAATATATAATTCAAAATAACTATTGGAGGAAACAAAAAACAGCAAAAAACTATTCTTTTGTGTTTAAAGACCAAATGGTGATGATATATTGCCAAAAAATGTAAACCTAAGGTTTGAGGAAACTCCATTCAGCAGGAAGAACCAGACATTGGAAAGAAAAGTAGAATGTGTAATGTTGCAAGAAAAATCTGAATACATAATTATGCAAGAAATGGAAAAGATCAGTTGAAGTTAATGTTGGTCACTAAACACCCCAAGATAGAGGTTATACTGGGGAAATGGCAGAGAACTTTAAACAATTTGTCTTGTTTTCACAGGTGACAAAGAAACCTCCCCAAAAGTTATCAAGAGTACAATGGACACAGAGTGGATAAAGAGCAGGATGAAATTGGTGTTTGAAAAAATAAAGTGATTTGAAACCACCAAATTCCCTGCATCCAGAGTTTGCAAGTAAAGTTTCTTTAGAAATAGTGGTTACAGTAGGGGATATAGAGGCTAATTAAATGGGCAAAGACATGACAGATGGAATACAACATGGAAACATATTTGCTCTGCTAAAATGGATGAGCATGTAAGAAAAAAGTTTTTAACGATGCAAGATTGATGTGTTCAGTGGAATAGAGCTGTCCTCTTCTGCTAAATCAGTTAACATCCAGGTGCAGTAACAATTCGGAAGACAAACACTATAATGACCTTTATTTCAATAGATTTGAATACACACATAAAGACAATTTAACCCAATATATAGGGATCCATGCTGGAATATACTGGACAGAATATCCAGAATATAGACTCTCCCTCCCTACCCAAGGAAGAATATACTTGTGACAGGAATTATAACAAAAGGTTCAACAGATTGATTCCTGGAGGAGTGGGGGTGGTTGTGTAAAGGAAGGAGACTAAGACTACTGTCTAGAGATTAAAATTTTAAAAAGTTACCTCATTGATTAATTTTCAAAATATGCTATTCAGATGCAGGGAGTCTTGGAACAAAAGGCCGCTCTTAAAATAAGTAACAGAAAACAGCAAATGTATCTTCACCCAGAGAGTAATGATCGTTGAAATTCTCTATTCAAGGGATCTAATGAAGCCCGATTACCAAGTATATTCAAGACAGATCTATAGATTTTTGGTTAATGAGGGCAAATTAGGGCAAACGGGGTTAGTATAAAAAAGTGACAAAGTAACAACTATAATCTTATTAAATAACAAGCAGGCGCATAAGGCTGAACAGATTGTTTCTGTTGTTAGTTCCTTAAACACTTTCTCTTTTGGTTACTTTTTTTAAATAATGGTTTCAATTTACATCTTTCATTGTTTACAATTTGTTGATATTAAGTGGTATTTCATTGGCCAACAACTTAGAAAACCTCTTAAGCAAAAATTCTATTATATTACTAGGCTTATAACAAAATATTCAACCTATGCGCACAATTTATAAGCGGGCACAATTTCTGGTATAATTCTGCCATATTGTGTTAATGTCTCATAATAAATCCCAAAACTTGTATTCTCTACTAGCGAGAACAAGGGACTGAACAGAAATCACATACACATTCTCAAAGGCAAAATAAAACATCCAAATAAGAAATGCTTTGGAAATACTTTGGAAAGCTCTCATCATTAGAACAACTCCAGCAGAAGAGCTTAAATAGTTCAGAGGCAGGCTAGCACTTCAAGGACAAACAGGAATGGGAAGTCAATGCTGGCTTTAGCAACAACCCACAACATTCATCCTATAAATGAACAAAAAAAAACTAAGCCCAGAGTTGTATATTTATCACACAAATTACCAAAGATATAATGGAGAATGAAAATACTCTTCAGTTATGAGAATAGTGATTGAATTAAAGTGGGGAAACCAGTCCAGTTATCCTTCACTTCAAGCCTTCAATTTCTCCCAAGTGCTGTAATTACAGGCAATAATCTGTAGGTGGCACCCCTACTCTCCTTTTGGCCTTGCCACCCCCCACCCCCCTCCCCAACCCTCCATAAATCTTGAACATGTTTGGTCCTCCACATCCCTTTACAATAAAATCAGACATTGATTTACAAGTGTCCAAGAATGTCATGCACATTGGAGAGAAAATGTTTTATTCAATTATTGTATAAATGAAGGACACCGGAACAGCAGAGGTACTACGAGATTTAAGAGTCCATTGGCAATGCTCTGGCATGATTAATATCCAGGAGAAATCACACCAAGGAGTCAACCTGCGTTTTATAAGGCAAGTCGTCTTGTATATCAGCTTCGTTAATCTAGGTTGACAATTATATACTGGAATCCCATGCCAACTCCATCCTTTCTTGGATTCTCCTTATCTGCCAGAATATTCTCCAGCCCCCTTTTTGCACTACTGATTTACTTGAATGTGTGCCCCCCCCAAATTTCTTCCAGGGATATAGTCAATCTCTGGACTATGCATCCTCCTTTTTCATGAGCAAAGCCTAATTTCCCTCGTCATTCAGGCTTCCTTACTCCAAACTGCCTTGTCACACTTTCCAGACATCCCTTTGCCTCCAAAACACCTATTCCAATCAACTATTGCAAGTTCCTGTCCAATACGATCAAAGTTGGCCTTGCTCCAATTGAGAATTAACATGTGGGCCCACCCTGCCTTTATAATAAATATTTTAAAACTCAGGTCCCTTGTTCCCAAAGGCTCACCCGCAAACACTTCAGTCACTTGCCCTTCCTAATTTCAAAAGGGTAGATCAAGCTTTGCCCTCTCGCAGCACCCTCTTCCTCTTGCCCATGGAAACTTTTCTGAACACATTTGCAAGTTAAAATCACCTCTGATAACCCTATTAGTGTTGGAACTGCCTGCAATCTCTGGCATTTGTTCTTTTAATTCGCATGACTATTTGGGTTTCTGTAGTGCACTCCCAAGAAGTTGATCGTCCCCTTTTTATTTCACAACTCCACTGTAGCTTCACTGGATAATCCTTCAGTAGTCATCTTGGACTATGGCTGTGAGATTTTCCTTAATCAATACAGCAACACCCCACCCTCTTTTACCCCTGTCTCTATCTCACCCATAGCACTGCACCATTAAGCCTCCAATCCTGTCCCCCTCGTGACCAGCTTTCTGTAACGACCATAATGTCCCAGTCACATGCACTTAGCCACATTCCAAGCTAATCTACCTTGCCTGCCATGACTCTCAAGTTAAAAATCAGTGCAATTCCGTCCTACAGTCCTTCCTTGCTCCTGCCTATCCCATCTACTGAACTCTCATCACCTTCCATACCAAATTCCAGTCTCTCCCCTACCTCAGTCCTGCACTGGATCATGTCCCCTACTAATCTAGTTTAAAATCCACCCAAGTAACACTAACAAACCTGCCTGTCAGGCTATTGGTTTCCCTCCAGTTCAGGTATAATTCATCCCTCTTGAACAGATCACCTCTGCCCCAGAAGTGATCTCCATTGTCTAAAAATTGGAATCTGTACCCCCTGTATCAAATCCTCAACCACACATTTCCATGCCCCATTTTCCTGCTCCTACCCTCACTATCACGTTGCTCCAGAGTAAGCTGGAGATAACTACCTGGTAGTCTTGTTTTTGAACTTTTTGCCAAACTCTATTTCATTGGATCTCATCCCTATTCCTACCAACTCCCATTTGTTCCATGCATGGCCACAGTTTCTGATCAGGCAAAACCTGGTGCAGAAAGAAACACAAGAGTGCTTCAGTTACAAATAGAAAGATGCAGACTGTCGTTTGGAGGTTCAAGGATAGGTGGACAATGATAACTTAGATGAAATGAGGCCGAAATGGGACAAAAATGGATTGCAAATGGTGTGCACATAGACACCATCACCCCCCCAGCAGATAATGAATGGAGGCAGCACCAAGCAAAGCCATCAATCCGAATGTGTAGAAAGGACCTGCAGATGCTGGTTTAAATTAAAGATAGACACAAAGCTGGAGTAACTCTGCTGGACAGGCAGTATCTCTGGAGAGAAGGCATGGGTGACGTTTCAGGTTTCGACCCAAAACGTCACCCATTCCTTCAGTCCAGAGATGCTACCTGTCTTGCTGTGTTACTCTAGTATTTTGTGTCTACCATCAATCTGAATGGTCCTCAAACTGCTTTGAACCATTGACAGAGAACACAGAACAGAACCTTTGGCCACCTATGTCTGTGGGAAACAATGCCAAGTCCAACTTACCTACTTAAAATTTTGAAATTAAATATTTAGAGGATAAATATCAAGGAATAAAATATCTCATATCTGCAACAAAAAAAGTGTCAATACCAAGGCCAGATGATTTGCACTACAATTTATAATTCCAGTCTGTCTCAAGTGGGGTTTTTTCAAGTGACAAAGAGCCACAAGATACCAAGTGCAAGCAACTCAGCTTGAAAATGCAATAAATTTTTAGTACTCAACGACAGGTAGCTACTTTATCCCGGATCAAGCTTATAAAATGCATGCAATTAGAGCTGGGAACCCTTGCCATAGGTTACTGAAAGCAGCCATAAAACAATATTAAAGGCTAAGTGGAACATTGGCCTCAGAGTGCAAGTACTGAAATTGATTTAAAGCAGGCTTACCTTTCCGGAAATAGTGAAAGTGAAGGGGTTTGATATTCCATCTTTTTCAGAAAAAAAGCAATTTAAGATAAACAGGTGGAGGGGAAAAATAATATCCAACCTAGGAGAGTTTAGGATAAGAGGCAAACATTTCAGTAAATCCTCTCGGGTGAAAAGTGATAGACATGTGGAATTATTCCACAGAAAGATGGGAGCTTATTTTAAAATACACGATTGATTATAGTACAAGATCTCTAACAAAATACAGCTCAACTGCAAATCCCATTTGCACTTTTCTAAATAACTACACAAAGACAAGACCATGGCCAGATGTAGACATGTTTAGGATAGCTCGAGCTTATAAATCATAAAGGTATTATGCAGGTATACTCAGCCTCCACAATGCTCTGGGTTAAGTGATACTGTAAATTCACTGCAACAGCTTACTTAACATTACAATCTCATTTTCACAGCATTGTTTCTTTTAAAGTGCCAGATTCTTTCGACCCAAGTCATTTTACTTGCCTAGCTTGCATAATTTTACATGCATTCACAGTGAGTGCAAAACAGCCCTTCAAACTTTGTTAGTTAAAAACAATATGCAGGAATCAAACTTAGATCCAATGTACCTGGAATGCACATCAATGAGAAAAGGAATGTATTTAAAAAAAATAATCTTTTCAGCCCACCATGTCAGTGCCCATTCATACCATTCCCATACGACAGCACCGTGCTGGAACGGAGCCGGCCGGCCATCAAAGTGACCGAGAGAGAGAGTTGGACAAGGACTGCCGAGAACAAGGAACAATGACAGGCCTGGGGGTCGATGAGAACAAAGACCTGCTGGCTGCAGAGAACGAAGTCCCAACGGCCACATGCAACGCAAGCCCCGAAGACTAAAGGGTCAAGGGTGGAGCCGCTGGTGGCGACGGATGCAAGTAGTGAGATCGGGATATTACCTCCAGTACCTTCAAAGTCTGCTGCAGGAGACACCCCCTGTGATAGTGGTCGGCAGAGTAGAGGGTCACCAGCCTGCAGGTTTCCTGGACGGGGTGCGTTCCAGGACTTTAACATGTGGACTGAACATTGGATTGTTTGTGTCTTGTTTTTTTTTAATTTTCAATGGTGCAAAAATTGCAGTGACAATGCATTTTGTGGTTGTGCAAAATAACTTCACTGTGCATATGAGACAATAAAAAACCATTAATCCATAGCCTTCTATGGCTTAGTGATTCAAGTTCTCACTGGATGCTGAAGATGTTGAGGTTGTATATCCCGCCACCGCCCATTCTGGCAATGTGGGAGATTCAACAAACCCGAGTGAAAGTTCTTCTGCTGATCTCCAAGGCTCTTGCCCCAAATCCATACCCTTTAATCTTAGATAATTCAATTCAATAGGGAATAGTTCCTGACTATCTACCCTATCTACATATGCCGTTAATTTTGTACAGCATCTCCTTCACTCCAGAGTCCCTTCATTCCAAGGAAAACAAACCCAGCCTATGCAGTCTCTCATTATAGCCGAAACACTATCCCATGTAACATACTCCATGAATTTCCAGTCCATAAAATTGGTTTAAAGACGCTACAAAGAAAGCAAAATCAAAAAAAGTGCTTTATTTCAATGTTAATTTTACATCTTTGAAAAAGACAAATTTAAATATTCTACATTAAATGTTTGAAACTCACCTATAATTCTTCATTCTTAACAATAAGCAAAACATGCAAAATAGTGTATTAAAGGAATGGCAGAACTACAGATCAAATACAATTACACCAGGATCAAAACTGTTGCAGGTGATTAATCTTCACCAAGAGTACAATGCTTCTTTTATTGGTCGAACATCAATTATACTCAAGAACAAAAATTAAAAATCCTGCAATTTAAAAGGAAAACTTGGGTACATCTTTCATATTTTGTTCAAAATGATAATTAACAGTCATACAGTTGAATAAACCAATTGCTGTTGTTGGAACAAGAGATTGCAACTGCCTTGGATTTAACAGTTTAATTTGGGGAATTTGCTCAAACCCGATTTAAGTATTCCCCAAATCCAATTTTACAATTTCATATTCGATTTACGATTCAAAACCATCTTCAAACAATGAATTTGTTGTTAACTCCTACTCCACTCTTTGTAGCTGTATCTGCATGTGCTTGATAACCAATCACAACCTTAACAGGCAAGCCGAGCCTTTCCTTGTAGGTTTTTCTGTGCAAATGATAAATATTAAATTCAATATTTTTATAATAATATTGCAAAAAATGTTTTAACACAAGTGTACCATTTATATTCATGATCTGATTAAATAGTTATTCAAATGTTCAGCCAATTAATCAAACAATTTTGAAATACAAGGTGGGTTGACAGTCTGAAGAAGTGTCCCGACCCTAAACATCACCTATCCATGTCCTCGAGAGACCCGCTGAGTTACTCCAGCACTATCTTTTTTGTAAACCAGCATCTGTAATTTCTAGTGTCTAACAATTTCGAAAGTTGCTCTGGTATTGAAAGCCAGGCATCCAAACCACTTTAGCAGCAACTTATGACACTTCACAAAGTATTATTGCCAACTGTCACATGAAATGTGAAGTCAGGCAGCTAAACCTTTGGGCCAGAGTTAAAATGTCAGTTCTCATGCAGTACCTTGGGATATTTTGGCATGTTAAAGGTACACAAATTAAGTTTTATAAAATAAAATGTTTGACATGGGTACAAAATATTTAACTTTGTTACTATTGAGGTTTGCAAAAATACTGCCCTGGCAGTAATTTATCAGGCCATATCCAAAAATGTTAGCAATAGAATTTGCCTTTGAGTGGTGCTTAAAATCTACATGGGTAATTAAGAGTTCACTTTTTAAATAAAGATTCAGATCGATCAATATCTGTAACCACACAATAGAATGGTGGAAGGGAGTAGTTGTGCATTGTGATATATTCTGTGGTAATACATAATGTATTAACACAAATTCCCCCAGAAACTGAAGCATGTGGATATCTGGTACAGAAAGTCATAAAGTGCTGGTCCGATGAAACAGAAGAGTTCCTCAGTAACTGCTTTGAGTCAGAGGATTGGCTCACATTCAATGACTCGGCAGCCATTCTAAAATGAGTAAGCCACGACCGCCACAGACTTAATTAGTAATTGTGTAGAAGTAATTGTGGCATCAAAGTCAATACAAGTGTTTGCCAAGCAGAAACCATGGATGAGTGACAAGATCCACTCCCTATTCAAGTCAAGGTCTGAGATGGTTAAGTCAGGTGACCCCAACCTGCACAGGAAGTCTTGGTACAAACCTCATAAAGGCATCAGGAATACCAAGAGACAACACCAGGCCGAGTTAGAGTCCCAGACTAACCACAGATACCCATTGATTGTGACAACATGTATATAATATTACAGGCTACAATGCAAAAATCACTGACACCAAGGCATCCGTCAGGTGCACCTGCACCCAGTTACTTCAGATTGGCCTTCCCAAGACGGAACCCGTGGAAAGCAAATAGCTCAATTGAAGTCCCCAGCTATGTCTTTAGAACTTACTTGGGCACGCTGTTAGGAGTATGCATGGATAATTTTAACTTCCCTCTACTCTAATTTGAGGTTCACACCCATTTTAAAATCTCAATTATAGAAAACAAAGTAACGTTCTTTAATGACTACTGCCTTCATCATGAAGTATTTTGAGAGGCTGGTTATGGCATATATTTACTTTAGTCTCGCAGATAAATGGGGAATACGGCACTTGAAAAGCCTTTAAAAAAGATAAGTGCTGGAGTGACTCAAATGGACATCTCTAGAATGTAAAGGTGACATTTTGGGTCAGGACCCTCCTTTTAACCAAAGAAATCTTAAGGATTAAAGAAGTGGCAAGAAAGTTTTATTCTCATAATGTGGGCAAGAAGAGATTACATTTGTAAATTGGAATGAAAGGAAGCAAATGTTGAAGAATTGAAAGTGAAATGCATCCATTGTTGAACAATGATTTTGCTCTTGTATAGCTCCATAACTAAAAATACAGGAAGCAGATAAAAAGAGAACCATATTCACTGAATATGTTGTAAACACTTTTACTGCTTTCAAAAATTGTAAAGTAAAAACGGATCACAAACTTTGCCTCACCAAATTAGTTTGCACCAAAGCTTATCTAGCATAAATGAAAATCAAAACAGCAAATGCTGGAAATCTGAAATAAAAACCAAAACATGTTCCAAAGTTTCATTGGGTTAGGCAGCATCAGTTGAAAGAGAAATAGTAATTTTTTAGGTCTGTGACCATTCAGCTGAACAATTATTATACATCCTGCACCACAAGTTAATATTACCTCATCCCTCGATATGGCAGTTTTCCCAGCAAGAGTCAATATCAAGCTATCCAAAATTAAAGCATGTAAAATGGTAGTGCTACCTTACAACAGGGACAGGAAATAAAGGGTTATATGCCAAATCATAATGCAATATCTATTAATTGTAAGAGAGACAATGTAAAGAATAACAATGAAATTGACACTTTGGGGAAATAACTAAATGGACAATTTAGATTCAGCCAATTGACAAGGTAGACAGATGAGGACATCATTAACTGCTCAGATTTTAAAAGGGAATAACCAAACAATGATCAAAATACAGCCCAATCTAACACATCAACTTACCCTATACACAAAACAGCATCTTGGTTTTCAGTGTCACGGGTCCAGATAGCTATTTTATCTCCTTTTGCTCGAATATTAATTACAGCACCACAAACATCATTGCTATGTTCATCAAAAGCTTCTCCAATTAGGCACAACAACTGATAAAATATCAAATACAAAAAGATCAATGAAATTGTTATAGCAGGCTCTTGCATGTTAAAAAGGTAGTGGCTGAAAGAAACTCATTGAATTACAGCAAGTTGACGAAATGGAACATAACAGAAAGATGTTTTAGTTCAGTCCTACTATACAGATTAAAAACAAATTGATTTTTTAAAAATAGTTCTACAATATCACAGCACAATTAAACAGTCTACTAGAATGAAACATGACAAATAATATGCGCACAGCGATCAGCTTTAAAACAATGCGATTGTATCGCGATAACATACTGAAATGGATAGATTAGGAGGGAGAGATAGATCAGCCATGGCGAGGTAGACTTGATGGGCCGAATGGCCCATTTCTACTCCTATTCCTTATGACCTTGTGTCAGAATAAGCCATTGTGAATAACCCTCCTGCTTTTTGAAATACTGAATCGATCTCATACCCACTGAGGAAAAAAAGACAGGTTTCAAAAAGACTGCGCAATGAACAGGCCTGAATTCCTTCAATCCGAGGTTCAAGATTTTCCTGTTACAGTCCTTGGAGCTGGGCTTAAACCTACAACTTTCTGACTCAGTGGCAAGTATGCTACTAGCCAAATTCTAACACTGAAAGGGTGTCTTCACAATCACAAGTGCCGTAAATAGATACCTCTACTTTGAAGAATTTTCTCACGTATATCAAGTATGACTAATAACGATGCAAACCGAAAAATACATGAAATTTAAAATCAAGAATGCTTGCTGACATTTTTTTTAAATCAAGATGACAAGAACACAATAAGGTCCTGGGGGAGTTAAAGGTGGTCACTTGGAGATGCACTGCCCAAAAACAAAACAAAAACAAAAACAGATTGGACTCACTGTTTCAAGCCAGAACCGATCTAGTTCCAACATCCTTTGCTGCTTCGACAAAGTAATCAACCATCGTCCACCACACTTATTTCTGCTGTCCTCCCACATGGGCTCAATACCATCCTACAGGAAGAGGACAAAAATAAGTTACTAAGATAAGTGACCGGTTTAAAAATTCAGATCTTAAGTCACTGGAATTGAGAAATTCCCCATACCCTCGTCCTAATGAATGCTCATGTATTCATTCACAGTTGAAATAATCTTCATTACATTCATATATGATAATGAAAGCAATGAAATTTCACTCCTGCATACTAAATATTCAATATTGTGCACATTTCAAGTGTAATGCTTGGGCTGCTTTGAATATGTAACTGTAAACCTTTAGGCAACAAGGTCAAAAGAAGTTTCTAATTTCAGTGAAATCAGCTGCCACAGAGCAAGATAATATTTTGGCAGGGAGGTGAAGCCAAAAGAAATTGGGTCTTTGTTCAAGGGAATTTTCACACAAGCAAGTTTATAATCTGGAATTACCAGAATTTGTTCTGCAATTACATATTGCATTTCCTCTGGCAATATTGCTCAAGATTCATTAGTAATGTTTACAAATTCAGTAAAAGATTCTCTGCTACTGTAAAATCTTTGCAAAAAGAGAGAAGCATTTTGATTAAAAAAGACAAAGTGCTGGAGTAACTCAGCGGGTCAGGCAGCATCTCTGAAGAACCAAATGTGATGTTTCAGGTCAGGTCCCTTCTTCAGACTGTTTGTGGTGGTGGGGGGGGGGGGAGAAAGCCAAAGATGGAGGGGCAGGGGAAAGCCTGGCGAGTGATAGGTGGATACCAATGAGGGATGGTGGGGTTTGATAGGTAGATGGTAGGATAAAGGCCAGAGATGAAAAGACAAAAAATGAGATACGTATAGTAAATGCATAAATTTCAAAGCCAGAGGAGGAGAACTGAAAATGAAGCGAGGAGGAGAGAAATGGGTGCGAGTTCACTTGGGACACAGGGAATAACGTGGGGGGAGGAGGAGTTTAAAGATTAGCTACCCAAAATTTGAAATTCAATCTTCAAACCGTTAGGTTGCATGTGGCCTCACTCTAGCAATGGAGGCCCAGGAGAGAAAGGAGAGTTAAAATGGTTAGGAACCAAATGATCCAGCAAGCCTTAGCAGAAAGAGTGCCAGCGTTTGGTGAAATTGGTGCCAAGTTTACGCTCAATCTTGCCAATGTACACGAGGTTTTGATTGATTGAAAGATCATTGAAAGCCTGGAAACACTTGCTCCAACACTCCCACCTACCACCCATTCACACTAGTTCTATGTTATCCCTCTCTTGCATCCACACCCTACATTCAAAGGGGAAATTTAGAGACCAATTCACCTGCAAACACATACATCTTTGGGATGTAGGAGGAAATCCATGATAAATCCAAGTTTGGCGTTATCATGTAGAATTCTACACTGGGCATGAATGTGCTTTACTTGTGCTAGATGAGAAGACCAGACATAATTAATTAGTTGGTAAAGGAACTAAAGTACATTTCTGCACACAAACATTTCCCCACTGTGTACTTTGAACTGCATTCTTTACAAATGTGACTATGATACAGAACAATATATAGTTTAAAGTGTATGCAATTCCCTTTGGAACTAGTGGAAGCTTCACTCAATTAAGTTGACAAACCTTAAAGAGAGAGTAGTCACAGCCTGACATCAGCCTACTGGCAAGTTGAATATGATTGTATAGTCTATTGAAACAGAAACAAACAAAACATTTCAGTTTGAGGAAGAAAGGAATCAAATCCTATTGAATATTTACCTCAAGGCTACATTGCAAGTAAAAATAAATGATCAAATACAGATAAAATAGACCAAGTATTGTTAGGATCTCAGTATTTGTACTTGTAACTCAAAGTTTAGTTGAGATATACAGCACAGAAACAGACTTTTCAGCCCACCATTCCACGCCGACCACAGACCCCTGTACACTCCTGCACAATCCTACACATTAGGGACAATTTACAATTCTTACCAAAACTAGTTAACCTACAAACCTGTATGTCTTTGGAATGCAGAAGGAAACCAGAGGTCCCGGATAAACCCCATGTGGTCACGGGGAGTACATACAAACGCTGTAGAAACAGCATCTGTAGTCAGGATCAAACCCAGGTCTCCAGCGCTGGAAGGCACCAACTCTACCGCTGCCCCAGTGTGTCTTACTAAAAGAAATGGTCTGAAGTAACTCAATAGGTCAGGCAGCATAGCTGGAGAAAATAGATAGATGAAATTTCAAGCTGGGACTCTCCTTTCAATACTCTAAAGTCCTTTGGGACATTTTGTAACTTTGCTTAAAGTCATTTGAGCAAAGGAAAGATTCAATGTAGAAGATAAGCCACCTAAAATAGGATGATAGAAAAGGAAAGGCTCAGTTAGAGGTTGGTAGGTATGACATTGTAGGGATCACAGAGACATGGCTGCAGAAGGATCAGGACTGGGAACTGAATATTCAGGGTTATACGTCCTATAGAAAGGACAGGAAGGTGGGCAGAGGAGGTGAGGTAGCTCTGTTGGTGAGGGATGTAATTCAATCCCTTGCAAGGGGTGACATTGGGACTGACGAAGTAGAATCACTGTGGATAGAGTTGAGGAATTGTAAAGGTAAGAAGACACTAATGGGAGTTATCTACAGGCCCCCAAAACAGTAGCCTGGATATAGGGTGTAAGTTGCAGCAAGAGTTAAAATTGGCATGTAACAAAGGTGATGCCACTTTGGTTATGGGGGATTTCAATATGCAGGTAGACTGGGAAAATCAGGTTGGTTCTGGACCCCAAGAAAGGGAGTTTGTTGAGTGCCTCCAAGATGGATTTTTAGAGCAGCTTGTACTAGAGCCTACCAGACAAAAGGCAATTCTGGATTTAGTGTTGTCCAATGAACAAGATTAAATAAGGGAACAAGATAAAGGAACTGCTTGGAGGTAGTGATCATAATATTAGTTTTAACCTGCAATTTGAGAGGGAGAAGGTTAAACCAGGAATGTCACTGTTGCAGTTGAACAAAGGGGACTATGAAGGCATGAGAGAGGAGCTGGCCAAGGTCGAATGGAAAAGGATACTAGCAGGAATGACAGTGGAACAGCAATGGCAGGAAATTCTGGGCATAGTCCAGAAGATGCAGGATCATTTCATTCCAAAGAGGAAGAAAGATTCTAAGGGAAGTAAGAGGCAACCATGGCTGACAAGGGGAGTTGGAGATGGAATAAAACCAAAAGAAAATATGTATAAGATAGCAAAGAGTGGTGGGAAGCCAGAGGATTGGGCAACTTTCAAAGGACAACAGAAGATAGCAAAAAGGGCAAAAGGGGCTGAAAAGATGAGGTACGAAGCGAAGCTGGCCAAGAATATAAAGGACAGTTAAAGCTTCTTTAGGTATGTCAAAAGAAAAAGATTAGTAAAGACAAAAGTGGGTCCCTTGAAGGCAGACATGGGTGAAATTATTATGGGCAACAAGGAAATGGTGGAAGAGTTGAACAGGTACTTCAGATCTGTCTTCACTAAGGAAGATACAAACAATCTCCCAGATGTACTAGAGGACAGAGGATCAAGGGAGACTGAGGAATTGAAAGAAATTTGCATCAGGCGAGAAATAGTATTGGTAGACTGATGGAACTGAAGGCTGATAAATCCCCAGGGCCTGATGATCCGCATCCCAGGGTACTCAAGGAGATGGCTCAAGAAATCATGGACGCATTAGTGATCATTTTCCAATGTTCAATAGGTTTAGGAACAGTTCCCGTGGATTGGAGGGTAGCTAATGTTATCCCACTTTTCAAGAAAGGAGCAAGAGAGAAAACAGGGAATTATAGACCAGTTAGCCTGACATCGGTGGTGGGGAAGATGCTGGAGTCAATTATTAAAGAGGTAATAACAGCGCATTTGGATAGTGGTAAAAGGATTGGTCCAAGTCAGCATGGATTTATGAAGTGGAAATTCTGCTCGACTAATCTTCTGGATTTTTTTTTTTTTTTTTTTTTTTTTTTTTTTGAGTACGCAACAAGTAAAATGGATGAAGGAGAGCCAGTGGATGCAGTGTATCTCGACTTTCAGAAAGCCTTTTGATAAGGTCCCGCACAGGAGGCTGGTGAGCAACATGAGAGCACATGATATTGGGGGTAGGATATTGACATGGATAGAGAATTGGTTGGCAGACTGGAAGCAAAGAGTAGGAATAAAGGGGTCCTATTCAGAATGGCAGGCAGTGGAGAGTGCAGGGCCGCAACTGTTTACAATATATATTAATGATTTGGATGATGGAATTAGAAATGACAGTAGCAAGTTTGCGGATGACAAAGCTGGCTGGCAGTATGAACTGTGAAGAGGATGTTAGGGTGACTTGGACAGGTTGAGTGAGTAGGCAGATGCATGGTAGATGCAGTATAATGTAGATAAATATAAGGTTATTCACTTTGGCGGCAAAAATAAGGAAGCAGATTATTATCTCAATGGTGTCAGATTAGGTAAAGGGGAAGTGCAGAGACCTTGGTGTCCTTGTACACCAGTCACTGAAAGTAAGTGTGCAGGTACAGCAGGCAATGACAAAAGCTAATGGCATATTGGCCTTCATAACAAGAGGATTTGAGTACAGGAGCAAAGAAGTCCTTCTGCAGTTGTATAGGGCCCTGGTGAGATCACATCTCGATAATTGTGTGCAGTTTTGGTCTCCTAATTTGAGAAAGGATGTCCTTGCTATTGAGGCAGTGCAGCGTAGGTTCACGAGGTTAATCCCTGGGATGGAGTGACTGTCATATGAGGAAAGACTGGGCTTGTATTCACTGAAGTTTAGAAGGATGAGAGGGGATCTTATAGAGACATAAAATTATAAAAGGACTAGACAAGCTAGCTGCAGGAAAAATGTTCCCAATGTTGGGGGAGTCCAGAACCATGGGACACAGTCTAAGAATAAAGGGGAAGCCATTTAAAACTGAGGTGAGAAGAAACCTTTTCATCCAGAGAGTTATGAATTTGTGGAATTCTCTGCAACAGAAGGCAGTGGAGGCCAATTCACTGGATGAATTTAAAAGAGAGTTAGAGAGCTCTAGGGGCTAGTGGAATCAAGGGATATGGGGAGAAGGCAGGCACAGGTTACTGACTGTAGATGATTAGCCATGATCACAATGAATGGTGGTGCTGCCTCGAAGGGCAAAATGGCCTCCCCCTGCCCCCCTGCTTCTATGTTTCAACATTAAAATATCAAGGAGCACAGGGTACAAAGTGTTAAAGTACAGAGGATGATTGGCAAAGATCCGACCATCACCGCAATGTCTATTTGAGAAAACAGTTACAGAAACCAAATCTACACATTGCCATAAAATATACCAAATAGCATTAACAGTAGTAGGCCCGGTTTACAATCAAGCACTACAATTGCATTCCAGAATCTGTAAAAATTATGCCATGCAGAATGCAGTTATTCTGCACATCCAACTCAATATTCAGTCGCTATTTTTCCTTAGCAATTTCTTACTGAAGAATTGAACAGCATTTCTATAATATATACAAAACCATTCTCTTTAGTACTAATTTATTGTTTGAAGAATATGACTGTCAGCAAGCAAGGAAACAATGTATAATTTTAACGATCATGATCCCAAAAGTATATTAACAAAACCAATCTAGGAAATTAATAAACTGTTTGTGGTCCTTTTCTACTAATCAAATTGTAGTACTGTACTTAAAATGGAGCAAGATGCATAATCTGATATCCCAATGTCAAATATTACTACAGCTCTTAAAGACCAGGGCTAAAAACAAACAAAATTTAAAATTATCCAAAACAACTTGTGATATTGTTGATCTTCATTACAAGTGAATTAACAAGGGATTTTGGCAGGTAGCATAGGTGGCTGCCTTCAGGGTCACAATTGCAATTACAACAATCCTCAAGCAAGTACGAAGACATGTGTTTATCCTGACACACCGATCAAAGCAACCCTCCCCGGCACTCTCCCAAACCTGTGTTTTAGTTCTTAGTGAGGAAAATAATCCACTGTTTTAGTCAGTCTATTAGATTCTGCAAAATTACCAACAACTTAAACTGTTTCAATTATTTCAACATTTGCAGCCAATTTAAGACAGCAAGTTTCATTCCCACACCTGACCCTAGCACCAGCAGAATATTGAAAGGAGTCGAAAAATAAATCTGAACCTGAAATATCACCTATCCATATTCTTCAGCTATGCTGCCTGACTTAGAGTTACTTCAGACTTTGTTTCTTTTTGTAAACCAACATCTGCAGTTCCTCATTTCTCCATATTGAAAGGTATCAACGGACTTAAAATTGTCTTTAAACATTTTCCACTTTGTGAATATTATTCCATTTAAAATATTGTTGAAATATTAGTACATACGCCCAAAAATCCTCCACAGTGTCAAATTTAGTGACAAGGCGAAGGTTTGCCTCCCAGGGTTTGCTTTTATCATTTTTGAAAAACCAGAGGGTCCACCTGTATTTGGAACAAGAATAAAAATAGGCAAAAAGTGAGAACTCTAAATAAAAGCAGTTGGTACTACTGAATTCAACTTTTCATAAAAACACAAATAAAATTTATTATTGCAGCACCACAAACCTAATTAAAAATATGTATATCAAATACTGTGCATAAAGTTACCTTAAATGGACATTACTTGATTCATTCACTAACTGGAATCAAGATTGAAAACAGACTTGCTGGAAAACTTCAGGGAAAAAAGCAGCTGTATCTGTTTACAGATGCTGCTTGATCCAGTGAGGTTCTTGCTTTGAGGCAAAATCAGGAACATGAAATCTTTTATTCAAGTAACAAAATTCCTACAATACCCCCTCTGCTCCCACAAAATGCAATGCAACCATTTTATCTGCCAGCACCCTAGAAAAACAGGTATTCACTATAAGAGTCAAACATTCATTAACACCTGCCTCAGGAGAATGCTAAACATCTGGAGGAGACAAAGTAAGTAATGTGGACCTGTGGAAAAGAACGAGCCAGGATCCCATTGACTTACAAATTCGAAGGAGAAAATGGAGTTGGATTGGACACACCCTCAGAAAACCTGCCACAAACATCACCCGGCAAGCCCTAAAATGGAACCAACAAGGAAAAAGGAAGAGGTCACCCCAGGAACAGCTGGAGAAGAGGTGTCCAGGCAGAAATGTCTGGGAGTGGGCTCAACTGGGAATATCTCAAAAGAACCGCCAACAACTGAGTGAGGTGGAGGACATTTGTCAATGGCCTATGCTCCCTAGAGGAGCAAAGGGCTTAAGAAGAAGCAGAAGAAGAAATATAAGAGTCATCTGTACAATCATATTTCTAGAAAAAAATACTGGAGCAGATTTTTTTCATGAAACATAGCTACATTTAGAACATTGTTCTGATTTTGGATGGGTTGGATTGCAGGGTGGAGCAACCATGGAGAAGGTCCAAAGTGGTTCATTAACATGGTTGATCCTCTGTGCATCTGATTATCACAGGATTAAGAGAAAGGTCTATAGCAAAGTTATTTAGATACTCCAAATAGCAGGGATGACGTTGAAACACAATGGCAGGTATTTCTGGGAATAATACAGAAGGTGCAGGATCAGTTCATTCCAAAGAGAAAGAAAGATTCTACGGGGAGCAAGGGTCAACTGTGGCTGACAAGGGAAGTCGAGGAGAGTATAAAAATAAAAGAGAAGTAGTATAACATAGCAAAGATGAGTGGGAAGCCAGAGGATTGGGAAACTTTTAAAGAGCAACAGAAGATAACTAAAAAGGCAATACAGGGAAAAAGATGAAATACAAAGGTAAGCGAGCCACAAATATAAAGGAGGATAGTAAAAGCTTTTTTAGGTATGTGAAGAGGAAAAAACGTTAAGAAAAATGTGGGTCCCTTGAAGACAGAAACAGGTGAATTTATTATGGGCAACAAGGAAATGGCAGACGAGTTAAACAGGGATTTTGGATCTGTCTTCACTAAGGAAGATGCAAACATTCTCCCAGATGTACTAGTGGCCAGAGATCCTCGGGTGACGGAGGAACTGAAAGAAATTCACATTAGGCAGGAAATGGTGTTGGGTAGACAGATGGGACTGAAGGCTGATAAATCCCCAGGGCCTGGTGGTCTGCATCCCAGGGTACTTAAGGAAGTGGCTCTATAAATCATGGATGCATTGGTTATCATTTTCCAATGTTCTATAGGTTCAGGATCAGTTCATGTAGATTGGAGGGTAGCTAATGTTATCCCACTTTTTAAGAAAGGGAGAGAGAAAACAGGGAATTATCGACCAGTTAGCCTGACATCAGTGGTGGGGAAGATGCTGGGGTCAATTATAAAAGATGAAATAGCAGCACATTTGGATAGCACTCCAAGTCAGCATGGATTTATGAAGGGGAAATCATGCTTGACTAATCTTCTGGAATTTTTTGAGAATGTAACTAGGAAAATGTACAAGGGAGAGCCAGTGAATGTAGTGTACCTGGACTTTCAGACGGCCTTTGATAAGGTCCCACATAGGGGTTTGTGGGCAAAATTAGAGCACATGGTTTTGGGGGTAGGGTACTGACATGGATAGAAAATTGGTTGGCAGGCAGGAAACGAGGAGGTATTAACGAGTCCCTTTCAGAATGGCAGGCAGTAACTAGTGGGATTCCGCAAGGCTTGGTGCTGGGACTGCAGCTATTTACAATATACATTAATGATTTAGATGAAGGGATTAAAAGTAACATTAGCAAATTTGCAGATGACACAAAGCTGGGTGGCAGTGTGAACTGTGAGGAGGAAGCTATGAGGATGCAGGGTGACTTGGACAGTTTGGGCGAGTGGGCAGATGCATGGCAGATGCAGTTTAATCTGGATGAATGTGAGGTTATCCACTTTGGTGGCAAGTAAAGGAAGACAGATTATTATCTGAATAGTGTCAAGTTAGGAAAAGGGGAAGTACAAGGTCTGGGTGTCCTTGTACATCAGTCACTTGAAAGTAAGCATGCAGGTACAGCAGGCAGTGAAGAAAGCTAATGGCATGTTGGCCTTCAAAACAAGAGGAGTTGAGTATAGGAGCAAAAAGGTCCTTCAGCAGTTGTACAGGGCCTTGGTGAGACCACACCAGGAGTATTGTGTGCAGGTTTGGTCTCCAAATTTGAGGAATTTGCTATTGAGGGAGTGCAGCGTAGGTTCACAGGGTTAATTCCCAGTATGGCAGGACTGTCATATGTTGAAAGTCTGGAATGACTGGGCTGGTATACACTGGAATTTAGAAGGATGAGAGTGGATCTTATTGAAAAATAAGATTAAGGGATTGGACACACCAGAGGCCGGAAACATGTTCCTGATTTGGGAGAGTCCAGAACCAGGGGCCACGGTTTAAGAATAAGGGGTGGGTCATTTAGAACAGAGATGACGAAAAACTTTTTCACCCAGAGTGTTGTGAATCTGTGGAATTATCTGCCTCAGAAGGCAGTGGAGTCCAATTCTCTGGATGCTTTCAAAAGAGAGTTAGAGAGAGCTCTTAAAGATAGCGGAGTCAAGGGATATGGGGAAAAGGCAGGAACGGGGGACTGATTGTGGATGATCAGCCATGATCACAGTGATTGGTGGTGCTGGCGCAAAGGGCTGAATGGCCTACTCCTGCACCTATTGTCTATCACTAAAAACCTAATTGCACAGTCTAGGCATGCTGAATAAATCTAAAATAATTATGTAAAATGCTCTCAATTGCCAGGGGACCAATGCTGGACAGCATTATGTTTATGTCTGCCAAATGAAACATTGTGCTATGCAATCAAATGGATGATATTTTATCTGGGTTTACATTTGAAGGCAATGCCTGGCTGTTATTGAATTATACCTAGCAATTGACATTTCTCTCCTCCCCCCCTCCCCCACGAAACAATAATTGGATTTTTTGCTTCAGTCGCAAATATCAAATCTAATTTTCCATCAGTGAATTTCAGGATAACTAGAGAGGTTGTACCTGTTCTGTAAAGGATGTTTCACCCGAGGTTGAACAGTCAGATCCTCTTTCCTAGGGGACTTTGTTTTCTCCGACTTTCGGATGGTCATGTGAACCTTAAATAGCAATCAGTAAGGTACATGTATAATACAAACTGCACATTTCATCCATTATTTTTTTTTTTTTTACTTTATTTTTATTATTTTTTTTTTACATACATACAAACACAAACTAAACAACCATAGGAGATGCATATTGAATGTAAATACCCTTACTTTAAGTTCCCAAAAACGGAAGAGACTCGAGTCCCGGCATTGCCTGTATTAATAATGACCATCTTTTATCAAACATGTCTGTTGTCAACTGTAACCTTGCTGTGATTTTTTCCATTATATACACATTTTTTACCCTATCTCTCCATTGCATTATGCTTGGAGGCTGTGGTTTCAACCACGAAGTTGTTATCGTCTTCTTTGCTATCAGCAGCAGGATTGTCAGTAAATGTTTCGAACTCTTATCTGTCATACTGTCAAGAATTATACCCAAAATGTAAAGTGCTGGTTCCAGAGGGAAGTTAATGCCCATAATCTGTTTAATTTCCTTTTGAATATTCTTCCAGAAATCCTGTATTTTTGGGCAATCCCAGAATATATGAGTGGAGTCCCCAACTTCTCCACACTCCCTCCAACATAAATCAGTTGTATTACTATATTTCGATGTAATGAATGGAGTATAAAAGTAACGCATTTTAACTTTCCAGTCAAATTCCCTCCATGTTGGGCTCTTAGTTAGTTTATGTCCCTCTTTAAATGATTCCTCCCACCCTTCTTCTGATATTATGATATTCGCTTCCAGTTCCCATTTTTCTTTGATATGTAAGTTGTTCTCTTTGGATTCATGTTGTAGTGCTTCATAAATTTTTGATATAATCCCTTTTTTTGACTTGTCTTCCGAGAACCCCCACAACACTTCCTCTAATTTAGATGGAGTCTTGCAGATGTTCTCCCATTCCTGATGTTTCTGTAGGTAATCTCTTAGCTGTAAGAATTTGTAAAAGTCATGAGCAGGTAAATTGAATTCTTTTTGAAGTTGTGTGAATATTTTCATTGTTTGTCCCTGAAACATTTGATCTATGTATATTAGCCCTTTGTCAGCCCATCTGTCAAATCCTGAGTCCATGGTAGATGGTACAAAGTCTGGGTTTTTTGCTATTCTAGTAGCCCTGCTTACAGAATTTGACAGCTTCAGCTTCTTTCTTACTGCTGACCAGATTTTCATTGTTACCCTAATCCACTCGTTGCCCATCCTGAGCCTCTTCAGGGCCTTCTCGTTTAAAAATGGGAGTGATTCTAAAGGCAAATTTTTACAAGCGTTTTGCTCCATCTCCACCCACATTGAATCTTTCTCTTTAGTGGTCCACATGATTAAGGCTCTGAGTTGCGTTGCCCAATAATAATTTCTTAAATTAGGCAAGTTCAACCCTCCCTTTTCTTTTTTGCTAAGAAGCGTCTTGTATTTAATTCTTTCTTTTTTATTTTGCCATAAGAATTTCGATATAATTTTATCCAGTTTTTTTAGAAAAGCTCCCGAGATCATAATAGGCAACGATTGGAACAAAAACAACAGTCTTGGCAATATATTCATTCTGACTGTTTCTACTCTTCCCACCAGAGTCAACGGTAAAATCTCCCATCCAGCTAAATCATCCTTTATCTCAGATATCAGTTTCCCATAATTAGCTTCAAATAGCTGTGCTGTATTCGAAGTGATAATTATACCAAGGTATCTAAACCCTTTTTTGGTCCATTTAAAATGGACTTTTTCTTTAAGTTCCACTGGACAATCTCCTGAGAGCATCATTGCTATTGATTTGGCTTCATTTGTCAAATATCCTGATATTTCACCATATTCTTTTAGGTTATCTAGTAGAGCTGGTATAGACGTGGAGGGCTCCACTATGTATGTTAATAAATCGTCCGCAAATAATGACGTCTTGTGTTCTATGCCCCCTTCATCTTTTATTCCTTTAATGTTTTTATTTTGTCTTATTGACTCTGCTAACGGTTCAATACTTGCAGCAAACAGTAGCGGGCTCAGGCAATCTCCTTGCCTGACTCCTCTTTTGAGGTAGAAGAAGTCTGAGCAGCAGCCATTAATTCTGATCCGTGATTTGGGATTTTTATAAACAATTCTTACCCAGTCTATAAACGTTGAGTGAAACCCAAAAACCTTCAATGTTTGATATAAAAAGTTCCATTTCACACGACATTTCATCCATTATAATGCAAAATTAATATTTTGGCAGAAAATATGTGTTAAAAACAAAATGCTGCAAGTCCTACTAAACAAATTAAGAGAGCAACTCCAGAGAAAAAAAGACCACTGAACAAGCTGATGACCCAACACCTTATTCTGAGGAAATGTTGTATTAGGCACAAGTGTTTTCTCAGTAGCATCCTCCACAATCAATTAAAAACACTTAACTGTTCTAAATCAACTAGCAGGTGATGTGGGGTGGGGCAACGGGGGCAGGGGGGAGTTTGCCAGGACAAGACAATACTAAAATAGGGTTCAAATCATTCAAAAGGAGGTCAGCAAAGTTACTTTAGCAGCATATTTAGCATGCAGTAAAACCCAAATAATATCCAGGACATACAGATCAATAATTTATACCACATAATTGTCTGACAAAGACCATAATCAATACTAACTTTTGACATTAAATCATATTCACATGAACAACTCTTCCATCATAAGAATCCTTAGGGTGTTCTAAGGCAGATGATAGCAAACAAACAAATTTGGACCTTGAAACATAACCTGGAAAATATTATTTTAGTACTGTGATAAAGTATGCCATGCTTCACAAGGCCAGTCACACAAAAGGCAAAAACAAACTGAACGTGCAGGAAGAAACTGAACATTGACTGGTCTAAGATTTATATAGACATTTGTTATTATACATATAGTCTACATAATCCAGCAACTGAACTGGAGTACCCATATACTCCATCAGTGGGCCCCCAGAGGCCTGCAGCAGCCTAGGACTCAATTAGATCAGATGCCAGACCAAGTGGACAAGTGCACGGATTAGAGGCAGACTGCAAAGGCTCAGAAAGGCAGAGCAACAGTGGTGGACAGCAACAGCAAGCCAACCTTGTAATTTTGACAGTGCCAAAACCTGGACAACTGGCCTAACATTTATGGCAAAGTTAAGAATCTATATTGCTAACAACATCAAACTTAAATCACACAAAATGACACCAGAAAAATGGTGACTCTTGTGTACTGCCTCAGTGTAATCTACAATTGATACACTTGTACTTAAGTATGATTGTGCCTATACATAGTAAGATTTGTTTTTACTGAACTGTATGCAAACATGGAATTTCACTGTAAACTAGGTACATGTGACAATAAATTACCATTGAACCACAATAAATGTGGGCTTCAAGTGGAAGTTGGGTTAAGGATCCTGAAGTAACTCAACTCCTAACTTCCCAAACTTTGTTCAACATCTACAAGGATCATATCAGGAGTGGTGTAAAATATACTCCATTTGGCAGGATTAATGCAGTTTCAACAACACTCAAGCAGTTTTGTACCATGTAGGACATAGCAGCTCACTTGATAGTCACCCTGTCCACAACCAATTACTCTATCCACCTCTGATACATTTTGGCAACAGTTTGTACCATCAACAGGATACACTACAGCAACTCACCCACCCACCTTCCAAAGCCACAACTTCAATCAGCTGGAAGGACTAGGGGTGCACCAACTGGACGTTGTCTTCAAGCTACTCACCATCCTAACCTTGAAATATATCATCATTCCTTCATCAGATCAAATCCTAGAACAATCTCTCTGATAGCATTGTGGGCACATTCACTTTGCAAGAACTACAGCAGTTCAATAATGCATCTCACCACCACCACCACCTCCTTAACAAGGGCAATTAAATGCTGGCTCAGTCCACATCCCTTCAATTAATTTTAATCTAAATTATATTGAATTTGCATATATTACCACCCTCCATCTGATTTTTAGAGTTCCTATAAATATGCAAATTATTTCAGTTAAATAATTCCAATAAGCTGTTCTATTTTTTAAATGGCCTTATCCAGCCATTTTTAAGAAAAATGGTATGGATAGGACTTTGAGAATGAGTTTGCTTCCTTATGGTATAGCACTGCTATCTTGTAGATTCATAGCATCATTTCTTCACTAGGGAAACAAATTCCTCTGTGATCACAACAATCCTCTAATGGTTTAGATTAGGCTGATTTTAACTGGTTTCTAACCAGCATACAACATTAGAGTAAAATCTTATACCAAACTAAGTACAGGAAAATTCACTGCCATTTCCTCAGATATTTTGCCACGTGGAGTCTTATCCTCAACGTTCGCCCATCCACCAAAGTCATAATGTGTCGGAAAGGAACTGCAGATGTTGGTTTAAACCGAAGATAGACACAAAATATTGGAGTAACTCAGCGGGACAGGCAACATCTCCCATTCCTTCTCTCCAGAGATGCTACCTGTCCCGCTGAGTTACTCCACGAAAGTTAAAAGTTCTCCCTCAATCCATGGAAAGAAACAAACCATTACCGGCTGTGCTACCGCCATGCTGAAGTGCGAAGTCACCAAACCAATCTCACCAAGCTCCCATTTAAGGAGTTAATTGAGCACTTGTTAGTGGCCCTGCTCCAACCAGATTTGGTATTTGTGAAGGGTGTTATAATCCTCAAGTTATCCTCCAATTAAATGACAAGACGTCATCGGAAGCTTTTTTTTTTGGAGTGAATTTAACGTCGGGGAGTAAGTAATCTTGGTCCCAAAAGTTCACCATTTGGGAAGTTTGTAAATATAGGAAGCGTAAGAGTATAGAGTTGCTTATGAGGATACACTTAAAGGATTGTTCACTTGCATCTGTTTTTGCAAAAGTAAAAAGAGTAGTTTTTGATTATAAGTATTTCCAATGCCCCTTTTAGTCTTTGGAAGTCAGCTAACATAAAATCTATCAAAATATCAGGAGTTTACCAAAGTGTGTTACACAGGGTGTTGTAAGGTGCCCCGGGGAAGGTTTTGAACAGCAATATGGCTATTTCTGAATTATTTACTTTTAACATGAAAAATTGGCTTCATTGCGCCCTCTGGGTGCTAAGAAACCTGGTTTGACTTCAATAGTATGATCAATGTGTAAATTCATGGTGTTATTCACGCCGCCCGCCATATGGATAAGAGCATCACCATGTATGTGCTCCGCTGGTGCCTGCTGGATAGATGCAGAGCAGAATGATCTTTGCATCCGTTCACAAACAACGGTGATTGAATGCCAGCTCTGCTAGCTTGTCGCTTCATTGTTTTAACCCAGTGTGGCGGAATATGTATTAAACAGCAGGTGAAAATCCCTCTCATCGCCCAACGCGGCAGACGCGGCACGCACACAACACACAATGTCATTTAAAGGGACCATCAATGACTTGGAAATACCGTGGTGATTATATTCTACAATCTGTTCATACATAAACAAAAATGCTTTAACTCTGCAGCACCTGTGAAGAGACGTTTTTGGTCAGTGACTTCCTCAGAACGGGGAGGGGAGGGGGGGAGGAGGGGAGATGGGGAGGAGGGGAGGAGGGAGGAGGGGGGGGCAAGAGTGGAGGGTTTACAGTTTTTGAAGCAGATCTGGGAGGAATGAGAGGCAAATCAGAAAACTATACGAGATAAGTTAAGACAAATGAAGTGAACTGGCTGTGAGCAAGACAGTTTAAAGAAACAGATTGAGAAAAGGACATCAATATGGGAGATGATGGAGAGCAGTATATATATATCTCCATGGTTCACTCATCCCTTCCCATCCAAACCACACTCTTCCCAGGTACTTTCCCTAGCAACTGCAGAGGATGTAAACCTGTTCCCATACATCCTCCCTCGCATGCATCCGGGGACCCTAGCAGTCCTTCCAGGTGAGACACATTGTCATGTGCACCTCCTCTAACCTCATCTACTGCATCCAGTATTCCCGATGTGACCTCCTATATGTTAGTGAAACTAAGCATAGACTCGGTGACTGTTTGCTAAACACTTGTGATCGGTCAGCCAAGGCCTACTGGGTCTCCTTGTTGCTAACCATTTTAAATCCCCTTCCCATTCCGATACTGACCTTGCTGTCTTGGGCTTCCTCCATTGCCAGAGTGAGGCGTCGCACAAAATGGAAGAACAGCACCTCATAATTTGCATGGGTTGCTTACATCCCAAAAGTATGAACATTGTATTCTCATCTATCCATGTTCTCCAGAGATGCTGCCTGACGTGTTGAGTTAATCCAGCACTTTGTGTCCTTTTGTTTTAATCACTTTTCAGATTTGTTCTGCCCCATCTACTTGATTTTAAGTGTACTACCATGAAAAATCAGTCTACATGGAAAAATTAGCGGTTGAGTTAAATTATTAATTTTGGCTATTCTTCAAAAGGTTTGCATGTTTAAGAGTTCCAATATATTTTGAGGTTTCCAGATTTACCAGTGTAGATTAAATCACTGTCAAAAGAATAAGACCTTCGTCTATGTTTGAACAAGACAGGTGGATGGATATAATTTTTTATGTAATTCTCACCGTCCAGCTCCTGAATCTACCTGTTTACCTTTTCCTAAGTGCCACAGTGGAGTTAACACTATTTCTTAAAATAATAACACCGACACACCAGGGATGATGGCACAGAGACACAACTGGTGGAGCCGCTATCTCACCGTTCCAGCAGCTCATGGTCAATGCTGATTCCCAATTGTATTGGTTTCGAGTTTGTACATCCTCCTTGTCGTCATATTTCCCCCAGGCACTCCTGCCTTTTCCAATGTCTGAAAAACACACAGGTTCATAAGCTAATTGGCTTCTTTCAATTCTCGCTAGTGAGTAGGAAGAAGAATCAGAATGATGTTAGAAGTCCTTCTTCGGACTCTGAAGAAGGGTCTTAACCTGAAATGTCACCCATTCCTTTGGGTTACTCCAGCATTTTGTGTTTATCTTCGGTGTGAACCAGCATCTGTAGTTTCTTCCTCTACAATCAGAATGGTGATAATGGGGCATGTGTGAGTGAACAGACTACCAGGCCCTGAACTGATAGAATTCTTCTGAGAGTCAACACAGACTCAATGAGCCAAATCGGCTGCTTCTATGTTGTAAGAAAATATATAAAACATTGTTCATATTTAGTTTCAGGATGTAGATCCAACAGGATCAGGATTGATATACATTCCTAGTGGATTCTGTGTGCCTGCTGCTTTTGTCCTCCCAGGTTGTTTGAGAGTTGAGATCAGAATTAAACACACAGTGCTGGAGAAATGTAATGGGACAGGCAGCATCTGTGGAGGGAATGGACAGGTGACATTTTAGGTCAGGACCTTGAAGAAGGGTTCCGATCCAAAACATTTTTTTGTCCATTCCCTCCACAGATGCTGCCTGACCCACTGAATTCCTCCAGCACTTGTGTTTTGCTGAAGATTCCAGATCTGCAATTTCTTGAGTCTGCTGTCAGAATTTGTTTGCCAAGAACTGCAGTACATTTCGATTTATTCACAAAATGCTGGAGTAACTCAGCAGGTCAGGCAGCATCTCGGGAGAGAAGGAACTGCAGTACATTTTGTTGTTCCAATCCAGATGCATCACAGCTTGGTATGGCAACTGCTGAGCCCAAGACTGCAAAAAATCGCAGAGTTGTGAACGCAGCCCAGTCCATCACACAAACCTACTTCCTCCCCCCCCCCCCCCACTAATCCCCCAGCCTCACCCACATCCACCCCCCAAACCCCCAAACCAACTTCATCTACACCTCAGGAAAGCAGCCAACATAATCAAAGACATCTCACAACTCAGCCATTCTCTCTTCTCACCCCTCCTGTCAGGTAGATTGAAAAGCTTGAAAACAGTACCATGAGATTCACAAAAGGCCGATGAAAAGACAAAAGGTGTGAGATGAGGATAGAAGAGGTGAAAATTGTGAACCTAGAGGAGCGAATAGACAATAGACAATAGACAATAGGTGCAGGAGTAGGCCATTCAGCCCTTCGAGCCAGCACCGCCATTCAATGCGATCATGGCTGATCACTCTCAATCAGTACCCCGTTCCTGCCTTCTCCCCATACCCCCTCACTCCGCTATCCTTAAGAGCTCTATCCAGCTCTCTCTTGAAAGCATCCAATGAACTGGCCTCCACTGCCTTCTGAGGCAGAGAATTCCACACCTTCACCACTCTCTGACTGAAAAAGTTCTTCCTCATCTCCGTTCTAAATGGCCTACCCCTTATTCTTACACTGTGGCCCCTTGTTCTGGACTCCCCCAACATTGGGAACATGTTTCCTGCCTCTAATGTGTCCAATCCCCTAATTATCTTATATGTTTCAATAAGATCCCCCCTCATCCTTCTAAATTCCAGTGTATACAAGCCTAATTGCTCCAGCCTTTCAACATACGACAGTCCCGCCATTCCGGGAATTAACCTAGTGAACCTACGCTGCACGCCCTCAATAGCAAGAATATCCTTCCTCAAATTTGGAGACCAAAACTGCACACAGTACTCCAGGTGCGGTCTCACCAGGGCCCGGTACAACTGTAGAAGGACCTCTTTGCTCCTATACTCAACTCCTCTTGTTATGAAGGCCAACATTCCATTGGCTTTCTTCACTGCCTGCTGTACCTGCATGCTTCCTTTCAGTGACTGATGCACTAGGACACCCAGATCTCGTTGAACATCCCCTCTTCCTAACTTGACACCATTCAGATAATAATCTGCCTTTCTATTCTTACTTCCAAAGTGAATAACCTCACACTTATCTACATTAAACTGCATCTGCCATGTATCCGCCCACTCACACAACCTGTCCAAGTCACCCTGCAGCCTTATTGCATCTTCCTCACAATTCACACTACCCCCCAGCTTAGTATCATCTGCAAATTTGCTAATGGCACTTTTAATCCCTTCATCTAAGTCATTAATGTATATCGTAAATAGGTGGAAAGGGAGGGGAATGGGCAGAAATGGATGGGGCACAGGAAAGAGAGGTGGGGGAGGGGGTGGTTTGTAGATTAATAACCTAGTTAGGTTGTAAACTACACAAGCCGAATACGAGGTGCTGTTCCTCCAGTTGGCCTGTGGCCTTACTCCAGTAATGGAGAAGGCCCAAGGAAGAAAGACCCATGAGAATGGAAATGGGGAGTTAAAATGGTTCTCAACCAGAAGATGGAGCAGGCTTTGCCCAAGTATTCAGTGCCCTTGGACCGAGCCCAAGTATTCATCAAAAACAGTCGCCAAGTCTACACTTGATCTCACTGATGTAACAAAGGTTTTAATTGACTGAAAGATACAGTGTGGAAACAGGCCCTTCAGCCCACACTGACCACGTTTCTAAGTTCTCTACCTCCTTCCTCTACTCCTTCCCTTCATTGTTTATGATCCGGCCCACCGCAGCGGTGTCATCTAAAAACTTGTTGATGGAGAGAGAGCTGAATTTGACCACACTGTGGTGAGTTTAATGGAATTTAATAGGGGACTGAGAACGCATCCTTGTGAGGCACCTATTTTGAGAATTTACTCAAGGCTGCAGTGGCAGAGGCGGGGGTGCTAATTCCTAGATCCAGGAGTTTGGAAATTAGTTTGGAAGGGATTATGGATTTGAAAGCAGAGCTATCGTCGATAAATAGGAGTCTAATGTCAGAGTCATTGGTGTCAAGGCATTCCAGAGATGAGTTTAGGGCCAGGGAGATGCTATCTGCGGTGGATCTGTTGCAAAGGTAAGCAGACTATAGTGGATCAAGGCTGGCTGGGAGGCTGGAGTTAATGTGGCCATCACTTGTCTCTTGTAGATGGTGGATGTTAAAGCCACTGGATGATAGCTAATAAGGCATGCAACCTTACATTTCTTTAGCACTGGGTTGATAATGGTGTTCTGGATCCGCATGGGTCTTTAGACCTTAGGCTTCAGAGATACAGCGTGGAAACAGGCCCTTCGGCCCAACAAGTACACGAGCACCACCTACACATTGGGGACAATTTACAATTTACAGAAGTCAATTAACCTACCGTTGGACCGCGAACCTACTAACGTGTCCGTCTTTGGCGTGTAGGAGGAAACAGAAGCACCCGGAGAAAACCCACGCAGTCACAGAGAGAACGTACAAATTCCGTACAAGACAGCATCCATAGTCAGGATCGAATCCGGGTCTGTAAGGCAGCAACTTTGGGTGATTAAAATTAAAAAAATAACGTGGATAAATCACAGAACATATAAAATTCTTAAGGAGTTGGAGAGGCTAGATGCGGGAAGATTGTTCCCGATGTTGGGGAAGTCCAGAACCAGGGATCACAGCTTAAGGATAAGGGGGAAGTCTTTTAGGACCGAGATGAGAAAACATTTGTTCACACAGAGAGTGGTGAGTCTGTGGAATTATCTGCCACAGAAGGTAGTTGAGGCCAGTTCATTGGCTATATTTAAGAGGGAGATAGATGTGGCCCTTGTGGCTAAAGGGATCAGGGGTATGGAGAGAAGGCAGGTACAGGTTACTGAGCTGGATGATCAGCCATGATCATATTGAATGGTGGTGCGGGCTCGAAGGGCCGAATGGCCTACTCCTGCACCTATTTTCTATGTTTCTATGAGCTTGATTTATGAGATTTATTGACTTATTTCTTTCCCAGGACAACGAGCAAAGCAAGGGAGGGTATTGCTGTGGCCTTGACAGTGGTCTTTTGTATTCTCCCGTGGGTTTGGACAAGGTGCCCGAAACCGTGGAATAAGCCGAAATGATACATAAATAAATAGGCAGGGAACTGAGGGGTCCGACCTGGCTCAGGCAGTTTGGACAAGTTTAAATTGGGATCATGTTTGGCACAGGTGTGGTGGGCTGTTTTATGTAATCCAGGTAATTTACCAACAAGTTGCAAACTATACTTAAGAAAATATGAGTTTAAAGTTCCCCAGGTTTCACAGGTCCCACGGGGGTCTTTCTCCACAGATGCTGCCCGACTCGCTGATTATTTCCAGCATTTTCTGCTTTTATTAGATTCCAAAAGCCGTGCACTTCGGAAGTGTACTTTCTGCCATCCGACTACTGTTGTCCATAATAGTTTATAGAACAGACTCCGTTAATAAATTAATATTTCGCCTCGGAAAGACCCCAAAACGCTGGAGTAACTCAGTGGGTCAGGCAGAATACGTCTGAATACGTCTCCAATATTTCGCCTACTTTGGAATCGTTTTCCGAAGTCCCTTCTACCTTGGAAATGTCTTCGTTGATTTAGAGTAGAGCGATGAAACTCGTCAAATGTGCTTGAAAGAGAAAACCGAAGATTGTTCGGGCCCCATAATTACAGCGCAAACACCCTTCGAGGCAGAAATCGTGGTTACGGGAGAGACGCGAGATCGTCGGTGAAAATAATGTGACTCGTCTCAGGGGGGGATTACATTCCTCGAAAGGGGAGGATGTGTGAGTGTGTCCGTGTGTGGTTGCACGGCACTTTGGTGAAATCACACGCGCTTCCACAACAGCAATAGATAGATACGGAAGAGGACTAGAGGAAGCAGCTTACTGCAGACAGCGCGAAGGAGCATTAGTTTGACAGGTCAGTTAATCGGTGGCATCATCATCCCAGAACAAGATGATCTCTCTCCTCTGTTAATCTGAAAGCACCCCCCCCCCCCTCCCCCCACCCCCTCCCCTCCCTCCCCGACGGTGTTGTGCTCAAATCCAACCAATCCATTATTATCCAGTTTGACCAAGGTCAGTGTATGTTTGTATAATTTGTTGGTCGATGCCTGTTGTTGTTCTTTTTTTTGTGGGGTAGGGGGTGGGGGATATAAACAAATCACATTTAGTAGATGTTTATTCTGCAGTGCTCCGTTTACCGAGGACCAAAATGGATGTTTTTATGAAAGGATTGTCCAAGGCAAAGGAAGGGGTGGCTGCGGCGGCTGAGAAAACCAAGCAGGGAGTAGCAGAGGCGGCTGAGAAAACTAAAGAAGGGGTGTTTTACGTTGGTATGTACAGACTGGCCAGGGTCAATGTTAAAGCAATGTAAGGCAGTGGCGTTACACAATGAAACATCGCCTTCGCAGGTAGCTGACTACTAAGTCACTTCTACAGTTGTGCTAAAGCGATGTTATTTTAATGAATATTCCAAATACACATTAATTGGAATCGGTGGCTAAAAATAAACTAGAAGCGGTTTTTTTAAAAATTCTCGGGAGAACGTCGTATTCTCCTTTCAACGCTGATCTCGTTACTTGCTGGGGTCTGATTCAGTCTCAAAGGACTTATTTACGCTGAGCAGATGGACCAGCCATTTGGCACTCTCCATCGCCCTGCAAAATATATCCCTTTCCAACGATTTACATACATCCATTCTCTTCAGCGGGAATCCCTTCAAATGTAACAAAAACAATGGCGACGCGGAGCGATATATATATATATTTTAAACAATCAATTGCAGAACGACGGTTTCGTGAAAAATGCACAAAAATAATGATATTTATATGTAATATTTCCTTAGGATCCAAAACTAAAGAAGGCGTTTCAAGCGTCGTTTCAGGTAAATTCACCATAATGTTGACGTGATTAAAGAATTAAAATGTATAACAATCCAGAAGTAGCAGTTTTGTATTCGTGTTAATCAGTGTTTCGAAAGCAAATGATTTCTATCGTCTACTGTACATCGAGGACTGGCGATCGGTTTTGGTTCTTCAATGGGCAGGTTGTTAATGTTAGTACAGTGATCCGTCTGTCGACATGATTTGGAGTAATACCAGTAACTTTTACATGCCAATAGCGTTTACGTTAAAATAATCCCTCATCAGGAGTGTATTTTACATTTACTACGTACCTGTAGCTGAATACCTTATCCTCCTATATAGCTGTTAACTGTAATTACTGTTTTGCAAATGGCCAAGTTAAACCCGAGATCAAATCCCACTGCATTGAGCAAAACATTCCACAAAAAAAGGTTGCCTGCCATATAAATCTATTGGTAATTCAGTTTTTGCAATAAGCAAAATTAAAATCACATTGAAGCATAGTACTGTCTTATTTTATAATAATAATAATAATAATAATAATAATGCATTACATTTATATAGCCCTTTTCATATACTCAAAGACGCTTTACAGGGATTTAAAGAACATAGGGAAGTGAATAAATAGATAAATAAGTAAACGAACAGAGAAAGGAGACAGAAGGTGAGGTGACCTTCAGTGGTTGAAGGCAGTACTGAACAGGTGAGACTTCAGTGATGTTTTGAATGTGGTGAGTGAGGAGGAGTCTCTGATGGTTTGGGGTAGTGAGTTCCATAGGGTGGAAGCAGCGATGGAGAAAGCCCTGTCCCCCCAGGATCTGAGTTTGGTCCGGATGTGGGGGGATAGGAGATTGGCAGCAGCAGAGCGGAGGGTGCAGGTGGGAGTGTGCCTGTGGAGGAGGTCGGTCAGGTAGGATGGGGCCAGGTTATGGAGGGCTTTGTAGGTCATGAGGAGGATTTTGTACTGGATTCTCTGGGGGATGGGGAGCCAGTGGAGTTTGTAAAGGACGGGGGTGATATGGTCACGGATCGGGGTGTGGGTGAGTAGACGGGCAGCGGAGTTTTGAATGTATTGAAGTTTACTGATGATTTTTGAGGGTGCGCCATAGAGGAGGCTGTTGCAGTAGTCCAGACGGGAGGTGATGAAGGCGTGGATGAGGGTTTCTGCAGCTGTGGAGGAGAGGGATGGACGGAGACGGGCAATGTTTTTGAGGTGGAAGAAGGCTGTCTTTGTGATGTGTTTGATGTGTTTGTCGAAGGAGAGGGTTTGATCAAAGATGATTCCAAGATTCCGGATGTGAGGGGAGGTGGATACTGGGAGACCATCAATGTTGAGGATGAAGTTTTGGGTGGATTTGGTGAGCGTTTTTGGACCAATGATGATGATTTCAGGAACAGGTAGAGGATGAAGAGGAGGGGGCCAAGGACTGAGCCTTGGGGGACACCTTGGGGGAGGGGAGTGGTGGGGGATTTACAGTTGTTAATGGAGATGAACTGGTGCCTGTCAGAGAGGTAAGATTTGAACCAGGATAGGGCTGTGCCGGTGATGTTAAAGGAGGTTTCAAGTCGGGTGAGGAGAATGGAGTGATTTATGGTGTCAAAGGTGGCGATGAGGATGTTGAGGTTGCCAGCGTCGGAGGAGAGGAAAAGGTCGTTTGTGATTTTGAGGAGCGCAGTTTCAGTACAGTGGTTGGAGCGGAATCCGGATTGGAAAGTTTCATACAGATTATTGGTAGAGAGGTGGTATTTGAGTTGGGAAGCTACAGCACGTTCCAAAACTTTGGACAGAAAGGGTAGGTTGGAGATTGGTCTGAAGTTGTTTATGGTATGAATGCTTAATATATTCATAAAGTATTATTTTGTTCATTGACATTTAAAATATGTTAAAGTGTTCATTTTATAAGTTCATTAGTGACAGGAGCAGAATTAGGCCATTCGGCCCATCAATTCGATGATGGCTGACATATCACTTGCTCTCAACCCCCTTCTCCAGCCTTCTCCTCATAACCGTCCTAATCAAGTATCTATTTATCTCTGCATTAATAATGTCCATTGACTTGGCCTCCACAGCCTTCTGTGGCAAGATTCACCACCCTCTGACTAAAGAAATTCTTCCTCATCTCCTCCCTAAAGGAACCTCCTCTAATTCCGTGCGTATGACCTCTGGTCTTAGACTCTCCCACGAGTGGAAACATCCTCTCCATATCCACTCTATCCAAGGTGCACAAACTAATATCATAATTGTTATTTTAATGCACTGCTGTTAAAACAACACAGCAATTTTTAGCCAACGGTTGTGGCAACAACACGAACTTGACTAACAGCAAGTTTATGAAAAGTCTGTTAAATAGATCAAGACTGTGGTTATATTGCATTCAAAGGCTCATAGAAGTAAGATGCTGCCTGATTCACTGATTTACTCCAGCACTTTGTGACTTTACCTATTTCATTACTTAGCTGAACATCTTCAACGGTGTATAAAACCATGGGGGCTAAATTGGTAGCAGTGGTAAACGAGATTTAGGATTGCAATGCAAGATTAAAGCACTCTGTTCAATACAGTGCAAATCTCAAATGAAGACAGGTGCCTGATCACATTAATATGGTTTCTGCTACTAAACAAGGCTAGAAACATTGGTGACATGTGAAACTACAGACGCAGCTTTACAAATAAAGACACTGGTCAGGCAGCATCTCTGGAAAATATGGATAGGCAGCATTTCGGGTTCTGACCCAAAACTTTGCTTATTCATGTTCTCCACAGATGCTGCCTGATCCGCTGAGTTTCTCCAGCACTCTGTGTCTTTTTCAGAAACATTGTTGATTGGCTTTGTGTTTATCATGAGTACAGCGTTGTGATTGACTTGGGTGAATAGCGCAAGGTAAAGCTGATTTCAGCCTAACTAGTACCTCTTAAAAGACAGATAAATGATGGCTGGCATTATTGCTGCAAGTCATTCCAAAAGTCTTTACACTTTATAGTAGAATATGTGTGGCCAGAATGAGCTCTCGGATGTTCAGATGGAGTACAGGAGGTTTGGTAGTGTAAGATTTTTAGTCAGGGTTGTTGCAGAGTGAGTGGAGGGCTGCACGTTCAGGAGGGGAGAGGTTAGAGTTCCTTCTCTCCTGAGATGCTGCCTGACCTGCTGAGTTACTCCAGCATTTTGTGAATAAATACCTTCGACAGGAGGTTTCGTAGATGAGCAAAAGTGGAGAGATTTTCTAGTCGTAGAGACGTATTTTCCCTCCAAATAGATGTGGAGTGGCAGTGGGGAAACAGCTCTCGAGAACATTGTGGGTCTTGCAGCCCCACACATAGAAATGCAATGGGACAAAATATACTGTGGTTATATAAGCATGGCCAAGGTCAGTGAACACATCTTCAAATGCTGTATCTTCCCCAAGGCACCACTAGTCTTCTTCAATGCACATGACCTTATCATTCACTAACAACAGTCTCTGTCAGCTCGGGACCAACATTTCATTTGGCACATCACATCATCATATACTTACCTCTACTCCAGACATTATTTGCAAATCTCATACTCTCACACACTGCCAGATATTGTACCATGACAGGCATGTCATCTAAACATACTGTATTGCATTCCTTAAAACATTTCTTGCTTTCTTTCAAAAAGGGTCTCGGTCCAAAACGTCATTCATTCATTCCTTCCACAGATGCTGCCTGACCCACTGAGTTACTCCAGCACTTTGTGTTTTACTCAAGGCCAAGCACAGGTTCTGCTGCAAATGACTGATCAGATGAATACTTTGAATGAGCAGTCTGTTGAAGCAAGGTAACAAGCTGCATGATGAAATGCTGGATGCATTGATAGGTAGAGTGGAAAGTGTCCGGAAAATGCTGAATGCCAGGAGCCCAGCTACAACCTTGAAAAGTGCTTTGTATTGAGATTAGTTTTGTTTAGATTATAGATACAGCGCTGAAACAGGCCCTTCGGCCCACCGAGTCCAGAACAACCAGCGATCAGCCTGTACACTAGTACTATCCTACACACTAGGGACAATTTACAATTTTTACTGAAGCCACATTAACCTACAAACCTGTACATCTTTGGAGTGTGGGAAGAAATCGGAGCACCCGGGGAAAACCCACGCGATCACAGGGAGAATGTACAAACTTCATACAGACAGCACCTGTAGTCCGGATCGAACCCGGGTCTCTGGCGCTGCAATTGCAATTAATTTGTTAGCCAAGTATGTAAAAACATACAAGGAATTTGATTTGCCATAGTTATACCAAAAAAGCAACAAGATACACAACTACATAAAAAATAACATAAACATCCACCACAGCGCACTGTGATGGAAGGCAATAACATATTACCTTCTTCCCTCCTTTTCTCCCGCTGTCAGGGCAGGCAAACCATCTGCAGTCGGGTCGATCGAAGCTCCTGCAACCGGCGATCAAAGTTCCCATGTCGGGCCAGTCGAAACTCCCCCGATCAGGACGGTCGAAGCTCCTGCGGTTGGAGCTCCTGAAGTCGATCCCTAACCAAGCTCCTTAACCGAGCTCCACAACATTAAGTCTGCAGGCTCCTGTGGTTGGAGCTCCTAAAGTCGATCCCTGACAAAGGGATCGCAAGCTCCACGATGTTAAGTCCGCAGGCTCCCGCGGTTGGAGCTCCCGAAGTCGATCCCCAGCAAAGGGACCGCCAGCTCCACGATGTTAGGCCACAGTGCGGATGGAGATATGATCCGGAAAAAGTTGCATCTCCGTCGAGGAAAGAGATTTAAAAAGTTTCCCCCACCCCCCACACCCCACATAATACAAAACCAAAGATACACGAGAACATACATTTAACAACAGACTAAAAACAACAAAAGAAGAATAGGATGAGACAGACTGTTGGCGAGGCTGCCATGGTACGGCGCCACCCGATGTAAAGCAGCAACGCTACTGCTGCCCCACCGTGCAGAGTCCTTTTTAAATTTAGAGTCCTTTTGGACCCCTTTAGGAGATTAGGGCCTGTCAATAGTCAATAGTCAATAGTCGTTTATTTGTCACATACACATAAATGTGTAGTGAAATGAAACATTACCCGCAGTTAAACAATAAGACCAATAAGAATAATCAATAAAAATGCAATAACACATACAATCACAACTAACACCAAACAAAAAGAAACATCCATCACAGTGAGTCTCCTCCAGTCCCTCCTCACTGTGATGGAAGGCCAAAAATGTCTTTTTCTCTTCCCTGCCGTCTTCTCCCGCGGTCAGGCTGTTGGATTTGCCACGTCGGGGCGGTCGGGGCTCCCGATATTGAAGCAGCCGCTGGGCGGTGAAAGGTCAACGGCCTATTTCAGGCCGCGCCGGATGGTGAAAGGTCCGCGGGGGGCCGACCCAAGCCCCGCGATTCGGGGCGGGCGAACACGCTGCCTCTGCCGCTGCCGGAGCTCCCGATGTCGGCCCCCATCCAGGGGCCTGCGGGCTTCCGACGTCCACGCGGCCCGCGCCGGAGCCTCCGGAGACGAGTCGCAGCCGCTCCCGTAGCATCCGCAGGCAGCCAGCGCCGCAGGTGGTGAGTCCGGGCCGCGGGCTCTGCGAACCAGAGCCCCAGGTGGTCCCAGGTGCATGGCCGGTGGTAGGCCGCAGCGGGAACGGAGACACGACACAGAAACATAGGTCGCGTCTCCGTTCGGGAGAGAGAATTTTACAGTTCCCGTTCCCTCCCACCCCCCCCCCCAAACATAACATACAAACACTACACCATATTAAAACTACAATTCATACAAAAACAACAAAAAACACAAAAGACAGACGGACTGCAGGCAAGCCGCAGCTGCGACGGCAGCGCTGGCTCCTCCTCAATACAAAAATGGTAGCAACTCCTAAACTAGCACACCTAATCACAATGTTTGGCTGGATTGATTAATATTTCAGCTGCCATTTCAGCATAAATGTTGGAGTGAACACTCCAACATGAACCTTGTGAGCTTAGACTGCTCTCGTGTAAGGTTATCTTGCAACCATGCAAACTTTCACTGTTACCATCATGGCCCTGGGTTCAAATGTCTAAAGGGGTTTTGCAGAAGTCATACCACTCCAGCAATTTTTCCATGAGAATCTTTGAGGTCTTAGCTTGGAAGATTGATCGTGAATCTGTGGAGCATGAACCAGCTGCTCCCCTCAGGATAGCGGTTTTAATAATTTCACTACAGCCACAATCAAATGCCTTTGCTGTTTCTCAACTTCCAGCCAGCTTAGACACCACGAGTCATGGCAGGAGTTGCAATCCAAAGCTGAACCTAATGGGCATTCTCTCCACTGAAAGTCAGCAGTTGTCTGGAGCCCTGCCATAGCTATTGGCAAAGCACTAGATCAAGAAATGATGCATAGGATGCAAAATTCACAGTGATGAATTAAAGTTTGTATAGATTAGTTTGTGGTTAGATGTCTAAATATAGTTTGAAATGTTGATGGCATTGTGTTTTTATTCTGTCAGTGTTGTCAAACAGACATCGCTGTTTAACAGCAGAGAGAAGGTAAAATGAATAAAGACACAAGGTGCTGGAGTAATTCAGCGGATCAGGCAGTGTCTTAGTGTGGGTGTCAGGGCTTATGGGGAGAAGGGAGGAGAAAGAATGGGGTTGAAGGGGAGAGATAGATCAGCCATGATTGAATGGCAGATTAGACATGATGGGCCGAATGGCCTAATTCTGCTCCTATCACTTATGAACATGAATTTATGAGTGTCTCTGGCGGACATAGATAGGCAACATTTTGGGTCGGGACCCTTGTCGGACTGATTGTAGAAGGAAAGGGAAAGCTGGAAGAGTGGGGGGGGGCAGGATAAAGCCTGGCAAGTGATAGGTGGATACAGGTGAAGGGCAGTTTCAATTGCCACATCGTTAGTCAAAGGTCAAAGATGAAAAGGCCAAAAGAGTGAAATGAGGAGATAAGAATAGAAGAGGCGTGAAACATGAAGCCGGAGGAAGGAATATAGATAGAATGGGGCGGGGGGGGGGGGGGGGGAGGAGGGGTGGGGGGGAGAAATGGGTGTGCGTGCAGGGGAGGCAGAGGAAAGAGAGGGGGGGAGTGGGGAAAGGGGGAAGGGTGTTTGCAGGTTATTTATCTAAAATTGGAGAATTCAATCTTTCATTAAAGTTGTTCACTCATTGTCAAAATGGACCTTCATATGTTGCCTGTATAGGAAGAAACTACAGATGCTGGTTTACACTGAAGATAGACACAACATGCTGGAGTAACTCAGAGGGTCAGTCAGCATCTCTGGAGCAAAGACTGCTGGCTTCTCCGGTCTGAAGAAGGGTCTCAACCCGAAACGTCACCTATTCCCTCTCTCCCGAGATCCAGCTTAACCCACTGTATTACTCAAGGATTTTGTGCCTCTCTTCATATGTTGCCTCGTGTTCTACCTGTGCCCTTTTCTCCTCTTCTTACTCTGCTATTATTGGAAAAGGAAAAGTTTGCTTGTTTGCCCAACATTGTGGCACATAACAGGTTGGGAGACTCAGAAATACGTGACCGCAGATGCTGGAACCTGGAGCAAAAGAAAACCAGCTGCCAGAGGAATTCAGGAGGTCAGGCAGCATCTGTGGAGCGAAATGATCAGTCGATGTTTCCAGCCGAGACCCTTCATGTGGACAAAAAGCCTAGAGGGTGGGAATATGGTTTTGAGATAGATGATCAACCCATATGAGTGGTGGAACAGACTCAAAGGGCCAAATTATCATCTTGTACTCGTGTTTTATATCTTTTCACGCTTTATAATCTTATTTTACATGTAGTCACAATAGTTGGTCTTTAAGGACAGATCTTTCATTTTCTAAAATAAAATCATTGTTGCATGACCATGTAAGGACAGGCAGCTTATTTAAAACCTACCAGCAATCAGAAATAAGTTAGATTATTTTCTAAATGTACAGTATTTCTCTCAAAATGAGGAGCCAAGAGTGTTTTATTATTACATGCACAGAAAACGGAACAACAAAATTCTTACTTGCAGCAACAGCACAACAGGTTTATAAACACATATATAGTATGATAAACAAACCAAAAAAAGTGCAATAAATAAAAAACCCAGTAAGGTGCAAAAAAACACAACAAACCCAAAGTTCCTAGCACAAACAGGCAGTTAATAGTTTGGAGTTTAGTTGGAGTTTGTAGTGTTCAATAGGCTGATGGGGAGAAGAGTTGATGGGGAGAAGCTGTTCCTGAATCTGGACGTAGGCTTCTACACCTCCTAATATTGAACCTATGAATATAAACTTTTAAAAGGTCCCCTTAAAAAAACAAACACTTGGGGTAATTCACTTAAAATCGATCAGGAAAAGTGCCATTGGAAAGTAGGAACTGACATAAGAAATGTTCTTTCTGAATATGCATCAACATATTTTCACACTTGCTTTCTAGTGGCTGAGAAGACAAAGGAGCAGGCCTCTTTAGTGGGTGGAGCTGTTATCACAGGGGTCTCAGCTGTGGCTCAGAAGACCGTGGATGGAGCTGGAAACATTGCAGCAGCCACTGGTCTGGTGAAAAAGGATGATTTCCCATCTGAAATAAAGGTCAGCTTTCATCAAGCATGCACCCCCACCCTCTGCAACTGTATTTATAAATCAAAACCACTCATTATAAGCTTCTCATATGCTTAAAATAATAATGACGAACAGCCAGCTTCCAATGATTACACCCCAGAGAAAACTGAACATCTTCTACTTATTTGGATGACAATATTCACAAGCAGTTTTTGGAAATATATTTTCTCTATTAACTTGCATGTTATGGAGGTTGACAAAAATTCAAGAGGGGGCTAGATATTTTGCATACATTGTTTAAGTCAGTAATGCTCAAAATGTATAGATGTGATCACCTATTTGGTAAGTTTGTGTTTGCACAGCTTACCACTAATAGCTGAATACAGAACTGAAAGAAATGTGGTATAAATCAGTCCACATTATTGATTTGACATTAACCCAATTATTTTCTAATTCTACACTGCAGCCAGTGCTCTTTCTTAATTTACTGGGTTTTTTTACATTCTTGTTTAATGTATTAGAGTTGGCATGTACTGCAGTTTTGAACATAATGAAACTGTTGTGTTCTGTCACAATAGCAGCAATCTGAGCTTATCTCAGAATCTGAGCCTTCTGCAGCAGTCCCATACTTCCCAAAGCACATCTCGGGTCTTTTATGTTAGCTGTCTGTGCGTTGAGCAGAACTAATTGTGGCCTAGCCTTTTAGCAAGCAAACAGAGGTCATATTCCTGCCCTCTGCTCCATATATTATAGATCTGAGGTCTCATCATGAATAAACCCTCCTTTATTCTAGTTCTGAAACACATCGTGTCTCTGACCAGAGCTGTTTTTTGCCTCATTGGTTGCTTCCTCCCTACTATAATTGGGAGTAAGTTCCAGTTTTTGAGCCTCTGAAATGGAAAAGGGACAAGGCCATGCTGACTGAAGAGGAGTAAGCAAGATGTATGGGTATGTGCCATTTTTAGCTTGGTGGATTAGAAGTTGTGAGAAAGAAGAGTAAGGAGGAAAGGAGAATTGGATATGCAAATATCCCACAAATTATTCCTTATAATATTGGTTTTTCCCTTGATCATCAATATCCTGTCCTTCAACCAGCCTTGTCCTCCTCCGGTCTATTTGTGATTCTCCTGTTATGTGCTACATCCTCCTGAAAAAGAAAAGTGGATACAGTTGTCATCGTGTTTCCAACAACATGTGAGCCTCATGTGTGAATTGCTGGGTGAATTGCTGCCAATGTTTGCAGATTATAATTTGTGGGTGAGGGTTTTGCAATGTGCAGATTATGTGAGGTGAGGCATAGGAATCACAATAAAGTATATAGCAGATGGATAGACTATTGGCAGGTAGGTGATGAGAGGCACAGTACAATAGCAATTAATGCTGTTGCTTCATGCCTCGGTGAACAATGGTACTTTGTGTCTGAAGAAGGGTCTCGACCCGAAATGTCACCCATTCCTTCTCTCCAGAGATGCTGCCTGGCCCGCTGAGTTACTCCAGCATTTTTTGTCTACCTTCAATTTATACCAGCATCTGCAGTTTTTTTCCTACAATGGCACTTTTATTGTCACACTAGACTTAGGTGGACTCGTTGGGTCCAAATCTCTCCTGCGGTCCTCTCCTGGGGCAACCCTCCCCCAACTGACGATCCTGCGGGCCCGGCAACCCACTCCAACTGACGAAGCTCATCGCTGGGCGGGGAGTGTCCTCTGGGGCTGTGGGCGGGCGAGGGGGGACAGGGAAGGGGAGGGGTCCTGACTGTTGTCACCCCCATCAGAACACAATGTAAAAGTTAGTTAACCAGCAAATCTATTCTTTAAAAATGTATTAAAGTGTCAAAGCAATTAACAACATTCTTGTGCGCAAGTGAATATCTGGTATTTTTTGTGTACAGAACAGCTGGCATCTGTGAATCTTTATTAAGGTCATTGTTATTTTACAAGTAGATTGATGCTTATAATTAAGCTGGTCATTTGGACTGACAGTTGGGCCGAAGTGCCTGTTTCCTCACTGACTCAATAACTGCGAGCAAAGATAGAATCTTCAACCTAGATTCCAGACAAAAATAATGCTCCACATCTTGAGTTAGATTCAGACCTCAAATGAAGGAAAGTTGAGGCAGAACAAATGATTCAAGACAGAAGTCAGAATGAATCAGCTTTAGATGACAATGTTACTTTACAATCTTATGCACTGAGCCTCTTAAAAAATCATGAGTATGTAAAGATGTCCATGCAGTTGACTTTCTTTGCTCGCAGTTATTGAGTCAGTGAGGAAACAGGCACTTCGGCCCAACTTTCCCACAATGGCCAACATGTCCCATTTACACTAGTCCTACCTGCAGGCGTTTGGCACTTATCCCTCTGAACCTATCCTATCCATGTACCTGTTTAAATGTTTCTTAAACGCTGCAATAGTACCTGTCTCAACTTCAGCAGTTCGTTCCATACACCCACAACTCTATGTGTGAAAAAGTTACCCCTCAGTTCTCAAAACCGATCTTATGAAAAAACGTGTAAGCTGCATCATGATTGTCACATCTTTGAGGCCACAGCAAATATTATGCTCGGAAATTCAATTGTTGTGGCTCAGAAAAAGGGCAGAATTTAATTGAGAAGTCCTGCAGTACGCATCTACATTGGATGATGCCATTGGACAATGACAAAAATGTGGATTCCATTTTAACAGATGTACGAGAATGTTTAGGCATTAAAGATTAAGAGGACAATTTGCATCTTCACCACTACAAGAACTGTGCTTAGAATTATCCCAAGTAAACTTAAGGGCCTGTCCCACTTAGGCGATTTTTTAGGCGACTGCCGGCGACTGTCATAGTCGTAGCAGGTCGCCGAAAAACCGGCGACTGGACCTCTCTACAACAATGTCTACGACAAGCTACAACCTACCACCTAGTCGACGTCAAGCTACGGCAAGCTACCAACAACCGGCGACACAATCGTCGCGAGTGGGAAGTCCATCTACGACCGCACCTACGACAACCTACAACCACACAGGCGACAACTTACGACAACTGAAGTCAACCTACATTCACTCGCGACAAGCTACGACAAGCTATGACCCTGTCGGCGACAACTGAAGACAACTGAAGACAATTCACGTCATTTTGGCCTCCGGTTTTGACGTCGGTACCTGTCGCCGGTTGATGTAGGTTGACGTAGTAGTCGCCAATGGAATTCACTGAAGTCAGAACAGGCGACAACCTACGTCACCTGGCGACAACCTACGACAGCACCTACGTCAGGAGACGTCAAGCTACACTCATTGGTGTCAAACCCACTGTCGACCAGCGGCGACCAGAAAGACGCTACGACTCTTTGGAGACTACTCACGACCATATAGGTGACACCCCGGTGACCATGTGGCGACAGCCTAGTTGCCTGTAGGCACCTAAAAAATTGCCAAAGTGGGACAGGCCCTTTAGTACTCCTGGTACACTAGACCCATGACCTTCTATGTTTCTGCAATTCATGTGCTCATCTAGACATATATTAAATGCTGTCAGTCACCCAGTCCAAACCATTCTCCCAAGCAGTGCATTCCAGGTACTGGCCACTCTGGGTAAAGAAGGCCCCCTCAAATCCCCTCTTAATCGATCCCCTTTACTCTCAAATGATGTCCTCGGTGTTATCTATCTCTGATATGCGGGGAAAGTTTCCTGCAGTCTTGCCTATCTATACCATTCACACTTATATATACCTCAATTATGTCCTCTCCTTACCTTCTATGCTCCAGGGAGAACAAACCGAGTTCCTTCTCCAGTTTCTCTTCATACATTATATGAAACCCCATCAATATGATGAAATCATTCCTCCATTTAGGGATAAAATATCATGATTTAAATAGGTTTTATATTGTTAAATGAGCCCCGGGCTTTAAAATAAAATCTATTATCAGGTGAATAATTTCAATTTAGTTGTTTTACTTAAAATGCACTTAAAAGCATAATGCAGAGCAAGATGAATACTTAAGCCAAAAAGAAGCAGCTCTCCAAAGAAGCATTAAAACAATAATCAAGTTGCTATGAAATCTAAAAACACCATTACAGCTAAGGTGTGCATATAGTTGCAGTGGGAACTCAAGATTTGCAAGTAGTTCAATTAAAAGAAAGTACTTTGGAACAAAATATGTCTTGGTTGAACCTGTTTGACTTGTTATGTGGTAGGAATTAATATCCAGCATGCATTTATGGGCCCAATTGTACCAGATGCCATATTTGTGAGGAAGTTAATGTGTATTTAGTCATTGTTTCCCACGGTATTTCTGAACCTGGACAAATGGCTTTGTGGTGTTTTTGGTATTCAGCATTGCTAATGTGATAAACCCTCCAGGTCATGATATCATTTGGCATAGATCTGATATGATAATACTTGGCCATTTTGGAGGCCTACTTCCAAAACTGACATGTTCAACGACAAATAGCTGATGTAAGGTACTTGCGGGTTAGTTGCTGGTTCATTAATTCTATAAATGTTTAGTGTTTCTTATTATTATTTCAAGTGCAATGAATCTTTAGGGAGTGGTTGCCAGGGCTGAATGGAATTTAGCCTATCATATCATATCATATATATACAGCGCGGAAACAGGCCTTTTCGGCCCACCAAGTCCGTGCCGCCCAGCGATCCCCGTAACATTAACACTGTCCTACACCCACTAGGGACAATTTTTACATTTACCCAGCCAATTAACCTACATACCTGTACGTCTTTGGAGTATGTCCAATCATTTTCTATGTCCGATCATTTTCACATACTGATGTTCTCCCACATCGGACGCTAGTAAGAATTGTTCTTTCAATAAAGATAGAAAATGAAACTCTCAGCAGATCAGACAGCATCTTTTCTTATAATGTCAGTAACCAGATCCAACCTCTAGACAGTGCATTTCGGTTACTTGTCAATCTCTGGGTGAAGAAGGATACCCTACCAGCCCCTCTCAATCTTATCTCCCTTTCTCTAAATCTATACCCTTTCTCTAATCTATCTCTGACATGGACAAAATATTTCCTGTTACCTACCTGGTCTACACTTTTATATTCCTTGATCATGCCCCCTCTTAACCTTCTATGCTCCAGGGAGAACAGACCTAGTTTCTCCACATTGCTCTCATATATTAAAGTTGTGCATTGTAAATGGTGGAAATATTTTTTGGGAGGTTTAGAGGCAAGTTGTTTTCTGAGCTCCTGACATGGTCTTTTAGCCGCAATATTTCAAAGTCTGGACTAATTATATTTCTGTTTTATGGTGTTCGATGTATTCACCTCTGGTAATATCATTGAATGTGGAGGAGAAGTGATCAGCCTCTCTCAGCTGAGATGGTAATTTCTTGGCACTTCTGCAGCACACAAGTCACTTCCCACAAATAAGCTGTTGCTTGAATATTGGTCCAGGTTTTGCTAGATGCCATTATGAACTATTCCATTATCCAAAGAGTTGTGACTGGAGCTAAACACTGTGTTCAGTGGTGAGTATTCCCACTTTTGACAAGGCACAGGGCAGGAGTACCTTGTCACCATATTAGAAGTTTTCTTCTATCACCACTAGTTGAAACAGCCAAGATACCTCCACTTGCACAACTCCAGCTATAGATGGGCTGCAGAACCAAAGTCAGAATTCATGATGCCTGTAGCATTTTACAAATCACGTCCATAAGGACATAAGAATTCAGAGCAGAAGTAGGCCTCACAGCCCTGCAAGCTGATCGTAACCTCATTTTATTGTCTCTATGAAGAGTGTCCTTTCCACTAGCATCTCAATGTATTGGTGTATTAAAAAGAAAAGCAGAGGCAATCTAGATTGTTCTTTTTCAGTCTGGATGCCTGTGATAAATTTAACCAAGTGTCATATCAAAACTGCAAAACTAATTTCCTCATTCACTATATTTTTATACCTTTTCACTGCCGCTAAACATCACAGCTTCTGCTTGGCCAGAATCCAAAAATAAATGCCTCTACAAAATAAACATACCAAATAAAACTTATAAACAAAATTATTTCAAACAAAATTGTTCTTTCCAATGGTTCTTCTATTGTCACATGTACCAAAGGTATAGCGAAATACAGTTTTGCACATAGATCAGTGATTATTGTCATAAAGTCAATGTATTCATGTATTACCCTGGAGTATTCTCTTAATGACCATATTTGCATTTCCATTGCAATGTTATCTCAGTGGCTACGACATAGTTAGCGGAAGATGGCAAACTTTCAGCGGATGAAGTCCCTCCCCCAAACTCTCTTCCTCTCCCCTTCCCTCTGCCCCACCTGGTCTCCATTTTTTTTCTCCACTTACCACCACCTTCCTGCCCCCCTCCATCCTGTCCCCCGCCAGTTTCCTCTGCCTTTACATCTACAACTCGTCAAGTCTGTCTCACACCTCCTTTCCTTTTTTTAAATCTCTGCCCTTAGTTCCAACCATCTGCTAACTGATTATGTTGACCGATTACCTGCCATGCTTTGTCCTGCCTCTCCCCTTTTCCAGATTTCTTCCCTCATTCAGTCTGAAGAAAGGTCTTGATCCAAAAAGTCACCTGTCCATGTTCTCCAAGGATGCTGCCTCACCGACTGAGTTACTCCAGCACTTTGTGTATTAACCAGCATCTGCAGTTCTTTTTTTCTAAGTCTTGGATGGTGTCTTAAGCCAAATTGGCCCAGATGCCCCTGCCATAGACTGCATTATCACAGCAGAACAGCAGCAATCCTGACCAGTTGATAGGCAAGGATGTTGTCGGAATGGCCCATTGGAAGCCTGAACACTATCAACCTGATAAAGGTCAACACATTTCTGCTCTAGGAAGCCTCTACCATTCTTCAGGACAGTGCCTCAGTCATCCGAGTAATCCTTTGGAGGACAAACTGACATGTGAACGTTTGAACACAACATCAGCAATGTGAACTGGCATGCAGCAACAAGACCTCGCATGGCCGCACTCCGAGCCTTCACTGTAGCCCTCAGGTGATGGGTAGCCGCTGCAAGTGCTGCAGTGCAAATCATAAAACTGCCCATCAGATGCTACAATATCATTCACTCCACGAGTGATCTTGAAAGGATGGGCTCCAAGCTCTGAGCAGAGCTCTGTACCAATTTACTGCCAATTTCTTCTCTTCTCTGAGACAGTAAACGTTGGCTTCCCAATGTACTTAGCATTTGATCGTGCTTATTCATTAGCCCACATATGTAGATTGCCTTTTCATTATCCACATTTGAGGATTTGTGCCTGGAAGAGTAATAGATTAGGATTTTAGGAGATCTGGAGGTGATGCCAAAAGAGGTTAGAGATTGTGATTTGTTGGGACCTTAAAATTGCTAAATGTTGAACAGATCAAGAGATCAGTAGATGGGAAAGCAGGGAGAGATTGACCAAGGCTCAAGATCTGTGATGGTGGGCAGACTGCGGATGTGCAGGGAAATGTAGATACGCATCTTTTTTTTAAACATCCCTGTCACGATTTCCTGGGCCTCAGGTGAGGCCAGCTTAAAAATCACAGTGCTTTAGATTAACCAGTACTTAGTTGTCCTGAGAGTGCTCAAGACAGACTCACCTCAGAACACGTTGAGCTAATCTCCATGGTGACACCTCAAAGGAGAACTTTGCCCATGAGGTGACGTTATGATGTGGAAAACAAAGAGTGTCAGTACATGTACAATTTGCAATTGGAGGTACCAGTTGAATTTGCAGAGTGGCGTAATCAACCTCAAAATTATTAAATTCACATTCCACTCCAGGGAAAAATAAATGATTTTTACATACTTAATGCTAAAAAAATGTTCTGCGTCCAGATTTCTGGACCATAATCTCTAGGTACCTAATCTACCACTGCTGTATTGTGAGCTAAGATATAATTTATTTAACAAATTGTCATCAAAACAGTTTTGCATTTATTGTTTTAAAAGCAATTACTTTGGCCTTCATGCCATTGATGCCCTGGAGAATAATTTCTTCAAAAGTTAGCAGAGAATGTGTCTCAGGGAATATCAGCACTAAGTGCTCAACCAGCTCAATTAAATAGACTTCATGCCGGAGGCTAGTTCTCACTTTTAGCTAGATAAAGACCCTGGAAATGTTTTTCCTTATATGCTTAATACCATTCTGTGAGTGGTTCTGGATTGGAATCACCATTCCAAAGAAAACAGGGATGATTTTAAATGCGCCACAAATGATTAGCACCATCTGCTCCTGTTAATCACCTCATATTGCTTCTCCATCACGTCAATGTAAGTTCCAGAGAAACAAACCTGCACTGACCCTTTGAGTATTAAGCTTCCTTATAAATTTTCCAACACAAGCATTTGTTTTGCATCAAGCGTTTACAATCTTAAGAAATCAAAATAAGAATAAAGTAAAGAATGTTTTTTATATGTTGCATTTCATTAACATTTATTAATGTACAAATATATCATAATGTTAAATGTCAGTATTTAATGTTATATATCAGTATTCTAGTTATACAGTGTATAATGTTATTGTTTAACTACCAATGTAATTCTTAGACAGAAAGTGTCAGAAAGACTCAGCAGAGCAGGGAGCATCTGTGGAAAGAAATAAAATAATGCAAAGGCAGTTCTGATGAAGGGTCTTTGACCTGAAACATTAAATCTGTTTTTTTTCCACAGATGCTGCCTGATTTGCTGAATGCCAGCATTTTTTTCTTTCCGTTTTTTGATTTACAATATAATTCTTAATTTGAGAAATAGTTCACAGAAAATAACACAGATGTAAGCATATTATTGCATATGTGGTTTTAATTTCAAAATATCATAAGGGGAGACACAAGAGACTGCAGATGCTGGAAAAACAAACTGTTGGAGGAACTCAGCAGGCCAGGCAGCATCAGTGGAGAGAAATTGACAGTTAACATTTTGGGTCGATTATATCATAAGATTTAAAAATCCCATTCAAACGCATCGTCTTCATAATCTAACAAATAGAATATTACCTGAAAACAAAGTGCTAGCTATGATGGGTAAGGCGAGTACAGTGGCACAGTGCTTGAGTTGCTACCTTACAATGCCAGAGACCCAGGTTCGATCTTGACCATATGGAGTCTGTATGTACGGAGTTTGTACGTTCTCCCCGTGACTTGCGAGGGTTTTCCCCGGGTGCTCCAGTTTCCTCCCACACTCCAAAGACGTACAGGTTTGTAGGTTAATTGGCTTTGGTAAAGATTGTAAATTGTCCCTAGTGTGTAGGATGGTGCTAGTGTATATGGATCTCTGATGTCAGTGTGGACTCGGTGGGCCAAAGGGCTCTGCTGTCAGTGTGGACTCGGTGGGCCAAAGGGCTCTGCTGTCAGTGTGGACTCGGTGGGCCAAAGTGCCTGTTGCTGTGCTGTATTCCTGAACTAAAACTAAACTAGAATCTGATGTGCACAGTGTGTAGGAAGGAACTGCAGATGCTGGTTTAAATCGAAGGTAGACACAAAATGCTGGAGTAACTCAGCGGGTCAGAGATGCTGCCTGACACGCTGAGTTACTCCAGCATTTTGTGTCTACCTTTTGATGCGCACAGCACTGATTTTGAATTTAGATTCTTCAATGTACGACTTGTTCACCAATGGAGGCAGCAGGTACAGGAACAATGACATCACTTGGCATCTGATGGACGATTCACATAACTCTCAGGATAACGTAGTAATTGCTTTGTAAATGGTTGAGACAAACACAAAGGCAGATCTTCACTCAAGGTTGGCAGCCTTCTCTAGTATTACTTGAAGGACATATACCTTTCCAGGCCGTTAAAAATGCCTTGCTGATTTCCTATCTGCACTCTGCTGCTGGAGTTTGTGGAATTCTGCTCCTGAGTGGTACTTTAGGCTAAAGTTAGCACAGAAGCACAGTCACTAATTCCAAAGCCAACTTTATGTTAGATTAAGGCACGTTACACTTTTGAATTATAAACTTAAAAGTGCTCAGCATGTCAGGCCGCATCTGTGGGAAAAGAAACAAAGTTAACATTTCAGTTGAAGACCCTTCGTCAGAACCAGGAAGGAGACAAAATAAATGTGTAGGAAGGAACTTCAGATGCTGGTTTAAACCGAAGATAGACGCAAAAAGCTGAACTAACTCAGCCGGACAGGCAGCATTTCTAGAGAGAAGGAATGGGTGACATTTTGGTTCGAGACTCTTCTTCAGACTCGACCCGAAACGTCACCCATTCCTCCTCTCCAGAGATACTGCCTGTCCCGCTGATTTACTCCAGCTTTTTGTGTCTATCTTCGGAGACAAAAGAAGCTTGTTATGGTGCAGGGAAGGCGGAGGAGGATTGATATTTCTGAGAGGACCAAATACGTAGTGAACATGGAGATTCATTGATATCAGATCAATGAATAAATAGGAGCAGTTAAAGAGTGAGAACATAAACAAAAGAACATAAACAGGTAAGGTCCCAGAGGACTGGAATGCAGCCAATGTTGTTCTTTTGTTTAAGAAGGGAAGTGGATAGAATCCAGTGAATTATAGGCCGGTGAGCTTTACGTCAGTGGTGGGGAAGCTACTGGAGAGGATTCTTTGCGATAGGATTTACTCCAATTTGGAAGGAAATGGATTGATTAAAGGCATTCAGCATAGCTTTGTATATTTTCCGTTCATGTCTTACGAGCTTGATCAAATTTTTTGAGGAGGTGGCGAAGGTAATGGAAATGGAGATAGCGGCAAATTTAGACATACAGCTATACAGTTGCGATTGTATGGGAAGTATTGTAGGGGACTGAAAATGCATCTTTGTGAGGCACCAGTGCTGAAAATTATTACGGAGGATGTGTTGTCACCAGTCCTCACTGACTGTGGTCTGTGGGTCAGAGAGTGAATGATCCAGTGTCATAGTGGGGGGGTGCTGATTCTGAGGTCCAGGAGTTCGCATATGAGTTTGGGTGGGAATATGGTGTTCAATGCAGAGCAATGGTTGATAAAGAGCAGTCTAATGTGGGAGTCCCTGTTATCTAGGTGTCCCAGAGATACGCTTAGGGCCAGGGTGATGGTGCCTGCTGTGGACCTGTTGTGACTGTAAGCAAATGGCAGTGAATCAAGGCCGGCTGGGAAGCTGGAGTTAATGTGTACCATCACCAGTCTCTGAAGCACATCACAATGGTGAATGTCAAAGCCATTGGACGGTAGTCATTTAGGCACAGTACCTTAGTTTTCTTTGACATTGGAATCTGTGGGGTTAAGTCCCACTCAAAGGCTTGACAATAAACTTTAGAGTTACACTAAGTAAGTGTTATACACACAGAGAATCTGCCCTTCAGATGAAATAATAAACCGGAGCAATGTCTGCTTCCTCAGAGAGAAATAAGATATCTTGTGACACTTTATTAAAGCAAAACAGGCTGCTTGCCCTTACACTTCAATCAGCATGAGCTAATCAGAACAATCTAATCATTATCACCATATTTTTGTAGAAACTCGTGTGCAAATTGGCTGCTTTGTTTCCGACATCACAATAATGACTGCATTTAAAATGTATCTCATCAGCTCAGGGGTGAAAGTAAACCAGTATAGTCTTGTACAGTTTACTGGTAATAAAGTGGCGGACACAATCATAGTAAATGGATTAAATAAGCAAGGTATGTAAACATGTAGGAAGGAACTTCAGATGCTGGTTTAAACCGAAGATAGACACAAAAAGCTGGAGTAACTCAGTGGGACAGGCAGCATCTCTGGAGAGAAGGAATGGGTGACGTTTCTGGTCGAGACCCTTCTTCAGACTGTATCATTACTTTAAACCCTTCTTATCAATAAAACCGATGAAGATATCTTTGAAATATAAATTCTCATATGGAAGTTACTTGATTCCGACACAAATGAATCAATACCATATTCTTATTTAACCTCCCTAGAATTAAATTGGACCAAAGATTGTCACCTTTTCTCACATGAATCACAAATCACTGAAAACCTTCTATGACTCATGCGAGCATATTTGCACATTTAAGACCACGACATTAAATTTAAACTGTTAACGCAATCACTCTATCACATCAGGAAATGAAAAAGGAGCCAAATTTAGTATATTCAAGTGTGATAGTATTTCCTGCTATAAACTCAGATGTTTTTCTTAAGGCTAGCGATCTGAAGGAAATACTTCTCAGATTTTCAATTTGCGAGCAATGAGAATCTAAGCATTTAGAGATCGACAATGTGATCTGACAGGAAAATAAAGTGAAGCCTTTTGCAGTTATGGCAGTTATTTAAGGGAACTAACATCTGCATATGTTGGATTTAGTATCTGTAGCATACACCATAATGAGTTCTGACTAGATTGCTCAATATTAAGCTCTCTGCTTATTTTTAATCAGGGCTGAATCTATGTGTGCAACTTATTATAAAGAGATTTTTATTTGTAAACTACAATATAGAGCAAGATTAAAGCATAGTCCTGATTGATATATTTAACAGAAGGTCTGCAAAAATATTGGTAAATGTTTTTACATTTTAAAAGTTAATCACGATTGTAAAGGATTTACTTAAATATCAAACTTTATTGGGACCAGACATGATAAGCTTTCACCTGCTGTAAAGATTTATTATCAAGTAAGCAGAGGGAAAAAAGCTGAATGATTAATGATAAATATTTTCAAGAAGAATAATTACCAATAAATTCTTACCATCGATAATATGATGTAATTGACAGTGCTAGCAAGTGGCACTTACTGATCATAACAGATCATCAAGTTGGAAAAAGTAGAGAGAAGATTTATGAGGATGTTGCCAGGACTCGAGCTATAGGGAGAGGTTGAGCAGGCTGCAACTCTATTTCTTGGAGCGCAGGAGGAAGAGGGGTGATCTTATAGAAGTGTATAAAATCATGAGAAGAATAGATCGGGTAGACACGCAGAGTCTCTTGCCCAGAATAGGGCTATTGAGAATCAGAGGACAAAGGTTTAAGGTGAAGAGGAAAAGATTTAGTAGGAATCCAAGGGATAACTTTTTCACACAAAGGCTGGTAGGTTTTTAGAACGGGCTGCCAGAGGAGGAAGTTGAGGCAGGGACTATCGCAATGTTTAAGAAACAATTAGGTGGGTACATGGATAGAGCAGGTTTAGAGGGATATTGTCCAAACGCAGACAGGTGGGACTAGTGTAAACATCACACTCCTGGCCCACACATAAACCAAAGATCAGATTTCCACAAGTCAGGTAAGAGTGAGCACTTGACATCGAGGCAGCAATTGATGATCAAAGCAAGCTGGTGAAATTGAAGTCAATGGGCATTGAAATGCTAACCCTGCTCTTGTTGCGATATAATTTATGCAAAATTGATTGTCTTGTCAATGCTGAACCCCAGGATGTTAATGCTGGGACACATGGCAGTGGTAATGGCATTGAATGTCAACTGGTCAGATTTTCTCTTGTTGGAAATGGTCACTGCCCAGCTCTTTTATGGATCTTGAATCCAGTCTAGGTCTTACTACATCTAGAGAGCTACAACTGTCTAAGAATTAACCAGACCTAGACAGTTAATTCAAGTTCTGTAGAATTACCTACCTGTCCAGGACTCATTAATTCTGATAAAATAACGATTAACATTAATTAATCAGAATTAATGTTCTGATTCTTTAGCCGAAGAGTCACAGGTGGAATTGAACATTATACAAATATCTGTGAATGCCCCAATTCTGACCATATAATGAGAGGAAGATTATTGAAGAAGCAACTGAAGAAGGTTAGGCCTAACACACTGCCCAAGGAATTCTTCCAATGATGTCCAGGGGCTGAGATGATAGACCTTTGGCAACCTTTGGTTGCACAAATGACTCACTTCATGGCACCCCATTATGTACAATACGCAAGTAAGGACCGAGATGGAATAGTCTGTGCATGTCTGGATAGGTTTAGCTGCAACAATGGTCAACAAGCTGGACACCATTTAGGCCAAACTATTTGCTTGGTTGGCAACCTAGTTACCCATTGTCTCCTTCATTGGTACCATCTACAAGATAGATTGTAGTTACTTGCCAAGGCAACTCCAACAGCATCTCCTCAATCTGCAGTCCCTGCCAGCAAGAATAACATGAGTAGCAGTACGTGGCAATACAGCCCTTTATTTTGGAACTCTCCCCCCATCGGGACTGTTGGGAATATCAGGATGTCTACAAGCTGCTGAAGACAGTGAGTCAGCCACACATGATCAAAGGCAATCAGGAGTGCACAATAACGTTTTTCCCTGTAGCAACCTAAAAAATGAATTAACAATGATTAATAAACCAAACCTAATAATCGTCAAACTTTTAGCAAGAAATATGTAACCTATTTTCTATCTTGATAAGAAATTGTAACAGATTCAAAATAGATTCATGGAGAATTTCAATCACCATAGTTCACCGCTATAGATTTTAAGTAATACTTCTTGTTTTAAATTGTTGACCCAATGTGTAATTTTATATTTTCACTACAATTACTCCCACCAACGCTTCCATGTGGATCCTTCTGAACTGCCATCTGAAAATAAAAGATGATGATATCCTTTGCATGTGCACATTTAAAATGGCCATTTTAATTGCATCCTCACATTAGTTAAAGTATAAACCTATGAATGAATGTATTTTGCTTTGCGACAGCCTGAAGAACTCGGGCAAGAAGCTGTGGAAGAAATTTTTGAGGGAAGTACAATGGAACCAGAAGGCGAAATTGAACCTGAAGCATATGAAGACGCCCCGCAGGTAAAATAATCACATACTTAGCTGCTGATAACAGATGTAAACATGCTGGTGAAATGATTGTGTTATGACACCCTGAATTGAAGTCTTTGGGCACCTTTTCATTATATGTGGTGAAATAAATAAGGTGTAAACTTGATTTCATTCCATAATACTGCTTTGCTGCATACCTTTAGCCAACAGCCCATTGACAGTGATTGATCAGACAAAAAGCTGTTAATCTAATAGCATGACTTGCAAGAAGGCTTCAAAAATATGCATCGTAAGGTAAATGATGGAGAACTCCTCATGGAGTACTTTTATGCTCAACAGAAATATTATTCCGAATCTGAGTAATAAATGGACTGAATAAAGATGTGAATCATTGAGCTGTTTGAATAGATTTATGGCTACTTGATATACACGTTTGAAACCAGTTATAAAGTTATTTAAAAGCAAAGGGTGCTTTTATTGGAATACTGTTTATACAGGATGCAATATTATTGGAAGTAACTGAAGACATTCAATTGGCTGAGACTTTTTACATTTACATGATTGAAATTAATTGTTATATGAATCCCTCAGTGTATGAAGTAGATAAAGCAAACAAAAAATGTGTGTGTTTTCATACATGTTCTTTGTATGAAGCATTAGGACTACACTGGGCTAATCTAAAGATAATCCCTCCATCATAATCAATTGATAACAGCCTTGTAAAATTGATTCACATATCTGAAAATACTATGCAAACAATAAACCAGAAAGAAGCTCTGAAGTACAATGACATTTCCTGGATCTGTTCTGCTGAAACACATCATTATTTACTTGTGGGTTTCCTGGGCTATTGAGCAGTGTGAAGACTGTTGCTGGAGGTTTTGGAGTGATTTTCTGTAAATTTAAATTCAAGATACTTAGTAAAGTTCCCACTCTGCCTCCAGCACACCTAGGAGCAGGAGACCAGAAGACAAAGACAAGGCTTCTTCAGAAAGGAGGCCAAAATAGATAGCTAGCCAGGAGGGTATTTCCCTCAAGAGTTTAGTTTGGAGATATAGCATGGAAACAGGCCCTTCCACCCAATGCATCCATGCCAACCATCGATCATCCATTCACATTAGTTCTATGTTATTACACTTTCTCATCCACTTTCTCATCCACTCCCTACCCACTATTGTGCAATATTGCAATGCCAATTAACTCACAAACCCACACGTCTTTGTGATTTTGTCACTGTCCCCTGTACATCCATCCTCATCATCTGACAATCATGAGTTTTTATGTTGCATTGCACCAAACATAAAATACTTTCCTAAAAGATTGACCCGAATCGACGCGGTCACATGGAGAATGTGCAAGCTCTACACAGATAGCACTCGGGGTCAGGATCAAATCTGGGTCTCTCACTCTGTGAGGTAGCAGCCTGATAAACTGCACCACTGTGCCACCCTGCATCTTCTTGCGGTAAGATTTTCAGATGCCATTGTTCAGTGAGACCTGCCACTGGATGCGTGCAAACTCCAGGCATGCATACTTGCACGGACCACTGCCTATGGAGGTCCTGGATGCCCCAGCATCTTTAGCCTTCGTATCATTCCAACGACGGTTACTGATATAAGACATTTCTTCCGATTGTCTCCACAACGGTACATATGGGAAGCCATGGATGCTTTTGGCTCCAGTGACAGTGCAGTAACAACACGGCAGACATGTAACTTTGCACATATTGTGAGATACCCTGAATCCTGGGGAACATTTTGCTCACCTAATTGCCTTCGGATGCACATGTGAGTACAAAGTGCTTCATCAGGCACAGATACAAATAAAGCACTATTGAACTATTGGTTTATTGCATCTTGAGCATCTGTATGATAAGTGACAGCCAATAGTACATCCCCATTATGGCTGCCATGCACATGTATTCTGATGCAGTCTGTTGTACTGGTCCTGTTTCATTTGCCACATTGTTGAGGGAGGGCTCTTGTAGGCAAAAGCTATCCCCCCTTTCCTTGGTGCATCACACCATACATTCACCTGATCATGGTGGAGAGGGCAATTGTAATCTTGGCTATGCAGCCATCAGGAGCTTTGTGGGAAGTGTCACTAAATGTCCCCTCTCTCTCCGGTGCTCCACTTGGACTTGCACCTATGTCTCCCCTCCCCCTCCTGTCTACATTCGTCTGCTATCTTTACAATTCACAACTCTTCAATCATTTTGTGCTCACACCTGTCTTTTCATCTCTGGTCTTTGTTCACCATCTGCCAATCACCCCCCCCCCCCCCCCCCCCCCACAATATCAATTTATTACTCGCCAGGCTTTGTCCTGCCCCTCCTCTCTTCCCACTTTCTTTCCTCCTCTCTACCCCACAATCAGTTTGAAAAAGGGTCCCAACCCAAAAGGTCACCTATCCACGATCTCCAGAGATGCTGCCATACCTACCTGAGAGGCTCTGCAGGAGACAGTCTCAAGATGGGGTCTTGTGTTTTGTCACCATCCCCTGTACATCCATCCCGATAATCTGACAATCATGAGTTTTCATGCTGCATTGCACCGTACATAAAATACTTTGGACTTAATTGCATATTCGCATGCACACAATGTGCAAGAAATATTTCTTTTCTTTTTTTCAAAAACAATGTACAAATCAAATAGAAGTAAGATCTATATAAAGAGTGGGAATATACAGATCTCCAGGTTCACGGTTCTGAAGAGATGCTGGCATTTACAACAAATGAACTGATGAATTAGGAGCAGAACTATATTATTCAGCTCCTTGAGTCTACCATGTAATTTGACAATAGGCTGATTTTCATCTATTAGTAATCTTTCACCCCTGTGCCAATCTGATATCTGCTTACCACTGCCTTAAAAATATTCCAATATCCTTCTTCCACGTTTCTTTGAGGAAGAGAGTGTCAAATATTTACAACCCTTTAAAATGAAAAAAATGTTGCCCTCCCCTCCATTTTAAATAAATAATCCCTTATTTTTAAACAATAATCTCAAGATTAAGATTCTCCCACAAGAGGAAAAAACCTCTTTACATCCACCCTGTCTATCAAGAACCCTTGGGATTTTAATTGCTTCAATCAAATCCCCTCTCATTCCAATAAAATTCTAGCAGAAGTAGGACTAGCATTTCTGAAGAAGGGTCCCAACCAAAAATGTCACCTATCCATGTTTTCCAGAGATGCTACCTGACCCATGGTGTTACTCCAGCACTTTGTGTCCTTTTGTGTAAACCAGCATCTGCGGTTCCTTGTTTCTAGCATTTAATCTCCTGCTACCATGCTGGGCTGATCGTTGTGTGTCGAGACAGAGCACAAACATCCTGAACCATAGGTCTAGTTTCAATTTTCATCCAGTACCTTAATCTTGTGGTAGAGATGGCTTGTCATAAGTCATCAGGTCATAAGTGATAGGAGTGGTAGGCCATTCGGCCGATCAAGTCTACTCTGCCATTGAATCATGGCTGATCTAACTCTTCCTCCTAACCCCATTCTCCTGCCTTCTCCCAATAACCTCTGACACCTGTAATCAAGAATCTATCTCTGCCTTAAAAATATCCACTGACTTGGCCTCCACAGTCTTCTGTGGCAATGAATTCCACAGATTCACCGCCCTCTAACTAAAGAAATTTCTCCTCATCTCCTTCCTAAAACATCATCCTTTAAATCACACATTGCTCCAATCAGTTGAATGGGATCACCAAACCTGATTGAAATGGTGGTGCAGGTGGGTGTTAATTTCATTTTTGCTTTTGCTTAATGTTTCTGATTAATTTCTAAAACTTACAAGTGTTATAAGTGATAAGTTTAAAACAAATACATTTGTGGGAACAGTTTTAATTGTTCTCAGAGACAGTAACACAGAAGGATGAGCACAGTGAGTAGGTCAGATTAAACATGATCTAAAACAGTTTTTGAAAATAACTCGTCCATGGTATGCCATTGACAACTACCTTGCAGTTCAGTTATTGTCCTGATGTGGGCAGACGTGGAAAATGTTATGCTCAAAGCCTGGTAGTGCCAGGGAATCTCAAATGTTCACTTGATAGAACATTGATCTAAAGGGCAAACTCTCTGAAAATACAGTGTTTCCTCACTACTCCAGTCAAATTTCAGTTCAGGCGTTAAACTGAAGTGCAGCTCAAGTTTGTGGATAATTTTAGAAGTTATACTAGGTTATTTACAAGAGAGCATATTTAAGTTTTTGGTACCGATACCAATGATAATCATAACTAATGTCAAAGCCACAGTGGTCAGTTGATCTGTGAGATCAGAAGGATAAAAGGAGAACATTCACATTCACATTCTCACAAACAGTGGTGGGTGTGTGGAATGAGCTGCTAGAGGAGGTAGTTGAGGCAGGGACTGTTGCAACATTGAAGAAAAAATTAGAAAGGTACATGGATAGGACAGGTTTGGTGGGATATGGGCCAAATGCAGGCAGGTGGGACCAGTGTAGATGGGACATGTTGGCCAGTGTAGGCAAGTTGGGCTGAAGGGCCTGTTTCCACACTGCATGCCTCTCTGATTCTGTGTAAATGATTCTGTGCTGCCTTAAAGCACTTGCAGCGCCAGAGACCCGGGTTCGATCCCGACTACAGGTGCTGTCTGTACGGAGTTTGAACGTTCTCCCCGTGACCGTGTGGGTTTTCTCCGAGATCTTCGGTTTCTTCACGCACTCCAAAGACGTACAGATATGTAGGTTAATTGGCTTGGTGTATGTGTAAAATTGTCCCTAGTGTGTGTAGAATAGTGTTAATGTGGGGGGATCGCTGCATACTCGTTGGGCCAAAGGCCCTTTTTCCGTGCTGTATCTCTAAACTAAACTAAACTATAATGAAATAGTTGAATACATGATTGTTCTGGATATTACATTAGATGCAAAAGCCAGACTTAAGCTGGGAATTGCCTGGGCAAATTTCTTGAACAGATGTAACCTGGCTGTTACTGAAATAAATAGCAGTCCATAATTGAATTTCTAGTTCATAATTCTCTGGGTGTTTTTGTACAAATCAAACAACTGGCAAAGCATTGTGGATTTTATAAACAAGGCTTACTGTAGATGAAAAATGAAATCATGTCCTGGTACTTGTTGACTTCAAACTCAGTAAACTCTATGCTAAAATATGTATTTGACTTGACAGGTTGTGCATCTCTGTCATTGCTACCACATAATAGCCACCTTGCATTTGACAAGGTCAGAAGAACCCTTGCTCACAATAGCTGGAAAAAAAAATCTCTCACAAACTACAAACCATTGCCCTTGCTATCAAAACCGAATAAACAGTTATACTGTTGTAAAATATTTTTTTAATCATCAAAAAGTTTGCAATAAATTAAAATGGAGCATATATGAGAGATTAAAAATGTATATCTTCCTTGCACCTGTAAACCTCCATTGAAATGAATGAGTTTGTGGGACCCATACCAAATCTAACCTGGCATAATCAAATTCCTCTAAAGTCATTAATGGAGAATCCCTGAACGTTTGTGCATGGTGGCGCAGCAGTAGAGTTGTTGCCAGAGACCTGGGTTCGATCCTGACCACGGGTACTGCCTGTAGAGTTTGCACGTTCTCCCTGTGACCCCATGGGTTTTCTCCAGGAGCTCTGGTTTCCTCCCACGCTCCAAAGAGGTTCAAGTTTGTAGGTTAATTGGCTTTGGTTTAAAAAGATTATGTTATCCCTAGTGTGTAGGATAGTGCTTGTGATCGCTGATCGGCGTGGACTTGGTGGGCCGAAGGGCCTATTTCCGTGCTGTATCTCTAAAGTCACCTATGCATAGTTGTCCTCATGTAATCAGTGAGCAATAGAGAAAGAGGGTGCAAAATAAGGGCAAGACTTACAAGCATAAACAAAATGGAAGGAACTAAGTGGACAGTGTGCAGACTAATGGTAATGATTTCCCTATGAGCATTTTATTATGTTCTTTAACTAGACCAATTATATAGAATGATGAGTGTAGAAGCCACCAATACTCAGATCATTGCTCAATGATATCATCATATTATACTATTAACTGCCTTCGTACTTACAACCATTAAAATGGTAATAACTAATAGAGCTCACTTAATATAAAGGGCTTAATTATATTAACATCTTAATATTACGGCAAGATTTATTCTTAAAATTTAAACCATTAACTTTGCTTCTCATGCCACAGATACCCGACCTGTTGTTTTCTTTGTTGACTGCAATGGTTATCATTAAGTTTTATCCAATCCTTTTAGCAAATATAATGTGACTGAGATGCTTGCTGAGACTTGAAATGATTCTGCTGGTTAGGTAATCTGATTCCCCAAGCAGTGAGCCTACAGCACCTGGGATTTATTCCCAAGTGGTCTCCCAACCTATTAGAGTACCTTTTCAGCTATCCAGAAATGATATCCTCTCACCTATGGAATTTGATTGTGCAACAAACGGGCCAGATTTGAATTTTCAGCTAACAAACGATTTGTAGAATACTCAGGAGATTTCCAATGGAGCAGGATATAAATTAATCATTTGAGATCAAGTAGATGAATAATTCCAAATTAAGTGATGCTGAGGATTTAGGTGCAATTTGCATGATATAATCCGAGTATAAATCTTGTCACATTCATAAAACCACACCAGGAATCGAATAGGCAGGATCTATCTCTAAGGATGGGTAAAATTCCCCAGTGTAACCTCCTGCTTAAGTTCATTAACAATATAAATCCTAGTTTCCTGTTTTGGTCAGACTGAATGTTGAAAGGTTTGAATCTTTTCAAAGTGAAATGAAACTGGTGTGATAGATGAATGTATTTTACCTGGTTCCAGAGGTTGTGATACTGTATTAGGCAGTCTGCTCCCTTTTTAAAACAGTGAATGCATTTTTCAGATGAAGAACTGAGAGGTATTCTGATTTTAGTCCTCTACTAGTGCATCTGTTCATTAGATGCTAATATAATAGAAATCTCGTTATCTGGATATTAATTGCTTACAGTTACACAGCAGTTTCTGGACCATTGGGGACATGAATGTAAATCGCACCATGGCAGCTGGAGATTCTGAAGTCAATCAAATCAATGTACAATTTAAAAAATCACTAGTAGTTGGAAACGTGGTTATCATAACACCCACCACCCCACCTTTTCTAGTCCATGATTGTTCTTTATCTGTCCCCACCCTCTGGTGCATAAATAGTACTGAGGAGACACATCAAGGCAGTTTACTGGGTCCAAATATTTTCAACTGCCCGTTATTTTCTTTCATTCCACCACTTTGGGATGCATTGGAACATCTTCATCCAAGACCACAAGAAATCGCAGAGAGCTGTGGACGTTGCCTAGACCATCACGTAAACCAACCTCCTGCCTATTGACTCAATGCACACTTTACGCTGCCTCGGCAAGGCCCCCACGGCATAATCAAGAACCAGTCACTCCCTCCCCCCTCTCCCATCAGGCAAGAGGTACAGAAGTTTGAAAACGCATATCTCCAGGTTCAGGGACAGTTTCTTCTCAGCTCTCACCAGCTAGAGTGCGGTCCTGGCCTTCCATCTACCTCATTGGAGACCTGTGAACTATCTTCAATACGAAATGTTGTACCCTTTATCCATTACCTGTACACTGGGGACGGCTTGATTGTAATCATGTATAGCCTTTTCTTTGACTGGAAAGCACGCATCAAAAAGCTTTTCACTGTACCTCGATACATGTGACAGTAATAATAAACGAAGACGTCCACAGAAACAATCCTGAACTTCCAGTAATTTTAATTCTCCATCCTACTCGCACTCCTACTCTGTCTTAGTCCTTTTACACCACTTCATTGAGGTCCCATATAAGAAGGCCCTAGTGGAAGAACATCTCATCTTCTGACTAGGCATAATTCAACCCTCAGTTTTAATAGTGTTTAATGTCCCTGTAAACCATTCAAGAACTCCTTCATAACAAGAGGAGTTGAGTATAGGAGCAAAGAGGTCCTTCTGCAGTTGTACAGGGCCCTAGTGAGACCGCACCTGGAGTACTGTGTGCAGTTTTGGTCTCCAAATTTGAGGAAGGATATTCTTGCTATTGAGGGCGTGCAGCATAGGCTTACTAGGTTAATTCCCGGAATGGCGGGACTATCATATGTTGAAAGACTGGAGTGACTAGGCTTGTATACACTGGAATTTAGAAGGATGAGAGGAGATCTTATCGAAACGTATAAGATTATTAAGGGGTTGGACACGTTAGAGGCAGGAAACATGTTCCCAATGTTGGAGGAGTCCAGAACAAGGGGCCACAGTTTAAGAATAAGGGGTCAGCCATTTAGAACTGAGATGAGGAAAAACGTTTTCAGTCAGAGAGTTGTGAATCTGTGGAATTCTCTGCCTCAGAAGGCAGTGGAGGCCAATTCTCTGAATGCATTCAAGAGAGAGCTAGATAGAGCTCTTAAGGATAGCGGAGTCAGGGGGTATGGGGAGAAGGCAGGAACAGAGTACCGATTGAGAATGATCAGCCATGATCACATTGAATGGCGGTGCTGGCTCGAAGGGCCGAATGGCCTCCTCCTGCACCTATTGTCTATTGTTTATTGTCTATTAAAAGTTCGGCATTCAAGAGTAGGTTTTTAGGACTAAGCCACCCGAGGCCTATACACCACAGACCCACCACATTAAGTGCGAACAAGTGCAGGCAGATGGTTACTGTAGGTGTTGATTCCAGGTGGCATATATGGTCAAGGAATATCTGTCCTGCAGTTGACTGTTCATCTTAACTACAATGCATTTTAGCATTTATATAAGAATGTTAGACCACAGGAATAAAAGTAGGCCAAACAGCCCCTGAAGCTCACTGTGACAATTGCATGGTGAATTTCATATTAGGAAGGAAATTGTCAAGACATTGCATGAATTGATCTCGCTGGAGGGTCATGCATTAGTCACATTGTTATTTTGTCTTGGTCTTGTAAGATGCTAGAATGTCTTAAAAATGTCTAGCTATACAGTGTCAAAAATAATTTACTTGTTCATCATCAGTTTTTACCAAAAGGATGTTAATCACACCATAACCAAAGGGGTTATTGTGATCTGTTATTCGGAAGGCCTTCAGTTCTTTGGCAGGGCAATTTGTTTTTCCAAGAGGGGAGGACGGCTCTTCTAAGTCAATTGATGAAAACGTCCAATTTTTCAGTAAATTTTAGGACCCTGCGATTAGGCCAGTCAGTCATACGAATGGAATTTCTGATAAGAGAGTATCCATTCATTCTTGAAGCAATTAACGATGAACGAGAACATTGAAAATCACTGCGGCACTAAAATGATCCAAAAGCTTCCACTGCAAATAATTAATATTCTGTTCATGGAAGCAGAAGCAAAGCTCCTCAGGATTCTCTGAAGGACAATGTAATATTGTATTAACAGCTGTGTGCAAATTTGCATCGTGGCAGTAAAATTAATGTAACTAGTCAATCATGTTTCTCCGATGTGCAAAGCACCCATTGAAACACTGGGGTTTAGACATTCTTTTCAAGGAAATGTTGGGATGCTGAAACCAATTATAGAAATTTTCTCACATGATGTTTCTTTTCAAATTGCTTCTACAACATTGTTTTTCAAGCTGTCTGCACGCATTGAAACTCAATCCAATAATTTAGCAGTTTTGTTTTACTTCATATTTTTCTTATCAGAAAATCATCAGTCTGTTAAAGCCGATGTTTGCAAAAATCTTGAATCTTTCAGCAATTATAATTTCTGTACGTTACATTAAACTTGCCAATGAGTATTTCAAATGTGCTTAGGAATACTTTGATTTTTTTTTCTTCCTTAACGTATTTTTATATCAAAAATATTACCATTGATAAACCTGATAATTATATGGTACATTCATATGCCAACATTCTCAGTGTAGGCTACGTCATTCAGTTTACTTGACTTCTGTGTGACTTATTTTGTTTCAACCAGCACTCTGTTATTTTTAGAATAAAGGTTTAATTCCTGCAACATACAATGGCAAGGGGGGGGGGGCTTAAACAATGGCCTTTTTACCCCAAGAGACTTTGTGACAGCTGAACGAAGCTTCAGTGAATCCCTCACCATGTTATCCTGTACAATAGACACCATAATATTTGGTCATTATAGTTGAAAATCAGCAAATTTCAGACAGACCACATATCATCTTTCTCTAAGTGGCAAGATTGCAACCGTAAGTGGTGTTTGTACGATACGATACAATACAATACGATATAACTTTATTTATTCCAGGAGGGAAATTGATCTGCCAATAGTCATAAAAACACAAAATACATGAAACATGAAATTAAAGTGACAAGTGGAAAGAATTGGGGATGTGCAAAGTTTGTGAAGGTGGCCGGGAGGGGAGTCAGCCTCAGTCTACCCTACGACAGAGGGACGAGGAGTTATAAAGTTTGATAGCCTCAGGAAAGAAGGATCGCTTGTGGTGTTCTGCCCTGCATCTTGGTGGAACCAGTAATTTGGTATTGTTTAGTTGTTCAGCATGAATCTTGAGAAAGTCTACCACATCTCTTTCCATATCTTCTTGCTAATGTGCATTTAGGAAGTAGATGGATGATTGTCCATTTGCATGTTAGTCAAGAAGATCTAACATGAGGACAGCATGCTGCAGCTTACCTTTTTAACGAATGGCAAACATTTTGTTGAAATTAATAGAATCAAACTGCTTGTTCAGCGGGAGGTCAGATGTGCCCGCATCTCACCTCTAGTGTGTCCTGCATGTTTCAGTGCAAAGGATAGAGGTCAAGGATAAAGTTTTGTTCGAGAAAGATATTGACAATGTTTCTCTGTGGAACTGTCAGCCACAGTGTGTATCATGTGCATAGAGTCATAGAGTGATACAGTGTGGAAATAGGCCCTTTGGCCCAACTTGCCCACACCGGCCAACATGTCCCAGCTACATCAGTCCCACCTGCCTGCGCATGGTCCATATCCCTCCAAACTTGTCCTATCCATGTACCTGTCTAACTGTTTCTTAAACGTTGGGATAGTCCCAGCCTCAACTACCTCCTCTGGCAACTTGTTCCCACCATACACCCACCACCCTTTGTGTGAAAAAGTTACGTCTCATATTCCTATTAAATCTTTTCCCCTTCACCTTGGGGAAGGCCTACAGGGAGGAGGTGGCTGGTCTGGCACTCTGGTGTCAGGACAACAGCCTCCTCTTGAATGTCACAAAAACTAAGGAGCTGATTGTAGACTTTAGAAGGGCTGAACATCCAAGGACGTACACGCCACTGGAATTAAATGGGTTTACTGTGGATAGTGTGAGCAGCTTTAAATACCTGGGAGTCCACATCACAGAGGATCTGACATGAACAACACACATTGTGGTACTGGTGAGTAAGGCAAGGCAGCGCCTTTACCACCTCAGACAGTTGAGGAAATTCAGAGTCTCTCTGAGGATCCTTCAGTGCTTCTACTCTGGGGCTGTAGAAAGCATCTTGTCCGGGAACATCACAATCTAGTTTGGGAACACCTCTGCCCAGGACAGGAAGGCTCTGCGGAGAGTAGTGGGTTTGGCTGAACGCACTATGGGAACTACATTCGCCCCCCTGCAGGACCTATACATCAGGAGGTGCAGATCCAGAGCCAGCAACATTATGGGGGACCCCTGCCACCCCAGCAACGGACTGTTCCTGCTGCTACGGTCAGGCAAACGCCTCTGCTGTCACGCTGTGAAAACAGAGAGGATGAGACGGAGTTTCTTCCCACATGCCATCAGGACTGTTACACTCTCATATCACCAGGGACTAATTTAATTTACTGTATTAATTTATTTTTGGTGTTAACATTTTTTTTTCTATTCTGTTTTGTAGTTTAGCACAATCTGCAGGCGTTGCCACTTTCATTTCACTGCACATCTTGTATATGTATGTGACAAATAAACTTGACTTGACTTGAACCTATGTCCTCTATAATACGGCATGTGACTGTATTATATACAGATGAGCTGAAACTATGTTAGCTGAACAATCATATAGAGTACAGTGGTGGTGCAGCAGTTAAATTACCAGACTAGTAATGGACTAGAGACCTGAGGTCAAACCACAGAGTATTTCAATCAATTCTCCTCTTATTGCTTTAACCTCCCACAAATGCAAGCCCAGCCTGTCCAACCTTTCCTCACAAGAGAACCTACCATCCCAAATATAGTGCACATTTGTGAAATGTTCTAATGCATTTATTTCCTTTGTAAAATAAGGAGACCAATACTATGCACATTACTCCAGATGTGGTTTCAACACGACCTGGTAAGCTGAAACCTAACCTTCCTACCTTTGTATTCAGATCCCCTCTCAATGAACAATAGCATTCTGTTAGTTTTCCAAACTACTTGCAAGTTGCATGCAAGTTGCCTTCAGATCCCCAAAATATGCTTGTGAGGTTAATCAGCCACAGTAAATTACCCACATTGTGAATGTGTGGGAGGAGAATTAGTTGGTAGTAAATGGGCAATAGGAGAGAACAAGTTACAGGGAAATAAGTGGGAGAATAGAGACACAAGAGACTGCAGATGCTTGAAACTTGAGCAAAATAAACATATTGCTGGAGGAACTCAGTGGGTCAGGCAGCATATATGGAGCAAAATGAACAGCAACATTTTGGGTTGGGACTTTTTTCAACATGTACGAATAGGAGTAATGGAATAGTTCTTAAAGTTAGTATAAATAAATAAAAAATTAATACAGTAAATTAAATTAGTCCCTGGTGATGGGCCGATTGGCCTCATGGCATAAGGAAATATAGAAAATATAAGGAATTGTTGCAAAAATTAGGTTATTCCATGAGAGTTACTGCTGTCAATGGTAAATTATTTGCCTTGCCAGCTTATACCATTCCCAAATTTGATAGTTTTACAATACACTTCCTTTCTTCACTTTAAGAGTAGATTGCCCAGATGTTCAGAAACTTGATGCAGTTTCTCCAGCACCACATGAATTACAATATACCAGTTATTTCCACTACATTGTGATTACAGCCCTTTCAGGCTGCTCCGGATATTTGACCAGGCACTGCTATATATCGCATTTTCTTTGTTAATATTCCGATGATGCCTTTTAGAAAATTAGGTCATTTTATTCCAAGGATTGATTTAAAGAGAGCTTTAATGAACAATTCCTATTCTGAAGGTATCATCATATCATTATATCATATATATACAGCCGGAAACAGGCCTTTTCGGCCCACCAAGTCCGTGCCGCCCAGCGATCCCCGCACATTAACACTATCCTACACCCACTAGGGACAATTTTTTAAAACATTTACCCAGCCAATTAACCTACATACCTGTACGTCTTTGGAGTAGGTAGATTCTTTTTAATGTCGTAATCTCCACCTTTAACCTGTTGTCCGATACAATCCAAGCCACTCTGACGTCAATGCATTGAGACTGTTTAAGCCAGGTAGTACCTCTTTGCACTTGGAATGATTCTTGTTGTTGTTATATTATTCTCAAAATCCGTTATATTGTCCACCATTCTGAGAGACAGTAATCAAGATAAATTCTGACAAGTAACCTGTTTAATATCAAGTGGCAATTTATCTGAATGGTTCTATTTATACTACCTGATACAATGATCGGGTCATAGAGTTGTATATCACAGAACACATAACAGTACAGCACAGGAACTGGCCGTTCAGCCCACAATATCTGTGCCAAAAACAATGCAAAGTTCAACTAATCTCTATTTTCCATTCTATAACTCATCTAGCTTTGATCATAATTTTTTTTCCATATCCATGTTTTTACTTTGTAGCTCTTTATTGCTCCCTCTATACCTTTACGGGTATATATTTTTCTGTTTCAATGACAATTTTATTTCTTACAGAGTCATAGAATGATACAGCACAGGAATAGGCCCTTCGGCCCATTGACTCCACACTAACCACCAAACACCCAGTAACCCAATGGGACTAATCTTACATTATTTTATTTTCCCCACATTCCCATCAACAATCCCCCCCAGTTTCTACCAGTCACCCACATATCAAGGATAATTTTCAGTGGCCAATTAATCTCCCAATCAAGATGTTTTTGGGGCGTTAGGACGACACTGAAACACCCTGAGGAACCCCTCACGGTCACAGGGAGATAAATGTATATTCACATAGACATAGACAGCATCAGAGGTCGGGATCGATCCTGGTCACTGGAGCTGTAAGGCTGCAACTCTACCAGCTATGCTATTGTGCCTCAGTTGTTACTTCCTTTAGTTCACACTCACTTATTTCTACTTTTCTCTTCGACATAAATCATGATAATCAACATTATTTCGAATAAAAGGCCACATTGATTTTACCAGATTATGCAGCCCAGTGGTATGAATATTGATTTCTCTAACTTCAAGTAACCCCAGCATTCCCTCTCTCTATCCCTCCCCCACCCAAGTCACACCAGCTTCTCGTTTTCACCAGCACACAGCTAACAACGGCCCGTTTCTTTTATCATCGTTACTTTTTTGCATATCTTTCATTCATTGTTCTTTATCTCTCTACATCATCGTCTATATTTCCCTTTCCCCTAACTAGTCTGAAGAAGGGTCTCGACCCAAAACGTCACCCATTCCTTCTCTCCAGAGATGCTGCCTGTCCTGTTAAGTTACTCCAGCTTTTTGTGTCTATCTTCTTGCCAGATTATGTAACAGATTACATGGAAAAAATTGGGAAGAGATCCCAAACTCTGGAACTCTAAAAAATACCAGAGAAATGATCCAGAACAATTCATCACAATGATTCTTAAATCTGTGTTATATACAAAGTATGAATCCTTCATAAATAAAACTTCTTAATATCTTCAGTTGGAGTTTAAGCCATTGAATCGTGTCTGATTTATAATTTAATATTTATTAAGATTTGCTAAATGTAGGGACAAGAAACTGCAGATTCTAGTTTACAAATAAATAAATAAAGTGCTGGAGTAACTCAGTGGGTCAGGCAGCATCTCTGGAGAACATGGATAGGTGACGGTTCGGGCTGGGATCATTCTCCAGTCTGATTGTGGGGGGGGGGGGGAGAAAGCTAGAAGAGAGGAAGGGCAAGACAAAGCCTGGCAAGTAATAGGTGGATACAGGTGATAGGCAGATGGTTGGGCAAAGGCCAGAGGATGAAAAGACAGAAAGTGTGAGACAAAATGATTGAAGAGTTACAGATTGTGAAGCTAGAGGAAGTAATGTAGGTGAAATAGAAGGGGGTGGGGAGAGGAGAAATACTGAGTCCAAAGGGGGTGGGGCACAGGGTAGAAAGGAGTGGAAAGAAAGGGCGGGGAGGGGGGGGGTCGGGGTAGAAGGGGGAGGAGGGATTTGTAGTTATCTAGAATTGGAGAATTCAGTGTTTATTGTGTTGGGTTGTAAACTACCCAAGTGAAATATGAGGTGTTGTTCCTCCAGTTTATGTCTGGCATCACTCTGGCAATGCAGGGGGCCCAGGACAGAAAGGTCTGTATGGGAATAGGAAGAATTAAAATCGTTAGCTACTGGAAGATCCATTAGGCCTTCGTGGACTGAGCACAGGTGTACGGCAAAATGGTCTCCAAGTCTACGCTTGGTCTCACTGATGTACAGGAAGCCACGTGGGGAACACCAGATACAGTAGATGAGATTAGAGGAGCTGCATGTGAACCTCTGTCTCACCTGGAAGGACTGCTGGGGTCCCTGAATGGAAATGAGGGAGAAGGTATAAGGACAGGTCTTACATCTCCTGCGGTTGTGGGGGAAAGTACTTGGGGAAAGGGTGATTTAAGTGGGAAGGGATGAATAAACCAAGGAGTCGCAGAGCCAGTGGTCTCTGGAGAAGGCAGAAAGGGATGGGGATGGGAAGATGTGACTGGTGGTGGGATCGCTTTGAAGGCAACAGAACTGTTGGAGAATGATGTGTTGGATCCGAAGGCTGATGGGGTGAAAGGTGAGGACCAGGGGAACTCTATCCTAAATTGCATCTGGGGGGAGGGAGACGAGAGTAGAACAATGGGACACAGAGGAGATGTGAGTGAGGGAACCATCTACAACACCAGAGGGAGAAACCACATTTACTAAAGAAAGAGGACATCTCAGATGTCCAAGAATTGAAAGCCTCATCTTGGGAGCAGATGCGGCAGAGTTGGAGAAACAGAGAGTAGATTTGCCAAAAACATTTTACAGAGGGAAAAAAATCTTTCCCAACTATGATAGGTTTTATTGCCAAGTAACTCATCAAGTTAGTAATGCATTCATGGTGGATGGAATAACATATTTTTAGTTTTGTTTAGTTCAGAGACACGCCCTTCGGCCTACTGAGTCCACGCTGACCAGAGATCCAAGCACATTAATGCTATCCTGCACACACGAGGGGCAATTTACAGTTATACCAAGCCAATTAACCTACAAACCTGTACATCTTTCGAGAGTGGGAAAAAAACCACGCAGGTCACGGGGAGAATGTACAAACTCCATACAGACAGCTCCCGTAGTCAGGCTCAAACCAGGGTCTCTGGCACTATAAGGCAGCCACTACCACTGTGCCACCCTGCCACCCTCTCTTTGGATTACAATTTGGTAGCATAGCAGAACAAAACAGAAACAGATATTCCCCAAAATAACATTATCCCTCCTATTTAACTTGAGAAATCTATCATTTACAATTATTCTTCCCCCCAGCATTATGGAATGTTTAGAGAGTATGCTTCCAGTTATTATTATCATCATGCACATTTGGTATTTCCCCGTACCTCAATCATCTCACCTCTGAGGATAATTTATCGCAAGTTATGCAAAGGAAGAACATAATCAGGCCAGTGAATTGCTTGCGATTTTTACATATTTTGGATTGCTGGGGCTTTGATCTGTTTGCTGGGATTACCTTTGTGCATGAAATTAATGTTGTTCCTAAATGAAATACCAAAAGATGGTTTGAAACGGAGGGGAGTAGCATTCAGGCATAAATTCTCGTAAAAAGGGCATCACCATTTTAAACTCCGGAAGACCACTGACTCGAATAATGTGATTAATTAGAACTGGATAAATGTGCAATAGAACAAACATCTGCATCAATCCCTTCTATTTCTCACAGCAGTGTAATTACAAATACTGGCATAAATGTCATGGCTATTAAACAAGTGCTGACAGGCAATAATCTTCTTTGTGGATGTCATGTACTTGGTATTGCCAGAAATATTTTTGGTAATCATAATAATGGTGTGCAAGGTCTTAAAATTACAGTAGTTCATTCTATGCTTTTCTGTACTGTGGAGATTAATAAGATTTTGATGAGAGGCATAAATAAGTTTTAAAAAGCAAGCGTTCTGAAAAGAGCAGCCTCCTTAATTGCAGCTGACCTATTTTCAAAAAGAAACAGAATTATCTTCACAAAACAGGAACGAATATGGGAAGAACTCAGCAGGTCAAGCAGCATCTGTGGAGGCTAAAGGCGTAAACTCGATATTTCGGGTGGAGCGCCTGCCTCAGTCGTCAGTCCTTATGCAGAGTTTTGACCTGAAATATCAACTTACACATTTTGCCTCCATAGATGCCGCTTGTCCCTCTGAGTTATTCCACCATTCTGTTGTTTGCTCTTGATTCCCAGTATCTGCATGCCTTGTCTCCAGAATCATGTGTTCACTAGACTTTTATCATTAAATTGCTATTCAGCAATTGTTGCAATTGTTGCAACCAAAATTGAATTTTAAGTTAAAACTGTTGTTTTAGTTGTGTGTCCTGTTTGTTTAGAAAAATAATCAAATTAATAAAAGCAAATTTAAAATAGAATCAGAAACATTGTCCTCTCCTTTGCTTTTTCCACATCTACTTCATTCAGTGGAGCCATGAAACTGCCATTTTATTGCTGGCATTTTAGTCTCTTTGTACCATTTATTGCAACTTGGTATACAAGACCAATCAGTATTTTCACTAACCCGAAACCTACAGATTCACAAGGTAGCAATAGAATAAACATCTACATTCATATTCACATTACAACAAATTGATGTCAAAACATACTAATAAGGAAACAAGGAAAATTCAAAACAGTTAAAAGCAGTCGACCCCAGTGAAGCTTTTATTTTCTGCAAAAATGTCTTTTCTTTTATGAAAGTCCCTCATATTTCTGACATTATAAACTTCAAGAATTAATTAAAATAATTAATAAATAAATTTAATAAATCAATAAATTGATAAATACATTGATACATTTAATAAATTGATTCAAGAATAAATTAAAGCGCAGCGGTAGAGTTGTTGCCTTACAGCACCAGTGACCCAAGTTTGATCCTGACTACGGGTGCTGTCTGTATGGAGTTTGTACCTTCTTCCCGTGACCTGCGTAGGTTTTCCGTGGTTTTCTATGGGTGCTCCGGTTTGCTCCCACACTCCAAATGCGTATAAGTTTGTAGGATAATTGGCTTTGGTAAAATTGTAAATTACCGAGTGTGTGTAGGATAGTGTTAGTGGACGGGGATCGCTGGTCGTCGCGGTCTTGGTGGGTTGAAGGGCCCGTTTCCACGTTGTATCTCTAAAGAGTAGGAATAAACGGGTCCTTTTCGGAATGGCAGGCAGTGACTAGTGGGGTACCGCAAGGCTCAGTGCTGGGACCCCAGTTATTTACAGTGTATATTAATGATTTGGACGAGGGAATTGAATGCAACATCTCTAAGTTTGCGGATGACACGAAGCTGGGTGGCAGTGTTAGCTGCGAGGAGGATGCTAGGAGGCTGCAGAGTGACTTGGATAGATTAGGCGAGTGGGCAAATGCATGGCAGATGCAATATAATGTGGATAAATGTGAGGTTATCCACTTTGGCGGCAAGAACAGGAAAGCAGAGTATTACCTGAATGGTGACCGATTGGGAGAAGGGGAGATGCAACGTGACCTGGGTGTCATGGTGCACCAGTCATTGAAAGCAAGCATGCAGGTGCAGCAGGCAGTGAAGAAAGCGAATGGTATGTTGGCATTCATAGCAAGAGGATTTGAATTTAGGAGCAGGGAGGTTCTGCTGCAGTTGTACAGGGCCTTGGTGAGACCGCACCTGGAGTATTGTGTGCAGTTTTGGTCTCCTAACCTGAGGAAAGACGTTCTTGCCTTAGAGGGAGTACAGAGAAGGTTCACCAGATTGATCCCTGGGATGGCGGGACTTACATATGAGGAAAGACTAGATAGACTGGGCTTGTACTCGCTGGAATTTAGAAGACTGAGGGGGGATCTTATAGAAACATATAAAATTCTTAAGGGGTTGGAGAGGCTAGATGCGGGAAGATTGCTCCCGATGTTGGGGGAGTCCAGAACCAGGGATCACAGCTTAAGGATAAGGGGGAAGTCTTTTAGGACCGAGATGAGAAAACATTTCTTCACACAGAGAGTGGTGAGTCTGTGGAATTCTCTGCCACAGAAGGTAGTTGAGGCCAGTTCATTGGCTATATTTAAGAGGGAGTTAGATGTGGCCCTTTTTGCTAAAGGGATCAGGGGGTATGGAGAGAAGGCAGGTACAGGCTACTGAGCTGAATGATCAGCCATGATCATATTGAATGGCGGTGCAGGCTCGAAGGGCCGAATGGCCTACTCCTGCACCTATTTTCTATGTTTCTATGTTTCTATGTTTCTAAACTAAACAAAAAAACTAAATTCTGAATATATATACTTTTCCTTTAGTAAATGTGTACCATATTCCTACCATTTCTTCTACCTTCCTTATTGAAGTACCCAACCTATTCTCTCCTTTTAGTCAATGTGTCCGTGTCTTATCGTGGCGTTATTTTGTGTGCCTTAGAGTCAAAGGTCCATAGATTCAAGCCTTAGTCCAGGATGTGAACACATAAGTCTGCCGTTACAGGAACATAACACGTTGCTGAGGTGCTATCTTTCACATGAAAGTTTTTATCATGTTTCCTGTTTAGACAAAGCACATGGTAATACTCAGCACTGGGGAATTTGGCTCTTTTGTTTTTTGCACAGAGTGTTTTGTTTTATTTATTGAACAATTTTATCTTTGTTTATTATATTATCTATTGAGTACAGCGTTTATAAAAGCTGTTGTGCTGCTGCAAGAAAGAATGTCATTGTTCCGTTTCGGTACACAAGACCATAGACTTTCTCTTGACTTTCATTTGACTCTTGTGGTAAAAGCAGGTGGCATTGTTGGTGTCGCTACCTGTTCCTCAGTCAAAAAAATACATGAGATAGTAATTTAGAACATAGAAAATAGGTGCAGAGTAGGCCATTCGGCCCTTTGAGTCAGCACTGCCATTCAATATGATCATGGCTGATCATCCAAAATCAGTACCTTGTTCCTGCTTTCTCCCCATATCCCTTGATTCCGTTAGCCCTAAGAGATATATCTAACTCTCTCTTGGATACATCCAGTGAATTGACCTCCACTGCCTTCTGTGGCAGAGAATTCCACAGATTCACAAATCTCTGGGTGTTTTTCCTCATCTCAGTCCTAAATGGCCTACCCCTTATTCTTAAACTGTGACCCCTGGTTCTGGACTCCCCCAACATCGGGAACACCTTTCCTGAATCTGGCCTGTCTAATCCCTTAAGAATTTTATATGTTTCTATAAGATCCCCACTCATCCTTCTAAATTCCATTGAATATAACCCCAATTGATCCAATCTTTAATCGAAGCTCAGTCGATCCATTCTATCGACCTTGTTGTGCACAAAGTTGCCATCAGTCAAGCTCTCTTAGGTTAGTTACTTCAAAATTATGGAGTTTCCAACAATATATTTTCAAGACTACCACTAAAACTACAAGTGAGAATTGGTAACAGAAAAGTTAAGTGTAATGTAGGCAACACAACAGTTACTTTGAGGAAAATATCATGGAACGGTAGCATTAGTAACTAATGAATTAAAACATCTTGCGTGGAGTGTGGCACAGCATGATGGTATTTATAAAGCTGTACAATGTAGAGGCATAAAATGCTGGAGTAACTCAGCGGGACAGGCAGCATCTCTGGAGAGAAGGAATGGGTGACGTTTTGGGTCGAGACTCTTCTTCAGACTGAGAGTCAGGGGAGAGGGAACATCATCCATTCCATCTATCCAGAGATGCTGCCTGAATTACTCCAGTATTTTGTGTCTATCTTCGGTGGAAAACCAGCATCTGCAGTTCCTTCCTACACTGTAGAGGCATGATGCACTGCATTAAAGATTAGTGGTGGTATTACCTCGCTGATATTAGTGTTAATGAACAAGTCGCAACTTAATATCAGCTTGTTGGATTTGGTACCTCATTATGCTGTGCCTGATAAAATGTATTAAATATGTAAAGCATTCTAGCAGGATGGAGGATAGAACTGGTTCAAACGTGTGCAATCGTTGGTGACTCAGGAAAATAATCCCCCAAATTTAAGTTTTGTGTTAGTATTGGATCGTCCACATATCTGGCAAAATAATGTGAACCACTGTTTCTTTGGACTAGGGTTTCCGACAGTCTCATATTGACTGGGATGTCTCCTATTTAAAACATAAATTGGCTGCCTTGTACAAGATCAGTTACTTAATGGAGCTTGTAATGGGTTGGACTTATTTGCCTTGCTGGAAAGCATTCTGGAGATATATGGAAATTCCCGCTGCGAGGACCATTGCAAGATTAGCTACTCTAAGGTTTAACTGACCCTTATACAGCCTACAGTAGGTCAAGTCTGGCCTAGAAATGCAAGCAATATTTTGCATTCACAGATGAGCAGCAATGTGGAAATTAAAGGAGAACATACCTTGGAGCAAGCAGTGCCCTTCCAACGGGTACTTTCGAAAACTGTAGGGAGGAATTATTTATGGTGAGGGATAACAAGCCTTGCTAGAATAACTTTGACCACACATTAGGCCTTTCCCCCAATCCAGACAGCTTCTACGATCTCTTATCTGACTGTGCAAGAGGAGTAAGTGTAAGCAAGGAGAGCAGGGTGGAAGCGTGAGTGAGAGGCAGGAAAAAGAGTGAAGACAGGGAGGAAATAGCGAGAGGACAGAGAGTGGTGGGGGAATGTGAGAGGGAAGCAGAGGAAGCAAAAGAAATGGAAGGAGTATCAATAGACAATAGGTGCAGGAGGAGGCCATTCGGCCCTTCGAGCCAGCACCGCCATTCAATGTGATCATGGCTGATCATTCTCAATCAGTACCCCGTTCCTGCCTTCTCCCCATACCTCCTGACTCCGCTATCCTTAAGAGCTCTATCTAGCTCTCACTTGAATGCATTCAGAGAATTGGCCTCAACTGCCTTCCACAGAGGCAGAGAATTCCACAGATTCACAACTCTCTGACTGAAAGCGTTTTTCCTCATCTCAGTTCTAAATGGCCTACCCCTTATTCTTAAACTGTGGCCCCTTGTTCTGGACTCCCCCAACATTGGGAACATGTTTCCTGCCTCTAACGTGTCCAACCCCTTAATAATCTTATACGTTTCGATAAGATCTCCTCTTATCCTTCTAAATTCCAGTGTATACAAGCCTAGTCGCTCCAGTCTTTCAACATATGATAGTCCCGCCATTCCGGGAATTAACCTAGTAAATCTACGCTGCACGCCCTCAATAGCAAGAATATCCTTCCTCAAATTTGGAGACCAAAACTGCACACAGTACTCCAGGTGCGGTCTCACTAGGGCACTGTACAACTGCAGAAGGACCTCTTTGCTCCTATACTCAACTCCTCTTGTTATGAAGGCCAACATTCCATTGGCTTTCTTCACTGCCTGCTGTCCTTGCATGCTTCCTTTCAGTGACTGATGCACTAGGACACCCAGATCTCGTTGTCCGTCCCCTGTTCCTAACTTGACACCATTCAGATAATACTCTGCTTCCTATTCTTACACTTCACACTTATAACCTCACACTTATCCACATTAAACTGCATCTGCCATACATCCGCCCACTCACACAACCTGTCCAAGTCACCCTGCAACCTCATAGCATCTTCCTCACACTACCACCCAGCTTTGTATCATCTGCAAATTTGCTAATGGTACTTTTAATCCCTTCATCCAAGTCATTAATGTATATTGTAAATAGCTGTGGTCCCAGCATCGAGCCTTGCGGTACCCCACTAGTTACTGCCTGCTATTCTGAAAGGGACCCATTTATCCCCACTCTTAGCTTTCTGTCTGTCAACCAATTTTCTATCCATGTCAGTACCCTACCTCCAATACTATGTGCTTTAATTTTGCCCACTAATCTCCTATGTGGAACCTTGTCAAAGGCTTTCTGAAAGTCAAGGTACACCACATCCACCGGCTCACCCCTGTCAATTTTCCTAGTTACATCCTCAAAGAATTCCAGAAGATTAGTCAAGCATGATTTCCCCTTCGTAAATCCATGCTGACTCGGAACAATCCTGTTACTACTATCCAAATGCTCCACAATTTCGTCTTTTATAATTGACTCCAGCATCGATTTATCAGAGGTTGAGTGTGTCAGAGGTTATGGGGAGAAGGCAGGAGAATGGGGTTAGGAGGGTGAGATAGATCAGCCATGATTGAATGGTGGAGAAGACTTGATGGGCCAAATGGCCTAATTCTGCTACTAGCACTTGATCTTATGAATCATCCTTTATTGCACAGAATGTCCCCACGCACATATGTGAAGCTGGTTATCGCTCACAATACACCTATCTCCAGATACAGTTTTCCCAACCTGGGTAGCTGACCTCTGAATCTTAATTCCTGAGCCAAACAGTATTTGTCTTGGAGTCACTTAACAACACAATGTGCAGTCAGCGACAAAATAAATTGAAAATTATCTTGCAATGATCTTCCCAGTGGGAATTTCCAAATATCGTCAGGTTGATTTCTAGCAAGGCAAAAGACATGCCACTCATAACCAGCAAGTCTGAAGAAGTGTCTCGATCCGAAATGTCACCCATTCCTTTTCTCCAGAAATGAGTCACTCCAGCTTTTTGTGTCTATCTTGAGAACACATCAGTTCTTTATTTGCGATGACAGCCTTGGTTTAAGTCCCCTTCTTATCCATTCCCTCACCCTGCAGCCCGCCACATTCATTGATCATCTATGCTTAGACAAAAAATGCTGGAGTAACTCAGCGGGACTGAGATCATCTCGGGAGAGAAGGAATGGGTGATGTTTAGGGTCGAGACCCTTCTTCAGACTTGGCTTCTGTTCTGCTTGATAATCCAAGTGCCTGGAATCAGGAGGTTGCTGCCTGTTAGTATTTTAACAAAGCCCGGGTCTCAGAAAGGCACCGCTTCCTCCTGTTTAAACAGTAGTCTGTGCCAATACTTTACCCCAGACAGTTACTCTAAAAAATACAATTGACCATAGAAAGTAAAAATGTAATGCATAGAAATAAATGAAACTGATGCACAGGAAAAGCCAGCTGGATCATCAAATCTCTCCAACACCATGATGGTTCGAACATCACTTTTAAACATTTATTCTTGGCATCCTACCCCCGAACACCTTACAGTGCCAGAGACCCGGGTTCGATCCTGACTACAGGTGCTGTCTGTATGGAGTTTGTAGGTTATTCCCATGACCCACATGGGTTTTCCGAGCTCCGATTTCCTTGTACACTCCAAAGACCTACAGGTTTATAGGGTAATTGACATTTTAAAATTGTAAATTTTACCCTAGTGTGTGTGGGATAGTGTTAGTGTTCGTGTGAGGGGATCGTTGGTCGGCATGGACACAGTGGGTCAAAGGGCCTGTTTCCGTGCTGCATCTCTAAACTAAACATAATTTGCAAGAGTGCTGGAGAAATCTTGCTTGCCCATTTACTGTCTCAAATAATGTTGCATGTACAGGTAATAAAATGAGGATACAACATATATATATTTTTTAAAATAACAAATAAGCAAGGGAATGAAGATATCACCCTGGAGAGTCATATTTGCACTGTGAATGGATGCATGAGACTGTCTTTGATTCATCCTGTCACAGGGTTAAAAATAGCACTGACGCAACTGTAAGGTTGACTGATTCCAAAGAACAAAATGAAAAGGAAAGAGAATCAGAAAGAAGGATTAAGAGGATTGTCTAAAAACAAGAGAAGGATTGTTAATTGATATGCAATGGACGTAAAGCCCTTGAATTTTCAGTTAGGCACCTGCTGAAGAAATTAAATATTTTAATTTGGATTTCTGCAGACTGTGCATAATTGCACAAATTCCTTTCACTTGTGCTCTATTATTTAGCATTGCATTATATTTGCTTTGATTTGTAATCTTTTAACATTGAAGAGCACAGCAAACTATAAAACTACAGTAAAACTCAGATAATCCAATGGCTTCAGAAATTTGGATAATGCGACATCTGGCTCACCAGGTGATTTGTGCGTGAGTCCATTCCATTCATCAGGGCCACAGTACATGAACACTCAAGGGCCCCTAGATCTTGTGTCCCCTTTAAAGTTATCTATTTCACTAGAAAATGTATTAAAAGTGTTTAATCATTTAAAAAATATAATTGAAAATGTGTGAGGTTATTACGATCTATAACATCGCAATAGCCTGAAAAATCCGGCACTATCAAATTCCCAAGCTTGCCGGATTATCAGTTGTGCTCTATTGCAGTTTAGAGTTTAGGGAGGTATATCGCGGAAACATGCCCTTCGGCCCATCGTGCCCGTGCGACCAGCGATCCCACTTACACTAGCAAACATTACACACTCGGGACAATTTATAATTTTTACGGGATCCGATTAACATACAAACCGGTAAGTCTTTGGAGTGTGGGAAGAAACCAGATCACCCGGGGAAAACCCACGTGGTCACGGGAAGAACGTGCAAACTCCATACAGAAAGCACCCGTAGTCAGGATTGAACCCGGGTCTCTGGCGCTATAAGGCAGCAACTCTACTGCTGCACCACCGTGCCGCCCCAAATTAACAGGCATAACATTCCCCAAATTAGTACTGTACATCTGCATCAAAGAAAAAGGTGCAAATTAGTTTTTCTCTCTCGTGGGTCTCATTTTTTTCTGCATTTTCATGTGATGCAGGGCAAATTCACTTTCTCACTTTTCATATAGTAGTAAGGAATGCCAAATGTAGGTACAAATTACCTCAGAAACATTTACCAAGACTAAATCTGCATTGTAATATCTATAAAAATGGTAAATCAAAATTTTAGCACAAAAAAAGGGAATCTGTAGTGGGAATTCTAAAAAGTTAAATTCTGTGTTATAATGATTTCTCCATGTTGTTGAAGTTTTGGCTTCACGTACTATTTTGGTAAATAAATTATTTATTCTGCTACCTGCCAAACCAGCTATTAAGATTAATATGTATTGACTCACTTCTGTTCTCAATTTGTAGCTAGAGGATAATTAATGTAAAGAATATATTTGGTTAAATGCCAATTCTTATACCCTGCTGTACTCGGTCAATGATAGGTATATTAAAAATATTATTTTATTGATACATTGACATATGATGACTTGCATTGAAGCATATTTCAGGGCCAGTTTATAAATGAGACATATTTCAAAATTTGTTTTGGATGATCATCTAATAGCATCACATTTTTTTTTTCAATTCTCAAAAATTGCTGCACTCCCTCAGTTTTGTGCCAACATGTCAAACAATGTAATAAGATTGGATTTCCTGGTTGATTCTTTAGCCTTTTAGCCTTTAGCCTTTTGTGTGCCCTTATCCTAGTCAACCTTGCCCCAAGCCTCTTCTTGTCTTCTGCCTTCTGGCCTATTCATCCACTAGCTTCCAAAGCTTGGATCCCACTGGTTTGCCACCTCCATCCTTCTCTGCCAGTCCTGCTTAAGTTTTACCTTTGCCGCCCAGTTTAGCAAATCTCTTTTATCAGCGGTCAAAAATGCCCACTTTAACCCAACTTCATTGTAAAACAGCACGTGCTTTGAACACACCTTGTGTAATATCACTGGAACTCAGTTGATATTTAGAAAGAAAGACATACACTAGCCAAATTTTTGTTAACATCACATTTAAATTGATTGAAATGTCAAAGGCTAGTAAATTTGTAAGTAGAGATTTCATAGCATGTCCAGTATACACATCAGACCCAGTACATTTCAGTTTTACATCACAAATGTTAAAGAAGTAAAGAAACAAAAGTTGGTGTCATTTGGCAAATACAAAATGATCAATTAAGTGGAATTACCTTCACTGTTATAAGAAACAAGATACTGAATTTCTTTTTTTAGTCTTAGTTTAGAGATACACCATGGAAACAGGCCCTCTGGCCCACCGAGTCCGCGCCGACCAGCGATCCCCGCACACTAACACTATCCTACACACTCTAGGGACAATTTACAATTTTACCAAGCCAATGAGCCTACAAATCTGCATGTCTTTGGAGTGTGGGAGAAAATCGGAGCTCCCAGAGAAAACCCACACAGGTCTCTGGCGCAGTAAGGCAGCAACTCTACTGCTGCACCTTGAAATACCTTGCAAAGGTATTTCAAGGTTTTTTTTTTTTATTTCAAAGGAGCACTTTAAACTAGTAATCCAAATTGGGAGCAGAAAAACAAACTTTTCATGATACACAATAAATGATCATTAATGAAAGACTTACCTACTTTACCAGACTAACAAAACAGGCAATTTGTTGGTTAACACTGACACAATGTGTGTTACTCCTGCACAGAGATACAAAGCATTATTGAAAGAGAAAGAAAGCGAGAGATTTATTCAACTACAAACCGGCATACTCTTAAATTATTTTTATGTCAATATTTCTGAACAACAGTAAGCATTTACTCAGGAAATTGTACTTTAGCTGCCAAACATTAATAGGATGCAATAAAATATAAACTGATCAGGGTGTGCAGACAAATTTAATACTCATTATAGCAAATGACATTCATGGTATTTGAGTATTTTATTGTACGTCTTTAGCAATTTATTTTCTATTGATTTTTTTCCTACATGAATCATTATTATTAATGGAATTATTTATACTTTGTCTCAGCATGAGAGTAAAGATGAATTGGTATCAAATTAAACTTCCTTGACTACAAATTCACAAGAGTAGAATTATGGAGAGCCTTAAGCTTCAGACTTAGGAAACATAGAAACATAAGACACAGGAATAGAAGTAGGCTATTCGGCCTTTCAAGCTTGTCCACCATTCAACACAAACATAACTGATCATTCACTTTGGTAAACCATTCTCACCATTCCCCCATTTCTGTTTCTTTTCACTTTTCCTCTTTAAGAAATAAGAATTGTATTAAGCATCAAGAAATAAGACTTGAATCCATTTTTGACTGGTTTGAGATGACCAAAAGAATCAGCTAGATCATCATTATCATTTCATCATCAATATCTGTCTCTGCATTTCTGAAGATATGGAAAACAATCCACATCGTCCAGGGTCACACTGTAGGGCTTTATTTTCAGAGAGTAGTTTTGTACAGATGTGACAGGACGATAGAGGATTTTTCTTTTGCCAATTTTAAACGTAAGGCCAATTGTCTTATTTGTTTCAGTACACTAGTTGACAATGGTTTTAAGATCGACCTCAATAGGTGTACTGTACTTTGTTGGGTAAAGTTGAGATGAACTTGGTTCTGGAGTAGAGCTGACATAGGTTGAACAGATGCTAATCATCCTATTGATTAACTACACTCAAGTAAGAAACGTGTGGATGATGAGATGCAACATTGCAGCCAAAAAGATTGAGAAATGAAGGGGTCATGGGATAACTTAGATTTGGACTTTAGGCTTTAGAGATACAATGTGGAAACAAGCCCTTCAGCCGATTGAGTCAGCACTGACCAGCGATCACCCCGTACACTAACACTATCCTACACACTAGGGACAATTTACAATGTACAGAAACCAATTACAGTACGTCTTTGGAGTGTGGGAGGAAACACATGCATTCACAGGGAGAACGTACAAACTCCCTACAGACAGCACCCTTCGTCTCGATCGATCCCGGGTCTGTGATGCTATAAGCTTTTTTGCTTGTCACAAACCTTCATTGAGAATGGGTCTTTATATCGGCCAGCTATATAAGATCACGGAGTCACAAGAAACTGGACTACTGAACAAAACACAAAGTACTGGAGTAACTCAACAGGTCAGGCAGCATCTGTGGAGGGAATGAATAGATAATGTTTTGGGTTGGCATACTTCTTCAGACTGACTGTAATATGAGTTAAGATGGGAGCAGGACCAGACCTGACAAGTCATAAACCAGCACCTGCAGTTCTTTCCTGCACAAGACCTGGCAAGTAAAGAGTGTCCCCTCCCATTCCACTTCCACTTTTATCCATCCCTCTGGCTTCACATTTCACTCATTTCCTCTCCTTATCTAACACCCTTTTGTCTTCCTTTCATCTCTAGCCTTTGTCACCATCTGCCAACCAAACCCTCCTTATCTGTATAGGAAGGAACTGCAGATGCTGGTTTAAACCAAAGATAGACACAAAAAGCTGGAGTAACTCAGCAGGACAGGCAGCATCTCTGGAGAGAAGGAATGGGTCTCAATGAGACAGTCATCTGAAGAAGGGTCTCGACCCAAAACGTCAACTATTCCTTCAGAGATGCTGCATGTCCCACTGAGTTACTCTAGCCTTTTGTGTCTATCCTCCTTATCTGTATCCATCTCTTAAGGATAGCGGAGTCAGGGGGTATGGGGAGAAGGCAGGAACGGGGTACTGATCGAGAATGATCAGCCATGATCACATTGAATGGTGGTGCAGGCTCGAAGGGCCGAATGGCCTCCTCCTGCACCTATTGTGTATTATTGTCTAAAATGGCAATCTTGGTGGGCAGACAGATTTCAGGAATATGTTGCACAATTCCTGTCAATTTAGTTCAGTTTAGTTTAGAGATAGAGTGCGTAAACAGGCCCTTCGGCCCACCAAGTCCGTGCCGACCAGCAATCCCTACACATTAACACTATTATACACACACTCGGACAATTTTCTTTCACACATACACCAAACAATTAACCTACACACCTGTACATCTTTGGAGAGTGGGAGGAAACCGAAGATCTCGGAGAAAACCCACGTGGTCACGGGGAGAACATACAAACTCTGTACAAACAGCATCCATAGTTGGATCGAACCCGGGTCTCCGGTGCTGCAAGCACTGTAAGGCTGCAACTCGACCACTGCGCCACCATGCCGCCCTTGATTAACAGCCAAAGATTTTTATGAGGGCAAAATAGGCCCCATTTAGTGTTTGATGCTGCTCCCAACATTTCTTTTGGAATTGTTGAGTGAATTTATCTAACAATTGAGAAACTGTAGTTGCAGCTTGTAACAAAAAAAAGTGAAGCAGAAATATGATAACTTCCACCATTTTGTGCAAAGCAAATTGTTACTAGGAGGGTAATTCATAAACTATTTCAAACGACGGAAAAATGGTGAGGAAGGAACTCCAGATGCTGGTTTAAACCAAAGATAGACACAAAAAGGTGGAGTAACTCAGCGGGTCAGACAGCATCTCTGGAGAAAAGGAATAGGTGACCTTTTGGGTCAAGATCCTTCTTCAGACTGAGAGTCAGGGGAAAGGGAAACGAGAGATAGATGGTGAACTAGAGAGATATAGAACGAATGAATGAAAGATATGCCAAAAAGTAACGATAATCAAGGAAACAATGGAACCATTTTGTCTTTTTTTTTCCCTTCTTAGGGGGTCTATGAAGAATATGAAGCAGAGGCATGAAGCACAAGATGACCAAGAATATAAAAAGAAAAATTGGTATAAACCAATTTCTGTAATTGTCTTCTATTGATCCAATGATTCCTTAACTTTTTTGTTATTTTCTTATGCAGTGTAAAAGAATCCTTTGTTAGTCATACTGTTGTCATAAAATGTTATCTGCCGTGGCTCATTTTATTGAATTCCTCCTACTGAAATGAGACCTTGACTTTGTAGAGATTACATTGTTTGTGAACTGTTTCTACGTATGATATCATGTGTTTAAGAAAGACAAATATTAATATTAACTTCAAGTTTGAACTTCAAATTAAATAGCTATCTTGCTGTACATTGCTTGTTTGTGACCAAGTATTTCATATTGACTAATTTTTTATACATTGTTGAATGTTGTTTTATTGTAACCACCAAATAGGAACTAAGTAGAATCTTTATTATATTGAATTGTGGTATAAATGTGTCCAGGTGAGTCGCAAACCAAACAAATATAAGAGGATATGTTTTTGTGTTGATAAGATTGCCCACCTGTAAATAAAGTGATAGAATTACACTTACAGAATACAGAGTTTTATTTGTCATTCGATACCGAGGTACCGAACGAAATTACATTTCCAGCAGTCACACAAAAAAAAAGAACACAAGACACATAACCCCAACACAAACATCCATCACAGTGACTCCAAACACCCCCTCACTGTGATGGAGGCAACAAAACTTCCGCCCTCTTCCCCACGCCCACGGACAGACAGCTCGTCCCCGACCGACCCGCACAGTCCCCGCAAGGGGATGGAAGTCCCTGCGGCCGAGCTGCACCGGGCGCTGAAACAGAAACTTAGTCTGTTTCTGCAATTTTTCTCTGGGATATAATGGGGGGGTTTTGTTGTTAGGGCGGCACGGTAGCGCAGCGGTAGAGTTGCTGCTTTACAGCGAATGCAGCGCCGGAGACTCAGGTTCGATCCTGACTACGGGTGCTGCACTGTAAGGAGTTTGTACGTTCTCCCCGTGACCTGCGTGGGTTTTCTCCGAGATCTTCGGTTTCCTCCCACACTCCAAAGACGTACAGGTATGTCGGTTAATTGGCTGGGTAAATGTAAAAATTGTCCCTAGTGGGTATAGGATAGTGTTAATGTACGGGGATCGCTGGGCGGCACGGACTTGGAGGGCCGAAAAGGCCTGTTTCCGGCTGTATATATATGATATATGATATGATATGAATTACATATAATTTGGGCAGCACGGAGGTGTAGCAGTAAAGCTGCTGCCTTACAGTGCCAGAGACCCAGGTTCGATCCTGACTACGGGCGTTGTCTGTACAGAGTTTGTACCTGCGAGGGTTTTCTCCGGGAGCTCCACATTCCTCCAAAGACGTACAGGTTCATAGGCAAAATTGGCTTGGTAAAATTGTAAATTGTCCCTAGTGTGTTTAGGATAGTGTTAGTGTGCGGGGATCGCTAGTCGACACGGACTTAGCAGGTCGAAGGGCCTGTTTCCATGCAGTATCTCTAAACTAAACTAAACTAAAACTAAGGTAGACACGCAATGCTGGAGTAACTCAGCGGGTTATGCAGCATCGCGGGAGAGAAGTGAATGGGTGGCGTATCGGGTCGAGACCCTTCTTCAGACTGATGTCAGGAGAGGGGGTGGGACAAAGATAGGATGTAGATGGAGACAGGAAGACTAGTGGGAGAATTGGGAAGGGTGGAGAGAGGGAAAGCAGGGACTATCTGAAGTTGGAGAAGTCAATGTTCATACCACTGGGTTGCAAACTACCCAAGCAAAATATGAGGTGCTGTTCCTCCATATTGCGCTGGGTCTCACTCTGACAATGGAGGAGGCCCAGGCCAGAAAGGTCAGATTGGGAATGGGAGGAGGAGTTGAAGTGCTGAGCCACCAGGAGATCAGATTGGTTAAGATGGACTGAGCGGAGGTATTCAGCGAAATGATCGCTGAGCCTGCGCATGATCTCACCAATGTAGAGAAGTTGACATCTGGAACAGTGGATACAATAGATGAGGTTGGAGGAGGTGCAGGTGAACCTCCCTCCCTGGAAAGACTGTTTGGGTCCTTGGATGGAGACGAGGGGGGAGGTAAAGGGACAGGTGTTGCATCTCCTGCAGTTGCAGGGGAAAGTACCAGAGGGGTGGGGTGGTTTAGGTGGGAAGGAACGAGTGGACCAGGGAGTTTCGTAGAGAACGGTCTCTGCGGAAAGCAGAAAGGGGTGGAGATGGGAAAAAATATTTTTTCCTAAACTAAAACCTTGGGATATTGCAATTCTAAAGTAGGGAAAAAACCCTTATTAACTGCTACATTGTAACAATGAGTGTTGATTGCTCTTTAAATCAAACTTTATTCTTGTACTAATTTCAAACTCAGTCAATTGTGAATTGCTGACACTGTTGGAGCAGCTTCTATGGTGAAATAGGTGCCTCATTGGTGGGTCTTGAGCAGAGAGACCTGATGGCACCGATCACCCCTTCAGGCAAAGCCCATGGTACCTGGACTAATCTTCAGCCTCACATCACTCTCAGCCCATATTCCCTTATGATTCACAGCTGCTGCTGCTGGTGTAGTCATCCTCACTGATTCTCTCTTTCCCCGCACCACAGATAAGCCCTTGTGCCTTTCTCCTGTTGGATCACAGCAACCTGGACATCTGGTTAATGCAAGCAAGGATGATGCAGAGAACTAAACATCACCACCCAATTTAACACTCCCATGGGTTTCGATTAGCGGTGGAATCTTGGTGAGGTGAGTCACCGGAAAATGAGGAGCTAACAGCAAGTGAAGGGGGAAGGGATTGCCCAGCTCCCAGCTCCCAGGAAACAACCTCATGTGCAAGTTTCACTGGAGGGACATCAGAGAAGCATTTCAAAGGGAGTGGCCACAACAGATGGCAGATGAGCATGCACAATATAATGCTTTGGGCTCTAAGTTAACCTGCCTGAATACATGCAAGCATTGCCAAGGAACACATAGACCACGCATCAGTAACCTTGCACAAAGTTTTCGGCAGTGCTTGGAGCTCACCATTTAAAGCGTTTATATGATTATCAACTTCATTTCAACATTTGGCAATGCAATCATAATGCAACTTCCGATGGAATCGGAAGCCTCAGCTACCTTTGCAGGTAAATCTGAAGCTGCCCATGATCTGGGTACAGCAGGAACAGAACAGACTTAGCTCATACAGTAGTGTACCCAAAACGTCACCCATCATTCCTTCTCTCCTGAGATGCTGCCTGACCCGCTGAGTTACTCCAGCATTTTGTGATACCTTCGCTCATACAGTATCAGCATGCTGCCAAACAAAACTCAGACTGGGGTCGGGATCCCAATATTCTAAAGGCCTAGAGGGTGTGACAGCAGCCCAGCAATCTGCCCTGCAACAGATTAGTGGAGCAGTCGATTCTTTCAGTGGAGCATGCATCTGAAAACTCCTGGACAGCTATCCCAGCATCTGCAAATCAAGAGTCAAGCGTGTTTTATTGTCATGTTTTATTGACAGGACAATAACATAAAGAATGATGTATCTGTGGAATTCATTGCTGCAGATGGCTGTGGAGGCCATCAATGCATATTTTTAAGGCAAATATTGACAGATTCTTGATTAATAAGGGTGTCATGGGTAATGGGGAATAGGAGAATAGGATTGAGAAAGAAAGATAGATCAGCCATGATTGAATAGCAGAGTGGACTTCATGTGCCAAATGGCCTAATTCTGCTCCTATAACTTATGAATTTATTCTTACAATAGATTTGTAAACATCATATTCAATATATAACAACAACCAAACAAAAAAAGAAGTTCAACAAATAATAAATCCAATATCGTGCAAAAGCAAAACAGAGCCCAAAAATCTTAGAGCAACCCTGAACATTGGGCTTGTCCCAGAGTGAAGCACAATAGCCAACATTTTCCAGTTATTGCATCAGATGAATCAAATGCTTGGTGTCAAGTCCATGCATCAAATTGACACCAGGCATTTGATGTATCTAATACAGTTTTCCTTTGGTAGTGTTTAATGGCTGTTCAACACGCCTCACAGCTGAGACTCGCTGTCATATATGCAAATTGCCACACCAAGCTCACAATCAAAATGATTCTTAGCACACTGGAAATTGACCACATAGTGCACCTTCTTTGATGTACTTCAGTTTCTAGGATGCCTTTTCTGTTTATGGCCTATCATTTTGCCAAGCATTTCACCAATGAATGTGGTTCATACCAAGCCTAATCCATATGGTATTCACTGTTATTGAATTAGAGCATGACTAGGTGAGCAGCTGTCCTTTTCAGACCAAGCCATTAAAAATCAGATGATGCCACATTCACTGACACTCAGCTACATCACATGGGCTTTTCAGTATTTTAAAATGCTAAATCTGCAATTCCATTTAAAATCGCATTCGTTTGCAAAGGGAGATAAAAGAAAAGGCACGTGCCTAAGCTGTCTGTACTGAATAACTCTACTAATCTCTTTTTTTTTACAAAACATTCTGCTTCACTAATCGCGGTTTATCAAGCTTCCGCCTCAGGGCATGGGCAGCAGAACTATTAAACCCAATGTGAAGTTGCTGCTGCCTCATTTATTGCATTGAACAGGACGGAGCAGAATAACATGGCAGCGATGAAAAAAACATTTGAAGAGCTGAAGAGCACAACGCAGACAGCTGCAAAGGGAATGGCAGACACAACAGGTTAGTAGCTGGGCAAACAGGTGGAGTGGGGAGGGGCTCATTTGGCACATCAGAAAAGTATAATCACGTTACTGTTTTTAATAGTTAAACTTCTTCCTCACATTTTAGTGCTGGCCGCTCAAGAAGCAGTGCAGCAGGTGGCTGATTCATCCAAGGACACCACTAAAACAGGTGAACTGTGATCTCCACTGCTTCACAATCTGTCTATTGCAAACGCCAATCAGTAACAGAGGATAACATTTCTTTGAAATACACTGTATCTCCACAGAAGATAAATGAATGAAGTGGAAACAATATATAGAAATCATATCTTAATGCACTAACATTTTAAAATACTCCTGTTTTGTGGAAAAAGCTTTGAAGCATAAAATTCTGTTGTAGCATCTTTTAATCTTACAGTGACTGTGCGGAGGTGTTGAATGCTACTCACTCAGATTTGTTTTCATGTGTGTCTCTAGCCACCGAAGAAGCATCAAAACAAACACAAACTGCTATCAACTCCGTTGCTTCCAAGGCACAGGAGGGTATCAAAGGTTTTGGTCAGAGGCTTGTGCAGAAATGAACCTTTGGATTTTCTTTTGCAAAACTAATAAGATTCACAAACATTACCATTCAATTGTACGCAATTGATGTAATTAGATGTAATACCTGGAACTACAAAAAAGATCCAGAGAAGCCTAATTGAGGATTCATGCTTTAACCCCTTTGATAGTTCACATTTGAAGACAGCATGGTTGTCTGTTTATTTTAAGGTCAATACATTGTAAATGAAGTAAAATAAAAGCAGTGTTGTGCATATTAAAGTAAGAGAAACCAGAACAAAGCCAAGGGTTTGAAAAAGTAGTAATGCCAAAATAACAGAGGCATGTTAAAATAACAAAGTACCTTTACAATTTAAAATAAAATCCTCTGTATGAATAAAGTAGAAACATTTCTTAATTACAAACTCTTCCTCAACCCAAGACATTTAGCATGCAGTTCTATGTACAATTTTGTAATGTCAGAGAGAAAAAAAAGCTTTAAGCATTTAATTAAATAAAAGAAAATCTTTCATGCTGAGCTATTATAGGGCACAATGGGTGTTCAATTATGTCCAAAACTACTGGACATATTATATTATAATAGACTGGAACTATTATATTATCATCATTGCCTATAGTGGTATGATGAAACGTCATCATTTCAGTATTTGATGCTTTTACTACAATGCAATAAAATGTAAATTGTGATAAATATAGAGTATGGTACTTCCTCTCAAAAAAAAAAAAAAAAAAAAAAAGAGATGAAAACATGCAACCTTCAAGCCTGTCTCCTTTATCAACATTTTTAAAGTGAATCTAATTTTCAATAAGGCACCCTACTGATGAAAATAAGGAAAAAAATGTGCTAGTTAGTGGCTGCAAGATTTCCAACAAGGCATTCACATAGTTCATCCAATAATGTCATAAAATGAAAGGGGAAAAGTGCGTTCAGGCACGAAAGCTGAACCACCCACATTCCATTCATAAAAATGACCATTACATATCTCTTAAAATCAATCACTGCCTTATTTATTGAAATACAGATATATTGGAGAGTTGAATCCTGCACCTAATTGTGACTCAAATTAAGTTCAGTCAAACTAACATATACCTCTCTATTTAAGAAACAGGACGTGCATGTAATCCACTCTCCTGGCAACCACGGATAAAGTAATAATAATACTTAGAAGTATTAGTTTCAGCATTAGTTTATCATTATATATAAGCTGATACAGGAGAAGTTTCTGACTAAATTTAAATTTAAATTTAAATCTAAATATTGAAACAAGGGCTACTGATGGAAGCATTGAAGAAATTATTGATTTCATATTGCTAGGATTTTGTGCTGGTGTTTCTTTGCTGTTGGCACTTAGTTTTCCAACTATTATGTCTTTGGATATCATGGTATACAGTTTCTTCTTTTTCAATAATTCTCAAAAGGATTACTTGTCAAATCTTATCATAGATGATTGTTATTTTGTCTATTTCTTTAATACAATTTAATATGGAAATTAGATCAATATATTTGTAAAATATTGAACCATATTTTAATATTCAAGATTTTCAATCAAACATATTGTATGGATGCTGCTAAACAACGTTTTCATTTTAAGACTTATAATGAATGTATGTTAAAGACATTATGTCCTTAGTTAAGCAGTTAAGATGATTAAAAATGATGTACAATTAACAAAAGCAGAATTTTCTTTTCCTGTGCATGTTTAAGTACAACATTAATAGTTCAATTGTACTTTATTGTCACATGTACCCTATGTACAGAGAAATCCTTTGTTTTGGATATAGTTCAGTGAAAGTCTTACTATACATAGGCACAATAATACTTAAGTACAAGAGTGTAGGAATAGTAGATTATACTGAGATAGTACACGAGTCGCTACATTTCTGGCCCAATTTGTATTCAAGGTATTGATTCAAGTTAGGTCAGATGTACATTTTGTCTGAGTTTAGTTTAGTTTAGTTTAGGTTAGTTTAGTTTAGTTTAGGGATACAGCATGGAAACAGGCCCTTCGGCCCACTGACTCCATGTCAATCTGATGAGGAGGGCTGGGGTTAATGGGATGGTTACTGTGCCAAGGGTGAGGAATCACATCTCATTCCTGACAGGCCAACAATCAGACATCGACTCATGCTCTTTGAAACTAACCATCTGTTTAAAACAATAAAAAATAAAAGTAGATAAACAATAGGAAAATCAGAAACATTTCATGCTCTAAGGCACAGTATATAAAATTGTGAAATCTTATAGAAATAATTTTGAGTATTACATATTACATTTTGGCTCTGTCAGCAAAATGATTTGGTTTAGTTTGCATTGCGTGATTTAATTTTAATTACAGGGTGAATTTATCGTTAAGCTTTGTATTAAAGCCTTGTATAAATCCTGCAGATAAAAAATGACTAATATTCTTAGATTGATGGCTCATGTAAGATTTGCAGTATATTTGAATTTTAGTTCTGAAAATGTATATAAAATTTCAATTTTTAATTTCTATTTATTCTGATGACATTAAACTTTTTATTACTAACAATAAATTGCTTGAAAGCATATTTTTACCTGAATTGACAGCAATTAATTATGAAGAGTTTTACAGGACAGCCACACACATTATAAATATTCATGATAGACACAAAATGCTGGAGTAATTCATCGGGTCAGGCAGCATCTCCAGAGAAAAGGAATAGGTGACGTTTTGGGACGAGACCCTTCATCAGACTGAGATTCAGGAAAGAGGGAAACTGGAGGTATGAAAAGGTACAGGACAAATCAGAGCCGGCATGGATGACCAAGGAAAGGTGGAGCCCACAATGGTTCATTGTTGGCTGTGGAAAAAGTGACAATGAAGAGATATATGGATGCAAACAGAGGGACTAGCAGGGGCGGAGAGAGAGGGAATGCAAGGGTGTCCTGAAATTAGAGAAATCAATATACCACTGGGTTCTAAGCTGCCCAAGCAGCGGGGAGTAGTTCATGAGACCATAAGATCATGTGATAGTATAATTAGTCCATTCGGCCCATCAAGTCTACTCTGCCATTCAATCATGGCTTATCAATCTCTCCCTCCTAACCCCAATCTCCTGCCTTCTCCCCATAACCTCTGACACCCATACTAATCAAGAATCTATCTATCTCTGCCTTAAATATATCCACTGACTTTGCCTCCACAGCCTTCTGTGGCAAACAATTCCACACCCTCTAACTAAATAAATTCCTCCTCACCTCCTTCCTAAAAGAACATCTTTCGTTCTTCGAATAGTTCATCGGGGCAGAAGACGTTTCCAGTCCGAGTGGCGGACCTGTTGGCAAGGATACTCGACAGGGGAGACCGAAGTCTGGAAGAGCCGTAGTGGTCGGTGACTCCATAGTCCGAGGGACGGACAGAAGATTCTGTGGCAGCAGGAGGGACTTGAGGATGGTCTGTTGCCTCCCTGGTGCCAGGGTTCAACACATCACAGACCGGCTTCAGAAAATCCTAGTGAGGGAAGGCGATCAACCTGAAGTCGTTGTGCACGTGGGCACGAATGACGTCGGGCGGAAGAGGAAGGAGGTGCTACAGCGGGAGTTTAGAGAGTTGGGAAAAGCACTGAGAAGTAGGACGTCGAAGGTAGTTATCTCTGGACTGCTACCGGTACCTCGTGCTGGTGAGGCCAGGAACAGAGAGATAGAGGGTATGAATTTATGGCTGAGGGGCTGGTGTAGAGAGCAGGGATTTAGATTTCTGGACCACTGGGATCTCTTCTGGGCTAGGGGTGACTTGTACAAAAGGGACGGGTTGCATCTTAACAGCAGGGGGACAAACATTCTGGCAGGCAGGTTTGCTAGTGTGACACCTGTGGCTTTAAACTAAGTAGTGGGGGGGAGGGGTTAACAAATTGTGAATATGAAGATGAGGTAAAAGGGAATACAGGAGATATTGCAAAAGACTCTCGGAAGAATGGGAACAGAAGTTCTAGAGCGGAAAAGAAATTAAGGGCAGGGCCAATTGTGAACGATGTGAGAGGGGAGGTAAATACAGAAGTTAAAGTGTTGTATTTAAATGCGCGTAGTATAAAAAATAAAGTGGATGAGCTTGAGGCTCAGTTAGTCATGGGCAAGTATGATGTTGTAGGGATCACTGAGACATGGCTACAAGAGGACCAGGGCTGGGAACTGAATATTCAGGGGTACACAACGTATAGAAAAGACAGACAGGTGGGCAGAGGGGGTGGGGTTGCTCTGATGGTAAGGAATGATATTCATTCCCTTGCAAGGGGTGACATAGAATCAGGAGATGTTGAATCAGTATGGATAGAAATGAGAAATTGTAAGGGTAAAAAGACCCTAATGGGAGTTATCTATAGGCCCCCAAACAGTAGCCTCGACATGCGGTGCAAGTTGAATCAGGAGATAAAATTGGCGTGTCAAAAATGTAATGCTACGGTGGTTATGGGAGATTTCAACATGCAGGTAGACTGGGAAAATCAGGTTGGAAATGGACCCCAGGAAAGAGAGTTTGTAGAGTGCCTTCGAGATGGATTCTTAGAACAGCTTGTACTGGAGCCTACCAGGGAGAAGGCAATTCTGGATTTAGTGTTGTGTAATGATCCTGATCTGATAAGGGGACTAGAGGTAAAAGAGCCATTAGGAGGCAGTGATCACAACATGATAAGTTTTACTCTGCAAATGGAAAGGCAGAAGGGAAAATCGGAAGTGTCGGTATTACAGTATAGCAAAGGGGATTACAGAGGCATGAGGCGGGAGCTGGCCAAAATTGATTGGAAGGAGGCCCTAGCAGGGAAGACGGTAGAACAGCAATGGCAGGTATTCCTGGGAATAATGCAGAGGTTGCAGGATCAATTTATTCCAAAGAGGTGGAAAGACTCTAAGGGGAGTAAGAGACACCTGTGGCTGACAAGGGAAGTCAGGGACAGCATAAAAATTAAGGAGAGGAAGTATAACATAGCAAAGAAGAGTGGGAAGACAGAGGATTGGGACTCTTTTAAAGAGCAACAAAAGTTAACTAAAAAGGCAATACGGGGAGAAAAGATGAGGTACGAGGGTAAACTAGCCAATAATATAAAGGAGGATAGCAAAAGTTTTTTTAGGTACGTGAAGAGGAAAAAAATTGTCAAGGCAAATGTGGGTCCCTTGAAGACAGAAGCAGGGGAATTTATTATGGGGAACAAAGAAATGGCAGACGAGTTAAACCGTTACTTTGGATCTGTCTTCACTGAGGAAGATACACACAATCTCCCAAATGTTCTAGGGGCCGGAGAACCTAGGGTGATGGAGGAACTGAAGGAAATCCACATTAGGCAGGAAATGGTTTTGGGTAGACTGATGGGACTGAAGGCTGATAAATCCCCAGGGCCTGATGGTCTGCATCCCAGAGTACTTAAGGAGGTGGCTCTAGAAATAGTGGAAGCATTGGAGATCATTTTTCAATGTTCTATAGATTCAGGATCAGTTCCTGTGGATTGGAGGATAGCAAATGTTATCCCACTTTTTAAGAAAGGAGGGAGAGAGAAAACGGGTAATTATAGACCAGTTAGTCTGACATCAGTGGTGGGGAAGATGCTGGAGTCAATTATAAAAGACGAAATTGCTGAGCATTTGGATAGCAGTAACGGGATCATTCCGAGTCAGCATGGATTTACGAAGGGGAAATCATGCTTGACAAATCTACTGGAATTTTTTGAGGATGTAACTAGGAAAATTGACAAGGGAGAGTCAGTGGATGTGGTGTACCTCGACTTTCAGAAAGCCTTCGACAAGGTCCCACATAGGAGATTAGTGGGCAAAATTAGGGCACATGGTATTGGGGGTAGGGTACTGACATGGATAGAAAATTGGTTGACAGACAGAAAGCAAAGAGTGGGGATAAATGGGTCCCTTTCGGAATGGCAGGCAGTGACCAGTGGGGTACCGCAAGGTTCGGTGCTGGGACCCCAGCTATTTACGATATACATTAATGACTTAGACGAAGGGATTAAAAGTACCATTAGCAAATTTGCAGATGATACTAAGTTGGGGGGTAGTGTGAATTGTGAGGAAGATGCAATAAGGCTGCAGGGTGACTTGGACAGGTTGTGTGAGTGGGCGGATACATGGCAGATGCAGTTTAATGTAGATAAGTGTGAGGTTATTCACTTTGGAAGTAAGAATAGAAAGGCAGATTATTATCTGAATGGTGTCAAGTTAGGAGGAGGGGGAGTTCAACGAGATCTGGGTGTCCTAGTGCATCAGTCAATGAAAGGAAGCATGCAGGTTCAGCAGGCAGTGAAGAAAGCCAATGGAATGTTGGCCTTCGTAACAAGAGGAGTTGAGTATAGGAGCAAAGAGATCCTTCTACAGTTGTACCGGGCCCTGGTGAGACCGCACCTGGAGTACTGTGTGCAGTTTTGGTCTCCAAATTTGAGGAAGGATGTTCTTGCTATGGAGGGCGTGCAGCGTAGGTTCACTAGGTTAATTCCCGGAATGGCGGGACTGTCGTATGTTGAAAGGCTGGAGCGATTGGGCTTGTATACACTGGAATTTAGAAGGATGAGGGGGGATCTTATTGAAACATATAAGATAATTAGGGGATTGGACACATTAGAGGCAGATAACATGTTCCCAATGTTGGGGGAGTCCAGAACAAGGGGCCACAGTTTGAGAATAAGGGGTAGGCCATTTAGAACGGAGATGAGGAAGAACTTTTTCAGTCAGAGGGTGGTGAAGGTGTGGAATTCTCTGCCTCAGAAGGCAGTGGAGGCCAGTTCGTTGGATGCTTTCAAGAGAGAGCTGGATAGAGCTCTTAAGGATAGCGGAGTAAGGGGGTATGGGGAGAAGGCAGGAACGGGGTACTGATTGAGAGTGATCAGCCATGATCGCATTGAATGGCGGTGCTGGCTCGAAGGGCTGAATGGCCTACTCCTGCACCTATTGTCTATTGTCTATTGTCTATTGAAATACTCCATGCATTGGTTTTATTGGTTATGAGGCCCTCTGCTTGGAAGAAGCTTAATGGTTGAAAGTATCACAAGGTCAATAAATTAAAATTCTCGATGGTAGCATTAAAAATAAGGTGGGCAGTAGCATTTGGGTGATTTTCAACATTGAACCTCTTGAAAACAAACCGTTTTTAATATTTCCATTGTTATCAACTGAGAAGAGAGACATGTGACTCTGCTGTGCAGATTAAATTAACGTGCAATTTCTAGTCCATTGACCACTGCAGTTTCCCACCTCTCCTCCAACCCATGATGACATTGGTGTAACTTTAATTTAAGTAATTTACTGGAGCTTCTGCTCAACTGTTTAGAGAGTATAAACAACTGCAATGCAGATTGATGCAGACTGATGAATCGCACTTATCCTCCTTGACAAGTAGAAACCACACTACACATGTCTAATTATTCTGAATGAATCAAATTTTCATTATACACCACCCAAATCAGATAACTGGTATCCTGAGATCATTGCTCAGGGTAAATGTTCCAATAACATTCAGCTTTCTCCTGTTTAAACTCATGGATTAGCTACCTCTTTTTTTCTGGTTCCAAAATTTGCAACAAAAAAAAAACATGCTCCCTTTCCCAGATGATCTGTCAGAAGAGTTTGCTTTGGACAATCCAATTATCATGTCACATTACAAAGACACAGGCGACACAGTGGCGCAGCGGTCGAGCTACTGCCTAACAGTGCCAGTGACCTGAGTTCGATCACGACTATGGGTGCAGTCTCCGCGGAGTTTTTCCGTTTTCCCTGTGACCGTGTGACTTTTTCTCCAGGTGCTCTGGTTTCCTCTCACATTCCAGATATGTGCAGATTTGTAGGCTAATTGGCTTCTGTAAATTGCCCCTATTGTGTAGATACGAAAGTGGGATAACATTGAACTAGTGTATGGGTGATCGATGGTCGTCATTGACCTGGTGGGCTGAAGGGCCTGTTTTCATACAATATATACCTTTATTGTCATTGTACAGGGGTACAACGAGATTGGGAATGCGCCTCCCATGCGATGCAATAAATTAATTAGCTAATCAGTATAAATTTATACAACCCAGTGAAACAAAATTAGAAACAGTTTTAAGATAGTATAAAGTTCAAGTAGGTCTGTGCCGGTTCACTGTGCGATGTGACCATCCGGCTCAGCAGGACCGGTTCATAGCAGCTATGGCCCTGGGGATGAAGCTGTTCCTGAGTCTGGAGATGGGGGCATAGAAGGCCTTGTAGCGTCTGCCCGATGGTAGAATTTCGAACAGACTATTGCAGGGGTGTGAGGAGTCTTTGTGAATGCTGGTGGCTTTTCTGAGGCATCATGTGTTGGAGATGTCCTCCAAGTCTGGTAGCTGTGTTCCGATGGTTCTCTGAGCTCTATGGACTACCCGCTGAAGAGCTCTCCTCTCTGCCTCGGTGCAGCTGAGGTACCACACAGGGATGCCATGTGTTAGGATGCTCTCTATGGTGCAGCGGTAGAAGGTAGTCAGCAGCTGTTGGGGCAGGCAAGACTTTTTCAGTGTTCTCAGGTAGAACAGTCGTTGCTGTGCCTTCTTGACCAGCGCAGCAGTGTTAGTGGACCATGTGAGATCCTCCAAAATGTGAGTGCCCAGAAACTTGAAGCTGGACACTCTCTCCACACTGTCCCCATTGATGAAGATCGGAGCGTATTCCCCGTTGTGTGATCTACGGAAGTTGATGATCAGCTCCTTGGTCTTGGAGGTGTTTAGGGACAGGTTGTTAACTGAGCACCAGTCCGCCAGGTTCTGCACCTCCGCTCTGTAGTTTGTTTCATCATGCTATATCTCTAAACTAAACTAAACTAAACTATCAAAATAATTCATTAAATTATTTTATTCATCAAAAGGGGAAACTCCTCTGGAGTTGCTAGTTTTCCCATTTTTATCAAATTCATTGTACAGTTGAGTAAAACAACGTGCAGGACAACGTGCAGGACTGAAAAAGTCTTGCCTGCCCCAACAGCTGCTGACTACCTTCTACCGCTGCACCATAGAGAGCATCCTAAGTTATGAACGTCTGACTTACGTACAGTCTGTATATATATCGAGCGTCTGGGAAACTATTGGGAAGAATTTGCTGCCTATAGGCTTCTTCAACTGCATGGGAACTCAATTCATGGCAATATCTCAATGTTTATTATAAATGCCCTTATTTAGCTACACTGTGCACTCAGATGGTCTTGAATTTTATTTTAGCCGGGCAACCGCATTTCTAACTTATTCAGAACTATTCAGGTCACAAACAGTTCCTAGAAAGAAGGACCCTGTTGGAAATTGGGGAGACCCTGTATGTTTATATAGCAGGGACCACACGTTGTTTACAAGCAGTCATTTATTGCTGTGGTTCATTTTCTTTTATTCCTATTATCTGTATGTTATTAAAACTCTCATCTTGTATATTTGTGGGTTTGTGGTTTTGTGGATAGATTTGTTCCCAATAAACAGCCAAAGCGGTGATAGCGCAACAATTTTAGGCCCACCTTACTCACCATTGGCCTGCGGTTCAAATGGTTGTTATATTTTAAAAGTTATTCACTTTTTAAACTTTAATAACTCCCTTTGCCACATGCCCAGCCCCTCAGCCCCGTCAGCCCGCACCTGCCTCTGTTTTCGACGTCACAATGGGAGAAGGTCCGCACATGCACAGTTGACAGCTCGGAGGGGGGCAGGACCCGCCCGCGTGACGGGAGTGGCGACCAATGGGGGGCTGGTGAGGAGCACGGAAGAGGCGGGACCTGGAGGGGGAGAGGACGGGACCCGCAGGAGGGACGGGAGCGGCAGCCAATGAGGGGTGTGGGAGTGAAGTGGAAGAGGCGGGATCAGAAGGAGACGGAGGGGGAGGTTCCCGCCCTCCAATGAAGAGAGGAACCACGGGGCGGGAATGGCAATCAGGAGAGGTTTGGACCCAATGCACAGTTGGGAGCTCGGAGGAGGGCGGTTTGTAGTTTAATTGACTTCTGTAAAATTGAAAACTGTCCCAAGTGTGTAGGGTAGTGCTAGTGTTCGAGGTGATTGCTAGTCGGCGTGCTTTAGTGGGCTGAAGGGCCTGTATCGACGCTGTATCTCTAAAGTCTAAATGAATCTATACCCAAAACCTGTAAATCTGAACTAGCTTTACACTTTCAAAAATACGTATTTTTATTTAAATACAAATTTGAAAAGTGTTTTTTGAACAACAAATCATCACTTTTAGACAAAGTTCCAGAACTCCCGGAAGGGTAAAAAACAGAAAGCCATAAATTACAATCATATTTCCTGACGTTTTTGAATGCTACCAATTAAAACTTTATTAAAAATACTACCTACCAGATGGACCAAATTGCTTCTGCGTACTTGATGCATTTACACGTCGATGCACTAAGACAGCTGCAGTGAAATCCAGCTGTGTTTAGTCGGCAGTTGGACAGCACTCATCTACAATTCTTCACCAAATGCAGATCTTAATAACCTATGCAAGGCCTGCTTACAACAAACCAAAAGGGGTTGTGGCTGATCAGGTCGGGCTGTGAATATGTCGAATACAGACACAAACATCTTGAGTCACAGTGGGTCAGGCAACATCGGTGGAGAAAGGAATAGGTGACATTTCGGGTCAAGACCCTTCTTAAGACTGAGAGTCAGGGGAAAGGGAAATGAGAGGTAGAGGATAAATGAATGGAAGATATGCAAATGATAATCAGGGAAAGGTGGAGCCCACAATGGTCCATTGTTGGCTTTGGACAGGTGATAACGAATTAGACAGACACTGAAACTCAACAGGACCACAGTGAAATGAGTACAACGACTTGGGTGCGGGAGGAACAGAGAGAGATGGGATGCAATGTTTACTTGAAGTTAGAGAAATCAATATTCATACCGCTGGGTTGTAAGGCGCTGTTCCTCCAATTTACATTTTGGTCCACCTATTCAACAATCCTTTTCAAGCTGCCTACATATGCTTAAATTCTAATACTTTCTCTAACACCTTCTCCATGTCTCCATTGAGGCTACTACAACCCAACCACAGCCTGGTTCTCCAATTCCATCCATTCTGCCATCCTAATCATAAACCCAGAATTCATTCCAGACAACGACAAATCCCAAGTCCAACCTGACCTTCAGGATCCCAATTACCCCCTTCCCACAGAACCGAGGTACTGACCCTCCAGTCGTTAACTGCACCTCAGGCCCCTTTCTACCAAGCGTCGCCATGCCCCTGATGTCAGGGGAGGGGACGGGACAAAGATAGGATGTAGTTGAAGACAGGAAGACAGTGGGAAAACTGGGAGGGGAAAGAGAGGGACAGAGGAACTATCTGAAGTTAGAGAAATCAATGTTCATACCGCTGGGGTGTAAGCTGCCCAAGCGAAATATGAAATGCTGTTCCTCAAATTTGCAGTGGGCCTCACTATGACAATGGAGGCGGCCCATGACAGAAAGGTCAGATTGGGAGTGGGAGGGAGAGTTGAAGTGCTGAGCCACCGAGAGATCAGGTTGGTTCAGGCGGACTGAGTGAAGGTGTTGAGCGAAACAATCGCCGAGCCTGCGTTTGGTCTCACCGATGTAGAGAAGTTGACATCTGGAATAGTGGATACAATAGATGAGGTTGGAGGAGGTGCAGGTGAACCTCTGCCGCACCTGGAAGTCTTGAATCCCTTCACACCAATGTCATTAGCTCTACAATGGCAAATGTCATCTGTATATCTTCTTTGTATTATAGTTAATGTGAACTAATACTCATCGATATTTACTTTCCCCACTGTGGTGTACTATGAACCAATAGATCATCGAGGTAGTGCCAAATAAGATTAGTAAAAGAAAGTACTAACTCATCAACTCCAAAGACGTACAGGTTTGTAGGCTAATTGACTGGGTAAATGTTAAAATTCTCCCTAGTGTGTAGGATAATGTTAATAATAATAATAATAATAATAATGCATTTTATTTATATAGCGCTTTTCATATACTCAAAGACGCTTTACAGAGATTTTGAGAACATAGGGAAATGAATAAATAGATAAATAAGTAAATAAATAAATGAACAGAGAAAGGAGACAGAAGGTGAGGTGACCTTCAGTGGTTGAAGGCAGTACTGAACAGGTGAGACTTCAGCGATGTTTTGAATGTGGTGAGTGTGGAGGAGTCTCTAACGGTTTGGGGTAGTGAGTTCCATAGGGTGGGAGCAGCGATGGAGAAAGCCCTGTCCCCCCAGGATCTGAGTTTAGTCCGGATGTGGGGGGATAGGAGATTGGCAGCGGCAGAGCGGAGGGTGCAAGTGGGAGTGTGCCTGTGGAGGAGGTCGGTCAGGTAGGATGGGGCCAAGTTATGGAGGGCTTTGTAGGTTATGAGGAGGATTTTGTACTGGATTCTCTGGGGGATGGGGAGCCAGTGGAGTTTATAAAGGACGCGGGTGATATGGTCACGGATCGAGGTGTGTGTGAGTAGACGGGCAGCGGAGTTTTGAATGTATTGAAGTTTATTGATGATTTTTGAGGGTGCGCCATAGAGGAGGCTGTTGCAGTAGTCCAGACGGGAGGTGATGAAGGCGTGGATGAGGGTTTCTGCAGCTGTGGAGGAGAGGGATGGACGGAGACGGGCAATGTTTTTGAGGTGGAAGAAGGCTGTCTTTGTGATGTGTTTGATGTGTTTGTCGAAGGAGAGGGTTTGATCAAGGATGATTCCAAGATTCCGGATGTGAGGTGAGGTGGATACTGGGAGACCATCAATGTTGAGGATGAAGTTTTGGGTGGATTTGGTGAGCGTTTTTGGACCAATGATGATGATTTCAGATTTGTTGCAATTGAGTTTGAGGAAGTTTGATTGAAGCCAAGATTTTATTTCAGTAATGCAGTTTGTCAGTGTAGAGTGTGTGGTGGGGGAGATTGACTTGGTGGAGATGAGGAGCTGGATATCATCGGCGAAGCAGTGGAAGTTGAGACCATGATGGCGGATTAATTGACCGAGGGGGAACAGGTAGAGGATGAAGAGGAGGGGGCCAAGGACTGAGCCTTGGGGGACACCTTGGGGGAGGGGAGCGGTGGGGGATTTACAGTTGTTAATGGAGATGAACTGGTGTCTGTCAGAGCGGTAAGATTTGAACCAGGATAGGGCTGTGCCGGTGATGTTAAGGGAGGTTTCAAGTCGGGTGAGGAGAATGGAGTGATTTATGGTGTCAAAGGCGGCGCTGAGGTCAAGTAGGATGAGGATGTTGAGGTTGCCAGCGTCGGAGGAGAGGAGAATGTCATTTGTGATTTTGAGGAGCGCAGTTTCAGTACAGTGGTTTGAGCGGAATCCGGATTGGAAAGTTTCATACAGGTTATTGGTAGAGAGGTGGTATTTGAGTTGGGAAGCTACAGCACGTTCCAAAACTTTGGACAGAAAGGGTAGGTTGGAGATTGGTCTGAAGTTGTGCGGGGATGTGCGGAGATCGCTGGGCGGCGCGGACTCGGTGGGCCGAAGGGCCTGTTTCCGCGCTGTATCTCTAAATCTAAAATCTAAAATCAGAACACTTTTGGGTTTGCCCTGATTATTGCAATACCATTGACAAAAACTGAAAACGGACATTCTGTTGGAATTGATCATTGTCACAGAGTCATAGAGAATCATAAGAGCATTACAGCATGGAAACAGGCCCTTCAGCCCAACTTGCCCACCGGCCAACATGCCCCATCTACACTAAATCCACCTGCCTGCGTTTGGCCCATATCCCTCTAAACCTGTCATATCCATGTACCTGTCTAAATGTTTCTTAAATATTGCGATGGTACCTGTCTCAACTACCGCCTCCGACAGGCAGCTTGTTCCATAAACTCACCACCATTTCTGTGAAAAAGTTACTCCTCAGTTTCCTATCACTGTAAATCTTTCTCCCCGCAGAATTACACACTGCTTTTCGGGAACAGGTGAGGTGCCTTTCCATTTATTATGGTGAAATAAAAGAGAGAAAAAAAACTGGAAGTCATGAAGAGAAATAACATGCTGCAAACACTCTCTTGGTCAGGTTAAATTTGTCAAAGACATGCATTTACGCTTTAGGTAAAGATACTGTAAAATTAAATCAGGACAGGTTCTGCAAAGTACATCTGATTGGTGTACAATTCTATCTTCCATGTGATTAGGGTGAAATAATCTGTTCCATTGAATAGTACAGAACACAAAATCTGATCTAATTTTGAATAAGCACATCAAACTAAGCTTCTTGTAAATGAGTTTCCTACTGATGTTGTTTCAGATAGAATGAACATGTCCTTTGGGAAAGACATTTTTTTAAATTTCTCCTGCAGCTCACCATATGTTAACATAGACTGAGAAAGCCAGGAGAATCTCCACACAGGAGGCTCAAGAGAGAATCAAGAGAAAGAGCCATATGCTGCAAATACACAGCTCCTTCCATTAACTCTATTATAAATATATTTATTTGGATAAGGCAGACATTATAATCAATTTGCTAATAGATGAGACACAACACTATTTTACACAGCTGAATGTAATGATTTGGAAATTCACACTCCCATGAACGCACTGTACTGGTGACATATGGTAAGTCTCTTCTCAGTTTGATATGGTTTCACCAAGGAATGACCCTTTATGCATGCACAGTACAAGGTATCATGCACATAAGTACACAAATCTTAGTCCTTTGCATGACTGCACACATTAGCAAAGCAGAGTTTCAGGAATCAAGTGTAAACCAGAAGTCAATTTGCATTTTGCTCCATTAGGATTGGAGCTCTTAAAGTGACTGCACCTCATTGAAAGTGTTGTTGGAATTGTCAGATGATTTGAGGTGAATTAGTGCTTCCCTGTTGCCGTTTGCAAATCAGAATGGAGAGGTGGTAACCAAAAGGAAATTTAACTGCACTCTCCCTTAATTTAGACAGTCTCATCCAAATAGGGATCAGTCCTGTGGGTTCGTTCTTTCATCAGAAGTTCTTAAGTCTATAACAATGTTCTGAACAGAAATAAAGGTAAGTCTATACTATTAAGTAACATAACTGCAGATTCTCATTTGCATGTTTGTGACCTACATTATTCTTGTTCACTGAACACCTTCGCTCAATCCGCCTAAACCTACCTGTGCCGGTTGCTAAACAATTGAACTCCCCCTCCCATTCTCACACCAGTCTTTCAGTCCTGGGCCTCCTTCATTGTCAGAGTGAGGCCCACCGCAAATTGGAGGAACAGCACCTCATATTTCGCTTGGGCAGCTTACACCCCAATGGTATGACTATTGACTTCTCTAACTTCAAGTAACCCTTGCTTTCCCTCTCTCTCCATCCCTCCCCCTTCCCAGTTCTCCGACCAGTCTGACTGTCCCAGATTACATTTTATCACTGTTTGCTTTGTTATCACTTTTTCCTAACTAACAACAATCTATTCTACATTTTCCTTGAACCTCATCTTTTTTGATGTCTTGTTTTCACACACTTTACATTTCCTTATCTCTGTATCTCCCTGACTCTCAGTCTGAAGAAGGGTCTCGACCCGAAACATCACCCATTCCTTCTATCCAGAGATGCTGCCTGTCCCGCTGAGTTACTCCAGCATTGTGTGTCTATCTACATTATTTCTTTGCCATGTTCTCCATGTGGGACATGTAACATGAACGGACGCATGCAAACCAATATTCAACCTGCATCATGTATGTTAAAGGTACTGATCAGATTCAGCAGCTTATTTTACTCTACAAGCAACCATACAGGACCAAACATGGAACTGAATTCTTATTTGGCTTCTTCAATATCTAACAATTCCTTAAGACCTTATTTTTCATATTTTGGAAAACAAGGGAATAAATTTGCTTTCCTAAACCAAGGTGAAAATTGTATTATTAAAAGCAATTGGCATTTGACAGCATTAATTCCACAGCATCATAGCAGTCTTGTTGTTATTTAACTTAAAATCATATTAAACCAATTATTTGAAATAATCTTTCAAATTCGGTAACCTTTAAGCTTCCTATTTTGCTCCACATTTGTTTGTTCATATGTAATTAACATTTAATAAATGTCTTGATATTTATATTATAAGCTGCAATTTGTTTTTATAAAACATGACAGATTTACTGATGTACTTGCTGGTGTATTTACTGGTGTACTTAAGATACAAGAAACGCCAGGCCTAGGAAAATGACATTTAACAATTGAAATGCAACCCTCTAGCATTTTAATTCACTCATTCAGCCATATGCAGATTTATATAATTTTTGAGCTCTTATTGAAAACTTGAAAAAAAAGAATAAATAGGAAATTCCGGGCATGTCTCCATGTATGTTAAAGGTACTGATCAGAAATATTCAAGAAACTTGACACTTCATGTAAATCATATCTGTAAATTATCTGGTAGACACAAAATGTTGGAGTAACTCAGCGGGACAGGCAGCATCTCTGGAGAGAAATATAAGAAAATAACTGCAGATGCTGGTACAAATCGATTTATTCACAAAATGCTGGAGTAACTCAGCAGGTCAGGCAGCATCTCTGGAGAGAAGGAATGGGTGACGTTTCGGGTCGAGACCCTTCTTCATTCTGTAAATAATCTGTTTATTCTGTTCTTGGAATAAGCAGAACGTTTAAAAATTACATTAAAAATTAATATTTCAACTCACCAGTCAAAAGTTAGATGATTTAATTATTTCAGATTGCTATTTGGCGATATCTGTTAAAAGACAGAGGATGATGGAAATGAACAATTGGATTAAACTGTGTTGCTCACTGTGTTAAATTACTCGCACAAACTATCTGTCAGGTGTAAAACAAGAACAGAATTTTCCAAGCAAGAAGAGGGTTTATGGTACCTGAGGAACTGTGACCTAATAAACGATCAACAAGAAAGAGGAAAAAACGGAAGAAATAAATAAATATTTTCAAACAAATCAAGAACATTTTTCAGAAATCTCTCCCAATTTAAATCTTAACAGAGCTATTTTTATGTATGCTTGTGGGCAGTGATACATTCCTTTTCATTAAAATTCATATGTGCACAAGGAGGTTTAGTTTGTGATGCCAACAATCAAACAATTATTGAACTGATGTACTTATATTGTTTTTCATCTGGGTGCTCTGGTTTCCTCCCACATTCCCAAAACACGCAGATTTGTAAGTTGTAGGACTGTAGATGCTGGTTAATACGCAAAAGGACACAAAGTGCTGGAGTAACTCAGCAGGTCAGCCAGCATCTCTGGAGAATATGGATAGGTGACTTTTCAGGTTGAGACCCTTCTTCAGACTGATTGTAGATGGGTGGAGGGGGGGGAGAAGAAAGCTGGAAGGGGGGACTCAGCATGGCAGGTGAAGGTGTGAAGGTGTTTTTTTTGACAGGCGGATGGTTGGAACAAAGGCCAGAGGTAAGAACGGTAGGTGTGGCAAAGGTTTGAAGAGTTGTGGATTGTGAAGCCAGGGGGAGCAAAGTAGCATGGTGGGTGGGGAGTGTGGGGGCGGGAGGGTTGACGTAGAAATAGGTGGGCCACAGAGGAGGGAAGTGGGAGAGTGTGTGCTTATATGGAAGGAAGGGGGTTAGCTACAGGTTACAAATTGGAAAATTCAAACCTTAATAACCTCTTGGTTGCAAGTTATCCAAGCGGAGTATGAGGTGATGTTCCTCTAGTTTGCTTATGGCCTCACTCTGGCAATGGAGAAGGCCCAGGCCAGAAAGGTCAGCGTGGGAATGTGAAGGGGAATTAAAATGGTTAGCAACCGAGATATCCAGTGAGAATCCAGTAGGCCTAGGCAGGCCAAACACAAGTGTGCAGTGAAAGTCGGTTAATTGGCTTCGGTACAATTGCCCCTATTGTGCAGAATGCAAAACTGGGGTAACATAGAACCAGTGTATGGGTGATCGATGGTCAATGTGGACTCAGTGGGCCAAAGGGCTGTTTCCACACTGTATCTCTAATCTCTAAACACATCCAGCAAGGTCACATCCAAAACTTTGCACCAGGCCACAGCTATAACTTATAGAAGACAAAACTGAAAATAAAGGGAAGACTGAGAATCTTTAAATTAGAGCATTTGAGAATAAAAAAAGGTGTCTAATATGTTAGGGCTGCAATAAGATTAGCTTGTTTCAAGACTAGTTTTTTTCAAGTCTTTATAAATCTACATTGCTGTCCATCTTTTACACATGCTAATTTGCCAGCTGTCCACCCACAAGCCTTAATATGTTAGTATGTTCAGTACAATGATGACACCAAACGATGTAATTAGTAGATTAATTCAGATTCTCATTGGAGCTGTACTTACATTTACTCAACAATATTTGAATATCTCCTCTGGGACAAAGTCGTTCCTTCAGCATGCAAAGGCTTGAAATGGAATATAATTGTTGGCAAAAGGAATTAAAACAGTTTTTGCTTAATTTCAATTCCTTAAAACATAACTCAAAACTTCCATTATACATATGCTCAGCATATGAACAGACATTCTTTAAATCAAGTATTTTGATTTATGACAATATTATGAGGAGCTTTTCCCTTTCACAAAGTTCAGCATTTAAAGTCTTGTGACAGTTTAAGTGTCAGATTATGCAATAGCAGGCCTGTTGGTCTTCTGAAAGCCTTTCTCATCTCTAATTCATTAACTGGTCATGTCACCAGTTATTCCAATTATACTTACTATTTTAGGAATTATTAGACAATCATCTGTATTTCTAGAGATGGAGCGGATGTGATCATCACCGCACATCAAGCCCCAGAGATATCAAGGTGCATCAACAGCCATTGCAGGTAATCTTTTTTGAACTCACAAAAACCTAGGACACTGTCAACTGTGAGGGACCCAGAAACATCATTTGGTGTGATTATGAGAGATCAAAGGGGACAAAGATCAAGGAAAATGTGGAATAAACTTCCCAAGCTAACAATGATCTATTCTACATTTTCATTGAACTTCGTCCCCTTTGATCTCTCTTTTTTTCACACCTTACCCTTCCATATCTCACATTTCCCTCTTCCCTGACTCGCAGTTTGAAGAAGGGTCTCGACCCAAAACGTCACCCATTCCTTCTATTCGGAGATGGTGCCTGTCCCACTGAGTTACTCCCGCATTTTGAGTCTTTCTTGAGGATATTCAATGATAATTGCAAAATGATCTATATCATTCACAACTGTTTAGCAAATGGAACATTCTAGCCTTAGAGGGAGTACAGAAAAGGTTCACCAGATTGATCCCTGGGATGGCAGGACTTTCATATGAAGAAAGACTGGATAGACTAGGCTTATACTCGCTGGAATTTAGAAGATTGAGGGGGGATCTTATTGAAACATATAAAATTCTTAAGGGGTTGGAGAGGCTAGATGCGGGAAGATTGTTCCCGATGTTGGGGAAGTCCAGAACCAGGGGTCACAGCTTAAGGATAAGGGGGAAGTCTTTTAGGACCGAGATGAGAAAACATTTCTTCACACAGAGAGTGGTGAGTCTGTGGAATTCTCTGCCACAGAAGGTAGTTGAGGCCAGTTCATTGGCTATATTTAAGAGGGAGTTAGATGTGGCCCTTGTGGCTAAAGGGATCAGGGGGTATGGAGAGAAGGCAGGTACAGGTTACTGAGCTGGATGATCAGCCATGATCATATTGAATGGCGGTGCAGGCTCGAAGGGCCGAATGGCCTACTCCTGCACCTATTTTCTATGTTTCTATGTTTCTATGGAACAGTCACTACCTTCAGGCAGCAGGATCCAGGCAATATTCCAACATAGGCTGATAAGTAGCAAGTATCGCTCGCACCAGAGAATTACAATATAGTGGCCATTATGAAAATAGGGTCTAGTCACATAGAACTGGAGTAATTCAGCGGGACAGGCAGCATCTCTGGAGAGAAGGAATGGGTGATGTTTCGGGTTGAGACCCTTCTTCGGTCTGAAGAAGGGTCTCAATCCGAAAGGTCATCCATTCCTTCTCTCCAGAGATGCTGCCTGTCCCGCTGAGTTACTCCAGCATTTTGTGTCAATCTTTGTTGCCATTGATACAGGCTGATTTGTCCTGGATAATATTGAGCTCCCCAGGAGTTGTTGTTGCTGCATTCATCAAGTGGAGAGTAGTCCATCGGGTTCTTGATGTGCACTTTCATGATAGAAAGGGTTTGGAGTGTCTGGAAGTGAATCATTCACTGCAGATTACCTAACCCCTGACCTGCTGATGTAAGCATGGTCCAAATGATATTCTGGTCAATGGTGAAATCTAGGATGCTGATAATGGGGCTTTGATGATTGTGGTGCCACAGTACATCCAGGATATGTGACTAGACGTGTAGAAAGGAACTGCAGCTGCTGGTTTAAACCAAAGATAGACACAAAAAGCTGGAGTAACTCAACGGGACAGACAGCATATCTGGAGACCCTTCTTCAGACCTTCTCTCCAGAAATGCTGCCTGTCCTGCTGAGTTACCTCAGCATTTTGTGTCTATCTTCAGTGTAAACCAGCATCTGCAGTTCCTTCCTACATACTGTATCATTGGCAACCCTGCATATTCATTCCCTCCAACATCGATGCACTGACTTCAGTGAGTACCATCCACTACAACCATATCATCGTCTGAAGAAGGGTCTCGACCCGAAATGTTACCCATTCCTCTCCAGAAATGTTGCCTGAGTTACTCCAGCATTCCTGAGTTACTCCAGTATTTTGTGTCATCACTTGCACCAAATCTAAATCCCTTCCCAACTGTTTTTTGTGGGAATGTTCACCAGAGGACTGCCGCAAATCAAGAAGGTAATGATTCATCACCACTTTTTCTATTTAGTCCTTAGGGATTGGGAAGAAACATTGGTTTTGCTAGTGACACTCGCATCCTGAAAAATGAAGTAAAAATATTAAGTCAATGTTCAGAATGAATAAACCGTGTTATATTTTTGGGATGAATACAAAATGCCGGAGTAACTCAGTGGGTCAGTCAGCATCTCTGGATAAAATGGATAGGTGATGCTTCTGGTTGGGACCATTCTTCTGGTCTGAAGAAGGCTCCCGATCTGAAATGTTACCTATCCATTTTCTCCAGAGATGCTACCTGACCCGTTGAGTTACTCGAGCATTTGGTGTCTATCTTTCATATGTACCAGCATTCGAGGTTCCTTTTTATGATATTATATTTTGGGTTTTTTTTTGCCTATGTTAAAATTCATATTCTTATGACCTAAGCATCTGAGTAACTTGGAAAACAAATTCTGAACATTTCCAGGGTTATATTTCATCAACATTAATCACAAGCTATGTTTGATCTTATTCCATATGCTTTAGTGCACTAAGGGTGTCATTTTATCCACGTGTGCACTAAGACGTGTATCAATGCACAGCAGATACAGGTTTACCTTGACTTGAACCAACCATGGTTCTGTACTGTACTAAGTAAGTAAATGTTGTATCACCTTGGATGGCTTAGCAAAGCAACTGCTCTATGCACCGTTGTGTTTACAAGTCATCAGTGTTATAGGTTTATTGATATGCGATCTACATTGTTACTTCATTGAAAATATCCATGTTGAAGGATTTTATAATTTCCGTTTCTAAAATTGCTCTCTTCTGGTGTAATTTTTGTTGTAATTTTGACAAGACAATAGGATAAATCTGAATCAATAGGTTGGCCAGTCTTTAAATACATGCTCACCATCTTTGTTGCCATGGAAGCAATACAAATCTGTCAGCAACTTGCAGTGATTCATATTCACGGACTATTGATCCTCACCATATGCTGCTGAATGTTAGACATCTCGGCAATAACAAGCACTATTAAACTTGCCATTTGTTGATGGTGATGTTCCACAATTTAGAATTCTTTTTGAGATTCACTGGTCCAATTTTTGTATATTTTCTCAAAATAATAATCATATAAAAATGAGAAAGGCTAATTTGTCCTGGAATAATGGCTGCAGAAGATCTGCCATTCATTTAATGCTCATACATGAGATGGATATCCTTATCAATGCAGTCACCAACAAATAACAAGTGACTACCTAATATGTCCTCCAATGCAATCATCAAAATGGAGACATTTCTACCAAGAAAACTAAGCCATGATTATACAGTTTAATAAAGAGCTGCTGGGAAAATGTTCGCTCAAGCTGTGAAACACTGACACCTGGTGGTAAACGCATATTGTTCCATCATTTTATTTGACAGCTTCTTTAGAGTGAATGCCAAATGGAAAATCTATGGTTCATGTGACAGATCCCAAACTGGAGCTGTCCACGTCCTAAATATGGATTTGGGACTCTTTTATCCTGGCAACTATTGGAAAATATGATCATAAACCTGGATCAAGAAGTGCCAAAATCCATGCGCAAACAGGATTTAAGCTTTTGGAGATGTATCATTCTAATGATTTATTCACAAAATGCTGGAGTAACTCAGCAGGTCAGGCAGCATCTCGGAAGGGAAGGAATGGGTGACGTTTCGGGTCGAGACCAGGTACCTTTAAATATTTGATGCTTGTTTTTGAAAATGTACTAGAAAGCTGTGAAGAAAGATTTGATTCTAGATTAACATTACATTCCTTGTCTATTTCCAAGACATTTCTCTTTATTTAACCTTTAAACATGAAATAGTTTGTTAATAGTCAACATTTCACAGCCATGCCATCAAATCAGTTATGATTTCCCATTGGACTCTGCAGCGTTACTTGCTGCAAGTGTGCCTCAACTCCAGTGTCATCTAGCTATTAAAGCATTTGCAGCTAGCATTCCGTTCACAGTCAAATAAAAAATATTTAAAACTTTGTTGCGACAACTTCTGAAAGTTACATTAGCAAAAGGGAGATCAGATAGTGAATTCACAAAGATAAGGACAGAAGAGACACACTTTTCCACCCAATTCATCATAAAGTTCCTGAATCATGCTTCACGCTGCAAACAAAAATGATAGATATTACCAAGAAAATACTTTCCATAGGTCAATCTTGCCTAATGTAATGGAATGATTTTGGGCATTGACTGAATTTCGAGGACAATAATTGAATGGGAATTTTTTTTTAAATTTCCTGCTCTCACCAAGAACATAGTATATAGAACTGTACAGCTCACAATGTGCTAAACATGATGTCAAGCTAATCTCCTGTGCACACATGTGATCCATATCCCTCCATTCTCTGCATCAATGTGCTGGGCTCAGGAAAGAACTTCAGAGGTAAGTATGCCCAGGAACTTGAAGCTGTTGACTCTCATCACTGCCATCCCTTCGATGAAGACATGATCATGGATTTCCGGCTCTTCCTTTCTGAGGTTAACAATTGGCAGCTTGGTCTTGCCAATGTTGAGAACAAGATTGTTGTTCTGGCACCATGCAAGCAGACTATCAATCAAGCTCCTGAACTCTGACTTATTGTTACCCGTTATTCATCCAACAATGGTTGTATCATTGGTGAATTTAAAGATGGCATTGGTGCTGTGCCCTGCTTCATAGTCATGGGTATAAAGGCAATAGTGCATGGGACTCAACACACAGCCTTGAGGTGCCCCTGTGCTGATGTCATTGAGGAAGAAGTATTATTGCTAATTTGTTCTGATTGAGGTCTGTTGATGAGTAAGTCGAGGATCTAACTACATTGAGACGAGCAGAAACCTAGTCCTCTGATTATGACAGTAAGTTTAGAGTAGATGATTGTGTTCAATCACAAGCTGCAGTCGATGAACAGCCTGACCTATGTGTTCTTTTTGTCCAAGTGTTCCAGTACAGAATGGAGAACCAGAGAGATTGTCTACGCTGTTGAACTGTTGTGGCAAATTGTAGTGAGTCCAAGTCCTTACTAAGGCAGGAGTTGATATGCGTTATAACCAAACTCTCAAAGCACTCCATCACAATGGACTACCACTGATCGATAGTAATTGAGGCATGTTATCTTGTTCTTCTTAGGCACCAATAACATGGATGTTATATTAAAGCAGGTGTGGACCTCAGACTCTAGATGGGGATTAAAGATGTCCACAAATACACCAGCCAGTTGTCCATGCGGATTTTAAGAACGCAGCCAGATACACCATCAGGCCCGGACACCTTTTGAGAATTCTAGATTGTGAAGGATCTTCTGACATCGGCCTTGATGACTAAGATCACAATGTCAGGAAGATTTTGTTAAACTTTGCAGCTGTAAATGGAATCATTTCTGTACTCTTAGCAGATATCGGAGTCCCTATCGTGTCTTTATCCAAGCTTATTAACTGTGGATTCAGAAAATCTTATAAGTAGGTACAAATCTCTTCTGTTACAGGTTAAACTCTAACATATACCTAACCGAGTCTCATTTTCCCAAGTCATAGTTTGGAGATATAGACCTGTGATAAATGTCAAGAGGCTTGCAATGTCGGCTCTTACAGGGCTAATTAAATTACATTTTATTTGAATTACTCGACAAAGTATGGTATATCATATATCTACAGCCGGAAACAGGCCTTTTCGGCCCTCCAAGTCCGTGCCGCCCAGTGATCCCCGTACATTAACACTATCCTACACCCACTAGGGACAATTTTTACATTTACCCAGCCAATTAACCTACATGACTATGTCAATGAAAATATCTTAATCAAATATGCTGGAAAAGGATAGACATAAAGTGCTGGAGTAAGAGTCTGAAGAAGGGCCCTGACCCGAAACATCACCCACTCTTTTCCTCCAGAGATGCTGCCTGGCATCAGTTACTCCAGCATTTTATGTCTATCTTCTGCACATACCAGCATCTGCAGTTCCGATCTATACATGCTAGAAAAGGAGGCAACTGACTGTGTTTACTTTTTACACACTCACACCTTATCACTGGTTAAGCACAAATACTTTTCCTTGGCCTTCCTCTGCTTATTATTATGTTCTGTGTCTCATTCATGCCACCTGAACACATAACCTCAAATTCCTTACGCACAGTATCAAAGTCCGGTCTCGTACAGCGCCTCCTCAGAATGTCTGAGTTGGATGATAAAGAGGAGGTGGACATGGACGGATCCTTGGGGATACAAAAAGTAAATTGTGCAGAAACTGGAATATAACCATTGAAGTATTTTTTTTGGCTATGACTGGATAGATAAGAATGCAATTGCAGTCCCATCAACCAGACAATGGTGGAGTGGAACTGTGCTGAAGCCTGCAGTCAGGTTGCAAAGGGCACGGGTAAACAACATTTGTCATAATCACAGAGGATGTCATTAATAGCTTGGATAAGATATCTCTTATTAACACATTGTGAGACAGTTGATTACATCAGCAGTCTACCACTGTGGGACTACATGGACTTCAGTTTAGTTCTGTGGGTGAATTGAAATGTGTGGAGGTCATAGCAGATATTAGGTAGTTCCACATTTAGTGAATTTATTATTTTGGTGAATATATCCCCCTTAAACAATCATGCTTAATGCGTCTGTAATTTTATTCATGGTAATACTGTATAATTACGTATTATTCCACCTTCAAATTATTTCAAATTATATTCCACCAAAGCAATCAATTTGATCTACAATTTAAAAAAAATACATACAGTCTTGGAGATAGTTGAATCTCAGTCCGCACCTTCTCTTTTTTTGGGAGGGGATGAGACTTTGTGAGCCTTGAAATTGCAGTCTCACACAAGGGTCACAGCAGGACCACTGACAGAAGCCCAGCTGAATAAATCTGTGATTAATGTCTTGGGACATTGAAAACAATATTGTAAATCCATTTTTAAATGACTTCTCAATGTATGGGTTCAAGCGCACTTGTCCCAATACAAGTTTATTACATAAGTTTTCATTGGTTTTTCACTATGGCAATCCTAGATTGATTTTATATAATCTGGCTTCCCCCACTGCGGCCACTTCAAAGGTGGACAATCACTGAGGAAGGCTCAGTGTGCAGTCTTTCACAATGCAAGGCCAGGGCTCACCAGTTCCTCTTTAGCAACAGGCTTGGTCAAATGGTGATCCATCCCCTCGCTCTCAGGCTCATACTACAGTGGAGGCAGATTCACACCCTCACGTTACCTCAATACATAGAACACAGAATAGTTCATCATAGGAACAGGCCCTTTGGCCCACAATTCTACTCGTTCTACTCAAAAATCAAAGTCTGTGGTTTCTTTTATGCTCTGGTTTATTTTCACCCACATGTTTAGACCGTAATGTTGTATCCTTATTGTTTTGATGTGGTTATGCATCTCTGAGGATATAGATCATTTCTGTTTACTGGAAGAGTAAACATAGAAGTGTGTTTCATCAGTAATCTTCTTTACTGCTGTAAAATCTGGGCCATGTAAACCAAGCAGGAGGAGAAGATAAGCAGCTTTCATCTTCAGTGTCTGAGATGGATCACTAGTGGGTCAAGAGGTCATCTGTAATGAGAATCATGAGCAGGCTGAGCTACAATCTGTGCGGACGTTGCTGTACACACTGTCTCGTGATCTTCTTCTAAAGGTCTGATCAATGGCTAAATCATGAAGTGCCCACCGTGCTGAGAAAGCCAAGACTCCATCAAAATGCATTAGCTACTGTAAAACTAAAAGGCAATCATATAAAGACTTAATGAAACTTCCAGTTTGAATAGTGCGTGCAGTGTTTGTGATGTGTGGCCATATGCATATATTCCTTACTTCAAACGTGAACAGACTAAAATATATAAAACCACACAAAGAGTGTGTAGGAAGAATCAGAGGGCCTTGAGACCTTCCTGGTGGGGATGGAGGTGTAAAGGGACTGGACGTCCATGCTAAAGATGAGGCAATGGGAGCCTAGAAATTGAAAGTGATTGAAGAGCTGAAGGGCATGCGATGTGTCTCGGATGTAGAAATTTACAAATTGGCAGGTTTAATCAGTAAACTACGTTTCAAAACTTCTTTGATCTTCTGAATATATTGTGGTTCTACATCAGCAGAGTTGATGTAGGATTTATCTTTGGCCTCATTGAAGAAATGATTTCATGTTTTTTAATTAACTCATCTTCAACAAAACCAGGACTCACTTCAGTTACATAACCAAACTCACAACCTCCTCAGGATGGTGTTGGGCACATTGTGTTCAGAATTTCAAGACCTTACAATTCATTAATCCCTCCAAAGGTCAATCTTCTCAACATGAATCTCCTTGATAGTTGTCAATACCTGAACCTAGTCATGTAACCTAAACATTCTCCATTCGCAGGATATGTTGTGATCATTTTGGTTCAACTACTTTGCTGGAACCAACATTTGCAGCTCAAGATGTAACATTTCTGCAACTCAGAAATCCAGACATTTCTGTGATGCAGAATTCTGCATATTCTGCAGAAATATTGCATTGTTTTGCACCAAATCTCAAAGCATTTTTGCAGGACTATATCCCATCATGGAATTCAGCGTCAATCTGTAGCTCAGATGAAAATTAGCAGGTCAATACTTCACAGTGAAACAGGATCAGCCCTGCATGATTTTGTTCCATGTACCAATTTGTCAGCTTCTCCATTTGAGACTGGATTATAAAGTGATATGAAGTGATGCTTGATCACAGTTCATTTCACAAACTGTTCAAATTGAAATGATCATAATTACGAACCATTATCAAATGCAATTCCCTCAGGAAAACAACAGCTCACAAAACTCATTCCTTGCTAATTGGGTCTGGGCATGTCTCCCCCCTATTCTCCTGTTCTACCTCAAACAATATTGAATAACTGTAAACACCACCAGGAGGTTGTCCACACCTTTCCCGGTTCATGTGGTATCTCTGGAATAATTCAATTGGTGACCTCCACATTGTCTTTGCAATCAAACTAATGAACAGGAAACCTTTGTTTTAATAGACCATTGTGGGGGGATAGTGTCTGCTATTTCCAATTGTCTGCTATAACCTAGTGAGGGGGGGGGGGGTAAATATTAACTAGTTTGACCCAAGGCCAGGAGAGAAGCAAGCAGTGTCGGGGAGGAGCTGGGGGTTAAACCAGTGGGAATTCACAAGCCGGTGATCCACAGTGACCCCTCATTCGGTGCACTGGGGACGGGCCCGGTACTCATGCCACCTTCATGCTGCTCGCTCTCTCTGCTCCCACAACCATGCCACATGACAACAGCCCATTGGGTTACCGGGCAGAAATGGGGGACTGTGCAATTGGAGCCTCAGTCCACTATTACAGAAATCTGTTATACAGAGGTCCGTTATCATAAGGATTTACTGCACTAGTAGACACAAATACTAATGAAGAAAATTGACCAATGTTAGGAGTAGTGTTCATGTGGCTACACAAGCACAGTAGAAGAAAGTACACAAAGAAGTCAAATAAGTAGAAACAACCAGTCAAACAAAAGCTAAAGCATTGTGAAAAAAAGCCCACACTGGAAACTTTGCAGAGCGAAGGATATTCCCGGGCACAATTCAACACAATGTTGGGTTTTACCAGATCATGCAACAATAACAATGCAACTTCATCAATTATGGAAAAAAGAAGAAAAATAGAATTGGACAAGAACAACAAAATCTGTAAGACCCACGTGAGAAAAGTCAGGCAAAGAATTCTTCATTGGTTCATGTTGAAATTTAGCTGTGAAGTTCTGTTTTATGGTTTAAAAACTGTAGACAGTCACGTAATGGTACTTGGATAATAAAAATACAACAATTACATTGGCATTATGAAGACTGATGAAAAGTGAGGCATTCTGGTCAAATCGAGAAGGAGGCATTGGGGGTTGTTTATTGAGTTAAACAGTTTAGTCAATACCAATTGAGCAGACTTCTTGGGCATTTATTGGTCATTGTCTATAATCTTTTGTTAGTAATTCTCAGTCCTAAGGTGACAATATGACTGTATTGAGAATGCAAAGGGAGATCATTTATTTGTCTCAACACGATGAGACGATCAAATGTAGAAGTTCAAAATAATGTGCTATTATAGTAACTCTGATGAAGTTACCATCTGAGAATTCATATATGGGGAATAAACACTTAATCTTCATATTGAAAGAAGTGTTAGGGTTTTTTTTATTGCACCAATGAGGATAATTCAGCAGGCAAAAAAGGATATCTTTCTAAAAAAACAATAAGCAACTGGCATTGGATTGAGGTTTGCCTATTGGACAGGATTAGAAAAAAAATTAACAGAACTAGTCAGTAAGTGTATAATCTGCCAAAATTGCAAAGCCGCACCAGCTGAGAGAGCTTTACAGATCTGGAAAAGCCAACAAAACCTTTCCAAAGAGGAATAAATTAATCACTATGAGGAACTGGTATGCAGAGACAGTGACTTTAAATAGACTGAAGTAAAACATGTTAAGTCCAGTACAACATGAGAGCAGGTCCTCCAGGTCATGTTGAGGCTCGTTTACATTGAGAAGAGTTATATGAATAACTTGTGCTTTCCTCGCGGTCTTGGGCTGAGCTATTGCCAAACCGATAGGATGTTTTCTATGGTGCATATGTAGAAGTTGGTAAGAGTCCTTGGAGACATGACAAACCTCTTTCTGTCTTCTGAGGAAGTAGAAGTATGGGTGTGCTTTGTTGGCCCTAGCTTCAACAGGAATCCAGGACAGATTGTTGGTGATACTTTCGCCGAGAGACTTGAAGCTCTCAACCATTTTCATTTTAGCGCCATTGATGCTGACTGTTTTGTGGACACCACCAAGTATCCTGGTCAATAACTAGCTCCTCCATCTTGCTGACATTGAGTGAGAGATTGGTGCTTTCTCACCATGCTCTCCATCCCCTTGCGGGGACTGTGCGGGTCGGTCGGGGACGAGCTGTCTGTCCGTGGGCGTGGGGAAGAGAGTGGAAGTTTTGTTGCCTCCATCACAGTGAGGGGGTGTTTGGAGTCACTGTGATGGACGTTTGTGTTGGGGTTATGTGTCTTGTGTTCTTTTTTTGTATGACTGCTATGTAGTTTCGTTCGGTACCTCAGTACCGAATGACAAATAAAGCTCTGTTATACTGTTATACTGTTATACTGTTATATATGTGCTCCCTGTACTCCCCTTAATCATTATTCGAGATCTGGACCATTACGCAGGTGTCATCTGCAAACTTGTAAATAGATTTGGTACAGAATTTGACCACAGTCATGAGTGGATAGCCAGTACTGTAAAGGACTGAGATCACACAACATGCAGAGCACTGGTTATGAGAAATATTGTGGAGAATGTTTTGTCGCCTATCACTGATTACGGTCTCTGGGTCAGGAGGTCAAGATCCTGTGACAGAGAGGGTTGCCGACTCCTATTGATTTATTCACAAAATGCTGGAGTAACTCAGCAGGTCAGGCAGCATCTCGGGAGAGAAGGAATGGGTGACGTTTCGGGTCGAGACCCTTCTTCAGACTGATCACTCCTGATCACTTGCTGACTCCTATGTCCAGTAGTTTGGAGATATTATATTACAGTAGAATATTATGAAGTTATGGGAGCGCTGAATCCCAGCATGTAAGGAACGGGCATTCATTAGACAATAATTCTTGTATTGGCTGCAAAAAAAAAAGAAAAAGAAAAACTAAAATAACTGTTTGGAAATACTGGTTGTCAATATGATGTGGATGCAGATAACCGCTGTTCCACTAGGTGGCAAAGCCTTCCTGCATGGTACATTGTAAACCTTCCAGAGCCAACAGGCATTTTAAGCAATTGTCTTCATGATATCATTAATTATAGCATAGGTAATGGGCAATAATTGATACACATACACATACACAGACACATACACACATACATACTCCTTTAGCAGAATGTTTTGAAATCAAATATATGTGAACAATGTATTATTGTTAAAACAATGTGTTATTGTTAAAAATTAACTATGATCCAGTGTTGGAAAAAAATATTTAAAGAGATGCACTATATTGGTTTCAGAATTTAATGTGAACGTTTGAAAGAGAAAACTATATTTCAAAAATCAATCTGGCGAGGAAATAGTGCACTTTCTAACATTATAAATCCCTTATTGCAGGAAACTTATTATGTTTGGAAATTGAGAAGAAGAACACTGGGCCTGTGCTCGCTGGAGTTTAGAAGAATAACAGAGGGGACCTCATTGAAATGTACAGAGTAGTGAAAGGCTTGGATAGAGTGGATGTGAAGAGGATGTTTCAACTAGTGGAAGAGTCTAGGACTGGAGGTCATAGCCTCAGAATTAAAGGACGTTCTTTTAGGAAGATGAGGAGGAATTTCTTTAGTCAGAGGGTGGTGAATCTGTGGAATTATTTGCTAGAGATGGCTGTGGAGGCTGTCAGTGGATATATTTAAGGCAGAGATAGATATATTCCTGATTAGTACAGGTGTCAGAGGTTATGGGGAGAAGGCAGGGGAATGGAGTTAGCAGGGAGAGATAGATCAGGCATGATTGAATGGCGGAGTAGACTTGATGGGCCAAAAGGCCTAATTCGGCTCCTATCACATGATTTTATGATCTTATGAACCCAGAGAAAGGATGTTGAGAATAAGCAATCAGTTGCATTGGGCTTCATTCTCTGGCTCAACAAACAGGTAGCAAGTTTCTCAGATCAGTATTCTTAAGTCCTGAAATCAGACACGAGAACGTACGGGAAAGAAGAATGCAAAAGATGGAATGAGAGGGATGGAGTGCACCCCTTTGGCAACTACAGCAAAACTCCAGTAATCCAGCATGCTGTGGACAAGCCCAATGCAACTGATACCAGATTATTAGATCTTCCATCGGATGTTGTTTCCATTAATACTTCACCACTCTTTTAATTTGCCATTTTAAAGATGTTACACGGTATGAAATAAATTCTCCATGAACATGGTAAATTGAAAAGCTGCATGGGAAATGGGGCCCTGGTGTGTTAGAGGGTGTGCTGGAACCAGAACGCTGGTTAATGGAAAGGGTTTGCAGTAAACTTGACCTGGTGTGCCAGATGCCAATCCATTGCGATTTCCCCATAGTGAGATCGCAGATTATCAAAGCTTTAAGGTAAAAGGAAGTTTTGAGGAGATATTGAGGGTAAGCTTCCTAACTCTCAGAAAACGTCTTCATTCCAAGACAAGATTTATGAGCTCACTCGGTTAAAGCATATATTATCCACTGCCCCAAAAGCACTGGTTGCCTTCCTCTGAGTAATGCAGTTGTTCCAGAATGGCTCAGGTGGAGTGTTCCACTGGAGCCCATCTCCCAGCACTCCAACATAGCTGGTAGCATGATGGTAAATGGTGAAGTCCCAGATCCAGGCTCACTAGGCGTAAAAGCCACCAGCGTTGTAAAGGCTATTGGATGTTTGTGAGCATCTTTGACGTTTGGGACACGCTGAAATGTAAAACTAAAAAACTTTAAACACTTAACACAATAGAACACATTTTAATTTTTTTTTTAACACAATAACAACAAATTCACACACTAAAAAATCAATTTAAAATATTGAGATTAATTTAAAATAAATAACTTCAGAATGCTTCCAACATTTACTCAGCATCTAATGTCTCTCATTCACTTGTATGCAATTCTTGTGCTTGTGCCAAGGTTAGATCAGCGCAGGCTCAGTGTACGCAAGCTTCCCAGCATGAGTGCTTGGAGATCTGTCGAAACTTGTGTTGTTATGTTGGATCCTATTAAGAGTCCACTGCTACAGTTGCTAGTGTTGATACAATGCTGGAACCTGGATATCTCCAAGGAAATGTGGGGAAAATGCTGAGAACTGTATTCTGCACTCTGTATCTTCCCCTTCACTTTATCTATTGTATTTGTTTGAACTGGTTGTATTTATATATTGTATTATCTGATCTGATTGGATAGCATGCATAACAAAGTTTTTCACTATCCCTCAGTACACGTGACAATAATAAACCTAATCCTAGAACTCCCGTCACCAATGCAAGAAGATCTGTGCCAGAGTGTTTTATGGTTAAACATTTCCAATAAAAACAATATTTAGGGAGACCTTAATATCCCAAAATGTATATACATGAGGAATTTAATTTACACAAATCAGTTCATCCATCAGCACATTGTTGAGATGTGGGGAGAAACTGGAGCACCCTGGAAAACCCAAATGGTTACACATATCACACAGACCAGACTTCCCATCATTTACTCCATCTACACTTCATGCTGCCTTGGAAAAGCAGCCAACATAATCAAAGACTTGTCCCACTCCACTCACGCATTCATCTCCCTGCTCCTGGCCTGCAGAACGTACAAAAGATTGAAACCAAACTCAGGAACAACTTCTTCACCTCTGTTAGCAGGCTTCTGAATGATCGGTCCATAAGGTAGGTTTGATTCACCTCAATCCCAATGAGGAAATTGGACTTTGTCTGCGGAACTGATGTGCTACAATGTGCTAATCTCCTGAGAACTAAATGCTGCACTCTTTATCTTCCCTTTTGTTCTGTCCATTGTACTTGAGTTCGAACAGATTGTATCTATGTATTGTATATCTGATCTGTTTGGATAGCATGCAAAACAAAGCTTTTCACTGTACCTCGGTACATGTAACAACAATAAACCTAAACCTAATGATTATATAGGCGGCACGGTAGCGCAGCGGTAGAGTTGCTGCTTTACAGCGAATGCAGCGCCGGAGACTCAGGTTCGATCCTGACTACGGGTGCTGCACTGTAAGGAGTTTGTACGTTCTCCCCGTGACCTGCGTGGGTTTTCTCCGAGATCTTCAGTTTCCTCCCACACTCCAAAGACGTACAGGTATGTAGGTCAATTGGCTGGGTAAATGTAAAAATTGTCCCTAGTGGGTGTAGGATAGTGTTAATGTACGGGGATCGCTGGGCAGCACGGACTTGGTGGGCCGAAAAGGCCTGTTTCCGGCTGTATATATATGATATGATATGATAAGTCAGGATCAAACCCAGGTAGTTGGAACGGTGAGCTAGCAGAGCAAACTGCAACTCCACCATGATGCCTTAAGACTGTGATCTGACATTGCAGGACAACTGTTTGCAATTTTAATGTTAATGGAAATAAGATGAGTTAATGTCTTTGTTAAACGAGATGAAAAAGGCATGAGATGGAAATGTGTTAAACACTTGGACAATGCTACCATCTAATCCTGTATTTTACATTGTAAAGATTTAATTTTGTCGGCATTATTTATAACAAATGATCAGTGTTCCATTTAACATTTATATAAGCACTTTGGGCTTTGTATATTTCCATCCATTTTCCAAGGGAAAAAAGCGAACTACTTACAATTGTAATCACTTTTCCATCAGAGAACAATGAGTCAATCCCCACAGCATACTGCAAGCACTTTCACAGCCCAACGTCTCTGATGCACATCTGCCGTTGGTGTTATCATTCTGACAACCGACTACAATTCATCCTTTCAAGGTCAAAAATATAAAAGGATTCGGCTTTCATCCCCCTGACTGGAGTAATCCGGCAAATGAATCTGTGACCAAAAATGAATTGCGATTAAATGAACCAAGCAGTCCCATTTCTGAAAAGAAAGTTGGTCTAAGTAGATAAAGATGGGAGTATAGTGTTTGGTCATCTTTAAAGTAGAATCTATAATTCTTACATCATGACTTTTAAGTCTGTAAATGATCTGGAGTTCAGAGATCTTTTACTGATAAAGGAATCAGCTTGGATTAACTAAAGCAATGTTACAGCTTCCATTGGTATCTGATTTTCAAAGTTATAATATCATTAAATGCTCAAAATGTTAAAAAAAAACAAAATCATGTCAATGTATTGGAATAATACAGGTCATTCAACAATAGTTCCTCAAATATTTAAGGATTTAACTAGAAATCTAAAGGTGTAGAACTAGTTTTAATCTAATTTGGGCCCCTATTTTTTAAACACCATTGTAACATTCTGCTCACTATAATTTCACTGACCTTGAAAGCACCCATGATTTTTTAAAACATCAAGAAATAAAGATGTTGCTTCTTTTACATGCCTTGGAAAACCCTCCTATGCAATTCAACAGGATCGCCATTTGGAACAGGGGCATTCAGATGGATTGTCGCACTTTACTCTGCTTGCCTCAAAAGTAACAACGGAAAATCTGACACATGCATCATTTCTGTCAGTCAGTCTCCTGCTGCAGCCTCTGGAGTATTTGTACTCTGGCTCACCACTGGAGCTGCTGAGTAGACTGAATACTTGAGCTGAAATCTCACTGGATCTAGTAATACCATCCCAATTGCAACACCAAATTTCCCCCTCAACCACAGATATTGACAAATATGGTGAAAACCTGTGGCCTCTGTACAGGTCCATAATAAATCTTACACATCTCAATAATCAGAATATGTACTTTCCCTCCATTCTCTGTCTCCTGCTTCACAACAAATGGTAAAGTTACCCCCAATTCCATGCACGTTCAGCTCTTTGGTTAATCTCAGGTAGATGCAAGGAAAAAAACAATAATTTTTTTGCAAGGCACCCTTAAGAATAAATACATGGAGCCCTTCAGTGTGGTGAATTTAAGTTAAAGCGTTCAAAATATTAAGCTTTCCCTTTGCTCTTCTGAGGTACTGACAAAACTTTTCATAGGTTTACAACATTTTTTTTCTATTGGGATCAGAATTTGTGGCTTTCTTGCCTGTTACAGGAAAAGTAGGTTTACAGAGGAGGTACAAGGAGTACAGCAAAGGACCAAGCACACAACCCTAAAGGGAACTGGTGTTGAAGTTTAAGAGGGCACCATCGCCCTTGCATTACATTCAGCTGTGGATCACCTTGATAATAAGAACACCAAGTCAGGATGCTTTACAATGACTCCAACTCAGCTTTTAATAGCATGATACTGAATTAGCTCATCCCTAAATTCTTGTACCTTGGCCTTGGGACTTCCAACTGCAATTGACTCCTGGACTTACTGATCAGTAGATCTCAGTCGGTTAGATTTAGTCATAACATTTCCTCAACACCAGTTCCGCTTCTAGTTGTGTGCTTGGTCCCTTGCTGTACTCCTTAGACATCAATGACAGTGCGGCCCAGTACGATGCCTACTTGAACTTTAGGTTTGCCAATGTTGTTCACTGTTGTCAGCTAGATCTGCAACAACAATGGGATGAAGTGTAGGTAAAAAATCAAGAACCCTGCATCACGGTGTTGGGATAACAAGCCAGCCCTTAAAGTTGTCAAGACGAACGAGTTGGTTATTGACCTAAGGAAGTGAAAATGTGAACACAACCTTATTCTATCTCTCTCTATCCGCATTCCCTTTCTCTCTATCCCTATTCAAGTCGCACCAGCTTCTCGTTTTCACCCAACAAACAGCTAACAATCGCCTGTTTCCTTTACCATCGTTACTTTTTTCATTCATTGTTCTTTACCTCTTTACATCATCGTCTATGTCTCTCGTTTTCCTTCCCATGACTTTCAGTCCGAAGAAGGGTCTCGACCCGAAACGTCACCCATTCCTTCTCTCCCAATATGCTGCCTGTCCCGCTGAGTTACTCCAGCTTTTTGTGTCTACCTTATTCTCATCAATGGATCTGCTGTAGGAATGCTCGACAGCTCAGATTCCCAGGAATCCATATCACCAGCAATCCAACTTGATCCCTTCACAAAGATGCGGTGATCAAGAAAGTGCATCAGCGTATTTACTTTCTTAGGCATCCGAAGAGATTCGGCATGTCCATGAGGATTTTCTCGAACTTCTACAAATGCCCCATGGAAAATATTTTGATGAGATGCATCTTAGCCTTGTGTGTCAACTGTTTTGACTGCCTGAACCTGCAGAGAATGGTGAATACAGTCCTGTCCATCCAGGCTTGTCATTGCCCTGCATCCAGTCCATTTTCACAGTGCATTGTTTCAGGAATGCTTGAAGTGTTGTCAAAGATGCCTGCCTTCCTGGCCATTGCCTTCTTATGATTTCCTTTACCTTCATATCAACATTTCGTCTTTTAAATATTGGGCAACATGTAAAACAAAACAGAATATAGTGATTTGACGGGAAATAAGGGGGGGAAAAAAAGAAAAAAAACAATCTACTTTTTTCCTTATAGTATAAGAAAATAACTGCAGATGCTGGTACAAATCGATTTATTCACAAAATGCTGGAGTAACTCAGCAGGTCAGGCAGCATCTCGGGAGAGAAGGAATGGGTGACGTTTCGGGTCGAGACCCTTCTTCAGACTGAAGAAGGGTCTCGACCCGAAATGTCACCCATTCCTTCTCTCCCGAGATGCTGCCTGACCTGCTGAGTTACTCCAGCATTTTGTGAATAAATCTACTTTTTCCTTTGATGTTATAAACCAATCAAAAGAGAACCAACAGGAGCATTTCACAGACTATGACTAATTTAGTCCTTCAAATTTTGCTTCAGAATATGTGTCTCACTAGAAAGAAATAGAGCTATTTCAAAGGGAAATCAATAGCAAGATGTGGAAAACAGTAGGGATCCAGTTCTGCTTGGGTCTCACATCCAGGGGAATACCGAGACTTCTCGTAAAACGGTGCCCATAAAATATACATGTTTGAAAATGCCGAGAGCAGGTACTGGGCACTCACTGAATCTACTAACCTGAGTCAGGACTGCCTTCTGTGTAACAGTATGAATATTTGTTAGGGTGGATCCACTGTCACTTTCCGGAACAACAGATTAGTAATCCTTGCAATCAGTTAAAGATGATGCAACCTCCTTGACACCTCTTCCTACTTATCCTTGGACCATCACCCCACAGATGAGCACCAGGCCTTAATCTCTAACACCGTTACTGATCTCATCACTTCCGGCTCTCTGCCCTCTAAAGCCTCCAACCTTATCGTTCCACAGCCCCGCACGGCCTGATTTTACATTCTCCCCAAAATCCACAAAAAGAACTGTCCTGGCAGACCCATTGGTTAGATTTTTTTTAGATTTAGAGATACAGCGCAGAAACAGGCCCTTCGGCCCACCGGGTCCGCGCCGCCCAGCAATCCACGCACACTAACACTATCCTACACCCACTAGGGACAATTATTTTTTACATTTGCCCAGCCAATTAACCTACATACCTGTACGTCTTTGGAGTGTGGGAGGAAAGCGAAGATCTCGGAGAAAACCCACGCAGGTCACGGGGAGAACGTACAAACTCCGTTCAGACGGCGCCCATAGTCAGGATCGAACCTGAGTCTCCGGCGCTGCATTCGCTGTAGGGCAGCAACTCTACTGCTGCGCCATCGTGCTGCCCGCCCCTTCAACTCCATCCAAGGACCCAAACAGTCTTTCCAGGTGAGGCTGAGGTTCTACCTGTACATGTCCCACCGAATTATTTTCCTTCTACCTCAACTCCATCCTATCCCCCCCTGGTCCAATTCCTCCCTACCTATGTCCAAGACACCTCACATATTCTCCGTCTCCTCAATAACTTCAGTTTTCCAGGCCCCCACTACCTCATCTTTACTATTGATGTCCAGTAACTCTACACCTCCATCCCCCACAAAGATGGTCTTGAAGCCCTCCGTTTCTTCCTCGGCCACAGAACCAGCCAATCTCCATCTACTAACACTCTCCTCCGCCTAGCAGAGCTGGTTCTTACCCTCAACAACTTCTCCTTTGACTCCTCCCACCTCCTCCACATTCAAGGCGTAGCTATGGGCACTCGCATGGGCCCTAGCTATGCCTGCCTCTTTGTAGGGTCCGTCGAACAATCCCTGTTCCAGGCGTACACTGGCCCTATCCCCAAATTCTACCTCTGCTACATTGACGATTGCATTGGTGCTACCTCTTGTACACATGCAGACCTCACTGACTTCATACACTTCACCACTAATTTCCATCCTGCTCTTAAATATACTTGGACCATTTCTGACATCTCCCTGCCATTTCTGGAACTCACCCATCTCCTTCATAGGAGACAGACTAATGACCGACATCTACTACATCTGAAGAAGGGTCTCGACCCGAAACGTCACCCATTCCTTCTCTCCCGAGATGCTGCCTGACCTGCTGAGTTACTCCAGCATTTTGTGAATAAATCGATTTGTACCAGCATCTGCAGTTATTTTCTTATACTACAAACCTACTGACTCTCATAGCTATCTTGACTACACTTCTTCCCACCCTGTTTCCTGTAAAAACTCTATCCCCCACTCCCTCTGTCTACGCCGCATCTGCACCCACGATGAGGTGTTCCATACTAGGGCATCGGAGATATCTTTATTCTTTAGGAAATGGGGGTTTCCCTCTTCTATTAATTAATGAGGTTCTCACTAGGGTCTCCTCAATATCCCGCAGCTCTGCTCTTGCTTCCCCTCCCCCTATTCATGACAAGGATAGAGTCCCCTTTGTCCTCACCTTCCACCCTATCAGCCGTCACATACAATAAATTATCCTCCAACATTTCCACCACCTCCAACGGGATCCCACTACTGGCCATATCTTCCCTTTCTGCTTTCCGCAGAGACCTCCGCAACTCCCTGGTCCACTCGTCCCTTCCCACCCAAACCACCCCCTCCCCAGGTACTTTCCCCAGCAACCGCAGGAGATGCAACACCTGTCCCTTTACCTCCCCCTTCAACTCCATCCAAGGACCCAAACAGTCTTTCCATGTGAGGCAGAGGTTCACCTGCACCTCCTCCAACCTCATCTACTGTATCCGCTGTTCTAGATGTCAACTTCTCTACATCAGCAAGACCAAGCGCAGGCTCGGCGATCGTTTCGCTCAACACCTCCGCTTAGTACGTCTTAACCAACCTGATCTCCCGGTGGCTCAGCACTTCAACTCCCCCTCCCATTCCCAATCTGACCTTTCTGTCCTGGGCCTCTCCATTGTCAGAGTGAGGCCCAGCGCAAATTGGAGGAATGCCACCTCATATTTCGCTTGGGTAGTTTACACCCCAGCAGTATGAACATTAACTTCTCTAACTTCAGATAGTCCCTGCTTTCCCTTTCTATCCCCTCCCCCTTCCCAGTTCTCCCACTAGTTTTCCTGTCTCCGACTACATTCTATCTTTTTTCCCGCCCCCTCCCCTGACATCAGTCTGAAAAGGGTCTCGACCCGAAACGTCACCTATTCCTTCTCTCCAGAGATGCTGCCTGACCAGCTGTGTAACTCCAGCATTTTGTGTCTATCTTCAACCTCTTTGAAAGCTCTCTTGCTGCCCTGGCCTGCACTTGCATGGCAACATGCTAATCATAAATGGCTCTCTGGTAAACATTCACCCTCTCTTTCCTCTAAACTAATGATGTTGTAACATATTCACATTAAACTGTTTCAGAAGTTAGCTTTCACTGAACTTGATGAAACTGAACTTCAGAAGCAGAATTCAATGCAAATCCATCACATCGAGGATTGAGTATTTATATCAAGTGACTCATTTTTACCCATCAGTACCTTATGGTAGAGGCTGCTTGTGCTGCAATGGAACTGGAAAAATGAACAATCAGAAACCTGCATGAATGTCAAGTCCACAACGTGTTAATGGGACATGTCACTGCAGTCAGCCATCTGTTCTCCAAACTTGTCTGAGAAGGTTTACATCATCTGCAGCATAAATCAGAAGAGATTCTGTATTGGGGGAGATGTGAGGAGGAGGAATAGATAAGAAGATAACAGCATCCTCACTACACAGGATATTTATGGCTGAAGTTATTGACTCAGCCTCACTGCTGGTCAGAGGGAGAGCATACAAACTCTGCACAAATATGTCACAATTGAACCTTTAGTTGTGAGGCACTCTCAATATCTGATGCCCCATTGTGATCACTTTGCAATTTAAGAGAGTGTTTATTATTCTTAAATATTCCAGCACTAACAAGGTCAAAGGAACTTAACGATTGAGACCCTTTTTTCATACTGGGAGTCAGGGAAAGGGGAACAAGAGATGGTACTTAGGACAAATGAATGGAGGTTTAGAAAAAAACAGTGATAATCAAGGGGGGGTAGAGCCCACAGTGATCCATTGTTGGCTGTGGGATAGGTGATAACGAGTTATACAGACAGTAAAACTCAACAGGAAGACTGTGAAACCAGTACACCAACTAGGGTGGGGGAGATACGGAGTTACTCCAGCTTTTTGTGCCTGTCTTTGGTTTAAACCAGCATCTGCAGTTCCTCCCTAACATATTTCCAGGTCAGGATGATGTGTGACATGTAGGGGAATCTAAAGGTGGCAGCGTCCCTATGCACTGCCACTTGTTGATAAAGTTGATGGGTTGGAGAAGTGTCATTGGTGTAGCCTGTGAAATAATTGCAGTGCATTTGGCAACTAACACACACTGCAGACACGACAGGCAAGGGCCTGAATTAATTCCTGACATTAGTTGCTGTCCACGTAGAAATTGCATCTTCTCCCTTTGATCAGCAGTGAGGCCGAGTCGATACCATCAGTATTAGATACACTATCTGAATGAAGATGATGACATGCTTTTATCTATCCTGGGTAGTTGATGAGGTGTCAGTGAAATAACTTGTCTCACCAAGATGGTGTTGAGCTTCTTGTGAGTTGTTGTTTCTGCAGCCATCTGGGAAAGAGGTGAATATATCATGCTCCTAAATTGACCCTAGTGAACGATGGACAGACCTTGGCGTGTCAGGATATGAGTTGCTTTTGACAGAATACCCATCCTCTGACCTTTTTTGTAGCCACAGTCTTAATGGGGTTGGTCCAGTTGAGTTTGTGTGTCAATAGCTCCTCCCAAACTGCTGGGGCTTGGTGGTGGTAATGTCAATTGTATACCAAAGGTAGGTGGTTGGACTCTCTCTTGTTGAAGATGTTAATTGCCTTACACTGACTTGACATGAATGTTACTAACCATTTATCAGCTCATGCCTGCCTGTTGTCTGGGTCTTGTTGCACGCAGGCATGGGATGCTTCATTTGTTGAGGTGCTGCAAGTGGAATTGAACATTATGCAATCATGAGTAAATATCTGAACTTCTGACCTTATGATGGGAGGAAGATCTTTGATGAAGCAGCTGAGAATGGTTGGCTCCGGAGAACACTGCCCTGAGAATCTCCTGCAGTGACGTCCGAGGCCTGGGATGATTGACATCTTATAACCAGAACTATCGTCCTTTATACACCTTGTGACTCTGACCGCCAGAATGTTTCTCCTTTGATACGTATTGATCTCTGTCTTACCACAGTGCTTTGATATCACACTGGGTCAAATGCTCCTTTGACGTCAAGGATAGTCACTGTCAGCTCACTTTGAGAACTCAACTCTTTGGTCAAGGCTTGATTAAGTCTAAAAGTCCTGGCATTAGTGAGGTGATTATGAGTAAGGACAATTTGGGAGCATTGTCAACAACACAATCCACCTCGAAAGATCCAGCAACATGCAGCATTGATCTACTGTGATACTGTGAGCACTTTCCAAATGTGCTGTCAGTGTTCTTTGCTGTTTAAACTATGATTGATTATTCTAGATTCAAGCATTCCAGGAATTCAACTAATGCTACATAATCTTATTTTTCATGCTGATAAAGTGAGCAAAGTATTGCTATTATCTGTGCTAAGATTTGAAACAAGAAGTGACCAATGTTTGTAATTCTAGAATACACATGGAAATATGCCATCAGCCATATCTGAAACTTATGGCTCAATGTATTTGTAATTAATTCCTTGCAAGAGCTTGTTATGGCAAAGTTCTCCATACTTCATGACTTTAGACTTTAGAGATAAAGCGTGGAAACAGGCCCTTTGGCCCATCGAGTCTGCTCCGACCAGCGATCACACTGTACACGCTACACTATCCTACACTCTAGGGACAATTTACAATTTTATCGAAGCCAATTAACCTACGTCATTGGAGTGTGGGAGGAAAGCAGAGCACCTAGAGAAAACCCATGTGTGCACAGGGGGAACTTGCAAAGTCCGTACAGACAACAACCCTCGTTAGGATCGAATGTGGGTCTCTGGCACTGCCAGGTTGCAGCTCTACCGCTACACAGCTGGGCAGTCATAATGCATGCAGAATCAAAACAGAGGAAAAGCAGTGAACGCCTAGAATAATGGGGCTTAGACTCGGTATGTGGGATCAGGTTTATCATCTAATATGGGTTGGTCAAAATACCATCTGTTCTTGTTGTGACAGCCATGTGATGCCATGAATATACATTTTGTTTCAGGAACACTTTGAATGCAAGTAGTCAAAGAACCAGATTTGTTTCTGAAGTACTGAAAATAAAAGACAATTTAAAATGATATCTTCATTTCATGCTGCTATCCAACAGATTCCAACGGCAGTCATACGAAGAAAAAGTAGAAGCAAAATGTCAGTTAAATGAAATAAAGCAGTAAAAATGTCAAAAACATGCAACCGAACCAAAAGAGATTAAAATTCCAAGAACATTTAAATAAAAGCTAGGAGTGAATATAAAGAATAAAAGCAAAGATTTTATGAGCACATTAAAACCAAGCAGTCAGTCAAAGGAATAGGAGGCTATATGGATGAAAAAGCAACGTTGTGGAACAGATTAAAGGAACAACAGCAATGCTTCACATTATCTAGAAAGGAAAATGAGTGAAAACATTCAGAAAACAAGCACATAATGTTAAAATATATATGTTAGGATTCATGTTATTTAATGGTGATATATCAATGGGTCTAAACTTCAGGATACAGAAGCACATTTGATGAAAAGATAGTGGTAATCCAAAATCTTTAAAATACATCAGAAACAAGAATTGTGGTATTGCAAATGCCGCATACTTTTTTTAAAGACAGGCGAAAGAATTCTGATTTCTCCACCGCCATCCAAGATGCACCTTAATTAAGGAAGACCGAGTCAAGTGAGCAGCTCATGTACCCACGATATGATTATACTCATATAAACTTCGCATATTGCACAAAAATTGGTGTAACCCACAATAGTATTGGCACCCAGCAGCATCATCCTATTTACTTTTTCAACACTGTTACTGCATAACCATACCTTAACCACATAATATCACGTTATGCTTTTGCTCAAAGAGTGCCTTCAGCTTTTAGCTTTCTTTGTTTGAATCTCCCAGTAGCAGAGGCAGTAGCTTGTCATTCACCACCTACTTTCTAAATGCAAATTCTCTGCTTAACATCACTGACTCCTTACTCTCTTAGTAATTGGTTTATTTTCCCCCGCTGTAGGTAGAATGCACATTATAACGGCAAAAAGCTATCAATTATATTGAACTGATGGGTTATGAGCAAAAGACAACAGGTAGGTTTCCTTTCCAGGTGGAGGGAATGTATGTCTTCTCCTTGATTCATATTTCATAGCATTCACAATTAATAATTAATGCGCTGGAATAACTGGGGGGTGGAATTGGATTGTGCCGGAAAACGAGCAGAGAAAACATAATGCCTACCATATATACTTCCAACTTAAACCATGGAATCCATCCTGACAGGTAATGCATGGAGCACAATTATGCAAACACAATTTAAGATTGAAATTCACAGTAAATCGACACACAGGGCGCTGAAGAAAACATTGCCACTCAATCCAGTTTCTAGATCCTTGGCTTACTTGTTCCAATTATGTCTAATAATGAGAAGACAGATATTTGGAATTAATAGAACATGAAGGCAAAAATGGTTCAACCGGATGCAAAATTTGAAAGATTTCCCATGTAAATGTGAAAACAAGCCACAAAGTGGTATTACGTCTATGCATTCTTTAAAGAGCTTATTGATCTTATTCCACATCCCCATGCTTGTTGCTGTAGGATTAATGACTTCAGTCAATGAATAGTAGAGAGTGCATTCAGAAAGTATTCAGACCCCTTCACTTTTTCCACATTTTGCCACGTTACAGCCTTATTTTAAAATGGATTAAATTCTTTTTTTATCATCAATCCACACACAATAACCCATAATAAAAAAGCAAAAACAGTTGTTTAGAAATTTTTGCAAAGTAATTAAAAAGAAATAACTGAAATCTCACATTTACAAAGTATTCAGATCCTTTGCTTTGACACTCAAAATTGAGCTTATGTTCATCCTGTTTCCTTTGATTATCCTTGAGATGTTTCTACAACTTGATTGGAATCCACCAGTGGTAAATTAGATTGATTGGATATGATTTTAAAAGGCACACACCTGTCTATATAAGATCTCACAGTTGACAGTGCATGTCAAAGCAAAAACCAAGCCATGAAGACGAAGGAATTGTCCATAGACCTCCGAGGCAGGATTGTGTCGAGACACAGATCTGGGGAAGGGTATAAAACAATTTCTGCAGCATTGCAGGTCCCGAAGAGTACAGTGGACTCCGTCATTCTTAAATGGAAGAACTTTGGAACCACCAGGACTCTTCATAGAGCTGGCCGTCCAGCCAACCTGAGCAATCGGGGGAGAAGGGCCTTGGTCAGGGAGGTGACCAAAAACCCGATGGTCACTCTGACAGAGCTCCAGAGTTCCTCTGTGAAGATGGGATAACCTTCCAGAAGGACAACTACATCTGCAGCACTCCACCAATCAGGCTTTTATGGTAGTGTGGCCAGACGAAAGCCACTCCTCAGTAAAAGGCACATGACAGCCCGCTTGGAGTTTGCTAAAAGGCACCTAAAGGACTCTCAGACCATGGGAAACAAGATTCTCTGGTCTGATGAAACCAAGATTGAACTCTTTGGCCTGAATGCCAAGCGACACCGCTCATCACCTGGCCAATATCATACCTACGGTGAAGCATGGTGGTGGCAGCATCATGCTGTGGGGATGTTTTTCAGTGGCAGGAACTGGGAGACTAGTCAGGATCGAGGGAAGATGAACGGAGCAAAATACAGAGGGATCCTTGATGAAAACCTGCTCCAGAGTGTTCTGGACCTCAGACTGGGGCGGAGGTTCACCTTCTAACAGGACAACGACCCTAACCACACAGCCAAGACAATGCAGGAGCGGCTTTGTGACAAGTCTGTGAATGTTCTTGAGTGGCCCAGCCAGAGCCTGGACTTGAACCCGATCGAACATCTCTGGAGGGACCTGAAAATAGCTGTGCATCGATGCTCCCCATCCAACCTGACAGAGCTTGAGTGGATCTGCAGAGAAGAGTGGGAGAAATTACCCAAATACAGGTGTGCCAAGCTTGTAGTGTCATACCCAAGAAGACTTGAGGCTGTAATCGCTGCCAAAGGTGCTTCAACAAATTACTGAGTAAAGGGTCTGAATACTTGTGTAAATGTGATATTTCAGTTATTTCTTTTTAATTACTTTGCAAAAATTTCTAAACACCTGTTTTCGCTTTTTTATTATAGGGTATTGTGTGTAGATTGACGATTAAAAAAAAGAATTTAATCCATTTTTAAATAAGGCTGTAACATAGTAAAATGTGGAAAAAGTGAAGGGGTCTGAATACTTTCTGAATGCACTGTATAATCCTAAATCACTGTATTTTTTGTTCACAAAAACTCTCAGTTTATAGACTCAGAGTCAAGACAACAGACCTTGTTTCGTTTTGTTTAGAGAAACAGCGCGGAAACAGGCCCTTCGGCCCACCAGGTCCGCGCCAACCAGCGATTCCCGGACACTAGCATTATCCCACACATTAGGGACAATTTACAATCTTTACCAAAGCCAATTAACCTACAAAACTGTACATCCTTGGAGTGTGGGAGGAAACCGGAGCACCCGGGGAAAACCCACGCAGTCACGGGGGGACACCGTACAAACTCCATACAGACAGCACCGGTCGTCAGGATCTAACCCGGGTCTCTGGCGCTGTAAGGTGACAACGCTACTGTTGGGCCACCCTTCCTCAACTGGAAATTTAGGTTTGATTTATATCTGGAGGAAAAAACATTTGCTGGTGTCAGTTCACACTATGGAACTAGTTGTAGACTGCTGGATTGACCAACATCAGCAGGATATACATCCAGTGGGGATGCTTCCTAATCCCACCTTCCTTTGTGAACGCTGCCTGCCCCAGCTTTTTGTGTCTATCTTTGGTTTAAACCAGCATCTGCAGTTCCATTCCTACACATTTCCTTTGTGAAATCTACCTTTATATTTTAGGAAATTTAAGTCATTTCCAATTACGTAGTTATGATCTGTAACTGTTGACATTTAATACACATTGGCTCAGTTAATCCTGTCAATGCCAATAACAGCTGCCCTACATTAGACATTTAATGGCTATAATATTTTGTGACACTTTGCAGGAAATTCAACAATTTAATGATATGACATCCACTCCAAGGTATTTAAGATCTGAGAGGACAAGGAGGTTTCTCCTTCCCATCATAAAGTAATCAGTGCATTCTCTGAACAAGGAGAGGATCAATTCAATATCAATTCAATATCAATTCAATATCAATTCAATATTAATTCAATATCAATTCAATATCAATTCAAGTGCAGTAAAAGAAGACACAAGGAAAATCAAGATTTGATCAAGATAGAGAAGAAAAAGAAAAATAAGTTTAAAAAAAGTTATTTAGCAGTCTGTCAGCTGCTCAGAAAAGGACAGGAAGGCCCTTCAGAGGGTCATCACGACGGCCCAGAAGATCGTCTGCTCACTGCCCTCCCTGGAGCACCTGTTCAGCCTACGCTGCCTCAGTAGAGCAGGCAAAATAATAAAAGATCCATCCCATCCCGGCCACCGTCTGTTTGTTCATCTGCCCTCTGGTCGACGTTTCAGGTCGATCAAATCCCGAACAAACAGACTTAAGAACAGTTTTTACCCCAGGGCCATACGAGAACTGAACACTACCTTCTGCACTAGGCAACACTGTTAAAAAATCTTTTGTACTTAATATAATTGTATTTATTTGTTTTTGCATTTATTGCATATATGTTTTTACGCACCGTCAGGATTGGCTATTTTTTAATTTCGTTGTACTCGTTGCAATGACAATAAATGAATATTATTATTATTATTATTATTATTATTAAGAAGGGTCCCGATTGAAAACGTCACCTATCCACTTCCTCTAGAGATGCTGCCTGGTCCATTCAGTTACTCCGGCACTTTGTGTTCTACCCAATATTCCAGCACCTGCAGTTCCTTGTGTCTCTAATTTTTTTAAGTTATTTCTTTGATGTCCAGTGATGAATAATGGAATAAACTTCAGTGTGGGAATGGGTGGTTGGCAGAAATGAACACATTAGATCATTTAAAAGGTCTGTAAACTTAAAATAACAAGAGTGCAACTGGAAGGGAGACACAAAGATCTAATGAGAGATTGACATAGAAGGTCTCTGTTTTTAATTTTCCACATAGTTTATGAGGGCATCTGATTTACATTTGCGCAGACCATACTTTGGAAAATTGGAACATTATAACTCCTCAGTGTGCCACAATGGTGATTCTACTTCCAGCAGCCGGTTTCTGCTAAAATAGACACAAAGCGCTGGAGTAACTCAGTGGGTCAGGCAGCATCTCTGGAGAAAAGAAGTAGGTGAAGTTTCGGGTCGGAACCCACCTTCAGCTGGTTTCTCCTGTTTATTGGAATGGGACTGCAGCACACGTCAGGTTTAAGCAGGCACGGGTTCTACAAACAGAGTATCTGACCTGAGAGCAGAAAAACATGCCTACGTTCACTTGCTGCATTTGAGGAGTTCACCAGTGCAATAGAGTGGGAGCTGGTAGCTTAGACAACAGGTCAGAGGATGCCTCGGCTGTCTTAAACCTATGCCATTGAGAGAAACTGGAACCACTGTGGAGAAATATGGGTACAGTGATAACATTGCTTTTGGATCTGGGACATTACAACTGTTCCTAACAAATTTAATTTCAATGATGCAATGGTTCTTTATTATCACCTGTACAGACATACAATGAAATAATTTTTTGCATACAGTTCAGTAAAGTATTGCCGTACCTAAGCACAATCCCCTATTAGTACAAAGAGCATAGTAATAGTCCACTGAGAGCGCATGCAAGACTCACCGGGTTGTGGCGCCATTTTCAAAGTCCAGTCCGCGGGCTGGATTTTCTGGAGCCACGCCCGATCCAGGCGATCCCCAGGCTGCTGCAGGACCTCCAGCCATCACCTCCATTCGGATCGTCCAGCAAACTGTCGTCCCTCTCCTCTCGCAGCCACCTTCAGCCTTTGTGCCCCGGGTGTGTGTCTCGCAGCTGACCTTGAGGGCGCAGAAGGTCAGACCCCAGTTCACTCTCTTGCCGGCCCTTAATCTTGCGTTCGCCACCACCGATTCCCTCCATCCTCCTCTCTGGGTCTCCAGTGCTCAGGGGACAAGCGGGGCTGGCTCAGCGGCTCCCTATACAGGCCGAGGGCCGCTGGTTGTGACTTCTGGCCACATCAGAATGCCATATGTAAAAGAATTTATGAATCTGCAAAATACCAGAAACCTTTCGGACGGAGTAATAATTTTATACTATTGCATTAGGGGTAGGGTTAGGGTTACATTACAGTCAGTTCTGTGACGAAGCCATAATTAAATTAGACAGAACAAAAAAAACACACAGTTCACAATCACATGAAAATAGATGTAGCTTCTGTGAAACCAGCACTACATGAAGATAAACCTTATCCACAATGGTGATGACAATTCTAGGAACTTGGCACAATTTTAAAGAGTTAACAAGTAGCCAAAGCCTTCATGAAATATTTTCCGAAATGAACTATTTGGGAAGACTGTGAACTAAATAAGTCTGATTGGTTGTAGAAACAAGGAACTGCAGATGCAGGTTTACGCAAAAGAATGCAAAGTGCTGGAGTAACTCAGCAGATTAGGCAACATCTCTGGTGAACATGGATAAGTGGCGTTTCGGGTCGGGACCCTTCCCGGATCGACACGTTACCTATCCATGTTCTCCAGAGATGCTGCCTGACCCGCTGAGTTACTCCAGCACGTTGTGTCCGTAAGTCTAACTGGTTCTACTGCTCTTGGGTAGTGTATCAAGGAAAGCGTATCAAGGGAAAATAGCCTCGAGCATGTTTATTGCAGCCCTGAGTGAAAAAAATATTTTTGATTTCCTGCAAAAGTCAAATACACGGAATTAAAGCTCGCTTCAATGTATCACTTTGCACTTTCATAGAGTGAATATTGTTTTCAATCCAGTTACAAAAATTTGGAAAAGATCAGCGGAAGAAGATTGAAGAAATGCAAACATAATTTTTTTTACCTTACATGAAATCTTCCAAAAGTGGCTGAGACTGATATTGTTCCTGGCAGCTAAATTTTAGACATAAATTGATACGAAACTCCAGGCCGACATGCAAAATCAATTTTTTTCTTCTAAATAATTAAACTCCTCTAATGAACTATATATATATATATAGTATATATATATATATATATATAGTATATATACTATAGTAGTATTTTTTTTCTATTTTTAAACCAAACCCTATTGTATTCTTTAATCTGAAAGGTTTGAAGCATTCTATTCACTGTAACATTTTCGGGGATCTGTTATCATTAAGATTAATCAGATCTTTCAGGGTAATGATGGCAAAAATGTATTGAAATGCTTAAAGTTTTCAATTTTATTATATGTTTTTTAAAGTACTTAAATGTTTCTGATTTGTGTATTGGCACATTTTAATGAGTAGTGAAATCTCAATGGATGTTGAACAATTTTGGCAGCCAAGCCTCATTTTTATGCATCTATTTTTAGAAATAGAAGCAGGGGTAAGCTATTTGGCCGTTTGCATCTATTCCGTGAGTTAATTACTTTTTACTTCAAATACACTTTCCCTGCATAAAATTAAAAAATCAATCAGTCTTTATCCTGAAGAAACTCAGAAACCCAGCCGACACAGCCATCTTGAGTAAAACATTTCAAAAAGTTAAAACTCTCTGCATGATATAATGCCTTTTCATCTCATGCCAGAAAGGCTAATATCTTATTCTGGGATTGGGACTCCTTCTTATGAAATTAGGATTTTGTTGAAGAAACATTAAGGGCAGTTCAAAGAGTACAAATGTGAGAGTCTAAAGCAGAAAATCATTGCTAATGTACACAGGATTGATTATATATTTCTTCGGATGAGGAGAACAAGGCCATAGGATTTGGGGCAGTCATTTAAAACTGAGGTGTGATCATATTAAACTGCATGGCATGCTTTGGGGACTCTAGTGGCTTGCTCGTGCTGCTATATTCGTATGGTTGCCATGGACCCCAAACCTATTGCCAAAGAACAGGGAGAAATCTGTCACCACTCTGCACAGGCTTTGGAGGGAGATGTTGCCCATTGATTCCAGTGATGGCCAACTCCAATTACTGTCCATGATGATGCAGCATTTGAATGCAAAGGTTGCAATTTTCATTGCTGCGTAAGCAGAGACACCATCATCAGGGTTACTGCACGTAAAGGAAAGTAAGCTGCCGTTCGATTAGAGCAGCATGACAATGCAACAGATTATTGGGACCGTGAGTAGGACGTCCAGTATCAGTAAGGGCGTCAAAGGTTACGGGGAGAAGGCAGGAGATTAGGGTTGAGAGGGCAAAATAGACTTGCCAAGATTGAACAGAGGTGTAGATAATGGGCTGAAAGGCCAAATTCTGCTCCTACGTCTAATGGACTTAGTTTAGTTTTTAGTTTGAGATAAAGCGCGCTCCAGCCCACTGAGTCCGCACTGACCAGTGATCCCCGCACATTAACGCTATCCTACACTAGGGACAATTTTTACATTTATACCAAGCCAATTAACCTACAAACCTGTACGTCTTTGGAGTGTGGGAGGAAACCGAAGCTCTCAGAGAAAACCCACGCAGGTCATGGGGAGAATGTGCAAACTCCATATAGACAAGCACCCATAGCCAGGATCAAACCCAGGTCTCTGGCGCTGTAAACAGTGTAAGGCAGCAACTCTACCATTGCTCCACCGTGTTGCCCTCTCCCCTCGTACACCATTTAGCGACACACCTCTCACTGCAGTCAGGATAAACTGTGCTTTGGAGTTAAGTGCCATATTATCAGCACCTGTGTTCATGCCTAAGATCAATACTGTTTCTTTTACATTTGCTCTCCTTGAAACTGCTCCAAAGCCTCTGATTTACTGTCCTTTTCTATGCCATTTTTTAAATGTATATCTCTTTGGACATGCTTTGCTTTTCTGAGTTCTTCGTTTTGCCTCTATGAAGTAAGTGCATGGATAAATTCATTTAAATTTCTCCCAAATAATAGAATCAGGGCAAGCAATCCAGGCATCCCTGGAACGCCTTCATCAAAGGTACAGCCAGAGAAGATCAGGCATTCTACAATGTAATCTCAGGACATTATAGAATAACAATGTTCCACAAAACCTTGAAAACTAAATAAATTTGATGGACATGAAAAACAGTGAAACATGAAAAACATTTGCGATTTAGCAATGAAATTGCATTGTAACATTATCTTCAGTTGTTTTTTCAAATTTGTCAGTACATTAATTTTAGCCGACAACAATCAAAGGAATAATGCTTAGAGATACAAACCTCTTTCAGATCAGAGATAATATTGTGGCATGTAAAGACTGCCATAAACAAAAACTCAATTGTTTCATAATCATCTTTTGTCATTTATGAAAGGCAAAATGCATAGAAAACAAATTCCACCCAGACTTAAAGAGATACTTTAATAGAGGGGTTTTTTTTCTAACCTTTGCATTAAAGATTATTTCAGCTCAAGCATTTTAGATTGCTTTCATATGTGAATCCTAACATTCCACTGCAAAAGTGTCATGTGCATATTTGTCCTGAATTTAATATTTAAGTTGACATTCAGAAACATTCCTGTGTTGATGTGCATGACAATCAGTTTGGTAACTGCTCATTTTATTTAGGATTTTAATCATTTTTTCTACAAAGATCTGGGATTGAATTCTGCTTAAGTGGTGAGTTTTAAAATAAAGTGAACTTGGCACGAACTTTTAAGGAAGATTGAAATCCTTTCAGATATGTAGTAAAGTCAAGCAGCTAATTTGAGAATGAAACAGCTCATAGAGTATTTTAAGCCGTTTCAATGATGATAAGTTGTTTACCAAAACTTTAAGTCAGAACCATCCAATACATTCTGAGAATGCACATCCCACGAGAGGAAGTGAAATACTTGATGTTATTGACGGAATTAATGAGTGGGGAAAAAATTATCATCATATAGAAAGTCAGTCAAATTTGTAAACAAGAATCTGAGCTCCATGCTCACAGTTTATAAAAGAAACACAGCATGATGCTTATTATTTCCATCACAAAATGCTGGAGTAACTCAGCAGGTCAGTAACTCATGCTTATTATTTCCTTAAAAGATGCATGTGAGATTATGGAAATGTATTTACATGGAGGCACAAGGAATCACAGGTGCTGAAATCCTGATCAAAAACAAACTGCTGGAGGAACTCTGCAATCCAGGCAACATTTGTCGAGGGAAACAGATAGTTTACATTTGGGGTCAAGGTGCCGAAGGAATTTGATCTGATTTCAAAGCTTCTGCTCAAACCATTTGCTTTCAGCCAAGGTGTCCGCAATTAGTAGCCACACCATAACATGTTAGTCTGTTTCTGTTTCTATGGCTACAACGGAGCAAATGTCAAAGTGCTCATTCCGATTGAAGTGCTGATGTCTCACATTCTTCCTCGTGGAGTTCAGCCTTTCTCGCTGCTCACCTTGTCGGATGTGGCCTCCTGCTACAGACCCTTCCCACCTCCTCCTTTCTTCGGAGGTTTCTTTTGTTCTCTGTGCCTACTGCTCATTCTTTCAATCACGCTAAAATGCAAGGAGAATGCTTGCTGACGAACTCATGTTTGTTGTGATATAGAACATATAACAGAACAGCTCAGGATCAGGCCCTTTGGCCCACCATGTCTACAGTAACAATGATACCAATCTAAACTAATCCCATTTGTCGGCACATGGTAAATATTCCTTTATTCAATGCCCGTTCGAGTGTATCTGTTTAAATGCCTTTTAAACAAAGCTGCCACTCCTCTGGCGGTACCTCCCAGCTTGTTGAAAAAAACGTGCCCCGCAGATAACATGAGCTATAAGGAGAAGGTAGACACAAATTGCTGGGGTAACTTGGAGGGACAGGCAGCATCTCTGGAGAGAATGAATGGGTGATGTTTTGGGTCGAGACCCTTCTCTCCAGAGATGCTGCCTGTCCCGCTGAGTTACTATAGCAGTTTGCATCTACCTTCGATTTACCTTCTCTCTAGAGATGCTGCAAGTCCCACTGAATTACTCCAGCAGTTTGTGTCTACCTTTGATTTAAACCAGCATCTACAATTTTTTCCTACACAGCTATAGGAGAGGTTGGGCAGGCTAGGACTTTATTCCTTGGAGCGCAGGAAAGATCTTTTAAAGAGATCTTAAAGAGATCCCATGAGGATCTTGGAAGAATAATGGGTAATAATGAGTCAAAGTACAAGAGGGAGATCAATAATATGGTTGAGTGGTGCCAGAAGAACATTTTTACTCTCAATGTCAGCAAGACAAAGGAGTGAATGATGGGAAAAGCTGAGGGTTCCATGAACCTGTCTTCGTTAATAGGTTGGCAGTGGAGAGAATCAACAGCTAGATACAAAGCTGGGTGGTAGTGTGAACTGTGAGGAAGATGCTATGAGGTTGCAGGGTGACTTGGACAGGTTGTGTGAGTGGGCGGATGCATGGCAGATGCAGTTTAATGTGGATAAGTGTGAGGTTATCCACTTTGGTGGTAAGAATAGGAAGGCAGAGTATTATCTGAATGGTGTCAAGTTAGGAAAAGGGGACGTACAACGAGATCTGGGTGTCCTAGTGCATCAGTCACTGAAAGGAAGCATGCAGGTACAGCAGGCAGTGAAGAAAGCCAATGGATTCTTGGCCTTCATAACAAGAGGAGTTGAGTATAGGAGCAAAGAGGTCCTTCTGCAGTTGTACAGGGCCCTAGTGAGACCGCACCTGGAGTACTGTGCAGTTTTGGTCTCCAAATTTGAGGAAGGATATTCTTGCTATTGAGGGCGTGCAGCGTAGGTTTACTAGGTTAATTCCCGGAATGGCGGGACTGTCAAATGTTGAAAGACTGGAGCGACTAGGCTTGTATACACTGGAATTTAGAAGGATGAGAGGAGATCTTATCGAAACGTATAAGATTATTAAGGGGTTGGACATGTTAGAGGCAGGAAACATGTTCCCGATGTTGGGGGAGTCCAGAACAAGGGGCCACAGTTTAAGAATAAGGGGTAGGCCATTTAGAACTGAGATGAGGAAAAACTTTTTCAGTCAGAGAGTTGTAAATCTGTGGAATTCTCTGCCTCAGAAGGCAGTGGAGGCCAATTCTCTGAATGCATTCAAGAGAGAGCTAGATAGAGCTCTTAAGGATAGCGGAGTCAGGGTGTATGGGGAGAAGGCAGGAATAGGGTACTGATTGAGAATGATCAGCCATGATCACATTGAATGGCGGTGCTGGCTCGAAGGGCCGAATGGCCTCCTCCTGCACCTATTGTCTATTGTCTAACAGCTTCAAATTCCTGGGCATTCACATATCTGATGATCTATCCCGACCCCAGCTCATTGATGCAATCTAAAACAAAGCCCATCAATGCCTCAACTTCCTCAGAGGAGATTTGACAGGTTGCCAAATACTCTTACGAACTTCTGCAGGTTGGCACGAAGGAGAGTGTACCAACTGGTTGCATCACCACTTGGTGTGGTTTGCTCAAGGACATAGGAGGCTGCAGAAAGTGGTGGACATTGCTCGGTCCATCATGAATATTAACCTCCCCACCATTGAAGCAAACCACAGGAAGTGCTTCCTGAAGAAGATAGCTAATGTCATCAAAGACCCACACCATACTGTCTTCTCACTGAAACCATCAGGAAGAAGGGAGAGGAGCCTGAGAACCATTTACCATGAAGCTTTGAAATCCAGTCAATCTCAGCATCCTGACATGCCATTCCCTGCAAATCTTAGCAAATTTATCAATCTCCTGAGCTTGCACATTAATGGGTATCATGATATACCTATGTGGCAAACTTTGGAAGAACATAATGACCTCCACTAAAATGCTACCCAATTCACACTTCACATATGCATGGATCCATTACTTGTAATCCAGGGACTAAAATGACACCACTAAGCCAAAAAGGCACACACTGCAGAAGCTGGACTAATTTATTTGAAATAGTGACGATCCATCAAATAACCCAAGGTTATAAATTACTTTGTCCTGCAGCAACATCATTTAAAATTATTCATCAGTCTTTAACTGGAACAAATGTGTAAACTATAGTTCTTTTCCTGAGATGGAGTGGAGCTGGACAAGTAAAAGCGCATGTCCCATTATTGTGTAAAAAGCAGTTCTACATCTGAAGTGTTGCTTCAATGAGGAGTGAAGAGTTAAATGAAAGAAATCCTTCATATTCTGAAACATCAAATCCCGCTTGTCAGTGAACCTAATTACTGTGCTCTGACAGGTGTGTGTGTTTTTTTTAAAGCTTTCAAATTGTCACGATTGGTTTTGTTCTTGTCTTAGTGTCTGGATGTTTTACATTTATTCTCCAGGCAAGCTCTTCATATCAATATGATAGGGAGGACAGTTCACAGGCCCCAGTGTCTTCTTCCTATCATATCCAATCAATTACTTGCAGCCCTACATTGTGAGAGATATTCTGTTATTCACCATAAATGGAGTGATTGTTGATTCAGCAGAGTAACATTACTGGAATGACCCTGACAACTTCACTTCATTAATTTTACTTAGAGCTTGTTCATGCCCAAATATAGCTCCCCCAGCTATTCTTTATTTCATGCTGAAAAATGTGTGCTTCTGCAGATTTTATACCATTGAATTTTCATCTCCTTCTGTAGAATTATGTTTTTGAATGGCAATAATGGAGGACATTTTTAACTACAATGTTTGGATAGGAAACAGAGAGGCACATGATTTGTCCAATAAAGAACTGACATAATTATTATTTCCATGATAATTATTTCCATGATAATATTCACGCAGCAATATACACCAGTAGCTCGGGCACTGAATGTGAAAAAGAAATATCGTCACTAAACAGGGCAAATAATTCACACATGACTTAAGTAGAGCTATTGGAGGCCTGTAAGCTCTGGAGTGTCGCAGGAGTTTGCTGCTGCTTGTTTTGTTGAGAGTCACCACATGGAAACAGGCCCATGCCGACCATCGATCACCATTCACACCAGTTCTATGTTATCCCACTTTATCATGCACACAGTTTACAGTGGCCATTTAGCCTACAAACCAGCATGTCGTTAAGATGTGGGAGAACCCGGAGGAAACACACCCGGTCACAGGGAGAACGTGCAAACTCCACACAGACGGCTCCCAAGGTAAGGGTTGAACCCGGGTCTCTGATGATGTGAGGCAGCAGCTCTACACAGCTGTGCCACAGTAACATTATATGCATTAATAATCTGGATGACAATGTAGATTTTTAAATTTGCAGACAACACTAAAATTGGTGGCATAATGGACAGTGAGAAATTATATCTAAGCTTATGGGATATGCTACAAACTGGAGTATTCTGCACAATTTTACTCTTTATCATATCATATCATATATATACAGCCGGAAACAGGCCTTTTCGGCCCTCCAAGTCCGTGCCGCCCAGCGATCCCCGCACATTAACACTATCCTACACCCACTAGGGACAATTTTTACATTTACATTTACCCAGCCAATTAACCTACATACCTGTACGTCTTTGGAGTGTGGGAGGAAACCGAAGATCTCGGAGAAAACCCACGCAGGTCACGGGGAGAACGTACAAACTCCTTACAGTGCAGCACCCGTAGTCAGGATCGAACCTGAGTCTCCGGCGCTGCATTCGCTGTAAAGCAGCAACTCTACCGCTGCGCTACAGTGAATATATTTGTAATGGAGGTGGTTCCAAGAAGGTGCATGACGTTGATTGCCATGGTGTATGTGTAGCTTTATAAAGGATAATTGAGCAGTTTGGTACAGCTCTCATACTCATCGGAATTCACAAGAACAAAAGGTGATTTGAATGAAATAGGTTAGATTCAGAACGGGATTGTAGTCGTTGTGCGGAAGATCTTTCACAATGTGGAAGAGTCTAGAACTAGGGGATACCAATGTTTCCATGATAAGGAGCTGTTCATTTCAAATGGGAAGATGAGGAAGAATCAAGGATTAACGGGGAATAGGCAAGAAAGTAATTCTGAGGACAGGATAAACTCAGTCATTATTGTATTGAAAGGTGGAACAGGGTCAAGAGGCCATTGTAGTAAGTTATCTTTACCTTTGCACTCCAATCCTCCAGAAAAAAAGACTAATGAATCATTTCTTCTTAACTGCCTGCTTCACCTGTGTGTGAGCTGTCAGTGAGTCATGAGGGGTCTTTATCTTTTTCCCAATTTAATCAGCAAGTAGAGTTCAAAGATAATGAGGGTTCGATACACCATCTCTTCTTTAATGGAATACAGACAAGTTTTACATCTATCACAAATTAAAATCAATGCACCTGGTGTAAATTTCCTGCAACACATTTGAAGTATAAGAATAAACCATCTGTTGCACACTTTGAAGGGAATAAGGATATTATTTACAGTATACAAAAAAAACACTCCGGGAACAGGGAAATAGAGAGGCAGTGTAGTCATTATCAAGCAGCCTGCCCTGACTTTATTGGAGTGGTGCTGTGTTCAAGGAGCACAGAGTGGCAACCAGGGTGCTGGTGGCATTAAAATCAACCAATTCACTTCACTCTTTAAATCTCACTATTAGAAACATAGAAACATAGAAACATAGAAAATAGGTGCAGGAGTATGCCATTCGGCCCTTCGAGCCTGCACCGCCATTCAATATGATCATGGCTGATCATCCAGCTCAGTAGCCTGTACCTGCCTTCTCTCCATACCCCCTGATCCCTTTAGCAAAAAGGGCCACATCTAACTCCCTCTTAAATATAGCCAATGAACTGGCCTCAACTACCTTCTGTGGCAGAGAATTCCACAGACTCACCACTCTCTGTGTGAAGAAATGTTTTCTCATCTTGGTCCTAAAAGACTTCCCCCTTATCCTTAAGCTGTGACCCCTGGTTCTGGACTCCCCCAACATCGGGAACAATCTTCCCGCATCTAGCCTCTCCAACCCCTTAAGAATTTTATATGTTTCTATAAGATCCCCCCTCAGTCTTCTAAATTCCAGCGAGTACAAGCCCAGTCTATCCAGTCTTTCCTCATATGCAAGTCCCGCCATCCCAAGGATTAATCTGGTGAACCTTCTCTGTACTCCCTCTAAGGCAAGAATGTCTTTCCTCAGGTTAGGAGACCAAAACTGCACACAATACTCCAGGTGCGGTCTCACCAAGGCCCTGTACAACTGCAGCAAAACCTCCCTGCTCCTAAACTCAAATCCTCTTGCTATGAATGCCAACATACCATTCGCTTTCTTCACTGCCTGCCTACATGTTCTTCAGGGTGGCACAATGGTGTAGCGGTAAAGTTGCTACCTTCCAGCGTCAGAGACCCAGGTTCGATCCTGACTATGGGTGCTGTCTGGATGGAGTTTGTACTTTCTCCCCGTGACCACGTGGGTTTTCCCTGGGTGCTCAGGTTTCCTCCCACACTCCAAAGACATACAGGTTTGTAGGTTAATTTGGCTTCAGTAAATTGTGTCTAGTGTGTAGGATAGCATTCATGTACGGGAATTACTGGTCTGCATGGACTCAGCGGGCTGAAGAGCCTGTATCCATGTTGTATTTCTAAACTAACCTAAAACTAAATCATTTTGCTGGCAGATTTTACATAAATAGCATATTTAGGATACTGGTGTGGGAATTGTTAAATTTTCAATTCCCTTCTTTAAGATTAAGAATATGCAAACAAATAAGAAAGAGCAACATAAGCATTATACATTGTACAAAAATTGCTATTGTCTAACTAATCTGATATTTTTGTAATTTGGCTTTTGTTTTTAAAAAGAGGGAATATTCAAATTCAAGGAAGAATAAGTTTGCCATTGCATCCCTTAAACAATTATACCCTCCATGATTAAGTGAACTGTTAGCTGCATTTGCAGATGGTAAAAAGATGTTTGTAAGCAATCAATTAAACTTCCTTGCCATTTAATTAAAAAGTAGATCAGTTTTAATTAATTTGCAAATCTGTTGTTTTACTCCTTTTGGATTAATCTGTTCAACTATGCATTTGTTTATTTTTTAGCAGTTGGAAATAGATGCACAAGGTTCAATCTCCTCATTAGCTTAATTATATTAGAAAGGTGAGCTAATAATTGTTCAAAGAAATTATGTTAAACAATGTTATCTCATCAAGCACCAGGTGTAATCTGTCTTCAATGGTAATGGCTAAAGCAAATTAACAGTTTGATTTACCACTGGCCCAATATTTTTCTATTGAAGTTTATTCCCCTGGTGCACAAAGGCTTCTGTGTCAATTTATTTGACGAACCAATGCCTAATATTCAGAAGATTGCAGCTTGATTATTTAAGAAACAGTTGAATTATTCCAGCTGCTGTTATTTTGCAACCTCAATCTCTTACCTTGCCGGAGATGCGATTTTAGGCAAACACACTCGGCCCCGCTCCCCGATCACACTCCGTTAGCCTACACTGTCCGGGCCTACAGCACCCTCCGGGCCTAATATGGGACAAGGGCCTGGGGACACTATAGGCCCCGCTGCTGCAGGCCCTGCCGCTGTAGGCCCTGCCAGTTTAGGTCCCGACAGTTTAGGTTTCCGACCTTTTGCCAGTCTAGGTCCAGAGGCCCGGTCGCCGCCTAATGGAGGTTGCATAGCAACCTGCCTCCCAGCCCGGGCGGCCACCATTGGTGCACATGGCCGCTGGCTGGGTGCACATGGCCGCTGGCTGGGTGAGGTCACGTGGGGCATGGGGCGGTGACATCACCTTTGTCCCTTATTTGGAAGTGAGGAAGTTGGCAACCCTACTAGTATGGGGCAAGGGTGGTCCCATACGGGACAAACTAATTTAGCCCAAAATATGGGATGTCCCGGCTTATACGGGACAGTTGGCAACCCTACAGTCACACAACCTCTGAAGTTCTTATATAGAAAACAGAAGACAGTTAAAAGGCTGGCATTATGATGATATGAGACCATGAGACATAATGAAAAGATCACATCAACCATATAAAAGGGGGTGGGTGGAGATGGTCATGTGAAAGAGATACACTGACACATTGAATTCAATTGGGTTTGATTCAAATTTCACCCCACCCTGACCTTTAAAGGGCCATCTGCCTATCCCCATGATCAGATGGATTATTCTTTTCCTCTACCCTTTCTGAATGTATTTCATTTATAACAACCTTCAGCATTGACAGTGGTTTCAGACTAAACCATTTAAATCAAATTTGTACACTTCAGGAAGGATGCCTGTCCTGAATGACCTAACATGGCAGATGCTTACAGCATTTGCTATCATTGCCTTTATTGTACAGTATTTTTCTTAACATACAATTCAACAAAAGAGTTTTGTTGCTAAAATGACAGCTGCTAAATGAAAATATGTGTTCATAAATCACAATTTAAAAAAACTTTATTAGCCAAGTATGTTTTGCAACATATGAGGAACTTCATTTGTAGATTAATGTAGATTAAAGTAAAACAGTAGTCTTATTATTAGGTTGGAACAACAATATTCATAAATTATTCATAATCAACTAAATAATAAAGAGCAGGGATTCGGTAATATTTACATTTATGATCAAATGTTGGTCAATATTTCTAATCCAACAACCAGTGTTTGGCAGAAAACTAACTGTTTCTTGAACCATGAAATGTTGTAAAATTCATGAGGCCAAGTCAAAAAAGGATTCAGATAAAGCTGTGGTATTTTGGCTCTTCCACTGAAGGCACTGATACCATGCGAGTGCACATCTATTCCGAGGATTTCTAAATGTAAATGGTATCAAGGAGTATAGGAAAAGTGGGGGAATGTAGGATTGAGATAGAAGATCAGCCACAATAGTATCGGATGGTGGAGCAGACTCGAAGGGATGCCTGGCCTATTCCTGCTATTTTGCAGTGATTCTGTGGATCCAGTCCACAGGGGTAAGGACTATATTTGGAACAATGAAACCATCTTACATCACACTATGCATCATACTGAACTATGCATCATACTGAACTATTCCAGAAACTCCCATCCACACAGATGTTTGAGTTCAGACTCATACTGACAATTGTGTTACATTTTAGTTGTTACACACTCAGCGTTGCAATTGTTTTGGCAACAACTCTCCATTCTCTATCCTACCCCTAAAATAATACATTTCCTGGTGTCATGTTATGTTGGTATCTTCAATCTTATTCCAGCAAAGAAAACAACTGATCGCTCCATGTGCATGTCATTTTTATTCTACCTTTGGCAAATGGCATGGGATAAGTTGGTTAGTGTGAGTGAGTTGCAGAATTTTTCTATTGATGAAATGATTATTTGCCAGCTGATAAAGCAGATAGTTCCAAACATCGAGAAGATTTCCTGCATTCTAATAACTAATCCATATTGAAGCTGTGGGACAGACATGTTCCACTGTACTTCAATGCCAGGACTCTAACTTTGACCTACCAGGATTTACCGGAATGGGGAAAACAGTGAACTGTAGCTGCTATGGACACAAAATACTGGAGTAACTTGGCAGATCAAGCAGCATCCCTGGAGAACACAGATAGGTGACATTTCAGGTCAGTACCCTTCTTCAACTCTTTTGACTCTTGCTGGAATAGGATTTGAAACCACCATTTTCTGCTGAAGAATTGAGGAATCCACCTCAATCAAAGACTCGCCCTTTCTGTAGAAACTCAATTTTCCTATCAATGCTACCTGATGTGTGTAAAGGTCAAACATTTGGTTCTGTTATTCTATTCCTAAAGTAAGAAAGTGAAAATGTCCAATAAATAAAGTCTTTGTGCTTTCAATCATAAAAATGCTTCATAATTATCTTTGCTTTCAGTTTCTTATGGAAGATTTTACCGCATTTTATTTACTGGATCATTCCCTTTGCCATCTGATAGAGACAGGAGCTAGCCAAGTCAGTTTGTTGCTAGGTAACCAACTGCATAGTGTATCCTGATTGGATTTGAGTGCCATGCATCCAGTGAAAAGCAGAACAATTGGGGCAGATGCTATTGCTGCAGCAATCAGTCTGACTCATCTAACACCAGCATCCTGACACCCATCACAATGAAATGCAGAGACAACATGAATAATCAGATAATCCAGATTCTACATTACATGCTCTTCACAATTTACACTATGCTATTTTCAAAAGGAATTTTTCTTTCTCTTTGGACTGTATATTAGTACTGAGCATATTATTTGAAATTGGCCCATTTACATCCACGCTACAAACTATGGATGAGGCGTTTAAGAAGAGTTTATGTTATACTGTGAAATTTGTGTGACTCAAATTCCATGGCAACTCAATTTAAAATGTTTCTTTCCTGTCAAATAAACATGTACAAAACTAGGCCGTGCTTTCACTTCAGATGATTCACTGCCAGTACATCAAAGTTATTGTACTAAGTCATTCTGTCTGAGAAATTACTGAAAAATATTTTATGGTTTGAATAATTACATTGCAATTAAATTAAAATATATTCAAGAAATCATTTAGATTTTTTTTTGAATAGACAGAAATCCAAATTCATCATGTTGAAATAGTCTTTAATCCAGGTTCTCAGGAATAACTATCACCAAAATTTGTCCTTGTTCAACCATAGTGGTGCTCTGGCCAAGAAAGCATACCAACCCTTCTACTTCCTCAGAAAAGTGAGGAAATTTGGCATGTCTGCAATGATTCTTACAAATTTCTACAGATGCACCATAAAAATATCCAATGCAGCTGCATCGCAAATTGGTATGGCACTGCTCTGCCCAAGACCGTAAGAAATCAAAGAGAGTTGTGAATGCAACCTGGTCCATCACACAAACTATCTCCCCACCACTCACCATTTGACTGCATCCACACTTCATGCTGCCTCTGGAAAGCAGCTACTGTAATCAAGGACCACTCACACCTTGGTCATTTTCTCTTCTCCCCAGATGCAAAAGCGTGAAAGCACATACCACCAGATTCAAGAACAGCTTCTTCTCTTCTGTAATCAGGTTCTTGAACAGACTTTTCATATGATAAAGGATGAATTTCTTCATCTTCCAATCTACGTTATTGTAGCCCTTGCACTTTTCTTTATCTGCACTTTTGCTGTAGCTGTAGCACTACATTCTGCACTCTGCATATTCTCTCTTTTGCGTGACTTGATGCACTCATGTACGGTATGATTTGCCGGAATAGTATCATGGTGTACATAACAATAATAAACCAATACAAACTCCAAGTTGAAATATCAATAATTAATTATATTAAATGGATTTTTGTATGACAAATATTTATGAAGACACATTAGCATAAAATCATGACTGAACTAATGTTTTTTAAAGTTGTTATTCTTGCGTCTAAATCACCTCCCTGTATTTTGAAAAAAAAGATCCTTAGCACACATAAGCATCATTAACCATTTTCCAAGCCTAGTCAAACGTCAGGAAATGAATATTTCATTCTGTAAATATCATTATCCTCCACCAGTTTTTACAATTTGTAATTGAATGTAGAACATAAACATTTCTAATTCATTCCCTTTGAACACCAGGCTTAATAATATATTGTACTGCAATGCAATTCCACTGTAGAATGCCATATGTAATTTGAAAGCCAGTGCACAAGAAGTATTTTAGTGGGAGCTAAAGCTTCATCAGCTATGTCCAAATATAAACAACTCAACTAAACTGCAGTTTGCTTCAGGCTTGAACAACAGCTTTCTATTTATGTGTCAAAATGGGACCATATTATTTGGCAAATTTTCACATTGCAGCTGAACTGGATGGAGGCATAGACTCATACAGTGCAGAAACAGATCACTGGGCTTAACTCATCCATGCCTGCCAAGGTGCTCATCTAAGCCAGTCCTTGTTAGGCCCAAATGCCTCTCAACCTTTCATGTCCATATACATGTCCAAATGCCTGTCAAATGCTTTCATTGTACCTGGCTCAACCACTTCATCTGGCACCTTGCACCATATACACATCACCCTCTGTGTGAAGAAGTTGTTCCTCAGATCCTTTTGAATCTTTGCCCTATTATCTTAAACCAGTGACCTCTGTTTTTTTATTCTCCTTCTTGAGAAAAAGACTGTGCATTAATATTATCTAAAAAATCTCGAGAATCACATTAAACTTGAACTGTTTTAAGAGTTGCTGAACATTATTTAAAATATATTTTTGCTTTGATTAATAAAAGAATCTTTTGATTCCATATTAAAACATACTGGTATTCTTTCCAGCTCGAGATATCACGTGCATAAATATTTCACACAATGACACAGTACAATAATTTCTTTTCAAGAATAAAAAAGCTGCAAATTTGGTTCCCATTTCTCCTTTCTTTCTCCCGTTATTTCTTTTTATATAAGTGCTTAACTTCTCTATATAAGTTCTCTTTATATAAGTGCCGAGGATAAAGCAAGCCATTTTTGTCAAATTCAAATTATTTACATATTTTGCTGTTGCAAAACAAATCAACACTGACTTAGAGAGTGGTGGGCAATAATGTTGAAAATAACCAAATTGTCCAAAACACAGTTTTGTGCTTCTGATTCCTTGTAGCAAAGGAATTATCTTGCCTTTCATGTAATAAAACAATTCCATAATGTATCTGATTATACTTGCTTATGTTGACGTTGTTACACAACCATTGTGCAGTATAAAAACATTTAATTTTGTATATCGGCTTTGAATCAGTGGATGGTTTTGCTAAATAATTTATATCGCAACCAAAGTCATTTTACTTTCTAATAAGCAAGAGACTATGCTTTTAAAACCAGTTACAAAACCTTTTGTTCATTTACAGGACACGCTTTACCAACAAACAATATAATTATGTTCATATAGTGATCCCTCAACACTATGTAAAGAATTTTAGAAATGAAAATCTAAAAAATGAGGATGTTGCCAGGGCTTGAGACCAAGACCCAGAGGGAGAAGTTGGTCAGACTAGGGCTTTATTCCTTGGAGCGCAGGAGGCTGAGGGGTGATCCAAATCATATGAATGCACAAAGTCCATTACCCAGAATGGGGGAAGCAAGAAATGGGGGACATAGGTTTAAGTTGAGTGGGTAAAGACAATAGGAACCTGAGGGGCAACTCATAAAACGTTATATACAACGAGCTGCCAGAGGAAGTAGTTGAGGCAGGTACTATCGCAACATTTAAAAGACATTTGGAAAAGTACATTGACAGGAAAGGTTTTGAGGGATATGGGCCAAATGCAGTCAAGTGGGACCAGGTTAGATATGGCATCTTGGGTGGCATGGGCAAGTTGGGCTGAAGGTCCTGCTTCCACGCTGTATGACCCAATAACCTAGAACAAGAAGGTCGTAATTGCTTTCCAGAAACATTTATATTACCTGGTATTGGGGGGGGGGGGGGGGGTTTAAGAGTTTGTTGTGTAATCATAGAGTTTGTTGTGTAATCAATGTACTGGTCAAAGACAGAACAAGAGTTTGTGCCATATACTTAGATCTCTTTAACACTGTGTACTTTGTAGGAATTTCCACTTCCATTAAAAGAACTTGCTGCTCTTTGATTCATAGTTCGATAAACTTAAGGCTCCTACTAAAATGCTACAACAAAGCCTTATTTATTTCGTGCGTGAACTAATTTTCTTGTTATTCTGCTGAACATTTTAAATTTTTTGCAATAAAATCTAAACATTTTATGGCTTATATTCTTCTTTGCCATGGCTTTAGAAATGTAGTCCTGTATGGATTTCAGCTGGGTTTAGTTTAGTTTAGTCTTGTTTTGTTTTGTTTAGAGATACAGCATGGAAACAGGCCCTTCAGCCCACCGAGTCCACACCGACCAGTGATCCCCGCACATTAACACTACCCTACACACACTAGGGACAATTTGCACACACCAAGCCAATTAACTACATACCTGTACGTCTTTGGAGTGTGGGAGGAAACAGAAGATCTCACGGTCACGGGGAGAATGTACAAATTCCGTACAGACAGCACCCGTAATCGGGATTGAACCCGGGTCTCCAGCGCTGCAAGTGCTGTAAAGCAGCAACTCTACTGCTGCGCCACCGTGCCACCCAACCGGTGCTACAGTTTCCTTCCACATCCCAAAGATGTGGTTTATTAGGTTAATTGGCCTATGCATATTGACACTAGAGTGTAGGTGAGTGGTGAAATCCGGGAGGAGTTGATGCGAATGTGGGGGAAATAAAATGGCCTGGAAAATAGGTTAGTGTGAATGAGCCCTTGATCGTTGATGCAGTCTCAGTGAGTCAAAGTTCCTGTTTCTGTGCTGTATCTCTCTCTCTATGACTGATTCTTTCTATTAAATGAACCACTGAGCCATTGCTATTTGCCCCAGAAATTTTCAACACATATTTCCACAGTTGGAAACATGGCAGATTTTTTTCATGCACAAGAGGTTGTGAATAACACTGGGAGAAATGCTGTGAAAAAGAAAATCTGGCTCAGACCCTAAAGCCAGACCATATCACTTTAGTCCTAATTGATGTCCTACATGAAGGAGCCTTAGGGATATCAAATGTGGTCTCAACAAAATGCAGCCTTTGTTTTATTTTACATATTTAGCTGTTTTCCATTTACTCAATGTTTTTAGTTTTAGTTCTAGTTTTAGAGATACAGCAGAGTCAAATGTCCAATTTCAAGTATCTCTCTATGACTCTGATTCTTTCTATCAAATGAACCACTGAACCTTCAGCTCACCGAGTCCACACTGACCATTGTTCACCCGTTCACATTAGTTCTATGTTATCCCACTTTCTCATCCACTTCCCACAAGGAATAATTTTTACAGCTGACAATTAACCTACAACCCCACATGATTTTGGGATGTGGGAAGAAAAGGAAGCACCCAGAGGAAACCCATGCATTCACAAGTAGAACGTGCAAACTCCACATAGCCTGCACCCAAGATCAGGATTGAATCCAGGTAGGTCTCTAATGCTGCGAGGCAGCAACTCTACCATGGAATGTGTTCTGTTGTGTGGGATTGAGTTACATTCTTCTTTTCCCTGCTGGTCAGATTCTCAAGAGAATTGACTGTATAATTTGAAAGATAATTCAAGGGTTGCATCCTTCTTAAATTTGTTTTATCCCTATTTTTTGTTTCAATGGTAGTATAGGAATAATCTAAATTATCAGCAAAATACAATTATTATACAATTATTATACATACGTCCATTTGGTCAGTGCATCCTTCCTTCATTTTTTTCATTGACTACAAGTCATTTAGATAGAATACCTCTGTAATTTCCAGGATTACTTTCACTTATGGCCTTGCTTATTGTAACCACAAGCATTGTAATTATGTTCAAGTAATGTGTCAAGAGTCAGTTATTCAGCAAAATGTTCTGACTAGCATAAGGAATTATCCTGTGCTCCATTGTTACCATAGCAATGTTTTTGCTTTATTTTAGAAACAAAATAACGTTCCTAGTTTTCAGTTTATTCAAGGTGTAACATGTATATTGCACTTCAATTCTTTTCATTTTAGCCATTTTTAAAGGTACGACAAGAACCAGTTATAACTTGACTAGACCCAGTCTAATGAATATTTCTTTATCTGCAAAATTGAATAATAGTCTTCTTGAAGATAAATATTAATAATGTTTGGGGGTATTCTGACTTTGCCTCATTCGTTTCCAGTTTTCAGTAAACTATATTAATACCTCTGCAAATATGAGAGTTGGCATTTATAGATTGCTGCTCCATACACTATATTGAGAATTCTCTTGTGAATCTGTAAATGTTCCAAATTAATGATTGTTTCAGTTAATGTTAAACCAGATAGAGAACAGGCTGTAAAAAAAATGCATTTAAGGAAATTATATTTTTGATTCTAAACCTTGCATTGAAATAATATTGAATCCAGTGTAATGTGCAGGTGCAATTATTCCAAACCAACAATATTTATTTGGCAGGCAAATTGATTCCTTGCATGTATTATGTAGAGCTGAAGTGCAAAGCACCTCTATTATTTGGATGGGAAGATTTTTTCAATCTGTGAGTTTTTTTGTATTCTAGTTTTCATATAATCCTGTTACACAGAGAAGAACTCACATGGGCTGTGTCAGGGCTGGATTATTGCAGCATTTTCTTAGATGAGTATGTTTGTATAAAAATTCTGATAAATTACTGAGCATTCATTTGCAATGATGTAACATGTTTCCTGAAAAACTATTTGCAATAGAATTTTTCCGGTAATGCTTGACCTCAATGGGAAAATATGGTGGTTACAAAATATTGAGAGCAACTATTTTATAAATATTGTCATCAGACTAGTGTGGAAAATATCCTTGCTGATTTGATAACACCTTGATCTAACAGATGTTCTCTGCACATGCATAGCTCTACTATATAGTGCCACTTTAATAAACAAAACAAGATTTAGCAAATTTACTGTTTACATATTTAGAGACGTCTATTTGCTAAAAGCCAACCATATAATCTGAAGTAAAAAGATTAATAGTCAACTATAAGAAACAGAGAAAAAAATTGCTAAATATGTACTGTGTATTCATCAGAACTACTTAATATGCAAATAAAGGATGTATTTGTTTTAAGGCTTGAGTGCTTTACAAATAACAGAAAAATTCCTTTCATTTGAAGTGAAATTGAGTTCAGATTCTGAACTGAATTTTCACTCCGTTCTCCAAATGTCAATCAATACAAAAGCCAAATATTATCCTTGGATGTGAAAATGTGATATAGAGTTAAGTGTTCAACAAAATATATTCTTAATTCCAGAATAATTAAAAGGTAAATAAGAAAGTCTTCTAGCAATTATAAATTTTACTTTAATGTTAGTATTTTATTCAAGTTTATGTAATAGTAATGTTCATTACAATCTGAGGCACTGCATCCTCAACACGTACATTGGAAGCAAAAGAAAAGAAATGTTTAGGAAAGAACTGCAGATGCTGGTTTAAGCCAAAGATAGACACAAAATGCTGGAGCAACTCACGGGACAGGCAGCATCTCTGGAGTGACGCTTCAGTCTGAAGAAGGGTCTCAACCAAAAGCGTCACCCATCCCTTCTCTCCAGAGATGCTGCATGTGCCGCTGTTACTCCAGCATTTTGTGTCTTTAAGGAAAAAAAATGTTTATCTTCTGACAAACTTACTCTGAAGCAATATTTCACCACTGGGTCTTATCTATGGGGATGACATTATCTATTCAGATTCATACTGATTGATTTATTGTCATATGCACCTGGGTGCAATGAAATGTCTTGTTTACATGAAACTCACAGAGTTACTAGTACAATATGAGTAATGATTAATACCATAAATACACCAAAAGAGTGCAAAACAGCAGAATGGTGGAAGATTGCAGTGTAAAGCGCAATAACCGAAAAGACTGAATGAGATGGAGTTAAGAGTACGTAGCAGCATCTCCAGGAAGGGGTTGTGAAAGAAGTGTTTAGTTCACGGGTCTAAGAACAGTGGGGGAAAAAAACTGTTTTTAAGTCTGGACATCTGAACATCCGAACTTCCTGTGTCTTCTCCCAGATGTCAGAAAAGAAGCTGGCCAGGGCAATAGACATCCTCAACAATACATCAGCGTTCCTGAAGATGAAATGGATGGAGCGAAGTAATGAGTGTAGAATCAATTGGGCTGTATTCACCACCCTCTACAGGTTCAGATGGTCAAGGGAATAGCAGTTGCCATTCAGCTGGGGATGCAGCCCATCAGAATCCTTTCTATAGCTCATCTGAAGAGGTTCAAGAGAATCTGCATGGACATGCCAACTCTTCTCAGATGCCTAAGAAAGTAACTATTCAGTCCGCTTTATTATCACTACATTAATGTGAAGGGACCAGGTGATATGAAGCCACTGACCATCTCTACTGATGCTGCTTTGTTGATAGCGCCAAAGCAGTGTTCACCCTGTCATTTGGTCAACAACCAACTCTGAAGAAGTCACCTATTCCTTTTCTCCAGAGATGCTGTCTGAGCCGCTGAGTTACTCCAATATATCGTGTCTATCTTTTAAACCAGCTTCTGCCGTTCCTTCCTAAGCAACCAACAATTTCAAATTGCTGCTATTAAGGGATAGGTTGTTGTCCTTGACCATTATGCAAGTTTCTTAATCTGTTTCCTATACTCTGTCTCATCACTGTTGTTAATCCAGCTGACAACAGTGAAACAACACTGGCAAACTCAAAGGTTGAGTTAATGTCGTACTTTGGGTGTACTGGGAGTAGAGTAAGTGACTGAGCACATAACACCGAGGGGCATCAATGTTGCGGGTCAGGATGGAGGAAATGTTATAACCAATTCTAACAGACTGAGGTCTGCCAGTCAGGAAGTCCAGAAACAAGTTGCAGGTTGATGCCCCACGATCCAAAGGTTCAGGGATCAGTTTACTTGGTATTATGGTGTTGAAGGCTGAGCAGATACACCTCCTGCAGTGGGTGCTTTTATTGTCAAGGTAATCCAGAGCTGAATGTAACATAGCAGAGATGATGTCCTCTGTGACCTATGTTTTCCCTTATACAAATTGCAAGGGTTCGCAACCAAACATTTATTTTAGCCTAATCTAAGTAAAGACTCAACCTTTCTTCAAGGATCATTATAAACTTAGGTCATCAATCCAGAGAGAAATGTAATGTTCTGTCCACTGGATTATCCCACTGTATTTTATCAACTTAAAATTTGTTTTCCACCACTGCTCCATTTGAAAATGTATTGATTCCTGCGTAAAGAAAACTTTACTGATACTGGTTATAATTTATTTTACTTTTTTGCTAATTCTCCTGGCTGATATATTCCCAAATTCAATTTTCCACAGTGTGATTTAAAGGAATATAAGACATAGTTTTTTTAAATAATCATTCAACGTCTCAACCCTGGATGCTTCGGTATCATCACCTATTTTCTACCTTGGAAAAGATCCAAATTTCTCCTACTCTTCATAATAGCAGTGTCCAGTGTTCTCTGGACTGCCTTCACAGCTTTCCTGCCTTGATATTAGTTGTAGGATTCAAGATGTGTATTCAACCCATTCACATGCTATCAAATCACTGGAACATTCAAAAGTGGTTTGAATGTTCACTTTTGAATTGAGTTCAGTTTTGAATTATCTCTTTTGAGATAAATTCTCTTTGGTTTAGATTTTAAGGGATACAGTGCGGGAACAGGCCTTTCGGCCTACTGAGTCCGCGCTGCCCAGTGATCATCCCATACACCAGGAACAATTTTACAACTTACCATAACCAATTAACCTACACACCTGTGCGTCTTTAGACCAGAGCACTCGGCAAAAACCCATGCAGTCACAGGAAGAACGTGCAAACTCAGTACAGACACCACCCATAGTCAGGATCAAACTGGGGCCTCTGGCGCTGTAAGGCAGCAACTCTACCGCTCAGCCACTGTGCCTCCCCAAATTGGCCTATTTTGTTCAAGCATCTGTTAACTGTTATTCTACATTGATTGAATATGTTTGGCATCTAATTTACTACTATTTTGAAGTATCGTTTGGTTTATCCTCAGCTATTTCTAAACAGATTATGCAGGGGCAGAAAATTGTCCTCGATGGCTTATGCTTAAAATAATCAATACATGATTTACTCCACTCCATGAAGTCATTAAAACCAAAGATTTCTTAAGTGGAATACAACTACAACATCAAACAGCAAGGACAGGTTCCACATGTTTTGGAACACCCTTCTGAAGGCTTTCATTCATTAAAAAAAGATGCAAACCAAAAGCTATAGCTCAGGGTCTGACCAGCAAGACACATGTTTCCATTGGATATTTTCTCTCTAGCTGATACTCTAGTTATCCTGCCAAGAAGAGAGCTCTGCAAATGAACTCATAGACACGCAGACAAAGCTCTTTTTCAAAAGTTTGAAAATATAAATATTTACAAAGCAGGAACGAAAGACTCCGGCCATTAAAAGTAAAATCACGTGTATGTGTTTTCTGTGGAAAAAAGCTCTGATATTGCAGTTGATTCACCTTCCATCCTCTTCCAACAATCTCACTCTACTTTCTTCTGATCCCAAATTAGACCTTGACATCATAGTTAAGGGCCTGTTCCCACTTAGGTGTTTTTTTTGGCGAATGCCGGCGACTGTCAAAGTCGTAGCAGATCGCCGAAATTTTCTTTTACTCAACGACAATGACCACGACAATGCCGAGTCAAGTCGAGATTACACCGTCTTCGGAAACATCGCAAAATTCCCATGCTGTCAATGCTTCTCTGGCGTCCTAATTTTCATTGAAATCACTGACAAGTCAGTAAGTACTTGAAAGTTTTGAACTATAACATCTTGTATGGGTTACTTAAAAACCAAGCATCACTGTAGCAAGGCATAAACTGGATTTACTTCTAGTTTACTAATAGCTGTATTAAAAAAATAATTTTAAAAGTGGTTAAGTGGATTTTTGTGAAAAGTGTGTGGGCATTCTTTGAAAATGTATGGGATATGCATCTGGTTTCTGGGTTGCAGATCTGGGTTGGGAGCCCACTTTAAATGTAATGGCTGATGGCCATAAACATCGCAAAAATTCCCACGCTTATCTGACCGTCAAACTGCCGCCTCCAATCTACCTGTCAAATGCCCTGACGGTAAATAAATTGGTTAAACACAAGCATTTTATGGTATTTTGAAATTACTTCACTTATTTTAATATTATGTGCTTCTAAATGCATGTAAGAGAACCTATCAAACCTGGGGACAGCATGCGACAGCGCCCGCAATAAGCAACGATACCTGCCGACAAGCCAGCTGTCGCCGAGAAATTTCAAACTGGATGATTTCTCAGTGACGCGCTGAGATCCACTACGATTTTAGGAAGAATCCTCACAATCATGCCCGTGACATCCCGGTGAACTGTCGACGACAGCCTAATCGCCGGCAGTCGCCTTAAAATCGCCTAAGTGGGGCAGGCCCTGAAAACATTACTTTTAGTATTGAGGTAATGTAGAAAATACTTTTCTGCAATCAAGTTAAAATAAAAGATCTATATTTATTTGCAATTCCCTTGGTTAAAAACCTTTTTACCCATCATGTCATTGCACTGATCAGTGTTTAGTAATGAGTTGGCTTGCAAGTCCATATTGACTTTGTTAAATCTTACCTGGTAAGCATATCAATCATGAATGTTTTATTTATCTGCTTCTTAAAACTGGGTAATGGCATCTTATCAGAAAATAAACAGTTCAAAATATTGTATAGGCCAAAGTCACTATGGCTTTGTGATGGGGAGGTCTTGCTTGTCAAATTTGCTGGAATTCTTTGAAATAGAAAATAGCAGGATAGATAAAGGAGAGTTAGTAGATCTAGTTTACTTAGATTTTCAGAAAGCCTTTGATAAGATGCCACACGTGAGGCTACTAAGGAAGATTAGAGCCCACAGTATCAAAGGGGGATACTAGCATGAATAGTAGTTTGGCTGGATGGCAGAAGACAAAAAGTGGCAATAAAGGGGGCTTTTTCTGGTTGGCTGCCAGTGACCAGCGGAGCTCCGCAGGGGTCGGTGCTAGGGCCGCTCTTCACGTTGTATATTAATGATTTCGACGAGGGTGTTCAAGATTTAAATTTAACAATTTACATACACATGAGAAAATGCACCTTTTATGTTCCCCATGGATTTGGGGATTTTTTAAATAAACCTCGCTCCCCCTTCACCACAAGTCTAACTTGAAATGAACATTCGCTATATTTTAAAGTTACATTCTGATCCATAAAAAAATCAAACTTGGAGAAAATTTACATACATCACTGCCACCTACAAACAATTCTAAACAATTCACCCTGTACATAATAACAAACATAAAATGCACAAAATACACAGACTTTCACATCCATTATGAAAGTGTTGTTCACCAGTATTTAGGGTAATCCTTTGGATAAAGCTCATATGCCACAATTGGTTTTGAGAGTATTTTGCAAGAATATGAAAGGTTTAGACGGATATGGGTCAATCATAAGCTGGTTGGGATAGTGTAATAGGACATTTTGGTTGGTAGGGGCAAGTTGGCCGAAGGGCCTGCTTCCATGTTGTACGACTCCTTAACTCTGATTCATTTATCCATGGAAAACTTGACACAATGACACGACTTTTTACTCTTTCTGGAAAATGTAGTTTTCATGACAATTCTCAGCAGTGAAGAACAACTGTAAATTATTTAGTGCTTTTCGTAAACTTCATAAATAGACTTGCTAATAATCAAATATGCCATTAACGTGAAAAAATATTGCCTACTGCGTGGTTTCCTATGGTTTTAAAGGTTTAAGGGACAGACATGGTGGTATTTAAGATTTCACAAGTATAGACATTTCTAAATAGGGTTGAATGGTATTGTTAAAGTTCATTTTCTCTGTTTTGAAAGTTTTGAATCATTCTCCTACAACCAGGCCTAATTCATTAATTAACAATTAGTCTTAAGGCAGATGTTGCCCCTTCAATCTCCCATTGGCTTGTCCCCAGGGCAGAGGCAAACATATGGAGTTGGCAAAGATCAGTCATGATCTAATTGAATAATTGAAGGCTCAAGGGGCTAAATGGTCTACTGTTGCTAAATTCTCTATAAATAGGGCATACCGATCTTTGCCCACACTGGGCCTAAAAATAGCCTGAGCACTTTGTAAAAGCACCCTTTAATCCCTCAGACTTTTCACTACTAAACAGAATTAAACCACCATATTTATTTACAAATTAAACAAATAGACCCAACAAACCACAATCATATTCAAATATATCACTTTGAGAGGCCTGTAAGGGTTAACTTTATTTTTGCCAGCCCTTTGTTTAATCAAAATGGACTTTGGTCTTCCTTCAGCTTTCATACTCTGAAACCTCTTTCTCCCTTTTGTAATGCATTGCTTAATTGATAAACTTTGCCCTGAACAATGTATTTTCTGTCCAAGTTGAAATTGTGGGTATTATTTTTTTTGAGTAGCCAAAATATTCTGCCTTTAGGCTTAGATTTTCTTTGACACTAGAAATGGATACCGAATGAACAATACTACTTTGATACGAAACAATAGTGCAGTCTTTCTTAATAGAATTGTGGGAGCCTTGGGGTGTTTTTACTGTTAAAGGCACTCTATAAATACACATTGTTACTGTAAAATAGACCTGCTATTAACAGGGAGACACAAAATATGGTACAGAATACTTATGTGAAGTTTCAACAGAGACCTTTTGTTGTTGGTTGTCTACTATGATAACCTATAAACTAATATACCAAGAATTTTTTTCTGACCCTTTGTTAACTTTAAACCATCTCATATCCACTTCATTTTCCTAATTAGACATTATGAATGCAAGATATTTTAAAGGCACCAAACAGATTTCAAATCCAGTTATACTAATCTACAAAAGCATATACTTAAAAGATTTTTCTTATACTAAATACAATAAAAGCCTTAAGGCCTTCATGATTCTATTCAATAATCAGGTAATGAATCAAGTCAACATTTTTTTTATAGTAGATTTTATGGCAGTGTGAAACTAATTGAGGATGTGATGAAAAAACTACTTTTCCCCCTTGAGTAGAAGTGTTAATATTATTTTTCTATATTCATATCAAATTATATATGTTCCATTATGACTATTTTAAATAGGCTTGGTTCCAAGTGTTTTAAATCTTGTAGAAGTAATGTACTATAATTGGTAATTTTGTAAAATTTGGCATTATAGATAAGAATATACTACAAGGCCGTACATTGCCAATCGAACATCTTAGCCAATCAAGAACAGCATTTTTGACAATGTTCTTGAAGGTGGACCTTCCTCTGTCAGCAATTGCTACATCTGTTTTTCTCAACTTTTGTTCGCGCAGTCGTATTGTAAACCTGGTGTTCAATGGGAACTGCAGTTTCCCCTCGGAACAGAAAGTGTTTGCTGCCGAGGAGCGAAGTTTACCAGGGTTCCATAGTTATTAGCAGTAGGTTTCCTCATGTGCTTTGTGGTAAGTGATGCACAAACAGGGTTTAGAAATCACAAATGCATTCAAACCTCCTCTTAACACTGTGTCCACATTTGCACAGTGATAAAATATGTTTGTGTTGTTTTCTGAAGTCCACTGAGGACATGCAGCTTGCATAATTCTTTTTTCACAGCCGCAGTAATAGTTAATCCCGTTAATATTCAGTGATTCCTATGCAAATAAGACAAATAAATCATAGGGCTAAAAGCATCCGGGCTTTTTTTTGGTATGTTTATGTAAAAGTCAGACCATATAAACAATTAATGAAATGCAAAATTATGAAAAGTGGACAGACAGTTGCTGAGAACTGCGCTGTGTACTAAAGTCAAATGTGAATTAATTTTCCATAGATGGAAGCAGAATTAATTGCCAGCAAAGGAATAACATTTTTAATGACTGACGTTTAGATTATGGCTTTCCTATTCTGAACAAACCCATATCATTAATAGTTTGCTGTTTAGAGACTGGTGTATGACTGAAATCTTTCGCTCAGAAGCACTTGGAGATGATGAACCAATTTCACTTCCTTTATGTCAGTAGGAAGAAGCATGTGGCCTAATTTCTTTGGACAACTTCTATTTCCAGTTCCTCTTTTTTGGTAGAGATGATATGACGGTCATTTGTGAACTTTATGTAACAGTTTGTGTGGAAGTGATTGCAAATCAACTGATCACAGACCCTGGGAATCTGAAGAAAAAGCATAATGTGCCGTTAGTTGAAAGATGTGAAACGTTGGCGCTGTTTCTCTTTCCACAGATGCTGCCAGACTTATTGAATGTTTCCAGCATCTTCCGTTTCTTTTCGTCTGTAGTCAGAACGTTGAAGGGGGTATTCCTATTTCGTTCAATGATTTCATGGATTCAATTCAGTTATTTTCTAAATTGATGTAGATTAGATCACACTCAACCACTCTAGATTTAACAATTTTCACGCGCGGCTTCCAGGTTCAAAAATGAAAAAAATACAAATAAAGCCGGAGTCAATAACTAATTATTTTGCAAGATGACAACATTACTCCATGACCACGTCTAATCTGGAATTTAAGACGCGACATGAAACCCAGTACAACTCTTCAATTTCAGGGGGTGTAACCAGTTGCCGGGATCCACCCCTGGAAATTAACTACAATTTCAGGGAGTGTAACCAGTTGCCGGGATCCACCCCTGGAAATTAACTACATGGTGGATCTTGCACAGGAAGTGTTGCCGTTCTGGGTTCTCAACTTCATTCTTCCAGTTCTGTAATTCTTCAAAGTCTGTAAAGTTCCAATCTCTAAGAGTGAGCGGGCATTTTTACACCAGATCTGTGTCATGTCTGAAATTATTTCCAAGTGGCACTTCCTAATATCCAGGTAACTTATAACACGAATAAAATATCCCATGTCTTTCGCGAGACCCACCTTCACGGAGGATATCCACCGCAAATCTGTCCAGAAAATGAGGATTTTAAATTAAGATGTGTTGCATACAACGTTACAGGCATCCAATGGGGCCAGGTAGATACCATCTGCGACTTCCTTCCAAATGTTTCTTTGGTTTGATATTCCCATGGGCCACGCTATTCACGGGCGGCTGCTGGACACGGATTCACATTTCCTCTACAATTGCTGTTTACAATTTGGGTTCATGGTTAAAATCAAGCATGCGGCCGTTGTTTAATTTACTGGCTTCGGAGTTGATAATATATTACCACCTACCCACTGATAGTTTCAAATTAATCTCTAAAATGTACGAAGAGTGGGCATTACTGGGCCGCCGTTGAACGAGCAATCAGTTAAAAACGAAGTACTGAAGTAGACCCACAGTTCCAAATAAATATTTGTCGCGTGTCTAAAAACACAAGGAATTAGAGTTGCACATAGCAAGTACTGATTGCCAATGAATGATAGAACTGTTTTCTCTCATAAGCAAAATCCAATTAATTTCGATGATTTTTCATCGTCCCACTTATACAACATCAATGAAATGGATGTCATCTGAAGTAGGCAATGTTTCATTTTACTAATTAACATCATGTGGCTCCGATCAGTCCAACTTCTTTGCAGGCATTGAATTGATCACCGGATTCCAACACTCCGCCCCCACATCCACTCTACATTGACTAGACACCACGCCCAACACAAGTAGAAACTTTTCATCCGTAAGATTTGTTTTTTAATGTTTCAATCAATGTGAACGTACAATAAATAGACCTTGAGTTTACAGGAGAGACAGCTCGCTGTTTAGTTAATCGGCTTCATTTCCTTTGAAGCGTTCCTGTCCCCACATTGTGTGTTGGTTTGAACACGTCGGAAAGTCGGCCCTGCCCCAAGTCATTCACCTCAGACAAAGTAAAATATTGTTAAGGAGGGGGGTGACAGAAGGGTAGTGTCACTGTTCCCACTCGGCGATAGACTCCCATGCACACTTTTGTTAGCACGCATGCTCGTGTCTAGTGTATTGAATGCAACCCCAATCAGCGTTTATTCACATCTGCTCTTGGGTTTCATCTCAAAAGGTGCAACTTCTGAACGCATTTCCCGGGATTGGAACGCAGCCCCGAATGTCGGTGCAATGCTGATAAAAGATCTAGGTGTCAATAGGGAGACACAAAAAACACGGAGGACGTTTCCAGGGAGACTGAAGGGCGCCTCCTCCTCCTACTCCTACTACTCCTCCTTCGATACGACTCCAGTCTTTCTGTAGGGATAGCGGGAAGCCCGGAGAAACCAGAAGCCGGGTGGAAATCCTTTAAGGAAAGTCCCTCTTTGCATTCCTGCAACCGGTCGGCAGCCTTGTGTTGTGCCTCCCTTGTGCATTCCCCAGAAGAGACGAAGACTGTCTTGTGTCCAGCGCAGGAGGGGGTGGGTGGGGGGGAATCGACCAGGAGGGGCCTCCTCCGACTGCGACACGCCAGACCCAGGTGAGGGGGCTGAATTCGTCCATTGGTTCGATCCCGGGTCTCTCCGACCTCGCCATTAATCAAACAAGTGAGGTGGGGGTGGGAGATCTTGCCGGGTAGAAGGTGGGGGGGGGGGGGGGGGGTGGAGAAGGAGGATTGCCGAGAGCCCGGCGTGTGGGAAGGGATCGAGATAGTATTCGGTTCGGACTGTAAAAAAAAATCAACCAGTTGTACTGGATGGGTGGGGGGTGGGGAATGAAAGGGCGCTGCTCGGTCAAGGCGGGACGGGACGGGGCTGTGCCTGGAGAGTTGTCGATTTCAGGGGGAGTTGTTGATTTCAGGGTCAGGAGCTGCGGTCAGACCTGGACCTGGGGAAGGGGAGGAATGCTGCCCTAGAAACTCCCCACATTGCAATCATTCCTCACCCCCGGTGTACTGTAATAGCCCGCTTCAAACAGCGCGATGAGCCATTAGAGTAATTCAACAATTAGTTGGCTCAATTTTAATTTTCGCCCGTAGTAGACACAAATGTTAATCTTCGCTCCTTCGTTAGCTTTAGGCGACCCGGGTCTTTTCAAAGAACGTTTTTTCCTTTTTCGATCTACATTTTCATTTTATGCACGATTTTTTTCCTCTCTCTCTCTTTCTCTTTCAGACTTGAATGCTTCCGTTTTCCGATGGAAATCTCCTGGGGATCTGAGCAAAACACAAACAGCCCATTGTAAGAACAGAGAGAGAGAGAGAGAGAGAGCGCAGCCAGTTCAGCGAAAGCGCCACGTTACTTCTATGAAACAAGATGGGGACCATTAAAGATCTCAACAGTTTGCAGTTTTCAGTATCAGATCCGGTTGAGATGGAGGGGAAGGGCACGCTGGCGGCTGGCATTGTCGCTGCCCTCTGCAATAACCAAGAGGGGGACCCTGTGATTGAGTCCAACAGCCCGACTCTTTGTTCCAACACTTGCCCGAACGATACGAGCACCAGCCACCCGCTGGAGATCAGCGCTGGTGTGGGTGAACTTGCCAGGGCAGAAATACACAATCCCGGCGAAATCTCAGAGCAGGCGATGGATGTAAGCAAGGAACACGGGCAGGAAGAATCTAGCGGCAACTTCGGCAGTAAAGCTGCCGAGATTAACACGGAGATAGACCAAAATAGAAAAGAAACCATAAGGTTAGATATGGACAGCACTGACCCCAGTGCCGATGTTGTGCCCTTTGCGGGATTGGGCCAGGAGACCAGGAGAACAGAGACAGACCACAACATTAATGTCCAGCACCTCGCTAATCTGGCAGAGGTAAAGAAAACTAAGGTTAATTTGTGTGTTCAGCCGGTTAGGAATATCGCAGAAAATGGTCGGCAAAGCGAGAGAGAGAACGAGGACTTGGGGACAGTTGTATGCTGTTCACATACATCTATGTCCACGTCGACAAGCCAAGACGCTGAGGTGCAGGTAGCAATCCAAGTGCAGAGCAGGTCAATTGCTACCAGCCCCATGGCTCCTCTGGATAACTGCCCAGTGTTTAGAATTCCTGAGGTCATCTTAAGAGATCCACCTGTTGAAAAGCCAACTGCTTGTCCACCAGATATACCATCTGTAACTGCGCCACCGAAGAAAGATGTTCAGATGCAAGTGGATATAACTGTGCAATGCAGATCAGTTGCCACCGGCCCAATGACTCCGTTGGAGAAGACTCCGTTGCCTACTCTCCCTGAGGTGTGTGTGGAGGCCATGGAAGAGGATGAGCCAGTGCGCGAAGTCCAGTGGGATGAGAAAGGTATGACATGGGAAGTCTATGGAGCATCCGTGGATGTCGAAGTCCTTGGAATAGCTATCCAGAAACATTTGGAAAAGCAAATAGAGGAACATGGCAAGCAAAATATTGAGGTGTGCCAAAATGATAAACCTAATTCACTGAAAGGATCTTTGAGAAAGGAAGACAATAAGAGAAGACAAAGCAATGTTTTTCAGGCAGTTCTACACAACATTAGAAGTCCACAATGTTGTATTCGTGGGAGCACTGCAGCGGAATGATATGTCTTTGATCAAGATTGTTGACAAATGATTACAAAACCTGGAAAAGTTTGTCTCATTAGTACATTTCCTATTGTTTCTAACCTTTTTCACGTTTTGCCTGGGCAAATTAATAAAGCAGCAAAATTAACCTGCATCGTAGACAAATAAAAGATTATAAATACTTAGGCAAGTGAAACATAAAAGAGGCTAAAAGCTGAACTGTTTTACTTGTTCTTGTATCTTTACCGTAACTAACTTTAAACAACAGTGTTTTGCATTTCATAATATTTAAGTAATATGCATGTAAAGGCAAACATGTACATAGATTTATTGATTTAACAAAAAATCGATATTAAGTGCTATTTTATCCCCACCACTTGGAATTGCCAGTTGCTATCTAGCTAACGGCAAAAGGCTAAGTTGGCAGCTCTGGCATCATCCACCACGTGTCCTGAAAGAGTCCTCTTTGAAGTGCTTGGCAGTGCCCCAGGAACAATGCAGTATTCCTTCTAACCTCTGTCGTACACTTTATCTGCAAGACACCACTTGCCTTGTTTCCCTCTCACTGGTAATAGACAATCAAATCCAGTTTCATATAACTTGTGACATTATTAGTTAATATTTATTGGGCTGCACAACCACATCATCAAAATAAATTTACTTGAAAGTAGGACTGATTACTAAAAGTTTCTCTCTTAATTTTGTTTTTGTATTGCCAGAAAAAAACATAGGACTTTTTAAAAAAAGATATGGGAATGTATAATTTACTAAACCCTCCAGTGAAAAGACAACTTAATTCTAATATATACTAAATGGGGACTTCCCAAAAATGCTTTTAAATACTTTTACGGGAAATAGTTGGTTTGCAGCAATGAAACAATAAGGAAAATGAACATAAAATCATTCAACATTTGAAGTTATTTTGAGATTAGTTACACAGAATCTGAAGAGAATCCTGTTGCCCTTTAATGATTTATGTTTCTATTTTTCTCACTATTTCTAGCTTTCATTTTGGCTGTCAACCTAACTGAATATAACTTGTCAGTTGAACTCGTATAAAAATCACCTAGGAACCCATTTGCCTCCGTTTAATTGATGTATGAAGCCATTTTCTGTATGTAATAATCTGCTAGTTTTTAAGAGTTAAGTAGTATATATGGTGGTATAATTATAGACTCAAGGTTTTGTATTTTGTCACTTCAAATGATATATTGTTGTTATTAATATTTCAGATTCCCAAAAACTGAAAATGGAAGGAAGTAGCTGCTGAATGTTATGATGTGTGTTTGAATTGATCCTTTGGGTACTATTTGTTGAATTGATAGAAATAACAGTCAAGTGTTATGGTTTACTTCATCCTCTTATTGGAGAAATCTAGTATTTCCTCATTAGTTTATTTTCCTTTGTGGAAAATGCTCCCTGGATTCACTTAAAATAATCTTTCTGTAAAATCTTGCTGTTTTGTGACTAATCTCAATGCCAGAAGTTGTTTCTTTAACAAAATCTCACTGTCTAGTTTCTGTTCTATTGTTATCAACATTTTCTGAGTGGGTTGGTAAAGTAATGTCATCTCGATTGTTGTGATACACAATAAAGATGGGATAGATTGAAATATCAGTCGCACTCTCCAATTGGAATATTTTTCTTTCATTTTAATAACAGGAATACTAATACATTTGTTGTTGTAATTTGTTTATATTGCTTCAACAGCAAAAAATTGAAGAATATTAAAATATGAAAACATTTATGATCCTTGCTTGAAATCACATTTAAGAACTGTTTTATATAGCAATTTGTGGCATTGTGATAATGTACGGTATTAATATTTACAGCATATTTTATTTTTACATGAACCATCTTTGAATGTAACACAGACCTTGCCTCTTCCCTTGGTTTATTCTCTCTCTTGGGCCCGATAAAGTATTATCTCAAGCTCATTAGACATTCTGGCTGTTATAAACCCATCACTTGGTACTCTAATAGTCATTTTGCCCTGCTTCTTATTTCTCTCTTCATTACTAAAATGTATTGATTGATTTCTAGTTTTATATTCTTTCACAGCTAAGGATGCTCAGAATATTTTTTGAGACGTCTTTGCAAAACCTTTATTACCATCCTTAATATACTCAGCCATGCAATGGGGATTTATCGTTAAATTATAATATCTACCCTATGTAACTCATTTTCGTAGGTAATTCGTAAATGCTTGTATGGAAATTGTTTCAAATTTAATTTGAAATTTAGAAATGAACACTTTATCACAAAATTACCCACTTTATGTGTTTGCTTAGGTGAGACTTACATACAACATTGAAGGCTCTGAATCCAATGGAAATAGTTTTATTTAGTTTATTGTCATATGTACCGAGGTACAGTGAAAGCTGTTGTGTGCTAACCAGTTAGCGGAAAGACAACACATGATCACAGTCGAGCCATCCATAGTATACAGATACATGATAAATGGAATAACGTTTAGTGCAAGGTAAAGTCCGATTAAAGATAGTCCGAGGGTCTCCAATGAGATAGATAGTAGCTCAGGACTGCTCTCCAGTTGTTGGTATGACTATTCAGTTGCCTGACAGCAGCAAATATAAAGAATTTTCAAATAGTTGCCTTCAAATGTATCATTATAATTATTCTGCTCCAGCAAAATTAAATGAAAATAATTGACACAACTTTTTACTGAAGGGGAAAAAGCCTTGTATTGAATATGTGCAACAATATTAAAGTGTGATACAAATACAATGGACTAACACTAATTACAAGTAATCTACCTGAAGATAAGCTTGATAGAACTGCATGGCTCAATCAACCTTTGAGCTTTTTGTATATGGTTGACGTCATTTGGGTGGCCTGTGTGGGTAAATAGCCATCTCTGTGTGTATCACCTGTGTTACTTCTACACCAATGTGTTTTCAACTAATTTTAATAGCTGATATTTGTACTGCTTGGATGTTAAACAATGACTTATTAACACTAATGTAACTGCGTGACAATGATCCACATACTTAAAACTGGCAAAGAAAAATGAGATCCATTGATATTCATTTAATAAGGCTGTTCGAAGTCACCACAAACAAACTGATTTATTCTGTCTGAACTAAATATGAATATGCTTTTGTTCAAATCTTTCCCACTAGCAAGATCCCTCATTGCAATTTCACTATGTAGACATAAATAATTTATTGAATCTCTCCCGATACCTCTTGTGTCCAGGCTTTTTTGGTTTCGTGTCTTAATGTTAGGTGTTTTACTCAACTGTTTTTCCTATAATTGATTCCTTCTGTTGTTTCTAAGTTGTATTGTCTGAGTCTGTTGTTAAAGTTGAAGAAACGACTATCTCATGTTAGCAAAAAGGAACACCATCGTAGCGTGTTATCTACAGTATATTGTTTAGGAACGAATGCAGATGCTGGTTTACACCGAAGATAGACACAAAATGCTGGAGTAACTCAGCGAGATAGGCAACATCTCTGGAGAGAAGGAATGGGTGATGTTTCGGGTCAAGACCCTTCTTCAGTCTGAAGGGTGTTCCTCCAGCATTTTATGTTATCTATCTATACTGTTCATTCTTCAAATGTGTAACAACGTAGTTTGCTTTAATAGTATTAAGGATGTGTTGGGGAATCGAAGCAACTGGTTGATGTGCTTTTGAACCCTACATAATATACAGTGCCCTCCATAATGTTTGGGACAAAGACCCATCATTTATTTATTTGCCTCTGTACACAATTTGAGATTTGTAATAGCAAAAAATCACATGTGGTTAAAGTACATATTGTCAGATTTTAATAAAGACCATTTTTATACATTTTGGTTTCACCATGTAGAAATTACAGCAGTGTTTATACATAGTCCCCCCCATTTCAGGGCACCATAATGTTTGGGGCACAGCAATGTCTTGTAAATGAAAGTAGTCATGTTTAGTATTTTGTTGCCTATCCTTTGCATGCACTGACTGCTTGAAGTCTGCGATTCATGGACATCACCAGTTGCTGGATGTCTTTGGTGATGCTCTGCCAGGCCTGTATTGCAGCCATCTTTAGCTTCTGCTGGTTTTGGGGGCTAGTCCTCTTCAGCATATAAAAGGCATGCGCAATTGGGTTCAAATTGGGTGATTGACTTGGTCACTCAAGAATTGACCATTTTTTAGTTTTGAAAAACTTATTTGTTGTTTTAGCAGTATGTTTGGGATCATTGTCTTCCTGTAGAATGAACCACTGGCCGATGAGTTTTGAGGCATTTGTTTGAACTTGAGCAGATAGGATGTGTCTATGCACTTCAGAATTCATTATGTTACTACCAGCAGCAGTTGTACATCAATGAAGATAAGTGAGCCAGTACCGTCAGCAGCCATACATGCCCAGGTCATAACACCCCACCACCGTGTTTCATAGATGAGGTGGTATGCTTTGGATCTTGGGCAGTTCCTTCTCTCCTCCATACTTTACTCTTGTCATTCTTCATCCCATCTGTCCACAAGACCTATTTTCCAGAACTGTGGTTGGTCTTTTAAGTACTTCTTGGCAAAATGTAACTTGGCCATCCTATTTTTGCGGCTAACCAGTGGTTTGCATCTTTCAGTGTAGCCTCTGTATTTCTGTTCATGAAGTCATCTGCGGACAGTGGTCATTGACAAATCCACACCTGACTCCTGAAGAGTGTTTCTGATCTGTCAGACAGGTGTTTGGGGATTTTGCTTTATTATAGAGAGAATTCTTCTGTCATTAGCTGTGGAGGTCTTCCTTGGCCGGCCTGCCTTTGTGATTAGTAAGCTCACCAGTGCTCTCTTTCTTCTTAATGATGTTCCAAACAGTTGATTTTGGTAAGCCTAAGGTTTGGCTGTTGTCTCTAACTGTTTTATTCTTGTTTCTCAGTCTCATAATGGCTTCTTTGACTTTCATTGGCACAACTTTGGTCCTCATGTTGATAAACAGCAATAAAAGTTTCCAAAGGTGATGGAAAGACTTGAGGAAAGACTAGGTGCCGAGAGCACTCTTACACCTGCCTTAAGGAGGCAATTAAACACACCTGAGCAATTACAAACACCTGTGAAGCCATGTGTCCCAAACATTATGGTGCCCTGAAATGGGAGGACTATGGTACAAACACAGCTGTAATTTCTACATGGTGAAACCAAAATGTATAAAAATGGCCTTTAATAAAATCTGACAATGTGCACTTTAACCACATGTGATTTTTTTTTTCTATTACAAATCCCATTGTGGAGTACAGAGGCAAATAAATAAATGATGGGTCTTTATCCCAAACATTATGGAGGGCACTGTGGTTGGGTGGGATAATGAAGTTACTCTTTATATATTACTTGTATCTCAGCATGAATATCAAAGACAAAAGTGCAGCTAATGTTGTAGTCTGATTATGTTTGTTTTCTTACTTGGTTTGAGCTGCCATCCATGCTGAGAGGTGAGAAGGCATTTTGGAATTGTATATAAAGCAACTTCTCAAGGTTTTTATTCAAAATGCAGGGATGATTAATAGTTTCAGGGTTTCACTCTTTTGAAAGAGTGTTATTAGATTAAATGAACTGATTTCAATATTGAATCTTTTAAGTTCACATGTGTAGAATGAACAGTTTGATTCAGAATATTCAGTATAAAATTCCTACCATTTGTGTTACCATCAGTCATAACAATCAGAAATATAGTGTCAGTAATTCATTATTTTGAGTGCTTAAATTAACAGTAAAAGGCACAGAATGTGGATTGTGTAAAATGAGGTCTTCTCACATAAGATCCCATTTCTTTCACAATGATTAAGATCGTGGCTTTGGAAATGGACATTATGCGCAAGGAAATAATATCTCATGAAGTGTTACTTTAGTATTGTCGAAGCTTAAATGAGTTTAAATTGGTAACTATTCACACCGTAGCTTACACTGCCTTCAGGGATCACAAGAAAGTTTTCATAATTTGTGTTATGCTTTAAATAAGTCTCATTTTTTTGCCGCTCTGGATGGTGTGTGTTAGAATGGGTTAGATGCATTAGGGTTAGGGTTAACCCTATAGCTATTCTGTCTAACACGATAAATGGAACAGGTGTTCTTTTTAATTTTTATTCTATTTTGATTGTCTTTTTTTTAAAGTACATTCCAATGTTATACTGTTGACTCGGCCACATTCTTTCAACAAATGTTCACTTTCACTTTAACATTTATACACTAATGGAAATTTTCATCAATTCCAGCCAGCTGGAATGAGATAAAAGCTGCTTCTGAAATGCAGCTCTACTGTCCTGGCTGTCAGGACCACAGTCATCTGGTTGTACCTCCGTCTTTCAGGGTACTGAGTGGGAAGCATCAATAACATGATTGTATTGTTGCCTCTGTGTAGGAAGGAACTGCAGATGCTGGTTTAAACTGAAGATAGACACGAAATGGTGGAGTAAATCAGCGTTACAGGCAGCATCTCTGGAGAGAAGGAGCGGGTGACCTTTTGGGTCATTAGTCTGAAGAAGGGTCTCGACCCGAAATGCCACCCATTCCTTCTCCAGAGATGCTGCCTGTCCTGTACTGTTCCCTCTGATGTACGACATAGATCTATACCGGTTTCTTCCGATTCCCCATTGACATGCTAACCGTCAACAACGTCATTCAAAAATAGTGAACTCCATATGAACACAGATAACATCACCTTTCTTGATGACTTCACTGCAGTAATTAACGTTAATGTAATATGATGTACATTCGTTTTACTGATGACTTTTAATAATAATAATAATACATTTATTTTATATAGCGCTTTTCAAGATACTCAAAGACGCTTTACAAAGCGAACAAGACATAAAAACAAACAAACAAACAAACAAAAGATTTGTCCTGACGGAGAAGCGGCGAACAGACAGCGCCAGCGTCCTCTCACGTCAGGGTCCGGCAGTAAACAATAAAGAACACAAGACACACAATTACAATTTTAACACAAACAGCCATCACAGTGATTGTTCCAGGCACACCCTCACTGTGATGGAAGGCAAAGAAAAGTCTTATCTCCTCCTCATTCTTCTCCCGCAGTCAGGCACGCGGTCAAACTGCTGCCTGGAGGCGATCGAGGCTCCCGACCTTAGAAGCCCCCGCCGGGGGATGGAAAGTCCCAGGCCGAGCTGAGCAGGCCGATGAAGGTCCTGAGCCCCCACCGGGTGAAGGAAAGTGCCGCGGCCGAGCCACGCAGGGCGATGAAGGTCCTGCGAGCGGGTCGATCGGACTTCGGGGCGGTCGAAGCTGCTACGGCTGGAGCTCCCAAAAGCCGGTCGCCAGCCAGGGACCTGCGAACTCCCGATGTTGCGGTGTGCAGGGCCCACGGCCGAAGCCTCCGAGATGGTAAGTCCAGGCCCTGCGACCGGAGTCTTCAAGGTCGATCCCAGCTGGAGGCCGCCAACTCCTCAGTGTTAGGCCGTAGCGCGAACGGAGATACGACATGATAAAGGTCGCATCTCCGTTGAGGAGGAGATTAGAAAAAAAGGTCTCCCCCACCACCCCCCACATATACAGAGCTAAAAATAAATCAAAACATACATTTAAACGATAACAATAGACAAAAACAAAAAAGACAGAGAGACTGCCGGTGAGCCGCAGCTGCAGAGTAATGTAAGTAATGTAATTACTTAAGAAAAACACTTATCTATTCAGACTGCTGTATCATTGGAGAGGTGGAGACTTCAGCATACGGCCTGGCATTTCCATGTCGACTGGCCTTTTCTGCTGGACTCTATGTTAAGCCCAGCATCTGAACACGGTGACCAATGCTTTGTAGAAACAAGGAACAGCAGATGCTACTTTACCAAAAGAAAAGACACAAAGTGCTGGTGTAACTCAAGCAGTATCCCTGGAGAACATGGATAGGTGACATTTCGGGTTGCCACCCTTCTTCACGCTGCCTGATGCTAAAATTTCTGTTTCACCAAGACTCGGGAAACACATTTTACAGTACCGGCTGAAAGAGTTCTACAAACACATTTTACATTTATGTGCTTTCAACCAAACAAAAACAAAGATTATCTCTTTTTTTTTTAAGACTGCACTTGCACCTAGTCAAGCGATGTGCACTTGTGCTAACATTCACCAGCTGCAGACCACAAGAAAATAAGCTAATGCCAGCATGGACATCGTACTTGGCGACATGTATAAACGACCACGTATTGATAAAAAGAATAGACGGTTTGTTGTTATTGCAGTCATCAGACAGTTAAAATACAGTTGTAATCCACTGCAAAATGCTGAAGTACACAGCATAATTATCTCAACTGCGGCAAACTGGGAAGAATGGTTTTATTTAAAGTATCGTAACTGAGATGTCCTGTCTATTTCCTGGCTAGTGCCTATAGCAGCAAAGTTGCAAGAAATTATATTGGAATTTACAATTAAATATTATATTAACTGAGAGAAACATAAAAATCTAACGCTTATTTTGTATACTCTGATTATATTGTTGCTGTTCGCCTGACTAAATTACAGAAAAGCAACAATATGAAACCAGAAGATGTTGATCTCAGTCACTTTGTAGTACCCTGTTTCCTCAACCTCCCACTCCAATTTCATAATGATGTAAAACATGTTAAAAATCTTTATTACAAAAAAATGTAGGTGCTGTTTAACAGAAATAAAAGATAATGATGTAATTAAAATATTGCCAATATTTTTAATATGAAACTAGACCAAGTGGACCCATTTGGCCCAAACCACTCCTGCATTGGTGCAGCTCCCTCTCCTCCCCACTCCCTCTCCCACTCCCTCCTCTCCTACTCCCCCTCCCCTCTCCCCCTCCCAGCTGCCCCCTCTCCTCGCTCTATCCTCTCCTCCTCCTCCCACCCCTGCTCCTCCCTCCACCTCCTCCTCACCTCCCTCCCCTATCCCCTCCCTCCCCCACCCTCTACCCCCCTCCCTCCCTCCCTCCCCCATCTCCTCTCCCCCATAGGGTTGCCTCTCCTGCATTGGTGCAGCACCCCCTCCTCCCCCACTCCCTCCTCCCCACTCCCCCTCCCCACTCTCTCCTCCCCCTCTCCCTCCTCCCCTCTCCCCTTCTCCCTCCTACCCTCTCCCCCTCCCCTCCTCACCCTCACTCTCGCTCCCTCCACCCCTTTCCTCCCCCTCCCCGTCCTCCTTACCCCCCTCCCTCCCCCCCTCCCAGGAGCAACCGGCGTTGCTGTAGCAACCCGCCTCCCGGCCCGCGCAGCCGCCATTAGTGGAGTGGGGTTGGGGTTGGGGGAGAGCTGTCCTGTCATGGTGCGGGAATGATCAGTGGTAGACGAGGGTGGCTCTCCCACTGTTGCTGAGCCGCTGGACTCTGGGCGGCGTGGGGAAGGCGCTAAGCCAGCTGGGGAGCGGAGGGGGTATGGGGGAGCCAAGGGCAGGCCCAGGCCTCAGCCTCGGCCTCCACCTCCACCAATGCCCGGCCTCACCACTGCTGCTGCTGCTGGCGCCTTTCCCCTTGGTCCACCTCAGGCTCGTGGTTACCCGGTCACGTCCAGGCTCAGGCTGCTTCCCCTTGCACCAGGCCTGGCTCTCTCACCCCCAAGAGACAGGCAGCCGAGCCCTGCTCAACAGGCCCCAGCTGTGCAGGCACGGACGCGTTTGTTCTGTGCACGTGCGGATGCGACGGCCATCTTACGTAAGTACTAGACCAACGGAGCCCCAACTGCGCATGCGCAGTTTAAAAAACTTTAAAATGTGAATAACTTTAAAAATCTAACACCGATTTAAATGAAACTTCTTCCATCGGATCACAGGACGACGGTGAGTAAGCTGGGCCTAAAATTGTCATGCTCTCGTGTACTATTTTGGCTGTAGTTCAGGAACAAGCGAACAATCGAGTTTTAGTATATAGATATGGTCAAAATTTGATCTCCAGTTTGTTTTGAAATCAGAGTCATGGACCCAGGGATGATGGGCCACAATATTGTATTTAATCACAAGATGCCAACATATGTATGCTAGAATTCCACTGACATGGTCAGCAAAATTCCAGAAAAAGGAAGACTATTGCTGTCTTTGTTCCCTCCTTCCACACAGCTGGCCTCATCATCATTCATCTGCAGGTATTTAAATTCTAAAGGTATTTAACTGCTAATTATTAAAGTAAACTGCAGGTATTTTAATTCTTCTATTAAAACCATTGTGAAATATTTTATATAAAATGCGCATTGTTAATGTAGGTTATTGTCAACAGAACTCTGCACCTTATTGCGGGAACAACTCAGCGGGACAGGCAGCATCTCAGGAGAGAAGGAATGGGTGAGGTTACAGGTCGAGACCCTTCTTCCTGATCAAAGCCGATGTTGATCAAAGAAATGATGAATGCTACATTGTGAGCTGAGGGGTAGGTGACAATGAGGCATACAATCTGTCAAATATTAGTCAAATTAATCAGGAGGAATTAGTCCGAGAACTAGGGTGGGGGAGAGACGGAGAGAGCGGGAAAGCAAGGTTTTACTTGTAGTTAAAGAAATCAATATTCATACCACTGGGGTGTAAGCTGCCCAAGCGAAATATGAGGTGCTGTTCCTTATCTTTGAAGTTTTTTATCAAATGTGTTCTGGAGAGATGCAACCTTAGGATTAAGAGGGGAAGCTAATGACAGCAGGGTGAGAGAATAAGACAGAGGCTCTGGAATGTCAAGGGCTCCAGAACAGAGAATCTCAATGTACTGAACCATGATAAATGCAAAGGAAAGTGCCTGCATAATCAGAGAATAAGCGACTGTCTGGCTGTAAGGAGAACGAGCAACATTAAATGCTACTAATGAGGAAAGATTTCAGTTAGATGATTATAATTACAGGAGGAATGTAAATCTGAGTTATAAGGCAGACTAATTTGGAATAATGTTAAATAAGGTATTTCTGTACGATGTGAGGAATTAATAATGTGGATCTGGAGAAGCAACTTTTTTTTTAAGCATATTATTGTAATAGAGGAATAAAAAAATAGGTTTGTTATTAATTCGAGGCGGGTGTGTAGGACAGGTGAACTAATCCATACCGCTGGACCTTAAAGTGTAGAAAACAAAATGTAAAATATGTGCACCATAAAGAGCACAAATAAACCCATAAAAGAGTGGGCAACCATTTTATTGTTTACATTTACAGTTCTGATCTTCAGTGCAAGAAAAAAGAATTGGCTAAAAATTCTTCAGTGTATGAAAACTTATGCAAAGAGTCAACAGCAGGTTAGGGCAAGGTTCTGAGGATCTGATATTATTCTGTGTACAAGGTCCAAGGCAACATTCAAAGTGGAATAAGTCATACATATGCTCAAAGTGAGTGGAGATCATGGAGGAAGCACTATCCCTACAAGAGCATCTACATATTTTAGCCATGAAAGAACAGCGTGAATAAGGGCCCTAACCCAAAATATTGCCTATCCATGTCCTCCAGAGATGATGCATGACCCGCTGAGTTACTACAGTACTTTGTGTTCTAAACTCAATTTCCTTCTTGCTGTGTGTCCTTTAACAACATTATACAACTGTGAAACGGATTCTAATCTAAATGTCAGCAGTGTGCCTGTTCTTATAGGAGAACTGACCACTGGTTCAAACCATTGCTGGAACTTTGTAATTCCACGACTGTGTCTACATCTATGGAGGGAGCAAGCCCCCAGACACACTGAAAAGGTTTTAAATATTCTTCTGATGAGATGGAGAGCAAAACAGAGATAGCTTACTTACTGCAAAGGTCTTGATGAGAACGAGTGTCAAGGGTTATTGGGAGAAGGCAGGAAAATGGGATTAGATCAGCCGTGATGGTATGGCGGAGTGTACTCGATGGGCCGAATGACCTAATTCTACTCCTCTAACTTGTGAACCTTTATCAAAAGACCAACCCAGATGCTCCTGCACAATTCAAGCAGAATTGGTCAGAGAGATAAACACTAGGAGTGATTCATGAACAGTCTGGTCCCATTTGTGGAAAGCTATGAATGTCCTCATTCACTTGGTCAAGTTCAAGGCTATTACACAAAAGGAAAACACCTGACAAAGCCAACGCTGCAATGTTCACCACTGCTGCACCAAGCATACCCATGCACACGTCCCCTTGTGAGTTGCCTCCTGCAAACACATTGAGCGACAATAATTAACACTCTCCTATCTTGCTGAAGACAGAAAGGAATTGGTGTCTCTTGCAATAAGCTGAGGGAAACTGTAAGGAGCAGGGGCTAGTTCAGCTAGACCATCGCTTCTTGGTAAATTAGGCTTTTACTTCCATTGAGCCTGCTATCAAAGGAGGGTCCTAATTACTTGAGGATGAATATATCTCTAATCTTTCAATCCCTTCGCCCCATTGTGTGTGTTCCCTCACCACGTCAATGTCCTTTGCCTTATTTTGGTGCCATAAATGGATTTTAAGTCACCAAAAGTGGGGTTGCAAATGTTGGAACCCCACACTTTTGGATTGGAGTTCAATCAAAACCCAATCCAACTGGATTGTTTGTAAGAAATGAATTGCACTGCATGCTTGCATTTCACACACGTGACAATGAAAGCACCATTGAACCATTATCTTTACAAAATTGCAGTGGTTCCACTTGCCCAGCTTCATTTTTCCATGTACTCTTTTGCTGCTGAGGAGGTCGACTCCAACAAGGAACAGTGGAAGCGAGTTGGATCATTGTACTTGACATCACAATGCACTAATTCCTCTTGAACACCCTATCAACCTGTGTCACCACTCTCAAGGACCTATGCACCTGCACTCCAAAATCCCCCTGCTCTGCAACACTCCCCAGAGTTCTGCGATTTACTGTGAGGTCCTGGCAGTTCACAACATATAGATTGTATTGCATGGGGCAGGAATTCCATGTGGTATGAAAACTGGCACTATGGATTGTAACCTGTCCAAATAGCTATGGTCCCTGTTGCATCAACTCCCTGGACGGCAATAGTGCTGTTCCAAAGAACTCGGATAGTGATACAATGGGGTAACTGATTGGATGATGCTGATATGGGCACTGTCATCAACTTGCCAAAAGTACCTGTAAGAAATATCATGCAGCTGCGGATTGGGTGTGTGTTTGCACGGAGCTAGGAGTTCATCCTGCGTAGCTGGTTAATAATGGGCATTTCCATGCAGACTCGCCCATTGTGGGTCAGTCGGTGGCAGAAGATTCTGTTTCCATAGCAGCACAGGCGGAGGTCACTCGAAGTAAGTGTGCTGCAGTGAAGCTCAGACTGCAGCCGTCAAAGCACGAGGAGTTGTCACATCATGAGGCTGGATGTGACTGCTGGCACGATCCTTAATATTACGATAGTCGAGTGTGATTTGAACTCCAGCTGATTGCAAAGCCCTCTGATGGCCTGATTCCAGGGAGTGCCAGTGGTTCCATAGAGAAAGAACGTTTCTATTTCAAGATAACATTTGCAACCCTACAGCTGGTAATCTGGCATTTATTTTGCAATTATTCTTTAGCTGGGGAGTCAAGGCTGGTGCTGCTCATACCATGATAGTGCAGTTCCAAAATAGTCTATCGAGGATCAGAGCTGTTCATGTTTGACCTTCCTTGCTAACCCTAGCCAATTCCATTGCAAGGGAGCAGCCATTCACCAGGTCAGTTGTAGCCATTGGGACAGCACTACCTAGATACAGGAGGCCAAAGAAAATAATATAGCCAATGAACTCAGCACAGGGGAAATAGTTTGCAATATCATCGTCAATTGCTTTGTTTATTTTTAAATGTTCTGATTTGAAGATTGTTTTGATTACAATATTGATCCATTCTGCTGTCATGTGGTGTGTTGCAAGGTTTATGGCAACAGCAGGCAAAACATAAACCAGGTCACTGTGTGGATTATTATTTGATGGTATTCAATATCTTCACTGTGCTGAAGAGGCAACCTTGCCAGGGGTACAGTTAATTCATCATGAGTTTAGTGGCCATTTCTTCCTATACTTGCAGCAGTAATTGTGCAGAAGGGAAGGTCACATCAGGTGAGATCAGTCTTACATCGGCACAGGGATGCAGATGCCATACAGAAAGAAACTTATCTGCTGACACAGCAGTGTGACCTGGAGTTCATCTTACAGTTACTGAAGTACCAAAGTTGACATAGCCTGTTACTTTCCCTTGTAAGGGAAAGGATTTTCCTCTATGCTGCGGTATTATTTAGTACGGTGCCACTTCGAGTAAATGATGAATTACAGTGATTGTGCCGGTTGTAGCTGTCACTGTTGTAATTTAGCTGAAGAGGGGAGTCCACTCTTCATCCTGTTTTAAGCAGCGGAATGAAAGGCAAGCGTAGCACTCAATCAGCATCTTTGGACTTTGCCAAGATTTGTTGATCATTGAAAATGTCTACCTCGTTGATAGATAGAGAGATTGGTGGTGTTAATGTGATTCTCTCTGTACTGTATTGAACACCTTCCATTTGCAGCTGTAGAAAAAGAAGTCTGAGGCTGATGGACCATTCCCTGGTTGTAACAGTCCTCCAAAGAGTTAGCAACATGGAGGTTGGACATTGGCCAGGTCATTGAGAGTTACGTTGCATTACTTTCATTTTCACTCAAATGTACCACATGAATTTAACTTTGATTGATTTTGGAGGAGCATATCAGAGATACCACCAGTCACATTTTCTCAACACCACCCCATTCTGCCTACCGTAGAGACAACTCCCTCCGCCACTCCTTGGTCCACTCATCCCTTCCCACCAAAAGCGCACCCTTCCCAGACACATTCCCCTGCGACCGCAGGAGATGTAACACTGTCCTTATATCTCCTCCCTCACATGCATCCAGGCAGTCCTTCTAGGTGAGTTTTCATGTGCACCTCCTCTAATCTCATCTACTGCATTTGATGTAGCCTTCTTTACATTGGCAAGACCAAGCGTAGACTTGACGACTGTTTCGCCAAACATTTGCATTTGGTCTGCCAAAGCCTACCGGATCTCCCAGTTACTAACCATTTTAACTCCTCTTCCCATTCCTATACTGATCTTTCTGGCTTGGAGCCTCCTCCATTGCCAGAGTGAGGCCACAGGCAAACTGGTGGAATAGCACTCAATATTCCGCTTTGATAGCTTACAACCCAATGGTTTGACCATTGAATTCTCCAAGTTTAGTAAACTTACCAATCAATCCCCCTTCTTCTCTTCCCCCCGTACTCTTTTATTCCTTCCTCTCTTCCCTGTGCCCCACCTGGACTTGCACCCACTTCTCTCTCCCTTTGTACCCCCTCCCTTTCCATCTACATTCATTCCTCTGGCTTCACAATTTGCAACTCTTCTATCCTTATCACACATCATTTAATCTCTGGCCTTTGTTCAATTATCTGTCTATCCACCCCTTCACCTGTATCCACCAATTGCTTGCCAAGTTTTATCCCACTCTCCCCCCCCCCCCCATCTCCCACCCCCTATCCCAGTCTAAAGCAGGATCCCAACCCGAAACATCACCGATTCATGTTTTCGAGAGATGCTGCCTGACCCATTGAGTTACTCCAGCAATTTGTGCCTTTGTTAGATGTATATTGCACATGTATGTGCACGAGCATTTAATGCAATTAATGTTTATGGAAGGCGGAGTATGTACACCACTTGCTGCGGATGTTTGCAGATAGATATACGATTGTTGCCAGTGACCTTGTCACTGGAAATTCTAAACCTATTTTTTTTTAAAGTGTGTGCTACTGCATTAAAGATTTTTCATCTGCCAAGCTGAGAATTTGAAATGATCTTTTGCTTTGTTGCTCTCACCTGCTCATTGTATTTTTATGCTTGGTCTGTGTTTCTGGTCAATGGTGATATCCAGGGTGTTGATATTGGAGGATTAAGTCATGGTCATGCTGATAAATGTTGTATTGTACCTGCTGCAATTATTTCCTCTGGCAGTTCATTCCATATACTCATCACTCTCTGCCTGAAAAAAGTGCCCCTTGGTTTACTTTTAAATCTTTCCCCTCTCACCTTAAACCTATCTCCTCGATATTTTGATTCCACTACGCTGGGGAAAAGATGATGGGGCATTTACTCTCTTTATTCCCCTCATGATTTTATAATTGTAAGCTCACTCCTCAGCCTCCTGTGCTGCAAGGAATAAAGAAATAAGGCCCAACTTCTCCCTCAGGCCCTCAAGTCCTGGCAACATCTTCTCTGCACTCTTTTCAGCTTAATGGCATCTTTAATATAGCAGAGTGAGAAAAACTGAACACAATACTCTAAGTGCGGTTTCATCAATGTCTTGTATAACTGTAACATAACACCTCAAATTCTAACCTCAGATCCCTGCGTGCCAAAAGCCTTCTTCACCACCCTATCCACATATAACACCACATTCGGCTTTATAACATTCACCAGGTACCTACCATTTACTGTGAAATTCCTGCCCGTGTTTCACATCCCAAAATACAACAGCTTACACTTTTCTGAATTAAACTCTATTGGTCATTACTCGGCCCAGTTGTCCAGCTGACCAAGATCCCGCTGTAATCCCACTGCCTGCAATACCACCTATTTTAATGTAATCTGCAAATTTACTAATCATGCCTTGTACATTCTTATCCAAATCATTGAGACAGATGATAAACAGCAATGGCCTTAGCACTGGTCCCTGAGGCACACCATTAGTCATAAGCCTCCAGACTGAAAAACAATCTTCCACCATCACCGTTTGTTTCCTCCCATTAAGCTAATTCTGTATCCACTTAGTTAGTTCTCCCTGGATCCCATGCAATCTAACTTTCCATTGCAGCCTACCCTGCAGACCTTGCCAAAGGCCTTGCTGTAGTCCAAATAGATTATGTCCATGGCCCTGCCCTCAACAATCCTCTTGGTTACTTCTTCAAAAACTTGATCAAATTCACAAAATACAATCGCGCACACCCCAAAACTCTCCCTTGTAGGACCATTTTCACATTTTCTGAGGAAACTTTTCTGAACATGACATAAACACTGGAATTTAGAAGGATGAGAGGAGATCTTATCGAAACGTATAAGATTATTAAGGGGTTGGACACGTTAGAGGCAGGAAACATTTTCCCAATGTTGGGGGAGTTCAGAACAAGGGGCCACAGTTTAAGAATAAGGGGTAGGCCATTTAGAACGGAGATGAGGAAAAACATTTTCAGTCAGAGAGTTGTGAACCTGTGGAATTCTCTGCCTCAGAAGGCAGTGGAGGCCAATTCTCTGAATGCATTCAAGAGAGAGCTAGATAGAGCTCTTAAGGATAGCGGAGTCAGGAGGTATGGGGAGAAGGCAGGAACGGGGTACTGATTGAGAATGATCAACCATGATCACATTGAATGGCGGTGCTGGCTCGAAGGGCCAAATGGCCTCCTCCTGCACCTATTGGCCATTGTCTATTGTCTGTTGTCTATTGTCTATCCCGTCCTATAAAGCTGTCTGCAATCTCATGGCATACTTGTCCCTCTAATTCCCATTGACTATTTCTGGGTCTATAGTATAATCATAATAAGGTGACCATCTTATTTTTAATTCTCAGCTTCATTCATATCGCCTCCCTTTATGATCCTTCAGTAATATCATCTCAGGCTTACTGCTGTGATGTTGTCCTTATACAGGCACGTGATGCTTCATTTGCTGAGGAGTTACAAATGGAATTGAATATTGTTCTTCCATCAGACAATATTCCCTCTTCTGAGGAAGGTCATTGATGATGCAGCTAAAGATATTGCCCTGATGAACCCCAGCAGTGACAACCTGAGGCTTGGATTTTACTCCCTGTCTCATCGTCAAGGCTTTCATTGCTGCCAAGATTTTTTCTACCTGATCTTAGTAAGTCCAAACATCCTGTAACATCCTGCAGCAGAGAAGCTTCAGAACTTGAGGAAAAAACAAATTGCTGGAAGAACTCAGCAGGCCAGGCAGCATCTGTGGAGGGAAATGGACAGACAACATTTTGGGTCAGAATATTTCTTCAGACTGACGTAGTAGAGGGAAGAAATCTGTAATGGGGTAAAGACAGGTGAAGGGAAGTGGTGGGACAAAATCTGGCAAGTGATTAAGTGGATACAGGTGAGGGAGGGTAAAAGGAAGATGTGTGGAGATATAAAATTCCATTCACTCAGCAACTCTATGTTCCTTTTCAGATCTCTCATTTCCCTCTCCGACTCTCAGTCTGAAAAAGTGTCTCAACCTGAAACGTCACCTATTCCTCTTTTCCAGAGTTGCTGCCTGGCCCACTAAGTTACTCCTGCTTTATATGTCTAAATTACAAGAGTAAGGTCTTCCCTGGAAATCTCAGTCACATCTTCAATTGTGTTTATTGTGCCGGACTCAATTGTCTGTTAAAATCTCTTGTGAATTTGCTTTCTCATGCTGCACATGCAAATTATGGTTTCATCTTCTGTGAATAGTTCCTTTGTTCTCAAACAGCCAGTCAAGTTAGTCGGCACTGCGAATCCTCAATTTTCAAAGAACACCATCATTATTCTCCAATTATCTGTAAATATACCTTTTTGTTAATATTATCCACTTACTTTGTAAACTCACCTCTGGAAAAATTGTATTCCTATTTACTTCCAAGCTGCTTCATCATTGCCCTTGCCTCCATGTCAAATGGCTGTCCTCCAGTTTACTCAGAAAACAATATCTCCATGCTTTGCCCACACTGTTATTATGCCTCCTCTCAGGGAGGTCTCATTATTAACTCAGATGAACAGTCACCAAATTCTAACTGTACTCGTGACCCAGACCTTGAACACCACACTTTACACTCACAAAGCCAGCTGCCTGTAACCACTACACTATCATCCCCATTTATACTTGCCTTCATTATCCCAGGTAGTTGAATAGGTTTCCACAGCATGTTGATATAGTCTTGATCTGCCAGCATCTGCTAGATGGAGACACCTTGGTACCTCCAAGCTCATTCGACCAGTGGTCTGCACTGGCAAGGCCAGTCACTCCAAAGTGTGACTGACTTTTGCATTTATTTTTTTAGTTTAGAGATACAGTGTGGAAACGGGCTCGTCGGCACACTGAGTCCGTGCCAACGAGCGATTCCCACACACTAACACTGTCCTACACACATACGGGACAATTTACAATTTTACCAAGCCATTTAACCTGCAAATCTGCTCGTCTTTGGAGTGTGGGAGGAATCCTGAGCTCTGTGGGTAAACCAGAAATAGTTCCAGATATGAAAGGAAGTGTGGGGCCCCATGTGCAATGAGGCCAGATGTTAGTGGATATGAAACAGTTTTTGAGTTATATATTTTAAATGCACGGTAAAGTATTGACAAGAACCCACTCCAAAAATAACCAATCTTATTGTCTTCATTCTAAGGTGCTATTTTAATCAAAGTTGAAAAAGAGAACCATTGGTAAAACATGATTTATTACACATTGGGTCAAAAGTAGGTTATCATACACAAAAGATTTTTTAAATTACAATATGTTATAAATATAGTCAACTATGCTGTATTCATCTTTCCTTCTGTGACAAAACTTTACGGACTTTATATTTTAAGACTTTATATTTTGCATTTGTCCGATTTGAAAACATTGCACAACCAAATGCTCTTGCGGCTTAGAATTGTCCCTGTAGTAATATGTTAGAATGCCTAAACTACTTATTCATCTGAATTGATTTACGCACCATGGACAATGGCGAACCTCTTAAATGCTAAGATACTACCTAAGATCACGTCATGTGACCTTCCTCTTTGTTCTTCCAATATGTAAGTTTTGCTGGTTACCAGAATTCCAAAAGCCATCTTGTTCCAATCTGCTCCTAACTTTCCTTAATGTCATGTGATTGAATCCCGTCATGTTCAATATCCAATCCCTCAATTTATTCTCCTCAGCACCGTGCTAAACTTATACATTTTATATAAGTCAGTTCTCCTAGGGGTCATAAAAGCATAGTGCCTTCCACATATACATTCGAGGCTCTTATTAAAACAATTTGTTGTTTAATCATTTAATTGGCTACAACAGAATTGACTTTATGTAGCACTTCTAATGCAGTTAAATATCCCATGGCAATTGACAGAGGTGTTAACAAATAAAGATGTGTACATTTGGACAAAGCCACAGAATAATATAACAAGACAGACTACCGAAGCCTTGGTCAGAGTAATAAGCTTCAAGAAACACTCGAAAAATAAGAGTGAGGTAAAGAGGCAGATTGTTTCAAGAAAAGAATTCCAAAGCCTCTGACCAAAGTTAGCACAAGAAACCAGAAGTAAAGAATTCTTGAAAATCTATTGGGCTGGAAGAGTTTGCCAAGATTGGCAAAGTGGGGTTAAACCATGGAAAGACTAAAGACAAGGATGATTTTTTTAAAGTGAAACATTGAGGATAAAATGACAGTTAACAAGTATTGATGTAATGAGTGAGCAAGACTTGGAGCAAGACTGAATATGGGCGGCAGAGATTTGATCAAGCATGTGTATGTAGATAAACCAGAATGAACACCAGAAAATGAACTACAAGATTTTATCGCCACAAGAAGAACAGATGATGCTTAATGTCCTTCTTAATTATTACAATGGTTGTAACAACATCCTATTATTAGGCCACATTAATGAAATGCTGTTATCTTACAATTTAACCACAATCTCCATTGTTTACTGGGCATTGAGGGAATTAATAACGTTAGATAAACATGCTAATTTATGAATAAAATGATGTCAAGACAAATATAACAAATGCATGTGTGAGAATGATATGTTAATGATTTTCACAAAACCACATTACTTGAGAAAGCACTTTCCACTTGACAAAGGTAACGCTAAAATTTATCAACATATTTCTTTTGATAAAAGATTTAATGTGCAAATTTCAAAATATAACAAATGCTAGAGACAAACATCCCCTGATCTAATGCTCAAATATCAGTGCTCAAGGTGGTGAAATTGTCAACTCCTCCTTCACAGCCATCTCTTTCTTTCTCTATATTTGGTGCAAACTTCAGTCTGGCTTTTTCATTTGAGTCCATTGTCTCAGTCATCTTATACAAAGAAAAACATTTGAATATTTAAACTGAGAACAGACAAACATTCTTCACTTTATGAAAAACAAATCAAGAAAAATATCCACAACACCTAGCCAGCTTCCTAACTTGGTGAAAAAGTTTACTGCAAATTTGTCACATTATTCATGAAAATCGCAGCATCTTGTTTGTTTCATTTGTTTCAACATTTCCTGGGCTTTGAGTTGATGCTATCCAATTTCTTTTAATATCGGAACGGGAAATAAAAATTTGCCGTCTAATAGAACACCTTTCACAACCTCAACCTACATTTCAACCAGTGTAAAGGGATAATGTGCGCCCACTTGAATCCCAGAGGACTGGGTGGCACAGGGTCTTCAAATAGCTTGCTTTACTTAATTGAAAGAGATTGTCAGTGACGTTTAGTTTTGATGGCAGAAATACTAAAATATACACAAATCCAACACCATATCTCCATAAAATTATATCTCAGAATAACATTGGTATTGCTATCAAATTTAAAGAAACAAAACATTTTGATATTAGTCTGGTGTCTCAGACTTACCACACTTGGAAGTTTTAATTACTGTACTATATATGTTTATACAAACGTTTTATGGGTTGTCAATGTGGTTTTAACTTACCATTGATGCATTTGGTTTCACTTTAGGTTTTTCTCTCATCATATCTACCACATTCACATCTAGTGAATTAACGCTGTAAGAAATGTGACATCCATTATTAATAAATATGCAACTTCGAGTTATCCCCTCACAAAGTTCTTTATATGCCTGAATCAATTAGAATGATTAATTATTCCTCAAAATATATGGTTCAAGTCAAATTTATAATTAAAAAAATTCTGTTATGTTCTGGGTGGCAGATGCTTCAGCATTAATAGTCCATTACAGTCAATGAAATTGAAGATCATTAGAAGAAATGAAATAAAATAAAATAGAATTCAGAGATCCATAATGAGAATTCTAATTGCATCAATGAGCAATTTTGTTAGATACCTTGTGCTTGATCAATAGACAATAGACAATAGGTGCAGGAGTAGGCCATTCAGCCCTTCGAGCCAGCACCGCCATTCAATGCGATCATGGCTGATCACTCTCAATCAGTACCCCGTTCCTGCCTTCTCCCCATACCCCCTCACTCCGCTATCCTTAAGAGCTCTATCCAGCTCTCTCTTGAAAGCATCCAACGAACTGGCCTCCACTGCCTTCTGAGGCAGAGAATTCCACACCTTCACCACTCTCTGACTGAAAAAGTTCTTCCTCATCTCCGTTCTAAATGGCCTACCCCTTATTCTTAAACTGTGGCCCCTTGTTCTGGGCTCCCCCAACATTGGGAACATGTTTCCTGCCTCTAATGTGTCCAATCCCCTAATTATCTTATATGTTTCAATAAGATCCCCCCTCATCCTTCTAAATTCCAGTGTATACAAGCCCAATCGCTCCAGCCTTTCAACATACGACAGTCCCGCCATTCCGGGAATTAACCTAGTGAACCTACGCTGCACGCCCTCCATAGCAAGAATATCCTTCCTCAAATTTGGAGACCAAAACTGCACACAGTACTCCAGGTGCGGTCTCACCAGGGCCCGGTACAACATGCTCCTTTACTCAACTCCTCTTGTTACGAAGGCCAACATTCCATTGGCTTTCTTCACTGCCTGCTGTACCTGCATGCTTCCTTTCATTGACTGATGCACTAGGACACCCAGATCTCGTTGAACTCCCCCTCCTCCTAACTTGACACCATTCAGATAATAACCTGCCTTTCTATTCTTACTTCCAAAGTGAATAACCTCACACTTATCTACATTAAACTGCATCTGCCATGTATCCGCCCACTCACACAACCTGTCCAAGTCACCCTGCAGCTTTATTGCATCTTCCTCACAATTCACACTACCCCCCAGCTTAGTATCATCTGCAAATTTGCTAATGGTACTTTTAATCCCTTCGTCTAAGTCATTAATATATATCGTAAATAGCTGGGGTCCCAGCACCGAACCTTGCGGTACCCCACTGGTCACTGCCTCCCATTCCGAAAGGGACCCATTTATCCCCACTCTTTGCTTTCTGTCTGTCAACCAATTTTCTATCCATGTCAGTACCCTACCCCCAATACCATGTGCCCTAATTTTGCCCACTAATCTCCTGTGTGGGACCTTGTCGAAGGCTTTCTGAAAGTCGAGGTACACCACATCCACTGACTCTCCCCTGTCAATTTTCCTAGTTACATCCTCAAAAAATTCCAGTAGATTTGTCAAGCATGATTTCCCCTTCGTAATTCCATGCTGACTCGGAATGATCCCGTTACTGCTATCCAAATGCTCAGCAATTTTGTCTTTTATAATTGACTCCAGCATCTTCCCCACCACTGATGTCAGACTAACTGGTCTATAATTACCTGTTTTCTCTCTCCCTCCTTTCTTAAAAAGTGGGGTAACATTTGCTATCCTCCAATCCACCGGAACTGATCCTGAATCTATAGAACATTGAAAAATGATCTCCAATGCTTCCACTATTTCTAGAGCCACCTCCTTAAGTACCCTGGGATGCAGACCATCAGGCCCTGGGGATTTATCAGCCTTCAGTCCCATCAGTCTACCCAAAACCATTTCCTGCCTAATGTGGATTTCCTTCAGTTCCTCCATCACCCTAGGTTCTCCGGCCCCTAGAACATTTGGGAGATTGTGTGTATCTTCCTCAGTGAAGACAGATCCAAAGTAACGGTTTAACTCGTCTGCCATTTCTTTGTTCCCCATAATAAATTCCCCTGTTTCTGTCTTCAAGGGACCCACATTTGCCTTGACTATTTTTTTCCTCTTCACGTACCTAAAAAAACTTTTGCTATCCTCCTTTATATTATTGGCTAGTTTACCCTCGTACCTCATCTTTTCTCCCCGTATTGCCTTTTTAGTTAACTTTTGTTGCTCTTTAAAAGAGTCCCAATCCTCTGTCTTCCCACTCTTCTTTGCTATGTTATACTTCCTCTCCTTAATTTTTATGCTGTCCCTGACTTCCCTTGTCAGCCACAGGTGTCTCTTACTCCCCTTAGAGTCTTTCCGCCTCTTTGGAATAAATTGATCCTGCAACCTCTGCATTATTCCCAGGAATACCTGCCATTGCTGTTCTACCGTCTTCCCTGCTAGGGCCTCCTTCCAGTCAATTTTGGCCAGCTCCTGCCTCATGCCTCTGTAATCCCCTTTGCTATACTGTAATACCGACACTTCCGATTTTCCCTTCTGCCTTTCCATTTGCAGAGTAAAACTTATCATGTTGTGATCACTGCCTCCTAATGGCTCTTTTACCTCTAGTCCCCTTATCAGATCAGGATCATTACACAACACTAAATCCAGAATTGCCTTCTCCCTGGTAGGCTCCAGTACAAGCTGTTCTAAGAATCCATCTCGAAGGCATTCTACAAACTCTCTTTCCTGGGGTCCATTTCCAACCTGATTTTCCCAGTCTACCTGCATGTTGAAATCTCCCATAACCACCGTAGCATTATATTTTTGACACGCCAATTTTATCTCCTGATTCAACTTGCACCCTATGTCGAGGCTACTGTTTGGGGGCCAATAGATAACTCCCATTAGGGTCTTTTTACCCTTATAATTTCTCATTTCTATCAGTACCTTATGATAAAGAAAATGTGATATGTGTAGCACTTAAGACATTTTCATTTAATTTCACAAGCACTGTATAATATTGTGTTGTACAGAGCAAAGAGTGGTATATTCCTCTGGAAATAATTCATGAGTAGACTTTAATACTGATGGAAACCAGGTCCATATTGTGCTGTGGGCTACACTACCATAAAGCAAGCAAGAATTTGTTAACAAAGTGGTGGCCCAATATAATCCACCAATACCTGGATATTACCAGCAAAACCAATAGATGAGTTGGCTAACATCAAGGCTGGAGGCAATGGGGAAAGTTGTTCATGGAATGAGGTGGGAATTTGGTGGGTTGGCACCCAACATTAAACATGTGAAGAACAGAGAGCATTACTATTCCTCGAGCCCCACAGGAGTATCAAGGTACGTGTTGACAGCTCTTGTTCAACTGGTCTGCCAGAGTCCTATGTATATCATAGAATCATGGATTGCTTTAGAAAGGGGATTACCAATGGAAACACAAAGATACTCTAGCCACACATTAGCAAGTCCTATCAAAGATGACATTTGTCATAATAACATTAGGGTCAGAGCAGTAAACAGTAGTTAGTGGCACCAATACACTGCCTTTGTATGGTCCCCTTGTGCATCAATGTTACATGAGAATTATTCTTATCTTTACATTATAATTCTTATGTAATTATCACACATAATTATTTTTATCTCCTCTCTCCTCGAAATGTCATGCAGTATCCTAAAAAGTACAGAAGATGTGTTATTCAATGTTACCTTGCTTGATCTGAATGAATGTCTTCAAAATTGAGGCCTGTTGAAGTGTCAAAATTGGTGTTCCAAACTGGATTTGCACTAAAGATGCAGGATTATTTAAAAAAAACACAAGCAATTAAAATAATTGGATGGTTTCTTTACTTCACTTTTTTTATATTAACAATAACAATCAACAACTTCTTTGTTAGTTTACTGTTCTAGTCTTGCACAATTTCTTTTGAAATGATTGTTGTCAGGAATTTTGCCTTGACCTCATTTGTTTGAAGTTTCATTTGAAGAATTTACACATTCCAGCTCAGCACAGATACAATGGCCTTGAAGGTAATTAATTTTATTTTTTACAATGGGGTGAAAATAAAAAGTAAAGTCATGCATTCAATTTAATTTGTAGTTTGAGGGGTTATCTGACTGAAATGCTTTACCATTCAAAGTATTCTTAGGTCTGGTGAAACATTTCCTTCTGTAGAGCAATGAAACATGGTGGGACATCATCGTAAAATTAAATCTGGGCCACCTTAGTTTAGTTTAGTTCAGAGATACTGCGCGGAAACAGGCCCTTCGGCCCACCGAGTCCGCGCCGACCAATAATCACCCCGTACAGTAGTTCCATCCTACACACAACGGACAATTTACAGAAGCCAATTAACCTACAAACCTGCACATCTTTGGAGTGTGGGAGGAAACCAGAGAAAATCCACACGGTCTTGGGAGAACGCGCAAATTCCTTACTTCCCAAGGTCAAGATCGAACCTGGGTCTATGGCGCTGTAAGATAGCAACTCTACCGCAGTGCCGCTGTGCTGCCCTGGAAGGGAGAACTGATTCTGTGCACTTACCTTCATTTGCCAGCCCATATTAAACCTGGCTGTTTGCAGTACATGATTGATATATTTAAAGGGATATGGCCACTCACTATTCAATTACAGTGTGGGAGTATAACCATTGATCAAGGACCACATTTGATGGTTCTAATATTCCAAATGATCTAGTCATCTAACAATGGCAGTCACCTACAACAGTTCCAGACAAAGCTTCCCAACATCTACACATTGCTAAAAGAATCACAGATCAGATACATAGGACATGTCAGAAGAATATCTGATGACAGAAGACTAAAGGGATTTTTTTGGCGACTGCCGGCGACTGTCACAGTCGTAGCAGATCGCCAAACTTTTCATTTACCCGACGACAATGACCACGACAATGCCGAGTCAGGTCGAGATTACAGCGTCTTCTGAAACATCGCGAAATTCCCACGCTTTCAATGCTTCTCCGGCGTCCTGGTTTTCGCTGAAATCACTGACAAGTCGGTAAGTACTTGAGAGTTTTGAACTATAACACCTTGTATGGGTTACTTAAAAACCAAGCTTCACTGTAACAAGGAATAAACTGGATTTACTTCCAGTTTACTAATAGCTGTATTTTTTTTTTTTTAATTTTTAAGTGGTTAAGTGGATTTTCGTGAAAAGTGTGTGGGCATTCTTTGAAAATGTAAGGGAGATAGATGTATATTTGGTTTCTGGGTTGCATATCTGGGTTTGGAGCTCACTTTAAATGTAATGGCTGAGGCCAAAATCATCGCGCAAAATTCCCACGCTTACCTGACCGTCAAACTACCTGTCAAATGTCCTGACGGTAAATAAATTCGTTAAACACAAGCATTTTATGGTATTTTGTAATGACTTTACTTATTTTAATATTATGTGCTTCTAAATGCATCTTAAGAGAACCTATCAAACCTGGGGACAGCATGCGACAGCGCCCGCAATAAGCTACGATACCTGGCGACAAGCCAGCTGTCGCCGAGAAATTTCAAACCGTTTGATTTCTCAGCGATGCGCCGAGATCCACTACGATCCACTACGATCTTTGGAAGACTCCTCACAATCATGCCCGCAACACCCCGGCGAACTGTCGGCGACAGCCTAGTCGCCTGCAGTCGCCTTAAAATCACCTAAGTGGGACAGGCCCTTTAAAGCAGCTACTTATTGACAGCTGACTGAGGGAAAACAATTACATTGTGGCAGAAAAATAGATTTAAAGACTTTCTTAGAACATCCCTGAAGAGTTTCAACATTAACAACACCACGAGGAACAGCAAGCATTGGGTCTCCCTGTTTGATGTAGCTGCAGAAAAAAATGGTCTTTATTCATATGAAGAATTTCAATTGGAGAAGGTTTAAGAGGAAAAGAAAATATCAAATATGAAAATCACTGAGACTGCAGTATCCCTATAGCACAGTATCCTTTGTAGAAGGATCTTTCAAACCTACATTGATCTAATCAGCCATATCCCGTACACATCGGAATGCCATACATGATAGTGAATTTTGCAGATAGTGAATTTTGCAGATAGTGAAGATGGTTGTGAAAAATTGAGCAGGATATTGATCGATTCACCAGGTGGGCTCAGGAATGGTTACATAGATATATAGAAAATAGGTGCAGGAGTAGGCCATTCGGCCCTTCGAGCCAGCACCTCCATTCAATGTGATCATGGCTGATCATCCACAATCAGTTCCTGCCTTCTCCCCATATCCCTTGATTCTGTTAGCCCTAAGAGCTCTAGCGAACTCTCTTTTGAATGCATCCAGTTAGTTGGCCTCCACTGCCTTCTGAGGCAGAGAATTCCACAAATTCATAATTCTCTGTGTGAAAACCTTTTTCCTCATCTCAGTTCTAAATGGCATACCCCTTATTCTTAAACTGCGGCCCCTGGTTCTGGATTCCCCCAACATCGGCAACATGTTTCCTGCATCTAGTGTGTCCAAACCCTTAATAATTTTATATGTTTTATAAGATCCCCTCTCATCCTTCTAAATTCCAGTGCATATAAGCCCAGTCATTCCATTCTTTCATCATATGACAGTCCCGCCATCCCGAAAATTAACCTTGTGAACCCACGCTGCACTCTTTCAATAGACAGAATGTCCTTCCTGAAATTAGGAGACCAAAACTGCGCACAATACTTCAGATGTGGTCTCATCAGGGCCCTGTATAATTGCAGAAGGACCTCTTTGCTCCAATGCTCAAATCCTCTCATTATGAAGGCCAACATGCCATTAGCTTTCTTCACTGCCTGCTGTACCTGCATACTTACTTTCAGTGACTGATGTACAAGGACACCCAGGTCTCGTTGCACTTCCCCTTTTCCTAATCTGACACCATTCAGATAATAATCTGCCTTTTTGTTCTTGCCACCAAAGTGGATAACCTCGCATTTATATGTTGATGGAATTTAATACAGAGAAATGTGAGGTTTTGCATTTTGGGAAGGCTAACATGGGCAGGACCTACACAGTGAATGGAGGTGCTCTGGGGAGTGCTGTAGAACAGAGGGATCTATGAGAGCAGGTGCATGGTTCCTTAAAGGTGGAGTCGCAGGTAGATAGGGTGGTCAAAAAGACGTTTGACACATTGGCCTTCATCAGTCGGAGTATTGAGTATAGAGGTTGGGAGGTCATGCTGCAGTTGTACAAGACATTGGTGAGGATGCATTTAGAGTATTGTGTTCAGTTCTGGGCACCATGATGTAGAAAATATGTTGCCAAGCTGGAAAGGGTACAAAGAAGATTTACAAGGATGTTGCCAGGGCTAGAGTGTCTGAGCTCTAGGGAGAGATTTAGTAGTCTGGGACTTTATTCCTTGGAGTGCAGGAGAATGAGGGATGATCATATTGAGGTGTATAAATTCATGAGAGGAATAGATTGGGTAGATGTAGAGTCTCTTGCGCAGAGTAGGTGAATTGAGGACCAGAGGACATAGGTTTAAGGTGAAGGGGAAAATATGTAATAGGAATCTGAGGGGTACCTTTTTCACACAAAGGGTGGTGGGTGTATGGAACAAGCTGCCAGAGGAGGTTGTTGAGGCTGGGACTATCCCAACATTTAAGAAACAGTTAGACAGGTATATGGGTAGGACAGGTTTGGATGGATATGGTCTAAATGCTGGTAGGTGGGACTAGTGCAGCTGGGACATGTTATTGTTGGCTTGTGTGGGCAAGTTGGACCGAAGGGTCTGTTTCCACACTGTATCATTCTATGACTCCATGACTCTATGACCATAGACTAGATGTCATGGTCTACCTCAAGAAATAATAATGAACAACAACAAAAGGGTCATGCATCAATATTTATTGAGGTACCAAAGAGCAAACAGCATCCATGATTTCTATACCCTAGCAGGGTTTCAATGCAGTTTATACAGGTTTGTTTCTGCCACTAACGTTTATAAATTCTACTATCATAACATACTAGAACATGGTGGACCCGTTGGGCCCAAAGCTCTCCTGCATTGGTCTAACACCCTCCCCTCCTCCCCTCCCCCCCCCTCCCCCCCCCCCCCTCCCCTTCTCCTCCCACCCCTCCCACTGGGGCCGGGAACGGGCCATCTTATGTATCAGATCAACGGGCCACAACTGCACAGGCACCGACCCGTTTGTTCTGCGTATGCGCGGATTCGGCGACCATCTTACGTAAGTATCAGATCAACCGGCCCCAATTGTGATGTCGAACACGGATGATATAGATAATGACATGGAATTTTTTTTAAATTTAGGACATTTTAGAAAAATGTAGAAATTTAAATGTTCTTTTTAGTGAAAGCTATTTTTCTGCAACTTTGCTTGACTCACCCTTCCATGGTGTATTTATTTGTGCCAGGAACTACAGGTCCACACTGAAGTGCATCAAACGGAATAGTTTTTGCTGTGTTCATTGCAGTTGCTGATTTTATTTTTCTTTTGTAACTGCAGGAAAGTTTACACAACATAATTAATGTATTATCAGCAGAAAAGTGACAAAATGCATATCATAAACAAGTGAGATATTGATTTTTCCCACAATGTTTCATCCTTTGCCTTATGAGTGTGAAATATGTTATATGGCAATACAATCCTTTCCGAAGAAGGATCATTTTCTTTCCCCAGATGCATCCTGACTGAGACAGGCAGCATCTCTGGAGAGAAGGAATGGATGATGTTTTGGGTCGAGACCTTTCTTCAGACTGAAGACCCCTCTTCGACCCAAAACGACACCCATTCCTTCTTTCGATTGAAGAAGGGTCTCGACCCGAGATGTCACACATTCCTTCTCTAGAAATGCTGCCTGTCCTGCTGAGATACTCCAGGTTTTTTGTGTCCATCTTTGGTTTAAACCAGCATCTGCAGTTCCTTCCTACAAATAATTATTTTCTCTTCTTGTAGTTGTTAGTAAAAAATATCCAGGTAGCCATATTTAAGGAATAAAGGGCTCCAAGGTAATTTCTGGCAGATCCTGGAATCTAAATTGTTTCCTTTCAAACCAAATGCTCAGAAACATGAATTTATTCCAGTCAGGACTCCTTCACATCATCCAACCACATTTCTGACTATTATTTACAGATTCATCTCTTTTGTCGGTGGTAATATGTCAATAATGACTAATTACCACAAATCCTTCAGCCAGAATCTGTGCCAGCCTATGTGGGATCAGGCTGCAGTCTTAAGGTATATTTTCACAGTGAACAGGGGGAAAGCTATTAGTTGCTGCTTCCTCAGTGCTGATTTATTAAGTGGAACATTTACATTGTGCAACATCAGGGCCATTACGGTGACATTATGCCAACATACTCCATGTTGCTATTACATTCCATGCATGTTGTTAAATCTTGATGGAAAACCAAACATCTCAAGAACGGAAACTTAAGGAGAAGGCAACTAACTTCGACAAGGTCCCACATAGGAGATTAGTGGGCAAAATTAGAGCACATGGGTATTGGGGGTAGGGTACTGACATGGATAGAAAATTGGTTGACAGACAGAAAGCAAAGAGTGGGGATAAATGGGTCCCTTTCGGAATGGCAGGCAGTGACCAGTGGGGTACCGCAAGGTTCGGTGCTGGGACCCCAGCTATTTATGATATACATTAATGACTTAGATGAAGGGATTAAAAGTACCATTAGCAAATTTGCAGATGATACTAAGCTGGGGGGTAGTGTGAATTGTGAGGAAGATGCAATAAGGCTGCAGGGTGACTTGGACAGGTTGTGTGAGTGGGCGGATACATGGCAGATGCAGTTTAATGTAGATAAGTGTGAGGTTATTCACTTTGGAAGTAAGAATAGAAAGGCAGATTATTATCTGAATGGTGTCAAGTTAGGAAGAGGGGATGTTCAACGAGATCTGGGTGTCCTAGTGCATCAGTCACTGAAAGGAAGCATGCAGGTACAGCAGGCAGTGAAGAAAGCCAATGGAATGTTGGCCTTCGTAACAAGAGGAGTTGAGTATAGGAGCAAAGAGGTCCTTCTACAGTTGTACCGGGCCCTGGTGAGACCGCACCTGGAGTACTGTGTGCAGTTTTGGTCTCCAAATTTGAGGAAGGATATTCTTGCTATTGAGGGCGTGCAGCGTAGGTTCACTAGGTTGATTCCCGGAATGGCGGGACTGTCGTATGTTGAAAGGCTGGAGCAATTAGGCTTGTATACACTGGAATTTAGAAGGATGAGGGGGATCTTATTGAAACGTATAAGATAATTAGGGGATTGGACACATTAGAGGCAGGAAACATGTTCCCAATGTTGGGGGAGTCCAGAACAAGGGGCCACAGTTTAAGAATAAGGGGTAGGCCATTTAGAACGGAGATGAGGAAGAACTTTTTCAGTCAGAGAGTGGTGAAGGTGTGGAATTCTCTGCCTCAGAAGGCAGTGGAGGCCAGTTCGTTGGATGCTTTCAAGAGAGAGCTGGATAGAGCTCTTAAGGATAGTGGAGTGAGGGGGTATGGGGAGAAGGCATGAACGGGGTACTGATTGAGAGTGATCAGCCATGATCGCATTGAATGGCGGTGCTGGCTCGAAGGGCTGAATGGCCTACTCCTGCACCTATTGTCTATTGTCTATTGTCTATAACTCTGCAATGCACCCATCAATCCAGGATTTAAGGCTTTGATAAGCATTCCAGATTTTTATTGGACTTGTTGAAATTCTAACCATTTCCACAGATGATCAAGCAGAAAATGAAGGTTGGACCTGAGGTGCAAAATTGGCTAAGATTCTGAAGATAGTACTTCCACTATCATCGCAAGTGACAGCACAGTTGCAAAAATCAAGGTTCAAGCCTTGGACATTCCAACCATAAGGCTCAGCTATTCATTGAGCATAATCCATGACCAATGAGAAAGACAAATTTAAAACTTATATATGGAACATTAATCAAGGATTTTTTTTTACTGTTTTTCTACGTGTTGCTGGTGTAGATACCTTTTGCGAACGCAGAACAGGATGGTTATCATGATGGCTAATACAATAACGAAACCTGCTATCAATCCGCCAATAATGACAATGAGTAGACGTTCACCATTAATGGGTTCGGTTGTTTGTTTCTGTAACATACAACATTCAATAATTAGTGCAGTTTATAAGAAATAGAATTGATATTCATAAATGATTTTTTTTAAATCATGTGACACAAGTAAAAGAATTGGAATGTAATGTTAGACAGCTACAAAATAAGCCATAATTATGATTTTCAATCAGCAGATTTCAATAGACAAGTAAATTTGGTCACAATTGACTAATGATCACATTTTCTGCCCTCCCACGCAATAGTATAATCTCCTGAGGATGGGTACTAGTATTTGCCAGTATTTCCCTCGATGAGGGTAGTCAAAATAAAACAACTCACCATTCTTTGTAGTAACCAAAAACATCTAGTGGCACAACCAGTCTGAACTAAAATAATGATCTATAGGATCTTGACCAGGGGATAAATGCAAGGCGAGGGTTTTGTCAAACATAATCCACCCTATTGAGATCATGCTCCACCTTCATCAGTGTTAAAAAAATTCCTCAATCTGGTAAGAGTATGGAAGACATACCTTTTCCCCTCTCTGCCCCCCCCCCCCACCCCTCTCTTCCCCCTCTTTCCGCCCCACTCCGCCCTAACGTTTCTCTCCATCTTTCTCCCCAATCAAATCAAGAGAAACTGTTAGTACAGAAAGAACATGAGAGAAAGATATAAGGAAACAGGGAGAGAGTGAACAGTTCAAAAAAGCAGAAAAAAAAGTCCAGCAGATGTTTGTTTGTCCATTGAAAATATGAGGTGTTTTTTTACACTTTCAGCAGCAACATTAAGATGGCATGAAAGATGAACAGAAAGAAAATTGAACTCTCATTGTGCAACCACATTGATTTTCTGTTCCAGAGAAGGTAATAGAAAGAAAACTTTCTGTGTAATAGGCAGACAACCTGCATCTACCAGTGTTTTTCTTCACTTAAGGTAAACTCAAATTAGGTTGCTGTCTTTCTTCCATTTTATTGGTTCCCTGTGGTTTAATACTCAGACATACATCTCCGCATTTACAATCTGTCCAATTTTGACAGCAGTGCTTCTCGACATATAAAACTTAGCTTTTATCTAGATTCCAAACTTTTTTGTGTACTTACAATATTCAAAAGACCGAGCCCGATCAATTCATTTACAGACTCTGGGTCAAGTTGTAGAAGGCTGTAAAGGAGAAAATCACAATCAGAGCGATCAAATTTGACATTTAACTCAATGGTATGAAACAGTAATCTCAAATATAACTTGAGCTGTGAACGTTATTCTGGCAAAGTTGATATTGAGACATAGATTCACAGAAATCTATTGCACAAAGAAGGCCTTTCAGCTTATCCAATTCATGCTGCCTGAAATGGTGATTTTTAAAAATCTAATGATGGTGTTATAGGGGGAAAAAATGGGTTTGTGGATTTAGATTCCGGATGAACAAGATGGAATAGGCTCAAAGGATTATTCAAAGATTCAATCATACTTTATTGTCACATGTACCCAGGAACAGTGAAATGCTTTGTTTTGCATGCAACCCAGTAAAATCGTATAGTGGACTTCACCCAGGCAGGACACGAGCGCCGCCACATTTGGCACTGACCAAAGTTACAGGCTCAAGGACTAGATAATCTATTCCAGCTTCTATATTCCCAGTTGTTTTCTGCAACCGCTTCATTAATACACTTTAAATAAACAATTTAATAAATCAGTTGTAATGCTAAAGAGACATTTTTCAAAAAAAGCATTAGGGTGACAAAATTAAGCAGCCTACTGAAAATATCACACAGCAGGATATCATTGTCACAGATTACATTAAGTAAATATCTGCTTGCCTGGCAAATTCACGGCTCTCTACAAAGGATCACCATTATTTCTTTGAACAGCCAAGCCAACATTATTTTCTAAAATTACATGACTGAAAACAAATTAACTGTTCATTTATTAATTTGCTGTTTGTACAGTGTGCAAAACAGCTGCTGCACTAACGCATGTCACAGAGACGACATTGGATGCAGAGTGCCTTGGGACATACTTATGTGGGAAGCCAGCCACTGTGTAAATATAAGTGAGTGCCCTCTCTACTCAATGTGTAGAAAAGAATTGCAGATGCTGATTTAAAACGAAGATAGACACAAAATGCTGGAGTAACTCAGCGGGACAGGCAGCATCTCAGGAGAGAAAGAATAGGTGACGTTTCGAGTCAAGACCCTTCGTCCAAATAGATGTTCAATGGGTGCCTTGGTCTTGGTGGACTGAAGGGTCTGTGGTTGTACAGTGGGGATTGACGCTGTGTAAATGTATATGACAAATTAGGAAGTCGTCTGCAGTTCTACAACCACATTTTTCTACCAGAATAGTCCTATATCAGTGTATGAGCTCGTTTACATATTGTGCTTTTACACAGATGTTTTTGAAGGCATGTATAACATAAATGATAGACATAAGACTTACCCGTTAATGTCGGCGGGTGGTATAGCTGATCCGTCTTTAAATATGAAGTAAACCTCCATAATTGATCTGGCTACATTTCTAAGAGAGAAACATTGATAAGTTCATTTTGACAATCTCAAGCCCTCCTTAAAAACACAATGGATCTGCATTTGCTGGTAGAAGCAGTGTTTGGTTGTTTACATGGTAGAAAGCCTGAGATTTGCACTTCCATGCTGTCAAATGTCTTTGATTTACTGACAGGTACAGCAGGCCAAATCTGTCACTTCGCTTCACGGCTGAACTCCCTGCAGAGTCCAGTGATGAAGGCAGAGATTCCTCAGCATTAGTCAATAGTCAATAGTCAATAGTCGTTTATTTGTTACATACACATAAATGTGTAGTAAAATGAAACATTACCCGCAGTTGAACAATAAGACCAATAAGATTAATCAATAAAAATGCAATAACACATACAATCACAACTAACACCAAACAAAAAGAAACATCCATCACAGTGAGTCTCCTCCAGTCCCTTCTCACTGTGATGGAAGGCCAGAATGTCTTTTTCTCTTCCCTGCCGTCTTGTGGATATCACTTTTAAGATCATTTACCAGGTGAAACAGGATGATTTAGGATTAAAGATGGCAGAAGCAAAGGGAAAGGGGAACATTATTTACCTTTACTTTAATATTTTAATTATCTATAAGTGGTTCATATGTTTCTAGTTTAGTTTTTTATTTCAACAATAACAATAATAATGTTTTTTTTAATTTTCTGCTTCATTTTAAATAGCTCTTAAATGTTTCTCAATGTCAGAATTAAGTTGGTCATTTGTACCAAGACCATTTAAGAACAGGTGAGTGGAGACCACAAGCATATTTAATCCATCAATTAATTGGGTATTTTTAAAGCAGAGATTGATAGGTCCTTGAATAGTAAGGGTGTTAAAGATTACGGAAAAAAGGCAGGAGAATGGGATTGAGAGGGGCAAATAGATCAGCAATGATCGAATGGCGGAGCAGACTCAATGGGCTGAATGGCCTAATTCTGCTTCTATGTCTTATGGTCTTGTGATCTAATCCCAATTGGGAACTGGCTTTTGGTCCATTACATGGGGCAGATTCAAACCAATTTCTTACCACATCAGCTTGATGCATTTTACACTGTTTGCAATGTTTATTTTGAAAATGCATTGTAAATTAAACAATACACAATCCAAAATCTCAAATAACTTGCATCACATATCTGCACAGTTTTACAGTTAATTACAGTGGACGAGACTTTTGAGGTTCCACTGAAAAGGTTAAATTGAAATTCAACAGTCTGGTTGTTTTGGTTTTAACCTCTTCACTAAGTTAAGATCTCCATCTTGATACATTAATTGCTATATATCTGTATTGCTTCCATCAAGTGGTATAGGAATATTAATATCTAACCTGGTTAATGATTGAACGCGTCCATTGCCAACACCAGTTATGCTTACCACACGTGGATCTGACAATGTAGCTTTGCGAAGAATACTGTAAAAATGATTTAAAATATACTTAAACAACCATAAGCAAAGAAGTATAATACATTACAGATGCAGTGTAACAAGTTAGTTTGAGAACTTACATGACTATATTATTCATATTTCTCTGAACTTCCTCAGTTGGCACCTCAAATTCTAACCGTGTCTTGAAAGTCTCGTCCACTGTAATTAACTGTAAAAAAAGTGTTAAAACATGCATTAGAAATGTACTGGCAATGATGATAACTTCATCTTCTTTTGTATCATCTTCCATTCTTATGCTGCACTGATGCTGTCTTTTGTAGTCAGTCTACACTCACTATCTTCATATCGAACAAGGAATAAAATGCAAATATCCTTCTCAATTTTCTTCCTTTATCTCACAGAAGAGAGTACGGTCCAAATATTGTGATTGAGTCATCCTCAAGAAGATCAGATGGCGCAGTGGTAGAGTTGCTGCCATACAGCGCTTACAGTGCCAGAGACCCGGGCTCGATGCAGGCTACAGGTTCTGTCTATATGGTGTTTGTATGTTCTTCCAGTGACCTGCTTGGGTTTTCTCCGAGAACTTCAGTTTTCTCCCACGTTCCAAAGACATACAGGTTTGTCGGTTAATTGGCTTGGAATAAATGTAAAAAATGTCCCTACTGTAGAATGAGCGGGGATCGTTGGTCGGTGTGGACTCGGTGGAGGGCCTGTTTCCATGCTGTGTCTCTAAAACTAAAAAGTAAAAGTTCAGAACTGGAAAAAAAAATACTCCTTTGCAAGGGGCAAGATGAAAATGTACATCCTTTCCTCTGGATTAGAGCCAGAACTATAATACTCTCCAGAGCTTGTCAAACATCACCATCAGCACCTAAGCAAACACCAGGCTGACCAAACCTAAAATTTCCTTGAACACATCTTGTGTTGTTTAAAGCAGAACATCAACACTACTTGCATCCTCCACTGGGAAGCTGTCTTTAGTGATGAATAACAGAGTTTAATCTGGGGCATGAGGGAAACATAAGAACTTAGAAATTGTTATAGCATCACAGAGACTTACAGAGCAAGGACAAGAATTTCATCCAGGGATCTTCTTAAAGTTTATAATTAGGTGCACTTCTCATTGTGCATTTATTGAACCTTGTGACGATCTTACTTCTGTAATAGTGACCATGGGAAGAGACACACTCGAGTGTGACGGGACGGATGTCATTGTCCTATTGATCAATGAGGAAGTAATGTTGTACAATGAGTCGATGGGGGTGGGAGGCTGGTTCGCATGACGGACTTAGGTCTTTCCTGGCTCCAAACACAGAAGTAAATCGTCTGGATTTCTCGTAGAAACATTGTTTAGCTGATTTTTCTCAAAGCACTAGGTCTAGAAAACTCAGTTACAATACATTGCAACAAGGCCTAGGGAGACCAGAACAGCCTAAAAAGACCCACTTAGAGATGGCTCAGGTTCCCATGCAGGTGGAAATAAAAAGGCTTTATGCAATAATATAAATTCAGCAGTTTGGCATGCGTATACCTTTTCCTATTGTTTTATTATTGTCACATGTAGTAAGATACAGTGAAGAACTTTGTTTTGCTTGTTATACAGGCAAATCATACCATCCATGAGCACATCGGGTAGTGCAAAAGGGAAAACATACAGAGAGCAGAATATAATGTTAGAACTAAAGAGAAAGTGCAGATTAAAAAGTGCAACGGCCACAAGGAAGTAGATTGGAAGATTGGGAATTCATCCTAAGCATATGAGAGGTCTGTTCACGAGTCTGATAACAGCAGGGAAGCAGCTGCTCTTGAATTTTGTAGTAATTGCTTTTAAGCTTTTGAATATTCTGCTCATCAGGAGAGGAGAATGACCAAGGAGTGAGTGGTCTTTGATTACGTTGGCTGCTTCCCAAGGCAGTGTGATGTGTAGATGGAGTTGATAGGAGTGGGAGACTGGTTTGTGTGATGGACTGGGCTGTGTTCACAACTATTTACAATTTCTTGTGGTCTTGGGCAAAGCAATTACCATACCAAGTTGTGATACATCCGAATATGGCGCATCTGCACAAATTGTTAAGTGTTGTTGGTGACAAGCCAATTTTCCTTTGCCTTGTTTACATAATAAGCCTCTGAAATTTTGCTTGAAGTATCTGCATTGATTTAATTGAATGATATTAGATAAAGGGTGTTTTAATTCTGTACGAAAAGGAACTTGTGTATCCTCCTTGTAACCTTCCTCTGGCAGAGCTAAAAGAGAACGCCCACTGTCCAAGAGACACTACTTTGTTTGTAAAGGTATGCTCCGGCTTTTGAAGAGAAACAAACCAATACATATCAATGAGCTGTATAATAAGAACACATTTTTTGGAAGTTAGGAGGCAGAATATGAGATCATCCAAAAAGTATAAAGAGTGAAGATTCAAACAGAGGCATCAGATTGATGCATAGCTCCCATTATACATTCCTTCATTCCCAGCCTCAACCCCATTACAAAGCAGAAAGAGAAAAGCAAATCAATGCTGGAATATCCATGAAGTGTGAGAATCAGCCCATCATCATCACACTTCATAAACTAGAACTGATAGGAAAGCGACTCTTCAAGTTGCTGCAACATATTACATCTTGTTTTATCTGTCTATACCAAACTGAGCAACACTCTACATTAGTTCATCAGTGAGGGCATATATTGATATAAAGAAACAAATAGCAAAATGAATCATCTTTACAATACTTACATCTAAGTAACTTGTTGCATCTAAGCTGGGATCTCCTTTATCCTTTGCTTTTATGGTTACATTATATTGACCCTTTAATGTTTTGTCCAGTGAGGATTTAATTCTGCAAAACAACAGTAAATTATTCCGAAAGTTTACTTCAGGAAAAAGCATTGAACAGCAACAAAAAAAAGGCTCATGTCCCTGACCGCTGTCTAAAAGGCCTCAATCCTGGACAAAGCAATTTTTCTATTGAATTTGCTCTCAGAAAGAAATTTAGGTTTACTCCAAAGGAAAACAAAAATCAAGGCTCCAGAGACAGAGCAAGGGAGTAGGACTAATTGAATATCTCTCTGGAAGAGGCAACAGAGTGGCAATGGACCGAATGGCCTCTTTTCATACGATACGTTTCCATAGAGACAGCAATGGTGCCAGAGACAAAAGATAAATACATTTCAAGAAATACATTTCAAGGCCCTTGGGAATTTTGAGCCTGCGGGGATAAACAAATCAAACCTAAAGAAGTCATTAAGAAAATATTTGTTTAACTTCCATAACCCTTACTTAACACCTCAAGATCCTGAATTTACAAGTAATATTTGTCACCACACTGGACTCATCCAAATCCATATAAAATTGACCTCTTCTGGCTACAGTTAATACAACCCATCAGTAAAGCATTGTGATCGAAGGTAGGCTGAATGCAAGGAGCAGGGGATGTCCGACCACCTTTATGTGGTTCAGTCAGGATCAAGAGCAGAAAATCTAGAGTGGACTGATTCATATCAGGAGGATGGCCTGTGCTCTCCTGAACATTTCTCAACAATTACATTTGCATTACTGCAGTTCAGCATAGTTTAGCATGTTGGGATGCTTTTTCAGGCATTCAGACACGTCTGAAGAAGGGTCTCGACCCGAAATGTCATCCATTCCTTCTCTCCAGGGATGTTGCCTGTCCTGTTGACTTACTCCAACATTTTGTGTCTATATTTAGCATTAGGTATAGTTGTTGTAAAGTAACTCAGTAAAGAAATTCAAACATTACCTGATAATCACACTAAGTGCTGGGGTAATTTAACGGTTCATGCAGCATCTCTGGAGAACATGGATAGCTGACGTTTCAGGTCGGGACCCTTCTTCAGACTTGGCTGAGTGTCTGAAAAAGCATCCCAACCTGAAACGTCACCTATCCATGATCTCAAGGGATGCTGCCTGACCCGCTGAGTTACTGCAGATATTTTTGTTTAATCTGATATATTTTAAATAAATTCCAAATTATTTTTAAAAGCACAATTTCTTTAGTGTCTTTTTTAATATAAATTAGCCTCAGCAGTTCCTTGTTTCTACATTACCTGATAATTGCTCTGTATTCATCACTGATAAAGGTCGCTCTCGATGCTTCAAATACATCTGGCAATACAATGCTTGGTCGGCCATCCGAGTAAATAAATAGTACGTGGGTTACAACAAAATTAATTTCGCCATTTTTCCCAGTATCATTGTCAGCTGCCTGTCAAGAGAAACTTTACATTAACTAGCAGCTAATTTATAACCCAAATTAATTTTAAAGCCAGCTCCAGTGGCTACATCACTAAGGCCTTTCAATGCTGTACCAGTGTTATGTTCACATTTTGCATCAGCTATAAACATCACAAAATTGGCTCGATGTAGAATATAGAGGGTGGAAGTAAAGGGTTGCCTTTTACATTTTAGAGTGGTGTGCCAAAGTGATTGGTGCTGGGTCATTTATTATTTGTCATATGTATCGATGAAATCAATTTGAGGAAAATCAAAACCTGCTGCAAGTAAGAATTTCTTTGGCCTGTTTGTTGGTACATATGACAATTAAACACTCTTGGCTCTCTTGACCCTTAAATTAGGAATTGGAATGCAATGCATGATTAAAATAATGATCACAGATTCAGAGACCAGTTGGGCCAGGAAGACACCAGAAACAAAGTGCATGAAGACACATTTGTAAATCTGAGGAAAGCCCTTCAGTGCAACTAACGTATTCTTATTTGATTCATATTCTTATTTGATTAAATATTACAAGATTTATCTATACTTATATAGATAGCATATCTATACTTAACGTATTTATACCCTCTCTTTCCAACCTTTCCCCCTTCCCAGTTCTGTGACTAATCTGACTGTCCTCGTTTACATTTTATCTCTGTTTGCTTTGTTGTCACCTTCTCCTAGCTAACAATGATCTATTCTATATTTTCCTTGACATTCATCCCCTTTGTCTCGTTTTCACACCTTACATTTCCTTCCCTCTGTATCTCCCTCTCCCTCGATTCATTCTGAAGAAGGGTCTCGACCCAAAACGTCACCCATTCCTTCTACCCAGAGATGCTGCCTGTCCCGCTGAGTTATTCCAGCATTTTATGTCTATCTCCGGTTAAAACCAGCATCTGCAGTTCTTTCCTACAACAATCACCTTGGACACGGCTACAGTACCAGGTGTTGCTCAAGAGGGAGAATCCTTTCCTCGTGTCAGACTGATTGAGGAACTTCCATCACCTTTGGCCCAGAGTGCCAGTGAAATTGTAAGCGGCAGTCCATGACTAAATTGTTTGTGGATATGGGGCATTTCCTTTCGTAGAAGATTTAACTATGCCTGATCTGCACACCATCAGACAGGCCCTTCCGACTGTTTATTCCAATCCAATTTACATCTGTTTACGTTTAATTTATTAAAAAGGCAAAAAGACCACACTAAAATTCTTTAATATTGATAGCACACTATTTACGTACCTCCATGTGAGCCAATGGATCTTTAGGCCAGAAGGTATTGCCTGTGATTGGGAAGCAGGTGAAGGCATGTCAATGAGTCCGAGGCCTGTACTCAGTGATCTTAAAAGGGTTTGGGTTTAGTTTAGTTTAGAGATACAGCGCGGAAACAACCCCTTCAGCCCACCGAGTCCGCACCAACCAGCGGTCCCCGCACATTAACGCTTTCCTACACACACTAGGGACAATTTTACATACACAAAGCCAATGGACCTACAAATCTGTATGTCTTTGGAGTGTGGGAGTAAACCGAAGACCTCGGAGAAAACCCACGCGGTCATGGGGAGAACGTACAAACTCTGTACAGACAGCACCTGTAAGGCAGAAACTCTACTGCTGCGCCACTGTGCCACCCACGGTTGAGATATCTGAGCCAGGGAATCAGAAGGTGATCATGAGGTGAGGGAGGCTGAGGCTTGGAAGGTCGTAGATGATGGAAGCAGAAGGAGAGCTGGTAATTAAGTTGGAGGACACTTACTCAAATTAGCTTCCAGTGCCAGGTTGTGGCCAGTGCAGGGGTGGATCACTTTATAACACACTGCTGCACAGCAAACAAAATTATTAACATTGAATTGGATTGGGAGTGTGCAACAGCAGGTCAACCTTAGTTTCTGTTTCTGTTTCTGTTTTCTACTGCACAACCGCCAACAGCTGGGCTATCTCGTGCAGGTTTCGCTCGCGTGGGCACTGGTTGCTAAAAGGTTATTTAGATTTTTATGCGGGCAAGTTTGGTGAGATGATCCATGTCCAAGTTGTCGAGCTGTGACTTGAAGAGTGACAAGGTTGGTGGTGTCGGGAAGGATTAGTGTTACGTAAACCAATTTCACCAGTTAATTACCTAAACAAGTATTGTTCAGGGGAACAACATAATTTAGTGTGCATCCAATGTGGAAAGTAACTGATTCCACAAAATACCGTCTGCTAATGGATGTGCCTGATTAATTTCCACGATGGTGTGAAATCAGAAAAATTGCATTGGACTCCAGTAAAGAGCCAATTTCTGAAATCATTGCAAAATTAAACTTGAGCTCACTGAACTTTCGACTTCAGAGATACAGTACGGAAACAGATCCTTCAGCCACTGAGTGAACCCAGATCAGCGTTCGCCCCATACACGAGCACTATCCTACACACGGAGGACAATTTATAACTTTACCGAAGCCAATTAATCTACAAACCTGTACGTCTTTGGAGTGTGGGAGGAAACTGGAGCACCCAGAGAAAACCCACGCCATCACAGGGAGAACGTACAAACTCCGTACAGACAGCACCCGTAGTCAGAATCGAACCCGGGTCTCTGGCGCTGTAAGGCAACGACCCTACCTCTGCACCACTGTGAACTCTGACATTTGGAGTTCATACCATCTGAGCGGTACAAGAATAACATAGTAATGGCTTCAGATTTTCATTTCAGTTTTCCCATTGGAAATAGATGTTTGAAATTGATTAAATTGCTTGTATAAACATGTATGTACGATGTCCAATGTGAAAACAGAACCCTGCAAAAGACACTCCATGTTAAGATCATTATATCACTGAGATTAAATTTCTCGCTGTGCTATCAATATTAAAGATTTTCAGTGTGGTCTTTTTGCCTTTTTAACAAATTAAGCGTAAACAAATGTAGATTTGATTGGAGTAAACATTCGGAAGGGCCTGTCAAGTGGTGTGCAGAACAAGTCTTCTATGAAAGGAAATGGCTTGAGTCAGGATACAAAATAATTCTAAATCAGCATCAGTTTCAGTCTGGATTTTCCATTTCATGTGCTGTATCACCTCCAGATCAGCAAAAATACTAAGAAGAACTCAAAATTTAACAAATGCTCACAGTAGTTTTGACATACCTGAACTGTTGTCACTTGAGCAGAAATTGTTGCTAATTCGGCCACGATAACTGAAATTGAAAAAAAATGGTGCATCTCAAAAATTGGTATCATAGGACTTCAAGTGCAAAGAATTCTCCCTGTAAGCCTCCCAGTTTGTTTATCGTTTCATATCAAATTTATTCCAAGTCATAGGGATCAGATATGAAGTTAAAACCAAATTGCTAGAGGAAATCAGCAAGTCGTGCATCTGTGAAGGCAAAGGGATAGTCGGTATTTTCAGGCTGAGAAATATCGACCATCGGGACTAAGAGTGTAGATGGATAACCAGTATATAGACGCAAGAGGGAGGTGTGAGACAGAGGCCGGTAGTTGATAGTGAAATCAGATAAGGGAGGTATAATGGACAGATGGAATCAGATCAAGGTGGGGATGGTAAAAATGAACTGAGGGAAAATAAATCCAAGTTGATGGCTGTGTGGGTGATGGTTGGATGGAACCAAGTGGGGGAGAGCCATGAGGTGAGGTAATCAGGGTGGGGGAGAGGGGTGGATAAGATTAAAAAGAGGAGAGAGACTCTGGGTGGACTGGCAATGGGAAAGGAACACAGTGGGAGTCAGTTACTGAAATTGGAAAATTGCAATGTTCAAACTAATAAGTTATAGGCTGCCCAAGCAGAAGATAGGGTGTTGTTCTTCAAGTTTGGTCCCACTGTGGCTGTGGAGAAGACCAAGGACAGATAGGTCAGTGTAGGAACGGGAAAAGGAGTTAAAATGACATGCAACAGCAAGCTCAAGATGATCTGTGGAAGGGTCTCCACCCGAAAGGTCATCCATTCCCGCTGAGTGACTCCAGCATTTTGTGTCCATCTTCGGTGTAAACCAGCATCTGCAGTTCCTTCTTACACAGCTCAAGATGGTTGTTGTAGACTGAGTGCATGGTGCTGACAATGTGGTCAGATATGACTTCTGGGTGATCAACAAGCAGAGAGCACTTGTCATCTGCCCATCCATACTGTGTGTGTTTGACTTTTAGTGCATTCAGGGCAATCAAGGATGGAAGGAGAACTTTGCAGCAGAATTGCCCACAACTAAACAACAGATATAACTGATAATATAATAATAGCCAGTCCTCTTGCAGCATGAAAGAGAAAAGATGCAATTTACACTTGGGAAAGGAAAAGCAGTATAAGTAGATGGCCTGCCTGTTATAAACTCAATTTCCCTTTTGATTTACGACAAAGGAAAGGAAAATTAAGCATATTTTTTAATTGGCAATGACTTCTTACTGCAACCTTTTCACCTTCATCTAATGTGATAATTATTCAACAACGTTACCTCACATTTGAAGCCAAAGAAAAGAAATGGCAGAGAAAGAAGGTAAAAAACTATCATCATATATCGTAATATTTTGCCAGCAAAGTTATCCTCCAGAATAAGAACAAGCTGTGCATTATGTTCCTGTCATTGCTATGCTTGTACCAGTGGCATATGGTTGTAATTAACATGTTCTGTAGAATTCAGCAGAGTTAAAGGAAATCATTATGGGGGAAAAGAAACATTATTTTATACAAATCCCCCTGTCTCAGTTTTGATCACAAAATCTTATAATTATTACGATAGCAGTAAAATGAATGAATCAACATCCATGTTATATTTGAAAACAGGGCTTTATATAAATGCTCTACAATTAACTGCATTGTACAATGCCATGTCACAGTTTATAGACCTACCAGACTTGCTTTCAAAAGCAAGAAACACAGGTGGGTTGTCATTCGCATCCACAATTTTGATGGTAAGTGTACCTATCAAGGTTAAAAAATGATGATTACAATTTTGATGGTAAGTGTACCTATCAAGGTTAAAAAATAATGATTACAATTTTGAACCCTATGCTTCAAATTATCTAATCAACTAATCCTCACAGGAAGTTTTTTATGTTTTATATACTGTGCACATAACAGGATGCAAGTTAAATCCCTCCATTGTAAAAGTTCAATTAGGAGGATTGATAGAGGCCAGTGAACTGGCTGGCTGCCTGTCCCTTCAGTCAGGAGATGGTTTATGGAAAATTGGAAAATCAATACCAAATAAACTGTATAAAGATGATATTACACATATCTGCAATAGGATAACAGCAACACTGACAATAATCCTTGCAGACCGCCTTTAATATCAAATAAGATACCATTCCAAACCACTTCTGTGTACTTGCTCAATGTCCCGGACAGCGATTGGGTAATACAAATCTGAATTCTTGTGAAATTATGAATTATGTAACTCTGAATTAGTGAAAATTAATTTGCCCGGATTTTGCCATTGTAATGATGGCAGGATTGGCAGGATTTCCGCTTATCGCATTGTGAAACCGATGACGAGTTTTGGATTGCCTTAACAGTTCAATGTAGAAATCTAGCAGCAGTTGTCAGTGAATCTCTACTCTGCCATGGGGTACATTGATCCATAGGCATCCTATGCAAACTCTTAATAAATCTGGGCTCCTATTGGAATTTAGTTTTCTTAGATAAGGGCCAGAGCAGAGTTTATCTGCTAAGGAGACTCAGGTCCTTTGGAGTGCAGAGGGCACTCCTAAGGACCTTCTACAACACGGTGGTTGCATCGGCCATTTTCTATGGAGTGGTCTGCTGGAGCAGCAGCATCTCACCAGTGGAAGGGAAAAGACTCGTCAAGCTGGTCAGGAAGGCCAGCTCTGTCCTGGGTTGCCCCCTCCACTCAGTGCAGGTGGTGGGAGAGAGGAGAATGATGCCAAAGCTAACATCGCTGCTGGACAACGACTCCCACCCCATGCAGGACACTGTCACTGCACTGAGTAGCTCCTTCAGTGACAGACTCCTTCACCCCAAGTGCGTGAAGGAGAGATATAGGAGGTCCTTCCTTCCCGCTGCTGTGAAACTGCACAACCAGCACTGCTCCCAGCAGACGAGTCAACAATAACAGCTAAGAACACATAGAAAACTGATGACAATTTATGTATCTTTATTTATAATGAATGATCTCTTGCTATCCACTTTGCTGCTGTAACATTGTAAATTTTCCCAGTGTGGGACGAATAAAGGAATATATTATTAAATACAGTAAAACTCACTGTGCAGCTCTGGGGGTGCTAAGTTATCAGAGTTTTACAGTATACATTTTAATATCATAAAGATTTTATTTTAGGTTTTTACATGTTAATTCAATTTCTGCCTTAATCTGATGAGTCCATGTCACTCTTGCGCCATAAAATGTTTAAAATGCGAACTGAAAATTGTTGGTTTTACTTGTTCTGTGAGAATTGTTCAAACCAAACCTTCAGCCAGCAAGAACCAACTATTGATAGACTTCAGAATCTCCAAACAATCAATGACAAAAGAGTGTGAGTCCATGCCCCAAAGCAGATTATTCTGGTCAGGTTTGCACAAATTCAAAAAGGTATTCTTGCATCACTGTTATCTACACAATATAGTCCCTTATGTAATTTGTCAATCCATACATTTTTCTTCCATTCCCCTTCCTTCGTTGTAAATATATATGCCTATTGAACCAGTTCCTTTATTAAATCCTTGGTCTCTAGCACACACAATTGATCTATGCCATATTGATCTGCATATCAATAACCTTCACATTTTATACTCCCTCTGTTACCATTGCACACCCATTCATTCCTATACAAATCTCTTTAAAAAAATACTATAACATAATTGATTAAAGATTGGACACCATGACAAGTTTACTTTCTCATCAAACCTTTAGTCAACTTTAAGAAAGCTATTAAGTTCATGATCCTGTTTTTAAATTAGACTCCCATTTCAAACTATAAATTGTGCTGTTGGAATCGCTAAAGCCCAGCCATTCTCTCAATACTTGGTGATGGATCAGAACTTACATAACGTTAGCTTCCTACCATACAACCCAGTCGGTTGGGCTTTTAATGCAGAATAAAGTCAACACAATCATTCTCAATCTCCACTGAAAATGTCCATTGAAGATCATAGACTCTTACAACACAGAACCAGGCCCTTTGGCCCGCCAAATCTGCATCTGCCAAACATTCATTTGCAGCAATCCTACATTTGTGGCGCGTCGAAAGAGGCCCGAAATAAAGGCGAGGAGCCAGGTATTTCGGTTTGTTCGGTTTTATTACAGTTATCAGACCGGTCAAGTCTGCTGGTATGACTTCGCGCCCAAAACATCGTCCTTATATCCATAGCAAAGGACCGCCCCCCTGGACTGGTCCATTCCCGTGCCGAGGGGTCGGTAGTGGTATGGCCCGACCCTTGGGAGCCGCCACAGGATTAATATTTCTTTTTATCTCTCCAAATTTCCATTGTTTCTCCCAGATGCGCGATTCACCTGCACATTTGAGGCAATTTCCAGTGACCAATCACTTGAACATTTTTGAGATGTGGGAGGAAACCAGTGTACCCAGAGGAAACCCATTCCATCACAGAAGAACAGTCAAAATCAACACACATAACGTCAGAGATCAGGATTGAACCGAGGTCATATGATTTTGAGGGAGCAGTTCTCCTAGTGGTTCCAGTCTGCTGCCTGATACTTTGATCTTAATTCTGCTATTTTTACAATAACCAACACTATAGTAAAATCATAAGATTATCCAACTGGATGGTGAATTTATAGCTTCATCAGTAATACAAGAAAGAGATTTGAGGGTTAATATTGCACTTCATTGTGAGTTCAGTTGCATCGAAGCAGGAACAATGAAGTGGGAGGCAATTAATCATTGTGCATAGCTCTACAGTTTAGTTTAGTTCCGTTTAGTTTAGAGATACAGCGCGGAAACAAGCTCTTCGGCCCACCATCCACGCCCACCGGCGATCCCCATACACTAGCATTATCCTACACACTAGCGACCTTATACAATTTTGCCAAAACCAATATGCATACAAACCTGTACATCTTTGGAGTGTGAGAAGAAACTGGATCACCTGAAGAAAATGCACGTGGATACGGGGAGAACATACAAACTGTGTACAGACAGTACCTGTGGTCAGGATCAAACCTGTAAGGCAACGACTCTACCGCTGCGCCACCATGCTGCCCCGTGTAATTGTTCCTTCTCTTTGAGCACAAATTGACATAAAGAACACCTCCTAAAAACTAAGAAGGGTGTAGTAACCATGTTAATACAGCAAAATAACAATACAGCATAGAAGGTAGGCTTACCATCAGTATATTGATTATTCTTTTCAGTGTAAAGGTCAATAACACGAATTGTAATGATCACTTCATCAAACTCCTCGTAATCAATAACTGAAGATTTGTTCACATAGAGTGAGCCATTGTTATAGAGCCCAAACCAATACTGGCATGGCGGATCGGGTAGCTTATCATCGATATTGCGTTTCTTGCAACCCACCGAAACCATTCGATAAATCAGTGAGTGATTGGTATCAACATCACTGGCAGTAATGTTTCTCACTATTCCAACCACGGTATCATTTTCCATGACATCCAGGTCCCTCATTGAAATTTGATCTAGTACAGGAGGTTCATCATTCATATCCAATACAGTCACATGGACAGTTGCATAGGCTGATTTGGGTGGTATTCCCAAATCCGAGGCAATGATCCCTAAAATGTAAAATTTCGGTCCTTTGTCGTAGTCCAGTGCAGATGTTGGATCAACGGTAATATTTCCTGCGTATTGTTTAGGGTCAGTATTATTGATTAAGCTCGTTCTTATTAAGAAAGTTCCTCTGTTGCCATTTTCAATTTGGTATATCACCCGGTTGTTGATTTCTGTAGCATCATTGTCTCTGGCTCTAACCAGTGCCACAAAGGCTCCTGTGTACATGGCAACAATAAACAAGGAAAGTGAGCATATGTTCTTAGATGAGATGATAACATTTAAACATTCATCAAACAACAAAATAAGTAAGACACAGATATTATTGTCATGAACATATGCAGTTCTATAGGGCCCTGGTGAGACCACATCTGGAGTATTATGTACAGTTTTGGTCTCCTAATTTGAGGAAAGACATCCTTGTAATTGAGGCAGTGCAGCGTAGGTTCACGAGATTGACCCCTGGGATGGCGGGACTGTCATATGAGGAAAGATTGAAAAGACTAGGCTTGTATTCACTCGAGTTTAGAAGGATGAGAGTGGATCTTATAGAGACATATAACATTATAAAAGGACTGGACAAGCTGGATGCAGGATAAAATGGTCCCATTGTTGGGAGAGTTCAGAACCAGGGGCCACAGTCTTAGAATGAAGGGGAGGCCATTTAAAACTGTGAGAAGGAACTTTTTCACCCAGAGAGTTGTGAATTTGTGGCATTTTCTGCCACAGAGGGCAGTGGAAGCCAAATCACTGGATGAATTTAAGAGACAGTTAGATAGCGCTCTGGGGGCTAGTGGAATCAAGGGATATGGGGAGAGGTTGGGCACAAGTTACTGATTGTGGATGATCAGCCATGATCACAATGAATGGCGGTGCTGGCTCAAAGGGCCAAATGGCCTCCTGCTGCACCTTTTTTCTATGTTTCTATGAACTTGTTCAGTTGTACAAAATGTGGAGGGAAACATGAGATAGTTCATTTGGAAACTGTGCAGTTATTAAATCTTCAACAAAGTGAGGGCAGCATAATGTAGAAACAAAGAAATGCAGATGCTGGTTTATACCAAAGATAGACACAAAGTGCTGGAGTAACTTAGTGGGCCAGGCAGCATCTCTGGAGAAAAAGGATAGATGTTTCAAGTCAGGACTCTGCTTCTGAAATGTTACCTATACTTTTTCTCCAGCGATGCCGCCTGACCCGCTGAGTTACTCCAGCCCTTTGTGTCCATCAAGAGCAGCAAAATGTTCTTTGTTAAAATGTTTGTGTTTGGAATTGAGCAAAAGTGGTGTTCTCGTCAGTTTTACTTGGCATTGGCGATCAAGGGTTGACCAATGACATATATCAAATGATAAAATTACAAAACAAAACGAAAATATTATTTTTTAATACATTCTGACAATGTTGATGGAATAGATGGTATATAAAAGGGTGATTTAAACCTTGCTGCCTGTTATAAACTAGATTGCAGGGCAGCTAAAACGAATCATCAGGTGTGGTCACACCATCCCACTGGATCCAATTAATCAGCTTTTAAGAATAAAGTGTTAATTAAAATTAATAGACCTCTGCACTAACTCAGCAAAGCTGATATAATCAGGGCTCTCTTGCTATCTTAATTAGAGGTCTCCCTGAGGAAGCTTCCAGTCTGCACAAAGGATAATAGAGGCATGGAAATCTATGGCACAGGGTGGCACAGAGGTAGAGTTGCTGCCTTACAGCACCAGAAACCTGGTTTCGACCCGGACTACGGGTGCTGTCTGTACGGAGTTTGTACTTTCTCCCTGTGACCACGTGGGTTTTCTCCCGATGCTCTGTGTGATGTGCAGAGATGTACACTTTTGTAGCTTAATTGGCTTCTGTAAATTGTCCTTAGTGTGTAGGATCGAATTGGTGTACGTGATTGCTGGTCGGTGCCAGATCGGGTAGGTCGAAGGGCCTGTTTCCAACACAAAACATCACCCATTCCTTCTCTCCAGTGAAGATGTCTGCCTCAATGAGTGACTTCAGCATTTTGTGTCTATCTTTGGTGTAAACCAGCATCTGCAGCTCCATCCTACTCATCAGTGCAGACTTGGAGGGTGGGCGAGTGACAATGTGGGTAATTCACCACTGCCAGGAAATTCTGGATCAATATGCTACCATTCAAATGGTGGAAGTAGTAATGAGTGTAGGATACATTCAAACCAAAATGTTATTCGATCTATTACATAGATTATCTAACAAAAGAGATGGAACGAGAAAGAGAAAAGAGACTCAAAGGGAACAATGAGAGAGACAAAGGAAATGAGTAATGAGAGGTAGATGCTCTCTCAGTTGAAGCTTACCTAATGTGTTCTCCATTACAGAGGCATTGTAGACAGACTCAACAAATACAGGTGAATGGTCATTTATATCCTGTATTTAATTAAAAAATGTAATTTAAACATATGTAGGCTTTTATAACTGAAGAAACATTCCTTCATCTCATTAAAAAATGATAAACTATTTTGAGTCAACAAAGCCAACCATAACTTAACTCCTTGACCCTTTTCCTAACCTTCATAGACTTTTTCAAATGCAGCTGACAATGTATAATCCAAAATTGTTCTTTTCTTATTGAAAATAAAGATGACTTCCTAGGTATTTCTAGAATAAATTTTGTTTGGCAATCTATGAGATGAAGTTGGAGGAACAAATTTTAGGAAAATGAAGGTAAAATATAGCAGTAACCATGAAGGACTTCTATTGCCCTAGTACAGGGACCTAGTAATATTAGCTGTACACTCTAGGTCTCATGTAGATATATAAACTATGACCTAGAAGTGGTGGAAATAGCATAAAAGGGGCAAGAAGTGTGAAGAAGTCTTAAAATGTATCCGAGGACTTTCTTAATCTGGGTCACTGAGGAAGGAAGCAACATTGAAGTTAGGCACAAAAAGCTGGAGTAACTCAGCGTGTCAGGCAGCATCTCTGGAGAAAAGGAACAGGTGACATTTCAGGTTGATACCCTTCTTCAGACTGAGAGTCAGGGGGAAGGGAAACGAGAGATATAGAAGGTACAAAGGACAAATGAATGAAAGATATGCCTAAAAGCAATGATAATCAAAGAAAGGTGGAGCCCACAATGGTCCGTTGTTGGCTGTGAGCAATGTGATAATGAGATGATGAGTTATACAGACAGTGAAATTCAACAAGATGATAGTCCAACTAGTACGATGACTAGGGTGGGAGTGGGATGGAGAGAGAGGGGATGCAAGAGTTAATTGAAGTTAGAGAAATCAAAGTTCATATTGCTGGGCTGTAAGCTGCCCAAGTGAAATAGGAGGTGCTGTTGCTCCAATGTTGGAGTTAGACAGGAACGGCACCATATGCTTCACTGAGAAACCATCTTTGCAAGTATAATTAAGTTTAAAGTCGTGACGGAAAGATATAAAGAAAAAGATACCCAATTTCAGAGAGTCCATTTCAGCGATTGAAGAAGGGACCATGTATGTTGCAAACAAGTAATTCAGATCAGCCAGGAGAAGGTGAATAGCCAGATGCAACCTTCAAATTGGAAAAGGTGCAGGCACGAAGGAAAAGTGGGGCTTCGAACATTGAAATTCAACGAATAACATAGAAAATAAAGGAAAATACAAAACCAAGAAAGGACACGAGAGAAAATCAAAAGAAAGGACAAAATTGAAAAGGGATATAAGATAGACAAAGAGAGTGTGTGAGGAATGACTAACAGGCAACATAGAAGGGATACCAAGAATCTTCAATACAGAAGGCAATTTATGCGGGGATTACATGCTTGAAAAACAGGGCGTTATTCAAAATGCATATCTTAAACATATACATGACTACGCTGTCAGTAGTAAATTTAAGCTCATTATTCCGAAAACACCAGGGGAAAAATTAAGGTATCACAAAATGCTGGAGTAACTCAGCAGGTCAGGCAGCATCTTGGAGAGAAGGAATGGGTGACGTTTCGGGTCGAGACCCTTCTTCAGACTGAACATTGTTAAACGAATAAGTGCTATATTTTTAAAATGCATAAATTAAGGCGCGCATAAAACGTGAGTTGCCTATATATGAAATGGGCAATTATATGAATGGTAGATGTAATTAGAAGTAGAAAATAAAATATTTTGTGGAGCCAAAAGACATGATTATGGTAGTGAATTAATTATGTTTAAACATCTTGACAAAATGTAAGAGTGAATTGATGGTATGACGATCCAGCAGGCAGAAGAGTTTTATAAGACCTGGGCCCTTTCCAACGCAGCGCCAAGGTGGGAACAGAACAAGAAAGCAGACAAACTAGCAAGAAAACAAGCAGAGCAAAGAATTTCTTGGAAAATTGGCTGCTGCCGCTCCTGGCCCTATCACTACTCAGCTCCTACCCAAATTGAAAAATAAAATTATAGGATGAGATCGTCAACGTCTCCCCTGAAGCAAAGGAAGAACGGTCAAACGGAGCTGATAATGCAAAGGTAAAAGAGAAGCTCTTCTTTTAAGGAACCATCGAACTCCCCACCATTGACTCCATCTACACTTCACGCTATCTTGGGTAAGCAGCCAACATAATCAAGCACCATTTCCACTCTAAAGACATACAGGTTTGTTGGTTAATTGGCTTGGTATAAATGTAAAATTGTCCCCAGTGTGTGTAGGATAGTGTTAATGTGAGAGAATCGTTGGTCGACGTGGACTCGATGGGCCAAAGGGCCTGTTTCCACGCTGTACCTCTAAACTAAATTAAATTAAATCTAGTCATTCCTTCTTATTCCCACACCTGTCAGGCAGAAAATACAAAAGCTTGAAAGCATGTACAACTAGAGTCATAGACAATAGGTGCAGGAGTAGGCCATTCAGCCCTTTGAGCCAGCACCACCATTCAATGTGATCATGGCTGATCATTCTCAATCAGTACCCCGTTCCTGCCTTCTCCCCATACCCCCTGACTCCGCTATCCTTAAGAGCTCTATCTAGCTCTCTCTTGGAGTGCCAGGGCAGTTCTGTTTAGGATTTTGGGGAGCAGACTCTGGTACAATACAGCCAGACTCAGGCTGGTACAACCGGGCTCAGGAACAGCATCTTCCCCTCTGTTATCCATCGGCCACTGGTTCAAATAACTCAATTTTATCCCACTGAATTACACTAAGTGAATAACCTGTGGGTGCAATCCCATGAGAGTGGTTTACATGAGAGTGATTATGTCACATCACTACCATGCACCAAGTCTACCAGTACTTGCAACATGAATATCAGTACTGACAATCTAACCTACCCTACGTAGAAAGAAACTTTTTGTTTTACATCCCCTGCTATTGTACAACGGAGTAGTTCCTGAGGACTGGAGGGTAGCTAATGTAATCCCACTTTTTAAAAAGGGAGGGAGAGAGAAAACGGGGAATTATAGACCAGTTAGCCTAACATCGGTAGTGGGAAAAATGCTAGAGTCAGTTATTAAAGATGTGATAGCATTACATTTGGAAAGTGGAGAAATCATCGGACAAAGTCAGCATGGATTTACCAAAGGCAAATCATGTCTGACGAATCTTATCGAATTTTTCGAGGATGTAACTAGTAGAGTGGATAAGGGAGAACCAGTCGATGTGTTATATCTGGACTTTCAGAAGGCCTTCGACAAGGTCCCACATAGGAGATTGGTGTACAAACTTAAAGCACACGGTATTGAGGGTTCAGTGTTGAGGTGGATAGAAAATTGGTTGGCGGACAGGAAGCAAAGAGTAGGAATAAACGGGTCCTTTTCGGAATGGCAGGCAGTGACTAGTGGGGTACCGCAAGGCTCAGTGCTGGGACCCCAGTTATTTACAGTGTATATTAATGATTTGGACGAGGGAATTGAATGCAACATCTCTAAGTTTGCGGATGACACGAAGCTGGGTGGCAGTGTTAGCTGCGAGGAGGATGCTAGGAGGCTGCAGAGTGACTTGGATAGATTAGGCGAGTGGGCAAATGCATGGCAGATGCAATATAATGTGGATAAATGTGAGGTTATCCACTTTGGCGGCAAGAACAGGAAAGCAGAGTATTACCTGAATGGTGACCGATTGGGAGAAGGGGAGATGCAACGTGACCTGGGTGTCATGGTGCACCAGTCATTGAAAGCAAGCATGCAGGTGCAGCAGGCAGTGAAGAAAGCGAATGGTATGTTGGCATTCATAGCAAGAGGATTTGAGTTTAGGAGCAGGGAGGTTCTGCTGCAGTTGTACAGGGCCTTGGTGAGACCGCACCTGGAGTATTGTGTGCAGTTTTGGTCTCCTAACCTGAGGAAAGACGTTCTTGCCTTAGAGGGAGTACAGAGAAGGTTCACCAGATTGATCCCTGGGATGGCGGGACTTACATATGAGGAAAGACTAGATAGACTGGGCTTGTACTCGCTGGAATTTAGAAGACTGAGAGGGGATCTTTTTGAAACATATAAAATTCTTAAGGGGTTGGAGAGGCTAGATGCGGGAAGATTGTTCCCGATGTTGAGGGAGTCCAGAACCAGGGGTCACAGCTTAAGGATAAGGGGGAAGTCTTTTAGGACCGAGATGAGAAAACATTTCTTCACACAGAGAGTGGTGAGTCTGTGGAATTCTCTGCCACAGAAGGTAGTTGAGGCCAGTTCATTGGCTATATTTAAGAGGGAGTTAGATGTGGCTCTTTTTGCTAAAGGGATCAGGGGGTATGGAGAGAAGGCAGGTACAGGCTACTGAGCTGAATGATCAGCCATGATCATATTGAATGGCGGTGCAGGCTCGAAGGGCTGAATGGCCTACTCCTGCACCTATTTTCTATGTTTCTATGTTTCTATGAAGCATGTTTAGTTTTTTAGTTCAGAGATACAGGCCCTTCGGCCCACCGAGTCTGCACCGACCAGCGATCCCCGCACACTAACACTATCCTACATACACAAGGGTCAATTTATAACTTTACCAAGCCAACTAGCCTACAAACTTGTACGTCTGTGAAGTGTGGAAGGAAACCAGAGCTCCAGGAGAAAACCAACCCTGGTCTCCAGCAGTAACCCTACCTCTGCGCCACCGTGTATATTGTTTGTATAAAAATGATTGTATAACAAATAAGTAGGACCGTGATAGGGTTAATATGAGCACCGAGCCTGGTTTGGTCATGACATGCTGCTCTATACAAGAAGGATTTAAGGAGATGTTTGAGAAGTTCATTCTGTCTCATAAACATTATTATACTTGGGCTCAAAGAAACCAAGAATTGCAGAGTGAAATCGAAAAGATTGGCGATGATTCATCCTGGTGGGATGTTGGTAAGAATGTTAAAGTCCACCCACGTATTAGAATCATCTCCCACACTTGGTTATTGTTCACCGGATAATTGAGCTGTATCTTCTGGTGCAGTTTTGTCATTCTAGTCAAGGGTATTGAAAACTAATTGGGACATTGAACAAAGCCTGATAGGCTGAAGAGAAGCAGGGAAAGTGTCCGTGACTCAGGTGAAAAGAAATTCACGCCTACTTGACGTGATTAGTGAACTGTGAGGCCCCATTCCGCACTGAGACCCCAACTGCACATTACAATCTTTTTCACAGAATGACTGATTCTGTAAGTTATACCAGTTCCAACATAGCTGTTTAAGCAAGGAAGGTGAATCTATGACACTTTACAAAGACTGTCCTTGTCCAGCAATGATTAAGCCCAAGATGTCTTGAAAATAAACCTTCAGCTCAACCCAACTCTAGTACCTTCCCATTAATGATATAAATTTTAGTTGCCCAAGGGCCAATTCTGAATCAGCAATCCCTCGATATGCCTCATAACTTTGCTCATGGGGGCGTCACAGTGGTGCAGGAGGTGTTAGGGTGGTGCAGCGATAGAGTTGCTGCTTAACAGTGCCAGAGACCTGGATTTGATCCTGACTTTGGGTGCTGACTGTACGAATTTCAACATTCTCCCTGTGACCTGCGTGGATTTTCTCTGGGTGATTCGGTTCCTCCCACACTCCAAAGATGGACAGATTTGTAGGCTAATTGGCTTGGTAAAATTGTAAATTGCCCCTAGTGTGTGAAGGAATGGGTGACGTTTCGGGTCGAGACCCTTCTTCAGACTGAGAGTCAGGGGAGGGGGAGATACAGAGATTAGGAAGTGTAAGGTGGTAGAATGAGACATCAAAGTGGTGGTGATCAAGGAAAATGTAGAATAGATCATTGTTAGCTAGAAGATCATTGTTAGCTAGGAAACGCCATCAGGCTACCTTCTCCTTGCTAATTATGATCTATTCTACTTTTTCCTTGATCTCCACCCCTTTTGATGTCTCGTTCTCTCACCTTCCATTTCCTTTTCTCTGTATCTCCCTCTCCCCAACTCAGTCTGAAGAAGGGTCTCGACCTGTAACGTCACCCATTCCTTCTCTCCAGAGATGCTGCCTGTCCTGCTGAGTTACTCCAGCATTTTGTGTCTAACCTCGGCTATTCTCGACCTGTAACGTCACCCATTCCTTCTCTCCAGAGATGCTGCCTGTCCTGCTGAGTTACTCCAGCATTTTGTGTCTAACCTCGCTTGGCTGTTCGGTTTCATATACATAATTGTTTGATGGCCCCAGCACAATTTTGTAAAGTGAATAAGAGCGCATCAGGATTTCTTGGTTGTATAGATAAGAGTACCGATAACAAAAACAAAGATGACTTTCCACACCTTTCCAATGAGTAAGAGCTCAGCTGTGTTTTGGTGGGCAATACTGCGATCACATTTTAACAATGATTGGAGACAATGCAGAGATTTACCACGATACCAAGAATTAGCGACTTCAATCACATGTAGGGATTGAAGACAGTGTAGTTATTCTCCTTCAAAGAAAGTGTCTTCAGCCAATTTAAAAATTTTGAATGCTTTTGTAGAACAATTACGAAAAAAAATAGCTTCGTGTGACAAATGGGTTGGCAGCTTGTGATTCAAAGTAACAAACAATGGAGCTAGAAGGAAATTGCTTTACACAGATGGTTATTAAGATGTGAAACAGATTACCTGAAAAGGTGGTGGAAGAAACTTCTGTTAGAATGTTCAAATTACATTTGTTTTTTAAGTTCATAATAAGTTCATAGGTTTATAAGTTCTTGGAGCAGAATTATGCCATTTGGCCCATCAATCTATTCCGTCATTCAATCATGGCTGATCTACCATTCCCTCCCAACCCAATTCTCTCCTGCCATCTCCCCATAACCCCAGACACCCATACTAATCAAGAATCTGTCAATCGCTGCCTTAAAAATACCCATTGACTTGGCCTCCACAGCCAATTGTGGCAAAGAATTCCACAGATTCACTACCCTCTGACTAATTCCTCCTCCTCTTCTCCTTTCCAAAGGTATGTCCTTTTATTTTGAAGCTATGGCGTCTGGCCCGAGACTCTCCCATTAGTGGAAACATCCTCTCCACATTCACTCTATCCAGGCCTTTCACTATTCGGTAAGTTTCAATGAGGTCCTTCCTCATTTCTCCAGCGAGTACAGGCCCAGTGCCATCAAACGCTCATCATATGTTAACCCAATCATTCCTGGGATCATTCTCGTAAACATCCTCTGGACCTTCTCCAACGCCAGCACATCCTTCCTCTGACATGGGGCCCAAAAACGAGCACAATACTCCAAATGCGGCCTGACCAGTGCCTTATAAAGCCTCAGCATTACATCCCTGTTTTTATATTCTAGTCCTCTCAAAATAAATGCTAGCAAATGAAGATTGCTAATTTAGATTGTTGATAGTGGAAATTGGCTGTGGAGGCCAAGTCAATGGGTATTTTTAAGGCAGAGGTATGGGATTAAATTACACCACTCTTTCAAATTGAAGTTACAGGAAGTTTAGGCAGAATGATTGCCTTTAATGTTACAAGTGGCTGTGATATCTCCAGGAATGTGTGATGTTCCGGGTCAAAACCCTTCTTCAGACTGATGTCACATCAGACCCACATCAGTCTGAAGATGGGTTAGGCCAGAAATCTCTCCAGAGATGCTGCCTGGCCTGCTGAGTTACTCCAGCATTTTGTGATACCTAGGAGGGAAAGATATATCAGTCATGATTGAATGGCAGAGTAGACTTGATGGGCCAAAAGTCCTAATTTTACTCTTATTCCTTATGACTTTATATCCTTATGAGTTCCAGGGAGGGACCGGATGATTGGGAAATGACAGGAAGGGAGGGAGACAAAAAGTAGGAATCACTTAACATCTGTTGTTGAAAAGATGTCACAGTCAATAAAGGAAGAAGCTTATTGTAATCAAACCATATCAAGATAATTTTATGAAAGATAAATGTTGACAAATTTGTCAGCATCTTTCAAAGGTCAAGGGTCTCGACCCGAAACGTCACCCATTCCTTCTCTCCAGAGATGCTGCCTGTCACGCTGAGTTACTCCAGCATTTTGTGTCTACCTTCGATTTAACCCAGCTTCTGCAGTTCTTTCCTACACATCCTTCAATGGACCTAGCCCTCAATTATTTATGATCTATATGAAGAAGGAAGCAGAAATATGTGCTATCTAAGTTTGATGACACAAAAACAAAGGGGGGGAGGCATGATGCAATGAACTCATGTGGAAGCTGAATAGGTTTCAGATAAGTTGAATGAGTATGTAAAATCTTGGCAAATGGAATTCAACATAGGAAAGCGTGAGGTCATGAACTTTGGAAGAAGGAATCAAAAGGCAGGCTATTAACACATAGAAACATAGAAACATAAAAAATAGGTGCAGGAGGAGGTCATTCGGCCCTTTGAGCCAGCACCGCCATTCATTGTGATCGTGGCTGATCATCCACAATCTGTAACCTGTGCCTGCCTTCTCCCCGTATCCCTTGATTCCATTATCCCCTAGAGCTCTATCTAACTCTCTTAAATTCATCCAGTGAATTGGCCTCCACTGCCTTCTGTGGCAGAGAATTCCACAAATTCACAACTGTCTGGGTGAAAAAGTTTCTTCTCACCTCAGTTTTAAATGGCCTCCCCTTTATTCTAAGACTGTGGCCCCCTGGTTCTGGACTCCCCCAACATTGGGAACATTTTTCCTGCATCTCGCTTGTCCAGTCCTTTTATAATTTTATACGTCTCTATAAAATCCCCTCTCATCCTTCTAAACTCCAGTGAATACAAGACCAATCTTTCCAATCTTTCTTCATATGACAGTCCCACCATCCCGGGGATTAACCTCGTGAACCTACGCTGCACTGCCTCAATAGCAAAGACGTCCTTCCTCAAATTAGGAGACCAAAACTGCACACAGTACTCCAGATGCGGTCTCATCGGGGCCCTATACAACAACAGATGGACCTCTTTACTCCTATACTCAAATCCTCTCTTTATGAAGGCCAACATTTCATTGGTTATCTTCAATGCCTGCTGTACCTGCACGCTTACTTTCAGTAACTGGTTTATAAGGACACCAAGGTCTCGTTGCACTTGTCCTTTACCTAATCTGACACCATTGTGATAATAATCTGCCTCCTTGTTTTTGCCACCAAAATGGATAACGTCACATTTATCTACATTATACTGCATCTGCCATGCATCTGCCTATTCACTCAACCAGTCAAGGTCACCCTGCAACCTCCTAACATCCTCTTCACAGTTCACACTGCCACCCAGCTTTGTGTCATCTGCAAACTTGCCAATGTTACTTCTAAGTACTGTCCAATTTGAATTACTGTTAATTCGAATTGGACAGTACTCTGGCTTATGGAAGGACCATTTAGAAGCCTTATAACAGAAAATAAGCTGTTCCTGTTCCTGAGCTTATGAACAACCAAAAAAGTTAAACCTGTATTCTTTAAGGTTTAGAGGATTGAAATGTGCTCATATTGAAACATATATGATCTGAAGAGAGAAGGACAAACTAGATATTGAGATGTTTCATTGGTGTAATAGTCTTGAACGAGGGAACATAATTACAAAGTAAAAAGGTAGTCTTTTAAAACTGAGGTATGTAAAAAATTCTTCGCCCAGAGGATGGTGAATATTTTTGGAATTCCCCACCCAAGTTGTGGAGGCTAGATCACTGAAGATATTTAAGGAGGTAGCTAAATTTTCAAAAGATTGGGGAATTGAGAGCAACATAGAAACATAGAAACATAGAAAATAGGTGCAGGAGTAGGCCATTTGGCCCTTCGAGCCTGCACCGCCATTCAATATGATCATGGCTGATCATCCAACTCAGTATCCCATACCTGCCTTCTCTCCATACCCCCTGATCCCTTTAGCCACAAGGGCCACATCTAACTCCCTCTTAAATATAGCCAATAAACTGGCCTCAACTACCTTCTGTGGCAGAGAATTCCACAGATTCACCACTCTGTGTGAAAAAAAACGTTCTCTTCTCAGTCCTAAAAGACTTCCCCCTTATCCTTAAACTGTGACCCCTTGTTCTGGACTTCCCCAACATCGGGAACAATCTTCCTGCATCTAGCCTGTCCAACCCCTTAAGAATTTTGTAAGTTTCTATAAGATCCCCCCTCAATCTTCTAAATTCCAGCGAGTACAAGCCGAGTCTATCCAGTCTTTCTTCATATGAAAGTCCTGCCATCCCAGGAATCAATCTGGAACAGTATGTGGAAAGAACGTTGAAGAGGATTTGAGACCTGGAACAGATCAGCCTTGATCATGTTGAATGACAAAGTATTATAAGATCATAAGAGATCATAAGAGATAGGAGTAGAATTAGGCCATTCGGCCCATCAAGTCTATGCCATTCTATCATAGCTGATCTACCTCTTCCTCCTAACCCCATTCTCCTACCTTCTCCCCATAACCTCTGACACCCGCACTAATCAAGAATCTATCTATCTCTGTCTTAAATATATCCAGTGACTATGCCTCCACAGCCTACCGTGGCAAAGTATATCTCACAGGCCAGGGGGCCTTCAACTGCTCCTCTTTCCTTGCATGTATTCTTATGTGTACAGTCTGAGCATGGAAGAGATGAGAGAGCCAAGTGGAGGCCAAAGGAGGAAGGTCCATGAGGGGGAGAATTCAGAAAATTCACCATCATGTCTGATTTTAGGATGAGGGGGAACCTCATTGAAACTTATCGAATAGTGAAAGGTTTGGATAGAGGGAATGTGGAGAGGATGTTTCCACTAGTGGGAGAATCTAGGACCAGAAGCCATAGCCTCAGAATAAAAGGTTGCACCTTTAGAAAGGAGATGAGGAGGAATTTCTTTAGTCAGAGGGTGGTGAACTTGTGGACTCATTGGCTGGGGAGGTCAGGTCAATGGATACTTTTAAGACGGAGTTTGACAGATTCTTGATTAGTAGGGGTATCAGAGGTTATGGGGCGATGGCAGCAGAATAGGGTTGAGATGGAAAGATAGATCAGCCATGATAGAGTGACAGATGTTCAGTTTTGCACTTTTATGGTGTGATTACATACTATTACTGACTATTAATTTATTGTAAGATTGATTACTGTAGATGATGATAACAGATAACAGAGATCTAACAGAGTAGATGATCGTCCAAATGGTCTAATTCTGCTCCTGGAACTTATGAACTTATGAACATTATAAAACCTGTGAGAAGTTGGTAAACTAGATCTAGCAATGATCACCTAGGTCCAACAGTCCTCTCTTTACTTATTAAACCCTTAAAATTATGCTTAATTCTGAGGTTTTATATTACTTAAACAGCCAAAATGCCTCCTGCAGAAGGGTAGGTTGCATGCCCCAAACCCACCCCCATTAAAACAAAAAGAGCCATCATCAGTTATTAAAATTTAATCATTTAATATTTAATATCATTTAATTATTGAATGGCAGGACTGCCATATGTTGAAAGACTGGAGCGACTAGGCTTGTATACATTGGAATTTAGAAGGATGAGAGGGGATCTTATCGAAACATATAAGATTATTAAGGGGTTGGACACGTTAGAGACAGGAAACATGTTCCCAATGTTGGGGGAGTCCAGAACCAGGGGCCACAGTTTAAGAATAAGGAGTAGGCCATTTAGAACGGAGATGGGGAAAAACCCTTTCAGTCAGAGAGTTGTAAATCTGTGGAATTCTCTGCCTCAGAAGGCAGTGGAGGCCAGTTCTCTGAATGCATTCAAGAGAGAGCTAGATAGAGCTCTTAAGGATAGCGGAGTCAGGGGGTATGGGGAGAAGGCAGGAACGGGGTACTGATTGAGAATGATCAGCCATGATCACATTGAATGGTGGTGCTGGCTCGAAAGGCTGAATGGCCTACTCCTGCACCTATTGTCTATTGTCTATTGTCTAATTAACATTTAAAATTAACGTAATATTCTCTCTCAGTCTACCAACATTTGAATTTGTGCTCATATTCACTTTAAATAATTGCACCAATTTATCCCTGAACAAATATAATCAATCACAGTCCACTTAGTGTCAACTACCATTCCTTTTTCATTCTGGGCACATTGAATTAAATGTTTCTGCAAGCCAAGTATACTTCTTTAAAACTGGGAGTGCAAGAGCGTGGGAAAATGTTAAAACGAATAAAGAAAAACCTATGTTTAAAGAATGACCTTTCACATCTCAGGATGACTTAAGATACTCTGGAGATGGAAAAGTGCCTTTCAAATGTAGTTTCCAAATCACAGAAAAATTGAGAACAAGCTCCCACAGTCTACAATCTAATGATAACTGTCTCGACTTTGATGGTTAATATTGATTAAGGGGTATATATTTGCCACACTGTTGGAGATAACATCTTCTAAGCAACCCTTTCGCCTTTGCTGTCAAAAACATTCCCAAAAGCTTTATATCAACTTGAATACCTCATATGATCATTATCTAAATAAAAATCTTTTTCAAGAACCCACTGGACATTTTAAAGGTTGCAATAAAAACATTGAAGGAATGAGTATTATATAAAATTGAAACAGAAGAGTAGTATTGAATAATTCAGATATTGAATTGCCTCTGGTCTTATTTCTAATATTACTACATTGTGGAAAGACCCAAGTTTAAAACCTTACCTCTATATTGATAACAACGCTAACATTTGTTGAAAGGGATGGAACACCTAAATCACGAGCTTCCACAATTAGAGTGATTTTTCCATTAAATGAGGGGTTTATGTCTTCTCGATCAATAACTCCAATTGAATGAAGAATGCCAGTGTAAGGATCAATAGTGAAATTTTGTTGGTAGTCACCACCAATGATAGCATAATGCACTTTGCTGTTATTGGTACCTTCCTCATCATTGTCAAAAGCCTAAAAGAAAGTCAAAAAGAAATCAGGCGTGATGATTACTATTCAAATTGTCGTCATTTTAATGATTCATTCTTTAATCATAGTGTATGGCAATCTCATTCAGCAATGTTTTTATCAGACTTTTAATGTTCCCTCTCTCCCTCTCACCGGACAGTAATAAAACAGAATGAATGGAACACATGCACCAAAGCCTAACCAGCACGCGAGCCTTGCAATGTGAAGTTTTCTGACTCTTTTTACATTTACTGGAACAAAGTCACAACTGTACCTTGATTATATTCACACAAGATAAATGTAATTGTGTATATTTCAAAAAGACCCTAAGAAAAATGAACATAAATTCTCAGCAGTATTGGTTAATAATCTCTCCAGCAACCGGTACAGTGTGGGACCCAACTTGTTGAACATTCCCAGCAGTCCCTTTCTTTAAATTTACAGAATCTGCAGCGTAAAACAGAGGGGATTATGACCTACCTCAATTTTAATGTTTAATTCATTTATTTTGTCCTCTGTGATGAAAGCACTGTAGGAATCTCTTGCCATTTCCGGAGAGAAATCATTTATATCTTCCAGAACAATTTCAATCAAAGTAGTATCTCTACGATCCCCACCATCGGTTGCTTGAAGGGTCACATAATAAACGGGACGTCTCTCTCTATCAATTGCTGTGTTGTTCCCAACTGTGATCACACCTGTACTGCTGTTGACTTTAAATTCATATCTTCCATTTTACAAAAAAAAATAAAAAATTATACGTCAGCAATCAATATTCTTTTTGGAAAAGTTCCACAAAGAAGGCATCAGTAATATTTCCAATTCTTCAGTTTTGACTTTTCTAAATTCCATAGCCATAAAGTTCCTGGGGCAAACTGTGCCAGGCCAATCTCCTACCTACTGTTCTTCCCCCACCATTTCCTCACTCTAAATGAAAGGGAAATGTTAAGGAAATCTATATAAATTGGACAGATATCCTTGGTAATATGCCGAAAAGTCATCTTTAGTCATCTGCACCCATTATGGAAATGCCTTCAGCACCGACAGTGTGGAGGTTGATGAGTCTGGCTGAAAATGTTGCTGCATAAATGTGAACACATACCTAAATTGGATTGATTACTGTTTTAATAGTGCAAAGTGAACCTCAAGTGCACATTCCTATAGCCATAGACTTATCGCACATGGAATGTATCATAAGATAGACTGAGGTCAAATATTTGATTGGAAACAGAAGGGAGAGCAAAGGGAGTGCTACCCAGCTTGCTCCAGTGCTCACCACAATATTCAACCTCTCCTTGGCAAAGTCCGTGGTCCCTGCATGCTTCAAAAGATCCATCATTGTACCGGTGCCAAAGAATGCCTCTCCAGCGTGTTTAAATGACTACCGACCGGTGGCCCTCACCTCGGTTGTCATGAAATGCTTTGAGAGGCTAGTCAAGAAGCACATCTGCGCCCTCCTTCCTCGCAACATGGACCCACTACAGTTCGCATACCGTCCGAACAGGTCCACGGATGATGCCGTCTCCCAGGTTCTACACACCGCTCTCTCTCATCTGGACAGCCAGGGGGGCTATGTGAGGATGCTGTTCATTGACTTTAGTTCAGCATTCAACACAATAGTCCCCAGCAGACTGGTTGAGAAGCTGCTGGAACTGGGGCTTAGCACCCCTCTGTGTGCCTGGGTCCTGGACTTTCTCACTGCCAGGCCCCAAGTGGTCAGGATGGGGGAACACACATCTAGCTCCCTCACCCTGAACATAGGATCCCCCCAGGGCTGCGTCCTTAGCCCCCTACTGTACTCCCTGTACACACATGACTGTGGGGCCAGGTTCAGCTCAAACTCCATCATCAAGTTTGCTGATGACGCTGTGGTGGTGGGCCGGATCTCCAACAACGATGAGAAGGCCTACCGGGAGGAGGTGGCTGATCTGGCACTCTGGTGTCAGGACAATAGCCTCCTCTTGAATGTCACTAAAACAAAGGAGCTGATTGTGGACTTCAGAAGGGCTAAACATCCAAGGACGTACATGCCACTGGAGATAAATGGGTCTATTGTGGATAGGGTGAGCAGTTTCAAATACTTGGGAGTCCGCATCGCAGAGGATCTGACATGGGCAACGCACATTGCCGCACTGGTGGGTAAGGCTAAGCAACGCCTTTACCACCTTAGACAACTGAGGAAATTCAGAGTGTCTCAGAGGATCCTTCATTGCTTCTACTCTGGGGCTGTAGAGAGCATCCTGTCCGGCAACATTACAGTCTGGTTTGGGAACAGCTCTGCCCAGGACAGGATAGCCCTGCAGAGAGTAGTGCGTTCGGCAGAACGCACCATGGGAACTACACTCGTCCCCCTGCAGGACCTATACATCAGGAGGTGCAGATCCAGAGCAAGCAAGATCATGAGGGACCCCTGCCACCCCAGTAACGGACTGTTCCAGATGCTACGATCAGGCAAACGCCTCCGCTGTCACGCTGTGAAAACGGAGAGGATGAGACGGAACTTCTTCCCACAGGCCATCAGGACTGTCAACTTTTATAACCCCAGAGACTAAATTTTTGTCGACAATAATAGTAACTTATTAACTTTATTTATATGCTGTAACTGTAATTCTTTTTGTGCACAACCCGCAGGCATTGCCACTTTCATTTCACTGCACATCGTGTATGTGTATGTGACAAATAAATTTGACTTGACTTGACTTGACTTGATATTCTTTGTTTTTTCTTTAACAGTGGTTATGATTTCTTTCAACCTGAGGTAGCAAGCTTTTAACATTTTGCACAATATCTATTGCTTAGTGTAAACCACTATGTATATAGCATCCCAACAAAAATGTGAAATACAACTCTAGTGATCCTCTGTCCAACTCTGCAGAAATCCCAACAGTTTGACATCGGGCTCACCAGAGATGTTCACCAGGCTCACTCAAGATATACCAGGACCCTGATTCCCATTTTCACTTTCAAAGCACCTGTGTCCCAGTTCTCACCCTTCTTTTAAACTCATCAGGCCCCGATTCCCAAGCTCTCTTCAAACTATACTCCATTTCAACTCATTAGCTTCACTTGAAATGTTATTATATACGTTTGTAACATCAAAGAGTTGTGAATTTAAATTGTATTAACGTAATAACTATAATCACAGTCAATGATACAGAACATCTATCAGTCTGTCACATTAAAGTCCCAAGTGTGGCAGTTTATCTGTATACTAAGAAATATGCTATATATCCAGTCTGAAGAAGGGTCTCGACCTGAAACGTCACCCATTCCTTCTCTCCAGAGATGCTGCCTGTCCCACTGAGTTATTCCAGCATTTTGTGTCTATCTTCAGTTTAAACCAGCATCTGCAGTTCCTTCCCACACATGCCACATTATGTTGTGAATATCTGGGAGTTTGTAGGCAGCAAAAGTGCCCTGAGCAAACACTTCTGTGGTAGACATCCTAACACTTGACACTTTACCATCTGGAGCATCAATAACAGAAACTCTGATGTAGAAGAAAGAACAAGAGGAAAAGGATTGCTTGGACAAACATGCTCAAGACCACAGTGATTAACTGGATTCAGTGCATCCACTGTTTACACATTCAGTGGATTCAGAACAAGGTTAGCATTGCCAGTAATGTCTAGGACTCAAAATGAAATGGACAATAAGAAACTTATCTCATTCAACAGGTACAGTCTAAATGCTCAGAGACATTTGAAGGATAATTGAAGGAACAATCAGAATCCTGTCCACAGCACTTTGGAGCAGTGGATTTATTGGGGGTGAGGAGGTGACACTAAGTATAATGCAACAGATGTGAGAAATGCAATAACTAAGTGGAAAGAAAATGTTCTTTTATTTAAAAAAATGATTATTCCAGGGATGCTGCCTGGTCTGATGAGTACTTCCAGCATTTTCTGTTTTTATTATTATGTTTTGACATTTGGTAAGCATGATCAAGTGTCTCATGTGATATATTGTCTAGCAGTTGGAAGGATAAGGGACATCTACTGTATATATTGGTGATAGTGTGATTGTTTCCATTCATAGTGGTCAATATTCACAACCACATAGGAAACAGGGGCAAACGATTATTTCAGTACAGTAGCCAAGGTTAATACCTAAATTAAAAAATAGGGTCTCAAAGATAATATTCATTGAAATGTTAGTTGAGACATATAAATCAGTGTAGGGATAAGCAAATTAGAGAGTTGAACATTTAGTTAGAGGAGCGATGTGCGAAGCAGATGTTTAAATTCCATGGGATTCTGGATTAAGAAAGAAGTGTACCATTTGAATAGGTTTTACTTGAGATTTAAGGCAATCAAGGGAAAAATATATTATTAACAATTAGTTCTAAAATAATTCAGTGGGGCAAACAGCAGGGTAAAATGAAGAAATTTTGCTTTGGACACTACCAGGAAAGAATAAGGTAAAATGGTTAATTAAACCATAGGATAGAAAAAAGAAATGCAATGCTTTTACCTCAAGCCTTTATCCAATTCCCTTTCAAAAGTCACGACGGAGCCCATACTCATCAGGCAGTGCATTCAAAATCTGAACGACTCCCAAACCAGGAAAGATTTTTCTCGCATCATCCCAAATCTTTTATCAGTTGCTGTAAATCTGGTTCACCAGTGATGACCATTTTGCTAATGGGAAGTGTGTCTCTCCATTTACCTTACTCAAATGCATAAAGATTTTGTACACCTCTACCGTGCTCTTCTGGAAATTCTCTGCTCCAAGGAGAACAGCCACAAGACACCAGACTGTTTTCGTAGTTGAAATCTTCTATCCCTGGAAATAGTCTAATAATTATTTTCTGCCCTCTCTCTAGGGTATTCACATCATTCCTAAAGTATAGTGATCAAACGTGCATACCATTGTAGGCTACCAATGTTCAACATATTCCTCCAACAACAAACCCAGATTGATTTGAAAAATCCACAGAAGTTTGTGCCTTTAATCTTAACACAACTATTTCATGTTTTCACTCCCTATCTTGTTTCTTCCTTTCCAGATTATGTTAAATCATGCTGGTGTCACAAGTCAAGTATCCCAAAGATTCTCGTATCTCTCATCAGTGAACATACTTCACACTGCTCTATGGATTACAAAAGATACAACTATTTAAGGATCAATTTAAAAGACTATGTAAGGGTCAATTTTAACCAATCCCATTGAAAAAACATCTGTTCACTTATTTTCCATCCCATTCTGCTTTTCTTTTTAAGGAACTCTTTAATTTACACAAGAAAGCACGGCTACCACTAACTTCCATGCCTCAAAACTATATCACAAATATTAATTGACTATTTTCTATTTAAAATCATTAAAGTCAGTTGCAAAAGTTATTAATTATAAATAATGGAAATTAAGTTATGATAAATGAACACATACATGCTCAATGGTAACAGGCTGTATGTAATTACACCAAAGATGCCCTCATCAGGATCAGTGGCCTGTGGAAAAAAGTTATACAAATGAATATAAAGGTTGTCAGCTACATAATGTTGAAAGTTTTACTTCAAAAGGTGAAGATATGCTTCCAGTTTTCATCGTGAATTGAGACATTTTTAGTTAACTCAATAAATTGAATCGCACATGCATCATAGTTCAATTCTTGTGCAATGTTAATTTGACATCTGCAATGATCCAAGTGCTTAGCTGCAGGAAGAGACAACAACCCACCTCAACATCCACAACCCACTGTACTTGTGCTATGTAGATGAATCCTCTGCGATTTGTAGGTTGCTAATTCATTGGAGTAAAGTCAATTCTGTCACACTGTCACCCATCCTATGGGTGGGGCTGAGCTTGGAATCTCCAATTAATGAAATGTAATTCGTTGGTCACAGATATTTACAGAGACTTTCTCTAATCGGTTCTGATTTATAAACTGAAGATAATTACAAGGTGCTGGAGTAATTCAGTGGGTCAGGCAGTATCTCTGGAGAAAAAGGATGGGTGACATTTCGGGTCGGGCCCCTTCTTCAGAAGAAGGATCCCAACACAAAACTTCACCCATCCTTTTTCTCCAGAGATGCTGCCTGACTCACTGAGTTACTCCAGCACGTTGTGTCTACCTTTAGTATAAACCAGCAACTGCGGTTCCTTGTTTCTTTACTTCATGATTTAATAACATCTGGGTTGTTCAGTCAGTGCTTTGGTGGCCACGTGTTCCTGCCAGAATCCAGCATGACCACTGTTTCCTGTAATCTGACTGCCATCAATCATGGCGATGCCAATATACGTAGAAGCTCTTGAAAACACGGTGTATGTTAACTATCTGAAATAGGTATGTCAAGTCAGGTTTATTGTATGCACCACAACAGTCAGGTACAGGTACAATGAAAATCTTGCTTGCAACAGCATCACAGGCAAATAGACAAACATACAGAAACATAAATTATATATAAATTACACATAAATATCACATAACATTTCTAAAGGGAAAAAACCCCAGTGTAAAACAGTTAGAAAAAACAAGTCTATGTGAATCCTAACAAGGTAGAATATTCTGCCCTCTGTATTTTCCTCTTTGCTCTACCTATTTGTACTTGAGTTTGACTTGATTGTATGTATGTACAGTATTACCGGATCCGATTGGATAGCGTGCAAAACAAAGCTGTTCACTGTTCCGCGTTCCACGTCACGATAACAAACCTGAACCTAAACCTAAACCTGAATCTGAGAATAGCTCAGCACTTTCCAGTTGCAGTGCTCATCAAGTTTTCAGAATAAATGGCCACAGAACATCAACTAAAAAGCATGGCCACTGTGAATCAAAATTCTCATCAAACACAGCAAAGTAAAATCATCTGGCCTCTTAACTAAAGAAGAGAAGACAATTTAATTGTTAATTAGGGGTTTAATTACTTCGGAACTGTTGTTCCTTGCATGCACTTACGCTCCATTACCAAGATGGCATCTTGTGCTCACTGCATGCTAACTGATGTTGTAGCTCACAATCTTATTTCAGAGTCTCTTTAACATCTCAAATACACGCACTGAACTTTTTTCTTGTTTATTATATTGTTTACAGTGTACTATGTTTACATATTTTGTTGTGCTGCTGCAAGTAAAAAAATAATTATTCTATCTGGGACATATGACAATAAAATACTCTTGACTCTTGAAATACACAGGGGAAAAAACTCCCTGTGATAGTAATTGGGGGTTGCATGAAAATACATAGTTTTAGAAACTATGCCCTATGTACACTTTTCAGGATGGAAATCGGGGAATATACTAAATATGCTAGACTCAGAGGGAGGGCCCTATCTTGTTGGGAACCCTGGTGGCGCCAGCAATGGCTGGCTTGCCAACAGTCTGTCTGCTCCTTCTTGCTTCGTTGTTTTTTTAGTATGTGCTAACTATATGTTTTTAGTGTTCTTTAGTTTGTTTTATGTGGGGGAGGGGGTTGGGGAAAACTCTTTCTAATATCTTACCTCGACGGAGATGCAATTTTTTTTCCATATCATATCTCCGTCAGCACTGCAGCCTAATATCGAGGAGTTGGCGGCCTTTGCTGGAGACCGACTTCGGGAGCTCCACCACGGAAGCCTGCGGGACTTTAACCGCAGAGCTCGCGATCCCTTTGCCAGGGGTCGACCTCTGAGCTCCAACCGCGGGAGCCTGCTTGATTTTCACATCGTGGAGCTCGCGGTCTCTGGTTAGAGACCGACTTCGGGAACTCCAAGCCGCAGGAGCTTTGACCGCCCCGACGTGTGAGCTTCGATCGCCCCGAAGCGGGAGCTTCGATCTCCCCAGAAGCGGAAGCTTCGATCGCCCCGATCCGGGGGCTTCGACCGCCAGCTGCGGGAGCTTCGATCGCCCCGATGGATGGTTCGACTGCCCCGACCACGGGAGAAAAATGAGGGAAGAAGCTTAGACTTTATTGCCTTCCATCACAGTGAGGAATGTGGGGAATCCGCTATGGTGGATGTTTATGTTAACTTTTGTTTAGTTGTGTGTCTTGTTGCTTTTTTAGTTTGGCTGTATGGTAATTCGCATATCATTGTACCTTAATTGGTACACGTGACAATAAAAGACCTTTGAAACCTTTGAATCCTGCATCAGATCAGACTGGACCAGGACCAGAGATCCCACTGAAATCAATAGGGAATCCAGGCCTGCGGATTAGAATGTTAAGGAATAGTTCAATGGTTTTAGTTATATATTTTATGTGCTTTTAAAAAACTTCATACTTAAAATATTTTTTTAAACCATTTTCTTTCATTATAATAGTTTTTAAATGTCCTTTGATGTCAGGGCATTCAAAACTAGCAAAATTACTCAAGGTTCCTCAACTGGAAATGTTCTACTCAACTTTATCGGATATGTGGGAAGTTTCTCAGGAATGGCGTTTCCACAACAAGCGGCCTGGCGGGCTTTTGTTTTTCATACCTCAGTGCTGGACTCCAAGGATGCAGAAAGCCTGTTAAGAACAGCTCATGCATGAAGCCCAATTAAGAATGAGGATGTTGAACTGGAAGGGGCAATTCTGGGCAGCACGCTCTGCTTAGCAAGAACAATCCCAACATTTCAGTTCAGGTTGATTAACAGTGTAACAGAACCTACCGTAGCAGTTCCTATAATTGTTCCAATACTTGCATGTTCTTTCACGGTCAACACATATGTCTGGGATGTGAACTTTGGACTATTATCGTTAATGTCCAAAATGTTGATTGTCACATTAGCTCTGGAGCAACAGTTGATACGATTGGTTGTATCATTTGCAACAATCTGGAGAAGAATTTCAAAACATTTTTTTTGTTTGTTCTGCACATAGGATTTGAATCGAAGTACTTCCTTTTATAACTTTTTTAGAAAATGAATCCTGAATAAATAACCATTGCTTCATAATTTTAGATATCTTTTTTTTTCTCTACACTCCACTTTTGTCCCCAGTCCAGCGTAGATAGATTTTGATGTGCTGTTATCAAAGTGCAGTAACTCGCAATTGCACAAGGCATTTGATGAAACATTTCTTTCATAAAATGCAGAACAAGAAAGTAAACAGTTATACCGCCAAAGGGGATATCGGGATGTGCACTCAGAACAGGGTTCGTACACTTGGAACAGCAAAAAATTCAAGGACTTTTCAAGGACTTTCAAGGTCAAAAATCCCATTTTCAAGGACTAAAATCCAGCACACATAGATGTTTTTTTCCAGTTTTTCTCCGTATAGATATGAAAATACTGTTTCCAAAACTGTTAATTTGGTGTATGTATGGTTAATTAGTAAAAACTACGATGATTGTGTAGGTTTTTTTGCTTTATGCGGCGAGTTCCCCTCAACTCTCCCCGACTCTTTAACTTGTCCCGGAGCCATGGAACCGTGGCTGCGGCAGAGGGGACTGGAGGCAGAAGCTGCCGGCGAAGGTTCACCGGAGAGCAGATCGCCACCGACCCAGAGCCGGGGCAAGGCAAAAGACCGCAGCGCCCCCTCGCAAACAACAAACCCAAGGAAACTTCCCTCCTCGCTGCCACCGCTGCCATCGCTGCCACCGCTCACCCCGGGGAAGCGTGGCTTCTGAACAACAACTACAACACTTGTGTTTGTTTTTATTTCGCTGCGCTGGAGGGAGACGGAGCCGGGGAAGAGAGTGGAGGAGCAGCGAAGATCTCGCTGGCACTGGGAGAGAGAGAGGGGAGAAAGAGAGGGGGGGGGAGAAAGAGAGGTGGAGACAGAGAGGGGGGAGAGAGAGAGGTGGGAGGGTCGGGGTAGAGGGACCAGCGGGTGAGAGCGGGAGGGCAGGGAGGGGGAGGGTGTCAGAGGGTCCGGTGAAGGAGTGCCGCCACTTGCAAGGGCTGCTCCCTCCCCCTCTCTCTCCCCTCTCCCTCCCCCCTCTCCCTCTCCCTTCTCTCTCTCCCAGCGCCAGAGAAATCTGTGCCGCTCCTCCACTCTCTTCCCCGGCCCCGTCTCTCTCTAGCGCAGCGAAATAAGAACAAACACAAGTGTTGTACTTGTTGATCAGAAGCCCCGGGGTGAGCGGCGGTGGCGAGGAGGGGAAAATAGGGGACAAAGACAAACATGTCTCACAATGTTTCCCAACTTTTAATAACAATACGCGTAATAAACAATGAAAAAAATGCCACATTACTCTGCATGAATGAATACTTTTATCATAAAATGTGAATTTTCAAGGACTTTCAAGGACCTATGATAAATGCAAGGACTTTCAAGGCCTTTTAAAAAAGAGTTTCAAATTCCAAGACTTTCAAGGACTTTCAAGGACCGTCCGACCCTTGCCAGCAGATTGATTAAAGCAATGAGTTTTAAGGAGTATTTTAAAGTTGGAAAAAATGAAAATCCTTATTGAGGAGACTCCAGGAGGAATTTGGTATTGTAGGTTGGAAAATTCAACTTGACCTTACGTCGGATTGTTTGGATCAGTTTGCAATAATGATGTAAGATAGGTTATAAAGGTTAAGAAGATGTTGATTGTTATCTTATCAAATTTTCATCCAGTGGAGAGAAACAAAACTTACATCAATATTTATAACTTTCAGTAGCTCATAATCAATGACTGATGAATCTCTCACAATTATTTGCACCATTCCTTCATTTTTAATTTCTCTTGGAGAGACAGTAAAGGCGGATGCATATTGTCCTTCCAAGTACAGCATGAAGGTTCCATTCAGACTCTATGATAAACATATAAAGATAAACAATGCTGTTCGTACATTCAGAAATAACAAATATGAAACAAGATCACACCTAAGGATTTCAACTCAGTTTTATAATTCAATCATGCATTTTCCCACTGAAGCCATACAAATATAAATTCCAGTCATGTGGAGAATAATCATTTTCACTGATAATCTAACCAAGGTCCTTTCAGACTGAAGAAGGCTTCCGAAACAAAACGTCACCTACTCCCTTTCTCCAGAGATGCTGTCGGAACTGTTGAGTTACTCGAGCATTTTGTGCCTCTCAAGGTCTCAGTCAGATAGCTTACCGGCCCGCAGCTGTTGTACCTGTTCCATTTGCTGCATCCAAGATTTTTTTTTTGTAATTTTAAGTAATTTATTACATTTAATGCATCCTACATGTCCAAACAAGAGAAAATGTCAGAAATCGGCATCCACCAGTTTTCTGACGAAAGGAAAATCAAATGTATTTTTATTTGTAATAGATTGAAGTATTAACTATTGGCAAACTCCCAACGAGAAGATAGCTCAGCCTAAGCCACTGGGCTAAGGCAGTTTGCTTGTGACAGTTTGCTTGTGATAGCCCATATGTAGATCCAACTGAGTTATTAGCAGCGTGAAGAGAGAGAAAGCTGAGGAGCCAAATAGAGACCTATAAGGCTCTATAAAAGTAAATATTCACCAAATTTCCTTCCTAAAACAAAGCAGACATGTGGATCCATTTAAAATTGCTTTTGGGGATAAACATAGTTTGATTTAATCGGATGAAAATGTAAATCTAATTTCCCTTATTGGATGTTTGAAATAGGAACGTGAGATGAACTCTCCAGTTTTAAAAGATTACTAGACCAAGTGGACCCGTTGGGCCCAAACCTCTCCTGCATTGGTGCAGCACCCTCTCCCTTCCCCCCTCCCCCCTCTCCCCACCTCCCCCCTCCCCTCCCCCCTCCCCTACCCTCCCCCCACTCCATCCCTCTCAACCCCCCTTACCCTCCCCCTCCCTCCACCCCTCTCCCTCCCTCCCTCCCTAAGAGATAGATTTAAACTTTAAAATGTGAATAACTTTAAAAATATAACACCAATTTCAATGAAACTTCTTCCATTAGCACCAAAGGGATGACGGTGAGTAAGGTGGGCCTAAAATTGTTGTGCTATCATGTACCGGTTTGGCCGTAGTTCAGGAACAAACAAACAAACAAACGAGAGTTTTAGTATATAGACGAAATATATATATATATATATGCATTGATTAAAGTGATATTGGAAAAGCTTACCTCATCGGGATCATGGGCCACTATTGTTAAATTTTCTATTGGTGCCCCTTGGGAGCTCTGTTCAGGAAGTGAAGTGGTAAATGAGTTGACTTCTGAACTTGTATTAAAATTGCAGGCATTAATTCTACAGTTATAGAAGGAAGGTGTGTTGTCATTGATATCAGTCACTGTGATGGATACGCTTGTATTCGCAGAGGCCACCATTCCATTGATGTTGAGGTGCATTTCTTCAGCCTATGTAAAAGAACAAATTGAGACAGATTTGTCATTTAGAGGCTAACATTTTGGAGAAAAACCTGAAATATCTTGGAGCACTTATGGGCTAATTATTTTTCCTTTGTGTTCATATTTGACAATTATATATTTGTAACTCAGAATTGACCTTTCATAATAGATAATTAGAGTTCAGATTCCAGTCTTTGTGTTATTTGAAGTCAACTACCCATTACATTATAAAAGACTAACTATTACATTATTATAGTTAAAAGTTTCTTCTTCTGGGCTTGCTAAGAAATGTCAATGTTTCTGCCCGGAAATAAAATCGCAAGGTCAGCGGAGTTAAGGGAACATTTATGTTTCTTCTGACGCGGATATTTGATAGATATACTTTATAATTATTAAACATATTTTGTTCAGCAGCTGCAAGAACCACTGCGACCTCTGCCAACCACTTTTTAACGAGGCAACTAAAATAGGCGTTAGGTCCATCATTTACAAAGGTGTTCTATGTGCATGCCTGGTACTCACTTCTGCCTGTGAAACATTCACTGATGGCACAGATGCAAAAGTAACACATTTGATACTTTTTGGGCGGCACGGTGGCGCAGTGATAGAGTTGCTGCCTTGCAGTGCCAGAGACCCGGGTGCAATCCTGACTATGGGTGCTTGTCTGAACGGAGTTTGTGACCTGCGTGGGTTTCCTCCGGGATCTCCAGCTTCCTCCCACACTGCAAAGACGTCCAGGTTTGTAAGCTAATTGGCTTGGTACATATGTAAATTATCCTTAATGTGCAGGATAGCATTAGTGTGTGGGAATCGCTGGTCAGCGCAGAATCTGTGGGCTGAAGGGCTTGTTTCCGTACTGTATCTGTAAACTAAAATATACTAAACAAAACCAAGAAATGGAGCAATGCACATCCCACAGTTTATCCATTGTAAAATAATGATAACCATACTTCCTTTTAATAACTTGATCTTGGTAAGGGGAACCAGAATCCTGAATTGTTTCTGGCCTCATCAATTCAATGAGGAATTCATGAAGGAAAGGATATATGAAGCCAAAATGCATCCGTGGGTTATAAATTATGCATTTATTTAACCCTGAAAACAGCATAACATTATTTCTGATTTAAAAAAAAAAAATCATCATGCATTCCCTGAATAACGAGTTCATCCAACACACATGAAGGTATCCCAATTATTCAAAATACCATATATTCAATTTTGCAGAACACACACTGCCATATTTCCACTTACAGTAACTTGCAGTTCAACAACTGTATTAAAGTCAAAAAGATTCTCTCTGTCCAGATTGCCCTTTACACGTATCTCACCATTCGAAGAATCAATTTCAAATAACTCTGGAGGTTTTGAACCTGTGTACAAAATGAAAGGCAGACAAAGGCAGTGTTTATTTCACAACAAAACACAGAGTAATTATTGTCCTGTACCTGCTTGGTTATTTTCATTTGCAGGTTTATTAAATTACGAAACATGCATTTCAAGGATAGTGTCCAATATAATGTCAATCTATTAAAAGGTATTGCAATGTCGTCAGAATTCAGAAGGCACCATTCACTTCATCATGCTCTGTTTGGTTTAGTTTACTTTAGTTTACTTTAGTTTGGTTTAGTTTACTTTAATTTACTTTAAAGATACAGCACAGAAACAGGCCCTTCAGCCCACCGAGTCCATGCTGACCAGCGATCCCCGTTCACTATACTATCCTGCATACAAGGGACAATTTACAATTTTACCGAAACCAATGAACCTACATACATGTAAGTCCTTGGAGTGTGGGAGGAAACCGAGGCACCTAGAGAAAACCCACACGGTCACGGAAAGAATGTACAATCTCCATACAGACAGCACCCATAGTCAGGATCGAACCTGGGTGCCTGGTGCTGTAAGGTAGTAACTCTACCACTGCGCCACCGTGCCACACCGCGCCTCCGGTTTACTTTCTCATCTACACCAAAACCTACTTCCTTCTCAATGCACTTTCCCATGTTGTAAGAGATGCATCATCTGCCTTTTACCTATTCACTTCCAACCATCAAAGCACTAAACAGTCGTTCAAGGTGACGCAACAATTCACTTGCACTCCTTACAATTTAGTGTACAGCAATTCATGGTCTCCTGTGCAATGGAGAAATCAAAAGGAGGTTGGGTGGCCACTTTACAGAACAATTCCATTCAGCTTGTAAAGGTGATGCACCATTCAGTTCCCCACACCTTAATTTTCTATCCATTTGTATTTCGATATCTTTGATCATGCATTGTTCCACTGAGGTCCAACACAAGCTCAAGAAACAGCATCCTATCTTCTGCCCAGGCACACCCTCAGAATTTAAGGGTAATCAATCTTTTCAGTCTGTATCAGAACTGGCTGGTCTGATCAAAGGTCCTCCACTAAGATTTTACTCTTCCCACCGATGCTGTATTTTGCCTGCATTTTCTGTTGTTATCTATTGCACTCATTGAAAAGTGTAGGAACAATGTAGAAAATAAAACAACAATGAAATAAAAGAAAGAGATTATAATTTAATCAAAGTGAGTGACTCATTTCTATTTCTTCCCCTGGGAATAATATTTTGATTGTATCAAGTATGCTCTCAATTATTGTACAGTGTGAGAAATTTACAGCAGGCTTTAAATGAAGATGACACCCAGAATCATAAGCAAGCAATAATGACAGGAAATGAAAGAATATGTCTGCCTTACTTTGAATGGTGTATGTAATTTTGTCCTTAATTCCCAGATCACCATCTGTGGCCAAAACTCGAAATACTGACGTTCCCTTCAAAGAAAATGTAATTCAAAACACATTTCCATAGTTAGTTTGGATAGCCACATGCATTACATAGGTATTGATATCATTATGTAATATTAAATAACTCAGTATATCAGTCTTTCCAGTTAAACAACTCTGGGCTGAAGATCATTTATTTAATTGTGTTCCTGAAAATGTTTATTTGTGTTTTATTGCGATAGAGCTTTTCAAAAAGTGTTATTTTTCAATCAAAAAAGAACATATTCAAGGGTATAAAATAGACAGCTGCATTATTTTGCACAGCCTTGAAGTAACCATAATAAGTTTATTATAAAGAGAAGTCTTTTTACTTCATATACTAATCTTTGGACTAATACATATTTATCACTGTAAAGGAACTGGACACAAAAGGCCCAGGAGTATGAGTGAACCGCCAGAATGTAGCACTGGTGGATCAGACAATGTGACCCATGGCACCAGAGGCTTAATATTGCATTATCAATAATTTCTCCAATACGTGAACTGTCCCCAACAACCCTCACCAACTTCTGCAGTTAGGCAGTAGAAAGCATTTTATCAGGATGCATCATGGGATGACTTGGGAACAGCTCCATCCAAGACCGCAAGATATCGCAGACTAATTAGTTTAGTTTAGTTTAGTTTAGATTAAAGATACAGCGTGGAAACAGATCCTTCAGCCCACCGAGTCTGCACTGACCGGCAATCCCCACAAATTAATACTATCCTACATGCACATTAGGGACAATTGTACATCTATACCAAGCCAATTAAGCTACCAACCTGTACGTCATTGGAGTGTGGGAGTAAACGGAAGAGCTCGGAGAAAACCCACGCGGTCACTGGGAGAAAGTAGAAGCTCCGTACAGACAGCACCCGGGGTCAGGATCAAACCCAGGTCTCAGGTGCTGTGAGACAGTAACTCTACTGCTGCGCCACCCTGGTTGTGGACATAGCCCAGACCATCATGCAAGCCAAGCATCCTTCTACTGACTCCATCTACACTTCACGCTGCCTCGGCGAGACCACCAGCATTATCAAGGACCAGTCTCACCCTGGCCACTCCATCTTCCCTCGCCCATCAGACCAGAAGAAAAGAGGTTTGAAAACGCGTACCTCCAGATTCAGGGATAGTTTCTTCCCAGCTGTTATCAGGCAACTGAACCATTCTCTCACCAACTGAAGAGCAGTCCTGACCATCAATTTACCTCAATTGAGACCTTTGAGCTATCTTTAATCAGACTTCACTGGACTTTATCTTGCACTAAGCGTTACCCTGTATCTGTACACTGTGGATGGTTTGATAGTAATCATATATAATTTTTCCATTGATGTATAGCACACAACACAAAGCTTTTCACTGTACCTCAGTACACATGACAATAATAAACTAAACTAAACTAAACTGAACTAGAAGAAGGGGAACCAGCGAATGTGGTGTATTTCCAAGTCTTTCAAAAAGGTTTCATACCAGATGTTACTGAACAAAATTAGAGCACATGAAATTTGTGGTGATATACTAATGTGTATTGAGGGTAGGTTCACAGAAGGAAAACAATGAATAAAGAATGAATGTTTAGGGATACGGCGCGGAAACAGACCTTTCAGTCCACCAAGTCCGTACCGACTAGTGATCCCCGCACATTAACACTATCCTACACACACTGGGGACAATTGACTTTTTTTTTAATATACCAAGCCAATTAGCCTACAAACCTGTACGTCTTTGGAGGAAACTGAAGATCTTGGAGAAAACCCACACAGGTCACAGGGGAGAACATAGAAACACCATACAGACAAGCACCGCTAGTCAGGATCGAACCTGGGTCTCTGGCACTGTAAGGCAGTAACTCTACCGCTACGCCACCATGCCACCAGGAGTCGAGAACTAAAAGCCACAGACTCAGATGTGTGGAGAAATCTCTTTAATCTGAGGATGTATGAAATGTTCTCTTCTCCGACATAAAGCGAAAGCTCTGCTAACTTAACTGACCGGTAGGTTGGTGGCCTCTAAGCCAAGCAAGGAATATGGAAGTAGTTCAGGGTATGGAGTTGGTGAACTTCAGCCTTCATTTTATTGAAAGGTAAGGCAATCTCAAAAGTTGCTTAGCCAGGCGAGATTTTCATTGTGGCTGTACCTCACTGTGCTCGTGCTTATCAAATATACTCAACCGAGAAAAGTATAGCAAAGGAACAGATCTTTCAGACCATCTTTCAAAATGGCTTGACCTGATTTGGAATTTTCCTGCTTTTATCCTTTTGGATTTTACTTATCGCACACTTATTCTGTCTTAGGTTTTTTTCTTCATTTTTATGAGGAACATTGATTTAACTTTTTTTATTGCAGGGTAGAAGTGTTTTTATTGTACTTCTGCTGCATTCCTGCTTCCTGTGGAAGGACAGAATCAACTAAGGTAAATCACATCCCCTAAACCAGATGGTACTTTTAATGGCATGTCATATTCCTCTTCTGAAGTTCAACAAATGAAATCAGTACTAAACTATAGAGCTAACTTCAATTTATACCAAAAAAGTGAAACAACTCCTAGGCAGCTGCAGCTCAGTACTCCCAATTGATCTAGCTGATGTTTCAATGAAAACATTGTTCAGAAAAATAAACAAAGTTACCCTTAGGTGGTCCCTTAATTGTTGTGAGTAAAGAAAGGGGGTTATGAGGCAGGAAGAGGTTGTTAAGGAAGTTTTATGTTAATCGTTAAGAATTTTACTACTTTCAGTGTGGTCAGCTCTTCCTTTTACTAGCAGGTTACAAGCATCGACTTTCTCATTTCTCATGTTCAGGGGCAGCACCAACACCAAATTAGAGACAAATAATGGACTTTGCTCTGTATCCTCTGAATAATCCTTCGAGTTAACCTCTGTATAACTCTGTATCCTATCTATGAATGGGTATGTACAATATGCTCTGCACTTGAAGATTGATTGTCTCAATGTAGGGGTGATGCTCGAGGAGAATCTTTGCCAAAGATCATTGCAAAATGCAATCTGTCTCTCCCTCCAGAAACCAGAAATGAATCTGATTTTTGTTTAGTGGGTAAACTGGCATAAGGAGCTGACAGTTGAATCTTGTATGTGTCCTCCTGACCTATTCGACACTTAAAGCTGAGTTTTCTGTAAATTCGCTTTGTAAATTCGCTCGAAGGCTATGTGGTGCAAGGCAGCACTGTGATGCAGGGTGGCACTGTGGTGCAGGGTGGCACAGTGGTGCAGGGTGACAGAGTGGCACAGGATGGCACAGCAGCAGAGACCCGGGTTCGATCCTGACTATTGGTGCTGACTGTATGGAGTTTGTACGTTCTCCCTGTGACCGCGTGGGTTTTCTCCGGGAGCTCCCGCATTCCAAAGACGTGAAGGTTTGTAGGTTAATTGGCTTCTGTAAATTGTCCCCAGTGTGTACGATAGACTATTGTATGTGTTTATTCACAAAATGCTGGAGTAACTCAGCAGGTCAGGCAGCATCTCAGGAGAGAAGGAATGGGTGACGTTTCGGGTCGAGACCCTTCTTCAGACTATTGTATGTGTGATCGTTCATTGGCACGGACTCAGTGAGCCAAAGGTCTGTTTCCACGCTGTATCTCTAAACTAACGAAGAAATAAACTAGAAACTAGACTACCTCGTGGCTTCCAAAATAAGATGAGCAAAAATTCCCTTCTTATCCAAAACTAGTAACACACTCCATTCCTCTCAATGGCAACTGCCAGAGGTTCATAACAGATTGTTCATAACATTGGTGTTGTGCTATTTCTAATTAGAAATATATGTTACACTATGACTATTATCACCTTTCTAGCACCATCCAATTTCACTCCTGCCTCTTTGTTGAAACTCTCAACTCTTGCCTTCATTACCTCCAGTAACAGCAGTTCCATTGCATTCTTGCCCATACGTGATAGTAAACGTTGTGATAAACCTCTGTCAATAGGCCTTTGACGGACACAGGCTTGATCTGGGAAATGCACCAGTTAAAGGCTTTTCCACCAAAAGATTTCTAGCCTGTATTCTAGGATGAGGAGCAATGACCCATCTAGTTCATCTGCTTAACCACCCCCGTTATCTGATCACCCCCAAAATACCCTGCCCACTCCCACGCACGATCTCCATCCAATCCAAAAATCTGATTCAACTTTTCCAACTCTCATAAGATCATAAGGTCATGTGATAGGAGCAGAATTAGGCCATTCGACCCATCAAGTCTACTCCACCATTCAATCATGGCTGATCTATCCATCTCTCCTAACCCCATTCTCCTTCCTTTTCCCCATAACCCCTGACACCCGTACTCTCGCTCTCCCCACCCTCAAACATTTGATCCTTGCTGTCTCCATGATCCCAATCTGAAGCCTCCAATCTCCCATTGACCCTTTTAATGCCATCTCAGCTCCAGCTTCCAGTCATACATTATGCTCTATTCTCTGGTCCAAAAAGCCAATGCAGCCAAAAGCCAGACAATTCATTCATCTCAAAATTTGGGATAAGGGCTGATAAATGTTTTTCAAAACCTGAGGGAAACAGTTCTTTTACTAATGCTAAACCAAAAACAAATCCCAAGTTCCTGCTTCCTTCCCATATCTCCATAAACATCCAGGCTGAACAATTGTTTGCAGCAAATACATCAAATCTGCTTGCCCAAGGGGCTGATATTATGTTCATGACTGGTTGAGAATGTAAAGGAGTAGATCCTTCCAGCTGCAACAAGCATATTAGTTTGTCCGCCTTCAACCACATTAATTTCCCTCACTCTCACTTTCTATCTATTATCTCATCTTGAGCTCTCACTCCTCATGCTTTCCTTGACTAATCTTTTCCTGTTGATCATCTATCTATGATTCCACTCCGTCCAAATTGTTCCCTATGTTCATCATCTGTAGACCAGTGCACCAGCTTTTCAATCTTGCTAATCGTCAATGTATAAATAAAGGCAATGTATACCATTAACATTAAATTGGACAGAATCTTTGCATAAACCCTAATACTAAACACACTGACTCCAGTTTCCACTATCCTCCCATCTGCTTAAAAATAGTGGAGTTATTGTTTAGTTTAGATTGGTTTGGTTTAGTTTAGTTTAGTTTAGTTTAGTTTAGTTTATTCGGTTTAGTTTAGTTTAGTTTATTGTCAAGTGTACCAAGGTACAGTGAAAAGCTTTGGTTTCGTGCTAACCAGTCAGCTACAACATTGCTACAACATTATTGCTACAACAGGTTCATTTTAAATTTACATCGCCCCTCTACTACCCAGAATTTTTCTGGCAAATATGTCGTTTTACATACATACATACCACTTTGGAATTCTCAGGGATCGTGGCTTGATAAGGGGTGTTCTGAAATTTGGGGTCGGTGTCAGGAACATCTTCAATATTAATAAATGCGAATGCAGAAGAATTGCGGACAACATATGTTCCATTGTCGTTTCCACCACCGTCCTGGAAAACACACAGAATATGTATTCAGAAGTCATAGCATTAGAATAATGAATACTTGGGTTCAATCAGAATAATTTGAAACTTACTGATGCTTTGATCGTTAACTGATAGAACGTGCTTTTCTCAGTGTAACTCAGTGTACCGTTCAAAATAACACTTCCATTCTGCTGAATTTCAAAAAGATAAGGGGCATCTGGCAGAACCTGCAACAGAATAAGAAACAGGAGTTATCCAACCATTTAGAGAACATCAGATGATCTATGACTCATTGGTGTATGGCTCATGAACCATTCACATAACACAAGAGCAGTTGTGAATGATCCATTCATGCAGGAGATTTGGGATGGGTGTTTTAATGTAAGAGAAACAAGCATCAGGCAGGATTTCATATGATAATTACCTAACAGAAAGTTTAGTAAAGATTGGCACAAAATGCTGGAGTAACTGCAAGGATGCTCCCTGTCCTGCTGAGTTACTTCAGTATTTTGTGTCTCTCGTCAGTGGAAACCAGCACCATAGTTCCTTCCTATGCAGAAAGTTTAGTAATATCAGAATTAGGTGAAGGAAGTTCATTTCTGTTCATTGATGACTTCATGATACAGGTTGGCATGTTGCATTCATTTACGACCTTTTATTGCAGATTAGATGTTTCTTGCAGTTTATTACTAACAGACATAATTTGGGCCAAAATATTTTGCTCCATGCTGGTGGTTTATGCTCATCTCCAGGTGAATGAAGTTTGTGCTGAAATTTTTTTTTTCCCAGTGGATCTTCAGAAGCAGGCGTTACCAGGTACAACACAGCCTGGAAATCAGTACAATGATTTGTTTGTTTGAATATTTCACAAATTCATGAAAGATAAATGATCAGGGCAATTGGATAGCCCTGATTAACCTTTCAGCTGTTCCATGCTCCATTTCAAAACAAAAGTTAAACATTTATTTTGATTGTCAATGGTGCAATTGTTCTGAAAAATAACGTGGCGTCAGGTCGACCAGCAATTCCATCAATGCCAACTACTGTTCAAAAGTATGTTGAACAGGAACTGTTATCACTCCACTTATGTAGCCAGAAGCAACAAATAATGGAAATTAAATCAAATTAGTGTAATTTCTAGGATTTCATTTAAAACTACTTACTTCCATAATTTTATAATTTATTTCTCCAGCAGGCCCTTGATCATGATCCTCTGCAAAGACTTTAAATAATATTGCGCCTTCAGTTTCATTCTGTAAAAAAAGAAACAAATCCATTAATTATTCATTCAAGTAACAATTAAGAGATTTTGGCCATATTGTTAACTTAGCACATTAATCACGGATATAATCTGACGTAACGTTAAAAAAGATAACGTAAAATTAATGTTATTGAACAAGGAGTTCAAAGGACTGCACTGGTAAATTCATGTTCATAAGAGATAGGAGCAGAATCAGGCCATTCAGCCCATCAAGTCTACTCCACCATTCAATCATGGCTGATCTGTCTTTCCCTCTCAGTCCCATTCTCCTGCCTTTTTTAAACGAGGGATTTAATGTGACATCTCCAGGTTTGCAGATGACACAAAGCTGGGTGGCAGTGTGAGCTGCGATGAGGATGCTATGAGGCTGCACGGTGATTTCGATAGGTTGGGTGAGTGGGCAGATGCGTGGCAGATGCAGTATAATGCGGATAAATGTGAGGTTATCCACTTTGGTGGCAAGAACAGGAAGGCAGATTATTATCTGAATGGTGTCAGATTAGGAAATGGGGAGGTGCAACGAGACCTGGGTGTTCTTGTATGTCAGTCACTGAAATTAAGCATGCGGGTACAGCAGGCAGTTAAAAAAGCTAATGGCATGTTGGCCTTCATTGCGAGAGGATTTGAGTTTAGAAGCAAGGAGGTTCTACTGCAGATGTACAGGGCCCTGGTGAGACTGCACCTGGAGTATTGTGTACAATTTTGGTCTCCTAATTTGAGGAAGAACATTATTGCAATTGAGGGAGTGTAGCGTAGTTTCACCAGGCTAATTCCCGGGATGGTGGGACTAATATATGATGAAAGAATGGGTCGACTGGGCTTGTATTCACTGGAATTTAGAAGGATGAGAAGGGATCTTATAGAAACGTATAAAATTCTTAAAGGATTCGACAGGCTAGATGCAGGAAAAATGTTCCCGATATTGGGGGAGTCGAGAACCAGGGGTCACAGTTTAAGAATAGAGGGTATTTTGGACTGAGATGAGAAAAAACTTTTTCACCCAGAGAGTTGTGAATCCATGGAATTCTCTGCCACAGAAGGCAGTGGAGGCCTATTCACTGGATGTTTTCAAGAGAGTTAGATTTAGCTATTAGAGCTAAAGGAACCAAGGGATATGGGGAAAAAGCAGGAACAGGGTATTGATTTTAGATGATCAGCCATGATCATATTGAATGTCGGTGCTGGCTCAAAGAGCCGAATGGCCTACTCCTGCACCTATTTTTCTATGTTTTCTATGTTTCTATGACACCTGTACTCATCAAGAACCTATCTATCTCTGCCTTAAAAATACCCATTCACCCATTGATTCCAGTTGTGATTGTAGATGGACTGGAGAAGTGGAGATTATCCTTCTTAGAGCCGAGAAAGATAACAGTAAATTATTTTAAATCACAAAGAATATAACTCTGATTTCCAGTCAAAGGCAGTTCTTGTTGCAGTGTATGTCCACTGATCCTTAAAAGCAGAGGAACAGTCCATAAGGTGGCAAAAAAGTATGAGATACTTTATTTTATTGGCTGAGAAACAGAATATAAAAGCAGGGAAGTGAATATAACACTAGTCTTCTTATCGAGTCCAGGTCACAAGATTAGAAATGATTCAGCCAGAGCTGAACACACTTCTCGGCATCTGCAAACAATGGCATCTTGCACTTCTTGTGCTTCTTGTGCTTCTTGGGTGTCGTGGTGAAAAGATTGGTGGAAACAGTGCCACGGCTTGAACGCTCTTTCCTTGACCCCATAACACTGGTGAGATCACTGTTTGAGTTATGCATGGAGTTCACATTGCATGAAAGAGGGTGCACAGAAGATTTATAAAAATAATGCCAGAGCTGCAAGTTTGGAGCTATGAGGAAAGATTGATCAAGCCTTGATTGCTTCTTCATAAGTTCATAAGTTCTAAGAGCAGAATTAAGCCATTTGGCCCATCAAGCCTACTCTGACATTCAATCGTGCCTGATTTATCTTTCCCTCTCAACCCCATTCTCTTGCCTTCACTTAATAACCCCTGACACCCTTATTAATCACGAATCTATCCATCTCCACCTTAAAAATATCCATTGACTTGACCTTGACATTGACTGAAAGGAAGCATGCAGGTACAGCAGGCAGTGAAGAAAGCCAATGGAATGTTGGCCTTCATAACAAGAGGAGTTGAGTATAGGAGCAAAGAGGTCCTTCTACAGTTGTACCGGGCCCTGGTGAGACCGCACCTGGAGTACTGTGTGCAGTTTTGGTCTCCAAATTTGAGGAAGGATATTCTTGCTATTGAGGGCGTGCAGCGTAGGTTCACTAGGTTAATTCCCGGAATGGCGGGACTGTCGTATGTTGAAAGGCTGGAGCAATTAGACTTGTATACACTGGAATTTAGAAGGATGAGGGGGGATCTTATTGAAACATATAAGATAATTAGGGGATTGGACACATTAGAGGCAGGAAACATGTTCCCAATGTTGGGGGAGTCCAGAACAAGGGGCCACAGTTTAAGAATAAGGGGTAGGCCATTTAGAACGGAGATGAGGAAGAACTTTTTCAGTCAGAGAGTGGTGAAGGTGTGGAATTCTCTGCCTCAGAAGGCAGTGGAGGCCAGTTCGTTGGATGCTTTCAAGAGAGAGCTGGATAGAGCTCTTAAGGATAGCAGAGTGAGGGGGTATGGGGAGAAGGCAGGAACGGGGTACTGATTGAGAGTGATCAGCCATGATCGCATTGAATGGCGGTGCTGGCTCGAAGGGCTGAATGGCCTACTCCTGCACCTATTGTCTATTGTCTATTGTCTATTGACCTTCACAGCCATCTGTGGCAATGAATGCCGCAGATTCACCACCCTCTGGCTAAAGAAATTCCTTCTCCTCGCCTTTCTAAATGTACATCCTTTTATTCTGCGGCTATTGCCTCTGGTCCTAGACTCTCCTGCTAGTGGAAACATCCTCTCCACATCCACTCTATCCAAGCCTTTCACTGTTCAGTAAGTTTCTTTTGGAACAGAGGAAAATGAAGAGAAATTTAATTGAGGTGTGTATATGAGTGGGTCGAATATTTAAAAAGGAAAGATGTGCTTTCCTGAGCTGAGTAGTTATAGAAGGGAAATAGGTATGATATTTCTCATCCCCAGCGTAGTAAGGGACCAAGACTCTCTGCCTGGAAGGATGGTAGAGATGTCACATTTTAAAAAGCCCATGGATATGTACTTAAAATGCCATGACCTGCTGGACCTGACCCTGGAAGGTGGGATTAGAATAAATCGGCCTTTGTTAATTGATGCCAGCATAATGGTCTATTTGCCCTCCACCTGTGTTTGAAATCTTCTACGATTCTATAGCCAGGTTGCAGAGAACCAGAAATCTCATGAGGATAGACTTCCGAGGAAAGGTTTGCTTAGTCTTTGGATGCATCGCCAAGTTGATTGGTGGATACTCATTAAATTGATTGATTGGTTGAAAGATACAGCATAGAAAGAGGCTCTTCACCCCACTGAGTCCACGCCAACCGTCGATCACCGATTCACACTAGTTCTATGATATCCCACTTTCGCATCCACTCGCATGCTCACTAGGGTCAATTAACCTACAAACCTGTATGTCGTGGGAATATGGGAGAAAACCCACGCGATCACAGGGAGAACGTGCAAAGTGCACACAAAGGTACCCGAGGTCAGCATGTAATCTGGGTCTCTGGCTCTGTGAGGCAGGAGTTCTACCAGCTGTGCAACTGTGCTGCAATCCAATGGAAATCTTCAGAATCGAAAGAAAGGAATATCCAAAGGAATATCCAAACAAAATAAATCATGGATATGAGGAAAATACAGGCGATTTAGATGACCAAAATTGCTCTTCAGTAAGTCCCAACATGGATTCAAGGGTCAAGCTACATCTTTGTGCAGAGTCATTCTGCCACCCAATGCTGATTCTGCAGGTCCTTCGGTGGTCAGCCACCTTATAAACCATTGCATAGAAGCAGAATAAAAAATAAACTGCTAATGGACCTCAGGGGGTCAGGCAGCATCTATGGAGGGAAAGGAATGGTCGATGTCTCAGGTCGAGACCCTGCATCAGTTTATTTTTTGCTCCAGACTCCAGCATCTATAGTCTCTTGCCTCTGAAGTGAAGTAGAAGCTGGGCATCCTTAACCCTGATGGACTGTATATGAACAAAGATAACGTCTGCCTGTTAAATCACCATCCCAAAAAACAGTTACATTTAAATGACTGCATTTACCTAAGTAAAGTTTAAAATCTCCCAATGCACAAATATGATTTTATCTCATGTGCAATCATAGGCCCTCCAAAAGAAAATCAGTCTTCTGACATCATTGCTTATTTATGATATTTTTGACAGGCTCAGTGATACTGTCACGGAAAATTGATTGAAAGCATACATCTCTATTTCATTGTAACAACTTGGATTGGATTTGATGCCATGACCAAAGCTAAGGGAACAACATTACTCATTACTACTGCACAAGATGCCTCAAACAATTCAACGATAAGAACTGGAAATGACTCACCTCAAAAATAGTTGTCGTGTATGGAGCTTTGACAAAAATGGGTGTAACATCATTGGCATCCGTAATAACGATACTTTGTTTCTGAAGATGAAAGCAGGAAAGGTTATTCTAACTACAAAATTACAAACTATTATATCGACAGCCATCAAAATTTCCCAGGTGGATTAAGGCGCTGAAGAGTAAAACTAGATAAAACGAGATGTCCATTTTGAACACACCTTCTCATGTCCTGCATATTACATCGAAATGACACTCATATTTTTAGTTTCCAATTGAATGTATATAGGTATTCTAAGAATACAAGAAAATACAATACAGGAAATCAAGGCAACACAAAACATAACACTCTCGAAAATAGTTCATTCTGAGATATGTTTCACAATTTTAGTGAGATTTGATTTAGTTCACACCAGTCGTTTCTGCACAGTGTTTAAAAGTTTCAGGAGATCTTTAATCCTTGAATAACCTTCCATTAGCATCTCCAAAAACTAGGAGTCTCTCTTGGAAACTATGTATTTCACAAACCTGATCATACCTGTATATAAACAGAAGAAAATAGACTCAGGAGTCGACCCTTCAGCCCCTCGGGACTGCACTGCAATTCCAATTCATGGCTCGTTTACTCAAAACCTCATCTCCTCTTCTGTGCCAGTTCCCCGTGGTCCTCATTTCCCTAACCTTTCAAAAATGAAATACTTCCTAGCTTCCACAATCTTCTACGATGCATAATTTCAGAGATTTCCCACCCTCTGCAAGGAGTTCCTGCACACCTCAGTTTTAAATAACTTTCCTCTTACCTTATAACTGACATGGTGGCGCAGTGGTAGAGTAGCTGCCTTACAGCACCAAAGACACGGGTTCAATCCTGACTACGGGTGCTGCTTATACAGAGTTTGTACATCCTTCCTGTGACCTGCATGGGTTTTCTCCGGGATCTCCAGTTTTCTCCCACACTCCAAAGACATACAGATTTGTAGGTTAATTGGCTTGATATAATGTAAATTGTCCCCAGTTTATGTAGGATAATGTAAGTGTGCAGGGAGCATTGGTCAACGCGGGCTCAGTGGGCCGAAGGGCATGTTTCCGTGCTGTATCTCTAAAACTAAAACTAAAAACTAAAACCATGACCCCCTGCTTCAAATTTCTCCCACCAGAAGAAATATCTTCCTGTCACATTACCTTCGGATCTTATATCATTCAATAAGATCACCCCTCATTCTCCCACATTTCACATTTCTCGAGTCAATCTAAGTTGCAAATTTCTCTCCTACAGGGATTTAACCTAGCGGATTTATTTTGGACGACCATATCCTTTCTTATAAAAAGGATCTAAACTGCACAATACTTCAGCTGTGGCTTCACGAATACCCTGTACAATTATAACAAAGCTTTCCCTATTTTTAATCTTCAATTCTTTTGCAATAAAGACCAATATGTCATTTGCCTTCCTAGCCATTTGTTGCATCATCTGTTACCTTTCAGCAATTTTTGCCCAACAACACCTTAATTCCACTGCACTTCGCACAACTGTAATTTTTGATGCCATTCAGATACCGGCCTGCTTTCTACGTTTTTCAACATTTTCTTATCATACAAAACCTTTAAAATTAACCAAGTTTGCGTATATTCAGTACAATCTGATCAAATTCATTCATTGACTCACTATCAAAAACACAACTAAATAATGTAAGTAGTATAATTTTAGATCCCAAGTAAATCTGGTGTGATGAATCTCAAGTTTTAGAAGCACAACATGACTAAATACGTAAGGATGGAGTTTGCAGAAGATCAATAAGTTTAATTAATGCTAATCCAGAGTGAAATGGATTAAACAGTGTAAAAGATTTTTCATCTAGAGGACTTCAAAGTTAAATCAAATACATAAGCTTTTAAACTGGTTTGAAAATCATTTCACCCGTTTCAGTTTTCAGCTGTTATTTTCGCGATTATGTATATTTTGCAATGTGCTTATTTATGACAATATCAATCTTTTTAGTACATTCACTCAAACAGTTTTACATTGTCTATTCAAACTGTTTTGTTTATACTTCAAATAAAGTTAACAGAACTTACCTTCTCAATCATATCATTTTTAGTACCCACAACAATATTCACATTCATAATATCTTTGACCTGGTATTAAAAACAAAAGAAGGGTGTACAATAGCTGAAGCAAACATTAAAAGTTTTAACTTCATTCACAAAATGTAAAATGGCAAACTGCCTCAAGGCTCCTTGGTGATAACATATGATTGAGCTCACAGACACTTACAATCAGGTTGAAGCATTATTTGAAGCAGTTTGCAAGCAACATTTGTGACATTTACTAGGTTGTCAATCTAAATAAACTCCAGACAAATGAAAGAGAGCAAATACTTCAAAGGTCTGGGAAAGTAATATCTGCCTTCATAACCCACCTCCTTTCATCTAGATGGTTGTAGGCTCAAATCCCTGCTTCATAGTTAAATAAAAGATCAGAAGGCTCCATGTGTATTTGGGAAACACATGCATCCAGTGAAAACCAAATGTATAAGCAATGTAGTTGAAAATGGACCTTCTCCTGATGTACCACCTGCTGAATATTTCCAGCATTTTCTGTATTTATAAGAAGGGCGGCATAGTGGCACAAAGGGTGGAACAGTGGCACAGCAGTAGAGTTGCTGCCTTATACCGCCCGAGATCCGGGTTCGATCCTGACTGCGGGTGTTGGCTGTACACAGTTTCTACATTCTCCTGTGACCGTGTAGATTTTCTCCGGGTGCTCTGGTTTCTTCCCACATTCTAAAGATGTGCAGGTTTGTAGGTTAATTGGTTTCTGTAAATTGCCCCTGCCTTGAGATTTGTAGAATATTGGTCACCAGTCTTATGGAATATGACAATTAGGCATAGGTATGGGGTTTCATCATTGATGGACCATGATCTCATTGAATGGTGATCCAGCTCAGGGAGCTGAATGGGATAATTCTGTTCCTTTTGATGCTGCACTGGCAGAGTGATCTCGTGTTATCTCTGCTTTTATAAATGTGGCTGGATCATGTGGCATATGTTGCTGAGGACCTCATTAATGAATCACAGGTCCCTCAGACATCGTTCTGCATTGAAACATACATTTCTACGAGAAGACATCTGATGGACGTGCCTTCCTACAGTAGGTCCTACAGTAGGTCCCTCTTCCTCCTCCCACTCCACCAATTCATCCCTTTCTGGGAACCCACTGATCAATTTCACTGCCATGTCGCACTACAAACGAGGATGGATCTGGCGGAAGCCTTGAAGTCAACGGAAACTACTTGATCTCTTGGCATGGCACTCTTGTGAAGTCTGGACATACCAAATGCTCCTTGAAGCAACACTATGTTTCAAGCAATTAGAAATAGTGAAGGAAGGAACTGCAGATGCTGGTTTACACTGAAGATAAACTCAAAATGCCGGAGCAGGAGCATTGGGACAGGCAGCATCTCTGGGGAGAAGGAATGGGTGATGTTTCGGGTCGAGGCCCTTTTTCCGACTGAGATTCAAAGGAGAGGGAGACTAGCTTTATGGAAGGATAGGGTGTGAAAATGACTAATCAAAGCAAAGTTGCTGATCTCTTTCAATAACATTCTTAGGGATCTTGAAGACAGTGGGTGGAGGAGTTGCTGCTGCTCCAAGGTTTATCCTTCACACAAGCTGAGCACATGGCATCAGCATTAGAAGTTTGCAGACTCTGCATGTATATTGATTTGCTACCAAGGGTGCAAATATGGGCTTTTGCAGAGATTACACATGTTTCGTCTGCATGCTTCCAATGTGCTAAAATGCTGCAACTTTCAACAATGGTGGTTTAACCAAATGGTAGCTCAAATGTGTATGTGGATACATGATTACAAAACAGCACTCAAACAATGGATGTATGTTGCAGCTGCTGTCTTTTACTTTCGAAATGGATGATTCCTGTGAAAATTCTCCCTGTAATTTCTTTATAATCTTTCATTCAATTATGCTTCGAGGGCTCCCTTCAATTTTATATAATATCCTTCACAGTAGTTATGCACCTTGGCATGAGGTGCATTTTTTGAGCAATAAGCAATGAGCTTTGAACGAAATAAAATATTTTGTTCAAGTTAGTTTTTAATGCCCACCCATAATTCTGAATTTCGGACGAGAACTTAAACCTTTTACAATTACAGTCCAATCTTATTTCTAGGTTACCTCGCGATCCAAAGTGACTGCTACTGTGACAATGCCAGTGTCTTTATCTACATGGAAATATCCTGCATCTTCTCCGGAAATATAATAGGTCAGTTTGTCGTTATCTGCATCAGTTGCATATATCTTATATGCTTCTTTACCTGGAAAAATAAAATGAAATTAACTATTGATTGTTATTATATTAAAACAGTGATTTTAAAAATTTATCCAAATATGGTGTTTATTTTTGAGGTTTCAGCACAGATAATGACCATGACACAGCAGTATAGGCATTTCCCTAACACCATCACAGAGCAGTAGGAAGGAACTGCTGACACTGGTTTATACCGTAGACACAAAATGCTGGAGTAACTCAGCGGGACAGGCAGCATCACTGGAGAGAAGGACAAAATGTGTAGGAAGGATGTGTAGGGTCTGAAAAAGGATCTCGACCCGAAACATTACCCATTCCTTCTTTCCGGAGATGCTGCCTGTCCTGCTGAGTTACTCCAGCATTTTACTCTAGCTGGCCATTTCAAAAGGTTGCAATCCACTCTCAGGACTGTGCCATTAATATACGACTATCAACAGAAAGAACTTTTTTTTTTTGTAGTTTCATCACACAATTTATGCACTTTATCTACACAAAACACCAAAGTAAACATCACTGGTAAGGCAATTAGGTCCCTCATGACGACGATATATATTCTGCTTTTTGCACGTTTGAAAATATATCTGAATTCAAGAAGAATTTTTTTTCTTTCTCAACATTAATAGTGAACCAACCTACAAATGTGTCTTCTGGAACAAAGATGACAGACATATTGTGGCCAATTACTGGTCCTGCTGCGGCGGAAGCTGGAATTAAAAAGAAAATTGTTATATTCAAGTGTTGTCAATTCTAGGTAAGTGAGACGTTTAGCAGCATTACAACAGGAAAAAAGTACAAACTATTTTATTACTGCAGTGGTCAGCATTGATCATACGCAGGTGAAATTATTCAGAGATCTACATTATGGAGTTTCAACATAACAAATTGGCCTAAACTTTGTCTGCAGACATTTTCAAGTGCAAATCAATCATTGCATGCTAGAAACATTGGGTGAGAGGAGCATGTAATGTTAGTTCCCTGCATCATTAAAAACAGAACCGTATACTCCCAACACTAATCACACCCGAAATGGCAGCTTAAATATGTTTGAGAAACTCACTAAGTACATTAAGACACTGACCAAGGGTAAGGCAAAACCAGGAGAATGTATGTGGAGGGGGCAAGACCTGATGTGAGCCAACAGTACCCGGTGTAGGAAGAAACTGCAGACACTGTTTTATACTGAAGATAGACCTAATGCTGGATTAACTCAGCAGGACAGGCAGCATCTCTGGAGAAATGGAACAGATGACGTTTCGGGTCAGAACCCTTCTTCAGATTCAGCAATAGCTTGGATGTGTACGTGAAGCCAAGAAGAACCCTTTTGGCCCTCCTGACTCTTTGTTAGGTAGATTTTACAATCTTTTAGTTTAGTTTAGTTTTAGTTTAGAGATACAGCGTAGAATCAGACTCTTCGGCCCAATAAGTCCACTCTGACCAGCGATCCACGCACTCTAACACTATCCTACACACACCTGTGACAATTTATATTTATACCAAGCCAATTATCCTACAAACCTGCACGTCTTTGGAGTGTGGGAGGAAACCAAAGATCTCGGAGAAAATCCATGCAGGTCACTGGGAGAACGTACAAACTCTGTATGGACAAGCGCACGTAATCAGGAGCAAACCTTTGGTCTCTAGCAATAGACAATAGACAATAGACAATAGGTGCAGGAGGAGGCCATTCGGCCCTTCGAGCCAGCACCGCCATTCAATGTGATCATGGCTGATCATTCTCAATCAGTACCCCGTTCCTGCCTTCTCCCCATACTCCCTGACTCTGCTATCCTTAAGAGCTCTATCCAGCTCTCTCTTGAATGCATTCAGAGAATTGGCCTCCACTGCCTTCTGAGGCAGAGAATTCCACAGATTCACAACTCTCTGACTGAATTTTTTTTTCTTCATCTCAGTTCTAAAAGCTCTATCGCTATGCCACCGTGCTGCCTAAATTTTATAATATCATCAAGGAGAATTGATTAAGTTTCTGCACAAAGTGAGAATTGATTAAGTTTCTGCACAAAGTGACATCACAACAGGCTCGATGTGCATCTTTATATGTTTAAAAGGCACCAGTACTGCTTTCAAGTGGCTTCTTGGTAAACACGGAAACAGCATGATATAATGTGATGGTGACCATGTACGATTTTAAATGTGATAAGACCTGAGGATCTCTATAAGACCATAAGACATACAAGCAGAAATAGGCCATTCGGCCCATTGAGTCTGCTGCACCATGCAATCCTGTTTGATCTATTTCATTCTCCTGTCCTCTCCCTATGCAACTTCTGAGTGTTCTAAAGTTCCTTGTGTTTAAAGGAGCTACACAACTCGCAAAGTTCCCATCTTTAACTTAACATTGTACCTTTTACATGTAGAAGAGCAAAAAAGAGAGTCCAAATTACTTTGTCTGATCTCATCATCTACAAAAAAAAATGTTTATGGTTAATAACTTTCCAATAAAAACAATTATTTTAAATACACTTTACAGAAAAATTACAGGTTCGTGTTTTACATTAACACTTATTGATCAAGCTACTTAATTGCTTTGCCTTTAATTAACAAGTAATCCCCTTTAGACAACGGGAAATAATTTGAAAGACATAATCTTGTGTGATATTTGTGCCCTTTTAACAATTCAAATATCCATTAAATACATTATTTTTTTCATCAGTACATCATAAACAACACTGGTATATAAGTTCATAAGTTATAGGAGCAGAATTAGACCATTCAGTCCATCAAGTCCAATCTGCCATTCAACCATGGCTGATCTATCTTTCCCTCTCAACCCCATTCTCCCACCTTCTCCCCATAACCCCTGACATCTTGAATATATATTTTCTGGCCACCTGCATTTGGTCCATATCCTTCTTAAACATATTAAAAGATATTTGGAGAGGTACATGGATAAGAATGTTTAAGGAAAATGATTAGGAAAATGGCAGGGGAAAGGAATATGAGAATGTTTAAGAAAGATATGGGCCAAATGCAGGTGGCTGGTACTAGTGAAGACCGGGCATCTTGGTCAGCATGGGCAAGTTGGGCCGAAGGACCTGTTTCCATTCTGTATGAATCTTTGACTCTCTGTACAATTTCCAAATCAAAAAGAATGATTCAAAATAACCTCTGGCCACAACAATTCATTCCCAGTGCAGACTTGAGCATTTTATTTTGATGGTAGTGTACCTGGATGCCCCTTTGCATACTCTTATTATACCAAACCTTGGAGGTGTAATCGTAACATGCCCTTAAGATCTACTCTGGATTATTTCTGAATCTCATGTTGGCAATTCTCCAATCTCGTCCATTGCAGATCATGTCAAACTTTAGGGGACAGGAGGTCAGATGTAAACTGTAAAGCTGCTTTATTTTTGCAGTAGCTGAATGTGCTCAAATCCAATTAATTCAGTCATTACAACAGTTTCTGGCATAATGAATGAAAATAATAATCTTGCCAAACACTTCCCAAAATTTGCAGTTCAGTTGGCTCCTCTGCAACTTTAAAGAAGGTATCTGTTCCTCTCCCATCTGCTGGACATTTACAAGGTGCTCTTGCAATTTCCTGAACATAGATGTTGAATTCACAAAATGCTGGAGTAACTCCTTGACCCATCCAAGGACCCAAACAGTCTTTCCAAGTGAGACAGAGGTTCACCTGCACCTCCTCCAACCTCATCTATTGCATCCACTGCTCCAGATGTCAACTTATTTACATCGGTGAAACCAAATGCAGGCTCGGCGATCGCTTCGCTCAACACCTGCGCTCGGTCCGCGTTGGCCAAACTGATCTCCCGGTGGCCGAGCATTTCAACTCCCCCTCCCATTCCCAGTCTGACCTTTCTGTCATGGGCCTCCTCCAGTGCCATAGTGAGGCCCACCGGAAATTGGAGGAACAACACCTCATATTTCGCCTGGGCAGCTTGCAGCCCAGTGGTATGAACATCGACTTCTCCAACTTTAGATAGTTCCTCTGTCCCTCTCTTCCCCTCCCCCTTCCCAGATCTCCCTCTATCTTCCTGTCTTCATCTATATCCTTCCTTTGTCCCGCCCCCTGATATCAGTCTGAAGAAGGGTCTCGACCCGAAACGTCACCCATTCCTTCTCTGCTGAGATGCTGCCTGACCTGCTGAGTTACTCCAGCATTTTGTGAATAAATACCTTTGATTTGTACCAGCATCTGCAGTTATTTTCTTATAGATATTGAATTAATTTGCTTAATTTTTCCTGTCTCATTTGAAAATCAATTGAAGACAAATTAAAAAACAGTTGGACAGGTACGTGGATAGGAGTGTTTAAGAAGGATATGGGCCAAATGCAGGTGGCTGGTACTAGTGAAGATGGGGCATCTTGGTCAGCATGGGCAAGTTGGGCCGAAGGGCCCATTTCCATGCTGTATGATCTATGACTCTGTACAATTTCCCTATCAGAAAGAATGATTCAAAATACCTTTGACATTTTAGATGGAACTAAGGGAAATACTATAGATGCCAGAAATTTAAATTAAGAACAGATATTGTTGGAAATATTAAAGAGATTAGCCAACACACGTGAAACAAGAAACAATGTTCCAAATCCTTGGCCTTTCATTTGATGGAAGAACGTCAGCCTGAGATGTTTACACTCCTTGTCCTTCCACTGGTCATGCTTGACTGCTGAGTATGTCTAGCATTTTATAACAAAGATTACAGTCAAGTTATTTTTTCACTCAGCTACTTCCTCATGAGCTTTATTCTGGACACAGCTTGTGATATTGCACATATGACACAAGTGATTGTGGACAACATTTTTATGCCAATGTTACAGAAAACTTCAAAACAAACTTAAAAAATTCATGACCATCTGCCAGGAGTTTATCTCATTCCATGCGAAAAGCCAACCCTAATGGCATGCTTACCCAATTTGTAATTGTATGCATTATTATATTGAGCTATTTATCCCCATTTTTGTTAAAGGTTGCAGGGAAGTTACACTTGCTTAGATACATTTTAATAAATTAATTAACCATTCAAACATGTTGATGTAGGAAATCCAAATGTGATTTCCACCAGCATCAAAACATTTACATCATGCACTTAGAAATGAAACTAAACAATGGTGGCAAATAGGGCATATGAGAAAAGATTAGCTGCCTGCATTAGTGGGAATATAGAAGTGTTCTCAAGCAATATAAATGGTAAAAGGTAAGACATCGAGGAGTGGTGTCTGTTAAGGAAAAAAATGTGAACTTGTACATGGATGCTGAGAGCAACATTACAATACAAAGAGTACTTTGTAGCAATCTTTACTAGGGAATTTGGTAAGATGGTACCAGTGGACTAGTAAATGGGACCAATGGATTTCTGCAGGGATCTGTGCTGGGACCTCTGCTATTCCAGATATAAATAAATGACTTGAACATAAACATTGACAGGTTGGTTAGCAAGTATCTGAGGAAGGCTGTCAAAGTATTCAGCAGGATATAGATCAGCTACAGAAATGGGCGGGGAAATTGCAGATTGAGTTTAATCAGAGCAAGTGTAAGGTGTTGCACTTTGAGAGGTCGAACATAAGGGGAAAGTATGCAATCAATGGCATGACCCTTAGCAGCAGCAATGCAGAGGGAACGTGTGGTCCAAATCCATGAAAGTAGATAAAGTGGTAAAGAAGGCATATGGTATGCTTGCTTTCATTTGTCGAGCACAGTGGTGCGGCTGGCAGAGCTACCACCTCACACCAAGCCAAAAATAAGAAAGACATAATTAAGATAGATACATTAAAAATTGGTTGCGTGGACACAATGGATAAATTGGCTGAACTTAAATTAGATAAGTCACCAGGATTAAATGTGATACATCCGAGGATTCTGATGAAAAACATAGGAGGAAATTATATGAGGATTGGCATCATCTTCCATCCTACCTCACAATGGGTACCAGGAGTTGTATTTGACAATTTATTCCCATTTTTTGTTAAAGGCTGCATGTAAGTTATGCCTACTTAGATGCATTTTAATAAACAAATTGACAATTCAACCAATTTGATGAAGGAAATCCTAATGTAATTTCCACTAACATCACAATATTTTTAGCAAGTGACAACCGCGGTGTGACTCACAGCAGCAAGACTCAAGGCTTTTATTTCTTCCCCCTTTGACTACTTGAATATTAGTGGGGAAAAGCAGCGAGCAATGAACTGAAATAAGATAACTAATGTCACTACTATAAAAAGCAGCAAGACCGATAAAATAAACACTTACACGCATCTACTAACGGCAATGACCCGTCAGGAGTGCTAATTTAAATTGTTAGAAAACGCTTCAAATGGATTCAGTACTTCCCATACTGCATCATCTCAAACAAAGGACAACAAATTTCCATGGCAACTACCAGACCTAAATACTCTGCTTGGATTTGTCAAGCACTTCAACATATCTGAAGATTTTGAATAATTGCTACAAATTATGACTGCACATTTAATATATTTTTAGGAGGCTTTTTCCAGTGGAAAAAAAACATATATTTAATATTCAAATGTCAGAATATGTCATACTAACGGCTGTAAATTGGGACCCATCCATTTTAAAGGAAAAAAAATTTCAAAGATTTTATTCATGGCTTTCTCACAATGATGCCTGGTTTATAACTGTATTGTACGCAACTACAGGTTGAAGTCTGATCCTGAATTCCTGCCTGTAAAGACAAAATATTTTTATTTTGCTTGGTACAGGATATTGCCACTCTGTGAGATGCTATGCCAGTATGTATTTAACAAAATAACAGCTATTCTGTATGAGTAGGAAGATGCAATCAGGTACATGGGTACAAAAGTCAGTGATTAGGAAAATGGCTGGGGAAAGGAATATTAGTCATTCAAATGGTGTGCATGCAATGCAATAAAAACAACCCCTGTTCTGAATGCCATTTAATGTTTTCTTTTTGTTGATGATTATTTCCATGTAATAAAGTAGGCTTGAAGAAAAGTTCCTCACGTTCCTTATTCACTGCTCCACCCAGGGCCTTAAAGCATGGACTCACTGTTGTGTCACCAAAGTACATTATCGCTGGTAGGTGCGGACAGGCCGATATCTAAAACAAAAAAAATGACATGATTATGGGTCCAAGCCGACATATATACAAATAAATTTAATAAAGATGAGACTATTACTGCAAGTGTAATGAGAACCTAATAGATAAAGGCATTTTTTTTAATTTCAGCATTGGCTGTAATATTATGATAAAAAATGATCACTAAATGTGGGGGACATTTTCAGAAACTGTTTACTTGAATTATAATCCTTTCCAAGAAACTATACCAAAGAAAATGTAATAAGAGTAGCAGTGTGTTAAAGGTTTTAAGGACCTTTGAAGTGAAAAGGAAAAGGCAACTGTTACTCATTTCAATTCTTATATATATATATATACATGTGTATGAACGTATACACACATACACACATATATATATATAGAAACATATAAATATACATGTGTGTGTCCGTATACACACACACACATATATATATATGTATATATGTGTGTGTGTGTGTGTGTATATATATATATATATATATATATATATATATATATATACACATATAAATATGCATGTGTATTTATGTATACACAATATATATATGTATACACTATATATTCATATAATGCCGGAGTAATTCAGCAGGTCAGGCAGCATCTCAGGAGAGAAGGAATTGGTGATGTTTCGGGTCGAGACCCTTCTTCAGACTGTATACACTGTATACACTATATATATATATATATATATACACACACACACACACACACACACACACACATATATATATATATATATATATATATATATATATATATATATACACACACACACACACAGTGCCCTCCATAATGTTTGGGACAAAAACCCATCATTTATTTATTTGCCTTGTACTCCACAATTTGAGATTTGTAATAGAAGAAATCATGTGGTTAAAGTGCGCATTGTCAGATTTTATTCAAGGGTATTTTTATACATTTTGGTTTCACCATGTAGAAATTACAGCTGTGTAGTCCCCCCCCCCCCCCCCCCCATTTCAGGGCACCATTATGTTTGAGACACATGGATTCACAGGTGTTTGTAATTGCTCAGACCTCCTTCATGCAGGTATAAGAGAGCTCTCAGTACATAGTCTTTCCTCCAGTCTTTCCATCACCTTTGGAAACTTTAATTGCTGTTTATCAACATGAGGACCAAAGTTGTGCCAATGAAAGTCAAAGAAGCCATTATGAGACTGGGAAACAAGAATAAAACTGTTAGAGACACAGCCAAACCTTAGGCTTACCAAAATCAACTGTTTGGAACATCATTAAGAAGAAAGAGAGTGCTGGTGAGCTTACTAATCGCAAAGGGACTGGCAGGCCAAGGTAGACCTCCGCAGCTGATGACAGAAGAATTCTCTCAAAAATAAAGAAAAATTCCCAAACACCTTTCCAACGGATCAGAAACACTCTTCAGGAGTCAGGTGTGGATTTGTCAATGACCACAGTCCGCAGAAGACTTCATGGACAGAAATACAGAGGCTACACTGCAAGATGCAAACCACTGGTTAGCCGAAAAAATAGGATGGCCAGGTTACAGTTTGCCAAGACGTACTTAAAAGAGCAACCACAGTTCTGGAAAAAGGTCTTTGGACAGATGAGACGAAGATTAACTTGTATGTGATGGCAAGAGCAAAGTATGGAGGGGAGAAGGAACTGCCCAAGATCCAAAGCATAATACCTCATCTGTGCAACACGGTGGTGGGGGTGTTATGGCCTGGGCATGTATGACTGCTGAAGGTACTGGCTCACTTATCTTCATTGATGATACAAAAGCTGATGGTAGTAGCATAATGAATTCTGAAGTGCATAGACACATCCTATCTGCTCAGGTTCAAACAAATGCCTCAAAACTCATTGGCCGGCGGTTCATTCTACAGCTAGACAATGATCCCAAACATACAGCTAAAGCAACAAAAGAGTTTTTCAAAGCTATAAAATGGTCAATTCTTGAATGGCCAAGTCAATCACCCGATCTGAACCCAATTGAGCATGCCTTTTATATGCTGAAGAGAAAACTGAAGGGGACTAGCCCCCAAAACAAGCATAAGCTAAAGATGGCTACAATAGCAGCCTGGCAGAGCATCACCAGAGAAGACACCCAGCAACTGGTGATGTTCATGAATCGCAGACTTCAAGCAGTCATTGCATGCAAAGGATATGCAACAAAATGTTACATATGCAACATTGCATGCAAAGGATATGCAACTAAACGTGACTACTTTCATTTACATGACATTGCTGTGTCCCAAACATAATGGTGCCCTAAAATGGGGGGACTATGTATGAACACTGCCGTAATTTCTACATGGTGAAACCAAAATGTATAAAAATGCCCTTTATTAAAACCTGACGATGTGCACTTTAACCACGTGTGATTTTTTTTCTATTACAAATCTCAAATTGTGGAGTACAGAGGCAAATAAATAAATGATGGGTCTTTGTCCCAAACAAAGTTTCTTGGAAAGGATTATAATTCAAGTAAACAGTTTCTGAAAATGTCCCCCACATTTGGTGGTAATTTTTATCATAATATTACAGCGAATGCTGAAATTCAAAAAAATGCCTTTATCTATTAGGTTCTCATTACAACTTGCAGTAATAGTCTCATCTTTATTACATTTATTTGTATATCATGATATGTTGGCTTGGACCCATAATCATGTAGTTTTTTTTGTTTTAGGTATCGGCCTGTCCGCACCTACCAGCGATCCCTACACATAAACACTATCCGTCACACACTAGGGACAATTTAGATTGTGGTTTGTGCTTTGTACTTCGGGACAATGTACACATACAACAGTGAGTCCATGCTTTAAGGCCCTGGGTGGAGCAGTGAATAAGGAACATGAGGAACATTTCTTCAAGCCTACAATATTACATGGAAATAATCATCAACAAAAAGAAAACATTAAATGGCATTCAGAACAGGGGTTGTTTTTATTGCATTGCATGCACACCATTTGAATGACTCATATTCCTTTCCCCTGCCATTTTCCTAATCACTGACTTTTGTACCCATGTACCTGATTGCATCTTCCTACTCATACAGAATAGCTGTTATTTTGTTAAACACATACTGGCACAGCATCTCACAGAGTGGCGACATCCTGTACCAAGCAAAAGAAAAATATTGTGTCTTTACAGGCAGGAATTCAGGATCAGACTTCAACCTGTAGTTGCGTACAATACAGTTATAAACCAGGCATCATTGTGAGAAAGCCATGAATAAAATCTTTGATTTTTTTAAATATATATATATATATATATATTTGTGTGTGTGTGCGTGCGTGCGTGCGTGCGTGCGTGCGTGCGTGCGTGCGTGTGTGTGTGTGTGTGTATACATATACATATATTACAAGCTGGGTCACGTTTATTGTCACTGTTCTTGTCCTAACAGAATTTATAATAATATTCAGTAAGTTTGTTTTGCACAATTTTTTTAATTGGATTGCTTCATACTTTTAAGTCTGGAACAAAATACTCAACCTTTTGCCCCATGTATAACATATAACAGTATAACAGAACTTTATTGTCATTCGGTATAAATACCGAACGAAATTTCAGCAGTCACAAGACACAGCAAAAAAGAAAAGAACACAGGACACACGACCCCAACACCAACATCCATCACAGTGACTCCAAACACCCCCTCACTGTGATGGAAGGCAACAAAACTTCCACTCTCTTCCCCCCCGCGCCCACGGACAGGCAGCTCGACCCCTACCGAGGCAACCGACACGCACAGCCCCCGCAAGGGGATGGAAGGCCCCGCGGCCGAGCCGCACCGGGCACTGAAACGTCCCGCGGCCGAGCCGCGCCGGCGATGTTAAGTCCAGCGGAGAGTAAATTACTGCAGAGCAGCAGGGAATTGCAGGAATGGATGCACGTTACTGAAAGTAGCAGAGCAGGTTGAGAAAATTGTTAATAAGACATACACAATTCTGGGATTCTTCAATCGTGCCACAGAGTAGAAAAAAGAGAAGTCATGTTGGACCTTTAAAAAACACTGGACTGACTCAGCTGGATTATTGTGTTCGGATCTAGATACCTCACTTTTGGAAAGGTGTCGTGATGTATGGGAGGGCAGAGAGGGAGATATAGGAGTTTTACAGGGATGAAGGACTACAATTACAAGAAATAGATTGGAGAACATGGGATTGTGCTCTTTGCAGCGGAGGAGGCTGAGGGAAGATATTGTACACATAAATAAAATGATATGGGGCTTAAACTGAGTGGATAGTGTGTGACGTGAGGTCACAGATGTAAACTTAAAGGGGAAGAACAGTAATAAGAACAGGGGTAAAAACTTGTTTATATCATGTGCGGTTGGGATATGGGATGCACTGCAGGCAGACGTGGTAGAGACACGTTCAATTGCAGACTTTAAGAGGGAATAGTACATATGGTTAAGAAAAATTTGCAAGGTTACCAAGAAGGACCAAAACATGGAACAAGTGAATTGCTCTGATGGAGACGTGGTGCAAGCTGAATGGCTTCTTTCCATGCTATAACCATTTGATGATTCCATGATTATATGACAGCTGACATGGTATGAAATCACAAACAATGAATTGGGAAACTACTCATATTGACTTACAATGTGAACTAAAATACAAGTTCTTAAAATAATTTTGAGTATATCAATCTCCTCAAACATTTGTTTTAATAAAGTAGGTCTTCAGCTGATCCTAAGGGACAGTTGTTGCTTAACCCACTGGAGAAAGACCAAGAGAATCATGTGAAATGTCAGTTTAAAAAATAATGCCCACTATAACTTTGCATTGGCTTCAAATGAGTATAAAATGGGGGAAGAGTGGTTTGTTGATGGAGGTACAGTGTAGTACTCATTGTAGTACTCATTGTAGTACTCATTGTAGTACTCATTTCTGTCAGATTCTCAAAAGCAAACAGTGAATTAAAATGTCTCTATGTTGCTCCACTCACTGTCCCTTCATTACGTTTATCAAGAACTACTAAATATCAGTGTCTCAGATTTTACGTTCGGAGAAATCAACCGGCTACATCAAGCCAATTATCTATTGTGCTATTAAAAATAATGAGAGCACTGGTTTTAGAATAGTCTGAGCAAACTATCACAATGGGAAATAGGTTCTAATAATCTCACTTTGCAACTTAGGGCTTTGATATTATCCATTTTACAGAATAAAATTACAGGTATGTGAAATTTGATCTATGGTCATTTGAGCATTGTTCCTTGACTGGTAATATAGGATTGCTCAAATTATCCTGTACTTTGTGATTGAAACAATAATTTAAATGGCATGATCAAAGCAGAAGTGAAGATAACAATTCTGGCCGTAAAGTGGCATATAAAATGAAAGCCTAAAGTGCAGCTAAACTGAGATTTCCACCTCCAACAATGCAGCAGCTGTGTTGCAACAATTTAGACAGGCAAATTACATTTGTTGTGAATGTGGCAATTTTATTTTTAAGCTTTTAATGAAATCATTGTAATGAGGTCAGTGCTTGCACATTAAATGATTGAAGATTCCAAGTGTTCCTCTGAGATCCATCTAATTACTCAATTGCACAATTTTTCTCTGTAAGATCATTTTTTAAATGTCTCAGTTTCCTTATTGATTCTGACTAAGTTCAAACTCCCTGCAACGTCTCTCAGCAATTCTGTTTCTAAGTTGTCAGACTGCTTTAAAACCTTACAACATTGAATGGGAATAACTTTCCTCTATTGTTCGGACCAAAAGTTTATAAGTCATAGGATCTGAATTAGGCCATTCGCTCATCAAGTCTACACCACCATTTAATCTTGGTTGATCTATCTTTCCCTCACAACTCCATTCTCCTGCTTTCTCCACGTAACTTTTGATGCCCTTATTAATCATGTCATTGTCAATCCCCACTTTAAAAATACCCTAAAACGGCCTCCACAGCTGTCTGTGGCAATGAATTCCACAGATTCACAACCCTCTGACTAAAACAATTCCTCCTCATCTCCTTTCTAAAGGTACGTCCTTTTATTATGAGGCTGTGACCTTTGGTCCGAGACTCTCCCACTAGTGGAAACATCATCTCCACATCCATTCTATCCAGGCCTTTCATTTGTATGTTAAGTTTCTATGCGATCGCCCTGCATCTTTCTATGTTCCAGCGTGTGCATGCACAGAGCCGTCAAAAGCTCATCATACCTTTAACGCAATCATCCCTGGGATCATTCTCGTAAACCTCCTCTGGACCCTCTCCAACGCCAGCACATCCCTCCTCCGATATGGGGCCCAAAATTGTTCACAATACTCCAAAGTCACTGGGCCAAATCATATTCTCCAAGTGCACTCTCTGACACCAGCTGATCATGCCAACTTTATTGCTTCACCAGATCCTCAGAAGTAGGAGTAGGCTCACAAGCAGAAGTAGGCCACAAGGGGACAGATAGCAAGATCTTGCCCTCAAACCACCATGGCCTTAAGATGGCCTTTGCTGTCAAGTGGCCTTTGTAGTGATTCACAAAGTCTCTAATTAGTCATGGACATTTAAAAACAGAAACCATTGAAAAAATAAATTTAAAAGATATATATATATATATATACATACAATTAAAGCGCATTTGATATAAATTATTTAAACATTAATTTTAATTAAAATATTGATAAAAATAATAATTACTTTCACTTGCCTTTTAAATAAAAAATTGTGACCCCATTCAATGGGGTTTTGGGACATTTTGGAAATGCCAGCTATGATCAGCATAAAGCTAAAGGCCCAGATTGGAAATGTGCCTGGCTTTAGAGTTCAAGCCATTGTGGAAGAATATTGTGCTTAATAGGGAGTCCGAGCCAGTGAGAGATTAGACATGCAAGCCTGTTAAAGCCCCAAGTAATTCTTCCTTTAAGAGGCCTCTTAAAACGAATTTATTTGACCCTGTTTTTGGTCACTGTTTCTTAATACCGCCTTGTGTCTGAACATCAAATTTTATTTGAAATTGTTCTGTGAAGTATGTTGCAGCATTTTACTGCACTAGGGTGCAATAAGCTGGTCTTGTTGTTGCCTGGGATATTTGGAACTGGAGATCAATATCGGAATAATGTATCGGTTATTTAGGACTGACGTAAGGAAAACCTACTTCGTTAAAAAGAATATTACCGTTTGGAATTTTCTATCTTACTGGGTATATCATGAGAGAGGTCAATAAAATTTTGGATTTTGAAAGGGGAATCAAAGAATAAAGGAATATTAAGGGAAGGTTAATTGGAGTTAGCAATCTGGCATGATATGACTGAACGATGGAATAGACTCTGAGATTTAACAAACTTTTCTTGCACCTAATTCCCATGATCTGCTTTGAAATTGACAAGTCATCTATTGGTGCTATTACTCTAAAGGGTGCAGAAATTTCCAAAAAATAATTGGTGATCATATATGTTTCAATTAACTAAAAATTCTAGACGAAGGGGACTATTTGAATGTTTAAGTGCAAAGTGGTTTTACAGTATCAAAGGATAATTAGTGATGGGTAGTGAAAGCAAACTTTGATGCTAGAATTTATCATGTTAGAGAGAGGAGAGGCTGTGGCATGGATTTCTAATTTCAGTCAGGGCCTTGGAACCAAGTGAAGAACATCCACTTTTCCGCACTGAGGGAAAGAGATGTCAGGAAGCTTTGATATCTACAGAGGACCCTTGGGCCTCACAAGCTCTATGTCAGACATATGCAACAACAGCAGTAACAGTGGCAAACATGTTACCCACTACTCATTTAATACGTGGAAGTGTCGAACATGAGCAGTAGGCATAACACTAAGATACAAAGAAATGCAGTAGTCTTCACTTCTGGTAGCAAAACTATCTTTAGATATAACTATTATCCAATGGTGATAAGTTAATAATTTCCTCCAGAACAAAATTTATTCCGAAATAAAGAAAAATACGTTTTAAATAAACGTGATGTCTTCAAAAAGTTTATTTTCAATCATGATAAATAGCCACACCCAAACTTTGAAATTATATTTTGTATCATCAGATTTAATAAACATCACAATGTCAAAATTATCTTGCAATAATTTGTTACTAAAATGCTGTATTTGCTTGCAAAATTCATTAACAGATAATAATTACTTACGATATTTATCGATAGATTTGTAATGAACCTCCCGCCATTAATGTAAGCGCACACTGTTGGGTTTCACTATGAGGAATTTGTATTTGTTTCACTATTGGAACAGTAGGCCTTCCAACATTGTAAATGGTAATCATTAACAAAAACCTACCAACATGAAGAGTTCTCAATGCCTGGAAAGCCTTCTGTTTATAATATGTCAGGAAGGAAGGAAAAATCATTGCTAGGAACATGGCTATTTGTTGTTACATTGGAGAAAAAAAATGATTAAACAATTAACAAATCAATAAACATAGCACAGAAAAAAAGAACATCATCTCTTCCCTCCCATTTTTTCTATGTAGATTAACACCTGTCAGTATTATATCGGCCAGGACTTTACTCTTTAGTTACAAATGCAATTGCTTATGCAACAGATATGATGTAGGTACTTCCTTCTCAAATGCTGATGATTAACTTTGTTGAGTGATATGTTAATTAGTTAGTCTCCAAACTCCACATTTTCTACAGCCATCATAGACAATTATGAACGTCTTATGTGTATAAAATCATGAGAGAAATAGATCGGGTAGATGCACAGAATCTCTTGCCCAAAGTAGGGGAATCGAGGACCAGAAGACATAGGTTCAAGGTGAAGGGGAAAAGATTTAATAGGAATCTGAGGGGTAACATTTTCACACAAAGGGTGGTAGGTGTATGGAACAAGCTGCCAGAGGAGGTAGTTGAGGCTGGGATTATCCCAACGTTTAAGAAACAGTTAGACGGGTACATGGACAGGACCTTCCACCGTCCGGTGCGGCCTGGAACGTGGCAAATTCAACAGCCTGACCGCGGGAGAAGACGGCAGGGGAAGAGGAAAAGACATTTTGGCCTTCCATCACAGTGAGCTGGTGACTGGAGGAGACTTACTGTGATGGATGTTTCTTTTTGTTTCTTTTTGTTTGGTGTTGGTTTATGATTGTGTGTGTTATTGCTTATTTGTATTGCTCTTACTGTTGGAGTGTGGGTAATCTTTCATTTCACTGCACATTTATGTGTATGTGACAAATAAACTTGACTATTGACTATTGATAAACTTGACTATTGAAGTTTGGGAAATGGAGCAAGCGCAGGCAGGTTGGACTAGTGAAGCTGGGACATCATGACCGGTGTGAGCAAATTGGACTGAAGGGCCTGTTTCCACACTGTATCACTCTATGATTATGACTCTGATATAAAAGGTCGTAAAATCACCAGTGAAAGCTATATAAAGTTACAAATTACTGCATAAGGAAAAGCTGATGGTATCAGGGCCATCCAATAAGACTATTTGAAGCATCTCCAGATGGAGGTGAACTCTATATTATGACAATGTTCTTCATCAAACTGAGTCACATTCAATTGCATTGTGTTTTCTTCCATTAAGGTAGCTTTATTAGCACAGCATATCAAAGCTATGGGAAACTCACAATGACCCACTTTAGGCCCCAGATTGACTTCATGCTAAACTGGAATAAAGCTTCCACAATTAACTTCCAAAAGAAAAACTCTGGGAAATACATTGGTGTGAACAAAAATTGTGGCTTGACCTTGCAGCCTTTGAATATTCATTGCCTAGAAGAACCAGCAAGAAAATATATTTGAGAGAAACCCCTACCTAATATTCCAGCAGAATATTAATGCTTAAAGAAGAAGAGAAAAAGTTTGGGAATTGGTGGAAAATATCGAATAGATCTATATGTGGTTGACATTGAGGACCAGTTGACTATAGAAATTATTTTCAATAGAGATTCCCCTTTAGCACTAGTTTTATCTTACTCTATTCAAGCTATTTAGTATCTCGTATCCTGTGGAAAGATTTTCATAAGAAATGAAGCACAAGGTCAACCATTTTCTATATTAGATCAGCAGAATGCTTAAACCACCAAATGCATGGAACAAATCTGGAACTTAAAGTAATATTATGGAAGATTTAGTTTAGGAGTGGTGACCTTCAAAGGTATGTTTACCTACCAGAACATCATGACCCACTTCCTAATTTTCTAAAATAAATGATAGGAGAAAAGGTCCACTGTAATCTGAAAATTGAAGTTTTAGAGTATTTCCTTTTCGTTTAGCTGGTTCATTCCTTAGCTAAAGTTGGTGGTGGTTCAACTTAATTATGAAGACATAGTGACTAATTGGGAAGTCCCTTTTTTTTGCACGGGAGTCCTAATTTTAAAGCTTTGCTACATCAGTTCAGGACACTGGCGAGACCATACAAGTATGGTGTACACATTTGGTCTCAATATGCTAGGAGGAATAATCATGCCTTGGAAGCAGCTCAGACAATTTTCACTGGATTGATTTGTGGAATGAACAGTTATCTTGTAAATAATGTTTGAGCAGTTATGTAGAAACAAGGAACTGCAGACGCTGGCTGACAAGAGCTGGAGTATCTCAGTGGGTCAGGCAGCATCTCTGGAGAACATGGAACATGAAGGGTCCCGACCCGAAACGTTATCCATCCATGTTCTCCAGGGATGCTGCCTGACCCACTGAGTTACCTTAGCACTTGCACTTTGTGTCTTTTTTTGAGCAGTTGCGCCTTCAGGCATTGGAATATTGAAGAATGAATGGTAATCTTATTGAAACATAGAGGATTCTGGGTATGATCGGTAGGATAGGTGCTGAGAGGATGTTTTCCCTCAGAGGGGCATCTAGAACCAGGGGGCATAGTTTTGGAATAGGGGGGTCACTTATTTAAGGACCAAAGGAGGAACTTGTCTTAGAGATTGTGAATCTATAGAATCCACTATCCCTGAGACCTGTGATGACTGAATCATTGAATGTCAACAGGGCTGAGATGGACAGATTGTGGGTTTTAAGCAGAGTCAAATGTTAATCATGAGATCAATCATGAAAGTAGAATTGAGACCATAATCAGATCAGCCACACAGCTATGTATAATAGAACATGACCAAGAGGCTGTACTGCCTTCTATTTCCTACGCTTTTATATTCATAGAAACATAGAAACATAGAAAATAGGTGCAGGAGTAGGCCATTCGGCCCTTCGAGCCTGCACCACCATTCAATATGATCATGGCTGATCATCCAGCTCAGTAGCCTGTACCAGCCTTCTCTCCATACCCCCTGATCCCTTTAGCAAAAAGGGCCACATCTAACTCCCTCTTAAATATAGCCAATGAACTGGCCTCAACTATAATTTTTTTTTTTTTATAAAATTTTTTATTGTCAATCCTCAGCCAGTTCACACAGACAGAAAATCGAAATACCGTTTCCCACAATCCCGAGGAACAAAGTGCATAAAACAAAAGGCACAGCAAACAACAATCAACATAAAACATAAAATATAAAATATAGTCACTTCAAATTTTTTTTAAAAAAGTGTCTGGTGCTGGATGTGCGTGTGTGTGGGGTGTTAAAGTCCAGGTCCCATAGGGGCAGGGGAGAGAGGAGGAAGGGAGGGGAGAGAGTTCAGCATCCTGACAGCCTGGTGGAAAAAACTGTTCTTTAGTCGGGTGGTGCTTGACCTCAGGCTGCGAAACCTTCTCCCTGAAGGCAGGAGGGTGAAGAGGCTGTTGGAGGGGTGGAAGGGGTCACCCACAATGCTCAATGCTTTGCGGGTGAGGCGGGTGGTGTAAAGGACCAGGAGTGTTGGGAGTGAGGCGCCAGTGATCCTCTCAGCAGTGTTCACTATGCGCTGCAGGGTCTTACGGCTGGAGGCTGTGCAGCTTCCGAACCACACAGTGATGCAGCTGCTGAGGATGCTCTCGATGGCGCCTCGGTAAAAAGTGTACATGATGGGTGTGGGGGCTCCCGCTCTCTTCAGTTTGCGGAGGAAGTAGAGGCGCTGCTGGGCTTTCTTGGCGATGGACGTGATGTTGTTGCTCCAGGAGAGATCCTCGGTGATGTTCACCCCCAGAAATTTGGTGCTGCTCACCTGCTCCACAGCAGCACCATTGATGGTCAGTGGGTGGGGGTGTTGGGTGTGCGTTCTCCTGAAGTCGACAACAATCTCCTTTGTTTTCTCCACATTCAGGAAGAGATTGTTGTCTGTGCACCACGCGGCCAGCTGGTCCACCTCCTTCCTGTAGTGGGTCTCGTCGTTGTTGCTGATGAGACCCACCACTGTTGTGTCATCCGCAAACTTGACGAAGTGGTTGGAGCTGTAGGTGGGTGTGCAGTCGTGGGTCAGCAAGGTGGCAATTCTTCTGTGGCAGAGAATTCCACAGACTCACCACTCTCTGTGTGAAGAAATGTTTTCTCATCTCGGTCCTAAAAGACTTCCCCCTTATCCTTAAGCTGTGACCCCTGGTTCTGGACTCCCCCAACATCGGGAACAATCTTCCCGCAACTAGCCTCTCCAACCCCTTAAGAATTTTATATGTTTCTATAAGATCCCCCCTCAGTCTTCTAAATTCCAGCGAGTACAAGCCCAGTCTATCCAGTCTTTCCTCATATGAAAGTCCCGCCATCCCAGGGATCAATCTGGTGAACCTTCTCTGTACTCCCTCTAAGGCAAGAACGTCTTTCCTCAGGTTAGGAGACCAAAACTGCACACAATACTCCAGGTGCGGTCTCACCAAGGCCCAGTACAACTGCAGCAGAACCTCCCTGCTCCTAAACTCAAATCCTCTTGCTATGAATGCCAACATACCATTCGCATTCTTCACTGCCTGCTGCACCTGCATGCTTGCTTTCAATTCGTAAATTATTTTCACTCTAGCTGATGAAAATGCTCCATTTTCTGAAGGTTCGTGGCTCGTTTATTGTTCCAACACGTTCACACCACACTCGATCCCAGTTCATCACTCACCATTCCCGGGAAAGGTGGGCAACGTGAGTGTGGGCAGCACTGTGCAATAGTGATTTGAGAGATTTTACTATAAACCAACATTAATTCACCACAGCAAGGGTCTCGGGTAGAATTTGGTAAACACTAGGTTGCGACGCATTGAATGTATGTACAGCCTCCGAGAATGTCAGTAGAATTTTTGCACAGTTCCTGTTTTCAATACATTCTTTTACTCTGAATAAAGTGTATTTTTTTTAAACCCAGTGCACAAGAAGAGAACTCTGCAGTGACATAGTCAGTAATTTTCTTTCCGTGGGTGGGAAGCAGGTGACCTTTGCTGATTACCTCATTGAAAGTCAAACCAGGGACATGGAAACGCCATTTTGAAAATTACAAAACAAACCATTTTTGCAGTTCAGTGTATTAGAAAACGGTCTTCTGATTCCATCCAATTTTGTTAAAGCAGCTGATGTACATGTTGGAAATTATATGCTGTGATAGGGAATATGTTGGATGGAACATGTTTCATTTACCCATTTCTACATACCTATAGCTCCTATTGATGGAAACAATAACAATGTTTATTTATTTAATGATTGTCACCCATCAGATAATAATGCAGCTTTTATACTATCCAGCTTTAAAATGTTACTTTTCAGTAAAATTCACACCAGCTGATTTCAGAGGAGAGCAGGGTTGAGAGATATACATCACTAATCATGAATTAATCATAATTGAAAATTTATTTCTGTTAATTCTGTCAATTTGCATATTTTTGAGGCAGCCTCAAAAGTTCATTCATCTTTTAGAACAAAGAACATTAATAAGCATAAACTCCAATAAACATCGAACTTTATCTTGCACTAAATGTTGTACCCTTTATCATTCATCTGCACAATGCTGACAGCTTGATTGGAATCATATATAGTCTTCTCTTTAACTGGATAGCATGCAACAACAGCTTTTCACTATTCCTCAATACATGTGACAATAATGAAATAAACTAAACTATATTTTGGAAGATTATGAATGAACCAGTATTGGAACTTATCAAAGTACACAATCTAACCAGTAAATATGGTGGTGAATCTGTGGAAATCATTACCACAAAAGGCAGTGGAGGCCAAGTCAATGGATATTTTAAAGGTGGACATTGATAGATTCTTGATTAGTAAGGGTGAAAGGGTTTTTTGGGAGAAGACAGGAGAATGGGGTTGAGAGGGAAAGACAGATCATCCATCATTGAATGACATAGGGTCGAATGGTCTCATTCTGCTCCTATCACTTATGAAATCATAATGGAGACACAAGAGAATGCAGATGCTGGAATCTGGAGCAACAAACAATCTCCAGGAGGAACTCAATGGATCAAGCAACATTAGCTCGAGTTACTTAGTTCTTCCATCAGATTGTTTTTCTAACCAGAAAATAGTTAGAGGCAAGTCATCTTTGATCTCAAGGATAAGTAGAAAAATGATTAAGTACCATTTGATGTCATTTTAATAATTTAAAGTTAAGTTAGTCAATGGATGGATTAACACTATTTTTTTTGCTTTCAGAAATAAACTATTCAGAAAAAAATGTGAACATGAATATGAAAAACACTGCATGGCCTCCTTTACATTCATAATGTCATTCGCTTTACACACAAACAGTATAATCAAGTCTATTCTTTTGTAGTGTTGGCACATTCTATATACAGTGCACCTTTAACATTCATGTGGCCTCTTAGAGAGGCTATTACACAGCACAGTCCCAAGAGCACCTCACACCTGATGACCATTCTTATGCATCGGTTGACTCTGGCCCCCAGGACCAGCTCAGATCAGTCACAGATGCTGATCAATCTGTGAACAGACCTTGGAGCCAAGCAGAAGACAGTGGCATTGTCGATGTAAAGGGAGGCTTTGATGTGAGTGCTTCCACTGCCTGGCATCGTCACCACTCTTGCCTGCGTCTTACCTGTTGGATTCAGCAAAGGGTTCCATGCAGCACACAAACAAGGCTGGGGAAAGAGGGTAACACTGCCTTACCTGACAGAGAAGCTACCTCTTTCCCACCCACAGATTGGACTGCACTACTAATGTCTGTTGAACGCTTGGAACCAATTTCTGATTCAATCTCCAACGCCCATTTTGAAGAGCATGTCCGTTGTGTATGTGCGCGATATCCCATGAAGGGCCTTTCCCTGGTCCAAATTGACCATGCAAGTGCCCACTTCCTGTCCCACACTTATCGCTGAGTAGCATAAGGCTGATTATTTTGAGTGATAATGTAAGAAATAGGAGCAGGAGTATGTTCTTTGCTCCAACACCCACAGCCTTCTCCACCACTTCTTAAGATCATGGCAAACCTGAACTTGGCATCAGCTCTACCAACAGCTTATCCCTATATCCCTCGAGTCTCCAAACTCAGCTTTAAATACATTTTTTAATCAATTTTATTTCAGAAAAAAATATAGCTCGATTGTTCTGATTCATGGCAGATTTGCATTTCACAATGTGCAAATATAATTAAGCAGAGACCTTGGAGGAGTTGATGAAGTCACCTGATTAACGGATTATCACCATGGCAACCTGGCCTCACTTTATCATAGATTTTTCCCTTGTCCATCTCTCTCTCTCTCCCGCACTCTCTTTGCAACTTAAAACTAACATGTTTGCTCTTGTTCACAAAGACTGACGAAGGGTCTTTGCCACTGACCCTGCCTGATTGTTGAGTCCATCAATCTGTTTTAATTTTCTATTAGTTACATCAGAAACATTACTGCAAGATACTGTTTTACAATAAAAAAACACAAAGTGCTGGAGTAACTCAGCAGCACAGGCAACATCCCGATCTGAAATACGAGACTGAAGAAGGGTCCTGACCTGAAGCATCACCAATCCATGTTTGCCAGAGATGCTGACTGACCCATTGAGTTACTCCAGCACTTTGTGTCTTTTTTTCACAAAGTGTCCTTGTTGTCTATAATATACTGAAGTCCACCATAAGCAGAACTTACTAAGAGTTTCTTGTCTTACAGCATTTACTAGAAAAGTGCCGGGATCAGTTTGCTGTAAGACAAGAAACTCTTTGTAAGTTCTGCTTATGGTGGACTTCAGTATATTATAGACAACAAGGACACTTTGTAAAACAAAGACACAAAGTGCTGGAGTAACTCAATGGGTCAGTCAGCATCTCTGGCAAACATGGATTGGTGATGCTTCAGGTCAGGACCCTTCTTCAGTCTCGTATTTCAGATCGGGATGTTGCCTGTGCTGCTGAGTTACTCCAGCACCTTGTGTTTTTTTATTGTGAAATAAAACCTTGGTCCATAGGGGAAAAAAATGCTTCATTGGCAATTGAATGCTTGGATCAACAGAAAATCTATGACCTAAAGTACAACTGGTGCGTGGAGGAAGCGCAAGTGGATCAGCAACTTGCTGATAATCATGGGATATTCAGATTCTTACAGTGGTCAAGGTCAGGAAAGGCCATAACAGCATAGGGCTCACCCTGCCCAGAGCCAAGAACTACGGTGATCTCAGCAAGGAAAGAGTTGAAGCCAGCAAAGATTTTTTTAAAGTGGCAGACAGAATGGAAGTGAAAAAGACCAATGCCAGCTGATAAGCCACAAGGCTTTGAGACAGATGGTATTCCTGAAGAAGTTCTTAAACTTGATAGAGAGGGACTTCAGTCACAACTTTATCTTTCATGTTGGAGAAAAAATGAATGTGCCAGGGCACATCAGAGTCTGCATAATTGTTAATACACTCAAGAAAGGAGATAAATCCAAATGCGGTAGTTATATAGACCATAAAACAGTACAGCACAGGAACAGGCCCTTCAGCCCACCATCTCTATGCCAACCATGATGCCAATCTAAACTAATCCCATCTGCCTCAACATGGTCTGTATCACTTTCAAGCAAAAACACAAAGTACTGGAGGAACTCCATGGGTCGGGAGGCATCTGTGACGGGAATGGGCAGACATTTCGGGTAGGGACCCTTCTTCAGACTGATTGGAGTAGGGGGGATGAAAGCAGGAAAAGAGAGGTGACGAGGAGACAGAGGTTGTTAAGTGATAGGTGGATACAGGTGAGGGGGGAGATGATAGGCAGATGGGTGGAATAAGTGACTCAGGCTGGAAGTGAAAAGGAGACAAAAGGGAAGTTGGATAATGAGGGAAGAGGAGTCAAATATAAAGCTAGAAGATGGCATACAGGTGGAAGCAGATTGGGGGGGAGGCGGGGAAAGACAGAGGATGAAAGTGAAATGGGTTAGGTGCACTCTGTACACCAAGGCCTGATGGATTTCCCAGTCTCTGACCATTTTAACTCCCCTTCCCCATTACCATTATCTAACGTTGGCCACCTCCATTTCCAGAGTGAGGCCACACACAAACTGGTGGGACAACCAGTTCCAACCATATTCCACTTGGCTAGCTTACAACCCAACACCATGAACATTGAGATCTCCAATATCCCCCCCACCTACCCTTCCTCGTTTTACTTTAGACTTTACTTTAGACGTTGGAGATGCAGATTGGAAACAGTCATAAAAATAAACTCTTTTGTAGTATTTATTAACAACTAGACACAGTATACATAATGTACATAGTTTTGTATGGTTTAGTTTAGAGTTACAGCGCAGAAACAGGCCCTTTGGCCACTGGTGCCGGCAAGTGGGAGCGCATTTATTAAAGTTTATAAAGTTAATTATTTCTAAACTATAACAAAACTTGATAGAACACACCGCAGGTGAATGGTGAGTAAGGTTCCCCTAAAATTGTTGCGCTATCGTGTACCGTTTTGGTTGTAATTCGGGAACATACATGCATATATACATATGCAAGATGAGAGTTTTAATAATATTTAGATACACAGAGAGATATAGCATGGGTAGCTATAAAAAATGTACATTTCTGACTATGGGAAAATATCTTCCTGACTGTTGTCAGTCATGGTACCCTCACAGAACCTGGGTTTTGTCTGCATTACGTACAACAGAGATCCCAACACTGGTTTTTGCAGAATGCAACTTGTCACAGACCTCCGATCAGAAAACACTTCCGTACCACTAACCTCTGTCTTCTGACTAAACCAATTTTGGATCCAATGAAGCAAATCATTGTGGATCCCATGTGACTTAATCTTCTGGACCAGCCTGCAATGGGGGATCGTTCAAATATTTAATAAAGACAATGTGGACGGCATCCATTGAATGGAGCTAATGTACAGGACAAGATGATTGTTGTTCAAACTGAATTTACCTGCACTCTGGGGCAAGGTCACCTTAACTTCAATCATGGAGTGCTGTGCACAGACAGTGCTGCCTCAGTGCACATTTGGGGACCTCAGAATGTACTGAAGCAAATTGCATTCACACAAAGTGATAGGGAGTGTGCTACAAAAAAAATATTTTCCCCTAGTACCCACCTAACTTACTCACCTGAGAGAGCTGAGATGATGGCAGGCATAAGTTATTGCCATATCCAAAAGATAGCAGCTCTGTGTAGGAAGGAACTGCAGATGCTGGTTTAAACTGAAGATGGACACAAAGTGCTGGAGTAACTGAGCAGGACAGGCAGCATCTCTGGAGAGAAGGAATGGGTGATGTTTTGGGTCGAGACCCTTTTTCAGACTCTAACAGTGCAGTACTTCCTGAAACATCAGCCTAGATTTTTACGCTTACATCTCTGGAATGTATTGTGAACCCAGATGTTTATAGCACATTAATACCGATATACTAAACAAGCCACAACTATATGTAAACATGTCATCCGATTTTATGCATACCATGTTCATCGTATCAGTTAGTCCCCACAACATTTCTTTTAGGTGATGCCATATCTTGATATCATCAAGTCTGACAATGACTGAAACGTATCCACTTAAGGAGACTCTGCCAACAGTTACTGTTTAGATGTAACTGCTTGACATTTGGCTTAATCTTTTAGTTTCCAGTAATCAATCAGAAATCAATGAGCATTTTTGTCACACCCAACTATTGATATGAACCCAATAAAAAGAGAAGATGCTGGAAGCATTCTGCAAGTCAGGCAGTAACCATTCAAAGAGAAACAAATGTAATGATTCGGGTTAAACACACTTCATCTGAACTGGGAAAGGGAGATAATAAGTTAGTTTTATGGTGCAAAAGGGATGGGGTGGGGAAGAAAGAACAAATCAATGCATGGGGATAAACGTATCTGATAGAGTGTGGCTAGGATTGCCATAGAGTTAAAAGATGTGCCTGATATAATTTGATTACTGGGTTAATGAGGGAAGTTAGTGAGAGAGAATACAAACAAAGAAATGTAAAAGTTGCAAAGAGCTGTCGGAAATGCCCAGCCAGTCAGGCCATGATGGCATCAACAGCAAAACTAGCCAACAGCAGAACTGACCAGCTCTGCAGCAGGGTAACCCAAAGTTGTAGAATTTGACATTCAGTCTAGAAAGCTGCAACATAGTAGTGAGATGGTGTTCCTCATGCTCGCATTGGGTTTTGTTATAGCAGTGCAGGAAGCAACAGAAAGATAGGTTAGAATGGATGTAGTTTTGGGGAATTTAAGTGACAAACTCAGGATCGGCTCTGCAGACTGGAACAGGTGCTCTGCAAAGCAGTCACACAGTCTGCATTTTCTTACTCCATTGTAGAGGGGACCACATTGTTAGCATTGTATGTAGCACATTGGACTGGAAGAATATCAGATTGGAAACGTGTAAATGAATTATTGTTTCATCTGGAAGGACTGTTTGGGTCCCTGGTTGGTAGCAGTGAAAGCTAAAAGGGATAGGTGATGCCAGAGGGTGGTACAGTAGCCACTTTATGCAAAAGCAGTTTGCCTGCTACACATTTTGAACATTAGATATGGATCTATATTGTTTCGATGTAACCCCATATGATTTCAAATATCAATAAGATAGACACAAAGTGCTGGAACACTTGACACTTGGCATGCATACGGGGTGCTTGTTGGTCAGCGTGGACTCGGTAGGCCGAAGGGTGTGTCTCCAAGCTGCTTCTCTAAAACTCTGGAACCAGCTCTTTCTCAATGAAATGGTTTCAATTTTCAGCCATTTCTCACAAATCTCCATCTTAATGAAATGTTTTGCTTGCAAAGCCTATTTTCACCTTCCCTGCTTCTTTTAAAATAATATATGAACTTTGACATAGGAGTGACATTTTAACATGGTTGTAATCTAAGTAAAAGCAGAACATTACCATTTCACCTTACATAAATGAGGAAAACAAGATCATATAACTCCAATAAAAATAAAACGTCATGAAATGATTCACATGATAATTCCTGTGTTTGAGTCGAAGGTTCAAATCTCTGGTGGTAGCTAATCTTAAGGCAGCAATGCAACAACTGAGGATAGAGTCAACTAGGAGTACTATTTCAAAGCACACTTGTGAAGAAATTCAAGTTGAATTATACCCTCCTCCATGGTAAAATAGCCTGCTGCATCTTGCTCTTTAGCTTATGCATGACAAATAGTCAAAATATCAATGCTTATTTTATTTTGTTTAGAGATACGGTGCAGAAACAGGCCCACCGAGTCTGCACCAACCAGCGATCCCCATACACTAGCACTATCCAACACACTGGGGAAAATATACAAATTTTACCGAAGCCAATTAACCTACAAAGCTACACATCTTTGGAAAATGGGAGGGAACCAGAGCACCCAGAGAAAACCCACACGGTACAGGTCGAAAGTACAAACTCCATACATTCAGCATCTGTTGTCAGGATCGAACTCGAGTCCCTGGCGCTGTAAGGCATCAACTCTACCGCTGCACCATGGTTGACAGATCATTATTCGCAGTATCATAGGATCAAACTCCCCGGAACTACTTCATGCCATCACAGCTTATCCACCCATGAACATTGTCATCAAGACCACACGACCGTCATGCATCAACAAACCACCCGTGACAGAAACAACTATTCAGAAGTATTTATTCACAAAATGCTGGAGTAACTCAGCAGGTCAGGCAGCATCTCAGGAGAGAAGGAATGGGTGACGTTTCGGGTCAAGACTCTTCCTCAGACTGATGTCAGGGGGGCGGGTCAAAGGAAGGATATAGGTGGAGACAGGAAGATAGAGGGAGAACTGGGAAGGGGAGTGGGGGGAAGAGAGGGACAGAGGAACTATCTAAAGTTGGAGAAGTCGATGTTCATACCACTGGGCTGCAAGCTGCCCAAGCGAAATATGAGGTGCTGTTTCTCCAATTTCCGGTGGGCCTCACTATGGCACTGGAGGAAGCCCATGACAGAAAGGTCAGACTGGGAGTGGGAGGGGGAGTTGAAGTGCTCAGCCACCTCAATCTATTGTATAACCTCATCTATTGCATCCGCTGCTCTAGATGTCAACTTCTTTACATTGGCGAAACCAAACGCAGGCTCGGCGATCGTTTCGATCAACACCTTCGCTCAGTCCGTCTTAACCAACCTGATCTCTGGTGGCTGAGCACTTCAACTCCCCCTCCCACTCCCAGTCTGACCTTTCTGTCATGGGCCTCCTCCAGTGCCATAGTGAGGCCCACCGGAAATTGGAGGAACAGCACCTCATATTTCGCTTGGGCAGCTTGCAGCCCAGCGGTATGAACATTGACTTCTCCAACTTTACATAGTTCCTCTGTCCCTCTCTCCCCCCCCCTCCCCTTCCCAGTTCTCCCTCTAACTTCCTGTCTCCACCTATATCCTTCCTTTGTCCCGCCCCCTCCCCTGACATCAGTCTGAAGAAGGGTCTCGACCCGAAACGTCACCCATTCCTTCTCTCCTGAGATGCTGCCTGACCCGCTGAATTACTCCAGCATTTTGTGAATAAATACCTTCGATTTGTACCAGCATCTGCAGTTATTTTCTTACATTATTCAGAAGTAGGTCATTCACCAACTGTTGTGACATTCAGAAGAGAATGACTCAGCTCAACTTGATGATTTGGTTGAATTAACTTGTACAAAACAAGAGGAAGCTAATACATATTTCAATCTGAAGCATGCAAATATTCATCTTCCTTGAAAGGTGCACATCTAAAATATCTTCTCTCTTTTCAGATGACAAACCGTTAACACATATTTCCACCAACCTCTGTTTCATAATTGTAAGAATTAAGTCAAATGTACAGAACAGGCAGACAGATATCCTGATCCCTAAAGTATTGGATGTGTAAGTTGAAAATGTATACAATCCACTTAGCATTCCTAAAATATAATCTTGTAGTTTGCACAATACACATATGCAATGTGCATGGCTCATTACATATACAATGATATGTAATGTAATTAGGAGGCATGATCAGCACACAATCAACACAGGAATTATTAAGGAGACTGCCATTTTTAATAAAGATACACAGCAGCAAATCTTCACATTGGATTATTTCCAATGATTTGGCGTTGTTGGACAGAAAAAATACTGACGTTTTTTTCATCCCTCCTCATGTTACATAAAGACTAGTCGGCATTATTATTTTGGACAACCATAGTTGATGCATCTAAGTTACAATATTATCTGTACTTATGCGTCGACATATGTTTGTGGACTGAAGAGTGATAAATGTACAAGAAAGAAACCATCTCCAAAAGCATGGAGGGTTTTGTGACCATCAGCAGAATCTTTGGCAAAGCAAAATGATATCATGTGGAGAAGGTAGTACAGGACCTGCCCATAAAACTGGAGGAATTTTTTTAATAGTCAACTAAGCCATGCCCTAGCATAGCTATCAAAGTTTTCACGCACAGAAACATTCAAATATTATTAAAATGTATCTAAACTATTAAAAATTGAAATGTATGAAATACACAAATAAAATGCTTAAAACATTTAAATAATCTAATCTATAAATCCTAACACTAGCACCTTGTATGCTTCCTCCTATGAAATAAATGGAGAATCGCTTCCCGAGGGAAAGAGAACTTGGTGCGAGTTGTTCATGCAGATTTCTCTCCATCAATAATAAATCAGCACCACTGAGTGTTCCCAGATGGCACTCCATGAGAAGGGCATTCTTGAAAACCTGATAGCAACTTTGGAAATTCGTATTTGTAGGAATCCCAATGTTCTGTCGATTACACAAGACATTCTTGACACTTTGGAAATTAGACAAATTCTTAATGGTATTTGCAGTAGTTAAGCTCTTTTAATTTCAACTGCATGATGAAATCTGCCAGTGTTGTCAATGCTTCAGAGAAGAAGCTGCCAATGTCCCCTTTTCTTTCCAATAGTAGTTCCAGCAGAGGGAAATCTCTTTCAATATCAGTCAAGACCAAAACGAGGGCAAATCCCGGTCACTTCTAATCTTCAGCCTGTAAGCAGGCTACTAGAATATTCGCTTATCAATGTAGAAATGCATCCCTGGTTGCCTGGTTGGTATACATGCAGTACAGTATGGCCACAAGGTCTGCTATGTTCCTGAAATTCATTAAACTCAAGGATATGCGCCTCTCCCCTTTTTCCAGCTTTAATCTCACCATATCCCCCCCCCCCCCCCCCCCCCCACACACATCATTCTAAAGAAAGGTCACAACCCAAAACATCACGTATTCATGTTCTCCAAAGTTGTTTGGCATGGAGGAGTGTGGGGCATGGAGGAGTGGGGGGGGGGGGGGAGGGAGATGGTGAGAATAAAGCTGGAAAAAGGGGAGAGGCTGGGTAAAGCGTGGCAAAGCAATTGGTCGATATAGGCGAGGGGGGGGGGGTTTGATAAGCAGATGGTTGGAACCACGACCAGAGAGAAGAACAGAAGATGTGATTTAAGTTTAGGTTGCCTGACCTGCTGAGTTACCCCAGCACAATGTGTCCATTTTGGAGGGCACTGGGGCTAACAGTACAGTGCAGCCTCATAGAAGTATTCACCCACTCATTACCAGTTCTTAACCAGACTGCCCTCTGCTGGCAGAATATGAGATACATTAATTTTGCCCATAGCTCCTTAGGTTTCTCAGGGTTCCGAGCTGCTATTAATGTCCTGAGGAAAGATACAGAAATTATGATTAGTTTGCAAATGCAACACACTAGCTAATAATATTCTTGTCTCTGGGTACCTTCCAGTAAGTGCTCAGAGCTACACTTCATGCATCCTCTGTGAACAAGATCTCCGATTATTATGGTGTAGACACAAGGAAGTGCAGGTGCTGGTTTACAAAAAAAGACATAAAGTATTGGAGTAATTCAGAGGGTCAGGCAGCAACTCTGGTGGACATGGGTAGGTGTCATTTTAGGTTGGGTGCCTTCTTCAGTCTGAAGAAGGTGGCCTGACCCGAAAGGTTGCTTTTCCATGTCCTCCAGAGATGAAGATATGTCCAATGGTTCAATGGTTATCATGGTGGATGGAAGTTCAGAGAAGATTTAAGGCAGAGGATACCATTCAGCCTATGGTGTCTGTGTCGGTCAAAAATAACTATCCAACCTAATCTCACCTTTCACCACTTAGTCCTTAACCCTGCAGGCTCTTAATGTACTGTTTAGCATACTGTTTAACATACTGTTTAATGCACTGTTTAACGTACTGTTTAACATACTGTTTAACGCACTGTTTAACGTATTGTTTAACGCACTGTTTAATCTGATGAGGTTTTCTGCCTCCAACACTTTCAGGCACTGTCAAGGTAATCCAGCATTGTCAAGGCAATCAGTGAAAAAGATTACAGTTCAGTCAATGCCAGTCCATTGGTAACTGCTCATTTTTACTGTGCTGCCATTTCTAGGACCTGAAACCTATTTAGATTTGTGTGGCTTCTTGTCATGTCCTTGACATTAAAATGAAAGAATTTAGCAGAAAATAAATTACTATTGAAGCGTAGCCATGATTTTTATAAAGGCTAAATGTACACAGCAAGACAACATAAACAACAAAATTTGGTGAATGGACAGTTAATCTTTACTGTTTGTTAGTTTTGAGTGAGGAAATATTGGCCAGAGTATTAACAGAACTGGTGCTCTTCCTCAAATGTTGTCAAGTATGTGTGTTGTCTGCGTTCATCTGAACAGGTAGGTTTTCACTTTCATTTGAAAAATAACCCATCCACCAATGTACAAATATATATTTCTAAAATTGGAATTGTCGCCCCCAACGCGTAAGTTCATGTTAAAATTGTGATTTAATCATCAGCCTTGCCCCTTCGAGGAAAGAATACCACCAACAGGACCAGACTTTTGGAGAAATAAGGAAAATAAACGTTGAAGGTAATTCATAGAAACATAAAAACATAGAAAATAGGTGCCATTCAGCCTTTCGAGCCAGCATCGCCATTCAATATGATCATGGCTGATCATCCAAAATCAGTACCCCGTTCCTGCTTTCTCCCCATATCCCTTGATTTCATTAGTCCTAAGAGCTATATCTAACTCTCTCTTAAATTCATAGGAAGGAAGTGCAGATGCTGGTTTACACCGAAGATAGACACAAAATGCTGGAGTAACTTAGCAGGATAGGAAACATCTCTGGGGAGAAGGAATGGGTGACCTTTCGGGTCGAGACCTTTCTTCAGACTGAGGTAATTCAGCAAGCCAGGCAGCATCTGTGGAAAAATAATGGAGTTAACTGTTCAGGTTGCTGATATTTCCTCAGACTTTTAGCCCAGCCTGGTCCAATGATGTCATTTGTCACCTTACAGACATAGAGTCATAGAGCATGGAAACAGGCACTTTCACCAACTCTGCCTTTGCTGATTAAGTTGGGCAACTTGAGGCAACTGGGCAGATTCCATTTGCCAGCATTTGACCCATATCCCTCTAAACTCTTTTTATCCATATATCTGTCCAAATCCCTTTTAATAGTCGTAATTGTATCCATTTCTACAGTTTCCTCTGGCATCTCATTCCAGATGGGGACTACCCTTTGAGTGAAAACGTTGCCCCTGAGGTCCCTCATATATCTCTCCCCTCCCATATTAAGCCTGCCCACTCTAGTTTTAGAATCCTCTGCCCTCGGAAAAAAGACCTTATCCATGCCCTTCATGATTTTGCATATTTCAATAAGGTCACCACTCAACCCTCCAAAGTAAAAAGTTCCCGCTTATCGAGACTCGACCTATAACTCTAGCCTGCAAGTCCTGGCAATATCCAGGTGATGGACACAAAACGCTGGAGTAACTCAGCAGGACGGGCTACATCCCTGGAGAGAAGGAATGGGTGACATTTCGGGTCGAGACCCTTTTTCAGATTTGGGTGACGTTTCGGGTCGAGACCCTTCTTCAGACCAGGTGAATCCAGGTGAATCTCTTTCACACTCTTTACAATTTAATGACATCCTTCTTATAGGGGGGGCAACCGGTATACTGGGTGCACAAAACTCCATAGGTGGTTTCACCAGCAACTTGTACAGTTGTAGCATGACTTCCTCAACTGTTGTACTCAATACCCTTCCCAATGAACTAAATTGTCACCCAAATCATTCATTCCAATCACTGGCAACAATTGACCCAGCACTGATCTCAGGCACTCCCCTGGTCACAGGCTTCCAATCAGGCACACGTGAAAGAATACAGGCTGTCTTTTCATTCCCTTAACCTAAAACAATAGACAATAGACAATAGGTGCAGGAGTAGGCCATTCGGCCCTTCGAGCCAGCACCACCATTCAATATGATCATGGCTGATCATTCTCAATCAGTACCCCGTTCCTGACTTCTCCCCATACCCCCTGACTCCGCTATCCTTAAGAGCTCTATCTAGCTCAAGATAATCATAAAAGTATCACCAAGAACCATGAAAGGAAATATATGGAAGTCGCTAACAGCTCAAGTTAAAAAATTGTCTGATTAAAGTTCTCAAAATCACTAATCTTCTGACTATCTTTAAGCTTCAGTGCTTTGAATTGACACATTCTATTTTGGAGTTTTTAATTGCCACCTATGGCGATGGCAAATAGTTAGCCCATGTGTCCAAACAAGACTCTAATTCTGGGATAAATACATTCATTTTAAGTACATTGTTTCTAGGTTCTGCACCGGAAACAAAATCTTGCACAATTATCCTCCCAGGTTTTTTCATGATAGATTAGTTCAACAGTTTTGCTCTGAAATAACCTTTTGCAGTTAATAATGGATATGTCAGTGAACTGTATGATCCTAGTTATGTATCAAGCTGTGACAACGTAACAAGCACAAAAGAATTGCTCCAGGCTAAAGCTCCTATCAGTTACTACTATTTACTTCCAGCTTTCAGGATCAGCACACTTTTCCGGTTTATTTTCCATTCAAATACAATTTTGCACATCTTCTGAAAATAGGCATCCTCCTTTGTGTGATCATTCCTCGAGCTGGATACTCCATCTGGTGGCTAAGTTGGAAATGGGTACTGTTATAATTGCATGAGTCCCTGGAGCTGGAGTTGAAATTACAACTTTATTACTCAGAAATAATGTGACCCACGTTCCAAGCCTGGAGAAGGATGGGAGGGAGAGTTAAGTAAAGGCTAACAAAGGGCTAATGTCAACATAGGCCATTACACATTCCGCAGAGCTGTCCTAATGCTGGAGGCAACTGGGACTCTCGACTGGCTCGGACAGACCAGTGCCTCATCCATGATATTTCAAGAGAGAGTTAGATTTAGCTCTTAGGGTTAAGGGAATCAGGTGATATGGGGAAAAAGCCAGAAAAGGGTACTGATTTTGGATGATCAGCCATAATCATATTGAATGGTGTTGCTGGCTCGAAGGGCCGAATGGCCTACTCCTGCACCTATTTTCTATGTTTCTCTGTTTCTATGTCCAATTACATTAACATGGTTCCAAACACTGCTGACAAGTGAAAAATAACAGAACCTGTGAAGAAACTCCTGGTTTATCTACCAGTGTACACCAGGTCCAATTGTACATAAGACAAAGGAGCAGAATTAGGCCCTTTTGGCCCATGAAGCCAACTCTGCCATTCAATCATGGCTGATCTATCTCTCCCTTTCAACCGCATTCTCCTGCGTTCTCCCCGTAACCTTTGACTCCATTACTCAAGAACCCATCAATCTCTGCATTTGAAATACCCAATGACGGCCTTCACAGCTGTCTGTGTTAATGAAATCCACGGATTCACCACCCTCTGGCGAAAGAAACTCCTCCTTATCTCCTTTCTAAAGGAACGTCCTGGCTTCTCCAAATAACTTTTGATGCCCTTCCTAATCAACAACCTATTAATCTCCGCTTTAAAAAAATACCTAATGTCCATTGTATGAGAATGACTAAGGGATGCAACAACAAATTGACTGGGTTTCAAGTTCCCAACGCTGCTCTTGCATGTGCATGGTGGATGAAGATGATAGTTTCACTCCCTTTAGTGCTCATTCAATTAGGTGCCATTCACCCATGGCTGGACAATGGTGGACCTCAAACTGAGGCAGAGCCAACATCTGTCAGTGGGCTAAGCTTCAGTGAATAATGTCACCTTGCTGATGAAGAATACAGTAGATAGATGTCCGGACGATTCCAGAGGTACACGTGCTGTGGTAACACAAGTTATACACTTGCATGAAGTTATCACCTGGGTGGACGAGAAAACAATTATATTTGCATAATTCCTCCCTGGAGTAAGGGCAAGTTAAAATTCAATAAAGTAGAAACGAAGAAGTGATTAGCTTTCTGGCAACTACAACCAGTTTCTGTTATAACAGATCTTTTAACTCATAGCTCTGTAAACGCTCCTGTAATTTGATCTTTGGGAACTAGTTCCACGTCAGGAAAAAGAACGAGTGCAGGAAAATATTCGATTTCTTAAAAGGTATTGTTTTGCTGCTAATTAATTCCACCGCCCTAGAAACTCAGTCGCCATCTTCCCAGATTAGAACTTAACATCAGCCCTCATCTCCCAGCTATTTTCATGTTTGAACTAACAAAATTAGCAGTTGGTAATGCAGCATAATGATATTAATGGATGTCAACGCTTCACCTTGCCAGCTTCCAAGCCTCCCCAGCTGTGTGCCTCTTCATATGAAGCATTCTTTGGAAAGAGTACAAAAATATTAAGTAGAGAGAGTTTGCATAGATTTTTTAGGGAGCTACACAAAATCAAATTTAGGTTACATTTGTGATCAGTGCGCATCACTGATTGCATTGATGATCAACCATCACTATATTCTCTCAGTCTGTGGAAGGGTCTCAACCCGAAACGTCACCTATTCCTTTCCTCCAGAGATGATGCCTGCCCTACTGAGTTACTCCAGCATTTTGTGTCTATCTTCGGTGTAAATCAGCACCTGCAGTTCCTCAGCCTTCTTCTGAGGCTTATCCTCGTGGTTAAGGATGACTTGCTTTCACTTCAGTGCTATTGGTTCTGCTGAATGAGATTAAGGCAGGAGAATGGGGTTAGGAGGAGAGAGATAGATCAGCCATGATTAAATGATGGAGTAGACTTGTTGGGCCCAATGGCCTAATTCTGCTCCTATCACATTTGAACTCTGCTACAAGTGAGGCAGGAGATACTTAACAAGCAAGACAGGGGGGGTAGTTAGGTGGTGTGTTCTTTCTGCTGATTATGCTTGGATTCACTGTGCTTCCAACAAAGGGACTTGATGTTCTCATTGCCATCCCAAATGCCATTTTGAATGGTCATGGCTTTGAACCAGTATCCTGACTGGTGCAGCAATTCCAATGCACAGGAATGTAAGATGCTGCAGAGAGTCCAGGTTCAGGAGCAGCAGCTTCCCTACACTCATCAGGCGATTAAACACTGCAACCTCCAAATAGGCTCAGAACTGGAGACTTGGGACATTATTTTTGACTTTGCACTATTATTGTTGGTGTATTTGTGTGTGCGTGTGTGTGTGTGTGTGTGTGTGTGTGTGTGTGTGTGTGTGTGTGTGTGTGTACTGAACTTTTTTTGTTGTTAATTATGGATCTTGCAGAGTACTATTTACATATCTGTTGTGCTGCTGCAAATAAGAATTGCATTGTTCCATTTCATGGGCATATAACAATAAGACACTCTTGACTCCTGAGGGTAGTGGGCTCAGTCCAGTCTATCACAGGAACAGCTCTCCCCACCAGCAAAAGCATCTACACGAACTGCTGACTTAAGATGGTGGCATCTGTAATTAAGGATTCCCACCATCCAGACAGTGCCCTCTTCTTGCAACCTCTGGACAGGTAACACAGAAACCTGAAGTCACATGCCACCAGGTTCAGGGATGGCTTTCCTACAACCATCAGGTTCTTTGCATAACCCTAATCCTACCTCGGCAACATAACACTACGGACCACCTTTTGCATTACCAAGGACTTGTTTTTTAATTGTATTTTGCATCAATGCTTTGGGGGGGGGGTATTTTTGGCAATATTTTTTTTCTTTTCATTGTCTTGTAAAATGTAATTGCGAGTTATGTATAATTTATATTTTTGTGCATTTTTTGAACATTTTCAGGTCTGCAGATTTGAAGATATGTTGTAGCAGTAACTGGTTGTGGGTGGCAGTAAGTTAATCACTTCTTAATTTCTTCTTCATTGAATTCTAACTTGTTCTTACTCTGAGGAGGAATTATGCAAAGACAATTGTTTCCGCATCCACCCAGGTGCTCAACAGGTGAAAACTTCATGTGCTACTGCTTGAAGCAAGATTTTCAATGAACCTGTACCTCTCCGTATATGTGCATATGACAAGAGTCTCGGCGCAACGTGACTGATGGTCCAGAGATTTGTTCAAGTCACTAGGGATGTTGCACTTTTCCAAGTTTTATGCAGAGTGTTGAATTATTTCCTCCGTCCATCTAATAATCTCTCGGCACGAAGGACCTCAGAATAGAGTGCATGTTTGATGTCAGGTTTATAAACGACAAACAAAGTCTACCACGAAGAACCAAGTTTGTGTAATTCTGCCTTCCACAGAAACCTCTCCCTCCGCAACCCCTTGGTTCACTCGTCCCTTCCCACCCCAACCACCCCCTCCCCAGATATTTTCCCTGCAACCGCAGGAGGTGTAACACCTGTCCCTATACCTCTTCCCTTGCCTCCATCCAGGGACCCCAGCAGTCCTTCCAGGTGCTTCAGAGGTTCATGTGTGCCTCCTCTAACCTCAACTATGGCATCCGATGTTCCCGATGTGGCCTCCTGCACATCGACGAGACCAAACACAGACTCGGCGACTGTTTCATTGAACACGTACATGTGCTCGGTCCATCAAGGCCTACTGGATCTCTGGGTTGCTCACCATTGCAACTTCCCTTCCCTTTCCCACAATGACCTTTCCGTCCTGGGCCTCCTTCATTGCTAGAGTGTGGCCACTATATAATCCACTTGAGTAGCTTACAATCCAGCAGTATGAACATAGAATTCTCCAATTTTAGGCAACCTCTCACAACCTCCCTCCCCACCCCCCCCACCTCCCCCCACCCCCCACCCCCCCCCCCCCCCATTTGTCCCCCAAAACCCCTCCCCCTCTCTTCCCTCCCCTGTACTTCCCCAGGACTCCCACCTATTTCTCCCCTCACCAATTTGCTCCCTCTTGCTCTACTATCCACAACTCTTCAAACTTGTCTCACACCTCCTTTCCTTTCTTATCGCTGGCCTTTTTGCAACCAGCTGCCTCAACAGCCACAGACCTGAACATAAATTTATGTTCATAGCTCAGGAACCCCGACACTTTGGCTTAGATATCATCACTTTGAATGAGATACAAAGGGAGGAAGGCTTCCAATTCAGAGTAAAGCAGTAGATACACCTTCTTTTGGAAAGGCAAACCTGAAGAGGAACACTGTTTTCGGGGGTTGAGCAATGGCATGAAGATTGAGCTGGTCTGGTGTGTCAATGGCCATCCTGTGAGATACGTGGATGGCTCATGACCTCTTATTTACTCTTACATGCAACCAGCATGAAACAGGCACAAATAACCGAATACTGGAAGTCTGGAGGAGGCTACAAAGGATGTTGATCTTGAAATAAAACAGGCCTGTATGCTAGAGGGGGGGGGGGGGGGAAAGCCCCTTATGCAGCTCTAATTTTGGGGCCAGAAAGGACCATATCATTATCAAGTGGTAAATTACACCAGCCAGATCTCTTTGCCTCGATGATAAATATCTTGTTGAAAACAGATTTTTTTAAATCAAACGTGGTATAAAAATGAAATCAGCTTTGCAGCTGAGTGCTGGAAAAAGTATTCAGATATATTCCAGTTACTTTTAGGAATTTGATGTGGAATTCTTGAATGGTATGCAGCAAGTTAGGCACAAATTTCAAAGATCATTTGTCACTGCTGTTGCTTATAATGTTGTGTTTTTTTAAAATATAGTGGTATTTAGCCTTTCAGTTCATTTCTATGTCTTCTTTGGTGAGAGCTCATTCATTCATGTCAGCGTCTCCTGCCTGAAAATGATACCAAACTCAGATTGGAACTTGAGCAAAGTACAAGGTTCTGGATGAATTCAATGGGTTTGTGCAGGCACCATTTGTGGAGGGAAATTTGTGCAGGCACCATTTGGAGAGGGGATGTTTTGGGTCGGGACCCTTCTTCAGACAGGAGGAGTCCGAGTTTGAAGAAGGGTTCTCGACCCAAAGCACCATGTCCATGCTCTCCACATATGCTGCCTGACCACTGGGTTCATCACGCACTTTGTGTTTTGCTTAAGTTCCAGCATCTGCAGTTCCTTTTGTCTTCAGAGTGGAACTTCTTTAAATCACATCTATCCTTTGCTTTCAATATAATTAAAATATATTTTTTATTTATATTTATATTTATATGGGCTTATATTCACTGGAATTTAGAAGGATGAGAGGGGATCTTATAGATACATGCAAATTTCTTAAGGGATTGACAGGCCAGATGCAGGTAAAATGTTCCCGATGTTAGGGGAGTCCAGAATCAGGGATCACAGTTTAAGAATAAGAGGTGGGTCATTTAGGACTGAGATGAGGAAAAACTTTTTAACCCAGAGAGCTGTGAATCTGTGGAATCATCTGCCACAGAAGGCAGTGGAAGCCAAATCACTGGATGGTCTCATGAGAGAGTTGGATTTAGCTCTGAGGGCTAAATCTGCAGCTCTCTCGTAACACAACATAAGCATCGAATGTGCATTTATGTGGCTTTGTTCCATTCTTAACATTTTTTAGTCACTCGAGCCAAGGAAGGTTCATCCATGCAAATCAAAAAAAGAGATGATTATAATTATAAGATTTCCATCAGTTTTGCTTTAATCATATGCAGCTTGTAGATTGACTTTGAATACTAAGATCCTCATGGAAAAATTTGAAACAATTTCAGCATAAATTTTTGAAACTTCATAAGATAATTAACAAAATTACAGCAGCCAATCAAGGGGAAACTAATCAGACTATTTAATCTGTAAGTCAGCATGTTCCAAATATAATTTTTGCACTGAAAAATCAGAATTAATGTGCCATAATATTTGTTTGGGTCTTTTCACACAGCTTAGGTCATGGTTCATCCAGTCCAGAGTCTTGAACTACTATAATTTCACACATTTACAGTAAATATTTTGCACTGCAGTATATTTTGTACAAAGTGATATTTTTGATTGTTACGAAATAAAATATTAGTCCTCACATGGCCTTTCATAACAACACAAACAAATCCAATTAATTAATTACATGTTCTTTATTTAATATGATTCAGAGCTCACTTGATAAAAGGCGGGAATATTTCAAGGAATTGTGCAATTGCTATGATCACCAACATGATCAATTTTCTCACGTTGTCTCCTTGTATGCTTTGGTGTCATTTCTGTAAAGAATGAAAACTATAATATACTGTAAAAAATAATAACTTCTACATGTCATAAAGTAGGTCTATTGAGCTGTGGGAAAGGCAAAGCAACCAGGGGTCACAACAAGTGAGAGAAATAAAGTTTGAGAAGGGAAACAACAAAGATGTGTCTGCCACCCTCCACCCCTCCCCCACCTCAAGATATTCCTGATTCATTTTTATATGAAGGATTACAACTTACTTGGGAAGTTTGTCTGTTAATAAAAGTAATTATTAACACTAGTGAGAAAGTGTGAATATTTAAATAAATGGAAACGTAAGTCTTTTGTTTTTTATAAACTTAATTTTTTTTTAATCAACTGAGATTTGAGAACCATCAAACTTTGAGGGGAGCAAATAGGAAAAGGTGGTGGAAGAAGAAACATGGGAACAACTGAGGGTGAAAGACCTCTTGGTGAAAGTAGAGGGTGGTGACTTAGGAAGTGAATAAACATGACTCATGGTGGAAAGACCCAAGTTCAGAAAGTGGTTTGCAAATCAAAAGGTACAATTGTTGGCGAGGAGTAGTAAGTGGAGCAGGAAATGAGAAGGTGAAGGAACAGAGGAGAAACTAGGAGTAGGTCTGATTGTGGGAGGGACTAATGAGTAAGTAAAAAACATAATTTCTCATGCATATGCATTAATTAAATAACATGTATAAAAGTGTGTTTAGATATTCTTTCTCCCACTACGACATGCAGCACACTAATAGACAATAGACAATAGACAATAGACAATAGGTGCAGGAGTAGGCCATTCAGCCCTTCGAGCCAGCACCGCCATTCAATGCGATCATGGCTGATCACTCTCAATCAGTACACCGTTCCTGCCTTCTCCCCATACCCCCTCACTCCGCTATCCTTAAGAGCTCTATCCAGCTCTCTCTTGAAAGCATCCAACGAACAGGCCTCCACTGCCTTCTGAGGCAGAGAATTCCACACCTTCACCACTCTCTGACTGAAAAAGTTCTTCCTCATATCATATATATATCATATCATATATATACAGCGCGGAAACAGGCCTTTTCGGCCCACCAAGTCCGCGCCGCCCAGCGATCCCCGCACATTAACACCATCCTACACCCACTAGGGACAATTTTTTACATTTACCCAGCCAATTAACCTACATACCTGTACGTCTTTGGAGTGTGGGAGGAAACCGAAGATCTCGGAGAAAACCCACGCAGGTCACGGGGAGGACGTACAAACTCCTTACAGTGCAGCACCCGTAGTCAGGATCGAACCTGAGTCTCCGGCGCTGCATTCGCTGTAAAGCAGCAACTCTACCGCTGCGCTACCGTGCCGCCCGTTCTAAATGGCCTACCCCTTATTCTTAAACTGTGGCCCCTTGTTCTGGACTCCCCCAACATTGGGAACATGTTTCCTGCCTCTAATGTGTCCAATCCCCTAATTATCTTATATGTTTCAATATGATCCCCCCTCATCCTTCTAAATTCCAGTGTATACAAGCCTAATTGCTCCAGCCTTTCAACATACGACAGTCCCGCCATTCCGGGAATTAACCTAGTGAACCTACGCTGCACGCCCTCAATAGCAAGAATATCCTTCCCCAAATTTGGAGACCAAAACTGCACACAGTACTCCAGGTGCGGTCTCACCAGTGCCCGGTACAACTGTAGAAGGACCTCTTTGCTCCTATACTCAACTCCTCTTGTTATGAAGGCCAACATTCCATTGGCTTTCTTCACTGCCTGCTGTACCTGCATGCTTCCTTTCAGTGACTGATGCACTAGGACACCCAGATCTCGTTGTACGTCCCCTAACTCACCACCCGTAATGAATTAAGGAAAAGGTTAAACAAAATCAGACAGGGAATAGAGAAATACAAATACTGTAGGTAAGTTGATGAAGAGAAGTGTAAAGAAAGGAAGGACAAGGAGAAACAGCCATGTAAATACAACAGAGACAGCCAAATGAATGATCTACGATGCTAATGTAACATTTGCCATTCCAAAATAAAGGACAAGTATATAACAAGTCTATATTGAAATTAGGAAACTGGTACATCCAGTACGTAATTCTTTCTCAAAGGAGAATAAGGAATAGAGGATAGACACAAAAACTTGGAGTAACTTAGCGGGACAGGCAGCATCTCTGGAGAGAAGGAATGGGTGACTTTTCGGGTCAAGATCCTTCTTCAGACTGAGAGTCAGGGGAGAGGGAACCGAGAGATATGTTAAAGGTACATAGAGCAAATAAATGAAAGATAACATCTTTAGCTGTTTCATCAATAACCTTTCTTGCCTCATACAGGTCAGAGAAGATGATGTTCACTGATGAGTGCATGTAGGTCAATTTCATTTGCATCTTCTACATTGCCGGGGGTTCCCCCCACTTTCAACATCACTGATCAGAAACTTAACAGGTCCAGTTACATAAATAATGTAAAATGAAAGTATTAAATGCTGGAGAAGCAGCAACTGTGGACAGAGTTTAACATTTCAGATTAATCTTTCTGTTGGCTTACTCACTATCCAGTGGCAAGTGACCCACCTCCTTCCTCCCCAAAGTCCTTACCCTGTCTGCAGGTTACAAATTAGAAATGTGAAAGGATAATTTCCATTTGCCATTTATATTCCACTTGTAATTCCAAAGACAATCAAAACCTCTTCACATACAGAGCAAAACAATCTGTGTAGGAAGGAACTGCAGATGCTGCTTTCAACCGAAGATAGGCACAAAATGCTGGAGTAACTCAGCGGGACAGGCAACATCTCTGGAGAGAAGGAATGGGTGATGTTTCGGGTCGAGACCCGTCTTCAAACAATCAATCTAAAACAATCAGTCTGATTGACTCCCTGTACACTAACACAAGTACTTAATCCTTCCACTGGCTTCACATTGCAATATGTCCCTTCCGCAAAATGTACTGCATATCCGTACTTTGGGCTCTGTCACCACCTCCGAATCCTGCAACCTCTTCACCAAGACGATCAAGAACAGAAGGTACAGAGAGAGGAACAACTCATTCAGACTCCACTCCAAGTCGCACATAAGCTGTAGTTGAAAATATATGGTCATTCCTATGCCGAAAATCCTGGAACTTACAGTCCCACTGCACTGCAGAATCTACATCAAAGAACTGCAGAATTTCAGGACAGTAAGTGGCTCACTGTCACAATTTTAAGGGCAATCTGGAATTGCCAATAGATATTGGCCTTGACTCTGTAAATGAAATGCATTAAAGAAATGTTATCCAGTAGGAGTTACTCCATTCAGACAAAAGCCCAGCCAATATTACCTCCCCATAGGTAAGGGGGAGGTGCAGCGAGACCTGGGTGTCCTTGTACACCAGTCACTGAAAGTTGGCGTGCAGGTACAGCAGGCAGTGAAGAAAGCTAATGGCATGTTGGCCTTCATAACGAGAGGATTTCAGTACAGGAGTAAAGAGGTTCTTCTGCAGTTGTATAGGGCCCTGGTAAGACCACATCTGGAGTATTGTGTACAGTGTTCGTCTCCTAATTTGAGAAAGGACATCCTTGTAATTGAGGCAGTCCAGCGTAGGTTCACGAGATTGATCCCTGGGATGGTGGGACTGTCATATGAGGAAAGATTGAAAAGACTAAGCTTGTATTCACTGGAGTTTAGAAGGATGAGAGGGGATCTTATAGAAACATATAAAATTATAAAAGGACTGGACAAGTTAGATGCAGGAAAAATGTTCCCAATGTTGGGCGAGTCCAGAACCAGAGGCCACGGTCATAGAATAAAGGGGAGGCCATTTAAAACTGAGGTGAGAAGGAACTTTTTCACCCAGAAAGTTGTGAATTTGTGGAATTCTCTGCCACAGAGGGCAGTGGAAGCCAAATCACTGGATGGATTTAAGAGAGAGTTAGATAGAGCTCCAGGGGCTAGTGGAATCAAGCGATATGGGGAGAAGGCAGGCACGGGTTATTGATTGTGGACGATCGACCATGATCACAATGAATGGTGGCGCTGGCTCGAGGGCCGAATGGCCTCCTCCTGCACCTATTTTCTATGTTTCTATACACCAGGTACATTGACAGAAAAAAGAGCACCCTCTGCTGAAAGGGATAACAGCAACCCAAGTAATAAACCCAGGAGATTTCAAAGGTTTTAAAGGTCTTTTATTGTCAAGTGTTCAATTAATGTAAAGTGATATTCAAATTACTATACAGCCATACTAAAAAAGCAACAAGACACACAACTACATAAAAGTTAACATAAACATTCACCGCAGTGGATTCCCCACATTCCTCACTGTGATGGAAGGTAATAATGCCTAATCTGTCTGTTTCAATACCACAGCATTTAAGTAATTCTTCAGTTCAGCCATCCCCTATTTTAAGATGGTATTTCTGAACTGGTAGAATCAAATTCACATGAGAACAAATGATAAGTGTATAACGTTATCCCCTTATCATGTATCTGTACACTGCAAATGGCTCAATTATAATCATGTCTTTCCTCTTGCTGGTTAACCCGCAACGAAAGCTTTTCACTGTACCTTGGCACATGTGACAATAAACTAAACAGAACTGACTGAAGGTTTGGCTTTCTTTTGTTGGTGCTGCACTGGGTCAGAACAAGATTGACAAGTAAAGGTGACGGATTAATTTGGATACTTATACAGATCTTCAGCGAGCTGACAAATATTAAGATACTAGAATATAATGATCTTCTCGTTGCTCCAGAACTTTACTTCTGCCAAGAAGGAGACCTTCACCTACACATATGAAATGAAGCATGATTAAAACGGAATTCTGTCAAATCTTCACTCTGCTACCTATTTCAAACAGAATTGAATTGAAACAGAGACAACTGAGTAGATTAGCTTTCTTTTTCTTGTTGCAACATTTAGTAAGATTTAGCCTACATTAACATTAGTTTTTTTTGCTTTCAAATTTGCTCTATAATTGGCAATACATTTCTATTGTTCTACCGTAGAAAAAAAGTATTCAAATATCTTAGTGCGCCCTTGTAAAACAAGCTTTTGATGGAAGTATGCTAGGAAGTACTGACTGACACATTATGAAGGTCACTCGTGTTACATGAACATCCACTATGCCAAGAAAAGAGTTGTGATTAACAGTAAGACTAACCTGAAAGTAGAGTCATAGAGTCATAGCATCATAGATTGATACAGTGTGGAAACAGGCCCTTTGGCCCAACTCGCCCACACCAGCCAACAATGTCCCAGCTAAATTTAAATTGATTAAAGCTGGTTTAAAATAGAATGCAAGTCATTTGCATGCTCAGACAAATCATTTATATCTATCTATATCTATATATATATATATATATATATATATAAAGTATGATTATGATTATTATATATATATATAAATATATAAATATATATATGATAATGACATCCAAGGAATCGTGTGTGAATATATATATAGATTCACATAGATTCACAACGGTCTGGCTGAAAACATTTTTCCTCAATTTTCTCAAAGGTATTGCCAACAATATCTTTTTATCTCTTTACATGATAATGACATCCAAGGAATCTTGTATATATATATATATATATATATAAAGTATGATTATCATAATCATACTTTATATATATATATAAAGATTCCTTGTATATATATATATATATATATATATAAAGTATGATTATGATAATCATACTTTATATATATATATATATACAAGATTCCTTGGATGTCATTTTCATGTAAAGAGATAAACAGATATTATTGGCAATACCTTTGAGAAAATTGAGGAAAAATGTTTTCAGCCAGACCGTTGTGAATCTATGTAATTCTCTGCCACAAAAGGCAGTAGAGGCCAATTCACTGGATGTTTTCAATAGAGAGTTAGATTTAGCTCTTAGGGCTAGTGGAATCAAGGGATACGGGGAAAAAACAGGAATGGGGTACTGATTTTGGATGATCAGCCATGATCATATTGAATGGCGGTGCTGGTTCAAAGGGCCGAATGGCCTACTCCTGCACCTATTTTTTATGTTTCTATGTTTCTACATCAGGCTTATATTCATTAATATTGGATCACAAAAGACAAAAACATATTCAGGCTGCATATACAATAATGTTAACTTCCAACATTTTAGCTGTATCTTCCCTCAGTGCAGGAGTAATTTCATACTTTGTTATTACCCGTGCATGCAAATAAGCCCTAAAATGTCAGTTATTTTTCTAAAGAGGTTGAAATGTAATAATTAAAGTATATTTCTTTAGTATCATCAGTTTCTTTAACTCTATCACAGTATATAAGAAATCAAAAACCTTTCATGCAGAGAAGTATGTTCCAGCTAATCTGACCACAGATTGCAACATATTTACCAGGCAAACTAATATTTGGTGAGGCAATGGCAAATTAATTAACTCAAATACAAACAAAACTGATTATGGATGATCAGCCATGATCACGGTGAATGGCGGTGCTGGCTCGAAGGGCCGAATGGCCTACTCCTGCACCTATTGTTAATTGTAAAATATAACATAAATTGGTGAATCCAATCACTTTGCTACAGGATGGAAATTAACTGGATAAGGGCAGTATTGGTTTTGTCAATGGGCTAGAATTTCCATTCCATCGGGATGAGTACACTAATTGGACATGCCATGCAGGAGAGTCACAAACATGGAGACAAGAAATTGCAGACACTGGAATCTTGAGCAAAACACAAAGTGCTGGAAGAACTCGGTGGTTCAGGCCGCATCTGTGGAGGGAATGGACAGACAATGTTTCGGGTCACAAACAGGGTCACAAACATATAAGGAAGCAAGGCAAGAGCGACTTCTGGGCTAGTTTTTGATTGATCATCAGTTTCTCCTCTGTTGACATCCTTGATTTCATAAACATGATGCAAAACATAGTAGACATGATTATTCCAAGTTGATTTTGCACTGGGAAATTTCATGCAGTCAAATTAACCTGTGGGTTTCAATGACACATCCACCCCTTTAGTACCAGCTCACTTGTGTGGTAGCAAAAGATGATTATGTAATTGCATCCGCTGCTCTAGATGTCAACTTATTTACATCGGCTAAACCAAACGCAGGCTCGGCGATCGCTTCGCTCAACACCTGCGCTTGGTCCGCATTGACCAAGCTGATCACCCGGTGGCCGAGCACTTCAACTCCCCCTCCCATTCCCAATCTGACCTTTTTGTCATGGGCCTCCTCCAATGCCATAGTGAGGCCCACCGGAAATTGGAGGAACAGCACCTCATATTTCGCCTGGGCAGCTTGCAGCCCAGTGGTATGAACATCGACTTCCCCAACTTTAGATAGTTCCTCTGTCCCTCTCTTCCCCTCCTCCTTCCTAGATCTCCCTCTATCTTCCTGTCTCCACCTATATCCTTCTTTTGTCCCGACCCCCTGACATCAGTCTGAAGAAGGGTCTCGACCCGAAACGTCACCCATTCCTTCTCTCCCGAGATGCTGCCTGACCTGCTGAGTTACTCCAGCATTTTGTGAATAAATACCTTCGATTCGTACCAGCATCTGCAGTTATTTTCTTATACATTATGTAATCTGTCCTCAATCACACCTGCCACAACCTCCTCAGTCAGGAAGCATTTCCTTGTGTCTTCTCTCTAGCATTTAATCACTGTTCCTCGCAAAATTTAACTCAACACATTAAATTAAAATGCAACTATTTCTTCCAGCATATTTCTATCTGTTGATGGAATGACAAATCTTTGGTATATATGCTTGGGTTTCTGCCAAAAACAGAAACCAATCGTTTATTATTTTGTGTAGACCGAATTTCCACTTTCTCTGTGGAATGATCAGACACTATAAACATTATACAATCAAATAAATAAAGGAATATAGATAATATGAATCAATTTATTTTTTATTGTAAAATAAAGAGGAGTAAAGAGGAGTCTAACACAATCCAAAAATGTCAGCTGCTTCAAAGTTGGCACGAGAGATTGAAATTCATGACTTACTTCATGCTGGCAAAATCTGTGCTGAAAATTGTAAGTTTCGCCACCTTTTCACTTATCATTAATGAGGAAATTGAGATTTCAGTAGTTTGATTCCGTTTCAAAGATTTAAGTTGAACTGAAATACTGTATGTACAAAAAGCTCTTTTCACAAGTTCTAAGTGCATGCACATTGGCACACCCTCGTGCTTCTCATCTCAAGCTCTCACAGATAAACTGAATAAATTAAAGTTCTGCCTGAGCAAACATTGGTGTGAACTTAAAGTTGACAGTGGAACTTCTATTGTAAATTGCAAGTCAAACATCTTTTAACTAATATAGAAACAAGCAACTGCAGATATTGGTTTACCAAGGAAAGGCACAAAATGCTGGAGTAGCTCAATAAGTCAGACAGCATCCCTGGAGAACATGGATGTTCGGCTCGGAGGCCTTCTTCAGACTGAATGTAGGGGTGGGCAGAAAGAAAGTTAGAAGGGTGGAAGGTCAGGTCATATATGAACACAAGCGAGGGGGGGTTGATAAGAAGATGGTTGGACAAAGGCCAAAGATGAAACACACATGGTGTAAGATAAAAGTATTATAGATTTGCGTATTGTTACAATGAAATTCTGGAGATAATTAAGCTTTATGCATGATTCTGGAATGCTTTACTTTTACATTGTTGTTTACAAGAGACTGCAAAAGCTGGAATCTTGCACAGACAACAAACCGTTGGAGGAACTGTGAAGGAAGGAACTGCAGATGCTGGTTTAAACCAAAGATAGACATAAAATACTGGAGTAACTCAATGGGACAGGCAGCATCTCTGGCGAGAAAGAATGGGTGACGGTTCAGGTTGAGCTCCTTCTTCAGATTGATGTCAGGGGAGAGAGATACATAGATAAGGAACTCTACGGGTCAGGCAGCATAGGTAGAGGGAAAATGTCGACTGTGTTTCAGGTTGTGACCCTTCAAGACTGGAGAGAGGGGAGATGGACGGTAGAAAGAGGTGAGGGGAAGGGGTGGGATCGGGCAAGAGGTAGCAAATGGTAGATCAGGTAAGGTGGGGGGGTTGGCAGATTAGTCTGCGGAATAAGAGAAGGGTGGAGATAGTCACAAAGGCTGGAGATTATAAGTGGAGAAGGCTAGAGATGGAGGAATCCGATGAGAAGAGGCTGAAAAAAATGATGGATAGATGGGTACAATGTTGAAATAGGGGACGCAGAGGGGCATGGGGCGAGGTGGGTGATGAGCAGATGGAGGTCGATAAGGAGAGGGAAAGAACTGGGTATTGTGGTGGGGAAGTGGGAAGAGATTTGTTTACTTAATGTTATTATCCTTTTTGTGTTTCCAACGATTTGACAGTAATTATACAATACCTTACAGCATTGAGCATCTGCAATTTTCTCGACATCATCAGAGTCTAATTTTAATCAGATGTCCGTTTTACATTATTTTACCCGGTCTCCACTACTCTTGGGCTCGAAAGATGGGCAACTGTGATCATAATTTTATTCTTGGCACTACAGAGCAGGACAACAGAAGTGGTACTCTATTAACATATACAGAGAACCGATATAGACAATAAAAACCCATTGGTTCATCTTCAAAAACTGTAGGTTTTGAAGTGAGTATTTATTTTCATCTTTAATAAAGAAGGCAGGAGAATGGGGTTGAGAGGGAAAAAATAGATCAGCAATGGTTGAATGACCGAGTGGATTCGATGCTCCAGGACGGTCGACTCATAAAAATGAATCAATTGCGACGGATTTAACATAACATTAGACCTTGCTGCGGTAATGAATTTCCATTTCTGAGATGCATGAAACATCAGTGAGAAGGTAGAAAGGCCACAAAAACGAGACCTAAGAGAAATCAAAGGATTAGACTGGTTTAACTTTTGAAGGACAGCGAAGATTTGGAATGAACAGTTTGCCTCGAAGAATTTGTCCCTATTTCTGGCGATGTATTATAGGCACATCCATCTCTTTTCCCCCCCATGAGTGTTTGTAAAACACTTTCCGCTCTGCCTAGGAAGCCAGCTCGAGTTTCTCAAGAGACTGCATCGTTAAACTGAATAAATAAACACAGGCAGACCAGCAAACAATATCGTGTGGGGTGCAGCTGTCACGCCTGTTCGCACCCGATTGAATTGGTGAGATAAGAACGTCCCACAAATTGTGCTGAGGCTGTAATCAGCTGCCCTGCTCAGAAGATAGATGAACGGGGAGGGAGGGACAGAGAGAGAGAGAGAGAGAGAGAGAGACAGAGAGAGAGAGAGAGAGAAACAGAGAGAGAGACAGAGAGAGAACCTCGCAGACGGGAACTGAATGAGCAGCCTCGAGCAATCCACCATCAGAGGATCGATCACGGGCTAGGCTAGGCTAGGGCATAGAGACATGGGGCAAAAGATGGTGAATGGAGGAGACTCACTGTGATGGATGTTTCTTTTTGTTTGGTGTTAGTTTGTGATTGTATGTGTTATTGCATTTTTATTGATTATTCTTATTGGTCTTATTGTTCAACTGCGGGTAATGTTTCATTTCACTACACATTTATGTGTATGTGACAAATAAACGACTATTGATTGATTGGAGGTAACCAGGTGGGAAGTTGCAATCAATAAGGGAAGAAAAGAGACAGAGCAGAAAAATGGATCAGAATAAAATGAACACCATATCCCCAACGCGCGCTACAGGATTTGCAAATCTTTCAACCTGAAACCTAAAGAGTTCTAGGTTAAACGGAGATCCGCTTCAATTTGTTTCCAATCTGGTGTACTACATTCATGCTGACAGCATGATTTGCTGTACCAAACACAGATTGGGTGATCACTTTGCTGGACCATTCAGTGTGCAAGGGTGACCTCGGACTTCCAGTTTTTTTTCACTTTACTTTCTCCACCCAACTCTGATCTCTCTGCCTCTTACACTGTTCTTTTCAAAGCCAATCTGCCATGTGGAAACAAACTGCAGGTGGTGATTTATTTTTTTAAAAACACAAAGCGCTGGTGTAATTCAGCAGTTCAGGCAGCATCCCTGGAGAACATGGATGGGTGACGTGTCGGGTCGGGACCCTTTTTCAGAGTACATTTCTGATTTAAGACTATCAACCTTTAAGATTTAAAGCCAGATTTATTTATTTATTTGCAAAAATGCTATCTGACCTCTGAGCATTTCTTGCATTCTCTTTTATTTGATTTGTTTAGTAATCTGTATTTCGTAGTTCCATATTTGAGGGCAGAAGAGAGTGGGGGAAAAACCATAATCTCTCCCTATTCTTAGGCAGCTCTAACATCTCTAAGGCAGATCAGCTATGATTAATGAGCCTTCACAATAGGCCTTTACAATCCTCAGATGAGTAGCATTAGTTTGTACAGTCATGGTTTCCAACATGCCATTTATCTCTTTGGATAAGAGCGAAAAAGGGTATTTGAAGTGATTCAAACACTGGGTAAATATGAATGTAGATTTGGGAAAGGACAGTATATTCTATGTACAGGTACACCACCAATTTCCCAGCAACTGATGGTCCGTCACATCCTTCAATCCGGACGTATTTAAGAGAGCGCACTTGTATTTATTTGAAAAGTAACTACAGGGTTTACTTAGATGAGTATTGTGAAGGATAGACACAAAATGCTGGAGTAACTCCGCGGGACGAACAGCATCTCTGGAGAAAAGGAATAGGTAACGTAACGGTAACCCTTCTTCAGACTTCAGTCTGAAGGACTATGTTCCCGATTGCTAAAATTGATCAATACCTTTACAATACTTTGCCAATACAAAATGCCTTTACTTAAATGATTCCAATAAGGGCTTTACAGGCAGATATCACAGCAAATTGTCTGTTTTAGTGACTGCAGGCAATTATCAAAGAGTAAGTAAATCCTAATTGCCCCATATACTTTTTCTGGTACTAAAATCAGAAATAAAAACAATATTTCCAAATCGGCAACACAACAATTTTCAATACCTCAAAGGTTTAATACATAAGCATGAATCGAATACTAGATTACAACCCGCAACCTCGTGTATGTACCCAAATATGGAAGTGAAAACAGACAGTTTGTTACACTTGAGTTTGAGCTCTCTGTGTACATCCCCCTTGTCTCTCCACAACTACTCTCATCTCCGTGTTGAACCTTTTCGCTTCTACCTTACTAAACATGGAGAATATGCAAGGAGCTTTTAAACTGGAGGCTGCAGGAAAAACAATTAAACTTAAATCTGGCAGAAACTAGAAGGGCTGAGGCTGATTACTTTCAAAATCTGGAGCTGGAGATCTCCAAACTATCTCCTTTGTTTTCTCCTGACACAATAAAGGATTACAAGTCTATCCTGTGACAACCCTCTTCACTCTTGCTCCTTTCAACATGCAGATACTTGGTTGTTGATCCCATACCGCTGTCTCTTTCTCGGCCTTTAGCTTTGTGGTAAGTTTTTGACGTCGGGGAGGCAGCCGAGAGCATGGAAAGGAAGGAGAGAGAAGTTTATGTTACCTCTATTGGTCCAACAAAATGAAATATCCAGCAAGGCTCTGGAACCAAGGGTACCGGAAATTCGGTGGTGGACCTGTACTACTTGGGTAATAGTTGGCAAGGATAGAGGTCACAAGAGGTTTTGGTTTATTTTGAGAAAGAGGATAGCAATGAGAAAGTTGAAGAGGGCATGGTCAGTGGCTAAGAACTAACAAAGGAACCAGGAAGAGAAGATGGAAGGTTATCACGAGAAAATAGGTCCGAGGGAGCAGTTGGTGCTCTGCTCTGAGAGCATAAGCTCTGAGATGACATAAAGAAGGGAAGGCGTGGAACTAAGCAGAAGTATAATGGCTGAGACATATATATGGGTTGGAGTGTGAAGGAAAGGTAAAGCTTTAGAAAGCCAGTATCAATAAAGCTTTTCAGGAAACTGTCAGATTTTTGCAAAAAATGTTCATTAATGTCTAGATGGGAAGAAAGTCCAATATTCTCACCCTGTCTGGTCTACAGTAAAGTGGTTGAGTTATGTGATAAGGCCAGGTAAGTCTTTTGATATATCAATCTACTATCATCTTCACCACTCAGACTGCAATGGCTCAAAAAAGTGACCTCCTTTGGGATATTTAGAGATTAGAGGATTGTCTGCATTGGAGATTATTGGCGATGAGGTTGAACAAACCTGGATTGTTTTATGTGGAGCATCGGAGGTTGAGGGGAGACCTGATAGAAGTCTATATTTTTCCAGTGTACAAATTCATGAGAGATGTAGGTAAGGATAGACATTCAGAATCTTTTTCCCACTGTGGAAATGCCAAATACCAGATGGCATAGCTTTAAGGTGAGAGAGAAAATTTAAAAGAGATGTGCAGGCAAGTTTTCTATTTATAGTGGTGGGTTCCTAGAATGTGCTGCCAAATGTGGTAGTTGAAGCAGATAAGATAGTGGTATCTAAGCGGCTTTTAGACAGGCACATGGATATAGATCAAGTGCAGGTAGAGGAGATTAGTTCAATTTGACATCATATTTGGCACAGACTTTGTAGGCTGTAGGGCATATTCTTTAGTGTACATTATTATGTTCTATGTTCCATAGACATTTAAACATAGACCTTGCCAGCAATTCTCACATTCCATGAGAAGCAAAGAAAAATTTTAATCAAATTTTCCAGTTGGGTGTGTATTAAAATATTTGCTGTAGATTGCAAAATGGGGTACATCATCTTTAGTTTAGAAATACAGCATAGAAACAGGCCCTTTGGCCCACCGAGTTTTCACGACCAGTGATCCACACACTAACACTATCCTACGGACACGAGGGATAATTTCCAATTTTACCAAGCCATTTGCCTACAAACCTGTATGTCTTTGGAGAAAACCGGAGCGTCCGGAGAAAACTCACACAGGTCATAGGGAGAACGTACAAACTCCATGCAGACAGCACCCTGATCAGGATCAAACCCAGGTCTGTGGCTCTGTAAGGCAGCAACTCTACTGCTGCGCCACCGTGCCACCCTTTTTAATAAAGTCTCTTATATATGAAGAATGTTTACTATACCTTTGTTTTAAATTAACCTAAAGCTTCACAGGAGGAGTCTTATAAATGTTGTCATTATTGAATTTTGAGTCAGCTACATGATTCATAAACATGTTCTGTCTATATTTTACCCATCCCACGCAGCAGAAGAACCAAATATAATCAGATAAAATTTAACATCAATTTTTGTTAAAATTTTATTCAATGGCTATTATCAGAGTAGGGAAGGTTACCAGATATGCAATTCATGACATTATTTTTCAGTATGTTCTTTTAAAACAAAAATGTTTCGAAAGTGATGAGAGGAAACTATTTGTAAGGTCAGGTACAAATATAGGAAAGTGTTACATCTGGTCTACAGTAGGCAAACAAACCATTCATCCCTTCAATCTAATCCTAGTGTATACTTTCATTCTTTTTCTCTAATGTGTTTGTATTGTCATTCAACAAACTGTCCGCTTCCAAGAGCTAATGCATTGTCTGTTAGAGAGAAAAGAAAAAGCTTAGTTCAAATCCAGTGAATTATGTGTAGGCTATTGGAAAGCAGGAGTGCTCATGGTTCTGATGGATGAGAAAACAACCTGATCTAGGAAATTACTTTCCATGCCATTCCAGGATGTAAGGAGAATTAATAACTGATAAACATATTGAGACAGACAAAAAAGTTGGGAATGTCGGAATGCTCTTATTTTCTGTTAGGTTGACTAGATTATTGTTGGACTGTGGGTAACGGAATTTTGTCCAAAAGACATGTTTTTTTGGATGACAATAAAGGTTATTCTGATTCTGATTCTGATAATGGAACATTCCTGACTATTGACTTACATGCATCTGACACAAGCCCAGTTGACTGTGAGGTGTTTCCTTAACAACATTTTCACCAAAATACTACATTAGATGGCATGATTTTAGTTATAAATATATCTTCTATTGACATAAGAAAATTAGGACTTATTTCTCTACACCCAGGTACTTGAAGTGTAATGAATCAAATTGATTTGCAAAGTTGTGGGTGACAGGGACTGCTAGTGGTGGCAGCAGGTGGAAAGGGTTGTTGATACTCATGGTCCCCTTGCTCCTCAGGAGGTTAATTTTAAAGCTTGCATATATTTTAATAGTTCATTAGTGGTTGCTGAAGAATGGAGGCTAGATGTGTCTTTTTTTTGTGTAAACCAGCATCTGCATTTTCTTCTATCAACATCCTGGTGAAACTCTTCTGCAGTCTCTACATCTTGTAATGCAGTGACCAGAAAAACACAATATACTCAAAACTTGCCTAATCAATATTTTATACAGTTACAATATGACTTGTCAACATTTATATTTAATACCTGACCGATGAAAGCAAATATGCCGAATGCTGTCTTTCCCACTCATCTACTTGTGTTGCCATTTACAGGGAGCTTTGGACTTGCACCCCAAAATCCCTCTGTACATCAATGCAAAGAAGGCAGGGGAGGCCAATTCACTGGATGTTTTCAAGAGAGAGTTAGATTTAGCTCTTAGGGCTCACAGAATCAAGGGATATGGGAAAAAGCAGGAATGGGGTACTGATTTTGGATGATCAGCCATGATCATATTAAATGCGGTGCTGTCTCAAAGGGCCGAATGGCCTACAACTGCACCTATTTTTCTATGTTTCTAATAAGGATCCTGCCATTTACTGCATAACTTCCACTTACATTTGACCTCTCAGAATGCTGAAGGAACTCAGCACATTGTATTTTTGCTCAAGGTTATGCAGGCTAGGACTTTATTCCTTAGAGCACAGGAGGCTGAGGAGTGATCTTACAGAGGTGTATAAAATCATAAGGGAAATAAATGGAGTGAATGCACAGAATCTTTTACCTAGAGTAGGGGAATCAAGAACTAGAGGATGTAGGTTTAAGGTAGGAGGGGAAAGATAGAATAGGAACCAGAGGCTGTGGGAGGCGCACACAGTGGAACAAGGGCTGAAGAGGGCCAGGCGTGGAGAGGGACATTGGATCGTGGGATGACTGGAATGGAGGCATCTCAGTGAAGGGGTCTGTCACCAGCTGCAGCTGGGACTGTAAAATGGCATCAATATTGTGTCTCTTGCATTTGGACTCGTTGGGCTGTTCTGTGCATACTGTACTGACCAGGACAATTGTGCTCATGTATGTGGGTAGTCCTGCTGACCTGTATGCAGAAGATGCATTTAACTGTACCTGGTACATGTGACAATAAAGATACCATCAAACCTTTGAGGGGAGCTTTTTCACACAGAGGGTGGCGGGTATATAGGACAAGCTGCCAGATGAGGTAGTTGAGGTAGGTACTGTAACAACATTTAATAGACACTTGTACAGGGACGTGGATAGGAAAGATTTGGTGGATCTGGGCCAAATAAGAGCAGGTGGGACTAGAAAATGATCACGTCATTTTGATCAGCATAGGCAAGTTTTGCGCCAAAGGGCCCGTTTCTGTGCTGTATTTCTCTAGGAACACAGCAGGTCAGGCAGCATCTGTGGAGGGAAGTGGACCGATCTCATCTATCCATTTCCCCATCAGTCTGAAGAAGTCTCGACCCGAAACGTCACCCATTCCTTCTCTCCAGAGATACTGCCTGACCCGCTGAGTTACTCTAGCTTTTTGTGCCTACATCCCAGCCACAGATGCAGCCTTACCCATTGGGTACCTACTTTGTTTTTTTGTTCAAGGTTTGAGGGGTGGATTGGGGAGAGGGATGGAACTGACGAGAATAGGTTTGTAGCACTGTGCGTGGCTGCAACCAGTTGTTTATGCTGGAATCTACTTTGGAGATCACCAGGGTTCTGGATCAAATTTAAGAAAGGAGAGAGGGCTGAGGAGAGAAGGGAGAGTTCGGAAAAGTCCATTGATTTAAATGTGCCACGCCTCTTCCACCCTTTCTGGCAGTAGATTCCAGGCAGTGAAAACATGTTCTGGATGAAAGATCTTATCCACTTGCACCGGTTACCTCAAATCTATGTCTTCTCGTTATTCAAGTCTGCTCAGGAAGAAAAAAAACACACACACCACAGTATTAGACATTAATTAATTAATTAGACAGTATTAGAAATTAATTAATTAGACATTAGACTGATGCCCGCCCCCCCCTGACATCAGTCTGAAGAAGGGTCATCTCTCCCGAGATGCTGCCTGACCTGCTGAGTTACTCCAGCACTTTGTGAATAAATACCTTCGATTTGTACCAGCATCTGCAGTTATTTTCTTAGACATTAAGGGAATGAATGGGCAAGGGGGTGAAGAGCTGGGAAGTGGCGCTGAGCCGTGAGAGGCAGGCCGGGTTGCTCGCTGCTATTATTGCATATGCTCTGAATCTTTCATCAGAAGGGAGCAGGTGGTGAAGCCAGCGGGAGGGCAAGTGAAAAATCTCACCCAGCATCCCGGCGACGGGAATCGATGCGTCGAGTCTGAGAGTGGATCTGAAGCGCTGGTTCCGGGAAGGGTTTGGCTAAACACACAAAGTATCGGCTGAAACCATGCAATGACTGTACCAATGCAATGCGAGCCGGGCATCGGTCGGGTGTAGGCACATTGACAGGCTCACACACACACACACACAGTGATAACCAGTGAGGCTAGCGTTCGACAGAGCGCAGCGGCGTTAGGTGTTCACACGCACACATACACACAAACACACATACACACAAACACACATACACACAAACACACATACACACAAACACACATACACACAAACACACATACACACAAGTTACTGGACTCACCACAAAGTTTCCAGTTAGGTTTCCTGGGAGAGGGGCGGAAACTCTCTCCTGTGGTTTTCTGCACCGAGAGGGTGGGGTTAGAGGGAGGGAGGGAGGAAGAGAGAGTAGAGGAAAAGCAGAAGTGGGTGGAATATATTGGTGACACAGCCCGGCTGCGATCATTCTGCTTATGTTGGACTTTAAAGTTTGTTTCCCGCCAGGGTTCAGGGTTATACCAAAGGCAGAAGGGATGGGGAAAATCCCAACCGATTTAAAGGGGCTGATCCGATGGAAAGTTTAACGCCTGCCATTAAGGTTTCGCGTTGAGGAGGTGGGGAGGAGAGGAGGTGGGGAGGAGAGGAGAGGGGTGGGGAGGAGAGGAGGTGGGGAGGAGAGGAGAGGGGTGGGGAGGAGAGGAGGTGGGGAGGAGAGGAGAGGGGTGGGGAGGAGAGGAGGTGGGGAGGAGAGGAGAGGGGTGGGGAGGAGAGGAGAGGGGAGGAGAGGGGAGAGGAGAGGAGGGGAGGGGAGGAAGAGGGGAGAGGAGGTGGGGAAGAGGGGAGAGGAGGTGGGGAGGAGAAGAGGGGAGGAGAGGAGAGGAGGAGTGGGGAGGGGAGGAGGTGGGGAGGAGAGGAGGTGGGGAGGGGAGGAGGTGGGGAGGGGAGGTGGGGAGGGGAGGTGGGGAGGGGAGGAGGTGGGGAGAAGAGGAGAGGAGAGGAGGAGGAGGAGAGGAGGAGGAGAGGAGGGGGAGGGGAGAGGAGGAGAGGAGAGGAGAGGAGGGGAGGGGAGGGGAGGGGAGGGGAGAGGAGAGGAGAGGAGAGGAGAGGAGGGGAGGGGAGGGGAGGGGGGGAGGTTTCTGTCCTTATTTAGAGCAGTTGTGAAAAGATGCCGAGGATAAGCGGTGCCCAGCCGAACGGGGAGCCCCGGCTGCTCGCCCGCTTCAGTCCGATGCTTCCAACCAAGCGGTGCCACGGGCGAGGAATTGGGCAGCAGGCCGATCAGCTGGAAGCCTCTGATCGTGAGGAGATGCAGCATTTCGACGGCCGGCGGCCCCAGGCCAGCGCCCCGAACATCAGCTGTAGCCCCGGGCGGCCACACCGGACAGCCCGGCTCTCCCCGCCAGGTAAGCGGCACGTTTCAGTGGTCGTGGCGGCCGCTCCAAATCCACACTCGCGGATCTCTTTTAATGGTTGCATCTTTTGCTCGCAGTCTCAAATTCATTTTGTTGTCTGTCTGTTGTTAATATCAATTAAGGTTCAAGTGCTGAACCACAAATGCATCCATTGTAGGTGCTGTCACATTGTTCCCCACATTCTGCATGCCATGGAGTGCTTTCTGCCTGTGTTTTAATAGACATTAAAGTTTGAACTTCTGTTACCATGTCGGGTGTACAGTGGAGTGCTGGATTTTAGCCAGGAATTTTCCAAGGGGGCTCTTGGACATGCTTTTGTTGGCATGAAAAATATATTTTTTTATTCGAAAAAAATCTTGGAAATCATGTCAGTTTGTTTTTTTGTAAACACAAGAATTCAATCCACGCCACCACTCCTCACTCCCATCCTCTCCGCAAAGTCTCTCATATAATTGCCTCCATCTGCTCTCCTGCCGTTGAGGAAGCTTGGATTTCATTCATAGCCGGCAGGCGTAATGTTTGTGGGAGCAAACATCACACTGTTGCTGTGGCAAAGTTCAGGTTGTTGAGATAACTGCCACACACAAAAAAAAGTCCTCTTCCAATTCCTTGTGTACGCAGGTTAGAACGGGGTCAGTAAATTCAGACTTGGGATGTAATTTAAAGAAATGCTCTAATTACAAGGAACATTTTCAGAAGAACATCTCCACGACAACTTATTTTTGTCTGGACGAATACAAATTAGGGCAATGGTGGGGCACGGAATTGAAGGAATATGATCCAACGGAGGAATTAGTCGAACAAAAAAGATGAATGATATATTTTCAAGGATGTAGTTAAGCCATTTCCCACTTTAACTGTCAACAGAGTTACTTTTGGTAGTTAGCATTAGTTGTCCATTCTGGTTAACCAATTAAGTTAATGATATACAATCAAAGTGTTGGAAAATACCCAGCAGCCCGGGAGACATTTGTAGAGGAAGCAAACAAGAAGGGTTAAGTGAGATTAGCAATCGGAACTGGCCATTTCTGCAACAAAACTAAATTCTGATAATGGAAAATTGATGAATTCATTATTGATTCCTGAGGGTTGCCAAGTGCCTTGATGAAAGATGAATTGCTGCTTCTCGAGCTGTGCTGGTCCTCATTGGAACAGCGCAAGAGGCCATAGTGAGTGGAAAGGAGAATTAAACTGGCCATGACTGAAAGCTCAAGGCGTGAGAACACTGGGCACTGACCTCTCCACCATTGAAGGATCTATAGAAGGCGCTGCCTCAAAATGCAGCCAGCATCATCAGGGATCCCATACCACCCTGGCCACGCTCTCATTTCCACTCTTGCCATCGGGAAGATGGTACTGGAGCCTGAAAACTGTAACGTCAAGGTTCTGGAGCAGCTTCTTTCCAAAATCCATCCAGCTGTAGAATACTATAAACTCCAACTAAACTTTGAACTACACTGGCAAGAACTAGTAAGAATTTAATTGTTCCGTTTCGGGACATATGGTAATATAATACTGTTGACTCCTGACTCTTGAAATCATTATCCAGTTGGCTTCTTTTATGTTGAGGGAACACACCATGAGCACTGAATGCTGTATGTCATATTGGAAGAAGTTCAAGTGAATTGTTGCTTTGCTTGGAAGGAGAGTTGGGGCCTCTGGATGAAGGGAATGGTCATGGTCAAAGGGCAGGTGCAGCATCTCACAGTTTCAGCATGTATTTATGTTTATTGTTCCCTAATTTGCCTGATTTAGCTATTAAACAGATAGCCCTCAAAACATCATATCACCTGGATAACCTTCTCACAGGCATTCATTGATACTCTTCCCCTCCCCCTCTCCTCAGCATTAAACACACATGTTTTCTCATTTCGCCAGCTCAGATGAAAGGTCACTGAGAGTTAATTCTGTTTTCCTCTCCACTGATCTGTTGAAGGTTTTTGGCATTCCCTGGTCTTTTTTCCCGATTTCCGACATCTCCAGTTTTATTTTCATTTAAAAAAAAATTGATAGTCTTGTCACCTTCTTCTTGCTACTGCCTGAAAAAGAGATGGACTTTTCACAATCTTGGGTGTTATATTTCACTACACTGATTTTTACAGATTATTTCCATCACATCACGAGATGTGTCTATTTCTTTCTCCAAAATTGCACAGAGTTGTGGACCCAGCCCAGTCCCGCACGACCAATTTCCCTCCTGGGATAAATAAAGTTCTATCGCATCATATCATATCATAAACGAACCTCCCTCCCATCGACTCCATCTACACTTCACTCTGTGTCGGCAAGGCCACCAGTATAAACAGCACCAGTCTCACTCTGGTCACTCCCTCTTCTCCTCGCTCCCATCAGGCAAAAGGTACCGAAGTTTGAAAATGCATACTTCCAGATTCGGAGACCGTTTCTGCCCTGCTGTTTTATTCCATCGCATTAGGGATTGTAAACACTGAAGGAAATAACGTTTTTTGATTCATCGGCATGTGAAGAAGCACAATTGGGAGTAAAATGGATCTAGAGGAAGCAAACGTCACAGCCCAAAAAAAAGGCTTCTACCCTGTAACTACTGCTAGATCCCCTTCTACTGAGATTATGGTTTTGTAATATATTATTATTATTTCAAACACAATTGGCATTAAAGGAAACAATAACTACATTTAACACTAAAGTCATGTATGGAAGGGTGATTGCTTCTGTAATTTGCTGAAATCCCTGGGATGGGGGAACTGTCATGTGAGGAAAGATTGAAAAGACTAGGCTTGTATTCACTGGAGTTTAGAAGGATGAGAGGGGATCTTATAGAGACATATACAATTATAAAAGGACTGGACAAGCCAGATGCATTGTAGAATTTGTGGAATTCTCTGCCAGAGGCAGTGGAGGCCAAATCACTGGATGGATTTAAGAGAGAGTTAGACAGAGCTCTAGGGGCTAGTGGAATCAAGGGAAATGGGGAGAAGGCAGGAATGGATTATTGATTGTGGATAATCAGCCATGATATCAATGAATGGCGGTGCTGGCTCAAAGAGCCGAATGGCCTCCTCCTGCACCTATTTTCTATGTTTCTATATTAAATTTAAAAAACAATAGGATATTTATTGTTGAAAGTAATTTTCATATGAAGGATTTATTTTGGGTGATTTTCCTTGGTGATTTAATTTGTGTATTCTGGGATGTCCATCGTGATCAAAAAAATTATGTTTCTTTAAAAAAAGCAAAAATCATTTATTTCCCCGTTCCCCTGAGCTGAATGGTATAGGCCATGAGCCAATATGTTTTTCTTACCCATTCTACCCCCTGACATTATAGATAGTGCACAGGCTCCAAGGAAACACAGGAGTCATCTATATAATAACATCCTGTTGCTATGGTAATAGTCAGCTGCTGAGAGACACAACTGCCAGAGGTGTGTGATATCTTAAAAAAAAAAAAAGATCCACATTTAACCTTTTTAAACTCTAATTTTTTTGTTTTTCAATTTTCCATTTTTATGGAAAGCTGACATTTTAAAAAGTAGCCTGAAAATTGCATGGTTATGGAGTACTCCAGTGGGAGAAAAAGAGTAGCAGAAACTTTGGCTCAACTGCACTATTTTTTAAAGTCTGTTCCACAAAGCTGTGATCATGGAACCTACGGAGGAACATAAAGACCAACAGGATCCCAACCTTGTAGCTGGAAAAAGTTGCAAAGTGCACATTGACATGGACACTGAATTATTTACAATTATTTACAATAATTTTATCATGGCAGCCAAGATTATTAAGAATAATTAACAGTAATAATTAACAGTGGAAAGGTTTAGAGTGACATGGGCCAAACACGGACAAATGGGAATAGCTCAAATGGACATCTTGGTCGGCATGGACAAGTTGCGCCAAAGGGCCTGTTTTCTTGATGTTCGACACTATGACTCTCAATAAAGCTGTATCTCATTCATTTTTATCATGATTCTGCTATCTTGGTGTAAATACCCTCCTGGATTTCTCCTGGTGGGGAAGGACAGCTCCAGTCCTTCTCTATTCTGGTGGAAATATGATCACAGATACTGACCAATGGCGATTGACACTGAAATGTTTCAGCAATCCTGTTCATTTAGAGGCAGTTAAAGATGAATACCAGCTACCAATATCCACAATGTCCAATGTCCACAATGGGGTAGAGACAAATCAGACAGTACTCTAGCTTATGGAGGAACCATTCAGAAGATTGGAGATAAGGTGTTCCTGGGTTTTGTCGTGCATGCTTTCAAGGTTCTGTATCTTCTACTGACAGACTTGGGGAGGAGAAGGAATGACTGGGGTGGGACATGCTTTTCTGAGGCAGCATGAAGTGTAGGTGGAGTCAATGGTGGGGAGTCTGGTTTGTGTGATGGACTCGGCAACATCCATAACTCTGCAATGTCTTGTGGTCTTAGGTAGAACTGTTCCCAAATCACACTCTGATGCACCCCAACAGTATGGTTTCTATGGTGCATCGGCAGAAGTTTGTAAGATTCATGCTCCATCCAATCTCAAATTAAGATTTTTTTAAATGTAAGAAAATAAGTATTCTAAACATTTTGTCCACTAGAGTGTATATTGTGTAGGGCCAAGATTAATACTATTATATTCTTTGTGTATACTGTTCTTCCTCAACAAACTTACACCATGGAGCTCCTACATGATTTCTGTTGTTTCAAAGCTTCTTGGATTCTCTGGCTGAGATATGAATATGTTTTGCTCAATCTGTTTTCCTGCTGTATAATTATAAATTAAAACTCTTTTAACCTCAGCAGCAGTTTCTCACCATAATTGGACATTTATCTGATACATTCACTTATGTTCAATCAAAAAGCTGCATGCAAGTCATCGTGCATTTAGGGCTAAATTTGTAGTCACAGAGATGGGAGAATAACATGGTTAATGTTTTAATAATCAGAAATAATTTAGACAAATTTGACAGGCACACACAGGTCCTAAAAATGTAGCCAAGAAGTTTAATGAAATGTGAAATAAACCACCAGCTGAATGGCCTGATTTGAGTAATGGAGTTGTGCAGCGCAGAAAGGGCCCTTCGGCCTAACCTGCCTGTGTCAACTGTGATGCCTGTCTGCACTAATTCCATTTGTCTGCTCTAGGCACATATCCCTCAACTCCTTACCTGTCCAACTACCTGTTTCAATATCTTTAAAACATTGTAATTGTATCTCTAACACTTGTTCAGGAAGTTCATTCCATCATCTTCTGTGTGGGAAAAAATGATCACCTTTAAATTTCTTCCCTCTCACTTCAACCCTGTGGCCTCTAATTTTAGACTTCCCCTCATCCTAGGAAAAAAACTCTGATTATCCCCATCTCTGTTCCTCATCATGTTATAAACCTCATAAGGTCAAATATCTTGTCCTTAGGTCAAATGTCTTGCTTTATTTCAAATGATTAGCTGTTTATATTGTCAAAAGTGGCTCACGGGATAAATCTAAAATGCGACTTTCCTGCAGAAAGCAGTCTGAAAAATGCTATTGATTGCAAATAAGTACTTGGATTTTTCATTAGAGAACCAGAGGGCATTAGTTTGCACCAGACCAAGTGGACCCGTTGGGCCCAAACCTCTCCTGTAACTTAAAAAATATAACACCGATTTCAATGAAACTTCTTCCATTAGTACCAAAGGGATGACGGTGAGTAATGTGGGCCAAAATTTGTTGAGCTATCGTGTACTGTTTTGGCTGTAATTCAGGAACAAACAAACAAACAAACAAGAGTTTTAGTACATAGATTACTGAGAGCACGGCACCCATTTAAATGAAGATTGAGCTTCTATCTCAATCCCTCCGAAGCCAGACTTTTGTTCACATCCAGAATGAATACACAAATGTTTTCCTGAATTTCCTCAATGCCCCATAAACGTGTTTTGAGAACCCTGCTGTCTGAATTCTATTCTACAAGTTGTGCTTATCCATCACACTTGTACTCTCATTGTCTTATCTTGCCTTAAATTTAAACCATTCACCCTTGTGTTTAAATTTGTTCATAATTTTATAACTATAAAAGCTACCTGTATAATTCTTTCACCTCAGCCATACTGCATTTCTGCATTCCAGGAACCCTTAGAAGCCCATTTCCACAGCTCTGTTAATCTCTCCATTTTTTTCTCTTTTTCTAAACAGTATTTATCGACAGCACTCTGTGGAGCAATAAAGTGGCCTTGGACACAGACCTGCAGCAGTCTGTTTTATGCAGCAAACAGAGTCAATGTTATTGGGAGGGGGGAGGGGGAGAGTCAGTTTAAAGAGTGGATGAGATGGAAATGACAGAATACTTTCACAATAAAAACAGGGTAATTATTCAAAAAAACAGTGAACGGAGGATTGTAATGTACACATTTTATGTAAAATTCAATCCCAGCATGGCCTCTATTGTCACTCTTTGCAGCCTTCCGTTTTGATGGGTGAAATACAGCTTTTTCAGTCATCCTTCCTAATTTTTTTTTATTTTTTTTTAAATTTAAAATTTAATTTAAATTTTAACAAAACAAATACATGTATGAACTCATAGTACGCGATGGTACCTACATTATAAATTCGATTATACATTTTAAATTCGATTATACCTGTATTGTTCTGTATTATCTCCCCATCCACAACCCCCCTCCCCCCACCCCCCAGTTAGAAAAAAGAGGAAAAAGGAGAAGAAGAAAGATAAAGAAATAAAAAAATTTAAAAAGGAAAGAAAGAAAGAAAGAAGAAATAAGGAAACCTGGAGACAAGAAGGAAACACTTCCGGCTAATTTCTTCTTAAATTCTTTTTAGGGGTATCAAAAAATCCTAAAATTAAATATTTTCAATTCTTAATCCTAGTTTTAAAGTGAATGGGTTCCAAAGTTTCAAAAAGAAATCATATTTATTTCTCAGATTATAAGTAGCTTTTTCTAATGGGATACAACTACGCATTTCTGCATACCATCTTGCAATTCTTATTTCATTGTGATCTTTCCAAGTGACCGTCACACATTTTTTTGCTATTGCTATTGCTATTTTGAGAAATCTTTCCTGATATTTATCTAAAATTAATCTTGGTAATATTCCTTTAGTATCTCCCAATAAAAACAACCTTGAATCCAATGGTATGGTCTTATTCATCAATTGTTCCAAAAAGTTTTTTAGGTCTTTCCAAAAAGGAGTTACCTTAGGACATGCCCATGTGGAGTGTAAAAAAGTACCCACATCCTGGTTGCATCTAAAACAAATTTCAGGCAAATTTGGATTTAAATTGTTTAATTTTTTCGGAGTTAAATATAGTTGATGTAAAAAATTGTATTGTACTAAACTATATCTCACATTAATAGTATTTTTCATACTTTCTAAACACAATCTTTCCCAACTTGGTTCATCAATGCTAATATTCAGATCTGTTTCCCATCTTTGTCTTGATTTTTGAATTCCTGTCTTTGGACTAGATTTTTGTAACAATTTATACATTGAAGATATAATTTTTTTAGTTCCCTTGCCCTGAATCAGGGATTCAATTCCTTTCATTTGAAATAAAAACATTGAATTACCTAACTTTTCCCTTAAAAAAGATTGTAATTGATAATAGAAAAAAATACTATTCCCTGGAATTTGATATTTGTTTCTCAATTGAGAAAATGTCAAAAAATTATTTCCTTCGTAGCAATCTCCCATATGTTTAATACCCTTCTGTTCCCAGACTTGTAATATTTGATTATTCCAAGCAAACGGCAGTAATCTATTTTTTACTAATGGAGTTTTAGCTGTTAGAAAAAATCTTTTATCATTAGCTTTAACTGTTTTCAACAATATATTAATTAAATGTTTTAGCAAAGGTGACTCTTGATCCTTAACTAATAGCTTCGCTTCCCATTTATAGATAAATTCTTCTGGGCATAGTTCTTTTATTTTATCCATTTCAATTTTAACCCGTGCTGTTTTTCCACCCTCTTGATAAAAGGACGAAATAAAACTCATTTGTGCTGCCAGATAGTAATTTTTAAAATTTGGTAATTGCAGTCCACTTAATTCAAATTTCCATGTTAATTTTTCCATAGACACTCTTGGCATTTTACCTTTCCAAAGAAAATTTCTCACAATTTTATTCAATTCTTGAAATTTTTTATTTGGTAAAGGTGTAGGCAGTGTTTGAAATAAATACTGTAACCTCGAAAAAATATTAATCTTAATACAGTTCACTCTCCCTAGCAATGTAATTGGAAGATTCATCCATTTCTTCAAGTCCTCCTCAATTTTTTTAATTAGTGGTTTATAATTTACTTTATACAGATTATTTAACTTATTATCTACTTTAACCCCTAAGTACTTCATGCCTTCTTTTTGCCATTTAAACTGACTTTCTCTTTTACATTGATCATAATTACCTTCAGAAAGAGGCATTATTTCAGTTTTATCTTTATTAATTGTATATCCTGATACTTTCCCATATTCTTCCAGTCTGAAATATAATTTTCTTAAGGATTCCAATGGTCTAGTAAGACAAATTAAAACATCATCTGCAAATAAAGTAATTTTGTGATTTTCCTGATTCACTTTAAATCCTTCAATGTCTAAATCTGATCTTATTAGCTCTGCCAGAGGTTCAATGGCCAATACAAATAAAGCCGGTGACAAGGGACATCCCTGTCTACTAGATCTTTCCAAATTAAATGATTGAGAAGATTGGCCATTTGTCACCACTTTGGCTTTAGGTTGTTTATAAAGAGCTTTTACCCAGTTAATGAAACCATTTCCTAATCCGTACTTCTCTAATACTTTAAATAAAAAATCCCATTCTAACCTGTCAAATGCCTTTTCAGCATCTAAAGCAACTGCTACGCTCAATTCCTTTCTTTTCTGTGCTAAATGTAAAATACTTATAAATCTTGCTACATTATCAGATATTTTCCTTTTTTTGACAAATCCAGTTTGGTCCTCTTTAACCAGCTTCGGTAAATATTCTGCCAATCTCCTTGCCAAAAGTTTAGCAACTATTTTATAATCTGCATTCAACAATGATATTGGTCTATAAGAAGATGCATTTAAAGGGTCTTTCCCTTTTTTTTGAATTACGGTTATAATTGCCAGTGAGAAGGATTCTGGTAATGTAGAAGTTTTTTCCGCTTGATGTATCACTTCCATAAATAGTGGTAACAACAAATCTTTAATTTTTTTATAGAACTCAGGCGGGAAACCATCTTCCCCTGGAGATTTATTACTTGGTAAAGAATATAATACTTCCTCTACCTCTCTCAAAGTAAAGGAGGCATTTAGTCCCATCTGCTCCTCATTAGAGATTGTTGGTAATTGTATCTTGGATAAAAAATTATTTATCTTAATTTCATCCTTTTCAGATTCAGAATGGTACAGATTAGTGTAGAATTGCTTAAATACCTCATTGATTTCTCTAGGTTTATAAGTAATAATGTTTTGATCTGTTCTAATTGAATTTATTGTTCTTGATATTTGTTCTTCTTTCAGTTGCCATGCCAATACCTTGTGTGCTCTTTCTCCTAATTCATAATATCTTTGGTTAGTTCGTAATATTAGTTTTTCTGTTCTGTAAGTATGTAAAGTATTGTATTGAAATTTTTTATTTGCAAGTTGTGTTTTTTTCGTATCTGAAGAAGTTTTCTGTAAGTCTTTTTCTAATACGGTGATTTATTTTTCTAATCTTTCAGATTCCTTCCTATAGTCTTTCTTTATCTTAGATGAGTAGCTTATAATTTGGCCTCTCAAATAAGCCTTCATTGCATCCCATACAATAAATTTATCATCAACTGAATTTTAGATTTGTTTCCAAAAATAATTCAATTTGTCCTCGAATAAAATCACAAAAGTCTTGCCTTTTCAATAGTAAAGAGTTGAGTCTCCATCTATAGACTGACTGTTCTTTATCTGGCATTGTAATTTTCATTAATAATGGTGAATGATCCGATAACAATCTAGCCTTGTAATCTATTTGTATTATTCTACCCCTTAATTGAGCTGAAATCAAAAATAGATCTATTCTAGAATATGTATCATGTCTATTGGAATAAAAGGAGTAGTCTCTTTCCCTGGGATGACTTTTCCTCCAAACATCCCAGCATGGCCTCTATTGTCACTCTTTGCAGCCTTCCGTTTTGATGGGTGAAATACAGCTTTTTCAGTCTTCCTTCCTATTTTTATTTTGTCTACCTATAATTTTTCTTGAACATCTTGCCATTTAAGTGACATTAATGCAGTGCTAAATGACAGAGCAGTTTAAGTTAAATTAAAATGCAAATGTGCAAAAGAGCATGTTTTGAAATTAATATTCATTTCAATCTAAGCACTTTCAGAGCATATAAACTTTATCTTTTATGAACTGCTGTGGGAGAAAAAAGATCAATAATGAAGTTATGTTTTGCAAGCTTTATGTTAATTTAATTTTTGTAGTACATGCTCTCTAATGGCATGGTAACTCAGTCAGCTATGGTTAACTTCAGAATGAGATTGTACATCTGAAAAACAGTTGATATGTGCCTGTACTTTTGAAAATGTTCCTGTAACACAAAATGGTTGGATTCATTTTATAAACTTGGATGTATAATAGTTTACGTGCTAGTTAAGTGCTTGGATTTTCGGTTTTTGCTTGGACATGAATAACTAATGAAATTTCCCAGACCCTTCCCTATTGAAACCTTTTGAGGCTTTGCATGCAAACGTTGTGGTATTGCGATGCAGTCCTTTCCTCTATCAGTACCTTCATTGCCTTTGGTTTCAGTCAGAAAAGCAATTGTAGGTTTCATTTCAATTCTAAGTTGGTGTAACTTTTAACATTTCTCACTCTACACTTAGGAAACTAAACAAAATGGTATGCAGGCCTAAGAATTTAACTGTGCTTTATATTTTCTGACTGGAAAATTTATAATCACATTGACAAGACTGAAGTTGAAGGGATAATCTATCTAATATGTTTAAAATGATTTAGGTATTTTGGTGTGATACAAAGCACCTTCAGCGGTACTGAATGGATGATTAATGTTTGGGCAAAGCCATTCAGGAATAAAATCAAGATGTATATTCAGACAAAAGGACACAGTAACTCAGTGGGTCAGGCAGCATCTCTGGAGAACATGGATAGCTGACATTTTGGGTTGGAACCCTTCCTACTGACTATATGGAGAGGGGAACACCTGGAGAAGACATGCACGGTCATAATGAGAACTCCATACAGACAGCACCCTTCGTCAGGATCGAACCCAGATCACTGCCTCTGTAAGCCAGCAGCTGTGCCCTTGTGCCACCCAAGTCTTGGCTCATTGTAAGTCTACAGATTAGTCAGCATCCACAGCTAGTGTGAACTGACCTGGAGTTTGTTGGTGAGGTGACAGAGTCAATTGCAGTAAAAATACTTTATTCTTTGACAACTGGTCCAGACAAATGTTCACTTCACTAGCAGGTAAGATCATCTGAAGGAGGAGGCAAGACACGTTCTTCGGCATTGGCTGAAATGAAACAAAAGTTGGGAACGTGGGAGTGCTGCAAAAGTAGTAGTTGTGGCACAATGGTGCAAGGCACAGTGGTGCAAGGCACAATGGTGCAAGGGCAGCATAATGGTGCAAGGGCAGCACAATGGTGCAAGGCACAATGGTGCAAGGCACAATAGTGCAAGGCTCAGTGGTGCAAGGCACAATAGTGCAAGGACAGCACCATGGTGCAAGGCACAATGGTGCAAGGGCAGCACAATGGTGCAAGGCACAATAGTGCAAAGCACAATGGTGCAAGGCACAATAGTGCAAGGCTCAGTGGTGCAGGGCACAATAGTGCAAGGACAGCACAATTGTGCAAGGCACAATGGTTCAAGGCTCAGTGGTGCAAGGCACAATAGTGCAAGGGCAGCACAATGGTGCAAGGGCAGCACAGTGGCGCAGCTTGTAGAGCTGCTGCCCCACCGCGCCAGAGATCCGGGTTTAATTCTGACCTCGGGTGCTGTCCGTATGGAGTTTGCACATTCTCCCTGTGACCTCATGCGTAGGGAGTGGATGAGAAAGTGGGATAAAACAGAACTAATGCGAACGGGTAAACGATAGTTGGTGTGGAATTGGTGGGCTGAAGGGCCTTTTTCCATGTTGTATCTATCAATAGTGGCACGCCTGGTCGAGCTGCTGCCTCACAGCACAGAGAGCTGGGTTTGATCCTCACCTCGGGTGCTGTCTGTGTGGAGTTTGCATGTTCTCCCTGTGAACGTGTGGATTTCCTCAGGTGCTTCAGCTCCTACATCCTAAAGAAGCGCAGGTTTGTAGGTTAATTGGCTTCTGTAAACTGCCCCTAGTGTGCAGGGAATGGGAAAGTGGAATAAGATTGTACTAGCATGAACAGATGATCACTAGTCGGTGTGGACTATTCAATAGTGGTCCGAAGGGCCTGTTTCCAAGCAGAATCTCTAAAACAAAAACAAAAAACTAAAGTGTCCGATGGTCTTAGTGTTGCTCAAGTGTGTCTCATACTCCAGTGTGGCAAACTTCCAATTCTTCTGGAGATCCAAAATGGATTGCATCTGTAGACTCGTGGAGAAAAAAAAGTTGCTAATATAGGTTGCAGGCTGTGTACAATTGCATAGAGCCTGAGTACAATGTGTAGTGCTCAGAATCTATCTATCCTGGTGTTTAGAATACCTCCTCACCAGAATGCCCATTAGGGCAGCACAGCACAGCGGTGCAGCCAGGGCAGTACAGTGGCCCAGCGGTAGAGCTGCGGCCTTACGCTGCCAGAGGTCTGGGTTCGACCCTGACTACAGGTGCTGTCTGTATCTTGATGTATATATTCTTATTGTCTGAGTGATCCAGTGCAGAGTGGCGAGCCGCGAGATTGCAACCCCTTTTGTTCTGTTGTGGCATTAGGCGAATTGTCGTGGATCTAGGTCCTTATCAAGAGAAGAATCCTCATAACGAACCTCGCAAAGAACTTCATCACCAGGAGCATTGGTAATTATTGTGGCCTCTTACTCTTCTTGGCCATCAAGGTTCATGCACAAGTAACAGTCACTTCAGTGACTTGAGAATGTGGAGCCATCTACTACCAAAGAGACAACAGCTTCACAATTGTAAAGAAGATGAAAAAGGAAAATATTTTTAAAAACACAGAAAAGAGAACTTGTTCGAAGCAATAAACATTTTGTACAATACTTCAAATGGATGTTTGAAGTTGAAGTTTGATGTTTGATGTTTTTGAGTAATTGTAACCATGCAATTAGGTTTCCATGTGACTACAGAGTCTGAAGAAGGGTCTCGACCTGAAACGTCACCCATTCCTTTTCTCCAGCGACACTGCCTGTCCCGCTGAGTTACTCCAGCTTTTTGTGTCTACCTAGCATATATTAAATGTTGTTTTGGCGTGAATATTAGGAATACAATGTAGTATATTTTAAATGGAGAAATCTAAAACATCAATGTGTGTCATGGCTGTTTTGCTTATGGTTGGTTGAATTGAGATAAACACTGACTCCTAAACCTCAGTACATGAAAAATATCAGCAATTACTATATTTGTTTATCCCTTGGGCCACAATGAACGATGAATAAATGCAAACAACTGTGTTTTCTGAAACAGTCAACTATTTATTTGAAAGTGGAGGGAGAACTCTGCTGGGTAAAATGTCAAACTATTTTCAGATCATGTTAGTAACACAAACGAAGGGAAATGCCCCTGTACTAAGCAACACAAAGGCTAAATCAAGCCAATGTTCTCCAACAATTCAAGGAAAATTATAGTTGGGTCACTGGCCTAAACCTCTCAAATTATGCAAGTTTTAAAACTTGTTCCTCTGTAATGGACGCCAACATTTAGTTTCCTCTATATTTCTACAGATATAGGAGCTGGGATATACTATGCCAGAGGCACAAATTCTATATTCTGTTCCATCTTGTTCCGATTCAGTAAACACTAGATCAGATGGGATGATTGGGGCTCCAGGAAATAGCGACCTTAAAGGAACACTTCCCTTCCTCTGTTCCCACTCCCCAAGCTGATCTGCTTCATGTTCCTCTTCCACAAGGGCCCAACGTTGATCAGTGATTCCTTTGATCATTCCCATGATCACTATATTTACTTCATGTGGTGATGTATAACTTCGCCGGGCTAATCTGCTGGAAAGCAATCTAGTGTTCTGATCAGAATCAGTGCTTTAAATTTGGGCCATTCAATTCCTGACTGATATACCACTGAGGAGACATCCTCCTTTCCATTTTTAGCCTTTGCTTAATGAGTTGTAGGCAGCAATTTAATTTGTATGATTCCTTCATGTGAAATTCCAAAAAGCCTTGGTATTAGTCTTTCTCATGAATGCCAGGAGCATAATATCCCATCTATACCGATACATTTTTTTTCCTTTCCGTCATATATAACTGTAGTGACGCATGGCAGTGTGTAGGTTTCGAGGATATTGACAGGTTTTTAGTACTTCTGTAAAGTACTTGTCACTCAACATCAACTGCATCAGTCCTGGTATTTGTAAACAGAGACACCTCAACGCAGAGGTCATGAAATGTGAATCCTGCTGCTTTTTTTACCCCTTTTCTCACATGGCCATTACAAACTGAAATAGATATCCCACCTAAAGGTGATCTCTGTGGTTTCATGTTGAACAATGAGCTAATGGCAAAGTAAATCATATTTGATTGCATTAAAACATTTCACTAAGCTGTATCTTCAAACCTGCAATATTACAGTACTGTACTTGAAAAGGTACTCCATCCTGTCCTGATCTGAGGGGTGGTGACACTTTAATAGGCTTTAACATCTTTGAATTATGGAAGGGGGAATTAGATCGGCTAACCAGTCCCTCGTCTAGCTTCCCTTCCTGTGACTATTTAGTGACCCATGCTGGAAAGTCTGCCCGTGTGGCCATCTGGTGGGGACAGGATCAGGCTTGGCTGTGACAATTCGCAAAGGCTGCTGACACACAGTGCCTGGGCTCACGTCATTAAACAAAAGCTCCCGGTTGCCCAATGATGACTCAATGCTCAATTAGAGGAGACGCACCATGTTTTGTGGGAAGGGAGGAAAGAACCAGCAGCAGCTTCTAAGACGGAGGAAAACAATGATTTGCAGTTTGACTTCGGGTTAAGCCACCCATTTATACAATGCTGTTTCTTGAAATACATATTATAGGTTTTTTAAAAATTTGATTAGAGACCAGTGCAGACTACACCTCCATTCCAATTTGAATTTGTAAATAAATAGTGCATAAAACAACAAAATAATTGTTAAAGGACACAAAGTGCTGAATTAACTCAGCAACTCGGGCAGTATCTCTGGAGAACATGGATAGGTGACGTTTCCGGTTGAGACCCTTCTTCAGACAATATAACTTCATAATTGTTATTTTGTTATCAAAGACGCCGAGATACAAATTACCTGGAAATTATACTCATTTAATTACTGAATTGAACAAATGTAAAATATTTTTGCACATGCCTTTTTTATAGTAAACTAGACCAAGTGGACCCAAACCTCTCCTGCATTTGTGCAGCACCTTCTCCACCCCTCCCCCTCCCCGTCCCCATCCCCTCTCCCCCCCTCCTTCCCACCTCTCCCCTGTCCCCCCTCCAGCCCTCCACCCTTCCCTCCTCCACCCTCCTCTCTCCAATTCACCCCTCCCATCCCTCCCCATCCCTCCTCCCCATCCCCTCCACCCCACTCCCCTCCACCCCCTCCCCCTTACCCCCTTCCCCTTCCCCCTCCCTCTCTCCTCCTCCCTCCCTCCCTCCCTCCCTTCTTCCCCCTCCCTCCACCCCCTCCCTTTCCTCCCCTTCCCTTCCCACCCCTTCCCTTTCAATATAGTCGATAGTCATTTATTTGTCACATACACATAAATGTGTAGTGAAATGAAAAATTACCCGCAGTTCAACAATAAGACCAATAAGAATAATCAATAAAAATGCAATAACACATACAATCATAAACTAACACCAAACAAAAGAAACATCCATCACAGTGAGTCTCCTCCAGTCCCCTCCTCACTGTGATGGAAGGCCAGAATGTCTTTTTCTCTTCCCCTGCCGTCTTCTCCCATGGTCAGGCTGTTGGAATTGCCACATCGGGGCGGTCGGGGCCCCCCTTCCATTCCCCCAACCCCCATTATCCTCCCTCCCCCCCTCCCCCTCCCTCCCTAGGAGATAGATTTAAACTTTAAAATGTGAATAACTTTAAAAATATAACACCGATTTCAATGAAACTTCTTCCATTAGCACCAAAGGGATGACGGTGAATAAGGTGGGCCTAAAATTGTCATGCTATCATGTACCGACCGTTTTGGCTGTAGTTCAGGAACAAACAAACGAGAGTTTTAGTATATAGATAGTGACGCTTGCTATGCTGTATACGTTTAAAAATTATTTGATGTATGCATTCAGAGTGTGATTAACCTGGAAAAATAATTCACTGCAGCAGTGCTATTATCTGTACCTGAACTATAACTGTTCAGTTATCTTGTCTAATCTTTTGGTTAGATGGTGATGCTTGGGGGAGGGGGGGGGGGGGGTGGCGGGAAATGGGGGTAAATCAGGGGGCATCATGTGGTGAAGGAAAGGGGGGGGAGGATGAATGCGTGAACAAGTGCATACAATTAAGGGTACTGAATTGCAATTATCTCATAAAACTGGACCTAATTTCCCCATCCGGGTGAGCAGGAATGAGAGACAATTTAATAAACCTATAGTTTGTCACAGAATGCACAACTCCAACAGCGGTGGGGGGTCTTTTTTTTGGTTGCCGTTTTAAATCTCAATTCTAATTATATTTATTTGGTGCAAACTTCAAATTCTTAAATATTTTATACTCCCAGTTATGCAAAATCAATTCATTCACTTCATCTCGGGGGGAAAAATAAGGTTTCCTTAATTAGTTGCTTAAAGACTGATGGAGTCTGTCTGTTTGCATTATAAGTATGAACGCATTTGAAATCTTCTGAATTATGAGAGTGACTGTTGATGGAAAGGCAATTCATGTGAGATGGGGATTTTTAAATTTGAATTGAAACCATAAAATACTTGGCAACCAACTGGTCAAAGCATATGTTGACTGAGGTGCTTATTTGTGCTCAATTATTTTTAAAGTGCTGATGAATTCAAATGACAAAATAATTCTCAATTTTCCAAGACAAACCAAATCTGATTAAATTTCGAACGATTATTTTGTAACTTATGTTGCAATTTAATTTGATTTTTATTTCATTGTTTTGTTGTCCATCTAACATAATTAAATGCTTTGAACAGAACTTTATTTAGATTGATTAGTCTTTTACCTGGTCTCATTTTTATCTTTCACTTTGTCTAAGCAGGGGAGGCAAATGGACCCTTCCAGTATCAGGCAAGCCAAGAAACCTATAATTGTAATGATGGTGATAACAAGGTAGGTGGATCGCAATAATCTTATACAATGTCCACAATAACTTTTATAAATAGCAGCTTCTAAATGTTGAGAGTTTAGAGGGAAATATCACTGATGTGGAGAGAATATAGGTAATTCATATATTGTGACTATTCATTATTACTTTTAATACTGTTCGGGAGAAAATTAGTTGATGTCAATTCAAAAATATAAGATTATTGACAAAAATTGAATAAATATTTAAATTGTGTACCTCATGTAAAACAAATTGTAATGGTCATTTGGGTAACCATTTGAATGCAAAGTTTGACTAAACTTTCTTTACAAATTAATGAGAAAGGGAATTTTGTGAATGATAATTAATCACCATTCTTAAAATAAAGCACATAAATGTTCTCTATCAGGCTCCCTGATTCTTACTCACATTTGTGTTTATTGATGCATCAAAATGAATGGTGATTAGCTTCTGTTCCCAATCCCTACGAAAGGACATTGCAATACATTGTCTGGAGAAGCCTGGTGAAGCAATGAGTTGAGTAATTTACATGTCATTCATGGGTTTTTATTTAAATCTTAATTTGGACAACATTTCACAATGCTCCAGTGCAAAAAGAAATGTTGGTAATGTACGCACAAATCAAATAAACAGCAGTTGAAATTAGTTTTTAGCATTCAAACTGTACCATTGAGGAAACTCGCCAAAATATTGCTTATCGGATCCCTTTCAGAATGGCAGGTAGTGACCAGTGGGGTGCCGCAAGGCTCGGTGCTGGGACCGCAGCTATTTACAATATTAATGATTTAGATGAAGGAATTAAAAGTAACATTAGCAAATTTGCAGATGACAGCAGGGGGACCAACATTCTGGCAGGCAGGTTTGCTAGTGCTACACGTGTGGGTTTAAACTAAGTAGTTGGGGGGAGGGGTTGACAAATTGGGAATATGAAGACGGAGTTAAAGGGGAAGCGAATACAGGAGAAATTGCAAAGGACTCTCGAATAAATGGGAAGGAAAGTTCTAGATGGGATAAGAGAGTAAGGTCAGGGCCAATTGTGACCGGTGTGAGAGGGGAGGTGAATACCGAAGTTAAAGTGTTGTATTTAAATGCACGAAGTATAAAAAATAAAGTGGATGAGCTTGAGGCTCAGTTAGACATTGGCAAGTATGATGTTGTGGGAATTACAGAGACATGGCTACAAGAGGACCAGGGCTGGGAACTGAACATTCAGGGGTACACAACGTATAGAAAAAACAGACAGGTGGGCAGAGGGGGTGGGGTTGCTCTGTTGGTAAGGAATGATATTCACTCCCGTGCAAGGGGTGATATAGAATCAGGAGATGTAGAATCAGTATGGATAGAAATGAGGAATTGTAAGGGTAAAAAGACCCTAATGGGAGTTATCTACAGGCCCCCAAACAGTAGCATCGACATAGGGTGCAAGTTGAATCAAGAGCTAAAATTGGCATGTCGCAAATGTAATGCTACGATGGTTATGGGAGATTTCAACATGCAGGTAGACTGGGAAAATCAGGTTGGTAATGGACCCCAGGAAAGAGAGTTTGTGGAGTGCCTCCGAGATGGATTCTTAGAACAGCTTGTACTGGAGCCTACCAGGGAGAAGGCAATTCTGGATTTAGTGTTGTGTAATGAACCTGATCTGATAAGGGGACGCACGGTAAAAGAGCCATTAGGAGGCAGTGATCATAATATGATAAGTTTTACTCTACAAATTGAGAGGGAGAAGGGAAAATCGGAAGTGTCAGTATTACAGTTTAGCAAAGGGGATTACAGAGGCATGAGGCAGGAGCTGGCCAGATTTGACTGGAAGGAGGCCCTAGCAGGGAAGACAGTGGAACAGCAATGGCAGGTATTCCTGGGAATAATGCAGAAGTTGCAGGATCAATTTATCCCAAAGAGGAGGAAAGATTCTAAGGGGAGTAAGTAGCTAATGTTATCCCACTTTTTAAGAAATGAGGTAGAGAGAAAACAGGAAATTATAGACCAGTTAGTCTGACATCAGTGGTGGGGAAGATGCTGGAGTCAATTATAAAAGACGAAATTACAGAGCATTTGGATAGCAGTAACAGGACCGTTCCAAGTCAGCATGGATTTACGAAGGGGAAATCATGCTTGACTAATCTTCTGGAATTTTTGGAGGATGTAACTAGGAAAATTGACAGGGGAAAGCCAGTGGATGTTGTGTACCTCGACTTTCAGAAAGCTTTCGACAAGGTCCCACATAGGAGATTAGTGGGCAAAATTGAGCATATGGTATTGGGGGTAGGGTACTGACATGGATAGAAAATTGGTTGACAGACAGAAAGCAAAGAGTGGGGATAAATGGGTCCCTTTCAGAATGGCAGGCAGTGACTAGTGGGGTACCGCAAGACTCGGTGCTGGGACCGCAGCTATTTACAATATACATTAATGACTTGGATGAAGGGATTAAAAGTACCATTAGCAAATTTGCAGATGATACAAAGTTGGGTGGCAGTGTGAACTGTGAGGAAGATGCTATGAGGTTGCAGGGTGACTTGGACAGGTTGTGTGAGTGGGCGGATGCATGGCAGATGCAGTTTAATGTGGACAAGTGTGAGGTTATTCACTTTGGTGGTAAGAATAGGAAGCAGAGAATTATCTGAATGGTGTCAAGTTAGGAACAGGGGACGTACAACGAGATCTGGGTGTCCTAGTGCATCAGTCACTGAAAGGAAGCATGCAGGTACAGCACGCAGTGAAGAAAGCCAATGGAATGTTGGCCTTCATAACAAGAGGAGTTGAGTATAGGAGCAAAGAGGTCCTTCTGCAGTTGTACAGGGCCCTAGTGAGACTGCACCTGGAGTACTTTCTGCAGTTTTGGTCTCCAAATTTGAGGAAGGATATTCTTGCTATTGAGGGCGTGGGTTAATTAGGTTAATTCCTGGAATGGCGGGACTGTCATATGTTGAAAGATTGGAGCGATTAGGCTTGTATACACTGGAATTTAGAAGGATGAGAGAGGATCCTATCGAAACATATAAGATTATTAAGTGGTTGGACACGTTAGAGGCAGGAAACATTTTCCCAATGTTGGGGGAGTCCAGAACCAGGGGCCACAGTTTAAGAATAAGGGGTAGGTGATTTAGAACGGAATTGAGGAAAAACTTTTTCAGTCAGAGAGTTGTAAATCTTGGGAATTCTCTGCCTCAGAAGGCAGTGGAGGCCAATTCTCTGAATGCATTCTAGAGAGAGCTAGATAGAGCTCTTAAGGATAGTGGAGTCAGGGGGTATGGGGAGAAGGCAGGAACGGGGGTACTGATTCAGAATGATCAGCCATGATCACATTGAATGGTGGTACTGGCTCGAAGGGCCGAATGGCCTCCTCCTGCACCTATTGTCTATTGTCTCAGTACCGAGCACATTCCTGGTGCAACACTCCCACATATGTGGCCTGAAGAAATGAATCACTCTGATCCAAAATGCATCCATCGTAAGGCATTTGAAACGCAGCCATATTTTCACACGCTGTTACAGTAACAAGATTTAAAGTGGGGCTCCATAAGCAGGCTGGGGAACTTGATGATCCCATTGACATCATTTATCTACCATTCTCCTTCAACCCCACCTGCCCCTACAGTCACCCAACTGCCTCCACTTCTGCCAGCTTACAATGTAGGACTCGCCCTGGTATCTCGTTCTGATTCACACATCTCCGTCCACCCTCTCCCCTGTAATTAACTGATGCCCTGTACCTGTACAGAGCATAGGAAGTGTGAAGAAAGACTTTTCCTAATGTGATGCCAACTCTGTAAAGCTCCAGGTTTTACTGTATTTTCACACTATAAGGCCTACAGCCACACCATTCATCAGTGCGCTGTGCAGTGACCAATTATTGCACCATCAGAGGTGACAATGAATTACTAGTCATTGGTTCTCTGAACCAGATAAATCCTGAAATATTGTGTACCAACACTGTGTTTTTAAATCTGTTGCATGGGACCATGCCAAGATCCTGAGGATTTGACTGCCCTGCACCTGTTATATATTAAGTAATGGGAAAGTGTTGGGAATTAATGAAAATCAGAATCGCTGAAGATACCAAATGGGATTTGCATGATTATGACAAAGTACCAATTCAAATTGCTAATAATTTTGAAACAGATATTGTGTCTCTAGATCACATTGTAATAACTAAATAATTTAAAATAATCTTGTGCTATTGGAAGTAATTTAATTGTTCTTGTCAATAAGCCAACATCTTGACAGCCAGATTAAATGTTGGTGTGTCAATAGTCAGATGCTACACAGTTGGCTTTTAAAAAGGCACAGCTTTTTTTAAATGGTCAGAACTATAAACCTGGTGATTTCCTTGATGATGGTAATGATTTTTATAGGCAGTTGCCCTGTGAGGAAAAAAAACAATTGATTCATTTCCAAAATCTATATTGTGTTGTAACAATCTAGTAGCAATATAGGAAGTGAATCCAATGCGAAAAGTCATACAATCATCAGTGTTAGCATTGAATAACGTTTCCTTTGTCACCAACAACAGCAATGCCATAGCATTTTTAACCCTAAAAGAAATGTGAAAATGTTTCAGTTGCAAGTAAAGAAGATACTAAGCCCGGGGGGAATAATATACTCGAAGATATAACCAAAGGTCATATGTGGGTTAGATCAGATGTATATATGAAGGATCATTGAGCAGCCTATTGAGAGCAGAAATTGCTCTTTCCCTGTGTCTTAATGCCTAACTTAGAAACATAGAAAATAGGTGCAGGAGTAGGCCATTTGGTTCTTTGAGCCAGCACCGCCAATCAATATGCCCATGGCTGATCATCTAAAACCAGTTCCCCATTCCTGCTTTTTCCCCATTTCCATTGATTCCTTTAGCTCTAAGAGCTAAATCTAACTCTCTCTTGAAAACATCCAGTGAATTGGCCTCTACTGCCTTCTGTGGCAGGGAATTCCACAGATTCACAACTCTCTGGGTGAAAGAGGTTTTCTTCATCTCAGTCCTAAATGGCCTGCCCCTTATTCTTAAACTGTGACCCCTGGTTCTGGACTCCCCCAACATTGGGAACATCTTTCCTGTATCTAGCCTGTCCAATCCTTTAAGAATTTTATGTGTAAGAAGGAACTGCATATTGGTTTAAACTGAAGATAGACACAAAAAGCTGGAGTAACAGGCAGCATCTCTGGAGAGAAGGAATGGGTGACGTTTCGGGTCGAGACCCTTCTTCAGACTTTTCAAAATGTTATATGTTTCTATAAGATCCCCTCTCATCTAAATTCCAGTGAATACAAGCTCAGTCAACCCATTCTTTCATCATATGTCAACTTAAAACTGTTTCTGTTGCATTAGAATTTTCCAATACCATTTGTCCTTTATTCTTGTACTATGACACAATGGCTGTAACTGAGCTAAAAAAAGAAACAGCCTTATCTTCTATTACTCTTTTTAAATTCCAAAGTAAAACTTTGTCACAAAGCAAAGAAACAGGCCTTTCAGCACAACTTGTCCATGCCAATGAAGATGCCCCATCTACACTTGGCCCACCTGCCCAAATTTGACCCATATCCCTCTAAACTTTTCCTATCCATGTAACTGTCCAAATGTCTCTTAAATGTTGTTATGGCACCTGCCACAACTACCACTTCTGGCAAGCCGTTCCTGGCATCCACCACCCTCTGAGTGTACAGGTTGCCTCTCGGGTTCCTATAAACCTTTCCCCTCTCACCTAACATTATTTCCTCTGGTTCTGGATTCCCCTACTCTAGGTAAAAGACTGTCCATGTACCCTATCTATTTCCCTCGTGATTTTATACAGCTTTCTGTTCTCTGTATCTCTGTCACTCCATATACATTGGCTGTTCAAAACACCAAAGCACTCATGTGGCTTCTTTGAACAATATACCCTTCAAGTGGAACAGTGCTCAACCCCGCAATGTCCAGTTGCAGCAGGACTTCAAGTTGTAGTCCTTCCTTGCAAAGACTATGTGTTGGCTGTACCAAGTTTCCATGCATCACTGTGCATGTACTCCTGCAGCCTAGTTTGTGCAGACCAACATATATTTTTCACTGAGTTGATGATCTTCCAGCAGCACTCTGTATGTCTCGGTATGAGTCCCTGAGAACAGTCTGTCGATCTGGGATTCCTCTGTTGCTCAGCATCTCTGGGCAATCTTCGGCAAATCCTTGGAAACCTTTCCAGACCTTCTTTGCAAATGCATAGTCAAACAGAGAGATGCATGATTATCCCAACCTCGTTACAGTCATCATGAGGAAATGGAAGGCATACTTTGCGAGTGAGACTCTGACTATGTAAGAAGGATCTGACAGTAAGGACCTCTTTTCCTTGCCGGTTGGATAAAGTCAGTGCACTATTAATCTAGGCGAAATTTGAGCCCAAGGCTTGGAGATGAAAGGCCATCATTTTAAAATGTTACATGATCCTCTTTCTTTTGAGGCTTTAAATTGACAGTGACTATTTGTCGATATCAACCTTAGTTTCAGAAGGACCCGCATTTGGGTGTTTTAATCTGAGCAATACCTTTTAACTAATCTGATGGCTATGTCTATTAATAAGAACAAGTAGTTTGAGAAGCAAAGCATATGATTGATTCCATCATTATGAAGTGGCCTGCACTAATTAGACTGCTGGGATGTACAGTAACCACTTGGCCCCATAACTGCTACAACATGTGCTCTGATGTAAGGCACCAGATTTGCAAGAACAAACAATTTGTTCAAAAAGTGTGCAGGTTTTTATTATTTTTAAATAAACACCGTAACCAAGGGTTGAAATTTGATAATTAAACTTAAACTTGTTCATTTAATTATTTTTACTTTGCTGTTCTACCTAATCTTTGACTCTGCTGTTCTGCATTATTGCTGAATCTACATTTAATTGCTCCTTAAGTGTCTAATCGAATAGATTTCACATTCAGTGATCAAGCTAAAATTACTCAATGGATCCTCATAATTGAGGAGGAGGCAATTTGGTCCATTCTGCCTGTGCTGGCTCCTTGAGAGAGTTTGCAATTTTACAATTAGAGTTCACCCTTCGACTCAATCAATTAAATGGTATGCCTTTTGAAATTTATTTTGGCTCGCCCTACTTGAGTTTAGTTTAGTTTACTGTCGAGGTACAGTGAAATGCTTTCGTTACGTGCTACCCAATCAAAGAAAAGAAAATACATAATTACAATTAGTCATGCATAGTGCACAGATAAAGCATACAACATTCAGTGCAAGATAAAGTATGATTAAAGACAGTTCAAAGGTCTCCAATGAGATAGATGGAAGGTCAGGATTCCATTCTAGCTGATGAAAGGACCATTCAGTTGCCTGATAACAGCTGGAATGAAGCTGTCCCTGAATCTGGAGGAATGTGTTTTTCAAACTAATGGACCCCTTGCCTGATGCAAGAGGAGAGGAGAGGAGAGGAGGGAGTGACTGGGGTGAGCCCTCCTGTGGGGGAAACATCTACTTATTTACCCCTCTCATATTTGTCCATTTATTTTAAACCCATTGTTACTGGCACAGTTGGCTGAGGAAACTTTTAAATAGAGTTGCTCTATCAAAACCCTTCAGATCTTTGAAAGTCTATCATCACTTTAGTCATTCTCCACTTTAAGGAGAACAATCCTAGCATGTTGTGAAGTGCATCATTTTGTGCTTGCCTGTAGCTGCCCATTTACTGCACTGCCTATGGTCTCCTTACGTGTGCTGCTGTCCTCTTCACTATTAACCACGTGAGCTGCTGAAAGGGAATGCAGCAGGAGATTGAGGTAGATATCGACACTTCATCCTTGCTTTATTGCACTCATGCAAGCTGTTGAATCACAAATTCACCAGTTGAATTTGGGGAATAGTCATGCTGAAGCTATTTAATGATCCACCACCACTAATGACTAGATGCAGCAGACCCCAGGATTGTGATCCGATCCGTTGATTGTGGGACTATTTTGCACTGCCCATTGAGTGCTGCTTCTATTATTTATTGTGTGATCCAATGCTGTAGCTTCACCAGGTTGGCACCTCATATTTAGTATGCCTGGTATTGCTCCTGGCACTCTTTCCTATGCCCTTCAATTAACTAATATTGGCTTGGTGTTAACCATGCGGCAGAGTATCGTGGACCGCCTTGCCACAGGAGCAGGACCCCACACTGTATGACTACTAGTTTGCAACAGCTATCCCACATTAAAATAAACCATTCGTAATGTCCACTCCATTACCTGAAGAATGGGATTTGGCTACTCGTGGACAGTCCCAATAGTAAAAGACCTGAACAGCGTTGCTGTCGGAAGACTAATGTCAAAGCTCTCAAGGACCAGACACAAGCACCTCTTCTCAAACAGTGATTCAAAGACTACTAGTCTCCTGGTCTACAGCAGTTGCAAGGTGTCCACAGCTTAAGAGCTGCCTTGAAGTCTCCCTGTTAAGAGACTCTTGGCTTCTATAGTCAAGAAGAGCCAGGACTGATTTGATGAATCACTGGTAAATCTATGGGATTAATTAACCATTGAGGTCCAGCTGAAATGGATGGATGGACCAGAGATTGATGGATAGAGAGAGCACAGGGAGCTCAGCAGTTCAGTCACACCCAGTGTAGGTTCATCAATTGGTAAGTCCATCTACAATGCAAATACTGGCGGCCCTACTCCAATGAGAACCCAGAATGAAAGCAAAGTCACCAGGAACACGCAGACCGTAAATGCCTGCAGGTAGGAACATTTTGATGACCTCCATAACTGCAATTGTGTCTTTGATGCAGGCACCCTTGTTTCCATCTCACAGAAATCTATTGTCTAACCATGTTGCAGATGTTGCAGATGATACTAAGCTGGGGGGTAGTGTGAATTGTGAGGAAGATGCAATAAGGCTGCAGGGTGACTTGGACAGGTTGTGTGAGTGGGCGGATACATGGCAGATGCAGTTTAATGTAGATAAGTGTGAGGTTATTCACTTTGGAAGTAAGAATAGAAAGGCAGATTATTATCTGAATGGTGTCAAGTTAGGAGGAGGGGGAGTTCAACGAGATCTGGGTGTCCTAGTGCATCAGTCAATGAAAGGAAGCATGCAGGTACAGCAGGCAGTGAAGAAAGCCAATGGAATGTTGGCCTTCGTAACAAGAGGAGTTGAGTATAGGAACAAAGAGGTCCTTCTACAGTTGTACCGGGCCCTGGTGAGACCGCACCTGGAGTACTGTGTGCAGTTTTGGTCTCCAAATTTGAGGAAGGATATTCTTGCTATGGAGGGCGTGCAGCGTAGGTTCACTAGGTTAATTCCCGGAATGGCGGGACTGTCGTATGTTGAAAGGCTGGAGCGATTGGGCTTGTATACACTGGAATTTAGAAGGATGAGGGGGGATCTTATTGAAACATATAAGATAATTAGGGGATTGGACACATTAGAGGCAGGAAACATGTTCCCAATGTTGGGGGAGTCCAGAACAAGGGGCCACAGTTTAAGAATAAGGGGTAGGCCATTTAGAACGGAGATGAGGAAGAACTTTTTCAGTCAGAGAGTGGTGAAGGTGTGAAATTCTCTGCCTCAGAAGGCAGTGGAGGCCAGTTCGTTGGATGCTTTCAAGAGAGCTGGATAGAACTCTTAAGGATAGCGGAGTGAGGGGGTATGGGGAGAAGGCAGGAACGGGGTACTGATTGAGAGTGATCAGCCATGATCGCATTGGGTGCTGGCTCGAAGGGCTGAATGGCCTACTCCTGCACCTATTGTCTATTGTCTATTGTTGCTTTCCTGACTCAGAGGCCACATCCAAATTTAAAATAAACAAAGCGTTGCGAGGAGTCGGTCACCTTGCTGGTGTTCATCTCATGCTGTGGGCACCGGGCGGCACTGTGACGCAGTGGTAGAGCTGCTGCCTTACAGCGCCGGAGACCCGGGTTCGATCCCGACTACAGGTGCTGTCTGTACGGAGTTTGTACGTTCTCCCCGTGACCGCGTGGGTTTTCTCCGTGATCTTTGGTTTCCTCCCACACTCCACAGACGTACAGGTTTGTAGGTTAATTGGCTTGTGTGGTGTATTATGATAAGAATTGACGAGTGAGACAGGTTAGCATACAACATATGGCTGCTTTACTTCAACACCACCAGAGAGTGTTATCAGGTATCCCACAATGCTTTATACCCGGAACTACGGCAAGGCTCAGCTGCCAAAACACAAATACTCAAAATGGTAAATACACCACATTACCCCCTTTTTAAAATGAAGGTAATCTTAAATAACTGAAATTAGCAAGTGCCTTATTACTAACAATAACCATTCCCAAAATTACTACTATGCAAAGTTACTTGTTATCACTAGAGACCCTCTTGTAGTTTTAACAAGTCTCAGTCCATCTGTGTGTTCATATTAATGAAAACAACTTAAACAACTAAACAGTCCTTCATGCCGAACATTTCCCCTTTTAAAAAAAAAAAAAGAAGCTTAAGGGACATAGCGGTCTGGAGGCTTCCTGACCCTTGATGATCGGCGTGGACTCAGCGGCGCAGCAGCTGCAGCTGTACGGTCCACAGTCCCTGGCTCGCTGCATGATGACATGTCCTCCGGCTGTGCGGGTTGGCTCGGTGCAGAAGTGTCAGTGGTTGAGTTTTCAGTGTCCTGATCCAGTCCATCTCCCATGACTCTGAATCTCAGCTGATCTCCATGTCTCCTGTAGGTGATGTCGGTGTCTCCTCCTTGTACTTTGTAAGACACCGGTCCTGTTTGATCCACTATGACTCCAGGAATCCATTTGCGTCCTCCCCCAGCCGTATTGTATAAATACACTGGGTCATCCACTGAGAAACACCTGTCTGCTGCACGGAGGTCATGGTGAAACTTCTGCTTGTACTGTTTTTTACGAACAGCGGCTGCTGTGTCCGGACGGATGAAATCCAGACGGGTGCGCACGTGTCTGTTCAGAAACAGGTCAGCAGGTGACTGACCAGTAGTGCAGTTTGGTGTGGTGCGATACTGCATCAAAAAGATGGAGACCCTGTCCTCCACATCCATTGCGGTGTGTGTCAGCTTTTTCATTCCCCCCTTGAATGACTGAACGTACCGTTCTGCCAGGCCATTCGAGGCAGGGTGACCAGGAGCACTTGTAGAATGAAGGATTCCATTCTGCTGCATGAAGTTTTTAAACTCCTCTGACGTGAACTGCGTTCCATTATCCGTGACAATGTGCTCCGGCAATCCATAAGCTGCGAACAGTCTTCTCAGTCGTGTGATAGTGGCTTGTGATGTGATGCTAGACATTTTAAACACCTCCAACCACTTGGAGTAAGCATCCACCACCAACATGAAAGTGTGTCCCAAAAATGGACCAGCAAAGTCTATGTGTAGTCTTTTCCAGCTCTGGCCAGGAAATTCCCATGGATGCAAAGGCACCTGACGAGGCATCCTTTGCTCCAATTGACATGACTCACATGCTCTGCAAACTTGCTCCACCTCTGCATCAACTTTAGGCCACCATACGTACTTGCGTGTTAGTGCTTTCATTTTCACAATTCCTGGATGGCCAGAATGCAGCTCCTTTAAAACAGTTTTTCTCAACTTTTCAGGAATCACCACTCTGGTGCCCCACAGGACACATCCTCGCTCTATTGAAAGTTCACATCTACGCGTGTGGAAAGCTTTCAGAGTCTCATCCACTTCAGCAGGCCAGCCATCCATGACAAATTTCAGCACCTTTGACAACACGTTGTCTGTGTGTGTTGCACGTGCCACTTGGTCTGCGTTCAGTGGAGCCTGCTCAAGATGTTCAGTTAACAGTGTGTATACGCTGTCAGTGATGGCTGTGGTCCCTGCGTCGTTTGTGTCAGGCAGCGGAACTCTTGAGAGGCCATCTGCATTACCATGTTTCCCTGAGGCACAGTACTCAATGTGATAATCATAGGCAGAGAGAATTATTGCCCATCTTTGGATTCGAGCTGCAGCCATGGTAGGCAGGCTTTTGTGTTCTCCAAACAGTGTTAGCAGGGGTTTGTGATCAGTCACAAGTTTGAATTTCCTCCCCCACAGGTATTGGTGAAACTTCTTTACACCAAAAATGAGCGCCAGTCCCTCTTTCTCAATCTGAGAATATTTCTTCTCAGCAGGGGATAATGTGCGTGATGAGAAGGCGATGGGGCGCTCCTCCCCTGTAGGCATTTTGTGTTGTATGACAGCTCCAATGCCATACGCTGAGGAGTCACAGGCCAGAGTGAGAGGAAGCTTTTGGTCATAGTGCACCAGGATCTTGTCACTTGTGAGCAGCGATTTGCACTTGTCAAAAGCTTTCTGCTCTCGACTTTTCCACTCCCACGACACCTGGTCTTTCAGCAACCTGTACAGGGAAGCAAGCACGGTGCTTTGGTTGGGCATGAACCGTCCATAATAATTCACTAGTCCCAAGAAAGCTCTCAGCTCTTTCACACAGGTGGGGGCTGGTGCATCCTTTATTGCTCTGACTTTCTCCGGTGACGGCTGAATGCCCTGGCTGTTTAACACATGACCCAAGTATTCGATTTGTTTCTTTCCAAACTCACACTTTGCGTCCCTGACTCTCAGTCCGCTCTCCTGCAGTCTCTGTAGCACTTTATGCAGGTTTTGCAGATGCTCTCGTTCAGTTTTTCCTGTGATGAGGAGATCATCCAGATACACCACTACATTCAGATCTTTCATGAGGTTCTCCATGATTCTTTGGAAGATGGAGGGTGCTGCGCTCACACCAAAAGCCAATCTGTTATAAACAAATAAGCCTCGGTGTGTGTTAATGGTCAACAGTTTTTTTGATTCTTCCTCCAGAAGTACCTGCTGGTACGCTGAGGCGAGGTCAATCTTTGAAAACACCTTTCCTCCACTGAGGGTTGCCATCAGCTCCTCTATCCGTGGCAAGGGATAAGTCTCTGTAGTGGCAGCTTGGTTTACAGTGAGTTTGTAATCTCCACACAGACGGATGGTATGGTCCTTTTTTTCAACAGGAACAACGGGTGCTGCCCATTCACTATGTTTGACTGGAGTAATTATGTTGGCCTTTTCCAGTCGGTCCAATTCAGCCTCCACTCGTGCTTTCATGGCAAATGGCAGTGGACGGCTTTTGCAAAACTTTGGGCGGGCCCCTGGTTCCACCAGAATTGTTGCTTTGACATCACGCAGAGTGCCAAGTTCATCTTTAAACACTTCAGCGTGTAACTCTAGTACATCCTGTATTGATGTCAGGTGAGGCATCTCCTTAATATGCTTTATGTCTTCCTGATGAGACTTGTCACTGGCATGTTTAATTTCTTTCCAGTTTAAGGTGAGCTTTTTTAACCAGTTCCTTCCACACAAAGCTGGTCCTGCTCCCTTTACCACAATCATTGGTAGCTGCTCACTCTGACTCTCATATTTGACAGTGGCTTCAAACTGTCCCAACACAGGAATAACCTCCCCTGTGTATGTCTTCAGTGTGACTTCAGCAAGCCCTAGTGGTTGCTTTAAAAAGGTGGTCTGAAACAACTCCTCTGAGATAATGCTCACGGCAGCTCCGGTGTCAATTTCTAGTTTGACTTCTTTGCCATTAACCACAAAACATGCCCGGTATGCTTGTTTACAGTTGTTGCCATTTACTAATGAAAACATTGGCAACACTATTTCCTCTGCCTCCACATACTTTGTGTTTTTATCAGTCTGTCGTTTATATCTGCTCTGTGTCGGTGCTGCCGCCACTTTTCCTCTGCATGCCCTTTTAATATGCCCGGTTTTACCACAGTTGTAAAACTTTGCATCTTTAAAGCGACACACCTGTGGGCTGTGATTTTTGCCGTTACATCTGTGGCAGTTCCTCCCCGTTTGCTTAACCGTGTGCGCATCCACTTTATGCACTTGGTTCGGACGCACCTCGTGTCCCCGCAGCTGCTGCGTGTCTCTCTCCGCAGTCTCCATGCTGAGGGCGATTTCAAATGCCCGTGCAAAAGTCAGGTTGGACTCCGACAACAGCCGTCGCTGGCTTGCCTCATTACAAATCCCACTGACAAAACGGTCCCGAAGCGTCTCGTTCAACGTCGCTCCAAACTCACAGTTAACTGCACACTGTTTCAGCTCCGCAACGTAACTGGTCACAGATTCATCCGCCCGCTGGTTGCATCGGTTAAAGCGGAATCTCTCCGCAATAAGCAACGGCTTGGGTTCAAAATGAGTCTTTAAAATGTTCACAATGTCATCGTAGGACTTATCTTTTGGCTTCAGCGGCTGCACCAGGTTCCTTAACAGACCATATGTAGATGCTCCCATCACACTTAACAGAGTAGCTACTTGCTTCTCCACTGCAATGTCGTTAGCCTCAAAAAACTGCTCTAAACGTTCCACATACGCCGACCAAGACTCTGTCTTCGGGGCGAACTCCCCTATGGAACCTATGATAGGCATTTTCTGCTTGTTTTATCCTCGTCGCCAACTTTAACTGTGGTGTATTATGATAAGAATTGACGAGTGAGACAGGTTAGCATACAACATATGGCTGCTTTACTTCAACACCACCAGAGAGTGTTATCAGGTATCCCACAATGCTTTATACCCGGAACTACGGCAAGGCTCAGCTGCCAAAACACAAATACTCAAAATGGTAAATACACCACAGCTTGGTATAAGTGTAAATTGTCCCTAGTGTGTATTAATGTGCTGGGATCGCTGGTCAGTGCAGACTCAGTGGGTCAAAGGGCCTGTTTCCGCGCTGCATCTGTAAACTGAAAACTAAACTAAACCATGTTTCCCTGGACACCCTCTCCTTCAGTTGTGCTGGCATAGCTAGCTGACTGACTATGTTAAAACATACTGCATGCCAATGTGATTTTGCTGAAAGGGTATATTTTACAAAATCACAAACCTATGAAGAAAATTGCAACATACCTGGACTTTGTGATAGTTAATGTTCAACACCTTTTCACCATGAAACTGACAGCAATTTTGTGATTTCCAAGAATGGGGAATGTAAACAAGAAATTCAAATTTTGTTTTGAATGTTTTAACATCCCGGGCTGTATTCCATGCACGTTTGTCCAATTGATTTGTGAAAATGATTTGAAGTGACGTGAATTGGTGACATCAAAAAACACATGGAGGAGCAAATGGATAGGTTTTGGGATAGGCATATAGATATGCAAGGATATTGAATTATGTGCAGATAGATAAGAGTTGGCATTGGCATCATATTCAGCAGAGAGATTGTGGGCTGAAGGCCCCGTTCTCCACTGTTCTATCATGTTCCAAACACTTAAAATATCAGATAAAGACAGAATGACAGCAGGTCAGGCAGCATGGTGGAGATGAATGGAGTTATTGTTTCAGGTGGTTAATCTCATGCAAACTCTTGTCGGTGTTCTGGTAAAAGGTTGTTGACTTTTCTTATTTCTTTCTTCATAATGAACTGAAATAGTTCCTGTTGAAAAGTGACCCTTTTTGCACAACGTCCAATCAAGTGTTTCATTACTACTCTGGTCTTTATTAATTTTGTGTCTGTGGACTGTAATTCCCTTGGTTGTTAAAATACATTTTTTACATAAATTTTATCATTTCAAAATGTTTGCTTCCAGCATAATCATGTGTCTTGTATTCTATAAAAATGTTGAGAAGATAATTAAAATTCGTGCTTTTTCCTAATTTCCTTTCTGCTGCATTCCTTGTGAAAAAAAGCTTTAAGCCTGAGGATATCATTGCTGCTGGACACCAGAGATCTTGTTAATCTGATAGCAGGTGCCAACTTGTGTATGAATGGGAAATCCACATATTAGATCTCAATAGATATTTTGAGCACTAAAATGGAGGCACAACAAACTACATATGCTGGAATTTTGAGATACTTTTTTTAGAACATAGAACAGTACAGCACAAAAACAGACCTTTCCGCCCTCACTGACTATGCCGAACATGATGCCAGAACCTATCTGCGCATGATCCATATCCCTCCATTCCCTGCATATTCTTATGCCTATGCAAAAGTCTCTTAAATGCCATGCGACATAGAAGCAGAATTAGAACATTCAGCCCATCAAGTCTACTCCACCAGTCAATCATCGCTGATCTATTTTTCCCTCTCAATCCCATTCTCCTGTCTTCACCCGTAACATTTGATGCCCTTACCTATCAATCTCCCCTTTAAAATAACCAATGTTTTGGCCTTCACAGCTATCTGTCACAATGAATTTGACAGATTCACCACCCTCTGGCTAAAGAAATGCCATTACTGTATCTGCTTCAACCACCAGCCCAGCAGCATTTTCCACGATCTCACCAGTTGCTCTCCACATCTCCTTTATATTTTGCCTCTTGCACCATAAAGCTATGCTCTCTAGTATTTGATTTCTTTTTGCCTTCTGCAGAAAAAGGTTCTGACTGTCTTCCTCTCATACCAAGACTATTATACTTCTATCAGGACTTCCACTGTTGCAAAGAACACAATCCAAAGTTTGTTCAAGCTCTCCCTGTAGCCAATACTCCCTAATCCAGGCATTCTTGTTTTCAAGGTTCACAATTTTGCGCTGACTATAATAACAAATGCTGGCCATTCCGTTGATTGTCACTGTACATGAGGTGCATTAATGATCAATCCAGACAATTTTGATGATCTATTGTTTTTCCTAAATCACAGGCTTGATCCCAGTTCACTCAAATTAAACAAAAGCAGAAAATGCTGAAAACACTCAGGAGGTCAAGCAGCAAAGGTGGAAAGAGAAGCTGTTAATGTTTGACACCAGACCTTTCTTCAGCTCTTCCTGACCTTGTGCGTTTCCAGCACTTTGTCTTTTTGTTTCAGATTTCCAGCATCTGTAATTTTCGTTAAATTTCCTTCTCTGATGGGTGAACCTGTTTGATCGAATTTAGCCATTGCTTGCTACTTAGTAAAGAATACCATGTCAGATCTGAATATAAGAGACTGCAGATGCTGGAATCTTGAGCCAAGACACAAACTGCTGTAGGAACTCGGTGAATCAGGCAGCGTCTGTGAAGGGAAGTGGACAATCTTGGTTTTGAATCAGGACCCTTCCGACAAACTAAAGAAGGATAGTTAAGAGTGTTTATTATCATGTGTATCAAAAACAGAACAATTACATTCTTAGGTCCAGCAGAATAACAGACTTGTAAACACAATACACATAGATAACATAATAAAGTTTAATAAATTATTAACCCCAATACTAGTGCAAAAAGAAACCCAAGTCCTTAGTACAACCAAGGATAGTCCATTGTTCATAGTTGAAGCTAGTATTGTGCAATATTCAAGAGCCTGATGGTTGTTGGGAAGAAGTTATCCTTGAACCTGGTATTTATTCACAAAATGCTGGAGTAACTCCCATTCCTTCTCTCCTGAAATGCTGCCTGACCTGCTGAGTTACTCCAGCATTTTGTGAATAAACACCTTCGATTTGTACCAGCATCCTGCAGTAATTTTCTTACATTCTTGAACCTGGTGGTCATTTATTTCAGACCACAGTACCTTCCTTCTGATAGTGGGAGTGAAATTAGAACGTGGCCAGGATGGTGTAGATCTTTGATGAGACCAGCTGTCTTTTTGAAGCACTGCCTCCTACTGATCCCTTCAACAATGAGAAGGTCAATACCTGGATGGACTGGGCAGTGTCTACCAATCTCTGTACTCTCCATTGTTCTGGGGCGTTTCAATTGTTAAGTCAAACTGTGATATAGTCAGTCAATTAGCTCTGCACTGTAGAAGTTCTATAGAGTATTGTCAAAATACTAAATCCCTTTAATCTTCTAAGGAAGTAGAGGTGTTGGGCTTTCTTTATGATTGCATCAATGTGCTGGGCCCAGGACAGGTTTTCAAAGATATGCATGTCCTGGAACTTAAAGTTGTTGACTCTCTCCTGTCAATGAGGATTGATTTGTGCATCCTCAGCTTTCCCCTCCTAAAGCCAACAATCAGTTCCTTGGTCTTGCTGATGTTGAGAACAAGATTGAATGGTGCCAGGAAAACAATCAGATTTTCAATCTCCCTCCTGTATTCTGACTCATCATTACCTGCTATTCATCCAACAATGGTGGTATCGCCAACAAATTTAGAAGGCAGCTTTGGAAGTGTGCCTGGCCACACATTCACGGGCATAGAATGAATCGAGCAGAGGACTGAGCACACAGCCCTGAGGTGCTCCTGTACATATGTTTATTGAGCGGGAAGTATTGTTGTCAATTTGTACAGATTGTGAGGATCCAGTTGCATAGAAGATACCCAGTTCCCAGAGTTTGACAAGAAGTTTGGAGGGGAGGAAGGTGCTGAAAGCCAAGCTGTAGTTGATGAACTACAGCCTGACATATGTGTTCTTATTGTCCAGTGCAGAGTGGGGAGCCAGTGAGATCACATCCCCCATTGATCAATTGTGGGAATAAGCAAATTTTATTGGGTCTAGGACTGTGCTACGGTAAAGGTTGATATGCTACACAACCAACCCCTCAAAGCACTTCATCACTATGGACGTTAATGCCACCGATCAACAGTCATTGAGGCATGTCACCTTGCTCTTCTTGGCCATCAATATTACTGATGCCTTCTTAAAGCAAATAAGAACCTTGGACGTTAGTAATGAGAGGATGAAGATGTCCACTGAACATCAGTTAATTGGTTGATGCAGGTTTTAAGTACAGCATCAGCCAGACACCTTCCAGCGGTTCACCCTCATGAAGGTACTAACTCGAAATGTCATCTCCGTCCATAGATATTGTATGACCCAGAGTTCCTCCAGCAGATTATTTTTTGGATCAGATCACAGCAGATGACAGCCTGATAGTCCTCCAGATGTTTTGTTAAATAAGTGAACAGTCCTTAGTGAAGATCCAGAACTTTTACTGCAGAATTTGGCAAATGTATTGGGAAGTTCTGGGGAAAGGACAAATCAGGGTACGACCAATGAACAAAATGGTGATTGAGTTAGTGGTCCTGCTGAGAATAAATCTTCATAATTTTTATATCAGCACAATGATAAAGAGAAGAATAAAGATTAAGTTTTACACTTTTCAAGTTCTGCAAAAGATTATTTGGAAAGGGAAATGATGTTACACGGTGAATGAGACATTAAACAACTAGTGAAATGGCCTGTTTCTGAGCTGTTAATACTGTATACTCTAAAGTTGTTTTTCTTTGTCCTTCCTTATATGTTCTCTCCACCCAAACACATTCCACTTTTAGGATACAAAGTGCTGGAGTAACTCAGCAAGTCAGGTAACATCTCTGAAGAATATGGATAGGTAAAGTTTCAGGTCAGAGAGATGTTCCCATGTTCTTCAGAGATGCTGCCTGACTTGCTGAGTTATTCCAGCACTTTGTGTCCTTTGAAGAAAGACACAAAATGCTGGAGTAACTTAGTGGGACAGGCAGCATCTCCGGAGAGAAGGAATGGGTGACGTTTCGGGTTGAGAGTCTCGACTGTGGGCAGACCGATTAGATGCAACCAAAAAAAGTTCAAACACGTGGATGAAACTCAAGAGCCAGAGTGGGGTACTTGAGAGTAGTTGTAGAAACATATACCATTGATGGCTGCGTTCTGAACATGCGATGGCATTGCGCCCATTATCAGTATCAATCAGAAAATGATAAGCAACTACACAAAATATCTTTAGATGATCAATGTATTTTTAATTTAACAACAAATCCGTGTCCCAGTCAGCTAATTCATTTACACCATGCTTCAATATCAAGGTCTGCTTTGAGCAGAAATGCTTCTCTACCTGAAAGTCTGGGCTTCCTACTGGCGTTGAATTTCTCGCTGCCAGACACTGTTTCACAAACACAGCACTATTGTATTCCCCTGTTTTTGTGTGTGGCTGACCCTATTATACAGGTATTGACAAAATTTTAAATCCTTCCCGTCTCTGGGTTCACGAATAGTGGTTATTTGGTCTTGGGTCTCTGACAACTGAAGGAGTAAATGGGTTTTGAAAGCCTTTGAATTGTACTTTCCTTATTGCTGTAATAAAATTTATTGCATACTAATGTCCTAATTAGCATAGGGAAAGATGACTCGATTCGTCAGTGTTTGAATTGTTGCCTCATTATAACATTCTGGTGCACTTGTCTGTATTAACGATAGGCATTTTCATTGAATTACTAGCATCCTGGCCCAGTTATATTTTTATTGCTTGATTGCCCGCCTCGGCGATTATCAGAAATAATGATCAGAAATGTTTTGGCTTTCTGGCAGCTTTGTCCTTTCAAGGAACACTGACTTTGAGGAATTAAGTTATCTGTAATGAATAAAGGACAACTAGATAAATTAACAAAATTATATTCCGATAGTACACAGAATTTTTAAACTAAAGATACATTATTAAAGGGCCTGTCCCACTTAGGTGATTTTTTAGGCGACTGTCATAGTCGTAGCAGGTCGCCAAAAAAATAGCAACTGGACCTCCCTACGACAATGTCTATGACAAGCTACAACAACCTACCACCTAGTCGACGTCAAGCCTCGGCAAGCTACCGACAACCGGCGACCCAATCGTCGCGACTTAGGACGTCCACCTACGACAACCTACGACCACACAGGCGACAACCTACAACAACCGAAGTCAACCTACATCCACCCACGACAAGCTATGACCCTGTCGGCGACAATTGAAGCCAATTCACGTCATTTTGGCCTCCGGTTTTGACGCCGGTACCTGTCGCAGGTTGAGATAGGTAGTTGCCAATGGAATTCACCGAAGTCGGCACTGGCCACAACCTACGTCACCTGGCGACAACCTACGACAACACCTATGTCAGGAGACATCAAGCTACGTTCATTGGCATCAAACCTACTGTCGCCGAAAAATTTTCACCATTCCGAAAATCCAGCGGCGACCAGAAAGACGCTATGACTCTTTGGAGACTACTCACGACCATACAAGTGACACCCCGGCGACAATATGGCGACAGCCTAGTCGCCTAAAAATTCGCCTAAGTGGGACAGGGGTTTTACTTTTCTTACATACATTCAAAAAAATTTCCAGGAACTTAATTCAAGCCATTCTTGGGTGCTCACCATTTTAAGAGTTCTTAGTCACTAGTTCCATGCACTTTCCAGGAAAACGACTCAGAATCAAATTTACCATATTTGACCCCATATTGATTTTCATATTTCACAGATGATGCCACATTTTATAAGGTTACCCATTTCCATTTCATCTTTGCTATAATCCACCTGCATTTGCACTCCTCATACATGCCTGTGTCACTTCATTTGACCAATCCATTACACGCCTGGGCAATAACTATTCCCCACCCCCACTGCTTCCTACTGCAAAAAGTAGGCTTGTCAACACATGTGAAGCCTCTATCATGGCATATCAAGTCTTATCTGCCAATCAGTCCTATGTCTGCCAAGTTAAATTGCTGCAAACACAGATTTTTACATTCTCATCCTTGATTCCAAATCTGCCTAAGCGAAATAGGGTGCTGTTCTTCCAATTTGCACTGGGCCTCACGGAGGCCCAGCACAGAAAGGTCAGTATGGGAGTTAAAGTGTTTAGCAACCGGGAGATCAGGTAGGTTTAGGTGGACTGCGCGGACGTGTTCAGCAAATCTGAATGTAGACAATTTAATACTGGGTCCTGCAGACTACAATGAGGTATTCACAAAATGCTGGAGTAACTCAGCAGGTCAGGCAGCATCTCGGGAGAGAAGGAATGGGTGACGTTTCGGGTCAGGGTCTCGACCCGAAACGTCACCCATTCCTTCTCTCCCGAGATGCTGCCTGACCTGCTGAGTTACTCCAGCATTTTGTGAATAAATCGATTTGTACCAGCATCTGCAGTTATTTTCTTAGACTACAATGAGGTGTTGCTCCAAGCCTCCATTGGACCTCATTGTAACAACGCAGGAGGTCAGATAAAGAAAAGTCAGTGTGGCATCTTTCCTCTTTTGATGTTCCGTCCTCAGCAGAAACCTTGATTCATCTTAATGAATTCAGAGCTCAGCAATTTGAACTTATCCTCCACCTCTAGTTAATGAGTCGTACAGCACGGAAACAGGCCCCTCTGCCTCAACCCCCCCATGCCAACCAAGATGCCTGATCTAAGCTTGCACCATTTGCTCACTCTTGCTCCATAACCTTTCCTATCCATGAACTTATCCAAGTATCATTTTAATGTTGTTATTGTACCTCCTGGCACCTCGTTCCATATACCCACCACCCTCAGTGAAAGAGTTGCTCCATGTTCCTTTTAAATCTTTCTCTCACCTCAAATCTGTCCTCTGGATTCCCCTAACCTACATTTCCTCTCTATGCCTATTTTTGACCAGAGGTATTGTCCAAGCAGTGGAATCTCCAGTTCCTAGAATTTCTAATCTACTGCCACCCTGCCCAATGGCCTCTGAGCCATGCTCAATCAATTCATTGTTAACTGCCAACAGGATATTAACCACCTTGATAGCTCCCTTGTGCATTCTAAAGTCTAACCCTCACCCCCCCCCCCCCTTCTTCTGAACTTGTAAAACACTGCACACTCAGAATCAATCCTGTTTTCATCATCAAACCTGCAAATAAGGGTGTTCATGTTGTGGCCTGGTGATCTGATATCCATCTCCAAGGTCAAACCTCCGAACTCAGACACATCTACCACGACCCCACCACTATCATTGTCTCCCACCCATCAACGACCATCCCCTTGGGAGATCTTCCGTCTATGGCTTCAAGCCTTGTATTGCCCCAGCCCTGCACGGCCTGCTTCTTCCTCCTGTTCAAGATCAACATATAGAAGTGTCTATACAGGCCCACTGTTTTTATCCCCGTCTTGTAATAATGATTTCATTTATTTCTACTGAGTTCAATTGTTTTGTCCCAGGTCCAGTCCCTTCCAACTCCATCAATGACTCTTGGAATCCATCTGCCACTTTGAGCGTTTCCAATTCCCCAATTCCAACAAGTTCATGTTTATCATGGAAGTGCAGTCGCTCGACAACTCCATCCTTCATCAGGAAGGTCTGAGCCTCCTCCACTTCCTTGACTGGGGGCTTAGTCAGTGTCCCTCAACCAAAGATAGACACACAGTGCTGGAGTAACTCAGCAGGTCAGGCACAATCTCTGGAGAAAAAAAAGTATGGGTGATATTTTGGGTCAGGATCCTTCTTCAGTCTGAAGAAGGATCCTGACCTGAAACGTCACCCATCCTTTTTCTCCAGAGGTGCTGCCTGACTCCAGCACTGCGTGTATAAACCAGCATCTGCAGTACTTTGTTTCTACATTCCTTCAACCGATATACCCTTGCTTGACTAAACATCCCCACATGAAATAACTTTTATTATAAAACATCCATTACAAACCTACCAACCCCAAAGCTAACTTGACTGTACTTCCTCCCATCTTTCCTCCTGCAAAGACTCTATTCCATTCTTCCTGTTCTTCCATCTTCATTGCATTTGCTCCAATGAAGAGACTTCCCCAACAGTACCTCTGAAATGTATGTCTTCTTCCTGAACCATGAGTTCCAACACCTCTCCCATCCCATTCTATTGTGAACAGAGTGCTTCATCTTAGCCTGCTCTATGAACCCCCTGAACAGGACAAGGGCAGTTCCCATGGTTCTCAGATTCCACCCCACCAGCTCTGCATTCAATGGATCTCGTTTTACTATTTCCACCAACTCTAACATGATCCAACTATCAGACATCATCTCCCCTCCCCTTTCAGCATTACAAAGCAATGACTCTCCGGTCTAAAATGAAGATTAATGGATTATAATTTAAGTTTCCTGCCTTGAATTAATGCTGTCACCCCATCTGAAGCAAGTTATAAACTATAATTAATTATTAGTGTACACTCTCCATTCAGCCAATTACAAGTGACAAGGCTGAGCCTAATTTAGTGAATAGGTTTCACCACCTTTCTCATGTTGGTTTTAATTCCCTCTAGAATGCTGACAATGACTGTCAAAGAAGAGTTTATAGTTTAAAATTCAAAACAATCCCTTCACTGTGAATGCACCCTTTAAAAATCACACAAGTACTTCCCATAAATATGTGCACACATACTTGGCCAGGATCTTAAATTATTTGCAAAACATTTAAGATTGTAAATCTATGTATCCAATATTTGAATTTGCTCTATGAATAAAGCATTAGTTTACTGTTCTGTTAAAAATAATCTCCACAATTCCCATTTGTGCCTTTTAAAATTTTAGAGTGGCAGCATTGAATGCTTCAATGGATAGCCCTGTACAGCAATTCCAACAGGAGGGGCACATGCCCACCACCCTGTATTGTATACTTGCACACAGGTAGACCTTCATCCTGTGACGTATGAAATATATCTGTGGCAACCTTCATCCCACACCTTCCTTCGATGCGAACAGCCACTGCTCCTGTATTTACTCACAAAATGTCCATTCATGCACAAGCGATCTCTTTGTCATTGAAGGCACTGGGGCCATTGCATTGAAATCCAGACTTTTACTGAGAGATGCTGAGACAGTGCTCCTGACAGGGTATAACATCCTCCCACTCTCCACTCCACCCCTGAATTAACAAGGCATTGGCCAAATATCACACCTCAATCTTTTGCCCTGCGCAACTCGTACCTTCCAACTAACTCTCCTTGTTCCACTCATTTTACCTCTAAATGTCCTCATTATCTACAACCCTTTACTGCTGCAGTTTTTGCACAAAGTAGCAATTCTGAATTCACTGATGTCCCCTTGCCTTGTAAAAATATTCCTATCCGTGTTAACAATGCGGCTGATTTATAACAGCTCCCTAAAAACAAAAGGTGCTGAAAGCCACTCAATCATGGTTGGAAAGACAAATGCTGATTTTGTCACTGACACCCACAACTCATGAATAGGGCCCTTTCTCCCTACTGGTCTCAGATGAACCTGTTTCTCAAATTTAATATCAGGCCTCCAATTCCTGCAGACATCTGTAACCTCCTCTAAGCTATTCTGATTTCTTGCTGCTTTCTGCACTTCCCATCACTTTCCAATAACCTTATCTTCAGTATAGTGAAGCATGCCTTCCTCTGCATTACCCCCTCAGTGAAACTGCACCACACTTTGCTCGAGAGTCACTTATATCACTTAATTCACTGAGCCATTGATCATGTATTAATCTGCTTTGGCATATCTGTTAAGGAATCTCCCCCACCTAAGATGTGTGTGTGTGTGTGTGTGTGTGTGTGTGTGTGTGTGTGTGTGTGTGTGTGTGTGTGTGTGTGTGTGTGTGTGTGTGTGTGTGTGTGTGTGTGTGTGTGTGTGTGTGTGTGTGTATATACATAAATGTGCAGGATGGAAATGCAGTCGCAGGTTTAATACTGAAGATAGACACAAAGTGCTGGAGGAACTCATCGGGTCAGGCAGCATCTCTGGAGAAAAAGGATGGGTGACATTTTGGGTTGGAGCCCTTCTTCCACTGTTTGCATCCTTGTATCCCTTCATTATCACATCTTCCCCAGCCAACAATGGGCCATTAGAGGCCCCACCCTTCCTTGCTCATCTTTTTCACCCAGAGAGTTGTGAATCTGTGGCATTCTCTGCCACTGAAGGGAGTGGAGGCCAATTCACTGGATGTATTCAAGAGAAAGTTGGATATAGTTCCTAGCGCTAACGGAATCAAGGAATATGGGGAGAAAGCAGGAACAGTGTACTGATTCTGGATGATCAGCCATGATCATATTGAATGGCGGTGCTGGCTCAAAGGGCCGAACTGCCTACTCCTGCTTTATGTTTTTATGTTTCTTAGCACTCCAATCCCCTTAATACAACGCTCTACTCTTTCAACCCTTTCATTTCCAAACACGAGTTTGTCTAATTTACAGAAAAGGATCTGCTGCAGTATCAGAAAGATCAAAGCCATTGTCCCAATTCCTGCCACACTCCATTCCTGGCATCCATCTGGGACCAAATTGACCGTTTAGAAATGTGATGTACATTTTATCCAGTTATCTTTCTTAAAGCACATATCCTCCCCTTCACCAGATGGGTTTCATCCATCTTTATTACATTGCCTGAATCAGCTCCTCCCCCGGGGTCTTTTGTTGCTGAAAAAAGGAGATCTCTTCAATATATTTTTTATCTCCTGCCAAGTATTCCCACACACTCCTGACCAACCCCTTTGTTCCATCCTCCACAAACAGATTTATCCAAAGCTCCTGCTGTTTGGCACCCAGTTCCGTGTACCCAATGCCCGTGCTCCTGATGACACAACGCTCTGATGTTTGAAGATGTTCATTTGTTTCCAAATCCCTCCAGGTCTTCCCAATCTCAGTAAGATACTCCAACCCAGAAGCGTACGTTGTGTTATTCTAATTCTAGCTTCTGGCTATCCCTGATTTTAACAACTCCACCATTTATTTGCTGGTTATATTATTTCTGCTCCCAAGGCACTCAGTAGTACAATCCCCGAACCGAATGTTTGCCTTCTGCTCCCTTTCCCCCACCCTCCAGTCCTTTATTTCCCTTTGGTGTTGTTATGTTCCCCTTTGTTAACTCTCCAGCGTTTCACTACATTACGGAAATAAAAGTTGTTTGCAGTCTGCCTCCAAGCCCGGCAGCACCCATCTGATACACTGCTTTGTCCGGTGGCTTGCAGTGGTTCTGAGAGAATCACAAATACGTTTTGTGGAGGGGATAAAAAAACACATCAAACTCCAAACGTGCAAATATAATCCAACAACGCCAGCTCACCATCGGACATGCTCTCTCGGTAAGTTGTGTTTTCTTGTAAGTTGCACGAAACTGCGAAAAAAGTATGACCCAACCCATGTCCAAAATTTAGCTGCTCCAGTTTAATTGCCATTTCTTTACACGTGTGTTTTTAAAAAAAAAAGTGTGATTCGAGTTTACCGATGCAATCCCTCGTTGGACATTTGCAAGGAAAACAAAAGGTCAATTGCAAAGAAGTAAACAAGACTTAAGTCATTCTCAACATCCGGCTTGCCACAAATTGGTGGAAAAAAAACACACACACATGATTCATTGGTGTAAACAACGTCCAAGTTCTTTGGCTTCTAATTTGTTCAATTCTCCCAGCAATGTGGAGTTGCTAATATTTGTGCACGTTGTCTGTTTTCCGCAGTCTGTCTGTGTGTGTCGGATTCATTGCCAGTGTTCTGGGTACCGAGCAGTGCTGCCAATCAGTAGAGGGTTGTTAGTTGCAGTGCGAGCAGTAGCCGAGGTGGAAGCCACACGTCCATCCAGGGCAGGGCAGTGCTAAGGCTGCGAGCCCCATGCAGTCCGGGGCGCTCCCCAGCAGCGCTGGCTCGCTGGCTCCGCTCGCCACTTCACACAGCAATTGCCAGTCCTCCGGGGAAAGCAGCGTCTGCGAGAGAACCGCATTGGTGTAGATCGAGCACGATTACTTACCTATTTATGTTTGGTCACGCCCCTGGACGGTTCCATTTTGAGCCTTGGAGGACCAGCAGGGAAAAAAAAAAAACCCGAGAGAAAGAAAGAGAGAGCTCTTAGATAATAGAAAAGCACTGAGCATGTAGTGTGAGGGGCGAAGGAGGATGAAGTGGGCAAGATCAGCGGTTAGAGTGATGTCAGATTAAAAACCTAAATCAGGTACACAGCAATGCTCTTGAAGGCTTTTTGCATAGTGTTGCGCATATCTCGAATAGCAACATTTGGGGCGTATTATGTTTGCATTGAACGCTTGGAGCCTAAGGTTGCACCAAGCTGGGCTTTGCTCCGGATTGCATGCGACTGACTCTCCCAGCCTCGGCTGGCTGGGCTTTTGTTTGTGCTTTTTTGTCTGCCCTGCCGTCAGATCGCAGCCCCCGCCTTGTTTTTGTTGGTGCTGCCTTATATTTTTTATTTCCTTATTTCCTCCCCCACCCACCCTTCCCTTCAGTGGTTGCTCGGGCTACGCGGCGACTTTAGTGCGTCGGTTATTATTATTATTATTTTATTTTTTTTGCATTGATCGGGATTATTGCATGGTCAATGTTGGGACGGGGTTTGCTTTTTTTTTGTTGTTGCCTAGGCCTGAATTGTAACTGTACATTTTGTGTCTGCATTGCAAAAGGATACAAAGGCTCTCGGCCTTGCACTGTTTGATATACAGTAATTACAGATGAGCAAGAAGAGTGACGAATTTTAGTGACCCAACAAAGCTTTAGTGCACTGTTTGGCTCTCTAGTTATGTATTCATTTTAACAAGGGGGTGTGCATGCTCTTCCGCCTGCATTTGTGATCATAAAAATGATATTTTAAAACTCTTCTGCAGCGTTAGCTGTTTTCTAGTTTAAAAAAAAAAAATGCTAGTTCGGGATTGTCGTGTGCGATAGAATTTCATTGCAAAGATTTTCCAAGGCCTTTGGATTTTCAGTATTGATGTTTGGATTCAGTAGGTTTCAGAAACTTTTAACAGTCCAGATAGACCGCGGGACCCAGGTTCTTTGTTGGCACCCTTTAAGCAGGACTCTTGGTTTTATTGTTTACGTAGCAAACAAGTTCATATTTTTCAATAAGGCTCAACTTCTGCAAAAAAACATATATACTTTCTCCACTACTGACACACTGCATTGTAAATATTAACATTTAAAAGTAAAATCTAAATGAATTAGGATTTTTTTAAATTTTAAAACACTGTCCATCTTTATTAACTAAGTTTGCCTATGCAACATTAATGACTAAGGAAGTACTTTCCTACTATATGAGAACAGTTTCAAAGTTGATTGTATCTCAAATCGTTTTGTGTGGTTAAACTAAAATGGGTTGAAGATTAGGCATGCACTGTCCTAATTGCAAAAGAAACTTAATTATTCTCAATCATAAATATTATTCATATTCCATTTTCTAAAAACCTCCATCTTTCTCATTTGCTTTGTCCAGATATTTCGCTATGCTGTTAATGTGAACTGATCTACTGTTCTTCGAGATCCAATATGTGTCTAATTGTATGTTGCTGTTCAGCAAAGGTGAGGGCGGGAAGAAGAGCATGAATTTTGGGCGAAGGGATGCACTGATCAAAACAAACATCACACTTGTTTGTGTATGTAGCATCATACAGTGTGGAAACGGACCTTTGAGCCCAACTTGCCCACACTGACCAGCGTGTCCCATCTACACAAGTCCCACGCCTGTATTTAGCCCATATCCCTCTAAACCTGTCCTATCCATGTACCTGTCTAATTGCTTCTCAAACATTGTGATAGTCCCAGCCTCAACTATGTTTTTTAAAAAACCTTAGAGCAACTTAATGTTTTCTCTGAATTTGTGTCAAAAAACGGATTGGTTCTGCAGTTATTGCATTAATGTTTTGGGGCTTGTAACCTCAAGGAATAGGGCAAGAATAATTTCTAAAGAGTATTTGTTCTTTATCGTTAGATTACCGTTATGGAAGTGACATAGGTTTGGTCATACAAGTCTTGAAATGCTAATTTGTTTAACCTGATCATTAATAACAAAAAATATCTATGCCTACCTCTGTTAGAATTCAAAAGATGTGACATTGAAGATTTTTTTGGAATTAACTTTCAATTAACATCATTAGTGCTCATTGCAGTTGAAAAGAATTTGTTTCTGAAATGGATTACTGAATAACCCCAACAATGAGGTTGATAAATTTGACTTGGTTTGGTTGATAATATTCTCATCTTCTGAATGTTTAAATATCAAAGTCCCAATCAAGAATTTATGCATGTATTCTAGGTGGATAGTTTGGTTTAAGTTCAAGCAAATATGTACTGTAGTTAAAGGTGTCATCTTCTGTTCCAGTGATTCAATTGTGGATAGGGAAGGATTGGAGAGAAAATGGGCCAAATGCAGGCAGATCTAACCCAGAATGCCATTTTGGACGGCATGATAAGATGGGCTAAATGGCCTGCTTCCATGCTGTGTTTCTCTAACTCTAGAATTGGATGGTTGTTGTATGCTGTATTTGAAATGTCATGAGCTGCATGTTGATGCCAACTCCTCCTAGATATATAGCATTTACAAAAATGACACCGAATTGTAACAATTATTTGAACAAAAAGTGGAAGGTAAATTTAGCATTACACTTAATTTCTCATACTCAGTATTTTCATGGTCAAATTGTGCAATTAGATCACTGACTTAAAAATGAGAATTTTAAACATGGTATATGTATCTTTTCTTTTGTGGACCAAATGGTTATCCAATGGATAAACTTGCTGATCATTGTCACGTGCACTGTGAGAATTAAAAAAGACAGAATGCTTGTCAAATAATCAGTAAGGTATTCAAACTGTATTCTGCACTCTGGATGACTTTCAAATCCAACTTAAATGCCTGCTGTATTGATTGTACAATAAACAACAGAACAGCCATAACACATTCTGTTTTGATTTTACAAATGGGTTATGTTTATTCAACCTCTACATACCACTACAAACTCAATTTGAGAAAATGCCCCCTATCCACACTTGTGTTAAATAAAACAATTGTTAGTGTAATATGTTTTTCTTTTATTGCAACTCCTTTCACCGGCGTAGGAATGAGTAGTTTCTGGGTTCCCAAGTGCTGTGCATTTGTTGGGAATGATCTAAATGGTTCTTTACCGGATGACAGAATCGGGATTTTGTTGTCAAGTGAGTATTTGTCAGCATTATAAACTTTTCCCTATAAATTTTATCCATTGAATTCTTGAATACCACCAAAGGCGCTTTTTCTTTGTCGGTATTTATTATCTTTAATAGTGACACACATGAAATATCTGGCTCAGAGGTGTTAATCAAGAGAGGGAATAAATCAATATTCCTTATCTAGCAGATTATACTTAAAACATGTCACACTGACATCTAGCCAGGATTGTATATAGCTGGTGTGAATATTGCACGTAGAGCATCTTTTTGATTTTGAAATAGGCTCCATCTTCCACCAGTATTTGCTCTGATTTTGATCCTGTTAGTTTTTTCGGTTCTGGTTTAAGGTAATTATTTTAAAGTTTTTTGTCTGTTTGCATATATATTTTACCTATTAAAATTCTGAATACTAAACGGGGGGAAAATCCCACATGTACTAAACATGTAAATACTAGTTTTTTTACATGTCACATATAAATACATTTGCTTTATGAGTAACAGAATTTAAACACCTAACAACTGGGAACAAAAGTAGAATCCAGAGCTGCAATATATTACCCTCTTTTCCTGATCAAGTGTGTAACTATTTTTAGTCTATGGATTGGTGATCTACATCCTTGCCTGAAGGGTCTCGACCCGAAACGTCACCCATTCCTTCTCTCCCGAGATGCTGCCTGACCTGCTGAGTTACTCCAGCATTTTGTGAATAAATCCTTGCCTCTCAACCCTACCACCAAATATGCCCCGCCCTTTTCTTCTGTGATTATATTTATTTATTTGTGACTTGACTTTTGCAATGCAAATCTGATAATTTAATGTATATATCATATCATATCATATATATATATATATACAGCCGGAAACAGGCCTTTTCGGCCCTCCAAGTCCGTGCCACCCAGCGATCCCCGTACATTAACACTTATCCTACACCCACTAGGGACAATTTTTACATTTACCCAGCCAATTAACCTACATACCTGTACGTCTTTGGAGTGTGGGAGGAAACCGAAGATCTCGGAGAAAACTCACGCAGGTCACGGGGAGAACGTACAAACTCCTTACAGTGCAGCACCCGTAGTCAGGATCGAACCTGAGTCTCCGGCGCTGCATTCGCTGTAAAGCAGCAACTCTACCGCTGCGCTACCGTGCCGCAGTGAAATGAGGAGAGAAGCATAGTATTTCTGCCAATCTTACCTCTATAATTTCCACATACAATGTTTCTCATCACAGCCTCCTGTTCATACGAGCCATTGGTTGTGTGATTAAGATTTTTGACTGATCTTTAGACTTTAGAGCTTCAACACGGAAGCAGGCACTTTAGCCCACCGAGTCCGCGCCAACCAGCGACCACCCTGTACACAAATTATCCTACACAATTTCACAATTTACAATTTTACTGAAGCCAATTAACCTGCCAACCTGTATGTCTTTGGAGTGTTGCCTTATTTAAATTTATTGTAGCATGCCCTTTTGGAATTTTGACTCTAAGAATTATTCTATTCACATTTACAATTAGCGTGCATCATTTAGGCTGTTTGTTTTTAATTTTCTTTCCATCTCATGTTTTTGAATGTTTACAAAATGCACATGACTTATTTTGTTTTAGAAAGCCCAGTATTTCTGTGCATAGAAAAAAAGACCTGCTAATTATTTACCCAGCTAATAGAAGATGCATTTCTCATCCCCTGTTAAGAAAGTAAACAATTATTGCCTTTTATTTTTTGCTCTCATACCCTTTCTGTTGACAGAAGTATCCACAGAAGTCTAGTTTTGCTCATGCTTTTGTACCACCACCACCCCTGCTAACGTTCGAGCGGCACATGAAAGAGAGGCCCAATGGGTAGTGTCACCCAAGAGGTCACATGAGATTTGATCAGAGAATCGGCAGCTGGTTGGCGAAACAAAAGAAATGAGGCCCCAAAATTGTGTGTGTGAGACCTTTGTACATATTTGAGCAAATATTAGGAGTCTTGCACTGGTGCAGACACCCAGTAATGTTTTTGCATGAAGCTGGGCTCTGAGCATGTTCATCAGAGTGTGAGTTTGATATTTACCACCAGGTGCTCATTTACTCAAATATTCTTTGTCTTGTTTTTGCCCCAGTTCTACATCTAGCCGTGCGATTTTTCTTTTGTTAAGATTTGATGTTGATTTACACCATGAAGACTATTGCCTTTTTTTAAATGCTTTTTTTTCCTAACCACTGAAAAGTGATAAAGGACAAACCACGTCCACATATTGTGGTAGTTGGCTTTCTAGCAAACCGTCCTTACCATCATTTTCTGCAAGGCAAAGCCACTCCTCTGCACGTGCATCAAGAAACGCAAGTTTTAAGAAATAAATTTTGTGGGGTTTTTTCCACACAAAGTCCATATCTCATATTTCTGAATACTGATTTGTGAATTCTGTAAGGACGACCTTTCTGTATTTGAATGTTCGCAATGCAAGGGACTGTCTGCAGTTATAATAGTTTTTGTCGTTATTTCTACTTGATGATAACCCCTGTGTTTGAAGTGTTGTTCCAAGCATTGTTTTGGAAATGTTTCACTAAACACCGGGATCAATTCTCTTTCTCTAGAACAGTCTATCTGATTAATATCAAAGTTGGACTTGCCAAGGTATATTTGTGTACTTGCAATTTGCTTTGCAAAAAATAAGTAAATATTGTAATCCCAATAATATTGCACTAAGGCAAAATGTTTCAGAGTCCTGAATGAATAGGCAGATGTACAATAGCACACAGTGAAGAGAAATAAAGGAAAGAAGGGAAATGTGGGATTGGGGAAGATAAAAACACTGTGTTAAAAGAGTATATACTTTTTTCAAGCTCCAACAAAAATGTTTGACCTGGAAAGAATAAGTTTTTCCATTTCTAACAATTTTCTTTCTGTGCCAGAGATTGAGTGATAGTAATTGCTTTTCATACACTGAAAAGGGCATTGATGGACTGTCTGCGATGTGCGTATATCTGCAATAGAATGAGCACGGCACATGGATGGAGGTGGAAGATTGTGAAGCAGGTCACAGTATGCAGATACGAGGGAAAGAGTAGAGAATTACAACATAATTGAATGGCCCTTTTATAGAACCAACAGCGCAATGGTCCAAGTCTGAAGAAGGGTCTCTACCCGAAATGTCACCCATTCCTCCTCTCCAGAGATGCTGCCTGTCCCGCTGAGTTACTCCAGCATTTCGGCCCAAGTTACTTCCTTATTTGTGATTAAAGTCTATGATGTGGACAGGGCATATATGATAATTTTACATGGTAATGTAGACAAAGTATTGGATAGATCACATTAGTTGTAGGAAATGGAATATGGGTGGTGACAAATAATATTGTATAGGTGTATGGGAGAAGAGTGATGAAGTGGAAGTAATTAGCTAAAAAAACAGCTCGCGCATTGTGTCAAACGCCCTCCCTCCTGTGCGGTATGATTAATTCATGACATAATATTGCAACTTTATGCTATGCATTGCATTTCAGTAGTGCAGCAAACAATGAGATTCCATTATTGTGAAGCTGACAGCAGAAAATCATATCTCTGCAACTTTTGGATCTCTTTATTTAACTGCACATCTCCTCTCTCACATTATTGCAACACTTACACATAAATAATGAGAAGTTCCATTAGACTTGCTGTTATTTTGACACTAAAACTGTTATCCATTAATCTTGCTGGTGACCTACACATTCCTACCTGAAAAACCTGCTATTATTAGGTTTTGCTGGAATGTTGTTTAATATCAATCTGACACAGTGGGGAAGGGTTTCTCATCTTTCATGCCATCATATTTCATGTTGTCTAGTGCTTTGGCAAAGGGAAGAGAATTCTGCCAGCAGATTTGACCCACAGTGGTCCTGCGTGCCTTGAAAGGATTGGTTTGATACATCAGCGGTTTGTGAGTCGATGGAGTATCTCTACCAGACGGCTAGTGAATAGCAGAGAAAGGGACCTTTAGAGGGGAGAAAATAATGTAGAAATTCGATGGACAGTAATAAATTTTAACATTCACAGCATTTTTTAACAAGAAAGGACATTTTTAAGGCAGAGATAGATAGATTCTTGATTAGTACGGGTGTTGGGGGTTATGGGGAGAAGGCAGGAGAATGGGGTTAAGTGGAAAAGATAGATCAGCCATGATTGAATCGTGGAGTAGAATTGATGGGCCGAATGACCTAATTCTGCTATCATTTGTCATAGTGAAGCTCTGTGACATGATGTGAATTTCAAAGATTCCGACGCGTGACTGAATTGTTTGGAGCAGAGGTTCCCTATTTTTATTTCGCTGCTCTGCTTCAAAAAAAAGATTTTGTTTTGCTCTCCCTTCTCGCTCTTTTCTACACAAATATTGAATGAAATCTCTTTAGTTTTATAATTATGTCTCTATTCTAACTTTATCATGATACCCATTTTGAAATCTTAGAATTTGGGGACGTAATCGGTACCGAGCATGGCTGTGTTCCTATTTTACAATAACTGTAAAGTATTTATTTGTCACAAAGATGGGATGATCTTTTCACTTAGCTCATCAAACCTAGGCTATCCAGATATCAACCCTATCAATACTTCATTATTTGATTTTAGCTTTGTCCGGTCACCTCTCAGCCTCCTTTGCTCCAGGGAAAATAAATCCAGCCTATCCGATCCATCCCAGAATTAAAGTTCTTCATTCCAGGTAACGTCCTGGTGAATCTCCTCTCCTGTGCACCCACATTCCTCCTACAGTGTGTTGACCAGAACCTCACATCAAGATCACATTAAACTTGTGATATGTTTGGTCTAGCCAGTGTTTTGTAAAGTTACATCAAAACACTAATCTCTTTGACCAATCCAGCGACATGGTATCCAATTTTATTTACTAATTATGCCTTGTGTTGTATATCTGCATGTTTCTGGTAGTGAAGGACCTTTAAAGAAAGTAGTTTCATTAACGTAGTTTTTTTTCTCTTGCAATGAAAGTGTACCAAACAGCTTGGCTGTGATTAAATTTCTCTGAAATCTAATCATTGTAACTTCAGGAAAATGGGTGATTGATCTGCACACGTTCAGGTGTCTTCCATTGTACTGGGATACATGTTAGTCTGTATATTTCAGTGTTGTTGATAAAGGAATAAGGATTGGTATTTGTGCAACCTTGGCCCTTTTCCAACCACTCGGGCAGACAAAACCTCAGTTTATGTGTCTCATCTGACAGGTAAGATGCCCTCATAATTAAAAATGAAAACAGAACAGGAAACTCAGCACGTGAGACCACATCTGCGGAAGAGAAACAGTGTTAACGTTTATGTTCAGGGACCCTTTAACGAAATACGATCCTTGAACTAAAATGTTAACTCTTTTTCCCGTTCCACAGATGCTGCATGACTTGCTGAGTATTTCCAGCATTTTATTTCACCTATAAAGCATGTGTTTTTATTTTGTTTCACTTAATCTATTAAAGTATTTTAACTTGTAAAGCTAATTTAAAATTGATCTTCAAATCATTAAAATTATTTGCTAATTCCTTGCTTATTAGTTGTGTATAGTGTATAATTGGATTGATGCACAGAGAGTGCAATAAGTAATAACAGATTATTTGTTTAACCTTAGTGCTTCTATAATTGTGGTACAACACAGTTTTATTGATTATGTGAATTAATTCAATGCAGTGATCATATAAATAGGTATGTGTTTACCAATGAATGGCTAAAATAATGTCAACATAATTTGATGCAGGGTTATATAAATGGAATTATATAACTCTGGTAATTTCAGTGACAATCATGGTACAATTATTAAAATCATGGGGATTGTTGCAAACTTTATACCATATTCTTCTTAAGCGTTAATTTTGTGCCTAAATTACACAAAGTTTTTTGTGGCTTTATAAATGTCAGGATATATATTGGTGGGAAAGAAACTGCTTTTTATTCTTTTTAGAAGATGGAACTGAATTTCTCTGCAGACCATGTGTTATGGGGTTAATAAAGCTCACTTTGTCACCTACAGAATGCCTGTGGAACATATAAAGGGAGGATTTCTCTTGGTTGTATATCTGATTTTCAGTTGAAGCTACAACTTTGCAGTATACTTTAACACTAATTGACACTTTCATGCCTGTGCATCATTCATTGGGCGTTTATCAAATTTCCTATTTACACTCTGCTATCTCATTTCTATTTGCTTTATATGCATTGTATATCTATATCCTCTGTGACAACAAACTCCACATCGCAATACAGAATTATTTCAAATTTCTATGAACGCACGCATATTTAAAGGTTTGAATTTATCTTGCATGTTGTTTGGTATTCAAAGCAAGAATGTGGAATGGCATCCAGTTAATATTTGGTTAATGAGAGGTTTATCATTAATCATAGATGGAATAGGGTTTTTTAGGTAGTCTAGTGTGCAGTTAGAAAAAAAGAGGTTCCACTTCAGTTCATGTATAAACATATTAATTTGTGATATGTCTTTTTATTCAAGTATGCAGTTGCAGTATCAATACTGCAAGTCTCTGCAATCAATTTAATGTAATCTTACACAACTATTCTTTTTATAGCTGAAAACCCAATTACAGGTCAAAATTGACTCGATATGAATTTGTTACAATCAAATTTCTGCAAAAAGTACTTTGAAAACCTGATATTCTCAGCAATTTAGTCAAAAGCTACAGATGCAATGATGTTTCCTCTATAACGATTTTTAAAAACTGCATCCTTTCTTAAAATCTTGAAATAAATCTCGGGAATATTTTACCAAAACAAAACTTCTCCTTCCCCAATATTTTTGTGATGCTGAGAAAGAAAAAAAAAAAAGGGACCCTTTAACAAAATGAAGAAGGGTCTCGACCCGAAACGTCACCCATTCCTTCTCTCCAGAGATGCTGCCTGACCCGCTGAGTTACTCCAGCATTTCGTGATACCTTCAAGAAAAAAAAACAAGATTCCTATAATCCTGCTTTAGATAGTACTGCCTTTAACAAAGAACCTAACAATATTTTTAACTGTTTGAGACCTTTCCTGGGCAATGTTGTAAATCAATTCTTTCAAATGTGTAGAGTAATCTAGTGTTCTACTGTGGTGTATTGTACTCTGAATTCAGCAGCAGGAGCGAAAAAAACATTTAAATCAATTTCTCCTCCAGGTCTCCATCTACTGAAGATCTCGGAGGAATTTTTGAATGGGAGTGGGGGGGGGGGGGGGGTCTGTCCTTTTCTGAAATTCTTGGTTGATGTTACTTTTTCCCTCGTGATACACAACATTTTGTTTTCCTTTTTCAATGTGGATTAACGGTGAAGACAGGAGAGGCTACAGATGCTGGAATTTAGATTTTAAAAATCTGCTCAAGAATCTCAGCGGGTCAGGCAGCATCTGTGGAGGAAGATGAGTAGTCAATGATTCGGGTTGAGATCCTGCATCAGGACTGAGCAAGGCCTTTGATAAGGTTCAACACGGTAGGATGCACCTGACGGTTAGATTGCAAAGGATCTATGGTGAACGAACCATTTGGATACATAATTGGCTTGATAGTAGGAAGCAGGGGGTGAAGATGGAAGGCTGTTTTTCAGATTGAATATAGAATAAAGAACAGTACAGCTTAGGTGTGTATGCTGGTTTAAACCAAAGATAGACACAATATACTGGATAACACAGCAGGACAGGCAGCGTCTCTGAAGAGAAGGAATGGGTGATGTTTCGGGTCGAGACCCTTCTTCAGATTGACGTCAGGGGGGAGGGAGATACATAGTTGAGGAAATGTAAAGGTGTGAAAACAGGGCAAAGGGAATGGAGATCAAGGAAAATGTAGAATAGATTTTTGTTTGCTGGGAGTAGTTAACAACAAAGCAAACATAGATAAAATGTAGTTGGAGACAGTAAGACTGGTCTGTGAACTGGGTAGGGGGAGGGATGGAGAGAGAGGGAAAGCAAGGGTTACGAAGTTAGAGGTCAATGTTCATACCGCTGTGGTGTAAGCTGCCCAAGCAAAATATGAGAAGCTGATCCTCCGATTTGCGCTGGGCCTCATTCTGAAAATGGAGGCCCAGGACAGAAAGGTCAGTGTGGGAATAGGAGGGAGGGGGGGGGGAGTTAAAGCGGACGGCAACCGGGGGATCAGGTAGGTTTAGGCAGACTGAGGAGAGGTGTTCAGCGAAACGATAGCCGAGCCTGTGCTTGGTCTCACCGATATATATAGGAATCCACACCTGGAACAGCAGATACTGTAGATGAGGTTGGAGGAGGTGCAAGTAAACCTCTGCCTGACCTGAAAAGACTGTTGGGGTCCTTGGACGGAGTCGAGGGGGGAGGTATAGGGACAGGTGTTGCATCTCTTGTCGTTGCTGGGGAACGTACCCGGGGATGGGGTGATTTGGGTGGGAAGGGATGAGTTGACCAGGGAGTTGCAGAGGGAACGGTCTCTGCGGAAAGGGGTGGAGATGGGAAGATGTTGCTAATGGTGGAATCCCGTTGAATATAGCATTGGAATGAACACTTCAGTCCACAATGTCTGAGCCGAACATGATGCCAAGACCAATTCTACCCTGCCTGCTCATAATCCATATCCCACCATTCCCTGCCTATCCAAAAGAGTCTTGAATGCCACGATCATATTGGCCTTAACCATCACATCCAGCTGTGCATTTCAGGCACTTGCCATCCCCTGCTGAAAAAAAATGTTTCCCCACACATCCCCTTCGTCCCTCTCATCTTAAAGCTATTCCCTCTAGTATTGATTTTTTTTCCATCCTGGGAAAAGCTGCTGACTGTGTACCCTATCTTTGTCTCATGCCTTCCTGACTCCTATACTCAATGCCCCAACCAATAAAGGCAAGCATACTAGATACCCTCTTTACCACTGTCTACTTGTGTTGCCATTTCTAGAGTTATGGACTTGGACCCCAAAATCCCTCTATACAGCAATGCTGTTCAGGGTCATGCCATTAATTGTATATTTTTCCTTTTATATTCGACTGGAGACCCATGGCTAATGCTGTATCGCAGGGGTTGGTGCTGGGCCAATGTTTGTCCACTATCAATGGTTTGAATGAGAATGTTTGAGGCACGGTTACTATGTTTGAAGGTGACATAGGTAGTGAAGAATTGCTGAGACCTTGGTCAGCTTGGTATGCTGGCCAAAGACTAGCAAATGTAATTTAATTAAGATAAGTGCAACGTGTTGCGTTTTGAGAAGCCAAACCATAGTAAGATATTCACAGTCAACAGTAGGGCACTGCGGAGTGTCATAGAATAGAGGGATGTAGGAGTACAAGTAGATAGTTCCCTGAAAGTAGCATCACAGGTAGGCAGAAGAAGGCTTGTTGGCCTTTATCGGTCAGGGCATTGCGTACGAAAGTTGGAATGTTAGGTTGCAGTTGTAAAAAACATTGTTGGGGTGTTATCATCATATCATATCATATCATATATATACAGCCGGAAACAGGCCTTTTCAGCCCTCCAAGTCCATGCCGCCCAGCGATCCCCGTACATTAACACTATCCTACACCCACTAGGGACAATTTTTACATTTACCCAGCCAATTAACCTACATACCTGTACGTCTTTGGAGTGTGGGAGGAAACCGAAGATCTCGGAGAAAACCCACGCAGGTCACGGGGAGAACATACAAACTCCTTACAGTGCAGCACCCGTAGTCAGGATCGAACCTGAGTCTCCGGCGCTGCATTCGCTGTAAAGCAGCAACTCTACCGCTGCGCTACCGTGTTGTGTTCAGTTGTGATACCTCTGCTACAGGATAGATGCCATTGAGGGGAACAAGTGCAGAAAAGATTTATACAGATGTTGCCAGGACTTGAGGGACTGGTTATAGAGAGAGTTTGGGTCAGCTAGGACTTTATTCCTTGAAGTACAGGAAGCTCGGGGGTGATCGTACAGAGATGTATAAAATCATGAGGGACATAGAATGCACAGAGTCCTTTTCCCAGGGTAATGGAATCAAGGACTAAAGGATATGTCTAAAGTGAGAGGGGAAAGTTTTAATAGGAATTTGAGGAGTATCTTTTTTTTCCACACAGAATCTAAAACCTATATGGAAAGAGTTCATAGAAAATGTAACAGCATTTTGACAAGTACAGGGGTAGGAAAAGTTTAGTGGGATATGGATCAAATAAGGTAGATTGGACTAACTTAGACATCTCGGTCAACATGGGCAAGTCGGCCAAGAGCTTGTTTCAGCGCTGTATGACTGTATGACTTTCCTCCTTTGCATTCACAGATGCTGCCTGACCCACTGAGATCCTCCAGCAATTTTATACATCTCTGTATGGGTGGAGGTGACTTTGCAGCAGGTTTCATTAATCAATAGTTATTTAAGTCTAGCATCAAACCAATCTGAAATATGGTTGCCACCCTGTTGTATATCCGGACCCTGTCTGAGAGGAAGATGATAATGCTAAGTTAGGACTGATGAGTGCTCCCATTGTTGTTGCTGCTGGGTTCTGTTGTGTGGATTCCCTAGTGATAACCACTTGAGATTGGTTGTGTTGTCTTTCAGTTGAGTTACATCCTGGCAAGAGAGCATGAAGGATAGGCCACTTAGAGAGCATACTCTGTCCATTCGAAGGAATTGAATGATAAGGACATTGGTGTGACAAAGAAAACTATACTGAAAATTCTTTGAACATTTTGAAGTGTGGGTGAGTGAATCAGCTGATGTTCAGACCTGGAGTTTTGTCAATGAAACTTGAAAAAAGATTGGGTATAATAAATTTGTAGCAGCTGCTGAATTAGGGGAAGGCAGAAGGAAGGCAGAAAGAACAAAAGAGAACATATGTGGAAAGAGATGGAGAAACTACAAAAAGTATAATGGTGCAAGATAATATGACACAAGGTAATAAACAAAAAGATCCAGAAAATGCTGGAGATAAATCCATCGTCTGTTGTTTTTGCTTAGAGGTAACAGATGAATCCAGCCGAGGTGTAAATAAATAAGAATAACATAGAATCGTTATCTGGAAACTGGCTGGGTACTTTAGAAGAAAAACATCAACAAATTTAGTTTATTTACAAAAGTAATGGAGAATGTAAATTGTATTTGAAGTTATATCGTGTTCAATACAATAACACTTCTCTTGAAACAAAAAGTGTTTTACTTTCTTGAAGACCACGTTGCTATTGTGTGAAAAGTTAGCAGGCAGCAACACAAATCAAAGGAGGAGGATCATGACCTCCATTAGGTACTTTACTCAAACATGTTGAGACTGTCGGTTCAAGGGACTGCAGGGAACGACTTCAGCTGCAATGTAGTAATTCAGCTGGATCTTCCCTCCCGCTCACAATTGATCATGTCTGGCCCTGCTTGGGAGGGGAGGGGAGGGAAGGTTATGTCTGTGAGACTGTGTGGCTTCTCCAAACACGAGGCTGTGAGCTCCGTGAACGCGCCGCCCGGGAGCGCGCTCGCCCCCGAATGTTGTGAATCAAACTTTTTAAGGTTGTGCCCGTTCGGAGTCGGGAGTTTAATCTTCCACGTCGCGACAGCGGGAGGGGGAGCGGAACTTGCTTACCCCCCACCTTCTCCCCACCCCCTCCCCACCACCACCACCACTATACAAATAACCCCCCCAGTGTGCTGGAGGGAAGGCGGGGTGAGGTTACTGCGGGACAGAGAGGATCCAAGAGGCGAAGCCAAGGAGAGCGCGGGGTTGGATACATTGACCTCGATACATTGTTTCAGCTGGAGCGGCGCTTCCTGATCAGTAACAGCAGGTAACAAACAGCGCAGCTCCTTCAAAATGCCATCGAGCTGGGCTCCCCTCCGGCACTCTCTCTCTCTCTCTCTATATATGTGTGTGTGTGAGAGAGAGAGAGAGAGTCTGGGGTGTTTATTGTGATGGTTTTCTTTATTTATTGATCTGCGGTGTGTGTCTTTGGACGGAGAGAGCGCGGTCCAACTGAAACTGAATCCAGCCTCTCTAGTCCACCTCTGTGTTGTGTATGTGTTTGTTTTTTGATGGGACGGGGGTAATGTTTTGTTTGGGGGGGGGGGGGGATATGGGAGAAGTTGTAGGTGACCGGCGGGGTGTCATTCATCCTTTAATAAGCCCGGGTTCGGTTCCCGGTTGGGGGAAATCATGTATGTTTTTAAATAAATAATTAAACCCCTTCCCCTTTTATTTTTTTGCGTGAGAGGGGGGGGGAGGGGGAGGGGGTAGATCCCGCGGGTGTGTTAGACATGGTGTGTGGGGGGGGCTGTTTAACTGAACTCTGTGTGGTTGTTTTGACCCTATTCTGGATTCGGGGGCGGTTAGAGGATTGAGAGGTGGAATGGTCCCGTTTGTTTGTTTGTTTGTTTGTTTGTTTGTTACCCTCCTGGCCACAGTCAGCCAGCAGGGCCGGGAGTCGGGCAGAGACAGTTGCGACTGTTGGCCGGGGCTCCGAGCGCCTGGGCATTTTATTATTTTTTGTTGCTCCCTTTTCTTCCCGCAGTCAGATTCATTGTTGCTTTGTTTGGGCTGCGAGCACGTGGTGCCCTGGCGGCGCGGCCCCGTAATCGCTGCTTGCATTGTATCCATCCTTGCATTGTACATCAGCGGGGTCTAGCAGCATCAGACCAACCCTCTCCTCAACCCCAACCCCCGGGGAGGCGGCCCGGTCCCAACCTTTTTATTTGTTTACTCGCTTGCAGAATCCACTCCATGCACACGCCTCTGCCCCTCCTGCCTCTGCCTCTGCCTCTCCCTCTCCATCCGTGCACCAGCTTGTTCGTGTGTTTCAGCCGCCGGGCAGAGCAAGCCCACGTTCTTTTAAAGAGGCGCAGGCAGAGCTACATTGTGTATGTACTCTTTGCCACTGCTGGATTTCAAAACGCTGATATCTCGGTCGCAACTGGCCCCTCCAGTTCGTTCTGAGCGCTCCCGAATTGGAAAATTTAATGCCCCCAAAATCGTTTGATTCGCATCTGATCGCGACATATGGCCTTGAAGCAAAGTCGTCGTTGCCCCTCCCCCGTCAACCAAACGCCCCCCTAGCCCGTCTGCCAGTCTACTTGGCATATCCTTGCATATCTTTGCATTTTTGATGGGGTTGAAGTGGGCCTTCTGTTGACCTATTATAAACTCTATGTGGATTTCTCTCCAGAGATGCTGCCTGTGGATTTAAAGTGTGTTTTGTCTTACACAACCTTCTGAGTTCCACCAAAACCTGAAAAAAATAGCTCTCATCTGGATCTGAGTGCCCAATGACTGCAATTATTTTGTTTACCTGTAAAAGCCGGAATATTTCAGCGAAGCTTCTGTCAACTGGGATGGTTGGAGATGTTCTCCCATGTGTTTTGTTTTGGACAGGTATGTGTTTGCTGGGATTCCCAAATGCCAGTTGTCAGAATATAAAATTTTGCTGTACAATGGTGAAACATAGAAAATAGGTGCAGGAGGAGGCCATTTGGCCCCTCGAACCATTCTTTGTGATCATGACTGATCATCCAAAATCTGACAACTTCAGGTATGCCGTTTGCCAATGATCCTGATGACCATCAATGAAATCATTTGCTGTTGTAATTTCTGATCCTCGCTCTATTGTTCAGATATATGTAGGATTTTGAACTAACTATAAGTAAAACAGTCCATGCGTCCATACTTTCCATGCTTTTGTATAAACCAGCATCTGCAGTTCCTTGTTTCGACATTCATTGATAATAGTGGTCAGCAGCCTTACTTCCAAATACCATGTACTTAAACCGAAATAATTAGAAGCAGAAATTCTAATTTAGCAAAACCATTTTGTTTTCCAGTTGGTAGAACAGTACAACAGTGTAATGGAAATGACTTCCCTTTTAGAATCCCAGAGCAAATAATGTAGAATTGTCCAATTCCAGTTCATTTTAAATGATTGAGGTAATTAATTAATTTGTCCTCGTCTTACAAATTGGTTTAAAATTGTACACCATAGTGACCTAACAATGGAAATTTATTCTCATGTTTTCTTTTAGTTTAATTCAACACCAGTACCAACTGCTGCTTCTAATTATTTCAGTTTAAGCACATGGACGGTCAAGGAACTGGAAGTTTAAAGTGATGGGTTGTGTCTCGGCCTTCATACTATGGTCTACTCAGTGGAAAATGAATAAGCTTTGTCTTCCAATGTTTTCACTAAATATTCATGGCAAACGTCAGTAAAAGATAGTCGAAGGAATAGAAATGAAGGAAAAGAACGTAATGTGGATAAGAAGGGAAACTTTTTTTTATAGAGATTTTTTTTTAAAAAAGCTGCAGGTTGTTGGAAATTAGTTTAGTTTTTTTAGAGATACAGCGCGGAAACAGGCCCACCGGGTCCACGCCGACCAGCGATCCCCGCACACTAGGGACAATTTTTACATTTACCAAGCCAATTAACCTCCAAACCTGTACGTCTTTGGAGTGTGAGAGGAAACCGAAGATCTCGGAGAAAACCCGCGCAGGTCACGGGGAGAACGTACAAACTCCGTACAGACAGCGCCCGTAGTCGGGATTGAATCCGGGTCTCCGGCGCTGCATTCACTGTAAGGCAGCAACTCTACCGCTGCGCCACCGTGCCGCGGTGAGGTGAGAAACAGAAATATGAGATGAGAAACAGAAAATGCTGGGGGAACATTCAGAAAGTCAGGCATCTCTCCCTTTCCCAGTTCTGGTGAAGGGCCAGAGACCCAAAACATGGACTTTTTCTGAGTTCTGATCTTCTGAGTTCTTCCAGCTTTTTATGGTTTTGGGTTTTGATGCTCCATTTTACATTCATGATGCATCATTGGGCTTGCTCTAGTTTGGATGCTCCTGCAGAGCATAAGGACTTGGGTCTGAATAGGAGTGTCTGAAGATGGGTCCTAACCCAAAACATTGCTTGTCCCCAGATGTTGTCCACTGGCTGAGTTTCTCCAACATATTGTGTTTACCTTTGAGTAACACTTCTTGCCTTTTAAAATAAAACATCTAAAATGCTCCACAGCCAAAGAAATGAAGTTGAAACTTTTCTAACAGCCACATAACAAACAGCCTTGAGATGAAGATCAAAGCTTAATTAGATATTTTACAAGGATAAATATTGGGGGGAAACATTGTTGAAATGGTTGATGGATCTTGAATAGATTGTAACAGGTTGGATGTTTTGAGTATGTGAAAAAAGACTTATGAGAATTGTTTACAAATATGATGGGATCGCATTTTTAAAGTTCCTTACTATTTAGAGAAGTATTTGTGTATATTGAGTGAGACAGAAACAAACATTCAGAAGGGGAGTCATTTTAGCTCATTGGTTTTCATTTTGATGCACTGTGAAGTGAGAGGATGCAGATTTGTGCGTGTGATTCCTAGCATCTTCAGTCTCGAATGACTGATCCTCGTGCCTGTGACTCCAGAAATAGTTGGTTCAAGCCCACTCCTGAGATTTGAACCTGTAATGTAGACTAACACTCCAGGATTGAAGTACCATCTTTTGTAGACATTGTCAGTTTCCTTGCCCACATAGATGTAGAAATGTTATTTTAAGAACAACAAAAGAGTTTGCCAGAACTACTTATTATCAGACTTCAGTGTTATATGTTGCACTAATTGATGTACCCTTCATCCTTGGATATATACAAAAAGCTGCAGTAACTCTGCTGGTCAGGCAGCATCTCTGGAGAAAAGGAATAGGTGACGTTTTGGGTCGAAACCCTTCTTCAGACCTAGGTCGGGGTCTCGACCCAAATTACTATCTATTCTTTTTCTCCAGAGATGCTGCCTGACCTGCAGTTACTCCAGCTTTTTGAGTTTATGTTTGGTGTAAACCAGCATCTGCAGTTCCTTCCTATCCTTTATCTCTACACTGTGGACATCTTAATTGTACTACTTATAGTCTTTGACTGCATAACACACAAACAAAAGCTTTGCACTGTACCTTGGCACACGTGTGAATAATAAACTAAACAATATTTATCCTCCAGTCAAAGTCTAATACATGTAGTCATTACCTCTTTGCTGTTTGTGGGGGTCTGATGTTTGAGCAGAGCTTTCTGTTGAATTCTATTTAGCTTTGTAACATTAGCTTTACGACACGCTGTAAAGCTGGTGCTGAGGTCATTTAAAGATATTATGAAATCAAGTTTTTTTCCCCATTTACTATTGGCCTCTGGAATAGACCATGCATCCACGTCAGCAATTCTGCAAGTGAATGGTAACTATTTGAGAACAGATGTTTTTCTCTGGTTTCAAAAGTGTCAAAGTCTCATCATGGCACATGTGTGTCCTTAAGCCATTGCAGTCATGCAGTACTCGTGTGATAATGGTGCCATTATACATTGGGATCATGTGCCAGTGGCTATGTATATCAGTAAACCCCTTCTTTTATACTCAACTATTACAAAAGATTTGTTTTAAAAAGTGGGGCTTGGTGAAATGAGCCGGTGGCTGTGTTTCAGGAATTATCTTCACATTGACAATAATTTACATTGATGTTGCACAAAGTAGTAATAAGAGTTATGTGAGGTACTTTTTTTAAATTCCCTCTGTGCTTCCTGGTTGGACAATATTTGCCTCTGTAATATATGACACAGTTTGTCTTTGCTTGGGTTGAGTTTTGTCTTAATCTTTGCCTTTTGACAAATTTACAAAGATGGTTGTTGTCCTGCACTTTGGGTAGAGACATTAAAATGAATCATGTGGTTCGAGTGAACATTAAAGATCCTCTAGCACAAAGTAAACTGCTCAGCATCTTGTGTATCTGCAGGTCCTACATTGGGATATAAAGAAAATCAGGGCAATTTTCTGGAGCCATAGCAAATGTTCCATTCTCAAAACAACGCACCGCAAACGGATGAACTGATCATCAATTGGGTGAAGGCCTGTTATTTACATAAAAACAATCATGTGGTTTGTTTTTTAAATCAGCACTATTTCTCATGAAGGGTTTTGAGACATTTAGCAAAGTATTATATAGATGGTTTAGTTTAGAGATACAGAGCTGAAGCAGGCCCTTCGGCTCACCAAGTACACGCCAACCAGCGATCCCCGCACAGTAATGCTATCCTACACACTAGGGACAATTTACAATTTTTACCGAAGCCAGTTAACCTACAAACCTGTACGTCTTTGTAGTGTGGGAGGAAACTGGAGCACCCGGACAGAGCAAACCCGCACAGTTCACAGGGAGAACGTACAAACTCCATACAGGTAGCACCCGTGGTCAGGATTGAACATGCCTCTGGCATGGTAAGGCAGCAAATCTACCGCTCTGGTGCTCCATGCAAAAGCATATTTTCCTACGGTTGGTTTTGCCTTTTTCATACCTGGCAAGCTTCTGTTTTGAGGAATTCCCTCTCTAAGTTTAGAATTAATGTTTGTTGGTTGCAAAGCTATTAATTTCCATTAAATAGTGGCTACGCTGGCAGACGATAAAGCAACAACATATCAACAGTTCAGATTTAGCCAATTTGTTTCTGGAGACAGAGTAGCATGTGATCCATCTAAGGATGGATGTCTCTGATTGTCTCAGATGAACTTATATGATGGTTGTCGTTATTAAACTAATTTACTTCTATTAACATTTGCTTCTATTGTCACTCTACAGGTCTCACTGTAGGCATAATTCATGTAATGATCCGTGCAAAACCTCCTGACGTTAGTTTGATCGGACATGATTTCATATTTACAGCTCTGAAGTAAAATAATGGTTCCACGATATCCTAATCCTAAATTGTCTTTGTGAACATTTACGGGGGTGTTGCTAGGACTTGGGGGTCAGTAGGCTGAGGGGGTGTTCTTATTGAGGTGTATAAGATCATAAGGGGAATAGATAGGGTAGATTCAAAGAGTCTTTTACTCAGAATCGGGGAATCAAGAACCAGAGCAGATGGGTTTCGAGGGAGAGAGGAAAGATTTAACAGGAACTTGAGGGGCAACTTTTTCATGCGGAGGGTGGTGGATACATGGGACGAGTTGCTAGAGGAGATAGTTGAGGCAGGTTCTATAACAATATATAAAAGGCATTTGGATAGGTGCATGGGTAGGAACGGTTTACAGGATATGGGCCAAACGCAGGCAAGTAGGGAATTATAAATGGGGCATAGGCATGTTGGACCGAATGGCCTGTTTCTATGCTTGATGACCATGATTGAGTAACATCAGAAAATCTTATACTAAGTTACATTTAAATGTATTTGGGTCTGTTGACTAACATAGATTAGATAACTACACAATTCGGACTTTAAATTCCACCCATTTGATCACACAGAAATATTTTAAATTAATCTTCACCTTATTCCTGGTCCACAAAACGGAACTGTTGCAATAAAGTGCAAATTTTGAGATACTTCAGGAAGCTGTTGGTGTGGCCTAGAAAAAAAAACACCTTTGCAGTGACTGCTTGACAGCTGTTGAGTTAGACATAAGTGAGAGACTTTTTCTATCAGTGCTGCCTTGCAATCTTTTTTGATACATTTAAATCATTTCTTAAACAATTTTCATGGGTTGTCTCAGAAATTTATTATGGTATTTTTATGTGAAGAGAGTTTTGGTCAGCTCTAAATATAATGTTACTAATTTGAACATGTGTCTCTTTCTTATTTCTATGGTTTAATTGAAAGACTATTTTAGACTAGTAAAAATCACATCATCTGTGCTGTCTACAATCTAGACCTCAATTCTGTCTCATCACTTTTTTATGTTGTGGGTTCCCAATGATGACACTTAGCCTTGTTCCTCGTCTTTATTCTGCCTCCAGTATTTGAATGTTTGTTTTTTTTGTTCGCTCAAACTCGTTGCAGTAATCAAAATGTATTACACTGTATAATTCAGTCACAACTTCCTGTAAAATAAACTCTGATACAGTTAACAAGCATAGAGTGATTTTTAATTCTGAATTAGCACTGGCTGATCCCTAATTTATGAAGTTAGATGGTGGCCAAAGTAAATATTCTGTGTCATAGAACTGAAGATGATGTTTTATCTTGAGAAACAAGAAAACAAGCCTGAGGACGGGTCTCGACCCGAAACGTCACCCATTCCTTCTCTCCAGAGATGCTGCCTGACCCGCCTGAGTTACTCCAGTTTTTTATGTCTTTCTTCGAAGAAAACAAGTAAGATCCCTTTCTCACACGAGAGTCAAGTGTTCAGTTGACATTTATACCAACAACTGAACAATGAAATTCTTACTTGCAGCAGCATAACAGGTCTGTAAACATAATACAGGTAGATAATATATAATAAACAAAAAATCAATAAAAATCATTCCCCAACTGCTACATGTAAATAGATCTGGTAATAACTCAAAATTAGCTAAGACATTTTTCTTTGGGTGAGAAATATTGCCATTATAAGCAGCTATGCAGTTTTGTTTCAAAACATGTGTTTGGCTTGGTGTTTTCTCTTTACTAAGTATCTTGTAGTTGTCTAGAGGGTACGGTTCAAAATTAATGCCTGCAAAATATTGTAAGCAAAGTATCGGCAGTTAGTGGGGATAAAAAAACCAGTTCGTTCTTGCACGCATTGAAATTCAAGGTGATTATTTTTTGCCCTTCAATATGTTTGGTTAAATTGATCAACATGATTTGCAAAACAAATTGTATCTGGCACTGCATTATTTCTGAGCAGCTGTGCCTGTCTCCACAATCTTCATGCACAGCCTTGCCTGGCAACCATTACTAACCTGTTTTAAACCACCAGGGCAATTCTTGCATTCTGGACAAAGAAGGTATCAGTGGTGTTTATGTTTTTAAAAAAAATCAAATATAACTGTTGGAAGAGGGCAGTGGAGGCAAGGCAATGCTAAGAAATTACTTACTATGATAAGATAATTAAACTTCCCCCAAAATAATAGTCAGAATATCTTCCCCATGCAAAGCTGAAAATCCTGTTGAGTTTGTAGCTCACCTATTGAGAATTATAGCTCAATTAAAAGTTGTAAATACCTTTTCATAAAATACTTAGTGGAAATTAAAGTGTGAGCATATGCACCTCACTAATGTCAAGGCCAAAATAATATCTTCATTCGTGGCAGACTTCAGCCTAGATTGTCTGAAGGCTTTGACTTCATGGCAGTCTTAATGTCACAAACTGAATGATTTTGAATCTTTTATTCAGTTGCTGATCTCCACCTCGAACAGCTGTTCCTCCCACACTGCTCTGAACATGTGTTGTCTTTGTCTGAGTGACAGCTGCATGTACAGTTTTAACAATATGGTTCATTTCACTGACTATCGAAAAATACAGAAGGGTAAACCTGAATTGCCTTGATACAGTACTTCTCCCACTTGCAAAGTTGGTCCCAGCAGCTTAACCGTTACTTGCTTTTCAGTGTGATATTTAGCTATACCTGTGGAATAAAAACTAGAAACCCTACATCAACTATTGTTCTCTGCAATAATGAAGACCTGAATGTTTTCTACACACTTGACTACTTCCTACTTTTGTTGTTTGATTATATTGGATATCAGATCTGTGGTACATTTTTAGTTTGAGACTTAACTGCCAAATGAAGGTAGGGTACTATTTATGAATTCCAAACCTATTTTACTTTATTAAAAATTCCACAGTCTTTCTAAATCTATACTGAAATTCAAGGGTATAATAAGGTAAGTTAGTGGTCCATTAATATTTACTCGTATTTCAATGTGGAGTTTGGAAGATGAAGGTATTGGACTGTGGAATCTTCATTAAAAATTGTTTGGAAATCATAAATGGTATCTGATTGTCACTCACTGGTTAGGCAACTTAGATAGTTTGCAGGAAGGAACTGCAGATGCTGGTCTACATCAAAAATAGACACAAAAGCCGGAGTAACTCAGTGGGTCAGGCAGCATCTCTGGAGAAAAAGAATTGGTGACGTTTCGGGTTGAGACCCTACTTTTCCTTTTTATTCCTGTTCCTCTGAGTTACTCCAGTTTTTTGTGGCATCTTTTATATAGTTTATTATTGTCTGCTCAGCATTGATAAGCCAGGATGTCTCCGGTTATGACAGAATTCGTATTGCTTTAATTTGTTGGAAAGTCAATTTTGCTGTTGACTACTCAAACAACCGTTGTGGGTCCTTTTTGCATGATTATGAGTTCAGATTCCATCAAAGAAACATAGAAAATAGGTGCAGGAGGATTTCTTCTCACCTCAGTTTTAAATGGCCTCCCCTTTATTCTAAGACTGTGGCCCCTGGTTCTGGACTCGCCCAACATTGGGAACATTTTTCCTGCATCTAGCTTGTCTAGTCCTTTTATAATTTTATGTTTCTATAAGATCTCCTCTCATCCTTCTAAACTCCAGTGAATACAAGCCTAGTCTTTTCAATCTTTCCTCGTATGACAGTCTCGCCATCCCAGGGATCAATCTCGTGAACCTACGCTGCACAGCCTCAATTACAACGATGTCCTTCCTCAAATTAGGAGACCAAAACTGTACACAATATTCCAGATGTGGTCTTACCAGTGCCCTATACAACTGCAGAAGAACCTCTCTACTCCTATACTGAAATCCTCTTGTTATGAAGGCCAATCGGCAACTGACTAGGGGTGTTCTTGTAGAGGTGCATAAGATCACGAGAGGATTAGATTGGGTAGATGCATAGAATATCTTGCCCAGAGTCAGGGAATCGATGACCAGAGGGCACAGGTTCAAGGTGAAGGGGAAAAGATTTAATGGGAATCTGAGGGGTAACTTTTTAAAAGTCACACAAAGGGTGGTGGGTGTATGGAACAAGCTGCCTCAGGGGATAGTTGAGGCTGGGACTATCCCGATGTTTAAGAAACAGTTAGACAGGTACCTGGATAGGACAAGTTTGGAGGGATATGGGCCAAATGCAGGCAGGTGCGACTAGTGTAGCTGTTGGCCGGTGTGGGCAAGTTGGGCCGAAGGATCTGTTTCCACACTGTGTCACAGTGACTATGATATATGATCCCTTCTCATAATTGCTCTTCCTCCATGTGTAAACTGTTCTGTAAAAAAAATATGATGACTTTTAGAAACACAAGCTGTTACATAGTTGGATGGGGTGGCATAAATAATGTAAGTTATTTAGACTAGCAAAAGAAGAATGGATTAATGCACACTTAAAAGGTGGGTGAATAACGATTCCCTTATTACTGACCATCCATCACTTTCCAATAGCATATATCCACTGAGTGAGCAAAAGCTGCTTAACAATAACAGTAAAGTCAAGAGCAGATTTGACACGAGCACCAGTATTTATTGAAGCTTCACAACTTAATTTGCATGTCTACAACATTCTTTAGCGGGGAGAAAGCGTGTTGAAATAAAATAAAAGAATGGTGAAATTATTCAGCAGGTCATACAGCATTTGTGGAAGGAGAAACACACTTTCTCTTTCCACAGAGGCTGCTTGACCTGTTGAGCATTTTCAGTTTTTATTTCAGATGTCTGAACATCTTTAAAAAAAAATTGTTCAATGCAATTTTCGAGTATTATAGTAAAAAGCATAAATAATGACAGCACCAGCAGATGGGCTAAATTGAATGGTAGTTGCTAATTATTACAGAGGCAAAATTCAGAAGGTAGTCTTTGTGACACAGTAATCCCTTTCCATACTTGCGTCTAATTCTAATCCATTCATTGCCACACAATTGTTCTTCACTTGTCATCCGTTTTTCCTCTTACTCTTGATATTAGCCCACATCCACCCACCCTGTCATTGAAACCTGCTTACTTTCTTTGTCATTTCCTTAAGCAGGGTGGCACAGTTGTGTAATGGTAGAGCTGCTGCCTTACAGCGCCAGATACCCGGGTTTGATCCTGACTATGGATGCTGTCTTTAAGAAGTTTGTCCCTGTGACCGTGTGGATTTTCTCCGGGTACTCTGGTTTCCTCCCACACTCCAACGACATACAGATTTGTAGGTTAATTGGCTTTAGTAAAGTTGTAAGTTTTCTCTAATGTGTAGGATAGCACTATTATATAGGGTGATCGGTGGTCGGCGTGGACTCGGTGGGCCGAAGAGCCTGTTTCCACTCTGCGTCTCTTTTTTTTAAAAAAAATTAAAAATTCCGGTGCTTCCGGTATGGATTGCTGCCTTTATTCTGCATTAATCTAGTACTAATGCTGGATTGTTGTAGATTATAGGAAACTATAGGTTCTTGCACAGTGGTCCATCAACTTCTGCCTACAAGAAACAAACATCAGAGCATCATAATCCATTTCAGTGGCAAAATTCTGTTTTTTAAAAAAAAGGTGAATGAAGTAGTGTGTAGGGATGACTGTGGTGGAGAGGTGTGAGTGGGTAAGAAACTGCTTTCAAGCTGATTACCCCACAAAACATTCACTGTCGGCATTAAATGCTGCATGTCAGCTCATGTGCTCAAAAGAAAATGACCAATATTCAAAGCAATAATCAAAATTTCATCTAATGCCTTTTTAAACACCGGGCCAGATGCGTGCTTGCAGAGAAACACTGAATGCTGTTAAGAAATAGGCCTCTGCTCTTATGGAAGAGGGATTTACAATTATGACCAGAGCTGATTTTTTGAGGATCGTTATGGCATTCATTTGTAGGTTTGAGTTCAGTCCAGCTTGAGAAAATTGCTACGATTATCTGTCCAATGGAGTAGGACATGTATTTTTAAATCAATTCAAAAACGCGGTTTGGCAATTTGGATCCCTGCTGAAAATGTGTCTCCTTGCATTTTGGCTAAGGTTCGAATTTTTTCTATTTGGAAATAGTCTTTGTGAATTCTGACTAGTTGAATTGTGATCAGATAATCAATTATGGAAGGAAGGTTCTTGTCTTTTTGTCCTTGTCTTTTTGTACATAAAAGGACAATAATAGAACTATGTATAGGAAGGAACTGCAGATACTGGTTCAAGCTGAAGATAGACACAAAAAGCTGGAGTAACTCAGCAGGACGGGCATTCAATATGATCATGGCTGATCATCTACAATCAGTACCCTGTTAGACAATAGACAATAGGTGCAGGAGGAGGCCATTCGCCCTTTGAGCCAGCACCGCCATTCAATGTGATCATGGCTGATCATTCTCAATCAGTACCCCGTTCTTGCCTTCTCCCCATACCCCCTGACTCCGCTCTCCTTAAGAGCTCTATCCAGCTCTCTCTTGAATGCATTTAGAGAATTGGCCTCCACTGCCTTCTGTTCCTGCTTTTTTCCCCATATCCCTTGATTCCTTTAGCCCTAAGAGCTAGGTCTAACTCTCTTGAAAACGTCCAATGAATTGGCCTCCACTGCCTTCTGTGGCAGAGAATTCCACAGATTCACAACTCTCTGGGTGAAGAAGTTTTTCCTCATCTCAGTCCTAAATGGCCTACCCCTTATTCTTAAACTGTGACCCCTGGTTCTGGACTCCCTCAAAACCAGGAACATTTTTCCAGTCTGTCCAATCCTTTAAGAATTTTATGTTTCTATAAGATCCCCTCTCATCCTTCAAAACTCCAGTGAATACTTCCAGTCTGCCAACCAGTTCTCTATCCATGTCAAAGCCATGTGCTCTAATTTTGCACACTAATCTTGTGTGTGAGACCTTGTCAAATATTTATTGAAAGTCCAGATACACCACATCCACTAGCTCTCCCTTATCCATTCTACTTGTTACATCCTCATCCAGAGATACTGCCTGTCCTGCTGAGTTATTGCACCTTGTGTCTAATAATAGAACTATGTTATGAATTTGGAAAGGAACCTGAATCTTCCTTAATTTTGATTGGGGAAGTAAGATAATGGCGTACTCAGTCTATCAGCATTCAAGGAAAGGCATATCAGGTTATTTGGAAACTTATTAGTAATATTTCAAGGAACCACATGCACATTTGAATTCTCTGTGGCATTTGGAAGGAGTGTTCTTCACCACATAGTGGAAGGATGAATTTAAAATTGGGACTGTACTTCATCATAAGAGTCTTGCAGCTCAGAAACGGGACCTTCAGCCCATTATCTGTGCACCATCAATCACCCATTCACACTCATCCCATTGTTGATCTCCACAAAAATCACACTCTAGATTTTGCAACTCACTTATACACAGGTGGCAATGTACAATGGCCTGTTAACCTACCAACCCACACACCTTTATGGTATGGGAGGAAACTGAAGCACCCAGGCAAAACCTATGTGTTAAGAAGATCAATGTTCAAACTCCACATGGACAGTACCAAGGGTACGGATTGAACCTGATTCATTGAATTGTGAGGCAGCAGCCGGTTCTGGCTTTGCCAATCTATCGTTCCTTTGCACAATCATTTGTTCGTGTACTCTCGGTGACTGGATATCGATGTGCTGTTTTGCCGAATACCATTTTCAAGGTCTGACCCTTCTAAGAGAAGCTGAAGAACTTTTGAGAAACTAATTTCAGGAATAGAATTTGTTACTTTGAAGTATAATTTTTTTTATTGCACTTTGAGCTGTTGTGTACAAATTTGATTATTGTACAAAATGAGCACTACTTAATATTAACAAGGCCACCGAGCGGATGCCTGGCCGTGTACAGCTGAGAATGAGCAATGGAAAGGTTTACCTTGAGGATGGGAAGGCTCAGATATTTTTAATCTCCCAAGACTATTCTTTCCTCATTATTCCTAAAATTATCCCCACACCAGGTAGCTCTTATGTGATTGGATGAGTACACAAATCTAAGAATAAAGAATATTTAAGCAACTCAAGTTCTGGTGAATGTGACTAATTAATGCAAATCGGTGTAATGTGGAAAATGAAATGGCAATAACCAAGTACATGCAAGAGAAGGGGGTGGGGTACTTTTTCAGGTGGGCAGCATGAGAAATGTGAAGAGGGCAGGAGCAGGCTAGTTCTTTATTGTCCCTGACCATTTTAACATTTAAAGAAAATCATGTTTTATTAAGGTAAAGAGTATTTATAATTAGAGGGTGGAACACTCCCTTTTTGGTAGACACAAAATGCTGGAGTAACTCAGCGGGTCAGGCAGCATCTCGGGAGAAAAGGAATGGGTGACGTTTTGGGTCGAAACCCTTCTTCAGACCCTCCTTTTTGGTACCAGTGGAAGTACTCTCAGATCATACCTGGTACATCAAAAGTATTGGAAACTATTAAGGTGTCTACATCATTAAACACCTGCATGAGAATGGACGTTTTTTTCTGTTTTCAACAGAGATTTTTCTCTCTACTTTCTCAGTTTGTTGATCTAATTGTTGAACGTGGATTTTGTGTCCATCGGGAATTGGTTGGGGTTATCCCAGTTCACTGAAGGTAAACTGCTTTAACAACTAAAAGGATGAAGTGACTTGCATACCATGTGTCTCCTTTCATGTTCTCATTGCACCCAAACATATTACCCACGCACTAAAGTACTGTTATAATACAGACGTACTGACAATTTCCACGGAGGAGCATTGCACAAAACAAAATAATCAAGGATTATTAGTTAATAGTGGTGCTGATTATTGGCCAATACTTGGTGAACCTTTTTACCTTTGAACATATTTTTTTACATGCACCGATGGAATAAACAGACCTATACTTTAAAGTTCTTTTTAAAAGGCATTATCCCAATATTCCCCTAATATGGCAACATCTTGTCAGTCTTGTATTATGTGTTTAATTCTCTGGAGTTGGGCTTAATTCCTGTAACATTGGGACAAGAGTTTTATTTTAGAGGCAAAGCAAAACTGAAGGGAGAGTGAACGCTATATTCTGCTACTGGGGTACTGAGTTAGCTCCCTGTTAGCCATGGGGATAGCTGATTAAATCTATAACCTCAAAACATGATCTGAGGTTTTAGCATTAAGGATTTTCTGAGACAGCACAACAACAGAGCAGCTGTGCAGTGGCATCATGATGCTCGGGTGTATATTCAGTGGAAGAAAAGGCTTGATAGTGGGAAGCTTTGAATTTTAATTGGGAAACCTTGTTATCGCATTATGCTTTCAGAAATATGGAGGCACATCAATTAGTAATGCTGACTCACTGCTCTAGAGACCCTGTGTTCAAACCTGACCTCTGGTCTGGAGTCTGCATGTTCTCTCCATGATCACGCGGGTTTGCTCCCAAATTTGAGCTGTGGGTTAATTGGTTTCTGTAAAGTTGTTACTTATTGCACTATAAATTACTACTTGGTGTAGATTAATGGCAAAAAGAACCAACAGAGTTGGTGGACATGTAAGGTGAAAATAGGTTATAGGGGTACCGGGAGATAAGGAGATGGGGTAATGGGACGAGTGGAGTTGCTTGTCTGGGGCCTAGCATGGATCTGATGGGCTGAATGGCATTGTAAGTATAAGATAAGGCATTGAAATTGGAAATGGGGCAGCACTCTGGCCCAGAGTTCATGCTGTTGTTGCACGACTCCAGCAACACGAGTTCCGCCCTGACTCTGTCCGTGTGCAGTTCACTTGTTCACCATGTGATCACATGGGTTTTTTCCTGCACCACAATTTCCTCCCATAACCCAATGAGTTGTTTGTTTTAACTAGCGGCAACAAATTGTCCTTGGTGTGGGCAGTTGCTAGAAGTATTGGGAGGTGTTCATGGGCATGAGAGGCAGAAGCAGTTAGAAGGAAATAATGGGAGGAATGGGACTCGGGGAATGTTCTGAGAGCCGCCATGGACTCAGTGGGCTGAATGGCCTTCTTCCATGTTGAAGGGAATATGAGAAGCAGAACGAGGAAACTGAACTAAATGGTGATATCCTTGTATATTGAAAAGGTTGCAACACAACCAATCTGCTTGGATTCCTTTCCAGAATTCAGACTATGGGGGAATGATTTGCTTTGGATTTATGTTTACCCTTATTCACACGAGATCTTTTAATGTCCCGGTAAAGCAGAAGCTGCTGCAGGGTGATACTGAAGTTTCTACGTACATGTAGAATTTGTGAGTAAGAAGGAACTGCAGATGCTGGTTTACATCAAAGATAAGACACAAAATGCTGGAGTAACTCAGGGGGTCAGGAAGCATCTCTGGAAGAAAGGAATAGGTGACGTTCTAGGTTGAGATCCTTCTTCAGACTGGGAAATATCACCAATTCCTTTTCCCCAGAGATGCTGCCAGACCCTCTGAGTTACACCAGCATTTTGTGTGTAATTTTTGTATCTAATTCACTTCCCTCGCTGCTCAGAAAGACGATACCTGCTCAGATTTTGACTCGCCTTTAAAAGCCTTCTTCCAAATAATAACATTTTTTGATAAATAGTATTGCTATATTTAGTTAAGTGTGCTGGCAGGCAGCAATTGGTTAAATTTGAACTTGCAGATTTATTTTGTTTTGTATCACTAGTAAGACTGTTTGGTCAGAACGGGATCTATGGCAAGGAAGCAATAGTCTCTTTCTACCCTATATTTCAGTTTAAAACAAACTTTGCACTGTGAATACTACATTTATGTGACAAGTGGACATATTGAGTTTAGTTTGGAGATGCGGTATGGCCCACCGAGTCCGCGCCGACCAACGATCCCCATACACTAACACTATCCTACATATTAAGGACAATTTAATTTTTTTCCCTAAGCCAATGGGAGGCATGATGGCGCAGCAGTAGAGTTGCTGCCTTACAGCGCCAGAGATCAGTTTCGATCCTGACTATGGGTGCTTGTCTGTACAGAGTTTGTATGTTCTCCCCGTGACCGCGTGGGTTTTCTCCAGGTGCTCTGGTTTCCTCCTGCACTCCAAAGACGTACAGGTTTGCAGGCTAATTGGCTTGGGAAAATTGTAAATTGTCCCTAGTGTGTGCACGATAGTGTTAGTGACAATAGACAATAGGTGCAGGAGTAGGCCATTCGAGCCAGCACCACCATTCAATGTGATCATGGCTGATCATTCTCAATCAGTACCCCGTTCCTGCCTTCTCCCCATACCCCCTGACTCCGCTATCCTTAAGAGCTCTATCTAGCTCTCTCTTGAATGCATTCAGAGAATTGGCCTCCACTGCCTTCTGAGGCAGAGAATTCCACAGATTTACAACTCTCTGACTGAAAAAGTTTTACATCTCCGTTCTAAATGGCCTACCCCTTATTCTTATACTGTGGCCCCTGGTTCTGGACTTCCCCAACATTGGGAATATGTTTCCTGCCTCTAACGTGTCCAACCCCTTAATAATCTTATATGTTTCGGTAAGATCCCCTCTCATCCAATCGTGCAGGGATTGCTGGTTGGCACGTACTCGATGGGCCGAAGGGCCTGCTTCTGCAGTGTATCTCTAAACTCCAATCAATAAACCTGCAAATCAGTACGCCTTTGGAGTGTGGGAGGAAACCAGAGCAGCCGGGCAAAACCTGCGCTGTCACAGTGAGAATGCACAAAGTCCATACAGACAGCACCTGCAGTTCGGTTCGGACTCGGGTCTCTGGCGCTGTAAGGCAGCAACTCTACCGCTGCACTGCCATACCATCCTTAGTGGTGGAAGGGAACGCATTTAAAAAAAAAAAAAAAGCTCATCACCCAGTCAGATAGAGTTTCTAATGGTAGATGGAAATGTTAAATATTTATCCAGTGCTCACCTAGAAATCATTGGAACATCGGAAATCCGCTTGGGAATAATATTGTTGATCTTCTGTTGTGTTTGTTTTCATTGAGTTTGATTTCTGGCTCTAGAATACAGAACTGCAAAGGGACCATTTTGAAAATGGAAAGTCCACTCACGTATCCTCTTCCTATAATTGTCAATATAAATAAATATTTTGTTTCCATTTACGTTATGAATGGTTCAGGTGGTAAAATGTTACACAACTGGTTGTGTGAATTCCTTTCCTTTTTCAGACCAGCCACAAGTGAATCTTTTTTACTTAATTTGTTTTTTTTATAGCTTATGCAAAGTGACTGAGATTCTTGTTGAATTTATTCTGCTAGTTAGATCATTTGTTTCTTCCCGCGGTGAGCCTATCCCAAGTGGCGTCTCGTGTAACCATGGATCAAGCTTGACTCTCTATGTGTAGGAAAGAACTGCAGATGCTGGTTTAAATCAAAGGTAGACACAAAATGCTGGAGTAACTCAGCGGGACAGGCAGCATCTCCGGAGAGAAGGAATGGGTGACGTTTTGACCCGAAACGTCGCCCATTCCTTCTCTCCAGAGACGCTGTTACTCCAGCATTTTGTGCCTTCCTTTGACTGTCTATCTAGCTGGGTATTCACAGGGAGCGTGACACAAACACTGATTCTTTGCTCCCCGCAAAATCTGTTGATTTCTGTTCTTGAAGTATACAATGCATTGTACTCTAGCTCTTCAGTTGCCATATGGAAGACCACAAGGGAAATGCAAGCTCCCACATACTTTCTAACAGAATTGAATGCGAGTTTATTACGTCATAGTACATGAAAGTATCCTTTCAGACCAGCCCTCGCACATTATCTCCAGTGAACACATTTATGCATCACCAGAGTCTTACAGTAAGTATGATTGGTACACCATAATTTGTAGTGGGGGGGGGGGGCTCAAGAGTGATGTGCATTCATAAGCACAAGAATAGGTTTGTGTGGGAGTTTGAATTGCACAGTGAGCAATCTTCAATTGCATGCAAAGCCCATCCTTGTAAGACACCCCAGTGCACCTGCCAATTTGCTGAGACCGCAGAACAATTCATGAATTTAACTGTAATCACTTGCCCATTACCCTGGAATCCCCGCAGAACTGTGAAAAGACTTCTGTAAACGTGTCAATTATAGGCAAGTGGTCATGTTACTGCGTGGTCATTAAGACTTTTTGTGTCCAAATTAATCAAGTCTCTGTGAATAGCCTACCAGACTGATGAATGTGGTCAGATTGATGTATGCGCAGGGAGGAATTGTGAGATGAGGGACAGGAATGAGCCACACATGCCTGCTCTGCTGTTCAGTAAGATAATGACTGATTTGATTGTGAGCTCATCTTCTTATTCCCGCCTGCCCTCGGTAACCTTTCATCTCCTTATTAGGCATCTATCGACTTTTGCCTGAAAAATAATCTTGAGATTTTGCTTCTACCATCCTTTGAGGAGGAGAGTTCCAAAGACTAATGATTTAAAGTAGTGATGAGTCAGGGACTTGCGTGCTAGCTGGAATATCACTTTCTGGTCCCAGGATATTGCTAATAACTTCGGTTTTGGAAGACTGCGCCAGTAAAAATGAAAATACAAGTGCTCCCTGGGGTACGACGGCCCTGTCTTATGGAAATCCAACTTTACAAAAGTTCTATACGTTGTTAAAACAAATTTTCAGTAATAGTTGTCATTCTTGTCAATAGTAATAATAATGTTTCATGTTATTCATTAATTACTGAATACATTATGTATTCCATTGGTTTAATTATGGCCAGTATTTGGATGAATATTCAATGAAATGAAACAATTGTAGCAAACGTTTAGAATTATATGATCTAGGTTGCAATAGAACATGGGCGTTTCTGACTTCCAGGGAAATCAGCTTACAGACGGTTGGTTCTCTGGAACAAAACTATTGCGAAACGCAGTGACTGCCAGTTTGAACAACAGCTCACAATCTTGTTTTATGGCTCTCGTAGCAATCCGAGAGAATATCTAGTTGTAATACTATATTCTAGACTGTTTATTTTCACTTTTGCACTGCCTGGTGCATTCATGTGGTTTGCCTGGAGAGCACATGAAACAAGTTTTTCTTTTTTTTCTTAGCACACAATAGTAAACCTATACTAATGCTATTTAAAGCCCACAGATTTAGTATGAATGCTTTGAACTTTGTGGCAAACCTATTAATGCTCTGGCATTTTGAACTATACCTAGCGTTTCAGTTCATCTTTGACAAGTAAGAGGTTTTTACAATAGACAATAGACAATAGGTGCAGGAGTAGGCCATTCAGCCCTTCGAGCCAGCACCGCCATTCAATGCGATCATGGCTGATCACTCTCAATCAGTACCCCGTTCCTGCCTTCTCCCCATACCCCCTAACTCCGCTATCCTTAAGAGCTCTATCCAGCTCTCTCTTGAAAGCATCCAACGAACTGGCCTCCACTGCCTTCTGAGGCAGAGAATTCCACACCTTCACCACCCTCTGACTGAAAAAGTTCTTCCTCATCTCCGTTCTAAATGGCCTACCCCTTATTCTTAAACTGTGGCCCCTTGTTCTGGACTCCCCCAACATTGGGAACATGTTATCTGCCTCTAATGTGTCCAATCCCCTAATTATCTTATATGTTTCAATAAGATCCCCCCTCATCCTTCTAAATTCCAGTGTATACAAGCCCAATCGCTCCAGCCTTTCAACATACGACAGTCCCGCCATTCCGGGAATTAACCTAGTGAACCTACGCTGCACGCCCTCCATAGCAAGAATATCCTTCCTCAAATTTGGAGACCAAAACTGCACACAGTACTCCAGGTGCGGTCTCACCAGGGCCCGGTACAACTGTAGAAGGACCTCTTTGCTCCTATACTCAACTCCTCTTGTTACGAAGGCCAACATTCCATTGGCTTTCTTCACTGCCTGCTGTACCTGCATGCTTCCTTTCATTGACTGATGCACTAGGACACCCAGATCTCGTTGAACTCCCCCTCCTCCTAACTTGACACCATTCAGATAATAATCTGCCTTTCTATTCTTGCTTCCAAAGTGAATAACCTCACACTTATCTACATTAAACTGCATCTGCCATGTATCCGCCCACTCACACAACCTGTCCAAGTCACCCTGCAGCCTTATTGCATCTTCCTCACAATTCACACTACCCCCCAACTTAGTATCATCTGCAAATTTGCTAATGGTACTTTTAATCCCTTCGTCTAAGTCATTAATGTATATCGTAAATAGCTGGGGTCCCAGCACCGAACCTTGCGGTACCCCACTGGTCACTGCCTGCCATTCCGAAAGGGACCCATTTATCCCCACTCTTTGCTTTCTGTCTGTCAACCAATTTTCTATCCATGTCAGTACCCTACCCCCAATACCATGTGCCCTAATTTTGCCCACTAATCTCCTATGTGGGACCTTGTCGAAGGCTTTCTGAAAGTCGAGGTACACCACATCCACTGACTCTCCCTTGTCAATTTTCCTAGTTACATCCTCAAAAAATTCCAGTAGATTTGTCAAGCATGATTTCCCCTTCGTAAATCCATGCTGACTCGGAATGATCCCGTTACTGCTATCCAAATGCTCAGCAATTTCGTCTTTTATAATTGACTCCAGCATCTTCCCCACCACTGATGTCAGACTAACTGGTCTATAATTACCCGTTTTCTCTCTCCCTCCTTTCTTAAAAAGTGGGATAACATTTGCTATCCTCCAATCCACAGGAACTGATCCTGAATCTATAGAACATTGAAAAATGATCTCCAATGCTTCCACTATTTCTAGAGCCACCTCCTTAAGTACTCTGGGATGCAGACCATCAGGCCCTGTGGATTTATCAGCCTTCAGTCCCATCAGTCTACCCAAAACCATTTCCTGCCTAATGTGGATTTCCTTCAGTTCCTCCATCACCCTAGGTTCTCCGGCCCCTAGAACATTTGGGAGATTGTGTGTATCTTCCTCAGTGAAGACAGATCCAAAGTAACGGTTTAACTCGTCTGCCATTTCTTTGTTCCCCATAATAAATTCCCCTGCTTCTGTCTTCAAGGGACCCACATTTGCCTTGACTATTTTTTTCCTCTTCACGTACCTAAAAAAACTTTTGCTATCCTCCTTTATATTATTGGCTAGTTTACCCACGTACCTCATCTTTTCTCCCCGTATTGCCTTTTTAGTTAACTTTTGTTACTCTTTAAAAGAGTCCCAATCCTCTGTCTTCCCACTCTTCTTTGCTATGTTATACTTCCTCTCCTTAATTTTTATGCTGTCCCTGACTTCCCTCGTCAGCCACAGGTGTCTCTTACTCCCCTTAGAGTCTTTCCACCTCTTTGGAATAAATTGATCCTGCAACCTCTGCATTATTCCCAGGAATACCTGCCATTGCTGTTCTACCGTCTTCCCTGCTAGGGCCTCCTTCCAATCAATTTTGGCCAGCTCCTGCCTCATGCCTCTGTAATCCCCTTTGCTATACTGTAATACCGACACTTCCGATTTTCCCTTCTGCCTTTCCATTTGCAGGTAAGTGTATTGTCGTCTTACTAATACCAGCCACACATGTCAACTATAATGCTCACTTTCACGGTTATGCCTGTCTTAACATTTGTGGCTTTAGCACCAACTACAATTATTTCTTGTTCTTTTACTAATATTCATGTTCAAAAATGTGTCCTCTGAGAGTACTATAATAATGCTTGCTGTCCATGTGAAACTTTAGTGAATCTTGGTTGTGGGGTTTGAAGGTAAATTTAATGCTGTCTTTGCCTGATTGTTACATTTTCTGCTGCCAGCATTAAAAAAATTTGAACATGGTTATCAACAGGAAAAGACGATGAAGTCAACATGAACATGGAATATTGTTAGCTGCAATCTCCGCCTTTGTGCCTTTTCCCAATTGGGGCAATAAATTCCGATAACTGGATGAATGGCTATATGGGCATAAGGAGACATCAGGAGCAGGGTCAGAGTAGGGAGAATGTATAGGAATGAACTGAAGTTGCTGGTTTACACCAAAGATAGACAAAAATGCTGGAGTAACTCAGCAGGTCAGGCAGCATCTGTGGAACTTCAGACTCAGTCTGAAGAAGGGTCTCGACCCAAAACATCACCTATTCCTTTTCTCCAGGTGTTGCCTGACCCGCTGAGTTACTCCAGCACTTTGTGTCTATCTATCTTCAGAGTAGGGAGTGAGATATAACCCATCTGTGCAGGTGTCTGTTTTATCAGAAGTGTACAACCCAAAGATTTATCTGTGAAATAATCTGACAGCAGTTCATGCAAAGAGATTTTTGATCAGTCTTAGTGGTATTGCTGGTAATAGTCCCGATTTCTGTGGCAGTCACGTGGTAATGGGGCTTGCAAATCTGAGGTCACAAAATTCAATTCCAACCTAGATTATTCATGTTTTATTCATGTTTTATATAACAGTATAACAGTATAACAGAACTTTATTGTCATTCGGTATAAATACCGTAGATGTTTTCAGGTAACCATAAAATCTTGATTGATTCGCTTACGGAAGCTAGGCTGCCCTCAGCATGTGACTGGTCACACTCTGTTGGTTTCTTGCTGTCAACTATAGTACCCTTGCAAAGCACCCACTTAGAGTACTCCGAGATAGAGCGTGCACTGAAGTTCAGGAAGAAGAAAATAAGGTGGACCTATTAGTGAAGGCATTCTACCAAGATGAAACTATGATGATTTTGGTCCAGTGAACTCTTCCTTCACGGCTGCCATCTAGTTTGTCAGACTTTGGAGGAAGCTCTAAGGGAAGCAAAACAATGAAGGGTACTAAACGTGGGGGTAGCTCAGTGTCCATAGCTGTGTCTCAAAGGTATCGCCATTAATCTGAAGAAGGGTCCCGACCCGAAACATCGTCTGAGGAAGAGTCCCGACGCGAAACATCGCCTATCCATGTCCTCCAAACATGTTCAAGATGTCAACTTCTCTACATCGGCGACGCCAAGCATAGGCTCGATGATCATTTTGCTGAACACCTCCGCTCAGTCCGTCTTAACCAACCTGATCTCCCGGTGGCTCAGCACTTCAACTCCCCTCCAATTCCCAATCTGACCTTTCTGTCCTGGGCTTCCTCCATTGTCAGAGTGAGGCCCAGCGCAAATTGGAAGAACAACATTTCATATTTCGCTTGGGTAGTTTACAGCCCAGCGGTATGAACATTGACTTCTCTAACTTCAGATCATCCCTGCTTTCCCTCTCTATCCCCTTCCCAGTTTTCCCACTAGTCTTCCTGTCTCCGACTACATCCTATCTTTGTCCCGCCCCCTCCCCTGACATCAGTCTCAAGAAGGGTCTCGACCCGAAAAGTCACCCATTCCTTTTCTCCTAGAGATGCTGCCTGACACGCTGAGTTACTCCAGCATTTTGTGTCTTCCTCCAAACATGCTGCCTGACCAGGCATCATGTGAGGTATTCCAGCATTTTTTGTTTTGCGCAGGATTCCAGCATCTGCATTTCCTTGTGTCACCATTGGCCAAGGTGGCCAAGCTGTGCAGGAGCTGTTCACCAGAATGATGTAATGGGTCATCCAACATGTGGAAGTAATGCACATGTTGCGTGACTTTATTATATGATTAGGGTGGTGTGGTGCAGCGGTGGTAGAGTTGTTGCCTTGCAGCGCCAGAGACCTGGGTTCGATCATGACTATGGGCCATGAATGGAGTTTGTATGTTCTCCCCTTGACCTGGTAGGTTTTCTCCGGCACTCCGAAGACATTTGGCTTAGTAAAATTTTAAATTGTCCCTGGTGTGTGTGTAGCATAGTGTTAGTGGGCAGGGTTTGCTGATTGGCATGGACTCAGGCCGAAGGGCCTGTTTCCATGCTATATCTCTAAACTAAATTAAACCTCCTTCAGAGGTTCACCAACCTACCCATTTCACCAACCTACCTATTGCAGATGTCTCTGTCCCTGTATGAAAATGACTGCAGATGCTGGTACAAATCGAAGGTATTTATTTCACAAAATGCTGGAGTGACTCAGCAGGTCAGGCAGCATCTCAGGAGAGAAGGAATGGGTGACGTTTCAGCTTCTTCTGAAGAAGGGTCTCGACCCAAAACGTCACCCATTCCTTCTCTCCTGAGATGCTGCCTGTCTGTCCCTGGTGACTTACGAAGTGACAATCCCTGTGAAGTCTTGACTTCACTTTGTGTACATCCTTGCTCATTGCTCAAGATTTCACTCTGCCTTTCCTCTACTTTGCCCGTACAATTTTTTCAAATATATATGAATTTTAACAATACAAATTACACCCATACAATGAATAACGATGCCAAGTGTTTGGCTCTATTCACACATATTATAAGTGAGAACTTAAATTAGATAAGTCAACTAAACTTGGGGAGAAATCTCTATGCCAATTAGTTATTCAGCTTGGGAACCTGAGTTTATGGCCTTGTTTTAATAACGTGCCATATAAATTTAGATTTGTTCATTTGCATGAACGCATACATCTATACTTTCGTAAGACCATTGTCTCACTCCAGTCATTCCTCCTTCTCCCTGCTCCAGTCTGACGAAAGTACAGAGGCTTGAAAGCACACATAACCAGACTCCAGAACAGTGACTTTTCCTCTGTAATCAGACTTCTGCATTGTTTTTTCATAAGCTAGGTTACTGCCTGATTCACTTGTGGTCGTTGGACTTTGTCGACATAAATGATATGCTACAATGCTGAGAGCTATATTCTGCTCTCTGTAAATTCCCCTTTGCTCTTTCTACTATACTTGAGTTTGACTTGATTGTAGTATAGTATATCTGATCTGGTTGGATAGCTTGCAAGACAAAGCTTTTCACTGTACCCCGGTGCACGTGACAATAATAAACCTAAACATCAATGCCATTTGATTTTGGAGTACTTACCGGAGGATCATCGCTCTGTCATGTTGTGTATATTGATAGCAAGCATGACTTAACATTCGTTCTCCTATTGATAGGGGAGGCAACTTCTCCCTCACCCTTCCCCAGAAGCTGAGGTCTTCTGTGAGCTTGGTCGTATTGAATATATTGTTTTAAATAAGATTTACACTAATATATATATAAAATAGAGATCTTGCAGGCTGGGGATATTTATTTCAGTAGGCTGAATGCGCTTTTAGTTGAACTGACAGAAAAAAAGATAATTACAAGATGAGATAAGACTTGCGATCACATATTTCTATTACAGTTCAGTTATCGTATTTATTGAGGCTTTAAACATTAAAGATCACGGTAAATTCAAAGCATTTTATTTCTGTTAGCACAGCAATTACTTTGAGTATCTATGTGCAATTTCTCCAGAGGCTTTCATTTTGATTTTCTTCCACTAGTTTGTGGAAAATGCATTGTTTTTTTAACTCGTATATTAATTCACACCAGATCAACTTCTTTATGTGGAGAAAAAGTCTACTGATGGTGAATATTTTAAAATTCTTTCTCTCTACCTTTTCTCTTGCTCTCTCCTTCCAATCTTCCCCTTCAACTTCTCTCCATTCTATTTCTCTCCTGTACTTTTTTTCCTCCAATTTTGTTTTCTTGATTTGCAAATAACATGGAACAAGTGTGAATGGGTGATCGGTGGTCAGCATGGATTTGGTGGGCCGAAGGGCCTGTTTCCATGCTGTATCTCTGAACTAATCTAAACAAGAGTTGAAAGGTGTGGGGTTGAATTTCCAGTCTATGCTGTGGCAGGCAAACCTCAAATAGTATAAGGCTTGGATATGGAGATGAACAAGAGGAGAGCAGAGGCCTTTGAAGTTTATAGAACTGGGGAGGAACGGTTTGAAAACTAGAATGAGATGTTTAAAACTGGGGTTGCATAACTGGAAGCCTAATTAGGTCAGTGATCACTGGTAATATATGAATGGAACCAGGTACACATCAGCTAAAACTACTGAAAATGCCCCAATTGTCAAGAATCATATGAGGGCGGATAGCCCAACAGTGTTGGACTAGTCTGCGGATAAACAAGGCATGGAAGAAAGTTGCACCAGCAGATGAGTTGAGGAAGGATGCAGTTGGGCAATGTTAAAGATATGGAAATAGCTGGTCTTACACAGCGCATGGATTGGAGCTTCCATACTCAGTTGCTAGCAGTCACATTGTAGAAACAATGAACTGCAGATGCTGGTTTATACCAAAGATCGGCACAAAGTGCTGGAGTAACTCAGCGGGACAGGCAGCATCTCTGGAGAAAAAGGATAGCTGAGGTTTCGGGTCCCGTTTCTCCAGAGATGCTGCCTGATCCACTGAGTTCCTCCAGCACTTTGTGTCCATCAGCAGTCACATCTGTTGGGCCCATTTCAAACTGGCAGTTCTTCAATAGAAAAGCAACACAGGATCTTTTCTTCACACAACAGACATATTAGTTCCCAGTACATTATCTCACCTGAAAGGCAGCATCCCTTAGGAAAGCACGGCAACATCTTTCCAGATCACACTAAGGTTTGAGTACTTACCTCAAAAAAGCGTGAGTACTGCCACTGAATGAATATGACAATCATCATTCATTGACAAAATGCATGTGTTGTCATTCCACTTGCACAAAGCAGGCATATTCTAAATGATCCAAGGTTTATTCAAAAGTCAGTATGTTTTAATGAGTTATTACATTTGTTATGATGATTTATTGCTGCAAAGGATCAACATGTTACAACTCCCAGCACATGGCTTTAATATTGTTTAGCTCAAAATATTTCCCACTTGCCACCTAGGTTGAGTTGTAAGTAGATTATCTCATTTTCATTGTCCAGGTGGATGTAGAATCACAATTTCACTGTGCCCTTTTAAATTTTAGTGAAATTCTGGCTTCAGTACAAATAAATATTCTGCGCTGCTCTAAATCACTGCCATGCCTAAAAGGAGCACCCAGCAAAACAGATTGTGAAGTCACTGTGCAAAGCTGTACTGTATACTTCACTGTTATGTATCTTAGTTATTGTTATGTGCTGCAATCCTTTCTCTCCTCAAAGAAAATAAATAGTATTGCCATCCATATGGTTGCTGCCTAATGCAACCTAATTCCTTGCTTTCAATCCACTGTCCTCATTTTTTCTCCCCTTCAGGTATTTATTCAATTTACTTTTGAAAGCTGTTGTTCCATCCACTTCTACCAGTGGTTAAGTCAGTGCGATCCAGCTTGCTGAATAGTGCTTCATGATGCCTTTGGTTCTTTGTTGAATGTCCTAAATCTGCACCCTCTATTTACTTGCTCTTCGATCATCAGGAGTGGTTTGATTTTATTTATTCTGTCTAAAATAATGGTTTCTTCGAAAACTTTTTCTGTGCAAATCAACCCTGGCTTATTATATTTCTGCACAGATTTGATGTTCTGTACCGGGGGACTTTTAAAGAAAAACGACATCTTTTGTCATGAAAGTTTAGGGTGAGATATGTCCAAGTTGAAGTAGGATTTGCTGTTGTCTTTGATCATGGTTTCAATAATGGAACTCCAAATATAACCACAATCTTACCAAACCCTACTGCACAAGTGGGAATTTCTTCACATCAACTGTTCTTGAGTACTCTTAGTGAAATTGTCCACTTGAATCGACTATAGTCAGAGAATATTTCTTTTCATGCGTCACAGGAGCACAATTAAGCCATTTGGCCCATGGCATCTGCTCTTCCATTCAATCATGGCTGATCTATCTTTCCCTCTCAACCCCATTCTCTTGCCTTCTCCCCATAATCCTTGACACCCTTGATAATTAGGAATCTGTCAATCTGCCTTAAAAATTCCCAATGACGGCCTCCACAGCCATCTGTGGCAAGGAATTCCACAGATTCACCAGCCTCTGACTGAAAAAATCCCTCCTCATCTCCTTTCTAAATGTATGTCCTTTTATTCTAAGGCTGTGCTCCCAGGTCCTTGACGTTCCCATTAGTGCAAACACCCTCTCCATATCCACTCTATCCAGTCCCTTCCACTATTTTGTAAGTTTCAATGAGGTCCTTCGTCATCCTTCAAAAACTCCAGCGAGTACAGGCCCAGTGCTGTCAAACGATCATCATACGTTAAACCAAATCATCCTCTGGATAAACCTCCTCTGGACACTCATTCAAGATGGCATCGAAGGCCAACAAGTTGGTGGTAATAGGCACAAAATGCTGGAGTAACTTAGCGGGACAGGCACCATCTCAGGAGAGATGGAATAGGTAATATTTCGAGTCGAGACCCTTCTTCAGACTGATGTCAGGGGAGTGGGCGGGACAGAGATAGAATGTCGTCGGAGACAGTAAGACTGGTGGGAGAACTGGGAAGGGGGAGGGAATGGAGAGAGAGGGAAAGTAAGGGCTACCCAAGCGAAATACTCTGTAAAGGCTGGCAAAGGTCTGGGGGTGAACCAGAAGTGAAAAACTGCCTCGCTGTTTGAGTCATTGCTGTTAGCCGCTTAAGGAGAGCCAAAGACTTTAATTATTTTATGCATCAGTGTTTTAGAATGTTTTCCTCAAGACAGTTTGTGTGGTTGTATCCTTGGATTTTAGAAGACTAGATATGATTGAAGCCTAAAGATACAAGTGCCAATGGAAGTTTATTTTTAACTGGTTATACCAGCTACAGTGACACTTTAGCTCATTTGCAACAAATTTCAACCTTTTCAAAGAGCAAGTGAAAGAATATCTAGAAGGGCCACTAAATTGAATACTGATAATTTGTGGAAATTGGTTATTTCTGGTGATTGTCTTCAAGGTTTTTGTTGTGTCTGTGCTGCTGTGCTAAAATCCCATTGACCACTATCTCTGGTGAAAAAGTGTTTTGCCTACAGTGATAAATAATACTGTTACAGCAATTGTGTGGCACGTCTCCCAAGGTGCATGGTCTTGAAAAGAACATTGTGAATAATTGAAGATGCTATTCCAGGCCACGGTATGTTTTTGTTGTGCAGTGCAACCGTCTAGCAGACTTAGGAAGTGAGAACAATTGATATGACATTACAATGCAAAAGCCCCCATTCCCAAGTTTATGTTCCTGGTTCACAACATTTCTACTTTTACAGGTGGAAAGTAATAAAATGCAATAGCAGTCAGTACTGCTTCAAAGTAAAAAATGATTCAGTAAGTTTATTATTATGAACGTGTCTCCCCATTCAAATAAAATATGTGATTCATGCTCTCTGATTTTTGCCATAAACTATTTATGTACTCCGTGCGTTTGTGAACAACTCGTAGAAATAAGCATTAAGTTAATTTAATTAAAAGCTGGTAATTTTCTACGGTGGAACATTTTGCTGATCTGCTGTCTTGTTACATCAGCGACCTGATTCCAGGACTTAAGTGATGCCTTATTCTCATAACACATTATCATGTACTTGAACTCAAACAGTTGGGGTAAAAATTCCTCTTGACTTGCAGAGTTATGCAGAGATTTTCCTTCCGCCTGCAATTAGCGGTATTTATTCTGTGTGACCGTGTGAGAGGTTTCTGTTGGCGCGAATAAAATGGTGGGATACCTCGCGTCTTATGGAGGAGCAAAAAAAATCTGTCCCTGAGTTCATGGTACTTAATATTTCAATTTTGTTTAACAACAAGAAGGGTGCTGACCCATAATGTCACCTATCCATGTTCTCCAGGGATGCTGCCTGACCCACTGAACTACTCCAGCACTTTGAGCCTTCCCTTGGTAAACCAGCATCTGCCGTTCCTTATTCCTGTACTGTGCTCACCCTTGTTTAGACAGAAGTGTGCTTTTTTAAATGTTTTTTAATTGAACATTCAGACACTGAATCCCTGAACTGATGTAAACTGCTTCAACCAGTCATTTTATTCTACAGTTTTTGTAATCAATTACTGTACTTTGCATCACTAATATATATTCACATATCACTAATTATGACTGAATGCGCTACTTATATAGTCATTGAAGAGGTGAAAATTTAAAACCAGGATATTTTATTACATAAGATATGTCAAGCAGCATCCATGCAGATGATACTAAGCTGGGGGGTAGTGTGAATTGTGAGGAAGATGCAATAAGGCTGCAGGGTGACTTGGACAGGTTGTGTGAGTGGGTGGATACATGGCAGATGCAGTTTAATGTAGATAAGTGTGAGGTTATTCACTTTGGAAGTAAGAATAGAAAGGCAGATTATTATCTGAATGGTGTCAAGTTAGGAAGAGGGGATGTTCAACGAGTTCTGGGTGTCCTAGTGCATCAGTCACTGAAAGGAAGCATGCAGGTACAGCAGGCAGTGAAGAAAGCCAATAGAATGTTGGCCTTCATAACAAGAGGAGTTGAGTATAGGAGCAAAGAGGTCCTTCTACAGTTGTACCGGGCCCTGGTGAGACCGCACCTGGAGTACTGTGTGCAGTTTTGGTCTCCAAATTTGAGGAAGGATATTCTTGCTATTGAGGGCGTGCAGCGTAGGTTCACTAGGTTAATTCCCAGAATGGCGGGACTGTCGTATGTTGAAAGGCTGGAGCAATTGGGCTTGTATACACTGGAATTTAGAAGGATGAGGGGGGATCTTATTGAAACATATAAGATAATTAGGGGATTGGACACATTAGAGGCAGGAAACATGTTCCCAATGTTGGGGGAGTCCAGAACAAGGGGCCACAGTTTAAGAATAAGGGGTAGGCCATTTAGAACGGAGATGAGGAAGAACTTTTTCAGTCAGAGAGTGGTGAAGGTGTGGAATTCTCTGCCTCAGAAGGCAGTGGAGGCCAGTTCGTTGGATGCTTTCAAGAGAGAGCTGGATAGAGCTCTTAAGGATAGCGGAGTGAGGGGGTACGGGGAGAAGGCAGGAACGGGGTACTGATTGAGAGTGATCAGCCATGATCGCATTGAATGGCGGTGCTGGCTCGAAGGGCTGAATGGCCTACTCCTGCACCTATTGTCTATTGTCTAAAGAGAAACATATCATATCATATCATATCATATATATACAGCCGGAAACAGGCCTTTTCGGCCCACCAAGTCCATGCCGCCCAGCGATCCCCGCACATTAACACTATCCTCCACCCACTAGGGACAATTTTTACATTTACCCAGCCAATTTACCTACATACCTGTACGTCTTTGGAAACATCTCATGTCAGTGAAACAGTTTCCAGTGAACTTTCATGAGAATGGTTCTGATGCTGCCTTATCAGTGCAGGGTTTTTCAGTATTTCCTGTTTATAATTCCAAATTCCAGTATTTCTATTTGGCTTTAAACTTATTTTTGACTTGTAACGGCTCGATTGTCATCATATATAGTCTTTCAGCTGACTGGTTAGCATGCTCCAAAAAGCTTTGCACTGTGCCTTGCACTGTGTACACGATGATAAACCAAACTAATGTTTTGGGTGGAGAAGCTTGTTTGCACAGAGCCATAGAGAATATTTCATTTAAATTTGGAAATCTGAAAGGTGGGCACTGATGGTGCGTTCATGTCTAAACACACATGGCTTTTGAGTGATGACAGAAAAGACCAAAGATTCACTTGGTGCAAACAGCATTTACATCCACCAGTATCATACTGGCACAAGATTTTACTGAAGGAGAGGAACATTCTTATTCTGTAGTATCTGTAATTTCCAGTGAACTTTACAGCCCTCTCATGCTAAGGATGTATTTCTAATCTCCCAATCTACCTTGTTGCAAACCTTGCACTTATATTTCTGCACTTCCGCTGCAGCAGGAACACCATATTCTGCACTCTGTTTCTTTTCTCTCTTGCATTACCTTATGTACATAGAACATAGAAGAGGCAAGCATGATGATGCAGTGGTAGAGTTGCTGCCTTACAGCGCCAGAGACCCGGGTTTGATCCTAACTACGGATCCTAATTGTACGGACCCAGTACATTCTCCCCATGACCTGCGTGGGTTTTCTCTGGGTGCTCCGGTTTCCTCCCACATGCTAAAGATGTACTGGTGTGTTGGCTAATTGGCTTGGTAAAATTGTAAATTGTCACTCGTGTGTGTAGGATGGTGTTAGTGTGCGGGGCTTGCTGGGCGGCGCTGACTCGATGGGCCAAAGGGCCTATTTCCGTGCTGTATCAATAAACTAAACTAAACTAAACAAAACAAAAACAGTACAGCACAGGAACAGCCCTTTGGCCCACAATGTCCATGCCCAATACGATGCCAATTTAATCCAATCTCCTTCATCTGCACGTGATCCATATTCCTCCATTCCCTGCATGTATGGTATGATTTACCTGGATAGCTTGAAAACAAAGCTTTTAACTATATCTCTGTGAATGTGACGATAATAAATCAATATTACTAATAAACGTATACCAGCAATGTCTGTGTTCTCTTGGACCACAACCCCGGCAGGAAATAAGCTGAGTCATTTGTTCAGTTTTGAAGATTATGGAAATAATGTTAATGTAGGTGTGTGCGTGCGCACAACGTTACAATTTTGCATTCGCATTATAATCAATTTTAACATAGCCTTTTGAGATGTTTCCCTGGCCTTCAGCAAAAGTGGTAGAAGCCACGTGTTATGGGTGGAAAGACCCTTGAAGTGCATGTGGCAGCAATGGTCAATCCTTTGTCGTTTTCTACTGCCGTGACAATTACTCTGGCTGCTTTTCTGGCACATGATTTATAGAGGCTGAGGCTGTGACTAAGAAGCAGATGAACTGACAGCCTGTGACAGCATTGCTTTCGCTGTGCTGCTGACACTCCCATGTGACTCATCACTTCCACTGATCCACTGCGGTGGAGCAGACGGAGGACAGGTAATACTTTGAAAAGCCCCTACACCAAATGCAAAGATGGGCAGCTTCCTCTGTTAATAGGCTGTTAGTTGCCATCCAGACTGCAACATTTGGCAGGAAGAGCCCAATTGTGAGGGCCCGATGCAGTGCCTCTACACTCTAAAGTTGATTGCAAAGTGCTAATGCTCTGTGTGAAAATACCACATGGACTCTAAATCTCCTTGTGTTTTTGCTGGGATTTTTATTCTTGTTAGTGTTTCTGAAGTCTTCATTGTTTTTAGACACCCATCCTGCAGACTATTTAGTCACTCAGTCATTGGTTTTTTTCCGATACCAGCAAAAATTGCCAGCTGAAAATTGGATGCCATTTCAAAAGCACTTTATTTAGCTGTAAATTACTTTAGGGTGTTTTGGGGTGGCATAAGGCTCAATATAAATTATTTGGGATGTGAGCAACTAACTGCACCACTTTGTTAATAAGCTTGCTCTCTTTATCCTGACATGGTGCAAGGCCCATGTCACCGGGAACAGCTGTAATGGGAGAGCGCAGCCACAGGTTAGATTCTTCCGTCTGAGAGGGAAGAACAAAGGGGGGTCAAAGGATGATAATGACATTGCCTCCAGCGTTGGGTACTGGAGGGAAGCGGTGTTCTGGCCACCTGTGGTGCCACAGACTTTCCCTTTGAGGGAAAGGTGTTAGCAGTGTAGGAATCTCTGCTTGTGGCTCCCCTCACACAGCCATCTGAATGATGGCACCGTGAATGACAGATCATCTTCTTTTAAGGGGTTTTGCCACAAGCAAACAGCACAGACGTTAATAGAAGATGCATGCTAATCCTTTTATCCATTTTTACTTTGTGTATTTCCGGAGTAAGTCGTCACAAAATGTCAAAGCCCCTCCTGTGATAGTTGGCAGGGACCTCTCCACTCAACCAATCTGGAGCCAACTGGGTCTTGTCCCAAGTTACTTAAGTATTATATCCAATGCTGATGTTTAGTTTGCTTTAGTTTGGAGATGCAATGTGGAAACAGGGCCTTCAGCCCACCGAGTCCACGCCAACCATCAATCACTACACACCAGTTTTATGTTATCCCACTTTCGCATACTACATATTATGGGCAATTTACAGAAGCCAATTAATCTACCAACTTGTATATCTTTGGAATGTTGGAGGAAACCGGAGCACCCGGACACAATCCACTCAGTCACAGGGAGAACGTGCAAACTCCACCGGACAGCACCCGAGGTCAGGAATTCTACCTCTGCACTGCTGTGCTCTGATATTTCCTTTAAAAAAGTGGTCTTAAATAGTCATGCTAACTACAACCATGGCCAAGATCCATCATCATCTGTTGGATCAACCATTTGTTGAAATATTGTTTCCTGAAGTTTTGAATTTGCCTTTCAGATTAAGGCTTGTCCTTGTTCTATTTACCTGGATAAAGTAAAATCGCATGTCCTACTCTCCATGATTCACTAGTTTTAAGAATCCTAACAATAGATGTCTATAAGTGAGAACCTGGTCAGTTTGCATAATTGTTTCTCTTGAATTAATTGTTTCATCGTTATAACCATTTTGATTGTTCTTCCAATCTTTTCAATATTTGCAGTTTCCTTATTTTGCATTGTGATAGCCAGAACTGTGTACTAAGTTCATTTGCTTCAATGATTCTTAAAGCAGTCCGGATTACCTCAATTTGCACTTGCTAATGATTCTTTTACATCCCGGTATCTGATTTGATTTACACAGTGCCGCTCAACATAGAACAATACAGGTCAGGAACAAGGGCTTCGGCCCACAATGTCCAAGTCAAATTTGATGCCAAGTTAAACTAATCTCTTCTGCCGGCATATGATTCATATCCCTTCATTTCCTGCATGTCCATGTGTGTATCCAAAAGCCTCTGAAATGCCACTGCCTATTCTGCTTCCACCCCTGGCAGCGTATTCAGGCACCCACCACCCTCTGTAAAATAAACTTGCCCGCACATCTCCTTTAAACTTTGCCGCTCGCACCTTAAAGCTGTGCCCTCTAGTCTTTGGCATTTACATACTGCGAAAGAAAGGTCTACCCTATTCATGTGTCTCATCATTTTATATGCTTCTATCAGGTCTCCCCTTAATCCACAACACTCCAGAGAAAACAACCCAAATTTGTCCAACCTCTCCTTTTGCTAATGCGTTATAGGCAGCATTGTGATACTCCATTGAGGTTTGTGATATTTTTAAATATTGACAATTGGGACCATACCATGTCTATCACTTTCCAAAGATAATCATCCTTCAATTTAATAATAGCTATTTCCTTGGAGTTGTGTGTTTGCAAACAATGAAAGTGCAAGATAAGATTCTTCCCTTGGTATTTCTACGGTCATTGAACATTTATTGATGGGGTCCTAACGCTAAATGCGCTACAACCATCGGGAAGCTGGTACAGGAACCTCTTCCAGTTGGCAACGATATTGTTTCCCAGGGCGCTTCCTGCTGTAGCCCCATCCTCAAATGAATTGGATTCTTTGACAACCGGCAAAGCTACGTTGAAAAACCTACAACCCAATCGGTACCTCTTCTAGCCATTTTGGAGCTCTCGTGATGAGCTGTGTGTGGCCTTCTGAATTTAGCCATGGTGCACCTTTGATGGAACTAATAGTAGACTTTCAAAGAGCTCCCCCTCCCCTCCCCCCACTCACCATCAACAACACCACAGTCACATCTGTGGAGTCATTTAAGTTCCTTGGAACAATCATGTCCAGGGACCTTAAATGGGGGGGCCACCATCGACTCCACAGTCGAAAAGGATGTACTTCCAGGACAGAGGATGTACTTCCTGCGGCAATTGAGGAAACACAATCTGCCACAAGCAGTGATGGTCCAATTCTATATTGCTATCATTGAGTCCGTCCTCACCTTCTCCATCATGGTCTGGTTTGGCTCAGCCACCAAGCACAACATCCGGAGGCTGCAACGGATCGTTCGATTAGCTGAGAAGGTTGTTGGCTGCAACCTTCCCCCCCCATTGACGAACTGTACACTGCAAGGGCCAGGAAGCGAGTGGACAAGATCATCTCTGACCCCTCTCACCCTGGCTACAAAATCTTTGAAGCACTTCCCTCTGGAAGGCGACTCCGGACTGTCAAAGCAGCCACAGCCAGACATAAAAACAGCTTTTTTTCCACGAGTAGTAGTTCTACTCAATAACCAAAGTCTGTAGTCTCTTTTTTGCTCTGGTTTATTTTCACCCACATGTTTAGACCGTAATGTTGTATCCTTATTGTTTTGATGTGTTTATGCTTTATTCTTAATTGTTAACTATGTTTGTGTTGTCATTTGTGAGCGGAGCACCAAGGCACATTCCTTGTATATGCACATACTTGGCCAATAAACTTATTCATTCATTCATTCATTCATACATTTGGTTCTTGAATGCTTTTATGTTGCATCGGCAAAATCAAATTTTGCTGTCGCCCAAAACAAATGCTGAGCCAATAAAGAGTTGGGCTAGAAGACAGTCACAAAGTACTGGAATAACTCAGTGGATAAGGCAGCATCTCTGGAGAAAAAGGATGAGTGATGTTTTGGGTTGGAACTTGACTGCATACCTGACTCCTTGTTTTGATTAAGGAGTTGATGTGGTCTTTTCAGATGCAATCAATAATTTAAAGCCAACGTCCCTAGATTTGCTTTGAGGTGAACCACAGATGTGCATGTGTGTACATAATGTTTGGTTTCATTATTGATATCGCTGCTGATGCTGAATCATTGAAAGAATGCAGGCGTGTTGCTGTCGTCACTCGTGCTGTCGAGAATGCCTAGAACTAGATTTAACCCTTTGGGTGATTTGAGCATCTCTTAAATTAATCTGAAATTGATTTTGAAATCAACTCCAAATATCCCTGATGTTAAATCTGATAACAGTCTGCAATATAAGCATTAAGTAAGCAATTCTAGTAGTTTATTTTTCTAATTGAATTCTTCATTAAAAGCCTGCGTAAACGTAAGTGCTCTCCATTTGCTGCTAACGTGGCATTATGTAATTATAAGATATCCTCTGGAGTAGGATAAACCTTTGCATTTATTAAAATAAATTTAAGTATTTTACCATTACTTCCATCTGACAATAATTTATTGCATTGTACAAAAGAATATCATCATGGATGTTGTTAGAAATTTAAAAAGCCCATCATGTCTGCCTGTTAGCCATAAGAATGTAAATGTAAAATGATTCAAGGCAGATGCAATCTGATTCCTAGTGACTGAGTGAGGCTCTGTACTGTAGAACTGATTCCAATTACTCGAGGCCATGAGGTGGCAGTTCTGAGAAATTAAAAAATCGTTGCATTGATGCACATTGATGTGGTGCTCTTCTTTTTGAAAAGGACTGACATTTTAATGTGCTTACACCCCTTCCGCTGATCACCAAAAATGTACCAAAAAAATAGCTCGAATGTTTCTGTTGCAGTTAACATATGAATTTAAATGTATTGTCACGTGTGCCGAGATACAGTGAAAAGCTTTTGTTGCGTGCTACAAAGCCAGTAGAAAGACCATAAAATTACAGGATTACAGTCGAGCCATCCACAGTGTACAGATGCATGATAAAGGGAATAACGAGAGATGCTGCCTGTCCCACTGAGTTACTCCAGCTGTTTATGTCTATCCACGTTAATAGGAGTTAGACTCCGCTTTAATGGAAACGCCCTAAATTTAAAGTAATGTTGTTCCGTATAATTAAAAGTGGTGATTCAATATAAACATATATTTCAAAACATGCAAGGTACAATGTCGAAAGAAGATTTTGAGTTCAAAAATGAAATAATAATAGGAGTGTGCATTACCAAGCAGGTGCCAGTAGCGGTGAGAACGGGAATTAGTTGTGTTTTCAGTAAAAATAATTGGTAAGCATTGGTACATTACTGATAATAATTCCCAATATTTCCAGCAGTAATGAGCATGAGCTGCTTTCCACTCCAGTGTTGAAAATAAATTGGAAAGAGAACTGAGTCAGAGATTAACGTGGAAATTACTGAGGACGTTAGCACCTTGACAATTAAAGCACTGTTTTATTGCCGTGCATGTTCTGAACTTAGTCACGGAATCAGCTTTTGGCCTATTGAATCCACAAGCATCTGTTTACACAGATCGATTTCATTTCCCCCATGTTCCCATCAACTTCCTCCAGATTCTACCACGTCCCCAGACTCATAGTTTACAGCAGCTTACTTACTTGCAACCTGCCCGGCTTCTGGAGGTGAGAGGAAACCCAAGCAATGCCAACCCTGCATTTTAACCCTTTGAAAAATGGTGTGTTTCAATGAAATCCTGTCTCCCGTGAGAAACCCAAAGACCTTAATATCTATTTGCATGGCAATCACTGCTCAAATCCCAGGAAATAATCTGGTGAACCTCTGTTCCTTCTGTATGAAATGGTAACAACACTTCCTCTTCATTAACCATCAGTGCTGGAGCATCTCAAAGCTGTGTGCTCAGTCCCCTGCTCTGCTCTCTCTATACCCATGACTGTGTAGTTAGACACAGCCCCTACACCATGTTTAATTTTGCCAATGACACCACTGTTTTTGGACGATTAAAGGATAATGTTATGTCAAAATACAGGAGGGAGATTGATAATCTGATCGAATGGTGCCAGAACAAACAATCTTGCACTCAACGTGAGCAAGACCAGGGAGCTGATTGTTGACTTTAGGAGGGAAAAGCCAGGGATCCACAAACCTGTCTTCATCGAAGGGACGGCAGCTTGAACCGCTTCAAGTTCCTGCGCTTGCAAATATCTGAGAATCTGTTCTGGGCCCCGCACATTAATGCAATCACAAAGAGAGCTCTTTGTTGGGGGGTAGTGTGATACTAAGTTGGGGGGTAGTGTGAATTGTGAGGAAGATGCAATAACGCTGCAGGGTGACTTGGACAGGTTGTGTGAGTGGGCGGATACATGGCAGATGCAGTTTAATGTAGGTAAGTGTGAGGTTATTCACTTTGGAAGTAAGAATAGAAAGGCAGATTATTATCTGAATGGTGTCAAGTTAGGAGGAGGGGGAGTTCAACGAGATCTGGGTGTCCTAGTGCATCAGTCAATGAAAGGAAGCATGCAGGTTCAGCAGGCAGTGAAGAAAGCCAATGGAATGTTGGCCTTCGTAACAAGAGGAGTTGAGTATAGGAGCAAAGAGGTCCTTCTACAGTTGTACCGGGCCCTGGTGAGACCACACCTGGAGTACTGTGTGCAGTTTTGGTCTCCAAATTTGAGGAAGGATATTCTTGCTATGGAGGGCGTGCAGCGCAGGTTCACTAGGTTAATTCCCGGAATGGCGGGACTGTCGTATGTTGAAAGGCTGGAGCGATTGGGCTTGTATACACTGGAATTTAGAAGGATGAGGGGGGATCTTATTGAAACATATAAGATAATTAGGGGATTGGACACATTAGAGGCAGATAACATGTTCCCAATGTTGGGGGAGTCCAGAACAAGGGGCCACAGTTTGAGAATAAGGGGTAGGCCATTTAGAACGGAGATGAGGAAGAACTTTTTCAGTCAGAGGGTGGTGAAGGTGTGGAATTCTCTGCCTCAGAAGGCAGTGGAGGCCAGTTCGTTGGATGCGTTCAAGAGAGAGCTGGATAGAGCTCTTAAGGATAGCGGAGTGAGGGGGTATGGGGAGAAGGCAGGAACGGGGTACTGATTGAGAGTGATCAGCCATGATCGCATTGAATGGCGGTGCTGGCTCGAAGGGCTGAATGGCCTACTCCTGCACCTATTGTCTATTGTCTATTGTCTATTGATGCCGATTGAGGAGATTCGGTATGTCAACAAATATTCTACTGAATTCAAACATTCGTACGGTGGAGAGCATACTGACCGGTTGCATCAGAGTCTGGTTTGACAACTCAAACACCCAGGAACAAAAGAGACTACCGAGGGTGGTAGATGTGGTCCACTCCATCACAGGTACTGATATCCACCATAAGAGGGATCTAAAGGAGGCGCTGCCTTAAAATGGCAGCTAATATCAACAAGGACCCAGATTTTTGGACAAATAAAGAGTAACGTTGAGTCAAAACAGGAGGAGTCAGAACAACAATCTGTAAGAACAACGTCATAACACACATCATCTTGCCCATGTTTTCATTTTGCTGCAATAATTGGGAAGAAGGTACAGGAACTTGAAATCCATGGCCACCAGGTTCAAGAACAGCTTCCTCTCTAGAACCACACAACACGAACCTCAGGATCTATGGACTGCCTTTTGCCGCACAACAGATTTCGGGTTTTTTTAAAACTATTATAGCTAACTTGTATTACGGTTATTAATTAATTGTATTTGCGATTATATATTATCTGCATGTTATTGTGTTTATGGCCGTTAACCCGCATCAAGTAAGAAATTAATTGTTCTGTTGTCGGTACATATAACAATTAAACACTCTTGTCTCTTGATATCTTTCCTTGGGGGGGGGGGGGGGAAACCAGCTGTGTACCAAATAGTTCAATTCTAGTCTCATCAGGCCCAAATGAATTAGCAGCATGTCACCTATATTCCTCTATTCTTAGACTTAAATTCCCCTGCAATAAAGGCAAGCAGATATTTTCTTCTTCCTAAATGTTTGTTTAATGTTTAATTTGTAGCTGCGGCTTACCTGCGGTCCATTTGTCTTTGTGTTTTTGTTGTTTTTTTGTCTTAATTGTAGTTGTGATGTGGTGTTTTTGTGTTTGTGTACTATGTGTGTATGTGGGGGGGAGGGGGGGGAACTGTAAAATTGTAAATAGGTGCCCCTTCCGAACGGAGACCCGACCTTTGTTTTCTGGGTGGTGTCTCCGTTCCTGCTGCGGCCTACCATCGGCCCAACTCCTGGAGCTGGCGGCCTCCAGGGCTCTGGTTCGCGGACCGGACCGGAGCCGGCCGTCTGCGGAGGCTGCGGGAGCGGCTACGACTAGCCTTAGGCTCGGGCCGCGTGGATGCCGACATCGGGAGCTCCGGCAACGGCAGCGTGTTCGCCCGCCCCGGATCGCGGGGCTTGGGTCGCGGACATTTCACCGTCCGGCGCGGCCTAAAATATGCCGCGGGATATTTCTCTGCTGGGCGGGGGCTTCAATGTCGGGAGCCAAGACCGCCCCGACGTGCAGCAACAGCGGCAGCGTGTTCGCCCGTCCCAGATCGGACTTATCATCGGCGGAGCCGGCCGTCTTCGGAGGCTGCGGGAGCGGCTGCGACTCGCCTTAGGCTCGGCCCGCTGCGGACCGTCCGGCGCGGCCTGCAACCACAACAGCCTGACCGCGGGAGAGGACAGCAGGAGAAGGGAAAGACATTGTGGCCTTCCATCACAGTGAGGAGAGGACTGGAGGAGACTCACTGTGATGGATGTTTTCTTGATGGATGTTTCTTCTTTTGTGTGTTTTGGGGGTTGTGTAATTTTAATGCCTATTTTGATGCTTTTGTTGTTGGACTGTGGGTTACTGAATTTCGTCCAATTTGGATGACAATAAAGCTATCTTGAATCTTGAATTTGTGTGCAAGAAGACCTGGTTCCTCCTGACCACTAACACCTGGGTTCTTTAAAATGCCCTCTTTTGAATTGTGAAGACTCTTACTAGAAGTAGATGATCACCCACTAATCCGTCTTATATTCCATTTGCTCTGTCGTCACCCAGTCTGTCTATATGCTCTTCAAGATTCTGCATCCTCCTCAATGACCACACTTCCCTTTAACTAAGTATCATTAGTAAATTTGGAGGTATTGCACTTGGCAATCTCATCCAAATGCCCAGTACTCATGTATTTATTATGTCTGCGCTGCAGTTATATCTAGAACAACTCCAGTTCCTATTTCCACATCAACCCTTGTACTATATATAAACCCACAGCTGCTGAAGTGAAATTGTGGTTTCGCAAAAATAATTGAGTTGGTAGATTAGAAAGAGGTGACATTTTCTTAGTGCAATTAAACCATGGGAAATTATATCCTTGTTGCAGTTATGCAAATTTTGCAGAATCTTGCAATTGAATATATATTTTCTTCCTATACTGAAAATTCTCATTCCTAAATCTGGCTACCTCTTCTTGTCCAGCTTTCTCTGCAATCTGCACTTCTGCGACATCTTCCAGTCTAGTTTCAATCTTTCTGCTGTTCCGTTTTGAAGCACGGTTTATTTTCTTCATGTGAGCATTATTGCCAAGATAATTAACCTCTCTCCCTCTCTCTCAACAAAACTAAGGAGATGGTCGTTGACTTCAGGAAGGTGGTTGGAGTACACGCCTCCATCTGTACCAATGATGCTGATATGGAGATGGTTGAGAGTTTTAAGTTCCTAGGTGTAAATATCGCCTCCAATTTGTCCTGGGCCAACCCACATTGCAGCTAGGGCCAAGAAAGCATGCCAATGTCTCTGCATTCTCAGAAGGCAAAGAAAATTCATCATGTCTCCAGTGACTTTACGAATTTCACCATAGAATATGATCATAAGACCATAAGACTACTCTGCCCCAGACCACAAGAAATTGCAGAGAGTTATGAACGCAGCCCAGTCAATCACACAAACTGGTCTTCCTCCTAGTGAATCCATCAACACTTTGCGCTGCTCTAGAAAACAGCCGATATAATCAAGGACCATGCACCATGGTCATTCTCACTTCTCCCCACTCTCGGTGGGCAAAATATATAAAAGTTTGAGAGCACGTACCACCAGTTTAAAGCAACTTCTTCCCCTCTCTTCCTGACCTCTTGTATGGACCTCTCATGTGCTAATGATGGCTTCACAATCTACCTTGTTGCAGCCTTTGCACTTTTTTATTGTCTGCACTTTCTCTGTAACTATACTAGAATCTGCACTCTTTTTTTTAAACTCTTTTGCAGTATCTAATGATCTCGTGCATGTTATGATTTGCATGGATAATATGCAAAATAATTTTTCACTGTACCTTGGTACACGTGACAATTATAAACCAATATCAACATTTATCTGAATTTGTATATTGTTGCTCACTTTCTTGAACCACAGTAGTCCGTCCCTGCAGTGATGCTACTCCTATAATACTCATGGTATGGTACTCCAGGATTTAGATCTAGTGATAGTGAAGAAGTAACGATACATATCCAAGTTATGTTTTAGTGTTCCTGTGCAACTGCTTTTTTTGCCTTGCTGGGTTGCAGAGTTTGGAAGTATTTATACATTGAACAGTACAGCACAGGAATGGACCCTTTGGCCCACAATGTTTAGACCAAACATGATGCCAAGTTCAACTGATCCCATCTGCCTGTACCTGCTTTATTCCCTGCAAAAAGTTCTACAAAAAGTTTTCTCAACGTCTATTGGTGTTAATTTTTCTTTTCTCCTGTTCATCCTTGCCTTTCTTTAAAGTACTTGTGGTTCTTGGATTACATTGGCTGTTCTTGTCTTGTTCATTGCAGAACAACGAAAGTCCCAGCCCAAAACGTCGGCGTCTATCTCATTCTGCCCTCGAGATCCAGAGTGCATCTCCTCTCCCGACGCCGCCAATGCGACCATGGGAAATAACAGTGAATAGGCGGCCTCCCTCAGCCCCTTTCAACCAGCGGCGATTCTCAGGGGAAAGGTGCAACACACCAGCACATCACAGGAGAAGGTAAGTGCTCCATTAGTGATAGACCTCCAGTGTCTTGAGGCATACACAGTCATTGCAGGGCTAGTTGGTAGTCGGGAAGGGATGGAAAATACCATTGCTTTGAATTTCCTGCTCCACACACACACATGCGCACACACGCACACACTCCTGTACAAAAATATACTGCTGGAAGTACTCAGTCAAGCAGCATCAGTAGGAGCAAAGTGATGGTTGCCATATCAAGTCAAGAACCTGTATGAGGACTGGATGTAGGATCTCGACCCGAAATGTCAACCATCCCCTTGCCTCCACAGATGTTGCAGGATCTACTGAGTTCTTCCAGCAGTTTAGTTTTTGCTCCAGTTTCCAGCATCTATAGTCCCTTAACACACGCTCTTAGGTTCTTAGTTGTCTACTTGTTCACTTTACATCACCTCCAAACAGATCAAATTAATAAGCCATCCCTTTTCTCTGGCACCTTATCATATCATCATATCATATATATACAACGCGGAAACAGGCCTTTTCGGCCCACCAAGTCCGCACCGCCCAGCGATCCCCGCACATTAACACTATCCTACACCCACTAGGGACAATTTTTACATTTACCCAGTCAATTAACCTACATACCTGTACGTCTTTGGAGTGTGGGAGGAAACCGAAGATCTCGGAGAAAACCCACGCAGGTCACGGGGAGAACGTACAAACTCCTTACAGTACAGCACCCGTAGTCAGGATCGAACCTGAGTCTCCGGCGCTGCATTCGCTGTAAAGCAGCAGCTCTACCGCTCCGCTACCGTGCCACTTCACCACTTCATTTCCTTGTTCTCCCCCACCCCTTTACAGGCATTGTTTTTGTTCTCTCCACCCCTTCCACACCCCGCAAAATAATGATTAGTATGGGTGCTAGAGGTTCTGGGGAGAATGCAGGAGAATAGAAACATAGAAAATAGGTGCAGGAGTAGGCCATTCGGCCCTTCGAGCCTGCACCGCCATGCAATATGATCATGGCTGATCATCCAGCTCAGTAGCCTGTACCTGCCTTCTCTCCATACCCCCTGATCCCTTTCGCAAAAAGGGCCACATCTAACTCCCTCTTAAATATAGTCAATGAACTGGCCTCAACTACCTTCTGTGGCAGAGAATTCCACAGACTCACCACTCTCTGTGTGAAGAAATGTTTTCTCATCTCGGTCCTAAAAGACTTCCCCCTTATCCTTAAGCTGTGACCCCTGGTTCTGGACTCCCCCAACATCGGGAACAATCTTCCCGCATCTAGCCTCTCCAACCCCTTAAGAATTTTATATGAATGGGGTAAGGAAGGAGAGATAGATCAGCCATGATTGAATGGTGGAGTGGACATGATGGGCCAAATGGCCTAATTTTACTCCTATCACTTATGGTCTTATGATAAAACACACAGGTTTCCACAAACAGTTTTGAGGGAAGGTCATTGGCCTGTTTCTCCTTCCACAGATGCTCCCTGATTTGCTGAGTCTTTTCCAACATTCCCTTTTAATTTATCGCTGGTGAGAATGAAACAGCTGCACTGCTTGTGAGCAGGTGGAAGGATGACAAGCAGTTATGCCTCAGAAGGCGGTGGAGGCCGATTCTCAGAGCTAGATAGAGCTCTTAAGGATAGAGGAGTCAGGGGGTATGGGGAGAAGGCAGGAACGGGGTACTGATTGGAAATGATCAGCCATGATCACATTGAACGGTGGTGCTGGCTCGAAGGGCCGAATGGCCTACTTCTGCACCTATTGTCTATTCAATGTGGAGAAGTAGGAAATACAACACTTGAAGGATGGGAACAGACAAGGCAAAAAGTAGTTGAATATGGAGAAATGTACAGTGTGGGAGTGTCGGAGCGCATTCTCACAGATCCCTGGGAGCAGAACGACGAGTTGATTCAATTAATAATTTGGGGTACTTTTATAAGCTGAGCCATATAATGCAAGGTTAGAGAGGTTATGCTAGAACATAAAACATACAGTAGATCTGGCCGCCTTTCAGGTGCACTGGAGAACGAAGGCAGTTTATGACAAATCATAAGCAAAAGAAAATTAGTGCCTTGAGGTCAGAATATTGAGTGTAGAAGTTGGGAAGTCATGTTACAGTTGGCTAAGACATTGGTGTGGCCACATTTAGATTATTGTGTTCAGATTTGGACTTTGTTATAGGAAAGATGTTGTCAAGCTGGGAAAGGTGCAGAGAAGATTTAAGAGGATCGTGCCAGGACTGTGGGGCCTGAACTATAGGGAGACTTTGAGCAGCCTGGGACTTTATTCCTTGGAGTGCAGGAGGATGAAGGGTGATGTGATAGAAGTGTGCAAGATCATGGGAGGAATAGATCCAATAAGCGCACAGTCTTTTGCTCAGAGTACGGGAATCGAGAGCCAGAGAACATGAGGGGGGAAATTCAAGGTGAGGGAGGAAAGATTTAATAGGAACCTGAGCGGTAACCTTTTTACACAAAAGGTGGTGGGTATATGGAATGACCTGTTGAAAAGGAGGTAGTTGAGGCAGGTACTATAATCATGTCTGAGATGTTTGGATAGGTCTGGAGGGATATGCACCAAGCCTGGACAGGTGGGATTACTATAGATGGGGCATGTGGTCGGCTTGGGCAAGTTCAGGCTGTATGACTCGGGTCTGAAAATGTAAGATGTGACTTCTTATGCCAAAAGTTTCACAAACTCAGGCACCATCTGTGGAAGGAGAAGCCAGTGTTAATGTTTCAGGTTGATAACCTGGTGCCCATCCAATCTCCAACATTCCCTCTATTCTCTTCCCCCCCCCCCCTTCGCTGTTCCGATGAAAGGTCAGGGACCTGAAATGTTAACTCCTGTTTCTCCTATCACAGCTATTGCTTGGTCTGCTGAGTATTTCCAACATTTTCTCTTTTGTTTCATATCTTAAAACCTGCCCTTTCCTAAATTTACGAGAGTTTTGTCAGGGCTGGAGACTTTTAGCAATGAAGGAAGTGTGGAGTGATTTTCATTCATTCAAACGGGAGGCTGAGAAAGGGAAAATATGTTATCGAGTGGTCTCCTGGACTGAATATATATCTTTGAAAGACCAACCCATTCATTGTCAAGTTTTGTGTTTTGACGAGCCTCTAACCATAGATGGTGGTTTCTTCCCTGCAGTGTTGCAAGCCTCTTTGCCGAGATCTTTTGTGCAGGAGAGGGCAGTTGCTTGGCAAAAACTGATGATTGAAAAGTTACAAGGGTAGGGGGGGGCGGCGGAGGGGAGAGGGGGGGGGTGGTGGGCGGGTGGGTCTTGCAGTTGGTAGTGTTGTCACGGTTATGGGGGCAGTGGGGAGTGGACTGGTGACAACTGCACATCCTAGGTCAGTGAAGCGGGAGAATTAATGCAGGTGAACAAATGTCAAAATGAGATTGTGGAAAATTGCGTAGATTCGGTGTATATTTTTAAATCTTTTCTCTTCACAGTTTCAGTCTTTTTACATTCTTGCCGGTTTGTTGCAGTCCTCCTGCGCGGCGCCAATGGGGGAGGCGTGACAGGCCTTTGCATAATCCCATCAACCAGGATGAAAACTACCACCATCCTCCATATTCACAGCAAATGCCTATAGATGAAAATCGGTCTTACAATCACACAAACCTATCACCACGTATGCTTCACCCCGCTGCCCATCCTCCACAGCAAAATCCTGTCATGGTGGATCTCCACGAACAGGTTAGAGTTACTCCGCTATTTTCGTCCAATGCTCTCTTAAACTTAATCGTTTCACCAGTGCCATTGGCACCAGTGGGAGTTTGCCAACTAAAAGCACACAACCTTTGGGGGGGGGGGGGGGGTCCTTTTTCACACAAAGGGTGGTGGGCATGTGGAATGAGCCACCAGAGGAGGTAGTTGAGGTAGATACTCTAACATTTAAGAGACACTTGGACGCACGTGGATAGGAAAGGTTTAGAGGCTTATGAGCCAAACACGGGCAAGTGGGACTAGGGTAGATGGGGCACCTTGGTCGGCATGGGCAAGTTGGAGCAAAGAGCCATGCTATATGACTTTGACTCTTTATGAACCTAATATTCATTAAATTAACTTGGTGGAAGTTGGAATAACAGTAAGATTAGTTTAGAGACACGGCAGGGAAACAGGCCCTTCGGCCTACCAAGTCCATGCCAACCATCATTCACCCTTTCACACTACCTCGATGTTATGCCACTTTCGCATCCACTCAATTAAAGCACTATTGACTATCCCTACACACCAGCGTGAATATACAGAGGCTAATGAACCTACAAACCCACACATCTTTGAGTTGGGGAGGAAAAAAACGGAGCACCCGGAAAAAAAACCCCCACATGGTCACAGGGGAGACGTGCAAACTACACGCAGACAGCACCCAAGGTCAGGATCGAACCTGGGTCTTTAGCACTCTGAGGCTAACTGTTGAATACTGCAAGTTTCCATAACCCTGCTGTGTGTCTTAAAGCTCTGAGAATGTAAAAGACATGATGCTTACGGCTCATTGAGTCCATCCAGATGGGTATCCAATTCACCCTTACCCCACTCATGATTCTGTATGCCTGCAACTTATTCTCACACCTGCCCACAAATTACCGCCCCCTTTGATTCTCTCTACTTTCGACACGCACAAAGCTACCTGCGCGTCTTTGGCATGTGGGAGGGCACCAGATCACCCAACAGAGACGCTCATAGTTTTGGAGAGAGTTCACAAGTTCCGCCTGAGGTCAGGATCGAGCCCAGCACCTAGTGTTAACAGCTATATCACTGCTGCTCCACACCTACCTAGAAGTTGGAAGTTTGCCTTCCTTTGATGTGTTGTATGCGGTGCCAACGCCCACTCCAATGTCCGCCCAAAAAATTCCAAAAGTTCGACGAAAGTACACGAAAAGCAACTCTGCAGCGTCTTGCACACAACAAACTTCTCACTAAACTTTGCTCGGGGTCTTGACGTCAAAGCTCTCAGCTGCAATGTTGTTGTTGCGCAGGCTACTGGAGAACATGACAACACTTAAAGAACCCTGCTCGCGGCAGCCACTGTACAAAGGTGTAAGAGACTGCCATGGCGGGGACGGATAATGCAGGGGGTATCACCTAGTGGGACTGAAGGACAGTGGCCCAAAACAACCCTATGTCATTTTATTTATTCGTGTCAGCACACAACTGTTTGCCAATAGCGAGCCAATTTTAGTGCCACGTCGTTGGCCTCTGCAAGATCCTTTACAGTGCATGTGTCATGAATGTACCCAAACCACGGTTTGCTGATCATTGGTTCGGTGATCACCGCGTGCATTGCAAAAATGATTGTTAGAAGAAAAGGCGGTGAGTGGTGAAAAAGGAGCTTCAGTGAATCACAACATAACATTGTCCAGGTAAAAGTGAGACTGGGGATCTAAGGCATCCTTGTTTTTGTGTAGAACCTTTAAGGATGTTAGTCAGGCATTCTTGTTTTTGTGTAGAACCTTTAATTGCCAGGTATTCCTGATCCCTACTCAGTATGTTCCTGGCTTTTTTAAGGATAATAACAAAGCTCATAAGTTATCCCAAAAGACTGTCCTGTCTGACTGCAATGAAGGAGATGAAGGAGTCTTGCACCAGCAATGCCATCAGTTATGAAGCTGAAACAGGACAATCATTAGCTACATTGGATTGAGTCACATTTCTCAGTACCCAGTCCAAATTCTTGATGGTCACTAACCAACCCAAAAGTTAACATTAGTGTGATTTCATGTGCAATTGTGCACAAGAAAAGACATGCACAGAATCCTGCTTTTAAGCAAATTTGTACAAGTTAGAACAAAGAGAGGGGTTGGGAGCTGGTACTCAAATTCAAGGATGCTTGGACCCAAGGTAGACACAAAATGCTGGAGTAACTCAGTATCTCTGGAGAGAAGGAATGGGCGACATTTTGAGTCAAGACCCTTCTTCAGAGATGCTGCCTGTCCTGCTGAGTTACTCCAGCATTTTGTGTCTACCATCGACTTAAACCAGCATCTGCAGTTCTTTCCTACACACGACGTTTGGATCCAGTTAGGCTTTCACCTGCTAAGAGCGCATTAATCTGTAGAACCACATTTTAATTATTGCCTTCTTTCAACATCGGGCCCATAAACCCTAGTCCCCGAGGACAGCCTCTCCAACTCTTACAGAATCTAGGTTTTTTCACTGTGTTAAGAGATCCTCGAATCCTCTCATCCCCACATCTCACCCAAAAAAAAGATTGGTATCCAGAATCCTTCATTCCAGCACTGCTAAATCTCATGCCCCTTTTTGCATTGCTTTGATATCCCAATGCCATCACACCTGTTGATAATCGGTGTCTCTGATAATTCGTGTATAATATGTGTGCTTTGCAATATGCTCATTATCTCTGCATTTTTCAGTTGCACAAGATCTTTCATCACTCATGCTTAAGTTTCTTCCCAGTCATTAGACGCTGACATGTTGTTACTGTCCAGGCTGGGATCAGGAGGAGTAATTATTTTTAGCTGAAGCATTTCAAATTTCTAAGAATGATTTCATTTCTTTTGTGTTGCCATCAAAGAATAGTAAGATATTGACTAGCCATTGCTGGGAACTTCAAATAATACTTTATTCTCGACATGATTTTGTTAATTAATTCCTGTGCAACTGCGGCCAATATATGGATTTGAAATCATTGCAGAAATAATTATAAATGTATTAAAATGTAAATGATGTGCATGGTTTGTAAATTGACCATTTTGGTATGATTTTTGGATATCAATTTCAGATCTGATATCTTGCTGCATGGTCCGTACAATATGAATGGTTTAATTAACTTTACCCCAATGTATAGACGGTCCTGAACAGGTTGTTGGTTGTACCTCAGGACTTTTTTTTTGTTTTTTGAAACGTAACATGCAGTGCTCCGACAAATTCTTCCTTTTGCTGTGTTCTAGATGCATCAAGGAACAGTCCCTGTGTCCTATACTGTCACCACAGTAACGGCACATGGTTTCCCACTCCATACGGGGCAACATATTCCAGGGTGCAACACACAACAGGTCCCGGCATGCTCAGTAATGTTCAGTGGACAACACTACCCAGTCTGCTGCGTTCCGCCACCTGTAAGTTTTAAGAATTAAGAAGATGTGGTACAATTACCCACTGTTCCGTTGCTGTTGTTCAGAAGGATAAATATAATGATTAGTGCTTTGTAAAATAAAATATATGATATTCTTCGGTATCCAAGCAGTTTCCGACATTAAGTTTCAGACATTCATGTTTTCAAATAATATTGGGTTTGAGGGTGGTATTTTACTGGTACACAGACATTTTGCAGTAGGAAAGTTCTAGAAGATCACAAATCGTGTTTTTAGTTTTTAAATTCTAGTTTTTTGTTCAATGTGACTTCAGTAAGTTTGAAGTTAAATCAGAAGGACGCATTGATTTTCACATTGTATTGAAAAACTAAGAAAATAAAATTTTCGTGTCATTTAAATGTGCCTACTGCAGTTGTTGATAAATAAAATATGTTAGTGTTATTTTTTTTCTTTCAAATTTCTAGTTCGTCTTCAATTTGTCACTGACTTGTAACAATTACTTAAGAACAGTTTTTGTGTTTAACTTTGGTAAATGTTAAATCAACTTTTCCACAAATTTATTTTTGTTTACCTTGCCTTTATCAGAATTATTGACCATTGAGACTCAAGACCTTTTAAAGTAAATTAGCTTTTTAGTGATGCCTCTATTTAATGTTTGCATTTAGTAATCTATCCCTGGTTATTGATAGAGGCAAGGGAGGAGATTTATAGGGGCCTTGAATAAGATCTTTGTATCCTCTAGCCACGAGGGAGCTCCATTAGGGGACTGGAAAGTAGCTAATGTTGTTCCTTTGTTTAAGAAGGGAAGTAGGGATAATCCAGGAAATTAAGGGTCAATGAGCCTCGTATCAGGAGGGAAACTGTTGGAGAGGATTCTTTGGGATAGGATTCACTTGCAGGTGGAGGAGAATGGAATAATTCAGGTCATTTGGCATGGTTTTGTCTTATTAACTTGGTTGATTTTTTTTCCGATGAGGTGACAAAGATGATTGATGAGGACAGGGCAATGGATGATATCTACATAGCTTTTGGTAGGGCATTTGAGAAAGTCCCTCATGGTAGGCTGATCCAGAAGATTAAGATGCTTCGGATCCACGGAGATTTAGTAATTTAGATTCAGAACTAGTTTACCCATGGAAGACAGGGTGTTATTCTGGTCCATGTCTGTGACCAGTGGGGTTCCACAGGGACCTAAATGTAGATGGGTTGGTCGGTAAATTTCAGGATCACACCAAAATCGGCAAAATTGTGGAGAGTGAGGAAGGCTGTCAAAGGATACAGCAGGATTTTGGATCAGTTACAAATATGGAAGATGAAATGTCAGATGGAGTTTGACCTAAGCAAATGTAAGCTATTGCACTTTGGGAGGTCGAATGTAAGAGGAAAGTATACAGTTAGTGGCAAGCCGCTTAACAGCGTTGATGGACCGAGGGATCTTGGGTTCCGAGTCCATAGCTCCCTGAAAGTGGCAACATGAGTAGATTGATAAAGAAGGTATATGGTGTACTTGTTTCCATCAGTCGGTGCCTTGAGTATAAAAGCCATGAAGTCATGTTGCAGCTTTATAAGGCTTTCGTTGGGTCACATTTGGAGCATCGTGCAGTTTTGGTCGCCCTATTACAGGAAGGATGTTGAGGCTTTGGAGAGGGTGCATGGGGGGGTTTACTGGATTGCTGCCTGGATTAGAGGGTATCAGCCACAAAAGAGATTGGACAAACTTGGATTGTTTTCTCTGGAGCATCGGAGATGGAGGGGAGACCTGACAGAAGTATATTTTTTTAAGTACGAGAACCTAGACACAGTAGACAGCAAGAACCTTTTTCCCAGGCTGAAAATTTCAAAGATTATGGAGCATAGCTTTAAGGTGAGAGGAGTAAAGTTTAAAGGAGATGTGTGCGGGCAAGGTTTTTACACACAGAATAGTGGATGCCTGGAGTATGCTGCCAGGGGAGGTGGTTGAAGCAGATCCAACAGTGGTGTGTAGGAGGCTATTAGATAGGCAGTAGCTACACAACGGATTTGGATTATGTACGGGCAGCTAAGATTAACGGTATCATGTTCGGCACATGCATTGTGGGCCGAAGGGCCTGTTCCTACGCTGTATGTTCTATTAATATTATACTGAATTGAGTGCATAAATTTTGATCTACAAGCAGAGTATGTACATTTTTGAACAATTTTGGATAATTTAACTATTTCTTCTTTCATAAAGTCACTGTAATTAATCCCTTTGCATGAGCAGCCGTACAAAAAATGCCACTTTAGTTTTCCTTTTTCTCCTCTATCTCATTTGTTTTCATTAAACAGATTAGGAATACAAGTTTCTCTCTTTTGTAGTTGGCCTTTCTGTCTCCAAGAGTGAACTAAAATCAGCATTTTCTGCAGAAATTATTTCAGCTTTTCAAATTTTCTATCAGATTCTAAACCGAGTGGGAGAGACAGGAGAGCAGATTTACAGCTAAAGTTTCCAGTTAAGGAATGCAACCTGACACTAGTTTGCTAATATTTATGTTCTAATATTAAAAATTAATCTATATGGATTGGATTTTCCTGTCGCAATGCAGATTACAATTATTAATTTATAAATTAGTCAGCTTTTGATGCCTTTGCAATGTGCTTAAACAGGAAATCATAAATTTATTGGCTTGTTCTGTGCCGTTAGAAACTGTGTATAAATGATATCTGACCAAGAGATTGAATACTGAACAGAACAGCTTGAAGTTGCTGCAATTGTTTCCCATATATATCTGCTAAATGTTGAATTAGATCAATCTCTTTTTAAAGATGTAAAATAATTTAATTAATTTCCCTACTACTGAAAATTCACTTTTCCAAGTTTAATTTCCATTTAAATTATTCTATGTGTTTTTCATTTTTTCCCATATCTTTAATCTCTCTCAATTCCCTTTTTCTTTAATAAAGCTCTTTTGTGTATATAATTTTACATTGAATTAAATATTACTACTCGTACACTATCTGTGTTGCTCATTAACAATTTTTTACGTTGAAGGATTGGTTAAGAAGATGTACAGATATTTAGTTGAATTAAATGTTTTTATTGTACTACTTATTTCAGACTCTGCTATTGACAGTTGTTAATGGGATTGTTTGCTTAGTGGGCTAATTCCGTAACTTGTTTTGCTTGGTGCAGATCTCGGAAGAGGTCACTGCAATATTTCAGCCCTGCAAGTTGCAATATGTTGTGGTGCAAGATTCAAGGGGGTGTCCGTAGCCAGTGTAATGAATGGCAGATATCAATTATTTGGGCCAAAAACAGAGTTTGACCCCTTGACTTACTGCCAAGAAATAGAAATGGATTAGTTTCCATTGTGTCAACTAATTTTATAGTGAAATCATGACCAACTTTGGTGATGTACACACTTCTTGCCAATGAGTTTATTTAAAATCTCATTTATCTGTATAAATGGAAATATAATGGATTATCCATGGAAATATAATGGAAAATCCATGGAAATATAATGGATTAATATTCTGTAAAACTTTCCAAAGATTGTGACTAGCCAACGAATCTCACTGTCCCAGGAAAGCCCCAGGATTAACCTTCTGTAAATCCCCCAAGTTCGCAGTCCTGTGGGTGGCAGTAATATGGACATTGGATTTTTCCCACTTGGGCAGGTCCACTCAGCGATGTTGCCCACTCCAGGGCATTCAATAATCTCTGCTGAAATTGTACATTTGAGTATCAGATGGTGGCATCTTTGGGCCTGACTGATACTCCCTGTGTCGGAAGAACTAATTTTTTGGTATGGAACAGTATTATGACTGGTACCAACCAGACACTAACAGAGCAAAGAAAGGAAATTCTTAAATAACCAAATAGCTATACCTTTCTTAATGACATGAAAACATGCTAGCTTATTGCACTTTAGTCTTTGCATATAAACTGTTTCCAGCTGTGTCTCTGAAATGGTACAGTAGGGAATTGTTCATAATATATTGTGAAATATGTAAATGGCTTTTAGACGCACATTTTATTTTAAAGTTCTGCAAGTTTAACAGTTTGAATGCCTCTGTTACTGTAATCCATCTTGTACTATTTGTGTTTTCTTCCAGGTATCATATTTCACGCCTTGTAAATGTGTCTTTATCTTGTTTTCCAGCTGATTCATGCATGCACAATGCAGCATTTGCCAGTCTCTTATCAAACCTACCCTCCACTTATCTCCAGTGAACATTTTATACTTCACCCTCCCCATCTGCCACCCCACCAACATCCTCACCTTCCCCCTTTGGGTCAGTTTGTTCCAATCCAACCACAGCACCCACGATTGGTAAGTCAAGTCAAGTTTATTTGTCACATACATATACAAGATGTGCAGTGAAATGAAAGTGCCAATGCCTGCGGACTACAAAACAGAATAGAAAAAAAAAATTAACACAAGAAATAAATTAATACAGTAAATTAAATTAGTCCCTGGTGATATGAGAGTTAACAGTCCTGATGGCCTGTGGGAAGAAACTCCGTCATCCTCTCTGTTTTCACAGCGTGACAGCGGAGGCGTTTGCCTGACCGTAGCAGCTGGAACAGTCTGTTGCTGGGGTGGTAGGGGTCCCCCATAATGTTGCTGGCTCTGGATCTGCACCTCCTGATGTATAGTTCCTGCAGGGGGGCGAGTGCAGTTCCCATAGTGCGTTCAGATGAACGCACTACCTCCGCAGAGCCTTTCTGTCCTGGGCAGAGCTGTTCCCAAACCAGATTGTGATGTTCCCGGACAAGATGCTTTCTACAGAGGGCGGTGATGCTGTAGAATTCATTGCCGCAGATGGCTGTGGAGGCCATGTCATTTGGTATTTTTAAATAGATTAGAACGGGTGGCAAAGGTTACGGGGAGAAGGCAGGAAATAGATTTGAGAGAGAAAGATAGATCAGCTATGAAAATCAAAGAAACCACATGGGCCCTTTGGTAAAAATGTATAATGTAGCTCCCCAAGCTCGCAAGCCCTGGTTCTGATGGGAAAAAAAGACACACAGTGCTGGGGTAGCTCAGTAGGTCAGGCAGCATCCCTTGAGAACATGGATAGGTGACTGAAGAAGCATCCTGGCCCAAAACGTCACCTATCCATGTTCTCCGGAGACGCTGCTCAAACCACTGAGTTACGCTGGCACTTTGTGTCTTTTTTTGTAAACCAGTGTCTGCAGTTCCTCGTTTCTCCTGGTTCTGATGAACAGTTTGGGCAGCTGAATTGACAATTAACTTTCTCGGTGAGCTCGGAAGGCAATGGTCTTGTAGAATGCCTTCTCATTTATCCGCTGGATACTGAGCATGTAATTCCTTTGCATGGTACTGTGGTCAGTGATCACTGTCTTGTACAGGAGGCTGAGCATCTGGAAGAGGGTTTCCACCAACTACAGAAGCCACATCAGGAAACTAAAGAAATGCTGTTTGTTACAAAAAACGAGATTTGTGAAGTGGATGAAATTCTGCGTCCTTTAGAGTCACGGAATATAATAAACTAACAAAGTAATTGTTATATTAGGGAGTAGGGCTAATACATTTGAAACCATTTGGCTAAAAGCACTTCAAAGCTTCTAAAATTGATTTAAAAACATAACAATTATACTTGCGTTAATACGTGAGGCCAAGTCAGGCTGATTGGGAAGTAGCAGAAAGGGTGTTTGCATTCAGGGTCCTGTATCCAACGTCAGCTTTAGCTTAGGGATACAGCATGGAGACAGGCCCTTCAGCCTACCGAGTCCTTGCTGACCATCGATCATTCGTTTACACCGGCTCGATGTTATCCCACTTTCTCATCCATTCCCTACACACTGGGGGCAATTTAGCTTGCAAACCCCCCACATCTTTGGGATGTGGGAGGAAACCAGAGTGCCCACAGGAAACCCACACAGTTGCAAGGAGAACGTGCAAATCTGCTTACACACAGCACTCGAGCGAGGACAGGGTGAAACCCGGGTCTCTGGCGCTGTGAGGCAGCAGCTCTACCGGCTGTGCCACTGTACCGCCCGCGTTGTCCGTTCTGCATCCTTGGATTACGCTGACAAGGAAAAGTAACCACAGGACAAATTTTATTCTACAGAACGAGCTATTACAATCTGATTTTACTCTGGAAAGAAAGAGGTTTAGAATAAGCTCTGCAAAGGAACTAAAAATATACTTGGAAAAAGAGAAAGTTTCAGAACATCAGGAAAGAGCAGTCAGCTGAGAGTAACTCAATACTTGTAAACACCACAAAGTTGAATGAGTTACATGACGAGTGTGAAGTACAAATACTTTTGGTGCATTTATTTTGGGAGCCAGGCATCCAATGGGCTGTTTCTGCACTGTGTTTGTAAACTATGATCATTTTCCCCAACCTTAGACATCTGAAAAAAGCTCAGTGATGCTTTGCTGGTGAAGTTGTTAATAATTCTGTTGCCAATTTTTCTGCTCGTGCCCAGCAGCGCATGAGGCAATATATCTTCTCCATTACTTTATGTCCAGGAGATTGTACTCCTTGTGGATACCATAAGTCGCACTTTAGGTGGAGATATGTGTGACCTTGATTCGCTGAGAGCCTGTGATGTGGGATCACTACTACATTGCCAATAAGACTTAAAACCACTCTTCAGAGTTTAAAGTTCTGTTTTGTTTTTGTTCAGTGGTCTTTTCACACTGTTGCACTCTTGTTAATATATCGTTTAGTTTTTTAAATATTTAATTTTGTTTATAGATGAAATGCAAATTGAGTAATTCAATTTTTTATTTTTTTTACATCTTGTTTCTCAATAGCCCTTGCAGAGGATAGAGAATGAAGTAGAAATGAGAGGGGACCAGCATCCAGTTGGGGGTTTTACATACCCACCTTCGCATCATCCCCCTGCCATGCCTGCTTCTGTCCCTCTGCAGTACCTTCCTCATGACCCTTTACACCAGGAATTGCCCTTTGGAGTGGTAAGTGTTCTCTCCTGAGGACAGTGTAATTTAGACTTTCTGATTACCCGACGAAGGTCACCACAAATCAAAGGTGGCAGCAGATGGAGAAATATGCAATCTAGAAATTCTCTGTCTTAATCTGCACATCATTCCTTGGTTAACACCATTTATTTTCATTTTCTATGAATGGCAGTGACCCATTTAATGTGATATAATTCAGAATCGGCCATTTCTGGTTTGACTGGAGTTAATATAATGTGATTTGCTTTAAATTGATAGCTCATGCATTTGTCTTGTGTTGATACTGTCTGAGACAGTGGGGACATCATTAACTGTGTCACCGTTCCCCACAGCTAATGAAATTGATGTTATTCAAGGAGTACTTCACTCTAGGATAAGAATCCACGATTACATAAGAACTAATTCTTCATGGCGTTAGCTAAGAAATTGCTGGCACAGAAGGCAACACTCAGGGAATATCTGAAAATGTTTAGTTTTAGTTTAGAGATACAGTGTGAAAACAGGCCCTTCAGTCCACCGAGTCTGCACCAACCAGCGATCCCTGCACACTTTCCTACATATATGAGGAACAATTTACAATTTTACCAAGCCAATTAACCTACAAACCTGTAGGTCTTTCGAGTGTGGGAGAAAACCGGAGCTCCTGGAGAAAACCCAATCCAAAATGGTAGCAATATTTTAATGAAAGCAGTGCTATCATTAATAAATGTCAAATTGTGACATTTATATTTTCCGTGTGTGCTTCATTGAGAATTAACATGGGCACCACAAAAGGAATGTTTACAAAATGCTCAGGGTATTCAAAGGAAGACAATGTCAGTATTCTTTGCATTTGACAGCAAAGTATATTATCTTCAACAGACAGGAACAATTTCATGTCCATTTTGCCCTGAGGAAAATGTGTGGTCTTTACACAGATGTAAATTGATGAATTGATTGCAAAAGCTTTCTCTTTAGTAAGTAGTAAATGATGGCGGTTGTTTTCTTTATTGATTGCTGCAAGATTTTGTTCGATAGAAGTACATGTAGAGGCACGGTTGGCCACTTAGAATCTACTATTGTACCTTAGTGTGTTGAGTAGAGGTTGGGACGTGGGAAGTTATAGATAGTAAGTATGATTTGTCCAAAGAGAATGTGATTTTGCACTTGTGTGATGTCCTGTCTACATTGGGATGGAAGATTGTCACAAAAGACAAGTTTGTATAGATATGCAAAAATAAGATATACTTCTACAAATGTTTCTAGTGCAGCGATTTTGGGCACTGCAAATGAGTTTTATCTGGATGTGGTCAGGTCTTTTTAGACATGGTGCTCTTCCATAAATTAGATCCAGAACCCATAGGTGCATGGTATGTGTACGCATGCAGGCTGCCAATCGCTCATGCAAGGTGTTTTTATGCATTCAGGACACCCGGACTGTTCCAAATACACCCACCAAGTCTGAGTCCAGTCCCTGACTGGAGAGCTGAGGCTCACTGTGGCTGGGAGCAAGTTGTCAAAATTCAGTTACTTCTTAGGTTAAATACATTCCTTGGTCCTCATGCCCCTAGCCATCACCCTGCATAATATCTGCCCCCATTCTTCTCACTAGTGCCTGCAGTGGCTGACAACTTCCCTACCCAAGCCAAGCACATGTCTGACCCCCACCACTGTAGCCCATTCACTTGTCCAGCCCATACCGTCAGGTAGTGTCTTGAGCCTATGACCACTGACCTCTTCCCCAAGACATCTGAAACCTGCCTTCTCTCTTCGACTCTAGACCTGACCTAGCTGAACCCTACCTACGCTGACCAATCTCTACATCCATGTACAACCACTGCTCTTCCACAGGGATTCGCAGCCCCGCGGTCTTGGTTTAGTTTAGAGATGCAGCACAGAAGCAGGCCCTTCGGCCCACCGAGTCCGCGCCGACCAGCGATCCCCGCACACTAACGCTATCCTAACACACTAGGGACAATTTACAATTTTACCAAGCCAATTAACCTACAAGCCTGTGCGTCTTTGGAGTGTGGGAGGAAACCGGAGCTCCCAGGGAAAACCCACGCAAGTCACGGGGAGAACGTACAAACTCCGTACTGACAGCACCCGTAGTCAGGATCAAACCCGGGTCTCTGGCGCTGTAAGGCAGCAACTATATCGCTGCGCCACTGTTGTGACGATGTAATGTTTCTGGTGCATGGAACTAGTGTTCTTTTGCACACTCTTGCATGCCTTTCCTTCCACAGACAGATTACTAAGGAATTATTTTTCTCTTACAAAGGCTTTTTTAATATGTAAATGCAAGATTTATTTCCTAAATTTCCATTTTATATGAAGATGTGCACAGTCCTTTGCACGCTCGTCACTCACAAACACACACTCGCGTGTCAGAGGATGGCGTGCGCCCTCATGCTGACTCTGAGGCTAGTAGCACAGACACACATGCACTTCTTTATGTCCAGCCTCCCGCACTCCCAAACGTTTCACTGTGAGGCCTCCCACGACGGCAGGCTGTATGGAAATGTGTAAGTATAAAATGCCAGAACGTGTAATACACCCACAGGGACTGGGGCTGTAAGTTCACGTCCAATTTCTGCTGGCAGGCGTCCATGCTTATCCTAATTGGTACTAGCGTGCAACTTGTCCCTGAGGTGGGTCTTGTTTACATGGATGCTGATTCAGCACTTGTTCCTTGGGCAGTAAGTGGCAATTTGACAAGGGGGGGCAGGGGGGTGGGGGGTAGGTAGGGGGAAGCTGGTTAAGGGAGGAAGAGGGCAGTGTCTAAGATTTCAGAGTTAATCTAATCTGCTGCTGTTTAGTAAAGTGTCTGTTGGCGAAACAAGAAAGGATGTTGTTTTAGTCACTAGCAGATTGTGCAAAGTTGTGCAGCTGGAAGAGCTGCTGCCTCACAGTTATCGTGACCCAGATTCGATCCTCATCTCAAGTGCTTCCTGTGTGGAGTTCCCGTTTCCCCTGTGACTAAGCGAGTGTCATTGGTTGGTTAATTGGCTGGTAGAAATTGCCCCTTGAGTGTAGGTGGATGGGAGAGCCAGGGAGCTCTTGATGGGAATTTGGGAAAGAATAATTTATAAGGAAAATTAATGATGGAAAATGATTTGTGCAGTGCGTCAGCATAGACTTTTTGGGCTAAAATGGCCTCGTTGTTAGGAAACGTGCAATTTGTGGATTTAAAGTTAATTCTTGTAACTTTTTTAATTATAGGAATTGTAACATGGGCCAGTCTACATTATTTCTACATTTATGAGATTTGTAAATTTTAAGATTAAATATGTTGTTGCAAGAAAAGTTGACTGGTCACTTAAACATATAAAATGAGTCATCAGTCAAGTCAAGTTGTATAAGAAGATAACTGCAGATGCTGGTACAAATCGAAGGTATTTATTCACAAAATGCTGGAGTAACTCAGCAGGTCAGGCAGCATCTCGGGAGAGAAGGAATGGGTGATGTTTCGGGTCGAGACCCTTCTTTCAGTCTGAAGAAGGGTCTCGACCCAAAACGTCACCCATTCCTTCTCTCCCGAGATGCTGCCTGACCTGCTGAGTTACTCCAGCATTTTGTGAATAAAGTCAAGTCAACTTTATTTGTCACATACATATACAAGATGTGCAGTGAAATGAAAGTGGCAACGCCTGCGGATTGTGCTAAACTACAAAACAGAATAGAAAAAAAAAAGAATTTAACACAAAAAATAAATTAATACAGTAAATTAAATTAGTCCCTGGTGATATGAGAGTTAACAGTCCTGATGGCCTGTGGGAAGAAACTCCGTCTCTTCCTCTCTGTTTTCACAGCGTGACAGCGGAGGTATTTGCCTGACCGTAGCAGCTGGAACAGTCCGTTGCTGGGGTGGTAGGGGTCCCCCATAATGTTGCTGGCTCTGGATCTGCACCTCCTGATGTATAGGTCCTGCAGGGGGGCGAGTGTAGTTCCCATAGTGCGTTCAGCCGAACGCACTACTCTCCACAGAGCCTTCCTGTCCTGGGCAGAGCTATTCCCAAACCAGATTGTGATGTTCCCGGACAAGATGCTTTCTACAGCCCCAGAGTAGAAGCACTGAAGGATCCTCAGAAAGACTCTAAATTTCCTCAACTGTCTGAGGTGGTAAAGGCGCTGCCTTGCCTTACTCACCAGTATGGCAACGTGTGTTGTCCATGTCAGATCCTCTGTGATGTGGACTCCCAGGAATTTAAAGCTGCTCACCCTATCCACAGTAATCCCATTTAACTCCAGTGGCGTGTACGTCCTCGGATGTTGAGCCCTTCTAAAGTCTACAATCAGCTCCTTAGTTTTTGTGACATTCAAGAGGAGGCTGCTGTCCTGACATCAGAGTGCCAGATCAGCCACCTCCTCCCCGGTAGGCCTTCTCATCGTTGTCGGAGATCCGGCCCACCACCACAGTGTCATCAGCAAACTTGATGATGGAGTTGGAGCTGAATCTGGCCACACAGTCATGTGTGTACAGGGAGCACAGTAGGGGGCTAAGGACGCAACACTGGGGGGATCCTGTGTTCAGGGTGAGGGGGTTAGATGTATGCCCCCCCTTCTTGACCACTTGGGGCCTGGCGGTGAGAAAGTCCAAGACCCAGGCACACAGGGGAGTGTTAAGCCCCAGTTTCAGCAGCTTCTCAGCCAGTCTGGTGGGGACTATTGTGTTGAAAGCTGAACTAAAAACAATGAACAGCATCCTCACATAGCCGCCATTCTGGCTGTCCAGATGAGAGAGAGCGGTGTGTAGAACCTGGGGGAGACCGCATCATCCGTGGGTCTGTTCGGACGGTATGCGAACTGCAGCGGGTCCATATTGTGAGGGAGGAAGGCACAGGTGTGGTTCTTGATCAGCCTCTCGAAGCATTTCATGACAACCGAGGTGAGGGCCACCGGTCGATAGTCATTCAAACAAGCTGGAGAGGCATTCTTTGGCACTGGTACGATGATGGATCTTTTGAAGCATGCAGGGACCACGGACTTGGCCAAGGAAAGGTTGAATATTGTGGTGAGCACTGGAGCAAGCTGGGTCACAGGTTCAATGCCACGTTTTTTTCTTCAGAGTCACAGGTTCCAGCGATATCAAACATTGTAGATTGGAAGTGATAATATAGGAATCTGAAGGGTAACTTTTTCACACAAAGGGTGGTGGGTGTATGGAACGAGCTACTGGAGGAGTTTGTTGAGGCTGGGACTATCACGGTGTTTAATAAACAGTCAGACAGGTACAGGTTTAGAGGGATATGGGCCAAGCGCAGGCAAGTGGGACTAGTGTCGATGGGACATGTTGGTCGTTGTGGGCAAGTTGGACCCAAGGGCCTATTTCCACCCTGTATGACTCTACGATGCTCTCCTGTTATTATCTTGTACCAAGTAATCTGAGAACATTCTGATCGTGGTCTGAAATGAACATTTCAAGAGAGAAGCTCTCAGAATTTTAATTGCCATGTCCTGTCTTTTCTTCAATAGCCATACCCACATGTTATGCCACGGAGAATGACTGGACAACGATACCGCTTACAGCAGCCTTTGCCGCCACCTCCACCCTATTATCCCAGCTTCCTGCCATATTTCTTGTAAGTGATCCTTTATGAGTATAGAGGAACAGCTTGTTGGATGTGTCTTGGAATATTTTCATTCTTTAGACCTGGAACAAAGGCAGGTTCCTTTAATTTTATAGGTGCAAGGAGAAATCTTAGTTTAGCTTTGAGATACAGTGCGGAAACAGGCCCTTCGGCCCACCCGTCCACACCGACCAGCGATCTCCATACACTAACACTATCCTGCACACACTAGGGACAATTTACATTTATACCAAGCCAATTAACCTGTAACCCAGTACGTCTTTGGAATGAGGGAGGAAACCGAAGATTTCGGAGGAAACCTACGCAGGTCACGGGGAGAACGTACAAACTCCTTACAGACAGCACCCGTAGTCAGGATTGAACCTAGGTCTCTGGCGCTGTAAGGCAGCAACTCTACCGCTGTGCTGCCTTGTCTATCACAGAGATAAACAACTCATGGATTTTATTTTGTGACACCATGCCTCGTGTAGAGATTTGTTAGTTTAATTTAATGCTGGAACATCATTATTTGCTGCTAAAGAGCAAGTAAATGGGGGTAGTTTTGAAGGGCAGGTCTCACTAAAACACAAGCTCACTGCACTGTTTAATATGATCGTGGCTGATCTATGTCGGCCTGGCTTCCTTTTCTGTTCCACTCACCATACCCCTGTATTTCTTCATCTATCAAGTATTTATCCACCTCCGCTTTAAATACTTCCAATGGTCCAGTGATGAGAATTCCAGACATTTACCCTGTCCATGAGAAGAAATTGCTGTATAACCCAGTTTTAAATACATGACCCTTATAGTGTAGGAAGAGACTGCTGTTGCTGGTTTATACCCAGGAAAGACACAAAATGCTGGAGCAAGTCAGGCTGAAGTCTGAGGAAGGGTCCCGACCTGAAGCATCACCTATTTTTCTCCAGGGATGCTGCCTGTCCCACTGAGTTGCTCCAGCATTTTGGGTCCATCTTCCTTGACTAGCAGTTATGTCCTTTTGACTGCGACTCTCCCACTGGTGAAAACATCCCAGTATCTATCGTCAAGATCATATATGCTGGAGGAAGGCCACCTAATTCATCTAAACCCCTAGGAATACCGGCCCAAACGATTTGTTCCCCCTAAATAGTGCAACCCTCTTATCCCATTATCTTGGTGAGTTGCCTTTGGACTGCCTCCAATATTTCTCAATATATATATATTTTTTAATGCTAAGGTGGCTAAAACAGTTTGCAGTATTCTAGGTAAGGCCTCGTTAACAAAACTTTGTACTTTTAAAATCAAACCTCTGCAGTGAAGAGTAAAATACCGTTTGCCTTCTTAACTACCTTTTGTGATTCATGCACCAGAACATGTGGACCCTTTGTATTTCACTCATTTGTAGTCTAGGTAATGCCATTTGAGAATTTTTCTTATGACCTTGCACTTCCCCACATTAAACTCCATGAGCCAGTTCTTTACCCACTCACTGTATCTATCGATATCCCATTCATTACAGATTATCCTTGTCATAGCATGCCCTTTCACTGAATTGGAAACTTCACAAACCATTCCTTCCTCAAGGTCATTAATGTAAACAGTGAACAACTACAGACCAAGAACCGATCCCTGAGGAACTCCCATTAGTTGCCTCCTTCCAGTCTGAAAAGGTTCCATTTCTTTCAATTCTGTTTTAATTGAGACAGCAAGTTTTCAATCCATTCTAACACACATCCTCTGACAGCAAGGCTTTTAATTTATGCACCAGCCTCCTAAGTGGCACCTTATCAAGTGCCTTTTGAAATCTAAACTAAATACATTATATCTACGGTTTCCCCTCTGTCAGCTCTCCCTGTTACTTCTTCCAAGTTTGTCAAACATTATGCACCTTTCATAAAACCATGTTGACTAGGATTAATTATATTCAGTTTTCCTAAATGATTGTCAATTTAATCTTTGGTTATTTACTCTAGCTCTTGCTTATAATAGCTGTTAAACCAACCAGCCTGCAGTTTACTGCCTTCCGCCTTTTCTCCTTTTGAACCAGGCAGTCATGTTTCCAATCTCCTGATCCCTTCCTGGAGTTTAGTGAGTTATATAAAATCTCAATTAAAAGGTTCACCATCTCTGCAGCCATTTCCTTAAAATCCTAGCCTGGATTCCATAGATTGCGAGTGATTTGTTTCATCGTTAGTATGTCCCCTCACACCCTAGTTTCTCTTGTCCCGTGTAATTGGGATTTTTGTAACTTCTGGCATGTTATTTGAAATTAGCATGTCTGCTATTCTGGATAGGCAAGATTAGAGGAATATGGACCAAATGCGGGCAGGTATGACTAGTGTGGATGGGGCATCTTGGTTGGCATGGGCAAGTTGGGCCGAAGGGCCTGTTTCCATGCTGTTTGACCTTATGACTCGATATCTTGGAGATATTAGCTGTGTCTTCCTGTGTTGACTGATGCAGAAGATTTATTCAACATCTCTCTAATTTTCTTGTTCGCTGATATTAATTTAACAGCCTTGTTTTCTAGAGGCCTCACATTTACCTTAGCTGTCCTCTTCCTATTTATATATCCATTGAAGCATCCGCTGTTCTTTTACTACATACAGGTTTTCTCTGGAAATTAATTTTCTCCCTTCTTGTCAGCTTTTTAGTGAAATACCACTATCCCTTGCCATATTGTATACCCTATTGTATTCTAGGGTGTACAATTATGTTCAAGATTAAACATGATCTTTCAACTCATTTTGTAAACTATGGTTGTTCTTTCTGTCCTTTGGAATCCATCTTGTTAATTGGGATAAACTCTCGCTGGGTATTATTAGTCCATCTGCCTGAATATCTACCACTGTTCTACTGAGCTATCCCTTAGTTTGTCCACCTTGGACAACCCGTCCATCACACCATTATAATTGCCCTTATTTAAATTGAAGACACTGGCTATGGCTCCATGGTTTTCATCCACAAACTGCATTTGTTATTTTATTACCTTGTAGATCTTTAACCACAAGATCCCTTCTTAATCTTTCCTCACTACATAAGACTTTCTTGTTTCCCTTCAGGCAGCATCTCTGAAGAAAGTGGATAGGCGATGGTTTGGTTCTGAATCCTTCTTCAAAATAGATATTTGTTAGGTTGTGTATTGGAAATGTAATGATTCTCTAAGGTGATTGTAAATTAGGAAAGCCAATAAAAAATGCAAATTTGATTCTACATTTTGTATTTGCAAACACATATAAAAATACAAGGAAGTTATTCTAAGTTATTACACAGTTGCAATACAATTAGCAGTTCTGAATAATTCTCAATGGAAATGTAAGACTAACAATGCAAGAAGGGTATCAAAATTTTTATTTTTGTTTTATTAAGCAGAAAAAAAAAAGTAATGTCCAAAAGAATTTTCAAAATTTTTAGACAAAGCATTCAGGAGAATAACTTAATGAAAGATATTTCTCTGTTGGCTGAAGAGTTAATAATGTTTCAGATTAACCTGTTATTATTAACGTTGGGACCTAAATTCTCTGAGTATGGAAGAGGACCATTTAAAAGTTAACGAGGGAACCAACCTGGCAATATGTATAGGAACAAGGAACTGCAGATGCTAATGTACACAAACGACACAAAGTGCTAGACCAGACTGACGATGGGTCCCGACCTGAAACGTCATCTATCCATGTTCTCCAGAGATACTGTCTCGCATGCTGAGTTACTCCAGCAAAGATAGACACAAAATGCTGGAGTAACTCAGCAGGACAGGCAGCATCTCTGGAGAATGGGTGACGTTTCTCGACCTGAAACGTCACCCATTCCTTCTCTCCAGAGATGCCACCTGTCCAGCTGAGTTACTCCGGCATTTTGTATCTATCTTCGGTGTAAGCCATCACCTGCAGTTCCCCCCTACACAGTTACTCCAGCTGTTTTTGTCCTGTGAACTAATGAAGGAAATAAAGGATCTAATTTCATTTCAAAAGTTTTATTTTGTTCCCTGTAATGCAGATCAATGCTTCCAGTGCCTCCTGCTGTGGGACCAGCTATCAGTGTGGAGCTTGAGGTGGAGGATGTGGAAGTTGAAAATTATGAGGTGTGTAACTTCTATTTATAACTCCCCGGACTTTTCTTAAACTAACCTCGATGCGAGACACAAGTGCCCTTTCCAGGTTTCAGATCGACTTTCATTTAGTTTTCAGCATTTACTTGTACTTCTGCAATAAAACGTGGCCCAAGCCTTTTGATTCTCCTGTATACTATCACTGGTCTTTTTATGTTTACAGGCACTGCTAAACTTGGCTGAGCGACTGGGGGAAGCTAAGCCGAGGGGACTCACCAAAGCAGACATAGAGCAGCTTCCGTCCTACAGGTTTAATCCTGAAAACCACCAGTCAGAACAAACCTTGTAAGTAAAATGTATACTGCCAGCTTGTCTTTCAGTCTGATCTGTTTTCTCCATGCCAGCTTTAGGGAAAAATAACTATTCATATAGAGTAAAGGAATGAAGAATCTTCACCCTCTCTAACTGCATGTACAGTGCAACATTGCCATTTTATCTCAATGAGTCATAGTTTGATACAGCGTGGAAGCAGGCCCTTCGGCTCAACTTGCCAACACTCGCCAACATGTCCAAGCTACACGAGTCCCACCTGCCCACATTTGGCCCATATCCCTCTAAACCCGTCCTATCCATGTACCTGTCTAACTGTTTTCTTAAACAAGGGGAACAACAATTTTATGTGATGAAATTAAGAATTGAATATGAGTGGTAGTCCATTCTGTTGGCAAAATGAAAAAGTTATAAGGATCTGTGGTTTAAAAAAAATGATTCCCTATTATCTCCTGAGCAAAGCAGTTAGTTGCAGAGCTTATCTCAAGAACAATGAACAAATGTCCAGTTCTCATTCTGAAATCGTGTTGCAGTTCCACCTTTTATCTGTGACTGCTTTACGGGGAAGATGAAAGGTGTGCCGTGGCTGAAGTTGTAATAGCAATAGAAGGAACTATGTTGGGGAAAGAGGTGAGGAAGCAGGCCATGTCACAATGCAGTAGGCTGATTGAGAAATATATTGCTTGCATCCAAGTGCAGTTAATTGATAAATACAGCTGGCAATTAAGACAAACTACTTCCTGAGCTAGGAGAATTATTTTTTTTGCTTGAGACTTTAGAGATATAGCGCGGAAACGGGCTTTTCGGCCCACCGAGTCCACGCCGAGCAGCGATCACCCCGTACACTAGCACTATCCTGCACACACGGGACAATTTACAATTTTACCGGAGCCAATTAACCTACAAACCTGTACATCTTTGGTTTGTGGGCGGGAAACTGGAGCACTGGGAGAAAACCCATGCGGTCACAGGGTGAATGTACAAGCTCTATACAGACAGCACCCGTAGTCAGGATCCAACCTGGACCTCTAGCGCTGTAAAGCAGCAACTCTACCACCGCACTACTGTGCCGTCCTACTGCATGAGGTTTGTGTTTCATTCCCAGTTTGTTCTCCCCAGGCAGCCTTCACTGCGTCTTGCGGAGCACGGTGCCTCTCACTTTCTGGCATCTCTGACCATGTCTCCGGTAGCCCGGTTGAAATGAAAGTTACTCTTCTTTCACTTTGAAAACGCTCGGGTCTCTTGCTCACCTTGGCTTAGCACCACAGCAGAAGGTGAAAATCAGGCTTCACCTCCACTCCGAGGGTATTGCCCTCAAATCCCACATCTGCCTGCATTCTTTCATCTGGATGTTTCTAGTCTTCAACAGTTGTACTGAAAGCAAATCAGTCATGGAAAAGCGGTGGAGTTGCTGCCTCACAGCACCAAAGACTCGGGTTCGATACTGTCTGTGCGGAGTTTGTACGCTCTCCCGTGACCTGTGTGACTTTTCCTCCCACACTCCAAAGATGTACTGGGTTGTAGGTTAATTGGCTTCTGTCAAATGCTAAATTGGCCCAAGTGGGTAAGATAGTGTTAGTGTGCGGGGATCGTTGGTCGGCGCGAACTCGGTAGGCCAAAGAGCGTGTTTTCACGCTGCATCTCTAAACCAAAAATGAGAAGATAGAGACAGACCTCATCTGATCGCAGAAATCCACATGCTCACAGTGCCAGTTGATCCATGATGCTGATGCTGAATTATCAGCTTCCCTTCAGGAAGAAAAAAATAGTATGTTTAGTATAGGAATAATTAAATTCATACTGGATAGCAGAAAGGACTGGGGGTGGGAATGATTATTTGGTGCTTTGCTCAGTATGGAATTTTCAGATTATAAACACAAACAACAGTCATTAAAAGGAGTATCCATCACATAAGAATTGCAAATTTGTATATGTCTTTGGTGCACTGTGACCCCAATTGTCTGGTAATTTGAGCATATTATAACAGCACATTATTTTTCTATTCTATCTAGGTGTGTAGTGTGCTTTAGCGATTTTGAGTCGAGGCAGCTACTTAGAGTCTTACCCTGCAACCATGAGTTCCACGCCAAGTGTGTTGATAAATGGCTGAAGGTAAGAAAGCAGTTTTGAACTGACTCTGATGTTTAATGAACGTGAATTCCTTTAGAACGCGCTTGTATCTCTGCTAAAATCATTTTGATCTGCTATAATCAAATTCATGAACATAATATAGAATTAGATGTTCATCAGAGCATATACAAGATAGCCATGTCTATTGTTGATCCTTTAGCATCAGAAATTGGATTATTTTAATTAATGATGGGTTTCAAATTGTCTCAAAATTATCCTTTCAGTCACATCAATAGACATTGCCAGGTGAGCGTTCAAAATAATCATTAAAATATTACCAGGGTATTTTCTTAAACCGGCCTGAAAATATTGCATTTCTGTAAAAACCAGCATTCCAGCACTTTGTGTGTATCTCTGTAATATTGCAGTTCTGTTTGATTCCACTTCCCTGGTCACTGGATATTCTTCAAAGCTCCTCTACCATACAGTTATTAATCAGATTTGAGAACTGACTTTCAGCTGAAGGGATAAAGTGAGTAAATCATAATGTGTTCAACCATGTCCTAACCTAACAACCCTGCACAACCAAGAGGAGATCAAATCTAACACCTTCCTAATCTTAATGGTTCATAAGTGATAGGAGCAGAATTAGACCATTCAGCCCATCAAGTCTCCTCCGCCATTCAATCATGGCTGATCTATCTCTCCCTCCTAACCCCACTCTCCGGCCTTCACAAATGGTGCTCTGTTGTACTTACAAAGTCATAAACTGGGCATTATGTTATGGTTTAGGAAAGCATCCAGTAAACTTAAAGTTGTAATTTAATTTAAAGAACCAGAATATTTTCTTGTAGTTAACAATGTAATTAAAATTACCTAATTGAATTATAACCATTTAATTCCCCACACGTTTTCTGTTCTACATTCAGTGTTAGAGACAAACAGATGAGATGGTTGATGGGGAGGCTTTGCTGCAAGAGGAAATATAAGAAAGCAAAATAAACTAGTGTATGTGAAGACAATTTGTGGGAGATCTTTCTTGGGCTTTCAAAGGCAAATTGAGCAAACTGCACAGGACCATGGTTACCCGTAATATGTTCATCAATTGGTTTAACTTAGACCCACTTAAATCCATGGTTGGTGGTAGGGTGATGAGAGCCATCTGTTGATGATGGACATCTGTAACCCACTGTACAATTTGTGACAAAGGTAGCATTCTGCAGTCTGGGAAAAGCCCATTTCCAAAACCAGCTCAGTCCTGATCGTCTTTCACCAACTTCCTGCCCAATTTAATAACTTCCACCTTTCATTCATCCTGAGATGTCTTCCCATGGTCCCCTCTTTGCCTCCCTCCAAATTGGATGTTTTGCTGTGTTTGGACAAGTTGTCATTTGAATTGCACCACCTTTTTTTTCCCCCCTAAGATTACCATTCTGGAAATGTTCTGCTGCAGTGCTCATCAGAACGTCTGTCAAAGGTTGCGGCGTGCAAAATCCTGCACTGCCTTTTATTCATAAGCACTGAAAGATACGGCATGGAAACGGGCCCTTCATCCCACTGAGTCTATGCCGACCATCAACCACTCATCTTTACACTAATCCTACCCTACCTCACCACATCCTCCCCAAATTCCCATTTTCGTCCCGCCCCCCCCCCCCAGATTCTCCTACTCACCTTCACTCTTGGAGACATTCACGGTGATCAGTTAGTCTACCATCCCACACGTTTTTTGGAATGTGAAAGCAAAATGAAGTATCCTGAGAAAACCCATGGGGTTGTGCAGAAGGGATGTGCAGACTCCACACAGATGGTATTGGAGGACAGGATTGAACCCGGGTGATTGGTGCTGTGAGGCTGCAGCTCCATTAGCTGCCTCTTGACATTTTGTACGTCCGATCAAAAGAGAGGTAAAGGTGTTTGGCTGACTATGGAGCAGGAACTTTCAACCTGCCTCATATTCACACAATGCAAGTGACAGGCAACCACCACCCTGCCCTTTACTTCCACTACTGTCTTCTGCCACCATTGCGCTGTGCCATCACCCCACAGCCACGTTCTGTCACTTCTTCTCTTGAAGCCACCACTGGACTTGAAGCAGTCCAGCATTTTCAGTCCTCCTACCTGTTATGAGGGGGGACAGTAATTGCTTCCAGATGTAAACTAAGCAGCCACGGCTCAAGAAGAATAGAGGAGGAGAGAAGAGAGGAGGAAGGGGAAGGAACGAGGAAGGGTAAAGTCCCTTTCATCCTGTCCTGCCAGTGACAATCTCTTCCAGGTGTGATAGGAGCCCCTGCAAGTCAGATTCCCCATTCACCGCACATCTCGATCTCTGCCTCTGGCCATCGCACTGTCCATGTGTCCATGCCACCACGTGGCAAAAATAAATGTCACCACAAAATAAACACTCCAAACTAAAGTCAGGAATGAAATGTTAGCATATTGCATCTAAAAGTCAACTAATTTCTCTAGAGCCTTTCCTTACAACCTGTCTCGGCGCTCCTGTGCAACGCATTGCCACGACTATAATAACAATGGTGGAAGATTTTAAAAATTGTGGAAGCAATGCAGATGATTTAAAGATGGTGGCGCAGCAGTAGAGTTTCTGCCTTAGAGCACCAGAGATCCGAGTTCAATCCTGACTACGGGTGCTGTCGTATGGCGTTTGTACGTTCTCCCCGTGACCTGCGTGGGTTTTTCAGTTTTCCTATTGAATCCTGCAATGCTTATCAACTGCTTTCATCTAAACTTCCCCAATCTGCTTATGAAATAGGGGGACCATCGTTATCAGAGCAATCGCATTAGTCCTATTGCCCCACTTCCGCACCATAGTCTATACTTTCCTGTATGCATGCCCTTTAATAACCCCCCCCCACCACTCCTTCCCCTAATTTTCACACTAGTGCTAATTTTCAGTAATCAGTTTGCCTACCAACCATGTGTGGAGGCACCCAGAGTACCCAGGAAACGCCTTCAATGGATTTCCACAGGGAGATCATGCAAACCTCATGCAGACAGCACCAGTGAATGGGATTGACTGGAGTTGTGAGGCAGCTGTGCTATTCATTGTGCTGCCCATATTCTCTCCTTCCTCCATAGTGCAATTTGTGTGTGTCTGTCTCCTTCATGCCCTGTCTTGCCATAAGCACATTGCAATTATATCCCTTTCTATTCTGTTAATTTATACACCATGAGAGAGTGTGGATTAAAGGGGGAGAAGGGATGTGAGGAGTAAGTTAGGATTAATTGGGTCTAAACGTGCATGCAGCTATCCAACAATAGCCAGCACACACTTCACAGTTGGGGTTGAGTCAAGCAATTCCACTGGCCACTTCCAAGTTCGATTGTGTTGACACTGGTTGTGCACTACCTTGTCCATCTAGTTTGGGGAAATTGCCCCACACTGCATGTGTGTGACTTGGTGCTGCTAATTGAACCACTGGCAATGCGTGCAGGCTGTGAAGAATGGGTCTGAGACCTTTGCAAGTTTGGGTGTGCAAGTGCTGGTGGATGGAGGTTGTTGGTAGGGCTTGGGTGGGTTGAATGATGGGTCCTGATCAACGGAGCTGCCCAAGGCTGGTAGTGAAATTGTCAGGGGATGCATCTAGTGTGAGGTCATCAAATTATTTGTATTGAATACTGCTCCAGGCTCCCATAGAGTCCGAGAGCCATACAGTGTGGAACCAGGCCCTTCGGCACAACTTGCCTACACGGACCAACATGTCCCATCTACACTAGTCCCACTAGCCTGCATTTGGCCCATATCCCACTAAACCTGTCTGATCCATGTACCTATCTAAATGCTTTTTAAACGTTGGGATAGTCCCTGCCTCAACTACCTCCTCAACTACCTCCTCCGCCAGCTCGTTCCATGTACCCACCATGGCACACATTGCCAGTTGTTCAATCAGCAGCACCAAATCACACACATGCAGTGCGGCACAATTTCCCCAAACTAGATGCACCCACCACCATATTGTCATAGAGTGATACAGTGTGGAAACAGGCCCTTTGGCCAAACTTGCCCACACCGGCCAACATGTCCCAGCTACACAAGTCCCACCTGCGTTTGGTCCATATCCCTCCAAACTTGTCCTATCCATGTACCTGTCTGTTTCTTTGTATGAAAAAGTAACCCCTCAGATTCCTATCAAATCTTTCTCGCTTCACCTTAAACCTATGCTCTTTGGTTCTCGATTCCCCCACTCTGGGCAAGAGACTCTGTGCATCCACGTGTCGTCTCATGAATGGACTCTTGACATTGGCCACATTAAGTCTCTGCTCCATTGCCTCCAGAGTCTATCTGGAGGGCCTCCTTGAGCTTTGCTGAAGCAGAACATTATTCCCTCTTTCGGTCACTGCTACAAAGCATCTGAAAATATCAGCAAATGGTTTCTGTCACGTTGTATCTCCTCACTGTTTCGAAGGTCCACTTCAAATGATAACCATGCTTTTAATAAGCCTGACAAGCAGTTAAACAATCTAATTGTCGCTGCCAACAAAGGGAATATATTGAGCTGAATGCTGAAATCCTTGCATGAAGTGGGCGGCACGGTAGCGCAGCGGTAGAGTTGCTGCTTTACAGCGAATGCAGCGCCGGAGACTCAGGTTCGATCCTGACTACGGGTGCTGCACTGTAAGGAGTTTGTACGTTCTCCCCGTGACCTGCGTGGGTTTTCTCCGAGATCTTCGGTTTCCTCCCACACTCCAAAGACGTACAGGTATGTAGGTTAATTGGCTGGGTAAATGTAAAAATTGTCCCTAGTGGGTGTAGGATAGTGTTAATGTACGGGGATCGCTGGGCGGCACGGACTTGGTGGGCCGAAAAGGCCTGTTTCCGGCTGTATATATATGATATGATATGATAAGTTAACAGACCTATATATTGTCATATATTGCGATCCTATTACAATCCTTACACCCTTTTTTGTTTGGAGAAGGAGCTGCAAACTTGATCTTCAAGATATAATGAATCAGCTAGATTTCCCTATGTCAACTAACATTGGTATTCTAGCCAAATAAATAACTGACAGATTTATTAAACTAATTAAACTAATTCCAGTTGATATCAGAGACATCATAGAATCATACAGTGTGGAAACAGGCCCTATCTACTGTTCCCACCAGCCTGCATTTGGTTCATACCCCTCAAAAACCTTTTTTTAATTCATGTGCCTGTCTAGGTGTTTATCTTAGGTGTTTCTTAAACATTGTTATTGTAATTGCCTCAACTACTTCCTCTGGCAGCCTGTTCTACATACCTCCCACTCTTTGTGTGAACAAAAATGTTGCCCGTCAGGATCCTATTAAATATTTTCCCCGCTCACCTCAAACCTATGTCCTCTGGTTCTTGATTCCCCTACTCTGAGAAAAGACTCTATGCATTTACCCTATGTGATCATGACAGTTAAGTTTTAGTTTAGTTTAGAGGTACAAGGCGGAAACAGGCCCTTTGGCCCACTGAGTCCACACCGATCCCCGAACATTAACACTATCCTACACACACTAGGGATAATTTACACTTACATCAAGCCAATTGACCTAAACCTGTACGTCTTTGGAGTATGGGAGGAAACCGAAAATCACGGAGAACAGGGAGTTATTAGACTTCAGTCTTAAACTTAGACCGTACTTAGACTTAATTCTTTTCTATGATGCATTTTATTTTTCTCACCCCATTTTAACATTTAGCTTGTACATCTGTAGTTTTATGACTTAATTTTCTGCTTTAATTACACAGCATTTGATGCCTTCGGTCTTTGGCACAATTCTTGTAATACTTGATTGCCTGTAGTATCTGTTGGGTTATGTTCAGCTTCATTTGCCTCCTTGTTTAGTGCTCTGCTATTAAAATTCACAGAGGCAAGTTGCAATGCACCCGAGTGTCCTTTAGCTTATCTCACCGTGGATAATGTATCACTGCTGCTCAGTAAAACATCAGACACTGTATCCTTCTGAACACCCAAACAGAAGAACGTCCTAGTTTACTGAACTTTTCAATGTTTGCTATCCTTTGTGGAAAAAATTGCTGGATTGCATTGATTTTAGTGAATGAGACATTCATTTTGCGGTTAATTTTAATAGTAAAAGTAATGGGGTTTTTTCTTCTTCCCCCAGACCAATCGTACCTGTCCTATCTGTCGAGCTGATGCTTCTGAAGTTCACCGAGATTTAGAGTAAAGCCATTTCTGCAGCACAATATTTGAAGACGTTACCTAGGTGACGTGAGGGGAACAATGTCCACCCACGCATCCATGTCACCTTAAGCCTTCCCCTTGAACAACTGCAATCTAGGATCTTATCTGGAGTCCTGTTACCTCTGTTTGCACCGTGCGATTTGATGACTTCAGCAAACACCTAGTATCTTCGCTTAGAAACAGTTATGGAGTTGTGTTGTACTAACATTGTGTTCCAAACTCCAAAGATTTTAACCTGCGTGTATTTTGATGTGTATTAACATTTTATAGTTTGTATGATCATTCCAAGTATTGACACGAAATTCGAGGGGTTGTGATTTCATCATATGCTTGAAAAGAGACAGTAGGTGGAAGACGATGGGGTACTCTGCCCAGTAAACCCTCCAGCATACTGTACTGATGGAGCGAAGTAGGATGGTTGAGATGTATGTGCGCGCGCGTGTGTCTGTATGTTATCCGTGTAATGTCTGAATGTACCTATCCATGTTTTCTTGTATTTGTACCATACACTGGTCTAGTTCTCCTGTGTGCCTTTGCACACACTATCCTAACCACTTCCAAAATATTTCCTGTATTGTTTGCATGAATAACAGTGCGTGAATGTGTTTGAGTGAAAGACTAGAGGAGGGAAAATATTTAATGTGCACATATGCATGCGTGTCCAGCCAGCTTGGACTGGTGATGACTAGCTCTATCCAGCTGTGGGTGGGGGTGGGAATCTGTGCTCAGCTATTACTGCCATGCACTGTACTGCACACATACCTAAGCTCACAGCCTTTGTGGTGCAAAAATTATTCCAAGCAGCTAAATTATTTTAGGATTTGTGGTTGTTGATTGCTCTGTAGATGCCACCAATTGTTTACCAATGATTTATGTGGTGGGATAGTGGATTGTTTACTGTTTTAATTAGTCCTGACCTGAGGGACGGGGGACTCTGTAGGAGACCCATTGGCCAGGGGCCAGGGCCCTGTGTTCTGTGTTAGGAAGATTTTTGCTTTGGTACTTGCACAGTTACAGTTACCTCATTTTGCCATGTATGTATTTGAAATTTGCTAATATATATATAGGAAATGGTTCTGATGCTAAACATTTTGTGTTTTCATCCCATTTGAATCATATTGTTGTAGCATTTAACATAACTAGTTATAATGTATTATACATCTGTAAACCAAATTGTTTCAGAGACAAAATTTTTAACAGATTTGTACTTTTTTTATGAAAGTTGCTAGTTATGCTTTACCAGGTAGTGCAATCATTTTTTATTGTTGTGGCTGATTTGAGAGGGTTGTTCACTAATAAATGTATGATGTATACCAATATAACCATGTTTCATGGCTGAATTTCATTTTCTAACTTGAGAATTCACTACTGATACCATGACTGCAGGGAAGTAAGTTGGTTCATGTTGTTGATTAACAACATATAGCTGAGCCACAGACATTACTATTATATCTTGTGTGATATGGAAGTATATTTCACTTCCTCTTCTATGTTATAAGTTGACGATGATCATATTTTGTGCAGCATTGACACTAAATTTTCTTTCTAATTTTATTTATCCATAAAGTCAGAGTCATACATACAGTGTGGAAACGGGCTTCGGTCCAACTTGCCCACACTGACCAACATATCCCATCTGCACTGGTCCCACCTGCCTGCGTTTGGCCCATATCCCTCAACGTAACCTATCCATGTACCTGCCTAATTGCATCTTAAATGTTGCGATAGTCCCTGCCTCAGCTACCTCCTCCAGCAGCTCGTTCTATACACCCACTATCCATTGTGTGAAAAAGTTACCTCTCAGATTCCGATAAAATCTTTCCCCCTTCACTTTAAACCTATGCCCTCTGGTTCTCGATTCCTCCACTCTGGGCAAGACACTCTGTGCATCCACCCGATCTATTCTCATGATTTTATACACCTCTATAAGATCACCCCTCATCCTCCTGCGCTCCACGAAATAGAGTCCCAGCCTGCTCAACCTTGTACTGTAAAGTACAGTGACAAAATACTGTAAAGCATTTTGCTCTATCTCTAGGTTTTGAAAGGCTCCCTTTAATATGTATTTTTTAAACACAATCCTGCAGTCTTCACGAGCATTTTCCAAGGTTGTTTTGAGAACATCCTTGAATGCTTTCCTCTGTCCTCAGGGTAATCTCTTCCCACAACAAAGCGCGATTAGTTTTCTCTCAGATTCCCTGGGGAAAAAAACGATGTCCCTCCTCACTCCTGTAAATCTTTGGCCCATGGCCAGTCAAAGAGGTGGAGAACCATTCAGAATGGCATTGAAAAGCTCACAGCCGTGCACCCATTGCCCACAGAACTCCACTGTAAACCACTAAAGGAGCACACCAACTTCCAAACTACCCACCTGTCTGCCCTCATCCTCCAGTGTTGCACCTGCTGCTGCTGCTGCTGCTGGCGGAAGTGTCTGCACAACCCACTTTAACCACACCAGTCACCGCAGAGCCGGCATACGAACAAGTCACAGAAGAATGGAAGGAGGTGGTAGGTGTACATGGTAAGTAACTTACAAACTACACTTGTGGATTAACAACTTAATTGCCACTTGTTCAGATAACTATACAGTGGCATTATTGCATTTTTTGTTTCAGTTAAAACTGTTCAAGTACTTTTCAGCTGAATTATTTTAAGTTACTATGAACTTTTTACAATTTTTGATCATTTTCTATTTGATGCCTGCAGTGGCAGAATTAATTGCACAAAATTTTTGGTTTAGTTTAGTGATCCTAAGCTACTTGGGTAGGTTGGGTGACTGGGCAGATGCAGTACAATGTGGATAAATGTGAGGTTATCCACTTTGGTGGCAAGAACAGGAAGGCAGATTATTATCTGAATGGTGTCAGATTAGGGAAAAGGGAGGTGCAACGAGACCTGGGTGTCCTTGTATATCAGTCACTGAAAGTAGGCATTCAGGTACAGCAGGCAGTGAAGAAAGCTAATGGCATGTTGGCCTTAATTGCGAGAGGATTTGAGTTTAGGAGCAAGGAGGTCTTACTGCGGTTATACAGGGCCCTGGTGAGACCGTACCTGGAGTATTGTGTGCAGTTTTGGTCTCCTAATTTGAGGAAGGACATTATTGCTATTGAGGGAGTGCAGCGTAGGTTCACCAGGTTAATTCCCGGGATGGCGGGACTGACATATGATGAATGGGTCAACTGGGCTTGTATTCACTGGAATTTAGAAGGATGAGAGGGGATTTCACAGAAACATAAAATTCTTAAAGGATTCGAGAGGCTGAATGTAGGAAAAAACTCTCTTTTAAATTCATCCAGTGAATTGCCTCCACTGCCTTCTGTGGCAGAGAATTCCACAAATTCACAACTCTCTGGATGAAAACATTTCTTCTCACCTCGGTTTTAAATGGCCTCCCCATTATTCTTAGACTGTAGCCCCTGGTTCTGGAGTCCCCCAACATTTGGACCATTTTTCTTGTATCTAGCTTGCCCAATCCTTTTATAATTTTATACGTCTCTATAAGATCCCCTCTCATCCTTCTGAACTCCAGTGAATACAAGCCCAGTCTTTCCTCATAATGACAGTCCCTCCATCCCAGGGATTAACCTCGTGAACCTACGCTGCACTGCCTCAATAGCAAGGACATCCTTCCTCAAATTAGGAGACCAAATCTGCACACAATACTCCAGATGTGGTCTCACCAGGGCCCTATACAACTGCAGAAGGACCTCTTTGCTCCTATACTCAAATCCTCTCGTTATGAAGGTCAACATGCCATTAGCTTTCTTCACTGCCTGCTGTACCTGCACGCTTACTTTCAGTGACTGGTGTACAAGGACTCCAAGGTCTCGTTGCAGTTCCCCGTTACCTAATCTGACTCCTTGTTTTTGCCGCTAAAGTGGATAACCTCACATTTATCTACATTATACTGCATCTGCCCACTCACTCAACCTGTCCAAGTCACCCTGCAACCTCCTAACATCCTCTTCGCAGTTCACACTGCCACCCAGCCTTGTGTCATCTGCAAACTTGCTAGTGTTACTTCTAAGCCATCATTCAAATCATTAATATATATTGTAAATATTTTTGGCCCCAGCACCAAGCCTTGCGGCACTGCCTGCCATTCTGAAAAGGACCCATTTATTCCTACTCTTTGCTTCCTGTCTGCCAACCAATTCTCTATCCATGTCAATACCCTACCCCCAATACCATGTGCTCTAATTTTGCTCACCAACCTCCTGTGTGGGACCTTATCAAAGGCTTTCTGAAAGTCTAGATACACTACATCCACTGGCTCTCCCTCATCCATTTTACTTGTCACATCCTCAATACATTCCAGAAGATTAGTCAAGCAGGATTTCCCCTTCATAAATCCATGCTGACTTGGACCAATCCTTTTACTGCTTTCCAAATACGCCGTTATTACCTCTTAAATAATTGACTCCAGCATCTTCCCCCTTTTGGGACTAAGATGAGTAAAATCTTTTTCACCCAGAGAGTTGTAAATCTGTGAAATTCTCTGCCACAGAAGGCAGTGGAGGCCAATTCACTGGATGTTTTCATTAGAATTAGATTTAGCTCTTTAGAATTAGAATTAGAATTAGGCTTAAGCAATCAAGGGATATGGGGAAAAGCAGGAACGGGGTACTGATTTTGGATGATTAGCCATGATCATATTGAATGGCGTTGCTGACTCGAAGGGCCGAATGGCCTGCTCCTGCACCTATTGTCTATGTTTCTATGATCCCCATATACCAGCACCATCCTATCACCAGGGACAATTTACAATCTACCGAAGCTATAAACCTACAAACCTGTACTACTTTGGAGAGTGGGAAGAAACCAGAGTACCCAGGGGAAACCCACGCAGTCACGGGGAGAATGTACAAACTCCGTACAGACAGCACCTGTAGTCTGGATCGAACCCGGGTCTCTGGCACTGTAAAGCAGCAACTCTACTGCTGCTCCACCGTGCCACCCCAAATGAAAAACAAATATTCTTGATCTACCACGAATAAAGGCACTAAAGTTCCACTGTGAAAATACTCCATTTTCAAATTAGTTGCAAGATTCGTTTACTAATTTGTTTATTATCATTTCTTCCCTCAAAGCTTTGAGCTACATTCATGGATTGCCTTGCCCATGCTCCCAGTATGGAAAAATCAAATACTAGAGGGCATGAGAGGGGCAAAGTTTAAAGGAGATGTGCAGGACAACATTTTTCCAGAGGAATTCTCTGCCTCAGAAGGCAGTGGAGGCCAGTTCTCTGAATACTTTCAAGAAAGAGCTAGATAGAGCTCTTAAGGATAGCGGAGTCAGGGGGTATGGGGAGAAGGCAGGAACGGGGTACTGATTGAGAATGATCAGCCATGATCACATTGAATGGTGGTGCTGGCTCGAAGGGCCGAATGGCCTACTCCTGCACCTATTGTCTATTGAATGCTCTGTCATTGTTGGTGGTTAAAGAGATACGATAATGGCATTTAAGCAGCTTTATTTTAGGCAGGCAATGGAGTGATATGGATTATGCACAGGTAGATAAGAGATGGTCTTGGTATCATGTTCAGCACAGACATTGTTGGCCAAGGGGCCTGCACTGTTATGTTCTCTTCCCCACAACCCAACCCTCAAACTCACTGCAAACAAAAATAAACACACACAGCTTGAAATAGCTAATCTTTCCACTTTAATGAGTACCTTAAATCGACAAAAGTGAATAATTTTATTGCCATAACAAGCGCTCTAAATGTCTAATGCATTTTTTTTGTGTGTGGTAGTGCTGTTCAAATAATGGAATGATTGTGTGCAAATATCAATGGTGTCTCTGAGGAAGGCCTGCACACACTGAGTTCTGGTGGGCTTCATGCAGTTGCCTCTAAATCACCATTTTTTCCCTTTTATGATTACAAAATTGTGATTGTTGGAAATGTTTTGCCTATTAGTAGTAGTTCCAAGAGGTCATTATTTGTTGCAGAATCTTATCTCTTTCAGGATCACCACTTGCTTCAACTGTATCTTAACATCCCTATTTTATCAGCATAATTGCTTCCATTCCATCACATCAGCCACAGTTAGTCCCAAGCAATCAGTGCTGAATTGTGCAATTGCTTCAAGTCTTGTTTTGAGCGATGCATCATAATTCTAGTCAAATGTTTTTCCATCATTTACCAGAAACCTAAAGTGTACTATCTGCAGCATTACTTGCACAATAGTGTTTAATGTTTTTTTAAATTAATTTCTTGCATATGGATTCAGCTTTTGGGCCTGTTGTGTCCACATTGGCTCAATGCGATGCCTTTCCCCTATAACTGTGCAAATTATTTCAAGAACTTATACAATTCCATGTTGATGCCACAACTGAATCTGCCTCTGCGACTACCTTAACTAGTGCAATCCAGATCTTGACCAATCATCGCATAAAAAGATGCTCACTCTTCACCTTTAAGCCTATGGTTTACTCTTTTTTTTCTCTCGACTCCCTCATCAATGGAAATAAGTTCCATCAAATCTGTTCCAAAACGTAATGACTTTGAACACCTCTTCAGTTCCGGAGAGCAACTTCAGTTTATCTAGACAACAGGAACTGCAGATGCTGGTTCACAAAAACAAAACACAATGCTAGAGTTACTCGGTGGAACAGGCAGCATCACTGGGAAAATGGAGATAGCAATTCAGGTCAGGACCCTTTTTCAGACTGATTGTCGTGGATCTCCCAGTTGCTAAACACTTTAACACCTCTTCCCATTCCCATGCTGCCCTGGGCCTCCTCTGTTGTTAGAGTGAGGCTTCATGCAAACTGGAGGAACAGCACATCATATTCTGCTTGGGTAACTTGCAACCCAATGGTATTCTCCAATTTTAGGTAACTAACCTACATACAAACCCCTTCTCTTCCCCCCCACCCCCACATTCTTCTGTGGCCCATCTGGATGCACACCCTTGTTCCCTATCCCCTTCCATCACCTACACCTTTCTCCCTTCCTCTGATTTCACACCTCATCTTGCTACCTTTGTCTTTTCATCTCTGATCTTTGTCTAATCATTTGCCAATCAAATCCCGCCCCCCCCCCCCCATACCTAACCTCTTCCAGCTTGTTCCCCTCTACAACCAGTTTGAAGAAGGGTCCCAAATCAAAACATTGCCTTTCCACGTTCTCCAGAGATGCTGCCTGACTTGTTGAGTTACTCCAGGATCATGTCTGTTTTCAGTTTATCCAGTATATCTGCAGAATTCTAGTCCCTCTTCCCTTGGAATGCTTCTATGCTTCCTCTAAAGCCTTCACATCTTTCCAAAAATGTGGTGCTTAGAAAAATAAATCATTAAACATCGTTGGGAACTCTTGACTGCTTTATCGTAAGACATAATATACATTATTTACGGATTACCCAAGCCCCCATCTTTGTTCCATCACTGATATGTTTCACAGATAATTTCTCATTTCACTGGATAAAAAGTGTAGGACAGGAAATGAGAAAGGTAGGTAAGGAAAATATATTATATTTTACATAGTCCAGATGTCTAAACTGTGGTTAGAGACCTGAATCTGTTTCAATGGAAGTCGTTTATGTATGGAATCAAATGGTTTGTAGGCATATGTAAGATAACAGCAGGATGCAAATATAAGTGAAATTCAGTCTGGAAGTTTAGATAGCTTATGCACAGACTATCACAGCTGTGAGCAAGAGAGGCTGGAATTCCCAGGCAGTATAGGTAGTTGTGCTCATAATAAAACCTCACATCATAGAAAACATTATAAAAACAATGTCAATGGGGTGATGGGGAGTGGGTTCAAGACTAATGTGTTTCAGACTTAAATTAAATTCCCTGCAGGATTATCAAACAAAGGTCTTTTTAATAGCTCTATCTTTTTGTTATTGCAAGATAAAGTACTAAAGGCTATACGTTATGTGTGTTTAATAGAGTATCATTGCACGTGCCAATGCAAGCAATTGCTTCTATGGCTATGTGCAGTGAAACTGACAGTCTTGTGTTCTTTAGAGACAATGGAGCCTGATTACTACAGAAAGCTTACATGGAAAATTATTATCCCCCCACCTAGACTGTTTTGGATTATTTTCTGTTTATCAATTTCAAAGTAAATTTTAAGGGTATAGGAAAGAACTGCAGATGCTGGTTTAAAGCAAAGGTAGACACAAAATGCTGGAGTAACTCAGCAGGACAGGCAGCATTTCTGGAGAGAAGGAAAGGGTGAAGTTTCGGATCGAGACCTTTCGACCGAAACGTCATGCATTCCTTCGCTCCAGAGATGTCGCCTGTCTCGCTGAGTTACTCCAGCAGTTGGTAACTTTTAAGAGATTCTCTAGATCCAGGTTATGACCAATTCAACCCACATAATACACGTCGTTGTTCCCCAATTCATATAATCGCATTTTATCCAATTTTTGTTCTAGAAACACACAAAATATGTAATTGTGAATCACCAAGTGGATTTTACTTGAAGGCCATGCATCTAGGAAGTACACATTGCACCTTCAACCTAGTGTGGAAAACAAAACATCGGTTATTTCAAAGCCGTGTGAAGTTCTGTTCACCCCATTACAGGAAGGATGTTGTATTAGAAACAAATGAGAGTTTGGACAAACTTGGGTTGTTTTCTCTGAAGTGTTCGAGTATAAAAGATTATGAGAGGCATACACAGGTTACCCGGTCAGACCATTTTCTCCAGGGTGGAAATTTTAAGGAGAGGCAAAGCTTGGAACTCACTGTTTGGGTTGCTGTTGGAGACCGATATGATAATGGCACCTAAGAGGCTTTTGGATAAGCACATGGATATGCAGTGACAAGAGATATGAATCATGTGCAGGCAGAGTAGTTTAGAGAGACAACGCGGAAACAGGCCCATTCGGCCCACCAAGTCCGCGCCAATCAGCAATCCCCACACATTAACACGATCCTACATACACAGGGATAATTTACACTTATACCAAGCCAATTAACCTTCACGTCTTTGGAGTGTGGGAGGAAACCGAAGATCTCGGAGAATACTCACATGGTCACGGGGAGAACGTACTAACTCCGAACAGACAGTACCTGTAGTCGGGATTGAACCCGGGTCTCCGGCACTGCAAGGCAACAACTCAACTTGGCATCATTTCAGCACCGCCATTATAGCCACATGTAATATACTTTGGCTGTGATTGAAACCAATGTCTTGCTGTTCTCTCTCTTGTAGACTGTAATACTATCATGGGATCTTTCGTAAAGAGGAGCAACAAATTGAACAGCCTGGCGCATCTCAACAGGTCAGCCACCTCCACCATAGGAACAGACTGGTTATCCACCCCATCTATCCACCTCATAATTACGTACTTGTAACAGGGCAACTCTCAGCTGCCTTTGCTCCAGGGAAAAGAGACCCTTGAAAACTCAAGCATTCCAGGCACATCCTTGTGAATCTTTTCTGCATCCTCTCTAATTTAATCACATCTTACCCATAATTTGGTGACCAGAACTGCGGACAATACACCAGGTGCACTCTAACCATTTTGTACAACTGTCCCAATTTTTCCATGATGCCTCATTCAATGTAAATAAGCCTGCCATTAGGATCTTTTGCCACATTTTCCATGTTGTCACTTTCTGTGAACTGTGTGCATGTATGTAGATCTCTGTTACCTAATTTGTCTTGGTCCAACCAGTTACACCCATGAAAGCATGGTTTAGAAGGCTTAAGAAAATTTGGCATGTCTGTAAAGACCTTTTACCAATTTCTACAGCACCACAAAGTACCCCATCCCGATGCATCACAATTTGGTTTGACAACTGCTCAGCCCAAGGCTGCAGGAAATTGCAGAGTTGTGAACACAGCCCAGTCCATCACCCAAACAAGCGTCCCCCTCATCAATTCCACTTCTATATTTCAGGCTGTCTTGAGAAAGCAGCCAACGTGATAAAGGACCATTTGCACCCCAGTCATTCCTCCCCCGCCTCCCTCCTGTCGGATAGAAGATACAAAAGCTTGAAAACATATACCGCCAGATTCAAGAACAGCTTTTTCACTGCTGTTGAACAGACCTTGCATCAGGATGCATTCCTGGTTTTCCAACCTAACATGTTATGGTCCCCTCCCTTTCTCTGCAGCAGCAGCAGCTCCATATTCTGCACTCTCTTTTGAACAACCTGTTCCACTCATGGTTTGATTTTCCTGGATAGCACGCAGAATACTTCTTCCACTGGGCAGCACGGTGACGTAGCAAGAGTTGCTGCCTTACAGTGCCAGAGACCCGGGTTCAATCCTGAGTACGGGTGCTGTCTGTATGTTTGTGTAAGAAGGGTCTCGACCCGAAACGTCACCCATTCCTTCTCTCCCGAGATGCTGCCTGATCTGCTGAGTTACTCCAGCATTTTGTGAATAAATGTTTGTGTAATGAACTGGGTTGCATTGGCAGCTCTCAGCAATTTCTTAGGCTGAGCAATTATCATACCAAGTAGTTATGCATCTAGATAGAATGTATGATGCTTTCTATGTAGCATCTGTAGAAATCACTAAAAATAATCCGAGGCATTCCTTTGCCTTCATAGGAAGTAGCAGCATTGGTGCGTTTTCTGGGCCATAGCATCAATGTGGTTTGTCCAGAACCAATTATTGATGACAAAATATGAAGCTCCAAACCATCTCCACTTCAATGCCATTAATAGACTAGGATATGCACTTCGTGGACACAAAAAGCTGGAGTAACTCAGTGGGACAGGCAGCATCTCTGGAGAGAAGGATGCTGCCTGTCCCACTGAGTTACTCCAGCTTTTTGTGTCTATCTTTGGTTTAAACCAGCATCTGCAGTTTCTTCTTACACAGGATATGTACTCTAATCCACTTCCCGAACTGGATGACAAGCTCCATCACTTTGCGGAAGTCAAGATAAAATTTGTTGTCACTGTGCTACTGAGCTCCCTATTTACATCTTATCATTGAGATATGGCCCACCATGGTGGTGTCATCTGCAAACCTGTAAATGGAATAGGAGCAGAATATGGCCAGAGTTACGAGTATAGTATAACTATATGGAGGATGATTTGTCCGAGTGTGGATTACAGATCAGGAAATTAAGTATTCAGTTCTGAGATATAGGTCCAAGATTTAGAGATGAGTTTGGTTGGAATTAAGATGCTGAAGGTGGACAATTAGCCAGGAATTGGAAATGAGACATAAAATGCTGGAGCCTTCTTCAGAAAGGTCTTGACCCAAAACATCACCAATTCCTTCTATCCAGAGATGCTGCTCATCTCACTGAGTTACTCCAGCACCTCGTGTCCGTCTTCTGTGTAAGCCAGCATCTGCAGTTCCTTCCTACATTTTGGCAATAATTGGAATCTGTTTAGTTGTTATCCAGATGTTCCAGGGTAGATGACTTCAGCCTTGAACCTGTGGCAGCTGCTGGCATATTACAGTGGATCAAGGCTGCCTGGGAAGTAAGTTAGTGTGCACCTCTCAAAGCACTTCATGATGGTGGATGAGAGCCACCAAATGGTGGACATTAAAGCCACTTTATTTTTCTTTAACACTGGGATGACAGTAGTCTTAAGTCAGTCTGTGACCTGAAAGATGTCCACTAATACTCCTTGCTAGTTGGACCAGAGCTCCATCAAGGTCAATCACTTTCCACAGGTTCACGCTCAGCAAAGCCAGTCTGCAGGTGTGCCCAAGGCAGTCAGAACCACTGACCCGGTTAAGGTCCTCTGCATAGAATGTACTGAGCTCATCGGGCACTGATACCTTATTGCCAGCAATTCTTCCCGACTTTGCTTTGTGGCAAGTTAATAACCCTTGCTCCAATCAACACCTATATGGGTGGTTAGTCTTGGAATCTAGCCTGGTCTGGAATTATCTCTCAACATCCCTGCTGGCATTGCAAAGGTGTTTTCTGCACAAGTCAGCATCACCTCATTTGAATGACTCAGATCTGGTCAGAGTCCATCCACCATTTACATTAGGGGAACACGCATAGATTTCTTCGAGTTCGCTAAACAATTATAGAAGTCTGTTGCCACATTATGGACCCGTCCCCCGACTCAAAGCAGTTATCGGAGCTTTACGGTGAGTTGGTTATTGAGCTTGGCAGAGAAATTTTCCAAATTGTGGTTGGAGATGGAGTGGTGTCTTTTTGCAAAAAGTCCTTGACGTGGGACCACTATTCAGACCCTCCCCACCACACTGGCCTTTCCCTGAACTCTTCCAGATCAAATTAGCAATCTCACTGGACCAATCATGGAGGAAGCAGCAAAGCCACAAGGCAGCAGGGGCTTGCACGTGGCAAATAAATCCTGCCCACATAACCCTCTGGAAACCTTTGATAATTGCTAGAGCCAAGGCTTTGTCTTTGTAATCTACCAACATTATGCAAAATGAAAATTGTGTGAATCAAAAACAAACTAAAACTAGAAGCATTAAGTGGAACAAAAAATTAAAATGTAGCTCATTATCATTATAGTTTTTCATCTTAACATACCTCAGTCTGACGTCAAGAATCAAAGTTTCCACCCTGTTATTGGACACTACAGTAACCTCAACCATGAACTTCTAAGGACTGTCTTTCTTTGCACCAAGGGCGTTGCTTTTCCCCCCCACTATTTTGGTTATTAATTTATTGATTTTTTAAATTTTATTACACATTATCTCTCTGTATTGCATTTACAGGCCCGTTATGCTGCTGCAAGTAAGAATTTAATTGTTGTGTTTTTAGTACACGACAATTAAACACACTCAACAAAAGGAAGTCCAGTAACAGAGTGCAGCCAGCAGAGGAAATGTGGGACTGAAGGAGCAAGGTGTGAGTTTGAAACCTGCTATTTAAGAAAAATGTTCCTAAACTCAAGACATGCTGAGAAACACCAGTAACTTAGCGAAACCTGGGTTATTATCTTCCCAAGTACGCTTTCTACATTATTTCCAGCCAAGAAATCAGTGACAGCATAAACCATCTAAATAAATATCTCATAAATTAACAAATAAATTCCAAGTGGTGGCTTTTAAATTCTATCCTTTTGGATCTCTCAATGCCCAAGACTTCTCTTTGTATAAGATGTTTACAACTTACTCCAATGTCTAGGATGGGAGAAAATGCCTGGTACAATTTCCATCACGCCATGCCTTCCACTATCAAATAGGCTTTTGAAGACAATTCATCCACAGTACTATTGAACTAGTAGCACCAACTTTTATTGGCCTACAAATAGTCTTAACTGTGCAATATTGATATTTAGAAAGTATTTCAAAAGTTATAGAAATGACTTTTTATTCCAAATGCATTTCAGTCAGTGGGCAACTTCTGAAAGGTTGATACTATAATAATGATGCAAAACATAGCAGCTAATTTGTAATAAGATCCCACAAATAGAGATGAGATAATGAACACTTACATTTTGTTTTTAGTAACATTAGAAGGGGGATAAATATTAACCTAGGTGGGAAAACATCCCAAGTCTTCTAAACCCCACCCATCTGAGAAGGGAAATCGAACTTGTGTTTCTATATCATCCTCAGCCAGCATATCTCAGATTGGGTTAGGATCTCTTGATCATCTGGTCATATTTTCCAGCACAAAAAAATAAAATTACTAAGTATTCCAATATTTGAGAATAACATGGATGAGATAATGGAAATGCTAGAAACTGGAGTTGTGTAAATAAGTTCAGCGAGGCATTCATTTTATAACTTAAATAAAATGCAAGGTCAAGTGCTTTGTTAACATTGAAGTGAATGAAGCTCTAACAGAAAGACACGAGTAGCACATAAATAAAACAAATATACATCTTAGGTAATGCAAATCTATTCAACCAAATTATAAACTTAAAACAAATTCTTAAATTACAAATTACTCACACATTCCTCAAGTAATTAACATTTTGTATTCATTCAACTTCAATAAGTTACAAGACATGGGTCAATTAAATGAATTTACAGCATCATACAACTTCAGTTTCAGATTGAGCATGGAAACATTTTCAGAATTCAATTTCAGATGCAGTATCACTCAATGCTCTATTGTTTATCTTTTGAATCATGTAAGAGATTTTGGTTTTGAAATTGGTTGTTTCCAAGTGAACACAAAATAGTATGTTTTGGCATTTCTCTGCATTTAGCTCACTTAATTCTCAGTGCCTGTAACAAATTCACTCAGTCTGAACAGAAGTAAGTGGTTCAAAAATGTGTTCCCTCCAGTAATGTATAAAAATGATCAAGAAATTGATTCAAACATTTGCAAAGGAAAGTCACGAAATGTCAGAAGATAATCCTCTGGCAAATTTGTAACAATTAGCTATGTTGTTAAAGAAAAAAAAAATCAAAATGGCTTAATAAAATTTTCAATTTTAAGTAACTCAATGAATTTGGCGCTTTTAAAAATAAAGGACTGAGAAACATTGAAGGACCATCTTTGTTTAAGTTTAAAGAACATTCACTTCTTTTTTCTCAAATAAGACTATCAGGAATATATCTTCTTACATACTTTTACAAAAAATATTGCAACAATAATCGATATGATCATTAAAATATCTAAGTTATATTTGCATATTATTAGACTGATGGGTGTACTTTTGCTAAGAGACAAGATTTTATTGCCTAGTCCAAAAAAGTAAATGCTTGTTTCATTGTAGTTTGCCCCAACTCAAACTTAGAACGTTGCTCCAAGTGCATCAAATTGGGAGCCAACATCCTTAGAAGGATTGGAAGTAGGGAATAACACAAAGCAAGACAACACAAGTGTGAAGTACTACCATTGTGATAAAATATCTGATGCAAAATACCTTATTCTGTTCGGAAGACATTTGCTTCACATGTTCAGATCCAAAGTCTGTTCAGGCTACCTTAGAACTAGACCTCATATAAAAAGTTAACCAAGAAGCTTCTTTTGGAAGCCACAATCTGCACATGCACACTTGTTTAATCTGAGACAAAACATTTCGTTTGGATACTGATTTGTTTGTTTGCAAAAAGCAGTCCGTTCCAGATCTATGGAATGTAATGGCAATTACATGAATAAAAAATCATCAGTAATTGGTGACAGCAAGCACATGAGTCCTGGAACCATGGTCTATAATGGCAAACAGGATTTCTAAAATTAAATACAAAGAGCAATTGAGACTGCAGCTTTAAGTCGAAAGCGATGGAGGAATTCAAAGCCAATACTGACTTTTTATACATTACTATGCCTTCAATCGACTTGTATGAAAGCATGTGGCATCTGGAAATGTTGGCTGCTTTGAATATCAGACACAAGCAAAAGTAATATTGAATGGAATTACAGGTTTATATAAAGCATATAAACGTGTAAACTACTCTTTCAATAGAAAAGCAAAAATTCTAAATCTGAACACTTAATCTAGTTCTAAGCAAACTCAAATGGAAGACATTTACATTCACACCACACAATAAAATATGGTCTTCTAATCTTGAAGTAGTGTATATAGGACTCCAGAATAATTAAACATATTAATTATTGGCGGTAAAAGATTGTAAGTATGTGTATTCAGAAACAAAAAGCTACAAGCACCTATCTGGAGTCTGGACTGATCAGAAAAGGAAACGTGTCAGTACTATCACTTCATTATAATTAAATAATATAATATTATGGCCAACAGCTGTTTTTGGTGGTAAAATAATTCCATTATTGGTTGCCACACAATATCTATTTCAGATAGAGACAAGTCATATTGCATCTTAATAGAACAAAACAAGTGACAACATACAAATGATTAAGATGCTATTGCATAAAAGTGCAATAATCCAAAACAATATTCCTAATCAAACAGTGTTGAAGAAACAGTACATTTACTTGATGCATTTCAACAAACTGATCGAGGGGCCGACAGGCACATGGTTTAAGGGGGGGGGGGGGGGGGGGGGGGGAGAAAGAGTTCTCCACTGAAAACATTAATTTCCTTGGTCATATTCTCACACGAGGCTATAAATAGGCATTTTCTAATAAAATAAAAAACATATAGCACTATAAATAGACGTAGCAAATCCAGCAGGAGAAAAAGTTAATCTGAAGCTGATGCAACGTATACCTGTACGCGCAGTTACAATGGTGGAGAATGACCAGGACAAACAGACATCGGCAATGATAGGAAGCTCAGAAGGAACAAGTGGGTGAAGATAGTATAGACTTTTAATGCTCATCAAATTTGACTACTCGGTGCACTGTGAACGGCTATTATCAGTTATAATTAAGTTACAGAAAATGGTTAAAAAACAAATCTATGCATACAAAAATGATTCAACACAATAAAATTCTAAAACAGTTTTAATTTAAACTGTTGGAATAAATTACACCTCGAGGACGACAAGGCTGCTCAGATATTAAACAGGGAGCAAGCTCTAGTTACCACAGGCACTGTAGGCTGACAAACTACTTACTGAGGCTTCACCATAGCAAAGGCCATGGTAATAAGAACTTAAACCAACTCAGGTTTCAATAATTCAATAACAGCCAACCCTCCTTTGGTCTATTTTTACCTTTTTTTTAATAGAAATACAACATAAATATAATTGGGGGGAACAAAAACCAGCAAAAGGTGTTGGGACTCTACATGGTGCAATCTGTGTGGAGCAATGGGTTCATTTAATTTTATATCTTCTGATGGAAAACTATCAACATTTCAGCTTTGTTTTGTTTTGAAAGTAGAATATTGATAAGACAGCACAGTTCATCCCAGGAAGTGACGAGCAACCCAACTGCATACCTTTGCCAACATGTGCAGCAGAAACCTGGCTCGTTTGTGAAAAAGTCTCTGCAATCCTTTACATTGTGCAGCTATTGAAACTTATCAGGTGGTGCCTGATTCAATCATCCGTAAGATCTTGAACAAACAAGACTTCACAGCGGCTCAATCCCGCCTGTTGCAGAGTGGGGGGGTTTGGCTCCTTCTCCGTGGGGAAGCAAGGGAGAACTCTACGTGGAAAGTTTGCAACTATTTGAAATTTCTCAGGAGTTTCTTTCAAGGAAAACAAAAAGTCATATATTACCTGGAATGAAAGAGCAGAATATTAATTTGCAGGAGAAATGTTATAACTTAAATGCAACAGCCCCTTTATCCTTCTGCTTCCCTCGCCAGATGCAGATTCAATGAAAAACAGGCAAGCACAGAAGCTCCTGTCGACAAGTGTTGGCCATCCACCAGGACATTCCTATTGAAGTCATTACTCATGTGCAAGTCTCAATCATGAATTCCACTCTGGGGAGTTGCAGACAAGCTTAATCTTATCCTTCACAATGTCCACACAGGCCCATTTCAAGAATACATTTACAGATAGAAGAGAGCAGAAACCCACGAGTGTTTTCTTAAACCTTTCGCTATGTCCGCATGTATTGTTTATACCGCAAGTACAAAATGAAATTAGTTACCAGAGATCAGGCAAACTAATGACTTGCATTGGCCAGTTCACTAATGGCAAACTCATGAGCAAAGGATACATAAATGGTAATGGCATTTGCTTCTACGGGTTAGTACATATCGTCTTGTGCGTTAATTAGTGTTTTTAAAAAAATGATATTAATTCAACTTTCAATATAGCTCTGCATTTGGAAGCAACTGCCAAATTTTGAGGGGGGAAAAAAGATTCAAACTCAACAAAAGAAATGACTGAGTTTGAAATATTAAGTTGCCAACTATTCAAATTAAACTGTAAAGAATGAAATGTTGGTTAGTAACAGTGCCAACTGATTGTCCTATAATGCACTTATAACTGCCAAAGGAAATCTCTGTGGCAACAGGATAACTAATCACAAAATTTCAGTCAATGTACACACTTTCACAAGCCTATACAATGTGATCCTAAATTTATAAAAATCTATTCCCATAGCACCTCACTGAAAAAAAAATGGATTTGACTGTTAAATGTCACTTGCTTACCTTAATTCCATTCATTCCCCCATTCTATGACCCAAACACCTCCAGTATTAATGGAATGCCAAGTTTATTTCATTACACAAATAAAATGGAGAGAAGATTCTTACTGTTAATGACTGGGTAAATAGAAATCGTCGCTCCACTCGAGTATCATTTGGCAACTTGAAGACAATTTTAACACTGTCTGGATGGTCTGAAAAAGGCTCAGGGAGAAGACCTTCTGACTTGCGTTCTTTCTCATCTTGCAAACTCTGTAGTCATTAAAAAGAAATGATTTTTCTATTGCATTTATACAAGATACTGGTTCATAATGATTACTTCAGTTTGGGATTCCAGCATTATGTGAATGGCACCGATGAGGATTCACTGCACAATAAACACATACAAATGGTTCCAACCTAACTAGTTCCAGAAATCATGATCAAATCTGATCCGTGTTCCCAACCAGTATACATTTGACACTATGTAATTGGGGTTTTTTTTAAGGCGGGGGGGGGGGGGGGGGGAGATTTAACAGGAACCTGAGGGGTAACTTTGTTTTTAAACACACCAAGGGTGGTGGGTGTATGGAACGAGCTACCTGAGGAGGTAGTTGAGCCAGGTACTGTCGCAATGTTTAAGAAACATTTGGACAGGTGCATGGATAGGATAGGTTTAGAGGGATATGGGCCAAACACAGGCAGCTGGGACATATTGGTCAGTGTGGGCCGTTGGGCCTGTTTCCACGTTGTATGACTATGTTGTTGTGGAATTGGAGTCATCTTCAGCCCCTTGTAACTGTGCCAAATGGCAGAAGATATGAACAATTACAGGCCATTCAGTCTCTCTAGTCTATTTCCAGAATTCAGTACAATTGTGGCTGATCTGCAATTTAACATCAACTACATGCTTTGGGTAATAATGATGCCCAGCTAAATTTGTTCCCACTAACTTATTGGCACTGGAAACTCATTTTTACCCAAAAGGGGTAATTTAAACCAGAGATAGTAATTGTTTACATAACTCAGATTCCATAACCAATTGGACTATCGAGAAACTGAGTCATTCATAAAATGTTAAATGATATAATTTCATCTAATTGATCTTTAGATTTAAAGGACATACAACACAAAAGTGCAACAAAGGAATAGGCCCTTCATCAATGTCTGTGCTGGACACAGTGCCAAGACAAATTTATCTCATCTGCCTTCCCATGATCCATATTCCTCCATATCCTTATGCCCATCCAAAAGTCCCTAAAATGCCACCATCGTATCTACTTCAACCACCAACCTTCGCAGCACATTCCACCAGTTTAAAACACTTGCCTCGCACATATACTTTAAACATTGCCCCATTTGCCTCAAAACCTATGCCCCCCAATCTTTGACATTTCCACCTTGAGAATAAGGTTCTGTCCACCCTATCTATGCTTCTCATAATTTTATGTACTAGCAGGTCTCCCCTCAGCTTCACCCCAGAGAAAACTATTTAAGTTTGTCTAACCTCTCCTTATAGCTAATACCTTCTAATCCAGGCAGCATTCTGAACGTATTACACTTTATTGTGCAATACTTTTGCACATTTTCTTAAACAGGAAAACTTACTCGTTGTCTTCTTTCCTCGGCGAGAATCTGTTGCCTGATGTCCTCTTCTGCCTTTCTCCTTTTTTCTAGTTCATCCTTTCTCTTCCTTTCTTTTTCCTGATCAGCACGAAGTGAAGCCAAGTAGGCTTCATCTTGCTGCTGTCTCAACACTTGTGTTTGATTCCTCTCCTCTCTAAAAATGAACGGGACGACAAGAGAAAATATACCTACAAGCAGTTGTCAACAAAGCAAGTGCTTGAGTTTCAGAGCCACATTAATATTGATTTTAAAATATATATTTATTAATTTGGGAATATAAACAAACTAGAAAATAATCCAAAGATTTACTGGTCTTCGAATCCATCCAATCCAAATTGATATCTGATACACACTGACTGCATGCAGAAAGTTGAAAACTCTCACTTGTGAAGGTACAGAAAAAAAAGCATTCCTGGAAATGTGATTAAAAAATCTAGTCTGCAAAACCTAAACATTTTGAAAAATTTCTATCTATCCTGAACACCAGCCTCGCGGTCAAAAGTCACTAGGATTCAGATACAAAACATCAATGTTAGGATGACCCAAATCAAATCCAAACAAAATGGCATAGAGAAAAGACTGCATGAAATTCCATGTATTAAATACATGCAGGAGTAACTCAGTGGGTCAGGCAGCATCACTGGAGAACATGGATAGGTGGCGTATCGTTTCACCTTAAAATTAGGTGCTGATGCTGCTGGTCTGTACCAGCGAACCCTTCTTCACCCATTGCCCGGTCCGGTAACATGGCTGTTGTTGCGGCTCACGCTGTAGCTCCTGCAGACAGCGCTTCTTCAGGCAACAACTGATGAGGCAATGCGCGTGGTCACTGTGGAGCTCCCTCCCCTCTCACCTGCTGCTGCTTCCAAGGTGAAGTATGTCATTGTTTCCAGGGGAGGAGGGGGCGGCGGTGGGGGAAAGGAGGCCGAGTGGACAAAGCGAGAGGAGGAGCAGGTGGCGACAGTTGAGCGGGGAGCAGACAAGACCATCGCAGACAGCAGGTGGGAGAGGAGGGAGCCCCAGGGTTAGCAAGCACGTTTGGTCAGTGGCGCCAGCCCAAAGAAAATGCTGTCCCCGAAGCTACAATGAGAGTCACACAACAACTGGACCATGCAGTGGGTGCAGAAGGGCTCGTTGGCACATCTTACGGTGTCAGAAGGCGGGGCTTTATATAGCTGGGGGAGACTGTGCAAGCCAGAGGTGGGACCACAGTTCCACCCGCTATAATCAATATCCGTTATAAAGTGGTCCGTTAAAACAAGGGTTTACAGTCATTTTAATCCAAGTACTGACGCCATTGACCCAAATACTTGTATTAAAATTATTGCCTGAACAAGCCCTCTGAAGAATTCAATCACTATTTTATTGTATGAAAATGCATTATTCCCAGAGCTGCATGTCCATGTGGATTGGCTGACAATAAATACAATCTAATTACACACTCAAGGCATCCATTGAAATTAATAGAACACCACCTTCCTCCCACATCTTACCTATCAAGTCGCTCTGAAACCAAATATGTCGCATTAGCATCCATAATAAATGTCAGCTGATTGACAAAGTCTTCCGGCTGAAGAAGACCTTCCAAACGACCGACTACCGTCATCCTTTGTTCTTTCAACATAATCATTGCCAGGAAAGGATAGGTGTTCTCTCGTAAAGCTTGAGATACTGAAATATATAACCACATATTAGTACAGTTTTGAAGAACTAAAACTTCTCGAAAGAACACAAAATGCTGGAGATAGGTCTTGGCTGGAAACGTCATCTATCCATGTTCTACAGAGATGCTGCCTGACCCGCTGAGTTACCCCAGCACTCTGTGTCCTTTTGTGTATCAACCAACATCCGTAGTTCTTTGTTTCTACTAACTAAAATTTCCCTTTAGAAACATAGAAAAATAGCTGCAGGAGTAGGCCATTCGGTCCTTCGAGCCAGCACTGCCATTCAATATGATCATGGCAGATCATCTAAAAGCAGTACCTCAGTCCCGTTTTTCCCCATATACCTTGATTTCTTTAGCCCCACGAGCTAAATCTCTCTTGAAAACATTCATAGACAATAGGTGCAGGAGTAGGCCATTCGGCCCTTCGAGCCAGCACTGCCATTCAATGTGATCATGGCTGATCATTCTCAATCAGTACCCCGTTCCTGCCTTCTCCCCATACCCCCTGACTCCGCTATCCTTAAGAGCTCTATCTAGCTCTCTCTTGAATGCATTCAGAGAATTGGCCTCCACTTCCTTCTGAGGCAGAGAATTCCAGAGATTCACAACTCTCTGACTGAAAAAGTTTTTCCTCATCTCCGTTCTAAATGCCCTACTCCTTATTCTAAAAACTGTGACCCCTGGATCTGGACTCCCCCAACATCGGGAAGATCTTTCCTGCATCTAGCCTGTCCAATCCTTTAGAGTTTTATGTTTCTATAAGATCTCCTCTCAGCCTTCTAAATTCTCGAGAATACAAGCCCAGTCGACCCATTCTTTCATCATATGTCAGTCCCACCACCCCGGGAATTAGCCTGGTGAACCTACGCTGCACTCCCTCAATAGCAATGGTCTCACTGTTTTGCCTGGTTATTTTTATCCCCATATTCAAGCGTTAAGCCATGGCCCTTACATTGGGGATCAAGGACCAGTTGATCTCATACTTCCAAGAGTACAATTAAACTTCTTTGCAAAACCTCTCCTTAAAATCACATTGTTTACTGTGGTACATCATGGAAACAGCTCCTTTGATCCACTGGTAACATACCAACCAAACACCCATCTACACTGATTCCACTTTTTATTCACCTAATCTCTTCACTACCATCACCAGATTTTGTCATTCACCTACACACTACAGGCAATTTAAAGTGGGCAACAAACCTAGTTATGCACAACAATCCCTTAACAAAGTCCATCCCATAGCATCTTTGATAAAACTATGATCCAATCAAGAATTTTATTTGTTAAAGTTCTCGTGGACAGCACTTTGCTTCAGCTGCCTCAGGCCTTGCGGTCCACGCTAGTGTTTGGGGGTCATGTAACACTCCTCTCACGTTTCAACTAACTTTCCCTTTTACTTCTCTTTCCCTTAAATATACAATGTTGATCACCTCATCTATTCCTTTTCATTGCAAGTCTCAGCATGAACCTGATGAAATGCTAACTTGGTTTCTTTTTAAACAGTTGCTATTTGACCTGTCGAGTATTTCTTGCATTTTTGTTTTGATTCAACTGTTTTTAGCAATGTTAGCACCGAGTCCGCGCTGACCAGCAATCCCCGTACACTAGCACTATCCTACACACTAGGGATAATTTAACATTTTTACCAAAGGCAAATAACCTACAAACCTGGATGTCTTTTTGCAGTGTAGGAGAAAACCGGAGCACCGGGGGAAATCCTGCGCAGTCACAGGAGGAATGTATAAACTTTGTACAAACAGCACCTGTAGTCAGGATCGAACCCGAGTCTCTGGCGCTGTAAGGCAGCAACTCTACCACAGTGCCACTGTACTTTCTCCGGTGATCCCACTTTCTTTTCACTGCTAGAACTCTTCACGGTATTCTACCTGCAGTTCAGCCATGACATTGGGTGTCTAACGTAACTTGCATGCTCTATTCTTTTAATTGAGAGAAATTCTCTCTCAAGAAATGAACCACTGCTTAACTTGTTTTAATTAATGCCCTTAGGAGCCCGCATTCTTCAGTGATTTGTGGATCTCTAATTGTCGATTTCTTCTGCCCCACCATCCCATCAAGTATTGCGCCTCCTCTTAATATTGAAATTTATTCCACAAGTGCATTACCTTTGCTTACATAAGTGCATGCAAATAATTTATTGGCACTGGGTGCAATCCCTTATATCACACCCTCTTTCATCATAATGACATTTAGTCATGGCTTTCTTTAACAGGAACTTCATGTTAAAGTCCTTAAATCTACCCGTCAGTTTTTACCACCTCTGTAATTGCCATGATTCAACAGGCATGTTATCTGCAGTGAAAAAAACTGTTTTTTGGAACCCATTTTGGCTTTCTGCTAATACCAGCGCCCTCTACCAAGAAACACCTCCTTGCACCTATTTTCTGATCTTTCACGTCGCTGAGTAATAAATCTGTAATTTCCAGGCTACAAGCCTTTCAATAACACCGTACATTTGCCCTTAGTTGGCCACTCTGCGCCATTGTTACCATTAGTTGAGCTGTGGCCTTTTTCAATTCTCTGCACATTAATGTTTGTGAATGCTTGTACTTTGACATATCCCAATATTAATTAGAATCCTGCATACATTTTAAAAAGTTAATTAAAATTACTCCCTAAATTCCTGCAATGATTCTTTAACATGGTTGGTTGATCAGCCAATGATATCAGTCTTTTTTTTTAGTTTAGTGTAGAGATACAGCGCGGAAATAGTTCCTTCGGTCCACCGAGTTCGCGCCGACCAGCGATCCCCGCATATTAACACTGCCCGACACACACTAGGGACAATTTGACACATACACCAAGCCAATTAACCTACATGCCTATACATCTTTGGAGTGTGGGAGGAAACCGAAGAGCAGAGAAAACCCATGCGGTCACGGGAAGAATGTACAAACTCCGTACAGATGGCACCCGTAGTCGGGATCGAACCCGGGTCTCCAGCGCTGCAAGGCAGCAACTCTACCGCTGAGCCACCGTGTTGTCCACTGTGCCCACAGTCACTGGGCATCTCTTTGAACTATGGCATGACAGCAGCAGGTGCTGACCGAGGGACTTTTCTCATCTCAGACTCCCAGTTCTTTGTTAGGCATTTCTCTCCCCATTCTCCCAACTTCCACTTGCAACAAGGTCAGTCAGAAATATAATTGCTTGGCCACTGACTACATATTACGGGCATGCAAAGGAAAGCCGACACATGGGTGGCGCAACGGCAGAGTTGCTCCCTTACAGCGCCAGAGACCTGGGTTCGATTCTGACTCCCGGTGCTTGTCTGTATGGAATTTGTACATTTTCCCCATGACCTGCGTGGGGTTTCCCCCCGCAAGTTCCGGTTTCCTCCTGCACTCCAGGTTCATTGGCGTGGTAAAATTGTAAATTGTCCCTAGTGTGTGCAGGATAACGGTAATGTGCGGGTTAGGCCAGTCGGCGTGGACTCGGTGAGCTGAAGGGCCCGTTTCCACGCTGTATCTCTCAACCAAAAAAAACCTGATAATTGCCAGAAGGAATCAAGGGAATGCACATTGAACAATGTTGAAGAGCTCCAGTAAGCAAGTGAAAGGAATGTTATTGCCCATAGGAAAGAAGTTATCAGAGGCACTGGTCTAATTAACACATGGCAGTCTTGCTCCAGTACTGCAAGGCCCCTTATAACAAGACATTTTACATGCGTCACGATCAAAGATACATAGATTTATTTTTTTTAAGTGGCACACATCAATGCAAATAACACAATGATGGCACAAATCCACACACCCCGAATGGGAAATATATTTGTATTTACAACAGTTATGCCTCAGGGAGTTAAAATATAGGACGCAACACCAAAGCATTTATTTGTTCATCCAACTATTGCTGGCATCAGAAATAGTTATCATGGACTGATAAAAGAAATGTCCCGATGGTCATCTCCATGAAGATAAACTAATGAGCATCGTACTCATTGATTTAACTCAAGACTTTATTTTCTTTGTAGCTAACTCATTCAATTTAAAACAAGGCTTATTTCATTAGTGCACCAGCAGAGTTCGTTTCTGTAGAGCTGACACTTACCTCTAAAGCCTTCCGGCTTACTAGTGGAACAGGCCCAGAAAAGCATCCTAGTGTTGATGAAGTTTACAACTTCTGGAGAGCACATTGTATTACTGAGGTAGAAACAAACTGACATTTAGTACACAATTATCCCCCTACACCCCCACCATTTCCATGAACATCCTTATACAGAGGCACAGTTTACTTAAACGACATTTCATTTCTGGAACACTATTTCACTTAAATACCCATTTTCATTAATAAAGTCAACATCAGTCAGCTAATCAATCATGATAGGCCCTAACTGGTTTATCACATGCAAATGTAGTTATTGTATTTAAAGCAAACATCAGCAGCGAAGCTGGCCTGATTCAAACCTGGGGTCTCTTCAATATTAATGTGGTCTATTAACACATCAGGTCATCAGCAGCTGCCTACATTTTAAAACATTATTAAACAAAGGGAGCAATTTCCAGCACACAAGTAGAAACATGTCATTATTGAAACATATTTCAAAAATTCCAAATATATAGTTGTGTTATCGAAAGCACACATGCAAACAAAAATTATCACAGTATTGGATTTGATTAAATAACAAACCTCACTACACTCACCGACAAAACTCATCTGTGTCCTGATGATCATCTCCATGAAGATAAACTAATAAATAACGAAGCTCCCGTTTGGCATCATTCAGAGCCTGCACTCATTGGAAATGATAAATCATGGTTAATGAGTATTAAAGCTGTACAATAATCTTCCTATTTGAATGGGAAAATAAGTATCAAAATAACTTAAAATAATCATACAATGTCAAAATTTGTTAAGACTTTAACGCCAAATTTTTTTCCTACTTTGTGCTGAAATAGCTAGAGTAATCTAGTAACTCGAACATGTACGTTTAATGGTACATGGCATTAAAACAAATCTAGCTAGCATCCTCCACTGGAATTCAGCTTCGGACACAGAACTGTGTTGTTTGCTTATGCAATCAAAATAAATCTCATCTGCCTTGCATGGCAGGGGTTACATAATAATTGTTAATTGAAGAATTATCCATGTTTCTGCTCTTAATTATTATCCAACCCCACCATTGTGTTCGTTAGCACGATGAATTCCATGAAGTAAAGAAAAACCTACTAATACCTATTGGCAGGTCAAATAGAAAGAATGATTCATTTGACCAGGACATGAGTCTCAGCTAATGATTAAAAGCAGTTAGCAATTTAAAAGAAACCCAATTTTTTTTATCCATTAATTTGCAGAAAGGAGAGGCCATGGAAGAATTTCATAACTGAGATCCGGTTCACAATGCTGTGCAAATCTTGGTCTCAAGAATGGAAATTAAATGACAGATCCGTTTAAAACATCAATCTGATGATTTAAGCTTGTACCTATAAAATTCCTGCAGTTTGACATGTTAACATAAAAAATAGGTGTAGGAGTAGGTCATGGCTGATCATCCAGAATCAGTAACATGTACCTGCTTTCTCCCCATATCCCTTGATTCCGTTAGCCCTAAGAGCTATATCAAACTCTCTCCCGAATACATCCACTGAATTAGCCTCCACTGCCTTCAATGGCAGAGAATTCCACAGATTCACAACACTCAGACTGAGATAAGGAAAAACCTTTTCATTCATAAATGACCTAGCCCTTATTCTTAAACTGTGACTCCTGGTCTGGACTTCCCCCAACATCGGGAACATTTTACCTGCATCTAACCTGTCCAATCCCTTAATAATTTTATATGTTTCCACAAGATCCCCTCTCATCCTTCTAAATTCCAGTGAATATAAGCCTAGTCGATCCATTCTTTCATCATATGTCAGTTCCGCCATCCCGGTAATTAACCTGGTGAACCTACGCTGCAATCCCTCAAAAGCAAGAATGTCCTTCCTTAAATTAGGAGACTAAAACCGACATTGTAACGAAACTATATACTCTTTTTGTTTCGTCGGAAGGCTGATATAATTCCAGTGTTCCAACAGCACAAGAATGTTGATGTAGAATGGATAAGCCACATCAAACACACAATCAGAGCACTAATTTTCAGTGATATTAAGCACATGTACTGAATTCTTGTGTGGAATATTTAAAAAAATTGAATGAAAATGAAAAGAATTGTAGAATAACATTAATTGTGACAATTGTGGATTCAGAAATTGCACTTCAACATGGTTTATGAAAACAATTTGAGGAAATATGTTTGCAGAGCTGAGAGTGGATAGAAGTTTAGTTAAAATGTTGAAATATACTAAGAAAAGATAAATTAGTATAACTGTAAATTGCTCTCAACAGCAAAAATGTTAAGAGCCCCAAAAACAAGACATTTGTACAAACCTGACTGTACGTTCCTTGATAAAAAACAGGATGGATCTTTCCATGTTGTTCCTCAAAATTCCGAACGTATGCAACTACATCTCCAACCGGGTCAGTAACACGGCTCCGAGGATCTGGCCGAATAAATCGTATAGCAAACCTGCACAAAACACAGATTCAACTCAAGGTCGCTTTTTCAAATGTTTATGTTTAAAACAAAATCGCATAGTATCTATATACTAAAACTCTCGTTTGTTATCTTGTTTGTGTCTGAACTTCAGCCAAAACTGTACACGATAGCGCGACAATTTTAGGCCCAACTTACTCACCATTGTCACTTTAGTGATAATGCAAGTAGTTTTATTGACATCGGTGTTATACTTTTTAAGTTATTCACATTTTAAAGTTTAAAAGGAGGGGAGGGGGAGGGGAGAAGGGAAGGGGGAGAAGGGAAGGGGGGGTTGAGGAGGGAAGGGGGGGTTGAGGAGAGAAGGGGGGGGGGGGGGGAGGACAGGGTGCTGCACCAATGCAGGAGGTTTGGGCCCAACGGGTCCACTTTGTCTAGTCCTACCTAAAAATGTCCAGTATCGTGTAATAGGTGAATCGGAACGGAAGCATTATCAAATAATAACTCCATCCTAAGAGACCCTGAAAAATTGAACAGGTTTCATTAATACATAAAGGACAAAATTACAAACTACATTTGGTGGCATATCAAACATTTGAAAGTTCAATATAATTTAACATATGCGGCTTCACCACACGGTCTGCCAACCCGTAAAGAATATAAACTTCTATTGCATACATGGAACAAATCTTTTGCAATTCAAGCAAGGATTTTCACTTGTCAAGTAATTGCCCTTCAATACCAACTAATTTCCTGAGGGTCCTTGCAAACCAAAGTAATCTAATGTCATGATTTATCCTGTTCTGTCAAGTCTATATGTAAAATAAACATAAGAGTCACAGAGTTACATAGCACAGCACTGGGCTCCAGTACCCAACTCGTCCATGCCGACCAAAATGCCCCATCTTTGCCAGTCCCTGTGTTTGGACCTCTAGACCTTTCCTATCCATGTACCCATCCAAAATGTACCTCCCTCAATTATTTCCACTGACAACTCCTTCCATATACACACCACCCTATTTGACAAAAGGTTGCCCTCAGTTTCCTATTAAATCTTTCCCCTCTCACCTTAAACCTATGCCATCTAGCTCTCAATTTCCCCTACCCTGGGAAAAGAAGACTGCATTCCTGGTTGCATTCTATTCCCCTCATAATTTTATCAACTTCAATTAATATCACCCCTCAGCTTTCAGCACTCCAAACAATAAAATCCTAGTCTGGCCAACTTCTCCCCATAGCACAAGCCCTCGAGTAATAGGAACATCCTCATAAATCTTCTTTGCACTCTTTCCAGCTTAATGGCATCTTTCTTATAACATGGTGACCAAAACTAAACAAAATACTACAAGTGCAGCCTCACCAACTGTAACACTTCTTTACTCAATTCCCAGACTGATAAAGTCAAAAGCCTGAGTCACCAACCTATTTATCCATACATCACTTTTGGCTAAGTACCTGTCATCCTAGATTCCTCTGCTTTACAACACTCCCTAAGGCTCTACTGTTCTTTGTAAAGGCCTCGCCCTGGTTTGACCACAAAACTCAACACCTTACGCTTATCAGAATAAAAAACACCATTTACCATTCCTTCACCCATTTGCCCAGCTGATCAAAATCCTGCTGCAATTCTTGATAACCATCATCACTGTCTACAATACCACCTATTTTAGTGTAATCTGCAAGCTTACAACCCAACGGTATGAACACTGAATTCTCCAATTTTAAATAACACTCCTTTCCCCTCGTCTTTCCTGCGTCTCCCCACCGCACACTCATTTCTTCCACTATCCCACCCCTCCTCCACCCACAACATCCACCTCCAGATATATGCCTCCCTCTAGCTTTATATTTCTTCTCTTCTTATCTGCCACTGTTTTGTCACCTTTTCATATATAGCTGTTGCCATTTTCTCCATCCATCTGCCTTTCAAATGCACCCCCTCTTACTTGTATCACTTGCCAGGCTTTATCTTGCTCCCACCCCTTTTCCAGCTTTCCCCAGCCTCCTACAATCAGCCTGAAAAAGGGTCCCAACCCAAAAGGTCCCCTATCCATTCCCTCCAGAGCATGACCAGCCAGCACTGTGCTTTACTCAAGATTTTAGCATCTGCTGTTCCGTGTGTCTCCAATTTACTTATCATGCCTTTGTAGTGGCCTGGCGGAGGCCAGAGAAAAGGCAAGACGCCAGGCAGTTTTTAGTAAGATTCTTTTATTAGGCTGTGAGCTCCTGCCCACAGCGTAGTCCACCTAGGGATGAGCCACTCCTCCCCCTGGTCTCACCTTTAACCCCTTACGCCTGTCCGTCACGTAACGAGGGGGCTGACCCAAGGAGTGGCCTGATCCGCCACACCTTCTACATTCTCGCCCAAATCATTGCTAGAGATAACAAACAACTATGGGCTCAGCACCAATCCCTGAAGCACATGACTCATCACAGGCAACTAATCTGAAAAGTAATCTTCTACTACTACCCTCTGCTTCCTACCTTGATGCCATCTAAACATAGCACAAAAAGTAAGGAAATTTGTGTTTGGTAGATTATTTCTTTGTTGTAACAATGCTTCTTGGCAATAAATCTTATACCGTTGGAAAGCCTGTTTATTTCCCTTTTAAATGGTGCCACATTTGTAAGGAACATGCATTTGTGGGATGAGCAGCAGAGCTGAGTATATGGGTTGCGCCCATGAAAAAATTGCCAAATCTTCTCTGCCAATGCCAAACAGCTTATTCTGCTGTTGCTATTGACTCTTGTTTTGAGCTTCTGGTACCCCCAGGTGCTGACAATCAGGTGCCTGATTGGCACCTGATTGGCAGCATCTGTCAGCATGGGCCCTGCTACAGTGGTCAGTAGGTGTCTGCTCCAAGAATCGGCATGCCACATTTGACTGATCTGGATAGGGCCCGTGCGATAGGGCAACTTCAAGCTGGTGTTCCGCAAAACCAAGTTGCGGCATTATTTGGAGTGAGCCCTAGTACTATCTCCAAAGTGAAGGCCAAGTTCCATATAACGGGGGATGTCAGAGACAGGCCACAAAGTGGGCGTCCCAAGAAGACGACACCCGAAGAAGACCGTTTCCTCACCCTGTCAGCACTTAGGAACCGTAGGCTGTCTTCTACAGATTTGTAGTCAAGGTTTGCAGGACGATATGGCCGACGGCTCTCTGCCCAGACAATTCGGAACAGACTGCACGCAACCAATCTCCGGTCTTATAGGGCTGCCAGGAGGCCTGCCATGACTGCCCTTCACCGCCATGCCCGTTTGCGCTGGTGTCGGCAACACATGCACTGGAACCTGAACATGTGGAGGAACGTTATGTTCAGCGATGAGTCCAGATTCTGCCTACGGCAGTTGGATCATAGGGTCAAAGTGTGGAGAAGACGCGGAGAACGCTATGCTGATTGCTGCACCGATAGAGTAACATCTTTTGGTGGAGGCAGTGTGATGGTGTGGGGCAGCATCTCCCTCACTGGAAAAACGAGGCTTGTCATCATTGGAGGCAATCTCAATGCAGAGAGATATCGAGATGAGATTCTGCAACCAGTGGCAATCCCATATCTCCACAGTCTGGGACCGAACTCTATCCTCCAAGATGACAAAGCTCGCCCCCACAGAGCAGGGTTTCTGAGACTACCTCCAGAATTTGGGAGTGGAGAGGATGGAATGGCCTGCCAGCAGTCCTGACCTCAATCCCATTGAACACGTGGGATCAGCTTGGGCGTGCTGTTCGTGCCAGAGTGACCAACACAACCACGTTGGCTGACTTGCGACAAATGCTGGTTGAAGAATGGGATGCCATCCCACAACAGTGTGTGACCAGGCTGGTGACCAGCATGAGGAGGAGGTGCCAGGCTATTGTAGCTGTGTATGGTTCTTCCACAGGCTACTGAGGCTCCTGTTTATTAAATGAATAAATTGTTAAATTGCCAATATGTCTTGTTTCTTCAGACTTCAATCATCCAATCCACCAAACAACACCGAACAAGAGTCAATGGCAGAATAAGCTGTTTGGCATTGGCAGAGAAGACTTGGCAGATTTTTCATGGGCGCAACCCACATACTCAGCTCTGCTGCTCATCCCACAAATGCATGTTCCTTACAAATGTGGCACAATTTAAAAGGGAAATAAACAGGCTTTCCAACGGTATAAGATTTATTGCCAAGAAGCATTGTTACAACAAAGAAATAATCTACCAAACACAAATTTCCTTACTTTTTGTGCTATGTCTAGTTAACTAGCTCTCCTTGGATCTCATGTGATTAACATTCTAGAGCAGCCTACTGTGTAGAATGTTATCAAAAGCCTTGCTCAAGTTTGTATACACTACATCGACAGTCCTGTCTTCATCAACTTTCCACGTTACTTCTTAAAAAAAAATCAAATTCATAAGACAACTTCACAGGCACAAAACAATGTTGACTATTCCTATTCAACCGGTCTTCCTAAACAAATGTATATCTTATCCCTCAGAATTCTCTTCAATGGCTTTTCTACCACAGATGTTAAATTTACTAGTCTATCGCTCCCAAGTATTTCTTTGCACGAGAACTCAAAGAAATAAGATGTGAGCTGTTCGTAAGATAGCATTAACATTCAATGCATCTTCACTTATCAACAGGAATAGTCAATAATTTTAGTAACACAGGATTACAGGACAAGCGCAGTAAGCAAAATAAATCAAATTTAATTATAAACTCAACACATAACTGATGTACAATTCAATTTCAATCCAATGATTATTGTTAAATAGAATTAAAATAATCAAATAACTAAAATGTACTCACCCTAGGCTGTGGCCTTGAAACTACATAACTATACACCCTGTGGTCAGCTGTGTGGACCTGAAGCGGACGAGAAGGGGGATTGAAAACACTGGGAACTCCTTCTTGCTCATTTAGCCTATCCTGAACAGCTGCCTAGAAAATAAAATGAGAAAGAGGGTTTAGGAGAAAAATTTAGATTAAGAATATCTCATCAAAACTCCATTGAAAGGGACCAATTTATTCACCCAACACATTATAAAGTACAAGCCTTATAACTAGAGCCAGCATGTTCAGGCGCTAAAAATCTCTGAAATAGGCAGGCAAATAGGCATAATAAAATTACAAAAAAGGCACGAAAAAGGCATTTGTCAAAAAAGGCATAAAAAGGCATGTATTTCCACCACCAAAATATGGTTAAAAATGATAATATAAAGGTATACTACATTAAATGACCAAAGTTGTCTAGTTGCACATAATTACTTGTCAGACAGAATATGCTTCAGGTGTGAAAAACGTTTCTACCCAGTTGAGGTCACTGGTGCATACCCGAAACAAGCTGCAGACTCTACAATCATGTCGATATCTTGTGCATAACAACTACCTTTGAGAACTTTAGCTATGTTTTGTATTTCTTCAAGATCTTTGTTACCTAAAATCACTCTCTTACATTTGCCTTGTATGTCCTTACCTACATCGCCAGGAACTTTACGAATATCGTCAGTTACTTTGTTGACAACCTGCAAGTAATTCACTAATGTTTCGCCATGTTTCTCAATGGAAGTGATAGCTTGTGGGAAGTTTGCAAAATTGGAAGCAATAAACACAAGATCGCAGTGGAGGGACATTTTCTGCATGATTTCACTGACGATCTTTACTGCAGTAGATTCTTCTTCTTCTTTAATACAGTTGACAATTTCTTTTATCTTTTCAAAATTTGTAGAGTACAGCAGAGAGCCATGTACCCCACCTAGTCAAAACGGGCTGAGGGGGTAGCGGAATCTCGGGTGCCATTTCCTTGAACAACTGCACTTTGAGGAAGATTTTCTTGACATTGGAAACTAGGCGATCGACATTTGGAAACAAGCAACGTATGTGCTCAGCAATTCTATGGAGTCCGTGTGCTAAGCATGTCAAATGCAACATTTTGGGGAATAAAACTTTAAGAGTACAGGCAGCTTTTTTCATGTACGGAGCTGCATCAGTCACAAACAGAAGAACCTACTGGCCAAAGTACAGCAAGTGAAGATGTAAACAACTGGGCAATTGTTGAGCTGTTTAACTTCTCCAATACTTCCGATGTTAACAAATACTCCTTTGATGGTTGACCTACCTCCAGTTTACCGATGACCACATTGGAAACATATTTCCCTACAGCATCGGTTGTCTCGTCTATTGAGATCCATATTTTGTTGCATGCAACTTCATCTCTAATTTTCTGCACAACAATGCTGAAGTTGCTGTCAACATAATTTTTCCGTAATGATGACTCGCTTGGTATATGTTCCTCTGTGTATTTCTCTAAAAAACCCCAGAGATTTGTTTTCCAATTTCCACAGTGGAATTCCAACATCAATGAATGCCTTGCACAGATCACTCGAAAACTCAGATTTGTGACTGGAGCCAGCAGTAAATGTAGTGAGGAGACAAGCTTGCGTATTTCCCGCCTTCAGTTTCTCTGCCGCCGACGTGTTTAGCTGTCTGTACATGCTGGGAGACAAAATATTTCTTCTCATGATTCACTGCTTTCTCACATGCTTTGCAAAACAGCACACAGTTGTCTGTAGAGAATATATCACTCCCGCACACTCTTACCAAATCGTCCAGTTTTTTTACAAGGCGTTTACATAACTTCGACGTTTGCAGGGGTAGATCCTACAGGAGCAGGGATGCAGACCTCTACAGGCAGGCCAAGTTCAAGCTGAGAAGAGGAATCAGAGCTGCCAAGGAAAGGTACTCTGAGAAGTTGAGGAGCAAGTTCTCAGCTAATGACTCTTCTTCAGTTTGGAAGGGCTTGCAAGAAATCACAAGCTACAAGAGGAAACCCCCCCCCCGCTCCTTGGACAATCGTCAGTTGACCAACGACCTGAACGAGTTCTACCGCAGGTTTGATAAACAGAAACTTAATCCTGGTACCCGCTCCCCCCCTCCCCAACCAACACGTCACACCTACTCACAGCCTGACCCCAGTTTGAAAAGACTGGACCCTTCCCCACCCACCCCTCCAATCACCACTTAACACCCACTTACAGCCTGACTGCAAAAGACTGCGGCTTCGTCCACTACCCACGAATGAACGACCGACAGTGGCGCCCCCGGTTTCGCCCCGGCGGTGGGTGAAATTTTCTTGTGTTACGTTAACACGGCAAAAAAAGGCTGATTTAGGCACTCAATCGCGAAAAAGGCACTATCTTGCTGAAATCATCAAAAGAGGCATGTAAAAGGTACTTATGGCAAAATCCTGGCTCTACTTATAACAAATGCACCTTTCACTATTGTCAATGTCTCCTACAATAGTAACATTCATGCATCAGAACAAAGAATCATCAGATCATAACAGAATTTAACATTTAAAAGGAAAACATCAATCCAAAGCCAATAAGTTTTTTTTTAAGTCTTAAAATAAGAACATTTGTTTCCATTTTACCTCAATATTCCAATGATGCTGTTCCAGTGTGCGTCGACATTGATCCATTGAATCAATACCAGTTAAGTCCTAGAGTGAAAAAAGTAGTAAGGAAAAAAAGGTTAAATTGAAACGGCACAGATAGTAACATTGCATTCAGTTTCATTTTTCAATCGCTCGGTTTATGCTCCAATTTGTCAGTCGTTGATTTTGTTAGTTATGTGGGCTCTTTCAAGCAAGTTTCCTCTTATTTATGAGTTTATAACAGTATAACAGTATAACAGAACTTTATTGTCATTCGGTATAAATACCGAACAAAATTTCAGCAATCACAAGACACAACAAAAAAGAAAAGAACACAGGACACACGACCCCAACACAAACATCCATCACAGTGACTCCAAACACCCCCTCACTGTGATGGAGGCAACAAAACTTCCACTCTCTTCCCCCTGCGCCCACGGACAGGCAGCTCGACCCCTACCGAGGCAACCGACACGCACAGCCCCCGCAAGGGGATGGAAGGCCCCGCGGCCGAGCCGCACCGGGCACTGAAACGTCCCTCGGCCGAGCCGCGCCGGCGATGTTAAGTCCAGCGGCCAAGCCGCGCCGGGCGACGGTAGGCCCCGCGGCCGCTGCCAAGTCCCACGGCCGAGCCGCACCGGGCACTGAAACGTCCCGCGGCCGAGCCGCGCCGGCGATGCTAAGTCCAGCGGCCAAGCCGCGCCGGGCGACGGAAGGCCCCGCGGCCGCTGCTAAGTCCCACGGCCGAGCCGCACCGGGCACTGAAACGTCCCGTGGCCGAGCCGCGCCGGCGATGCTAAGTCCAGCGGCCAAGCCGCGCCGGGCGACGGAAGGCCCCGCGGCCGCTGCTAAGTCCCGCGGCCGAGCCGCTCACTGAAACGTCCCGCGGCTGAGCCGCGCCGGCGATGTTAAGTCCCGCAGCCGAGCCGCGCCGGGCGATGGAAGGCCCCGCGGCCGCGCTGGGCTCTGAACCGTTCCGCGGCCGAGCCGCACCGGGCGATGGAAGGCCCCGCGGCCGAGCCGCACCGAGCGCTGAACCGTCCCGCGGCCGTAACGGGCGGTGGAATGCCCCGCGGCCGAGCCCGCCGGGCACTGTTAGGTCCCGCGGCCGAGCCGCGCCGGCGATGTTAAGTCCAGCGGCCGAGCCACGCCGGCGATGTTAAGTCCCGCAGCCGAGCCGCGCCGGGCGATGGAAGGCCCCGCGGGCGATGGAAGGCCCCGCGGCCGAGCTGCGCCCCGGGGAAGAGACCTAATAAAAGAAAGGTTTCCCCCGCCCCACACCCCCCCCCCACACATACACAGCCAAAAACAGAAACAAAAACCATCCCAACACCGACACAAACAAAAAAAAGAAGAAAAGACAAACAGACTGCCAGAGAGCCGCAGCCGTTAGGCGCAGCCGCACGTTGCTTCTCACTTCTCAACCAAAAGTCATCTTCTGTTCCAGCACTGGGAACTGAAAGGCTGGCATTGAGCACTCAAAAATATACAATCTTAATCCCTCTTTGATTCACTTAAGTATTTAATAGCATTAATTTAGTTGTCCCTATTCCCACTGCTTATCCGATATCCAGTTTGGATAAAGAGAGATTCCTTCCAATTAAACATGGAAAAATCAAACCCTCTGACTTTACTACAAACTTTTTTTCCTGGAGACGAGACTACAGATGCTGGAATCTTGAGCATAAAAAGTGCTGAACAATCTCAGCAGGTCAGGCAGCATCTACTGAGAGAGTGGATGAACAGATGACACTCTGTTTTAGTATCCTTCTGCAGACTGACAGTATCAGGGGGGGGTCTGGAAAAGTGAGGGGTGAGTAGGGCAAACCCTGGCAAGTAATACAGATGAATGGGATTGAGTGATTGGCAAATAGGTGGAGATAACAGATGTAAAGGAGACAAAACGCTATCAAATAGGGAAAGAAGTGAAATGTGAAGCAAGGCGGAACATCATGGATGGATGGTGATGGGGTGAGGAGGGGAAAGAGTGGGGGTGAAAGGAAAATGAGGGTCTCAGGAATGGGAGGCGAGTGTGTGTAGGAGGGGAAAGTGGCAGGGTGACCAGGATGGTAGAAGATATTTGGATAAATATGCTTGCACTAGGGTGGGGGAGTGTGTGGGTGGTGAGGCTGGGGAAAAATAGAGTGGGGTCAGGGAGTATTTCTTAAAATTGGAAAATCCAGTATTCATGCCGTTAGGTTGTAAGCTATCCAAGTGAAATATCAGGTATTCCTCCAGTTTGTATCTGGCTTCACACTGGCAATGGAGGAGGCCAAGGCCTGAAAGGTCGGTGAATGGGAAAGGGAGTTAAAATGGTTAGCAACCAGGAGAACCCGACGGGCCTTGATGGACAGATCACGTGTTAGGCAAAAGAGTCACCTAATTTATGCCTGGTCTCAATGATGTACAGAAGGCCACATCAGGAGCAATGAATGGACGATTTGGGTGGGAAAAGTCAAACAAACCAAGATGTTGCAGAGAGAGTGGTCTCTATGGAAAATGGAAAGGTGTGGAGATGGGAAAATGTGACTGGTGGTGGAATCACATTGGAGGTGGCAGAAATGTCGAAGAACACCGAGGCTGGTGAGGTTAAACGCAAGGGCCAGGGGATATCCAGGAGAGCAGAACTGTGGAAAATAGAGGAGACATGGGTGAGGGCTCCATCCACGACAACAGGGGGACGCTGAAGGTAGAGGGCATCTCAGATGTCCTAGAGTGGAAGGCCTCATCTTGAGAGTGGAGACAGAGAGATTGAGAGCAAAGGATGGCTTTCCTGAAAGAGGCAGGGTGGGAGTTGATGGATTTACAGTAGACATCTATGGCTGTCCCGTGATGGAGACATAGAGATCGAGAAAGGGAACAGAGATATCAGAGATAGTCCAAGTGAATTTGAGGACATGGTGGAAGTTAATAGACAGTTGATGAAATCAATGAGTTCTGGACGGGTACAGGAGACAGCCCCAATGCAGTCGATGATGTAGCTGAGAAAGAATTGCGGAATGGTGCCTGGAACAAGGAACAACATAACCAACACGAAGACAAACATAGTTAAGACCCATGCAAGTGCCCATGGCTCCACTTTGACTTGTAGCAAGGGAGAGGAATCAAGTGAAAAATTGACAGCAAGGACACCTGTTCCACCAGGTGCAGGAGAGTGTTAGTTGAGAGGATTGATTGGTTCTGTTCAAAGAATCAGAGGGTCCAGCGTCCTTTCTGACAGAGAGCGGAAATGCAAAGAGACTGAACATTCATGGTAAAGATGATGAGATGGGGACCAAAGAAATGGAAGTTATTAAAATGGTGGAAAGCATATGAGGTGTCCTGGATGTGGTGGGAAGGGAGCACAAGATAAAAATTGAGGTATTTGGAGAGTGTTTAGTGGAGATTCTATTTCCTGACTCTTTAACTTTCCTCTCACTAGCAACTATCTGAAATTAGGCAAGACCATTTGCAACTGTGGCCTTGTTCACAGTCCAAGATGAACTTCCAACCATATAAATCCAAGACCAAATTAACTCTACCCACCTCCTTAGCAGAATGAATTGTTACTTTACCTCAACTCATCAACTGCAGAAGAACTTGTGTGTTATTGTTACCCTTACGATTTGCTGGCTGAACTCTAGTTTCATTCTAAAAAAATCTTAAATCAACCAAAAGTCTGCTGTTAATTAATACCTTAACTTGACTTGGACTTATTCACCTATCACTCGTGCTGACTACTGTATTCATGTTTAGAGTCAACAGCTTCATTTAAAATCTTGCTTGCACCTTTCTACCTCTAATCTCCTCCAACTGTACAAGGCTTAAAGATCTGTGCTCCTCCACTTCTAGAGTCTTGTGCAGTCCCTTTTCGAACTTGCTCTATCACCATGGGCTACACTTAGCTAACACTCAGCCATTGTGCCCAAATTCTGAATTTCACTCTCTTCTCCCCCTCTCCACCCCTCTCCCTCCCCATAAATTCTGGTTTATCATGCTCCTTGATAATTAACTCTAACCAAGATTTTGGTTATCTATTTAAGTTGCCCATGTAGCCAAGCTTCCAAATTTTTTAACTGGTAAACAATAGTGTTAAATGTTTTGTGTAGGAAGGAACTGCAATGCTGGTTTACAACGAAGAGACACAAAATACTGGAGTAACTCAGTGAGTATCTCTGGAGAAAAGGAAGCGCCCTTTTTGACACTTAGGGTCGAGACCGATATTTTTCTTCTACATTAGGACATCTTAAACAAAAAATACAGTTATTTATCCTACATGAACATTTGATGTGTCATGTACGTTTAAAATTAAAACTTAAGATATTTTAAAATTGGTAGTTTAGAAACATGAATACATTATCAGATTGTCTTATTATTTTCGTACTCTCCTAAAAAATACAGAAAACAACCCTGCCTCCATAACCATCCCCTCCACCATATGATAGCAGTAACGGAAATCTTCTTCTGCAGTAACATTTGCAATCCAAGACTCTTACTTTTTGATGTACAAGATCAAATGGCATTTTTCATAGCACTAGATTTAAACTACGCAAGATCTGGATACAAACTTATGCAACTGAAGTCCCCCTTATAATGTAATTTAATCTGCTTTTCCAACTAATTCCATAAATACTTCTGAAGTGCTCCATCACGTAACAGTTTTGCTTTCAGGGCATCCCAAATGAGCACAATACTACTTCAAAATAAATTAGATTAAAACAAACTTTAATATACCGGGATTGTGGCTTGATTCTCACATTCATTCCATTCAAATACTGGTTAAAACATACAAAAAGTATTAAAACTGTGAACTAAAATGAATGTTTTTGAATTTGTATAGTATTTTAAATTAAAGTTATTGTAACAATCCAAGCACCGCGTGTTTGTTATACATCAGCTCCATGACGAACCTTTGATGCTTTTCATTAAGTCGAAAATATCGTGTTTCGACAATTATCGTCCCGCAAAATAAAAGTTGAATAGGTTACAGTTAACATTTGTTGCCAGGTAATGTTTACTCAGTACTCATGGTGGATTAAATTGATGCTACTTTTTCAGATGCTCCTATTCCCATTGCTTAGAATCTTTGAACTAAATTTGCCACTGACTGACAAACTGATGAAAGGGTGGTATAAATCGTGTCATTTGGGGCTTTACCATTACATTTTGAGTACAGAAAAATGCCACAGGTGCAGACTTCAACGTTTCGGCATGATTAAATCAAGCTAACAAATGAATTAAAAAGTGGCATGCAAAAGCAACCCGTGTCACTTTCAGTAGCACAACGTTAATTAACAAATTCACCTGAAACTGCAACAGTTTCTCTGTCTGTTCTTGCGTTAGTTCCTCTTCATTGCCAGGCGCCGCCATCTTGCACTTTGCGATACAGGCCTGTGCGGAAGTAGATGATCTTTGGGTAAAGTCACATTCGTGAAACGCAAAAAAAATAAAACTGCAGCCCGGGAGAGGGGGGTGGAGAAAAAAACACACAGCTTCTGTCCTTGCGCTACGACTGGAAAAGCGCACCAGGCATTTGTGCGTGTCCGGGTTTAGATTTCAATGCATTCGTTTGCCAGCCAGTCGTGCGCCGGTGACGGAGGGAGCCGAGGCTCTTCGGTGACTGTCGGGTCCTCCTTACGTCGACCTCGGCCAAGTAGGTGAGGAGCGGAGAGGAGCGGCGCGGCAGGGATGGTGAAATGCTGCTCTTCGCAGAGGGGGGGTGTTGAGCCAAGTGCAGGGAACGGTCCGCTCCGCGCCGATGGAACGCGACCGGATCCGGGCCCGCGTTCTAGAACTCCGACATGGGAACGCGCCAAAATTCGGAGCTCCACTGCTACCGACACGTGTCCCTCCGGAAACATTGGCGGACCGAGCGAGGCCAATCGCACACAATATCGTCTTCAGTCATTAACACGGGTGGAATTTTTTTTTTTAGAATGAAACATAAAATAAACACAGGCCGGGGTTGCCTTTTGCAAATGTTGCTTGAGGTTTTCCCCAGCCTTTTTAATTGTTTTACTGTCCTGTATATCCCAGACATTCATTCTCGTTTATTATGTTGTTTACTATGTTTGCATATTCTGTTGTGCTGCTGCAAATAAGAATGTCATTGTTCTATCTGGGACATATGACAATAAAACACTCTTGGCAGACCAGCAATGAAATTCTTACTTGTAATTTCAACGGCCTATTTTGTTATTTTTATGTTATTATATTAAATCAAGGACAATGCAAGGAATTGTACGCACGTATTGCGAATATTTAAAATTACATTTGTGTAACCATCCTCCAGCATTTTTTTGTCTACCTTATGTTTTTTTTTACAGTGGAACTGGGCAACTTATGACATTTTAAAAGAAATAATTACTTTGGTTAAATTGATGCGTGGCATGTATGTTAAAGAATAAAAGCAATAAATTCAAAAAAGATGTTTCTGGCATTTATGTTGATGTCAGGATTGAAGTAGTTAGAATATTACTATTGCTCTCAATGGTCTTTAGTTAAGCTATAATGCAAAATTAATGTGAAATCCATCAAAAGTGTATCCTTTCATGAAGGGCACAATTGATAGAATCCAAAATCAGATAAAATAAAGGATATCACAATCTTGAGATCTCTATAATGTTAAATTAATTATATAACTACAATGTGCTTCCTCCTCCCCCCCCCCCAAATATCCACTGTCTATTGGTAGCTAAAAGCTTGGAAGAAAAACGGAGTCAATGTTTCATAAGAGATGAGGATGGTCCTCAATTTGTCCTTCACTTCAGTCCTCAGTCGTAAACTTTTGATCATCTGCTGCACAGTGTTGAAAGAGAGGGGTGTGGATGGGTTGGTCTGAGCTGGGCCTGATCAAGGTGGCCATTCATTGATCCAAACTAGGTGCAGCCAATTTGCTTAATCATTCTGCGTACCAGTCTACCCTCCATAACTATGGCCACAGGCAACTACCCGTATACCTTTGGCTTTCTTGTGTACCTAAGGTGTTGGGGAACATTTATGACATGGGGCAAAATTAAAAGTTTTTAATTGTCATGTGTACCGAAACAAATCAATGAAATTCTTACTTGCAGCAGCACAACAGGTTTGTAAACACAATACTCAATAGATAACATAATAAACAAACAAAAAAAAGTTCAATAAATATATTTTAAAAGTTTAGTGCAAAACAAAACAAAGCCTGGAGTCCTGAGTGCAACCAAACAGATCATAGTTTAGTTAATGTTCAGTGTTCAATAGCCTGATGGTTGTTGGGAAGAAACTATTCCTGGACCTGGAGGTTGCAGTTTTCAGACTGCTATTCCTTCTTCCTGATGGAAGGAGTGAAATGAGAGCGTGGCCAGGGTGGTGTGGGGCCCTGATTATACTGGGGGCCTTTCTGAACCAGTGTCTCCTACAGATCTTTTCAATGGTGGGGAGGTCCATATCCATTGTGGACTGGGTAGTGTCCACCACATTTTGTAATCTTCGTTCCTGTATGTTCGAGTTGCCAAACCAGGTCGTGATGGTTGGATGGTCGTGAACCAATCAATATACTCTCTACCTTACATGTGGAGAAGTTCAAGAGAGAATTCGTCAACATACCAAATCTCAATCTTTTAAGGAAATATATGACTGTGAGATGTTCTTGCATGCATCAGCCCAATGTCAAAGAATGGAATATGGCCCAACACAAATTGGAGGAACAAAGAAACATAGAAAAATAGGTGCAGAAGTAGGCCATTCGGCCCTTCGAGCCAGCACCGCCACTGAATATGATCATGGCTGATCACCTAAAATCAGTAACCCGTTCCTGCTTTTTCCCCATATCCCTTGATTCCTTTAGCCCTAAGAGCTAAATCTAACTCTCTCTTGAAAACATCACCTCATATTTTGCTTGGGCAGCTTTCTTGCTTTCCCTCTCTCGCTATCCCTTCCCCATCCGAGTCTCCAACTAGTGTCCTCCTGATTACATTTTATCTTTGTATGCCTCATTGTCAAGTTCCCCTTGCTGACAATGATCCTCGATTTTCGTCCCATTTGATCTCTCATTTTCACACTTTACCCTTCCATATCTGCGTCTCGCTCTCCTCTAACTCTCAGTCTGAAGAAGGGTCGCGACCTGAAACATCACCCATTCCTTCTCTCCAGAGATGTTGCTTGTCCCGCTGAGTTACTCCAGCATTTTGCGTCTATCTTGGGTGTAAACTAACAGCTGCAGTTCCTTCCTCCGCATTCTGTATATTGTGTTCAGTTTTGAGCACCATGTTGTAGGAAAAATGTTGTCAAGCTGGAAAAGGTGCAGAGGGGATGGAAGAGAATAGATTAATTAGGGGCAGTCAGCACAGCTTCGGCTGTGGCATGTCATATCTGACTAACAATTGAGTTTTTGAGGACGTGATCAAAGTGATTGATGAGGGTAGGACAGTGGATGCTGTCTACATGGATTTTAGTAAGGCACGTGATAAAGTCCCTCATGGTAGACTGATCGAGAAGATTAAGATGGGATCCACAGTGACCTGGTCGTTTGGATTCAGAACTGGCTTACTCACAGAAGACAGATGTTTAAGGTGGGTGTTATTCTGGCTGGAGGTGTGTGACCAGTTGAGCCCCACAGGAATCTGTGCTGGGACCTCTGTTTGTGATATATATAAACAACTTGGACATAAATGTGGATGAGTTGGTCAGTAAGTTTTCAGACACCAAAATCAGTGGAATTGCGGACAGATAAAGGTTTTCAAAGTATACAGTGAGATATAGATCAGCTGCAGAAATGAACATAGACATAGCAGATCGAGTTTAATCTGAGCAGGTATGAGATGTTGCATTTTGGGAGACTAATGGAAGAAGAAAGTCTACAGTAAATGGCAAGACCCTTAATTGCATTGATCAATGGAGGGATATATGGGTCCAAGTCCATAGCTCCCTGAAAGTGGCAACACAAGGAGTTAGAATGGTAAAGAAGGCACATAATACTCAATGCCCTGTCCGATGAAGGCAAGTGTATGATATTCAGGAAGTCATCTTGCAGCTTTATAGGACTTTGGTTAGGCCACATTTGGAGTATCGTACGCAGTTTTGTTTGACCCATTGCAGGAAGGATGTGGAGATTTAGGAGAACATGCAAAATATGTTTACCAGAATGCTGCCTGTATACTCCAAAGACGTACGGGTATGTAGGTTAATTGGCTGGGTAAATGTAAAAATTGTCCCTAGTGGGTGTAGGATAGTGTTAATGTACGGGGATCGCTGGGCGGCACGGACTTGGTGGGCCGAAAAGGCCTGTTTCCGGCTGTATATATATGATATGATATGATATGATTAGAGGGTATTAGTTATAAGAAGGAGTTGGATGAACTTGGATTGTTTTCTCTGGTGTGTCAGAGGCTGAGGGGAAACCTAATAGAAGTATGTAAAATTATGAGAGGCATAGATGGGGTAGACAGTCAGAGACTTTTTCCCAGGGTGGCAATGTCAAAGACTAGAAGGCATAACATTAAGGTGAGAGAGGCAAAGTTTAAAAGAGACATGCAGAGCACGTTTCTTACACAGTGAGCGATGGAGCCTGCTGCCGTAAGTGGTGGTGGAGACAGACTAAATTGTGACATTTAAGAGGCTTTTAGATAGGCACATGGACATCCACTGAATGAAGAGATATGAATGATTTGCAGGCAGAGAACTTAACATCCTGTTCAGCATATACATTGTGGGCCGAAGTGCCTGTGCTGCACTATTACGTATTCTGCCTTCTATGATTGCTTATTTAGATGAATTGCATTTAATACAAATGTTCAACATTTCTTTTTGAAGAATGATTCATCTCTATTAACCTGAGAGGTATTAGAATTCAGTAACTGTTTTTATCATTATATAAATCCAGAATATTTGCTCAAAGGTAAATTGGAAACGGAGAATGATCTTCTGTGCATAGCAGAACCTTGACATTCAACAATAATTTATTTGCCACCTATAACCTAATTAAAAGAGCCATAAAGCAATTAACAAGAGCATAATCAGACAGATATTGACCCTGAGCCATTTAATCTGACATTGCTGGAACATAATCAGGAGCTGTAGACACAACTAGTTTTATGTATATACCCAAAACACCATGCAAATTAACATTGGAGAAAAGTCAGGCGTGAGCAGTGAAAGGATTTCATAATTAAACTCCTACCATTCAGTATAATGTTAAAACAGGTTGTTTTTGGTCAGATTTAGGTATAGCCGAATCTTAAACATTTTAGACAATAGACAATAGACAATAGGTGCAGGAGTAGGCCATTCAGCCCTTCGAGCCAGCACCGCCATTCAATGCGATCATGGCTGATCACTCTCAATCAGTACCCCGTTCCTGCCTTCTCCCCGTACCCCCTCACTCCGCTATCCTTAAGAGCTCTATCCAGCTCTCTCTTGAAAGCATCCAACGAACTGGCCTCCACTGCCTTCTGAGGCAGAGAATTCCACACCTTCACCACTCTCTGACTGAAAAAGTTCTTCCTCATCTCCGTTCTAAATGGCCTACCCCTTTTTCTTAAACTGTGGCCCCTTGTTCTGGACTCCCCCAACATTGGGAACATGTTTCCTGCCTCTAATGTGTCCAATCCCCTAATTATCTTATATGTTTCAATAAGATCCCCCCTCATCCTTCTAAATTCCAGTGTATACAAGCCCAATCGCTCCAGCCTTTCAACATACGACAGTCCCGCCATTCCGGGAATTAACCTAGTGAACCTACGCTGCACGCCCTCCATAGTAAGAATATCCTTCCTCAAATTTGGAGACCAAAACTGCACACAGTACTCCAGGTGCGGTCTCACCAGGGCCCGGTACAACTGTAGAAGGACCTCTTTGCTCCTATACTCAACTCCTCTTGTTACGAAGGCCAACATTCCATTGGCTTTCTTCACTGCCTGCTGTACCTGCATGCTTCCTTTCATTGACTGATGCACTAGGACACCCAGATCTCGTTGAACTCCCCCTCCTCCTAACTTGACACCATTCAGATAATAATCTGCCTATCTATTCTTACTTCCAAAGTGAATAACCTCACACTTATCTACATTAAACTGCATCTGCCATGTATCCGCCCACTCACACAACCTGTCCAAGTCACCCTGCAGCCTTATTGCATCTTCCTCACAATTCACACTACCCCCCAGCTTAGTATCATCTGCAAATTTGCTAATGGTACTTTTAATCCCTTCGTCTAAGTCATTAATGTATATCGTAAATAGCTGGGGTCCCAGCACCGAACCTTGCGGTACCCCACTGGTCACTGCCTGCCATTCCGAAAGGGACCCATTTATCCCCACTCTTTGCTTTCTGTCTGTCAACCAATTTTCTATCCATGTCAGTACCCTACCCCCAATACCATGTGCCCTAATTTTGCCCACTAATCTCCTATGTGGGACCTTGTCGAAGGCTTTCTGAAAGTCGAGGTACACCACATCCACTGACTCTCCCCTGTCAATTTTCCTAGTTACATCCTCAAAAAATTCCAGTAGATTTGTCAAGCATGATTTCCCCTTCGTAAATCCATGCTGACTCGGAATGATCCCGTTACTGCTATCCAAATGCTCAGCAATTTCGTCTTTTATAATTGACTCCAGCATCTTCCCCACCACTGATGTCAGACTAACTGGTCTATAATTACCCGTTTTCTCTCTCCCTCCTTTCTTAAAAAGTGGGACAACATTTGCTATCCTCCAATCCACAGGAACTGATCCTGAATCTATAGAACATTGAAAAATGATCTCCAATGCTTCCACTATTTCTAGAGCCACCTCCTTAAGTACCCTGGGATGCAGACCATCAGGCCCTGGGGATTTATCAGCCTTCAGTCCCATCAGTCTACCCAAAACCATTTCCTGCCTAATGTGGATTTCCTTCAGTTCCTCCATCACCCTAGGTTCTCCGGCCCCTAGAACATTTGGGAGATTGTGTGTATCTTCCTCAGTGAAGACAGATCCAAAGTAACGGTTTAACTCGTCTGCCATTTCTTTGTTCCCCATAATAAATTCCCCTGCTTCTGTCTTCAAGGGACCCACATTTGCCTTGACTATTTTTTCCCTCTTCACGTACTTAAAAAAACTTTTGCTATCCTCCTTTATATTATTGGCTAGTTTACCCTCGTACCTCATCTTTTCTCCCCGTATTGCCTTTTTAGTTAACTTTTGTTGCTCTTTAAAAGAGTCCCAATCCTCTGTCTTCCCACTCTTCTTTGCTATGTTATACTTCCTCTCCTTAATTTTTATGCTGTCCCTGACTTCCCTTGTCAGCCACAGGTGTCTCTTACTCCCCTTAGAGTCTTTCCACCTCTTTGGAATAAATTGATCCTGCAACCTCTGCATTATTCCCAGGAATACCTGCCATTGCTGTTCTACCGTCTTCCCTGCTAGGGCCTCCTTCCAGTCAATTTTGGCCAGCTCCTGCCTCATGCCTCTGTAATCCCCTTTGCCATGTTAAAAGGTTTCCCCATTGACTTTTCATATGTGACTATTTTCCATTTAATTGACATAAATCTTCCTCTGCTTTTAGAATAAATTTGTACATATTTTCTGAGGAAATGTTCATAATGAATATATTAGTAGTAATAATACCATATATGACATAGCTTAGTTACTATCAATGGCATAAACAGAAAATGTTAGAATCAAAAAGTATTATGGTTACTTAAATTCTATTACTTTATTAAATGAATCTATATTATCAGTAATAATGGATGTCATCCCTTGGTAAACAGTTGACAAGATGGTTAATTGAGACTCTAACTTTGCTAGACATCTGGTTGAGCAATATCATTGGAATAATAATTAAGTGATGTGGCAGAAAAATAACCTAATCTTAAAGCATTTGGGGAGCTGGAAAATTGATTAACGTCAGATAATGGAACAACAAGATTGATTTTAACATGGATTTTGATCTAATAGTTTCCTGTGGATGGACACTTTTATTCATTTTTAGTATATAGGCATTTTTTATCAAGGCCAGCAGTTACAGATAAGTGGTCTTTTTAGAGATGAGTTAAAGGTGAAATGCGTTACTCTGAATCTCAACGGGCAGATCTCAACCAAACCATCAACCATCCTTTTTCCTTCACAGTTGCTGCTTGATCCTCTGAGTTTCTCCAGCAGTTTTTCTTTGCTCCAGATTCTAGCACCGGCCGTCTTGTTTCTTCTTAACATTTCAAATCTAGGGACAGTTCGAAATTAAACATAGGTTATGTTGCAGAGAAGAATGGGGAGTGGAGGGAACAAAACAAATGTATGATAGGGTGAGATCAGGTGCTTGGAGAAGGTGATTAACCGGCCCAAGTGTGACTATCAAGCTCTCACAAACTTCACCCAGTCAGCATCTTCATTATTTGTAACAATAATTTTGGCTTGACCAGACAACTAACATTTATTTTGCTCTCTCCAACCCCTTCCTTTCTCTGCAAGTTAAAACATGATTAACTTATCCTAATTTTGACAGAAGATAATTGGCTTGAAATATTGAGTGTTTATGTCTCAACAATGCTACCTGGCCTTCTGGGTATTTCCAGTTTTATCTATTTGTATTTCAGATTTCCAGCAACTGCTATTCTTTATTTGCTTTTCACTTACTCTAATTTGAAAGGTTTTATTTTATGATCTTGAGTATGTTTTTTTTTAAACTTGGCAACTTTAAGAAGCAAGCATAGATTATTTTAATAATCCTAATGGGATGCATTACAACTTGGTTTGACAACAGGTCTGGCCGAGACCCCAAGAAATTACAGAAAGTTGTGGATGTACCCAGTCGATACTACAAAACCAGTCTCCTCCCCCCCCCCACCCCCCATCGACTCCATCTACACTGCGTTACCTCGGAAAACAGCTAACATAATCAAGGCCTCTTTTACACCTTGGTCATTCCCTCTTCTCCCCTCTCCCATCAGGCAAAAGGTACAAAAGTCTGAAAATACATACCTCCAGATTCAGGGACATTTTATTTGCAGCTGTTGTCAGGCAACTGAAACATCCTACCACATTGCGAAAGCAGTCCTGAACTACTACCTACCGCATTGGTGACCCTCGACCTATCTTTGATCGGATTTTACTGGCTTGATCTTGAACTAAACGTTATTCCCTCATCGTGTATCTGTGCACCGTATATGGCTCGATTGTAATCATGTATTGTCTTTCAGTTGAATGTTTAGCATGTAACAAAAGCTTTTCACTGAACTGAACCGAACTCTTCTTTCCTCTCTTTACAGGCAAAGATACGAACGCTTGAAAGCACGTACCACTAGATTCAAGAACAGCTTCTTCTCCTTTGTTATCAGATTTCTAAATGGTTCTCCATAAGCTAAAGGTGTACTCCCGAAATCCCAACCTACCTCATTGCTGCCTTTGTGCTTTTATATGACCGATGAGTCAAAACATTATGACCACCTGCCTAATATGCTGTTGGTCCTCCTTGTGCCGCCAAAACAGCGCCAACCTGCCGAGGCATGGACTCTACAAAACCCCTGAAGGTGGCCTGTGGTATCTGGCACCTAAACATTAGTAGCAGATCCTTCAAGTCCTATAGGTTGCAAGGTGCAGCCATCATGGATCGGATTTGTCGATTTAGCACATCCCACAGATGCTCAATCGGATTGAGATCTGAAGAATTTGGAGGCCAGGGCAACTCCGTGAACACTTTATCATGTTCCTCAAACCATTCCCGAACAATGTGTGCAGTGTGGCAGGGCGCATTATCCTGCTGAAAGAGGCCACTGCCATCAGGGAATACCATTGCCATGAAGGGGTGAACCTGGTCTGCAACGATGTTTAGGTAGGTGACACGTGTCAAATTGACGTCCACATGAATGGCCGGACCCAGGGTTTCCCAGCAGAACATTGCCCAGAGCATCACACTTCCTCCACCGGCTTGTCGTCTTCCCACAGTGCACCCTGGTGCCACCACTGCCCTCGTGCATCGATGAGCCTTGGGCACCCAAGACTCTGTTGCCGGTTTGTGGTTTGTCCCTCCTCGGACCACTGTCAGTAGGTACTCACCACTGCTCATTGAGAGCACCCCACAAGCCTTGCCGTTTCAGAGATGCTCTGACCCAGTCACCTGGCCATAACAATTTGGTCCTTGTCAAAGTCACTCGGGTCTTTACTCCTGCCCATTGGTCCTGCATCCAACACATCAACTTCAAGAACTGACTGTTCATTTGCTGCCTAATATATCCCACCCCTTGACAGGTTCCATTGTAACAAGATATTCAATGTTATTCACTTCACCTGTCAGTGGTCATAATGTTTTGGCTCATCAGTGTATTCTGCACTCTGGCATTTTTCTGTTTGCACTATCTGTTGAACTTGCGTACGGTTTGATTGTACAGTACGATTTGACTGAATCGTATGCCAACAATGTTTTTCACTGTATCAACATGTGAGAACAATAAACTAATACAAATAGATTGGAGACACAAGAAACAGTAGATGTTAGAATTTTGAGAAGAAAACAAAGTGCAAGAGGCACCCAGAGAATCAGGAAGTATCCTATGGAAGGAATGGACAGATGGCATTTCTCATCAGGACGCGAATGGCTGTCCAACAAATATCAATTGATTATTCTGTATCTCGATAAATGGATGCAACTCAGAGTCTCCTAAGCAGATCCCTTGGAAAGGTAGGATATAGTTAGATGACAGAGAAATGAAATAAACCTTGCAATATCTCCACAGAGACTTATCTATCCTGACATAAAACAACATTGCTGGAATTATTCAATGGATTATGTTACAGCTACAGAAAGACAGAGTTAATGTTTCAGATCGATACTGAACCTCCACCTAAACCATGATGCTGCAAATTCTGTAACATTGCACCTCAACTGCAATATTTTGGCAGATTATCAGGACCCTGCTCGGCTCCTCACATACAAACTCTCCCACTTTCTAACACACGGAAACACACAGAATCTGACCCCTCAGTACCAATCTTGCAAAGAGGGAAAGGGAGGTGACATAGCCTCACATGAAATGAACAAGGGATTGATGTACAGGCACAGGTAACCCTGTAATTGGTTAGGCAGTTACTAGATAGTGTGAAAAGTGGTTTGGTGGACTGCCTGTCAGAGTTTGAAGTAGGGTAGTCTGGCTTGATAGGACGCAGTCAGTGGCACCAGCCCCCAGACTTTGATTGGGCCAGGTTTTAGGACGATACCACCATCAACCCATTTTTTTTGTGTAAAGATAATACAGAATGAGCTTGTCCAGTTTAAGCAATATATAATAAATATGGCAACTGAATTTGACTTTCAAAATGTATCACTATTAATAAAAAGCTATTTTACTTTTCTGCAAATTTTGCCTTTTCCATAAATCAGCTGCATTTTTGTAGTTCATCCAACACTTTAGTGAGAATTTATTTATTTACCTTCCATCAGAAAGAACTCTGTTGAAAGTTATTGATGTGGAACTTTGCTCTATTTGACTCTCCACAGATCTTTAGTCTTTCCAGTACTGTATCTGCAGTCCTTTACCTTTGGCTCAACTCTGCTGAAATGGTTATTTCAGTTGTGAGCATTGCAGTGCACCTTTAGTGCCATGTAGCCTTTGCACAACAGGGATGATCACGTGGGTGTGGGGGGGGGGGGGGAGGGAGTGAGGCGGGGCTTCGGGTGCCGGCGGGATAAGGGTGACGTCAGGCTGCCGGGACAGCTTCCGGTGTGTGTCGTCTCGCTTCCGCTCAGTGGCAGCAACCCGTCGAAGATGGCTGAAGACTTCGGTTTCTTTTCCTCCGACAACGGCACCACGGGCAGCGCCGAGGAGGACCCGGCCGCCGCTTTCCTGGCGCAGCAGGAGAGCGAGATCGCCGGCATCGAGAACGACGAAGGGTTCAGTATCCTGGACAGCGGGGAGGTGCCGCCGGCCTTACCGTCGCACCCGGACGATATTACAGGTGAGGGAGTCGGGGCCTGCGCTGAGGGCGGCGGGGATTCGGGGCAACACCGGGCCCGGCCCTGCCCGGGACGTGGAGTCCGGCTGCCCGCAGGCAGCTTCCTCCTCGCCTCCTACCTGGCAGCTGCGCCTTTTTGTATTGCTGCCCCCCCCCCCCCCCTCCCCCCTTGAAGTGGGCCAGAAGTATTTCCACATAAACCGAGCAGTGTTGTGGAGCGTCGCTTGTCTGGATTAAAACAACCCTCTCTGCCTGGTTTGGGAAAGCGGAAACGGTCTAACCCGGGGGGGTCGTCTCCCAACTTGTCCAAACACCACTCGGTGGTTTGCGAGTTAAACTCCGGCGGCGTCGTCACTCGAGATGACATTGCTCACTCCGCAAAAGAGCCGAGTTCCTGCGTCGCTTCCCTGACTTTCCGCGTTGGCGCTGCGAAAGAGAAGTATCCTATTATGCATCTGTCATCTAGTGACCGGAGAAACCACTACTTCCCGCGTTGTGTCTCCAGAACTCCTGCCAAATTTTCTCATGTTAATACTGCAGGCAAAGGACGTCGCTTCCGCCTGAATTCTTCAATACTTTTTTTAATTCCGTAGAGTTTGCTGATTCTGTACTTCAACTAGTTTTTTAATGTTTTCGAAGGAAGTACGTTAACTTGCCCTTTCAGTGTCCCTAGTGTGTGTAGCAAGGATTCGCAACCTTGAGCATACGTTGTCCTTGTATCATGGTTTTAGTGACTTGTGTAATCGGCCACTAGTTTGCTGAAAAAGTTGCTTATTTTGTAATTTGATGGATTACTAATCTTATAAATACCATGACTGATTTGTGCCCTATACATTACTTTACTTAAATATACCAGATCTTTGAGTATAAGAACATTTGTTCAGTTTTTTAATGCTGTTTGACCAATTGAGTGCATATTGGACATGCCTGACCCACTATATTAATAGCAAGTTTAAATTTTTATTTGATATCACATTAAATATGTGAGTTTTTCTTTTAATGTAGTGAACTTATCTTTGACTACTTCTGCTTTAATGCAAAGGATCTAAGATGGTGTGAAAATGAATTATGATTTCCAAGTCTTCTGCAATTTTACAGCAGGGTAACCCGAAGAGCAGCCGTGTGGATATTTATTATTCCTCCAACTATTTAGTTTGTTACACCAATATAAATGGTTGCCTTCCACTGTTTTAAATCAGTTGTCGGACCACTACAGCCCAGGCAAATTTTACAATTTTATGTTGAGAATAAAGTTTTATTTTCGACAGCAAAGGAGTCAGTTAGCAAAGGGAAGTGGATTGGTATTCAAGTTTTGCCCTGGTGGTCATCAATAGCAAAACTGACTTGAGTGGCTCTCCACTTCAAATTTGTCCCTGTTAGGCAAAGGGACAAAATGTCCTCTAGTAACTCAGCAGATCAGACAACATCTCTGGAGAACATGGATATGTGATGTTTTGGGTCGAGACCCTTCTTCAGTTGAATCTGAAGATGGGTCTTGATCCAAAACGTCACCTATCCATGTTCTCCAGAGATGTTGCCTGACCTGCTGAGTTATTCCACACCTTGTGCCCCTTTGTGTATTAACCAGCATCTGTAGTACTTTATTTCTACATTGTTCATTTTAGGACTGGTTTTTGGCATTTAATCAATCTGTTGAAAAGTTGAGTATTGCTTTATTGAAGGAAAACTGGAGCTCATGAATTTTAAATTGTTACAGATCTTGCTTATCAATAGAATAAACTAAATATTCTGCTGTTTTGCCAAGAGGTAATCATTAACTTCAGCATTTAAGTTCATGCTTTCCTGGGTCTTCCACTGCATGGACATTCTGGTGAAGTAACCATAACATTGCTGATTGTGTAGCAAAGAAAACTTTGGCCTATGACCAATGTTCTGAGTGCTCAGTTGAACAAGGACTACAAAGCATTGTGCTACTGCCTCCAAAAATGCTTGGTTCTGCTCATGTGTCGTCGTCCCCCCCCCCCATGTCACCACACTTACTTTTTAAAATACATGTTGAGGGAAAGATGCTGTGAATTCTATTTTTCATGTATAGTTTTTGGCATATTTTGCTGCATATCATTGATGATTATGCTTATGCAGATGCAACATATTTTAATGTTCTGAAGGTTACAATTTTCAAAGTTTGCTGAGTAAGCTATTTAATGTATGACTTTGTACCCTGAAATTGATGCAATTTACCAGCAAATTGCAACATATTAAATGACAGTTCTACCCAAAGTGATTAGCTGGTGCTGTTTTAAAAAAAATGGCATTTCTTCATCCCTGTCAATATAAACTGAGAGCTGTTTGTGTTTCTTCCATCTTGCTTCACCTGTATGTCCCCATGGAGGCAACCTGGATGTAGTATTACTTCTTTTGTATGTCAACTACAACAATCAAAAGTGGCAATTGGTGCTTCAGAGTACCGTAGTTGACGCTTTGCTGCACATTTTGCCAGTTCCGTAGAACTAACCAGGGTGGACAACGAGGATGTAAAGCAGCTCCCACCCTGTAGTATTACAAGTTTTACTACATGTCCATTGGAGTATTTAAATATGTGTAATGCTTTCTAACCCTTTTTATCTGCTTGTGTTTTGTAGCCATATTGTGCCAAGAGGACAAGTGTTCAAAGAGTTTAGTTGCAAACCTCAATAGTGAGTGGCACTTTGGCTGGTGGAGTATGTTATGGCTCAATGTATAGGTAATCCAGTGAGTCCCAATAGTCTGTCCTCTCCCTGTAATCTAACATTTTTCCCTTTAAAATTCTTAGTATACAGTTAGCACTGTAGTTGAGTCTGCTACTCTCCTTGGCAGTGCCTTCCAGACCTGAACCACTTGATGCTTTTTACGAAACACATTTTTTTTTAAAGTAGAAAATAATAGCATTTTGTGTCTATCTTGGAATAATTTCTTCCTTGTTCTTAAGAGAACTCTTACCACCCCACCCCTCCTCTGATCCTAGACTCTTCCTTGAAATTTCATACCTGCACTTAACGTCATGTTCCCAAGTATCTTTTTCAATTAAATTATACTTCAACTCCTAACCCAGTCAGTTCAACCTTTCGATCTCAAAACGTATTCCCAGATTCATCCCAGTGAAACTTCTTTAAACTGTCGCCTGTGATGTTTCATTCCGTAAGGGGTGAATATAGTTCAGTACTCAACGTGGCCTCGTGAGCATCATGTATATTTGTAGTACAACTTCCCTACTTATTTACACCAACCTCCAAATAAAATTCTGCATTCCCAGTAGCTTTTCTCAACTTACTTACCTGCTGCACCTGAACGTGCTTTATGTGTGAGAACCCCCAAATCACTTGTGCTGCAGTTTTCGGCAATCATTGTCAATTTTTGTGATCAGCTATGGCATTTTTCTTTTAGGGAATGACGTCTATTTCTCAACATTTGCCATAATTCTATGATGCTGGTTCTGATCTGCCATGGGTCTGTGCCTTGCATTATTTCAAATGCTTTTTGTATCAGCTCTACTTCCTTAACTTAAAGAAAAATAATAAGAGTTTCTCTAGTCTATTGACATAAGTAAAGCCTCTCATTTGTAATTGCTTTCAATGACAAAAACCGAAAACGCTGCAAATCTGAAATAAAAACGTGGTGGAGAAAATCAGTAGGTTGGGCAGCATCTGTGAAAGAAAAACAGTTAATCCTTCATTTTCGTTATGACTGGTTCCAGATTGGAAACATTGTTTTTCTTTCAACGGATCCTGCCTAATCTCAGTTCTTTCAGCAATTTGTTTTTATCGTCTTAGTGACTTGTATCCACCTTTATATCTTCTACAGTGCCCCCCATGATGTTTGGGACAAAGACCCATCATTTATTTGCCTCCACTCCACAATTTGAGATTTGTAATAGAAAAATCACATGTGGCTAAAGTGCACACTGTCAGATTTTAATAAAGGCCATTTTTATACAATTTGATTTCACCATGTAGAAATTACAGCGGAGTTTATACGTAGTCTCCCCCCTCCCCCCAAATTTCAGGGTACCGTAATGGTTTGGACACAGCAATGTCATGTAAATGAAAGTAGTCATGTTTAGTATTTTTTTGCATATCCTATGCATGCAATGACTGCTTGAAGTTTGAGATTCATGGACATCAACAGTTGCTGGTTGTCTTCTCTGGTGATGCTCTGCCAGGCCTGTATTGCAGCCATCTTTAGCTTATGCTTGTTTGGGGGACTAGTCCCCTTCAATATTCTCTTCAGCATATAAAAAGGCATGCCCAATTTGGCTTAGATCGGGAGAATGACTTGACCACTCAGAATTGACCATTTTTTAGCATTGAAAAACTCCTTGTTGCTTTAGCAGTTATGTGTGGGATCATTGTCTAGCTGTAGAATGAACCGCTGGCCAATGAGTTTTGAGGCATTTGTTTGAACTTGAGCAGATAGGATGTGTCTATGCACTTCAGAATTAATTATGTTACTGCCATCAGCAGTTTTATCATCAATGAAGATAAGTGAGCCAGTATCTTCAGCAGCCATACATGCCCAGGCCATAACACTGTTTCACAGATGAGGTGGTATGCTTTGGATATTGGGCAGTTCCTTCTCTCCTCCATACTTTGCTCCTGCCATCACTCTGATACAAGTTAATCGTTGTCTCATCTGTCCACAAGACCTTTTTCCAGAACTGTGGTTGCTCTTTTAAGTACTTCTTGGCAATCTGTAATCTTGCCATCCTATGTTTGTGGCTAACCAGTGGTTTGCATCCTGCAGTGCACCCTCTGTATTTCTGTTCATGAAGTCTTCCTCGGCCAGTGGTCATTGACAAATCCACACCTGACTCCTGAAGAATGTTTCTGATCTGTCGATCAAGTGTTTGGGGTTTTTTCTTTATTAAAGAGAGAATTCTTCTGTCATCAGCTGTGGAGGCTTTCCTTTGCCTGCCAGTCCCTTTGCGATTAGTAAGCTCACCAGTGCTCTCTTTCTTCTTAATGATGTTCCAAACAGTTGATTTTGGTAAGCCTAAGGTTTGGCTGATGTCTCTAACAGTTTTATTCTTGTTTCTCAGTCTCCTAATGGCTTCTTTGACTTTCATTGGCACAACTTTGGTCCTCGTGTTGATAAACAGCAGTAAAAATTTCCAAAGATGATGGAAAGACTCGGTGCTGAGAACTCTCTTATACCAGCATTAAGGAGGCATTTAAACACACCTGAGCAATTACAAGTACCGTGAAGCCATAATGTCCCAAACATTATGGTGCCCTGAAATGGGGGGACTATGTATAAACACGGCTGTAATTTCTACATGGTGAAACCAAAATGTATAAAAATACCCTTTAATAAAATCTGACAATGTGCACTTTAATCACATGTGATTTTTTTTTCTATTACAAATCTCAAATTGTGGAGTACAGAGGCAAATAAATAAACGATGGGTCTTTGTCCCAAACATTATGGAGGGCACTGTATATGTTGTTGCGTCTTTTCTAAAATGCTGGTACTTCCAACCGGGTAAACCCAGCTGTGACTAACCTTTTAGTTTTGTTAATTACTATGTTATTAATGCTTAATGTTTGCTATGTTTATAAAAAGCAATTAAAGGAGATGAGCTGTATTATTTTCCACATACCCTTCAGGAGTAAAGGTATAAATTTCACTTTAGTTTCTGACCTTGCACTCGCTGTTAACTATCTGACAAATATTCATAAGTACTGTTATGCTTGTCCTTGCCTGACATTGGTATAGGTTTTGCATTGGGATCCATTGCGTATCTGTGGCCACCAGGCTCTAGTCTTGATTCCAATTCACAACTGCACCTCTTGGCTGAAATTTTGTCAAAGCAGAATGTTTGCAATCGGTGCATCTTTTGAACTGACTCTTTGGTTCCATGTCTGCTTTTTTGCTTACTGTTATTTCTGTCGCCTCCATGATCTGAGACGTGCTGCTTTCCAGCTTGCATCCCGTGGTTATAAATTTCACCCAAAATTCAGAGTGAGTGTTATCTGTCTATGAAGATGAGCTTTCTTTGAAAGTTGCGAATCAGTGGAGCTCTAGAGAGCTGTGAAAGCCAAATCAAGATTAATCGTGAGCTTAATATTTTTGTTCATGGGGGTGGGGGGAAGTGGCCTGTGCTGAGAAAACTGCAACAAAGGTCAAAATCAAATAATTTTTAATAGTGCAGCAGGTTTAAGGCCCAGTAATGGTGTAATCCTGTTATATTATTTTTGCCTGCATCTGTTTCACAAGTAGCCAACATAGGGTTAATTTTATTCTTTCTAGTTTCCAAATCAATTCAAAATTTTCACTCTGATTTTAAATTTTCATATTGTCCTTCCATCTCTAAATACATCTAAAACCTATCCTCCATTCCTGTCTGACCTGTGCATTCATTTTCACTCCTTTCCTGCCAATTTGCCCAACTGAGTCTTCATCTCAGACTTCATTGAAACTTGTGCCTGGACTTGATACTCTTTTAAGGAATTGTGTATGACACTTAGTAACATCTCCTTGCTCCATTGTCTCAACTATCTAAGATTAGAATCAGAGTTCTCTTTTAGGATTTCAAACATAATAATTGGGTTACTTATTCAAGTTCTTTCCCCCTTAAGCACTCTTTGACCTCTGCCGTGTTCCTTCAAACACAAAATATACCCCAAGTTAAATTTTCTAGAATGTCCTGTGTGGTGACTTGGCTTAACATTGATTTATCTTAACAACTATAGACAGCACACCATTCAGCCTAAATATTTGTGATGACAGGTGGTTTGGTTTGTTCCAATACTACCGACACCCTTGAACATTTCTCTCTTGTCATGGATACCGAAGAGAGTGAGAGATTTCAATGCAAAGTTGATGAAATAGCCAAAATAGAACTTGGAGATCAAAATGCTGTCCACCTTAATGCTTCTGGATATTTCTGACTTCTTCAGAATGAAATGTAGCTGTCTGCCTTAAATAATTTAAAGAGTATCTTGATGACATAGGTTTAAATTACAGCACCTTGGATTGGGCACTGGCCATGTTTCCCCTCACTGTATCATATTTCTCAGTTGAAATATAAAGAATAACTTCAAATTTGTATTTTATTTAGGATTTTGCTTCAAGAGAAAAGTTTATTTCAATGCTTTGATTTGCACAAGTTTAGATAGCCAGATGCAGATATTTTGTTCATTGTTGACAAAATCTATTGGACTGCTGTTGTGTGGTTTAAATGGCACAGTTATTGCCAATCAAATTACTTTTGTCACGCACCTACAGTTAAATGTGGAAAGCTGTGACACGGATGCTTGGTCTCTAATCTTGGCACACAAACGAATTAAATAGTATGACTTTCTTCTACTTCAAATGAAACATGTACATTTTCTGTACAATTGTCGATGTGTATCATTAAACTGTCCATTGCATCAACTTTGTAACTTTTTCCCCCTAGATGAATTTAAAGATGAAATATCTGCAGTTAATGGAGAAGTATATCAGGTTAGTGTGGAAATTTTTTCAATTACTGTAATTTTTAAAGTAACAAATCAGTTTTAACAACCTGTGTTGACCTTGTGCAGAGATGATGTCTGCATTCATTTGATTAGAAATGTTCAAGTTATTCTAATCTTTAGTTGACTCTTATTTACTCTGAAATATGAATATGAATATCAATTTTTATTTGAGTTTTAATTTTGGCATGTTCTAATTTGGGTATATGCTATAGTGGTTTTTAAAGCTTGGTTGTATGTTAACATTTTTACTTGCTGTGGCTTTTTCCACCTCGATCAATGTGAAAGGATTTTAATATATTAAGTTGTGATATCATACAGGATCTTGATGTTGCAGATCAGATAACCTTGGGAGCATGAATGGATGCTTGGGATCTATACCGTACTAAATATAGTCTTCCTGTGGGTTGTCATTGACTGCAAAATTGAGACCTTTAAATTGGATTATAGTGTATATCGCTGGTACTCTATTGATTACCTGGAACGAGAGGCACAATTTTGAAGCTTAATTTTTAGAAGCAAAAGCATTTTTAGAAAAGTTTACAGTTATGGTGATATTATCGTTCCCAAAGATATGTTTCGGAGAAATTATTTAGTTTGGGGAAGAGTATTCCGTTAATTGTAAAGGAAATTACATTAACATGTGGTAGAGCTCAGTGGGCAGTAAACTTGATCTGATCTGAAAGTTAGCAAAATGACTAATGTAAAACGAGGAGAAATTGAGAAAATCAATTTGAGCTTTACTGAAGTGACACTGATGTCACAAATCACTTGGAAATGATGTCACAAATCACTTAATGTAATACCAGTGGTTTTTGTACTTTAATGTCTCAAATCTTGGAGGTGCAGCATACAAGTGAACTAGGAAAGGAAACCAGGGGAGCCTCAATGAAGAAATTAAAAACTCTAATCGGACCTATCCGAATGTTCTGGGTACTAATACTGTGCTTATTTTAAACATAATCTGAAGATAAAACACTTGTCAGAATTGGCCATGTTATGTATTTTAAGCAGGAATTGATAAGTGCAGTCCCATCAACCGAGACTGAGTCGTACTTGTGTAATGATTTTGTTAATACAGGAATCAAATGGTCCAAGTGACAGTTATGCAGCAATAGCTCGAGCAGACCGCTTGAGTCAGGAACCAGAAAGCATTCGAAAATGGAGAGAAGAACAGATAACTCGTCTAGAAAATCTTGGTAAGATGTAATTTTTGTGTGTGCATTAGTAACATTAGACTCAAGTTAATCATAAAATGAAAATTGATAAACCATTTGTCTAGTGGAAGAATTAAAAACTTCCCATAGTTTTCTGCAATGGTGGGGTGGGGTTATAAAGCAACAATGCTTTATAATGAGAAGCTTTGACTATAAATACATTTTTTTGGAGAAAAGTAACTAATTCCATGGAAGAAAAATTCACATTGTGTACACTAAAGACCACTTTTAGATTGGATTCATGAAAATTTCCCTGCTGTTTTACTCTAAAACTACTTTAGTTAGCTAAATTGCTGTAATGGAATATTATCTGTTACAATCCTCAAAACAAAAAAATCCAACTTGTTACCTATGGTTTCTTTATGCTTGTTTCAGCTGAGTAGTTTTTGGTTTGTAGGAATTGAGCCTTGAGTGTTCCCCTATGCCATGTTTTGAAAGCTTTTGTCAGCATCTAATTGTGGTGTGGAGCATTTACGAAGTATTCAAGTCTGCACACAGCACTAATTATTGTTTCATTTTTATGCTTTGTGTACAAGTTCACTTTGTTTACAGTAAACTATTCTGCTCATGCACTTTAATAGTCATCTTGGGATTGTTTCAGAAGTGATTACGATTCATTTTGTGTTCACTTTTTGATGTTTACTCGTATTCATTTGCATCCAAAAAATTGAGCTGTTCAGATTACTACGCCTCTCATTCTGTAGTGTTATGTGTAGTATTTGTGTAGCCACCCAGTAAATGTTGTGTGGAAGTGTGCTTCTGCCTCCATTTTTGAAATATTTGTATCCTTGCACTGTTCCTGAATATTTTCTCAACTTTCCTGTTCTTTCTAATTACTTTGCTTCACTAGTTACTGAACTTTGCCAAAGTTTAGGCCTCAAATTTGTTTAGTTAAATCTATTCATCTTTATTGATCTTCCTGCTAGAAAACAACCCCAGATAAGTGGTCACACTGGGGTTGCGTTCTACAAACAAAGCAATCCCAGACTGATCACTCTTTCATCTACTGCGCTCCCATCAATTTGCTGAAATTCCACCGCAAACAAATCTTATGCAAAAGATATTACGCAAAAACATCTTGGTATCTTCCTTGTAGTTTTTATGTTTTTCTCATTGTGAGCCACACTGCTAATTTTAGCATTTGTTGGTAAAATACTCAGTCGCACGAGTCAAAAGTATTATTTATAATGTGAGGGTCTGTGTGTTAAATCCACCAAACCTGCATAGATTTTCCTGTTATTTAACTCCTATTGATCCATTGTACTCCTACAGACTGTCACTTTCTCTAGGATTCCATAAGCAGCGGGCTCCTTGTAAATGAAGCATTGTATTTGTGCAGGAAATATAGAAGAAAACTGAATACAGCAATCACAAGCCATTGTTTTTCAAGTCTCAGTTGTCATTTTAAAACATTTTTATCAGATGCTGCTTCTCGAAAAGCCGAATTGGAATGGAAAGAGAAGGCACGAAAAGAACTGGAAGAATGGTGCATTCGACAGAATGAGCAATTGGAGAAAATCAAGAAAAATAACAGGTATGGTAATGCTTAAAGTTCATCTCGGCTGTTGAAAATTCTAATTCATGGGTTTGCTTCCACAAAAGGCTGTAGAATACCTAATTCTAAATGAGTTGTTAGTTGCTTTTCCAATGCAATTTCTTATAAGCTAAGCTAGTGGGTATACTTTAGAAATTTTAAAAAAAAACATGCACAACTCGAACTATGCTCAAAATTGACTTATATTAAAAAATATTTTGGTGCTTAACCAAAATATTTGATGCTTAATGGTATGGGCTAATCAAAATGGAATTTGTCTAGAGATTCTTTAATCCAGGTGGATGTTCATTTAATTCCAGTTAGTACTGAAGTATCTAGAGCAACTTAAATAGCTTAATATTTTGGGGTTTTATTTGTGAAGCTTGCATGGTGATCTCTATTCCATCTTTCTTGTACAAGTAAGATTATATTTTTTGTAAGAGCATTGTAATGTTAGTTTTGGTAATAGATCTTATTGTGCGCAGCAGAGCTACAGTGCATTTTAAGGAATAGATTGCAGCAATGCACAATCTCGTCATGTAACTTTGGGTTCTAACTAGTCTGGGTGAGGCCACAATGTTGAATGAAGGTGTTACAAAAGTTACTGTTATAATTATAAATTGTTTGGCTCACTCTTCTCGTCCTTGACTGTCATTGCTTCAGGGAGAGAAGCATTTTTAAACAATGACCTTGATTACCCTGGAATTTTATTTTGTACATTAAAGTGCTTAAAGTAGTTTATTCCAATTTCTCCTGTTTGCCATGTGATCAAGCATATCTGCTTTGAAAATTCATTTACAGATACGAGCAACTGCTAAGGAACAACTTTATTTTAAAATTATAGTGTTTCTTGTACAGACCTCAGAAATATTTTTTGAATTTTCATGTCAACATGAAAAAAACTAAGATTAAGACTTGTATTTTGCAGGTCACCTTAACTTAAATCAATGCAAGTACTTCGATAAAATCTCATACTATGCGTGATCTTTAACAACTGGATTTTTCATCCTCTGTTCTGAGCTTTATTCAATTGTTTACTGGATTTAATTAACTTTCTATCTTGGATATCTACAGAATGAGATGCATGAATCATTGAAGATAAAGATCAAGGCCATTAAAAATGGTGCATGAAGTTTTGAGGAGGCATGGAGTATGAATACAAAAGAATGATGCTAAACGCTTAAACTGCTGTTTAAGCCAATTCTGGCAACTACACTTTAGGAGTCATACATTGTGGAAACAGGCCCTTTGGCCCAACTTTCCCACACTGACCAACATGTCCCATCTACACTAGTCCCACCTGCCTGCATTTGGCCCATATCTCTCGAAAACTATCCTTTTCATGTACCTGTAAATGTTTCTTAAATGTTGAGATAGTACCTGCCTTGACTACCTCCTCCGGTAGTTCAATCCATACACCCACCACCCTTATGTAAAAAAAAGATTGTTACCCCTCCGATTTCTATTAAATCTATTCCTTCCCCTTCTGTACCCTACCCCCCCCCCCCCCCGACGTTAAACCTATGTCCTCTGGTTCTCCATTTTCTCCTCTGTGCAGAAGATTGTGCGTTTACCCAATCTGTTCCACATGAGTTTGTGCATCATGTACACAGGAATGTTGAGTCTTTGGAGTGGCTGTTGGTTGCAAAGATTTTGAGGATGATTGCAGTTATTTTTGTATTAGATTGCATTTTTCTCCCAAAGGATTAGTAACTAAAATTCAGTCTTTTGAGATAAAGCAACAAACAATGTGGGATTGGGGTGTTTTAAAGAAAAAATTACATTCTGAAATGGAGTACCTAAGAGTTTCAAATGTTGTTTTGACACTAAACATTTCAAGCAGGGGATTAATTGAATACATGTTAGAGCTTTTCAGAAACAACATTGTCACCATATATTTTTAAAAATCAGATATGGAGAGCTAAAGAAGTACGTTTTAAAATTTAGAGGTGGGAATTTGATTCTTCACAACAGGATTTAGCTGTATTTTTTTGCAATTTGAACTACATTTTATAGAAATGTTGTTATTGAAGTTTGTTTAAACTGCTATTTAAAGAGCATGCTTGTGACATTGAATGTATTCATTTAAATGTTAAAATATGACTGCTAACTTGAACTGAATAGTGACTGGATTCACAGTCCATAATGCAATGTGACCATTGTAAAATTAGCTTTACTTTAGATTGCCAGAATCAGATTGTCCTAACAATACACTATTGAACTGCAGATTTGTAATGGAAAATTTTCTTCACTTAACTATTTTCCTAGCTTTATTCCAGGCAAAGGTGAAATACTTACTAAAAATATTAACACTGTCCTTCCTCTTTTTATTCCTTGTTTTTTCTGTACCTGTTGCAACTTCTGTGCTCCTTTTCCTGTTGATCTGCTGGTTCACTTTCTGGACTAACATGCATGTGCACTAGGATCGCTGACGAAGCTTTCTACAAACAGTCCTTCGCTGATGTGATAGGCTACGTGTATGTTGGCTATTTTCTTTGTTAATTGCACATTAGCAGTAGAATGCCTTTTAAAATTTGTATTTTCAAATGAGTCAGTTAGTACTTTAAGACTGCAATGTCTGATCTTTAGATTCGAATAATGTTTGACTACCAGCTTTAATTTTGTAGTCTAATTATTCTGTAGTGAAACTTCTCTCAGTTATAATGTTAAAACATGTTTCCATATCTTTGAATCTACTCCCAGTGCCTTAAGCAGCTGTTCAGGTAAAACTAGACAAAGTGCTGGAGCTAGTTTAATAAGATCACTGAATCTACATGTTCCTGTAGACAGAGATACTTGTTTATTCGGCAATGGTGGATGCCAGCTAATCTCTTGTCTCTTTGTATTCAGCACGGGTAATAGCTAATATACAAATGTACATGGTTTTGGTTAGTAAAAAAAGCTGCAGGAGGAACACACTGGGTTGGGCAGCATCTGAAGACAAAGGGAAGTCAATATCCTGCATCAGAACAAAACTAGTCATTCACAAGCATTCTTCCTGCCCCATCCCAATTAGACATCCTCTTGGCATTGAAAGTAGTTCTTGCATGCTGTAGATCCTCTTGCATTATATAGCATTAACAGTAGACTGCTAATATTCTTCAATCAATATTTCAACCTCACTGCATTGTTTCTTTGACTCTTAAGTTCTAATAAGAACAATTATTTTCAATATTGAATAGCATTTTCATTTTATATTTTTGACATCCACAGAAACTTTGTTCCTTGTATGTAATCACTCTGTAAAAGGTCCTGACGCAAATTTCAACTTAAGATCTTCCTCCATGCTACTGAAATTACTTTTCAATGCTAGACATTAGTTTTTGAAGTAAATTCCTATATAAAGGTGTGGGATTAACCTCAGGCCACTTGCCTGAGGGGTATTGAGGCAATGGAAATTAAAATCCAGATTTGTGACTCGTTTTAAGTAGAAACATTGGGGTTTTTTTTAAGCAGAGCCCATACAGGGCAGTTTAAAATTGTGAATCAACAAGATGAATTGAAAGTTTAAGTGATTATAGCATTCTATATTTGGGGCTAGATACCGTAAGACTTGCACAAATACCGATAGTGAATGAAGTCATGCAAACGTTTAAATGAGTGGGTTATAGTGAGCAGGGTGAGAAATGAATTAGGGATATGAATCCCTATTCGTGCAGTCTAGGCCCAAACACTTGTATTTTTTATAGTATAGTTTCCTATCAAATTCTAAATGTTCTCTATGGTTTATTCGTGATTTAAAACAATGGAGTTTTTGAAGCCTACGTGAATAGTGACTGTGTTCTTGGGTTGAATCTCATCACACAGGTAGAATATATTGATTTTTTTAGCTTTCTCTGGACTAGAATGACAATGGAAGCAACATAAAGCAATGATCAAAATAAGAGAATACATAAACCTGAAAGCATACTTTATTGGATATAGGAGAAATTAATGTTTCTCCTAATTGTCCCAACGCAGGACTCTCAGGCAAGCGGCGCTCATGTGATGGCCAAAAACAACCAATGCTACATTGTCAAACATCAAGGCTCAGTTTGACCAGATTGCCAAAAGCTAGACTGTCAGACTTTGAATTTAAAATATTTGTAGTGAAGATGTGATTTTTTTCCTTTTTTGACAAGTCTGCATTTCATCTCATTTCCTCATTGTTATTGCAAGTGCAAGTTAGATTTACTTGATCTGTTTGTGTGAAAAGATGTCTTATTAAACTTCATCTCAGTTTGGTTCTTCTTTTCAAGCTGCTATTCTGTATCTAATCTTAAATCTGCTTTCAGACACATCTGTCCAAGTTGATCTTTATAATGGATCTTTAGAATGCAAAGAATATTTAGCCTGGATTTCCTGTGGAGTAACAAGACTGACTGCTTCCAGAATTTATTAGTCTGTTCGTTATCTCGAAACCAGAGCTATGAACTCTGCTACATATTGTTTCTAACTTTTCTATCTTTTGAAAACCTAACAATTTTCTAAATTGATAGGTATTGTGACTTGAATGAGTATTCCGTCCAGGGAAGCAGAATGTCTTTCCTCCCTTTGGCAAAAGAAAAGATGACGAAATTTCCATTTAACTTCCACTGTTAGACTAAACTTTGAATCAAGAGTTCAAGCTCGAGCTGTGTGATTTGGAAAACGGTACATGATCCAACCATTTTTATTGCTTTGGCTGTAATTTGAAATTTCATGTTCACTCACATTCAACATTTTTCTCATTCATTGTTAGGTGTTAAGACGTGTTCCATCAAGTTGCATGTTAACTTTTCTATTGACAACCCATTCTTTCATTCACTTTATGAATTTGCATGTCAACAGATGAAATGCAGCTCAATGATTTTGAATGAACAGGCAGATGTTAGCCTTCATAATACATTTTATTTGCAGATGTTTAGGAGTAGAGAAATCCTCAAACCAAACTGATTAGTTTGTATGATCATGCTTAACCTTTGTATTGGAACAGCAAAGCACTTGTGAAATGAGTTTGGAAAACTAAAACCTTGTATTCTGCTGGTTTGATTTGTTAAGAGTTAAAGTTTTAGTTTATTTGGTGATTATGGTTGAAAGTTACGCAGTTGTTTTCTATGACATGCAACCAAGAATCTAAATTTACTCCTTAGTGCTGACTGAAATATCTGATCATTCTAGATTGTTAATAGGGTTGTTGCAAATGACCTCAGAACCCTTACAGACGGATGGAATCATTCTAACCCATGCTTGAACTCTAGTGAAGCATTGAGTTGGAAAGGGACAAATAGTAAGTTGACCATAAGCTCCAGGTTGTTGGTTAACTTGTCTAAAATTGCTGTTGAATAGCTGCTTGGGGTACTGTGAACCATTATTGTTCCTGTCGATGTAATTGTGCCCTCATTCAATATATTTGTTGAATAGTTGGCAGCAGTAGCTAAAATTTGCATTAACATTTTAGTAAGTCACTGGAAATTTTACTGAATGTACAGTAGCTAATGTGATGCTGGTTTCTCATTTTTGGTTATCATTTCAGAGCTGCGGAAGAGGCCTTTGTCCAGGATTGTGAAGAAGATACACCTGGAACAGAATGGGAGCGAGTAGCACGCCTTTGTGATTTCAATCCCAAAACCAGCAAGCAGTCTAAGGATGTATCGCGTATGCGCTCTGTACTGATATCACTTAAGCAGTCGCCTTTAGTCCGCTAGCCAGACACCACATTAGTGTGGGCTTTCTTGTTGCTCTAATCGCATCCTAAACATTGATGGCCATTAGAATAGAAGGATGGATGTTAGTCATTCCTGTTGGACCAAACCAATGTAAATTACAAAATCTGAGTTTAATTACTTTCCAACTGTTTGTGTGGTTTGTTGCCTTGGGTTACTGGGCAGGCAGATAAAATTGTTGTCCTTATACACTCCCGATTCTCATAAATGTTTAACTTTCTCAATTATTGATATCCCTACACTGTCCTTGTGCTGCATCACATGATTATTTATGCATGAATTATGAGTGGAATCTATTGGCCCTGGTTAAAAAAAAATCATGTTGACTACACTGTTATGCATTAAAGGTTAAATATTAAAACATTTTTGCTTATTTGCTTTTTTTCCCTTAAGTGCTATTTGTTAAGTTTCCAGAGATTCTAATCAGTCTGTCTCAAACTGTTTATGCTCAAAATAGATTTGACTGCTGAGAATAGTGTGACAAATGTTTGGACAAAATATGAGTAGTTTTTTATTTGAAGCAATATCCTTAAATTTACAATGGGTTAGTCTTGATCGTAACTTGACGTTTTTCACTTCCAGACTGATTTTTAATTCTTTCCATTTTCACTCATTGTAGATGTGATCTCTTGAGGTCATTCCATTACTGTGCTCTCAAAAGACCATGCATTGAAAGTGAACTTGTAGAATATATTTTCTGAAAACTGAAAGGGAAATTGAGATCATGTGAACTATTTTCCCATAAATTTGGTTTGCTATTACAGTTCATGTTATTAATGGGAACTGATGGGGCAGCTGGTGGGAGGATTTTTTTTTGTTGCTGCTTATAGTGTTTAAGTGTTTTTATAACAGCAAAACCTGTCAAGAATTAAGTTTTGGAAAATATGAAGTGTGGTGGGATTTTTGAATTTGCCAACCAGCAGTCTGTGCTAGGTTGTCACTGATTTTCTGTAACCAAAAAATATGTGAAGCAAAGATGAAGATATGGACCTGAGCACAAATAAGGGTACAGGCTTGAAATAAAGGCTTACCTGGTGTTTCCATATTCTTGTGTTATTAAAATATGGGCCTAGATCCTTGTGCAGATCTGCTCATTCTTCAAAGGTTCCAATCAAGTGCTCCACCATCAAATAGTATAGTAAAAAATAGTTTTGTGCAAATTCATGTTTTTCAGTACAAGGTTGCTTTATGGTGGAGATTTCTATTATTTGGATTGCTAAGCAAGCTGAAGTAACGTTTAGAATGCTCCTGGCAAATTTTCCCACAATGTACACAAGACAGGGCATGTGACAAGCTGGTGGCTTTCATTGATTAAAAAGATGATAGGATCAGCAAAGTCCCTTTAGTAATCACGACCTGCTACCGGGGAAGAGATGCATTGTGAAGAGTGAGAATTTTTCTGGTTATTGCAGCCTAATATGCAATTATTGAAAGAAGGCCACATCTGTCAACAAACTTTGTTGCTATTCAGAATGAATTTAGTGCAGAGGAAAATTATTTGAAAGTATCAGTATTCTGTTTAAAATCCCAGGTTAAATTCTCACCAATCATGGTGGGTGTAGCTGGTTCAAAATGTGTCTTGACATTTAGAGGAATCGGGTGTAGCAACATGTTAATCTAGCGTACAGGGTGTAGTGCAGTTAATACCTGTTTTATCTAGCTGTTTCACCATCCACATTTGAAACCTGACACAATTCTAGCGTTCTGTTATCACAAAATCAGGCATCAATTTTAAAGTGAAGCTGTAGTTATTGCGCAAATTGATGCTGACATTTAAGATTTTCTAATTGAACAAATGTTTTAATTTTCACTTTGAGGGATAGCGAAGCAACTTCATATTTGTTTGTTTTTATATAGTATAATTATATTGCAGTGTTGAATACTACGATATTTAATATTGGAAGTCTTCAATTTATTTTGGTTTGGCAATAAAAAAACATTTCTCAATTTGTATTAGCATTTCAAGGGGTATGCTATGACCTAATTCATTTCAACATAAATACTGACAAAACACCAAGCAATTCTCATGACATGGAGCTAGTTTACAAGATTGGGCCATATCTCCAAACTTGTCCTATCCATATACCTGTCGGTTTCTTAAACGTTGGGATAGTCTCAGCCTCAACTACCTCCTGTGGCATCTTGTTCCATACACCCATCACCCTTAGTGTGAAAAAGTTATCCCTCCAATTCCTATTAAATCTTTTCCCCTTCACCTTGAACCTCTGGTCCTCGATTCCCCTACTCTGGGCAAGAAATTCTGCACATCTACCCGATCTATTCCTCGCATGATTTTACACCTCTACAAGCTCACCTCATCCTCCTGTGCTCCAAGGGATAGAGACCCAACCTACTCAACCTTTCCCTATAGCTCAGACCCTCTAGTCCTGGCAACATCCTGTAAATCTTCTCTGAACCTTAAGCTTGACAATATCTTTCCTATAACATGTTGCCCAGAACTGAACACAATACTCTAAATGCGGTCTCACTAACGTTAGACATCCCAAAATGCAACACCTTATATTTCTCTATTAAATTCAATCAACCATTCCTCACCCATCTGGCCAATCCTGCTGCAATCTTTCACAGCCATCTTCACTATCTGCAAAACCACCCACCTTTGTATCATCGGTAAACTTGCTAATCTTGCCCAGTATGTTCTCATCCAGATCATTGATGGAGATGACAAACCGTAATGGGCGCAGCGCACACCGCTAGTCACAGGCCTCCAGTCCGAGAAGCAACCTTCCACCATCACCCTCTGCTTCCTTCCATGAAGCCAATTTGCTATCCATTCAGCTATCTCTCCTCGGATCCCATGCGATCTAACCTGCCAGAACAGCCTACCATGCAGAACTTTGTCGAATGCCTTACTGAAATCCATGTACACAACATCCACAGCTCTGCTCTCATCACCTTTTTGGTCACGTCTTCAAAAAACTCAATCAGATTTGTGAGACACGACCTCCCACATACAAAGCCATGCTGACTATCCCTAATTGGCCCTTGCCCATCCAAATGCCTGTTTCACCTATCCCTCAGAATACTCTCTAGTAACTTACTAACTACAGTTGTTAAGCTCACTGGCCTATTTTTCCCTGCAGCCCCTCTTGAAAAGAGGCAGATTTGCCACCCTCCAGTCTTCCGGCACCTCTCCTGTATTTAAGGATGACTTGTAAATTTCAACCAGGGCTCATGCAATTTCCCCTCTAGTTTCCCACAATGTCCTCGGATATATCTGATCAGGCCCAGGAGATTTGTCTACCTTCATACATGATAGTACCTTCAGTACTTTGACGGTAACACTGACTGCTCTCAAGACACTTCCAATGACTGCCCCAAGTTCCTCCATCCTACTATCTTCTCGGTAAATACAGAAGAGAACTAGTCAAGATATTCCAGATTCGGGGAGCACAAGCTCGCCAGGACTGCCACATCTGAGCACCGAGGCATTGATTAGGAAGTGAATCCCTCCATCTCTAACCTTGCCCAAAGCCACCATGTGGTCCATCTGGCGAAAGGAGATTGGAATGGCACAGTCACGTATAACAGGGCTGAGCCATGTCTGCACAAAACAGAAGGAAATTGAGCACAAGAAATTGCATCCTTGCAAGAGCAATGTGCAAACATCCAAATTGATAAGTCTATCAGTATAGTTCAAGTGAATTTGAAGACATAGTGGAAGTTATGCCTTCAAGGAAGTTAATATGGACATTAAGAAAACTAATGACTTGGGGAATAGTACCGCGGTACACTTGGAACAGGGAATATTCAGTCCAACAAACACAAAGGTTATAGAATGGAAGTTAGTAGTAAAGGTCATTCCCTCCATAAATGCTGCCTGCGCTGCTGATTTCCTTCAGCACTTTGCTTTTTGCTCAAGATTCCAGCCTTTTGTCTCGCTTCACCGGGATCGCAGCAATTCACCAAAAATATTGCAACAACAATTCCCACACCCATGGTTTTTGTCACTTAATGGTGTCTGGCTTTGGAAATTTGATTATTACTATTTCTGTATCAGTTGAACTTAATTGCATACAAACAAGTACCTTTTACTTGATGGACTGCAGCCATTAAAGACAGCTTACCATCTCCTTCAAGGATAGTTAGGAATAAGACAATAATTTCCAGACTTTCAATGAAATGTTTCAAAGCAGCAAGTAGTTTGACTTGTAAAAGGCATGCAAAAGTTAAATGACATGATTGCTACGTCTTCTTTATTTGATCCTCGGCAGAGTCTGGGATGAAAAGCTATTGCCTAATGTTACATTCAGATAATGCTGTTTTTTTAGATCAAATACAATTGAATAATTTAAACTTATGTTCTCCCTAATTATATTCATAGCCAATCCTCAAGCCTTGTATGTTGGTCAATTTACTGTCACAACACGTGCAAGACAGTAAATTTTAAATGACGGTTTATTACACTGCAGATAAAATGTATGGAAAATTCAGTAAAGTCTCTATTTCAGGTAAAGGAAGCAAATGCTATTTGCTAAGATCTGCTATGTTATTTTGGTAGATACTGGTATTTTGACTTTGCTCAAACTTAAATGCTTTAATTTAGCACTTGTTTTGATCACATACTTCCTAATATAATTCAGGTTTTTAAATGTCAGTATTTAATCATGATGTACACTGCTGCTGAGAAAACAAAATTGAAAATACAGCGAATCAAATAGTAGATGGTGATTAACAATTATGAAACAATATTATTGCCTACTTGAAGAATGGCCTGGATTGTATAGAGCATGAATATAATTAAGCTGTGGGACTGGCGAACATTAGATACTGCAAGTAAGAATTTCATCATTCTATCTGGGACATATGACAATAAAACACTCTAGATTCTTGATAAATGTGAAACAGGGTTTAAACGTGGCTTGCCTGAGAACTCTTTTTTACAAACAACTTATTTTACCATATAACTTTGGAATAATAATGCAGGAAATACACTTGCATTGGAGTCATATTTTCTTCTGGAAATCATTAAACTTTCTAGTGATCATTTTTAATGATTTTATGGTGAATTACAATCATACATTTCAAATGTCAGAATACAATTTTCCAACAATTGGAATGTTCCATTTCTGGTTGATTCTGTTCAGAGTGGAAGTTCACTTTTCCTTGCGCTTCATTGCAGCAGCTACCACACCCAACAGGATAGCAAAGACAGTGAAACCTTGGGCAAAGATACGTGTTCGCATTAACAGCTGAGATTGCCGGGTCTTGCCTTGTTTAAAAGCGATCAAGCCATACGTAAGGGCACCTGCTGTACCCAGCATTCCTACAAAAGAAGAAAAATGATTTGACACAACTATAGGGGGAATGCACGCAAGGTCAAAAGGCACGGAGTCGCTCAAGCCATCTGGAGGACATGACAGCTTCCGGCATACACTAGTAACACATTCTTATCTTGAAAAAAAACCGCCAAAATGGTCAATTTTTGTGCTGTAAAAAAATGGAGAAGCTGGAGGATCCTGCGGGGGAAGAGGAACCAGGGGAAGGGCTGCCAAGCCTGCGGATGCAAGAAGCAGCTGGGAAGAAGTCTGGCCAGCCGGCGGGAGAAGGGAGGCAGGAGAGCAAAGCCGAGAAGCAGGGGACCACCGACCGGCTGGCGGGGGGAGAAGAGGAGGAGGAAAGGACGGGGTTGAGCGAGCTGGGAGAGGAGCAACGGGAAGAACCCGAGCCGAGGGGTCTGCAGGGGCAGAAACAGCGAGCGCTGGAGGTCGGCAACCTGCCTGAGGGCGAAGGGCCCAGGCCGTGCCTGATGGCCTTGGAGGAGGAACCAAATGTCGAGCCCGAAGAGGACCGGGGAGAGGCCGATCAGCAGCAGAGGCCGAGCAGCAGCGAGTGCTGGGACAGACGCTGGGAGCCGAGGTATTAGGCGGAGGAGCAGGCCACGGCTCTGTTCGGTGGCCCGAGCCACAAGGTGTTGAGCGCCGGCCAAGTGGAAACGGAGCCGGGGCGAGCAGGGAGAAGGACTGCAGGAGCGGCGAGCGGCCGAAGAGCCGCAGGAGGAGGCGCGCAAGCAGGGACTGGAGGAATGAGGAGTGCCGGAATGGGGAGAGGTGTCCGGACACTGGGAGGGAGCCGGAGACGCGCTGATGGGAGAAGACGGGGGAAGCCGAGCAGCAAAGTGCAGCTGCAACATTCAACTGCAACACCCTCTCAAATTAGGTCTGACGAATTGTTCCACAACAGAAGTCGTTCCAAACATAAAATAGAAAAACAGACTAAGCAAAGAGGAAAGCCATAGTGATTGCGTGCAGTACATAGCTTGCCCCCCAGAAGGCGTTGGGTGGCAACGTTTTGACACCATAAATCACTCCATTCTCCTCACCCGACTTGAAACCTCCTTTAACATCACCGGCACAGTCCTATCCTGGTTCAAATCTTACCTCTCTGACAGGCACCAGTTCATCTCCATTAACAACTGTAAATCCCCCACCGCTCCCCTCCCCCAAGGTGTCCCCCAAGGCTCAGTCCTTGGCCCCCTCCTCTTCATCCTCTACCTGTTCCCCCTTGGTCAATTAATCCGCCGTCATGGTCTCAACTTCCACTGCTTCGCCGATGATATCCAGCTCCTCATCTCCACCATGTCAATCTCCACCACCACACACTCTACACTGACAAACTGCATCACTGAAATAAAATCTTGGCTTCAATCAAATTTCCTCAAACTCAACTGCAACAAATCTGAAATCATCATCATTGGTCCAAAAACGCTCACCAAATCCACCCAAAACTCCATCCTCAATATTGATGGTCTCCCAGTATCCACCTCCCCTCACATCCGGAATCTTGGTATCATCTTTGATCAAACCCTCTCCTTCGACAAACACATCACAAAGACAGCCTTCTTCCACCTCAAAAACATTGCCCGTCTCCGTCCATGCCTCTCCTCCACAGCTGCAGAAACCCTCATCCACGCCTTCATCACCTCCCGTCTGGACTACTGCAACAGCCTCCTTCCTCTATGGCGCACCCTCAAAAATCATCAGTAAACTTCAATACATTCAAAACTCCGCTGCCCGTCTGCTCACCCACACCCCGATCCGTGACCATATCACCCCCGTCCTTTACAAACTCCACTGGCTCCCCATCCCCCAGAGAATCCAGTACAAAATCCTCCTCATGACCTACAAAGCCCTCCAAAACCTGGCCCCATCCTACCTGACCGACCTCCTCCACAGGCACACTCCCACCTGCACCCTCCGCTCTGCTACTGCCAATCTCCTATCCCCCCACATCCGGACCAAACTCAGATCCTGGGGGGACATGGCTTTCTCCATCGCTGCTCCCACCCTATGGAACTCACTACCTCAAACCGTCAGAGACTCCTCCACACTCACCACATTCAAAACATCACTGAAGTCTCACCTATTCAGTACTGCCTTCAACCACTGAAGGTCACCCCACCTTCTGTCTCCTTTCTCTGTTCGTTTACTTATTTATCTATTTATTCACTTCCCTATGTTCTCTAAATCCCTGTAAAGCGTCTTTGAGTATATGAAAAGCGCTATATAAATGTAATGTACTATTATTATTATAACAGTACGGGTCAGGGGTCGTGACCTCGCCTGCCATGCATTCCCCCTATTGTCAAGGAGCATTTTAGGTTTTATTTCACAGGAATTGCATAAGTGAACAGTGTCCCATTCAGTTGTAGATGACAAACTAGATCCCCGAGGAAGAAGGGGTTCGACCCGAAACGTCACCCATTCCTTCTCTCCCGAGATGCTGCCTGACCTGCTGAGTTACTCCAGCATTTTGTGAATACCTTCGATTTGTACCAGCATCTGCAGTTATCTTCTTATACTAATTCAGTCTGAAGAAGGGTCTCAACCCGAAACGTCACCCATTCCTTCTCTCCCGATATGCTGCCTGACCTGCTGAGTTACTCCAGCATTTTGTGAATAAATAACCATTCCTTCTCTCCAGTCTCGCTGTTACTGCAGCTTTTCGTGTCTATCTTTGCATCAAACCAGCATCTGCAGTTCCTTCCTACACACGCACAAAATCATGCTGGCTATCCCTAATTAGCCCATTGTCTTCCAAATGGAAGTAAATCCTACCTCGAAGAATTCTCTAACAGTTTCCCAACCAGTGATGTGAAGCTCACTCACTGGCCTATAGTTCCCTGAATTCTCTCCACTTTCCTTCTAAAACCACATTGGCCACTCTCCAGTGCTCTGGGACCTCGCCCGTGGATAGAGAGAAACAAAGATCCCCGTGAAGACCACCGCAATATCCCGTCTTGCCTCTTTCAATATCCTGGGATAGATCTCATCAGGCCCTGCCTGGGGACTTAAAGCACCTGAATGCTCTCTTAGAGCCTTGGCACCCCCACCTCCTCAATCACAAACAATCCCGAGCATATGTGTATTCTCCACACAAATCTCGCTGTCCTCCAAGTCCTTAGCATTTTGCACAACATTCCAGCATCTGCAGTTCCTGCCTGTGTCTCAAAAGGAGGAAGAAGTTATGGGGATGGGGGGACGGGGGACGACGACGACGACGAAGTCTCACCGATTGGCACGAACGGATTCTCCTTCGTTTTCCTGATTAATTTGTCCTGAAATCCTTCCTCTCTGTGCTTGGGCAGAGGGATAAAACCCTCGATGGCGGGTGGCTTCGACAGGTCGAGCGCTGAGGCCAAGGACACCGGCTTCGACATGGTCCGTCGCCTCCCGGGGAGCAGGGGGCGGGAAGCGGCGCCGAGCGGCCTTCAAATTGCCAGTCATACCTCGGGGGGGGCGGGCTCACACCATTTATATAACTACCGGGCACCACAACAAAATCATAATCGGTGCATTAGTCGCTATGCATTGTAAAAGGGTGGTGTAAATCCGATTTGTGTTGTAAATTATTCACAAGTTAACCGCGGCTCGACCCGCCCACGCCGGTTGGAGGTCGGGGGTGAGAGGCCGCGCCGGTTGCTGGGGGTGGGAGCAGCGAAGCCAAGGCCCAGTCGGTCGGACTGTCTTGTCGCTCGTCTGGGAAAACCGCTGCAAGATGCCGAAAGCAAAAGGTAAAAACAGGAAGAAGAAGTTCGACTACCAGACGAATCGGAAAAAGCTGAAGCGGAAGATGGCGAAGAAGGCTGCGCCCCGGATCGAGTGGTGAGCGTGGTTGCTGTTAGTTTGTGCGATGCAAGTCCGCGGGGGGGGGCAGGTGGGAACGGAGAGATTGCAGCTTACTCCCTCTGCTCTTTGCACCATTGCTACAACCTGTACGTCCTGGCTGTGGATTAGAACAAACTCGACATTATATTCCTGTAGAAGAGTCGAGCACGTTGTCCATGTGGATGATTAGTCTAGTTTATTGTCACGTGCACCGAGGTGCAATGAAAAAGTTTTATTGCGTGCTAACCAGTCAGCAGAAATACAATATACGATTACAATCGAGTGTACAGATACAAGGGAATAATGTTTAATGTAAAGTCCGATCAAAGATGGTCCCAGGGTCACCAATAAGGTAGATAGATGATTGTTGGAGTGCTTACTGTCGGGCAATTGCCTGAGCTGCCTGCGGGACAGTTCTTCATATTTGAATATCAGTCACCGTGTGTTTGTGAGGGGAAACTGTAATGTAAGGACAACTGTGGTGGGGACCTTGTGGTATTTGAATCCATTTTCTCCACCATAGCTGGATGACATTCCTGGGGGGTTTTCAGTTCCAACGTGGTATTTATGATCCAACCGAGTTGCTTTCTGGGGCATTTCAGAGGCAATATAAGGATCACCCACATGGCTGCTCCCTCAAATCACATATGCCTTTCCAATTAGCATGGCAAATTTTTCCACTGAAGAACATTAATGAATCCGTTTTGTTTTAATATGGTGATTCATTACTTTTGTGTAATCAATATTATGAGTAACTCAGCAAATCGGGCAACGTCCCTGGAGAACAGGAATCGATGATGTTTTGGGTCCAGACTCTTCTTCAGCCTGAAGAAGGGTCTCTACCTGAAATGTAGTCTGAAGAAGGATCTTGACCTGAAACATCACTTATCCATGTTCTGTAGGGATGCTGCCTGACCTGCTGAGTTACTTCAGCACTATGTGTCCCTTTGAGTATTAATCAGAATCTGCAGTTCTTTGCTTTTACATTGTTCCCCTTCAAGTGAGTGTAGATGCGTGGGTATGAGTCATTTAAGTGGTTTTTCCAGTGCAATTGTTGCAACTTAACTTAACATGAGGAGACCAGCTTTGGTACACATTTCAGAAAAGATGGTTGAAGAGTGGCTAGGAAGTTCAACACTTTTGTATTGCATGTGTATTGTGGAAAACTGCCATTTCTTTGCAAAATATGAATAGTTGACTGTAACAATGTATGATTAAAATTCTATTGCTATCTGCACCTCTTCTGGTACACCCAGCCTTTAGTTTATTTAACCTCTTCTATCATGCACTATCACTGTCTGCACTGTCAAGTTTCCCTTATTTTGCTCCCCCCCACCCCCCCACCGCCATATTTTGTATGTTAAGTTATTTGAAAACTTTTTTGTTTTAAGTGCTGATAAACGCTCGTTCATTTGCGCAGAGATGAATGGATCTGATTGCACCTGATGAACATGTCCAGCATTTCGTCTTTATTCCAGCACCTTTATAATTTTGATTTTCAATTTGTTCTTTAAATTTGAGAAGTGGGGTACTTTCTGTACTTAAGAATGGAGCTTGTTTTATAAAGTTAAATATTTTTGTTACAACAAGAGGTACTGTATTCTGTGGGGGTGGTCACAAATATGTTTCCAGTGTTTTACAGATGATGAGTTTAGAAGAAAGTTTAACTTAGCAATAAAGTTGAATTGAATACTAATTTTGTTTTTTAAAGTGCACAGATAAGAAAAGCGTGGAACAACAAAAAATCAGTTGCTCAAAATCTAGCTGAAATGGGTTTGGCTTCTGATCCAAACCGCACACTTCCCATTCAGAAAGTCAAGGTATGTGCTACTGGAGTTTCATATTAATATCAAAATCTTACAGATTTTCTTGTAATGCAAATAAATCAGGTCGAGATCCTCCCTCTTTCCACTTCCCCCATATCCCACCCTCTGGCATTCCATTCCTCCTCCTCTTTCTTTGTCGGACACTATTTTGTCTCCTTTTCATCTCTGGCCTTTGCAACATAATCCACCCATCTGTCCATCACCCCCCAACCCCTACCAGCTCCATCCACTATCACTGCCAGGCTTTATCCCGCTCCCACCTGTCTTTTCCAGCTTTCTCCCTTCACTCCAATCAACCTGAAGAAGGGGTCTGACCGGACAAAACATCATCTATCCATTCCCAAAACAGATGTTGTGTGACCTGTTGAGGTCCTCCAAAACTTTGCTTTCTGCTCAAAAGTCTGGCATCTTCAGTTTGTAATCTGCCACAGGCAATGATGGTCCAATTCTATACTGCTATCATTGAGTCCGTCCTCACCTTCTCCATCATGGTCTGGTTTGGCTCAGCCACCAAGCACGACATCCGGAGGCTGCAACGGATCGTTCGATCAGCTGAGAAGGTTGGGTGCAACCTTCCCCCCATTGACGAACTGTACACTGCAAGGGCCAGGAAGCGAATGGGCATGATCATCTCTGATCCCTCTCACCCTGGCCATAAAATCTTTGAAGCACTTCCCTCTGGAAGGCGACTCCGGACTGTCAATGCAGCCACAGCCAGACATAAAAACAGCTTTTTTTCCACGAGTAGTAGTTTTACTCAATAACCAAAGTCTGTAGTCTCTATTTTGCTCTGATTGATTTTTACCCACATGTTTAGACCGTAATGTTGTATCCTTATTGTTTTGATATGTTTATGCTTTATTCTTAATTGTTAACTATATGTTTGTGTTGTAATTTGTGAGTGGAGCACCAAGGCACATTCCTTGTATATGCACATATTTGGCCAATACACTTATTCATTCATTCATTCATTCATTCATTCATTCATTCATTCGTATCTACGTGTTATGTTTGCAGTTATTCCATCTACAAAGAATAATAAAATATTCAGTAGATGTTGGTGATGTGGAATGCTTGATAATATTTTTTATCTAGTGAAATTATTCCTCTTTGGTCAGTGTAGAGGATGTATGAATTGATATTTGACCTGTTGCTCTGCATCTTGTAATGTTCATGGCATGCAGTGCATTCAGAAAGTATTCAGATCCCTTCACTTTTTCCACATTTTGCTACGTTACAGCCTTATTTTAAAATGGATTAAATTCTTTTTTTTTCTCTTTAAATCTGTTTATTAGTTTTTACAATTATTTCAACAATGAACAAACAATACGCGTAAAATTCTTTTTTTTATCATCAATCTACACACAATACCCCATAATAAAAAAAACGAAAACAGGTGTTTAGAAATTTTTGCAAAGTAATTAAAAAGAAATAACTGAAATATCACATTTACATAAGTATTCAGACCCTTTGCTATGACACTCAAAATTGAGCTTAGGTTCATCCTGTTTCCATTGATTATCCTTGAGATGTTTCTACAACTTGATTGCAGTCCACCAGTGGTAAATTCGATTGATTGGACATGATTTGGAAAGGCACACACCTGCCTTTATCAAGTCCCACAGTAGACTGTGCATGTCAGAGCAAAAACCAAGCCATGAAGACAAAGGAATTGGCTGTAGACCTCCGAGACAGGATTGTGTCGAGACACAGATCTGGGGAAGAGTATAAAACTATTTCTGCAGCATTGCAGGTCCCGAAGAGCACAGTGGCCTCCATCATTCTTAAATGGAAGAACTTTGGAACCACCAAGACTCTTCGTAGAGCTGGCAGCCCGGCCAAACTGAGCATTTGGGGGAGAAGGGCCGTGGTCAGGGAGGTGACCAAAAACCCCATGGTCACTTTGACAGAGCTCCAGAGTTCCTCTGTGAAGATGGGAGAAGCTTCTAGAAGGACAACTACATCAGCAGCACTCCACCAATCAGGCCTTTATGGTTAAGTGGCCAGACGGAAGCCACTCCTCAGTAAAAGGCACATGACAGCCTGCTTGGAGTTTGCCAAAAGGCACCTAAAGGACTCTCAGACCATGAGAAACAAGATTCTCTGGTCTGATGAAACCAAGATTGAACTCTTTGACCTGAATGCCAAACGGCACTGCTCATCACTTGGCCAATACCATACCTACGGTGAAGCATGGTGGTGGCAGCATCATGCTGTGGGGATGTTTTCTAGCGGCAGGAACTGGGAGACTAGTCAGGATCGAGGGAAAGATGAACGAAGCAAAGTACAGAGAGATCCTTGACGAAAACCTGCTCCAGAGTGTTCTGGACCTCAGACTGGGTCGGAGGTTAACCTTCCAACAGGACAATGACCCTAAGCATACAGCCAAGACAACGTAGGAGTGGCTTCGTGACATGTCTGTGAATGTCCTTGAGTTGTCCAGGCAGAGCCTGGACTTGAACCCGATCGAATATCTCTGGAGGAACCTGAAAATAGCTGTGCATTGACGCTCCCCATCCAACCTGACAGAGCTTGAGAGGATCTGCAGAGAAGAATGGGAGAAATTACCCTAATACAGGTGTGCCGAGCTTGAGTCATACCCAAGACTTGAGGCTGTAATCGCTTCCAATGGTGCCTCAACAAAGTACTGTGTAAAGGGTCTGAATACTTATGTAAATGTATATTTCAGTTATTTCTTTTTAATTTGCAAACATTTCTAAACACCTGTTTTCACTTTTTTATTATGGGGTATTGTGTGTAGAGTGATGATAAAAAATTTTTTTTTAATCCATTTTAAAATAAGGCTGTAACGTAGCAAAATGTGGAAAAAGTGAAGGGTCTGAATACTTTCTGAATGCAATGTATGGTCTTCAGTAGGCAATAAGTGGGTGACATTGAGAATACAGCAGCAAAATACAGAATACAGGATCAGTTCCTGTGGATTGGAGGGCAGCTAATGTTGTCCCACTTTTTAAGAAAGGAGGGAGAGAGAAAACGGGAAATTATAGACCAGTTAGTCTGACATCAGTGGTGGGGAAGATGCTGGAGTCAATTATAAAAGACGAAATTGCGGAGCATTTGGTTAGTAGTAACAGGATTGTTCCGAGTCAGCATGGATTTACGAAGGGGAAATCATGCTTGACTAATCTTCTGGAATTGTTTGAGGATGTAACTAGGAAAATTGACAGTGGAGAGCCGGTGGATGTGGTGTACCTTGACTTTCAGAAAGCCTTTGACAAGGTTCCACATAGGAGATTAGTGGGCAAAATTAGAGCACATGGTATTGGAGGTAGGGTACTGACATGGACAGAAAATTGGTTGGCAGACAGAAAGCAAAGAGTGGGGATAAATGGGTCCCTTTCAGAATGGCAGGCAGTAACTAGTGGGGTACCGCAAGGCTCGGTGCTGGGACCGCAGCTACTTACAATATACATTAATGACTTGGATGAAGGGATTAAAAGTACCATTAGCAAATTTGCAGATGATACAAAGCTGGGTGGTAGTGTGAACTGTGAGGAAGATGCTATGAGGTTGCAGGGTGACTTGGACAGGTTGTGTGAGTAGGCGGATGCATGGCAGATGCAGTTTAATGTGGATAAGTGTGAGGTTATCCACTTTGGTGGTAAGAATAGGAAGGCAGAGTATTATCTGAATGATGTCAAGTTAGGAACGGGGGACGTACAACAAGATCTAGGTGTCCTAGTGCATCAGTCACTGAAAGGAAGCATGCAGGTACAGCAGGCAGTGAAGAAAGCCAATGGAATGTTGGCCTTCATAACAAGAGGAGTTGAGTATAGGAGCAAAGAGGTCCTTCTGCAGTTGTACAGGGCCCTAGTGAGACCGCACCTGGAGTACTGTGTGCAGTATTGGTCTCCAAATTTGAGGAAGGATATTCTTGTTATTGAGGGCGTGCAGCGTAGGTTTACTAGGTTAATTCCCGGAATGGCGGGACTATCATATGTTGAAAGACTGGAGCGACTAGCCTTGTATACACTGGAATTTAGAAGGATGAGAGGAGATCTTATTGAAACGTATAAGATTATTAAGGGGTTGGACACATTAGAGGCAGGAAACATGTTCCCAATGTTGGGGGAGTCCAGAACAAGGGGCCACAGTTTAAGAATAAGGGGTAGGCCATTTAGAACTGAGATGAGGAAAAACTTTTTCAGTCAGAGAGTTGTGAATCTGTGGAATTCTCTGCCTCAGAAGGCAGTGGAGGCCAATTCTCTGAATGCATTCAAGAGAGAGCTAGATAGAGCTCTTAAGGATAGCGGAGTCAGGGGGTATGGGGAGAAGGCAGGAACGGGGTACTGATTGAGAATGATCAGCCATGATCACATTGAATGGCGGTGCTGGCTCGAAGGGCCGAATGGCCTCCTCCTGCACCTATTGTCTATTGTCTAAAATAAGTTTCATCAAAATATATTGAAATATTTCTTTACCAAAGTGTGACGGGATAGAATTGAGGAAGAATGTGACGCAACATTTTAGTCTTGAGTCAGCATTTTGCTAAATTGGCGTTATGATAAAATTAACTTTGAATGGTTTAATTTGTTTTTCAGAAAGTGGCCTCAATAGTTGGAGAAAAAGTTGTTATTAACCCACATGTCATTAATGGTTTGTATAGTTATCATAATTTTCATGCTTGGATATTCTTAATTTCAGATATGGGTGTTTCTGTAAATACAGCACTCAGTAGTGAAACTGAAGGTCTCCAAACGTCCAGGTTATTTTCCTGTTTTTTACAGAATATTCCCATTGTTTCATATCATGTATTTTAAGTAATATAGATCATGGTGTACAGCCAAAATAATGAGATGAAACAAAAATAAATAAATCTGTTTTTACAAAGAAAAATATCAGATATGTCCCTGTTTTCTTGCCTTTTTTGTGACATTTTTCAAGCCGGATTTCATCAAATCCTTAGGCTAATTTATACCAGAAAGATTACATTAATTTTGCAATTAAATAATATATAAGCCAAATTCTGATTATGCTTATGATTTTTATTATTTGTCAGCCGATAGGATGGTTTTCTAATGCCTCAGGGTTTTGCAGCAGAACTTGAGTAGCAGAGTCCATTAGGTCATGTGTTAAATGTGTGAATTAAAAGCAGAGTAATCTTTTTTATTTATTGTTTCTTTTTTTATTGTTTACATTTTGTGTTTAAGATTTCCATTGAAATACTTAATAATGAATCTATATATATTACTAAAACACTCGTCTTGTCTGTCTGTCGCTTTGTTAGTTTGTACATACCCGAAATACAGCCAAAACGGTACACGATAGTGCAACAATTTTAGGCCCACCCTACTCACCATTCTGCTGCGGTCGCGATTGATCACGTTTTGTAACATTTTAAAAACAATTAACGTAAACTTTAATAAATGCGCTCCTCCCCCGCACCTGACCTTCCTCCTGTGGTGCAGCACGGCGGCAGAGGGTCAAACAAGATGGCCGTCGCCGCCGAGCTGCCACTGCAGGAGAGGTTTCGACCCAACGGCTCCACGGCTCAATCTGGCCGCCCCGGGCCGAGGTGAGTGGCTCCCTCGCCCGCCCTTGGCCCCGGGGGACACTACCCGGCCGGCAATGGGTCCACGGATCGTCAGTTGGGGGAGAGTTGCCGGGCCCGCAGGAGAGCTTTGCACCCAACGGGGGTTGCCGCACCTGCAGGAGAGATTTGGACCCAACGGGTCCAAGCCCGTCTAGTAGAACTTAAAATCATGAAATAAAAATCTAGTTTGCTCACCTATTTTAGCGATGTCTCATTCTATTGTTCCCCCCCTCCCCCCATATATATTATATATATATATATACATATCCATATGCATATATATGTATATATAAGAAGATAACTGCAGATGCTGGTACAAATCGAAGGTATTTATTCACAAAATGCTGGAGTAACTCAGCAGGTCAGGCAGCATCTCGGGAGAGAAGGAATGGGTGACGTTTCGGGTCAAGACCCTACTTCAGACTGAAGAAGGGTCTCGACCCGAAACGTCACCCATTCCTTCTCTCCCGAGATGCTGCCTGACCTGCTGAGTTACTCCAGCATTTTATGAATAAATACATATATATATATATACACACACATACACAACTCAAAAAACAAACAATAGAAGCGCTCTAATTGTTTTTTTTGCACTCGTTGCGATTTTTAAAAAAAAATTTAAATATTTTTTTAATGACCCTGTCGTGAATTACGGACCTCATGGTGGGTTAGGTGCCGACATTTTGTAAGGGAATTTAGAAATCAGTAAGTCCCATATGTCTTATAAATATTTTTTTTTCTCGAATTCTGGTCAATTTTGATCACAAATTAGCTCAAAAGGATCATAGGTAAGCCCATTTTTAATGCTGTGACATTTCATTCTGATTTAATAACTTTCAAATTTGGCCAACCATGTCACAGGTTGGTACCCTTATTTACGGAAACACCCATATCCCTTCAGCATCAACATTCACTTTATTTGTATCTGCCTTGCCTTTGCAAGTTGTTCAAGGTGACGTGGTTGTGATTGCAAGAATAAAATCTATGGAAATTATATTTTCGCATTGGTAAATTTAATAAATAAGTTGTTTTGTTAGTCACTTTTCATCAAGCAAGCTCATTTGACCATATGAAATATTTGTGAAGTACAATCACTTGATATTTTTTCTCCTCTACAGAGCTAGAGGCAGAGGCAAGCCTCCCAGAAGTAACAATGTCCACTCTATCCAAAGAATTCATTGACTATGTTCGACATATGGTTGAGACCTATAAGGATAATTATAAGGTATTGTACATCTGAAAAATTATTCCAACAGGCAGAGTCAATCTGACTAAATTAGTATAGTGCATTACTTTAAAAAAATTGTCTACTGTGTAGCTTTCAATTAGTTTTAAAATATAGCAATCTCATTGCAAAATTATTTCAACAACAATTACTCTGAAAATCAAATGACTTTAGCGCTTAAAACATTATTAACTGCATTCTGACTGCTTAGGTGTAATGTTAGCAATGTTTTCCATCACACATGCTTGGAACATTTTCAAATTAATTGAATTCCAGAATTATTAGAGAGAAAATTGTGTATGGAACAGCTGTCTTTTTCAAGTGGTAGTAGGTTCTGCTACATGTTAAAGATAAGATGGAAATGTGGCCTTGTCATTCTCCTTTCATTGTTGTGTAAGACGGAACTGCAGACGCTGGTTTAAACCGAAGATAGACACAAAAAGCTGGAGTAACTCAGCGGGACAGGCAGCATCTCTGGAGAGAAGGAATGGGTGACGTTAAAAGGGTCTCTACCCGAAATGTTACCCACTCCGTCTCTCCAAAGATGCTGCCTGTCCTGCTGAGTTACTCCAGCTTTTTGTGTCTATCTTCCTTTCATTGTTGCCTGCTAAAGTAAGATAACCATACTAGAAAAATGTTTGCATGTTTTTTTAGGACTGAACAGCCCTTAATTAGCCATTGATTATCATTCATGTCCATTATTCATTGAATGATTTCACTTGTAACAATCAATAACTTGAAAGTTGTGTACAAGATATCAATGACATGATGTATTAATTATTCTAAAGATGATTAATTCTACTTTTACCCCAACGATTTATTTTATGAGTTCAAATTGAAAGAACAATAAATGGTTGAGACTTCTATGATAATTAGTCCAACAGAATGATGCGTAATGTGAACTTTGCATCCTGTTAAATCCAAAATGTCATGAAACTATTGGCACTGAAACTCAAAATTTTCCTTCACTGTATTGTGGAAAATCAATGGAAGAAGGTCATTATTTAAAATTATCACTTTTGATTTTGAATTCTTGAACAAAAATAAAACGTGTCTCTGTCTCTGTCTCCCCCCCCGGCCACGATGGCTGCCCGGGGCCAAGGTGAGTGGCTCCCTCTCCCTTTTCCTGTTCCCCCACGGTCCCGGGAGACACTCCCCGGCTGCCAACAAGTCCACGGATCGTCAGTTGGGGGAGGGTTGCTGGGCCCGCAGGAGAGGCTTGCACGGAGGGTTGCCAGGCCTGCAGGAGAGTTTTTTTATCAGTTGGGGGACGGTTGCCGGACCTGCAGGAGAGGTTTATATCCAGCGGGGGTTACTGCGCCCGCAGGAGAGATTTGGACCTGTGTATGTTCCCGAAATACAGCCAAAATGGTACACAATAGCACAACAATTTTAGGGGCACCTTACTCACGATTCACCTGCGGTGTGCAGTATCTTGTTTCGTTCAAATTGTTGCGCTATCGTCTACCGTTTTGGCTGTATTTCGGACACATACCCCATAAAATAAACATCGCCATTTTGATCTAATACTTCCGTGTTCATCTTGTGTCATAACGGCAACCCACAGGTCCACGGGTCGTCTAGTAATCTTTAAAAATGTACCTGCTTTTAAATATCAGTATTTAAAATCATAAGAATAGATCGGGTAGATGCACAGAGTATCTTGCCCAGAGTAAGTGAATCGAGGACCAGAGGACATAAGTTTAAGGTGAAGGGGTAAAGATTTAATAGGAATCTGAGGGGTAACTTTTTCACACAAAGGGTGGTGAGTTTGAGTTGAGGGTGGTACTATTCCATTGTTTAAGAAAGTTAGACAGGTACATGGATATGACAGGTTTGGAGCGATATGGACTAAACACAGGCAGGTGGGACTAGTGTAGCTAGGACATGTTGGCTGGTGTGGGTAAGTTGGGCCGAAGGACCTGTTTCCACACTGAATCACTCTATGACATCCTCAAGATGTGGCCCCAACAATCCAACGATTAGATGTTCTCTGAGGAGTTCTTATGCACTGCGGTTTTAAATGACAGTCCTCTAATCTTGTAACTATTAACCTTGATTTGAGAATCTTCCACATATGGAAAATACTGAATATCTATCCTGTCATGCCTCCTTGGGAACGTGTCTAGTTCAAAAAGATTGCCACTCATTCTTCTAAATTCCAAAGAATCAACATCTGATTTATTTGACTACTTGTCATAGGGCAACCATTTCATCCAATAATATGGCCTAGTGAATCTCTTTGTAGTATATCCCTTTTTAAATAAGGGGACTAAAATTTGCACATTCCTAAACTCAAGCCTTCTTGCAATAAAGGTCAACGCGCCATTTACACTCCTCCCAACCCGTCCGAATTTGGCAGAAAGTTTCCACTTTCTTATTTCATTTCTGCCATTCAGATTTTGCCTCGCATTTTTCCGCAGTCGGTAATTGCAATTTGTCAATTCGGCAGCTAGAGGTCGCTAGGGATTCCACAAGAAATCCCCCATGCCCTGGAAGTCTCCCCGAAAATTTGGCACCTAGGTTGGGCAAGTCAGCCAATTTTGACCTCATCGGGACTTCCATGGCCAATTTGTCAATTCGTCCGCTGGAAGTCGATAGGGGTTCCACGAGAAATCCCCCCTCCCCCCGCCCTGGAAGTCTCCCTAAAAATGTGGCACCCAGGCTGGGCAAGGCAGCCAATCTCAACCTCATCGGGACTTCCATGGCCGATTGGTGGGTTGAGTTTGCAACTTGGGGCTCTGGAACTCCTGCCCAGCTGGAGCCAGCACATCTATCCCCATAGCCATCTTCCTTGGCCAGCTGGATAAACCAGCAAAGCTCTGGAACCAAGAATGCCAGAAAATCAATGGTGGAACTGTAATGAATAAATATTAAATTTAAGTGCAAGATTATATAACTATATTAATTAATTAAGATGGGGTTGAAATATAAAACACAATAGAAAAGCCAATTACCACCTTTTTGGGCTGATTATCAATTAATGTGCGAATTTACTTCAACGAGTACTTCCGTATGCATAGTCGAGTCGTATATATCAACTCTCTCTTCATAAGTCATACTTTTTAGGACCATTGTTCTTTTATTCAATACCAAGAGAATTGGGAGGTGTAAGGGTAAAGCAAAATAGAAAACAAAACAACAAATTTTTCTGTTGCAAAAAGTATCTCTGTTCAATAACCTTTCTATAAATGGCAGAATATACTCATGATAGGCCTAACATGTAGTCCAAGAACTACAGACTGTTGAAAATAATAGTCGTTTTTCACACATGAATGTAGCGCAACGCGTATGCGCATTTGGCGTGTACATCTTTTTTTGCTGAAATGTTGCATTATGCGCCATATTATGAATTTTGATGTAAAATTCTGAATTTTGGCCATCAAAATTATGAATTTGTAAAATCAAATGTTGGGAGGTCTGCATTTGCCTTCCTATCCACTTGCCCTTTTGCAATCTGCTCCCAAAAACACTTGGATCCCTCTGTACTTTGCTCATCTGCAATCGATACTGTACTCTAGCTGTTAGACATTATTGAATCTGTAGCTCACGTCACATCATTCGGCACTGGTCAATGATTGTATATTTTAACTTGAACGTACAAATGATCTGAATCACAACTTCAGTATCACTTTAAATGTAAAACCATTGAGCACTGTTTTACTTTTTTAAATTTAGGCAATGGCAAGAGATGACCTGAACTATTACCAGGACACACCACGTCAGATCAAGAAAAAAATTGAGTCGTACAAACGCTTTTATCCAAGTGAATATGCTGCTTTGAATGCTGCTTTACAGCAAAAGATGGAAATATCTTGAGTCATTTTTTCAGCTGTGCTGGTGCCCAATCAAAATGTTTTTTCCCCTGTAGCTCTTGTATGCCATTCAGATTTGCAAAGACCATTACAGCAAATGGATTATTGTTGTAAGTATTGAGGCTTTCTTTGAATATCAGTTCTAGAAATGAGGAATCCTGACTTAATCATGATGTCATAAAGTTACGAGCTGTTTATTTTTATATTTTGTACTGTAACCTGAATAAAATGTATTTTAACACCTTGGATAATTTTTACATTTGCTTCGTAACAAGGTTTGCCTCTACCATGTGTTCTATACATGTCTGCCTGATGTTTCATGATGGCAGAAAATAACAAAAATTGGAGAGGTTGGGGAGAAAATATCTTCCCATTTCCAGCTTGTCTGTCATTAAAATCTTGGGCCAATTTACAGCTGATTTTGCAAATAACCTGTTAACATCCTACATCACATCGAGAAGTCTTGTGAATTAATGTTTTCTGTCATTAGGCGCAGTTAAATCAAATATGTTAGTCTCTCCATGCTAACTATACACACTTTACGCGATTTGAATAACAATAGTAATTTAGAAATTAGAAGATTTATAGAACCACTAGAACAATGTAAATTATGCAGTTTTAAATTAGCCCAAATTGGAATAAATATAAAGTATTGAAATCACTTTGCACTTTATTAATCACATTTATGAGGAGGGGGGGGGATAAGGGGGGATGGACCAATGCAGGAGAGGTTTGGGCCCACGGGTCCACTTGGGCTAGTTTATAATAAATATTTTAATTTACTGATCCTTGACGCAGCAGAATCAATTAGTGAAATAGTTCTTATTGAAAACATATTCTGTACGTGACTGGGGCAAACAGTTCTATTCTACCCTGCACCCCTATCTCCCTGAAAATTCATACAGTACATCCACAAAAATAAATAAGTCTGGCACATTTTCCCGTAGTTTAGGTGAATCTACTTCAGTATTTCTCTTGATTTTCAGAAAGGTACATCTTGTTTACACCACTATCGCCTAAAACTAACAAGCAGAACCTGATGCTGCTCTTTAAAAAAAATCAACAGCCAAGATGTGGCGCTGTGTTAGAGTAGCTGCCTTACAGCGCCAGAGACCTGGGTTCAATCCTGACTTCGGGTGCTGTCTGTACGGAGTTTGTACGTTCTCCCTGTAACTGCATGGGTTTTCTTGAAGTGCTCCGGTTTCCTCCCACCCTCCAAAGATGTGCAGGTTTGAGGGTCAATTGGCTTTTGTAAATAGTTCCTAGTGTGTAGGATAGAACCAGTGCAGGGGTGATCGTTCATCGGTGCAAACTCGAGCTGTATCTCTAAGCTAAAATCTGAACTAACCAAAATAACTTGGCTAACGTATGAATTATAACAACGAATATTAGAATTATATTAAAAATGAAGATACTCCTTTTCCCCACTACCCCCATTTGACTCAGAGCAAACAATGGGATGAAACATGGTCTTCTCTTGAAGTCCAAATATATAGATTTGAGAACAAATATAAATATTATACCACCTTTTATCATTCCTCAAAGGTTGTGGAAGTAGGATAGTTGTCACCAATTATATAAATTGAGGTAGGCAATTATGATATAATATTCAAGAATGCTAAAATAGCTCTAGGACGATGTTAGTCTATTAGATCATTTTTTTACAAAAGTAAGTCAGGTTTTGAGTTTTTCACGTGGGAGAAGGAAATTATGAAAATATACAACCAGTAGGATTATAATATCATAAAACCTCCAGAAGGATTCATCTGAGCTTTCTGCTCAGATCCTTTGCAAAATCAACTGAGTAATAAGGTCCTTAATGTCGCAGATACTTTTAGAGATCTTGCTCCCATCATCAGTGACATTAGTAGCCATGAGGAAAAACCTTATTTCATATTTCATGTCCTGGATTTGAAGCTTTCTATGAAGATCATAAATACCGACAGCTCCAGCAAGGTCCGAGGATTAAAATGAATAAGAATTGAGTGAAGATTTTGCTTTGTAAAGAGTAGCCAATGAATGCACAGGAACTATTTAGAGTGATATCAAGCCTTTCCCATTGTTTCTAGGTTTAAATAAACAGTTTGGGATGAAGTGGTGGGGGAGAATACAACATATTCAAGAAAACAAGAAGCAACTGAACTGTCTTAAAAGCCTCTGATTCACAATTGATGGGCCTGGCTTAACTAAGATTCTAGAATGATAGTTTTTTGACATTATATTTTTTGATTTTCATCAAGGGAGTTTATTTATTAGTTGGGATGATTAAGGATGCCCAATTAATGCTGACTTTACCAGTGACATCCAAATTGCATGAGTGAATTAAAAAAAATCAGAGATGGGTGGATTTTCTTTATTATGTGAAGTAAAAATACATGCAGCATAACAATCCAATCCACCTTTCACCCACACCAAGGAAGACCTTATGAATCATCACACAGCGAATGCACTGGCCTGTTTATTTGCTAATAACACGTGGCAGTGATGGATCTTTTATGAGGAGCTGCCACAGTTCTTGCCCCGCTAGAGGCAAACGTTCCTGGTCTGCAAAATTCACCACATAGATTAAGACATGAGCTTTATTTAAGTATAGATTCCAGTGTGATCGCAAGTTGTAGTTGCCATCAACTGTTAGAAAAAGATAATGGATCTTACGCTTCCAATTATATTTTGTGCATTTTCAACTTATTTGCAATAACATGACTACAAGAAGAACCTCAATTTCAATAGCATTATTTAGATGCAGGGTATTTTCTCAGGAATATTCTATGTAGGTATTAAGCTGGAAGGAAAGGAGGAAAAGCAGAGATCAACAGAGTTTTACAAGATGTTGGTGAGGCTGCATTTGGAGTATTGTCTTCAGTTTTAGTCACCTTGCTATAGGAAAGATATTATTAAGCTAGAAAGAGGGTAGAGAGTTTTTAAGAGGATGTTGCCAAGACTTGAGGACCTGAGCCATAGAAAGAGGTTGGTTGGGCAGGCAAGGACATTATTCCTTGGAATGCAGGAGACTGAGGGGGTGATCTTATAGTGGTGTATAAAACCATGAAGCAAATAGATAGGGTGAGTACACAATCTTTTACCCAAGGTAGGGAAATTAAAAAATAGAGGACATACATTTTAGGGATAAGGAGTAAGATTTAATAGGAACCTGAGGAAACAAAAGGGTGGTGGGTGTATGGAATGAGCTGCCAGAGGATGTAGTTGAGGCAGGTACTATAACAGCATTTAAAACTGGATGGATAATAAAGGTTTAGGAGGATATCGGCCAAACATGGGCAAATGGGAATAGCTTAGAATGAGTTACCTTGATCGGCTTGGGGCTGAGGGGCCTTTTTCCGTGCTATATCAGTCTGTGATTGAAGTTAAGGTTGTAAGCTTTTTAAAATAGGAAGAAAGATTGTAAGGCAGAAAAGCAAAACAGGAACGTTCAGAAGCATAAAGATTAAATGCCTGATATTGGAATAGAGAATAAAGACCAGCATGATTTAGGAGGGATGTATACACAATAATCTGAACCTGGAGAAAGTCAGCATTGCAGTGAAGGAACTTGAAAGTGAGACCAAGAATGTGGAATGTTGCATGAATGACGTATTGCAAGCTAGAACCTAAAGGGCAGTATGGGGGTAGATAATGAGGATGACAGGCAGGGGAACTATCTGTGCCATGTCCTGAAAGAATTGTAGTACAGAGAGTGAAGCAGTATTTATTACAAAAGCTGTCATTTATTGTGTGAAGGCGTGGACTTGGATTCTGTTGGTCGTGGGTAAGGAATGAATATGTGAAAATGGACTGAAAATAGTTAACAGCGAACATGGTAGGAAAAAAAAGTCACAAAATGTTGTAAGATTTTGATTCACCCGAGATAGTTAGAAAATTGAAATTTTGGCCTCTGGGATCTGGGTGCTGATCACTGTTGAAGAAGGTTTATTAATATTAAGCTGGGATATATTAGTGCACCTTAACACCTGTGACTATAATAATACGTGATACTATATTAAATCATGTTTAATACTAAATTAAACAATTAATATGACACTACATGTTTGACCCTACATTTCTTCTCCATAGGCCTTCAATGTGGCCTCTTATTTAAGCTCATTTTTCTTAGAATACCATGCTGTATCTCCCCCTTCAGGCTTCTTCCCCTCATTCTCCTGTCATTAACTCAAATTGGCACTTATCAAAATCACTAATGGCATTCGGTAATATAATGCTCCTTGCCCTTCTCAGACCTTTCATCAGTAGCTTTGCATTATTGTCTGGCTGAGGGGACCATAATCATCTGACTTCATTCTTATCTAGTCAGTCACAGATAGAAAATTATTTGCAATGGCTTATGTTTCCACAACTGCTCCTGGTGTTTCCTCCATCAGTCAAGGCCTCCACTCCAGTGTCCAACCCAATCCAACCTCAACTACTTAAAGCTGAATGCTACGGTCAAGTTAATTCAGACAAAATAATTATTTTTTCACTTAACAACAGTCCCTACATCCTTAGAGAAAATCAAAGTTTACTTGTAAGTCTTCTTTAATTTCTTTGGCACAATTTATCCTGATGAAAAAACTCACATTCATTTCTTGACTTGCCGTCAATGATACGTTGTCACGTCAACATCACCAATTCAATCATGTGGCTGTTGAAAGAAAGGATATCTATGGAACTGCAGTCATATCAGTACTTTTACTGTATGCAAACCTCTGCTGATCAATTATCTTTCCGCAACCTTAGCTTTTCTCTTAGCTGGCATATGCCAGATTTAAAAATCGCAGTTAATCATTTATGCCAGCTAACCTAGTGTTGACCCGTGAGCTCCATATTTGTGTGTACAAACCAATCTATAACCATGCCAATCTATTAACACCATAGCACACTCAATCGTCCAGCAGTAGTTCAACTTTACATTCTGCTAAAATATTTCTAATGAGGAAGCTAATACCAAGCTTCTGCATTGATAGAGTTGTCTTGCTGCCAGCCCGAGTACTCTACATGCTATGGCAATATGGCCCAGGGGTTCCTCGTTGATGTCCAGCTGTAAATCTGAGGCTCTCTTGCAGCTGGCCTGATGTCAGCCTGGGGGCTTCCTTGATGCTGTCTCTATTTTGACCCTGAAGTGCCAGCTATTGGAGCATGCTGTTGTGTGAAGTGCTGAGTTAATGAGCTTTTACTGCAATGCAGTCACATAAAACAAGCTAAACATTAGAGTTTAGTTCTAAAGAGAAATTATACAATGCCTTGCCAAATTTTGGTTGGACCATGATTAGAGGATTGCATCCAGTTCTGAACAGTATATTATGGGAAGGATACCGAGACTCAGGAGGGGGTAATGCCTGAAATGCAAGGTTGTATTTAATAGTAAAGGATGAACTGGGCCTTTGTTTTGAGAGAAAAAAACTGCTGATGAGTGGCCTAATAAGGGGTCTTTAAAATTATAAAAGGTTTTGATAGAGTGGTCACAGAATGTTTCCATTTGTGGGGAAGAATAAATCAGAAGCTGTTAATATGAAAGACACCAAGGAAATTTAATGATATATTCAGAAACTTTATCCATAAAATGTGGAACTTGCAACAGCAGTGAAGAGTGCAGGCAAATAGTATAGGAGCAATGTAGAAGAGGCTGGACTGCATCTTTAAATCCAGAGTAGTTTTAGAGGTGGTGGCCGTAGATTAGAGAATTGTAAATGTTACACTTTTGTTCAGAAATAGGTGCAGGGATAAACTCAGTGACTAAAAAACAGTGACTTTAACCTTGCATGACATAAAATTGTAGAAACAATAATTAGGGACATAATTAGTGACTTGGACAAGTGTGAATTGTTTAGAAAAAATAGGAAGTAAGAGATAATTGTATGAATAAATATTATGGAGCAAAAAGTAAACAACTGGAAGAATTATGTGGGTCATATAGCATCTATGCAGGCAAAGAGATGCGACATTTAGGGCGGAAACATTGGACTGGGCATGCAGAGTGCCAGAGGGACATTGAGAAAGAGTCTCATAGAATGCCGGAAGAAAGAAGGAGAATTTCTTCAAAGTGGCATACAGTGAACAGAATTCACAGTGGAGTGTAGGAGTTCTATTTTTTTTTAGTTTGCAGATGATCAGTGAGAGAAATGCAGTTGATGTGCCATACTTCCTATGAATTTCCATCTGTTTAGACTCAACCAGACTTACCATACCTTCCATCTACAAGAAACTCTTCTTAGCCTCTCTTGACCTATATTCTTACTTTCTCTTCAAGATCTGAAGGCTGTTCCTACATTTTGGAACTCTTTTAGAAGCTCTGTAATCTTCTGACTTTTGAAAACAACTGACAGCAGAGAAGAGGAAAGTATGAGAATGATTTGGCAGCGAAGAAATTAGATTAATTGGTCAGAATCACCCAAATAAGCTTAATTTGGCACTGAAAAAGAAATAGATTGTTGGAATATAATAAGCAACTGCCTTGATAATCTTAATAAATTGTATTTGCAAAGCTTAATGGCTGCTTCCATTGTGTTGTAAATTTATTGATATCATTTCCAGTAATTTTGTTAACTTTCTACAAATTAATTATCACTGCTTTTCAGATCACTGCCTAAGGTTTTTGTTGATGGGATCTTAGAGCACCACAGGAACAGCCCCCCAAAAAATGGACTGGGAAAAATCCACAGGCAGTAACTTTGAAATGACGTATATACATTGATTCACTGTTTACTAAGAAGGTTGATGAAGGGTAAAAGAATATCCAAGAATGAGATTAGAAATTACAGAAACATATTTGGTATTATAATATGAGTAATATTAAATACACAAAATAAATTTATAGATGCTAAAATTATTTAATGTAATTTATGGTAAAGATAGTAAAGATACCATTATGCATAGCTAATAATTATATGGATAAAGATGTAATGTTAGATAGAGAATTAATCTATTATCTATATTTTAAAATAGAAGCATGTCCAAGGCACAATAGAACAGCCAGTTTAACACTGGCAGAAGGGGAAATAATCAAATCTCTCCTAAAAATGAAAGTTAAAAAAAATATCTAGGAAAGCAAGTATATCAAATAATTAATATACACTTCCAAAGGGGCAGATTTGTTTGACTAATCATCTAAACTGTTAACAAAAGGCTAAGGGGACAGAGAGACAGAAAGAGAGAAACGGGGGGAAAGAAAGAGAGAAAAAAAGAGAATAGATGAGGACAATTCTATAGATTTAAACAATCTAGATGTCTAAGTGATTCATATAGTTAGCTGGCTGCAAACACCAAAACAGAGAGTTGGTGTAAAGAGTAGCTATTCAAAGTGGCAGAAAGCAGTAAGTGGTCCCAGAAGGATCAGTGTTGGATCCACTCTTTGTTTACAGTTTATTCTGCTGGAATCAAAAACACATTGTCCAAATTGATGTTGACACCAGGGTAAAGACAGGGTTGCCGTTTGGATAAACTCCAGATTTAGTTATCGGGTTGATAGATTAATGAATATAATTAACGGAAGAGAACACAAATAAAGGAATGTAAAGGAGCAAAGAGGTCCTTTGCAGTTGTACAGGGCCCTAGTGAGATGGCACCTGGAGTACTGTGTGCAGTTTTGGTCTCCAAATTTGAGGAAGGATATTCTTGCTATTGAGGGCGTGCAGCGTAGGTTTACTAGGTTAATTCCTGGAATGGCGGGACTATCATATGTTGAAAGACTGGAGCAACTAGGCTTGTATACACTGGAATTTAGAAGGATGAGAGGAGATCTTATCGAAACGTATAAGATTATTAGGGGGTTGGACACGTTAGAGGCAGGAAACATGTTCCCAATGTTGGGGGAGTCCAGAACAAGGGGCCACAGTTTAAGAATAATGGGTAGGCCATTTAGAACTGAGATGAGGAAAAACTTTTTCAGTCAGAGAGTTGTGAATCTGTGGAATTCTCTGCCTCAGAAGGCAGTGGAGGCCAATTCTCTGAATGCATTCAAGAGAGAGCTGGATAGAGCTCTTAAGGATAGCGGAGTCAGGGGGTATGGGGAGAAGGCAGGAACGGGGTACTGATTGAGAATGATCAGCCATGATCACATTGAATGGCGGTGCTGGCTCGAAGGGCCGAATGGCCTCCTCCTGCACCTATTGTCCATTGCCGAGCTGTTCAGAATGCTGGGTTTTTTCAGCACCATCCAAACCAAGAACCACGATCGTTTTATCCCTGGGTCGTGAATGCTTGGAAAAAAATCTAAAAGTAATTAATTGGAAAAGCAATGTACAATGACTAAGAATATTTCCAGTGGCTCGGTAATTCCTTAGAATTAAGCTAATATACTTTGAAAATGAATATGTGAGAAATAAGCAGCATTCTAGAGAATACATTTCAAACAGATGATCTTTCATCAGTGTGTAGAAAAGAACTGCTGATGCTGGTTTATATCGAAGTAGACACAAAATGCTGGAGTAACTCAGTGGGACAGGCGAGAAGGAGAGAAGAAATAGGTGGGGTGATGTTTCGGTTCGAGACCCTTCTTCAGACTGATGTCTTTCATCTTTCATCGGTATATTTGCTTTGTTAACCCTGCTGCAGATGCTGCTTGACCTGCTGAGTATTTCTAATAATTTCTAATAATTTCTACTTAATTTCAAATTTCCAGCAACTGTACTGTTTTGCTTTCAGATTTTGAAATCCACTGGACCAATTCCTGAAAGCCAAAATAATTCTATAGGTAACTTCAATCTTTCTTGCTAAAAAAAATTAAACAGTCAAGGAGGTTTCCTACTGACACCAATCTGTATTTCGGACAATTCAAGCCATTATGATGCAATTTAAAAGAACTTAAAATTTGGTGCAATGTTTAGTTTTGAAAATACTTTTAGTAAGTAGAAAAATGTTAACTGCGGGGTTTTAAAAAAACTTTCCTATCAGTAAAATTATAATATAACTCTTTTTAGTGTAAATACAAAGTGCTGGAGAAAATCAGCCGGTCAGGCAACATCTATGGAAGGTATCGACCTGAAGAGTCGTTTGGTCATTTCCATTCACATATGCTGCCTGATCCGCTGAGTTCCTCCAGCACTTTGCTTTTTCGCTCAGGAATCCAACATCTGCAGTCTCTTATGTCCCCAAAGAACATTAATTAGTTCAGTTCCCATCTCAGATCGCTTACACCAGATTGTCTAAGGAAGTTAATCAGGAATGCCATATTATTATGAGTGCAATTTATAACGAATCTAATACTGTACCCGATTTCAGTTACTTTCTATTTGAAAGTGAAATGAACTTTGCGCCTCAGTTACACTTTGTGGCAAAGGGTTAAATGCTCTAACTGGGAAAGATAAAGATTTCACAAGCTGCATAATCTGAATAAGGTCAGGGTTCCACGTCCACCAGTGCATTTTTTCCAGTGCAAAACATGTTTTTTTTACCTCCTTAATAATTTTATACTCTTTAAAATATTTCCATGAGATGAATAGAAAACTACCAAGGACTGCAACCACAGCTCCCACTGCGGCTCTAAATCATCCCAAGCGAGACTGTCATATGAGGAAAGATTGGGCTTGTATTCACTGGAATTTAGAAGGATGAGAGGGGATCTTATAGAAACGTATAAAATTATAAAAGGACTGGACAAGCTAGATGCAGAAAAAATGTTCCCAATGTTGGGAGAGTCCAGAATCAGGGGCCACAGTCTAAGAATAAAGGGGAGGCCATTTAAAACTGAGATGAGAAAAAACCTTTACACCCAGAGAGTTGTGAATTTGTGGAATTCTCTGCCACAGAAGGCAGTGGAGGTCAATTCGTTGGATGAATTTAAAAGAGAGTTAGATAGAGCTCTAGGGGCTAGCGGAATCAGATATGGGGAGAAAGCAGGCACGGGTTACTGATTGTGGATGATCAGCCATGATCACAATGAATGGCGGTGCTGGCTCAAAGGGCCAAATGGCCTCCTCCTACACATATTTTCTATGTTTCTATGAGCCATCGTTTCATGCTGAGTCCCAACAGTCAAGCAGTGAACACTGCCCACCTCTACATACTACGTCTTCCAACATGTCCACCGCATTACCTTGGTTTAGACTAATCCTTCCAATTTATAAGCAGGGAAGGCATAATACACACCAAAGCAAGTTTAAGAGAGTGTCAGGACCTTCTATGCATGCATTGTGGGAATCCTCATGGGTTTTATTTTGGTTGGGAATAGATAATCTTTTAACATCCTCAGATTATTGGACCTACACAGTGAATGGGGAGTGCTGTAGAGCAGAGGGATCTAGGAGTGCAGGTGCGTAGTTCCTTGAACGTGGAGTCGCAGATAGATAGGGTGGTCAAAAAGGCGTTTGGCACATTGGCCTTCATCAGTCAGAGTATTGAGTATAGAAGTTGGGAATTCATGTTGCAGTTGTATAAGATGTTGGTGCGGCCGGATTGTGTTCAGTATTGTGTACAATTGTGCTATGTTCAGTTCTGAGCACCATGTTATAGGAAAGATGTTGTCAAGCTGGAAAGGGTGCAGAGAAGATTTACAAGGATGTTGTCAGGGCTAGAGGGTCTGAACTATAGGGAGAGGTGGAGTAGGCTAGGCAACATGGACGACTACAAGGGAGAGTCCTACCGACTGCGAAGGGCAGTGAAGGATGCAAAAAGGAGGTACCGGGACAAGATGGAGTCACAGATGGAGCAGCAGGACACCAGGCGCCTTTGGCAGGGGCTACGGCCTATAACTAGCTGGTCAGCACCCCCTCAATCGGAAGTGCCGGCTCCTCCTTAGCTGATGACCTGAACTCTTTTTATGCACGGTTTGAGACGGGTAACACCACCAGCTTGCCGTCTAAAAACAGCACCGAAGGGGCGCTGGCTAGCGAGGCTGGAGGGGGATCCACCGCCGGGGATGTGCACACATTCTCGGTGTCCGAGCATGAGGTGAGGTGGGCTCTCACGCGTGTGAACACGAGGAAAGCTGGAGGCCCAGATGGTATATCTGGGCGAGTACTAAAGTCTTGTGCTACTCAGCTTGCTCCAGTGCTCACCACAATATTCAACCTCTCCTTGGCAAAGTCCGTGGTCCCTGCATGCTTCAAAAGATCCATCATTGTACCGGTGCCAAAGAATGCCTCTCCAGCGTGTTTAAATGACTACCGACCGGTGGCCCTCACCTCGGTTGTCATGAAATGCTTTGAGAGGCTAGTCAAGAAGCACATCTGCGCCCTCATTCCTCGCAACATGGACCCACTACAGTTCGCATACCATCCGAACAGGTCCACGGATGATGCCGTCTCCCAGGTTCTACACACCGCTCTCTCTCATCTGGACAGCCAGGGGGGCTATGTGAGGATGCTGTTCATTGACTTTAGTTCAGCATTCAACACAATAGTCCCCAGCAGACTGGTTGAGAAGCTGCTGGAACTGGGGCTTAGCACCCCTCTGTGTGCCTGGGTCCTGGACTTTCTCACTGCCAGGCCCCAAGTGGTCAGGATGGGGGAACACACATCTAGCTCCCTCACCCTGAACATAGGATCCCCCCAGGGCTGCGTCCTTAGCCCCCTACTGTACTCCCTGTACACACATGACTGTGGGGCCAGGTTCAGCTCAAACTCCATCATCAAGTTTGCTGATGACACTGTGGTGGTGGGCCGGATCTCCAACAACGAGGAGAAGGCCTACCGGGAGGAGGTGACTGATCTGGCACTCTGGTGTCAGGACAATAGCCTCCTCTTGAATGTCACTAAAACAAAGGAGCTGATTGTGGACTTCAGATGGGCTAAACATCCAAGGACGTACACGCCACTGGAGATAAATGGGTCTATTGTGGATAGGGTGAGCAGTTTTAAATACTTGGGAGTCCGCATCGCAGAGGATCTGACGTGGGCAACGCACATTGCCGCACTGGTGGGTAAGGCTAAGCAGCGCCTTTACCACCTTAGACAACTGAGGAAATTCAGAGTGTCTCTGAGGATCCTTCATTGCTTCTACTCTGGGGCTGTAGAGAGCATCCTGTCCGGCAACATTACAGTCTGGTTTGGGAACAGCTCTGCCCAGGACAGGATGGCCCTGCAGAGAGTAGTGCGTTCGGCAGAACGCACCATGGGAACTACACTCGTCCCCCTGCAGGACCTATACATCAGGAGGTGCAGATCCAGAGCAAGCAAGATCATGAGGGACCCCTGCCACCCCAGTAACGGACTGTTCCAGATGCTACGATCAGGCAAACGCCTCCGCTGTCACGCTGTGAAAACGGAGAGGATGAGACGGAGCTTCTTCCCACAGGCCATCAGGACTGTCAACTTTTATAACCCCAGACTAAATTTTTGTCGACACTAATAGTAACTTATTAACTTTATTTATATGCTGTAACTGTAATTCTTTTTGTGCACAACCCGCAGGCATTGCCACTTTCATTTCACTGCACATCGTGTATGTGTATGTGACAAATAAATTTGACTTGACTTGACTATTCCTTGGAGTGCAGGAGGATGAGAAGTAATCTTATTGAGGTGTATAAAATCATGCGAGGAAGATCAGGTTGATGCACAGAGTCTCTTGCCCAGAGTAGGTGAATCGAGGACCAGAGGACAAATTTAAGGTGAAGGTTAAAAGATTTAATAGGAATCTAAGGGGTAACTTTTTCACACATAGGGTGGTGGATGTATGGAACAAGCTGCAAGAGGAGGTAGTTGAGGCTGGGTCTATCCCAACATTTAAGAAACAGCTAGGCAGATACATTGATAGGACAGGTTTGGAGGGATATGGACCAGACGCGAGCAGGTGGGACAAGTGTAGCTGGGACATGTTGGCTGGTGTGGGCGAGATGGGCCGAAGGGCCTGTTTCCGCACCACTTCTTTTGTGTCCATCATCTATGTTTCAAATGTTACATCACTGTCATCGTCCGTCCTGAAAAGGGCGCAAGCGTCCGGCGACAATCAGTGGGAGCCATCACTTGTACAATAGATGATGGTGGTAGCAGAATTAGCTCAGGACACTTCTAGTTTCCAGCCCCGCAATGTGGCCGTTTCCACACTGTATCACTCTATGACTATGAGAACTGAGATGAGGAAGAACTTTTTCAGTGAGAGAGTTGTGAATCTGTGGAATTCTCTGCCTCAGAAGGCAGTGGAGGCCAATTCTCTGAATGCATTCAAGAGAGAGCTAGATAGAGCGGAGTCAGTGGGTATGGGGAGAAAGCAGGAACGGGGTACTGATTGAGAATGATCAGCCATGATCACATTGAATGGCGGTGCTGGTTCGAAGGGCCGAATGGCCTCCTCCTGCACCTATTGTCTATGACTCTAAGTTGGATAATATAGAACTAATGGGAATGGATGAACGATGGTCGGCATGGACTCCTGTTTTCATGCTGTATCTCTAAACTAAACTAGACTAAACTAAAACCGTCACAGTGGTAAACAACTTATGGGGAATTGAAGTAACTGTATGCTGATAAAGCCGGGAATGAAAGTTTAGGGTGGTTGATGAAATGCCAGTTAGGCACGCCGTATTATCCTGGACGACAGAGACAAATATGCCGGGGTAAACACAGCGGGACAGTCAGCATCTCTGGAGGGAAGGAATGGGTTTGGAGAATGAAAGGGATCTGATGCCCACGAAAGGGCCGAACTATTAAAAAAAATTAGCTGACGCGTTGCCCGGGGTCATCGCCGTGACCGTAATCGTGCGTGCGTGCGATCGACCTGCCGCGTCTCCATGGCAACCGGGGGCGCGGACCCAAACTTCCTGTTGATTGGCGGCCGGAGGCGCGGCGTCACAGGTGGTGGGGGAGGGGCGGGGCGGGGCGGGGCGGGGCAGCGAAGGAGGCGCGAGCCGAGCCGAACCGTTAGTTGGGTCTCGCGCTGCTGCTCTGAGTCAGCGTTGTCGCTGTGAACGCGCAGCGCGCAACCGAGAGCCTGCAGGGCCGCTGCCGGGAAAGAGAAAGAAAGACTGCCGTCTAAAAAGACGTGCGGCGCTGCAGTCGGCGCCATGGCGGCATCCAGCGGGCCTTGAACACTCCTTTCACCAACCACCTCATCCCCGGAGCCCGTTTGTTAGGTGCAGCTGGCGGCGATGCTTCGGTGCCATCGCCGGTTCCTTTCTGGGGCCACTCCGCGACGCGCTGCCCGGCTGCCTTAAAGGGCTGCGCCTCGCTCGGTAAGTGCACCCACCCCCTGCCTCTAGCCGGCTACAGGCAGAACTGAGGCGGGGGCAGTGACCCACCGTCCTGCTTGCTGCTGGCAGCGGCTTGTATTTGCCAGATCTGCTCCCAGCCAGGAGCAGGAGGGCGCAGGTGCTGTTTGTTCCCATTCTGAAATAAAGAAGAGACTTAGTGCTTCTTTTCATTTTCTTGTCTCAGCAGGTGGAAACATCTGAAGTATTTGCAGTTTCTTCAGGAGAATCTAACTAATTCAACCATTAGAAGATAGTCACGAAATTCAGCCATCATGGCTTCAGATGAACACGACGTACCTGGTAATTAAAGGTCTTCTGCTTTCGGTTTAAAGACAATTTAAAATTTCTCCTAGTATGATATGGTTGCCATCGCGGATTATTTTTTAAATTTAAAGCTGGGTATTGTTTTCTAATGCAATGTAATTTCCAATATGTGGTTGTTTTCAAAAATGCGACTTTGTTTGTGCAGCAAAGCATGTCCTTATTAATCGATAGTGCATGTAATCTGGGAACATTGCCATCATAACTGGCACGTAAATGAAATTAAATCTCGACTTCGTGTACATTGCAGCAATCGACCATCCCTCGGGCTTACTAGGAAAGATGACCTTGCCGATCGGTCTACATCGCAGGGCATTCAGTTACGACGATGCCTTGGAAGATTTCTCGCCAATGACTCCTCCACCTTCTGATATGGGAAGCAGTATTTTGTGGAACCAACCCGTTATCACTGAGCGGAAGTACCTACAATTGTCTATGGTACATCTATTTATATTTTGTTTACATTTACAACGGTCCAATTTGTATCTGATTCTATAAAATAATAAGTTTGCAATTAATAGTTTTGCACAAATGGAGAGCGGGTAAGGAATTGTGAAGATCTTTTAAACAAATAATTACTTTCGCTTTTAGTTTTTCATTTAATACCCGGTGTGAATTTGCGTTGGTTTCTGCCGACGTTTTGGTGGTGTCAGCTGATGCCAATGTTATCCAGTGGCTTGGACTCAAGTTGGAATTTTGGTCGTGATTGGCGGCACGGTGGCGCAACGGTAGATTTGCTGCTTTACAGCGAATGCAGCGCCGGAGACTCAGGTTCGATCCTGACTACGGGTGCTGTACTGTAAGGAGCTTGTACGTTCTCCCCGTGACCTGCGTGGGTTTTCTCCGAGATCTTCGGTTTCCTCCCACACTCCATAGACGTACAACAGGTATGTAGGTTAATTGACTGGGTAAATGTAAAAATTATCCCTAGTGTGTGTAGGATAGTGTTAATGTGCGGGGATCGCTGGGCGGCGCGGAACTTGGTGGGCCGAAAAGGCCTGTTTCCGCGCTGTATCTGAAATATGGAAGAAAAAAAAATATGAATTACAATGTGATACACGATTTATTTAAAATTACTTTATAACATCACAACAGTGAATTTTGAAACTATTCATAATGAAACTAGATTGACTTCTCCAAAATGTTGTCCAATTTTACTGTACTTTCCAATCACATTTTATTATTGGTATTGATTACGGTATGTGGTTGCTTAGAATTCATAGTCCTCTCCATTATGGCTGGATTAGTGATATTGCCAATTGCAGCTGATTATGTAATATGTAATTCTGCTTATCTAGTAGTAAGGTTATTAATTTCCTGGAACCCTTAAATACTGTTGTGTGGGCAAGGAGACATGGTGTCTCTTGAGGTTAACAGTAGAACTGTAATTTCCCAACCCATGGCATGTGACCCTCTTGTGTACTATAAATAAAGCCTATAAGTAGGCCCTATTCATAATATTGAATTAGTTTTGTTGTAAAGTCACCAATAAATAAAAATAAATAGGGCAGAAAAAAACATACAGGGTACTGTGGTTGTCCTGGCACTAGAACTGCTATAATTCCCCAGGGTTGCCCCAACTCCATAATGTTGTGACTAGAGATTTCATAAAGTGGTATAGTATATTTTACCATGTGTGAACAAAAGGGACCTTTTCTGTAGATCACAGCTTCTGCTTTTATTTCTGGCATTTGTTCCAACTGCCTTCCCAGCAAAACCCCCTTGTCTGTGTCCTCTTATTACTTTGTAGGGAAGAAAATTACAGATGCTGGTTTATATCGAAGGTAAACACAAAATGCTGGAGCAACTCAGCGGGTCAGGCATCTCAGGAGATGCTGCCTGACCCGCTGAGTTACTCCAGCATTTTGTGTCTACCTCCTCTTATTACTTGCCATGCTTTGTACAGCCTCTACCCTTTTCAGCTTTCTTCTTCCCCTACAGTCAGCCTGAAGGAACGGCTTTGACCCAAAATGTCACCTTTTCATGTTCTCCAGATATGCTGCCTGAACTGCATCCGCAGTTCTTTCCATATATATTTACAGTTAAATATTGATTTCACAGCATTATTACTTTAGTGGTCTTCAAGAGATCCACAATGTTTTACTTTCCTTCAGAATTGTGCAATGGTTAGAACACTAACGGAGATCTAACTTGACTCGTCTTAGAGCAATTCCATCAATCCCATTTTTCTGTTGTTGCCCTTGAGCTGTGAAAATTATAGCTTAAGATATAATGGCCTTGAAAGATAGATATTAATTAGCTTAGAAGTAGAAAAACCTTATTTTGCTTATTTGCTTAGCCTATCTGTTAACAGGTTGCAAATAACTTGGTTATTTTACATTAACTTTAATTCCAAGGTACAGAAAGCAGTTGAGTGAATTAATTTAATTAGCTAAGTAGCTGGAAAAACAATGCATTGTATAATGAATGTTACAAAATAGATGAACAAACGTATACCATTGAGATACAGTTTGAAAATATGCTAACAAGTAACATGATTTAAATGTTGCAAAATATTTCAAAAATACCCGTGCCCGCAGACTTTTTGATCTTGATTTGATCTGCAATTAAGTCATGTTACTTTCTCACAGAAATCCAGTTCTCCGTACCAAATCTTTCCTATAGCTTGATGCTCTTTGCTGTTCTATCTTCTCTCTAAGGGTAGTGAATGACTAGATATCTCCACCCATAATGGTAGAGGTGGCCAGATTATTATTTATCGTTAAGGCAGAAAATATAAATATTTGGAAGACTAAAGAATTGAGAGTTATGGGGAAGCAACACAGAAGAGGTGTTGAGGCTAGCATAGATCAGCCAAGATCATTGTGAATGGCAGGGCTGGTTTCAAAAGGCTGAGTGGCCTACTCCTGCACCTGTTTTCTTGTGTTGGTGTCAGCACTGACTTCTAGTGGCAGTGATGTCATCAATTAACTTGCATCAATGTAATCTTGCAGTAAACAAACCAGAAAGAAAAAGAAGCATCTTTTACTTTTTATAGATATTGTAGAGAATAGAATAAATATTTGAAAATACACGAGTAAATTAAAAGCTGAAATATTGTAAACTTGTCTTCTCTGGTATGTACTCTGATTATTAGCATAGAGTGCTGATAGGCTCTGTTTTTCATTACAATTTCTGGGCTACTTTGTGTACCTTAAAATAAATATTTTATTTGTACATTGTGTTTTATTGTAGGTAGAAGATGGAGAAAATGGTGTCCCATCTTCATTAGTTGTTCCTTCATCAGGTCAAGACCTAAACAAAGTCCATGTGGTGAAAGTCAAAGCAACATCTGTCATTATGAAGTCACTTATGACACGTAAGGCATTTTAAATTGTTGCTCTGATTTTAAACTTTCATTTCTCAGTAATATCTTAAGGAATCTACTTTATGGGATACTGCTTCTGCCAATTTGATAGTCTTTAAGTATTCACTATTAATCCTAAGTTCCTTTCCAAACAGTTATGCAGCCCTGAGGTATGACCATTATTGCATTAATCATTGACCTAATCAGGTCTGGATCAAAGTGCCCGCCAACCATACATTAGCTTCTTGTTCTTGCACTCTAGGATAGCATTATATTCTCTAGTTGATTTGTATTTTGTGGATTTCTGTGCACACAACACCTAATTATGTAATTTTAATAACATCTAATAATTTTCCTGTTTTTGGGTTCTGAGGTAATTCCATCTTTTTTTAAGCATCTTCCATTCCCTGTTTCAACATTTACACAACCTGATTTCAACGCTTTGTCCTTTATTGCCTCTGATTTACTTACTTGCTCCGATAACTTGTCATCTATCAACTTTACTGATTCTTGTACAAGAACATTATTTTAAAAAAATTGAAACATTGTGACATTTGATAATAACATCTAATTTCTGTCTCAACTGCCTTTTGATTTTGGGGGTTTTCTAAAACTTCACTCTTTATTTTTAATCTGAGTAATAATACTTAACTCATTTACCTTTCAAGATCCATTTTAATTTAAATTAAGTGTAATTTTTGCTCTCTATGTTGCCATCTTTTGTTGTCATTTGTATCCTGGGTCTGTTTTGAAAACAGTCCCAGTGGATACTTTATCTAAACGAATGCTTTTTAATAATTGAAAATCATTGGATATTTTTGAATTAAATGGTTTTATTATATTGAAAAGGGAATGTGTGTTAAGTATCGGCTCTTATACTAATAGTTGTTCTGCAGTATACCCTGATCAGTATTGATTTTGTTGGATGGTTGGTAAAGTATTAACATTTTCAATTTGTTTAATTTTACTTTTTAATTACCAGAGCAGACGCAGGAAAGTATACATCGATTTGAGAAGCAGGCAGGCCTGACAGATGCTGGTTACCAACCACACAAAGGCCTAGTTGCAGAAGAGGCCAGTTATCACCGTGTAGGGGAGGCATTACAGGTAAACATTGAGCACTTTTTATCACATAAATCAAATGAACTACATCCAGTTCAGCTCTAGCAACATATGATCTGATTAAACCCCTGGTGTTAAGTTTCCATATTAAAAGATGATGAGTCTTCTAGTACTTTTGCTTTTGAGAGGTTGAGTTTGTTATTCTCAGTTAAAATAGGACTGGATATGGACAGCTAACAGAATACTGTTCATCTCAATATTGTGAGTTGAATTTGGAACTCAAGTTAAAAGCAGAAAGCTCTGAGATTAAATGAAATTAGCTACAAAATGAAATTATTGTCAGAGTTGGTCTTGGTCAGTGGTGTGTTGTCACCAGATGGTTTTTTGTTATCCTACTTATTTTTGCCTAAATACCATGTGATAGACTATTAAGCATACGTGAATCTCTAAATAACCCTTCCAAATTTGGTGGAACGTTTCCGCTTTGTTATTTCATTTCCGCCATTCCAATTTCGCCTCACATTTTTCTGCAAAACAGTCGGTAATTGCAATTTGTCAATTCGGCTGCTAGAAGTCGCTAGAGGTTCTGCGATAAAAATCCCCCCGCCCTGGAAGTCTCCCTGAAAATCTGACACCTAGGCTGGGCAAGGCAGCCAATCTCAACCTCATTGGGATTTCCATGGCCAATCGGTGGGTTAAACTTGCAACCTGTGGCTGGGGCTCTGGAACTCCAGCCCAGCTGGAGCCAGCACATCTATCCCCATAGCCGACTTCCTTGGCCAGCTGGATAAACCAGCAAAGCTCTGGAACCAAGAGTGCCAGAAAATCAGTGGTGGAACTATAATGAGTAAATATTAAAATTTAAGTGCAAGATGATATAACTATATTAATTAATCAATCAAGGCGGGGTTAAAATATAAAACACAGCAGAAAAGCCAAATACCACCTTTTTGGGCTTATCAATTAATGTGTGAATTTAATTCAACAAGTACTTCCGTATGCTTAGTCAAGTTGCATATATCAACTCTTTCTTCATAACTTAGTCATACATTTTATGACCATTGTTCTTTTATTCAATACCAAGAGAATCGGGATGTGTACGGGTAAAGCAAAATAGAAACCAAAACAAAACATTTTTTTCTGTATTGCAAAAAGTATCTCTGTTCAATAACCTTTCTATAAATGGCAGAATATACTCATGATACGCCTGACATTGTACATGTAGTCCAAGAACTACAGACTGTTAGAAATAATAGTCGTTTTTCACACATGAATGTAGCGCAGTATGTGCATTTGGCGTGCATACTTTTTTTTGCTGAAAAGTTGCATTACGTGCCATGTTATGAATTTTGATGTAAAATTCTGAATTTTGGACATCAAAATTATGAATTTGTAAAATCAAATGTTGGGAGGTCTGCTAAATTAAACCTTAAGTATTGTACAATTTTGATTTTATTGCCTAAAAAAGGATATATTTTGCCATGAAGCGAGTGTAATAGTTCAGTAGACCGATCCCGATGATTCCAGACCTGTTGTATCAGGAGAAATGTGGTTGACAAGACCTGTATTCACTCCAGAGGACTGAGATTTAATTTGAAATGAATACAATTTTTACAAAGTTTATTAGCCTCAATATATTTCAAAAGTAGATAAATCTCTAGACACAAGGCTTCAAGGGATATGGAGAGAGAGTAGAAAATTATATTATGATGAAGGATAATTTTGACAGAATAGGCTTGAAGGGCCAAATGGGCAACTTCTATGTTCTTTTCAGTATTTTGCATTTTTCAGCTGGGTTGAAGGCTAATAATCTAAAATGGGAACATTATCTGCTTCTGTCTTTTTACCATCATAACCTTGTAATTCATTCCTTTTGCTATTTTCATTTAACTTGGGGCAGGCATTAAAGTTTTCTGTGCTTTGCAAACTAACCAGTTTGTGAGATTACATCTCTGCATTGGCTCCTCATGATTATTTGTTTTTGTCACTTGTGATTCTTTTGGAAATCTAAACAGAAATTCAAAGCACAGAGTGTGGATCTAAGTAAAGAAGATAAGCAGATATCCTCCACTCAATCGACTCCTTGCGGATCACCACAGTCCTCACCAATGCCAAGTCGCAGGTATAGAAAAGTAGTTGTAGAAAATGGGATAGAATATCTGTTCATTCAGTTACCATAAAATCACTACATTGTCAAACACTTAAAAAAACCCAGTATGAAACGAAAGAGACTGTTTAGACTTTGAATTACTCTACAGTGATGATCAATAGCGCAAGACATTGCCCATTCTTAGTATAGGTGAAATTATTAAAGTTATTAACAGCGATGAAAGATTTTGGTTGGGATAAACAGTGTCATTTAATTTACATACAACAGTTAGATATATAGCCACCATGAGTCACTATTCTTTAGGACAACGATGAATCATAATATTTTTTCATGTTAATTTTAATGGTGACTTAATGACTGAGGTTAAAAATAAATTGTAGATGATTTAACTTATTTTTTTCATCATAATGCACTACATCCTTTAGCTTGAAATTGTGACAAATGTATGGAATATATATTTAAGTTAATGTCCCTGGATAGGATTACTATAAAAACCTTGTACTGTATAATAAAATTTCTAGGCCATGGAATCTTGTTAAGATGTGTATTTGGACATTTTATGTAAAATCATCACATTTTGTAAAGTACATTTATGCAGGGGGAATGCTGATTACTCCAGACGTGGTAAAACACGTTTTACAGTCTTGTGTAAAGTTTTACTATGGAGAGTGCAAGCCTTTAATACTAAAATAGATTTATACAGAAGCTTGAAGACTGGTTTGGTATTATTTTGAATGAGTCAATTTAGGCTTTATTTGTCATTTTTGTCAATTAGTCATTTATTTGAATTAATCATGAATTGTACAAGAGAGGCGGAAATATTTTTATTGCTTTTCTGGTGATGGTTTCAGGTCTTTCTTTGGCCAGGGGGCATCTTCTGATTTGGCCGGTAGAGGTACGGAAGGAGAATCCACCACATTAGTTAGTGAAACAACTGCCACTGAGAAATGGAATCCGTTTATGCGTTCACATACTTACAGAGCAATCGAATCAGGTAGGAAAAATAACAAAATCTGCTAGTTAAGCGCTGATTAAATCCACGTATTGAGTGTACTTCAGTTGGTCGCACGCTTGCTTTTGAATCGGAAAATGATGGTTTTATAACCAATTACAGATACAAACAGATTCATTATTGGTGGCTGTGCACACGGACACAGCGGCTGCTGTGAAATGTGAAATCAAAGGTGTTAACGTCTGTTCTACACCTCTAAAATACGACCAGGACACTTTATTGATCATCTACTTCTACAAAAAAGACGACAAAAGCTGCATTTCCTGGATGATAACTGAGGAAGACCTTTGGAACCTCGGCGATAAAAAAGACCAGGCACTCAAGCTGCAGCACCACCTAAGATGGCGGCGCGCACAGACGCAGCGGCTCCGCTGGGTCCTAAGAACCTCTGATCACAAAGGAGACCAGAACCTCAAGCTGTAGCACGGCCTGCTACAGTCACCAGAGAGAGGTGCGAAAGGAAGCAGAACCGCGGTAAGCGGCGGAGATCCGCGCTAGGTTAAGGGCTTACCCGCATAGACCAGCTCTTCCATCCATCATGCCCTCGGACGTCCACTCGCTGGACAACAAACTAGACCACATACAGCTCCAGCTGCACATGCCACGAGAGATGAGGGACTGCTGCATCTTCCGTCTCACAGAAACGTAGCTACATGACAAAAACCCCGACACGGCCATCCAGTTAGCGGTGCTAACACCACTCTGTGCAGACAGGAATGCCGTGTCCTTTGGTATGACCTGTGGAGGGAGTCTTTGTGTGTTCATCAATAACAACTGATGTGTGAACTGTTCTAAAATCAAGACCCACTGTTCACCACTGGTGGCGTTCTTGATGGTTAAATGCCGTCCATTCGCTGTAAGGCAGCAACTCTACCGCTGCGCCACCGTGCCGTTGTTGTGGCTGTTAATATCTCTCCCAGCACCAATTCCAAGGAGGCACTGTGGGAGCTTTATAGAGCTATCAATAATCTACAGACTACTCATCCTGATGGGTTCTTTGTGATTGATGGGGATTTTAACCATGCCAGCCTAAAAACAGTATTACCCAAATTCTACCAATACATCAACTTTGCAACCAGAGGGGAGAACAAACTAGATCTGGTTTACTCAAACATTCAGGAAGCATATAAGGCTCCCCCCCCCCCCCCCCACCTTGGATACTCAGACCACATCATCATCATGCTCACCCCCTCATACAAACCGCTACGTACAGGTATGTAGGTTAATTGGCTGGGTAAATGTAAAAAAAAATTGTCCCTAGTGGGTGTAGGATAATGTTAATGTACGGGGATCACTGGGCGGGATCACTGGGCGGCACGGACTTGGAGGGCCGAAAAGGCCTGTTTCCGGCTGTATGTATATGATATGATATGGTAAACGGACAGAAGTAACACATAGACAGATCAGAGTAAGGCCAGCAGGATCTACTACAGCACTAGAAGACTGTTTTCAAACACAGACTGGTACATATTCAAGGAAGCAGCCACATAAGACACCCACACTAATATTGGAGAAATATGCTGTCTCTGACCAGCTACATCAATAAATGCATAGAGGAAGTCACTGTTATTAAGAACATCACCATGCGATCCAACCAGAAGCCATGGATGATGGTGGCGGTCTGTACGCAGCTGAAGACCCAGGACGCTGCCTTCAGAACAGGGGATAAGGCAGCTCTCAGGTCTGCAAGATCCGAGCTGTCCCGGTTAATCAAGAGAGCAAAGCGGGCCAACACGCAGAAAATCCATGGCCACCAGACGTATGTGGCATGGTATTCGGTCCATCATGGACTATAAAGGAGCATCACATTCCAACAACACAATGCCTCCCTTCCGGCCAAGCTAAATGACTTTTATGCACGCTTAACACCATGCCTGGGAGCAGATAATAATCCTGGATTCAGCTGACGTGTGGAGAGCCCGAACCAGGGTCGACCCACAGAAACCCCCAGGACCAGACAGCATACCTGGTTGTGTGCTCAAGGAATGTGCTAACCAGCTGGCAGAAGTCCTCACAGACATTTCCAACGTCTCCCTGACCTAGGCTACCGTCCCCACGCCACCATCGTCCCGATGTCAAAGTCATCTTGTCTCCTGCCTCAATGACTTCCGTTCCATGGCACTGACTCCCCATTGTGAGGAAGTGCTTTGAACGGATAGTCATGGAACACATCAAGTATAGCCTCCCCACCTCACTAGACCCCCACCAGTTCGAATACCACCCTAACTGCTCCACAGAAGACACCATCTCTTCCACCCTCCACGCAGTCCTCTCCCACAGACACCAAAAAAAAACCCATGCTAGAATGCTATTTATTGACTTCAGCTCGGCATTCAACACAATCTCCCTCAGAGGCTGGCGGGGAAGCTCTCCCTGCTCGGCCTCAATACCCCCCTCTGCAACTGGATCCTGGACTTCTTAACACATCGACCACAGTCAGTATGTGTTGGCAGCCTCAAACACCACTATCATGAACACCGGCGCCCCCAAGGCTGTGTGCTTAGTCCACTATTATTCGCACTACTTACCCACGGCTGTGCTGCCAAACACACCACCAACCAAATAATCAAATTCGCAGATGACACTACAGTGGTGGGCCTCAGCAGAGACAACAATGAGACTGCCTACACAGAGGAAGTGGCGCAGCTTGTGAACTGGTGTGAAGACAACAATCTGTCTCTGAACATCACCAACACCAAAGAAATGATTGTAGACTTCAGGAGGCTGCCCACCCCACGCACATCATTGGCCCCATCGTGCAGAGGGTGAGCAACATCAAATTCCTAGGGGTCCACCTCGCTGTTGACCTCTCCTGGTCTCTCAACACTACACACCTGGCTGGGAGGGCTCAACACTAGCACCTTCCATCAATATCCTTGCACCTCAGCCCCATGAGGAACGACATTTCGTTCAAATGTATACTTGTATGTTCGAATGACAAATAAAATTATTATTATTAAATTTCAGCTGAATTTGTTCTGTGCTATGCTTTCAGATGATGGAGGCAATCTCTCACTATAGAGAGTGGTGAGTCTGTGGAATTTTCTACCACAGAAGGTAGTTGAGGCCAGTTCATTGGCTATATTTAAGAGGGAGTTAGATGTGGCCCTTGTGGCTAAAGGGATCAGAGGGTATGGAGAGAAGGCAGGTACAGGTTACTGAGCTGGATGATCAGCCATGATCATATTGAATGGCGGTGCAGGTTCGAAGGGCCGAATGGCCTACTCCTGCACCTATTTTCTATGTTTCTATACTGAAGAAGTATGCAGACATACTCGGAATTGCCAGGGCAGAGAGGGCTACAGACCATGCTGATAAATGGAATTTGAGTAGATGGGGTTAATATTGATGGTCAATGTAGACATGGTGGATCGATTGGCCCATTTCTGTGTTTTGACTATGTTCTTGCACTTCCTGTCTTGAAGAAAAAATGGACATGAAAATCAAAATGGTCTTAACAATACTGAGGAGTCTTAAAACTACATTTCCTTTAACAGTATAATATGTTAGTTCAAGTCGATTAAATATTATTTTGAGCTTCCATAACACTTGAAAATTCCAATGATTCACTATCTGGATAAAAATATTTTTTTCTCATGTCAATTCTAAATGACTGACCACCCTTTGAAGTTATGACCTATGATTATAGATTCTCATTCAGGGAAAACATTAAGCACTGTACGAGTTTTGTTTCTTTCAGTGAGATAACATCTCGTGCTTCTGAAAGCTTTTAGAGAATATTGGGCCAATCTACTTATCGTTTCCTCATAGGATAGCCCTATCACAAGGTGCCACTTCACCAGTCCCCTATCCAAAATAGTCAGCATTGGCGATCAGGATTGAACACAGTTGCCAAAGGTCTGAGGCAGCAACCAAAGAGTAGGGGGAAAGACTATTGTCTTAATTGCTAACAATTTTTTTAGACTTCAGTTGATAAAATTCATTAATAAATTGTCACCATTCAATGCTAACAAATGTCTTACTTTTCTACAGGTAGTTTTGCCATTCAGAAATATAAAGGCATGCAAAAACCCTCGCCAATGGACATCATGCGTACTCAGGGGACTGTTGCAAAAATCGCAGAAGGTCATGCAAACTTGAATGCACCCAAAATGGAGCTAACTATTCCAGACAGGCAAAAACGGCCAGTTCGTTGTCATCATATAGAGCCCAGAGATTTAAATGCTTTTGCTCCAACAGGATTTTAAAATGAACTGTAGTTAAGGAGAACCAAATCTGTGTGCCCTCTACTCAAATGAATTATGACCTGAACTTGCTGCTCATCTAATGAAATTTCATTTTGTCGTATCTGACTACACCTACACAGAAATTTTATTTTTAAACTGGGAAGAGTGAGTGAGATCTGGAAAAAAAAAACGAATTTCAATTCTGTTGTGGAATTAAAATCTTAAGAACTTGAAACCCACAAATGCTTATTTGCACCTACAAGGTTGTATTGAAAAGTTCTCTATTATGTCCAGTTCCCGTCAAAAAGCCCCCAAGTTAATGGACTAAAAGAGCCTGACTTTTGAAGTGCAATACATTGATGTTTTTGCTATCCTAATTTACCAGCTTGATTTAAAAAGAGTAAAGAGAGACTAATAGGATAAAAGTGTTACTCGTAAGTTGTCTGTGCTTGTCTGTATCTAATGTTAAATAAACATGAACATAATTTTGTGACTTAATGATAGTATTTTTTCTATTTTCTTTCTGAATCAGTAATTTTGTATTTATTAATTATATTTATAAAGGATGTTAAAATGATTACTGACCAATGTGTACCATGGTCTGTTTTTTTTAAGGTCTTCTTAAGCATTTTAAAATAGAACTATACAACTTAGTACAAGTCTTGAATGCAATTTGTTTTTAAGTAATGTTTTTGAGCTATGAAAATTTGTACTACAAACTAATTGTTTTCAGTGTCCTGATTTTTAACAAAAAGTTCCTTGAACATTATGTAATCAAACCATATTTTTCATGTAACTCCTTAGTGGTTAATCACAGAATCTGCCATTAACTTGACATGATCTTTTAATAAGATTAGTTGGTACCAAGAAATAAATGATTATTAAACAATAGGAACCTCTAAAACAATCATAAAAGATAAATTGTATTAACTAGTCTCTTGGAATAAGTGGACTGCCATCAGTATTAAAATGAACTATGCCTTTGTATTGTATCATACTTGTTTCTTTATCGATGTAGCTTTTGGTCAGGAGGAGTTTGTGTTCACAACAGCCTATGGTCTACATGAAAAGAATCACATCTCCCAGGCATGACAGCAAATTCCAATAGCTGTAAATGTTTGGACACAAGCAAATGTGTTTCAGTAATGCTAACCATCATTCCCATCTTTAGCAAAGATTAGATCGAAGGTATGGCCTTTGATCAATCTCCATTCTGCCATTTGATCATGATGTTCTACCTTTCGGTCATAACTCCCAAGACTGAGGTGCTCTTCCTCAACGGCTGAGGTTCACATGCTACTCACTGACATTTTAGTTTTATGGCCTTATTTACTAACCATATTTCCAATTTTCACAAACAATAGTTGCCTAAAATGAAGAATTATATTTTAGAGTCAGAAGAATGTGTGACTGCTGTTTGAATTGGATTCTCCTACAGATAGAGGTTTGTTTACCTGTTGTTTGGTGCATTCCTGGAACATAGCCTTTTCATTGTCAGATTTACAAAGCTTCCTTCCCACATCCTCCATTCCACTGTAAACCAATGCATCTCTGGATCCAGCCTTTATATGTCCCATAATCATTACTTTTTGCCTTTTGCTATAACCCTTTAGTTATTTAATTAGTTTGCTTTAATCCTCATTCATCTCCTACCTTCATCTCCAGGTCGGCTGCAATTATCAGACCTTTCACCTGGCACCGTTATGTATTTATTGTTTAGTTTGTTCTGGTATCTATTCTACAATAAATGTACACTTTGCACCTCTTTGCAACTTAAAATGTCTACATTTTCCTAATTCTCATACCTCAAAACATTAATTCTGTCTCAGTGCATGGATACTGCTTGACCTGAATATTTCCAATATTTTTGTTTTTAATACAGATTTTCAATATCAATTGTTTTTTCTGCAAAAATGGTTCAACGACTTCAGGTAAGGGGATAGTTGTGTAGGAAAATAACTGCCAAAAATGAAGAATTATATTTTACTGAGTCAGAAGAATGTATGACTGCTGTTTGAATTGCATTCTCCTATTTTTTCTGCAAAAATGGTTCATCGACTTCAGGTAAGGGGATAGTTGTGTAGGAAAATAACTGCAGATCCTGGTACAAAAGAAAGGTATCACAAACCTACTCCCTCCCACAGCTACATTTCTTCCCACCCTGTCTCCAGTAAAGTCTATCCCCTACTCATAATTCCTCTGTCTCTGTCTCTATCTGCGCCCAGGATGAGGTGTTTCAGACTAGGGCATCAGAGATGTCCTCATTCCTTAGGAAACGGGGCTTCCCCTCTTCCATTATAGATGAGGCTCTCACTAGGGCCTCTGTATCCCACAGCTCCGCTCTTGCTCCCCCTCTCCCCTTTCGTAACAAGGATAGAGTCCCCCTTGTCCTTACCTTCCACCCCATCAGCCAGCGTATACAACAAATTAGCCTCCAACATTTCCGTCATCTCCAACGGGGTCCCACTGGCCACATCTTCCCATGTCCTCCCCTTTCTGCTTTCCGCAGAGAACATTCCCTCCGTAACTCCCTGGTCCATTCGTCCCTTCCCACCCAAACCAACCCTCCCCAGGTACTTTCCCCTGCAACCGCAGGAGATGCAACACCTGTCCCTTTACCTCCCCCTCGACTCCATCCAAGGACCGAAAGTCTTTCCAGGTGAGGCAGAGGTTCACCTGCACCTTCTCCAACCTCATCTATTGTATCTGCTGTTCCAGATGTCAACTTCTCTACATTGGGGAGGCCAAATGCAGGCCTGGCGATCATTTCGCTCAACACCTTTGCTCAGTCCTCCTTAACCAACCTGATCTCCGGCTGAGCATTTCTACTCCCCCTCCCAGTCTGACCTTTGTGTCATGGGCCTCCTCCATTGTCATAGTGAGGCCCACAGCAAATTGGAGGACTCATATTTCCCTTGGGCAGCTTACAGCCCAGCAGTATGAACATTGACTTTAACTTTAGATATCTCCTCTTTCCCCTCCTTCCCAGTTCTCCCACTGTCTTCCTGTCTCCAACTACATCCTTTCTTTGTCCCACCCCCTCCCCTGACATCAGTCTGAAGAAGGGTCTCGACCCCAAACGTCACCCGTTCCTTCTCTCCTGAGATGCTGCCTGACCCGCTGAGTTACTCCAGCTTTTTGTGATATCAGGCAAGGGGATGGTTAAATTTTTTAAAATCCAGTAAGTACTGTTTGAGATAGCCTGCCTGGTACCTTGTTAGAAAGGCAGTGTATACCTGCAAGCCTAACGTATCCTTTCATTAATGTAGTGCATCCTTTGTAGCCAATTGGACAAAGTTAGAAGAGGCTATCTCATTTAAGACCTAGTTTGGAGATGTTTTAATCACTAATTTGTGGTAAATTACATTGAGCTATATCAGTGATCATGCTTTCTGTTTAATTGATAATATCTGCCTGACAATTGCCTTTACATAACTAAAACTGTAATTGAGCTGAATTTGGTAAATAAAAATCAGACAGGGCACAAAATCAACATGATGGTCCAAAGTTCAGATAAAAAGCTCCCGCTAGTTGCCCCTCCGTTTCTGGTGCTCCAAACGATACCTGGATGAGTCCCTCAACCAAGAGTTATTCTTCAGTAATACCAAACGAGCATCAGTGACAATCAGACCCAAGGTTCGAATCAATCATCACCCCGAGCAAACAAGCTCACTCTACATTTAATATCTGGATTATTATCTGTAGCATTTCAAGTGATTTGTGAAACTGTCAAAGACCAGTACATGCTACTGACAATGTATAGTCTTCTAAAATACACAATCTTACATTATTAGCAAGTATATTTTATTACATTAAAAAAACAAGAGAAATACATTATTCAGAATTTTGGTAGTGATTTCAATGAATCGTAAAGAAGTTTTTAATTTGGTTAGGATCAGCTAACACAAAAATATTATAGTGCAATGTTATCCAACAGGAGAATCTTCATTATCTGCCAAATTTAGGGTTTCACCTTCCCAGGAAATTGGTGGATGAATAAATAATGTTCTCCATATTTTGCTTTTCACTACATCAATATTCAAATACAATTGCTTGAATATAAACAAATTTCTGCAATTATTTGACTCAAATTAGGAGAATCCCCCCAAATGAGGAACATATCAATGCAAAAGAGGTTGGTGTTTCCTGCCAAGGCTTGGTGTTGCATAAAATTCTGTTGGATAATGAATATTCCACTGAATACAAATTTATATAAACTTGATGACATATCTCACAAAAGTTAATTTTAGAACATGAGCACAGGAATAAATCATTTCTGAATTCGTAAAATCAGACAATATATAAGCAGCAGGCATACACTTTTAACTGTCTCAAACTTTAAATGAAGTACATTCTTTACAAAAAGTATAGAAAAGATTTCCATTTGAGTCAAGCAGAAAACTTTAAATTCAAAGCACCAGAAAGTGCCATGATATATAATAAACATCACTCTTTGAACTCAGATTAACCCTGAATTTGTGTGTTTAGACTGAGGGAATCACACAAACACAATGCATTGGAGCATCATAATATTTTGTATGTATCCCAGATCTTAGAATGCAGACAGAAAAACCTCCAAAACAAAGCAAATCTGCAATTGATCACATCTTTTTGTGCCTGAATTAGAAATACAGTTCAAAGTAAAAATAACAAAATTACAATTGTCTAATATTAGGTGACAGCATGTTGCCACCCTTCGAAAATAAGTTAAAGAATTGAGATCCAACAATACTCTAAAATTCCAGTGCATCATTTTGTGCTGAGAGTGATAGTTTGTTGAAAGGGTAACAATTTATATTATATATAAAAATGACCTTTTCAAAACAATTTTAAAACGTTATGTTCCAGTTGCTGCACATAGAAGCAGTTCCTTTAACAGATTGATCTGTTCTTCTAATTGCGGATTCAATGATCGTCCCAAATCACTCAACACTCGATTGTAGAATTCCTCCATATCTGTCAGAACTTCTTCCTTAGTGATGACATCGTGTTTTGTGAGCACAGGAGGTGTGTCAGCGAGAACATATTTCACCCGTTCTGTGATTGAAAGCCTCAGGTAACCTGACAAACCCATTCAAGATATATTACAGAAACACTTTATCAGATAGATGCTCAAGACACATAACAATTAAAAACACATACCGTCAGATGTTAATTTATCCTAGCTTCTTATTGCCATTTAGTATCTTTTCAAAATGGAAATAGTGCCATTGAGCTATACATCAAGGAAATAGGCCCTTTGGCCCAAGCTGTCCCTGCCCATCAAGTTGGCTAACTGAAATAGTCCTACATATATGCACCTGGCCCAGATTCCTCCAAAGATAGAAACAAAATGCTGGAGTAACTCAGCGGGACGGGCAGTATATCTGGAGAGAAGGAATGGATGACGTTTTGGGTCGAGACTCTTCTTCAGACGAGAGTCAGGGGAAAGGGAAATGAGATATAGATAGTGATGTAGAGATATAGAACAAATGAAAAAGATATGCAAAAAAGTAACGATGATAAAGGAAACAGGCCATTGTTAGCTGTTTGCTAGGTGAGAACGAGAAGCTGGTGTGACATGGGTGGGGGAGCGAGGGGGAGAGGGAGAATGCAGAGGTTACTTGAAGTTAGAGAAGTCAATATTGATACCACTGGGTTGTAAGCTGCCTAAGCAAAATATAAGATCAAGATCGTTGTTCAAGATGTTGACCCTTATACATTGGCAAGACCAAATGTAGACTGGGGGTTCGTTTTGCTGAACACCTTCGCTCAGTCCGTCTGGACCTACCTGATCTTGCCAAACACTTAAATTCCCCTTCCCATTCCCACACTGCCTTTTCTACCCTTGGCCTCCTCCATTGTCAGTGAGGCTAAACGGAAATTAGAGGAACAGCATCTCATAAATCTGCTTGCGCAGCTTACAGCCCAGTGGTATGATTATTGATTTCTCTAACTTCAAATAACTCCTACATTCCCTCTCCATCTCTCCCCCACCCAAGTCACGCCAGCTTTTCATTCTCATCTAGCAAAAAGCTAACAAAGGCCTGTTTCCTTTATTATCATTACTATTTTGCATATCTTTCATCCATTTGTTCTATATCTCTCTACATCACCGTCCATATCTCTTATTTACCTTTCCCCTGACCCTAGTCTGAAGGGCCTCGACCCGAAACTTCACCCATTCTTTCTCTTCCGAGATGCTGCCAGAGTCACTCCGGCATTTTGTGTCTATCTTTGGTTTAAACAAGCATCAGCAGTTCCTTCCTAACATATTCCTGTAAACTGTGCCTATCCATATATCTGTTCAAGTATCTTAAATGTTGTAATTGTACCTGCCTCTGCCACTTCCTCTGGCAACTTTATTACATATTTATTTGTTGTGTTGTTGCATTTAATGTGCCTGTTAAGCTGCAGCAAGTAAGAATGTCATTGTTTCATTGCATATGACAATTAAACACATAGAAACATAGAAAATAGGTGCAGGAGTAGGCCATTCGGCCCTTCGAGCCTGCACCGCCATTCAATATGATCATGGCTGATCATCCAGCTCAGTAGCCTGTACCTGCCTTCTCTCCATACCCCCTAACCCCTTTAGCAAAAAGGGCCACATCTAACTCCCTCTTAACTATAGCCAATGAACTGGCCTCAACTACCTTCTGTGGCAGAGAATTCCACAGACTCACCACTCTCTGTGTGAAGAAATGTTTTCTCATCTCGGTCCTAAAAGACTTCCCCCTTATCCTTAAGCTGTGACCCCTGGTTCTGGACTCCCCCACATCGGGAACAATCTTCCCGCATCTAGCCTCTCCAACCCCTTAAGAATTTTATATGTTTCTATAAGATCCCCCCTCAGTCTTCTAAATTCCAGCGAGTACAAGCCCAGTCTATCCAGTCTTTCCTCATATGAAAGTCCCGCCATCCCAGGGATCAATCTGGTGAACCTCTGTACTCCATCTAAGGCAAGAACGTCTTTCCTCAGGTTAGGAGACCAAAACTGCACCCAATACTTCAGGTGCGGTCTCACCAAGGCCCTGTACAACTGCAGCAGAACCTCCCTGCTCCTAAACTCAAATCCTCTTGCTATGAATGCCAACATACCATTCGCTTTCTTCACTGCCTGCTGCACCATGACACCCAGGTCACGTTGCATCTCCCCTTCTCCCAATCGGTCACCATTCAGGTAATACTCTGCTTTCCTGTTCTTGCCGCCAAAGTGGATAACACCTTTAACTTGAGCTCGTTCCATATTTGCATTGCTGGCTGTGTGAGAAAGCTACCCCTGAGACTCCTTTTAAATATCCCCCTTCGCATTTTAAACCCATACCCGAAGGCTTTTGACTCCCCTGGGGAAACGATTGTGGTTATTCACTTTATCAATGCCCCAAATATGTCCAAAATATAGACTTGAAATGAGGACTTGAGGAATCTAATGTACTTACTGCAATCTGAAATTATTCAAAGCACAATCAACATTCCATATTCCTTTAAACTCAGATGTCATCGAGCAGGGCAATGGGAAAATAATAACTAAACCTCTAGAGTTTCCTTTGCCGCCCCTTTAGCACTGTAACGTTCAATGCACAAAGTAACTGACTGAAGACTTGTTCATAGATTGAGTACCTGGTTTTGGATTTGAGTTTTGGATGATAAAATTGCTACTTTGAATTGACATTTTGTAAGAGGAAGCTAGAGATTTAACATCCTTGCCTTATACTATCCTACATGTATTCAACCGAGGCCATTTGGTCCATCAAGCTGATCACAGTTAGTGAGGAGCAGTCCCATTTGTCATATTCCACCTGTCTATTTCTCAGCATTCATGCAACTGATTCTCTCTCACACATTTGAGTCCTTTTGCTATTGACTTGCACCAAGGGGAAATTTAGAATGGACAGTTAATTTACCAGTACATCATAGGGATTTGAGAGGAAACTTATGTGGTCACTGGGTGAAAGTGCAAAATCAAAACAGACAGCACCCAAAGTCAAGCGAGAGTCAAGGGCGCAGCGGTAGAGTTGTTGCCTTACAGTGAATGCAGCGCCGGAGACCCGGGTTCGATCCCAACTACGGGTGCTGTCTGTACGGAGTTTGTACGTTCTCCCCGAGACGTGCGTGGGTTTTTTCCGGGATCTTCGGTTTCCTCCCACACTCCAAAATCGTACAGGTTTGTAGGTTAATCGGCTTGGTAAATGTAAAAATTGCCCCTAGTGGATATAGGATAGTGTTAATGTGCGGGGATCGCTGGTCGGTGTGGACCCGGTGGGCCGAAAGGGCCTGTTTCTGCGCAATATCCCTAAACTAAACTAAAGAGTTAGATTTAGCTTTTAGGGCTAAGGGAATCGAGGGATATGGTGAAAAAGCCAGAACGGTAAACTGATTTTAGACGATCAGCCATGATCATATTGACCTATGGCCTACTCATGTACCTATTTTCTATGTTTCTATGTCAAGATCTAACCTGGAACTATGATGCAGTAGTACCACCAACTGTGCTAACGTGCTGCCCCTCAGGATCTTGGACATGGGTTTTAGTGTTAATATTACCGTCAAATTAGACACTATCAGAAGGAAAGCTATTTTCTTGACTTACGCTTTGTCACCTCTTGATAACTCAGAAGCAGTAAACAGAGAAGATGGACAGGTTCATCCCAGTATTGCCATTTTCTTGAATGATGCTCCTGTGAAAATGAACATTAATGGTAAATACGTAACATATGCTTTATAGTTACCTTTCACTTGTAGATTCTTAAACCTTTTTTCCATATTTGGACCCCAGGTTTTTCTTTTGCATTTAATTAGACTAGTCAATTGATCCCATTTTTCTGCATTCCTATGATACCCTTACTTAATAGAAAATCTATCCTGAAATCTCCAATGTCACAGAATCCCCTCCCTTTTGGAGTCATACAGCGTGGAATCAGGCCCTTCGACTCAACTTGCCCACACTGACCAACATGTCCCATCTACACTAGTCCCACCTGCCTGCGTTTGACCTATTTACCCTGTTTATCCCTACAAACCTGTCCTATCCATGTACCTGTCCTATCCATGTAATGTTTCTTAAACGTTGCAATAGTCCCTGCCTCAACTACCTCCTGTGGCTGCTTGTTCCATACACCCACAACCTTTGCGTGAAAAAGTTACCCCTTAGGTTCCTATTAAATCTTTTCCCCTCCATCTTAAACCAATGTCCTCTGGTTCTCGATTCCCCTACTCTGGGCAAAAGACTCTGTGCATCCAACCAATCTATTCCTCTCATGGAGAAAGGGAGTTTACAATCGCTACTGCTCTTTGTGTCCAACTAATTTCATCAGTGTTAATAAGTTCATTTCATCATGACAAGAATTAGTTTGGCAACATCTCACCAATAAAATCTTGCATCTAAAATAGATTATCTTGCAATCTCCTATAATCAAGGGAACAAATATGTTTATACATCTGTCCTCACATTCAGCCCTTTTAGCTCTACATTCATGAATCTGTATGTACCCCTCCACTTTCATGTTATCTGGGCCATCTTGCTTCAGATGGAGACGTACGAGATTGCAGATGCGGGAACCTTGACCAAAAACCAATGTGCTCAGTCTGCCCAAAACTCTGTCTGTCCATTTTCTTCCACAGATACTACCTGACCCACGGAGTTCCTCCAGCACTGAGGTTTTTGCTTCAGTTGAATATGGGCTTTAGTGTTTACTGTAATGTCAAACTAGACAACAAAGTGAGATTGCCACAAAGTCATGTTTGTGACAAACATTCATTTTTCCTCTTGGTATTTTGTATTATGATAGGAAAGATTAGTTGTATCAGGTTCAAAGGGAAATTTAGCATAAATAAGGAGTTATTTTGAACATAAAGACAAATATTGTGAACCTTTCTGATTGTTTTTTTGTACCTGTCCATTGAATCCTACAACGGGAAAGAAAGCCTTATTTTCTAACTTTGCACATTCCAGCCATCCACACTTAGTACTGAAATTCAATAACTTCAGATACTACTAGATGAGAAGTGGGCAGTACTGGAAATATTGCTTCAATCTTTCTCCATGTTCTAATTTTTGGGCATTCCTCTATTTTCTTTTTTTGTGCTCTGTCTCTAACTTATTAACACACCAACCACAAAACTGTATCTCCCTCCAATGCTGACCTCACTATATCAGAGATCTTCTTCCCTTTATCCTATCCATGCCGCCCCCAACATGACAGCAACCTATAACTATCTTGCATTTTCATTCCCAGATCTGATGACGTTCTTTAATCTGAAACATTAACTCTTGAAAATATTTTGCACTTGAGCAGTCAGCAGATCTAATGTACATCGGTAGACTTAGGATACATCGACACGGATGTTGCCTGACCCATGTGATTCCAGCATTTTCTGGTTTGTTATTGGATTGTAATGACTAGTACATGTTTTTGTACATGTTTACACCTCTGCAATTCCTAGTTTCTCACTATTTGGAAAATACTCCTAGTTATTTCTCTCAAATCCAAGGGTGATGATGTTTCATTTACTCCCAATGGAGTCCACATGCTATGAATTTTATGAACATATGTGCCTTTGCAAATATTCGGCTCCCACATAAACTATTTCTGTCCCATCCAATGTGGAGAGGTTAGGTTTTCCAAACAAGCTTTAATTGCTCATCAAAAATGAATACCAAAATAACCAATAAAGACCAAGCCTCATAAGCATAATTTAAAAAAAATGAAGGCTTTTAAGTAGTAAAACAGTACACACTACTAGTTTAAAAATTGTATTGAATACATAAAATGCTTATACAAAGTAAGAATGTAGCTTAAAAGACTAACTCAAAATATAAAAAAAGAAATAATGATAACACAAGGGAGACTAAAATATCACATACCTAAAAAGTGAAGAAAGAAAGTGTACTTACATCAGCTTCTAAGGGAAATTTAGCATATTTAAGGAAATGTAGTACTTTTCCCAATGACATTGGCAGAGAATTTTGTTTCTCAGTGTAATGGTGAAAGAAAAATTCTAGTAACTTGCAGCGCAGCAGTTGGCTCTCCATACTTCTTAACACTGTTAATCTTCAAGGTTTTAGAAAAAAAATAATTTACAGTCAACAGATATGGGATACACAGTTTATATCATTCCAAAATGTGAATTAATAAACAAGTTTCTCTGTTTACCTTTGTGATCGTTTAGAAATATAAATGAAGTATTGAAATATTGCCTCTGCAATTTTATTTGAGCTACAGGTTGGGGATCTGTCAACTTCTACAGCCAAGGTAAGCATCTTCTGAAAGAGGCAAATAACTCTGCAAAATAAAGCAGTGCAAGCGACAACATTCATTAGATATAGGACGGAATTTCGGCCTGGCAAATTTATTTTCATAATATCTCTTAATAAAAACTCTTAATATCTCTTATTTTTTACTACTTAAAAGGGGTGAGACAGTGAGTGGCACACCGGTAGAGTTCCTGTCTTACAGCGCCAGAGACCTGGGCTCGATCCTGACCATGGGTGTTATCTGTACGGAGAAAAATTACATTCTCCCCTTGAACAGGTGGGTTTTCTTGGGGTGCTCCGGTTTCCTCTCACACTCCAAAGACGTACAGGTTTGTATGTTAATTGGCTTGAGTAAAATTGTAAATTGTCCCCAGTATGTAGGATAGCGTTAGTGTACGGGGATTGGTGGTCGGCGCAGACTCAGTGAGCCGAAGGGCCTGTTTCTGCGCTGTATCTCTAAACTAAACTAAATAACATTCATGCATAACGGAGACACACGGAATTGCAGATGCTGGATAGGTAATGTTTTGGGTACACTTGAGGAAGGGTCTGAACCAAAAGGTCACATAATCTATGTTCTTCAGAGATGCTGCCTGACCTGCTGAGTTACTCCAGCACTTTGTGTCCTTTTATTGCATAATGGCTTCTGCTTCAAACTGCTATCAAAAAGTCATGGTGCTGATTACTGAGAGTTTATTTGAGCCGCAGGTTCTATTGAATATTTCTTTTAAATTCCAAAAAATGTAACGATTAAATGGATCTCACACATATAAATTGTAATACCAATGTAAAAGTGCAGATGATTCCCACACATTTACATTTAAGGTATTACATCAAATATACAGGGTTCATTTAATGATTCAAGTAATGTTGATAATATAAATAGCAGAGAATTGCAAATTACATATGAACATTTAATATGAAAGTAATAGAGCATGATTCTTCCCATAATTCAAATTATAAGAATCAGAAGTGAAAAGGCTTTACAAATTAATCTCCACTTTTCACTACGTTATATCTAGAGGTTGCTTTAAAGGGGATCAGAAAATCAAGATGCAAACCTGAAAAAACTGTGAATTGCCTCTCAGTTGGTTGTAGTAGAACAGGCATTACTAAAATCTGCATGATTCTGCATCGAATCAGTGGCAGGGATCCTGCAAATATTCTTAGTGTTTCAGTGTAGACAAACTAAACAATAAATCACTGCCCATTATAGCCTGCAAATAAAGTGGTGCAATGCAAAACACTTCAACAAAAAAACACCTAATTTATTGCCGGAATATTGCACGCTCTAAGATAGCTACTAGAATTAAGAACTACCCAACCCAACTCCCTTTGCCCATCACCATAATATTTCTTAGTGGTGACTTTCTCCAGTTCCTTTTCCCACTGCTTTTCCCACCTTTTTTCAGCATTTTGCTCCATGTCTCACCTGCTGACTAAGTCACTACAGCTGTCTAAAATTATCTGCTTATGCCTATCACAAAGGTGCATGCTCAGTACTATGGGCATATAAATATTTTTTTCTTAATTTTTAATCTATCCTTTGTTAATTCACCTTGGATTCCAAGAATCCACTGCCAGAAGGTTATTACTTGCTGATGACGTGGGACCGGTTCTCTCTTGTATTTCTTCAGTGTCCTTGCAGATAGTATCAATAAGCCACCTAATGACACTCCTGGAACAAAAAAGAACAGTATTTTAATTTGGAGATACATGAGACTGCAATTATTGGAATCTTGAGTAAAAAACAAACTTCTCAGCAGGTCAGGCAACGTCTATGGAGGGAAGTAGACCGACAATGTTTTGAGTCAAGACTCTTCTGCTGATTTATTTAGTTTATTGATATTTATTTGTTGAGTGAAAAAAATGAATACGAACTTTGCAAGAAAATGTCTGAGATCAGATGCCGAATGCTTCAGGTGACTTATTTTCTTTCTCGAGTAAAATCATCACAGGCTCCCATTTTTAAAGAGAGGGCTCCATTTTATTTCATTGCTAACTGCATAGCTTAGATTACCTGAACAAATGCAAAGGTCCCACTAAGATAATAGACAGAATCATTCTGTGCTATCCTCTAGAAATATCATTAATTTTCTTCATTATCCATGTTGATGGCAATATTTGTTGAATAATATTTTGCATGTCATAGGAGCAGAATTAGGTCATTTGGATCATCAAGTCTATGCCACCATTCAATCATGGCTGATCCATATTTCCCTCAACCCCATTCTCCTGCCTTCTCCCCACAACCCTTGACACCCTTATTAATCAAGAATCTGTCAATCTCCGCCTTAAAAATACCCAATGACTTGGCCTCCACAGCCATCTGTGGCAATGAATTCCACCGATCGGAAATTCCTCTTCAGCTTCTTTCTAAAGGTAAGTCCTTTTATTCTGAGGCTGTGCCCTCTGGTTCTGGAAGGCTATCACCGTGGATTTTTAAAACTCGGTTTCAGGATTTATTGTAGTTACTTTTAAATGTTTCTTTACAACTGCGATTTTCTTTACTGGATAGTTACGATGTGCGAGCTGGAGTCACATAGATCAATTTTGTTTGATAAAAAATAAGAGTGGATTAGTTGGGTTTTAATGACAATGTTGTAGCCTATTTTTTAAATAGTAAACCTTTTTATTTTAAACTCAGTGCAATATTTTTAATTGTGAGGGTAGAAAACAATGCACCTTCTCCCGATTATTAGTCTAGTTTAGTTTAGTTTGGAGATACAGCGCGGAAACAGGCCCTTTGGTCCACTGATTCCTCACCAACCAGTGATCCCCTCATATAAACACTACCCGACACACACTAGGGGCAATTTTACATTTACACCAAGCCAATTATCCTATGTCTTTGGAGTGTAGGAGGAAACCAAAGATCTCAGAAAACCCACGCAGGTCACGGGGAGAACATACAAGCTCTGTACAAACAAGCACCCATAGTTAGGATGGATCCCGGGTCTCCGGCGATGTAAGGCAGTTGCTTTACTGCTACTCCACCGTGCTGCCGCCAAGGACTCTTAAAATAACATTGGCTAATCGAAGCATGACTGCAACCTAATATGGATGTTCAGGCTTTCTGGTTAACCTTTCCTACCTAAAAGAAAAGACAAGGTGAAAACCTACAAAGGCAAGTGTGTAGGAAGGAACTGCAGATGCTGGTTTAAACTGAGGATAGACACAAAAAGCTGGAGTAATTCAGCAGGACAGGCAGCATCTCCAAAGAAAAGGAATGGGTGACATTTTGGGTCTGAAGAAGGGTCAATCGACCCGAAACATCACCCATTCCTTTTCTCCAGAGATAGACAATAGGCGCAGGAGGAGGCCATTCGGCCCTTCGAGCCAGCACCGCCATTCAATGTGATCATGGCTGATCATTCACAATCAGTACCCCGTTCCTGCCTTCTCCCCATTCCCCCTGACTCCGCTATCTTTAAGAGCTCTATCTAGCTCTCTCTTGAAAGCATCCAGAGAATTGGCCTCCACTGCCTTCTGAGGCAGAGAATTCCACAGATTTACAACTCTGAGTGAAAAAGTTTTTCCTCATCTCCATTCTAAATGGCTTACCCCTTATTCATAAACTGTGGCCCCTGGTTCTGGACTCCCCCAACATTGGGAACATGTTTCCTGCCTCTAACGTGTCCAATACCTTAATAATGTTTTATGTTTCAATAAGAGCCCCTCTCATCCTAAATTCCAGTGTATACAAGCCCAGTCGCTCCAGTCTTTCAACATACGACAGTCCCGCCATTCCGGGAATTAACCTAGTGAACCTACACTGCACTCCCTCAATAGCAAGAATGTCCTTCCTCAGATTTGGAGACCAAAACTGCACACAATACTCCAGGTGTGGTCTCACTAGGGCCCTGTACAACTGCAGAAGGACCTCTTTGCTCCTATACTCAACTCCTCTTGTCATAAAGGCCAACATGCCATTAGCTTTTTTCACTGCCTGGTGTACCTGCATGCTAATTTTAAGTAACTGATGAACAAGGACACCCAGATCTCATTGTACTTCCCCATTTCCTAACTTGACACCATTCAGATAATAATCTGCCTTCCTGTTCTCACCACCAAAGTGGATAACCTCACATTTATCCACATTAAACTGCATCTGCCATGCATCTGCCCACTCACTCAACCTGTCCAAGTCACCCTGCATTCTCATAGCATCCTCCTCACAGTTCACACTGCCACCCAGCTTTGTGTCATCTGCAAATTTGCTAATGTTACTTTTAATCCCTTCATCTAAGTCATTAATGTATATTGTAAATAGCTGCGGTCCCAGCACCCAGATGCTGCCTGTCCCGCTGAGTTACTCCAGCTTTTTGTGTCTAACTAAAGACAAGTGTATTGGGTAAAGTAAAATGTGTTTAAAAACTGAGATAAGGTTAGTTTTACTGAAAGATCATTGACTCAAACATTGACTCCATTTTGTTCTCCGCAGATGCTACCTGACTTGTTGAGTATTTTCAATGTTTATTTTTTCATGATTTCCAATATCTTTAGATATTTGCTTTTCAAACTAAGTGTTTATCACTTTTCTGCACCTTTGGGATACTGTGATTTCTTTGGAGGTTCTACTGATATTACTAAAGCCAAATTTTGGGAACAAAATATAATGTGCAGATGCTACTATGTCACACATTTTAGCACTTGTTAATAGATCTATCAATTAACTTAATAATACTTGCCTCTCAACAAATTACAAAATGGTCGGTCTCCTGTTACTCAAATGGTAAATTGGAGATTTAAAGAGGTTAAGATCTCAATACCTTACATTCCAAAATTTTTCATCACAGGACAGAACAGTCTTGGCTATGGATTGCTGGGGCACATCATGTTTCAGCTGAAAATCATCCTCAAGTGTCTGAACAACATACTGTAGGAATAACAGTCGACTACCCTTGGCCAGAGAATTGTTCCTATGAGGATCCTTGAAATACACAGACACACAGGATTAGATAAGGACAAAGTTAAAAATGCATTTATTTTTGTTCACTGACTCTAAAATTGTGTGATGCACTGTTCGTTACCTCTGTATTGTAACTAAGAACATTTGATAAGTCGATTTATGGCTGACTCCTTGATAGTAATCAGAAATTTAATGTCTGCAATATCCCTTTCATTCTCAAAACACTGTCCATCAGGCAACTTTATGAAAAAAACAGAATAAAAATACATGAAATAAGCTACTCGTGTTGCAGCTTCCAAATGGGTACATTTTCAAAAGGATTCAGTTGGAAAATGTCAGTGGCCCGCTGTCCATTGTAGAGTTCTGTAGTGTGGTTGCGGAGGCACAGACCATAGGTTTTTTTTAGAGATACAGCATGGAAACAGGCCCTTCGGCATATCGAGCATAGAAAATAGGTGCAGGAAGAGGCCATTCGGCCCTTTGAGCCAGCACCGCATTCACTGTGATCATGGCTGATCATCCACAATCAGTAACCCGTGCCTGCCTTCTCCCCATACCCCTTGATTCCGCTAGCCCCAAGAACTCTATCTAACTCTCTTTTAAATTCATCCAGTGAATTGGCCTCCACTGCCTTCTGTGGCAGAGAATTCCACAAAATCACAACTCTCTGGGTGAAAAAGTTTTTTCTCATCTCAGTTTTAAATGGCCTCCCCTTTATTCTTAGACTGTGGCCTGTGGTTCTGGACTCCCCCAACATTGGGAACATTTTTCCTGCATCTAGCTTGTCCAGTCCTTTGATAATTTTATGTGTTTCTATAAGATCCTCTCTCATCCTGTACACTAGGTCTATGTTATCCCAGTTTCGCATCTTACACACGAGGGGCAATTTACAGATGTCAATTAACCTACAAACCTGCACATCTTTGGTATTTTCAGTGACATTCTGGCTTCAAATTGGAAGCTTAATGAACATTTCAACTTGTAATCCAAAGCAATTTGTCATACTTAGAATTCAGTTATTAAATGATAATAATCATCCTTGTCGTCACTTAAGAGTCAGAATAAAAACTGCTGACATTCTTTTGGCCTATAACAATCAATAACTTTGAAGCTAGTAAAATTGTACAATAAAATACAAGAATTCTCATGAAATACAAAATAATGAGGCTAGAATGGTATGCTTTTCCCAACAGTGTTTTGAATTTAAATTTTCTGCATTAGTTTTGCGTGCTTAATTCTAGTTATAAGGCAGCTTTCCTGGTTTCCCAGTCCCACTGTAATGTGTGGATTTTTGCTGGATGTAGCCTATTTAAATATAATGAAATATTTACTGGATCTTTAATAAAACCATCCATTAATCAATTGTTTAAAGCATAACAATGGAGTTTGATGGAAATATATAAAATGATAAGTGGCATAGATAGGGTAGACAGTCTGAACTTTTTCCTGGGGTGAAAATGTCAAAAACTAGAAAGCTTAGATTTAAGGTCAGATGGAGTAAGTTTAAAGGAGATGTGCGGGGCAAAATTTTTACACCGAAAGTGGTAGCTACCTGGATCACGGTACCAGGGGTGGTGATGGAAGCAAATATGATAGAGGCCACCGTAGGACATTTCAGAACACATCTCTGTTACAAAGTGTAGCGTTTAAAGTGTGTGGGTGGGTGGGGGGGTGGGGGGAGAGGAAAGCTGGAAAAGAGGTGGAAGTTGGACAAAGCAAGTGATGGTTGGATACAGGTGAGGGAGTTTTGGCAGATGGGTGGACATGGCTAGGGATGAACAGGAGACAAAGGGTGTCAAATACAGATAATACTTACAACACCAGAGGTTCCACTATTATTCAAGATAGATATATCTTAGCTTCTACCTTTGCAGCAATTTGAGAACTAATGGCACCGCTGATTATCAGAATATGTGATGAGTGAACGATGTATGAAGTGTGTAAAAAAATGTAAAACAGATCAAAAAGTTGCTAAACTGCATTTTGCTAATACATTTAAAATTGACATGATTATTAACTTTTTCAAAACGCAATACCAGATTTACCTTGTCCTCCATATGGTAAGCCAGAAGTTCCCAGTCCCACTGTACTGTGTAAATATTTGCAGGATGTAGCCTATTTAAATATAATGAAATATTTACTGGATCTTATTTTATAAAACCATCCATTAATCAATTGTTTAAAGCCTAACATCGGAGGTGAAGGGAGACTTGACGAAAATATATGCAATTATGAGATGCCCATAGATAGGGTAGACAGCCTGAACCCATTTCCTGGAGTGAAAATGTCAAAGACTAGAGGGCACAGCTTTAAGGTCAGAGAGAGTAAGTTTAAATGAGATGCGTGGGGCACGATTTTTACACAGAGAGTGGTAGCTACCTGGAACGCACGACCAGGGGTGGTAGTGGAAGCTGATATGATAGTAATGTTTTGATTAGTTTAGTACAGAGATACAGCACGGAAACAGGCCCTTTGGCCCACCGAGTCTACACTGACCAGCGATCCCCATTACCCCAGCACACACTATGCACTGGGGTCAATTTACAATTTTTACCGGAGCCAATTAACGTACAAACCTGTGCGTATTTGGAGTGTGGGAGGAAACTGGAGCACCCAGGGAAAACCCACATGGTCACGGGGAGAACATACAAACTCCGTACAGACAGCACCTGTAGACAGGATCAAACCTGGGTCTCTGGCACTGCAAGACAGCAACTCGTCCACTGCCCCACCATGCTGCCGCTCTTTAAATGGCTTTTACATAGGCACATGGATATGCAATGAGGGATATATATCATCCTCTGCCTATTCATGTATATGTCTAAATGCCATTTAAAAATTGCCGTCGTACCTCCACATCCCCATGGTAATGTACTCCAGGCACCTCCCACACTTTGTGCAATTTCTCCTTACAGTTGATATACGCCATTCCAGGCAACATCCCGGTGACCAGAATTGCACATAATACTGTAAATGTGGCCTAACCAAAGATTTATACGGCTGCAACGTGACTTCCCAACATTTATACTCAATGCCATGACCAATGAAACCAAGCTTGCCCGTACACCTCCTTTATTACCCTGTCCACGTATGTTGCTGTTGTTTCTATGAACTTGCTCCCCAAGATTCCTCTGTGCATCAATGCTCCCAGGAGTCCTGTCATTTACTGTATAGCTTCTTCTTGCATTTGACCCCCAAAAATGCAACACTCCACGCTTGCCTGGATAAAACCCCATCTGCCATTTCTCCTCTCAAATTTCCAACTGATTCATATCCTGCCTTGAAGCATTCCCCACTTTCCACAACTCCCATCAATTTTTGTGTCATCTGCAAACTTGCTAATCAGCCCGCCTAGTTTCATCCAAGTTTACTCTGTCATTTATGACCAAACCAATTATGGACCCAATTTACCAACTCAATATGGATCCCACATGACTTAACAGATCTATTTATCTTTGTTGTAAATGAACTCAATGACGGAGCTTTTCCTATGCTCTGGACTACAGATTTACCATCTGAGGAAATTTCTCTTCACCTCAATCTTAAATGGCCTACCTCTGATTATGACATTGTGACCCTTAGTGGCAGATGCCTCAACCAAGAGAAACATCTAGAATTTTCCAAGTTTCAATAAGATCGCTTCTCATTTTTCTAAACTCTAAAGAATACAGGATTCAAGATTGGTACCTTTTCCAGTAGCTTCCAACAGGGTCAAAGCATACAATATTATTAGTGAATCGTCAATACTTAAACTATTCTGGACACCTGTCCAAAAGTGACAGAATAATACTTTCTACAATGAGTCAACAGACAAATTAACATTAATCATATTCATTACATCATTTGAAACTGCATGAACGTTCATTTACTGGGTTAATGAAAAACAAACCGTTACATACTGTTGGATCTTCATTAGGGTCATGTAAGTAAACATAATAGTGCTGGGGGGTTCGTTGCTCAGTAGTATCTTCTTGATTATATATTCCACTACCTTCTGAGGTGGATAATGTTGAGGGGATACAAAATCCATCAGAAACTGAAGGGTCCCTTGTGAAAAGTTTTCATCAATGGTGCTGTTTATCATACTGCACTGTCTTTGAAAGATCAGCTCTGGTTTCTTTGATATATTTCGGGAAGCTGCTGATGATTGAGAATTTTGGTTCATCTGATGGGAAGGGAGAAAAACAATGAACTAATGCATTGTGAAAAGCATGTTGGTCGCCAAGTTAGTGTAAAACAATTTGAAACATTTATCTACTGGTTTGTGCTTTGTCCTGACTAAGATGGTTGTACAGACAAGGTTGAAAAGGCCAGGAGGTTCATGTGGATGAGAAAGATTGCTCGTCTCAGTCAATACTGAGTTAGTTGATCTCACCAGGAGTGCTTGATAAGTCTCCAGTTAGAAATGCACATCAGCCAGAGCTCCTATACCCTCTGGGCCATCTTGGTTGAAACCGAGAGAGGGTAAGAATGGGCCTTAGCTTGGCAGCCTCCATTCTCAAACAGAACCTGGTTTATAATTCTGTCACATTAGAATGGTGGTCATATGGAGAAAGCATCAGATTGGGATGGTACCCCAGCTAAAATTTGTTTACAACCCCCCCAACTAACTCAGGATCAGCTAAAATTTGTAAGAACTTCTTGAAGTAAATAAGGAAATAACCTCTGAGAATTGGCAATTGGACTGGGAAATTAAATGTAAATACTGCAAACACTCACATATCTGCCACCGTTAGGGTGGTGGTGCTGGATTGGGAAATTTTCTGGGCTATTGCATATTACTTATATTAATACCACCACTCCACTTTATTTCACATTTTATTAGATGTACAAAAGACTTTCTTGTGAGCCTGGTAAACTTAATGAGTGCAGGAAATGGGGCCCTGGTGAGTTCAAAGGGAGCCCTGCAGAACCAGACGCTGAACCTGTGGAATTTTCAAACATTTATATGGCAGATTTTTAACGTTTTACTGTATAACATTCCTATCTCTTCTCACTTACAAGTTATTGTCGTCTCTTTACACTACCCACCTCAGCGGGTCAGGCAGCATCTCTGGAGAAAATGGATAGGTGATGTATCGGATCGGAACTCTCCTCAGACTCCAAAGAGGGTCTGAAAAAGGTCCTGACCTGAAACGTCATTTTCTCCAGAAATGCTGCCTCACCTGCTGAGTTACTATTGTGTGTCTATTTGAAGTACATGAGGTGCCTGCTATAGGCAAACCTTGTGAGAATGAGAACACAGCGTGTTGTAACTCGTGTGAAAAGACAAGCTAATCTTATATTGTTGTTGTTTATTTGGTAATCCAAACTGTCTTACACGGTAAGGCTTTGATGTATATATTACATGCAAATTGCAAACTCCGGTTTTGCAAAGACCACTACAAAGTTAAAATGGAGTAAATCTTTAAAGATCTTTTAGTTTGCAGTTTTTGACACTACAGAATCTGTAGCACATTCCCTGATTACCTACAAATAATGAGACAAAAACACTGATAAATGTAGGACTAAGTGTTAAGCACTCTCCACACTCTTCTAAGCAATAAAACTAATATCTTGTCAAAAGGTCGGCAGTAGCACTATTTGCCTGTAGTTAGTATGGTCAGCTCCACTTATTGGCAACGCTCAGAAACATTCAAGTGGGCAATTGGCTACTTTGAGGAAATAGGATATTTACTTTTGCATGGACAAGATTCCATTTGTGGGTTTATTTGTAGCTTCCCTCTTATATTATGCCAAGGGATGGGAAAAGTACAAAAACCATGAGAGGCTGCAAGGAATTTGTTCCGAGGAAAGGCAAAGCGGACACAAAGCCAGGAGATAAAAGAAAATGAAGAGATGAACCAAACGGTAAAAAAATAAGAAAACAAATACAAGCTTGAACCACAGTAAAATTAATTCACGAAAGGTACAAGACCCAATAGAGAAGGTACCTCATCAGAATTCAAAAACACTTTAATCATTCACTATCACAGTTTCTATCATCAAGAGGATATCATTTAGAAGTATCAATGCAACGTACCTGAAACGGATGCCACAGCTGCAGGAAATATTGAGAAAATGTTCATTAGAGATATTAAATAAAACAATGTTCTTACTTAAAATCTATACGCCTAGAATTTATGTATGCAACAGCAGAACAAAACAAAGATGAAAATCATGTGAACTTTGCATTACCCAATTTTGCTCACCTTTCTTGGGGAGTTAACGCAGTCACTCATACCACACGGTATTTTTGATGTAAGATTTTTCTGTGCCCAGTACTGCTTCCTGCCTCACCCAAGTAACATCACTGGAAATGCCTGAGATTCATTTCCAGTGAAACTTTCAACCGCATGATTCATGCTGCTCCTGAACATAAGAACTAGAGAGCGGCACAGTGACGCAGATGGTAGAGCTGCTGCCTCACACCGTCAGACACCCGGGTTCGATTCTGACCTTGGGTGTTGTCTGTGTGGAGTTTTCACTTTCTCCCTGTGATTGCATGGGTTTCCTCCAGTGCCCCTGTTTTCTCCCACGTTCCAAAGACATGTGGCTTTGTAGACTAATTGACCCCTCTAAATTGCCCCTAATGTGCAGGGAGTGAATGAGAAAGTGGGATAACAAAAGTAGTGTGAACGGGTGATTAGCAGTGGGGTGATTGGTGGTCAGCATAGACTCGGTGGGATGAAGGGCCTATCATGGCCATTGAGACCTGCAGGCAAACGACTTACCAGAGTCTCCAACTTACTCTACCGTCTAACCATCCTATCACTAACTAGAAAGCGCTCCTGACCTGCCGTCTACCTCTTTGGAGACCCTCGGACTATCTTTTATCGGACTTTACTGGACTTTATCTTGCACTAAATATTATTCCCTTTATCCTGTATCAGTACATTGTGGACAGCTTGATTATAATCATAGGCAGTATTTTTGCTGACTGGACAGCACACAACAAAAAAGCCTTTCACTGTACTTCGGTACACATGACAATAAACCAAACTAACTAACTCTCCTATAGTTATACCACAGTTATACGCAGAGTACTGTACAAGTCTCTGCAAAACAAATCTAAATTAGGGGGAACCCAATCTGGGATTCCAGTCACCCTCGGGTGCTTTCAACAGGTTCCACCTCAAAATTAACTGGAAGGAAATACCTTAAGAAATTCTGCAACAATTCTGCAATGGTTCCTCGTTTAATCACTTCAGGAGTGAAATGGTTCATCACTTCAGAAATCAATTTTTTAAAAACCTAGACATTTTACAAAAAAAGATGGGACCAAATAACTTCTCCACCTCTCCCTACAGCGCAAACCACTGGAAGTATGTAGCTTTAAAACGACTTTTACCACAAAAGAGACAGCATCCGGGGGAGAGTTCGCAGGGAATGAGTGTCAGCAACATTGATGGAAGGGAACTGGTGAAGCTTTCCTGATAGCTGGGTGAAGATTCTGCACAGGCTTCTAAAGAGTTGTGTGTAGAGGCAGGATTGCACAGGATAGTGGGTAGGAATGCATCTACATGGGCTCTGTGCCCTTTATGAATGCCTGCGCAATATTGAGGCACTGCAATGCAACCAAATGCTCATTCCAGGTATACATGCAAAAGTTCTGAATGTGGAGGGTTGCCTACTTAATTGGCGGAACTTTTTGGTTCTTCTGCAATGGCAGCAGTGAGGGGCAAAGTGTGATGTTGCTTGTCTGTGCAGAGATAGCCTGCAAGGATCCTGAGGCACGTTTTCAAGACCGATTTTGATTTTGAGAACAGCGCATTTATTTCCAGCCTAGCTTCAGCTCAAGAGATATGTAGGAAAGAACTGCAGTTGCTGATTTAAATCGAAGGTAGACACAAAATGCTGGAGTAACTCAGCGGGACAGGCAGCATCTCTGGAGAGGAATGGGTGACGTTTCGGGTCGAGAACCTTCTTCAGACTGATGTCAGGGGAGTGGGCGGGACAGAGATAGAATGTAGTCAGAGACAGTAAGACTGGTGGGTGAACTGGGAAGGGGGAGGGGATGGAGAGAGAGGGAAAGGAGATAGGAGATTAGTGGGCAAAATTAGAGCACATGGTATTGGAGGTAGGGTACTGACATGGATAGAAAATTGGTTGACAGACAGAAAGCAAAGAGTGGGGATAAATGGATCCCTTTCAGAATGGCAGGCAGTAATTAGTGGGGTACCGCAAGACTCGGTGCTGGGACCACAGCTATTTACAATATACATTAATGACTTGGATGAAGGGATTAAAAGTGCCATTAGCAAATTTGCCGATGATACAAAGCTGGATGTTAGTGTGAACTGTGAGGAAGATGCTATGAGGTTGCAGGGTGACTTGGACAGGTTGTGTGAGTGGGCGGATGCATGGCAGATGCAGTTTAATGTGGATAAGTGTGAGGTTATCCACTTTGGTGGTAAGAATAGGAAAGCAGAGTATTATCTGAATGGTGTCAAGTTAGGAACAGGGGACGTACAATGAGATCTGGGTGTCCTAGTGCATCAGTCACTGAAAGGAAGCATGCAGGTACAGTAGGCAGTGAAGAAAGCCAATGGAATGTTGGCCTTCATAACAAGAGGAGTTGAGTATAGGAGCAAAGAGGTCCTTCTGCAGTTGTACAGGGCCATAGTGAGACCGCACCTGGAGTACTGTGTGCAGTTTTGGTCTCCAAATTTAAGAAGGATATTCTTGCTATTGAGGGCGTGCAGCGTAGGTTTACTAGGTTAATTCCCGGAATGGCGGGATTATCATATGTTGAAAGACTGGAGCGACTAGGCTTGTATACACTGGAATTTAGAAGGATGAGAGGAGATCTTATCGAAACTTATAAGATTATTAAGGGGTTGGACACGTTAGAGGCAGGAAACATGTTCCCAATGTTGGGGGAGTCCAGAACAAGGGGCCACAGTTAAAGAATAAGGGGTAGGTCATTTAGAACTGAGATGAGGAAGAACTTTTTCAGTCAGAGAGTTGTGAATCTGGAATTCTCTGCCTCAGAAGGCAGTGGAGGCCAATTCTCTGAATGCATTCAAGAGAGAGCTGGATAGAGCTCTTAAGGATAGAGGAGTCAGGAGGTATGGGGAGAAGGCAGGAACGGGGTACTGATTGAGAATGATCAGCCATGATCACATTGAATGGCGGTGCTGGCTCGAAAGGCCGAATGGCCTCCTCCTGCACCTATTGTCTATTGAAAGCAAGGGCTATTTGAAGTTAGAGAAGTCAATGTTCAAAACGCTGCTGTAAGCTATCCGAGCGAAATATGAGGTGCTGTTCTTCCAATTTGCGCTGGGCCTCACACTGACCATGGAGGAGGCCTAGGACAGAAAGGTTAGATTGGGAATGGGAGGGGGAGTTAAAGTGCTGAGCAACCAGGAGATCAGGTAGGTTAAGGTGGACTGAGCGGAGGTGTTCAGCGAAACGATCGCCGAACCTGCACTTGGTCTCGCCGATGTACAGAAGTTGATACCTGGAACAGCGGCTACAGTAGATGAGGTTGGAGGAGGTGCAAGTGAACCTCTGCCACACCTGAAAAGACTGTTTCGGTTCCTTGGATGGAGTCGAGGGGGGATGTAAAGGGACAGGTGTTACATCTCCTGCAATTGAAGAGATATCTGTCTCTATTGTTGTTCCGTACTTAATTATTCCACACACCTTATTCAATGTCATATAAACCAGAGGTCATTCAAAACACAAGACCTAATCAGAGGTTAAAGGAGAGAATCATTTGCACCAAAGTGTTGTTCTGAAATAGAGTTGATCAGCCAACATTAACATCCAAACTATTGGTGATGAAACTGCTGATTCTTAATTGAGTTTGAACATAACATAAAATCCAGGCCAGTCCCCCAAGTCACAAACATCACCAGTAACTTTTCTTGCCTGTTGGAATGGGTCAAAAAGCTTGGTAATAAAAGTGAAGAAACTTAAATTTAAAGAAATGAAAATGCTTAGACAGATTTGATTATGTTACACTTAACATGATTAAACCAGGCACATTAAGAGGACAGATCTCACCGTAAGTTTCATGCAAATATTTAAATAGGGTCAGACCTCACAAGGCAGAAATTCATGGTGAAACAGCCTGGATACGAACCTCTTTTTGAAAATATTCTTACATCTCCATGTAAAGGACCACGCGAGATGATACCTCAAATGTATAGATCCATGAGTGTTATATTTTATTTCAGCCTTCAACCATTAGTGGCCATTAAAAAAATTATGCATATCTTACCTTGTGCCTATTTTCTTTCCTGCGCCGCTTAACAAACAAGTGTTGAACTGGCACTCCCATAAAATAACGAAAACTTTGCAACAATTCTTTGTCTATTGAGCTGTTTGGCATCACTTCCTTAGCCTCACTTGAAGTCAGTGGTTGGCTTTCAGACTTGTCTGATGAAAGAATCTGATCTCCAGGCCCATTCAAATCCAGTTCATCATGCCATGGTCTGCTTTCCATTGGTAAAGAATGTAATCCACTTTCATTTATTGCTTTCTGTCTTGGAAGTTGCTTCCAAGGCTTCACCTCTGGTGTATTTATGTTGGAAGGATAGTGGTATGTGTTCATTTCAAAATCCTCAGAGTTCTGAGGTATCAGCGGTGGTATATCATCAATATCCATATTTAAACCTGCCTCAGGTTCATCAACCATGTGATCAGTTTCATCAAAGCCGCTTTTAAGATAGTCTTCCAACAGGCCTCCAGCACTACTGGGTGATGAACAAGGAATATGTCCATCGGGTGAAAATGCTTCCAGAGATTCCACATCACTATTTATACTCGTGTCCGTCGCCGAATCCACACTGCAAACAGTGCTGCTACTCATTTCACTTGATCTTCGACAGAAGTCCCCATTTGTTGCAGTGGTGTGAAGATCCTGGCTTTCATCAGGGCCGACAAAGTCCAGTTCTGGCAATGGTTCTTCATTGGGAAAGTTACTGGAAACTGGGAGCAACGAATTCTCTTCAGTTAACACTTCAATGGTTAAAAGAGGAGGAGGTTTGAGGTCAGGAGCTTCCATGTCAACTGCCCAGTCAGACTGTAACCCAAGAGACAGATGCTCCACTTTACCATCTGTCAGATCATCATCGGAATCCAGCATAATATGATTCAAATAGCTGGAGACAGGAATCTGTGGGCTTTGGTTTGCTTGGTAACAGCTAGGTGAATTGTCCCACATACATGTTGGGTCTTCTTTAATGCTCTTCACTTGATTGTGCACTTCATTCTCATCTCCTGTCAAATCAATATTCTCCTGAAAGCAGAAAAAAAGAAATGTCCACGCATGTTTTTTTTGGGTTTTCAAAAAACCAACTGCTTAAAGCACAATATGCTCAGTCTACATCTCCAAACGGTCTGGAGATTCTGATAGTGATCGTCAGATAAAACCCCGAGCATCAATTACTTGGTGTCGTGAGGCAGCACAAAGCCAATGAAGATTCAGCTGACTGCCTGACTGAATTGAAGAGAAGCGGCAGCAGCTTTGAATGAAAGGGCAATGAATCTGGATGCTAATTCCTCAGATTAGCAGCAGCACAGGACTCTTAGTGACAGCTTGTTACAAATAAGAAAGATGAAAAATACAGGCAGCCTGTGGGTTACGCAAGGATTCTATTCTTTTTGAACTGTCCATAAATGTATTTCTCCTTCATTTAGAAATGCTATTGTAAGCCATATTGTGTCACACTACATACACTTGCTATAATTCTTTCATTTCATTAATATTCACCGAAACACTACCTATAATTAAATTAATGGATTCTATACTGTATGTACTACAAAACATATTCTTTAGTCAGAGGGTGGTGAATCTGTGGAATATTTTTGCCACAGAAGGCTGTGGAGGCCAAGTCAGTGGCTATTTTTAAGGCAGAGATAGATAGATTCTTGATTAGTACAAGTGTGAGAGGTTATGGAGAGATGACAGGAGAATGGGGTTCGGGAGGAGAGATGGATCAGCCATGATTGAATGGCGGTAGACATGATGGGCCGAATGGCCTAATTCTACTCCTATTCCTTATGTTATTATATTATTATTATTATTATTGTTAAGACTAGCTAGAGAAATGCTTCAAAAGTGTATGGAAGAACTTGCATCAAGTCAGATTTCCATAAGTTAGGTCATCCATAACCTGGAGAGTCCTGCACATTGAAACATTAATGCTGCTGTTGGGCAGTTTGCAATATTGATGTCCGATTGCCAACTGGAGAAGTGGTAGAACTAATTTTAATTCAACCCCCCTAGATGGAAGTGGAGAGTCAGGATCCTCATTATATGTATTTTACATTTTTTTTAAACATAATACCACTTTAAAAGGGCGATTAACAAAACTGCTGATGAACCGGAAAGGTCAATGTCAACTTGGATAAAAATTTGACTTAAAATTGCAAATCATGCAAAATTGTTTTTTTAGACTGGTGGATAACAAACAGGCAGTGAGTGGAACACTTTTTAAAATATATGTAACTTCATCATTCAAAATGCTGAATACAGGAGTTGGAGCACCTTTTTACAACTGTACACAACATTGGTAAGGCTCCATTTGGAGTGCTGTGTACAGTTCTATAGACAATAGGTGCAGGAGTAGGCCATTCGGCCCTTCGAGCCAGCACCACCATTCAACCGTGATCATGGCTCGTCGGCCTACTTAGAATTTCTGTGACATGATAGAAACGCAAAGATCCATTTTGTGATCTCAGATTTACCCTCACTGATTTTAATTTAAAACTCTGAATGCCTGCTCATTTCTATTCTGTTACCAAAACTTACAGTACTGGCCCTGACAGCAACTCAATTGGTATTCAGAGAAATCTCAGCCACTGCAGGATTCAAGAGTCAAGAGTGTTTCATATGTCCTGAAATGGAACAATAAAATTCTTACTTGCAACAGCATAACAGAAATGTAAACATAGAACTCTGTAAAACCTATAATAAACAAAAAGTTCTAAAAAACAAAACAGCCAAATAAATAGACAATAGTGCAAAGTCGACGATAATATCCCCAAGTATATTTAGTTCAGAGCCTATTTGGAGGCTGTGGTGTTTAATAGGCTGATGGTTGCAGGGAAGAAGCTGTTCCTGAACCTGGACGTTACAGTTTTCAGGCTTCTATACCTACTGATATATGATCCCACTGGATCTATTCCTGTTTGGGTTGCCCGTGGAGCTTCTAGATCAATACTTCCCTGATGATCCTTGTAGTCAAATATTCATAGCCCTTAATGGAAGCCATTTTTGAATAGAGCAAAAGAGACAACAGTAGTTAATAGAAAAGCCCAATGCCAATTCTTGCACGTCTTTGAAATGACAGATTAGGCGGATGGGAGCAGCAGACAAGGGTTAACTTCCTAGATCTATCCAAGGAGATGTGCCCACTAGACTTCTGTGGGATGTGCTGTCTCACATGCAGTGATCAGGTTTGTGTGATTGCTGGTTGGTGTGGACTTGGTAGGCCGAAGGGCCCGATTCCACACTGCATCTCTAAAACAAAAAAAACCTAAAACAGAGCCGTCAAAGCTATCAAATAATGAATTATCTCCGGTTTAACTAAGATTTAAATGACTTTGGATGACTTTAATCGCTTTGTTTCCAACTTTGTTCGTTCATTTAGAATTCTTGCAATGGTATGAATGAGCTAATTCCCTTGCAGTTGGTAGCCTCCACTCCAATTAATGGCCTGGCACTCACAATGGCAGGTCCAAACAGGTACAGCATGTTGGTGCAGGTTCCCCACCAGAAGCGATAAGGAATCTCCACAGCTTTGTGTCCCCATGCTTCACTCTGTCAAGTCCGATGAAAGCATTTCTGCTCTCACCTTTCTCCATTGGGGGGTCCATTATCAGGGCGCTGTTGGCAAATCAACCACAGACAGCTGACCACAACTTTTGGGCTTCTAAAGTTCACAAGTCCATAAGCAGAAATTCCCAAGCTTTGTGTCCCCATGCTTCACTCTGTCAAGTCCGATGAAAGCATTTCTGCTCTCACCTTTCTCCATTGGGGGGTCCATTATCAGGGCGCTGTTGGCAAATCAACCACAGACAGCTGACCACAACTTTTGGGCTTCTAAAGTTCACAAGTCCATAAGCAGAAATTCCCAAGTTGCTTGCCCAAGTTCCCAGTTTGGCTAATGTTGTCCAGAAAAATCCAGGCCAATATATTAGCCATTTGATCTCACTCTCTGGATAACATATATAGATAACTTACTAGTGCTCCAGAATCTTTTTTATAAATACAAATCTAAACAATGAATTGTAGTGTCATTGCATTCTAAATACAAAATTACAATTGTTTGCTTTGATGTCATAATTTACAGTTTAAAGCCAGTTCTTTTTGTTTACATTCAACAATTGAATTTGATGAGCAAAAACAAAAGAAATGTTATTGTAAACCTACATAAAGAGATGATATTTTTTCATGTGATCTTCATAGAGTGAAGGGTAAGATTGGCAGGAATAGGAAGGTCTGGATAAGAGATATAGAGAGGCTGGTCAAGAAAAAAAAGAGGCACGTGCCACATAAAGGAAGCTGGGATCAGGTGAATCTCTTCAGGAATATATGGAGTGTCGGGGTACACTTAAAAAGGAAATCAGGAGGGCAAAGGAGATAGCATGGGATAGCAATGGCAAAGGAGAATCCAAAAAGATTCTACATATATATCCAGTGGAAAAGAGCAAGCAGAGAGAGAATAGCGCACCTTTAAGATCAACGGGGTTGTCTATGTGTGAAAGCACAAAAGATGGCCAGTGAGAAGTAACAAGAGACTAATCTTCATTGAGAAATGAAGATTTCTCAACTGTATTTACTGTGAACAAAGACATGGATGCTGGGGAATTGGTGGAAGGTAATAGTGTTGTTCACAATCGGAGAAGAGGAGGTACTGGAGGCCTGAAAGTGCATTAAGGCTGATACATCCCCAGGATCTGATCAAGTATATCCTGGGACAGGGTGGGAAGCTAGAGAGAAGATTTGCAGGCAAAACTGGCAGGCAGAGGAATTTGTAGCATTGATAGCGATGGGTAAGGTGCTGGAAGTCTGGAGGGTGGTTAATGTTGTGCCTCTATTTAAGAAAGGCTTCAAGTAATAGCCTGAGAAATTTAGACCACTGTTCCTTAAATCAATGGTGGGGAAGTTACTGGAGAGATAGGAATCATATGCATTTGTAAAAGGAAGACTGATTAGAGATAATCATGGTAGCTTTGTGCATGGGAAATCATGTCTCACCAATTTGATTTGAGTTTTTTGAAGCAGTAACCAAGAAGATTGATAAGAACACTGACATTTACATGGAATTTAACATGGTCTCTGACAAGGAAAGACATGTTAGGCTGGTGTGGAAGAATAGATCACATGGAATCTAGGACAAGCTAGCCAACTGGATACAAAATTGGTTTGAAGGTTGGAAACAGAGGGTGGTGGTAGAGGGTTATTTTTCAGACTGGAGATCTACAACAAGTAGTATTCTACAGGGATCGCTGGTGCGTCCATTGTTTTTTGAATGTTAATTTGGCAATTTGGTAACGTTGCAGAGTTGGTAAGTTTGCGGCTGACACTAAAATTGGTGGTGTAGGGGATAATGAATGAAATTATTTGAGATTTCAACGGCATGTTGATCAACAGGGCCAAAGGGTGAGGAATGGCAGATGGAGTTCAATTCAGATACACGCAAGGTGTTGCATTTAGAAGAGACAAACCTGAGCAGGACCTATTCAAAATTTGATAGGGGGCCTAGTGTAATGAAATATGTGCAGGATTCAAGGATTCAGATTAATTAATGGAGAAAGAACACCCTGAAGAGCACAAATAACAATTTATTAAAGCAAAATAGAAGTAAAGTACAGAAAAACTATCAATAAAATAACAATACAAAATAACAGGTCTCAACTCACACCCCTTTGAGACTTCTGTCTGGCCACACACCACGGTTGGCCACACACCACGGTCCAAGCTCTCTCTTTCTCTCTCTCCCCCTCTAGGTGAAGTTCATCCCTCTCTCCCCGAAGGTGAAACTTCACTCATACGGTGGAAACATGCACTAATATAACTTTATCTCTAAGAACAACAGGTGTCAGAACTAGCTATCCTCCCATGTACCATAATGGCATGGGTCCTATCAGGCGCCGAGCTAGTCTTTGATGTCTCTAAGAAAACTGTAATGGCAGTTTCTATACCATCTCAAAGTACCACTTCGATAGCCATTACTGCTCGGGGATGAAATGTAGGTATAGCTTACGCACACGTCTCTCCACCAAGGCGACATGATTGGGCAAGTCCAACACGGAAGAAGTGGCTTGGGGCTTGGCGGAAAGCGACCTTGCTGGAACAAGGCATCCTCACTGGAGCGCAGGAAGTTGGTCACGGCCGAAGTCCGCCGACAGGAGGAGTCGAGTAGGTGTGCCAAGGCTGTGTCGCAAGCTAAACAGGGCCAGTGGATGAGATGGGAGAGTGTGGAAAAGCGGAAGATCAGCTGGAAGGACATGTGGGAGATGGAGGCGAGCAGGATAAGTTTCCTCATTCGGGCGACCTATGATGTCCTTCCTAGCCCAAAAAATCTCAACCAATGGCTGGGCGAAGATCATCATGCTTAAGCCACGCTTAAGCACATCCCCACTGGGTGTAAAGTAAGCCTCTCCCAAGGACGGTACACCTGGAGACATAATCAAGTGCTCAAATGCCTGGCAGCGACTCTGGAAAGCAGGAGAACAACCAACAATGCCCTGCCGCCCAGAACAACCAACCCAGTTATGCCAATTGCCGTTGTTCGGGAGGGGGAACAAAAGCAATGGAAAATTCCACCAAGGACAAAGTTTGGACAGCTGTAGGCAGCCCGGGATTCGCAGATGCTGGTGGATGTGGACCAACGGCTTACAGTTCCATCAGAGATAGCCATCACCAACTTGAGGCCTGATCTTGTCCTCTGGTCGAACTCTCAGCGCATGGTGTATTTTGTGGAGCTCACAGTCCCTTGGGAGGATGCTGTGCAGGAAGCCTTCGAAAGAAAGAATCTGCGATATACAGAGCTTGCAGCGGAGGCAGAACAGCGGGGCTGGAGAGCAAAGATCTGCCCGGTAGAAGTTGGATGTCGAGGATTTGTGGCAACATCTACCGTAAGACTGATGAAGGACCTGGGGATCAGCGGACAAGACCTACGCCAGGCTATCAAGGAAACATCACGGGTGGCAGAGCGGAGTAGCCAGTGGCTCTGGCTGAAGAGGAAAGACCCCATCTGGGCACGGTTTCCTCCCACACTCCAAAGACGTACAGGTATGTAGGTTAATTGGCTGGGTAAATGTAAAAATTGTCCCTAGTGGGTGTAGGATAGTGTTAATGTACGGGGATCGCTGGGCGGCACGGACTTGGAGGGCCGAAAAGGCCTGTTTCCGGCTGTATATATATGATATGATATGATATGGTCTCGCAAATAAGCCGGCTAAGCAGATGCAGAGGGGGGTGGTTCTGGGACGGCGGAATGCACTGCTGAGCCTACTGGAGACGTCGTGGGTCCAATCAGCGAAACGTTGATGAATGTAGGTGCCCACTTGATAACCCCAATGACGTGTCTGTCTAGCCTTTCTCAACATCGGAGGAGCATAAGCCTCCCATCACCACCGGGAGCAAGTTGACATTTGGCACTTTGGATTTCTAACATCTTGTCCTGTGTATTTGGAAACATTAGTCAACAACTCCTCTAGATTTACGATAGATATCCGATTAACGGCAGCAGCAGTATAATTATCCCTTTTCCTGGATTTGTTGTTCCTTCTCAAGGAGCCATAGATAACCCATCCGAGTACGGTTCTCACGGCAAACGGTTCATCTTCTTGACTGGTAATAACCTCTCTAGGTTCTAATGCCTCCAAGGCATTCGTTCCGATAAGCAGGTTGATACCCGAATTTATTTTGGGTAATTTGACCTCCTTCAAGTGAGGCAATTTTTCCAAGTCTTTCTGCTTATATATATTTGGATGAGAGACGGGCATAGTCTCTTGTGTAAACACACCAGATACTTGTATGAAGTTGTCTTCCTCCAGACTAGCTATTTCCATACTGGTGATATGATAACTATCGTGGTATTTTGGACCATTTATGGTGTTCAAGAGAAGTTTAACTTTTTCTCCTGTAATGTCCAGCCTCCTCATCAAGCTTTCTGTGCAAAAGGTAGCTGAACTTCCACTGTCCAAAAATGCATATGTTTTCAGCACTGTATTCCCCTCGTTGCTCCTTACCTGTACCACCGGTAAGATGGGGGAAAACACAAGTTTCTACCACGGCCCCAATATACGCATTTAACTGATGAAGAACAACAACATCACTCGTAGCTGTCTTCTCCTTTTGTTCCACTTGCTCCGGCTTCTCGTCCGTATTCCTTTGTTCAATGTGAAGCAATTCAGGATGATCTTGCTTACATATACCAGAAATTATCTTATTCCTGCAGTCTTTGACCATGTGTCCTTTCTTCAGACATTCATAGCAGATTCCTTTCTCCTTCAAGAAGTCAATCTTCTCTTTATAATCCCTTTTCTTGAATTTTCGACACCATCTTATAGTGTGGCCAACTTCATTACCCAAAAAGCAAAACCTTTGTGGTTTAACGGTAGATACCTCTTCTTTCACTCCGCCCTTCTTTTCTAAGGGTATTATTGTGGCAGCAAAACTGCTTTCCTTGGGTTCTGATCTTCCCTTTGCTTTAGTAAAGGTAGAGCCTTTAACAGTTGCTGATTTGGGATCTTGAATATTCCCATAGCGTAGGTCTGACATTAACCGTACTTCTCTTTCCATAAAATTCACTAGGTCGGGAAGCATTGCCCCCCTGGTTTCGACCTCCCGTATCAGGCCTGCTTTGTCTCTCCATCTTTCTCTAAGCCTATAGGGCAGTTTTAGCATGATAGCCTTCATATTACTCACAACGTTCATTTCTTCCATGTGGCTGTTATTTCTCATGGAATTACAACAACCACTAAGAAACATCGCAAACTCATGCAACGCCTTCACATCTTCCGCCTTAATAACTGGCCAAGCAAAGGCCTTTTTCATGTATGCGTTAGCAATCTTCTGTTTGTCTCCAAAATGCTCTTCAAGCACTTTTCTTGCCTTTCGATAGCCCTCATCCGCAGGCAAATATCGGCAATTCTTAACAAGTTGCTTCACGTATCCACTCGTGTATTGCTCCAGAAATCGTAGGCGATCTCTGACTCGTAGTGTAAGAAAATAACTGCAGATACTGGTACAAATCGAAGGTATTTATTCACAAAATGCTGGAGTAACTCAGGTCAGGCAGCATCTCAGGAGAGAAGGAATGGGCGACGTTTCGGGTCGAGACCCTTCTTCAGACTGATGTCAGGGGACGGGACAAAGGAAGGATATAGGTGGAGTCAGGAAGACAGTGGGAGATCTGGGAAGGGGGAGGGGAAGAGAGGGACAGAGAAACTATCTAAAGTTGGAGAAGTCAATGTTCATACCACTGGGCTGCAAGCTGCCCAGGCAAAATATGAGGTGCTGTTCCTCCAATTTCCGGTGGGACTCACTATGGCACTGGAGGAGGCGCATGACAGAAAGGTCAGACTGGGAATGGGAGAGGGAGTTGTAGTGCTCAGCCACCGGGAGATCAGATTGGTTAACGCGGACCGAGCGCAGGTGTTGAGCGAAGCGATCGTCGAGCCTGCGTTTGGTTTTGCCGATGTAAATAAGTTGACATCTGGAGCAGCGGATGCAATAGATGAGGTTGGAGGAGGTACAGGTGAACCTCTGTCTCACCTGGAAAGACTGTTTGGGTCCTTGGATGGAGTTGAGGGGGGAGGTAAAGGGACAGGTGTTGCATCTCGTGCGGTTGCAGGGGAAAGTGCCCGGGGATAGGGTGGTTTGGGTAGGAAGGGACGAGTGGACCAGGGAGTTACGGAGGGAATGGTCTCTGCGGAACGCAGAAAGGGGAGGGGATGGGAAGATATGGCCAGTGGTGGGGTCCCGTTGTAGGTGACGGAAATGTTGGTGGATGATTCGTTGGATCCGCTGGCTGGTGGGGGTGGAAGGTGAGAACGAGGGGGATTCTGTCCTTGTTGCGAGTGGGGAGAGGGGGAGCAAGAGCGGAGCTGCGGGATGTAGAAGAGACCCTAGTGAGAGCCTCATCTATAATGGAGGAGGGGAAGCCCTGTTTCCTGAAGAACGAGGACGTCTCTGAAGCCCTAGTGTGAAACACCTCATCTCGGGCGCCGTTTCTGGACCTCACCATCTCCATCACAGGAGACAGACTAGTGACTGACATCTACTATAAACCCACTGAGTCGCACAGCTATCTGGACTACACTTCTTCCCACCCGGTCTCCTGCAAAAAGTCTATCCCCTACTCCCAATTCCTCCGTCTACGCCGCATCTGCGCCCGGGACAAGGTGTTTCACACTAGGGCATCAGAGATGTCCTCATTCTTCAGGAAACGGGGCTTCCCCTCTTCTATTATAGATGAGGCTCTCACTAGGGTCTCTTCTACATCACGCAGCTCCGCTCTTGCTCCCCCTCCCCCCACTCGTAACAAGGACAGAATCCCCCTCGTTCTCACCTTCCACCCCCACCAGCCAGCGTATCCAACAAATCATCCGCCAACATTTCCGTCACCTACAACGGGACCCCACCACTGGCCATATCTTCCCATCCCCTCCCCTTTCTGCGTTCCGCAGAGACCGTTCCCTCCGTAACTCCCTGGTCCGCTCGTCCCTTCCTACCCAAACCACCCCAACCCCGGGGACTTTCCCCTGCAACCGCACGAGATGCAACACCTGTCCCTTTACCTCCCCCTTCAACTCCATCCAAGGACCCAAACAGTCTTTCCAGGTGAGACAAAGACGAGATGCTGCCTGACCTGCTGAGTTACTCCAGCATTTTGTGAATAAAAACCTCTGAAAAGAGTACTGGGTTGGCTCATCTCGAGCCATAACAGGCATCTTAAAGGTAAGTTGCTTCGGCCTAGCACCCGGTTGCTTTGTTGAAGTTTCGTCGACCATCCACTTACTCAGTGCTAGTTCGGCGTTACGAGACCAGGCTGGCGCTGGCTGTGGGTTGGCCTCAGCTTTTGGTTCCACCTTAGTAGCTCCTCCTTGGATTAAGGAACTCCTCTTCTGAGAAACTCTCGAGCTGCATTTAGACCTTTGGCCATCCAATGCATACCCTTTCTTATCTCCGCAGCTGCCAGCTTCGTGGCTATTTCCAGCCGTTCCTTCTCTCTCTTCAACTGTTCTGCTCGTTCTTCTCGTTCCGCAGCCTCTCTTTTCTGCTGTTCTTCTCGTTCCGCAGCTTTTCTTTTCTGCTGTCTTTCCTGTTCCGCAGCCTCTCTTTTCAGCTGTCTTTCCTGTTCCTCAAGCTGATATTTCTTCTCTAAGGTGGCAGCTTCTAGCAAGAGAGCAGCCATCTCAGTTTCAATTTGAATTTGAGCAGAGACCCTCGTTCCAGGATTTCAGCTCAAATCTCGGCAGAGATTCATCTTCTTCTTCAATTCCATTGTTGGAATTGGATTTTGCTTGTAGAACAAGTCTTTCTTAAATTCTTTTTACTTTAGTCCATTCAGAGCAGTTCTTTACTCTAATTCCTTCAGAGCAAGTTCTTTACTCAATGTAATGGCAGTTTCTATACCATCTCAAAGTACCACTTCGATAGCCATTACTGCTCGGGGATGAAATGTAGGTATAGCTTGCGCACACGCCGCACCCTGATATGACAAAACAAATCTTCCAAACTTCTTTTCTTCATTAATTGTTTTTTTTATTAAAATAGCACAAATCAAAGAGTAATTCATCACTTTCCGTACTTTATCAACTGTTTCTTCTTCAAACAATATCTCAGAATTCTTATAGTTATTACCGTGTGGCTCTTACAAATATAGCTGGTGCGAGTGCATGGTAAAGAACTGTATGTTCACCATCCTCCGAGTCCAAACCGACCCACAACCTCTGCCGACACGCCAGCCTCCCCCCATCTAGACACTCCCCACTCCGCACCAAGCCACACCCACAAGCGTGCAAAAAAGACACAAACCAGAAACACCAAAACATAGCCATAACACAATGACAACAACCGAATCAAGCTTAAATGACTCCAACAAAAACAAAGCTTATCTTAGTGACCTCACAGGTAGCCACATCATTTACTGGTCCCTGCATGTTAGGCTAGGCATTCTTCATTCTTCTTGTTTTCCAAAGCAGTGTTTGAAATGTGGCGCTGCGAATGTAGCTGACACCACCATTTCAGCTGACATAGTCTGTTTAACCCTTACATTACACCCTGGGGAGTGTTGTAGAAGAGAGAGACCCAGGACTGTGGGTACATAGTTCTATGAAGGTGGTGACAAACGTAGACAGGATGGTGAAGAAGGTGTCTACTACACTTGAATACACTTTCCTTTAGTGTGAAGAGGACAATATTTGGAATGCTGCGTATAGCTCTGGTCACCCTGCTATAAGAAGGATGTCGTTAAACTGGAAAGGGTGCAAAAATAATTTACAAGGACGTTATCGAGTCTGGAGTATTTGAGCAATCAGAAGCAGCTGGATAGATTGGGTCTTATTTCCATGGCATGTAGGCTTATTTCCATGGCACCTCTGCCACAGAAGGCAGTGGATGCCAATTCACTGGACGTTTTCAAGAGAGAGTTAGATATAGCTCTTTGGGCTAACAGAATCAAGGGATATGAAGAGAAAGCAGGAACGGGGTACTGACTTTGGATGATCAGCCATGATCATATTGAATGGCTCAAAGGGCAGAATGGCCTACTCCTGCACTTATTTTCTATGTTTCTGGGAGGCCAAGTGGGCAAACTTAGAGGTTTAGAAAATCACGAGCAGCATAGATAAGTAAACAGCCAGTCTTTTCTGCAGGGCAGGAGAGTGGAAAACTAGAGGGCATAGGTCCAAGGTGAGAGGGGAGAGATTTAAGAGAGACCTGAAGGAGCAATTTCTTCAAGCAAAGAGTAGTACTTATATGGGACAAACCTATATAGGAAGTGGTAGAGGTAATACAACTACAGGATTTAAAACACACTTAAATAGATATAAGGATAGGAAAGGTTTTGAGAGATATTGACCAGGCTCCATTAAGCAACTTGGTCAGCAAAAGCTCATAAGCCAAAGGAGCAGAATAAGGCCATACAGCCATCAAGTCTACTCCACCAATCAATCATGGCTGAACTATCTTTCCCTCTCAACCCCATTCTCCTGCCTTCTCCCTGTAACCTTTGACACCCTTACTAATCAAGAACCTGTCAATCTCGGCTTTAAAAAGGCCTCTACAGCCTTCTGTGAATTCCAGATTCACCACCCTCTGAATAATGAAATTCCTCCTCATATCCTTTCAAAAGTTCATAAGTCAGATTCTGAGGCTGTGCCCTCTGGTCTTAGGCTCTCCCACTAGTGGAACCATCTCCACATCCACTCTATCCAGGCCTTTCACTATGCGGTAAGTTTCAATGCGGTCCTCCCTCATCCATCCATCCTTTCATGAGTGCAGGCTCAGAGCCGTCAAACATTCATCATGTGTTAACCCGATCATCCCCAGGATCATTCTCGTAATGGAAAAGTTGGGTCAAAGTTCCTGTGCTGTATAGCTTTCTTACTCTTTAATAGGGGAACAGGAACGCTAGGATCCATTGAAGAATCTTCAGACACAGAGGTTGCCTGACCTGCTGTGAGTTCACTGGAAAAAAAATCTAGATTTCCAGTGCCTGCAGGTTTTGATTTTCACAAAAAGAAATGGCAATGGGTCAAAAAGATTAAAAAGGAACTGAAAGATGTGTGAATACCAGCTAAGGCTTCAATGTGATCCAACACTGTTTACCTGCAAAATATATCTACCAAGTGCTGCAGTAACTCAGCGGGTCAGGCAGCACTTCTGGAGAACATGGGTCCATGTTCTTGATCAGACAGCTATTCTGTAGAACATTGATCCAGAGGGTCAAGCAGCATATCTAGAGCACATGAATCTATATTCTTGATCAGACAGCATCTCCGAAGAACTTGGATCCAGAGGGCCAGGCAGCATCTCTCCAGAACATGGATCTTTGTTCTTGGTCTGGCAGCATCTCTGAAGAGAATGGATCCATGTTCTACAGAGATGTTGCCTGATCCTCTGAGTTACTCCAACATTTTGTGTCTTTTTTGTAAACCAGCATGTGCAGTTTCTTGTATTTACTGTTTACCAGGACTGGTCTGCATTGTCTGATGTATGAGGATACCATTAAAATGCAGAATATATCTCATCTACCAATTCACATTTTTGTTATTTTTCTTTTTAAATGTTTTCCCTCTGCTTAATCTCTCTGAATTTATTCTTTCTTACCATTTCTGCCCATTTCCCTCCCATCTTTCCTCCACAGCAGTTTCCCTTGTATTGCTCTAACACACTCTGCACAAATATATATATATATATATATATATATGTGTGTGTGTGTGTGTGTGTTTGTATGTGAGAGGCAAACAGAGATAAATAGATCTCAAAGTTCCTTCTCATGGATCAGAAGCAACTTTGATTTAAAGCAACGCTCTATTTCTCTCTTCATCTTATTTTTCACATGATGTACACAAACCAAAAAGGCGATTTGACCTTTATGGTTTATGTATATGCATATATATATATATATATACACACACTCATACACATATATATCTCTAGTTTCTTTCTTGTGATTTCCTCTAATTATTTGTTTAGCAATCTCTCTCTCTCTTTCTCTCATCAGTCATGCACACACTTCTCAGCACATGGTTCTTCCTATCATGATCACTGTTCCCTCACATACATTTCATTAGGGCTTTCCCATAAACATTCACAATCATTTCCTGGAATCCTAATAGTGTGAATAAAATAACTATGAACACATGTCATAGAAACATAGAAAACAGGTGCAGGAGGAGGCCATTCGAGCCAGCACCGCCATTCATTGTGATCATGGCTGATCATCCACAATCAGTAACCCGTGCCTGCCTTCTCCCCATATCCCTAGATTCCACTAGCCCCTAGAGCTCTAACTCTCTTTTAAATCCATCCAGTGATTTGGCCTCCACTGCCCTCTGTGGCAGAGAATTCCACAAATTCCCAACTCTGGGTGAAAAAGTTTCTTCTCACCTCAGTTTTAAATGGCCTCCCCTTTATTCTTAGGCTGTGGCCCCTGGTTCGGGACTCCCTCAACATTGGGAATATTTTTCCTGCATCGGGTTTGTCCAGTCAATAGACAATAGGTGCAGGAGTAGGCCATTCAGCCCTTCGAGCCAGCACCGCCATTCAATGCGATCATGGCTGATCACTCTCAATCAGTACCCCGTTCCTGCCTTCTCCCCATACCCCCTCACTCCGCTATCCTTAAGAGCTCTATCCAGCTCTCTCTTGAAAGCATCCAACTAACTGGCCTCCACAGCCTTCTGAGGCAGAGAATTCCACACCTTCACCACTCTCTGACTGAAAAAGTTCTTCCTCATCTCCGTTCTAATTTTATAATTTTATACGTCTCTGTCAAACCAGTGACCATAATTTTCTTAGTTATGGGGAATGATAGAACTGCTGAACGAGTTAAAGGCCTCAATTTTAGCAAGGCAATTTGGAACATATTTGACAGGACATTGATTAGTGGAGGCTGTTTCAGGGAAAGGGACATCTGACACGTAGCTGATGGGGGGAGTTCAGGAATTAATGAGCGTACATTAGAGGGCACAATAGTGGCACCAAAAGTAGAGCCACTTTACACTTCCAATGACCTGGCTCCAATCCTGACCTCTGGTGCTGCCTGTGTGGAGTTTGCACGTTGATCAAAGACTGGGAACGGGTGAGGCGGGTGTAGGAAGTCAGTCAAGATATTTTTTCATTCTTTTCATTCTATATTAGTGTAATAAAATGTAATGCATACATACCTACACTGATACAGAAGTGCTAGCTTTAGACATGAATAATGTACATTGCTACCATAGTTTAGTTTTGAATTTAACATATAATTGAATTTAACATATAATTACAATATAACCCTCACTTTTGTGAAAAATGAGTTACATGCATTAACACAATCCTTACCCAATACCCTACAACCTGTAAAAAAAAAATCATATTTAAATTCAACCCTTAAGTTGGTCAAATAACATAGGCACCTTGTTTTTTTTTGTGATTTATGGATTTTCCAAATGTGAATATCTCATAATGACACATTTGTGGGTTAGCAGTATATTGCACCAACCCCCTCAATTTTAAATCATTCAAAAATGAACATAAACAAGGATAACACTTTTATTTCTGTCCTTCATGGTAAGATTTACATCATTTTGTGTGCAAGATATACAGGGTTGCATTGTTTTGCATATCAGCTCACCAATGAAAAGATCAGGTCCTGATTTATACCAGCTCTTCACCTTCACCCCCCTTGTCTGAAGGGTCCCAACCTGAAAAATCACCCATCCTTTTTCTCCAGAGATGCTGCCTGACCCGGTGATTTACACCACCACTGTGTCTATTTGAATTGGATTCATGCTTCTGTACCACGTCAGGCAGCATTGGTCATTTTAGTGGCTAAGGGTTTTAACTAATCAATTCACCAATTCAAATTTTCTTGGCTCTAAGTATAAAGTTAAATGTCTTTTCAATTATATTGTGGATACAGTAGTTCTATTGTTTACAATCTCTGCTTCCATGACTTTTAAAAAGTAAAACAAAAAGAGATACAGCTCGTGGAGGTGAAATTAAAATTAAGAGAAAGCAAATATGATCAATTGGCCTGGTAGTCAGAGTGGATCTCTAGTGCAAATATTCAATCAGCAACATCCAAAGTTTAAAGATTATGAAGCAGAAACTCTTCAAGAGACAGTTATAAATGTCAACTATCAACTTAATCTAAGAAGTTAAACAAAAATAATTGTTTGCAAACATTTTACATACGAAGAAATTGCAGGGAGTTATAAACACTGCCCAGTCTAGCACACAGAATCTGCCTACTAAAATGGCGCTGAAATTTCCCCACGACCGACTACGGTTTTTAGGATCGAGTGGTCTATCTTACTCCTCTAGTATCTTTCGTCTGAACCTTGTCACTGGACGCATCCCAGCGACGTCACGGATACCGCCAGCATAAAATATGGCGGCGCCCTATTCCGGCACGGCAGTCGGATGCACACACACACTTCCGCCGCGGATCAGTTACAAATGGTGCTCGTACTCACCCCCACGGGGCGGAGTGGTCCCCGGCTCCACTCCGAGCAGGTGTGTCGGGGCCGCCACATCCTGCACGTCTCGCTGTTCACCACCCGGACCGTCACCCCCACAATCTCCACGTCGGAGTCGGAGCCGGAGCCGATTTCGATTACGTCCCCCATGTCTCCGCTCTCACAACCCGAACTCCGCCCCACCCTCAGAGGTGGCGCCGCGGCTCCGTCCGAGCTTCGGCCGCGCGGTTTTTCCCCGATGGCGAGAAGGACAGGCGGAATGGACGGGAGACGGTGGTTCGGCCGCCAGCGACCGAGGAGCATGGCGCCATGTTTCACACTGGCCCGGGAGCCTCCTCACTACCGCCTCCTGCGGCCGAGCCCAGCACTGCGGCAGCGCCACACCCTGCAAGCACCTGCCAACGCCCTACCTAGCAACCTGCCCACTATGCAAATACCCTTAACCCTGTCAATGCCCTACCCTGCATCCTACCAACAACCCATCTGGCACCCTGCCAGTGCCCCACCCTGCAAGCACTTTAAACCTTGCCAACTACTTACCTAGCACCTACTCTGCCAGTGCCCCATGCTGCAAACACCCAGCATCCTGCCAACGCCCCACCTTGCACCCTGCCAGAGCCCCACCCAGCAAGCACCCAAACCTGCCAATGCCATACCTAGCACCCTACCTGGCATCCACACTGCAAGTACCCAGCACCCTGCCAATGCCCCATGCTGCACTCTGCCAGCACCATTACCTTGCCAGGGCTGTACCATGCCAGTGCCCAACCATGCCAGTGCCGTACCATCCCAGCTCCATGCTCAGCATCCTGCCAACGCCCCACCTTGCACCCTGCCAGAGCCCCACCCAGCAAGCACCCGAAACCTACCAACACCCTACCTGGCATCCTACTCTGCCAATGCCCCACACTGCAAGTACCTAGCACCCTGCCAATGCCCCACTCTGCATTCTGCCAGCATCCTATTACCTTGCCAGTGCTGCACCATGCAAGTGCCCCACCCTGCAACCCTGCCAGTGCCGTACCAGCTCCATACTCAACATCCTGCCAGCGTCCCACGCAGCACCCTGCCAGCACCCTACCAAACACCGTGCACACTGCCAGCGCCCCATTGTGCACCTTGCCAGTGGCTGCACCACACCACAGTGCATGGTCTTGAGCTTTTAAAATTTCAAAAATACACTTTATTTAAGAATATAAATATGTAAAACAGAAATTGCAAAAGACTTCATAGATTCTCAGTTTCTATACATTCAACAGCACCATGCTCAGTAGTGTTCACACCAATCTTTAAACAAAAATCCCTTGCACTCATGTGACTCTCAGGGGTGATATCCCCACTGTCCCTCAATATCCAGCAGTGAAATGACCCCCGAGAGGACTGTGGAGCCCCACTTGTTGAGTATATTCAAGACAGATCAATAGATTTTTGGAATCGGGATATGGGGTTGGTGCAAGCATGTGGCTCTAAGGCAAGAGATCAACAATGATCATCCTTATTTATTCACAAAATGCTGGAGTAACTCAGCAGGTCAGGCAGCATCTCAGGAGAGAAGGAATGGGCGACGTTTCGGGTCGAGTCCCTTCTTCTGATGTCTCGACCCGAAACGTCGCCCATTCCTTCTCTCGTGAGATGCTGCCTGACCTGCTGAGTTACTCCAGCATTTTGTGAATAAATACCTTCGATTTGTACCAGCATCTGCAGTTATTTTCTTATACAACAATGATCATCCTGAAAGGCAGAACAGGCGTTAGTAGCTAAATGACTTTACATCTTCTATTTTTAATGTTCTTATTTATAAAGATGATGATTTGTTGCAAATAGAGCAGAACATTGCAAAAGGGGGATGGGAGCATGAGCAGAGAGACAGAGGGTGTAAAATGAGGGTAGAAGCAATAGGTAGCAAGGTGAAAAGTAAAAGTGGCAGGCAGACAAATCCAGGGCAAAAATCAAAAAGGGCCACTTTTCAACATAATTGTATAAGGGGTAAGAGTGTTGTAAAAACAAGCCTGAAGGCTTTGTGTCTCAATGCAAGGAGCATTTGTAATAAGGTGGATGAGTTGAATGTGCAGATAGTTATTAATGAATATGATATAGTTGGGATTACGGAGACATGGCTCCAGGGTGACCAAGGCTGGGAGCTGAACATCCAGGGATATTCAATATTCAGGAGGGATAGACAGAAAGGAAAAGGAGGTGGGGTATCGTTGCTGGTTAGAGAGGAGATTAACGCAATAGAAAGGAAGGACATTAGCTTGGAGGATATGGAATCGATATGGGTAGAGCTGCGAAACACTAAGGGGCAGAAAACGCTAGTGGGAGTTGTGTACAGGCCACCTAACAGTAGTATAAGAGTTGGGGATGGCATCAAACAGGAAATTAGAAATGCGTGCAACAAAGGTAAAACAGTTATAATGGGTGACTTCAATCTACATATAGATTGGGTGAATCAAATTGGCAGAGGTGCTGAGGAAGAGGATTTCTTGGAATGTATATGGGATAGTTTTCTAAACCAACATGTAGAGGAACCAACGAGAGAGCAGGCTATTCTAGACTGGGTATTGAGTAATGAGGAAGGGTTAGTTAGCAGTCTGGATGTGCGTGGCCCCTTGGGCAAGAGTGACCATAATATGGTTGAGTTCTTCATTAGGATGGAGAGTGACTTAGTTAATTCAGAAACAATGGTTCTGAACTTAAAGAAAGGTAACTTTGAGGGCATGAGACGTGAATTGGCCAAGATAGACTGGCAATTGATTCTTAAAGGGTTGACGGTGGATATGCAATGGAAGGCATTTAAAGACCGCATGGATGAACTACAAAAATTGTTCATCCCAGTTTGGCAAAAGAATAAATCAGGGAAGGTAGTGCATCCGTAGCTAACAAGGGAGATTAGGGATAGTATCAAAACAAAAGATGAAGCGTACAAATTAGCAAGAAAAAGCAGCCTACCAGAGGACTGGGAGAAATTCAGAGTCCAGCAGAGGAGGACAAAGGGCTTAATTAGGAAAGGGAAAATAGATTATGAAAGAAAACTGGCAGGGAACATAAAAACTGACTGCAAAAGCTTTTATAGATATGTGAAGAGAAAAAGATTAGTTAAAACAAATGTAGGTCCCTTGCAGTCAGAAACAGGTGAATTGATCATGGGGAACAAGGACATGGCAGACCAATTGAATAACTACTTTGGTTCTGTCTTCACTAAGGAAGACATAAATAATCTGCCGGAAATAGCAGGGGACCGGGGGTCAAATGAGATGGGGGAACTGAGTGAAATCTAGGTTAGTTGGGAAGTGGTGTTAGGTAAATTGAATGGATTAAAGGCCGATAAATCCCCAGGGCCAGATAGGCTGCATTCCAGAGTGCTTAAGGAGGTAGCCCCAGAAATAGTGGATGCATTAGTGATACTTTTTTCAAAATTCTTTAGATTCTGGAGTAGTTCCTGAGGATTGGAGGGTAGCTAATGTAACCCCACTTTTCAAAAAGGGAGGGAGAGAGAAAATGGGGAATTACAGACCAGTTAGTCTAACATCGGTAGTGGGGAAAATGCTAGCGTCAGTTATTAAAGATGGGATAGCAGCACATTTGGAAAGTGGTGAAATCATTGGACAAAGTCAGCATGGATTTATGAAAGGCAATTCATGTCTGACAAATCTTATAGAATTTTTCGAGGATGTAACTAGTAGAGTGTATAAGGGAGAACCAGTGGATGTGTTATATCTGGACTTCCAGAAGGCTTTCGACAAGGTCCCACATAAGAGATTAGTATGCAAGCTTAAAGCACACGGTATTGTGGGTTCAGTATTGATGTGGATAGAGAACTGGCTGGCAGACAGGAAGTAAAGAGTAGGAATAAACGGGTCTTTTTCAGAATGGCAGGCAGTGACTAGTGGGGTACCGCAAGGCTCAGTGCTGGGACCCCAGCTATTTACAATATATATTAATGATTTGGACAAGGGAATTGAATGCAACATCTCCAAGTTTGCAGATGACACGAAGCTGGGGGGCAGTGTTAGCTGTGAGGAAGATGCTAGGAGGCTGCAACGTGACTTGGATAGGTTAGGTGAGTGGGCAAATGCATGGCAGATGCAGTATAATGTGGATAAATGTGAGGTTATCCACTTTGGTGGCAAGAACAGGAAAGCAGACTATTACCTGAATGGTGGCCGATGCAACGAGACCTGGGTGTCGTGGTACACCAGTCATTGAAAGTAGGCATGCAGGTGCAGCAGGCAGTGAAGAAAGCGAATGGTATGTTGGCATTCATAGCAAGGGGATTTGAGAATAAGAGCAGGGAGGTTCTGCTGCAGTTGTACAGGGCATTGGTGAGACCACACCTGGAGTATTGCGTACAGTTTTGGTCTCCTAATCTGAGGAAAGACATTCTTGCCATAGAGGGAGTACTGAGAAGGTTCACCAGATTGATTCCTGGGATGGCAGGACTTTCATATGAAGAAAGACTGGATAGACTCGGCTTGTACTCGCTGGAATTTAGAAGATTGAGGGGGGATCTTATAGAAACTTACAAGATTCTTAAGGGGTTGGACAGGCTAGATGCAGGAAGATTGTTCCCGATGTTGGGGAAGTCCAGAACAAGGGGTCACAGTTTAAGGATAAGGGGGAAGTCTTTTAGGACCGAGATTAGAAAGTTTTTTTTCACACAGAGAGTGGTGAATCTGTGGAATTCTCTGCCACAGAAGGTAGTTGAGGCTAGTTCATTGGCTATATTTAAGAGGGAGTTAGATGTGACCCTTGTGGCTGAAAGGATCAGGGGGTATGGAGAGAAGGCAGGTACGGGATACTGAGTTGGATGATCAGCCATGATCATATTGAATGGCTCGCAGGGCCGAATGGCCTACTCCTGCACCTATTTTCTATGTTTCTAAAGTCAAATGCTGCTAAATAGAGTATGTGAGCAAAACACAAAAGTGCTGGAGAAAATGGTGGATCAGGCAGCATCTGTGGAGGGAATGGACAGACGACAGATCCTTCTTCAATCAGATTCTTTCCACAGATGCTGCTTGACCCACTGAGTTCCTCCAGCACTTTGCTTTTCGCTCAAGATTCCAGTATCTACTGTTTCATGTGTCTTCATTTTAATCTGAATACCTGCCTATTATCCCTGCTATGTATTTTGTCTTAAAGCTAGTTTCCCAGCCAGGCTGATAATTTGGCATCAACACCACAAGCTTTAACTTGTTCATTGCCAAGTTTTTTTTCACCTGTATACTCTGGTCTTATCGAGTATGTTCAGGGGTGGCACTGAACAGGTTAACTTTAGCAAATAGTATATTATGACTTGGTGTAAAACTTTATTGTAGGAGGGTGGTGTGGTGTAGCAGGGGCAAGTTGTACCTTTGACATGGGGATGGTGAGTATGAGGACCGTCCTTTCATCTGCTTTAGTGAGAGTGTTGATGATGTCATGAAACACTAAACCTGCACAAATTCAAGCATCGTCTGCATATTGCAGCTCAACAATGTTTATGGAGCAAGGTAGACCCAAAATCCTGGAGTAACTCAGCGGAACAGGCAGCATCTCTGGAGAGAAGGAATGGGTGACGTTCCGGGTTGAGACTAGCCTTGGGTTTAGATTAGTTTAATTTAGTTTAGAGATAGAGCATGGAAACAGGCCCTTCGACCTACTGAGTCCATGCCAACCTTCGATCACCCATTCACACTAGTTCTATGTTATCCCACTTTCTCATCCACGCCCACACACGGGCAATTTACAGAGACCAATTAACCTACAAACCCGCATATCTTTGGGATGTGGGAGGGAACGGGAGCATGTGGAGGAAAATCACACAGTCACAGAGAAACATGCAAACTCTACACAGATAGCACCTGAGGCCAGGATCGAACCCGGGTCTTGGCGCTGTGAGACAGCAACTCTAACAGCTGTGCCACTGTGACGCCTTGGTTGTGGAGAGTGCTTGCCTTAGGTTGAATAGCTTCACATTAGTTCTGAATATTACGTATTTATGTTATTTCTCCTGTTTGCTTTTGTTATGACTATTTCCAAATTATGTTCATCAATTAAAATGAGATACCAAATGATTGTGTCCTGGCGGGAGGGGGATCCACCGCCGGGGATGTGCACACATTCTCGGTGTCCGAGCATGAGGTGAGGTGGGCTCTGACGCGTGTGAACACGAGGAAAGCTGGAGGCCCAGATGGCATATCTGGGCGAGTACTAAAGTCTTGTGCTACTCAGCTTGCTCCAGTGCTCACCACAATATTCAACCTCTCCTTGGCAAAGTCCGTGGTCCCTGCATGCTTCAAAAGATCCATCATTGTACCGGTGCCAAAGAATGCCTCTCCAGCGTGTTTAAATGGCTACCGACCGGTGGCCCTCACCTCGGTTGTCATGAAATGCTTTGAGAGGCTAGTCAAGAAGCACATCTGCGCCCTCCTTCCTCGCAACATGGACCCACTACAGTTCGCATACCGTCCGAACAGGTCCGCGGATGATGCGGTCTCCCAGGTTCTACACACCGCTCTCTCTCATCTGGACAGCCAGGGGGGCTATGTGAGGATGCTGTTCATTGACTTTAGTTCAGCATTCAACACAATCGTCCCCAGCAGACTGGTTGAGAAGCTGCTGGAACTGGGGCTTAGCACCCCTCTGTGTGCCTGGGTCCTGGACTTTCTCACTGCCAGCGCCCAAGTGGTCAGGATGGGGGAACACACATCTAGCTCCCTCACCCTGAACATAGGATCCCCCCAGGGCTGCGTCCTTAGCCCCCTACTGTACTCCCTGTACACACATGACTGTGGGGCCAGGTTCAGCTCAAACTCCATCATCAAGTTTGCTGATGACACTGTGGTGGTGGGCCGGATCTCCAACAACGATGAGAAGGCCTACCGGGAGGAGGTGGCTGATCTGGCACTCTGGTGTCAGGACAATAGCCTCCTCTTGAATGTCACTAAAACAAAGGAGCTGATTGTGGACTTCAGAAGGGCTAAACATCCAAGGACGTACACGCCACTGGAGATAAATGGGTCTATTGTGGATAGGGTGAGCAGTTTTAAATACTTGGGAGTCCGCATCGCAGAGGATCTGACGTGGGCAACGCACATTGCCGCACTGGTGGGTAAGGCTAAGCAGCGCCTTTACCACCTTAGACAACTGAGGAAATTCAGAGTGTCTCTGAGGATCCTTCATTGCTTCTACTCTGGGGCTGTAGAGAGCATCCTGTCCGGCAACATTACAGTCTGGTTTGGGAACAGCTCTGCCCAGGACAGGATGGCCCTGCAGAGAGTAGTGCGTTCGGCAGAACGCACCATGGGAACTACACTCGTCCCCCTGCAGGACCTATACATCAGGAGGTGCAGATCCAGAGCAAGCAAGATCATGAGGGATCCCTGCCACCCCAGTAACGGACTGTTCCAGATGCTACGATCAGGCAAACGCCTCCGCTGTCACGCTGTGAAAACGGAGAGGATGAGACGGTGCTTCTTCCCACAGGCCATCAGGACTGTCAACTTTTATAACCCCAGAGACTAAATTTTTGTCGACACTAATAGTAACTTATTAACTTTATTTATATGCTGTAACTGTAATTCTTTTTGTGCACAACCCGCAGGCATTGCCACTTTCATTTCACTGCACATCGTGTATGTGTATGTGACAAATAAATTTGACTTGACTTGAAATGGAATTTGACCTCACATCAGAGAAAATTTTAATAAGTTATGGCATGTTAAGATTTTGAAATGTGAAAGCTCGAAATATCCAGAATTATAACCTCCAAAAATCTGTCCATCTTTATTAACTCTACCTCAGAAACTATTTCTTGCACTTTCTAAGCTGAGTTAATCATATTATCCCTTTAAAGCCTTCCCTTGAACCACTCCAATCCCTCCACCAACTTACTATGTTTCGGTTTTCTTTATTTATAAAATAGCGTATAATTCTATGTGCACCACTCCTTCAATGAATTGTGTGTACGTATGTGTGCGTTGGAGGGGGCAGGGGGGTTGGAGTGAGTGAGAGGTGGTTGAGGTAAAAGGAGAAAAGTAAGTATAGCTATCTAACTTGAGTTCCCAGTCCTAAACTGGAGTCTGTTCAGGCAACTGTTATATTAAATTATAGTTATTCTGTATGTGCCCAATGACAAGTGCACATGACCTGACAACATGGCCTAAGTTCCTGGACAAAAATTCTGAGGAATGTTGCATGAGAAATTCCATAATTCACATCTATCTGATGCATGAATCACATCAATGATACAAGTGTGTTTACAAGCTTATGAGTGACACAATTGGTTTCCAGAAATAATTGGCTTTTAAGTGCATGGCACAACTTGGTCAAATTCTCAGCCTCTAATTCCCTTGGAAAGCAATAAAGAGGAGCCTAAAGAAAATCTTCTGCCTTATTTTTCTCTTATTTGCATCACTCACTTGAACAATGTCCAGGTATTAAGAAGAATGTCCACGCAATAGAGTCATCTAAACTAATATCAATTACTGAGCAAAATCTTTCAATTTTGCCTCCTTTTAGGTGCAGCAAAATGCTAAAGTACTGATATATTATCATGCCCCACCATTGCACAAGAATAAACAAACTGCATATAATTTGACAATTATACGGAATGTGATTAATCTTGTGGTGGAACCAACTGAGCTTTTTTTCTCAATGTTGAAGTGGTTAAAACATCTTGGAAGTAAATTTTCTTTCCTAGTCATACAATGTCTGCAGGTTTTAGGAAGTGGCTGTATGAAGTCAGAACGACTTTGACTATGTGAACTGGACTATTTAAGCACTTAAATCAAAAAAAGACAATTGTGCTTCACTTAGAAAAAAGCAAAGTAAACGATGAAACAAAACTTGTGTTGCCACCCACAACTTGGCTGGAAGCAGCACATATGAAGATGGCAGAAATGGTAGGCACTGAGATTGATAGGATGTTTGAAAAGTACTTTTCAAAATATTACCTCAGTATTGAGAGTAATGCATATATTATTTGGAAATGTTTGGAACCTTTACCCGGCTTCTCAGTATGTGCAAATTAAAGTTCACCCCGAGAGTTCTGCTTCTAGCATTGGTGTCTGGTTTTACTTTTCCTTCAATGTAGAAAAAAGCGATCTCTTACAGCTCATAATGTTAGCCGACAAGTGCTGACATTGTTTCATCTTTTAGAGTTTAGCGAGGTACAGCACGTAAACTGGCCCTTCGGTCCACTGAGTCCATGTCAGCCATTGATCGCCCATTCACATCAGTTATCCCACCACATACCAAGGGCAATTTACAGAGACCAATTCACCCACAAACCTGCATGCTTTTGGGATGTCCATTAGTTATAGGAGTTGAATTAGGCCATTTTGCCCATCAAGTCTACTCCGCCATTCAATCATGGCTGATCTATCTTTCCCTTTCAGCTCCATTCTCCTGCCTTCTCCCTATAAGCCCGGACACCCATACTAATCAATTTATCAATCTTCGCCTTAAAAATATCCATTGACTTGGATTCCACAGCCTTCTGTGGCAATGAATTCCACAGCTTTACCACCCTTTGACTAAAGAAACCTCCTTATCTCTTTTCTAAAGGTATGTCCTTTCATTCTGAAGCTATGGCCTCTGGTCCTTGACTCTCCCACGAGTGGAAGCATCCTCTCCACATCCACTCTCTCCAGGCCTTTCACTATTCGGTAAGTTTCAATAAGGACCCCCTCATCTTTCTAAACTCCAGCAAGTACAGGCTCAGTGCTCAGCATATTTTAACCCAATCATTCCTGGACTCATTCTTTTAAACTTCCTCTGGACCTTCTCCAAAGCCTGTACATCCTTCCTCAGATATGGGGCCCCAAACTGCTCACAATGCTTCAAATGTGGTCTGACCCGATTCTTATAAAGCTTCAGCATTACACCCCTATTTTTATATTCAACTAGACCAAGTTGGGTCCAAATCTCTCCTGCGGGCCTCTCCTGGGGCAACTCTCCCCCAACTGACGATCCTGCGGGCGCAGCAACCCTCTCCAACTGACGAAGCCCGTTGCTGGGTGGGGAGTGTCTCCCGGGGCCGTAGGTGGGTGAGGGGGGACAGAGAAGGGGAGAGGGTGCCACTCACCTCGGCCCCGAGCTGCCAGTATTACAGCCAGAGCGAGCCATGGACCCAAAGCCTCTCTTGCATCAGTGTAGCACCCTCCCAAATAATTATGTGACTGCTTTGACCAATTTTAAAGTTTCATTCAATGCTACTGAAATAATAATGCTACAGTACAAAAGTCCTTGCATTCAGATGGAAGAGCAAACAATATTTTAACATTTTCATCCAAGAAGCTTTTGTATTGTCATGTTTTTGCTGAACCCATGTCCCAGAAGCTAATAACAATAAGATAATTAAATGGCATATTATTCGTAATTCAAAATGTCAAGCCAAATATTCATATTTCTTTTAATGAGCTGAGAGACAAATATCTTAGAAAACTAAGCAACAATATGTCCACAATAAATCTTTATCCATCATGCTGGTTAAACATTAATGATATAATTCCATTAAAAAGGTGGAAAAACTTTCAGCCAGGTCACAGAAGGACAGGAAGAGATGTTACTATGAGTCTGAGAAAAAAACATTTATATTATCTACATCAAATATAATGTCAGTACGTTTTAAACTATCAGTAGCATCACTAGTTTACATAGATTTATCTGAGGTGGTATAACAGCTACCTTGTGACAAAAGCTTCTTTCATCTAACCAGAGTGCATGCAGTACTCATTTGTGTAAACTTGAAGTCTTCAGCCAGTGGAAAATGATCACATGCAACATGATTTTTATCTTGGTTGTTCTATTAATGTGTTTAATCTTTCACCGTTTCACACAATGAGCCAAAATATCCTCAAAGGCCACTCATCTCTGATATCATTCATGTCTGTCAACATTGCACAAAGTCGAACTTGGATGTGTTTGAATAGCCAAATGGCAGGTGTTTCATTCGTTATAAGAACAATGCCAGAATGTGAAGACAAGGGCAGAAAAAAATCCAGATAGGAGCTCTCAGGGCAGTCCAAACTTTGCTCATCTGGACATAAATACTGCAGTTTGAAGGTTTTAGTGAGCAGGATATATCTGGAGAAGCAGAACTTAACCAGTAATCATTTGTTCAGAGGTAGACTTGGAGGAATACACATCCACTGTGCTCTCCTACATCAACTGCTGTGTGGAGAATGTCACGGAGGACAAGGAAATAAAGATGTTCCCAAACCGGAAACCCTGGATGAATAAGGAGGTACAGAACCTGCTGAGGGCAAGCAACAATGCCTTTAAATCTGGTGACACTTCAGCATACAGTGTTGCCAGATCAAACCTGAACAAAGGCATTAAAAGGGCCAAAGACACTTACAGGCAACGGGTGGAAGACCACTTCAACACCACGGACACCAGAAGCATGTGGCAGGATGTCAGGGACATCACTGGCTACAAGAGCAGCCCTGCCTGCCCCCACAGCGATATGACACTGACCAACGAGCTAAACACCTTTTTTGCCCGCTTCGAAACTGGCAAAACCACCTTGAGGGGAAGAACCCCAGCCGAGGCGGAGGGACTGGTCTTGCAACTGAGCACACAGGAAGTACAACGCGCTCTGCAAAAGGTCAACCCACGTAAGGCTGCAGGCCCGGATGGAGTTCAAGGAAGGGTACTTAAGGACTGTGCCGAACAGCTGGCTGAGGTATTCACCAGGATCTTTAACCTGTCACTATCTCTGGCTACGGTTCCCAAGTGCCTGAAGTCGGCTATCATAGTGCCGGTGCCGAAAAAAGCAAAGATCACCAACCTGAACGACTACCGTCCGGTTGCTCTAACTCCGATAGTCATGAAGTGCTTTGAAAGGCTGGTCCTCTCACACATCAAATCCAGCATCCCTGACTCACTGGACCCACATCAATTTGCATACAGGGCAAATAGATCCACAGAGGACGCCATCTCTCTGGCTCTTCACACTGTCCTGACTCACCTGGAGAGACCGGGCACGTAGGTGAGGATGTTATTTATTGACTATAGCTCTGCCTTCAACACAGTCATCCCCACCAAGCTCATCACCAAACTCCACCAGCTAGGCCTCAGCTCGTCGTTATGCGACTGGATCCTGGACTTCCTGCTGGAGCGACCGCAGGCAGTGAGAATGGGCCCGCACCTGTCCTCCACTATCACCCTGAGTACTGGCACACCACAGGGCTGTGTTCTGAGCCCATGCTCCACTCCCTCTTCACACACGACTGTGTTCCTGCATTCGACACCAACACCATTGTCAAGTTTGCAGACGACACAACGGTGATCGGGCTGATCACCAACGGTGATGAAACAAAATACAGAGCAGAACCTGGCGGACTGGTGCTCTGATAACAACCTGTCCCTAAATACCACCAAGACCAAGGAGCTGATCATCAACTTCCGTAGGTCACATAACGGGGAATACGCCCCAATCTCTATCAACGGGGACAGTGTGGAGAGAGTGTCCAGCTTCAAGTTTCTGGCCACTCACATTTCGGAGGACCTAACATGGTCCAATAACACTGCTGCACTGGTCAAGAAGGCACAGCAATGACTGTTCTACCTAAGAACACTGAAAAAGTCTGGTCTACCCCAACAGCTGCTGACGACCTTCTACCGCTGCACCATAGAGAGCATCCTAACACATGGCATCCCTGTGTGGTACCTCAGCTGCACGGAGGCAGAAAGGAAAGCTTTTCAGTGGGTAGTCCATAGAGCTCAGAGGACCATCGGAACGCAGCTACCAGCCTTGGAGGGCATCTACAACACACGATGCCTCAGAAAAGCCACCAGCATCCACAAAGACTCTTCACACCCCTGCAACAGCCTGTTCGAACTCCTTCCATCGGGCAGACGATACAAGGCCTTCTACACCCGCACCTCCAGACTCGGGAACAGCTTCATCCCCAGGGCCATAGCTGCTATGAACCGATCCTGCTGAGCCGGATGCTCACATCGCACAGTGATCCGGCACAGATCTACTTGCACTTTATTCTGTCTCAAAACTGTTACAATTTGTTTCGTTGGGTTGTTGCTGTTTAAATTAATTAAATTATTGCATCGTATGGGAGGCGCATTCCCAATCTCGTTGTACCCCTGTACAATGACAATAAAGATATATTGTATTGTATTGTATTGGACGGTTTTCCAATCCTACTCATTTGCAGAGATATTAGTGGCATGATGATGACAGGTGACGAGGAAATGGAGGATATATCAAAATGGTTTCATTTCTCTCCAACTACCATTGGCCCAAACAGTAATGCACACATTGGCTTGAATCCTGTTGGCCAACTATGCTCCTGAGCTGAGAAGATGGGGAAATGGGACTCAATTGGACACCCAAACATTGAAGAGTTAGACCAAAAATATCTCAGCTGTAAAAACATGGACCTGCCTCCATATGTGTTGAAGTCCCTGGGCTAGAGCGATTCAGCTCTTTAACAAGAGTAAAGTTTTCTGGTTGTATGCTGATGAAATTTTCACTCAATGTTAAAGGTAGTATCAATATGCAATTCATTTGAACGCATTTAAAAGTTGCATGTTGACACCACCTTTTCAACTTGATATTTTCATTTAGTGCCAGGCAAATGGTTGCTTATACAGAATGGATTGATGCCAAGCAACAGATGATGGGAAAAATTTGCATGATTCAACATTTGACTTATATTTGCATGAGGCAAAAAAGGCAGATAAAAAACAAACATTTCTAAGCAACTGATTGTGCTTAGTTGTGCTTAGAGTCAAAGATATCCAGCATGGAAAGAGGCCCATTGGCCCAACATGCCCTTGCCGACCAAGTTGCTTAACTGAGTTAGTCCAACTTGCCTGCACCTGGAACATATCTACCCAAACTTTTCCTAAGTGTCTTCTGGATGTCATAATTGTACCCATCTTTACCATTCCCTCTGGCAGCTTGTTCCATGTTCAGACCACATGTGTTTAAAAACTTGCCTTACAGGTTCCTTTTTAGGTTCTTCCCTTTTCACCTTAAACCTAAGCCATCTAGGTTTTGACTTACAAAACGTAACATCATGTCATTATTTGACTGCCACGTTAGTGACTTGGTTTACACCCCAGTGAATAAGGTATTGTGTCTCAGTCCTGGGATTAATACTGGAGATTTAATTTTTTTAAAAATATTCTTGCTTCATGTTTTTTCTGCCAGTGAAATAGGATAAACTGTGATTCCTTTAAGAATTAAAAACACAATTGATGCTCAATCTGACATTTGCATAGGGAGAAATTTATAAAGGAAAATAATTCAATGCTAGTTTCTATTATCTTAAACTTATGATTAGGTTTCATAACTGTGTTTTTAAAATGGGGCCAAACTTCAATACAAAATTAAAGGACAGTTTGAAAACGAACTTGTTAATCTCCTAACTTGATGTTAAGTTAATAATATGTCAGAACAAGTAAGTAATGTGACAATGATTTACCAATATATAAAATTGCTATAACAGAATAGAGATAGAGGTGGAGAGATATAGCATGGAAACAGGCCCTTCGGCCCACCGATGGCCCTTCGGCTGACCATCGACCACCTATTTGCATTAATTCTAGGTGAATCTCATTTTATTCTCCTCATATTCTCATCAACTCGTCCCAGATTCTACCCCTCACCTTCACACTAGGGGCAATTTACACTGACCAATTAACCTACCAGCCCACAATGTTTGGGATGTGGGAGGAAACTGGAGCATCTGGAGGAAACCCATGCGGTCACAGAGAAAACTCCAAACAAACAAGGTTGGAGGCCGGAATTGAACCCGAGTCTCAGGAGCTCTGAGCCAGTAGCTCTACCAGCTGTGGCACTGGTCACAATGTACCTACGTGAGATTTACATCTTAAATTTTCTCCAACAAGTAAGAAATTGCTAATTCATAAACTTAAAGAATCACATACAAGAAGTGTGGGTTATCATTTCAAATAACTGATGTCTAAAGAAGTTGAGTTAAGAAAAGATGGATGAAACTGAGAGCAGAAATGTGTAATATTTTCTTAACCTGTTCTGTCAATGTGTTACTTGCAATGGATTCCAAATTTCAGACTAATAAGAACTACAGTTTTATCCAAACCTGTGATGCTTGAAACATACAACTCAGTAAAGCATAGACATGCCTCCTCCATTGGTCTCTTAATGTAATATTTTAACAAAGCAGTTGTTTCTTAATAAACTGGGGTAAATCTTGTCTTATTAATCATATGAACAAAATAATATACTACCTTAATGCTGTAAAATGGGAGATTGCAGCACACTGTATGGACTCCCTGCTCAGGCACAATGTGGCTCTGCTGTTATGTGAAATACTACAGAGCGATCATCAACTCTGCAATAACCACTTCCTGTAACAAAAACATTATTTCGTTCCTTCAGCATTGCAAATGTAGACGTTGAAGTCATATGACTGACTACATTTGGACTGCTGTTTTTATTTCCAGATCATAATGAACCTTGATGAGGCAGGATTTACCTTTCAAAAAGTATTATATTGGTGTTTCTCCCTAAATCTGGAATAAAGCAGAAGAATGCTTCCAATAAAAATAAAGTTAGAATCTGTAAACTTAGCACAGCTAAAATACATCTCATTAAACCGACCAAAGGAATAATTTATTATTGGTATTCTTTGTGATTGCTATTCATACCTGTTGGGAACATTTTCGATGATTTGGATAATTAGGCACATTGCCAATTGTACCAAACGTTTATGTTTTTTTTGTGCATACGATCTTATTAGTTACACATTATGCAAATTGAATTTCTATTGAAGTTCCAGATATTTGTTTTTATCCTCCCATTGGTGCAAACACATCAACTGTAGGGAGGAACTGCAGATACCAGTTTAAACCAAAGATAGACACAAAAAGCTGGAGTAACTCAGCAGGACAGGCAGCATCTCTGGAGAGAAGGAATGGGTGACTTTTTAGGATTGAGACCCTTCTTCAGACTTCAGACTAATAGCAGGGATAAGCCGTTCAATTAAATCACCTCAGTGCCACTTTCTGCAATAACCCTGTATCACTGATGATCTTTATAAAAGAAAAAAATCTTTGTTGTTAATATTCTTAGTGCCTGATGCCTTTCTTGAGATGCAAATGGCAAGCATTGCCATTTCCCCCCCCATGTTTTAAATGACATTAGGCAGGTACATTAGGCTCACTCTGTTCAATATCCAGTCCCTCAACAATAAAAGCCACATTCTGAATGACTTCATCCTGGAAAATAAACTGGACTTCCTCTGTCTGACAGAAACCTGGCAACAACCTCTGGACTACCTCCCACTCAACCTCACTACACCCAACGGATACTCCTACATCAATAAACCACGCTCGGAAGGCCGAGGTGGTGGGATTACCGTAATTCACCGACAGGACTTCAAGATCAACCTCATCTCCATCTCATCTGCTCCTTCATTTGAACACCTGGCTTTCAAACTCTCTGGCCACACACAATTAGTCATGGCAGTTGTAAACCGCCCTACCAAACCACACCCATCATTTCTTTCTGACTTCTCTGATTTTCTGACCCAGTTCTGTTCTCTCTCCCCCTCAATCCTCCTCCTCGGTGATTTCAACATCCATATGGACTCCACTGACTCCACAATAACCGCTGACTTCACTGAAATACTCAACTGCTTTAACCTCACTCAACACGTCAATTTTCCCACCCATAACCGTGGGCACATTCTGGACCTTGTCTGCTCCACTGGACTAAATCTACATCACCTCTCTGGCTCCGACCCCACCCTCTCTGATCACTTAGCCATAACCATGTCTGTCAACATTCCCACCCCAGCTCCAAAGCAAAAACGCAAAATCAACTTCCGTAAGCTGAACTCTGTTTCACCTACCTCGCTCTCATCCTCCCTCTCTGAAATAATGTCCGCCTCTCCCTTCGTTGACCTCCACAGCCCCTCTGACCTCACTGACTACTACAACCACACTCTCTCCTCCTGCCTCGACCAGCTTGCACCTATAAAAACCAAAACAGTTTCCTTCACCCACTCTGCTCCCTGGTTTACCCCTGAACTCCGCATGATGAAAACTCATGCCCGCCAACTTGAAAGACTCCGCAACAAAACAGGTCTCACAATTCACTCCCAAGCCTACAAAGACCACCTGCAGCACTACAAAGATGCCCTCTCCCGTGCCCACTCCACCTACTACTCTCAAATAATTCACTCTGGCTCCGGAAACCCAAAAACACTCTTCTCTACAATAAACAAACTCCTCAGCCCCCTGGACACCATCTCCCAATCATTCACAGTTGACAAATGCACCACTTTCCTTTCATTCTTCCAAAGCAAAATAGACAACATCTACAGCACCTTAACCACCAACGCACCTGCTCCCCCTCAAACCACCTGCCCCCCCTTATCCTGTCAACCCCTGCCTCAGTTCTCCCCAGTCTCCACCACCGACCTCTCTGACCTCTTCACAGGAATAAAAACTGACACCTGCTCTCTGGACCCCATCCCCTCCAGCTTTGTCAAGGCCTGCCTTCCTGCTCTCTCTCCACTTATCACTGCAACAATAAACTCCTCCCTGTCCACTGGCATCGTCCCGCCATCCCTCAAAATCGCTGCTGTCACCCCCATTCTGAAAAAACCTGGTCTCAACCCTGACACCCCAAACAACTTCAGACCAATCTCCAACCTACCCTTTCTGTCCAAAGTTTTGGAACGTGCTGTAGCTTCCCAACTCAAATACCACCTCTCTACCAATAACCTGTATGAAACTTTCCAATCCGGATTCCGCTCCAACCACTGTACTGAAACTGCGCTCCTCAAAATCACAAACGACCTTCTCCTCTCCTCCGACGCTGGCAACCTCAACATCCTCATCCTACTTGACCTCAGCGCCGCCTTTGACACCATAAATCACTCCATTCTCCTCACCCGACTTGAAACCTCCTTTAACATCACCGGCACAGCCCTATCCTGGTTCAAATCTTACCTCTCTGACAGACACCAGTTCATCTCCATTAACAACTGTAAATCCCCCACCGCTCCCCTCCCCCAAGGTGTCCCCCAAGGCTCAGTCCTTGGCCCCCTCCTCTTCATCCTCTACCTGTTCCCCCTTGGTCAATTAATCCGCCATCATGGTCTCAATTTCCACTGCTTCGCCGATGATATCCAGCTCCTCATCTCCACCAAGTCAATCTCCCCCATCACACACTCTACACTGACTAACTGCATCACTGAAATAAAATCTTGGCTTCAATCAAATTTCCTCAAACTCAATTGCAACAAATCTGAAATCATCATCATTGGTCCAAAAACGCTCACCAAATCCACCCAAAACTTCATCCTCAATATTGATGGTCTCCCAGTATCCACCTCCCCTCACATCCGGAATCTTGGAATCATCTTTGATCAAACCCTCTCCTTCGACAAACACATCAAACACATCACAAAGACAGCCTTCTTCCACCTCAAAAACATTGCCCGTCTCCGTCCATCCCTCTCCTCCACAGCTGCAGAAACCCTCATCCACGCCTTCATCACCTCCCGTCTGGACTACTGCAACAGCCTCCTCTATGGCGCACCCTCAAAAATCATCAGTAAACTTCAATACATTCAAAACTCCGCTGCCCGTCTACTCACCCACACCCCGATCCGTGACCATATCACCCCCGTCCTTTACAAACTCCACTGGCTCCCCATCCCCCAGAGAATCCAGTACAAAATCCTCCTCATAACCTACAAAGCCCTCCATAACCTGGCCCCATCCTACCTGACCGACCTCCTCCACAGGCACACTCCCACCTGCACCCTCCGCTCTGCTGCTGCCAATCTCCTATCCCCCCACATCCGGACCAAACTCAGATCCTGGGGGGACAGGGCTTTCTCCATTGCTGCTCCCACCCTATGGAACTCACTACCCCAAACCGTCAGAGACTCCTCCACACTCACCACATTCAAAACATCACTGAAGTCTCACCTGTTCAGTACTGCCTTCAACCACTGAAGGTCACCTCACCTTCTGTCTCCTTTCTCTGTTCGTTTACTTATTTACTTATTTATCTATTTATGCATTTCCCTATGTTCTCTAAATCCCTGTAAAGCGTCTTTGAGTATATGAAAAGCGCTATATAAATGTAATGCATTATTATTATTATTATTATAAAGATTTAGAGGAATATGGGCTGAACATGGATAGGTGGGACTAGCATAGATGCGGCATCTTGGTCAGCACTGAAGGGCCCGTTTCTGTGCTGCATGACTTTATGACTGTGCTCTAATGCTCGTGGGGTCCAATGATGGCACATTAAATTTTGAATTCCCTATCAATGAAATTGGGCAAATCCATCTGCTAAAGCTCTGAGCAGAAACCACATGCACAATCATTTAAATGTAGAGGAACAGCTGCAAGTGAGAAGCATTAATATAAATGATCTTTTGAAGTAACTAGTTTGCTTTAATGTGGGATAAGGAAGGCAGTTTTTGGCCCATGAGTAAAATGGATGTTTGAATAAAATAAAGGAGATTGAATAAAATAAATACAGAAGATATCATTGCCTGCAAAGCTTTGTGGGACCTGACGGTATGCATGTCTGGGAGCTTTGTTCACTTTTGTGGCAGCCACTTCATAATAAACACAAGAAAAAATCTTCACTGCAATTCAATCTACTCATTATGATTACAATTTGCCTGGTAGGATTTGGGCATACCATTAACACAAAGTCTAATATCAGAGGACACAACCCCTTGAGCTGAGAATAGAAATACAACAGAAAACTCTGTGTAAAAAAACAACAGGGAAAGAGAACAATATTGCTCATGTTTTTTTTTTATAGTTTGATTACATTTATGGTATTTGGACTAACTGGCTGGCTTCAGACTGATATTGAGCATCCATAGTTTGTCCTGTATGTGTTAAAGCTCTGTCATGTTTGCTGTGGGGCTAACTACCAGCAATTGCCAGCAAAAGAGCAGCAAGATGATCTATGTTGCTCTTTTATAGGGAAGTCATCCGACAAAAAACAAGCCTTATGCATTTGCACCCTGACAGTAATTTAATGTGCAATCATTTTCAAAGGTTACCATTTGGTGCAGGTGCAGCACACCATTTATCTGATTCTTCAAACACACATCTGATGAATTTCCAGACAAGAATATTGCATGAGATTTGGTGGGCGGAGAGGGCGAGCTGTTTGGGCTAAGGCAATGCCATAACTGTTGTAAATCATAAGCACGGTGTTTATTTAAAACACATTTTTAGGTGCTAATTAATTTCTAGGTCGTGGAATGCGATTCTTTGATTGTTATAATGATTAGGTTTTAAAAAGTTTAAATGAGTTACTTTTATTTTGTTTTATTTTTTCCCTGTCATTATTCAATCTCTATTTTCCTCTTTTTACTTTGCGTTCATGAAAACATTTTTGCCACCGAATTCACTATTTCTATTGACACTTCCTGTTCGGCTAATTATTCATCATCCAAACATGCATCATGGATCCTGTAGATGGTGATATTCGGAGATAACTAACCACAGTCGCAGGGTGGTGGATGTATGGAACGAGCTGCCAGAGGAGGTAGTGGAGACAGGTATTATCGCAACGTTTAAGGGACAATTAGACAGGTATATGGATAGGACAGGTTTATTGGGATATGGGCCAAACGCAGGCAGTTGGGACTAGTGTAGATGGGACATGTTGGTTGGTGTGGGCAAGTTGGGCCAAAGGGCCTCTTTCCACACTGTAAGACTATGACTCTACAGATAATTTCTATTAAAAGTCTGCATGAAATTCAAGCAAATTAAATAGCTAACACTCAGTAACCAAATCCCGGTTCAATATTTACATATTTTAAAATTAAAAAACTCTGCAAATACTAAAAATATACAATAAAAACAGATACATGTAACTGTAGATGCTGGAATGTTGAGCAAAACAGAAAGGTCTGGAGGAACTTAGTGGGCCAGGCAGCATCTGTATAGGGAATAGACATGAATTTTTGGGTCGGCACCCTTCATAATGATAGTAGGGGATAGAGAGCTCTGGCAAGTGATGGCTGGACAAGAAAACAACATCATCAACACTGGACGCTACGCTTGCAGAGGAACTTAGCGGCCTCAGAATACTCTGCCTGGCCTCGACCTCGGCCTCGAGTGCTGCCCCCCGGCTGGAAAGGAGACGCCGCAGGCGGTGTGAGAGGAAGCAGAAGAGGGGTAAGCGCGGAGGCATCCGGGCTAGGCTAGCGGCTAGCCCACACAGACCGGCTATTCCGAGCATGCTAATGGCTAATGTACGCTCACTGGACAATAAAATGGACACTATAAGACTTCTCCGGTCGACCCAGCGTGAGGTGAGGGAATGCTGTGTTTACGTTTTTACGGAAACATGGCTTAATGACAACATCCCGGACTCCGCTGTTCAGCTCGACCGGCTAACATGCTACCGATCGGACAGAGCTACGGTTAGCGGGGGGAAGACTCGCGGCGGCGGTGTGATTGTTTACATCAGTGATGCTTGGTGTCGGGACGCTGTGTTGGTCTACAAACACTGTTCACCGCTGGCGGAGTTTATGGTTGTGAAGTGCCGACCTTTCTACCTCCCGAGGGAGCTAACAGCTATCCTGTTAGTCGCTGTTTACATCCCTCCCAGTTCCAACAACAAGGACAGAGAGGAGGCACTCTGTGAACTGTACCGGGCCATCTCTGAGCAGCAGACAGCACACCCAGATGGCTTTCTCATCGTAGCTGGGGACTTCAACCATGCTAACCTAAAAACTGTCATGCCCAAAGTATACCAGCATGTTGATTTCCCAACACGAGAAAACAACACCTTGGACCTTGTCTACACGACCATCAAAGGAGCATACAAGGCTTCCCCCCTCCCCCACATCGGCCTCTCTGATCACCTCACCGTTCTGCTGAAACCGGCATACAGACGCCGGGTGAAAGTCACCAAACCGGTTTCAAAAGAGGTACGTGTGTGGTCAGAGGACAGCACAGCTGCACTCCAAAACTGCTTTGAGACTACAGACTGGGACATGTTCAAGCAGGCAGCAACATACAACAACACAACCAACATTCAGGAATACACAGAGACAGTTACAGGCTACATCACCAAATGCATTGACGATGTGACCCACACCAGAGCCATCACCATCCGGGCTAACCAGAAGCCATGGCTGACAGGGGAGGTCCATGGGCTGCTGAGGGTCCGCAACGCTGCCTTCAGAGAGGGCAATCCAGCCGGTCTCAGAGCAGCCAGGGCCAACCTTTCCAGTGGCATCAGGAAAGCCAAACAACACTACACCCGGCGCATCACAGCCCACTTCAGTGACAGCAGAGACACACGGAGCCTGTGGAAGGGTATTAGGACTATCACGGACTACAAACCCTTACCACAGACCTGTGACAGTGACACCTCTCTCTTGAACGACCTCAACGGCTTCTTCGCACGCTTTGAAGCACAGAGCAACACACCTGCGCAGAAAACAACTCCCCCCCCCAACGATCAGGCTATTTGTCTGTCTCCAGGCAGTGTGAGGAGCACACTGTTAAGGATTAACACCCGGAAAGCTTCTGGACCTGACAACATTCCTGGTCGTGTGCTAAAAGACTGCGCAGCTGAGCTCACAGATGTCCTCACAGACATCTTCAACATCTCCCTGAGCCAGGCTGTTGTTCCCTTGTGCTTCAAAGAAACCACCATCATACCTGTGCCCAAGAAGTCTTCTCCATCCTGCTTCAACGACTACCGCCCTGTAGCGCTGACTTCAACCATCATGAAGTGCTTCGAGAGGCTGGTCATGAAGCAGATCAGATCCAACCTCCCCCCCTCCCTGGACCCGTTTCAGTTTGCATATCGAGCTAAGCGGTCCACTGAGGATGCCATCTCCTCTGCTCTACACCCAGCCCTCACCCACTTGGACACTAAAAACTCATATGTTAGGATGCTGTTCATAGACTTTAGCTCAGCATTCAACACCATCATCCCCCAGCAGCTGGTTTGTAAACTAACAAATCTGGGCCTCAGCCCCCTTCTCTGCAACTGGCTGCTGGACTTCCTCACTGCCAGACCCCAGTCCGTACGGGTCGGCAGCAACACATCGGACACCATCACGCTGAGTACGGGTGCCCCACAAGGATGTGTGCTAAGCCCCCTGCTCTTCACCTTGCTGACCCACGACTGCACACCCACCTACAGCTCCAACCACTTCGTCAAGTTTGCGGATGACACAACAGTGGTGGGTCTCATCAGCAACAACGACGAGACCCACTACAGGAAGGAGGTGGACCAGCTGGCCGCGTGGTGCACAGACAACAATCTCTTCCTGAATGTGGAGAAAACAAAGGAGATTGTTGTCGACTTCAGGAGAACGCACACCCAACACCCCCACCCACTGACCATCAATGGTGCTGCTGTGGAGCAGGTGAGCAGCACCAAATTCCTGGGGGTGAACATCACCGAAGATCTCTCCTGGAGCAACAACATCACGTCCATCGCAAAGAAAGCCCAGCAGCGCCTCTACTTCCTCCGCAAACTGAAGAGAGCGGGAGCCCCCACACCCATCATGTACACTTTTTACCGAGGCGCCATCGAGAGCATCCTCAGCAGCTGCATCACTGTGTGGTTCGGCAGCTGCACAGCCTCCAGCCGCAAGACCCTGCAGCGCATAGTGAACACTGCTGAGAGGATCACTGGCGCCTCACTCCCAACACTCCTGGTCCTTTACACCACCCGCCTCACCCGCAAAGCATTGAGCATTGTGGGTGACCCCTCCCACCCCTCCAACAGCCTCTTCACCCTCCTGCCTTCAGGGAGAAGGTTTCGCAGCCTGAGGTCAAGCACCACCCGACTAAAGAACAGTTTTTTCCACCAGGCTGTCAGGATGCTGAACTCTCTCCCCTCCCTTCCTCCTCTCTCCCCTGCCCCTATTGGACCTGGACTTTAACACCCCACACACACGCACATCCAGCACCAGACACTTTAAAAAAATTTTTTTTTAACGCATTTGAAGTGACTATATTTTATATTTTATGTTGATTGTTGTTTGCTGTGCCTTTTTAATTTTAACTTAGTTTTATGCACTTTGTTCCTCGGGATTGTGGGAAACGGTATTTCGATTTTCTGTCTGTGTAAACTGGCTGAGGATTGACAATAAAATTGACTTTGACTTTGACTTGACTTGACTTTGGATACCAATGAGGGAGGTTTTGATTAGCAGATGGGAAAAGTAATTCGTAAAGACTAGAGGTCACCTGCAACCTTTTAAATTTGTTTGGTTTAGTTTGTTGTCATGTATATCGAGGTACAGTGAAGAGCTATTATTTATGCGTTGTAATCCTTGTTTCTGTAAAATTTCCAAGTAGGATTTAATCATATCTTACACCTGTGTACATGGACTTTCCCCAAATCTCTTCGCATAGAAGGTCCAATTGATGCATGTATACCAAATATTGGGGCCTTCTACCCAAATGGATTTGGTGAAGTTAGGGATCTCAGGCTCAGCTCCCAGATACAGGTCTTCCCAGATTACAGCAGGGTTCCATTACTGAGAAATGACCGGAACCGAAACACTTCACGTTAGAAATGTGGCTGTGAACTGAGTTCCCACAGGGCATAAGATGCCTGTAACACCACAGCAACAAGCAAATTTATCCAGCCAGTCTCCAATAAGCTAATTTGTCGTACTGTTTATATCAAGCATTTATAAGCTGGAAAGAACCTGTAGCTTTGTACATTTGCTCAATCCTTTGTGTAGGAAGCATTCTGAAACAGGGTCTCGGTCCAAAACGTCACCCATTCCTTCTCTGCAGAGATGCTGCTTGTCTCGCTTAGTTACTTAAGCTTTTTGTATCTATGCTCAGTACTTTAGTATCTCCTTGCTCTCCAATAATTCGATCTTCACTACTTACAGTACTGCCTTTGGGATCCCAATAGTCATGTCCTGCTAATATTATTCTCTCTTGAGCTATCCAAATAATCTAAACCAGCTAATAATTTGTCTACAACTTTAGTTCAGACTGGTATGCTCTTCCAAATATTTTCTTAAAATCTAAAAATAACATGGACATTTTTCTGTCCTCTGCAGTCAACTACGGCTCACCTTTTACAAATCCATACTGCTTCTTCCTGCATGTATAGGGCTCTTGCACGGCCGGCGAGGTTACGACCCCTGACCCGTAATGTTGCCATGCAACGCCTTCTGGAGGACAAGGGGTGTACTGGAGGCAAGCACTTACTATGGCTGCCAGTACAACGGGACCGTCTTCGGTCCCAGCAGCCGTTGAATTATCATTTTTTTGCCAGAATTCTGCCATTAAACGTGCAACACCTCAGTCCCAACCAAAAATCTTTGTGAATGGCACCACATAATTACAGTGCTTAATCACACCAGGCTGCTTAACTTCATACCTATAAACTTAGTACAGCTGCAAACCTCACGCTAGATACCACAACATGCATACACTGCCTGTTGAACCATGTCAATCTCACCACCTCAGTATAATCCACAACACTTCCTCATTCTTGTAGAAGACAAGTTTCTGCAATTAGAGGTAGCAAGAACTAATGAAAATGGGAGAGACTTTCCTGCAGGTCATGCTTCTGTACCACATCAGGCAGCATTGGTCATTTTAGTGGCTGTCAAGGGTTTTTAACTAATCAATTCACCAATTCAAATTTTCTTGGCTCTAAGTATAAAGTTAAATGTCTTTTCAATTATATTGTGGATACAGTAGTTATATTGTTTGCAAATGCCTAATCTCTGCTTCCATGACTTTTTAAAATGAAACAAAAAGAGATACAGCTCGTGGAGGTGAAATTAAAATTAACAGAGAAAGCAAAGAACAGTTCATTAAATATGATCAATTGGCCTGATACAGAGTGGATCTCTAGTGCAAATATTCAAACAGTAACATCCAAAGTTTAAAAAGTGTAAGAAAATAACTGCAGATGCTGGTACAAATCGAAGATATTTATTCACAAAATGCTGGAGTAACTCAGCAGGTCAGGCAGCATCTCAGGAGAGAAGGAATGGGTGACGTTTCAGGTCGAGACCCTTCTTCAGACTGATGTCAGGGGGGCGGGACAAAGGAAGGATATAGGTGGAGACAGGAAGTTGCGAAGGGGGGGGAAGAGAGGGATAGAGGAACTATCTAAAGTTGGAGAAGTCAATGTTCATACTGCTGGGCTGCAAGCTGCCCAATTGAAATATGAGGTGCTGTTCCTCCAATTTCCGGTGGGCCTCACTATGGCACTGGAGGAGGCCTATGACAGAAAGGTCAGACTGGGAGTGGGAAGGGGAGTTGAAGTGCTCAGCCACCGGGAGATCAGGTTGGTTAAGGCGGACTGAGCGAAGGTGTTGAGCAAAACGATCGCAGAGCCTGCGTTTGGTTTCGCCGATGTAAAGAAGTTGACATCTACAGCAGATCCAAAGTTTAAAGATCACGAAGCAGCAACTCTTCAAGAAATAGTTATAAATGTCAACTATCGACTTATCCAAGAAGTTGAACAAAAATAATTGTTTGCAAACATTTTATATACAAAGAAATCGCAGTTGTGAACACTGCCCAATCTCGCACACAGAATCTGCCTACTAAAATGGCGCTGAAATTCCCCCACGACCTACTACGGTTTTTAGTCGAGTGATCTATCTTGCTCCTCTATTATCTTTGGTTGTGTCTATCTCGAGTAGGTATGGCGCAAAATGCTGGAGTAACTCAACGGGACCAGGCAGCATCTCTGGAGAAAAGGAATGGGCGACGTTTCGGGTCGAGAAGACCCTTCTTCACTTCAGGCTGAGTAGATGTGGACTGGATGCATGCCCCGGCTCAGGTGTGTAGAATTATATTAAACATCTGCAAATGGTGGAAGAATGAAATAAGCCCCGAAAATGCTCGAATTACTCGCAAATCAGTCTGAGAATCGGTGCGGGCGCTTCAATGTCGGGAGCCCCGACCGCCCCGACGTGGCAACTTCAACAACCTGACCGCGGGAGAAGACGGCAGGGGAAGAGAAAAATACATTCTGGCCTTCCATCACAGTGAGGAGGTGACTGGAGGAGAGTCACTGTAATGGATGTTTCTTTTGTTTGGTGTTGGTTATGATTGTAGGTGTTATTGCATTTTTATTGATTATTCTTATTGGTCTTATTGTTGAACTGCGGGTAATTTTTCATTTCACTGCACATTTATGTGTATGTGACAAATAAATTGACTGTTGACTATTGGAGGAGGACAGTCATGACACCGCGCTGCGCCTGGCGCCAGGCTGCTCGATGTCGATGACTCGCTCCTCCCACAGCCGACACCCGGGTTTTGTTCCCTTCGCGTTATAAATAAAGTTTGTTTGGTGGAGTCCGTTCGTACCATCTCTCCTTAAATTTAGGGGTCCATTGGAAAGGAGACTTTTAAAATTAGAGAAAAAAAAGATTCCGAGTTAACCACAGATATCCATCTCTGATAAATTAGTTCTAATTCACTGCGAGCGCTCTCCCCGCGGTGCCCTGTGTCCCCGCAGCCTGGGTGGATGTCTCCGGGGGCGGCTGAGCACCCCCACCCCCCCCCCCCCCTCTCTCTCTCTCCTCACCAGTCCCCGTGGCCCGCAGCGCGCTACAATGGCGGCCGCCTCCGACCTGTTCGCGACGCAGGAACATTTCAAAACCAACGGCCGCACCAAGGAGTTCTCGGCGCACACGGCCAAGGTGCACTCGGTGGCCTGGAGCTGCGACGGTCGCAGGCTCGCGTCCGGCTCCTTCGACAAGACGGCCAGCGTCTTCGTGCTGGAGAAAGACCGGCTGGTAGGAGCCCGGGGGGGGCTGATGCCAAGGGACCCGGGACTCGGCGCTACTCACCCACCAACACATCCACCACCTCCTCACAGTCACTCATCACCCCCCCCCCTTCCTCTCACAGTCACTCATCACCCCCCCCTCCTCTCCCACCCTACCTCCACCTCAATCACCCATCACCCCCCCTTCCTCTCCCACCCACCACCTCCTCCTCCTCCTCCTCCTCCTCCTCCTCCTCCTCCTCCTCCTCCTCACAATCACCCACCACCGTCTCCCCACCCACCCATCACCCCCATTCTCCCCCACCCACCCATCACCCCCTTTCTCCCCCACCCACCCATCACCCCCTTTCTCCCCAACCCACCCACCCATCACCCCCTTTCTCCCCCACCCACCAACCCATCACCCCCTTTCTCCCCCACCCCCTTTCTCCCCACCCCTTTCTCTTCCCCCTCAGTCAACCATCATGTCTCCCCACCCACCACCCCTTTCCCACCCACCCTCCACCTCCTCAGTCACACATCACCCACTTCCTGTTCCCTCACCCACCCTCCACCTCCCTCACCCACCCTCCACCTCCTCACAGTCACTTATCACCCCCTTCCCCCACCCCACCACCTCTTCTCCCACCCCACCACCTCTTCTCCCACCCCACCACCTCTCCCCCCACCCCACCACCTCTCCCCCACCCCACCACCTCTTCCCCCACCCCACCACCTCCTCAAAGTCACCCATCACCGCCTCCCCACCCACCCATCACTCCCTTCCTCTCCCCCCACCCTCCCCCCTTCTCACAGCCACCCACCGTCCCCTCCTCAGTCACCCATCACATCTCCCCACCCACCCATCACCCCCTTCCTCTCACCCCCACCACCTCCTCACAATCACTCATTACCCCCCTCCCCACCCATCCATCACCCCCTCTCGTCTGCTTCATCGCAGTCACCCATCACCCCCTCCCCACCCCCATCACCCCCTCCCCACCCACATCACCCCACCCTCCCCCTCTTCACAGCCACACACTGTCCCCACCCCACCCACTCATCACCCCCTTCCTCTCCCCCCACCCACCACTTACTCACAGCTACCCATTACCCTCTTCCCATCCACCCTCCACCTCATAGTTACCCATCATGTTTCCCCACCCATTCATCACCCCCTTCCTCTCACCCCACCACTTCCACCTCCTCCTCCCAATCAATTATTACCCCTTTCCCCACCCATCCATCGCCACGTTCCCTACCCCCACCCACCTATCACCTCCTATCCTCTATCCTCTCCCGTCACCTCACAGCCACCCAACCCAATAATCATCCCACCCAACCCCACCCAACCCCACCCACCCGATACCTCGCAGCCACCCATCACCCCCCTCCCCACCTATCACTTCCTCACTGTCAAACATTACTCCCCTCCCCACCCACCACCCCATTCCTGTCCCCCCACCCATCACCCTCTTCCCATCCACCCACCCAACCCTCCCCCCCACCCATTGCCCCCCTCTCCCATCACCCATTCCCCACTCATCCATCATCCCACATACTCCCGCGCACACCATCTCGCCCTGCAAACCCTCCTTCGGATCTGGGTCGCTCTACACATCCTCCTCAACCACTCCACCCTCTTTCTCCTGCAGAAGGTCCCAATCTTTTATATTTTAGTCAATAGTCAAGTTTATTTGTCACATACACATAAATGTGCAGTGAAATGAAAGATGACCCACAGTCCAACAATAAGAGCAATAAAAATAAGCAATAACACACAATCATAAACCAACACCAAACAAAAAGAAACATCCATCACAGTGAGTCTCCTCCAGTCACCAGCGCACTGTGATGGAAGGCCAGAATGTATTTTCTCTTCCCCTGCCGTCCTCTCCCGCGGTCAGGCTATTGAATTTCCTCATCTCTGCCCCAACTTTCAAATAAAGGATGTGCACTTCTGAATAATTTGTCACAAGAAGTAGTTCACAGAAAGCGCAATATGTTTGCAGTAAAACTGATAACATTGCACATTCAGGACACTCATGGAGCTGGATTGGCAGATATTTTCAGATGTTACTCCTATTAATAGTCCAACATTGCATGTTTCATAGTATTATTATTTTATAGTGAACCAGATAAGATTAATGGCAGAACAGGAACTGGGGCTTGGAGGATGGAAGGGCAATACAGGAAACATCACCTGTTGAGCCAGATACTGATCAATGGAGATATCCAATTAGTTGAACAGCAGACTATTGGAGAATTTTAAAATATCCTATTCTCAAGCTATTCTAAAAGATTTTTTTTTCAGGTTAAGGAGAATAACTATCGTGGTCATGGTGATAGCGTAGACCAACTCTGCTGGCACCCTACCAACTCAGACGTTTTTGTGACTGCTTCTGGAGATAAAACTGTTCGAATCTGGGATGTCAGAACTATAAAATGTGTTGCTACTGTCAACACCAAAGGTACTGTCAAAGGAGGTTTTGTTGACACTGCAGTATATTATAAAGTAGTTCTTGTATTCAGGAATTGCAAATTATTGGATCAATTACATAAAGGAAATTATGTCATTTACCGCCAGTATATATAATTGAAATCTATGCATTGAGTTGCTCTTACTGGACATTGGAAAGGCTTAATATACCTCTGGAAGACTATCTTCATAGGGTCATTGAGAGAAACAGACCTTTCAGCCCAAGTCTGTGCTGACCATCAGGGCACACTAATCCTATCCGAACCTATTTTATTTCCCACACATTCCCATCAACCGTTATATTGCACTGTTGGTATTTGTGGTTATGAGTGTCTGGCTCCCAGGCCCAGGAATTCTCTCTTTTAGCCTCTGTGCCTTCTTAATTTAGTTTAGAGATACAGCGTGAAAATAGGCCCTTCGGTCTTCTGAGCACGCCGACCAGCGATCAACCATACACTAGTTCTATCCTACACACTAAGGACAATTTACAGAAGCCAATTAACCTACAAACCTGCACTTCTTTGGAATGTTTGAGGAAACTGGAGCACCCGGAGAAAACCCACGAGGTCACGGGGAGAACGTACAAACTCCGTACAGACAGCACCAGTAGTTAGGCTCGAACCTGCGTTTCTGGCACTTTAAGGCAGCATTCTACTGCTGCAACACTGTGCCGCCCTCTCTCCACCTTTAACATCCTTCTTTAATCTAGCTTTTGGTCAGCTGTCCTAAATTCATTCGGTTGTTTGATAATTCTAGGATAATCCACTAATGCTAGTGGATAAATTATATATCGTCATATTTAATCGTAGAGAATTGTATCCGTAGAGAATTAACAAGTACAAAATTAGTAAATTTTGACTTTTGATTATAGTAAAGGGAATGTGTGCAATGTTTCATGGTCCAATGTTTTTAGGTGAGAATATTAACATTTGTTGGAGTCCCGATGGACAAACGATCGCTGTAGGAAACAAGGATGATGTGGTGACTTTCATTGATGCAAAATCACACCGGTCGAGGGCTGAGGAACAATTTAAGTTTGAAGTGAATGAGATCTCTTGGAACAATGACAACGACATGTTTTTCCTAACCAATGGCAATGGTTGCATCAACTTACTCAGGTAGTTAACATTTTGAATTTTTCAATGTGGGCTGTCAACGATAGGTGTAATTGAATTTATAATATACTAGACGACCCGTGGACCCATTGGGTCCAAACCTCTCCTGCATTGGTCTAGCACCCTCCCCTCCCCCACTCCAAAAGCACACAGCAAGATCCTAGGGTATATACGAGGCTGTGGCGGCCGGGGAGTCTCCCCTGGGGCCGGGAGCGGGGAGAGGGAGCCACCCACCCCGGCCCCGGGCGGCCATCGCGGTGGATAGCAGCAGGAGAGCGGCCGCAAGGCGCTGCCCTGTAAGGGGTTTCTGCGCCGAGCTTTCGCCCGACCTAAGGTCCCCGTGCCTTGCTCTGATCCCTTGACCAGGCCGCGCACACTGGTTCCCCGTGAGTGGTTCGACCCACTCACCCCTTACGGTTCTAGACACTGGACTTAGATGCAGGAGCGTTGATAGTGCAGAAAAATTCCACCAGACCAGATTTTAAAACCAGGGTTTAAATGAAAAAGGCTTTTATTTAGCGCTTGGGACTATTGTCCATGAATACTTATACAGTTCTATAATACATGTCTATAAAACACATACCGAATCACACGAATACTTATAACTATGAATCATAAAACACACAGTTCTACAAGACATATACACGACTGTAAGATGGGGAACGTATGACACATCGCAAAATTGACCAACACATATTTCTTTACACACCCAACGTTTATTCAAACCACCCTCCCCTCTACACTAAACTATGTCCAGGATATGCAAGATCTGGGTGCATGCTCACCATGGGGCTATTACTGGGGTTACTGGCTGTTCGTTTTGCTGTATTTCTCCTCGAGTTGCGTGCCTGTTCCTCTCTCTTGCATCCGTTCTTCTTGCCTGTCTTTTCTTCCTCCTGCATTCGTTTTCTTGCCTGCTTGCGTTTCTTGCAGATTTTCTTCTAGCTTCAGCTTCTTCTTCCAGTATTTCTTCTTGAGTTTAAAACCCAAAAGTCGTGGCCAGTTATACTATTCTGACCCGTCCTATCTCCCGCCAGATCTTGGAATCTCTTTGTTTAAAAAGATATGTATGAGTTTTCTCTCTGATCTGCGCTTATGTCCGGGGATACCGGGGATGGCCAGACGGTGTTAATTGGTATTTCGTTGCAAGGTGATGGGTTTAACTGGTTTCCCATCACCTACCAGGTAGTTTTCTATGGGCTATTGTGCCCCCTTAACGAGATTAACTGTGTAGGTCGGCTTGGGGCATTGTGAGTATGCTGATGTCAGTACCCCAGTGTCTGGACTTCGACCTGGTTTCGCAAGCTTCTGCATGGCCAATACCCATCCATTGTTCTGGCCGTGGCTTTGCAGAAACCTAGAGACTGGGCTGTAAGGTTTTTGCTTTTGTGGCTGGTCCCTTGGAAAAAACCGACCGCAGCCTTTCTCCGCCATCAGCCCCAGTCTCCCGTTTAAAATGTCCAAACTGCAGCTCTTTGGTTTTGTGTTGCTTTCAGAGGGAAAACTTCTCAAATCTTACAGCCCCATGTTCGTCCTGCTGACGGCCATCTTCTATGACCTCTCTGCCGCCGCGCTGCAGTGCACATTTCCCCAGACCTCAAGTACACCAGAACGGAGACCCACTGAGCTCCTCCAGTTTTTTCCTCAAATGCTCGGTCAGTTGAATTTGGCAGAGAAATCTGTTACCAGGAAATTAGGAGCAAAGCTATTTTGATTTAACTGTTTCAATGTTGTTTTTAAACACTTAGGGGATATGGTGGAAGTAGATGCAATAACAATGTTTAAGTGGTATTTAGACAGGCACATTAATAGGTAGGGAATAGAGGAGTACAGACCATGTCCAGGCAACTGGGATTAGTTTGGATTGGCATCAAGTTAGGTGCAAGCAACATTCACAGCCTTTAGATCTTTCAATCGGTTGAAGAGCAGGTGCATGGGCTTCAGTGCTGTTCTTGTGACTACAGCTGTCCACATGTAAAGGGAGGCACAGTGCCTCATCGATGTGCCATCAGCCAGTCTCCCAGGGGAAAACTAAACCCTGGACCATGCTGGAATGAAACAACAAGGCCCAGGGTGCAGTTGACTGGTAAACATGGGGTTGTGGAAGATCTGCATCAAGAGTTTTAATTAATTCCAAGAGAAAACAGTGAGATAAACATCAGCATCTGATCAATTGTTCACCCACGCTAAGGGAATAGAGTGCAAGTATGGAAACCCGAGAATAATCACTTGATATTAAATTCCGCAGATTTGGCATGGCAAGGAAAATAAATTTCTTTCAATAGGTTCAATGTATTTATACATTTTCTTAGCCCTTCTACAAATATAAATTTATCTTAAACTTCCAGAATGTACTTTTGTGTACAAAACTGTTATTTGAGTATTTATTACTGTCTAATTCTGATCTTATGTTTTACTGCAAAAAGGTTGGGTTGTTTTCAATAGTTTAATGAAATAATCTGACATTGCAAATTCTAAGTTTTTAACTTTTTAAATTATGTTTCAGTTATCCAGAATTGAAACCTATTCAGTCAATCAATGCACATCCTTCGAATTGCATTTGCATTAAATTTGATCCAACTGGCAAATATTTTGCGACAGGGAGTGCAGATGCACTGGTCAGCCTTTGGAGTGTGGATGAACTTGTGTGTGTGAGGTGCTTCTCCAGGTGAGTCAAGGTTGGAATGTGCTCAAAATATTGATAATCAGCTTGGGACTGATCATGGAAAGTAGGGAAGCTATTGCATCTGACCTGTTTTTACATTAGCTGTTTTTCAAATCCATTTTACAGTGATGGGAAGCTGCTTATTTATTTATATTTTTTAGTAACATGTGTTCTTTTGTATTTGAACGTGACAAGGAGAATTGTTAATTTAGAGAGTTTAGATTAAGGCCCGATAATGTCTCTTTTTCAGACCCAGTTTTATATACTGAGATCATATATTTTATAGACTGCCAGTTTCTTCCAGCTTCGCACCATATCTAAAATCAAGCCGTTCCTCTCATTCAAAGATCTGGAGAAAGTCATCACGCCTTTATATCCTCTCGCTTGCACTAATGCAATTCCCTGTATACTGGGATGAGTCAGTCAGTCATCCCTGTCCCGCAAGGCTCCTTACAGGTATCCGAAAGAGGGACCATATTACCCCTATTCTGGCCTCTCTCCACTGGTTGCCAGTACGGTTCAGAATCGATTTCAAGATTCTCTTGTTTGTCAATAAAGCTCTAAACGGGCTTGCCACCCCCCCCCCCCCCCCCCCAATATATCAAAAACCTTCTAACCCCTTACTCTACCTCCAGATCCCTCAGGTTGGCTGTCCCATGGTCTAGGCTTAAGCTCAGGGATGACCACGCTTTTGCAGTTGCAGCTTCTAGACAGTGGAACAGCATCCCCCTCCCTATCAGATCTGCCCCCTCCATCGGCTCTTTTAAGTCCAGGCTCAAAACATACTTCTATTCTTTAGCGTTTTGAAGCCTTCTGATGGGGCTGATTTTTGTTTTGTCCCGTTGAACTGTTTTTTTTTTGTGTCTGTTTCTTAGTGTGTTGTTTTTAAATGTGCTTTTATAAATAAATTTGACTTGACGACTTTCCCTATCAGGTTTACTTGCTTTCTGCCCTTTCAGGTCCACCAGAACACCCTTAGGTCGCCCAGGTTATCTCACCTGCTCCTGGTCATCCTGCTACCTCTACCTTCTCCATGCCGCCTGTCACATCCATGCTTGATGTGGATGGTTCTTGTGTACTTTCTCAGCCTTTTCATGCTTCACCATACTTTGTATGCTAGCTCATCACCCTGCACCTCTTCACATTGCTCACCCTCAGCCATTTATTGTTGCAGATTTTTAGTTTGCAGTTGCTTCGCTCTGTCCAGTTTGCTCATGATTCATGTACATGGTCTGTCCTACTGCTCCCTTACGGGTCCCAAATGTTTGGGACACAGACCCATCATTTATTTATTTGCCTCTGTACTCCACAAATTGAGATTTGTAATAGAAAAAAATCACTTGTGGTTAAAGTGCACATTGTCAGATTTTAATAAAGGCCATTTTTATCCATTTTGGTTTCACCATGTAGAAATTACAGCAGTGTTTATACATAGTCCCCTCATTTCAGGGCACCATAATGTTTGGGACACAGCAATGTCATGTAAATGAAAGTAGTCATGTTTAGTATTTTGTTGCATATCCTTTGCATGCAATGACTGCTTGAAGCCTGCGACTCATGGACATCACCAGTTGCTGGGTGTCTTCTCTGGTGATGCTTTGCCAGACCTGTATTGCAGCCATCTTTAGCTTATGCTTGTTTTGGGGGCTAGTCCCCTTCAGTTTTCTCATCAGCATATAAAAGGCATGCTCAATGATCGGTGATTGACTTGGCCACTCAAGAATTGACCATTTTTAGCTTTAAAAGACTCCTTTGTTGCTTTAGCAGTATGTTTGGAATCATTGTGTTGCCGGCCAATGGGTTTTGAGGCATTTGTTTGAACTTGAGCAGATAGGATGTGTCTAAACGCTTCAGAATTCATTATGTTACTACCATCAGCAGTTGTATCATCAATGAAGATAAGTAGGCCTTTAATTTCTGATTAGCTGACCACTACTTCTCCAAGATGGCACCAGATCGTGGCAATGCTTTGCAAGCTGGTCCCAGAAGGAGATCTGCTGTCATCCATTGCAATCATTCCATTCTTTTTTAAATCTTTATTTCAACAGCAGCATTTCTTACACTAACAATCTTCTCTTTAATCTCCTTTTAATCTAAAAAACTATAGTTTATTTTGACTGGGTAGCACACAAACAAAAGCTATTTACTGTATCTACACGTGCCAATAATAAATCAAACGAAATCTCCTCACAATAGGAGTAATTTATCGTAACATTAAACTATTGACCAGCACCTCTTTGGAATGTGAGAGGAAACCAAAGCACCTGGGGAAACCCATGCAGGAGACCAAGCAAGCTCCCAACGGGTAGTATCAGTAGTCAGGATTGAAGGCAAGAGCCAGATTGAGGGCAATTTTATCTGCTGTGCTGCAGAACCAGAATGACAACCTATTGATAAGTTTTGTTTTTGCCAATAATTAAAAAAAAAAAAACAGAATTTTTTAATTCACAGTTTTGGTCCTTTGCTTTCTTCAGACTTGACTGGCCTGTAAGAACGTTAAGCTTCAGTCATGACGGGAAAATGCTAGCATCAGCTTCTGAGGATCACTTCATCGACATTGCAGAAGTAGAAACTGGTATGAATTTGCAAATAAATGTAGTGTTAATTGGTGACCAGTGCCATTATTCTTGTAATTAAATGTCTTTTAAAGTAAACTTGTGTTTCTCTTTAAATGCCAGCCAGCTATTTTACAAACCTGACTTGACTCTATATTTGAGATGTAAAGCATATTTGAGTTGTAAAGCATAAAATCCATGATCTCCAGAGATGCTGCCTGACTTCTTGAAAGTTTACTTGTCTCTGTTAGGCTTTTGTAATAAACTATCTTTTGACATATGCATATGTGGCATATGAAGAGCATTTTGATGTCATTCATGTCCTTGGCCCATGCTCCATCGGAACTTGATTGTGGGCACCGCATACATTTTATTCAGATCCTCGATCAGTTTGAACATTTATTTAAAGGGAGGAAAGATCATGCCTAATCTGCTGGGCCTGAACATTCTTACAAAAGGATAGAACTAATATTTGTCATATTACAAAGAGAAATAATAAACCAGAGAACTGGGCAATTTTAGGAAGATGAAATCACTGAGTAAAGAATTGGTAGAAATAGAAAATATAATTGAGAGTGAAGTGCAGGGTGTTTTTTTTCCCCACCGGATACTGAGTGCCTGGAACATACTGCTTTAGTTGAAGCTGATGCGTTAGTGACATTTAAAAGACAGGGCATGTATATGGATATGCAGGGACTGGAGGGATAGGTGATGGTCTGGGCATCATGTTCAGCATGGACATTGTGGGCCGAATAGCCTGTTCTTGTCCTGTACTGTTCTATGTTCTATGTAAAGTGGCATAAAGTACAATTAGGAATAGAGAAAACAAATTTGTGTTCTGTGGCTGAATATATTTCTGTGCAATAGTTATCCTGACTGGCTTCGTACGGATATGAAAATATGTGAAAATATGTGTTATGAAATGCGGAATAGTAATTGTCTTATTAGTAAGTGCCTTTCAATACAAAGTCAATTAAAAAAAAATATTTTTTCAATAGGCGAGAAGCTGTGGGAGGTGCAGTGTGACTCGCCTACTTTCACTGTAGCATGGCATCCAAAGCGACCACTCTTGGCTTTTGCTTGTGATGACAAAGACGGCAAGTATGATAACAGTCGAGAAGCTGGAACTGTTAAACTTTTTGGACTCCCTAATGATTCATAATACAATACTCCTGGACTTCAGTGAAGCTGCTCAACAGTGTACAGAGTGAAGCATGCAAATACTACATTTGCTTTGGACTCGTTGGTTTCATTTTTGAATGAAACTTTGTGGAAAAACTTTTTTTACTTTGATATGAGTGTATTTTGAATTTGAATGCTGATAACATAGTTCACCACTTAATGTGGAAATGTACTGTTCATGAATTTCCCTGGACAAATTTGATATTAATAAAGCCTTTTGTATTTAATGTGCAAATGTATTGCTGAATAATATCCAAGTAAACTTCTCATTTCACTGAAATTGTATGAGTTGAAATTAACTGCTAGTGGAATATTTCCTACACATGAAAAACCACATAGAATATTTCTAATGCGCAGTTGATTCATTTGTTGTGCATCAAATTCCTTATTTATATGAACTGTAGAAGGTAATTTCACAGGAATACAAGTGCAGAAGAGGGTGGTCATGTGGTGACCAAACTACTGAATGTTAAAATTGCCATCATTTCTTAACACATTGTTGAACTGTTTCACGAATTAAGAATTTTATTACATTTGAATAGTTATTCAAAGTCTCCTTGAAATGATTTAAATTAATAGATGTATTGGACGATTCAACATTCTAGAAAACATGCACATTCTTGTCCCAAACTGACCTTTTAACACATAATATTGCGAGAAAGCGACTTTATTGATGGATATGAATCTTGGTACCCGTGATGAAGCACTGATACACTAACTTATTGTGTCTCATTACCTTGTGTAGTATCTCAATACATCTATTGTAATACAAATTATGCACATTCCTTCATAGAGGTGATACTTTATTTTTACTTGTAAAGTAATAGACAATAGGTGCAGGAGTAGGCCATTTGGCCCTTCGAGCCAGCACTGCCATTCAATGTGATCATGGCTGATTATTCACAATCAGTACCCAGTTCCTGCCTTCTCCGTTCTGAGTTTTAATTAGAATTTACAAGTTAAATGTTCAAAAATACTTTCAGCAGCACGCACATTTCTGGAGAGAGTTTCAAAATTTTAGCCAATATCATAGGTGAGATGCATCTGAAAGTCCTTGATCAATTGTAAATGATTAGCAGCAGGTATTCCCTTATGAACAAATCATAATTCTCTTTTCTTTAATCCTTTTAAAATGAAGTATCTGACCACAATACAATTCTCTGCAGCTCTGTTAAATCAAGTGTTCCAAACCTTGCAGCAATATTTACAGTTCTTAAGGAATTCTGCCTGCTTTTTATCCAGTATACACATCTCGCAGGGATCTGCCAATCATAATTAGCTGACTTTCCTTCGAAGCATTTTAAAAAAAAGCTTCATCTTTCATCTTTATTTGATGGGAAAACGCAGGTGCCTTTGGAGTTAAGAATTCCAAGACTGTAAGAATCGTGTTGTGTAGCCATCATCTGTTAAGTTACTGGTGGTATCTTTTAATTGGTGAAATGTTTCCAATTCAATTGATTATGCTCAAACATCTCAGTCCTACTATCCATCAAGTCCTTTCTGAAATTACTTATGTAGTGCCCAGCCTATTTGTCATTATGTCCATTCTGATACATAAAGAATGCAATCTAATATTACATCAAGATCATTTTACTAATTCAAACAATGAGTAATTGACCCGAAACGTCATCCATTCCTTCTCTCCCGAGATGCTGCCTGACCTGCTGAGTTACTCCAGCATTTTGTGAATAATATGCAGTGAGTGGTTTACTACTGTGCCAGAAAGTCCAACCCAGTTTTCCAATCGGTCTAGTAATATGGTGTGGTCGACCGTGTTAAATACAACACTGAGATCCAGTAATAATAAGACTGAAATTTTGCCACTGCCTGTATTTAAGTGGATGTCATTGAAGACCTTAACAAGAGCAGTCTCAGTGCTGTGGTGTGGTCAAAAACCTGACTGGAGGACATCCAAACAATTTAGTGACAAGAAGTTGTTCAGCTAATTAAGTTAACAGCAAATCTGTTGAAAAATGAAAGATTTCAAGCTACAATATCAGATTAATAAATTGATGTATTAGACATATTAACAGTAGCCATTTCCGTTACCGAATGTTTCAATGGTTTATTGTCACGTACCAAGGTACAGTCAAGTAATTTTTTGCACACAGACTATCACCATACATAAGTACAATTCTCTGGTTAGTACAGAATGTACAGCACAGCCCTCTAAGGGTATATGCAAAAAGGCATCATTTTGGTGGTATAGTCCTAGCTGCAGCTGGGCACAAAGGCCTTTTGTAGCCGTTACCTCCAGTCCAGTCGTCCTGCGAACCGTCAACCCTCCTCGTGCACGGCTCTCTTCAACCCTTGTTTCCAGGGGGACGGCTCCCACTGCCGACCTTGACGGTATGGAAGGTCAAACCCCCTGGTTCTTCTCGGTGGGCCTTTTTGTACAATGCCTTTTTTCAACTCCCTCCATCCTTCTCTCTGATTCCCGGTCGTCAGGGTTTTGCAAGGGCTGGGCTCGCCAGGCTTCCCTCTCCGGGCGGGTTCCTGGTTCCACAGTGGGCGAGTCAGGCCTGGTATTGGTACGGCTGTGGGATTGGGGACCAAATTTGACAGACTAAAGATGTTGCAGGAATACAAGGAGAGACCTTTATGCAGTGAGTGGTTAAGATCTTCAAGTCATAACCTATACATGTTGTGAAAAAGATCAGAGCTATTAATATGTAAAGAGATTGCTTTTTGAAGGAAAATAATTTGCAGTGCTCCAGAGGAAAAGCAGGCAAATGAGATTAACCAAACTGTTCTTCAAAAAGCAGGCACAGAATGGATGGGTAGAATGACTTTCTGTCGGCCTGTGATGGGTCTGATTCTACACGAGGTGAATGTATACAGTTTTATATTTCTCTGGGAAGGGGAATCAAAAACTAGAAAGCAGAGATTTAAGATGAAAGATTTTAAAATAAATTGTGTCAACTTCATGCAGGGGTTGGTGTGTATATGGAACAAGATGTGAGAGAATATGGTTGAGGCACGTGCAGTAACAGCATTTAGAAGGCATGGATGGGAAAGGTTTAGAGGGCAAATGGAACTAACCGACGGGCATTTTGGTTGGCATGAACATGTTGGGCCAAAGGGCCTGTTTCCATGCTATATGAGAACCAACCTGATTAGGCAATTACACTGGCTTCCTGTTCTGTTGCACTGCATCTCATGTAATTCCTCTTCAAAGAACAATAGCAGTGACAAATGCCTTTGGTGAAATAAGTGGTTTAGCCAGAAAACCCCAGGCTAATGTAATCAATGCCAGCAACCTATCTTTTGAAATAGCGTTGTTATTACATCCATAATGCAGTGGGAATAGTGCCACCTTGAAAATAACGGAAAAACAACAGGTCTTAGGTGAACATGGAGCTGAAAGCAAAAAGCATTGGCAAAGAAAAAAGCATTGACAAAAATAAAACATCAGAGAAATGAAAGGAACTGAAAATCAATAATACTCCCAGGTGGGAATTGCCTGCATTGTAAAGTGTTGAAGAAGGTTTGTAATTGAACATGATGAGTGCATTGCTGCCGTTGTCTTCAGTAAAAAAGTTTCTGGAACTGTTTCCATAAATTAGAAGATGAAATTGTAAGCCACTCACCCCGATCCTGTGCGCAGGAGAGCTCTCCTCCCCCCCACCCCCCAATTGGCCGCCACTCCCGTCACTCGGGCAGGTCCCACCCCCCCCTCCGAGCCTTGGTACCTGTATGCCTCAATTCACAAAACTTGCTAGACATTGAGAGGGGTAGGGCATTTGATGAGGGCAAGTTTCTGTGCCACTGTAATGCCTTCACAGCTTTGACAGGCTCCTTGACAAACAGTCCGATTGCCCAGAGTCACACACGAAGAAGAACCGTGTGTAGATAAATAGGGACCACAAAACGGTCGGGATGAGGGGTGGGTGCCGCAGGTTGCCACTGACCCTAATGTAAAACACTGTCCAGGAGGGGTAATATAGCAAATTAAGTAAACTTGTACTATAGTGATAGCCCGGAGAGGAGGAGGGTCACCATGGCGACCATTAAAACCCCCAATAAACCCACCCCTTTTGCCAGGGAGTGCGGGCCTCCGTCACGGCGGACAGGAACTCGCGTCTAGTCCCTGCTAGCAGCCGGCTGTGTTATTGTTCACACCCTTGCCTGTGGCCCGAGGTCCGGGGGTCGAGCCTGATTTGGCCGGGTCAGGTCAGGCTCCCTCAGGTCTGGACTGGACTCGGCCGCAACAACACATCACCACCAGCTCCTGGTTAAAGGCATCGTCACACGCAGACTTTAATATGCCAACAGATATATGTGCCTACATGCTCCAGACCCGAATCGTCACCGATGCCTGACCCCCCTGAGTAGCCGTATTGTATCTTTTTAAAATACATATATTCCCCACCTTTGCACTTAATGTCAGCTGGCGTACTTTGCAAATGACAAATTAGCTGGTCCCGTTTTTCTGGCGGTAAATTTAAGACGAATAACGAATACTTTATGTGGGGTTCTAATGCTTTACTTAATTATCCCGATCCAGTTGTATCTGATATTCCACATTCGTTAATCTTCAATAAATTCATTTAGATAGATAGAATATTGTGAAGGGGGGGAGTGCCTTTATTAAAGTTTCAGCTGGACGGCTCAGCATCCCCCCCCCCCCCTCATTGGCCGCCACTCCCGTCACTCGGGCGGGTCCCATTGTAACGTCGAACGCGAATACGTTAATTTTTTAACTTTAAAATGTCAATAACTTTTAAAATATAAGACCAATTTGAACGAAACTTCCTCCAGCACATCCCAGGACAATGATGAGTAAGGTGAGCCTAACATTGTCACGCTATCAACAGGCACCAACAAACAGTGTCAAATGACAGAAACAAACGGCACAAACATACGAAGGAACACACAAACATCGGAGCTACAAACAAGATGAAAGTTTTAGTAATATACTAGCAAAGCGGGCCCATTGGGCCCATTCCCACACCCCCATTCTCTCCTCCCCCAGCCCCACTCTTACTCTCCCCACACCCCCCCTTTCCCCACGACCTCCCCTTTTCCCAGTACCCCTCTTTCCCCCACCACCAAGCCCCCTCTGCACGACCCCTGTTGTCCCCCTCCCCAGTCCCCATTCTCAGACCCTCCATTCTCTCTCCCCCAGACACACTCTTACTCTTCCCCCACCCCCCCTTTCCCCAGCACACCCCTTTCCCCTACTCTCTCTTGCCCCCAGCACCAACCCCCCACCCCCGCTGTCCCCCTCCCCAGTCCCACTCTGCCTCCTCCCACCCCCACTCTCCTCCCACCCTCCCCGTCGCCCCCACCGTTATTCTCCCCACCCCCCTTTCCCTACCAGCCCCCCCTTTCCCTACCAGCCCCCCCTTTCCTTACCAGCCCCCCCTTTCCCTACCAGCCCCCCCCCTTTCCCTACCAGCCCTCCCCCCCTGTTCTGGCGAAAAGCACTTACGGATCGTGCAGGGAGGAGGAGGGAGCTGCGGAGCGCGGCCGTTACTGTGGCGTGGCCGAGCCCGGACTACTGGAGACGGATAGGGCGGCGGCGCGCTGGGTCCGTGCGATAGCGGGAGAGGGTCTCCCGGGTGTGGGAGGGAGGAGAGAAGCAAGGGGAGAGAAGCAAGGGAAGAGAGGAGAGGGGAGCCGGTGATCGCGGGCGGGCGGCTCCGCTAAGGACGTCCATGTTGTTGGTGCGAGTGAGGAGAGGACGCGCGTGCGTGCTGACGTCATACGCACAGACGCACAGCAGTGCCACGCTGAAAACCTTCAATAAACCAGTAGGAGGGGGGGGCAGCGCGAGCTCATCTCACAGGGGCATTGTGACGTCACACGCTGAAGGCCTTCAATAAAGCGGTTAGAAATTAAATGTTTTAACTTTAAAACCTCTGTAAGGAAGGAAGGAAGGATGGATGGATGGATGGATGGATGGATCGATGGATGGATGGATGGGTGGGTGGGTGGGTGGATGAATGGATGGATGGATGGATGGATGGATGGATGGATGTTGACTGGAAAAATTAGCTAAAAAATATTTAAGCAGACGTATCATAGTCCTCAGCAGAAATGTAACTACCAAGATTTAGTAAGAGGAAATCAATGAGAAAGACAAACTGTCCACAGTTAGTAACTGAGATTAAGACCTGGTGCCCACCTGTGGGGTCATGGTCCAAAGATAAGCAGGAGGAGGTGTCTAAGAGTACAAACAGCTTACAATGGGTATCCTTTATCATCGTTACTTTTTTGCATATCTTTCATTCATTGTTCTTTATCTCTCCACATCACCGTCTATATCTCGTTTCCCTTATCCCTAACCAGTCTGAAGATGGGTCACAACCCGAAAAGTCACCCATTCCTTTTCTCCAGAGATGCTGCCTGTCCCGCTGAGCTACTCTAGCTTTTTGTGTCTACAGTTTAAACCAGCATCTGCAGTTCATTCTTACACATTAAGTCTACTCTGCCATTCAATCGTGGCTGATCTACCTTTCCCTCTCAACCCCATTCTCTTGCATTTGTTCCATAATCCCTGACACTCTTACTAATCAAGAATCTGTCAATCTATGCCTTAAAAATAACAGTTGACGGCTTCCACAGCCATCTGTGGCAAAGAATTCCACAGATTCACCACACTAGATGCAATTTTTCAGGAATCGGCAGTAAGAAACAAGAGGGTCAAAAAGGAAAGCAATTCATTAAGTGAGAAACATGACAAGTAATATTAAAACACGCTTTTATCAACATATTAAAATGAAGGTAGCTAAGGCATGACCACTGGAGGGTGAAATTGGAGAATGAACAACAGAAAAACAAGGTAAAGGCAGATAATGCAAACCATTTTTTTTGTTGCATCAGTCTTTCCGCAGAAGAGACTGCAAGTATCCCAAAGAAAAAAAAAAAAGGATATTTTTAAGGCGGTGATTGTCAGATTTGTGATTAGTTTGGATGTCGGGTTAAGGGGAGAAGGCAGGAGAATGGGGTTGAGAGGAAAGATAGATTAGCCATGATTGAATGGCGGAGTAGACTTGATGGGCTGAATGGCCTAATTCTGTTCCGATAAATTAGGAACCAGTAAATTAATGGCAAAACACTGATTAAAAAAAGGTGCAGAATAAAGGAGGACAATCAGTGAGAGGATCTCAGGCAAGGGTAGTACAGTCTGAGAGAGCAACTGGGATGATGAAGAATAGTTCCAGCTGCAAAAAAAGAAACAGGGTTTGAATTGAAAGCAATTTAAAATGCATTATTGAAATAACAAGAAGTAAGGTAGCTCAGAAGACTGTTAGTTAACATACAAGTTCACGGAGAAAAAGCATATTACAATTTTTGAGTCACTCAGAGAGACAAAGCTCAACCAGGTGCAAGAGAATTTGCAGTCAACCAAACTCAGCATGTGGAAAAAAAGACTTTGCTGCTATCACTCAGAAGAGTCTTTGTGGTTTTGAGAGGCAGACTGCGACAATTATCTTGAAAACAGCATTGCTGGTTTGAGCTGTGTGCAATTAATCAATTTGTGCTTACAATTGATATAACTATGCAGAGCCAGTTTTATGCCATTCCTTCTTCTTTCCTTTCTCAGAGATTTTGTGCTATAATCATATTTAATTTTGTTCTGATAATGAATAAGACTTCTTGACTTTGTTTAAGTTAAATGTTGAATGTTAAACAAAACTGTAAATTAGTAAATCTTAAACTGGGAATCAGAAGTCACAGTTTCAAAATATACTGTAAGGTCAGCCATTCTGGTTAGAGTGGAGAGGAATTATTTTCATTAGGAGGGTAATGAATTTTTGAAATGTTCAATTCAATAAGACCGTGGACGCTTGGCAGCTGATTATATGTAAGGCAGAGGTTGTTAGATGTTTTGATATTGTTATCAATGGATTAAGGGGTTTATGGAAGAAAGTGGTGTTAGGGCAAAAGATCAATCACAGTTTTATTGTATGATGAAGCAGACTCAAGGGATTGTACAGTCTTTTCCTACTTCTACTATTTCTGTGATTTTATGAAGTAACCAAAAACAGAAATATGACTGAGGGAAAAAACTGTGACAATAAAAAATTCATTATTGGAATTTATCCTTGTTAAACAATATCTGTGACCCAATTTAAAAACCAAAGGAAACTCTGACTGCATATCTAGCTTTAGGGTTTAATATAGCAGTATCTGTGAAACATTGATGGGAATGAATTCACAATTATTTTCTCATATCCTACAGGTAAACCAACTACAACGGAAAAACCTAGTGAGCAAAAAACACTACATTGCAATATCTTGTCAGTATAACTTTTCGCAAACAGCTAAATAATCTAGAGGATAGAAGGAAACTGAACAAAGTACCCATAAATCTCATGCACAGCTCACCAAACCCATTCTGTCATGACCTTAGCTTCTTTCATTACCTTCTCTGACTGAGATGGGGGTTGTATTTATAGATTCCCTTTTCGGATTCAAGGCCAATTGAAGCTGTTTATCGGGGTGGATTTCGATCAGTATTTTGCTTTTCAGTTCAAAGTCATTTTGGTGAAACACTTTTCCAATTTTCCACAAATGTGATTTGTTGCTTTAAAGTTCAGAAAATGTACAAGGAATTAAGTACACATGTATAATTCTTGTGCCTATGTTGTGATACTTCTCTAATTTGTCAGTAGATGGCAGCATTGACTTTATAATCAAGGGCAAAGAGGCTATGCTTAAAATAAAAAAAATAATGGAATACCTCATTCTTGTCATTCATTTATGGCTATGCCTAGTTTAATTACATTATATTTTATTCTCTGGTGGCGAGTTGTCTTAGTTGACCTCTCATTATTGTTAATACCATTGAAATTTAAGGGTAATTGCTGGCAAGTTAAAACAATAAAACTCCTTGGCAATGTACAACGTACTGAATTATAATTCTAAATCTTGCAGGAGTACATTATCACTTCACAAGTGACAATTTAGGACCAGTTTTCCAACCAATGCTTTGTTAGCAAATAATTGGAGTTTTAGAACAATCTTTTTTTCGCTGCTAATGTTTCACATAAATATTATACAACTAGTGAATCGGGATAGCATGAATTATGAATATTCTGCAGTTCACTGTGATGCTCAATGGGTGCTATGGCCTATCCCTTTAAACTAATTGCTCTTGTAAAGCAGACACATGTAACTGGCACAAAAGACAGAAAATACCGGAATCGAGCAAAAATCAAACTGCTGGAGGGACTGAGTGGTTCAGGCAACCTCCATGGATTGGGACAGATAATTGTATCACTTGAATCTAGTCAACCAAACGATATGGAGATATCCTCTACTTTGCTAATTCCCTTTAGCCCTCGATTCCCTGATCTTTCAAAAATTTACCCATGTCCTTTTTAGTTTCTGTAATGGCCTTCACAATTCCCTGCGATAGAGAATTGCAAAGATTCACTACCCTCTGTGGGGAGAAATTTCTACACACTCAATGTTGAATGATTGCTCCTTTAGCTTGTATCTATATCATCTTATTTGCGATCCTTCCACCAGTGGAAACATCTGCCCTGTCATGTCTGTGATTTCATTCCCATCAACGTTTCACAGATACAGGTATTTTAAATCCTAAATTTAAGTACGTCGACAGCAAACTCTGTAACAATCTTGTATGTTTCTGCAAGATTACCCCTCATTCGTCTAAACTCCAAAGAGTACATATACAACTTCTTTAGCATTCAATAGAGCCAACCCTCTCTTCCCAGCAATTAGCCCAGTGAATCCCTTTTGGACTACTTCCAGTCAGAAAGTAAATCATTTCTTAAATGAGGGGATCAAAACTCTACACGGTTATCCATGTGTGGAATCACTCCAACACAGACGAATTGCTGTTTCACCCCAAAGGGAATGGACTAAATGGTAATAGTCAGAGCTAATGCGGGCATTCTCATTTCTGTACATTTTTATGATTTCAAATGCAAAAAAGAATACTGAGTTTAAAATTGTTCAATATTGTAACAGTAAAATGACTGCTAATTTATAATAAATAATATATTCGTCCAACACCGGGGAAGTTATCAGTTATGAGGTTAGACCTAGTCATCACAGTTTCGCCTCTAATGCTAATTGTTTCCGAGATATTAAAGAGGATGCAGTGGAGGTGAATATGCTTGTGCTCCTGCACGTGGCAATTTTATTTGCATCCATATAATTACCTTGGTGTTCGTGCACGTTTTCTTGTAAATTGTTGGAGATTCTGAGTCAGTAACTTTAACACTCGAGAGTAACTTTCTCGTGCCATTAACTTCAGAATTGTAAGCAAGTTGCTTTGGTTGCAATTTTCATTGGTTTTGTCAATATGAGCTTGTTTTTGATTTATTGTTAAACCATCAACATTTCCCTGGTAAACTGCTGTATGGGCTAATATTGTCTGTGTAATTTTCTTTTACACCTATCTGTGATTTAGCAAGAATATCGCTCCATGCCAGTTTGGGTCACCTGGATGATACTGATACCATTTACTTTTTTAGTTTAGAGATACAGCATGGAAACAGGCCCTTCGGCCCACCGAGTCTGTGCCGACCAGCGATTCCCGCATATTAACACTACTCTACACACACACTAGGGACAATTTACACTTATACCAAGCCAATTAACCAACAAACCTGTAGGCCTTTGGAATATGGAAGGAAACCGAAGATCTCGGAGAAAACCCACACGGTCATGGAGAGAACATACAAACTCCATACAGACAACACCCATTGTCTGGATTGAACCCGGTCTCTGGTGCTGTAAGGCAGCAACTCTAACGCTTTGCCACCATGCCCCCCATTGCTGAGTCTGAATACAGGAAATCCATAATATATACTTAAAATTACATTCTAGTCTCAAATCTTTCTATTGGCACATTTCTTATTATATTTCTTGCCTAATTAAAAATTGTAACTGCAATTAAATGGTATTGTTTTGGTTTTATATCTCCCAACTCTCCATTTTGCGCGTCGGCCAACCCTGATTTTGATTAAGACAGCAGCAATTTCAGTTATTCTGCAGGTGGTTACCATGAAAATGGTCCCATGTGACCAACTGGAAGGAGAGAGGTACTTTGGCAATAATACTACTGATTTATAGCCATGTTGCCAGTTAATTGCTGAAAATAGATGAAGGTTGACATTTTTAATAGATTGAAATAATAAATAAAATTTACGATACATTTCATTTCAAACATTAAATAACTCCATGGAATTTAACTTTTAGAATTTATATATTCATATGTAAGCAAGAAACTACATTCTTTGAGTTGTTTCCAATGATTAAAATCAGCACATCCAACATTTTGCAGATTCTGGAAATGTTATGATTCAGAAACGTGAAAAAAACCTCTCTCTGCATGCTAGGCAGCTATTAATGATGAACCTGTTGTGTTGATACCTGACTTACTAAATGCACCAAATTGCTTCTAAAATTGGAAAGGGCTTCAGCATACCAATTAGATTTAATAACAAGATTAAATGATTGTTTTATTTAGATTCTTCTCACTAATATAGGGACACTAATATGAATTATACCATCTCCATCCATAGTTTATTGCTTGCTGAGCTGAAAAGCAAACAGCTTGACCTCTGGTTCTACGTTAGTTGGGGCAACACTGGGCACAAACTCACTTGGTTTACGAGTTGCAACCTATTTTACATGTAATAAATTGGTTTTCTATGGCTCCTGTTACTGAGTAGAAATAAAACTGTTTGCTCAAGTGATTTTTTTAATGTTACAACTTCCACTTTGTCGCACTTTCTCCATACAATTTTTTTCAATCATTCTGTGCAGAACTGAATTTAACATCGTGGGAACTAAATTTTTACTTCACCAAAGGGGCTTTCTCTTAGATTGTGTGAAATGTGTAGACTATTTCAATATTGGGCTTCAAGCCTTTCTCCTATCTGGCTACAGTTAACAATCATCGTAGGGAAAATAATTTTAAAACAAAGTGAACTAATGCATTATCCGAATGGTATAATAAAGCACTCATGCTACAAATTTATGCATTACCTCTGCAAAGTGCACTGCTTTAGAACAAGGCCCTCCACTAAGTGCTCAGTTTGGAACGATACAACCAAGCTGTTATTAAGTTGCAGCCCATAACATTAAACCATTGAGAACTTTAGCACAAATTGTCTTTTGCTTAAAGAGCTCACGCAGAAAGCATTGTCAAAACAGTAATATTTATGCTTTTTTCAGTAAGGGAATCATTTTCAAAATTCAGATATAAACACATTTCTGAGACCGAAAGAATAAAATCTGTCACCACCAAGTCTCAAGCTGGGAACATTAGGTTTGATTCAGAGTGCAAAATCTCTTCCATTCTCCATTTTGGCTTTGTATATACATCCTTTGCAAAAATCTAAGGTGAATTAAGGGGAAAAAGGTTATAATTAAAATTCTAACGGTCAAGAAAGTACCACTTTAACAGCCTTTTATTAGGCTACTTGATGAAGCTGATTTTTTCTTTTGGAACTAATTCAAAAGGAAAAGATTGTTCCTTTGCCTTACAGAATTATGGGATTTTCTACACAATTTGTGTACATTTTTTTCAAACTCTATATCTATTGAATGTCCATAGGCACCCAAACATAAAACAGAAACATAGAGCCATAGAGAATGGAAACAGGCGGCCCAACTAATCCATGTCGACAAGGTTTTTAGAATTGGGCTAGTCCCATTTGCCCATATTTCTCTAAACCTTCAGTTTTATGAATCCATGTACCCATCTAAATGTTTTTTAAATGACACTATTGTTCCTGTCTCTGCAACTTCTCCTGGCAACTCATTCCCTATACGCACTACCTTCTACATGAAGAAATTGCCCTTTGTTTTTATTTTAATGTTCCCCCTCTAACCTTAAACATATGTCTTTTAGTTCTGGATTCCACTACCCCAGAGAAAAGACTATGACTATTCACTTTATCTATGCCTCTCATGATTTTATATACCTCTATAAAGTCACCCTCAGCCTCCTACGTTCTCATCCTCCTACGTTCTCAGCATAAATATTTATGCTTTTTCAGTAAGGGAATCATTTCCAAAATTCAGACATAAACACATTTCTGAGACCGAGAGAATAAAATCTGTCACCACCAAGTCTCACGCTGGGAACACTAGGTTTGATTCAGAGTGCAAAATCTCTTCCATTCTCCATTTTGGCATTGCATATACATCCTTTGCAAAAATCTAAGGTGAATTAAGCGGAAAAAGGTTATAATTAAAATTCTAAAGGTTATGAAAGTACCACTTTAACAGCCTTTTATTAGGCTACTTGATGAAGCAGTATTTTTATTGCCACTTCCGATTTTCCCTTCTCCCTCTCAATTTGTAGATTAAAACATCATATTATGACCACTGCTTCATAATGGCTCTTTTACCTTGAGTTCCCTTATCAGATCAGGTTCTGGTTACACTGTTATGATTTTTCATTGAATAACACAGAGATAATGGAAATGGTGTCAAATTAGGATAATTACCCTCAATCCTACGTTCTCATCATAAAGACAATTGAAAAAAATTGCTCTTTGTACAATTAGGAGTAATTGAGATTTTAATAGCATAGTAAAGAATAATTACTGCTGAGTAAACTACTTGGTTCTGAATAATTAATTTTATAAGTTTGGTCCTTATTTTACAAAGACATTTAATGTTGCAATTAAAAAAAAGAAAAATTAAGTTCTTTTAAAAACATTGATGATTCTATTCTTCCCTTACTCCATAAATGTGCTTCAAGATTCAATTCGCTTCCTGCACAATAGTTTAAAAACAATTCAAATTTACGGTGTCATTTAGTTTCCATTTTGCAAGACTGAGTGGGAGTTATTCAATTATGCATCACTGCTGTTTGCAAGGTCGCAGATGCCACACATCTCCTGTAGAGGGTGCCCCATCCTAATAGGCAACAGTTGAGTGGTAGTCTCCTGTACCAAGAAGTATGCCCACAATTGTTCACAAGATGATTGAGAAAGCAATCCTTCACTGCTCACCACAGAATCCAGGAGAATCCAGCTATGATCACATTGAATGGTGGTGCTGGCTCGAAGGGCCGAATGGCCTACTCCTGCACCTATTGTCTATTGTCTAATTTACTTTGTGAAATATCCTGGCAAGTCAAACAGTATTGCACTTACGTTGTCAGTTACTTTCAGAGCTGCTTCGTGGTGTTGTGAGAAATACATCTTTTCTCACAATTTAGCTGATCTGAGGGAGAAAGGCAAGCTGTTGGTTTGTAAGAAAAGGCCAATAAAATGTCGAACCATTGTATAGTATGACTGATTGTGCTTTAGATGTACTAATTTGCTTTGAAACCTTTTTGTGAAGGGTTTCATTTTATAGATAAGAAGCTGATATTATTACCAGAGGGAAAGATTTTGGGGGAATATGTTCTGCATTTACAGCCCAGAGAGAAGGAATAGTCGGTACTGACCCTTTCTCTTGAGATGTATTCAAGAGAGAGTTAGTTATAGCTCTTCGGGCTAACGGAATCAAGGGAGATGGGGAGAAAGCAGGAACGGGGTGCTGATTTTGGATGATCAGCCATGATCATATTGAATTGCGGTGTTGGCTCGAGGGGCTGAATGGCCAACTCCTGCACCTATTTTCTATGTTTCTATGTTTCTCTTCTTCTTCCTTTTTCTCCCCCTCCTCAACCACCCTCTTTTAGCATCTGGGTCAGCTTTGCAGGCCCTGTCTTTATTCAAACAATCTTACTTTGATCTAAGAGAAAGTTTTATTGGATCCCCCTCTGTCTGGAGGAATTGGTTATCGAGCAAGTCTTGCAATTAGTACCTGTCAGCACCAACATCCCCAGGTGACTTTTTAAATTGGGACAATTGGAGAATCAGCCAGAAGTATTTAGGATTGTAGAAACAACCAGTAGAAATTAACCAATAATCATCCTGAGAGCAGTGGATGATCACTTTAAATAGCAATGGAATGATATAATTCATACTGAAGGTAGACACAAAATGTTGGAGTAACCCAGCGGGTCAGGCAGCATCTCAGGAGAGAAGGAATGGGTGACGTTTCGGGTCGAGACCCTTCTTCATACTAGTTAGTATTGTATTCAGTTATCTAAATTTAAGAGTGGAACATGAAATTCAAATATGTCAGGCCCACAATGTGTGTAACTGCTGGTTCACAAAAAAATGACACAAAGTGCTGGAGTAACTCAGCAGGTCAGCCACCATCTCTGGAGAACACGGTTAGGTGACATTTCGGGTCAGGACCCTTCTTCAGACTGATTGTAGGGAGGGGGATGAAATCTGGAAGAGAGGAGGGGCAGGACAAAGCCTGGCAAGTAATGGATTGCTACAGTTCCCACAACTCCCACGGGGGGGGGGGGCTTCGTAGGCAGATAGTGGACAAAGGTCAGAGATGAAAAGATAGAAGGTGAGGCATAAGGATTGGGTATTAATATCATTCTCTGAAAGCTCTGCATACATCTAATGGCAATTAAATGCAGATGTGCTCACCTCTTAATGAAAATGTCGCTGACCCGAAATGTCACCTAACCGTGTCCTCCAGAGATGCTGCCATATGATCCTCTCATGATCTTATACATCTATATAAGACCACTTCTCACAGTGCATTTTGTTTGGAACTTGAAGGGCACAAGTGGCGAGCAAACATAATGACACACAGTGGCAAATTTGATCCGGTTGTTTATTTGAGGCACAGTTGAGGTTCTATTACCTACTTCTGGTCTTGTCCGCTCCCTTTTAAAGATTACTAGCTTCGCTTGGACCCATTGGGCCCAAATATCTCCTGGGGGCCTGGCAACCCTCTGTGCAAACCTCTCCTGCAGCCAGAGCGAGCCAGTTGTAGGTTAATTGGCTTCTGTAAAATTGCCCCTGATATGCAGGGAGTGGATGAGAAAGTGGGATAACATAGAACAAGTGTGAACAGGTAAATTGGTGGTTGTCCTGGATTCGGTGTGCCGAATGGCATGTTTCCACATGAAACTAAATGATTTGTGACTGAGGTAATGAAGACAACAGTTGGAGCTAAAATGACTGAATTCTACCTTCCGTCTGGGCTAAAAATGTAAAACATATTACTCAAAAACCTTTCCCTCTGGCAATTATATCACCTTAGCTGTAATGTAAAATCCTTCACAAAGATGTTTAAAAGCAAATTAATGCCGTACGGCACCTAAAGTTCAATCAATCATACCATTAATATATTTCTATGGTTCATTGATTAACCTTCATTTTAAGAAGATTAGAATATTTTTCTCTCTTGATTTGCTCACCTTATTCCTCTACAAAGAGGCTACTATTTCCCTAAAGTATTCTAAAATATTTCTACCCACAGTGGATAAAGTCATAGTCATACAGCGTGGAAATAGGCCCTTCCATTCAACTGCCCATGCCGACTAACTTGTCACATCTGTGTCACATGTCCCACCTGTCTGAGGTTTTCCCTTCTCCTTCAAAACCTATCCTATCCATGTACCTGCCCAAATGTCTTTTCAACAGTTCAACAGTTCAACAACAGTTCAACAGAGCTTTATTTGTCATTCGGTACCAAGGTACCGAACGAAACTACATAGCAGTCACACACAAAAAAGAACACAAGACACATGACCCCAACACAAACGTCCATCACAGTGACTCCAAACACCCCCTCACTGTGATGGAGGCAACAAAACTTCCACTCTCTTCCCCCCACGCCCACGGACAGACAGCTCGTCCCCGACCGACCCGCACAGTCCCCTCAAGGGGATGGAAGTCCCCGCGGCCGAGTCGCACCGGGCGCTGAGACGTCTCGCGGCCGAGCCGGGTGATGGAAGGCCCCGCGGCCGAGCCGTGCGCAGCTAAGTCCCGCGGTCGAGCCGCGCCGAGCGATGTTAGGTCCCGCGGCCAAGCCGCACCGGGCGATGTTAAGTCCAGCGGCCGAGCCGCACCGGCGATGAAAAGTCCCGCGGCTGAGCCGCACCGGGCGATGTTAGGCCCCACGGCCGAGCCGCACCGGGCACTGTTAAGTCCAGCGGCCGAGCCGCACCAGCGATGTTAGGCCCCGCGGCTGAACCGCACCGGGCGATGGAAGGCCCCGCGGCCAAGCCGCACCGGGCACTGTTAAGTCCAGCGGCCGAGCCGCACCGGGCGATGTTAAGTCCAGCGGCCGAGCCGCGCCGGGCGATGGAAGGCCCCGCGACCGAGCCCCACCCCGCGCCGTGAGGAAGAGACCTAAAAGAGAATGGTTTCCCCCACCCCCCCCACCCCCACCACCACCCCCCACACATACACAACCAAATAAAAACAAAAACCATCCCAACACCGACACACAACAAAAAAAAAAGGAAAAAAGACGAACAGACTGCTAGCGAGCCGCAGCCGTTAGGCGCCGCCACTTCCGCCGGGATTAAATGTTGTGATAGTATCTGCCTCAACTACCTCCTCTGGCTGCTCGTTCCATATACCCACCACCCTTTGTGTATAAAAGGTGTCCCTCAGGTTCCTATTAAATCTTTCCCCCCTCACCGTAAACCTATGTCCTCTGGATCTAGATTTCCCAAATCTGTGTAAATGACTCTGTGCGTTTACCCTATGACCCTCTCATGAACTTATACATCTCTATAAGATCACTCCTCACCCTCCTGCGCGCCAAGGAATAAAGTCCTAGCCTGTTCAGGATGGTGAATCTCTGGAATTCTCTGCTTCAGAGGGTTGTGGAGGCTAAATCATTAGGGGGTACCTAAAGAGAAGGTAGGTAGACACAAAATGCTGGAGTAACTCAGCGGGTCAGGCAGCATTTCAGGAGAGAAGGTGGGTGGGTGACGTGTCGGGTCGAGACCCTTCTTCAGTCTGAATTACTCCAGCATTTTGTGTCTACCTTCAACCAGCATCTGCAGTTATTTTCCTAAAGAGAAGGTAGAAACACTTTTGAAATGTTAAGGAGACAAGGGCTCTGGGGAACTGGCATAGGAGAGGAGATGCCTACTCATATTTCTGTTACCTTCCATTTAAAGATGATTATTTTTTTGCTGTTGACAAGATTAAAGCATTCTGTCCTGGACTTGTGCATTACTGCGATAAAGATTGATGCTAAATTAAAATCACTAAGACATTAGCAACAGAAACAATTGGTGCTAAAATAGAGCCTTCAATAGAGTGTGATACCCCAAGGAATTTCACAGGAATATTCAAAGCCAATGTCTGTGAAGCATAGTGCATTCAGAAAGTATTCAGACCCCTTCACTTTTTCCACATTTTGTTACGTTACAGCCTTATCTTAAAATGGATTACATTCTTTAAAAAAAAATCATTAATCTACACACAATACCCAAGAAAAAAAAAGCAAAAACAGGTGTTCAGAAATTTTTGCAAAGTAATTAAAAAGAAATAACTGAAATATCACATTTACATAAGTATTCAGACCCTTTGCTATGACACTCAAACTTGAGCTTAGGTTCATCCTGTTTCCATTGATTATCCTTGAGATGTTTCTACAACTGGACTGGAGTCCACCAGTGGTAAATTAAATTGATTGGACATGATTTGGAAAGGCACAGACCTGTCTATATAAGGTCCCACAGTTGACAGTGCATGTCAGAGCAAAAACCAAGCCATGAAGATGGAATTGTCCGTAGACCTCCGAGACAGGATTGGGTCGAGACACAGATCTGGGGAAGGGTATAAAACAATTTCTGCAGCATTGCAGGTCCCGAAGAGCACAGTGGCTTCCGTCATTCTTAAATGGAAGAACTTTGGAACCACCAGGACTCTTGATAGAGCTAGCCGCCTGGCCAAACTGAGCAATCGGGGGAGATGGGCCTTGGTCAGGGAGGTGACCAAGAACCCGATGGTCACTCTGACAGAGCTCCAGAGTTCCTCTGTGGAGATAGGCGAACCTTCCAGAAGGACAACTATATCTGCAGCACTCCACCAATCAGGCCTTTATGGTAGTGGCCAGACGGAAGCCACTCCTCAGTAAAAGGCACATGACAGCCCGCTTGGAGTTTGCCAAAAGGCACGTAAAGGACTCTCAGACCATGAGAAACAAGATTCTCTAGTCTGATGAAACCAAGATTGAACTCTTTGGCCTGAATGCGAAACGTCACATCTGGAGGAAACCAGGCACCCGCTCATCACCTGGCTAATACCATACCTACGGTGAAGCATGGTGGTGGCAGCATCATGCTGTGGGGATGTTTTTCAGCGGCAGGAACTGGGAGACTAGTCAGGATTGAGGGAAAGATGAACGGAGCAAAGTACAGAGAGATCCTTGATGAAAACCTGCTCCAGAGCGTTCTGGACCTCAGACTGGGGCAGAGGTTCACCTTCCAACAGGACAACGACCCCAAGCACACATCCAAAACAACGCAGGAGTGGTTTTGTGACAAGTCTATGAATGTTCTTGAGTGACCCAGCCAGATCCCGAACTTGAACCCGATCAAACATCTCTGGAGGGACCTGAAAATAGCTGTGCAACGACGCTCTCCATCCAACCTGCAGAGCTTAAGAGGATCTGCAGAGAAGAATGGGAGAAATTACCCAAGTACAGGTGTGCCCAGCTTGTAGCGTCATACCCAAGAAGACTTGAGGCTGTAATCGCTGCCAAAGGTGCCTCAACAAAGTACTGAGTAAAGGGTCTAAATACTTATGTAAATGTGATAGTTCAGTTATTTGATAGTTCACCACATCTGAGGAAGGATGTGTTGGCATTGGAGAAAGTCCAGAGGAGATTGGGGTTAGGAGGGAGAGATACATCAGGCATGATTGAATTGCGGAATAGACTTGATGGGTCAAATGTCCTAATTCTACTCCTATTCCTTATGACTTTATGATAATTAATATTAATAATGGGAGTGAAAGTCAGAAGGAAACACATAATGGTGTTGAAAGACAAAGGCATTAAAAACGGACGTGCTGCTGGACTTGGTCAGAGCACATATGGTGAATGGTGAAGAGAATTTCATTAAAACACTGCAATATTCTCAATCTTCAAGGTGATCTAATAAATAAAAAATCACGACATTTCTTAGAATTCTTGTATTGTAACTCTGCAGATCTTCTCATGAGAGATGTGGATTTAAAAAAAAAAGCAGCAGAGAAATCAAAGTAAACACAATAAAGAATATAGAAAAACAGCAGGGCAGGAACGCACGACACAGGCATTGTGTTCATTGTGAATTGAAATTTTTGTGATCTTTTATACTTGTTGCTTTATCTTTGGCTCGGTTTCCACTTAAATACCTTGCCTCTGAAATATTATGCGCTTCTTGGTCTAGATCAGCAGCTGCCTTTTAATGCAGATGCCGGATATATTGTTATGTTTTTTTGCATTGATATAAACTGAATTTTAAAATGTTTCCAGATCTTAACAGAATTAAAACATGTGTTCAAATGGCACCAAGGTAACAGAAGCAGCCAATTTCATTCCTTGCTCATTTTTCTGTGACTTAAATGTATTTTATTCCTTGTTTCTCACATCAGCTTTCATCTGGAGGGGTGAGGTATTAAACATGATTTAGTGTGAACAGATCAAGATGGAAATTAGGAGCAAGACTATATTTCTCTGGCCCTTTGTGTCTGTTTCACCATTTAATTTCACGGTTGATCTGATTGTAACCTCTCCTCCACCATCTTATCTAGGCACAATAACTGTTCAGCCCTTATTTATAAATAACCTATTTACTTCTGTCTTAAAAGATTCTGCTTCTTTAACACTTTGATGAATAGAGTACTGAAGAGAGGCTTGAGTCTTTGGAACCACAAAAAAAATCATCCATCTTTGCTTTAAATGATGATTCCCTGGTACTAGGTTCTTCCACAAGAGGAATAATCCACTTACATACATCCTGTCAAGATTATTCAAGATTTTATATATGTATATAGTGGAAGGGAACTTAATTGATATATGTATATCTTGTATATATGTATACAAAATATATGTATATGTAGAATATTTTGTGTGCATATATACCTGTATACACACACACACACACACACACATACACATAAATATATATATAATATATATATATATATATATATATATATATATATATACTGATGAGCCAAAACATTATGACCACCTGCCTAATATACTGTTGGACCCCTGAAGGTGTCCTGTGGTATCTGGCACCAAAACATTAGCAGCAGATCCTTCAAGTCCTGTAAGTTGCGAGGTGGAGCCGCTGTGGATCAGACGTGTCAATCCAGCACATCCCACAGATGCTCAATCGGATTGAGATCTGGAGAATTTGGAGGCCAGGGCAACACCGTGAACACTTCATCGTGTTCCTCAAACCATTCCCGAACAATGTGTGCAGTGTGTCAGGGAGCATTATCCTGCTGAAAGAGGCCACTGCCATCAGGGAATACCATTGCCATGAAGTGGTGTACTTGGTCATCACACTCCCTCCACCAGCTTGTCGTCTTCCCACAGTGCATCCTGGTGCCATCACTTCCCCAGGTAAACGACACACATGTACAAGGCCATCCACGTAATCTAAAAGAAAACGGGAGTCATCAGACCAGGCGACTTGCTTCCATTGCTCCAAGGTCCAGTTCTCATGCTTGCGTGCTCAATGTAGGCGCATTCGACGGTGGACAGGGGTCATCATGGGCACTCTGACCGGTCTGTGGCTACGCAGCCCCATATGCAGCAGGGTGCGATGCACTGTGTTTGTGACACATTCCTCCCGTGACCACCATTACACTTTTCTGTGACTTGTGCCACAGTAGACCTTCTGTCCGTTCGGACCAGACGGCATAGTCTTTGTTGCCTTCGCACATCAATGAGCCTTGGGCGCCCAACACCCTGTCGCCGGTTTGTGGTTTGTCCTTCCTCGGACCACTGTCGGTAGGTATTCACCATTGCTGAAGGAAGCACCCCACAAGCCTTACCGTTTCAGAGATGCTCTGACCCAGTCACCTGGCCATAACAATTTAGCCCTTGTTGAAGTTGCTCAGGTTTTTACTCCTGCCCATTTCTCCTGCATCCAACACATCAACTTCAAGAACTGACTGTTCACTTGCTGCCTAATATATCCCACCCCTTGACAGGTGCCATTGTAACAAGATAATCAATGTTATTCACTTCACCTGTCAGTGGTCATAATTTTTTGGCTCATCGGTGTATACACACACACACAAAATAATATAAAAGTATACATATATCAATTAAGTTCCTTCCCACTCTTTTAAACTCCAGTGAATGGAAATTAAACCTATCCAGCCTTTCCTCGTATGACAATCCACACGTTTAATTTCATTCCAAATGTTAGTCCAGTAAATTTCCTGAGAACTACTTCACATTAACAAACCTCCTTAAATGAGGAGATCAATAATGTATACAGTTCTCCTGGACCACAACATCAAAGATAAATATTCTCTTTGCCATTTTCTACGTATACAATTACTGCCATGTATTGCATCACCTCAACAGGGCTTCAGTGGTTTGTGAAGAACCAACATCACAAGAGGTGCCATATAAATACAAGTTCTTGTTTTCATCAAATTTCACATGATCTTTTCAGGATAATGTCATGTGTGAGGTGGCTTCACATGCCAGGACTGTGACAACACTGCAGCTTCCTGACAAACCCATCTCTCGAAGCTGGCTGCAAGCAGAATGTAAATCTACCAAATACACAAAGACTGACTACTATCTCAACACAGTTGATAGAAGGGCTTTTCTGAATTCGCCAGGGTTAGCTTTTGGACTATAGCCAAAATGAGAATATCTTTTGTGAGAAATGAATATACTAACGCAGGACTTTCAGAGTGAGAATCTAGCTTCATAGTATTACTTGGAAAGGGGAGAGGTTGTTTGAAGAAAGCCAATGGAATGTTGGCCTTCGTAACAAGAGGAGTTGAGTATAGGAGCAAAGAGGTCCTTCTACAGTTGTACCGGGCCCTGGTGAGACCGCACCTGGAGTACTGTGTGCAGTTTTGGTCTCCAAATTTGAGGAAGGATATTCTTGCTATGGAAGGCGTGCAGCGTAGGTTCACTAGGTTAATTCCCGGAATGGCGGGACTGTCGTATGTTGAAAGGCTGGAGCGATTGGGCTTGTATACACTGGAATTTAGAAGGATGAGGGGGGATCTTATTGAAACATATAAGATAATTAGGGGATTGGACACATTAGAGGCAGGAAACATGTTCCCAATGTTGGGGGAGTCCAGAACAAGGGGCCACAGTTTAAGAATAAGGGGTAGGCCATTTAGAACGGAGATGAGGAAGAACTTTTTCAGTCAGAGAGTGGTGAAGATGTGGAATTCTCTGCCTCAGAAGGCAGTGGAGGCCAGTTCGTTGGATGCTTTCAAGAGAGAGCTGGATAGAGCTCTTAAGGATAGCGGAGTGAGGGGGTATGGGGAGAAGGCAGGAACGGGGTACTGATTGAGAGTGATCAGCCATGATCGCATTGAATGGCGGTGCTGGCTCGAAGGGCTGAATGGCCTACTCCTGCACCTATTGTCTATTTATTGTCTATTATCATGTTCCATTTAAAATAACACTTCAAATCCACCTGTTCAATCAAATTAGTCTAACTAACAGTGGTGTGTACACTGTGTGTGCACTGTGGGGCAACTGATAGAGTTGCTACCTTTTAGCATCAGAGACATGGGTTCGATCCTGACCTTGGGTGCTGTCTGTGTACAGTTTACACGTTCTCCTTGTGGCCGCATGCATCGTATTCCTCTCACATGCCAATGATGTGCTGTTTTGCAGGTAAATTGGTCTCTGTACATTGCCCTGATGCAGGGAGTGGATGTAAAAGTGAGATATCATAGAACAAGTGTGAACGGGTGATTGATGGTTGGTGTGGACCTGGTGCACTATAGGGCCTGTTTCCATTCTGTATCTTCTGATTCAATTTGACAAATGTTGTCAAATTTATATTGGTGGATGATTAAAAAAATTAGTTAAATACTTAACACAACTCAGCAAGTGGATGAATGAATGAATGAATGAATGAATGAATGAATGAATGAATGAATGAATGGGGCAGCACGGTGGCGCAGTGGTAGAGTTGCTACCTTACAGTGCTTGATGCGCCGGAAACCTGGGTTCGATCCCGACTATGGGTGCTGTCTGTACGGAGTTTGTATGTTCTCCCCGTGACCACATGGGTTTTCTCTGAGATCTTCGGTTTCCTCCCAAACTCCAAAGACGTACAGGTTTGTAGGTTAATTGACTTGGTATAAGTGTAAATTGACCCTAGTATGTTTAGGGTAATGTTAATGTGCGAGGATCGCTGATCGGTGCGGACTCGGTGGGCTGAAGGGCCTGTTTCCACTCTGTATTTCTAAAAAAAAAAAACGAATGACTGAATGATAGATACTTTATTATCACATGTGACGTGTCACAGTGAGGTTCTTTGTTTTGCATACCCAAGCCAGGTAAAGAGTCGCCACATAAAGGGCGCCGACAAAATTACAAAGGATTCCATTGTTGGGCAAAATATCCCATTTGTGGTCCCCCTTAGTTCTCGGCAGCCCACATCCCAATGTCGGGTCCCCCACGCTGGGTCCTCCTTTGTCCTCAGTGGCCCCCCATGCAGGGTCCTCCTTTTGTTCAAGCGTGTAACACTTGCCCATTTCTTAATATGCTGTGAGCTTGATGCAGTCCCTTAAATAAACCATGCAAGGTTGTTTGTCAGTTGCATCAAGGGAGCTGTTGCTACTGGTGTTGGTGGAGAATTGGTGTGAATTTGTTGCATTGCAAGTGAACGTGTTTCCCATTGCCCCAGCACTGCCCAGTGTGATTTTGAATCATGTCGACAAGCAAGGTCATGTGTTTAATTCCTGATCATTGCTGCTTTGATTGATCACATCTGACATGGTGTGAGGAGTTCTACAAGAGTGATTGCAACTAATCATGCAAGAAATACATTTTTTGAACCTCTGGCTTCAAATTATATTCTTAAATAATCCATTTGCTGATGGCGTGCTCATGCAACCATTACCTTGACAATAAATCTAAACATCTGATTCAATAGAGCTCAAGATTTTAAAAATTTTCATTCTGAAAAAGCTTTTTTTGCCTGACCTGTAAAAGAGGTAAGCCCCAAATAATTCTGCCACGTTCCCTCTTTCTATTCTTTTACTCTTCCCTTCAATGGATTCCTTCTATTCTGTGGGTCTTCTGCCATGTTCCAGTTTGTATGATTCTCTTCTCTTTCATCTTGGTCCCTTCATTTCTCATGCACTTCACCCCCACCCCCCCCCCCCCCATATTTTAATTTGGCAAATTAAATAGTAAGGTTTTTGATTGTTCTTCCAGTGTGTGAATAGTTGGCTTAGTTGTGTTATATCTTTTTGTGATCAAATGGTCTGCCATGCAAAAACTGGGAGAAAACGAAAAGTGTTGAAACATGTTAAAAATAATTCACTCGCAAGCACTTCGATTTAATTTTTCTTTTCTAAAGTATTAGGTATCCGGGTTGTCAACTAACTCCCATTGTAGTCATTACATGGCCAGCAAGTAACAAAAAATGACACGATATGCTGGAGTAACTCAGCAGGTCAGGCAGCATCTAGGAGAGAGGGAATGGGTGATGTTTTGGGTCGAGGCCCTTCCTCAGAAAGGTCTGAGGAAGGGTATCGACCTGAAACGTCACCCATTCCCTCTCTCCTAGATGCTGCCTGACCTGTTGCGTTACTCCAGCATTTTGTGATACCTTCGATTTGTACCAGCATCTGCAGTTATTTTCCTACAAAAAATGACACGATGATCACTGTTTGATCATTTTCACCCAGAGAGTTGTGAATCTGTGGAATTCTCTGCCGCAGAAGGCAGTGGAGGCCAATTCACGGGATGCTTTCAAGAGAGAGTTAGATATAACTCTTAGGGTTAAAGGAATCAAGGGATATGGGGAAAAAGCAGGATCGGGGTACTGATATTGGATGATCAGCGATGATCATATTGAATGGCGGTGCTGGCTCGAAGGGCCGAATGGCCTACTCCTGCACCTATTTTCTATGTTTCTATCTCACAATTCTAATACCTCATGGTCCTCAGGAACAGATGTTAAAAATAGTCTGCTGCACATCAGTTGAATGATTCAGATATGAATTTGGGATATATTGTGAATAATCAAAAAATGTGACATAATACGCTGGCAGTTCTATGGTCACTCTCAAGGTGATGTCAAACAGAGTTGAGTGAAATGCTTACCAGAGGCACAACTCTGCACAGTGTTTCCTTTTCACTCGATGATCCTGTGACCTGGATAAATGTACAGCAAATAATGGATCTGTCAGCTGGGCACATCACAGATGTCTGACTGAGAACGGTCAATACTGTATAATATCAGTCTTAACCATGGAGAATTTTCTACAGTTAGCAGTTTGCACTTGGGAGTGTTAAAGAACCAGTATTATTTTTTTTGTGTTCATCAGATCTGGGAGATTTTTGCAGTTTTGGCTTAGTTATTCTTCAAAATTATTTCAAGGAAATCCAGATGGCAATTTTTTTATTTTAGGATAAGTCTTGAGCTTTTAATCTTGAGTGTATATCTCTGCATACTTAGATAAAATGGAGAGAAACATAGCAGAAAATAAGAGAGAAAATAATTGCAGGTATCTGGTGTGGACATGATGGGCCAAAGGAACTCTTTACTTTCTATAATGTTTCTATAATTCCATAGTATTAATTACTAACACTGTATTAAGAAATTGAAAATGTTTTCCTTTGTCTTGATTTGTTTTTTCAATATAATATGCTTGCTGAAAATACAAGCATTTAAATCTATAGCAGCTATGTCTTTAACAGATGTAACTACAAAGGCACACATTTAGGAACCATTAAGAAGGCTTCAGATGCAACCTCTTCAGAGATCTGTGTCGGAAGGAACTGCAGATGCTTGCTTATACCGAAGACACATATAAAATGCTGGAGTAACTCAGCGGGTCAGGCAGCATCTCTGGAGAAAGGGAAGAGGTGATGTTTCGGGTCTACAGAAGGGTTCCGACACGAAACATCACCTATTCTTTTTCTCTAGAGATGCTGCCTAACCCACTGAGCTACTCCAGTATTTTGTGTCTCTCTTCAGAGATCTACTGTGTTCAAGGGTGATGCAACCAGATCTTAGGTCCTTCTAGCGCTAGTTGTCCTGATCAACCTTCCCCTCCTTATACGAATCCCAGGACACTGTCAGTAAACACAGTCTGTCATACTTCAGCTTGTATTTATTTCGCCCTCCTAGAAATCTCTTGCCATGTTGGTGACATTAAAGCATTATTCTATTCCCCTTTTGAATGGTGAAAATGCTAGCCTTCTTTGCCCTTTTCTCACTATTCCCTATACTCTAAACCAAACCAACATTGACCACTCCCAGTCTCCACTTCCAAATGAACTTTGTTATATGTATAGTTTCTGGGCAAGAAGGCCACACTAAACAGGTTAATCTTTTTTGTAGAAGTCACTGGGTTAATGGATGAAGGTTGATATTGTCAAACTGAATTTTTGAGAAAAAAACACAAAATACCATAATGGGTCATTCCAAAACATAAATAGTTGGAAATTGGGTTGTGTACTAATTTTTTGCATTATGCCATTCAGTTTCAAAAGAGCATGAAACACAATGGAAAATAGAGGACTAGCTATGAACTGCATGAAGTCTGCAGCTTTCCTTCCAGATCTTCCATATATCTAAAATGGAAAGTGTGAGATGAATTTGGACGCCAATCTATTCAGACTTGCATTTCCTGTATCGCTAAGTAAGGGTTTCAAAGAACCTGGAGATGCAGTCCTGATGGAAGATCTCGACTCAATGCATCAACCATCCCTCTACCTCTACAGATGTTGCCTGGTCCACTGGTGAGAGGACGGTTCAGTTGCCTGATAACAGCTGAGATGAAAGTGTTCCTGAATCTGGAGATATGCATTTTCAAACTTCTGTAGCTTTTGACTGATGGGAGGGGGCAGAGAGGGATTGACCGGGGTGAGATTGGTCATTCTCTATTCTAGTGGCCTTGCTGAGGTAGTGTGAAGTGTAGATCAAGTTAAAGGAAGTGAGGTTGGTTTGTGTAATGGTGTAGGTTACATCCACAATTCTCTGCAATTGCTTGTGGTCTTGAATGGAGCTGTTCCCAAACCATGCTGTGATGCATCCTGATTAAACGTTTTCTAGAAATTGGTGAGGGTTGCTGGGGACATGCTGAACTTCCTCAGCCTTCTAAGAAAGCAGAGGTGTTGGTGTGCTTTCTTGGCCATAGTTTTGATGTGGCTGATCCAGGACAAATTGCTAGTGACATTTATTCCAAAGAATTTGAAGCTTTAGATCATCTCTACTCAGGCATTGTCAATGCATACTGAGGTGTGTGTATACTGCTTCGTTTCTGGAAGTTAATCACAATTGACATTGAGGGGAAGGTTGGTATCCAGGCACCAGGCAACGAGGTTCTCAATCTCCTTTCTGTACTCTGTCTCATCATTATTTGATATCTGGCCCACTGCAGTTGTGTCGTTTGCAAACGTGTAAATTGAGTTGGATTGATATTTGGCTGCACAGTCGAGAGTGAATGAGGAATATAGTAGAGGGCTGGGAAAGGATAAGGAGTAAGGTAAGGGACTGAGGACACCAAAGAAATAGTCAAGAAATGTGTTAGGATGAATGCTTCACTCACCTACAGAGTTCTTTATAAGTGCTCAAACTCACTTAATAGCTTAAACAATAACAACATTATCTGAGATGGCTGTATAGCTTTGAATACAAAGTATAGCACTGATGATTAAGAAAAGAAATAGAAAATATTACCCAGTCATATTTTGTCAAACTGAACCCATGAGAGCATTTATGTTTCTGTGTTAATCTGAACAACTTTAACGTAAAGATAACATTTTATCACTAGGGGCCACTGTTTTCCTCCGAATGGATCCACAGCTCCAAACATCAATGGTTCAGTTTTCTGTAACCTTCACATATATCCGACAGTATCCACATTTAAATGCTGCAGATGAGCTGGATTTGTATATAATCATCTTCTTGCCATCTGTTACTTTTGAACCTTCTTTAGGCGTCATTTGCTTTTATGTATATAGAACTTAAATTGCACAACAATGAATCTCTGAAACAAATAAATATATGCACCACGTCTAATTGGGGCTCAAGTTGTCGACCTCCCCGTGGTGAGCCCTGTCAACTGACCTCAGTCAGGCAAACGACAACAAACAGAGACAGCAGAAGCAGAAGCAGCTTCATCACTTCTGCTGCCTCAAACGCAAGAAGAAGACCACGTCTAATGTGAGATGTGACTTGAATTTCTTGACGAAAAGAAGTGTTCATGAGTCCTTAAAAACAACAGAAGGATCGTGAAATGCTGCTGAGAATTTTTTGTTATGCCCATTGGAAATGGATCAATGTATCACAAGCGACAATAAAAACAAACGCTGATTTAAAGGTTACTGGAAAAATGCTACTGACAAGCATGACATATTTTAATAAAACAGCGGCCAAACACTGGTATAAGTAATGTCATAAATTAATTTAAAACTGCAGAAGTTCTCTCCTTTAATTGCATGTTCTAATTTGTCTGCACCATAGGCCTGAAATGAAATATTCACATCAGTTTTAAAGGTGACGGATGCATTTTACTATTTTGTTCTTCCAACGGAGATTGGTAATAATGAATATCAATCTCACTTGGGAGCTAATTGACAAAAGTAATAATCGGGATGTAGAGATATGGAGACTTGAATTTCATCTCACAGCTGGGGAATTTAAACTCAAGCAACTAAATTAAAACGGCATCAGTAAAGGGTACCAGGAAAATCCCCAAAAATGCATATGCTGGAAATATGAAGCAGAACACTCAGCAGGTCAGGCAGTATCTGTGGAAAGAGAGACACAAGAGGCTGCAGATGCAGGCATTTGGAGCATAAAACAAACCACTGGAGGAATTCAGGGTTCAAACAGCATCTGAGGGAGAAAAAGAACTCTAGACGTTTCAGGTCAAGACCCTGCATCGGAACTGAGAGTAGGAAGGAGACATAGCCAATTTAGGAGAGAGGCTCAGTGGAGTAGGGGGCCAGCCGGTGATAGGTGGTCAGTGAAGTCAAGTGGTGGAAGGGGAAAGGTGGGGGTTGGGAGAAGGAGGCACATGAGTGATTGATGGAAGCAGACAAAGAAAAACGAGGCCAGATGGAGCCAGGCGGAGAGTGGGGAGAAAGTGGGAGGGTGAAGTTAGAGACAGCTACAGGGGAAGATAAGCAGAAGGAAGTGTTACATCCTGAATCCCTGGATCCAGAATGCACTAGTAAACTAACTTGAATGTCTTTATTAGACAGAGGCATTTAAAATTGATTCAAATAGATTTCAATTGTCATAAATACAAAATTACTTAAAAAATTGAAAGTTAACGAAACATTAGGAAATAATTGCTAACTTTTAAACAAAAGAAAGGAGGTGCAGCAATTACCCTTATTTGTGTTTTTCCACAGAGTCCACAAATTAATGGAATTCTTAGACATCCGTGGCATGAAGTTGGGGCATGGATATAAATACATCTGCATAAGAGGTTGAATGTAAAGGGAAAGTATGCCATAACCAAAGCTTTATAAAGCTGCAATGTGACTTCCTGACTCTCACACAATGCTGCAAATGATGAAGGCAACCATACCATAAGCCTCCTTTACCACTTTATCTACTTGTGTGGCCACTTCCAGGTACAGAGGGATCGGAGTGGAACTTGATAGTTACCTGGAAGTGGCCACACAAGTAGATAAAGTGGTAAAGGAGGCTTATGGTATGGTTGCCTTCATCATTTGCAGCATTGTGTGAGAGTCAGGAAGTCACATTGCAGCTTTATAAAGCTTTGGTTAGGTCACATTTGGAGTATTGTGAGCAGTTCCAGTCCCCTCGTTACAGGAAGAATATGGGTCAAGAGAGAGTCGAGTCAAGTGTTTTATTGTCATATGTTCCGAAATGGAACAATGAAATTCTTCTGGAACAATGAAACTCTTTGGAGATGGTGCAGAAGTAATTTACCAGGATGCTGCCTGGATAAAGGGTATTAGCTGCAAAGAGGGGTTGGGTAGACTTGGGTTGTTTTCTCTGGACCATCAGAAGCTGAGGGGAAAACTAATAAGAAGATTATAAAATTATGAGAGACATAGATGGAGTAGACAGTCAGACCCTTTTTACCAAGGTGGAAATGTCAGATGCTTGTGGGCAAAGCTTTAAGGTGAGAGCGAGAATGTTTAAAGGAGATGGGTGGGGCAAGTTTTTATATGTAGAGTGGCGAATACCTGGGAACATACTGCCTGTAGCGAAGTTGTGAAATCACGCATGATAGTGGTGGTTAAGAGGCTTTTACATAGGCTTATGCATATCCTGGGAATATGGATCACATGGTTAAGAGATTAGTTTAATTTGGCATCAGATTCAGTACAGACATTGTGGGTCAACTAGTATCTGCCTAGCTCAATTAATTTTTGGCCTCTTTCACCTGAGGGCAGAAGAGAGATGGTTTGCAGTTTGAGCCGGCCGTGGGCGGCAGAGGGGAGTGGGAGCTGCTCCAGTAGAACGAGCCTGCGGGAATCCAGACTTTGAACTTGATGACACACTGGTCAGTCTGAGGAGTACCTTCAGCAGCAGACTGGTTCCACCAAGATGCAGGACAGAACGCCACAGGAGATCCTTCTTCCCTGTGGCTATCAAACTTTACAACTCCTCCCCCTTCTGTTGTGGGGTAGACTGAGACTGTGACTGACTCCCCCTCCCCCCCCCTCCCCCCAATCTCTGCACATCCCCAATCCTTACCACTCATCACTTTAATTTCATGTCTCATGCATTTTGTGTTTTTGTGTTTTTATGACTGTTGGCAGTTCAATTTCCCTCCTGGGATAAAGTTCTATCGTATCGTATCATATCGTGTCGCATCGTATGAAATGGCACTAAACATGGCGGCACCGGCATTATACGCAAAATGAATTTCACTTTGTAATGTTTAATTACATATGTGACAATAAATATCCATTGAACCATTGAAGACTAATCTTCCTCTTGACTCACACATACAGTATCAATGGGAGATGGACTGGTGTCATATAATCACTTAAGACAGACTTAATACTCTCTTGATTAATAGCGATTTAGTGTCCTTCACTTCACTGAGAAGACTATCATTTATTAGAGTTTACATCTGGGTCTGGGGCTGAAAAATGGAGCAAGATCACCATTTTTATTTGTGCTGGATGCTGAGAGAAATAGTTGTCTATAGAGCATGTCTGTACTGATCTATATCCTGCTGTATCCTTTGACAGTCTTCTTCACAGTCCACAACCCCAGCAAACATACTAACCGACCCCTGTCTATGTTTCCTTCCAAGTCCTTTATATATATTACAAGCCACAGTGGCCCCAGCACAGATCTCCATGTCACTCTACTGGTTACAGACCTCCAGCCTGAATATTGTCCTTGTCCTTCCACCACTAACCTTTGTCTTCTATCAGTAAGCCAGTACTGAATCTACATGACCAAATCACTGTTAATCCCCTACATTTCACTCTTTTGAATCAGTCTACCATGAGGACTTTATCAGATGCCTCACTGAAATCCATGTAGACAACATCCACTGCCCTACCTTCATCATTCACCTTGGTCATCTCTTCAAAATTCTTGAGCAAGTGGAGCAAGATGAGGAAAATCTTTTGCACCCAGAGAGTAGATGAGGAAAAACATTTTCACCCAGAGTTGTGAATCTGTGGAATTCTCTGCCACAGAAGGCAGTGGAGGCCAATTCACTGGATGTTTTCAAGAGAGAGTTAGATTTAGCTCTTCAGGCTAAAGGAATCAAGGGATATGGGGAAAAAACAGGAAAGGGGTACTGATTTTAGATGATCAGCTATGATCATATTGGATGGCAGTGCTGGCTCGAAGGCCGAATGGCATACTCCTACACCTACTTTTTCCATCTTTCTATGTTTCTATGTAAGACGATGACCTGTCATGTACAAAGTCATACTGACTATCCCTAATGAACCCATTCTTATTCCATCCATAACCCATAATAATCCATAACCCTAGCCTAAGATAGTTGGATTATTTTAACTATACTTTCTGGGCTCCAAAGATGCATTGTTGTAGGATCTGGGGTGTTGATGTGCAGAGAGTAAACAAATGGGATTAATGTCGGATTAATGTAAATGAGCAGTTGATGACTGGCTTGAAATCATTGTGCCGAAGGGCTTATTTATGTGCTGCAAGTCTCTGTGATTCTATGATTCCATCTGAACCTGATCTGCTATTTTAACCCGAGACCTGATCAGTGAACTAGCGATGGATTCCCTTCACAAAAAGCTTACTGAAAAACTGGGACCAGAAATATCAAAGATGTGATACGATTTTCATGTTAGCCTTTGCCTTTGACGGGCCTCAGAAGAGAAAAGCTTGAAGCTTCCACCCTGGGATTTATTCACTGGGATTTCCCTTCTAGAAGTCTCCATGAATTCTAACTACCCTGCAACTGTTTTCAGCCAACTTTCTGACAGATCTGGTCTGAAAACAGCATGCTAATTGGACCTTGCAGCTAAAGTTGGCTGATCCTGCCTTTAGCTGCTTCTGATCTGGCAAGCCAATTGGTTTATTATCATACTTTCGGCCAAGAATTACAAATTGAGTCTTACATCTCTGAAGCTAATGCAAAGTAAATTCATCCAAAGTTCATAGCAATCATCCATCATCAAAATAAAACCACCCTAATTCTTTGTTATTACTTGTCAGGCTTTGTCCTGCCCCCTCTTCTTGGGTCCCTTTCCCCTCACCACCACAATCAGTCTGAAGAAAGGTCCTGACCCAAAATGTCACCTATCCATATTCTCTAGAAATGCTGCCTGACCTGCTGAGTTACTCCAGCTCTTCTTGTAAACAAGCTGTTCCGTGTTTTTACTTTCTGATAGTTTGCGATCCTTATTCAAAATTGGTTGGAGGAAGTCAAGAGTTAACATATTTTAAGGGGATATGAAATACATTGCCCCTTTAAATGTCATAGCCTTCCAAGCAATTGCATATCTTTCTCAATCTGTCAAACTGGGCAGCTGCTTTGAGATTAATTTGATGCTGACATGCATCCAATCAAGCCAGGATAAAATTGAAGCTCTCAGAATATTGCAAGATATATATTTTTAAATTTAATACTCATTTTAAAAGTTCAATATTATAGTTGAATGATGTTTGCCGTAGAGACATAAAATCAACTTTTGTTTTAGAATATTAGCAATCACCTTGCTCAGTATGGTTGAATTTCTATATGAACATGTACGAAAAAGATCACCAGAAAGAAAAGTAATGAATCAGTGAGGTTTGGGGGTGATTTGGGGAAATAAACGTACAGGTTTGTAGGTTAATTGGCTTGGTATAATTGCAAATTGTCCCTAGTGTGTGTAGGATAGTGTTAGTGTGAGGGGATCGCTGGTCGGCGCGGACTCGATGGGCCGAAGGGCCTGTTTACGTGCTGCATCTCTAAAACTAAAATACGAAAACTAAAAATGTTTTTAAAAATTGAACTATTAAATTGACCTGGGTTTATCTTTTCAAACGGGTACAAAACTGTATGAAAGGATAATTTGTTTTGATTATCCTATTAATTGATCGCTAAAAGGGTGGTCAAGGCTTCTTTCTGTTGATTCATCGTTTTGTTGTAGGCAGGTTAACAGAATCTCATCCCCTCCAGTAAAACATTGGTTCATATGGTTAATCCTGTTACTGTCAGTATCGCTAACTTTACTCATCTGATTGTGGTGATAATCGGAAAATATCACTGCACTGGATTAGAAAGAACTGGAAATATGACCTGCAGCTCACAGGGCTGGTAATGGAAACCTCCAGAGCTGAGGATGCAGCATGTTTAAAGTAATCTACTGGCAGTTCACCGCAGTACTAGGAGTGATAAAATAAAAATTAAATTTCTTTCAAATGATTCATGAACATTTACCCAAATTAGCAGAATTAATGAACATTCCTTTAGAAACCATCAATTTTCAGCAAGCTTCTTGATTTCATTTTGTCAGTTTAGAAAAATACGTTAACACATTTGACAGGATGCAAATCATTTTGTCGCTATTCTTGCAGACAGCTTTGATATTAGTTGGTTAAGGACTTGTGTTTGTTATCTCAAGCAGAAACTGGCAATCCATCATTTCTGAGAAAGAAGATTTGCCGTTAATAATCAGTTAAAATTTGATGCCTGTTGTGGTTCATAATGAATACAAAGGCAGTTTCCTGGCAAAAATTATTAAGAGGCATGTTGTGATTTCTTTCACACCACCACCCCCTCCACCCCCACCAGCTCCCACATCAGATTTCTCCACTTAACCTGAAGATCAGTCACTATCAATATATTTTCACATATTGTGGCTGTTTTAGAGTTGTTACCAATTTGATATGCTTCTGTGCAAGGAATGATTTTTATTCACATTGTCAAATGAAGATTCAAGTAATCCCTGTCTTTTGTGTGTGCCACAGTCGCAGTGCAAATCACAAAGCCGAAGAAGTCACACGTAAAGCAGAGTCTTAAAGGTCATTCTCACATAACCAACTTCCCCAGAAAAGGACCAAGGTAAACCAAATGTAAAAATGAAGGTAATATGGTTACTATTACCCTGTTCCCAGTGGACCAAAGTTTGCAGTAGCTTCAGACTTAGCCCAACCTTTCTGATGACAATTGACCTGAAGCTGGGGAGATTGTTGTAATCTGTTCAACTGATGTCAACCATGGACAAGGAAACCTTCTCCTGCTTACCACCCACTGTCCTTCATCAGCTGTTGAATTGGTGATCTTGCATGAGGAATTGGTGTTCTTGCATTATATCTAGAGGAACACAGAGTGTATTTTGTGACCATCACCAAAAATAGAACTGGCCAAGTTTTGAAGGACATAGCTACTGGCTTCGATCCACAGCAGATGGCAAATGGATAAACATGAGGAATAAACCTGCTTGGCCTCCCCTCAAGTTAATCTGCTTGTGACAGTCCTTATGATGACAAAGTCACAACTTTGCATTGAGGGAACTCTCCTTGCTTGCCCTGGAACCACAATTGTTCTAGTTGGGGGTAATGTCTGAACGGACCTAGCAGCTCAAAGCTAGGCATCCGTGTACCACTGCGGACTATCAGCAATAGCAGAACTACAAGCAATCATAATGTGGTAGCTTTTGAGTACTGCAGATCCAGGGAAAAGCCTAGGGAACAAATCTGGTTCAAAGAGTATTTCACAAGGTTGTGCTGGAATTAGCGCCAAGTATTTACAAAAGTCAAGCGCCACCCTGGTGAAGCTACAATGAACAGATTAGATTGAAGTTCTGCAGTTCTGTCAGATCTAATCATGAATGGTGGTGGACACTTAAACAGACAACAGGAGGAGCACCTAAGAATATTCCCAGCATGTGAGTGCTAAAGATTAGGATAAAGCAATTGCAACCTTTTTTAATTAGCCATCATTTTGAATTGGATGACACTATCATCCTCCTGAGTTCCCCAGAATCACAGATGCCAGGGGTAATTCTGAACTTGCAGCCGTCATTTTCAATCTCCAACCCACATCCATTTTACCTCCCTGTTCATGCCCCCCAACACTGTTTAAAATCACTTCATCTTTCATGCATTTCAATCCTCATTAATCCAATTTTGAATAAACAGTTTTAAATTTGGAAGATACTTGCAGGGGCTCTGACAGAGATTTTCAAATACATTTTGGGCGCAGGTGAGGTGTGGGATGACGATAGGACAACAAAAGTGGTATCTTTATTCACGAAGGGAAGTGGGGATAAGTGAGGTAATCATGGCCTGTGAGCCGAAAGTCAATGGGAAGGGAAGTTATTTGAAAAGTATCTGAGAGATAAGATTAACCTACAATTGGAAAAGTAGGGAGAAATCAAAGTTGGTCAGAATGACTTGGTTATGGAGGGGATCCTGTCTGGCCAAATTGATCGAAATGTTAGGGAACAAAGGGTATTGATGAGGGCAGAACGGTTGATGTACTCCACATAAACTTCAATAAGACCATTGAAAAGTTATTACATTAGAATATGATTCAAAAGATTGGAACCCATAGAATCCAGGGCAAATTAGTAAACTTAATGCAAAATTGGGTTGGTAATAGAAGGCTGCGAGTATATAAAGGATTGATTTGTGATCGGTAGTCTGTGACCTGTGGTGCAGCACCGAGATCCTGTGTTGGGACACTTACTGTTTGTTATATAAATTAATAATTTGAACATTGTAATTTATAACAAGTATGATGAGTAGGTTTGCAGATGACATGGAAATTGGTGGTTTTGATAATGAGGAAGGTACTCTTAGGGTACAGGATTATTTCATTTGGATCATTTGGTAAAAATAAGCAGACGCGGATAGAAATGTAACGTGATGCAATTTAGAAGGATTAATAGGGTAAAAATGGAAGGTAATAACTCACTTGATCAGGATGCCGAGATCTCAAAAATTAAACAAAAAATTGAATCCACAAAAAAACGATTTGTGAGACAATTTTAGTGTGTTTTACAATACAATACAATACAATATATCTTTATTGTCATTGTACCCAGGGGTACAACGAGATTGGGAATGCGCCTCCCATACGATGCAATAATTTAAGTAATTAACAGCAACCCAACGAAACGAAACAATTGTAACAGTTTTTTAGACAGGGTAAAGTGCAAGTTGATCTATGCGTTGTGGCCATCCGGCTCAGTAGGACCGGTTCATAGCAGCTATGGCCCTGGGGATGAAGCTGTTCCTGAGTCTGGAGGTGCGGGCGTAGAAGGCCTTGTATCGTCTGCCCGATGGAAGGAGTTCGAACAGGCTGTTGCAGGGGTGTGAAGAGTCTTTGTGGATGCTGGTGGCTTTTCTGAGGCATCGTGTGTTGTAGATGCCCTCCAAGTCTGGTAGCTGTGTTCCGATGGCCCTCTGAGCTCTATGGACTACCCGCTGTAGAGCTTTCCTTTCTGCCTCCGTGCAGCTGAGGTACCACACAGGGATGCCATGCGTTAGGATGCTCTCTATGGTGCAGCGGTAGAAGGTCGTCAGCAGCTTTTAGGGAAGGATCCCTTATTCTTCACCAATACTTACTCTACCAACACTCTGATTTACAATGCGCAGGAGTTGTAAACTGCACAATATTGATATCCTGCTATGCAGTTAAAAGCTCTTTAATAAACTCACTTGATGTCCCAATTGATCAAAAAGCAGCAATATAGAGGTAACAGGTCATCGATTTAACAGTAAATGCTTTAATTATGTTAAATATTCACTAAATTTATGAGTATTTTTGTAACTGTAAAATCTATGTTATAATGTTGAATTTATTTATAAGAACTGTTAATTAAGTCTGTGAAACTTTGTCTTAATTATTAACGAAGAAGGCTACTCTTTTATTACAGTTTGCTGACCAGAATGATGTAACCTGAATTAAGAACGCCGTTACGTATTTTAATTGGAATAAATCACTAAAGGCCTACCTTCTATTGGTCCCAAATGAAGCAAAATACTGTGTGAGAATTCTTGCACGTATGTAAAATGATTGGCAGGTACCGAATTGCTGGAAGTTATTTGTTAAGCATATATATTTGACAGACAGTGAAATGTATGCTGGTCTAATTATGTTTATATCTGACTCATTCATTTCATCAAATGATCAAATATAGTTCTGCAATTTCCCCTCCAGGAGAGGAATAGGCAAATGGAGGATCCAAAATGGAACTACTATTCCCCTTGTATTTGTTTTGCAGTATTTATTTTTGTAAGGGATTTCGATCTGTTGCCATATGTTTGCCTTTAATTCAATGTAGCCATGGAATAGTAAGAGGGCCATATTTCATAGCCGGGATAGTTTAATGGCATTTTATTCATTGGTCAGCATTACATCAGATTAGGCCAGATTAGGCAATGGCCTTGTGCTGCCCCTGTAAATTGCATCCCAGGAAATCAGGCGTGTGTTGTCCAAACATGTGCGTATTCTTCTGCTAAGCTTCTAACATTTGCTTTCTGCTACATCCTTATAATTTCTCCTTGCGGCCACTATTTTTAACTTCAAAATGGTGTGCAGCAAATACCCACAATATTTACACCAGGCTATACTGTGAGTATTTCATCGGCTTCGATATTAAAATATGAACTGAATATTATCATATCATATCATATATCTACAGCCGGAAACAGGCCTTTTCGGCCCTCCAAGTCCGTGCCGCCCAGTGATCCCCGTACATTAACACTATCCTACACCCACTAGGGACAATTTTTACATTTACCCAGCCAATTAACCTACATACCTGTACGTCTTTGGAGTGTGGGAGGAAACCGAAGATCTCGGAGAAAACCCATGCAGGTCACGGGGAGAACGTACAAACCCCTTACAGTGCAGCACCCGTAGTCAGGATCGAACCTGAGTCTCCGGCGCTGCATTCGCTGTAAAGCAGCAACTAATTCTTTCTGGTTATATTTAATTAGCTAATAAAAAAGTTTCCTTTTAATACAGCCTTTTAAAATTTGTTCGTGTCAGCATTGGTTTACTATGCTGATGATTGCATTAGGGTTGTGGATTATAATCAAATAATTACTGAAGTTCTTCAAATTTTTAAATCTGTTGTTTTTTCAAATTTCTGAAATGAGAGAAAAGTGTCTCATTGTGAAATGTCAAATTTTAAGAGAAAATTTTTGACTTTACTTTGGGTTCTCCTGTTTCCTCCCACATTCCAAAGACGTGCAGGTTTATAGGTTAATTGGCTTCAGTAAATTGTCCCTAGTGTGTAGGATAGTACTAGTGAACAGGTGATTGCTGGCAGGTAAGGACTTGGTGGGCTGAAGGGCCTGTTTCAACGCTGTATTTCTAAACTAAATTTCTGGAAAATAACATTGATATTGCACAAGGTTTAATCAAACGGCTTATTGTGCTTACCTCATACTCTACATAAATGAGAATGAGCATGTGTTTTTTAACGGACAATCCTTTTGCCTTGGATATTTGTGGAAATGTTCCCCCAGCAACCATCCCAACCCACCTAGTCATACGATACGATAGAACTTTATTTATCCCATGAGGGAAATTGATCTGCCAACAGGCATAAAACACAAAATGCGTGAAACATGAAATTAAAGTGACGAGTGGAAAGGATTGGGGATGTGCAAAGATTGAGGGGGGGTGGGGGGGTGGGGGGGGGGGGGGGTGGGGAGGAGTCAGTCTACCCAAGACAGAAGTTGTACAGTTGTACAGTTTGATAGCCACAGGAAAGAAGGATCTCCTGTGGCATTCTGTCCTGCATCTTGGTGGAACCAGTCTGTTGCTGAAGGTACTCCTCAGGATGACCAGTGTCATCGAGGGGATGACTGTATTGTTCAGGATGCTCTGCAGTTTGAGGAGTATCCTCCCCTCCAAGACCACCTCCCATGAATCCAACTCCACTCCAGGGATGGAGTCAGCCTTCCTGATGAGTTTGTTAATCCCATTGGCATTCGTAGCCTTCGCCCTGCTGCCCCAGCGAAGAAGATGGCACTGGCTACCACTGATTGGTAGAACATCTGCAGCATCTTACTGCAGACATTGAAGGAGCGGAGGTTTCTCAAAATGTCCAGCCGGCTCTGATCTTTCTTGTACAGGGCCTCAGCGTTCCTGGTCCAGTCCAGTTTACTGTCCAGGTACACATAGAAACATAGAACATAGAAAAATAGGTGCAGGAGTAGGCCATTTGGCCCTTCAAGCCCAGCACTTCCATTCAATATGATCATGGCTGATCATCTAAAATCAGTACCACGTTCCTGCTTCTTCCCCGTATCCCTTGATTCCTTTAGCCATAAGAGCTAAATCGAACTCTCACTTGAAAACATCCCGTGAATTGCCCACCACTGCCTTCTGTAGCAGAGAATTACACTCCAAGGTATTTGTACTTTCTTAGGTTTCAAAAGTTTTAATGGATCATTTTAACTCTACATTAATCTCTGACACTATTCTGCGTTGCGTAAACATAGGCACAGATATTTTTATTCTTATCTTTCTTTTGGTACGGATATGTATATTGCCTTGACTAGAAGAAACACAGCTTGGAAATCCATGCACATATACTTTCATTTTCTTTATAGTTTACAAATGAGATAGAATGACAGGAGGAAGCATAAACCTCCTGAGGAGGTTCCCACTGGATTTGTAACATGTGGTTTTAAATGTCTTACAGCTGTCTGCCGTTTGCAGAGAGGATAACGCAGTTAAAGTAGCTTTAATGAATTGGGACTGTGGTGCAAAGCACTTGGTAAATGGAACAGAGTCACGTATTACCATAATGATTATTCTAATAATAGAACAATAACGAACACAAGTCATTATTGTTCCCTGTGCGCATAATATCACTAGATGCAGAATTCATTCACTTGGTTTACCCAGTAAGTAATATCAATTTCCCAAAAGAGTAATTTCAAAAAAGGATTATGAACTTTCCGTTTGCATGGCTTCTGTGTGAATTACATGCATATGTTCTGCAAGTAAAGGCAATGCAAATGTACGAAAAGAGACGAGAAAAAAATCTCTGCCTAAGAACGTCACTTTGCAGCTTTGGATTAAATTAACTCAATGGAAGACACAGGAAGGCCTTCCCAAACCCACAATACAATCAAGCAATAGACAATAGACAATCGGTGCAGGAATAGGTCATTCGGCCCTTTAAGCCAGCACCGCCATTCAATGTGATCATGGCTGATCATTCACAATCTTCCACAGACTGTGACACATTAGTAAACTAACTTCCACCGAGATGATATCCCTTACCGGGACATGCCGGTAATTCCTTTAGACTTTTTCTTTGTAAACGGCGTCAAAATATGATGGCTGTGTATTTGTCGGTTGTGCAAAAGAACTTCAATGTGTTGTGCATATGCGACATTAAAGAACCATTGCATTTCTTGCATCTCAATATGGTCAGAAGTCTTTCTCCCATCTAAATTGATGTTAACACATCATGTCTACCGTTAATCCAAAGGGTCAAAACCTTCCGGGAAGAAAGATTTGTAGGGGTCCAACTTAACCTTTTGACTGCACAAGGCTCTCTAATATTAGGGTCTCGACCTGAAACGTCACCCATTCCTTCTCTCCCGAGATGCTGCCTGACCTGCTGAGTTACTCCAGCATTTTGTGAATAAATCGATTTGTACCAGCATCTGCAGTTATTTTCTTATACTCTCTAATATTACAATGGGCGGTGTTAACAGCTTTGCTAATACATTGTCAATGATGTGATATGTAGACCACAATATGAACAATTCTGGAGCATAATATAATAGAGTGGAAAGCTTAACAGTGGACCACTTGCCTTTGGATCTCAGTTAATATAACGTGATAAGCAGCTTTTGTAAGGCTGAGGGTAGATGTGTTCTTGTAAGGGAAGGGAACTCATACTTGGTTTCATTAATGGTTGATCAAACTAAGGATTGCTTTGCCTAGCTGTGGATTGTTGAGGTTCAGAATTGCTCTACAGCATCTCTAAATACCAGTGAACACCCATGAAAAACATCACTCCTCGCCTCACTTCATTTACACATTTCAGCGGCAGTGTGGAGTTATACAAACCATTCATCACAGTGTTGGGAGGTCATGTCATTGAGAGGTGATGACATGCAGTAGAGAAACTTCACTTTAATTGACACTCTGAATATTTATTATGTATAATTCCCCACGGCAACAGAGGCATCTCTTTTATTATGAGAAAAGGAAGTCCTCGATCTGTGCCTACATAATAGAAGTGATTCCTTCATACACTTTAATTTTCCATTGGCCTAAAACATCTGGAGGATTGGTAAATGTGACAATCAGGAGTATAATTGCACAATGCATTAGTGGTATTTGCAGTAATCTGCACACTAATTTCATAGCCTGGTTATTGGTGCAGCAATGTCAAATTAAAAATAATTTGATGAACACAATAATCAAAATGAAACGCAACACATTTATAATATTTGATCATTCAGAACTCAATTGGCTCCCTTTATGTGTTTGAATGGTTTGGTGTTACAACAAACTGTGTCCGCAACCTGGCTGCTGCAAATCTATTCCCTTGCATAAGGAGTGATTTCTGACATCTGCATGGATGCCAATAATAAACTCTTCGCCTCAGCTTTTAACTGGTATGTACCACGATGGGTGGCATGGTGGTGCAACGGTAGAGTTGCTGCCTTATAGTGCCAGAGACCTGGGTTCGATCCTGACTACGGGTGCCATCTCTACAGAGTTTATACCTTCTCCCTGTGACCAGAATGGTTTTCCCCGGGTGCTCCAGGTTCCTCCCACACGCCAAAGACTTACAGGTTTCGAGGTTATTTGGCTTCAGTAAAAATTGTAAATTGTTCCTGTTGTATTGGATAGGGCTAGTGCACAGGGATCGCTGGTTGGTGTGGACTCTGTGGGCTGAAGGGCCTGTTTCTGCGCTGTAGCTCTAAACTAAACTAAACTAAACACATGTGTCCACAGAGAGCATGTTGTCCAGGAGCCAACAGAGAAATAAGCAATACTATCACCATGAAGGAGAACAGCTCTGTCTCACTTTCAGGAGTTAGCTTAGACAAGGGTGTACAATCTATCTAAAAGGAACAATCTCCAAATCCGTGTCAATGTGTGGCACGGTGGCGCAGCGGTAGAGTTGCTGCCTTACAGCGAATGCAGTGCCTGAGACTCAGGTTCGATCCTGACTACGGGCGCTGTCTGTACGGAGTTTGTATGTTCTCCCCGTGACCTGCGTGGGTTTTCTCCGAGATCTTCGGTTTCCTCCCACACTCTAAAGACGTACAGGTATGTAGGTTAATTGACTGGGTAAAATGTTAAAAAAAATAAAAAAATTGTCCCTAGTGTGTGTAGGATAGTGTTAATGTGTGGGGATCGCTGGGCGGCGCGGACTCGGTGGGCCGAAGGGCCTGTTTCCGCGCTGTATCTCTAAATCTAAAAAATCATACCCGATGATCACATCTTGTATGCCAGCCGCCTGCTCTTTTTGCAGCTCCACTCTGGCACCACAACGATTTGTTCCTGATGGAAATGAATCTGTCTCTGGGTGGCATCTCTCTGATACTGCAGTGAAGCAATCTGCTCACATGGCAACAACCTGTTTGTGGGTTACAGACAGCAGAGCTTTAAAGCGGTCAGACTGAATGTTCACAGGTCCACACAGGCTTTGAGCAGTCGCTGCCCAAGCCTCAATGAAAGATGAGCCACTGTGTAATAGAGTTATCACTGAATCCCAACACTCTTAACTTATAGAGGTATATAAAATCATGAGAGGAATGGATCGGGTCGATGATCAGAGTCTCTTGCCCAGTGTAGGGGAATCAAGAACCAGAGAACAGAGGTTTCAGGTGAGGAGAAAAATATTTAATAGGAATCTGAGGGGTTAATTTTTCAAACAAAGGGTGGGGCATATATGGAATAAGCTGCCAGAGGAGGTAGTTGAGGCAGGGACTATCACAACGTTTAAGAAACTATTAGACAGGTACATGGATAGGACAAGTTTAGAGGGATATGGGCCAAACGCAGGCAGGTGGCACTAGTGTGGATGGGACATGCTGGTGGTCAGTGTGGACAAGTAGGGCCAAAAGGATCTTTTCCATGCTGTATGACTTTACGACTATCTATGACCCTCGGAGACTAAGTGCGTCTGTACAACCTCTTATCATCTCTTGATATCAGACTCATTAATTTTATCAGAAATTCAAACTGCCGAATTACAAATAATTTCTGAGAATGTTAATTCACCTGGATTTATCTATTGCTCAATCAAACCAAATCAATTTTTCCTCATCCCTTCCCACCAAGAACATATTGGACAGAGGTACCAAGATAGAACTGAAGGGCACCCACGTGATTTCATTAATCGGATTATATTTCAGTAGGCTGCAGCTGTTTTGATAACAAAATTGTAAAATGTATTCAAGGGAGTAGCAGCTTTCAGAAGCATCAGATTCAGAAGCATCAGATAATTTATTGAACAAACTGATAATGTAACAATGTCATTGGTTATACATGGATACTGTCAAATTATTACATTAAAACAACAGGTGTTACAAGCAAGCCAGACATCTGGTCATACATTAGACCGAGGGCTATAAATCTGGCTGTACTTATTACTCCCTGGAAGAAATCTTCATGATTTGCCATGGCTGGAGTCCAAAGTAATTATTATCGAGGATTTATCATCTGTTTGTGAAAGGATTTTTTTTTTTACTGTGGCAAGATTGATTCTAGATGGTTCTTGAAGATAGAGGGAAAAATAATTTCACCGCTTTGCCTCTGTAGAATGAGGAAAGCTCCTCAGAAGATGGATGTTCTCTTCCCTTGAGAGCCAGGGTCATTGTGAGAAGTCTATGGGGGAAAGACAATGAATATCTTTGACAAAATGAGAAGCTTTTTATTTCCCAAAATAGATAAGTGATCTTGGAGGTGCAGGTGATTGAAACTCTTTTCCTTGCTTGCAAATCAGTTAAAATTAACTCTTTGTCTACAAGTTGACTTTAAACGCATTCAATTCAAAATTGCTTTTTATTCATGAGTAATGGATAAATCAGACATGCAAAGGTAGTTTGTTTTAAAGGTGAATAAATCTTAAAGGAGATTATACAGTCAGATATTTTCTCCATGTTATGCTTTTTAGTTTGGTTTAGACATACAGCGCGGAAACTGGCCCTTCGGCCCATCGAGTCCTCACCGACCCCCGAGTCCAGCGATCCCCGCACACTAACACTATCCTACACACACTAGGGACAATTTTACATTTATACCAAGTCAATTAACCTACAAACCTGTACGTCTTTGGAGTGTGGGAGGAAGCGGAAGGTCTCCAATAAAACCCCGTGGTCATGGAGAGAACGTACAAACTCCGTACAGGCAGCACCCAGAGTCGGGATCGAACCCGGCTCCCTTGCGCTGTATGTGCTGCAAGGCAGCAACTCTACCGCTGCACCATCATGCTGCCCTGAATGTTATTCTTTCATTACACTTCCTCAGATTAAGTATGGTATAGAATGAGGATATTATAAACAGAAAATGATCTCCCAACACATATATATTTAATTAATGTGCCTGATAGTACAGAATTACCAGCCCAATGCATGTGCTGTGATATTCTTCCCTACTAAAGGCAGCAGCTGCTGGAGATCCTGACTACATCACGCCAGCATAGTGTGACCCTTTGGCATTCAGGCAGCTAAATTAATGTTCAGTTTAGTCCATAATGATTACCCCCACTTATGTCCTTACATCTCCTGCAACTGCTATGAAAGTTCAGAGGAAGTGGAGAATTGGTAACTTTATCAAACTTGTGGGTAAAATTTTAAATTAAGGTAGATGTATTCAGTTTAAAATCAGTGATATAATAATTGTGCTGGTAGAAAATGGAATCCATCTCTTAATCTTGATGGTAAACAGATTCAACAGTGGCAATCTGAACAGAGGATGTAAACATATTTTTGTTCTGAATATTAACCTTTAAGACATGAAATTACAAAAATTGACAAAGTAAAAAGTCACCATGCCCACCCACTCTCCAGCTCAACTGCAACCTTCATGCCTTAAGCAAAATGGTTCTGGTCTTGAAAATGTCATCAATTTCCTCATATCCTCCCTCAATTTCTCCAAAGACTTACATGTTTTATTCTTTTTTGAGCAGACTTCCAATAAAATCTTCCATGAGGTGATCATGTGCGGGAATATTGTTGGGAATTTCCTTCCAAATTTCCATTTGGTTGCTGTTCCTTACCAAAGACCAACTTACAATTTCCCACTCATCTTCCTAATCTTCTTCAAGATACTTAATTCTTAAACTCTGTGTGTGTGCATGTTCCACATTTGTGTGTGTTTGTGTGTGTGTGTTTGTGTGTGCATGCATGTGCGCACGTGAGTGTGTATGTGTATGCATGTCATTTGCCTATGTATGCTCATGCATTACTCTGTTTATTTTGCGATTTCCGACTATGTTACCAAGCAAATGATTATTTAGCTCTACATGGAGGAGTTGCTTGACTTAATTATTACTTATTTTTCTGACTTTCTGCTCCATACTTTGTTTCAGGGTATTAGCAATAATGAATTACATCCCATCAGTTTTACTGTTTGTTAATTTGATACTGTCTACTGACTTTCAATTTTGCATTGGTGGTTCAAATTAAAAGCCGCTAATTGCAAACGAACACAATTGCTTTGACAATAAGCGTATTCAACATCTCAAAGGTTGAATAATAATCCTCTCAATCACTTCCCCAAAGAAAATAGATGAATCTTTTTATTCACTTGCAAAGGAGACTTCATTGACTGATATCATCTTCACCTCCTCATGGTCTCTTCTTTTCCTCTTTTAGTGATTTTCTTGGGTCCAGTAACTCATTGAGATTTCTGTATTCTTCTATTTTTAGGCTCTTAAACATCCTTGATTATAATTGCCCCATAACTGAAGCCTGTGCCTTCAACTGCCTACACTCTTAACTGACTTGTTCTCTTTTCTCTGCCTCTCTAACCATGTTTCCTCATTAAAGCCTCTTCTTAAAACCTCCTTGATAAGCTTTTGGCTTTCTGCTTTATAGCCCCTTATGTGACTTACTGTCAAATAAACTCCGCCCCTTGGATGTTTTGTTATGACAAGGATAGTATTTGCATTTTGTTGGTTTAGCTGTCATAATGTTTGCAAATCATCACAACTATATAAGATGATATTTATTTGGACAGGGTGATATTTTAATTAAATAGCGTGTGTTGCATACAATATTAAAATGTAACCTTTTCACACAGTGGTGGCTTGGACATTTATGTACCAAACTAATCAGGGAGCCATCTGCCACAGTTGGGTTCAGATTTTAGAACTGGCTGCACAAAGTCCATATTTTGCCTGGAAAGGCAAGTTTATGTAAGATGTTTCGTAAGGGCAGCACGTTACCTTAATGAATGGAATACAAAGACAGAAATCTGCTTTTAAATTCGGCCTTTCTGCCCTATGAGAAGGTTCTAGTGCATATGATAACGAAGAAGTGAAAACACTTAATGTTGTGCAAAGGATAACCGTAAGCTTTCTGGCCTTAAGCCATTCTCCAAGCATGATTCCTGCCTGACCTTCAGGCTCCTGCTCCTTTTGGATCTTGTCTCTGAGCAGAAATGAAATTATTAATTCCAAAACCATTGTCTCAGAATTTATCATTGTTCTTCCCTCTCCTGCATTCTCCTCAGATCTCAAATTATTGTGTAGCCAGAATGAGCTACATTTTACTTTCACGATTCCACCCCCCACCCCCCTTCCCCATCAAAAGGACAAAAGGCCACAACACTGTTGTCATGGCAACCTGCCCATAAAGACTATAGATTTTTTGGGGAAACATAGCTCTCAGGATGTTTTAAATATTTGTTCAGGAGTAGACATGCAACGGAAATATATTAAATGCATCATTACAAAGTAATATGCAAACAAATAAATTGGCAGTGTTTCAATATAAATTGCTGTTTGCTTACTTCCCATTAGTATGTTTTATGACTTTTTAATGCAACTTTAATAACTATTATTGCTTGCGATAGAAAATTTCAGGGCTCTGATTTCTTCATAATGGATTATTAATACTAATCTAATTGTCTTGCATCACTCCAGGTTTAATAGATACACGTCATGCCATTGTTTGTTAATGCATTGTACCTTGTCAGGGAGACAAGCTTAAATTGCATTGGAAAATAGTCGAACTGGGCACGATCTATTGAACAACAGTCACAAAGAGTAGGCAAGAGTGCAAATTTGGGTATGGTTAAGATTTTATATGTACCTTCAGGTGAGTGCATGGGGAACCAATCTAACCTTCACTAGGGAGATTTATGAGTGTGGCCTTGTTACAGTTTGCAGGCACCCCAACCCTTATATTAAAGAGTCAGTCAAAATTCTGTTATTTTCCATTTTGTGATGGTTATTATTTTAACCTGAAGGACACTCTCCACCAGGAATCACCCCTACATGTCTCATACTATGACCATTACTGATACTGTTTTTAAAATTACTCTTTTTGTGGGCTATTCATTCCAATTATTAATCTGGTCCTTGGGAGAGTGGTTTTATTTTGTTCAAAATACAAATTATTAACAGCTCACAATGTGGATATTCCTAATCTGAAAACTGTACCACTGAAGTTACGTTTTGTTTTAACTTCAAAGCTTTTTTTTCCTTTTAAGTTAAAGAGCTTCTTCCAAGAGAGAAATAGAGTTAACATTTCATCTGAGTAGGTTAACTGTGTTTCTACTTGCTTAAGGAGGTTATTTCACTTTCCTCTTTGGGACATCAAATTTTCTCTAATTCGCACCTTCAGTCAAGGGGAAAGGAGTAAAACCCACTTTCCAAGGTAAAACATAATTTAATTTGATTTATTATGTGATTTAATTTGATTAATTTGTGCATTACTAGAGGGAACGGGTAGGTGATGTTTCGAGGTAATGTCCCTTCTTTAGATCTTCTTTAAACCTGAATTTGATTCATTTGGTTATGTGTTTCCACAGAATAAAATCGATTATAATCTACAGGCTCTCAATTATAATTCAATGGATTTAAGAAGATTATCTCCTCTTCAGCTATTTCCACTTTACCTGTCTTCTATGCTTATCCCTTCAGCCCAATGCACACATAGTCTGCATTTGGTAGATCATTCAGATTATTATCTGAATGGTGCCAAGTTAGGAAAAGAGGACATACAACGAGATCTGGGTGGCCCAGTGCATCAGTCACTGAAAGGAAGCATGCAGGTACAGCAGGCAGTGAAGAAAGCCAATGGAATGTTGGCTTTCATAACAAGAGGAGTTGAGTATAGGAACAAAGAGGTCCTTCTGCAGTTGTATAGGGCCCTAGTGGGACCGCACCTGGAGTACTGTGTGCAGTTTTGGTCTCCAAATTTGAGGAAGGATGTTCTTGCTATTGAGGGCAGCGTGCAGCGTAGGTTTACTAGGTTAATTCCCGGAATGGCGGGACTGTCATATGTTGAAAGACTGGAGCGGCTAGGCTTGTATACACTTGAATTTAGAAGGATGAGAGGGATCTTATCGAAACATATAAGATTATTAAGGGGTTGGACACGTTAGAGGCAGGAAACATGTTCCCAATGTCGGGGGAGTCCAGAACGAGGGGGCGACAGTTTAAGAATAAGGGGTAGGCAATTTAGAACGGAGATGAGGAAAAACATTTTCAATCAGAGAGTTGGAAATCTGTGGAATTCACTGCCTCAGAAGGCAGTGGAGGCCAATTCTCTGAATGCATTCAAGAGAGAGAGAGCTAGATAGAGCTCTTAAGGACAGTGGAGTCAGGGGGTATGGGGAGAAGGCAGGAACGGGGTACTGATTGAGAATGATCAGCCATGATCACATTGAATGGTGGTGCTGGCTCAAAGGGCCGAATGGCCTACTCCTGCACCTATTGTCTATTGTCTATTGTCTATCCAAACCTTTTGTTCACCTTGGGGGAAGCTTTTCAAAATAATGGGAAGATAGCAATGACAGTACCACTGTAAATGTGTTTTTTTGTTTGGCTGACTGATAAGAAAGCTGTTCACGAGCAAAACATGAAACTAGACAGCAAGACAAAAGGTAGTTTGACCGGTCTTTGGGGATTTCCTTTGTTGATGATGAAATTTTTAAAATCATTAAAACCCCTGATAACTTCACACCACGACACTCCAAAGTGGAAGAAAATGGGCATGGATCCTGAAAATCGGTAGTCAATAGATTAAAATTAAGACATTTTGCACAGGTTACTTATGTTAAAAAAAAAGACACAACGTGCTGGAGAAACTTAACGGGTCAGGCAGCATGTCTGGGGAACAAACTGCAATATCTTTCATTTCTAAAAAGGATGACAATTCTTCTCGGGCTACCTTTGTCAGCTGTGTTAGCGTTTACCCTTACTTTAAATACGACCAATTAGAGTTAATGAGATGAATTTAACATTCAGGTATTTTAGGTCTTCATTTGTAAAATTACAAAGACAAGCAAATCTCATTATAAATATAATTATGAAACTTGTCATAGAGAAAGTTGCTTTAAAATATGTCAAAATATGAGAATCATAAGTCAATTTAGAAAGCCAGATAGTGTGCAGACGCAGTGTTTGAAAACATTAAATATTATCAGAAATGTTGCTTGCTTGATTTAAAAGTCCTTTGTAACTTATAAAGAATCATATGCTAAGATGCCACACTGTTGTTTCTTTATGAAACCAGTAGGTGATCCTGTGAGATGAATTTTAATGTTAAATGCTAAATTCAAAAACATCATTTGCCAGTCATGTCATGTTTGGAATACAGCTTCAAAAGTGTTTCATCGATCATGTGAAGAGCTTTTGTTCCTGGTCCCACTAAGGTTGCAAATAATATATTTTTAAATTTGAAAAAGTCTATATAAATCGAATTGTTTTATTTTCCCTCCTGCTTTTAATGCCGCTCATCCGCGTAAGCCCATTCCCAACCTTCTGTTCTTTCTTCAACCATCAGTATCTTCAGCTCCCTCACACCTGCCCCTGACCCCTGCTGTTCTTGTTGTCTTGTTGGACCTGCTTTACATCCACAAGGCACTCTCCTTTTCACTCATCCCCAGCTCCACTCCTTCCTCATCTTCTCCATCACCCCAGCTGTGCAGGATTTCTAACAGCAGACGTGAAAGCTTTATGTTTTGAACTGCCTGCCCAAATGTAAGATAACATTTAAAAATACCACACCTGCCGGCACTGCTTCACCACAAGGAGGCAGTCATGGCTGACTCACAGCATTCCCGCCTTTGAGTTGCTAGTTTTGTGGGTTCAATTCTTACACACCTGAACACAATGAAATACTGATGGAATGCTGCACAGCTTTAGGTGCTGTCATTTGAATAAGACACGAGGCCTAAACCTCTTTGGCTTCACAGCCCATTATGTAACATCTAAACGTCTGTCCCTGCCTTGTTGGGAAATGTCCAGATACCTTGTTTCGTTTTTAGTTCAGAGATGCAGTGTGGAACCAGGCCCTTCGGCCCACTGAGTCCGTGCCGACCAGTGATCCCTGTACGCTGACACTATCCTACACTAGGGACAATTTACAATTTTACCAAAGCCAATTAGCCTACAAACCTTTATGTCTTTGGAGTGTGAGAAGAATCAGGAGCAGCCACAGCACCTAGAGAAAACCCACGCAGGTCATGGGGAGAACGAACAAACTCCATACATACAACACCCATGGTCAGGATCGAACCCTGGTCTCTGGCGCTGTAAGGCAGCAACTCTGCTGCTGTGCCACCGTGTCTTGTTCCCAACCATCTACTTTTTTCAAACAAAGTGCTGGAGGAACTCAATGGGTTAGGCAGCATCTGGGGAGGGAATAGACAGGTGACATTTCAGATCTAGACCCTGCATCAGACTGAAGAAAGGTCCCAACTCAAAATGTCGCTTGTCCATTTCCGCCGCAGATACTGTCTGACCCGTTGAATTCTATCAACACTGGGTGTTTTGCTCAAGATTCCAGCGTCTTGAATTTCTTGTGTCTCTAATCTACTCTTTTCAACTCCTCTGACCACATCCAATCCACACGCATTTAGTATCTACATCAGGAACAGATGAGAGTTTGTTAAGGACAGCAGCTATTGCAGGCTCATGTTTGCACACAGAGACCCAGAGTGGTAGGTCCAAGCTTGCTATCATCACAGAAAAAGCTCAGCTTGAGACATTATTAAATGGGTGATTCAAATGATTGAGCAGAAAGTTCGGTGTTGAGCCTGTCTTGCAATATCACACAAAAATATATATTTCAGTTGTTAATGCTTAGTTGGGTGCTGAATAACTGCTGCACGACAGGAATAATTCACAGAACCATGGTTGGATATGGGATTTTGGTCTGATGAACAACTTAAGACTGATGCTTGAAGTGGTGGAAGGGGATCAAACAGGAGCCTGCAGCCAGCTCTTCAAGAGAACCGCCATGGCTCACAAGATTGTGCTTTAAGCCCATTTTCTGACCTCCCATCTTTCACAGAGAGTTTGAACCTCTGCTGAGGTTCCGTGCGGTTTCTTTCTCAGAGAGACATAAACTATCTCATGTCGCTGTTTTGAGAAGTGGGTAGTTATCCTTGTGCCTGGTCAATAATTAGCTCTCAAGGAACACAGCAAGAGCCAATTGTATAACCATTTTCACATGGCTGTATTTTATTTGTAACACCAATTGATACTCTTCAAAAAGACACAGCATTGGCTTTCAAATGCTGTGGAAACAATCCAAATCTTTCTTTTTTTAAGCAGTTTACTGGAGTGCTTCAACTGAACCTTTCCTGCATAAGAGGTTGCAAGTCATTAGCTTCAAACATTGTTGTTAGAACAGGGAAGCTTCTATGATAGGTATAGTCTCTGGAGGTAGATTTCAAAATGTTTATCATTCTACTAACCTTTATAATGTTAAAACACTAGTTATAATCCATGGGAGGGCACCTTAAGTATTCTCTTAACCAACTCTATTGAACTGTCAGTTGCTTCAGTATGAAGGGTGGAAAATGGATTAATATAGGCTCCTGAGATATCTCTGGTCACACTGACCTCCAGAAACTCAGTCCCGAGACAGCCTTTCTGCAGGTTGTATGACGTGATGCCTCTGTGTAGGAAGGAACTGTAGATGCTGGTTTACACCAAAGATAGACACAAAATGCTGGAGTAATTCAGCGGGCCAGGCAGCATCTCTGTCGAGAAGGAATGGGTGATATTTTGGCTCGACACCCTTCTTCAACCACTGCTTATTTGTTACTTATCACTAAGTCGCATCAGTTTGCATTTTGTGTGGATAGGAAAAGGAAATGGCCAATAAACCTAACGTGTGTTGTCTCCAATGTGGCCAACTCTGTCATCACATAGGCTCTCTTTAAAATAGAATTAAACAGCAGGAGAACCGAATAAAGAGGCACAGCAATTGTGTTGACTGAAAAATGCAGAAACATTAGGAGTTTAAAAAGAAAGAAACACACATATAGCGACGGGATATGGTGCTTAGTTTGATCTTACTCTGAATGTAGTTGCAGGGATGCAATAAATAAAGAGCAAAATGGAGAGCCGTGCTTTGTGGTAGTTGTGAACAAGCACCCAGCTCTCCTGATAAAAATGGTCCATAGTTTTGTTGAAAGAACTAAGTATCTGGGAGGAACTGGAAAAAAAGGCAAGACATAGGGTTTATGGAAGTGACAATATCACATTTCAGAAATTTCCCATTTTCCTTTTATGTTGGTTGTTAACATAATTGTACTTGAATGCTTTTTATTCAACCACGTAAAATAATTTAACTATGGTAAGTGTGCAGGGATTTTATCGTGTGGTTTGGGCATTTAAAAAATATACCTTGCTGCAGTGTGACATCACCCGTTACAGTTGAGCCTTACGTAATGGCGATTTGGGTAATGGACAATCACAAATCATAGAGTCATAGAGTCACATAGCTCAGAAACAGGCCCTTCAGCCCAACTTGTCCATGCCAACCAAGAGCCTGTTTCCACACTGTATAACTATGACTCTATAAGATGGTGGTTCCAAGGGCCATTTGTCTGGACAGTAAATGTTGACTTTGTTAGTGCTGCATGTGTCTTAAGAATGAATATATTACTAGCAAAAATAAAAGGGGAATACTCGAAGGAAGAAAGACCGCTTTGGGTGGGTGAGCATTTGATGAGTCGAAATGAAAGGATGTGGTTCTTATGGAAAGGCGAACAGATTTCTGAAGCAGAACAACTTATGGCAGGATGCATCATTAGTATGCTGCCTGCATCTGTAAACCTGTATGAGTGAGCTGCAATGGAAAATAGTATCTGACTAATCAAGCCCGTTTCCCCAATGGTCTTACAACATTAATGGTGCACTTGAGGGCACAATACGGTTGAATTGGGAGTCTAGAGTTTGCAGAAGTTGCCCTGAAGCAGATGCAGTACATCTTTATAATGGAAAGAAAAGGATAAACACACTGGAATTGTAACTGTCCAGAAGCTCATGTGGTCATCTGTAAAGACAGGAGCCTTCTGCAGATAATCTAAACTAACGCAAGTCAGAAAAATGGTTAAATCATCACTTACAGGAAAAATATATTAAAAGCCTTACGTTATTCCTTAGACCAATAGCCTGATTAATTTTTTTTTTAAAGATTGAATAAACCTTGGGTTCTAGCATTTGGCTATTTGCAAAGAGACACTGTGAATCTTTGAAATGTCATGTATTCTTCAAGTCTAATATTTGCTTCTAATTAAACAATGACCTTTTCCGACCACATGGGTACATCCTCGTAGGCTGTAAATAAAAGATGATGGAATTCTATTTACACTTCAAGGACCTTATTGATTTAGCTGCTTGGATCATTCCATTGAAACAGCAGAATGGGACACATAACTCAATCATTTTACGGTATTTAGACTTGAGAAAACTCCCGTACTGCGGTTGAAATTGAATGGAAAACACGGGACCCTATCACACTGAATGCTGCCTTTCTTTCATTTGTACCAGAACGAGGACATTGTGGTCTTTTGAAAGTTGAATCTTAATGCCAGAGAGCGAAGGAGTCCCAGTTGTGCAGGGAGGAGTGGTGCAACTTGATGGAAAGCAAAGCAGTTGCGCTGTAAGTGAAAGGCTGCTAAACAAAAGCCCATTTATCGCGAGGTGCTCAGCACTACCAAATTCTGAGCAGTCTCACCCTCTGTAGGCCACAGGATTTCACTGTTGGAAGCACATACCTGTAAAATCTCACAACAAAGACGATGTGAGATTTTAAAAACTAAAATGGTAATTAAATTTAGTTGTGTTGCTGATCCGCTTCAAACTTCCTGGAGGACGAAGGCAAGCAGCAGTGGGAAGTGACACCGAGATGTCCATGCACAATGGTTGTAGGTCGACTAGATGGGCCACAATGTCAATTCTCATACATTGATGATCTGATTCAATTATTGTTGAATTGGACAACGGCAATGCAGTCCACATTCACCCCTCATGGAGAACCAACCATTAGCAGCAAGAAGAACTGTCCTCCTCCCCATCTTTTCACCCTCCACTTGTGCTGTTTTAAAGAGTCATCAATTATTTACTGATGTGTCAGCGCCGTATTTGTAAGAGTGTAGCCTACCTCAGTCATGAAATAGAGATGGCTAACATTTCTATGTTGTAAGGGATTCAACTCCAATCCATGGGGAAGATTGGAACTCAACTCAAGCATGTGAGGTTGCTGGCAGGTCTGTCAATGCACCAAGCACTTCATTGTGTCCAAAAGCCGTTTACCGTCAAATACTAACAGGTCAGGGTTTATGCATGACTTTGGGCTTGGGCTTGCTGTATAGCCTTCCCTATCCCCTTGCCCTGAATACAGGCCATGGTCCCACTGCACAGGAACTGTCCTTAAGCAAACTTCAACAGCAGGGTCTGAAGAGGAAGAAACAAAGAACTGTAGGCGCTGGTTTCAACCAAAAATAGACACAAAGTGCTGGAGTAACTCAATGGGTCAGGTGGCAAATCTGGAGAAAAAGGATAGGTGACATTTCGGGTCGGGACCCTTCTTCAAACTGAAAGTAGGGGGTGAGGGGAGGATGGGGGGAGGGGGGAGGGAGGAGCGAGGGAGGAGGTGGGTGAAGGGCTGGAGGTGAGAAAAGACCAGGACAAATGTCGGGCCCATAGTTGGCTTTAACCAATGCCACAGTTCAGCACAATGTGTCCCTCTTGAGATCACATCTTCCTCAGCCAACAATGGGCCTACCAGGGTACCACCCAGCCTGAGGTCAATTGTGGCCAGTCCTGATTGGTCCTGGTGTCTTCTTGCCACCAACTCCTCACCCCCCACCCCCCCACCCCCTACTTTCAATCTGAAGAAGGGTCCCAACCCAAAAGATTACCTATTCTCTTTTTTTCCAATCTGCCTGATCCGCTGAGTTGCTCCAGCATTTTGTGTCTATCTTTGGGTCTGAAGTGGTGCCTGTGAACATTGGGTAGGTGACAGGATGCCTCCTTGTTTTTGTCATTATTAAGAGGTTTGGGCTAGCTTTAGCTGCACCAGCAAGCATGAACTGATGTTTGCCATTCACAAAACTAGGACCTGTGCTGATTCACAAAGGATTGCAATAGTGCACTTGAATAGTGGTGGATCACTGTGATCAGTATGGTGTGGTCACAGCACAGAATTTGTGTGCAATCTGCATTGGGTCAAATGGGCATGGATTGATGGCGAATTGGTATTCTTGTTTTTTGTTATTCAGCGCTGACGAACTTTGCTGTTAATGTGTATTTTGCTCACTTTTATTGCTTCTTATTCCTGTACCTGTTCATTCATGTATTTGGCCCTTGGCAGAAGTGAACACTTAAAAATAGAAGTTGTGAATTATTTCCTAAGGGGGTTGGAAAATAAAGTCATCCTTCGGAACATAGTTCAACATAAAGGGAATGGAATTTGTAGCCATGAGTTGCCCAGGAAGGCCCTTCAGCAAGTGTGCATGTTTGAGTAATTATAATAACATTGGGAGGTACACAGTTCAAATTGGATGATTCATATTTGTTTAGTCATATTTAATTTTGGAGTATATTATGTTTTGTAATTATGGTCTTATAGATTGTATGGTTTACTGCCCAAATTAATAAAAACACAGATGATTTCTGTCTGGGAATTATTAAAAATGAAAATACGAAGACCAAATGTAACCCCTTTTGGATGATTTGCATGATTAATAAGCCTGTTAAATCACCTATTCAAAGCATGAAAGTGCAGGGAATGATTAGTTTGAGTCGGCAATTGTGTCAGAGAATTTGCAACAAAAGCAAATTCAATGATATCAGATTATTGCTACGGTTCTAGATTAATTGCACACCAATTAATAATTAACTTTAGCAAGCTGCTTGGTGGACGTCTGGAAGGTTAAATCACGTGGGTTTCAATGTATGCCAGACAAAGAGTTAGGGGATGGTAATGGAGACTTGTTTTTCACATTGGAAGCCTGTGACCAGTGGTGTGACAATAGACAATAGACAATAGGTGCAGGAGTAGGCCATTCAGCCCTTCGAGCCAGCACCACCATTCAATGTGATCATGGCTGATCATTCTCAATCAGTACCCAGTAGCCTTCTCTCGCTATCCTTAAGAGCTCTATCTAGCTCTGCCTTGAAAGCATTCAGAGAACTGGCCTCCACTGCCTTCTGAGGCAGAGAATTCCACAGATTTACAAATCTCTGACTGAAAAAGTTTTTCCTCATCTCTGTTCTAAATGGCCTACCCCTTATTCTTAAACTGTGGCCCCTGGTTCTGGACTCCCCCGACATTGGGAACATGTTTCCTGCCTCTGACATGTCCCCACCCCTTAATAATCTTATATGTTTCGATAAGATCCCCTCTCATCCCTCTAAATTCCAGTGTATACAAGCCTAGTCGCTCCAGTCTTTCAACATATGACAGTCCCGCCATTCCTGGAACTAACCGAGTAAACCTACGCTGCACTCCTCAATAGCAAGAATGTCTTTCCTCAAATTTGGAGACCAAAATTGCACACAGTACTCCAGGTGCGGTCTCACTAAGGCCCTGTACAACTGCAGAAGGACCTCTTTGCGCCTATACTCAACTCCTCTTGTTATGAAGGCCAACATTCCATTGGCTTTCTTCACTGCCTGCTGTACCTGCATGCTTCCTTTCAGTGACTAATGCACTAGGACACCCAGATCACGTTGTACGTCCCCTTTTCCTAACTTGACACCATTCATATAATAATCTGACTTCCTATTCTTACCACCAAAGTGGATAACCTCACACTTATCCACATTAAACTGCATCTGCCATGCATCCGCCCACTCACACAGCCTGTCCAAGTTACCCTGCAACCTCATAGCATCTTCCTCACAGTTCACACTGCCACCCAGCTTTGTGTCATCTGCAAATTTGCTAATGTTACTTTTAATCCCTTCATCCAAGTCATTAATGTATATTGTAAATAGCTGTGGTCCCAGCACCGAGCCTTGTGGTACCCCACTACTCACTGCCTGCCACTCTGAAAGGGACCCATTTATCCCCACTCTGCTTTCTGTCTGCCAACCAATTTTCTATCCATGTCAGTACCCTACCCCCAATACCATGTGCTCTAATTTTGCACACTAATCTCCTATGTGGGACCTTGTCGAAGGCTTTCTGAAAGTTAAGGTACAGTACATCCACCGGCTCTCCCCTGTCCATTTTTCTAGTTACATCCTCGAAAAATTCCAGAAGTTTGTCAAGCATTATTTCCCTTTGTAAATCCATGCTGACTTGGAACTATCCTGTTACTGCTATCCAAATGCTCCGCAATTTCGTCTTTTATAATTGACTCCAGCATCTTCCCCACCACTGATGTCGGATTAACTGGTCTATAATTTCATGTTTTCTCTCTCCCTCCTTTCTTAAAAAGTGGGATAACATTAGCTACCCTCCAATCCACAGGAACTGATGCTGAATCTATAGAATATTGGAAAATGATCACCAATGCGTCCATGATTTCTAGAGCCACCTCCTTAAGTACCCTGGGATGCAGACCATCAGGCCCTGGGGATTTATCACCCTTCAGTCCCATCAGTTTTTCCTGCCTAATGTGAATTTCCTTCAGTTCCTCCATCACCCTAGGATCTCTGGCCACTAGAACATCTGGGAGATTGTTTGTATCTTCCTTCGTGAAGACAGATCCAAAGCACCGGTTCAACTCGTCTCCCATTTCCTTGTTCCCCATAATAAATTCCCCTGCTTCTGTCTTCAAGACACCCACATTTACCTGAACTATTTTTTTCCTCTTCACATACTTAAAGAAGCTTTTACTATCCTCCTTTATATTATTGGCCAGCTAACCTTCGTACCTCATCTTTTCTCCCCGTATTGCCTTTTTAGTTATCCTCTGTTGCTCTTTAAAAGAGTCCCAATCCTCTGGCTTCCCGCTCTTCTTTGCTATGTTATACTTCTTCTCTTTTATTTTTTATTTTTTATTAATTTTATTTAAATTTTAACAAAACAAATACATGTATGAACTCATAGTACGCGATGGTACCTACATTCTAAATTCGATTATACATTTTATATTCGATTATACTTGTATTGTTCTGTATTATCTCCCCACCCATAACCCCCCTCCCCCCCACCCCCCAGTTAGAAAAAAGTCCTTTGCCTGTCCTTGCCTTCCCTTGACAGCCACGGGTGCCTCTTACTCCCCTTAGAATCTTTCCTTCTCTTTGGGATAAATTGATCCTGCAACTTCTGCATTATTCCCAGGAATACCTGCCATTGCTGTTCCACTGTCTTCCCTGCTAGGGTCTCCTTCCAGTCAAATCTGGCTAGCTCCTGCCTCATGCCTCTGTAATCCCCTTTGCTATACTGTAACACTGACACTTCCGATTTTCACTTCTCCCTCTCAATTTGTAGATTAAAACATCATATTATGATCACTGCCTCCTAATGGCTCTTTTACCTTGAGTTCCCTTATCAAATCAGGTTCATTACACAACACTAAATCCAGAATTGCCTTCTCCCTGGTAGGCTCCAGTACAAGCTGTTCTAAGAACCCATCTCAGAGGCACTCCACAAACTCCCTTTCCTGGGGTCCATTACCAACCTGATTTTCCCAGTCTATCTGCATGTTGAAATCGCCCATAACCACCGTCGCATTACATTTTCGACATGCCAATTTTAGCTCTTGATTCAACTTGCACCCTATGTCGAGGCTACTGTTTGGGGGTCTGTAGATAACTCCCATTAGGGTCTTTTTACCCTTACAATTTCTCATTTCTATCCATACTGATTCTACATCTTCTGATTCTATGTCACCCCTTGCAAGGGAGTGAATATCATTCCTTACCAACAGAGCAACCCCACCCCCTCTGCCCACCTGCCTGTCTTTTCGATAGGTCGTATACCCCTGAATGTTCAGTTCCCAGCCCTGATCCTCTTGTAGCCATGTCTCTGTAATTCCCACAACTTCATACTTGCCAATGTCTAACTGAGCCTCAAAAGCTCATCCACTTTATTTTTTATACTTCGCGCATTTAAATACAACACTTTAACTTCGGTATTCACCTCCCCTCTCACACCGGTCACAATTGGCCCTGACCTTACTCTCTTATCCCATCTAGAACTTTCCTTCCCATTTATTCGAGAGTCCTTTGCAATTTCTCTTGTATTCGCTTCCCCTTTAACTCTATCTTCATATTCCCAATTTGTCAACCCCTCCCCCCCACTACTTAGTTTAAACCCACACGTGTAACACTAGCAGACCTGCCTGCCAGAATGTTGGTCCCCCTGCTGTTAAGGTGTAATCCGTCCCTTTTGTACAGATCACCCCTACCCCAGAAGAGATCCCAGTGGTCTAGAAATCTAAATCCCTGCTCCCTGCACCAACCCCACAGCCATAGATTCATATCCCCGATCTCTCTGTTCCTGCCCTCACCAGCACGAGGTACAGGAAGCAATCCAGAGATAACCACCCTCGACATCCTACTTCTCAGTCTTCTTCCCAATGCTCTAAACTCACGTTGCAGTACCTCCTTCCTCTTCCTCCAGATGTCAAGTCAATTTATTTGTATAGCACATTTAAAAACAACCCACGTTGACCAAAGTGCTGCACATCTGACTAGGAAAAAAAAGAAACATACATGTCGTTCGTGCCCACGTGCTGCAAGGATCGGTGCTGTGTCCGCTGTTGTTTGTCATGTACATTAATGATTTGGATGAGAATGTAGATACAATACAATACAATACAATACAATACAATACAATACAATACAATATATCTTTATTGTCATTGTACAGGGTACAACGAGATTGGGAATGCGCCTCCCATACGATGCAATAAATTAATTAGTTAGTCAGTATTAATTTAAACAACCCAATGAAACAAATTAGAACAGTTTTAAAACAGAATAAAGTGCAAGTAGATCTGTGCCGGTTCACTGTGCGATGTGACCATCCGGCTCAGCAGGGCCGGTTCATAGCAGCTATGGCCCTGGGGATGAAGCTGTTCCTGAGTCTGGAGGTGGGGCGTAGAAGGCCTTGTATCGTCTGCCCGATGGTAGAAGTTTGAACAGACGGTTGCAGGGGTGTGAAGAGTCTTTGTGGATGCTGGTGGCTTTTCTGAGGCATCGTGTGTTGTAGATGCCCTCAAGGCTAGTAGCTGTGTTCCGATGGTCCTCTGAGCTCTATGGACTACCCGCTGAAGAGCTTTCCTTTCTGCCTCCATGCAGCTGACGTACCACACAGGGATGCCATGTGTTAGGATGCTCTCTTTGGTGCAGCAGTAGAAGGTCGTCAGCAGCTGTTGGGGTAGACCAGACTTTTTCAGTGTTCTTAGGTAGAACAGTCGTTGCTGTGCCTTCTTGACCAGCGCAGCAGTGTTATTGGACCATGTTAGGTCCCCCGAAATGTGAGTGCCCAGAAACTTGAAGCTGGACACTCTAGTAAATTAGTAAATTTGTCGGGTGATACCAACATTGAAGGTGTGATGGACAGTGAAAAAGGTTGCTTCTAGGATCAGGATCTAGATCAACTGGGAAATTGGGCAAAGGTATGGCCGATGGAATTTGATTCAGACAAGTGCAAAGTAATGCCATTTGGGAACTTAGACCAGGATAGAGATTACACAATAAATGACAGGACCCTGGGAAGTGTTGTAGAACAGAGAAACTGAGGGGGATAAGGACATTGTTCTCTGAAAGTGTGACACAGGTAGACAAAGTGGCGAAGAAGGCATATGGCATGCTTGCCTTCATTAGACAGGGCATGGAGTACAAGAGGGCAAGAGTAGGGACATAATTTTACAGCTGTACAAGATATTGGTGAGACCACACCTGGAATATTGTATGCGGCAGCGTAATCAAGGATGAGTTGCACCCTGGCCACTCCCTCTTCTCTCCTCTCCCATCAGGCAAAAGGCATAGAAGTGTCAAAACGCACACCTCCAGATTCAGGGACATTTTTTTCCCAGCTGTTATCAGGCAACTGAATCATCCCACCACAACCAGAGAGCAGTTCTGAACTACTATCTACCTCATTGGTGACCCTCGGACTATCCTTGTTCGGACATTGCTGGCTTTACCTTTGCACTAAACGTTATTCCCTTATCATGTACAGTATCTATACACTGTAAATGGCTCGATTATAATCATGTATTGTCTTTCCGCTGACTGGATAGCACGCAACGAAAGATTTCCACTTTATCTCGGTACACGTGACAATAAACTGAACTGAATTGTCACCATACAATAGGGAGGATGTAATTAAGCTAGAGAAGGTGCCAAGATTCACAAGGGTGTTGCAAGGAATGGAGTGCTTGGGCTATAAAGAAAGACTGGATATGCCGGCAATGCTTTACCTGGAGTAAAGGTTGCTGAGGGAAGACCTTAATAGTAAAAATCACGAGCCTCTTTGATAAGGTGGATGGTCACAGTCTTTTTTTACCAGAGTAGGGAGGCCTAAAACTGGAAGGCATAGGTTGTTAACGTGAGGGAGAAAAGATTTAAAGGGGACCCGAGGGGCAGATTTGATGCAGAGGGTAATGAGCAAATGGACTGAGCTGCCAGAGGAAGCGGTAATGGTGTTCACAATTATAACATTTAAAATACATTTGGACGGTTTCATGGGCTCAACACTAGGAAGTGAGACTAGCTTAGAAATACACCTAGGTAGGCATGGAAGAGTTGTGCCGAAGGGCTTCTCTCTGTGCTGTATAACTTTAGTACTCTAATTTCTAATGCTAAATGTTTTTAGGTTTTGAGGATATATTGAAATCATCTTCTGGAAAATGCTTGTTCTTAATTGTAAAGTTGTCATACCTCATTGGGCCCGGCTTTTTCTCACCCACAGGAAAAAAATACGGCTATTATTTACTAGATCATCCTCTGGAGCTGCTGAAATAATTTCAGCCCAGCCATGCACAGCCTCAGTTAGATTGCTTTTATTTACATTTCTTGTTTCTGTTTGGAAATGTTTGAACATTCCATGCAAATAAGATCCAGGTAGGGAGAGTAATGGAGTCATACAGCACGAAAACAGGCCCTTCGGCCCAATGCACCCATGCCGACCAAGATGCCACATCTAAGCTAGTCCCATTTACCAACGTTTGCCGCCTAATCCGCTCGACCATTCCGGTCCTTCTGCCTGCCCAAATGTCTTTTAAATGTTGATATTGTACCTTCCACAACTACCTCCTCTGGCAGCTCATTCGATACAGCAGTCACCCACCACTTTCGGTTCCTATTAAACGGCTAGGGTGGCACAGTGGGGCAACGGTAGAGTTGCTGCCTTACAGCACTAAAAACCTGGGTCCGATTCTGACTAAGGGTGCTGTCTGTATGGAGTTCATATGTTCTTCCTGTGGCATCATGGGCTTTCTCCAGGTGCTCTGGTTTCCTTCCTCATTTCGAAGACGTGCAGGTTTGTAGGTTAATTTGCTTCTGTAAAATTGTCCCCAGTGTGTAGGATAGAACTAGTGTACATATGACTGCTGGTCGGTGCGGACACGGTGGGCGGAAGTGCCTGTTTCCGCGCTGTATCCCCAAACTAAACCAAATCTATTTCATGTCACCTTTAATCTTATTCCCTCCAGTTCTTGATAGGCCTTATAGTTGTCTATCACTACAAAATTGAAGAAAAAAAATAAAAATTTGGTTAATTATAAGTTTGCGTAGGGCATTGAGTGCATTTTCTGCATTTGATTTTTCCTACTTGCCTCTTTTTCCAAAACGTGGTTCCAGTAAAGAGAAGTGCATGGGAATGGGTACTAATTGGCCTTTAGCATCTCTTGTACGAGATGTGCAGTTGGCTGACATGAGATAGCGATCAGCCTGAGAATTACCTCCAAATTTACTTCTATGTAAAACTGCTTTTGTTGAATTAAGCTGTCTCACTTTTGATTAGGTTAAAGGCAGAATTCTGCTGGTTTGTGTGAAACTAATTATCACTGAAGAGCCACAGAGGAGTGTCTACGTTAATATTAAAGTAAAATTATATACAAGCCCATTATGAGTTTTATTATTACTTTTTCTTAGAGTAGAACTTCAGTGATTAATGTAATAAAATTAATATATGAAGCAAGTGATTCATCTCGCACCGATGGAGAAAGTTATGCTATGTGATTTATTATTTAAATATTATAAGAAATTGATAAATTCTAATTTTCTGTTAACATTCCATCACTCTTTTTTAAGCAAGTTATCATCCATTCACTGGTCATTCCATTGTTAAGCAGTCTCTTGGAGTTCTTTGGATAGGTCTCCTCTTTAAAATGACATTGAAAACAACAGTTCCATGTCAGCAAAAAGAATACTCAAGGTATGCAAGACAGTGTCAGTACTCGAACCCCACAGCCATTAGTTTAGTTTAGTTTAGTTTAGAGATACAGCGCGGAAACAGACCCGTCAGCCCACTGAGTCCGCACCGACCAGTGATCCCAGCACATTAACACTATCCCACACACGCGAGGGCCAATTTACATTTATACCAAGCCAATTAACCTACAAACCTGTACTTCTTTGGAGTGTGGGAGGAAACTGAAAATCTCGGAAAAAACCCAAGCAGTCAGGGGAAGAATGCACAAACTCCGTACAGGCAGCACCCATAGTCGGGATCGAACCCGGGTCTCTGGCCCTGGAAGGCAGCAACTCTACTGCTGAGCCACCATGCACTCAGCCGCCGTGAGGTGTTGGGGAATCCCAGGACTATGTCCATCAATAGATACAAATTTATTGCGCAGCATTAAAAAGAGATAAAGCAACTCTGTAAGATTTCACCCAACGAGATACTTTCTTGTATATTTTGTTAATATCTAGATATATAGTCTATGTGAGGGTAAGTTATTTCAGTAATATCCTGAGACTTGGAATAATTATTTAGATATACAAGTTTGAATCCTAACATGGCTGCTGGGGAATTCAAAATCAAGTAATTAAGTAAACCTAGAATTTAAAAAACCCCATCTACTCTTAGTCACAGTGAGCATAAAATTAGGATATTGTCTTCAACAGTTCAACAGAGCTTTATTTGTCATTCGGTACCAAGGTACCAAACGAAACTACATAGCAGTCACACACAAAAAAGAACACAAGACACATGACCCCAACACAAACGTCCATCACAGTGACTCCAAACACCCCCTCACTGTGATGGAGGCAACAAAACTTCCACTCTCTTCCCCACGCCCAAGGACAGACAGCTCGTCCCCGACCGACCCGCACAGTCCCCGCAAGGGGATGGAAGTCCCCGCGGCCGAGTCGCACCGGGCGCTGAAACGTCTCGCGGCCGAGCCGCACCGGGCGCTGAAACGTCTCGCGGCCGAGCCGAGCGATGGAAGGCCCCGCGGCCGAGCCGTGCGCAGCTAAGTCCCGTGGCCGAGCCGCGCCGGGCGATGTTAGGCCCCGCGGCCGAGCCGCACCAGGCGATGGAAGGCCCCACGGCCAAGCCGCACCGGGCGATGTTAAGTCCAGCGGCCGAGCCGCACCAGCGATGAAAAGTCCCGCGGCCGAGGCGCGCCGGGCGATGTTAGGCCCCGCAGCCCGGGCACTGTTAAGTCCAGCGGCTGAGCCGCACCAGCGATGAAAAGTCCCACGGCCGAGCCGCACCAGGCGATGTTAGGCCCCGCGGCCAAGCCGCACCGGGCACTGTTAAGTCCAGCGGCCGAGCCGCACCGGGCGATGTTAGGCCCCGCGGCCGAGCCGCACCGGGCGATGGAAGGCCCCGCGGCCAAGCCGCACCGGGCACTGTTAAGTCCAGCGGCCGGGCCGCACCGGGCGATGTTAAGTCCCGCGGCCGAGCCGCACCGGGCGATGGAAGGCCCCGCGGCCGAGCCGCACCCCGCGCCGTGAGGAAGAGACCTAAAAGAGAAAGGTTTCCCCACCCCCCCACCCCCCCACCCACACCACCACCCCCCCACCCCCCACACATACACAACCAAAAAAAAACAAAACCATCCCAACACCGACACACAACAAAAAAAAAAGGAAAAAAGACGAACAGACTGCTAGCGAGCCGCAGCCGTTAAAATCCCATTTGGCTTATTGTATCTTTGTGAAGCAACTCAGCCTTAAATGATTTGTACAATCTGGAAAAGGGGAGAGGCAGGAGAAAGTGTGACAGGAAATAGGTCAACACAGGAGAGGGGGATGTTTTGACAGGCAGAAGATTAGAACAAAGGCCAGTGATAAGTACAGTACGAATGAGACAGGTTAGATGAGTTCCGGATTGTGAAGCCACGCAGAGGAATGTAGCTGGGAGTGGAGAGAAGAAATAGGTGGGGGTACTGGTGGGGCCCAGGAGAGGGAAAGGGGAGGGGGGAGGGGGAGGGAGGGGGGGGAGGAGAGTGGGGGAGGGGTTAGAGAATACCTAGAATTCAATGTTCATACCATTGGGTTGTAAGCTACCCCCAGAGGAATATGTATGTGACCTCACTCTGGCAATGGAGTAGCCCCAGGACCTCCCCCATACCCCACCCCTCTGTTGCCCCCCCCCCACCTGTTCCTTTCCATCCCCTTCCCTAGACTCCCACCTCTCCTCTCCTCTCCACCTCTAGCCCACCCCGTCTAAATGGGCATTTGATTGTCGGCATGGATTTAGGTGTGAAGGGCTTGTTTCTTTGCTGTAATTTATAAAAGAAAATAATGTTTATACATATTAAAGATGCAACATATACAAAATATTCAAGAAAATATAGATGCCAGTATAATAACTTTCTCTGCATTTATTTTATATAATCTGCTTAACAAATCATTTCTTTATCATCTCTCGTTTATCTTCTAAATTTCTAATGAAATTTAATTGTGTTAGGCTTTAAGCTTTAGTGATACAGCGTGGAAATAGGCCCTTCGGTCCACCGAGTCCATGCTGACCAGCGATCACTAGCACTATCCTACGCACGCAAGGGATCATTTACAATTTACGGAAACTGAATAACCTGTAAACCTGTACATCTTTGGAGTGTGGGAGAAAACCGGAGCACTCGGAGAAAACCCACACGGCCGCAGGGAGAACGTACAGACTCGTACAGACAGCACTCGGAGTCAGGATTGAACCCGCATCCCTGGCACTGTGAGGCAGCAACTCTACCGCTGCGCCACCATGTCGCCCAAATGATTTGTCTGAACTTGACAGTGACATACAGGTGTTTCATTGGAGGATGTTTACCCCGTTGTATTCATGGTAAATGCGTGATGTGCTCTGGTTCTTTTCTTGATTATTTTATTTTTCATTCTTTTCCTCATCCTGCATCTGTCAACTCTACCCTGCTGAGTAGATGACTTGCCCTAATGCTTATTCAAATATGCTTTTCAGCTGGGCTCTTGAGACATTAAAAAAAGAGACCTTTTATTTTCTCCTTTCCTGGTGGAAAGCACTAATTTTCTACACTTTATCAACCCGCGATGGCCTGGGTTTTAACAGGCAATCCAATACAAAGCCAAATCCCACCATTGTGTGATTTGACATATAATCATCGTGTCACCACATGGAGCTTTCCTTGGCTGATGATTGGCTTCAATTTTTTTACAGATTTATTCAAAAGTGCAAAATGAAATGTAGTTCTTGCAGAGCCTCTCATTTTCAGTTTGAATCGCTCCCTTTCTTTCATTATAGATCTCTGATCTTGTTGCGTTTCGCTAAAAAAAAGTCCTCTTTTGAAATTACTTTATTAATTATTGCATTCACCTTGATTGTGAATCATGCCCTTGCTGTGCCCCAGTTTTCAGCAGCTGTAACATTTCTCCTTGAACGTGCAGCCTAGTTCAATACTTGCATTAGCCTGCACATGATGGATCCAGAGAGTAATCTCCCTCTTTCCATGCATCAGTTGCACCGTGACACGTTTCGTGTTGGTATTCACGGAGCTACTACAGTTGAAGTAGTGCACTGAACCTATGTCCATTTATGAAGTGAATTAATAATGACATAGCTGCATTACCATATCCTTTCCTTGCTGCCAGCTTTCATCCGGGAAAGGTTTTAATTTACCTTTCGGGTCACTGGGTATGTTAAAGCAAGGAAATCAGCGCTTGGGACTTTATCCAGAAAGGAAAATGCCATTTTAGATCTGAGTATGAATAAACTAAGGTGTGATTTGTCATTCTAAATTGATTTAGCTTCTGTGCAGCTACCAAGAAATATTGTCCTGTTAATGCAATTCTGTATTTTCTTTAATGACAAATACAATTAGGAGAGGCTTCCCTTTTAGCTTGTCTTTATTTTTAGAGCGTAATTTCGAGAATGTTTTGCTTCTGCAGTAAGCCATTGTGCTTTAATGCAGGAGAGGGCTAAAATATTGTGTATTCACTCTATCAGGAGAGAGTAATGGTAATAGATCATTCTGTAAATCTTTTCAAAATCATTATTTCAGCTTGAGTTCTCTGCATCTGGCAAGCTCCACTGAGGGTTCGTCCTGGGGTGAAGGAACATTCACATGCTCAACATGAATCAGTGCTGTGCCCAAGTCAATGTATACTGAATAATGGTGTTGAGATGGGAGGACTGCATATTTACTGTACAGGTTTGTCCACATGGAACAGGAGAAAATAAAATGAAAAAAAAAGTAGGAGCAACAGCATACTGGCACAGTCGATAGAGCAGTTGCATCACGGTGTCAGGGACCTAGGTTATATCCTCACCTTGGATGCTGTCTGTGTGGAGTTTGCACATTCTCCCTGTGACCACAAGAGTTTCCTTTGGGTGCTTCGGAGTCCTCCCAAATCCAAAATATGTGCAGGTTTGTAATTGACCTCTGGTGTGCAGGGAGTGGATGTGAATGTGGAATAACATAGAACTCGTGTGAATGGGTGAATGGTGGTCGGCGTGGACTCGGTGGGCCGAAGGGCCTGTTTCCATGCTGCATCTTTCAGTCAATCAATCAATCCATCAATCAATAAGTGATTAAGAAAGTTACCTTTCTCAAATAAGCACTCTCTCTGGAGATGGCAGAGCTTAAAATGGATAGTGTAGAATGTCAAGTTTCAGTTTCACCTATGGGTTTGCTATAAACTATGATATACATCAGTGGATGATCCCAGTGTGTCAGTTACCTTGAACTTAACCTCAATAAGTAGACAAACATTTATTGGGAGTATAGACTCAGAGATGAATGTACACAAATACTAGAATATTCAATAAATATATTGTTTATCATTCCATCATATTCCTTATATAGCTCAAGTTCAAGTTGACGTTTATTGTAGATAGACACAAAACATTGGAGTAACTCAGTAAGACAGGCAGCATCTCTGGGGAGAAGGAATGGGTGACGTTTCGGGTCGAGGCCCACCTTCAGACTCTTCTTCAAGTTTATTACCACATGCACGAATATGGTGAGGTGTAGCTGCTGCAGCCTCACAGGCACACACTTAGATAATCGCACAAAGACATAAATTACACATAAATTATGCATAAATTTAAAATAAATTGCATGTAAAATACTTGAAGAAAGATGTGCAACAAGCAAGACATGAGTGCAAATACATAATTAAAAAGAAAAACAAGTCCACAGTAATGCAATATCTTGCACAACAAAGCTTTAACGTAAGTGCCCGGGTGTGTACTTGCGGTTTAAAGTATTTTAAGGTGTTAATTTTACAAATATCTTTATTGCAATGATTGTAATAGAACATAAGATAATTTCCATCTTGATGTCTGACTGTAAGGATATGAAAGATTAGACAGCGCTGTCTGATGTTGTACACTGCATGACTCACTGATTGATGCATTCTATGTACTTCATCATTCTCCAATTGTAGTAAAAACAGCCCTGGGTTAAATGTGACTAGTGGAAAAAACTGATGTTATAAATATATTCTTGAGATGCTTCTTTTTAATTTATAAGTTTCAGAATCTGCTGAAGCGTACAAAGTCTCTCTCTCTCTCTCTCTCTCTCTCTCTCTCTCTCTCTCTCTCTCTCTCTCTCTCTCTCTCTCTCTCTCTCTCTCTCTCTCTCTCTCCCCTCTCTATCCTTCACACCCCCTCTTCTTTCTGACATGACTGTATTCTATGTGTTAGAATCACATCTCCATATTGGCAACTAAACCTTTGAAACTTGTTTACATCATCATTAATTTCACATTTTATTACTCCTAACTATTTTTTCATTATTTAATTTTCTGTTTGTCCTGTCCGAGGTGAAATATTATTTTTTCTATATATATTTTTATTCAAGGGAATTCATCTGTAGATGACATTTATGTTGAAATAAACAAGATGCAGTGATCTTTTTTGCCCTTATGGAGATTTTCATTTCCCTTTCTTTATGGAAGTAATAATTTTCCTGTTATAAGGATCATCAAAATGAAAAAGCATTTTCATCAGAACGGCATGAACAGTGTTGCAGATTTCAGATATTGCATTGACATTATTTTAAAGAGCATTTCAAATATATAGCAGTGGATTGAACCAGCACATTACATCGGATATTTGTCGAGATATTTTGAATACTTCAAATACTGTATGTAACAGTGCATTTACCCAGCATATTAATTAGACTGGATAACTGACTTTGGATATTTCAATTGAAACCATTATTTCCAAATGCTAAAATCCATTATAGTTAGTTTGAATAAATACCTCTAAAATGTACAAAATCTAATTCAATGATATTAAATAATTGTCAGACTGTATATAGTTTCTCTGTTGTTTTGTTTCTGGTTACAATTTTCCCATTGGGAGTTCCTTATGTCCGCAGAAATAAATGGGAAATGTTTATCCAATTTTTTTACACGATAATTAGATCTTCCTGTCAAGGATGAGGGGTGATCATAAAGCCAAAAATCATGAGAGCCATAGATCAGGTAGAGGCAGAGTCTCTTGCCCAGAGTAGGGGAATCGAGAACCAGAGGACATTGGTTTAAGGTGAGGAGGGAAAGATAGGAACCTGAGGCGTAACATTTTCACACAAAGGGTGGTGGGTGAATGGAATGAGCTGCCAGAGGAGGTCGTTGAGCCAGGAACTATTGCAATATTTAAGAGACATTTAGTCACATCCATGGATAGGACAGGTTTGGAGGGATATGGGACAAACCCAGGCTGGTGGAACTAGTGTAGACGAGACATGTTGGTTGGTGTGAGCAAGTTGGGCCAAAGGGCCTGTTTCCATGGTGTAACACTCTATGACTCTATGACTCTAATAATTTTGCAACTCTCAACTCCTCAGCCTACTCATTTGCTCAAATCAATTCCACTGATTATCAAATTAATGTTTCTTTTTGATTTAACTATTAGTTTCAATGATTTCAACTCAAAATAAGAACCAGAATGGATAACTTCCAAATGGAAATTGTGTTTCCTATTGAATATTCCTCACCATTTGACGTCATTTCACTTAGCCCACAGATGGCCAATGCAATAACAATCTTGGACTGAAAATTAACTTATCTCTGAACATGAACCAGGAGGTGGAATGGGTCCAACAACTGTAGGAACTCTGAACAATTCTATCAGTTGTTCTTTTAATCCTGCCATGCTTTAATATTTGGTAAATAAAACTAGAGCATATGAACAAGATGAATATAACTAGAGGACATAAAAAGGGAAAATAAAACTAGACACCTTAGATTTAGGGGAATGGTAAAAGGAGATCTGAGTTTGATCTTTTTTCACCTCGAGACCATTGAGTATCTGGAAAGCACAGCCAGGGTAGTGAAAGCAGAGTTACTATAAAAAGTATCCGGATAAGCAGTTATTTTGATCAGGCATAGAATAGTCCAGAAGATACACACGTAATGTTGGAGTAACTCAGCGGGAAAGGCAGCATCTCTGATGAGAAGCAATGGGTGACGGTTCGGGTCGCGACCCTTCTTCAGACTTCTCGACCCGAAACATCACGCATTCCTTTTGTCTGGAGATGCTGCTTGCCCCGCTGAGTTACTCCAGCATTTTGTGTCTATCTTCAGTGTAAACCAGCATCTGCAATTCCTTCCCATACATAAAATAGTCCAGTCCAATTGCTGTGAGATAGGAATCATATGGATATGTTCCCACAGGTTGGTATTTATGTATCTAGGTATCTGATCTGTTTGGATTTGCTCTTGTCTCTGTATTTCCTGACCTACAGAAGGACAGCTAGCATTTCCCTTAAAAAGTCAGTTCATTTAAGTGACTCATTGCTGGATGTCAGATTGGGAGCTGGGAGGGCAGGGCAGGCAGGGTGTTAGTCTTTCCTGCTGTCGGGTGGAAGAGGTGACCTGACACCAACGTCACCTGCAGCAATGAGAAACCAGACCTGAAGTCATTGCTGAATTCAATAGTCTAATGGCCATATCAGATCAGCAAAGGTAGGCACAGCAACTCCTTCACTCTTCATCCTGATCTAGGTACCATTCCAGCTCACTTACTTTGTCGTTTTGAATCTAATTCAGCATTTCATGCCCAAAAATAGTTTACCCTTCAAGTGTACCCCTTCATTCAGTCTAAAGCTAATGTCCAACAATCATTGACATCCAGCCACCATCTCTCCTCTCACCCTTTATGCAGCCTCCTGCCAGAACCTCAACAAATCCCTTTCATCCATCTGTTCAACAGATGCCATTACCCCTATTTCAAATACTCTTTATTCTTTCCTGGCAGGAGAAGAGAACACAGAATTTTAGGCAGTAGCAGGCAATTATCTTTGGACTTCCAGATATGTAGTCATTGGATATAAGGAGAAGGAATCCACAAGGATGCCTGGTGACAAAAATTCAAGCTTAAACAGACCCATTAACAATCGTAGCTGTTGCGTGACTAAGATAAAATAATTACAATTGATTACACGATTAAAATAGTTAATATCAAGTTAACTACAGTTTCAACCAAACTGTTCCACGATAAGAGAAAAACAATATTTTTGAATGGTCCAATGGGAATGCTTTGTCTTTACAATCTCTAAAGATAAAAGTTAGAATTCATATTGTGATCACTTCCCTCTGTGGACTTTCGCTTGCCTGTATCTGTCACTTTGTGCAGCCATATAATCCTCTGATCTCTGTACTCCTCCAATTGTTGCTTCTTATCTATGTCCAATTTCCTTTGCCCTATCATTGGTGGCCATAGCTTTGTTGCTCCACTCAGTTTCTTCATCAGAATAGTTTTTTTAATGAGAATACTGTAAATAAAGAGAAGCCCAGTACTTGGAATGTTAAAAAAAGCCTTTGTAACGATGACCACAAAACTATTGGCTTGTCCTGAAAATGCACCTGCTTCACTAATGGAAATCTGCTTACCTAACTGGTTGGGCTCGTATGTGAATCCTGATCCACAGTAATTTGTTTGACTCTTAACTGCCTTCTGTTGCATCAAGCTACAATGTCACCTCCTGCATCGTCACCCTCTAGAGTTAAGTATGAAAACTGCAAGGCTGGAGGCAGATTCTGACAAGTCATCGTTCCCAGTACATTTAGCCAAGTCAAGTCAAGTCAAATTTATTTGTCACATACACATACACGATGTGCAGTGAAATGAAAGTGGCAATGCCTGCGGATTGTGCACAAAAGAATTACAGTTACAGCATATAATAAGTTAATAAGTTACTAAAAATAAATAGTGTAGACAAAAATTTAGTCTCTGGAGTTATACAAGTTGACAGTCCTGATGGCCTGTGGGAAGAAACTCCGTCTCATCCTCTCCGTTTTCACAGCGTGACAGCGGAGGCGTTTGCCTGATCGTAGCATCTGGAACAGTCCGTTACTGGGGTGGCAGGGGTCCCTCATGATCTTGCTTGCTCTGGATGTGCACCTCCTGATGCATAGGTCCTGCAGGGGGACGAGTGTAGTTCCCATGGTGCGTTCTGCCGAATGCACTACTCTCTGCAGGGCCATCCTGTCCTGGGCAGTGCTGTTCCCAAACCAGACTGTAATGTTGCCGGACAGGATGCTCTCTACAGCCCCAGAGTAGAAGCAATGAAGGATCCTCAGAGACACTCTGAATTTCCTCAGTTGCCTGAGGTGGTAAAGGCGCTGCTTTGCCTTACCCACCAGTGCGGCAATGTGCGTTGCCCACGTCAGATCCTCTGTGATGCGGACTCCCAAGTATTTAAAACTGCTCACCCTATCCACTGTAGACCCATTTATCTCCAGTGGCGTGTACGTCCTTGGATGTTTAGCCCTTCTGAAGTCCACAATCAGCTCCTTCGTTTTAGTGACATTCAAGAGGAGGCTATTGTCCTGACACCAGAGTGCCAGATCAGCCACCTCCTCCCGGTAGGCCTTCTCACAGGCCTGGAGTACTGTGTGCAGTTTTGGTCTCCAAATTTGAGGAAGGATATTCTTGCTATGGAGGGCGTGCAGCGTAGGTTCACTAGGTTAATTCCCGGAATGGCGGGACTGTCGTATGTTGAAAGGCTGGAGCGATTGGGCTTGTATACACTGGAATTTAGAAGGATGAGGGGGGATCTTATTGAAACATATAAGATAATTAGGGGATTGGACACATTAGAGGCAGATAACATGTTCCCAATGTTGGGGGAGTCCAGAACAAGGGGCCACAGTTTAAGAATAAGGGGTAGGCCATTTAGAACGGAGATGAGGAAGAACTTTTTCAGTCAGAGGGTGGTGAAGGTGTGGAATTCTCTGCCTCAGAAGGCAGTGGAGGCCAGTTCGTTGGATGCTTTCAAGAGAGAGCTGGATAGAGCTCTTAAGGATAGCGGAGTGAGGGGGTATGGGGAGAAGGCAGGAACGGGGTACTGATTGAGAGTGATCAGCCATGATCGCATTGAATGGCGGTGCTGGCTCGAAGGGCTGAATGGCCTACTCCTGCACCTATTGTCTATTGTCTATTGTCTATTGTCATCGTTGTTGGAGATCCGGCCCACCACCATAGTGGCATCAGCAAACTTGATGATGGAGTTTGAGCTGAACCTGGCCCCACAGTCATGTGTACAGGGAGTACAGTAGGGGGCTAAGGACGTAACCCTGGGGGGATCCTATGTTCAGGGTGAGGGAGCTAGATGTGTGTTCCCCCATCCTGACCACTTGGGCCTGGTGGTGAGAAAGTCCAGGACCCAGGCACACAGAGGGGTGCTAAGCCCCAGTTCCAGCAGCTTCTCAACCAGTCTGCTGGGGACTATTGTGTTGAATGCTGAACTAAAGTCAATGAACAGCATCCTCACATAGCCCCCCTGGCTGTCCAGATGAAAGAGAGCGGTGTGTAGAACCTGGGAGACCGCATCATCCGTGGACCTGTTCGGACGGTATGCGAACTGTAGCGGGTCCATGTTGCGAGGAAGGAGGGCGCAGATGTGCTTCTTGACTAGCCTCTCAAAGCATTTCATGACAACCGAGGTGAGGGCCACCGGTCGGTAGTCATTTAAACACGCTGGAGAGGCATTCTTTGGCACCGGTACAATGATGGATCTTTTGAAGCATGCAGGGACCACGGACTTGGCCAAGGAGAGGTTGAATATTGTGGTGAGCACTGGAGCAAGCTGAGTAGCACAAGACTTTAGTACTTGCCCAGATATGCCATCTGGGCCTCCAGCTTTCCTCGTGTTCACACGCGTCAGAGCCCACCTCACCTCATGCTCGGACACCGAGAATGTGTGCACATCCCCGGCGGTGGATCCCCCTCCAGCCTCGCTAACCAGCGCCCCGTCCATGTTGTTTTTAGACGGCGAGCTAGGGGTGATGTTACCCGTCTCGAACCGTGCATAAAAAGAGTTCAGGTCATCAGCTAAGGAGGAGCCGGCACTTCCGGTTGAGGGGGTGCTGGACCTGTAGCTAGTTATTGTCCGTAGCCCCTGCCAAAGGCGCCTGGTGTCCTGCTGCTCCATCTGTGACTCCATCTTGTCCCGGTATCTCCTTTTTGCATCCTTCACTGCCTTTCGCAGTCGGTAGGACTCTCTCTTGTAGTTGTCCATGTTGCCGGATGCCAGGCCAGAGTTGTAAGCAGCGGTGCGAGCATTCAAGGCCACGCGAATAGACCTGTCCACCCAGGGTTTTTGGTTAGGGAAGATCCTGACCCTTACCGTGGGGATGATGGTATCGGCTATTGTGGCAATGAAGTCCGTAACCGCTTCCGCAAACTCACTGACGTCTCTGGAACTTTCTTGGAACATATTCCAGTCGACATCGCCCAGTGCATCCTGCAGCATGGCCTCTGAATGGTCAGACCACCGCTTTACGTCCCTCGTCACTGTCGCTTCCCGTACTATCCGTTGTTTATACTCCGGCAGCAGGAAAATGGCAGCGTGGTCAGATTTCCCAAAAGGAGGGAGAGAAATGGCCTTGTAGCCTTTCCTGAACGGCGTGTAACAGTGGTCCAAAATTCTATCCCCCCTGGTGACACACGTGGCATCCCTGAACCCACTCCTACACGTACATGGTCAGGCTGAAGTTCAGTTCTGTGTGCCTGTGCATATTTTCTATCTAAAAAGCATGTTTTTAATCACACTTTAGTGTACTTTCCCTCTCTCTCCATCCTTCCCCCACCCTAGTCGACTTGCTAGTTTCACTGTTCATATCCCTACATTATCACCTCTTTCACAGCCAACAATGGACCATTGTGGGTTCCACCTTTCCTCGGTCATTGGTGCTGGCTCTGATTTGTTCTGTACCTTTTCATATGTTTAGTTTCCTACTTGCCTGACTCTCAGTCCGAAGAAGGGGCTCGACCCGAAACGTCACCTGTTCCTTTTCTCCAGAGATGCTGCCGGACCCGTTGAGTTACTCCAGCATTTTGTGTCTATCTGGTGCAAACCAGCATCTGCAGTTCCTTCCTACACTTAGTGTCTTCTATTCTCATTACAAGTCCCTGGATACAGTTTATAAAAAGTAAACTCTGTCTACTACTCTCCTTGATCTCTGGAGATTCTGTGGACGCCCTTTCATCTCACAACTCCCAGCTACAAGCTGCACTCCTAGCAACTCAGATTTGAATCTGTCAATATCCAAGTTCTGGCTTTCTGATAGAGGTGCAAGGGGAAAAAGGAACTGAGGCAGGTTACAGACACAAATCCAATAGAGAGATTGATGGACAAAGGACCTAACACAGGGATTCAACATCAAAAATTGCCCTGGCCAAGATTCTGCTGTAAGGACATATTTTGATGCAATATTTAATTTCAAGGACTATTGCTTTAAACTTGCAGCAACTGTTTCAAGACAAATTATAAACAGAGGAAAACGCATGATCAAATCCATCATTTGTCTACTTCTTTCTGACAAGCACTTTTTAAATATTACTTCCATCTCATTATGTCTGTTTGAATGATGAATTTGTTTGGCGTGATGGTTTATTCTAGTCCTTGGTTCATTTGGTCTGTGCTATATGACACAGTATTTTGCATTGTGCAAAACTGGCCCTTTGTGTATCAAATGCAGTCAGTTTTTTTAATCACAGGGGAGATTCACAAGATAATTCACCACATTATTCAGGAAAATTAGCTTTAATCTGTTTATCCTAATTGTAAGTGACATGTCTGGTGCTCAGGAAAGACAAAGTATACCATCAAAATTGTTTCATCCGCTGCCTGGGGGTTAGTTATTTATTCCATTGTTGCACTGACACTTTTGCTCTCTCTCTCTCATCCATCACCAACTCTGGTTATGCTATCAGCTTGAGTGGCTCTCAATGACACAGCCTGCCCTGTATCGTGACCTGTCGTTCATGTTCCTGCTGTTAAGGGAAATGTCTGGCAAATGAAGCTTAGCTCAGGCTCCGGACCGTGGCTGTGGCAGGCCGCCTTAGCCAAATAGTAAGAAACCACTTGGAGCATAAAGTTACATGAAATACCAATCCAGTGCCGTGCCAAGCAAGGTTTAACTGGTTGGAGCCACAAGTAAGTGAGGATGCTGGTTTGCAACATAAGACACAAAGTGCTGGAGTAACTCAGCGGGTCAGGCAGCATCTCCAGAGAACATGGATATGTGATGTTTTGAATCAGGTCTAAAGAAGGGTCCTGATCCAAAACGATAATATATATATGTTCTCCAGAGATAATAATCTGCCTCCTTGTTCTTGTCACCAAAGTGGATAACCTCACATTTATCTACATTATACTGCATCTGCCATGCATATGCCCACTCACTCAACCTGTCCACGTCACCTTGCAACCTCCTAGCATCCTCTTTGCAGCTCACACTGCCACCCAGCTTGTGACATTTGCCAATTTGCTAGTCTTAGTTTTAATCCCATCATCTAAATCATGAATACATACTGTAAATTGTTGCGGCCCCAGCACCGAGCATTGCGACACTCCACTCGCCACTGCCTACCAATCTGACAGGGACCCGTTTATTCTTACTCTTTGTTTCCTATCTGCCAACCACTCTATCCATGTCAATACCCTACCGCTAATACCATGTGCTCTAATTTTGCCCACTAATCTCCTGTGTGGGATCTTATCAAAGGCTTTCTGAAAGTCCAGATACACTACATCAACTGGCTCTCCTTCATCCAGTTTACTTGTTACATCCTCAAAAAATTCCAGAAGATTAGTCAAGCAGGATTTCCCCTTCATGAATCCATGTTGACAGACCAATCCTTTTACTGCTATCCAAATGCACCGTTATTACTTCTTTAATCATTGACTCCAGCATCTTCCCCATCTTAGATGTCAGGCTAACTGGTCTATAATTCGCTGTTTTCTCTTGCTCCTTTCTTGAAAAATGGAATAACATTAGCTACCCTCCAATCCACAGGAACTGATCCTGAATTTATAGAACATTAGAAAATGATCAATGCGTCCACGATTTCTAGAGCCACCTCCTTGAGTACCCTGGGATGCAGACCATCAGGCCCTGGGGATTTATCAGCCTTCAGTCTCATCAGTCTACCAAAATTCTATTTCTCGCCTAATGCAAATTTCTTTCAGTTCCTCTGTCTCCCTAGATCCTCCGTCCTCTAGTACATCTGGGAGATTGTTTGTGTCTTCCTTAGTGAAGACAGAACCAAAGTAGTCGTTCAACTCTTGTGCCATTTCCTTGTTCCCCATAATAATTTCATCTATTTCTGCCTTCAGGGGACCCACATTTGTCTTTACTAATCTTTTTCTCTTAACATACCTAAAGAAACTTTTACTATCCTTCTTTATATTCAGGCCAGGTTACCCTCATACTTCATCTTTTCACCCCATATTGCTCTTTTTGTTACCTTCTGTTTTCCTTTGAAAGTTTCCCAATCCTCTGGCTTCCCGCTACTCTTTGCGATGTTATACACCTTTTCTTTTAGTTTTATTCCATCTCTAACTTCCCTTGTCAACCACAGTTGCCTCTTACTCCCCTTAGAATCTTTCTTCCTGTTTGGAATGAAATGATCCTGCATCTTCTGGATTATGCCCAGAAATTCCTGCCACTGCTGTTCCACCACCATTCCTGCTAGGATCCTTTTCCAGTCGACCTTGGCCAGCTCCTCTCTCATGCCTTCATAGTCCCCTTTGTTCAACTGCAACACTGACACTTCTGATTTAACCTTCTCCATCTCAAATTGCAGATCAGAACTAATCATATTATGGTCACTACCTCCAAGCGGTTCCTTTACCTTGAGTTCCCTTATTAAATCTGGTTCATTGGACTACACTAAATCCAGAATTGCCTTCTCTCTGGTAGGTTCCAGTACAAGCTGTTCTAAGAATCCATCTCGGAGGAACTCTACAAACTCCCTTTCTTGGGGTCCAGAACCAACCTGATTTTCCCAGTCTACCTGAATATTGAAATCTCCCATAACCACAGAGGCATTACCTTTATTTCATACCAATTTTAACTCCTGCTACAACTTACACCCTATATCCAGTCTACTGTTAGGGGGCCTGTAGATAACTCCCATTAGTGTCTTCTTACTTTTACAATTCCTCAATTCTATACACAGCGACTCTACATCATCAGTCCCTATGTCACCCCTCGCAAGGGACTGAATTTCATCCCTCACCAACAGAGTTACCCCAACTCCTCTGCCCACCTGCCTGTCCTTTCTGTACGACGTATAGCCCTGAATATTCAGTTCCCAGTCCCGATCCTCCTGCAGCCATGTCTCTGTAATCCCCACAATGTCATATCTACCAATTTCTAACTGAGCCTCAAGCTCATCCACTTTACTTCTTATACTTTGCACATTCATATATAATACTTTTAATCCATTACGCACCTCACCTTTCACATCGATTCCTATTTCACTTGGCCATACTCTCCTATCCCTTTGTGAGCATTCAGCCCCATTAATTCTGGTGTTTTTCTTAACTTTTCCTATACTCTCTTTCCCTTTAACTCCATCCTTGTATTTCTAATTTGTCTCCTCCCCCCCCACTATTTGTTGCTCTAGAAAATCTTATATAACCAGGACCATATATAAGCTAGCATTTTATTAACATCTCTATATATGTATATATTAAAGGTTGAAGAATTAATTCTGATGCAAAGATTCTGCCAAAACGCACAGTGAGTCAGGTATTTAAAATATTGGATTGATTTATTCCAAATCCAGTTGAAAAAGCATGTTGTGGTGTTGCAGAGAAGAGCAATTTTCCTTTGAGTTATGTTTTAGTGAATATATTTTCCAATTTATTTAATCTCAGAGCTGCATAGTTTAAACATCTGCTTTTCCTCACCCTGAGTGTTGCAATCAGCATTCAGAGAGAGCAGGACCAATGCGGGCTGTGGCTCCGTTATTCTTTAGCATGGCGCGACATCATGAAGTTATTCATCAATCAATGTTTTTCAGGAAGCTACCACTGTCGGAAACTCAACAGATGTTTACGTTGCATAAAGTAATGAAAGTGATTGATGGCAGTAAAGTCTTCAATCTGCATATTGTGTTTTTGACTTCATTTAAGAATAATTGGCTGACTGATTAGAGTTAGGTGTGCACTTTGAGGAAAGCTGTTATAGGGCATTGGATGTTCCCTGCAGTACAATCAGCATTTGGTTGTTCTCCATGGTGGAGAACATCACACGGTGAACTCTGAATGTAGTATACCAGAATGGAAGAGGTACAAACGGATTCCTGCTTCATCTGGAAAGATTGTTTGGGTCTCGAGAAGGTGGGAAGGGAAGAGTGAAAGAGTCAGTGTGGCAAATCCTGTGGTTGAATAGGAAAATGACTTGAGATGGTTGGTGGGAACGGAAAGGCATTCTAGGAAGTTACTTGGGGAGAAGTTCCTTCTAAATGCAGAAAATGGAGGGGAGTATGTCTGGTGTGGGAACTTATTCTGTTGAAGATATTCTGTTGAGCACAGTGGCTGGTGGGGTGGAAGGTTCTTGCTCTGTCCAGGGTGTGGGTGGTTGAGAGTAGAGGTGTTGTGAATAGATAAGGTGTGGACATGGGCTCTGCCCACCGTGGACTTGATTCAGGGAGAAGGAAAGCACTTGAGTTGAGTTAAGTTTATTGTCTGAGGTACAGTGTAACGAGGTACAGTGAAAGGCTTCTGTTGTGTGTTAATCAGTCAGCAAACCCACTGACTCCCACAACCATCTCGACTACACTTCTTCCCATCCTGCTTCCTGCAAAGACTCTATCCCCTGCTCCCAATTCCTCCGTCTACGCCGCATCTGTGCCCAAGATGAGGTGTTCCATACTGGAACATCCGAGAAGAATGAGATGTTCTCATTCTTTTGGGAACAGGGGTTCCTCTCTCCCATCATAGATGAGGTCCTCACTCGTGTCTCCTCGGTACCCTGCAGCTCCGCCCTTGCTCCCCCTAGTCGCAACAAAGGCAGAGTCCCCCTAGTCCTTACCTTCCACCCCATCTACCATCCCATACAACATATAATCCTACGAAATTTCCGAAACCTCCAACGGGATCCCACCACTAGCCACATTTTCCCAGCCCCACCCCTTTCTGCCTTCCACAGAGACCGTTCCCTCCGCAACTCCCTGGTTAACTCAAACCAAACCACCCAAACCACCACCTCCCCAGGTACCTTTCTCTGCAACCAGAGAAGATGCAGCACCTGTCGCTATACTTCCTCCCTCGACTCTGTCCAGGGACCCTGACAGTCCTTTCAGGTTAGGCAGAGGTTCACTTGCACCTCCTCCGACCTCATCTACTGTATCCATTGTTCAAGATGTGGACGCTTATACATTGGTGAGACCAAACGCAGACTGGGCAATCGTTTCGCGGAACACCTTCACTCAGCCCACGTGAACCAACCTGATCTCCTGGTTGCTGGACACTTTAATTCTCCTTCCCATTCCTGCACAGACTTTTCTGTCCTCGGTCTCCTCCATTGTCAGAGTGAGGCTAAACGAAAATTGGAGAAACAGCATCCCATATTTTGCTTGGGCAGCTTACAGCCCAGTGGTATGAATATTGATTTCTCTCACTTCAGGTAGCCCCGGCATTCCCTCTCTCTATCCCTCCCCCACCCAAGTTGCACTAGCTTCTCATTTTCACCCGGCAAACAGCTTACAATGGTCTGTTTCCTTTTTCATCCTTACTTTTTTGCATATCTTTCATTCATTGTTCTTTATCTCTCCACATCACCATCTATATCTCTTGTTTCCCTTATCCCTAACCAGTCTGAGGAAGGGTCTCGACCCAAAACGTCACCCATTCATTCTCTCCAGAGATGCTGCCTGTCCCGCTGAGTTACCCCAGCTTTTTGTGTCTATCAGCGGAAAGACAATACATGATTACAATCGAGCCATCCACACTTCAGAAGTGCCTGTGCAGAAAGATGGGGGTGACTTACATTTTTAATCCACTAAGTTTATCTACATTTTTTAAGTTGTTTCTGTGTTTTTAAGTATTTATGTTTTAAAAATTTTTAATTCAAAATTATATAAACAAAACTTATTTTCATTGAGTTTTATTAGATTGTGAATATTTTTCAGTATCAGAGACATGCAGAATCATTCAAAGTTCTTCTCAGGTTTGATTAACGTTCTTGCTACAGCTTTATGGGGTGGGACTTTAATGTAGGTAAGTGTGAGGTTATTCACTTTGGAAGTAAGAATAGAAAGGCAGATTATTATCTGAATGGTGTCAAGTTAGGAGGAGGGGGAGTTCAACGAGATCTGGGTGTCCTAGTGCATCAGTCAATGAAAGGAAGCATGCAGGTTCAGCAGGCAGTGAAGAAAGCCAATGGAATGTTGGCCTTCGTAACAAGAGGAGTTGAGTATAGGAGCAAAGAGGTCCTTCTACAGTTGTACCGGGCCCTGGTGAGACCGCACCTGGAGTACTGTGTGCAGTTTTGGTCTCCAAATTTGAGGAAGGATATTCTTGCTATGGAGGGCGTGCAGCGTAGGTTCACTAGGTTAATTCCCGGAATGGCGGGACTGTCGTATGTTGAAAGGCTGGAGCGATTGGGCTTGTATACACTGGAATTTAGAAGGATGAGGGGGGATCTTATTGAAACATATAAGATAATTAGGGGATTGGACACATTAGAGGCAGATAACATGTTCCCAATGTTGGGGGAGTCCAGAACAAGGGGCCACAGTTTGAGAATAAGGGGTAGGCCATTTAGAACGGAGATGAGGAAGAACTTTTTCAGTCAGAGGGTGGTGAAGGTGTGGAATTCTCTGCCTCAGAAGGCAGTGGAGGCCAGTTCGTTGGATGCTTTCAAGAGAGAGCTGGATAGAGCTCTTAAGGATAGCGGAGTGAGGGGGTATGGGGAGAAGGCAGGAACGGGGTACTGATTGAGAGTGATCAGCCATGATCGCATTGAATGGCGGTGCTGGCTCGAAGGGCTGAATGGCCTACTCCTGCACCTATTGTCTATTGTCTATTGTCTATTGACTTGTTCTTACCCATTCTCATGGTGGCAAAGAGCATTTCTGGCAGAACGACAGTGACAGTTCTGCAAAATGTCTGCACATACTCACTACCTGGGTCAGCAGAGAGGGATGGCAACTGTGCTGCAGTGGTAGAGTTGCTGCCTTGTAGTGCCGGAGACCTGGGTTTGATCCCAACCATGGGTGCTGTCTGTACGGAGTTAGTACGTTCTTCCCGTGACTTGCGTGGGTTTTCTCCGAGATCTTCGGTTTCCTCCCACACTTCAAAGATGTCTAGGTTTCTGGGTTAATTGGCTTAGTGTATGTGTAAACATTGTCCCTAGTATGTGTAGGGCGGCGTTAATGCGCGGGGATCGCTGGTCGGCACGGACTCGGTGGGCTGAAGGGCCTGTTTCTGCACTGCATGTCTCTAAAGAAAAATTGTGAGCACCGAGTTTCTGAGTCCTTCTAGCATATTATTTTCTCATTTCAAAATTTATGGTATCCAGAGTACAATAACACTGTTGTTGTAAGCTTGTTTCCATTGCCACAGACAGCTGTGCCAAAGATCTAAGTCTTTGGGTATTTTTAAAGTGGAGATTCACAGATTCATAGATTATTAAGGGTGAGGGGGTCAAATGTTATGGGGAGATGGCAAGAGAATGGGGTTTAGAGGGAAAGATAGATTAGCCATGATTGAATGGCCAAATGGCCTAATTCTGCTCCTGTGACTTAAGAAATGTATGAACTTGTGAACTCTAACAACTCTGCCACTGTGTCGCCTCAAATTTACTCATTGCTCATTTACTTCCAGCATGTTCACAATATATAATGAAACATTAAATTCTACTTTCCTGGAAGTTAGTTAAAGATGTTGCTTTATTAATTACAACAATTTTTGTACTGTAGAGATTATGAGATTTTCATAAAATCCCGTTTGAAATTAATGTTAGGAAATTTCATATTAAGAAAGAAAGCCTGGCTATTCTGTACAGTCAATGTCAAAACTCTCTACAAATGTCATGAAAGGCTAATGATGTTATTGAAATAGAGTAGGCACTTATATTTTATAAAGACTTCCTTTGAAGTGTGAAAGATCTTTCCAGGAATCTACATTAAACAAACCTTGCCTCTATCCATAAAGATTAAAGATTCACCAGCTTGGCTTTAATGGTTGTTTTAAAAAATATATATAAGGATCCAAAATCAAGCATTCACAATATTCAACAAGTTTTCTTTGATCGTATCATTACAGTCAATCCAATCAAACAAGTTAATTTCCTGGGCTTAGAAGAAGAAAAAAAAACTTTCTAATGTTTTAAAAAAGCTTCAAATCTCATTTGATAGTTGATTATTGATAATATCATAGACACCACACATGTCCATTGGCAACTTATCTTTCACAACAGGTACAGTGTAAATTCTAAATTAGGCTGTCAACTAACTGGAATGGAATTGACTGATTCCAATTTCTTAAATGTCAATAGAATGGTCTGACTATTGAGAAGTTTCAGTGCATTTACTATCACATTTATTTTTATTCATTTTCCAAAGACATTTTTATTCACTTTGATGGGTCTCTGATAAAGTAAATTAATCTCTTTGGATTGCCTTTTTGTTCCTGCAATTCATATGAACTGAGACTACTAGCCCCTAAGGAATAGTCCCAACTGCCTTGCCAGCATATTAGTTTAGTTTAGTGATACAGTGTGGAAATAGGCCCTTCGGCCCATTGAGTCCACACCGACCATCTGTCACCCATTGTATCTCGAAGATAGTAACAGAATGTTGGTGCCTAGCAGATGGATAAAGGATTTTGCTGCCGTGCATCGGCAGTTACATGAGAGGAAATTTAAGTCAATAAAAGGGACTCTTGGGGTGTACTTAAGAGCAAATCAGTTCCCAATATTGCTGGCCTCTCTTGGAGAGCTGAAATAACTGAACAGCATGCAATAACCTTATTGTGGTGACTTTGGAGATATGCTGAAAGCATTTCGTGCAGGAAAGAACTGCAGATGTTGGTTTAAATCGAAGGTGGACACAAAATGCTGGAGTAACTCAGCAGGACAGCAGCATCTCTGAAGAGAAGGAATGGGTGACGTTTTGGGTCGAGACCCTTCTTCAGACTGGGTCACCCATTCCTTCTCTTCAGAGATACTGTCTGCCCTGCTGAGTTACTCCAGCATTTTGTGTCTACCTGCTGAAAGCATTTCGATGGCCTCATCAGGTTTGTCAAAGTGAACAAGATTAGTCAGTAAACATTTTTATTTTGCCCTTTATCTGCTTGGTTAGGAACTGTCACTTTACCCTCTTAAAGCAAAACTTCCATAAATAAATTTGCACAACGCACACTAGTTACTGAGCAAGAGGAACAAATGCATCATATATTGCAGTTTCTTAGCAGTCCTGAGTTTTCTAAAAGAGGTCTTGGATTTTGGTGCATTTTGTGCATTTGAAGTTGCACCTGTCTGAAGGAGGGCCCTGACCCAAAACATCACCTATTCATGTTCTCCAGAAATACTGTATGACTCGCTGAGTTACTCCAGCACCTTGCGTCTTTTTCTTTGCAAACCAACATCTGCAGTTCTTTGTATTTTCTTGCATTTTATCTATCAATTTCACAAGCTTAGCATGCCTCAACGCTCTCTGTAGCCTGTGAGGTACTTTTGACGTGCAGTTGCAAAGTATGAAGCATTCAGCTACATTGTTGGTAAGAACTAGAAAATAAGAATGTGATAATGACTAAATAAACATTGTTTTAGGCAAGGGATAAAAAAAATTCCAAGGCACTCTGCACTTCTTCAAAACATTTTGGAATTTGGGTCTTAAGGGGACTTATCAAACAAAATATTTATGGTCAGTATTGCAGTGCTAGATTCTTGTATTCATAACTCTGAAGCAGCCATGATATAATAGACAATAGGCAATAGACAATAGACAATAGGTGCAGGAGTAGGCCATTCGGCCCTTCGAGCCAGCACCACCATTCAATGTGATCATGGCTGATCATTCTCAATCAGTACCCCGTTCCTGCCTTCTCCCCATACCTCCTGACTCCGCTATCCTTAAGAGCTCTATCTAGCTCTCTCTTGAATGCATTCAGAGAATTGGCCTCCACTGCCTTAAACCTTGACTCAGAACCATGCTAGGTAATTGTAATTATAGCCCTCTTATGCACTTCTTGTCCAAATCAGGTCCACTGCATCTAATAAATGGGGGGGAGAGGGGGGGGGAAGGGGGGGGAGGGGGGGTGGAGGGGGGGGGGGGGATTCTGTGCAAAATAGTCATTCATTTAGTTTCAAATCATAAGTACGTTTCCCAATCTTTATTGATAGGGGCAACTGGGAGAGGCAAAGGTAATAAGAAATGAATTGAGGTTCAAGGTTAATTTGGGAAATAATCAAAAATATGAAATAAATAAATACACACACACACACACACACACACATATATATTATATATATATATATATATATATAATATATATATATATATATGTGTGTGTATATGAATATATATATACAAAGTACTGCCAACAGAGTGTGTTCTTTTGTTAGCAAAAACCAATTTGAAGATTAGCCAATAGGTTAAAACACTGTAACACATTAACTAAGTGTTTTCATGGTAATGCATATATTTCCATTCAAATTTGCTCAGTTTTAGTTTCCATGCTATAGCAATTGTTTCATCATTAGATCTTTGTTCTTCTTCCCCACTTCACATGGTTGGACTGCTCTTACAAATATATATTTTTCATTATTGGTTGGAGATTCAATTACTTGCACAGATTCATTGTCATGATCTCATTAAAACCAATATTCTTTGCAACCTATTTAGACCATAGAGAGTCACTCAATGACTCAATAACCTATTGTGAAATATATTTCACTTCCAACAATCTGACAAATGTCACTGAGGAACTAGATGAAAACTATCTGGGGGCGTTCCACAATTTCTTGATAAAATTACCTGGAAAGTAATATACTTTGGCTCAATAACATTCTCTGAGAACTTACAGAAATAATTGACACCACTGTGAAATAAACTTTGTTGTAGTTTTATCTTTTGCAGAGAGTAGCCTACATATCACTCCATTATTGATCAAATTGTGGAATTGTAAACATATAAACTTGTTATTGATCTGCCTTACAGTTAAAGCCCTAATTTTGGAGTTACTGTAAATGAGCTATTTTCAACCCGTAAGGATCTCAGAATTAACGGAGGCAGGGGAACTTGAGGCTTGAAAAAAACAGTCAACCCTTTCAAATTACTTACCTTTCCACCATAAAAGAAAATAGATTGTACAGTTATCTGAAGATAGGACTTAATCTCTACTTAGATTGTGTAACTGCATAACAAGGCCCAATGAGGATTTGAAATGTAATAACATTTTTGAGATATATTGTGGAATTAAATTTATCAGAATTCTCTAATCCCATGTTATCTGCCAATGGACTGGAATTTATATTTAATATATCAAGTCAAAAAAGTATGCTTCCTGGCAAAACATGGGGATAAAATAGCTTTATATCAGACATGAAATCCACTCATCCCATTGCTCACAACTTTGTGCTGTTAAGAGCTGTGATATAATTGAGATTTATGCCCAAAGCAGGTTGGTAAAGTTTGCAATAAATTATGTGATTAATTCTATGAATAATAAAAATTGAACTTTTTTGATCCATATCTTCCAAAAAAACGTTTATGTTCAACAGTGCTACGTTCCAACGTAAGGAAGCTAATTTAGAATTGAAACAAAATAAAATAAAACATGTTTGCATTAGTCAGAATAATTTCCTCTCTTTGTATGAGGGAAAACAAGTTTCACAGGAATGCTTCATACAAAACTTAAACTATATAGTGTTGGTACCATGGATGCATAGGAGAATGGATCTGTGGATTCATATCCTTCCACTAATTGGTACTTCCACTATATCATTATGGCAGCATTGATAAGTATTTCAAGAGCAATTCTGTTCCAGGAGCATTTAAGTTGCATTGGAAAAATGTTTGATGTGAGTCTCCATGATTTCTTGATTTTGTTCTCTCGTTTTGACTGAATGTCTTTATGTCAGTTCTTCATTTGGAGTAACTTGGAGGTGCCCTGTAGCTCTTCAGACAATTTATATATTCCCAGCTTCAAAGTCCACCTATTCTTCAAAACTGAAATGATTCCTTCTTCAACTGTCTTTAATGATGAAATCCATTATATTGCTCTCCTGAGATCTGACACGTATTAATTTGTAGTTAGGCTAAAACTCAATGCCTCAGAATGATAGCTTATTAGAACTGGTGGAATTTCCTTATTTTCTACTGTTGATGTTATTAAGCCCTAGATCATTTGGTTGCCTTGAAACTTGATTACATTGTGCATTTTATTTATAAAAATAGTATTTGTAAGATTGCTTTTACAACTCGGAATGGATTTTCCCCCTTTCAATATCATACAGCCTGTTTTCTCTTGGGCAGTGAGAGTATAAGAAAATAACTGCAGATGCTGGTACAAATCGAAGGTATTTATTCACAAAATGCTGGAGTAACTCAGCAGGTCAGGCAGCATCTCGGGAGAGAAGGAATGGGTGACGTTTCGGGTCGAGACCCTTCTTCAGACACTGTGGTGCAGTGGTAGAGTTGGTGCCTTACAGTGAATGCAGCGCCGGAGACCCTGTTTTGATCCCGACTGCGGGTGCTGTCTGTATGGAGTTTGTACGTTCTCCCCGTAACCTGTGTGAGGTTTCTCAGAGATCTTCGGTTTCCTCCCACACTCCCAAAGACGTACAGGTTAATTGGCTTGGTAAAATGTACAAATTGTCCCGAGGACGTGTAGGATTGTGTTAATGTGCGGGGATCGCTGGTCGGCGGTGGGCCGATGGGCCTGTTTCTGCGCTGTATCTCTAAACTAAACTAAACTAAACAAACAAAAATCAGAATGACGATATAAACCTTACCGCCTTGAGTATCATCTTCTGATTTATGGACACTAGAAATGATTTTTATGCTATTTTTTTATCTGGTGTGAACTCTGCTTCGTCACAAATGAAACAGAGTTTCAAACAAACAAAAAGGAATGATATCCTATGAGGTGATAAAATGCTGTGGATTCATGTGTGGTAAAATGGAGTCGTGTGGACCAAGGGAAGGTGAAACAGTCAAGTAATGAAATGGATTCATGTGGAATGAAGCGAAGGAAAGTGAAATGGAATCATTTACTCGGAAGTGAAGTTAAGTGAAATTAAGCTGAGTGAAAATAAGTCGTGTGTACAGAAGTGGGAAGTGGGAAGTAATAAGTGTGTGGGAGTTGGGTTTGGAATAAAAACCATTCAGCATATGTTAATCTGCTGCAAAACATTGACTCAGATGAAAGCTGTTGCTGTTTTCCAAAAGGCACCAAACATAGATCTATACAATTCAATATGTTTATTTATGAATGAAAAATTATTAGTCAGTAAACTTCTCTGGAAATATACTTAGCCATTAGGGTATTTAAAAAAAATTCAGGCATGACTTTAGCAATTACTCAACTGACATTGATTTTATGTTATGACTAAGTAGCTGGAGACAATTCCTTATTAACATTAGCAATAGAATGACCATTACAAAAATGTCCATTTAAGAATCTGGTGCATTTAATTTCAATAAATTGTGCTTTCAGTATTTTTTATGCTAGTACAGTTTTGTCTTTTCATTACTCAAAATACTGTACAAGCAGAAGTTTGTCTTTACTCTGGAAAAGGGAAATACTTTCTTCTTAAAAAAATAATCTTACAAGAGGTTGCATCTGAGATATTAAGATTTCAGTGAAATTGCAGCCATCATTTTGTGCTTCGTTTCAGTTTAACGAACGCCCTACTCATTTGTTGGTGAGTTGGAGATTAAAATGGCTGTTTCGTAGAGAATACTGCATGTACAACATCTCCTCCATGATAATTCTCAACAAATGTGCCTCACAATAATGCATTCTCAGCCCCATACTATACTTCCTATACACCCAGGGCTGTGTGCCAAGTTCTGATCTAACTCTGTTTACAGGTTTGCAGATTACACCACTCTATTGGGCTGGATCCCAAACAATGACAAGACAGAGAAAGGAGAAAGAGAACTCGGTAAAATGGTGCCAACACAACAAACTCTCATGCATTGTCAGCAAGATGAAGGAGTTAGTTATTAACTTCAGGAAACAAGGTGGTGATGCACATCCCAATCTGCATCAAGGGTTTGAAGTGGAGATGGTTGAGAGCTCCATGTTGCTAGCCATGAATATCACCTACAGTTTGTTCTGGACCAATCACATTGAGGCTATGGCCAAGCAACACAACAAAACTCAACTTGCTTGGAAGACTAAGGAAGGTTGGTATGTCTTCACTCACTCTTACTAACCTCTGCATATGCACCATAGATAGCATCCCATTGGGGTGCACCACAGCTTGGTTCACAGCTTTATTTGGCATTGGGTCTGCCCAAGGCCACAAGAAGTTGCCGAGAGTTCGTGTTGCCCAGGTCAGTACCCAAACATGCATCCCCATCATGGATCCCATCCACACTTCATACTGCCTTAGGAAAGCATCTGATATAATCAAGGGCCATTTGAAGGGACCCTCCTTCAGACTCTAGGTGACATTTTGGGTGGGGAACATTCATCAGAGTGAGGTGGCATTTTGGGTCGGGACCCTTTTTCAGAGGTGTTCTGACCGGAAACATAATCTATCCATGTTCTCCAGATATGCTGCCTCACCTGCTGAGTTACTCCAGCACCTTGTGTCTTTTTCAGTTTAAGAAGTAGGTGGTTTAAGTAAGTTAATGTTGCCTGCTCTCCACCGTTCTCCCCTTCTCCCCCTCTCCCCAATGCTATATATTGCACAATATATTGATTCATATAGTATCACACTGCAGCAGAGGGAGGTTGACAAAGAAACATGCACTAGAATTATATCAAGCCTTGAATCCAAATATAAACTGATGCTCAGGATCACATGAAGCTGAAACTACTTTACACTGATCCTAACATTGTGATGCGAACGTACTGTGACTTGTCTTTTTCTTTCAACCGGTCGATATTCTCAATATTTTGTTTGATTTAGTAAGTCTATCATGCTGCAGCTTAGTTGGTCCCTTTGAACATATAAACCAAATAACATTGCCACTGACAAATCCTGAATAAGAACCTAGTTATAAACTCCCATTGGGGAATGTAAAGATTCTATGCCACTGTTAAGCAAGTAATTTACTGATTATACCCTTGGTGGCATTCGGTAAAATTATAGTTGTAATTGTGACATGACTTTGTGTTACTATGAATAAACTTTAGACTTTTTTTGTTGTTGGCCAAGTTAGCAATCTTTACAATGCTGATGTAAAACAATGCAATTTACTGTAAAATGTCACCTATGTTATGGCCATCATTGGGATATCAAAGAAAGATATTAATCAAAGACATAAAGTACTGGAGTAACTCAATGGGTCAAACAGCATCGCTGGAGAACATCAATAGAGGGTGTTTTGGGTCGGGACCTTTCTTCACACTGATGCCGGTGATGGGAGGGGTGGAAGCGGGGCACGATAAGGCTGGTGAGTGATAGGTGGACACTTGCGAGAGGCATTTTGTAGATAGATGATTGGAAAAAGGCCAGCGATGAAAAGCCAAAAGGTGTGAGATAAGGATAGAAGAGTTGAGAATTGTGAAGCCAGAGTAAAGAATATAGGTGGAAGGGGAGGGGGAATGGGAGAAATGGGCGCACATCCAAGATAGAACCCAGGGAAGCGAGGGAGTTGGGGGGAAGGGGTGTTGTTTGAAGATCAGTCACCTAAAATTGAAGATTTCACTATTCATACCATTGGGTTTATAAGATATCCAAATGGAACATGTGGTGCTGTTCCTCCAGTTTGCATGTGGCCTCACTCTGGCAATGGAGGAGGCACAGAACAGAAAGATTAGTATGGGAATGGGCAGGGGAGTTGAAATGGTTAGCAACTGGGAGATCCTGCAAGCATTGGCGGACTGAGCGCGTGTTTAGCTAAATCTACGCTTTAGTTAGATCTACGCTTGGTTTCACTCATATAAAGGAGGCCACATCGGGAACACAGAATGCAGTAGATGAGGTTAGAGGAGGTGCACATTAACCTCCGTCTGACGGGGAAGGACTGGTGGGGCCCCTGGATGGATGTGAGGGAGGAGGTATGGGGACAGGTGTTACATCTCCTGCGGTTGCAGGGAAAGTACCCGGGGAGGAGGTGTTTTGGCTGGGAAGGGATGAGTGAACAAAGGAATGTGGTGAGTGTGGTTCTCTGTCGAAGGTGGAAAAGGACGGGGATAGGAAGATGTGACTGGTGGTGGGATCATGTTGAAGGTGGCGGAAATGTCGGAGAATGATATGTTGGATGCGTAGGCTGGCGCAGTGAAAGGTGATGACCAGAGGAGCTCTATCCTTGTTCTATCTGAGGTGAGGGTGGGGGGGGGAGCAAGAACAGAACAACAGAACTATGGGACACAGAGGAGACATCTATGACAGAAGGGGGGGAATCCATGTTCAATGGAGAAAGAGGACATCTCAGATGTCCTAGACTGGAAAACCTCATCTTGGGAGAAGATGCAGCGGGGACAGAAATGAAGAGTAGGGGGATAGTGTCTTTGCAAGAGACAGGGTGGGAGGAGGTCTTGTCCTGATGACTGTGGAGGCCAGTAGATGCGGTCAGTACCTCATATTCCATTTTGGGTAGCTTACAAACTAACAGTATGAACATTGAATTCTACAATTTTAGGGAACTAATACACAAGCAAACCCTCTTTGTTTTCTCCACCCTTCTCTATGCCCCATTTGGACTCGCTACACAATTTGTACCTCTTCAATCCTTATCTCACATAAATTATCTTTTCATCTCTGGCTTTGTACAAACATTTGCCTTTCAGAAACTCCCCTCACCTGTATCCACCTATCACTCACCAGGTTTTGCCCTGCTCCACCTATCTTCCAACTTTCTCCTTCTCCATCACAATCAGTCTGACGAAGGGTCCCGACCCAAAATGGCACCTATCCAAGTTCTCCAGAGATACTGCTTGACCTGCTGAGTTACTCCAGCACTTTGTATCTTTTTTAAAAGTTCCTTGCGTCTAAAGATATTAATCAGATCTTTTTTGGACAAGGTTAAGCAATTGATTGTTTTACATAAAGGAGTCAGATATGAATGTCAAAGTTATTACTGTATGTTGACGTAGACATTGGTGCCAGGCTATGGGAGCAGCAGCAAGGCCTGGAGTTTGTGAAGCCTACTGTGTACCATAATCTTTCATATTTTTAATTTGTGTAAAAGCTTGCTTTTATTAGTGAGCCATTTGTCTTACAGATCCGCCCTGGGTTATGAACACTAATCAATGAGATTATACCAGATGTTTTTGACAATATGTTTTAAAAAGGACTGCGGCTTAGAAAATAGCATTGATCCTTGTTTTAGTGTGTTAATCGGGTGCTGCATGTAGCTCTGATGCACAGTCGGGTGAAATCTGGAAAATGAGGAGATAACACAATAAGTAAATAATGAAATTAGTTTTTATCCAGAATCATGCACTGATATATTACCTGTTCATTCTCAGTCAGAGCTCTGCTCTGATTATCATGGTTAGGCCTGAATGAATACTCTCCTTGGCAAGCACAGAGCAGTTACAAGAAAAGCTGCACAGAAGTGAGGAAAAATCTAGGGAGAGGAAGTAAACAGTCCTCTTCAGTGACATTTGGATAGGTACATGAACAGGTTTAGAGAGATATGGGCCAAACACAGGCAGGTGGGACTAGTGTAGACGGGGCATCTTGGTCGGTATGGGCAAGTGGATCGAAGGGCCTGTTTTCATTCTGTATGACTCTATTCAGTGCTTGAATCCCCAAACCCATACTGTCAGTTGCTTTATTGCATCCTGTGCTGCAAATGGTGCCATGCAACTGAGAGTACAGGCCGATTGATCAGGTGGAAATTGTTGTGCTGCTGCATGTGAGGATTTCATTGTTCTGTTTGGAACATCTATATCTATATCGATATATTACAAAAACTCCGTGTCGCTGTGAGGGATCTTGTTTGTTTGGCTGAGGTTAGTTAGTTTGGCCATATGTTAACCGTATTTGTGCCCCCGTCACATGTAGCGTCATACGTAACATGACAGGACCACCTTACTCACCTTTGCACTGGGCACCCTTTCATCCAAGTTTCATTCAAATTGGGCTTATATTTTTAAAGTTAGAGAGATTTTAAAGTTAAAAAACTGAAGCTTGGCAAGGTTCAGCGTGTGACGTCACAATGGGGGGGGGGGGGGGAGCATGACCAATGATGGAGGGGACGGGACCCGCCAGAGTGACGGTAGTGGCGGCCAATGATTTGGAGGGGATAGAATTTTTCCCAACTAAAAAACAGTGTGGGTTAAAAAGGAAAAAAAAGTTTCGTTTATTTCATTCTTTCAATAGCGCTCGATGTCCGATTACTCCGGGTCCCACGTGGGGGCAGCACGGCCCATTTTAAAAAAAGGCCTTCGATCCAGCTCAACGCCCGATTGGTCCGGGTCCCAAGTGGGGGGGGGGCCGCACCCACTCCCCCACCTTCTCCTTCGAGCTGCATGAGGCGGCGGCAGAGGGCCCAACAATCTGGACGTTGCCGCCGCCATTCGCCGTTCTCCATTCACTGTCGCCGTTCGCCGTCGCCGTTCGCCATTCGCCGTTCGCTGTCGCCACCATTCGTCACCACCGCCGTTCGCCGTCGCCCCTTTGATCTGATATGTGAGATGGCCACTGGATCCCCAACGGGCCTGTGCCTCCGCAGTTGGAGGGGATAGGGTGGGTGAGTGGGGGGAGGGGGTTGGGGTGGGGGTGGGGTAGGTGGGTGGGGGGGGGGGTAGGTGGGTGGGGGGGAGTGGTAGAGGGAGCGGAGGGGGAGGGGGGAGTGGAGGGGGAGGGGGAATGGAGGGGGAGGGGTGGGGGGAAGGGAGTGGGGGATAGGGGGGTTCGAAGGGGAGTAGGATTAGGGGCGGGGGGGAGTGGGCATGGGGGGAGGGGAGAGATGGAGTGGGGATGGGGGAGGGGGGGGTTGTGGGGGTGGTGGAGGGGAGAGATGGAGTGGGGACGGGGGGACGGGGATGGGGGGAGTGGGGGTGGTGGTTGGGAGACGGAGTGGGGAGGGGAGGGTGCTAGACTAATGTAGGAGAGGCTTTGAGTCCACGGCTTGCTCTGGCTGCAGCACTGGCGGTACGGGGCCAAGATGAATGGCACCCTCTCCCCTTCCCTGTCCCCCATCACCTGCCCACAGCCCCGGGAGACACTCCCCGCCCGGCAACTGGCTTCATCAGTTGGAGAGAGTTGTCGGGCCCGCAGGATCGTTAGTTGGGGGAGGATTGCCCCAGGAGAGGCCCGCAGGAGAGATTTGGACCCAACGGGTCCACTGGGTCTAGTCTATTACTAAAACTACCATCTTGTTTGTTTGATCCTTCCTTATTTTTGTGCACCCGTCGCACGATAACGCGACAATTCTAGGCCCACCTTACTCATCATTGTCCTGGGGTCACCTTAATGCAAGTTTCATTCAAATTTGTTTATATTTTTAAAGTTAGAGCCATTTTAAAGTTTAAAAATTACCTTTTCTAAGTCCCTGGGGAGGGGGGGGGGGGGTGATGGGGGGGGGGTTGATGGGGGGGGGGGGTGATGGAGTGGGTGAGGGGGGCGGGGGGGTGTGAAGGGGGAGATAAGGGGGGTTGAGGGGGGGATGGAGTGGGTGAGTGGGTGAGGGGGGAGGTGAAGAGGGGGGTTCAGAGGTGATGGTGTGGGTGAGTGGGGGGGGAGGAAGTTGAGATAAGGGTGGTTGAGGGGGGATGAAGTGGGTGAGTGGGGGGAGGAGGGGAAGGGGGGAGTGGAGGAGTGCCTGACCCTCCTCCCGTGGAGCAGCGCGGCAGCAGAGGGTCCAACAAGATGGCCGTCACCGCCGCTCGCTGCTGTTCACCTACGATCGCCGCTGTGCTTTAGGAGAGGCTTCGGGTCCAGCACTCTGGCTGCAGCGCCGGCGGCAAGGGGCCAAGGTGAGTGGGGCCCTCTCCCCTTCCCTGTCCCCCCTTGTCCGCCCACGGCCCCGGGGGACAATCCCCGCCCGGCAATGGGCTTCATCAGTTGGAGAGGGTTCGCAGGATCATCAGTTGGGGGAGGGTTGACCCAGGAGAGGCCCGCAGGAGAGATTTGGACCCACCGGGTCCACCTCAGTCTAGTATGACAATAAAGCACTCTTGACTCTCTTCACTCTTGACTTGGAGATTGCTGCATCTTGCACTGAAGAACACAACTTTAAAATGTTGCATTCATCAAGAAAATATACACAATGATGCTTATGTACAGGTAACCAACATTGACAGGTGCTGTGATCAAAATATTGATGACACACTTTCATTCATGTCTCTTTGTTCAGCATCCGTGGAGTTTGTTACTTATTTTTTGGGAGTGCCAAGAAATGGTTTTAGGTTGCACCAATGAGCTGCACTGTATATTTATAATGATGAGAATTGGCACAGCATACAGGATGCCATCTGTAGGTTCACCTCTAATGCCAGGAAAACCTCATGCAGGCTATTGTAAATCGCACGCGGCAAGCATCCCAAAATTGGCCCAATTTACTAATACGATTCTCCAGCTTAGCAAATCAATTCCACGAACGCATCTTCTCCGGAGGTAAATCATTTCAATGCATGCGATTAAAAAAAAAAGATAGATTCACTTTCTAGGTAGATACATATTCAGAATAGCAATGCAACATTTTCTTAAACCTTTGATTATTTGAAGCCCTTCCCTACCCTCGCATCCTACTGGCCAATATACAGCCCCCAGACAAATAACAGTCCCCAGGACAGCACAATGGTGCAGCGGTAGCGTTGCTGCCTGATAGCACCAGAGACCCGGGATCGAGCCTGACAATGCGTGCTCTCTGTATGGAATTTGTATGTTCTCCCTGTGACCGCCTGGGTTTTCTCTGGGTGCAGTAGTTTCCTCCCACATCCCAAAGATGTGCAGTTTTGTAGGTTAATTGGATTCTGTGAATTGTCCTTTGTGTGTAGGATAGAACTAGTGTATGGGTGATCGCCGGTCGCGTTGACTTAGTGGACCTAAGGGCCTGTTTCCACATTGTATTTCCAAAATTAAAACTAAAGAAGTACGATTGAGTTCTTTTGGGCAAGCTTACTTTACCAAAGGGACATGAGGGAATGCTGTGTACTCTGTTACACAGAGGCATGGCTTATTCCAAGCTCTGCAGACTCACCCTTCCAGCCCAAAGGTTTATTGATCCATCGCATGGACCAAGCGGCAATATGTGGAGAAGGGAGAGGTGGTGGCATCTCTATGTGGTAAACTCTTTGTGCTACTCAGACATAGTGGTCATGTCAAGTTTCTGTTCCCCTGTATGGAACATCCCGTGGTGAAGTGCTGTCCCTTCCAACTTCCAAGGGACTTCACCTCCATTATCATGACTGTAGCCTTGGTCATGAAATCCCAGATGGCATATCCCGGCGCTTTTCTCATTATGGTTGAGAACTTCACCAAGCATTGTTTGAAGAAGCCACCTCCTAACCACCACCAGCACATGTTCTGCAGGACCAGAGGATCAAATACTCTTGAGCACTATATGGTGTATGGTACATGGATAGGATAGGTTTAGAGGGATGTGGGCCAAACGCAGGCAGGTGGGACCGCTGTAGATGGGACATGTTGGTCGTGTGGGCAAGTTGGGCTGAAGGGTCTGTTTCTACACTGTATTACTCTATGAGTCTATTGCACTGATAATCCACCATCAAAGATTCCTATCACTCCATCCCTCGCCTTTACTTTTGAAAATCAGACCTCCTGTGCTCTTTCTTCATGCGTACAGGCGGTGAGCATAGAACAGAGCTGGTCAGAGGAGGCAGTGGAACGACCTCAGGCCCGCTTACAGTCGGTAGACTAGGCGATATTCATCGACTGGGCAACGGACCTGAATGAATACGCTACGATTATTACAGACATCATCAGGAAATATGTGGAGGAATGTGTTCCCATCAAGACCATCTGCATATTCCCTAACCAAAAGCCTTGGATGAACCAGGAGACCCATAAGCTTCTGAGGAACAAATCTCGGGAATTCATGTCAGGCAATGCATGGTTACATACTGTAGGAGGTCCAGGTACAATATCGCTATCCATCAGAAAAGCAAAGATGCTCTTTTGCTCCAAACTGGAAGACGAGACGGTTTGGCAGCTGTGCCAGAGCTTGCATGGCATCATTTCCGACAAAAGTGAAACCAAGTGGCAGATGAAGCGACACAGCAAGGCATCACTCATCAGATGAGCTCAATGTTTTCTATGTTCGTATTGAAAGGAAAAACATCGATGTATCTCAGGCACCCATAGAGCCCGGCAACACTGTAAACTCAGTCAGCAGGGATAATGTTGGAAGATCCTTCTTGTGAATGAACCCTTGGAAAGTATCCACACCCAATGATGTACCTGGCATTCATAAAACCTGCATGGACCAACTGGTTGGAGTTTTTATGGAAAATTTCAACCTGCCATTACTAAGGTCCAAGGTTCCCACCTGGTTTAAAAGAACATTAATAATACGTGCTCAAGAAGAGTAAGGTGACATGCCTAAACGACTAAATATCGGTGGCACTAATGTCCATGGTGATGAAATGTGTTGAGAGTTTGGTTGAATTGATATCGTGTTCATGTCCTTCAGGGTTGACACAAAATGCTGGAGTAACTGAGCGGGACAAGCAGCATCTCTGGAGAGAAGGAATGGGTGACGTTTCGGGTTGAGACCCTTCTTCACATCTGAAGAAGGGTCTTGACCCGAAACGTCACCCATTCCTTCTCCTCAGAGATGCTGCCTGTCCCACTCAGTTACTCCAGCATTTTGTGTCTACCTTCGATTTAAACTAGCATCTGCAGTTCTTTTCTTCACTTCATGTCCTTTAGTTCTGAATAGAGATCCTGACCTGAAATGTCGTCTGACAATTATCTCACAGATGCTGTCCGACCCTCTAAGTTTCTCTAGCATCTTGTATTTTGCAGTGTTCTTTTTCGTTATATTATATGGGTAGCCTGGTTTTAAATCTATTCACTATCCTGAAGTATCAGACTGGGTTATATATTTGAATGGTTCTCTGTGACATTGAAACTGTATATAGAGCACTAACCAGTAAACCAACATACCAAATATAAATAAGCCAACTAGAGAGAAAGGTCAACAATGTAAGAGAAAAATGCAGTGAAAATTGGTTACCTATCTGCACGGCAAACCCACATTTCATATGGAAATTTATTGCATGTTATAAAACGGTGGAGATAGTTTGTTGATATAATTTTCATTTGTTCTTTAGCATGAACATTTGGTGTGCCTTTGATTCCCCACCAACATTTAAACTCTTTGGAATAGAACTGGATTTGACTGTTCAACTTGTTTTAATTACTGGATCTAGATTTTCCATGCTTGTTGGAAACTCCTCTGCAAAATGTCTTTTTCAGTCACTGCATGTTCACTGATTTTATTTGCCTCCAAATACTTTGTGTATGCAACATTAAACTGCATGGCCAGCAACATGTTGTTGAATTCAGAGCCTTCTGTATCATGAAATACGTAAAACCCCTTTCCTTTTTGATTGTCAGAGGATCAGTATGACTATTATGGGGTTTATGGGTTCTGTTTTGCTACCATCACAGGCAAGATATGTAGTGAATGTAACGTGCTTGCAAAAAACAGATGAATTTGGATTTAAGTTCCCAAAATTGTCTATCTCCAGGACTTTGCTAATTTCACTATACTTCTGGATATGATTTGCTGACTTTATCATCATTGTATGACATGATAAAAAGACAGACATACAAAAGGTTAAGATTATGTGGAGTGGGTGGTGAGATGTGCGTTTAGAAGGGGTGAGGCTGGAGTGTGTGAGAAAAGAGGAGAAGTCAAGGTGGTTTATATTATAGACACAAAATCCTGGAGTAACTCAAGGGCTCAGGCAGCATCTCTGGAGAAAATGAATAGATGACATTTCGGGTCGAGGCCCTTCTTCAGATGGATGTTATGTTTGATATTATTGTCGATGACTGGAAATGAAAAAGTCAGGAGAGAGCGAAAGGCCCAAAGAAGGTGTCCAAGAGGAATAGGATCGCTGGAAATGTGAGAAAGTGTCACGTGAGGAGAGAGAAGGGGGTGGTGGGGGGGGGGGGGGGGGGTGGTGGGAATGAGGATTTGTTGACAAGATATGGTCATGGAAATAAAGGTGATGGAGCTCAACTTTATGAAAGACGGAACGAGTTTAGGTACAATGATGAGGTCGCTGCTGATGACAGGCCGCTCAACATGAGAGAGGTTGAGATCATTAGGGTTTGGAATACACCAGAAAAATGTTAGATGGTGATTAGGAGCCTGGTTCTTTATCAACAAACCCTAAGTTCTGAAAGCTAATATAATAACACATTTATGTGAAATGCAACTAATCACAATTTAATGAAGATGTTGGGAGTTTAACGTGAACTAAACATGCCGTTGTTAAAAATAACTGATAAATTAACTTCACATGAATATTTTAACATGTCGGTTACTTATTTGCAACCTATATTTCAGACATTTTGTGAAATGGGATACAGATCATTTGTATTAATTTTATGAACAGGCTTACTGTAATTAAATATAAAAACAGCAGATTCTCCCCCTTAACTTACTTTTCAATAAATTCATGTTTTTTCTTTCACTTCATAACAAATGAGATGGGAACTGTTATACCTGGGAAATAATGAGCAGTAACTTCATTGTTAGAGCAAAGAGGACATTTGGCTGTTGCAAATAAGTCCAGTATAAAAAGTGTAAGACATCTTTCTTTTTCTAATCACATTTGGGGGTTAAATTTGCTAGTTCCCAGAAAAGAATGTAAGGGTAGCACACTTATCATTGTTAATTCAATGCTGGCAGCACACCACCTATTGTATTGCCTGATCATTTAAAGAATTGCAATACACAACCAACATAACTTGACTATTGTGTAGGAAGGAACTGCAGACAAAATGTCATAGAGTCATAGAGTGACAGAGGGGGGAAACAGGCCCTTCGACCCAACTTGCCCACACTGGCTAACATGTCCCAGCTACACTAGTCCGACATGCCATCGTTTGGTCCATATCCCTCCAAACTTGTCCTATCCATGTACCTGTCTAACTGTTTCTTAAACGTTGGGATAGTCCCAGCCTCAACTACCTCCTCTGGCAGCTTGTTCCATACACTCACCACTCATTGTGTGAAAAAGTTACCCCTCAGATTCCTATTAAATCTTTTCCCCTTCACCTTAAACCTATGTCCTCTGGTCCTTGATTCACCTACTCTGGGCAAGAGACCCTTTGCATCTACCCGATCTATTCCTCCCATGATTTTATACACCTCTATAAGATCACCGCTTATCCTCTTGCGCACCAGGGAATGGAGTCCCAGCCTACTCAACCTCTCCCTAAATGGGAATAGTATTGAAAGACTGGAGCGACTAGGTTTGTATACACTGGAATTTAGAAGGATGAGAGGGGATCTTATCGAAACGTATAAGATTATTAAGGGGTTGGACATGTTAGAGGCAGGAAACATGTTCCCAATGTTGGGGGAGTCCAGAACCAGGGGCCACAGTTTAAGAATAAGGGGTAGGCCATTTAGAACAGAGATGAGGAAAAACTTTTTTAGTCAGAGAGTTGTGAATCTGTGGAATTCTCTGCCTCAGAATGCAGTGGAGGCCAATTCTCTGAATACATTCATGAGAGAGTTAGATAGAGCTCTTAAGGATAGCTGAGTCAGGGGGTATGGGGAGAAAGCAGGACCGGGGTACTGATTGAGAATGATCAGCCATGATCACATTGAATGGCGGTGCTGGCTCAAAGGGCCGAATGGCCTACTCCTGCACCTATTGTCTATTGTCTATTGTCTATTGTATTCAAGAATGCGAGATTATTTGCTCCACCACAAAAGGTTTGTTTCGTTGCAGTCTATACATAGAGTCATAACAAAGTCCAGAGTTACTAGATTGCAGCACGGGATTGTGGGGCAGCACAGTGGCACAGCGGTAAAGTTACTGCCTTACAGTGCCAGAGACCCGGGTTTGATCCTGACTCTGGGTGCTGCCTGTACGGAGTTTGTACATTCTCCCTTTGACCAGCGTGGGTTTTTGTCCGAGATCTTCGGTTTCCTCCCACACTCCAAAGACATCCAGGTTTGTACGCTACTAAGCTTAGTATGAATGTAAATTGCCCCTAGTGTGTGTAGGATAGTGTTAATGTGCGGGGATTGCTGGTCGGTGCGGACGCGGTGGTCCGAAGGGCCTGTTTCCGTGCTGCATCTCGAAACTAAACTAAACTAAAATTACATCTGAAACAATACAACCAACTGATATCCCTGGAACGGCTATGCTCATCACAGTCTTGGCAGTTTAGAACAGACAAGGACAGGTTGAACAGATAGTTAGAAAATAAAGATCTCCTTTGACAGGTTGTGGATCCAAGGATAAGACAAGCAACGAGCAATTCTTGTGGTAACTTGTAATGACAACAGAAAAAAGGATTTTGCAGTTAGGTAGGTCATTCAGACATTGAGGAACGGGGGATTGTAATGTATGTCATAGTCAGCAGCAGACAAAATCTTGAATAAAGGCACTTATTACAACCAGAGCATTGACATGTGAATTGTGCCAGAGGCTGTTTGATAATGAATCAGGACATTCACTTGATACCATTGACAAAAAGCACAGTCGGACTGAAAAGTTATTCTTGTGAGATTTTACAGACATTAAGAACAGAGTGCACTCAGAAATACAGTAGCCAATGAATATAGCTGTTTATCATCTTATCAAACTACAAAAAGAGGACAACTTTCGTGGGGAATGACATACTGAAAGCACTCAAAGCTGTTGAGAATTACTTCAATAGTTATGGTTTGAAGTCTTAACTTGACATATTGGTGGGGAAAATATGATGATTTGTTGAGAGACACCTACACCAGCATAAGCAGGTACCATGCATACATTTCAATCACATTAAATGCAAAGCTGGTCCATAGTGAGGCCTGTCCAGTCCCTACATGCTCTCAAAAGTCAAGTTAAGATGTTTTTTGTTAGATTGGAACAAAATGGTGTATCTGTGAAAACAAATCAGAGGGAAAGGGTTATGGTAATTGTTTCCATGTGGAGACTTCAAAAACTACACAACATAAAACCAACTTCTGCTGCCCACTTTCACAAAGTGCAAAAGATCAAAGATATTGACAAAATAGGAACACTTCGAATGCTATGCATAATTGAACGCCGACAAAGGTAATCAATAGTACTTGAACCATTAACCCGATGAAAGGGCTCCATATGTACACAGTTTATCTTATGGAGCCATGATAAATAAATTCTTTACGTTTTCATGTAAATTTTGTTCTATCTGAGGGTATAGCGACAATAAGTGGTTGAAACACTTGCAGTTTAAGGTGATAAAGTGTATGGAGCACAATTGTGACTTCAAAGGTTCGATCTACTAGGAGAAAAAATACAGGATTTAAGCTTAAAGCATCTGAAGTAAAACAACAGTCAATAAAAATCAAAAGTTGTTTGCGTCTCCTTTCCAACAAAACAAGCTTTCATTTTATTCTGGGTTCACATAGTTTAAAGGGCAGGTCATGTTATCTGAATGAAGGTAGAAAATGATATGGAAAATGGCCATTATTGTTTAAGTTCAAAGTCTTCAATGCTTATTCTTCTTAAAGGTTTCTACTGAGTGATTAAACAAGGCTTTTTGGTTTGCTGAATAAGGTATATTTCCTGCATTATTTAATCACAAGTGGATGGCATTTTACCAGAGTGCATGGAATCTATCCACAAAGCAAGACAAAATTAAAAATGGGCAAATTGAACTTTCTGTTGTGTATGTATAATATTGCAACTGCTTCTTATTTGGTTTTGTTAGATCATTGCTATTGTTACAAAATGCCAAGTAATCAAGAGTTGTTTGCGTCTCCTTTCCAACAAAACAAGCTTTCATTTTATTCTGGGTTCACATAGTTTAAAGGGCAGGTCATGTTATCTGAATGAAGGTAGAAAATGATATGGAAAATGGCCATTATTGTTTAAGTTCAAAGTCTTCAATGCTTATTCTTCTTAAAGGTTTCTACTGAGTGATTAAACAAGGCTTTTTGGTTTGCTGAATAAGGTATATTTCCTGCATTATTTAATCACAAGTGGATGGCATTTTACCAGAGTGCATGGAATCTATCCACAAAGCAAGACAAAATTAAAAATGGGCAAATTGAACTTTCTGTTGTGTATGTATAATATTGCAACTGCTTCTTATTTGGTTTTGTTAGATCATTGCTATTGTTACAAAATGCCAAGTAATCAAGAGCATGTGCAGTGTTATATAATTAACCTTTCTACATAAAACAGTTGAATATATTTGGATCTGGTGTGGTTATAGACATCAAGTCCTCATGATGAATGCTGTCAGCAAGGTCACAAGTAAAATAAGGTGACAAATTAAGCAGCACATACAATATATTTGAGTTGGAAATAAAAGACGGTCAATTATTTTATCTTTTATTTCTTGCTTAAATAGTTTGTGAGTACCACTTTCTTTGCTGTATATTACAACCTTAATAACCCCCCAGTGAGAATCATCTTTAGTTCAGGGGATGGTATGTTATGGGACTTATCAATCATAATTGAGTCAAAGCATACCAATAAGTGTAGCTGCATTAAAACAAAACTTTTCCTTTCGTGAAAATGATAGACTCTGTAATTAAAGTAATAATGCGACATATTAAGGTACATAATTTATTTTTAAAGAAAGACTGAAAAGAATAATAATGAGGGCTCAGATCATCTGATTTTTTTTCTTTAAAATAGTGGATTGCATTAAATTACAGAGAAGATTCATCACTCAATCAAGAACGTGACACTTGGTGGCATTTGTTGCACTTTAAACAAATATGATAGATACATTTAAAGGCAACCTCGATAAATATGTAGTGCAGGTACATAGTTCGTTGGAATTGGAAGTGGAAGTGGAAGTAGAAGTGGGAGTGGAAGTGGGAGTCATGCTGCTAGGGCAATGTGAACAATTGTGGAAAGAGGGCTGTGTGGAGCAGAAGCAATAGATTACATCAGTCAGACAAACACCCATCTAATATATATTACAAATTCCGTGGACAAGAAGCTTGTTCGGACAACTCCAAAAATCTAGCACAGCGTGTTTGATAATTGTGTTAATCTAGTGCACAGCAGCTTTATATACATTACTTGAATTTGTTCTCCTTTGTACATTTTCATTATTTCTAATACATTACTTCCCGCTGTAATACTCTGCGCAATAATGTCAAAAATATTTCAACCTCACTGGTCTGAAAATTACAGTACTTACTCATTCCTAAAACAACCAACGTTTGCCCAACCTGTTTCCAATGGACTTGTGATTACTTTTTAAAGGACTAATGTTTACATTTATCCTCGGTGAAATCCATGACCAACGATGACCCCAAATAAAAGCTCACAAGTGGCTAGACTGAAGAAAGATATTGGTCACTCACACTTTCTTGGACACAAGATCCTACATACTGCTACCGCTGATTTCTGCCAGATCCCAGGTTTTCTCTGCTAACACTTCCATGGCAGCGATCATTCAGATCTCAAACATAAAGAAAGAGACTTCATCTTCGTTTCCTTCAGCTTACAGAAGCAACACACAGCTAGTTGCTTAGATTCCAGACTACGATCCAGGCTAAGCTCACACCATATTTTAACATAAGGCCAAAGCTAATTTCACACAGCATCAAACTATAGACAAAAACATAAAAAATATAAATATTCAGTTATAAATAAAACTGTGTACATGGACATAGATATGAAATACAAATGAGATATAAAATTAGAATCATTTTGCCCAAATGTTCAGATGCATTCCACTGTTCTTTTATGGATTCTCTAATTGTGACTTATTCAACTACATTAACATGGAACATCAAATGATCAGAATTGATTGTTGCAAATTAAATAAACTGAAAGCAAGCTACAAACAAGGTACAAGATGCAATCTCTTGACATGGTTGCAGCTCACAATCTCAAGGTAGTACATTCTTTAAAAGACATGCACCATATCTGCACAAATTTAAAAAAAATCTGCTTTATTGAATGAAATGTGATCAAAAATCTGTTTTTCCCAAATAACTTAATTTCTGCATCAAATATGCATAAATGGCATCACATAATGGTGCAGTGTTCCTTTCAAGCTTTGCTGGGGAAATTAGTGCACATTGTTCCTGAAGTGCTTATTATTGACACACACACATCATTCCACAACTGTTATGTTCCTCTCCCATTTCCACCTCCTCCATCCATTCATCGCCCACGTCCCGTTACTCTGGGTCTTCCATTTTCCGTTCCCCACCCCTCTGTTCCACTTTACCCACCATTCCTCCCTCTGGTTCTATATTTCACTCCCCACTTTCCTTTCATCAAATTCCTTATTTTCACCCTTACGTTTTGTCCACCTATCACTTCCAGCAGTAGTTACTATCTCCACCCTTCTCTCCCCACTTGACTCATTTAACAATCTACCCCTTACCTGGTCCCACCTGTCCCTTGCCAACTTTTGCCTCACCCCTTCCCCTCACCTCTTTCTACCAGCTATCTCCACTTTACCCCATCACCGAAGAAGGGTCTTGATCTGACAAGTTGTCCATCCATTTCCATCCATCAATACTCCCTAACCCTTAGTGTTCATCCAGCAGTTTGTTTTTACTCAAGTTTCCAGCTTCTGCAGTCTCATCTGTCTACAGAATCTTAATTAGTCTAGCATATATCAGATCCCCAGCAAAGCTTTACAAAGCTACATTAAAGCTAATGGTACCAATGTAGCTGGAATCTGTCAAAAGATACTTAGGGAACTTATGTCAGGAGGAAGGCACATTGAGTTCAAGTGGTAAATCACTACACAAATCTATATATTAAAACTCTCGTTTGTTTGTTTGTTCCTGAACTACAGCCAAAATGGTACACGATAGTGTGACAATTTTAGGCCCACCTTACTCACCGTCATCCCTTTGGTGCTAATGGAAGGACCCTTCTTCCGACTGATTGCAGGGGGGGGGGGGGGGGGGGGGGGGGGGGGGGAGAAAGCTGGGAAAGATAGGTGGGGGTGGGACAAGGCCTGACAAGTGAGAGGTGGATACAGGTGAGAGGGACATAAATGCTGGAGTAACTCAGCGGGTCAGGCAGACTAGTCTGAAGAAGGGTCTCGATCCGTTCTTTCTCTCCAGAGATGCTGCCTGTACCGCTGAGGTACACCAGCAATTTGTGCCTATCTTTGGTTTAAACCAGCATTGTTGGCAAATGTATCCCAACATTTAAGAAACAGTTAGACAGGTACAAGGATAGGACAGGTTTGGAGGAATATGAACCAAATGCGAGCAGGTGGAACTAATGTAGCTGGGCCATGTTGGCCGGTGTGGGCAAGTTGGGTCAAAGGGCCTGTTTCCACACTGTATCACTATGTCTCTATGAAATTCATTTGGGAAGCTACAATAAATCATAAGATATTGAGGGCATAGAACAACGGTGAGAGTTTGAAGTATGTGTCCACACATCCTTGTTGAAGAGGAACAAGTCAATAAGATGGGTGAGAAGCCATACAGAATCCTTTCTGTTATTATAAGAGCAGAGAAGCTGAGCTAGAATTAACATACAATGCCACAGTTTCAATTCTCATTACCACAATTTGTGCAAGATGCAATTGTACTGAAGAGGATGCAGGGGAGATCTGTGAAGTTATTATTAAAACAATAAAATAGTACCAAACAGAAAAAATTGGATAGAGCCAGATTAGCACTGTTGCCTCAGATACACACATTTGTTTGCATGGTCTCGCAGTGAGTAGGTGCATTGGTTTCCTTCATTAGTTATTGTATATCATTCCTTAGTGAAGATAAATGATGAAAGAACCCAAAAGCACTCATGCATGTGTAAGAAGAGAAAAAAATAGTTGCAGAGTTGCAAGGAAATATGGAGAGGAAGTAAGATAAATGGGACTGCACTCATGGCAGCTGGTATGGATCTGATAGATTGAATGGCTTCCATTTGTGTTCTAATCAGTAAGTAGTTAAGAGTTATTTTCCTTGGTCAGACTTAATAGATGTTTATAAGATTCGTAGAGGCTCAAGAGTATAAATAGAACTATTTTTCCACCAAAAGAGGGGTTAAAAACCAAGGGACATGGATTTAAACTAATTGGCAGAAGAATATAAGCAGAAATTTTAAAAGGTATTTATTATCCAGAAAGAAGGTTCAAAAGTGTTAGAAAGAGAAACCCTCAGAATCTTTAGCAGGGTTGGATGTGTGCGTGGAATGTATGATTTACAGGGCTACAAACCTACTTCTGAAAGGTAGAATCTTTTGAGTGGGGCAGACATGATAAACTGAATAGGTATCCTACATCATTAATTTTCTGTAATCCTATATTGCTTTCAGAAATTGGTTCACAGTTAAAAATATTAAATACTACTCTATATAAATGGGAATCCTGATTGATTATCTATTCGATCCAGCTTTTTCATTACTTTCACAGATTATTTATTAAACCAAGGATTTCTGTTTTGTCAACACTGCTGTGCAAGAATAGATTGAAATTAGGAAGACCGTACACTTCTATTGACTGGTAATTGAATGGAAACTGCTTGAATGGAAACTGCTTGAATTGTTTACTGTATGTCGTGTTGTTACTTGCGAGCAAAGCACCAAGGCAAATTCTTGGTATGTATACGTACTTGGCATATAACATTTATTCAATTCAATTCAATTCAAGTATTCACAATCAGTATGTAAGAATGCAAGCCTTGCTTCAGAGCTGTGATAGAGAAGATTTTCTATGCATGTTCTTGAATTAGCTATGCCCTGGTGAACTTTTCTGTATTAGTCTAATGCAGGAGTCAAGAGTGTTTTATTGTCATATATCATGAAATGGAACAATGAAATACTTACTTGCATAATGTCGCAGCGGTAGAGTTGTTGCCTTACAGCGCCATAGACCTGGGTTCGATCATGACAACCTGTGCTGTCTGTACAGAGTTTGTACATTCTTCCTGTGACTGCGTGCGTTATCTCCAGTTTCCTCCCACGTCCCAAAGACGTACTGGTTTGTAGGTTAATTGGCTTCTTAAAATTGTAATTGGTCCCTCGTTTGTCGGTTAGTGCTAGACTACGGGTGATCGCTGGCGGCGTGGACACGGTGGGCAGAAGGGCCTGTTTTCAAGCTGTAAGTCTAATCAGTAATACAGTGAAGTTGGCATCTTTGTTGGATTTTGAAATTGGGTAGCGCAGGACTGATAATTTTCTGTAGTATGTGTTCCAATTTGATTTCAATTTTGTTTGTGAATTGCAAGAGCTCATTGTGTAACACAACTCATGGCATCAAATTAAGGTGTTAGATATCCATTGCTTATGTATGCTGAATGTGCATTGAAGGCAGTGGGTGAAATTAATCTACATGCATTGGTGATATGGTGCCATTCTTGCAAATTGGGTGAAAATGATCAAACAAATGGCATTATTAAGAAAGCATGGGAAACTGACACTTGGCTGCAGGAAAATCTAATATCTTTCAACTCCTCACCCAGAGGGTGGCACAGCGATAGAGCGGCTGCCTCACAGCGTCGGAGACCTGGGTTGTGATCTTTATTTCGGGTTCTGACTGTGTGGAGTTTGCACGTTCTCTCTGTGATCGTGTGGGTTTTCTCCAGGTGCTCTGGTTTCCACCCACATCATAAAGACTTGCGGGTTTGTAGGTTAATTGGCTTCTGTAAATTGTCCCTGGTGTGTAGGATAGAAGTAATGTACAGATGATCATTGGACAGTGCAGACTCACTGGACCAAAGGGCCTGTTTCCACGCTATATTTCTAAACTAAACTAAACTAAATCACCCTCCTGTGCTATTTAAAGGTATTCTGAATTCAGACTCTTGGGCCTGAAGATAGTGAATGATTTGGAGTTGAGTTTATTGTTGAGATGTAGAAAAGACCTTTTGGTCTGACGTTGACACAGTGGCTGAATGTCCTCCATCTGGGACATGAACTGCATTTCTATGATAATGTTCCTTAAATCCTTTGGGAAAAGCTATGGATACATAGATACCCAGATAGATACATAGACAATAGGTGCAGGAGAAGGCCATTGGCGTCTTCGAGCCAGCTCCGCCATTCAATGAGATCATGGCTGATCATCCACAATAATGGCTGATCATCCATTGCCTAATGATTCTTTGTAGACCACGTTGTAGTTATGAAAGATAATAGCTCTTTCCTTTACAGTATTTCTAATCTGCTGCTGGGAACATTGGTAATGACACCTGATATACCATCACATTAGTGATATATCAGAGTTTCTATACTCAAGGAGGGATGAATTCTTAGATAGGGGGCAGAACGTGTAAAAGTGTTTGCCAGCATTGTGGGTTACTCCAATTGTGCAGGATATGATTGAGTACATCCACATTGCCTTAGGAGGTCCGTCACCAAAGGTGAAGCTGACGTTGAAGAGCAGGGGTCTCCAAACTTTTCAGCACGAGGGCCACATTATACATTTGGCACATTTTTGCGGGCCATAGGAAAAAAATAAAGAAATGTCAGTTTTATAAATGTAATGAGGTTTATATAACAGCAAGTAAATAATATTTTCAATTTTTAAAAAGAGCTTGAAATATTGGAATATATTTATACCGTAGGTATACAATTATTTGTAAAACAAAAAAAATACAGTGACCACCAGTGGGCATGCAGACAGTATAGAAATATCATATGATATAATGGTGGAGTGACCACATGTGTGTCACCATTGCAGTGACTCAAGGGTGGGCACTCCGCTAAGAAATCATTAACATTTAAAATTATTATTAAGTCGGCAGCTGCATACAAGCCCTCAACCTGACTTGTAAGTTCGGAAACTGCCGCCGAGGTCGGCCCTGAAGGCCGGAGAACCGAGGAGGAGGAGGGAGCCGCTGGCGATGATGGACACGATGAGCAGACGAGTAGGAGAAGGGTAATGCCTCCAGCGTCTGCAAGGTCGGCTGCAGAAGGCGTTTCCCCCGGGACACAGAGGCGGTCGGTCGGGCAAGGAGAGGGGCATCGATCGACAGGCCGAGCCAGTTGAGGGCAACGGAGGAGGCCCTGCAGCAGCCTGGGGCTCGCCTGGATCGGGAGCCGCTCCAGTACATCCAGCACGCAGACCCGTGTTTGGACTTCTTGTAAACGACACCAAAATATGGGGGTAACTTGTGCATGTGTGATCTGCACTAAAAAAATCCATTGTGCTGTGTTCGCACGTCACAATAAATAAACCACCATTCATATAGGCCGCTAAAAAAAAAGTTCCCATTGTACCACAGAAGCCGCAGCACGGAATGTGCGGGCCAGATAAAATCTCGTGGCGGGCTGGCTGTAGCCCGCGGGCCACAGTTTGGAGACTGCTGTTGTAGAGCATTGGTGTATCAAAGCATCGGCCCATTGTCTCCACTGCTGTGGTGGTGCCAACTGTACATCCTAGGAGGGATAGAGAGTTTCCCAGATCCTTTTCAACCTGCAGGTCATGAAGATGCCGCTCCTACCAATAGCTGCAGTGCAGAAAGCAAAGGATCAAGGGAAGAGGCGATGTTTGGAGGCATTTATTTTGGCTGTGGTTTTAATGAGGAGCAGCTTTAGCTGAAATGTCAACACTTAAGGAATAATCCAGTCTGTGTCCAGCAACAGCTGAACTATATTTATACATGGGGTGATAACAGTGGCAAAGTGAATCTGGCCACTTCATTCACATTCAGTCCAACTGTGATTCTTACGATTTTGTAACAATGGAACAATTAATCAAATCTGAAATTGTTAGAAGTCAGCGGTTAACATGCTTACTTGGACAATTTGAGTACCAATAAAGATCCAGATGAACTAATCCTTTGTTTGGAGTCTTGTCATGTCAGTTGATACCCTATAGAGGTAATAGGGTCAACAAGAGTCCAACATAGGTTGTGAATTTTCTGCTGAGGGTGTTTGTCCATATTGTGGGTTTCTCCAGTAGTACAGCATACAATTGAGTTTCTACACCTACCTGAATATGTGAGGCTTCAGTAAATTTCAAGAAGTGCAGCATTATTCAGGGCAGAGGAGTCCACTTGATTGACATCCATCTTCAGAACCATTCATTCTTGCAAACATCACCACACTGCAGTTTTAGTCATAGCTGCAATTCACCGCGATTTCTTCAGCAGCACTTCTCAAATCTGCAAAAACAATCATGTAGAATGCAGCCGTATGGGAATACTTTCACCTGCAAGTTTCACCTCCAATTCACACACCATACTGACTTGAGATATAGCTCTATAAGAAAATAACTGCAGATGCTGGTACAAATCGAAGGTATTTGTTCACAAAATGCTGGAGTAACTCAGCAGGTCAGGCAGCATCTCAGGAGAGAAGGAATGGGTGACGTTTTGGGTCGAGACCCTTCTTTAGAAGAAGGGTCTCATTCCTTCTCTCCTGAGATGCTGCCTGACCTGCTGAGTTACTCCAGCATTTTGTGAATGAGATATTGCTCTGCTCCTCTGTTTATCTCAGGGTCAAAATCAGCCAACTCCGAACAAGACCAGAATTCAGAGCGCCACTGCAAGCAGGGGGTTAAGAAGGCAACCCTCCATCACCTTCCCCTGTGATGCCATCATTGCATTTTTATGACTAACGTATAAAGATTTTTTCATTCCAACACTGTTTCCATCTTGCTTAGTGAGGGTTGTTCATCATGTGAATATCTGCTTGACCCAATTATTTTTCCTAACTATGTCTAGTCATCCTATATATAAGATGAAAATATATGCAGAATTAGATTGAGTGTAATGAAAAGGTTAAAATGACATGCCATTGAGGCACTCAAAATAAACAAATGCAATGATTTTTTTCAAAAACACATCACTATCAGGGATTTATATAATACTCCATTAAATTACATGAGGATCTGTGATAGGAAATTCAGTGTGCTCTTGGGTTTAATACATAAGATTCATTATTCATTAAGGGAAAAAGATGGGACATACTCTCCTTTTCATGGTTTAAAACCAATTAAAACATTTATCCTATTATGTAGAAAATCCAGGCATTTATAAAATTTCAGAGTAATGAGCATGCATACATTGCTTTAAATTTATTTTTCCCCGAAAAAAAGTTATGCATAGTGACAGTAATCTCATAGACTAAACTTTTTGTTTGGAAGCAATTTTAGGATATATTGCAAGGGATACTTAATTCAAGTATAGGGATATAATAGTATTATTGTGAAACCTTAGGATTATTGAAAAGATGTAGAGAAAATTGGATATATTGAATCTTAGCCTCAAGGTTAGGATTTCTAAAACTAGTTGGAAGGCATTTAATACCTGGTTTACTTCTATGAGATTTTTGGGGTAATCAACCAGAATTCTGCCTGGACGTTATGCAAAGTTCTGTTGTCGTGTAAGGAAGTCAGAGAAAGTGCTGAAACAAATGCTAAATGAAGTGCTATGAAGTCTTCTACGAAGTGCTGAAACAAATGTTAAAGTTCGGTAAGACACGATTGTACCAGGAGGCTGTCAAAACTGATGAGTATCTTGAATGCTTCTGATTATTCCTGTCATGTTGGTAACATACAAAAGTATTGAAAATCATTAATAAATGTAATCAATTAAAAAATAAACAATTTTAAGAGATACCAAGAAAAGACTACTTTGAAACAATTAGGAATATTCAAGTAAATCTGATTACTTCAATTAAATGTACGATATCTAATACTTCGTCTTGCAACAGCAATTCACCATTGCAATGAATGGGCTTACTGTGCCTGCATAAGTACAGTATATTGGGCTGATTCCTCAGAATAGCAGAATATAGAAACAAAAGAATTGCTGATGCTGGTGAATAAACAAAGGCACACAAAGTGCGAGAGTAACTCAGCAGGTTAGGCAGCATCTCTGAAGAACACGGACAGGTGATGTTTTGGGTCTTCATACTGAACTTTCCAGCGCTATGTGTCCTGTCCAGTATAGTAACTGGGAAATTATAGTGAGACATCACAAGAAGTCCAAATTCAGATCACTGTCGCCAAAAACCTAATGGAGAGCAGCTAGCAAATTTGGGAGTGGATATGTCATGCTGAAGTCCTAAATTTACTTACACTTTCTGGTGGAAATGTCACCATTTCAGTGAGGAATGCCTGAATTCCTCAGCAACCTCTGCGGTCACGGTGGCGCAGCGGTAGAGTTGCTGCCTTACAGCAAGTGCAGCGCCGGAGACCCGGGTTCGATCCACTGCTGTTTGTATGGCGTTTGTACGTTCTCCCTGTGACCTGCCTGGGTTTTCTCCGAGATCTTCGGTTTCCTTCCTCACTCCAAAGATGTACGAGTTTGTAGGTTAATTGGCTTGGTAAATGTAAAAATTGTTCCTAGTGGGTGTGCGATATTGTTAATGCGTGGGGATCGCTGGTCGGCGCAGACCCGGTGGGCTGAAGAGCCTGTTTCTGGCTGCATCTCTAAACTAAACTAAAACTAAACTCTGGATGATGTACTTCAAGAGACGCAGTAAATGTAGCTTTAGTGGTGGAGGTTGGAAGTAATGCACCAAAGTCTAATAACAGATTCAGGAAGGAAAAATGCCATAAGGAATTTAGGCAGTTATTCAGTTAATTGTCGTGAATTGTTAAATCATGGAGAGGCACATTAATAACATAATCGTTTGAAAATTGAGGGAGATGTACAAGTAATCACAGCACACACTCTAATTTAGTGCTGGTGAACAAAACAGCCAAAACAGTATCACATAATCAATTCAATTGGCTAATATCCCTCATTATGCCTTACTGGCAAATACATGAGATTTATGTATCTGTTAAGGAATCCACAAAATATCACAGAATAGAAGCAGCATTTTGAACACAAGCTGCAAACTTTGATTTTAAATGTAATATTATTGAAGAAGCTTTTAGATAGGCATTTAGATATGCAGGGAATGGTGGGATATGGATCACTTGCAGGCAGAGGTGAATAACTTGGCATTAAGTTCAGCACAGACCTTGCTGGCCTGTTCTGGACTGCATTATTCTACTGTACTATTTTATTCAACTCTACAATCTCCAAATAAGCTCTGAACTGCACAGACTTTGGGGCGTTGGTTTTATTTTTTTGCGCTATTTTTGTGTGTGAAGACTGAACATTTTTTCTCCCTATTATATGGTTTGCAGAGTGCAATGTTTATTTGCTCTGTTGTGATGCTGCAAGTAAGAGTTTTATTGTTCTGTCTGGGACATATGACGATAAAACACTCTTGACTCTTGATTTTTGTTATCCAGATATTTTGACTCAATTCAAATGATAGAACAGTCAGATCTGAATCAAAAGATGATTGTTTTGATGTCTAAATGTTATTTGAGATGTAATGCTAGGAGATGTTTGAGCACAATACTTAAGGAGTGCTAGGCTGTCAGAGAAGCAGTGCTTCAGCTGAGTCAAATAATCATTCCAATCTTTGTATTCAAGTTAAAATGCCCATAGTCTCTTTGAAAAGCAGATATTATTCTCCTTATGTCCTGAAGAAGATTCATCACTCAAACATGATCACAATAAGAACCAAATGAACTGATTATTCTTGTCATTTTTGTTGCAGAGTATTGCAGGCACAGAATAGACGTCCTATTTGGCAACACAATCTTTATCAAGTAACTTGTTATGTGAGCACTTTGACATCTTTCAGCAGCACAATGCAACGTTAAAAATAGACTTTTCTCTTCTGTGTCTAGCCTAAAGTCTGGAATTGCAATTACCAGTTTGTTAAATTGGCATTTTGTAATGAAAAGACTTTAGATGTGAATGGATAGGCACTCAATGGTCGTTGGTTATCAGATTATAGACCAAACCAAAATCAAAAGTTCAGAGGGTAATTTTGGAAATAATCTTGCACACCCTGTGTTTCAATTGGGTTCAATTGCTGTAGATTGTTTGCAGGCAATTAAAGATTAATTGTTGTTGTCTTAACATTAGTGCTGTTAGCACTAAGCAGTGAGAGTTGTAGCAGACATAGGAGAGGGATTCTCAATCCTAAAGTAAATGTTGTTATCTGCTGGGAAGTCACAGATTCCCAAAGCAATAGTTGTGTCATTTGTTTGCTGAATACAGTTGAGATCAGTACCAAAGATTGATATAAAATGGTGAGATTCATTTAAGATGGTGCCTACTGGATACTGAACAATTTAAGGGGATAGGAAACAAAATACAAGCAAGATACTTTTGGCTCTCGGATTATTTACTCTTTGTTTTGTTTTATTTGAGAGATGAGTGAAATATGATATAACAGTGTCCCTGCCTGCTTGTAGATAGGAATGTTTCCAGAATGTATACATTCTGACTGTTATGAATTGACATGCATAATTATCTATCCCTGTTTCCTCAAGGAGGGTTTTAGCTTTTTGAGATCTTAATGATCAGCCTCGATCTATTCTATATGCTCTACAGGGGGCGCTGCCATTAACAATCCACATCATCCTGGCTACTCTCTGATGTCCATCGGGAATAAGATGTAGGAGCCTGAAAACTGTGGCTACCAGATTCTAGAATAGCTTCTTTCTAATGATCATTGGGTTCATGGAAATTATATAACACTAACCTCAGAAATATGGACTTTGATTTGGTTGCACTCTGTTTTTTTTTGCATTATTATTGTGGTTATTAATTTATTGAATTTAAAAAATATATTATCTGTGTATTGCATATATGGGCTGCAAGTAAGAATTTAATTGTCGATTCATATGACAATTAAACACTCTTGACTTGATTCTTGATGCTTGAGGTACATTCCTGTCTGTTTCTATATTTTACCACTTATTTGTAAATTTATATATGAGTCATAAATGACCTATATGAAATCAAGCCAGCTGATAAATGCATCAGTTCAATGTTGATAATGCAATGATTGTGGAACCCACATGAGGAATGATAAAAGGAAATATTAAGTGAAACAATGACAAGAAAGAGATTTAAGTTGCAATGGATAAATGTATGTTAACAGACATCAGGATTAAAAAACAAAATCAACGAAGATAATGGATGATTGGGGATGGGTTAGCCTTCAGAGATGACCTTCAAACAGAACTCATCAGTCAGTCAGAGTTCGGATATTTTCCTGACAAGGACATCCACATTCATACATGCCAGCAAAAACTTTGTCCAGCCTCCCAAATGGAGTCTAATTATTTTTAAAAATGAGAAAGGTTGTGGAAAATTTAAAAAAAATGACTGTTCTATGAAAATACAGGCAACAAAGTCAAAGAATATAAAATCTCCAAGTATAAATATTACTTTAGTAACAATATTAAACATTATGTGTCATGATAAAATATTGATATTACAATAGCACAATGCATCTAACTTGCTGTAAAATTGGTTGGATGATGAGTGCATTTTAATATTTAAAAGAAAGGAAATCTTACTAGAATATTTGGTAACTTAAAAGATTGGCTTGACAGTAGTGGCAATTTTTGTATTATAACCGAGTATGGGTTATAATTCCTTAAAGCTTCAATAAAACAGAAACAATGTTGCTTTGAGAATGATGACGGAACCATCAGAAACTGGGCATTTATTTAGCCGAATCCCAAGTGCATTCGGGTATTTCCATTTCAGTTTTCAACTGCCAGCTGCAGTACTCTAAAATCAAAGCCTGAGGAAAATGTTAAAGGTATCATCATCACCTTGGAAGAAACAAACATCAAATTGAAATATGTATTTCAAATATCCATAAAAAGGTTCGTTCAGAAAAGGCATTTGTGGCAGGTTGATTATTTTCAAATTAACAGTGTTCTGTGGGATTGATGTGAAAATTAATGGGTAATATGGTCAAGGAAACAAAGCAGAAACCTAATTAAGCATGATATAAAACGTGGATTTATTTTAACTGCATTGAATAAAATACGGGAATAGATTGTATCAATTGAAGCTTGGCTGGGGGACTTTAAAATGCAAATGTGTTACAGTCCAGAAAATATGTTACACATGGGATGAAAATGTAAAATCATTAGCGAGTTGAAAAATAAAATCTGCTTCAATGTAGTTTCTTCAATGTCGGAATATCCTAAGAGAATCGTATTTACAAGGAGAGCTGAGAATTTTAATATTATTTAACTTTATGATATTGAACATCTTAATATGTTTCTAAAACATCATAAACTTCTCCATCTAACTAGATGTGAGATCTGAGACCTGCCAATATTCAGGTGTGACATGAAAATGCATCTATTTTCTCAAACTGCTGCCTTTTCCTACTCTTGCTATTTATGAGCTTTAAAAACAATCTGGCAGTCTCTAGGGCTGATGCAACTAATTTCTGCGCTTATAGTTAAAGTTTATCTTGCAGTGAATCTGATTCTTTGACAAATATCTCAGGGGAAGCATAGGAGGAAATCAAAGCAGCCTGCCATAGCAACACCAGGCACCAGGCAACTGGGAATTGTTAATTCCTCATCCTTCAATCAAAAAAAAGATTGGAGATCTTTTGGAAATCTGTTGCAGACATTGATGCCATTTTATTCTCAGCAGTTCTATTACGTAAAGCAGATATTAATTTGTTTCCATGTCATAATCATATTTTCTGTATTCATCTGAAACCATTCTTGCTTGTCCTGCATATTATTTTCTAATTGTGTTCATCTACATCAACTAACTCAGTGGAGAGAGTTGAAGTGTTTCTGTGTTCTTCTCACCTTTAAATCTTTGTCACAGTTTGAAGCTAATTCTTTAACATTTTATTGTAAGTTGGGACGAGGCAGTGTAACATCATGGTTCCCCTGTTTGCATTTATTTCTCACATACTTTGGTGCTGCAGATAAAATAGTGATCAACATGCTTATCCAGTCTATTCTAACTAGGGCCAGACAGACAAAATTCAGTAAAGAGCTAGAAAGACCGATTGCAATGTTTTGAATCATTCCCTTGAACCCATGCAAACATAATCAGGACAATTCATGGGTCGTTGCTACTATGGCATAGCTGCAGTTTGTGACTCTTTACTGGGTGATGTTTGGTGCATATTGAAGGATGTAGTTGGGCTGACATTCTGAGGGAGGGCATCATAAGAACTTAGGCAGGACGGCCATAAATCCCCTTGTACCTGCGAGGTCATTTGATCAGATCATGGCTGATCTGACCCTTGGCTTTAACACAATTTTCCTTTTTTTTAATCACAGTAACAATTGATTCCCTGAAGTCAATCTATCCTAGCTTTGCAGAAACGGTATCTACTGGATTCTCAGGTTAAAGGTTCATGACCCTCTGAGGGAAAGCATTTATCATCGTCATCTTTAGTGGCTGAGTCTTTATCCTCACCTTGCTTGATTGTCCTATATAATTTTGTACTTTAAATGAAGGAGCAAGAGAGGAAACAAAATGAACAATTTACCATTGCTGCTGTTTTGTTATTCATCTCTTGATCCTGTAGCTTCTTGTCAGAAAGTTTCCTTGCAAAGTAAATGTAATTAAGTCGCAGAGTAACGCAGCATTAAATAGTAAATGTCCAGATTTCGGAATTTTTCCTTGAAGCAGGTGAATATATTGCTGCAGCACTATGCTTTTCTGGGCAACGTTAACGGGCTGATGGAGAAACAGGATTTGCTTTGTGTCAATGGCAGAGCTATGTTTAATTTTGCATTCTGTCAGCTATTTCTGTTTGAAATTGGAAGGCATTGTAATCATATGGCACTAAAACCCTTCATTGTGATCAGCACTAAACTGTAATAAATGGTAAAAGGCAAGTTCAGGAAGACAGCAAATGATACATCTATATATTCCAAGATTGCACAAGCACATGGTTCAGAATTTTCTGTATGACCTGAAAACTTTCACAACTGGAATTCCATTAAATGGAGTGGTCTGATCAGTTAGCTGGACAAATAGCTGGCTGCTTCCAACTCTTGTGTTATCTATTTTATTAAAATGTTGGATAAATGATTACGACACCGTGAATGACTTGCTTTTACCTCCAGACATGATAGAGGCAATGTCATTGGCAAAGTATTTTCTGCAGCTCTGGCAAAGGTCTCTGACAAAGAGCAATCCAACCAAGATCTCAACGGTGGAACAAATGGAGGATGATGATGGCTGGTAGTATAAGAAAATAACTGCAGATGCTAGTACAAATCGATTTATTCACAAAATGCTGGAGTAACTCAGCAGGTCAAGTGACCTGCTGAGTTACTCCAGCATTTTGTGAATAATATGATGATGGCTGGCTTTAGTGGAACGTAACAACGGCTGGGAAGGCGAATGAAGGCTGCAGCAGAAAAGGGTTCCCGGTCGTCTTAGACTCTTTGTCAGAGACCTCCCCCTCAACCTTACCGCCAAGGGTGACCCTACCAGGAGCATCCATTTTACTTGTCACATCCTCAAAATATTCCAGAAGATTAGTCAAGCAGGATTTCCCCTTCATGAATCCATGCTGACTTGGACCAATCCTTTTACTGCTATTCAAATGCGCCATTACTACTTCTTTAATAATGCCACGGGATCCTGACCCAGATCTGTCAAGGATCGTGTGGTGGCTGTCGGTGCACCAGTCTCCCCACGTTAAACAAAGTCACGCACAGGCGTCCTCCATAAAGGGAATCCACCTTAAACCCTATGGAGAGGACCGTCATACTAGCTTCCAGTGACCGCTGATGATGATGGCTTCTCCAACTTCAAGTAACTCTTGCTTTCCCTCTCTCTCCATCCCCCCCCTTCCCAGTTCTCCGAACAGTCTTACTGTCTCCGACTACATTTTATCTCTGTTTGTTTGTTGTTTTATCTTCTCCCAGCTAACAATGATCTATTCTACATTTTCCTTGATCTCCATTCCCTTTATCCTGTTTTCACACCTAACTTCCTCTCCCCTGACATCAGTGTGGAGAAGGGTCTCGACCCGAAACGTCACCTATTCCTTTTCTCCAGAGATGTTTTCTGTCCCGCTGTGTTACTCCAACATTTTGTGTCTATCTTTGGTTTAAACCAGCATCTGCAGTTCCTTCATACCCTCTGATTCCCTTGATATATCGCTTTGGTCTGCCCGAAATGTGTTGGTCTCCCAGCATGTTGAGATGTCCTGTGGGAATGTTGCCGACTGGCCCATTCCAGATTGCTGGAGAATGTGCTGAGGGACTCGCTGTAGTTTGCGGCAGCTAACCTGAACGCTCTGTGGGAGAGGACCACACTACAACGTTCTTCTGCCCCTGGATATTGAGAGGCAGAGTCCAGTGAGAACACAAAATGCTGGAGTAACTCAGTGGGACAGGCATCATCTCTGGAGTGAAGGAATGGGTGACGTTTCAGGTTGAGACCCTCTTTCACACTGAGCAATAGAAAAAAGACGATATACAATAAGTGCAGGAGGAGGCCATTCGGCCCTTCACGCCATCACCGCAATTCACTGTGATCATGGCTGATCATCCACAATCAGTACCCCATTCCTGCCATCTCCCCATATCCCTTGACTCCACTATCTTTAAGAGCTCTATCTAACTCGCTCTTGAAAGCATCCAGAGAATTGACCTCCACTGCCTTCTGAGGCAGAGAATTCCACAGATTCACAACTCTCTGGGTGAAAAAGTTCTTCCTCATCTCCGTTCTAAATGGCCCCTTATTATGGACTCCCTCAACATGGGGGACATGTTTCCTGCCTCTGGCATATCCAATCCCTTAATAACCTTATATGTTTCAATAAGATCGCCTCTCATACTTCTAAATTCCAGTATATACAAGCCCAGTCCTCCATTCTTTCAACATGTGACAGCCCTGCCATCCCAGGAATTAACCTCGTGAACCTATGCTGCACTCCCTCAATAGCAAGAATGTCCTTCCTCAAATTTGGTGACCAAATCTGCACACAATACTCCAGGTGTGGTCTCACTAGGGCCCTGTACAACTGCTGAAGGACCTCTTTGCTCCTATACTCAACTCCTCTTGTTATGAAGGCCAACATTCCATTGGCTTTCTTCACTGCCTGCATGCTTTCAGTGGCTGATGAACAAGGACACCCAGATCTCGTTGTACCTCCCCTTTTCTGAACTTGACATCATTCAGATAATAATCTGACTTCCTGTTCTTGCCACCAAAGTGGATAACCTCACATTTATCCACATTAAACTGCATCTGCCTGGCATCTGCACACACACCCAACCTGTCCAAGTCACCCTACATTCTCATAGCATCCTCCTCACAGTTCACGCTGCCCCCCCAGCTTTGTGTCATCTGCAAATTTGCTAATGTTACTTTTAATCCCTTCATCTAAGTTATTAATGTATATTGTAAATAGCTGCGGTCCCAGCACTGAGCCTTGCAGTACCCCACTAGTCACTGCCTGCCATTCTGAAAAGAACCCGTTAATCCCTATTCTTTGTTTCCTGTTTGCCAACCAATTTTCTATCCATGTCAGTTCCCTACCCCCAATACCATGTGCTCTAATTTTGCCCACTAATCTCCTATGTGGGGCCTTATCAAAGGCTTTCTGAAAGTCCAGGTACAATACATCCACTGGCTCTCCCTTGTCCATTCTCCTAATTACATCCTCAAAAAAATCCAGAAAATTCCATCATATACTAAGGATGAATTCCCTATCTTCCAATCTACCACTTTGTGGACAGTTTTTTTCATTTTATCTGCACTTTCTCTGGAGCTGTAATGATATATTCTGCACTCTGTTTATTTTCTCTTGTGCGCTATTTAATGTACGTGTTTGGTGGATTTGCCTGGAAAGCACGCAGACCAAAGCTTTCCATATTACATGTTACAATACTAAAACAATACCAATGCCAAGACCACTGAAATTGGATGCCTTTTCATTGAAACTTTCGCTAAATAAGCTCTATCTTCAATTCATTGAGAAATAAATGCTCCATATTCCAATTTCTAGACCAAATAGTTTTAAGCCAATTTGCCCGACCTTCTTTTATTTTAAGTATTTCTTGCCAGCTCCCACCCAATCCATAAATCACTTTTTCATGGGTTTTACATGCTCCCCCTCCCCTCCCCCCACTCACCATCAACAACACCACAATCACATCTGTGGCGTCATTTAAGTTTCTTGGAACCATCATCTCCAGGGACCTTAAATGGGAGGCCACCATCGACTCCACAGTCAAAAAGGCCCAACAGAGGATGTACTTCCTGCGGCAGCTTAGAAAACACAATCTGCCACAGGCAATTATGGTCCAGTTTTATACTGCCATCATAGAGTTTGTCCTCACCTTCTCCATCATGGTCTGGTTTGGTTCAGCCACCAAGCATGACATCCGGAGGCTGCAGCGCATTGTTCGATTAGCCAAGAAGGTTGTTGGCTGCAACCTTCCCCCCCCCATCGACGAACTGTACACGGCAAGGGCCAGGAAGCAAGTGGGTAAAATCTCACCCTGGCCACAATCTCTTTGAAGCACTTCCCTCTGCAAGGTGACTCCGGACTGTCAAAGCTGCCACAGCCAGACATAAAAATAGTTTTTTTCATGAGCAGTAGCTCTACTCAACAACCAAAAGTCTGTAGCCTCCTTTTGCTCTGGTATTTAATTTCATTCTTCACATGTTTAAATTATAATGTTTATTCTTTATTGTTTACTGTATATCATGTTGTTATTTGCGAGCAAAGCACCAAGGCAAATTCCTTGTATGTATACATACTTGGCTAATAAAATGTATTCAATTCAATTCAATTCAATTATCATTATTAACCCTTTCATACTTTTTATTCTTTGTAGATTTAAAAATAGACCTTTCAATTTAATATATTTCTAAATAATGTCTTGGGAAATGTCTCGATTCCTTTAATGTAAAAGGAATGTCAATTGTGTAATTCATCAGCAAAAATGTATTCGAATATTTTGAATTTTATTTTCCCAGACTATTCATACAGATTTTTCTTTGTTTCTTAAAATGTGTTGAAAATTAGCATTTATTATTTCTCTATGTGAATACTGAGTGGAAAATTACATATTAACATTTATTGAGTTCTTTCATTGAATAAGTGATCTCTCCTCAAAATGTAATAATTTACTTTGGCAGGAGCGTGCTCTAATGCATTCATTAATTTATATCTCAGTTTTATGCGTTTATATTTCAAAATGAACTGCAGATATATTTTAAAGTTTCAAACAAGTTAGTATTTTCTTATGAGTACATGATCGTATCTTTTGACATTTTTTTAATAATGATTTCTAATAAATGTTCCAAAAGAACACTGGTTATGATATTTAAGAAATCTGTATCGTCAATGTAGAAAAGGAGTGCTTTGAAATGTTAATCTGTGACCATGTTATTAAGAAAGGTCTTCTTAATAACATGTTCTGTAAGACCCTTCTTCACACCCGAAGCGTCACCCATTCCTTTTCTCCAGAGATGCTGCCTGTCCTGCTGAGTTACTCCAGCATTTTGTGTCTATTTATGTATTTATTTGTTTTTGCATTTATTGCATATATGTTTGTACGCACCGTCAGGATTGGCTGTTTTTTAATTTCGTTGTACTCGTTGCAATGACAATAAATGAATATTATTATTATTATTATTTAAACCAGCATCTGCAGTTCCTTTCTAAACATGTGGCGGGACTTTCATATGAGGAAAGACTGGATAGACTGGGCTTGTACTCGCTGGAATTTAGAAGACTGAGGGGGGGATCTTATAGAAACATATAAAATTCTTAAGGGGTTGGAAAGGCTAGATGCGGGAAGATTGTTCCCGATGTTGGGGGAGTCCAGAACCAGGGGTCACAGCTTAAGGATAAGGGAGAAGTCTTTTAGGACCGAGATGAGAAAACATTTCTTCACACAGAGAGTGGTGAGTCTGTGGAATTCTCTGCCACAGAAGGCAGTTGAGGCCAGTTCATTGGCTATATTTAAGAGGGAGTTAGATGTGGCCCTTTTTGCTAAAGGGATCAGGGGGTATGGAGAGAAGGCAGGTACAGGCTACTGAGCTGGATGATCAGCCATGATCATATTGAATGGCGGTGCAGGCTCGAAGGGCCGAGTGGCCTACTCCTGCACCTATTTTCTATGTTTCTATGTGAGACTGCAAGTGTTGATATTCTCAGACTGGAGATTTTGATGCAAAACTTGGAAAGAAGAAAATTCCTGCATCTGGAATAACAGAAGGCTCCCCTCCCTGATCCAATCCCACACCCAAACATATGTTCATAAAACAGTGGAAATAGTTCATAGTGAATATCAATGACAGGGGTTGAACATAGAACATAAAACAGTACAGCACAAGTACAGGATCACAATGCCAAGCACAATGCCAAGAATAAGTCTTATCTGCCTGCACATATTCCATATCTCCCCATTCCCTGCATATCCATTTGACTATCCAAAACTCTCCTAAATGCCACTATTACAACTGCCTCAACCATCACCCGTGGAAGTGCACACCAGGCACTCACCACCCTCAGTGTAAAAACACTTGACCTGCACATCTCCTTTAAACTTTGACCTCCATCATCTTAAAGCGATGCCCTCGAGTATTTGATTTTTGCATCTGAGAAAGAAGGTTTTGACTATCTACCTTGTCTATGCCTTTCATCATTTTATATACCTCAATCAGGTCTCCCCACATGCCACGGTATTCCAGAGAAATCAATCCGAGTCTGTCCAATCTCTCCCTGTGGCAAATACCCTCTAATTCAGGCATCTGGTCAACCTCATCGGCATCCTTTTCAAAGCCTCCACATCCTTCCTGTAATGGGGTGACCAGAACTGCCCACAATACTCTCTAAATGTGGCCTAACCAAAGTCATATAAAGCTGCAAATCTCTATGCCCCGACCTATTAAAGCAAGCACACCTTATGCCATTTTTGCAACTTGCGATGCCACTTTAAGGAAGTTATGGACTTGGACCCCAAGAAACCTCATCTGTCCATCAATGCTGTTAAGAGTTATGCCATTAATTGTACATATGGTCCCAGAATTTTCCCATTACTGGAAACACCATCTCATGTCTCATTGAAATGTTCTAATTTCTCATAGGAAATGAAAAGATGTCAGACAGGAGGAGGGACAAATGTGCCTGAAGGAGACATCATGGGAAATAGCATCACACCACTGGCAGTACTATTGTGATTATTATTGTGTCTATATACCCATTCGTGTCATTCTCATCCCATTCCCAAAGTAGGGGCAGCACGGTGGCGCAGCGGTAGAGTTGCTGCCTTACAGCGTTTGCAGCGCTGAAGACCTGCGTTCGACCCCAACTATGGGTGCGGTCTGTACATAGTTTGAACGTTCTCCCCGTGACTGCGTGGGTTTTCTCTGAGATCTTCGGTTTCTTCCCACATTCCAAAGACGTACAGGTATGCAAGTTAATTGGCTTGTTGTATGTGTAAATTGTCCCTGGTGTGTAGGATAGTGTTAATGTGCGGGGATCGTTGGTCAGCAGGGATGCTGGTCGGCATGGATTTGGTGGGCCGAAGAGCCTGTTTCCGCGCTGTATTTCTAAACTAAACTAAACTAAGGTGGGGGTAGCATTGCTCGGGATTATTAAGGTGACTGGGGCTATTGACACCTCGACTGCTGCTAGATATATGAGAAGTCCCCCTGCAGGACCTATACATCAGGAGGTGCAGATCCAGAGCAAGCAAGATTATGAGGGACCCCTGCCACCCCAGTAACGGACTGTTCCAGATGCTACGGTCAGGCAAGCGCCTCCGCTGTCACGCTGTGAAAACGGAGAGGATGAGACGGAGTTTCTTCCCACAGGCCATCAGGACTGTCAACTTTTATAACTCCAGGGACTACATTTTGTCTACACTATATTAACTTTATTAACTTTATTTATATGCTGTAACTGTAATTCTTTTTTGTGCACAATCCGCAGACATTGCCACTTTCATTTCACTGCACATCGTGTATGTGTATGTGACAAATAAACTTGACTTGACTTGACTTGACTTGAAGTATATTGCTGTTCATTGTACAACATTAGCAGCAAAGGAAGTCACAGAGGCTCGCTAGACATAAAGATGAACCTTGAACTTATTCCCTTCAGTCAGAGGCAATCAGGCTGAATGTGCAGGGGTGCAGTGCTGCCGGAGCTCATCGGATTACCCCACCGACACCTCTGTTTAAAAAAAGCCAAAATAAACAACGGGGAATTTTAACTAGCGGGGAATTTAACAGCGGCCGCTCCAGCACCAGTGACAGCTCCGGCACCTAAACAATTAGCACTGCAACAATGTGCATGAGCACAAGAGTTTGCTCACAGAGCAGGCTTTCTGATGGAAAAGGGTGTCACTGATTGCATTTGTACCCCTTGTGTACTCATACAAATGTGACCATTTTCATGGATTGTAAGCAGTTCTGCTCCCTCAGGGTGCAGCTGATTCTTGATCACTAACTGTATGCACTATGTGTATGATGTCTCTCCTCAAACTATATGCACTATGTGTATGATGTTTGAAAGGGTGCAGATGAGGTTGACCAGATTCTTGAACTAATTATCAAGGTTGACTTCAGTTCCATTTCGTGGGGCAAGTGCAGGAATAAGAAGTATTTTAGAGGGGCATGTTAACACACACAAACATCATACACATAGTGCATATATTTGTCATACTCAATGATTGCAACACAGTGGCGCAACGGTAGAGTTGTCTTACAATGCCAAGGTTCCCGGGTTCGATCCTGACTCCGTGTGCTGTTTGTACAGTTTGTACATTCTCCCTGTGACCACGTGGATTTTCTCTGGGAGCCCCATTCCAAAGTTGTACAGGTTTGTAGGTTAATTGGCTATGGTAAAGTTGTTAAAAATTCTCCCTAGTGTGTGGGATGATGTTAGTGTGCGGGGTGATTGTTGGTCAGTGTAGACTCAGTGGGCCACGGGCTTGTTTCCGCGTTGCATCTCTAAAAGTTATTAAAAGTAAGCGTTTAAATACCTGGTCTTTCCACATATCTTCTTGGCATTAGCCACAATGCAATTCATTTTTAGGAAGTGCAGAACTGCTTTAAGTTCTGCAGGCTAACTGGAAATGATGTGAGTCAGCTATTAATATGGATATTCTACAGAGGAGATAAGCCAATGAATTTTGTCTTAATTGCTAGTTGCATCCAATAATCCTCATACAGAACAGCTGCAGGATATTGTTGTGCTGTCCTCAGAGGTACCCCTCCTAGAATTTAAAAACATATTCCAGAACATATTTTGTATGTAATGATAGTGGCCAAATACCATTATTAAATGATAGAAATTAAATGTTTGATAAAGAAGTGATGAACGATACAAAATTCCTAGAATTCCATCAGGAAATATGCATTGTGCTAAATAACACCATTTAAAAAAATGTAATAAGGAAGCTCATACTTTTGGCAATAATATAATGTTTATTAAAAATAAATCTTCACAAGTGGGCAGGGAACAGTAATTCTTTGTTCAAAATTGATTTAATTTTCTTTTTGTAACAGGTAACAATCTATCAATGTAAATCAAAAGAATCTCAGTACCCGAGGAGAAGGTTAGTTTTATGTGGACCGTTTAAAAAAAAATCAGTACCTACCTTGTTCATATTTTGTAATAGATAAACTAGAAACCTGTGATTTATATCCAAAAAACACCTCAAAGCTGCAAATGGATATTGGTCTTGATGCAAGGTCTCAACAAGGAATGTTGACCTTCTCTTTGCCTCCACAGATGCTGCTTGAACTGCCCAGTTCCTCCAGCAGTTTTTTTTTCTTTTCGCTCCAGATTTCAACATCAGGAATCTCTGTGTCTCCAAATGGAAATTCTCATTCCATCACCAAGACTATTTTAACCCTCTATTAACTTTTGGTTCAATAACCAAACACATTAGGCTAAGTACCATTTTTTGATAAATTGCATGAAACTGTATGAATACTTTGCATGGAAAGAAATGCCTCTGCTTATTAAATTTGAACATAATGCAATGCACTTTATTTTCCTTATATATTCAAGAGTAGAAGCGATGCCTTGTTATTGAATTGAGTATGAGAATACCCTGACTGCATGGTTGTGTTGGAAGAAACGAGGTGGGCATAAAGGAAATGTACAGAACATGCCAGATTGGATTATCTTTTTGATATGTGTAAATTCTCAACGGAGAAGTGATTTTCCTCAGGCTAGCAGTAATTCTGCAGGTTCTTGTTTCTCCAGAGATTAAAAGCAATTGAGTACAACCAGTTCCTCAGGCAAAATATGATTTTCTACTTTTACCTTTATGGGCAATGTACTGGCAATTTAGCTTTAGATATAGACTGTAACTGCAGTATTCAGAGGTGATCATATAAAATCAATTTTATCTTCCTCACTTTTTCATTGTTGCCGAACATGGTGTGTTCCTGGATTTTTTGCTTTAATTTTACTGCTTCTTTTGTTAAGTTCAGTCTAATTAGACTTTAGACTTCAACAATACAATGTGGAATCAGGCCCTTCGGCCTGCCAAGTTCACGCCGACCTGCGATCACCCCATACACAAGCACTACCCTACACACTAGGGACAATTTATGAATTACAGAGGCCAATTAAACTGTACATCTTTGGAGTGTGGGTGGAAACCGGAGCACTTGGAGAAAACCCATAGACTCTTAGATGGTAGACCCCAATCGTCAGGATTGAACCCAGGTCTCTGGTGCTGTAAGGCAACAACACCACCGCTATGCCACTTTGCCACCCTAAATGAATCTGATTAGAGTTCATGCGAATGTTTGATTTGAGTCATAAAATCATTTCAGTGCAAAAGGAGTCCATTTTACCCATAGAGTTCGTTCTAGAGTCCTCCCTTGATAGATCAATCTAATCACTCTCATTCCTCTGCTGTCTCAACATGCTCCAGCAAATTGGATTTGCTCAAATGGCTCTTTGAAAGTGCTGATTGACTTTGTGTGCAGGAATCGTAGAAACAGTGAGTTTTGCTTTAGAATATTTTTTCCCCTCATATCCTGGACTTCATAAAGGGGAAAAAAACAAACACGAGATATTAACAATCAGAAATTTAAAAATAAAAATAAATGTAGGAACTACTCAATGGGTGAGGCACCATCTGTGGAGTGAGACAGAATTAACATTTCTGGTTGGTGAACTATCATCAGAAGTGAGCAATCAAATGTGGTAATCAAACGTGTTCTACATTGCAAAGAAAGGGGAGGAGTTGAAAGACGGAAAACAATGGTCTTCCTTACCGCAGTAAGGAAGCAAAACTTCTGATCCAGAAGTGGCGGGAGTTTTGCCAAGAAAAAAGGGATAAGGAGATTTTATCTAGTTGGCAGGACAACGCCGTAAAATTGGGCATTAAGTTGATAGACGAAGGAAGCCCTAAAACTGTAGACATTTTAAAAAAGGAGGTGGGAGAAGAAAAACGGAAACGTGCGACTGTAACTAAACAAACATTGACAGCGTTTTAAGGTGCATACCTGCTGTGGAGGGGAACGACACCAGGGGATTCCTGCCCTCTCTGCCTGCTCCCTTTCCTGGTGATCACCCACCAACTTCCCACCTGTACCTTGGGCATGAACACCTCCTCCTTATCTTTGTCTTCTATAATCTAATCCGTGTGTACAGCACTTCTTCAGTTCTGCTTCTTGAGCAACCTTGAATTGAATTGTTCACAGTTAGTTGCCTAGGCACTGAATTCTCTGCCTAAAAAACCTTTCAGCCTTCATCCTTTCTTTCCTCCTCCAAGATGCTCTTTAAAATAACTCTCTTTGACTGAGCTTTTGACCATTTGCCCTAGTAACCTATACTGGTTTGTTTAAAATTTCAGCGATAATGCTCCTAGTATTTCAATGCTGTTATGGATGGTTTATTATTTTATATCCTTTTTTGTTACAATTGTTGTTACAACAGTGGTAAAATTTACTAGACAAAATGGATGGAACTGACAATAACTTTTTTGAGTATGAAAAGTTTCAGCGTTTAATGAAAGACACTGCAACAGTCCATCCGATACCCACCACTTTATTAGATGGTAATTAATCTGCATTTAATTTCTATTTATTTGTCTTTGGACCTTTTTGCTGAAAAGCTTCCAATAAATCCTTCATTTCACAAGTATTGAATATTTCAATCAATTGTCATTTGATAGAGGGAGTTTTAAATTTCCATTCCCATTTGTGTGAAGAAGAACTCCCTTGGTTCACTCTCCAGTGGACCAGTTCCAGTTTTATGATACGCCTTTTACTCTGACTTACGCAAACCATGCAATTAGTTTACTCCCAGCTGCTCTATACACCATTTTAAAGACATCAATTGTTCTTCCCTTAACCTTCTGAATTCTAAATGGAATTTGTGTTGCATGCTCAGGATAGAGGTTTATTTGCCTTGCCTTCATAATTTATATTTTTAGCAGCAAAACTATTCCGGTGAATCTCTATCATTTATCTCTCCATCGGCAATATATTATTCCCACAGTGCACACCTCAGAGTAGAACATGGTACTCTGGACTGACCAGCGCTGAATGAAACAGAAACGGTGGCATGGTGGTACAGCAGTAGAGTTGCTGCCTTGCTGCACCAGAGACCTGTGTTCGATCCTGTCTATGGGTACTTGTCTGTTCTCCCCGTGACCATGTGGTTTTTCTCCAGGATCTCCAGTTTCTTCCCACACTCCAAAGACGTACAGGTTGGTAGGTCAATTGGCTTGAAATAATTGTAAATTGTTCCTGGTGTGTAGGATAGCGTTAGTGTGCGGGGATCGCTGGTTGGCGTGGACTCGGTGGGCCGAAGGGCCTGGTTCCGTGCTGTCTCTCTAAATTAAACTAAACTAAACTGAGAAGGTTAACTTCATTCCCTCTAATTCTCTTCCCCTTAAATATCTTCAAGTGAATAACCATGTACTTGGACAGATGTACAATTTACAAAATCATCCCTAAGGTTTCGTTTCTTGCTATGTTTATCCTTCTACAATTCTTCACCACTTCCTTTAGGTATTCAGGAATATTTGTGAAGACATTGAATTGCTGTAATATCTCAGGTAAGATATCATTGGGTAAATAAATATGTCTTCTCTTCCTTTTTATCTATTTAACAATATTGCTGAAAAATAAAATGATGCATTTAGTTGGAAAGTTGAAGAAGCATCTAACAACTTGCATACTTACCAATTTTCCATTAGTACATTATGGAACACATGAGTATTCATTTTAATACTGTATAATCCGCAATCTTGCTTTGAGGAAATGAATTATTGCTGAAACACATAAACAAACCTCTGGGCCAGAAATTCTATTCCATTGTGTTGTTTATTTCACTGCTATATAAATAAGAGTAAAATGTGATGTAGGCAATCTTTGGATTATTTCCCACCAACCAGGTGTAATGAAATACAGTAAACCCTTGTTTTAACGGACCTCTTGAGAACAGATTTCAGTTATAACTATTTGTCCCAATGCAATTGGATCGTTGAATTAGTCATTGGCAGAATCAGCAGAAATGAAGGAAGCTGCAGAAAGTGGCAGTCATTTCCTCAGCCATCCATAGTATTGACCTCCCCATCATCAAAAGGATCTACAGACAAATGCAGCAAATATCATCAAAGACCCACAAAACCATGGCCACAATCTCATTATCTCATTGCTCTCATCGGGAAGAAGAGACAGGAGCCTGAGAACCGTGACCTCCAGTTTCAAGAACAGCTTCTTCCCTGCAACCCACAGGATCTTGAACCACACTGAACTTAACCACAATCCTGGCTCACCAATGATCTTCTATGGTCTTTGCTTTGGTTTCATTACATACTTCAATTTGCACTATTGTGATTTGGTTATCTAGTATTACTGATAGTTTATTGTCTTATTGATTATTGCATGCTTATTTGTTACTGGGTTAATGGGCTGTTAAATTACACCAACTAATAATTTTATCATTCCCTTCCCAGTGCATATGACAATGAAAAAAGATCTTTCTTGAGATCAAAGCTACGGACCCTGTGCATTGGATCTTTCTTGTGAGTTCCATTTAACTTTCCAAGCATCAGGATTGAAATTGTCTCACTGGGATTGAGAATGTGCATGAGGCCAAATGCTGCAACAGGAGACATTGGTGGATGTAAAAGTGATTATTTTCCTCAATGTGTTGCATTTTGCAGAGGGTGAAGACTTGAAGGCACACAATGAAAGTAGACGGGCAATGTCTACCACTCATACAGCCTGGCTCCTTGAGTAAACTGAATGTTCTATTAATACACCAGATTATAAAAATAAATTGAGTATTAGCAAGATGGTTGTAGTGGCATCTGACTTATCCTATTCTTCATATTCAGCCACTGAATATGACGGACACATTGCTAACCCATCATTGATGCAGATGGTCACCAGCTGGATGTTCTGGTTTCCAGTTAGTTTAGCCCTTTATTTTGTCTTTTTGGCGACCTCCTTTAAAGGTTAGTTTATGCTCTATGTATTGGAGATCAACTGAGTAGGGGTTGGGCCTCACTTGTTGCTACAGAAGGTCATCCTTGAGATTTTATTGGAGTTTCTATAATGAAGATGAAAACACGTGAATGATGTTTTGGGGGGATTTGACCTGAACCTCCAATTTCCAGCTATAAATCGCAGATGACAAAGGAGATTGACTTGCACATTACTCCATCTACCTTTGTGACTCATTCTGTGATTTGAAATGTCTCCCCTTCTGTAATGTAGTTTGTATATAAATGGAAATGTTGTACATACTGCATTTTTACTGTACATAAATGGAACATTTTGTCAAGAATTGATGGAAAATGATGGGAAAGATGTTTAAACAGTAAACCATGTGGGATCATCACTGTGAGTTTTTTTTGTGCTTAAAGCCCATATATTTTGCTGATTACACTTTTAACTTTTCAAAGGCCTTCCCTACCCCTGTTCCACAGGATGTTACAGTCTGGGGAAGAGTGGACTGGGGAACGGGGTGGTGAGACTGGGATCAGTCAGGGAGCAGGAATCTGGGAAAGATCAGTTTGTGATCAGCTGAAGTGAGAAAGGTTGGTGGATATTGAGAAGTAATGGTGGTAATGCATGGGGTCAGTATTGTGAAGTGAGGATGTGGTGCCTGAGAAAGAGCAACAGGGCAGCACAGTGGCGCAGCGGTTGAGTTGCTGCCTTACAGCACCAGAGACCCGGGTTCGATCCTGATTATGGGTGCTGTCTGTACGGAGTTTGTACGTTCTTCCCCATGACCGCGGTTTCCTCCCACATTCTAAAGACGTACAGGTTTGTAGGTTAATTGGCTTTGGTAAGAATTGTAAATTATCCCTAGTGTGTAGGATAGTGCTAGTGCACGTGGATCGCTGGTTGGAGCGGATTTGGTGGGCCGAATTCTAAACTAAACTAAACTAAACTAAACTAGACTCCTCTATTTGGGAATGACCCAGCCACTGATGCAGACCTTACATTTGTTGGGCTTCCACATGAGTGGCCAGTGGTGTCCACATGAGTGACCAGTGGTGTCCACATTCACGCATGAACAAATTCACAAAAGAAATGCCAAGATGAAAATTGTTTTCTATCAGTTGCAATGTCCGGCCCAGGCATCTCTGTGCATTGGCGCGGCACACACCAGAAGCAAAGTCATCGTCCTCAATTGTTAAGTCTCGGAAGGCATTTAGTAATAAGTTGTCCAGTGAAATAATTTTGCATATGTAAACATTGCATATGTAAACATTGCAAAACGCAATAGAATTTCTGACTACATTAATTGCACACATTAATTCTTTGTCACTCAGAGAAGTGAATGGAGAATAAGAAAAGACTGGTATGAGTCAGACCGTGCATCTAAAGTTTAAAAAAAAATCAAATTCTTGAGAAAAGTTGATATGTGCATCATGAGTTGGCATTCTCATTCATTATTGGGGATTATGCAGATATCCTCCAGGAGTCACTGTTACCCAGTACAAAGCACGCAATTTATTTTGTCATTAAACACCATCCTGCTTTCTGATTAATTAAACATGAATTTAGCCAATATTGCAAAAGGACGGTTTTGAGAAGTGCATCCTTGTTTTGAAGGGAGATAAGCTGATGAATTCTAATGATCTAATGTGTTACTTATCAAATAGAATTTCAAACATCTTAGGCGAAATCCTGAATGAAAATGGCTTCATGCTATTCAGAGCATGATGATAAGCATTACAAATGAAAAGATTTTAAAGGCTGGAGATCTCCACAAGGTTGTGTAAATATAAAATGACAAGTATCAAATGCATTATAGTTCAATGCCTGATGTTAAGTAAATAAAAGGGGTCTCCTCTATTTAAATACCAGAAATTTCATTTTTCCTTTGGTTTAAATAGCCGAAGATAACATTACTATGTTCAATATAATTTAATGTTCAAAGGAAGCTTTTAATTTTCCACAACATATTCTGTTTTTTTTTATTATTTGAAAAAAAAGTCACTACTGGGGAAGAGAATGCTTCCTTTGTCACCTAAAATCAGATCATCTGAAGTGCGACCAGACACAGTGTGGCTATACTTAACGTTATGTGCACAGTACCAGTGCAAAGAAAAACAACTTTGCATTGAACCATTAATAGGGAGATTGCAGCTGGATGCAAAATCAGGATTGTAATGTCTTTACAAAAGCATTAAAGCCTACTCTATGTATAATCCACAGAGGTAGTGGTTTATTGCAAGGCGACAGACGTAAACTATATATGTTACTGTACATGTTGAGATTGTAAATTGTTGGTGCTAATATTATATTGCTGCAAAACAGGCACACCACCGACACTTCTGCCCTATAAGAACACAATGTGAACACATATACACAGATGGTTCTTCCAGGCTTTAAGAAACACTCTAAATGTACATGTACCCCCAAAATAAAGAAATTATGCAAAATTACATAATAATTTTTATCAATCCTGATATCACCCTAGGTTTCTCCTTCTTAAGAACAAAGAGCAATAGAAAATGTATGTAGTTCTGTTTTGTACAAGTAGACTGGATTACTTGTTCTGCTTCCTATTAGTTATGGTTTGCAGACTTTAGGGTTTTATTCCTACTGCTTCTCAGATATGCAGCCGAACATTGCACCAAATGGTAGTACATTAGGCTTGAAAATGCACATAAAACTTGCAGTAGTCAATTTTACAATAGCCTTTGCAGAAAAAAAGGAGCAACAATCATATCTTGGTAGACATTACTGACATAAAGCTAATGTATTTAGATCATTTAAAAGGAATGCTGTACTTAGGCAGATTCTATGCAAAATAAATGGCGGAATAATCAATGGACTGGGAGGTTTGCCAACCCAAGGCTAATTGAGGTAAACAAAGACTTTAATTTGCATCTGAGCACATAGTCCACAGCAGATGTAGGTACTGTGTCTTTTATTCGAACATGGGTTTTCCTTTTTACTGCAGCATCTGTTGTGACAAGTAACAGTGCCTCAGTCTATGTGAATGATTCTGTATTTTCCTTTCATTTAAGTGGTATGAAACCTAATAAACGGGACCACTAAACCTCGTAAAGTATGTTTATAGGTTAATTTATTTTTTGAGTTTGGGATTATTAGACTGTTATTTTTCACGAATGACAACTCAAAAAGCAAATTTCTTCTGCAAGAAGGCACCATGGAGAAATTATGCAATGATGCATGATTTCATTTATCTAGAAACATGGGAGACTGCAGTCGCTGGAATCTTGAGCAAAAAAACAAAGTGCTGGAGGAACTCAACAGGTTAGGCAGCATCTGTGGAGGGAATGGAGAGGCGATGTTTCCACCTTTATTGCCACTTTCTTCCCTCTACTATGATCAGTCTGAACAAGGGTCTCAACCTGAAACTCTGTCTATCCATTCCCTCCATAGATGCTGCCTGACTTGTTGAGTTACTCCAACAGTTCATGTTAGGGCCAAGATGTAAGCATTAAACATGGACAGACAACATTTCAGGTCAGGATCCTCCTTCAGACTTCTTCTTAAATTCTTCTTTAATTTCTCTGTAAATTCTTACATGTGCCATCTCTTCAAATCAATTTTCTGCAATGAACGGTTACTGTTCGTTGTGAAACTGTTCTCAATCATGTGTCATATAAAGTAATAAAGACACCCCAAAAAATGTCTTCCAGTAGTAATTTTCAATGGTCAATCCAAAACCCACATTCTTCATTTGAGAATCCAACAAATTAATTTGAACATCTATGAAATTATGTTGATTATTAAGCGATGCCTAGGATTATGTTTTGGAAACATAGAAAATATGTCAGAATTTCACATGACAATAAAAAAACAAAACAATACCAATGTAGCATTTAAGAAGACAAATGATGTGTTGGCTTCTCTTGCCAGAGATTTTGAGTACAGGAGCAAGTTAGTTTTGCTATAATTATCCAGTGCCTTGGTGAGACCAGAGCTGCATTATTAAATGTAAGACAGGATGCGAGTGTTTAGCATTTGTTTGAGTGAATTATTCATCTGTTGTTTCCTTTATTTAGTAGAATTTACATAGTTAGCTGCTTAGTAGTGCACAGCATAGGTGGTGAGAGCAGATATTGAGGGGGGTGGTTCTGGGACCCCAGGACTAACAGTTGAGCCTTCCCGAGGCGTAGTGGGCCTAGCTCAACTAAACACTAGTGAAGGGAGGTGCCTACTTGATAACCCCAACAATATAGTGGCATCTACATAATTAGGTTTCATATGAACACTAGACCAAGTGGACCCGTTGGGCCCAAACCTCTCCTGCATTGGTGCAGCACCCTCCTCCCCCCTCCCCCTCCCTCCCCTCCCCCTCCCTTCCTCTGCCCTCCCCCTCCCTCCCTCTGCCCCTCCCCTCTCTCCTCCCCTCCCCCTCCCTCCCCTTCCCTCCTCCCCGTCCCCCCTCCACACCCCCCTCCCCTCCCCTTCCCCATCCCATTCCCCCCACTCCATCCCCCTCAACCCCCTTATTCCTCCTCCCCCCTCTCTCCGTCCCTCCGTCGGAGATAGATTTAAACTTTAAAATGTGAATAACAAAAAATATAACACCGATTTCAATGAAACTTCTTCTATTAGCATGAAAGGGATGACAGTGAGTCAGGTGGGCCAAAAATTGTCGGGCTATCATGTACCGTTTCGGCTGTAGTTCAGGAACAAACAAACAAACAAACAAGAGTTTTAGTATATAGATGTAGATAGCTTATTATTGAATTATGGAGTTATTTCTCTATAGCATAAGTGTGTCTAGGCAGTTTAGATACTACTTTGGCATTAGGCTTGGTTTTCTTGGTTGAGGCTTATCCTGGTGTTATAGGACAAATAATAATATATTCCTTTATTCATCCCACACCGGGGAAATTTACTTTGGGTTTTAGTAGTAATTAGTAATTTGCCATTTACCATAAGAAAGGATATCATTACCATGGAGATAGTGTATTAAAGGTTCACCATTCTGATGCCCAGGATAGTAGTACTGCTGTATGCAAAGAGATTGAGTTGATTCGGCAGGCTTTCATGAAAGATCTTATTGCAATGTACACAATTCTGACTGACTGGAGCCAAGGAGGATGTTTCTCCAATCTGTGGAGTCTGGAATGAAGAGGCATAGAATCCATGGAAACACAGGTAGGACTGAAATGAAGATAAATCTCTTCACTTGGATGTGAAATTCTTTATACCAGGTGATGGAGTCAAAGTAACTATATTTAAGAAGGAGACAAAGATTTATAGACACAAAAGGCATAAATGAAAAAGAGTGAGCAAGAATATGGAACAGAGAGAGAAAATTGCTCATGATCATTTTGAAGGAAGCAATAGGCCCAAAGTGTCAAATGATTAACTTTTATCCATATTTTCTATGTTCTGAAACACAATCATTAAGTTGCTTGGAGTTAAGCAGAATTTGGATGCAGAGTTGTTTGTGTACAAGAAATATAGCAAGGGAGAACACATCTTTGCAGGACACTGGTGTTGAGAGTTATCATGGAGGATGTTTTGTGGCCTAACCTCATTAATTGTTGCCCATGGGTCAGAAAGTCAGGGATCCATGCTGACTCCTAGGTGATACGGTTGGTTGGGATTATGGGGTGGTAATCCACCATAATGGATTACAAAACTACAGAGCTACAGAAAGTAAATAGGAGAAACAAGGAACCTCGGATGCTATTTAATACACAAAAGGACACCATGCTGGAGAACCTCACCAGGTTAGGTAACAGTCCTGGAGAACACAGACAGGTGATGTTTCAGCAGACTTAATCTGCTGAGCTACTCCCACACTTTGTGTCGTTTTGTCAATAAATAGGAGCAGAACGAATAATGAATAATAAATTAAAAAAAATATTAGCCAAGTATGTGTACATACAAGGAATTTGCCTTGGTGCTTTGCTCACAAAAGGATAAAAGCACGATATGCAGCAGGCAATTTTGAAATAAAACATGTGAAAATAAAGTACCAGAGTAAAACAAGGCCACAGACTTTTGGCTGTTGAGTAGAGCTACTGCTCGTGGAATTTTTTTTTTTTTTTAATGTCTGGCAGCTTTGATAGTCTGGAGTCGTCTCCCAGGGGGAAGTACTTCAAAGAGTTTGTGGCCAGGGTGAGAGGGGTCAGAGATGATCTTACCCGCTCGTTTCCTGCCCCTTGCAGTGTACAGTTTGTCAATGGGGGGGAAGGTTGCAGCCAACAACTTTCTCGGCTGATCAAACGATGCACTGCAGCCTCCGGATGTCATGCTTGGTGGCTGAGCAAAACCAGACCATGATGGAGAAGGTGAGGACAGAATCTATGATGGTAGTGTAAAACTGGACCATCATTGCCTGAGGCATGTTGTGTTTCCTCGGCTGCCGCAGGAAGTACATCCTCTGTTGGGCCTTTAAGTGGGTGCCATTATTATTCAGATGTTGCAGGAATAAGTTAGGGCCAGGGATTTGGCGTCTGCCATGGACCCATTGCAGCATTAGGAAAATAGCATTGAATCAAGGCCAGTTAGGAGGCTGATGAGCACCAGGGCCATATTCTGAAGGTAGATGCCCGAGCCACTGGATGGTTGTCATTAATGTTCTGGCTGTCTACCCTATTTATCTCTCAACATTTTATAGGCTTCTTTCATGTCTCCTTTCAACCTCCAATGTTCCAGAGAAAACAATCCAAGTTTGTTCAACCTTTATTTTTCCATTCAATCAAATTTTCTCCTATTCTTCTGTATTTCACTTGAACGATCACTTCCATTTTAAATACATTTATTAATAATTTACTTTGAGAAACAGCATAGCATCAAAAGGTTAAATTCCAAAATATGACAGATCAATTGTCCCCCTCATATGGAATATGAAATTCAACCAAATGGGAGTGTTCATTTCAAAGTATCCTTTTCTAAATTGTGAGCTATTGGGTGGGATGTTGGCCATTCTAGACCTGGAATTAGAACAAAAAAGAGCATCAAAATTATCTTGGGATCCAGATATAACCAAGCCTGGATTGATCTAGATTAAGCCCAAAACATCACCTATTCCTTTTCTCCAGAGATGCTGTCTGACCCACTGAGTTACTCCATCATTTTGTGTCTTTCTTTAATCTAGATTAAGCCAGGAAGGGGAGTGGTGGTGTTGGGAGACAGATGCAAAAGACAGTGGACACAACAAGATAACAATTATTGCTGTAAATATAAATAACAACCTATTACTTCTAAAAGCATATTTTTATCTATCAATCATCTCAATCAATTAAACCAAAAATGATAAATGTAATAAAATCAAACATGACTTGTGTGACATAAAAATATAAATATTACATATTGTTCTGCCTCACAATGTACAAAGATTGCTTTTTATTTGTTCTGTTTTGCCTTTTCATGATCTGAGTAGCTTTCAAAATATGTCAACTCTTCAAATTCGCTATGCAATAAATTATTGAATGATGATAATAAATTGCTGGTTGGACATGACATCTTGTAAAATAAATGATGTTTAGCAATGGAATTTAGTTAGTGTAGACTGAGTACCAAAAGTTTCCTGTAAACTATGCCTTTGACATCGAAGTGATCAGATGCAAAAGACTGCAGATGGTGGAATACGGAGCAACGAACAATCTGCTGCAGGAACTGAGCGGGTCCAGCAGCTTCTGTGGGGGGGGGGGGGGGGGGGGGAGAGGAATTGTCGGCATTTCGAGTCGAAACTCTGCATCAGGACGAAGAGTGTAGAGGGAAGATAGCTTCGATAAAGCAGAAAGGAGGGAGTGGTGAGACAGAGGCCAAGAAGTGATTGGTGAATTGTGAAGTGGTGAAGATTAATGGACAGATCAAGCTAGGTAGGAGAAAAGGGAGCTACTGGGAGTCAGAAACAGGTGGAAGACATGTGGAGTCATGCAAAGACAAGGAGAAGGTAGGGGGATGGGAGGGTTTAGGTGGAGACACCAATGTGGGTGACGAGCAGGATCATAAAGACTACCAGTGCCGGAATCTAATAAATAAGATATATGATAATGGGAACTATTAAGGGAGAGATGAAGGGCAGATGGAATCAAAACTTAAATGATGGGGAGGAAGTCAATGAGTGAAATGTGTGGGTACTAGGTCATTGGAACCAGGTGGGGAAGGGGTGATGGGGAGGGGTAAAGGGATGATAAGGGCTGAAGTGGGGGGGGGGGTGAGGTATATGAGAAGTGGGACAATAATGAGTGGACTGGACGAAGAAGAGAAGGAGAGAGAAAGGTGGAGAGGAAACATACCTGAGGTGAGTGTGACCTAAAAGTTGTAATTTGCATGTTAATACCATTGGGTTGTAGACCACTCCAGCAGACTATAAGGTGTTGTTCCTTCTGACTGTGTTAGGCTTCAACCTGGCAGTGGAGAAGGCTGAGGATGGACGAATCGATGTTGGAATTGAAAGAGGAATTGAAATGGCACGGGTGCTTGGGATGGCAATGGCAGAGAAAGTGCAGATGCATATTGTTCACTGAAATGTGCCATGATTTCCCTCATTTATCCAATCACATTTTCACCAGCTCCTCTATCACAATGGCAGAGAAAGTGCAGATGCATATTGTTCACTGAAATGTGCCATGATTTCCCTCATTTATCCAATCACATTTTCACCAGCTCCTCTATCACAATTTAAACGGAGTTCAATGACATTAAGACTAACACCTTTTGATTGAAATTCATTTCAAGCATGAATGCTTGTGAGGAGTAAAGAACCTTGTGAAACCATAGTCCCAGATATTGTGATTATCTGAAACCAGCTCTGTAATTTTCTGATGAAAGGTGAAGTTAAAAAAAGACACTTGCACTTTATTTGGTTTTTACTCACTTCATTCATGTTGCTCATGTTTTATTTATCTCTTGTGAAAACAAAATGCCCCCCCAAAACCAGGATTTAACAGACTGAAAAATATACCGGGGAAGGCGTAGTTTATTCAAGGTCCTATAACTTTATAAAGGTAGACTGATGAAATGTAATTTTCAATCTGGACTTATTTTTTACAGGTTTTGCCAACTTGGATAACTTTATGTTTTTTGAATATTTCAATGGTATTTGTAAGCGGTGAGTAAGTCTAAGCAAATTTAGGGTGAAGATGGAGATACAAGGGACTGCAGGTGCTGAATTCTTGAGCAAAACACAAACTCAGCAGGTCAGGCAGCATCTGAGGTGGGAATAGATAGGTGACGTTTCCACCTCTTTTGCAGTTTCTCCTCCCTATTGAAGAAGGGTCGCAACCCAAAGTGTCACCTATCCATTCACACACACCAGCAGATTGTGCTAAGGCCAAGATGTAAACATTAAAAATAACCAAAAATAAATCTAGATCGGACAGACCAAAAAATCCACCTCAAAATCTGCAGAAAAAAACAAAGTTATTTGGGTAATGTTAAGCAGTCTTTGTGACTGCAGTCATACAGGATTGGAAGATGATGTTCAACCTGGTAGAATCAATGACAAGTGTACAGAATTTATAGTGAGAGATGAACAATTTTTTTGCAAAAAATTGTAACCAGGATAGAATATCAGACAAAAGGTCTTGACAATGTAATCATGTGAAAGAAGTTAAGAGAAGTAATGGAAAAAAAAGGCAACCCAAGGCAAAACGCCATGAACAACAACCAATGAATTGCAATTCAAAATTGTTTGCAATCATAACTGTATCACTGTCATTCCACACCAGAGGCACCTTACCTGTTAACCAGGGTAAAAAGAAATGAGGTAGTATGTGGTAGTCGTTGCGGACTCGATGGGCCGAAGGGCCTGTTTCCGTGCTGTATTTCTATTTTAGAGGGGAGGTTTTCTGAACCTGACTGACAAGTGATTGTCCATCAAAAGCAGGCAGTTCTGCCACAGCTGGGGGTTTGCAGTGGCATTCTGTGGAATGGAACAAGGGCCCTAATCGATTTCGCCTTTTGACTCCATCAGCAATTTAGAAACATAGAAACATAGAATAGGTGCAGGAGCAGGCCATTCGGCCCTTTGTGCCAGCACCTCCATTCAATATGATCATGGCTGATCATCCAAAATCAGTACCCCGTTCCTGCTTTTTCTCCAAATCCCTTGATTGCTTAGCCCTGAGAGTTTTATCTAACTCTCTCTTGAATACATCCAATGAATTGGCCTCCACTGCCTTCTGTGGCAGAGAATTCCACAGATTCACAACTATCTGGGTGACTCCCCCAAAATGGGGAACAATTTTCCTGCATCTAGCCTGTCCAATCCCTTAAGAATTTTATATGTTTCCATATGTTTCTTTAATTTCCAGGCTTGTGTGTTAACAGCGCATGTACAAACATCTTTGACTTAGGATGTTTAAACATTTAAATGCTCGAGGGTCCGATTAGAACCCTTGCCATTGTCAGTGAGATTGGCCCATATTAACTGGAGTCATGGGAATGCACTTCACCTAATGTCACTCTCTGACCTTGTAGTAGCCTTCAGTTTCCCCAGGCAGCCTCCAAACTGCAGTGCAAAAGACTGCTGAAGTAAATATCAAATGGTCAAGTCAGCCTTTAAATTTGTATAGGAAGGAACTGCAGACGCTGGTTTAAACAGAAAATAGACACAAAAAGGTGGAATAACTCAGCGGGTCAGACAACATCTCTGGAGAAAAGGAATTGGTGACATTTCAGATCTACTTTTTTACATATCTTTCATTCATTTGTTTTACTGTATACCCCTCTACATCACCGTCCATATCTCTTGTTTCCCTTTCCTCTGACTCGCAGTCTGAAGAAGGGTCTTGACCCGGAACAACACCCATTCCTTTTCTCCAGAGATGCTGTCTGACCCGCTGAGTTACTCCAGCTTTTTGTATCCACCTTCAGCCTTTAAATTTGACAGCTGCAACAAATGGAGCACTATGAAAACACTTTTCTCTGTGAGTGGTCGGTAAAATTTCCAAAGCAGGAAGGAAACCGATCCAGTTTCAGATGCCAATACTCCAAGTGTGGTACGTCAAACATCTGCTTGAGTGCACTGAGCTTGGAAGTGTCAGGTTAAATTTCACATTGAATAACTGCAGTTTCCAGATTTATGTCTGATTACAATGGAATTCATTGCACAGCATTGAAAAACGATGCTCTACAATCTAATTTCAAGGCACACATGTTCTGCCACGTTAGAAGGTTGGGTCTAGGATTATTCGATTTTTTAAAATGTAGACAAATATGTTATGATCTTGAGGGGAATTTGGTGATTGGAGATTGCTAATTTTGGGACTGGAAGTATAAATTATCAACAGACATCTGGTCTCATAAAATAAATTATCTATATCGAATAAAGTTTGGACTAAAAAAAACACAAAACGCTGGAGTAACTCAACATCCTGACCTACTGAATAACTCCTGCACTTTGTGTTTTTTTCATAATTCAGCAACTGCAGTTCCTCGTGTCTAAAGTTTGGATAAACTCTTTTGCTCCTTACCTGGTACACCCAGCGATGCACTTTCACCTGGAAACATTCTCATCCTTTTTTGATTGCTATTTTGACGGCAGAGGAGGCCACACAAAGTACCTCAAAACCAAAGATACTAGAGGAGCAAGATGAACCACTCCGTCGAAATCGCCTATACCGAAGTGTAGAACGCAGAGGAGCATAACGGCTGCCATTTTAGTAGGCAAAACCCACCGTTCGCTATGCCTCTCATAGTGTAATCAGTGTTTTGGGGGAACAGTATGTGTGATGATACCATAAAGATGCAGAATATATCTCATCTATCATTTTGTACATTTTTGTTATTTTTCTTTTTAAATGTTTCTGCACGTTTCTGTCTACTAAAATGGCACCATGACATACTACGGTTTTTAGGGTCGAGTGGTGTATCTTGCTCTGCCCTATTAACTTTGCTCAAAACCAAGCTCCTGCCTGGCACACCTTAACTCGTTAGGCATTGGGCTTCTGACCGTTGAAAAATATCCATAATCTGCACAGAGTTTCTATGTCTGTTGCGTTTGTGAGATCGGAAGAATGAACTCACCCATGTTAGAGAACCCAACAGACTTTACTAATTTGTTTGCATTTTCCAATTCATTTTTAATTAAACAGTGCGTATTTACATTGACCTAACGTAAAACAGCATATCTCTGTCAGATCAAAGATAAAGTTAGGGGCTAAGCTTTTTTGTATTGCTGGAGCTCCTGATCCATATAATGAATCTTGTATTTGTGGCTTTCATAAACATGCTTTTGATAGCTTTTAGGGATTTTCAGCACCGCAGCCAAATGTGGTGAGCGTCAGCAAAAACAACACAGATATGCCCCCTGGTCCCCATTGCCACTAAACACATGGTTTTGTACAGCTGCATTCAAATATTGGCTCTGTCCCTAAATAAGCTTGTTCTTTAGAGAATTTGTTTTTGACTGGTTTTCACATATCTTATTTAAGAGGCATCTGTTAAAACCAGAAAGCAAATGCTCTTTGTCTCAGGTCTAATTCCATTGTTGACAACTTGGCTGGTTACATTATGTCCACTGAAATTATTCACATTTTGCTGCATCCAGGAAGGAAGAATTATAAGAAATCAAAATTACATCATGGTTTCCAATGTGGAATTCACTGCCTCAGAAGACAGTGGAGGCCAAGTCTCTGAATGCATTCAAGAGAGAACTAGATAGAGCTCTTAAGGATTAGCGGAGTCAGGGGGTATGGGGTACCGATTGAGAATGATCGGCCATGATCACATTGAATGGTGGTGCTGGCTCGAAGGGTCGAATGGCCTACTCCTGCACCTATTGTCTATTGACAGAGGTTTTTAAAAATAAGTTGACAATGTGGGTGGCAAAGTGGGTAGAGTTGCTGCCTTACAGTGCCAGAGACTTGGGTTTGAGCCTGATTATAAGGTGCTGTCTGTATGGAATTTGCACGTTCTCCCTGTGACTGTGTGGGTTTTCTCTGGGTGCTCCAGTTTCTTCCCACACCCCAAAGACGGTGGGTTTGTAGGTTAATGGGCCTCTGTAAATAGTGCCTAGTGTGCAGGGTAGTGCTGGTGTACGGGGTGATCGCTGGTCGCCGTGGACTTGGTAGGCCGAAGGGCCTGTTTCCATGTTGTATCTCTAAACTCTAAAGTAAAGCCAAAAATAAAGTCTAAAGTCTAATTTGATGGGTTTTAGTTTCATAACTTTTTTTATCCACTAAGGTGGATCCCATGTAGAAACTTTATAACATCACGGGATTATTTAGCTTTCACAATGTTGCAAAAGCACAACCTTTGACAGTGAAATTCTTCCACGACTCAAAAAAAATCACAAAGATATACAATCATTAAAAAGCAAAGGGAGCAAAATATGGACATTGAAATAGAACTTTCTTGAACAAGTGCGACAGCAAGCGAGCAATTTCAGATATAAAAAATTCCAGTCAGTGTTTCTAAACAACAACATAGTCTCTTGGTTTCTTTGGTTTGATGCTGGCTGACAGTGAATAGAAAGCAGTATATTGCATAATCTATAAGCATTAATCATAGAGATCTATGAGTAAAAAGAAATATTTAGGAATAATTCGTGCCTTGCAGCAAACCAGTGAAGAATGACTTCAAATGAATAATGTTGACAACATCTAAAATCTGTCGAGAAGTTTGCAACCATAAAAAAATTCTTCAGCACATTGATTAACTAAGACAAATTATGTTTCAGCTTTAAACATGTAATGGTAATGACCTGTGGATGAAGACTCAAAACAATTCTGAAAGAGTAATGTTATTGTTTTTACCACAGATTTTTTGTTGCTATTTCCTGAGGAAACCTGATTAACATTATTCATTAATTTTTAAATTGCATATAGGGAGTTGAAATATTATCCTTCACTGAGTTCATGCCGGGATTGTGCCAGAATGCCTGCTCTGGTTTAGGTTGGTAATCGGAATGAGCAGGACTCAGTTCTAAGTCGTCTGATCATCCATGCCTGACTAATTAAAAAAGTAACTATTTACAAAAGCTTATTCAGTCCACATAGCATGTCATTTAGCAGTACCCACTGAGAGCATTAGGATGAAAAACTGCAAAAATAATATCAAAGGGAGACACAGAAGAAACATTGTCATCTTTCAAGAGAAGGTAAAATGGCCATTGTATTAGATTTATCTTGTCATGTAGTCAGATAAAGTGTGAAATTTGGAATTTATTTCTATTCTGACATTTTTTATGGATGAGCATCTATAATTTATAGATAAAATCTATAGATATAACACTCCCTAGATAGATATATATATTGCCATTTGGAAATCTGATGCTTTGTCAAACACTCCCCATGTAATGTGGATGGTTAATCATTCAATACAACAGAAGGGGAAAAGGGGCTGTAATAGCCTCTAAACTCATGCCACTAACATGACAGCCGCAAACAGCAAAAGGCAGAGTATAGCATTGCGTGTCTAAGGTATAAATTATTTTTAACCCCCCTCCCCCCCTTTTAGTAAAACTAATGGCTCAAGTTAGAGCCTGTAAATACCTAATTTGTAAATAAACCCCCCCCAAAGACCCCCCCCCCCCCCCCCCCCGTCCCATCATTAGTGGCCCACCCATTTCATTACTGGGATTGTCTCCTTCACCTTATTGAAAAAACAAAAAGCTAATTCTTAGGCGATTATTTCAAAATTCTTAAGTATGTGTAATGTTGGAGTCTGGAAGGTAATTTGATAGATTTCAAAGTAGTACTTTATAGTGCACTATACTTTGAATGAAAATAATGGTATGAAGCATAGATGTAAGATAAGAAATTATCCTATCTTCTTGTTTTTTGCTGCGTGTAAGATTACCTAATGTAAGGGCTTGGATGATTGGTCCATTTAAACCAGTGAAGGGTCAGAAACTTTTGCTTGGGCTTAAAGTTTTATGTCTAGGAGTTGGTGCCGTAGAAGACACGGGCCCTTGCCATTTACAAGACCACCAAAAGGTGAGATCCCTTTTGTTTTAAAGGGTGTATAAAATCAGCAGAGCTGCTTTAGGCCGGTGAAGACAGGGAGTCAGAGAAGTTAATATATCCTCTTTCCCTCCCAAATGGCTGACCAAACTGAGTTCCTTCATTTGGAGAGCTTCCTTACATTCTCACAGCAGCATTTATGCTGTTTCCTTGGTACATAAACTGATACCAAAAACCCTGAATAAAACACAATAGGTCAAGTAGCATCTCTGAGTTTAGGCTTGGAACTCATCTTCAGACGGATTGTAGTAGGGGGGGAGAGAGCTAGAAAAAAGGTGGGGCCTGGTCAAAGCCTGGGCGAGGTTCAGTGTGAAGAAGGGTCCAGATCTGAAACGTCACCTACCCATATCCTCTTGAGATGTTGCCTGACCCACTGAATTACTCCAGCACTTCATGTTTTACTCAAGATTCCAGCATCTGCAGTTTCTTGTGTCATCAGAATTCATGAGAAGACTGAACATAAAAAAAATTAAAACATGTTGTGAACAATATAGAGAATACACCCCAGCAAGCAACAAACAGATGTAACAGCCCAATATGTATATCTGTACTACATCAGTGCAATAAAGAAATGATCACAATGGAAGATTGTGGGTTTATGGCAAGGTGCTCAAGTTCCAGCAGTTTTCTTATTTTCTATTTATTAGATAGGCTAATTGAAGGGCGACATGGTGGCTCAGTGGTAGAGTCGCTGCCTTACAGCGCTTGCTGTCCAGATACCCAGGTTCGATCCCGACTACGGGTGCTGTCTGTAAGGAGTTTGTACGTTCTCCCCGTGACCGTGTGGGCTTTCTCTGAGATCTTCAGTTCCTCCCACACTCCAAAGCCGAACAGGTTTGTAGGTTAATTGGCTTGGTATAAGTGAAAATTGTCCTTAGTGTGTGCAGGATAGCGTTAATGTGCGGGGATCGCTGGTCGGTGCGGACTCGGTGAGTCTAAGGGCCTGTTTCCGTGCTGTATCTCTAAACTAAACTAAACTAAACTAAACTAAACTAAACTAAACTAAACTAAACTAAACTAAACTAAACTAAACTAAACTAAACTAAACTAAACTAAACTAAACTAATACTGCATCCAACACTGCAACATATACCTGGATACCATTTCCATGATTATGAGCTGTGAAAGTCATTGTGTCCCAGACTCCACCAAATCACCTCATCCAGAACTTGCTTTCACAGCAGTTGATTGCAATAACTCCCCAAAAACCCCACCTGGCTCTCCAGCACTCATTCTCCTGACTTAAGCCCAGAGCTGTCAGAAAGTCTGTGGGCACCATCAAAAATCTACACCACTGGTAAATCTGTGTACCGCCAGCTGCCTTGTGTCAAGAAGAAGAACGAGACTTAAGTGCTTCTGGAGCAGAGAGTCTTCCTGAACCTCCCAATACAGCAGGGTTCTGGAAATTATAAGATATTACCAATGTTCCCTTTTCCAGCAGGGAAAAAAAACCTTCTGATTGGAAACCGCATTCTAGTCCTATTCTGCGGCGTTAGTTATAGGTATACATGTGATATCGTGGCTTCTTGTGTAAAATAATATCATATGAAGTTTTGCTCCTCACTGTGTGTAGGTAGGAAGACTTTGCGCCACACACCTTTGGTATTTCAAGCTAATGCCTTTCTCTTCACTATTACTTGGCAGGACATTTAACTCTGTATTCTGGCTCTATGTTCTCCATATCAAACTGTGCTTGGTTCGTATAAGCCCCCATGTCTTTGAGTCACCTGGTTTTCCTGAAGTCTGGTATTTGGAAAACAATTCTTTGCTAATTCTTCCTACAGATTTCAGAAACAGTGTCTACAAACATAAATCTCAATCAACATTTGACAATCAACATTTACACAAACTGGTCAGCTATAAATCTGCTAGTAATTGATTTTCTTCAAGTAACGGAGGTCCTTTTAGCTACAAAATACTGGACAATTTCTGTGAATTGAATATGTGAACATTAGTTGAATCAATTTTATAGCTTTGCTGTCCAATCATTGTCCCAATTAGGAGATGAAATTGATTGTCCCAGTGTCTATTGTGAATTGTGCAGTTAAAAGAAAAAAGTATAAAGGTCATTTAATTTACATTTCAGTCACTTAGGTAACATTTTTTTTTAAAAATCAGCGTAGGAGTGAAAAATGTAATTGAGAATGAGTAATATATGAGACAAACAGCAAAATATCATTCTTGATAGAATTTCATGTTAGGTATGAATCATCTTTCAATACCTTGTCCCCAAAGTTTCTGGAAGTATGAACTGACAACAGTAAATCTAGGTCTATATTAGGACAAGATGTTTCCACTGGTGGGAGAGTCTAGGACCAAAGGTCATAGCCTCAGAATTAAAGGGCGCACTTTTAAAAAGGAGGTGATTCACCACCCTCTGACTAAAGAAATTCCTCCTCAACGTCTATCTAAAGGTACGGCCTTTTATTCTGTGGCTATGTCCTTTGGTCCTAGACTCTCCCACTTGTGGAAACATCCTCTCCACATCCACTCTATCTAGACCTTTCGCTGTTCGGTAAGTTTCAATTGTCCATCGCATTTAGTGCAATCGATGCTTGGGAGACCCATAAGGAAAACTGCAAACTCTATGCAACTCACTGTAAATCACTGTAGTCCACAACTTTCCTTTGTAATTTTTTAATTGAAATTAAATCTTGCAGTGCAAGATGTTCAAATTTCAAGACACTTAGTATATTACATTTTAAGATTGAGAAAAAGCAGAGGTCTGAGCAGGAGAATGAAGTAGAAGAAAAATTGAGAAGTCAGAATAAAGGGAGAGGAAATCATTTGAAACAAAACAAACCAAACATTGACATTTTTAAAGTCACCAATGAACAATATGAATTTCATACTGTGCATCTCCACACATCTAATTGTTTCCCTTCTAAGCATGGAAGTAGTTGAGTAGAGGTCATTGCAATTATCACGCTGTTAAAGAAATGCTAATCCAATTAGTCACGTAACTTTGATTTCCGTGAGGAGTTTAATGGCAATTAATAAACAAATGGAGCAACCGCGTGAAACTCACAGGGAAGATTAAGGTTTTTCGCTGAGATTAATGCAGAACCGTGACGGCTTCCTACCATTCATCATCTATTAGTTGCGCACGTCGGGTTGATTGCATTAGTCGAAACTGGGTGAACCACGTGAAGGTTGCAATCTCCCACCCTCCATGCAAGAACAGCCCATCACCTGCACTCGTGGGGGATGACAGACAGCCCTGCTTGCGACTGCAGATATCCAGACCAGACCATCCCACAAATTGTGAATGACTGCTCACTGAGGCTTTTCCCTGGTGGCATCAAGGCCATCCACCCAGCAACTGATGCTGCCCTGCCCTGGCCTGCCCTGCCCTTAACCTATAACTTTAGGCTGTGCATATGCCATACGCAAGAACAAGAAGAAGAAGACCTAACAGGTTGCTGACCAATCTTCATTTTAATAATGGCAGGCAGTTTTCATATTTTGTTATATCTTTTGCAAATTCCACCCATAAACTATTTATGTTGTATTGTTACTGAGTCATGGTGAGAACGAGCTATGATAAGCATGAGAGTGAAGTATACAAAGGAGGTCTGCACTAAAGAAATCAGCTCCATTGCACAAGATGACAATGCACTTCATATAATAAAAAAAAATATTTTAAAACCAATTTGAAGGTTTACTTTGAAGATTAGGGCAAATGCATGAAGAATAAAAAACTATTTAATGTATACAAATTGAAGTATTTTCAACATGTTGGTAGCGCTAGAGAGAATGGCTATCAAGGTCTATATGGTTATATTACTATTTCTTCAATTCTTAGAACATACAAAAAAAACCCAATGACAGACACAAAATGCTGGAGTAACTCAGCAGGTCAGGCAGCATCTCTGGCGGAGATGCTGCCTGCCCCGCTGATTACTCCAGTACTTTGAGTCTATCTTTAGTATAAACCAGCATCTGCAGTTCCTTGTTTCTACATACTGAAAGAAAAGCTGATAGTTAAATCTGCTTTTTGAAGTGTACCTATGACGCCATGAAACCCTATTAAACTTTCCATTTATTTTGATATAACTACTAAATATTGATCACTTTTCAAAGGCAGAATCTCCTTGGAGATTAGAGGAGTAGAAGAACATATATTTTGCTTCAGTGCTGGTTGGAACAAATTATAATGTATAATGCAGTATAATGTAGATAAATGTGAGGTTATCCACTTTGACGGCAAAAACAAGGAGGCAGATTATTATCTCAAAGGTGTCCGATTAGGTACAGGGGAGGTGAAACGAGACCTGGGTGTCCTCGTACACCAATCGCGGAAAATAAGTGTGCAGGTACAGCAGGCAGTGAAGAAAGCTAATGGCATGTTGGTCTTCATAATGAGAGGATTTGAGTATAGGAGTAAAGAGGTCCTTCTGCAGTTGTATAGGGCCCTGGTGAGACCACATCTGGAATATTGTGTGCAGTTTTGGTCTCCTAATTTGTGGAAGGACATCCTTGCTATTGAGGCAGTGCAGTGTACATTCACAAGGTTAATCCCCAGGATGGCGGGACTGCCTTATGAGGAAAGATTGGAAAGACTGAGCTTGTATTCACTGGAGTTTAGAAGGATGAGAGGGGATCTTATAGAGACGTATAAAATTATAAAAGAACTGGTCAAGCTAGATGCAGGAAAAATGTTCCCAATGTTGGAGGAGTTCAGGACCAAGGGCCACAGTCTAAGAATAAAGGGGAGGCCATTTAAAACTGAGGTGAGAAGAAACTCTTTCACACATAGATTGGTGAATTTGTGGAATTCTCTGCCACAGAAGGCAGTGGAGGTCAATTCACTGGATGAAAGAGTTAAAACAGAGTTAGATAAAGCTCTAGGGGCTAGTGGAATCAAGGGATATGGGGAGAAGACAGGCACTGGTTACTGATTGTGGATAATCAGCCATGATCACAATGAATGGTGGTGCTGGCTCGAAGGGCCAAATGGCCTCGTCCTGCACCTATTTTCTATGTTTCTATGTTTCTATGCAATTTAATGTATTAAATGTCATTCACTATCAACATATATTTTCCTGTGTTAAAAATGGTAATTTATTCTTGCATCCATTCATTTTTCAATTTGCCTTGTGCCATCTGTCTTTTTGAAGAGCAGAACTAATTGCTTTTCCCAATTTTTCTTAAATCAGCTAAGGACCTCTTCAAATACAATGATAAAAACAGAAGTGAACTCTATTTTGGAAATGTACTTTGATTCTTCAGAAAGATGAGATTCAATACAAATCGGTTTGGCATTGCATAAAAAGCCAATTTACCTTTAATTTAAAAAAAAATATTGCTATTCTGGTTATTTCACAGATATGTTTTGCTCAGTGAGAGGAAAGGGTCAATATCAAGTTGTGGGTTTTGAGATTTTCCTTGTCTTTCATCATTTGCAGAGATCACTTCGCAAAATAGATAGCAATTTCTTCGACCTCTGATGTTACCAAAACAGGGCTACCTGAAGACACTGTTCTCCATGTGCAGAAATGGATATGAAAACAGTCCATTGGAAGCATTTAATCGTCTCTCCTAATTTTCACATGTCTTCAGTTAAATGATGATTGGGGAATCTTCAAAAAGGAGATCACTAAGTAAGACAGGATCCTGTATTTGATTTTTACCTTATTCATTTAGGGCTGCCAGTCATCAATAAGATAGGCAGACATATAGATCATACAATCATCTATGTACAATCTGTACAGTAATGCCCTGAGAGTGAGCCTCAACCGAGCAGACTATTGGACAATGCTGAGAGTATAAATTGAAAAATCTTTTAAATAATTTATTCGCAGCAGTGCAGAATAGTAATTATGAAATGGTGGATCATTATTATACTTAGAAGAATGTCTTTAAGAGAATATTAGTACTTCTGATTATTTTCATAGACTATTTTAATGATATTATACGGCATTATTATTTAAGAAGTTTGACTATCCAGAGTCTGGAAAACCGCGAATGAGAGTAGACTGCGCTTTGACATGCCAGGATGGTTTTCTTGAAATTGTAGAAGCTGCTGTGAGATAGCACAATCATCCAACCTGTAAGTTTGAAGAAGGGCCTCGACCCGAAACGTCACCCATTGCTTCTCTCCAGAGATGCTGCCTCTATGAAGAAAGACTGGATAGATTAGGCTTATACTCGCTGGAATTTAGAAGACTGAGGGGGTATCTTATAGAAACATATAAAATTCTTAAGGGGTTGGAAAGGCTAGATGCGGGAAGATTGTTCCCGATGTTGGGGGAGTCCAGAACCAGGGGTCACAGCTTAAGGATAAGGGGGAAGTCTTTTCGGACCGAGATGAGAAAACATTTCTTCACACAGAGAGTGGTGAGTCTGTGGAATTCTCTGCCACAGAAGGTAGTTGAGGCCAGTTCATTGGCTATATTTAAGAGGGAGTTAGATGTGGCCCTTTTTGCTAAAGGGATCAGGGGGTATGGAGAGAAGGCAGGTACAGGTTACTGAGCTGGATGATCAGCCATGATCATATTGAATGGCGGTGCAGGCTCGAAGGGCCGAATGGCCTACTCCTGCACCTATTTTCTATGTTTCTATGTTTCTATGTCCTGCTGAGTTACTCCAGATTTTTGTGTCTATCTTCTGTAAGTTTGACAGGTTGGAGTCACTCATCCCATTTAGCAATTAAAGGAGTGTGAAGGAGTTTGGTACAAAGCTGGCATGAGGTTTCTTGCAGATCCTGCCTTTCCAGAGAATGGAGCTACATTCATACACCACTGTTCACACCTTTGTGGTGTCAAAAATGTTGGCTGAACCAAAAGCAGCATCCTCTAAATGGAAATCCAAACATCCACAGTTTGTGGCGCTGTGACACAATGGTAGAGTTGCTGTCTTACAGTACCAGAGACCGGGTTTGATCTTGTCTATAGGTACTGTCTGTAAGGAGTTTGCACATTCTCCCTTTGACCGTGTGGGTTATCTCCAGGTGCTCTGGTTTCTTCCAAAAAGGTGCAGGTGTAAAATGTTCCCTAGTGAATCCTTTTTTGGTAAACCACCATCTGCAGTTCCCCTTGTTTCTATGTGCATTGCTAATTTTTAGTTTCCATAGATTTGAGTAGTTTGTTTGTCTACCTCAGGCAGAGTTAACCATTGTATGCCCTGGCATGACCGAGTAATATGTAGGAAGGAACTGCCAATGCTGGTTTACACCAAAGATAGATACGCAATACTGGAGTAACTCAGCGGGGCAGGCAGCATCTCTGGATAAAAGGGGTGGGTAACGTTTTGGGTGTGAGGAGAGGTCTTCTATCCAGAGATGCTGCCTGTCCCGCTGAGGTACTCCAAAATGTTGTGTCTGTGTTCAGACCAAGTAATGTCAAACCTCTCTAAAGAACATTGACTTTACCAGATAAGTTTTTACAGAAACTTGTGGCCTCATAGTCACCACTGCTGACACTAGCTTTCATTGGATTAACTGAATTTATTTTCTCAAGTATCACAATGGATTTCAACTCATGTCCCTGGATATTTGATTCAGACACATGGATTACATCCACTGAAGTTATCTTTATGGAATATAGTAGCCCACTGGCTACATCTAGGTCTGGTGATGAATGGAACCATTTTCATCCAATAGGCACTATTAGTTTTGCAATGGACACACAAGGAACTGCAGATGCTGGAACCTTGAGCAAAACACAAGTGCTGGAAAAACTCAAGTGGATCAAGACATCTGTGGAGGGTTCATTGGCAGCGTTTTGGGTTGGGACCCTTATTCTTTAGTTTTATACTGATTGGTCAAGTACAATTGAAGCCTTGGACAGCTGCTGAATGACAGTAGCTAAAACACCAAGGTATCACTTGCATGGTTTACTGCCTATAATTTCTCAGTGGAAGGACATCATTAGTTTTAAGAGCGAGCATTATAGACATTAAAGACGTATATCCCAGATTCAGGGATAGTTTCTTCCCAGCTGTTATCAGGCAACTGAACCATCCTACCAACAACTAGAGCAGTCCTGAGCTACTATCTACCACATTGGAAACCCTCAGACAACTTAGATTGGACTTTACTGGATTTGATCTTGCACTAACGTTATTCACGTTATTCCCTTTATCATGTATCTGTACACTGTGGATGGCTCGATTGTAATCATGTATTGTCTTTCTGCTGACTGGTTAGCACGCTACAAAGGCTTTTCACTGTACCTCGGTACATGTGACAGTAAACACAACTCAACTAAACTAAACATGTGGCACCACCTAAACAATGTGTTTGCAATTCCAGCAAAACCAGGAACTCTTCTGGTTGTTGGTCATGGTGGCTGATGATTATATTATAGTTAACTATCTTTGAGTACCATCTATATTCTCTCTTATACAGCTGTGGATAGCATTCCTAATTAAATGTTGGAAATATTTCCAGGCCAGCTTGGAAAGAACCCATTGCATAAAGTTTAATTTCAATGGGTAACATCACAATCATTGCCAATGTAATGCTTAGCATGTTATAACATTTCAGTTGTGGATAGAGATCTACTTTACCATTTTCCTCTCTTCTGTTTTCCCTTCCTCCTACTCCTCATTCCAGCAGCAGGCCCCTTTTCTTTGTTTTCAGTTCCTTTGCCCAGTCACATCACATTGCAAGGGGATTGCCCACTAGGGCATCTAATGCTTGGAAACGGTTGCTTAATGTACTTTGATGATGATGGTGCGGCTTTCTTCCAGCTGTCAAACATAATTGGTCATGCATATTTATGACTGAAAATTAGCTGGAGTATTCAGCTCCAAATGGCAGCAAATCTGAATCATATTTAGATTGATGTCACTATTGGTGTACTAAAATGAACCCAGAAATCTGAAATAAAAACAGAAAATGCTGGCAAAACTCATCATGCCCTAATATCTGCAGAGAGGGAAACATGTTAATGTTTCAGATTGATAATCTTTTGTAAGAACTCAACAAAGATACCTTGGTTCCTTGTACCAAGGTTTGGTGAACAGTCCCACAGACCAGTCAAATATTCATACTGATAGAATCAATCCTTTCAGTCAATGTCACGCACTTCCTCATCTCCGCCTCTGACTGTGATCTCATTGGAAGTAAAGATCACAGGCGCTATTCATTCAGGATTGAATAGCCCTCATAGTTCACTCCTTAATGTGTCGCTGTATCAGGTGAATGATGGCCAAGGAGACATTGGGGCAATAAACCTCTACTAACCTCCTGAATCAGTTGTCTCCTTGTTGAAGAACCCTTGGAAAGATTGTAAGTATAACTTAAGACTTAAATATCCATGAATACAATTGGATTTTATAGCTCCATCACTGACTCATCTGATTCCAGAATGAATATACGGAACGTTTTGAATGAATCAACTCATTGAAGAAACCTTCTTGCGCTCATCAGTTCCCCTGCTGCAGGTGCCTCAGTCCAGGGAATATTCGTAGGAATGTCCACTGCATAATCCTTGTGGAGATGGACATCAAACTCACCCTCCATTAGGCATGAGTGGTGAATTGAGTTTATTTCTGCTTTTATTTCTCACTAGACCAAGTAGACCCGATGGGCCCAAACCTCTCCTGCATTGGTGCAGCACCCTCTCTTCCCCCTCCCCCTCTCCTCTCTCCTCTCTCCCCCCTCCCCTCTCCCCCCTTCCTCCCTCCTCTGCCTTGTGCTACTGTGTACCGTTTTGGCTGTAGTTAAGGAACAAACAAACAAACGAACAAGAGTTTTAGTATATAGATGTTCCATCAAGTGGCTGTATGATTGTATAGCGGAGAATAGTTCCAGCAGGTCATATATGGACATCCATCAACAAGTCATAAACAAAAGTGTGTTCCATGACTGCACCGGCGGCACGGTGGCGTAGCGGTAGAGTTGCTGCCTTACAGCGAATGCAGCGCCGGAGATTCAGGTTCTATCCTGACTACGGGCACAGTCTGCACGGAGTTTGTACGTTCTCCCCGTGACCTGCGTGGGTTTTCTCCGAGATCTTCGGTTTCCTCCCACACTCCAAAGACGTACAGGTATGAAGGTTAATTGGCTGGGCAAATGTAAAAATTATCCCTAGTGGAGTGTAGGATAGTGTTAGTGTGCAGAGATCGCTGGGCGGCGCGGACCCGGTGGGCCGAAGGGCCTGTTTCTGTGCTGTATCTCTAAATCTAAATCTAAATCTAAATTTGTAACTTCATGGCTAGGGAGCCAATGTGTGTGTGTGTGTGTGTGTGTGTGTGTGTATGTGTGTGTGTGTGTGTGGGGGAGGCGGGGGGGGGGGGGGGGGGAGGCACCAAGAGAACAAAGAGGGACCATTGGGGACTACTTTGTAACTTTGTTGGTGCCCTTTACATGAGCTCTTAGCATACTTTGTGCATGGTTTGCAAAACAAAGAATTGCACTGTGACATGTCACATGTGAAAATAAAGTATCAATCAATTAATCAATCAATCAATCACTGACTTTATCATGTGTAGGAAAGAACTGCAGTTGCTGTTTTAAATCGAAGGTGGACACAAAATGCTGGAGTAACTCAGCGGGACAGGCAGCATCTCTGGAGAGAAGGAATGGGTGACGTTTCAGTCCGAAGAAGGGTCACGACCCGAAACGTCACCCATTCCTTCTCTCCAGAGATGCTGACTGACTTTATCATTACAGCTAGACTAGAGGACTATTACTAATTTGATCAGGACTGTGGAGAAATATGCCAGCATCTGCAGTTGGACTTTAAAATCGGCATGTCAACCCAGTAAGGCTGCAAGTATGTTAAACAATTTACACTGCATACTGTATCCAGAACTAAGATATCCCTCAACCCATGCATCCATCAAAGCTGATGGATTGGATTGTAAGGGGCTCCCTCCTGCAGTTATGAAGAATGGTAGACAATTAAATGGTTAACAGGAAGCAGAGACACCAAAACATACTCACCTGTGGTGAAGACTAGGACATGACAAAGCCAATAGCATTCTGTGCTGATGATGCAATCAAGAATTAATGGTGTCTCTAGTCAATGTATTCCTGTACACTTGCATCACTGGTATCTACCCATTGCATAACTATTGCCCAGGAGTGTTCTGTCCAGAATATGGGTGTCAGATTCAATCTGGACAGTTGCTGCCTCATCAGTTTAATCTCTATTCATCAACAATGTGAAGAAAAAATGTCACTAATAATGCTATCAAGTGGCACTTTGTACATCAATAACCTTTTCACTGAAGTTTAAGTTCATTTTCCATTGGGTAACTTGACTTCAGTCCTTACTTCAGTTTGGGTGTTAACTTGGACAAGACAGCTGAAACCCTCCAAATATCATCGCTTGCAGTCATTGTTATTTTAGCTGAGAATTCTTGTTTGGTGTGTGCTCTTGCAATCATATCAGGAATCAGCACTCTGTCAGGTCGCTGGGATAAGAATAATAGAAGCAGGAGAAGGCCATTTGGTTCCTCATGCCTAACCTGCCATTTAGTAAGTTATTACCACTGTGCCACTGTCTTGTATGAACTGCTTGATTCCTATATCTAGAAATCTATCAATTGTTGTGGATATATTCAGCAGCTTGGACAATTCCGAGGATTACTACTCGCTGGGTAAATACATTTATTCTCATCTCTAAATAACTTTCTCCTTGTTTTGAGACCGTACACCCTGCTTTTAGACACTCTAACAAAAACCTGCAATTAGCCTGTAAACTCTGAAAGAATTTAATTATAACTTTTCAATAGTTATTTCTCAGTCTTCTTTACTCTCAAGAGTACAGACAAAGTCTGCTTGTTCCCATCCCAAGAATATGGTGAATGGTTGTTGCAGATAATTCTTATTAAATAGGGAAGTAAGATCTGGATGTGATATTCCAGGTGCAGTGCACCAGCACCTACATAATTCTCGGAAGACATTCTTAGCTTAGTTTATTGTCATGTATTACGAGGTTCAGTTGAAAGCTTTTTTTGTTGCGTGCTATCCAGTCAGCGAAAATACAATACACAATTACAATCAAGTCATCCATAGTGTACTGATACAGGATAAAGGGAATAATGTTTTGTGCAAGGTAAAGTCCAGTAAAGTCCGATTAAAGATGTGAGAAGGAAATGCAGGTGCTGGTTTGATGCTGGTCAGATCTGATGAAGAGTCTTGACCCGAAACATCACCTATTCTTTTTATCCAGAGATATTGCCTGACCCGTTGAGGTACTCCAGCATTTTGTATCTGAAGTCCGATTAAAGAAAGTTTGAAGGTCTCCAATGATGTCGATTGGAGGTCAGGACCTCTTTCTAGTTGGTGATAAGATGGTTCAATTGCCTGATAGCTGCAATAATGGCCAACACATCATTTTCACCCTCAATTGCTTGCTATGCTCGCATGTTAACGTATCGTGATTTATCTATAAGAACTTGAAGTCCTTTTCGAACAGCAGCGCTTTACAAATTCTCACCAATTAAAAAGTACTCTACGTGTTCATTTTTACTAATAAATGAGTAACTTCACATTCTTCTGTATAATAATCCATCTGTCATTTCTCACCCATTCCACTTACTACATCAACTTGAAGCCTTTCTGCATTCTCCTCACAATCTCCATGAACATTCTACTTTGTACCATCTGCTAATTGGATATCTTACAGAGTAGACACAATGAATTGCAAATGGGGAATCATGCGTGGAACACAAAATGCAAAATGGGTCAGGCAGCATCTCCGGATGACATGGATAGGTGATGTTTTGAGTCTGGGATCCTTCTTCATATTGGAATAAGTGGATATATTTCCCAAATTATTGACACAAATTATGAACAACTGGGACCCCAGTGCTAATTACAGTGACACTTTTCTACTCATAGTGTCCCAACCCAGTTATTCCAACTCTCGGCGTTTTGTCCAGCAATGAATCTCAACCCATTTTCCCCTATTGTCCCAATTCCAAGTACTCCAGTTTTGTTTAATGAATCTTGAGCTTCATCTTATTGAAAGTCTAAATTCAACCTCCGCTCAGCTATTCTGGCTATTAGAACCTCAAAATTTTCTAACAGATTTGTCAAACATAACTTCTGCTTCATAAATACGGCTGATTCTGCCAATCCTATTATTAATTTCCTGGTGTCCTGTTATCACTTCCTCAATAATAAATTCTAGCAGATTTTCCTCTGCCAGGCTTTCAGAGACCTATTGAGGCATGACAGTACTTCTTCACGGGATATTGCTTTCACTAATGCCAGATTGATCAGTGATGAAATCAGACAACGGATATTCTCACCACTCCAATGCTGCCAAAAATGGAAAGTACATTTTCAGTTTGTGTAGTTCTTGGAAAAGCAATAATGATAGATTTATTTTGCCGAATATGTAAGAAACCAGTATTACAACCTAACATGAACATGCAAACAGATTGATTTGATTCTAAAGTGTGAAAATCTAAGCAATTTAGACTTTTACTTTAGATTTTAATACAGCGCGGAATTAGGCCCTGAGCTTTTGCTGCCCATCGACCACCCCGCACACTAACACTATCCTGCACACTAGGGACAATTTCCAATGTACAATTTTACCGAAGCCAATTAACCAACAAACCTACACATCTTTGGAATGTGGGAGGAAACCAGAGCACCCAGAAAACAACCCATGCAGTCACAGTGAGAACGTACAAACTCCTTACAGGCAGCACCCATTCAATAAATAAATACGGCCAGTAGATCTTCTGTTTTATTAATGTATGTTGAGATTTTCATGTCAAAGTTGGTGAATTTAGCAGATAACTGTACAACAAAATAACTCATTGACATGGATCTATCTTTGGACTATGACTGAAAAAAATATATCAAAGTTTTAGTGTGCGTTGTCTGAAGACAGAGTGCTGGAGGAACTCAGATGATCAGGCAGCATCTGCGGAGGGAAATGAATGGACAACATTTTGGGACAGGTTTAATTGATGGTTCCAATACAAAACCTTGTCTATATTTCCCTCCACAGATACTGCATGGCGTGCTGAGTTCTTCCAGCACTTTTGTCTTTTGTTCAAGATTCCAACACCTGCAGTGCCTCATGTTTCCATTTTAAATGTGTTCTGTTTTCAACCGAGCGTCATTGCAGTGAATAAATTACCCTATGTTTTTAAAACCCTTAGATATGAAAGTTTTCGCCAGACAGCCGGAAATTAATCACCCATCAAATTCATTGAAGAAAAGAGAAAGGGGGAAAACCATGCATCTGTAAACAAGGCACTTAAAATGAGTATCAGTGAGGCTGTCAAAGACTATAATATGGATCAAAATCAATACTCACTTAGAAAGGCACAGTAATTAAGGGCAGGCAGCAGGCATTTGTAAAACACAAGCTCTATGTGACAGCTTAATAGAATTCTTTGGAGTGCTTTGATAAAATAAATGCAGCGCCTATTAAAGTACATGGGCAGTTAAATAGGATGGCGCTGGAAAATGGACCTGTGGATAGACATGTATGATTAACCTATGTGCACTTGACCTGGTGCAGGCAGCACACCTGAGTCATCCTGGCTGCTAATTATAGTAGCTTCAGCATCCAATTAACATTAGCTATGCTACTGATTCACTTACACCTCTTCCAACCTCATCTACTGTATCCACTGTTCCAGGTGTGGACTCCTATATATCGGCGAGACCAAACGCAGCCTCGGCGATCGTTTCGTTGAACACCTCTGTTCAGTCCACCTAGACCTACCTGATCTCCCGGTTGCTAAACACTTTAACTCCCCCTCCTATTCCCACACTGACCTTTCTGTCTTGAGCTTCCTCCATTGTCCGAGTGAGGCCCAGTGCAAAGTGGAGGAACAGCACCTCATATTTCACTTGGGCTGCTTACACCCCAGCGGTATGAACATTGACTTCTCTTCTCTGTGGATGGTCACCTTGTCGTGGTGGAGAAGCTTGTGTGGTCCTGAGATCCTGAGAGCGATGCTGTCTGGAGCTATGCTCCTGGTAGGGTCACCCATGGCGGTAAGGTCGAGGGGGAGGTCCCTGACAAAGAGCAATCCAACCAAGACCTCAATAGTGGAACAGGCGGAGGATGATGGCTGACTTTAGTGGAGCATCACAACGGCTGGGAAGGCGGATGAAGGCTGCAGCAGAAAGGGGTCCCCGGTTGTCTTGGAGTCTATGCCACTAGATCCTGACCCAGATCTGTCAAGGATCGTGTGGTGGCTGTGTGTGCACCAGTCTCCCCACGTTAAACAAAATCATGCACAGGCGTCCTCCAGTAAGGGAATCCACTCTAAACCCTATGGAGAGGACCGTCACACTCGCTTCCAGTGACAATAGACAATAGACAATAGACAATAGACAATGGACAATAGGTGCAGGAGTAGGCCATTCGGCCCTTCGAGCCAGCACTGCCATTCAATGTGATCATGGCTGATCATCCATAATCTGTCGAGTGACCGCTGATGATGATGGCTTCTCTAACTTCAAGTAACTCTTGCTTTCCCTCTCTCTCGATCCCTCCCCCTTCCCAGTTCTCTGACCAATCTTTCTGTCTCCGACTCCATTTTATCTCTTTTTGCTTTGATGTTATCTTCTCCCAGCTAACAATGATCTGTTCTACATTTTCCTTGATCTCCATTCCCTTTGTCCTGTTTTCACACACGCTTCCTTATCTATGTAACTTCCTCTCACCTGACATCAGTGTGGAGAAGGGTCTCGACCCGAAAGGTCACCCATTCCTTTTCTCCAGAGATGTTTTCTGTCCCGCTGTGTTACTCCAGCATTTTGTGTGTATCTTTGGTTTAAACCAGCATCTGCAGTTCCTTCATACCTTCTGATTCCCTTGATATATCGCTTTGGTCTGCCTGAAATGTGTTGGTCTCCCAGCATGGTGAGATGTCCTGTGGGGATGTTGCCAACTGGCCCATTCCTGATCGCTGGAGAATGTGCTGAGGGACTCGCTGAAGCTTGGTGCAACCAACCTGAACGCTCTGTGGGAGAGGACCACACTACAGAGTTCTTCCGCTGCTGGACATTGAGGGGCAGAGTCTAGTTAGAACACAAAATGCTGGAGTAACTCAGTGGGACAGCAAAATCTCTGGAGCGAAGGAATGGGTGACGTTTCGGGTCGAGACCCTCCTTCACACTGTAGAATAGACAATAGACAATAGGTGGGGGAGTAGGCCATTCGGCCCTTCGCCCCAGCACCGCCATTCACTGTGATCATGGCTGATCATCCACAATCAGTATCCCGTTCCTGCCTTCTCCTCATATCCCTTGACTCCGCTATCTTTTAGAGCTCTATCTAACTCTCTCTTGAAAGCATCCAGAGAATTTGCCCTCCACTGTTTTCTGAGGCAGAGAATTCCACAGATTCACAACTCTCTGACTGAAAAAGTTTTTCCTCATCTCAGTTCTAAATGGCCTATCCCTTATTCTTAAACTCTGGCCCCTTGTTCTGGACTCCCCCAACATTGGGAACATGTTTCCTGCCTCTAACGTGTCCAACCCCTTAATAATCTTATACGTTTCGATAAGATCCGCTCTCATCACCTTCCCTCTTGAGGATGTTCTCAAGTCGGTCTGTGACATCTTGAACCCTGGCACCAGGGAGACAACAGACCATCCTCGAGTCTCATCTGCCGCCACAGAATCTCCTGTCCGCACCTCGGACAATGGAGTCACCCACCACTATGGCTCTGCCTGACGTCGGTCTCGCCTCATTGCTAGGATTGGAGCCATCAACCTGTCTGCCGCCCAGACTGGAAGCGTCTTCTGCCCCGACACCTCCCAAGAGGGTGTACCTGTTTTCATTAGGCACAGCCGCCGGGGTCTCCTGCACTCCACGTTTACTCTCCTTTCTCACAGTCACCCACCTTCACTTTTCCTGTATCCTTGGCATGACAACCTCGCTGTAGGTCCTGTCCAGGAAACTCTCATTTTCCTGAATGGCCCTGAGGTCATGCAGCTGCTTCCCCAGTTCCCCAACATGTTCATTCAGAAGCTGGACCTGGACACCATTCCTGCAGGTGTAGTTTCCAGAAGTCCCTGACTTTCCACATTCTACAGGAAACACACTGTGCCAACTTGCCTGCCATTTCTTCAGTGGACAAAAATCACAATTCAATCAAGTGTAGCCTCCTTGCCACAGCCTCCTCGCCGAAGACTCTTGAGCCAAAGACTCACTTTACCTCCCAAGACACTTCACCTCAACAAGACCGCTCCCAACAAGGCCGCTCTGCTATGGCTGCACTTTATATGTTCCCTAATCAACTACTTTAGGGCTAATTTGTAAATTACTCGAACCTGGGCCTTTGGCGCTTTTTTAAAATCTTCTTTCCCTGTGACTCACCTACTTCCAGCAAATACTCGCTCTCACTGTTTCTGGCTGCAGCTTCTCTACGACCTTCACGGAAAACACTTGAACCGGGCCTTTGGAGCTCTTTATAAAACTGAAGCACCCCGGGGGGGGGCTACATAAGTGGAAAGGGTGTTTTATTTCTTTAAAGATAGGTGCAAACACTACTGAATATGAATATTCTTGCTATTGAGGGAGTGCAGTGTAAGTTCAAAAGGTTAAATCCCGGGATGGTGGGTTTGTCATATGATGAAAGAATGGAACGACTGGGCTTGTATTCACTGGAATTTAGAAGGATGAGAGGGGATCTTAAAGAAACATATAAAATTATTAAGGGATTGGACACGCTAGATGCAGGAAACATGTTCCCGATGTTGGGGGAGTCCAGAATCAAGGGCCACAGTTTAAGAATAAGGGGTAGGCTATTTAGAACTGCGATGAGGAAAAACCTTTTCACCCAGAGAGATGTGAATTTGTGGAATGCTCTGCCACAGAAGGCAGTGGAGGCCGATTCACTGGATGCATTCAAAAGAGAGTTAGATAGAGCTCTTAGGGCTAGTGGAATTAAGGGATATGGGGAGAAGGCATGAATGGGGTACTGATTGTAGATGATCAGCCATGATCATATTGAATGGCCTTGTTGGCTTGAAGGGCCGAATGGAGTACTCCTGTACCTATTTTCTATGTTTCTTTGACCATGTTGAATGTATAGACACTGAGAATGTGTGAAAGGTTTTGCAGTTTTGGTTTGTATATATTTTTTATTCTGAATAAAGTTTATTTTTGGAAAAAAATATATCAGCAGGGAGGCAGATTGTGGCTAGCATTGCTTAAGGATAGCCTGTTCCTCTCTCTGAACAGAGATGTATTATGGATGGACTGACACAAAAAGCTGGAGTAACTCAGTGAGTCAAGCAGCATCTCTGGAGAAAAGAAATAGGTAATGTTTTGGGTCAAGACTCTTCTTTTAAATTGTATTATGGATGGAGCATGCTTTTAGTGGGATTACATTTTCAGAGGCTAGAGTGCTACAATGAGAGAGAAAAGGCTACATTTTTAGGACACTCTCATGGAAGACTTATTGGAACACATGGAGAAGACAAAAATATCCTTTATTCACAACGCTTTCGGGAGACATTCAATAAAGTTAGTGGGAGGAAAGGGGTGTGGAGGTGAATATTTGAAGTCAAATCCTGAGGATAAGATGCAGTGCTGTGAGGATTTCAAGCATGGTCTAGATCAGCTACTTCATCTTCAAATGTCTTATACATTCAGCATGACCACTGGACCACACAATTTGCAAGCCACTGCATCTCCATCTCTGACTATTTGATAACCCCGCCCAATCAAGACTTGGAGCTAACGGTTACATGCTCCCCCTTATCGTTACACGTCGGTCTCAAGCCTCACACCACATCTCACAGGTTTCATATACAGACAACCCTTGCATTATGGCTATTTGGGTTATGGAAATTTACTCTTACAGAACTCAAACGTCACCACCCAAAAATTTGAGATATGAAAAAAAGTTCACTCTCACTAAATCTATGTGGGAAAAAAAGTAAATAAGTCAACACATAATTTATTTTTTCCAACTCACATTTCTTGTTGCACATGCTGATAGCAGGACATTGTGTTATGGAAAATTGTGATATGTTTCTAGGAGCACAATTCCCTGTAATGGGGGGGGGGGGGGGGGGGGGGGTTTGTAATGGTACAAACAGGTTTCCAGGGTTAGGATCAATGATGGATGAAGAACCTCACCATTAAATAAAAAAATAAAGCATTTAATGAAATAACAATAAAGCATGAATAAAACAATGAATATCATGCCCTTCTGAAGAAGGTCTGAAGAAGGTACCCACCCCGAAACGTCACCCATTCCTTCTCTCCAGAGATGCTACCTGTCTCGCTGAGTTACTCCAGCATTTTATGAATATCATGCCCTTCCTCTGCATGTGGATCTCCTGCCTACAATGGCTAGATCTGGAGAACTCAAGGGTCCTTGCACCACCTGGGTCGTGAATCTGTGGAATTCTTTGCCACAGAAGACTGTGGAGGCAGAGTCAGAGGATATATTTACAGCAGAGATAGATCGATTCTTGATTAGTGCGGATGTCAGAGGTTATGGAGAGAAAGCAGGAGAGTAGGGTTAGGAGGGAGAGATAGATTAGACATGATTGAATGGTGGAATAGACTCGATGGGCAGAAAGGCCTAATTCTGCTCCCATCACTAATGATCTTATGATCTGCCCAGATCTCAGTGAGAGGAAAGGTCTACTGAGTTCACTTTCAGCATGCATTTATATAATTAATAAGCCCTCACTTCTTCCCTTATGTACAAACAACAGTCAACTATATTTAACACTAGATGTCTTCCCTAATACTGAAAACAAGGGTTATTCATTGCAGCAGTAAACGAGAAAGTCTCATTTGTCCTCTGGAAGAAAAAAGTTTATCTTATCTTATTACGATTTGTCCTTTAGGCTGTCTATTCTGAGACCTCATGATTTTCTTCCAAGTGAGCCCAATTATTTTTCCTACATGCCTAATTATTTTTCTAAATGAGTCTCCTTACTTGACATAGGGATTGTTAGCAGACAACTCAATTTTAGTTGAAGAGATTACTTTAACATTACATTCCACTCCATGCGGTTGTGAATCTACTGCATTTAATGCACACATCTTGTTATGTGTCTAACTGAGCTACAGTATAGTTTAGTTTAGTTTAGTTTAGAGATACAGTGCGGAAACAGGCCCTTTGGCCCACTGGGTCCACGCCTACCAGAGATCCCTGCATATTAACACTTTCCTACACATAGTAGAGCCAATTTTTACATTTCTCAAGCCAATTTACCTACATACCTTGAAGTGTGGGAGGAAACCGAAGATCTTGGGCGGCACGGTAGCGCAGCGGTAGAGTTGCTGCTTTACAGCGAATGCAGCGCCGGAGACTCAGGTTCGATCCTGACTACGGGTGCTGCACTGTAAGGAGTTTGTACGTTCTCCCCGTGACCTGCGTGGGTTTTCACCGAGATCTTCGGGTTCCTCCCACACTCCAAAGACGTACAGGTATGTAGGTTAATTGGCTGGGTAAATGTAAAAATTGTCCCTGGTGGGTGTAGGATAGTGTTGGTGTGCGGGGATCGCTGGGCGGCACGGACTTGGAGGGCCGAAAAGGCCTGTTTCCGGCTGTATATATATGATATGATATGATAAAACACACGCAAGTCACGGAGAGAACGTACAAACTCCATGCAGACAGCACCCGTAGTCGGGATCGAACCCGGGTCTCTGGCCCTGCAAGTGCTGTAAGGCAGTAATTCTACCGCTGTGCCACCGTGCCGTCCCCTGTAGGGAGTGGTTGAATAGGCTGGGACTCTATTCCCTGGAGCACAGGAGGATGAGGGATGATCTTATAAAGGTGTGTAAAATCTGGAGAGGAATAGATCGGGTAGATGCACAGAGTCTCTTGATCATAGGTGAATCGAGGGCCAGAGAACACAGGCTTAAGGTGAAGGGGAAAAGATTTAATAGGAATTTGAGGGATAACCTTTTCACGCAAAGGGTGGTAGATGTCGAATTCTCTGCCTCAGAAAGCAGTGGAGCCCAATTCTCTGGATGCTTTCAAGAGAGAGCTAGATAGAGCTCTTAAAGATAGTGGAGTCAGGGGGTATGGGGAGAAGGCAGGAACAGGGTACTGATTGTGAATGATCAGCCATGATCACATTGAATGGTGGTGCTGGCTCGAAGGGCCGAATGGCCTACTCCTGCACCTATTGTCTATTGGATGTATGGAACAATCTGCCAGAGAAGGTAGTTAAGGCTGGGACAATCCCAACGTTTAAGAAACAGTTAGACAGCTACATGGATACGACAGGTTTGGAGGACCAAACACAGTCAGGTGGGAGTAGTGTAGCTGGGGGCATGTTGGCTGGTGTGGGCAAGTTAGGCCAAAGGGCCTGTTTCCACACTGTATCACTCTAAGATTCTATGAGTCTATGTGTCACTGAGTGCCTGGCAGTTTGAAGCAGATGGCTCATCAGTCTTCCTAATTATTAAATCTTACCAATAGGATAACATTAACTCGTTGACTAACATTACAAAGGACAATGCATAATACAATATGCTTAATACAAAGAAGTATGACGATCACATGTTTTATGATGCTATTCCATGGATGGACATCAATATTCATTCCCCAATTCTAGATTTCATTCCACAAACTAGATCCTGCAATTCCTCCTCTGCACGTGTATTTGTGTAATATAACCTCTTTTTTTATGATCAACACTTTGATGGACAATTTGATGGTCTTTCCATTGTTCTTCCCCTCCCCCCTCACAGTAGTCCTCCACGCTCTCATCGATCGTCGACCACGGCCGCCGAGGCCCCATCGTCGCGAGGCTTCACCGCTGCCGACACCCCACTTCACGCCCCAATATGGGAACCGGGTAAGGTTTGTATTATAATCAGCACAAGATGACTTGGACATGCTTGTAGATTGGAACGTAAACAACATGTTCCCAGGTTTCTTACAAAACCAGCTCATGCCTTTGAATGGGTTACTGCATTTCATCACATGTAACATAGTGGCATTCTTCACGGTAAATGGCCCAGGTACCTCACATGCCCCTCCCTCAGTCATATCCCTGAGTCATATCAGAGTCATCTTTCACGTGTGTATTCCACTTGATAAACAGTAATATCTTGCATTGTTTTGCTTTTCCAAATGTCCTGCCAGACAGGTTTACCCCAGAGAGGATTTCTCACAATATTCCAGTCATTTGTCTTCCACTTTGGTAGCCAAAAAGCCATACCATTTGGGCAGCACCAGAGTGGTGTAGCTATGACCGTCCTTGTCTTCTTCTTCCAGTGCCAATTGTGTCGCAGCCAAGTCTGTATATTGGCTGGAGCTTTCAGAGGCTTGTTACCATAGAATAATAATATAATAATAATATTCATTTATTGTCATTGCAACGAGTACAACGAAATTAAAAAATAGCCAATCCTGACGGTGCGTACAAACATATATGCAATAAATGCAAAAACAAATAAATACATAAATACAATTATATTAAGTACAAGATTTTTTAACGGTGTTGCCTAGTGCAAAGGTAGTGTTCAGTTCTCGTATGGCCCTGGGGTAAAAACTGTTCTTAAGTCTGTTTGTTCGGGATTTGATCGACCTGAAACGTCGACCAGAGGGCAGATGAACAAACAGACGGTGGCCGGGGTGGGATGGATCTTTTATTATTTTGCCTGCTCTACTGAGGCAGCGTAGGCTGAACAGGTGCTCCAGGGAGGGCAGTGAGCAGCCGATGATCTTCTGGGCTGTCGTGATGACCCTCTGAAGGGCCTTCCTGTCCTTTTCTGAGCAGCTGGCATACCATGTGGTTATACAGTATGCCAGCACACTCTCGATGGAGCAGCGATAGAAGGACAACATGAGCTTCTCCTGCAGGTTGGTTTTCCTGAGGATCCTCAGGAAGTGGAGTCTCTGCTGTGCCTTCTTTACTGTGGTGATGGTGTTGGTAGACCAGGTAAGATCCTCTGCGATGTGCGTACCCAGGAACCTGAAAGCGGGTACCCTTTCCACACAGACCCCATTGATGTAGAGTGGGTCGTATTCTACACTGGTTTTTCTAAAGTCAATTATAAGTTCCTTTGTTTTGGAGGAGTTCAGGACCAGATTGTTCACTGAACACCATGCTGCCAGCCTTTGGATTTCATCCCTATAGGCTGTCTCATCTCCTCCTGAGATGAGTCCAACCACAGTCGTGTCATCCGCGAACTTGATGATGGTGTTGGTGGGATGGGTGGGGGCGCAGTCGTGAGTGTAGAGGGAGTAAAGGATGGGGCTCAACACACAGCCCTGTGGTGAGCCGGTGCTCAGTGTAATGGTGGAGGAGAGGTGAGGGCCTATTTTGACGGTCTGGGGGCGGTTGGTCAGGAAGTCCTTGATCCATTGGCAGATGGTTTGGGAAAATCCAAGGTCGGAAAGTTTGGTGACCAGTCTGCTCGGGATGACCGTGTTAAAGGCAGAGCTGAAGTCGAGGAAGAGCATCCTCACATAGCTCCCTGGTGTTCAAGGTGGGTCAGTGCAGTGTGAAGAGCAGTGTCGATGGCATCCCCTGTAGACCTATTTGCTCTGTAGGCAAACTGGTGTGGGTCGAAGGTGGGTGGGAGGCTGGCTTTGATGTGCTGCAGGACCAGTCTCTCGAAGCACTTTGTGATGACCGGTGTGAGTGCTACCGGACGGTAGTCGTTAAGGCCGCTGATGACAGACTTTTTCGGCAGTGGGATGATTGTGGCGGACTTCAGGCAGGGAGGGATGGTGGATTTTAAAAGGGACAGGTTGAAGATTTTTGTGAAGACCTCAGATAATTGGTCTGCACATTCCCTCAGCACTCTGCCCGTCGGGGCCTGCAGCTTTCCTGGGATTCACTGCTCTGAGCACGCGCTTAACATCATACTCCTGCACAGTGAAGGTGTTGCTGTCAGGTGCTGGAGAGGGTGTTATGTCTGCCACTGTAGCTTTCACCTCGAAACGAGCAAAGAAACAGTTAAGTTCCTCTGCCAGCGAGGCGTCGCCGTCGGCAGTCGTGCGGTTGCTGGTCTTGTAGTTGGTGATGTGCTGGATGCCTTGCCATACCCGCCGTGGGTCATTGTTGGTAAAGTGGTCCTCAATCTTCCTCTTGTAGGACGCTTTGGCATCCTTGATGCCTCTCTTCAGGTTGGTTCTAGCAGCACTGTATAGAGCTCTATCACTAGACCTGAAGGCGGTGTTACGGTCCTTGAGGAGAGACCTGACATCCTTTGTCATCCAGGGTTTCTGATTGGGATACAACCGGATGCGTTTGTCGACGGTGACATTGTCAACACAGTTTTGGATGTAGCAAAGTACAGTTGATGTGTACTCCTCCAAGTCCTGATCCTCAAAAATATCCCAGTTGGTCCTTTCGAAGCAATCCTGCAGCTGCGAGGAAGCTCCTTCAGGCCATGTCTTAACAGTCTTTATGGTGACTGGAGCTTTCCTCCTGAGTGGGGTGTATGCTGGAGTTAGGAATATGGACAGGTGATCTGACTGCCCCAGGTGTGGTAGTGGTGTGAGAATAGACTGTGTATCAGGATTAAAGCCTGCTGCCTTCCAACATTGCTGTCCAACATTGCTGTCTGCCTTCCAACATTGCTGTCTGTCCCTCCACACAGCACACATCAGTGAACCATGCATGTCGTCACTGAGCAACAGATGGTTCGCTCAGCTGTGCCCCCGTTGAATATGCGGGTGTGATAAGATTGGGGCTGTGGCTAGGTCAGAGAAGTCTGCACTATGAGAGGTTTCAGCAACTTGCTCATTTAGTTTGCTGACACCATCTAACCCTTTGGAAATTCCTTTGGCACGGTCCCATTTCTGTTTACGGATGGAGCTCTGCTGTGGCCTACCTAGTCGATGGATGGTGTGGCCTCTGAAAGGGTCCGTGTCATGATAGGAAGATTTGGTGGCAGCAGGACCTTGTGGTCCCATGTCTGCCTTTGTGTCCAGCAGTGCCTAATGGCAGGACTGCAGCTGTTTCTTTGCTAGGCGTGCATTGAGAAGACGCATTAGGCAGTTTGCGTGCCGTTTTGTCACTGCCATAAATTCCAGATTTGTTATGACTTCTCTGTTCAACCTAAACTTTGATTTTGGGCGAGGGGTCTAGGTCCTATTACTGGTTCAAAATCCTCTACTTCCCCCTCTCTCCATTACCAGTCTGATTCATTAGAAAGCCAGATAACCCCATCCCAGCGGTTAGGGTCCCAGTCATCTTGTGATAACACAGTGCAGTGCAAACTTTTACTATGTCAAAGTGCCACTCATTTATTTTTCATCCCCATCAATTAACAGGTCATTTATAGGCAGTTTTGATTTGTTTGATTTCCTCCATGTCTGCCCGTTCCTGCACCGCCTCTGCTACTTCAATCAAGGCCACATTGTGTTTTCCCAGGGCAGCTAGATCCTTCTCTAATCTTTCAATCTACGTTTCAATTTTTGTGTTCTTTGGCACACCGTTGTCTCCAAGTATACATTTAATTGTGGCAGATCCACTTTTTTTTTGAGGAGGCACAATTTCTCCAAACATTTAATAATCAAATATTTAATAATAATTTTCTGGCTTATCCTTCAACTCTCTCTCCCAACACGAACTGTAGGCGAAACCCATTTTCTCAATGCATTAACCAAACCATCAGAGTTGTCTGTTCACCCTAAGACTAACAACTTCTCGGGTTTCAACTTTTTGATCTTCTCACTAAACATCTCCACTGAATCATGCTGACTAAGGCAAAGTCCCATTACGGAACTTATTTTTGGTGCGCTTATTGTATGACCAATCAAGTATTGTGTTTACAAACCTGTAGGTTTAGTATTGTTATGTGTACCGAGGTACAGTGACATACTATCCAATCAAATCAGATAATACGACACATTGGATTAGTAAATATGCAGATGATACTAAGATAGGTGGTGTAGTTAGTAATGAAGTAGAGTTTCAAAGTCTACAGAGAGACTTGGGCCTTTTGGAAGGGTGGGCTGAAAGATGGCAGATGGAGTTTAATGCTGATAAGTGTGAGGTGCTGCATTTTGGTAGGACAAATCAAAATAGGACGTACAGGGTAAATGGTAGGGAATTGAGGAATGCAGTGGAACAGAGGGATCTGGGAATAACTGTGCATTGTTCCCTGAAGGTGGAATCTCATGTGGATAGGGTGGTGAAGAAGGCGTTTGGTATGCTTGCCTTTATAAATCAGAGCATCGAGTATAGAAGTTGGGATGTAATGTTAAAATTGTACAGGGCATTGGTGAGGCCGAATCTGGAGTATGGTGTGCAGTTCTGGTCGCCAAATTATAGGAAAGATGTCGACAAAATGGAGAGGGTACAGAGGAGATTTACTAGAATGTTGCCTGGGTTTCAGCACTTAAGCTACAGAGAGAGGTTGAACAGGTTGGGTCTTTATTCTTTGGAGCGTAGAAGGTTGAGGGGGGACTTGATAGAGGTTTTTAAAATTTTGAGAGGGACGGACAGAGTTGACGTGGGTACGCTTTTCCCTTTGAGAGTGGGGAAGATTCCAACAAGGGGACATAGCTTCAGAATTGAGGGACAAAAGTTTAGGGGTAACATGAGGGGTAACTTCTTTACTCAGAGGGTGGTGGCTGTATGGAATGGGCTTCCGGTGGAAGTGGTGGAGGCTGGCTCGATTTTATTATTTAAGAGTAAATTGGATAGGTATATGGATAAGAGGGGATTAGAGGGTTATGGTCTGAGTGCAGGTAGATGAGACTAGGTCAGGGAGAGTGGTCGGCGTGGACTGGAAGGGCCGAACGGGCCTGTTTCCGTGCTGTAGTTGTTATATGGTTATATGGTTATAAACACAATCAAGCCAAACTCAAGTACAATAGGTAGAGTGAAAGGAAAGATACAGAATGCAGAGTATAGTTTTCAGCATTGCAACTGCTCCAGATTTCACAGTTCCACAGACGTAACTCGTCACAGAGCCAGCTGTCCCCTTTAGGACTAGGTTAAGACTTAGGAGGTTCGGCATGTTCCCAACAGCTCTCACCAACTTCTACAGATACGCTGTGGAAAGCATTTTATCGGGATGCTTCACAGCATGGTTTGGGAACACCTCCGTCCAAAACCACAAGAAATTGTAGAGAATTGTGGACGCAGCCCAGACCATCACACAAATCAACCTCCCTTCCATTGACTCCATTTGCACCTCATGCTCCCTCGGCAAAGCCACCAGCATAATCAAGGGCAAGTCTCACACTGATCACTCCCTCTTCTCCCCTCTCCCATCGGGCAGAAGGTATAGAAGTGTAGAAACGCACACCTCCAGATTCAGGGCCAGTTTCTTCCCAGCTGTTATCAGGCAACTGGACCATCCTACCAACAAATAGAGAGCAGTCCTGAGCTTCTATCAACCTCGTTGGAGACTCTCAGGCTATCTTGCACTAAACGTTATTCACGTTATTTCCCTTTATCATGTATCTGTACAGTATGGATGGCTCGATTGTAATCATATATTGTCTTTCCACTGACTGGTTAGCATGCAACTTACCTCGTTACATGTGACAATAAACGCAAACTCAACTAGATCAAGATTAGCTTCCTGAAATATTAACCATCCAAAGGCCAGATCAAGCAATCAATTTTCATACCTATAGTGATATAAATAATATTTTTCTTTGGTATGAGGCATGGGGGTAAATGCTATTCAGGATTCCAAAATTCTTTGAATGGGCTCATGAAAACAAGACTCCCAGTGAAGTTGTGGACACAGCAGTAGAAAGACCAAGGAAGTTAAGGCACACAGTTTAAAGCCTAACAATTTCATGTGATTAACTTGTAAATTACATATATCTTTAATATATGTAAAAATCAGTGGACCAGTAATCTCTGCACACTAGGCTAATTTGAAGATATGGGATAAAGTAATTAGTGTAATACACAGGAGAATAACATACCTTTGCTTGTGGTTTTGTTTATGGTTATGAATTCTAATTTTACTGCACTGTGATGTGATAATATCTTATAATATAATTAAAAATGCTAATTTTCTTCTTTCAACTGAACCAACTCCAAGACTAATTTCAAAAGCTAATAGAAATTTCTGATATTTCTTCAAGTCTTAAACTTTTCTAATCCCGAGCAGTGCACTTAATGCTCATAAATGCTCTGTCAATTTATCATGTGTACATTTCTATAAGGCTCAATACTTGAGAGTTGGCAAGTATATGCTTTAGTGAATGCGCCAATTATGTTATAAGTTCATAAGTCAAAGGAGCAGATACTTGCCCATTCAGCCCATCGAGTCTATTCCCTTTCAGCCTCATTCTCTTACCTTCTCCCCATAAACGTTGACACCCTTACCAGCCAATAACCTGTCAATCTCTGCTCTAGAAATATCCAAAGACTTGGTAATTAATTCCACAGATTCACCACACTCTGGCAAAATAAATTTCTCCACATCTCCTTTCTAAAGGTGCGTCCTTTTATTCTGAGGCTCTTCTCTCTGGTCCTAGACTCTCCCACTAGTGGAAACATCCTCTCCACATCCACTCTATCCAGGCCTTGCACTATTCGGTAAGTTTCATTGAGATTTCCCCTCATTCTTCTAAACTCCAGCGGGTGCAGGCCCAGAGTTGTCAAACACTCAAATCATACGTTAACCCAATCATCCTCTGGATCATTCTTATAAACCTCCTCTGGACCCTCTCCAATGCCAACACATCCATCCTCAGATATGAGGCCCAAAACAGATCGCAATACTCCAAATGTGGTCTTGACCAGTGCGCTATATGTGGTCTTCAGCATTGCATCCCTGTTTTTGTATTCTAGCCCTCTTAAAATGAATGCTAACATTGCATTTGCCTTCCTTACTACCGATTCAACCTGCAAATTAACCCTTAGGGAATCCTGTGCCAGCACTCCCAAGTCCCTTTGCACCTCCAATTTCTGAATCATCTCCCCATTTAAAAAATAGTCTACAGCTTTATTACTACTACCAAACTGCATGACCCCACACTTTGCTATGCTCTATTCCATCTGTTACTTCTTTGCCCACTCTCCCAACATGTCCAAGTCCTTCTGCAGGTTCCCTGCTACCTCTGTACTACCTGCCCCTCCACCTATCTTCATCTCATATGCAAACCCGGCCACAGAACCATCAATTCCATCATCCAAATTATTAATATACAACGTGAAAAGTAGCAGACCCAGCACTAACCATTTGCTGCAAAACACCGTTAGCCAACCAGAGATTATTCTTCAGCGTTATCAACCTTTTGATTCACTTGTTTCCCAGTCTACTACTGTCACCAACACCAGTATACATTTTATTAATATATTATCATAATTTTCAGACACTAACAATTTATCTCTATTTTACAAGAGTTCCTTGAATTTTTCACTGAATGCAAATGACGTGATATAGGAAACAGTAGGAACAAGTATCTGTTTTGTAGTTTAATAACTCGGCGACCGTTTCACTAAACACACGCTCGGTACGTCAAGGTCGACTGCAACCCCTGATTGCTAACTACTTTAACTCCCCTTTCCCTTCCCATACTGACCTTTCTGTTCTGGGCCGCCTCCAATGCTAGAATGAGGCCACACGCAAATTGGAAGAACAGCACCTCATTGTTGGCTTGGGTATCTCACAACCCAGCGGTATGAACATTAAATTCTCTCATTTTAGGTAACTTCTCCAAGCATTCTCTTCCCCCCCCTCCCTCATTCTTGACTCCCCTTCCTCCACTAAAAGTCAGTTAATCAGTTCCACAGTTCGCAATGATGTATCCCTCTTGGGATCACACTGCCCCTAGTCAACAATCATCCTATCAGGGAACCTCCGTGCCTGAGGTAATCTGTTACTGGCCCCAATTTGTCCTGTTTTTTTCTTGTTTCCAGTCCCGCCCCCCCCCCCCCCCCCCCCCCCCCCCCCCACAATCAGTCTGAAGAAGGGTTCTGACCCAAAACGTCTCCTATCCATTTTCTCCATTAAAAGTGCCTGACCCGCAGATTTACTTCAGCATTCTGTGTCTAACTGTTTCAAGCCCTTAGATTAGTGTTTCTGAACAATTATTTTGTTAGCTTGAAATTTTTGTTGGAATTTATGAGGACCTTTGCCTCCAGAAGTTCGGGAACCTCACCCAGTGAGTGCCTGAACTTGCTGCCAAGGATGGTGGTGGTGGCAGGTATGATAGTGGCATTTAAAGGGGCTTTTAGATTGGAACATGTATATGCAGAGAATGGAGGGATATGGATCACATGCAGGCAGAGGGGATTACTTTAGTCTGACATTGTGTACAGCACAGAGATTGTGGGCAGAAGGGTCTTTTCCTGCACTGCGCTGTTTTGTTTTCTCAGTTCTATGTGGTCTCTATTTTTTGTTAATATGCATAAAATATATCACAGAAATGTTACACTCTCTGAATATTTCATTGCATTTTCCAACGCCCACCCCTTGCCTAAATTATTCTACCGAGGTCATTTTCAATTTTCATTTATAATATTCGGTTTCATTACTTATTCCACGGTAAATTCAATCCATTAGTCAGGGAAAATATTGCTGCTTCGAAGTTTTGTATTCAAAACAGGAGTGTTTTATATAACTGTCTCATTAACAAATTGTGGCAATGATAAAACCGCTTTCAGCTTGCATGCAACCTTTCTCTGCCTGCACCACCATTTCTCTGCTAGCACCAACACCACTAGTTTTATTTGATTTCCCTCAAATTCCACCTGATCACAGACATTTCCTTTGTTCTCTCCACTCCTCTCCCTTCACTGCTCCTGTACTTTTTCCCAATTTTGACGTGGGGTGCATTCATCTGAAACATTAACTCTGGTGATCTCTCACCGTCTGCTGCCTGACAATGCTGAGTATTTCCAGAATTTCTTTCCTGTCACTTCAGCTTTCCAGCACCTTCATGTTGTTTTTGCAATCCTTGCTGTTTCAAGGTTAATTATATTTGACATTAATTTACTGAAACTTGTTAGAAGTGGTCCTCATATTCAACCCATGGGGAACTAAATGTACTTTAGGCAGAAGTATTGTTGATATGAATCTACATGTATTCCAGCGAGTGTAAAGATTTTAAATTAGTATGTTTTCAATGGTTAGTTTGTTGTGTCTGACCAACCATTTTGTTAGCTTGGGACTTTCATTTTGGAACTTATGAGGACTTTTACCTCCAGAAGTCCAGGGACATCATTATAGCATTTGTTATTTTGCTCTGTATACTTGTATATTACTTATGCAAACTCTTTATTAATTTCTGTTAAAGAGTGGCAGGTATTACTTGTTCTGTAGTTGCAATCTATTTAATTGCAGCAAAAGTTGGTGTGAGGTAATGGTCACTTGCACATTGTTACCTCAGGAAATAACTTGGGAATGCAAAATTATTTAGTTCCCCATGGGTTGAATATGAGGACCACTTCTGATAAGTACAGGGGGAAAAAAGGAAGAGCAGAATTTGAGCAATGGTGATCGTAATGCCTATGTGTCAAGTGAGATGGTATGTACATCTGCAACAAATCTGAAATCATCATCATTGGTCCAAAAACGCTCACCAAATCCACCCAAAACTTCATCCTCAACATTGATGGTCTCCCAGTATCCACCTCACCTCACATCCGGAATCTTGGAATCATCTTTGATCAAACCCTCTCCTTCGACAAACACATCAAACACATCACAAAGACAGCCTTCTTCCACCTCAAAAACATTGCCCGTCTCCGTCCATCCCTCTCCTCCACAGCTGCAGAAACCCTCATCCATGCCTTCATCACCTCCCGTCTGGACTACTGCAACAGCCTCCTCTATGGCGCACCCTAAAAAATCATCAGTAAACTTCAATACATTCAAAACTCCGCTGCCCGTCTACTCACCCACACCCCGATCCGTGACCATATCACCCCCGTTCTTTATAAACTCCACTGGCTCCCCATCCCCCAGAGAATCCAGTACAAAATCCTCCTCATAACCTACAAAGCCCTCCATAACCTGGCCCCATCCTACCTGACTGACCTCCTCCACAGGCACACTCCCACCTGCACCCTCCGCTCTGCTGCTGCCAATCTCCTATCCCCCCACATCCGGACCAAACTCAGATTCTGGGGGGACAGGGCTTTCTCCATCGCTGCTCCCACCCTATGGAACTCACTACCCCAAAACGTTAGAGACTCCTCCACACTCACCACATTCAAAACATCGCTGAAGTCTCACCTGTTCAGTACTGCCTTCAACCACTGAAGGTCACCTCACCTTCTGTCTCCTTTCTCTGTTTGTTTATTTATTTACTTATTTATCTATTTATTCATTTCCCTATGTTCTCTAAATCTCTGTAAAGCGTCTTTGAGTATATGAAAAGCGCTATATAAATAAAATACATTATTATTATTATTATTATTATTATTGGTACAAGGGCTGGCCCTGTATTTTAGTAGGTCATCTTACCTGATATGAATAGTGAAAGGCCTGGATAGAGTGAATGTGGTGAGGATAATTCCAGTTGTAAGAGAGTCTAGGACCAGAAGCCATAGCCTCAGAATGTAAGGATGTACCTTTAGAAAGAAGATGAGAAGGGATTTCTTTAGTGGGTGGTGGATCTATGGAATTCATTGCCAAAGACAGCTGTGGAGGCCATGCCAATGGATATTTTTAAGACAGAGATTGACAGATTCTTGAATAGTAAGGGTGCCAGAGGTTATGGGGTGAAGGCAGGAGAATGGGGTTGAAAGGGATAAGTAGTTCAACCATGATTGAAAGGAGGTCCACACTGAATCACTCTATGACTCTATTGCCTGCTACCCTTGCTGGTGTGGATGGAAACTCACTGAGGGTCAGAGGTCAAAGTTCCCCTTTTTGGAGAGACTTTGGGCAAAACTTAAACTGCTTGTGTTTCATTTTATCAAGGCCTCCTAGGCAATGGAATGATATGTTCAAGAGCAAGAAAGAACACATCTTGCCGTACTGGAAAACAAAACAGCATTCATTGGAGGGAAGGTAATGGTAGACTTAGCAGTATGAAGAATAGGCTATTTATTATCATCAACTACCTGACGGACAGGAAGCAGCATGTGAGGCTGGGAAAGCACATCTCGGACCCTCAGACCCTCAGCATAGGAGCACCGCAAGGCTGCGTACTCTCCCCTCTCTTTTACTCTCTCTACACCAATGACTGCACCTCCACAGACTCCTCTGTCAAGCTCCTCAAGTTTGTTGATGACACTACCCTGATTGGACTGATCCAGGATGGGGAGGAATCTGCCTACAGATGGGAAGTGACACAGCTGGCGTCCTGGTGCCATCGCAACAACCTGGAGCTCAATTGCCTCAAGACAGTGGAACTAATCGTAGAATTTCGAACAGGTCCCCCTCCCCTCCCCTCACTCACCATCAACAACATCATAGTCACATCTGTGGAGTCATTTAAGTTCCTTGGAACCATCAACTCCAGGGACCTTAAATGGAGGGCCACCATCGACTCCACAGTCAAAAAGGCCCAACAGAGGATGTACTTCCTGCGGCAACTGAGGAAACACAATCTGCCACAGGCAATGATGGTTCAATTCTATACTGCTATCATTGAGTCCGTCCTCACCTTCTCCATCATGGCCTGGTTTGGTTCAGCCACCAAGCACGATATCCGGAGGCTGCAATGGATCGTTCGCACAGCTGAGAAGGTTGTTGGCTGCAGCCTTCCCCCCATTAACGAACTGTACACTGCAAGGGCCAGGAAGCGATTGGGCAAGATCATCTCTGACCCCTCTGACCCTGGCCACAAACTCTTCGAAGCACTTCCCTCTGGAAGGCGACTCCGGACTGTCAAAGCAGCCACAGCCAGACACAAAAACAGCTTTTTTCCACCAGTGATAGTTCTACTCAATAACCAAAGTCTGTAGTCTCTTTTTTGCTCTGGTTTATTTTCACCCACATGTCAAGTCAAGTCAAGTTTATTTGTCACATACACATAAATGTGCAGTGAAATGAAAGATTACCCACAGTCCAACAACAAGAGCAATAGAAATAAGCAATAACACAAACAATCAAACAAAAAGAAACATCCATCACAGTGAGTCTCCTCCAGTCACCTCCTCACTGTGATGGAAGGCCAGAATGTCTTTCTCTTCCCCTGCCGTCTTCTCTTGTGGTCAGGCTGTTGTAGTTGCCACATTCCAGGCCGCGCCCGATGGTGAAAAGTCCGTAGCGGGCCGACCCAAGCCCCGCGATCCGGGGCGGGCGAAGACGCTGCCGCTGCCGGAGCTCCCGATGTCGGCCTCTACCCAGGGCAGGGGCCTGCGAGCTTCCGACGTCCACCCGGCCGGAGCCTCCACAGGCGAGTCCCAGGTGGAGGCCGCCAGCTCCAGGGGTTTGGCCGATGGTAGGCCGCAGCGGGAACGGAGACACGACCCAGAACAAAAGGTCGCGTCTCCGTTCGGAAGAGACAACTTTACATTTACATTTACAGTCTCCCTCCCCCCCCCCCCCCATAGTACCCAACCCCAAAAAACTACATCACATTTACAGTACAATCAAGACAAAAAAACAACATAAAAACACAAAGACAGACGGACTGCAGGTACGCCGCAGCTGCTAGGGCTTGTATCCTTATTGTTTTGATGTGGTTATGCTTTATTCTTAATTGTTAACTGTATGTTTGTGTTGTCATTTGTGAGCGGAGCACCAAGGCACATTCCTTGTATATGCACACTTGGCCAATAAACTTATTAATTAATTAATTATTTCATTCATTCATTTAAATTGTCAGTATGGAGGCCACAGTACAGGTGGCACAGGAGAGTATTGTGGCTCAATGACATCTTAAAGAGATCAATGTTTCCTTCATCATTGTGCTTGCCATTCAAATTTACATAGAACCATTTTGCATATCTGCCCAGAAACAGCATGGATGCACACCGAGTTTTTTTGCATGTAATTTGCTGATACATATTCCTTACTGGTCAAATGGATCACTTCAAATTGTTACATGTGGAATGTGGAGTGAGCAAAATACGACAGTAAAGGAACATTTGCAGTAACAGGTACAATTACATTTAACGGAACAGTAAAGGACAGCGTGAGGAAGTAAACATTTAATGTGGGACTCGTTGCTTCAAATTGATGTGATTGCAGAAATTTTATGTATCAAGAATATCTTAAGGGTCAAGCAATATGGACGATACCCATGCAGTATACCACTGTCCTTTCCTTCTTTGTGTTTTAATTGTATGTGTTAAATGTATGTTTTTAGTGTTCTTTAACTTGTTTTATGTGGGGTGTGGGGGATGGGGGGGGGGGGGTTGGGGGAAACTTTTACTAATCTTTTACCTCGACGGAGATGCGATATTTGTTTCTATATCGTATCTCCGTCCGCACTGCGGCCTAACATCGAGGAGATGGCGGCCTTTGCTGGAGACCGATTTTGAGAGCTCCACCCTGGTTGCCTGCGGACTTATCATCGTGGAGCTCGCGATCCCTTTGTCAGAGACTGACTTCGGGAACTCCAAGCCACGGGAGTTTCGATTGCCCTGACGCGGGAGTTTCGATCGCCCCGACGCAGGTGTTTTCGACCACCCCGACGAGAGGGTGTTTCGATTGCCCCGACGCGGCAGCTTCGATCGCCCCGAAGCGGGGGCTTCAACCGCCGGCAGTGGGAAATTCGATCGCCCCGGAAGAATAAACAGGAAGAAGTTTGGACTTTTTTGCCTTCCATCGCAGGGCGGATTGTGGGGTATCCGCTGTGGTGGATGTTTATGTTAACTTTGACGTAGCTGTGTGTCTTGTTGCTTTTTTCTCGTATGGTTGTATGGTAATTCGCACATCACTGTACCTTAATTGGTACATGAGACAATAAAATACATTTGAAACCATTGTAACCTTTGATATTACACCAAGTTAATTAAACAAATACTTTGTTGCAGTAACATAGAACCGAAGATGCTGGTTTACACTGAAGCTCCTGTCTTCATGGAAACAAACAAAAGAAGCCTACTAGAAATATGGGAAAACCAGTCCACTGAGAGTGAGTAAATTAAGGTAACTTGTATTAACAGAAAAAACCTCAAGAAGTATGGCGGGAGAGGTGGGAGAGGGGGGGAGAGAAGGAGGAGAGGGGAGAGGGGGGATAGAGGGGTGTAGAGGGGACGACGACTGGAGAGGAGGGATGGTGCAGGGGGTGGTGGAGAGGGGGGTTGGGGGAAAGGGAGGAGAGGGGAATGAGGGGGGCAGGGGAGGGCGAGGGAGAGGGGGGAGGAAAGTAGTAGAAAAAGAGGAAGAAAGAAGAAAGCAGTGAAAGTATTTGAGATCTTGGGGTTTGTAAACTGGTATCAATGTTTGAAATTCTGATTCCGTTTAGCGAGAGTGGTAGGGTACTAGAGAGGATGTGGAAAAGATTTTTGAGAGTGGTGTCAGAGATGAGAAGTTTCAGCTGCACGATTAAAATTGGGAAGCTAATATTGTGGAACGAGAACAGTTCCATTAAAACTTTGGTCAAGGGATGGAATGTGTGGAACATTTTATCAGTTCGGAATTCACTTCCTGTAAATGTGGTGGAATCTGGGTCAATAGGAATTTCTAAAGGGAATTGGTTGGTACTTGAGAGCGAAAAGATTACAGGATAATGGATAGAAGTGGGCGGGGATCAGATTTACTGCATGTAATTGCTTTACAAGGCACCTGCATAGACCACCTTCTGTGATTCTACAATTTGATGTTTCTATGGTTTTAATGATATGAAATGATATAGTATGGTTGAAACAATTATGATTCCTCAGCGAACACTTCAATAAAGTAGAAATCTATATAGTAACAATTAAACTGAATTTAATTACAAACAAAAACGGACACATACAAAGCTGTTTGCAGGAGTGGCTTGATATATTGCTTACATGCAAAAATGTGTGTGTATCAAGGAAGCTGCATGATCTTTATCACTGTTCAACAGAATGGAACTGGTCCAATTTTTTGCACTTTGCTTTGAAACAAATTCTATCTATTTGTGTGTGCTGGCAACATTCACAAGCTGGGCAAGCTGTTTGCTGTATGCTTCTTGTCTCACATTTGCAGCCCCCTCCCCTCTCTACCACCCCCCACCCCCCCCCCCATCAAGCACAGATGCTCAAGTGCCAGGATCGGCACTAAGTGGAAGGGCTTGTTGGATTGAGAATCTTTTCAGAAAGTAGGAATGACTGGCACTCAAGTATTCATGCAGTTAAGCACTTGAAATAGCAGCTGTATGGGGCATGGGGAAATTAGCCTTTGATTATTAACTAACTCCTCATATCAGTAGGGGCAGAAGATCTTGGCAGAAGGTCAAGAGCCAGGTAAACAGTGTGAAAATAAACTGGAATGAGTTCAACGCCACCTTGGGACTATCCTTCAGAGAGAGAGAGATAGATCAGCCATGATTGAATGGCGGAGTAGACTTGATGGGCCGAATGGCCTAAATCTACTCCTATTCCGTATGACATAACATTAAGAATACAACATTACAGTTTAGAATGAAATAAACCAGAGCAAAAATAGACTACAGACTTTTGGTTATTGAGTAGAGCTACTACTTGTGGAAAAAAGCAGTTTTTATGTCTGGCTGTGGCGGCTTTGACAGTCTGGAGTCGCCTTCCAGAGGGAAGTGTTCGTAGAATTTGTGGCCAGGTTGAGAGGGGTCAGACATGATCTTGCCCACTTGCTTCCTGGCCCTTGCAGTGTACAGTTCATCAATGGGGGGAAGGTTGTAGCCAACAACCTCAGCTGATCGAACGATTCTTTGCAGCCTCCGGATGTCGTGCTTGGTGGCTGAGCCAAACCAGACCATGATGGAGAAGGTGAGGACGGACTCAACAATGGCAGTATAGAATTGGACCATCATAGCCTGTGGCAGATTGTGTTTCCTCTGTTGCCGCAGGAAGTACATCCTCTGTTGGGCCTTTTAGACTATGGAGTAGATGGTGGCCCCCCATTTAAGGTCCTTGGAGATGATGGTTCCAAGGAACTTAAATGACTCCACAGATGTGACTGTGGTGTTGTTGATGGTGAGTGGGGGGAGGGGAGGGGGAGCGCTCCTAAAGTCTACAATCAGTTCCACTGTCTTAAGAGCATTGAGCTCCAGGTTGTTGCGAAGGCACCAGGATGCCAGTTGTTTCACTTCCTGTCTGTAGGCAGATTCCTCCCCATCCTGGATCAGTCCAATCAGGGTTGTGTCATCCGCAAACTTGAGAAGCTTGACAGAAGAGTCTGTGGAGGTGCAGTCGTTGGTTTAGAGAGAGTAAAGAAGAGGGGAGAGTACGCAGCCTTGCAGTGCTCCTATGCTGAGGGTCTGCGGGTCCGAGATGTGCTTTCCCAGCCTCACATGCTGCTTGCTGTCTGTCAGGAAGTTGATGATTTACTGACGGAGGGGTTCAGGCACAGTCAGCTGGGAGAGTTTGGAGTGTAGTAGCTCTGGCACAATGGTGTTAAATGCAGAGCTAAAGTCCACAAACAGAATCCTTGCATAGGTCCCCTTGCAGATGTACAGCACTTTGGTCAACGTGGGTTGTTTTTAAATGTGCTATACAAATAAAATTGACTTGACTTGACTTGACTTGCGGACTTGGTGCTGGAGGATGAAGTGCAGACCGATCTATTGGCCCCGTATGCAAACTGCAGAGGATCCAGCAGAGGGTTTGTGATGTTTTTCGGCAGGGCCAGCACAAGTCTTTCAAACGTCTTCATGACTACAGGGGTCAGTGCGACAGGCCTGTAGTCATTAAGACCAGTGATCCTTGTCTTTTTGGGTACAGGGACAATAGTGGAGACTTTGAAGCAGGCAGGGACAATACAGGTTTGCAGGGACTGGTTGAAAATGTCTGTGCAGACCGGTGCCAGTTGTTTGGCACAGAGCTTGCGGGTAGAGAGGGAAACATTGACCGATCCTGGAGATTTCCGGCTTTTCTGTCTCCTGAATAGCGTCCCCACCTCCTCAATTTCTATTGTTGATGATGGAGAAGTGGCCAGACTGATGTTGGGCAGCAGGGAGGGGGTGGGTAGTGGACGAGGGCCCAGTCTTTGCAGACTGGAGTCAGGCTGTGTGGGTGTGAAGTGGTGATTACAGAGGGGTGGGGGGGGGAAAGGGGCCAGTCTTTGCAGACAGGAGTCAGGCTGTGAGTGGGTGTGAAGTGGTGATTGGGGGAGGGGGGGGGGGGGGGGGGGCGAGGAGGGAGGGGGTCCCAGGGTTATGTTTCGAACCTGCAGTAGAACTCGTTCAGGTTGTTGGTCAGCCGACGATTGTCCAAGGAGCGGGAGGGTTTTCCTCTTGTAGCTGGTGATTTCTTGCAAGCCCTTCCAAACTGAAGGAGAGTCATTAGCTGAGAACTTGCTCCTCAGCTTCTCAGAGTACCTTTCCTTGGCAGATCTGATTCCGCTTCTCAGCTTGTACTTGGCCTGCCTGTAGAGGTCTGCATCCCCGCTCCTGTAGGCCTCACCTTTTGACTGGCGGAGCTGTCTGAGTTCTGCTGTGAACCAGGGCTTGTCGTTGTTGAACCAAATCCAGGTCTTAGTGGTAATGCAACTGTCCCTCGCAAAAGCTGACATAGGATGTCACAGTGTCTGTGTACTCATCAAGGCTTGTGGTTGCTTCCCTGAACACATTCCAATCAGTGCAGTCAAAGCAGGACTGTAGTTATTCAATGCCCTCGCTTGTCCACCTTTTCGTTGTTCTGACCACTGGCTTAGCAGATTTTGGTTTCTGCCTGTAGGTCGGAATGGGGTGAACTAAACAATGATCGGAGAGACCCAGAGCCGCCCGGGGAACAGAGCGATATGCGTTCTTGATTGAAGTGTAACAGTGATCGAGTGTTCTCTTCCCTCTGGTGGGGCAGGTAACATGGTCTGTACTTTGGGAGCTCACGACTGAGGTTGGCCTTGTTAAAGTCACCCAGAACAATGACCATGGAGTCCAGGAAGTCACTCTCTACCCTCAATACCTGGTCAGTGAGTTGCGTTTGCGCCTCACGTAAACAGGCTTGGGGGCGAGGCGATGTAAACTCCAGTGGGAATAAAAGAGGTAAATTCCCTTGGAGAATAAAAGGATTTGCACTTTATAAAGAAAGATTCTAAATTGGGGGAACTGAAGTTAGACAGTACCGTGATGTCGCTGTCCCAGTCCTGGTTAGTGTAGATGCATATTCCACCGCCTCTTGATTTTCCTGCTGCCTCTGCCTCCGGAGAATGCAGATAGGTCATATTTTAGCACTATCAATGTTCTCCAGAAATGCTTGTGATCTGCTCAGTTACTCCAGCTGCCTTACAGTGCCAGAGACCTGAGTTCAATCCTGACTATGGATGCTGTCTGTACGAAGTTTGTATGTTCTCCTCGTGACCTGTTTGGGTTTTCCCCGGGAGCTCCGGTTTCCACCCACATTCCAAGGACGTACAGGTTTGTAGGTTAATTGGCTTGGTAAAATTGTAAATTGTCCCCAGTGTGCGTAGGATACGCAGATGTGTTAATGTGCAGGGATCGCTGGTTGGCGCGGACTCGGTGGGCTGAAGGGCCTATTTCCACTCAGTATCTCTAAACTAAACTAAACTAACACCATCCTCTCCGGATCTTCATTTTATGCTCCCCAATGAAGAAGTGCACAAATGAAAGGCCTTTTCATTGCAGAGTCCAGGTGGAACATAGGCTTCAGAGGAGCCTTATATCATGATCCTTGTACATTATTGAACCTTCCAGTGATGGATCCCTGGGCAAACATTCCTTGGTCTACTTGCAGCGAGTGTTTGATTTCTCAAAGGAGGAACTGTCCAATTTGTAAACTGCGGTGACCTAAACTATTCACACCATTCTGCACACAACCCAATTGTGCTTTCAAATAGCTGTTTAAAATTTTCCTCCCTAATATTCTGAGCCTTTAGTTATAATGGAGAACAGCTATTCTGATTTTTTTGGACTTGATTGTTGCATTTTACAAGATCAATTTTAGCTGGCTTTGAAATTCCAAAATCCCCATATTTTCATCACATAAAATAATATCTCAATCTATCCTTTTCAGCACCGAATTGGATATCTACTTTCCTGCAAATCTAACTACTGTGGTTCAGCAATGCATTTAATTCACAGAAGACTTTTATGTAATTCTCTGCTCCAGTCTACACTGTACTTATTTACCACTAAATATTCTGTCATCTAACAACCTGGATAACTACCTCTCTGTTATGTTTTGGAGGTTATTAATAAATAAAATTAATTATTGGGATATTTATGGACAACACGTTTTACTTCCTCCAACACCTAATTGAACAATTGTCTTCCACCTGCTGAAAGATTTCTTGGGCAGGCCATTAATCACCTGACATTTTCATTGCATCTGGTGCACAAACTGTGCTGTATGCCTTCTATGAATTGCACTGCAAGTTGGTCACCTCGGTTACTCTGTCAGCATCTCCCAAATCTGCGGACTCTACCACCATAAAGGACAGGCCAAGCAGGTCCATGGGAACACCATCGCTATGGGTCTGACGACGGAGGGCCCGCCGGTAGCACCGGTTCGCCCACCGTAGACTCCGAACCCGGCCCCGAGCCACCGGCGCCCGTCCCGGCGTGCTCCACGCCTGACCTTCCTCCCGTGGTGCAGTGTGGCGGCAGAGAGAACGTCAAAGAACATGGCCACCGGCAGGACGAACATGGGGCAGGGCCGTGCGGCCGTTCTCCTACTGCCGGCCGCCGTGATGGCCACCTGGGGCCGGGGTGAGTGGCTCCCTCTCCCCTTTCCTCTCCCCCCTCGCCCACCCCCGGGGGAGACTGCACGGCTGCCACAGCCTCGGATATACCCCTGGGATCTTGCTGTGCGCTTTTGGAGTGGGTGCTAGACCAATGCAGGAGAGGTTTGGTCCACGGTCGTCTAGTGACTAATAAAAGTCACCATATAAGTTGGTGACATATTTATGTATTAGACATTCAGTTAGATTTTATTCTACTCTGTAGTTTGAGTAGCTGTTCTTTAGTGCCAGGCAATACTTTTTTTTTTAGTTATCAAGTCCGTTTTTTAAAAAAATCACATATCCTTGGCTTAATCAGCTGAGGTTTGAAGTTTTAAAACAAGGGGGCAGCTGCTATATTTAGAGATCACTGCATATCCCTCTGATTCAAGTCTAGGCATGAGACCTTTGAAAAAACAACATACAAAGGCTCCAGATGAGAGATTCTGAAATAGGAAGTCTCACATGTAATGCTTTTTCAGCGAACAGGCACACTTTTATTGGGCTTTTTTGAATTAGAATGGCTGAGGTGAGATTTAATGGAGAATGGTCTGAAGATGGGACCCTACCTGAAACATCACCTATTCATGTTCTCTAGAAATGCTGCCTGATCCATTGAGTTACTCCAGCACTTTGTGTCTTTCTTTGAGATTTAATGTAAAGGTACAACTGGCATAGAGCTTTGACTTGGAATATAAGGAAAAAGTATCTGTGCTGGAAAAAAGCACTGGTAACCCAGACTACTTTAATTTAAGGTAATTGTTAGACGTATTATATGCTCTGTTATTCTCCGCTACGTACTATTATAAAGGTTGCTAGAATGGTTCACGATTGACTCGCAGAATCAGCCAGCCCGAACACTATTATGCATGCATTACTAATGTCATCGGTTCATTCCATTCTCCAGGTCTTTCTCCATATATCTGCAAAAGCCCAATTTGTTTTGTTAGTTAACTTCCTCAATGTTACTGGAGATACACTTATCCATCACACATTTGATGTGTCTTGCAGAAAATGAGAAAGACTTTGGGGTGTCTTAAGGTATCCCTGACACACGATATGTACTGCCCTTGAAGCAACAATATTTCTGCAGTTGGTCCGGTTAAGTTTATGGTCAATAGTGATCTTCAGAATGTGATCGCAGGGACCCAGTAATGGGGTGGCATTTAAATGTCAAATGTCAACATTCAAACATGTTAAATTCTTGGGTTCTCTTGTTGGAGCTGGTACTTTTGTGGTGCAACTGTTACTTAGAAACATAGAAACATAGAAAATAGGTGCAGGAGGAGGCCATTTGGCCCTTCGAGCCAGCACCACCATTCATTGTGATCATGGCTGATCATCTACAGTCAGTAACCCGTGCCTGCCTTCTCCCCATATCCCTTGATTCCGCTAGCCCCTAGAGCTCTATCTGACTCTTTTAAATTCATCCAGTGAATTGGCCTCCACTGCCTTCTGTGGCAGAGAATTCCACAAATTCACAACTCTCTGGGTGAAAATGTTTCTTCTCACCTCAGTTTTAAATGGCCTCCCCTTTATTCTTAGACTGTGGCCCCTGGTTCTGGACTCCCCCAACATTGGGAACATTTTTCCTGCATCTAGCCTGCCCAGTCCTTTTATAATTTTATATGTCTCTATAATATCCCCTCTGATCCTTCTAAACTGCAGTCAATACAAGTCCAGTCTTTCCAATCTTTCCTCATATGACAGTCCCTCCATCCCAGGGATTAACCTCGTGAACCTACGCTGCACTACCTCAATAGCAAGGACGTCCTTCCCCAAATAGGAGACCAAAACTGCACACAATACTTCAGATGTGGTCTGACCAGGGCCTATACAACTGCAGAAGGACCTCTTTGCTCCTATACTCAAATCCTTTCGTTATGAAGGCCAACATGCCATTAGCTTTCTTCACTGCCTTCTGTACCTGCACGCTTAATTTCAGTGACTGGTGTACAAGGACACCAAGGTCTCGTTGCACTTCCCCTTTACCTAACCGGACACCTTTGAGATAATAATCTGCCTCCTTGTTTTGCCACCAAAGTGGATAACCTCACATTTATGTACATTATACTGCATCTGCCATGCATCTGCCCACTCACTCAACCTATCCAAGTCACCCTGCAACCCCTAACATCCTCTTCGCAGTTCACACTGCCACCCAGCTTTGTGTCATCTGCAAACTTGCTAGTGTTACTTATAATTCCATCATCCAAATCATTAATATATATTGTAAATAATTGTGGGCCGAGCACCGAGCCTTGCGGCATTCCACTCGCCACAGCCTGCCATTCTGAAAAGAGCCCGTTTATTCCTACTCTCTGTTTCCTGTCTGCCAACCAATTCTCTATCCATGTCAATACCCTACCCCCAATACCATGTGCTCTAATTTTGCTCACCAACCTCCCAGGTGGGACCTTATCAAAGGCTTGCTGAAAGTCTAGATACACTACATCCACTGGCTCTCCTTCATCCATTTAACTTGTCACATCCTCAAAAAATTTCAGAAGATTAATCAAGCAGGATTTCCCCTTCATAAATCCATGCTAGCTTGGACCAATCCTTTTACCGCTATCCAAATGCGCCATTATTACCTCTTTAATAATTGACTCCAGCATCTTTCCCACCATTCATGTCAGGCTAACTGGTCTATAATTCTCCGTTTTCTCTCTCACTCGTTTCTTGAAAACTGGGATGACATTAGCTACCCTCCAATCCACAGGAACTGATTCTGAATCTATTGAACATTGGAAAATGATCACCAATGCGTCCACTCAGCAGGTCAGGCAGCATCTCTGGAGAGAAGGAATGGGTGACGTTTCGAGTCGAGACCCTTCTTCAGACTGATGTCAGGGGGGCGGGACAAAGAAAGGATATAGGTGGAGACAGGAAGACAGTGGGAGAACTGGGAAGGGGGAGGGGAAAAGAGGGACAGAGGAACTAACTGAAGTTAGAGAAGTCAATGTTCATACCGCTGGGCTTACTTCCGGCTGCTCACCTTCACCCTTGAGGATGCTCTGCACTCGATCTGTGACTTCCTGGATCCTGGCACCAGGGAGGCAACACACCATCTTTGAATCCCGCTTGTTGCCGCAGACACCCCTGTCCGTCCCTCTCATGATGGAGTCCCCTACTACCACGGCTCTGCCTGACATCGGTCTCTTCGGCTTTGCCTCAGCGCCACGTTTTGCCTCGCAGACTTGTCTGCTGCTCAGACTGGCTGTGTCTTCTGTTCCAACAGCCTCCAAGAGGGTGAACCTGTTTTCAAGAGGTACAACCCACGGGGTCTCTTGTACTCCAAGCGTCCTTCCCTTCCTCACCGTCACCCACCTTCTCTCTTCCGGTACCATCGGTGTAACAATCTCGCTGAAGGTCTTGTCCAGGAACGTCTCACTTTCTCGGATGATCCTGAGGTCATCCAGTTGGCTCTCCAGTTCCCCAACACGTATCCTTCAGGAGCTGAACCTGAATGCACTTTCCACATTTGTAGCTGCCAGAGGCACCGACGGTGTCCCTGACCTCCCACATCCTGCAAACATCACACTGAATCAGCTTCCCTGTCATTTATTTTCAATTTATTTTTATTTACTTACCACGTAACAGCTCATGGATGAATGTAATGTAGGTCATGTTGCATGCAGCACGGACTACTTAAATTGCTGCAAAATTTCAAATGAGATAGATTGTTGAGCAACTATCAGTGATCATCGCCATTTCTGACCTTATGATTGGAAGTCGATCTTTGATGAACTAGCTGAAGGTGCCCTGATGAATCCCTACAATGAACATCTTGGGCTGAGATTATTGATCTCTAACAACAAAAAACATTTTTATTTACCCAAGGCATGACTTCAGCCATTAAAGTGCTTAACCCTTCAATGTCCATGGTTTTTAGTTCTACCAGGATCCCTGATGCTACACAATGAAATGTCTCCTCTCTCTCTCACCCTTGCTTCAGAATTAAGCTGGATGTCTCTTTCCCGGCCATTAAGTTTATATACTAACACCTCGTACTCTTCTGATACAAAACTGTCACAAAATGAATTGAAACAAAATTGCAAAACACATGGAGCTTACCTTTTTGACCATTTTGGTCCAAAACACATTGCAAACCCGCCTTGAATAGGTTGGACATTGCAAAAAAACAAATTTAGACATTTTATGATGAAATTGTGTTCTCGGATTATTCATGAAGGCCAGCCTAAGGGAATTTTTATCTGGTTTACAGGTCACTTTGTCGAGTGTGCCAGTGCTGCTGTTTAAATAAAATGCCCTTGGGTATGTGTACTCAGACTGACTGAGGAACTCGTGAGTTTTAATGATAAAACCGCAGAAAATCGTTGTAACTTTGCTGTTGTTGAAAAGATTTAAGTTTTCCCATGCTGATCACATGAAACTTTTCTGTTGCTTTGCCATCTGAGTGATACCTGCCTACAGACTAAAGTTCACAATTTGTCAAGTGCATAATTATTTAGTTTGTCAATAAACATGAAGGCAATGTCGCAAATTTGCGATTTCTCAAACCACCCTGCCTAATGCTCGCCCGCAGAGTGCTATAAAATGCCTGGAGGTTCTGCATCAATTATGCACTTTCTCCCACGAACTCTGCACGTATCGCTCTAATGATGTGAATATGCATGAATGCTGTTTGAAGGGAGAGCACAAAATTACTTTTTTATCACTTACTGTGTGTGCTGTATGCTGTGAAATGTATGTCACAGACCAGATGGAGTCTTACATGGTCGGAACTAAAAGTTAACAAGAACAGTGTTAAATATTTTCACTACTTTACAATCTGAAACTGTGGGGATTGTTTTTAACTTCCCCAATGACGTTTTAAGTATCCTGCTTCATTAATGTTAACTCTAAGGATGTAATTGAATAAACCATGACCCTCAGATGTTATGCCTCTTCCAAAGTAGAACAGGCACTACATGTAGGAAGGAAATGCAGATGCTGGTTTAAACCGAAGATAGTCACAAAAAGCTTGAGTAACTCAGCGGGACAGGCAGCATCTCTGGAGAGAAGGAAATGGGTGACATTTTGGGTCGAGACCCTTCTTCAGACTGGTTAGGGATAAGGGAAATGAGAGATTTAGACAATGATGTAGAGAGCTATTCACAAAATGCTGGAGTAACTCAGCAGGTCAGGCAGCATCTCAGCAGGTCAGGCAGCATTGCGGGTCGAGACCCTTCATCAGACTGATGACTGATTACACATGATGTAGAGAGCTGAATGAATGAAACATATGCAAAAATGTAACGATGATAAAGGAAAACAGGCCATTGTTAGCTGTTTGATGGGTGAAAACTTGGGTGGGGGAGGGATCGAGTGAAATTTGAGATGCTGTTCCTCCAATTTACGTTTAGCCTTGCTCTGACAATGGAGGAGACCTAGCTAGGACAGAAAGGTCTGTTTGGGAATGGGAGGAAGAATTAAAGTGTACTACCTGTACCTGTTGTATCAGCAATTTGAATTTAATAAATGCATTAAAACATGTTAGGTCATTAACTATTTTTTCATGAGCTTCTATTTTATTGAAGAACAATCGTGGCACGTCAGGGATGGCAACATCAACGTACCTGCCTCAGATATTTGTGTTTTTTAGCAATATTACAGGGTTGAAGCAGTGCGCATATAGAATGGTTGTACAGATCCAGGGTTTGATCCAATTTTTCTGGCAAATTTGCATTGTAATTTAGTTCGTGGAATAGCCATTTTAAAAACAAAACATTATAAAATGTTGCTAATATGTTAATCTTTGAGAAAATTCTGTTTCAAGTTGTTTATATAGTTTTTAGTTTAGAGATACAGCGTGAAAACGAGCCCTTTGGCCTACCGAGTCCGCACCGACCTGCGGTTCACGCAATTAACCTATCCTACACACTAGGGACAATTTTACATTTACACCAAGCATGTGTGCATGTGAAAGTGCAATGACATTTACCCTTTGTGTCCTTTGATTTTGTGGATTTTTTTTAGGACATTAGGAGGGCATCGAAAGAGCAGAATGTAAAGAAAGTGATGAGAATTTTGCTGAGAATGGCTTGCCACCTGCATTCACCGACACTCTAAACTTTCCTAGCTCAGAGCTGAATGAAAAAGACTCCTGAGTGATGCTTCAGAATAATACGACTGGGTGATGAGGGGAGATCAGAACAAGCACTGCTAATGGAACCTCCCTGGCACCTATTGACTAATAGCACAGCTATGCTCTATCTTGGCTGTCTGTCAAGACCTTTCAATATTTCTGAATGTTCCCTTCATTCAGAAACATTTAAGAACAAGTAAAAATGACATAAGCGTTTATCTTTTGAATCAGAAAAACTAAAATGACAAAATGACATACAAGTATTTAAAGCAGCTTTTACAATAGAAGATGTGACCAAAAAGGTTGATGAGGGCAGAGCTGTAGATGTTGTATTTATGGATTTCAGCAAAGCATTCAATGGTTCCACATGGTAGGCTGCTCTGGAAGATTAGGTCATATTGGATCCAAGGAGAGATAGCTGAATGGATAGAAAATTGGTTTCATGGAAAGAAACAGAGGATAATGGTGGAAGGTTGCTTCTCGGTCTGGAGGACTGTGACTAGTGGTGTGCCTCAGGGTTCAATGCTGAGCTTGTTAATGTTTGTCATCAAAAACAATGATTTGGATGGTAATGTATTTGGCAAGATTAACAAGTTTGCAGTTGATCCAAAAGTGGGTGGTATTCCAGATAGTGAAGATGGTAGTGAAAAATAGCAGCAGGATCTTGACCAATTGGCCAGGTGGGCTGTGAAATGGTGGAGCTCAGGAAGATGAGGGGTGATCTTGTAGAGGTATACAAGATCATGCGAGGAATAAATCGGGTAGGCGCACAGTCTCTTGCCCAGAGTTGGGGAATAGAGGACCAGTGGACATAGGTTTAAGGTGAAGGGGAAAAGATTTAGTAGGCATCTGAGAGGTAACTTTTTCACGCAAATGTTGGTGGATGTATGGAATGAGCTGCCAGAGGAGATAGTTGAGGTAGGGACATCTCTTCTCATATTCCTTTCATTCATTTGTTCTTTGTTCCTTTGCTTATATCTAGTTACCCTCTCCCCTGACTCTCAGTCTAAAGAAGGGACTTGACCCGAAACATCATCTATTTCTTCTCTCCAGGGATGCTGCCTGACCTATTGAGTTTCTCCACCATTTAGTTTCCATCTTTAATAATGATATTCCTTTACCAAGATATTGAGTGCACTGTTGGAGGGCTTGGTCAGCATCTGCTGTAGAGCATCTGCCAGGTCAGATTCACTTCCTGAACAACTAGCAGCTTAATTAAGGGTCTGTCCCATTTAGGTGATCTTTTTGGCGACTGCCAGCGACTGTCAAAGTCGTAGCAGATCACCGAACTTTTCTTTTACCCGACGACAATGACCACAACCATGCCGAGTCAGGTCGAGATTACAGCGTCTCCTGAAACATCGCGAAAATTCCCACGCTGTCAATGCTTCTCCGGCGTCCTGGTTGTCGCTGAAATCACTGACAAGTCGGTAAGTACTTGAGAGTTTTGAATTATAACACCTTGTATGGGTTACTTAAAAAACAAGCTTCACTGTAACAAGGAATAAACTGGATTTACTTCCAGTTTACTAATAGCTGTATTAAAAAAAATTTTTTTTTAAGTGGTTAAGTGGATTTTTGTGAAAAGTGTGTGGGCATTCTTTGAAAATGTAAGGGAGATGCATATCTGGTTTCTGGGTTGAATATCTGGGTTTGGAGCTTACTTTAAATGTAATGGCTGAGGCCAAAAATTCCCACGCTTACCTGACTGTCAAACTGTCGCCTCTAGTCTATCTGTCAAATGTCCTGACGGTAAATAAATTGGTTAAACACAAGCATTTTATGGTATTTTGAAATGACTTTACTTATTTTAATATTATGTGCTTCTAAATGCATCTTAAGAGAACCTATCAAACCTGAGGACAGCATGCGACAGCGCCCGCAATAAGCTACGATGCCTGGCGAGAAGCCAGCTGTCGCCGAGAGATTTCAAACCGTTTGATTTCTCGGCGACGCGCCGAGATCCACTACGATCTTTGCAAGACTCCTCACGATCATGCCCGCGACACCCCGGCGAACTGTTGGCGACAGCCTAGTCGCCTGCAGTCGCCTTAAAATCGCTTAAGTGGGACAGGCCCTTTACCTACTCAAGGTACAATCCACTTGCATGCTAATAGATGTAATTTGGTTGTAAAAGGGACAATTCTACTTAAAGCGATGCTAGTACCTTATGATATTGGCATTTGAAAAAGACACTCAGCTGTGCAGTAATCACTTGCTGATGATATGACCTGCTGTTGAGAATGAAAGCAGTATGTGAAGGAAAGAACTGCAGATGCTGGTTTAAATCGAACCTAGCGGTACAGGCAGCTTCTCCGGAGAGAAGGAATGTGTGATGTTTCGGGTCAAGACCCTTCTTCAGACTTGAAAGCAGTAGTATGGGTTAATTTTGATTTCCTCTATATCCATTTTATCCAAATGGCTGTCTTATCAAAACCAGCCCCAAAAATGTCAATTTTGCTGATTACTCCATTTAAATGCGAATTGGGAACCTGCAATTATTAGAAGATCCTAAGTTGACCCATCAACATGTGTACAACTGGGGGCGGGGGAGGTTGCAGCTTTGACTGGTGTGACTACAGCATCAGTGGTGCAGTGGGAAGTCCCTTTACGGGAGGTCCTTTCTAACTCGTATTGAATGGAGATTCTTCACATTACTTCCCTGCAGTAATAGATCTCCGCCTGAATCTAATAAGAATTGTGCACGACCCAGGATGTCATTATTTAGGATCATTTTCTTTTTCTTTTACCATTCCATGTCTTATGCCCTCTGTGTGAAATTGCTATTTTTGTGACATTTAGTATAATAATAATGATTATGATGATAATGATAATCATAATAATAATAATAACAACAATGATAATAGCAATAATAATCATAATGTAATCTGCACCACCCTCCGTCCTTTTATGCTCACTGATGCTCAACCATTGATGGACTTTCATCCCTGGTTCTCGCGGATAACCAATAGGCATGACTCATCCCATTCCATCTCAGACAAATTTGAGTCCAATTCTCAGAGATCAAAGGCTGCCGTCTACCTCTGCCCCTCCAGCCTCATAAATGCAATATAATGCGTTGAAAAAATATATACTTCAAACTCAGAAAATTTGAACAAGGCAAATAGATACTATATATCATATATATATATATATATGGCATATTTTCAGTTGAAGATATAAAGTATCTATTTTCCCGTGTTCAATTTTTCTGTGTTTGAAGTATATATTTTTTCAAAACATTATATATATTTATTAATGACATCCTGGGCTATGCACAATATATATATTTATATATATGCATAAATAAATATATATGCATAAATGCACAACATGTATACACACACACACACACACACACACACACACACACACACACACACACACACACGCACACACACATATTTATATATATGTGTGTGTGTATGTATATATGCATTATTTATACACACACATATATATGCACTACATATATAATACATATATATATATATACATATAATGCAATATATATATTATAGATGAATACTTTAATATAATCATAACTTTGATGGTAGATGGAAGTCATAAAGTATTAGATATGATAATTAAAATTACAATATTAAATTTGTCTTCCCTGGTGAGTATTGTTAATTTTAGTCATTCAAGTAAATGGTGCTTTTTCATTATAAGGTTTTAGAAAAAAAGATCAAGAGTAAAATAATCCAAACAGTACTCCAAAAGAGAGTGTAAAAGTTCTGTGATTAAAGATTGCTGGAGAAAATTTGGCACCATAGCATTTGTGCGAAAGTACGTTTGTGCAGTATCACAATTAAGAGTAATTTCCATTTTAAGGTTGCAACACTATCACCACTCAGTCTGAAAATAATTGGGTAACTCTCCCATAAATCAAGCTTTCTGACCACAGTATTATGTTGATTTTATGCACATAATTTACATGTAATCACCCTTCATTTATGCATTGTTTGCTGGAAAAACTACTTCACTGGTACCTTTACTGGTAGAAGTTTCTATCATTCCTTTGTTTTTTAGGCATTTACTGGGTAAAGTTACAGTTTTCTGTGCAATAGACCATGAGTTATCACCTCTACCTCCACTAAGATTGTCTGATGCAGTATTGACTATAAATATTTTAATTCGGCTCTTAATATCTTCATGACTGACTTTTTTATTTTGCATATAATCTGAATAGAGTATGAAGAAGGGCCCTAATCCGAAACGTCACCGATCATTTTTCTCCAGATATGCTGCCTGACCCTCTGAGTTACTACATTATTTTGTGTCTATCTTTGGTATAAACCAGCATCTGCAATTCCTTTCTACAGGTAGTGCCTGTTCTACAATGGAAGAGGCATAATATCTGAGGGTCATGGTTTATTCAATTACATCCTTATATAAAATTCTGCATTTTGTTCACCTTCTTGATTGATATTCTGAAATATGTTGAGCATTTGGATACAATCTCTGTTAATTAATATTTGTACATTATCAAAATAGATGGAATTATTGAAAACATTCTTCCCAGGTCAAAATGTCCTGTTAACACTAAGGTATTAGATTTAAGGGAATAAAAACACAGACTGTTGTAAGATGAATATGAATGGCTACTGGAGAAAATGGTTCCATTGTTTTTAATGCTCTTTTGAGCAAAACTTTCATCGATTTGGAGACCTTTGGAAGTGCCCCCCTCGCCCTCCCTGCCCCTCCCCCTCCATCCCTTCCCCCTCCCTCCCCCTCTCCCCTCCCCCAACCCCCTCCCTGCACCCCCTCTCTCCCCTCCCCTTCCCCTCCCACCACCCCCCCCTTCCCCTCCCCCCCACTCACTCACTCCATCCCCCTCAAATCCTCCTATCCCCTTCCCCCTCTCCCTTCCTCCCCCCTCCTCCCTCTCCTCCCTCCCTCCCCGTCCCTCCCCTCCCCCTCCCACTCTCCCCCTCTCCGCCCCCTCCCTCCCCTCCCCTTCCCCTCTCACCCCACCCTCCCTTCCCCACCCCCCACTCACCCACTCCATCCCCCTCAACCCCCTTATCCCCCCTACCTCCCCCCTCTCCTCCTTTCCTCCCCCTGCCCTCCCCCATCCCTCTCCCCTCCTCTCCGCCCTCCCTCCCCCCCCCTCCCTGTTGCTGCGCTGATGCCTCTGGACTCTGGGCGGCTTGGCGACCGCGCTGAGCCGGCTGGCGAGAGGATGGGGAACGGGGGAGCCGAGGGCAGGCCCAGCGCCAGGCCCAGGCCTCGGCCTCCACCTCCACCAATGCCCGGTCTCACCGCTGCTGCTGCTGCTGCCGTCTTTCCCCTTGGCCCACCTCAGGCTCGTGGTTACCCAGTCACGTCCAGGCCCAGGCTCCGGCTGCTTCCACCAGGCCTGCCACTCCCGTCGCAACCGAGCCGGCAAACCCGCCCCTAAGATCCCTGCTTGTACCCGAGATCAATGGGCCCCAACTGCGCAGGCACGGACGCGTTTGTTCTGTGCACACGCGGATGTGGCGACCATCTTACGTAAGTACCAGATCAACGGGGCCCCAACTGCGCATGCGTGGTTTTTTAAACTTTAAAATGTGAATAACTTAAAAAATATAACACCGATTTGAATGATACTTCATCCATAGCACCACAGGACGATGGTGAGTAAGGTAGGCCTAAAATTGTCACGCTATCCTGTACCGTTTTGGTTGCAGTTCAGGAACAAACAAACAAACAAGAGTTTTAGTATATAGGTGAATCTTATTTTTATTGGTTGTGAATCTTTTAACCACTGGTGAAAGATGAAAAATGAATGGAATGCAAAATGCCTGCGTATGCACATAATATTCCCTTCATTGGGTCCTCAGCAGCAGATGACAGCGTGTTATTAGCTTTTCTTTGTTCTGTGGTATTGCAAAATAATCTTTCAAACTGGAGATGATGTTCAGCGCCTGCACATAAGATTTGGATTTCAAGCAGGGATACTTTACTAATTTCATTCTTGATCTTGCAATGTCAAGCTTTAAATCATAACACTGTTCTATAATTGGTGTCGTGGAGTATCCAAATCTCAAGCAAAACACTTTATGTGTTTTGGCACCAATGTAATGACAAATTATGGAATTTAAATATGTTCACTCAAAAAAGACTCACTGTCGATTTTCATTAAGCTGCATGGATTGGCTTTAGAACTTGAGTAATAATGTTTTCTCTAAAACATGTAGCCTTTGCACTAGATAATATCCATCATAAGTATTTTGAAGATACGAATTTCATGCTTGGCAATTGGATACTATCCAAATCTATCAACTCTGATGAAAGGACATTAACCTGAGACGTTAACTCTGTTTCTCTCTTAAAAGATTTTGTATGGCCTACTGAGTATTTCTTGTATTTTCTGTTTTATTTTGGATTTCCAGCATTCATAGTATTTTGCTGTTAGCTTGTCTAGAGGAGGGAGATTAAAACTTATTTATATATCCGTGGAATCCTCATGCAATCTACTGAGTTTTGCACTGTGGCCATTTTCAATTAAGTTTAGGTGCCAACGGTGATATTCTGCATGTTGAGGAAGTCAGCCTAGAATTGTACTACCTTTATTTCAGCTGCTGAGACCAAAGTTAATGAAGTGCTCCGCTTAGTGTACGAGACACGAGGGAATTGGCAATTACGTTCATAATGGTCTCTGCCTTATTGCAGAGATGCATCTTTGACTGCCTTAAGTGTAACCTGAGCTGTATGAGTTGAAGTGGCAGCAACCTTAATTACCACAAAGAGACCAATGTAAGCTGAGGATGGTGGCTGGAGATTAGAAGGAGTGGATCACACTGATGCTTAAATGCAGTTTCTAAGAAGCCAAGGCATGGATAGGATGAACACACATAATCTTTTCCCCAGGGTTAGCAAATCAAGAACTAGCGGGCAAAGCTTTAAATCAAGAGAGGAAACAGGACCCCAAGGGGCAACTTTTTCCACACAGAGAGTGAAACGAAGGTGGAACGAGCTGGAAGAGGGAGTAGTTGAGGCAGATACAGTAACACCATTTAAAAAACCTTTGAACAAGAAAATGGATAAGAAAGGTTTCGAGAGTTGGCTCTATGATTCTATGGCTGTATGAGTTATAAAGTCATAGAGTCATCGAGTATTACAGCACGGCAGTGAGCCCTTTGGCCCAATTCATCCATGCCAGCCAAGATGCCCCATCTAAGATAGGTTAAACATAAGGAAATGGACTATGTCCCTCTAAACCTTTCTTTCCATGTATCTGTCCAATTGTATTTTAAATGTTGTTATTGTACCTGGCTCAACCACTTCCCCCGGCAGCTCACTCCAAATACCCAGCACCCTCTGTGTGAAAACATTGCACTTCAGATTCCTATTAAAACTTTCCACTCTCATGTTGAGCCAAAGCCCTTTCATTCTTGATTCCCTTTCCTCAGGAAATAGACTTTGTGCATTCAACCTTTTTATTCCTCTCATGATTTTATATGCCCCTATCAGATCACCCCTCAGCATCCTGTGCTCTAAAACATAAAGCCCTCGCCTGCCCGATCTCCCACTGTAGCTCAGGCCGTCAAGTCCTGGCAACATCCACTTAAATCTTCTCTGCACCCATTCCAACTTAATACCAAAGGCATCTTTCCTGTGTAAGAAATGTGGAAGACAAATGTGTTTCATGTTGAAGAAAAGGGAAGGAGTGGCAAGAACAAAAAAAATGTTTGTGTAGGAAAGAACTGCAGATGCTGGTTTAAATCGAAGGTAGACACAAAAATGCTGGAGTAACTCAGCGGGTCAGACAGCATCTCGGGAGAGAAGGAATGGGTGACGTTTCGGGTCGAAACCCTTCTTCAGACTGAAGGGTTGGTGGTTGCATCTTTCATGTGGAGGGTGACCAAAACTGAACGGAATACCCGAAGTGCGGCCTCACCAACATCTTCAACTGTAACATTACGTCTCAACTTCTTTACTTAATTCCCTGACTGATGAAGGCCTCCATGCTAAAAGCCATATTCATCTACTGCAACACCACGTTAGACAATAGACAATAGACAATAGGTGCAGGAGTAGGCCATTCAGCCCTTCGAGCCAGCACCGCCATTCAATGCGATCATGGCTGATCACTCTCAATCAGTACCCCGTTCCTGCCTTCTCCCCATACCCCCTCACTCCGCTATCCTTATCCAGCTCTCTCTTGAAAGCATCCAACGAACTGGCCTCCACTGCCTTCTGAGGCAGAGAATTCCACACCTTCACCACTCTCTGACTGAAAAAGTTCTTCCTCATCTCCGTTCTAAATGTCCTACCCCTTATTCTTAAACTGCGGCCCCTTGTTCTGGGAACAATATATCCTAGATCCCTCTGCTCTCGACACTCCCAAGGCACTACTGTTCACTGCATAGGTCCTGCCTGGTACAATTTACCAAAATGCCTCACACTTAATGAATTCATCCCCCTTCGTCATTTGTCGGCACACTTGCCCAGCTTATCATGATAACCGATACACGATAACCATCTTCACTGTCCATGATTCCAATTATTCTAATGTCATTTGCAAACTTATCAATCATGCCTTGTATATTCTCATCTAAATTGTTGATATAGATGACTCATCGATGCCACCCATTCAGCAACAGGGAGAACACACAAACTTCACACAGACAGCAACTGGAATCAGAAATGGACCTGGGTCTTGCTGCTGTGAATCAGTAACTCTACTATCTGTGCAACTATGTCACTCAGTTGAAACTGACCTGGACTGAGCTGTGTGCTTCCACAAACAATTGCAATATCCTCTGCTCTAAATGGTCTTCATTGAAGTCTCCATGTCTTTGTGATACAGGTTTTGGAGTTGGTGGTTACACTGAACCATCTCTCATATCTTGCATTTTTTTGAACACTGAAGTGGTTATACAACAGAGCGATCAGAGTAGTGCATGAGAGAATTGATTTAATTGTGGTTCACTGAATGTGCAAAGCTGATATTGGCTTCATGCTGGGTTGCTCCATTTGCATGGACAACACCAAAGGAAAATGTGCAGCCGCATATATTCTACAATGACTGGCAAGCAGAATGAGGTTACTTATTTACGACATGGTTACCCATATACTTCACGAGAGAGCTAGATAGAGCTCTTAAGGATAGCGGAGTCAGGGGGTATGGGGAGAAGGCAGGAACAGGGTACGGATTGAGAATGATCAGCCATGATCACATTGAATGGCGGTGCTGGCTCGAAGGGCCGAATGGCCTACTCCTGCACCTATTGTCTATTGTCTATTGTCTACTTGAGAGCCCAGTATTACATGGTTGTTTGAGTACTTGATGGCTTCTTGTAATGGCTGACCTCTGGAAGGCTTAACTCCAGAAAGTGTTACAAGCACAAATAATTAAAAATGTGCTAATCTCTGGGCTGACTTCCTGAAACAGTCACCATCTGTACCAAAGCACCCTCTGGCATTCTGACACATTGGCTTATAAAAGCAAAATGATGGCAAAGTTGCTTTCATGAAGCACCTGGCAATATGCATGTGTTTACTTTTATTTTAGCTAAGTAACCTTGAACCTCCCATATGGCTTGAGCTTTCAATATATAATTCTGTTGCAGGTACTTTGCCATTTACTGTTTAGTTGCCTTTGACCAAGTTTATCTGAATATTTATTATTATGGCAGTTTTTCTGTTCCTCCTCAATTATTTCACAGCTGCATAAAATAAATATGACTTTTCAGGTCCTCTGATGAAGGAATGTCTACACCTGAAGATGCTGGAATCTTGAGTAAAAAATAAACTGATGAAGGAACTCTTTCCCCTAAGATAGCATGTAGTTAATATTCAATTTTAGTGATGCGCACACCTTATGTTTGTGTTAATTTTTTTGTTAATAGATAAATAATTTAAGGAAAGCATCATCAAGGTAAGTAATATTTTCCCCCCTAATTGAGGTTAGATTTCTAATTTGAAGATAGTTCAGAAAAAGTTGATATATCAGAAGATGTTTTATACTTGAGTGTTTTTCACAAATACCTTCACCAGCTTTCCATCTGCAGTAAATAATCGTAAAGAACTTAATGATTGCACATGGATGGAAATTCTTTTTGATTAGCTGTTCTGTTCCTTTGCAAGATATGCCTTTATTAAATATGCCTTTATTAAAGATATGCCTTTGTTAAAGATGACTGAAAGAATATAAGTCTGTCAAAGTATTCTGCATGATTTGAATACAATTCCAGTCTGTAAGATTGATTTAAAGTAAACTTTTGATAGGTTTTGACAGCTTATTAATCCCCTGAAGAAATGAATCTGATAAAGATTGACAATATTGATGGAAGGCAAACTGGCTTTTTGACATCATTTGCACTTACTTTACAACATTAACCTTACAGTTACACAAAGATGACAGGGTGTGAATGCTGATGACAAAATCCAACAATCTGTGATCTAGAGTGCAGATGAGAGATTTTTTTGTCAGGATTGATTAATAATAAATTACCTCTGCGAGGCTTTTCGCTTTGTATTATACAGAACAATATGTAGATCAAAAACATGCCTGTTCTTGATGAGTGGGCTCCTTTCTAATTGACAGTCGACAATGCCAAAGTTTGTAGAGGAAAGGATAGGAAGCTGTAGAGTTTTATTCTAATGGAATCATTTGTACTGATTTGACTGACAATCAGTCGTTCGGTGGAGGTATAATTACACTAAGGATGAAAAGCACACTTTCAGCAAAAAAGGTCAATATTAATATCTTCTCTACATATTAATGCAGTTAGGTTTGTAAGACATATTGTGCTCAGTCGTCCATTTTGGCACAGAGCTGATTCTGGAGATTGTCATTAATACAAAGTGTTGATATATGCTAAGTGCTTGCAAAAATTGCCTTTTCACTTTTAGACAATGCAAAATGGGCAGCACAGTGGTGCTGCAGTAGATTTGCTGCCTGACAGCGCCAAGGACCCAGGTTTGATCCTGACTACAGGTGCTGTCTGTACAGAGTTTGTACGTTCTCCCCCTGACTTGTGTGGGTTTTCCCCAGGAGCTCCAGTTTTCTCCCACACTCCAAAGACGTACGGATTTGTAGATTAATTGGATAGAGTTAGATAGAGCTCTAGGGGAAAGTGGAATCAAAGGATATGGGGAGAAGGTAGGCACAGATTATTGATTGTGGATGATCAGCCATGATCACAATGAATGACGGTGCTGGCTCAAAGGGCCAAATGGCCTCCTCCTGCACCTATTTTCAATGTTTCTATGTTTAAAATTGTAAATTGTCTCTAGTACGTGTAGAATAGTGTTAATATGCAGAGATCGCTGGTCGGCACGGACTCGGTGGGCCGATGGGCCTGTTTTCACACCGTATCTCAAAACTAAACCAAACTAAAGTAAAACATTAATTTCAAGACTGGGGGAAAGAATAAAAAAAGAAGAAAAAGAACAAAAAGACAATTACCTGACAATTACCTGTAATGCAGATTTCAGATATTTAGGTTAATGACATTTTTATCACATTTCACTGCAATATTTAGCGTTAAATTAACATGATTAGGTGAGGCCAGGACAATCTGGAAAATAGAATATGTGAATTGTAGAAACAAGGAATTGCAGATGCTGGTTTGCACAAGTAACTTGAGTAACTCAGCGGGTCAAGCAGCATCTCCGGAGAACACGGATAGGTGATGTTTTGAGTCGGGACCCTTCTTCAGGCTGATATTAGAGGGGGCTGGGGAGAAGAAAGCTCAGAGGAAGGTACAGGAAATGTTTGTCAAACTGTGGCTTTGAGAGAGGAAATAAACTAAAGGGTTCTGAGAATTGTACATCACCAATGTGACAATTACAGACATAGTTTATGTTCATTTTGTAATACCCTGGCCTAGGAATGTTGGTTCAATGGGCCAAGCTATGAGTTTGGTGAGACTATTTTACTTTAAAAAGCATCAACACCAGAAATTCTATCTAAATGCAGAGTCTAAGACTAAAGCATGCAGTAATGAACCTGCAACTCGTTGTGCTTCATTTCTGAAATCTGGTCCAGTTGAAGTTAATGGAAAGGCACCGTGAAAGCTGAGCATTGTGAGGAGCTGCTCCTATTATGCAGCACATTTAGCATGCGTGAATGATGTCAGATTTCTAGGCACCATGAAGCAGGAATTCTCATTCCACTGTAACCGAACACTTCATACACACAAGGTAGACACAACATGCTGGAGTAACTCAGTGGAACAGGCACGGTGGCGCAGCGGTAGAGTTGCTGCCTTACAGCGAATGCAGCGCCGGAGACTCAGGTTCGATCCTGACTACGGGCGCCGTCTGTATGGAGTTTGTTTGTTCTCCCCGTGACCTGCGTGGGTTTTCTCCGAGATCTTCGGTTTCCTCCCACACTCCAAAGACGTGCAGGTTTGTAGGTTAATTGACTGGGTAAATGTAAAAATTGTCCCTGGTGTGTGTAGGATAGTGTTAATGTGTGGGGATCGCTGGGCGGCGCGGACTTGGTGGGCCGAAAGGGCCCGTTTACGCGCTGTAGAATCTAAATCTAAAATCTAAAAAAAATCTGTGGAGAGAAGGAATGGGTGACGTTTCGGGTCGAGACCCTTCTTCATACACACATGCCACTTTGAGATTTTGCTACACATTTGGAACGGCAGAAATCATCCACCATTATATTTCATTGCAATAAGTTCAATGGGCAATAAAATAATATCATGAAATGAACTAAAGCCAAAGAAGGGGGCTATGTTTGCAATTCAAATGGTTTCATTGTCATTAATTGATAACTCAGATAGCAACGTTTTGTGGGCACTGCTCCATAAATATTTCTTTATTTCTGGATTTTGCACATGGATAATGCACACTTAATTTATTGTCTAATTAAAATTTACGGGCACATCCTAAATAATCAAGTAGCAAGAATTCAATTTTGCAGAAATAAAGTTTGCTTTGATGCAAAACCTCAGTTTGTTTATTACATTATCTAACGAGTACTGTCTTTACAAATCTGTTGTGCTGCTGTGAGTAAGAAAATTATTGTTCCATTTCACGATATGTGATAATCAATCACTCTTGACTTTTCAATGCAGAAGAAGCTTTAAAAAAACCTCAATGAGGTCTTAGCTTGCAGCCTTATTAGAATGTGCAATAACAACAGCTAGTTGCTTGTAGCTTATAAACTTTATTCAACATCGTGATAAAGTGCAACATCAGTTTTCTTTATTTTGGCAGAGCTCCTATGATTATTAATCCACTTTCTCATTTATATTCGGAGATCGAAGAGGGACGTACTGCAAAGAAGCAGACACATTTCTGCTGCAGGTTGGTTGAACCGGAACTCCTAAAGCACAGCTTTATTTCAGTACCCTTCTTGCAAGAGAATCTTGCAGCATGCAGCTGAAAATAGAGCCCTCTTGTTCCTGTTTCCTGTTATCCCCCTTTATCTGCTCTGTTATTATACCTTTCTCCAAACAGCATCCCCTCAGTATTGTTCTTTTGACAGTGAATGGGAGTAAACTTCGATCTAACAAAGTTTTGTCATTTTGCAGTCAGGCCATACAGATTAACATAACAATTAGTTACTGCAGTGGAGCAATTAGTTACTGCAACTCCAAAGTGCAGCAAAATTGCACTCTGGAGTTGCTGGGGTGGGTGGGAGGGGGTTTGAGGGAGGGGGGAGGGAGTGGGAGGGAGGGGAGGGAGGGAGGAGTAGGGGGAGGGGGGTGGAGGGGGGAGGGGAAGGAGGTGGGGCGGTGGAGGAGGGAGAGGGTGGAGGAGGGGGGGTGGGGAGGGAGAGGGTGGAGGGGTGGGGGGAGGAGGGGAGGAGGGGAGGAAGGGGAGAGGAGTGGGGAGGAGGGGGAGGAGGGGAGGAAGGGGGCGCGGAATGTGGGTGGAGAGGGGAGGGGGTAGTGGGGGAGGAGGGAGTGGGGAGGAGGGAGTGGGGGAGACGACGGTGCTGCACCAATGCAGGAAAGGCAACCCTAGCGGGAAGGCGGGATGGGGAGAGGGGGGTACAAGGAGAGGGGGGAGGGAGGGAGTGAAGGGGAGGGAGGGAGAGGGGGAGGGGGGTGAAGGGGGAAGGGGGAGGAGGGGAGGTAGGGGAGGTAGGGGAGAGAAGGGGGGAGAGGGGAGGGGGAGTGGGGGGGAGAGGGGTGGGGGAGTGGGGGAGGAGAGGGTGCTGCACCAATGAAGGAATGGTTTGGGCCTACTAGGTCTATTAAAATGATAAAAACTGGAAATATTCAGTACATCAGACAGGATCTGCAGAGAGAGAAATACATTTAATATTACAGGTTAATGATCTTCCTTCAACACAGAATTAAGGCCACTTCTGAAGAAAGATGAATTGACATGAAATGATAACGCTATTTCTCTCTCCTTTGATGTTGTTTGAACTGCCAACAATTTCCAAAACTCTTTTATTTCAGTTTACCAGCATCTGATATATTTTTCGTATTGATTTTTTGATAAATCAGAGTCCAGAATATGATTTCTATCATAGGCTAAACCCATTCAAAAAATCAGATATATAAAACAGCTCATTTAATAGAATTGCATTTGTCCCCAATACTATTTAAATTATGTAAAATATTATAAAACTAACAGTTAGAAATGGCCTTTGAAAATTTGTAATTTTGTTTGTTATTTTACTTTGCTATGAATTAAAATTCTGTTTTCTTTTACATTGCTGCAGCCTATTAGTACTAAAATGTGGAGTTAGATAAATAAATGTCCCTTTGAGTCATAGATTCATACAGCACAGATAAATGCCATTTGGCTCACCATTTCAATGTCAATTATTATCAAAGGTCGACACAAAATGTTGGAGAAACTCAATGGGTCAGGCAGCATCTCTAGAGGTAGCACCACTTCAGATAGTTCCTCTGTTCCTCTCTTTCCCCTCCTCCTTCCCAGTTCTCCTACTAGTCTTCCTGTCTCCTACTACATCCTATCTTTGTCCCGCCCCCTCCCCTGACATCAGTCTGAAGAAGTGTAAGAAAATAACTGCAGATGCTGGTACAAATCGAAGGTATTTATTCACAAAATGCTGGAGTAACTCAGCAGGTCAGGCAGCATCTCAGGAGAGAAGGGATGGGTGACGTTCCAGGTCGAGACCCTTCTTCAGACTGATCAAGAGGAAGTCTGAAGAAGGGTCCCGACCCGAAACGTCACCCATTCCTTCTCTCCAGAGATGCTGCCTGACCCGCTGAGTTACTCCAGCATTTTGGTGTTTACCTTCGATTTAAACCAGCATCTGCAGTTTTCTTTCCTACTCAATTATTAACAAATATTAATTACAAGGCCTCGGTGATTCAAATGCTTGTCCAGCCTTTTCCCTTCTGTTATCAAGACTACTGAATGTTCCTTCCATAAGCTAGGGTAATATCCAATTCCCTAGTGCAGACATTGGACTTTGTCCATGGAATTGATGAGCTGCAATGCTGAAAACTATATATCTGCACTCTCTATCTTCCCTTTTGCACTACCTGCTGTACTTGAGTTTGACTTGATTGTATTTATGTATAGTAAAATATGATCTGATTGGAGAGCATACAAAACAAAGCTTTTCACTGTACATATTACAACAATAATAAACCTAAACCTAAACCTAAAACTCAAGATGCTTCTTAAATGTTGTGAAAGTATATGAATCTTCTATTTCTTATCAATTCCAGCCTTGGTTACCACCCTCAAAATGGATCCATACCCATCCATCTCAATCTCAATGAGTCTTTGTTGTCACGTATGCACTTATGTACTGCACCGTGAAATTCTTTTTGCATAGCTCACATATGCACGTCGCCATATTTTGGCGCCAAAGATCTGTCATCTTTCTTGATTAAACTAGTAATAAAACTTGCAGCGATACTGTCATTAAGTCTAGTTATAAAAGCAATTTAGATAACCAATATATAAAGTCCAATGAGAGTACGCTTTATTTCATTTTGAAGATAACAAGCAGAGCTGAAAGTAGAAAATGTTTGTATAAACATTTTGTCATCCTAGTCTGACTATATTTAATGCTGTAGATTTTAAAACAGATGGGTTTCAATTATTTATCAATTATTGATAGATAAACTATGTACCCCCTTATGTAAATTTTATTATTATTTTATAAAATTTTATAAGAGCACAGACTGACTATTTGTAATCGTTGTTTCTACAAGTGCAGTAAAGTGATGATATAACAAATATGGAGAGATACTTATAATGGGAGTGCTCTGATTCCTATGGGGTTCCACATAACAATCAGATGGAGAGTTACAGCAGGAAGATGGAGGTAGAGAAGGCATTTGCAAGTTTTGCCAAAAATGTACACCGTTAAAGTAGTTTTAAATGATTAAAAAATGATACTTAACAATGGTTTGAAGATAAAAATCTAATTTAGAAATATTGTATGAATTATAATAGGGCCTCTGAGCTTGAAAGATTTCCATATGCCATCTGGTGCCCCTAGTTATAAGCTCAACTGAGCACTACCTTCGTCTAATGATTGCAAATGGGCAATTATTGTACTGCAGCTCACTATGTTTGAAAGCTGTCAAACCTAAAGGAGGACTTAGTAATTAATCTATCATTATTTTCTGGTGATAATGGAATCTGTTTCCGTAATTTATTCCAATACATGCGTATTGTGGTCAAGCGTTAAATTTTTGTGAAGACCAGTATCCATATGCTGAAGAATATAACTGAGTGTTATAAATAATGTATCAGTGCCATGAAAAAGCACTTGGAAGTATTGATCATTTACTTTAAGTCCTAAGTGATTCAACTAGAACAATTTTATTAAGATCATGATTCTTGTATGGTTGAAACTTGAAATGTATTAGTACAAATGTTAAAATTAAGTTTGTAAATCATCCAGATGAGAAGCTGAAGAGAGAGCAGAAGTCAAAAGAAACTTCAGAGAACTTCAGAGAACTTCAGAGAAAGTGAGGAAGGATCAATGTGGTGCCCTACTGTTCATAGTCTGTCAATTGTGGACAACATATTTATCCCATGCCTTTCGTTTGTGTCCAATAACTAATTCTCAATCCATGTCAGTGTATTATTGACAATTCCCATGCGTTCTAAGAGGTCTAGCCAATGTCCAATGTGGACCTTATTGAAAAACCTCTAAAATTTGAAAAACACTATAGGCATTGATTCTCCCTTATCTATTCTGCAAATCAAATCCTCGTATATCCCAGGTTTGTCAAATGGAGTTTTTCGTTCAAAAATCCATGTTACCTTTACATAATCCTATTATTCTTTTTAAGATGTAACACCCTTAATTCTAGATGACAAAACTTTTCCCAGCTGATGCTAGCCTAACAGGTCAGTAATTCTATTTTGTTCCTTCCCCCTTTCTTAAATAACGGGGTGACATTTAATGCTCTCTATTTCACAGGAGCCATTAGAATGTTAGAAAATAATATCCAAAAATCTCTAAAGTTACCCTTTAAACCTCTGGGATGTGAGTAAATGAGTCCCTGGGATTTATCAGTGTTGAAATACACCATCTTCTTTTGACTTTGGACATCCTTCGTCTCCACCAATACAAACAATTTTTTTAGAAGGGTCTCGACCTGAAACGTCACCCATTCCTTCTCTCCAGAGATGCTGCCTGTCCCGCTGAATTACTCCAGCATTTTGTGTCTACCTTCGATTTAAACCAGCATCTGCAGTTCTTTCCTACACAAACATTTTTTTTCTTCTTGCCACTCCTTCCCTTGTCTTCAACATGAAACACATTTGTCTTCCACATTTCTCCAGTCTTGATGGACGATTATCAACATGAAATGATGTTTCTCCCTTCACATATGCTGCCTGATTTGCTGAGTAGTTTCGGTGACTCCTATGGTTATATCTATTTAAAAGGTATTGATGGCAGAAAATGGGAAAGCAAGCAAGTGAAAAGGCCTAGAAAACTTAACTGCCTTCAGTGTGTTGCTTGGTTTCTCATGAATGCAGGCAATTGTCATGCTTGTCTTCATCGGTCAAGGCAGAGCAATGAATTGGGATGTTATGTTGCGACTATAGAAACACAGAAAAAATAGGTGTAGGCATAGGCAATTTGGCCCTTCAGCCAGCACCACCATTCAATACGATCATGGCTGATCATCTACAATCAGTACCCCATTCCTGCTTTTTCCCATACCCCTTGATTCCTTTAGACCGAAGAGCTAAATCTAACTCTCTCTTGAAAACATCCAGTGAATTGGCCTCCACTGCCTTCTATAGCAGATAATTCCACAGATTCACAACTTTCTGGATGAAGAAGTTTTTCCTCATCTCAGTCATAAATGGTCTAACCCTTATTCTTAAACTGTGAACCCTAGTTCTGGACTCCCCCAACATCAGGATAATTCAGGAACATTTTTCCTGCATCTAGGCCGTCCAATCCTTTAAGAGTTTTATATGTATCTATAAGATCCCCTCTCATCCTAAATTCCAGTGAATACAAGCCCAGTCGACCCATTCTTTTATCATATGTCAGTCCTGCCATCCCGGGAATTAACCTGGTGAACCTAGGCTGCACTTCCTCAATAGCAATAATGTCCTTCCTCAAATTAGGAGACCAAAATTGCACACAATACTCCAGGTGCAGTCTCACCAGGGCCCTGTACAACTGTAATAGGACCTCCTTGCTCCTGAATTCAAATCCTCTCGCAATGAAGGCCAACATGCCATTAGCTTTCTTAACTGCCTGCTGTACCTGCATGCTTACTTTCAGTGACTGATGTACAAGCACACCCAGGTCTCAGTGCACCTCCCCTTTTCCTAATCTGACACCATTCAGATAATAATCTGCCTTCCTGTTCTTTCCACCAAAGTGGATAACCTCACATTTATTCACATTATACTGCATCTGCCATGCATCTGCCCACTCACCCAACCTATCCAAGTCAACCTGCAGCCTCATAGCATCCTCCTCGCAGCTCACACTGCTACCCAGCTTTGTGTCATCTGCAAAGTTGGAGATGTTACATTTAATTCCCTCGTCTAAATCGTTAATATATATAATGTAAATAACTGGGGTCCCAGCACCGAGCCTTACTGCACCCCACTGGTCACTGCCTGCCATTCTGAAAAGGACCCGTTAATTCCTACTCTTTGCTTCCTGTCTGCCAACCAGTTCTCTATACATGCCAATACCCTACCCCCAATTTTAGACTAATTTTGCACACTAATCTCTTGTGTGGGATCTTGTCAAAGGATTTTTGAAAGTCCAGATACACCATATCCATTGGCTCTCCCTTATCCATTCTACGTGTTTCATCCTCAAAAAATTCCTGAAGATTAGTCAAGCATGATTTCCCCTTCATAAATCCATGCTGACTTTGAATCCGGTCCTGTCACTGCTTTCCAAATGCGCTGCTATTACATCTTTAATAATCGACTCTAGCATCTTCCCCACTACCGATGTAAGGCTAACTGGTCTATAATTCCCTGTTTTCTCTCTCCCTCCTTTCTTAAAAAGAGGAGTTACATTGGCTACCCTCCAGTCCACAGGAATTGATCCAGAGTCTGTAGAAAATTGGATAATGATCACCAATGCAACCATGATTTCTAGGGCTACCTCCTTGAGTATACAAGTCATTGATGAGACCACAGTATCAGGTAGATAGGCTGGTAAAGAAGGCGTATGCTATGATTGTCTTCATCGGTTGGGGCATTAAGAATGAGAGTCAGGAGGTCATGTTCTAACTTTATAAAATTTTGGTTAGGATGTATTAAGATTTGGTGTGTAATTCTGTTTGCCCCATTGCAGGAAGGATGCGGACGCATTGGAAAGGTTGCAGAAGAGGTTCATTAGAATGCTGCCTGGATTAGAGGGTATACTGTAGCTATACTGATCCCCTTACCTCTCTTCTGACAGTTACTCACTGATAAGATTGTCCAGATTCCTTACCCTAAATCTAAGGGTTCTCTCCCTCTACAACCTTCATGGTTTATGAGCCTTAATAACTATTGCTGCTGTCTGACTGCCATAGGGAATGTTTCTTCAAAGGCTGATGCCCTTCTCACATTGATGCCCAGCATCTGCAGTTTTTTGTTTCTACAATCTATTTCTGTTATTTATTGGGGAGGTACAGTAAGTGTTGTGTTCAGTCTGGGGCTAGCGAATATAATCTATTAATGCACGTTCAAAAATATAGTTAGAATGCACTCTACACAGAATTGTAGTTAGAATGCACTTTACCTACAAAGGATGGAAGAGCTTATAAATCTTGCAACGTGTAAAAATTGATCCCACAATAACAGTTTATTTTCTGAGTCTCCTGGATTTTGTTAACCAAATGTATTAATTGCCAAAATGGGTTCAACTGGTCAGACCATAGATTGGCCTTGACCTTATTGCAATGTGCAACAGGTTGAGGAGAAAGTCTACCTCTATTGTTTTCATCCTAAAAAAACATAGGAGGATCAACAAGCTCTCTGAAAATGGAATGAACCTAACCTTGGAATATCCACCAGGGTCAGCCATTTGGAATATATATGGGTCAATGGTTTTGAATAAGCTTTTGCATCATTTCTTATTTTACAGGACAGTAACAATGCAGTAAATAATTCATTACAGGAACATGATTTATAAGTACCTATAAAACAAAATAGATGATTTATGCGGTGTGATTATAGCAAAAAATACATGCCAGACTGAAAAAATTTAAAACATTATTTTAAAATGTAATCAGATTGTTACCTTGTTTTTGGAAATATGGAATGTCTAAGCTTGTATTATGAATAATTCTACTTTTATGGTGACTTGGACCTGAAATGACTTTCTTGGCCTCTGAATGTCATGAATGTGTCATTGTACTATAATTGAAGTGTCACAGTTGATTCATCATCAACAATGTTACTCACTGGAAAGAACCATAAAAACACTGAAATTACTGTTTTGGAATAAAGTACGACAGAACGTGTTTTCATGAGTCTTTCATTTGCATGATTCTCAGTGACGTGCCTAGATTTGTTTGCCTTAGGTGCATGATTGTGGCATGGAATACAACTTTACTGGCCAACAATTCTTCTCCCTTCACAGATGAATCAGTTAACGTGTTGGCGTCTATATCCGAAAGAGAAAATCCAAGTGTAAGTGTCAGTTAAGAATATGAATACTGTGTGGTGTCAGATTTAGTCGGGTCCCTGATTTCCACACATTGTCTAAAACTAGTGTAAAACCATAATTAAAATTACCAGAAGAGTGCAATATATTGTTCCTCTGAAAGATACATTTAGACTCTGCCACATTTTGCCTTCGATGCATTGTAAATTGTACATTGAGGACTAATATTTGTTTTATTTAATCCGTTAAATCATATTGGGTTGTAGAAAAAATATCCCATCACATTTATTGCGTATACAGAACAACAAAACCGTGTGCTATATTTCAGTCTACAAGACCTTGCATCTTTTTACATTTTAATGCTCTTTAAAAAATTGCATTCTCCATGTTTTGATGGGATTGTTTGCTGAGAGGTTCTTGAGGTGTGGTTGAACTTAGAGAAGCCAGTAAGTGTGTATATAGAGGAAGAGGAAAAGAGGTACTTGTTGATGTGTTTGGTTGTGACAATGTGAGGTATTTCCAATCAAGAACGTGGTGATCTTACTCTTATCCCTTGCATTTCCAGGTTCAATGACAAATTTGCTTTTACTCTTTAAATTTTAAGGATTAGACTCCATTTCTCTATGAAAATTCAACACAATGAAAACTCTACTTCGTTCCTTTGTTTTAATCCAAGATGAATATCAATTGGCTCTGAAATAGGTTCCAAGATGAAATATAAGCACAGTGAAAATTCCATTTGAGTTCAGTTGTTTTACGAGTACCCTAAGACCATTATGTAGACGAGGTATTTGTTCAAGTTACATTTACTTGATAAATGTCAATAGTCAATAGTCAATAGTCGTTTATTTGTCACATACACATACATGTGTAGTGAAATGAAACATTACCCGCAGTTCAACAATAAGTCCAATAAGAATAATCAATAAAAATGCAATAACACATACAATCATAAACTAACACCAAACAAAATAAACATCCATCACAGTGAGTCTCCTCCAGTCACCTCCTCACTGTGATGGAAGGCCAGAATGTCTTTTTCTCTTCCCCTGCCATCTTCTCCCGCGGTCAGGCTGTTGGAGTTGCCACGTCGGGGCGGTCGGGGCTCCCGACATTGAAGCCCCCGCCGGGCGGAGAAAAATCCCGCGGCCTATTTCAGGCCGCGCCGGACGGTGGAAGGTCCGCGGCGGGCCGACCCAAGCCCCACGATTCGGGGCAGGTGAAGACGCTGTCGCTGCCGCTGCCGCTGCTGGAGGTCCTGATGTCGGCCCCCATCCAGGGGCCTATGGGCTTCCGACGTCCAGGCGGCCCATGCCGGAGCCTCCGGAGACGAGTTGCAGCCACTCCCGCAGCCTCCGAAGGCGGCCAGCGCCGCAGGTGGTGAGTCCGGGCCGCGGGCTCTGCGAACCAGAGCCCAGGTGGTCCCAGGTGCATGGCCGATGGTAGGCCGCAGCGGGAACGGAGACACGACACAGAAACAAAGGTCGCGTCTCCGTTCAGGAGAGAGAATTTTACAGTTGCCGTTCCCTCCCACCCCCCCCCCACATAACATAAACACTACACCATATTAAAACTACAATTCAGACAAATGTAGTCAGTGATTTGACTTTGCATAATGCTGTATGCATGTTGTAAATCTAGAGCAAAGGCCCAGCCCAAAACATCACCCATTGCTTTTCTCCAGAGATGCTGCCTAACCCGCTGAGTTACTCCAGCTTTTTGTGTCTATCTCCTTTTGTGACATGTCAGATCTTGCTGGAAAATTAATGGCTTGTTATTGTGTCACACCATTATTAATGTTGCAAATCAAATGATAAGTTTACGTAATTCTGATATTCTTTAAGTTGCAAATCTCTGGAACTTGCAGGTTGATTTTTACCTCCCCATGTATTTGCTCGACACAAACCCATCTCCCCCTTCATCGCTCTCTAATTTTTAAGACATTGTTTTCTTTCAGCCTGCTATGGGTCTGCACTAAGATCTATTTAGTTTCCAGTGTCACAGAAATTGCAGGTTCTGCATTATCTGGCCTTTAGACCAAAGGGACAGGTTGCCAAAACTCCTCCCATTTTTGAACTCCACCTCACCCCAAAATCTCTGATCCGCTGTCTGGTAAATCCTGGGCTAACTGCCTGCCTACACAACCCCGGCCTCAGAATCAGATGTTCATACAACAGAAACCAGAAACCAAAACAATAATGCCCTTGAGCTGCAATTCATAAACTGATGTGTTCTGAACAAAAGAGTTCAGTAGTTACTCAGGTAAAACAAGCCACAAACACGCTTTTGTGGTTTGATCCAAATGCATTAAATGCATTGTTTATTTAGTGAAATCTGTTTACTGCCACAGTGACCAGAGGTGTACCACAATAATTGGTGCTGAGACCTGCTGTGTTGTACATTAACAACCTGGATGCGAATGCAGCAGGTATGATTAGTACCCATTTGTAGATGACATGAAGATTGGTGATGATATTTATTGCAATGAATGTTGTCTTTGGCTAGAGAACAATATTGAACAGTTGGTAAGTTGGGCAAAGAAATGCCAGATGGTATTCAATCCTGAAAAAAAAAGTGAGATTATACCATTTAGGAAGATTAATAATGGCCAGGAAATCCGCAGTGAATGACAGGAAGAACTGAGGAACAGAGAGACCTTGGTGTACATGTTCAAATATGTCACAAAGTAGATACAGTGTGTAAAAGGGCATACATGATATTTGCCTTCATTAGCTGGGACATAAAATATAAAAGCAGGAAATGCGTGGCAAAACTATGTAAGAACAAAAGAAACCAAGAATGAATGAAAAACTGTCCTGCCTTTAATTTGATAATGACTATCTCCTCTAGGCTTAGTTGCCCTTTCCGGCCAGTTCCACATAGCCCAAAATTTCCATTCTTTCAAAAATGTAACTAGTTTAGTTTTTAGAGATAGAGTTTTTCATAAGTTCATAAGTGATAGGAGCAGAATTAGGCCATTTGGCCCTTTACATCTACTCTGCCATTCAATCATGGCTATTCTATCTCTCCCTCCTAACCCCATTCTCCTGCCTTTTCCCCATAACCCCTGACACCCAGGACAGTACAGGGCGCAGCGGTAAAGTTGCTGCCTTACAGAGCCAGAAACTGGATTAGATTCTGACCACGGGTGCTGTCTGCACGAAGTTTGTATGTTCTCCCGTGACCGTGTGGGATTACCTTGGGTGCTCTGGTTTCCTCCTACACTCCAATGACGTACAGGTTTCTCAGATAATTGGTGTTGGTAAAGATTGTAAATTGTCCCCTGTATGTAGGATAGAGGTAGTGTACGGGAATCGCTGGATGGCACGAATTTGGTGGGCCGAAGAGCCTGTTTCCGTGCTGTATCTCTAAACTAAAACTACTCTCTCTTTAAATAGCTACATGATCTATCTTCCAAAGTCTTGGATAAAGGAATTCCAGAGATTCATCGCTTGCTGCACAAAGACATGCCAATGCTCCTCAGCTTTAAATAACTGCCCCTTATCTTGTAACTATATTCCCTCCTTTGAAACACTCTCATTAATGGAAACATCTCTGATTCTAACCTGCCATAACCCTCAGGATCTTATATATTTCAGTAAGAACACCCTCACTCATCCGAGATCCAATTTCATTTGTCATTCATGAAATCTCAACCTTCTTATCCCCAGCATTAGTCTGGTGAATCTCTTCTGGATTTTCTCCATGCCAGTTTTGTACTAAGGGGATCAAAACCATACACAGTTCTCCAGGTGCAGCCCCTGTACAACTGTAGCAATACCTTCCTATTACCAAACTCCAACTCCCGTGCAATAAAGGCTATTATGCCATTATCTTACTGCACGTTTCTGCTAACCTTTTGAACAAAAACACCTTGATCTATTTTTATTCCACTCATTTGCAATTTCTCTTCCCTTGGATAAAAATCTGCTTTTTAATTCCCTTTACCGAAGAGCAAAATCTCACCGTTTCCCACATTAAACTCCACTTGGCAGTTTCCCACCCTTTGTTGCAACCTCATTATATCTGTTGCTAAATTCAAATATGCTCATCACAGCATAACCTCCCATCTGTTTTCATATCATTTGCAAACCTAGATACCACACTCCACCTCTCCCTCCAAGTCAATAATATAGATAATAAATATTTATATTCTCTATCTCTATCCACATTATCCTAGGATACTCCCTGACTTGCATTCTTCCAGTTTGAAAAATATTCTTTTATTTTGGTATTCTGTATTCTAGTTGATAACCAATTCCGCTGGAGGTGAGGAGAGAATCGTTGGGATTTTGCTGGTGATGGAATGTTTCAAGTATAAGCAGATAGACTGGGTATGTTTTTTTCAGTGGAGATGGATAATTTAGTTTAGTTTAGAGATACAGCATGGAAACAGGCCTTTCGGCCCACCGGTTTGACGCCGACCAGCGACCCCCCCACATTAACACCATCTTACACCCACAAGGGACAATTTTTACATTGACCAAGCCAATTAACCTACAAACCTGTACGTCTTTGGAGTGTGGGAGGAAACCGAAGATCTCGAAGAAAACCCACGCAGGTCACAAGGAGAAGGTACAAACTCCGTACAGACAGCACCCGTAGTTGGGATTGAACCTGGTAGTCTCCGGCACTGCATTTGCTGTAAGGCAGCAACTCTACCGCTGCACCACCGTGACCGAACGTACGGTCGTAAGAGTGAACGTACCTGAGGAGCACAAATTCATGAGGGACAAAAATAAGTTAGTTAAGGAAAAACGTCTCCATAAGTAGAGGTGTCCATGACAGGAGGCATGTTTAAGGTAAGGGGTAGGAGATTAAAGGGCCTGTCCCACTTAGGCAATTTTTTTGGTGTCTGCCGGCGACTGTCAAAGTCATAGCAGATCATCAAAATTGTCTTTTACCCAACGACAATGACCACGACAATGCCAAGTCAGGTCGAGATTACACCGTCTTCGGAAACATCGCAAAATTCCCACGCTGTCAATGCTTCTCCGGCGACTTATTTTCGCTGAAATTACTGGCAAGTCGGTAAGTACTTGAGAGTTTTGAACTATAACATCTTGTAAGGCAGATAAATCCCCAGGGCCAGATAGGCTGCATCTCAGAGTGCTTAAGGAAGTAGCCTCAGAAATAGTGGATGCATTAGTGATAATTTTTCAAAACTCTTTAGATTCTGGAGTAGTTCCTGAGGACTGGAGGGTAGCTAATGTAACCGCAATTTTTAAAAAGGGAGGGAGAGAGAAAACGGGGAATTATAGACCAGTTAGCCTAACATCGGTAGTGGGGAAAATGCTAGAGTCAGTTATTAAAGATGTGATAGCAACACATTTGGAAAGTGGTGAAATCATCGGACAAAGTCAGCATGGATTTACTAAAGGCAAATCATGTCTGACGAATCTTATAGAATTTTTCGAGGATGTAACTAGTAGAGTGGATAAGGGAGAACCAGTCGATGTGTTATATCTGGACTTTCAGAAGGCCTTCGACAAGGTCCCACATAGGAGATTGGTGTACAAACTTAAAGCACACGGTATTGAGGGTTCAGTGTTGAGGTGGATAGAAAATTGGTTGGCGGACAGGAAGCAAAGAGTAGGAATAAACGGGTCCTTTTCGGAATGGCAGGCAGTGACTAGTGGGGTACCACAAAGCTCAGTGCTGGGACCCCAGTTATTTACAGTGTATATTAATGATTTGGACGAGGGAATTGAATGCAACATCTCTAAGTTTGCGGATGACACGAAGCTGGGTGGCAGTGTTAGCTGCGAGGAGGATGCTAGGAGGCTGCAGAGTGACTTGGATAGATTAGGCGAGTGGGCAAATGCATGGCAGATGCAATATAATGTGGATAAATGTGAGGTTATCCACTTTGGCGGCAAGAACAGGAAAGCAGAGTATTACCTGAATGGTGACCGATTGGGAGAAGGGGAGATGCAATGTGACCTGGGTGTCATGGTGCACCAGTCATTGAAAGCAAGCATGCAGGTGCAGCAGGCAGTGAAGAAAACGAATGGTATGTTGGCATTCATAGCAAGAGGATTTGAGTTTAGGAGCAGGGAGGTTCTGCTGCAGTTGTACAGGGCCTTGGTGAGACCGCACCTGGAGTATTGTGTGCAGTTTTGGTCTCCTAACCTGAGGAAAGACGTTCTTGCCTTAGAGGGAGTACAGAGAAGGTTCACCAGATTGATCCCTGGGATGGCGGGACTTTCATATGAGGAAAGACTGGATAGACTGGGCTTGTACTCGCTGGAATTTAGAAGACTGAGGGGGGATCTTATAGAAACATATAAAATTCTTAAGGGGTTGGAGAGGTTAGATGCGGGAAGATTGTTCCCGATGTTGGGGGAGTCCAGAACCAGGGGTCACAGCTTAAGGATAAGGGGGAAGTCTTTTAGGACCGAGATGAGAAAACATTTCTTCACACAGAGAGTGGTGAGTCTGTGGAATTCTCTGCCACAGAAGGTAGTTGAGGCCAGTTCATTGGCTATATTTAAGAGGGAGTTAGATGTGGCCCTTTTTGCTAAAGGGATCAGGGGGTATGGAGAGAAGGCAGGTACAGGCTACTGAGCTGGATGATCAGCCATGATCATATTGAATGGCGGTGCAGGCTCGAAGGGCCGAATGGCCTACTCCTGCACCTATTTTCTATGTTTCTATGTTTCTATGTATGGGTTACTTAAAAACCAAGCTTCACTGTAACAAGGCATAAACTGGATTTACTTCCAGTTTACTAATAGCTGTATTAAAAAAATAAATTTAAAAAGTGGTTAAGTGGATTTTTGTGAAAAGTGTGTGGGCATTCTTTGAAAATGTACGGGAGGTGCATATCTGGTTTCTGGGTTGCATATCTGGGTTGGGAGCCCATTTTAAATGTAATGGCTGATGGCCATAGATATCATGAAAATTCCCACGCTTACCTGACCGTCAAACTGTCGCCTCCAATCTACCTGTCAAATGTCCTGACGGTAAATAAATTGGTTAAACACAAGCATTTTATGGTATTTTGAAATGACTTTACTTATTTTAATATTATGTGCTTCTAAATGCATCTAAAAGTACCTATCAAACCTGGGGACAGCATGCGACAGCGCCCGCAATAAGCAACAATACCTGGCCACAAGCCAGCTGTCACCGAGAAATTTCACTCCGGATGATTTCTCAGCGACGCGCTGAGATCCACTACGATTTTTGGAAGACTCCTCACGATCATGCCCGCGACACCCCGGCGAACTGTCGGCAACAGCCTAGTCGCCGGCAGTCGCCTTAAAATCGCCTAAGTGGGACAGGCCCTTTAGAGGGAATTTGGAGAAGAACCTCGTCACACAGAAGGTAGTTGAAACCTGGAATACACTGCCTGATGGAGGCAGATATTCCCAAAATAATTATTAAGATAAATATCATGGTATGGAAGGCTGAGAGCTGGGAAATGGGATTAGTACGGATAGGGACTTGATAGCCAGCATGGACATAGTAAGTTAAAGAGCCTGTTTCCATGCTGTTTATGACTATGATCCAGAAAGGAATAAATGTATCAAATTTTGCAAATTACTGCAATTAATAAAAGTTAATAATGCATTTCACAATTTCCCCCATCTTGTCATCATTTCAGCTACAATTGTTTGGTGCTCAACTTACAAATTAGGCAAAGGTTTTGTCTATGTTTCACGATTACCAGACAGATGTTGCCTTTGCAGAATAGTAGCTGCACTCAGAATGACAGGTTGAATGGCATTTTGAGCATTTCTACTCTTTCTATCAGATTTCAAAGCGTTCATCATTATTAATTTGTCCATCAACTGTGATTACTGAGTCATGGAGTAATCATGAGCACTGTTAACCTTCTTTAACAGAACCCCTAAGCAGGTCTCTTTAGCATTGAGGATATTACATTATATATCTGGCGACTGTTCAATCCTGTCTGTAACTGCCCATAGTAATTTGCCTATTGCTTGTCTTTCAGTTAGGGTATAATCTGTTCTGTAAAATGTGTTATATATTTCAAAGTAAACAATGTCACTTTTGATTACATGATACCCCACTGATGAAAATCAGAAAGAAAATGGGATCAAGAACATATTTTAATGAATCCTTATAGGGTCATACTTTAAGCAGTTGAATGTCAGTTTATCAATGGTAAATAAAAATGCAGCTATCAGTCAATTCTTCTTGAGAAAGGCTGTGTATTTTGTGATTGGGAAGAAAAAAATAATTATTGGCCATGAGAGTATAATTATTGCCTGTGATCATTTTGACATCATAAACCAGTTCTACTGGTGAAGCATTTGCACACTTCTCAGGTATACAGAATGAACTGTGATGCAGTAATTAAAGTTAAGATATTGATAATGATAATAGTGAAAGAAATAGCTAATTTGGCTCCCTTATTACTGGAGATTATCTTGTGCAACTGATTCAGTTCATGTAAAATAGAAATTATTTTTAATATCTCTGATCTAAAGTTCCCATTGTTGTCACAATTGGAACATGATTGAAAGTTAGTTGTGTCGATGTTACTTGTGTTATTAGTTGTGCATCGCTCTGAGCCAAACATATTCTTTTGACATTTTCTATAGATTGTTCATCTTTTAACTCCATCTTCCAAGAGCACATCAAATCAATTTGATCAACGTAACATCTGCACTTTTTCAGGAGACGATCTATTTCTTGAGGTGACACAAGTAACAAGATACTGGAATCTTGAGTAAAAAATCAAGTGCTGGAGCAACTCAGCATGTCAGACAGAATTTATGGAGGAGATCTGTGGAGGATCTTCTAGAGGTGTATAAAATCACGGGAGGAATAAATTGTGTAGATGCACAGAATCTCTCGCCCAGAGAAGAGGAATTGAGGACCACAGGACAGAGTTTCAAGGTGAAGGGGAAACGATTTAACAGGAGTCTGAGGGATAATCTTTTCACACAAAGAGTGGTGGGTACATGGAACAAACTGCCAGAGGAGGTAGTTGAGGCTGGGATTATCCCAACGTTTAAGAAACAGTTAGACAGGTACATGGATAGGACAAGTTTAGAGGGATATGGACCAAACGCAGGCAGGTGGGGCTAGTGTAGCTTGTACATATTGGCCGGTGTGGGCAAGTTAGGCTGAAGGGCCTGTTTCCAAACTGTATCACTGTGTTCCAGAGGAAAGTGTTAATATATCCAGCATACCGCTACCCTTGAAAGATCCAATAGACAATAGACAATAGGTGCAGGAGTAGGCCATTCGGCCCTTCGAGCCAGCACCGCCATTCAATGTGATCATGGCTGATCATTCTCAATCAGTACCCCGGTCCTGCTTTCTCCCCATACCCCCTGACTCCGCTATCCTTAAGAGCTCTATCTAGCTCTCTCTTGAATGTATTCAGAGAATTGGCCTCCACTGCCCTCTGAGGCAGAGAATTCCACAGATTCACAACTCTCTGACTAAAAAAGTTTTTCCTCATCTCTGTTCTAAATGGCCTACCCCTTATTCTTAAACTGTGGCCCCTGGTTCTGGACTCCCCCAACATTGGGAACATGTTTCCTGCCTCTAACATGTCCAACCCCTTAATAATCTTATACGTTTCAATGTTTCAAATGAGGATGTGCCTCAAGGAATCTAAGGTTCTTCCACAAGGCAAAAACAGAATCATACAAACTTCTTCGAATAGTATTCAGAGTAACCTTTACAACATGTCTGGATCTGCTGATCCATGAATTTTACAACTTTGTCAAAATTTTATGTCACATCTTCTTACTAGATATCAAGGGACAACTTTAGCGTTTCGCCATGCTTCAGTGCGGACTTGTGCAGATCACTGATGCATTATTGAACTAAAACAGTGAATTCATTACTGTCATTGGACTACAGCAGCCAACAGTGGTACTTCCTTTCACTTCTGTCAATAAAGTTACACGATTCACTAGGTACTGAGCTCATTTGGCAATATTCATGTGGTTACACGTTTGCTATTTCCATCTGTGTACAGAAAGGTTATCTTTCCAATAACCATGGGGACATTATTACGCGCATTGAATTGTTATTTTATTCCACCAGCTTGAATAGTTTCTCTGCGATGCTAGTCAATAATATGGAGGCCAAAAAGATTACAGGTAAAGGTATTGAAGGATTTAAGATAAAAGTGTGAATGTGCCATGTAACATCACTGATTAGCTTGTGCAGAGTAATAGTTAATGAAAGTTCTCATATGGATTTGGATAAATCTGCTATTTCATCCTCAAATAGAATTTTTAAAGATAACTAGGCAGGTTGGCACATTGGATGAGTACTACAGAATGCTGGGGACTTGTTGAGTTTGAGTTTGAGTTTAGTTTATCGTCATGTGTACCGAGGTACAGTGAAAAGCTTTTGTCGCGTGCTAACCAGTCACCGGAAGACAACACATGTTTACAATCGAGCCATCCAGTGTGCAGATACATGATAAAGGGAAGAACGTGAATAACGTTTAGTGCAAGATAACGGCAGTAAAGTCTGATCAAAGATAGTCCGATGGTGTCCATTGAGGTAGATAGTAATTCAGGACTGCTCTCTAGTTGGTAGGATTGTTCAGTTGGCCAAATTGTGTACGGTCTTTCAGCTGGAAAGAAATTGTCCCTGAATCTGGAGGGTGTGCTTTTTCACACTTCTATACCTTTTGCCCGATGGGAGAGGGGAGAAGAGGGAGTGGCCAGGGTGCGACTCGTCCTTGGTTATGCTGGTGTCCTTGCCAAGGCAGCGTGAGGTATAAATTGAGTCAATGGAAAGGAGGTTGCTTTGTGTTTAACATGATATGATATCATAACCAGATATATCTTCTGCAGACTTGTCCTGTTATTATGATAGAATATTCAGGAAAAATAGGCATAGTAAAAAGACAAAGTCCCAAGTCAGAAAACCTGACTGAGTGAAAGTCAGTACGAGGCATGATTTAAATGATTTATTTAAATGTCTTGTACCATCAATTGACAGTCATTTCAACTAGAGTAAAATGTCTTTGGAGAACCGAACATTGGCATTACTGTGCACAGCAGTACATAAACAGCCAGAAATGCCATTTGGTTTATTTGCAATGACTTTGACATTTTTTGCCAGGCATGTGGATGGGGTTGTTGGATGCATTCCCCTGGCTTCCAAATTGAGTACAGTACTTGTCATTCTCTTTCTTATATTATTTATTCTCGTGAATGTTTAGGATGACAGAATATATTTTATGAACTGATGGAGCCCAATGATATGTTTGTGATCCCATGGTGTTGCCAACATGTGATGCATGGGTGACTGGAATGACTGCATATTTAATATAATGAGCTAATCTTGCATGTAGAGCAAAGATAGCCTTTTGCTCAGGACTGCATTATTTTATCTATCTCTCATTGTGCCTCATCGCAACGTGTCCAGTATTTGCAAAAATCTATTCGTTATAAACAGGGGCCTGGGTATTTACAGTAAAGGGAGGACTATTTCAGATAGTTGCAAAGGGAAGATACTCTATAACGTGCAAGGTAACACAAATATTAAGCCTTAGTCTTTTCACTGATTGGATAGCATGCAACAAAATAGCTTTTCACTGTACCTGGATACAGATGACAATAATAAACTAAACTAAACTAAACTTTCATGAAAATGATGCATAATTGCAATCAAGTTTGTGATCCCTCCGCAAATGTGGAATTCCAGAACTAACTGACCATTTGTAGCTGAGAGTTTCCCAATTCTGCTATAACTGTAACAATTTTCTGAATTTTACACTGGAAAGTTTGCACATGGAACCTCAGCAAGTTTCAGTGAGGCCAAGAGCAACACGTCCTTTCATTTCAATGGAGAGAAATAGTTATGAGGAATAACGATAAGTATCAGATTTTTTTTTCTGAATTACCTGACATTAGCCAGTTTTTAATTTTTTTAAAAATGTGGTTAATTTATATTAAACTAACATATTTAATATTTCTCAACATTCAGTACTTGGGTGGCTGCTGGCCAAGGCAGCTATCAATGTTTTTTTCAAATACGTAATTGGTAGGTGGAGTGCTGGACAGAGTGGCATCACGTCATGCAAAGCACTGTCACAATGTGTCGTGCATGTATGGTACATAGAACATAGAACAGTACAGTTACAGGTGCTTTGGCCCACAATGTCTGTGCTGAATATAATGTCAAGATAACCATCTCATCTGCCTGCACATGATCCATAGTCCCACCATTCCCCGCATTTCCACCTGCCTATCGCAAAGCCTCTTAAATGCCACAATCGTATTTGCTTTCACCACCGCCCCTGGCAGCGCCTTCCAGGCCCCCATCCCCCTCCGTGTAAAAAAAAACGTACCCAGCACATCTCTTCTAACCTTTGCCATCCTCACCTTAAACATAGAAACATGGAAACATAGAAAATAGGTGCAGGAGGAGGCCATTCGGCCATTCGAGCTAGCACCGCCATTCATTGTGATCATGGCTGATCATCCACAATCAATAACCCATGCCTGCCTTCTCCCCATATCCCTTGATTCCACTAGCCCCTATAGCTCTATCTAACTCTCTCTTAAATCCATCCAGTGATTTGGCTTCCACTGCCCTCTGTGGCAGAGAATTCCACAAATTCACAACTCTCTGGGTGAAAAAGTTCCTTCTCACCTCAGTTTTAAATGGCCTCCCCTTTATTCTAAGACTGTGGCCCCTGGTTCTGGACTCACCCAACATTGGGAACATTTTCCCTGCATCTACCTTGTCCTGTCCTTTTATAATTTTATATGTCTCTATACGATCCCCGCTCATCCTTCTAAACTCCAGTGAAAACAAGCCTAGTCTTTTCAATCTTTCCTCATATGACAGTCCCGCCATCCCAGGGATCAATCTCGCGAACCTAGGCTGCACCTAGGCTGCACTGCCTCAATTACAAGGATGTCCTTCCTCAAATTAGGAGACCAAAACTGTACACAATAAACCAAAACTGTACACAATGGTCCGATTTAAGATTGGCATAGGTTTGTGGAGCCAGTTCAAAATGGCAAATCTGCATAAGGCTTATCATGTAGATCGGTGGTGAGTGCAGATAGATTGACAGCTTGCAGCAAGTTGTAATTTCACAAAACAGATTGCAGTCCTATCATTCAAATAGATAATTACTATTTTCTAAAGTGTTTTTAAGATTGGTTTGATTTGTGATGTTATATTAAAACAGAAAACACTCTTCCTCTGTCCGTCCTTCCACAGGCTTCGTGCTAAGTGAAAATTGCCATTCAATCTGTCAGTTGCACAGCTTGGTGGCAATTGCTTTGAAATCATGACAGCCAATTGAACATTGGACAGTTTCCATGTTGAGTAAAGCAAAGGAGAAAAACATTCTCAGCTGAGAAACCAGGGAACCTTTTCATGGTTTGCTTAGTCCAAAGTATTCTTGGATGGCATATCCCCTAATGGCATTCAGCTGGTCTACCATCTGGAAAGATTTGATTTACAAAACTTTGGTATAGTCTTTGAATGATTGCCTACATGTTGCAGTTGTACAAGAGTTCTACATTTTAACTCCCCTTCCATTCCCACACTGACCTTTCTGTCCTGGGCCTCCTCCTCCAGAGTGAGGCCACATGCAAATTGGAGAACCAGCATCTCATATGTCACTTAGGAAGCTTACAACCCAGTGGTATGACTTTTGATTTTTCTAATCTGTCAGTTCCACTGTTCACATCCATATATCCCGTCATTATCACCTCTTCAACAGCCAACAATGAACCACAGTGGGCTCCACTTTTCCTTGGTCACCAGTGCCAGCTTTGATTTGTTCTGAACCTTTCCATACCTCTAGTTTCCCTCCTTGACACTCAGTCTGTAGAAGGTCTTCGACCCAAAACGTCACCTATTCCTTTTCTCTCGAGATGTTGCCTGACCACTGAGTTGCTCCAGCATTTTTCTGTCTATCTTCACAATTGTACAAGACGTTAATGAGGCTGCACTGGGAGTAGAACGCTCAGTTTTGGTCATCCTGCTATGAAAGATGCCATTAAGCTGGAAAGAATGTAGAAATGATATACGAGGATGTTGACAAGACATGAGGGACTGATTTATAGAGAGAGGTTTGGCAGGCTAGGACTTTTATTTCTGGTGGAGTTGCAGGCTAAGGGGTGATCATATAAAATCATGAAAGACATAAATAAGATGAATGAACACAGTCTTTTTTCCTGGGTTGGGGAATCAAGAATAGGCTTAAGGTGAAAGAAAAAAGATTTAATAGGAACCTGAGGGGCAACTTTTTCAAATAAAGGCTTGTATGTATAAAGAACGAATTGCCAGAGGAAGTGGTTGTGGGAATATCTGTCTTCCAAATATTTAAAATATATTTGTACAGGTATGTGAATAGGGAAGGTAAAGAGGGAAATGGGTCAAACGGGGCAAATGGGACTCACTGAGATGGTCAGATGGATGAGTTGGGCAGAAAGGCGTGTTTTTGTGTTGTATAACTGTAACTCTATGAATGTAAGTGGAAATTTTTCACTTATTTAGCACCTGAAAAAAAATTACTTGTTTTATAATTAATCAATACTTCTTGAATGTTAGAAAATAATAACCAAAGAATTTGGGGGAAAAAATCTCATAAACATACTCTTCTAAGTCTTGTTCCAATTCATTTGTCTCCAGTCAGGCCGCCATCTTTTTCACGGCCTTCTAATTTAGACACCTCTTCTATGGGGAAACGTTTTCCACTATTTACCCTATCAATGCCCTGCGTAGTTTTATATATCCCCATTAAGTCTTCTCCACACCAAGGAAAACAAATCCAGTCTCTCCAGTCTCTCTTCATAACTGAAACACTCCATGCCCGGTAAATCCTAGATAATCAGTCTCAAGAAGGGTCTCGACCCGAAAGGTCACCTATTCATACTTTCCAGAGATGCTGCCTGTCCCGCTGAGTTACTCCAGCATTTTGTGTCTAAATCCCAGATGTATCTCTTCTGCATCTTTTCAACACATTCTCACTGTTCCTTTAATGCAACCAGATCTGTATGCTGGCACTGCACAAACAAGGAACTGCAGCCAATGGTTTACTCAAAAGGATACAAAGTGCTGGAGTTTCTCAGCGGGTCGGGCAGCATGTCTGGAGAACATGTATCCATGCACAGTTTGCCAGCTGCGGCCTAACTAACATTTCGTATTATTTTACCATAAAGTGGACATTTAATCACTTCTGAATAAGAGAGGTTAATTGCCCTTCAAGGTTCATGAAGTATTGTACTGAACTAAACACAAGCCAAAATCCAATGATAAGTGATGATTTAATTATTCTGAATTAGAATTAGAGATCAAAATATTTAAAGACGAACTCTCCCCTTCAATTGGCATGGTGAAAATTTAAGATTTTTTGCTAACTTTACATTATATGCAGAAGCGTAACATGCATAAAAATGTGCATTGAACTATTCAATGTTAATTTGACTACTTACTTTAATTATTATTGAGCTGTTCTTAATTGTTGGAATAGGATGAATGAGCATCACCCATCGTATGTAAGAAACAGTGGCATTGAATAATTATTGTGTTCTCATGGATACAGATTGCGAACGTGATAAAAGCTAATAAAAAAAAAAGGCACCTAAATTCCCAATCAAGTTACTTATTCCTACACATTTAATCACTATGATTTGCTTTGGTATATATCCAACTTCACTTTCCTCCTTGCTTGACCAGTTACTTTAAATTTTGGATTTATGGCAAATAATGTCACCGGGGAGCAGTTATTAATTAATACAGCCTATTCCACTGTTCTGAACTAAATAATTAAACAATTATTTGGAGGAGTATTTAATGCTGAAAACAGACATTACAAGACAACTCAGATGGATTAATTAGCTGATCAGTGAAGGCTCTGACGGTGGAAAAAGCGTCTACTGAGGAAAAACTGACAGTAATTATTCATTTTAATGTCATCATGATGAAATAATGACATGGCTATTGTTTAACTTCTGTTTAAATTTGCATCGATTACGCCCATGTACTTTTCAAATTTTTTTTCATTCTTTATTATGAAGACTTTAAAAATTAAAACATTTTATTGATGGGAATTTTTTTTTAAACTAAATGAGTGGAAGAGGTTTTTGTGGGCAAAAAAAGATTGCATATTATGTGCCTGAAATCTATTCTAAAAATCTGTCACAGACAAACCTTAATAATAGTTGAAATTGATGTGCAAAAATGATTTTTTCTAAACATTTCATGTCTGAATTCTAATCGTTGGAATATTCCCTGACACAATGAACAAGACAACTTTAGGGCGGTACAGTGGTGTAGTGGTAGAGTTACTGCCTTACAGCGCCAGAGACCCAGGGTTGATCCTGACTGTGGGTGCTGTCTGTATGGAGTTTGTATGTTCTCCCTGTGACCGTGTGGATTTTCTCCGGGTGCTCTGGTTTACTCCAGCACTCCAGGGACATACAGGTCTGTGGATTAATTGGTTTCTGTAAATTGCAAATTGTCCCTAGTGTGGTAGCTGGTCAGCGCAGACTCGCTGGGCCAATGGGCCTGTTTCCACACTGTATCTCTAAAGTTTAAAGTCTAAACTTTCCTGTGTGGAAGGATCAACACTCTTTTAGAAAGGACTATGCATTTATATGATGCAATATGAACAGAAAAATGCTGGGAATACTTGGCAGCATCTGTGGAGAGTGAAATATAATTAATATTGCAGGTTGATGGCTTTGAACACAGTTTTAACAAAGCCCTATGTTAGTTCAAGAACAGCACATAATCATCCAACTTGGCAGTTCTGATGTGATGCCCTTAACCTCAATTTTTGTTAAAGTGATGGATGGAGGAAACGTGCGTTAGTTTATAAATCGCATTATGTAGATATCGATGACACGTTCAGCAGGCACTATTTTTCCCTAATTGTTCCTGAACTTTGAAGCATATTAAGTCATTTCAGAGGGTAGTTAAGCAATGGGTGAATGAGTTGTGAGTGAAATGTTCATGTCATTGGGTCACGTCATGGCCACCATTATGTACGAATACCATCTATATAATTGCTGACTTGACTTTAATTTCCCAGCTGCCGTTTTGGGATTTTAATTGATATCTCTAAATCAACAGCCTCAGCCGATGGATGGTATGTCCTGTAACTTAACTAATTGCTTCTGTCCCAGCAAAAATTGTAGATTACGGAGTAAATCTGGTATTTTCTTTTATTGTACTTGCCATTCACATTAACAAATGGTTAATCAAGAGAATGTAAACACCTTGGCCAATGCCCACAATGAAACACCCACAATTCAATCGATACGTGCTTGCCTTTTTGGTTGGCGGCAGCATTTGATTATTAAAAATGGGGCAGATGCTTCATAAATTCAGCAAAACTGCCATTAACATCTCCAAGCTAGGCTGAGCAGATCATTCTGCAATCTTTTGCTTTTTTAGTGGCTGCCCTTAGTTGACAGAACAGAAATGCAGCAACGCACCAGCAATGGGAAATCTGCAAATGACGGCACGGTAGCGCAGCGGTAGAGTTGCTGCTTTACAGCGAATGCAGCGCTGGAGACTCAGGTTCGATCCTGACTACGGGTGCTGCACTGTAAGGAGTTTGTACGTTCTCCCTGTGACCTGCGTGGGTTTTCTCCGAGATCTTCGGTTTCCTCCCACACTCCAAAGACGTACAGGTATGTAGGTTAATTGGCTGGGTAAATGTAAAAATTGTCCCTAGTGGGTGTAGGATAGTGTTAATGTACGGGGATCGCTGGGCGGCACGGACTTGGTGGGCCGTATATATATGATATGATGATATGATATGACAACTGCATAAAAGGAAATGGACGCCATTCCTCAGCTTGTCATATAATTGGGGTGCAACGGATAACATAAGCACAGGGGTTGTGGTACATGGTTAACTCATGTCTGTTAATTAAATTGCAGGAAGAATGGCACAGCTTAAATCTTTGTGCAAATTAATTAAATCAAGCATGCACTGGGATATAATAAGTCAATATATTTATCGCAGAGCTACCTTTCATTCATTATCATTGCACCTTTAGGTCTTCAGTACATTACTAGACCACCATTATTCTTTATCAAGTCTTTGGCATGATTTGGGATGACATTGATCAGATTCTGACAGTTTCCCAGAATTTTTTCATCTCAGTACAACTGAATTATGGGTTCGATGAGCTTCTGTCTCGTGGTACGGTCCTTTCCTTTCAGTCTCCAAGATAATTGACGACATACTCTCAATCAGTTTCAGGCCAAGTGATTTACCAGGCCAGTCCAAGACACCTATCATCTTCTGCTGGAAATTTTTCCATTGACACCAAGCCAATTAACCTATAAATTTGTATGTCTTGGAAGTATGGGAGGAAACCGAAGATCTCGGAGAAATCCCATGAGGTCACAGGGAGAACATACAAACTCCGTACTCAGGATCAAACCCAGGTCTCAGGCGCTGTAAGGCAGCAACTCTTCCGCTGCGCCACCGTGTCTGATTTGTAAACCAGTATTTGAGGCCCCTTGTGTTTACATTTCTCTTGTGGACATCTGACAGACTTCTATCCCTGTTTCAGTTCAGAATACTTTACTAGTTAGCACATCTCAAGCTGCTTCACAAAATCTCACAACTGCTTATTGGACCAGAATATGAAGTTGTAATGAAGAAGAAAATCTAATTTACAATAATTTACAATTATTTTGTGAATGAGGTGACAACTTCTGTTGTCCACTACATGCAATTGAATTCAGCAATTACCCATGCAGTTAGGGCTAAGATTGCATTCCTTGTATTTAAATTTCTTCTGTCATGTCCTAGTTGGACCTGTCCGAGCATGTATCTAATGTATATCCAAGGAAAATTTATTATTAGCTATTTAATAATCTTTTTAAAATCATCTTTTTAAAATCTTGATATTACAGCATACCTTGTCTGGCCCATACTATCTGCCTTGGTATGGAAAACACAATAGTTAAGGCAGTAAGAAGTGTGAGCTGGAAAAGCAGTGTGGACCCTAGAGTCTGCGTCACCATTTAATAAATCATGATTGATACTGATCTTTGGTCTCAACTCCACTTTCCTGCTCACTTCATGTAACTTTTGATTTCCCTGTGGTCCAAAAATCAATCTATCTCAACATTAAATATATCAAAAATCTCAGCATTCACAGCTCTCTGGGGCTGCTAATTCATAAGATTCACAGCCCTATGAATGAAGAAATTCCACCTCATCCCATATGGCTGATCCCTTATCCCTTAGCGGTGCATGTTTCAATTAGATTATTTCTCATTCGTCCTAATCCTGCAGAGAGTCAAGATCAATACGCCTCCTAATGCTGGATCCTCCAACCTAGGAAATTTATCCTTGCAATATCGCCTTGTCAAGACCCTCAGTGGGTTATACTGTACATCTCAATGAGATAACCTTTCATTGTTACAGGTGTCAAGGAGAAATTACCCATTCTGCTCAAACTTTAGAAACATAGAAACATAGAAAAATAGGTGCAGGAGTAGGCCATTCGGCCCTTCGAGCCAGCACCACCATTCAATATGATCATGGCTGATCATCTAAAATCAGTACCCCATTCCTGCTTTTTCCCCATATCCCTTGATTCCTTTAGCCCTAAGAGATAATTCTAATTTCCTTATAGGTTAACTCCATCATTCTGGGTGGAGGCAAAAACAACCAGGGAATGGCTACTCTTTGAGGTGGACAGGGACAAGGCAGCTTTGCATAAACAGCTACGTAGAACTGGAGAATTACAGTATAAAATAACGAGCTGACTAGGTGTGAGGTATTACAGGACTTGACCAGGTTCCTTTCACTTTATAGGAAGTCTAGCAGAGCTCCATTATCAGTGCTAAGACAGCACACCTTGAGATTGTGAGGTGACTAAGGCTATTATTCAGGCCATTGAATAACAGACAAGGTATTTAATGACAACCCTGAGCAGCCCGTAAGATAGTTAAACCGTGTCCTTACATCTTATTGCACACCTGATTTAACCTGCGTATAATTCATGTAATCTATTGTTGGTCTCATTGATCTGTGGCCAACTGAAGTAGGCTGAAGTTTATTAACAAATATTTCCCTTTGTTTTGTGAAGAAGCTATTTGAAATCTTCATCAATCTTCTCCTCGCCAGCATATTAATAAATCATTGCAAACGACCTGGGTGTCTTATGATTTATTAATCGTTTGATTTCCCCAAACATTACAAAGTTATTGAGGTAGTTTTCTTTCCAAATCATGCACGTCCATCAGGGGTCATAGGTAAAATATTGATGTCTCATTGGGGACCATTTAATTTGTTGCTCTTTGTTCCCTTGTTGCAGGTTTTGATCCTTGTTTTAATGCGAGTGAAAAAATCAGGTCTTAGGTCACACCTTTGAAATGCAGTAATCACAGAAAGAACTGCCGCATAATGAAGAGGTCATTAGATATGCACCTGTTGCCTGGAAACATCGGATACACGAGAGTAGATCACAAATTGAAGTGCCCAATCCTAGTCGATGAATGGGAAATACAGATAATATGGACATCAGCATATAATTTAACCTGCATTAAATTATTTGCATGTTTTTTTTTGTATAAAACAAAGATTGTGAATACCTCATAGTGTATAGGGCGGCACGGTGGCGCAGCGGTAGAGTTGCTGCCGTACAGTGAATGCAGCTCCGGAGACTCAGGCTCGATCCTGACTATGGGCGCCGTCTGTACGGAGTTTGTACGTTCTCCCCGTGACCTGCGTGGGTTTTCTCCGAGATCTTCGATTTCCCCCCACACTCCAAAGACGTACAGGTATGTAGTTAATTGGCTGGGCAAATGTAAAAAATAAATTAAAAAATTGTTCCTAGTGTGTGTAGGATAGTGTTAATGTGCGGGGATCGCTGGGCGTCGTGGATCCAGTGGGCCGAAGGGCCTGTTTCCGTGCTGTATCTCTCTCTCTAAATCTAAAAATCTAGATGGGGCATATTTGTTGGCATGGGCAAGTTGGGTCGAAGGGCCTGTTTCCATGATGTTTAACTCTATGATTCTATGATCATTATTAATCCCTGTGGTGCCCAACAAATTAAGGGCCTTTCCCACTTAGGCGATTTTAAGGCGACTGCCGGCGACTAGGCTGTCGCCGAACGTTCGCCGGGATGTCGCGGGCATGATTTTGAGGAGTCTTCAATGAATCGTGGCGTATCTCGGCGCGTTGCAGAAAAAATTTCCAGATAGAAATTTCTCGGCGACGGCTGACTTATCGCCAGGTATCGTAGCTTATTGCGGGCGCTGTCGCATGCTGCCCCCAGGTTTGCTAGGTTGTCACAGATGCATTTAGAAGCACGTAATATTAAATTAAGAAAAAGCAATTGAAGATACCAGAAGATAGTTTTGTTTAACCAATTTATTTGCCGTCAGGACATTTGACAAGTAGATTGGAGGCGACAGTTTGACGGTCAGGTAAGTGTGGGAATTTCGCGATGTTTCCGAAGACGGTGTAATCTCTTAGCCAGGTGATAGTTTCACAAAAAAAGTAACTTGTATCGGCCTGACTCGGCATTGTCTTGGTCATTGTCGTAGGGTAAAAGAAAATGTTGGCAATCTGCTACGACTTTGACAGTCGCCGGCAGTCGCCTTAAAAATTGCGTAACTGGGACCGGCCCTTTACACCCTGCCTCGTGGAATATGTCTCCTTTAATCCATAGTTTTTTCTTTCTGTCAGTAAACAAATGTTTTTCACGTTTTACCGAGCACCGTGAATCTTTATCTTGTGCAGTAATGTGGCATTTTATAGAATACCTTTTCGGAATATAAAAACAGTATTTCTTCTAGTTTCTCTTTACTTACCCTGCTAGTTACATCCCCAAATAAATGTTTCATAAAAATAACTTAATTTTTAAATAATACGCATACATGTAAGGGCGGCAAGGTGGTGTAGCGGTACAGTTGCTGCCTTACAGCGCTTGCAGCGCCGGAGACCTGGGTTCGATCCTGACTGCGGTGCTGTCTGTAAAAGAGTTTGTACGTTCTCCCCGTGATTGCGTAGGTTTCCTCCAAATGTTTCCGTTTCCTCCCACACTCCAAAGATGTACAGGTTTGTATGTTAATTGGCTTGGTGAAAGTGTAAATTGTCCCTAGTGCGTGGAGGATAGTGTCAAATGTGCGGGGATCGCTGGTCAGTGTGGACTCAGCGCTGTATCTCTAAACTGAAACTAAACTTGCCTGGCACCATGGAGACAACACCCTCATAGAGTCTCCATTGCTGCCTCAGAATCTCCCATCTGTTCCCCTAACGAGTCTCCTAGCATTGTGGCCCTGCCTGACATTACCCTTAGATAGACACAAAAGTAACTCAGCGGGACAGGCAGCATCTCTGGAGAGAAGGAACGGGTGACGTGTCGGGTCGAGACCCTTCTTCAGACCTTCCCGGCTGTGCCTCAGAGCCACGGGCAGTGCCTCAAACCCAACTGTGGCTGCTGTTAACCCTTGATGGCTCATCCCCCTCAACAGTATCCAAAAGGTAATACCTGTTTGGAAGGAGAACGGCCACTGGGGTCACGTAAACTCTCTGCCTACTCCCGTTACTCGTGGTCACCCATCCACTCTCCTCTTGAGGATTGTCCAGCTGCTACTCCAGTAGCCTAACACGGTCATTAAGATGGCTGCACCTGGATACCATTCCCACTGGTGTAGCCATCAGGAACTCCAGCAGTTTCCCTGACCTCCCACGGCCAGCAGGAGGAACATTGCACCATTCTACCTGCCATCACTACTGCACTAAAACCAAAAAAAAACATGTCACGCACAAGAAACATCAAACTGCACCTTTACCTCCTGTGATCCTCTGTTCAGCATTTGCTCAGCCTCCTCGCTGAAAAGACTTTTGAGCCAAAGTCTCACACTTACCCTCCACACAGCACTCTGTCTCCACATTGTGCCTCTCCCAACATGGCCGCTCCCTACAGGATGCTCCACTACAATAGACTTCTTTTTATCGGCTGCTGAATTAACTCATTTATTGCCTCTCACTTAATCAATCCAACGGCTGCCCTTTGAAATCTTCTGCTGCTTCTCCAACACGAAAATAGACTGAAAAGTGTTAGCTGTTTGAAAGATCTATAAAATTAATTTCATTGCATTGCACCTTTATTATAGTCCAACGTTTTCTGTCCTTCAAGTTTTTATCCAATTCCCTTTTGAAGTATTCAAATTTTCTTCTGCTACTCCATTTTCTGGGAGTGCATTCTATATCATAATAAAGAATATTGAAATGGAAAATTGTCCTCATCTCACGTCTTTGCCAATTACATTAGTTCTGAAGCCTCTGTTTACTCTACATAATTAGAATGTAAATTAAAAACACGGGTGTGGGGCACAGTGGCGCAGTGAACGAGCTGCTGCCTCAGAGAACCAGAGGCCTGGGTTTGATCCTGACCTCGGGTGATGGCTGTGTGGTTTGCATATATTCCCTGTGACTGCGTGGGTTTTTCTCCGGGTGCTCCGGTTTCCTTCCACATCTCAAAGATGTGTGGACTTGTAGGTAAATTGGTCCCTGGTGTCTAGGTTAGAACTAATTTAGTTTTAGTTTAGTTTAGTTTCGAGATACAGTGTGGAAACATGCCCTTCGCCCGCTCAGACCAGCGACCCTCGCACATTAACACTACCCTACACAAACTAGGGACGATTTTACATTTACATCAAGCCAATTAACCTACAAATTTATATGTTTTTGGAGTGTGGAAGGAAACTGAACATCTTGTAGAAAACCCACGCAGGTCATAGGGAGAACGTACAAACTCCAGGCAGCCAAGCACCCGTAGTCTGGATTGAACCCGTGGTCTCTAGCACCACAAGGCAGTAGCTCTAACGCTATGCCACTGTGCCGCCTACCTTGTACAAGTGATCGCTGGTTGGCGTGGACTCAGTGGGCCGAAGGCCTTTTTTCCGTGATGCAACTGTAAAAGTTAAAACTAAAATTAGATAAGATAACTATGCCATGGTAATGTTAAATCCATGATATCTTTTGGTCTTGGCTTCAGTAGTGCACTGTGACCTTGCATTCTTTCTGTCAGCAGCAAACTCTCAAAAAGCACATCACTTCCAAGTTCCTAGAAACTGAAAAGCCAAACATTTGTTAGTTTGAGATGGTCTGGCTGCAGAACTGCAAAACTAGAAGAAAAATCAATATTGGGCTAAAATGTTCTTGTCTCCAAACAATTTATCTTTCTACCCTTGGTGTTTTGGGCTTGAAAAAGAAAATTACCTAGTTAGTGTAAGCTTTGCAGGTCAGTTGACTGTATAAAGGTTGAATTCATTTTCTACCTGTTTAGATTTACTCTTTTCAGTGTTTTGAACTTCCCAAGATTGCTCCATTGATTTTTCACTTAAACAGTATTCAGTTTTGTTGATGTGAACAACAGTGACAGCATTTTCTTCTTTTGGACATTGATGTTTAAAAGAGGAATGTAACAACTTGGTCCTGGGTAATGCTAGTATTTTTTTTAAAGTTAGCCTTAATCAATTATTTTTAACATAGCAAAATAGATCCTAAACAAGGATTTTGATCCATGTTATTGATATGTGAACCGTGAAAAATTTGACAGGGTAAATGCTGAGAGGCCACTTTGAGAACTACAGGGAAGAATCCTAGATTAAAAGATTGGCCATTTGGAACTCGCATGAAGTGATATTTCTTTATTCAGTTACTTAGAAATCTGTGCATCTGTATATTCAAGACTGAGATTAACAGACCTTTAGAAACCTGGGAAATCAGATGATACTGGAATTGACAATGAGCATGAATTTGCAGAACAGGATCAGCCTTAAACTCATTGAATGGTGACCTACTGCTGCTTTGATTATTTTGCATTCTAACTGTATTCCTGTCCCTAATTTTGCTTGAGAAGTTTAATACTTGAACTGCCACAATCCTTCTGGTCAAGGTATTTGTATAAATTTATCAAATGCGTGTTCCAGGCCTTTAGTTCTGCAAAAGAGCATGATTGGTGCTTTATCTGCAAGTCAGGATGGAGCATGATGCTGAGAGGAGCTTGCAGTTAAGGGCATTATCACGGTGCCCTTTTACTCTTGATGGTAAATGTCCTGCTTGGTAGTAGAAGTCACAGGTTGGGCAGTACTGCTGAAGAAGTATTGGTGAGTCATTTTTGTTTATTTTGCAGTTGGCCATGTGGCTGCTGCCCTGAGCAGCCTGAGCAGCCTCAAACCAAAGATAGACCCTTGGTCACTTTGTGTATAGCTTCGACATAAACCAGCATCTGCCGTTCCTTTCTACACACATACAACACAATACAATACAATATATCTTTATTGTCATTGTACCCAGGGGTACAACGAGATTGGGAATGCGCCTCCCATACGATGCAATAATTTAAATAATTAACAGCCAAGTGCTGGGTGCTTTGTCTTGGAGGGTCTTAAAGTTGAGTTTTGTTGGAGCAGCTCTCAAGCCGGCAAATGGAAAGTAATCCAAAGCATCTAAACTTCTGCTTTGAAACTAATGAAAATGTTTTCGAGAATCCTGAGGTGATTCATACTTTGCCAAATACTCTTTTAGCCACGTATTTAGTACAGTTTGTTTTCTAATCAATTGTTAGTCCCAGATGATTACAAATAAAAGATAATTAATGGTTACCAAACAATTAATAACATTTGTTAGCAGATGTTGCAAACATTCAGTTAGCCTCATGGTGATCAACTCCATATAGAAATGTAATTGATTTATCCTATCTTCCCATCTGCTGTTTCATCAACGCTCCTGCAATTGTCGCTGCTTTGTGCCCATTGAGCTAAAGATAATTAAAGCACTCCATTCCCTCAAGCTAATATTCCCTGATAGCCAAAACGAAACTTGTTCTCCTTTTAATCCGCTGGCATGTTATCAGTTTAACATAGATGCACTTGGAATAACTATCATCTTTTTCTGAATGGATAAATTCATGTTATTCCGGAAGAATTTTTCAACGAGAACTTTCCTTCTATACGCGTCTACAGAGGTGCCTAGTGAGTGTCATAAATGGGGCTGTTACCAAATGCAATGTTGGAGTATATAAAGATATAAAGGCGAACAATGGGAATTCCCTCAATTCAATTTGTAAACCGGTGCATTGTATATTGGGGGCAAACTAACCTACAAACCCACTCCAATAAACAATGCAATGCTTTTCCAATTTAATGGAGAAAATTTAATTGTTCAGTCTTTTCATTGATAGTCCAAGCCTTACAATGAATTACTTTATTTTGGACATTTATCCGATCCTTTACATATCTCTTGAATATAAAATGTGATATGAAATAAAATCAGAAAATGCTGGAAAAATGCAACAGGCTTTTTTTGCATCTGCAGTTATTTGTTGATTTTTCATAAAACGTCATGTGTTCCTGTATCTTTGAAGTTAACTGTGGAATTATGCTTTGATCTATTAATTTTAAAGACTGAGGCTGAGCTCAAAAAGCATGGTAGATTTTTGAAAGTATACAAACATTTAGACAATAGACAATAGACAATAGGTGCAGGAGTAGGCCATTCAGCCCTTCGAGCCAGCACCGCCATTCAATGCGATCATGGCTGATCACTCTCAATCAGTACCTCGTTCCTGCCTTCTCCCCATACCCCCTCACTCCGCTATCCTTAAGAGCTCTATCCAGCTCTCTCTTGAAAGCATCCAACGAACTGGCCTCCACTGCCTTCTGAGGCAGAGAATTCCACACCTTCACCACTCTCTGACTGAAAAAGTTCTTCCTCATCTCCGTTCTAAATGGCCTACCTCTTATTCTTAAATTGTGGCCCCTTGTTCTGGACTCCCCCAACATTGGGAACATGTTTCCTGCCTCTAATGTGTCCAATCCCCTAATTATCTTATATGTTTCAATAAGATCCCCCCTCATCCTTCTAAATTCCAGTGTATACAAGCCTAATTGCTCCAGCCTTTCAACATACGACAGTCCCGCCATTCCGGGAATCAACCTAGTGAACCTACGCTGCACGCCCTCAATAGCAAGAATATCGTTCCTCAAATTTGGAGACCAAAACTGCACACAGTACTCCAGGTGCAATAATACAAAACCGAAACAAGGACTATTAAAGAGAATAGTGAGTAAAAGTGAAGGAAATACAAAGCAGAAATAACAGCCTAGATTTTCAGCCCCATTTCCACTGGGAACAGTGTGTAATGAGAGCTCTTGTGTCTCGGAGCTTGTTCTAGCTATTGGCAATTTCACCTCCCTGATTAACGCAGTCATGTGGTTTTCACCTTTCTAAAGATGTGCTAGACATATTCTGACAGCATACAAAAGATGGAAATGCAATGTGCAGGAAGGAACTGCAGATGCTGGTTTAAACTGGAGATTTACACAAAAAGCTGGGTTAGATAGCATCCTTGGAGAAAAGGAATAGGTGAAGTTTCAGGTCGAGACCGTTCTTCAGACCAATGTACTGTACAGGTACATGTACTATACAAGTTAATTTCCACCAATAGTGATGCATGTTTTTTTTCTTGCACTGAACGCGTCCAAGGATGACAGAGTAAAAATTAAAAGAAACACAGAAATCAGTTACAAAGTAATTCATTCCACAATCCAAATCTAAAATATTAATATCAAACATCACAATCATTAACACCAAATCCACTGTGTCCATTGTCGTAGCCAAATGAACCTGCCACGCAGTTCACTCACTGTGACAGAGCCCCAGGTTCGATCCATTTTTGAGCCACACAATGGTAATTCTAAGTTCTCCTTGAGTCTGGCAATCAAGAACCACAATGTCTTTCTGCAGAGTAATAACATCATGGGGCTCCCTCATGAAAAAACCCCTCAGTGAAGCACCAAATGCCTAAAATAGGAAGCAGCTGGGCTATCAGCACAGTCCCAGCATGTCCTCTATTTAAAAATTTCCATTTAATCCTCCTTTTCTTCATTCATTCTAGACCCCCCCCAACCCACCCAACACCATCTCTTTCTTCTGATCTGTGTGGAGTTTGCACATTCTTCCTGTTTCCATGCTGTATCTTTCAATTCAATTCAATTCAGTACTATTATATTTGTGAGCTTTTTTGCTTGTTCATGTTGGAATAGTTCAGAAGAACTGGAACAGATTGATCAAAGCAATCAAAATGTAACGAGAGCAATAAAATAAAAGGAACAGTAAAATTCACATAAGCATGAAGAATAGGTCATAAGTCTATCACATGCATTTGGGGCCTGTCACAAGATGAAATGTGGAAGGAATCCTGGTGTAGAAATTTGCCCAAATATGAACAATGACAGCAATGGCTTCAGAAGGTTTCCCTCAAAGGTTGCTGGACTAAACACCGGAACAAATCTTGCAAATAGGAAGAGGTAGAAACAAGGAACTGCAGATACAGTGGACCGGCAGCATCTCTGGAGAACATCTGGACTTCTATCTCTTTCTCCACTCCCATCTCCTCTCCCCTTCCATCTACTTTCCTTTTTCTAGTTTCACATTTAGCAACTCTTCAATCCTTTTGTCTCACATCTTCTGTCTTTTCATCTCCGGCCTTTGTCCAACCATCTGCGTAAAAAAAACCCTCACCTGTATTCACCTATTACTTGCTAGGCTTTGCCCTGCCTCTCCTCTCTTCCAGCTTTTTTGTTGACCCTCCACCACATTCAGCCTGAAGAAGGGTCTCGACCTGAAATGCCAACAGTCCATGTTCTCCAGAGATGCTGTTTGATCCGCTGAGTTACTCTAGCATTTTTTCCTGCAATTAGGAAGTAGTTCCATGTTCATCAGATAGAAATTGAATAAAATAAACAGGAGAAAGTTCTCTGACAAAAGAATTATCACAAAAATTATTCACCACTAAGTCTTCACAGTCAACCATTTTTATCAACAGCGAGTCAAGCAGCATCAGTGAAGGCAAAGGGATAGTCAATGTTTTGGGTTGAGACCTTGCATCAGGGCAAGCAGGTGTCCTAATGCAGGGACACTACCTCAAAGGTTGACCATCTCTCTTGTAGAAACAAGGAACCACAGAAGCTGGTTAATACACAAGAGGACATAAAGTGCTGGAGTAACTCTACAGGTCAGGCAGAATTACTGGAGAACATGGAGAACTCTGAAGAATAGTCTTGACAAAAATGTCACCTATCCATGTTCTCCAGTGATGCTGCCTGACCTGCTGAGTTACTGCAGCACTTTGAGTCCTTTTTACCATTCCCCTTCCTCCACCGACCCACTAATTTCCTCCAGCAGTTTGATTTTTGTTCCAGAGTCCAACAGCTGCAGTCTCTTATATCTTATGTCAGTCATTAAGTTCAATCAGATCTGGTCCGTGAAAATAAATGAGGCGAAATGTCAATAACACACAGGCACTTGTTCCTATTCTACTTATTATCCCTATTGCTTTCACCAGTTTCTCTAAACCATTCACGTATGTTGACAGGGTATGTGTTTTAATTGGTAACCTGGGTAAGTGTCTTGTATAATATCTGAAAACTGAGGGAAACTGTACCTGCTTCTTCCTGACCTCAATCTTTGAAATTTAGTTTTAATTTTGTTTCTATCGTATATTTCCCTCGTCTACTGGAACTGCGAGACTTACTGGCTTTGATGTTTGCAAGGACCTGTAGGGGTATTGTCGAGTTATTTCCATGGTGGTCAACCCAGAAACCATGTCCAGCCAGACTGCGAGGCTGTCCGATGGCTGGGTGAGTTGAACTCTGATATTGCTCCACAGGTTCGGGAAAGGTGAGGAGGCAGAGATCGGAAAGGGATTTGTATAATCTCTCATGCAATAATGTAATCGCTGGCAAGATCAGTATTGATGGCCCATCCCGAATGCCCTTGAGTGGCTGTGGACCTTTTCTGACAAGGTGGTGGTTATGAGGAGCTGCAGTGTCTGGAGGAAGGAAATTGAAATGGTCAGAAGTTGGAGTTTTGAGATCAAAAGAGTTAAGAGGGGATGTTTGGAAGCTGATGTCAGAGAGCAAATGAGGAGGGATACTTGAAGTGCAGGGAGAGGGGAGATTGCAAGGGTTTGGTCTGTGGGCTAATCATTGCTTAGAGAACTGTGGCTCATGGTGTAATTCTCTGGTAGAGTGCAGGAGAAATGATATGTAAGGCTTGTTGGCCAGTGGAATCCGAATTCCAACATAGTAGTTATACAGATAAGGCAAAAGTAGTGTCAACAAAGAATGAGTGGTTTATTCAAGAACTCTCCACAGACTACCTGTGAAACATGCTGCAGACATGTTTGTAACCCAGTGTTAAATGACACGGTTGAATAGGTACATAGATAGGAATGATTTAAAGGGATAGGGGTCAAAAATGGGACTAGCATCCTGGTTGGCTTGGATGAGTTGGGCTGTAGGACCTGTTTCTGTGCTGTATGACTCTATGACTCTATGACAAACCAGTTTGTTTCTTATTCATCTAAATCATTTGGTTTACTCTCATTGATAAAATTGTATATCATAGCAATATGACCAATATTTGAAAACCTAGATACTTTTCTTCCTCATACCTTTTAGAAATTAAATTTACTGGCAGCGGTTTTTGTAAGGACGATAAAAGACCAAAGATTTCCAAGTGCTGAAGCGTGCGGATATACGTGTCTTTTGGTAACTGGGTATCTTTTGCTTGCGTTGGGCTTGGCTGATAAACCAAGATGAAAGTCACCCCTGGAATGGCACTTGACTGTCTGACTCAGCAGATACAGGAAGTACTGAACTATTCCTTGTGGTTAAGTTATGATTTGTGCATCAATTTAAAGTTTGTGCTAGTGGCTGCTTTCCTTAACCATCAACAGTGTCATGCAATGGAAGTTCAGTGAGTTATCAAATGGTTGCTTTTGATTCTGAATCCAAAATTGAATAAGTGGTGGTAACCCTAAATGTCGCAAACACCGCTGTCTAATTCTTTGCTTTTAAGGGTCATGCAATTCAACTTTTCTCGATAAATTAGACATCCAAAATAGTGGGATTCATTTGAAAGGTAGTATAATTTATGCAATACCTTTTCCTGAAAATTATTTTGTGGTTGTGATTATGAACCCACATGTTTTTGCATCAATGGAGCTCATGTTTGCAAAGTGATGGTTGACCAAATTGACATATGTGTTGAATACACTGGCATCAGTAATAAGGTTACACAACTCAAATTGGGATACAACAGAAAATACAGGACTTGCTCCCCAAATCAGACAACATTTGTTCAAAAGGAACAGTGAAGCAGTGTTGACACACAGCACTGGGAACAATAAGCAATGAGGTGTCCTGCATGGAATACTCACATAAAAAAATGATGCTCGGTCACATGAGGAAGCTAGTATGGAGAGAGCAAAGAGGAAAATAAACTCTCAAAAATCAGGAACCAGGTGCTGCAGCATCTGTGCACCTCTGTCACCTCTGTGGAAGGAACTTTGACCCTAGATTAGGCCAAAGAGCCATCACACATCGCAACACCGCAGACTTGATGTCATGGTGTAACTCAATAAAGAGTGCTGAATAACTATAGCATCATGATATTTGGTATCGCTCCTTGATGTTCAATGGCAGCCTATACTATGATGCTACGACATCCTTTCAGCAGCTTCTGCTCCTGTCTATTTAGGTTGCAAGAACCCCAGCAAAAACTGGAGTTCCTCCAATGCTCCTCACTAGATTCACATTCCTGCCTCACATTTAGTCAGATTATTGTGTGCTTTTCCACTGATCAAGTCTACAGTAAGTAAGCTAGAAGTAGGATTGCTTCTTAACAGTATTTTCTCCTTTCAGATTTACCACAGTGTCTATAGTCAAGTCAAGTCAAGTCAATTTATTTGTATAGCACATTTAAAAACAACCCACGTTGACCAAAGTGCTGCACATCTGACTAGGAAAAAAAGAAACATACAGTGGCAGGCAGCCAAACACAACGGCGCGGCCATCTTGAACAAAATGTTAATTCAATCACCCACAGTCCAACAATAAAAGCACTAAACAGGCACCCAAATTACCCAACCCCAAAAACCCCCCAAAACACAGTCCAACAATAGAAGCATTAAATAGGCATTCAAATCACACACCCTAAAACCCCCAAAAACACAGTCCAACAATAAAAACATCAAACAGGCACTCAAACCACCCAACCCCAAAAAAAAACACACAAAAAAGAAACATCCATCAAAGAAACATCCATCACAGTGAGTCTCCACCAGTCCTCTCTCTCCTCACTGTGATGGAAGGCCACAATGTCTTTCCCTTCTCCCGCTGTCCTCGCCCGCAGCCAGGTTGTTGTGGTTGCAGGCCGCACCGGACGGTCCACAGCGGGCCAAGCCCAAGGCGCGTCGCGTCGCAGCCGCTCCCGCAGCCTTCGAAGACGGCCGGCTCCGCCGATGATAAGTCCGATCCGGGGCGGGCGAACACGCTGTCGCTGTCGCTGCCGCTGTTGTTGCACGTCGGGGCGGTCGTGGCTCCCGACATTGAAGCCCCCGCCCAGCAGAGAAATATCCCGCGGCCATCTTAGGCCGCGCCGGACGGTGAAATGTCCGCGCCCCAAGCCCCGCGATTCGGGGCGGGCGAACACGCTGCCGCTGCTGGAGCTCCCGATGTCGGCATCCACGCAGCCCGAGCCTAAGGCGAGTCGCAGCCGCACCCGCAGCCTCCGAAGACGGCCGGCTCCGGTGGTGGTAAGTCCGATCCGCGGGCTCTGCGAACCAGAGCCCCGGAGGCCGACAGCTCCAGGAGTTGGGCCGATGGTAGGCCACAGCAGGAACGGAGACACGGCCCAGAAAACAAAGGTCGGGTCTCCGTTCTGAAGGGACACATATTTATAGTGTTACAGTTTCCCCCTCCCCCCCACATACACACATAGTACACAAACACAAAAACACCACATCACAACTACAATTAAGACCAAAAAAACCAACAAAAACACAAAGACAAATGGACCGCAGGTGAGCGGCAGCTGCTAGGGCAGTGCCGCCATTTTGTGTTTAGCTTGGAAGTTGTTTAATTTAGTTTAGTTTAGAGATATATTGCGGAAACAGTTCCTTCGGCCCACTGAGTCTGCACCGACTGATAATAACCCATGCACGAGTTATAACTTAGAGTCTTGGGACAATTTACACAGAAACCGAAAATAGGTGCAGGAGGAGGCCATTTGGCCCTTCGAGCCAGTACCGCCATTCATTATGATCATCTACAATCAGTAAACTGTGCCTGCCTTCACCCCATATCCCTTGACTCCACTATCCCCTTGAGCTCTATCTAACTCTCTCTTAAATTCATCCAGTGAATTGGCCTCCACTGCCTTCTGTGGCAGAGGATTCCACAAATTCACAACTCTCTGGGTGAAAAAGTTTCTTCTCAACTCAGTTCTAAATGGCCTCCCCTTAATTCTTAGACTGTGTCCCCTGGTTCTGGACTTCCCCAACTTTGGGAACATTTTTCCTGCATCTAGCTTGTCTAGTCCTTTTATAATTTTATACGTCTCTATAAGATCCCCTCTCATCCTTCTAAACTCCAGTGAATACAAGGCCAGTCTTTCCAATCTTTCCTCATATCATGTCCCTCCATCCCAGGGATTAACCTCGTGAACCTACGCTACACTGCCTCAATAGCAAGGATGTCCTTCCTCAAATTAGGAGACCATAACCTCACACAATACTCCAGATGTGGTCTCACCAGGGCTCTATACAACTGCAGAAGGACTTCTTTGCTCCTCTCGTTATGAAGGCCAATATGTCATTAGCTTCCTTCATTGCCTGCTGTACCTGCACGCTTAATTTCAGTGACTGGTGCACAAGGACACCAAGGTCTCGTTGCACTTCCCCTTTAACTAATCTGACACCATTGAGATAATAATCTGCCTCCTTATTTTTTGCCGCCAAAGTGAATAACCTCACATTTATCTACATTGTACTGCATCTGCCATGAATCTGCCCACTCACTCAACCTGTCCAAGTCATCCTGCAACCTCCTAACTTCCTCTTCGCAGTTCACACTACTTATAATTCCATCATCCAAATCATTAATATATATTGTAAATATTTGCGGCCCCAACACCGAGCCTTGCGGCACTCCACTCCCCACAGCCTGCCATTCTGAAAAGGACCCGTTTATTCCTACTCTTTGCTTCCTGTCTGCCAACCAATTCTATATCCATGTCAATACCCTACCCCCAATACCTTGTGCTCTAATTTTGCTCACCAACCTCCCTTGTGGGACCTTATCAAAGGCTTTCTGAAAGTCGAGATACACTACGTCCACTGGCTCTCCTTCATCCATTTTACTTGTCACATCCTCAAAAAATTCCAAAAGGTTAGTCAAGCAGGATTTCCCCTTCATAAATCCATGCTGACTCGGACCAATCCTTTTACCGCTATCCAAATGCGCCGTTAATAATTGACTCCAGCACATTCCCCACCACCGATGTCAGGCTAACTGGTCTATAATTCCTCATTTTCTTTCTCGCTCCTTTCTTGAAAAGTGGGATAACATTAGCTACCCTCCAATCCACAGGAACTGATCCTGAACCTATTGAACATTGGAAAATTATCGCCAATGCATCCATGATTTCTTGAGCTACCTCCTTGAGTACCCTGGAATGCAGACCATCAAGCCCTTGGGATTTATCAGCCTTCAGTCCCATCAATCTACCCAATACCATTTCTTGCCTAATGCAAATTTCTTTCAGTTCCTCTGTCTCCCTTGATCCTCTGTCCTCTAGTACTTCTGGGAAATTGTTTGTGTCTTCCTTAGTGAAGCCAATGAACCTACAACTCGCACGTCTTTGGGATGTGAAAAGAAACAGGAGTACCGAAAGGAAACCCACGCGGTCACAGGGAGAACATGCAAACTCCACCCAGACAGCACCTGTAGTCAGGATCAAACCCTGGTCTCTGGTGCTGTGAGGCAGCAGCTCTACCGCTGCGCCTATGTGGTGATCCAACAATACTGAGTCAAGTTTCATTGAACAGAAGGCACTTTGTGTGGAGGTGGATGAGTCCAAGGAACTGGAACATCTAATGATTTTTGCTACCCTTTGTCCCAGTAGTGTGCTGCCTAAACTGAGAAGTAGCTTGCTGCACTCCATTCTAAACCCAGCTGGAGCCATCGAACCAAAACTAATCCTTCAAAACCTCAAGAACGTACTAGCGGGTACTGGGTCATTCAAAAGTAATGATGCAGGAAATAAATCATAATTACAATAAGTCAATGAAGCGCGTCTCTGGTGATGAGCTGCAAGCGATAGTCCATTCGCTTCAATGCCAACTATTCACTGAGTCTTCTAATGCCACTGCCTTTGTCTGACTTTTGTAATACCCAGCCATCTGTGGACATGCATTATCGTGAAGCTAAATATGACATTGGCATTCATTGCATTATGTAAAACTATTTTTTTTTCTAAATAAAAAAGGTGGTAATAAGAATAATGAATTGTTTCTCTGTTGATGATAATTATTGCTTAAAATTAATACTAAAACATTAATATTTTATTTATAATAAGTTCCTTGATTGAACAAATGAATGAAAAAAATTCCGCTCCCCCACTCAACCCCAGCAACCTCAAATTAATCCTAAAATTAGTTAGCTACAGAAATCTACGAAATATATCTGAAAGCCCACAGGTCCTCTCTGCAGTGATGAATGAGAGAGATTTCTATCAGTAACCACGGGATAAACCAGTGGTGTGAAAATAAAAAAAGTAGTGTAGAGATCTGTTCAAACAAATATTTCTCATTTGTTTTTGAGAATAAGCAGATGTGATCTTGAAAGCCTTTCGTCTTCTGGAGATGTCACTTTTAGTAGGTGTAAAGTTATTATTTTATGGATATTTTGACTTTTTTCAAATATTTTTGCTTTAAATGTATTTTCTTTGTAGAGGTGTAACATAGCCAGTAGGGGTTTGAGTTACTTCAAAAAATGCTATTTATGGGATTCAAGGACATGTGGCAAAAATAGCTTTCCCAATACTGAAAACGAATTGCATACACACTTGCATTATTGCATGGTATTACATTGTAGATGAAAACTGGATTTTTGGCTCAACAGATCCATTTTATCGTATTAGTGGTTCTCAGTAATTCTGTGCCACTTGCAGGTGTAAGCATCTCTATTTTGACTTTAACAAAACACAGGAATATTAAATAGGAAAATAACTGCAGATGCTGGTACAAATCAAAGGTATCACAAAATGCTGGAGTAACTCAGCTGAGTTACTCCAGCATTTTGTGATACCTTCAGGAATTTTCAAGACTCTTCATCAGATGCCTCTCTTTATGCTCTTTTTTAAAAGATAAGATCAGATGTTAATGGAATCATTCTGGGTATGTCTGAATATTGATATCATTTAAATATTTTTTTGGGGCTCTTCGCCACGTTGTCATTGTCTTTTTTATAATATGGAGAGCAAAATGGAGAGCAGAGTGTTCCATGTGGGCTCTAAACAATGCCACTGTTTTACCATCATCTTTGTTTATCTCAAATACCCTTAACATGTCTTGCCTAATTTGCCCTCTTCATCGCCTTAATGACTTGTGTTTTGCTCCTTTTAATACTGTATCTGCTGGTGTCACCCCACTCCTCCACCACAAGTCACAAAGATTATCCAGTGCCAATATCAATGCTTCAACCTCCGATCGTACTTGGATAAATCTGATCACCTGCTGTGCTTCTACTTACTGCTCACAAGCAGAAACTGAAATGGGAGGACTCAGTACAGAAAGCCATGCAGTGCGGGTCTGAGGAAACAGATGAGCCCCTTTGTGACAGTCGGTGGTTTGGCCCATATTCAAGGACTGGATGAATATGCCATTGGTGTGTCAGACTTCATCAGCAAGTACCGAAGAAGACGATACGTGTGCTCCCCAACCGGAAACCATGGATGAACCATGCAGTTCACTCCCATGTGGTCTAAATCTGCACTGTTCACATCAAATGACCCCGAACTATACAAGAAATCTATCTTAAGATCTTTGCAGAGCCACAAAGCAAGTCAGGAGAGAATTCTGGACCAAGCTGAAGTCCCGAGGCAATGCCATGGATAACTGATGACAATTGCACACTATATTGGGCTACGAAGTGAAGGTGGACCGTATAGATGGCAACAACGGATCCCTCCCTGGAAGTTCAATGCTTTATATGGTCACTTTGAACAGAAGGTCAGTGGAGGAATGTCACCCACCCTATCAGTCTCGGGTGTGCTTATACCCATGGTTACCATATGATCGGCCTTCCTGAGAGAGAATCCACAGAAAGCAACTCGTCTGGATGGAGTTACAGTCCGCGTCCTCAAGATCGGACCAGCTGACAGAGGTATTCGCACACATCAGGTTCTTCCCTTCTGTTATCAGGCTTCTGATCATTCAGTTTTCCTCTACCTTATTGTGGACATTGGACTTTGTCTCTGCAATTGTTGTGCAATCATGCTAAGAATTATATTCTGCATTCTGTATTTTGCCCTTTGCTCTACCTATTGTACTTGACTATATTTATGAATAGTATTATTTGATAGGATAGCATGCAAAACAAAGCTTATCCCTGTATCTCAATACACATGACAATAATAAACCTAAATCTATTTTCTAGATTTGGAAACTGATTTTCCAAGGAGTATATGACCTCCTTGTCAAAATATCTCCTCATCTGTAGTTACGTTCAGCGATGGTGTACAATTGCTGATAATATTAAGTATAGCTTTCTATGAATTCAAGATCAAATTCATTATTTGCCGAGGAAGTTTAACTAATATTTGTTTAGATTTTTTTTTTAGATTTTTAGATTTAGAGATACAGCACGGAAACAGGCCCTTCAGCCCACCGAGTCCGCGCTGCCCAGTGATTCCCGCACACTAACACTATCCTACACACACTAGGGACAATTTTTACATTTACCCAGTCAATTAACCTGCATACCTGTTGTACGTCTTTGGAGTGTGGGAGGAAACCGAAGATCTCGGAGAAAACCCACGCAGGTCACGGGGAGAACGTACAAACTCCGTACAGACGGCGCCCGTAGTCAGGATCGAACCTGAGTCTCCGGCGCTGCATTCGCTGTAAGGCAGCAACTCTACCGCTGCGCCACCGTGCCGCCAATCCCCCTGTTCCTATCAGGTAAGTTGCCACAAACCTGTAGAAGCCTCTACTGGTTAACCCTATATTGCAGATTGTGCTCCAGGCCCTAACTCCTCATCTGTGCCAATTTACTTACCTTCCAAAAATGTAGTTACTTCAAATACCTCGAATGTTCAAGCGTCCACAAACCTTGTAGAAGAGAATTACAAAGATTCACACCCTCTGCACGAAAAGGAGAAGAAACTGTTGCACACAGAGTAATTTCTCAGCTCTTATGAATTTTGTTAGCTCTCATAACGATATTCCTAAGGGCAATTAGTATGGGTGATAAATGCTGACCTTGCCCACATCTCACATAATGAACAGAAAATTTAATTGTCTTCTTTTGGTGATGTGTTACGGTAAGTTTTGGAAATTTGTGGTCCCAATACTAAATGCACAGTCTAATTAAACAATTTTGCTGCAAGATAGATTTGCGTGAGGCTTAAATGATGAACAGTTTCAGTACAAATTGCTTGGCATATCTGAACTGGCTTGCAAGCATGCATCACCAGACTTAGGAACAGCTTCTTCCTATATGCAGTCTTTCCATAAGCTAAGATATTGTCCTATTCACCTCCACCTTGCAGTTTGGACTTTGCCTCTAGAACTAATGTGCTACAATGCGGAGAACTATATTCTGCACTCTGTATCTTTCTTTTTGCTCTACCTATTGTACTTGAATTTGGCTTGATTTAATCTATGTACAGTATTTGGTTTGATTGGAAAGAATGCAGAACAAAGATTTTCACTGTATCTTAGTACATGTGACAATAATAAACCTAAACATCAACATCAAGACCTGAATAGAACAGCCAGGGAAAATTGTCTAGGAATCCCAATCATCACCGGGCACAAACATGAAAGTACGTTATAATCAGAAGGTAGCAGCCATAACAACATTCACAAGAAAAGTCAACAGCACATGGGTGTGAGTGAAACAAATTCTTGCTACAAATGAATCAAAGGCCATTCACTGCAGTTTTATTGCAATAAGAAGGCAGAGCATTATATATGCCAGGAGAAAGGAAAAGAGCATATCAATTCAAACTTAAAAGAACTAACCAGTGCAATGTTCACTATTTTACCCCTCACAGAGAGAAAATTGGCCATCAAAATATTACCATGAGAGTTTGCGTAAGATTGAAGTCAATTCAAATGGAAAATAATTAGAATTGTGCAGTAACCACACCACTTGTGCAAATAGTAGGAAGCTGCAAGATTTTTGAGACCAAAGAACAAATAAATGACTCGTCAGTAGAGATGAATACAGATACTGCAGCAGATTGTTCTAACACGAGTAGTGATACCTACAGCAGGAAATTAAACCAACTATCTTTGACAGAAAGTAGAGTTATACTCTGTTGGAATACTGAGGGTAATATATCAAATAAAAGGGATTGTGCATTAAAATGATCAATGATTAGAATTGCCAATGATTGCAGATGAATTATCAACATAATTATCAACTGCCTGCAAAATAAAACTGTGGACAAGTAAACAGGATTTATCTGCTGTTTAATTTGATGCTTCGTCTGTGCCACCATATGAAATTTCCAACTGGTATTGTAATCGAATATTGCTGTTGCAATAAACTTCTTCAACAAAGAACAAGTTTCCGGACTCGCCATAATATGCTTATTAAATAGGTCCATGGACACTCTTTCAAAAGCGGGGAATATCAGAAAAGCTTCTAAATTTGGACATGTTTGAACTATTTTACCGCGGAAGATGTGAAATTGTCCACTGGTCAAGAACGCCTGAAATGGGGACATAGAGACGCCATCTTTCAATCTTTCAAAACAATTCAGCATTGTCAGCTTGCAGGCTATTGCCAAAAAAATGTATATAAATATAAAACATAGAATAGTACAACACAGGAACAAACCCTGCAGCCCACAATGTTTGTGCCGAACATGATGCAAAGTTAGTGTAGGAAAATAACTGCAGATGCTGGTACAGATGCTGCATGACCTGCTGAGTTACTCCAGCATTTTATGATACCTTCGATGATGCAAAGTTAAATTGTTCTCATCGCCCTGCATATCATCCATATCCATCTATTCTCTACATGCCCACGTGCCTATCTAAAAGCTTCTTAATTGCCACTATCCTACCTGCATCCACCACCACTCCTGGCAATGCATTCCAGGCACCCACCAATCTCTGTGCCCAGCACATCTCTGCTAAACTTTCCCCCTCTCATCTTATAAAAATGCCCTCTGGGGTTGGACATTTCCACCCTGGGAAAACGGAGCTGAGTGTTTACCCTATCTTTGTCTCTCCTAATTTTATATACTTCTTTCAAGTCTCCCCTCAATCTCCGATGATTCTGTGAAACCAAGTCGATCCAACCTCTCCCTGTAGCTGAAACCCTCTAATCCAGGCAGCATTCTGGTACATCTCATCTGCACTCTCTCCAAAGCCTCCACGTCTTTCCTGTAATGGGTCGACCAGTACAGCACTCAATACTCCAAATGCAGCCTAACCAAAGCCCTACAGAGCTGCATCACGACTTCCTGAAGTCAGCCAGGAGTTGGCAAAGATATAGAAGATTAGAAAACTCTGCACACAATCTGCTTCAAGGATCACACCACCAAAAACAACACTACAGACATGGAGGGGTTGTGTCATGACTAATTTGGAGGCTCCACATGGATTTTCATTAGAAAGATGATGGTGGTGTTTTAGTTCTCACTGATACTCAAACTAAAAAGTGATTTTAAACCAATAGATAAGTGGAGATTTTCTTCACGCATTCTCTTTTAAAGAAGACGGTTAAAACTAAATATATTCAAGGAGTCAGAGATATTGTTCTAATAGCTGTGACTCCAAAAAGATCAAAGCACGTGGGAAGGAAGCAGGAACAAGTTACTAAATTTGTATGATCAACCATGATTATTTTGAATAGCAGATCAGGCTTGTGGGCCAAATGGCCTACTCCTGTTGGTAATTTATACATTTCTAAGGGAGGATCACACACAGCAGCAGAATATACAATTGAAGACCTGCTCATGATGCTCACGATTCATGATGCACCTGTAGAATTGGTGTTAACAACAGACCTCAATTAATGGCATAAATGTTTAACACTTTGTAAGGAAGGAGTAACATTAAATATTCATTAATCCTGTCATAATCGTAACAGCACAGCTGAAAATTCTACATTCATTCTTAAGGAAGCATTGAAGATATTTTCCAAAGTTGTTTAGGACTATTGTCAAGCTAATTTTCAAGTCCAATATTGTACAACGTCATATTCCATCACAGGATTCACCTAATAGAGCTGATGCTGGATCATAGACTTCCAATGGATTTGGGTTTACGACATCCAATTTAGAGTAAAGAGTGGTGGGCAGCAGTTACCAGAGTCAAAAGTGTTTAATTGTCATTTATTCACAAAATGCTGGAGTAACTCAGCAGGTCAGGCAGCATCTCAGGAGAGAAGGAATGGGTGATGTTTCGGGTCGAGACCCTTCTTCACCCATTCCTTCTCTCCTGAGATGCTGCCTGACCTGCTGAGTTACTCCAGTATTTAATTGTCATATGTTCTGACAATGGAACGATAAAATACTTACTTGCGGCAGCTTGACTGGTCCCTAATCGCAATAACACCTAGGTCGTATGTAATAATCACATACAATAAAGTAATAACCATAATACGAGGTAAACATAATAGTGCAAAGACAAAGACAGCGTGCAACCAAAGTCACAATCCATATAAAATTGTGCAAGTCAGTGTTGTGTGGTGTTTAAGAGCCTGACGATTGCTGGGAAGAAGTTGTTGGTCTTGAGTGGTCACTAGTTTCAGGCTCCTGTAGTTTCTCCCTGATGTTAGTCTTGAAAGGAGAGCATGGTCAGGAGGGTATGGGTCTTTGATGATATTGGCTGCTGTTTTGAGGCAGCACCTCCTATGGATCCCTTTGATGGTGAGGAACTAGGTACCTTTGATAGATCAAAGGTTCCTGAGGTTTCCTTCATTCCTGAACATTTGAGTTGCTGAACCAGGCCATGATGGAACCAGTCAGTATGCTCTCTACTGCACACCTGTAGATGTTTGATAGGCTATTCGTCAACATACCAAATCTCCTCAAATTCTGAAGGGTGTAAAGTTGTAGGTGAGCTTTCTTTGTAATTGCATCGATGTGCTGGGTCCAGGACAGATCTTCAGATATATGCACACCCAGGAATTTGAAGCTGTTCACTCTCTCCACTGTCTTTCAGTTGATGAAGACAGGTTCAAAAGCAAATTCAAGATGCACATCCTTGCAACCCATTGGGAAGAGGTAAAGTGAAGCAGTTCAATCAAGATAAGAAAGCAAAAATATTAAGACTAATGAACAAGAACAATATGTAAATGTGGGATATTGGTGTGATGGTAGAAATCTGCAATACCGGATGATTTACTGTTTGAATTGAAGGAAAGGCCATAAATGTTCACAGTGACATAATTGTTTTGAATTTTTATCGGAAGCTGATAGAAAACCAACTAATGAATAGATGGCGTAAGTGAGTCTGGGTTTTATGCATCTCAGGAGAGAAGGAATGCTGTCTGACCTGCTGAGTTACTCCAGCATTTTGTGATACCAGATGACATAAGTGAGTTGAGTTAAAATGCCATTTGCTCTGCAGATCATGAAATAATTATAATAGCAGGGACTGAAACATAGCTAAGAAGGTCTAAGCACCTGCAAAACCAGTGAAAAGACTGAACTCATAACAATGCAAACAATAGAACCATTAAAATGAGGTTTTTAGTTCTGTTCGAATTGTGCTGATAACAGAAGAGATTTGTATTTGCTTTGCATCCTTTTCCGCTTTATAGACACAAATAAATATTTCTGATCCCCTGAGACCACAGGCAGACAGGGATATGCCTGGGTTCCTGAGCTCTTTGTTTAGTTTACTCTACATACTGTGAATCAGAAATACACAATAATTGTTACAATAATACAACTGTTAATAGCTAGTGTAGACTAAATTTTGAACCGCCAAACCAAAAATCAATGCCTGATAATTTCCCTCCAGTACTCCCTTCTTTACTTTCTGCCTCATCTTACTTATTTATAAAATGTAATACTCCTTTTTACAAGTGTTTTCATTGAATTGTTTTCTTTGTATCACCATAAGTCAACTTCAAAGGGTGATTTTCCATTGAATGAAAGGTTTACCTAATAACAATTAGTCTGTTTGTAATTTTCTAAAGTGCCAATTCTCTTCCTTGTTTACTCCTGCTTTGTCAAAGTTGTCAGTGAGATATGAGTTGTCTTCTTGCAAGTTGCCATTACTCGGCCTTTCCTATGGCTCCTTAGCCTTTAAAGCATTCGCTAGAGGTGGGTGGGTGCTTCCCTTTTCTATTTGCCCCCAACATGACCGTCACCTTCCTGGAGAGTTAAATGAATATGAAAATTTAAAAAAAAAGTTATGTAGGGAATGTTTAATGTAAGAACAGTATTTGCAGGTCTCATTTTTAACTATTTCCACCATCAATAAAAAGAAAATTGATTCAACAAGGTGGTGAATCTGTGGAATTCTTTGTCACAGAAGACTGCGGAGGCAAAGTCAATGGATATATTTAAAGCAGAGATTGATAGATTATTGATTAGTATGGGTGTCAGAGGTTATAAGTTTCCAATTGAGACACTCAGGATCCTCCCTCGATTCAGCAGGGGTGATGACCTCAGGTTGACCCCCCAACGGCAGCTTGTACGACTGCCTCCGCGTACACAAATTGCTTGGCTTGTTCAAAAGCCTCCAGTCCTGCAAGATTGAGGAGCATATTCGCTTGAGCCCGAAGTGGTTTGTCATAATGAGCGGCTGGGATAGACATCAAACTGTTCCTCGAAAATGCGCCAGCGTTCACTGATGTTGCTGTCGAAGACTAGAGGATCCGGTTTCCAAAATGCATCAGACATAGTAGCAAACAGACTCTCCGACCTCTCTCGTGAAGAAAAGAGAGAGAAAAAAACTCACTAATCTCCAACTGGAGGCGTGGGTTCGAATTCCACTTCTGACACCATGTGAGAAGTTGTAATGATGACAAGTCGTTTAATTTCATATAAAGTTCTTTATTAGCCATAAGCATTGGAGACTGCAGAGAAAGAGTCCCACGCTCTCAACCATCTCAATTCTTCTAATATCTGATCAATAAAGCTACGTCCACGCTATATGCAAGACATATTCCACAGGATGTCAGTCTGAAGACCCGGCCTGGATCAGGAATATCGTGACTAATCTACAATAAGGTCATGATAATAAGGAATCGGAGTAGAATTAGGCCATTCGACCTATCAAGTCTGCTCCGCCATTCAATCATGGCTGACCTATCTCTCTCTCCCAACCCCATTCTCCTGCCTTCTCCCCATAACCTCTGACACCTGTACTATGGGGAGGTAATGGGGAGAAGGCAGGAAAATGGGGTTAGCAGGGTTAGCCATGATTGAATGGCAGAGTAGACTTGGATGGCTGAATGGCCTAATTCTGCTCTAATCACTTATGATCTTAGGATCTTATGAAAATATTCCAATATAAGTTGATTTTTACAAGATAGTTCAAGTTTCTGCTGCACATTTGAAAAATAGCAGAGCCGTAAGCATTTATGACACATTGTGTCAGTTGCATGACAATTTTTAGAGGTGACAACCATAGGGATGTCTGACTTAAGTGAATATGAATCATTTGGACAGAATATAATTCTAGAAACATGTTTTAAAAACATGGAGCTACAAATCTGTTGGGGAGGCCAGGACCAGCTGGCCTATAAATCTTTCCAAAACACCCGGAAAGTCAGATACTGCTCCACATCTTGGAATGCATTCACTTTGGTTGTTACATTCTATCAGCAGTGTGCTGAACTAGTTCAGCCCATAGTTCCTGTGGCCAACGCTGCCTTATATTTCAGCTTCGTCAACAATGATCTCAAGGTCAGGTGCAGCCATTTGTTTCTTGTTCCATATAATGCCATCTGCTATGGGCTCTCAGTACTCAGGAACCATTAATTCAACTTCAATTCAATTTCTTCTTCCAAACCCCATGTTGTCAATTGCTAATGGCCAGAGTAATCTTGGCTTCAAACTCAACTAGAATCATCGTACTACGTTTCCACATGAAGCAAATTATTTTCCATTTATGCTTCCAGGTTTTCTTTCTACTGGTTGAACTTTGACCTTCTTCCCAAACTTCACATTCAGCAAAATAATATTTCACAATGTTTGAGAAAACTGCAGTGCTTATAAATTGTGAAATGCAATCTGCTGCTTGCAAATGTCTAGTGGTACATTAACAGCTGAAAACATATTCCTCATGCAGCACAGTTAACTACTTACTTAAATCTAAGACTGAATGGTTGCAACTATTCATTTTAATGTGGTTTAGTTTAATTTAGTTTAGAGATACAGTGTGGGAACAGGTGGTTTGCCCCCAATGAGTTTGCATTAACCACTGGTCCTATGCTATCCCAGTTTTGCATCCTACACATTGGGGGAAATTTACAGAAGCCTATTAACCTACAAACCTGCATGTCTTTGGAATGTGGGAGGAAGTTGGAGCATCAGAGAAAACCCACATGGTCATGGGGAGAACGTCCAAACTCTGCACTGACGGCACCCGTAGTCAGAATCAAACCCAGGTCTCTGGTACTGAAAGGCTGCAACTCTGCTGCTGCACCACCGTGCCAGACGATTGCAAATATTATTTATTTTATACAGATGCTTGTCAAACCTAACAGATGACTGTCTTGAGAAATGAAATATATTTGCAGCAATAAGAGCGTGATTGCCAAATAATAAATCAGTACATATCCCTTTACCAGAACGATATAAATTTCACTTTTGCCATGGCAAGTATATTCATTAGCCTATCGACCAGAAGTGTGATTTGACATTTTTATTGGTTATTTGTAAGTTTTGATAAAATATTCGCTGTCATGGTTTGCATTTGACCTAATGCAGTGTGATGAAATCTGTGACATGTTTCTGGATTTGCAAAGTACCTCATGTGCTGAATATCATTTGTGTCATTTGTGTTTCCTCTGCCTTTTAGTACAGATGTATCATTACTCTTCCAAGAAAATGTGTGTGGGCCACATGATTTTCGACCTCCAGGGAAAGGCCATAAAGTAACGGAAGAAAGAATGCAAGCTGAGCAATCTTACACCATATGTCCAAAGGTCACGATGCCATTGGGTAATTGCTATCGAATTGAAAACAGGCTAATTGAATGGGAAGTCTTGACTGACTTGAATACAAAGCAGCAACCACAGTCTTCAGTTTCCGTCCGATTAAACACCAGATATACTCAGCAGGTCAGGCAGCAACTGTGGAGAGGGAAACAGAATTCATGTTTCAGGTCAAGAATCGACATACGTGCAGGATGACAGGTTTTTTTAAAGTGGAGATTGACAGATTCTTGATTAATAAGGGTGTCAAAGGTATGGGGAGAAGCTAGGAGAATGGGGTTGAGAGGGAAAGATAGATCAGCCATGATTGAATGTAGTGAGTCGATGGGCCGAATTCTGCTCCTATAACTGAACTTATCATTTCACCCATACACAAACATGGGTTTGATAAGTCCCAATGCTCCATCAATTGTTCTCCCCTCCTTCTCTGCTATTTAAAATTAACATGTTTTCTCTTAATTCTGATGATATCTTCAACCTGAAATGTTAATTGATGTAATTGATTTCACTTTCCACATATGCTTGACTGGTTTCTTCCAGAATTTCTGCTTTTTAAAACAAAATTCGGCTTCCATTGTTTTATTTGCCTTTTCTCAGAATTTTACATGTTTTGCTTGGTGGGTACCCTATAAGTAACATTATGGATGTTGTTTTCCTCTTTATTCAAGATTGAATTGTTAATAAAATGATAATTTATTATTTCAGATGGGCAGGTGTTATAGACCTGCACGGGAAGGTAGACACTCCTGCCCCCTCGAGTCTCAGGCAGATGAGGTTCATCAGCCTGGGAAGGCAGTCCATCTAGGAGAGGGAAAACTCTGATCTAAAACCTCCACTGCCTTGTGGCCATATCCAGTCATGGAAAAGACTCCAGGAATAAACGTCAAGAAAAATGCGGAGTCGGAGTCCCTAAGGCAGTCCGTCGTTGTCTACAACCTTGTGCTGGCAGCTCCTGCGACGGCGCAGGTGCCAAACGGTAACGGCTCTGCTGTTCCTTTGGATCAATCAGCGACGTGGAGAGGGGGGACGTGCTGCATGGGCAACAGCCTGTCCTTCATATGACATCGCCCAGGCTTGCATCCTACCACACATCACTGCAAACCCACACCTACAACCTGGAGAGGCCACTCCAGCTTCTGTGGCCTCAACTCCTGTGGCATCGACACAACATGGGGAGCAACAGTTACCGGTTATAAATCATCGCGAGATTGGCGTAAAGCGAGGCGCCAGGGGGGAGGGATTTTCGGATCTCACTGGACAGCTACCGCCCGCCTCAAGCTGGGCAGCCCCCAGCCAATAAGGTGCTGTCTCGCCATGGTCTGCTATCCTCACTGGATGCACGGGGATTAGGAACCATCCGAACAGCAGATCGCAACCATCGCACCTGCCAACAAAAGAACACATCAAAAGAAACCAGCTCTAAAACTGTGAACTTGGAATGTCCGGACAATGATGACTGGCCTCTCTGAAAACCCACAGGATATCAGCGATTCTAGGAAAACAGCTGTCTTAAACAACAAGCTCAAGAGACTCAACGTAGACATAGCCATACTTCGGGAAACAAGGTTGGCAGACTCGGGCACACTGAAGGAGAAGGGCTACACATTCTACTGGCAGGGTAAGGACTCTGACGAGCCCAGAGAGCATGGAGTAGGCTTCGCAGTAAGGAAACGCCTGCTGAACACGGTGGAACCAGGCAGAAATGGCTCAGAGCAACTCCTGACTCTCGGCCTCAACACCACCACAGGCCCAGTCACTCTTGTCAGTGTGTATGCCCCAACACTGTCCTCCACATCAGACACAAAGGACGAGTTCTACGAGAACCTCGCATCCATCATCAGCAACATCCCCAGCAAGGAAGAACTTGTTCTCTTGGGCGACTTCAACGCCAGAGTGGGCGCAGACCACGAATCATGGTCTTCCCGCCTTGGGCAGTTTGGTGTGGGCAAAATGAATGAGAACGGACAGCGACTGCTTGAGCTGTGCACTTACCATGACCTGTGCATCGCCAACTCATACCTCCTGACAAAGGCACAAGGTTTCCTGGAGACACCCACGCTCAAAGCATTGACATCTACTGGATCTGATCCTAGTCAGACGTGCCGCCCTCAAGAACGTTCTCCACACACGCTCCTTCCACAGTGCGGACTGCCACACAGACCACTCCTTGGTGTGTTGCAAGATCAGGCTGCAACCAAAGAGGTTCTACCATACCACGAAGCAGGGGAAACCCCGCATCGATGTCAGCAAGATGCCCCATCCAGACCTCGTGCAACAGTTTGCAGAGGGTTTTGAGAGAGAACTTGGCACCTCATGTCCTAGAAACTCTGCAAAAGAGAAGTGGGGAACTCTGCGGGACACCATGAACCACGCAGCCTTGGCTAGCTTTGGGAAGAAGATCTCAAAGACACACGACTGGTTTGACGCCAAGTCGAATGAGATGACTCCCGTCATTGAAGCCAAGCGCGCCGCCCTAGTGAGTACAAGCGGTCAGCCAACGAGAAGAACCTGCAGATCCTCAGGGCTGCCAGGAGCAAGGCTCAGCAGACTGCCAGGGGTTGCACCAATGAGTACTGGACACAGCTTAGTGAGGACATCCAGACGACCGTCATAACAGGGAACATCAAGGGAATGTACGATGGCATTAAGAAGTCATTGGGACCAGTCCAGAGCAAGACAGCCCCCCTCAAATCCTCCACTGGGGAAGTAATCACAGACAAATGCCAGCAGATGGAGAGATGGGTGGAACACTACTCCGACCTCTACTCAAGAGAGAACACTGTGTCTCCCTCAGCCCTTGACACTGTCGAGTGCCTGCCGACCATGGATGAGTTAGATGGAGAGCCGACGGAAGAAGAGCTCAGCAAGGCCATTGACAGCCTGCCCTCAGGCAAGGCCCCAGGCAGCGACGGGATTCCCCCTGACCTGATCAAGCACTGCAAGACAACCTTACTGCTTCTTTGCATGAAGTCCTCTGCCAGTGCTGGCAAGAAGGAGCTGTACCACAGGACATGAGGGATGCCACGATCATTACCCTCTACAAGAACAAGGGCGAGAGAAGCGACTGCAACAACTACAGAGGCATCTCCCTCCTCAACATCGTCGGCAAGGTCCTTGCTCGGGTCATCTTGATCCGCCTGCAGAAGCTGGCAGAACGTGTCTACCCAGAGTCACAGTGCGGTTTCCGAGCTGGAAGGTCAACAGTAGACATGGTCTTCTCCCTTTGTCAGCTCCAGGAGAAGTGCAGAGAACAGCGGATGCTCCTGTATATTGCTTTCATTGACCCCACCAAGGCGTTTGATTTCGTCAACAGAGATGGTCTATTCAAAGCTCTCCCAAAGATCAGCTGCCCATCAAAACTGCAGAGCATGATAGAATCCTTCCACATCAACACGAAGGAGACAGTGCAGTTCAATGGCAGCTTCTTGGAGCCCTTTGACATCCGCAGTGGCATCAAACAAGGCTGCTTCCTCGCTCCCACACTCTTCGGGATTTTCTTCGCTCTGCTCCTGAAACATGCCTTGGGCACCGCAACAGAAGGGATCTACCTGTGTACTAGATCAGATGGCAGGCTCTTCAACCTCACCCGCCTCAGAGCCAAGACAAAAGTACGTGAAGCTCTCATCAGAGACATGTTGTTCATCGATGACGCAGCAGTTGTGTCCCACACCCAGCAGGAACTACAGTCACTGATGGACCACTTCTATCGGGCTTGCAAGGACTTTGAGCTGACCATCAGCCTGACGAAGACGAACGTCCTGGGACAGGATACAGAGGCACAGCCTGTCATCACCATTGATGACTACGAACTCGATGCCGTCCAGCAGTTCACGTACCTCGGCTCCACCATCACCGACAACCTCTCGGACACAGAGATTGACAAGAGGATCGGGAAGGCAGCTACACCTCTCGCTCGCCTCACAACTCAAGTGTGGACCAACCTAAAGCTGACAGTGAAGACAAAGATAGCAGTCTCCAGCGCCTATGTCAACAGCACGCTGCTGTATGGCAATGTGGCATGGACCACATATGCCAGACAGTAGAGAAGACTTAACACCTTCCACTTTAGAAGCATCCGCCATATCCTGGGTATATCCTAGCAAGTCAGAATGTCCAACGCCAAGATTCTGTCTCGCGCTGGCCTTCCGAGTATGTACACTCTACTCAGGCAGCGCAGGCTGTGGTGGCTGGGCCATGTCCGCCGCATGGAGGATGGCCGTATTCCAAAAGACATCCTCTATGGAGAGCTGACATCTGGGAGGAGAAACATCGGCCGCCCCCAGCTACGTTACAAGGATGTCTGCAAGAGTGATATGAAGGCGCTCAACATCGATGTGGAGTCCTGGGAGAGCCTTGCAGCTGACCGTACGAGGTGGAGAGGTACCCTGAACCAACATCTCAAAACAGGGGAAGAGAAACCGATGAACGCAGCGGCAGACAAGCGGGCACGCAGAAAGGAGCGCAGCAACTTCAACAGACCAGAGACCACACACAAATGTGACCTTTGCGACAGAGATTGGTCTCTTCAGCCACAAGCGACGCTGCTCTAGCCAAGGTTTGAAGCAAGTAGCCAACAACTAGGATGCATCACCGATGGTCAGCCATGACCGTGGGGGCCTACTACTATTTCAGATACTTGTATTGCATTTTTAAGTGTTTGTGGGTTTTTTTTACTGAACATCCTGTGCTTTGGAACACAAACAGAATTTTTACATTAAAACTAATGTGAAATGTCTTTTCGATTTGCCAACTTTCACTTAATCAATGTTCCAGGAACACAATCCTGGAAATTGAGGAACATCAGACTTCCCCGATTGCCTTCCCACTGAAGGGAGGAGAGCAGAGTTGGAACACATCAGAACTATCTGTACAGTTGCATGTAATTTTGTAGATATAAGTAGATTGTTAAAGTGGCAAGACCAAATCTGGAGATAGACACAAAAAGCTGGAGAAACTCAGCGGGTCAGACAGCATCTCTGGAGAAAAGGAATAGGTGACGCTTCGGGTCGAGACCCTTCTTCAGACTACTCAGGGGAAAGGGTCTCGACCCGAAGCGTCACCTATTCCTTTTCTCCAGAGATGCTGTCTGACCCACTGAGTTACTCCAGCTTTTTGTGTCTATCTTCGGTTTAAACCAGCATCTGCCGTTACTTACTATACAAGACCAAATCTGCTGTGAATACATCTCCCTCTGTAACTTTTGTATAATCTCTTTCTCTCGTCATAATCCTTTAAACAAAACTGCAGATGCCAACAGTTATTAATGAAAATTAATGCAAAAATGGCTGCTGTGGAAATCACCATCAAACATTGCCGGGGCAATGCAAGAATAGGTGAATTAGATCAGCAAACAGAATTCTATAGTTATTTAATGGATGAAAGGCTTTGAGCGCCATGTCTATGTTTAATGATTGCATACCCAATGGCACTGATCATAGGATTGCAGAATGCAACCCAAGAACTTTGTAGCAGTGGGAGAACTTTGCAGCAGAAAGCAAGCCAAATCACAGCTGAAAAAGAGAGAGACGTGGAGAAAAAATGTAATAACATATGAAGTTGGGGAGCAAATCAGATTTTGAGTGGAATTTTCAAGGGCAGAAGTGTTAACTTAAAAAGGACACCAATCAGAAGGACTAAGTAATTCTATAACAGTCTGAGCTGGTGTGCAAAATAAATATGTTCTTTTCACTGATGACCTGTAGCCAAGGGGCTGCAGACATAATTATAAAGGTTTGCAAGTAACTGATGTTGCTCATATTCCTTTTAGACCATAAGACCTTAGGACATAGAAGCATAGAGGCAGCACAATGGTGAACCAGTAGAGTTACTGCCTTACAGTGCCATAGACCTGGGTTTGATCATGACCACGGGTGCTGTCTGTCCAGAGCTTGAATGTTCTCCTTGTGACCATGTGAGATTTCTCCAGGTGCTCTGGTTTCCTCCCACATTCCAAGGACGTGCAAGTTTGTAGGTTAATTGGCTTCTCTAAATTGTCTCCAGTGTGTAGGAAAGAACAAGTGTATGGGTGATCGCTGGTCGGTGCAGACTTGGTGGGCCAAAGGGCCTGTTTCCTCACTGTATCTCTAAACTAAACTAAAACAGAATTAGACCATTCAGCTCATCGAGTCGACTTTGCCTTTCAATTATGGTTGACCTATTTTCCCACTCAATCCCATTCTCCTGCCTTTTGCCCATAACCTTTGACACCCTTCCTAATCAAGAACCTATCAATCTCTGCTTTAAAAATACCCAATGTCTCAGCCTCCCCAGCAGTCTGTGGCAATGGATTCCACAGATTCACTGTTCTCTGGCTAAATAAATTCCTACCATACCTAATGCAACTGCCAAGATGATAACCTGTAGTCTCCTGATGCCTTCACCTCCCCATCCCAGCAGTAGAGCATGTTTGAGGATCAGTGGTTACAGAACTGTAGGACCTTCTGAACATTTAATTAACTATTGTGTGGGAAATAGATAAGAGAAGTTGTGGGACTGGAACGAGGGAAGTAAGTTATGCCTCACGCACTTGCAACAGGACAGATTTTAGTCTCTACATTCCACATTGTGATGCAAAGTCCGTACAATGCAGCAGGATACAGCATGGTTTGGCAAAACTGTCTTCAATATTCTACATTTTATGTTTCTCTTGTCCTTGTCCAAAAAATATTTGATTCACTGAAGGAATAAACAAAATGATGCGTTTTTTTTCCTTAATCATTATTTCCTCTCAATCACCTCTCAACAGTTGTAGGCGACAACAGACGTCTCCACTTGGCCTCTGAGCTTTGTGTTCAGTTACTTATTTTTTAAGACAGTACCATGCCATTGAATATTAATTTGTTTTAACATGTTACCTCCTCTTCCTCCTCCTCCTCCTCCTCCTCCTCAGCATCTGATTAATAAACTGCTGCAGTGTTGAAAAAAGTACAAATGCATCAGAGATATTTATATGGTGCCAACGCACCATTGTTCACCCACTACATTACGCGGCAACTTTTAAAAACTGATTTTTGCAAGTAATGACAAAGTCTGGCAGGAGTTTCTGCCTTGTTATAATATAACCACAAATCTGTGATCTTAATATATTCTGGCACATTTAAAACAGCAGCCTAATTACAGCATTTACATATATTCGTTTGAAACCAAGCATTACTCTCCAAGATTATTTATGAGCCACATTAATAACTATTCCAACCCATACTTTACAGCACAGTACTTTTCTTCAACCTTTGTAGATTTCAAAATACACTCATACATTTCATTAATAAAGGACTTGTAGTTCCTCATAGTTACGCCTTTGGTTTCCCCGCTAGCGATGCATAGGTTGTAAAATTATGCACATTTCATCTCTCAGTTTTGCTTTACCCTGCCATTTAAAAACTAAATATGTTGAATTAATTTCACAATTCCAACGCAAGATAATCTTTCAGTTTTTTCAAATTATTATGAAATGTACCATAGTTCATGAGCAGGGGTGTTCATAGTTAGTCGTTGAAAGATAAAGATTTGAGGGATATAGATTTTATCTAGAAAGTTTGAGGTTGAGTGTCTCTCCAAGAATAGTATCCCGTCAACATTATGTCAAGGTAGTGAATGCAGTAAAATCCCCAATAGATGTATTTCCTTTTCATCTTCCTACTTTTCGTTCAGATTCAGAAGTTTCTGATGAAATTCTGCTTAACAATGTTAGGAAATGCAAAGGTTTAAAAAGTACTAGTTATGCAGCAATGTAGTGTAGGAGCTTTGGAACATTTAGAAATGAGATTTGATTATACTTCAGCAAAATTTAATAAGAGTCAGTTGGACCATTTTTCCAAACATTATTTCATTGTTCAGCACACAATTACTAGCCTCAAATATTTACCTCAAATAAAGTATACTCAGTGGAAAGGCACAAACTAAAACCTTTACAATTCTGAGTCACCCACAGATGTCAACACAAAATTTGCCAGACTGAAAAACCTTTATATTGAATAATTTGTAAGGACTGCATTGTGTTTCCAGATCTCAATTAACACCATCAAATATAAGTAGAATAAATTGCAAGATGAAAATATTGCAATATTTTCATCTTGCAATTTATTCTATTTATAGTTGATGATAAATAAAATTATTGAGAATGAAATATCACAATAGTTGACAGTGCTGCAATATTTTAAAGAAGCTAATAAGAGTGATATTTATTCAAATTTGATACCTAGTTAAGATATATGATATCAGTGTAGATGGCCACAAGGTTTAGCAAAGAAGAAGATTTAGAAGAAAGAAGTAGGTTAAAATGGGAAGGGAACAATTTCAAACATTTCATGGGGCTGGACTTTAGCCATAGAATTGGGCATAGATACAGAGGGACTAAAACATAAATGAACATTTTAAAACTGACACAAGATGAAAGCGGAGTTCAGGAAGGAGGGTGAGGTTGATTTGGTGCAAGTTAGGAAACAGCTGGTAGAATTTTGATGAGTTTCTGTTGTGGAAAATGTGAAGGCATTAAATTGGACAGTTTGGAATAATTTCTCTGTACTGCCAAAGGTTGCGGGGAGACCTGATAGAAGTATATACAATTATGACAGGCATAGACCGGATAAACAGTCAGTACCTTTTTCACAGTATGGAAAAAATCCTAGAGGGCATAGCCATAGGGTGCGAGGGGCAAAGTTTAAAGGAGATGTGAAGGGCAAGTTGGAGAGTGCCTGGAATGCAATGTAAGGGGTGAAGGTTGAGGCAGATACTATAGTAGGATTTAAGAGACTTTTGGATGGGCATATAGATATGCAGGAAATGAAAGGATATGGATTATGTGCGGGCCGATAAGAGTTGGTCTTGGCGTCATGCTTGTCACAGACATAGTGGGTTGAGAGGTCTGTTCTTGTGCTGCACTGTTCTATGTTGTATATAATTGACCCTATAATTCTTTTAATAGTGTTGATCCTTGAATATATTGCTGTTTACTTGCCTTTTAATTGATTCACACACTGAATAAAAAAGCAGCATAAATTCTTAATACAGCTTGATAAGATGCAGACGTTGTTTCTAATGATCTATAAGGAAACCCAAATTTAATGTAGGCCTATCATCCTGTATTTTATGTATATTTAAATGAGTGACTGTGCCTGAGGTGAAAATTTTAAAACTGCAGGAATACATATTAGTACTTACAAATCTTTTTATTTAACCAATACTCAGCACAATCATGCAAATAAAGTCTATGTTCAGTCTTCAGATTTATTGTAAATATTTATGCAGGAATCATATTTTACAGTAGGCATACATGAGGAGAATTCAATTTATCATTGACATGGACTACATTGTAATTTTTCTTCAGTATGTTTTTCAATTATAATAACATTTTTAAATAGTAGCAATGGAAATCAGGCATTTATCTGCCTGGGCAGATTATTTGGGTACCTGCAGAGGCCAATACCACCTTAAATCTCAGCTACACTCAAGAGAAGAGTACGGTGATAAATCAGGAAGTGTTTTATGTAAACTACAAACATATGCACAGACACACAGTAGGAGCTAATGCACACATTACAGTTCTGATGGCTCGTGTTCAACTAAAGGGGAGAAAATCAAATTTGTTTGTTCAGAGTTGAAGGTAGCTTTGCTATTGAGTCTGAACAGAAGTTGAATCTGACCAGGATTCTGTTTGGACTAGTTTTAAAAAAAAACCCTGGTGGGTGACATGAGGCAGTGACAAAATAATACTGTGCAATGTTTTGCAATGCAATCTACAATAGGAAAGCAAGCACCCCTCTTGTCATGGCACTTTCCCATGCCACTGCTGGAGATTCAACACCTTCTGCTTAACTCTTTCCTTCCCATCACCCAGGAAGTCAAACACTCCTTCCAGTTGAACAGCAATTTACTTTTGTGCAGTGCAAGTGCGACGTACTGCATCTGACGCTCACAATGCGGGCTCCTCTATATTAGAGAAACCAAAAACTGCTTTGATGAGTTCCTGTGTTCAGTGTTTAGCGAGGATAATGAGTTTCCTATTGCATGCCACTTGCTCCATCCCAGTCCCACTCCCACTCGGACTTCTCTCTCTGTGGCCATTCACACAGTTACAATGAGGTCCAACACAAGCTCAGGAAGAGTATCAGAGGATCAGTTGCATTCAGTATCCAATTCTACAACTGAAGAAACGTACTTCTCTATCTGTTTCAGATTTGTGCCTAGGTTAGCCATCTGCAATATTGGCTCAATTTTACTAACTCCATTCGTGTGGCCTGAGCAGCTAGGCTTTTCCTACTGCTCTCTCACAGCTTGCAATGTTCCTTTGTTTATGTTCTCTCTCTTTAACTGCCCCCTTTCATTTATTAACTAGATGTATTTCATCGATGGCATATCTACACAGCGACCATGTCCTCCACCATATGCAAGATATTCCCTTTGTCCTATCCACCAGCCTCTCTGCAACTTGAAAAAAAGCTGTTTTCTCTCTTTTCCAGTATTTTAGACTAGTTTAGTTTAGTTTAGTTTAGAGATACAGCATGGAAACAGACCCTTTGGCCCACGGAGTCCGCACTGACCAGCGATCCCCACACCTCAACACTATCCTACACATACAAGCAACAATTTACACATACACCAAGCCAATTAACCTATGTCTTTGGAGTGTGAGAGGAAACCGAAAATCTCGCAAAAAACCCACGCGGTCACGGGAAGAACGCACAAACCATGCAGACAACACCCGCAGCTGGGATCTAACCCGGGTCTCAGGTGCTGCAAATGCTGTAAGGCAGCAACTCTACCGCTGCGCCACCATTTTTAAGGAAAGGTCTTTGACCTGAAATGCTAACTCTTCTTCTCTTTTCATAAATTCTACTTGATCTGATGAGTGTTTCCAGCAATCTGTGTTTTTATCTTTCTCTATCCCATTGCTTGTTAAGATTGTGCCTCTACCCATCCAATCGATAGCTCTCTCTTCCTTGATCCATTCACCTTTAGACTCTGCTTAGAAACCAACTCTTTGATTATTTTTTTTACCCACTGCTCCCTATTAGTTCTTTTGATCATAGTGTTTATTTTTTATGATTACATCTTCTTGAAATACATTTGGATGTCTTCCCTACACTGGTGGTGATATATAATGGTGATTGCTGAACAGATTAAGATCCAAAGGGCAGGTAGTAGAAAATGAATTTGCACCATCACTGGGATCTTTGCAAACTGATGATTTTGGTAAATTTTTGCTTCAGGTTCCAAATTAACATAACATTTTCTTGTATAAGAAAATAACTGCAGATGCTGGTACAAATCTAAGGTATTTATTCACAAAATGCTAGAGTAACTCAGCAGGTCAGGCAGCATTTCAGGAGAGAAGGAATGGGTGACGTTTCGGGTCGAGACCCTTCTTCAGACTGATGTCAGGGGGACGGGACAAAGGAAGGATATAGGTGGAGACAGGAAGATAGAGGGAGATCTGAGAAGGAGGAGGGAAGAGAGGGACAGAGGAACTATCTAAAGTTGGAGAAGTCGATGTTCATACCATTGGGCTGCAAACTGCCCAGGCGAAATATGAGGTGCTGTTCCTCCAATTTCCGGTGGGCCTCACTATGGCACTGGAGGAGGCCCATGACAGAAAGGTCAGACTGGGAATGGGAGGGGGAGTTGAAGTGCTCGGCCACTGGGAGATCAGTTTGGTCAATGTGGACCGAGCGCAGGTGTTCAGCGAAGCGATCGCCGAGCCTGCGCTTGATTTCGCCAATGTAAATAAGTTGACATCTAGAGCAGCGGATGCAATAGATGAGGTTGGAGGAGGTGCAGGTGAACCTTTGTCTCACCTGGAAAGACTGTTTGGGTCCTTGGAAGTGGATACTGCTTATCCAAGTATAGTGGTAGCTCAATCGTTAAATTATTGGAATCTCTTGAATATCAAATAGCAGATTAATTAAAAAGCAATTAGATTACTTAAAAAACAGGGAATTCAGAAAAGGAAATAAAGCTCAGGAAAGATAACCATGAAAATCTCAGGTTGTAATAAAAAACAATTTGGTTCACAAAGGGTGGCATGGTGGCACAACTAGTAGAGCTGCTGCCTCGCAGCAGAGAGCCAGGTTCGATCCTGACCTCAGGTGCTGTCTGTGTGGAGTTTGCACGCTCTCCCGGTGACTGTGCGGACTTCCTCAAGGTGCTCTGAGGAAGCACCAGGTGTTCCTTCCTGGGACTTCCTCAAGGTGCTCTGTTTTCAAAGGTTCAAAGGTTCAAAGGTCTGTTTCTTGTCACGTGTACCAATTAAAGTACAGTGAAACTCGAATTAACATGCAGCCATACTAAAAAAAGGCAACAAGACACACAACTACATAAAAGTTAACATAAACATTCACTACAGCGGATTCCCCTTATTCCTCACTGTAATGGAATGCAAAAAAGTCTAATCACCTTACACTTTCTCCGAGAGCAGGAACACACTATATAAAAAAAGACTTTTGCGACCATTTTTATTCAGAAGTGCCCAGATGGACACCGTTACAGAAGCTAGTCTTCAGTTAGTTCAGTTCAATCCACATGATGTCAAGAAGCAGCTAAGGACATTAAATACCAAAGAGGTTATTGGACAGACAATATCTATACTATAACAACATTTAGTATAGGAAGATAACTGCAGATGCTGGTACAAATCGAAGGTATTTATTCACAAAATGCTGGAGTAACTCAGCAGGTCAGGCAGCATCTCGGGAGAGAAGGAATGGGTGACGTTTCGGTACGAGACCCTTCTTCAGACTATAACAACATTTGTTGGATACTATAACAACATTTAAAAGATATTTGGACAGATCCACGGATAGGATAAGTTTAGAGTGATATGGGCTAAACACAAGCAGGTAGGACTAGTGTAACTGGGACATTTTGTCTGGCATGGGCAAGTTGGGCCAATATGGGACTGCTTCTATTCTGTATGAATTTAACACTATAACTCTATCTCAGCGGTATCATTTTAGACTTGCACTTAAGACCGAGCTATGACTCAAGTCAAGCTATTCCAATACATTTATTGGATTGGCATCTATCTGACAGTGTGAAAAATTGCTCTGCTATTCTCTCTCCACAAGGAGCAAAAATCCATTCCAGTTAATTGCTGCCCATCCACAAAGTAATGGAAGGTATCTTTCACAGTGCTATCAAGCAGAACTTATTTACCGAAAACCTCTTCATGAATGCTCAGTATGGGTTCTGCCAGAATCACTCACTCCAGATGTCATTAATGCTTTGGTCCAAAGAGCCAGAGTGAGAGTGTCTACTCTGGACATCGATGTAGCGTTTGAATGAACAGAGCATCATGGCACCTTGGTCAAATTGAAGTCAAATTGGGTTCAAGAGGAGACCTCACACAAAGGAAGAAAGTTGTGATTGTTGGTTATCATTCATCCCAGCTCTGGCACATACTATAACTGTAGGAGCTAATCAGGGCAGTGTCATCGTCCAAATCAGATTCATTCACTTCTTTAATAATTTACTTTCCATTTTAAGATAGGCATGTTTGGTGATATCCATATTCAATTATTTTTTTATCCATTCAACAATTGAAATTGTCCATGCCTGCAAACACCAGGACAAGCATGTGTAAGATTTGAGAAGTTTTCCCTCATTTGGAAAGCAACACCAAACCAAAGAGCTGCAGTTTGGACATTTTAAACGAGAGACTGGGGCTGATAGCGGAGAAAGGCTGCGGTCAGATTAACAAAGGATGTCACAATCCGTGGGTCCTAAAATGGCCGCAGGACCTCGTGACCAGCCACAAAAAGTAAAAACCTTACATCCCAGTCTCTAGGTTTCTGCAAAGCCACGGCCAGAACAAAGGATGGGTATTGGCCATGCAGAAACCTACGAAACCAGGTCGGAGTCCAGACACTGGGGCGCTGACATCAGCATACTCACAATGCCCCAAGCCGACCTAAACAGTTCATCTCGGTGAGGGGGCACAATAGCCCATAGAAAACTGCCTGGTAGGTGATGGGAAACCAGTTAACACCCATCACCTCACAACGAAATACCAATTAACACCGTCCGGCCATCCCCGGTATCCCCGAACATAAGGCAGATCAGAAGAAAACTCATACATATCTTTTTGAACAAAGGGATTCCAAGATCTGGCGGGAGATAGGACGGGTCAGAAATAGTATAACTGGCCACTACTTTTGGGTGAAATAGTTAAGTCAAGTGAAGTCAAGAAGCGCAGAGAAAAGTCGGAAGTTAAGTCAACTGAAGTCAAGAAGAGAGTCAGAAGGAAGTCAAACGAATGCAGGAGGAAGAAACGACAGGCAAGAAGAACGGATGCAAGAGAGAGGAACAGGCACGCAACTCGAGAAGAAATACTGCAAAACGAACAGCCAGTAACCCCAGTAATAACCCCATGGTGAGCATGTACTCCAAATCCTACATATCCTGGACATAGTTTAGTGTAGAGGGGAGGGTGGTTGTGAATAAACGTTGGGTGTGTATTAAAGTATGTGTTGGTCAATGTTGCGATGCGTCGTACGTTCCCCATCTTACAGTCGTGTAAATGTCTTGTAGAACTGTGTGTTTAAGAATTCATAAGTAAAAGGGTATTCGTGTATATGTTTTGTGGAACTGTGTGTTTTTAGAATTCAGAGAAAAAGGCATTCGGGTATATGTCCTGTGGAACTGTGTGTGTTTAATGATTCATAGGTATAAGTATTCGTGTGATTCGGTACGTGTTTAATAAGTATGTCATATAGCAATGTATAAATATTCGTGGACAATAGTCCCAAGCGCTGAATAAAAGCCTTTTCATTTAAACCCTGGTTTTCAAATCTGGTCTGGTTGAATTTTTCTGCACTATAAGAGCTCCTGCATCTAAGTCCAGTGTCTAGAACCGTAAGGGGTGAGTGGGTCGAACCACTCACGGGGAACCAGTGTGCACGGCCTGGTCAAGGGATCAGAGCAAGGCACGGGGACCTTAGGTCGGGCGAAAGCTCGGCGCAGAAACCCCTTACACATGTATGAGCTGATAGGTAACAAGTAACATTTGTGTTCAAAAGTACAAAATGATGATCACCTCCTTGAAGAAGGGTCTCGACCCGAAACGTCACCCATTCCTTCTCTCCCGAGATGCTGCCTGACCTGCTGAGTTACTCCAGCATTTTGTGAATAAATCGATTTGTACCAGCATCTGCAGTTATTTTCTTATATCACCTCCAGCAACAGCCTTGACTTGTAATGACATTTTCACCACAGATTTATAAGGTCACAGAGTCATACAGGATGCAAACAGGCCTTGCTGCCCAACCTGTCCATGCAAACCAATATGCCCCATCTAAGCTTGTTCCATTTGCTTGTACAGTATTTGTACTATTATTGTAGGTCTATCTGTCTATCTGTCTACACTTATTTAGTTGTTTATTACGGTGTTTACAGAGTACAACGTCTACATATTTATTCTGCTGCAAGTAAGAATTTCATTGTTCTATTTTGAGATATATGCCAATAAAACTCTCTTGACTCTTGACTTACTATATCTACCAAACCACTAGCACAGTATGGCTGCAGTATATACACAGGCTAGGCTCCTCTATGCCATGCTTCCCTTGCCAAGGTAGCAGGCACATAGCAACACACCACCTGCAGGTTCCCCTCTGGGACACATACTATCCTGAACAGGAACTTCCCAGTCACTGTGTCCAGATCCAGTGATTCCCTACCCATAGACATTGTGAGAATGCCTTCACCAGAAGGATGGCCACAGCGCAAGGTGGCTCTCCACCACCTTCTCAATCGCATTAAGTAATAGACAGAAAAAAAATGCTCGACTTGCCAGTTATGTCCACATCTCGACAAGTGAATGATAAAAAGATATTGTAAACGAGAGGTGAAAAGGGTGCTAGTTTACTCTGAAGAGAGAAATGCACTTTAAATGATTCCGTTGTAAATTGTGAAAGACAATCAAGCACCAGGCTTAATATAATTGGTGATCCTCCCTTGATTTTTTTGAACTAGGAGCATTGTCTTAATTTATTAAGCAGCACTCACAATCACCTTGGAGATCACAATTTGTTTTCTTGGTTGATTGCATTTCAATTAAATGCAACTCTTTTGTCTTTTTGCAGCCTGTCCATCTGAATGCGTTAACACATTCCCCAAAGAGGCTTATGAAAATTTATTTGTTTTGAGCAGTATAAAATATTATCATGGGTATTAGGTTCTATCAACAACTAATCCACCATGTCTACAACATTAGAGAATCTAAATCAATCAGAAAACGTGCCATTCATGAAATATCTGAATATGTGTTTTATTCTGAAGAGTGAATGAAAATATAGGGATAGGTGCTGCCGTTATATGTCAATGGTTCTAATCGGAATTGTTGGCATTTTCCCATGCAAATGGAAGTCTGGACATCATACGGACATAAGGTCATAGGTGATAGGAGCAGAATTAGGCCATTCAGCCCATCAAGTCTACATCGCCATTCAATCATGGCTGATCTATCTCTCGCTCCTAACCCCATTTTCTTGCCTTCTCCCCATGACCCCTGACACCCGTATTAATCAAGAATCTATCTATCTCTCCTTTAAAAATATCCATTGACTCCTCCACAGCCTTCAACGGCAAAGAATTCCACACATTCGCCACCACCAGTACACAAATGTACTGTGAAATGTGGGATTTGGGAATTTACTAACAGATTTGAAAGGTTGAATCAGTCAGCTCGTTCCCCTGTTGACATTCTATGTCGGGTGGGTTTGGAATTAGTTCTTGGATCATGGTCCAGTTCAGATTTATCAGAGAATTTGACATGGTGTAAGAAAATAACTGCAGATGCTGGTACAAATTGAACGTATCACAAAATGCTGGAGTAACTCAGCGGGTCAGGCAGCATCTATGGAGAGAAGGAATGGGTGACGTTTCGGGTTGAGACACTTCTTCAGACTGATGTCAGACTGATGTCAAAGAATTTGACATTGCTTTCAATAGAGAATGTGGGGCAAATATTTAGTAGACAAAGTTACATTATTAAATTATTTTTAATGATTTGCGTGTTTTACATGCTTTTAGATATTTTTTTCGATTTTTTTAATGTTCCACTTCAATTGTCATAATTTAAAAATAAATATCAGACTCATAAAGCTATTAAAATCAATGGCAATTTTTATACAGCTGGCTATAAAAGGTTGTCATGTCTTCATTGAGTAAAGAAGGAGGCTATTTGGCTCATTGAGTCTAATGGCTTTCAATCCCATTGTCTCAGTTATTTCCTTGTAACCCATTCTCTCTCATATTCCAATCAAGATAAGATGCTCCTGGCACGCATAACACTCTGGGAAATTTATAATAGTCAATTAACCTTCAAACTAGCATCTTTTTTAGATGTGGCAAGAAACTAGGGATACCTATGTTTTTTGCTGGGATATTTTGCCTTGCTTTATGTGATACTGGCTTTGTGCTGTTCGGAATAAAGTTAAATATATCCAGCAGTTCAAACATGTGCATCCATGCGGCACCTTACACTATCTCTAAGAGCAGAAATATACCTCATATGAGAAACAGAGACAAAGTTGATGCTTTTGCAACCATAGAATTTTCAATATTCTGTCAGATATTTATAATTTCTCAAAAGATGTCAATCCTTTTGGGACTGCAACGTTAAAGTGCCGACAGCGTGCACTAACCAACTCAGAGTCTCACACCCATTAGACTGGTACATTAGACAGTTTGGCTTTCACCTGTTGACTCACACATCACAAGCTAACAAGTGCAGATGGTCACAACAGAGGGAGCAGTGGAAATCTGCATCAGAAGCTGCAGGACACACCATGTCCTGATTAGCTCGATGTAGGCGATATATCTCATGGACATGTCTGGAGAAGCAGCAATAAAAACATGCAAATTGCTGGTAGACATTCAAGCTGCCTCTGCAGATGAATTGCACAGTTCAGTTCCAGCATGAATGGTGTAACATTGCCAAGCTTTGCCAGCATCTGCATGGCGCAACCAAACTTGGCAATCAAAGAATGACTGCTCCACTTGTTCAATTGCATACAGATTATATGTAATGCCTTAAATATGACATAAATTGGTCTTGATTATCCTTTCCCCAAGTGAACTGCAGCAGAGAGTTCTGGGGCCCAAAGACAACAGGAAAGACTAATTGGATCTCATTTTGGATGTGAATAAAATGAATAATTGAATTGAAACTGAACTCAATGAGCTCTCATTAGTTGTCTTCAGTCAATAACCCATGTGCTGTCTTGTATCTCCGTTGTAAGTGTGCCCTTGCATTGATTCTAAGTTGGAAATGTCTCTGGGCATAATTCCAGGGACTTTTTTAAATCAAAATCATTGAGAGATCACCTTGAACAGAAGGAATTCAAGAAATTTGTTCATTGTCGCTGATGGGAAATAAATGCTGGCCTAGTTGGTGATGAAAAATATAAAAATCACTCATCGTAATGATTCTAAAGTCTTCAATTAATGTATGAGGGCAAACATTTCTTCAAAGGAAAACAACTCTGTTTTAGTTTCATACTTAATTAGGTACATTCCATGTTGCTGTACTTTGCAATCTCTCCTAGCTAGACCGTCAACAATCATAGTGTAAAAAAAGTGGAAATTGTGCTTCAAGTGGGGTTGCTTCAAACCCTTATATCCAAACCTAATGGTTTTGCTGGAAATGTATTTGTGATATGCTGTTTTGTTTATCAGAGCTACAAGAATGAAAACAAACTTTACCAGAAGGGAAATTTGATCACAGCCTTTGCCAGCTTATTTTGTATTTCTGTGGCAAATGAATTGAACATTGTTTGTGCCGAACATAATTTCCATCTCATATAATGTAGTTCCTTTGAGAACAATGTAGAGAAAATGAGACCATGTACTTTTTGGGACTGATAATTATTAGTCACTCTCAGAACAATCATAGTTTTATCATCCTTTTTTTCTGAAACCACTCTAAAGAAAATCTCATTGTTCAACTATCATTTGTGTCCATTTACCCCCCAACAATCCACCTGCTAGTCCTGATTGTCTTTCACCATGATATCCCTGTCAACAACTAGTCTGATTTCCACCATCTATTCTCCCATTGTTGCCTGACTCCCTTTTAGTACACAGTCCCAATTCCCAAATCTTCCTTGGCCTTCATCTCCCAACTCCTTGATTTCCCTGGCTCTCAACCCTTTAATCCTGATTCCTGGTTACCCCTTGCCCCTGTTCCTCAGTCCCTGATTACTCCAACTGATTTCTCGTTGATCTTACTCCCTTACCTTCTGACTCCCTGATTACTCCTGGTCTCTATTGCCTGATTTTGGACCTATCGATGCCTACGCTCTCCTCCCACAGTCTCCAATTCTTCAAAGGCTGAATTATTCCTCCTCCAGATCTCGACTGACCATCCAGCCACATGCCTTCTCTCCACCCTGACATCTTGGATGAAGCTATGATTCTGGATTACTTAATTATATTTTCTCATTCTCTATAGAGTCCAAAAGAAAAATCGCATAACTTTGATTCCATAGTACATGAACATTTAGGCCTTAGATCCTACATAGAAACATAGAAAATAGGTGCAGGAGGAGGCCATTTGGCCCTTTGAGCCAGCACCACCATTCATTGTAATCATGGCTGATCATCTACGATCAGTAACCTGTACCTGCCTTCTCCCCATATCGACAATTAAGTGGTTGGCAGCCAAGGAGCACACTCTTTAAGATACTGTACAAGATTTGGTCTGTTAATTGTATACACTATTGATTTAGCAACTTTTCCAAGAATTCTTTTTCCTTTCTCTCAAGCTGCCTGACATCACTTGTGAGTCTTAGTTAATAACTATTGTCAATTCCCATTCATGTTCCCTTATGATTATGGTAATTCACATTTCTTCATGATGTAAGGATGCTTTGAGTTGTTTTTTTCTATACGGTTATAGTACAACATCACTTTGTTTCAAATCTATTATTTTCATCACATTAATTTAGCACACGGAAAATAAACAATCAATCAATTAATTTCACCCTTTCCACAAAGCTAGACAACTACTGGAGCATTGTTCTACTGATGTTCTGCTCGAGATTGGTAATAAAGATAAGAAGCAAAAAGGAAGTCAGCATTGCGGCACGGTAGCGCAGCGGTAGAGTTGCTGCTTTACAGCGAATGCAGCGCCGGAGACTCAGGTTCGATCCTGACTACGGGTGCTGCACTGTAAGGAGTTTGTACGTTCTCCCCGTGACCTGCGTGGGTTTTCTCCGAGATCTTCGGTTTCCTCCCACACTCCAAAGACGTACAGGTATGTAGGTTAATTGGCTGGGTAAATGTAAAAATTGTCCCTAGTGGGTGTAGGATAGTGTTAATGTGCGGGGATCGCTGGGCGGCACGGATTTGGAGGGCCGAAAAGGCCTGTTTCCGGCTGTATATATATGATATATGATATGATATATGAATGCTGGTGAATTCCAGTCATTACCGGGACAATCTGAAGCCTTCTCTTTCATAAACACTCTTTATAAAACCACGGTAAAATTCTGCTTTATTATGTTCTTTCATGTGTAATACTAAGCATCCATTTATTTTCATCAATTATGGCTTCAGAAATATGGAAAAAAATCCATTTGGTATTGCACACTGTTCTCCTCCACCTCTGCAAAACTTTTAGTTAATCAATTTGATCCCTTATCATGGCACTCATTTTAGTAGAATATCTCCCTCTAATTAGTTTTCTCAAAATTATTATTTGTCTAGAACACTCTGTTACAGTTAGAATAGGGCTGAAAGGCGTACAATTTTGTTACCAGTATAAATATTACTAATTATAAAATATGAAAAGTCCTTATATTAAAAACATCACTGATTACAGTTAATCTTAAATTGAATCACCAACAGTAGAGCAGAGTCTTTAAATTGTGACCTTAAATACACTCTTCATTAGTATTGATTTAAAATGCCCGAATATATGGCTGCAATTAGACAACCAAAAGTATCGCACTTCCCCTTTGACAAATGAATTATTTAACCAAATAAATCCATAGAATGTGTCAAGATGTGCACAACAATGTTGAAGATTTCTGATAAAGTTCAGGAGATAATAATAGAGTTATCTTGGCTGTTCACTTTTGAGAGGGATTGAAATGAATTCATTTTCTTGGCTCTGCTCCTTGACCGCACAATGATCCTAAGATTTGTTGATATATTTTAAATTTTCATAGAGCCATCGAGTGATACAGTGTGGAAACAGGCCCTTCGGCCCAACTTGCCCACACCGGCCAACATGTTCCGGCTACACTAGTCCCACCTGCCCGCGTTTGGTCCATACCTGTCGTATCCATGTACCTGTCTAACTGTCTCTTAAATGTTGGGATAGTCCCTGCCTCAACCACCTCCTCTGGCACCTTGTTCCATACTCCCACCACCCTTTGGTCAGCAGGGACTCGATGGGCCAAAGGGGCTGTTTATATGGTGTGTCTCTAACTAAACCAAGCTAAACAAGGAGATTAAATAACGACTTTCAATGTGTAATTATGATGTTTTCATAAATAATATGAAACAGTCTTTTCGTGATGCAGATTATGATCACTGGTTTATTCATTGGGGGTTAGTGGTAAATGAGATGCATCAAAAACCATCAATCAATTTAACCAAAATTTAAAACCGGAACTAAAATTAAAATTAAAACTAAAATTTACAAGATAATGTAACATCTAGGTCTATGTTTCAACATGTGACCTCCTTGCAACTTTCCAGTAGACAATTGACAATAGGTGCCATTTGGGAGTAGGCCATTCGGCCCTTTGAGCCAGCACCGCCAGTACTTGCCAACTAGATTTACCATGAATTTCTTCTCTTGCTGAATTCTAAACTGAACTTTTTTTTGAATAGGAGACATACATTAAATTACAAGGTTACAAGGTTTAAAGTTGTAGACTTTAACTTGGTTTTCCTGGCTTTAATGGGAAGGAATGGTATCATTATAGTTTCTATCACATTGCAACAAGCACCATTTTGTAATGGATCTGTTGTGTGATTGCCCGGTTCATTCCATGGGTTTGTTTTTCAGATGCAAATAGATGTCAAATGATTCTTCACCTGGTGGGTAGTATTAAACGAGGTATATTTTATCTCTGTATCGGTGACCCGAACTCATCCAATTCACTAACTTCTACCTTGCCCTCATATTCACAGGGACTATTTTGGACACTTCTCTCCCCTTTTTTGATCTCCCTATCTTCGTCTCAGGAGATTAACTATCCACTGATATCTACTACAAATCCCTGACCTAGACTACACCACCTATCTCATTTAAGGACGCTATCCCTTTCTCTCAGTTTCCCCATATGTCTCACCCTTTCTCTCAGTTTCCCCATATCTTCCACCTTTTTTCTCAGTTTCCCCATATCTTCTGTAATGTCCTCTGTAAGACCCTGTTGTGGCTAGCACAATGAATATACGCCCGACATCTTGTAAGAAGATTTTATTACTGATCCTTCACCAGGAAACTTCTAGAAGGTCACCTGACCTCAGTCACAAGGCACAAGCCCATTGGCTCTAGAAGGTCATCTGACCTCAGTCACAAGGTACAAGCCTTGGCCAGCTTCTGCTCTTGGCCTCAAGGGGGCACTGGCATTTACATCACATATACATCACATCTCCCCCTTTACTTTAATTACATCACATCTTCCACCCTTTTTCTCAGTTTCCCCATATCTGGCACCTTTTCTCTCAGTTCCCCACATCTGCCACCTTTTCTCCAGATGAAGCTTTTCTCTTCTGGACCTCTGAGATATCCTATTTTTTTAGGAAACATGGTTTCCTACCCTCAGGTGTAGCTGGCGAAGAATTCAGCTGTGTCTCCTCTATTTCCCATGCTTCTACTCTCATTTTTTTGTTGCTGCAGATTCCAGTACCTACATACTGCCACTGGTATATCTTTATGTCAGCCTCAAAGAACTATAAGTTGATGCCACGAGACACAGAGTTACCATTACTATTCCTACGTATAGTACGTTTGTGATTTCTCTCTGCGCCTGCATTTAATCATGAGCTGTCCCAATACTGACCAGTCTTTATCCCTATAGCTATCCGGGCCCGCCTCATGCTTGGCCAAAAATCACAGCAAACTTTCTGTCAAAAGGTATTTTATCAATTCAGTGATTTAGAACAAATTGGGAACATATGGCTTCAGGAGAATTAAAGCCTGGAACAAAATCTCTTCCCAGTCTGATATACAGCTTTCAAAATATATTTCCCTTCCTAATATTTTGGCATGATAGTATATATATATATATAAATAGAATAAGGTTAGTCGGAAACAATTAAAGTCCAGTCTGTTTATTACACATTTGGGGGGCATTAAGGTTATTACATAATAGTCAAAAAATTAAATAACCAACTGGAAGGATTGCATTGGAATAACAACCAAATTATAACTTTGATAATTTTGCAAAGCTATGAAAACACACATGACTGATCTCTACGATTTACAAATTCAACATATGAAAGCACATTATTAAAACCACAGATCATGAATATCTGGCCTGAGGCCTGGGTCTTACTGTTGTTCATTCATTGGGAGTTAGGAAAAATAATGCTATGCCTTGAAGCAATTTTATGCATGAAAGCTCTCCAGCAATGTACTCAATTCAAAAGTATTTGAATTTTTATCTTGCATGGCAACAGTTAGCTCTTTCATTGATTACAAATCAATAGGAATTATTCAATTGAATTAAAATTTTTGGACCTTTCATTCTAGGAAGTATTTTTCTCTCCACATTATTTCGTATATGTGCATTGAGATTGTCATGTCAAATTGCTCTTCACCCTGATGTTTTGGCACTTTAGTTATTTGGAACTTTTACCTCTAATCAACATAGTTCATACATAGCTTTCCATTTGGGAGTTCAGTGGGTAAACAAGTCTCACTATTGTTTAAAATCTAATGACCACATAGGCGTTTGATTGTCACTTGTGTATGCAACAAACTTAATTTTAAATAAATTGACTACAGTTCAAGTAATTTATGCATTTAATAATATCAATACACCAACTCAGGGATCTAAAATGTTTAATTTGTCTTTTAATTACAGTGACTAGTGTACTCATTTACATTCACTACCCTATGTTTGAACATAATCTTCTGAAGAATCATCTGAGTATACATTATTATTTATCTGAATCCACTTGCACTCAGCTTCGATGGTAAAATCACTGTAAAAATAACAAATTAGCTGTTATCTCCCTTCCGTTTTGGAACCTTCTGTTTTGGATTTACTGCCAGTTTTACAAAAAAGTTAAATGTTAAGTTGTTTAAGTGAGCGCAGAAGGAATAAAATGCATAGAAAGAATGATATCTGTGAGCAGATCCCAAAACAGCTATTAATGTCTAATAGTGTAATACCTCATTTAGCTCAGGCTGCTATAACATTGTGCTTTATTGTGCGTTATATAGTGTTTCAAATGTTCTTAATATAGATTTTATTGTGGCACTGTGATAGCCATTAGTTTTTTTAATTTAAAAGGGAGTCGAAAATCAAAGCTAGTTAAGTTCTAAAACTGAATTAACTGATAAGGCCTGCAGTCCTTTATGGTGTTTTCTGGCATTCAAATATTCAAGGGGATCAATTGTGGATCTTCTGTAATAATACATATTGCCATTTGGTTACAGTTCATTTTTAGAATGAAGCCAAAAGCTAAACTGAATGTCAATGTCTGGAAACACCTGCCCTCCCAGAGTAAATAGGAAATTTCATGTGAGCAAGATTAGTTTGATTAGTTTAGTTTAGGGATAAAGGTGGAAACAGGCCCTTCGGTCCACTGAGTCCATGCTGACCAGCGATCCTCGAACACTAACACTATTGCTGTAGTCAGGATTGAACCTGGGTCTCTGGCGTTGTAAGGCAGCAACTCTACTGCTGAGCACTTTTTTTTCTTGAAAAGCCTTGGTTAATTTATGCCAATTTTTTGGTAAAATTTCAGACACAAATAATATTGTTGTTCTTAATGTTCGAAAAGCATTACCAGTTACCTAAGTGAATACATAAGCTAAATTTATATTAGGAGCATTTCTCTGATTAGATATTCTTTAGCCATGGCAATTTTTTACCCTCTTCGGGTTCAGATACTTGAACCAATATAAAAAGGTATTTTCTGTTTTTGTTCTAAATATCCAGCATCTGCGGGTTTTTTTTTGTTTCTCAGAGAAGTATATTTGGTAATTTTGATAATCACGATGAACTGAAGAAAATTCTAATCATCCTCCGTGCATTCACATCAACTAAGGCTTATTTCCTTCTAATTCTTCTGGATTGTCTTAATTTACAAATAAAATTCCCCAAGTTTTGTTTGACATAATTCCTATTTCATGACAGCAGTTCAAAGTTGCACAATTCCCAGTTTCAACCCACAATAAAAGGACATTCTGAAACTTTCAACTTAGGGAAGAGTGGGTAGATAGTTAATGAATGGGGAGGGATTGATACAAATAGGCTGGATGGTGGCATATCCAGACAGCCAAAATGAAAGACAACATCTATCATTCAACTGCTCAAGAATTGCTCTTGTCTGATTTGTCTGAACTGCTCTGGTGGTTTGAAAACCTCAAAAATATTGTAACAAATAAGCAAACAATGAAATGAAAGATAAATTTGTTGAATGTCTTCAAACTGCCCCTCTAAAATTTCTGACTGTCTGAGGCTATCTAATAGTTTTATAGTCCTCAGTTACAAAAGCCAATTGCTTTTGCAGTTCTTCATACTGTATAAAAGACCAATTTTTCAGCATTGGTCTGTACAGGTAGGTATGCCATAACACAATAGTTGTATTCCTAAGAAACCTTATGTTTTTAGAAAATTGCATTATATAAACATTTATGTCAATAGAGAAAAGGGGTTAGAGGCTGCAGAGTTTCAGACCCACAATAACGTTATTTTTCCAGCAGTAGTTTCAAAAATACAAGGTCTTTATAACGGCTATGTTTATTTTAAAGCTAAAAATATTGAAGGCTGGATGTTATGTTGTCAATAGAAGTGATGGCTCATCAATTTTAATGGCTAGCTGTAGTGAAACTTGCAAATGTGTTCCTAAGAGACCGTGGTGTTTGATTACTGTGGGGAGATTACATGGAAGCTGTATTTCTTCATCTACACTGTTTATTTTGCCAAGACAGCTTTTTTTCTCCTCATCAATTTCCAAAGTAACATTTAAGTGGTTCTCTAGTTCCCTATTGAAATTGTGCTAAAACCAATTCACTCCTCATAATACAAATGTTTTTCAATTCATCTGTTGAATTATATGCAATTAGTATTAAGGAAACATGCGCTGTAGAAGAATTACCTTCATTGGATAAGTAGTGGTTAGAGCAATGACGCTGCTTTCCCTTTACCAATATGTGCAGTTAAAAACATTCTCAAATTTGGCCTTGGGATTCATTTGGTTGTGGAACATAAAAGATACATACCTCACAAAATGGAAACCCAACAGGAGAGAAGATATAGGAAACAACAACACTCGTGGAGCTAGATAGAGCTCTTAAGGATAGCGGAGTCAGGGGGTATGGGGAGAAGGCAGGAACGGGGTACTGATTGAGAATGATCAGCCATGATCACATTGAATGGCGGTGCTGGCTCGAAGGGCTGAATGGCCTCCTCCTGCACCTATTGTCTATTGTCTATTGTCATTGTGCGGCCTACAATTGGTCATAGTTTTCTGTGGGGCCTGAAAGACCTTTCCTGTAATGACAAAAATGTGTTTTACCGCAAAAAGCTTCTGTAAATTGCTTTACTAGTCAATGTGACAGCTAGCAAATACCCAGCTTACAGCAAATAATGCACAGGATGAAATATGTTTGCAATATGTTTAAAAGCAGCAGCATTTCCACCAGGGTGAGGTGTTGTAAACTATATGAGTGAAGTGGGTGCAGTTTATTACTGTAATTTCAATTCTGAGATGCATTACAAGCCTGATCATGCTCCATATTGTTATCCTTTCTGGTACGTACATCCGTCATGTTACTGATAGTTTTCTACTCTCGCCCTGTGCTTCAGATTGATATTCCCTGCTAGTTCTCTACACCGAGGTTCAGCTGACACTAAGCTTTAATCTTGTGGAGCAATCAACTCCTCTATAATGGCTGCAGCTGAATTGGATGCCACAGGAAATGACGTGAGTAAGTTTCAGTTCATTACCCGGGAAGCTGAAATAAGATGGATTAATTGGTGCACCTCTTCATCTTTCTCGCAATGATAAGAAGAGCAGGAATGCCTTAACATTTGGAACAGGTATATTACTTCAAGATAAAATCATACACCACTCAAAGAATACCATCAAAATGCACCTTTGTGCAGCTATACGATGATACATTCTGACAAAGGACAGATAAAAACTTTTTTTTTTTGCTTTTTTTCCCCTCACAGAATTCACAAATATAAGAAATATAGACTGCTTTTGGATTACTTTGTGTGAACCATTTTGGTCATTTATTTCCGATCTGAATTTCTAGGAAGCAGTTTTCTTATCAATTCTGACATCATGATGATTAAGAAAAATTAATATGTCACGCGTATGTCCAAGACTCACTTTTTCTCCTTCATTAACTGCAATGAACACTTTCAAAACAGAATTGCTTTGAGCAATTTCATATTTGTTGACGTTGAAAAATGACATGCATATTGAATGTGAAATCCTTAATTGATTTGACTTTGAAAGGTATGCGCAGTCTACAAATCTAGATTAAAGAGAAGGATCGCAGTGATTGTTCTTATTAGGCAACAATGTGATATCCCGATAGGTCATTTATCAATGTTCAATGGGCCAACCAATGTTTTGTTTGAGGGCAAGCCGCTGCTATGTGTAGTGGTGCATAAAGCTTGAAACCTTCTCTGCACACTCAATAATGGTATTTAATAGCTTTTAGATAGGGGTTACATTGTCAGAAGTGAGGCTAAATGCAAATTGGAGAAGCAGCATCTCATATTTCACGGGCAGCTTATAGCCCAGTGGTATGAATATTGATTTCTCTAACTTCAAGTAACCCCGGCCATCCTTCCCCCACCCAAGTTGCACCAGCTTCTCGTTTTCACCCAACAAACAGCTAACAATTACCTATTTCCTTTATCATTGCTACTTTATTGCACATCTTTCATTCGTTGTTCTTTATCTCTCTACATCATCATCTATATCTCTCGTTTTCCTGACTGGTCTGCAGAAGGGTCTCAACCCAAAACGTCACCCATTCTTTCTCTCCAGAGATGCTGCCTGTCCCGCTGAGTTACCCCAGCTTTTTGTGTCTACCTTCGGTTTAAACCAGCATCTGCAGTTCCTTCCTACACAAGAAGATCAAGTAAATATGAATCTGTACTGTGGGGTGGTAGTCAGAGAAGAAGTCAGTAGGAGAGGAGGCATCCAAGCCTCAGTAGGGAATTATCAGAAGCCCCAAATATAAAAGTGGTTCCGAGACAAGATTCTGAAGAGGGGTGTGAGGTTTGGTGATTGGTAGTGAGATCAAGTCAGTTTATCACAGGAGAAGTCAGTCAGTGGTTAGAGGGAACGTGATCAGTAGCTGAAGAGTGATGGGGATTTGTTTTGGCAGTTCTTTCAGCAGGGAATGTGTTTGTTGGTTGGTATTTGGGATTGCGAGTGTTACTTAATTTTCAGTGGTGGGGAACTTCACAGATTAGTGAGGGATGTGGTAGATGGTGATTGAGTGATTTGCAGATCCATAGTTGCGGTGGGGGTCGACAGTTCAGCAGTTGGAAGTGGAAGTGATCAAGTTGCTGGGAGCATATGAGGGTCGGAAAACAGTGTTGGGGAGAATGAAGGAAGTACATTAATTTAAAGAGATATAATTGAGATGAATAGTCCTGGCTTAAACTCAGACAGCTCTGTTTTAAATAATAACTTTAGTAACTTTAACTTTAGAGATACAACGTGGAAACAGGCCCTTCGGCCCACTAAGTCCATGCCGACCAGTGATCGCTCCTATACTAACACTATCCTACACACAAAGGACAATTTTTACAACTTTACCAAAGCTACAAAACTTTGGAATGTGGGAGGAAACCAGAGAAAACCCACACAGTCACAGGGATAAAGTACAAACTCCAAACAGACAGCATCCATAGCCATGATCGAACTTGGGTCTTTGGCACTGTAAGGCAGCAACTCTACCCCTGTGCCACTGTGAAGCAGTAGTTTTGAAGCAGTTTTCACAAACAGCGCCAGGAGTTACCTATACATCCGAGTGCCGGATGATGAATTAAGACTCACTGTGTGACCTCTGTCTACTCAACCACCACTGGCAAGATGGTTCCGGCCCTAATCTGAGGCTGATCAGGGAAAATGGCAGATCTTAATGAAGGTGTTTATTCACAAAATGCTGCAGTAACTCAGCAGGTCAGGCAGCATCTCAGGAGAGAAGGAATGGGCGACGTTTCGGGTCGAGACCCTTCTTCAGACTGGCGGCATCAGTCTGAAGAAGGGTCTCGACCTGAAACTTCACCCATTCCTCTCTCCTGAGATTCTGCCTGACCTGCTGAGTTACTCCAGCATTTTGTGAATAAATACCTTCGATTTGTACCAGCATCTGCAGTTATTTTCTTAGACTTAATGAAGGTATTGCACACATTGAAGTTCAGATAGGAGAATTGTTCTCTAAATGATCTGGGCAGATGGAGCAACCAGCAGAGAGCCAACCTTTCCCCTTTTACAATGGTTTTTCATAAGGTGACAGGATAGGAGCAGAATTAGGCGATTTGGTCCATCAAGTCTACTCTGCCATTCAATCATGGCTGTTCGGTCTCTCCCTCCTAACCCCATTCTCCTGCCTTCTCCCCATAACCTCTGACACCAGTAGTAATCAAAAATCTATCTGCCTTAAAGATATCCACTGACTTGGCCTCCGCAGCCTTCCAGGTGTATTCTCTATTTGCACACTCGTTCAGTCATGGGAATAGCTGGCTTGTGGACAATTATTGGAATTGCACGAAAGCCGTTCTGCAGCAACTATAGTATCTCTTACAGACTTTAGAAATTATAGAAAACACCAAACCCTTGCACAGTTGTAGCAATATCCATTAGACATCAGTTACAGACCTGTAGTTAGTTAATGATGCCTTTAACAGTGTTTGTAAGGTAACCTTCCCATGGCTGCCTGTGAGATCAGCTGTGCACGATAAGAGAAACTATTATCTCATGGATTGGCATCAAACCAGCATTGCACTTAAATGACATTCTGATTTATATTCTCTCTAAGCTCCCAGCAAGGTGAACTATACATATTTCATTACACTTGCAATGACATCCTCAGTAATATGGCAAACCATTGTACTTGAAACATAATTGCAACATATGCTTCAGATAAAATTTGAGAAAAATTAGCAACTATTCCAGGCCTGAGCTATGTCTCATACTGAATGCTACTGCATTGGTGATAAAATAAAAACTGAAAATGCAAGTAATAGAATTTGATTAAATATCTCAGACCCAAAACACTAACTGTGCTTCTTTTTCCACAGATGCTGTCTGACCTGTTGAATGTTCATAATGTTTTCTGTTTTATTTCAAATTCCAAGTATCTGTAGTTTAGTTGATATTAATTTAGAATTGGATTCATTGCCTGTTACACACGGTTCCAGGTATTTAATTCAATTTCAGTCAATGGCATTAAATATACAGGGCTAATGAGCAACTGATGAAACCACTTGATTTGTGCTCAGAACGTCCAAGGGAAATGGAGGTAACAATGAGTAAAAACAAATAAATGGTCATAGTGAGGTGGAAATGACTGTGATATATGGTAAGATATTTCAGTATGTAAAATGGAGCACTAAAACATCAGCTTCAGTACAAATTATTCACCTGCAGTTAATGAAAACAACATGGAACTGTTACTCATGTTCTCAGTGCATCTGATTCCAAATCATTTACTGAACAGTTTGCGTCCTATTCCTTCTGCCTCACTGAAAGGGAAAGCCTTTTAACAATCACTGTCAGGATGCTGGCACCGCTCACCTGCTCATGCGATGCCATCGTTTTCATCGACGTGTCATCCACACACTAACCTGGTACTTAGTCAGTGTCATTCTTCTGCAAAAGCTATGTGATTAGAATATCTTCCCAACATAAAACCAGTCTATTTCAGGCATTATCTCTCTTCTCCACAGCTTGGTACCTTAATTTTATCTTCTAATTTTAAAGAATTCTAATTTGAACCATTGAGGGAATAATTCAGCCACAATGTTATTGAGCGCTGGAGTTAATATGCAGAGAAAATTGCCTACTCCTGTTTATATGGGACTAAATGGACACTCCCCCCCCTACATCAAAAATCTTCTAACCCCCCTCTCTAACTCCAGGTCCCTCAGATCGGCCGACTTGGGGCTATTCACTATCCCACGGTCTAGGCTTAAACTCAGGGGTGACCGCGCTTTTGCGGTTGCAGCTCCTAGACTGTGGAACAGCATCCCTCTCCCGATCAGAACTGCCCCCTCCATCGACTCCTTTAAGTCCAGGCTCAAAACATATTTCTACTCCCTAGCGTTTGAGGCTCATTGAGGAGGCGCTGTGAACTGTTTGCGTGCTACTGTATGTTTTCATTTTTTTTTCTATTGGAACCTAATTCAAATGTACAGCACTTTGGTCAACGTGGGTTGTTTTTAAATGTGCTATACAAATAAAATTGACTTGACTTGACTTGACTATATTTCTTATCTTTTTATGAGATGGTCAAATACTTTAATACATTTTGTTGTTACCCATATTACAATTTGACACAAATTGTCTAAAATTTGACACAAAACCCATGTTTTAGAAAGTGGGCTTAATGATAATGCAACAAGTAAAGAAACATAGGTCTCTAGAAGGGCTGTGAATGGTTATTACAGCACCCACTGTTATACAATATGGTAAGGATCTGAAATTAATGCATTTAATGTTGACTCTGGAAAGCTTTATAGAACCTAATATTCTTCAAGATATCATTGAGCTTCATTTCAGCAATCTGCCCATCTTAGTTGACTTGCCCCATCTTTATACAGTATGTGTAAAATTATATTTTTTGTAATTTGGATCTTTCCATTTGTTATTTCCACACTCATCCACCCCGACATTTTCTTTCCCCTGACTTTGCCTAAGTTTTCATCATCTTTTTAATAGAACCATGCAGCACCGAAACAAACCATTCAGCCCAATTCATCCATGCCGTATTCGTTCACATAAGTGGACATCCCAAATTGTCTCTGGCGTAGCAACTAGAGGTGGGCACTGAGTGCTGACAATTTTGTTATCAACTGTTAGTGATGCTAGATGTTCCATTTGCAATGATATCTGTTCTGGTGAATAGTCGGAAATACTGAACAAACACAAGGTGCTGGAGTAACTCAATGGGTCAGGTAACATCTGTGGAGGGAACACATTGACATGTCAGAATCATTCTTCAGAATCCTTTGGGAGGGGGGTGGAGAAATAGAAACATAGAAAATAGATGCAGAAGGAGGCCATTTGGCCCTTCGAGCCAGCACCGCCATTCATTGTGATCATGGCTGATCATCTACAATCAGTAACCTGTGCCTGCCTTCTCCCCATATCCCTTGATTCCACTAGCCCCTAGAGCTCCATCTAACTATCTTTTAAATTCATCCAGTCAATTGGCCTCCACTGCCTTCTGTGGCAGAGAATTTCACAAATTCACAACTCTCTGGGTAAAAAAGTTTCTTCTCACCTCAGTTTTAAATGGCCTCCTCTTTATTCTTAGACAGTGTCCCCTGGTTCTGGACTCGCCCAACATTGGGAACATTTTTCCTGCATCTAGCTTGTCTAGTCCTTTTATAATTTTATACGTCTCTATAAGATCCCCTCTCATCCTTCTAAACTCCAGTGAATACAAGCGTAGTCTTTCCAATCTTTCCTGGAAAATCTGGAAAAGAGGTATGGATAGTCAAAGCCTGGCAAGAGAGAGGTTAACACATGTGAGTGGGCTTGAGTGGCAGAGTAACTGACAAAGGCTAGAGATGAAAAGGAGACAAAGGGTGTCAGATAAGGAGAGAAGTGTAATGTCAGACGGAGGGATATAGGTGGAAGGGAACAAAAGTAGGTATTTGGTTGAGGGAGGGAATGTGGGGCAGGATAGTGGGAGAAATGGGTGTGAATATGGGGGTGCACAGGAAAGAGAGATGGGATGGGGGTATTACTTAAAATTGGAGAATTCAATTTTCATAATATTGGGTTCTACCCAGGCGGAATATGGGAGGTGCTGTTCCTCCAGTTTGCGTGTGTTAATTGGTGGGCTTGGAAGTCAGTGCAATTTCAAATCCCTAAAGCAGATCACATGTATTTGGATAGGATTTACAATGTCAACGCAACCTCAGCCCATTTCCAACACAACCAACTCTGGTTTAATGGAAGGACGCTGCATTATAACGCTTTTATAATGAAGCTGCATTTCGCATTACTCATCCTCACAATGTTATATATTTCTGTTGGGTCTCCCCTCTGCCTCCGGCGATCCAGACAAAACCATCTAAGTTCGATCGCCCTACCCTTGAAACAAATACTCCCGACTCCTGGCAACAAGAGCCATAACCTTGGCCATATTCTTGGCCATTCTGCTTCTATATATAACTACATCACCCCAGAAGGTACAAGCAAACAAAAGTGAATTTCGAACTCTTTGAAGGTCAAATAGAAAATGTATTTTGTTCTTTGTGTCAGAAAGAATAGGACTTTTTCCAATGGTTTTGAATGAGAGATTGATTTCTGTTGACTGGAGTTATTTTGAGAACAATAAAGGCTTCATCTTCTGTTGGCATGTTGGCAAGACAGTTCCTATGGAATGCAACCTTGAAGCGATTTGCAAAAAGCGTTCATTACTGCCTTTAAAATACAGGTTAATAAATTTTAAATAATCAAAATAGTCTGTTAAAAGAATGCTTGGACTACATTGTTTTGCATTCACTTTCCATACTTTAAAATAAAATCTCTTTAACAATTTTGTTCTCTGAAAACAAAAGGAAGATCAATGCACTGTCAAGGATTTTAAAGCTGAACAACTCTATTCTTGATCATTCAACACCTATATTTGCTTATACTAGGACATGGATGTAATATGTTGAAAATGTGTTTAAAACTGTAATCGCATTGGATCCATAACAAAATGAACTACTTTAAATTGACCTTTAAAATCAAGTTGTCTTCATTCTCCCATCTATAATTACTACTTAATGAATCAAAACCGGATAATCAAGAAGGTTGCCATTTTGGAGTTTTATGCAAATTTGCAATTAATACATGTAGATAATTACAAAATAGAACTGGTTAAATAACATTATCACAGATTTAGTTGCCTTGCCAATCAACCGATAGTACTGAAGATAGGCACACAATGCTGGAGTAACTCATCTCTGGATAGAAGATGTTTCGGGTCAAAACCCTTCTTCAGACTTCAGTTCCTTCCTACACAACTGATAGAACTGAGTGATGTTGTGATGTACTGTTGGTTTGTTGGTGACTAAAAATGGATTTTCCATACTAAACTGCTAGGCTCTGACTTAATAATTAAAAAAGGTAACATTTTCTTGAACATCACCAGGTTGGATTCAAAGCCAAATAAGGAAAATATGCAATTCATTCAGAATTTCATCATATTCTCAATTGTCTCACTCTAGTTAGCATCCTGCTTATTTAAAAATCCAATCACTTCTCTCCAATGTTGTCATTGTTTTTTTAATGCCAACATAAACTCTAGCACATGCCATTTGCTAAGTCTGTGCTACTGTTGTTAAAGAGCTATCTTTATTACAAAAGGATTGACAGATCCCTAATATCCACTATGTATGTGCCAAAATAGGGAATGTGATGATCATTATTCCACATATATGCCATTATCCCTCTGTGTTTTAGGATTACAGGATATGATAAGCAGTTGGATTTGGATTGAGTGATTAGTAAAGATTTTAACATTTCCAACCTGCTCACTTCTGGTTTGAATACTGGTCTTATCTTGAATCATCTTTCAGAGGATGGGGATGGGGATGGGATTAGGTTGGAGATGGGGATGGGATTGGGTTGACAATGGATAAAAGCTGGAAGATCAGTCAATACAATTTTTAAGGACATCACATGCTTTATTTCCTTGATTTGGAAATTGCAGTACACTGTTAGGGACATGACAAATGAGTGCTGTACATTTCACTTAATAGCTTAGCTATTAATCCATGATCTTGCTCTTAGGTGGGTAGATTCTCTTCTTTTTGTGACAACAAGAGATAAAATAAATAGTTGCTTTCCTCAGAGCTCTTCTGGTCATAATACCAATACTGAGATGTTACTTTACATATTTAGCAATATTTTGGAGGATTATATGCTAAACACTTGCTTTGCCAGATCAGTATTGGTGTCATTAATGCTTTCCTACTTTGGCGTCATGAGCAATAGTATGAATAGCTAGAGCAATACTAGCCAGACCAACATCAGCTGGAGCAGCAGCAGAAGGGGCAACCAGCATCAGTGGGAACAAGAGCCCAGAACAAGATGGGTGGCACGGTGGCATGGCGGTAGCGCGGTAGAGCTACTGCCTTACAGCGCCAGAGACCCGAGTTCAAACCTGACTATGGGTGCTTGTCTGTACGGAGTTTGTACTTTCTCCCCGTGACCTCCGTGGGTTTTTTCTGAGATCTTCAGTTTCCTCCCACATTCCAAAGACATACAGGTTTGTAGGTTAATTGGCTTGTTATAAATGTAAATTGTCTCTAGCGTGTAGGATAGTGTTAGTATGCGGGGATCGCTGGTCGCTCGCTAATAGTGTGTGCGGACTCGGTGGGCCGAAGGGCCTGTTTCCGCGCTGTATCTCTAAACTAAACAAAAAAAGAGCCACTGGAATACATCATGCAACAGGAAGAGAAGCCACTGGATCAATGCCAATAGCAACAGGAGACGTTGGAGCAGCAGGAACACGTTCAGAAGGAGCAGATGCCGGGAACAGTACTGGCTCTTGCTCCTTATGGTTTAGATGCTGGAAAAAAAGATCAGTTGAGAGACAGAGGCTACACAAAGCTGTTTTCATCTCACAGTGTTGAAGAAAAGGAGTCGATTTACAGAAACTCAAATGTTTCAAGAAGCTTGGGACTTCATGTCAGGTGTCAACGGTCTGGTAGAACAAGACTCGCTGTCAAATGATCTCTGGGTTGGTGCTTGATCAAAGTTTGTCAAAGTCACCATCACCCTCAATGTCTGTGCAACTGGACCCTTGCAGAGATAGAACATAGAACGTAGTTCATAGCACATGAACAGCACAGCCCAGAACAGGCTCTTTGGCCCACAATATCTGTGCCAAACATGATGCCAAGGTAAACTAATCTCATCTGGTTCACATAACCCATATCCCTCCCTTCTCTGCATATTAATGTCAATTGAAAATTGCTCAGATGAGTGACTGATGGCATATTTGTCAATGTGAGCAGTTTTTTCAGCTTTGCCCATAATGGTGTACTTAGAATGGGCAGACCTGTGATTTGCGTATCTAAGGGCAAACCAGTAGGTGTAGATATTGCTTACTGCAGATTTATAGCTATTATGGCATCCCTTATTACCCAAAAGTAATCATCAAAACCCTAATCCATCAATCCAGCTAGTTACCAAACAAATAATGTCTTTATGTAGATGTGCAAATGTCCAACATAACAGTCCAAATCTACACTTCAGGTGACTGGAGAAACCTAGAGGTGCTGTTCAATGCACAATTCCCGCAGTATCCAGAATGATTGTGATGGGATACGCTTTGCTCAACAATCTACAGTAAAGATCAGACCTTGAGAATGTGCCGAGTTTCTTCAAATAAGTCCAAAGAAAAAAAGGAGGGGGAACATGATGCTACCAAAGCAACAACAGCCAAATTCATTGTCACCTATGGCCCCTCTCTCAAGGTTCCACCAGTCCATCCATCTGACATCCACATGCGTAAAGCACCCAGTTCTCCCAATCCTTACCTCTCCCCCAACCCTCATCTGCATTCACACCCTTTCCCTTTCACAAAACTCTCTTGCAATCCATTAACTCTTGCCTTCCATTTACCACACGTGCCAAACACCAACCAAAAAAGCCCAGAGAGTAGAGGAAGCAAATAATATTCATGTGGCTCAAAATTATAAAAGAAACTTAAAAATCACTGAATGTGCAACACTCATGCCTTTGCACAACTGAATCTTGTTACACTTTATCTTAATACTAATGTTTGTGGTGCAACCTCATTGGGTTTATGGGCTGCTTGATTCCACATAGTGACTGCTAAGGTGCACTTGGGCAACATCAACTGGAACCCAAAAGGATTTCTTGTCGGGTTGTGAGAGAAGGAATGGGTGACGTTTCGGGTCATGACCCTTCTTCCAACTGATGTCAGGGGAGGGGGCGGGACAAAGATAGGATGTAGTCAGAGACAGAAAGACTAGTGGGAGAACTGGGAAGGGGGAGGGGATAGAGAGGGAAAGCAGGGACTATCTGGTTAATGTTCATATCGCTGGGGTATAAACTACCCAAGCGAAATATGAGGTGCTGTTCCTCCAATTTACGCTGGGCCTCATTCTGACAATGGAGGAGGCCCAGGATGGAAAGGTCAGATTGGGAATGGGAGGGGGAGTTGAGATGTTGAGCCACCGGGAGATCAGGTTGGTTAAGACGGATTGAGCGGAGGTGTTCAGCAAAACGGTCGCCAAGCCTGCGCTTGGTCTCACTGGTGTAGAGAAGTTGACACCTGGAACAGTAGATGAGTTTGGAGGAGGTGCAGGTGAACATCCAACACCATGGGATTTGACTGTGTTGGGTCCAACACCATGGGGTCTGACTGTGCTGCGTCCTACTGCTCCCCCCCCTCCTCCAGGGAACCTCAGTAGGGGTTCCACTGGGTCTTCCCCTTCCCCCTTTAGCCAGGTGGCCCCAGCTACTCCCCACCCATACAATGGTCCTTATGACCCCCTCCTCTCTGAAATCCAACCACCCCCTTGATCAGGCATCTCCTCGGCCTCCATCTGCTCACCTGCCTTCACCCGATCCCAACCCCCATACTTGCCATGTGTTCACCATCCCCCCTGACCTCCCCCTTTCTGATACCGAACGGTCTGTCCTTAGCAGAGGCCTCACCTTTGTTCCCCTCCGCCCCCACCTCAACGAGTTCCGTGTCTACCACGATGTGGAGCTCTTCTTCCATCGCCTCTACCTCCGGGCCTTTTTCCATGGGAAGGAATTCTCACCACCCAGTGAAGACCCCTTCTCCCGTCTTCAGCGGAACCCCTCCTCTTGGACTCCCGCAGACGGCAATCTACCTTCATTAGACCTGTTCATTTCTAACTGCCGGTGGGACATCAACCGCCTCAAACTTTCCACTCCCCTTGACTTGCTGTAACCTCTCCCCTCCTTGCGCTGTGAGTCGGTGTGAAGTGGTGATTGGGGAGGAGTGGGTGGGGAGGGAGCAGGGGGCTACGGTGTTATGTTTCTGTCTATCGAACCTGCAGTAGAACTCGTTCAGGTTGTTGGTCAGCTGACGATTGTCCAAGGAGCGGGTGGTTTTCCTCTTGTAGCTGGTGATTTCTTGTAAGCCCTTCCACAGTCATTTTTCTTTTCCCAGTACCATTTCCGTGACAACAAAGCAAACCAACTTGACTATTTGGGCCAGTAGTTCAGTGTAGAAAATTGGCATAACGATTAAGAAATTGTGGGACTGAAGCAGAAACTTCTTGTTTTATTTTACTGCGTGAACAAACAGATGCATGTCAATAAAATGAGGAAGATCTCTGACATACCAGCAGGGATAGATAGCATGGTTATGACTGTAGTGGGATATTGTTTAATTTCAGAGGCAGATAATTAGCATTGAAATCAAACATTTACAAAAACAAGCTGATCTCATCATTTTCGGAACAGCATTTCACAGGATACCATTAGAACCTTTATTGCAGGAGAATAATTTATTTTTGATGATCTAATTTGCCACATTTATCAATCAGTGTGAATTGCAATTGGTAGTTGGCTTTATAAAAGAATGACCTTGAGCTCAGAAACTGTCCAAATTTATACCTGGCCCAATTACATTGAATAGAAATACTTCACTCTTCATTGCCATTCAAATTTGTAACTGTATGGAACAGCAATCTGGGATATACACAATGGCAACACTGTAGGCTGTCATGCATTATGTTTTTTGTTGCTTTCTCATCCATGTAAGTTATAACTGAGTGAGCATGTAGTTTGGCTTGACTGCTTTCTTAGATTCTAATGGCAGATGATGTCATGTCAGATTCATACAGAGTTAAATGCTTCGAAAATAGTTTCCTTTGACTTGCACATTTTGTGAGATTTATTATCGTTCACTTGGTTACTTATTTATCACAGCGGACAATGTCTGATAAAAAAAGCTCAAGGCTCTCAAGCTCTCCATCATCAGCTGCTACCTGACCACCTTAGCCCACAGGTCATGGACAGGTCATGGATCCCCTCATGACATGCCCTTCCTCGAGAGAAGTACAATTAGGTCAATCCACAAAAGCCACAATTGGTATGGGTAATATATTTTTCTTCACGTTCTACCACTTTATCATGCTCTAGAAACACAAAAGCCTTGCAAATTATGATTACGAAGTAACTTTATTGCAATCTTAGTTTAGTTTAGTTAAGATTAGAGATACAGCATGGAAATTGACACTTTGGCCCACAGAGTCCGCGCCGACCAGCGATCACCCGTACACTAGTTCTACCCTGCACACTAGGGACAATTTACAGAAGTCAATTTAGTTACAAACCTCCACGTCTTTGGAATGTGGGAGGAAACCTGAGCACCCCGGGAGAAAACACGCGCAGTAACAGGGAGAATGTGCAATCTCCGTACAGACAGCACCTTTAGTCTGGATTAAACTGGGGTTTCTGGCACTGTAAGTCAACAACTCTACCGCCACACCACTGTGCTGCCCAATCCTTTGTGTAGTATGCATTAAAAATAAATGCATTTATTTATTGCAGATATTCTCAAGAATGGAATTTGAATGGAAATAAAAGAATATGAGGGACTAAGATACATTTTAGTTAATTTGTATTGTTTGTCGTTTAATCATCGTCATAGAGCTGTACAGCAGAGAAACAGACCTCTGGGCCCATCGATTCAACACCAATTACCACCACCACCGATTCAACACCAATCAGCATTTTATAGGTGGTTGTTCACCCTTCTGTCCCAAGGATGACTCACTGTCAACTGCAGAATCTGGGTTTCTGGTCGTAAAATAAATCCAGAGAGGTGAATTTTAACTTCTTCTTTGACTGTGTTAAGGATTAGGTAATAACATTATTCTCTCCATGTTCCCATATAGTCACCCCAAATTCTATCACTCACTACACACTAGGGTCAATTTATTGTGGCCAATTAATCAAACCACACGACTTTGGGGTCTTGGAGAATATCAAATCATATGGGGAAAAGCCATAAATCACAAGGGTTTGATGGGGGAAAGATTTAATAGGAACCTGAGGGACAACTTTATTACGCATTCCTAGACAACTTTATTACGCATAAGGTGTTAGATATAAGGAATAAGCTGCCAGAGGAGGTAGTTGAAGAGTTGAGGCAGTACTATCATAACGTTTAAAAAACATTTGGACAGGTACATGGATAGGATAGGTTTAGAGGGATAAGGGCCAAATGCAGGTGGGTGGGACTAGTGTAGATGGGGCATGTTGGTTGGCGTGGGCAAGTTGGGCAATCTCCATACAGCCAACACATGCAATCAGCTTTGAAGAATGGTTTCTGGAGTGTAAGGGGTTTCTGCGCCGAGCTTTCGCCCGACCTAAGGTCCCCGTGCCTTGCTCTGATCCCTTGACCAGGCCGCGCACACTGGTTCCCCGTGAGTGGTTCGACCCACTCACCCCCTACGGTTCTAGACACTGGACTTAGATGCAGGAGCGTTTATAGTGCAGAAAATTCAACCAGACCAGATTTGAAGACCAGGGTTTAAATGGAAAAGGCTTTTATTGAGCGCTTGGGACTATTGTCCATGAATTCTTATACAGTTCTATAAGACATATCTATAAGACACATACCGAATTACATGAATACTTTTGACTCTGAATTCTAAAATGTACAGTTCTACAAGACATATACATGAATGTAAGATGGGGAACGTACGACACATCGCAAAATTGACCAACACATATTCCTTTACACACCCACGTTTATTCAAACCACCCTCCCCTCTACACTAAACTATGTCCAGGATATGCAGGATCGAAGTACATGCTCACCATGGGGCTATTACTGGGGTTACTGGCTGTTCGTGCTGCTTCTCCGCTGCTTTCCGTGAGGGTTGTGCTTGTCCCCTGAGTTTCTTCCTTCCGTTTCTTGCGTTCCTTGCAGGTTTTCTTGCAGTATTTCTTCTCGAGTTGCGTGCCGGTTCCTCTCTCTTGCACTTCGCTTCTTCTTGCCTGTCTTTTCTTCCTCCTGCATCCGTTTGACTTGAGTTGCATTGCATGAGTTTAAAACCCAAAAGTCGTGGCCAGTTATACTAATTCTGGCCCGTCCTATCTCCCGCCAGATCTCGGGATCTCTTTGTTTAAAAGATATGTATTGAGTTTTCTCTCTGATCTGCGCTTATGTCCGGGGGGTACCGGGGATGGCCAGACGGTGTTAATTGGTATTTCGTTGCGAGGTGATGGGTTTAACTGGTTTCCCATCACCTACCAGGTAGTTTTCTATGGGCTATTGTGCCCCCTTAACGAGATTAACTGTGTAGGTCGGCTTGGGGCATTGTGAGTATGCTGATGTCAGCGTCCCAGTGTCTGGACTTCGACCTGGTTTCGCAGGTTTCTGCATGGCCAATACCCATCCATTGTTCTGGCCGTGGCTTTGCAGAAACCTAGAGACTGGGCTGTAAGGTTTTTGCTCTTGTGGCTGGTCACGAGGTCCTGCGGCCATTTTAGGACCCACAGATTGTGACATCCCTTGGTAAACTGACCGCAGCCTTTCTCCGCTATCAGCCCCAGTCTCCCGTTTAAAATGTCCAAACTGCAGCTCTTTGGTTTGGTGTTGCTTGCAGAATGAGGGAAAACTTCTCAAATCTTACAGGAGTTGTGGGCAGCAACTCTAAAACAGTGCCACTGTGCCACCAGTGCCCTTCTCTTTTCAATATTTTTTGTCATTGTGAAGATATTTTCATAGTTTGGATACTTGTTAGTGTGTGTATATGGAATGTTTATAAATGTTTCCGGTATTCCACATATTCAAACCATCGGGTGGCGCCAGCAATGGCCGCCTCGCCCACAGTCTGTCTGTCCCTCCCTTCCTTTGTTGTTTTTTTTAGTATGTGTTAAATGTATGTTTTAGTGTTCTTTAGCTTGTTTTATGTTGAGGGTGGGATTTTGGGGGAAACATTTTTTTAATCTCTTACCACTACGGAGATGTAATTTTTTTCCATATCGTATCTCCAACCGCACTGCGGCCTAACATCGAGGAGTTGGCGGCCTCTGCTAGAGACCGACTTTGGGAGCTCCATCCGCGGGGATCAACTTTGGAGCTCCAACCGCGGGAGCCTGCAGACTTTAACATCATGGAGCTCACGGTCCCTGGTTAGAGACCGACTTCGGGAGCTCCAAGCCGCAGGAATTTCGATCACCCAGACGCGGGTGCTTCGACCGACCCGACATGGGAGCTTCGACCGCCCCGGCATAGGGTCTTCGATCGCCAGCTGTAGGAGCTTCGATCGCCCTGACTGCAGATGGTTCGACTGCCCGACCGCGGGAGAATAAAGAGGAAGGAGATCGGACTTTATTGCCTTCCTTCACAGTGAAGAATGTAGGGAATCCGCTGTTGCTGATGTTTATGTTGACTTTTATGTAGTTGTGTGTCTTGTTGCTTTTGTTTTAGTATGGCTGTATTGTTTATTTGAGTTTCACTGTACCTCAATTGGTACATGTGACAATAAACTGACCTTTGAACATATTTGATTAGCATTTGATTAGCATTAACATCTGACTAAGCAAGGCATGAATTAGGGAGAGATTCTCCTCAGTACTTTACAGGCAGCTCTTGTTCTCTGATTTAATAGGATTTTCCCCATGGGTGAGCTTTCACCTTGCTGTGGAAAAGGATGGTTTACATTCATCTTCAAAAACTGGGCCATTGGTTGTAAAACAAATTCAGGGACATGAATTTTAACCTCTTCCGTGGTATTATAAAGGATTAAGTATTAATATTAATTATTAAGGATGAATGAGTGAGTAATGGTTCAAATGGAGTAGCCATAGTTCAAATGGAGTAGCCATTTGTCACTCCATTTAAATTCATGAAAAATATATTGATAAGGGCAGATTTGCTAAATTTAAGCGGTAAAGGATAGTGCAACAATTTTAGGCTCACCCTACTCACCATTCGCCTGCAGTCTCGATTGATCAAGTTTTGTTACATTTTAAAAGCAATTAACTTAATAAACTTTAATAAATGCGCTCACCCCCGCCAGGAGGACCGGCTCTCATCCCGGCGTGCCCCGCGCCTGGCTTTCCACCCATGGTGCAGCGCGACGGCAGAGGGTAAAAGAAGATGGCCGTCGCCGTCGCCGTCGAGCTGCCGCTGCAGGAGAGGTTTGCACCCAATGGGTCTCCGGCTCGCGATGGCTGCAGCGATGGCCGCCCGGGACCAGGGTGAGTGGCTCCCTCTCCCCTTTCCTCTCCCCTCTCGCCCGCCCCTGGCCCCGGGGGAGATTCTCCGTTGGAGTTATCACCCATTGGCAGGATAACGCATGTTGGCTTAACATTGACTTACAATTCAACTTTGAATTGCAATTCAATGATTGCAATTCAGGAAGGCATCCTACCACAGGAAGTTAAGGAAGCCATTTACAATGCTGATGAAGTCTGAAAAACTGAAGGGAATTTATAAGAGGCACAATCAAACATCCAGTGAAAGAATCAACTCTGAATTTCTATAGCTTCGATCGCCGAGTTTCAAAGCAGGCGATGCAAATCTTCAAACTGCATGTGCAGGCTGGGTGTGCGGGCCATTGCAGCTGGAAAATAATTTTTAAAAGCTGTGCAACACCAACTGACTGACCAAATATGAAAGAAGTATCATGACGATACCTTGATTTGCAAAATGAAAGTAGTTTCCCTAGAGTCACACCAGCTGTATGAAAGATAAAATGAGGACCTTGCTGGAGAGGCACATATCTCATGGGAGGTAAAAATTCCCCACATCATCCCTGTGTGCAAGAATCTTAACGCTCAAAAAAAATCTGAATATTTGCAGTACTTAAAAAAAAAAGATTTTGCAAATTTATAGAGAAAGAAAACTTCCTTTCATCATTATTTCTTTTCCTGTCCTTAAAATTGTGAAATAGATAAAAACATATTGGGTGTCATCATTTTTAGCCTCGGTAGAAAGGCAAGGTAGGATTAGCCACCCCTTGTTATCGTGTTTAATAGAAAGGAAAACTGAATACAATGCAGGAAAAAATGGTTCAGTCACAGCAGCCAGTTTTTCAGGCATGCCAAATCCGAAAAGGAACCGAAGCCAAAAAAATCCTTTCTGTGGCAAATAAACATCTGGAAATATTACAGCTGTGATCCATGAACCCAATGTACAATAGTACAAAGGATCAAGCAGCACTGTTATTCTTTTGGTTTGGCTAAACCTCTGAACATATGAAAGATATTTTGTATTTCTGAATGCAGCACTGAGAAGAAGTTAATGATATTATTGTTAAAGATAATAACAGCTTAGAAAGATCTCTGGGATTGAGAGAGCAGCATGAAGCAAAGGCGTCTGAGAGTGTGTTGAATGTTGCTGTCAGGAATTCTTTGTCTGTGGGGTCATTCGGCTGCGATTAGCTGCAAAACTGCAAAGGCATCTCGAAAACACCCTTTGCTTTTTATCAAAGTACCACAGGACCACTAGATATTATGCTATGGCTTTGAGTTCCTTTTACTGGATTGTGGAGAAATTGTTTACTCCCAGTTACAACTGGTTTGTAGGAGTACAAAATACTTTTTTTCCCCAACAACTATCTTACCGCCTGAAAATTTAAAGAAAAACTGCACATGCTGGAAATCTGAAACAAAAACAGAAAATGCTGGAAATGTTCAGCAGATCAACATCTGTGGAAAGAGAAATGGAATTAAAGTTTCAGGCTGAAGACCTTTCATCAGAAGTTCAAACTACAGGCCTTGATCATCATCTGTTGTTTAATGTTTAATCAGTTGTTTGATCTACACACAACAGCATGTAGAAACCCCTGCAAGGTACTTGGTTCCTGATATTAAAAAGTAATTGAAAGCCCAATTGCAATGGATTTTTTTGATTCTGTGAATCTTTTCCACAAACTCCTTTCAACTTGACTTTATTTTTTACTATTTATCTTTACTAGATTTTTACATAAACTAGTAGTTTCATTTCACTGTTACTAAGACAAAATTTATCTCTCTCTCTCTCCCTCTCTCTCACCCACACAACTAAATAATCATTCACACACACACAAATAATCATTTGCATTTATTTAAAATTCTCTTTCAATAGTGATCAAAATTAATGTTTGTGCATGCTCCAGAAAGGACATAAGTTGGCATATAAGCTTCAGCAAATCATCATTGGTGTTAAATCAGAGCTTCATGTTGATTGATATTAGGATCTGTCTATATAGATCATATGGATATTAGTTGAACCTGCCTTAATGCCTTCCGATGTGATCAGGGGTCACAGTTTAGAATAAGGGGTCGGCCATTTAGGACTGAGATGAGGAGAAACTTTTTCACCCAGAGAGTTGTGAATCAGTAGGAATTTTCTGCCACAGAAGGCAGTGGAGGGCAATTCACTGGATGTTTTCAAGAGAGAGTTAGAATAGCTCTTAGGGCTAATGGAATCAAGGGATATGGGGAGAAAGCAGTAACGGGGTACTGATTTTGGATTATCAGCCATGATCATATTGAATGGCTGACTTGAAGGGCCGAATGGCCTACTCCTGCACCTATTTTCTATGTTTCTATGTTTCTAGTTATATAGAGCTCTAGGTGCTAGTGGAATCAAGGGATATGGGGAGAAGGCAGGCACGGGTTATTGATTGGGGACGATCAGCCCTGACCACAATGAATGGCGGTGCTGGCTCGAAGGGCCGAATGGCCTCCTCCTACACCTATTTTCTATGTTTCTATGTTTCTATGTTAATACTCTTGACAGCAAGGAAACCAATACGAACTGTCCCTAAATATATTGGTACCAACTTGGCACCAGTAATGCTCACAAAAATTGGAACCTCACAAAAAAATCACTAGATATTGAAGTTTTAAAATTATAATAGCATTTTATGTCAAACCTGATATTACCTTTCTGAGCAAAGGCTTGGCTTATCAATATATTTGTATAGACAATGTTAACCGAATTTAAGTAAAGACTAACAAAAATAATTATTTTGCCCTATTCACTGTAATGTTATTGTTTTTTCAAGAGCATTTTCGTTGTGAGGCTAATTTATTCTCTGCAGCGTACATCACATCATTTTGTAATATAAGTAGTATTAATTTAGTGATTTAATATCTGAGTACAGGATTTGATAAAAGTTACTCAAATGCCAATAAAACACAAATGCGATGTGGTTGCTTCTGCCTTAGGCTGTGCTCTGAAACTTTTTGTTGTTATATAGTTCTCATCACTGTATTTACTGTTTAATTGGAAGTGATGGAAACCAGCACAAATCACGAAGGAAGGAAAACGTTGTAGTCTGGTGAGCCTTAGGGGTATTTTTAGTTACTTTGATTTCCTTGACTCTATTGTTCAGGCTTGTCTACTGTGGCCCACCAGAGTACACACAAAAACACTTACATTATTTTACATAGATGCATAGATACATAGACAATAGGTGCAGTAATAGGCTATTTGGGGTCCTTCTTTAATAACCATGCCCCTCCTCAAGTACTTTCCCCTGCAATCGCTGGAGATGCAGCACCTGACGCTGCACCTTCTCCTTCACATCTAACTAGGGACTCCAGCAGTCCTTCCAGGTACACAAGCACCTCATCTACTGCATTTAATGGTTAAAATGGTTAACGACCAGGAGATCCAGTAGACGTTGGGGAGACCAAGCTTAAACTTGGCAACCATTTCACTGAACACTTGTGCTTGGTTTGCCAAGGCCTACTGAATCTCCTAGTTGCTAACCATTTTAACTCCTCTTTCCATCCCCACACTGACCTTTCTGTCCTGGGCCTCCACCATTCCCAGAGGGAGGCCACATGCAAACTGGAGGAACAGCACCTTATACAGGCTTGTGTGGTTTAAACCCAATGGTATGAATGTTGAACTCTCCAATTTTATGTAGTAACCATCAAAACCACCCCACCCTCTTCCCTCGCTCCCTTCCCCCTCGCCACTCTCCCCTTCATCCAACTGGACTCACACATATTTCTCCCCTCCCACTCCCCTTCCAACTAATTCCTTCTACTAGTTTCACAATTCACAACTATTCAATCTTCATGTCTCATACCTTCTGTCTTATCATGCCTAGTCTTTATCGAACTATCTGCTTATCAAAAACTACCTCACCTGTATCCACCTATTACTTGCTAGGTTTTGTCCTGTCCCTCCCAGCTTTCTTCCCCCCCCCCCTCCACTACCATAATCAGTCTAAAGATGGGTCCCAACCTTAAAAGTCACCTATCCCTATTCTTCAAAGATGCTATCTGACCGGCTGAGTTACTTGAGCACTAAGTGTATTTTTCCCAGCACTTCATGTCATCTTTTTGTAAACCAGCATCTGCAGTCCCTTGTGTCTACAGATATACTACATAATGGATTTAGGTAGTCTGCACCAAAAATATTTGACAATCATTTATTCCACTGATGCTTATATCGTACGGGAATACTCAAATCAAGAATTTATCATGCTGAAGATTAAGGCGGTTTAAAGAAAATAGCATATGAAGGAAGATTTATAACAGTCAAATGTGAAAAACGTAACCAGGTAGGACATAAAATATGAGATTACTTGCTTTGGTTGGAGATATAGAAAAGCAGAATATTGGAGAGAGATTGCAAGATGCTGGAATAATAACAAGGAACTGCACATGCAGGGTTAGAAACATAGAAACATAGAAAATAGGTGCAGGAGTAGGCCATTCGGCCCTTCGAGCCTGCACCGCCATTCAATATGATCATGGCTGATCATCCAGCTCAGTAACCTGTACCTGCCTTCTCTCCATATCCCCTGATCCCTTTAGCCACAAGGGCCACATCTAACTCCCTCTTAAATATAGCCAATGAACTGGCCTCAACTACCTTCTGTGGCAGTGAATTCCACAGACTCACCACTCTCTGTGTGAAGAAATGTTTTCTCATCTCGGTCCTAAAAGACTTCCCCCTTATCCTTAAGCTGTGACCCCTGGTTCTGGACTTCCCCAACATCGGGAACAATCTTCCCGCATCTAGCCTCTCCAACTCCTTAAGAATTTTATATGTTTCCAAAGATAGACACAAAATGCTGGAGTAACTCAACTAGTCAGGCAGCAGCTCTGGAGAAAATGCATAGGACGTTTCAGGTCAGGATCCCAGTTCAGACCAAAGGTTCTTGAGACTTCTGCAGGTTTGAAGAAGTTGCCCTGATCCCAAAATGTCACTGTCTAAGAGTTACTCCAGCATTTTGTGTCTATGCAGGATGCTGCTGCTTGGTGCAAGGCAGTGCACTGCTCTAGCAAGTATTCAACAAGGGTAATGTCCTTTATTGCATGGGAATGGAATATAATAGCAGGCAAGATGGTTCGATACATTCGATAGGGAGTTGGTGAGACCATGTTAAGCACTGTTTTCGCTTGTGGTCTCCTTTCAGGAGGAACAAATTGCTGCAAGAGACAATGTGGAGATGGTTCACCAAGCTGACACAGGGGCTCAAGAGGAAAGGTTGAGCAGTTGGGCCAATACTCAGTTGGACAGCAGAATAAGAATAGTCTTATTGAAACCAACAGTACTTTGAGACAATGATAGAATGGATGTCGAAAGGATATTTCTGTTAGTGGAGGAATTTAGAATCAATGAGCATCATTTCTGAATAAGACATAGGCCTCTCAAAATGCAGATGAGGAAGAATTTCCTTTCTTGGATGGCCGTGAGACTTTTGGAATTTTCTACTTAGAGAGCCATGGCAAATGGGTTATTGAAGATGGGCTCAGGTTGTCGACCTCCCCGTGGTGAGCCCTGTCAATTGACCTCAGTCAGGCGAACGACAACAAACAGAGACAGCAGAAGCAGAAGCAGCTTCATAACTTCTGTTGCCTCAAACGCAAGAAGAAGAAGGTTATTGAAGATAATTAATGCTGAAATAAACTGATTTTTAGACAGATTTATGGGGGAGTCAGGGTTATGGTGAACAGGCTAAACGGAGCAGTTGAGGGCAAGATCAGAGCATCCTTGAACTTATGAACAATGGAGCAGGAGCAAAAAAATTATGGTTTACCCTTGCTCCTACTTCTCAAATTCTAATATTCATAAAATATATATCGAATGGTGGAGTTAACAGAGCACCACAAACACTGGTCACAACTCATTAGCTCAGTTAATTGAACTTTATGAATGGGAATTGATTCAGCTGAGACTGTTATAGGAAAATAATTAAACGATTAAAATGAATGCGAGAGGACCTCGGTGATATAAAAAGCCTTTTCTACAGTCTTTTGTTATTCACATAGTTGATGTTAGTCAAAGTTAACTGCTACCAGCAAAGGATCATTTCAATCCTAATTATTGTTAGGATTTCGTTCTAAACCATCTATATATTAAAGCTCTCATTTGTTTGTTTGTTTGTTCCTGAACTATAGCCGAAACAGTACATGATAGCGCGCCAATTTTAGGCCCACCTTACTCACAGTCGTCCCTTTGGTGCTAATGGAAGAAGTTTCATTGAAATCGGTGTTATATTTTTTGTTATTCGCATTTTAAAGTTTAAATCTATCTCCTAGGGAGGGAGGGGAGAGGGAGGGAGGGATGGAGGGGGTGGAGGGAGGGAGCGGGTGGAGGGAGGGAGGGCGGTGGAGGGAGGGAGTGGGGAGGAGTGAGGTTGAGGGGGATGGAGTGGGGGGAGGGGAAGGGGGTGAGGGGAAAGGGGAAGGAAGGGGGGAGGGGAAGGGGTGAGGGGAAAGGGGAAGGAAGGGGGGAGGGAAGGGGGGAGGGGAAGGGGGAGGGGAAGGAAGAGGGGAAGGGGGGAGGAGGGGGGCCTGCTCTGTAATTCTGACTGATCCTTTCTGCCCGTTTCTGTCTGTTTGATGTCCAAAAACCTATTAACCTGATCCTTGATTATATTCAGTCCCTAAGCCTTCACAGCACAATGCTTTGGGTAATTCCAAAGGCAGACCGCACTCTGCAAAGGGAAAATTCTCAATTTGGTCCCATATGGATGGTGCTGCATGGAATTGTAGGTGTTCCTGCCACCGAGAGAATTCATGTTCTTCATGGACGTTTAAGCTCATCTCTCAAATAATTCCACATGGGGCATAATCACAGGAGCACAGATCATGGATTCCAATGTGCCTGCTTCCTGAAATAAGACTGCAGACATGGTATCTGACATATTTGCAATGCACCTCTGTTCTCAAATAATCTTTTATTTCTGTTTAGGAAGGAACTACAGATGCTGGTTTACACCAAAGTTAGACACACAATGCTGGAGTAACTCAGCGAGACAGGCAGCATCTGCAGCAGAGTGAAGCAATGGTGTATTAATTCTTATTGTACTTTAAATAACCCATCCCTTCACCCATCACAGACTGCGTCTGAAACTTGGTCTACTTTTCACTGGCAAGTTTCCCAAGCCCTGGGAACCCCATTCCGGAGATGTTAAGTTCTAAAGAATGCTTAAATCAATTGAAAATTCCCTCATTTCTATGTAATTAAACACTGTGCTAATTGCCAATCAGCCTGGGCTAATCACCATGCTGAACTTTGGTGAGAAGGTTGTTTGCGTGCAGTCAAGTGCACCTCATTTAAACCTGGAATTTGCTGTGTTGTGGCTGCATTTTGGCTGAGCTTCCCTTTTCTTCAAATTTTAATTATAAACTGCCCCCTCCTCTCCTCCCCTCCCTTCTCCTCCCCTCCCTTCTCCTCCCCTCCCTTCTCCTCCCCTCCCTTCTCCTCCCCTCCCTTCTCCTCCCCTCCCTTCTCCTCCCCTCCCTTCTCCTCCCCTCCCTTCTCCTCCCCTCCCTTCTCCTCCCCTCCCTTCTCCTCCCCTCCCTTCTCCTCCCCTCCCTTCTCCTCCCCTCCCTTCTCCTCCCCTCCCTTCTCCTCCCCTCCCTTCTCCTCCCCTCCTCCCCTCCCTTCCCCTCCCCTCCCCTCCCTTCCCCTCCCCCACCGTCCCCCTCCCCCCTCCCCCTCTCCCAACTTGGATGTTAAAACTCATCGCACCCCCCTCCTCCTCCCCACTCCCATCGTGGTCGCAAAAGCAGCAGTCACAGATCTCCTCGGCATTCTTGCTGCCGATTCAGGACATGACAGTGAATGCTGATAATGGAGCTTCTGAATAAAAGGAACAGCTCTGAAAAAGAGTTCTGAAGGAAGGATAAGTGGTGTGTCAAAATTAATCACTGGTTTTCTCTGCAGATTTTTCAGAACTAATGCAAAAAGCCGAGGTGTAGCTGTGGTAGCTCTTGTGTTGCTGACATAAGTGTGGAGATCTTGCTGAAGGGCTAACAATTCATGTGGTGCTGTTCCAGTCATAATCTGCGAAGGACTTTAAAAGGCTACATTCTCAACCCTGCAGTAAAGGTTTCAGAACTTCTGTAAACATCTCACTGGATCAGAATATCCTTTTTCTGTAAAGGGGCAAGCTGCTTTGGAAGTACAAATTTGGGTAAAAAGCTCCCCATAATTTATAAAGATCTTATTTAATGTGACCCCCCCCACCCCAATGTTAGATACAGATGGAAATAGAATAGTGTTATTGATTAAATGACCTTTCTGGGGATTAAAAAGAAGCCATTTAGGAAGCCATTTAGAATTAACAACTAACTATTCTGCCTTGAAATTACAGTTTGGAATACCATTGTATGAACATTTAGTGGTTTATCTGATTTAAAAAAACCTATTAATAGGTCCACAACACCATATCTGATATTCTATCATTGTCATTATATTTTCCCATTTAGCACTGCACCATAATAGAAATTAATTTTCTTTTGTTCCATTTTACTGGACTTTCAATAAAGAGATTGCAGTTCCCCAAACATCCAAAACAGGATTTCCAAAGTAATTGCTTTTGTATCTTTCTCTCTCACATTTGCTCAGTGAGATAGTGGTGGACAGTAAGTTATTGAAACAACAAACAAAATCTATTTGTAAAATAATTTTGTTCAAAACAGCATTTCTTAGAGTGGTCTTGTCTGTAGAGATATATATTCTTTCTGGCAGTTTCTATAATAACCAATGTATTACTGACACATGCTACAATTTTTAAGTTGGCACCATTCAATATTACTCACATTACAGTACTAATCGCACTGAATAAACACAATCAATTAGAAACCTCTGCTTTGCAATTAATGTTCTCAAATGATGTAAGAGGATAGAATTTGCAGTGGGAATTTCAAATCGAAAGGAAGTGAATAAAACATAATTAGAAATATTAAGGAATATCATGGAGTTCTTGTGATTGAACTGTGGAACATTTACTTTCCTAGGGAGCACAGCAAAAAGCTGGAGTAACTCAGCAGGACAGGCAGCATCTCTGGAGAGAAGGAATGGGTAAGGTTTCGGGTCGAAAGATAAAGAACAATGAATGAAAGATATGCAAAAAGGTAACGATGATAATGAAAGATATGCATATCTTTCATTCGTTGTTCTTTATCTCCATATCATCACCTATATCTCTCCTTTCCCTTTCCCCTGAGTAGTCTGAAGAAGGGTCTTGACCCGAAACATCACCCATTCCTTCTCTCCAGAGATGCTGCCTGTCCTGCTGAGTTACTCCAGCTTTTTATGTCTATCTTTGGTTTAAACCAGCATCTGCAGTTCCTTTGAACACATGATGTTGCCGGTTTCCTTGTATGAGGAAAGGCCATGGAAGTTGTCACAAGAGATTGCAGATGCTGGAATCTGGAGCAAAGAACAATTTGCTTGAAGGACTCAACTAGTTGAACAGCATCAAGAGGGTGAGGGGGGGGGGGGGGGGATGTGGGGGGTGAGGGGGGGGTGGGTGAGGAACTATTGATGCTTCAAGTTGAAACCCTGCATCATGACTAAGAGAGGACATGGAAGAGAGGGGGAATGGTGAGACAGGGGGCCAGTGGGTGATTGGTGGACCATGGAGGGGTGAATGAGGATGGACAGATTGAGCCAGGTAGCAGAGGAGGGTGGATGATAGGTGGAGGCAGAAACATTGGGCAGATGGAGCCAGGAAGGAGGAGTGTGAAGTTACAGGCGGGTGGTCAGCAGGAACACAAAGGTTACCAGAGCTGGAATTTGAAAGTAAAGTTATTAGGGGAGAGGTGATAGACAGATGGGACTGGACCCAGAATCAGATGGGAGTGGGGATGTGAGGGGGAAGGGGGGAGTGAGTAAAACCTGTGGGTAGTAGGTGGATGGAACCAGGAGAGGGAGGAGACCAAACATGGTGGTGGAAAAGTGTCATGAATGGGAGGCCCAAAGGAGTGCAATGAGATTGCACCTCCTGCCACATCTCCACTTTCAGCTTTCTGAAAGGACCACCCCCTCTGAGACTCATTGGTCCTCTCATCCCTCCCCACCCACCCTCCATGACCCCTCGCCATTGCAGGAGGTGCAACAGGAGGTGCGGGCGAGGACAGCGGGAGAAGGGAAAGACATTGTGGCCTTCCATCACAGTGAGGAGAGGACTGGAGGAGACTCACTGTGATGGATGTTTCTTTGATGGATGTTTCTTTTTTTGTGTGTTTTTGGGGTTGGGTGGTTTGAGTGCCTGTTTGATGCTTTTATTGTTGGACTGTGTTTTTGGGGGTTTTTTGGGGTTGTGTAATTTGAATGCCTGTTTAGCGCTTTTATTGTTGGACTGTGTTTTTGGGGGTTTTGGGGTTGTGTGATTTGAATGCCTATTTTAATGCTTTTATTGTTGGACTGTGTTTTTGGGGGTTTTTGGGGTTGGGTAATTTGGATGCCTGTTTAGTGCTTTTATTGTTGGACTGTGTTTTTGGGGGTTTTTTGGGGGTGTAATTTTGATGCTTATTTAATGCTTTTGTTGTTGGACTGTGGGTGATTGAATTAACATTTTGTTCAAGATGGCCGCGCCGTTGTGTTTGGCTGCCTGCCACTGTATGTTTTTTGTTTTTTTTCCTAGTCAGATGTGTAGCACTTTGGTCAACGTGGGTTGTTTTTAAATGTGCTATACAAATAAATTGACTTGACTTGACTTGACCTGTTCTTCACCTCCTCCTTCACCACAATCCACACACCCTTTCAGGTGTGGCAAGGATTCACCTGCACACCTCCCCCCTTACCTGCTGTATCCAGTGCTCCGGACGTGACCCATCCTCATCGGTGAGGTCAAGTGCGGAATAAGCAACTGATTTGCAGAGCACATGCACCCTATCTGCGACGGTCACTCTGAGCTGTCAGCTGCATGCCTTTGCAATTCCCCTTCCCATTCCCACATCGACCTGTCCATCCTCAACCTTTCCCAGGGCCATCATGAGTTGGATGCAAACTAGAGGAACAACACTTCATATTTTACAACCCAATGGTATGAATATTGAATTTTCTCATTGTGATAACCTGTCACCTCTAGTGTTCCTTTCCCGTTCCTGTTTTATCCCCTTCAGCCATACATCACACCCTTTCGTCTCCCTGCCCCACCAGGGTCTATCCATCTACTTCTCACACATTTTAATCACTGACACCCCTCCATTGCCCCTCCCTCCCTCTCATCCCCCTCTCATTGCCCTCATTCCCATCTGGTCCTGGTTCTATCTGCCCTTTACCTCTCTGCTAAAGGATCTCTTTGATGGTGCGGAGGTCTGTACCCATGATGGGCCAAGCAACATACACCACTTTCTGCATTCTCCTTTATTGTGGACTATTCAGATTACTGAATGAGGCTGTAATTCAGTCAGTCAATATGCTCTCCACTGTACACTTGTACAAATTCATCAGAGTATTTAGTGATATTCCCAAATCTATTCAAACTGCCAAGGAAGTGCGGGCATTATTGCGTCAATGTACTGGGCCCAGGACAGAGCCTCAGAGATGTGTACGCCCAAGAATTTGACTCTCTCCAACACCATTGCGTTAATAAAGAGAGAGACACGGTCCCTCAGCTTTTCCTTTCTTCTTCCCATTCAATTATTGTGTTGCAAGTAACTGCATAAATAAATTTAGAAGCAGGCGTTTATCAATAAAATCAATAGTGAACTAAAATTTTAAATTAAAATTCACCTATTTTACTAAAGCGTATAAAGTACTCTTTTATGATGCTTCACATTAAAATTCATTGCCCTAGAAATTGCCTGCTCAGGAAATGTTCATTGGGATTTTAATTCACGCAAATACGATAGGTTCAGTTGACCAGCATCTTCTGATCCATTTTCATCTTTCCTACACTTACTTAAAGTTTCAATAGCTAACATTAAATGATGTGCCATGCGCTAGAGGACCATTTTGGGGATTACAGATTGTGTTGATTCAAGTCGCTTCCAGCTATGCTGTCTGGGAAGGTATTCTCTTAGGAAATCAGTTTTATTGGGAACATTAATAAAGGCTGCAGAGAACATGACAAGCCACTAAGGGAAGGAGGGGGTCGGAGAGGTAAAAAGCCTTCAGCAAGAGTTCATATGCACCAAGGGGTTTATGGAGTAATTTCTTTTACCGAAAGTTCAGTGACAACCAAAAAAAGGTACCTTTTCTCCTGTAAAGAAACTGTGACCAAAATCTAATGATTGCTTTCAGTTTCAATGCAGAAAGTTGACTGTGGCTTTTAAGATTTTTTAATGTATTTATTTGTGGAACACAGACATTTCTGGCCAGAAATTGTGGTCCAACCCTTATGGATTTATTTCATTACTATTGTAAGCTAGATAGATTGTGAACAACAATCTGACAATATCATGGTCGCTATTGCTGATTCCGTTTTTTCCGTTCCAATGGTAGGATTTCAATTGTTGTCTCCATATCCACAATCCAAATATCAAAAATATTAATCTGGTGATTTATCCAACTGGTGGTTCTTTGTTTTATGCATTTGCTTCTTTCAGACTGTTGCTGGGCTGTGAGGATGCTGTGGCAGAACAAGTAATCATGGGATAATGGAGATGATTGCTAGTGTTTGTGCTATTCCCAACTTAGTGTACCGCAGCTTGATGCTCTTTGACACTATAGATTTTCCAGCAATTTTTTACACATGTATTCAAATATGGACGCTCATCAATCTTTTCAAAGTCTTCGCATGAATCCTTTACAGCAGAGTATGACTTTCCCTCTGGAAAGTGCCTTTGCCCTGCTTGTGTGCATGTCTCTTGTTTTTCACTACATCCTTGCTCTACTCTCCAAAATACATTTTGCATCGTGCTTTGATCTGCTGGGCAGGATGGCTCCATGCATAATTAATAGGCTGAATGTTCCCCTTCTATATTGAAACATTTTTTTGTGATTCTTCCCCCCCCCCCCCCCCCCCCCGAGCACTTGTCTGAAGGACCCTTGCTTGTTCTGATATTGGGCATCTCAGCAGGTTTCCACCTTTTAAACAAGACCTGTAGTGTATTGGAAATTTTGGTGCATGATCAAGCATTGCTCAAGGCTTTGGAACAAGAAGAATCAAATTTCAAATGATTCCTACCATTTCCCCTAGCCACTATGTACCTCTCCTTTAGGTGGAGCTGGCTGCCTTTGAGTGGTGCTTGTGGCTACTTACTTTGGACCTTCTGTTGACATTCACAGTCAATAAACAACGCACTAGTTCTAGTTAAATGCAAAATTCACTTAAAAACACAAGCGGGTTTAATTTACTGTCCAAGACAGGTAGTTATATTTAAAATTTACAACTCTGATAGCTCATATATTGTCCTTCCTAATCTCGGAATAAAGTAAATTTATCACTCATCAACTGCTGTGTTCAAAGGATTAAATTAAGTAATAGATGCAGAAGAAGAGAAAATCAAAACCATCGGCTTTCTTCCTTAGTCTCTAACTATTTCTGTTTGTAATTCCATCTGAGTCAATTCTTTAACAACCTTTTACTTAAGGTGTTCGTGAGAAGTTGCAGAAAATCTGTGGAAATTAAGATGTGAGAGTATGTACTCAGCTCCACAGGAATATATTAAGCAACAGCTTTTCATTTATCAGTTCTAAATTTCAATGCAATTACCTCCCGATTTGCCTTCCGTCTGCCAATTTGGCTGATAATCCGATTGGAACAAGTTCCATCACAGTGGCAGCAAGATCACAAAGCACATAATAATGAACGGTGGTTTTCTGTGTAAGTGGTTTGTTAAAATATTGTGGTTGCATTTCCTGTTGCACGAAACACCATGCTGTGAACAGGCTTAACATTTGATGGAGTGTGAGTCATGGAGTCCTATAGCGTGGAAAGAGGCCCCAGAGCCCAACTTGCCCACACCAACAAAAAGATCCCATTTACATTAGTCCCACCTGCCTGCGTTTGGCCCATATTTCTCTAAACCTGTCCTATCCATGTACCTGTCCAATTGTGTCTTATGGGGCCTGTCCCACTTAGGCGATCTTTTAGGCGACTACAGGTGACTAGGCTGTCGCCATATGGTCACTGCGGTGTCACCTGTATGGTCGTGAGTTGTCTCCAAAGAGTCGATTTTCAGAATGTTGAAATATTTTCAGCGACAGTGGGTTTGATGCCAATGAGCGTAGCTTGACGTACCCTGACGTAGGTGCTGTCGTAGGTTGTCGTCGGGTGACGTGGGTTGTCGCCGGTGCTGACTCCGGTGAATTCCAAGGTGCTAACTTGATCTGATCATCCATCAGTGTAATGTGTCCATAAATGATGTTAGGTTTTGTATGTTTTTGCACTTGTATTCTGTTTAAAGTTTGAAGTTTGAAATTTGAAGTTTGAAATTTATTGAAATTTATTGAAGTTTATTGCAATATTTTTGTATGCACTGTTGTATGTTCTTATCAACCTTTAAATAAAAATTGTTTGTTTCAATATCAATAAAAGAAATTCTTGACATTTTGACAGAAAATTGAAGTAGGAAGTTATTGTCTTTCTCATGCAGAATGATTGGAAACCCTCTGCCCGTCTACTCACCCACACCCCGATCCGTGACCATATCTCCCCCGTCCTTTACAAACTCCACTGGCTCCCCATCCCCCAGAGAATCCAGTACAAAATCCTTCTCATGACCTACAAAGCCCTCCATAACCTGGCCCCATCCTACCTGACCGACCTCCTCCACAGGCACACTCCCACCTGCACCCTCCGCTCTGCTGCTGCCAATCTCCTATCCCCCCACATCCGGACCAAACTCAGATCCTGGGGGGACAGGGCTTTCTCCATCGCTGCTCCCACCCTATGGAACTCACTACCCCAAACCGTCAGAGACTCCTCCACACTCACCACATTCAAAACATCACTGAAGTCTCACCTGTTCAGTACTGCCTTCAACCACTGAAGGTCACCTCACCTTCTGTCTCCTTTCTCTGTTCATTTACTTATTTATCTATTTATTCACTTCCCTATGTTCTCTAAATCCCTGTAAAGCATCTTTGAGTATATGAAAAGCGCTATATAAATGTAATGCATTATTATTATTATTATTATTACTATACACCGCCTAAAAATCGCCTAAGAGGGACAGGCCCTTTAAATGTTGCAATAGTACCTGCCTCAACTATCTCTTAAATACCACTATCATACCTGCCTTCACCACCATCCCAGGCAGCGTGTTTGAGTCACTCACCACTCCGTGTAAAAAAATGCTCCGCATACCACCTTTAAATTCTGCCCCTCTCACCTTAAAGCATGTGTAGTGCAGACATCAAATATTAACTGCCGATTGACTAAAAAAATTTGGTATGTTCCCACAGACAAATTTCTATAGATGCACCATAGAAAGGGTTTTATCTGGATGTATCACACGGTATGACACAGTGCCGTCCATCATGCAAACCGGCACGTATCACCAGATTCTGAAATACCTTCTTCCTCGCTGTTATTAGACTGCTGAACAGACCCCTAATAAGCTATGGACGTAGTCCCGATCTCCTGACATACTTCACTACAGCCCTTGCAATTTTTGTTTTCTTATCTGCATTTTCTTTGCAGCTCCAGCATTATATTCGGCACTCTGTTTATTTGTTATACTCATAGACCATAATGATTTGACTGGATAATAAACAAAATAAAGTTTTCCCTCTTGTCTCAGTACACGTGACAATAATAAACCAATACTAATATCAAGTTATGCAAGAATCACTAACTTTAAAGCATGTTTTCCTCTTGTTCCTTGTTGTTGTATTTCAAACTGCATGTAGACTGTACACAAGGTCAGGGTTGAACCCAGGTCACCAGAATTTTGCAATAGCAGCTCGACCTGCTATGCCACTCTGCTGCCTTGCTCTGCCATTGTGCCACTGTGCAAACATTCTCGAGTTTTGCGACCGCTGGTGAGAGAATAGTCGCTACACCCGCTGTGGCAGGCAATGATGCTTCCAATCCCAGTTTACTCTCGCCAGTAAACTGCTGCTGCCTGGGAATACGTGAAACTGACTTGTGGGAATTCTACCTTGCTTCTACCTTGGATGAATAACTGGGATTGCATACCAGCTATCAGCATGAGTGTGAGATGAAACAGGATGTTGGCTGGTAGAACAAATCAACTTTAGGTGATTTGATGGAGACTTTAATGGTGATTGCACAGTTGATAAGTTATGTAATTTGCAGGGACGGTACACTGACCTTGAGGGTATTGAACAACTTGTGGTATTGTATCCTCCGGCATGGTCAACCTTCTGGGTACTGACTGCCACCAGGACCTCCTGCACAACCTTTTGCAGTGAGTATCTGGAGACCCTGCAGTCACCCTGTCGGAACATCTCTCCTACATTTGTTCTTCCTTTACCAAGTCGACTGTTAGAAAACTTTGCAATCCACAATCTCCTATGTTGTGCCATGCTTCAATTATTTCTAAGTTGAAAGGAGTCCCACTACATCTGCGAAACTGCTGTTGTGCAATGCAGCCTGCTTTTGTGGCAGAAGGTAAAAAGGTAAAATAGCACTGAGAGATCCCTGTTAAAGCAACTGCGAATGAGCTGCGCAGTGAGTTCCCTTTGCACCCACCACTCACATAAATAAAAAAGCCACACAGAAGCATTTGATTCTGTCAGCAGACGCGGCCTTTACCAGGTGCTAGAGAAGGTGCCACACCTTATAAACTTCATTGACCTTTCACGAAAACATGCATGGTTTGATGGGGCTATGTTGGAAAGCTTCCCCATGAGAAGTGGAGTGAAGCAAGGATGTGTCCCAGCCCCAACTCTGTTCGGCATCTTCCTTTCTGCCCTTCTGTCCTTTGCCCTCCCGACAGACATGGAAAGAGCCTACCTCCGCACCAGATGTGATTGGAAACTCTTCAATCTAGCCAGATTAAAGGCCAAGACGAAGATGAAAACTGTGCTCCTAAGAGAACTCCTGTACGCTGAGGATGCTGCACTCATCGCCCCAAAGGAAGGTGGACTTCAAAGGCTAATGAACAGGTTGTCTCATGCCTGCAACGAATATTGACTGACAATCAGCATTAAGAAGACTATTGTCATGGGTCAGGGCACTCCACTCCCCCCTCAAATCAGCCTAAACACCACTTTACTAGAATCCATCAGAAAATTCTCCTACTTGGGATCCATGGTGACTGATAGCCTCTCTTTGGATGAGGAAATCAACTCATGCATTGGAAAGGCAGCAACCACCTTCGGGAGACTAACCAAGTGGAAGAACAGGAAACTCACAACCAAAACCAAGGTCACTGTCTACAAAGCCTGCGTATTTAGCACGCTAATTTACAGTAGTGAAGCTTGGACGACCTATCAACATCAAGAGCGGAACTGGAGCAACTTCCATTTTCGCTGTCTTCGCCTCATCCTGGGAGCTTCTTGGAAGGACAAAATCACCAACGAATCTGTCCTCTCTCTAACCAACGTGCCGAGCATCCCTGCTATCCTCAAGCAGAAGCACCTCTGCTGGCTTGGACATATACACAGGATGAATATTGGGTGTAACCCCAAAGACGTGCTTTATGGGGATGTTGCCAATGCTCGGAGACCAAGAGGAAGACCAAAGCTCCGCTTCAATATCCACACAGACAACTTGGAAGTGGCTGCTGAGGACCGTGGCAGGTGGAGGAAGGACCTCCAGGCGGGCATGAAACATCACAACAGCATGTGATTCAAGATGCTGGAGCACAGGCGCCAACACCGCAATATGGTCAAAGACAGCAGCCACGGGCTCTACAGAACAACGACCAGAGACGACCTCACCTGTGGAAGGATCTGCCTGTCTCGGATAGGCCTAGTCAGTCACACAAGGAAATGTAGCCACAGATGAAAGATCTCCCTCTCCAAGCAGGACAATGCCCAGGCACACCATCAACTCCCGCAGATGGGCGGATGCCAGAGAATGAGCTGTGCAGTGAGTTCCCTTTGTATCCACCATTCACATAAATAAAAAAGCCCCACAGAAGTTTGGAGTTGATAGGTTAATCATCCATCATAATCTCTGCAACCTTCTTCAAACTACTTTAGATGCGAATGTCACCAATAATGAATCTCTAAATGCTTTAGTAACCTCACTGATGGCCACTGTCCAACTATTTGTATCCATCCTGCAAATGTGAAACTTATTTGCTCATTCTGTGGCATTTTCTTATCTACATATGTTATTCTTCTTGAGAAAACTGTGTTTCATTTGCCCAATGATTGATTTGAACACATTCTCTCCATTTCAAAATGCTCTATTTATTCTACTTGAGCAAATGTTTGTTTTACGAACACTGCAAACCAGATCATGACAACATTGTGTTTATTAAAAAAAAACCTCATCTCCCAGCTGTTTCTTTGGGAAATTACTTTACATGTGTATTTTCTAGTTGCTAACTTTCCTATCCATTAGAAACAGAATCTGCTTTTACGCACTGCCAAAAGCCATCATAAATGTGAATGCAAGCATTAAATCTTTGCTTAACCTGGTGTGGTCTATGGAAAAGAATCCTAGCATCTCCAGCCTCTCCACCACATTGAAGGTCATGTTAGAAATATGTTGTTTTCGAACTTACTTTCTTATTTATAGGGGTTTTCTCCTCGTTGGAAGAGGTTGTCCAAGATATCATAACTGATTTTCGATAAAGGACTGGAATGATCTTGAAGAGCATTTCGACACGATCCCCAGTTTTGCTCCAAGTAGCAGCTCAACAAATTTTGATATAGGGTTTGGATCTTCATTATATATCTGGCCTATTTATTCCCTGGGACAGTGTGATGAATTACAGGCAAAGGAGGTTCAAAGGAATCTCATCATAAGCCACTCCATTTAACGTTACATGAAATTAACAATCTTTCATATTTCTTCTGGGGATTTCTGATTAAATGGTGAGTGTTAAACAATTCTTCAGGGAAACGTCTTTGAAAGGTCGAATAAATCCTCATTATTTGCATACACTAAACTCATCTGAAAGCAGATTGTGCTTATAATGGTCTGTGGCATTTGACTGTCTACAGAATTAATATTGTGATGTGCAGAGCACTGCATGTGCACACTAGAGCCACACCCATCACAGACACATTGAAATATGTCATGAGTGAAACAGAAGTCTGAGAATTTTAAGTTCACTTTTGCCACGAGAACCCACTCGCCCTTATAAAATGTTTAATCCGATGTAATCGTGAAAAAAAATTTGTTTTCATCTTTGGTTAACCTTTGTATATTCTGTGAATATTATCAACAGTGTCATTTTTATGCCTCGGTGGTTTCACGCCTTATATCTCTGGTGACCCGTGCTCAATCTTGACCTTGGGTGCTGACTTCACGAAGTTTGCACATTCTCCTCGCAACTGTTTCGGTTTTCCCCAATGCTCCATTTTCTTGCCATGTGTTGGCCCGGAGGTTAATTGGCTCCTTTAAATTGCCCCTGCTGTTGAGAAGTTGGGAGGGTGGGGAGATGATTGATGGGGATCTGAGGGGGGAAAAGGGATTACTGTAATTAATTGCTTGATGGTCTGCATGGGTGCAGTGCACTGAACAGCTTGTTTCCACAGCTACATTCAGCTCTATTTTATGACTCTATCAAAGTAGGAGGTATCCTTATTCATTTTAACTGATCAGGTGATGTAGTCAATCTTTCAGTGTTTGCGAATAATATTCAAATCTTAAAACTGGATTACAGCATTTTTAAATTACGTCCTCCTTCAAAACATTACCTGACCATTTCAAATGTGTATTTGCTTCAATTAAAGCCATATTAACATTATAATTGCATTTTGACTCTTGCAATTTAAAATTTCATACCACTTCTTTGAATGGTAAACTGACAGATGAAATTAGTAGCACATTCGCATTGGGCTATTTACAATATTTATGCTGACATTACTTCTGGTAAATTAAGAAATCATTTGCATGTGATTACAAGCAATGTTGTCATGCTATATTCTGAAACAATAACCAACCAAAACAGATCATCACTGAACGTGTGATTTCACCATGTTTCATAATTACTTTAAAGAAATAAAAGCATGGTGCAAGAAATAGGTAAAAGTAACTTCTAATAAATGGACAATTAATTTGCAAAACAAATGCATGAATTAGGATTGTGTTTGGATTAGTATTTTAATAAACTCCATATCATACATCATTTGTAAATCTCTGCATTTCACAAAACCTGGCAGCAAACGCAGCCCCAGCAGAAATAATAAAAAAAGGTTAGCAAAAGGGATTGGAACATAAATTACTTCATTGCTAAATTGTACTGTTGCATTGAGGCAAAATATATCTTGATGATGATGATACTCAGGGAGTACAATGTCACAGAAATTAAAAAGGTGCTAGGAATATTGTATATAAGGATTGAGTACTTCCTATTAAATGTCACATTGGAATCAAAACTTCAGCACAGCAGGATTGGAATAATATTAACAAATTACTGCTTCAGTTGATTTGGATTTGAGAGGAGTATTAGAATTATGTTTAGATTAAACAATTATTTATCTTGTGTTGACAGTGGTAATAAGTGCAGAGACCCTTTGAATTTGCCAATGGCATTAGTGAGTTATGGGATTTCCCTTCTTATAAAATGAAAGCAGGAATGTACATCACACGGACCCAGACAAATACATTGCAAGACTAATTTAAAGTATTTCCAGTTACCATAGGTAACACTGATGACATGCCCTGTGATTGATAACATTAATCAGTTTACATTGCCTGGTATCAGAATATATTGTTGAGACACAGGACTTTTTACAGTGTGTTTCCACTGATAGCTTCCTAAGCATAGCACAATGATACACGATACCATCACATTATTTTTATTATGATCTCTCTCAACATCCAAATAAAATATAAGAATACTTTTAAGACACTGTATTTGTGCATGTATCCAAGACGTAAGCTGGAGATGTTTTGGGTTAAGGGCAAGACTGGCTGATGAGAGATGTTGCGCCCCTTTGTCAGGAAGGAGGGAATACATCAGATTTAGGCTGTCAAGATCAAGCTAATCCCACTGCAAGTACAAGCAGTTCAGGCGTACATATAAGAAGGCATCAGGAGGGTAAAAAGAAGATCGTATGGATCTGGATCTGGCAGGCAAGGAAAAGGAAATCCTCAGAAACTCTACAGATATATTATGAACAAAAGTGTGGCTAGAATAGGTCCCCTTAAAGATCAGCATGGCTGTCTTTGTATCGTGCCACAAGGGATGGGGGATATTATATGGTGGGTAAATCTCCAGGTGTGACCAAGTACATCTTAGGATCTTGTGGGACGCTAGGGAGGAAATTGCAGAGGCTTTGCAGTGACTTTCACTTCACCTTTGGCTGAAGGGTGACTAACGTGCCATCATTTAAGAACGGCAGCAAAGGCAAGCCAGAGAACTACAGGCCATTGAGCATGACATCAGCAGTGGGAAAATTGTTGGATGGAATTCTTAGGACAGGTTCAACCGGCGTTTGATGGACACAAACTGATTAAAAATAGTCGGCATGGCTTTGTGTGTGGGGATTCATGACTCATGATCCTGATAGATTTTTTTTAAGAGGTCACCAAGAGGATTGACGAGGGCAGGGCAATAGGGTTGTCTATGTGGACTTCAGTAAGGCCTTTGACAAGGTCTTACATGGTAGGCTAGTCTGGAACATTAGATCACATGAAATTCAAGATGAGCTAGCCAATTGGATATTAAATTGGCTTGGAGGAAGAACTCAAAGGGTAGATGTGGAGGGTTGATCTTCTGATTGGATGCATGTGACTAGTGGTGTGCCATAGAGTTCAGTGCTGGGTCCAATGCTGTTTGTCATCCAAATGAATGATTTGGATGGCAATGATGTTAACACATCATTGTTAACACATAATGTTAACACAGTTAGTAAATTCACCAGGTACATGACTTACACAGTAAATGGTAGAGCCCTGGAGAAGGTCGCAGAACAGACAGTATAGGTGCTTGGTTTCCTGAAAATGGTGAGTCAGTTGGACAAGGATGTGAAGAAGGCGTTTGTCATGCTTGCCTTCATTGGAAAGGTTACGAAATACAAAAGGCGGGACATCACGATGCAGCAATGCTAGTTATTTGTTAGACCACACTTGGAGTACAGGATGCAGTTCTGCTCACCCAGGAAGGAAGTCATTAAGATGTAAAGATGTGCAGAAGAGATGCACCAGGATGTTCCCTGGACTCGCGGGCTCGAATGATAGGGAAAGGATGGAGCGTAGAAGGTTAAAGGGTGACCTTATTGAGGTGTACGATCACGAGGGGCATGGATGTAGTGAACGCTTCCAGCCTTTTTTCCAGGGTGGAGGATTATAAAATTAAAGGGTGTAGTCTTAAGGTGAGAGGGGAAAGATTTAAGAGGGACCTCGGGGGCAACTCAGACGGTTGTCCATGTATAGAATGAGCTGCCAGAGGAAACTACAGAAGCATATTCAATTACAACATTTAAAAGACATTTGGATAGAAACATGGATAGGATTTTGAGGGATATGGGGCAAATATGGCAATTGGGATGTGCCTAGAATGACAACTTGGACCAAAAATGTTTCTTTGCTATCTCGATTGTGTTCTCAAGATCATACATGGACTACATATATAAACCTCTATTGCCTGACCTGCATGGCATCAATCTGATAGATTGTGGATTTCCTGGTTGCAGGATACTTGGATGGTCTTGGTGGAAACATACTCTTCCCTGTGACGTTGGTAACAATTGTGGTATATTTGCTCAGGTCCATTGCCGGGTGTGAGCAAATCACCCAGTCTACCAATTGCAAGCAGTCATAAAGCTTCCCCTCTGCTCGCTGACCACCTCACCACTGGATCTCAGGAGGGAAGGAATGGGTGACGTTTTGGGTCGAGACCCTTCTTCAGACTGAAGAAGGGTCTCGACTCGAAACGTCACCCATACATTTTCTCCTGAGATGCTGCCTGACCCGCTGAGTTACTCCAGCATTTTGTGAATAAATACCTTCGATTTGTACCAGCATCTGCAGTTATTTTCCTACCTCACCACTTTAGCTGCTCTCTTCAGTCACCAGCTGCACACAGAAAGATGAAACACAGTCAGGTGGTCCAATTTGTTGTGAATCTGTGGAATTCTCTGCCACAGAAGGCAGTGAAGGCCAGTTCACTGGATGTATTCAAGAGAGAGTTAGATTTAGCTCTTAGGGCTAAAGACAATAGACAATAGACAATAGGTGCAGGAGTAGGCCATTCAGCCCTTCGAGCCAGCACCGCCATTCAATGCGATCATGGCTGATCATTCTCAATCAGTACCCCGTTCCTGCCTTCTCCCCATACCCCCTCACTCCACTATCCTTAAGAGCTCTATCCAGCTCTCTCTTGAAAGCATAAAGGAATCAAGGGATATGGGGAAAAAGCAGGAACGGGGTACTGATTTTGGATGATCAGCCATGATCATGTTGAATGGTGGTGCTGGCTTGAAGAGCTGAATGGCCTACTCCTGCACCTATTGTCTATGTTTCTAATTTCCCAAAGTGTGGGTGAGGTAGTAGCAGTTGGTCAGAAGTATTTGATCCCCTGGTGCTGCAGAATACATGCTGTGGTCATTTGGAAGTGCTTGCTGTCCAGAGTTTGTTGAGCAGGGCAGGTAGCTCCTCTAGTGATAGCTGAACATATGCTTGATGTGGGATGTAGACCACAGTCATGACGATAGAGGAGAATTCTCTCAGGAGGTGGAAGGGATGACAATTGACTGCTGGATGTTGCTGGTGCGGGAGCAGGAGTTGGACAAGACCGCAATGTCCAAGCGTCATGAAGAGTTTACTGTGAAGCATCCGCTGCCACTTCACCCTTTTCCCGATAATGCTGTCCATTTCATGTGATGAATCGAGCAACTATGGGGCTGGAGGACTGAGTCTGGAGATCTGGGGGTAAGCCATGTCTCCATGTAACTGAATATACAGCATTCCAATTATGTCCCTTCAGTTAAGCAATTTTGCTCTTAATTCAATCTTATTTTCTAGTAACTGGCCAAGAGAATATAAGGGTGGTGGGATGGTTATAGTCCCCATGTTTCATTCTCACTTGCAGGCTGCCCTGGTAACCACATTTCCTGACGCAGTGTAGGCCTCCCTAGAGCGTAACAAGTACTGTACCTTATGTGCCTGTGCGCTGTGAAATCAGGATCAACATAGTTCTTTGTAACTTAGTTCAAAGCACGATTCCTTTTAGATTTGCACAAACTATTACGCCAATAGAGTCTTATCTAGGAAAGATAGTTGCTATTGGAAACATAAATGATATTGGCTTGGATTAATAGTAGAGGCACATTGATGTCATACTGTAAAAGAAGCATTCTCATTCTCCTGACAGCAGAGTGCTTTTAGTTGATTTCCTTGCTGATTGGGTCCCTTTTTATATTGATGGGTCATAGGGCACATTCAAGACTCACATAACAATGACAACTTGAATGCAATGATTGCTCTGAGCAGTGCAAGATTGTTTCATTACAATATTGCTTTCATTTTAACCTTACTTTGTGGCTTGGAAAATGGAGTTACTGTTGTGCATAGGAAAGTTTTAGGAGTAAAAAATCTTTTCTTTTGCAGCAGACAGAGAGATGGGGTTGAATTTTAATTTAGAATGGTGTGTGGGTGTGAATGCGAACAGTGAACTAAAAACCAATGAAATTGACAACAGTTTGAGAGCTCACCTCCATCATTCCAGTTAAAATTTGCCTTTTCCGACAATGCTCTAATCTACCTAAGCCTGAGCTCTGAGGAAAATGGCTCGTAAATGTTTATGCACTAATCATTCAGTGAGACCACTGTTGACACACTGCTTTTTTACCTTGAGTGTCCACTTACAATTTAGTGCCAGCCAGTTATTTAGAGGTGGGGTGTGATATATGTCTGGCTTCACAGCAATCAGCCCATTACATGGAAAGCAATTTACAGATATGATCTGAAGAACAGGAGAAACAGAAACTAGCATGGACAATACACCATCTTCTACTAATAAAAGCAGATTCATTTGTCCAGAAAATACAGTGAGGGTGTCTGTTCACTGTGCAAAATTAATCTCAGTCACTTTCGGACATAACGATTATTGTTTGATTGATAGAGCACAACCCAATCTTCCACACTCTGGTTAGGAAAAGCATTGCTACTGTATACAGGCAGTGATGCATCATTCCTGAATGAACCCAATGTTTTGTATGCCTACTTCAAAAAAAAAGAACATCCAGGTTCCTTCTTGAGCCTCCACAGTACACGACAACTCTGTAATCTCAATCACCGAGATTGATGGCAGAAGATCCTTTAGGTGGGTGAATAGGATAGCTTGGTCTATCCCAACATTTATGAACAGTAGATAGGTACATTGATAGAACACTCTCATCTCGCTACTACCATCAGGACAAAGTTATAGGAGCCTGAAAGCTGTGACCTCCAGGTTCAATAACAGCTGCCTCTGAGCAACCATCAAGCTCTTGAACATGCACAACACCAACCACTACTGAAGCAACTCTGATCTACTGTGAATTTTGTTTCAGTTGTACTATGAACTTTAGTTTTTGCACAATTATGGTCTGATTACCTAGTATTACCAATTATTAATTTATTGTATTATTGATTATTGTATATTATTTGTGTGTTTTGCTTTAATGGGCTGTAAAGCTGCATCAAACAAGAATGTAATTGTTCCGTTACTGGTACATATGACAATTAAACACTTTTAACTCCTGACATCCACTTTCCTGCTTAGAAACTCACCAGTAACATCAAAGTGAGAAGACTATGGGAATTGAGTACCAAGGGTGCTGAAACTATCTCTGCAAACGATGCCAGTAAATATTCAATATGCACAGCGGACAGTGCGAAAGAATTTATTCAATTTTGCCCAGAGGTTATTGTCTATTATTTACAGGAGACCATAAATTGTAAGCTCTAGCTGAATCAGCACTGTGCAGGGAACCCACACCAGCATTGATCAAAGTTTCAGATGAAGTGCATGCCTTTGTGTAGGACATGCAATATGTCATGTACTTTAGGTCACAAGAGAAGCATATCATTGCCTCTGCAATCTCCCACCATCTCCCACCTCTTAAAGGCACATGCATTGTGCTAATAAGGTTGCACTGAGCTCAATTGGCAGAGCAACATATCATATCATCATATCATATCATATATATACAGCCGGAAACAGGCCTTTTCGGCCCACCAAGTCCGTGCCGCCCAGTGATCCCCACACATTAACACTATCCTACACCCACTAGGGACAATTTTTTTAAACATTTACCCAGCCAATTAACCTACATACCTGTACGTCTTTGGAGTGTGGGAGGAAACCGAAGATCTCGGAGAAAACCCACGCAGGTCACGGGGAGAACGTACAAACTCCTTACAGTGCAGCACCCGTAGTCAGGATCGAACCTGAGTCTCCGGCGCTGCATTCGCTGTAAAGCAGCAACTCTACCGCTGCGCTACCGTGCCGCGAGGCCTGCATGTATCTTTGCCTGCGAGACATAGTTTCGCTGGAGATGGGTTCCTGAGGCAGTTATCATGGAAATCAGAACGTAACTTAAAGAAGAATGACCCCTGTATCTTTGTGGAGGAATGATGTGGCATATTCATAGCCAGGATCCCTGCTTATTGCCCAGATGGGGAGTGGCTCTTAACTGCCATCAAACTCTGTGTAAGACCTGGTCTTGCCTGTGAGCTGCCTTCTCAGTAGTAGTAGCTGACCTTCTCAGAGAGCATGTCAGTATGAATCTAACTTCAGCATAAGTGGGATACATTCGATAAGATAAAGCAAGACTTATTTCATGCTTGCAATGTAATTTAATCTAATACCCAATCGCTGCTTCTAGAAATTACAATGTTCACACCTTTCTTGGCTTGATTGTAATTAGGTATTGTCTTTCCGCTGACTGGTAAGCACGCAACAAAAGCTTTTCACTGTACCTCGGTACACATGGCAATAAATAAACAAGTACATAAATAAATAAACAGATAAGTAAACAGATAAGTAAATAAATAAATAGATAAATAAACTAAAATGTATTCAAATACAACAATGGAGAGAATCGCATTGGAGCGTGCATTTAGTTCAGTTTAGGTTAGAGAAACAGTGTGGAAACGGGTGCTTCAGCCCATCGAGTCCATGGTTAGCAGTGATCACTCGTAGAATGGTTCTAAAGTACAACTGATGACAATTTACAGAAGCCAAATAACCTACAAACCTGCACGTCTTTGGAATTTGGGAGGAAACTGGAGCACCCACAAAAACTCACCCGGTCACAGGGAGAATGTACAAACTCTGTACAGATAGCACCCGTAGCCAGGTTTGAACCCAGGTCTCAGGAGCTGTCGGGCAGCAACTCTACTGCTGCGCCAATCTGTCGCTAATTGTTGCTTGCATATTAGACAGCATTCCAGCTGACCATGAGGTCTGCATTGCAATTACTAAAAGTAGTGATTGGGTCTTAGATTAAATTTCATTGCACAGCATGAAATAGGTCCTGCCCCATCACATCAGAAGGGTACCACTTATGTTGCTTTTAGATTCAAACTTAAACGACAATTGAGAAAGCCAGCTGCTCATAGGCAAGTGGCTGCCATCCTGAGAGGGGAGAGGATGGCCCTCCTGATGATGAATGGGATGGCAAATGGGGCTGATGCAGAGAAAAGGTGCCTAAAGAGGTGGTTAGGGCCTGCAGAGAGGCGGAGGGTTACAGAACATTCAGCAGGGAAGAATGTCCTCAGGTAGAGCTGAGCTGAGTGTAAAGGGGTTGGGATGAGAAGAACATTCAACTGCAGTTGGTGGGTGACTCCACACATGAAATACAATAGGCAGTGAGGGGATCTGCTTCCTTGACATATTGGAAAGTTACTGTCTCTGAGCCCAGGAAATCATGTTGGTTGTTGCCAGGCAACAGCATCCTCTCGGATCTGTTGCATGCTGTATCTGGTGCCTGAGTGTTTCCAATGGCCTACAGAGCCTGGTGCATACCGTCCTCCATCTCTTTATCTCAGAATCTCCTTCCAGGTCTCTGCCAGGGTCAAATTTAGGATCTCCAAGTCCAGAGAAATGCAGCAACTTATCCATCAGATAAAGAAACAAAGTACTGGAATAACTCAGCAGATAACCGGTTGAGTTACTCCTGCTCGTTCTGTCTTTTTTTTGTGAACAAGCATTTGCTGTTCCTTGTTTCTCCAACATATCCATCAGGACTAATGATCTCATCGACGGGCATAGTCATCAATAAGAAAATATATGCACATTATTCTTCAACCTTACTGGCACTTTCAACCTTTGCAGTCTTTTGACAATCTGATTGCCCACAAGTCACCAGCAACATGACATTCTAATCTATCAGTATGGAGCTGAAGTTCAACTACTGAAAGATGTCCGTTTAGTTGCGTGAAAGAGTCCTGGGCTGCTGCCATAATGTTTTCATCCTGTAATAATCTCAGATCTGGAATCTGAGAAATTGTCACCAATGAATAATACTGGTTTCCATGTGTAAAGAGCCAGAAGAGATAAAATACACAAATTAGACCTAGCAAGCTTAGAAACATGTGTAGGAAAGAACTGCAGATGCTGATTTAAATCGAAGATAGACACAAAATGTTGGAGTAACTCAGCGGGACAGGGAGCATCTCTGGAGAGAAGGAATGGGTGACGTTTTGGGTCAAGACCCTTCTTCAGACTAGCAGACAGATAGCTTAGAAACATGTTGGAAGTTGCCATTGTAAAAAGGATAATATGTTACTCACTAGGGGATCATGTCAACATTATTGAATGTCAAAATGGCAATTAGGTATAGAAACATAGAAACATAGAAAATAGGTGCAGGAGGAGGCCATTCGGCCCTTCGAGCCAGCACCGCCATTCATTGTGATCATGGATGATCGTCCACAATCAATAACCCGTGCCTGCCTTCTCCCCATATCCCTTGATCTCACTAGCCCCTAGAGCTCTATCTAACTCTCTTAAATCCATCCAGTGATTTGGCCTCCACTGCCCTCTGTGGCAGAGAATTCCACAAATTCACAACTCTCTGGGTGAAAAAGTTTCTTCTCACCTCAGTTTTAAATGGCCTCTCCTTTATTCTAAGACTGTGGCCCCTGGTTCTGGACTCGCCCAACATTGGGAACATTTTTCCTTTTTTTCTTTTATCTTTTATTTCATCATGTCATGATATAGTCAGGACATCCCAATGTTTGGCAATGCTGAAACGCCACTGATCTCACACGATTTACGCCATTTCTTGTCAGCAGTGATGTTCCAAGGTCTTCCTCTGGTCCTCTTCAGTTATCTGTCTGTTGGATGGAGTGCATTTCATGAAGGAGAGTTATGAAAAATTATAAGGTTTGGTGGGAATTGGAGTGATGATAAAGAAAAGCATTTTAATGGAAGAGCAAGTGTATTAACAATGTACATGTGACACAGCAGGGAATGGACGTAGTAAACACAGGAGGAGAACAAGGATGCTCCTACTGCCATTATACTCACCCTTACTGATCTATTTCCATCAGTGTATGTACAGGTAAATAACAATGCAAAAATGCCAGAGTCCCATACAAAAGGCCAGGAAAAATAGACTAAGTCATCCACAGTTGAGCTAAATGGGATTATATGCATGCACATAAACCCTAGAATTGCATGGGAGCTTGCGCATTATACTGTGGCAGAAATGAAATCTAAACATTGTAAAATTACTTTCCTGAAGTTGATCGCACATGGTTTGGTTTAATTTGACAAAGGTTATTTCATGCTGATGTTGTACCACATATTTTAAAACAGACTGAATCTTGAATCCATGTTAACAGTCTTGTACCACTGGCCTATTGGCTTACCTTTGCTTGTAGTCTTTAAGCAACATATGTTTGATTGGTTTTAATGTTTTTTTTTACATTAAGCTGGGTTCAGAGAAACCCTGTTCGAAGTTGTAAACTGTGACCACCATGTGGCTCTCTGTCTCATTTGATTTACCAGCTTCCAACAATGAGCCATTTGGAGCACCAGAAAACAAGTAGAAAGAAGATTATTATGTCCACAAGAGCAACTTTGGGACTCATTAAAAATATGCTCTGGAATGGTGTCAGGAATCTGGAATTTCTTTCCTTTAGATTAGTGGGGTAGAGAGGTGGGAATATCATGCACCAGCTGTCAATGTCTTAATTATTTTGCTTGTATTTTTGACAGTTTCAAAAGTCAAATGTAAACATTGCATCTGATAAAATATGACAGATTTAAACTGCCCATTGCAGCAAACTAACTATCTTTCACAGTTTTTTAGTTTCCATTTTCCTCAGAACATTTCAACATTTCAAAATTGAACTCACACATTAAAAATAGAATAAGGAAATATCCCTCCAACATATATAGTTGTAGCAGTCAGGCAGAGTATATTTCCTCATTATATTTTGATTTTTTAAAAATACATAAAGTGAAGGCCAGAAAGCCTGAGGGGAATGAATAGTCAGTGTAGCTGAACCTGAAGGAAGTATGCATTTAACAAAATCCATATTAAAGGGTCAATTGGCTGTCACTAAATGTAGGTTTGTGGCTTCCACACCTAACAATGGCCTTACTTAATATCTGAAAGATCAGGAAGCACTGTAATGAACATCTAAAAAGCCTGACTGAACTGAAAGAAGTGTTGGAGAATTATGGCCAGGTTGTCAACAAGATTTAATAACAACTATTTCACCAAGACTCGGTTTGTAATCTTGGACTTTTTCCCATCAAGATATTTAAACAGGATGACATTACTCTGAGGACAGTGATACATTAAATCAATGGATTTATGGATGATCGACACAATAAAGGTGGCACTGTGCAGAGTTAATCTTATGTATTTTATGGCATAAAGTCTAACATAACAATCGATCTGCGTTGTTTTGGAATTGTACTGAGACAAATGCAAGACTGCCATAAGCTAAACAAGATCATAGGATTCCTGGCTATATTAGTGCTCAAAGTCTGTGGTCTAACACTTGATAAGAAAGATTTTGTAGCCTGTGTTACGTGGTGTCACACAACCAGACAAACAGAAGCTATGGAGATAGCTGAAGATGGCTAGCTAAATTTGTCTTAAAAGCAAGGCTCTTGGGCTATGAAGAGATTGTAGCCAAAGAGAAGTGACCTGGTCAACCCAGCAAATGTCATTGGATTGAATACCGAGGCGGAGACTGCAATTGGGAAAGGGCAGCTTGGTCAGTCACCAGAAGATGCACAACACCACTATGTTGGCAGATTCACCGGCAAGTCAGCCTTGAACACGCAAGGCTAGGCTCATAACCTACGTGAAGACAGAAATCAGATGTTGTAGTGTCAGCCATTACACCAAACTATTATTATTTCTCCTCTCAAGTAAGTGTACAATAGATTATCAGAGTATAAGAAATACCAGACTATCGTCATCTCTGACTCATAATTCTAATATAACTGTTAATATTTCACACCTTACTCATTTTCATCATTAGCAGGCTTAGATAAGATATTTGCCCTTCATCAGAAATGTAAAGAGAGTTTGTGTAGTCATGTTTCTCACAACCTACACTTAAATGCAATGATTGGGTTCAGTGTATTGTTGAGGTGACTGATAGTGGAGCGAGGGGAAGAACATAGGGAATTAAGTGGATATGTCAAAATAAGGGGGTAGTAGCAACTATGCAGAGATATGAATGGTAGGTCAAAAGTACAAGTTATGGGGAAGAAAAAAGGAAATGTTGATGCAGGTTTACAAAAAAAACCAGAAAGTGCCGGAGTAACTCAGAAGGTCAGCCAGTAATTCTAGAGGATTACATTAGGAGGGAGAAACTTGAAAAGAGATGGGGTGGGACAAAGCCTGGCAAATGAAAGATGGACACTGGCGAGGAGAGTTTGATTTGCAGAAGGGTGGACAAAGGCTAGAGATGAAAAGGAGGCAATAGGGTGTGAGTAGAGTAGAGAAGTGACATGTGAAGCCCGAGGAAGGGATATCATGGGAATGGTACATGGAAGGGAAAAGGGGGGGGGCGGGATAGTGGGAGAAATGCCATGGTGTGGCAAGGAGAAGAGAGGGGTAGACACCCAGGTGTGGCACAGTGAAGAGAGGGATAGAAAGGGAAGAGGCGTGTCACCTAAAATTGGGGAATTCAATGTTCATACTGTTGGGTTGTAAGCTACCCAAGTTATGGGGAAAATCTCTAGGGACAATGGTGAGGATTTCTTGCCTATTTTGCATTTAACACTGCTTGCATTCAACGGAAATTGCAGCCTTGAAAATTGTATGATTTATATTAGAACGGTTGAGAAGCAAACAATAATAGCGAAGAGAGAAATAGGAATGCAAAAACTCCAGAAAGTGATGAGAAACACTAACCATGGTTTCTGCGTTAGGAGGGTGACAACTTGGAATTTTGGGATTGTATGATAAAATATTAATAACCCTACATGAAAAGCCTGAAGGTGTGACTCATCATTAGGTTTTCTTTATATGAATTCATAGCGGGAATGGCAATCTACTCTGAAAAAATCATTGATAGACACCAGAAGACAGAAAAGAAGGGTCTCGACCCAAAACGTCACCCATTGCTTCTCTCCAGAGACGCTGCCTGTCCCGTTGAGTTACTCCAGCATTTTATGTCCGTCTTCGGTTTAAACCTGCATCTCTAGTTCCTACCTACACCCACTGAAAAAATGATTGCTGTTTGTTATAGACATCTTTGAAGATTTGGCAAGAAGATTTTGAAGAAAGAAGTTTGATTATTGAATTGTCACCAACAATCTTGTTGCAGGTGACTAACAACATGCCACCAAGTTGTGAATGAAAAATAAGCCCTGAAGGCAAATAATGTTTTGCCACATGATTTAAGTACAGTACATCAATTTTGATGTTCTGACATCTAATTCACAGTAATTTCACTTCTCAGCCATATCATATCATATCATATCATATATATACAGCGCGGAAACAGGCCTTTTCGGCCCACCAAGTCCGCGCCGCCCAGCGATCCCCGCACACTAACACTATTAACACTATCCTACGCACACTAGGGACAATTTTTACATTTACCCAGCCAATTAACCTACATACCTGTACGTCTTTGGAGTGTGGGAGGAAACCGAAGATCTCGGAGAAAACCCACGCAGGTCACGGGGAGAACGTACAAACTCCTTACAGTACAGCACCCGTAGTCAGGATCGAACCTGAGTCTCCGGCGCTGCATTCGCTGTAAAGCAGCAACTCTACCGCTGCGCTACCGTGCCGCTACCGTACCGTACCATGTTCTTCTAATGTATAGAAATAACCTTTTCCATAAATGTCAGATATTCGGGCTTGACATTAGAAATAAATAGCTTATATGTTCATAAGTTCATAAGTGATAAGCAGAATTAGGCCATTCAGCCCATCAAGTCTACGCCATTCAATCATGGTAGATCTACCTCTCCCTCCTAACACCATTCTCTTGCCTTCTCCCCATCACCCCTGACACACACTAATTAAGAATCTATCTATCTCTGCCTTAAAAATTATCCATTGATTTGGCCTCCACAGCCGTCTGTCATTAAAGACAATGATTCTGAATTTTAATGAATGGGTAAGATTGCTTATTTTCTCTTTACTGTTTCAGTTAAAATCATAGAAGCCTTAATATTACCTTTAAGGGTAATGAAACAAATTAAGAACAGATTTGAATCTTTCTCGCCTAGCAGGAATAGGATGGATTTAGATAGAACACCAATTTTATGCTCTGCTGATTTCACTCTCCATTGTGGGAAAGTCATTTTTACAAATTGTAGTGCTTTTTTAAAAAATCGCTCTGAGAGAGATTGCATTGCTGTGAAAATCCAAATCCTATCCTACCCTTTGTGTTGTACCATTTCAAAGGATCTGTTTCAGAAATTGAAGAGATGGTTTCACCTGGGTCTGGGTGAATGTCGCTGCACATATCCTTGGGGAAAATGTTTTTAATAAGGTTCAAGAGGTAGAATGCTAAGTTTGAAGATCACAGCTGCAGCATCCAAATATAACAAAAAGCCCAGGAGAAATACACTGGATTTTGTGTCTCGGTTATGCTGCTTTTCGGGATGTGCAACACTTGATTCATTAATATTGTATGTGGAGTTAGGATCTATATTATGTGACCATTGGAGCAACTCCTCAACACCAAATCAAAATGAAAGTCAGCCACCAGATTAGAAGTTTGAATAGAAAACAGTTGCAGCAAAGTACAACTATGCCATCAGGATTTTAAACAAGAGACTTTACCCTAAGGCTGTATCACGCGCTCTGCTGTATATATGGATTAAACATATTTTAAAGAATTTATTACCCCACTTGCATTCTTAATGATTTGCTCCACGGGAAAGAATATTCGTTTTCTCCGGTTATTTTTTTTAACCGGTTCCCTCAACCGGTTGAGCTGGATGATCAGCCATGATCATATTGAATGGCGGTGCAGGCTCGAAGGGCCGAATGGCCTACTCCTGCACCTATTTTCTATGTTTCTACGTTTCTGTTCAAATCCCGGCACATCCAGGAGGGAGATTGATATTCCGGATGAATGGTGCTAGCTCACAGTGTAGCAAGACCAATGAGCTGCTTGTTGACTTGCAAAGGGAAAGGCGAGGGACCATGCACCTGTCATCTTTGGTAGGACCACGGTAAAGAGTGTCAACAGCTTCAAGTTCCTGGATGTGCACATCTCTGATCATCTGCCCTAGGCCCAGCACATTGATGCAATCACAAAGAAAGCTCACCAATGTGCCTACTTCCTCAAAAGTGTGTGGAAATTTGGCATGTGCTGAATGCTCTTTCAAAATCCTACTGACGATTGGTGGAGAGCATACAGGCTGATTGCATCATGGCTTGAAGGTGCTGGGGATCCGGTTCGGGGGGGCAGAGGCGTGTGACAAGAATTGGCTGGAGCGGATAGCCAGGGTGGGGAAGAAGCTGGAGCTCTCCATCTCGGGGAAAAATCTGGTCATCAGGTGTGAGGTGCTCTCGGGGCTGCTGTACTTGGTGCAAGTGTGGCCCGTCCCTCCCTTCTACGTCACCGGGATCACGTCTTCCGCTTCATCTGGGGGTTGAGGATGGACCGGGTGCGATTGGCCACAATGCACAAGTCAGCAGACAACGCGGGTAAAAGTGTGCCCAACGTTGCCCTCTTCCTGATGGCCACCTTCGTGTGTGGCTGCATCAGGTGGAGCGTAGAGCCAAGGCACGTGGACACCAAGTGTCACTACCTGCTGAGGTTCTACCTGTCCCCAGTGTTGCGAAGGATGGGCCTGGCGCAGATGCCACGCAGGTGCCAGTCAGCTGGACATTGCCGCACCATCTGTCGCTTGTGGAAAGGTTCTTCCGGACCAACATCTTTGACCATGTCCATTGCGCAGTGGTCAGCACGGAATGTCCTGCAGGCACTGCAGGGGAATGACTCCATGGATCCTGAGGCGTGGTTCCCAGAGCAAACTGCCCAGCTTGTCTGGCAAAATGCCTCATCGCCAAAACTCACCAACAAGCACCAAGACCTAGCTTGGCTGGCGGTGAGGGGAGTCCTCCCAGTCAGATCCTTCCTGCACTGCCGGAACCTCACTACCAGCGCACGCTGCCCTCGGGAAGGCTGCTATGGAGAGGAGACGGTTGCCCACCTCTTCACAGAGTGTGGATTTGCCAAGAGAGTCTGGAGAGGTTTGCAGTGGTCCCTGTCACGATTTATTCCGAGCAGCTCCGTCACAGAGAACTCTGTGATCTACGGACTGTTCCCAGGGACGCATTCAGAGACTTACATCGAGTGCTGCTGGAAGGTCATCAACTCGGTGAAAGACGCTCTTTGGTCTGCCTGAGCTTTGTTGACCTCCCAGCGGAACGAGCTGTCCGTCGGGGAATGTTGCCGACTGGCCTGCTGCAGACTGCAGGAGTACGTGCTGAGGGACGTACTGAAGCTTGGTGCAGCCAACGCCAAGGCCCTGTGGGGGAGGACCACAGTCTAGGGTCCTTCCGCTGCTGGACATGGGGGGCAGGGTGTGGTGGAGACGCCCCTCCAAATAAGGGAAGGGATTCTGTATAATTTTGTATAAATTTGGCAATGAATATCTGTATTGAATGAATGTATAACCTCCGGGAATGCCGGATGGAGCTTTGAAAGGTACATGTTTTGTAAATATTTATTTCTGGAATAAAGTATTTTTTGACATGAAAAAGAAAATGGCCTCATTCAATAACTCGAATGCCCAAGAACAAAGAGGCTGCAGAAAATGGTGACCATTTACTTTAGTTTAACTTAGAGATACACTGCGGAAACAAGCCCTTCGGCTCACCAAGTCCACACCGACTTACAATCCCCCACACATTAACACTACCCTACACACACTAGGGACAATTTTACATTTATACCAAGCCAACTAACCTACTAACCTGTACGTCTTTGGAGTGTGGGAGGAAATTGGAGATCTTGGAGAAAACCCACAAAGGTCACAGGGAGAACGTACAAACTCTGCACAGTCAGCACCCATATTCAGGATCGAACCCGGGTCTCTGGCACTGTAAGGCAGTAGCTCTACCGCTAAGTCGCCATGCTATCCCTATTTTGCCTGGTTCTTCAACTATATTGACCATCCCACCATCAAAGGGATCTACAGGAAGTGCCACCTCAAGAAGCCAGCTTATATAATCGAAGACCCACACCACCCTGGCCACATTCTCATGTCGTTGTTTTCATCGGGAAGAAGAACAATGACCTCCAAGTTCAAGAACAGGCAAGAAGAGAGGTCCTACAATGAACACATGCTTTGGTACATTGGGGAGAGGATACTGGCAATCATGGATGCAGTTAATGGTGTCATGCATGTAACAAATTGTCTTTCGTACCACCTCCTTCGCGTTCCACAATCTCTTCCACTTTACAATTTGCAGGTGGAGTTAACATGACCAATATATCTGTCCCCAAAAAGAAAAGACACCATGTCACAGCATCTGACAGTCATTCATCAGTCCAAAATCTGGCACTTTGCTCAAATGTGGAAATAGCTTACAGGCAACATTGTTAATCACCAGGCATTAGTGGATTGCAGTCAGGACAAAGAGAGAGGTTAGATGGTATTCCAGCTATCCTGAAGTGAAAAGTCACTTACCATTTTCTTTCTGAAGGACTTAGATGAAGAAGTAACAGGTCAATCCACAGGCATGTACATGTATCTTGGTTGAAATGATTGATTGTAAAATACAGAATGGAAACAGACCCTTTTGCCCACCGAATCCATGCTAATTAACCGCTTACACTAGTTGTGTGTTATCCCATTTTCATATTCACTCCTTACACACTAAATTTACCGATGGTATTTAACCTATCAACCCACACGTTTTTTGGGACATGAGAGGAAATCAGAGTACCCAGAGGAAACATATGGTGACAAGAAAAATGTCTTCACATGTATCTGGGGAAGATGGTATCCCACGTAGGAGCATCTGGAACTGCCACACTATCCGAGGTCACTGTTTACTGGGAAGGCATCAGTGATTTTTAGGGGGACAATATTACCTTGGTTACGGGGGAATGCCGAGTCAAAGGTAACAATCAGACCAGCTACAATTGTATTAAATGCCAGTGCAGGCTCAAGGGGCCTAGATCTGCTCCTAATTTGTATGTTTGTGTGTATCATAAATTATAGTTGCACATTTCTTTCTTTCTTTCATATGTCAACTACAATAGTCAAAAGTGGCAATTGGTGCTTCAGAGTACCGTAGTTGACGCTTTGCTGCAAATTTTGCCAGTTCCGTAGAACTACCCAGGGTGGACGACGAGGACGTAAAGCAGCTCCCACCCCGTGCACATTTGCTTTCACGTGGTTTATTGGGCTTTTTCAGAATTGCCACTACCATAAATCAATGAATCAACTCAACTAAATTCTACTTTTTTTTCAATCATATTTAACTATACAAAGTTGGTCCAATTTCAGTATAATCAGAAAGTGCAAAATGTGACAGTCAGAGTTGATGGTTTCTGGATTCAGTTTCAAAATTGCAATTTTTTACTTTTGCAGGACCTTTTCCAAGTATTTCCTTTCTAGTTATTATTGATTCCATTCATAAAAACCTTCTTTTCAAAGCGATTCATCAGTAGTTTTTAGCATGTTTATTTTTGCAGGATTTTGTTCATATCTTTGTTGTTGTAATTTTGTTTTCCTTCACTGTTTATGTACTGGAAATATACAACATGAATAGTTGTGCTGTCCTGCATAAGAATTAATTATATGGTTAGAGAAGATTGTGCATCAGTCCCATGATCAAGTGCCATTGCTGATCACCAAGTGAAAAAAAGAAATTTAGTTCAATATGTGCAACTCACAGCTTCAGCGGTGGAAAACAAATAATTTGTCAGCATTTCAGTGACCAAATAATCATTGGAAATAATTGAAAACCTTGTAACAAAGCACTTGATTTACTCTATTAAACCATGTTTGCAGGGGCATTTAAGTGATGCTATATCTGGATAAGGCAAAGAAGCAGACATGAGATGGTTACAAAATAAGATGTGCCATGAGTCAAAGGAAAAAGTAAATTATCTAAATGTGTAATAATTAGCAGTAAAGTAACTTAACCTTAAATAATCTTGGGAATAATTAAACAGCATATGGTATGGGATGATGTACAACTATGTACTTGATCATTTCCTTCCATATTGTATTTATCATTTGTTTGAAGATTTTCTAGTAGTCTTATGAAAATATATTTGTAGACATAGGTTTCCTATTTTTTTTCTCATTTTCTTTCCTTCCCCTGTTCTCTTTGTGGTGTTGACTTCTTGCAAAGAGCTGAATCCGCAGGCATTGATTGCACATGAACATCTCAGCTCAGTAGTGAGGGTTATTCATGCATGAGACTTGACTGAGTGTTGGCAGGCTATTTAGCTACAGGTAGCATTACAGCCGAGATTGATCATGTACTCACCCAGTCCTCACATCCACACAGTGGAGGGCCTTGGCTGGAATTTTCTTTTCAAAACCAGGGGCACCGAGGTTAATTATAGTTTCTCGCTGACAGGCAAGCTGAAACCAACTGATTCAATGTGGGCAGGGGTGTAGCCCAGGATCATTATGGTCTATGTACCTCGGCTGCATTCCGGATAAACTCATCTGAGCCATTAGAAATATATTGTACATTTTTTAAATAAAAATTGCATTCACAGTAATTTATATTATGTTGGCTTGAACCGAGCGATACGAATATGAGTTACTTTTGTGTTTATTAAAATACATTGCATTTTTTAACATAGAAGGTAGGTGCAGGAGTGGCAATTCGGCCCTTCGAGCCAGCACCACCATTCAATATGATCATAGCTGATCACCCAGAATCAGTACCCTGTTCTAAATTAGAAACATAGAAAGATAGAAAGATAGAAAATAGGTGCAGGAGGAGGCCATTTGGCCCTTCAACCCAGCATCGCCATTCATTGTGATTGTGGCTGATCATCCACAATAGTAACCTGTACCTGCCTTCTCACCATATCCTTTGATTCTGCGAGCCCCTAGAGCTCTATCTAAGTCTCTTTTAAATTCATCCAGTGTATTGGCCTCCACTGCCTACTTCGGCAGAGAATTCCACAAATTCACAACTCTCTGGGTGAATATAAATTCCAGTGAATATAAGCCCAATTGACCCATTCTTTCATCATATGTCAGTCCCGCCATCCCAGGAATTAACCTGGTGTACCTACTCTGTCCTTGTTACGAATGTGGAGAGGGAGAGCAAGAGCAGAACTGCAGGATATAGAGGAGACCCTGGTGTGAGCCTCATCTATAACGGAAGAGGGGAACCCCCGTTCCCTAAAGAATGAGGACATCTCGGATGCCCTTGTATGGAACACCTCATCCTGGGTGCAGATGCAGCGTAGACGGAGGAATTGGGAGTGGGGGAGAGTTTTTACAGGAAACAGGGTGGGAAGAAGTGTAGTCAAGATAGCTATGGGAGTCAGTAGGTTTTTAGTAGATGTCGGTCACAACTCTGTCTCCTTTGATGGAGATGAACAGTGGGACATGAACAGGCAGAAACAATGGGTCTGCCAGGACAATTCAGTTTGTGGATTTTGGGAAGAAGATAAAATTGGGCCGTGCGGGGCTGCGGAACGATAAGTTTGGAAGCTTTAGAGGGCAGAGAGCTGGAAGTGATAAAATCAGTAATGGTGTTTGAGATTAAGGTCTGGTGCTGGTCTGTAGGGTCATGGTCCAAGGATATGTAGGAGGAGGTGTCTGAGAGTGGACGCCTGGCCTCAGTCCGGTAGAGGTCAGTATACCAGGCTACCATGGCACCTCCCTTGTTGGCGGGCTTGATAACCAAGTCGGGTTGCTGTAGAGTGAGCGGCTGTTAGGTCAGGAGGGGAGAGGTTAGAGTAAGTCAGGGGAGTGGAATATTTGAGGCGGTTGATGTCCCGCCGGCAGATGGAAATGAAAAAGTCTAGTGAAGGTAGATGGCCTTCCGGGGGAGTCCAAGAGGAGGGGTTCCGCTGGAGAAGGGAGAAGGGGTCATCACTGGGTGGTGAGGACACGTTCCCATGGAAAAAGGCCCGGAGGCGGAGGCGACGGAAGGAGAGCACAACATTGTGGCGGACACGGAACCTGTTGAGGTGGGGGCGGAAGGCAACAAAGGTGAGGCCCCTGCTAAGGACAGACCATTCGGTATCCGAAAGAGCGAGGTCAGGGGGGATGGTGAACACACGGCAAGTGAGGCAGTTGGGATCAGATGGGGGCAGGTGAGTAGATGGAGGCCGAGGCGATGTCTGGTAGGAGAAAGGTGGATGTTCAGAGAAGAGGGAGGCATGAAGAATATTGTATGGGTGGGGAGTAGCTGAGGCTATCTGGCTAAAGGGGGAAGGGGAAGACCCAGTGGAATCCCTACTGAGGTTCCCTGGAGGAGGGGCGGAGCAGTAAGACCCAGCACAGTCAGACCACGTGAAGCTGGACTCTGCCTCGTGGGGACTAGTTGAATGTTTCAAAATAAATTGACATTGTTTAACAGAATATCATTGCACAATTATTAATAGAAGTGATTCTTGCCAGTTTTGATGGGCACCCACTGTGAACTGTGTTCTTAGGAGAAAAGACTGTCTGATTATTGTGGGCTGGTCACGTGGGAACAGTTTTTTTTTTCTTAGACTGTTTTTTTCCCAAAGAGGGTTTTTTTTCTGCTTGTCAATTTCCAAAGTAAATGTTAAGTTGTTTTCTAGATCCCGATAGAAATTGTGTTTTAACCAATTCAGCGAGCATAATACAGATAGCGTTTTTCCTTCTACTGATGTCAGGATAAGTAGGCTCTGGTTCTCTATACCTCCTTTCTTAAATAATAGGGTTACATTTGCTAATGTCCAACCTGTAGAAACCATTCCAGGATCGGCCTTTATGCTCACTGTTTTGTAAAAGGATAAAGTATAGTCGAAAAAAATTAGAATAAGCAAAAGCAATAACTGGCAATTTTATCGTTTTTTCTCACTTCTATGTACTAAACATGCAGTGGAGTAGTGTATTAATGACAATACAATTTTGGAAGCAGAGTTCAACATATATCATCTGCCACATTGCTCATTTACCACATGAATTTTAACCACTTAATTGGAAAATGAATAGGGAAAATATCACTCAAATTTTTAATGTTTTGAAAGAATGAATACTGCAAGTACTGTAGATGCAAAAGCAAGATGGACAGACTTAATTTTGAACAGAGGTGGCCATGAGGTAAATCTAATTGAAAGTGAAATTGCCAAGGAAATAGACAACCATCTATTGCAATAAATGTTGATGCAGACGGCAATAAAATGCATCCCTGCAATAGGAAGTGAATAGCTAATAAAATATAATTTGTGCTAAGGCTATTTCTAACCTACCTCATCTGATTTTTTTCCCCCCTTACAGACAGTGCTTGCAGTGTTCTGATAAGATACAACAGAATCTCCTTTGGGAATATCTTCCTCCTTCTTTCCCCATCTCCCACTTCCATCTTTTCCGCTAGGGATCAATTATTCCCACAATCTCCAGCCCTGCAAGGTCTAAATTTCAATTCCACCCCTGCTCATGTGGAAATGACAGAAGGCGGACAGATCAAACAATGGAACATGAGTGGCTTTTCCCCTCTCTCTGATCTCCATCATCTCCTTTCATTTCCTCATTCTTCAGGTAGACTATCTGCCATCAGGGCTACTTTTACTATTCCTTAGCTGCTGCCACCAACATCTGTGTCATTTTGCTTCTCGATCTCCACTCTATTCCCTTTCTTTCCACCTCTTTCCCTTCTCTGCAACTTAAAATAACTTGCTTTCTAACTTTTACTCGGTGTAATGAAAGATTATTGAGCTGTAACCTTAATCCTGTTTTTATCTCCATATAACTCTGTCCTACCAAGTACTTCCAGCATTTACTGTAGCACTTTGAAAATTACTACTTAATCTATATCAATGTGGTAACTTGGTAATGCTTGAAAATGCATCTAATAACATTTCACTTGAAAAACACATTCAAATCAAATTATCAGAAATTGTTGGTCGGAGAGTGATGGGGTGGTTCCAGGCCTTGAATCTTTCCTGTGCTCGTGGAGTGAACTTGTCAGCCCTGCTCCCTGCTAATAGCTAATTAGTTACCCAACAAGTTTATATGTTATTGATTCCACATCTAATTCATATTTTACTCTTTCTTTTGTCTCAACTATTTCTTCATATATTTCTTAATTTCTTTTGGGAATAAGTTTACCTTTATTGTTATATGATCTCTTGCTTCTTCATCATCATCTATTTCTCCACATGCTGCAGCCCATGCAATATACTGAAGAGTGATCATTGGAAATATCAAGTTTCCATTATTATTTATGTAGATTTAACAGTATTTAATAAAGTTCAAAGGCATCGATTTTGCTCAAGATCTTCGGTTCATCTCACCCCAGTAAATTGAGATCTCTGTTCAAACAGAGATAAAGAATTGAATGAATTAAGGGCCTTCTGATTCCCTGACATTACTGTTTTATTCAGCAATGTCTTTCTTTATTATTGTATGTGAAGTGGTCACCATACTAGCTATATATTGCATACATTTATCCTGATCTCAAATAATGGTTGTGTGCTGAGGATGCATGGTGGATTTTAATATAAACATTTAAAATGAATAAGTCTGCTAAATATTCATTTCTCATTGACAAAGTGGAAGAGTTATTAATGGGGAAAAAATACAACTTTATTCAATCAACAACTTTATTCAACCAACTTTTCTAAACAATCAGGATCTGTTATTTGAGAACTTTGTTCCATGAATTACATGAATGGAAATGTTAGCAGTTAAAGTGAGAGGACTTAAATTCAATGTAATTCATATCAGCTGGTTTCCTATACATTGCACCACAGTGCTTAACAGTAGAGCTGTTGCCTTACAGCGCCAGAGACTCGGGTTCAATCCTGACTATGGGTGCTAACTGTATGGAGTTTGTATGTACTCCTGTGGCTACACGGGGTTTCTCCGGTTTCCTCCCACATTCGAAAGATGTACGGGTTTGTAGGCTAATTGGCTTTAGTAAAAAAATTAAATTGTCCCTCGTGTGTGGGATAGTGTTAATGTATAGGGTGATTGTTGGTCAGCACGGACTCGGTGAGCTGAAGGACAGGTTACTGCGCTGTATCACTAAGGTTTAAAGTTTAACTAAAGTTAAATACACAGCACAAATGCCATCATCTTTGATCTACTTTATAAAACATAGTTTGAGCTATATCACGTCGTGCCACAGTCACAAATATCTTTCCCACTGTGCTTTCATCTGCAATATCTTTGATGATGGCTGCATTGGAGTCTCAGGTTAGAACTGTATACACATGGAATCTTTCAGGCTCAATATCTGGTCTATTAAGTCAGCAAAAGTATTACTTCATTAGTTTCTGATCTAGGGAGGAGACTAATAGCCAAGCTGTCAGCTCCCGATAAATCCAGTGACCTCTGGTACAAAGTATAGTCAATATAAGGTTTTAATAGGATTGGGTTGAGTTGTGATTCACACCGTGATAAAAAAGCCTGGCAAAATTCATTCAGAGGAGCTGTTTTTGCAAGGTTCCAGAGAAGAAGCAGCACCTATCTGTTTGTACGACAACAGTAGCCGCATCTACTGATACATTTGGATTATTCTACATTCCCATGTTCTTACCTTTACTTATGAGGGAGGCCTTTCAGCCCGTTGAGTCTATGTTATCTGTCAATACATACTCATGGTCCTATCGTTTTCCAATAATCTATTTTTTCAAAAGTGGACATCATCCACCTCCTGATTCTCTTACTAACTACCTACACTATAAATAGTTTACAGTAGTTAACTAACTGCCTGCCAGCAGTCTTTTGGTTGTGGGGAGAAACAAGAACACCCAGAGCAAACCCACAAGCTCACAGGGAGAACATGCAATCCCCACACAGCCAACACTAGAAGTCATGATAAAACCAGAGGTGTGAAGCAACAGCCTTATCTGCTGAACCACCATTTTATTTCATAAATTGCTCAGCAGAATGAATCCAGAGCTATTCTTGCAAAGGTGTTGAGCTTTTATGCATGACATAAAATACAAATATGGATATATAAAATGGATACGGGCAAAGAGAATAATTCATGAAAGATTAAGCTCATTTACGAGGAAAGCTGGTACTAGGTGAATATGATTTACAGAAGATCATGAGGTTACAGAAATACATCAGTCTAAAAATAAATATTTCAAAACATATTTCCTGTAGGAAGCAGTAAATAACTTCAAAGGAATTTATATCAGAGGTCAAAGCGCTCAGTGTTCCAATGAAGGGTTATTGGTCTGAGATTTTGAGCTCGTTTCTCTTTCCACAAATACTGTGTATTTGAGCTTGTTGAGTATTTTGAGTATTTTCTAATTTTACTTCAGATTTTCAGCATCTGCAGCTTATTTTTATTTTATGATTATAGTAATAGCTGTAGATTGTGTTCAGTGCAACCAACCTGGGATATCCTATATGTGAGTTGGTGCCCCTAGACTTATTATTTAGCAAATTGTGAACATCAAGCATGTCATCTGGCATTGTGTTACTTTCTTTATAACATAGGTTTGCTACATTTTAACAACCCAAAATCACCCTCTATGACACACTGGAGAATAGATAATACAGGAAATTCTCAGCAGGCCATAGAGACCTAGAACAGCTCAAATGGGGGTCACCAAGCTAAACATTAATTTTAGTTCTCTCCCTATGTTGTTGTTGTTCGTCCTTCGGGTTCGAAGATGACCATGACTTCACTTTCAGTTGGAGGATTGGTGACTGTGGGTCCGGAAGTGACTGGTGAGGCCAATCCGGGCCCGGAAGGCACGCCCACACGTAGGACACAAGTGGGTGGCTGCTGCAGTGGAAGTGGAGGTAGCCCGGGCCTTGCGCGCGGTGCGTTTCCTCTGGGCCTCTGCAGCGCGTCTGTTCTCTGCTGCACGGGCTCCTGTGGTGAGCTTACTACGCCAGGTTAGACGGTCCAGAGCAAGAGACTCCCAAGTGCTGAGGTTGATGTCCAAGTCTTTGAGGGACACTTTGAGGCAGTCCTTAAACCGTTTCTTCTGTCCTCCTACTGAGCGCTTGCCCTGACACATTTCTCCATACAGAAGCTCTCCCCATAATGGCTGCCTGACTGGCATATTTTCAGAATTATCTGTTATTATTGCTGTTTCCTAACAATGGCAATATTAATTATATTTCCTTGGAAATTCATTCTATTCAGTGCCAACAGCCAATCCTTGACTTACGAAAGTGATGCATTTCTGGAAAGAATTAAGGAAAATTTCATAAATTTAAATAGCTGGCAAATTGCTTCATGTGAATTTAAGCTTGCATGAAGGCTTGTATAAATAACATATCAAACTAATTCCACAGAAGTTAATTTATACATGTTTCCAAAGAAAAGTCAGATCCCTATACAAAGTGTGGGAATTTGATAAATTGGAATTTGGAAATTTGAGTTTTAAAGGAAGATTTCTCTTTAAACGTTTAATCTATCTTTTTTTTTCAATAAGAAGGTAAACAAAGAATGTGAATAAGTTGGGCCACTGTGTTATGTATGAGCAGGTATAAAAGGAGAGCTTCCCCGTCACCATGTGCTGTGCACCAGAAGCTGAGCTACAGGAGCTGAGAGCAGCACAATGGTGCAGCTTGTACAGTGTGGGTTTACTCCGGGTCCTCCGGTTTCCTCATGCATTCCAAAGATGTACAGGTTTGTAAGTTAATTGGTTTCAGTAAGTTTGTAAAATTGTCCCTGGTGTGTAGGATAATGTTAGTATACTGGGTGATCGCTGGTCGACGCGGACTTGGTGGACCAAAGGACCTGTTTCCACACTGTATCTCCCAACTAAACTAAACCAAACTTAATACGCAGGCACAGTTAACAGCTAATGGGTAAAAGTTGAAGTGTTTAGGCTTTGAAATTACCAGAAATTATTCTATCATGATTAATAATCCAAAAATGTATCTTGAATCACTCTGATTCTCTTACTAAGGTGGATTATTAAAGTGGATTTACAAAGTGATATTAGTATTGGTTTATTATGGTCACATTCATTGAGATACAGTGAAACACATTATTTTACATACTATCCAGGCAGTTAATTCTATACCTGAGTACAACAGTTGTAGTACACACGAGAAAATCAATAGGGTTCAAATATGGTGCTGCAGCTACAAAGAAAGTGCAGGTAAAAATGTGCAAGAGCTGCAATGAGATAGATTGAAAGTGATTAATTAACAATGCCATATTAAGATAGAAAAATATATCTTGCAGTTTTGACCAGCACCTTGGCATTCCATTTTACAACAGTCCAGTTTCATTGGATAAATTTAACAGCAACACAAACAATGACAACAATGGTTTATACAATTATCAGCTATGATTGGTAAGGCCCTGATGCATTTCATAATGTGAAAGCAGGAAGTGTCAGCAGCACAAAGTGATGGAAACAGATGGTAACAACTGATGGAAGCCACTCCATCCACCATCACGTACATGATTTCAATTAGGACCATTTAAATCTAATTAAGCTGCTAAAGGAATGGTTTAGTTTCCTGGAATATTATGTGCTGTGAACAGCAGGGTATATTCAGCTGCCGATGCAAACTGAGTATCTTCCAGAGGCTTCAGGAATGAATTGCTTAAGGAAGTCATTGAGCCTCAAAAGCTAATGGGCTGGAATTTTCTGTCAAAGTAATGGTAGGTCTAATAGTCCTTGCCTCTATTTATGGATAAATGGCAAAGCAACTACACACAAAGAGCAGATGTTCAATGTCTGCCACTGAGAAAAAAATTATGTTTGAATTCCACTGTTCTGTCATTGGCTTCTAAGAAATGGCATTTCCTTTAGAATCCTCTTTGCTTTGGGAACCTACTGCATGTGCCTATTAATTATCTGTTAAAATTGTCACAAATTTCACTTGCCTTTCCATGCATCCATTTATTAATGTGATGTGTTAATGATGAAGAATAAACCTCTCTGACATTGAAATATATTACAATTGTTATCACTGAGTTACATTCCTTCTGTTTGTTTTAAGGGAGATTTAAAAATATCAATCTTTAATGCTTAATTATTTTTTCTTACTTTTTTGTCATTCTCCAACTGCTCCCCTGATCGACATCCAATCTTCCACTTCCTGATTCGGCATTGAATTTACCCTTTTTTATTTGCTCTCCTTCACAATCTTGCTCTGAAAGGTTATGGGAAAGCTACCTAACTGACTATTGAATTGGCATCATAGAAAGCAGTAGAGGGTGTGGTGGAAGTTTGTCTAATGGACTGGAGGCCTGTGACTAGTGTACCTCAGGGATTCAGTCACTGAAAGTAAACATGCGGGTATAGCAGGCAGTGAAGAAAACTAATGGCATATTGGCCTTCATAACTAGAGGATTTGAGTATAGGAGTAAAGAGGTCCTTCTGCCGTTGTACTGGGCCCTGGTGAGACCACATCTGGAGTATTATGTGTAGTTTTGGTCTCCTAATTTGAGGAAGGACATCCTTGCTATTGAGGCAGTGCAGCACAGGCTCACGAGGTTAATCCCCGGGATGGCAGGACTGTCATATAAGGAAAGCTTGGAAAGATTGGGCTTGTATTCACTGGAATTTAGAAAGATGAGAGGGAATCTTATAGAAACGTATAAAATTATAAAAGGACTGGACAAGCTAGATGCAGGAAAAATGTTCCCAATGTTGGGGGAGTCCAGAACCAGGGGCCACAGTCTAAGAATAAAGGGGAGGCCATTTAAAACTGAGATGAGAACAAACTTTTTCCCTCCAGAGGGTTGTGAATTTGTGGAATTCTCTGCCATAGAAGGCAGTAGAGGCTAATTTACTGGATGAATTTAAAAGAAAGTTAGATAGAGCTCTAGTGGCTAGCGGAATCAAAGGATATGGGAAGGCAGGCACGGGATACTGATTGTGGAAGATCAGCCATGAATACAATGAATGGCGGTGCTGGCTCAAAGGGCCAAATGGCCTCCTCCTGCACCTATGTTTCTATGTTTCTATGATTGGTGGTAAGTCCATTACTGTTTGTGATTTATATGAATGTTTTGGATAAGAATGTACAAGGCAAGATTAGTAAGTTTGCAAATGACACTACAGTAAAGTATGTGGTATCCTAGACAGATGGTTTCCAAAAATATATAAAAATTAGATCTTGATCAGCTGGGCAAGTGGACTTAGGAATGGCTAATGGAGTGCAAATAAGTGCCTGTGTTGCACTTTGGGAAGTAAAACCAGGTGGAACCTTCTTTGTGAATGATAGGGTCCTGGGGAGTTGTGTGGAGCACAGGGATCTCGGAATACAGGTACATAATTCCCTGAAAGATACATGGGATGGTAAAGAAGGGCTTTTAGCAGTCAGTGTATTTGGAAAATAAGTTGGGATGTTATGTTACAGTTGTACAAGATGTTGGTGAGGCTGTTTTTGGAGTATTGTGTTCAGTTTTAGTCACCTTACTATCAGAAGGATGTTGTTAAGCTGATTAGAGTACGGAGAAGATTTACAAGGATGTTGCCACAACTTGAGTTCCTGAGCTATAGGAAGAGTCTGGGCAGGCTAGAACTTAGAGTGCAGGATGCTGGGGATGGTCTTATAGAAGTGTATAAGATGATGAGGGGAATAGCTATTTTATCCAAAGTATGGGAAACAAGACCCAGAGGATGCATTTTAAGGTGAGAAGGGAAAGATTTAATAGGAGTCCAAGGGGAAACTTTTTTACTCAGAGGGTGTGTGGTAGGTATATGAAACAAGCTGCCAGAGGAGGTAGTTGATGCACATACTATAACAGTGTTACTATATGGAGACACTGGGAATGTACAGGGTTAGGAAAGGTTTAGAGGGATTATGAGTAAACAAGTGTAAATTGACATAGCTTAGATGGGGCATCTTGATTGGCATGGATAAGTTGGACCGATCGGCCTGTTTCTGTGCTGTATTGTTCTATGACTCCATGACTAAATTTGCAGGAAATTATATTTTGGGCTGAATGTGCATGGTGTGTCTTTCTGATGGCAGATACCCATGCGTTTCCAGGTTTGGCACATTCCACCCCTTCTAGTTCACTGTCTCTTCTGCTCTTGTAATCTTTCAGATTGTTGACCTCTGTAACCTACCACACTCTTGATAGCTGACAACTGCAGATGTCTCTAGCTGCCAATCACTGTGGAATTATACATGTTCACACTGGATTTACTCCATTCTTGCTTCAGACTGCAGTTATAACTTACACCTTTTTGGTACTAGTGAATTGAGTAGCATAATTTGCTTTAGGTGATAGTTTTAGTATTTGCTGGTGCTGTTCCATGAAATGACTCAAATAACTGAAGGGCAAGAGCTTTGTGTACTTTCTGTCTTTGCAGTTCAACAAATTGTGTTGGTTGTCAGCTAGTGATTAACTTAGAAAAGTCTCTTTAGTTTCTAGTGTGTGGTGGCAGCACAAAAAAGAACAATTTTATAAAAAGAACCTGTTTGTTTAATTAGCACTTTCATAGCTTATTATGCTCCCAAAGCTCACAGAGACCATGAACAAAACTATGACTAAACCAGAAATAACCTAAAGTTTAATTATGTTCACAAATCGGCCCAACAAAATTAATTACAATCAACTGACAATTAATTTGATGCATATTGAAAGATTATAATATATGTTTGCAGTACAATTTATGGGTAAAACCTCCACCTGAACGAGGGTCCCGACCTGAAATGTCACCCATATCTTCTCTCCAGAAATGAGTTACTCCAGCATTTTGTGTCTATCTTTGGTGCTCAGTCTGAAGAACGGTCTCGACTCAAAACGTCACCTATTCCTTTTCTCCAGAGATGTTGCCTGACCCGTTACACTACTCCAGCATTTTGTGTCTTATCTTCAGTTTAAACCAGCATCTGGAGTTCCTTCCCACACAATAAGAAAGCCAATTTAATCTTGAGAGAAATTGAAAACACTTTGGTATTTTGAGGGGTATATTCATCATACTTTCTCATATTAACAGCATCCACTTTTTAGTTGTAACATTTTTTTTTTCTCTACTCAATAAATATGAAAATTAAACCCAAATGGAGAGCAAATCAAATAAAAAAAACTTCTGTAATGCTTTTGATTTATATACTTCATAACATTTAGACTTCACTGACACTCAACAAGATATACAATCAACTGAAAGAGAAAATTGATGAAGAATGATTATTCATTCATGAAATAAATCGCAGGTCAAGCCAAAATGGTTATCGAGTGCAGTCACTGTTGCAATACACGGATGAGACAGCCAATTCACGCACAACAAGGCCCTACAAACTGTAGTGACATAATGATCAAATCATCTGCTTTTGTAATACTGTGAGCTATAAATACTGGTCATGGCAACAAAGCCTTCCCTCGGCTTAAATAAAATATACCATGGAACATTTTGCATTGCCTTAAAAAGTCAGATGGGATCTTGGTTTAGCAATATATTTGGAAGGTGGCATTGAGCCAAGGCTCATGTAAAGTACAAATGACAATGCTACAAGAATTAAATTAAGCTAAAAACATTTTAAATCTCACAAATAGAATGTACTAATATCTCCAAAGGAAAATTACAAGAAAAAATGTGCTGACAGGATGTAGGGGATTATTTCAGTTGATTAGTGTTTCCTCTCGGGTCTTAATTGAAGTTTGCACTTGGGAAATTAGACATTCAAACTATAAAACTGTACTGTGCAAAGTGTGTGTCAAAGCAAACAGATGTTCTTGATTGTGCAGTAAGATTTTAATGTATAAGACCATTTTAATGCATGATCTATTGTTGCATTGCAATGTCAGTTGATATTCTGGAGTTGAATGAAATCTGTAATTTAGAAGCTCGTTAGATTGAAATAAAAACATACCATGAAACTCATTTTCAGTTGTTATGGCTAAACAATTGTTACAATGTCAGCTGATCATTATTTTCTTTTCCAGATATTTGACTGCATTAAAGTCAATTAAACCAAATTCTAGAGTGTTTTTTTTTGTTCACCTTAAAAGGATGGAACATCCCTATAATCTGGTGTAGCACAGTAGTGCAGCGGCACTACTGTTGCCTCATCGCACCAGAGATCCAAGTTTGATCCTGACTACCAGTTCTGTTTGTGTGGTGTTTGTACATTCTCCCTGTGATCATGTGAGTATCCTCCAGGTGCTCCATTTCCATCCACATTCCAAAGACATGCAGCTTTGTAGATTAATTGTAAATTGTCTGTGTGTAGGATGCAAAATTGGGATAACATAAAACTAGTGTATGGGTGATCGATGGTCGGTGTGGACTCGGTGGGCCTGTTTCCATGCTGCATTTCTAAACTCTAAACTCCTGGGAATCTCTGGACCATGTCCATGACCATTCAACGTAAAGAATAGGTCATTGGATAATCTGTAAAATCCGGATACAGTAAAATCCGGATAATCTGTACCTGATTTCAAGAAAGCTGCAAAGCAATTGCAGCCAATGGAGAGGTTGGACAAACTTGGATTGTTATTGCTGAAGCATTGGAGGCTGAGGGACAACCTGGTAGATGTATGCAAAATGATGAGAGACACAGATAGGTCGGATGGTAAGATTATTTTTCCCAGGGTGGAAAACGACTCTTATCATCTGATATTACATTAGACCCAATGCACAGACGTGAGGACAAGCAAAACAAGGAAGCTTGGCAGTCAGGTTTCCAAATGTGGCTGAAATGGCGCAGATCTGGTAAGCCTACAAATAGGCTCTTAAACTGCTCCAGTTGAAAGCATATTGACTGGATACACCACAGCCTGGTTCAGCAACTCCAACGGGTAAGAGCAAAGGAGATTACAGTGGTAGACATTGTCCAATCCATCATTTGATAGGAATACGAGGGGTACCTTTTTCACACAGAGGGTGGTGGGTGTATGCCAGCTGCCAGAGGAGATAGTTGAGGCTGGGACTATCCCATCGTTTAAGAAACAGTTGGACAGGTACAAGGATAGGTCTGGTTTGGAGGGTTATGGACCAAGCGCAGGCAAGTGGGATTAGGGTAGCTGGGACATTGTTGGCCGGTGCAGGCGAGTTGGGCCGAAGGTCCTGTTTCCACACTGTAATGACTCTATAATTCTATGGGTACTGGCCTCTCACCATCAAAGGGATCTCTATGAGGCACTGCCTCAAGAAGGCAGCCAGTATCAAAGACACACATCACCCTGGCCATGCTCTCATTTTAATCCTTCCATAAGGAGAAAGGCACAGAAGTCTGAAAACGTTCACTACCAAGTTTAAGAATAGTTTCTTACCAATACCGATAACCAATAACCATCGGCTCTTGAACACTAGATGGGACATATTGGCCAGTGTGTGTCACTCTATGACTACACAACACTACCTCAACTTTGAACTTCTATGATCTGGCTTGGTTGCGCCAAGGATTTTTTTTTTGCACTAGTAATGTGGTTATTAATTTATTGATTTTATAATTAATAAGTTACCTATGAGAATTTTGTTTGTGCTGTTATGCTGCTGCATGTAAGAATTCCATTGTTCCTTTGTCAGTACATATGATCATTAAACACTTTTGTCTCTTGACTTTCTTGGATCACTGTCCTAACTCCTCCGCATATTTCTAATTAATGATCAACCTTAAAGAGCAATTTGTTCCAGGTACCTAGCACTTAGGTTGCTGGTGACAGGAATGCAGAGGAACATGAAGCTGTTGATCACCTCAACAGCAACTTTGTTGATGAGTACAGGGTTGTGTTCACTCCCTCGCTTCCGTAGGTCAACAATCAACTCTTTCTTCGTGCTGGCATTAATGGTGGCAGGCTGTTGTCCTGACATCATGGCACAAGGTACTCAATCTCATCTTCTTCATCTCTTCATTATTGATCTGGCCGATGTCAGTGGTATCATGGGCGATCACTGCATCAGTGTATTTACTTTCTTAGATATCTAAGAAGATTTGGTATGTTCATGAGGATTCTCTCGAACTTCTACAGATGCACTGTCGAAAGTATTCTGACGAGATGCAACTAAGCCGCCTGGCACAGCAACTGCCTTGGTTATGACTGCCTGAACCTCAAAAGAGTGGTGAGATTGGTTTATCTTGGCATCATGTTCAGCACAGACATTGTGGGCAGAAGGGTCTGTTCCTGTGCTATACTTCAGAGACAGTAGGCCAGTGGCAGTATCTTCTACTAGATTAATAAGAGTCAGGAGTGATTATTTGTCACATGCATCAGATATGAATTGGAACAATGTCTTACTTTCTGCAACTTTACAGGCATTGAGCCTCTGATCGCGCTCAGCCATCTCTGTTGTTCAGATCACATCACTAGGTGCCCAACATTGGATTTCTGAAAAAGATAGTCTTTTCTGAGCTCCACCGAGGAAGAGATTACTGAGTGGAGAGGTAAAGATTCAAGGATTTGCTTGAAAGATCCTTGAGGAAATACAACGTCCCTAATTATTCCGGGAAATCCCTGGCTCATGATTGCTCAAAGTGGAGGAGGAGGATTCAAGATCTTATAGAGGTGTACAAAATCATGAGAGGAATAGATTGGTTTGATGCACAGTCTCTTGCCCACACTTTTATCCCGTTACCAAAGTGCATGACCGCCCACTTTACTACGCTGTATTCCATCTACCACTTTTTTGCCCGCTCTCCCAACCTGCCAACCTGTCCAGGTCCTTCTGCAGACTCCATGCTTCCTGTATGCTACCTGCCCCTCCGCCTATCTTCTAATCATCCGCAAACGTGGCCATGAAGCAATCAATTCCTTCATTCAAATCATTCATATACAACATGAAAAATAACGGATCCAACCACCAACCCCTGCGGAGCATCACTAATGGTAAGCAACGGCAACCAACCCCAAAAAGATCCCTTTATTCCCACTCTTTGCCTTCTGCTATTTAGCTAATCTTCTTTCATGCTGGCAAATTCCCTCTAATGCCATGGGTGTGTGAATGAGCCATGTCCATTCCTTGCAGATTAAGTATGAAATTCATGCTGCTTCTCAGCCAACGTTAACCAGGTTATTAACATATTGCAGCAGCAGAGTCCAAGCTCATGAGTGACCAAAACCAATTCGATAAAAGCTGAGAAAAATAGTTCACTCCAAATGCTGAAGAAGGTTCTCAATCTGAAACATCACCCATTCCTTCTCTCCAGAGATGCTGCCTGTCCCGTTGAGTTCCTCCAGCTTTTCCAGCTTACTGTAAAGGAATTGCACCAAGATCACCATTTGTATAGCGGGTTACCAAGTGAGGTCTTTCTGTCCTTCACTTTACACATTTAGAGCTCCCTCCCTGCATCCCCTCTCCTGATTCTCCATCACACTGCATGGCAGTAGTGGAAAAAATTCAAGTCAATTTGATAATATCATCATTAATTCAGCATTGAAAAACACACCAATTATTATCATGAAGGGTCGAGACCCTTCTTCAGACTGAGTCTGGACCTGAAACGTCACCCATTCCTTCAATACAAAGATGCTGTCTGTCCCGCTGAGTTAATCCGGCATTTTGTGTCTACCTTCAATGTAACCAGCATCTGCAGTTCCTCCCTATCAATTATTACCATGTCCTGTCTATTCTATACATTTCCTGGGTAAATCAATATGCCCTTCAACCTAAGCCAACTGGCCCACTCCAAGTTTATCCGTGCCTGCTGTATGGAAATTGGTACATATGTGAGCATCCATGGCACCTGAACATTAGGAATTTGTCCAAACAAAAATAATAATAAATATTGTGAGGATGAATTTGTAATCTGCTGTGTATACCATAAAACCACATTTAAACACGTGGACACTTGTTCATAATCGTCTTGCCAGTAGAAGAACAGAGATCAAAATAATCTTGATGAAGAACCCAGGTAAATTTCCATGCTGACATGTATTCAAAGAGAAAGATCAATGACAATTTGTTTTTATATGCTCTTTTAAAAGCAAAATCTAAGTCTTTGCAACCTTCTGCATGATTAATTGACAAATCTCACTGATAAACATTGAGAGAAAATCAATTGAGAGTTCAGGTTTAGATCTCATGACAGTGGTCTGAATATGTTTTACTAACAAAAAAAATCTTCATCACCTAAAATCAATGACTGTATGCTTTAAAATGAGTGATGTTTTGTAATGTTTTATTAAATGTTGTAAAAAGGAGCCCTCTGAACTAAACTCCCATGGGAGGCTTCTGCATTGATAATAAATATAATCCGACTTTCAATTCTGTGGAAACCACTTATTCTTAAGGCTTGACTTTTCTCTATATAAATATTAAGTCAGAATTTAATGTAGTAGGTCATCTCATGAAACATATTATTCATAAAACTGGCATTTGCAAGACTTTAGTCAATAAGCTTGCTAAATGTGTGATCTGGTAGCATTTCAAATAAAAATAGGCTGGTGTGGATGCCCAGTCAGAAGAAGGATACAGATTGCAGTGCGAGGAACAAAATTCCAATCAGAACCTTGATGTTCAAGGGTGTTCATGAATGAGGACTATTGGGTGATGATTGATGGGTTGCTGGATTACTATCCAAGGTATCAAGTCTGCTGCACTATTAGAGGCAGGAAACATGTTCCCAATGTTGGGGGAGTCCAGAACAAGGGGCCACAGTTTAAGAATAAGGGGTAGGCCATTTAGAACGGAGATGAGGAAGAACTTTTTCAGTCAGAGAGTGGTGAAGGTGTGGAATTCTCTGCCTCAGAAGGCAGTGGAGGCCAGTTCGTTGGATGCTTTCAAGAGAGAGCTGGATAGAGCTCTTAAGGATAGCGGAGTGAGGGGGTATGGTGAGAAGGCAGGAACGGGGTACTGATTGAGAGTGATCAGCCATGATCGCATTGAATGGCGGTGCTGGCTCGAAGGGCTAAATGGCCTACTCCTGCACCTATTGTCTATTGTCTATTCAGTAAGATCTTGGTTGATTTGAACGTAATCCCAACTCTTCAATGAACCACCATCAGCCCTTAAAGTTACATCTAGCCATTTTATCTTTGCAAACTTCAGTGAAGTATCTGCTTAAAAATGTTGTTCTTAAACATTTTTGTTTCTATATTTATCTGCCACATTCTGAATCTCATTTATAGATCAGAAATCCTATGGAAATGATAATGCCATTTTCAACACTTTTTCTGAAAGCTTTCCTTGCAAAAGAGTTAGAATAAAATAACCAAAGAAATCCAAGCTCCCCAAAACAATGCAACAGTTTAAATTTGATATATTGAATGGGTATCATATGTTTAGTTCATGATTCAGATGTGACATTAATCTGCTTTAGAAAGTTGAGGATGAGGGCATTTGAACTGAGAAGGAACATGACTAAAGGGGGATATTAAATGCTGGTTAGGTTTCAATTTCAAGTTATCTGATCTTTACTGTGAAATACTTAAACATTTCTCTTAATAAAGACTGGATGAGAAAACAATGTAATGGTTTAAAAATCTGAACGATTGATTAACACTAAATAAATAGTATAAGAAAATAACTGCAGATGCTGGTACAAATCGAAGGTATTTATTCATAAAATGCTGGAGTAACTCAGCAGGTCAGGCAGCATCTCAGGAGAGAAGGAATGGGTGACGTTTCGGGTCGAGAATGGGTGACGTTTCGGGTTTGAAGAAGGGTCTCGACCCGAAACGTCACCCATTCCTTCTCTCCTGAGATGCTGCCTGACCTGCTGAGTAACTCCAGCATTTTGTGAATAAACACTAAATAAATGTTTGATCCAAGCCAGTATTTATTGACATGTAAGTAAAATTATGTTGAATAGGATAAGCAATGATATTTATTGTATCATGAAATCTGTAGATGAAAAATGTCCAAATAGAGCAGATACATTATTTTGGAGAGAAGGAATGGGTGACATTTCAGATCGAGAAACTTCTTCAGACCCAAGCATCTGAAGAAAACATCTTCTCGACCTGCAACGTCACTCATTCCTTCTTTCCAGAGATGCTGCCTGTCCCTCTGAGTAGCTCCAGCATTTTGTGTCCCTCTACGGTTTAAACCAGCATCTACAGTTCCTTCCTACACAGATATATTACTATTCTTGTTATGCTTTTCTGAAGAGTTATTTGACAAAGTAAGTTCAAAGTATGAAATCCTATTCTGCGTTAAATGCAGTTTAATGAAAACAAAATATAATTATTTAACAGAATGATCGCCTCCCCAAAATGCTTCTGATATCTTGGTGAAAAATAAACAATTTTCATGAATTATGAAACCTATTTAATCATCAAAATCAGTACACTGATGTTGATTTATTCTTTGTTCTTCCCTTGTAATTTTTACTGTCTTTGTTACAAATGAAAGGTTGAGAACATTTCCCCTTTCAAAATAACACACTCGTTTTTCTTTAGTACCTCAACCATTTTTTAAATAATAGTCTTTGAAAGTTAATACACTTTGAATGAATATTAATAGTGGCTTTTGTTCAAGGTAAACAATATTTTGATGGATATGTTAATAGAACTCTTCAATCAATGAATGTGAAACACAAACGGAATACTTTGAGGAGATAGTGAATAAACAAAACTAATACATCACAGCTATTTTGAATGCCTTTGAACTCTCGGCTCTGAGTTTACATAAGCAACTATTATCTCTTTGAGTTATACATAAAATTCAATTCCAAATGTATACATTATTTCAGATTACTTGTAAATTGTTTTGTAATTCATTTGGTGATCAAACAGATGTCTGAGTTGCTAATGTTCTCCTTTTATGTGTACCCACTTACAATGGGTTTCTTTTATTCAGCTTTAAAGTGTAGATGGTCACGCATTTCTTTTAAACATGACAATCCAGTAAAAAAGAAGCTAAACCAGAACACAGTTTTATTTGTGTTTTTATCATATGCCATCAACACAACATTTGGTTCAGTTGCAGCTCTGAATGACTTGAACTACAGTTGTTTTATTTGGGCCAGCATTTATGACCCATCCCAGATTTTCCTTGTATAGATGGCGGTGAGTTGCCTCTTTGAACACTGCACCACCGGTGCTCCCACATTACCTTTGGAGAGGAAATTTGATGATTTTGTGCCACTACAGTTAAGGAACAGCATTTTATTTCCAAGTCTCAATAGTATGATTTGGAATGGAAGAAGGAGGACTGTTCCCATGCACCCACTGTCCTTGTGTTTCTTGGCGGTGGAGATCATGAATTTGGGGGGTACTGTTGAAATGGTGAATGCAAATAACTACGGTACAAATTGCAGCTACTGAGTGCTAGTTATAGATGGAATGAATGCTTATGCAAATAGAGTGTGTTTTATCCTACTGACTTGTGCTTTGGGGAAAGACTTTGGTTCGTTAGGATATTCAGGATACTTAGGCTCTGTCTGAGCAGTTTAATACCGGTTGGACTAGCTTTTTGTTATATTTTTGATAAATGCGGACACTAATCAAAACAAAATTGGTATTTTAAGCTCTGTGCTCGTTGAAACTGTGATTTCAAATGTGACACTGTTTGAATAAATTGCAATAGTTATTACTCAACTATTCTGTGGTCATTTCTAGGAGGGTTAATGCCAAACATTAATTGGATCTCTTGCTACAAAATGTTTCTGTTTTTGACATTAATGATAATGTAAAGTCCAATGTTCGTTTCTGACAAGAACCTGCACCACATTAGTCTTAATATGATTAGCGTTGTTCACTCTCAGAAAAACTGAATATCATTTAGAATCGGACAGATCTCACTTTCGGTTATAGGCAAAGTGCTGTCAACCCTCTGCAAAATAAACTTCCAATGGGCTGATCTAAACTAGGATCGCAGATACCACACGATCAGGTTGTTTCAGTAAGTTCCATTTCAAAATTAAGTAGCCCAAAATCCTGCAATTTTTTTTTCTTCTGGTCTCAAAAAGACATTGACAACCTTCTAAAAGCTGTTTTAATACAATTTAAAAAGGGGCCACATAATGTATATTGTTTTTCCTCAAGAAAATCTTCCCCTGTAAAATTGGCCTCTTAAAACCTCAGATAAAGGGTCTGTACTATTTTCAAAAGTTAAAGTCAAAGGTAACTTGCCCTCAGAAACCTTGCTTCAGTATCCTTGCAGGCTGTCTCTGCTGAGATATGTCACATGTGAGACTTGGCTGCTCTAGATTTCTGCTGTAGATCTAAAGTTGGATTCCAATTGCCACGAGCCAAAATGGTTCTCCTTGAAGATGTGAGTGAAAAGGCTGCCTTGTGGAGCTGCAGAAAATGCTGGTATTTACACAGGGGAGTCATATACTCCTGTGGAAACCTTCTTGGCAACTTACTGCCACATCCCTGAGAGGTCAGCCATCATTGTACTGAGTCCACATTCTGCACCAACCCTCCTCAGCAGCTGAAAGAGTTGCATCATATAGTATTCCTTTGAGAGTTACTTCAGAGATCAGACTGTAAGGCATGATGCCACCACGTAAGGAAACACATTGTCAATGCTCACTGTTCTTGAAGCAGAGTACAAAACAGCCTGGTAGACTTATTTTGAAAACAATACTAACTAATTTTAACATTTATTTTAACTTTATGAAACCAATTAAGGTTAATGATATTTTAATGCTGGAAAGATGACCTTAATAAATTTCTGGGACAGATCACTCCAAAATCTGAGAAAAACATGGACCCAGGCCTGTGGACTGGGTCCATGGAAAGGGTTCTAAGAGCTGGCAACCAATTAACGGTGAAGGTTTGAAGGACCAAACAAAGATTCAGAATAAGAAATAGTTTATAGACCAAATATCATAGGAGGGCCTAAATATTGGTGTGAAGCAGCGGGAAACATCCTAAAAGAAGTGATATTTAATTAGCTAGAATGTTTAGTTTAGTTTAGTTTAGGGCTATAGCACAGAAACAGGCCATTTGGCGCATCGAGTCCACACCGACCAGCGATCCCCACACACTAATACTACCCTACACACACTAAGGGCAATTTTACATTTATACCAAGCCAATTAACCTACAAACCTGTACGTTTTTGGAGTAACAGATCTCGACGAAAACCCATGCAGGTCACGGGGGGAACGTATAAACTACAAACAAACAAGCACCCGTAATCACGATCGAACCCGGGTCTCTGGCGCTGTAAGGCGGTAGCTTTACCGCTACGCCACCGTGCCACCCTCAGGGCTGAATAAAGAGGACCTTTCATGCGGGCCCATACCAGCTGGAAACATCTGAAAGGCACCCAGACCTTAGGTGGCCTAGTCCTAAGATCCTGCCACCATATTTCCCTGATGGGCTTTGAAAGAAGAGGAATCTAGGTCAAATTGTTGTTGTCCATCAAAACTTTTACAGATTTTATCAGTTTTTAAACAACTCTGACAGTCAGAGAAATTTAAAAAAACTGTTACTATTGAAGTATATTGTTAAAATGTATTTAAAAATACAACTTTTATCTCTAAAGATTCTTTGGTTCATTGGTGCTTTATTGTCAAGTTTACACTACAATGTGAAATTCCTTTTGCATAGATCACGCATGCATGATTCACCATACCTTTGCACCATTTAGAAAAAGTCCGAATTCTGGTATACTGCAGGGCTTCCTCCGTTGCTCTTGAACCAGTTTGGCCCACAAATCAACATCACTCTCCTCGCCCGACCACTTTTGTGTTCCATGGGCACTTCCTGAGGCCATCATTGAAGGCGCTGGAGGCAATACCCCGGTCCCTGTCCTACCGGCGCACTCCTCATGTGTGTCATCACCTCCGGTCTTCATGGCCAAGTTTGCCGACATTGAGCTTCCACCCTGCAGCCTTCAGCCCGCCAGGTCTTTCTTCACGGTGTCGATCCAGGCCTGTTGCCAGGCATGTTGCCAGGCATGTCCTTCACAGCGGCCTGCCGGGTCTTTCTTTGCGGTGGCTTGCGAGGCCTTTATTATATATGCTTAATACGATTAAACAGGTTTTTGATAAAAATTTCACCACTTTTATTTACCACAAAATAACTTCCATTAATTTTCAAGACTTTATGGACATAACTAAATGTTTTTGCCTCCTTGTGAGCTAATTGCAACGTTGAGTCCTGACTCAAGTACCAAGCTAGAAAGGTTTACTTGGTGTGGGACTACATGGAGTGCTGAGGTTGGCCAGACTGGGCTAAATTTAGGATAGTTTTTTTTGATCAAACTCCAACTATATGAAACCATAGAAGATCCATTAGAGAACCCTATTCCCATAGGAATCCAGAGTTTCCACCAGTGTTACTGTAGTCATTTAGGAGAAACTCTGGAACGACATTCTCGCAATGAATTTAAAAATGAACTAAAAAGGTTTAAACATATGGGTTAAACCATGTTTAATGATTATGCTATACTCAGATTAAACCTCATGCTGTACTCATATAAAACAGAAAAAGCAGGAAACACTCAGCAGATCAGGTAGGACGTGGGAAAAGAAACCGAATTAAGATTTCAGTTGAAGATCCTTCGACATTTCTTTTAATTCTTTGGATGACTCAATGCAATCAAAAAAACTAAATGAGGAAAATTCAGCAGTGGGCAAAACTCCATAATACTTTGGAATATGTATCAATAGTGTACAGCACAAAATGATATTGAATTAAAAATGACGTAGCATATAAAATACATTTCAAAGAAAACTATTGTCTATTTGTCCTTTTAAAATAAGACAATTCTAAATTAAATTACGATAGCCTTCATAGTTAGATTGAGACTGAACACATTGAATATGTAGTTAAAAAAACATTTAGACAATTTCTAAAATTGCATTTGGTAAATTAGGCACTTGCTACTTGGAATTCACGTTAGTTTATTCATGCACACTTTTAAATAATGCAAACAAATATCCATCTCTATAAGGCGCAAATTTAAATTTTTAGTAATATAGAGTTAATTTTCCATTAAAGATTATATCCAAAATATAATTTGTTGTTCATTAGTTTGCACATCTCCAATTCTGCTATGTATTCTACACAAGAAAATAAAAAGTCCAGCTAAATTTTGAATTTCTTCAAACTCAATTCCATATTCTGATATATGGAGCAGTTTATGGGAAAGGCCGTTATAACTATTAGATCTGATAGATAACATTTTCATACTGTCAATGCAAAGAGAAATAAGCTGGTTCTTTTGACACTATCTTTATGTGCGAAATGATAATTTGTTCAACATATAGAAATAGTGCTGGCAAATTGGAAAATCTAGAAAGATAGTTAATGGTTGGTATGGAGCTGCATCACCAAGAAGCTGCAGATTTTCAAAACTTATCTGCATTACTGTTGATGGATTCATATTTACCTTCATAAAATCATAAATATTTGGCAGAAGGCCAAGGCGCACCAAATATTCATCCACATAATTCACATTTTTCTGTCCCTTTGTTTTCGCAAGGAGTGTGTTCCAATTCTTCTGCCTTCTGGTGTCAAACAAATTTCCACAACTTCTCACCAATTCTTATATCAATTATCTTATTATTGTCTGCTTTGCCAAGGGGAAATAAGTATGTCCAATTCATGATTCTAGGTTTTACAACTTTAGACACCTCAATTTAATTTTCCCTTTGGCCTCGGGTTTTACAAAAAAAGCAGTTTCAGCTTAACCATCTGTTTACCACGATTATATATTTTTTGATTCCTTCTGCTCTGCACTTTAGTGGAGCAAATGAAGTTAAATTTGGGACTAGGACTTTTCTGGAAGAGAAGAGAGCATTTCCCTGGATTAGAAGATGCTACCTATAAGGAGAGGGTGGACAAACTTGGATTGTTTTCTCTAGAGCACCAGGGGCTGAGGGGAGACCTGTATATACAATTATAAGAAGAATAGATAGAGTAGACAGTCAGAACCTTTATCTCAGGGTGGAAATGACAAAAACTAGAGTGCATAACCTTAAGGTGAAAGGGACAAAGTTTAAAGGAGATGAGCGACTATTTTGGTTTTACATAGAGTAGTGGGTTCCTGAAGCACACTGCCAGGGGTAGCAATGGAGGCCGATGAGATAGTGACATATAAGAGGCTTTTGGATAGGCACATGGTTATACGGACTGGAAGGATATGGATGATGTGCAGTCCTATGCTGTCTTTTTTTAGGCCTCTCTATATTTTGACAACCGATGAGCTGAGGCAGGATGAAGGCAGATATATAGATGGAACAAGATAATTTTGGTAATTCATTGGTTATGCAGTTGAGAAATTACCTCAGCCTCAGACAGTGACCACAGAGAGGGATTGGACTGTTGGCAATAAAACCGATGACAATGGCTTCAGCCTTCACACTACTTGTCTGTTTATGTGCACCAAGTCAAAAAGTAAGCACATCCAAGCTGAAAAGGTAACAGTATGTACCAGATGGAAATGATTCCGTGAAAGGTCTTCCAAATACTTTTATAATGCACTATTTCTTTCTGCCTCCAATAACTTTCAGACAGTGAATTGGGACCTCATTACCTTCTGATGTTAAATCAGAAGTCCTAGCTTTTCTCTAACTCATAAGTATTAATATTTACGTGTTAACGTTGAAGTATTCCTGCCTCAGATGAATGTGGATGAAACGGCTTTTTCTGTTATCTAATTCTGCACAGTAAATATTGTGCATGGCTCAGTTTTCCAAATCATATATATTAAACTATTTCAAGGGGCCTGAGAAATTTTGTTCGCAAGGAATTATATGTTTTATTCTGAAAAATAAACCTGATAATAGATGTACTCTGCCAATTTTTCATTAACTTAGGGTGAGAAACATGGCTGCTATAGATGAATCCTTTCCATATCAATGGGTATTACCCGACAATCATCAATGATAACAATATGGCCATAACTTAGCTACAAATGACAGATGGCATGAATACTCAATTACAGTTATACTATTTTAAAGGTATTTGAATATATACTTGGATAGCAAAGGCATGGTGAAATATGCACCTAATGCAGGCAATTGGGATTACTATAGATAGGGATCATAGTTGCCATGGACAAGATGGTTCAAAGGGGTCTGTTTGTGTGCTGTCTGTTTTGATGATTCTATGAATCTGTTTATCAAGTATGGTTGTAGAAAGATGTCCATTGTTCAGTTTTCACCCCAATTTTTAATATATGCAGAGATAGGTGATATCAACACCAAATGTGTGAAAGAAGAAATTCACCTTTTACTACTGAAATAATAAATTCTTCCTAGCAATTGTCAATTTATTAGTCACAGTTGTGTGGGAGGTTCAACAAATGAAATACTAAATTTGAAGTCAATTGCTTTATGTACTCTAAAGATTTGTTTTTCCAAAGTGAGAATTTAAATGCAGGCAGGGTAGATGGGATAAAGTGGGTGTAGAATAGTTCCTTGAGTGTTGTTGAGAAGGGAACTGCAGACATATTCTTAATGTTAAATCACTATATTGCATCTTTGCTATTTGCTTCAACTACTACTTTAGATGGCAAAGTCCACATTTAAACCACTATCCAGTTACAATTCCTCCCACCAATCCATTGGATGTATTCATATCTATGTTATATTCGTATCCATTTTTTATGGTCTTTGTTTCTGGTATCTGCAAAAATGGAACCATTTTTATTTTGTCAACGTCATTGAACACTTTCCACTTTGCCTCGGACCTGTTTTGTCATGCAGCTCTGCTGTTTTAATCTGAACATCCGTTCAATTTGATCGTTTCAATAAATCTATCACAACTTTTCTGGAGGCAGGCAGCATCTGGGAAGAGAAATGGATAGATGGCATTTTGGGTTGTGATGCTTCTTCAGATAGTTGAAAACAAGTCCCGACTTAAAATATTGTATGTCCTTTTCCCTCCACAGATGCTGGCTGACCAGATGAGTTCCTCTTTGTTTATTGCTCGAGATTCAAGCCTATGTGCATAAAAGCAATGCACATAAGTCGATAGGACAACGTATTTCCATAATCTTTGCCGTAAGGGCACAGAAAGTAAATGTTTCAAACTTTTGACTTGATGGTAAGTATTGTTATTGACACATTTTTTGCCTTTATGGAGAGCAACTGTCCAGGGTTCCTTGTCTTGGATTTGCAGTTATCACAATTTAACGAGTAACATAAGATTCCAGATGTTTTTACCTATAAAGTCTTCTCAAAGATAAATTCTTGGATGACTGCAGAGAGTGGATTCTGGAATTGGTTGATAAATGTGGGTTTGGTCTCAACAGATAGCTCAGCAGGCATGGGGAGCTGTGAAGCTATTCCTACACTGATTTATGTTCTTTTTCATTCCCTCCTTTATTACGTGTATCCTGCTGGTGTTGGGAGTTGATTCAATTCATTGTTAATCTGCTTAAGTAAAAGTAATTTAAAAATGTCATCTACAATGCTGACCTTTGACAAAATCTAATTCACTGCCTGTCATAACATTACGATTTTCCTTCATAGCCTGTGTCTTTTATAAATTCAGATGGCTTTGGGTTCTGAAGACATCTCACTCTTGTTGTTGAAGAATATAACTACCCTTCAAATATATTTATCTTTCCAATTTTCAAACAAACTCTAAAACTGCATTAATCACTTTGGAGTTTGGTGGTTCACTGTTATTAGGTACACAGGTCTATTAATTATATCTCCCACCATTCACAATTTGCCTTGGTGGAATCAGGTTAAGGAGAGCACAGTTACAATAGACAATAGACAATAGGTGCAGGAAGAGGCCATTCGGCCCTTCGAGCCAGCACCGCCATTCAATGTGATCATGGCTGATCATTCTCAATCAGTACCCCGTTCCTGCTTCTCCCCATACCCCCTGACTCCACTATCCTTAAGAGCTCTATCTAGCTCTCTTGAATGCATTCAGAGAATTGGCCTCCACTGCCTTCTGAGGCAGAGAATTCCACAGATTCACAACCCTCTGACTGAAAAAGTTTTTCCTCATCTCAGTTCTAAATGGCCTACCCCTTATTTTTTAACTATGGCCCCTTGTTCTGGACTCCCCCAACATTGGGAACAATGTTTCCAGCCTCTAACGTGTCCAACCCCTTAATAATCTTATACGTTTCGATAAGATCTCCTCTCATCCTTCTAAATTCCAGTGTATACAAGCCTAGTCGCTCCAGTCTTTCAACATATGACAGTCCCGCCATTCCGGGAATTAACCTAGTAAACCTATGCTGCATGCCCTCAATAGCAAGAATATCCTTCCTCAAATTTGGAGACCAAAACTGCACACAGTACTCCAGGTGCAGTCTCACTAGGGCCCTGTACAACTGCAGAAGGATTGATTAAAAACTGAGCCTCTTTCTGCTGTGATAGAGGTTGGTGAAGTATTAGATTTACATAGCAACTTATCATTTCTGTCTCAGTGTGCTTTAATTCAAAATCCCAACTGCATCATCAACTGCATCTGAGCTAATGTATCTTTATTCATTTCAGAGCACAACAAAATAACATAACAAATGATCCCAACCTCTGTCTCTGGCCAACTCAGAATTCTTTTGGATTGTGGAGAATTCAGAATGATCGTTTTATGCTGAACCATTGAAGCAAGTACTGACCTTGACAATAAATACGTTTTACAATGGTCAGTTTCCTAGTTTACTTGCTTACTGCAAAGGGATATCGAGATCTGAGAGACTTCATTATCAATAAAACATGCCACAATTTAATGAGACCTAGTAAAGTGCATAAATACTAGTCCCTTCTCCAACATAGCACCATGATGCATTCCATAAAATACTTCCAATCATGGATTCCTTTCTTATTTGTTTTAGCATCACATGATGTGTAATCTGTGGTATAGTGGCAGCAAAAGCTCTTGTATTTAACTGTGCTTCTGGAAACCTTTAAAAGGCTCTACTTGCACCAGTCATTTGCATTTATATCAGGCTCATTTGTCTTGGCACTCATCATGTCTGCTCTCTTTAGGCTTCAATGGCTTTTAATATTAATTGTAGTTAATAAACTAAAAATGATTGTATGGCTGTACGCCTGCACAGTTACGCCTGGCTTTTCTTTTCCTGAGTGCTTAGAAGCAGTTGTAGGGCAAGCATTTTACAAATGCAAAACAGTGCTAATTAAGCTCCAGTGTTTAGTTATGATTTGTTTTTTTTCAATATACAGTCATAATCATTAAAACAGTCTAATGGAGACATTTGCATTGTTAATGAAAAGACAATGGCAAAAGCAAGTGTTTCATCCAGACAGGTTAATATTACGATATTTCTATGTGACAATAGAATAGTATAATGTCATTTCATAATGATACTCCTGCAATTTAATCAATATATTTACAGTGTCTGCATATTTTGCGGTCAGAATGAGAGCAGTGTTTAAAACTAAAAATGATTCACTGTAGCAGGGGAATGTCTATAGCACATTTTCACATTTCATATTGCTGTGGAAAATACTAATCTTATGACAAAGGCCCTTAAAAAAGTGACTTTAAACAAGAATGCCATATTTTAAATGCATTGCAGCTTTATAGAAAGGTTTGAGAGGACCATAGCTTCTTTAGCCAAGGACTTGGCAAATTGAAAGGAGTCCAAGAGTGCTTATTTTAATATGTACTGACAACAGACCAATGAACATATAATAATCAAAAAAACAATGAATTAATTTTGGCACTGTAGTGCAGCAGTAGAGTTGCTGCCTTACAGCCCCAGAGACCTGGGTTCAATCCTGACTACTGATGCAGTCTGTATGGAGTTTGTACATTTTTCCCATGACCTGCATGGGTTTTGCTCCCAGATCTTCGGTTTCCTCCCACACTCCAAAGACGTACAGGTTTGTAGGTTAATTGGCTTGGTATAAATGTAAATTGTCCCTAGTATGTGTAGGATAGTATTAGTGTGCGAGAATCGCTGGTCGTTGTGGACTCGGTGGGCCAAAGTGCCTGTTTCCGCGCTGTATCTCAAAACTAAACTAAACAAAAATAATAAGCGTCATCCTAGGTAAACATAATTGTGCAAAAATGGTAAAAGTTACCCACAAAACTGCAAAAGAGATAAAAATTCATAAATAATTATTTCTTTATTCCATCGGCCTAGAAATTGAATAGTTACAGAGTGAGGGTAAAGATGACATAAATGGGTGTTGGAAGCAAGTAGCATGTGAAGACCAAGGCATCGAACACTTCTGCATAGGCTTGAAATGTGGAAAAACATTTCCTCTGCACACTACAGCTTTGCAGAGCAGCCAAATGAATCAGGTACATCCAGATGATCTGCAATGTAAGATGTTGGACAATGATCTAAATGAACAGAGGCTTTGCAGTGAGGGGGGAGCCTTTGTTGGTGGACTCATAGGTTTTTGGTATCGGATCGGAGAGTTAGCGCTCGTGGTTCAGAATGGGGGTCAGAAATCGTAAAGGTGTTAGAGATCAAAGGTCAGAAGTGGGGCAATGCCTGGAAGCTGAAGATTGGAAGGATGATTAGCAGGATATGGGAGTTGACAATCAGTAATTAGAAACTTGAACTTGGGCTGAGAGGTCCGTGATTGGGATTAGACCAAGAATTCAAAGGGAAATTGGTTGATGATTAATAAATTGTTTGGGACACACTGGAGATGTGCATAGGGGTGTCAATAGGCTAAGAGTCTGGGGCAATTTCTCAGCATTATGGAGAGTTGCTGAGTGAGGGATGTGGGGTGTGTAGGGTCATGTGGTTATAGTTAGGAAGGTGGAGTGGCCTGTGTAATGAATTAACCTACTTGAGGTGGACAAGATGTTTGAAGATCTGCTTCTGTACAAATGGATGAAAATTTAAAAAAATAGCATCCACTGTTATCCATGTCCTGGTCCACATCATACACATCTTCTACATGCAACTTCCATTTGTTCCATATTTTCTTTTGCAGCAGATTTTTAATTGAAATTGAATCACTTTACTCAAAAATATGATATTATGGCGAGTCCGGAAACTTGTTCTTTGTTGAAGAAGTTTATTGCAACAGCAATATTCGATTACAAAGTTTCTTTAACAAGATAACGGACAACCATTAAAACTCACTGTCTTCTTCGAAGACGTCTCCTAACTAACTCTTTTCGGGCGCCAAAAGCGCACATGACAATGCTGTCCAATCAGCGATGTCGCTCTCTGGACCAATCCCTACGGTCGTGCCCACACGTGACCTTGCTGGCCAATCTGAGGGTTCGACGACTAGGACCACTCTCTATGGTCGCTACAATATTAATCAATCAAATTTCTAGGCCTCTTTAAAATGATATATCCTTTGCAGGAATTACAATTCAAGTTCCAAATAAAATATTTTTGGGGGCCTAATGATTTGCTAAGCTATAATTATTTTTTAATAGCTCATTAAAAGCCAACTTTGACCTTATGTAACAAACAGCAAGGTCCTCAAGGTATTTTACAACAGACTAACTCATAATATATACAAAATTCATGTCAATTCACGTAATTTCCCCAGGAATCGTGTGGAAAAGGCTGAACAAAGTATTGCTGCAAAGACTGGCAAATTATTGACAGCAGCTTCGGGAATTCTGTGTTAAATTACACGTGTCCTGAAATCCCTAAGTTACTATCAGTTTCAGAGTAATGACAGCAAATGCTGATTATTTAATGGAGTGATGATGGTGAATGCCAATAGTTTCAGAAGCTTTAATACTGCAAGCTCCAGGCCAGTTTGTTCCAGTTACTCCTTCATTTGTCTTGAGTACCCTGGAACACAGAACATTTTTGTTTCATATATTCATTTACAAAGTTGATCTTTCAGATGATCTTTATTACATGTTTTGGGTTCCAATTTATACATGTTCTCAGATGTAGCAACTTTCTTCAGTCCTGCTAAATGCCTAATTCTCATCTCATAATTTCACCTTGTGGTACGAAATGTTATCTGAACTGGAATACTTAGTTTAGAGGTACACCATGGAAACAGACTCTTCGGCCCACCGATTCCATGTCAACCATTGATCGATCATTCACACTAGTTCCATATTATCCCACTTTCTCATCCATTCCCTACACACTAGGGGCAAATTACAGATTAACCTACAATTAACCTACAAGCCCGCACTTCTTTGAGATGTAGGAGGAGAGGAAATTGGAGCACCTGGAGGAAATCCACGTGGTCGCAGGGAAATTCCACACAGACAGCACCTGAGGTTGAGGTCAGGGTCAAATCCAGCTCTCTGGCTCTGAGAGACAGCAGCTCTAGCATATTTTATTTTTTGTTCAACCACAATGTGTCAATTCTTTAAAAATGCATTTTGAATTGATTTGGTAAAGATTTGTACAGAAATCATTGAGTTGGTTTATTTCACAGAAAGTAAACGTAAGGAACAGCATTTAACATCAGATTGATGAAGATCATCAGTATCGTTGTAGAATAATGCTAACAATGAAATTGTTATAATTGGCTGAACGAGGAGTGGTTGATTTCAGTGAATGCCTCTTAGGTCCCTGCATCCTACCAGCTCAACTCGTTTTAAACTATATTAGCCAACTCACATACTTCCCTTCGTCTGGCAGAATAAGGTTGTTAACAACTGGAGGCAACATGAACTATCCACAGGGGAACGAGCAACATTCACATCAGGCTCCCTATGGCAAAGAGTGGGCTTGTCATGAATAAGATGTTGTGAGATACATGACCACTGGTGTATCTAAAAACATCCAACATGACAATATCTTCAGACCCAAATCTTTTCTCAACTCTCTATACTTTCAAGCCACATCCTCTTCTGATTTACAAGCGCCAGTTTATGGGAGCATCCACTTAACTACCCGACTTCCTGTACCATTGCCATGTCTTTCTGTATTTTTTAATTTCAGATACATAACAATTGGTAGAATTTCCAGATAATCTGTGTGCAAAAGAATCCTGTGCCAAATTTGCAAATAGCTCAAAGTCCTATCCTTGCCAGCGTCTAGAGCTGTGTGTTGCAGCTTCCATGTGGAACATAGAGGAGCCACTCAGATGCAGTAAAAGCTTACTCCTGCCATCCTAGCTGTGAATGGGATGTGCAGAGTATCATTGCAATCCATCAATCTGCCCTCCAACAATCACCAGGACCACTGAAGTGTCACTCTGCATTGCACCAGTGACTTTGTAACTTAAGTGTGTTATCCTTTCTCAGGAAGACATATTTATCTAACCAGCCTTGTCCTCTGCAAGTACGTTGCTGTTGGCTGACAGTCAGTCAGCTAATCAGGGCCACTGCTAACCATTGCTGAGATGATGCAGACTGTGGCCAGTCTATCTGGGTTGGGTTGCTCAGAGTCAAGAGTCATTCTCCAAAGCTATCTATTTCTCTGCTGTACAGTTCAGGAGCTTACCAGTAAACATGAGACTGCAGCAACAGAGATGGAAGCACGGATGTAAATAAAGCCAAATAGAAAACTAGTGATTTACATGTGGAATCTGTACATACTGTGACACATTTCATTGGTAAAATTGACTTGGTGACCTTTTAAAAAACATTGTTTTCAATTTTGCATTGTGGCTGAACAATGGGAGTGCAGGTGATTCTGATCAGTGACAGAGGAAGAGTAAAGTGTTGCACTGTTTGTGAATGGGGAACTGCCCCCCTTGGACGAGCCCTTCCATGACAGCCTGAGTAGAAAGTATGTGACAAGTTACTTCCTCTCCTCTTCCTTCACTTCAGCTCGTTAATGCATAGCTAACAACAAGATGTATGGCCCATTGATGGCCAATGTTGTGCGACATACAATGGATCCCCACAAACCTTGACATCCTCTCCGCTATGTGCCTCAAGGCTCTTCCAAAGCATTGGAGCTAAAGGAAGCATCATTTCAGCAAGCCATTGTGCTCTACAGTTAGACATTAAGTTGTATTATGGCTTCATTGTATATAAATCTTCTACCTGTGCATGCGTTATGTGTCAAAGGCATCAAAACATGTCATTAATAGCTTCTGTAGTTTTGAAATCACCCTTTGGTTTGTATCGGTAGTCTAGACCTGACACAGCAAACTGCTGCAGATTAAAAGCATCAAGAGAGTGCTAGCATACTGGACATTGATGTAAAGAAAATGTTGCTCATGGTTATGCATTGATTAGATTTTGAAGGAATTGCATTCATTTCAGTTCTAGGATACAGAGTTGTCGTGCTACATTGGTGCCTTACACTATGGAAAATCCTGTCAATCTCATAAAATCCTGTCGTTGCTTTCCCCTCCTGGTGTCTGGCAATGTATGATCTCTATTCTATTAAAAAAATGAGTGATTCATCCTATATGACAGTGAACTGCATACTGCAAGATGTTGCAAATATCTCCAATTTGAGTCCAAGAACCCCAAATGTTTCAAAGCTGATTGTCAGAATCATCTTGATAGCCACTTTCAATGCAATCCCTGCCCTGCTCAGAGGTTGCAATTGGCAACAGCAGGCAGCGTGGCTGTTCCCTGCTAATGTTTCAAAGGGAGAATTAATCTGTGCAGAACTGGACTATAAAGCTTCTTGCTGGGGTTACTTCTCTCCACCCCCCTACCATATCTTTTACTCTTCTAGCAGCACTATTCAGCAGGTAATTATAAACGACTGATGTACTATGATGTACTAGTGGTCTACAAAACAAAACAAGCATTGTTCTCAGTAATGTCATGTGTGTCTGTATGTTGTGGATGCCATAAAGGCAAAAGGTAATGGAACCAAGACAAGTTTCTACTCCAGCGACCCCTCACTATCCTTGTGCATTCTTGCCATAAATCTGCTGCATGCAAGCATCTTCCGTCTAAAAGATTTGCGAGTGAGTCTAAGAGTCCCTTTCTTTTTGGTTAGTCTTCCTGCATTCATAATCCCTGGAGAATATCTTTGCTGCTTAACCTCTGTGTACTTGGATGCTCCCGTGGTTAGTGGAACAAATCTCTGCACTTAGCAGACACAACTTGACAGCTGTCATGTATGCAGCCACAAGCCAGGATGAGGGGTAGTTTGCCTGTTTCTGAAAAGAAACAAACATTAATAGCTCACATATTATTTTTGTTAAGTAACAGAAGCTCATCTACATGTACTTGGCAACTAAATTTAATTTTACATTCAATGTTTCTTTTAGATTTATTATTGGTTGCATCTCTAGACCTATTTGTCGAATGTCAATACATGGTCCTCTGTGTTGTCTATTTCGAGTGCAGGAGTCATATAAATTACTGGTGTATACTACAGTTCCTTTGATAACATGATTTGATAGAAAGATAAAATGCATGCAAAGAAGCAGGACAAGGTCATTTGGCCCCTCATGCCTGCTCCGCCATTCAATAAGATCATGGCTGTTTTTTCACATCACTGTCACTTTCTTGTACAATCTCCATATTCTTATTAAATACTATCCATTTTAAAGATCAATTGCCACACTCAGCTTAGAGCCCTTGCCACCCAATATTAGTTTTGCAAAGATCGAGAAAGTGGAAGCAGAGAGGCGATTCAAACAACATTATTACTGAAATAACACTGTCATTTCTGTGAGCACAGAGCATTTAAATCTGTTCCATGTACTGAAGAAATTGCATCCAAGTAAGTACAATGTTGGTTTGAAAGAAAGCTTTGGGGTCAATTTCATAAGTTGAAGGAGCATAATTAGGCCATTCGGCTCATCGTTTACTCCACCATTCAATTATGGCTGATCTATCTTTCCCTCTCAACCCCATTCTCTTGCCTTCATCTCTTTACCCCTGACACCCTTACTAATCAAGAATATATCTATCTATCTCTGCTTTACAAATATCCATTGACTTGGCCTCCACTGCCATCTGTGGTAATGAATCCCACAGATACACCACCCTCTGTCTAAAGAAATTCCAGCTCACCTCCTTTCTAAAAGGCATGTCCTTTTATTCTGAAGTTGTGGCCTCTGGTCCTAGACTCACCCACTAGTGGAAACTCCCTCTCCACAACAGCTGGTTTTCTCAGTTGTCAGGGTGTGGTTTTGCTAAAATTGTATTAGTTGGCCAACATGGTGGAGTGTGTTAGCAATGATTGCATAGGGGAAATGTTTAAACTCGGGTGGAGAATTTTGACAGATTGAAGCAAGGGAAATAGCTAGTAAATCTGAGGCCCTTTGGCACAGAGAAAGATCTGACTAAGAAAGAATATTTTAAAATGTATGCCCGAGATATTAAACAATAGAATTAAGATAAGTTCAAGGTAAGTTAAAGGTAAAGATGTTAAGGCATAGGCTCTAAAATTTAGCAGATGCCTTGTCTCAAATGCATCTTGAATAGTACTGGGTAATTAAAAAAATTGGCAAGATGTTTTCTTGGCTTTACAGCTACCATTTTATAATTGTAATCCTTTACTTCATCAGGGATAACACGTGGCAGTGAATAGCTTCTGGTGAAACTTGTTTTCCAGCACTTTCAAAAAGGTTACATATTTAAGGGATTTCTGTAATAGAAATGAGCTGAAAATGCAATGTGAGCCCACGAAATCCACTGCTTCAGTGGTAGTGCCCATTTTCTGGTAAAATGAGTTGTTACATGGAAAAAATGAGCTTCACACCTGTTAGACCAGATGGATTTAATATTGAATTTCCTGCCACTTCTGTTGCTTTGGTAAATGGGTTGTATTAAAAGCTATCAGAAACTCAATCAGAAACTGCAGACCTCAGACTAGCCTATTTTGCTGTACTCTGCAGAGCTGTATCATTCTGTGTTTGTAGGCAACTGTTGTGTAAAGTCTGCTAACAATTTTACATTAGATGTCTGATGGCTTCATAACTATTACTGCTGCAGTACGTGTTTTTATTTTCCACTCCTGGCTCCTTCAAGGATATGGGCCAATTTTCTTTTGATGGAATTGTCACTAATTTTGGTTCTGCAATGTATATTAATTAAAGAGATATTTTTGACAACACCATCTCATTTCTTGCAGCTGTATGTCAATCCGAATTTGAAATTTTAAAGTATCTTATTAACCCCTTTAGTTAACTTCTGTCATTTTTACAGTAATAAACATGTGGGCCTCCTCCACTGTCAGAGTGAGGCCAAATGCAAATTGGAGAAACAGCACCTCATATTTTGCTTGGGCAGCTTACAACCCAACGGTATGAATACTAACTTCTCTAACTTCAAGTAACCCTTGCGTCCCCTCACTCCCCGTCCCTCCCCCACCCTAGTCGTCCTGCATGTTTCAGTGTCGTCCTGCCGAGTTGCATTGTTTGTATTACCTGTTATCACCTTCCCCACAGTAAACAATGGACCACTTTGGGTTTGATCTTTCCTTGACCTTTCCTTGCTGGCTTTGATCTGTCTTTTTGCATATCTTTCATTACTTTGTTCTATGTACCTTTTCATATCACTCAGTTCCCCCTCCCCTGATTCTCAGTCTGAAGAAGGCTCTTGACCCAAAACGCCACCTATTTCTTTTCTCCAGAGATGCTGCCTGACCCAATGAGTCACTCCAGCATTTAGCGTCTATCTTCTGTGCATGTTTTGATGTCTGTACTTTGTCACTGCAAGAATTACTTTGCCATTCACCTCCAAACACCTCTTACAATATGACTGAAAAACATTTGTTTTCCCAGAAGACAAATATTCCAGTAGAAATAACACTCCACCCAGGTACTCAGAGTGAATTATTTCATCCAATTCATACCAAGCAGCAACGTTTGGGGAAATCTTTAAAAAAATAGGTTTTGTTCAAGAAACTCATTCACTATCAGAAGAGACAGATCCCCCTCCTTCAATTGACAGATTGCACTAGAGGATTGCAATGATGCATCAGAAAACCCCCTTTGAAATTCTGAAGCCGTTTCTCCATGTGAGATTGTTATGCTATTTTTAACCTGAAAGCATTTGCCAATCAAGAGATGCTGCTGTCTTCAAATGGAATCAACTAAGTTCCATTTCCCACCACCTCAATATAAAACAAAGATACAGAGCCACTGAATAGCAGGAGCAGTATTTGCTGAAATAATTTATCATTACCACTGCAAGATCTGTACAGTGTGCTACTCCCTGCAAATCCATTTCTGAAGCAAAGAAATTAAAAAGTCAGTCTTTTCCCATTTTTCTGATGAATTGATCTCAGAATTTCTAATTAACTTTATCAAGATGTTTAAAAAAAAGTGAAATACTTCACCTCCTGAAAGTCTCAAATAATCTGAGGGGGGGACCTCATTGAAACTTAAAGAATAGTGAAAGGCTTGGATAGAGTAGATGTGGAGAAGATATTTTCACTCGTGGCAGAATCTGGGACTAGATGTCATAGCCTCAGAATTAAAGGACGTTTGTTTAGGAAGGAGATGAGGAGGAATTCCTTTGGTCAGAAGGTGGTGAATCTGTGGAATTCTTTGCCACAGAAGAATGTGGAAGCCAAAATCAGTGAATATTTTTAAGGCAGAGATAGATAGATTCTTGATTAGTATGGGTGTCAGAAGTTATGGGAAGAAGGCAGCAGAATGGGTTTAGGAGGGAGTGATAGATCAGCCATGATTGAATGGCGGAGTAGACTTGATGGACCGAATAGCCTAATTCTGCTCCTATCACTTATGATCTAATGATCTTGACCCATTAACTCTTTTTCTCTCATGTATTCTCAGCATTTTTAGTTTTATTTCACATGAGAATAAATCTTCCTCATTTACAGAATTCCAGTCTACTAAACAAGTCAACAAATCAGTGTCTTGAAATATTTTGAGTTTCACTTGTCTAGCATCCATGCTGATATATTAATTGGAAATAGAATTTATATACAGAAAAGGGAATATTCTGGGGTCACAATATTACACCCTTTCTCATTCATAATACTGATCTCTCAATCTGCTATGTATCTGCATATTAACATATTAGCATAACAGAATTTACATATATTCATATATCAGGATGAGGAATAGGTTAAATTATGTCATACACAAAGTTTCTTTTGTTAAGATATGGGTAATGGCATGAAAAAAGTAACACATTCCTTTTAATTATGCTTACAATACATTAAAATAACATTGGAGATAGACACAAAGTGCTGGAGTAACTCAACGGGTCAGGCAGCATCTCTGAAGAAAAATGATAGGTGATTCTTTGGGTCGGGACTCTTCTTTCAATCTGAAGAAGGGTCCTGACCTGAAATGTCACCTAAACTAGTGGTATAGTTTATAGTAACTATAAAGCTACTATAAAGAATGTGAAAAACTAATGTACATTTCAGTGTTTTTCAGAAATTGCTTTAATTCTGCTCCCCAAATATTTTATCTTAACTAAGTCTGACTAACAAATAAACCTGGCTCTTTTCTTTCTTTTTCAATCTTTAGTAGTCCCCCGCAGTGCATTAGCATTTTGTGCGATGAGTAATAACTATCAAATAATAATCTTGACATTTGGCTTCAGACTGCATGTGTCATACGGCAACCATTCCTCATTGGTTAATGAGGTCCACCTTAGCAGATTGTCTTGGGACTGATATCTGTGCTTTTAACCTTCTTTGTTAACTGCTGTTTATTCGATATTACAAATCCCTCATTAACAGTCCATTCGCCTAACAAGATTATGTGTGCTGGTAGGTATACCATCAAAAATAACTCTGAAGCGTAGGAGGTACATTAATTACTCTGCTGAAATAATGGAAATTCTCCTCTGGAAATGGCGTCTCTCAATATCTGGAAGTGACATGTTGTGGCAAGGAACATTCGTGGCACTTGCTGATGGGTGGATGATTTCATTTTTGCACGAATAAATCACCCATAGCATTATCCACGGCTGTTCAAAAATGAGATTGAGGTGAAGAATGGGGTTACAGATTTAAAAAAAGGGGTAAATTGAAGGAGGCAAGAATAAATATGTAATATTAAAATCTAGTCACAGAAAATTCAAATAATGGTTCATAAATGAGGAATGTACAGGAATTTCCAAGGAAGGCAATGTAATAGAAGTGATGGAACTCACTGGTGTGGTACTAATATTCAAGCTATAGTAAGTACTATGATTTGAGCAGAGGATACATACATGCAGAGTATTTCAAATCCATCATGGGTTTGAACACATTATGGATTTTTACAGCTTTCAAGAGAAGCATTCTGTCAGCCTTGCCATTTTATTGTCAGTGTCGTCTCTATATGGAGGATATGGGTTTAAATCAGACAATGTGGAAGATACTCATACAAGGTCACGTGTGGCGGCACCTAACGGCTGCGGCTCGCTGGCAGTCTGTTCGTCTTTTTTCCTTTTTTTTGTTGTGTGTCGGTGTTGGGATGGTTTTTGTTTTTGTTTTTTGGCTGTGTATGTGTGGGGGGGGGGGGGGGTGGTGGGGGAAACCTTTCCTGTTTAGGCCTCTTCCTCACGGCGCGGGGCGCGGCTCGGCCGAGGGCCTTCCATTGCCCGCGGGGCCTTCCATCGCCCGGTGCGGCTCGGCCGCTGGACTTTACACCGCGCCGCGGGGCCTTCCATCGCCCGGTGCGGCTCGGCCGCGGGACTTTACATCGCTGGTGTGGCTCGGCCACGGGACCTAACATCGCCCGGCGCGGCCGCGGGACGGTTCAGCGCCAGGCGTGGCTCGGCCGCGGGACTTTACATCACTGGTGCGGCTCGGCTGCGGGACCTAACATCGCCCGGTGCGGCTCGGCCGCGGGACTTAGCAGCGCATGGTACGGCCGCGGGGCCTTCCATCGCCCGGCTCGGTCACGGGACGTTTCAGCACCCGGTACGGCTCGGCCGCGGGGCCTTCAATCGCCCGGCTCGGCCGCGGGACTTTTCAGCGCCCGGTGCGGCTCGGCCGCGGGGACTTCCATCCCCTTGCGGGGACTGTGCGGGTCGGTCGGGGACGAGCTGCCTGTCCGTGGGCGTGGGGAAGAGAGTGGAAGTTTTGTTGCCTCCATCACAGTGAGGGGGTGTTTGGAGTCACTGTGATGGATGTTTGTGTTGGGGTCATGTGTCTTGTGTTCTTTTTTTTTTGTGTGTGACTGCAATGTAATTTCGTTCGGTACCTCGGTACCGAATGACAAATAAAGCTCTGTATTCCTGTATTCCTGTATACCTAATCCTCTTGCTCACATCCCACTTTCTCAGCCCACACATCCTTCTCATTTGCAAGTGGCATGCACTCATGCCCCCTCCAGCATTACAAACGCACGCACATTTTATTTTCAGTACAGATACCCAGGAAACCATAATCAAACCGAACAATGCAGGGGAAAGCTAGAAACTAGTGATGAAGGCTTACTTCAGTCTTTCTGTCATTGAAAGGCTCTTCCTAGTTTTGAATTTGCTAAATGCTTGTCTAAACACTATGATTGCATTCTACTGCTTTAGAGCTGTTACCACAGAAATCACATTTACCCTCCACTAGAGTCTTACATTCCTTCCGATTTATTGATTCTACTCATTAAGCTTCTTCCTAAGTTACCCGAGTTAAATATTGAAGATAGAAACAGATGTACATGAGCTTCTTTTGAAATTTAGTGCCATTGCCCTTGCCCAAGGTCAAATTTCTAACCCATAATGTCTTCTCTTACAGCTTATCTTTCATTATCCTAACTTCCCTTTAATTACATAACATCTGAATATTCTTACATTCTTCCTCAGCATCTGTTTTAAAATAGTGTATACTACATTTTCCACTGAGTTTTCCTACCCTTTTTACTTATCCATTTAACATCCTTGTGACTGTCTTATCCAGCTGGGTCTCCGTCAGGGCTATATCAGGTGAACTATTTGTTTTCAATGGAACAGTCATTTTCTATCCCAGTTTTATTGCTCATACTAGTCCCTAGGCACTATATCGCTATAATATGATGGGGAGGATTTACATGGAGTCCTGTTTCTTTATTTCCCAACTCCTGGTAATCTCTGAACAGAACCTCGCCTACACTTTTCTATGATATCAGCTGCAAAATGAACCACAAAAACACATTCCAAAAGGTCTCCATCTTGAAATGTTAGCTGTTTCTTTTTCCATCAATGCTGCCTGATATGCTGAGTGTTTTCTGCATTTCTTTTTTTTTTAATTAACTGGATCGTTTTGCTTTCACTCCGATGTAGGCGAGCTGCTTTTGTGATAAAATCAAATTCAATGTCAAGCAGTACAATGGCACATCAATATATTTGATGTCTTACAGTGCGAGAGACCCTACGAGTGATGTCTGTACGGAGTTTGTACGTCCTCCCTGTGACCGCGTGGATTTTCTCTGGGCGCCCCGGTTTCCTCCCATATCCCAAAGAATACAGGTTTGTGGATTAGAAACATAGAAAATAGGTGCAGGAGTAGGCCATTCAGCCCTTCGAGCCTGCACCGCCATTCAATATGATCATGGCTGATCATCCAACTCAGTATCCTGTACCTGCCTTCTCTCCATACCCCCTGATCCCTTTAGCTACAAGGGCCACATCTAACTCCCTCTTAAATATAGCCAATGAACTGGCCTCAACTACCTTCTGTGGCAGAGAATTCCACAGATTCACCACTCTGTGTGAAACAAAACTTTCTCATCTCGGTCCTAAAAGACTTCCCCCTTATCCTTAAACTGTGACCCCTTGTTCTGGACTTCCCCAACATCGGGAACAATCTTCCTGCATCTAGCCTGTCCAACCCCTTAAGAATTTTGTAAGTTTCTATAAGATCCCCCCTCAATCTTCTCAATTCCAGCGAGTACAAGCCGAGTCTATCCAGTCTTTCTTCATATGAAAGTCCTGCCATCCCAGGAATCAATCTGGTGAACCTTCTCTGTACTCCCTCTATGGCAAGAATGTCTTTCCTCAGATTAGGAGACCAAAACTGTACGCAATACTCCAGGTGTGGTCTCACCAATGCCCTGTACAACTGCAGCAGAACCTCCCTGCTCCTATACTCAAATCCCCTCGCTATGAATGCCAACATACCATTCGCTTTCTTCACTGCCTGCTGCACCTGCATGCCTACTTTCAATGACTGGTGTACCACGACACCCAGGTCTCGTTGCATCTCCCCTTCTCCTAATCGGCCACCATTCAGATAATAGTCTGCTTTCCTGTTCTTGCCACCAAAGTGGATAACCTCACATTTATCCACATTATACTGCATCTGCCATGCCTTTTCCCACTCACCTAACCTATCCAAGTCACGCTGCATCCTCCTAGCATCCTCCTCACAGCTAACACTGCCCCCCAGCTTCGTGTCATCCGCAAACTTGGAGATGTTGCATTCAATTCCCTCATCCAAATCATTAATATATATTGTAAATAGCTGGGGTCCCAGCACTGAGCCTTGCAGTACCCCACTAGTCACTGCCTGCCATTCTGAAAAGGACCCGTTTATTCCTACTCTTTGCTTCCTGTCTGCCAGCCAGTTCTCTATCCACATCAATACTGAACCCACAATACCGTGTGCTTTAAGTTTGCATACTAATCTCTTATGTGGGTCCTTGTCGAAAGCCTTCTGGAAGTCCAGATATAACACATCCACTGGTTCTCCCTTATCCACTCTACTAGTTACATCCTCGAAAAATTCTATAAGATTCGTCAGACATGATTTACCTTTCATAAATCCATGCTGACTTTGTCCAATGATTTCACCACTTTCCAAATGTGCTGCTATCCCATCTTTAATAACTGACTCTAGCATTTTCCCCACTACCGATGTTAGACTAACTGGTCTGTAATTCCCCGTTTTCTCTCTCCCTCCCTTTTTGAAAAGTGGGGTTACATTAGCTACCCTCCAATCCTCAGGAACTACTCCAGAATCTAAAGAGTTTTGAAAAAATAATGCATCTACTATTTCTGGGGCTACCTCTTTAAGCACTCTGGGATGCAGCCTATCTGGCCCTGGGAATTTATCGGCCTTTAATCCATTCAATTTACCTAACACCCCGACTAACCTGGATTTCACTCAGTTCCTCCATCTCATTTGACCCCCGGTCCCCTGCTATTTCCGGCAGATTATTTATGTCTTCCTTAGTGAAGACAGAACCAAAGTAGTTATTCAATTGGTCTGCCATGTCCTTGTTCCCCATGATTCATTTGCTCCTATAAATTGTCCCTAATGTGTAGGATGGTGTATGGGTGATCATTGGTCGGCACAGACTGTGGGCTGAATGGCCTGTTTCCATGCTGTATCTCTAAACTAAACTAAGCATCAGTACCAGATCAAAAATATCAAACTGATTTAGGTATAATTACGGAAAGATTTGCAGTAAGATAGCCAATATAAAATAAAAGGAAGCAATATCTCGCAGAACATCAATGGAATATTTTTAATAAGAGACCATGAAGGTACATAATGTGCAATGGTTAAATTACCAGACTAGCAGTGAAAATCCGGGTCTTTAAGCCAGATACAATGTTACTATCACCACAGCAACTGGGAGTGAAAATTCAACTCATTGGATATTTAGTTACTTTAAATATGAAGGATGTCAAAGTGGAAGGGGTATCTGAAGTGATCAAGAGTGTGATGAATTAAAAAAAGAGAAAATGCTGGAAAACTCAGCAGGACAGTCAGCATGTGTGGGAAAGAAAAAAGCCCCAAAACATTTTGGGTGAAGACCCTTTATCAGAATGGAAATTAGAGATTTTATCAAGTAAAAAGAAAACAAGCAACACAGCTTGATTGATCCATCATAGGATCTAAATGAAGATAGACAAAAAAAAATTTGAATTATTTTTCAGAACGCTGTTTACCATATTTATGTATAAAATAACCATCTGCCTGTGAGATGACATCACACTAAAACAACATAAAGCAGCAAATTAAATTATTGGATACGCAATTAAACTTTGAACTGGTAGAAGGACATCTTGCATACCTTCACGTGTACTTTAAGTGGGGCATGAACAGCAGTTTTCTGAACCCTCAAAGCCTAGCAGAATTATAAACAACATTCTTCTAAGTGGCTGGATCCAATTGCAAACTGGATTTTTAAAGGTTGCCGAAATAAACTATTGACTTATCATGGACTGAAATATGTTTATTAGCTTCCATTACTGTACTCTTAAAAAAAAAGTATATTGTTATTGTACACAGCGGCAGTTTGTGCTGCAGGAACTTTCATTATCTCTTTCTGCAGCCATTAAGCAGACAGTGCTGCAGTATGAAAAAAACACTGCCTGGAGGAAAGATTAGCCTATTATAAACTGTTAAATGTCCTTTGTTATAGCTTAATATGAATGCCAACATTATGCCCATTTGCCTCCATGCCATAGGTCACCTTCAGGCAACATGCAGAAGGATTTTTAAATTAAAAATGAAATGGCAGCAGCTGTAAAAAAAAAACAACCTCAAAATCCCATTGCTGGAGTACAAGCTATTAACATTCATGGGCTGAAATGTGCTTTGTGTGGGCGTGAAGAGTGTTTTGACAGAAGTATGTGCACACCACGTAGCTACTGCCAGGCTGAAGCAATTTTATCCTTCATATTATTGTATCGTTTCTTGCCACTGACCAAATCATTACTTATTTAATCATTCACCTTCTGCCTCTCCTGAGCCTTTTCGCCATCCATTGGAGGCAAGTCAGTAGCGCGAGGACACTCTTCATTTTGCTGGATGAATGTCCACTTTACAGCAGGTTTGGGACGATACAGGAAACGCAGCCTACGTGATTGGGCAAGCAGCATCCACCTTAACCATTACTACCTGTGGCTGCACAGTGTGTCATCCACAAAATTCAATGCAGTCATTCACAAAGGCCACTTCAACAGTGCTGTGAACTCTGATGTTTTAGTCCATACATTTGTAATTAGTTGTAAGGTTTCATCACTGAACAAGGGTTTAACAAGTTTAATCAGTCTGAAGAAGGGTCTCGACCCGAAACATCACCCATTCCTTCTCTCCTGAGATGCTGCCTGACCTGCTGAGTTACTCCAGCATTTTGTGAATAAGGGTTTAACAACGGTGCCTCAAAACCTCTCGATGCTGCATTTAACGCACTTATTTATTTTGATCCTTGTGAAAATCTATTGAAAGCAGCATTATTTGCAGTTTGACTTTATGTTAAAATGGATGCTGGACTGTCCCCTTCAAGAGCTGGATGAAGGCTTCTCAATTCTGCATTATTACCACACTCGATTGTGGGAAATGAGACAGAGTTAAGTCATCCCCAGCAACCATAGAACCATTGCAGAAAAGGATGCCATGAGGAGAAGGAAATGGGGCACGCAGCAACTGATGGTTCAATGATATGTTATTGTCATTTGTACTGTTCAGTGACAATCCTACTAAACATTGAGCACAATCATACTAAGTACAAGAGTGTAGGATAGACGACTACATTAAGCAGTACACAACAGCCGCCTTGTTTTAAGAGCTATCTTGTACCCTTCAAGTCCTAAGTTTTTTTAAAAGTCAGAGTCTTAACTTGGCCATAAAGCCCAGTTGTCCTGGTGGTGGCACTGGGTCAGAGTTCCAGAGGTCAGCCTGCCTAGGTGCATGTCTGGGCACCTAGCTTGATATTTTGCCTGGAGCGACTCCCGTGAGTGATCTTGCACTCAGAATTGATCATGAGCCCAACTTGAACGCAATACAAACAACCTCTGAATCATTTCTCATAATTCCAAGTATTTGGGACCATGTCCCAGGGGTGGCACAGAGGTGTAGTGGTAGAGTCTCAGCCTTATAGTGCCAGGGACCCGTGTTCGATCCTGACTACCAGTGCTGTCTGCCTGGAGTTTGTACGTTCTTCCCGAGACTGTATGGGTTTTCTTCGGGTGCTCTCGTTTCTTCCCACTCTCCAATGACGTACAGATTTGTAGGTTAATTCTCTTCTGTAAATTGTACCTAGTGTGTAGGATTGTGCTAATATATGGGGTGATTGCTGGTCGGCGTGGATTCAGTAGGCAGAAGGGTCAGTTTCCATATTATCTCTAAAGTCTTAATGTCTAAAGTTTACTGAAAACTCAGACTGGCGGATGCTGTGTGCAACACTGATTTTCCACTGGAAACATTCTCAATGGACATCCAATCTCCAGTCCCTGCATGGTGGGCTCTTCGATTTCAGTGAATAATCAATGAAACAGAGAGGTCACATGTAAAAGCTCCATTTTAAGCCAGAATTGGAGAAAACATGAAGTGAATAACCCATAACATCACAAAGTGTGTGACTGATGCTGGGAAAATATCCACCTTGCTCAGTTAAGCTGCACACAGAAGTGTCCAGGCAGTTTTCATAGGGTGGAATTTAGGTATGAAATTATTGTTACTGTGATCCAACTCAACAAGTTGAGGTAAAAAAAAAACAATAAAAGAACAATAAAGGAGAAAAATGGGCTGAAGGAAAGAAAACACAAAGTAAGGACAAGGAAAGAGGAAGAAAGGAAGATGACAGATCAATATATAACTTAATAAATGAATTTAAAATTATTTTTTGATAAGGGGAACATACTGTGTTTGAGCCACAAACAAACAATACTAAAACATTATTTGTTCTATACCACCAAGGTTTATGGTGCTGCCATTAGATTACAAGGAAAAAACGTGACTGTTTGAATAACTTCCAACATGTTCCAGTTTGTTCTCATGGTAAGGATGAAAACAAATGATTTGGAAGAAGTTAAATAGACAGATTCCATTATTAATAAAAAAACATTATCAAAATAACCTGGCAGGATTCTTGATAGTTTATAATGTTAACACCAGGCTCATCTTTGGTTATAATAAAGGAAAACAAAGACAAAAATACTCAGTGGGTCACATACCCCCTGAGAAGAAAGAAAAACTATTTCAAATCATTGACTTTTCATCAGAACTATTCTCTCTCCAATGATGCAGACTGACCAAACTGAGTGTATCAGTTTTTTCTGTTACTTTTCAGATTTCCAGCAATTGCAGTATTTGGCTTTTGGATCACCTTTCATTATGCTAGGCTGGCTGAAATGCTACATTGGTAAAAAGAAAATGTAGAAGCCCGAGATTTGGGTGTCAGAAAAGCACATGTGTACTTCCAAATCTTCATGGAATCAATATATATTTATTTATGTTAACGCATTTCTGCAGGCCCTTTTCTGGCCTTGGATTAATTTGTTGCTGAAGATAGACACAAAAAGCTGTAGTAACTCAGCAGGACAGGCAGCATCCAGCATGGAGAGAAGGAATGGGTGACGTTTCGGGTTGAGACCCTTCTTCAGACTGAAAGTCACACATGAGTTACTCCAGCTTTCTGTGTCTATCTTCAGTTTAAACCAGCATCTACAATTCCTTCCTACACATTTAATTTGTTGCTGGCCTGGCATGGGCCTGCTCTACATGCCTGAGGTCAAGATCAGGCCCTGATAATATTTTCACATTACCATCTGCAGATTTAAACCAGTACCTTAATATTATTGCAAGTTATCACCTTGATTTTCAATGCTATCCCGGTTTCCTCAGGGTGGAGGAAAATCAAGTTTTTCCCTCTAATGAATATAAACAATTTATAGCCTGCAACAGTGCTTGCCAAAGAGAAATGTCACTAAGAAGAAAAAGGTTCAAGACATCATGACTTAAAGAAAATAGTAAGACCTCAGATTATTCTTTCTCTCTACAAATCAACCTGTATCCTTCAAAGTAACAAATAATAGGTTGTGCAATTTATATCAAATAACCATTCATTTTGGTTTAGGACAGTTTGCTCATTTATGGTAATTGTACTGATTTTTGGTTTGCAAGAACAATGATTCTAGATATTCAAAACTATGATATTATTATAAATCTTGTTTTCCAAATGAACTGAAATATGCGCTCAGGAATGCCACAAATCCATCATCTTTGATTCACTCAACTAGAGCTGATTCATGGCATTCCTTCCATTCGGCCAGAAATGAGCATGTTTGCTGATGAATGCATCATTCCACTTACAACCCCTCAATTGGTCAACGAATGTTTCTTGCCAGACAATAAATCTCACCCATTCACTATTTTATTTCTGCTGGAGCAACTTAGCTCAAGACATAAATACGAGCTTGTGTAGGAAGGAACTGCAGATGCTGGTTTAAAGCAAAGATAGACACAAAATGCAAGAGTAACTCAGCGGGACAGGCAGCATCTCTGGAGAGAAGGAATGGGTGACGTTTCAGGTCGAGACCCTTCTCTATACAAGCTTTATCCAGACATGTGTGAAATGGTTAACTTTTGCTTGAAAAAAAAAAGAACTTTGAATTAAGACTGCATTGAGCTGAACATGCATCAAGGGCATCGCTCAGAGGGAGGCACAGTGGCACAGCGCAGTGGTAGAGTTGCTGCCTTACGGCGCTGGGGACCCAGGTTCGATCCTGACTACGGGTGCTGTCAGTACGGAGTTTGCACTCTCTCCCTGTGACTGCGTGGATTTTCTCCGTGTGACCGGTTTCCTCCCACATTCCAAAAATATGCAGGTTTGTAGGTTAATTGGTTTCTGTAAAATGGAGCCCAGTATTTAATATGGAAAACTGGGATAACATAGAACTAGTGTATGGGTGATTGTTAGTTGCTGGAGACTCAGTGGGTCGAAAGGCTGTGTGTGTAAACTAACTAAACTAAACTAAAAATGAAACTATCTGTCCTATAAACAAGATTTATCCAACAATCAGGAAATTATCATTTCTAATAAGTAAAAAAAGTGTCTGACCACCTTCCTTCAATATTCACGGCACTGTCTTCATTGATTCTCCAACAATAACCATCCTGGAGATTACCAATGACCAGGTTGTAATAGGTGCCCTGCCATATAAATATGGTGGTTACAAGATCACTTCAGAGGCTGGGTGTCTTCTGGTGGCTAATTCACCTCCTGACACTCCAGAGTCTTTCCGCCATCTACAAGTATAAATTTGAATGATAGTTGAATACTATCCACTTGCCTGAGTAAGTATGCCTCCAACAGTACTCGAGATGCTTGGCATTATTCATATCAAACTAGTCCTCCTGAAAGACACTCCATCCATCAACATTAGTTCAGTTTAGTTTATTATCACATGTACCTCGGTACAGTGAAAAGCTTTTGTTGCGTGCTAACCAGTCAGTGGAAAGGCAATGCATGATTACACATTAATACACATGGATTAAGCAATCATACCCTCCACTTCTGTGCACTGTGGCCACGATATACAATGTTTGTGAAATGTGCTGTAGAAATTTGCCAAAGCTTTTTCAGCAGGACTCAAACCCCTGTCTCGACTGTATAGATGATAGAAACCACCATCACTTGCAGGTTCCACTCCAAGTCATACATCAATCTAACATTGAGATAGATTATCATTTCTTTATTGATGTCAGGTCAGACTTCTGAATGTCCTTGCCTCAAAATACTGCAGGAGTTTCTCTTCAATCGCCATGGCAGCACCTCACCACCATCTTCTCAAGGACATTTAGGGAACTCTACTAATTACCGTGGCTGCACTGCCCACATCTCTTGAATGAATAATAAGAAATACTACTGGAAAAGTACGAATATTGTATTTTTGTGACATTATTTAGATTTTTTGGCTTGCTGTTCGGGAAAGTACAGTACATTTCTGATTGTACAAACAATAAAAGGAATGAGTTCAATGTGGATGAGCTGCCTGCTGTTTTATCCCACTGTAATGTGATTACCAGCAGTATCCTCTGCAGGAAACGCCGATTGGCAAACATTTTTAAAGGAAACAAACTGCAGTAGGTTTCATTACCAACATATAATTTTATATTTGAAGTTAATACTTTTTTTACATGTGCATGAAATAAAGATTTGAAATACAGTAAGAAAATGGCTGCATGGAATAATTGAAATTTACTACAGAGAAAGGGGGTGTTTGCTCCTTCTTGCCCCTTATGATGAAAAATAAACTATTAAGGCCAATCCCACTTTTTCACAATTCATTTTTTCTTTAAATTGAGGTTTGTATTGTTGAATAAAATATCTGTTTTTCAGAAGGAACATATCAATGATCCAGGAAGTGTTATGACAGGCAACTAACAATGCCAACCACATTCACTTGTAACATGCCTACTCCAACCATCGATCCTCATTGACTTGCTTGAGCAATGTCCTTGATGCATACTCAGTTCAATGCCATCTTGATGCCGAGTTCACTTTTTTTCAGGCAGTAGTCAGCCATTGCACACATGTCTGGATCAAACTTGTATTTTGTCTGGAGCCGAGTGGTTCCAGCAGAAAATAAAATAGAGAATGGGTGAGATTCATTGTTTTGGTTTAGTTAAGTTCAGAGATACGACATGGAAACAGGCCCTTCCGCGCTGACCAGCGATCCCCACACACCAGCACTATCCTACACACTAGGGACAATTTACAATTTTATTTACCAAAGCCAATTAACCTACAAACGTGGCAGTGCTTTGGAGTGTGGGAGAAAACTGAAGCACCCAGGGAAACCCACGTGGTCACGGGGAGAACGTAAGAATTCTGTACACACAGCAGCCATAGTCAGGATCGAACTTGGGTCTCTGGCACTGCAAGGCAGCAACGCTATCAATGCGCCACCATGCTGTCTGATGAGCAAAATGTGAAAGGCAGATGCAGGGGGACATAAAAATATACCTGGGGTGGTGTCCCTGCTCTGCCTCAGGTGAGTTGAGGAAACAGATATTCTCAGATATTCTCAAAAAGATAGGAGATTTCAATAAGGGGTCAATAATTATATTTCCCCAATGCAAACCAAATGACTTTCTTCAAGCCTATACACCCACATGCTTTATCAATAATCAGCCAAGGGAGACCAGATAACTCAACTTTCCTCACACACTGCTGTGCAGGTTCACGTGTACTGCATATTATTTTCAAGTGATTGAATCCTCTTTTGTGCACTTTAAATTCCCCAATGTTTCCAAAGATGTAGCACCTTGCTCCTTATCAAATGCATCCTTCTATAACAATCTCTATTCTGCTGGCATAAACAGCGATGAGCAGATCACCCAATGCCAAACTCTTTGAACGATGAGAAAGGTCCTTACTGCTGGCATGCATCTATTTGACCAGACTTGCATGCTTCTTTGACTGATTCGGGGAGAAGTCTCCTCTCTCCTCCACAGCCAAGTTGTTTCTCCCTGTCCCTCCTGTAGGGATTATGCCTTTGAGGACTGATACAATTCCTTGGTTGCCATGTGGTAAAATGCCAGACAAAATTTGCTTTGTCAGAAATTTCAAAACATCATTTCAAACGTTTTATGGGCCTGTTTGAGTATTAGCGCTAAAAGCAGCCATAGATGCAAACCAATTTTTAGGCACAAGTTCCTATCAGGATATCTCACTATCTGTCTAACAAAATAGGATTAATTGTTACAAATGAAGAACATAGGTTTGAGATATAAGCGAAAGTAACTCCTTTGTTGACTTGGGGAATTACACATCAAAGTGGAAATATCAAAGTTTAATATGACAGCACCTCTAAATCCCACTGCATCTGGCTCTGGGTGATTATGGTCTAAACTTCTGAGAGTCAGATTGCCAAATGGGCAGGATGCCAGATTGTCCTTCAAACCTTAATGAAGCCTGGGAGTTAAAATGGATTTTGAGCCAACAGTGTTGGTGGATCTCTCATCTGATCTTTGTGTTTCACTATTGTTTCTTAAATAGTGAACATGAAAAAGGTGTACATTAAAAAAAAAGCGCATTAGCTCCATTGAGGGGTTAGCTTAAATAACACGGGGATAAACCATTGCCATGGATAGATTTAATATTCTGTTTGATTGAAAGCAATAATTCATGATTTTTTTGTCCAATTATGTAAGTAAATAAAAAGAAATGTTACCCATAATATAGGAACTAATTAATGTACAATTCCATATGCATGATAGTTACAGTAAATATGTTAGGAGCGCCTGAGATGCTTGGTTGAATTTTTTTAAATTTGCAGAAAGAATCTGTCATTTCTGTTTTATAATGCATCTCTGTAAATGGCAAAACCTTTCAGTGAGATTTTTTACATTACATAATGAACCAATATATCATATTCATTTCATAGCCTGTTGACATCTTTTCTAGTTTCTCATATTAAGGCAATAATTGCATAATTACCCCATTAGTTCTTCCAAGAAATACAATAGTCTTTTTCTTAATTTTCTTCAGAAGTAAAAATATATTCCCCTTTGGCCTCTAGGTATTATTTTGGCAAGAAGTAAATTGTCTCAGAAATATGTCTGGCATATATCAGAAACTTGAATTTCAGTAGCTTGAAGAAACAAATTGCTTAATTAGCTTTTCTCATTATATCTGAAATATTAAGTGCATTTTTTAAACTCATGCAGAAATTATTTTCATCACAGCCATTCAAAATAGAGATATAAATATATTCACAGAACAACTATAAGAATAAAGCTGTGGTTTTCTATAGATTTTATATTGTTTGTGATCCTGGCCAGTGCTATTTCTGTAAATAATGACTGCCTTTGGGGTATAAGAAAATTAAAAACTCAAGGGAAGAACTAAAAAAAGCAGGAAACACACAACGGGTCAGGCAGGATCTGTGGAAAGAGAAACTTAATGAGAAAGTGAAAAACAAATTAGTCAAGGTAGCAGGGAAGTTTAGAGAGGGTAATAAAGACAATTTCACTGACAGAATGAAACAATGGGACTGTTAGATCAGATAAAACGTCTTTGGCTGAGCAATTTGTTATTTACATTTTATAGTCTGTAGTATTCACAAAATGCTGGAGTAACTCAGCAGGTCAGGCAGCATCTCGGGAGAGAAGGAATGGGTGACGTTTCGGGTCGAGACCCTTCTTCAGTCTGTAGTGTTGTATCGTCGGAACATTAAAAAAATGTCAGATGAAAATGGCCGGTTCTCATATAGGCAGAAAGAAGGAGCGAGTTACCTAGAAATGGAGAATTCAGTATTGAGTTCTGCAATATGACCATACGGAGATGGGATGTTGTTCGTTGAGCTTGTATTAGATCTTGCAGGAGGACAGAGACAGATATTGCAATGAGGTTTCTCTTTTTTTTTCAGTACTTCCTTTCCCTCTTTTGTAATTGGCTGGCGGGCAGGAAGTGATGTGTTATTATTTCCCAACAAAGTTTCCTCAACAAACAAGCAAGCAGCATAATTAGGGCAAGTTTTTCTTTCTAGTGAACAGATAAACATCATTATAGAATCCGATCATTTACTATGCCTTGGGATTTGAGGTGTGACCGTGGCAATTATTGGAGGGAGCATGGACTCAGCCTTTTCTGTCAAGCAAGAAAACAAAATGAAAGCTGATGATTCCCCGATGAGACTGCACCTGGTTTTTTTTCTGTGGACTGTGGCCTCTATGGACCTTATTTGATCTTTCTTGATCTCCAGTGTATCAGTCAAGTTTCCTGTTTTTCTTTATTTTGAGCAGTAAATTTCCCCTGAGCTGTTTGAGTGCAGGAAATGGATGAAAATCTTAAGAATTGATTTTGCTAAGGCAGCACCAGGCATAAGATGAGAAGTTTTTTTAAATTTTGGGCCTGGTTTTGATCTGAAATGTGCTACTTGAAAGCAAGTAGATTCCAAAGTAACAGATTATATGTTTGTAAAAGGGAATAAATACAGCACCACTGGAAAAGAGGAGGGCTTCTAATTACATAGCTCTTTAAAAAGATGGCATAGAGTCAACTGGCTGAACAATTATATACTTATACTGTCCAAAATGTTCAACAATCACTGAGTTTTCTTGTTTTTGAAGTTTGACAATAAGATGAAGTCCCTGTTCTATTCCATTACAATTTTAATCTTTGTATGTTCTATTCAATTTATGAGAGTCATTACCCAATTCGATCCAGTTCCTTTTGTAGGATTCAGACTTCATTTGGACTGTCGCTTACATCAGGTACCCCGTAATTCGGTTGAAAAGCAAAGGAACGAGCTACAAGAAATAATGGACTTGAGGTGCCATCGCAACCACATTGTGGGCTTTTCCACTGAAATAATGGGGCAATAACTCAGATTAAAGCAATGAAGTGACAATCCTATTTTTCTTAGATAAATGGATTTGGGAAACCAGAGCACTGTGTTCACAAAGTCTGAAAGGTGACCAAAGAATACTCAGACCTTTGCAGCTACCATCCACATCCTACTCTTAGTTGTAGAAATAAGAAACTGCGGATGCTTGCTTACAAAAATGACAGGAAGTGCTGGAGTAACGGCATCTCTGGAGAACATGGTTGAGTGACGTTTCAGGTCACTTAAGACTAATTGTGGGTGATGGGGTGGGGAGTTAGAAAGAAAGCTGGAAGAGCTCCAGCACTTTGTGTTGTCCTTTAGTTGGTTTATATTTTGCGCATCTGCTTTATCAGCTACAACCTTGGACACCAAGATCCTGGGGGTTGAGTAATGGAGAATGGGAAGGGGGTATCTGCTGGACTTTAGTTCCCCGCAGGATGACTGTGGACCTGGGAATGAATTTATAAGAATTAGGTTTTGAAAATTGCACTTTGTTGATGAGATCTGTTTAGGGTTACAGTGGCTGGTGAAAAAAAAACCCATTTAAGAGCATATTGTAGTGAGTCCAAAAACGAGCGTTATTATCAAAAGACTTTATTCTTAGTAAAAACCGTAACAAGGCGCAACGCACTTACTTTGGACACACACTACTTAACTGCTAACATAATCTAATCTCATCTCTCCAGTTTGGCGCCAGACACAACTATACCTCGCGCTCCCGCACCACGTGACCCGTTAGCCCAACCGAGGGTTCGAGACCCCCCCGCTAATCCGTATGTCCCTACAATATTTTATAAAATGAATATCTTAAAGACTGTTATGAAAAATACTCATTATGTTAACATGAGTTCCAGAACTATAAGATGCCTCTGAGGTATTTAGTAAATTATACATATATTCAAAAAAACAGCTGTTGTAAACATAAATATTCCAAACCAGAACCCACATCATTAACTCACTATGCCTTTAAATTACACTAGCCGGGCGTGGACCTGTTGGGCCCAAATCTCCTGCAGGCCCGGCAACCCTTCATCCAAACCTCTCCTGCGGGCTCGGCAACCCTCCCCCGACTGATCCAAAACTCTCCTGCGGGCCTGGCAACCCTCCGTGCAAACCTCTCCTGTGGGTGCGGCAACTCCCGTTGGGTGCAAGCATCCCCTGCAGGCCCGGCAACCCTCCCCCACCTGACGATCCGTTGGTGGCTGGGAAGTGTCCCCCCGGGGCCGTGGGCGGGTGAGGGCGGACAGGAAAGGGGAGAGGGAGTCACTCACCTCGGCCCCAGGCGGCCATCGCGTCGGCCAGAGCGAGTCATGGACTCGTTGGGTGGAAAGCTCTCCTGCAGCAGCAGCTCGGCAGCCACGGCCATCTTGTTTGACCCTCTGCCGCCGCGCTGCACCACGGGTGGAAGGTCAGGAGCGGGGCACACTGGGACGGGTGCCGGTCCTCCCGGCGAGGGGGGGGAGTGCACTTATTAAAGTTTCAGCTCGACGGCTCAGCAGCAGCGGTAGCTGGATCGCTCAGCAGCACCCCCCCCCTCATTGGCCGCCACTACAATCACTTGGGCGGGTCCCGCCTCCCTCCGAGCAGCAACCCTCCCCCAACTGCGCACGAGCGGATCCGGCGGCCATCTTACGTAAGTATTAGATTAAAGGGCTCCAACTGCGCAGGCGCGGATCCGTTGGGTTCCCATTGTGACGTCAATCACGGAGGTAGCCAATCAGGATGCGCCCGGCCCCATATTGGGGGGAGGTAATAGAGGCAAATAAATGTATTAAAGTTTTAAAAGTGTTTTTTTAAAGTTTAAACAGTGACAAAAAATTTAAATATAACAACCATTTGAACCGCAGGTCAATGGGAGTAAGGTGAGCCTAAAATTGTCGCGCTATCGTCTACGGTTGACTGTACTTCTGGAACAAATATATGTAATAACAAGATGAGAGTTTATATAGATAGAAGATAGATAGATAGATAGATAGATAGATAGATAGATAGATAGATAGATAGATAGATAGATAGATAGATAGATAGATAGATAGATAGATAGATAGATAGATAGATAGATAGATAGATAGATAGATAGATAGATAGATAGATAGATAGATAGATAGATAGATAGATAGATAGATAGATAGATAGATAGATAGATAGATAATTATAAAGCCCATAATAGAAGTCTATTTTCAACAGTCATTGTAGGAACGGGGAGGAGGAGGTTTATTAATAATGGAATAATTTTCCTCTCAAATCTGGCTCTTAATTTTCCATTAAGCTTTTACTTCAAGCACATCACAAATATGAGGTCGGCAATGTTCCCCTGGTGAAGCTGCACAAAGTCTCTAAACACCAGTTGCAGAGGTTTGCAGCATTCAATCTGTGCAGCAATGCAATTTGGTAGGTTAAAGAAGAGTCACGTATCTTTTGAGAGATTTACATTTCTTTTCTTTTTCTAATGGACGTTTTACACACAGCACCTATTAAATTTTCAAAGCTTTATTTCAGGAAGGTCTCATATAAAATATTACCTTTTTGTCAAACAGATTAGCCCTTTACATTTCTTAACTCTCATCACTATTACAAATCATTTGCCGAATGTGCAAAGAAAGTTAAAGAGGCTGGGCATTAGCGGATTGATAATTACAAGGGGTAGCCGGGGAATTAGCTTAATGGTCTGGGCGGCAGGTAGCACAGGGAAGGCACTTGTAGTTGGAGTGTGCCAGCAAATTGTAATGGTGAAGGCCAAATATTGTGGAGTGAGGTAGCCCTTAAGCCCACCCTTACACTGAGTGTATACAACCATACACAGAGTCTGAAGAAGAGTCTTGACCCGAAATGTCATCTATTCCTTCTCTCCTGAGATGCTGTCTGTCCCACTGAGTTACTCCAGCTATCACCCATACCATACTTCTATCCTAAACACCAGGGGAAATTTACAGACACCAATTAAACTACAAACCTGCACTTCTGTGGAATGTGGGAGGAAACCGGAGCATACTGAGAAAACCCATATGGCCACAGAGAGAATGTACAAACTCCGTACAGACAGCACTCGTAGTCAGGATCGAACCCGGGTCTCCAGTGCCGCAAGGCAGTAATTCTACCACTGCACCATTGTGCCGCCTACATAATGATCTCATCAATTTTCATTTTTCTTTGAATTAGATTGCAAAGTTTCCAAAATGCGATGTATTTATTCAAAGCTTATCTGCAGAATTATTTTGAGGCTTTATAGCAGCAATCCTTTTTTTTTAAAACTGGGAGATGTGTGAATAATCCATTTTTGCATTTCTGATCTATTTTATTTGTTATGCAAATATATTTATTATGCTAAAGAGGGTGAACATTAATGGTTAAATAAATGCTTTATGAAAGAATATATAACATAAATTGCCTATCAGGCGAGCAGTGAAGTGGCTGTAAATGCCGATAATTAAGCAGCCAGACGATAAAGGTAGTGGGTGAAATTGCAGCCAACTTCGAGATGTGATGTTTTCAAATTAGTTAGGGAGAGTTTCCTGTTATTCTACTAGCCAACCTTAGCCATCTTATCACTTGAGCTGCCTACGCAGAATCCTTCACATCAGGTGGTAGGACAAAATTCCCGACCCAGAGGTCTTGGAACGGGCCGGAATCCCCAGCGTCCACACCCTCCTACGGAAAGCCCAAGCCAGATGGGCAGGCCATGTCGTCAGAATGCCCAAGAGTCAACTGCCAAAACAGCTTCTGTATGGAGAACTGTGTCAGGGCAAGCGCTCAGTAGGAGGACAGAGGAAACGGTTTAAGGACTGCCTCAAAGTGTCCCTCAAAGACTTGGACATCAACCTCAGCACTTGGGAGTCTCTTGCTCTGGACCGTCCAACCTGGCTTAGCAAGCTCACCACAGGAGCCCGTGCAGCAGAGAACAGACGCACTGCAGAGGCCCAGAGGAAACGCACCGCGTGCAGGGCACGGGCTACCTCCACTTTCACTGCAGCACCCATCCACTTGTGTCCTACGTGTGGGCATGCCTTCCGGGCCCGGATTGGCCTCACCAGTCATTTCCGGACCCGCAGTCACCAATCCTCCAACTGAAAGTGAAGTCATGGTCATCTTTGAACCCGAAGGACGAAAAACAACATCATTCAACTTGCTGCAATAAATTTGATTGCCAATTCTGCCATCCACAAACCTTCCAAAGCTCTGCCATTCTAAATAATTTACCGTATTCCAATTTCTATTCTAGCACCCACATTGACCTCTCTGCTTAATTTACAGTTCCTCCTTAATAAAGATGGCCCAAAAAGCTGGAAGAACTTCTCTTTCAATGCTAATCCAGGACCGGTCAAAGTGCTCCACTGACCCACTTCTACAAAGCTCCAAGTCTGGTTGTTCCTTAAAAGTAATTTTAGATTTCATAAATCCATCCAGGCTTTGACAGGCTTTGGATTGCCTCCAGTTCTGAAGTTCATTACTATCTGAAGATAGTAGTAGAACCCTCCCTTGCAGATATTGGAAATCTGAAAAAAACAGACAGAAACTGCTGCTGACATTCAACAGGTTTTACAGCAACAATGGAAAGAAAAACCTAGTCAATGTCTGATGTCTGGGACCCTTCATTAGAACTCTCCTTTTCCGCAGATACCGCATGACCTGCTGGGTGTTTCCAGCATTTTCTGCTTTTATTCTTATTGATGTTATTTCCCAAGAAATTCTTATGATTTCAACGGCTGTTATTCTCTGACATTGTAAATATATATATTGTATTACATTACTGCCCATCTTTCTAATCAACAGGACCAATGCCACTGTAGATCGACCAATTTAATATTGAAGACAGTTCTTTTAAAATTGGGTTTTCCTTATGTTGTACAGACTCCTAGCAAACAACACTTATTATTAACAGCCATAAGCTGTACAATTCAATGCTGAGTTAACTTGAAGGAAACTTTGTGCTTCTGTCGATGGCCCATTCATTACCATCCAAATCGAGTAAAGTGCACTGCATAGGTTCACAGCTATCCATTTGGCAGTCCTGTAGATAAGAAAACTATCGCAAATTACCTTCGTTCAGCTTTATTTTCTCTGCAAACAACTTGGATTTATAGCATGTACTTAGGTGGTAAAACATCCCAAGGCAATTCAAATTTAGCATTATCTAACAGAATGTGTAGTTGGGGCACTTGAGGGGATATTTGGGCAGATGACAAAAAACCTGGTCATTGATATAAGTTTTAATGGTCACATTGAAGGTTTGTCATTCAAATGGTTTTGTCACTGTCTTTGGGTGTAATGGTAAACATCACAGATGCAGAGAAACCAAACAAGATGAGCAGAGTGTTATAGCATTGCATAATAATGTATTCCCTTCATCTTCCAGCTTTGTGGCAGGAAGCAGGTGACTGGCCATTTTGACTGTAGGTGGAGATACCTGCGTTCAGTGTCTCACGAGGCTGGAGAAGACAATCCTCCTCCTGATGGGACTGGGGCTACCCAAGCTCAAGCTATTGTTGCTGCTGAGAAGGTGCAGAGGGTACCTGATATATAATGATCTTTAAATAGACACAAATTGTTGGATTAGATCAGTGGGTCATGCAGCATCTCTGGAGAAAAAGAATGGTGACGTTTCATGCTAAATACATTAACACATCTATTTATCAATGGCCTAACATTTTTAGGATGATAATAAATAGATGTGTCAATGTATTTAACCTTCACAGCACAGTGTTTTTCAGTGCGCACTGTTAAAGCCTTCAATAAACTGACTTATTCGATAGACTCACCACTGATCTATGAACTATTTTATTTTGCGTGTGTGCCTATCTGAGTAAACCCAGATATAGGGTAATGGGGAAAGCAGAGTATAACACAAAATTCCCTCCTACATGGTTGTTTTGTATAACAAGTAAGTCTCATTGAGTCTGTAGAACGGTTTTCTCCAGAGATGTTGCCTGACCCGCTGAGTTAATTCAGCACTTTGTGTCTATCATTGGTATAAACCAGCATCTGCAGTTCCTTCCTACAGATATAAAGATCTTTTAATCCTTCGCTATCTATTCCTTTCTTCTGCCAATGTTTGCTGCTTATCTGCTCGATACTTCAATCAGCTCATCATGGGTGTAGATGTTTCACTGCCTTTATCATGGCATATTCTGTATAGACACGGTGGACAATTATGGCTCTTCAAAGTATGCTGCCTCACAATGGTTCTCCAGAGAGTGGCTATTATATTGGAATAATGCAGCAGTTTACCTTTAACATTTAGGACTGATGATATTCCATGCCTATTCTGCACAGCAAATATATGATTTGTGCAAACATTCTTTGTGACCGGTCTAATTTCCGGCTTGGCATATTTTCCAAGAAAAACGATACTATTACAGTCCCCCTCCAGATAAGCCAATCATCAGTCATATTAGTGTCAAGCGTCAAGAGTCAAGAATGTTTTTGTCATAAAAAGTCAATTTTTTCATAAAAGAATAACTGAGCAATGAGGTATATTACATTATTTAAATTAGTATATGCTTAACATTCAATATAAATCAAAAGTAATGACATTATTTTGCCAGCATTAAGTTTAATATCATCCTTCAGTGTTTAAGATGTAAATTATTGTTGGACTGGTAACCAATGCTGTGAAACTCACTGATTAACTTAATAACATAAGTGCTTCAAATGGCCATGCAATTAAAGATCCCAGTACAAATGTGTTGGTTTTACAGGCTTTTCAAAACTATGGTAGACTGTGTGTAAATCAAAATGTCCTATGTGGTTGTTATCTTTTGAACACTAATTTAAAGTTTAAAAGTAGGTAGACAAAAAATGTTGGGGTACTCAGTGGGTCAGGCAGCATCTCGGGAGAGAAGGAATGAGTGACGTTTCGGGTCGAGAGAAGAAGTTCTCCTCCTCTGTCTCAACCCGAATCGTCACCCATTCCTTCTCTCCCGAGATGCTGCCTGACCCGCTGAGTTACTCCAGTGTTTTGTGTCTACCTTCCAATTAAACCAGTATCTGCAGTTTTTTTCCTACACATCTTGCCGCTGCACTGCAAATTCTCCTCAAGGTATGTCTCCTTTGAAGAAGTTCTCCTCTCTTTGATGAGAGTTTAGCAACATGTTCTCTCACTGCTCCCCCTCTGTGATTCCTCTTGCCCTCCAACTCAACGACCATGTTTTGACCCAGACTCGCTACCACAGCCACGTCTGTTTTCTCAGGACTTGCCTGCGCCTCCATCTTTTACTTCGCTAACTTTAGGCAGTCCCTGCTTTCCCTCTCTATCCCCTCCTCCTTCCCAGTTCTCCCACTAGTCTTCCTGTCTCCAACTACATCCTATCTTTGTCTCGCCTCCTCCCCTGACATCAGTCTGAAGAAGGGTCTCGACCCGAAACGTCACCCATTCCTTCTCTCCTGAGATGCTGCCTGACCCAATGAGTTACTCCAGCATTTTGTGTCTACCTTCGATTCATCTGAAGTTGTTTTTCTCTAAAGGTTAAAAGTTATTCCTAGTAAAATACTCTGGAACCTCACAAGTTAGAAAACCATAATTGCTCTTGCTGAGGAAAAAGGGTAGGTGGAAATATTTATTAGTGAGCTTTAGCTTTTTAAATACCATAAATGTTGTATTCCCTACCACTAATGAAATCCATTTTAATAATCAATGCATAAAGCTCTTTGATAACATTACACCTTGGGCTATTTGACTGAAAAATTCAAAAATGATCAAATGGAGATTCTAGGTGATGTGTCTTTGGTATTTGTGAGCTCACACTATTATTTAATTTCTAAATGTTTTCTTGTGCAGTACAATCACATATTGACTCCAGGTTGGAGTCAAACAACATAGAAATGGGTCCTTCAGCCCACTGAGTCCATGATTGTTCATCTATTTACACAAATCAACACAAAAATATTTTTTTCCCACATTTCCATCAACTCCCCGCTGATTCTATCCATCATCCACACATTAGAGATAATTTAGTGGCCAATTAGACTACCAGCCTGCATCTTTTTGAGATATGGATGTGCAGAGGTAATCCATGCAGTCACAGAGAGAACATGCAGACTCCACACGGACAGCACATGAGGTCGGGATTGAATCCAATTTGCTGGAGCTGTGAGGCAGCAGTATTAAAAGCTCTGCCACTACGCTACTCCAAAATCTGAGAGGAAAACTGAAAACTGATTTGGTGTGCATAATCCACAATGGCTGCCTCGCCTTCAGTCTGTCTGTCCTTTTCTAACTTTTTGGGGTTATTTTTGGTAAGTTTTAAAGTCTGTGTTAATGTTCTCTGGTTTGTTTTATGTGGGGGGTGGGGAATGGGGTCAGGGGAAACTTTTTTTCAATCTCTTACCTTGCCAGAGATGTGATTGTTTTGCGGGTCGTGTTTCCGGTCGCTCTGCGGCCTAACATCGTCGAGCTGGAGGCCTTACCATCTGGACGTGCGATCCCTTGCCTGGGATCGACGCTCCAACACGGCCTACGGACTTTAACATCCTGGAGCTCGCAGTCTCGGGTTGAGACCGGTCGGGAGCTCCAAAGGCTGCACGACATTCGACTGGTCCCGACCTGGGGTAGATCACCCAGAGTGAGGGAGCTGAGATCCCCCCCCCCGATGCAGGAGCTTGATCGCTCTGACGAAGAAGTCCTGCCGCGGCTACGGGAGTCAAGATCGTCTCATCAATGGAAGGTTAGGGGCCCCCGACCGCTGGAGGACAAAGAAGGGAGAGATTGAACTTTTTTTCGCCTTCAATCACAGTGAGGAATGTGGAGTAGTCACTGTGGTGGATGTTAATGGTAAAATTTATTTTGTGTGTCCTGTTGCTTTTTATTGGTATGACTGTATGGCAAATGAAGTTCCTCGTATGTTGCAAAACATACTTGGCTAATAAAGTATTATTGTGATTGATTGTGATTGTGCTCTCTAGAGCGAGCTGTGTTACTACTTACTTTTATTTTTTTTCTTTGTGAAAGCACACATAAGTGACAATTTTCATGTTTAAGTTTAACAACATTTATATCCTCTTATAAATACTTGTACATTCTATTCAAATATTTGTAAACATAATTAGCGAGAATTGAACAACTACAAATTAATCATACTTAATTCATTTAAGGATAAGTTATAGACATGCATATTGCCTGTCATTTTGAAACTCCATGATAAATGTGACTTAGAAAGCAAAATCACAGAATCCCTTTTGGAAAGGACACTGAAAATAATATCTTACCCATAATAGTGGGATAGTTGTGCTGAGCTGCGACCGACAATTGCACATAGAGCTGGTGGCTACATCCTGCTCTGCAGATCAGTTTGTCTCTGACTTCTGTGCCTATGCATTGCAAATCAGACATGAGTGAGGTCAGCACATCCAGATTGCTACTCGACCACTGGAATCAGTTCTACGTCCAGGAGGGCTTCACTGAGGCAGTTAGTTGCTTTGCATCCGACCCTATAATGGGCTAGCATAAATATAGTAGCCTCATTTGTTCGAATGAGGCTGGCAATCTTGAATAATAAGTGCAAGTAAGTGGATAACTATCAGCGACATTTAAGATCTTTGACACTGGCTAGCCCAAAGGCAATTGGTACTGTAGAGGTGCAAATGATAAGCAATAGACAATAGACAATAGGTGCAGGAGTAGGCCATTCGGCCCTTCGAGCCAGCACCACCATTCAATGTGATCATGGATGATCATTCTCAATCAGTACCCCGTTCCTGCCTTCTCCCCATACCCCCTGACTCTCTGACTGAAAACGTTTTTCCTCATCTCCGTTCTAAATGGCCTACCCCTTATTCTTAAACTGTGGTCCCTGGTTCTGGACTCCCCCAACATTGGGAACATGTTTCCAGCCTCTAATGTGTCCAACCCCTTAATAATCTTATGTTTCGATAAGATCCCCTCTCATCCTAAATTCCAGTGTATACAAGCCTAGTCACTCCAGTCTTTCAGCATATGATAGTCCCGCCATTCTGAGAATTAACCTAGTAAACCTACGCTGCACGCCCTCAATAGCAAGAATATCCTTCCTCAAATTTGGAGACCAAAACTGCACACAGTACTCCAGGTGCAGTCTCACTACGGCCCTGTACAACTGCAGAAGGACCTCTTTGCTCCTATACTCAACTCCTCTTGTTATGAAGGCCAACATTCCATTGGCTTTCTTCACTGCCTGCTGTACCTGCATGCTTCCTTTCAGTGACTGATGCACTAGGACACCCAAATTCCGTTGTACGTCCCCTTTTCCTAACTTGACACCATTCAGATAATAATCTGCCTTCCTATTCTTACCACTAAAGTGGATATCCTCACACATCCGCATTAAACTGCATCTGCCATGCATCCACCCACTCACACAACCTGTCCAAGTCACATTGCAACCTCATAGCATCTTCCTCACAGTTCACACTACCACCCAGCTTTGTATCATCTGCAAATTTGCCAATGGTACTTTTAATCCCTTCATCCAAGTCATTAATGTATATTGTAAATAGTTGCGGTCCCAGCACCGAGCCTTGCGGTACCCCACTAGTCACTACCTGCCATTCTGAAAGGGACCCATTTATCTCCACTCTTTGCTTTTTGTCTGTCAACCAATTTTCTATCCATGTCAGTACCCTACCCCCAATACCATGTGCTCTAATTTGGCCCACTAATCTCCTATGTGGGACCTTGTCGATGGCTTTCTGAAAGTCGAGGTACACCACATCCACTTAGTTACATCCTCAAAAAAATCCAGAAGATTAGTCAAGCATGATTTCCCCTTTGTACATCCATGCTGACTCGGAACGATCCTGTTACTACTATCCAAATGCTCCGCAATTTTGTCTTTTATAATTGACTCCAGCGTCTTCCCCACCACTGATGTCAGACTAACTGGTCTATAATTTCCCGTTTTCTCTCTCCCTCCTTTCTTAAAAAGTGGGATAACATTAGCTACCCTCCAATCCACAGGAACTGATCTTGAATCTATAGAACATTGGAAAATGATTACCAGTGCGTCCACAATTTCCAGAGCCACCTCCTTAAGTACCCTGGGATGCAGACCATCAGGCCCTGGGGATTTATCAACCTTCAGTCCCATCAGTCTACCCAACACCATTTGCTGCCTAATGTGGATTTCCTTCAGTTCCTCCATTACCCTAGGATCTCTGGCCACTAGAACATCTGGGAGATTGTTTGTATCTTCCTTAGTGAAGACAGGTCCAAAGTACCGGTTCAACTCGTCTGCCATTTCCTTGTTCCCCATAATAAATTCCCCTGCTTCTGTCTTCAAGGGACCCACATTTGCCTTGACTATTTTTTTCCTCTTCACATAACCTAAAAAAGCTTTTACTATCCTCCTTTATATTATTGGTTAGCTTACCCTCGTACCTCATCTTTTCTCCCCGTATTGCCTTTTTAGTTATCTTCTGTTACTTTTTAAAAGAGTCCCAATCCTCTGGCTTCCCATTCTTCTTTGCTATTTTTTACTTCTTCTCTTTTATTTTTATGCTGTCCTTGACTTCCCTTGTCAGCCATGGGTGCCTCTTACTCCCCTTAGAATCTTTCATATTACAAAATGGCGGCACTGCCCTAGCAGCTGCCGCTCACCTGCGGTCCATTTGTCTTTGTGTTTTTGTTGTTTTTTGTTGTCTTAATTGTAGTTGTGATGTGGTGTTTTTGTGTTTGTGTACTATGTGTGTATGTGGGGGGGAGGGGGAAACTAACACTGTAAATAGGTGTCCCTTCAGAACGGAGACCCGACCTTTGTTTTCTGGGCCGTGTCTCCGTTCCTGCTGCGGCCTACCATCGGCCCAACTCCTGGAGCTGGCGGCCTCCAGGGCTCCGGTTCGCCGAGCCCGCGGATCGGACTTACCACCACCGGAGCCGGCCGTCTTCGGAGGCTGCGGGAGCGGCTGCGACTTGCCTTAGGTTCGGGCCGCGTGGATTCCGACATCGGGAGCTCCGGCAGCGGCAGCGTGTTCGCCCGCCCCGGATCGCGGGGCATGGGGCGCGGACATTTCACCGTCCGGCGCGGCCTAGGATGGCCGCGGGATATTTCTCTGCTGGGCGGGGGCTTCAATGTCGGGAGCCACGACCGCCCCGACGTGCAACAACAGCGGCAGCAGCAGCGTGTTCGCCCGCCCCGGATCGGACTTATCATTGGCGGAGCCGGCGGTCTTCGGAGGCTGCGGGAGCGGCTGCGACGCGACGCGCCTTGGGCTCGGCCCGCTGTGGACCGTCCGGTGCGGCCTGCAACCACAACAACCTGACTGCGGGCGAGGACAGCAGGAGAAGGGAAAGACATTGTGGCCTTCCATCACAGTGAGGAGAGAGAGGACTGGAGGAGACTCACTGTGATGGATGTTTCTTTGATGGATGTTTCTTTTTTGTGTGTTTTTGGGGTTGGGTGGTTTGAGTGCCTGTTTGATGCTTTTATTGTTGGACTGTGTTTTTGGGGGTTTTGGGGTGTGTGATTTGAATGCCTATTTAATGCTTTTATTGTTGGACTGTGTTTTGGGGGGTTTTTGGGGTTGGGTAATTTTGGGTGCCTGTTTAGTGCTTTTATTGTTGGACTGTGGGTGATTGAATTAACATTTTGTTCAAGATGGCCGCGCCGTTGTGTTTGGCTGCCTGCCACTGTATGTTTCTTTTTTTTTCCTGGTCAGATGTACAGCACTTTGGTCAACGTGGGTTGTTTTTAAATGTGCTATACAAATAAATTGACTTGACTTGACTTGACTTTCCTCGTCTTTGGGATAAATTGATCCTGCATCTTCTGCATTATTCCCAGGAATACCTGCCATTGCTGTTCCACCGTCTTCCCTGCTAGGGCTTCCTTCCAGTCAAATCTGTCCAGGTCCTGCCTCATGCCTCTGTAATCCCCTTTGCTATACTGTAATACTGACACTTCCTATTTTCCCTTCTCCCTCTCAATTTGTAGAGTAAAACTTATCATATTGTGATCACTGCCTCCTAATGGCTCTTTTACCTCGAGTCCACTTATCAGATCAGATTCATTACACAACACTAAATCCAGAATTGCCTTCTACCTGGTAGGCTCCAGTACAAGCTGTTCCAAGAATCCATCTCGGAGGCACTCCACAAACTCTCTTTCCTGGGGTCCATTACCAACCTGATTTTCCCAGTCTACCTGCATGTTGAAATCTCTCATAACCACCATAGCATTACATTTGCGACATGCCAATTTTAGCTCTTGATTCAACTTGCACCTTATGTCGAGGCTACGGTTTGGGGGCCTGTAGATAACTCCCATTAGGGTCCTTTTACCCTTACAATTCCTCATTTCTATCCATACTGATTCTACATCTCCTGATTCTATGTCACCCCTTGCAAGGGAGTGAAGATCATTCCTTACCAACAGAGCGACCCCACCCCCTCTGCCCACCTGTCTGTCTTTTCTAAATGTTGTGTACCCCTGAATATTCAGTTCCCAGCCCTGGTCCTCTTGTAGCCAACAAGTGCAAGTAAGTGGATAACTAACAGGAACATTTAAGATCTTTGACACCGGCTAGCCCAAAGGCAATTGGTACTGTAGAGGTGCAAATGATAAGCACAGGAGACAAACGTAAGTGGCAGGCTGCATCAAGCATAATTCTGCCTAGTTAGTCACACAAACGAAAGAAAAATTGTCAGGTTATGCAACGGGTGACCAATCCTTTCTTCATTGCTGGCCAAATTACTGTGCTGAATTTGCATGAAGTCATTGGTAGTTCTGTACAGTGATTTCAATAATTTAAATTGCAAGGCCAAATTTAAAATGGCCAACATTTTGGCTTCAACATATGACATAAAGCCATACTTAAAGCATTAAGTTCTTGGATATTCAGATATAAGTTAAAGTTAAAAGCCATTTTTGAAATATCTCATTCAACAATTTTAATTGCTTCCCCTCTCCGCTTTTGCTCTTTTTGGCACTATTTTGTGATAATGTTGATTTACTGGGTGTGTACAGTCAAAGATAGAAAAGCTCCTGGTGCTTTGTTCTATGTTATATACCATTTTGGTTAATCCTTGTAAGGGGTATGTATGATGAGCATGAGTATAAAATAGGAACTGCAGATGCTGGTTTACACTAAAGGATACAAAGTGCATGAGTAACTCAGCGGGTCAATATCTCTGGTAACGTGGATATGTGACGTTTCGTGTCTGAAGAAGGATCTCGACCCAAAGCATTACCTATACATGTCGCTCCAGAGATGCTGCCTGCCCTGTGGAGTTATGTCCTTGTGTGTTCAGCAGGTTTGAGAAAAATAAATAAATGTTGAAAGGAAGGAAATTCAGCCTCCATCTTTTTTGTATGTTAAGATACAATGCCTTCGTTCATGGATCCTCTTCTTTTTTTCCCCATCTCCATCAATGTCTGTAACCCTTCCCACACAACCTGAGGAACTGCAATCCTGTCATTCACCCTCTCTCTCACCCCTCCCTTTACTGGGCTCCAAACACTTATCTCCTGAAGGAGAGATTCACCAGTATTTTTGCTTCAGGACAAATTAAGAACAGAGCACAACAGAAACAATGTCATTGGTAAATTTCCTTTCATTTTCCAAACATACACCCACAGGAGGGTAATTTGACAAATTCTCATTGTTCAATAGCTTTTCAAATAATATTGATAAATGGCCACTCTCATTATTTCTGAATATAATTTGGAAGGTAATTAAACAATGAGGAGAATCTCTTCAACTCTTTTCTTATGTGGATAGAATCACTCTAATGTTTGTGGCACTATTTGACTGACAGTGATAAAAAATACTTGCATTATATTTGTGATGAAGAAGGCAAAAGGATTTAGGCAAAAGGATTTTGATGATAAAGTGACCTATCCTGCTTTCAAGCAACTATATTACAGCTTGTTTTATGGTGCAACACAAAGAATCTGAATCAGCTGCTGTATGCCTTGCATATGTTCTTTTTTCCCCATTACATTCATGTAAGTTAGAGATAAAGGTTAACTGATTCTTAGCTATAAAAAGGTTTTTTTCTCAGTACAATGGAACAGGCAGTTCTATTAAGGAGCTGGGTAGCAATAAACTGCATAAGTAATTTATATTTCTCCACCGCATTTCATGAGGCAAAAAGTCTTAAATATTTCACAAAAATCCCTTTTCAATCAATAAGGCTTGCAGATACTTATCTTTCAGATAAAGTCACCTTGCTCTTCACAGCTTCTCACAGTTAGAGATAGAGGTATCCTTTCTGTAGAATTCACACTAGCTTGAAAGACACGATGTTCAGAGAAAAAATCAATACAAAATATATCTTTTTCTCAATTCATTTTTATTTATTTATTAATTTTAATTCATTTTTACAAGCGATATTTCCAAAGATTTCCTTTTTTTCTGAGGAATATTTGATAATCGATCAGCATGTTCAATGTAGTTTTAAATTAAACGGCTTGGGCTCATCACAAACAATAACTTGAGCAATGTTTTCGTGTTAAAATACACACATTTGTGCTAAGCTTTTAGATCTTGTTTGGCCATGTCCATGCATTGCTAATTGCTAATTCTATAAAACACATTTGGATCCAAATAGACCATCTTAGTGAAAATATTGCGGATTGCTTTTACCTCTAAGCTCTTTGCAGTATTATTTGCAAAGCATACTATTGAAATGGAAAATAGAAAATGCTGTTAACATAGAGAAAGAATGATCAGAGTCATTTTTGATGTTTCGTGAAATGTTTAATGCAAACATTTTGTGAAATCAATTGTTTTAATAATTTTACTGTTAAAGTGAGTGAATGTTTTGTTAATGTTTCTGATTTTTCAAGAATTCTTCAGTGCACCAGGGAAATAGATGATGATAATATAAACAGAGTCGTGTTAGGGGGATGCAGTGCAGATATGGATTTTATAGAGAAAGAAATGACAGCTGGACTATTGAATCTACAGAAGAGAGCTTTTTATTAAGCAAAGTGCCAAGGCATTTATTTGGCTCTGTAGTCAGACCTGGTTACTGCAGATTTCTTCAATAGCTTATATTCAGATAACCTATTTGAAAAAAGATTTTTCAAAATAAAATCTTGGATAATTCTTCAGAAGCTAAGGCAAAGGAATCAATGACAAGTGGACCAACATTTGTAAGCTATTTTTCAAATTTATTCTGCACCTGTGCTAATAAATAAAGAGCTGAAATAAATCTTGCTAAAATGATCCATTCTGACGGTAAAGTATTTTCAATGTCCAAATTGTAATTAATAGGCAGAACTTAACAATTTACAGGATGGACTCATTCTTTCAAAAATATCATGAATTAGTGAACTTTACATGAGAAGAGGTCCTCCAGATAGCAATCTGAGAAAGCTCAGCAGCCAAAATAAATTACTACCTTCCCACATTTCCCGCATAACATAACTGCTTCAGCCACAGTGACCTTTTCAGCTGAAATGCATCCAGACTACTAATGGATATTCTGATGGGGAGGACATTCATAAAAAAACAGTGCAAGGCTTAGCAATTTAAATTCATTCAGAATGTCAAAGATTATAAATTATGCTCAAATGGCGCCATGGCGATTTTCATTAGGAACCTGACGTAAAATAATTTCCCTGAGAGATAGACAAATGTCTGAAAATAACTAATACAGGGGCATGTTTCAAGTACAACTGTTTTTTTATCCCCTGCATCCGTGCATTCAGATTTAGGATTTGTGTTATAATGTGCGCATGTACTTGAATACTATGGACTTTCTGAAAGCTGCCTCCCACTAATTTGATCACTCAATCTATCTGAACCATGTTGAAGCTGGTGGAGGGAGTTCTCTTCCATTGACATCTTTAAAGATAAATGGTAGTGAGGGATTAAGGTACTAAGTTTCCTTAACTTTAGTACTTTTATTCTAATTTTTGAATATTTAGTTGTTTCAGATTTTTGAATAGATAATTTGTTCAAGTCTTTTTGATGTAATTCCTTTAATGTTCCTGGATATCTGAAACTTTATTGATTTTGATAGTTGACTAAATCCAAAATGAATTAGCCAGCAATCAAACTTATCTTAGTTATTTAGAGCTTCATTGCTGAAAATCATTCCCTGAAAGAATGGCTTCTTGAGAGTGGCAACACGGCGATGAAGAAGACACACTAAGTACTAGGGTTAGGACAACCGTTCAAGATGTTGATGAGACCGCACATGGTATATTGTGAGCATTTCTGATCAGGATGTGGTTAAGCTACCAAAGGTGCAGAAATGTAAGAAAATAACTGCAGATGCTGGTACAAATCGAAGGTATTTATTCACAAAATGCTGGAGTAACTCAGCAGGTCAGGCAGCATCTCAGGAGAGAAGGAATGAAGAAGGGTCTGAAGAAGGGTCTCAACCCGAAACGTCACCCATTCCTTCTCTGCTGAGATGTTGCCTGACCTGCTGAGTTACTCCAGCATTTTGTGAATAAAGGTGCAGATATAATTCACAACGATATTGCAGGTACAGGAGGGGTAGTGTTATAAGGAGAGACTGGCACTGCTTTCCTTTGAGTGAAGTAGACTGAGGCATAGTTTTGTAGAGGTTTATAAAATATTGCAATTCACCTTCACTAAGTGAATGGTCGCAGTCTTTTGTTTCCAGGATATAGTCAGGAGAGCATAAATTTAAAGTAAGAGGAAAAAAGATTAAAGAGGGCATACAGGTGGTTGGGTTTCTGGAATGAATTGTTGAAGGAGCCAACTGGTAAAGGTGGATACAATTAGAATGTTTAAAGGACATTTGGACAGTTACTTGAATAAGAGAGGTTTAGAGAGATATGTGGGGAAATGGAATTATGCAGGGATTTGCTGAGGAAGATATCTTGGTGGGTATAATAATAATAATAATATATTTATTTTATATAGCGCCTTAACACATGCACAAAGCGCTTTACAAATACAATTAACATAGAAACAAACAGACAAACAGACAAACTATCCTGACGGAAAAGCGGCGAATAATCAACGCCAGCGTCCTCTCACGTCAGGGTCCGGCAGTAGACATTAAAGAACACAAGACACACAGATACAATTTTTTTACACAAAACAGCCATCACAGTGATTGCTCTAGGCATACCCTCACTGTGATGGAAGGCAAAGTCTTATCTCCTCCTCGTTCTTCTCCCGTGGCGCCACGAGGCGATCGAGGCTCCCAAACCCCTTGAAGCCCCCACCGGGCGATGGAAAGTCCCAGGGTCGAGCCGAGCAGGCCGATGAAAGTCCTGAGCCCCCACCGGGCGATGGAAAATGCCGCGGCCGAGCCAAGCAGGCCGATGAAGGTCCTGAGCCCCCACCGGGCGATGTAAAGTGCTGCGGCCGAGCCACGCAGGGCGATGAAGGGCCTGCGGGCGGGTTGATCGTGCCTCGTGCTTCGGGGCGGTCGAAGTTGCTACGGCTGGAGCTCCCAAAAGCCGGTCGCCAGCCAGGGACCTGCGAGCTCCCGATGTTGCGGTCTGCAGGGCCCACGGCCGAAGCCTCCGAGATGGTAAGTCCAGGCCCTGCGACCGGAGTCTTCGAGGTCGATCCCAGCTGGAGGCCGCCGACTCCACGATGTTAGGCCGTTGCGCGAACGGAGATACGACACGGTAAAGGTCGCATCTCCGTTGAGGAGGAGATTTTTAAAAAGATTCCCCCAACCCCCCCACCACCCCCCTACATACACAGAATTAAAAATAAAACAAAACGTACATTTAACATCAACAATGACAAAAAACACAAAAAAAAACGGAGAGACTGCCGGTGAGCCGCAGCTGCAGAACACAGCCACGCCCCAAAAAATGGATGAGTAGGGCCAAATGGTCTGTTCCTGTGATCCATAAAACCATGTTTCTAATTTGATTGATTTCTTCTATCGCGTTCCCAGTAAGGAATGTGAACGAGGCAAATGTAAATACATTCTGGCAAAAAGCAGCTGATGGCAAAATCAACACTAAAATCTTGGAAAACTTTCTCTTAAAAATATTGCATTTGTAGATTGTGTGGTAACTCATACTGGGCAATCTTACACCATCTGCCCCTTTAGAGAAGTAGTGTTTGATATGACAGAGGAAATGCAGCAGAAACGAGAAGATATATAAATACTTTCTATAAAGCAGAATTGTACCCTCTAAATTGTATTGCCTCTTGTTTTTTCTTTACTCCCAAAATGTATCATTTCAGACTTCCTGGTGTTAAATTTCACCCCTTTCATCATGGTGTTTAGGTCTTTGTTGAGTCTATTGCTGTCCTCGTTGTTTTTCACTACATTTCCACATTATGTGGCTCAGTAAATTTTCTCCCGTGGACCCAAGTTCAAGTCAATAAGACATATCACGAAGAGCAGTATGCCTAACTGCCTAAACCATAAACTTTAGAGTCCACCACTGTAATGTAAGGGTTAAACAGACTATGTTAGCTAAAATAGAGTTGTCAACGAAATTAGCAGCACCACATTTCAAACCCTGCTTAGGAAAACAATTAGTTGTGTTGGAAGAATGCTTAGGCTAACTTAGAGGGACCAGTTAATCATGAGGCCACCTTTGAGGTCACTAAGATAAGCATTTGGCTTCCCAGAGAATATTGGATTTTACTGCAACCAATGAGAAAAGTATTTTGATCAGTACAAAGAAATCTTTAAAACAATATTTCGGAAAGAATGTCCATCCTTTCATGTTTTGAAAGTGTTCTTTGATGTTTTATTTGTATGCTCCTCACAGCATCCTTTGGGTGAAGACTTGATCTTCACTTGCTCGACATTCATTTCCCCATCTGATGCTGCAGAAGATACAGAATATAGAAGAAAAGAGTCAGAGATTTGGGCCTTGACACAAAATGTCACCCATTCCTTTTCTCCAGAAATGCTGCCTGTCCCGCTGAGTTACTCTAGCATTTTGTGTCCACTTTCGATTTAAACCAGCATCTGCAGTTCTTTCCTACACAGAGATTTTCCATATCAGGATCTCATTCAGCAGTTCAGAATCGTTGTGGCTTTTATTTGACAGTTTTGTGATAGGAACAGAATTAGGCCATTTGGCCCATCAAGTCTAGTCTGCCATGACTGATCTATCTTTCCCTCCTAACTCCATTCTCTTGCCTTCTCCCCATAACCCCTGACACCTGTACTAATCAAGAATCTATCTATCTTTGCCTTAAAACTATTAATTGATTTGACCTCCACAGCTTTCTGTGGCAATTAATTCCACAGATTCACCACCCTCTGACTAAAGAAACTCCTCCTCATCTCCTTCCTAAAGGAATGTCCTTTAATTCTGAGGCAATGACCTCGGGTCCTGGACTCTCCCACTAGTGGAAGTATCCTCTCCACATCCACTCTATCCAGGCCTTTCACTATTCTTGGTGTGTTTTCACGCATTGATTCACAACCTACATGAGCATGGTCAGATTCAGAAGATGGGGGACAGTTGCTGGAGGGTTGCCATCTGACTAACGTCTGAAGAAGGTGATTGCAAAGGGATCAGTGAACTTGCTGTTTACATGCCATAGCAGTGGAAAATGGGCTCACATGAGTAGATTTGTTTATTTACATTGTTCCAGATAGATCATAAGTCTCCCCATATCTCTGTGCAAGCAGTAAAACCAAGCAGTCTGCAAAATGACTTCCCTCTGAGACTTATGCCATTAATCCATTTTGTTTTAAAATAAAATTCAACTTCACTTTGCAACAGTCCTCCGTGTTGAGATGGGACTAATAGAAGATTGAGTTACAAGAGCTATCTACAATGGCGGAGGATGTGAAGTTGGTTAATTAGAATAGGAATGGGTCAGCACCCTAGAATTTACAAGATTGCCTCTCTGCCATGGACAAGCTAATAACTCTTGCACCTGTCCTGGGCATTGCATTTTTTAAAATGTTTTTGGCTCTCACTTTTTTCCCAATCAATAACATCAAGATCACAACAAGAGGTGCTTTGCTTCACACATAGTTTTGCTCCAAGGTGGTAAATAAATTTAAGTAGAATAGAGAACAACCTGAAATAAAAAAATTCACAACCCAATCCACATTTTATTTGTCTTTCACAGAGGCTCTTAAATCCTCACAACATACATGTCAACCCCTCATGTTGCACAGATTGCATAGTGGGAAACCTTTGTCAGAGCTGTGTTTTTTTGCAAAAGGTAGTTAATTTTCACGGCAGGGAGCAAAGCAATATGAGACTGTAGAGATTAATTTTCCTGCAAGTGAAGGATCATACAGTTGGAAGCTTAAATAGACAATAGACAATAGACAATAGACAATAGGTGCAGGAGTAGGCCATTCAGCCCTTCGAGCCAGCACCGCCATTCAATGCGATCATGGCTGATCACTCTCAATCAGTACCCCGTTCCTGCCTTCTCCCCATACCCCCTCACTCCGCTATCCTTAAGAGCTCTATCCAGCTCTCTCTTGAAAGCATCCAACAAACTGGCCTCCACTGCCTTCTGAGGCAGAGAATTCCACACCTTCACCACCTGCAGAAATAAAAAGACTGGGGCTTGAGATATGGAAAATGTTGAATATTTAAAAATTGGAGGCAGACCAGAAGCCAAAAGCTGGTCAAACCACAATAGAATTTTCTTCTGCCTGTGTTTGAGGGAATTGAGGGTGCAAAGTTAAAATTTAGCTTTACTTTGTTGGAAAATAGGGAAAGCAACAAAAGCCACAAATCCAAAGCAATATTTTTTGTTTTTTCAGATTGTAGTGATTTATATAATATTTTGATGGCTTTCTTTTCAGTTGGTTAACCAGGACAGAGATTGTCTCTGTCAGATTCAAGGCAGCCGACAGATTATCACAAACACCAATGGGAAGGATATTAAAAGAGAATAAAAAATTATGATACTTTTCATTTCCGATATTAGTCTATTTACTCCTAGAAATAATTAATTAGGTACATGCATGCTACAGCACCAAAGTTTTAGCCAGTTACAGAAATTATAATAGGATGTTAACATTCTGTGAGTAGTTCATAGAAGAACTATTGGATTAATACCTGGAGTGGATGGATTGTCCAAGGAGAAAAGGTTGGATATGTTCAACTTTTATCTTTCAGTGTTTAGAAAAGCCAGAGATAAGGTTAGTCACAAAATGCTGGAGTAACTCAGCAGGGGCAGGCAGCATCTCTGGAGAGAAGGAATGGGTGATGTTTTGGGTCGAGACCCTTCAGTTTTTTGATGTGGTGACATAGGAGAATGATGAAGGTAGGGTAGTGGTTGTTACATACATGGATTTTAGTAAGGCTTTTGATAAGGTCCCTCATGGTAGACGAAACCAAGAAGACTAAGATGTACATGATTCATAATAACTTGGTTGTATGGATTCGGAACTGGCTTAGTCACAGCAGACAGAGGGTTGTGGTTGAAGATAGATATTCTGGCTGGAGGTCTGTGACCAGTGGAGTTCCACAGGGATCTGTGCTGGGATTTCTCTGTTCGTGATATATATATAAATGACCTAGACGTAAATGCAGATGGGTTGGTGAGTAAGTCTGCTGATGACATTAAAATTGGAGGAGTTGCAGACAGTGAGAATGGCTGTCAGAATGTAAAGCGGGATATAGATCAGCCACAGAACTGGGCAGAGAAATGGCAGATGGAGTTTAATCCAATCATGTACACTTTGGGTGGTTGAATGTAAGGAAAGAGTGTACAGTTAATCGCAAGGTCCTTAACAGCATTGAAATGCAGAGGGATTTTGGAGTCCAAGTTCACAGCTTACTGAAGGTGGCAATACAAATAGATAAATAGATGGGGTGGTAAAGAAGGCATATGGTATGCTTGCCTTCACTGCTGGGGGCATTGAGTAAAAGAAGCAGGAAGTCATGCTGCAGCTTTATTGGACTTTGGCTATGCCGTATTTGGAATATTACTTGCACTTCTGGCCGCCCCATTACTGGACAGATGTGGAAGATTTGAAGAGGGTGAACTGGATTGCTTCCTGGATTGGAAATTTAAGCTACAGGGAGAGGTTGGAAAGACTTGGATTGTTTTCTTTGGCAGATCGGAGGTTGAGGGGAGACTTGATAAATGTATATAAAATTATATTAGATATGGTGGACAGTGAGAACCATTTAGTCAGGGTGGAAATGTTTAACACTAGGGGGCATAATTATTAGGGGAGAAGGGAAAGTGTAATGGAGATGTGCAGGGCAATCTTTTTACGCAGAGGGTGGTGGTGGGGTGGGGAGGGGGACTAGTACGCATTGCTAGGGGAGGTGTTAGAGGCAGATATGATAATGGCATTTAAGAGGCTTTTGGACAGGTATATAAAACTATGAGAGGAAATAGATCGGATAGATGCACAAAATTTCTTGCTCAGACTAGGGAAATTGAGGACAAGAGGAGATAGGTTCAAGGTGAATGTGAAAAGATTTAAAAGGAATCTGAGGGATAACTTTTTCACACAAAGGGTGGTGGGTGTATGGAACAGGCTGCTAGAGGAGGTAGTTGAGGCTGGGACCATCCCAACGTTTAAGAAACAGTTAGACAGGTACATGGATAGGACAGGTTTGGAGGGATATGGATCAAGCACAGGCAGGTGGGACTAGTGTAGGTGGGACATGTTGGCCGGTGTGGGCATGTTGGGCCGAAGGGCCTGTTTCCACACTATATCACTCTCTGACTCTATGAACATGGAAGTGCAAGGAATAGAGGGATATGCAACATGTGCAGGCAGATGAGATCAGTTCAGCGAGGCATCATGTTCGGCACAAACATTGCGGGCTGAAGGGTTCATTCCTGTGCTGTACTGCTTTACTTTCTATGAAAATATAAGCATCCGAGGGGTCCTATAGGGTGAATGCAATGATGTTTTATCTGGTAGCAGTCAAAATAGGAATGATTTTATTAAATTACTGGAATAGGCTTGAGGGAATAATTCATATGTTACTAAAAGTAAACACTCATAGAATACATGTCTCACAATGGTGTCTATTACACATTATAATTTTACTGCTCGACACTGCAATGAGCCCAATCTAGCTTCCCAATGAGCTATTTTGGCTACTCTATAATGACAATACAGCCCTACAGCCAAGTCATTGATATCATGCAGGTCAATGAACAAAATCCTGCAAAATACAGTGGGATAAAATGTCTTTTGCTGTATTTTTTAAAAGGAAACCCATTGGTCAAGGCAACAAAAGAGTACTTTGTCTTTTTCTTCAAACAATTGCAAAGGATCTTTCATGTTTGCAAAGGCACACCATTTTCTTTTATTCATGTTTGGAAAAGCATCTGCAGCAGTTTGGGACTTCTTTATTATTGCACTTAATTTATGATCATTTGGAGCCAATTTAATCAATTGCTTGTGGACCCAAAGGTGCAAGTTGTAAGGACTGAACAAAACATGGTCACTGTGCAGTAGCATTTGTGATAAATAAAGCACCACTGGACCATTGAACCATTGATAAAAAATAACTTATCATCTCCTCCTAAGCCTTTTTGTTTTATATTCCTCGTTGAAGTTATTCAGATCTCAGAGCCTGCACCCAAGAGACACCTTTATTGCCTGCTGGATTTCAGTATTTAGCAGCATGTGCACTGAATAGCAAGAGTACTGTTCACTGAAATAGCTCAATGCTATGGCTTTTTTGGAATAGCTCATGAGCTCCTATGGTCTGCTGCATAAAACTGTTCACCCAGAATAATGATTGGGATATGTACATAAGCAGCTTGGGTTGTAAATTGTTATTATAAACACATAACCACAAGCTAGTGAGAGGAAATATGCATCTAACATATTAATAATACATAGATGCTAATGGATCTAATATTACTGCATGTAAAATCGAAGAAACTCTGGTCTAAAGCAAAATGATTTTCTAACATCCAGCTCTATGCAAAGTAAACAAAGAATTTTATTATCACAAACATTTATTTATTTAGAACTGAGCAAACTTTCTTTACTATTGAATGATATTTTAGGGATTTTTACCTATCTTTATACAGAGATTAAATTCCATAACTGTAAAATTCCCCATTTAGTGGCTTGAATTATCATTTATTTCTTTGTGATAGGTAGTCAGTTTTTATTATTTATTGTGCATTTAAATTTAGGACACATGTTAAAATGTTTGACAAGATCTGCCAGGTTTTAGATTGCAAAGACAGGATAGGAAGAGATAAGGAGGTTTGGAATTTGGAACAGGTAAAATTGAAGGTGAAATTTGGGTTTGAGGATTCAAACTGGAGGTGGCTGAAAGGTGACTACATTTCTTTAGTCAGAGGGTGGTGAATTTGTGGAATTCCTTTGCCACAGAAGGCTGTGGAGGCCGTCCAAAGATATTTTTAAAGCAGGGATAGATAGATTCTTGATTAGTACGGGTGTCAGGGGTTATGGTGAAAAGGCAGGAGAATGGGGTTAGGAGGGAGAGATAGATCAGCCATGATTGAATGTCGTAGACTTGATGGGCCGAATGGCCTAATTCTGCTCCTATCACATGACCTTATGACCTTATGAAGAAGGGGTGATATGCATGAGTTATTAATTCAATAACTTGGCAATAGACAGAAACTGTGAAGTGATTGAACAATAACTTGCCTCTCTAAAGACCCTGACTTCCTCATGTAAAGATAAAGCAAAAGTATTCCGATAATCTCCATACTTTTACAACTACCTTTTTGACTGCACCATCTCAAACTTCTGTCTGAACTTAATAAAACATTAAAAATAGTTTCTCCTTCCCACTTCTCCAACCAAAAAAAAAAGATTTGAAGTGCACGTTGTAGCTTATTTGGGGAAAAAAAGTGACAGCTTTGTTTAAGGAAAGATACACACTTTGAGTTGTTGCACTGAGGTATGGGACTTGCTGTTCGATTCAATCTCTTCACACACTGCATGCTACAGCTCTGGCAACCTGGGGATTTGAGGCACGGATATAAATTTCAATGTTTTTCAGTTGACAGTGATGGGTGCAGGAAAAACATCAGCTTCCAACCTTTGTTTTTTTTGTTGCATCGGTTGAGGCAGGTGAGTAAAACATTAAAACACTCAATGACATTTGTACCATTGCCGTTAAAAGCCTTATTTATGAAATCGAAATTTCCTTACTGAAGGGAAATCAATTTCTTCCAGAATTTTAAATCATTCCTCTGTGATATAATAGGTTCATTTTTTTAATGTTGGTATATCTTTACAGTCAAAGGGCAGAACTGTGGTGCTGCAGGTGGTTTAGCTGTCTTGTGGCAACAGTGGCCCAGGCTTGATTTGGATTTCTATCTGTGGTTTGCATGTTCTCCCTGTGACCTTGTGGGTTTCCCCAGGATGTTGTGTGCACTCCCACATTCTAAAAACATGTTGGTTATTTGCCTAGTTGACTACTGTAGTGTCCTACCCAGGGTGGGTGAGGTGCTGATGGATGTGGGGGAGGGGGGGGGGGGGGTGAGATGCAGTAATAATGGGTAAATGAGAGACAATAGGTTTATGTGAAATAAATGGGGTGATTGGATGCTCCGAGAACCAGCAATGTCTTGATGGGCTGAATGGCTTCCTATTTCAAGAGGTAATATATATATATATATTATATAGATATATATAATATATATAGACATATATAATATGTATATATATATAGATAATTAGTTATCTGGTTGGTAGAATATGAACAGGTATGTGTTCAAATGAACAGAACAGATTGTTTCATATAAAGAGAAATAAAAAGGTAAATATTTCATGTGATTATTCCTCCACTAAACTGCATGGGGTTATCCCTTTAAGGCTACAATAAATAATTAACATTTAATCTGGTTAACCTGAAGGTGCAAATGGTAAAATATATACTGGAACTAATTTTTGCATGCTGGAAAAATAAGGAGACATTTTAATAACAAAATGCCCATGGTCATTAATCCATGTGGTCCAAATTGCGGTCCAACTTATAAACTGAGAAAATCATACTCAATTTCCAAAATGTAATAGAAATGATCAATTTATCAAAGAGGACCATAGTACTTTGAAAAGTATTTGTTGCACATGTATTGAAAACCAACACAAAAACGACACAACATCACTTTAATTGTGTCCTTGGACAGCTTCTGTATTAATGTTATATAACAATTTTGAACTGTAAAGAACATTGTCAAATTGTTCGTCTGACTTTTTCTGGATCCCTGGATGAAAGTCCACCAACAATTGGAATGGATTTCCTTCTGACATAAAAGGAGGCCTTTCAGCCTATGGTGACTTTTTCGGTTCTTGAAGGAATCCCTTTCAGTAACATTTCCGTGAATTAGCTCATGCACACCTAATAACACCCCTTTGGTTTCCCCATCAGCCACCTACCCATCTTGAAAAATGTTCCAGATAGACACAAAATGCTGGGATAACTCAGCGGGTCAGGCAGCATTTCTGGAGAACAGGGATTGGTGACACTTCAGGTCGGGACCCTTCTTCAGACTAATTTATTAAATGTTGAAATATGTCCTGTTTGTTTAACACAGCTCGATAAAGCAGATGTAAAGTTAGTGATATTGAACATTCCAACCTTTTTTGTTTTATTTTCTTACTTCAAAAATTGAATGCACTATAAACGGGGGGAGCAATAACAGGAACGATAATGAAATATATCTGAAAAAAAATAAAGTCGATATGGGATTCATAAGGTCACAGTTGTACTTTGTTGATTTTGTTGAAGATATTGTCAATTACATAGTAGATGTGATATAACTGGGATTTCAAAAGTCTTTTGATAACATTTTTCATATTCGACTTATGGATGAAACTGCATTAATTGGATGTTAGTGGCAAGCATCCCGAACATATAAGCAGAACATAAGTGCTGGAGAAAAGTCAGTCTGAAGAAGTTTTCTGACCCGAAATGTCATTTGTCCATTTCCCTCCTTGAATACTACCTGACCCGTTGAATTCCCCCAGCACTTCTTTTTTTTTAACTCCAAATTCTAGTATCTGCAATTTTGTCTGTCTCCAGAATGGATACAGGGTTACAAATAGTAAACATGTTAGTGGAATTCATAAGCTTAGCTACTCAGATTGACAAAAGGCAGAAAATGATATTCCACAAGTATTGGTGAAAGGATAAAAGCGGTTCACGTATTTAGGAATTGCCTGTATCATTCAATTTGTGGATTATGCCAAAATGGATTCTGAGAAGACTTTTGATAAAGTAGTCCGTATTAGTCACACGCAAAAGGTTGTAATATATTTAGCTGAGAGAAGTAATTGAATGGCCTTCATGATGTTAAGGAAAAGGAGAAAAAAAAGACAAATTCAGCTATTTTAGTCCAGTATAAATAATACACTTTGGTCGGAAGAATAAGGCCAGATGGTTTAGATTAGAAAATAATTATAATGATTTGTGATTATTGATGGGTACATTGAGCAATGGTCACAGTACATAAACAATTATTGATGATAAAAGAATCCTAGTTCCACATAATGACACAGTTCCTACATTGCTATCCCTGCATTACTGGTCATTGTTTGTGTGAACCATGATATCTAGAGCCATACACATCAACATGCCAACTAACATTATACATCCAATCTAGCACAAAATTATGCAATTACCAAATGTTATCGATTTCCTTGGTGCCTTTTTTCCACGTGACTTTTCTGATATTTTTTGTCTAATATTTTTAAGCCATGCATCCTTTGTTAATGCAGCCATACTGCTCCTTTGGAATGGAGGAAGTTACCGATGAGTGTGAAGGATAACGATGAGTGCCTCTGGACCTAAGTCGAAATTCAATGTGTTGTTCTTCAGCCGTCTAAGAAGTCACCACTCTAAAGAACAGTTGACACTGCATTTAAGAAAGAAACAATTGAGCGAAAAAGAATAGAAAGGTATTCTGATGGGGTAAGGATCGGGGAGGGAAAAAATAAATGTCTTGAAACCATCTGGTGTTTAAAGAGTGAGGGTGAAAATGAGATGGCAAGTATTCCCATAGTCGAAGTCCCTAGAATGAGGACCAGAGTCATAAAATTCAGAGCAGAAGTGGGAAGGAATTTCTTCACCCAAAAGGAATTCCCTTCCCAATGTGGATGCTCAGTTTAATCAAGATAGGGTTTGTTAATCTTTGGATAGTGAAGGATGTGGGGCAATTATAAGAAAGTGACAGCAAAGTAAAATATTAGTCATGATATTATTGAATCACAAGGCAGATGAGAGGGTTGAATGGCCTATCTCTCCTGTGTTTTAATTTTTCATTTAATTTGAAGCATAAACATCAGAGTTTATGCCAACATTTAAGCCAAATAGACTCACTGTACATTTGGTACAACATGGAAACAGGCTCTTTGGTCCAACTCACCCCTGCTGACCATGAAGCCCCATCTAATCTAACCCCATTTGCCTCCCTTGTGACAGCACCCTCTCCCTGTCACACCGATCCCTATCACCAGCAGACAAGTCAGGGGAGGCCAAACCTTAGCACCATCGATAACAGCTGTGCTGAATTTGTTAATATTGGATTAGGTCACCTGAACCTTGTCAGTCTGCTCCTTATAAAACCTAGGCATGGAGAGGAGTCCTTTTAGCTGCGTTCCCCCCTGTTGCAGGAAGACTGAGTCAATGGGACAAACCCAAGACCATCTGTGCCACTGTGGTCAAAACTGAGACCGCCCGTGCCTCTTACCTCCCCATAGACAATGAAGGACTGCACCAGCACTCTGAGACAAAGAATGAGCATCCAGAGTGTGCCAGAGGCCTCCAACTCTGCCTCTTCAAGCCAAAAGCTGAGCTGTCAGGACAAACTGAGAGTGCCAGCCCCTTCTCTCAAGCCAAGGGTTAGCTGCAGGGAGAAGCATGAGATCGCCATGCCTCCTCCTTTGAGACCAAAACTCAGCTGCTGGGGCAAACCCAAGATTACTAGCATTACCCCGCATATGCCTTGACGACAGTGACCTCCTGCAGATCTGGACTCTTATTGCTGTAAAAAACACCATATTATGTGAGTTCACCATTCTGTGTGGGTCAGTGTGGTCATTGCCGAACCTGCCGTCATCCCCGATGCCTATTCAAAACACTTTCTACCCATGCACCTGTCTAAGTGTCTTTTAAATGCTTTTACAGTATCTGCCTCAACTGCCTCCTCTGGCAGCTCATTCCACATACTCACCACCCACTCAGTGAAAATGTTGCTCCTCGGGTTCCTATTAATTATTGCCCCCTTTCGTCTTATATATATGTCCTCTGGTTTTTGATTCCTTGCCCTCAGTAGTAGACTCTGTGCATTTGCTATGTCTATTCCCCTCATGATCTTATGCACCTCTATAAGATCACTCCTCGGCCTCCTGCGCTCCAAGGAATTGGGGCCTAGCCTGACCAGCCTCTCCTTATAGCTCAGGCTCTTAAGTCCTATTCCCTTCATGATTTTCTCCCTTTCATATAAATCTGCAAATACACATGGGAAAAAGATTGAATCTGTCAACGTAAACATTTTACCTCATAACATACGAGTGCTCTAAAAATGGTGATGCAGTTCCTAATTTTATATTAAATTTATACCAGTGATTATAACATCCACTGCAGAGTAGATGATAAATAAAACATTAGATTGTGCTTGATCTAAAGGCGTTAAGCAATAGGTACAATGCATGGTTGTTGCTGTAGCTGTACTAAGTTGGCTAGGAGAACGTTGCTTGGATTGGCATGACCAGTGCTCCCAAGGTATATTTTGCCTTGTTACGCCTCTAACAATTGCAAATTCACGTGGCTTAATAAGCATTAAAAATTCATGTTATATTCTACAATAAAGCTAATTTATGTTAATTCAAATAGACACTTACCAGGAGATTTATAAATATTTCAAACCAGATGGGAATAACAATATACATTTAAATTACTTCTCAAAGTATGCAAATGTCAGAATATTTTAGAAGGAGCCAAGGAAGATAAATGGACAGTAAGAAAAGAAAATGTTGGGGAGAAGAATGGTCTGAGAAACCACTAAGTATTTTTTAAGGACATCTTTATTTATGAATTTGACAGTTTTTTCTGCATTCAGGAATGACATTGCATCTTGGAAGGTGCAATTATACTTCAGTATTGGTTGCAGATCAGCCATGTATTGCCAGTGTAGGTGAATTGCATTGATGCTTGAGTTTAGTGGCAAAGCAGCTATCCCGTGCATGTTTAAATGTTCATTCTTCAGCTAAATATTTTTTATTCTTTCCTTTACAGCTAAAATCCGGGAGATCTAATGGATTATCTGCAGGTTTCTTAGATGGTTCATCACACAGGGTGGAGCTACACTGCAACCAGTCCACATTTCCTAGGTTTGGGATAACCCGTGGAAACTGCTACATTTCAAGTATCAAATTACTGCCTTCTCGGGTTGTGCAGCCAATATATTTACTGTGCAAATATAAAAGTAGCAGGACCAACTGCACATTTACTCTCCATATTTGCTAGTTAGAAAGCCTTGATATGAAAGGACAATAGGGTGGCACAGTGGCACGGCTTGTCAAGCCGCTTCCTCACAGTGCTGGAGACCTGCGTTCGATCCTGACCTTGGATGTCTTCTGTGTGGAGTGTGCATGTACTCTCTGGTGCTGCATAGGTTTCCTCCAGGTACTCTGGTTTCCCCCATATCTGAAAGATGGCGAGTTTGTAGGTTGATTGGTCGCTATAAACTGTGTTGAGTGGAAGAATCTGGAGTTGATAACAAGATGGAGAGAATTAAATTGGATTACATTGGTGTAAACAGGTGGTTGATGGTCATGTGGACTCGATGGGGCAAAGGTTTTGTTTCCAGACTGTATCGCTCTCACTCTATCTGATGAAGTCAATTGTTTCAACTTATTAAAATAATAATTCTGAGTGCAAAATATTTAGAATAAGCCAGTGAAATGAAATAATTGGTTGAGATTTCTTTATCTGCTATGGTCAAAAAGGCTTTTGGCACATTGGCCTTCAGTCAGGGTATTAAATATAAAAAATGGGAGGTCATGTTGCAGTTATAAAAGATGTTGGTGAGGCCCCATTTAGAGTATTGTATTCAGTTCTGGACACTGTACAGGAAAGCTGTTGTCAAAATGGAAAGGGTACAGAGAAGATTTATAGGGATGTTGTCAGGACTCAGTGGTCTGATCTACAGGGAGAGGTTGAACAGGCTGGGACTCTATTCCTTGGAGCGGAGGAGGATGAAGGGTGTATAGAATTAAGAGAGGAATAGATCAGGAAGACGCACAGTCTCTTGCCCAGAGTAGGGGAATCAAGAAACAAGGTGCAGCTTTATGGTGAAAGGGGAAAGATTTACTAGGAATCTGAGGGGTAACTTTTTCACACAAAGGGTGTGGGTGTATGGAAGGAGCTGCCAGAAGAGGTAGTTGAAGCAGGAACTATAGCAACATTTAAGAAACATTTGGACAGGTATCTGCAGAGGATAGGTTTAGAGGGATATGGGCTAAACGCAGGCAGACGGAACTAGTGTAGATGAGCCATGTTGGTCGGCGTGGGCATGTTGAGCTGAAGGGCCTGTTTCCATGCTGTATGACTCTATGCAACAACACTTTCTTCTCGATGATCATCAATATAGGATTACATCAAGGCAGTGTGCTTAGTCCTCTACTCTACTCTCCCTATACCCATGACTGTGTAGTCATCTTTAAATTTGTCAATTATCCCACCATATCTGGACAAATAATTGGTAACTATGAGTCTGAGTACAGGATGAAGATACTTAATCTGGTGGATGGTGCCAGAATAATAATCTTGTTCTCAATGTTAAGAAGACCGAGAAGTTGATTGTTGACTTTGTGAAGAGAAAACCAAGGATCCATGAACCTGTCTTCATCAATGATACATCAATGGATAGTCGACAGCTTCAAGTTAGTGGGCGCACATATCTCTGAAGATCTCTCCTGGGCTCAGCACATAGATGCAACCACAAACAAAACTCATCAATATCTCAACTTCCGTAGAAGGTTGGGGAGAGTCAGTATGTCACAATATCCATACTTTCTTGAACTTCTACAGGTGTACTATAAAGAGCATTCTGACCTGTTGCATCACGGTTTGGTTTGGTAAGTCAAATGTCCAGGAACTAAGGAGGCTGCAGAAAGTGGTGGACGTTGCCTGGTCCATCACGGATACTGATGACAGTACACGGAACTGACTGCAAGCATTGCAAATAACTGTAGCTTAAAAAAAGGTGCATTTTCTATTTCAGTGAAATAATTTGGAAATGGCACCTTTTATAGAGAAATTGTAAGTAATTTTAATTAGAAAGATACATGAATAAATGTGGTTGAATTAAATAACATCCTAGTAAAAATAAGCACTTTCCACATTTAAAACTTTCTCAATAATGTGTTCCTGCAGTAATGATTAGTCCTCACCATTAGCAGTCAAACCATGTAAGTGTTGTTTGTTGTATCTATGTGCTTTGCATTTTTTATATTTTGTGAGCAATTAATATGCATAGTGCACTAAGGATAAAGTACATTTACAGATAAAAAAGTATGCTAGCTTGACACTTGTCAAAACACAGAAACATTTCCACAATAATCTATAGTCTAAGCTATTTAGTCATGAGCATAAAAATTACATATGCTTAACTAGTCTGTCAGTATTTGATTGCACAACATTTCATTCTTTAACTTGTGTATTTTCCTACTCATTTGCTGTTCAACACCATAAATCTCCACTGTTTGTATTTATCATCAATCCAAAATACTTCCACTTGGAGATTACTCTTGTTGGCAGGGCTCCCTAAAGCAATGCAAAATTCTAACCTTTTTTGATGCAGCACCAATCACACAGCAAAATATACTCTGAGGTGCTTCATGGAATGTTAATGGACAAAACTCTGATTCTGAACCACATAGTGAGTATGAAAGAAAATAGAAAGTGCTGGAAGCACTCTGCCGGTCAGGCAACCTTAATGGAAAGTGAAACAGGGAAAACCCACGTGGTCATGAGGAGAACGTACAAACTCTGTACAGACAGCACCCGTAGTCAGGATCGATCCCGGGTCTCTGGCGCTGTAAGACAGCAACTCTACCGCTGCGTCACAAGTGCAGCAGGGGCTAAAGGATATTACAGAGAATGGAGGGAATAAGACCTTGAAATGACTGGAAAACATGAATGAGAGTACTAAGATTATGTTGCTTGACCTATCCAAAGCTGACAGTGAAGACAAAGATAGCAGTCTACAATGCCTGTGTCAACAGCACGCTGCTGTACGGCAGTGAGACATGGACTACATATACTAGACTGGAGAGAAGACTCAACACCTTCCACCTTAGAAGCATCCGCCGTATCCTGGGTATATCCTGGCAAGACAGAGTGTCCAAAGCCGAGATTCTGTCTCGCGCTGGCCTTCCAAAATATGTACACTCTACTCAGGCAGCACAGACTGCGGTGGCTGGGCCATGTCCACCGCATAGAGGATGGCCATATTCCAAAAGACATCCTCTATGGAGAGCGAACCATCGGCCGCCCCCAGCTACGTTACAAGGATGTCTGCAAGAGAGATTTGAAAGCGCTCGACATCGATGTGGAGTCCTGGGAGAGCCTTGCAGCTGACCGTACAAGGTGGAGAGTTACCCTGAACCAACATCTCAAAACGGGGGAAGAGAAACTGATGGACGCAGCGGCAGACAAGCGGGCACGCAGAAAGGAGCGCAGCAACTTCAACAGACCAAAGACTACACACAAATGTGACCTTTGCGACAGAGACTGTCACTCCCGCATTGGTCTCTTCAGCCACAAGCGATGCTGCTCTAACCGAGGTGTGGAGCAAGGAGCCAACTAGGATGTATCACCCATGGTCAGCCATGACCGAGGGGGCCTAAGAAGAAGACCTACAGACAAGGTAAATGATCAAGCAATAAAAAGGAATGGGATATGGAGCAAGTTAGGACATGGTCAGATTTCTGATAATCTCATATTGATGGAAATTAAAATGTTAGATGACAACAGGGTTTGTTTTGGAATATCCAGTTTACAGCATCAAACGCATAGAAGGCACAATCATTACAGAAACGATTGAGATGAGGTAGAGGTGATGTCAGACTATGCCACAAGTAGTGAAAACTGGTGATCTTAGCAGTAGTAGAAGTAAAAAGACTAATGTTCCACTTAGTGTTAAACATGATAGTCATTTTCAATCACCAGAGATAGGGAAGCAGTCAGTGGCAAGGGAATGGCATTTGTAACAGTGACTTAAGATGATGACTTTCTGATATTTGAGGGCTAAAATTTATTCTCCACAGAAAGCAGTGCTTTGTAGGTTTGCACACGAAGAATGAAAAAAGGCCATGGACATTTATTTGGCAATTATCTGCTATCATCATACACCGATCAGCCAAAACATTATGACCACTGACAGGCGAAGTGAATAACTGATTATTTTGTTACAATGGCACCTGTCTAGGGGTGGGATATATTAGGCAGAAAGTGAACAGTCAGTTCTTGAAGTTGATGTATTGGATGCAGGAGAAATGGGCAGGAGCAAAGACCTGAGCGACTTTGACAAGGGCCAAATTGTTATGGCATGAAGATTGGGTCAGAGCATCTCTGAAACGGCAAGTCTTGTGGGGTGCTCCCGTTCAGCAGTGGTAATACCTACCGACAGTGGTCCAAGGAGGGACAGACCACAAACCGGCGACAGAGTGTTGGGCGCCCAAGGCTCATCGATGCGTGAGGGCAACGAAGGCTATCCCGTCTGGTCTGAACCGACAGAAGGTCTACTGTGGCACAAGTCACAGAAAATTGTAATGGTGGTCATGGGAGGAATGTGTCATAATACACAGTGCATCGCACCCTGCCGTGTATGGGACTGCACACAGAGGACCAACAGCATATTAGGCAGGTGGTCATAATCTTTTGACTCGTCAGGTCATAATGTTTTGGCTGATCGTTGTATGTTCCATTGAGTGAATGCGACACAAATCAGCAACTTGTCATATCATAATGCCTTGGATGTGTTGAATGTTACATGAAGATTTACAAATATCAATTTGGGGATCAAATAAAGGAATTAAAGAGGGGTGCCCAATTTATGAACAGAGAGACAGGTTTTCCAGAGAAAGATTGCTTGATGCCAATTTCCATGTAAAGAGTTCCAAATGGATGAAGAAAAAAGGTTTAATATTTAACTCATGATTTTGGGCATGTTTTCAAGTGTCTGTTAGGAGATTGGACTTAGCACTTTTTGTTCCAATTGATCCTCATGCTGATATTATTTTCCCATTGGATTTGGCAAATGTGGTGATGTACACAACACCTATTCATTACCCACTGATTGAAATCAAATCCGAAGGGAAAGACTTGCGACCTTTACAATTATGTGAAAGTTCAAAATGGAATCTTCAAGTTAAAAGATGTGAACAGTGTGTGATACAAAATAACATTCTTGTGTGAGTTAAAACAAAAATCATACCCTGTATTTTTTATTTAATAAAAAAATATTGACTTACTATTAAAAATTGTTGCTGGTCAGGTTCAGCATAGTTCAAGGGTTCTGTAAACCTGTGACTGTTGTTCACAGATTTTTTGGTCTGTGATCTCTTAGCACAATAATGGTGCAGTATTTCTTGGAGCCAATAGAGTTTAGAGTTTAACAGTGGCTCGATGGCGGTAATGTTGCTGTCTTACATTTTTGCTGGGTTGCTCCGTTACAGAGACCAGGGTTCGATTCTGACTACGGGCGCTGTACCATATGGAATTTGTCCATTCTTCCCGTGACCTGTGTGGGTTTTCTCCGAGTGCTCCGGTTTCCTCCCACACTCCAAAGATGTACAGGTTTGTAGGCTAATTGGTTTGGTGAAAATTGTATATTGTCCCTAGTGTGTGTAGGATAGTGTTAATGTGCGGGGATCGTTAGTCGGCACTGACTCGGTGGGCCGAAGTGCCTGTTTCCACCCTATATCTCGAAACTAAAACTAAACTTAATGTGCAAGCAAATGGAAATGGTCACACACAATGTGTGAAATATTACTGCCCAATGTGGTAACAGTTCTTAAATTAGGATTTTGTCAATCTCAAGAGGCACAAACTCATTCTTGCCTTACTCCTGACAATACTTCTTGATCTTCTCCTGGAGAAGAGGGAACTAATTAACAACGTTGACATGACTGTGAACCTCACCCTTGCAGCTGATACCTTTGTTGTTTATTGAAGGATGTTCTTTAGTTTCAAAGCAAGCCTGCTTTCCTTTGGTGCACCATCTGCAGCAGAGTTATTAACTTTCAAAGGGAGCAGTGCCGTTCTATTATGCTATTGTGTACATTTTTGCACCATATTTTCTTTGTTTATTAGTTGCTTCCCCCTATTATTTTTTTCAAATGCCCAGGATTTAGCCTATTTTGTTCCTTTGATGTTGACAGTGGAGGTTTTCTAAAGCTGTAGACTATTAAGGAAGTACAATCTGGATTTTGTCTGCCTTATACCCATAGCTTTATGTGGATGATGAGTGCAAATAAATGGTTACAATGGAGATTAATTTTTATAAACAAAACATGATTATAAGAGAAATTTCAAACAATTAAGGTTATAAGCAATGTTGTCAATGTTCATCAAATATGTTGACAGAGTAAGCCTGATCAGTCAGCAATCATAAAGAGAAAAGACCAGTTAGGAATATTGCAGCTATTAGAGCTATTTCCAAACACTGATTAATCTGTTATTTAGCTTCAGCTTTTGTTGTTTACGCTTTTCAACACTAACATTATTCATAATTTAACATTTAGCTTGCTAGATAGAATATAACAAGTCTTGCATTTATATAGCACCCTGCATTTATATAGGATGTTCCAAATATTTTTAAATAAATGAGTAACTTGCCATGTAGCACACAGTGATATTGGGCTGGATTGTGGCTTTGGTTATGTAAGCTTAGCTTATTATGTTGCATTTATTTTCGTAAGGTTTAGTTTAATTTAGTTTAGAAATACAGCACTTAAAGATGTCCTTCTGCCCATCGAGTCTGCACTGACCAGTGACCCCCGCACATTAACACTATCCTACATGTACCAGGAACAATTTACATTTAAACCTAGCCAATTAACCTACAAACCTATACGTCTTTGGAGAGTGAGAGAAAACAAAAGATCTCAGAGAACACCCATGCAGGTCACAGGGAGAACATACAAACTCCATACAGCCAAGCACCTGTAATCAGGATCGAACCAGGGTCTCTGGTGCTGTAAGACAGCAACTCTACTGCTATGCCACTATGTCGCCCATAGTTTATAAGAATACTATACAATATACTATTAGTTATTATCATATGACTACTAATTATATTATTATTATTATTCTTGGCAGGACGAAATCACCAATGAATCTGTCCCCTCCCTGGCCAATGTGCCTAGCATCTATGTGACCTTCAAGCAGAAGTATCTCTGCTGGTTTGGACATGTCCACAGTATGGAACATGGACACAACCCCAAAGATGTACAATATGGGGAGGGATATACAGGGTGGGATTGCCATTCAGTTGCTGAGCCAAGACATGAAACCAGATCCAACTTGAATGGGCATTGGAGGGCAGATGTTCCAAAAGCCAAGGGGATGCTACTTTTTTTAAAAAGGATTGTTTCGGCAACTTCTTTATTATTGATGTGTTCAGATTTCATGATGCTTAACTATTTAAGCGTCGCTGAATGAGAACTGCCACAGTCGGCAGAGCTTGACAGCTTTGGTGTACCCTATCATAAATATTATTTCTGTTTTTTCCACCATACCCCACCTCCTTAACTTAAAACATACTTGTTGTTATCAATTTCCCACTTCTGATGAAAGATCCTTGCCCTGTAACGTTCACAAATGTTCTCTCTCCGCCGACATCACTTGCCTAACTAAGTACTTCTAGCATTTTTGTTTTGGATTCTCAGAGCTTTTATCTGGCAGAATTAATTATCAAATGATAAATGGTGGATCCTAAACTCCACAGCCAATTTTCTGAGATTCACAAAAATCTAAGTCATTGTCCCCTCAGATATTGATTCTGCCTCTCTTTGTCATTGATGTTGTTCTTTCTTTTGAGTGATTTTTTCTTTTTATGAGTCTTACTGTCTGTGCATAATTGGTTCCTTTTCCTATGAACTCTCATCGAGCTCTGGAGGTGGGCTCATGAATGTTATTGAGAAGGGAAGGTTTTAATCTCCTTTTTGTTATAAAGTCAACATTCATCGCCCGAATATCAACCGCAGTGCAACAATCAAATGCAGACTACCACATCATAAAACAGCTTCTTGCACTTTAAAAGCAAATTTAATCTGGAACATTATCATTTAGAGAATTTGATAGGCTCATTCTTAGGTAAATTATCGTGAGTTTTGTGGATTGCTGTTTCGTTTTGTAAAACATCCAAATAATTTGGATTTATTTTTGAAGTTTAGTTTAGTTTAGAGATACAGTGTATGGTTCATTGAGTCCACGCCGACCAGCAATCACCCTAGTTCTATCCTGCACACTAGGGATAATTTACAGAAGCCAATTAAACAACAAACCTGCATGTCTTTGGATGTGGAAGGAAACCGGAGCACCTGGAGAAAAACCCATGCCGTCACACGAAGAACGTCCAAACTCTGCACCGGCAGCACCCATGGTCAGGATTGAATCTGGGTCTCTGGAGCTGTAAGGCAGCAACTCTACCGCTGCGCTACCGTGCACCATTAGTGCAGCCAAAGTGGTTTTGTGCAGTAGCTGTATCTCACACAGCATTTTAATTCCGTCCAAAATGTGATTGATTAGCTAATTCATGGAAATTATTTTAAAAAACACACTAAAATGATAGGCCTGAGTTCTGTTAATAGACAATAGACAATGGACAATAGGTGCAGGAGTAGGCCATTCGGCCCTTCGAGCCAGCACCACCATTCAATGTGACCATGGCTGATCATTCTCACTCAGTACCCCGTTCCTGCCTTCTCCCCATACCTCCTGACTCCGCTATCTTTAAGAGCTCTATCTAGTTCTCTCTTGAATGCATTCAGAGACTTGGCCTCCACTGACTTCTGAGGCAGTGAATTCCACAGATTTACAACTCTCTGACTGAAAACCTTTTTCCTCATCTCCGTTCTAAATGGCCTACCCTTTATTCTTAAACTGTGGCCCCTTGTTCTGGACTCCTCCAACATTGGGAACATGTTTCCTGCCTCTAACGTGTCCAACCCCTTAATAATCTTATATGTTTCAATAAGATCCCCTCTCATCCTTCTAAATTCCAGTGTATACAAGCATAGCCGCTCCAGTCTTTCAACATACGACAGTCCCGCCATTCCGGGAATTAACCTAGTAAACCTACGCTGCACGCCCTAATGTTTTCAGCCATAGTTTAGAATTCTGATTTTTAATTCTGTGGGCATGAGTTTGGAACAGAATAGTCAAATGTTTCATCCATGATTAATATATTTTTGGTGTTGCAAGGTATGGAATAACATTATAAGATTACATTGATTTGAATTTTCAGTTTCATTACATCCCATGAATGTATACAATCGAACAGAATACTATAAGACAAAAAAATATTCAAGAAACTAAATGTGAAACTATCAATAAAGGGATAGACCATTTGATTTCACCCAGAGAGTTGTGAATTTGTGGAATTCTCTGCCACAGGAGGCAGCGGAGACCAAATCACTGGATGAATTTAAAAGAGTTAGATGGAGCTCTAGGGGCTAGTGGAATCAAGGGATATGGGGAGAAGGCAGGCACAGGTTACTGATTATGGATGATCAGCCATGATTACAATGAATGGCGGTGCTGGCTTGAAGGGCCAAATGGCCTCCTCCTGCACCTATTTTCCATGTTTTCTATGTTTTCTATGGTCGAAATAAGTTTTATTCTTCCAAAGGGCCAACTGTAGAGGGATCATTAACTATTGACAGTGCAAATCTTCAAAAGGTTTTGGAGACATTCTCAAGAAGTTCTGCTTATAAAACATGTCTATTAAGAACGTTTAGAGTGATGTATGGAATACAGAATCAGGAGTTACTAATGCAAATATGTCAAAAACAAGTTCTAGTTTATCCAGAATGCATTTAATTGAGGGATACTGAATTGTAAAATAGGTAGCAGGTTTTGAGATTGTGAGAACAATACAAACAGGATAGATGCCTGCTGTGAAATACGCAGAAGTATGGTCATACTGGGCCTCATAACAGAACTGAGGAAACAGTAAAATAAAATCAGTGGAAAGATTTGACTTTGAAGAAAACACAGTGCCAGATTCTGCTCAATACTCTTGTTAATCCTTGAGAAAAATAAAATCAAGTGAAAAGATCAATAGTACAATCTGATCTCTGGTCGGTAAGCTTACACTTGCGTTGATCATGTTAAACAATCGAGGATAGCACCTGGCGCAGCGGTAGAGTTGCTGCCTTACAGCGCCAGAGACTGGGCTTGATCCTAACTATGGGTGCTGTTTGTACAGAGTTTGCACATTTTCCGTGTGACCTGCGCAGGTTTTCTCCGGGTGCTCTGTTTCCTCCCACACCCCATCCAAAGACATTCTGGGTTGTGAGTTAATTGGCTTGGTAAAAGTGTAAATTGTCCTTAGTGTGTGTAGGATAGTTTTAGTGTCAGGAGATCATTGGGCAGCACAGACTTGGTGGGCCAAAGGACCCGTTTCCACATTGTATTTCTAAACTAAACGAAATTGGGTTCTGCGGCTGATTGTTGAATGTTTTATGGAGCATTTCTCTTACTAATTTTGTATATTATTACATACAATAAATTCTGTTTCCAGTAAATAATGGCAGACCACTCTCTTTAATCTAGATGAGGAAGGGAAAATAGAAAATTAGTTTGTATCAAACGTCTGGAATTTAGATTATATAGCAGATGACATGGAAGACAGCAATGCAGCTAAGTAGCAGGAGATATATAAAGGTATTTGAAGAAAAACCTCTTTGTGTTCAGACACTAGCAATAAAGGGGAGGATGAGGCTGAAGAAGCTCATCTTTGTTTTGTTTACAATTGGATATGTGGGGAACCAGTAGCAAATTTAGATTAACAAGCACAGGCAGCATCAGTTTTGTGTTAGATCCTATACCTGCAACAGATGAAAATATTGGGGAAATACTTCACTCCCCATGCTATTGCCTCGCAATTCCAGTTACCTGGGTTCCATCAGCTTCAAGGTTTTTCACTCTATCTCTGTACATGTGATAATAATAATAATCATAAACCAAACTAAACTAAATCAATACTAACTGTAGGTGTGGTCTGTGTGAAATTGCAAATTGTTCTTTCTGCATCTGGAGCAGATTCCACCGAATGTCCATTTTCTCCTTCACACCCTAAAGATGTGGGTGGCAGGTGAATTGGCGACTGTAAATTGGCATTTGTAGTAAGTGGTAGATGTTGGGGGGGGAGTGGACGCAAGTGAGGGGAGAATAAAATGGGATGAATATAAATGGGTGAATGATGGTTGACATAGTCTCAATCGGCAGAAAGACGCATTTCTCTGCTGAATGATTATGGCTCTAAGTCAAATAGTTTTTTGTGAATTTCCATAACACAGTGGATCTGAAAGGAAAAAATAAAATGATTATTTCTTTGCTAAAAGCTTAAGCAGAGCCATTGTGTTTTGATCTTTTCCCCTTGCTGCTTAATTATCTTTCTCAGTACATGAAAACTTCTTTTTGAAAAGGAACTATTTTCAATACTTCAGTGTTTCAAAAGGGCTTTTCAAAATCTGTTTATTTTCCCCAGATAAAATGACAGTCCGTAGGTTGGGTTTTCTTTGTTTTCTGATGTGACAACATGCCAAAGTAAAACTATCACAGAAGAGGAATGATCTGACCTTTTACGAGACCCTCAATAATCCCAAAGGATTTTATTTATTCAATCTCATTTTGATGGAAAAGCCATCAAACCAGCTGAAGCATCGTCCAGACAAAGTGCTTTGTTGTTTTCAATCCAGCACACGGAAGAGGGATGCTGTAAATGACAGCGTCAAATAGATTAGAAAACGGAGAAGTTTTCTGAGATTGCATTAACATTTAGAATACTGAAAGAGCTGGAATGAAGAAAACTAAGGACAAAATTTGGATTCAGCTGGTATCTTGAATCAACAGATGTGTGCAAGTTAATAATTCTTAAAAGTCACTGCCTACACCTAATTAGCACCCCAGTAAGAGTGCCGGGGCCTCCCGCTGATAGATAATAGAAACAAATGACAATTGAATGGAATAAATTAGCTATAGTGCAAGTTGAACTGGATAGCCTCAGAAAACTAGAGTGGGGAGAGCAATGCTTGATTAACAAACATCCATTGCTTTCATTGCTGTCAACACACCGACTTCATGCTCTCTGCTAATTTATACGATTGTTGCCTGCAGCTGCTCTCATCTTTGTTCATTTTTTTTAGCCCAGTACTCCAAGTGTGCAGTTATATGATTGCACATCTTGGCAGGGGCTAGTTATTGAGTGGCTAGTGCCTCTTAAAGATGGCTCACATCGTCAGCTTGCACCGCTCATATGAGTAATGCACTGTGTCTAGATATGGGGATGGAAGTTATTGGAAAATAATGGAACAAGGGAAAAAAATGGGCTCAAAGACTTTCCAAAACTGAAGGACTTGGCAGGAAGGAGAGGAAGTGTACCAAGAGAATTATCCCCTTTCTGTACAGTGGAACATAAGCACATTAGAGCAGATTTAGACCATTCGGCCCCTCCAGTCTACTCTGCCATTCATTTGTGGCTGATCTATTTTTCCCTCTCCACCCCATTCTCCTGCCTTCTCCCCATAACCCATGTCACCTTTACTAATCAAGAATCTGCCAATCTCCAACTTAAAAATACCCAATGACTTGGCCTCCACAGCTGCCTTTGGCTCTAATTTGGGTATTCGTCATCTATTTTATCTCTGTCAGCTAAGTGATGGAAGGTATCATCAATCGTGTTGATATTCCATTCAGTAGCTCAGTGATCCACAGATTGGGTGCTGCAAAGACTGGTCGGCTTTAGAACTTTTCACAGCATGGATCCATACTTTGGCCAAAGAGCTTGTTTCCAGGAGTGAATTGACAGTTACAGGACTTGGTATAAAGTCAGCATTTGATGAAATATAACCAATAATATATAATATATAATCAAGAAGCTTCAGTAAAACTGAAGCCTGTGGGAACAAAGGGGAAACACTTCATGGTTGGAGTCATACATTACATAAAAGGATTTGGTTGCATTTGTTAGAGATCAATCGTTACAGCTCCAGTATATTATTGCAGGAGATCTGTTGAAAGTGTCCTAAGTCTAGCCATCTTCAGCTGCTTCATCAACCTTTTACTTCTGTCATATGATCAGAGGGGATGCTTGATTGGGAAAGTCACTTTTGAGCCAAACTCAACGGGATTAGCTATATAAATACCACGGCAATAACAAGAGCAGGACATATAAAGTCAGCATTTGATTAAATATAACCAATAATAAATAACCAATAATATATCCTGTGGTAAGTGACTCACCTGTGGGTGAGAATATTGGAATGTTCTGTCATGTGTCAGGGGTTCTGGAGAGAATGCAGGAGAATGGAGTGAGGAGGGAGAGATCAGCCATAATTCAATGGCGGTTTAGACTTGAATGAGCCAAATGGCTTAATTCTGCTCCTGTCACATATGACCTTATGAATATTCTTACTTGCTGGCTCTGGAGAGGGTCCAGAGAAAGTTTACAAGAATGACCCCTGGAATGGAGTAGGTTAACCTATGATTAGCATTTCTCATCGCTGGGCCTGCACTCGCTGGAGTTCAGAAGAATGAAGGGAAACCTCATTGAAACACACAGAATAATGAAAGGCTTGGGTAGAATGGATATGGAGAGGATGTTTCCATTAATCGGAGCATCTAGAACTAGAGGCCATGGCCTCAGAATTAAAGGACGTTCTTCTAGGAAGGAGATGAGAAGAAATTTCTTTAGTCAGAGGGTGGTGAATCTGTGGAATTCTTTGCCACAGAAGGCTGTAAGAGGCCAAGTCAGTGAATATTTTTAAGGCAGAGATAGATAGATTCTTGATTAGTACAGGTGTCAGAGGTTATGGGGAGAAGGCAGAAGAATAGGTTGGGAGGGAGAGATAGATCAGCCATGATTGAATGGCGGAGTTGACTTGATGGGCCGAATGGCCTAATTCTACTACTATTCCTATGACTTATCAGGGTGAGTGCAACTTCACCATTCCACAATGCTCATGCAGCCTGACGCCATCCAGGACAAGCCGATTCACTTGACTGGCAACTCATCCATCACCTTCAATATTCTTTTCCTCCATGATCATCACACAGTGGAGACATCCTCGATAAAATACTTTTAATTACTCATCCAGGGCATGGGACCAGAATCTCCCAAACCTGTGACTTTTAGCACCAAGAAGGACAAGGATGGCAGGCCAGTGGGAATGGTGAAACATGCTGGTGATCCCCTATCTTGAAAAAAATCCTGTTTTGGAAATATATCAACATTCCCTCACAATTACTGGTTCTACGTCCCAAAAAGAACTTTGGTGATTGAAGATGGCTAACCACCATCTTCTCAAAGATAAATAGGAACAGACAATAACGACACTCATTGCCAGGGAGACAAGGATATAACATATCTATACCCCATAAAATGAATAAACATAAATGAATGAATAGGAACTAAACCCAAATCACCACATATTGACGTGAGCTATGCTATCCCTCAAAATTCATTGAATTGACTCTAATCAATTGCAGATGAATATTTAGATAGGGATCTATCATTATATGCCCTTAAGACAAATTATCCAGTGGTAAGGAAAATAGACAATTGCCCCAGGCTATGCCAGGGACCCAAACACAGATTGAGAAGCAGCTCATTGATCTCACAATGTAAATCGGGATTGTTAAATGTGACTTGAACTGCATCATAGGTCTGAGCATACATTATTGCAACATACTCCCATCACTAACTCACCAACAATTCTTATCAATCACAAAGGATTTAGACTTCAATTTATTGTGACCTTGACCATTATCACCTGTGGTGAAAGGTGTGTCGTAGTCATCCATAGCTTAGAAACTGGATGCATTGTGCCTGCTTTTATTGATATGATTCATTCATTACTCACAGTCTCTATTGTACTAGCAAATATTATCAGGTGAAATTCCCTCAATTGTAAAATTACACCATGTACTTTCATTGAGCGGAAGATTAAAAAAAATTAAAACCACATACCACCAGATTCAGGAACAGCTTTTAGACTATTGAATGGACTAATACACTTAAAATAGGCTAAGCTAAAGATGTATTCCATTCCCCCAATCTACCTCCCCGCGGCCAATGTGTTTTTTTAAATTTGCATTTTCTTTGTACCTTAACGCTATATTCTGCACTGCTTGTTTTCTCTTTTTGCATTACTTGTTGCACTAATGTATGGTTTAATTTTTAATAACATACTAGACCAAGTGGACCCGTTGGGCTCATAACTCATTGGGTTGCCATTGTGATGTGGGGAAAACAATATTGCACTTTTTTCTTTAAAATGAATGGCTTAAAAAAATAAAAATAAAAATCTCAATAATAATCGTGATTTTTCTTTAAAGTGGTGTTTTTTTCTGCATTAGTCTAGCACCCTCCCCATCCCTCCCTCAGTCCATCCCCTCAACCCCTCTTCTTCCCCACCCACTCCCCCCCTTCCCCTCCCACCTCCTAGTCACCCACTCTATCCCCCCTTATCTCCCCCCCTCCATTCTTAGGGGCTTTCCGGCGGCGCTGTCATTCCCGCCCGTCGGGTTTCCATTGTGACGTCGAACATGGAGGTATTACTGCGCATGGGCGGCTGACGGGCACAGCAAGTGGAAAAGGGATTTATTAAAGTTTAAAATGTGAATAACAAAATATAACAATTTGACCATTAATAGGATTTCTTAATGCAGGAATTTTCAACATCAGCATCATTTCCCCTTTTCACAACAGGAAGGAGTTGTCGAAAATCGCCACAACAAAAGGTAAGAATGCGGCCAAAAGGCTCATCGTTCTTTTTTTCATAGATCTCAAAGAGTTCTGTCCACCGCTTGAAAGCTCTTCCTCATAATCATTGGGCACTCTTCCCAAACAATCAGTCTCACATTTCTGATCAAATGAACCATGTTGGAGTTCTTCTCAATGCTGCACATTGTATTATCGGTCACTTCGATGGGTATCTTGAATCGAGAATGTGCAGTTCTTCCACCAGGCATCAATATAGCTGCTATACCAGAGGATGCTGCAGCAAAAGCAACATCAACTTGACCTTGAACTTTGGAGAGGATCAAATTGGTGAGAATTGTTTTGCCCATTCCTGCTGGTGTATCAATGAAAAACATTGAAGGAACATTCCTTTCCAAGCAGCTGCACACATGGTCATACACTGCTCTTTGCTCAGCATTTCAGCAGAGGCTCCTTCTCTTCAACAAATCACTGTTGTTCAGGTCTATTGTGCTGCAATTCTGGATTGTCACATCAAGGTTCATCCTTGCATGTCTTGGTAGTGGCACATGAAAGTATCCCAGTGTCTTGTTGTAATTCACAAGCTTGTCTTGAATATACAACAGAGCCTGATCATGATGCCTCTCATCAATCATGATATTTGGATCATCGATTGTTCTCCGTTCTCTTTGAAGGTAATCTACAGACATTGAATTCTTGAAGCGACCTCATAATTGTCGAGAAGAGTTGATCTCGGCAATCGTCAGCAAAACAAACAAATCTCTCATTGCTTCGGGGAGTCTTGTCCGCTCAGCATCTTCCATCGTCTGTTGCCGATGGTCGTCAGTTTGCAACAAACCTCTTTCTTTGAACGAAGGAAGAATATGTCCGTCATGTGTCCTCGATGAATAGAAGGATACTGGCCCTTTTACGTGATGGAGAAGCAGTCTCAAGGAGTAGAGGTCACATCTTGGAGAAACGGTATACACTCGTCCCAGAACGTTGGCTTCAAAAATACCTGGAAGATCTTCCACTATCTTCCCAAACTTCCTTCTTTGCCATTTCTTATTGTTCCATGCGTAAAATTGGGGTACACCAGCGTAGTACAGTGTTCTTACAAATTGATCTCGAGAACACAATTCCATGAATTTAGTTAAAGTTGTTCTCGTGATATCCTCATTTCTCACCTGCCGACCAGCATCGACTCTGATGATGACTTGTTGTTCTTGTAGTAGATGTAACTGGAGTCAAATGACAGCGAGGCGTCTCTCATGAGTTGGAAATCCAAGAATTTTAATCCCACTGCTTCCGACGGACCAATAGATCTGCCAGTAAAGTACTGTGCAATTTTGTCATCCCTGTTAACTCCAAAAACTGCTTGCTCACTCCCCTTCAAGGTGTACTTGAACACGTGTTTGACCGACTTTACAGAGGAGCATATCTCAACGTTGATGTGACATTTGAACAACTTCAAGAGTTGAGCATTACAGGGCACCACCCATTCAGAATTAATAGGTTGATTTCGGTGTCCTTCTTGATGTCCCTGAAATCTTCCCATATCCGGAGATCATCTCCTGTACAGAGGATGTGACTCATCTCCACATTTGATGTCCAAAATTACGGTTTTTCCGTACACATCCCAATTCTCTTGATATTGAATAAAAGAACAATTATCATAAAATGTATGACTAAGTTATGAAAAAAGAGTTTCATTTAAAACTGCACATACCTAATTTCATTGAAAACATACTTGCTCCAGTGGTCTTCAACAGCAAATCACAACGGCTCGGTGGGCGGCGAGGCGAGGACCGGCGGGCGGTGAGGGGAGGCCCGGGCAGCGGCGACGCGAGGCCCAGGGAGCGGCTAGGCAAGGCCTGGCGAGCGGCGAGGCGAGTCCCGGCGGGCAGCGAGGTGAGTCACGGCGGGCGGCGAGGCGAGGCCCGGCGAGCGGCAAGGCGAGGCTCTGCGAGTGGCGAGGCGAGGCCCGGCACGCGGTGAGGCCCAGTGGGCAGCGAGGCAAAGCCCGGCGAGCCGAGGTGAGGCCCGCTGCGCGGAGAGGCCTGGCGCGTGGTGAGGTGAGGCGAGCAACGAGGCCCAGCGGACGGCGAGGCCCGGCCGATGGCAAGGCAAGACCCGGCGAGCGGCAGGCGGCGATGCAAGGTCCGGTGAGTGGCGAGGAGAGTCGAGGCCCGGCCAGCTTCGAGGCCCGGCCCAGCGAGCGTAGCGGCGAGGAGAAGCCCGGTGAACGGCAAGGCCCAGCCTGGACTGGCGACGCCAGGCGAGCTGCGAGGGACAGGCAAGATGCGCGGCGAGGTAGGGTGGGGCAAGCGCTGGGGCAAGTGACAACGCATGTGTTTTCCGGAAAAATGTGAAGCAAAATCGGAATGGCAGAAATGAAATAAGAAGGTGGAAGCTTTCTGCCAAATTCAGAAGGGTTCGGAGGTCTGCATTACCTCGGAGGTCTTCCTCCCTCTTGGCATGATGTTAAAAAGAGATAGGTATTGATCAGGTGTATTGATCAAGAGTTTTTAAGGGGGGTTATCTTTAGCAGCTCAGCAGCAAATAAAATCTTTATACAAAAACTCTTGTTTGTTTGTTTGTTCCTGAACTACAGCCAAAACGGTACACGATAGTCCGACAAGAGGAGAGGGGGTGGGAGAGGAGAGGGGGGGAGAGGAGAGTGGGGGGAGAGGAGGGGGGGTTAGAGGAGGGGGGGTTAGAGGAGAGGAGGGGGGGAGGAGTGGAGGGGGGAGGGGGGAGAGGGGGAGGGGGGTGGGGGAGAGGAGGTGGGGAGAGGAAGGTGGGTGAGGAGGGGGGAGAGGAGGGGGGAGAGGAGGGGGGAGAGGAGGGGGGAGAGGAGGGGGGAGAGGAGGGGGGAGAGGAGGGGTGAGAGAGGAGGGGTGAGAGGAGGGGTGAGAGAGGAGGGGGGAGAGGAGGGGGGAGAGGAGGGGGGAGAGGAGGGGGGAGAGGAGGGGTGAGAGTGGAGGGGGAGAGTTGAGGGGGAAGAGAGGATGGGGGAGAGAGAGGGGGGAGGAGGGGGAGAGAGGAGGGGGAGAGAGGAGGGGGAGAGAGGAGGGGGAGTGAGGAGGGGGAGAGATGAGGGGGAGTGAGGAGGGGGAGAGATGAGGGGGAGTGAGGAGGGGGAGTGAGAGGAGGGGGGAGAGGAGTGGAAAGGGGTGGAGGGGTCGGGCGCTGCACGAATGCAGGAGGGGTTTGGGCCCAGCGGGTCCGCTTCGTCTAATTAGTCTGACCTTTAACTGCTCGGCAGTGGATCCGGGGCTGAGCAGTGAAGGAGACACCTGGTGCTGAGAGCGGCAGCAGCAGCGATGATGCTGAACGGGAGCTGAAGGCTCGTCGGCGACGGCAGCGATGGAGACGACCGGGGTTTAGAGCGGCAGCGGCAGCCACGGTAATGGCTAGGCGGGGGCTCAGTGGCGACGGCAGCGATGGAGATGCCCGGGGTTTACAGCGGCAGCGGGAGCAAAGGCGGCCATGATGGAGACGCCCCGGGTTTAGAGCGGCAGCAGGAGCAGCAGCGGCGGCCATGATGGAGACACCCGGGGTTTAGAGCGGCAGCGGGAGCAATGGAGGCGGTGTGATGGCTCAGCAGAGCTGGAGAGCGGAGGGGCGGCAGTGATGGAGACGCCCGGGGTTTAGAGCGGGAAGGAGAAGCAGCGGCGGCGTCGCGGTGGATCAGCAGGGCTCTGGGGCCTAGCAGTGATGGAGACGCCCGGGGTTTGGAGCATTGGCGGTGTCGCTCCCCCCACTTGGGCTGCAGAACCAAACGGGCGTCTGGCGGGAAGTGGGAGCTGAACGAAAATGACGATCCTCCCCCCAACTGCACACGTGCAGTCACCCAGCAGCCATCTTATGTAAGTGTAGGAGCTGGTCTGGCAGCCATCTTACGTGAGGACCGCACCCAACTGCGCATGTGCTGGTTTAAAAAAACTTTAAAAAGTTAATAACTTTAAAAATATAACACCAATTTCAATAAAACAACCATTTTTACCATTAAAGTGACGACGGTGAATAAGGTGGGCCTAAAAATGTTGTGCTTGGGACGAGATGAACTACGTACTACAGGAAATGAGGCTTGTATGGAACTAAAGACAGCAAAATCAATATAGACAAGATGGGCTGAAGGGTGTGTACATTAAAATAGGACAGGCACACTCCTCAACAGTGGTGCTGAAGGTACATAATTACATAGATACATAGACAATAGGTGTAGGAGTAGGCCATTCAGCCCTTCGAGCCAGCACCGCCATTCAATATGGTCATGGCTGATCATCCACAATCAGTACCCCTTTCCTGCCTTCTCCCCATATCCTTTGATTCCGCTAGCCCTAAGAGCTCCATCTAACTCTTTTTTGAAGATCTGAGCATTATCCTTGTCGTGTCTCTAATAGTGGGAGTCATTGTGAGAAACAAAATCCTCATCAGACTCATACATATTAACACTCCAGATCATACAATGCCAACCATATACAGGAAGAAACATAGAAAATAGGTGCAGGAGGAGGCCATTTGGTCCTTCGAGCCAGCACCATCGCAAAATAGTCGTCGGAAGATTGCTTGTCCAAAGCAAATATGTAGAAACTGGAGGATACATTGCAAGCATTGTAGATTGAGAACACTGTAGGTTCACACTTGATAATTGCAATCAGTTTAGGCTAGATCAGAAAGTAAGGTCTGTCAACAGTTATAGTTCAAGGTGTTTGGGGCAAAGTAGAGCACAGAGACTGGACAGTTGTTCAGATATTTTATATTTCTGTTTTGTATCTTTTGTGATGAAAGGAGGCAGGTCATTTAAGAGCCACACATGACATTGGCTCCTGAGCACCTCATTAGCTACTCACTTTAGTGAAGTTTCTCATTAGCTACCTCAGAACATACAACACGAGAGTTGAAGTAAGTTATCCTCAATTCCAAAGGTCTGCCTGAGAGGGCTTTGGACAGTAATTGCTTCTTTATTGCTCTCACACCCGTAAGAATGATTTCATGTGACTACCAACTTACAATGTTGAAACATAATATAGTATTTTCCCCAAAAAAGGTTGCTGAAGTGAAAATACCTGTAAGGATGGCTGCTGGAACTGTTTCATGAGTAAGTAAGAAAGTTCATTGACCCGAAGCATGAACTCTGTTTCTTTCTCCATAGATACTGCCTGACCTGCTGATCACACTAAAACTTTTATGAATCAGAAGGCATTATACACTCTCTCATTGTGCAGCTGCTAAAATATAACTTCTCGGAAAAGCTAAGATGGTGCTATTTCATTTTTATTTGAAACGCTTCTCTTGTTCTTTATTAAATATAGAATTTAAAATGGAGATTCAATATTTACTATGACAGATGCCTTGGCTCCATGTTTAATGTAATCTTTTGTTCCAAGGAGTCTATATTATTTTTTTTGTTTAAAAAAAAAAAAAAATCTAAAACACACTAGAGGTTACATGCAGCAATACAATTTATTTTGTTAAGAAAGTAATATTAAACTTTAGAATTGAATTAGGAATTTGGCTAACATTGATTTAGTTGGTTACATGTCGAACTCAACTAAAGCAATGAGATGTTATCCCCATATCACTGGGATCTCAGATGTTCCTTCCAAAACTAGCTTAGAGCTATTTAATAAATCAAACATTATTCATCTAAAAACATCTAAAATTGCATTTCAAATGGTTCTTTCAGATTTTTTTCCTTGGTGAATGACTTCTTTTTGAAATGTACTTCCATAGTTTTGCATTTGGGTCATATACTTTTACTCAAAGGCAACAATGATAACCAAAGATTTATTCTGAGTCTCCACAACAGCTTTTATTGAAGGCTTTCTTGAGGGACTTGTGCAAGAGCAACCTGGGGAGGCTCAAAATGGAACATCGGCTCTTAACTCTTAACTTCCATAAATACACATACACCGACCGATGAGCTAAAACATTATGACCACTGACAGGTGAAATGAATAACATTGATTATCTTGTTACAATGGCACCTGTCAAGGGGTGGGATATATGAGGTAGCAAGTGAACAGTCAGTTCTTGAAGGTGATGTGTTGGATGCAGGAGAAATGGGCAGGAATAGACCTGAGCGACTTTGACAAGAGCCAAATTGTTGTGGCCAGATGACTGGGTCAGTGCATCTCTGAAATAGCAAGGCTTGTGGGGTGCTCCCGGTCAGCAGATGAGTACCGAGGAGAGACAAACCACAAACCGGTGACCTAGGGTGTTGGGCGCCCAAGGCTCATCGATGCGTGAGGGCAACGAAGGCTATCTCGTCTGGTCTGAACCGACAGAAGGTCTGCTGTGGCACAAGTCACAGAAAATTTTAATGGTGGTCATGGGACAAATGTGTCACAATACACAGTGTATTGCACCCTGCTGCATATGGGTCTGCCTATCCGCAGACCGGTCAGAGTGCCCATGATGACCCCTGTCCATCGTCGAAAGCACCTACATTGGGCACTCGAACGTTGGAACTGGACCTTGGAGCAGTGGAAGAAGGTCACCTGGTCCGATAAGTCCCATTTTCTTTAGATTATGTGGATAGCTGGGTACGTGTGCGTCGTTTACCTGGGGAAATGATGGCACCAGGATGCACTGTGAGAAGATGCCAAGCCGGTGGAGGGAGTATGATGCTCTGGGCAATGTTCTGCTGGGAAACCCTGGGTCCGGCCGTTCATGTTGACATCAATTTGACACATGTCACCTAACTAAACATTGTTGCAGACCAGATACACCGCTTCATGGCAATGGTATTCCCTGATGGCAGTGGCCTCTTTCAGCAGGATAATGCGCCCTGCCACACTGCACACATTGTTCGGGAATGGTTTGAGGAACACGATGAAGTGTTCACAGTGTTACCCTGGCCTCCAAATTTTCCAGATCTCAATCCGATTGAGCATCTGTGAGATGTGCTGGATCGACAAGTCCGATCCATGGCGGCTCCACCTCGCAACTTACAGGACTTGAAGAATCTGCTATTAATGTTTTGGTGCCAGATACCACAGGACACCTTCAGGGGTCTTGCAGAGTTCATACCTTGACAGGTTGGCGCTGGTTTGGCGGCACAAGGAGGACAAACAGCATACTAGGCAGGTGGTCATAATGTTTTGGCTCATCAGTGTACGTGATCAGGACATCAGCATGGGAAGAATCAATGATAATAGTGACATCGTACCATTCCACTACTCAGGATGCGGGTGCTCTATCTAATAACCTATAGTTAAATTCCTCTGTATTAAACTGTACATCAATTTCAATCTCAGCCATAGAAAAATAAGAAAAGTATCGGCCTTACACGATTTTAGCAAAAAACAAACTATTGTAGGAACTCAATGGTTTTTTTAGACAGATGTTGTTGGGCGATAGATGGAAGCAGATTAGGAGAAAGTGTGTGCAGATGGGGCCAGGTGGTGGGAGGGGCGAGGGAAGATAGAGACAGAGGCTGGAAAGTAATACATGGACCCAGATAAGGTTGGAATGATGGGCAGATGGAACCAGGCAGGGGAGGGTGGGGGTGTGAGTTACCTGAAATTAGAAAAGTTAGTATTGGGTTATATGGGGTGTAATTCCTCTAGTTTACTTTTAGCTTCATTGTGGGTGTAGAAAAGGCTGAGGATGGACCGGATATTAGAATCATAGAATCATAGAGTGATACAGCGTGGAAACAGACCCTTCAGCCCAACTTGCCCACACCGGAAAATATGTCCCAGCTACACGAGTCACACCTGTCCACATATGGTCCATACCCCTCCAAACCTGTCCTATCCATGTACCGGTTTAACTGTTTCTTAAATGTTGGGATAGTCCCTGGCTGAACTACCTCCTTTGGCAGCTTGTTCCATACATCCACTGCCCTGCCCTCTGTGTGAAAAGGTTATCCCTCATCTTAAACCTATGTACTCTGGTCCACGATTCACCTACTCTGGGCAAGAGACTGTGCATCTGCCCAATCTATTCCTCTCATGATTTTTATACACCTTGATAAGATCACCCCTCATCCTCCTGCACTCTAAGGAATGGACTCCCAACCTACTCAACCTCTCCCAATTGCTCGCACTCTCTAGTCCTGGCAACATCCTCGTAAATCTTCTCTGTACCCTTTCCAGCTTGACAACGTCTTTCCTATTACATGGTGCCCAGAACTGAACACAATACTCTAAATGTGACCTCACCAATGTCTTATACAACTGCAATATGACCTCCCAACTTCTATAGTCAATACTCTGACTGATGAAAGCCAATGTGCCAAAACCTTTTTGACCATCCTATCTACTTGCAACTCCACCTACAAGGAACCATGCACCTGCACTCCTGGATCCCTCTGCTCTGCAACACTCCCCAGAGCCCTATCATTCACTGTGTAGTTCCTGCCCATATTAGACTTACCAAAATGCAACACTTCACATTTCTCTGTATATTTTTCATTGTGGGAATGGGAAGAAAAATTGAAATAGCATTCAGTTGGAAGCTGGGTATGGTCAGTGCAGACAGAGCCCGGCTGCTCTGCTAAATGGTTGTTTGGTCTATGCTTGGTTTCACTGAAGTGGGGGAAACCACATGTCACCAAATGCAATAGCTGAGATTGGAGGAGGTACACGAGAATCTCTGCCACACCTGAAAGAGCTATTTAGGTTACTGGATGGTGGTGAGAGAGGCGTTCAGGACATATTGCACCTTTAACGGTTATTGGAGAAAGTGCTTGGGACAGGGAGGGTTGGTGAGAAGGAATGAGCAGGCTAGGGAGTCATGGATAGTCACTGATCTTACATCCCATGAGCTTTCTTTGGCTTTCATAAGTTTATGAATGATCTGATAGTGGTCTCAACTCTACTTTACTGCCTGATCCCTGTTACCTTTGATTTTCCCGAAGTCCAAAAATCTATCTCAGCTTAAATATAATCAAAGACTCAGCATCTTCAGCTTCTTGGGTAGCAAATTCTGAAGATTAATAAACCTGTGGGGGAAGAAATTTCTCATCAACTAAGTCTTACGTAAGCATCTCATTATCCTGAGACCATGTCTCCAAGTTCTAGGTGACACGACCAGATGATACTTCCTCATCACATCTACTCTATCAAGTGCTCTCAGGATTTGCTATGGTTCACCCCATTCTCCTGCCTTCTCCCTGTAACTTTTAGCACCCTTACTAATCAAGAACCTATCTATCTCCGCTTTTAAAATACCCAATGCCTTGGCCTCCACAGCCAACCGTGGCAATGAATTCTACAGATTCACAACCCTCTGGCTAAATAAATACTTCATCGTGTACACCCCTTTAGGGGTAATAAAATATGACTGAATTTTATATTCAGTTTGAATAAAGAAGAGTGGCTACAAAACTAGTATTTTAACCTTAAAGGTAATTATGAGGGTGTGAAACCATAGGACATGGACAAACAAATTAAATTATGGGATTGTCAATGAGATGCAGTGGCAATGTATCAAGGTTTCAAGGTTTCAAGGTCAGTTTATTGTCACATATACCAATTAAGGTACAGTGAAATTTGAGTTAAAATACAGCCATACTAAGTGAAAATCAACAAGCCACACACCCACATAAAAATTAACAAAAACATCCACCACAGTGGATTCTACATTCCTCACTGTGCTGGAAGGCAATAAAGTTCAAACTTCTTCCTCTTTGTTCCACCATGGACGGCATGCAGAATATACTGAATAGTTACGGTCCAACAAGAAAGAAAATAATTCAAGTGGAGGTCTCACTATCCTTTGTTTACCAAAAATGTTAAAGGTAGTAACAAATTTAAAAATAAACATGTAATTTTGCAAAGACAGGTAGTGGGCTGAATTTTGGACAGAATTGTCAAAACAGTAATGACTGCTGATAGATTAAAAGGAAGAAAGGTTAAAGCTACTGCAAAAAATGGATTGTGGTATTGTTTACAGATAATTTTAAAAAGAGTCAACAAAAAGAGAGTTGGATCTGTGGAAAACGAGTGAAGTGAGTGTAGGGAATTAAAATGAAAAACATGGAGATGTGGAATCTGGGGGATGTTGAAAAGAATGTGGAGAAATTTAAAAAAATGGTTAATGAAGGATTAATGCAATGAACGATTGATGGTTGGTGCAAAAAAACACTGCAGATGCCAGAAATCTGAAATAAAAAAGTAAAATTCTGCAAACATTCAGCAGTTAGATAGTGGAAAGAGAAACAGTTCTGATCAAGAGTGTTCACTCAGAAGTTGGAAGGTTTTAACTGTTTCTCTTTTCACTGGTGGTGCCTGACCTGCTGAGTATTTCAGCATTTCCTTTTTGTTAAATATTAGGTCATGTCAACATAGGTTTATGAAAAGGAATCATGTTTGACCAATTTATTGGAGTTCTTTGAGGTACTGTTCATGAACGGGAGGAACAAAAAATAAGAGTCTGAGATATACAGAGGTGAGAAAGTCTACACTCAGATGTCCAGAAGGTATTTGATGTGATGTTGCATCAAAGATCATCTCAGGAGACAAACTATTGGCAAAGCCAGGAGATTGGCTGGCTAACAAGAAACAAAAAGAAAACATAGATGTGCCTTTTTTTCTGATTGGCAAGTTGAAACGAGAATTGTACCTTGGGTATAGGAGCAAAGAGGTCCTTCTGCAGTTGTATAGGGCCCTAGTGAGACCGCACCTGGAGTACTGTGTGCAGTTTTGGTCTCCAAATTTGAGGAAGGATATTCTTGCTATTGAGGGCGTGCAGCGTAGGTTTACTAGGTTAATTCCCGGAATGGCGGGACTGTCGTATGTTGAAAGATTGGAGCGGCTAGGCTTGTATGCACTGGAATTTAGAAGGATGAGAGGGGATCTTATCGAAACATATAAGATTATTAAGGGGTTGGACACGTTAGAGGCAGGAAACATGTTCCCAATGTTAGGACAGTCCAGAACCAGGGGCCACAGTTTAAGAATAAGGGGTAGGCCATTTAGAACGGAGATGAAGAAAAACTTTTTCTGTCAGAGAGTTGTAAATCTGTGGAATTCACTGCCTCAGAAGACAGTGGAGGCCAATTCTCTGAATGCATTCAAGAGAGAGCTAGATAGAGCTCTTAAGGATAGCAGAGTCAGGGGGTATGGGGAGAAGGCAGGAACGGGGTACTGATTGAGAATGATCAGCCATGATCACATTGAATGGTGGTGCTGGCTCAAAGGGCCGAATGGCCTATTCCTGCACCTATTGTCTATTGTCTATTGTCCTCAGTTTCGCACAAAATGGAAGAACTGCAAGTATTGTTGTTAAAACTACTGATAAGACAAAGATAGGATGCAATGCAAGCTGCAAAGAGAACATAACACTATAACGGAATATAGATTAATTTAATGAGTGGGAAAAATATCGAGCCAGATGGAATATAACACAGAAAATTAGAAATTCTCGATTTTTGGCAAGAAAAATAAAAATGAAACATTTTATCTGAAGAATAAGAGATTGTGAATGCAGACTGATATGTAGGTGGCTTTGTACATATTTTGCCAAGGGATGGTATACATATTATTATTTTTTCATATTTCAGATACAGCGCGGAAACAGGCCTTTTCGGCCCACCAAGTCCGTGCCGCCCAGCGATCCCCGCACACTAACACTATCCTACACACACTAGGGACAATTTTTTTTTTTTTTTACATTTACCCAGTCAATTAACCTACATACCTGTACGTCTTTGGAGTGTGGGAGGAAACCGAAGATCTCGGAGAAAACCCACACAGGTCACGGGGAGAACGTACAAACTCCTTACAGTACAGCACCCGTAGTCAGGATCGAACCTGAGTCTCCGGCGCTGCATTCGCTGTAAAGCAGCAACTCTACCGTTGCGCCACCGTGACTACAAAAGCTATTAGAATGGGGCTGGAATGTTACTGCAGGTAGTCGAGAATTTGTAGGCTGTGATCAGATCAGTCATGCTCTATTTAAATGGCGGAGCAGATGTGAGAGATTGAGTGGCCTATTCCTGTCCCTAGCCTGTATGTTCATATAGAAATCAATAATGAATAAGTGGAAGGGTGGGGTTGAGTGTCTGCTGCTTAACATAGTATAGCAAACAACAATAAAAAAAGGATAGGCTTTTGTTGTTGGGGGTTTCCAGGCAAGGTAGTTGGGTGGTAGGAGTGGTATTCAAAGTGTGAGCTCAGAGAGAGGTAGTTTGGTATTGGAAAGGGATGGGCTTGACACTTGATGACAAGTAACTGGGCATAATTCTATTGTTCGGTGTTGAGAGAACAGTTGGGAGTAGCATAGGAGAAGGGTTTGATGGGTGCATGTAATGCGTGACGAGGTACCGATAATTGCAGGGACAGAAAGGGGGAAGGGCACAGATTAGATGAGAGTCACATGCTCATGGAGGAGAGATTGGGTTATTCTGAGATGGGAGTGTGTGAGGCTTGAAGGAGAATTGAATAAAATCTACCTTAAAAAGTTGACCCAAACAAATTCAATTTCCTAATACTGCTGGGGGACTTCATGCTGGCCTCTTTAAGTCAAGAGGGACGATCCTTCACAGCCTCAGTGGAAGTTTGCCACTGTATGAACACAACCTATTCACTAAAGCTTTAGAAATGGTGTCCAGGGTTGCATTCAGGCTCCTTTATGCAATAACACATCTGATGTGTAGATCTTGAATTTAAAATAACCCAAAATAAAGCTTTTGTGCAACTTAATTGAAAATTGGGGATGTCATCTATGTTTCATTTCTCTTTGAAATCATGATGCAAAAACATGACTCATTGCAGTCCATTTTCTTTATGTTCTACAGTTCTGGCCTTTGTAATTCCTTCAAGCAATCTGGATTCTACTGCCCAATGTTCTCTGTGTACATTTCCAGGCATTTCCTCAGGATTTTGATTATCAATTCAAACTTGTCTATTGTGTTTATTTCCCCATTGTGAAACTGAAATTCACCTACATATTTAGTTTCAGTGCCTGACCTTGTTGACGTTGCTCGCTTCTGGATTTTTTTAGGCCATTGCGACAGAAGTACTCTTGCAGAGTTTATTGCCAAGCTGGAGATTTGCTTGACTCACCCATTATTTTTCCACCAGAGGAATGATCAGCCGTATGTGGTCACTTATCATTTGTGGACAAAAATGTTAATCATTCCATGGCCACTGGAACATTATGCAGCACCAATTAGTGAATTTGTATAGTTATAATTTTTCTTTTGCTAATGATTTCTGGAAAATCATCTTTTGACTGTTAAAAAATTGCAGCAGGAATTCTCAGATATTCTGAGGACTTTGCAAAATACTGTACATGTAATTTTAATCAATTTTATTCAGTTAATGGTTAGAGGTGTGTTCATTATCATGAAAGACAAATTACAGTGTGGTTGCAAAGCTTCTTATCTTCAAAATATCGAACTATATAAAGCAAAATTCTCATAATGAAAATGATTAATGAGAATGAACATAATATATGATATAATTGTAAACCACTAAGAGGGCAAATTTCAATTGTGCACTAGGCAGAGAAAAATTCTCCATGAGTCCATTTAGTGCTATTCAAATGCAAATTACTTGGTAATGATGGGGTGACATCATATTAAAATGACCATTATTACCTCCCACAACAATGTGTGATTTATGACTGAAACAATAATGTTGGCACCATCGAAATTACACATTTATAGCACAGGAGCCCCAGAGCAATCCAAAATGTTTGGTGGTATCAATTTGTACTTGATCGTATATGTTAAATGCATTACCACTGGGTTTTTTTAATGCATAAACCTTAACATAATGCATATTTACCTCACACTAATGTTGAAGATTTTAATCATTCTGGTATCCACTCAAATCTTTTCAAAGTTTTCTTGGAAAAACACAATGCATTTACCCAGGGGTGCAGTGCTGCCGGAGCTCACCAGAGTGCCGCTCCGGCACCTCTGTAAAAAAAAGCCAAAACAATCAATTTCCTCCTCATTACTGGACCACTCCATCCTGATGCATCTGATGCATCTCCTTTGCAACCTCTCCCATGCAAGTAAGGTTGGATTCAAATCTTAGTTAATCCTATGTTTTACAGGAATGATCTTATGACAAATTTAATAATCTTTACATCAACAGCAATTAATATTTTCTAATTTGCTCAAATATTTGCAAAAGAAATGTTATTTGCACATTTTACATAAAATAAATTAAGATGATCAGATTGGATTAAAAGATCATCTTTTGTTTGACATTGTGGACTGAATTGGAGAGTCACCAAAAACAAGTACAGGGATTTCATGTGTGTTTGGTTATTTGCACTGCTTAGTTGCTCCTCAGAGCGATGGTGAGCTGTTGTTGTAGCAGCCACTGCCAGCAAAGGATACCATGAAGAATTATACAACATGGGAGGATGCACGTTTTCAGTGTTGCTCTGAAGGCTTTGGTGGAGACTGTGGAAAGATTTCCCATATCTGCAAGAAGCAAGGTCCTCCACACACATATATTTGTTTGAAAACTACTGTGAAGGTTCATATCATTAGCTATCTCCTGTGAAGCTAAATGCAATGTTTCAACATCTCCACTGCCTGTCACACACACACACACACACACACATGCACACATACACTTCTCCCTTGTTGGATAAAGAGGCACATAACCTGCTGCAGCCGGCGATAAAGGTAGAACAGGCTTCCTTGCATGTCCTATCATCGAAGAGGAGATCATGTTGTCCATTTTTGAAATGGCAGTGCTGAGTCCACAACCTCACTTTCTCATTTCACATTCCTGAGAACTACAATATGGACAGACAGAGAGGGGTAGATAAGGTGAAGACTGGCAATCACTGAATTTCATTGCCACAAACTCAGATACTGACTTTACATGTAATTTATAGGATAGCTTAAAGGTGGGATCAGCTCAGTGTTGTGTGTCTGGAGTTCATGCAGAACTTCAGTAATTTCATTTGCTCGCAGGGACAGGAGCTTTGATAGTTCTTTTGCTTGGCCTCGAGCACAGGATAAAGTGGAGGAGGAAAGGGTACAAGGAGAAGTCTATGCTTCCGAGTGCAGACGAAGTAGAGGAAGATCTTGTGTCTCAAGGCCTCAGCAGGCTAGAGAACAGGAATTATGTCTGCTTCTCTGAGGAGCAATGCATTTACAGATTCAGATTCTGCAGGGAACAAGTGACTGAGACCTACTGCTTGATGCAGGCAGAGTAACATCAGCAGAAACATGCTGAACATGCAGGGTAGAGTTGCTGCCTTACAGCACTTGCAGCACCCTAGACTCGGGTTCGATCCCGACTACTGATGCTGTCTGTGCGGAGATTGTATGTTCTCCCCGTGACCTGCCTGTGTTTTCTCCAAGATCTTCTGTTTCCTCCCACACTCCAAAGTTGTACAGGTTTGTAGGCAAATCGGGTTGGTATAAGTGTAAATTGTCCTTAGTGTGTGTAGGATAGTGTTAATTTGCGGGGATCGCTGGTTGCTGCGGACTCGGTGGGCCGAAGGGCCTGTTTCCGCGCTGTATCTCTAAACTAAACTAAACTAAACTAAACTAAACTAAACTAAACTAAACTAAACTAAACTAAACTAAACTAAACTAAACTAAACTAAACTAAACTAAACTAAACCATTCTCCCTAGACCAACTGTGGAATTACTCTATATCTAAAAGACAAACAATTCTGGGTATTTTGAAGTAAGTGACCCAATTTCTGGCTTCAACCATTTCCATCATCTTTAAGGCACACCTAGGGATGTGATGAAATCTGTTTCCATTTCCCAGATGAGCATGTGCATGTCAATACCGAAGAAACTTGACATCATCTGGTACAGCTTAAAAGTGGGATCAGACTGGGGTGAGACACCAAGCATGAGTGATCAGCAGGCAGAAGGATAGCATAGATGCAGGCACACTAGTGGGCACGATAGCACTGCCCCAAAGACTCAGTTACTTTATTTAATGGAGCAGGTTACTGATGACAGCTGAAGGAAAAATAAAGTATAATGAAAGGCTTTTTTTTTTAAATCAAAAATATTTTTTCAAATATTAAAATGATGTATACAATACAATAAAACCAAAACAGAACCCACCACCAGAATATTATACAAACAAATATTCCAATTGAAACTATTATACAATTATATTACAATCCCCATCCAGGATACATCCAATCCCCCGCGGTGCCCAGCGGTCCCGGAAATCCTCCAGGGTGCCCGTGGATAGCGTGTAGTCCCTCTCCAACACCACCCAGGCGCGGATGTAACCCCGGAAAAGGGGTAGGCAGCTGGCTCGGGCAGAGCCCTCTTCCGCCTGGCGCCATGAGTCGCGGATGGCCAGCTTGGCCAATAATGAAAGGCTTTGAACGATATTATAGAAACCTTGACTTCAGAATCAATGAACAAAGAACAGTCTGACATTAGGTTGACTTTTCAATTTGCTCAAAACTTGCAACCCAATTTATCTAGCATGGAAATATTGGACAACACCATCAGCACACTTGTGACCAACGTTACAACTTCCATCAGAGCAAAAACAGCCTCCACTCAACGTCCCTGTACTGCTGGCAATCTCTCACCCCTGCTGGGCAAAATCAGCATGTTGCCATGCAAGCCCAGATGGCTGTCAGTATGCCTGTTGGAACTGGTATTCAAATGAGCTTGCAGTGTTTCACAGCTGTCTAAAAAAACAGTCTCCAACAGATTTATTGAGGCATCACTCTGGGGAAGCAAAGGTGACTTTTTAGAGCAGAAAACTGCCAAGCTTTTTGCACTTTAGTTATGTCGATTCTGTCACTTCTACCACTGCAGACATTTTTCTTGTTGCCTAACAGCTTACCGGCACAAACTACCATCTCCCACGCCAAGATGAAACCAAGCAGAGTGTTTTAACATGAAGACATCACGGTTACTGCTTAAATACCAACGATTGAAATGTAATATTCACAAGGGTCATATTTTGTCCCGGCGTTGAGAAGGCATAATCACTTTCAGTTGAAGCTGAAGCTGACATACATTTAGTCAACGGAACCCTTTATCAAGCTCATCTCTTGCAGGACAGTTTGACTCAGGACTTGTTGCCCAGGGTGGAAATGCCCAACACAAGAGGGCATAGCTAGAAGGTGAGAGGGGGGAAGTTCAGGCAAACTATTTACACAGAGAATGGTGGGTGCCTGGAACGCACTGCCAGGGGTGGGTGGTGGTGGAGGCAGATAGGCATGTGGGAGTGTAAGAAATAGAGAAATATGGATCATGTACAGGCCGATGAGATCAGGTTAACTTGGCCCCATGTTTGGCACAAACATTGTGAGCTGAGGGCCTGTCCCTGTGCTGTACTGTTCTGTGATCGATGAAAGAATTTAAGATAGTTGGCACTCAAATAAAATAGTGAATGGTAAACTTGAGATCTTACAAATGTAGCCACTTACTCCCCAGAAGCCGACCGTACAAAGTCACTGAATCACATTGACAGCTGCTGGCAATGCAGCCCTTGCCCTCTCTGAATTGAGATGTAAAAACTCAATGGAGATGTCTTTAGTAAATCTCCAACAAGTCATTTTTTGGTTCTTTCTTTGGGTCAGGTAAGGAAGTATTCCTTGAACATGTCGAACAGATGTGGTTTTCCCCTGAGCATCCCTATTCCCCTCGTTTACTACTAATTTCAGTAATTTGTTCTACTCTTTCAGTTATGTTCTACTCTTGGGGAATGCCTACTTGATTATATGTCTTGTTGGTACCTTGTTGGTTCAAAAACCTTGCAGCTTAGAGGTGGCATGGTGGCGCAGCGGTAGAGTTGCTGTCTTACAGTGCCAGATACCTGGGTTCGACCCTGACTATGGGCACTATCTGTACGGAGTTTGTACATTCTTCCTCTTGACCTGTGTGGGGTTTTTTCCTGGATCTCCGGTTTCCTCCCATACTCCAAAGATGTGCAGGTTTGAAGGCTAATTGGCCTGGTAAAAATGTAAATTGTCCCTGGTGTGTGTGTAGCATAGTGTTAGTGTACGTAGATCACTGGTCTGAGCGAACTCGGTAGGCCGAAGGGCCTGTTTCCGTGCTGTCTCTCAAAACTAAACTAAACTAAACTAAACCAAACGAAGGAAAGCAATTTGGTATCTCTCGCAGCACTCCCTGTAAATCTTTGCAATTTGAAAGAAATCTGGAGAGCATGAATGAATTATAGGCTTGTAGCAACAGTCCAAAGAAATAATCAATCAGTAATTAACCCAAAGTAATTGATGATCTTTTTTAAAAAGCACTGGTGTTAGGTTCTTTCGGCAGCCAAAAATATATTTGCATGTATGAGGCTAAGCAAAAGAATTAGTTGGACCATTGAGCTTCAAAGGTTTTGGCTTCAGATCATCATTTCACACTCTATGCTCTGATACTTCGAGTCAATGTTTTCTCCATGCACACAAATATCCTCATCAGTGCTGCTCTGGCACAATTTGCTCGGCAGGTATCTTTTTCAAGTCCCAAGGGTACCTTAGGAATCCAAAAACAAATGCTAAAGTTCTCAGTTTTTAACCAGTGTGATCTTACAAGAGAAGATTTTCTCATTTAGTATTACACAATTCCTTTGTAATTTCTGAAAAAAATGAATAGTTATTCACCAATAACCAATAGAAATATTTAACTTACATTCAGCAGCAAAGAAAATTTGGAAAGAAATAAAGGATAGAATGGCTGCTTCTAAATTTGTGGGTTAATTTCGCAACCGATTAGCATGTTTAGGAGAAGAATATATTAGAACAAGTTTCTTCCCCTCCCAGCACCGCATTGTGAATTTTATTTTGTCAGTGGTTTTGGTTATTTGATTAGAAGAATTGTGCAAATACTTAATGATAAACAATATTTTCAGCAATGCAGCAATTCAATGCATCTTATTTAAACACTTAGTCAATAATGCATTTAAATTTAAAATCAGTATATTTGCTATGCATGGGACATTTCAACTTTAGTTTATGCTGTCAGCATGGTGATGTTTTGTCCCAATATCGTTTTCTATCTGAATTGAATTGAATTGAATTGAATTGAATAAGTTTATTGGCCAAGTATGTATAGATACAAGGAATTTGCCTTGGTGCTCCACTCACAAGTAACAACACAACATACAGTAAACAATTAAGAATAAAACATAAAACATTAAAACATTAAGAATAAAACATTATAGTTTTTAATCATGTGAATGAAATAAAATACCAGAACAAAAGGAGGCTACAGACTTTTGGTTATTGAGTAGAGCATCTGTTCCATCTGCTGTCATTCCATTGTCCTACTTCCAGCTGATCGCTTTAAATCTGTATAATTTTCACCCAACCTCAGATCACATGATTTGTAAAATTCCAAAGCTAAATTGATTTAAGACCCAGAACACGTTAGTAACATGTCTGAGGTTCAATGGTTTGAGGGCCATCCTGTTGGTAACTGGTTAGAATTCAAGGTGGAGCACAAAGAGCCATTTGGCAGAGGATAATTTCTTCTACCACTGCTCAGAGTTGAGTGTCTGGAGTTCATGCACCTTCAGTTATTTATTTTGCTTGAAGGAATAGGGGCTTAGGTAGTCATTTTGTGTGGCCACAAGTACAGTATTATTAGGAGGAAGGAAGGATACGTTGAGGTCTACATTTCCAAGTGAAGAAAATGGAAGAGGAATCTCAAGGCCACAGTCAGATCGAATGTTTAGGGAACAAGTTGTATATTTGCTCTGAGGAGCAATGCATTATGAGATTCAGATTCTGCAAGGAATGAGTTGCTGAGATCAACTGCTTCATGCATGCAGAGTTTCATCAGCAGAGACATGCTGAACCATTCTCACTAGACCAACTGTAGAATTATTCTAGGTCTAAAAGAAAAACATTTCTGTGTACTTTGAAGCAAGTGACTCAATTCCTGACTTCAAATATTTCCATCATTTTTAAGACACAAGCAATGTGATAAAATATTTCCCCATTTCCCAGATGAGTGTGAGGGTATAAATACTGAAGGACCTTGACGTCTTCTGGGACAACGTTTTTACTTGACTGTCTCCCTGTCTGGCGCTATAAATATTCCCCCCATCGTTTATAAAATCCACTGTGGCAGTTTGGCATTGGTGTTCAACTGCACCTGGCAAAGCCAAGACCTCTAGCTTCTCAAAGAAGAGCAACAGTTGAAAAGGAAAACCAGCACCTGCAAAGACACAAAGTGCTGGAAAAGCTTTGGATCCAGTCTATAAGACTTTAGACTTTAGAGATACAGGCCCTCGGCCCACCGAGTCCAAGCCAACCATCGATCACCCCGTACAATAACACTATCCTACAAACCAGGGACAATTTACAATTTTACCGAAGCCAATTAACCTACAATCCTGTACGTCTTTGGAGTGTGGGAGGAAACGTATAAACTCCCTACAGGCTGCTCGCGTAGTCAGGTTGGAACCCGGGTCTGTGGCGCTGTAAGGTAGCAACTCTGTCGCTATGCCTCTGTGCCGCCCAGACTCTATAAAATGATAACTCTAAGAGGATTGACTCGATTGAGGACTTGAAGTAGGGTTTTGGTCTCAAATTATCTCATGCATCCATATCTCCTGTGTAACACCAATCTCTGTTGAGTTAACACCTGAATTTTCTTTGGCCCCTAGTCTGGTTGAAACTTACTGAATGTAATTGCCATGTCCATGCTTTGCTCCATTGAAGATGAGCTATCGGTATGTGAGCTGGTGGGTATGAGTGTCAAGCAAGGGAATGTTCATTTTTACTGTCATATTGCTGTCACCAGAAACTCGATAGGTGGATGACACTGGTCATCTGAGAGATGATGGCTTGAGTGTAGAGCTTGGTGAGGAAAGGATGGAAATATAAGAGATCACGTCACTATGTCAGCTTAGAAAAGATGTCAGGACGAACGAAAATAGCATACAAGAAGATGGATACAAACACTTTGGTGTGTGTTGCAGTGGTCACTTGCTGACAGTAGGTACTTTCCTTTGTAGTGAGTGGAGTGTGTCAGTGAATATCTTGCAATGTGCCTGGATGATGTGCCTGACAATTTGAGTGGTTGGAATGAATAGCTGTGAAATGTGGACATGAGACTTGGAATAGCAATAACTACAAATGCTTTGCGGAAGGGAGAAAGGAATGCTGTACAGGGTTAGGTAGTGATGGGGACACAGGGGTCAATGAATGTAGCAGTCGTTGTCTTTAGTGCTGCAGTTTTGAGAATTGTGTCAATTACTTCATTGAGATTATTGACATCACAAACACTTTCCTGGCTCTTCATCTATGACTTTGAGGTTTTACTGCCTGCACCAGCCTTGATTATGACCTCTCCTTGATTATCTCTCTCAATGACTTTCCAAATTCGTGTGAGAAATTCCTCTCAACATTATTTTCCAAATGGTGTGATAGAATATCAGGCTGCTTATTCTCAAATGTGCTTGGTGAAAACTTCAAGTACCCGTCCCAAACATGAGACGTTGACTATTTGATGCAATCATGATAATGAGGTAGAAACATAAATCTTATGCGGCTACTGCACTAGATTGAAAGGGGAAAATGCTGGAATAACTCAACAGTCCAGGTAGCATCTTGTGGAAGAAATGAATAGACAACATTTTAAGCCAGTGCGAAGAAGGATAGTGAACCAGTGTCATCTGTCTATTCCCTTCACAGATGCTGCTGACCAGCTGTGTTCCACCAATAAAGTGTGTTTTACTGAGGTTATTAACGTTACGTCAAAAGTAAGTGCAGCATATGCTGCTCTGGATACCATCGATGCTAAACAAGGAATTTGCCATTGACCCTGAAAAGATGTTGAGCGTAGACACACCTCAGCTTTAAAGCCTCATGTGGTTTTGATGCCTCGTTATTTAGCATGAGCTTGGTGAAGCCCTGTGAAGTACTCCAACTAATACATTTAATGAACACTGTATTGGGCTGACAGCCTCCTCTTCTCTTGATTTGATAGTGTGACATTTGTCAAAATGATAGCACTTGATAATCTGTGCTTCTTTTTGTGGGGAATACTGATGCCTGTGTATTTCATTTAAATTGGAATAGCAGTATTTTGTCAGTGGTGAAATAGTTTCAACTTGAAACTGCATTTGCATGCATGATTTAAAATCAATATAAATTATGTCAGTCTCGTATTGTGCTCAAAGTTGTCACTGCAGAGGAATAGTATGATTGAAAATGTTTTTGTTCACCACAAGCTCTATAGCAAATTCAATGTCATCTGCTCATCATCTTTTTACATTCCATAAGTATAATTTGACCGTGCGTATCCAAATTTCATAGCTTTTTAGAACATGCATAAATAGATAGCTAAGTTATGAGTCAAGTGATTGATGGACTGTCAAATAATTCTTAAATCCCTAATTATTCGAGGGATGGACATGGACAGTTCATTTAATTGCAATCGATGTATCATTTTTATAAATAGTGTGTTTACCTGTTTACTCGATGGTATATCTTGATCATCCTGGAGAGAATTCTGAGGGATAAGATAAACATATATTTGGATAGACATGGGGCTGCTTAAGGATAGTCAGCACAGTTTTGTTCATAGGAGATTGTGCCTGATGAATTTGATTGAATTATTTTGATGAAGTAGCCATAAAGGTTGACAAGGGCAGGGCTGTGAATGTAATTTCTATGGGCTTCAGCAAGGCCTTTGATAAGATTCTGCATGGCAGGCTTCTCTGTTAGGCTAGATTGCATAGGATTCAGTGAAAGTTACCTAACTGGATACCAAATAGGCTTAATGGTAGGAAGCAGAGGGTGGTGTTGGAAAGTTATTTCTCGGACTGGAGACCTGTGACTTGTGGTGTATCTCAGATATCAGTGCCTGGTCCATTGCACTTTGTCATCTATATCGACGATTTGGATGAGAATGTACAATGCATGATTAGTAAGTTTGCAGATTACACTATATAATAGGCAGTGAAGATGGTTATCAAGAATTACAGGGATCTTGATCAGCTGTGCAAGTGGGTCAAGGAATGGCTAATGGAGTTTAATTCAGATAAGTGTGAGGTGCTGCATTTTGGGCAATCAAATCAGTTCAGGATTATAGCAGTGAACAGTAGGCCCTGGGATGTGATGTGGAGCAGAGGAATCTAGGAGTATAAGTTCAGGGTCTCCTGAAAGTCGCGTCACAGACAGATAGAGTGATGAAGAAGCCTGTTAGCACACGGACTATATTCAGTCAGGGATTTGAGTATGGAAGTTGGGACATTATGTTACAGTTGTACAAGAAATTGATAAGGCCACACTTGGAGTATTGTGTTCAGATTTGGTCACCTCACAATAAGAAAGATGCCGTTAAACTAGAAAGGATGCAGAGAAGATTTACAAGAATGTTGCCAGACTTGAGCGCCTGAGCGAAAGGGAGAGGTTGGGTAGGCTGGGTGATTATTCCTTTGTGCCCAAGATGATGAGAGGTGATCTTATAGAGGTGTATAAGATCATGAGGAGAATAGATAAGGTGATTTCTCAGAATCATTTAGGGTAATCAAGAACTAGAGTGCATAGGTTTAAGGTGAAAGGGGAAAGATTTAGTAGGAACTAGACCAAGTGGACCCATTGGGCCCAAACCTCTCCTGCATTGGCACAGTACCCTCTCCTCCCCCTCTCCCCTCTCCCCCCCACTCCCCCCTCCCCTCCTCCCCCCTCTCCCTCCTCCCCTCTCCCTCCTCCCCTCCCCTCCACCCCTCTCCCCCTCCGCTCCCCCCTCCCCCCTACCTCCCTCACTCTTCCCCCTCCCCTCTCCCCCACTCCCCCCTCCCCTCCCCTCCCCATCCCCCCACTCCATCTCCCTCAACCCCCATTATCCTCCATCCCTCCCCCCTCCCTCCCTAGGATATAGATTTAAACTTTAAAATGTGAATAACTTAAAAAATATAACACTGATTTCAATGAAACTTCTTCCATTAGCACCAAAGGGACGACGGTGAGTCAGGTGGGCCTAAAATTGTCACACTATCGTGTACCGTTTTGGCTGTTGTTCAGGAACAACAAACAAACAAACAAACGAGAGTTTTAGTATATAGATAGAGTCATAGGGTCATAGAGTCATACAGCGAGGAAACTGGCCCATCTGCCAAACCTGCCCACGCCAACCAAAATGTCTCATCTACATGTCTCACCTGCCTGAATTTGGCCCATATTTCTCTAAACCTACCTATCCTATCCATGTACCTGTTTCTTAAATGTTCCCGTAGTACCTGCCTCAATGACCTCCACTTGCAGCTCCTTCCATACACCCATCACCCTTTGTGAAAAAAGTCACCCCAAAGGTTCAGCAGAAGATAGGCACAGGTTACTGATTGTGGATGATCAGCCATGATCACAATGAATGGCGATGCTGGTTCAAAGGGCCAAAAACTGAACATAACACTCTAAATGTGGCCTCACTGATGTATTATATAACTATAACATGAATCTGAGGGGCAACTTTTTCACTCAGATGTTAGTGGATACATGGAATAAACTGCCAGAAGAGAGTAGCTGAAGCAGGTGCAATAACAACATTTAAAAGACCTTTGGACAGGTACATGGATAGGAAAGTTTTAGATGGATATGGGTCAAATAGGAGTAAATGGGACTGACCTAGATATTGGATCTTGATCACAGTGGCTTATTTACGGAAAATAGCGCCTATGGCAAGCACTGAATTTGTGCCCCTGTCCAAACATCCGACACCCATCTTTTAGATAGTGAAGAAGGCACTCAGCAGAATTGGGACGGTTTCCCAATTCATCACCCCAATTAGACACATTTTGAGTGTAGTGATGTGAGACAGATAGGTACACAAGGGCGACTGAGTGACCCTCTGAGGGCTGCATCACAGCAGAAGACACCCGGCTTTGATCCAGACCTGCTGTCTGTGAAGCGTTTGTACTTTTTCTCTGTGGGTTTCTTCCTGGAGCTGTTTCTCCCTCTCACACCCCAAAGACGCATGAGTTCATAAATTATTTAAGCTCTGTCAAATTACGCCCAGTGTACAGAAGGTGGTTGCGAACGTGCATCTGTAAACGAAACTAAACTAGTAAAAACACTATAACAACATCTCACACCTTGCTTGCGGGCATAGATTATGAAGGAAGCCATCACACAGGGAACAAATGCACACAACGCACCTTACAGAGCCCGACAGCTCGAGACATACCTAAGAAACTTGCTCTCTCTCTCTCCCTCCCTCTCTCTCTCTCTCTCTCTCTCTCTCTCTCTCTCTCTCTCTCTCTCTCTCTCTCTCTCTCTCTCTCTCTCTCTCTCTCTCTCTCTCTCTCTCTTTTTGTTCCTGTGATCACTACAGATTGAATAGTTTTAAACAGCGAAGAAGAAGACAAAACAATAACACTTAAAATGTGATGCCAAAATCTCCTTCCTCTACCATCACTTATGAATCGCGGGTTGCAATTCGGCTCGTCCCCTATGGGACCGCGCTTGTCCGTATTAGTCTCGGGGGGGGCGCGGTAGGCCTGGACGCTGGAGGCCCAGACAGTGTAGGTCCAGACAGTGTAGCAGGAAAAAAAACTGCAGATGCTAGTTAAAATCTGTGCCTACCTTCCAGACAATATGGGTGTGGACAGTGTAGGCCCCGAGGCCCGGGCGCTGCCGAACGGAGGTTGCGTAACAACCCGTCTCCTGGCCCGGGCACCAGCCATTGGTGGAGTAGGAGCACGTGGCCGGTGGCTGGGTGAGGTTACATGGGGCGTGGGGCGGTGATGTCACCTTGTCCCGTATTTGGGAGTGCTATAATTGGCAGCCCTAGCGGTCACGGTGGCACAGCGGTAGTGTTGCTACCTTACAGCGAATGCAGTGCCGGGTACCCTGGTTCGATTATGACTACGGGTGCTGTCTGTACGGAGTTTGTACGTGCTCTGGGTCCCCCTTCAGGTGGCGCCCAGGGCACGTGCCATACCTGCCATACCGTAAATACACCACTGCTTGGTCAGCATGGATGAGTTGGGGCAAAGGGTCTTCTTCTGTGCTGTATGACTGTGAATAAGCAATTGTAACTAGAAGCAAATGTACAGAATGTCCCCCATATTTATTATGCATTATAGTTCAATACAGCAAAATCAAAGGCAATAAAGTGCATTTGCAAACTTTCTACATTAGCCATGTAGACTCAAAGGCGATTTTTGCTTATGTCTTGGAGTCTACATGGCTAACACAGGGATGTTGTAGTACAACCTATGGTGCGATTTAATGAAACAGTCACCTTTTTGGAATTTTTGACCAACATTTTGTCATAGAATAGATTTGAAAAATAATTTAAACAAAATTTATAATTGGTACTGGTTTAGGAAAACTCCCGAGTGTAACATTGAGTTACAGAGCAGTCTTAAAAATGTTAATGATCTACGGATTCATAAAAATCATCACAATAACCAAAGCATTTAGCAGGCGATTTCAGATAGCCAATAAACACTCATCCTACTGCAATAGGACGAATCACTCTAATTGAGAAAGACATGGAAAATATCCTGAAAATATAGTTTCAGAAAAAAGACTAGGTTGCTGTCTAGTGGGGATTACTATACACGATATTTATCAGAATCCTAAAATGAAGAGAGAAAAAAACCCCTCACATTTGGGTTAGAATCAAATTGGTCCTGTAAATAACAAAGGAATATACTTTGTTCTGGAACTAGTAACCGAAAGACAGGAGATCAATATTGTGGTTACAAGTTATTTCGAAAGAAAGCTAATGCAGCAACAGATGAGTGGATCCAGAACTCTAGGGACCCAGACTCAATACTTGAGTGCCCTCTGTGTGCAGTTTGGTTGTTTTCCTCGTGACTGCGTGCATTTCCGCTGGTGCTCTGGTTTCCTCACATATTCCATAGATGTCCTTGCAGGTTAATTGACTGCTGTAACTCACTTCTTAGTACAGGTAAGGAGCAAAATAATAAAAGGTGAGTTGCTGAGCAAAAGAAAATACATTTCTGGGGAAAGTGATCCGAGAGAAGGATTGAAGCATTGGGAACAGTATTTTGATGTGTACTGAAGGCCATGGCTTTGGTCTTTCCAATATTTAACTGGGAAGAAATATCTCCGTAAATCAATGGAGGATGTCAGACAAGCAAACTGGCAATTTAGAGGCAGTGATGTGATCATGTTTTTATTTCAGACAATGTCACTCCCAGATGAAAACTGAGAGCGGCCAATTATTAAGCTTTCTGGAGAATAAATAGTACCAATTGGTGCACATGCAGAAAAAGAAACCATGATACCTAACATTGAAAGTTAGTTTTCTAGTTGCTACTCGTGATAATGAAAACAGATTAGTGCAGTCCTACCCAAAGATCAAGATGAATTAGGCAAGGAGAACATGGTTAATGATGTCTAAAGCTGTAGGCAGGTCAAGGATGAGAAATGGGTAAATTACCTTTTTCCTTCAAGCCATTTATCACCTCAGTAATGACTTTGATAAGAAACATATCAGTTCGATGGCAGGACCCAAAACTTGTCAGGGAAGTATTCAAATAAGGAGTTTGGGCCAAGATGATAATTTGGAAAGCTAACCACACGGTCGGTCAATGAGTTTTTTTTGGAAAACAACAATGATTGATTACTTGTATAGTTGTATGGGGAATTGGTAACCTTTAGCCAGCTTTCATGAGGAGTCATCAAACTTAAATGGGAACTGCTTCTTTCCGTGCAGCTGCTGCCTAATTTGCTGATAAACTATGATAATTGCCGGATTGAACATCATAGAATATTGCCGGATAGCAGAGGAAGAAATATATTTTTCATTGATGTAAATATCCAGGATACTTTTAAAATAATAGTTTATTTCACAACCTCACCGCTCCACTCCTCCAAAAATTCCCAAGCCCTGACTTCACCTGAGACATTTAATGCAACAGCTATGACTGCCAAAGCATTCCAGTCAAAGGTACATAGAACAGGACAACACAAGGACGGGCCCTTCAGACAACCGCGCCTGTGCCAGCTACAATGTCTAAATAAATTGATGCCACCTGACTGCACATGGCCCATATTTCTCTATTCTCTTCCTGTTCATATATCTATCTAAATTCAAACATTGCTGCTTCATATCCACTTCCACCACCTCCCCCATCAGTGCTTTCCAGGTACTGACTATCTATGGAAAAAATTACCTTCCGCATCTCCATAGAACATGGAACCATGGAACAAATAACACAGAACAGTACAGCACAAGAACTGGCCCTTTGGCCCACAATGTTTTGGGCTCAGCATGAGCTGAAGTGATCTCATCTGCCTGCACATGATCCATATCCCTCTATTCCCTGCACTTCCATGTGCTGATCTAAAAGCCTCTTAAACTCCGCTGTTATATCCACCTCCAGTACCACCCCTGGCAATGCGACCCAAGCCCCCACCACCCTCTGTTTAAAAAACTTGTCCCGCACATCTCCATTAAACTTTCCCCCTCTCACCTTATGGCTATGCCCTCCAATGTTGGATATTTCCACCCTGGAAAAAAAGGTTCTGACTATCTACCATATCTATACGGCTCAGAAATTTGTACACTTCTATCAAGTTTCCCCTCAACCTCTGACAATCCTAATCTATCCGACCTCTCCATATGGCTCAAACCCCCTAATCTCGGCAGCATTCTGGTTAACCTCCTCTGGACTCTCTCCAAAGCTTCTACGTCTTTTCTGTAAGGGGGTAACCAGAACTGTACGCAATACTCCAAATGCGGCCTAACCAAAGACTAAAATCCCCCTTAAACTTTCTACCTCCAATCTTAAATCTATGCACTCTAGTATTTGACATTTCCACCCTTGGGAAAAAAGATTCTGAACATCTATTTTATGTCTCCCATAATGACTCTCAAAATTGAATCTCATAATCCCAGCACTCACCACCCTTGCTGCCCTTAGTTTTAGTTTAGAGATACGGCGCGGAAAAGGGCTCTTCGGTCCACCGAGTTTGCGCCGACCAGCGATCCCCACACATTAGCACTATCCTACGCACACTAGGGACAATTCACACATACACCAAGCCAATTAACCTACATATCTTTGGAGTGTGGGAAGAAACCGAAGATCTCGGAGAAAACGTATGCGTTCACGTGGAGAATGTACAAACTCCGTACCGACAGCACCCCAAATTGGAATCTAACCCGGGTCTCCGGCGCTGCAAGTGCTGTAAGGCAGCAACTCTCCCGCTGTGCCACCCTGCCGCTTTATTCTGGAATAGATCCCATCAAACCCTTAGAATTTATCTACTTTAATATTTTTCAATAGACACAATACCCACTTTAATATCAACATGCCCCAGAATATCCACATGGCCACCCTCATCCATGGTGAATATTGATGCAAAATACTCATCATGGGCCTCACCTTCTCTGGCTCCATGCTTGTTTCCTAATTTGTCCATGTACATTTACCCTTTTCCAAGCTGAATTCTTGCTCCGAATATATATCTAAAATGCCTGAGGTTCCTCTATTTAATCTGGAGGAAAGAACAATAATCAATTTATAAAAGGAAATGGATAAAATGTCCTTCAGAAAGAGTTTGTACTATTGCTCCCTTTGTTCAGAGTTTCCAGGAAGAGTGAATTTCCAAAGTTCAATTCTGAAAAATAATTCTTTGGCCTGTATACTTTTGTTATAGAAGTCTGGCCAGCCTTGCCAAATTTTGTGTTCTAGCTGTGAAAATGATACAGCCCCTGGAGCTTTAAAGCTATCAGGAAAATGTCAGCTACAATGGGCTGAGGTTCTGAATGGTGACATTTGCTGCATGACAGACCTCATTGGAGCATGCATTCTATTATTTTTCATAGCATGAATAGAAAGAGCAAACAGTCAGCTTTTCATCTTGTGGCATTATGAAAGCACCATACACCTGTGTAATAAGTTGTTGAGCTCAGATTATCTCAGGACATTGAACAGTATAGCACAAGAACAGGCCTTTCAGCCCACACCGTCTGTGCCAAGCATGATGCCACCTTCTTTGGTATTCGCAGAGAATTTAGCACGGTTTACAATAAACCTCCAGCTCTATTCCAAACCAACTGGTGAAATAAGTGACTAAGAAGGCTTAGGAATAACTTTTCAAAATCGATAAAATGTTGAAAGAGTTTATATATTACTATCCTTCCATGCACAAGGATTCGGCTCAACTGATTTCAAAACATTTTGTTTCTCTGCAGCATAAAATTGCAAAGACGAACAGTGCAACAATGATTCTGGGCTTTTTTGTATGTAATCCAAAGTCATGGCCTATTCCTGATTATTTGTAATAGTACTGGGCAAATTCAAATTGAATCCTGCAAACCTGCATGTTTCAAATCATTTGTGTACAACAATCAGAAAGCAGCCAATCGAGTTACTAATGTCTCTCAGTGAAGGGAATTTGGCACCTTTGCCTCGTTTATGTGATTCAAGTCCCATTTCATGCTGTTTACTTTAATGACCACAAGACATCAATATATGGGCAATGGATACTGCCTTGACGGGAGAATTCTGAAAACAAACCAAGATATATTGAGAGATTGAAGTTTCTTAAACTATTCAATGTTCATTATTTCTGGGGTTTGATAGTTATTTATTTGTTTCAAATTTTCTTATGAATTTCTGGCTGCCTTTCTTAATATCAACCTTGATGATCTAATGCTCCTGGTTTATACCCAATGCACCTTATTCATCCAGATCACATTAAAAATAAACTGCTTTTCCCTGTAATGAAATACCTGCTCTGACCTACCTGCAATGGATCATCTATTTTGAAAGTGCAAACAATGGAATCTGTTTTGTTGCTTCTGTTTCTTTCACACGCTGTATTCATTATCCTTCCTTCGCTTTTCCACTACATTTCACCCATCTTGAATCAATAGTAAACAAGGCAAATGCAATGTTAGCATTTATTTCGAGGCATGTAATGCTAATAATTTATAAGGCACTGATCAGCCCACATTTGGAGTATTGTGAGCAGTTTTGCGCCGAATATTTGAGGAAGGAATTGCGGGTGTTGGAGAGGGTCCAGAGCAGGTTCACAAGAATGATCCCAAGCCTCAATAGAGTGGAAGCGAAGCAGATTTTTCCACCAGTGGGAGAGTCTAGGATCAGCGGGCACATCCTCAGAATAAAAGGAACCACCTTTAGAAAGGAGATGAGGAGCAATTTCTTTAGTCAGAGCGTGGTGAATCTGTGGAATTCATTGCCACAGACAACTGTGGATGCCAACTCACTGGGCATTTTTAAGGTGGAGAGTGACAGATTGGTGATTAGTAAGGGTGTCAAGGGTGATGGGGAAAAGGCAGCAGAACGAGGTTGAGCGGGAACCATAGATTAGCCATGATTGAATCGCGGAGTTGACTCCATGGGCCGATTGGCCTACTTCTGCTCTTCTGTTCCTACTTATGAACTCAACACCAAATTAATTCATTATCCAAGGCTCCTTTTCCATTATCATGTCTTTTTTGTTTGATTGGTAATTCAAAGTGTAAACATGCCCCTTTCTTTGGTTTCCCGGTTTTGCTCACCTCCATTATTAATCCAGTGACCACATACCTTACAGATATCACAATCACCTGTGCCACACTAGCCACACATTTTCAGAGACATTTCCTTTGTTCTATCAAGATTCAAGATTTAAGATTCAAGATAGCTTTATTGTCATCCAAATTGGACGAAATTCAGTCACCCACAGTCCAACAACAAAAGCATCGAAATAGGCATTAAAATTACACAACCCCAATAACACACAAAAGAAGAAACATCCATCAAGAAAACATCCATCACAGTGAGTCTCCTCCAGTCCTCTCCTCACTGTGATGGAAGGCCACAATGTCTTTTCCCTTCCCCTGCCGTCCTCTCCCGCGGTCAGGCTGTTGTGGTTCCAGGCCGCGCCGGACGGTGGAAGGTCCGCAGCGGGTCGACCCAAGCCCCACGATCCGGGGCGGGTGAACACGCTGTCGCTGCCGCTGTTGCTGCACGTCGGGGCGGTCGTGGCTCCCGACATTGAAGCCCCCGCCCAGAAGAGAAAAATCCCGCGGCCTATTTTAGGCCGCGCCGGACGGTGAAATGTCCGCGACCCAAGCCCCGCGATCCAGGGCGGGCGAACACGCTGCCGCTGCCGGAGCTCCCAATGTCGGCATCCACGCGGCCCGAGCCTAAGGCGAGTCGCAGCCGCTCCTGCAGCCTCCGAAGACGGCTGGCTCCGCTGATGGTAAGTCCGATCCGCGGGCTCTGCGAACCAGAGCCCTGGAGGCCGCCAGCTCCAGGAGTTGGGCCGATGGTAGGCTGCAGCAGGAACGGAGACAACACCCAGAAAACAAAGGTCGGGTCTCCGTTCGAAAGGGACACATATTTACAATTTTACAGTTCCCCCCTCCTCCCGCCCACATACACACATAGTATAGTACACAAACACAAAAACACCACATCACATCTACAATTAAGACACAAAAAAACAACAAAACACAAAGACAAATGGACCGCAGGTAAGCCGCAGCTGCTAGGGCAGCGCCGCCATTTCGCCGCCATCCCGTCCCCATCCGCTGTGCTAGTGGTTTCCTCTCTCTCCCATTTCTGATGAAGTCTTCAACTTTATTTCTCTTTCCACAGATGCTACCACACTGCTGAGTGTTTACAGCATGTTTCGTTTTTGATTTTAGGTTATGAAAAGACTTCAAAGTGTAGAATCACCAGCGTATAATAGATTCTTTGCTGCCTAATTTTGTGAAATGGACACCATATTCAAGAGTCAAGTGTTTTATTGTCAGATATCCCGCAATGGGACAATGAAATTCTTACTTGCAGCAGCACAACAGATATGTAAACATATTACTCTGTAAAACCCATAATAAACAACAAAAGAAAGTACAGTATGTATAAAAAAAAGTTAAATAAATAGACATCAGTCGTGCAAAGTCAAAAATAATGAGCCCAAGTCTATACAGTTTGCCTATTTGGAGGTTGTAGGGTAGAAGCTGCTCCTGAAGCTGAACATATTAAAAATACCATTAAAAAAATGATATTGTGTTAATCTAAGGAACTGCATTCTAGTCTCACTATTCATGCATTGTTTAATCAGTATGCAAATATTTTTCACAGAGAATTACTTCAGGCATTTTAAAAGTTAAGCATGGCAATAGGCACAGCAGTGTGCTTTAATTGAAATAAAATTTTGGCATTCTAACCTTCGCTGTGATACTTTCGCGCCATGCTGCAAAAACACTCCATTGATTTTGGGTTAATTAGCCGCAAGTAGAATCAAAATGCGAAATGAATAATGCGAAGAATGTTAAATTCAGTGAACAGATTGCAACCACAACTAACTGACCAGATGCCTTTCAAATTTCGTTTTTGTGATTCTTATCCCTGATAATCTGCTGCTGCACTCCAGCTTCACCAAATGAAAAATTATCCTCATCATTTAGCACGTCTGGCAAGGGTATTTCTTGCAGACTCTACCACCGATGCAATCATTACTAGGATCAGTTTTGGTTGATGGACTTACCAACTGTGGTGAGTGTGCGGTTTCATTTCATCTGTTAAACAATATAATACTTTCCTATGAGATTTCACTGCAAAAAAGCAAAACAAATGGAGCATGCAGTGCTGATTCATTTGTGAGATTTCAGTCTGAATACGACAAGAAATGTTTTTGAATCTGGACTGGTTTTGTAACAAAGAAAAATTAGACAACACAAAATGGAAGTATACAGTTAGAAACAAAAGAATCTGCAGACGTATCCACGAATGAATAAAACCTATTGACCCACCATATGAGATCACTTGATCGTAACTGGAGAGTGACATGTATGTCACTGCAAATTATACCTTTATAGTAATGTTCAGCCAATCTGGTGGTTATTATTCACATCAATTTAAATCCAGTAAAGTCACTGCAATGGACTGCTCTTTTGGTTGCAGCAATTTTCTACAGACACTTGGCAAACCGGTCTGGAAGGACCTTTGAAACAAACAGTCAGGCTGTGAGTCTGCTCAGTTCTACTCCCACAAGGTTACAAGAGAAAAGCCCTAATGATAACACTAATGTGCGGTGACACCATGCAGCAGGTTTAATAGGATTATGCGGAGAGGAAAGTTAAAGCTAATTTAACTCAGCTGATGCCAGGATGATTTCATGCTTATCCAATAGTGTTTTCAAGAGTGCTGTGCACTTAAACAACACTGCTGCACTAGAGTATAAGGCAGGTATATCTCCAGGAAATTACAACCTTCCCAGCTAAAAATCAATAGTGCAAATATCACAAACAAGTAACATTATGGTGGCGTTAAAATCAATTGGAGTCTCAGAAATGCATTGAAAGGGTCAAACTTTGATCCCATGATTTCACACATCTTAAATGGTGCTGAATTCCTACAGTAACACAATCATAAATAGCAGGATTTTTTATCCACGTTACAGCTGCAGTTTTCTTTATACATTGCAGGTCAGAACTTATTCCCTTCATATCAAACACACTGAAAAATAAACTAGTAATACTGCCCTACTTCATGTTGACATATAGTTGATATAGAAGTCTTCTAGGCATCTGGCCTTCTGGCTGGAAACATGGAACGTATTTTGACCTAGTCAATCCTCTTCAGAAACCACAAATGTAATTGGTCTTGAGATGACATTTTTTAAACTATTCAAAATTAGAACTTCAAGCTTTTGAAATTAGTCCATGTCGCTTTTGTATACGGTGCTATGGGTACTGATATGCTTCTTATTTGGAACTCAAAAATCACAAGTGCATGTTTTGAACATGAGTTAATTTGTCCATTGCTAACACACATCAGGAGCAACTTACAAAGTAGGCAACTGGTGAGATCAACACTTCAACAATGTTAATTTAACACCAGCACCCAATTGAGACAAGAAAATCTTGCCATTCCCTCACCCTCCTGATCAGCATTATTTTCATAGAGATGCTCTCTGAATGCTTAGTTTCTAATTGCGTAGATAATTGGATTTTGGCAGAAATATTTTATAGTGAATTATCTAGAAACTCTGTCACACAGAGATGTATTTGACAGTACCTTATAAATGATGACCCATTTATTCTGCAACTTGTTTATGGTGGTTCCTGGGTTGAACTGGGACTATCCAGAAATTCAGCTGGACATTTCCACGAATGAAATGCATTTGCACTGATGTGCATTTATTGTGTGTGCTATGCCATCATTCCCCATGCTACATTCATTTACTGTCTTACTGGAAGGAATTAGTCAATGTGATTCTGAAGCATGTCTAACATTGGATATCATCCTCCCAACTCAATTAATAACCTGCTTCCCAAACCCAGCATCGACAACCTGCCCCATTATCTCTCCTGATCCACCGCTTCTTTCTTAGACCCTTCCCCCACATTAGTTTCATTATCTGACTCACCGATTGTACGTAAAGCAATGAGTCATTTATCATCAGCCCCAAATCTGCATTCATTAGAATCTTCTTCGGATCCTTGAAAACTCACCTGCTCTGTGATCATTAGATCATGAGACATTGGTGCAGAATTAGGCCATTCGGCCCATCAAGTCTGCTCCACCATCCAATCATGGCTGATCTATTTTTTCCTCTCATCCCCATTCTCCTGCCTTCTCAACCTCATCTATGCTAATCAACCTTACTAATCAAGAACATATCAATCTTCTCTTTAAAAATACCCAATGACTTAGCCTCCACCACTGTCTGTGGCAATTAATTACACAGATACACTACCCTCTGGCTAATGAAATTCTTCCTTGTCTTCATTCTAAAGGTACGGTCTGGTCCTAGACTCTCCCACTACTGGAAACATCCTCTCCACATCCACTCTATCTAGGTCTTTCATTATATGGCAAGTTTCACTGAGATCCCCCCTCATCGCTCTGGCCTCCAGTAAGTTCAGGTCCAAAGCCATCAAAAGCTCATCATACATGTTTTTTACATTCCTTATTGGACCAGACACTACTGGCTTTCCTCTCGTTCATGGTGCGGGATGGGAGGGGGAGGTTGGGCGGTCGCCTCTCTTGTTTCGTGCTGGTTTTCCAATTGGAATGAACACAAATCATTCACATGGCTTTACCACTATCGTTAGCTGTTTACTCATCATTCTGCCTCAGAAATCTGTTCTCCATTTTTGCAGTATTAAGATCCTGCATCTCTGCGATTGATATGTTCTTGATTAGTAAGGGTGTTAAAGGTGAGGTTGAGAAGGTAAGAGAATGTGGATGAGAGGAAAAAATAGATCAGCCATGATTGAATGGTGGAGCAGACATGATGGGCCGAATGGCCTAATTCTGCACCTACCTGTATGTCTTATGATCTAATGATCACAGAGCGGAAGAAGTTTCAAAGATTCAAAGAAGATTCTAATGAATCTAGAAATGTGGTACCTGATTTGGAGCTCATGATAAATGACTCATTGCGTTATGTACAATTGGTGTGTCAGATTATGAGACTGATAAAAGCTAGAAAGAAACTGTTCCCGAATCAGACTCCTGTACCTCCTATCTGGTGGGAGAGGCAGCGTGAAGTGCAGATGCAGTCAATGGAAGGGAGGCAAGTTCATGTGATGGTCTGGGTGACGTCCACAACTCTCTGAAATAGACAGAGCTCAGCAGATACCATTTCTTGAGATTTCAATTTAATATATCATCAGACTCAAATGCAACCTGATGCAGGTGTTTGGCCATCATCAATACAACATACATATTTCAATATAAAAATCTTGACTGAAAAGGCAGATGAAAATATTGTTTGAATTATTTTGACTCTGAGCTTTAAAGTGCTAGTGCAGGCCATGAATGTTAAGGGGAATAAAGAAGTGGTAGGGTAACCGAAGGAATGCTATTATTTGGAGCAGCCACACTCAGGTTTAGTTTAATTTAGTTTAGAAATACTGCGCGGAAACAGGCCCTTCGGCCCATTGTGTCTGCGCCGACCAGCGATCCCCGCACACTTACACTAATCCTGGACCCACTGGGGACAATTTACAATTATACCATGTCAATAAACCTAAAAACCTGTACGTCTTTGGAGGTGCTGCATTGACAGCTACTTAACACCTTTGCGTTTACTCCCCTCGTCCATAAAACAATTTCTGACACATGACACAATCAGTAGCAAATTACTCGCTAGTCACATAACATTTTGATTGCAATTTTCTTTCTCCCAACACATATTTTCATATAATTTAGTATTGCATCGTATTATTCCATTGCAGAAAATTGCTGATCCAATTAACTAACCTGGGAGCACATTCACTAGGTTGTCATTTTGATGCAAATCAGTATCACCTAATATAATTGCTGCAGTAATTGCACAAAAAGTTTGAATCAGAATTTTTCCTGATGTTAAGCGACCTTATTCTGCAACATTCAACTTATTTCAGACCTTAACATCCAATTATGGCTGTGACTTCACTACCCACTCTTTGCCAGCACAGCCATTGTCAGTCATTCTTGGTCTTCACCGTATTATAGATATTCTGTCTGTTCTCCCTAATCCCTCTCCCTTTTCTGCAATTTAAAGCAGGTACAGTATAATTTCTAACCTGACATAGTATATGAAAGGTCGACAGCTTGAAAGATTAATTCTGATTCTCCCTCCACATTTGGTGCCTGGCCTACTTCCCCTTCAACCTTCATGCCCCCATTCTCCTCCCACTTTATTTTCCATTTTCTGCAGACATTTGTTTCTCTAGCAGTATCTGGTGTGACTTTTAATGGTGTGAAAGAAAGCAGTGATATCTAACCAAAGGTTAATGTTATATCTATTCCATTAGTGCAAAGCTGAATCTTCTTTCAACCAACATTTTTCTTATTTTGCTTACAATGTGAAAAAAGGTTCCAACCCAAAACATCTTCAGTCCATTCCCCTCCATGGATGCATTCTGACCCACTGAGTGACAGGTATATACGGGTGTGGGGAGGTGATAGTTTGATAGTTGGACAAAAGCCAGAGATAAAGGAAAAATGGTGTGAGATAAGGATAGAAGAGCTGGGAATTGTGAAGCTAGAGGAAGGAATGTAGGTGGAAGGGAAGGGGGAAGAGGACAAACGGGTGGAAGTCCAGGTGGGGCACAGGGATGAGAGGGAAAATAGGTGGTAGGGGAAGACAGGGAGGGATTGTTTGCAAGTTTGTTATTTAAAATTGGAGAATTCAATATTCATACAGGAAATAGATGATGTTTAACAATACAGGAGACGGGCTGGTCAGCAAGATTGAAGACATGGGATGTTTAACCATATAGCTGTCAGCAGGTAGATATGGTCAATAATCAGATTGAAGAATTCTCGCAGACTGCATTGGAGTAAATTAAAAGAAAGGATTAAAACTCATTTTAATCACTGTACATAAAGCAAAGTAAACAATGGGCAATATGTAAGGGATTAGAAAAAAAGATTCATATATACATCCTATCTTTGTCCTGCCCCCTCCCCTGACATCAGTCTGAAGAAGGGTCTTCACCCGAAACGTCATCCATTCCTTCTCTCCAGAGATGCTGCCTGACCCGCTGAGTTACTCCAGGATTTTGTGCCTACCTTCGAGAAAAAAAGACGAAATTATTCAAAACAATCCTTCCAATGCTTTTTATTTACTTTTAAAATGCACTTTTAAATGGTCAACGACAACACAACTAAATAACTTTTTTCATTGCTGGGAAGGCTGTTTGCTATTATTATTTGTGCAGTAATTGAGTGGCACCAGTAAATGGGGAATTAGGGGAGGGCACCAGTTTTACATAACAATATTTTTTTGTACCGTAATATTCATCCAATGATTCTAACGCATTTTACAGTTGCAGAAACTGCTTTGGGCATCAACACATTCAAAAGATGAGAAATCCACACCATAATTTGCATGTTTTTTCCTTGCACCTTAATGTTTTTCAAAGAAATCACCCGAACTGAATGGATTATGCAAATCAAGCTATTTACATGCACTGAGGTAAAAAGGAATAGTTCAGCTCAGAGTTAGAATGAGAGAAAGCTTGTGTGAAGCTTAAATGCTGACGCAGACAGTTGAGCAAAGTCTCCTTGTGTTTAAAATTCTAGTACATTTTATCCAATAGTTTTTTGCATCAAGTTATAGGTGGGTTCGTCTTTTTTATGTTTGATCAATAGATGATCTGCCAACTGAAAACACCATATAGGCCCCTCGCACTTCTGCAGTTGTAAATTTTATGGAATCTGACTTTCCTCTAAAAAACATCAGAATTCTGAACCATTTTATTAAACTTCTTTACAGCCTGTTTTTTTCTCAGCTTGGTCGAAGATCTGTGTGGGAGGAGATTACTTGGCAGGGTTTATTATTGAAAGCCCTGTGTTACAAAGATCACAATGTAATTCATCAACTGTGAGAATTCAACTAAGATGGTATACTGATAAGTAGAGCCCAAGAATCTGAAGCCGTTTAAACATCAGTTATAGATGGTGGGGTCGAAATCCGTTCCTTTAAAACCTTTAAATATCACATTCGTTGGACCACATCATGACAACTGTAAGACCTTAGAACACTTCAATAGGGAAACTAGCAGTGTCAGTTTTGGCATATTATCTCTTTGTGAACTGCGTGGTTTACTCCAAGTGCTCCGGTTTCCTCCCACACTCAAGACGTACAGGTTTGTAGGTTATTTGGCTTGGTAAAACTGTAAATTGTCCCTAGTGCGTGTAGGATAGTGTTAATGTAAGGGGTGATTGCAGGCTAACGCGGACTCGGTGGGCAGAAGGGCCTGCATCTCTAAACGAAACGAAACTAAACTAAATTACAGGGGGAATCCTGGTAAAGCTATTCCCTGCTCTATTACACTTTCACACACTACTGTTTTACTTTGATTTACTAACTGGATGATGCAGTTATCTATGCAAACACCAACCACGTGTATTAAAATAGAACCTTTAATGTGGCAATATACCCAAAATAAATTCAGAGAAGCATTATCAAAAAGAATTTGATACTCAGCCATAGGGAGATTTCTATGCAAATAACCAAAAGGTTAACCAAAGAGGTAAATGCTAAAAAGTATTAATGAGAGGCAGCATAGATTGGGGAGGGTATTTCAGTCGTTAGGACCTTGGTAGCTTGAACCACAGCACAGCAGTGCAGCACTTGTTCTTGAGGTTGATCAAAAGGCTGTCAATGAAGCAGTGCTGAGATCTTGGAGAGTTGCAGAAAAAATATTGGCAGTATTGCCGTGCAATGTAGAAAACTGACTCGCTAGTGATCTGCCCACATTTGCTGCTGCCCTGTTTCAAAAGTTCCCACTTACATTCAGCTGCTTCTCCCAGTTAGATCTTGCTGGAAGATCTGGCAATAACCAAGGGACACAGATTCAAGGGTTTGAATAAGAGAAACAGATAGAGTATGAGGAAGACATTTAAAAAAATAGCGCAGCGGTAGAGTTTCTGCCTTACATCGCCAGAGACCCGGGTTCGATCCTGACTACAGGTGTTGTCTGTACGGAGTCTGTACAGTACATTCTCCCTGTGAGTGCGTGGGTTTTCTCTGGGTGCTCTGGTTTTCTCCCACACACCAAAGACAATTAGGTTTAGTTAATTGGCTTCAGTAAGTTGTAAAATTGTCCCTAATGTGTGTAGAATAGTGTGCGCGGTGATAGCTGGTTGGCATGGACTCGATCGACTGAAAGGCCTGTTTCCTTGCTGCATGTCTAAAGTCTAAAGATTATTAATTAATCTGTTCCTACTATCCTTTTACTCAGTAATTTCCAGATCACAATAATGTATTATATTAATAAAATGTTCCTGAAAGTGCTTCTGGTTCTTTTGCCAATTACCTGAGTTTTGTATCTTTGGTTCCACTTTTTTTGAAACTAGAAACAGTTTTCCCTTACTTTATCAAAACCATTCATAATTTTGAATGCTTTACCAACCCATCTACTCTAAAGGGTATAACACCAGTTTCTTGGGCCTTTCCATATAAATGGAGATCCCGGCACTGGTACTAATCTAGTTGATCGCTTCCAGACACTCCCTTTCAAACATACGTGATTCCAAATTGAATCCAATACTCCAAATGAGTTTAGTTTAGTTTATAGATACAGCGTGGAAACAGGCCCTTCGCCCCACCGAGTCCATGCCGGCCAGCGATCGCTCCACACCAACACTATCCTACAAACACTAGGGACAATTTACAATTGTTCCAAGCCAATTAGCCAACAAACCTGTTCATCTTTGGAGTATGGAATGAAACTGCAGCACCTGAAGAAAACTCATGAAGTCATAGGGAAAATGTACAACTCTATCCTCTAACATTCAATTTGTTTTGTGTTTCTTTGCGTGTTCTTTGCAAAATATCACGCCAAATTTTAAGTTTGAATTGACAATAGGAATAAAATGATAAAAGAAAATGTTTTTACTGTAATTGTTTTTATCATTTAATTGCCTTCCGTTCTACAGCACAGCACTTAACATGTCAATTTTTATTTTTTTTATGTACACGATAACTTAACTCCACAATTTTGCCTGATTCTTTACTGAAATAATTTTTTTGCAATGGTTAACACAGTTAAATCCAATCCCACTATGCTTGATTCATATCCAGTGTCACTGGTAAATTTGTGCAGCTCACTGACATTCATTCTGCAGAGAATGATGCTAAATAAAGTGATATGAAAGCCAATATCCGCTGCTTGCTGCTCCAGAATTTATTTTAAAAAAGTCCCTCAAGTTCGTACTTTATCCGGTTAGAATCTCTCGGATGCTGATGAAAAGATGAACCGTGAAAGTTAATGAAATAGTCTGTTAGACTTCTCTGCCATTTATATTTGATCATTGAACAATCTTGTTCTCCTGTGAGTTCTTTTTAGCCTTTCAAAATCTTACCAGCAGTCAGTGAGGATGGCTGTGATTCTGCCTCTCTTAATATCAATAACATGTACTGGCAAAGCAAACATAGCCTCCCTTGTTCAGTACTGCTGAAAGAAAATGATACTGTGCAACCTTTTGGGCAATACAAAAGGAGCAGAGGTAACACAGGCATGATGTGAGTGCGTATTTGAAGCCATTCAAATAATAGGACATTAAGATACTGATGCTAATAAGGAACTATGGGTGTGAAAGGTATACTGCCCGCTGGGCGGAAAGGACAGCAATGAAATATAATGCAGCAGCCTGATGATACCAATAACTCCAGACAGCTCACAAATGAAACCCTTTTTTTCCTCAAGAGCTGTTAAAAATAGTTTCTCCTTTATTGCTCATCTCTTAACTCTTCTATCAAAATTGGGACTGGCCTTCATCATGCAAAATCATTTATGAAATATGGATGCACACATCACTGAAAGCAGTGAAACTTGCAAGCAATGGCAAAGTAAGCTCGATATTTGATCCCTAACCTAGAAAACTGCACCTCGTAAATAAGTGGAATCAGCTTCATTTTGGTTGCAGCAACAGCATGTAATTGAACAGTTGGAGCACAATATGGTTTACATTCTAAGAGAAAAGCAACACTGGTATTCAGAAGGAGAAAGTAAGCTGCTTGAATAAATCCCCTATACATCAGTGTATATATCAACAAATGAATGACAGAATAACTGCTGCTTTGATATTCATAATTTTCTCTCAGTTTTAATATATTGTGGAATCCCATAAATAAAGTCAGAGAAAGCAGCCTGCATTATGACTGATTAAAGTGTTTTGTAGCCTGGTATGATGCTAAAGACAGTAGCTTTAGAGAACTAATTTTCATCAGTTTTTATTTAAAGATATATTACTAGATTTTCTTTCAACAGGAAAATCATCCATAAAACCACAGGCACTAATGATGGCATTTTCAACATCTAACACCAGAACATGGAAGAGATGTGAGAGATTTTCTTCCATTTTATTAATTTACACATGCAAGCTTTATTGGGAAGACCAGCATTTATTGCCCATTAATTGAAATTCCCTTGAGAAAGTGGTGATGAGCCACTCTTGCTCTCTGGTCCGGTGCTTCAGAAGGTTTTTCCAAGGTGTTATTAGGGAGGAAGTTCCAGAATTTAAACCAGTCACGATAAAGGAACAATAAAATATTTCCAAGCCAAGTTGCCTCTTGGACGGTGGTAAACTTCCCGTGTGCCTGTTGCTTTCATTGGTTGAAAGAATTGGAAGGTGTCGTTGGAGTAACCAATACAAATGAAAATACATACCTTGTAGATGTTACACACTGCAGTTTGGGATCACTGGGCCTGTACTCACTGAAGTTTAAAAGGATGGGGGGAGATGTCATTGAAACATACAGAATAGTGAAAGGCTTGGTTAGAGTGGATGTGGAGAGGAAGTTTCCACTGGTGGGAGAGTCTAGGACTGGAGATCATAGCCTCAGAAATAAAGGATGTTCCTTTAGGAAGGAGAAATTCCTTTAGTCAGAGGGTGGTAAATCTGTGGAATTATTTGCCAAGTGCCAGCCACGTCAATGGATATTTTTTAGGCAGAGATAGATAGATTTTTGTTTAGTACAGGTGTCAAAGGTTACGGGGAGAAGGTAGGAGAATGGGGTTAGGAGGGAGAGATAGATCAGCCATGATTGAATGGCGGAGTTGACTTGATGGGCCAAATGGCGTAATTCTGCTCTTATCACTTACGACCTTATGACCTTATGTTTCATCCCTAACATAGAAACCTGGACCTCAAACCAGCAGGCAATTGAATGCTGCAGTGGATTAGGCTCTGGTCAAATGGTTGCTCTGTCTTTGATACAGTAGACTGTTTTGAATGCTATTCAAGTTGCACTTATTTGAGGAATCACAGAGTATTCCATTGTGTTCTTGACTTTTGCTTTATAGATGAGTCAAATGGCTTGGGGAGTGTGATGGTGAGTTACATTCTGAAATTTTACCCAGCCATTAAATTGGTCTTAAACAGTAACATAATTTCTCTGTATGGTCCAATTGCCTGGGTCCAGTTTCTGGGCAGCAATAGTGGTGCAGAGGTAGAGCTGCTGCCCCACCTGGCTTCGATCCTGACCTCAGCTGCTGTCTGTATGGAGTTTGCACCTTCTCCCTGTGACCGCGTGGGTTTGCTCTGGGTACTCTGGTTTCCTCCAACATCCCAAAGATATACAGGTTTGTGGGTTCATTGGCTTCTGTAAATCGTCCCTAGTGTGTAGGATAGAACTAGTATATGGGTGATTACTGGTTGGCGCGGACTTGGCGGGCCGAAGTACCTGTTTAATGCAAACAAATGCAAAGCAGTTAAATATGGAATTAAACAAATTTAAAGAATTAAACACAGAAAATGCTTCAGTGGGATTAAAATGTAAAAAGAAAGCAAATGCTGGAAATACACATCAGATCAAGCATCACCTCTGGAGAAGAAAAATCAGAGTTAACATTTAAATCTGTGGTAATTTATCAGAATGACTATTTCAAATGTTACCTCTAGTTCTGTCACCGCAGGTGCTGGCTGACCTGCTGAGTAATTTGAGCATTTTCTATTTCAATTATCGCAGTTCAAAGCTAATCTGCCATTCCACACATCATGTTGTATATCCAGCTTCAGACCATGGTCTTGACGTGGAGGGTGGTTGCTTCATGGCACCCCACTTTAGCAAAATGGCAGAATAAAAATCATGACGTGGAAATGAAAAGAAATCTATATCCATCGCAGCGATTTTCTGGAATACAATCAGAATATTCGATCTAGCAAATGCGATCTGAACAGTTATATGGAAATAGAAAGATGCCAGATAACATGCTTAAAACAGCGCATTTGTTTCAGGCTGATGGATAATTGTCCTTGTGCTCCAACCACAAGGGCATTATGTACCATGAAGCCCCTGGCTTTATATGTTGCTGTATGGGCCACTGCTTTGTATGCACTGCTTTTGCAGGTTATGCAGAATTTATCAGATAAATTGGGGCACAGCTATTGAGAGAAAGGCATGAAAGATGTTAAGAAACAAAGGGTGGGGGGGGGGGGGTGGGGGAGGGGGGTTGTACATTGGGGTCAAAAGGCTGGAGATGGTAGGTAAATGAATCAAGGTCAGATGGTAGGTAGATAGATCAAGATGAGGGTTGGAAAGCAGATTGAAGCAAACGTTTTCCACTATGATCAATGAGGAGATGGATGTAGGTACCAGGTCAGGGGTATAAGAGGTTTGTCTGTAATCAAGCACAGTATGTTGAGTTAACAGCGCAATAAATGTGTGGGTCAGAGACCAAGTTGGCCCGTCGGTGAGTGGAAGCCAGATGAGGAATGAAAGCTGAGGGAGGTGAAGGTGGAGACCTCAAGAAAAAACTGGTTCATTACTTGAAAGGCATTTATCTGACATAGAATGAAGAGTTCACCATTTATTACAGCAGTGGCATGTTGTACCAGCAGAATTGGCCGCTGCATGATACCAGGAAATAATCTTTGGGTGTTGATTAGTTCCTGCCTACAACTGGGAACCGACCACCTTCATTATATGAACAACTGAACTTAGTAGACGACCTAAAGGAAATGTCAGCCTGTAAATTCACTGTGTCTGCCATGCCACACATATCTTAATTGCAACCCTTTTTCTGACTGTCATGAAATATGATTGTTTTCATCTGTTTTGAATCGCATGAGGTGATGCTTCTCCATTACTGTCCAAAGTTCAAAGGTCCAAAGGTTTAGATTTTTTTAAATTTAGAGATACAGCGCAGAAACAGGCCCTTCGGCCCACCGGGTCTACGCCGCCCAGCGATCCCCACACATTAACTAACACTATCCTACACCCACTAGGGACAATTTTTACATTTGCCCAGCCAATTAACCTATAAACCTGTACGTCTTTGGAGTGTGGGAGGAAACCGAAGATCTCGGAGAAAACCCACGCAGGTCACGGGGAGAACGTACGAACTCCATACAGTACAGCACCCATAGTCAGGATCGAACCTGAGTCTCCGGCGCTGCATTCGCTGTAAGACAGCAAATCTACCGCTGCGCCACCATGCCGCCCCAATTGGTACACGTGACGATAAAATACCTTTGAACCCTTGATTTACCCATACAGTCATGCTAGAAAAAGCAACAAGACACACAACTACATAAAAGTTAACGTAAACATCCACCACATCGGATTCCACATTCCTCACTGTGATGGAAGGCAATAAAGTCTAATCTTCTTCACTCTTTATTCTCCCAGGATCGGGGCAGTTGAACCATCCACAGTCGGGGCGATCGAAGCTCCTGCCGCCGGTGATCGAAGCCCCCACGTCGGGGCGGTTGAAGCTTCCGCGATCGGGGCGGTCGAAGCTCCTGTGGCCTGGAGCTTCCGAAGTCGATCACTAACCGCGAGCTCCACGATGTTAAGTCCTGCAGGCTCCTGCGGTTGGAGCTCCCAAAGTCGATCCCCAGTAAAAGGCCACCAGTGCCTCAATGTTAGGCCGCAATGCGGATGGAGATACAATATAGAGAAAAATTGCATCTACGTCGAGGTAAGAGATTAAAAAATGTTTCCCCCAACCCCCCCTCCCCCCCCCCCCCCCCCCCCCCCCTCTCACATAAAACAAAGCTAAAGAACACTAAAACTTACATTTAACACATACTAAAAAACAACAAAGAAGGAAAAGGACGAGACAGACTGTTGGCAAGGCAGCCATTACGCCACCATCTGGTGGTCCTGCTTGCAATTGAAGATAGATAAATGCTGGAGTAACTCTGCGGGTCAGGCAGCATCTCTGGAGAAAAGGAATATATGACATTTCAGGTCAAGACCCTTGTTCAGACTCAGTCTGAAGAAGGCTTTCGTCCCGAAACATCACCTATTCCCTTTCTCCAGAAATGCTGCCTGACCTACTGAGTTACTCCAGCATTTTGTGCTATCTTTGGTGTAAACTAGCTTCAGCAGTTCTTTCCTGCACTGCTTGCAATTGATATGTGATATGGCTGCTATCTCACTTGTACCTTGCTGGGTCAAGATTATCCAGACCTCTTATCTTAAGAGGATCTTATCCATTGCAAATGTTTTCACACTGGACCCTTCTATCCTCCATTTTAATCAGTCTGAGCCCAGAGGCAGATTTCACTTCCCTTCCCTATGTTGCCCTTTTACAGGCATGCCTCCAAAAAGGGTGTGCTGGGATAAGAAGAATAATGTAGGACACCAACTCACAATGTTATCTCCTTCTACATCATTATACATGCAGGAGATGGGGTGCGTGGAGGCAGTGACCTGATGGGATCTTTTTGCCTCTGGGTCTGACAATCCCTAAGCCACAAGACAAAGAAGAACATGCACTGCTCCCCATGTTATAAAGTAATATAACACAGGAGATGTAATATTGTTCACTGATAATTCTGGCCCATGAAAACGTACCATATTGCAGTAATTTAAAATAAAAAAGCAGAAAAGCTCAAAGTATACATTCAAAAAGGCAAGGCCAAATGTAAATAAGGTTATTAGTTATCCATATGAATTACATTTACCTTCAGGTTTATACTAAAATCAAATCAAAATATTCCCTACATCACATATGCTAACAAACATGCATTTTGAAGGCTGGGGCTCTGGGCAAAGCTTAATTGAATAATCATCTGAATCCAGTAGACACACAAGAGCCTTGGACAGATAGCGAGGAAATAATAGCTGAACAAAATATGTTTTTACATTTTTTAAATGAATTATATAACATAAAATGAATTATATAACATGAAATGTCATTCATTTTACAAAATTTGACTGTTAACAAGGCAATATGCAATTATATCAGATTCTTTTGACGCACCTTATCACGCAATTATCTGTTCTACCTCACCATGACAACACTCACTGCCGTTTCACTATTTGTTAAGAGCATGTAGATGGATAGAGCACTAAATCTGAGAGTTGATTTAATTCTCCCTGGAGTTATTTTAATGATTATTTTGGAATATTTAAATAGGATTAGATTATTAGATTGTTTTCTATCCCTTTGGGTTTATTATATATAAACAATTTCCCTGACTATAAGTTAGTTCACTTTTCAATTATATTTACCACTAAATATTCAAATACTTTGATATTTATTTCATTAAGATAATATTAAAACAAATCAATTTATGAAAGATATCAGATGAGCAGAAATTCCAATAGTCCACCATTTATTTAGTTGTGTTTCCTATCAGCTAACTGATACAAGCCAAAAGTCTGTGGAGAGCATTTCTTTAATATTGGTTCTTCTGTGACCAGTGCCTGTAGAGTTTTGGCATTGAAATCTAAGCAATATAAAAAACACACTAGCAATGGCTGTTCAAGAGATTCACTAGGGTTATTCCAAGGGTGCGAGAATGAGGGGTGATCTTATAGCGCAGGAGGATGAGGGGTGATCTAAAAGAGCTGTATAAAATCATGAGAGTAATAGATCGGGTAAACGCACAGTCTCTTGCCCAGAGCAGGGGAATCAAGAACCAGAAGACATAGGTTTAAGGTGAAAGGGGAACGATTTCTGGTTCTGGTTGATTACTGTGCAAACATAAGTGGTTATCTCGCGCAGGTCGGAGTGATTTAAAAGGAATCTGTGGGGTAACTTTTTCACGCAAGGGTTGTGGGTGTATGGAACAAGCTGCCGGAGGAGGTAGCTGAGGCAGGGACAATTGCAACGTTTAAGAAGCAATTAGACAGCTACATGGATAGGAGGTTTAGAGGGATATGTGCCAAGCGAAGGCAGGTGGGACTAGAGTAGATGGGACATGTTGGTCGGTGTGAGAAAGTTGGGCTGAAGGGCCTGTTTCCACACTGTATGACTCTATGATTATCTATGACTTGATGAGAGGGTTATTCAATCATGTGCAATTAATGAAGTTGGATTTATATTCTTCAGAGTTTAGAAGAGTGAATGGTGATCTTACTGAATCATCCAGGATCATAGTGGACATAGTGAGATGGAAAATTAGGTGTTGGACTGGTGGGAGAATCTCAAAAAAGGGAACATGGTTACAAGGTAATCTTTTAAATAAAATGTGTCGGTGGTGAATCTTTGGAACCCTGCCCCATGAATATTGTGGAGGTGAGGTAATTAGGGATATTTAACAAGGAAATAGATAGTTTTTTAAAGATTGGGGAATCGGATGCTGTGATGGACTAGCACAGAAGAACAGGCAGAGCTGTCATGATTATTTTGAATAAGAGGACAGGTTTGAGGGGCCAAGTTGCACACTCCTGCTCCTACTTTCCTGCCCCCTTGTTTTCTTTTGCATTGGTGCTCTACCACTGCCTCAGCCAGCTCCATTGGGCGCAGTCCCAACATAATTGTGAGGATTACATCCTGATCAATTTTTGTCCTGCCTGGTATTATTGCATAGTTTCACACATCCTGTAAACAAAAACCTAAATTGTCAGCGCACAAGTTGCTAAATTATGTCAAAACATTGTAAATGACTGTTTCAATCGATTCAATAATACCTCATTCGTTTTCAGAGGGTTAGAAAAATTTTGAGCCAAGAACTGAATGTTCAGTTCTTGATGCCTAATTAAAACCATCACATTTGGCTTTCGTTATCTGTTGTGTTTAGCCTACGATTGAAAACCAATAACTGCATTTGCTTAATCCAAAATGTCATTTTTACATTGATTCTGGTGAAATTTGAACTGATTGGCACTTCCTGGTTTATAAGGTGAATGTTATGGTTTAATGCAATCAGGAAATATAGCGAACAGGAACTGAACTTCATGAAAATTTATGAAATTTTCAATCCATAACTTATTTGCAGCAAATTGTCAGTAGGTTGGAGCTGAATATTTATGCGGGGAAATATCTTTTGACTGTATATTCCATCCACATCTTAAAACCTTGACAAATGCCAGCACTTTCTGTAATTAAAACAATTCCAATTTTTTACCACGAGTATTCACTTCAGTGTTGCCTTGTGCGACTGAGAATGTATCCAGAGAATTGCATTTCTCAGTTTCCTGGAGATCTTAGTGTATTCAGTGGGGAGGATTCAAGTTGACTTGCAATTTCTAAGAGGAAAAAGATCAATATCAGCTTGCCCTGGTCCATAACTGTGTTGTTGACTCACCATAGCAATCAATGTCTGTTTGTTACTTTACACCAGACTAAGGATCGAAAGAGGTAAACCTCAAGCTAGGAAGCTTTGGAAGCTATAGTCATCTTTTCCTTCCAAAGCATGGTGTACTTACTATTGGTGTGAAATAACATGCATGCTATGATCCAAAAGATTTATTTCCTGGCACCACTTTTGTCATAAACTTTAACACAATAGTCAGACAAGTGTAATACAGCACAGAGACAGGTCCTTCAGCCCAACCTGTCCATGCCGACCAAGATGCCCCATCTAAGCTACTTACCCATGTTCAGCTCATATCCTTCTAAACCTTTCTTATCCATGTACCTATGTATGTCAAATGTAATTGAAAAGGTATTATTATACCTGCCTCAACTACTTCCTCGAGCAATTCATTCAATATAATCACCATCCTCTAAGTGAAAAAGTTGCCTCATAGGTTTTTATTAAATCTTTCCCCTCTCACCTTAATGCTTCATCTTCTCATTATTAATTCCTCTGCCCTGGGGAAAAAAAGACAGCATTCACCGTATCCATTCCCCTCATAATGTTGTACACCTCTATAAGATCACCCCTCAGTCTCCTTTGCTCCAAGGAAAAAAACCTTAGCTTGCTTAACTTCTCACAGCCCAGGTCCCTGATTGCTGGAAATATCCTTATATATCTTATCCGTCGTCTTTCCAGCTCAATGGCATATTTCCCATGGCTGGGAAATAATACTCCAAATGCAGCCTCCAATGTCTTGTACAACTGCAATTCAGTTTAGTTTAGTTTAGTTTAGAAATACAGTGTTGAAACAGGCCCTTGGCCATACATTATGTGAAACAGATCCATTCCTTCTCTCCAGAGATCCTGCCTGTCCCGTTGAGTTACTCCAGCTTTTTATGTCTATCTTTGGTTTAAACCAGCATCTGCAGTTCCTTCCTACACAAAAGTTAAACTCATTTGTATTAGAAAAAACTTACTATGCTCTTCATGCCTAGCATCCTATTAACAAACATCAATTCCATAATATATTTCCCAGATGCGCAAGCAGTATGCACAAGAATCATACGATATTCCATTTATTTGAAAGATTTTGAGAGAAGTGTGACAGGAATAGTTAAGTTCTGCTAATAACTTTACTCCAATTGTCAAGTGAAAGGTGGTTGCTAGAATTATTAACCAGCCGCTTATATATTCACATCCCAATTACCAGATAATAATCTATAATATAATTAATATAATGTAATATTCCTCCACTTCCATTAGTAACTGTATATTTTCCAATACTAAATCTAAAATCAAGGATTGAAAGAAAACCTAGAGGCTATTATTCTTTTGTAGAAAAACAGCCAGCCTTCTTTGCATGGTTTCCTATTTTCTTAAAATGGAGTTTGCTCTACAGATTTCATGACCTCTTTACTTATGAAACTTTACTTTGTAATTCTGGAATTAATAAAATACCTTTTGACTCCCTGACCATTGCACCATCCTCTTTCTAGAATTCATAAAACATTTTATTTATTAAAATGTATATTTGCAAACATTTATTAAAAAATATTGGTTGCTGTGGAGACACAGCTGCTGAAAGAAGGAAGGTCATGTTGTTCGGAATTATTCCATCCTTAAATTCCAAATTTTCTTTCACTTGACGTTAATCATTTCTCATACATTTCAAAATATTTACTTCTATCCAGAAGTCAGGGTCAATTCTCTTGAACTTAAATGACGGCAATACTTATAAGTTTTCTTGTTGGCCTTAAAAGTAAAGTAGAGCAGTATAATGGATTACTAGTGGTTTTCGAGAATTCAGATCAATAATGGAGGAAGGACACTCAAGCAAAATAAAATTTAAAGCACGAATATTTATTAAAGCAACAACCGAGCAATGAAAAGATTATAATAGAATAGGAATACTACTTCAGTTAAAACAACAATAAACACACAAATAAACTACAGTATAAATAGCAACGGATAATGGAAATAAACACTGTCTCACAGGTCCTCTAATCCTGCAGGTTCTACCTTCAAAAACTCATTGGGAAATGACAAGAGTTATTTGTAACATCAGGCACAAAATTAGCCTTGAATGAAAAGTTTATCTTATTTGTACTACCAGTGACTTTGCATTTGGCCTCGTGATTTATTGGTTCTATGTGAACTCGAGTATTTTCTCAAACACCTAATTGTTTTGCTGAGCGACCCTGCTTACTTGACATGTCGTGCTGCTGATTTAGTTGAAAAGAATGCATGTGATTGTTAGCTGACATTTCCATTTTAATTAGCACAGTCTGTTTAACCTTTACATTACAGGCAGAAGCGATGGCAACAACATATTCCTCCGTGACAAGCTCAATGCATTCTATGAATAGAAGGTCAGTGGAACAATGTCACCTGCCTCAAAGCCCACGGATGCATCTGTACCCATGGTCACCATCCTAAATGTCAAGATAACAACCTCTCCCTGAATGTTAGCAAAACAAGGGAGATAGTCATCACCTTCAAGAAGCATGGTGGGGAACACACCTCAATCTGTACCAACTGTGTTGAAGTTGAGATTGTCGAGAGCTTCAAGTTCCTTTACCAACATTACCACCAGTTTGTCTTGTTTCAGCTACATTGTTGCTGCAGCCAAGAAAGCACACCAATGCCTCTACTTTCTCAATAAGCCTTTTTTTTTGGTATATGAACCTTGGGGGATTTCAGATTATTTTGTTCTCCTTGTAGAACCACTATCGCCTTTATTGCTTTATATTCAGATAATCCTGTAAATTACGTACACAGATTTGAATTTGAATATATTAATTGACATGATGTTGTGATTGGCACTTAGCTGTACGAATATAATGTATTCTGTTTCATTATGGAGCATTAACAACTATTAGTAAAGGACATAGCCAGTGTGAAGGCTTGTATTTATGGTGGTTAGGTATATTACCTACTATAAATTGCCTGTGGTCGAGATGGTTGGTAGGAAATTTGGAGGAGGGGGCAGATGCAGTGAGCGAATTGGTGGGAATATACGTGGCAACAGGTCAGAGAATCGGTTACAGCGAAATTAGTAGAGGAAGAGGATTGATGGGATTTTTCTGAGAACCGTCATGGAGCCAAACATCCTCTTTCTATGATGTTAGATAATACAATGTAAAATAATATAATAAGAAACTTATATTGCTAGACATGTCCCAAATGCTTATTTACAAAGTCAGCTTTGTGTAGCAAACTGATGCTGAAAATGGCAAACATAGAAACATAGAAAACGAGTGCAGGAGCAGGCTATTCGGCCCTTCGAGCCAGCCCTTCATGGCTAATCATCCAAAATCAGCACTTCGTTTCTGCTTTCACTCATATCCCTTGATTCTCTAAGAGCTTTTCTCTAACTCTCTCTGGAAGACATCCAGTGATTTGGCCTCCATTGCCTCCTGTAGCAGAAAATTCCACAGATTCACAGCTCTCTGGGTGAAAGGGATACTAATCTGCCTTCTTGTTCTTGCCACAAAAGTGGATAACCTCACATTATATTGCCTCTGCCATGCATCTGCCCACTCACCCAACCTATCCTGTAGCGCCATAGCATCCTCCTCGCAGCTCACACTGTCACCCAGCTTTGTGTCATCCACAAACTTGGAGATGTTACATTTAACATGAAACATGGTGCCTGGGATTTTGGCTGACATTAATACATTACTTAATTTAAAGTAAAATATGTTTGTATTTCTACATTTCTCTGTTTAATTCATCAAAACAAGTTTTGGGAAATCTCCAGAGGCCACTTGGTATTTATACAGAATTATAGCATTGTTATTTATGATAGATTCATTACTATTTTCTTTTTGAATTGGGTTTGAAGTTAGACTAAATACATGGGTTTGCAAGGAGCTGGCATGGACACGATGGCCCAAATGGCCTCCTTCAATGCTTTCGTAATTTTATGATATATATTCTGTAATCTTATGAACAAGGGCTTCCCACGCTAAATGAAATTTATACACAGTGTGGTATTCTGTATTGTGACTCTCCAAATATATCATTAAATGTATTTATTAATTAAAATGTAGTAATATATGCAAAATGAAGAATATCATTATACATATGCCTTAACCTATGGCACCATAATCAAACACTTGGGCATATATGCAAGGAGTTCATTTTTAAATCTCATTGCCTTTGTCAGTCTAGGGATTGCTTGCAGTACCTACTAAACAGATGCAGATAATTCATTGCCAAGTAAGACTCGTTGTATTGATTCAGCATAGAGCAGATAACAGCTGGTGCCAGAGGAAGAGCAGTGAGAAAGCTAAAGCCTGGAGCACATGAAACACTGCCTGAAAAGCCACAGGAGGAAAGGACTGGAGGGAGAAGAGGCTACCAAGCGAGTTTCACTGTTCAGCATCAAAATCTTCTATTTGAGCAGAGGAAGATACTGTTATTGGCAAGAACGAAATAGTGAGGTTTCTTTTAAGACACCTGCAAAAACAAATAAATATCACACTTCCTGCTTTTTGCACCTTCACCTGCACTGTGTAGCACATGAATAAATGAATGAACAGATGAATGAATGAATGAATGAATGAATGAATGAATGAATGAATGAATGAATGAATGAATGAATGAATGAATGAATGAAGGGATGAATGAACAAATCCTTGCTGCTTAGCAGGTTCGTATACAATCTCTGATTTTCTAATCAGTGGTAAACTTGCTTAAAGAATACAGTTTTCTCAATGAATATTTTTTTCTGGGAGGTTTATAATTTTGTGGGTTTAAACAGTGGTGTGCAACTTAGTGGATCTTGCGAGAAGATGAAATATATTCTGGGATTGTTCCACAGTGTAAAGTAACCCTTAAGGACACATTTGTAACTATCTCTTGCCAAGCTGTTCATGATGGGCCAGCTGGGTCTCTTGGCCTCACTGAAACATAAAATCTTTATTCCATCATGAATGGGAATTAAATGTCCCTTAGAGTGAACATGTGAGATGTTTTTCTTTCCCTTGGAGCTTTTGCTTCCTCCGTGACAGCATAAGTGTGTATTGCTGGTATCTAATTGCAATGGGGAACATGCCCTAATCATGTAGGCAACAATGTTTCCTGGATTATTGATATTGTCTTGGAATACGATTGTGAAGATTTGTAGAAACTGAAAGTAGATTTAGAGAGACCGTCATATTTTTTTCAGTTTGGAAACACAAGAAACTACAGATGCTGGGAAATGGAGCCACAAACTCTGGAGGAACTCAGTGGATCAAGCAGCATCTGTGAAGGGAAACCTGTGAAGGATTTTTGTGAATAAATTTTTTATTGGAGATAGGTACATAACCTGTTTACATCTTTACAGTCATACATTTTTAAATTGATAATATTGTCAATTATTATTATATTGTCTCCAATACCTTTTGCCCCTTTTTTTTAAAAACTAGATAGAACTAAAGAACTAGATGAAGTAAAGAAAGAAAAAAGAGAGAAGAAAAATAAAAACAAAAACAAAAACAGATTATAAAGATAAGGAAAAAGTTAGTTAAAGAAGAGTGGAGAAATTTATTAAAATAACAAAAACTTCATTCGAGATATATTCGTACATTTCAAAGTATAGCATTTCATCCATTCTTTAGTCCGAGTGCTAGTCAGGTTCCTGTGCTGAACCATTCTGACCCTTTAAGTAATCAATAAAAGGAGACCATATTCCAATAAATAATTCCTGTTTATCCAACAGGGAAAATCTGATTCTTTCCACGTTTAAGGTCTCCGTCATTTCTATAATCCACATTTTGATTGTGGGGGACGTAGGGCCTTTCCAAAATTTTAGAATTAATTTTTTTCCTGTTATTAAACTATAATCCATAAAGTTTCTTTGTGTTGTTCTAAATGTTTGATTTAATTCTAATATTCCGAGTATAATTAATTTTGGATCTGGGTCCAATTGTGTGCTGGTTACTTTAGATATTATGCTAAAAATATTTACCCAGAATTTTTTAATTTTTATACAGTTTGCAAACATATGAAATAATGTAGCTTCTAAATGTTGACATTTATCACATTTAGGTGAGATATGTTGGAAAATTTTATGTAGTTTTGTTTTTGAATAGTGTAACCTATGTATTACTTTAAATTGTATTAGAGAATGTCTGGCGTTTAGTGAACACTGATGTATATGTTGCAAACTTTCTTCCCAAGTATCTTTCGTAATTACTTGGTTTAATTCTTTTTCCCATTTTTGTCTGTATAAGTCCGTGGAGGGAATGTCACTGTCTAATAAGATATTATATATATAAGATATTAATTTTTCTGTATTAGGATGTTTGTTCCAACATTCATCAAGAATTTCTGAATTTCTAATTCGAAAATTTTGGGAGTTCGATTTTACATAATCTCTAAGTTGAAGATATCTGAAATAATCATTTCCACGATGTGAAGGATTTTGACCTGAAACTTAGTCAATTCGTTCTTCACACAGATGCTGCTTATTGTATTGTTTGTATTCCTTCTTCAATTTGTTTTGGGTATCACAATTAATTGAGTTATTAGACAATAGACAATAGACAATAGGTGCAGGAGTAGGCCATTCGGCCCTTCGAGCCAGCACCGCCATTCAATGTGATCATGGCTGATCATTCTCAATCAGTACCCCGTTCCTGCTTTCTCCCCATACCCCCTGACTCCGCTATCCTTAAGAGCTCTATCTAGCTCTCTCTTGAATGTATTCAGAGAATTGGCCTCCACTGCCCTCTGAGGCAGAGAATTCCACAGATTCACAACTCTCTGACTAAAAAAGTTTTTCCTCATCTCTGTTCTAAATTGTTGTAGAAAAATAGTATTAAATTATCCTTTTTGACTTTCAGACTTAAACTTCACAGCTTACAGTGTGCCATAGACCTACATCTCACATCTTATTCCATTGGTGTTCCTGTATTTCTTGTATTTCCCCATACTTGCCAATCGTCATTAGTTCTCCATCCCACTGTACATTGGTTTGAATGATCTTCATTTTCTTCTGTAGATCTTTGCCCTTTCCATGCCCTCCGCACTGAACAGAACTGTGTTCTGGCACATGTCTGTCAATGTGTTGTGTACATCGACAACCCTGTCTCACATTTGGTGGTTTGGTGAGACATCAACTGTGTTAGATCAATACCCAAGTACTGTCCAAAGTGCAGTCCACTTAAGATTAGTTTTTTGATTTATCTTTCAGTCACCTCTCTCAATCTTCTCAATATTGCTCAGCATTGAAAAGATCTCCAGGTTCAAGAATGAAGGTTCAAGGAAGAAAAGGTGCAACAACCATTAGGCTCTTTAAATACTTCAAAACCCTAACTCAACTTTGAACTATGAACTGTCTCAGTTGCACTAAGGACTTTGGGCTATCTGCGCTAATATTGGGGTTTTGAACATATTGATTTTTTTGTTTATTATGTTATCCATGAGCACTATGTGCCTGTTATGCTGCTGCAAGTACAAATTTAATTGTTCCATTGCCAGTACATATGACATTTAAACATTCTTGACTCGTCTTGATTTGTGTTAGAAATGCTAGAGAGTACAATGCACATATTTATGATTTTGCTGCCAACTTCAAAGAAGGCCCTCATTTTAACTTGAAATATGATTAAAGATGGAACTATTTCTTCGTCGGTATACACTTAATTAATTAAACTAGAACTTTAATATAGTGCTGCTGTACAACCATGGCACTTACACGACACCAAAATTCCCTACGTACTTTAGTTTCAGCAGCACCGTGCTCTAGCTTACATAGAATAACTGAAATTAATCGTATATTTATTGTTATTATGGCATCTAATGTGCCAGTGAAGCTGCTGCAAATAAGAACTGCATGGTTCTGCTTTGTATGTGGTGCAAGTTAAATAAATGCTCTTGACTCTCTCGGCAATGGAAACCCTTTTTAAATCCAGGGTTTGTTTTCCAATTCTAACTCGCTGTTTCTCTCTCTCTTTCTCTCCTGCTCATGTTCTTTCCTTCTCAAATATACTACATATATATATTTCAAAGTAATATAGACATACATTTTTCAATGGCATTGCAGACTACAAACAGGGAAGGTGCAAAAGACAATAAAGGTTATCAGTACTGGCAAGCAAGGTGCATTTAAGGCAGTGGACAGGGTAGTGATGCTGCCAGTGCTCATCTATCATGGACAGAATCGTATGTCACCTAGAATTCATTTTCCAAGATATAAAATAATTCACCGGAGCTGCCAAGAATGAATATCAGATAATTCAAAGAGTGGCTCCTCAGTGACTAGCAATATGAATTATTCATTGTAGCAGAAATGTTGTGTCGATGAATGTGCATGGCGCGAAATTGGATTATTCACCTGACTTTCAGTGAAAATTATTATACAATTAATTTTTGCACAGTAGTAAAGGACCAAAACAATACAACAGAGAGGGGATATATTTCCTGATGTACCCTTTCTCCCAGCACTGACTGTAGGCTGTTTGTTCCCAGTGACTTTCTCCATGCATCTCCCATGTCTAGGTTAACCTTGACAGCAAGAGAAGTGTCAGCTGTGGGTATCAGATAATGTAGCAGTGCACTTCCATCATTTCCTTCATTCCACTCAGAACCAGCTGTCTGGCCAGATGGGACGTTTTGACAAGAGTAGAGATATGGTGAGAGGAGAGGCTGAAATAGCTGCTGCATGCTTACATACTCTTCAGAGACCAGAGTCATAGAAAGATACAACACTAAACCAGGCCCTTCAGCCCATTCAATACTCACGTACCATCAACTACCCATTTAAACTAATTCTACATTCATCCAGTTTTTAAATTCACTCCCCATCCTCATCACCTCACGGCAGATTCTGCCGAGCACCTATACATTAAGGCTGATATACGATGCCCAATTAATCTACAAACACACACATTTTTGGGATGTGAAAGCAAATGGGAACATGTGGAAGAAACCCATGCGGGTTACAGGGAGAAAGTGTAAACTTCACAGGCAGCAGCCCAGGTCAGGATTGAACCTAAGTCTCTGGCGTGTGAGGCAGCTGCCTGGCCAGCTGTGCCACAGTTTGAAGAACAGAAGGTAAGGTGTACGAAGGAAGATTAGGCATGAATTTATGAACTTTTCTTTACAGAGACATCTGAGATATAGTTCGACCAAATAACCCCTGTTATTTCCCAAACCTAGATTAAGAAACACAGTTGACTGATGTTTGTAGATCAGGGAAGAAGTGGGGCTTATTGAGTGTATATGAGCAGGCGAAGAGTGAGCTCACTGGACTTCATGTCGGACTGGGATTCAGAATAGTGCTAGTTACCTCGAAATCTCTAGGCCAGGCTACTATTGATGGTGTCCCCTGGCAGGTGTAAAGGCTTGAGTTTAGTTTATTTGTGCTATTTTATTTACTTCAGACTTAAGACTTTAGAGATACAGCACAGAAACAGGCCCATCAGCCTACCGTGTCCGTGCGACTACCAAGGATCACTCCGTACACTAGCGCTATCCTACATATGAGGGACAGTTTACAAATTTACCAAAGCCAATTAACCTACAAATTTGTATGTCTTTGGAGTGTGGGAGGAAACCAGAGCACCCGGAGAAAACCCATGCGGTTACAGGGAGAACATACAAAAACTCTGTACAGATAGCACTTGCAGTCAGGATCAAACCCATGTCTCTGGCATTGTAAGGCAGCAACTCTACCGCAGTGCCACTGTTCCACCAATGGATGGTTAATAAATGTTTCATTTTGAATGTTTGAAGTGTTCTATCGCCATCATTGATGTGAATCCTGAAAACCTTTTTGTACCGTTACAGGTGTTTTGCTAATGTGAATATCTAGCAGCATGTCAGATATTGGTGCAAATGTTTGGAGTAGTGATAGGGAAAATAAAAGTGAGATGGGTGACATGATCATGAATATTCAGTGTAGATTAGTAGAGATTATTGATTAGGAGATGGGTGAAAATGACAGTGGTATTTGAACTGTGTAGTAATTGAGGCTAATGGCACATTTACGAAGAATTATTTTCAGAATTGTTTTATTCTGACCTTGATCACTCACGTGGGGTCATTAAATATCCTTCAGCATTGTATTCCCCCTTGGTCAATTAATCCGCCGTCATGGTCTCAACTTCCACTGCTTCGCCGATGATATCCAGCTCCTCATCTCCACCAAGTCAATCTCCACCACCACACACTCTACACTGACAAACTGCATCACTGAAATAAAATCTTGGCTTCAATCAAATTTCCTCAAACTCAACTGCAACAAATCTGAAATCATCATCATTGGTCCAAAAACGCTCACCAAATCCACCCAAAACTTCATCCTCAATATTGATGGTCTCCCAGTATCCACCTCCCCTCACATCTGGAATCTTGGAATCATCTTTGATCAAACCCTCTCCTTCGACAAACACATCAAACACATCACAAAGACAGCCTTCTTCCGCCTCAAAAACATCGCCCGTCTCTGTCCATCCCTCTCCTCCACAGCTGCAGAAACCCTCATCCATGCCTTCATCACCTCCCGTCTGGACTACTGCAACAGCCTCCTCTATGGCTCACCCTCAAAAATCATCAGTAAACTTCAATACATTCAAAACTCCGCTGCCCGTCTACTCACCCACTCCCCGATCCGTGACCATACCACCCCCGTCCTTTACAAGCTCCACTGGCTCCCCATCCCCCAGAGAATCCAGTACAAAATCCTCCTCATGACCTACAAAGCCCTCCATAACCTGGCCCCATCCTACCTGACTGACCTCCTCCACAGGCACACTCCCACCTGCACCCTCCGCTCTGCTGCTGCCAACCTCCTGTCCCCCCCCATCCGGACCAAACTCAGATCCTGGGGGGACAGGGCTTTCTCCATCGCTGCTCCCACCCTCTGGAACTCACTACCCCAAACCGTCAGAGACTCCTCCTCACTCACCACATTCAAAACATCACTGAAGTCTCACCTGTTCAGCACTGCCTTCAACCACTGACCATCACCTCACCTTCTGTCTCCTTTTTCTGTTTGTTTACTTATTTATCTATTTATTTTCTTCTCTATGTTCTAGTAATCCCTGTAAAGCGTCTTTGAGTGTTTGAAAAGCGCTATATAAATGTAATGCATTATTATTATTATTATTATTCCTGTCCCTGGAGTTTGCCTTCTGTTGTTCACTTTGATTGCTGTTGTCTTCTTTCACAGTGGTTTATCTGTATATATATTACCGGTACCTCGTTTCCCTGTAGGTGGATGATCTTAATGCTCCTCTCTGCCTCATCCATCAACAACTGAAATCACTCACACCCTGCTGTGATTCTACCCTTGGCATGCAACATGCTGTCAGCTGGGCCTTGAGTTGTGCAGTTGGAGAGACACAGCATCTTCTACAGATTTGGTTTTAGTCTTTGCTGTCTAGTTTGCACTGATGCTGGTCAATTGCTAAACAAAGACCAGTGGTTCAGCAATACGACCAAGGAATGCAGCATTAGCTCTGGTTGGTTGTCTCTGTCACACTAATGAGGTCTTAAGATCAACTTTCTTTCAACCCTGAACTGAGTCAAACAGGCTTGGGATTGGCCCACACTTCAAATCTGTGTTATCTTTTCAGAGTTATCTCTAATTTTGGAATCATTCTATCTGTTGTATCTCTCCAAGACAAAATTATTCACCCTTGGATAAAGAGATCAAAATTATACAAAGTCCCTCAAACCCTCCTCACCTGAATTCACCTATCATTTACAGCTCTTGCCCCACCTGTTTAGTTTAGTTAAGAGATACAGCATGGAAACAGGCCCTATGGCCCACCGAGTCCACATTGATGAGCAATCACCCATATCTAGTTATATTCTACATTCTAGGGACAATTAACATAAACCAATTAACCTACAAATCTGTACATCTTTGGAGTGTGGGAGGAAACAGGAGCACCCAGAAAACACCCACATGGTCACAGGGAGAACGTACAAAACTCATTACAGACGGTGCCTGTAATCAGGATCGAACCCGAATCTCTGGTGCTGTACGGAAGCACTTTACTGTGGTGCCACTGTTCCCCTCACCTCTTTAAAGTGAGCTATGTCCTCTACATTTTCTGTCCAGGGAAAGGGTCTTGACTCAAAACATCAACTGTTTGATTGTGGTCTACTGAGCACACAGAGGGTACAGGCATGCAGCACCGACCAGAATCTATGTGTAAACCTCCATATTCACTTTAGTAGCTTTGATAATAGGAAAAATGCCTAACTGAGCATCAAATAGTCTGCCTCCTCCTACCTGAACTATATAATTTAATCCACCACTGGTGACTCCTAGTTATGAGTTGGAGGATGTAGGAGATGATTTTTCTAGATGCAGTTTTGTCCCTTTGTCTATCAGTTAAGCATGGTACCTGCTTCCAACTTTGATACACCACTCTGAGGAAAATGCAATAGATAACTGCTCCATTGCCTAGGGGCAGTGGTTCCTCAGTTCACAATTTTTGAATTACTTTGGAAATAATTAATGGTTAAGAGTCAAGGAGAGCTCCACAGCACAGAAACAGGTCAATAGACAATAGACAATAGACAATAGACAATAGGTGCAGGAGTAGGCCATTCAGCCCTTCGAGCCAGCACCGCCATTCAATGCGATCATGGCTGATCACGCTCAATCAGTACCCCGTTCCTGCCTTCTCCCCATACCCCCTCACTCCGCTATCCTTAAGAGCTCTATCCAGCTCTCTCTTGAAAGCATCCAACGAACTGGCCTCCACTGCCATCTGAGGCAGAGAATTCCACACCTTCACCACTTTCTGACTGAAAAAGTTCTTCCTCATCTCCGTTCTAAATGGCCTACCCCTTATTCTTAAACTGTGGCCCCTTGTTCTGGACTCCCCCAACATTGGGAACATGTTTCCTGCCTCTAATGTGTCCAATCCCCTAATTATCTTATATGTTTCAATAAGATCCCCCCTCATCCTTCTAAATTCCAGTGTATACAAGCCCAATTGCTCCAGCCTTTCAACATACGACAGTCCCGCCATTCCGGGACTTGACTTCATCCATGCCGATTGTAATGCCTATGCAACTCCAATTTGCCACCATTCAGTCTATATCCCTCTACTCCTTTGCTACACAAGTACATTTAAACATTGTAATTTATCTGTCTTTAATGGTTCCTTTAAACCACCATTCTTTGTGTGAAAAAACTGCCCCACAGATCTCTTTTGAATGTTTCCCTTCACTTTAAATACATGTCTTCTCAATTTAGAATTGCCCAAAAGATTCTGACCATCATTAATATAAATACCCCTATGAGGTCAACATCGCAGCCTTCGATGTTCGAGTGATATTAAGCCCAGCCTATTCAATCTCTCCTTATAAGTAAAGCCTTCCATTCCAAGGAACATTTTGGCGAACCTCTTCCGCACTCTTTCAAATGCTACCACATTCCTGTTGTTGTGTGGTGACCAGAATCCAATTCATAATAATCCAAGTGCAGATGGACCAATGCTTTTTACAGCTGCAACATAATCTCCAACTCTTATATTCAATGCATCAGCCTCTAAAGACAAGCATACTAAAGCTTTCTTCAATATGCTATCCAATTCTGTCACCATTTTCTGGGAGCTATAAACTTGCAACCCAAGATCCTTTTGCACATCAACACTCCTGTGGTACCTGCCATTTAATCTATATGTTCTGTTAATATTTGACATCCCAAAATGTATTATTTCACACTTATCTGGATTAAATTCCATCTGCCACTATACTCAACTTTGTAACTTATCGTTGTTCCTCTGTAAGCTTTCACAAACTTCTTTATCTACAACTCCACAATGTTTTACATTGTTAGTAAACTTACTAATCTGTCCACCTACATTCTCATACAAGTCATATCCTAAACCACCTATCATCAAGCCAATTTTGGATTCAGTTTGCCAAAATATTTTGGATCCCTTCTGGACCAACCTATCATGTGGGATTCTATCAAAAGTCCCTGGAAATCGTGTCCACCACCCTGCCTTTATCAAATTTCTTGTTATCTCTCCAAAACCTCATTCAGATTTGAGATACAGGGTCTCCCCAACATTAACTACCCTCCTTTCTTCTGGTAATTAATCTGGAGCTAATGAAGATGCAAAAACCACCATTAGAACCCCAACAATCTCTTCCCTTGCTCCCCATAGCATCACAAATACCAAGGCTCGCGACTTGTGATGAGGTGCGCTCCCACATAGAAACCACCAAGATTATTCTGCATTAAGCACTTTAATGTGCAATTTTATCACCCCAGCTTTTATGTTATATATTTATGATCAATTAAACTAAATACTTACATATGACCAATCCCCACCTTGGTCTGTCATGTCATCGCGTGTTTATCGTCCCATTCTGCAGCACGTTCACCCTTCATACCTGTGCTCCCACGTTCATTGCTTTGTCCTTCCAGAAGCTCATTTCCAGTTCTGGCATATTCCCATTTGAGCGATTTGATTGATTGAAATGATGGAATCGTTTAGTTTAGAGATACAGCATAGAAACAGGCCCCACGGCCCACCAAGCCCACACCAACCATCCATAACCCTTTACACCAGTTCTATGTTATCCTACTTTCTCATCCATCCCTATTCAACAGTTCAACAGAGCTTTATTTGTCATTCGGTACCAAGGTACCGAACGAAACTACATAGCAGTCACACACAAAAAAGAACACAAGACACATAACCCCAACACAAACATCCATCACAGTGACTCCAAACACCCCCTCACTGTGATGGAGGCAACAAAACTTCCACTCTCTTCCCCACGCCCACGGACAGACAGCTCGTCCCCGACCGACCCGCACAGTCCCCGCAAGGGGATGGAAGTCCCCGCGGCCGAGTTGCACCGGGCGCTGAAACGTCTCGCGGCCGAGCCGGGCGATGGAAGGCCCCGCGACCGAGCCGCACCAGGCGCTGAAACGTCTCGCGGCCGAGCCGGGCGATGGAAGGCCCCGCGACCGAGCCGTGCGCAGCTAAGTCCCGCGGCCGAGCCGCGCCGGGCGATGTTAGGCCCCACGGCCGAGCCGCAACGGGCGATGTTAGACCCGCGGCCGAGCCGCACCGGACGATGTTAAGTCCAGCGGCCGAGCCGCACCAGCGATGAAAAGTCCCGCGGCCGAGCCGCGCCGGGCGATGTTAGGCCCCGCAGCCGAGCCGCACCGGGCACTGTTAAGTCCAGCGGCCGAGCTGTACCAGCGAGCAAATTTAGAGATGCCAATTAAGCTACAAACCCACATGCCTTTGGGACGTAGGAGAAAACTGGAGCACCCAGAGGAAATCCACGCGGTCACATGGAAAACATGCAAACTCCGCACAAGCAGCAACCGTGGTTAGGATCGAACCTGGGTTTCTGGCACTGTGAGGCAGCAACACTACCAGCTGTGCCATTATGTCACCAAACAGACCAAGTGATGCAGCAAAAAAAGAGGCTTTCAGCTCATTGAATCTACGCTGCTCATCGATCACCCACACAGTCGTTCAATGTGATCCCACATTCCCACCCACACCCTGCTAGGGTCAATTTACAGAGTCCAATTAACCTCCAAATCAGCACATCTTTGGGAAATAAGAGGAAGTCTACACAGTCACAAGGAGAATTTACACACCCCCACATGGATCGCACCTGAGATATGAATCAAACCCAGGTCTCTGGTGCTGTGGGACTGCACCACTGTGGTGCCTCAGCAAAAGTGCTGAACCATTTTCTAAATCACGGAATTGAAAGGAAAAGCATTTTAATGTGACCATTCTGTTCCTGTGTGATCTCCTAACATTTTCCAGGAGAGATATAAAAGCGTTTGTGCTTCCATGCATCCCTAAATCTCCGGGTTTGAAATCTTCAGGTTCTTACAAAGAGGAGGCAGAGTGAAGTTTTTATAAACCATTTTATTTTAAAGATTTATGACTCCAGTTTCGTGACAGTACTACAGTGATTTGCACATTTATGACATGCAGTGGAATTACAGTCTTCTCTCAGATGGACACAGTTTACATTCTCATTTATCAGAGCGGCAGAATTTTAAGTTTTGCTGGGCTGCAAAAGGCTAACCTTTCTGGCTTGCTATGCAGAAGTGTCATTGCTGAATATATTCAACCTCACCATGTTCAGCACCATTTCAAGAAAGTATCTGAGAAATAAAAGTTGAAAAGTTTAATTTGAATATGATATGATTTTACTTTTCAACATAATTTCCTGAAAGGAGCATGTAACATTATAAGACTTGTCGGCACTGCTTTAAAGCAAAGCACAGAGTTATGCCTAATGACTTTGTTAAAGCCAATAAAAATAACAGTGAATTGAGTACTTTTAAATAACAATGCTATGGCTCCCATCAAAAGCAAAGGCGTGCCAGCTGAGAATAAGGTTGAAGGCATTCAGTTTCCATTATCTATAAACTTGTGGTGCCTTTTCTTTAAATTCACAGTCAGTAAAGATTATACCTCTGTACGCACATTTCATCTACAACTTAGTGAATATGAGCTTGAGTGATGCATACATCTGAAGACAAGCATGGCTTTCATAAATATTCTTCGTTATTATATACACTGTGTGTACCTTTTGTGTTGTGCAATGGAACTTCAACATTAAAAAGCAGATCACGTTTCCAAATGATTAAGATAATGCTATGCTGTATAACTGATGAGTATGAGAAGTGAGCTCAAGCGAAATACCCTGTTACAAAGACTGGTCGAAAACTAGACAGATGTTTAAACGGCATGATTAGTTTCACATGTAGACAAACAGACATCACTGTGGCTTTAAGTATAAATTATTGAATACACTCCTTTTTTTAGGAAAAGGTATTTCCTTTTAATTTTCTTTTTAGTATTGCAGTCAAACTGATATGGCTTTAACTATTGAAAAAGAGTTTAAACAAAGAAGCTTAGCATCCCTAAATTAACTTTAAACATTAACTTAGGATTCTCCTGAATGGAGACCTGGTTTTGTTTTAGTAGGACTGCGGTGGGAAACAGCAAGCATAACACAAACACAAGCAACTCTCCTGCATAGTGGTTTGAAATCCAAGAACCAATACCTGAGATTTTTAAACTAATTTTCTCTAAATTTTAAACTAGTTTTATGCCATGGAAAGCAATTAAATCAGTGTGTCCATAGAGAAAAAGCTCTCTTTGGTCTGGTGTAAAATGAAATGCAGGTGAAACACAATTTTTAATCTATTGAAATTCAATAGAGCTGAAACAATGCTCTACACAAGCAACAAAGTTTACCATCAAAGAAAGATCCACATTTATAGTACAAGTCAGTCTGTGCCACATCTGAAGACAAATTGCTGATAATTTTACTCTGCAGTAGCATTTGGAACAAATTATTAATAAATAGCTTACTGCTGAATAGTTCTATAGAATAGGGTATTAATCACTTCAATGATTCACTTGTTAATCTAGACTACTGGCAATTGGCGTGCAACTGAAGGGAAATGTATATCTAATGTTACTTGTTCGTTGTAGTGAAAGTGATTTAAATACAACTTTCTTAAAATTTCTCCTGGCAGAATATCATTTAACCTGTTTTGGTTCATTATTAAGCAATATCTAATTACACTATCAAACAAAGTCTGACCTTATGACCGGTAACAAGGAAATCGATATATAAACCACGTATTCATTGTTGGAGAAAAATTCTAATTCCAATAAATATATATTCCAGGAATGTTAGAGTTTCCATTTGGCAATATTCTGTTGAATGTGTCATTAATTACTGAGAATGTGTTGTTCCTACATATACTAATTATGTTGCTGAAAACCTGTGAAGGATTATAGACCACGAGGGTCTACAATAGAAATAGTTTCCGTTACAAAGAGTAACCAAAGTAATAAGAAATTACAAAAAATTACAAACGTATAAAATATTAGGTTAATGGCTACAAAATGTTAAACACACTAAGAAAGAAGTTTCCTTAACATGATGGCAGTCATTCTAAATTATGACTTCGACATTCATTGTCGCTAGAACAAAATCTGGAACATCCTCTCTAATGGGATCATGGGAGTAACTTCAACACATAAAGAAGATCCTTTCAGGACGGTGGTTGATTACCACCATCTCCTTTTCAAGAGCAATTAGGGATGGGCAATAAAAACATGTCTTGCAAGTACTAGCCATGTCCCATAAGTCAATAACAATGCAAGTCCATTACTTTATATAAACAGTCTTTGACTGGTTGACTTGCAATGTGCCTCAATTTGCCAAGGTTCTTCTTTCCTTCCAAACCTCCCATCCCATCCAAGTTTCTGATGGCCAAAGACACAAAACAGTTCACATTTTGAACTATGTATAGTTTAACATTAGAAGAAAAGTGATTATTGTAAAGACCCTCCCAAATTCCAAGAAAAAGCTTTGGTCACTTCATTACTTAGGAATGATTAGCAAGTAATTCAATACGTTATTCATTTTAATATTGTATTGTGTAAAGGCGGTGGGGTTTGGATTAGCATTGGGCACTGTGCTCCTTGGACTGATGATTAGCATTGAATGGTTTTCAATGCTAAAGGTCTAATTGGATAAAATTTAGTGCATTGGCAGTCTATTTTTTTCATTTTTAAGCAAATATATTTTCTCTGTGACGTACTGAAAATGATACTGCTACCTTTATACATTAAACCAGAGAGATCCTCATACCTTACCCAAAAAGCAATGATGATAGATATTTTTTACAACATGATTATCAACTTATATCGCAAATTGCCATTTTTTAACAAAAGGCTTTTCCACATATATTATACAATTTCACCATTTTAGCAAATCATGCAAGATATTTGCTACTAAACAATTAACTGCATAAAACTTTTAAAAATCTCAGTAGAAATCACTGTGAAAATTGTCAGATCTTGCACACATACATCACAGGGTGCCTAGCTGCATGCCACCCCAAGTTCTTCAGTAACAACCAACAACCAAGTAACACATCACAACACATTTAACAGTCTGGCAACTTAAAAAGGCTACCTCAAAACAGTCTGCAATATGGTAGAAAGGCTTAGCAATGGACACAACTTAATACTGCCAGTTGTGAGATTAAGAGTTTCTGCATTACATGAGCATATATGGAGTCTACAATAGAGACGATTAGGAGTTTACATGAGGTCCACTGGTCTCCTGGACTCCTCATGCTCATGTCAACCCCCTCACCATGGCTTACATCATAGAGAGGCACAAAAAATCTTTGTAATTATATTGCAGTAGGAGTATAAGCAATTACTCTAGTCGGAGAAAAAGGAAATGTATTTTAATATATGCTCAAAACATATGTAAATCCCATTAATGTAACTTAAAATAATTTACAAAATAAAGTATTCTTTTCTTTAACTACTTCTTGAACATGTCTTGAAGTGGCCCAGGAAGATACTTAAGGACAGTATCAAGAATACTCTCTTCTTCCTCCTCTTCTTCATCTCCACAGCCAGCAGGAATTGCTTTCTTTGGGCGAGTCAAGCTTCCTTCTATCGGTGCTTCCATTGCAGCCTTTTCCTCAGCTTCCTTTTCTTCCTTCTTCTTAAGGCCATACTAGAGGATAAAGAGAGGAGATAGCTTTAGACAAATATAACGTGATGGGATGCTGTTCTCATACCAAGACCTCCTGATACCTAGTGGGGGATCTGCCATAAGGTAGGGGAGGGGGGGGGGGGGGGAGAACAAAAAAGGACCGAGTGTGGGGGAACTGCTGTGAGGGGGAAAGGGAGGGGGGGGGGGGGGGGGAGAACAAAGGAGGACCTGGTGTGGGATACTTTGTAACTTTGTCAGAGCCCTTTATGTGGCGAACAATAAGAAATATTGTTTCTTATTTGGCAAAACAAAGAAATTCACTGTGACTTGTCACATGTGACAATAAAGTATTCATTCATTCATTCATTCATTCATTCATTCATTCATTCATTCATTCATTCGTCTTACAAGAGTCCAGTGCCTCAATTCTGTTCAAGAGTTTGTGGGAAGAGGGATCCTTGAGTGAAAGCAGAAAATTGTACTTTCGATGGGTAAGAAGTGTCAGGGCTAGGGTTCAATGGTCAATGGTGAATGAGTGACAGTGCTGCAACTGTATACTGAACATGGAAGCAATTGAATTGGGGGTCTACAGTTCTTGGTCTTGGATGGGAGGCAATAATCTGGGTTTCTAAAATTTGGGTTTCAACAATTGTTGACCATTATATTGGGAGACTGCAGCTGTCGATCATGGGTGTGGGGGAGGGGTAATTGTGGGCTTCAGGGATCAGTGGAAGGGGATATCTGCAAAAACAATATGTTGGAGGTACAGCTCTACGTCAAGAGGTTCTTACTAATCTATGAAGGGGTTCAGAAGTGATTGAGCTCATCAGCTGTGACTACAATCTGCACATGTGGTTGCATTTGATGTGCATGTAAAGCTGCAGCAAGCAAGAATTTCTATGTTCCAGTCATGGTGAAAGTGACACTTAAGCACTCTTGACACTTGTGATCATGGTCTATTAATCCTGTGCATCTGCACCTTAAAACAGTTAAGAGGCTCAAATGTCATATAAATCTTTACAAAGACTTTCAGAATTGTTCTTTTCCTCTTATCATCATGACATACTTCTTTAGCTGTCTGCCTTCCTTTTAATTCATATTCACACACATTTCCTCTCCTCCCTCCCGTGTTGTCCTTGGACCCAGTGTGCTCCGAGATCCATGAATTAAAATGCAAATGAGCTGAGGTAATTGAGTACTATTAGCACATTAGCAGTTAGATGGATGTTGTTTCAGCTCCAATCCCTTAACGCATAACTTGCATCAAATGAGGAATTTATCTCCATTATGAGCTAACTTTCCACAAGCTCACTTACAATTGCTCATTTTCCTAAGCACATATTAATTTACAATTACTAGTTCATGCTTATGTGCCCAGTGTCATCCATCTTGAAGCAAACTGCAGGAAATTGGAATTGCCCAGTTACCTGGTCACTTTATAACCTTAAGATATATATTGCCTTTATAACATAAACACAAGCAACTACAGATGCTGGTTAATAAATAAAAGACACAAAGTGCTGGTGTAACTCAATGGGTCAGGCAGCATCAGGAGAACATGGATAGGTGTAGGAAGGAACTGCAGATGCTGATTTACACCGAGGATTGACACAAAATGCTGGGGTAACTCAACGGGACAAGCAGCATCTCTGGAGAGAAGGAATGGGTGACGTTTCAGGTCGAGACCCTTCTGCAGACCGGAGCTGGTCCTTATCTTAACAACTTCTCCTTCAACTCCTCCCACTTCCTCTAAATCCAAGGCATAGGCTTGGGCCCCAGCTATGCCTGCCTCTTTGTGGGGTACGTTGAACATCCATGTCCCAGGCAAACGCAGGCCCTATCCCCGAAATCTGACTTTCAACTCTCAGAATATATATATGATGTAGCCTTAGAGATAATTTGCATACTGTATGAATATTATCTACATGGAAATTATTACATTATCTACATGGAAATTATTTACAGGGCTCCATCACAAATATATTCTGAGAGTTGTAAATCAGAGTGTAATAACATTTGTTGCAGTTTAAATATCTATATATATATATATATATATATATATATATATATATATATATATATATATACAGTACATTCAGAAAGTATTCAGACCCCTTCACTTTTTCCACATTTGGTTACATTCCAGCCTTATTTTAAAATGGATTAAATTCATTTTTTTAATCAACAATACACACAATACCCCAGAATGAAGAAGCGAAAACAGGTGTTTAGAAATTTTTGCAAAGTAATTAAAAAGAAATAACTGAAATATCATATTTACATAAGTATTCAGACCCTTTGTTATGGCACTCAAAATTGAGCTTAGCTTCATCCTATTTCCATTGATTATCCTTGAGATGTTTCTACAACTTGATTGGAGTCCACCAGTGGTAAATTAAATTGATTGGATATGATTTGGAAAGGCACACACCTGTCCATATAAGGTCCCACAGTTGACAGTGCATGTCAGAGCAAAAACCAAGCCATGAAGACGAAGGAATTGTCCATAGACCCTTTGTATCGAGACACAGGTCTGGGGAAGGGTATAAAACAATTTCTGCAGCATTGCAGGTCCCGAAGAGCACAGTGGCCTCCATCATTCTTAAATGGAAGAACTTTGGAACCACCAGGACTCTTCATAGAACTGGCCTCCCGGCCAAACTGAGCAATCGGGGGAGATGGGCCTTGGTCAGAGAGGTGACTAAGAACCCGATAGTCACTCTGACAGAGCTCCAGAGTTCCTCTGTGAAGATGGGAGAACCTTCCAGAAGGACAACTATATCTGCAGCACTCCACCAATCAGGCCTTTATGATAGAGTGGCCAGACGGAAGCCACTCCTCAGTAAAAGGCACATGACAGCCCGCTTGGAGTTTGCCAAAAGGCACCTAAAGGACTCCCAGACCATGAGAAACAAGATTCTCTGGTCTGATGAAACCAAGATTAAACTCTTAGGCCTGAATGCCATGCGTGACGTTTGGAGGAAACCAGGCACCGCTCATCACCTGGCCAATACCATACCTACAGTAAAGCATTTTTTTTAATTAAAAAAAATTTTTTTTTTAGTGGTCCAACATTTTTATTATTCAAACCAAATGACAGAATTTATTAATGTTTACATAGGCTTGGGAGGAGGTCCACGTGGGATGTTAGCTCCTGGCCTGAAACGCGGTGGTGGAGTTCGGCCCTTCCTAGCCTCTCGAGAACGGTTTCTCACCACCTTGCTGTGGATGGCACAGCTGACGCAGTAATGCAACTTCACATACAGCTTGGGCAGCACATACGCGTCAAAAACACTAGCCTCCGAAATATCTCGAACTGCAGCAGCCTCCACGATATTTCGGATTACAAACTTTTTGATGGCCTTGTCTTTGGGGACACAACGGGCACAGTTTGTGCATCTGATGGGCTGGACGTGGCCACGGCCCTTCTTGGCTCGCCCGTTATTCCTTCGCTTCTTAGTCATCTTCAGCACGAGTCACAAAGAAGTAAAGCATGGTGGTGGCAGCATCATGCTGTGGGGATGTTTTTCAGCGGCAGGAACTGGGAGACTAATCAGGATCGAGAGAAGGATGAACGGAGCAAAGTACAGAGCGATCCTTGATGAACACCTGGTTTCACACCAGCAAACGGGGAAACTAACTCCCCGTTTGCTAAAAGTCATTGCACGGGGTTGTGATTCACAAGTATTTTGCATCTTTGTTCACAATTCTCTCAAGCTTGCCTATTTAATTTAGTTTAGAAATACAGAATGGAAAGAGGTCCTTCAGCCTACCAAGTCCACACCCACCCACTAAATGTAGGCACTTCAAAATCAACCCTGCCGAGAATAAAATAGAAGTATACAATCCCAAGCATAGGTGATGGTAGCTTATTAATGTTACCATTCTTAGTATGTTTTTACGATCAAGAAACAATCAGTTTCAATACAAAATTACAAATGTTACAAGATTAGTCAGGAATAAGAACAGCAAGTGCTTATTATAGACAGCACTTCTGATCTCATCTGAGAGAAAAAGGCCAGTTAACATTTGTGTGCAGGCTTCAGCACAAATGTTCTGTTTGAGCAACTGTCACTTAAAATGGTGACCTATCTATTTTTTTGAGGCACCACCCTTGTAAGTTTCAAGTGTGTTGCAGAGTAGAATTTATTTACAAATAATTCTTCCAGAATCTTCATTATATATTTAGGGACACCTTATGCATGCATGTATACTATATACAAATAAACTTAAACCATTGACAGGGCGGCACGGTAGCGCAGCGGTAGAGTTGCTGCTTTACAGCGAATGCAGCGCCGGAGACTCAGGTTCGATCCTGACTATGGGTGCTGCACTGTAAGGAGTTTGTACGTTCTCCCCGTGACCTGCGTGGGTTTTCTCCGAGATCTTCGGTTTCCTCCCACACTCCAAAGACGTACAGGTATGTAGGTTAATTGGCTGGGTAAATGTAAAAAATTGTCCCTAGTGGGTGTAGGATAGTGTTAATGTACGGGGATCGCTGGGCGGCACGGACTTGGAGGGCCGAAAAGGCCTGTTTCCGGCTGTATATATATGATATGATAACCAATATTCTTACATCATCACTTGCAACTCCACAATCCTCAATCCTTAAATCTCTGTATTCCTCCAATTCTTAACTCTTGGTTATACCCAATTTTCATATATGCTCTTATATTGTTTGTTTCTGTCTCTGTTGGTCACAGAGGAACCTATAAAAAAAAACTAGAAATATTCTCTTTTTTAAATATATGTAAACAAAATTCCTTCTGAAATTTACTATTGAATTTCATTTTACCACTGTTTGAGTCAGGTCATTCAAGATCTTAACAACATGTAATTTTCCAAAAAAAATAATCTCCTGTGAGTGTATTGCACACAGCTGGAGAATACAGTCAACTACTGAGGTATTGGGACCAAAATGTTAGTCTGAACCTGAGATCTCGTGTCATTTTACTGAAAACAGCGACATCTCATTCTCAACTGCGTTAATCTGGGGATTTATTTGTAATAAAATTGCTTAAAACTTTTTCTCGGTGAAAAAAGTACTGGACAAAATTACTTTAATAATTGTAGCCAAGAAGTGTATGAGCAGGCTTCATGCATTGCAAAGTTAATAATAGTTAATTTGTTGATAACTTACAAAAAAATCAGTGCAATACTTCACCCGTGAACACTTATATTAGCTTAACTGTAACAGCTTCAATAGGCATGCCATTAAGCTGTAAAGAATGCAGAGAAGATTTAAGATGGTGCCAGGATTTGAGGGTCTGGGCTTTAAGGTAAGGATAGGCTGGCTTGGACTTTATTCCTTGGAATGCAGAAGGCTGATAGAGGTGAATAAAACCATGAGGGGAATGGATTGAATGCACAGTCATTTACCCAGAGTAAGGGAATTAAAAAGCAGAAGACATCAGTTTAACCTGAAACGGGAAAGATTGAATAGAAACCTGAGGGACAACTTTTACACTCTCCTGTGAGTGTATTGCACACAGCTGGAGAATACAGCTGGTGGCTGTATGGAATGAGTTGGCTTTGGTGATAGTTGAGGTAAGTACTATAACAGCATTAAAAAATCACATGGATACAGAAGAGTAGGTGGGATATGGGACAAATGCGGGCAAATGGAACTAGTTTAGATGGCCAGCATGGACGACTTGGGCCGAAGGGCCTGTTTTCATGATGTATGATTCTATGATATACCCATTGTAATGCACAGGTGTAAACGTTTGAAATGAGCTGACTCGTGAACCACCAGGTTGAAGATCAACATAAAACACTATGGCCATGTAGGTTGACAATTTTGGAGAGTTTCAGCTGATTTTTTTCCTCCACTATACTCATTACAAATAGTAGGCAGTTTTAGCTTCCAATATACCAATTTGGGAAAGATACGCCTGCACTCAGTGGGCAAATGAACAGTTGTCATTTCAGCCCCAAAATTATAGGATAGAAAATTGATTTCAATCACTTGCATGCTCACCCACTCAGTGAGTAGGATTTGTGATAAAAGCACAAAGAGATTCTGCATAACACATGCCTTTCTGCCTGTTGTACCGTAAGGCTCCTGTGATATATTCAGATTGGGAAGCTGACTCTACCTGATAACCTTTCCCAAAACATTTTCAGCGATGGAAAATATACTAACATAGCCTATTGTTTTTAAATTGTTTGTGATTCATGCTCTAGTATCTACTGTCCATTTCAAGGTTTTATTTTATCTGAATTGTCCTGATTATTTATTTTTAATACTTCTTCGCACTTTTTCAGATCTTGGCACTGACTAACTTTAGGGAGCTCATCTGAATCATCGTGACTCCAGCTGGAAATGTCAGAACTGGTAGGAAACATAGAACATAGAACCGTGCAGCACAGGAACGGGCCCTTGGTCTACAATGTCCATGCTAAATATGACAGCAATTTCAACTAATTTCCACTGCCTGCATGTGATCCATATCTTTCCATCCCCTGCATATCCATGTGCCTGTCTAAAAACCTCTTAAATTGTATCTGCTTACACCACCAGCCCTTGCAGCACATTCTAGACACCAACCACTCTCAGTGAATTCCACAGATTTACAACTCTCTGACTGAAAAAGTTTTTCCTCATCTCCATTCTAAATGGCCTACCCCTTATTATTAAACTGTGGCCCCTGCCCCCCCCTCTTCATTGGCCACCACTCCCGTCCCACCGCCCCTGGCGCGATCATGGCACGGCATGTGGAAAAGGGATTTAAGGGATTTATTAAAGTTTAAAATGTCAAGAACTTTTAAAATATAACACTAATTTGAACGAAACTTGCTACTGGACATCCCAGGACCTCTTCTGCGGGCCCGGCAATCCTCCCCCAACTGACGACACTCACCCACTCCATCCCCCCCTCAACCTCCATTTTCCACCCTCCTCCCTACGCCCCTCCTCTCCTGCCCCCCTTCTCCCCTGCCCCCCTCACCCACTCCATCTCCCTTCAACCCCCCTTATCCCTTTTCCTCCCCTCACACCCCCCCCCCCTCCACTCTTAGGGTCTCTCTGGCACTCCCCACCTCCCTCCCCCTTTCCTCTCTCTCCCCTCTCCCCCCTCCCTCCCCTCCCTCTTCCCCTCCCCCTTCCTCCCCCCAGCTCCCTCCCCCTCCCTCCCCTTCCCCTCCCTCCCCCCACTCACCCACTACATCCCCCTTCAACCCCCTTATCCCCCCCTGCTCCCCTCCACCTGCCACTCACCCACTCACCCACTCCATTCCCCCTCAACATCAATGGGCCTCAACTGTGCAGGCGCGGACCCATTGGGTTCTACGCACACGTGGATCCAGCGGCCAACTTACATAAGTATCAGATCAATGGGCCCCAACCGCAGAGGCGTGGACCTGTTTGTTCTGCGCACACACGGATCCAGCGACCATCTTACGTAAGTATCAGATCAACGGGCCCCAACTGTGCATCCATGGACCCGTTAGGTTCCCATTGTGATGTCAAACGCGTCTGACGGCCAGGGGAGATGGAAAAGTGATTTTTTAAACTTTAAAATGTGAATGACTTAAAATATATAACACCAATTTGAATTAAACTTCCTCCAGCCCACCCCAGGACAATGGTGAGTAACGTGGGCCTAAAATTGCCATGCTATCGTGTACTGTTTTGGCTGTATTTCAGGATCAAGCAAACCAACAAACCAACAAGATGAGAGTTTTAGAGATAGATAGATAGATAGATAGATAGATAGATAGATAGATAGATAGATAGATAGATAGATAGATAGATAAATAGATAGATAGATAGATAGATAGATAGATAGATAGATAGATAGATAGATAGATAGATAGATAGATAGATAGATAGATAGATAGATAGATAGATAGATAGATAGATAGATAGATAGATAGATAGATAGGTTCTCTTGCCATTAGTATTAATGATAGTCTGAGAGAACACAATTTTTTTCTCTATTCTTTTGATATAACTATTTCACAGAATAGTTTCACAACTCCTTAATAAACATTAATGAAGGCGTTTGAGTAACCTGAATTACAATAAGAAACGATGTTTTTTCAAAGAAATTTAGTTTCACTTAGACAGTTTGACCTAGAAATACATTGACACAACTTAAAAAATGGCCCTAGGTGTTGTTAAAAGCTTGTTTTAACCTAGAATAGAGCAATTTCGTGCACATTTCTGGTTGTCGTAGCACTTACTTGAACATTTATCTCCTAATTTTTCAACAGGATTTCCATTTGCACCAACACTTTTCTCTAGCAGTACAATGAGTCACCCAAAACTCATTGATCTTAAAAAAAATGACATTTCTTAATAGTTGTAGAACAATCAAATGTTATTAATCCTGTTTCATTGTATCCGTATGATTTAAAGGGCCAACACTCAGCAATGAAGATCCCTTTACATTCTCTGTTCTCACTGAGATCTGTTGTCTCAAAGATAGCCTCAAATGTGACTGGCAATTTTCTGCTCCTGGCCGTGTGGTTATTCTCAGCTCCAGAGTACTGATCTCCACACATCTCATGCTTGCATTAGGGAGGTTATCCAAACTACATGCTCAAGGAGAGCAGGCATAGATTGCGCGGGCATTCCTAACGACTTCCCTAGTGTAAAGATATTCTTAGAATGAACTCAGGCTTTGACAGCAATGTACTTCCAAGAACACCAGGTCTTAAGCCTCCTTGTACAAAGAACATGTATCTTTCAGGCACTAAGTCTCACCAGCCTGTCCACATCCTTCTGACTTTCTGGAGGCATTTTTTAAACTCACTCCCTTATGGCAGCATCGATTCATACAGTGACCACAGTCCCCAATAGGTGGAAGCGCTTTGCTCATCTTGCAGTACGTTCTTTAAAACCTAGCTGTAAAGATCACCTGGGCTACATGCTGACAAATGCAAGAAGTTGGAACAAATCAATAGGGAACACAGCACTGAAACTTCAGTAGAGCCCTACACAAAGAAAACTGTTTTTGTTCTTCTACAAATAGCACTAGGGGTGGCCCAAAATATTATTTTGACAGCAAACACAATGTGAAATGATTGCTAAATCTTTAACTGGACGTGTTCTGTCTACCTTTGGAAAGTGCATTAACATTGCAGGTCATTCAATCATCATCAAATCCTTTAATGGAGATTGCTTTCCAAGGGAGTTAAACTCCATGTTATGAACTTGAAGCAATCTCATTCTACATTATTTAAGGGAGATTGTTTTAACTGTTCATATCTAAGACAGGTGTTTGCAGGTGTAGTTGCAGCAAATGTATAATTTCAATGAGGAAGTCCTTAAGGAAATGCAGAAATCTCTAGCTTCATTCAAGAATTATACCCGCCACTGCACAAATGTCAGAAGGGTTGAAGTAATAATTGAAGTTGATGTTCCTTCACAGTATATGTTCAGTTATCATTATTAAAAGGATGGCGTTAAGGAAAGAGTGTTCACTACGCACAAAAAGTACAAGACGCCACTGTATGCAGATGCCGAGAAGTGAGTTCAGCTTTGGCTGAACAATTTCTAATCTTGTGATGTGGTCTCGATGAGAAGAAGATTAAAAAGATACTTGCTGAAGCACTGAACTCCAAAATGGCAGCCCTGGGATTCAATCAATATTGTATTGATTAATGTAACACCCTTCTTACGCAGTATATTTAATCGATCTGGCATCTGGCGCAATTTGCTCACCCAGCATGCGTGAGTGCTCGTTCTATCATGCTGAAATCAAAACTGCACATGAAAAGCCAAGCAATTGGAAGCTTTTTTTTTTGTTGCCTTTTTAAAGCAAATGTTAATGGGGATGAAATTTGGTTTCCAATGAAAAAGAAATGTGAGTGTAAATTGTGTTGCCAATTTACTGTCCTTATTTATCATCTTGATACGTTGTACTAAGCCCATTTCCATTCAAATTATGCAAGGAAATTGTGAAATCCCTGTTTAAGTTATTGCTTCACTCTTTGTATCTATGGGTAACGTAATGAAAATTTCCGTAATCTTCTAAAAAAAGTTCATCAACATACTACCACTGGCATTATTCACTGTGCACAATGTAGGCATTTATTGAAAAATTAAATCTGTCAGCTTAGGATATGATTTGCATTCCCACTCTGTCTGCACTGACCGCTATTACATATTGAGTATAACCTACCAAAAAGTTAAAATACAATCTTCCCTTCTTTATCTCAGACAGTTCTTGTGATCAAGGATGACTTCCCTTCATTTTGGTTTTCTAAGTTTGGAGGTGAGTGATCATAGATGGGGTAAGAGGTGCACAATAGAACGGGGGGGGGGGGGGGGGGGGGAGGGGAGGGGGGTAAGGAGTTTGAGGTGTTGAACTCCTGTTACTTATGCACAGCTTCTGTGTACCCCCCTTGCATGGATTTGAAAGAATCCCACAATCTCTTTCTCCACCTTGAGTGATCAAGGCACAAACACCATGAGGAATCAACGGCTTTGAACATGTCACTGAATCTTTCCCTCCACCTGCATGGTAATTTGTACCCACGAGAGAGCTTGGATAAAGTGTTCAATTTGCGAGTTTGATCTCAAGCTCATGAATGACATGAAAGCCTGCCCCACAGAATTGACCGTGTATCAAAGGCCTTGTTCCTGGGGATGCTGGCCTGGGAGAGGACGCTGATATTGGTTAAGTTGTCTGTCCAGTGAATTTGAACGATTTGGTGGTAGTGTATCTTTACTGTTTATTAAGATTCCTAATGTAGGTAGTCCATGTCTCAAAAACCTGTAGGAGATCAGGGATCATTGCTACCAGGAAGGTGTGAATTTGAGCATAGTCTTGAGGCATTGACCTTCTAATATGTTTTTCCTTAAGCAATCAAAAGCTGTGCTGATGATGTATTGAAGGTAATGGTGAATTTCATCATTAATGTCTGCCGTGCTGAGAGGTGCCTTCCTGTGACATGGGAAGTGGTTCACCCTTTCCTTGATTTTGCCATGAATCGTTATTGTTGGAGGATAGTGTAAAGCTCTGGGAGCAGGATGGAAGAGGACTTTTGTCTTTCAAGTGTTGAGTAGCAGGTGCATTCTCTTTATATCCTTCATTGACCAAGTCAATGATGTCTTGAACCTAAGCCACTGTGCATGCACAATCCTGTAAGTCATCTATCTAGTGCAGCTCAACTACTAAGGATAGACACAAATGCTGGAGTAACTCGGGTTCGGCAGTATCTCTGGAGGAAAGGAATAGGTGACATTTTGGGTCAGAACCCTTCTTCAGACTGAAAGATAGAGGTGAGAGGGAGGGGGGGAAGATGTGAATTTGAGCATTTAATATGCACCATGCCATTAAGGCGCTACCCTGTTCATTGAACCAGATAACAACAGGTAAAGTGTAGGAAGGAACAGCAGATGCTGGTTTAAAACGACGATACACACAAAAAACTGGAGTAACTCAGCGGATCAGACAGCATCTCTGGAAAAAAGGAATAGGTCACGTTTTGGGTTGAGACCCTTCTTCAGACTGAGAAGGGTCAGTCTGTCTGTAGTCTGAAGAAGGGTCTCGACCCGAAATGTCACCTATTGCTTTTCTCTAGAGATGCTGCCTGTCCCGCTGAGTTACTCCAGCTTTTTGTGTCTAATAACAGGTAATCCCTGCGACCAGAACCAAAGGATTGCTTCAATACTGAAACCTTACATGCCAATTGTTATACTGAAGTTTACATTTGGATTTCACATTTTGTTGAGAATTTTAAATAAACAGGTTTATTGGCAGAACAATTAAATTGTGCTTTCCTCTGTAATATCCATTTTATCTGTCATTCATATACATTACAAACATAATTGAGAACAGATTAGATAGATGAGGTTAATAGGGGAGTTACGTCTGTTTACCTTGTCTCGTATCTGTTGTCGTACTTTTTCCCTTTCAGCTTCCATTCTAATATGCTTTTGCTTACGTTCATCTTCCTGTTGATTAAGGGCCTCTTGTCTTTCATCTTCCTTCTTCTGTGCATCTGGGTCTTTCTCCTCATCACCCCCCAGCATCTTCCCCATGTCTTTGGTGGCCCCTGGGTGAAGTAATGACATTATATTATAGTCATGGAGATTGCTAAGAATAAGACGGTGCCTTTGTACTGATTTAGATTTTGCACATGTGAGACATGACTAAAAAATCCTAACTTCGCATAATCTCTTGATGTGGTTCTCTAGGAGTCTGGAGATGAATTAGGCCACACGTAACAATGGAAGCACTTATGCTATTTTGAAAAAGTTTATGTCACAGCTAAATTATAGTCAGATAGATTTGTTCTGTTACATCTGGCCAGGGATAAAGTCCACAAAAGCACCAGTACTTATAGGGATATAATTTAACATAAACAAGGACATTGTGTCTGGGCAAAAATGATCTTTGATAAGGTGGCTGAAGTATCAACTGTGTCTTTCTGAAGATGTTGTACTGACAGTAACAATTTCATTGTTCGGTTTTGGGACATATGACAATATAAACACTTGTTTGCTTCTTGATTCTGGAATGAAGATTGGACTGAGGGCTTGCTTGCATAGGTAGCAAAGTAGGGTCCATGGTGGGTGTGCTCCACTTCCCTTCCTCACACAGCAAATTAGGATGACATTTGCTAGTGTCTGGAGGCTGTTCCACTCAAAGTTGTACATCTTTCTTTCAGATCCACCATCCCTGACCGCATCCACCGATTGGACATTTTGTTTCTATCCTGCTTAAACAATGACATTGCTTCCCATTTGTCACAGGGGAACTACCATTCTTTCACCAGAGACAAGCATTATTATTGTTTTTTGAAAGTCACTACGGAATTTTCTTTTACCACCGTTTTTGTGTCGGGTCATTCAAGAACTTAACAACTTGCAATGTTCCAAAAAAAGCTCTCCTGTGAGTGAGCCATTTGAGGAAAAAGTTTAGTCTGAAGCTGGATGTTGGTATATATTTTCAGAAAGCAGTGACATCTTATTATCGAACTGCAGTACCCTGGGGATTTATTTGTAATAAAACTGCATTAAAATATTTTTTTAAATAACATTATTTTTCAGTGAAAGAAAAACTGGACAAATTAACTTTACAACAGGCACAAAGTGTTGGAGTAACTCAGACAGCAGTATCTCTAGGATACGTGACATTTTGGGTCAGGACTTTTCTTCAGACTAATACTAAATGTACTTTTCAGTCTACAGAAGGGTACCGACCCAAAATCCTTTTTCTCCAGAGATGCTGCCTGACCCACTGAGTTACTCCAGCACTTTGTGTCTATCCTTGCTATAAACCAGCATTTGCAGTTTCTTCCTACACACTTAAATTTACTTTAATATTTTCAGCCAAGTAATCTATGATTAGGCTTCATGCACTGTAATGTTGATAATAGTTAATATTTTTGAGAGCTTACGAAAAATTTTAAACCCAATATTTGATCTGCGAACATTTGTATTTGCATAACTTTAACAGCTTCAATAGAAAGCTTCAAAAGGGTGCTAAATTTACACATTTTACTACCGTTTCAATATTATGCATATTCCTGGAATCAAATCACACATGTGGGGTTTAATCAAGACCAGTTGCCATAGAATATGTTATAGTTCTTGTATTGTAAAGCTGGCACTGAGAGAATGAAGTAATATTTAAACACTGTATCAATGTTATTGTTTTTTTACCTTCTTCTGAACTTCACTGCAGTAACAGTACAAGCCCCTCTATCGGAGGTTGCTTTTACAGTGCAGATGAGTATTCATAGGCACAATCAAACTGTACTTCCATGTATTAGTGTTTAGGTGGTGTCGTTCATTTTCCAGTAAATTGGTTGCATTGAGGGTCCTCCTTTAGCTCTGCCTCTCAGTGCCTCAAAAAGTATATAAAGTATTCTTGTCCTTGATTGTCAAATAATTCATCACTACCTCCTCATCTCAACTTTTGTGGTCTTATAGAACATAGAATATAGAACAGCACAGCACAGCAACAGGCCCTTTGGCCCATAATGTTTGTGCTGAACATGATGCCAAGACCAACTCTTATCTGCCTGCAGATAATCCATATCCCTCCGTTCCCTGCATATCCATGTGTTCACTCAAAAAGTCTCTTAAATTCCTTTATCATTTTTGCAATTAATTTGGAGGAGAATTTGGAAGCTACCACGGAAATGGATTGTCAAAGGCTTGTTGGAAAATGGACTGTTGGAGACATGTTGGACTCAGTGAAATAAGATGCCATGGAAGAATTTAACTTATTGCTATACATGTAAAGTCCCTGTACATATCTGTTTTGTAAATAAAGTGGGATGTTATGGGAATATTGGCACAGTACCGAGGATATAATACCCATGAGGCAGTAGCCAAGGGGATCCTGAATTAAAATGGCTGAACCCAAGACTCGAGTGTAAAGCCTCTGTCATTTAGTTGTGTAGCTGTAAAATGGAGCAGGTTACAGAAAGGAAACACAATAACAAAACAAGTGGGCTCATCAATGCCATGTAAAGCTGAATAAAAAAATTATATTTGTTAACACTGCTTTGGAAGGAATTGGAGGCAGGTGGGAGTTAGGAAGGGACGATTAATTGCTTCTCTTCTGTTCCCAGTAACATAAAGCTCCACTGTTAATGGGAGATTGGAGAGTGGGCAATAAATAACTGAGGCAGGGGCGGCATGGCGGCATAACGGGTAGAGTTGCTGACTTACAGCACCAGAGAACCAGGTTCGATCCTGACTACAGGTGCTGTCTGTTCGGAGTTGCTACGTTCTCCCCGTGACCAGTGTGGGTTTCTCCAAGATCTTCGGTTTCCTCCCACTCCTCCCACACTCCAAATACGTACAGGTTTGTAGGTTAATTGGCTTGATATTCCCTAGTGTGTGTAGGATAGTGACAATGTGCGGGGATCGCTGGTCGGTGCGGACTCGGTAGGCCAGATGGCCAGTTTCCGCGTTGTATCTCTAAACTAAATTAAAAGCAAACTAAACTAAATTGAGCAGAGTGATAGCCTGTTTGGGGGGGTTTACCAAAATTGGTGGCATAGTGGAGACTGAGGAAGATTATTTAAGTTTACAACAGGATTAAAACTACTGATGTTTTTAGGAAGATTCTGGTGCAATTTGTAACAGAGAAATTATATGAAAGCACATTAATAATGCAGGTGTCTTTCACTGAGGGACAACAGATGGTGCTATTATGTTTCTGTCTTTATATCTTCAAAGATATATGCACATGTATTTTAAAGTTAGTAAGCATGTAACAAGATTAGTACAAGTCAAATAAGATTAACTTGTACTTTGGCAAAATTGGCTGGTAACCCTGTTTATTGTCTCATTCGTTTATTATAGCCACATTTTCATGTTCCTAATCATTTTAAGTAGTGCTTAGGATAATTATCATTGAATATGTTATTTCTGCACATAATTCTCCAACTGTGGTCTTACAGGGCTGTTTGCATGATGTTCCAACTCCTGTACTTAGTAACCTTACAGATGAAAGCAAGTATGCTAAACAACTTCTTCACTACTCTGTCTACCTGGCGGCACGGTGGCGCAGTGGTAGAGTTGCCGCCTTACAGCGAATGCAGCGCCGGAGACTCAGGTTCGATCCTGACTATGGGCGCTGTCTGTACGGAGTTTGTACGTTCTCCCCGTGACCTGCGTGGGTTTTCTCCGAGATCTTGCTATGGAGGGCGTGCAGCATAGGTTCACTAGGTTAATTCCCGGAATGGCGGGACTGTCGTATGTTGAAAGGCTGGAGCGATTGGGCTTGTATACACTGGAATTTAGAAGGATGAGGGGGGATCTTATTGAAACATATAAGATAATTAGGGGATTGGACACATTAGAGGCAGGAAACATGTTCCCAATGTTGGGGGAGTCCAGAACAAGGGGCCACAGTTTAAGAATAAGGGGTAGGCCATTTAGAACGGAGATGAGGAAGAACTTTTTCAGTCAGAGAGTGGTGAAGGTGTGGAATTCTCTGGCTCAGAAGGCAGTGGAGGCCAGTTCGTTGGATGCTTTCAAGAGAGAGCTGGATAGAGCTCTTAAGGATAGCGGAGTGAGGGGGTATGGGGAGAAGGCAGGAATGGGGTACTGATTGAGAGTGATCAGCCATGATCGCATTGAATGGCGGTGCTGGCTCGAAGGGCTGAATGGCCTACTCCTGCACCTATTGTCTATTGTCTATTGTCTATTGATCTTCGGTTTCCTCCCACACTCCAAAGACGTACAGGTATGTAGGTTAATTGGCTGGGAAAATGTTTAAAAAAGTGTCCCTAGTGTGTGTAGGATAGTGTTAATGTGCGGGGATCGCTGGGTGGCGTAGACCCGGTGGGCCAAAGGGCCTGTTTCCGCGCTGTATCTCTAAATCTAAATCTAAAATATCTACCTGTGTCATCACTTCTAGGGAACTCTGTCCCCTGTATCCCTAAACACTCTACAAGGATTCAACATTTACTGTGTAATCCCTACGCTGGTTGAACAGAAAAATGCACACCTCACACTTGTCAGAGCTAATTTCCATCTGCCTTTCATTGGCCCACTTCCCTAATTAATTTTGATCCTGTTGTAAACTTAAATAATCTTTGTCAGTCTTACCAATTTTGGTAATATCCTCAAATATAGCAACCACGCTAACTACATTTTCATCCAAATCATTACTATAGATAACAAACAACAGTGGACACAATGCAGATCCCTGCAGCACACCACTTGTTACAGAGTTCCAATTAAAAAAACAACCCTCCACTACCACCCTCTGATTCCTTTCATCAAGTCGAATTTAAATCCAGTTGGCTAGCTCACGCTGACTCCCATGTGATTTGACATGCCTACCAGGCAGGACCCTGTCAAACATCTTGCTAAAATCCATATAGTTAATGTCTACAGGCCTGCTCAAGTCAAAAGGTTTTTTAAGATCATGCCAATACTATGTACGATGTTTGAAAAACATCTTACTTTGTACTCCAGGCCATTTGCAATGAAGGATAACATACTATTTGCTTCCAGGCAGGACTGAATGTTTCATGCTCTAAACTTCTGACTTTGGTATCCATTTGCGCTCAGGTAAGTGAAAATTGTTGATATTGTACTCACATTTTCTATAATTCCCCACTTTAGAACCTTCTTAAAATTATGAATAAATATTTCACATATTTCACATTATGGTGGTGACATATATTATGTGTGTAGTATCTATCAGATTCAATAGACAATAGACAATAGGTGCAGGAGAAGGCCATTGAGCCCTTCGAGCCAGCACCGCCATTCAATGCGATCATGGCTGATCACTCTCAATCAGTACCCCGTTCCTGCCTTCTCCCCATACTCCCTCACTCCGCTATCCTTAAGAGCTCTATCCAGCTCTCTCTTGAAAGCATCCAACGAACTGGCCTCCACTGCCTTCTGAGGCAGAGAATTCCACACCTTCACCACTCTCTGACTGAAAAAGTTCTTCCTCATCTCCGTTCTAAATGGCCTACCACTTATTCTTAAACTGTGGCCCCTTGTTCTGGACTCCCCCAGCATTGGGAACATGTTTCCTGCCTCTAATGTGTCCAATCCCCTAATTATCTTATATGTTTCAATAAGATCCCCCCTCATCCTTCTAAATTCCAGTGTATACAAGCCCAATCGCTCCAGCCTTTCAACATACGACAGTCCCGCCATTCCGGGAATTAACCTAGATTCAATTTTGTATAGTTATTAGTTCTTCTCCAACTAACAGAGGCCATGGTGCTTTTGAGGCTTACATTGCAGCACTGTTTTGACCTTAGGTAGACAACATTTTGGTTGGTTTCGAGAAGGGTAGTATTTGTTTGCATGTGCGGTCCCAGTCTTGAGGAAAATATATAAGCTTCCTAAAGGACAGAATTCAACCTCCCATCTTTTTCGAGTGGCAAGAAATAACAGATGTATAACATACATTGGTGTGACCAATATTTGTTTTGTAATGGAAGGGTCAATATTTGTCTGCTCAATAGTTTGAACAATAGAGGTGGTCTCAGAGTCCACCTTAGTCTCGGAGTCTACCATGAAGTTTCGCATGAGCCTCAGATTAGAGTCAGTATTCTTCCTCTTAGCTTTGTGCGAAGTGACAAGGGACTTAGCCTAACAAATGGTGCAACAGAATGCACTATTCCTGCCACTGACTGCTGACAATGATTTAAGAAGACAACTGACAACCATAATTGTTGTCTGAGGCCGATGAATAATCTTTGTTTGGTCTCTGGAATAAGAAGAGTTCCAGATACTATTTTGGGCTTCCAGTGAATGGAGTGAGCATTGTACAAGTACTCTGTGTTGTACTATAAATAGAACAATCGAATCAGCACTTTTTGAAGTGTGAAATGTTTCACTGGCCTGCATAAAAATCCTCTCTCCCTTCTACCAATCTCTAAGCCTTAGCATTGCAGTATTTTTTTCTAGTACGTGAATGTTACCCTACCAATTTAAATCTATGATTTAACTATCACTCTCTCTCTTCCAACTGAGCTTATATGTCACCATAATTTGTCTAGCAAAGTAAAGCAATTATCTGATCACAATGTACCATCTGTGGAAATGGATAGAAGTGGCCCCTACATTCTGATTCGGAATTATTTTCCACTCATTCTTTAATCTCTGTGATTAATGTCAATACATTCTTGATTGTGTGTATCCTTTTCTTGCTCTATCTCCAGTAATGGGACCGACATTTCATTGTAAAAGTCCAATTTTAACACATCTTGACACTTGGCATTTAACAAGTATCCTCTAAATTGAGAGAAAAAAAGTTTCTTTTTAAAAGCCAATTATATTTTGAGGCACTTGGTTTAGGGACGAACAAATTCAGTCTTTTGCAGTCTGAGCTCAGCCCTGATAAACTGGCTCAAAAACACTGAAGAACCATTAACCTTCGTGTCAGTAATGACTCAGACTGTTTTGCTTGGAAAATGGGCAATTGGCAATAAAACTGGAGTGGTGGATAATCAATTCTTCTGATCTGTCCTTCGTATGGCTTATTTGTGAAGCGAGGTCACCTGCTTTTCCCAAGGGTTTACATCATCTGTGGAAATTCAAACTGTAACAAGCTCAGCTATAACTATACGATCGTGACCCAAACTCACTTTCTCATTTATTTCCCTTCATTATTTTCTGCATGGTGTATGTTTTTCTGTTTCAGTTTATCTGTTTGCCTTTACCCAACAGTTAATAAGCCACCGTGTACAATCCCATCAGTGGAATCAGCTTGATGACATTGCAATCTTCACACTGATCAATGAGGTTTTGTCATGATTTTGAAACTTTAGCATCTCACCACATATACAGAGATAAGTTGTTGCTTATGAAGCAATCTGATTAATTCCATGGGCTGGGTAGACTCATATGTGGGGCCAGCTTGCCATATGTGGATTAGTTTACCAGATCTCCAATAGTTCTTAAACTGGTAATATTAACCTCATTTGGGGTTTTTTCCCCCAATGTGCTACTGATTATAATGAATATTTAAGTGGACTTTTATGATGGACAAGGGGACATTGAGCTAATTGAAACATTTGGCTGCACTGTGTATTTTAATTAATTCTCTCTCTATGACATAAATGGGAGCCAATTGCCATCTCCCAACCTCACTATTTTTCATGGTGAACAGGCATTAGCAGGGATGAAAATTATAATGAAAGCTCACTGATTTTTTAATAGGCCTGGGCTTAAGTGGCCAGCTGTGAATCCATTTTGATCCTCTCTATTTCATAAGGTTGATAAGGAAAGCATCCCATTTTTAGTGGTATTTAAAATCACAAATACTTGCTTTCTTGACTGCTGCAAATTACTGGCAGATGCTATATTTTAACTTATCAATAGGTTTTGAATTTAGAATTTGTTTTTGCTTTAAATGGTTTGACCATCTTCAAACAGCTAGAGGGTGCTAGAAATGATTTATTTCAAAAAATTACCATCTTTGTTGCCATTCCCTTCCAGCTAAGCAGCAAGTAAAGTGACTACGCAGAGTTGGAATTTGTAGGAACACTAACGAGGATGTAAAGCAGTTGCCGAAACATGCACACATCCAGTATCTGCGCAATTCCAACCTTCCAACAATTGCACACCTTCATTTCTCAGCTATGCAATTTATGACAAGACTACGCTTGTTCATGGAGGTCATTACAGACTTGTGATGCATCCCACGTGGAAGGTCCTGCTGAGTTACTCCAGTATTTTGTGTCTATCTTAGAATATAATACAATAGAATAGCCTTTATTGTCATCCAAAAACATGTTTTTGGACAAAATTAAGTTACCCACAGTCAACAATGAGAGGCAATAAAAAAGAAAGCAATAAAACACACAATCACCAACATAAAACAACAAAAAAAGACAACAAAAAATTTAAACCAGCATCTGCAGTTCCTTCATCCTCCTTAAGTTATCTCTGCCTGCATCTTCTATTCTGCTGCCTGTTTCCAGGGGATATTGGAATCATCAGTAATTACTCAAATCATATTTGCAATAAGTAACTGGATGGGGCAAACAATTTGACAGTGTTTTCTCTGGGAATAACAGGATGAGATTTCCGCGATTTGTCACCCCTCAGATTTCCCCCAAATGCTAGGTGTTATTGACTTTGTGCCTTGAAATCTTATGAGCCCAAGCTTGTGGCCTTCATGTATTACAAAGTTTCTTGGAAGTACAAAATCATAGAATTGTAGTGATACAGAAGGAACCCATTTGCCCCATGATTGTTCCTGGTAGAACCTGTCTGTTTATCCCATTCTCTATTCTTTCCCCATAACCTACAAATTATTTTCTTTACATTTCGTTTAATTACCTTTTGAAGGGATTGATTGGTTCTGTTTTTCATACTCTTAAATAAATTATTTTTCAGATCACTATTACTCTCTGAGTAAAGAAGTTTTATTTGAGATTTACAAGACATTGGTGAGGCCACATTTAGAGTATTGTGTTCAGTTTTGGTCACCCCAATTTAGGAAAGATGTTGTTAAGCTGGAATGGGTGCAGAAAAGATTTACGAGGAGGTTGCCAGGTCTTGAGGGGCCTGAGCTCTTGGGAGAGGTTGAGCAGGTTAGGACTTTATTCCTTAGAGCGCAGTGGGATGAGGGATGAGCTTATAGAGCTGTATAAGATCATGAGAGGAATAGATAGGGTAAATGCATGGAATCCTTTACCCAGAGTAAGGGAATCAAGAACCAGAGGACATAGGTTTAAGGTGAGGGTGGAAAGATTTAATATGAACCTGAGGAGCAACCTTTTTACACGGTGGTGGGCATAAGGAATGAGCTGCCAGAGGAAGTAGTTGAGGCAGGTACTATCACAGTGTTTAAAAAATATTTGGACAAATACATGGATAGGATGGAGTTAGAAGGATGTGGGCCAAACGGGACTAGTGTTGATGGGGTATGTTAGTCGGTGTGGTCAAGTTGGGCTGAAGGGCCTGGTTCCACGCAGTATGACTCGAAGGCTCTGTAACAGAATGCTCCCCCTCGTGTCTTTTTACCAATTTTTGTGATCAATTTGTAGTCAATGCTTATTATTACCTTCCATACGTGCACATTTTGTTGCATTTGCAAATTAAAAGTTTTACTGAGCCCATTTACATTTATATATAATTAAGATGTATTAAAAATCAATGGTCACAGCACCAACTCCGGGGAAGCACCACCATTTCCCATTTTCCAATCTGAAAAACAACCACTTACCACAACTTTCTGCTTTCTGATTTTAAGCCAATTTCCCATAAGGGTGTGAGTGAGCTTTTAAATTCACAGACCTCAAATTTGCAAACCATCTTTTGTGTGGGATTTTATAAAAAGAGCTGCTGAAAATGATACTTGTATAGATGATACTTGGAGTATTATCTGAATTGGCTTCAACAACTGTCCTTTTTTATCATATCGAAAGATTCAATCACGTTAGTCAAACATTTTTTTTGTATTTAACAAATCTGTGTTGGCCGTCCTTTATCAGCGCTTACCTGTGCAAAGTGCCTTTGCAGTTTTTCTTGATTCTGGAACTGATATTAAAATGACTGTTCTGAAGTTGCTTAGGAGACCTTTACAACCCTTTCTGTAAAAGGCTATTACACTAGCTATTTTCCAGTCCTCGTGCATCACTCCATTATCAAGAGAGGATTGTGGATTGGAGGGTAGCTAATGTTGTCCCACTTTTTAAGAAAGGAGGGAGAGAGAAAACGGGAAATTATAGACCAGTTAGTCTTACATCAGTGGTGGGGAAGATACTGGAGTCAATATAAAAGACAAAATTGCGGAGCATTTGGATAGTGGTAACAGGATCGTTCCGAGTCAGCATGGATTTACGAAGGGGAAATCATGCTTGACTAATTTTCTGGAATTCTTTGAGGATGTAACTAGGAAAATTGACTGGGGAGAGCTGATGGATGTGGTGTACCTTGACTTTCAGAAAGCCTTCGACAAGGTTCCACATAGGAGATTAGTGGGCAAAATTAGAGCACATGGTATTGGAGGTAGGGTACTGACATGGATAGAAAATTGGTTGACAGACAGAAAGCAAAGAGTGGGGATAAATGGGTCCCTTTCAGAATGGCAGGCAGTAACTAGTGGGGTACCGCAAGGCTCAGTGCTAGGACCGCAGCTATTTACAATATACATTAATGACTTGGATGAAGGGATTATAAGTACCATTAGCAAATTTTCAGATGATACAAAGCTGGGTGGTAGTGGGAACTGTGAGGAAGATGCTATGAGGTTGCAGGGTGACTTGGACAGGTTGTGTGAGTGGGCAGATGCATGGCAGATGCAGTTTAATGTGGATAAGTGTGAGGTTTGGTGGTAAGAATAGGAAGGTAGAGTATTATCTGAATGGTGTCAAGTTAGGAAAAGGGGACGTACAACGAGATCTGTGTATCCTAGTGCATCAGTCACTGAAAGGAAGCATGTAGGTACAGCAGGCAGTGAAGAAAGCCAATGGAATGTTGGCCTTCATAACAAGGGGAGTTGAGTATAGGAGCAAAGAGGTCCTTCTGCAGTTGTACAGGGCCCTAGTGAGACTGCATCTGGAGTACTGTGTGCAGTTTTGGTCTGCAAATTTGAGGAAGGATATTCTTGCTACTGAGGGCGTGCAGCGTAGGTTTACTAGGTTAATTCCCAGAATGGAGGGACTGTTGTATGTTGAAAGACTGGAGCGACGAGGCTTGTATACACTGGAATTTAGAAGGATGAGAGGGGATCTTATCGAAATTTATAAGATTATTAAGGGGTTGGACACCTTAGAGGCAGGAAACATGTTCCCAATGTTGGGGGAGTCCAGAACAATGGGCCACAGTTTAAGAATAAGGGGTAGGCCATTTAGAACTGAGATGAGGAAAAAATGTTTCAGTCAGAGAGTTGTGAATCTGTGGAATTCTCTGCCTCAGAAGGCAGTGGAGGCCAATTCTCCGAATGCATTCAAGAGAGAGCTAGATAGAGCTCTTAAGGATAGCGGAGTCAGGGGTATGGGGAGAAGGCAGGAACGGGGTACTGATTGAGAATGATCAGCCATGATCACATTGAATGGCGGTGCTGGCTCGAAGGGCCGAATGGCCTCCTCCTGCACCTATTGTCTATTGTCTATTGAAAGATTGTGGCAACCTCCACCCTCATCTCCCAAAGTCCCCAAAACAACCTACAAGGTATCCCAGCAAAATAAGATGACATTTACATTAAGCAAAGCTAACCTTTCCTTTTCAGTTATCACTCCATCAATTTATGTCTACAACCTCTAATTATACTAAGATTTTGGAAGAAATGTCCTTGGTAATGACTCATTTAGTATTCTAGCCATGCCTTCTGCCTTTGTGCAGAGATCATTTTCATTACTTCCAATCAGCTCCCCACTTTCTCTGACCACCCGCTAAACTATTTACATGTCTATAACAGACTTTTTGATTTCTTTTTTATAGTCATTTTTATCCGATACATTTTCCTTGATTGTCTTATTTTCCTTTTCATTCCGCCTCTGCTTCCTGTGTGTAGCTTACTTCTCATTGCAGTTATTCACTTGACAGATTTTATTTTATCTTCTGTCATGCAAGGAGCTTTTGCTTTGTTATACTTTTCCCTCTTGAGTGAATATGTCTTGCCTCTTTAAAATCTCCCTGTTCCCTTGGAGTTTTATCCATAATTATTTGCTCCCATCTTTTCCTAGAAACGTCCCTTCTTATTTCACTTCGGTTAACCTTTCTCTAATTTAAAAGTCTCCTCTGAATTTCTTCCTCCTGTTCTCCATTATTAAGCCAAGCTTCATGATTTAATGATCACTGCTCCCCAAGTGTATGCAGACTGGCATGCATTCACCTAAACCGTCTTATTTCCTGGAATGAACCCAACATTGCTACTCCTTACTCGGTCAGAAATATCCTGATTAAGAATGTTCTCAGAAATTATTTCAGCCAATCCTCCCCTTTTTTCTGTCCTTCTCTTCCAGTCGTGTAATCAACAGCCACACTGCAATGTGGTTCTGTTCCCACTTTTCCAGCAGTTCACATGTCTCTTCCACCTTGCCTCAATCCTTCATATACCTACACTTTGACCTTGAGAGGTTCAGTGCTTGGAATCAAATGTTATCACAACTCATGAAATCCAGCATAGGCACTAAATAGTGAATAGTGAAAGGATTGAGTGGATGTGGAGAAGATGTTTCCACCAGTGGGAGAGTCTCGGATCAGGGGCCAGAGCTTCAGAATAAAAGGACGTACCTTTAGAAAGGAGGTGAGGAGGAACTTATTTTGTCAGAGGGTGGTGAATCTGTGGAGTTCACTGCCACACAAGAATGTGGAGGCCATCAATGGATATTTTTATGATGAAGATTGATAGATTCTTGATTTGTACATGGGCGGCACGGTAGCGCAGCGGTAGAGTTGCTGCTTTACAGCGAATGCAGCGCCGGAGACTCAGTTTCGATCCTGACTACGGGTGCTGCACTGTAAGGAGTTTGTACGTTCTCCCCGTGACCTGCGTGGGTTTTCTCCGAGATCTTCGGTTTCCTCCCACACTCCAAAGACGTACAGGTATGTAGGTTAATTGGCTGGGTAAATGTAAAAATTGTCCCTAGTGGGTGTAGGATAGTGTTAATGTACGGGGATCACTGGGCGGCACGGACTTGGAGGGCCGAAAAGGCCTGTTTCCGGCTGTATATATATGATATGATATGATGATAGGTGTCAGAGGTTATGGGGAGAAAGCAGGAGAATGGAGTTGCGAGAGAAAGATAGATCAGCCATGATTGAATGGCGGAGCAGACTTGATGGGCTGAATGGTCAAATTCTGCTGCTAGGACTTATGAATTTAAAGTAGAATGGTTGTGACTTGCTAGATACAGACACCAACCTTGCCAAATACAATACTCTCTGCCACTCTCTGCTCATAATATTGATAATGACATCATACAATTGAGAGAGGTTTTGCAGTAGGATATTTCTAATCTATCATAAGTTCGTGGTGTTTATAAACCCAGCAAATGTCTCTGAAATGTCACCACTCAAAATTAGTTTAGATCACAAGAATCAATTGTCCTCCCCTTCAAAGAGATTGTCCACAGGCTGTGCAAAACATGCCACACTTGCAAAGTAACCCTTCTGCCTCAGATCTCTGGCTGGATACTTAATTTTGTTGAGAAAAAAATAACAATTTGAGTATTCACAATTAACACCTTTGAATTGACCAGAAAACCCAGAGTGTTCTATAATATGTGGGAGGATGAACATTAATTGGCTACAAAGATCTAGCTCAGAAATGAAATAAACTTTGTTACTTGGTCTCTTCAGCACAGGTAACTCAGGTTAATTATAACAGAACCATGCTGTGTGTGGAGAAAGATAGAGCTAACTAACATATCACGGCAGAAAGTTTGACAGAATACACAATATTATCCGCCTTGTTTCAGCTATCTTAATTTTATATTTCAATTAAAGCATTAAATTATATAGATAAACTTGATGACATTGTAATCGATTATGTGCACAATGCAAGCAATTTAGTAAGCAATAATCTTTTTGTCTGAGTAAGGGTCATTAAAAGAAATGTTGTTTCTTTGTTGCCTGATCTGCTGAGCACCCCAACATGTTCTGATTTTAACTTCATATAATTAATTTAATGAGTTACAGATTTTCCATGCTCATCTGGATAACTTTAACAGACAAGCTGTGGAAACTACTGAAATATTTATGCTGTTTTGCTAGTGTTCCTGCAGCCCTTTTATTGAAGTTACAATGGAGAAGCTGAGCGTTGCAGGGAGTCCTGCTTTTTTAACCTTAAAAGGCACTTAGGCAGAGCAGATGCTGGAAGTGCATTGTACTTTCCAAATCATGGTGATTCAGGTATGCCAGGGATACAATAATATCGAGGTCAAGCAACAATTTGCCTAAGATGTGGGACCTATTGAAGAAGGATGGTTCACAGCAATCCTATACAGTGTTTGCAAATTAAAACCAAATTTTAAACCACTTAACCTGATCAGAGAGGGTGAGCTGTGATAATTCGAAAAGAGCAGTTAAATCTTAACCAATATCCTCAGATCCCAGAACTCAGTGGCATTAAGATCATAGTCTGTGGAGAACTGTACACATAATCACTTGTTACCAATAGTTTTGCTTTGGTACAATATTACTCAATATTAACCATACCCAGCACTGCCAAAATTGCATGTTTCAAAATAGTCTCAGTACGATCTTGATTAATATCCCAGAATATTGCAGAATCTTTCAGTTAGATTAGCCTGATAGGTTTAACATCTTGCATTAGTGTGTCCAATATTTCCACTTAAATAATTGAAAGATTTTCGCACTCTAATGACATTAGGATATGTTTCTATGTAATAGTACATATAATTACGGCATTAAGCATTAGCAACTCTCCTCATCAACACAGCCATCATAGGGCAACCAAAGCATCTCCACAGCAGATCCACTGTATCCTACTGTATCCTATTGCATCTCCACTGTATTCTACATTATTTTATTGCTACTTCATAATACAATTAATGCAAAAAGGTGACCTAAAATTCTTATTAATAATCAAATTATTTTATCTGTGGAGAAGCCACATGATTTACAGTCACTTTAACAAGTTAATAGTTCCACTAAAATATTACCATACAAGAAATTAATGCAGTAATATGTGCATGCTTCTGGAATGTGAATGTAAGCAGATTAAGTCTGCATAATTCCATTCATTCCCCATGACTAGTATTAAAGATTGACTGAAGTTATATGCTGGGAAATTGCTGTTTGTGCAAAGTCATCTGCCTTCATTATGGAAACTATGTCCTGATTAAGGAAACTGACAATTTAAATCGAGCTTTGCAACATTTCAATGTCCATTATATTCCAGTGAAGCATTCTAATTCCTTCTCCCTCATGAATAAATTTCATAAAGGATAATGAAAAATCTTCAATGCCCAGAAAGTTGAGAGTGCTACCATTTATAATAATAAGTGAGCCGAACATTATTGATGAATTTAAAGGAGTTAGTTATATTGGCTGATGAGGATGGTGGTGTGGTATGACTGAGCTCTACCGTGAAAAAACTTTTAACCACTCTCAGAACCATAACTTCACCACTTAACATCAAGTCATCATTTCCCATAAAGTTAAAGCCCTTTTTTCCAATGGAGATCCTTCCTCCATTTCCCTACTGCACAAACTGCAACACGTCCAGCCTGCTTCTACTGTCTGCAAGATGCACAAGCAGAACCAACCTGAGAGATCCACTGTTACAACCCATTCATGGCCCAGAGGACTTATTTTCCTCCTGTATTTATCGTCTAGTCTTTTCTTACTCACACTGTGACTCTTTTGATGCCCTACTGAGGGGACGTTGCCGATTTTTGAGCACTTTCCATCTTTGTGCCAGGTTGCAAATAATCACATTATTTTGTCTGTTTTCCAAATATGTACTTATATGAGGACATATCCATTAGAAGAACACATTGCGAAATCTTAGGTATCATACAGAACTTGGCATGTATTCATTGATGAAGCAGAAAATCAAGCAGCTAATGTATTGATTTCCCCATATGCTCTTTCAGGATACACGGTTCATTGGAATATAATGACAGACTAGTTCCTATCCATTTGATGTTCTCTAACTGTACTATTTCACCATTTATTCATGCAATTTGCAGCAACTTTCTTTACATCTTATGAATTACATTTATGTAGTATCTCTTCATTGCCCACTGCAATATTGCTTGTTTTTCATTCACTCATAGAATGTGGACATTGGTGACAGTCCTAGAATTGAATGTTCATTTGTAACTGTATTTGAACCACATCAGGCCATTGACTGGTTACACTTTCAATGAGCTGCCGGTAGGGATTCTCAGCATTTGGACCTATTTACAATGAAGTCATGTTTATTGATTCCCAAATTATGATGGACTGATTGGAGGGGAACAGTTAATGGTGTACACATTCGTCTTCTGCCTCTGTCCTTCATGGGAGAAGATGTCATGGGTTTGGGAAATGCTTAGGGTTGATAGAGTGCCAAATAATTTGATTATTTTGTCCTGGAATGGTAAATATTGTTGCATTATGTGGAGATGCTTAATCCGATGCAGAAGGTGATCTTGTAGTTGCAGCAGTTATGTGGCTGGCCTGGGTAAGTTCCTGGTCTATGGTTTGCTTTGGTTAGTCTATCTAACACAGATTAAATGTCAAATATAGAGAGTGGCAGGCATGTTATTTTACATTTTCAGAGTCTGTGAATGATGCTGGGATTAAATTGTGACAAATAATTCAATTGGAGGATCCAGAAAATCTTCCTTCTTTAGAAGCCTTCTAATTATTATCTTATTCCTGATTTTGTCACCAAAGATCCATATCTTCAAACAATCAGCCTTGGAATGATACGGTTGCTGAGAGGCACATGGTAACAGAGTGTAAGATCATCGAGGAGCCAGGATCAGCTGTTAATGGTGGAAGTGGGATCCCTGTGAGGTATCTCAGCTGCACGGAGGCAGAAAGGAAAGCTCTTCAGTGGGTAGTCCATAGAGCTCAGAGAACTATCGGTACAACACACGATGCCTCAGAAAAGCCACCAGCATCCACAAAGACTCTTCACACCCTTGCAACAGTCTGTTTGAACCTCTACCATCGGGCAGGCGATACAAGGCCTTCTATGCCCGTACCTCCAGACTCAGGAACAGCTTCATCCCCAGGGCCATAGCGGCTATGAACCGGTCCTGCTGAGCCGGATGGTCACATCGCACAGTGAACCGACACAGATCTAAATTCTGTATTAAAACTGTTCTAATTTGTTTCATTGGGTTTAAATTAACACTGACTAGCTAATTAATTTATTGCATCATATGGGAGGCGCATTCCCAATCTCGTTGTACCCCTGTACAATGACAATAAAGATATATTGTATTGTATTGTATTGTATGTGAAAAGTAATAACGTTTGTTTTGGATGGAGGTGTGGGATTTTGTTTCTGGAAATGTGGCCTAATTTTCCATAGGATATCTATCATCCGTTTAGGGAGCACTAATCAGAAATCTGGATGGACAGCCTAGATTTCACCCCGACCATTTAAAATAACGCATATAAACCATGCTCTGAGTACTTGAACCTTGTTAGGTTTAGCCCATCTTACTGATGTTCAGAACATGCAATCTTAAGCACTGTGGATAACAGCATCAGAGTTGATCGCCATAATTCCTTCATCTTATTACTTTTAACGTAAAATCAATTATATAGTGACTTCTAATATATACGTAGAAAAAACCCCCAACTCTTCAAGTGCCAAAGCATCAGATATATTTATAAAAGTCTCAGGTCAGTTGCAAGGATGGTTGGAAAATGCCAGTGTGAAAAGTTTATTGAAAAACTGCTTTTCAAAATGGTGTTCAATCTGTAAAATATGTTCTTAGAAGCTTTAGAATCTCTTTGCTGCATTATTCACTTCACATCTTGCATAAAGCTGAAATGTACCTGGAGAGGCAAGGAGAAAAGTTTGGCCTAAATGATCAGGAATTATTTTTGTTGGTGCATCCTGGATATTCGGCCTAAAATTGACATTCTGTTGCTGTCAAGTTATACTCAAAATTCTTGTGAATCCCATTAGAATCAGCATGAAAGTAAAAATAGCCAAATCAGCGGATTCAATAAACTCCCAAATGAACGCTCCAAGCTCAATCAATGTATTCGAACTTTCAGGATGAAAAATATTGCTTCAAGTCAGTCAAATATCCTTTGTGCACAATAACTATGTGTGCCAAAAAAAAACCTCACAGGAGATGTGCTTTAATTTTTAATGTTGTAAAACTGCTCTAAGGGAAACAGAAGATAGAGGGCAGATGTGTTTGCATGCTGAGATCAAAAAATGCTCCACAGGTTTCAGTTTTCAGGCGAGCAACTTCTGCACAATATTTCTCCGCCTTATGTACTGTGTGTTAGATTTGCGTCCTACATATAATTGCAAGTATTTGCAAACAAGCAGAATATTCCAGCCAAATATGTGAAGCATGGAACATAAGAGATTTCACTGAGAAGTGATGATAGTTTCATGACTTTCTGACAGCAATGTAATGTGAACCTGGTGCAATTCCTCAACATACACAAGGGAATCTGCCCACCGAGCCTAAGCAGGAACAGTGATTCCATTCATTTCAGTACAGGAATTGGTGCCAGGAACCTCGATATATATGAGATAATTTTCATCCCTTTAAACCAAATGAATTGCTTAAACATTTTCACTAATATAAGAATTTTATTTTTTTAATATATTATTTAAAATATAATAGTCAATTCATGTTTAACAATTTACATTTTTTTCTGAATGTTTCAGAACATTAACATTCAATTCCTTGACTGATGCATAACAAAAAACATGGCTTGGTCAGGTGTCAATATTTTTTTCATGATATCATGATGTTGTCAAGCTGGAAAGGGTGCAGGGATGTTTTACAAGGATGTTGCCAGGACTCGAGGGCCTGAGCGATAGAGAGAGGTTGCACAGGCTAGGACCCTATTCCTTGGAGCATAGGAGGATGAGGGGTGATTTTATAAAGATGTACAAAATCATGAGAGGAATAGATCGTGTAGATGCAAAGTCTCTTGCCCAGAGTAGGGGACTCAAGAAGGAACACCAGAGAGTTTCGTTTGAAACTTGCATGCGGCTCATGAAACTGATAATCTTATGCTAGATGCGGGTGTGAGAATATATTTTTAACATTACCTTTGGCATTAACCATTAATACTCTTGCTATACTTTGGTCATTGGAAGTAAATCCAAATTATTTGCAAAATAACATTTTCTGAAGTATAGAAATAGCCACAGGCTTATTTAATGCCCCTGCTAGGTTCTCCTTCTTAACCTACTGATGAGGAAGTCTCCTCACCCAAGGCAAGAACTGGGTATTACAGTCAGTGTTAACAGTTCAACAGACTGAAAATTAATGAAGATTTTTTTCCTGTGTTCAATCCACTCTAATTCACATTCAGTGATATCCACTGGCATATTAGGTTAGGAATGTGTTCAATAATGATGTCACTGTGATTGAATAGACTGTCAAAGCACATTGTGAAAGCTCGCATATGAACTATGACTATCTGGTAAATTGCATATCACAATATAGATAATGCCCTGAAACTGGTTTAGGAAGAAAAATAAATGGAAAAAAAATTATTTCATTCCTCAAAAATATGGTTCTCTACATCATTTCTAATTCCTTATAAAAAAAATTCAATAGTTGCAGCCTTTCAAATGAATTCATTAAAAAAAAATATAGACATATACTACTTAAAAAACAGAACAATTCAAATGGAACACAAAACAACCTTGACCAAACTAAAGGCTGTTTGTATAGATCTAGAGTTAGAACTGGGAAATAATAGCTAGAGGCAAACACGGATGAGCCAAAGTAACCAGAACAGCATGCTTGTACCTGTGTGTGAACAATGAACAAACTGTGCAAACTTACATAAGGTAAATAAATGTACAAGGACAGATGTAATGTAACAAGATTCAACAATACTGTCTTCTTGCATCCATCCCATCTGCTCTGCTATACTGTTTCTTTATACACACTGCATGGGCAATATTGCCTTCCTGTTCAACCAGCTGTCTAAATATCATTGGCAAATGCAAGTAGGGATTATAGTTTCATACCTGTGGTGGTGTTTTACCATTACATTTAATGTAAGAATTGATGTGACTATGCTAATGTATTTTTCAACTCTTGTATTTTCAAAAGCTGAACAAAAAATTATGTTTTCATAAATACCGCAACCCAATGATCAATACCATCCAAATGTTTAAAAAAAAAGTAACAGCTATCTTTTAAAGATCATAGAAACATAGAAAATAGGTGCAGGAGGAGGCCATTTGGTCCTTTGAGTCAGCACCACCATTAATAATAATAATAATAATATATTTATTTTATATAGCGCCTTAACACATGCACAAAGCGCTTTACAAATACAATTAACATAGAAACAAACAGACAAACAGACAAACTATCCTGACGGAAAAGCGGCGAATAATCAACGCCAGCGTCCTCTCACGTCAGGGTCCGGCAGTAGACATTAAAGAACACAAGACACACAGATACAATTTTTTACACAAAACAGCCATCACAGTGATTGCTCTAGGCATACCCTCACTGTGATGGAAGGCAAAGTCTTATCTCCTCCTCGTTCTTCTCCCGTGGCGCCACGAGGCAGTCGAGGCTCCCAACCCCTCCCAATCATTGTGATCATGGCTGATCATCTACAATCAGTACCCTGTGCCTGCCTTCTCCTCATATCCCTTAATTCCACTAGCCCCTAGAGCTCTATCTAACTCTTTTAAATTCATCCAGTGAATTTGTCTCCACTGCCTTCTGTGGCAGAGAATTCTACAAATTCACCACTCTCTGGGTGAAAAAGTTTTTTCTCACCTCAGTTTTAAATGGCCTCCCCTTTATTCTTGGACAGTGTCGCCTGGTTCTGGACTCCCCCAACATTGGTAACATTTTTCCTGCATCTAGCCTGTCCAGTCCTTTTATAATTTTATACGTCTCTATAAGATACCCTCTCATCCTTCTAAACTCCAGTGAATACAAGCTCAGTCTTTCCAATCTTTCAATAGACAATAGACAATAGACAATAGGTGCAGGATTAGGCCATTCAGCCCTTCGAGCCAGCACCGCCATTCAATGCGATCATGGCTGAACACTCTCAATCAGTACCCTGTTCCTGCCTTCTCCCCATACCCCCTCACTCCGCTATCCTTAAGAGCTCTATCCAGCTCTCTCTTGAAAGCATCCAACGAACTGGCCTCCACTGCCTTCTGAGGCAGAGAATTCCACACCTTCACCACCCTCTGACTGAAAAAGTTCTTCCTCATCTCCGTTCTAAATGGCCTACCCCTTATTCTTAAACTGTGGCCCCTTGTTCTGGACTCCCCCAACATTGGGAACATGTTATCTGCCTCTAATGTGTCCAATCCCCTAATTATCTTATATGTTTCAATAAGATCCCCCCCTCATCCTTCTAAATTCCAGTGTATACAAGCCCAATCGCTCCAGCCTTTCAACATACGACAGTCCCGCCATTCCGGGAATTAACCTAGTGAACCTACGCTGCACGCCCTCCATAGCAAGAATATCCTTCCTCAAATTTGGAGACCAAAACTGCACACAGTACTCCAGGTGCGGTCTCACCAGGGCCCGGTACAACTGTAGAAGGACCTCTTTGCTCCTATACTCAACTCCTCTTGTTACGAAGGCCAACATTCCATTGGCTTTCTTCACTGCCTGCTGTACCTGCATGCTTCCTTTCATTGACTGATGCACTAGGACACCCAGATCTCGTTGAACTCCCCCTCCTCCTAACTTGACACCATTCAGATAATAATCTGCCTTTCTATTCTTACTTCCAAAGTGAATAACCTCACACTTATCCACATTAAACTGCATCTGCCATGTATCCGCCCACTCACACAACCTGTCCAAGTCACCCTGCAGCCTTATTGCATCTTCCTCACAATTCACACTTCCCCCCAACTTAGTATCATCTGCAAATTTGCTAATGGTACTTTTAATCCCTTCGTCTAAGTCATTAATGTATATCGTAAATAGCTGGGGTCCCAGCACCGAACCTTGCGGTACCCCACTGGTCACTGCCTGCCATTCCGAAAGGGACCCATTTATCCCCACTCTTTGCTTTCTGTCTGTCAACCAATTTTCTATCCATGTCAGTACCCTACCCCCAATACCATGTGCCCTAATTTTGCCCACTAATCTCCTATGTGGGACCTTGTCGAAGGCTTTCTGAAAGTCGAGGTACACCACATCCACTGACTCTCCCTTGTCAATTTTCCTAGTTACATCCTCAAAAAATTCCAGTAGATTTGTCAAGCATGATTTCCCCTTCGTAAATCCATGCTGACTCGGAATGATCCCGTTACTGCTATTCAAATGCTCAGCAATTTCGTCTTTTATAATTGACTCCAGCATCTTCCCCACCACTGATGTCAGACTAACTGGTCTATAATTACCCGTTTTCTCTCTCCCTCCTTTCTTAAAAAGTGGGATAACATTTGCTATCCTCCAATCCACAGGAACTGCTCCTGAATCTATAGAACATTGAAAAATGATCTCCAATGCTTCCACTATTTCTAGAGCCACCTCCTTAAGTACTCTGGGATGCAGACCATCAGGCCCTGGGGATTTATCAGCCTTCAGTCCCATCAGTCTACCCAAAACCATTTCCTGCCTAATGTGGATTTCCTTCAGTTCCTCCATCACCCTAGGTTTTCCGGCCCCTAGAACATTTGGGAGATTGTGTGTATCTTCCTCAGTGAAGACAGATCCAAAGTAACGGTTTAACTCGTCTGCCATTTCTTTGTTCCCCATAATAAATTCCCCTGCTTCTGTCTTCAAGGGACCCACATTTGCCTTGACTATTTTTTTCCTCTTCACGTACCTAAAAAATCTTTTGCTATCCTCCTTTATATTATTGGCTAGTTTACCCTCGTACCTCATCTTTTCTCCCCGTATTGCCTTTTTAGTTAACTTTTGTTGCTCTTTAAAAGAGTCCCAATCCTCTGTCTTCCCACTCTTCTTTGCTATGTTATACTTCCTCTCCTTAATTTTTATGCTGTCCCTGACTTCCCTTGTCAGCCACAGGTGTCTCTTACTCCCCTTAGAGTCTTTCCACCTCTTTGGAATAAATTGATCCTGCAACCTCTGCATTATTCCCAAGAATTCCTGCCATTGCTGTTCTACCGTCTTCCCTGCTAGGGCCTCCTTCCAGTCAATTTTGGCCAGCTCCTGCCTCATGCCTCTGTAATCCCCTTTGCTATACTGTAATACCGACACTTCCGATTTTCCCTTCTGCCTTTCCATTTGCAGAGTAAAACTTATCATGTTGTGATCACTGCCTCCTAATGGCTCTTTTACCTCTAGTCCCCTTATCAGATCAGGATCATTACACAACACTAAATCCAGAATTGCCTTCTCCCTGGTAGGCTCCAGTACAAGCTGTTCTAAGAATCCATCTCGAAGGCACTCTACAAACTTTCTTTCCTGGGGTCCATTTCCAACCTGATTTTCCCAGTCTACCTGCATGTTGAAATCTCCCATAACCACCGTAGCATTACATTTTTGACACGCCAATTTTATCTCCTGATTCAACTTGCACCCTATGTCGAGGCTACTGTTTGGGGGCCTATAGATAACTCCCATTAGGGTCTTTTTACCCTTACAATTTCTCATTTCTATCCATACTGATTCAACATCTCCTGATTCTATGTCACCCCTTGCAAGGGAATGAATATCATTCCTTACCATCAGAGCAACCCCACCCCTCTGCCCACCTGTCTGTCTTTTCTATATGTTGTGTACCCCTGAATATTCAGTTCCCAGCCCTGGTCCTCTTGGAGCCATGTCTCAGTGATCCCTACAACATCATACTTGCCCATGACTAACTGAGCCTCAAGCTCGTCCACTTTATTTTTTATACTACGCGCATTTAAGTACAACACTTTAACTTCTGTATTTACCTCCCCTCTCACATCGTTCACAATTGGCCCTGCCCTTAATTTCTTTTCCCCTCTAGAACTTCTGTTCCCATTCTTCCGAGAGTCTTTTGCAATATCTCCTGTATTCCCTTTTACCTCATCTTCATATGACAGTCCCTCCATCCCAGTGATTAACCTTGTGAAGCTACATTGCACTGCCTCAATAGCAAGGACGTCCTTCCTCAAATTAGGAGACCAAAACTGCACACAATACTCCAGATGTGGTCTCACCAGGGCCCCATACAACTGCAGGACTTCTTTGATCCTGTACTCAAATCCTCTCGTTATGAAGGCGAACATGACATTAGCTTTCTTCACTGCCTGCTGTACATGCACGCTTACTTTCAGTGACTGGTGTACAAGGACACCAAGGTCTCATTGCACTTCCCCTTTACCTAATTCAACACCATTGAGATAATAATCTGCCTCCTTATTTTTGCCGCCAAAGTGGATAACCTCACATTTATCTACATAATACTGCATCTGCCATGCATCTGCCCACTCACTCAACCTGTCTAAGTCACCCTACAACCTCCTAACATCCTCTTCGCCGTTCACACTGCCACCCAGCTTTGTGTCATCTGCAAACCTGCTAGTTTTACTTCTAATTCCATCATCCAAATCATTAATATATATTGTAAATTGTTGCGACCCCAGCACCGAGCCTTGCGGCACTCCATACTCCACTGCCTGCCATACTGAAAAGGACCCGTTGATTCCTATTCTTTGCTTCCTGTCTGCCAACCAATACTCTATCTACGTCAATACCCATTGAAGTTTGATCAACATAAATCCCAGGATACAGTTATTTGGAGGTCGAGGTGTAGTTTTCCAAAGAACATTGTTTGATTCATCCATTTCTCTCCTAACAATGTCTTCTGGTGTTTTTCAAGACTTGCTGAGCTAAGTAGAAGGGTATGACTTGTCAGGCCAGAAGAAGAGGTTCCGGCAGGCACAATAACAGACATTTGGACAGTTACATGGATAGGAAAGTTGTAGAGGGATATGGTTCAATGGCAGGCAATCGTGCCGAGCATTTTGGTTACCATTTTCGAATTGGGTGAAATTCAAGCTGATCCAAGACCCTACAACTTTTTTTACTCTGATCTCCAAGCCTCTGCAAGCTAAAGAAATGAGCAGGAGCAAACTAGGAGACAGGTTTAAAGTGGTGGAAGCACTGAATGTCAACACTTCCAGGAAGGGCGCAAGAAATAAATTTAACTAACCTAAACAGGAATAACAGTACATGAACTCTTTCCCTTTCCTTTCTAAATTTAATCTAGTTGCTCCGGTGGTGTGATTTGAACTCATGTTTCTGGATTACTAGCTAAAACTTTTCAACTAACAATCATCTAATTTGCCCAGTAAGTTGCTGTATCAATATTGGAGAAGATTGGAGGTTGACAATCTGTGGGTCATGTTCAGAACAGACTGAAGATACAACTTCCTGTAATTGAGACTCATGAATGCACAGCCTTATCAAATTGAAGATCAAAGGTATGGATCACATATATCGACAGACCACGTTAAAGGCTGAAATTACTGTAGAAATGAAATTATTCCAAACAGCAGTATAACATGGATTACTTTGCTAGAATATGCAGCTGAAGATATAGCAAATAATTTCTCCATGAAAACGCAGAAAAAAAGAAGCAATGTGAGATATCTGAAAGCTGTCAACACGGGGACTTCAAGAATGCAGCCGCCACAATGCACAGTGCTGTCTCAGAATCTAATAGCCACTGAAAGACCAGCCATGGGGAGATGGAGTGGTATGGATCACGTACGGGGAGAGGAGATTAACTTGACATCATGTTTAGCACAGACATTGTGGACCAAATGGCCTGTTCCTGTGCTGTACGGTTCTATGTTCCAGATACTGATTGAGTGGAATGAACACCTTGAAGTCCACCTGACCATTAACACTACTCTCTGGGGCATTGGTGAAGACCTGGTTTCTTTCTTTCCTTTCCAAAGTGTTTTGCAAGTGGAATTTAGGAAACATCACCAGAGTGTCCACAAGCACAAGCTGTGGAGATGCAGGCTGAACAATCCCTGTTGTAGGAAAAAACCTTTGCAGATTGATGTTGCAAATCACTCTAATAACGTCTTGCCTTTAAAAGTTATTTTAACAATAACAATAAGTTATTTTAACAATAACTTTTTATTCAGATAGGCATTCAACCTCATACCCATAATCCTGACCTTTAAAGTACATTCAAAAGAAGCAGGACACAAGATAGATACTTGGAGAATCGAGATAAAGAAGAATATTAAATTATATAGTTTTGATTTTTGAACTTTTTGGATTAGAAAGGATTGACCTTATAGCTATGCCCTCTAGTTTGGGCCATTTCCACCCTGGGAAAAAGGTTCTGATTGTCTACCCTATCTATGCCTCTCATAATTTTATATACTTGTATTAAGTTACCACTCAAACGTTCCAGAGAAAAGAATCCAAGTCTATCCAATCTCTCCCTGCAGCTGAAACCCTCTATTCCTGGCAGCATTCTGTTAAACCTCCTCTGCACCCTCTCCAAAGTCTCTGCATCTTTCCTCTAATTGTGTGCAGTTCTGGGGCGACCAGAACTGCACACAATCCTCAAAATATGGCCAAACCAAAGTCCTCTAGAGCTGCATCATGACTTCCTGACTCTTATATTCAATAGCCCGAGCAGGGAAGGCAAGCATTCCATTCACCTTAGAACATCTACCATCTACCAGATACCACCATACACTCACTATACTACCCTGACAATGTGCTATATTGGAGTACAGACTCATTCATAAAAGCGTACACTTGGTTGGTGTTGATTTACAGTGCATTCAGAAAGTATTCAGACCCCTTCACTTTTTCCACATTTTGTGATGTTACAGCCTTATTTTAAAATGGATTAAATTCTTTTTTTTTATCATCAATCTACACATAATACCCCATAATAAAACAGTGAAAACAGGTGTTTAGAAATTTTTGCAAAGTAATTAAAAAGAAATAACTGAAATATCACATTTACATAAGTATTCAGACCCTTTACTCAGTACTTTGTTGAGGCACCTTTGGCAGCGATTACAGCCTCAAGTCTTCTTGGGTATGACGCTACAAGCATGGCACAACTATATTTGGGTAATTTCTCCGATTCTTCTCTGCAGATCCTCTTAAGTTCTGTCAGGTTGGATGGGGAGCGTCGATGCACAGCTATTTTCCGGTCCCTCCAGAGATGTTCGATCGGGTTCAAATCCGGGCTCTGGCTGGGCCACTCAAGGACATTCACAGACTTGTCACAACATCACTCCTGCGTTGTCTTGGCTGTGTACTTAGGGTCATTGTCCTGTGGAAGGTGAACCTCTGCCCCAGTCTGAGGTCCAGAACGCTCTGGAGTAGGTTTTCATCAAGGATCTCTCTGTACTTTGTTCTGTTCATCTTTCCCTCGATCCTGATTAGTCTCCCAGTTCCTGCCGCTGAAAAACATCCCCATAGCATGATGCTGCCACCACCATGCTTAACCGTAGGTATGGTCTTCGCCAGGTGATGAGCGGTGCCTGGTTTCCTCCAGACCATTCAGGTCAAAGAGTTCAATGGTGGTTTAATCAGACCAGAGAATCATGTTTCGCATGGTCTGAGATTCCTTTAGGTGCCTTTTGGCAAACTCCAAATGGGCTGTTACTTTGCAAAAATTTCTAAACACCTGTTTTTGCTTCTTCATTCTGGGGTATTATGTGTAGATTGATGATAATAAAAAAGAATTTAGTCCATTTTAAAATAAGGCTGTAACGTAATAAAATGTGGAAAAAGTGAAGGGGTCTGAACACTTTCTGGTTGCACTACAAAAACATTAGACATAGCCAAACACTTGTGTAAAACCATGTTTGGCATTCTGAGTAGTTTTGGACTGATTGTTTGCCTTTTTCAGGTACAGCATGTTAGGACAGACTAGATACCTGCCCAGAGGAGAGGTGTTTAGCTATGAAACTATTGACTTATGTAAAATTAACCCAGCAGCTCAAAAAAAGGACTGCATATTAATCAAATGTGTATTTGATGCTCCATGAATCGAGTTGTTCTTCAGGCTGTGTAAAATATTATCAGTTATTTCAGGAGACCACATCTGCTCACAAAAGTCATGCTGAACAAGTTCTTCTGATCCACAAGCATTCTTGACCTACTGTCCTGATCAGAGTATATAAAATCATGAGAGCCACAGATAGGATAGACAGTCAGAACCTTTTCTCCAGGGTCGAAATATCAAAGACTAGAGGGCATATCTTTAAGGTGAGAGGTGCCAAGTTTAAAGGAGACAGACAAGGTAAGTTTTTTTACACAGTGGGTAGTGGGTGCCTGTAACATGCCACCAGGGGTGGTGGTGGCACCAGATACAACAGTAGCTTTTAAGAGGTTTTTAGATAGGCACATGGATGTGCAGGGAATGGAGGGGTATGGATCATTGGCAGACAGATGAGATTAGTTTGTTTAGGTATCGTGTTCAGCACAGACATTGTGCGCTGTATCTTTTTATGTTCTTCTAGACCAAGTGGACCCGTTGGGCCCAAACCTCTCCTGCATTGGTGCAGCACCCTCTCCACTCCCCTCCCCCCCACCCCTCTCCCCTCCTCACCCCCTACCCTCCCCCATCCCCCTCCCCTCTCCCCCTCCCCCTCCCCCTCCCTTCCCCCTCCCTCCTACCCTCCCCCTCGCCCCCTCACTCCCCCCCCCTCCCCCCCCTCCCCCTCCCCCCTTACCCTCCCCCTTCCCCCCACTCCATCCCCGTCAACCTCCCTTATCCTCCCACTCCCTCCCTCCCCACCTCCCTCCACCTCCCTCCATTCCGCCCTCCCTCCTCCCTCCCTAGGAGATAGATTTAAACTTTAAAATGTGAATAACTTTAAAAATATAACACCAATTTCAATGTAAGGTGGGCCTAAAATTGTTGTGCTATTGTGTACCATTGTGTACACAAACAAACAAACGAACGAGAGTTTTAGTATATAGATGTTCTTTCTACTTCTACCACCCTTCCCCAGGCCCCACTCGATACTTGAACCTTAGCGGCTGCTCTTTCTCCAAGATCCTGGAGACATTCAACACCTCATACTCAAACCTTAATTTGTGTTCTAATTATTGACATAGACCAAGTATGGCTGTGTAATCCCCTTGCAGTCTTGCAGGATTATCAATGCCAGACCCTACTCCTGGCTTCAATTGATCCACTCAGCAACTGAAGACTCTAAGAGCCTTTCAATATCACCCACTGTCGTGGACTTCAGACATTACAGAATTTTACTGTGGTGGGTGTATGACCAAAATGGATGTTTACATGCAACCATTGCTTACTCTGGCTTCCCCGCCAATTTCATTTCAGACGTCTGGCATCTGCACATTTGAATTTTCAATTGGATGAATTTCTAGCCATATATTTTTTCCCATTATTATCTTCTAGGATTGCATCCTATATGCTTGATTTGAGGCCTATCCTAATTATTACAATAATCATGCCTGCCTGAATCAATATATTAAGGTTATGGATATTACTTTCTTGTTACAATATTTCTTGATGTTATCAGTGAGACTTCCTTCAATCCCTTGCTTGGTAACCTCCACCATCCGCATGGGTTCAATCACCACCCAGCCTCATCCACTACATTTTTTTTCATTACATCTGTAACTTTGGGCACATCACCGTCCTTCTGATTTACTTTCACTTTCTCACCCCCATGTGATCCCATCATCAGATCATCAATCAATTTTCTGCTCTATATTACACACTGAAACATTCTCTGTCATAGCAAGGTTGGCGCCATGAATAATCTATTGACAATTTGGGATTAATACGCTGATTCTTTTACATCTGCTGGCTGTACATTTCATTATAGTTCTCCATGAGGGATGTGATAATGATGTGATTCCTTTTGCTTGTACCACTTCTCAACATTACCAACTAATTCTGATGATTTCTCTTTCTCAACTGAGGTTGCACAGTGGTGCAGCAGTAGAGTTGCTGCCTTACAGCGCCAGAGACTCGGGTCAAGTCAAGTTTATTTGTCACATACACGTATAAGATGTGCAGTGAAATGAAAGGTCACCCACAGTCCAGCAATAGAGCAATAAAAATAAACAATTTCACACACAATCACAACCAACATAAAACAAAAACAAAAAAAAGGGCGGCACGGTAGCGCAGCGGTAGAGTTGCTGCTTTACAGCGAATGCAGCGCCGGAGACTCAGGTTCGATCCTGACTACGGGTGCTGCACTGTAAGGAGTTTGTACGTTCTCCCCGTGACCTGCGTGGGTTTTCTCCGAGATCTTCGGTTTCCTCCCACACTCCAAAGACGTACAGGTATGTAGGTTAATTGGCTGGGTAAAATTTAAAAATTGTCCCTAGTGGGTGTAGGATAGTGTTAATGTACGGGGATCGCTGGGTGGCACGGACTTGGTGGGCCGAAAAGGCCTGTTTCCGGCTGTATATATATGATATGATATGATATGATATCCATCACAGTGAGTCTCCTCCAGTCACCTCCTCACTGTGATGGAAGGCCAGAATGTCTTTTCTCTTCCCCTGCCGTCTTCTCCCGCGGTCAGGCTGTTGAAGTTGCCACGTTCCAGGCCGCGCCGGACGGTGAAATGTCCGCAGCGGGCCGACCCAGCCCCGCGACTCGGGACGGGTGAAGACGCTGCCGCTGCACGTCGGGGCGGCAGTGTCCTGACTATGGGTGCTCTCTCATTTGAAGTTTATATGTTGTCCCTGTGACCACATGCGTTTTCTCCAGGTGCTGCAGTTTCCTCCCACACCCCAAAAATGTAGATATTTGTAGGTTAATTGGCTTTGGTAAAAAAAAAAGTAAATTGTCCCTAGTGTATCGGATAGTGCCAGTGTACCAGGTGATTACTGGTCGGTGTGGACTTGGTGAGCCGAAGGGCCTGTTTCCGCATTGTATCTCTAAAGTCTAAAGTAAACTATCTAGGTTCCCCACTAATTCCCTCAGCAAAATCTCCTCCATCTCTAAATTAAGCTGATCAACTTCAACCAACTCCACTGATTCTACCTAAATCAACATAAACTCCTGACTGCCATCATTGTCTCTTCTGGTATTTATGCATCACTATTGCTGGTTTGTTCATCAATCATTCCCTTATATTATTTTCTGTCCATATCCTCATCCCTTCATTCCCCCCCACCTCCCTCAATATTGACTCAGAATCTAACACTTAAAACTTTGTTTTGTTTTTGCTGGATTATAAATAGACCTGTCACCACCCCTTTCCATTTCCATCAAAGTTCCCATTCAGAATATAGCCGGTCTAGTTTGCACCTTCTAGCAACCAGATGGTGATGATCTTTGATCACAAGGCATCACTTGACTTCCTCACAAAGCATTATTTTTGGCTTCAACATAACCAGACTGCAAAAATTAAGTGGGTCGGCATGGTGGCGCAGCGGTAGAGTTGCTGCCTTATAATGCCAGAGGCTCGGGTTCGATCCTGACTATGGATGCTGTCTGTATGGAGTTTGTATGTTCTTCCCGTGAACTACGTGTGTTTTCTCCGGGTGTTCCGGTTTCCTCCCACACTCCAAAAACGTACAGGTTTGTAAGCTGATTGGGTTTAGTTAATTGTCGCTAGTGTGTGTAGGATCGCGTTAATGTGTGGGGATCACTGGTCGGTGCAGACTCAGTAGGCCAAAGGGCCTGTTTCCATGCTGTATCTCTAAACTAAACTAAACTGTTATAATATTGATCACCAATTTCCTTTGACTTTTCTTTCATTAAACTGAAGATCTATCCCAATTATTTGCTTAACCATGCCCAATCCTTTCAAAAGCCTTTCATACTTTTGAACTCGCCCTGTCCATCATCTGGTTATCAATCCCAAACATTTAGATACACCTATCTTGCTGTCCTCCAAAGTATCACATTTATAATTTTTGTTTTTTATATGTTCCAAGATTTAGTTGCATTTTTCCTTTAATGTTCTTCAGCTATTTATAAATTCCCATTCACTTTGCACTTGTGCATTTCTAGTTTTAACATCTCCTCCTTAATCACACTCAAAATATTTTGTCCACATTCTAATCACTTCACTATTTCTGTGATGAAGAATATTGTCATGCTAACGTCACTATTCAAGGCAAATTGATTTTAGAGACAACTCCTATTATCTCTGCATTGAACTGTAAATAACTAATTCATATCGAAGGTAGACACAAAATGCTGGAGTAACTCAACAGGACATGCAGGATCTCTGGAGAGAAGGAATAGGTGACGTTTCGGGTCGAGACCCTTCTTCAGATTCTTATCTCAATTTTGTTGAGATAATGGAACCTTATCCTCCTTACACCATATTTTTAGTCTTTCTCTGAAAACCACGATAGCACTTCAAGGTGAATAATTGCAGCTCTGATCACGACTTCCTGCTCCCTTTATATTTAGCCATCCTATGACTAGCAAACTTGCTCACCCTCTCCCCAAGTAGCTCAGTACAAGTTATTCATAGTTAATTTTGATGGGTATTAAAGGCACAAAAAAAGCCAATGAGTCCAATCTTTACATCCAATCTTTTCATAAAATACAGCATTTCAACAGCATTTCTTAATTGAGCCCTTACCCAGCCAAAATGACCATTTTAACTTTTGGTCACTCATTAGAGGAAAATCTTCTTGAGATCTATTCTCGCTTTCCTCTAATCATTTTCAATGGCTTTTTTGATTAGCAGTTTAAATTCTGGCTTCTGATTAATTATCTTTGTTTATATAATTTTTTGAGAATGCACTGAAGTTTCACCCTCTTAAGATTAATACACCCAAGAGCTCCATTATTTGATGCTGATTATCAGGATACTTAGTACTTTTTTTTACTAATTATCTCCCTGTTTTGAATTTCATCAAATCTTGAGCAAAACTCAAAGTACTGGAGGAACTCAGTGGGCCAGCCAGCATTTGTGGAGGGAATGGACTGGCAATGTTTTGGTTTGGGACCCGACTTCAGAGTCTGAAGATGGGTCCCAACCCAAAATGTCGCCTGTTCATTCCTTCCACAGATGCTGCCTGACCTGCTGAGTTCTTCCAGCACTTTATAATTTAAGAGACAATTTTTCATCAAAGTATTCAGCATTCACTAAAAATATTCCCACACTGTATCTATTCCAATTTGTGATAAAGAGGAAGTTACTCAGTACAATATTCATAAATTCCTAGTACTGTACGTGTGTCAGTGAGATCCATGCAATTATTTTATTTGTAATATGATTTACCTGGTATTTCTGATGGCCACTGCAACGAATCAGCCTTGACAGATTACAGATAGAACTCAATAACATCGTTGTAGTGCATGATGTTGAATACAATGGATAAAAAACAGAAGATTTATACAGTCAAGTCTGGTCACTGAACGTTGAATAATCAGGTTAGCCCACAGAAGGCTGGATAGACAGATTGGATTATTGCAGACTGGGAAAATTAATTTATATGCATTTTACAAAACATCCTAACAGCATTACAAAGCCCTCTCTTTGGGCAATAAATCTTCAATCCTGCCTGGATAAACATGTGAAGATGAACATGAATAAGTATATTTTGTCTATCTTCTTGGTCCTGTTTCTGTTTTCTTGTTCTTTTTGGAAAAAACTGTAGTAAAAGATGCTGTTTCCCTTTTTTTCATGGGTGAACCCATTTGCAGTTGTTTTGTATTTTTTATAATGATAATTCTCCATTTATTCTCACCTTGAACAAACTGAAATGTTACAAGGCACTTCACAGGGGAGTTAGCAAATTAAAAACAATGCTATCTCAGGTAAGGCTCGGTGGATGAAGCAGGCCATATTTAAGAAATTACTTAAAGGAGGAATAAGAGGGGAAGTATTTTAGCGAGATGATTGCAGAATGAAAGGCCTTGATAATAAAATGCATACATACCAAAGATTAAGCCTTTAAATTTCAATGACTCTAGAGTATAGAGGAAATCTATAATCTGGGTGGTCATGTTGCAGTTGTATAAGACGTTGGCATGGCTGCATTTAGAATAATCTTACAGGAAAGATGTCAAGCGGGAAATGGTGCAGAGAAGATTTACAAGGATGTTGCCAGGACTCGAGGGCCTGAGCTATAGAGAGAGGTTGAGTAGGCTAGGACTCTTGGAGCATAGGAGGATGAGACATGATCTTATAGAGGTGTACAAAATCATGAGAGGGACATATTGTGTAGATGCACAGAGTTTCTTGCCCTGAGTAGGGGAATCGAGTACCAGAGGATATAGGTTTAAGGTGAGGGGGGAAAAGATTTAATGGGAGCCCGAGGGGTAACTTTTTCACACAAAGAATGGTGGGTGTATGGAACAAGAGTTGCTGGTGGAGGCAGTTGAGGCAGCTTTTAAGAAACATTTAGACAAGTACATGGAATGGACAGTCTTAGAGGAATATAGGAGAAAGGCAGGCAGGTGGGACTAATGTAAATGGGACATGTTGGCCGGTGTGGGCAAGTTGGGCCGAAGGGCCTATTTCCATGCTGTATGACTCTATGACTCTATGACTAGGCATTCTAATTCTGGCCTCAAGAATCCTGAGATAGATAAACACAGATATTTTGAATGGTAAATACAGCTTGGAAGGAATGGAACTTTTTGAGAAATATATAATTCAGATACGTGAAAAGCATTTTTGCTGCCTCATACAGCATTGTGTGTATTTCTATATTTCACAATGCTTATTCACTTCAAAGACAATGTTTAAATCAACTGTTCTAATAAAATATATTCCTGGTAACAAAAGCTATTTACTTCAGTGTTACAAATCAAAATATTCTGAAAATGCTTACATCATACTGATTTTTTGCAAACATCAAATATCTGAATGCTATTAATATTTAAATTCAATAAGTAGTGCCTGGATTGTCCATTTGACAGTCTATACTATGACGGTAATCACCATGGTTATTAGATGGAGTGTGAATTACAATCAACCTTTGAAGCCTCAAGAAAAAAAGGATTTATTCATTAATGTGGTAACTTGTAATTGCCTCTTGCATCTTATATTCTAATCATTTGTATTCAAGCTCAGATTTATAAATATAAACATGAGTCTAATGCATGCCCATCACACTCAAAATGTCACATTTTTACAGTCTAAACTATTAAAAGCCAATTATTCATTGTTGGGTTTTATTGGTTTCCTAATTTGGCCTGTAAACGTTGATTTACAGGCAACAGACAATTTGAAGAAAGTTCCCTTAGCAATGAATATCTAATAGGTCAGGGGTATGCTTGTTCAAACCATGATATTTGGGGATCTGGGAATTATGGAATCTGGGATTCGGCAATGATCCTACGGAAAGTAAATGCCATAAGTAAAACCATTAAATTCCAATTCTTTGATGATAAATTGATACCACAATTTTCTGTAATAATAATTAAAAAATGCTGCAGGAACATACTGATGTATCATGAGCAATGCCAGCAGCAGCCATGGAGAAATCTATTGCAATGTATTGCAAGTTGAAAAGCAGGTTCATGGGAAAAGGGGCAGACTTCAGTTCCTTGAGCGTGTTTTACCATTTAGTGAAATCAATGGTAAAATGGTGAGAACCAAAGATAAGGTGGATAGAGTTTTTCCAGAGTGAAAATGCTAAATACTGAGGGTGTAGTTTTAAGGGGGAAAGTTTAAGTAAAATGTGCAAAGCATATTTTCTTATACTGGGAATGGGTAGGTGCATGGAGTGGGCTGCCAGGGGTGGCAGTGCAATGAGACACAATAGTGGTTGCAAAGAGGCATTCGAACAGATGTATGAACATGCAGGAAATGGAGGGATATGAATCATGTGCAGGCAGATTGGATCAGTTGAATATGGCATCGAAGCAGACATCACGGGCCGAAGGGCTTGTTCCTATACTAATATGAACTGTGGCTCATTTGTAACCCAATCTATGTCCCTATCTTTTTTTCCCAAATCCTTCATCATCTGGAATGAACAACATTCTGTCTAACTCAAGATTGAAATTAACAGGTAACCCTGCACTAATTTCCATTTACAGCAGGGGTTTCTATAATTTACCAGCATCTCAGAGAAGAAGACTAAATTGATAGGCTTTTCAAGCTATCATCTTCAGAGCACAAACGGAATTTATAGAGAGGAATTTCACCTTTATTTTTATATCAGTCAAAGGGAGTTCATTAAATAGAACAGTGACTCCATCCTTCTTATTGAGGTTGTAAGAAAACAACATGCATACAAAAGCCATTAGTCTTCAATTGCTCAGGTTCAGAATCAAATCTTATTTACTATTCAGTTTTTAATATTTTTACCAAAGCACTCCAAGAATGGAAGGCATACATGAATCTACACAGTGGAATTGAGAATCTCACATGAGGCAATTCTACCAGCTGATACTTTACAATGTTGCTACTGATCAGAAACAACCAACTAGATTATAATTTTAACTGAACAATAGATCCTGGTAACTGTATTTTCCATTAATTTACATTAATGGAGAAAATATCCTACTTTCTAAATGGTGTGACTGTTTTTACCAAGAACGTACCCATATATTTGAGTGAATCCTTGAATATAATTACAAAATGATTATGTGTAGTAGTTTGTGAATTCATGTATTATCTGTTGTTTTTAATTTTTTTGTGATTAATTTGGTACCAATATAAAAGCAATAAAATGTCATGTTCTGCCTATGGCTGAATGGGTTTTCTCCAGGTGCTCTGGTTTCTTCCCACATTCCAGACATGCTGGTATGTAGGCTAATTGGCATCTGTAAAAAATGTCCCTTGTGGAGCGGTTGGAGTAGCGGCCGGGCGGTAGGTTTAGTAGGTTTAGTAACCGAGCGCGGGGCTTTGTTTGGAGAGTATGACTGCCAGGGCAGTTTTTTGTTCTGGGTGTCGGATGTGGGGAATCTGGGAGTCTGATAGTCCTCCAGACATCCACATCTGTGCCAGGTGTGACGAGATGGGGCTCCTAAGGGACCGTATTAGGAACCTGGAGCTGCAGATTGATGACCTCCGTCTGATCAGGGAGAGTGAGGAGGTTATAGATAGGAGTTACAGGGAGGTGGTCACTCCTAGACCACGGGAGGTAGACAAGTGGGTCACTGTTAGGGGGGGCAAGGAACAGAGGCAGGGACTAGGGAGTACCCCGGTGGCTGTACCCCTTGGAAATAAGTACTCCTGTTTAAGTACTGTTGGGGGGGACAGCCTACCTGGGGGCAACGACGGTGCCCGGGCCTCTGGCAAGGAGTCCGGCCCTGTTGCTCAGAAGGGTAGGGAAAGGAAGAGGAGAGCAGTAGTAATAGGGGACTCTATAGTGAGGGGGTCAGATAGGTGTTTCTGTGGACGCAGTCGGGAGACCCGGATGGTGGTTTGCCTCCCTGGTGCCGGTGTCCGGGATGTGTCTGAGCGTGTCCAGGATATCCTGAAAGGGGAGGGAGAGGAGCCAGAGGTCGTGGTACATATAGGTACCAACAATATAGGTAGGATAAGGGAAGAGGTCCTGAAAGGAGAATTCAGGGGGCTAGGAAGAGAGTTAAAAAAAAGGACTTCCAAAGTAATAATCTCAGGCTTACTGCCTGTGCCACGCGATAGTGAGAATAGGAATGGAGTGAGGTGGAGGATAAATACGTGGCTGAGGAACTGGTGCAGGGCGCAGGGTTTCAAGTTTCTGGATCATTGGGACCTCTTCTGGGGGAAGTATGACCTGTTCAAAAAGGACGGGTTGCATCTGAACCCGAGGGGAACCAATATCCTGGCGGGGAGATTTGCTAAAATAACTGCGGAGACTTTAAACTAGTACGGTTGGGGGGAGGGACTCAAACACAGATAGCTAATAGGCAGTGTGTGAGGCAGGAGGCAGAAAAGGGAAACACTCAGACCCAATATGTAGGAGAGAAAGAAGGGAAAAGAAATAAACTGAGAATAAGAAATGATGGGTCCCTTAAATGTGTATATTTTAATGCTAGGAGCATTGTAAGAAAGGTGGATGAGCTTAGAGCCTGGATTGACATCTGGAAGTATGATGTTGTGGCGATCAGTGAAACATGGTTGCAGGAGGGTTGCGATTGGCAATTAAATATTCCAGGATTTCATTGTTTCAGATGTGATAGAATCGGAGGGGCAAGAGGTGGGGGTGTTGCATTGCTTGTCAGGGAGGATATCACAGCAGTGCTTTGGCAGGACAGACTAGAAGGCTCGATTAAGGAGGCTGTTTGGGTGGAACTCAGAAATGAGAAAGGTTTAGCAACACTTATAGGGGTGTATTATAGACCGCCAAATAGGGAACGAGAATTGGAAGAGCAAATATGTAAGGAGATAGCAGATATTAGTAGTAAGCACAGAGTGGTGATTGTGGGTGATTTCAATTTTCCGTATATAGACTGGGAATCACATTCTGTTAAAGGGCTGGATGGTTTGGAGTTTGTAAAATGTGTGCAGGATAGTTTTTTGCAGCAATACGTAGAGGTGCCTACCAGAGAAGGGGCAGTGTTGGACCTCCTGTTAGGAAATGAGATGGGTCAGGTGACGGAGGTATGTGTTGAGGAGCACTTTGGGTCTAGTGATCATAATGCCATTAGTTTCAATATCATTATGGAGAAGGTCAAATCTGGACCAAGGGTTGAGATTTTGGATTGGAGAAAGGCTAATTTTGAGGAGATGAGAAAGGATTTAAAAGGAGTGAAATGGAAATTGTTGTTTTATGAAAAGGATATAATAGAGAAATGGAGGATATTTAAAGGTGAAATTTTGAGAGTACAGAGTCTTTATGTCCCTGTTCGGTGGAAAGGAAAGAATAATAATTTGAAAGAGCCGTGGTTTTCCAGGGAAATTGGACACTTGGTTCGGAAAAAGAGGGAGATATACAATAAATATAAGCGGCAGGGAGTAAATGAGGTTCTTGAGGAATATAAAGAATGTAAAAGGAATCTTAAAAAGGAAATTAGAAAAGCGAAAAAAAGATATGAGGCTGCTTTGGCAAGTAATGTAAAAGTAAACCCCAAGGGGTTCTACAGATATGTCAATAGCAAAAGGATAGTGAGGGATAAAATTGGTCCATTAGAGAGTCAGAGTGGACAGCTATGTGCTGAGCCGGAAGAAATGGGGGAGATATTAAACAATTTCTTTTCTTCGGTATTTACCGAGGAGAAGGATATTGAATTATGTGAGGTAAGCGAAACAAGTAGAGTAGTGATGGAAATTAGGAGGATTAAAGAAGAGGAGGTACGGACACTTTTGAAGAATATAAAAGTGGATAAGTCTCCAGGTCCTGATAGGATATTCCCTAGGACATTGAGGGAAGTTAGTGCAGAAATAGCAGGGGCTATGACGGAAATATTTCAAACGTCATTAGAAACAGGGATGGTGCCGGAAGATTGGCGCATTGCGCATGTTGTGCCTTTGTTTAAAAAAGGTTCTAAAAGTAAACCTAGCAATTATAGACCTATTAGTTTGACGTCTGTGGTGGGAAAATTAATGGAAAAGATACTTAGGGACAATATATATAATTATTTGGATAATCAAGGCCTGATTAGAAACAGTCAACATGGATTTGTGCCTGGAAGGTCATGTTTGATTAATCTTCTTGAATTTTTTGAAGAGGTTACCAGGGAAATTGATAAGGGCAAGGCTGTGGATGTTGTCTATATGGACTTCAGTAAGGCATTTGACAAGGTTCCACATGGAAGGTTGATTAAGAAGGTTAAATCGTTGGGTATTAATAGTGAGGTTGCAAGATGGATTCAACAATGGCTGAATGGGAGATACCAGAGGGTAACGGTTGACAATTGTATGTCAGGTTGGAGGCCAGTGTCTAGTGGAGTGCCCCAAGGATCTGTGTTGGGTCCACTGTTGTTTGTCATTTACATTAATGATCTGGATGATGGTGTGGCAAATTGGATTAGTAAATATGCAGATGATACTAAGATAGGTGGAGTAGTTGATAGTGAGGTAGATTTTCAAAGTCTACAGAGAGACTTGGGCCTTTTGGAAGGGTGGGCTGAAAGATGGCAGATGGAGTTTAATGCTGATAAGTGTGAGGTGCTGCATTTTGGTAGGACAAATCAAAATAGGACGTACAGGGTAAATGGTAGGGAATTGAGGAATGCAGTGGAACAGAGGGATCTGGGAATAACTGTGCATTGTTCCCTGAAGGTGGAATCTCATGTGGATAGGGTGGTGAAGAAGGCGTTTGGTATGCTTGCCTTTATAAATCAGAGCATCGAGTATAGAAGTTGGGATGTAATGTTGAAATTGTACAGGGCATTGGTGAGGCCGAATCTGGAGTATGGTGTGCAGTTCTGGTCGCCAAATTATAGGAAGGATGTCGACAAAATGGAGAGGGTACAGAGGAGATTTACTAGAATGTTGCCTGGGTTTCAGCACTTAGGCTACAGAGAGAGGTTGAACAGGTTGGGTCTTTATTCTTTGGAGCGTAGAAGGTTGAGGGGGGACTTGATAGAGGTTTTTAAAATTTTGAGAGGGACGGACAGAGTTGACGTGGGTAGGCTTTTCCCTTTGAGAGTGGGGAAGATTCCAACAAGGGGACATAGCTTCAGAATTGAGGGACAAAGGTTTAGGGGTAACATGAGGGGGAACTTCTTTACTCAGAGGGTTGTGGCTGTATGGAATGGGCTGCCGGTGGAAGTGGTGGAGGCTGGCTCGATTTTATTATTTAAGAGTAAATTGGATAGGTATATGGATAGGAGGGGATTGGAGGGTTATGGTCTGAGTGCAGGTAGATGAGACTAGGTCAGGGAGAATGGTCGGCGTGGACTGGTAGGGCCGGACAGGCCTGTTTCCATGCTGTAGTTGTTATATGTTGTTATATGTTATGTGTGTAGAATAGAACTAGTGTACGGGGTGATTACTGGTCAGCACGGACTTGGTGGGCTGAAGGGCCTCTATCCATGCTGTATTACTAAAACTAAAGAGAGAAACACCAACAAAATGTTATAGAGCACTGAGGAAATTAAGATACCAAGTTTAGAAGTTTATAAATCTTTACAAATATCATTTATTATTCCATGAATATCAACACTTTTTAAAAAAATCAGAAATATTATTTATTTTCATTATCTATTCAATTGTATTTGTTGTTCCATTGTGCCAGACTCTCCAGTATTTCATTTTTATATCTTTTAAAAAATGCAACAATGTAACAGATTGCATCTATAAATTCCTTCAAGAAAAATCAATTCTAAAATTATAGACTTTACCTCATGAATGATTTTAAAAATGCAGGTTGTGATTGTGATTTTGTGCCGTTCTTTGTTAGCTCTTCAACCTTATTCAGGGATATGGCCCTTGTTCATTCCACTGACAAACACTGTAAGCCACTGAATGTGATCTAGAACTAAAAGCTTTCTAAACGGTAAAATATTCAACCGATATAAATTCTTAACAATGACTGTCATTGCAACTGTACATATTTTAATGGAATTACATTTTATGCAAAAATTGCACTAATTCTAATTCAAAAGACAGTTTTATCATTATTGATAATTAACTCCCCTCACTGGTGACACGTAAATTGTTGGCTTTAGGAATCAAACAAATCTTTTAATGCACATCCAGTTTCTTCACACCTCCATGCTGGTTGATAAGCTATTTAAAAAAAATAGAAAATTGTCCATAATTACTGCCTTGTAAAATCAAAGGCATTGATGGCATTTTGAAATGTCAAGATTGGCTAATTGCTGTCAGTGCGAAGAAAGCTGGAGAGTGTGTATCCTAGCATGCTGGTGTGCCTGAATGCTTCTGCAGTCTCCATCATTTAGTCAGCAGCATCAAGGTCATAAATGACAGAGTGAAGGTAGAATGATAAACAGCCTGGTGTGCCATCAGGAAGCAAGCATCAATGCCTAATGTACCTTCCTTGCCTCTAAAGTGTCAAAAAGCTCCCTATTAATTTAAGTTTCATTTGAGGCCACATTAAAATAAACATTGCTTAGGCTTCTGCACAAGACAACTAATCCCCATATTATTCCAAATGCCTTTCAAAGTTAGAAGGCAAGAACCATTTCTATGCAAAACTAAAAGCCTGTCAGAGCCAAGGATCTGTACGTATAGCCAAATACTTTTGTTTATTACACATTCTAACAAACATGCATAGCTGTGTAACGATAATCAGAATATAAATTATTTATGCCACAATTGTAGGAGTCCAGACTGATTACATTTTATTTTAAACTAAGAAAACTTATTCACATTTGCTATTCTGCTCTGGGAATTGAGATACTCCCATATGTCACATAGTGCTTACAACTACTCCATAAATAGTAGATTTTAATAATACATTGTGAATGAAGTGAACGTGCAACTGAGTGCTTTAGATAGTATTAGGCTATAAATACTTTAAAAGTAGCCTTTTTGATAAGCCATGTAACAGAGGACCACTCCCCTTCGAACGAGAATCTGAATTACAGAGCATCATATTGTCACTACTTAATTGTAAGGCAGCAGAACTGAAATAAATGTTTTGCTTTCTAATATCCAGAATCAAGAGCAATTGGACTAGAACTATAAAATAGGTTTGTTAGTTCATTATCTTCTACATATTATGCACATTGTTTCAAACTGTATACTAATTGATTATAGGAAAGAGATAAAACTTGTCAAATGATCAATAAGTTGGGTATAAATCTTAGAATGGAAGGATTCAAAATAAATAATAAATTATTACCAATGTTACTTTTCCACATGAGTAATGATTTCAAAGTTTTATTTGCCTATAATATATCAGTAGAAGGTCATGCATAAAAGGAAGTCAAATAAGGATACAATATTCCCTGTAAATGGTTGATCCCTGAGGAACAGAGAGAGCTTAGGGCACCATAGTTCCCTGAAATTGGCAATACAGCTGGATAGAGTGGTGAAGAAGGCATATGGCATTATTGCCTTTGATGACCAAGGCTTAGAATATAGGAGTTGGACCATGTTGCAACTGCATAAAACATTATATCGGCCACACTTGGATTGTGGTGTGAAGTTCTGGTTACCACACTAGAGGAGGAATGTGATTATACTGGAAGAGCGCAGATGAGATTCACCAGGATGTTGCCTGGAGTTGAGTTCTTTACTTATGGAGGAGGACTGCATAAACTGGGTTTCATTTCTTTGGAACAAAGGAGAATAGGGAGGGGGGTGGTCTTATGGAGGAATATGGAGGCAGAGAGGAAAGCTGTTCAGCGGGTGGTCCATAGAGCTCAGAGGACCAGTCTTGGAGGGCATCTACAACACACGATGCCTCAGAAAAGCCACCAGCATCCACAAAGACTCTTCACACCCCAGCAAAAGTCTGTTCGAACTTCTACCATCAGGCAGACGATACAAGGCCTTCTACGCCCACACCTCCAGACTCAGGAACAGCTTAATCCCCAGGGCCACAGCTGCTATGAACCGGTCCCGCTGAGCTGAATGGTCACATCGCACAGTGATCCGGCACAGATCTACTTGCACTTTATTCTGTTTTAAAACTGTTACAATTTGTTTCATTGGGTTGTTTAAATTAATACTGACTAGCTAATTAAATTATTGCATCGTATGGGAGGCGCATTCCCAATCTCGTTGTACCCCTGTACAATGACAATAAAGATATATTGTATTGTATTGTATTGTATATAAAACTGTGAAAGACATAGATAGAGAAGAGTAAAAATCATTTTTCCCCCATGGTGGGCATGTAAAAAAAACATGAAGGCATTGGTTTAGCATGTGCAGGGATCAGAGGGGAATATTTTTTTTAACACAGAGGATGGATGAAATCTGGAATACACTGCCAGAGGTAGTGATAGAGGCCTATACAATCATAACACCTAAGAGGCATCTGCACAGACACTTGACTGGACAGTACATAAAAGGCTGCAGACTTAATTCAGGCAAATGGGATTAATATATGTATGTGCTATAGTTGGCATGCTTGTGGTATGCCATTGGTCCTGTTTCTCTGGTGCGTAACCCTATGACTCCAAAATATTTCTTCAGCAATTAGGCAGCTCAATGGTGCAGTGGTAGAGTTGCTGCCTTACAGCTCCAGAGACCTGGGCTCGACCCTGAGTCCAAGTGCTGTCTGTACAGAGTTTGTACATTCTCCCTGTGACCATCTGGGTTTTCTCTGGGTGCTCCAGTTTCTCCCCACATTTCAAAGACGTGGCTAACTGGCTTTTGTAAATTGTCCTTAGTGTGTATGATAGAACTAGTGTATGGATGATCGCTAGTCGGGGCAAGCTCGGTGAGCCGAAGGGCCTGTTTCTACCACTGTATCTCTAAACTAAACTAAACTAAACAATATATATTTCATGTCTGTAACGTTTAACTTCCATTTAGCTCTAGATCTATTGAAGTATATAAAATTATGAGAAGCGATGATAGGGTAGACAATCAGAACCTTTTTTCCAGAGTGGAAATGTCAAAGACCAGTGGATATAGTTTGAAGGTCAGAGGGGAAATGTTTAAAGGATATGTGGGGGGCAAGCTTTTTTTTCACAGAGAGTGGTGATTGCCTGGAACGTGGTGCCAGGGAGTAAAAGCAGAGCCGAGAGATGTGCTTAAGAGACTTTTAGGTAGGCACATGAAATATGTAATGCACAGAGGGGTATGTATCACATACTGGCAAAGGAGAATAGTTTAACCTGGCAATACATTCAACACAAATGTTGTGGACCAATTGTTGTAGATTCTTGTCTTTGTAAAATATTTGCACCATTTTTACCTAAGATGTGCAACAATTTTGCACCTTGCAAAGATTTCAGCCTGGTTTACAGCATTAAGCTCCGACCTAATCAACTTTGTGACTTCTCAAACTGCCACAAGATTTTCTGTTTAGAAATATCATTGATTCAAACTGGCACAAGGAGAAAAAACATTTTAATGAAAATATGACTGATTTAGGACTTTGCCTCTTTATTTAATTCATCAACACTAGGTTTAAAACCCACTTTTACCAGAAGATGTAAATTGGTCTTGATTCCCAATGATTAATTATAATATGATTGCAAAAGCAAATTATCCTTCATAATTCACATTACTAATCATATTAAATATCAAAGGACAAAATTACAAATGGCAATTTCATTGATAGGCATTTTTGCATCAGATATTGTCTTTAGCTCAAAATCATTAGAGACAGACCTCAGGTACCCTGCTAATCTGAAAGCATTATCCTTATCCAATATCCATCTGAATGCTCGCACCACACAGGAATTATAATTGATGGGTATTGTGACCTTAGATAATTTGTCATGTTTCCCCTTGACTTTACAGATTGTCTGTTCTTAAATTAATGCTCCCAAATGTTCTGATTGGAAGAAGCCTGGAAGGTCATTCCATTGTGCTGCCGTTGCCTTGGAAAATTGTGCAGTTTAAATCCTATCTAATGCCTTCATCCACATTAATTTCTGAAAATCCATTGTCTCAAAGATTTGCAATTATGTAAGCAATGTTTATTCATCTGTTTTTCTTTGATTCATTAAATACCAATTCAAAACATCTTTGTTCTGTGTCTGCACTGAGTATTACACCAAGAATATTATTTGATGCATAAGAAACAGTGCGAGCATGCAATATGTGTGCAGGTGGATACAGAAATTACTCAAGAGGCACACATTACTTTACACTGTGGAAGGAAAGCTAACAGTTATACACCCGGAGCTAAGGTTGATGTTCATCAAGAACATGCATTTGTTACAATTCAAAGCAAAAGAAAAAATATTCTACTATCTTAACAATTTGACTAAATTTTTCTTTTTGCCAGCTTCCTTTTCTCAATTATATTGTGGAATTTTACAGAAATATAGAATGCCTCAAAGACATTCTATAAGAAAATATAATTTCCATCAAAGCAAGTGAAAATACATAACACAGGCAGCTGATATTGTAATCTCTCACATTAGGATACATTTTTAGCAGTGCACGAGAATTGTTGATTTCCATTATAGAACCATAGTGTCACATAGCTTGGAAACACACCCTTTGGCTCACTGAGTCCATGCCAACCATCAGTTACCCATTTATAATAATCTTACTCAGATCCCACTTTCTTCTCACAGCATCTCCATCAAATCCTGCCATCCTCCCCTGAAGGAAACTTCATATGGTCAGAAGGCAAACTTGGAAACTTCACACAACACTGAGTTCAGGATTAAATCCTGGTCTTTGTGAAGCGGCATCACTAATTTGATGTTCCAATATCTCCAGTTTTAACACTTGCAGTCACAAAGCACTAGGATATGTTAATAGTAGTTATCCAGGGACCTAGACCGAAAATCCAAATATATGAATTTAAATCCTACCATGACGGATGTGGAGTTAACAATCAGAAATTTGGAACTTAGTCCAAATAATAATGAACTCAAAAGCTATAGGATTGTTGCAAAGACCGTCTAATGCATTAATGCCTTTCAGTGGAGAAACCTATCATCTTTGCGTGGTCCTGGCTTAATGTGCTATGTCATTGTCATTGAGTTATGTCATTGATGCATAAATGCCTTCTGAAATGGTCAAGCAAGTCAATTATGGCACCACATTCTGAAGGGACTATCTGGTATGAACAATTAATGTAGGTCCGATTTTTAAAAGAATTCTCAAAGTGCTATTGTGATTGTAATAGGACAAAGACAACAATGAACATTGACATCAGTCATCAATTGATGTTTTGGAATGATTTATCGCCCTTGTTGACTCGATCCATCATTAGACAGGAGAAATTGATAAAGTGGGTTGGGGATTAAACAAAAGGTACAAATAACTGGACCACATATGAGTAGGAAGGAACTGCAGATGCTGGTTTAAACCTTTTCAGTCTGAAGAAAGGTCTCGACCTGAAACGTCACCCATTCTTCCTCTCCAGAGATGCTGCCTGTCCCGCAGAGTTACTCCAGCTTGTTGTGTCTATCTTTGGACCACATACGAGCCTTTTAAATTTTAAACTGTTGAATTTAGCCCAAGGCTGTCACTCATAAAAGTCAGACGGGGACTAATTAACGTACCAAAGTTATGTTCCATGCATTGGGAGGCTTCAGGGTGTAGTCCAGAACCATGCAGGAGGTATAGAGCCATGCTGCCAGAGCAGTTTGTGCAGACCCGGCATTGTAGATGTGTCCCGTCAGATACATGATATCTCTTGGTGAATAAGCTCTGACATTCCCTGGTATTCTGATTGAATCATTGGAGCTTTATCTTAAAGTTAGCGGAGAATGAAGAGAGTCATTGGGTCAGATACTGTGTGATTCATAGCAGCAGGTCCATGGCCAGCTTCTGAAAATAATTCACATTCACACGTTCTAAGAGCAGACGTAGGCCATTCAGCCCATCAAGTCTACTCCACCATTCAATCATGGCTGATCTATTTTTCCCTCTCGCCACCATTCTCCAGCCTTCGCTCCATAGCCCTTGACACCCTTACTAATCAAGAATCTGTCAATTGCCTTAAAAATATCCATTGACTTGGCCTCCACAGCCATCTGTGGCAATGAATTCCACAACTTCACCACCCACTGACTAAAGAAATTCCTCCTCACCTCCTTTATAAAGGTACATCCTTTTATTCTGAGGCTATGGCCTCTGGTCCAAGACACTCCTCACTGGTGCAAACATCCTCTACACGCTCACTCTATTCAGGCTGTTTTTTCTAGGCTGTACCATCAAGGCTTTGGCTTTTGTCAACGAAAATGTTAAAATCCACCACAAAGATTGTGCAAGGCAATCAAAACTTTATTTAAAAGCATCAAATACAATGGCAGTTGGGAACAGTCAAACTAGACTGCTGACCGAACAAAGACTCATGTACAGAACCTGCAACCAATTTCACAAAGATACTTCACTTCAGCATTCATTTGTTCACAGATTGCTCTGGCAACAGCTGTAAATCATGCACCTCCGACAATCACATCCCCGTGCTGGGGTCTTCTTCAGCCAAGCCCCATGACAGCTAAACAAATGTTACCCTTTCGACCTTCTTTGTACGATTATTCCTTTGCACTTCTTCCAATTCCTAATGCACGGCATCTTAATTCAATACTAACTGCAGTTTGCTCTCACAGTACCAGTTGCCAGTCTCTCTCTCACGACTCCTATCTGCAGCCTCCACCTTTCCTTCTCAAGCTTCCAGCCTCCCTCTCCCATCCTCCAGTTTTGCCCCAATCCTCATGATTCTCCTGCTAATCTCAGGGAAACACCCCAATCCCAGCCCTCATCACTTCAAGCCTTCCTTTCCAATGGAATTGTTTGCTTACCACGAGTAACAACAAGCGTGTTTTGTGTGCAGTGAACAGACCTGTGCTTACGCATTGATTTATGAGGAGATCTGGTGCAGGAGATCAGCAAAGGCTGAAGGTTGTCCATCCTGCAAAAGATCAAAAGGCTGAACCACAAAAGAAAATGACCACTGTCAAAATGAGCAAAACACAAATAGCACATAAGTAATACTTTAATTGTGATAGTGATGCAGCATGGAGAGATCCGGGAGCTGAAATGTGTAATAAATGTATCAAAATAAATCAAAAAAAGTAATCAGCAGATGATCTTGAGTGAATTCCAACTGTCTGAAAGGTACTTGATAAAATGATTTGAAAAAATAAAGTACTAGGTTTCATTGGTAAAGAGGGTGAAAACGTACAAATGGTTGTGGAAACAAAAGCTTCACAGAGATGAAAATCAACAGCAAGCAGTAAATAAAGTGGGCGGATGCAATTGAAGCTCAAGGTCGTGTTGTCAATTAGTCAGAGTCGTACAGCACAGAAACGTGTCCTATACAACGTATAGATCAACTTGCACTTTACCCTGTCCAAAACTGTTACAACTGTTTCGTTTCGTTGGGTTGCTGCTGTCTAAATTACCTAAATTATTGCATCGTATGGGAGGCGCATTCCCAATCTCGTTGTACCCCTGGGTACAATGACAATAAAGATATATTGTATTGTATTGTATTGTATTGTATTTTGGTTTCTGAAGGAGTGGGCGGCATCGCTCATTTTTCTCCTGACTTCCTATTTCTTATCCATCATACAAACCTTTCAATCCTTTTCAATCCAAGGTTTTGATCACTTCCTGAGATGATTCATTTAATTCCACTCACCATTTCTATTTATACCTGCTTTAGATCATTCTCATTCTCTTTCACTCTTGCTCTTTATATCAGACTCTTTATGTTGGACTCTTTGCCCTCTTTATATTAGGCTAGTTGATAGGAGGCCGCCCCATTGGAGCTTTCGTGTTAAATTTGGCAAAATCTTCACATCCTTAAACTGGCTCGATTTTCAGCAGATTTTAACTTCATCCACACCCTTCCCACAGGAACATTTATTCATGCAGCATGGGTGATTGCTGTAAGTAATAAAGTCATACAGTATATAAACTGTGCTCAGGATTGATGGTACACATACTTATCCAGGCAGTGTGACATTATCGAGAATGAGCAAAGAATTCTGTTGATTTTTTTAGCTAGGAAAACCACTGTTCAATCAGTAATATTATACTTATAAATGTCATAATGAAACATGATTTTTTTTAAATTCCTACCAACTCTTTGAAAGTGTTCTGGTGTTCAAATTGTTGGATAGCAAAAATTGACAATGCTAAATCCCTGTTGATGTTGTTTTGAGGGCAGTACTTGGAATTATTCTGGGAGATTCAGGTTGGCAGGTGGCAGTGGGGAGTACGATGGATGTAGGTGGTGGGAAATGCTGTTCTGCAAAATAATCAAACGTTGCTGTATATGACTCCAGAATTTCAATGGCACATGTAATAACCTCATGCAAGGCAGGAATAGACTTCAATAAACTCGACAATATGTCTCTGAAACTCCCTTACAAGGCAATGCAATGTCAAAGTCATTGTCGGTGGGAACTTCCTATGCAATGTACTGGCTTCCATTTTACAGGGCTTTTTTGTCTTCTATGCCACCTCTACCTGCCTCTGCTCACATGCCCATTCATACAGTCCTTTCAGAGTTTCTATTTAAGTTAAGCAGAATGATGATTTCTATTAAGGATGACAAGTGATTAATGGTGCATTGTTATCAAGGCTTATGCTTAATTCTATCTTACATTAGTATCTTGAGTCATCAAAGAAATGAAAAGATATACCACTGCGACAGAGGTTAAGGTTTGTAGCTTTGATGCAAAATGCATTTAATATCAGACCTCAGCAGGGCATTGTGATTAGGTGATGATACAGGGTGTGAGCTGAAGAGGATTTGAAGGAAGCGGCAAAGAGAAAGAGAAGAGACAATAGATTTCCACATTCTTCAATGAACTCAGACTTTCAACTCTGCCATCTCCAACACTGGCCATCTCCTGCCAAAATACCAGTGGTAGCCTCTCCAGCAGGTGTGTGGGTTAAAAGTGCAAGAGGACTATTGGCTGCCACTCTGGTTGCTGGGAAGCATATTTCATGACAAGATAGTACAATACAAGTATCTCTTCTGGGGAAATGTTTTCAAGTTGCCTCAGTATATGCTGGATTACCACAGTGCATTCATTAGCAAGAAACAAGAGCAATTTTGTTGAAGCGGGGTAGGGACTTCCAGTTTTTCATTGTGTAAGTGCAAGCGGAAGAAGCAGAGAAAACAATTATGTATTCACAAATTGAGCTTGTTTATGTGTATCCAAACAGTCCATAAGACGATAAGACCTGGGAGCAGAATCAAGCCATTTGGCCCTTAAAGGCTGCTCTGCCATTCGATCATGGTTGATCTATGTTTCCTTCTCAACCCCTTTCTCCTGCATTCCTCTCGTAATTTACTGCCCTTACTAATCAAGAACCTATCAAACGCCGCTTTAAAAATATCCAATGAATTAGCCTCTAATAAATTACACAGATTCACCACCGTCTCGATAAAGAAATTTCACCTCATCTACATTCTAAAGGTCCGTCCTTTTATTCTGAGGCTGTGGGTCTAGACTTTCCCACTACTGGAAACATCCTCTTCACATTCACTCTATCCGGACCTCAGGATCAGAAACGTCGGGAAAAATAACAAGGATGTTTACCTTTCTTGGCAGTGTTGGCAAGGTCATTACATCTCTTACTGCACAGGAATCAGGGAAATGTACTTGATTTTGATACCATGCCAGGATGTGTAGGAAAAAAACTGCAGATGCTGGTATAAATCGAAGATAGACAAAAAACCCTGGAGTAACTCAGCGGGTCAGGCAGTATCTCTGGAGAGAAGGAATGGGTGACGTTTTGGGTCGAGACCCTTCTTCAGACCGATGTCTTTGACTTCTCTAACTTCAGATAGTTCCTCTTTCCCTCTCTATCCCCTCCCCCTTCCCAGTTCTCCCACTAATCTTCCTGTCTACTACTACTTTCTTTCGTTCTTTCGCCCCCGCCCCCTCCCCTGACATCAGTCTGAAGAAGGGTCTCAACCCGAAATGTCACCCATTCCTTCCCTCCAGAGATGCTGAGTTACTCCAGCATTTTTTGTCTACCTTTGATACCATGCCACATCTGTTTATCGGGTATCTTATAAACCTCTCCAAGAGGAACAATGCATTCCTCTTCCCCACAGAACAAAACTAGACTTGTGGAAATGTTTACATAGGAATAGGATACCTTTTGGGATCCATAACTACATGATAATTCACATGGGTTCTCAGTGTTGAATGACAAAGAACAACAAAAATATTCCTATTTCTTCCACCTCAGGTAAAGATTCAAAGTAATTATTAGGCAACATTCTGAACCTATCAGTTGTGAAAATATTATCATGTGATCCTTATGTCTATGCTACTACACCAATAGATGGCAATATTGTACTATGTAAACTTTATGCTAGTTGAATTATTGGTGGCATTTTAACTGTAGAGTCCTAATTTTCAACGATAATTTGGTGTGGTTATAAAAAGCCATAATCTTTCCAAAATATTAACAAACTCTCACAAACAACATGAACTTCAAAATAAACCATTATTCTTTACATCTTCTATGATGCTTCCCAAATTCCTTAGATTCCTCTGAAGAAGGGTCTCAACCTGAAACGTCACACATTCCTTCTATCCAGAGATGCTGCCTGTCCCGCTGAGTTACTCCAGCATTTTGTGTCCATCTTCCTTAGATTACCTTCTGCTATCTTAGATTACACTTGTAAGATTCGTTCCAACAATTTATCCTACAATCTATTTTAATCTATATTATTTAGACATTTGTATTGCTCTGTTAGTTATTGTAATTTTTCACCAGATAATTCTACATCTTCAACTAAATTATTCTCAATGTACATTTTTATAGATTTAAATTTTTGTCCTTTATCGAAACATTCAATAGTAAGTATTTCTTAACAATCTTACCCTTTTGTTCTGCACCAAACAGTTATTCATTTATTATATGCTAAATCCCATACTAAATATACTGGGCAGAATTATTTTCTGCTGTGGTTCATTGTTTTATACTGATTGACCAGAATAAGCCATAATATCTTTGAATTTCATGCTTACATTTTGAAAGTAAATTAACACACACTCTAAACTACATGGCCCATCAAAGCTTTGTATACAAGTAATATTTGGCTAGTGTAAAAAGGAACTGCAGATGCTTGTTTAAACCGAAGATAGTCACAAAAAGCTGGACTAACTCAGCAAAACGGGCATAATCAGGATAGAAGGAAAGGGTGCCTGTTCGGATCGAAATCCTTCTTCAGACTGGGCAGAGTCTAATCTAATATTTGGATGGGCCAAATTTAATGTCACAAATAAATAAGTGAGGAATTCACCTCAATCATAGACGCATACCACACAGAAACAGACCATTTGGCCTGCTATGACCATTTTGACCATTGTACTTATCTGCACTAGCCCCCTGTAGCCACATTTAGTCTCTAACCTTTCTCTGCCTTGGCAATGTTACTTTTATAAGTTGTGTGAACGTTCTGTACTGTGATGGAGCACTTCTCTGTTTCTTTTCATAATGTTGTTCCATACTCTATAATCTTAAACAACAATCAGATAGAAATATTTATTCCTTCACATTTTTAGGAGAGTAGATAACATATCCAATAAGCAAATACATTACAGGGCTGATGGTTTAAGCCGAGCAGATATTATATCTATTTGATTTTTGCAGTGTGATGATATCCTCAAAGGAGTGGTTCCTGGCACTGAGTATGACTGAAATAACAGAGAAAATCCAAGCAGTTTTCAAATCTTCCCTTTATGTCAATTCTTATAAAACAATTTAAAAAACACATTATTTTGTTCTTCAGTTTTGTCTCGGAAGAGTAATCTGAAGATCAAAGACAGCAACAATCTATAACGAGGGACAATATTGCTGATTAAATCATAATCAGAGTTGTTTTATCTGCCATTTGATGACCAAATATAACAAACAGGACATTTTGTTCATATCATTTCAATACATCTATTTGGTTCATGCCATGCTAAAAATGTAATTGAATTGAACACCATATTGCCTGTCTGTTATTGCATGTTATTTTAGGTCTTATAATTTTTTATTCATCCCCAACTGTTTCTTTTTTACATTAGCATTTTGTTCAAAGTTAATCAAAATATTAAAGGATAAAATTAGATGAAAGACAGCTTTTGGTTAATAACAAACTACTGGAGCAACTCAGTGGATCGAGCAGCATCTGTGAGGGGTGCAGAATGATGCGCAAATGGAGCCACTCTTGATCCTGACAAATTGTCGACATGAAACATTCATTCTGCTTCTCCCCTTGCTGATGTCTCCTGCCCTTTCAAGGCTTTTCCTCAATTTATGTTTTTATTTCAGAGTTCAAGAAACTGTAGATTTCTTTTTTTGCTTTTCAAATTAAAAGCAAAATTTTCACCAAGGCTGGAACTCATTGCCCGTCATTAAGTGACTGCGAGAGCTGGTTGAACCACTGGAGTCCATTTGGTAAAATAACTTTCAAAATGTTGTTAACTAGCTAGTTCCAGCAGTTTATCCCAATGATGGTGAATAGACATGCATTTCCAAGTCAGAACCAGATATGACTAAAAAGGAATCTTAAAATGTAAGACCATTGTACCCACAATACATATGAAATTATTATATTACAAGTAGAAACACTTTTGAGATAGATTTTGCCCTCTTCTTTCAGTGCACCTCCACCATTCTTCATCTGGAGGACATAGCACATGCCTGGTTTCATGTTTATCTTTCCATAATGTAATTTCGTTCGGTACCTCGGTACCGAATGACAAATAAAGCTCTGTATTCTGTATTCTGTAAATTGGTTTCTCTTACCCGTCTGCACCTGACTGCACCATTAACTCCAGTATTCTCCGCAGATCAATCCTTGGCCACCTCTTTATAGCTATCTACAAAGCTAAGCTATAGCAATATCATCCAAAAGCTGAGCATCAGTTTGTACATCCTAATGACACCCTGTTTTCATCATGCCACCTCTTTCCTAGATTCCTTTCCCTTGACTAAATGATCAAACTGTATGAGATCCAGTGGTGGAGGAAAGAAATGTCCTCTGACTACAAAGTAGAAAGGGAAAGACATCAGTCTCTGCCACAACTTCAATTTCCTAGCAATCCAGTCCACTGTTCTCCTTGGCAACTGTGTGAATGGAGCTGGGGTGTTTGCTATCTCCCATCATATCGAATCTGGAGCTGTGTCATTGGTCACATGTTCACATCATCTCCAAAGCCACTCATTTGCACCTTAGCATCTGTCTTAGTTCATCTGCTATTGAAGCCAACATCCACATTTTTGTTATCTCTGGGATTGATTCTTCTGTTGTACTCAAATTTATTCTCAGTAAACATATAGTTACTGAGATCCTCTTTGTCCAATTCCTAATAAGAACATACCCTCTCTCTGCCCCCCTGTGCCCCACCTGAACTCCCACCTACTTCTCTCCTCCCCCTGCCATTTTCCTCCCTCCAGCTTCACAATTCGCAACTCTTCAATCCTATCTCACACCTGCTTTTATCTCTGGTTTACAATAATCTACTATAAAAACTATCAAGAAAATCATTACATGCATCCATCTATTACCTACCATGCTTTATCCTGCCTCTCCTCTCTTCCAGCTGTCTCCTCCCATCCCCTACAATCAGTCTGAAGAAGGGTCTCAACCCGAAAAGTCACCTATCAATGTTCACCAGACATGCTGCCTAACCTGTTGTTACTCAAGCACTTTGAGACCTTTTGTGCATTAACCAGCATCTACAATTCCTTGTTTCTACAAGAACATACAGCACCTGATTAAGTAGCAGCTTGAAATTTAAAATTCTCACATCCCTATCCCTCTCTATTTCATTGGTCTCCTCTAGTCCAAGAATATTCTCAAATAATTGCAAGTTTCTAACTGTGGCCTCAAATTTAATTGCTTCACCATTGCGCCATGCCTAAAGCTCCCAATGGTCTTAATTTTCAGTGATCCTTTTATAAATCTCTCTGGCTTAAAATGGTCCTTAAAACCAACATTCTACCAACCTTTTTGCTATCTGCTGTAATTGCACCTCATGTGGTTAGGCTTCAAGATCTGTTTGATAATATTTCTTTGAACTGCTTTGGGATGAATTCGCTACAGTGCAGATGCTAATAGAAAATAAAGTTGCTGCAGAGATGGAGATTTGGTTTCCTCAAGAGGGAAGTATCTGCCTTTTTTCGACATACTCATCTACAATCATCAGGCTTTGTCTGGTTGGTGAGGTTGTGCACAACCTCATAACAATACTCAATTTATGCTAAAATAATTTCAACAGGTACCAATTCATCGTTTCTTGGGACTGTTTCAAATAGTCAGGCTGAGAGTGAATGTGTCAAAATGAATACCAAAAACTCAGACGAAATGTGTAGGAAGGAAGTGCAGATGCTGGTTTAAACCAAAGATAGACACAAAAAGCTGGAGCAACTCAGCAGGTCAGGCAGCATCTCTGGAGAAAAGGAATAGGTGATCTCGACCCGAAACGTCACCTATTCCTTTTCTCCAGAGATGCTGTCTGACCCGTTGAGTTACTCCAGCTTTTTGTGTCTATCAAAAACCCAGAAATAGGTTCATACAGTAAAACATCACTGCGCATAACACAAAAATGCTGTCGAACAAAATCTCAGACCAAGTCATGTTAGTGATGCAAAAGCTCAGGCAAAAAGGCAAGTTTCAAGAAGAGAATAAGTGGGAAGGAATAAGAACGGTATTTAAGAGCTTGGGGCCTAGCTACTAAAGGCATAGACATCCAAAATCACTCAAAGCGTATTAATCTGTAATATATGTACATGAAGTATCGCAAATTTACCCTTTTAAATAAATTGTATTTTACCATAAATCTATCTCCTCATACAATAACTAGATTTACAGCCCAAAAGGGAGAAGTAGAATTTATAGCACCCTTGTTATTAAATTATTCTGAGTATGATGGTGCAAATCTGCATCACCAAACAAGTCATTTTTGAACTTGTTACTTCCTTGAGCTGCTCAATTTTCTAGAACACACACAACACATTCGTGTTATGAAATGTTTAGCTCTCTTGTTGGATATAGCATCTAGATTCAAACAATTGTTTGCAATGAATTCCTGTGAAATTAAGCTTTGTTATTATCTGAAGATGGTATTAATAATAATGAGACATAAAACTACTTTTAGGAATAATTGGCCAAATGAAGCCTCGAGGAAACAAATTATTTTCCTCAGCATGATAACTCCATGCATTATGTTGTTCGTGCCTGTGCCCTTTATATGTCAAATGACAATTTAGAAGTTTAGCAATTAATAGACTGTGGAAGAAGTTATCTAGTTCTACTATCCAAGAGAAAATTATAGAAACAATACATCGGCATGATAACTCGAGAGTAATCACAAATGGTAAAAACATCAGTTGAGATAAATGAAATATTTCAATAGAAATTAAAGCTGGTGATATTTAATTCTGTTTCAAATTCTGGTCAGATTTTCTAATGAGACATCACTGCTGGTTAGTCGTTTTGAAACATAATGTTACCATCGCTTTAAAGGTGCTTCTTGATAATAATTGCAGAGAACACGTTTTGATTTTACAGAAGTTATCTCACCGTTCCATGTGTCCTAATTTAACAGTGGAATTCCTTGAGGATAGAGCTTATTTCTAATAAGGAACTGTTCTCCAGCCATCAATTAAAATATCACCCCTGTGATAATCATGGAGTCATTCCTCTCTCAGATAGTTCCTTGGGATTGAGGATGGATTGATTCCATCCTGGTGTTGTGGGCCCTAAGGTGACCCCTGCCCTTCCTACAGATATGGGAGGAAGTCCCTGACAAGATGGACAGGTGGAAGCTTATGAGGTAGAACGCTTCTGCCATTTATGCAGACCTCTTGAAGCATGGAGTTGAGTTTCTCACTAGTTCCCAAATGTTCTTCCCTGTTTTGAGTGGTTAATGTTCAAGGGTTCCAAAGCGTTAGTGGAGATATTGCATGTTTGTTGAAGGATTTAAGCACATCTTTGAATCTTTTTCTCTGGACATATTGTAATCTCTTTCCATGACAGTGGTTCGAATAGAGTGTCGGGTTCAGGTGTAAAGGAGGATGAGGGTTTAAGAGTTAATGTGTATGTGACATTTTGCTAGTTGCGCATGATGAGCCTGATTTACTTACCTAGAATTGCTAGCTAAAGAATAACAGGTTGTTTTGCAGAACTGTAGAGGGTGTTGTGACTAAAGGAAAGAGGCCTGATACCAAGTAGTACTCCAGAGAAAAACAAGTCCATTCTAGACAATAAGAACCAGTGCAAAAATGTGCTGATTGTGTGATTAGCTGGACCCGTGACTACTCATGTATAAATATACTGCTGTTGCACAAAATAATTGAGTGTGACCGCCACCAGGAGCTGAATGTATGTGACCATACTTGCAGTGACTCTCCCACTCCCGCTAGGGTAATAAAGTTGTGTCTTTACTATGAGCATCAGTGTCTGACGGTGTTTGTTATTTCAGAGCGCGGGCGTGCTTTAACACAAGATTTTGGTGTTGTGCAAGCCAGTGATGTGGCCTGTTCAATGGAGCCAACAGAATGTTGTTGGCCTTGGAGAGGACACAGTCTTTGGTTTGCCTGTTCTTCCAGTGAGTTCTCAGATATGATGTTGGTGCTAATTGTCCAGTACCTTGAGATACCTACTCCAAGTCTCAGAAGCGTTTTTTAAGGTATAGGTAGTCCATGAGTTTTTGTGCTAGGTCAAAAGTCTTGATATTCAAACACATGTGGACAACCAAAGTGCGGATTTTGAAAGCTCCTCACTGCCAAGTTTTCGAACTTCAGCAGGGATCCCCTCTGCTTAAGAGGCTTTTTAAAATGTTGGAATATGGCCTTCAACATTCCTTTTGTGTCAGTATTAATGGGAAGGCTGGACGGAATAGATTGCTGTGGCTTGGAGTCAAGTAGAATCATGACAATGTCAGTGTGGTAGTTGGAGGGTTTGTAAAAGCTCATTGCTGATCTGTCACATTTCAAGTGTTCAAGCCACATTTTCAAGTGTTCAAGCCACATGTTCAAGCCACATTTTGGCTCTCAATCATGAGAGGCCTTACTTGCATGAGCTGCATTTGGTTTTAATATTGGTTTATTATTGTCAGATGTACTAAGATCCAGTAAGAAGGTTTGTTTGCATGCTATCCAGTCAAAAGAATACTACACATGAGTACATTCAAGGCATATACAAGTACAGAAGTTTGTTTAAAGAGAAAAATACCAGAATGCAAAATATAGTGCAACCACATTATAGTGTTACGGCTGCAGAAAAAGTGAAGATAAAACAATAGTGCAGTGAGTAGATTGGGAGATTGTGATTCCACCTTCAGTATACGAGGGGTGCATTCAGTAATGTAATAACAGCAGGGAAGCACCTGTTCCTGAATCTGGTGCAATGTGTTTTCAAGCTTTTGTATCTTCTACCTGATAGAAAAGGGAAGAAGTGGAAATGACTGGGGTGCAAATAATCCATGAATATATTGTCTGCTTTCCCTGAGGCAATGTGAAGTGCAGATGGGGGGAGGCTGGTTTGTGTGATGGGCTGGGCTGCATTCACAACTCTAAGCATTTTCTTGACAGATTGAAAAAGTCCATGTATTGCATGGCTGTCCGAAGGTTAATGATCCTCCTGCGGTCTCTACATTCCTCACATGTTCTTTAGATCACAGGTTTTCTGCTGGACATCTGTCTTCAGGTGTCTGCAGAGCTGGGGGGTTTTTCCCCTTGAGGAATAAGGGAGCCTACACCAAGGTACTTGGGTCAATACTATAGTCACTCAAATTTAATCCTTTACAGGGATCCTTTAAATTTAATCCCTACATCTTTTACAATATTCATGAAGGGATCGTTTCCTTCTTTTATCACTCAGGCGAGGTAAATATAGAAAAAATTGAGCTAAAAGAAAGTCTTCTCTTTCTTTCCACATCACCGGTTGTTTTTAGAGAAGTAATTTTCAGCACAGACAGCTCCAATTCAATATTAGAAGGGAGCCATTTTGAAATCACAGCCCTCGATAGAGTTCACTGATTTGCTTAATAGAAGATGCAGCTGATGGAACTGAAGCTGCTTGTTCCTTTACAGGAGAGTGGTGATGCAGGCCGCAGTGATTTGAAATGTGTTTCTGAGAATAATAAATAAATATGATGGCTGGCATAGCAGTTCCAAGAAAATCTATAATAAGTGCATGAAAATGCCAAACGCTGCATCATGATAATCTGCACTCTGCTTCACAAATTGTGTTGATTTAATGCAATGATTCAATGATACTTTATTGTCACATGCACCTTAGGTACAGTGCACCTTCGTTTTAACGACCCATGTGCATGAGCCAATTTGTAAGCAAGCTCATTAATTTAAACTGTGCCTCTATTGGAGTATTCTAAGCTATCCATTCATGAGGGCAGTTGTATTTGGTCCCTACCCCAACAATTTCATTAAAATTCATTTCCAGGACACACAATTGTTAAGAGGACCAATACTTGTAACTTAGATTGGAAGGCACAGGTGAGGAAATCTATCATCGGATGCAAAGTTTCTTTCAAAGTGCTATGCAATAGAATTTCTCTTGAAACAAACTTAAAGTGTTTGGCGTATTTATAGTGTCATAGTGTGATACGGCATGGAAACAGGCCCTTCGGCCCAACTTACCCACATCAACCAACACGTCCCATCGAAACTAGTCCCACCTGTCTGCGTCTGGCCCACATCCATCTAAACCTGTCCTATCCATGTACTTGCCTAAATGTTTCTTAAACATTTCAGTAGTTTCTGCCTCAACAACCTCCTCCGGTTGCTTGTTCCATGCACCTACCACCCTATGTGTGAAAAAGTTGCCCCTCGGTCTCCTATTACATTTCTGGAACTTCAGTCTTGGTCTTCCACACATAGGAAACCAGAAACATAGCATGGAACTAATAACAAATTAAGATGGTCTGAAGTTTTCCACAATTCGTCATCATTCAGAATCCCCAGTGCAATATTAAATGAAAAAATGTTGAGCAAGGAAAGAATTGGGTGTGGTTGACTATTCATTTGGTGTGATTGTAAAGTTTCCACCAGAGAAAACTTTGCAAGGATTGGGATCAGGCCAGGAACTGAGATCACATCTTGCACTGGGCTGCATAATAATGAGAGCCTACAATCTTTATCAGAGATGTCTGAGGAGAAGACTACAGAACATAAAAATGGCCAAAGCATCGATGAGCCAGTGCATAATAGATGTAATAATATTTGTGAGCATTTGCTTTTTATTTGATGGCAAGTGGATGACTTTGTGTCTGAATGTGCACAATGTCAACATTGTCATGTTTGTGAATTACACGAGATAAATGACAGTCCGACTAACGTGAGTTACATCCAGACAGGTTCAAAAAGCACAAAAAGAGTTTTTTTTATAGAAGAATAGGACATGAGGTAGATACTAAAATGAGTGCTCTGCACCTGTCTCTTCTAGAAAAGAAACTTACAGTAAAGAAGGTGTGATAGTGATACTCGATATAAGAATAGGTAAGCTGGAGGAAGTTAAAAACCTGTGAATCTTCAAAAGTCATCCTGTGCCAAACGTTATATCCTAGATTACAATGTGAAGAAAGGGTAAAGTTGAAGACCCCTCTGGGTATAATCAGTAAAAGGGAATAAGACCAGAGATCTTTTCTTTGTATATTAATGACCTGGGCTTGGGGAAGTGAGGCCTTATTATTCATTACATTTACAATTCCAGAATTCTATACCAAACTGAACTTTTCTAATGCTGCAGTATATACATATATGTATTTACTTGATTCTTACCAATATGAATGAGAAGGAATTAAGCACATAAAAATATTTGCATGGGCTAGAAAGAAAGCTATTTCCAGAGCCAAAAAAACTACAGTTGAGAATTTCTGGAATCGTACTATGGTTTAGGAGTGTTTTAATACCAAAACAATTAAATACCATAAATACCAATGGTATTTAATACCAGTAATGCCAAAAATAATGAAGTGATCCTAGCTGTAAGTTAAGGAATCGTGTTTTCAATTAATCACTATTTAACTGTTAATGGAAATTAGAATGAACATTACTGTTAGTAGGACACTTTAAATATGCTTAACTTCTTAGATCATGTATTGTTTCTATATTAAACTGAACTTGGCATCTGAAAATAGTCTTTACTAAAGACTAAAGCAAAATTGTTCCATTAGTGTTACTGTCAGATCGCATCAGGGATATTTTCAGATCATTTAGAATCTAACAGTTGTTTCTGCTTGAGTTTGAAGGTTACTATAATTTTACCTACCATAGCATTAACTTCAAGAGAGATTGTAAAAGAAAACATTGATTATAATTTTCTGTTATTTTGGGGAAATTTTAAGAAAGTTCTCCTTGGAACAATGCTAATTGATATTTCCCATATTCCATGTGATATTCTCCAGTTGGAACTTTTTTTAAAGTAACTGCAGTGTGTGAGCTTGATTTATGGACTTTTAAATGATTTATCAGAACATACACATAAATAAATTAGACCATATGATGACTGTACATCTCCTGGAGTGATAAATATGCTGCAAAACTGAGACTGGCATCTTTTCAGGTATCATGTAGTCTGTCAAGGTGACCCACCTACAGCCTTCGTTCAATTTTTCACTCATGCATAGTAGCGATATTGATATTTAAGCTCACTGTTTAATATACAACTGAAAATGTTTCATTTGCTCCAATATGTTACCAATTATTTTGCCCTGGTCCAGAAGAGAACCTCTAAGCTAAATGAATAGTTTTGATACAAGGCTCTGCAGCAGCTGCTTTGTTCCCTGAATAGCCTGTTCTTTTTCATAATACTATTCTTCACAGCACTTGCATTATTAAACTGCAAAGTGCCATGTTTTAATAAAATAACTGAAAATATATTTTATTCAATTAGAGATAATAGAGGATTCATACTTCTGTTTGAGTAAGCCAGTTTATCGTCATAATGTCGCAAGGAGTGAAATGAAAAACTTTACTGACCTTTACATTCTCAATGTTCATGTTGATATTTAGCAACAATCCAAATAAAAGCATATTGCTGGGCAATTCGCCAAGTTTGGCAAACACTTTGAGCCTATCAATGAGATATTGATCTGCAGCATGTTTGCTTCCCATAGTGGAAAAGGGTGTGGGGAATATAAACTTCTCCAGCTCGTCAAAGGTTAGCAAATCAGGCAAATCATAAAAAATTGGTCTCTAAATCTACATTAGTAAGAGCTTTCCTATTTTACAGAATAGCCACTCCCCTACTGAATCTCACGAGACTGCCAAGGTAACAGGTAATAGGTATTGAATATCAGGAATGAAATACTTTGAGCTGTTTTTTAAACTTAGGAATGCTTTAAAATTGCAGACAAGCATGCTTATTGAAATTAATGTTCTTATTTATAATTTAAATTATGACGTAACTGAACATTATTAATCAGGTATTTATTCACAAAATTTACTCCATCCAAGGACCCAAACAGTCTTTCCAGGTGAGACAGAGGTTCACCGGCACCTACTCCAACCTCATCTATTGTATCCGCTGCTCTAGATGTCAACTTCTTTGCATCGGCGAAACCAAACGCAGGCTCGGCGATCGTTTCACTCAACACCTTCACTCAGTCCGCCTTAACCAACCTGCAGTTTTGGTCTCCAAATTTGAGGAAGGATATTCTTGCTATTGAGGGCGTGCAGCGTTGGTTTACTAGGTTAATTCCCGGAATGGCGGGACTGTCATATGTTGAAAGACTGGAGCGACTAGGTTTGTATATACTGGAATTTAGAAGGATGAGAGGGGATCTTATCGAAACGTATAAAATTATTAAGGGGTTGGACACGTTAGAGGCAGGAAACATGTTCCCAATGTTGGGGGAGTCCAGAACCAGGGGCCACAGTTTAAGAAAAAGGGGTAGGCAATTTAGAACAGAGATGAGGAAAAACTTTTTTAGTCAGAGAGTTGTGAATCTGTGGAATTCTCTGCCTCAGAGGGCAGTGGAGGCCAATTCTCTGAATACATTCAAGAGAGAGCTAGATAGAGCTCTTAAGGATAGCAGAGTCAGGGGGTATGGGGAGAAGTCAGGAACGGGGTACTGATTGAGAATGATCAGCCATGATCACATTGAATGGCGGTGCTGGCTCGAAGGGCCGAATGGCCTTCTCCTGCACCTATTTTCTATTGTCTATTGTCTATTGTCTATCTCCCAGTGGCTGAGCACTTCAACTCCCCTTCCCACTCCCAGTCTGACCTTTCTGTCATGGGCCTCCTCCAGTGCTATAGTGAGACCCACTGGAAATTGGAGGAACAGCACCTCATATTTCGCTTGGGCAGCTTGCAGTCCAGCAGTATGAACATTGACTTCTCCAACTTTAGATAGTTCCTCTGTCCCTCTCTTCCCCGCCCCCTTCCCAGTTCTCCCTCTATCTTCCTGTCTCCACCTATATCCTTCCTTTGTCCTGCCCCCGACATCAGTCTGAAGAAGGGTCTCGACCCGAAACGTCACCCATTCCTTCGCTCCTGAGATGCTGCCTGACCTGCCGAGTTACTCCAGCATTTTGTGAATAAATACCTTCGATTTGTACCAGCATCTGCAGTTATTTTCACACATTATTAATCAGGAACATCAGGAAAAGGCAGTTCTGATCATTTCTGATTTTTTATCGTCACTTTTCCCTAATCCCTCATTTCAATGGCACTGTTGCCTGCAGAAATCTCCATGGACACCATATGTCTGTGACTCATTGTTTAGATAACTAGGAAGTACAACTGAGCAGTAAGCAAAGAGGATCCCCCTCCATCTGCTCTCCCTCCTGACACCACACAGTTCCACAAAAATGCAGAATGCAAGTTTTACTTGTGGTTAGGGGACCTCTATTGACATTTCAGTAAATCCAATATCAAGAATTAATTATGGAGGTTCGAGGGTAGCACTATTATAAAAATATCAAAATTCCAATATATGAAAATTTTCTCCTTCTCTCCTGAAACATGTGAGCAAACATATTGAAAGGAAGCATTAAGAAATTTTCACAGACAGCCAGAGGCTGAATGGAACTGGAGACACAGATGCTGGAAACCTGAGCAAAAAAATACAAATTGCTTGAGTGGGTCAGTGGGTCAGATAGCTTCTGTGGAAGAAAATGGACAGATGATGTTTTTGGTTGCAGTTAGTGCTCTTGGGAATACTAGGTGAGTGATATATACAGTGGGCATGAATGCTCCTAATGTCTTATCTAGCTCCTCGAGCATGTATAGAACTGGATGAGCAGGCATGTCCTCCAACTAAAAATTGAAAATATTATACTTGTATTCATTCCATGCCACAAGCTGAGCTCCGGAGCTATCTCTCTCAGGCAAATAATTGTTCCAGATGGTATGCAAAATGGTCGCTTATTGGACCTTGGCTTTCCAATGGTTCTGAAAATCTACATTTATAACCACGATTTTGGTCACTGGTCACAATATCTCCACCTATGGCTCAGTTTTAACATCTTTAATATTAAATCTCCCACTAATTGCCCTTCATTTGTGTGTGTGTGTGTGTGTGTGTGTGTGTGTGTGTGTGTGTGTGTGTGTGTGTGTGTGTGTGTGTGTGTGTGTGTGTGTGTGTGTGTGTGTGTGTGGGCGTGGGCATGTGTGGTGTTTGTAGATGATGGGACAAGGGGTTCATTAGTGCGAATTCTATATTTTTAAGGTTTCACACAAGCACAATTTGTTATAATTATTCGTTGCATAATTTATACCAGTTTTTCAATTCAAAACCAAGTCCGACAGTCTGCAGTCTGATTTTGAAAATGAATGCATCATTTATATGATTTTATTAAATATATATAGCTTGATATAAAATATGGCATGAAAACTGTAGAAACAGCTTTCTTCCATCAAGAGTATCTAGTGATGGAAAAACCTTGTAGAAACATGGAACTGCACATGATGGTAAATACACAAAACCGCAGCGGTAGAGTTGCTGCTTTACAGCGAATGCAGCGCCGGAGACTCAGGTTCGATCCTGACTACGGGTGCTGCACTGTAAGGAGTTTGTACGTTCTCCCCGTGACCTGCGTGGGTTTTCTCCGAGATCTTCGGTTTCCTCCCACACTCCAAAGACGTACAGGTATGTAGGTTAATTGGCTGGGTAAATGTAAAAATTGTCCCTAATGGGTGTAGGATAGTGTTAATGTACGGGGATCGCTGGGCGGCACGGACTTGGAGGGCCGAAAAGGTCTGTTTCCGGCTGTGTATATATGATATGATAAAAGGACATAAAGTGTTGGAGTAACGCAGCATGGATAGTCCTTTATTTTAGACTTTAGACTTTAGAGATACAGTGTGAAACAGGCCCTTTGGCCCACAGAGTCCACTCGAACCAGCAATCACCCCATACACTAGCACTATCCTACACACTAAGGACAATTTACAATTTACAGATGCTAATTAACTGACAAACCTGAATGCCTTTGGAGTGTGGGATGAAACCCAAGCACCCACGGAAAACCCACACAAACTCCAGATAGTCAACACCTATAGTCAGGATTGAACTCAGGCCTTTGGCGCTGTCAGGCAGCGACTCTACTGCTGCGCCACTATGCCACCCCAGTACCTTGCTCTAAATGGAGACCTTAGTACAATTCTAAGCCAAATCCTTTTATCTGATGGGCAATGCACAATGTGCAACACCAACAAGGAAAATATTTTTGTGACCAAATATATTGCTCGATTACCAGATAATGTTTCCCTAAGGTTAAAAAAAATCTGTTTAAAAAAATATATCATTTGGCTACCCGTTCCTAGTCATCTAATAACTAGATAAACCTTTTAATTGTTAGGTGTAAGGAATCATACTCTGCACTGTGGGGAGCAAAATAAATTAGTGTTCAGTTATATGCCAAATGTTAATGGAGGCATTGTTTAGAAGTTATTTTGACATAGCATGAAAAATAGATAAGGGTTTATTAAATGCCGACCATGCCTTCTACATTTCCGATGTATCAAAATATTTACAAAAATAAATCATTGTTTAATTGCATTAAAGTATGGTGTATGCTTATCATGTATGTGTGGTTCAAACAGCTGTAGGAAGATTAGATTTCAAAAATTGCACACAGTGTGAGCTGAGAGATTAACTGGCCTTACAAATACAGATTGGCCATCTGTGTTGCAAAAGCTTCATTCTCAACTGGTTATTGTTCAATAGAATAGGCTGTAACAAAGTGAAATTGTATGTTTTTTAGCAGGTTCGGATGTGTTAATTTATCTCTGAATAGAGTCTATATATTTTCATTAGTAAGCTAAAATCTTTGGAATTCTAAAATAGCCAGATATATAATGGAAGGCTTTGGAAATGACAATACACTCTACTTGTCAATGGTCGCACAATGACAGATTTATGAATTCCAAATTATTACAAAATAGATTGGATCAGTTGAAAACTCAGATCTCAAGAGCCTTTCCTCTGTGCATTTCTTCTGCACATCATGCCCCTCCATAATGGCATCTGTAATACATACACCTTTGGACTGTGAAGCACTGTTGGTGTAAGTGTGCGCTGCACAAATGCCCACTGGGAAGGTGCGGAGTAGCTTGATCAATGTGTGCAACATTAATTTGATGCCAGTGCTGTCACTTTGAATTGCACATTCTGGCTATCACTTTGCCACAACATCACACTGCCGACTTGCCAATTATGGTGTGCCAGGTACTGAAGGCTTTTGGCTGAGTCCAAGCTTCTATGCAGATCAGTTGCTCACTTATAAGGGAGCATTGGGAAGCATTCCCATTGCAATTGCACCATTGGCTGAATGTGGATAAGCTGTAGGAAGGGGCAAGGGAAGGAGAAGGACTGACAGCATGGCCAACAAAGTGCGAGGGAACAATCCTCCTAAATGCATCCTGGTTCGGAAGAATGTGCAAGATGTCTCTGTCTAAAATAAGGAAAATCTGACTGAAATCGAATCTATCCTCATCCTCACCTGCACACTTGAATGAGGTAAGCATTATGATGCTGAGCCTCTACACTCTCAATTTAAAGTGGGGTCTTCACCTGAAATGGTAACCATCCATTTGCCTCTACAGATGCTGCTTGACCAGCTGTTCTTCCAGCAGTTTGTCATTTTTTTCTGCTAGTTTTCTTCAAGAGGGCAAATCCTGCCTAACTGGGTAAGAAGGAACTGCAGATGCTGGTTTACATCGAAGATAGACACACAAATGCTGGAGTAACTCAGTGGGTCAGGCAACATCTCTGGTGCCTGACCTGCTGAGTTACTCCAGCATTTTGTGTAAATCCTGTCTTACTATTGTCTTTATCATTTGCCTGAGGCCAATCAACGGAAGATGGAACCGTACAGTATATTTCACTGCTTTGGGCCGGAGAGTTAAGCTGCTGGATGATGTGTAATCAGAGTGTGGGCTGGAATGTAATAAACTCCACTGAACAGTGGAGGTTGGATCAACCTGCCAAATAGACTGCAATTTGAATGCCTGATTAAAATGCGTTCCTCTTTCCACTGTCAATGGTGAGCTGTCTCTTCTGTGGAGTTTAGATTGAAATATATATTTTTAATGATTTATTCCATTTTTCAGAATGTATTACACATAAATTGCTATGACACCATCTGCCGACTTCTCCCTTTTCAGCTATGTCGTCCATTTTGTTTTCTTGCGGCATACTTTTCTGCAAACCAGCAGCAACACCATTAGCTGCAGGGCAACATGCACTCTGTATTCCTCCCTGCGATTGGGAAGTGTCCCGCTGGGAGACCCAGTCAGGGGCTGACAGAACTCATTACAAGCTTTGATGCTGATGCTGTGACTATGGGAGTGTAAAGCATCTTAGCCCTGAGGTCAAAATGCCAATTTTATTCTTTACTATTTAAAGGGTTCATATTCTGCACATTCTGCTCCCATATCAGCGAATTCCAGACCTGCAGAATTCTGGTCACTGGCTATTTCCAAAGAATGCAGTGGGACATAATATTAATGAATATATCATAAAGAGGACCGTTGCTGACAAACTCACAACTGGTGTAAGTTATCTGTTCTACTATGTAACAGGCAAGGGTTTAACATCCTGATGCAGTAAAGTTTTAAAAAAAATCCACACTCAACTCTATATTTTCCTTAGAAAATGATGTTCTGGCATGCTCTGTGCCTCAAAGGATCTATCTAAGCTCACGTGTACTGCTTTATCTTCTGCTGGAATGCCAACCATGACTTTGGATTGGAGGATGCAGGAGAATGCTAGCTCAATGATCAGCTGAGATATGCAATTGATAGGAAGAAGTGGGGAGTAATAAAAAGGACACAAAGTGTTGGAGTAACGAGGATCAAGCAGCATCTCTGGAGAACATGCATAGGTGATGGTTCGTGTCAGAATTTCAGTCTGAAGATAGATCCCGACCCGAAACCTCACGTATCCATGTTCTCCAGAGATACTGCCTGAACCGCTGATTTACTCCAGCGCTTTGTGTCCTTTTGTGTAAACCAGCATCTGCAGTTTCTTGTTTTTACGTGAGTAATGAAAACTCAGCTATATGGGACACCTCTTCCAGCTGCATGAAGAGCAAGGGTGAAATATCAGACAATTAATAAAATTAATTCTGCAAACTTTGCTTGGGGTTCTGCTTCAATTGATTGCTTAAGCCTCTCAGTTACTCAGGTTTCAAGCTGGGGGTCTCATGGAAATATGAAATCATACAACAGAGAAGGTGGTAATTTGACCCTGTGTTTCAAAGAATGGTTTAATTCCTCACTCTGTCCTCATAGCACCCTGAATATTTCCAGTTTGAATATATGCAGAGGGTGGTGAATGCCTGGAACACACTGCCATGGGTGGTGGTGAAGGCAGATATTTGGATAGGCACATGGATATATATGGAATGGAGGGATATGGATTATGTGTAGGCAGATATGAATTGGTCTTGGCAACTTGTTTGGCACAGGCATTATGAACTTCAGGGCCTGTTCCTGTGCTATACTGTTCTATTACCACCACTACTACATATATCTCATTTCTTTTTGCATGCACTGTTGAATCTGTTTTAACCTGATACCTGCAATTTTGACCATCATTGCATCTTGGCACCATGTAAACCTCTTCATTGCCCCACCACATCCACTCTCAGCCCAATGTATGGGTGATGTGAAAGAGTGGATATTTACAGCTAAGATTCCCCGTGTCCTTGTTGCCAATCTTTGGAGCTGAAGAAAGAATTTAAACAAACTTTCCTCAGGGGCAACAAATGCACAATTGCAAGAAAATTATCCCCATTACTTTAGTGACTGCAACAAAAATAACAACACAAATGTGAGACAATTGAAACTAGTACTAATTTTAAAGGGCGGCACGGTGGTGCAGCGGTAGTGTTGCTGCCTTGCAGCAGCAGAGAGCCAGGTTCAATCCTGACTACGGGTGCTGTCTATACGGAGTTCGTAATTTCTCCCTGTGACCGCGTGGGTTTTCTCCGAGTTCTCCGGTTTCCTTCCACATTCCAAAAACATGCAGGTTTGTGGTTAATTGGCTTCGATAAAATAAATTGTAGATTGTCCCTAGTGTGTGTAGGATAGTGCTGGTGTGTGGGGATCACTTATTTGGCATGGACTCGGTGGGCCAAAGTGCCTGTTTCCGTGCTGTATCTTTAAATTAAACTAAATTATTTCTGGTGGCAGTTATAGCCAGAAATAACACAGGAACTGTACTAATGTCACAGTGATATCGAAAACAAGCAATAATAATATCACTGCAGCCCATTACACCTGTTTTGTTTAGACGTGTCTGTGACAGACATAAATAGAATTTGTCAACTTAGCCTTTGAAGCTAAACCTTTGAGAACACTTCTGGGAATACTTCAGTAGGTCAGGTGCATCTTGTTTTGAACTTTTTAAAATTCTCCGTGAGAAAGCTACACTGCGGATTAACCCGTAGCCTCTAAAAGGAAATAAAACAGTGCCATTTTATTTGCAACGAGACAAATGTGGTGTGTTATGTAAAATGCCGCGTTATGTAAAATGTTGTCACAACAAATCAGAATGGTATTGATAAAAATAACAGTTTGAGATGCAGTAAAGGTGCTGCATTCACATCTTTTTACACAATGGACATGAACAGATTTTTCTACGAGAAACAAAGCTTTATAAATATATTGCTGCATCATTTCACATATCTGTGATTATTTTAGTGGATAAACCAGTTGGAAATTATAGTTATGGATTTCTTTTAAGATGGCCAACCTCTTTTCATCTGCACTTCAGCCTTTCATGCGGCGTAAGAAGCATGTTCACTAATCAGTGCAAACACAGCATCATCTGCTCATGATGCAGCCCTGCAGAATGGAACTGTTTAAGAACTAAGCTGTTTTTTTGTAGTGTTAATAATAAAAACAACAAATGCACATTAGTGCATGACTACATTCTCAAAAAATTGTTTGAGGACACAGGAGTCTGAAGGTTTTGAAATCTGGAGCAAAATTAAAAATGCTGGAAGAACTCAGCAGGTCAGGCAGCAACTGTGGAGGCAATGGGATGGTCAATGTTTTGGCTCAAGAAATTGCACTAGGACTGAGAGTGTAAAGGGAAGATAGCCAGTATAAAGAGGTGGGGGGTGGGGGTAAGATATGGCCTGTTTTGTGATAGATGGAAACATAAGAAGAGAAAATAGGCAGATGGAGCTAGGTGGGAAAACAGGACGTAGCAGGATAAAGAGACGTTTGTAGGTGGTAGGTAGAACCAGATAAAGGAGGAATGATGGGCGAATGTAACCAGGTGAGGAAGGAATAGGAAAGGTGAACTAAGGGAGCAGAACCCCACGTAGACAACTAATGTAGGCGATGGGCAGATGGAACCAGGCGGGGAGGGGGGGAGGTTTAAGTTTAGTTTAAAGATGCAGCACGGAAACAGGCCCTTTGGCCCACCGAGTCCGCACCGACCAGCGATCCCCGCACAATAACACTATCTTACCTACACACTAGGGACAATTTACACTTATACGAAGCCAATTAACCTACAAACCTGTATGTCTTTGGAGTGTGGGAGGAAACCGAAGATCTCAGAGAAAACACATGCGGTCCCGGGGAGAACGTACCAACTCCGCACAGACAGCACATAATCGGGATCAAACCAGGGTCACTAGCACTAAAAGCGCTGTGAGGCAGCACTTCTACCGCTTTGCCACCGTGCCACCCTAGGTTTAGGTTTATATTTATGTTTATTATTGTCAATAATATTGGAGGCCAATTCTCTGGATGATTTCAAGAGAGAGTTAGATAGAGCTCTTAAAGATAGCAGAGTCAGGGGGTATGGGGAGAAGGCAGGAACGGGGTACTGATTGAGAATGTTCAGCCATGATCACATTGAATGGCGGTGCTGGCTCGAAGGGCCGAATGGCCTACTCCTGCACCTATTGCCTATTGTCTATTGTCATGTGTACTGAGGTAGAGTGAAAAGCTTTGCTTTCCAGTCTCTCCAATCAGAATAAATAATTTCTATAATAAATACAACCAAGCATATCGCATAGACACAGACCGCAGGATAAAGCCCTCAACATTATAGCACACCTATTCCATAGACAACAATGTCCGCAATAGGGTACGGGTGAATCAAACGGTACCCTAGCTAATGGAGGGACTGTTCAGAAGACTGATAATAAAGGGGAACAAGCTGTTACTGAGTCTGGTGGTGTGCGCTTTCAAGCTTCTGTATCTTCTCCTTGACGAGAGCAGAGAGAAGTAGGAATGACCGAGGTGGACCAGGTGGTCCAGGTAATAAGTGTGGGGGGGATGTGATTGAGGGTGAGCTGTAAGTGACCCTGGGTGTGCTGGTGGGAGTGGGAAAGAAACACAAGGACTGTCGGTTAACTGAAATTGGATCGTTCTATGTTCATATCATTTGATCGGGCTATGCAGAGAGAATATATGATGCTGTTCTTCTGGTTTGCACTTGGCTTCAACTTGGCAGTGAAGTAAGCCAAGGATACATAGTTTAGAGTGTGAATTGGAAGGGGAATTGAAATAACATTGATCTCTACTTGATCTTGCCAATGCAAAGAAGGCCACATTGAGAGCATCAAATACAACAGACCAAGTTGGAGTTAGAGCGCATGAATCTTTGCCTCACTTGAAAGAGCCATTCATATCTTTGAATGATGGTGAGAGAGGTGGTGTAGGTTCAAGAGTTATACCTCCAAAGGCTGCAGGAAAAAGTGCCAGAGTAGGTGGGAAGGACTGGGGCGTCACAGAGAGAGTGATCTCTGCATAAAGCATGTCATGTTTGGGTTTAACATTGTAGAATGTGTGCATGCCTGGATACATGCTTCAGTTTTTTTTCAGAATCAGATAATTTCTTCCACATAATGCTGGGTTAATGGGGTATATGAAAATAACTTTGAATATAGTTTAAAAGCACCAGTCAGTGTATGGAAAACAGATGTTTGCAAGGCAGTTCACTATGCCAAATATTAACACAAGCATTACCTCATGCAGGATAAGACATTGTTTTGATAATAGCCTGAAGAAAAGTTCATGAAGAGGGATTTCTTAGGTTGAATATGGAATCAGAATGCCTTGTAGAATGTAACTGCAGGATTCCTTTAGGTAGGGCTCCAATTCACAAGATGGTTGATGGGGTTGATTTTTCTCGGTAAGAACTCTATTTCAGAAGACCAAAACAATTGAGATCACGTTAATTAATGTAATAATAATAATAAATTTTATTTGTCATATGTAGGTTGGCACAGGGTCAACGGTACAATGAAATGTATTTGACAAGACAACGGGTCACCTCAGCAGTAATATTCCAAGGATAAATAAGATAAAAAATGACATTAGTAAGGTAAAAAGGCAATATTACAAATAAGTAAAAAGACAATATTAAAAATAATCAACATATATGATTTGAAATGTGTTTATGAGGTCAGAAGCCTGATGGCCTGATGGTAGAAACTGTTCTTAAGTCTGGTGGTACGCGCAGCCATACTCCTGTATCGTCTGCCTGACGGTAACAAGGAGAACAGCCTGCGTGCTGGGTGGCTGTGGTCCTTGATGATGCTGCGTGCCTTCCGCAGGCACCGCCAGTAGAAAATGTCCTGAATGGCCGGGAGACAGTTGCCAGTGATGTGCTGTGCCGTCTTCACCACTCTCTGTAGTGATTTGTGGCTGTGGGCAGAACAGTTCCCGTACCAGACTGTAATGCAGCCCATCAGCAGGCTCTCGATGGTGCATCTGTAGAAGTTTGTGAGGATGCTGGCGCTCATGCCAAACTTCCTCAGTCTTCTCAGGAAAAAGAGCCGCTGGTGGGCCTTCTTTGTTATTGTGTCCGTGTGCAGTGTCCAGGAAAGGTCCTCAGTGATGTGCACACCAAGGAACTTAAAGCTGCTGACCATTTCAACCTCAGCATCACCGATGTGGATGGGGAGGTGTCCACTCCCCCACTGTCTCCTGTAGTCCACGATCATCTCTTTAGTTTTGCTGACAATGAGAGAGAGGTTATTTTCCTGGCACCAGCTGTTTAGTGCATTTACCTCCTCTCTGTAGGCCGTCTCATTGTTGTCTGTAATGAGGCCCAAGATAGTCGTGTCGTCAGCAAACTTTAGGATGCTGTTTGAGCTGTGCTTAGCAGTACAGTCATGCGTGAACAGGGAGTACAGGAGAGGACTGAGCACACAGCCCTGTGGTGTGCTTGTGTTGCGGATCAGTGAGGAAGAGGTGTGGCTGCCAATTCTCACCACCTGGGGCCTGCCCGTCAGGAAATCGAATATCTATCCGCAGATGGAGGTCTCCAGTCCAAGATCAAGGAGCTTGGGGACGGGTTTTGAGGGAATAATAGTGTTGAATGCCGAGCTGTAGTCAATAAAGAGCATCCTCACATATGTATTTCCTATGTCCAGGTGGGTGTGCGCAGTATGTATTGCCATGGCGATGGCATCGTCCGTGGCCCTGTTTGGTCCATATGCAAACTGAAGAGGGTCCAAGATGTCAGAGAGAGAGGAGCAGATGTGAGTTTTGACTAGTCGCTCAAAGCACTTCATGATGACTGATTTCAGTGCGACAGGACTGTAGTCATTTAAACAGGAGGTTACTGGTTTCTTTGGAACAGGAACGATGATGGATGCTTTGAAGGAGGTGGGAAACACAGACTGACTCAGAGAGAGGTTGAAGATGTTGGTGAACACCCCTGCCAGTTGATCAGCACACGCTCTGAGGGCCCCCCCTGGAATACCTGGAGCTTTGCGGTCGTTGACCTTTTTGAAGGACTGCCTCACGTCTGCCGTTTGTAAGGACAGTGTGGTAGTCCCCCTGCACACCTGTGGACTCATGGTGGGCACTGTGTTGTCTGCATCCAACCGGGCGTAAAAGGTGTTAAGCTCGTCCGAGAGCGATGTGGTAGGCTGAACAGTGCTCCTGTTTTTCCCTTTGTAGTCTGTGACGCAGCGTAATCCACTCCACATGCATCTGGAGTCCGAGCTGGAGTAGTTAGATTCCACTTTGTTTCTGTAGTCTCTCTTGGCTTTCCTGATGGACTTCCGGAGGTCATATCTGGCTACCTTGTAGGCGTTGAGGTCGCCTGAGTTGAAGGCAGTAGTCCGTGCTTTAAGTTTAACATGGATTTCCCGTCCGGCCCAGGGTTTCTGATTTGGGTAAGTGCAGATGGTGGCTTTTGGATCCACATGACCGATGCACTTCTTATCTAGCCTAAGACAGAGTCTGTGTATTCGTTGATATTGCCTTCTGCTGCGTCTTCAAACATCTGCCAGTCAGTTGTGTCAAAGCAGTCCTGTAAGGCCTCATCAACCTCATCAACCAATATGGTGTCAAAGGAGGGTGTTAACCCTGGAGGGGTAGGTATCTCGCTTTGTGGTCTGGTTTCTCAATTGCAGAATCGGTCTTTCCACTTACATTAAGTTGTGCTGCTTGACAATGGTTGTTCGTGGAGGGATGGTGCGATGGGACAGCAGTAGGGACAATTTGAATATTTTAGATTTAATTTCTCGCTGGCTTTCAATTTGGTTTTGTATAGTAGAATTCAGGATGATGGTCTATCATTTTACTTAAATGGTCCATATTATTTCCCAGTAGCAATTTACCCATTTGTCCCTTGCCTGATCTCTGATAAAGCTAGTTTAAGGATTAAGGTAAGGCTTAGTTTGTGTTCTGGATCTTTTTACATGTTAGTCTCTGACATATCTCCAGCTCATCTCTTTTAATGAGTTGAGATTCAGCCTGTAGAGCTTGTTGGCAGTGAAAGAGACATAAAAAATGTTTTATGTAGCACATTACAAAATGTAAATAACTCCAAAGCAAGATCCTGTAGGCAGCTGGTAAACAGTTAGTCTTAATACTGTGACTGTGTATCTAACCTGTAAGCATCTGCAGTGTCATGCAAATCCTCCAAAGCTTGCCAACAAACCTTGCCTTCTGACTTCCAATGATTTGTTTAAATATTGCGGATTTTCAATGGAACTTGGATCAAGGGAAAGGTTTAGTCTGAACATAATCTCTGGGATTGATCTGAAAATTACTTCTGCGAGTAAAAACACAAAATTCACACAGCAGACAGCAGAGTGTACAAATAAACGGCTTGCTGGGTCACTTCGGGAAGCATTGAAATTCATTTTGTACAAGCACATGCAAATGTGCTATACTCTGCTAATTTGATTCATTTAACTTCAATGGAATCAACTTTCAAAAGGGGAGTACGTTATAAATACTTAGTTGTATCGTCTATTTAGTTCATACAACCCCAAGACTAAAGTCATTTTCATCTGTCCTTTTAATTGCCATGCATGGCCTTCAAAATTTTTCAGCCTGAAAGTTTTGATGCTTGGTAATTATGAACAATTAATATGCTTGCATGAAATTTCTATGCTTGTTGATTTAAACTCATTTTGAATACAATCTATAACCTACTTACTTTATCAATCGCTTAATTTTTCTAGAAGTCTACATCAATATAATTATGTCATTGTTTACAATTATTAAGAAGCTAAGAAGAAGCCAAGTATCCAAGTACCTACACTGCATATTAACCTTCTGACAGCCTCAAAGCCCAATTTTGCACTGCAATAAAATAAAGACATTGGCTGCAGCACATGATAGTTATACTTGCCATCTTACTAATCAACCTCTTAAAAGTGAATTTACATAAAATAAAAGTTATTCTAAATCTGAATGGTAATAACAAATATATTAATTTAGATTTAATGAACTGGGAATGTGCAAAAGTGTGCTAAAAGTGAGTACCTGATAGTGCTTGTATTCAGAAGCTAAGATCAAATTGACTGATGGCTATTGCAAATACTATCTCGTAACAGGAATTACAGTGCATTCAGATAGTATTCAGACCCCTTCACCTTTTCCACATTTTGTTACGTTACAGCCTTATTTTAAAATTGATTAAATTCATTTTTTATCATCAATCTACACACAATACCCCATAATAAAAAAGCAAAAACAGGGGTTCAGGAATGTTTGCAAAGTAATTAAAAAGAAATAACTGAAATATCACATTTACATAAGTATTCAGACCCTTTACTCACTACTTTGTTGAGGCACCTTTGGCAGCGATTACAGCCTCAAGTCTTCTTGGGTATGATGCTACAAGCTTGGCACACCTGTATTTGCGTAATTTTTCCCATTCTTCTCCGCAGATCCTCTCATCCTCTGTCAGGTTGGATGGGGAGCGTCGATGCACAGCTATTTTCAGTTCGCTCCAGGGATGTTCAAGTCCAGGCTCTGGCTGGACCACTCAAGGACATTCATAGACTTGTCACAAAGACACTCCTGCTTTGTCTTGGCTGTGTGCTTAGGGTAATTGTCCTGTTAGAAGGTGAACTTCCGCCCCAGTCTGAGGTCCACAACGCTCTGGAGTAGGTTTTCATCAAAGATCTCTCTGTACTTTGCTCCGTTCATCTTTTCCTCAATCCTGACTAGTCTCCCAGTTCCTGCCACTGAAAAACATCCCCAAAGCATGATGCTGCCACCATCATTCTTTACGGTAGGTATGGTATTGGCCAGGTGATGAGTGGTGCCTGGTTTCCTCCAGACATGGCGCTTGGCATTCAGGTCAAAGAGTTCAATCTTGGTTTCATCAGACCAGAGAATCTTGTTTCTCATGGTCTGAGAATCCTTTAAGTGCCTTTTGGCAAACTCCAAGCGGGCTGTCATGTGCCTTTTATTGAGGAGTGGCTTCCATCTGGCCACTACCATAAAGGCCTGATTGGTGGAGTGCTGCAGATATAGTTGTCCTTCTGGAAAGTTCTCCTATCTTCACAGAGGAACTATGGAGCTCTGTCAGAGTGACCATTGGGTTCTTGGTCACCTCCCTGACCAAGGCCCTTCTCCCCCGATTGCTCAGTTTGGCTGGGCGGCCAGCTCTATGAAGAGTCCTGGTGGTTCCAAAGTTCGTCCATTTAAGAATGATGGAGGCCACTGTGCTCTTCAGGACTTGCAATGCTGCAGAAATTGTGTTATACCATTCCCCAGATCTGTGTCTCGACACAATCCTATCTTGGAGGTCTACTGACAATTCCTTCGTCTTCATGGCTTGGTTTTTCCTCTGACATGCACTGTCAACTGTGGGACCTTATATAGACAGGTGTGTGCCTTTTCAAATCATGTCCAATCAATTTAATTTACCACTGGTGGACTCCAATCAAATTGTAGAAATATCTCAAGGATATTCAATGGAAACAGGATGAACCTAAGCTCAATTTTGAGTGTCATAGCGAAGGATCTGAATACAGATGTAAATATGATATTTCAGTTATTTCTTTTTAATTACTTTGCAAAAATTTCTAAACATCTGTTTTCACTTCTTCATTCTGGGATAATGTGTATAGATTGATGATTAAAAAAATGAATTTAATCCATTTTTATATAAGGCTGTAATGTAACAAAATGTGGAAAAAGTGAAGGGGTCTGAATACTTTCTGAATGCACTGTATACCTTTTTGGTTATTTATATTTGGTTACAGTCTGCCCCATCTCCATAACAGAGATTCATGCAGAGAGATTTGCTTGTTTTTGACACTGTAAGCTACTACTGTATTGGAAGCACTTATTGTACTTGGCATATTTCACTCTCAATGTTCCAGGGAAACTCACGCACACTTTCCTTCAGTTATTCACGTGTAACAGACTTACACCAGCTTTGTGCCAAAGCGTAGCAATGTGTTAATTTTCTCAACTTGGCAGGATATTGAGAAGGTTGTATCTAACAAAAAACTGCTAAGATTATAATACATACCACTCTCACAGATGGAAAATAAGATTATATAGACACATCTACATTCTGGCCAAAAATATTCAGATTTAGTATGGCCCTAATAACACTATTATTGGTGCAGTGAATTCTTAGAAATAAAATCTCGATATTGAAAGTGATACTGTTCTGAATATCTGTGCCTGTTTTTATTTATATATTATATTAAAAGCGACATTTCCATAAAGGAGTAGGAGCAGGCCAGTCAGCTCCTTAAGCTGCACCAGCATTTAATAAAGGCATGCATACTCTGAATCTAACTTCAGTACTGCATACCTCTTTACTCCCAGTAGGTTGTCAGTCCTGTTCCTATCAAGGATCTCTCTATCTCTGCCTTAAAAATATTTGAAGAATGCTTCTACTGCCCTTTCAGGAAAAAAAGTTATTTAGACTCATGACACTCTTAAAGAATATATATTAATCTTGTCTCTTGTATTAAATGGATGACTTCTTACTTTTGGACAGTAACCACATGTTTCTGATCATTCCACAAGAGGAAACATCCTCTGCGCATCTATCCTGTCCAGAATTTTAATGCTTCTATCAAGACACCACTCACTCTTCCAAACTCCAACTGATACAAGCTTCACCTGTACAACCTTTCTTCGAAGACTACCCATCTATTCCGGATACTAAACTATAGCCTTTTTTGAACTGCTTCCAATGTAGCCTTCTTTAAATAAGACCAATACTTTATAGTGTTCCAGGTGTGGTCTCAGCAGTATCCTATCGAATTGAAGCATAACCTTCCTATATCTGTATTCAATTCACTAAACAACTGCATTGTCTTAGTTATTCTTCTATTTAGTCACTATATTTACATTGTACCCTTTTGCAAATTATGTGTCTGGACATCCTGAGCCCTTTGTAGCTCTGTAATCTTTCACCCTATGAAAAGGTTGATTTTATTTTTCCTCCACAAAGGATAATTCTCTATCTCCCTCTGTTGTACGCATTTGCCAAATTACTGTCCATTTGCATAGTTTATCTGTATTCTTGGCAGCATCCTTGTCTCCTATGCACATTTTTTAATTTTTCAAATGACCATATGGTAAAGAAGCTTAAAATCCAACATAAACAACAGATGATGGAAATCCAAAATAAATAAGGAAAATGTAGGAAACACTGCAAGTTAGGGAGCATCAGTGAAAAGAGAAACAGTATCAACATTTCAGGTCAAGGTCTCTCCAGCAGTCTTTTTGTTTTCTAAATTGGTAGATTTGATCAGGTTTCTGAACGTTTCAATTCATTCATAGAATGCATGGGCATATGTTTTGTGCAAGTTTACTTGTGGGAATTGATATTGGGTATAAATGCATATGCACAGAACAATCCTATGCAAGAGTACCAGAAAATATTTTTTTTACTGGAATGGGCTCCAAAATATAGAGTAGATTAGTAATTCCTCTAACCCTGCAAAGAGCAAACAATGTTTTTCAGCAAGGTACTACAAGATAATTTAAATCCTAAATCATTAGAAACCATAAAAAGCTATACATTTTAAACTGGTAATCATGCCAGACAAGACCATCAGTGACAATTTTTTAAATTCAAGGACTCCTTGCATCACTAAAATATATGATAACTTTCATGGTAGTAAAATTGATGAGCAAATTCATTTAGCCATGTAGCCTATTATGTACTGCAATATTTAATTATTATTATTCAATCATAAATGAATGACCTTCTTTGTGACCTAGCCATCAAATTGCGTCATGTTATAATAGACAAGGTATCATTTTTAATACAATCATGGTCATGAACTAATTGCCATATGAAGTAGCCAATTATCCAATATTACGGTGTTTGCACAGCTACACAAACACAATGTAAAGTTCAAAATAAGTTATAAAGCAGCAGTTTATCTTGGGTATTTATTCACAAAATGCTGGAGTAACTCAGCAGGTCAGGCAGTATCTCGGGAGAGAAGGAATGGGTGACATTTCGGGTCGAGACCCTTCTTCAGACTGATGGGTCTCGACCCGAAACGTCACCCATTCCTTCTCTCCCGAGATGCTGCCTGACCTGCTGAGTTACTCCAGCATTTTGTGAATAAATACCTTCGATTTGTACCAGCATCTGCAGTTATTTTCTTATACATATAGTTTATCTTGGGCTATCAGTAGATATAAATGGATTGCAGTTGGTCAAAGAATACATTGAAACTCTAGAAACAGTGAAACTCTGAAAACATCCACAGCCTCATACAGAACTATGCTATATCTTGAAGACTGCTGAAACCATTACCAACAAATCATTTTTTTATAAATTGAAATGGAATTAGGACGGAGAACGGCAAAGGCCATGACCTATGTACATGGGGTCTATGGAGTGCGTCATTGTAGGTTAACCATGATACAAGGTCTAATTAAAATATGGATTAAGGACATTCATGTTATGAGTGACGGCCAAGAGAAATTAGATGTATTTAGATCGAATAGTGAGAGGCCTGGACAGGGTGAATGTGGAGAGGATGTTTCCACTAGTGGGAGAGTCTAGGGCCAGAGGCCATAGCCTTAGGATTAAAAAGGTCAGATTGTAGAAAGGAGATGAGGAGAAATTTTGAGTCAAAGGGTGGTAAATCAGTTGAATTCATTGCCACAGACAGCTGTGGAGGCCAAGTCAATGGATATTTCTACGGCAGAAATTGTCAGATTCTTCATTAGTAAGGGTGTCAGCGATTATGATGAGAAGGCAGGAGAATGGGGTTGAGAGGGAAAGATAGACCAGCCATGATTGAATTGCAGACTAGACTTGATGGGCCAAATGGTCTAATTCTGCTCCTTGAACTTACGAACTTATGAATCATAAAAAACTAATGAAGATTAAGTGAAGTTAGGCACAACTTGAGAAAGATGCTTTAGATATTAACGTATTTTCATCTAAATACTTCAGAAGTTCCTACTGCACACCTTGATCATAGATAACTTAACATTATTAGCAATTATTCATAATAAATCAGCAATATTAGCTGAAGGTGCATCAAGAATACTAAAGTGGACCATTCTCACATCTCATTAAAATCACATGGTTCAATATAGAAATTGGATATAAAATGTATTGTCCAGTTGACAATATTTAGATGTAGGGAAAGAGAGCATCATCTTCACACTGAAATTTGTAGATTATAATATGCAGCAGTAGAGGTTGCTGATGGTTATAGAAATTTAAAAAACTGAGAAATACAATATTCTACAATGAATGTACATACTGTAAATCTTCTGATGGATGGACTGAACCATAGAGATATTCAGTCGAAGAAGTGAGATTTGCTGTAATTGATGATATGGGTTGTTAGCATGACAGAGTTGAAGAGAAGGTGTCAATACAAAGTTGTCATAACAAGCGCTTTGAGAAGATAGGTTTTAAAAGATTTTCACACTGAACATTTTGTCACTGTGACCATGAATGCAATTGCCAAATGTTTTGTTTATTGGCTAGGTTTAGATGAAGATTTGAAAAAGTAGAACTCAGATGCACAGTTAGTCTTTATTCCAGAGTCAGGCTAGTGATGATACTGTTACAGAGTTGGAAAAGGCTAATGTCTTTTCCTAAGAGCGCACATTGGTTCTCTCTTATAAGATAGGTAATTTCATGTAGAGAAATTTGAAAGACATTAAGTGGATTGAAGCAAAACATATTGGGTGTGGTACTGCAATAAAGTGTGCTATTAAAAAAAACAAGATCCTGTTTCTCACATCATACTTTCTCAGAGGAGGTGACCTTGGATACCAATCTTCAATTTTATTCATTTCTACCCGAATAGAAGATAAACCAAATAGTCATAAGCATTCACTAATTTCATCACATACCATCTCGTCTCACTCAATTGATAAAGTGGTAAGACCCTGAGATTGTCAAAGATAGAAGGGACAAGTATGATAAGGATGATCAAGTTTAACAAAAAAATATCAATTGGCAAATGTTTAATTTTAGCATACTTAATTATTTTGTGGTGCCATTCTACAACCTTGCAAATGTTTGCTAAGTTATAGAATGGCACCACAAAAATTTATTTTCCTGCCTGGAAGAAATGTAACCAGCGGACGGAAGAATTGAAACATGATAGAGATGTGCTAAAAACACCCAAACCAACTAACATTCTGAATCAATGTAGACATAAAATGGCGGCATAACTCAGCGGGACAGGCAGCATCACTGGAGAGAAGGAATGGCTGACGTTTTGGGTCGACACCCTTCTTCAGACTGCTGTCTGGAACATCACCCATTCCTTCTCTCCAGAGATTCAAGATCATAACATTAAATTGTTTGTTATTCAGTATGATCTGGCATTAAATTGATTTTCTTTCTCAGTGGCACAGAGGATTGTTTGTATTGGCTGCATATAATGCTCGTATCAGGGAAGAGCAAGGCAGTGCATCTGATCTATATTTCACATCCGAGCTGCTGGTACAAAATGAAGACAGTAAATCACACCAGCAAGTTTCAATTCTGAAAAAAAAGGATACGTTTTACCACAACGGCCATTAACATTCAAAATATTAAATTTAAATAACCAAAAAAACAGATTAATAGTAATTAAACTGAAGATTTAAAATTTCTATGAAAAAGTATAACAATGGAATTAGATTTCTTGAGACTAAAAGTGGAGGTGAATTACTTTGATTATTACTTATTTTCCAAAATATTAGTGAATTTTACTGTTTGTCCAACTTGTTATAGACTGTGATAAGGAAGCCTCGTCCAAAAATGCATGTTCAATTTTATTGCCATCGTACAACTTGCAATGATGGGACAACTACTACAGTAGAAAAAAATCTATTGTACAGTCCTTCAGCTCCACATAAGCAAACTGGGTAACAAGAAACAGAAGGAATGAATACATCTGAGCAAAGTTGCTTTCAAGGAGCATCCTAAAGAAAGTGAGGGTGGAAAGAGAATGGCAGGTTTAAGAAGAGAATTGGCCACTGAAAATGCAGCTTCCACTCTGCTGGGGATGGAGGGAGGAGGGGGGGAGGGGGTGGTGAAGATCAGGGCTAATACAGAGGATAAAGTGATATCGTGAGATATCGTGTCCAAATGCTAATCATCACTAGACATAATAAAGAGTGGGCTTATAAACCGCTGGGAAGCCACACAACTGAGGCTAACGAACTCTATGCACTGATGCACTTTCTTTTCAATTGCCACGGAAGTCGCATAAAAAATTCACGAAAGGCCATCTCATCAGCTTTCACTCAGGTGTCCTGTGGCACCAACTCCTGCTGTGATCTTGATCTGCAATGTCAGCATAGATTGAATAAATGTTTAATGTGTTTGGTCATCATATGATACCCTGCAATTACCTACTTAAGGAAATATTTTTTACCATATTGATTTTATCAGTCCACGCATAATTACAAAATTCTCAATTTCCCTATCCTATTTGCATTGCTATATATATATATATATATATATATATATATATATGTATATAGGTTTTATTCTGAGAGTAAAACATTTGATAGCCTAGCATTATTTATTTGCTTCAGTTATATTATTCTATCCTCATGGGCAAACTTGACATCTATTTTCTGTTCCTTAGGCATTCTCCAGGGATAAAGGATGACTTGCTTCCACTCCCAGTAAGGAAGTGGATGATATCACATTTTCCATATGTATTCCATGTGACATGTACTTGCACATTCGCCTAGCCTATCTACATCCCCTGAAGCTTCTCTGCAATCTCCTCACAACTCATGCTGTCACTTAGTTTTGTATCATCACTAAAGTTGGAAATACTTAATCCTCTTCTTTAACCATTTGTACAAATGGTGAACAGCTGAGGCTCCAGCACCAATCCCTGTTGTGCACCACCAGAATCCCCACCCCATAACTGGCATCTTTATTCCTATTTTTCACTTTTTGCCTGTTAATCAATTCTCCCTCGACATCAATGATTTCCCCAATACTGTGCACTCTAAATGCATTTAATAATCTGTGTTGGACCTTCTTTGAAGAACTTCTGTAGGGCCAAATACAGCACATTTATTTGACACCGCCATTGTTGACGTCTGTATGGACATGCAGTTGGGCCAATAATGGACCTCTAGATTGGACCTTCTTGCCAATAATTACACAAGCTTTTCATTTCAAAGACTTATGTAACTAAAACTGGCGAGAAAGAGAAATTAGTGAAACCTGATTGCGAAAACCTGTAGATTTCCAATGCATTTCACATTGAATTAAAGTTGACAGGAAAAAAGAAACTCCATTGCATTCAGCACTGGAAAGTTTTCATAGTTTTCTTATCATATGCTGATCATCAGTAGCAAGACAGTGTCAGTGTTCATTACCATTTATTGGTAAGGATACACTCTACAAAGTTGTAGTGGGCAATTTGAATAATGGGATTCCTATCACTGGCAGGTTCAAAAAAATGTGAGATATATAAATTACATGTTTTGTAACTCTGAGCATTTCCTTAGTAAGGAATTATGTTAATATATTCATATAATCCAATTCAAAATTGGGGGACACAAAGCAAATACCAATTTTTAATACGGGTTAAACACAAGAGAAAGTTGCATTTTTTCAAAATTGTGCTTAATTCAAGCAGAATGGTAGCTGGCTAAAGAAATGTACAATCATGGATGTAGTTCTGTTAATGAATTTATGAATGGATTAGTCTTAACAATGAACACCTGTCATTAATAATTCACTCTTGGCTTATTTTATTCTGTAGCCAACTGGTTGAACTGCGAAGAATACTTTGTGGAGTTTTATAATGTAACTACTTTTTCAGTCAGGACTAATTCTGTTAGGCAAGCCATCTTAGATCTTACCTCCACTACAGTGCAGTCGATCCATTATTTCCAATGTGCAGCTAGAGATGAGAACTATTCCTGGGTGACCTTGAGAATCGTTGTTGCGTAACCAATGTTACAATACAATGGAAAAAGTACAAAGCCACCCTGCGGTCTAGAAAAATCTGAGTTCAAAGTTCGAATTAATTTGAATTAGGTTGAATTCTAATTATAACAAACTGGGTATAATCAAATTATATTTCTTAGTATTTTAAAATCTAAATGGCTTCACAAGAATTATCCTCCTATATAACAGCATTCCCTTGTTAGGTTCTAAAATATACCCATCTGCTGTGTTGAAATTATATCGAGAACTTGGTTAATCTCTCTCACCCACTTTCCCTAAATTTTACTTCAAAAATTGATCTATTTCATATTTTGCAGGCTGACCCAATGCTTTGCAGATAGCACGGTGGATGTGAATTTCTCAATGGCCACCTTTCCATTCTTGCTCAAAGCTCTGAGTGAGGGATCACAGAGGCATCCCTTCCCATCACAGTCTACCATCACAAATTGACTTGGCCTCAGTGCTTTAGAATGCAGTGCCTTGCTTTCTGGAGTATATTGAAGAAAGACACTGACTGCTACTGTAGAGCATCAGTCCACCAGGAGAACAGCACTGCTTGTCAAAATCTGAAAGCGAATATCTTTGATATCTTTGTAATTAGATCCTTCCAGGTGACATCATGTGGACTTTGTTGTCAGGTTTGGCTGCCTTTTTACTTCTACAACAGGAGGCCTGGTCAACGCATGTCTTTTCCAATGATACCAGCCAACCAAACAGCAAGCTTACCAATTCTGCAGGGTGACCATTATCACAAGAACCATTTGGCAGTCAAAGCACCATATGACAAAGAATAACAAATGATTTCATTGCTATTAACGTGCAGCTAGCAAGCAATAACACTCACTTTATCTTGCAAGCCAGTGCCAATGCTTCAGAAGACAACCAAGGAACTTCCTTTATATGGCATCTCAGCCCCCAAAGTGAATTGGAGGGAATAATATAATGCAATAAATCATTCTGTATCATTGTTGGAATCCACAATTTTTGACCACTTCGCAGTTTGGCTGGGCTACGGCCATTTTGGGGGATTCTCAGGACTAATAGGCAAAGCATCTTTGTAACCATTCGATAGTAAGAGAAAATGGAACTGTTGAAATAAACAACTAGTACATAAATTAAACTTCCTTAAAAATAATGGGATTCCCATTGATAATGGTATTTGAGTACGGAAAAAGGGGCTCCCAACTCCTTCATCAATTCCCAGTGATATTCACCTAGAAATGTTTCCTTTTTACATGGCTCAGCAGGGCTCAGCTAAATAGATCATAATGGCAACAGAATTCAGAACAAAATGTCAGTCAGTTGATATATTTAGCCTCCCATTTAGTGACGCAGAGTACTTTGTTATTTTCCATGGTGAGATGTGTTATAGAAGAGTTTAATTGGCACTCTACTTAAATATGCAAAATGAATCAGTTCATTGAATTTCAATTGGCCTTTTACACCAGCGTGTTCATCAGTCTGCCTTTCAAAACACTGAATTTTTTTATCATGAAGTTCATAATATTCCGCTCACATAGCAATATGTGAACAGTATTACACCACTCCACAGAGTCAGATGTAGCTTGCAATTGTAATGTCCTGACCATAAACAATGCAGGGTTTCTCCAGAGAGAAGACTGATGTTGACTGAAAAATACTGCCCTCAATGTTGTTATGTCGCATTCAATGTTCATTCTTATGCGCAAGTGTATCCAGGTTGCCTGAAATGACACAACTAAGGTCATAATAGTCATGAACCATTTTCATGACCCTCAGAGAGTCTAAATAATGATGCCAAAAGGGACACTATTTTACTTTGATCCCCAGAGTTCAGCTGAACAAACCACAAACCACATTCTCCTCTTCCCCAGCCAATAATGGGCCATTATAGGCTCTACCCTTCCTTGGTCATCTGTTGACGGACCTGTTTTTTTTACTGGCCTTTACTTACCTCCAGTTCCCTCCCTCTACTTTTACAGAAGAAGAGTCCCGACCCGAAACATAACCCATCTTTTTTCTCCAGAGATGCTGCCTGATCAGCTGAGTTACTCCAGTGCTTTGTGTCTATCTTCGGTATGAACCCACATCTGCAGTTCCTTTCTACACCCTAAACCACATTAGCAATTGGATTCAGGGTGAAAGATATTTTGTTATATATTTTGTGTGCCAATTGGACATGAATGATTTTCAGATGTTCCATACTTACATGATGGAATCTCAAACTTAGTAACCGAGTTTGACCTGCCAGCTCCACTCCAGCACTAAACCTCAGAGTCATTAGAATATTAAGAAATTGGAGTAGGAATAGACCATTTGTTCTTCTAACCAGCTTTGCCAATTATTAAATCCATGGCTGATGTTCATTGTGAGTGCCGTATCCTTTGATTTCCTCATGATTCCTATTTGCAGTAGCCTACTGTAGCCTTCCTCCACGCAACAACATTTTGCCTGCCAAAGTGGATAACCTCACATTTCCCTCCGTTATATTCCATCTGCCAAATCTGCCCACTCACACCCCCTTTAATATCTTCCTCGCAACTTGCTTTCCCACTATCCAGATTTACATGGCTGAAATATTCGTTTTTATTTTTTTATTAATCATTTACATGGAAAGGAAACTTCCACAACACGATACATTTAAGCCAGGCACACGGAATGCAAGAGAACATTTTAAAATAGCGCCCAATGTATTTTGGCACATAGCCCTGCAAATACAGGATTTCCTTTGCCTACAGCACTTTGCTAATGTTTTCTCTCTCCTCTTAATTAATAATAATAATAATAATCCATTTATTTTATATAGCGCCTTATCACATGCTCAAAGCGCTTTACAAAAACAATTAACATAGAAACAAACAGACAAACTATCCTGACGGAAAAGCGGCGAATACTCAACGCCAGCGTCCTCTCATGTCAGGGTCCGGCAGTAGACATTAAAAAGCACAAGACACACAAATATAATTTTTTACACAAAACAGCCATCACAATGATTGCTCTAGGCATACCCTCACTGTGATGGAAGGCAAAGTCTTATCTCCTCCTCATTCTTCTCCCGTGGTGCCACGAGGTGATCGAGGCTCCCAACTTTTTGAAGCCCCCACCGGGCCGAGCAGGCCGATGAAAGTCCTGAGCCCCCACCGGGCGATGGAAAGTATTGAATTCCCAACTATTACAACACCAAGGTTCTCTGCTTTCTCCTCCTTTCTCCTCCTATTCTTCCATAACTCTTTATCTTGCACCTGACGGGTGATAATTGTACTGTAACCTTTGTATAGGCCATTTTATGTGGATTCTCATTCTCCATGCTATTTGCGTTCCCCCTTTTCTTCCACTCTATTCGTCAAATCATCTCCATGATCACATTGAATGTGGCTCGAAGGGCCGAATGGCCTCCTCCTGCACCTATTGTCTATTGTCTATCTCCATTCTAATGTTTGCACCCTAGCAAGCTCTGCAACTAACATTTCATATAATTCTCTGCCCCATTATGATCTTATGAAAATTTCCAAACAAGAGAGATTTGAGGAGGTGACATCCATGTTTGTTTGGAGCTATACCAATTCACAGAATCTCAAATACAGAGGGGTTCATGATTTTTACTGTCATATATTTGTTTACGTAATTTCTATTTTATCTCTTGCTATTTATTAAATTTTAAGAACATGCTAATTTACACAAAGCATTAAAACAATGGAAAAAAAATCACTATGTGAAAATTGTACCATCGCAACGATTAGAGACCAAAATACAGTATCCCACTGACCCCGACTTCTATGTTATATATTCTATTTTGGAAATATGCATGAGAGCACTCTGTATTAGCGGTTGCATGAATTGTATTATCAAGTTGAGCATCATCCCTTGTATTCTTTTACGGCCTAGCCAATTTCATATTTATTTAGTCTCTTTCCCTTGCATGATAATTGTTTTCATTTTGGAATGATGTTTCTTGTATGGCCTTTTATGAAATTTGTGATTTAATTCAATGCACATTTGAAGAGCAAGCCTGAAGGCAAAAAGCACACATAACCAGTTGTCCAAAATTTCCTCAATTAATTAGCTAATTGCGTTATGCATACCAAATATAGAGGGAATCACTTTATATAATCGGAAGGGTAAAATCCTTTCAAAATAATTTGCATCATGTTCTTTGTTTGGTTTCTTTATGGCTTAGGAGTTTATTCTCCAGCGATTTAATGTATTTTTCTTGAATTTTGACTGAACTTTCAATCCATTCCCCAAGGAAAAAAACTCACATTTGAATCAAAAGCTATAAAAGAACCCTCTTTTCTTACACACTCCTGAGAGGCTTTAAATGGCACTGTTTTGTTTCACTGACATGCGGCATCACACAGCAGCCTCACAAGGGTTTTCCAGTGGGAATAACCAAAGTCTAACAGTGATCAATCGCACATCAGAGAAGTGCTATATACAAAGGAAATCCTGGATTATTTGCAACAATACATTGGAACATTGTTTTGAAATGCTGCTCTTTTGCATTTAATGTTCCTGACTTAAATTTATCATGTGTTACAGGTTTCCTATTCTTGTAGATTATTAACATTTTTTAAAAGTTAGCAATTTCAGCCATTGCACTTGGTAGGTAAGGTACTGAGTACAATTCTTTCCCAAACCCAAACAGTTCTTGATTGATTTTGTAGAAAAGGCATTGAATGAAGCTGTAATTTGTCCATTCTTGAGTACTTATTCATCCTATTTTTAATGGGTTTTTAGCAGGAATATACCTTTCAGTTTACTCTCTAAAATATAACTTATTTAGTTCACATTGCTATGCAATACAGTCAATTACTGAATTATTCTTGCTTACATACCATATTATCTAAATATACTAATCATTTAAAATGATATAATTCTCTGTCAAATAAATTAGGCATCCACTTTTTGTCTAAATCAGTTTGCATAAATCCCAACTAATTTTAATATCTGTACTCTTAGCAAGGACTATTAGTACATCAGTTTGACAGTAATGGACAGCACATTATTCTCACAACTGATTCAAATTAATTCCATGTTCAAATTTGTGCAAGAAATAGTTGGAAGGTTATATTTTAATCACTTTAAAGTGTTTGGTAACTATGTAGGCTAATTAACCAATTAACATGAGACGGAAGCAGCACAAAAGTAATGATAAGGAAGTATAAGAAAATAACTGCAGATGCTGGTACAAATCGATTTATTCACAAAATGCTGGAGTAACTCAGCAGGTCAGGCAGCATCTCGGGAGAGAAGGAATGGGTGACGTTTCGGATCGAGACCCTTCAGACTGATGTCGGGGGTGGGACAAAGGAAGGATATAGGTGGAGACAGGAAGATAGAGGGAGATCTGGGAAGGAGGAGGGGAAGGGAGGGACAGAGGAGCTATCTGAAGTTGTGAGAAGTCGACGTTCATACCACCGGGCCGCAAACTGCCCAGGCGAAATATGAGGTGCTGCTCCTCAGGAAGTCTCTTCTTTGAAAGTCCTTGAAATCCAAAAGGATTTGTGGAGATTGGCAGCCACACTCCAGAAATTTTTTGGGAACAACTGCATCTCTAAAGTGGTCATGTTATAGATTAATGTTGAACTAAATTTACATGGTTCACCATTAGATTAAAGTGGAAGAAATATATATTTAATTGCTGCCATCACATTTACATAGAAGTGGTGGGCTCCCACTATACCTCACTCACAATATTCAGTTCCATGACATCAAAGGATCTTATTATGAATGAGTAAAAATGGCAGATGATGGCTCTGGGATCTGCTTCAAGCTATTAGCCAATGCTGGAGTTCTGCTTCAATGACTCTCCCAAATTGAACACATTGCACCTACAATTGCTTCTTGCTATTTGCATATGAAATGACTTAGAGAGAAATGTTTCAGGCTTCTTTTTCCAATGTGCTAATAATTTTTGTAAGCAATATTATGAAAAGGTTAGCAACGAATCCTCTCAAAAATGGATGGGTGCATCGAAGCCTAACTTTAATTAAGGCAAATATAGCTAACTCTTTCATGGTCAGGGTGCAAAAAAGCTGTTAAATTACATTGCAGCCTTTTTCACCCATACCAACATTTTCCTTCTGTGGATTGAGTACCATCCTGTTGATTGCATATTCCAGTCAATATTTTCCTTGGAGTTCTATGGAGGTCAAAGTGGCCAAATCTTACACATACTATGTGGATGGACGGTTGACTATGTCCTACATTCTGGGACAGGGATAGTTGCAGAAGGTACATAACTCAATCTACTTAAATATATAAAGCTGGAGTAACTCAGCGGGACAGACAGCATCTCTGAAGAGAAGGAATGGGTGATGTTTCGGGTTGAGACCTTTCTTCAGACCAGTCAAGGAAAAGGGAAACGAGAGATATACACGATGATGTAGAGAGATAAAGAACAATGATTGAATGATATGCAAAATAGTAACCAATATTAAGGAAACAGGCCATTGTTAGCTGACTCGTCTGAAGAAGGGTCTCGACCCGAAACGTCACCCATTCCTTCTCTCTAGAGATGCTGCCTGTCCTGCTAAGTTACTCCAGCTTTTTGTGTCTTTCAGTTTAAACCAGCATCTGCAGTTCCTTCCTACTTAAGTACATCGTTGTTTTCTCTTTTCTTTTATGATTTAATTTATTTTTCATTTTCTCTTGCATGGTAACTATCTCTTCCTTTAGAATCATGTTTTCCACAAGGGCTTCTCTAAAATTCCTTCTCAAATCCAACGTACCAAACAACTGCCATATGAAAAGAAAACTGATAGCAAAACAGCAGATAATTTGGCAAAATGCCTCAATTATTATTGAAATATCTGATATTTCTCAGTCTAGAGTAGCCTTAGATAATTATAAGTAAGCTTGCTCCAAAGTATTTTGTTACATATCTTTTTGCTTTGTTTATGCCTTGTGATTTTTGAAACAATACAGTTGATCCTCTTGTATTATTCCACCCAGAGGTTTCACAGTTACACCCTGTTCCCTGAAGTAAAGTTCTTCAATTTGAATCTCACGCTGTAGAAGAAACTATTTTTCTTACCTCCTCCTAAGGGTCTAGAAATGGCACTGTTTTGATGATTGAAGATTTTTGCTCGCTAAACTATTATTACCAACCATGAAGACTGGGCGACAAGCTAACAAGCCAAATATTCCAAACTTTAGAAGCTCTCTTTATGTTTGAAAAGTTCTACATAACAATTTTCATATTATGTTGAATTTAACTGAACATCTCCAACCCTTACTTCAAAGTGCAACTCTGTAACACTATTCTTATCAATATCATGTAACGCAAAATTAATTTTTCACTGTAATTAATAGCAATAAGGAGTATCTCTTGGTTGTATTTCATCACTCTGGAAATTTTACTGTGCATTTCCATGCATGTCACCCTTGAGACCCCAAGGAACAGCAACAGATGATATTTTTCCTATAGAAGTTGGAAAATAGAATTGAGACGACAGGGATCTCTCTAAAGAACATTACAGTAATAGCAGTCAAACATTTAACTTCTGTCAATATGTCATTTTATAAGGTTGATGACAAATTGTTTTTTTTGGGTGTTCCTTTAAAAATATCCCCATCATTCAAGATTGCAATGGGAGAAACACATCATGTGACATATTCCACAATTTTTCACTGCAAATATAATCAGTTACTGAGGATTTACTGAACACTATCAGCCCAGACTGATGAAATTCTGATCAGGATACAAAGGGCTTGGGCAGATCCTGTGATATGTTCCTCTTTTGTCTGTCTAAATTGTACAACCCCATTAGTCCATAATTGAAGGAGCTTCAGGTTACTTCCTGTTGGACAAAAGGGTTGGGACTTCACCTGGCTGTGCTTTAATTGTGTGCCTCGCTACCCATTGTAGAATCATCAATGAAATCTGTAGCATTTCCTTTGTTGCATTCAACTATAAGTAGACCATTCTCAAATCTGATTAATCAGTTCTGATGATAGATACCAAATGCTGGAGTATCTATGGAGAGAAGGAATGGGTGATGTTTTCGGTCAAGACTGTTTTTCATTCCCCATTCCTTCTCTCCAGAGATGCTGCCTGTCCCACGGAGTTAATCCAGCATTTTGTGTCCATCTTTGGTGTAAACCAGCATCTGCAGTTCCTCCTTACACACAGTTCTGATGATGTGAAATGGTAACTCATTCTTTATACCGATGTTACCTGACTTCCATGGATTCCCAGCATTTTCTCGTTTTACTTCAGCTTTGAACATCAGAGCTACTTTTCTTTTGTAGGCTTCCCATGGCACTAGAGCCTTTTAATGTTATTACTCCAGAAATTAGAGCAAGTTCCAGTGTTCCTGTTGTGGTATTATCGTTTTGAGTTTGAAGCAAACTGTTTCATGAATCACATTTCACAATTGAAACAGTCTTCCAGCAGTGTTATCACTAGTATGTTGACTGTGTTACATTTGTAAAGCTGAATTCAGGCTTATTACCACAAAGTGCCAATTCTAACCTGACGCTTCTTTGCATCTGTACCCAATCTCTCTTTAACATTTAATTCAAAATGTTTTTTGATGAAAACAAGTTGGAAAGGGTGAGACATTTGCTCCTTCTATATTTTTATAGTACATTTTTTACTAGCACCTACTGCTGATACAAACCCTTTGCTCCCTCTTTGAGCCCCCCCCCCGAAAACTAAAAACAACATAAAGGATGCAATCATCCATATGTCTCTGTCCCCCTTTCCTGTGCTCTGTGTCGAAAAAATAAGCACCCAGGTTAAGTTTTGTATAAATATATTGATGAAGTTAATGTGAAATTGTCATGTGATCATGAAGGTCCGAAGAGTTAATTACTAATGTAGCATGTTAAAATATATCAGCATTCCCCTAATTCTATGCAATCCATAGTCAAATTATTTATTTGATCTAAAAAAATTAGTCATCACTCAATGCCACTACTTGAGTTGAAGAGGAAAGGTGCTCCCGTTCAATTATAATCAACTAAGTCAAGGCTTATTAGAAGTCTGGTAGACAGGTTCAAAGATCCAAATGACAAATTTCTGTCCTTATGGGCTGACTGTTTTGATTTCCATTTCCACTCAAGAGCAGATACTTAGCTCATTTGAACTGCACTGATCTATATTGGCATATGTGTCATATTCCATATCACAATATATACTTTGGAGCACATAATTGATTTTTTTAAATGGTGGCATACATATTAAACTGTGGTTGTTCTGATTTTCATCAAATGCACCAAAGCTCCCTCAGCTGCAATTCTCAAAATATCAATCTGTTGATGCAAAGGGATGCCATATTATGAAAGCTTCCCACAAATTCACACACAATCCAGACTTAGAAATATATCTTTGTCTTTTCATCTCATCACTGAGTCTACACACTGGGGAAGTCCTTAACAGCAGTGTTGGAATATCTTCAGCACACACATTGTAGTGCTATTATAAAAAACAGCTCACAGCCATTCCTTCTAAGGTGAATGGGGATGGACAATTAAATGCTGGCCAGGTCAATAAAGCCCAGATCCCACAAATGCATAAAGAACATGGTAGAACAATAGCACTTTAGTTTCTTCCAAGTGTTAGCCTTAACTGCATGTAGTTCTCCCATTTGTGGGTCAAAATGTCAAGAATCCCAGAGATTGGAGCATTTCATCCAGGCCCAGGCATGAGTATTAAGTGACTGCTGAATATCAGAGGTACAAATTTTCAGAAGGGAAAGTAAATCAATGCCACATCTACACCCCTGTGCATTTAAAAGATCCCATGGTACTCTTATCAGAAAAGCATTAGTATTCTCCAGGTTTTATTGTCAATATTTCACCCTCAGTCATGTTCACTGACAATAATCATAAAGGGTCATTGATTCAGAACATTAATTATGCTTTTCTTTCCACATAAAACTGTCCTACCCTGCTGAGAGTTTACAGTACTTTAGTTTTACTTAAGATTTGTGGCATCTGAAGTTTTTCTGAATTTCAATGACTAAGGAGACATTGGACAAAGCATTTAATTCTGTAGTGCGTATTTTTTGCAATGATGTGACTGAACTGAAGTATAACATTGAATCACTAAACACAACCAGCACTTCCAGCATTCCCATTACATAAAGGGATTGTGAACTTTGTCCTTCAATCATCAGACTAAGCACCACGATAGTTTCATTTATTATTGCCTTGTGTACCAAGTTACAGTGAAAAGCTATTTTGTTGTGTGTTATCCAGTCAGTGAAAAGATTATCCATGATTACAACCAAGCCGTCCACAGTGTACAGATACAGGATAAAGGGTATAACATTTAGTGCAAGATAAAGCCCAGTAATGTACGATTAAAGATAGTCTGATGGTCACCAATAAAGTAGATGGGAGGTCAGGACCGCTCTCTAGTTGGGGATAGGATGGTTCAGTTACCTGATAACAGGTGATATGCCTTTCCCCAACATTACAATAGGTCGTGCTCAGTTCCTCTGGGAGGTGCAGATAAACAATGATTACATTGTTTCTAATGCATTACCTATCTGCATCATAATTTACTGTTGACTATCAGCTAGATAGTGTTTAGAGAAAAGACAGCCAGCCAACAGTCACTTGTCTTTTTCTTTTTTTTAACTTTTAATTTAATTTTAATTTCAAGTTTTCATGTACCTTGTTGTGTGTTATGACTGTTGGCAGACCAATTTATCCTCCGGGGATGAATAAATGGCTTTGTGCAGGTTTTCCTCATTCTTCCCGTTACACTGTTCTTTTTGTGGAATTTATCACCTATGAATGGGAGCAGCAGGAGTATCTGATGATCTTAAAATCAACACACCCCAGATCTTCCTTCAAAAAAAGTAAATGTTAATGACAAAACTTCCGTGAATTCTGGAAAAAGACATTGAATTCCAATCATGCTCCAAAAATCAACTGGCACCAGAACAGCCTTACAAGTATTTGATGATCCTTTCGAAGGGACATAAGGGCCGCCCGCGCTGATACTGAACATTAGGAATCCGTACAAATTGAATACATGAAATTAATTACATTACTAAAGTCCAATTTAACTGTGCTGTCATTAAATCAGCTATCACAATCTACCTACTTGGTGATAGCTGCCACTATTCCCATTGTGACAAGGGTACAAATGTGGAACGTGCTTGTCGTGCACATCCATCAAAATTGAACTCTATTCGTACCTAAAGTATTTAAGTAAAGAAAAAATTACACGGAGCTAAATTTCACTGTCCATTGGGTTCTTAACAAGTAAATATCTTCAGCTTAGTTGATTGCAAAAGGAATACCAGTACCAAGATTCTTAAAAACGCTCAGATCATTCAGGGTTAACATAATTGTTCATTCTCTGATTGTTGTTGCTATTGCTTTTGCTGTAACAAGGAGCGTACAATTTACTGTATACACAAGTCATTTTCGATCTATGTCTACCATAATAACTCACTAAAAATAATTAATGTAGAAAATTATTGATTTATCAATTTTGATGTAGTGTGTTTCATGGCATTGGGATAGCAAGCTCTTATAACTTCTGGAATATGATCTTCTTTTGTGTCAAAACAGTCAATAATGTGTTGATATCTTCAGCCTGCCTCAATATAAATGAGGATTGTTCAGTATGTCTATAATTTTATCATGAAAACTGTACCTTTTCTGAGACTTTTTTAATAAACAGTGTTAAATATATGAATAATTTCACTAGGAGATCAGGCAATTGAACGGTGCATGTGGTAATTATGCTCCTGCTCATTTTCCTCCACATTATTGAGATCCTAAGTTTTGTTGTCCAATGGTGGGCAAAAACAAAGTTTATAACAACTATACACTAATAAGGAAGTGGGGTCAAAGAGAGCATATAAGGTCCTCTCTTGGTTGCTCTAGTGTAATGGATTCCCATACAGTTTTAATTGTAGAAACATATACATATCCTCACACCTTCTCTCTAAACCTTTGCACCTAATGCTTTCTTGTTTATTTCCCTCCAATTAGATAGAACCTACATTGAAGCAGCAACACATGAAATGACATTTTTGTACAAAACTTTGAGAGTAGATAAAATTTGGATATAGAAATCAATTAATGATATACAACAAATCAATTCATATAGTTATTATGGAGAAAGATGTAGCCTTGTATGTTTAGCTCAACTAAGGCTCTGAGTGGCACTCATATAATAAATGTATGATATGATGTGCGTAATATGTTGTAAAGTAATGTTAAAGCACTCCTGCTGAGCTACATTCATTACAAATAAATCAACTGATAGTTTTACAGATAGGTTACAATTTGCAATCCGACATCTTTTATATTTATTTGGCTGGTGTACTGCAATGCCAATAAAATTATATCATCAGCAGCTAATTAAATAGTTTTGTTAAATAGGGCATTAGTCCACCCTGTGTCCATCAACTTGCTAATACTTGGCTAAAGGTACCATTTTACAGACATTTTGTGTATAAATCTGAGGGGAATTAACTAATTATTCAATTCACACACATATTTTTTAATTTATTGTACTTCGAACATAGAAATCAAGGTGATAAAAAGTGCTACAGGTGCTAAAATGTGTCTGCACCAATAGTTTATGAATGGATATAATCTGGGTGTAGAGTGAAATAATGTTCCTGTCCCCCTCTCCATCTGCTTGTCTAAGACACTTTTTAAAATATCTGCATCTTTGAACAACCTTTCCTTCATCTGTCCAAAAATTTCCAAACATGATTCGTTTAAATTTTTGTTTGGAGATACTTCCGGATAACAGTTTGGGTCCTGATATTACATTCACATTTTATAAATGGAAAATGTTACGACTAAACTGTACAGAAAATGAGTGATAGAGTATGAATCCCTGGTCAGCCTTGTTTCCTATAAGAAAAGATGGGAATGCTCTTGATGATCATTATTTCAATAAAATAGCCGAAACATGGCTTTATCAGAGCAGGAATGGACTTAGCTGTGGTATCACACATTAAAAATCAATACAATATCATGGAATAATCATTCAAACCTCAAGATTGTTAGTAACTCAAGCAACAAATTTGGCATGAACTTGTGCCCTGCAATCAGAAGAGCAGATAATTGAAAGACAGAATCAGGTAATTGTTTTTCTAATTATGTTCTGTTTCTATGGATATAGAAAGTACTGTCAGCTATTATTTTGACAGGCAAACATGAAAAATCAACTTACCAAATAAACGCTTGCAGTGATAAGTAGCCATTAAACATCATGTCACATTTTAAAAGCGTTTGATATATGTGGTAAAAATTGTATTTTTATAAAAGAAATGCTGCCAATCCATCAACAATCTATTTTAAAGGTAGACACAAAATTCTGGAGTAACTCAGCATTTCAGTAACTGAAGAAGGGTCTCGACCCGAAACATCACCCATTCCTTCTCTCCAGAGATGCTGCCTGTCCTGCTGAGTTACTCCAGTATTTTGTGTCTACCTTCGATTCAAACCAGCATCTGCAGTTCTTTCTTAAACAATTTATTTTATGTGGAAGCCAGGTTTCAATCTCCTAAGCGTTTTCAAAATAATTTGGCTTTAAGAAATGTAATGTGAAATGTTAACACTTACAATCATTTTAGTTTTTATTTAATGCAACTCTCTGATCTTTTTAGTGTGGTTTTTGTTTAAAGAACTGTTATAAGCAACAGTTTGTGCCAGGCTACAAGATCGTATTATATTTCCAAACTTTAGAGCCCTGGTTTACGTTTGGAATGCCCAAATATAAAGATTTCAATATTTTGTTGAAAAATAACACTGAACATTCATACCCCTTGGGCTTTGACATTTGAGATTTACAATCATTGCCAAAAAGGAAAGTGGTGTTTTTACAAATGTTACATACTGAAAATTGACTTAATTCTGGAGCAAATTACAATAAGCATTTCTGTGTCATGGGATATCACTGTTGAAATTTGACCAGCTCTTCCTGGTGTGACTCACCTTTATAATCCTATATCCATCAACACTGGTCCAAGCTTCCCCACCACAATTCATGGTTTGTGATCTATCACGCTCAGCCTTTGATATGCTGATCACTCACCACACACCAATGTGCTAAACTCCATTGCCCCATCCCTGGCTACAGCAAATCTCAAGTGATCCTACCTCTGCAAATCCCCTGATACTGGCCCACTGGTCTCCAAAAGAACTGTCAGGAAAACCATTTTAGGTTCAGAATCTGCTCTGTCATTTGCACCTGATGCATGCAAGCTAAGTTTTCAGTGTAGTGCTAACATAGAACAGTGCAGCATAGAACATAGAACAGTGCAGTATAAGAAAAGGCACTTCAGCCCCACAATGTCTGTGCCGAACAAGATTACCAAGTTGAATCAATCTACTCTGCCTGTGTATCATCCATAATCCTCCATTTATGTGTCTATCAAAAAGTCTCTTAAAAACAACAATCTTGTTTGCCTCCACCACCATCCCTGGCAGTGTGTTCCTAACAGTAACACTGTGACACCTAACACCTAGACACCTAACACTGCACAAAACTTGCTCCACAACTCCTTTAAACTCCTCTGACGAATATGACTATGTCATCTCATCTTTGACATTTCCACCCTATGAAAAATGATCCTCCTGTCTACCCCACCTATGCCTTTCATAGTTTTATATACTTTTAGTATGTTGTCCCTCAGCCTTCTATGCTCCAGAAAAAATAATCCAACCTCTCCTTTTGGCTAATATCATCTATTCCACGCAGCATCCTGGTACACCTCTTCTGCTCCCTCGACAAAGCCACCCCATCCTTCCTGCACATAATTTGATGCCACATCTGTTTTTCTGAGCTTCAAGCAATACATTTTCTGAGTTAAGACATTTCTTTTTATTTGACTCCTATCTGTGAATCAATTATTCTAGTTCTGGACCATCCAGCCATAAAAAAATAGCCTTCACTGTTCGCCCTATCAGTCCATCTTAGACTTTTGTACATCTCAACGAGATGTCAATCTCGTTGTACATCTCAAGTTAGGAAAAGGGGACGTACAACGAGATCTGGGTGTCCTAGTGCATCAGTCACTGAAAGGAAGCATGCTGGTACAGCAGGCAGTGAAGAAAGCCAATGGAATGTTGGCCTTCATAACAAGAGGAGTTGAGTATAGGAGCAAAGAGGTCCTTCTGCAGTTGTAGAGGGCCCTAGTGAGACCGCACCTGGAGTACTGTGTGCAGTTTTGGTCTCCAAATGTGAGGAAGGATATTCTTGCTATTGAGGGCGTGCAGCGTAGGTTTACTAGGTTAATTCCCGGAATGGCGGGAATTATGTTGAAAGACTGGAGTGACTAGGCTTGTATACACTGGAATTTAGAAGGATGAGAGAAGATCTTATCGAAACGTATAAGATTATTAAGGGGTTGGACACGTTAGAGGCAGGAAACATGTTCCCAATGTTGGGGGAGCCCAGAACAAGGGGCCACAGTTTAAGAATAAGGGGTAGGCCATTTAGAACTGAGATGAGGAAAAACTTTTTCAGTCAGAGAGTTGTAAATCTGTGGAATTCTCTGCCTCAGAAGGCAGTGGAGGCCAATTCTCGGAATGCATTCAAGAGAGAGCTAGATAGAGCTCTTAAGGATAGCGGAGTCAGGGGGTATGCGGAGAAGGCAGGAACGGGGTACTGAATGAGAATGATCAGCCATGATCACATTGAATGGCGGTGCTGGCTCGAAGGGCCGAATGGCCTCCTCCTGCACCTATTGTCTATTGTCTATTGTCTAATGTACAAATTATTTTAAAATAGGAATAGAGTTAATATGGGAAATAATGAATGAACGAGGAATAAATGTAAGTCTGTGTCAAAATGGAAAGCAAAAAAGAGACAGTAAACGGTTAAACAAAGGAACGAAAGACAGCTCAAGATGAAAGGGGAGCATAGAGGTGCAGTGATAGAATTGCTGCCTTACAGCGCCAGAGAACCAGGTTTGATCCTGACTATGGGTGCTGTCTGTGTGGTGTTTGGATGTTGTGCTTGTGACCACGTGGGCTTTCTCTTCATGCTCCAGTTTCCTCCCACATTCCAGGCGTGCAGGTTTGTAGGCTAATTGGCTTCTGTAAATTGTCCCTGATGTGTTTGATTAAGCTTGTGTTAAGGTGAACGCTGGTTGGCTCGGAATCAGTAGGCCGAAGGGCCTGTTTCCACGCAACATCTCTGAACTAAACTAAACTGCAATGAATACGGGAACAGTTAATCCTCCTCTAGATTCATTGGCTCTCAGTACCAACTCAAATTGGTTCACTCAAATGTTACTTCTTCAAAACTGTAACTAAATTTAAAAGATGAGATTTTTGTTCATGTTTCCAGTGACTGGAACAGTGTAGGTAGACAGTCAGTGCATGACTTGGCTGAAGAGTTAAAGTGAATGGAGAGAAGCATTCCAAAGAACTGTCAATGCAAACAGAGTTTGTCTTGTGAAGAAGATAAAAGTATTCTTCTCTCAGGTTGTCTTGACCTTGTTTGTGGACATATTTCCTCCAACCTTCAAGCTCACAATAACCTGAGAATAGAATAGAATAGCCTTTATTGTCATCCAAAAACAAGTTTTTGGACGAAATTACATTACCCACAGTCAACAATGAGAGGCAATAAAAAGAAAGCAATAAAGCACACAATCACAAAACTAACATAAAACAAACAAAAAACAGAAGGGGGCAACGATGGCCTTTGTGGTACCAATGGACTATGTGCTTCAAGATGGTGCATCGAAGACCTTCAGAGTTGACGGCTAGTGAAAAAATATCAGGAGCCCTGGCTGAGATTATATGCATTATCGTTAGCCATGAATGAAATGCCAGAAGATTGGAGTGTGGCTAGTGTTTTGGCTTTAATTAAGAAGGGCACCTAAGAAAAAGCTGGGAATTTTAGGCCAGGAAGCCTAATATCTATAGTAGTCAAGATACTGGAGTTGATTCTGAGGGATAATAGAGTCATAGACTCTTACATGCCTTTTGACCCACAGACCAATATGTCCCATCTATATTAGTCTCACTTGCTTGCATTTGGTCCATATCCTTCTAAACCTGTCCTATCCATGTACCTGTTTAAATGTTTCTTAGACATTGCAATGGCCTCTGCCTCAACAAACTCATCCGACAGCTTGGTCCATACACCTACCACCCTTTGCGTGACAAAGTTACCTCTTAGGTTCCTAGTAAATCTTTCCCCCCTCACCGTAAACCTATGTCCTCTAGTTCTCAATTCCCCTAGTCTGGGCAGAGACTCTGTGCATCTACCCGATCTATTCCTCTCGTGATTTTGTGCATGTGTATAAGATCACTTCTCATCCTCCTGCACTCTAAGGAATAGAGTGCTAGCCTGTTCAACCTCTCCTTATAGCTCCCTATAGCTCTCCCTATAGATAAAATATATATGCATTTGGAAAGGTGGGTTGATTAGGGATAATCAGCACAGTACTGTGTATGGCAGATCAGGTCTCGTATTTGATTGAATTTCAGTGTGCAATGGTATAAAGTCAGACGACACCTCCAAGTCAGAAAGATACAGAACAGAAACAAGACCATCAAGAACCCATCAAGCACCCATTTTTTACACTAATTCTACCCTAACAATATGTTTATGTTTAGGTTTATCTACATTATTGTCCTGCGGTAGAATGAAAAGCTTTGCATTGCATGCTATCCAAACAGACAGATAATATGATACCTACATACATTCAAGTCAAACTCAAGTACAATAGAGAGAAGGGGAAGATACAGAGTGCAGAATGTAGTACTCAACATTGTAGCGCATCAGTCCCAAAGACAAAGTCCAATATCTGCAATGGGTTAGAAGTGAATCGGATGATATCCTAGCTTATGGAAGGACTGATCAGAAGCCTGATAACAGAGGAGAAGAAGCTGTTCCCAAGTCTGGTGCTGCATACATTCAAAACTCTGTATGTTCTGCCGTACGAGAGCAGGGAGAGAAAGGAATGATTGGGACTGGACAAGTCTTTGTTTATGTTGGTTGTCAATCATCACTCTATCACTCATCTACACAATGTGGGAAATGTACAGTTGTCAATTAACCTACCAACCTGCACATTTTTGGGATATGGATCTTGACTGAAACACCCGGAGGAAACTCATCCAGCCACAGGGAGAACATGCAAACTCCACACAGGCAGCACCCGAGTGAGAATCAAAACCAGGACTTTGAAGCTGTAGGCACCAGCTTTACTAACTGCACTATCAGGCTGCTCAGGTGCAGTTAGTTTTCAGGACAGATAGGCAAGGGTCTAATATATGTCACCTCCATTGAAGAACCAAGGTCACCCTAACCATTGGTTATTGAGCTGCGTAGAGATCTTTGTTTGCATGCATGTTTAGAGGTGGAGTTCTTTGTCATGGTTGACTCATTCACTGGAGCATGAAAGAAAATGGACACTATACTGTCCACTTGTCTGCTTGGTCAAGTATTTCCTAACCCACCCATGGCCGGATCTCCAGATTCCATATTGGCCTTGTTATCCACCTCAGATACCACTGTAAAAAGAAGTAATTCTTAACTCCAAGTGTTACTGATAGATACGATACCTAAGGCACCCATGACAATGCCAAAAGTTCACAATGTCAAGAGAGCCAAGAGTCTTTAATTGTATGACGCACTGGGACTGGGACAATGAAATTCGTACTTACTGACATGCTGGTAAACTTCTCTGGGCTACTAAACTCAACATCAGTTGCCATAGGATTTCATGGTTAACAGAATCAAAAGCCTCAGAGATAGCACACAAAGTCTACCTGATGTTAAACTAAACATTTTTCTTGGAATTGCCTAATCACTGTATGTGTATGTGAGATGAGGAACTCAGCAAATAAGTTCTCTAGTCCCAATTCAGTCAACGGGGAAACATTAAGAGAGGGTAAAATAAGCTTTATAAAAACTCCCTCAAGGCAAATCTGATGAAATTTGGGATTGATACTTAAGGTATGGAAGTTCAAGTAATGAAAAAAAAACACACACTCTGGGAGGGATCAGCACACACTGAAGAACTTTGCCTCTGTTACTAGACACTGAAGAAAGGAGAGAAAAAAAGCTAAGGAACGACAATATGGAGAATATCCTCATTTAAAAATGTTTTTGACACGACAAAGTTGTTACATATGGTAAAAACAAACATTATTTTTCTTTAATTTATAATCTAGTATCATTTATGATATGCCCAAACATTTGATGATGATGATATTTGATCATCATCATTCTCATCATGATGATACATTTACACTTGTGTACTAAATTATGGTTTTAATCTTTGGAGATCAAAGCTATTTTGCTTCTAAAATCTGTCATTTTGAACTTGCTATTTTTGTTCATTTGAATGAATAAATGTGTTAATTCAGCGGATTCATTGTTTTAGATTTATTCAGTGTAACATTTTGGGACTTTTACCTATATGGCCTGGAAAGAAATTAGTTTTAATTCATGTTATTATAAAAGACTGCATTCATTTTCCAAAAGGTTAACTCCCAAATGTATAACAATTTGTAACTTAACATTTAGAAACATTTAGGATGCTAATTGGGAAGCAATAGGGAGTCATTAAATACATCCCGTAGCTGTTCACATGGTGGTGTTAGAATGATTTTTATTCATTATGCCCAGCAGGAATCTGAGCTGAATAGTTTTCAAGTGCTGTCAGCTTCCAAATCAAGTAATCTTCATTCAAGGTGGTAAATTTGATAGGCAGTTTGGTAGAATTATTATTTTAAAATCCAGAGATGTGAGAGGTTAGGGTATAGACTACGGTATTATTTTCTCTCTGAAGGAGCCGGCTGAGATCGAGGGAGTTTCTTTTCTGCTAGATTATGAACATGAAGATCATGGAAGATCATAATGCTTGTGCCTTACACTTAAGACCACTTCACGTGGAAGATAGACGGGCTTGCAATAGTTCGTACCAAGATAATGTGAAAGTTGTATGTTATCAGGCATGGATGTGAAATGGATAAATTATACTGCCAAACAACTTTGTTCATTCATGCACTTCAAGTAATTGTGTTATTCCTGGGTGTACCATCAGCAATCCTCAAAAGAAAAGAAAATGCATAAGGTGGCCCTCACAAAATTATTGCAGGCCGTATACTTGACAATCAGTCCTGCAGCTGCAGAGTACACCATGCATGGTTTCATAAAACAAAAAGTGCACAATACAATCACGCCTATATTATGCATATGACCAAGGACAAATGTTTACTTTTTCTAATTCTGGAATGGTGTTCTACAAAGGACTCTAGAAAACAAATGAACTGGCATGATTGTGGTAGTAGTAGTCAGGTGCAGCAGGCAGTGAAGAAAGCGAATGGGATGTTGGCATTCTTATCAAGAGGATTTGAGTTTAGGAGCAGGGAGGTTCTACTGTAGTTGTACAGGGCCTTGGTGAGACTGCACCTGGAGTATTGTGTGCAGTTTTGGTCTCCTAATCTGAGGAAAGATGTTCTTGCCTTAGAGGGAGTACAGAGAAGGTTCACTAGATTGATCCCTGGGATGGCGGGACTTTCATATGAAGAAAGACTGGATAGACTAGGCTTGTACTCGCTGGAATTTAGAAGACTGAGGGGGGATCTTATAGAAACATATAAAATTCTTAAGGGGTTGGAGAGGCTAGATGCGGGAAGATTGTTCCCGATGTTGGGGGAGTCCAGAACAAGGGGTCACAGCTTAAGGATAAGGGGGAAGTCTTTTAGGACCGAGATGAGAAAACATTTCTTCACACAGAGAGTGGTGAGTCTGTGGAATTCTCTGCCACAGAAGGTAGTTGAGGCCAGTTCATTGGCTATATTTAAGAGGGAGTTAGATGTGGCCCTTTTTGCTAAAGGGATCAGGGGGTATGGAGAGAAGGCAGGTACAGGTTACTGAGCTGGATGATCAGCCATGATCATATTGAATGGCGGTGCAGGCTCGAAGGGCCGAATGGCCTACTCCTGCACCTATTTTCTATGTTTCTATGTTTCTATGTTTCTAGTCAGCAGAAATTCATTAGCAACAATTAAGAAAGCACCTGTTGTCCCTCTAAATAAGGCTGGTGGAGGGTCCTTCTTAGTGTCCAAGTTATATTGAGGCATGTGTGATTAAAAGAGAGCATTAACTGCAGCATGAAAGCCTCACATAGCAATGCTGGCTTTGAATGATTATTTTTCATTGTGAGTTCTGACAGGTATTGGCAAAGAATGTGTAAAATCCTCACCACTTATGCTTTCACCTAGACGCAGCTCACAAAAAAACAAACATTTGTTTTTGTAATAACAAATTGTTACACAGATTAATTGGTGTAATTATACTTGTACTTCAAAACTAAAGTGGCAACCATGGCATCCAAAAATGTGCTTCAGATGTACATTTTAGTTATGTGTTTTCACATCAGTGTCTCAGTAAGTCCTGCCAACTCAGCTCTCCCACCCTGGTTGACCTACACATCGTTTGGTTTAGAGATGCAGCCTGTAAACAGGCATCAGCCCACCTGGACCATCGGTCTTTGGGATGTGGAAGGAAACCGGAGCCCCTCCCCCCCACCCTGGTGGAAACCCATGTGGTCACATGGAGAATGAGCAAACTCTACACAGCGAGTGTCCGAAGTCAGGATCAAACCCAGGTCTCTGGTACTGTGAGGCAATAACCGTATTAGCTGTGCCACTGTGTTCCCCCTAAACAAATTAACTGGTATAATTATTACCCATACCCCTTTTTTTACTGTAATCTTTTAATAATTACCTTAGCAATTCGGCTGTCTATAATTCTCTGCTTTTGAACTTACACAGCATTTAGCTCCCATACTTGCCAGACCTGATTCAGACCATTTGTACATCAACGTCCATTCATTCCCTTCTCTTCCAAGTACTTCCCATTACTCCATTTCCCATTCCACAGATGAAACTTTCTCACATTCCTTTTTTAATATGATGTTCAATCACCCTTCTCACCTCTCCTACCCATTCATGCAAGTTGTGTTGTATTCAACTATTTATTGACATTAATTATACTGAAATATTAAAATGTCTAATGCAATTAAATTTCTAATGAAAGAGAATGAAATATCTAGTCAAGCAACATATTATTCTTTACAGCCACTTTTCCCTTTCTTTATAAAAATGTTCCTGAACTGAACTACACTCGTTTAACTGAGTGGCAATCACAATAAAGAAGAAGAAAGACCTGATGCAATGATACTAATATTCTTCTCCACGGACAGCAATAGTAAACCTTTTCATCCAATGTTCTCATCCAAATTCATACTGAAAAGATATTGTGAAGAAAATTGGGTTTTTTCTGTCGCACTAACTCTCACCTCCCTAGTAAACGAATCCATACCTGGCAATTTTAATGCCTTTCACTGGACAACTATTACAGCCGTTCAATGTAAAGGAGCACCTGCAGAACTTATATAAATGATCAATTTCTAATTATTTTATAAAAAGAGGAAATACGGAGAGATGCTGAAGTTTGAAGAAAAATATCACTAGGGCTTAAGGTCATGTTCTGCCTATTTCAATGCTCAGACTTTCTGCTTTTCTGTTTATTTTTATTGCACTGATTGAGATATTGAAATAAAATGTTTTTATTCAGCAAATAACATATTGGATGAATACTTAAAGAAAGGGATAGTATAAATAGAAATCTTATTCTATAGGTCTCATTATTATTCAATAAACGGTGAAAGATTAGTCACAGCAAGCAATGTATGTGCGAGTTCATGAGGCAAAATTTCAATCTGTGAGTTATGCCCTTCACTGACAGCTTTTAGCAAATATCACATTTACTCTTATTTTTTTCTGCTTCTTTTTAAATTCCATGTCAGTGCTCTAATGAGTAAAATTCAGAATCTAATTGAATAAGTATCTGTTATTTGAAACGATGATATGATTAATTGACTTATTGTGTAAATAGTTGGATGGGTTTCAAAATGAAACCTATACTTAGCACATTGGTTCACTTCTACTATCAATCATTATCACCCATAATATTTTGCACCACTCATTTGTATTCCTACATTATTTCAGGGGATGAGATCAGACACAAGTTTGCAGCTGTTAGACACATTTTCACAGCAGTCCCTTTTTTGTCAAAGCAACTGAAAAATGTATCTGAGAAAATCCAGACTTGCATCATAAGGAGAATATTAAAGCATTGCAATAACTCTTTATCAGCTTTCTCTTTCATCTGTGAAGTTAAAACTAAATTCAAATGCTCCTAACTTTAATGAAGAAAAATTCAGTTTCTCCTAATCAATTGTTCATACTGTGAGTTTTATAAGAAAAGCTTTGCTCATTGACTTTAACATATACATTTCAGTTTGGAGTTATTTATTAAAATTACAAATAGGTATAAAATGCTCTGTGGCTTGGAATCTTTGAATCATGCAGCACTGAAACAAGACCTTTTGTTAAGTATGATTCCTATCTATGCTAGTCCTATTTGCCTCCATTAGACATACCCATGTCCTTCTAAACCTTCCATATCCAAGTACCTGCCTCAATGACTTTTAAACATTGTAAATGCATTTGCCTCTATCACCTCCTCTGGCAGCTCTTTCATTGCTGATGACTCCCATCTTTTGTGTGAGAATTTGTGTCAGAATTTCTTTGAGTTTCTCCCCTTACACTTTAAACGAGGACAGGGCATACAGAGAACTGATCAAGGAGTTTGTGGACTGGTGCCAGCGGAACTGCCCCCGGATCAATGCGGGGAAAACCAGGGAGATGGTGGTAGATTTCCGCAGGCACAGCCAGGTCCTCCCGACACCGGTGAACATCCAGGGAATGGACATCGAGAGGGTGGATTCTTATAAGTACCTGGGTGTCTACCTCAACAATAAACTGGACTGGACTGAAAACACCGATACGCTATACAGAAAGGGCCAGAGCAGACTTTATCTGCTAAGGAGACTCAGGTCCTTTGGAGTGCAAGGGGCACTCCTAAGGACCTTCTACAACACGGTGGTGGCATCGGCCATTTTCTATGGAGTGGTCTGCTGGAACAGCAGCATCTCAGCGGCGAAAGGGAAGAGACTCGACAAGCTGTCAGGAAGGCCAGCTCTGTCCTGGGTTTCCCCCTCCACTCAGTGCAGGTGGTAGGAGAGAGGAGGATAATGGCAAAGTTAACATCGGTGCTGGACAACGACTCCCACCCCATGCAGGACACTGTCACTGCACTGAGTAGCTCCTTCAGTGACAGACTCCTTCACCCCAAGTGCATGAAGGAGAGATATAGAAGGTCCTTCCTTCCTGCTGCTATGAGACTGCACAACCAGCACTGCTCCCAGCAGACAAGTCAGCAATAACAGCTAAGAACACACCGAAAACTGATGACAATTTATGCATTTATTATTTATAATGAATGAACTCTTGCTCTCTTGCTATCCACTTTGCTGCTGTCACACTGTAAATGACCCCGGTGTGGGACGAATAAAGGAATATATTATTATTATTAAACGTTTGCCCTCTAGTTCTTGACTCACTCACTCACTACTTTGGAAGTAAGAATAGAACGGCAGATTATTATCTGAATGGTGTCAAGTTAGGAAGAGGGGATGTTCAACGAGATCTGGGTGTCCTAGTGCCTCAGTCACTGAAAGGAAGCATGCAGGTACAGCAGGCAGTGAACAAAGCCAATGGAATGTTGGCTTTCATAACAAGAGGAGTTGAGTATAGGAGCAAAGAGGTCCTTCTACAGTTGTACCGGGCCCTGGTGAGACCGCACCTGGAGTACTGTGTGCAGTTTTGGTCTCCAAATTTGAGGAAGGATATTCTTGCTATTGAGGGCGTGCAGCATAGGTTCACTAGGTTGATTCCCGGAATGGCGGGACTGTCGTATGTTGAAAGGCTGGAGCAATTAGGCTTGTATACACTGGAATTTAGAAGGATGAGGGGGGATCTTATTGAAACATATAAGATAATTAGGGGATTGGACACATTAGAGACAGGAAACATGTTCCCAATGTTGGGGGAGTCCAGAACAAGGGGCCACAGTTTAAGAATAAGGGGTAGGCCATTTAGAACGGAGATGAGGAAGAACTTTTTCAGTCAGAGAGTGGTGAAGGTGTGGAATTCTCTGCCTCAGAAGGCAGTGGAGGCCAGTTCGTTGGATGCTTTCAAGAGAGAGCTGGATAGAGCTCTTAAGGATAGCGGAGTGAGGGGGTATGGGGAGAAGGCAGGAACGGGGTACTGATTGAGAGTGATCAGCCATGATCGCATTGAATGGCGGTGCTGGCTCGAAGGGCTGAATGGCCTACTCCTGCACCTATTGTCTATTGTCTATTGTAATAAGATTTGTGCACGTAAAAATGAAGTTAACTTTCCTGCCAAACTCTTCCTAGAAAATAAGCAAATATTTAATTATCCTATGGCTGCAACTGATCTTAATCTCATAAAACATAACTTGAGACAACATTGCTGGTCACTAGCTTAATGCTTAGATGATTATTCAACAGTGAAGCAAACTAACTCATAATATTACTAGGGATGACACAAAGTGCTGGAGTAAGTCAGCGGGTCAGGCAGCATCCCTGGGGAATATGGATGGGTGATGTTTTGGGTCGGGACTCTTCTTCAGACCGATCAGTAAACCAGCATCTGCAGTTCCAAAATCCAATGTTTTGTCAAGTGTTTACTGACTCAAAAAGAATGTCTCAGGTTACTTTCTATGACTGTGCTATAAATACTCTCCATTGAGCTAGAACAGTGAATGTGGGTTAGGAACAAGATAAATGGGACAAATGTTCATTGCTAATATGTTTGCAATTAATTATGAGGAGACAAAACAATCAAATGGTCAGATGTCCAACATGCCCACCACTACTAAGCAGAAATAGAGCAAGTTACTTAGAATGCTGAAATATGTTATTAAAAGAATAAAGCCCAATTCAGAAAAAAACGGCCACACTCAAGGTCAAATCAAACATGAACCCCATTTAGTTCTTAACAGTAAAACCAACAGGAGATATTCAAGCACTGGCGTTAGTTCAGAGAAGAACTATTAAGCCGAACAGCCAAAGTTACAGAACTAAGATTGGAACAAATGCTGGAGAAGTGTGAGTTGTCAGTCTTACAAGTAGTTGACCAAGAACTGACGTCAAACAGAGATATAAGATTGCAAAGACACGGAAAAAAAGGATCCTGAAGATTAATTTGAACCAAGCTTTAGAGATAGAATTAAGGGAAACAAAGTGATATTAATTAAGATGGACACAAAAAGCTGGAGTAACTCAGCAGGTCAGACAGCATCTCTGCAGAAAAGGAGTTGGTGACATTTCGGATCGAGACCCTTCTTCAGACTGAGAGTCAGGGGACTATCAAGTTTCTTCATTAGGTTTCGAACTGTTGTCAGGATGTTCCTTCATTTGTAATGTCAAACATGACAGAAACCATCTAAACTACAAATTGTCTTAGTTGCACTAGGGACTTTGGGCTTTTATTTTGCACTAATATTGTTTTTTTTTAATTTATTGAACATAGTTTTGTTTCTTGTATTACCTATGAGCACTGTGCTTACAGACCTGATACGCTGTGGCAAGTAAAAATGTCATAGTTCCATTTTCAGTACATATGACAAATGTACATATGACAAATGTACATATGACAAATGCTCTATTTCCTGTACACTCTCGACTCAACTCTTTCTCAGGCTGCCAATAATACTTGGATCTGCTGAGTGTTTCCAATAATTACATTTTTTAGAGAATTGCAGAGGTCTCTAACATCTGCAATTTTGATTTTCAATTGATATTCCGGAAGTTCTTGTTTGCATGAAGAGTTATATTCTCTTCATAAATAGAATAATGAAGACTAAGTCCTCAGAATTAATCGAGGAAGAAGTTGATAGATAGCTGCAGGTATTTTTAATTGCAGAGATTTATGACGACAGGCCTTTCTTATCTGTGCCTGGTGATTATCAATGTCTACAAGCAGCAGCATTAAGTCAAAATGTCAGAAAACTCATAAATCAGAAAAACTTTCAAATCTTTAGCCTGAGGAAAGATGACATAACGCTGGTGTCAAATGCCATACAGACACTCACTCTGTGGCACTTACATTGCTTCAAGGACAATTCAGGCTGTTTCTAATTAAATGTTTTTTGGCTCCAATCCCAACTCTACAAGCCAAGCGTCCATGTTTGGACATTATGATATGTCATTTAGATCAATATTATTAGCATCGTTTCCCTGCCAACTGAAAACAAGGTGTGAAGTCACTTTCACCTTTAAATTGATTTAACATTAGTCTCATTTACACTTTTTTTTCTTAATCTTTGGGTCAGTTTGGAATTTGGACATTTGCCACAGGTGAAATAGAAAATAGCAACATCAATAATTGTCAAAGTCCATATAAAAAGAAACATTTGACAATAAAAATATATTGGAAATATAAAATTTTGGAACAGAATTAGTTGGATTAACTAAATATGTTCAAACTTATGATTTATTTTCCTTATTTCCTTAGTGAAAATAGATCACAAAATAGGCTAAAGGCAGATATAAGGTCCAGCACAAAAGCACTAGAATAGTCTAACATCAGATAATTACGACATAAAATATGTTCGTTTGACACTTTTTTGTCAATTTGCTCCATCTGAAAAATGTTACTTTTAAAAAAATTATTAAATAAATTGGTGCAAACACTTAATCTTTGTTTACTCGTGCCAAATGTGTAATGACAACAAGATGTCATTGTTGTATCCAGCTCTGAAATTTGGTTCCACTGAGGTCACTGATACCACGGAAGTTAGGTAAAACAGACAAATGGCATAACATGCACTGAAGGTATCACAAAATGCTGGAGTAACTCAGCGGGTCAGGCAGCATCTCAGAAGACCCGAAACGTCACCCATTCCTTCTCTCCTGAGAAGCTGCCTGACCCGCTGAGTTCAGCATTTTGTGATACCTTCGATTTGTACCAGCATCTGCAGTTATTTTCCTACATAACATGCACTGAATGTAGGCAAACAAAGATGACTTTCTAACCCAATGCACTGCTATGAATCACTTACCAAGTTATTATCAGGCAGTATGATTGTGTGCCTGTGTGTTTGTACACGTGTTTGTGTGCCCGTACATATTTCTATTGGTTGGCTTGTTCTCAAGAACATGTGACTCAGGATACAATCCTGAAGCAGGCTTTTTAAAGACGACAGTGCCCTCTAGCAAATGTAAGAGAATCGAGTCAAAAGCTATATGTGCGTAAAAACTTGATGTGCAATCAATTTTGATTGCAGCTTCTTAGTATTGTGATGCTTTCAACTTTCGAAGCCCACAGCTCTGCAATTCATTTACTGCTCTAATTCCTTTATATTTACTACTTTCTCCTTTAAAACCTCTCCAGAAGCCCCACTTTTGCAACAAAGCTTTTAGTTACCCATCCTCTGATCAGACTGTGCCCATGCACTGCACTTTGTGACATAATTTTGTATTGAATATAGCCTGTCACCGCTTGGGGTTAATTGCTGAAAAGGGGATGGAAATAATTTCCCATCAATTTTACAGGTCTATTTTTTTTCAATTCACCAAATAGTTCTAAAATTTTAAATGACTTCATTTTAATGTTTACTAGACCAAGTGCACCCAAACCTCTCCTGAATTGGTGCAGCACCCTCTTCCCACCTCCCCCCTCCCTCTCCCCCCTCCCCCTCCCCCCTCCCCTCCCCCTCCCCCTTCCCCTCCCCCCTCCCTCCTCTCCACCCTCCACCCTCCTCCCCCCTCCCTCCTCCCCTCCCCCTCTCTCCCTAGGACATAGATTTAAACTTTATAATTTGAATAACGTAAAAAATATAACACCAATTGCATTGAAACTTCTTCCATTAGCACCAAAGGGATGATAGTGAGTAAGATGGGCCTAAAATTGTCGCGTTATCGTGTGAAAGGTTACGCCTTCATGATAGCACCGTGGTTCTCCGTACTTACATTGGAAAGTGGAATTGTTGGGAGAATGTTCGGTGCCCGTCTCTCACAAACATCGACGCTCAAGCTGCTGGTAGCGAAGGGGGCGGGGCCCAATTAATGATACGTTCTACTCAGTATCATTCTCAAAAGCACGCATTAAGTTGGAGACCAAAACATGACACGTCTGGACACAAGATCGCCATTTTAACTCTCTGTGTATTTTCGCAAATGTGCAGGTGCAGCTTTACCATATTGTTGCATGTATACATCACATAGCAGCTTTACCATATTGTTGCATGTATACATCACATTGTGTACCGTTTTGGCTGTAGTTCAGGAACAAACAAACAAACAAACGAGAGTTTTAGTATATAGATAACATTATCCTGGCATCCTCAAGCAGTCACAGTAGAATGGGCTTTGCATCAGATCAGTTTAATGAGCACGTTAACTTATGTTTCTGAATCCTAATATGTTTTATTGCTGTATGCAACCTACCACAATTTTCATTTACGTTTTTACAGATTACTGCATGCTTTTAAAACCTCCCGGTTTGTTCAACCACTTTAAAATTATTACATTCTATTTAATGATTGAAAAGAATGACATTGCATTAGATGAGGACACATCGAGCTAATTAAATTAGGAATCCCAGCACGTCTGGACCCTGCCATTAGAGTCTGCCTGCCACAGCCAGATCGATTTGCCTCATTAAAATAGTGCACACAACGTCTCTACAACTTTTAACCAGTCGGCCAAGGTTCAGTGGTAGAACATACTGAAATTCAATGAGACTGCGGAATCCAGTTGCACAACATGATATGTTCTCCTCAGTATCTTATGTCTACATAATTAAAAATTTAAGGAAACACTTCAGAGGACTATGCTTTCAATTTGGAGCCACTCTCAAAAGAGATAGGTCAGAAGCAGAGCTATAACATTTAAATTCACCGTTAAGTATAATAATAAATTACTGTTAAAATCAAAGCAATAACTTTAAAAATGCATGTTAAAAATATTTTGGCATAGATAGGGTAGGCAGTCAGAATCTTTTGCCCAAGGTGGAAATGCCCAATAGGAGAGGGCATCGCTATAAGGTGAGAGGGGAAATGTTTAATGGATTGGAATTTTAAGGCAAATCTTTTAAACAGTGGTGGGGGCTTGGAATGTATTGTCAGCAGTGGTGATGGAGGCAGATACGATAGTGGCATTTAAGAGGTTTTTAGATAGGCAGATGGAAGTGCAAGGAACAGAGGGATATAAATCATATAACAGCAGATGAGATCAGGTTAACTTGGCATCATGTTTGGCACAAACATTGTATGCTGAAGGATCCGTTCCTATGTTGTGCTGCTCTATGTTCTATGTTAACACTTAACTGCTTTTAATTTAGTTAAGAGCAAAATTATGCACTTTATCATGTTAAAAGAGCTACATTTCACACTAAGTTTTCTTATTATTCATGCTCAAATTTTAACATTAGTCCAGATCTTTCAGCCAGTGGTAAATAAAAACAAGCAATGGTTTGACTACTTAATCAATCAAATGGAACAATCACCACTGAGCAATAGAGTCTAAACCAGAAAGTTAAATTTGATGTAAAATCATAAACAGAAACCAAAACAGAGGGAAAAAGTAAAGGGAATGGAGAATGTAAAAAAGGAATACCTAAACGTATTTCAGTGATATTTTTCTTTTTAAAACATTTTCAGCTATGTTGATTTTAATAGGGTATCATGAATACTAGAAATTTTATTTTAATTGCTACCAATTATCATTAAGGTAACTTTTGTTTACTTTGAAAACTATATATAATTTGATTATCAGAGGATTACAATAGATAAGTACTAGCAACTGAAGAAATTAATCTTCAAGGAGTTGTGTTGATGTTGTGATCTTCCAGGTTAATGTGAAGTTCTTTCTAGATTCAGCAAGGGATAAACCTTTCACACTAGACCACAAGAGATTATAAATACATATCAGTGACAGCAGCAGATGTTAAACCAGAATCTTGCAGAGTCAATAAGGGAGGTTGTAGTGGGTGCGGTCACCGCGGTAATCAGGCCAGACGCCAGGTGAGTAGTTAATATACTTTATTACCTAAGGCACCAAACACCGCACTCAAGAACTTGTGAGTCGACACACCCAAAACCTTTTATAGTCCCAGACCACCTGACCCAAGGGAACTGACCCAGGAAGTGACCTAATCCCTCCCGTCCACTGAGTGCCGAGTGGAATGACCAAGGGAGTGGCCTAGCCCCCGGGCGCCGCCACAAGGTCTTCAAAGAAGAAACCAGCACTTTGTGTCTTTTCTTGTAAACCAGCATCTGCAGCACCTTGTGTCTAAAATCTATTAACCAAATGGCTTCACCAGCAGTTTGTCATCATGGCAAATGCTGGCCTCACTTTATTAGAGAAACTCTCCTTGTCCAATCCACCTTCTCAACAATTTGAAAATAACTTATTTTTTGTCATTTTTCTAATCTGATCAAGGTTCTTGAATCTGAAATGTAAACTCTGTTTCCCTTTCCACAGATGTTGTCTAACCTTGTGAGTGTTTTCAACATTTTCTGTTTTTACTTCAAATTTCCAGCATCAAAACTTTTTTGATTGTCATCTCCTGGGACCAGTAATGGCAAATTTGCCATTTAAGGAGAGATTAGATATACTTGTATATCTAGTCTCTCCTTAAATAGCAAATCTAAGGTTTCAGCTGAATGAAAGGTGATTTTATTGAAAATTACAAAACTGGAAGTATCTTGGTAGAGGATGTAGTGAGAGTATTTATCCCCGCTGAGAAATCTGAGACCAAAGGGCCATAGACTCAGATGGAGGGAAAGCCATTTAGGAAGAAGATGATTTTTTTTTGTGTACTGACCATATACATTTTTGGAATTTTCTACAGGGGGTGGCTGAGAAGCCTCAGTCATTGAAATCACTCAAAAATTAGATTGCTTTCTAGAAATAAAGGGAAGCAAGGGTCATGGAGATAGTGTAGGTAAAAGGAGCTGAGGTAGGAGATCCTCATCTTGCAGAATAGTGGTACAGGGTTTGATCACTTGCCCCTGGTCCTGAGCCTCATGTTATGCAAGGGCCATAATGGTGATTAATTCTATTTGGGGTGTTGGTGTAATTATAGAGTGAACCTATTCATAGGATAATTTTTTCTAATAAATAAGATTTGGGAAATTGATATAATGCTGGCCATAACTTTGATTAAATTTCCACGCTCTTTTAAGAACATCAGGAAAAGAAGTGACAGCAAAATGGCTGTTGCCACATGCCCTTCCTTGAGGAGTTCAGCTCCAGCTTTCCACCTGGTCGCCTTTACCTGTAACTCGACTGTGCTCCAAAGACTGTCTTTCGCATCCTTGAATATAATCCATGAGTCAACTTCTGTTGCCTCGTTTGAAGGATTATTCATCCTCTGAGAAAAACAAAATTCTTCATCTTCAACTTAATGGACAACCACTTACAATGAGACAATGCCTTCTAATTTTAGGTTCTCCCCAAGGTAAAGCTTGCTGTCTACATGAATTCAATCTTAGAAAGTAGAACAATAAAGCACATTAATGGGCCCTTCGGCACACAATGTTTGTGCTGAACATTATGCCTAGCTGAACTGATCTCATCTACCTGCACATGATCCATATCCCTCTATTCTCTGTATTTCCATGTGATATCCAAAAGGCTCTTAAACGCCATCAATCCCCTTCAGAATGTTACCTCTTTCAATAGGATCTTCTCATTCTGATGAACTCCAAAGAGCAAAGACCCAACCTGCTTCATCTTTAAACATAGTTCATCTTACAAGCCCCTACTGAAAAAACCTAACCTAGACCCCACCTTGCCTAGCAACTACAGACCCATTTCCAAACTGCCATTCCTGTCAAAAGTCCTTGAAAAGGCAATTCTAAACCAATTAGTGCCCTACCTGCACCAATACACCATCTTGGAAAGTTTCCAGTCAGGTTTCAGAGCCCACCACAGCACAGAGTCTGCCTTGTTGAAGGTACACAACGACCTGCTTCTCGCCATCGACACCGGTGACTGTGCAATCCTGCTCCTTCTCGACCTCAACGCAGCGTTCGATACAGTGGACCACAACATCCTTATTGACCGTCTCCGGTACGCGGTTGGCATTGATGGCACTGCCCTGAGCTGGTTCGCTTCGTACCTCAAAGATAGGAGTTTCGCCATCAACATAGGCAGTTATTCCTCTGCTCCAGCTAGCCTCTCCTGCGGAGTTCCACAAGGCTCCATCCTAGGCCCCATTCTCTTCTCTCTATACATGCTCCCCCTTGGCCAAATCATTCAAAGGCACGGCATTTCTTTCCACTGCTATGCCGATGACACTCAGCTTTACCTCCCCCTGAAACCCAACAACCAGTCAAATTTAAACAGCCTCTTACACTGCCTTGAGGACATAAAATGTTGGATGGCACAGAACTTCCTCCAATTAAATGAGAGCAAGTCTAAGGTCATCCTATTCGGCCCCCCCGACTCCATCAAATCGATAACAGTCTTGGAAGTCTTGGAAGTCTATCCTGCCTAGTCAAATCGCATGTCAAAAACCTCGGCATGATATTTGACTCTGCATTAAAATTTGATAAGCAAGTCAACGCTGTGGTAAAAGCCAGCTTCTTCCAACTTCGAACCATAGCTAAAATCAAACCTTTCCTCCAATTCGACGACACAGAAAAAATCATTCACGCTTTCATTTCCTCCCGCCTAGACTACTGCAACTCCCTATACACTGGGATCAGCCAATCTTCCCTGTCCCGCCTGCAACTGGTCCAAAACGCCGCAGCGAGACTCCTGACGGGTACCTGTAAAAGGGACCACATCACCCCGATTCTGGCCTCTCTCCACTGGCTCCCTGTACGGTACAGAATCAACTTCAAGCTCCTCCTATTCACGTATAAAGCCCTAAATGGACATTCCCCCCCCCCCCCCACATCAAAAATCTTCTAACCCCCCTCTCTAACTCCAGGTCCCTCAGGTCGGCCGACTTGGGGCTACTCACTATCCCGCGGTCTAGGCTTAAGCTCAGGGGTGACCGCACTTTTGCGGTTGCAGCTCCTAGACTGTGGAACAGCATCCCTCTCCCCATCAGAACTGCCCTCTCCATCGACTCCTTTAAGTCCAGGCTCAAAACCTATTTCTACTCCCTAGCGTTTGAGGCTCATTGAGGAGGCGCTGTGAACTGTTTGCGTGCTACTGTATGTTTCATTTTTTTCCTTAGTACCTAATCAGATGTACAGCACTTTGGTCAACGTGGGTTGTTTTTAAATGTGCTATACAAATAAAATTGACTTGACTTGACTTGACTTGACATAAAACAACACTACTTCCTCGAGGTCAATCTACTGAACCTTCTATGAAGTGTTTCCAATGCATACATATTCCTCTTCGGATATGGAGACCAAAACTAGATACATTTCGCCAAACGTGCTCACTTGCAGACCTATAACAAGAATTCCCAAATTGTCTACCAAATCCCTCTTATAATCGAGGTCAACATTCCACTTGCCTCCTTGGTTACTTGTATCCATATGCTTGTACTTGTAAATTTGTGAAGCTGCCCAAATCCCACTGTTCAGCAGCAATCTAGATTCTGTCTCCAATGAAAAAATATTCTGCTTTCTATTTTTTCTGCTGTGCAGTTGGTTTCCATCAAGGAAATAATCAAAATATTCTGTGAAGTTCAGTTCCTCATTACACGCTGCTCCCAATCTAACAGGTTCCCTTGAAGAGAGCACTGTCAGAACGAGTTTAGATCATAGAGTACATTCTCAAGATGGAAAGTGTAATAATTTACATACATTGTTTGACTAATTTTATGCATTTGCCAAACAGGTTCAATGAATAATTTGTGCTACTTTCATGAAACAATATTTACATCATAATGTGCTGCACAATATGTCAAAAGCTTTCCTTAGCACAACCTTTCAACTCTTTCTATGGATATTCTGCAACCCTTCCCAATAGATACCACAAATAATATGGCAGCAACTTTCAACTGGAAACCTTTCCATGCTCAAATCTTCCAAAGGATTGACACAGTAAAGCATTCTGTCAAAAACAATAGTTGTCTGTGCTAACTAGGAATTAAACATTGGATCCAAGCGCATAGCTCCCTGAAAGTGGAAATGCAAGTGGACAGATTTATAAAGAGGGTATTTGGCATGCTTGGCTTAATCGACCAAGGCATCGAGACCTTGAGACCAAGAATTGGGAAGTCATGTTGCAGCATTATAAAACTTTGCTGAGACTGGATTTGGAGCATTGTGTGAAGATCTAGTGGCTCCATTACAGGAAGGATGTGGAGGTTTCAGAGAGGATAGAGAAGAGACCAGGATCTACCTGGATTAGTGGGTATTGCTGATACAGAGACGATGAACAAACTTTGAGTGTTTTTCTGGAGCGTCAAAGATTGAAGGGAGATCTGATAGAAATATGGTAAATCATGAGAAGTATAGATGGGATGTACAGTCAAACCTTTTCTGACTGTCAGGGTGATAATGTTGAAGGCAATGTGGCACAGTTTTAAGGTGAGAGGGCCAAATTTTAAAGGGGATATGTTTTGTTTTTGCACAGCGAGTGGCAGGTGCTTGGAATGCGCAGCCAGTAGAGGTGGTGGAAGCAGATACATTAATGTATATTAAGAAACTTTTAGATAGAAATCCGTATATGTTCAGAATGGAGGGATATGGATCATATTCAGGCAGAGAGATTAATTTAACGGCATCATGTTCGGCATGACCATGTGGGCCAAAGAACCTGTTCCTGTGGTGTACTATTCAATGTTTATGGGATTAATAGCTAGGGCAGTGATGATCTTACCAGTCATGATAATGGTGTCCCATCGCTGGAGCTGGGTGGAGATGGTAAAGCTGTTGAGGTTAAGTGAGCCCATTACCTTTTATAGTCAATAGATGGATGTTCTAAGAAATGCATATACAGTTCCACTTTTCTGATATTTACATGCCTCCATCAATTTTGTTTTTTTATTAACCTCTTGATGAAGTTTATAAACATTATGAAAATCAGTCTGAAGAAGGGTCTTGACCCGAGATGCTGCCTGTCCCGCTGAGTTACTCCAGCATTTTGTCTCTATCTTCGATTTAAACCTGCATTTGCAGTTCTTTCTTGCATATTAAAAGCAGTAGTGTACCCAGTTTTTTCCTCCAAATTATATAAAATTTGAAATTGTCTAATCAAAAAGCACTGTAAATGATTTGAAATTAAATCTAACATAGTCTAAACAAACCCGAGCAACTGTGAGGTGTCGCACTTTGTAAGGAGAGAGTGTACAGTTAATGGCAAGACCTGAACAGCATGGGTGTACAGAGGGATCTTGGAGTTCAAATTCGTAGCTCACTAAAGGTGGCAGCACAAGTAGATAGGGGGTAAAGAGGGCATATGGTATGCTTGCCTTCATCGATAGGAACATTGGATATGAGAGTCGGGAAGTCTTGATGCAACTCTATAGGACTTTGGTTAGAGAAAAGATGTGGAAGCTTTGCAGAGGGTGCAGAGGAGTTTTACCAGAATATTGCCTGGATTTGAGGGGTTCAGCTACAGGGAGAGGTTGGATAGACTTGAATTGGTTTCTCTGGAACATTGGAGGTTGATAGATATATATAAAATTACGAGAGGCACGGATAGGGTAGACAGTCAGAATCTTTTTTCCCAGGGTGGAAATGTCCAACACTAGAGGTAGAGGGCATAACTATATGGTGAGAGGGGCAATATATAATGGAGATGTGCTGGGCAGGTTTTTTTACACGGAGGATGCTGTGGGCCTGGAACACATTGCCAGTGGTGGTGGTGAAGGCAAATACGATATGGATGTTAAGAAGCTTTTAGATCGGCACATGGATTTGTAGGAAATGGAGGGAGATGGATCAATGCAGGCAGATGAGATCAATTCAGCTGGGCATCATGTTCGGCACAAAGGGTCCGTGCTGTCTTGTTTTATATTCTATGTAAAAACAACATTCTCCAAATACATCACAGAGTCAAGTGGTTCGGTTAGGGAACTGTTATATCTGTAAAAAAAAAGATCAGAACTGGAAAACATAGAAAATATGTGCAGGAGGAGGCCATTTGGCCCTTTGAGCCAGCACCACCATTCATTGTGATCATGGCTGATCATCCACAATCAGTAACCCGTGCCTGCCTTCTCCCCATATCCCTTGATTCCACTAGCCCCTAGAGCTCCATCTAACTCTCTTTTAAATTCATCCAGTGAATTTGCCTCCACTGCCTTCTGTGGCAGAGAATTCCACAAATTCACAACTCTCTGGGTGAAAAAGTTTCTTCTCACCTCAGTTTTAAATGGCCTCCCCTTTATTCTTAGACTGCGGCCCCATCTAGACTGCGGCCTGCATCTAGCTTGTCTAGTCCTTTTATGATTTTATACGTCTCTATAATATTCCCTCTCATCCTTCTAAACTCCAGTGAATTCAACCCTAGTCTTTCCAATCTTTTCATCATCTGACAGTCCCTCCATCCCAGGGATTAACCTCGTGAACCTACGCTGCATTGCCTCAATAGCAAGGACATCCTCAAATTAGGAGACCAAAACTGCACACAATACTCCAGATGTGGTCTCACCAGGGCCCTATACAATTGCAGAAGGACTTCTTTGCTCCTGTACTCAAATCCTCTCGTTATGAAGGCCAACATGCCATTAACTTTCTTCACTACCTGCTGTACCTGCACACTTACTTTCAGTGACTGGTGTACAAGGACACCAAGGTCTCGTTGCACTTCCCCTTTACCTAATCTGACACCATTGAGATAATAATCTGCCTCCTTATTTTTGCTGCCAAAGTGGATAACCTCACATTTATCCACGTTATACTGCATCTGCCATACATCTGCCCACTCACTCAACCTGTCCAAGTCACCCTGCAACCTCCTAACATCCTCTTCGCCGTTCACACTGCCACCCAGCTTTGTGTCATCCGCAAACTTGCTTGTGTTACTTCTAATTCCTTCATCCAAATCATTAATATACATTGTAAATAGTTGCGGCCATAGCACCGAACCTTGTGGCACTCCACTCTCCACTGCCTGCCATTCTGAAAAGGACCCGTTTATTCCTACTCTGTGCTTCCGGTCTGCTAACCAATTCTCTATCCATGTCAAAACCCTACCCCCAATACCATGTGCTCTGATTTTGCTCACCAACCTACCATGTGGTCCCTTATCAAAGGCTTTCTGAAAGTCTAGATACACTACATACACTGGCTCCCCTTCATCCATTTTACTTGTCACATCCTCAAAAAAATCCAGAGGATTAGTCTAGCAGGATTTCCCCATCATAAATCCATGCTGACTTTGACCAATCCTTTTACCGCTCTCCAAATGCGCCGTTATTACCTCTTTAATAATTGACTCCAGCAACTTCCCCACCACCGATGTCAGGCTAACTCGTCTATAATTCCCCGTTTTCTCTCTCGCTCCTTTCTTGAAAAATGGGATAACATTAGCTACCCTCCAATCCACAGGAACTGATCCGGAATCTATTGAACATTGGAAAATTATCACCAATGCGTCCACGATTTCTTGGGCCACCTCCTTGAGTACCCTGGGAGGCAGACCATCAGGCCCTGGGGATTTAACAGCCTTCAGTCCCATCAGTTTACCCAATACAATTTCTCGCCTAATGTAAAAAAAATCCAGTTCCTCTGTCTCCCTTGATCCTCTGTCCACTAGTACATCTGGGAGATTGTTTGTGTCTTCCTTAGTGAGGACAGATCCGAAGTACCTGTTCAAATCTTCCGCCATTTCCTTGTTACCCATAATAATTTCACCCGTTTCTGCCTTCAAGGGACCCACATTTGTCTTTACTAATCTTTTTCTCTTAACATGCCTAAAGAAGCTTTTACTGTCCTTCTTTATATTCTTGGCCAGCTTCACTTCGTACCTCATCTTTTCAGCCCGTATTGCCCTTTTTGCTATCTTCTGTTGTTCTTTGAAAGTTGCCCACTCCTCTGGCTTCCCGTTATTCTTTGCCTCTTACTCCCTTTAGAATCTTTCTTCCTCTTTGGAATGAAACAATCCTGCATCTTCTGGATTATGCCCAGAAATTCCTGCCATTGCTGTTCCGCCGTCATTCCTGCTAGGATCCCTTTCCATTCGACCTTGGCCAGCTCCTCTCTCATGCCTTCATAGTCCCCTTTGTTCAACTGCAACACTGACATTCCTGGTTTAACCTTCTCCCTCTCAAATTGCAGATTAAAATTAATCATATTATGGTCACTACTTCCAAGCGGTTCCTTTACCTTGAGTTCCCTTATTAAATCTGGTTAATTGGACGACACTAAATCCAGAATTGCCTTCTCTCTGGTAGGGTCTAATACAAGCTGCCCTAAGAATCCATCTCGGAGGCACTCTACAAATTCTCTTTCTTGAGGTCCAGAACCAACCTGATTTTCCCAGTCTACCTGCATATTGAAATCCTCCATAACTACTGTGGCATTAAGTTTGCTACATGCCAATTTTAACTCCTGCTGCAACTTACACCCTATATCCAGGCTACTGTTTGGGAGTCTGTAGGTAACTCCCATTAGTATCTTCTTACCTTTACAATTCCTCAACTCTATCCACAGTGACTCTACTTCGTCAGCTTTCTGTCCCATTAATTCTGGGCTGTTTCTTAATTATTCCTATACTCTCTTTCCCTTTAACTCCATTCTTGTCTATCCCATTTGAAACACCCCCCCCCCCCCCCCACTATTTTGTTTGAAACCACCCGTGTAGCAGTGGCAAATCTGCCTGTGAGATTTAAACTAAACAATGGTGATAGCCATTATGCATCTGTCAGACGTGAGATGGGGGAGGCTTTGTGAAGGACAAGTCTAATTTTGTCTTTGTGAAAGACAAGTTCCTTTCAATCACGCCATTTATATACACTATGACTCAATTGTTCATATATTTTAACTCAAAATGTTATTTTTTCTAAAAGTAATCATCCATTTTGCATTTGAATGATCACTATTAACTGTTCCCATTCCCTCCAGTTCTCTCGTTGCCAGGTCTAGAGGGTGTGAGCTATAGGGAGAGGTTGAGTAGGCTGGGTCTATTCCATGGAGCGCTGGAGGATGAGGGGGGATCTTATAGAGGTGTACAAAATCATGAGAGGAATAGACCGGGTAGATGAACCGAGTTTCTTGCCCAGAGTAAGAGAATCAAGGACCAAAGGACATAGGTTCAAGGTGAAGGGGAAAAGATTTAATAGGAATCCAAGGGGTAACTTTTTCGCACAAAGGGTGGTGGGTGTATGGAACAAACTGCCAGGGGAGGTAGTTGAGGCTGAGACTATCCCATCGTTTAAGAGACAGTTAGACAGGTACATGTATTGGACAAGTTTGGAGGGATATGGACCAAGCACAGGCTAGTGGGATTAGTGTAGCTGGGACATTGTTGGCCAGTGTGGGCAAGTTGGGCCGTAGTGCCTGTTTCCACACTGTCTCACTCTATGACTCTATAACTCCCAAGGGGCCGTTTTCCACAGCGAGGTCATTCACTTGGTGGAATATTGGTTTTGTCAGATCCTCTTTGAAACTACTCTACTTCATATGCAGGTCATGCCCTCAGCTGATGCTGTTCCAGCAGAAGCTTATCATAATCCAAATTACCTTGTCTCTATAGAACCCTGAAAACAACAATTGCATCACCTGTCAGCCTCTTTTAATTTAGCAGCATTGCATATCTGTACATAATCTAATAGTACATCATGTTTCCACACTGTTATATAGTTCACTTGATTACTAAAGAAGCAACAGTGTCTGAGAGTATAATATCGTTATCTGCTTTCAAGTTGATATTTAAACTTTTATTTGAATAAAACAACTGCTAATCAATGCAACTTTTAATATATAATATTCACAACTGTTGCAATGCTACTGTATCTGTGACGTTAATGTTCACTAGGGTAGTGAAACCAACCTTAAGAATTTGGAAAATTAATCTTTTTAGTAGAATCTTTCACAGCCTGCTATCAAAACAAATAACTAGGTTGGGTGTGCCTTGATTGTCATGCTCAATACTTGTGTATAAGTGTAAACTTGATAACATGGTATAAATTGCGAATATTTTTTAAAGCATGTTACTAAATTAATGGAACAGTTGTTTAGTGCATAATACTTGCTTCCGAATTATGGTGTAATTCATAGTATTTGCTTCCGAATTATGGGGTAATTCAGAAAATTGGTCTCTTTGGGTTATGTTTTCACCCCCCCCCCCCCCTCCCCCTCCGGGAATATAATAGAGTACGTGTTTGCTCCGTGCTCAGTACAAATTATATTGGTTCCGATCGCTGTAATGTGGTGGTATCTCGTACTGAGGAAATGGCTAAACACCTATTAATTAAGTGACTTTTGCGCATTCCCTTGGGGGTGTGGGATGGGGGTTCGAAATGACAAGAACTTGACACGTTGTGAGTGAAGCTGTGTAACAAAAATAAAAAATAAACAGGTAAAATAATCAGAGCCGACACAGCGTATAAGCAAAATACCCCATGTTGGTCTTTGACTCCCTGACCTTGCATTAACATTGAACCTTGCGCCGCGAACTCCATTATCGGCTCAGCTGCCTGTTGAAGAAGATGTTTTAAACTCTATGAAAGAGTGTCAAGTGTCTGAATATTTGCAATTATTAATAAATCATCATCAGCATCAAACGTCGCGGATCTGCCTACCGCAATATGTCACATACATGTCACATACATGTCACATACATGTTCACAGGGAAATAACTCGATAGAGATTACTTATTATCTGATATAAAACTCCATCGCAAAATGCACCTACATTCCACTATCAAAAGCACGTACAATCAAGATATTCATGACAGTTGGTTCGTATACCACAGTACTGATGCCCCTTCCAGCAAATGTGTAAAACGCTTCCCAACATACATTCAAAAGCCAGAATTTGCATTGCAAGGAAGTCAACTGGTGAGCAGTCCAAGTCCGGTGCTTGGTTCACGTTGAAAGTATCTGATGTTAAACTTCGACAAAGATTCTGGTTAGATGGTCTGTATGGCAACCGGTTTCGTTTGCAGGAAGCAACACGGTAAATGATAAAGTGCGCTGTCGCTTTAAGGGAATACACCGAATTTATTAACATCATTATCGCTGTGCCAGTCAGAACAGCCTCTCGGGGCGCTTATTATTATAGACACTAATCCCTCAGCACCCCGGCTCCTTGATCTCCCACCATCATTTAACCTTTCCGTCGATTTTGTAAGCTTACGGTGTGACCTTGAGCAAACAACAGAGATCTTGCATGGAGCTCACGTGCAGATCAGACTTAGCGCTTTTAATTTATTTTTCAATGAATCCCCGAGTTGTGTGTTGAGAACGTGAACAGACATGGATATTGTGCGCGCTGAACACGGGACAGCCAGCGGTCGCCAGGGCAAAAGACACCACAGAGCGGTCCCAGAATGATTTATTCTTCCGTGTCTGATAGGAGGGGGGCATCGACACTTGTCCAAACAATAACGACTGGCTTTTTTATTGTACTCACCGCCCAGCGCTTGCTTCATAACGAAATCCATGGTGCTCGACTAATTCTCTTCACTTCTTATTGAAGAAGGTTTCATTCAGATTTGCCTTGGAATCGCTTCGTCGGACCTGGAAACGAGATACGAGGGAGAAATAGATTAACTGTGTTCTTCGCTCACGCTTCGAAGGGAGGGAGTTCGGGTTTACGGCCCCGAATACTAGTGTAGAGCTCTTAAACCCATGTGTTGTACCGTTGTCTTAGTCGCTGCGAAATGGGACGCCGACTCCTTTTTCATTTATTATTTTTTTTGGATGTACAATAACTAAAGGCGTGTCTGTAAGTTACGGGCGCTGAAGGAAGATGTGTTCTGTCGGCAACACGACTCTCTCTAGTGGTGGCGGTGTTTCATGCAGTTAGTTCGCTCAGCGTTCAATTTGACAGACTAGTGCGCGCACTTGCCACATCGATAGCCGCGCTTCCACACTATAACAGCTCGCTTCCAGGTGTCCCTTTTCAAGACTCTTATGGCGAATCTCCCCGATTCACTTGTTGATACGTACACTTGATGTTAGCTACACCGAATTGCTTTTGCAGGTCGGGTGGGGCTCTGTTGCTTCGTACGCGATTTGTAAAGGGTGAAATGTGGATTTAAATGAATGCGTTATCACATTCAGGCGATTGACAAATGCGTTGCGGAGTTTTTGGCCGATCGGACAATTGTTGATTCGTATTGAATTGATGACCTGGCGATGCACCAGGCAAACTAGAGGAGTCAGGCAGTCTCACCTCTGCAAAAACTAGCATGCACACTGGCCAATTTAGTTCCCTCTGGGTCTCCATTACAATATTCCATTTGCCCCCCTTTTGAGAGTTTTTGGAATTAAACGTGAAGATGCGAACAATTAGGCTTCAAAGGAAATTATAAAGCGACCGTACTGGCATGGGCTTTGATCAAACTCCATCCTCGGTCGTGATAGTGACAGGTACCAGAAGGACGTTAGTAATTCGCCTTCCTCTGCGAGTTTGACAGACTGACTCCAGTGCGTCTCGCAGCATCGTTTGTGCAAACTGGGAGGGCACTTTGCACAATCGCTTATAATCACCGTCTGGAACCCCGGGCAAGTAGTTATGTCCTTTCCCCCCCCCCCCCCCCCCCCTTAAACTCTCATAAGTGTGAAGATAATTTTAATTCCCATTAAGTTATTGATTTACACGATCATTGTAATTCTACAAACACCAGACGCGATGCAGGTGCCGTTAAAACTCCACGAACGTACACATTGGGCCAGCCCTTCCCAAGCCCGGCGCCCCGGGTACAACATGCCCGTAGCCCTGGGGGGTCTGGAGAGAACCGCATCCAGTAAACCAGCCAGCGCCTTCTCCACGGGATTAGAAGAGTTTGGCATAATTATACACTGAAGATTTTACTGGCATTAGTAAATGAAAACAACTCTACCGAGAGATCCCTTTTAATGTCGACCTGTAACCGGGGGCGAAAAGCAATCAATTAATCTTGAGGCATTTACAGCTTCTGCTGTTTGTCAAGATTGCTCGCTCGTCTCGTTTTCCGCGAAAAAGTAATACCAAAATCTACGCAGCATCTATCTCTACGTGGATCAAGAATCTTGACCGAAACGTTGTACAACTGATTTATGCGGGAGTATGACCCTAAAAAAGCATTCTGCATTAAGTATTCTGCATGCATTCATACCATTGGCAAAGTTACAGGAGAGGGCACTCAAAATCCCAAATCCTTCAATAAAACAGGAATGTTGGCTTGGCGTTTCCCCCACCCGCTACACAGCAATAACATTCACCCAACAGTTACCCCACCCGCTACACAGCAATAACATTCACCCAACAGTTACCGTGCTCACTGAAAGACAGGGAGCTTGTCAAAATACTTCCGCGCTAACTTGACAGTGGGCGGAAAATCACCCGGGGACTCGGGGCGGAACATTCTGATCAGTCTTACTTGCGAGTTGATCGATGCGATGTTTGCGACCTGAATCTCAGAAGGTGCGAATGCAGAATGCGTTTCTGCGTCTGTCTCCCGTACAAGTCATCTGTACCGCGTTTCGGTCTAGATAGCCCCGCGGGCGGAGAGTCCTGAATACTGATCACTGCTGAACGAAACGACCCAGACTCCACGGGGAATCCATGCAAGAAAACTATGTTCCCAACACTTACCGCCCACAATTTCCAGCTCGCAGTTTACAGTGGACGGGGCCGCTGCCAGTTTTGGGCTTTGCCAGTATTTTGAAGCAAGCAACTTCACTATAACTTGCATCCCTGATCAATAGTAATTTATGCGGAGCGAATATTCCCATTCGCCTCCATAGCAGCCTTAATAAGCATCATGTTTTAGCTCGGTTACCGCTGGTTAAACATAATAGAATTATATATCCCCTACATCGACAAAGTAAAACAAATTGGTTGCAGACGATAGATTGGGATGGATTGATCTCTCACTTTATTTTCTTTGCATTAAATGGACTATGGTTCCGTCATGCCAGCGTGTGGTCCCCTCGGGAGCCGCTCTCTATGTTTACTTGTGTAAAAAGGAACTGCAGGTGCTGGTTTAAACCGAAGGTAGACACAAAAAGCTGGAGTAACTCAGCGGGACTCTGGAGATGCTGCCTGTCCCGCTGAGTTATTCCAGCTTTTTGTGCCTCTCTGTTTACTTGCTCGGCGCATCCTCAGTTTCCTTTTATGAGCTAATACTTTTGTGATTTCCGTCCGGTTGTGGGCGCGGTGAGCGCTCGCCAGCAAACCTCCCTGACAATGCAATGACAAATGGGCGCCTGGAACGATTCATGTCCGAAACCCGTCATGGCAGCAATAATGATTAGCTTCCTGACCGTGTTTCTGCACATTTATATGTTGCAGGTCGGAAACTGGTGGCAACTATGGCCCTTTTATCTTTCCAACACTTTCCACCTGACTCTTGTGTCTAGTTTAGTTTAGCTTGGAGATACAGCTCGGCAACACGCCCCTCGGCCCACTGAGTCCGCTACGATCCACACACACTAACACGATCCTGCACACATTAGGGACAATTTACAGTTTTAACATGGCAATTCACCTACGTCTTTGGAGTATGGCAGGAAACCAGAGCTCCCGGAGAAAACACACGCAGGTCACGGGGAGAACGTACAAACTCCGTACAGGCAGCACCCGTAGTCAGGATCGAACCCGGGCCTCTGGCGCTGTAAGGCAGCAACTCCTCAAGCTGCATCACATTGGTCTTGGGTGTTGGCTTAATTTTGAAGGCCTTACACCTTTCTCACTAACACTCTGAAGCCATTCTCAATCTCCTCCTATTGTGGCTTTTATTTTAATGATCTAGTCTTATTGATTCTTCGTGGCGTCAAGGGCTATCACATTTGCCAAGCAACGCTATCCTGAATGTGTAGGAAGGAACTGCAGAAGCTGCTTTACACCCAAGATGGACACAAAGTGCTGGAGTAACTCAGCTGGCCAGGCAGCATCTCTGGAGAAAGGGAATAGGTGACTTTTCGGGTCGAGACGCTTCTTCAAACCATATCCTGAATCTCAACTCTTCATGAGGCAAAAAAAAAAAACAGACTACAAAAACTCAGCAGGCCAGGCAGCATCTGCGGAGGGGAATAGACACAGGACGTTTCAGGTCCGGAACCTTCTTCAGACTCTCTGAGGCATTCGGCTCCTGTTCTCCCCTTGCTATCGTATGTGTTTGTTGTGTATTTATGCTGTAATTGGACTATGAATAAATCTCAGACACACACAAGTATTCAAACGTGCCTGTATTCATGTAGCGCCATCTTAAGTCTCCTTTGCGCATACGTACAATCGCACAAGTCATTTCATATTAAAAGTAATCAGGTTTCCATACCCAACATTCCTCCCCCTTTTACCTGGAGGTAGGTAACACAATTTCATTTCTAACATCACATAATATCAACCAACAGACCTGCATATCGTACGAACATGTGTCAAACAAAATACACAATACATTGTTAGTATATACGTAGGTTCACTTATACAGAACATAATCATCAAATCTTTTATGTGTTCTTGTAATTCTATTAGACCTGCGTCTATCTGTCTGTATTGGATTTTTCATTTGTTCCGAAATATCCGGCTCTGGTTGTGATGTTTTGTTATCACTGTAAATTAAATGTTCGTCCCTCTCTGAAGTGCTTCCAGGATCTACACCTACGGTTGGAGTTGGTCCTAACTATCAGTGGATAGTTTAGTTGAACCACTTCTCTTTGTTGGACGTTGGTGTGTTCGTCACCTTTTGGCAAGTACGCTCTCATTTGATCGACATGACAACGAACGACTCTTCCCTCACTCAACTTTACATTGTACAGGACTTCACTGATGACTTCTGCTATCATTCCGTAAAGCCAAGTGGGACCTGATGTAAAGTTCTTGACCATGACATGTTCATTCTCATCAAAGACTCACTTCTTGCTTCCTCGATCTGCTGCCTGTTTCATTGAGGCTTGCTTCCTTCGAACAGTTTTGCTGAGATCGTGTCGCAGACTGTCAAGTTTAGTGCGGATCTTTCTTCTGAATATCAGTTCACTGGGTGACTTTCCAGTCGTTCCTTGAGGTGTGACTCGGTACGTCAGCAATAACTTCTGGATCTTTAGTTCCAGGTCTGTTCCTTTTCCTTTATTCACACCTGCTTTCACCGTTTGTACCCCTCTTTCTGCTAGTCCGTTGCTGGACGGGTGCTTGGGTGATGTTTGAATGTGGCAGATGTTGTTGCTGTTGAGGAACTTGGCAAATTCTTCAGACACATAGTCTATGACCATCGTTTCTGGTAACCCATGATTTGCAAACAACCGCCTCAGGGCAATCATAATTGTTGCTGCTGTTGCGTGTTTCACCCGCATGGCTTCAATCCATTTGCTGTGAGCATCGACCACAATCAGCACATTCTCATTGTCGAGGCTGGCATAGTCACAGTGAATTCTACTCCACGGTCTCTCAGGGAACTCCCATGGATGGATTGGGGCTGTAACAGGACTATGCTGGCTATGCTGACAGCTTGGACAACTTCTCACTTGTTGTTCCAACTCTTTGTTGATTCCTGGCCACCAGACGTATGATCTTGCCAATGCCTTCATTTTCACAATGCCAGGGTGCGTGCTATGAAGTTCTTCAATGATTCTAGTCCTTATCTCCAGATTATCTGGGATAACCACTCGTGGGTCCCCACAGGATTATGTCATCCTCCACTGACAGCTCTTCTTTCTTGCTGGCAAAGGGCTTTATTTCTTCTTTAAGATTCTTTGCACTTGGCCACCCTTCCATGATGTGGTTCTTTACCTTGGAGAGAACTCTGTCCTTCTTGGTGGATCTCTTCACTTCCTGTGTATCAACAGGGCATGTGTCCAGATCGGTGAGCATGTTGATGTGTGTCTCTGGTGCTTCATCAAGCTCGGTGAGCTCCGGATGATTCCATGAAGAGTCCTCTTCGTGGATCGGCAAGCGCGACAACGCATCTGCATTCTGGTGTTTCTTGCCTTCTCGATGGACTATCTTGTAACTGTAGGCAGACAGGATCATATGCCAACTTGCTACGCGAGCAGAGGCCATCGGGCTGGCCGGCTTGTGGTCTCCAAACAGTCCCATCAGAGGCTTGTGATCAGTCACAATGGTGAAAGACCTTCCATGTAACTGCTTGTGGAACTTCTTCAGTCCGAAGATTATCGATAAACCCTCCTTTTCATATTGTGCGTAGTTCATTTCGCTGGGCTTGAGAGTGCGTGAAGCAAAAGCTATCGGGCGTTCTTGTCCATCTGATTCAACATGGCTTATCACAGCACCTAAGCCATAGGGGCTTGCATCTGTTTGGAGCAGGATGGGTTTGGCTGGATCGAAATGCGTCAGCACACTGTCACTCTGAAGAAGACGCTTGGATCTCTGGAATGCCTGCTCTTGTTCCTTTCCCCATTTGAACTTGGGATCATGCTTGCTGCTTCTCCTCCCACTCTTTGAATCTGTTGATCTGTACTCTGCCTTCAACGTCTGAATCAATGGTGCAATCTATTGTGACAGGTTGGGTATAAACTTCCTGTAATACCCCAGTAAGCCGAGGTATGCCTCGAGTTGGCTTTGGTTCACAGGCCGCTTTGCTTCCCACACTGCATCAACTTTGTCTTGAAGAGGACGAAGACCATTCTTGTTCAGTCAATATCCGAGATAGTCGACTGACTCTTGCATCAGTGCACACTTCTCCTTCTTCAGACGTAACCCATTGGTCTCTAGTCTTCACAGGACCGCTTCCAGGTTCCTGAGGTGCTCTTCGTCAGTCTTTCCGCCAGTCTTTCCGCATCAAGGTATGGCTTGCACATGGGAATATCGGCTATCAGACTCGCCATTGTTCTCTGGAACATGGCTGGTGCGCTGGATATCCCAAAGAGCAGTCTGGTATATTCGAAGAGACCTTTATGTGTGTTAATCATTGTGAACGTTTGAGCTCCAGGGTCTAACTCTATCTGATGAGAGGCATGGGAGAGGTCTAGTTTAGAGAACTTTTCTCCTCCTTCTAGTTCCTTATTTGCTGTGAGCTTGTAGTTGCCACAGACTCTCATTCTCCCATCTGGTTTCAGAACAGCTATGATCAGCCATGCAAAATTTGCTGTCTTCACAAGCTTGATAATGCCATCCTGCAGCAAGTCATCCAATGCGGCATCAATCTGCTTCTAGCAGCATATGAAACAGGAGCTGCCTTGTAAAACATTGCTCCACTGTTTTCGTCTTGTGGATATATCTTGGCTTGGTATCCCTTCAGTACCCCATGGCTGCTGTTATCAAACAGTTTGGCGGGTTTGTTGAGGACAGTGTCCATGGCATATCGCAAACTGTGCATACTACTCGGTGGACTTAATCTTGAATCTGGCGTGTTCTGGCTGACTAGCTTTGACAACAATCCAGGGTACTTCCAGGTTACTTCCTTAACCAGTCTCTTCTCATTAGGCTTGCACCTTTCTTTACTACCACTATGGTCAGCGTTTCGGGCTTATGGTGAGGTTCGAGCTGTTACCTATACTGCTACTTGTCCGTAGATGTCCACCTTCTCTCCAGTGTAGGATTTCAGCTTGATGCTACTGGGATCTAGCCTAGGGTCTTTACCGAGTTTGCTGAAGACTTCTTCTGGTACGATAGTCCATGGACTTCCCGTGTCAACTTCTAGTTGTACCTCCCTGCCGTTCACTATCAAAGTGGCTTTATACGGTTCAAAGTTCGACAACTTGTTGATTGATTCATCGTCCAAGTGGCTTCCTCTGATGATGAATTCGAAGCTGCCTTCTCCAAAGTGGTTTGCTTTTTTCTGAGATTGTCCTGTCCTCCGCTGGTAGGCTCTAACAGCCTCACACTGACTCTTAGTGGGACCCATTCCAGAGCACCTGATGCACCTGCCATCTCGAAATTTGCACCTCACTGGCTCGTGGCTGCCACCACATCTCCAGCATTTCTTAGAGTAGTGACCCTTGTCTTTGGGTGTCCTTGGTTGACTCCTTGTCTTTTGTAGTTCAAACGCCTTCCTTTGAAGCTGATTGACGGAGGTAGTATTCTCTGGAGGCCTTCTGATCTTCTGGATCTGCTCTACATCTTGTTTGGCAACCTCCATCGCTGTCGCCATATTGACTGCGTTCTCAAAGGTTAATTTTTGTGTACCCAACAGTTTCCGCTGGATGTTCACATCTGCACACCCCACCACCAATCTGTCTCCCAGTTCCTTGAAATTACACCCCTCACTTAACTGTCGAAGGTTTGCTATGAACTGAGGGATTGTTTTATTTGCTTGGGTGCAGGTATAGAATCGATACCTTTGCACTATTTCTGTTGGTTTTGGCGAGAAATGAGCAATTAAAGCACCCTTACATTCCTGATACATTTTACTTGCAGGCTTAGCTGGCTGCAGCAATGCCCGTAGGGTGTGGTAACCCTTGCTCCCTAAAGCTGTAAGGAACAATGCGCTTTTCTTCTCTTCTGACGTGGTATCGTTTGAAGTGAACCACACATCCATCCATTCCTCAAAAGTATAACCAGATTCTAACTGGGACACATTCCCAACAATTGGATTAGCCATGGTTACACTATTAATACTCGGTTCACAACAACACTATTTAACCGTTATCACCGTCACTATTCTGCTCTCTGATACTCGGATACTCGTCGTCGGTGGCGGTTGCTGGGGACAAAATGGCAGCGGCTGAACTGGGCTGCACGGCACCTACGTAGGGTGGCTTAGCTATTACTGGCAAGCGAACACGATTGATGTTCTGCTGGCTATGGCTGCCTCTATGTGCTGCACTGCACGGCTACAACACTGCTTGTACAGTAGGTTGCATCGATGGGCTGACTTGCACTCGCGAACGTGCGTTCCATATTTTCCAATTACATACCGCGTCATTTACTTCATGTTCGGTCGTGCAAAAACTTCACAATGACCGCCATCTGTTCCTGCTAGAGGAATCCCATCCTTGTCGCCAAATTGTTGTGTATTTGTGCTGTAATTGGACTATGAATAAATCTCGGACACACACAAGTATTCAAACGTGCCTGTATTCATGTTAGCGCCATCTTAAGTCTCCTTTGCGCATGCGTGCAATTGCGCAAGTCATTTCATATTAAAAGTCATTTCATATTAAATCAGGTTCCCATACCCAACAGTGTTTTAAGAAAATGCTTCTCGCCTCTATTTCATAGTAGTGAAAGGGAAGGGGTGTGTAACTGAAGCCTCCTCCTTTGATGCCACTGTTCACAAAGTATCTGACCCCTCTCACCCTGGCCACAAACTCTTTGAAGCACTTCCCTCTAGAAGGCAATTCCGGACTGTCAAAGTCGTCACAGTCAGATATAAAAACAGCTTTTTTCCACGAGTAGTAGTTCTACTCAATAACCAAAGTCTGTAGTCTCTTTTTTGCTCTGGTTTATTTTCACCCACATGTTCAGACCGTAATGTTGTATCCTTATTGTTTTGATGTGTTTTATTCTTAATTGTTAACTGTATGTTTGTGTTGTCATGTGTGAGTGGTGCACCAAGGCACATTTCTTGTACATGCACATACTTGGCCAATAAACTTATTCATTCATTCATTCATTCATTCATTCATTCATGCATTCATATTCATTCATTCATATCCGGGGTCTTGTTTCCGTTTTCATCTTTTTTCCCCTTTCAAAATATTGAAGATTAAAATCATTTTTCATAGACTGGATGCCAAGACTAAGAAAGAACCACTGCACTCCACCATAATGCATTTATCCGACAATATAATGCGCGAAGGCAAATGACGTGATATTGAGCTCTTCTTAGCACTGAAGCTTAACATCGGTGGCTTCTTGATTCGCTCATGATACCTTTATCCGCCATTGCGCTGATCTTGGTGATCAGTGACAGAATAAATTGGATTTGACAGGGGTGGATTACCTATTTTGCAATGCATTCACCACATTCAATAGCAAGGTCATAACAATAAAATAATGAACCACAAACACAATCAATTTCAACCCAATCAAACACAAACTTAATTCATAAGGAGAACTACGTAAGTACCATAATGGCATTGTCTCTGGCAGCACAATCTCGTTTAAAAAAATATTCCCATATGAAATGACTTCTCAATATGTAAAAAGCTTGGATTTTCAGGTGTATTTTTCTACCAACACACTCTGTTCAGCGTCTGAAATGGTTTAATCTTCTATGAGGTCAAAGAAACGGAATGTAGAAAGAAGGAACTGCAGATATTGGTTTACACAAAAAGGACACAAAGTGTGCAAGTAACTCTGTGGGCCAGGCAGCATTGCGGGAGAACATGAATAGTTGATGTTTCTCATGGATAGGTAACATTCTCCATAGATCCTGCCTGACCCGCTGAGTTACTCGAACACTTTGTGTCCTTTTGGGCCAAAGCAACAACCGGCTGAAGTTGGGACTAAAAAAACACTAACTGTACCGGCAACAGTCTTGATCATTGTATTCCTCTGCCATTTTCCCACACAGTTGGGACTTGTTATTCTCCTGGAAATATACTTCCATTATTATTACAACTACTTTCAATTTCCAAAGAACAAAAGATGGACTATTTTATTCTGTGTGTGCAGGTGAGGTATAATAATAAAAATGCAAAATAAAGCCGGACGTAATGCCTCTAACCACAACTGTTTTGAGGATTACCTCGAATATATTTTCAAGAAGTTTAAAAATATAGTTTCAAGAAGTTGTCCAATTACAAATTATGAATTTTGGTCGCCCAGATATGCCAGTGTCTGTGGACACATCACCTGTGTGTTGCCAACACCAGAATGATCACCCAAAGGCTTTAAACCAACCTCATCTTTGGACACCCTGTGCGAAGGGGAGAGCTGAAGATGCCCTGGTTCGGTTGCTCCTAGGCTGGGCCAAGTTGGCTATCTGCGAGTCACGGCTCAAGGTGGAAGTGGGCTGTGCCCAAGCCGGCTGCCTGCCCCTTTTCTGTGGATACGTCCGTGCCAAGGTGGTATTAGATTGGGACCACGCGCAGTCCAAGGGCGCCCTGGGGGATTTCCGGGACCGATGAGCACCACGGGAGGTGGAATGCATCCTTAATAAGGATGGTGATATAGTGCTTGGTTCTCCAAAATATTCCAAATGGAATTTAAACTGGAGTTGGCGGAGTATGGACTTAAGCAAGAAGGGCTTAAGAGGGTAACATTTAAGAATATTTGTTTAGATAATTGGGTTATTTTGTATTATGGTGGTGGGTTTGGTTGGTATTGTTTTGTATTGTATATATTACTGCAATAATTGATTACATTTATTTGTGTTTAAAAAAGGCTTTAACCCATAGGGATCGCTACACTTGCATCACAATCCATCATCCGAATTACTTGAAGGGCGTCAAATTCATTAAAAAAAACCATGTTGTGCTTGCTGAGGAACACAGGATAAATAAAAATGTAACCCTTACATTCCAACAAGGAGCACAAGTTGAGTCAACTTTCAGACAATGTTCTCCAGATAAATTTACACCAACTGAACTGAAATGCATTGGGCATTAATTGTTATCAAGTATGGTCTGTTAATGGCAGTACTCAATGCTGAACAGCGAGCTCTATCCTTGACTGGTCATTTAAAAAGTAATTCATCAGACATCGGTAGTGTTGATTTTTCGCCAGGTGCAGTCAGTCCACATACTGATTGGAGTGCCTACAATAAAAGTGCTGAAAGCAACGCTGAAATCTGCGGGGTTTATGAATGCCATGTTACTCATCAATTAGTTCGTTTTCTACAGAGCCCTGTTAAAAAGCTGTTTCCTCCGCGTTGCAGATTTATCTTTACCCTACCTGTGGGAGGACCCGGCATCCATGTGAATTGCTTCAAGGAGCCTCCTTCAGCAAAATCCGTGCTTTACTCCCACTTCAAATGAATTCTGTGTGGGTGGATATTGGTTCATCATTGTGGAGTACATTTAGAACAATAAACAATTCTCCAAGTGACAGTGCTGAGAGAGTGAATAAAATAGCATAATTCTGCCAGTTGCTCTTCAGTTCAGTCAAGTCAGTGCCAATGCACTAACTCACAAAGAAAAACTGCAGTCCAGATCGCTACAAGCAACATACATTTTTGGAAATTGAGCAATTTGAAGTGAAGGGAGCAGACATTGTTTTGTTTGAAGCATCTTCAATCATTTCATACTGTGATTGCAAAAATCATCTGAGAACACAATGGCCGCCACTTAGAGATAGTAAGGTTGCAACGGCTGCATCACTACTTGATACAATGACTACTGACAAACCATTGAACCAGTAAGTGTCAGCAATAGCATTGGCTTTCCGAAAGACATCTAATGTTGAATTTTAAAAACATAATTATGTCCACATGGTGTATTTTTCAAGTAACATTTAATAGCAGCTTTTATAACATTGCAATTTTAGATAAATCATGTTCAAACTTTAAAATGCAGGAACATAAGAGCGATAAAAGCTGGTAAAGGTTGGTAAATTACCTCCAGGTGTAGCCATGGTCACTCGCATGGGCACCAGCTATGCATGCCTTTTTGTCAGTTACGTTGAACAGTCCTTGTTCCAGGGGTACGCTGGCACCATCCCCCAACTCTTTCTTCGCTACATCAATCACTGCATTGGGGCTACCTCCTGCAACCGTGCAGAACTTGTTGATTTCATTAACTTCACCACTAACTTCCACCCTGCCCTCATATTCACCTGGACTATTCCTGACACCCTGTCTCCCCTTTCTTGATTTCTCTGTTTCCATCACAGTAGACTGTATAGTGACTGACATCTACAAAACCTATAGACTCCCATAGTTATCTGAACTACATTTTTTCACACACTGCTTCTTGTAAAAACACTATTGCCTACTCTCAATCCTCTGTCTTGCCGCATCTGCTCCCAAGATGAGGCTTTCCATTCTAGGACATCCAAGATTCCACTTTCTTCATTAAATGTCATTTCCCCCCGGCTGTCATAGATGGATCCCTCAACCATGTCTCCTCCATATCCATTATTCCATTATAGATGAGGCTCTCACTAGGGGTTCCTCAATATCCCGCTGCTCCGCTCTTGCTCCCCCTTCCCCTATTCGTAACAAGGATAGAGTCCCCCTTGTCCTCAACTTCCACCTCATCAGCCATCGCATACAACAAATTATCCTCGAACATTTTCGCCACATCCAACGGGATCCCACCACTGGCCACTCTTTTCACCTCCACCCCTTTCTGTTTTCCGCAGAGACCGTTCCCTCCGAAACTCCCTGGTCCACTCGTTCCTTCCCACCCAAACCGCCCCCTCCCCAGGTACTTTCTCCTGCAACCGCAGGAGATGCAACACCTGTCCCTTTACCTCCCCCCTCAACTCCATCCAAGGACCCAAATAGTCTTTCCAGGTGAGGCAGAGGTTCACCTGCACGTCCTCCAACCTCATCTATTGTATTCGCTGCTCCAGATATCAACTTCTCTACATCGGCGAGACCGAGCGCAGGCTCGGCGATTGTATCGCTGAACATATCCACTCAGTCCATCTCAACCAACCTGATCTCCCGGTGGCTCAGCATCTGAACTCCCCCTCCCATTCCCAATCTGACCTTTCTGTCCTGGGCCTCCTCCATTGTCAGAGTGAGGCCCTGCGCAAATTGGAGGAAAAGCACCTCATATTTCGCTTGGGCAGTTACATCCCAGCGGTTTGAACATTGACTTCTCCCACTTCAGGTAGTCCCTGCTTCCCCTCTCTATCCCCTCCCCCTTCCCAGTTCTCCTACTAGTCTTCCTGTCTCCGTCTACAACCTATCTTTGTCCCGCCCCCTCCCCTGACATCAGTCTGAAGAAGGGTCTCGATCCGAAATGTCACACATTCCTTCTCTCCTGAGATGCTGCCTGACCCGCTGAGTTACTCCAGCATTTTGTATCAACCTCCTCTGTAGCCCATGGTTATGCTCTTGCCCCACCCCCTCCCCTCAGATGGAACGAGGAAAGAGCTCTCCTGGTCCTCACCTTTCACCCGACCAGCCTCTGTATCCAATATCATCCTCTGCCGTTTCCATCAGCTCCAACATGATCCCACCACCAGTCACATCTTCCCATCTCTGCCTCCTTCTGCAGAGACCGCTTCCGTCGCAACTCTTTGGTTCACTTATCCCTTCCCACCCAAACCATCCTATTGCCAGGTACTTTCCCCTGCAACTGCAAGATATGCAACACGTGTCCCTATACCTCCTCCCTTGCCTCCATCCAGGAACCTTAGCAGTCCTTCCAAGTGAGACAGAGGTTCATGTGCACTGCCTCTGACCTTGACTATTGCATCCGGTGTTCCCAATGTGGCCTCCTGTACATCGACGAGATCAGATGTAGACTTAGAGACTATTTCGCCAAAAACATGTGCTCAGTCCGCCAAGGCTTACTGGATCTCTCAGTTGCTAACTATTTTAACACGCCTTGCCATGCCCCTACTGACCTTTCTGTTCTATGCCTCCTCCATTGCTAGTGTGAGGCCACACACAATTGCAAGGCTTCACAATTCACAACTCTTCAATCCGTCTGTTTCATACCCTCTGTTTTTGTGTCTCTGGTCTTTGACCAACTATCTGCCTATCAAAATCTTCCCTTGTCTGTGTTCATCTATCATGTATTTTTTTGGGTGAGTATCGCATTTGTGTGGGATAAGCTATGTGGGACAGAGGGTCTTTTTTCTCTCTGTCATTGTTTGTGTGTTCACAAACCAAAACACGCAAGGATGAAAAGAAGGCTTTACTCTGTCAAGATGGTTATAAGCTACCTGTCTTTACCATGCTTCAGTTAGACCAGGGAAATTACAGAAGTGTCTTTGTTCAGGCTGCCAAAGCTGTAAATCCCCAACATTTCTCACCTGCCATTAGAGTAGATTTATGTGTGTATGTATATATATATATATATATATATATATATATATATATATATATATTGAATGGTATTATAAAAAAAATACTTTATACCCACTTTTAGATTTTCTTGTAAATTAAAAAATAAAGTAACTTCCCATTGAAACATATGCAATCTTAGGAATGACCATATCCAAAACTATTTAAATTTGAAATCATTCACACATTTATGAACGTAGTCAACAGGCACAAGAAACTACAAATTACAGGAGGAACTCTACGGGTCAGGCAGCATCTGTGGAGGGAATGGACAGATGACATCTCAATCCAGAATCGAAAATCGATCTGAGAAAGGTCACGACCAGAAACGTTACTGTCCATTCCCTCCACAGGTGCTGCCCGACCTACTTACAGTAGTTCCTCCAGCACTTTGTGTTTTGCTAGTTAGAAAATCATACAATTTGGCGCTTGCTTCTAGTTTACCAACAATGTTACACATATCCCTAATATAATCTATAATGGATACAAACTTATCCAGTAATTTCAGTAATAACCCTAGGCAGGTACTTAATAAGTTTGCTAAGGTGGATGGATACATGTCATTTTCAGAAACACTATAGCCATAGTTGAGGGAATTTATATATATTGTTTTCCCTATGAAGAAATATCATTTTAAGTTTTGAAAATCCCTTTATCTACCTGACCCAAGTCACCAGTTGAGATATTTAATGCTTATTAGACGTAGCTGAAATAGCAAATAAAACATTACACAACTCGGGTATTTGCAAGGATTCTAAGTGTGAAAGATTCATAAATATGCTTTTACTAAAACTCTCTTCCCACTAGAGCAACCACAATTCAGCCTTTAATTTCAATTTGCAATTGTTTAAATGTGAAGCAAATTATGTCTTTGCTGCCAGCAAATCTGAAAGTGTTTTGGCCCTTGGCTGGACATATTTATTTCCCATGATATTTCCCCTGTTGCCTCACTTTGAGCTTACTTTCAATATTTTCCATTTATAAATCTGGAATTTAACAAAACTAAAATGATATAAATCTTTCACATACTGCACACTGACAGGATTAGTAGATGTAAATTATATGGTGTATTCCAGTCGCATGCATTAACTAAGAGAGAGGAAATAAAGGTCCCTTTCCCTTTACTTATTTATCCTTTACTTATCCACATGCTCAATAATCTTGGGTTTCAAATAAATTAAAAATCTTGAAATATAGTGCATGAATCTTTTTGTTTGATTTTTATAGAGTGATCTCAACAGCGATGATATACACAAGCTGTATAAATTCAGATATTTTCATCGGATCCAGAATGAAAATGTTGCAGTTTATGAATAGTTGAGGTGCTGTTAATGTTGCAAATGTTCTGGCATTTTATGAGCCATTGCAATAAATTAACAGATAAATTATTGCTTTGACAGCATTTATATCAGCTCTTATTCTAGATTACTGTTAGTCCTGCATCAGTCTCTTGAGCTGTGTGAAGTCATGGGACTTCATTTCAACAAAAGAACAAAAAAAATCAGATTGTTTATCTTCCTGAAAGAAGAAATTGATGACTTTTTTTGTTGCAATTGACTGAATTTTTAAAGAAGTGCTGATATTCTGGATTTCTCCTTCCCTTGTAATCTTCACCTCAGTCTGGAGAATAATAAATATCATCCTATATCTTGAATAGTTTATGAACTAATAAACAACAGTCATTTAGGCTAAAGTCTGTCACAGCAAAATAAGACACACTGCTCCACTGAGAGAAGATTCTGTTTCTGACAAAATGTACATCAGAAATACTGAACAGGAATTCGGTCTGCATAAGACAACAGCAGCTTGCATTTAGATAGCAGCTGTAAAATGTAATAAAGCTTTAATATGAGATTAGGCATTTCTTGCAGAATCGTGCAATTCTGGTTACACGAGGGAAAGTACCAGGAACTCAGAAAGAGAATCATTCCCATGCTGCAAAATGCCAGGATTTTCTGCTTGCAATAAGAGTGAAATTATTGCCGTGGAGATTAACTAGACCATATATATATATTTGTGATTTCCAAAGAAGTAACATGTAGCATGGAATTCCCAAAGTTGATTTCAGTGATTTAGCTCTCCTGATTGGGCTGCACAACTTAGCTTTCTTTAGTGTCGAGGGAAATCAGTTGAACTGGTGAACTATTCAGGGATTTATGAACATGCTGAAAAAGTTACACACAGTTGCTCAAGTGTAAATCAATGCCTAACGTTGTACCAATCCATAATTACTGCCTTTATAAATACTATGCCCCAAAGTAAACTTCAATTTATGCACGTAGATTGCAATTCCCTCAAATAAATACCAATACATTTAAAGGAGTGCAAAATAATTAATAAAATACACTTGGACTGTTCCCTCTGATCCTTTTCCCTCTTTACATCTATTCATTGCAAGCTTTCGGCAAGCTGTCTCAATTTTTCTGCTCCAGTACTCACTCTAATCTTCCCCTCTGAAGTTGAAGTACTCCAATCGTTGGAGACCAGCCCCAACATTGTTGTAAACCTTACTAACAAGAGTGCTGTGGTTGCTTGGTAAATTATCTCTACCTCGCAGTGCCTGAAAGTCAGTTCTGTGACTCTCATGTTTCCCTTTAGACATGGTCCCACGACTGAAAATTAGACCATAGTTTCTCAAACATTCACTGACTTAATTTCGTCTGGAGAGCTTCCCTTAACTGCCTCCAGCATCATTATCCAACAACATTGCACAGTGGCTCCACCACTTCCTGAGAACCTCAAATAGAACAGTCCAACTAGCCTCTAATTATCCCAGGGACTCTATTTTTTCCCATTTGTTTTCTCAACAATAGACAATAGACAATAGGTGCAGGAGTAGGCCATTCGGCCTTACAAGCCAGCATGACCATTCAATGTGATCATGACTGATCATCCACAATCAGTACCCCGTTCCTGCCTTCTCCCCATACCCCCTGACGCTGCTATCATTCTCTATCTAACTCTCACTTGAAAGCATCCAGAGAATTGGCCTCCACTGCCGTGTGAGGCAGAGAATTCCACAGATTTACAACTCTCTGAGTGAAAAAGTTTTTCCTCATTTCCGTCCTAAATGGCCTATCCTTTATTCATAAACTGTAGCCCCTGGTTCTGGACTCTCCCAACATTGGGAACATGTTTCCTGCCTCTAGTGTGTCCAATCCCTTAATAATCTTATGTTTGAATAAGATCCCCTCTCATCCTTCTAAATTCTAGTGTATACAAGCCCAGTCGCTCCAGTCTGTCAATATACGACAGTTCTGCCATTCCGGGAATTAACCTAGTGAACCTACGCTGCACTCCCTCAATAGCAAGAATGTCCTTCCTCAAATTTGGAGACCAAAACTGCACACAGCACTCCAGGTGTGGTCTCACTAGGGCCCCATACAACTGCAGAAGGTCCTCTTTGCTTCTATACTCAACTCCTCTTGTCATGAAGGCTAACATGCCTTTAGCTTTCTTCACTGCCTGCTGTACCTGCATGCTTGCTTTCAGTGACTGATGAACAAGGACACCCAGATCTCATTGTACTTCCCCTTTTCCTAACTTGACACCATTCAGATAATAATCTGCCTTCCTGTTCTTACCACCAAAGTGGATAACCTCACATTTATCCACATTAAACTGCATCTGCCATACATCTGCCCACTCACACAACCTGTCCAAGTCACCCTGTATCCTTATAGCATCCTCCTCACAGTTCACACTGCCACCCAGCTTTGTGTCATCTGCAAATTTGCTAATGTTACTTTTAATCCCTTCATCTAAGTCATTAATGTTAATTGTAAATAGCTGCGGCCCCAGCACCGAGCCTTGCGGTACCCCACTAGTCACTGCCTGGCACTCTGAAAGGGACCGGTGAATCCCTACTCTTTGTTTCCTGTCTGCCAACCAATTTTCTATACATGTCAGTAACCGACCCCCAATACCATATGGTCTAATTTTGCCCACTAATCTCCTATTCCGACTTGAAATCTCTGTTGCCATCTTCCACTTTAATAGTTTTCTCTCACCAGTCGGTTCATTCAGTCAACTATTGGGTTGTATCACGGCTTCGTTTAAGAAAAGCTCTATTGAAGGTTGCAAGAAATCTTAGAGATCACAAATCAGAATCCCCACCATCGACTCCATCTACACTTCACATAACCCCAGGAAAGAAGCAATGTAATCAAGGACCCTTTTACCCTGGTCTCCCCTCTTCCTTCCACTACCGTCAGGCAGAATATATAAAAGCTTGGAAGTACCATCAGAATCAAGCACAGCTTGTTCTCCTTTGTTATCAGACTTCTGAAAGATTCTTCTATAAACTATGGCGTAGCCTGATCTTCCATCTTAGATCATTGTTATCACTGGAGTTTTTCTGTGGAACTATAATGCTAGAACGTTGAAAAGGTACACTTTGCTCTCTGATATATTTCTCTGTGCTCTACCTGTTGTACTTGCGTATAGCTAGATTGCATTCATACATAATAATATCTGATTTAATTGGACAGCATGCAAACAAAGGCTTTTCACAGTATTTCGGTAAACATGACAAAAATAAAGCATATCAATACTAGCCGCTGGATGGATTCTGTAGATCAAGCAGCACCTGCGAAGAAAAAGGAGCCTTCACAGATGCTGCCTGAACCATTGAGTTCCTCCAGCAAAGACTATATTGTGGAAACAAAAACAGTTAATATTTCTGGACTGACATTCTTCATTAGAACCAGGCAAGAGAAAAAACAAGTTATTTTTTCATTGCAGAGAAGATAGGGAGGGGTGAGTAGAAGAAAGACAATATCTCTAATAGAGTGAGACCAAATGAGTAAAGGTAACATTACTGGAGGTGTCAGAAAGATATTATGCTTTTCTTGTGTTGTTAATAGAAAGGCCCGTGGGATATGCCCAGCAGGTCAGACTGTAGTAGCAAAGCAATTTATAGTTCAGGTTTTCTTGAATTTTCAGAAGGCATTGGGTAAAACGTCACTCATGAGATTTTAAAGAAATTGATTGGATCAAAAATTGTCTTGGTTGTAAAAAATAAGTAATGATGATGAAAACCTTTGACCACATTTATCAGAACTCTCCTTGCACCTCTTTGGGATGAATTTGCTACTTACACAGATATTCGACAAGGGAAATGGGTCCCCAATTGAAAATGCTAAACAGGATCTGAGCATCAACATGTGGTGCCATGCTTCTGATGCTCACTCCGTTAAAATCAAAGTAGAGCTGTGACTGTTTTGTGCAATTTACATTGGCTCTTTGCATTCTTTTCAACCTTGGTAACATCATGCATAGATGTGTCTTGGCCCTTTCCTAAGTTTTGACAAGTTAAAATGATTTAGTGTTATGATCGATTGAAGCAATACTGAATAGTTTATGCTGCATTATACAAAGTAATCAACAAAGAGATAATTGCTAGACATTTTAGTTCACCCTAAATAGCTTGCTAAAATGGCATTAATGGGATGGAACAGTGATGCTTTTACATATTTGTCCACCAACTCAAGATATAATGTGCAACAAACCAGTATGTTTTCAACCTCAAAACATTAACTTTGCACTTATCTCCACATTATACTGCCTGATCTGCTAAATAATGTCAGAATTTTCTGTTTCACCTCAGAATTCCAAGATGTGCATTAATTGGATCTGCTTTTCACTTACTTTACAGGCCTCCTCGTCTGCAACTGTACATTTAAGACCATGTAGTCACAAGAAACTGTAGATGCTGGTTTATAAGAAAAGACACCAAGTCCTGGAGTAACTCAACAGGTCAGGCAGCATCTCTGGAGAACTTGGATAAGTGACAATTTGGATTGGGGCCCTTCTTCAGACTGATTGCAATACGGTTACATAGAAATATAGCCAATGAACTGGCCTCAACTACTGTGGGAGAGAATTCCACAGACTCACCACTCTCTGTGTGAAGAAATGTTTTCTCATCTCGGTCCTAAAAGACTTCCCCCTTATCCTTAAGCTGTGACCCCTGGTTCTGGACTTCCCCAACATCGGGAACAATCTTCCCGCATCTAGCCTCTCCAACCCCTTAAGAATGTTATATGTTTCTATAAGATCCCCCCTCAGTCTTCTAAATTCCAGCGAGTATAAGCCTAGTCTATCCAGTCTTTCTTCATATGAAAGTCCTGCCATCCCAGGGATCAATCTGGTGAACCTTCTCTGTACTCCCTCTAAGGCTAGAATGTCTTTCCTCAGATTAGGAGACCAAAACTGTGCACAATACTCCAGGTGCGGTCTCACCAAGGCCCTGTACAACTGCAGCAGAACCTCCCTGCTCCTATACTCAAATCCTCTTGCTATGAATGCCAACATACCATTCGCTTTCTTCACTGCCTGCTGCACCTGCACGCTTGCTTTCAATGACTGGTGCACCATGACCCCCAGGTCACGTTGCATCTCCCCTTCTCCTAATCGTTCACCATTCAGGTAATACTCTGCTTTCCTGTTCTTGCCGCCAAAGTGGATAACCTCACATTTATCCATATTATATTGCATCTGCCATGCATTTGCCCACTCGCCTAATCGATCCAAGTCACTCTGCAGCCTCCTAGCATCCTCCTCGCAGCTAAAACTGCTACCCAGCTTCGTGTCATCCGCAAACTTAGAGATGTTGCATTCAATTCCCTCGTCCAAATCATTAATATATATTGTAAATAACTGGGGTCCCAGCACTGAGCCTTGCGGTACCCCACTAGTCACTGCCAGCCATTCCGAAAAGGACCCGTTTATTCCTACTCTTTGTTTCCTGTCCGCCAACCAATTCTCTATCCACCTCAAGACTGAACCCCCAATACCGTGTGCTTTAAGTTTGTACACCAATCTCCTATGTGGGACCTTGTCGAAGGCCTTCTGAAAGTCCAGATATAACACATCCACTGGTTCTCCCTTATCCACTCTACTAGTTACATCCTCGAAAAATTCTATAAGATTCGTCAGACATGATTTGCCTTTCATAAATCCATGCTGACTTTGTCCGATGATTTCACCACTTTCCAAATGTGATGCTATCACATCTTTAATAACTGACTCTAGCATTTTCCCCACTACCGATGTTAGGGTAACTGGCCTATAATTCCCCGTTTTCTCTCTCCCTCCCTTTTTAAAAAGTGGGGTTACAAGGTTGAAAAGGCTGGAAGAGATGTAGAACCAGGACAAAGCCCGGCAAGTGATAGGTGGATACAAACGAGGAGGGTCAGGTGTTGATTAGCAGATGGGTCGACAAAGGCCAGAGATGAAAAGACAAAAGGTGTGAGAAATACAAGAGACTGCAGATGACGGAACCTTGAGAAAAAAACAAAATGTTGCTGGAACTCAGTGGGGTAAAAATAAAGTGTGGACTCAGCGGGTCAGGCAGCTCTGTGGAGGGAAATGGACACACACCATTTAGCTCTCGTCTATATCTCTCCGTCCCCTTTCCCCTGACTCGCAGTCTGAAGAAGGGACTCGACCCAAAGTGGTCACCTATTCCTTTTCCTCAGAAAAGCTGCCTGATCCAATGTGTTACTCCAACCTTTTCTATCTGTCTTTGGTTAAACCAGAATCTGCTGTTCCTCCCTCGACAACATTTCAGGTTTGCTCCCTTTTTCAGACTGATTCATAAAGGGTAATCGTGTTTTAATGTCCAAGAGGTATTGATTTCTAAGACATAACATTTCACACTATGTTATTTATTTAGTTGCTGTTATTGGATACATAGGTAATGTGTTGATGCAAAACATACTGTTTTCATTTATCTTGTGAAATAAATAATATTCATATACCAATCAATTTTAAACTGATTGTTTGGTTGGTAAGCCTGATTCAAAATCATGTGCATGCTTTCCTTGCTATTACAAGTTCTCTTTCCCATTTATCATGGAATTTAGCAAATTGGGACAAAGTAATATTTTATTAAATTATAATCCTGGAAGATAAAAATGTTGCCTTTGGCACATCTTGATGTTGTGGACAATTGGAAATACAGATTAACATGATGAGCAAATAATAAATTATCCAGTGGTGACTAAAAAAATGAACACGATATATAATACAGTGGCATTTGTCCAAATCCAGTTCATTGGTATTTCCCATTCCCTGTGCACAGGATTAACAAGGGTACAGTGTCATTGGTAAATGGACCTTTGGAAGCTGTAAATTAATAGCCACAATGTGCGGTCACGGTGGCGCAGCGGTACAGCTGCTGCCTTACAGCGAATGCAGCGCCGGAGACCCGGGTTTGATCCCGACTATGGGTGTTGTCTGTCCGGAGTCTGTACGTTCTCCCCGTGACCTGCATGGGTTTTCTCCGAGATCTTCGGTTTCCTCCCACACTTCAAAGACGTACAGGTTTGTACGTTAATTGGCTGGGTAAATGTAAAAATTGTCCATAGTGGGGTGTCGGATTGTTCTAAATGTTAATGTGTGGGGATCGTTGGTCGGCGCGGACTCGGTGGGCCGAATATAGACTAATTAGCATTTTAATATAATTTAAAAAATATATATATATATTTATAAAGCTTATCAAATTTGATTCTAATAGAAACCTTGGGCCTACAGTCAAATTTAATCGATTTATTATGCTGTGACACAAAGGTTAGATATTATAAAGACAGATTTTTTGTAAACAGAATTTTTATGGAGGAAGAAACCAGTTAACAACATATAGAGGATCCAGCATTATCCTTTTGTTGTTATATTTTATATTTTTTACAGATCATTAAATGATATGGAGAAGCTCTAGAAAGAATCATCTCATAACTGACATATGCTTTAGAACAAGATAAATTAAAACAGTATGATTAGCAGCAACATATTGTCTATATATCTAGTAACGCTAAATAAATAAATATGAAGGATTAAAAAATATCTACTTTGTTTTCGCATGGATATTTGGAATTTATATAGTAACTTTCATCTATCCATTTTGGTCTATTCTTTATGGATTGAGAATTAATGACAATTTGTGCCTGCGTTTGATTTTTGAAATATTTATCAGCATGATTTCCCCAAACAGTTTTAAATTACCTTCAATATATCATCACTCCCTTCCAAATTCATCATTTGGTGGAAATAGTTTAACCATATTGTCTTACCAATTTCTTCATATGTGTGACTGCCTCTGTCAACTATCCATTTGGCTGTCCCTGTTCTGATGAAAGGATCAGCAGTGTCTCCTTGGTCTTCTGCCCACCAAAATTTTGAATCCTTGGTAGCCTCATAAGAAATGTCTTCTACTTTCATTTCATGGCACCCTTCTTAAGGTAGGATAGGATTATTGTGTTCTATATCCATCTTGTCTGGTGAAACATAACTGTCAATAATTAATGCTCTCTGTATTTTCCTTTGGAAAAGATAGGAAGGGAAATACTTGCTTTGTTACATTACCTTTCGTGACTTCAGGATATCCAAGTGCTTTACAACCAATGAAATGATTGTTTGAAGTCACTTCTGTGACTAACCTCTGAGATATGGGCTTAATCCTTTTCAAATACTGTGCAGGTAAATATTATCAACACGCTTCTTTTACTGCAGCTTATCATATACCATTTCAACATTCAAAATGCATAATATCCCTTTTATTTGTAACATGCTTTGTTTCTTCCTGAAAAGGATCCTATTAAATCTTTCAGGCACAACTCTTTTTCACACGCATCCTTCTACGTATTAATGTTAGACAAAATTATGCCTTTGTAGGAACTATTGGTTACCCATTTATCTCTTTCTTTAGTCCTGTACCTAATCAAACAAATACAGCCATTTTGTTTGAAAAAGAGAACTTTCTAATATCATAATCAAATATTTCAACAGACCCATCATAATTTCTCCATTCTCTATCCTACCTATTTTATTTAAAAAATAATAACAAAACAATGTTGTATCTTAGCATTGGCCAAACATCTATATTATTACCATTTGAATTATTTTCCATTGATTTTCTCAGTTGATGATTATTTTCATGCATCTTATTTTTGCATTCATAGCTCCTTTAACATTCCTTCCTGCACTCTCACAGAATTTATCTATTACCTTTCCCGATGTTATTCCAGATTGAAGCCTGTCCACTTGAAAGAGTACTCCTTCAGCATTGGCATCATTTTTAATGCAGTTCAGGGGACATCGGCACAGGGAAACAGGCCCTTCAGCCCACCAAATACACGCCGACCAGCTATTCCCGTACACTAACCCTTTCCTACATGCCCTGGGGACAATTACATTTATACCAAGCCAATTAGCCTACAAACCTTTACGTCTTTGGAGTGTGGGAGGAAACCGGAGCTTCCCGGAGAAAACCCATGCAGGTACTTGCCTATTCCCCCAACAATGCCACTCTCCATTATTTCTGCTTTTCTGCATTTCCTCACATACCCCTTTGCCAATTATGCAGTTCAGAGTCCCATGCTGCTAGTGACAGTGACCGAAGACTAGATTCCCTTTTGTCAGAAATATATATATTTTATTATTTCAGTGCGGCACAGCTGCGTAGCAGTAGAGTTACTGCCTTACAGCGCCAGAGACCCGGGTTCAATTCTGACTACGAGTAGTTGTCTGGGCCGAATTTGTACGAGATCTTCGGTTTCCTCCCATACTCCAAAGACATACAGGATTGTAGGATAATTGGCTTGGTATAAATCTATAAATGTTAAAAATATTGTTCCTCGTGTGTGTAGGATATTGTTAATGTGCGGGGATCGCTAGTCGGTGTGACCTCGATAGGCTGAGGGGCCTGTTTCTGCGCTGTATCTCCAAACTAAACTAAACTAAACTAAATTCTTCCCTCAACAAATTGCATATTTTCTCTGGTCTTGTCCTTCAATGCCATTTGAGCACATTTCATGAACTGTCTCCTGCAGTCTGTGTTCCAGTAAATCTTAGCACTTCTGCATCAAACGTGTGCATCAGATTCTTTTTGGCTTAACGTCTATGGCATAGCACCGTTGTCCACAATTCCCAGTTACAGTATGTGTTCATGGCAAACATCATCAGCCAGAAACCCTCACAGTATACTTTAACAGGCGTTAGACATTTCAATGAGCTCCATGGATTTTTCCTAGCATCTTGATGAAGAAAAACAATTATTTATTGATTTAATTTTCAAATATGCTTACTCCAAATGCCCCTTGAGACTGAAGTCATCCCAAAATCATATTCCATAGATTTTATGGGATAAGTTAAACCACGTTCTTATTTGTTTTCAGCAATATTGCCATATGTTCTGCCATTGCAGCTGATTCACACTTTCCATTAAAGCTGCACTGAAGTATTCAGGGTGAGTTTTCCAGTGTGCCTGATACATTACACAGTTATAATTGTTCATAGAAACAGAAACCATTTATTCTCATGGTTATATCGATTTAGAGCTTCAAAACAAGATTCAAATGTAGCCATGCTCAGTGAAGGATATTTTGAAAGTGATTTATCTAGAGCAGCTTCCTATTAGTGTTGGAGAAATGGAACATGATTCACACAAAGAAGCATAACAAATAATGTCCTTTCTACATTTTGTATGAATTTGTAAAAATCTGTATGAGAAAGAAACGCTTGCAATTATGTAATGCTTGTCATGAACTTTAGTCTCCTAAGCACTTGCCAAATAGTTAAGTACTTCTGAAGTGATTTATTTACTGCAATGTATAGCAGCAAATTTACAGCAGCAAATTTACACAGCGCATGCTCCCAAATAATCAGATAATCTGACTTAATGATGAATAAATATTGATCATAACTTCTCTCCTAGTCTTCTTCAAAATAGTACCATGGGATGTTTTATCTAGCTGACAGCAATGAATGCAAACTCAGTGCTAAGATTTATTTTAAGAGGGCTTGTATACAAAAAAAAGGGATACAATGTTGAGGAACTGTACAGTGCTGGTAAGGCCACAATTGGAATATTGTGAGCAATTTTGGGCACCATATCTGAGGAAGGATGTGCTGGCTCTGGAGAGGGTCCAGAGGAGGTTTACAAGAATGATCCCAGGAATAAGTAGGTTAACCTATGATGAGCATTTGTCGGCACTGGGCCTGAGCTTGCTGGAGTTTAAAAGAATGAGGAGGACCTCATTAAAACATGTAGAATAGTGAAAGGCTAGGATAGTGGATGTGGAAAGGATGTTTCCACTAGTGGGAGAGCCGAGGACTAGAAGTCATAGCCTCAAGAATTAAAGGACGTTATTTTAGGAAGATGAGGAGAAATTTATTTAGTCAGAGGGTGGTGAATCTGTGGAATTATTTGCCACAGAAGGCTGTGGAGGCCAAGTCAGTGGATATTTTTAAGGCAGAGATGGATAGATTCTTGATTAGTACTGGTGTCAAAGGTCATGGGGTGAAGGCAGGGGAATGGGGTTAGGAGGGAGAGATAAATCAACCATGATTTTATGGCAAAGTCAAGTCAAGCTGCACTGTAAGGAGTTTGTACGTTCTCCCCGTGACCTGCGTGGGTTTACTCCGAGATCTTCGGTTTCCTCCCACACTCCAAAGACGTACAGGTATGTAGGTTAATTGGCTGGGTAAATGTAAAAATTGTCCCTAGTGGGTGTAGGATAGTGTTAATGTACGGGGATCACTGGGCGGCACGGACTTGGAGGGCCGAAAAGGCCTGTTTCCGGCTGTATGTATATGATGATGATACTCCTATTTCTTATGACATTATGACTTTTTTGTGGGACACGTCTGACAATGCTGCACGCTTTGGGCACTGTTGGGTCGATCAGAATGCCTGCATTAATTGCCAAAGAACATGCAAAAACCTAGCACTGACCTTGCATATAACTTTGTGCAATGCTTAGAGCCCATTCTTTTCAGCAAGGAACTGGTGGGCAACTCCATTAGTACAGTTGTGTAGGCATGCAAAATGAAGCAACTGGCTTATATTATGGCTCCCATTGGAGATAGCCAGATATCATCCAGGCTTAGTTGTCTGCAGTGTAACTTCAATCCAGACATACAATCCAGACCATCAAAATCATGACTCTGGATAACAATGTCCAGAGTGACTTTCAAGTTACTCTGACTTCCAGAGTTACTCCATCAATTTATTGCTATTGATATTGGTTTGGTTTTAGTTTACTATTGTCACATGTAGAGTCATAGAGTATATAGTCATGTACTAAAATAAAGTGGAAAAACCTTTAGGGCAAATCATACTGCACATGAGTACATCAGGTAGAATGAAAGAAAAAATAAACAGAATGCAGAATATAGTGTTACAGTTACGGAGAAAGCACAGATTTAAAAAAGTGCAAAGGCAACAACAAGGTAGACTGGGTGATTGGGAATTCCACTCAAGGATCTGGGTGGAGAAGAAGATGTTTTTGAATCAGGTGGTACGTGTTTTCATGTCATTGGGTCTTCTGCCTGATGGATTTTTTTTAGAGATACAGCGCAGAAACAGGCCCTTCGGCCCACCGGGTCCGCGCCGCCCAGCGATCCCCGCACATTAACACTATCCTACACACACTAGGGACAATTTTTACATTTACCCAGCCAATTAACCTACATGCCTGTACGTCTTTGGAGTGTGGGAGGAAACCGAAGATCTTGGAGAAAACCCACTGACCTGACTGACCTGAGTCTCCAGCGCTGCATTCGCTGTAAGGCAGCAACTCTACCGCTGCACCACCGTGCCGCCATGGGAGATGGGAGAAGGGAGAAGAGAGAATGACTGGGGTGTGAGTGGTACTCATTTATGTTGGTTGCTTTCCTGAAGCAGTGTGAAGTATAGATGAAGTCGATGGGTGGCAGACTGGTTTGTGTGATGGACTGGCTGCGTTCACAGTCTCTGCAACTTCTTGCGGACTTGGGCAGAACGATTGCCATGCCAAGATAGACACAAAATTCTGGAGTAACTCAGCGGGACAGACAACATCTCTGGAGAGAAGGAATGGGTGACGTTTCGAGTCGAGACCCTTCTTCAGATGCTTCGATGCATCCGCATAATATACTTTCTATGCTGCATCTTTAGGAATTGGTAAGAGTCATTGGAGACATGGCCTTCTGAGGGAGTAGATCATTTGTGTACTTTCTTATGGCATCAATGTGGTTGGATCAGGACATATTATTGGCGATACAGGTTACAAAGACCTGATGGGCCACTGTTCTCGAGAGGTGCAGTGGTTTGTGGAGCGTTAGCTACTGTCCTCTTAGAATGACAGATATGTGATTCCATCACTGTGATTATCTAATCGCTTTCTGTTGCGGGGCATTTGGTTAGCCCAGACTGACCTCCACAATTAGTGAGATGGTGTAGTCCAAATTCAACACCTTCAAACTCAGTGCTACGGGATGCCATCTTCAGAGGCCCTGAGTAATTGTCCCTGATGGAAGTAGAAACCCTTCATAAGCCACAATTTAATGACTGGCACTACCATGCGAGAAAACACCCAGGACAGATAAAGGCACTAGAAACATGTGTAAGAGAATGTGCATGGGTGATTGATATTTCCAGACTATAAGACATGATTTCTATCATGCATTTTGCATTGCCCATTATATTTGTATTGAAGTCATGATACACTCTGATGGACAGGAACAGACGGAGGACAATTGGGATTGTGCTTGATGGTATCAGAATGAGTCATTCACAGATATCTTGACTAGAAAGGCTGTGTCCAGTTTTTCTTTTCATTCCACTTCTTCACTGGTTCTGCTCCAATATTTTCCTCCTCCTCCACTTCCTGTGTTCACCATGTAACTGGTGTCTAGGTTTGCACCCTTGCGATGGGGAGCTTGTGAAACATAAGGCAGATTGCCGCCCATCTTGACACTCACTTTGCCAAAGACTGTACGACTCTCCAGAACAGCGTAGGCAGTGTAATCCTTATTTCCACATGCCAATATTCTTCTTTAACACATTACACGAGACAGGATGGCGTTCATTGATCGCATGTTGCCATTACATGCACTAGTTGCCAACTACAGTCAATGGATAACCCTTGCCCCCAACTAAACTATAGCTTATCATCTTGGTTCAAATGAATCTACAGAACAAAGGTGTCTCTACTGCTGTCAAGATATTGCAATTGAACTGCATGCAAATCATTGCATTACATTGAGAGACATTGAGGGACGAGATAGACTCAAAATGCTGGAGTAACTCAATGGGTTAGGCAGCATCTCTACAGGAAAGGAGTCTGAAGAAGGGTCTCGACCCAAAACGTCACCTATTCCTTTTCTCCAGAGATGCTGTCTGACCCGCTGAGTTACTCCAGCATTTTGCATCTATCTTCGGTATAAAACAGCATCTGCAGTTCCTTCCTACACACTGCGGGACCAGATTTATTTTTAGATTTTTAAAATGGCACCTGGATAGCAGCAACCATGACACACATTGAACCCCTCAGTAAAAAGACCTGCAACCTCAATGTTTTCCCTGAACACAATGGTCAGATATGACCCCTGGAAGAGACCTCTTTTATAATTCAGCATTTCTTCCATCCCTTTTTGGTTACTCTTCTCTGTGTGCCTTTGCCTGTATCCCTGTAACACTATACTTACTGAGAATGTATCGGTTTTGTACATGTATTGTACATTGCCAAGTAATGTATCAGCAACTGGGAGTAAATAAACATAGCACAAAAAGTAAGGAAATTTGTGTTTGGTAGATTATTTCTTTGTTGTAACAATGCTTCATATCATATCATATATATACAGCCGGAAACAGGCCTTTTCGGCCCTCCAAGTCCGTGCTGCCCAGCGATCCCCGTACATTAACACTATCCTACACCCACTAGGGACAATTTTTACATTTACCCAGCCAATTAACCTACATACCTGTACGTCTTTGGAGTGTGGGAGGAAACCGAAGATCTCGGAGAAAACCCACGCAGGTCACGGGGAGAACGTACAAACTCCTTACAGTGCAGCACCCGTAGTCAGGATCGAACCTGAGTCTCCGGCGCTGCATTCGCTGTAAAGCAGCAACTCTACCGCTGCGCTACCGTGCCGCTACCGTACCGTACCGTACCGTGCCGCTTCTTGGCAATAAATCTTATACCGTTGGAAAGCCTGTTTATTTCCCTTTTAAATGGTGCCACATTTGTAAGGAACATGCATTTGTGGGATGAGCAGCAGAGCTGAGTATATGGGTTGCGCCCATGAAAAATTTGCCAAATCTTCTCTGCCAATGACAAACAGCTTATTCTGCTGTTGCTATTGACTCTTGTTTTGAGCTTCTGGTACCCTCAGGTGCTGACAAGAATGGGATGCCATCCCACAACAGTGTGTGACCAGGCTGGTGACCAGCATGAGGAGGAGGTGCCAGGCTGTTATGGCTGTGTATGGTTCTTCCACACGCTACTGTGGCTCCTGTTTATTAAATGAATAAATTGTTAAATTGCCAATATGTCTTGTTTCTTCAGACTTCAATCATCCAATCCACCAAACAACACCGAACAAGAGTCAATGGCAGAATAAGCTGTTTGTCATTGGCAGAGAAGATTTGGCAAATTTTTCATGGGCGCAACCCATATACTCAGCTCTGCTGCTCATCCCACAAATGCATGTTCCTTACAAATGTGGCACCATTTAAAAGGGAAATAAACAGGCTTTCCAACGGTATAAGATTTATTGCCAAGAAGCATTGTTACAACAAAGAAATAATCTACCAAACACAAATTTCCTTACTTTTTGTGCTATGTTTAGCTTCAGGCCTCGACATCAGGCGCAACATCAGGCCTGGCTTAGCCGGCGCAGAACTGGGAACTCACCAGGAGAGGGAAGACTGGAGAGGAAGGAGTTGGACTGAGGGACAGTGAAACAGACCAGCTGCGGGAGGCAGTGCAGTGCCTCGATGGTAGAGCGGACTGCTGGAGGCCCTGCATCAACCTGGGGCTCTGTTGGACTGAGCAGTGCTCCACGAGGCCGAGCACGTGGATCAGAAATGACCTGCAGTGACATAGAGCGGAGGAACAGCAGTGGAGGACACCAACTGCCACGCTTAGCTAGGCTGACCAGTATACACTTGTACTCTATCTGAGATGCTTATCTAAGTTGTATCTAAATGCTTATGTATAGTGATACTTGTACTGAACCATATACAAAAATGATGTGCATGTGACAAATAAAGTACCATTGGACCAAAGTCAAGACAAAATCCTTCAGTATCTGCCAAAGTATTTCCTGTAGATTTTAGGACTTTAAGGAACATTAGAAAGTCCTAAGCACCTGTGGCATCATTGCAACAGCCAACAGTAGAACCATAGCAACAGCCAGTAGAAAGCAAACAACAGTGTTAATGATTTCTTTAAATCAGACTGATGGGTGGAGTGGAGTTAAATTAGATTTTAAAGGGTATTAGATGCTGCATTGGATTTTAGTTTGGGAGTAGATTGTAAGTTACTAAAATTCTCACCATTTTAGATTTCTGGTCAATTTGGATGCACACCATGTGCCAAGAGCTACTGGAAACATTTTAGAGTCCAATACCTTTAAAAAATAAATGCACCATAATATCTTGTGGTTTCCATTATCAGGTTCAACAGTCTGCCCGAAACTTGTTGACCTCCCAGCAGAGCGAGATGTCCGTCAGGGAATGTTGCCGACTGGCCCGCTCCAGATTGCAGGAGTACATGCTGAGGGACTCGCTGATGCTTGATGCCACCAACGCCAAGGCTCTGTGGGGGAGGTTCACAGTTTACGGTCCTTCCGCTGCTATACATTGGGGGGCAAGGTGTGGTGGAGACACCTGTCAAACAAGGTAAGGGGCCACATTAGTGGCAAGGGTGCCGGGTATAATGGTAGTTCGCTGAACGCTAATGGATGTATGCATAGCCACTGAGAATGTCAGAGGTATTTTGCACACCTTTTGTTTTGTATATATTTTTTATTCTGAATAAAGTTTATATTGGTTTAAAAAAACAGTGAATATTGTATTGCTAACAATGCATTCCTAAGAAGAAATTGTATCCATCTGCTACATCCTGAGAAGGATAGTTACACATGAATTGTTTATGTGCATGTCAATAACATTCACTTCCAACAGTATAATTATGTAGCTTGATGGGCAGGGAGATTCCCATTTATCGAACAGATCAAGAACGAGATGGGTAGCACAGTGGCACAGTGGTAGAGTTACACTTACAGCACCCGTGATCCTCGTTCAATCCTGACTACGGCTGCTATCTGTGCAGAATTTGTACACTCTCCCTGTAACCAGGAAGCCTATCCTTCCTGGTCAAACCGCATGTCAAAAACCTGGGCGTGATATTTGACTCTGCATTAAAGTTTGACAAGCAAGTCAACGCTGTGGTAAAAGCCAGCTTCTTCCAGCTTCGTACCATAGCTAAAATCAAACCATTCCTCCAATTTGACGACTTTGAAAAAATCATTCACGCATTCATATCCTCCCGCCTAGACTACTGCAACTCCCTATACACTGGGATCAGCCAATCATTCCTGTCCCGCCTACAATTGGTCCAAAACGCCGCAGCGAGACTCCTGACGGGTACCCGTAAAAGGGACCACATCGCCCCGATGCTGGCCTTTCTCCACTGGCTCCAAGTACAGTACAGAATCAACTTCAAGCTCCTCCTATTCACATACAAAGGCCTAAACAGGCTTGCCCCCCCCCCCCCCCCCCATATCAAAAATCTTCTAACCCACCACTTTATCACCAGGTCCCTCAGGTCGGCCGATTTGGGGCTACTCAGTATCCCGCGGTCTAGGCTTCAGCTCAGGGGTGACCGCACTTTTGCGGTTGCAGCTCCAAGACTGTGGAACAGCATCCCTCTCCCCATCAGAATTGCCCCCTCCATCGACTCCTTTAAGTCCAGGCTCAAAACCTATTTCTACTCCCTAGCGTTTGAGGCCCTCTGAGGGGGCGCTGTGAACTGTTTATGTATGTGCTGTTATGTTTGTGTGCCATTGTATGTTCGTTTCTTAGTACCTGAACTGATGTACAGCACTTTGGTCAATGTGGGTTGTTTTTAAATGTCCTATACAAATAATATTGACTTGACTTGACATGGGTTTTCCCTGGGTGCTCCGGGTTCCTCCCACATTCCAAAGACATGTAGGTTTATAGGTTACTTAGCTTCTGTAAATTATCCCTACTGTGTAGGATAGAACTAGTGCATGGGTGATTGCTGGTTGATGCGGACTCAGTGGGTTAAAGGACCGCGCAGCATCTCTAAACTAAACTAAACTTGAAACAATAGGTGTATATTTTATCTGATAGTTTAATGGTAAACCTATGTAGTATGCTCAACAAGCTTATTTCACTGGGTCCAGCAACTAGATGCTACCTTGAGGTAACTGGAGGTAACAAGATGCTACCTTGAGGTAACTGGAGGTAACAAGATGCTACCTTGAGAAACAAACCTATGGATTTGTGAAAAAAAAGAATCAGCGAGACACAAAATGCTGGAGTAACTCAGTGGGTCAAACAGCATCTATGGAGAAAAGGAATAGGTGACATTTTAGGTCAGAACTCGTCTTAAGACTGAAGAAGGGTTCCGACTCATAACATCACCTTTTCCTTTTCTCCTCAGATGCTGTCTGACCTGTCGAGTTACTCCAGCATTTTGTGCCATCTTTGGAATAAACCAACATCTGCAGTTCCTTCCTATACAAAAAATTCAGATAGTCTGCTTTTGGTTGCTGTCCAGTCACCCTTTCTGTTAAGTGTGTTTGTGTTGATACCGGCTGAAGATATAATTAGGTTAATCTGTGACGCACTCAAGTATAAATCTGCTGCCGGCTCTCGGTGTTAATTTGATTAATAAGACTAATGGTTCCAGTGGTTATGGTATTAGTAGCTCTGTTAATGGTGGGATCATCAAGAATTAGTGCCTGCAGGAACAGAAGAACGATAATTTTGGAAAGGCTTTTAATTTTTATAAGATTGCAAATTTCAATTATAATAGTTATAATAATTACCTATAAATGAGAGTCAGTTAATTACATTTCCCATATTGTGTTGTAACTACTCATCTACAGAATTTTTATATTGAAAATGTTTCTACGGTTTTTGTTACTTGATCGAAATTGAAGGATAAGAATGAGGAATAAATAGCTTTTGATTTTATGCCCAAGAAAGTTACCCCCTGATGTGACTGAGATTGGATGGTTGGACTGTTATTTTTCTTTGACACCATTCTTAAACCTGAAACTCACCATCAAGGAAGTGCTTTCTACTTCCTCCCTTTGTTTTCCTAGACTATTAATCAGCGCTTGCAGATTTGGAGCTAGATAAAGACATTTTAAATACACTGAAATAGTGACCATTATACTATAGAAAAGAATATATATTAAAAAAAAACTTAGAACCAAAAGATATTGAGTCAGAGCTTGTGACCATAACAACAGTAAATACACTTGGGTTCATTTCAGTGGGCTAAATTTCTCTACACTGTTCAATAGCAAGTTTCACTACCCATCTTGAATCTTAACTTGAGATGTAATTTTTTTGTACCTGAATTTCTTGCTATTTTGTTCATTGCTGTTATTTTTTCAGTGGTCTAAGTGCCCATTTGATCAGTAATTAAAAAATAATAATTTCAGGATGATTTATTTCTTCCACCCCATTTTCTGAAAACATTGTGAAATTTTCAGTCATCGGATACACCTTAATATATTGTTCATTACAAATATTTATTCAAAGGTGAGCTGAGATAGCAAATATTAGCTAGTTGGATACAAGGAACTTGCACAGATGCTGCTTTACAAAAAAAAGACACAAAGTGCTGGGGTAACTCAGCTGGTCAGGCAGCATCTCTGGAGGACGTAGATCGGTGACGTTTCGAGTTGGGACCCACTTGTTGTTTTTGGTCCGGACCCAAATCATCACCGACTCATATACATAGAGATGCTGCTTGACCCGTTGAGTTACACCAGCCTTTTGTGTCTTTATTAGCTTGTTAGTCAATGACAGAATAAAATGTGGGCAGACCAGCATTTGGATCCTATCTTTGGCTAACATTACACTAGTGGCAAATGTGTTTTACCTCGTCTACTGAGTTGGGCTAAAAGTAACCAAGGAGGCAGCATGGCACCTTGTACAGGTCAGGACTACTCACTTGTTTGCTGGATAACCCTACTAAGTCATTTTGAAATTTCATCACAAAGTATACAAAATATTCTTGAAATTGAGACTAATATGCATCATCGTCCACTGGGAGCCATGATCATTGATCAAGCATAGAGCAGTTATAGTAAGATAAAACAATACAGACTGTAAAATTATTGTTGGACAATAACCTTCATTAATGTGAAACTAATAATAATAATAATATATTCCTTTATTCATTCCATACTGGGGAAATTTACAGTGTTACAGCAGCAAAGTGGATAGCAAGAGATCATTCATTATAAATAAAAGTAAAGGTAAGGATAAATTGTCATCAGTTTTCTGTGTATTCCTAACTGTTACTGTTGACTCGTCTGTTGGGAGCAGTGCTGGTTGTGCAGTCTCACAGCAGCGGGAAGGAAGGACCTCCTATATCTCTCCTTCACGCACTTGGGGTGAAGGAGTCTGTCACTGTAGGAGCTACTCAGTGCAGTGACAGTGACCTGCATGGGGTGGGAGTCGTTGTCCAGCAGCGATGTTAACTTTGCCATCATCCTCCTCTCTCCCACCACCTGCACTGAGTCGAGGGGGCAACCCAGGACAGAGCTGGCCTTCCTGACAGCTTGTCGAGTCTCTTCCCTTCTGCCGCTGAGATGTTGCTGCACCAGCAGACCACTCCATAGAAAATGGCTGATGCAACCACCGTATTGTAGAAGGTCCTTTGGAGTGCCCTCTGCACTCCAAAGGACCTGAGTCTCCTTAGCAGATAAAGTCTGCTAATGCAAAGGAAGACTGCCAATTAAAACAATGATCCATGTATAAAGTGGTTTCATGTAATTGTTTCACCATGCAAACAATTAATTAAGTACAAGTTATAATCAGATAATATTTCTATTGCATCAATGATTTTTCAAATCTAATGCAAAGTGCAATGTTGAATAATAATATTATCTCAATATTGGTCTTTGGGAGAAATATTTTCAAGATATAAAATTATAAATTGCACTTGCGATGATCAGATTAATTTTAGATTAGCTGTATGCAGATTGTGAAATCAATGCATTAGTTTTGTTTTCATGACAACTTTGCAAACCAGTGATTGGAAAATTTAGTAAACCTGAGATTTGCAGTTAAAGTATACAAACTGGTCATGATATGCTTTGATGGGAATGGGCATGTCCACGTGTCTTTTTTACTGTTGAAATGATTTGTATTTTCAAAATAAATGTAAAATGTAATTTTGTCGAGAGCATTTTTTCTTTGGTGCCATGATAGTTCCAATATGAGGATCCATGGATTTGTAGAACACATTACACTAGATGACAACAGTGGTGGAAGAAATGGTCAGAAGTCAACTATGCATCAGGATTCCTGCATCTATGTTTGTTGGGTTAACGGAAAGTATATTTTCAATTACTTGCATTTTTGATTGTGTGGTTGGTTAAGAAACTGTCCACTATGTGATAATCTTGTTTATCAAAATCCAAATTAAAATCATAAATCTCAACATAATTCCAGCGTTAAGTACATCTGGTTTTCAAGAAGGCTGCTGCATATGTGTGAATAGGTACATGGTACAAAGTATTATATTTCCATAATCTACCTTTATTTGTGTGTGCTGAAAATAGATAACAATCCCTTGAGGAGGGGGCAATAGGGAACACTGAGTCAGAAGATTCAGCCGTAGGTATGATAAAATAATAGAATTTTATTATTCTAAAAATAATTCATTGGATTCTGATTAATTGAACAGAAGTAAAAATAGGTTTGAAAGATAAAAGTAATTTCACTTCCAGAAACACAGTAATGCTGCAGTTCTCCGTTATCACATTTTTCCTCGGGACGGTTGACGGTAAAATGGACTCAAAGTTAATGACAAATTAAATATTTCATCTAAACTATTTAACTACAGCAGTAAAATGCATGCTTCATTTTCTTTTTGACTGTGAGCATTTTTGGTGTGCTATATTTTTTGTTACTTATAATGATACCCCCAAATCAAATCCAGAGTAACATAAAAATCCTGAAATAGCTTGTTAAGAAACTTTTTTCATGGTTTGCTCTCCTTTTGAGGAGATTTAAAACTTAACCAGTGTATTGTGGATACATTTTAATAAAGGAAACAAAGTGCCTGAGTAACTCTGTGGGTCAGGAAGCATCCCTGGAGAATATGGGATTTGTTTTGGAATGGGACCCTTCTTTAGACTGATATTACTTAAGAGATATTATTGTTTTATAGACAGACTAATCATACGCATGTTATCCCTGAGGAAGTGGGTCAGTATTTTTAGAGAGATTTCTCCATAGTAGTCTGTGGAATAGGAATGAAGGGGAAAAAAAACAGGGAAGATTTCAGGAGGTGGGGTGATGACAGATGAGGAATAACATGAGGTTAAATACAATGGGAAGTGCACAGCCCAATTCCCCAACTAATAATGCTTCAACAGGAAGTGGACATGAGCACTTTAAATCAAAAACAGTGTTTTCATGTGGCATTTACTCATAATATATGCACTAATGTTTCCAATTGATAGGCAACATTCTTGGAAGATCAAAATCTGAGACTATTTAATTAGTCATAGAGCTTGGAAACAGACCCTTCGGCGCAACTTGCCCATGCCAACTGACATGCCACATCTACACTAGTCCCACATCCTCAAGTCATGCACTAGGAATGAACAATGCAATTCTTACTAGCTGTAGATTCCCAGGCACATTAATGCTACAACACAGCAAATAGATATACAATTAACAATAATACAAGAAATTATCAGTAATACTAGGTAACCAGACAAAAGGAGTTGTAATAATTACTTCTTTAACAACAGCTGTTGGTTAAGAATATGGAAAACAAGAGGCCATTTGTCTTTCAGGACAGTTTAAATGAATGGCTGATTTCTACATTGGCTCCATCTATCCACTTTGGTTCAGTAGCCCTTAACAGGCTTGCCTGATTGTTGGCAACAATTCTACATCTGAGTCTGAAACTTAAAAGTTAAAATCCTACTCCAGAGACGACCTCAAAATGTATTCTAATATTCAACACAATGTACTGAAAGAGTAATGCAGATAGGTACTATGCTGGGAACATACCATATTTCAAGAGTCAAGAGTGTTTAAATGTACCACAATAAAATAATGAAATGCTTACTTGCTGCAGCTTTACCATCCCATTAATGTAATAACACACAAATAAATATACAGTAATCAATCTTACAATAAATTAATAGTCAGTAATAGTATGTAATCTCACCATAAAAGTGCAAAACTGAACTCTGTAGTGCAACCAAAACAAAGATTGCAGTAGATCATAGTGGCTGGGGTGGGGTAGGGTAGTGGTCAGTGCTGTGCCGTGTTCAAGAGCCTAATGATTGCCTGATGTCTCATTAAACTCAGGATTGTCTGTTCTCTTGTGTGGCTTTATTTCGAAAGAAGAACAGAAAAGTTATGGTGGGTATCTCGGCCAATATTTATTTTTCAAGTCATTTATCACATTCAGTTAGTTTCTTTCTCTCTCACTATGTGTAAATTGGCTGATGCATTTCCTACATTACAGAAGTGAGATCTGTGTAGTTTAAGGCCCATTCTCTCTTCCACTTCAATGAATCATTTGATGGTGACTGGAAGCTTGGCCCCTGAAAGTGCGCATGTGTAAGTGCCAATGTGTATTACAGCTTGATAACAAAGGTTACAGTGACCTTGGTTCTGGAGAAGATGAGGCATGGATTTGCCAGTAGATTAGCTCCAAACAACAGGATACTTCTTGAAGACATGTTGCTGCATTGCAGCAAAGATTAAGAAGGATGCTGAAGAGATGATACAATCTTGCTTTGTATAAGATATTGGTGATGCCACATTTAGAGAATTGTATTAGTTTTGGTCACACTATTATAGCAAAGATGTTCGTAAGCTAGAAAGGGTAGAGGCAAAGCAGCGCCTTTACCACCTTAGACAGGAGGTGCAGATCAAGAGCAAGCAAGATTATAAGGGACCCCTACCACCCCAGCAACGGACTGTTCCAGCTGCTACGGTCAGGCAAACATCTCCGCTATCATGCTGTGAAAACGGAGAGGTTGAGACAGAGTTTCTTCCCACAGGCCATCAGGACTGTTAACTATTATAACTCCAGGGACTACATTTTCTTTCTTTTCCGTATTAATTTTAATTTATATGCTGTAATTGTAACTTTTTTTGCACAATCCGCAGGCATTGCCACTTTCATTTCACTGTACATCGTGTATGTGTATGTGACAAATAAACTTGACTTGAGAAGATTTATGAGAATGTTGCCAGGCCTCGAGGGCCTGGACTATAGGGGGAGGTTGAGCAGGCTATGACTTTATTTCTTGCAGTGCAGGTGGATGTGGGGTGATCTTATAGAAGTGCTTAAGATCATGAACAGAAAAAGATTGGGTAAATGCATGGAGTCTTTTTTATAGAGTAGAGGAATCAAGAACCAGAGGAGATAGGTTTAAGGTGAGGGGGGAAAGATTTACCAAGAAACTGAGGGGCAACTTTTTTTACACAAAGTGTGGTAGGTATATGGAACGAGCTGCCAGAGGAGGTGGTTGAGGCAGCTACTATCGCAATGTTTAAAAAACACTTGGACAGGTACATAAACCATAGGATAGGTTCAGAAGGATATGGGCCAAACGCAAACAGGTGGGAGCAGTGTAGATGCGGCACATTAGTCAGCAAGTAGGTTGGGCCGAAGGCTGTGTGACTCTATGCCTCTTTGACCAAAGTTCACTGAGACCGGGTCTGTTGTGGCCTTGTTGGTCAAGAGGATCACGTCCTGTATCTTTGGAGCCACCTCTCAGCATGTACAGACATTGACCTTGAACATATTCAGTATGTTCAAACTTCTGTCAAAGGAAGGGAGTGTTTGAAAACCAAACCTATTTCTTGGTCCATCAGGCAGCAATGATCTCCAACTACTTGTATGTCCTATTAAGGACATAGGTGGGCTACAGCAGGCACTTCAGTATCACCAGTCTCACCAGTATCATCAGTCTCACTGAGGACAGAATTATACTCAGTCAGTGCAAATGGGCAAGCCACATCAATTCTGTGCCCAACATGAGACTCCCAATTCTGACATTCTCTTCCAAGCTCTATCATATCAAGCGATTACCAGGTATACAGAGAATACAATTCAAATATATTTTCAGCTTTCCTGGAAAAGCATAACAACTCCACAAGCTTCTTGCCATCACTGATCAAAGATTTCTTAAAATAAAGGAGGCACATTTGACGGCATTGAGAACATAGTCCACTGTTGGGACCATGCAGAAGCTTAGTACAAATGGTAGAAGATGCACATCACCTCCCGAATAGTCCACGTAGCTAAACCGTCCACTTGCCCAAACTCTTAGCAACTCTTTCCGCTCATTTCAGGGTGTCCGGTTTCCTCCCGATCGCTCTTTCTTGGGAAGAAAATATTTTAAGGAAAGTCTTAAAATGTTTCATATTTTGGAAGAGAGATTTTTTCTCAGTTTAGTGTGAGAAGCTTCCTGATATCCCACCTGATTGACTCCAAGTAATTTAATTTTAAGATCGTCATCTTGATGTGAGGTCATCTACCAGAAGTCAATTATATTGACTGGAAATTAAGGATGCAGAACCCTTTTTTTACACAGCATAGCCATGTGCCTTATTTTTCTACAGGATGATAAAAGTACAATTTCTGTTTTGAATCATGCTTCTTGAGAAATTCAATCATTTATTTCTAATTAAGAATCATATCTGGACAAAAGATCCATGTCCCACGTAGGTTCTACATATAAGGATGTCTCTGTAAACGTTTTGCCAGGGAGATACGTCCAGGTGGTTCTGAGGCAACCTTGCTGCTGGGAACTCCCAGAACAGCAGGTTTTTTTAAGAAGGCTGTGGAAACAAGAGACTGCAGATGCTGGTTTACACAAAAGGACACAAAGTGATGGAGTAACTCAATGGGTCAAGTAGCATCTTTGGAGAACATGGATAAGTGACTTATTGGGTCCTGCTGAGTTACTCCAACACACCTTTTTTTAAGATGGCCGCCATCCGTACAGCAGAATAATTTGAAGGGCTCTTGCCTGACCAGGTTCCTGCCTGGCACTGGGATGACTGTCTGGTATGTGGATGCCTTCCACTTGAAACATAGCAAAGCTGCATGATGAGCTGCCAGGCACGAGGCCTCCTGTCCAAGGCCAGGGCTTTTGTCAACCCCTTTGATGCCGAGAATGTCACAATATACTTACAGCCCATACAATTTTAGTGGGAAGCACTGAGAACCCGCAGATTATCCCCAGCTCCTTAAGAGTGAAATGACCAGTTAGAAATAAGTGGGAGTTGGAGAAGCTGCAGATGAACATTCTCCAACCTACCCAATCAACTAGGGTCCCTGAGCCTCCTGGCGAACTAGCTTGGTGCAGGGACCAAGGCACTAGACTATGGTCAGAGAGGAGAGAATCAGGAAACATATCAGGAATTGTACAGTTGTTTGGGGTTGGGGTTGGTGGTGGTGGTGGGGGGGGGGGGGGGTTGAGTGCATAGAGTCATGAAGCCTTACATCAATCAGGCCCTTCAGCCTAACCCGTCAGTGCTGACCAAGATGTCCATCTAAGGAGTATGAAGAAACCGCCGATGCTGGTTTACACTGAAGGCAGGCACAAAAAGCTGCAGTGACTCAGTGGGTCAGTCAGCATCGCAGGAGGCAAGGAATAGGTGATGTTTAGGGTTGAGACCCTTCTTCAGATCCTTCTGAAGAAGGGTCACAATCCAAAACGTCACCTATTCCTTTCCTCCTGCAATGCTGCCTGACCCACTGAGTTACTCCAGATTTTGGTGTCCATCTAAGGTAGTCCCATGTGCCCAATCTGGGCAATTGGAGTCAATCTCCAGCTGTAGACTCAGTGCTACCGTAGTTGTGGAGAGAGCTCAGTCATTATATTATTCTGGGATACAGTACTGGTGGGCACAGCTGTCATTATTATACTGTGATACAGTTTTGGTTATCCACAGCTCAGTCACTTTGTGGTATTGATGGGTACAGGTGTCTCTCTGGCATTAACTGCAATTAGAAAACGTTAAGCGGTTGGTACATTCACAATGGACTGTAAGATTCTTTGAATTACTACCTGGCCTCTCGCCCGGATTTTACTCTCGTTAAGTGCAGGCATGTTTATGTGAGATTCCAGGATAAATCACACGCTACAAAGTACAGCAATTTTTGAGGGGGCAGGAAAGAAATGCGTCCAACTTCCTGCTTACCCTCTGAGGGGAATGAAGAAGGTGTGAGCAGCTGGGTATAAAATTAAACACAGAGATTTCATATACTTTATCTAGATGTTCTGGAATGTTGCCTTTGGAGATTACTTCTGAATGCATTAACACGTAGATTGAGGATTGTAATACTTTCCAAAAATGGTCACAATTTTGAATGGGTAGTAGTAAGCAGATGGTATTTCATGTCTTGTATTTCCTCTTTCACAGCTTTGTGAATAAAAGGATGTGCCTTTAGCAAGGAGATGCGGAGGAATTTCTTTACTCAGAGGGTGGTGAATCTGTGGAATTCATTGCCACAGGCGGCTGTGGAGGTCAAGTCAATTGATATATTTAAGGCAGAGATTGCCAGATTCTTGATTAGTGGGGGTTTCAGGGATTATGGAAGGCAGGAAAATGGGGTTGAGAGGGAAAGATAGATCAGCCATGATTGTATGGTGGAGTAAACTTCTTGGGCCAAATGGCCTAATTCTGCTCCTAGAACTTATGAATTCTGTGAGGCCAGTTGAGACCTTGCCCACAACATGATCCATCACAATGGGGTATGAGCATTTTCCCTGTTTCCTTTATAGTTGTTACTTTTTTGCATATCTTTCATTCATTTGTTCTATATCTCTCTATATCACCATCTATATCTCTCGTTTCCCTTTCCCCAGACTCTCATTCTGAAGAACGGTCTCGGACCCAAAATGTCACCTATTCCTTTTCTCCAGAGATGCTGTCTAACCCGCTGAGTTACTCCAGCTTTTTGTGTCTATCTTCTGTTTAAACCAGCATCTGCAGTTCCTTCCTACACACTTCTCCCATTTTGGCTGTTTCCACAAGGCCCTAGTAACATAGAAACATAGAAAATAGGTGCAGGAGTAGGCCATTCGGCCCTTTGAGCCTGCACCGCCATTCAATATGATCATGGCTGATCATCCAACTCAGTATCCCGTACCTGCCTTATCTCCATACCCCCTGATCCCTTTAGCCACAAGGGCCACATCTAACTCCCTCTTAAATATAGCCAATGAACTGGCCTTAACTACCTTCTGTGGCAGAGAATTCCACAGATTCACCACTCTCTGTGTGAAAAAAAACGTTCTCATCTCGGTCCTAAAAGACTTCCCCCTTATCATTAAACTGTGACCCCTTGTTTTGGACTTCCCCAACATCGGGAACAATCTTCCTGCATCTAGCCTGTCCAACCCCTTAAGAATTTTGTAAGTTTCTATAAGACCCCCCCTCAATCTTCTAAATTCCAGCGAGTACAAGCCGAGTCTATCCAGTCTTTCTTCATATGAAAGTCCTGCCATCCCAGGAATCAATCTGGTGAACCTTCTCTGTACTCCCTCTATGGCAAGAATGTCTTTCCTCAGATTAGGAGACCAAAACTGTACGCAATACTCCAGGTGTGGTCTCACCAATGCCCTGTACAACTGCAGCAGAACCTCCCTGCTCCTATACTCAAATCCCCTCACTATGAATGCCAACATACCATTCGCTTTCTTCACTGCCTGCTGCACCTGCATGCCTACTTTCAATGACTGGTGTACCACGACACCCAGGTCTCGTTGCATCTCCCCTTCTCCTAATCGGCCACCATTCAGATAATAAATCTTAATCCGCCACCGCCTGGGGAGGGGGTAGGAAGACGCGTCATGTCCATGTCCACACCCAGACCCTAAACCCATGAGCCTTGGCAAGACCACCTATATCCAATTAGTCGCAGGCCACTGTATCCATTTTCCTGCTCCACGTTGAAACAACCCTACTTCCAGACTTACGTCCTGCTTTCTTTTTTGTGTTATTCAATAGCACATCACACAAAAAAGTTAGTGAAGCCATTTAATGATGGGTTATTCCTTATTCCTGATGGGTAATTGTATTTTTCAGTGGCAGGACCAGGACCAAAACGCTTGTTGATACACCGCATGTGATAGACCAGTGAAGGTTTGCAGGCATTGTTGTAATTCTGGCCTACTGCTCTTCAACGTCTATACTCTTGGGGAAAATTAGACCAGTCTAGGCAGTCTGTGGTTATAAGATTAGATGACTACTATAGGCATCTGACCATGAACTCAATTGGGATGATGACTGTTCACTTGTAAGTATACCCTATGGCCAGAATCCATTGAGATTTCCTGGAATAATATATATATATTTTTCCATTTCAAGGAATAATCATTTATTAACAGCTAAAATGGCTGCTTTTTAGTTTGCAAGCCTTACAATATAAAAAGATAAAATCAATCAAAGGAAGGGTTACCACGTCTTTCAAATAAATTCTGCTATTGAATGGATTAGGAATTCTGTTCAGATAGATTTCAAGATATGACACATTTCTTTGTCTCCTTTAAATATTTAGAGTAGTTCAGGGTCTAGTTTGAATGACTAGTTAATTTCTCAGTCAGGAAGATGTTACTCTCTGGAACATTTAATAATGACAAGAAAATTAAAAGTAAAATTGAATACATGAGTTAATTTATCTGAGGTTTTGCAATCTATTTATTAAGAGATATTAACTGTCTACTTCATAAGGCTGACATGCTCATCATCACTGGTTTCATTACTTCAAACATATTCCTATTGGAAAAGGAAGAAAATAATTTGTTGATGAAACCCCTTTAACCGAGTCTCTTGGCCAGACCTGGAATAATTCCATTTCTATGTTGTGATTAATTATTTTTTGTCTCAAATGTCACCATTGTCCACACCATTCAATTAATTACATGTACATTACAAAAACATGATTTCCAATGGCAACTAACTCAGTACTGAAGACTCACTATTCGAATGTTATTGAAAACTGCATTTTAAATTCAGGCACTTGAGGCCAAATTCAGTTTGAAATAAGGGTCAAAATGTTTTATCTTTGACTATTAATTTTGACAGTGTTCTTCAAATTTCCAAGGAAATTGGAAATTGTAGGCTGTGCAGCTGCCGTTTTCAAGCAGCTTGACTTAATTGTACTGTTGCCTTTGCATGATGGAGCACTTTTACAGAAAGACTCAGCCATTAATACAGGCCTTTTATTTTCCAAAGCAACTAATTGATCACATATTGGTGATGGAAATGGCAGACAAGTTTATTAAATCATATCCTTCTACAAATGCTGCTGTGAATATATGTGTATTTTTACAATACATAGGGGGTCAAATTTCAAATTCTTTCAAAAAGGTCGACAAAGTTCATGGGTTTATTGGGTTCATAACTAATGTAGTATCAACAAAAAATATTTTAAAAATATAGCATATTGATGGAAAGCTTCCGAAAATGGCATCAGAATGCACAAATACATTTTGTGTAATGGTTGTCACGTGGTGTCCACCAGTGACCTGGTTGGCACAGTAACTGCACGTATTTCTTATTCCTTTCTATGTTTATGAACACCACATGGAACAATAAAATTGCAAACACCGTTTCCACTTCATTCACCTGATCATGTAGTAGAAAACTGCATCCATCTGAGTGGACACCGCAACACGCGTTACGCAAGAAAAACATACGTTACAATATATTGTATCTTTGGCTTCATTTGTAAGTAAAGGCAAATTTCATTGGCACAACTTTGGTCCTCATGTTGATAAACTGCAATAAAAGTTTCCAAAGGCGATGGAAAGACTGGAGGAAAAACTAGGTACTGAGCGCTCTCTGAGACCTGCATTAAGGAGGTAATTAAACACATCTGAGCAATTACAAACACCTGTGAAGCCATGTGTCCCAAACATTATGGTGCCCTGAAATGGGGGGACCATGTATAAACATGGATAGGTGACATTTCACAGAGTGCTGGAGTAACTCAGCGGATCAGGCAGCATCTCTGGAGAACATGGATAGGTGATGTTTCACAGAGTGCTGGAGTAACTCAGCGGGTCAGGCAGCATCTCAAGAGAACATGGATAGGTGACGTTTCACAGAGTGCTGGAGTAACTCAGCGGGACAGGCAGCATCTCTGGAGGACATGGATGTGACGTTTCACAGAGTGCTGGAGTAACTCAGCGGGACAGGCAGCATCTCTGGAGGACATGGATAGGTGACGTTTCACAGAGTGCTGGAGTGGCTAGGCGGGTTAGGCAGCATCTCGAGAGAACATGGATAGGTGACGTTTCACAGAGTGCTGGAGTAGCTCGCCAGCTCGGGTAGCATCTCTGGAGAACATGGATAGGTGATGTTTCGCGGGGTGCTGGAGTAGCTTGGCAGGTTGGGCAGCATCTTTGGAGAGTGTGGGTAGGTGATGTTTCATAGAGTGCTGGAGTGGCTCAGCGGGTCGGGCAGCATCTCTGGAGAGCATGGGTAGGTGATGTTTCACAGAGTGCTGGAGTGGCTTGGCGGGGCCGGGCAGCGTCTCTGGAGAGCATGGATGGGTGGCGAATCGTAGAGTGCCGGAGTGGCTCGGCGGGGCCGGGCAGCGTCTCTGGAGAGCATGGATGGGTGGCGTTTCGTAGTGCTGGAGTGGCTCAGTGGGTCGGGCAGCGTCTCTGGAGAGCATGGATGGGTGGCGTTTCGTAGAGTGCTGGAGTGGCTCGGCGGGTCGGGCAGCGTCTCTGGAGAGATTTGGTGGGTGATGTTTCACAGAGTGCTGTAGTGGCTCTGTTGAGAGTCGAGACCCTTCTTCAGTCTGAAGAAATGTCTTAAATAAACTACCAAGTCATATTTGATAGATACAAATAATAAAAATACCTTGTGCTTCAAATTGTTGTTGTGACCTACTTGAAGGCATTTCATGTTCAGGGACTGCAGGAGAAAGTTTATATTCACAGTATTCACAGTATTCACACAGACACTGTAACAGCTTTGTAGCTGACATGGGTCTGTTTTTTTTTTGTCTCCGTCACGTCGGTGTGAAGCTTCCGGAAGTTGACACGAAGGAATGAAGTTAGCGCCTTGGTCCGTACGAAAGGTAAACAAGAGGCAGTCTGTTGCCACATTGAAGATTGGCTCAGTTTCTTAGTTTTGATGACCAATTTATGCCCCAAAACATTTTTGTATTGACTTAAAAAAGTCGGAAAATATATCATAAATGCTTGTTGTTCATCAGTCTGAAGAAGGGTCTGGACCCGAAACGTCACCCATTCCTTCTCTCCTGAGATGCTGCCTGACCTGCTGAGCTACTCCAGCACTTTGTGAATAAATACCTTCGATTTGTACCAGCATCTGCAGTTATTTTCCTACATAAACGGTTGTTGTGTGTTTGACACCACGATGTTTTTGATATATTAAATTTGAATATAAAAATTAAAAAATAACTCACCCCAAAATCACTACTACCATAGGATACCTCGTTGGGGTTTGTGAAAAGCAGTAGAGGTTTGGAGCCTCTGTGGTTTAACTTATGGAGGTACCGACCCCGATAACGGTCATTGTGACAATGGGCACCAAGCACAACGACCGTTACCGGATCTTTGCTAGGTATTCTCTTGGTATTGATGAAGATATTTCCCTAGACCATTATCAAAACGTATATGTATGAGGGACCATATGAAGTTTATTTATGAATTAAATATTCATGACTAAATGTGGCCGAGTTTTTATGTCACATTTTGGTGTCCAAAATGGTGGTAAAACAATGAAAATTTGCCTGTCATGAAAAAAGTTTTTGACTTTCGGTCTTGAAGTTATCTAATTTATATCTGTTATTTATAAGATTTCACATGATGGGTAGATTTTTGTTAAGAACAGTGTATTGGTGTAAAAACCTGAATAATAATCTTGTTCCTCAATAGTCTCTCCAGTATTGTAAAAATGCACATGTAAGAAATGGAATCATTAGTCAACCATCCTCCTTTTTTGTGATATTTGGGTCTAGTCACAAAAGAGAGGGGAAGTACTATCCTTGCATCCACCCTGCCAAGACCTGTACAAAGCTTACAGAACACCACAGGAGATCCTTTTTCCCTGTGGCTATCAAACTGTACAACTCCTTCCCCTTCAGTCATGGGGTAGAAAGATAGAAACATCGAAAATATGTGCAGGAGTAGGTCAGCCCTTTGAGCCAGCACCGCCATTCAGATTTTTAGATTTTTTGGATTTAGAGATACAGCGCAGAAACAGGCCCTTCGGCCCACCGGGTCCGCGCCGCCCAGCGATCCCCGCACACTAATAATAATAATAATAACAATACATTTATTTTATATAGCGCTTTTCAAGATACTCAAAGACGCTTTACAAAGCAAACAAGACATAAAAACAAACAAACAAACAAAAGATTTGTCCTGACGGAGAAGCGGCGAACAAACAGCGCCAGCGTCCTCTCACGTCAGGGTCCGGCAGTAAACAATAAAGAACACAAGACACACAATTACAATTTAACACAAACAACCATCACAGTGATTGCTCCAGGCACACCCTCACTGTGATGGAAGGCAAAGAAAAGTCTTATCTCCTCCTCATTCTTCTCCCGTGTTCAGGCAGTCAAACTGCTGCCTCGAGGCGATCGAGGCTCCCGACTTTGAAGCCCCCGCCGGGCGATGGAAAGTCCCAGGGCCGAGCCGAGCAGGCCGATGAAGGTCCTAAGCCCCCACCAGGCGATGGAAAGTGCTGCGGCCGAGCCACGCAGGGTGATGAAGGGCCTGCGAGCGGGTCGATCGAACCTCGCGCTCCGGGGCGGTCGAAGCTGCTACGGCTGGAGCTCCCGAAAGCCGGTCGCCAGCCAGGGACCTGCGAGCTCCCGATGTTGCGGTCTGCAGGGCCCACGGCTGAAGCCTCCGAGATGGTAAGTCCAGGCCCTGCGACCGGAGTCTTCAAGGTCGATCCCAGCTGGAGGCCGCCAACTCCCCAGTGTTAGGCCGTAGCGCGAACAGAGATACGACACGATAAAGGTCGCATCTCCGTTGAGGAGGAGATTAGAAAAAAAGGTTTCCCCCACCGCCCCACCACCCCCCACATATACAGAGTTAAAAATAAATCAAAACATACATTTAAACGATAACAAAGACAAAAAAAGACAGAGAGACTGCCGGTGAGCCGCAGCTGCAGGGCGCAGCCACGCCCCCTGGCTCTAACACAATCCTACACCCACTAGGGACAATTTTTACATTTGCCCAGCCAATTAACCTACATACCTGTACGTCTTTGGAGTGTGGGAGGAAACCGAAGATCTCAGAGAAAACCCACGCCGGTCACGGGGAGAACGTACAAACTCCGTACAGACGGCGCCCGTAGTCAGGATCGAACCTGAGTCTCCGGCGCTGCATTCGCTGTAAGGCAGCAACTCCACCGCTGTGCCACCGTGGCGCCGGTGACCATGGCTGATCATCCAAATTCATTACCCAGTTCCTGCTTTCGCCCCATATCCCTTGATTCCATTAGCCATAAGAGCTAAATCTAATTCTCTCTTGAATACATCCAGTGAATTGGCCTCCACTGCCTTATGTGGCAGAGAATTCCACAGATTCACAACTCTCTGGGTGAAAAAGTTTTTCCTCATCTCAGTCCTAAATTGCCTACCCATTATTCTTAAACTGCGACTCCTGGTTCTGGACTCCCCCAACATCGGGACATTTTTCCTGCACTTAGCCTGTCCAATCCCTTAAGAATTCAGCAATAGGTCAATTGACTCCCCCCCACCTCTCCAATCTTTGCACATCCCCAATACTTTCCACTCGTCACTTAAATTTCATGATTCATGTAACTTGTGTTTTATGATTGTTGGCAGATCATTTTCCCTCGTGGGATAAATAAACTTCTATCGTATCATATTGTATCGTATTGTATGCATCAATTTGATGATCAATCATCCTACTAAACTCTTCAAGAGTATGGGGTCTGTCTGCTTTATCTCCATTGCTTCCACCCAAGGATTTAACTGTGTTGAACTTTGTTGCATTCTCTCCATCCCGAAGTAAGGAATTTAACACTGAACACTATTCCAAGTGTGGCTCTACATGGAACCTACTTAATTGTAGAAACAGGTATTTACTTTTTATTCCAATCCTTTTGCAATAAAAGCCCATGCAATGTGTCTCTTATCACTTTCCATTCCTGAATGTCAATCTCATTGATTTAAGTACAAAGATTGTTTCTAATATAATATAATAATAACTAGAGCCAGGATTTTGCCATCAGTGCCTTTTCATGCTTTTTCGATGATTTCAGCAAGATAATGCCTTTTTCGCGATCGAGTGTGTAAATTAGACTATTTTTGCCGTGTTAACATAACTTTTAAGAGGATTTCCACCGCCGGGGCAAAACCAGGGGCGCCACCATCGGTCGTTCATTCGTGGGTAGTGGACGAGGCCCCAGTCTTTTGCAGTCAGGCTGTAAGTGGGTGTTAAGTAGTGATTGGAGAGGGGTGGGTGGGGAAGGGTCCAATCTTTTCAAACTGGGGTCAGGCTGTGAGTAGGTGTGAAGTGTTGGTTGGGGAGGGGGGGAGGGGGTACCACGGTTAAGTTTCTGTTTATCGAACCTACAGTAGAACACGTTCAGGTCGTTGGTCAGCTGATGATTGTCCAAGGAGCGGTGGGTTTTCCTCTTGTAGGTTGTGATTTCTTGCAAGCCCTTCCAAACTGAAGAAGAGTCATTAGCTGAGAACTTGCTTCTCAGAGTACCATTCCTTGGCAGCTCTGATTCCTCTTCTCAGCTTGTACTTGGCCTGCCTTGGGCTGCGGAACATGTTTATTGGCCGCGGGCTCGAGCAACAGGGCCGAATAGGTGCGGCTGGTGTTTCTTCCATCAGCGGTGGGGCAGTGAGGCTCGAAGCTGCAGAGCCCCGTGTTCGTTTCCGGGAAATGCCTGGGCCGATCGAATGTAGAGGCAGTCTCGATTGGCCGAGAGGAGTTCCTGAACTTGGAGAGGCTGGGAATTGTGCGGCCTTCGAGTAGTCCGTGGGCCTCCCCCTTGCATATGGTTTCCAAAGCATCAGGGGGGTGGATACCATGTGGGGATTTCCGACGACTTAACGCGGCAACACGGCCGGACCGCTACCCAATTCCGCACATACAGGACTTCACAGCCAGCCTGGAGGGGGCTACAATTTTTTCTAAGATCGATTTAGTGCGGGGATATCATCAGATCCCGGTCCACCCGCCGGACATTCCAAAGACGGCTACCATTACTCCATTCGGGTTGTTTGAGTGGTTGCGCATGCCTTTCGGCCTTAAAAACGCAGCGCAGGCATTCCAGCGTCTGATGGACCGTGTGGGTCGAGGTTTGCCATTCGTGTTTATTTACCTCGATGACATTTTGATTGCCAGCCGTTCAGTCCAGGAGCACTTAGTCCACCTCCGCACTGTATTCCAGAGGCTGCAAGACCACTGCCTGATTCTCCATCAGTCCAAATGCCAATTCGGCCTGTCGGCAGTAGATTTTTTGGGTCACCGGGTTACACCGGCCGGTGCCACTCCTTTGCCAGCTAAGGTGGAGGCGGTCCGCTCTTTTCCACGCCCTACTACCATCAAGGGCTTGCAGGAATTCGTGGGCATGGTGAACTTTTATCACCGGTTCGTGCCTGCAGCAGCTCGGGTCATGCGCCCCCTTTTTCAATGCCTCGCGGGTAACCCTGCTGAGTTGGTATGGTCCGCAGCTGCAGAGACGGCTTTTGTCGCGGTCAAACAGGCCCTCGCCAACGCCACCATGCTGGTGCACCCGCACTCCTCCGCCCCCACGGCTCTGACGGTGGACGCCTCAGACGTGGCGGTGGGTGGGGTTTTGGAGCAGCAGGTCGAAGGTCACTGGCAGCCCCTGGCGTTTTTCAGCCGGCAGCTCTCGCGAGCCGAGCTCAAATATAGTGCGTTTGATAGGGAGCTCCTGGCCCTCTATTTAGCAGTCCGCCACTTCCGTTATTTTTTGGAAGGCCGCTCTTTTGTGGCCTACACGGATCACAAACCTCTGACATTCGCTTTTGCTAAGGTTTCTGATCCGTGGTCGGCTCGCCAGCAGCGGCACCTCACCCTGATTTCGGAGTTTACCACCGATGTCCGTCATATTGCGGGTAGGCTTAATACTGTTGCTGATGCCCTGTCCTGGCGGACAGGTGGATTTCCAGGAGCTAGCGGAGGCTCAGCGCCCGGAAGGAACTGCCGGGGTGTACGCCTCCACAGCCTCGGGACTGCATTTGGAACAGGTGGCGTGTGGCCCCACAGGTACCAAGTTGTGGTGTGACGTTTCCCTTCCACGCCCTCGCCCGGTGGTGCCTGCTGCCCTGCGGCGTAAGGTTTTTGAGGCCATTCATGGCCTGGCACATCCGTTCATCAGGGCGACTTCAGCCATAGTGGCCACCCGGTTTGTCTGGCACGGCCTGCGGAAGCAGGTGGCGGCCTGGGCACGTGCCTGCATTCCGTGCCAGACCTCCAAAGTTCATCGCCATGTCCAGACCCCATACCAGAGATTCGAGGTTCCCCCTGTCCGTTTTTTCCACATCCACGTGGATTTGGTGGGTCCATTGCCCTATTCCATGGGTTATACTCATCTGCTGACGGTGGTGGATCGGTTTACACGTTGGCCGGAGGCGCTCCTATTGTCGGACACCTCGGCGGCCTCCTGTGCACGGGCCCTGGCGTTGCATTGGGTGGCCCGTTTCGGCGTACCGGCTATCATCACCACAGATCGGGGAGCCCAGTTCACCTCCTCCCTCTGGGCCGCGCTGGCACAGTTGATTGGGTCTCGTTTACAGCAGACCACCGCCTACCATCCCCAATCCAACGGGATGGTTGAGCGTTTCCATCGGCAGCTGAAGGCGTCCCTCTGTGCCCGACTGACCGGCCACGATTGGGCTGACCAGCTGCCTTGGGTCCTCCTCGGCATTCGTACGGCCCCAAAGGCTGAGCTAGGCACATCCTCGGCCGAGCTCGTCTACGGTTCGCCCCCGCGGGTGCCGGGTGACATTCTCCCTTCCGCCCCCGCCTTGCCGCCGCCCGTCACGTTGGTGTTGGGTTCCCTCCGGGCACGGGTGGGTTCTCTGGCTCCAGTCCCGACCTCCAGGCACGGAAGCACGGCAGTCCACGTCCCGTCGGACTTGCGGGACTGCGATTTTGTGTTCCTTCGGAAAGATTCCCATCGCCCCCCTCTTCGGCCAGTTTACCAGGGCCCGTTCCAGGTGCTTAAAAGAGGGGCTGTCACTTTCACCTTGCAGGTGGGAAATCGCCAGGAGCTCGTTTCGGTATCCCGGCTCAAGCCGGCCCATTTGGACCAGGACCTCCCCGTGTCGGTGGCCCAGCCTCCGCGCCTGGGCCGGCCTGTGGCCGCCCCACTGGTCCCGCCAGCGGCGCCCTGTTTGCCACCTCTCGGCCCCCCCGCCGCCTATGGTTGGGCCCGGGCCGCCGTTGCCAATCAAGCACTCTCCGTCACCTACACCCTCCGGTCCCGTGGCCCCTCCATCGCCTCTAGCGACGGCGCCCTCCCCGCCTCCTGTCACGTTGGCGGTATCGGCTTCCCCCCTCCGTACGCGTTCCGGGAGGGAGGTCCGGGCGCCCGTGAGGTATGGTTTCGAGGGTTCTGGGGGGGTCATGTAGGGACATACGGATTGGCGCGGGGGTCTCGAACCCTCGGTTGGGCTAACGGAGAGATTAGATTAGATTATATTAGCTAGTTAAGTAGTGTGTGTCCAAAGTAAGTGCGTTGCGTTTTGTCACGGTTTTTACCAAGAATAAAGTCTTTTGATTACATTGCTCGATTTGGACTCACTACAGTAGATAAAATTTAATACAGACAGAATGATAGTGATTTACTTTTTAGCATAGTGGTTTATTGTTGGTTGGTGGAGAGAAGATTCACAATATCAACATTGTACTGGTGAGATTAAAAGGAGAACAGCATCAGAGGGACTTGTGAATGAACGTATGTAAATATTTGAATATGCCTGTGTGAATTGAGAAGATTGCTTGCTGCTGTTGATTGGGAAATGCAAATACGATCTAGGACTTTATTAATATAATTTTAAAATAGTGTAGAGGAGATAATGCTAAATCTTGGGAAAACATTGATTTGGTTTTAGCTGCATTTAATCTCAAGACCTTGAAGGAGCAGAAAGGATTTACTTGAGAGGCACTGGAAATGATGGCTTTCAGATAATAGGAGTTTGGAGAAATTGTAGTTATTCTCTTTACAGGCTTTACTATGAAAATTGAAAATTGGAAAACAACTCCAATTAAACTTACAATCAAAAATAAGTGGAGCCTAGAATAATAAAGGTAACCGTGTAATCATGGTGAACTTTAATCTCTATGTCGACAGGAATGGGCAAATCAAAATGGCAAAACTTAATTGAGACAATGAGTTCATTGAATTTTAGGCAGTAGTATGTCATGTTATAACCGAGCAAGAGGCTATTTTAGATCTTCCCTTGTATAATGAGTCATGATTAATTGGTAATTTCATAGTCAGGAATACTCCAGGGCTTTAATGGGAATAATATGATAGAGTTTTTTGTTGAGTTTGAAACTAACATGTTTAAGTCCTAGACTAAAGCCTTAAGCATAGTTAATTGCAGAAGAGTGGCGAGAAAAAAAATGTAGGAAAATAAATTAGATTTAGAAAATATGACAGGTGATAAACAAATCCAATTATTTTGAGGAATATTTCCTAGTTATGAATTCTTATTTCATTGAAAATTAAAAAAAAGATGGGAAATGTGATTTACCACTGACAAGAAAGAACCCTATTGCACTAAAGGAAGGAACTTGCAATATTTTTTGAAAAGAATAAAAAACTGAGATATTTTTTTAAAAGATGATAAAATGGGAGGGAGGAAAATAGAAAATGGGGAAAAAACTGTACAAGAACAGGAAAACAGAGTGTCAAAGTCTCCACCAATTAGAAAGTATCACAAAAAGCTGGAGTAATTCAGCGGGTCAGGCAGCATCTCAGGAGAGAAGGAATGGGTGACTTTTTGGGTCGAGACCCTTCTTCAGACTGATGTCAGGGGAGGGGGCGGGACAAAGAAAGGATCAAAGAAAAGACAATTAGAAAGTGATCAGCAAAAGTAAGTTGGATCAAATAAAAAAAGATACTGAATAACTCGTACTGTGGAATCTGGGAATAGACAAAACTTTTAGCATTTGTAATCCATTTATGATATTCCAAAAAGCATTTGTAAAAGATTAAGGAAACAAGGGCGTAATGACACTGAGTGAGTTAATTAATGTGAGTGAGGATAAGGTGCTGGAAAATTACTGGAATTAACAGCTGACAGGTCCCCTGCAACTAATGGCCAAGGGATTCATAGACAGAGGGAATGCATCCCTCCACTGCACTCCACACTCTATCCTCCCACCTCCCCTGAATCCCTTAGCTCCTGAATGAACTCATGAGGTTGGAAGTTAGTGATGATAGCATCAGCATGTAACAAAGGAGAAATAGATAAAATGGGTTACAGTTAGACACATTAACCGGGAATATTTTCGCTTACTTTGGTTTATTTAGTTTAGTTTAGTTTAGATATACGGCATGGATACAGGCCCTTCGGCCCACCGAGTCTGCACCGACCAGCGATCTCCGCACACTAACACTATCCTACATACACTAGGGACAATTTTACATTTATACCAAGCCAATTAATGCCTTTGGAGTGTGGGAGGAAACCAAAGATCTCGAAGAATACCCATGCAGGTCACGGGGAGAACGTACAAACTCCCCGAAACGTCACCCATTCCTTCTCTCCTGACCCGCTGAATTACTCCAGCTTTTTGTGATACTTTCTAATTGGTGAAGACTTTGACACTCTGTTTTCCTGTTCTTGTACTCAGGATGGAACCCAGCTCTCTGGCGCTGTAAGGCAGTAGCTCTACTGCCACACCACCGTGCTGCCCTGTTATTATTGTCTTGTGTACTGAGGTACACCGAAATGCTTTTTTGTCACATGCAATCCAGGCAGCAAAAAGATTGTATACGGTGAGGAAATTGGATCTAGAAAATCTTAGAGCAAAGTTAATTAATGTTAGTTAAGCAAAGTTAACACGATTGGGTGAATTTTGTTGGGAAAAAAAAAATTGAGGGTAGGCTTACAAGATAGATGCAGGGAAAGGTGATGGATATTTTTATTATTTTTAAAGGCCATTTGAAAAATTGTTCAAAAGATTCTTGCACAAAGCAAGGTTATGGGGTTAAGGATAATACACTGGTTCACCTTGATTTTTGAATAAAGCTCAGTAAACAGAAAACAAATGTCGCATTTTCAGATTGGAAGAGTACTGCAGAATACGATTAAAAGTATCATTGCATTATCCTGGAAGTCTATTATTATATTAATAACACAGAAAATGGAGTAATATTGCTTCCTAGTATGCTAATGATAAAAAGCATGACGGGGATTTAAACTGAGAAGAGCAAATAACAAATCAGGAAAGGGATATGAACTGGTTAAACAAGTAGGCAAAGATTGGATGATGAATTAGAAGGTGGGGGAATGTAAGGTTATTTACTTTCAAGGAAGAAGAGAAAACAGAATTTGCTTTGGATGTTGTGCAATAAACATTAGTCTTCAGGGAGATTTAAATGTCATAAACAAACCATAAGTTGTTAATGTGCAATTTCGGCAAGCAAATAGTGAGCATTTTTTTTTGTTGCAAGGAGGTTAAAACATGAAAGGAAGTTATCTGCAAAAGAATAAGTCTTTGCCATTGCTCCCAGGTTACTGTTTGCAGGTTAAGTTTCCCTCGGGATAGATTTGCTTTGGAGCCAGTGTGGCATGGATCTTTTGAATTGACTCCTGAAATGTGAGAAGAGACAGAGTAGATGTGTTGATATTCCACTCGAGTTGTCACTGGAACATAAAAGCCAGATTTCCCATTTAGTAGTGAGGTTGCCATGTCATTTGCCAGAGACCTTGAAAGCTGCTCAACGTGATCAGTGTGAATTTCATTGTTTTCAATATCAGTCACTGTTAGAACCAGCTTTGCAGAATCCTTCAAGGAGCCGAAGCAACAATTCTTTTGGACAGGAAGCCAGGAGATGAAAAGCACAAATTTTAAACAATGTTGTGCTAAATAAATAATGGAACATTGAACATTTCAAAATACTTAAATGACATTTTTTTAAAATATGCTGTTGCTTGAAATAATTACCGAAGAATAAAGCAATCTGCGGCAATTAAATGTCAGGTTTTAGGCACAGCAATTTACAGTTTAGCATACTGTTAAGACTGTATGACACAAAATAAACAACTTCTTGATTTTTTTTTGTGGGAATAGTTGGCAATTACCTGAAGATATCATTAAATGATTTCTGCTGATTTGTGCTTGAGAAAACTTACAAAACTCATTGCCTTGTGGAAGAACAGGCAATCACTAATGAGCTTCCAAATCTTCAGATATAAACTTGTGTGGAACATTCCAGAAACCGTTGTTAAACCTGCTATTATAACTGGGTGATTTGAGATGAACTCACTGCCATTTTCACTTCAAATGGGATCGCGAGAAGACTCAAAAAATAGTTGCTGACTGAGGTTCAGCATCTATTTCTAGAGGGTCTGCCCTCAAAAATAAAGGGTCAACCATTTCTGAGATGAGGAGGTTTATTTACTCGACGATTATAAATCTTTGATGTATTATAGAGTGTTTTAAGTCACTTAATATCTTCGCAGTTGGGGGTGTCAATTAACTTTTGAACTCTTAAGCAGGTCGAAAGATAGAGGGATCAGGCATCGAGGCCACAGATACGGTTCAATGGTTCAATGGTGCTTTATTTGTCACAAATGCAACTGCACAATGAAATTCCATTTGCATATATTGCACATGCTGCCGCATCCATTTTGGTGCCACATCCAAATACTGGTCGGCCCGCGCGCTGGATATTCTGGATCAGTTCCTGCGAACCAACATCCCTCAACACTCCTCTCCTCATCCGGCCATCTTTGCGTCCCGGAGGTCCTGTAACTTACCTTGAAGGCGCGGGAAGCATTACCCAGCTTGCCCTCCAAACAGACCACTCCTAGGGCCTGACGTCTCCCTTCCAGTTACGCTATTGGAGGAGCTTTCGGACGGGCCCCTACATGCCTTCGGGCGGGTCCCACTGACGAGCCTTCGGGTGAACTCTGACGAGGCTTCAAGCAGGTTCCCGATCCCGCTGACCAATGAGCCTTCGAGCGGGCCCCCGCGAGCCAAGGTATAACATTTATAAAAGAAGCAGGCCTTCCTCCTGCTCCTTTGTCTTATGTTATATCCCTTTGAGTTGACAAAATAGGCAGAGAATTGATGCAGATCATAACATTTTAGACAATAGACAATAGGTGCAGGAGTAGGCCATTCGGCCCTTCAAGCCAGCACCGCTTGTTTTCTTTGATGGAGTAAATAAAGTGAGATGTTTCAGTGTCAGAAATGTTTGTTACCAGAGGACCCATCTTAAAGTGTTTATGAAAAGAAGCAGAGGATACATGAGGATGAACCTTTCTTCATGCAGAGTGTGTTCATGTAATCTGCATTGTGCTATCTGAAAAAGCATTAGAAAAACTAACAAAGTAAAATTAATAGGTTATAAGAGAAAAGGAGATGAGGGGGAATTCTGTCATGGCAACATGGAAAGTGCAGGGCAGTGGAACCTTTTTGAATAACACTCTCAGGGAACGGATCATATGCTACAATTTACAAAGGCAAGTGCCAAGAAAGCTTAAATTGTTAAAGCGGAAAATATATATATATAACTAAAAGGCACCCTAAAGGGTGGAAACTTTCTATGAAAGTATGAAATGCATTTCAATTAAAATCATAAATGTATTATGCAGTTTAATAAGCAATAATGAATAATGCAAATGGTCTTACTAGAAGCAAACATGACAAAAAATGCTGCCAGCATGATCAATACATTGCCCTTTTTACACATAAGTCAACATGATTATCTAACCCACTGGGCTTCATGCACTCTTTAGTTCATTCAAAGCTAACTAAAATTATACATAGCATTGTCTCTCTACTTAATTAGCCACACTGGGGTAGATTATCTCTGCTGTCAAACAAGCACTGTGGATTGCATTCGCCCTGGTCTTGTTAAAGCTAATGATGGAAGTAAGTAATGATCCAGTTACAACTGATTCTGCTGACCACCTGTATTTCAAGACAAGCTTTGAATCTATATCCAAGGAAGGATTTTCTATTCTCGTTAGTCAAATCTTCTGCAACTCTTCTCAGGAGACAGTATAAGACATACTGTATACATTCCGACAAGACGAAATAAGGTGAATTGCAGCAAGACATTTGAGTGGCAAGAATTAATCAATTGAATTTATTGACAACTGTATTACAACTACTGCATATCTACTGTAAGTAGCTTGTGTAAAAAATTATCAACAAAATGTTTTTCAAGTCTCCATTGTTGCTGGTGTTCTTTAAAAAATATGAAATTCTCATCCTAATATAATGAAAAGTACACTTCCACTCCGAAGGAAATAAATGACACTGGGTTGTCTTCAGTGATAATCTTCTCAGATACAGTGTATTGTGATCAGTATGGCCAATGTTGATGAGGGAAGATTAATCTTTCACAGCAGGAAACAAAGTGCTGGAGGACCTCAGCAGGCCGGTCAGCATCTAGACGCAAGGAAGTGTGTGAATCATGAGAGGAATATATAGGGTAAATGCACAGAATCTTTTACCCAGAGTAGGGGAATCAAGAACCAGAGGACAAAGATTTTAGGTGAGGAGGGAAATATTTAATAGGACTCTGAGGGGCAGCTGTTTTATGCAAATGGTGGTAGGTATATGGAACGAGCTGTTGGAGGACGTAATTGAGGCAAGTACAATCACACCCTTTAAGAAACATTTGGATAGGTACATGGAGAGGATACGTTTAGAGAGATATGGGCTGAACACAGGCAAATGGGACTAGTGAGGATGGGGTGTGTTGGTTCGAGTGGGAAAGTTGGGTCGAAGGTCCTGTTTCCACAAAGTAAGACTCTATGAATCTATCTATGGAGGGAAATGGACAAATCTGAAAAATTCCATCCACAGATGCTGTTAGCACTTTATCTTTGTGTTCAATATTCCAGCATTTACAGTCTCTTGTGTCTCAATGAACATCACATAGTTGGATTGTTGAGGTTGAGGATTATTAAACATCTGCTGTTGGTCAGTTTTGTATCAGATTACAATAATAAGAAAATTTGACAATGTATTGCATTTGGTTTTAAATAAATGCTCATTCCAAAATATGAGCGATGAGATTTGAGAAATTCAAAATTAAAACAAAAACTACTTGGTGCTCATCAGGTCAGGCAGCATCTACGGAGGAAGAAACAGTTATGTTTTGTGTTTATGACCTGCTGAGTATTTCCAGTATCTTCTGCTTTTGTTCTTCATTGACATTGTTATCCTTCATGCATGAACAGGCTTTCATTATTTCTTGCATTCACAATTGGCTGGTATAGACTTGATCATGGCAAACGCTCATAACAATAAATGGAAGAGGAAAGTGAATAGTGATCATTAAACTGCAACTCTGTTTATACCAGTTTTTTAATTTAGCAGTAAGGTAAATGATTATTTTGAACACATCTTAAAATGTAGTTGAACATCTTCAGTAAAACACAATGTGCTGGAAGAACTCAATGGGCCAGGCAGCATCTGTGGAAGGAATGCTCTGAGTGATGGTTTGAGTTGGACCCCTTCTACAGACTGATTGTAGTAGAGGGGAGAAAGCTGGAAACATCCTTACCTCCATTTGAAAAAATGCAATGCATTCAGTGGAAAAGGAGAGGCAATTATCTGTTGATATCACTGATATATTTAATCTATATCTCCTAATTATTGTTGACTGCTCTCTGCAAAAAAACATTCCGCCCATAATACCACAGCACTGATTATTTGGCAGGTATTGAGTGTTGTCATGTGGATATGACTCGATTGAACGACATTCCTGATTTCCTTCCAAGATTTCCTCTTGTAATGCCTTTATTTCCTCTACAGTTTCAGCTACTATTCCTTATAGAGCTACTTCAGATCTTTATTCTCTGTCTAAACAGACCTGATCGCAATTCAGTCTCCGCATTTCGGTATGCAGTATGTTTTTGGGGGGTGATAGTTTAGTTTAGTTTAATTTAGAGATACTGGGTCTGCCCCGACCAGCGATCCCTGCATATTAACACTATCCTACACACACTAGGGACAATTTTTACATTTACCAAGCCAATTAACCTACATACCTGTACGTCTTTGGAGTGTGGGAGGAAAACCGAAGATCTCGGAGAAAACTCGTGCAGGTCATGGGGACAACGTACAAACTCCGTACAGACAGCACACATAGTCGGGGTTGGACATGGGTCTCCGGCGCTGCAAGTGCTGTAAGGCAGCAACTCTACCGCTGTGCCACAGTTCTTGGATTGTAGTTTCCATTTAGTATATCACAGAGGTATTGAAGGAAAAATCTGTTTTGATTATTAGTACTAAATTGATGCAATAGATTCAGCTACCAATTTTATTCAAATTACGAACATGTGTTTCCATGCAAAGGCCAAAACTCATACCTATTTACCACCAATAGGCAAATCATGTCTGCTTCATTTAACTTTGAAGCTGAGCCCTTGTGTATAACTTGTCATAAATCTGACAAATGCAACTCCTAATGAACATATTGGTATTACAACGATCTAATGTGTTGTATGCCTTAGAGTTTCTCAAAAAAGCATAGTTACGTATTAGATTGAGCCCTCTACCCAGAATTACCATGCAAGATTCCTAAACATTCACATTCTCAAAAGACTGTGAGCATTTACCTTATCTATACCTACACATGATTTTGTATTCCATTTTTATATTTATATGCATTCATTTAAAACAGTACATGCAGAAATATTATATGTTAGTTCTGGGATGGTGCTTCTCACAGTAGCATCTGTGGCAGCCCTTGAGACAATTTCTCGAAGGATTTCTCGCCTCAGCATAGCTAATATAATCCTTTAGGGCTTCATCTTCAGCTTTGAAGTGTGCTTTACAATTATAAAGTATCGCGTGCTCGTTGCTCTTCTTTAAACTACTGAATATTTTATAATCATGGGGGAGTGAGCAAAGGCATCCTTTCCCCAACCTCCTTCCTTATCCTTTGAATATTGGAGCGGAGTGGTGGGGATTTCTGCTAGTCCCAAACACAGGGACTATCCTACCCATTGACTGGTCGAACACCAGCAGTAAATGCTTCACGCCATTGAACCTAAATTCTGTGATTTCTTTTATTATTTTTGCTGTTACATTCCAGCTTTCATTCAGCTTTGGTGGTTATCTGCAAATGACTGAAGTATCTTATTTACCACTTTTTCAAAGCTTCACTGATTATTCCTGGCTTCGTCTAACCAGGAACCTTGATTTACTATCTACAGCAAATTGAATAGTTGTGCAGCTCTGTCAGTTTACTGGAACTCTTGTCAAATGCAGCCTAGAGCACTTTAACAGTTGACAATCCCAGGGTATATCTAAATAGCCTGGTGATTCTGCAAGTTTCCACTCCTGTTTTCTCAGCCTAATCCCATCAAAATCAATGCAAAAATGTAGGCAATTTTAAAATCAAGTTATGTTTGGTGAAAGTTGAATTTAAGTAATTTTTTTGAGCTGGTTTAAAGATGTTAGCCACTGAATTCTTCGTCATCCACAGAGGTACATCAGTGCTTGCTGCATGTTGTGCTAGTGATCATTTTGGTTATGGATCACCAGCTAATTATGCAGCACCTCAAATGATCACCACAAGTAAATTGACCTTAACAGGATAGTGAGGAATGACAGCATGCCTGATATGGCACGGTTTCAAAACGGATAAGCCCGAGACGCGGGTAGGAGTTGGATTTATTCCAAAGGGACTTCTAGAGAGACAGGTGTCTGATAGTTCATGACCTGAGGTCACAGGCTGGAGCTTGGAGGGGTGAATGGGTGAGCAATGTTAAGTGCAGCCAATTGTTAGTTCATATGCAGTTATCATTCTGAGATGGTTGGTGTTTGGGTACAGTTGTTGGTTGGGATGTTCAGTGGAGGCACAGATGGGGTGTTGAGGTTGGTTTTGAAGAAGGGTCTGAAGAAGGGTCTCGATCCAAAACGTCACCTATTCCTTTTCTCCAGAAATGGTGTCTGACCTATTGAGGTACTCCAGATTTTTGTGTCTATCATTGGTTTTGAGAGTTGTATTATTAGGTCAGGAGTATATTAGTAAGTAGTTGTTTATTTCACAAAATGCTGGAGTAACTCAGCAGGTCAGGCAGCATCGCAGGAGAGAAGGAATGGGTGACGTTTCGGGTCGAGACCCTTCTTCAGAGAAGATACCTTCGATTTGTACCAACATCTGCAGTTATTTTCTTACACTTAGTAAGTAGTTGTGGTTGGCAGTGGGGAGGTTGCTGTTCCTGAAACTCGTGGTACGTCCTTTCAAGCTTATGTACCCTCTATCCAACAAGAGAGGGGAGAAGTGGGACTGTCCCGGGTGAAAAAAGTCTATGATTATATTTGCTGACAGGTGTAGATGAGTCATTGGTGGGGAGGCTGGTCTGTGTGTGAATCTACAATTTCTTACAATCTTGGGCAGAGCTGTTGACAAATCAAGTCGTGATGCATTCCAATAAAATGCTTTCCATGGTGCACCTGTGGAAGTTATTAGGAGTCGTAGGACTTGCCAAACTTCCTCAGTCTTATGAGGAAGTAGAGGCGTTAAGTGTGCTTTCTTGGCCGTAGCTTCAATGTAGTTAGTTGTAGTTAGTAAGACAAATTGTTATTGATATCTAATGCTCAGAACATGAACCACTCGGTCATGTCCTCTTCACACCATTGATACTGATTGGGGAGTGTACTCAACCTAGGTTTGTGAAGTCAATAACCAGCTCATTTGTCTTGTTGAAATTGAGGGAGAGGTTGTTGGCTTGACACCATGTTGTTAAGTTCTCCTTCCTGTCCTCTGTCTCACCATTGTTTGAGAAATGGCCCAGCATCATTTACAAACTTGTAACTAGAGTTAAGCAGTTGTGAGTTCAGAAAGAACACAGAAAGGGGCTGATAAAGAATCCTTGGGGTCCTGGTTCTCAGAATTATTGTGGAGGTCATTTTTGCTGTCTAACCTAGAAACATAGAGAAAATCGGTGTAGGAGTAGGCCATTCGGCCCTTCGAACCAGCACCGCCATTCAATATGATCATGGATCATCTTCCAAAATCAGTACCCCGTTTGTCCTTTCTCCCCATATCCCTTGATTTCGTTAGCCCTAAGAGCTCTGTCTAACTCCTCGTTGTCTGTGGTCTATGGTTTTAGAAATCAACGATCCAGTGACTGAGGGCGATGCTGATTCCAGGTCCAGGAGTTTGGATATGAGTTTGGTTAGGATTATGAAGTTGAAGGCAAACCAATAGTCAATAAGCAGATCCAGATGTTTCAGGGAGGCATTTGCCATTGAACTGTGGTGAAGTGATAGGCAAGTTGCATTTGATCAAGGTTGTCTGGAAGGCTGGAGTTAATGTGAGTTGCAACCAGCCTTTCAAAGCACTTCATGATAGTGAAAGTCAGAACCACTGGACATTAATCATTGCATACACTACCTTGCTTTTTTTTAGCACTAGGATGATAATAGTCTTATTAAAGCAAGTGAGACCCTCAGAATGGAGGAGGAAACGTTTAAAGATGTCTCTGATTACTCCTGCCAACTGGTCCACTCAGATCCTGAGGATGCAGCCAGGGGCTCAATCTGGGCTTGTTGCGTTCCACGGATTCACACTAAGGAAGGCCAACCTGACATTGTGACCGTGACCGTAGGTACAGGCACACCACCGTAGATGATCTCCTCTGGCAGTTGGTTTCAAATACCCACAACCTTCTGTATGGAAAAGTTGCCCCTCAGGTTCCTATTAAATCTTTCTCCTTTCACCTTAAAACTAAATCTGATTCCTGATTTCCCTACTCAGGGTAAGACACACTATGCATTCACCTTATCTATTGCCCTCACAATCCTATCCATCTCTATACACCCTCATCCTAATGTACCTGCATTCCCAGATCCCTCTGCTCCACGACATTCCCCAGGACCCTGTTATTCACTGTGGTAATCCTGCCCTGGTTTGACTTCCCAAATTGCATCATCTCACACTTATCTGCATTAAATCCCATAAACCATTCCTTTGCCCACTTGCCCAACAGGTCAAAATCCTGCTGTAATGTTTGATAGCTATCTTCACAATCTATGATACCACCCACTTAGTGTCATCTGTACACCTGCTGATCATGCCTTTTACATTCTCATTTAAACCTTTGATATAAACCACAAACAACAATTGACCCAGCATCATTCCCTGGGGCATACCACTTGTCGCGGATCGCCAGTCCAAATAAAAACAGTCTTTCACCATCACCCTTCCATAAATCCAATTTTCCATCTAGTCAGCTAGCTCTCCTTAGATCTCACAAGATCTAACTTTCCAGAAAAGCCTACCATGGAGAACCTTATCACATGCCTCACTGAAATCCATATAGATAACATCTATGGCCTGGTAGTCATCAACCTTTTAATTTACTTCTTCAAAAAACTCAATCAGATTCGTAAGACACAATCTGCCATGCACAAAACAATGCTGACTATCTCTAATCAGCCCCTGTCTATTCAAATGCATATATATCTTATCCTTCAGAATCCTTTACTGTAACTTGCCTACTGCATATGTTGCGCTCATAAGTTTATAGTTCCCAGGCTTTCCTTTACAGCCCGTCTTAAATAGAGACACATTAGCCACCCTCCAGTCTTTTGGCACTTTGCCAATGTCTAATGATGATTCATAAATCTCAGATTTTGTTCAATATTTTATATAACACCATAAAACTATTTTAAAAAACACCAACGTTGTATAGCATATGGAATACTATGTCCAATTTATGGATGCCACTATTTAAGAAAGATGTGAAAGTCCTAGAAGTGGTTGCAGAAATGTTTACTGGATAGAATAATCCAAGGCAGAGAGATGTTGGTCATAAATTTAGTCTAGAGAAGCTGTCATTGTTCTCTGTGCAGCAACGAACGACAAGTGAAGATTGGATTCATAACTCAAGTCAAGGATTATAACTGGCTTCGATTTTACCTTTGTGAGGAAAATCTCTCTCACACAGATAGTAGATATGACCTAGAAATTATTTCTTGCATGGGCAATGAAAATACAGTGGGTCCAGCTGGAACTTGATCGCAAGCCAATTCAATTCTCCATTCCAGACCCATACAGACCTATCTGACCCTGGCCTCCCCCACTAATAGAGTGAGGTACACACAAACTAGAAGAACAACACCTCTTATTGTGCTTGGAAAGTGTACAATACCATTGACTTGAACATTCAGGTGATACCCCTTCCCTCCTCTACTTCTGATCTTCTGAAGTCCTCTCATGTACACCTTTCTTTCTACTCCCATTGTCTCCCAGTTCCTTACCCCTCCTCTACTTCCTCCTTCTTTCTGTGCATTGCGCAGCCCTAACCTTGCTGGGTGCCTTAACGACCCTTCTCTTGTCCCATCTACCCACCACCCCTCCCTCTGAGCCTGCATTACACTCCTTGCCTTCCTTTCCCATCAGATCCCACCATTTACACGCTTTTTCTAATCCACATCACCTCCAGCTTGTGACTATCTCTACCCATCCCTCCCCCATCAGACAGTAGGTCCACTGATCTATTGCCCCAGCCCATTCCTCTCACCTCTTTCTGCTAGCTATCCTTCCTCTAATCCCAATCTTGAAGAAGTATCCTGACCTAAAACGCTGCCTGTTCAGTTCCCTCCATAGATGCTGTCTGATCCACTGAGATCCTCCAACGGTTTTTTTTAATGAAGCTTCCATCATCTATGGCAGGGGTATTAAACTACCAGGCCACGGGCCGCATCCGGCCCACGAAGGGGTCCAATCTGGCCCACGGGATGATTTGGGGGAAAAAAGTATATTTGCGACCATTTATTATGTATCTGTACGGCAGCCGCTCTCTCTCGCCACTCTCTCTACCTCGCCACTCTCTCTCCCTCGCCACTCTCTCTCCCTCGCCACTCTCTCTTGCCACTCTCTCTCCCACGCCACTCTCTCTCACCACTCTCTCTCCCACGCCACTCTCTCTCACCACTCTCTCTCCCACGCCACTCTCTCTCCCTCGCCACTCTCTCTCTCGCCACTCTCTCTTGCCACTCTCTCTCCCACGCCACTCTCTCTCACCACTCTCTCTCCCACGCCACTCTTTCTCACCACTCTCTCTCCCACGCCACTCTCTCTCCCTCGCCACTCTCTCTCTCTCGCCACTCTCTCTTGCCACTCTCTCTCCCACGCCACTCTCTCTCACCACTCTCTCTCCCACGCCGCTCTCTCTCGCCACTCTCTCTCCCACGCCACTCTCTCCCTCGCCACTCTCTCTCTCGCCACTCTCTCTTGCCACTCTCTCTCCCACGCCACTCTCTCTCACCACTCTCTCTCCCACGCTGCTCTCTCTCGCCACTCTCTCTCCCTCGCCACTCTCTCTCCCACGCCGCTGGGATATTGTCTGTAGATCGATGTTTAAAAAAATGAATTTAATCCATTTTAAAATAAGGCTGTAAAGTAGCAAAATGTGGAAAAAGTGAAGGGGTCTGAATACTTTCTGAATGCACTGTATAGCAGAGACTGAGACACATGACAGCAGGTTGAAAAAACAAAGGCAACGAAAGCTGTGGGAGCACTTGTGTGCGTGCGTTCGCGCGTGCACCACTGATCCGGCCCGCATGAAGTCGCATTTTGCCCATTCCGGCCCGTGACCTAAAATGAGTTTGACACCCCTGATCTATGGTCTTTTGAGACTGATCAAAAGAAGGGTCTCGACCTGAAACGTTACCCATTCCTTCTCTCTAGAGATGCTGCCTGACCTGCTGAGTTACTCCAGCATTTTGTGTCTACCTTCTAAGAGGATATGTTCCATTTACTCCAGAAGTAATTAACTGCTCAGGAGAGTTTTTTACCAAGTATTTGTTGCCAAGTGACGACGCTGATGAATGTACTGTGAAAGCTGGATCCAGCATCAGAGCATTTTTTTAGCATAAGATTCTATTTATTGTACAGCTAATCATTAAAGAGAAGAATTAAATACTGATAAATACTCTTTCCTTGATAAAGGAGGGGAAAAGTAGCATTTTCTATTGCTCAGAGAAATGGTCAACTGCTTCAATTTCCTTCACATCATGTCAGCAGCAACCACTGAACCCTTCACACCGCTGCAGTGTTCAGTAAAACGCATCAACATGTTTTCTTCCTTGGGTGTCTGAGAGTGTCCACGAGGATTCTCTTAAACTTGTACAGATGCTCTATCGAAAGTATTCTGATGGGATGCATCTCAGCTTGCTATGGCATCTACTCTATTCTTGACCACCTAAACCTATGGAAAGAATTAAATACAATCCAGTCCATCAAAGGCTCATTATGTCCTTCCATCCAATCTATCTTCATGGTCCATTGTATAAGAAAATAACTGCAGATGCTGGTACAAATCGATTTATTCACAAAATGCTGGAGTAACTCAGCAGGTCAGGCAGCATCTCGGGAGAGAAGGAATGGGTGACGTTTCGGGTCGAGACCATTGCATCAGGAAGACTGGCCTTATCATCAAATATGCCTGCCACCCTGGCCATTACCTTTCTCTCTCTTACTTCCGGGAGAAGCTGCAGGAGTTTGAAAGCCTGGACATCCAGACTTAAGAACAGCTTTTTCTCCACTGCTTTCTTGCTCTTGAATCAATTATCTCTTTCGTACCACATTCCCAGAGAAGCTGCCTTGTGCACTTAACCTTAACTCTACCTCATTAAGTTATACTGTTATTGTCCTTTAATATTCCTTTGCATCATTCGGACTTTGTACTACAATCTTGCACCATTCTGCTGTCTTTGCTCTGGTTGTTGTATTCATTGCTGTGTTTCTCATTACTCATATACTGTTGACTCTGTGAGCTTCATGTGAATAAGGAATTTAATTTCTATCCTGTTCGATATGACAGTTAACTAGTTTAGGTTTAGGATTACTATTATCACAAGTACCAAGGAACAGTGAAAAGCTTTGTTCTGCATGCTATCAAAACAGATCAGATATACAATGCCTAAATACAATCAAGCTCAAGAACTACAGATGGAGCAAAGGGGTGTAGAATATACTATACAGTGTGTATATACTATACAGTGTGTCGAATATAATTCTCGGCATTGTAGCACATTAGTGCCAGAGGCTAAGTCCAATGTCCACAATCGAGGAGAGGTGCATTAAACACTACACTAACTTATGGAAATTCTTTTCAAAACACTGAAGATTTACGAGGATGTTGCCAGGGCTAGAGGGTCTGAACTTTCGGGAGAGATTGAGTAGGCTGGGACTCTATTCCTTGGGATGTAGGAGGATGAGGGGTGGTCTTATTGAGGCGTAAAAAATCATGAGAGGAATATATCAGGTAGATGCACAGAGTAGGTGAATCGAGGACCAGAGGACATAGGTTTAAGGTGAAGGGGAAAAGATTTAATAGGAATCTGAGGGGTAACTTTTTCACACAAAGGGTGGTGGGTGTATGGAACAATCTGCCAGAGGATGTAGTTGAGGCAGGGACTATCCCAACATTCAAGAAACAGTTAGATACATGGATAGGGCAGGTTTGAAGGGATGTGGACCAAACGCGGGCAGGTGGGACTAGTGTAGCTGGGACATGTTGGCTGGTGTGGGCAAGTTGGGCTGAAGGGCCTGTTTCCATACTATATCACTATGACTCTATGACTGATAACAGAGATGTAGAATGCGTTGAGTTCATTGGGTGGGGAGGGGGACTCCATTGTTGCCAGTGGATACTGCCTGCCTTTGCTTTGTAGCCCATTATAGCAAGCCTTGCCACAATCAATGGATATCCGTGCCTTTGCCTCATGCCTCCAGCTTCATCCCAAATTCCCTCTTGTCATCCTTAACGGATCTGTTAAGGTCCAGATAAATTTCTTGATTACACTCAGGGTCATTTGACTGGAATGCTGCAGTCTTGAACCTCACCTGGGGGTGCACCTCCCGGTTCATGCATGGTTTCTGATTGGGGAGCACATGTATCATCTTCTTTGATGTATGGTCCTCTACATTCAGCCCTCTAATTTGAAATCATTTCAGCGTGCTGAATTATCCACTGTTTTACCTTGTATTCTTAAATATTACATTAAAGCACACAACAAAATTCTCTAAAGTGGGCACCCATGAGATGTTGTGAACTATCTACTCAAATGTATGTTTGCAACTCCAACGACATCAAAGAAATTCAATGCCATCCAGAACAATATAGCCAAATTGATTGGAACCCTGTACAACATCCTGAATGTTCAATCCTCCAACTGTTAGTGCACAGTGTCTTCAATGTGTACCGTCCACGGCAGGCACTGTGGTTCCTTGCCTAGGGTAATCTGACAGTATCCCCCAAAGCTATCGTCTTTATCTCCAAGAAGGACAGGGTAACAGGTCACCACCACCTACCTGCAAGTTCCTCTCCAAGGCACACACTATCCAGACTTGGAAAAATATTGCTGTTTTTTCTAACTGCAACTGGCTGTAAATCTTGAATCTCCATATGCAAAGGCATTTTAAAAATAACTGCATCAGAAGTACTGCTGTAGTTCAAGATGCAATTAGGATAGGCAATAAATTACAAATCGACAATAAATCCTGGCTTCACTGGCAATGCCAGTAGCCCAAAATACTGGATAAATAATAGTGAGGACCCTGTCACAGCAAAAGGTTGGATGGAGCAGACAGCAGGCATTGGGATGTCATGCTAGATAAATCTAAGTGAGCCTTGGATTACAGTTCAGTGATTGTTTCCAGATATCTGCACAATATATCACAATGCAGGAAGTATTACTGTATTCCAGAGACTAAAAGTAATAACCAAGAAAAGCAAAAGGGATTCTTCACGTTTTGGAAGTGTGCATGGAAAGAAACTAGCCGTGAAATAGTCCATAAAATAGTCCAATAGACTATAGTCTGAAGAACGGTCTCGACCCGAAACGTCACCCATTCCTTCTATCCAGAAATGCTGCCTATCCCGTTAAGTTACTCCAACATTTTGTCTACCTTTGGTTTAAACCAGCATCTGGGGTTCCTTCCTACACGAATAGTCCATAAAATATGAATTAAAAGTTTATCCTCATAGTTATCCTGGTATAATCCCACCAGTGACATCCACTCCGTGCAGCTCATCAAGCTTCTTTTGTCTCCTTTCCAGCTCTGACTAAAGGGCCTGTCCCACTTAGGCGATTTTAAGGCAACTGCCGGCAACTAGGCTGTTGCCGAACGTTCGCCGGGGTGTCGCGGGCATGATCGTGAGGAGTCTTCAATGAATCGTAGCGGATCTCGGCGCGTTGCGGAAAATTTTCCAGATAGAAATTTCTCGGCGACAGCTGGCTTGTCGCCAGGTATCGTAGCTTATTGCGGGCGCTGTCGCATGCTGTCCCCAGGTTTGCTTGGTTGTCGCAGATGCATTTAGAAGCACATAATATTAAATTAAGAAAAGGCATTTGAAGATACCAGAAAATAGTTTTGTTTAACAAATTTATTTACTGTCCGAACATTTGACAGGTAGATTGGAGGCGACAGTTTGACGGTCAGGTAAGCGTGGGAATTTTGCGATGTTTCCGAAGACGGTGTGATCTCTTAGCCAGGTGCTAGTTTCACAAAAAAAGTAACTTGTATCGATCTGACTCGGCATTGTCGTGGTCATTGTCGTAGGGTAAAAGAAAATTTTGACGATCTGCTATGACTTTGACAGTCGCCGGCAGTCGCCTAAAAAATCGCCTAAGTCGGACAGGCCCTTTATTAGGGTCTTTGACCTGAAACATTAACTCTATTTCTCTTCCCATAGTTGCTACCTGACCTGCTGTGTTTTTCAAGCATTTTCTGTTTGTGTTTTGGAGCTCCAACATCTGCAATTTTCTTTTTGATTTTCTCTGGCTTTAAAATAGATAATCCATAGACTGAAAATGGTCATACTGATGGCTTCTCCCTTGGAATCTTGATAATAAAAGTCAATGTCCCTAATGAAGATCAGTCACTTCTGTTTATTCCTTCACCACACAAGTTGACAAAGTTACTTCCTATCATTTATTCATTCGCTAGATATAGTGTTGGTCATTTGATCCTCACCTGCCAGAAAGAGTGCAAGCAAAACCCCCAGAAATCCGAGAGCTCTTACAGTCGATAGCAAATGGAAGATGCTGCTCTTTTAAATATGTAAGTCAGTACTGTGTACTGCTTTCTAGAACCACCCCCCCCTCTGTGTTACTTCGTTTGGCTGCCATAAATGTATTCACCAGGTATCAATTGCAGACTGTTTTCCTAGCCAGAATATGATGACAACGTGTTTTTATTGCATTTGTCTATGCTACTCTGATTGTTGAGCTAACACACGAAAATAAGAGCTGCTGGTTCCTTCCAAACTCCACATTAGAAGCGTATACAGTCTTTCTGAACACTTTTGTATATTACATAATGAAAGTTGCGTTGTGCAATGCAGCAGAGATTATTGTAAAATGACCTTTTTGCGGAGCTTTCAGCATTTGAGTGCTTTTGTTTGTAACAATCATTCCTATTGTAAAGCTTTTGCGATGGATCCAAACATCTGACAAGGACTGTAGGAAGTAACGGATAGTGACAGATGTGCATTCACTCTGTAACTAGGCAACATTCATCAGTGCCAAACCTTGATAACAATCATCAGACTGCTCTTCTCTTTATACTGGAGCTGGATTGTGACCCAGTCTGCAATGAGGAAGGAGTGAATTTTGTGCTATTTGTCTGTGAAGTGAATGCATTTATTCCCACGCCATCAACCTTTTTAAGCATAGTATAAAGCAGATCAAAAATACACGTGCATACGGTATAAAAATAACACACTCAAAATGAAAATAATTAATTCACACAATCTAAGCACTGGGTTAGACTATAATTCTATGTCAAAATCTATGTTAATTTTCTAAACCTTGCACAGCACAGTGGCACAGCGGTAGAGTTGCTGTCTTACAGTGCCAGGGACCCGGGTTCGACCTTGACTATAGATGCTGTCTGTACGGAGGTTGTTCATTCTCCCCGTGACCTGCGTGGGTTTTCTCCGTGTGCTCCATTTTCCTCCCACACTCCAAAGACGTACAGATTTGAAGGTCAATTGTCTTAGGTAATTGTTAGCTGTCCCTAGCGTGTAGGTTAGCTGTCCCAGGTGTGTAGGATAGTGTTAGTGTGCGGGGATCGCTGGTCAGCGTAGACTGGGTGAGCTGAAGGGCAAAGAGAATGGAGGATGTGTGATATCTAAACAGTGCATCAACAAATGCCAATTTAGAACAGGTGACTAGTTCTAAAGTACTAGATCTGTAATACATTTGAATTTAAATAATAAAAAGCTTTTTTAATGCCACCACTGAGGTACAGTGTTTAAGTGAGCCACTTGGTAACAAGTTTAATCCACAGTTTTAACCTGACTTCGATGATCACTATCAAGTACTAAAAATAACACTGATGTTTCTACGTCAGGGAGAGGAAGTCAGCCTGAGTTTCTATTCCAATTTATTGTTTGTTCTCGACAGCTAAAGGTTATGCATGAGCTTCAGTAAATACACATTAATTTATAAAATATCTCTCAAATAGAAAATATTTAAAACTTGTAAAGGAGGCTATGAGATAACACTAACATGTTCAACGTGTAAGAAAATAACTGCAGATGCTGGTACAAATCGAAGGTATTTATTTCACAAAATGCTGGAGTAACTCAGCAGGTCAGGCAGCATCTCAGGAGAGAAGGAATGGGTGACGTTTCGGGTCGAGACCTTTCTTCAGAAGAAGGGTCTCGACCCGAAACGTCACCCATTCCTTCTCTCCTGAGATGCTGCCTGTTCAAAGTGTAACTAATCTATTTCTCTATGCAATTAAAAGCCAAGCCACATAAGGTTAGTTTACTTAAGTTTAGAAATACAGTGTGGAAACAGGCTCTTCAACCCACCGAGTCCATGTCGACCAGCGATCAGCCATACACTATTCTATCCTACACACTCGGGACAGTTTTCAGAAGCCAATTAACCAACAAACCTGCATGTCTTAGGAATGTGGGAGGAAACCAGAGCCTCTGGAGAAAACCCACACAATCACAAGGATAAAGTATAAACTTCGTGCAGACAGTAACTGTAGTCAGGATCGAACCAGGGTCTCTGGTGCCGTAAGGCACAATGCTACCGCCACGCCACTGTGCCACCCTAAGTGTGAGTGTGGTGCCATAAATGTCCTACTTTGAAATATTTTTTTATTGATGAATGTAATTGATCCTGCTGAGGGCAGAGGGGATTATTGTGAAAACTGCAAACTATGTATTTACATTTCGACCTTTGAGATAATTTTTAATCTACATTTCAACCTTGTAGGAAGGTTATATCTTGCATGTGGAATTTATTAATTCAGCCATGGAAGGGGATAAGTTTTTTTTAAAAAAAATTCATAACAACATTATGATGGACTTTTCTTTAGAGATGCAGCGTGGAAACAGGCCCTTCGGCTCCCACACTGCGCAGGCACACTCGGCAGTGGAGAAGCAGAGAGTCAGAGCTGTTGATCGAATGGTTTTAGAATTTGCTCCCCATTTTGAGGTACTCAGCTTGCTAAGAAAAGCATTTCTGGAACTGACTTTTCCTTTAAGCTTCTATAGGAAAATAACTGCAGATGCTGGTTCAAATCGAAGGTAGACACAAAACGCTGGAGTAACTCAGCAGATCAGGCACCATCTCAGGAGAGAAGGAATGGGTGACGTTTCGGGTCGAGACACTTCTTCAGACTGAAGTCAGGGGAGGGGGCGGGACAAAGATAGGATGTAGTTGGAGACAGGAAGACAGTGGGAGAACTGGGAAGGGGGAGCGGAAAGAGAGGGGCAGAGGAGCTATCTGAAGTTAGAGAAAACAATGTTCATACTGCTGGGGTGTAAGCTGCCCAAGCAAAATATGAGATACTGTTCCTCCAATTTGCGCTGGGCCTCACTATGACAATGGAGGAGGCCCAGGACAGACAGGTCAGACTGGGAGTGGGAGTTGAAGTGCTGAGCCACCGGGAGATCAGGTTGGTTAAGGCGGACTGAGCGAAGGTGTTGAGCGAAACGATCGCCGAGCCTGCAACTGGGCTTTGTAGGCCAGAGATCGATCAAGAGTCACACCGAGATAGACTGGATTGTCACAGTGCTCCAATCTGACTCCATTCCATATGATCTTCAACCTTCGATTTGCATACTTGTTCTTTCAGTGGAAGGCGCAGACGGGTTTTAGATGGATTGGCTCTCAGGTGATTCTATTTGTAGTATGAGGACAGGTTGTCTAAAGCCTCACACAGAGTAGCTTCTGCCTCGAGGAAGTCAGCACTTTGGGTTGTAATACACAGGTCATCTGCATAAATGGAACGCCTGGTGTTGGGATGGATAGGCTGGTCGTTAACATAGATATTGAACAAGGTGGGTGCCAGGACACTTCCTTGAGGGAGGCCTAACAGCTCGACAAAGAAGCGTCTGTTTTCGACCAGAGTCTTCACCAGGTTGGTTAGATGTAAGTTGTGTGTCAAATTAAGTACTATGTGTAACAGTCGGCGATGGTTTACTGTATCATAACTGGCTGAAAGGTCTACAAGAACAGCGCCTGTGATTACACCTTCCTGAAAGCTATCCTCTATGTGCTGGGTGAGATTGAGAAGCTGACCTGTGCAGGACTTCCCAGGCCGGAACCCTGCCTGCTCCTTTATTAGGGATGGCTCTATCACCTGGCTGAGGCGGGTCAAGATGAGTCGCTCAAACAGCTTGTAGGTCTGACAAAGATGTGACATTGGCCTGTAGCTCTTTGTTGCTGAAGGATCTTTGCCTGGCTTCAGCAATGCTATGGCACATGCTTTGGTCTTTGGGATGTGACATCTCTCCATGCAGGTGTTAAATATAGCCAGCAACCACTGTTTTGCAGTTGGTCCAAGGTGCTTGATCTGTTCAGTCATGATGTTATCCAGACCTGCAGCGTTACCTATCTTTGGCTGTGCAGATAGCAGCATCTAGTTCTTTCACTGTGAAAGGGTGACATAGCAGGACCATAGGAGCGTTCTCGTCGCGGTCCCCATCAGATTCTACAAGTATCTGCGAATCCTGCTACTGCACCACACACTGTATCCATCGCTACCAACTACTATTTAGACAGATACATGGATAGGATAGGTTTAGAGGGATATGGGCAAAACGCAAGCAGGTTGGACGTGAAGATGGGACATGTCGGTCAGTATGGGCAAGTTGGGCTGAAGGCTCCATACAGTTGCCACACTATATGAATCTTTGACTATGACAGAAAGTAGCTGCTGACCACTTTGGAATAAACTGTTCCCGGCCACCTACATAGGTAACTTAATACTTGAGAAATAGCATTTCAGAATCACCTATAGGGTGGAAGGCATGGCAAGTCTAGAAGGAAAATGTAAGCTTAGTTTTTCCTGGGAAAGGAAGTTTACTAGAAGTCTTTGGCAAATTCCAACTCTCTTTTCAACCAGGCAGAAAAGCCACAACTATATTCTGATGTTAAAATGAGAATATAATAACATAAGACACTGGAGCAGGAGTAGGGCAATCAGCCCTTTTGCACTTACCTTACTGACCCAACCTTGACTTTAACACTACTTTCTCATGGCACAGCAGTACTGCATTAGGAAACCCTTATTTTGTCGCTAAGCCCCATAGCGGGGCGGCACGGTTGCACAGCGGTAGAGTTGCTGCCTTACAGCAGCTTACAGCACCAGAGACCCGGGTTTGATCCCCATTATGGGTGCTAACTATGCAAAGTTTGTAAGTTCTCCTCGTGACCATGTGGGTTTTCTTCGAGATCTTCGGTTTCCTCCCATACTCCAAAGACGTACAGGTTTGTAAGTTAAATGGCTTGGTATAAATGTAAAAATTGTCCCTAGTGCGTGTAGGATCGTGTTAATATGCAAGGATCGCTGATCGGTGCAGACCAGGGCAACCGAAGGGCCTGTTTCTGCACTGTATCTCTAAGTTATAAATGTCCTCAAGAGGAAACATTCTCTCAGCACCCACCTTTCCAATTGCTTCCAGAATCACCTCTTGTTCTTTTAATGAGTAAAAGCCTGAACTGCTGAAACCTTACTTTATCCTTCAACTCTTTCATTTCAAGAATTAACCTGATGGGCCTTCTCAGCATTACCTTCAGTGTAACCACATCCTTCCTTATTAATATGGAGACCAGAACTGTGGGTGATACACCATGTACAGTCTCACCAACACCTTGTAAGAGTTGTATTGAAACTTATCTACTTTTGCACTTCATCCCCTTCACAGTAAAGACCAACATGTGGTAGAACCCCGAGATCTCTTTGCCCTGTAATATTTTGCATGTCATTTTGTCAATCATAAGAATTAGCTTTTTCATTCTTCCTCCTAAGTCAGTACCATTTACATTTTTTCATTTTATATCCCATCTGCCAATTTGCTGACATGTAAAATGGTGTAAAATGTAGGAGGCAGAGCATTTTGAGACAGAAGAAGGTTTTAAAAATATAGTTGCATTGGGTAGAGAGGAGAGGCATGCATTGTATAAAAGCTGGGACAAGATTATTAAATATGAAGCCTTGCGGTCTATGAACCAATATAGCAATAGATGGCAAGAGTGATGAGTAGGTAGAACTTGGAATAGGATAAAACTTAAATAGTAGAATGTTGAATTCATTGAGGTTAGTGGTTGATAGAAAATAAATATGAGTAAATATGACTTTGTAGATAGTGGAGGCAGAGTTAAGATCAAAAATTCAACAACAGGCTAATGCTCGGAACTAACCACAGTGGCCTTTTTCTCCAGGTTAATGGACTAGTCTTTCATTTTTTGGACACAAACAATCTTTTGATACTCATTACAGGGAAGGACTGGTCAACATTAACGCCTCACACAAATTATTGTGATGGTTCTAGTTGTTAAAGCAAAGACAACATTTTAAAACTACTTCGTTATAACAGAATTAGGAACACACTGTAATGATAAAAGGTGTTATATAAATACATGTTTTATTTCATTTACAAACCACGTCTAATTTTGAACGGTTCAGATTTTTAATTAAATTCCTTTTAATCTAATCCATTTAAATGAGTGTAATGTTGTTGAAAATGCACAATATAATCACAGGCTTGCAGCTGGGCATTATTTCATTTTAATATGTTAGCATCCAGCACCCGTTATTAACTAACAGTTAAATTTTAGATATATTTATACATGACTACTAACTGGTTCATCCTACTCGACAAGTATCAACTTTATAACTGTTGATTATGTGGATTATGTTAATAACTACCAACATAAACACAGCATTATTGATATTTGATGGTGTACGATACGATACGATACGATACGTTAGAATATTTATCCCAGGAGGGAAATTGATCTGCCAACAGTCATAAAAGCATAAAAACACAAAATACATGAAACATGAAATTCAAGTGATGAGTGGAAAAGACTGGGGATGTGCAATCCTTTTAATTTTAATTTTAGATGCCAAGTCTCATTTTATGGAAGGTCTTGGGAAAGGATTAGAAAATACTTAATGCAGGATTTATCAGGATTTGAAAGATACAGATTTGTTAACGTTTCTGATGTGACTCTTGAAAACTGCACGTTGACGAAACAGTAAAGCAACACAAACCTTCCTCTATCAGAGGCTGGTGGATCTCCTATGCAGTTACTATGGTGTAAAGTACAGTGTATGGGTTGCATCCACATGTTAGAGTAAATTGCTATGACCTTAATGGTGATCAAAATTTTCCACTCCAGAAAGCAGTGGAAAGTCCACAGAATAGAAAAGAGCTATTATTATAATAAAAGAATGTCCACAAGCATTGGATGCCATTCTTTTCGTTTGATTGATTTGCTTGGAGTTTAGAGGAATGCAATTAACGAACATTGTGTTGGATTGAAGACTGATCTAAACATAGCACAAAAAGTAAGGAAATTTGTGTTTGGTAGATTATTTCTTTGTTGTAACAATGCTTCTTGGCAATAAATCTTATACCGTTGGAAAGCCTGTTTATTTCCCTTTTAAATGGTGCCACATTTGTAAGGAACATGCATTTGTGGGATGAGCAGCAGAGCTGAGTATGTGGGTTGCGCCCATGAAAAATCTGCCAAATCTTCTCTGCCAATGCCAAACAGCTTATTCTGCCATTGACTCTTGTTCGGTGTTGTTTGGTGGATTGGATGATTGAAGTCTGAAGAAACAAGACATATTGGTAATTTAACAATTTATTCATTTAATAAACAGAAGCCTCAGTAGCGTGTGGAAGAACCATACACAGCCATAACAGCCTGGCACCTCCTCCTCATGCTGGTCACCAGCCTGGTCACACACTGTTGTGGGATGGCATCCCATTCTTCAACCAGCATTTGTCGCAAGTCAGCCAACGTGGTTGTGTTGGTCACTCTGGCACGAACAGCACGCCCAAGCTGATCCCACAAGTGTTCAATGGGGTTGAGGTCAGGACTGCTGGCAGACCATTCCATCCTCTCCACTCCCAAATTCTGGAGGTAGTCTCTGAGAAACCCTGCTCTGTGGGGGCGAGCATTGTCATCTTGGAGGATAGAGTTCGGTCCCAGACTGTGGAAATATGGGATTGCCACTGGTTGCAGAATCTCATCTCGATATCTCTCTGCATTGAGATTGCCTCCAATGATGACAAGCCTTGTTTTTCCAGTGAGGGAGATGCCGCCCCACACCATCACACTGCCTCCACCAAAAGATGTTACTCTATCGGTGCAGCAATCAGCATAGCGTTCTCCGCGTCTTCTCCACACTTTGACCCTATGATCCAACTGCCGTAGGCAGAATCTGGACTCATCACTGAACATAACGTTCCTCCACATGTTCAGGTTCCAGTGCACGTGTTGCCGACACCAGCGCAAACGGGCCTGATGGTGAAGGGCAGTCACGGCAGGCCTCCTGGCAGCCCTATGAGACCGGAGATCGGCTGCGTGCAGTCTGTTCCGAATTGTCTGGGCAGAGAGCCGTCGGCCATATCGTCCTGCAAACCTTGACTGCAAATCTGTAGAAGACAGCCTACGGTTCCTAAGTGCTGACAGGGTGAGGAAACGGTCTTCTTCGGGTGTCGTCTTCTTGGGACGCCCACTTCGCGGCCTGTTTTTGACATCCACCGTTATATGGAACTTGGCCTTCACTTTGGAGCTCACTTCAAATAATGCCGCAACTTGGTTTTGCGGAACACCAGCTTGAAGTTGCCCTATCGCACGGGCCCTATCCAGATCAGTCAAACGTGGCATGCCGATTCTTGGAGTAGACACCCACTGACCACTGTAGCAGGGCCCATGCTCACAGATGCTGCCAATCAGGTGCCAATCAGGCACCTGGTTGTCAGCACCTGGGGGTACCAGAAGCTCAAAACAAGAGTCAATAGCAACAGCAGAATAAGCTGTTTGGCATTGGCAGAGAAGATTTGGCAAATTTTTCATGGGCGCAACCCATATACTCAGCTCTGCTGCTCATCCCACAAATGCACGTTCCTTACAAATGTGGCACCATTTAAAAGGGAAATAAACAGGCTTTCCAACGGTATAAGATTTATTGCCAATAAGCATTGTTACAACAAAGAAATAATCAACCAAACACAAATTTCCTTACTTTTTGTGCTATGTTTATTAGGTTCATATTCACAGAAGCTATCAGGAAACTCTTGCACGGGTTAAAACACACGTCATTTGCTCCAGGTGGAATGTTCCCTGCCGTGGAGCGAGCTTCATCTTGGTGAAATGCTGGAGGATCTCCTCTGAACATTGCCAAAATTAACCTGAGCTCCAGTACACCAGCCACTTCCTGTTGCTTCTCTTGCTGATTTAGGGAAAAAATACCCATTGAAATTGAAGTGTAAGTTTGAGACAATTAAAACAAAAATTCAAAGACCTTTTGGCAAAGAAGTGTAATCAGGTGACCTGTAGGTGATATTCTTGAAAGCCTGTTTTTGGGCCTAATTGGTGTTCACTATCATTGAATTTGCCAGGAGCTGTGAACAGAAAAACAAACTGGTTCAGCCCACAAGAATTTATTGAATGCAACTTTCTTAGAGAAGCATCGGTGAACCAATGTCTCCTGAAAGTGTAAAGCCACCTGGCTGACACACAGTGGCAGGTTTCAGGATAGTATTGGAAGCCCCAAATATACTTAGTTTAGTTTAGTTTATTGTCAGGTGTACCAATGTACAGTGAGGAGCTTTTCAAAAGAAAAGAATGGTAACCAATGCTTGTGGATGTGGAGATCCTGATGGGGAAGATTCAGTTGTCCTGTGCCTTTCCATTCAATAACTCGATCCTGCAGCAGCTACTGCTCATCTTCTCAGCAGCACGTTGTTGCATCCTCCTCACAGATCCCCCTTCATATTTTATAGAGTCATGTTGCATGCAAACAGGCCATTCATCCCATAGACAACACCGGAGGTCAGGGTTGAACCTGAGTTGGTGGAGCTGTGAGAAATCGGCTCTACCAGCTATGCCATTGTGACTCCCAGATTACCTTTCAGATCATCCATGCACTTTTTCCGAAGCACTTGCCTCAATCATCTTAATGATTACTTGCATTGTCATCATGACTTTGATAGGAACTTGGTTCATAAGGCTCAGTTACACCTCATGCATCCCCCACGCTCAAATATGCTACTGTATTCAATTAGGGGTGCATAATGTCCATTGACTACATCAGTTACAAATGATTCCAGCCACAAATACATAATAATATGTAATGAAAGACTTTGCATGTGTAAGTATGGATCGCTTTTCCTCCTTTCTGTCAGTGACACCTGCACAACTCTGACAGAATCGGCACAATCCAGGCACAAAGCGGCCAAACTAGCACAAAAGAATGAAGAATCCTAAATTGTAAATCAGTTGCTCAAAGACAACTTGCTTTTATGTTTTCTGTAAATCTCTTATTCTGGTTCAAGGTTCAGATTCCCCACATCAATTTTGCAATTCAGTTTAGTTTAGTTTAGTTTGGTTTAGAGATACAGCGCGGAAACAGACCCTTTGGCCCACCGAGTCCACACCGACCAGCAATCCCCGCACTTTAACACAATCCTACACACTAGGGACAATTTTTTGTTTACATTTATACCAAGCCAATTAACCTACAAACCTGTACATCTGCGGGAGGAAACCGAAGGTCGCGAAGAAAACCCACGCAGGTCATGGGGAGAACAAACAAACAAACACTGCCAGCACCCGTAGACAGGATAGAACTCGGGTCTCTGGAGCGGAAAGGCAGCAACTCTACAGCTGCACCACTGTGGCGTCCTCTCAATCGATTTCCACCCCATCAATTAAAATTGGGAGATTCTACCAACTGCATTAATTTAGGAATGCAATTCAAAACACCTTCACTTCCTTAGCCACAGATACATTCATAGGGATATTTTAAACGTTCTTTCAAGATTTGGTTTGGTTAGGGTTTGACTAAGATTTGGCCATGAAGCTAATAAATGTTTGACTGTAGTTCCTATAAGCCACTTTCTTGTGATTGAATAAAATGGACCACTCACAATTGATGGACGGATATCCATAACAACAGTGCTTATTTTTACAAGTGACCCCATCTTTACCTGTTATAAAAATAACCGAACCAGGTTACAACATTAAAGTATAACGAAGAATGATTTTAAATGTGAAGAAAGCATAAATAAACAGGTGCACTGAGTCATAGAATGTTGAAATTGCCCATAGGAGAATTTCAAATGAGTTTTAAGACAATTTGCAATTGTGATCAAGACAAACGTATATATACTTCCTGTGAACAACTGATTTATTTCTAATTGCCTCTGGGTGCAAAATTTGAAAGCAACAACCGACTGCAAAATTGATTATTGAGGATTTTGTTATGGCCTGCAGCAGTGGATAGGTTTCTCCTGCATAAATATAAAAGAGCTCTCTAGACAAAAGACACCGCTGTCATGATGTACTTAGTTCTTATAACTAGATTGTTTGGAGAAGGCGTGAGGAGAATGGTAGAGAGGACATTACAGCAAAGCCCATGTTTTGTCATCAGTGGCAGGACGGTCGAGCTTGTTGCTGGTCACAAAGAAGGCGGCTTACCAAGATTCAGCAATCTACGTGATATGCTTTTCCCCCTTTTGGAATACATCTTTAAAGGATATTGTATGCCTAGAAAATAAGCAGCCTCAATGAATTAACAAAATTATAAATTATTTTATTATGTGGGATTCATCGCCTGAGTGCACCATAAAAAAACCTTGGCAATCAAAGCATACTACATTTGGGGTCTTTAATGGAAAAAATACTTCATAAATACTCTCAATTTACAGGTTTTCACAGATCACTCTGCAAAATGGACATTTAGGGAGGAGCCACAGAGAGCAATATCCATATTTCTGTATTACCTGCTCATTTGTGTATTCTGAAATGTTTAATTCAACAGTGTGGTGACAAAGATGGCTGAGAGTTTCACGGAGAAAAAAGCAATTAAGTCATTGAGTCAGCCATAAAGTGACTGATTGTTATATGGCGAATAATGCCAAGAATAAAGAAACTAACCTAAACCATATCAGTGATGCATCCACATTATGGACATTGAAAATGAAATTATATAGAACCAGGAAACAACAAGTTATGAAGCTAGTAAAAAAATTGATAGCTTAGAACTTCAGTTCATTGAATTTCCTGTGTAAATCCATTTATTGGCTAAAGCCATGACCTCATTGTATTATGTATGCCCTACAGTCCAGTGAAGAGCAGCTAACATCTCTACTTGGCAAATTGTTTTCAGTGGCAAACTTTGGGTCCTGCAACCAACTGCAAGATCAATTATTGGATAATATTGTTATGACCTGTAGCGTCGGTTAGATTCTTTCTGCTTAAATGCAGAGCACCAGAACAAACACCCACTCAAGTCAATATGTACGATCATTAAGTATTTAATTCACCAGTATGAGCTATTATGCAGACTCTGCAACACTACAAGATGTATAAGTTATCAAGCATCTTAAAGCATGTCACACTGGAAAGAAACAACTTCCATTGCCCCAATGATATCTATTTAAGGATAGCGGAGTCAGGGGGTATGGGGAGAAGGCAGGAACGGGGTACTGATTGAGAATGATCAGCCATGATCACATTGAATGGCGGTGCTGGCTCGAAGGGTCGAATGGCCTCCTCCTGCACCTATTGTCTATTGTCTATGATAGACACAAAAAGCTGGAGTAACTCCAAGGGTCAGGCAGCATCTCTGGAGAAATGGAATAGGTGCCATTTTGTGTCGAGACTCGTCCGAAATTGTTATTCGCCACAATGATAGAAATTCATGATAACATTTTGGATAACGTCTGCTTTCTATGACTGGTATATACATCCAAGCATATATATTTCCTGGTTTATTATTTCCTGGCATTCTATATGTGCGACACCTTCAGGTCAGCTGCCACTGTTGCTTCCTACCTGACCTTATGCATAATTTCACTCATGGCAACCATGACAGTGATCCGGCAAACTTCTCATCAGTATATCAACTTCTCATGCTCCCTCAAGCTTCTCATCAGTATATCAATAAGATGTGGAGTTTGAACCTGATCTGGGCATTGCTATTGCCCTGGCTCTCAGTTTGTCCCACAAGGAGTGAAATTACCGTAAAATGTTCCTGGAGTATTCTTCCGAACTTTCCAATTCAGTTAACTTTTATTTTTTCCCATTTGTGAATTGTTCCAGTGCTGAGAGCATTTTATTCCACCATTAGTGGCTGACTTATATAGAAAAGCTTAATTCTTACACTAGGCTGAAATTTAATAGGGGCACAAATTACTGTTTGGGAAAAATATACAAATAGACTTTAGGATCCCAATTGAAATGAAATACTCTGCATTTTTTTTTAAAATTCACGTTTTCCTGTGTACCTCTATTTTCGTCTTTGTGGTGGACACTCATCTTTGGGTAAAATTGTGTAACCTATGCTGTGCATTTTATTGAAAGAAGAGTAATTCATTTAACACCGGAATAAATAGGATTAATTACTATGCCTGGGCATTGAAAATGGAAATATCTTTCTTTGAAATCACTAAACACATATAATTTGTAAATTTTGGCACCAGAAAATAAATCCAATTGTTGGCATATTGACCATGTAAATTTCTCTAGGAAAGTAATTATTACTCAAATATTTGGTGTATGTGATAGAATGACCACCATTATTTCTGCAATTTTTCAATTTGCACTCAAAATGGAATATACATCTCTGAACCCACTTAAGTGTGTTCATGCTACCACAGCCAGGCTGTTCATGTCCTAGAACTCAAAATAATCATCTGATGTTGTAAATTAGGCTGAGATTCAACCTCACATATTATTGTTGTTGATCTAAACACCATTCATTTATATAAAATGTTTGATCTTTGCAACCTTAAACATATTAACAATGAAACGTTTTTGGCGATCAAATGTTTTGACCTTGAATGTTGGTTTAGCAAAAGATAAGCATGGTAACAATGTTACATCATTCATTGTTGAAGGAATATTTCATCTTTGGTTACCAAAACTAATGGGATGTGAGATTATTCTCAAACATCTCCCAACAGACAGTTAAATTGAGACTAATAAAAAGGGATGTCAGGAGTTGAGTCCAATCACTGGTCAATACATTTGCACCTGTTTAACTGCAGCCACTAAAGTCAGACTTTCATCTGTATTTTAAATAAGCCATGTGACATGAATCTGTATTTGTATCGGAAGGAGCTGTAGATGCTGGTTTACACCAAAGATAGTCACAAAATCCTGGGGGTATCTCAGTGGGACAGGTAGCATCTCTGGATAGAGGAGATTGCCCATTCCTTCTATCCAGAGATGCTGCCTGTCCTGCTGAGTGACTCCAGCATTTTGTGTTTATAATCTGTATCTGTATTTTGCTTTATGGAGTTGTGCCAACATTATTTTAAAGACTGAGTAACCTTGCACAAAGACAGACGTCAGCTTTCAGAAGAATAAACATATCACAGCTGGTGCTCAACCAAAGCAATATTCCTCTCAATTGTCCTCCTTGTGTACACCTTGGTGAAAGATAAAACTGTCCTTTCATTGCAATTTCAATGATTAGAATTTCTGTGACTTTGTTGCTGTGGGTAAACAAAACAAATTTTTTTTGCTGATGTATACTGATTTTTGTTTCTCTATTCTTCCCTATTCTAGTCTCAACATTCTTTTATGATGACTATACTCTGCAAAGTTTCCTTTGGCTACGAAAACAAACTCCTGTTTTAAATTCAGTGCAAATATGGAGCCAATTCAGTAGGAAACTATTGTGACAAGAAATTTATTGTGCTTCAGAACGGTAATAATTCTTATTATATATAAATAAAACATGAACATTATGGAATGCTCAGTAATTCACTGAGTTCAGCCAGCAAGTCATAATGTCAAACAGCACAAAACAGGCCTCTTGGCCCAACTCGTGTGGTGAGGTAAACATTTAATCAATTGGTTCAATATACCTTTCATCAGAACTGGCTAAAGTAGGATTAAGTTTAGGTTTATGATTGCCATGTGTCCTGAGGTACAGCAAAAAGTTTTATTGTGCATGCTATCTAATCAAATCAGATAATGCCACACGTAAATACAACCAAACCAAACTCAAGTGTAATAGGTAAGGCGAAGAGAAAGACACAGGGTGCACAACATAGTTCACAGCATAAGAGCGCAACAGTTCCATACAAAATGTCCAATGTCTTCAATGAGGTAGAGAAAAATCTGGCTTTTGGAAGGAGAATAAGGTGGAGAGAACTGTATGTGGTGGGCAAGAGCAACTACATGATAGAAGTGGTGCAAGAATCCTCTGAAAAGGGATAATAAAAGCTAATGAATAACACAAGCTACTTCAATTAGAGGCAAATCAGAGGGAAGAATTTGAAATTTTCAGAAGAGGAAACCTGTTGGAAATGTGAGTTAAAAAGGCTAATTGTTGATTGCAATGTTTAGTCCAGAAAGTTGTAATATGCCGAGAGTTGTGAATCTGTGGAATTCTCTTCCACAGAAGGCAGTGGATGCCAATTCGCTGGATGTTTTCAAGAGAGAGTTAGATTGAGCTCTTAGGGCTAAGGGAATCAAGGGATATGGTGAAAAAGCTGGAACCGGGTTCTGATTTTGGATGAGCAGCCATGATCATATTGAATGGTGGTGCTGGTTCGAAGGGCCGAATGGCCTACTCCTGCACCTATTTTCTATGTTTCTATTCTAGAGAGGAAAGCTTAATCAGAATACTGAAAAGGGAGGTTGAGCAAGATATGTCTTGAGGCAACATTATGTTAGAGATGTCAGGAATAGCAACAATTGAATCATTGAATGTGAAGGCTAATGAGGTGGAAGATGTGCATAAGGGGAATCCAAACCTTATGCTTTGTAGGAAGAAGATAGGAGAGCGCAGAAGTGTAAAATGCATAACAGAGAATCTATGGACTTGGGGTCAACTTATGACATATGGCCTTATTAGTTTAAATATTTTTATCATGCCAAATACATAACAATATATTTAGCCTACTACTTGGTAATCCATGTAATAAATATTAAGATGTTTTAAAATAACATTTAGATCCTCACATTAATCATTTTGAAAAATGCACAGAAAATTGGTTGGCGGACAGGAAGCAAAGAGTAGGAATAAACGGGTCCTTTTCGGAATGGCAGGCAGTGACTAGTGGGGTACCGCAAGGCTCAGTGCTGAGACCCCAGTTATTTACAGTGTATATTAATGATTTGGACGAGGGAATTGAATGCAACATCTCTAAGTTTGCGGATGACACGAAGCTGGGTGGCAGTGTTAGCTGCGAGGAGTCAAGTCAAGTCAAGTCAATTTATTTGTATAGCACATTTAAAAACAACCCACGTTGACCAAAGTGCTGCACATCTGACTAGGAAAAAAAAAGAAACATACAGTGGCAGGCAGCCAAACACAACGGCGCGGCCATCTTGAACAAAATGTTAATTCAATCACCCACAGTCCAACAACAAAAGCATTAAATAAGCATCAAAATTACACCCCCAAAAACCCCCCAAAAACACAGTCCAACAATAAAAGCACTAAACAGGCACCCAAATTACCCAACCCCAAAAACCCCCAAAACACAGTCCAACAATAAAAGCATTAAATAGGCATTCAAATCACACAACCCCAAAACCCCCAAAAACACAGTCCAACAATAAAAGCGCTAAACAGGCATTCAAATTACACAACCCCAAAACCCCCAAAAACACAGTCCAACAATAAAAGCAGGAGGATGCTAGGAGGCTGCAGAGTGACTTGGATAGATTAGGCGAGTGGGCAAATGCATGGCAGATGCAATATAATGTGGATAAATGTGAGGTTATCCACTTTGGCGGCAAGAACAGGAAAGCAGAGTATTACCTGAATGGTGACCGATAGGGAGCAGGGGAGATGCAACGTGACCTGGGTGTCATGGTGCACCAGTCATTGAAAGCAAGCATGCAGGTGCAGCAGGCAGTGAAGAAAGCGAATGGTATGTTGGCATTCATAGCAAGAGGATTTGAGTTTAGGAGCAGGGAGGTTCTGCTGCAGTTGTACAGGGCCTTGGTGAGACCGCACCTGGAGTATTGTGTGCAGTTTTGGTCTCCTAATCTGAGGAAAGACGTTCTTGCCTTAGAGGGAGTACAGAGAAGGTTCACCAGATTGATCCCTGGGATGGCGGGACTTACATATGAGGAAAGACTAGATAGACTGGGCTTGTACTCGCTGGAATTTAGAAGACTGAGGGGGGATCTTATAGAAACATATAAAATTCTTAAGGGGTTGGAGAGGCTAGATGCGGGAAGATTGTTCCCGATGTTGGGGGAGTCCAGAACCAGGGGTCACAGCTTAAGGATAAGGGGGAAGTCTTTTAGGACCGAGATGAGAAAACATTTCTTCACACAGAGAGTGGTGAGTCTGTGGAATTCTCTGCCACAGAAGGTAGTTGAGGCCAGTTCATTGGCTATATTTAAGAGGGAGTTAGATGTGGCCCTTTTTGCTAAAGGGATCAGGGGGTATGGAGAGAAGGCAGGTACAGGCTACTGAGCTGAATGATCAGCCATGATCATATTGAATGGCGGTGCAGGCTCGAAGGGCCGAATGGCCTACTCCTGCACCTATTTTCTATGTTTCTATGTTTCTATTTGCTCATTCTATTTAAAAAAAAGTAAAGTAGTTCTGCATATTGATTATCATGCTAAATGCTAATATCATGTGAATTGTTCAAAATTATTTGTAGCCAATACCTAACTCTGATCTACCTTGGTCTGATCTATCATCAGTGCCAGCTCTGATTTGTTCTGTACCTTTTCATACCCAGTTTCCCACTCCCTTGACTCTCAGTCTGAAGAAGGGTCACGACCCGAAACGTCACCTATTCCTTTTCTCCAGAGATGCTGCCTGACCCGCTGAGTTACTCCAGCATTTTGTGTCTATCTTCCGATCTACCCTGGATTTGATTTCCACAAATTGTATAGGATTTGTGAACAGAGGTGTACCAAGAGCCTGTCAGACCATGGCTTCATCTAGATCAAGACATGAATTCAAAACTAAATTCAATGTTCCATCAACCTTATGTAATGACAATAACATTACTATACAAAAGTGTCTCAAGGTTTAGCTGAGTTATGTAACTATTGTATTGTTTTTGTGATATTGCCAATGTAAGTATAATTTTAAAAAATAATAAATTGTAAAGAGTTGATTTGGTTTCTGACTGCTCTCACTTATTTATTTCATTAATCATCTTCATTCACCCATGTTTATTTCTTGGTGCACATTGCACTAAATTTTGAGAATCTGCTGCACATGTATTTCCAAAAGTTTTATTGTTGAGCATATTGAAGTGTGCGCATGTGCGGGACTCTCGGGTGGGCGAGGCCTGCGGAATCAGCGATAATTTCCAGATGCCTTGAAGATGTGTATTACAGAAATGAGTTGCTTAAACCTTAAATAAAGTTGAAGTAAATTGGAATTTTCATTTGCCTCACAACAATTTAAGCAACTCAATCTCAGAAGTTAAGCAAGGTGACATCTAGATGGAGAAACTATTGAAACCACAGCGCTTGGATCTGGCTCCCAACTCACCTACTGCAGCAAAGGAATGGAAGCACTGGCTTCGTACACTAAATAACTTCTTTGATGAGTGTGGTGACAATGCACCAGATAAATTCAGGACATTAATAAGCCCTGTCTCTTATAATGTATATGATTACATAGAGGAATGTACAACTTATGATTCTGCTATTGATGTACTAAGCAGACTCTTCGTTAAGACACCCAATGTAATATTTGCTCAACACCTCCTTGTTACTCGTAAACAAAATCCTGGTGAGTCACTTGATGAGTTTTTACAAGAACTTCAAAGACTTAGTAAAGACTGTGCCTTCAAAGCAGTTACAGCTGATCAATATCGACAGGAACTTATTCGAGACTCGTTTATCAATGGTTTGGCACGCCTTTAATACGACAGAGAATATTAGAAAACAAAACCTTGGAATTACAGTCAGATTACAATCAAGTTTACTCATTAGACTTGGCTCAGAGAAATTCAGATGCTTATGGCTCATCTAATGTGTATTCTGCTGCAACTATTACAAAATAATCTCACCCAAGTACTAATATGGAGCAAGCTGAAACAATTTCTACTGATAAATGTGCCCTTGCTGCAGCATATACTTATCCAAAAAGGAAGTGTTACTTTTGCGGGGATAATATTCATAATAGAGAGATATATCCTGCTCGAGAGGCAACTTGTAATAGTTGTGGCAAGAAGGGACATTATTCTAGAGTATGCAAGCCCAAAGCAACTACTAAAAGTGTGACTGCTGCCATGTATATGCCTTCTTTATGTGCAATTACAGCTGCATTTCCTCAGGGCTTGTCTCATGCAGTTACAACGGTATCCATCAATGGCCATACACTTAATGTACTACTTGATTCTGGCAGTTCAGAAAGTTTTATAAGTGAACAAGTTGTGTCTCGACTAAATCTAACTATAATTCCTTCAATAGAGAAATCTCGATGGCTCTGACATCTCTCAATACTCAAATTATTGGATCTTGTATTGTAGACTTTATTCTGAACAAAACTAGTTATAAATCTGTATGTCTTGGTATTTTGGAAAATATGTGTAGCGATATAATTCTAGGTCAGGATTTTCAGAAACAGCACAGCTCACTTCAAATAATGTATGAAGGAACTATGCCTGATCTTGTAGTGTTAAAGCCACCAGTATTGTGTGTTTTTTCTGCTGCATCTGTTGAATGTCCTTCATTATTCACTAATTTATCCTCTAAGTGCAAGCCAATTGCTACAAAATCAAGACATTTTAGTAAGGATGACAAAAACTTTATCAACACAGAAGTAACTAATTTTTTACGAGAAGGTATCATAGAGCCCAGCTCTTCCCCTTGGAGGGCACAAGTTGTCGTGGTTAAGGACCCCTTGGAGAGACATAGAAAGAGACTCTGCATTGATTACTCTCAAACTATAAACCAGTTCACAGAGCTTGATGCATATCCATTACCTCGTATAGAAGATATTATCAATACATTAGCTAAGTATAAGGTATTCTCTACTTTTGACCTAAAAAGTGCTTACTACCAAATTCCTTTGAAAGAATCAGAAAAGAAATACACTGCGTTTGAACCTAATGGAAAATTATACCACTACTGCAGAGTTCCTTTTGGTGTAACTAATGGTGTGACAGTGTTTCAGAGAGAGATGGACAAACTTGAACAGGAAAACCTTAAAGATACTTTCCCTTATCTTGATAATATAACTATTGCAGGAAAAGACCAAGCTGAACATGACAAACATGTACAACGGTTTTTAGAAGTTATACATTCTAAAAATCTAACATTAAATGAGGCTAAGTCAATAATATCAGTGTCATCAATTAATATTCTTGGTTATTGGGTTGGAAATGATATGATCAAGCTGATCCAGAAAGACTCCGTCCACTCCAAGAGATACCTGTTCCAGCTACATTAAACTCTCTATGTAGCTGGTCGATAAGGGTTTTTGGCATGTTTGCATATTATGCTAAATGGATACCAAATTTCTCTGACAAAATTCAACCTTTGATTAGAGCAAAATCTTTCCCCCTTGACTCTACAGCAATTGGTGCCTTTACTTCTTTAAAGAAACAATTAGAATCTGCGACATTACATGCCATAATGAGGATCTCCCCTTTGTTGTTGAATGTGATGCCTCTGATTTAGCAGTATCAGCAACATTAAATCAAGGAGGACGACCAGTGGCTTTCATGTCTCATACTCCCCAAGGTAGTGAATTGCATTACCCACCCGTCGAAAAGGAAGCTACAGCAATTATTGAAGCAGTGAGAAAATGGAGGATTGAGTTATCTGCATATAGTTATTCAATTGAGTACCGCCCTGGTAAGGATAATGTTGCTCCGGATACATTAACTCGAGCATTTTGTGCCTCTGTTCATTCTTCTACACTTACTGATCTTCACAAGGGGGTGTGTCATCCTGGAGTCACTCGTATGTTACACTATGTTCGTTCCAAAAACTTGCCTTTCTCTACAGAAGATGTGAAGATGACGTGTGCTTCATGCAGAATCTGTGCTGCATTAAAACCAAGGTTTTTCCATCCTGAAGAAGGAAGATTGATCAAAGCTACTCACCCCCATGGAATGTTTGAGTATTGACTTCAAAGGGCCTTTACCATCCTCCTCTCAAAATGTTTATATACTTACCATAGTTGATGAATATTCAAGGTTTCCATCTGCCTTTCCTTGTCCAAATATGTCAGCTGCTACAGTTATCAAATGTTTAGATCAACTGTTTTCATTCTGTGGATTTCCAAGTTACATACATTCTGATAGGGGCACCTCATTCATGTCAAAAGATTTAAAGGACTACCTTTCTAATAGAGGAATTGCAACAAGTAAAACAGTCAGGAAATGGTCAGGTTGAGAGGTATAACGGAATCATTTGGAAAGCAGTGAAACTGGCTTTAAAGTCAAATGGCATACCAGATCAGCAGTGGTAATGTGTTCTACCAGATGCATTACACTCCATCAGATCTCTACTGTCAACCGCTACCAATACTACTGCACATGAGCGGTTCTTTAACTTCAAATGGCGTTCTTCTAGTGGTACTTCTCTCCCATCATGGTTGACTAGCCCTGGGCCTGTGTTGCTTCGTCGATATGTCCGATCAAATAAGAATGAGCCCTTTGTTGATGAAGTTGAACTGACTGATGTCAACCCTTCTTATGCAACTATCAAGTATCAGGATGGATGTCAGTCAACTGTCTCACTTCATGACCTTGCACCATGTCCATCTTCTCCATCAGCTCCATCACTCCTTGATAATATTAATCGAGAACTTCCTTCAACACTCCCATCATCCCCTATGAAAACTTCTCTAAGTAATTCTAAAATTGAAAATGTAAATAACAATATGAGTGAAGTTGATGACCAAGCAATATATGTACCACCAGCTATTGAAACACCATTATCTCCTGGTGCTCCAGTGCTGCGACGGTCATCAAGACATACTAAACATCCTGACCGTCTCAACTTATAAATAGGAGGGGAGAATGAAGTGTGCGCATGTGCGGAACTCTCGGGCGGGGGAGGCCTGCAGAATCAGCGATAACTTCCAGATGCTTTGAAGATGTGTATTACAGAAATGAGTTACTTAAAGCTTAAATAAAGTTTAAGTAAATTGGAATTTTCATTTGCCTCACAACACATATTAAGACTCTTATTGGCGGAAATGGCAACTGAACACGACTCTTGTAACCACATGTACATTTATTTAATTGTATTACCAAACAATTTTTCACATATTGAACAATAGAGGTGTAGAATTGTGTTACTAAGGCAACCTCTCATTGCTACAGCACCAAACTCAAACCTTGCAATAATCAACAAAGATATTAATTTTGTTCCAGCAGTCAATGGATTTCTGTGCACTGTGTGTTAAGGGTGCTGACCTCATACCATATATTGCCTTGTAATTGTAAGAATATTGTCATAGTAAACAAAAATATAAAATATTTATCATTTGCCAAAAACATTAACACTTGTTTGTCTCACCACAGATTCTGTATGCCCAGTTATTTCTCGCCTTTACTGTTTATATACCACATTTCCAGCATACATCGTAATGTAATTTAGTATTCCTGCCTTTTTTATTGAGAGTTAGTCTGGAGTGGAAAGATAATTTAAATCAGGAAGCTGAGTTCCAGGAGTGTAGATCTATTGCTAAGTCATTTAATCCTGGCTATTTCTGTGTTAGTGTCTTCTCAGTTGAGTTCTGAGTGATTATTTGGGTTGATATAACCATTTTATCAGACCATGCCTTCGTCTAGATCAAGACGTGAATTGTAACCCTAGATCCCATTTTCTTTCTGAATGTTTGGGATCCTAGTGTGTAGAATAGTGCTAGTAATCACTAGTCCGCGTGGGCCCGGTGGGCCGAAGAGCTTGTTTCTGCACTGAATCTCTAAACTAAACTAAACTAAACTAAACTAAACTGAATGGACAAAAAAATGCTCATAGTGCTGGAGTATCTCAACTAGTCAGACAGCATCTCTGGAGAACCTAGAAAGGTGATGTTTTGGGTAAGGACACTTCTTCAGACTGATTATGGTGGAAGGGGGGTACGGAGAAAGCTGGAAGAGAAGAGAGGCAGGTCAAAGCCTAGCTGCAGAGAAAAGTACCCATGAATGGGGTGGTTGATGGAAAGGGATGAGTGAACCAAGGAATTGCAGAGGGAAAGGTCCCTGTGAAAAGTGGAAATGGGAGGCGATGGGAAAACGTGACTGTTGGTGGGATCACGATGAAGGCGGTGTACATGTTGAAGAATGATGAGCTGGATTTGCGGAAGCTGCTGGGGCGAAAGGTGAGGACCAGAGGAATTCTATCCTTGTTCCATCTGGGAGGAGGGGAAGCGAGAGCAGGTCTACGGGATACAGAGGAGACATGAGTGAGGGATCCATCTATGACAGCTGGTGGGGAATCCACGTTTACTAAAGAAAGGGGACATCTCAGATGTCTCAGAATGGAAAGCCTCATCTTGGGACCAGATGCTGTGGAGACAAAGTGAGAGTTGGGCGTCTTTGCAAGAGACAGGGTGGAAGGAGGTGTAGTCCGGATAACTGTGGGAGTCAGTGGATTTGTAATAGAGGTCAATCGATTGTCTGTCCCCTATGATGGAGACAGAGAGATCAACAAATGTGAGAGAGGTGTCAGAGAATTTGAGGGCAAGGTGAACGTTAATGATAAAATTATGAAATCAATGAGTTCTGCACAGGTGCAGGAGGCAGTTCTGTTGCAGTTATCGATGTAGCAGAAAAAGAGATGGAGGAGAGTGCCAGTGTATGGTGCCAACAAAAAGCTGGTGCTGCAAGAGAACTTGCTCCTGGCCTCAGCACAGTAGAGGTCATCCAGCCAGTCATCAATGGCACCTCTCTTGTCAGTGAGTTTAATAACAATATTGTGATTGTTGCTAAATGAGCAGAGGGGGTGAGATTGGAGTGTATAAGGGGGGCGGAGAAATCAACACGGCTAATGTCACATCGGCAGTTGGAAAGAAAATGGTCCAGAGAAGGTAGAAGGCCAGCATGAAGAGCCCATGAAGAGGAGGAAGGGTGGAGACAGGAGAAGTGGTCATCACTGAGAGGCAAGGACTCTGTACCAGAGGAAAAGGCCTGGAGGCAGAGGTGACGGAAGAAGAGCCCGACATTATGGTGGATTTGGAATTTGCTGAGGTGTGGGTGATGGGGTACAAAGGGTATGGCATCTGCTGTCGACTGTCTTTGAAAGAGGGAAGTCAGGGGAGAATGGTGAAAATCTGATAGGTGTAAGGGCTGGGGTCAGACCCAGGCTCTGAGGGGGGAAGAGGGAGGAGGATAGCTCAAGGGAGGAACTGAATTACAATGTAGACAAACATTCTGATGAGCTGTACTGGGAAAACAGTTGAAATGGAAAAGTAATCAAATTCAAAAGGTTTCAGGTCATTTTAAGTACTTAGATAAATGAGTAAAATTCCACATAGATAAAAAAGTAGTGTACTTGGGTTTAGGAAAGTGGATCCTCTGATTCTTAAGAAGGGAAGACCAGAAAATTTTAATTAAGTGAATGGACTATTAGATTGAGAAGGCAGAACCAGTTGGCTTCCTTATAAGTTATACAGGCAAAGAGCAGGATTAGATTTTGTCTTCATCAAACCAAAGCTACCTGCAGCAGGGTGCCAGTCTGAAGTGTAAACAGTGAGGCTGCAAGTATCAAAAGAAAGATTATTAGTTTCCTGGCTTTGACTGATTTAACTGTGGAAGAAGGTAGTTGTGATGTTGGATCATGCAATTTCTAAAGTTTGTTCTGAATGCTTTGGGGGATCAGAGTGAAATTTGCTAGATGAATTTTCCTGTGAATTGTTCCAGGATTTCTTTCTTTCATTTGCTTCTCCCAGTGTGGCAGCTTAATGGATAGCAAACATTGTTTTGTGGAGTTGCATAAAACTGGTAAGCAGTAATTTTGATAAGGCCACTTGCCTTTTTGCATACATCTATGTTCGCGTCTGCTTTGATTAGAATGAGAGTGAGAATCCAAAGGGGAGTCTATGCTCATCAGGTAAATGTCACAGCATAATTGTATAGACAAAAAAAAATTGGGAAATATGGTAAAATAACTTATGACGTTTCAAGCGAATGTGCATTGATTATGAACAAAAGGGTGAATTGAACATTTAATTACTTTGATAAAGAGGAAACATACAAAGTTTTATTACTTGATTAAGGCTGTTGCTGGTAAGAACGTAACCATGATTGTTTGAAGAGAGAAAATAACGTTAACATTAATATGCTAATTTATCATTTAATTTAAATTATCAGTTTAGTACTTTGATACTATAAATACATGTTCACCCTGCTCTATTTGCATTTCTTTTCCTTGAGCATTTGGCTCATTTTTTTTCTGGTGGTGACCCAATCACCACAGTGGGAACAGGTCATGGAGTACATGGGACCCCAATTATTGTCAGTGAAATATAACATTTTATGGATCACTTTGATGTGTGTTTAATGTTCTACTAAAAAATTAGCAAAAAATCACTCCAGCACAGGCCCAAGAGCAACAGGCAGCTTGCTGACAGGTGAGTGTGAGAAAGGGTCCTTTCCTCAATCGTCACCTATCCATTCCATCCACAGATGCTGCCTCACCCGTTGAGTTGCTGCAGCACTTTGTGGTTTGCTTACAGATTAGTTTATTTGTTTTATTTCTATTTGTTGGCATTGAAACATTTTGGCTGGTGTTTTAGTACCTCTGGGTGCTAACGTTGTTGGGACTTGTTAATGTTTGTTCAGACCCTGCATTCTCCAGTTCGCACATAATTTGGCTACAATGAGTTAGCATGAAGTGAAGTGAAACTGCCGATGAGGAATACTTCTTCTTGTCACCATTGGACTTGTCTCCCATACGCAAGCTCCTCCTGTCAGGTTAACATAAAGAGGACTGAAAACTGGCAGAAATTTAAAGTGAAGTTTTCACTAAGGAAGCAGGGGTTTTCAATGGCATATGTCAGGATCGTTATCTCTAACTTTCTCTGCAACAATTTGGCTGTGCTTTGCTTTGATACTAATGTTTACATTATTCCTCTATGGCGCACCCTCAAAAATCATCAGTAAACTTCAATACATTCAAAACTCCGCTGCCCGTCTACTCACCCACACCCCGATCCGTGACCATATCACCTCCGTCCTTTACAAACTCCACTGGCTCCCCATCCCCCAGAGAATCCAGTACAAAATCCTCCTCATAACCTACAAAGCCCTCCATAACCTGGCCCCATCCTACCTGACCGACCTCCTCCACAGGCACACTCCCACATGCACCCTCCGCTCTGCTGCTGCCAATCTCCTATCCCCCCACATCCGGACCAAACTCAGATCCTGGGGGGACAGGGCTTTCTCCATCGCTGCTCCCACCCTATGGAACTCACTACCCCAAACCGTTAGAGACTCCTCCACACTCACCACATTCAAAACATCGCTGAAGTCTCACCTGTTCAGTACTGCCTTCAACCACTGAAGGTCACCTCACCTTCCGTCTCCTTTCTCTGTTCGTTTACTTATTTACTTATTTATCTATTTATTCATTTCCCTATGTTCTCTAAATCTCTGTAAAGCGTCTTTGAGTATATGAAAAGCGCTATATAAATAAAATGCATTATTATTATTATTATTACATCTGTAGTCTACCATGTGCTCCCTGTAATACTTAATGTGATGTGGTTGCTATCCTTGGTTGCAAACTGAAAAGCTCATTAGGGCATTGATACTAAAATAAAGTTTGTCAACTGTCAACAGTATTTTGTTTTGGGCTTTAGCAAAGAAATGAAAATATAAAATTCTAATATATTTTCTTATCAAAATGGAATGTTTTCAGTTACGTGAACTTATGTTAGGAGATTGACAATGTTAAGATATGGAAGTTTCAAAAATATGAAAATAATTCATCGTTTAGTATCATGGGGTGAAAGTGGCCAATACTTAGATATTGCAGCAAAACTGTAATAATTTGTATTTTACAGAAAATGTGAATCTATTTACAAAGACTGGTGGAAATAAGGAGATAAAAGATAATATTTATAACGTGCCCAATGGTGAAATAAACTGGGTTGTCTAACTAATCTAAGTAATCTCAACTCATTTTCAACTCATAAAAGGGCGAGATCTAGAATCAAAAACATGTTTATTTTTGTCTACATGTAAATTCATTCTTTGGAAGATAAAAGCTCAAATATAATAACTAAACTATTCTTGGGGCAGGAGTGTGCAATTCAATCTTCAATTAATTGACTGTTCGGCTCGTTGAAGCACGCTTTCAAAGGCTTACAACTGAAGGTCAAGTAGAAGATCAGCAGAAAAGCCGCCTGATACCTTTGCATTTATCTGTTTAATCCTATTACCAGAGTAATATCGCTAACCCGAGAACCTTCACACACTCATAACTGCCTTACGCCAATCTTTTCAACAAATCCAATCTCCTTGTTTGGCATTAGAAGCTAATCCTTTGGTGCCGAAGTAAAATCATCCCAACTATTTCATTAGGCACAAAGAAAAGCCTCTCTATTCCAGTGGTGCACAAGACTGGCACATGCTTTTGCATATGTTTCCTCTTAAAAGGAACCGAAAACCTGCAACATATGGAGTTGTTTGAAGAGCCAGCAAATGGTTACTAATGTATGAACACTTGCATTAATGCATTTCAGATCTTTCGGTCCACCCAGTTTTACAAATCGCTAACTGATGAATATGTAACAACCGTGAATACCAATTGCCACGCTACACCTCTGCACAAACACACGCCACCGGGTCACAAGTATAAACCCCGAAGAGAACAACACGATTTTTTCTCTCAGCGACGCCGAGCCTTTGCATTAAAAACGCAACGCTGCATATTAATGCTAATCGCTCCTTAACAAGCGACAGCACGTCACGTCTTTTTACCCCAGGTTGACGGATTGGAGAGAACGAGAGGGAAGCCATTCACAATGACGGAAGCTACAGTGCCGTTCAACTCAACAACACAACGTTCGCATCTTGAACATTGCATTGATTTTACTGAACATAAAAAAGGCGTTTCTCTCCTTATGAAATTGGGGGTAATTAATGAACGAGCGCGTACCTCTCTCTCTCTCTCTCTCTCTCTCTCCAGTTTCTGTTCACTCGGGCTCCAATTCCCGCAGCCCACATTCAAGTTCTCGTTTGTCTATCTATTCATGTCCCGGATTATTTGCACCCCGTGGCTTGCAAACACAACATGCACAATGGTACAATGCCTTGCCCACCCGCGCAAGGCGTTCTGCTTCAAATCCCAATTCAAAAATTGCATGCTTGGGCATTTTCCATCGGTGGAGGCTAAAAGGAGGCCGAAATCAACAAAGCTCTGCTCCACACTGTAATTAATCTCAGTGATCGAGGTCTCCGTGCAGGCGGAGAATTCATGGGAGTACTACCGGGTTGGGCCCCGGCGTGAAAATGGCATTGATCTGCCCCACTCTAAAAACTGGAAATAGTTCAATTAGCCGAGATTGAAAGGTTGGAGAAAAGGTGCAAACCTTATTAGACGTGTTGAGGATCTTGGGTGCTGAAGAGACAGCTCCTTCCGCGCTTTGCAATTCTGACAAGAAGTGTTCCCCTCGGTTGCTGCTCTATCCCACTTCAGCTGCCGGAATAAAGGCACTGCTAAAAATAGCTTGTTATGCCGTCTGCTTGCGATAAACTGACACATCTGTACATTTATCGGATGTATAATCACTTCCCTCCCACCCCGCGATTATTCACTGGAAGCGAAACCATACAGACAAAAATGTGTTTTATAGTCGCTGTTGCCAGCGACACGTAGAAAGCAGAAGTGTTTGGGAGATCTCCATCCATTAGTCACAAACTGTGTATTGTTGGAAATATAATACACCTAAGGCAGAAGGCAATGTCTATGGGGTATTTGTTGCATAGTATTACTTGTGATTCATTACAAGGTCCTGATGTACGAAAGTTACGGTAGTGGATATAAGCCACCATTGCAAGAGGGACTGGAAATCACTTATATAGTCATGGCAGTATCTGTTTTGTGATTTGATATGCATCCAGTAAAATATGAAAATGTAGAGAAATTAAATTAGATCTTTTATAAAAGACATTGGGAAATGACCAAGTTAAAATCAGTTTTCATTACAGTTTACCAAAAAACACAGCCACAGGGGTAGAAAACTCTGAAAAAAATCTCCTGCCTCACTTTAAGTTTTCTGGTTTATTTGTCAATGACTTGCTCACTTTCCAAAAATCGTAAGGAGAAAACAAACTCGGCCTTGACACTAGCTCAAGACGATTATATCGCAGGACATGTTACATTCCTGGTTAGTTGTATCCACGGTTAGCTTATCTCTGGTTAGTTAGATTTTTTTGATATACCAAATTGCAGCTAAATAATTAAAATGCATATAAACTGCATAATTAATAAATTTAGTGACTATTCCCTTTAAATTTAGTTTTCCCTTAGGCAGACTGTTAAGATTAGTTGATTATATTCTTATTGATTAGGTTCATGGCCCAAATAGATAGCTCACCCTTTCTTCAAGACAAAGCTAATAACAAAGCAGCAAGATTTTAGTTTTTAATTAAATATTTTTATATCTCCATAATGTAACGCAATGACATGTACCACTTTGAAATTCAGTAAGGCTGCAAATTGAAAATCAATATGCAGTCTGGTTCAGGACAAAACAGCAAATGCCCACTCATTCGAATCAAACTCTGATGTTAACTTAATAAAGCTTGTGTTATCCTTTATGTAGAATTAGTCACAGGGAGATTAGACAATGCATTCATTGGGGTTTCCACACTAGATACCAACCCTCATATAACCACAAATATTTAATTAATTCCTATTTTAGTTTTGTTCCATTGAAACATTTATGAATGTTTGGCTCTTATTTTTAAATGGGTCTTGTTTCTCCAGACCATATTGCAAGTTATATTTAAATATTCTTAATAAAAAATACTTGAATGTTATTATTGCCTACAAGTAGACAAATGGTCTACAAACATACATAGACACAAAATGTTGGAGTAACTCAGCAGGACAGGCAGCATCTCTGGAAAGACCCTTCTTCTGACCCTTCTGCAAACGTACCTCTGCTTCAGATGAATAAAGAAGAGGTAAAAATGAAAGTTGTATTTTCAAGCTTCATCTCTTCTTGGAAATATAAGATTTGGACATTTACTTCGCAGGGCAAATAAAACCTACCAATTTGGCAAAATTAAAATTGCATATTACATTTGCACTGAACCATCAGGAGCTTGCTTCCTTCAACTCCAGACAAAATTGTATTTAATATTGTTTTCATGGTGAACAGATTTTCAATTGCATTTTTCATAATAACATTAGGGATATATTGTTGCTTCTTGTTCATTGATGGATTGTGCCTTTTGCTTTTAAAGCCAACTTAATTTGTCTGTCCCCAACTGCCCTGGAGAACATAATGGTGCATTATGTACTTGAACTTATTTGGACCATGCAGTGAAAATACTCATATTGTGTTGTCTGTTAAAGACCCAGGAACCTGCTTAGATATTGTGACACAATTTGGACGCCAATTTCATAGGGTTTCCTTGGTCGCAAAGCTGAAATGTTTATGAGATGCTGCTAGTTAGCTGTAGTAAATTATGACAGATGGCAATCTCATTGGAGGAAGTATATATTAATGGGTTCTCATCCAGCAGTTACTTTAACCTGCATGATGTTTGCAGAGTAGGAATGCATTTACTAAGATGGAAAATAAAATATAGGTCCATTAGAAATAGAAGCAAGTAGAGTATTCACCCTTTTGTGCTTATTTGCCTTTTCTATCTGATCATGGCAAGATTTACTTTGGTGTTATTTTTCTGTACTAAGCTTATGTCCATTGATTCCCTTCATATACAGAAATATATGAGGGAGCTTCTGAGCAACTGCAAGACTGCTTTAACCGCACTGACTGGGACTTATTTGAGGATGAGGACATTGACACCTACGCTTCCACAGTACTGTTTTACATAAAAAGCAGTGTAGACAATGTCACTACCACAAAACACATCCGTGTCTTTCCCAATAACAAACCATGGATGACCAAAGACGTCCAACTCCTGCTAAAAGCCCGCAACATGGCTTTCCGGTCCGGCAATACAGAGTTGTTTAGTGCGGCCAGGTCCAACCTGAAGAGGGGCATCAGAGACGCCAAAGCAGCCTACAAGCGAAGAATTGAGAGCCACTTCAACAACTCAGACCCTTGTCGTGCATGGCAAGGTATACGGCACATCACCAATTACAATAACAACACCAACCCGTCCACCAGCAGCAGTGCCCCACTGGTAGAGCAGCTCAGCCACTTCTTTGGCCACCATGAGGTGGAGAGAACAGAGACTGTCATGCCCACTGCTCCAGCTCCAACTTCCAACAGCCAGACACTCATCATGCAGACTGCTGATGTCACACGCACACTCCGTAATGTCAACATACGGAAAGCAGCTGGTCCGGACGGAGTTCCAGGATGGGTTCTCAGAGATTGCGCCGCTCACTGCGTTAGCTGAGGTGTTCACAAACATCTTCAATCTATCTCTGGCACAGTGCATTGTCCCCACATACCTAAAAACATCCACAATAGTGCCAGTTCTGAAGCAGGCAGCCATAACCTGCCTCAACGACTACAGGCCAGTCGCACTAACACCAATAATCATGAAGTGCCTGCAGAGACTGGTCTTTAAGCACAACAAGGCTGCTCTCCCACCCACCCTGGATCCAAACCAATGTGCATACAGAGCCAACAGATTAACAGATGACGCCATTGCCACTGCCCTCCATACTGTATTGCTCCACCTAGAACAAAGGGGAGCATATGCACGGCTGCTGTTTGTTGATTACAGCTCTGCATTTAATACAATCATACCCAGCAGACTGGTCTCCAAGCTGTCTGACCTAGGCTTCGAACACAACATCTGCCTTTGGATAAAGAACTTCCTAACAGATCGGCCGTAGTCAGTCAGGATGGGCCCACACCACTCTCCCACTCTGTCACTCAACACAGGGGCTCCACAAGGCCGTGTGCTGAGCCCCCTCCTCTACTCTCTCTGTACCTGTGGCTGTATACCAACCCACAACACGAACACAATCATTAAATTTGCAGACGACACGACAGTGGCGGGGCTGATCAGTGAGGACGATGAGTCAGCTTACAGGGAGGAGGAGGTACAGAGGCTAACAGACTGGTGCTCTGAAAACAACTTGGCACTCAACACCAAAAAAAACAAAAGAGCTCATCATCGACTTCAGGAAGAAGCAGGGTGACCATCCCCCACTGCACATAAATGGAGAAAGAGTGGATAGAGTCTCCAGTTTCAGGTTCCTGGGCGCCCACATCTCAGAAGATCTCATGCGGTCAACCAACATAAACTCTCTGGTTGAGAAGGCACAATAGCCGCCGCACTTCCTAAGAACACTCAGCAAAGTCAACCTGCCACACCAGCTGCTCGTGACCTTCTACCGCTGCTCCATTGAGAGAGTCCTGACACATGGGATCCTGGTGTGGTACGGCAACAGTTCTGCGGCTGACAAGAAGGCTCTGCAGAGAGTCATCAACACAGCCCAGAAGATCACCAACACACGTCTGCCTGCCCTGGAAGACATCTATAGCCCCCGTTGCCTGCGGAAGGCATCCTGCATCTTAAAGGACCCATCTCACCTCGTCCATCACTTGTTTTCCCTTCTGCCCTCAGGAAATTGCTACAGGTCCATCAAAGCGCACACCACAAGACTAACAAACAGTTTCTACCTTAAACCCATCACCACACTGAACTCTGCACTGAAAGCACACCGCCCTGTAGACAATATTTATACTGCACAATACCTGCACAATACCTACCTCTGTGAAATACTGATATATTCATTTATAATGTTTATTTATATAATACTATTCTGTGCAATATCTTATATTCTGACTAGGTGCAATATCTTATACTCTGATAAGGGTGCATACGTAGGCATGATGTGTATGTGTGTGTGAATCTGTGTGTATGTGTCACTGTGTGTGCATGTGAGTGTATGAACAGTTTTTATTTTTCTCACTCTTTTACTGTTACTTTTATGTTACGAAGATAACATTTAATGTCTTATTTAACCAAGAAGACAGTTAGACTGTTTGGAGAACTAGGATGGGGGAGGGATGGAGAGAGAGTAACTTATGAGAGGCATAGATAGGGTGGACAGAAATGTTTTCCAAGTGCGGAAATGTCAAAGACTAGAGGGCACAGCCTTAAGGTGAGAGGGGCAAAGTTTAAAGGAGATGTGCGGGCCAAGTTTCTTACACTGACGCTGGTGGGGAACCTGGGTCTCTGGCATTGTTGGGCAGTGGCTCTACCACCTGCGCCATTGTGCTGCCCACTGCATCACTGTGACACCCACTGTGCCGTACACTCCGACTGAGTGTAATTAGAGCCTCAGTTAAGAATCAACCACATGGATGGGTCTGGAATGACATTTAGCCCAGACTGTGGAAGGAAGGCAGAGTTCCTTCTCAAGAAAATTAGAAAGCTAGATGAATTTAGAACAAATCAGCACCTTTGTGGTCATCATTTGTGTTATCATGACTCATGCACACTTCACTTAATGGATTAATTTGTTTGATTATTTAGGGGCAGCACAGATGCTGCCTTACAGCCCAGAAACCCAGGTAGATCCTGACTACGGATCTGCCTGTACAGGATTTGTACATTCTTTGTGACTGTGCAATTAACATTTTAATTACTTGATTTAAAATTCCTTATCGACTAGCTGGGATTCAAACATGCATCACCAAATCAAAAGTTAAAGTTTAGTTTTTAGTTTTTCTTTTAGAGATACAGCTTGAAAAAAGGCCCTTTGGGCCACCGAGTCCACTCCGTACATTAACTCTATCCTGCACACTAGGGACAATTTACAGAAGCCAATGAACCTACAAACCTACACGTCTTTGGAATGTGGGAGAAAACCGGAGCACCCGGAGAAAACCCACGCGGTCACAGGGAAAATGTACAAACTCCATACAGACAGCATCCGTAGTCAGGATCGATCTGGGTCTCTGGAGCTGTAAGGCACCAGCTCTACCACGGCTTCACTGTGCCACCACTAAATACTAAATGCTAACCCATTAACTTAACCACTCCACTGCAATACCCCCTGGTTGCATTATTATTAATAAATCAGTGATAATTGTCACAGAAAAACCAAAAACCTCTCCTGAATTCCGTTGAACTAAATTCAGCCTCCCACTAACAAAATAATTAGTAAATCCTTTGATTCCGGTACAGAGCTAGTTTTGGGTTCATCTTTCCACATCTCATTTGATACATGTGTTTGACTTTACTGCTCAGTCTGCAATGTGATGTTTGCCCAAATGCCTTGAGAAATTCCACATTGGCTATCCCTAGAGTGCAGACCTCAATAACCTTCCTTGTTGCTTCGTCAAAATAACCCATTATGTCCTTTGCTTAACAAATGATGTCGATTGCCCTTAACTAATTTGTACCTTTCTAAAGGATGAATAATCCTGCCATGATTAGCCTAAATGGCAAACAAAAGATTTAGTTTATCCCATAATCCCGTTTTTAATCAGCGATGGAGTTCTAACCAACACCTGCAGTTCTTTGTTTCTACGTGAAGTACTAACAATTCACTAGTTCCACACCAATAGCCAGAAATGTTTGGAAGCTAATGGATAAAGCTTGTGCCAAGTATTACTTCATTCTCTTTATGGTTTTGGAGATGCTTTATGGGGCCTTGTTAATTTAACTACTTTGAAAAGTATTACACCTCTTACTATTTCCGTTCTAACCGTGTTTACCTTTCCAATATTTCACACTCGGGTGTTCACATCACACAGGTAGACACAAAATACTGGAGTAACTCAGTGGGACAGGCAGCATCTCTGGAGAGAAGGAATGGATGACGTTTCTGGTCGACCCAAAACATCGCCCATTTCTTCTCTCCAGAGATGCTGCCTGTCCCGCTGAGTTACTCCAGCATTTTGTGTCTACCTTCGATTTAAACCAGCATCTGCAGTTCTACTCCTTCACATCACACACCTCATTTGCAAAGGTAGACATAAGGCATTCATTAAAAATAACACCCATGTCCTCAATCTTCGCAAACAAATTAATAACAAAGTTAATATTTATTTAACTTCTGAGTGGTTTACTTATTTTTTACTGTCCGGTACTTTTCATGCCCTCAATTCATTATCCTTATTTCCTCTTTACTTTCACTCCTGCCTTGTTTCATACCTGATGGGCTCCATGGGGGTTGAGGATTATAGGGGATGGGGAAGGGTTGGTGGGGAGAATGGCAATTATGAGAGTCCCTTCTTTACTCTTTGAATTTGTTTGGTACTTCTGACACTGATTAACCATCGACTAGTTATATCCGGTCCACTTACATTTCAGGTTTGTAAAATTAGCCTTTCCTCAACTGAGAAGTTTTGCTTTTGGACGACCATTGACATTTTCTATAACCATGTTAAATCTTGAAGTAACGAGAACAATCAATCTCACTTCTTGCAATTTATTTACCTGTTAGCTCTTCAATTCCCTTTTAGCTGTATTTTGCTTTCACCTTGTCCCACTTGAGATTTCCACAAGCCATAGCTTGTGGGCGGCACGGTAGCGCAGCGGTAGAGTTGCTGCTTTACAGCGAATGCAGCGCCGGAGACTCAGGTTCGATCCTGACTACGGGTGCTGCACTGTAAGGAGATTGTACGTTCTCCCCGTGACCTGCGTGGGTTTTCTCCGAGATCTTCGGTTTCCTCCCACACTCCAAAGACGTACAGGTATGTAGGTTAATTGGCTGGGTAAATGTAAAAAAAAATTGTCCCTAGTGGGTGTAGGATAGTGTTAATGTACGGGGATCACTGGGCGGCACGGACTTGGAGGGCCGAAAAGGCCTGTTTCCGGCTGTATATATATGATATGATATGATATGATAGCTCTCAAAGTACTCTCAAAGTATTAATACTGGTCATATTGAGCAACTAAAATATTGTAATTGCAAATCCAACTCCCACAAATGATTTTCCTTACTCTGCAAAATGAAACATAGAAATTGCAAGGAGTTGGCATTGAGAATTGTAAATGCCTCCCTTTTTGTTGCTGTTTATCCCAATCCCATTTGCTATAATGCAAGCCAATGAGTATTAATCATTTTTAATCCTGATTGGCATGGTTTTATGATGTTATATCTTACATAACCCCACTTTTCAAAAAGGGAGGGAGAGAGAAAACGGGGAATTACAGACCAGTTAGTCTAACATCGGTAGTGGGGAAAAAGCGAGAGTCAGTTATTAAAGATGGGATAGCAGCACATTTGGAAAGTGGTGAAATCATTGGACAAAGTCAGTATGGATTTATGAAAGGTAATTCATGTCTGACGAATCTTATAGAATTTTTTAAGGATGTAACTAGTAGAGTGGATAAGGGAGAACCAGTGGATGTGTTATATCTGGACTTCCAGAAGGCTTTCGACAAGGTCCCACATAAGAGATTAGTATGCAAACTTAAAGCACACGGTATTGTGGGTTCAGTATTGATGTGGATAGAGAACTGGCTGGCAGACAGGAAGCAAAGAGTAGGAATAAATGGGTCCTTTTCAGAATGGCAGGCAGTGACTAGTGGGGTACCGCAAGGCTCAGTGCTGGGACCCCAGCTATTTACAATATATATTAATGATTTGGATGAGGGAATTGAATGCAACATCTCCAAGTTTGCGGATGACACGAAGCTGGGGGGCAGTGTTAGCTGTGAGGAGGATGCTAGGAGGCTGCAACGTGACTTGGATAGGTTAGGTGAGTGGGCAAATGCATGGCAGATGCAGTATAATGTGGATAAATGTGAGGTTATCCACTTTGGTGGCAAGAACAGGAAAGCAGACTATTATCTGAATGGTGGCCGATTAGGAAAAGGGGAGATGCAACGAGACCTGGGTGTCGTGGTACACCAGTCATTGAAAGTAGGCATGCAGGTGCAGCAGGCAGTGAAGAAAGCGAATGGTATGTTGGCATTCATAGCAAGGGGATTTGAGTATCGGAGCAGGGAGGTTCTGCTGCAGTTGTACAGGGCATTGGTGAGACCACACCTGGAGTATTGCGTACAGTTTTGGTCTCCTAATCCGAGGAAAGACATTCTTGCCATAGAGGGAGTACAGAGAAGGTTCACCAGATTGATTTCTGGGATGGCAGGACTTTCATATGAAGAAAGACTGGATAGACTCGGCTTGTACTCGCTGGAATTTAGAAGATTGAGGGGGGATCTTATAGAAACGTACAAAATTCTTAAAGGGTTGGACGGGCTAGATGCAGGAAGATTGTTCCCGATGTTGGGGAAGTCCAGAACATGGGGTCACAGTTTAAGGATAAGGGTGAAGTCTTTTAAGACCGAGATGAGAAAGTTTTTTTTCACACAGAGAGTGGTGAATCTGTGGAATTCTCTGCCACAGAAGGTAGTTGAGGGCAGTTCATTGGCTATATTTAAGAGGGAGTTAGATGTGGCCGTTGTGGCTAAAGGGATCAGGGGGTATGGAGAGAAGGCAGGCACAGGATACTGAGTTGGATGATCAGCCATGATCATATTGAATGGCGGTGCAGGCTCGAAGGGCCGAATTGTCTACTCCTGCACCTATTTTCTATGTTTCTATGTTTCTATATATCTTATCATCCACTGGTAGTAAATAGATAATCTGACTACAATAACAAGAAGGATATTTGGCAACAGGATTAATGTCACACACGGAGATTGTGATTAAAGAACAAAGCTTCTGAAGGACTAGTTTCCAAAATGCAATGTCGGTAATGTCACTAAATGTTGAGAAGTAGCTACGTTTTCACTATTTGGAATTAGTTAGCGATCAGAGTATTATTTACCACATCAGCATAAATTCTGAATGTAGAGTTGTTTTCATCTGCATCATATTTCAAATATTAGGGTAATTTAAGCATATTAGGGTAATTTAAGCATATTAGGGTAATTTAAGATAATGCTCATATCTAGCATTCTATTACACATATTGCCTTTACAATGCTTTTCCGAAAACAGCGTGATTGAGTGAAAGTTTTGCAAGAGTTTTGGAGCTGGTCTACTTTGACTTTATGTTCAATTCCCAAAAGAAGCATTCATGTATAATAAGAGCCTAACTTTGTTGTCATATGTTGGGCGGCACGGTAGCACAGCGGTAGAGTTGCTGCTTTACAGCGAATGCAGCGCCGGAGACTCAGGTTCGATCCTGACTACGGGTGCTGCACTGTAAGGAGTTTGTACGTTCTCCCCGTGACCTGCGTGGGTTTTCTCCGAGATCTTCGGTTTCCTCCCACACTCCAAAGACGTACAGGTATGTAGGTTAATTGGCTGGGTAAATGTAAAAATTGTCCCTAGTGGGTGTAGGATAGTGTTAATGTATGGGGATCACTGGGCGGCACGGACTTGGTGGGCCGAAAAGGCCTGTTTCCGGCTGTATATATATGATATGATATGATATGATATGATATGTACCACATATGATACATATAACTTTTCTTGTAGTGGTCAAATGTGAGATTCTACCTTGGTGAGAATGAGATTTTGTTAAAATAGTATCTGGTGCCATTTGGTGCAATTTAACAATGCAGCTAAATTGAAACACTTTATTTACCTCCACTCAGGCTTTCAGGTGAGATTTTCTGCTAACCTCCTCCTATTGTCCAGCCTGCTCTAAAAAAAGTGCTAAAGCCACTCAGTGAGCCTGGAAAAATCATTACTACTCATCGTTTGGATTGTAGATTAGGATAAACAGCGATAATAATGGAGGCATTTAAAAATCAATATCTACTCCTTGCTATTTCTATGTTTCATTTGGCAGAGGGTAGAAAATAATTTGTGGAAGTTGGAGTTACAATTTCAATATTGCAGTCACTCGATATGACCAGTACTAACACTTTGACAGTACTGAGGTTTCTGAAAGTTGGGGAAATCTCAAGTGAAACAGAGTGGAAGCAAAACACCACTAAAAGGCAATTGAAGAGCTAACAGGCAAAGAAATAGAAAAACGTGAGATTGATTGTTTTCATTACTTCAAGATTTAACATGGTTATAGAAAATGTCAAAGATTGTCCCAGAGCAAAACTTCCTATTGGAGGGAATGGACGGACATTTTGGGCCCCTTTGTAATTCTGAAGATTCCTGCACCTGCAGTTTCTTGTGTCTCTCTGGCCTTCTGGATTATCTAGATAAGCATTTTACAATGACTATCTGAGGTCAATTTATGACAGTTAGACAACTTTTGTTTATGGCCTGTTTCTGTTTTCAAGTAGATTAAACCTCTGTTCATGATAACTGATATGAAGAACTGCACTATTTTCTAACATTTTCGTTCTTTCATTTCCACCCAGGTCTTTCAGAAATATATTCTTATTAATGCTTGTAGATCATATCATATCATATCATATATATACAGCCGGAAACAGGCCTTTTCGGCCCACCAAGTCCGTGCCGCCCAGCGATCCCCGTACATTAACACTATCGTACACCCACTAGGGACAATTTTTACATTTACCCAGCCAATTAACCTACATACCTGTACATCTTTGGAGTGTGGGAGGAAACCGAAGATCTCGGAGAAAACCCACGCAGGTCACGGGGAGAACGTACAAACTCCTTACAGTGCAGCACCCGTAGTCAGGATCGAACCTGAGTCTCCGGCGCTGCATTCGCTGTAAAGCAGCAACTCTACCGCTGCGCTACCGTGCCGCCCATGACTACTAAAACTTCTGTATTATTTCCTTTATTTAGGCAAGTATTTTAATTGTACTTCATTGGTGTGTGAATCTTTCATACTCATAATATAAAGAGGGACCTTTGTATTCTTCACCTGAGAAATTTTAATTTAGTTTATTTTAGAGATACAATGAAGAAACAGGCCCTTCGGCTGACCGAATCCTCGTCGACCAACGATCCCCATACAATAGCACTATCCTACACACTAGGGACAATTTACAACCATTACTGTAACCTACAAACTTGTACGTCTTTGGAGTGTGGGAGGAAACCGGAGGACCCGGGGAAAATCCACGGGGTCATGGGGAGAACGTACAAACTCCATACAGTTCCCTCAGTCTGGATTGAACCTGGATCTCTGGCGCTGTAAGGCAGCAACTCTGCCGCTGCACCACTGTACCACCCACAAATGCTTTGCAATAGACACAAGCATACAAATTGCAGAAAGCCCCAAATTTTTCAGCTCCTTCCTCATCATTTCAATTCTCTGCAAAGCTCATTCAAACATTTCATGCCACATATTAAGCTCTCAGTCTCCCCACATTAGATATGGATTGTAATGATTGGCTTGTATCTCAGTTATTTCCTTTTATTTCCCATACCTTGTCCCTGGTTGCCATGGTGTATTGATATGGCTTTGCAAAATGCAGGTTCATCTTCTGGTCCTGCATCTCACTTGATCTGGTAAGATGTTGGACCAGAAGATGAACCTGCATCTTGCAAACTAGGTCACCTGCTGTTCAATCAGTATGGGACATTGCCTTCTTACCTGCTCACCATCTCAAAATGTAACCAGGTGGTTGCTTTCTGCTGTCTGGCTCAGAGTCTTAAAGCTTTTAATCTGTCAACCATATGAGAAAGATAGACACAAAAAGCTGGAGTAACTCAGTGGGACAGGCAGCATCTCTGGAGAGAATGAATGGGTGATTTTTTGGGTCGAGACCCTTCTTTAGTAACCATATATGAAAAAGACTGAAACAAGCTCCAGAAAACATTGAAAGGAAAAACCCTACAAAAATACCCAGTAATTCTGAACAGAACAGGCTAGAAATGCTCAACAGATTAGGCAACATTATGTAGTCAATGTTTTAAAGTTCCAATGCAGGTTTGCCAACCTGCTTTGTTCTTCTATGGCACTTTTTGTTCTGCTGAGTAGTTCGGGTTTTATTTAAGAAATTAACACATCTCATTTTAAAGAATTATATTTTACTTTTTTTTTGCAATGCAAGCCACCTTCTCAAATCACCTGCAATCACCCCCTCCCTCATTCCACCATTCATATCTCCATGCATGTCCAATGGGCCCACTTATGGCTGAGGTTGAGGTTATTCCATCCATTGTCCCTGCGTCTCTTCCTTCCGCAGATCTAACCAACCAAGCGACAGTAGCTCCCCCACCTGCACAGCAGTGCCCTGGGACTGAACATCCCTCTCCAAGCACATCTTATCAATGAGATTTGTTTCAATTTCTCCCTACTCCTGTGAAGCTACAAACTGCATTACAAATCCACCAATTCCTTTCATAGCTGTGTTTAATTTTTGACTCGCCTCAAACATAATCCTCTCCCAATCGAATCTTCTGCCATCAACATCTCTTCAAGAAAGGACTAAATTCTGACACCTTTCTTCCTGAAAATTACCAACCCATTGCCAACCTCATTTTCTCTCCAAATCATGTTATCAGCCCCTTTTCTTAAGGGGATCTGGGATCATAGAAGACTTTGGGGTTAAAGAAAGTAGAGATTTTGAAATCAAGGATAGGAACCACCCTTAAGATGGTGAACCAATGAATGATTGCTACAATTGCACCAAATACAAGGCTGTTGCTGGTGTTTCGTGTGCATTATTTTGATTAATTTATCACTAATGGTGAAAAAGCACGATCGAGATTTATAACAGGGTCACCAGCGATAATCAACTGGGCCCCATAATTTCCCATGTTACCTTCCCTGTTCAGAACATGGGACTCAAATTGAAAGTAATGTACTCGCATAAAAGTGACACGGATTTCATAAACCTAGGAAGCATGTCTTTTTTTTTTACTAATTCGTTTCTTAAAGCTCCTTTGATTTAAACACTGAACAACTAAACAATCCTTCAAGGTCTCACTTTCAGTCTGATTGATCACTGATTTATCCAGGAGCAAATTGTAGAACATTGAGGCACTGATTAAAATTGGCCACCTCAGAACATGAATGTCCCCTGGAGACCCTAGGAAACATAGAGGAGTGTGATTATGAATGTATTCTGTCACTCTTGTATCCGAGACATTTGCTGCCTTTCGGTGGAAATTTTCAATCTAACAGTTGGAAAGGACAGAGAGTAACCAAAATGATTACTTGAAATAACTTTAATCAGTGATGCTTGAGGAAACGGCATACTATTATTTCAAATTGTCAGTGGTTTTAATGAGCTTGCAGCTTGTTTAGTAATGCAAGCTATTAATGTAGATTACATAACAATAAAGCCCCTGCTGTAAAATTCTACCCAATTCGGTGCAATACTACCTCCTGGTTTGATATTCCATGCGTAGTTTTCCACAATCACACTCAAGAGTGTGGAACTTTGCCTGCTACTAATAAATGCTACATTAGACACATGTCTTCCGTGATTTTATTTCCATTAGTTTAGTTTGGTATAGTTGACAGTGCAGAAACAGGCCCTTCGGCCCACCGAATCCTGCACACTAGACAATTTAAATTTTTTACCGAGGCCAATTAACCTACAAGCCTGTCCATCTTTGGAGTGTGGAAGAAAACCGGAGCGCCCAGGTGATCAAGGAGAGAATGTACAAAGTCTGTTCAGACAACACCCGTGGTCAGGATTGAACGCAGATCTCTGGCGCTGTAAGGTGGCAACTCTACCACTGCAGCACTGTGCTGCCACTGGAAGTTTTAACAGGTGGAAAATTATGGCAAATGTGTTTCCAGTACATTAAAGAATCTTTTCCCCAAATGTAAACATTTTTGATGCAGTCTAGTATTGTGATCAGTGTTGCTGTGGCTACTCCCTTTATGATTTTTGTGAAGAAATTAAATAACAGCATCCTCAAAGAAACTAAAGAAGTTTATCAAACACAGTAAACAATAGCTCAGTTGGTATGGTACTTGCTTTGAAATCTGTAACATAATTGAATAGCTATACATTTACAAAGACTATGAACCATGTGATATTGATTTTGACATTTTATCAAATCCATCATTGCTATTGATTGAGTGTTGACTTTCTTTAAAAATGATGTTTTGTTGATGGATCTATCCTTTTTACTTGTTTCAGTGAACAGCAAACCAAAAGAACCAATTGATACTACAGAAACGGAAATTTGTGGGCGTGAATCCCAATTCGAAGATTTGAGCACAAAAAATCTGAAAAATCCTGATTAATTTTCCAGTGCAGTATTGGAGGAATACTGTGATTTGGGAGTGCAGGCTTTTTTAATAAGATATTGCCTCTGGCAATCATATTAGGTGAAAATATAAGATCCCGTCGCACTACTTGGATGTAGAAGAGGAAAAATAACCCAGACATCCTGGCCAATATTTAATCATAATCATTAAGATCATCCAGTAACCAGCAACATTAGTAGATAGACACAAAATGATGGAGTAATTCAGCGGGGCAGGCAGCATCGCTAGAGAGAAGGAATGGGTGACGTTTCTAGTCGAGACCCAAAACATCACCCATTCCTTCTCTCCAGGGATGCTGCCTGTCCCGCTGAGTTACTGCAGCATTGTGTGTCTATCTTTGGTTTAAACCAGCATCTGCAGTTCCTTCCTACATATTCTTTTTGAATGGTGCCTTATTTTCTATAGTACCAAATGATCCAATAAAGAAGCACTTCCTTGGGTGTAAAAACACTTTGGGATGGCCCTTATGTCTTGGAAACTTCATTTTAGAAATACAGTTCTCTCTTTTCCTTGTAAGTCAATGCTGGCCATTTCTTGCTAAATTATTGCTTAAAGATCTCCCAGAAGACCAAGCATCAGAATTCATTTCAGGACTGGATTCTCCTGTGAATTCCAATCCATAAAACACGTTGGAATGGCATTGATATATTAACAATCATGGAAATGAGAAATAATACTGCTGTTTCAAAGCCCTCAATATAAAATAAATGCTTATAAATGCTTATCATTTTTAAATCATGTTGGAACTTTGACATATTATGGAAGATAATTTCTTAACAATACTTTCCCCAAATTGCATATGATAATTAATTTATAAACAGTGGTAGTAAGCCTGAAAATGTGCATTGGAAAGCTACAATATTTTCACAATGCATTGAGAACACAATCAGGAACTTTACAGCTCAAATCAAATTTATTGGCAAAAAAATGCCCATAGGTACAGATGCAATGAAAATCTTGCTTGGAGCAGCATCACACGCACATTTCAGCCATTCTACAAAAACAGAAATTGTACATAAATGACAGACACATTCTGCAAAACAGTGGAGAAAAAGACAATGTAACAAAAAATAAGACATTCGTGCAATTAAACCATATCACCTGTGGAGAATACTCTTTTGAATTGGGACTATGCATTTTTCAATGAAAAATTATTGTATTTCATTTTTGTATAAAGGAGTGTAAGGGCATGAAAAGGTTAGTAAGGAGATTCTTTAAGGAGAAACATCAACAGCCATAATTCTTCATGTGCAACATCATTTACCAGAGGAAGAGAGCATTACCTTCACTTGCCCGAAATCAGGCCCAGGAGCACCACATGCCCTGAAGAGCCGGAAGCAACATCCATTTAAAAAAATCCCCTTTCTGTTTACATCATTGGGCTTACAAGCTATTTTAATTAAAGGTTGCTGAGACTCAGATAGCAAAAACTAAGAGCTGGCAACAGTCTGACAAGCGTACACTTTTTTTTTCAAAACAAATCTTTTCAGTTTTATTTTGATCCAGGAGGAGCAATTTTTCATCTTCAGCCTCCACATTGGATCTGTCTTTTGAGAGCTTTGGTGAGACATGTAACAACCTGTCAAAGCATAACCATTATTGTCAAACAGTAGATGTTGATAATAAATTCTGGGCTTTACATTTACAGACCCTAGAGATTACATGGACCCCATCATGTCATTTGAACCAATTCCTGTACGGTGCATGTTGGGATAATTGCTTTGTTTCAATCACATTCCACACCTCTCTTAGGTCCCCTATGCATCACTATTTTTGCAAGTACCCCTGTTGTGGAGTAAGTGTTGATCCATAGCTCAGAAAAATATCTGCTGAATGATGATTCACACGACAGTTGATCAGCCTTTCATAACTTGATACTCTTTTGCCTCTTTCCATTGAACCTTCAAATCTCTCTGTGGCTGGATAAGGAGATTTGAAGCAGTGTTTGATTACATTTATTTTCATAATTTTTTTAAGGAGTGTATAGTATCTTCTAACAATGTGTCAGTTTCCTTTACAAAGTGATCTTAATAATGCATAGGCTGTGGCATTCTGTTTGGATGGTTAACACTCAATACCATAAACATATATGGGTAGGTGAGCAGCCTACCATTGTATCCTTGAGGCTGCCATTGTGGACATGATGAACTGGCCGTGACGAATGTGAACAATCAACCTAACAAAAACAGAGGGGACCTTTAATTTCTCAGCATGACGGACATTGCCTTCTTACCTAATCTTTGTTAATTTTCACGATTCAAATGCATTGTCCACAGTGTGACTCACCACTGCCACAATTGTAAACACACAAGTGAACTTCAGATAGATTGATGTTCAATGACAATTCAATGGCTTCAGGACTCTTTGTAATTGGTTGTAGCATGTTGCTCTGAAAGCTTAGATTAACAAAGTTGTGAAATGTTTACATCTAATATATTCTTCCAATATACGTACAGGTATGTAGGTTATCTCCAAAGACGTACAGGTATGTAGATTAATTGGCTGGGTAAATGTAAAAAAAAAAAAAAATTGTCCCTAGTGGGTGTAGGATAGTGTTAATGTACGGGGATCGCTGGGCGGCATGGACTTGGAGGGCCGAAAAGGCCTGTTTCCGGCTGTAGATATATGATATGATATGATATGATGATACCTTTAATTGTTTGAGCCAATCTTTTCAGATAGTTGCACATTTAAATCTTAAATTGAGCATTTTCAATCATTTACATTAAGTTAGCGGAGTGGTCGCTAGTCGACGCATACTCGGGTGTGTTTCCAAGCTGTATCTCTAAAGTTTAAAGATCAATACTCCTCTGTTAAATCGCATGTAAACCTATCCTTTACCAGTTTAGGAAGGTGCCTACATTGAGGACACAAGAATAAAAAAAAATAGAAAAAAGAATCGACTAGCAGTTCCACCATCAAATAAGCTCCTGATTGATCTTTCACCTCAGTGCCACATTCTTACACCTGCCCCATATTCATTTGATTCCCTGAAAACATATCAGTCTCTGCCTTGATTATACTCAGTGACTGAAACTCTGCAACACTCTTCAATAGAGAATTTCAAGTATTCGCTACCCTCCAGGTGAAGAAATCTCTTCTCATCCTGTCCTGAATGGCCAACCACTCATTTTGAGGGCCGTGTCTCCAGGCCCATTTAAACTCGTACCATTAAAAAAAACTTTATTTCTGCAGTCAGGATCGAACCCCGGTTTCTGGCGCTGTAAGGGAGCAGCTCTACTGCTGTGCAACTGTGCTACCCCTTGTGAGGTTATCCACTTTGGTGGTAAGAATAAGAAGGCAGATTATTATCTGAATGGTGTCAAGTTAGGAAAATGGGACATACAATGAGATCTGGGTGTCCTAGTGCATCAGTCACAGAAAGGAAGCATGCAGGTACAGCAGGCAGTGAAGAAAGCCAATGGAATGTTGGCCTTCATAACAAGAGGAGTTGAGTATAGGATCAAAGAGGTCCTTCTGCAGTTATATAGGGCCCTAGTGAGACCGCACCTGGAGTACTGTGTGCAGTTTTGGTCTCCAAATTTGAGGAAGGATATTCTTGCGATTGAGGGCATGCAGCGTAGGTTTACTAGGTTAATTCCTGGAATGGAGGGACTGTCATATGTTGAAAGACTGAAGCGACTAGGCTTGTATACACTGGAATTTAGAAGGATGAGAGGGGATCTTATCGAAACATATAAGATTATTAAGGGGTTGGACGCATTAGAGGCAGGAAACATGTTCCCAATGTTGGGGGAGTCCAGAACCAGGGGCTACAGTTTAAGAATAAGGGGTAGGCCATTTAGAACGGAGATGAGGAAAAACTTTTTCAGTCAGAGAGTTGTAAATCTGTGGAATTCACTGCCTCAGAAGGCAGTGGAGGCCTATTCTCTGAATGCATTCAAGAGAGAGCTAGATAGAGCTCTTAAGGATAGCGGAGACAGGGGGTATCGGGAGAAGGCAGGAACGGGGTACTGATTGAGAATGATCAGCCATGATCACATTGAATGGTGGTGCTGGCTCGATGGGCCGAATGGCCTACTCCTGCACCTATTGTCTATTGTCTATAAAAGTATTTTATTCCACTTTCACATCCATTCACTCTCCACTAGGGGCAATTTCCAGAGACCAATTAACCTACAAACCCTAACCTACAAACACACGAGGTCAGGATTGAAGCCGGGCATCCGGCACTGTGAGGCAGCAGCACTACCAGCTGCGTCACTATGCTGCCCTCTAAAACTATAATTAAAACTAAAAATACTTTTCATTCTGGAAATAATTAATTTAGGTGCACATGAAAAAGCAACACCAGCAAAAGCAACACAATGTTCTCAGGAAGAGAGTTGGTTGCAACAATGGATTGTGCCAGCTCATTCTGCTTGAATGTCCCTCTGATGGACAACTTTGGTTTTCATAGAAACATAGAAACATAGAAAATATGTGCAGGAGTAGGCCATTCGGCCCTTTGGGCCTGCACCGCAATTCAATGTGATCATGGCTGATTATCCAGAATCAGTACCCTGTTCCTGCTTTCTCCCCACATCCCTTGATTCCCTTAGCCCTAAGAGCGATATCTAACTCTCTCTTGAATACATTCAGTGAACTGGCCTCCACTGCCTTCTGTGGCAGCGAATTCCACAGATTCACAACTCTTTGGATGAAAACGTATTTCCTCATCTCAGTCCTAAATGGCCTACCCCTTATTCATAAACTGTGACCCCTGGTTCTGGACTCCCCCAACATGGGGAACATTTTTCCTGTAATCCTTTCCTGCAATCTTTTCCTTTCACAAGATGCTGCCACTTCTGGGGATAATTCACAGGCATCAAAAAACCTGGGAGACCTTGATCCTGAAATTTGCAACATCCACATCAAGACAACAAGGATACTGTTCTATTTGTATGTCACAGTGTTTTTCTTATCTTTATTTAAATGAAGTATATCTGCCTCAGATCGCCCATGTTCATTCTGATTTCCCATTCTGTAGGTCCTTTAATGCTTCATCAAACTGCCCGTCTCCCTTAGGTTAGCATTACTTATAAATCACATTGATTTGTGTAGTTAGTGATTAGGGAGCAAGAACTTCAACAATGATCAGTGGCACACTTTACTGGGCCTGATAGTCTGTCATCACTCTTCTGTTCTCATAACCTCTTTGGCAGTCAGAACCTTTTTCCCAGCGTGGAAGTGTCCAACACTAGAGGGCATAGCTGAAAAGTGAGAGGGGGAAGGTTTGATGGAGGTGAGCGGGGCGTTTTTTACACAGAGGGAGTGGTGGGGGCATGGGACGCATCGCCCAGGATTGGTGGTGGAAACGGATACAATAGTGGCATTTAAGAGACTTTTAGATGGGCACATGGAAGTGCAGGGTATAGAAGGATATGGATGGTGTACAGGTAGATGAGATCAGTTTAACCAGGCATCATGTTCAAGAGTTAAGACAGTCAAGAGCTTTTTTATATGACACAAGCATGGTGGGGTGAGGGGCTCGTTCCTGTGCTGTACTGTTCTGTTTTCTATGTTCTGCGTTGTTCTCTTATCTAATTCCTTCACACTTAGTCCCATTGTCATAAAACAAACGTAATTAAATAATTTGACCACTTATCCCATGGAACTGAAAGATCGGTGGATTTCCATTGGTATCTTAGCCAATGTTTATACCTTTCCTACATTACTTTAAAAGGATGTCTTTTTTTTGCGCTGTATTGTTTGCTTGTGCAACATAGCAATTCACAAATAAGGTCGAAGATTTCTCTTCATTTCACAGTGATCACCTTAAGGAAGTAATTGATTTCCCATCGAGGCATTTGGAACATTCTGATTAGAAGTCTTTTATCAGACATGTTCAGAACCCTATAAAGGTGGTTGGATTATGTAAGAAAATATAATATGGTACACAATTACATTTTGCTCATACTGTTCATCTCAGTAGTATTTTGCCAAACCCTTGAACAAGTAAACAAAAATGAATGGTACACATGCAGGTTTGGAATTTCCATTGTTCATGATAAAAAATATTTGCAAAGGTATTTTCTAAATTTTTTTGAAGGCAAAAATGATATTTATGAAGATTCATGCAGATTATACATTTGCTTTGCAAATCAGTGCCATAAATCTTTACTCTCCACGAATAAAGGCACCTATTCAGAAATTGCAATTATTCAAATATAACACTCAAATAAAACAATTTGCATATGATTATGCATACCAATTAATGTAAGTGAATGTAAATGAAGGTAATATCCATGTTTCATGGGAAGAAAAAGCTGCGAGACAGAGTCCAGAAAGATACCTGCGGAGGTGGCTGCAGCTTGTGGTGTAAGCCATGGATTGGCAGTCACACTGTAGTACTGCTTTTGATAGGCATCCATTGAAATCCATCAGGAGATTTTGTTAAACCCATGAAACCTGGAACGTGGCAATCTTGTGTCCCACAAGGCTGAAATAAAGCTCCAAAATCAGCAACACCAATGAGCAATTTCATCATGCACTGTCTGATTTTCTATTGCAATGTGCCTGATTCACTGCATCAAAGTTGGTGGACAAGAAAATCTGCAGATGCTGGTCATTTCAACTAAAAACAGAAAATGGTGGAAATGCTGAAAAGGTCTGGCAGCATCTGAACTGAAAAATGTCAGAGTTGGCACTGCGAACCAATGACCTGCGATTAGAATTAAGAAAAGGTAGAAAGAATGTAAGCACTGTTGGTACAGATGTCCGTCCATCAGTTGTGAGTAGTCGATTTTATCTAATCACTGAAACTAGCTTATAGTCAAATATTTATTAGCTTCATGGCCGAATCTTAGTCAAACTCTTACCAAATTAAATCTTGAAAAAACGTTTTAAATATCGCTACTAATGCATCTGTGGTTAAGGAAGTGAAGGTGGTTTGAAATGCTTTCCCAAATTAATGCAGTTGGTAGAATCTCCCAATTTTGATCAAAAAGGTTTCAGAGGGGGGCGCAGTGGGGCAGCGGTAGAGCTGTTGCCTTACAGTGTCAGAGACCCGGGTTCGATCCTGACTACAGGTGCTGTCTGAACCGAGTTTTACATTCTCCCTGTGTCCACATGGGCTATCTCTGAGTTGTTCAGTTTCCTCCTACACTCCAAAGACATACAGGTTTGTAGGTTAAATGACTTGGTATAAATGTAAATAGTCCCTAGTGTGTGTAAGTTAGTGTTAATGTGTGGGGATCGCTGGTCGGTGCGGTCTAGGTGGGCCGAAGGACCTATTTCTGCACTGTATCTTTCAACTTTAAGGTTCAGGGAAGGGATAAAGAGAACAAAAGCAATGCCGGTAAAAGGATAGAGAACAACACAAAAACAACAGACAAGAAAGGGGATGGTTCTAGCAGGAGAAGGTGGAGAAAAATTGTTAAGCTTTTGGGGATCGCTCTCAAGCACATGTGAAGACATGTAAATCGATTTATTTTAATGGTGTGCCCGGAATGTGCTGTCAGGAGAGGTGGTGGAAGCAGATATGATAGTGGCGTTTAAGATAGTGGATAATGTCACTTTGTAAAGCGAAATGGATATGCAGGGAATGGGGGGATATGGATCATATGCAAGCAGATGAGGTTAGTTTATTTTGGCATTATGTTCAGCACAGACATTATGGGTTGAAGAGTCTGTTATATGTGCAGTTTTCTATGTTCTATTTACTATGGTCTATTTACTTTGATTCACTATTGTTTTTATCACTTACTCCTGACAGGTTGGTTCAGTGGCATTTTGGAGAATTAACAGAAAAACATTTTTGTCTGTACTTTTCACATTTGCTTCATAAATCGGTAAGACCTATTATTTCCTATCCCTCCATTTAGGAATGAGACAGTTTCAAGATGTTTTTTACCTCAAGAGACAGAGGATGTATCGCGCTGTAACAGCAGTTCATCCTGCCACAACTTATTTTTGTTTGAACTAGGGAATGGAGCTGTGAAATGTTAACATGTTGTCTTCAGTTTCTGTGCTCATAAATATGAAAACTGTTCATGTTGGTGACAGGAATTCTTCCCATCTCAAACATTATCAATTTGAATAAAGCACAATTAATACAGGCCACAGATTTTCTTCCTACCAGAGCTTCCATTTCCATCATCCCAATATTACTTCCTCTTGCTAGGTCTATAAGACTAAGGGACACAGCTGGTAGAGCTACTGCCTTACTTGACTGAGACTTGCATTTGATCCTGATCTCAGGTGCTAGTCCGAGTGCACATTCTCACTGTGATCGTTTGGGTTTTATCTAAGTGTTCTGGTTTTCTTCCACATTACAAAGATGTGTGGGTTTTGGCTTGTGACGTGTGGCTTCTTTAAATTGCCCCCAATGTGTAGGGAGTGGATGCCTAAATGGGATAATATATAACAAATTTCCATGCTGTACCATTCAATCAATGATCCATCAACATAGAGAATGGACCTCAGGTTATGCACAGTAGGAACTAATCTGACACCGTCCACTACTTGTTCCAAAGAGATCTGCAAAGCTAATGGTGGAGCAGACTTTCAACCTGAGGCTCCAGGTTCAATGTCAGTCTTGGTCCAAGATGACAGTACCATGATTTCTCACCTTAGACTGATTTTTCAAAATTAAAAACATAATTGAAACAGTGGCTGGGATGAACCTGTTCAAAGGGAGCAACACCATTTTTCTTAATCAGACTCATTTATACTAATTAACTGGGTTTCCAGCACAGCGTACACTGTCATAAGCAGCTAACTGCTCGGTGTTGAGCAAATCTGTTTCAAACAGCTAATTTTCAAACATTAGAATTCAAAAGGGAACAGAAAGAAACGCCAGCTTATTATCAGCAGGCAATGAAATTCAATATGGAAACTTCCAAGGCTCCAAACTCTATCACCAATGTGGTCAAAATAAGTGTCAACTACGCTTTCAGTTTTCACTGACTAAAACTAAAGATCCCCTTAAGGTTCGCACAGAACAACCATCTACATGTGGAGAGTGAGATTAGTAAACCTGGATCAAATTGGCTTTGTGTGCTACAGCTAATGCAAGGATATCAATTTCCTCTCTTCAGGCAAAAAAAAAGCAGTAGGAATGGAAATATGACTGTTATTTTCTAGGTTCAATGTAAATGTAAAATTTGGAGGATTGTACCTGAATCTGATTGTCCTCTCATTAATATATGTTAATTCATGACTTACCTTTGAGAATGAACTTCAAGGTAATTTTCATGACTTACTGGAGTGAACAGCATGTTCACTCCAACCAATTAAACCTGCATTGTATTAAAAAAATGTATTTAAAAGGGCATGCAACTGGGTGAATTGGAAGCACAACAGAAAGCATTGCCAGAATGAAGTCTAAAAGTTCAATAATTGCATGAGACACTGAGGCAGTAAGAACCAGCATAGACATAGACATGTTAGATAGAGTTCTAGGGGCTAGTGGAATCAAGGGTTTATGGGGAGAAGGCAGGCACAGGTTACTGATTGTAGATGATCAGCCATGATCACAATGAATGGTGGTGCTGGCTTGAAAGGCCAAATGGCCTTCTCCTGAGCCTATTTTCTATGTTTCTATGTTTCTATTATTTTCTCCTGACAATAGGATGCAACATAAAAACACCAAGCTCCAACAAAAATTATACTCAATTATTTAAAAAACAATATTTACAATGCAATAAAACAAAACATAACCCACCACCAGAATACAATACAAACAAATATACCAAATGAAACTAATAAAAACAATTATATTACATTCCCCATCCAGGATGTATCCAATCCCCCACGGTGCCCAGCGGTCCCGGAAATCCTCCAGAGTGCCGGTGGACAGCGCATAGTCCCTCTCCAACACCACCCGGGCGCGGACGTATCCCCGGAAAAGGGGTAGGCAGCTGGCTCGGGCAGAAACAAAGAAGTTGGGCTGGATCTTGGTGCGTTTGGTCAGCTGTGGAAGTGTAGTGCCAAGTTTATAGGAGTGAAAGTAGCTTAAATACATCAGTAAGATGGATGGGATGGCATATTTAATCTCATATGTAGATCTGCATATCACCCTAATCCCCTTATAGCCAGCTGAGGCATGAGTTTGGGTCGTAATAGAAATGATGGGGGAAGAGATTCAGTTACAAACATCCTTACTTTGTACACATGTCACTGCGAGACTCATTCTGGTCAATCTATCATCTGTTGTTATTGGTATGGTTTGATGCTGGAGAGAGTTAGAAGCTCCATATTCATCGGCGTTAACCTTTCACATAACCCATCCTGGGCCCAGCACATGCATGTAATCATGAAGACGATGCATCAGCATCATTACTTTGTTGGAATTGTCAAGAGATTCGGAATGTTGCTATTTGTCTTTAATTATATCATTGCTTGACCTCTTTGATTTCTTCATCAGCCACATTATAACCGCTTTGTCACTTTACTTCAAGCATTCAGCTGTTACTTTTGTTTTGTTGTCGGGAGAGGATTATAAAGAAACCATCATAGCTATTGCCCATGAATGTTTCACACACTTGCACGGAGATATCTCTGAAGGTTTCGTTCAGCTAATTGTTTATTGTCACGTGTACCGAGGTACAGTGTAAAGCTTTTGTTGTGTGCTAACCAGTCAACGGAAAGACAATACATGGTTACAATCGAGCCATCCACAGTGTACAGATACATGACAAAGGGAATAACGTTTAGTGCATGATAAAGCCAGTAAAGTCTGATCAAAGATAGTCCGAGAGTCTCCAATGAGATAGTAGTTCAGGACTGCTCTCTAGTTGTTGGTAGGATGGTTCAGTTGCCTGATAACAGCTGATGAACAGTATAGAGTTGATATTGATGGAGTGTGACACCTTGCAATTGTTGGGCAATTTGAATATGTGTTAATTACACACGACTGCCTAAACAAATAGAAAGCCATAAACCCATGCACCAGTTTGTTGTGTCTACCATCTTCATTGGAAGACTCCACATGATTAACTGCCCTGGCAAAAAGCTGTCTGTTACCTGGCATGCTGCAAACTGTGAAATCCTCCAAAGATCTCCAGCCTAGACTGGAATAGTACAGTGGCGCAGTGGTAGAGTTGCTGCCTTACAGCGCTTGCAGTACCGCAGACCTGGGTTTGATCAGGACTAAGGGGGATGTCTGTATGGAGTTTGTACGCTCTCCCCGTTACCGCTTGGGTTTTCTCCGAGATCTTCGATTTCCTCCCACACTCCAAAGACGTACAATATAGGTAAATTGGCTTGGTAAATGTAAAAATTGTCCTCAGTGTGTGTAGGATAGTGTTAACATGTGGGGATCGCTGGTCGGCGTGGACCCAGTGGGCCGAAGGGCTTGTTTCCATGCTGTATCTCTAAACTAAATTAAACTAGACCCAGAGAGATTAAAGGCAGATAGTGGTGGTGACTTGGATGATCAGGGATAATGTTGGGTGGCCAGAGGCTACTTGGACGAATGTTTTCTTTCAGCAGACTGCAGTGTTTGCCACCATCAGATATGAGACCCTGAACCTTCTAAAACATTTTTGCTTTGACATATTGAGGAAGCTTAACATATTGAGGAGCTTAACTTTTAGCCGTGGGGGTCAATGTGCTTCAAGCTACATTACTTGGTGTTCATCCCCTCTGCCCCCAGAGCTGGAGGTTTGTGATGTACAGGCTGTTGGTGCTGGGGCTGTACTTGCCAGTGCTGCCATTAGTGCTTGTCATCTCATTCCTCATCTCACGTCCAAAATAATGCAGCAAAACCAGCTCCCATGCTGGTATGTTAAGTCAATGTTTCTCTGCACAGATCAAACATATAAATCTCCAAAGCTGTCAGAGTAACCTCTAAAGTTGTCAGAAAAGCTTCCAAGATATTCAAAGGAATTTCTCAGCACTAACACTGTGAATACATGTTTTAACCGAAACAGGCAGGAAGCCAACGGTGACTCTTCATTACGCACTGACCTAGTTCCCTATCTTCTCTTCAACCCTCACTTGGTTCCAATTTAAGCCTTGGATTCACTGATGATCTAGATCTCAAAAATGCCTGGAAAAGCAGATTACCCCCTCCTCCATGATTAAAATCCTAAAGTGCTAATATTGCTTGTTGATTGTTTGGAAGTATTGGAATTGACAGCGTGCCTCTCCCAAGGGAATTGCTCATATGCAGTTTGACATGCTGCAGTTCAATGAGTAAGATGGCATCTTGGAGTTGGCTTCCTGACACACTGTCAATTTCCCTGGTCCTAATTCCCCACCCACGCACAATTGCATATTAACATTCAGCCCTACGATCCTGAAATGAAAGTCTGTGCAATTTCAGCCTGTTCATATGTTACTGACATGATGGAGACATGGTACCATTGCAGATTCACTGCCTGTTAGACGTTTCTATTTAACGAGATTACCCTTCATAAACGTAGTTACAATTTTAAGAATAGGCATTGCTTTCTTAATCTTACTGCTATTGAAATAATTGTATTTATTCTTCATGCTGAATGAAATCAAAGTGCATACGGAAGTCTGTGGATAAATGTAATGAACCATTTTAAACAGTAAATAGAAAAAAGCGAGGAAGACGACTGAAGTATGTTTGCAGATGGCCTCACAAAATACTTTACAAAATGTCACAGTTCAGTGATTTAAAAGGATGGAATCAACATTTCTGAGAAACATGGGATACAAATATTGAAAGGATAATTGCCTTTGCAACAAAGTGCCTTCATAGCAAATGTATTCAGCGAACCTTAAACCTATAAGTGGTATTGTGCAGTGCCAATCGCTTGGACATTATCAATGTTCCTCTGAGTCCAGTGTGGATCTTGCAAGTAAATGTATGTTTGTAGTGTGAAATGGTTTGAAATATGGCAAAAATAGCATTAAGTAAAGTGTACAAAATCTTGAGAGCAATAGATTGGGTAGACACACCGAATCTCGTGCCCAGAGTAGGGGAAATTGAGAGCCAGAGGACATAGCTTCAATGTGAGGGGGGAAAGATTTAATAGGAACGTGAGGGGTACCTTTTTCGCACAGAGGGTGGTGGGTGTGTGGACGAGCTGCCAGAGGAGGTGATTGAGGCAGGTACTGTTGCAACATTTAGGAAACATTTAGACATGTGCATGGATAAAACTGATTTAGACAGATTTGGGTCAAATTCAGGCAAGTGGGACAAGTTTAGATGGGACATGTTTGTAGGGTTGGCAAGTTCAGGCGATGAGCCTGTTTCCATGCTGTATGACTCTGACTCGATTATCCCTTCTAGATGTATGCAGAGCAGTAGACTGCCATTGAGCAGCTTACTATTCTGACCACAGACATTCTGGACACTCAAAATTGGTGAAATGGAAGCCAAGGCTCAAGATATACAAATGCTAATTATTGATTATATATATGAATATGTCTGATGTAGACAAATTAACATAGTCCTGATGTTTATACTTTTGGCAAGTGCATATGAACTGTTTCATGATCATATCACTTAAAGGACCATACCTCTTACGCAGGTTTCTGTTGTGAGCTAGTAGTTAGCTTTCTTCAGCTTGCTGCGCTTTTTGATGCAGCTGTGCCTTTAATTTTAATACTTATCACTACATGTAGCTTACATTTTAAAATAGTTCATGGAGACTGATTCTAATTTATATTAAGGGCTACTACGTCTGAAACTTCATAATTTGACCATGACTGATTTGCCCTCATGCCCCAGCCCTGGCTCCTGGCATGCCCACGATAGCTACTTCCTCTCAAAAGTGAGAGGGAGCCTGGAGCACTTCCACGCAATATCCAGAGCTCATGGAACCTCCCTCTTCAATGCTAGGCTAAACATCTTCCAGCAAGATGCACTGGACTCATCAATGACTCATAAACCATTGCAGCCACAAGGAATCTTTCCTTCAAGAAATGCAAGCATAGTTTAAACAGGAGGCACAAGAGAGTGCAGATGCAGAAATCTCCATTGTGCACATGGAAATGTACACATTTCAGGACACGGCATCTCTCTTCAATCTCCTAATTGATCTCATCATCTCACAAATGCCTTCATAAAGGCATAATTGGCAGGCACAACAGAGCTGGAGATTATCTGACCAATTGAGCTCCCAATTATTTCCACTTCTTTCTATTTTACTAAAAGCCTTGCACGTTCCTACTGTTTAACTATGTATCCATCTTTCCCCACCAGCTCAAAAGCACAATAATGCGACTTTTCTATTACTCTGAGGTCATCAAGTACTCTATGTTTTCTCCCCTTTGGCCAATTTCTGATGTAATTCCAAGTGATCTAAACCGGAGATTGACACAAAAGGCTGGAGTAACTCAGCGGGACAGGCAGCATCTCTGGAGAGTAGGAATGGGTGTCGTTTCAGGTTGAGACCCTTCTTCTAAACCTGAATCTTTATGTTTAAGTGGAAATCTCATTATATTGTTGTATACAACTCCAAGTATGTTGTATTAATTTCTTTAAGTAGGTTGAGGGGGTTGGATATGTAGATTATTTCTGAATCCACTCTGACCAGATGCCAAATACTTATACGGTTTACTCTTGGTTATTAGTCTCTTATTTTAAGCAAAACAGAAGGGTGAGTAATGAGTCCATGGATGTTAAAGTCCCTTTGTTCCTCTTTATAAATATGTTAGACTTAATGTATCTGTGAAAGACCTTTCCTTTGACAATACACAACCTTTAGATTGCAATGAAGATTGGTTTTGGTCTTAATTTCTAGCTGAGGATAATAAGTATAAAGCCATGTAATAGCTTAATTTTCCTTAAAGGTATTTTAAAGGTAATACTTTCCTTAAAGGTATTTTACTTCTCCTCAATTGAAATGTTGAACTCTTTACCTTAACCCATTTACTTTTGTTTTGTTTTGTATTGTTTGTTGAAATCTAACACCATTACAGTTCAGGAGATATGCTCTAGTACTTAGATCTTTGACTTCCTTTCTGCGGTTTTGTCCTAAAAATGCTGCACTGTCAAGCAGCACAACAATATTGCAATGAATATTGAAGCTAACATTAATGGCAGCCTGACTCTTATATACTTATATACTGACACATAGCAAAAAACACTCTTTTTTGAATTTTATTATTTTTCTTTTTTAACTAAATTAATAAACATCAACATTTGACAGAATGTACAGAACAATACCGTGCTATGATGCAGCACATTTTAATCCTGGAGATTCTGACTGGCATAATTATAGGCTGCACTGCTATATCATTTGATATATGTAATTTGATTTCTGCGGAATTACAAGGTGCTCAGTCAATCACTGATTTACTAATAACATGACAGTTAAAACATACCTTTCTTATGCAAAAGGACTGGTAAGGAGAGGAGATTGGCAGGTGGTTGGAGATCGTAACAAAGGTAAAGGTGGAATGGAGACAATAGGGTGCCAGATGAGGAAGGAAGAAGAGGAGTGAAATATATTGCTGGAGGGAGGGATATGGGTGGAAGGGGACAAGGGGAGGGAAATGAGGAGGGATAAAAGGAAAATGGGGAAATTTGAATAAGGAGCGGTGGGGGATGAGTAGGGGAGGGGAAAAGAACAGGATGATGGAAATAGTAGGAGAAAGATGTGCAGACAGGGGTGGGGGAATACAAGGTTGGATGAGATGGGGGAGGGGATGGTAGGTTGAATTTTTGTCTCCATGTCACTTCCAGCCTTAGTTACTATCTCCACTCATCTGCCAATAAGCCCTCCTTACCTGTATCTACCTATCACTTGCCAGTTCTTGTCCCATCCATACCCCTACCCCTCTTTACCAGCTTTCTTCCCTGTATTCCATCCATCTGAAGAAGGAAAGCAATAGACACAAAGGTATTTTACTTCTCCTCAATTGAAATGTTGAACTCTTTACCTTAACCCATTTACTTTTGCTTTGTTTTCTATTGTTTGTCAAAATCTAACACCCTTATAGTTCAGGAAATATGTAACAGCAGCCATCCTTTTTCTCCAGAGATGCTGCCTGACCTGCTGAGTCACTCCAGCACTTTGTGTCTATCTTCAGTATACACCAGCATCTGCAGTTCCTTTCTACACATTTTGTCTGAAGAAGGGTCCTGATCCAAAACACCATCTGTGCATCTCTCTCTGCAGATGCTGCCTGACTCACTGATGTCCTCAAGCACTTTGCCTTTTACTCAAGATTCCAGCATCTGGAGTTTCTTGTGTCTCCATTTTCCTCTGAAGGAAGTTCACCAACAATTGATTTCTTTTTTTACTCGTGCTAATCACTACAGATTGTGTTTTGCGGTTGTAGAACTCATTAACATTAAGGAAAAAGCACTTCTGCAGACAAGAATTCATTTAAAATCTAATTTTACACAATACACTTAAGGGGTGGCTTAATTAAATTGTGCCTTTCATGATGTTGAGCACTGCTTCAGGTTGGTAGTGATTTCAAATACTTCTCAGTAATTGCAATTTTAAGATGAGCCTTTCAATGACCAGCACAGTTGAAGTAGAACAAAAGGCACCAGTAATTTATATCTGACTTGGGCCATCATTGGTTATGTTCTATTTAAAAATTTATGGAGCTGGAACATTTTAATACGTGTACATTGCAGTTTACGATTGTTCTAATGTTCACACTGAGCACTTCAAAAGAACTGAAGAAGAGAGTGAGTGAGCACATAGTTTAGTTTAGTTGGGTTTGGAGATGCAACATGGAAACAGGCCCTTCGGCCCAGCGAGTCCATGCCGACCATCGATCACCCATTCACTCTAGTTCTATGCTATCCCACTTTCACTTCCACTCCCTGCTCACTGGAGGCAATTGAAAGAGGCCAATTAACCTACAATCCCACACGCCATTGGGATGTGGGAGGAAATCAGAGCAACTGGAGGAGACCCACGGGCCATAGGGAGAAGGTTCAAACTCCACCCAGGCAGCACCCAAGCTCAAGATCGAACTTAGGTCTCTAGTGTTATAAGGCAATGGCTCTTCCATCTGTGCCACTGTGCTGCCTGATATCAGAATATTGTTTTTAAACCTTAAGCCACACCAAAATTATTGAGCATTTTAACTTCACTATTTTCTAAGCGTTGCGATGGATTGGTATTTATCCTGCCACAGAGAAAAAATTAATACAACTGTTAAGAGTCAAGAGTGTTTTATTGCCATATGTTCCGAAACAGAACAACGAAATTCTTACTTGCAGCAGCACAACAGATGTATAAACATTGTACTCTGTAAACACTATATTTATTGTTTCTAAAAGTGCACCATTTGATTTTTTTCCCCATTGCAGTCTATCTGCCATTTTATTGCCCACACATTCCATTTATCTTCATTTTCTCAAAGCCGCTTTGAAACTTCATCATCGCTCACGTTCACACTTGGTTCTCTGTCATTGATTATAACGATGTGCATTGATTAATGTGAGTTAGGTATGGGACTTTCATAGAAGGAATCCAGAATTATTCTGGGAATGGGGAAAGGACGTCACAGGATGAATGAACTGGGGCAGCATTACAATAAGAACCAGTCCCTAAAACTGGGAGAATTATCTTTCTCGAAGAGCACCTTCCTTCATGTCGTTGACCACTAATTTATTTTGGAACGATTATAACCTAAGAATTAAATTATAAAGTATGTGACTTTTAAAATGTTACATGGTTAAACTGGAACATAAATTTAATCTTGAAATGAGCTTATGAATTTGAGGATAATCAAACATTAATTCATTTGGTTCTGTGCATGTTCAATTTAGTTTGCTTTAGTTTAGAGATACAGCATGGAAACAGGACCTTTGGCTCACTGAGTCCACGACGACCATCGATCACCCGTTCATACTAGTTCTGTCTTATCCCACTTTCTCATCCTACACATTAGGGTTAATTTTACAGAGGGTTACAAACCCTCGCATCTTTGGGATGGGGGTGGGGGGAACTAGAACACCTGGATGAAACCCACGCAATCACAGGGCGAATGTGCAACACCCATGGTCAGAATCGAACCAGGGTCTTTGGAGCTGTGCGGCAGCAACAGTACCAGCTGTGCCAGCATGCCATCCTTATGTCAGTCATAAATATCTCAAGCATTGAAACTCAAGAAGAGGAGATGCTGGAGGGTAGACACAAAATGCTGGAGTAACTCAGCGGGTCAGGCAGCATCTCTGGAGAGAAGGAGTGGGTGACGTTTCGGCTCGAGACCCTTCTTCAGATTGATGTCTGGGGAGTGGGTGGGACCGAGATAGAATGTAGTCAGGGACAGTAGGACTGGTGGGAGAACTGAGAAGGGGGAAGGGATGGAGACAGAGGGAAAGCAAGAGCTATTTGAAGTTAAAGAAGTCAATGTTCATACCGCTGGGGTGTAAGCTACCCAAGCAAAATATGAGGTGCTGTTCCTCCAATTTGTGCTGGGCCTCACTCTGACAATGAGGAGTCCCAGGGCAGAAAGGTCAGATTGGGAATGGAAGGGGGAGTTAAAGTGCTGAGCAACCCAGAGATCAGGTAGGTTAAGTCGGACTGAGCGGAGGTGTTCAGCGAAACAATCACCGAGTCTGCGCTTGGTATCGCCGATGTACAGAAGTTGACACCTGGAACAGCAGATATGTAGTAGTAGATGAGGTTGGAGGAGGTGCAAGTGAAGCTCTGCCTCACCTGAAAAGACTGTTTGGGTCCTTGCATGGAGTCGAGAGGGGGGTAAAGGGACAGATGTTGCATCTCCTGCGGTTGCAGGGGAATGTATCTGGGGAGGGGATGGTTTGGGTGGGAAGGGATAAGTTGACAAGGAAGTAGCGGAGGGAACAGTCTCTGCGGAAAGCAGAAAGGGGTGGAAATGGGAAGATGTGGCCAGTAGTGGGATCCCGTTGGAAGGTGTCATTATGCAATTGACACATATCCTATGACATGAATTTGCATGTACAGTTATCACAGTATGTGCACCATACAGAAGAAACTAGGTCTGAATACTAGGTATAAGACCAACACTTACACTACTCAATTATTTCCAGGTTTGTTATGGAGTCAGTTGGCACCGTGAATAGTAGATGGTTTGGGGACATAGTTAATCATTTCTGAGGTGAAGCCCTCATTTTCCCCAAAGAATCAAGTATTTTTGGTGTGAACCCACCAGACCTCTGGCAAAACCAGAAGGAAGAAGCTGTGGACAAATAGGAAGACTCCCACATATAGGGAATTATATGAGAGATTGCCGTGGGATAGAGATATGGGAGGGAGATTACAGCTAAGTAAGGTTGTATCTCCCAAGAATTTCCAAGGAGACACATTCCTATCTAAGTCTGAACATATAACAAGGGTAACAAAACAAGCGTAGGAAACTTTATTCTTGGATAAAAACAAAATGGCAAAACTATCTTGGAGGATGCATTCACAAACTCAGTTTGAGACACTTTTTTAAAATGCAGTGTTGAGAATCCAACTAAAGAATAGATTTTTCTAGATCCAGTGCTGCATCCATTGATGGAAGCAAATGGTAACATAATAATGAAGAGTTTGCTAAAGAATGGAGATCATAGCAGAGCTGAATTTCATATTTCAGACCAAGCCTAGAATCTCAACTGCAAACCAATTTAAGTAAGGAAAATGAGGAGCAGGATGACCCAAATAGATTGAAAAATTAAATTCAAAATTATGATTGTAGATCAGCAATGGAAATTAAATAAATAATTCATAATTCTCATTTACTGCACATTATTGCAAGTAATGGAACTTCACTAAAAATTGTGCAAATGTGGCCTAGTTAGAGGAAGCAATGGGGGTATAAATTAAATATTTTAAAATCCAGTACTTTGGAAATATGTAACATGCCTAAAGATTAGGAACTGTTTTAAAATCAGCAAAAGCAAAGAATAAACAAAAAATGCGAAAAAAGTATGAAAGAGAGAATTTAAAATTACATTATCATGAAAGGTATTGCAAGATCCAGACCCTTACATGCGTAGACCATACAAACTGGAGATTGGTAAAAATCATCAGATATGATAACTATGCCTTTGTGCATAAAAACATAAGGTGTTTCTGAACAGTTAAGATAATGAAGATGCAGAGACTTGGTTCCTTAAAAGAAGTCCATTGGGTTCATTTAAGGTAAATTGCATGCTGCTAAGATCAGGGTCAGATGATGCCTTTGTATGGGCCATCATTCTCATAAGGAAGGATATACACAAAAATTGGAGTAACTCAGCGGGCCAGGCAGCATCTCTGGAGAAAAGGAATAGGTGATGTTTCATGTAGAGACCTTTCTTCTGATTGGGATATTGGGACTACATCCTCATTTCATGAGGTCTGTTCTGAAGAAGTCTGAAGAAGGGTCTTGACCGGAAACATCACCTATTCCTTTTCCCCGGAGATGCTGCCTGACCTGTTGAGTTACTATAGCGTTTTGTGTCTATCTGCCTCCTGATTTATTTATTTATTTATCTATCTGTCTGTCTGTCTGTCTGTCTGTCTGTCTGTCTGTCTGTCTGTCTGTCTGTCTGTCTGTCTGTCTGTCTGTCTGTCTGTCTGTCTGTCTGTCTGTCTGTCTGTCTGTCTGTCTGTCTGTCTGTCTGCTTGTCTGTCTGTCTCTTTCTGTCCCTCCTCCATGGGTACTATTAAGAGTGATGCTGCTGATTATTTGCCATGAGGTGTTCCTTTGAAGATTGATGCCTTCCTGTTATGTGGCATTTTAAAGACTTCATAGGTTCAAGGTGTAGTCTCAATCTCCCAATCTACCTTGGTGTGACTCTTGCAATTTTTTTCATCTGCCCTTTTTCTGCAGCTGTAACATTATATTCTGCACTCTATTTTCTTTCTCTGTTATACTTACAGTGAAGCATTGGCAGCTATTTTAAATTGAATAATTGAATGCTGTCCTGCTGAGAAGTGTGCTTATCTTGGTGTAGTGCATGTTTCTATTTGCAAAGGTTGGCAAAATAAAGGAGTTAGTCATTGGCTTCAGGAAGTGGGTGGGAGAACACTCCCCAGTTTGCACCAATGGTGCTGAAGTGTAGATAATCAAGAGCTTCACGTTTCCAGCCATAAATATCACTATCAATTTGTCCTCATTCAACCACATTGATGCTATGCTTAAGAAAGCACATCAATGCCTCTACTTCCTCTAAAGAAATTCAACGTATCTAATGACAATTACCAATTTCTGCAGATGCACCATAGAAACCAACTTATCAGGATGCATCATAACTTGCAAGGACACAAGGTGCTCAGGTAACACAGCAGGTCAGGCAGTATCTCTGGCCAACATGGTTAGTTGACGTTGTGGGTCGAGACCCTTCTTCAGACAGATCTGAAGGTTCAGTCTAAAGAAGGGTCTCGACCCAAAATGCCACCTATCCATGTTCCCCAGAGATGCTGCCTGACCTGCTGAGTTACTCCAGCACTTGGTGTCCTTTTAGGTATCAACCAGCATCTGCAGTTCTTTGATTCTGCATCATAACTTAGTTTGGCATATGCTCTGCGCTCAGGTGACAATAAATTGAAGAGAGTTGTGGATGCAGCCAGGTCAGCTGTCAGAAATGTGTCCTGGTGATGTAGAAACAAGGAACTATAGATGCACAAAAATACTGGATAACACAGCGAGTCAGGCAGCATCCATGGAAAAAATGTTGTAGGAAGGAACTGCAGATGCTGGTTTAAAACAGAGATAGACACAAAATGCTGGAGCAACAGCAGGACAGGCAGCATCTCTGGATAGAAGGAATGGGTGATGTTTCAGGTCAAGACCCTTCTTCAGAGGTTCTCGACCCGAAACGTCACCCATTCCTTCTAACCAGAGATGCTGCCTGTCCCGCTGAGTTACTCCAGTATTTTGTGTCAATCCATGGAAAATATGGATAGGTGATGTTTTGTTTCAGGACCCTTCTTCAGGCTGCAGAAGGATCCCAACCTGAAACCTCACCTACCCATGTTCTCCAGAGTTGCTGCCTGACACATTATTTTACTCCAGCACTTTGTGTCTTTTTATGGGTCTTGTTGTTTGCAAAGTTTTTGCAACTGCCGGCATCCGATCATAACACGGGCTACAAACAATAGTTTATCTTGTTCTACTTTAACTGGATGCGCTATCGCATATTCATTCTGCTAAAAATATCTTTGCTATTGTTCTTGCAAATGGGTTTCTTCCTGGGGGTGGGGCATCAGCTGCTTTTGATGGAATGGTTTAATGAGCCAGAAGAATAAAAGAGTAGGCTGAATACTAAGTAGTGTTGTATGCTGTGGAAACTCCAGGCCTGTACAAAGAGGAAGAAAAAAAATTAAAGCTTTTGCCTGATTAAGGTCGCAAAGGTGTAGAGAAATTCCAAGGTAATCAGGCATATATGACTGTATGTGAATGAGGTGTGATTGGCAAAACAAATTCCTGGCAACGAGTCAAGGCATCATGAATCGAGCCAAAAACATTGGGCTGCAGTTGTTCTCAAACCTGCCAAAAGAAAGCGAACACATGTTCATGCATTTCATTATACACCTTACATTTATTACTAAGACATGTACAAAACTGATTATCAATCATGTGTTTGTGATATGACAGAAATTATGACAATTTATTTAACTGGAGGAAAACAACTAATTATGAATATCATCGTCCGACTTCGGGTAACATAATTGGCATACACAATAGAGAAAGCATTATAAACTATGCAAGTCTAGTTGTCGTGATCTCTGTTGCATGTGCATCATTAAGGAAGCACGATGAATGTGAATGGGAAGAAGGGTCTCGCCCCGAAATGTCACCCATTCCTTCTCTCCAGAGATGCTGCCTGTCCCACTGAGTTACTCCAGCTTTTTGTGTCTCTCTTGTGAATAATTTAGGTTGTTGGTGAAGGGGAGTTTAAACTGCCAATTATAGGTCTTGTGCAGCTAATTGTAAGGTGACTGTAGATCTGTCAAATCTCATTAAACCTAATGGCCTAGGTTGCCGTAGCATCCAGGTGACACTAGGCAGCTGGTAAAAGTGGCTCTTGAGACTTAAGTTTTGTCACCTTCCCCTCAGCTAACTATGAACTATTGTTCATTTCCTTGAACATCGTCTGCTTCGATCTGTCATTTTCACACCTTACCCTTCCATATCTCTAGTCTTCCTCTCCCCAGACTCTCAGTCTGAAGAAGGGTCTCGACCCAAAACATCACCCATTCCTTCCATCCTGAGATTTTGCCTGACCCGCTGAGTTACTCCAGCAATTTGTGTCTATCTTCGGTGTTTGCCTTCTAACAGCTGGGTTCAGGAAAGGATCTTCTGTGGACTGTATCACAAGTTGATCCGTTTGAACAGTCTTTTGCCCTTTCAAGTGGCCGCTGGGAAACCCTGCTAGCATACTGTTCCACACTCTCCACACTGTGGTCCTGAGAAATGACCGTCATAGCTTGGATAATTCCAGATTAATGCAATCTGGTCAATTCTAATGCACTGATTTGCTGGCCTATCCCATCCACGCAACACCCCCACACATGGATTTTACACCCTCTGTCCAACTATATGCTGATTTGGGGGTTAATTCTAACTGTTAGGATTCTGGACTATTGTTTAAGCAGAATCAGAGCCTCTGTCAATGGAGTGAGAGAGGCTTAATCCAAAAATATCTTGGAAGCTGGCAAAGTTTCATTTATGATTATGCCAGCCATGAACAAAAAGTTCTTTTAAGTTTCTAAATGTTTCTAAAATTTTGAAATCCAAATACTCATTTTTTTTAAATGGCATTTTAAAAATCCTTAAATGAAAATTTAACTAAAATAATCTAATATTAAAAAAGACTAATATTCAACTCTGTCTCCCGCTCCAAACTCTTACAGCTCATCTGAAATCCCACTCTTCTCACTCATAGATGGATTAAGTAATGCACTTATGTCACCTGTATTATACAGCATTAATAACTTAAGAATTTTACTTCCACCTTATAGTTGGTTTAGTTGTCTTCTTTTAAATTTCTTCTGCTTTTATTTTCATGGAAGTCAAAATGAAAATCAAGGCAATCAATGCAATACAAATGTAATAACAATCATTTCACATCATGGTACTAAATGTCTTCACAAATCTACCTTCTTCAATCTAATACAACATCTATTAAAAAAATCAAGTTCCATGCATATGAAAGTTTAATATTAAACACAGCCTGCTAAACAACAAAAAAATCCACAAAGATAGGGAAGTACAAAGGGAACTGCAGACGCTGATTTACAAAAAAAAAGGACACATGGTGCTGGAGTAACTCAGCAGATCAGGCAGCATCCCTGGAGAGCATGGATAGGTGATGTTTTGGGTTCTTCAGGCTAATTATGAAGGGGGGAAATGGGAAAAAAGCTTGAAAAGAGGAGTGGTAGGTAATAGGTGAACACAGACGAGAGGGGAATTTGATAGGTAGATGGTTGGACAAAGGCCAGAGATCAATAAAAAGATGTGAGCCAAATTAAATTATTCTTCCCCAGTGCCAAACAAATATTACGGTTGGAAGAGGGATATTATTGCCCAGCTCAAACCTAAACATTACAGACCAGATGTTAATATTATTGGACATGATCAGCATATTTAAAAGACCACCTTCTGGCATGTGCATGTTTATTGCTGCCAGTTAAAAAGGGTAAGTTACTGATAAGATGCTGCTGGGTCAGAGGGTGGTGAGTGAGGCTCGGACTGAGGTCCTGTTACATGGTTGCTGTTGGGTCATTTGACTTTAGCAGCATCTCTTTACCCCGGCCCACTTTCTGGCAGGTAGGAGCAGTTTTATTTGGGGCCTAAAAAGATTTAACTTAGTTGAAGCTTTAAGGTGAGACCATTGTTTCCAGGCAAACTAAATCCAAAGTTAAAATTTGTGCTTTCAAACTATGGTCTGTTGTGTCTATTGGCTTTAACAACCACATAAGCTGTGTACAACGTTTCTGCAATCGGGCCAAAAGTGACAATCCAGATTCCTTATATCCCCAAATGAATTCTGTTTTTAAACCATAAATCATTATAGTTTTAATGTAGATGAGGTCTTAATAACATAACTTCTGTAAAATATTCTACCAACCTATCACAATCTAATGATGGTCTCCTCATTTAAAATGTCGGGTATTCTGCCTGATGCGTATTGATATTTGCATAACTTACTTGAAATCATTTCTACAGTCTTATCAATCCTGGATAGTTGATCACAGATTGTTCTTGATGAAGCCAATAAATAATTATAGATTTTTAAACAGTTGGTTCTTTACGTTAAAACAATACAGGTTTACCAGTGGATTATAGACTTTTGTGACTTACCATACTATTTCCAGGAGATAACATCGGAAAAGCCAGATTTATTTTTAACATGATTAGGTGCATAACCACTTCAGGTTTTTCATCTGTAATTTGATTGGACTATTTTGATTAGCTGAGACAACAAAGATAGAGCAAACTCACCAATAAATTTGCAACTGAAAAATATTAAAAATTTCACTTCATTCTCTTTGCTTCACAGATTTTAGAATTTGTCAGAATCAAGATAGAATTCAGCAAACTTCTTTTGTATTGTTTACTGGAAACAATCAGAAATGTTTCTGGGTCATTTAACTTCAAAATTTCTGTGTTTCTTTTGAAGTCTGAGAATCGCCGTCCAGAAGGATACCAAATCCCCCTCATAGCGTCATCCGAGGACCTAATGCCACAGAAAATCATCTTGATGCATTGTGTGGAACAGTTTCAACATAGACTAAAAGGATGTGATTTCAACAGCAAGGAGTGGAAAGCTGTTGCTTTCCTTGAAGATGCACATGCTTTATAAAACGAAGTGTAAAGTTGATCAGGAAACAAGTCACACACATCCTTGGTATTCTCTAGACTGAGGAGAAGAGAAATCACAGGGCTTTGTTTCATGGTTAAAAATATGGTAATTGTTGGTGATCCACACTACAAACGTTTTAAAGACTTTACCCCACCTGAGCCATCTTACTTTTCTGTGATAAAGTACTTATGTGGCATCAATTTCTTCTGAAGGTGCTTTACACTGATGGTGGTTGAATCTACAAAAGAACCTTGACTGTGGAGGCAACAAGGTCTACTCCATGTTCAAAAAAAAGATCTTTCCTTGAAATATTTTGCTGGTGTGTAATCAATGCTGACTGCACATGTATCTCTGTTCACCCAAACACTTTACAGCCAATAAGATCCTTTTGAATGGCAGATGCATAGATAGGATTGATAACCGGATGAAGGCCTTGTTTGTCAACAATGTTCTGGGTACTGATACATATTGCCTGCAGCGACATGGCATTCACTCTGAATCTCTCAGACCTCAATAATTATCATAAATCACCAAAGACAACACAGGTGCACTACTAAATCAGGAGCAAAAGAGATAACATGTGAACCATAGGTGACACTGAACTCAATTACACAAGCAAGCAACAATGAGATCTTCAGTCTGAAGAAGAGTGTCGACCCAAAATGTCACCCATTTCTCTCCAGAGATGCTCCCTGTCCCGCTGAGTTACTCCAGCTTTCTGTGTCTATCAATGAGATCTCCTTGATGCTTTACATATCCTTTTTACATATCACTGTACACATAACTATGGATATTAATTTAATAAATGTATTAATTGATAATAACTCCTTGACTTTGATAAGGAGCTATCAAAATTAATTGCAGACAAAATATGTAGGAAGGAACTGCAGTTTCTGGTTTACACCGGAGATAGACACAAAATGCTGGTGTAACTCAGAGGGCCAGGCAGCATCTCTGCAGAAAGGGAATATGTGACATTTTGGGTTAGGTTGTAGACTCGACCAAAAACGTCACATATTCTTTTTTTGCAAAGATGCTGTCCGACCCGCTGAGTTATTCAAGCATTTTATGTCTATCTTCAAAATGAATTGCAAGTTTAGATAATAGATGTTATTGGTTTTGGGTAACTCATTGGTTGGCCATTCAATTAGTTATGTTTCCCTCACAGGTATGAGAGGATTTTATAGTGTGAAAGCAGCAGATAAAAGTTCATCACATTTTATTTAAATGAATGATTGTTTTTAGTATGTGAGGACTAAAATAATAAACAAAATACACTTTGATATATCCTGCAGTTTGACATCCTTTCATTGTGTGTTGAAAAAAAGTTAGACAAGTGAAAAAAACAAACACAGTCACTGACTACTCTGATTTGCCAGGAAGGTCTCTGAGGCATATGAATTAAGTGCTTTGGGGACCTTCACCGTTACTGCTTGTGCTTGGCAGATCTGCCCTTCTTTGCCTTGACTTACCATGTGGCACACATCAGTCACAGATTCCCTGAAGGGCCTTTGCTCACTCAAGAGTACGTTGTAAGTAACAATGCAGCTGTGGAATTCTATATAAGTTCATTATTCAAAATCTAAAGGGAATAAGTTTAATTAAAGGTTCCCTGTCAAATACACTAAATTTCTTTGTGGATAAATTGGACGTCAGTGGAATACGATCACGAGGATTGAGGTGGGAAATCTCATTTGTAATCTGCACTCATTTAAAGGGACACAAAATGCTGGAGTGATTCAGCGGTTCAAGCAGTGTCACCGAAGAAAGTGGATAGGTGATATTTTGGGTCAAGACCCTGCTTCAGACTGAATGTAAGGGGGGGGAGGAGAAAGTTGGAAAAGGGAAAAGCTGGGAGAGGCAGGACAGAGCGGTAGTAATAGGTCAACAAAAGAAAGGAAGTAATGTGTGAGACAGGTTTGAAGAGTTGTGGGATTGTAAAGTCAGAGGGAGGAAAGAGGCAGGTGGAGAAGGCGGGGTGAGTGGAGGGGAGAAATAGGTGGGAGCCCAGATGGGACACAGGGGAGGGAAGACCGAGGGGGAGGGGGGGGGGGGGGTTGCATCATGAGAGATTGCCTAAAATTGAAGAATTCAATGTTCATACCATTGGGTTGTAAGTTACTCAATTGGAATATGAGGTTCGACACAAAATGCTGCAGTAACTCAATGGGTCAGGCAGCATCTCTGGAGAGAAGGAATGGGTGACGTTTCAGGTCGAGACTCTTCTCCAGACTCTGAAGAAGGGCCTCAACCCGAAACGTCACCTATTCCTCCTATCCAGAGATGCCGCCTGTCCTGTTGAGTTACTGCAGCATTTTCGGTGGAAACCAGCGTCTGCAGTTCTTTCCTGCACATTTCATCTGCTCCACTGGAATATGAGGTGCTGTTCCACCACTTTGCGTATGGCCTCACTCTGGCAATGGAGGAGGCCCAGGACAGATAGGTCAGTGTGGGAATAGGAAGGGGAGTTAAAGTGGTTAGGAACCGGGAGATCCAGTGGGCCTTGGCGGACTGATTGCAAGTGTTCAGCGAAATGGTCGCCGAATCTATACTTGGTCTCACCGATGTACTGGAGCTCACATCTGGAACATCGGATGCAGTAGATGAGGTTAGAGGAGGTGCACGTGAACCTCCATCCCACCTGGAAGGACTACTGGAGTCACTAGATGGAGGCAAGGGAGGAGGTATAGGGACAGATATAGGGACATCTCCTGCTGTTGCAGGCAAAAGTGTTAAACTAGAATAATCTACCAAGGATCAAGTTATTATTCTCTTTCATTATATTATAAATGTTATCAGGTATCCATGAAGGTATCGTAAAAGAAACGTATAAGATTATTAAGGGGTTGGACACATTAGAGGCAGGAAACATGTTCCCAATGTTGGGGGAGTCCAGAACAAGGGGCCACAGTTTAAGAATAAGGGGTAGGCCATTTAGAACTGAGATGAGGAAAAACTTTTTCAGTCAGAGAGTGGTGAATCTGTGGAATTCTCTGCCTCAGAAGGCAGTGGAGGCCAATTCTCTGAATGCATTCAAGAGAGAGCTGGATAGAGCTCTTAAGGATAGCGGAGTCAGGGGGTATGGGGAGAAGGCAGGAACGGGGTACTGATTGAGAATGATCAGCCATAATCACATTGAATAACGGCGCTGGCTCGAAGGGCCGAATGGCCTCCTCCTGCACCTATTGTCTATTGTCTATTGTTTATCCAGCTCTATCAATCCATCCTAGGTGCTAGAATTGGTGAATCATTTTCAAGCCCACTTATCTACCAATATGAAGAGAGAAAAGTGGGTGCAATACTAACCAATGACCTATAAAATAACCAATTGATGTTCTTTATTTTATTCTGAATTGCTTTAATACTACACCAACTCTTGAGCGCCAGATGCTGAGGAATGATCTGATAGAAGTATGGAAACATAGAAAAGATAGATAATCTAAGTCTTTTTTCCAGAGTGGAAATGTCAAATACCTAATGGCATTGATTTAAATTGAGAGTGGGAAAGTTTAATGAAGATGTACAGGGCAAATGTGGGAGAAGTTATAAACATCTATGGGGTCTTCCCTCAGCCTCCAAAGAAAGCAATCCAAGTTTGCTCAACTTTTTCATATAACTAATCCAGTAATCCAGAGGACACTTTGATAAACCTCTTCTTCACCCTCTCCACAGCTGCCCATCCCTCTTGTAATGTGATGGTCAGGTCTAGGAATTCCTGATCTATGAACAACCCTTATGTATGAATAAGCTCCCAAGTGTGTGTGAGTCTGTAATACTTTTGCACAGCTTCTCTCTCCAATTCTCGTCATTGTTCCTTCTTATCAGTCTTACATGCTTTTGATGCATTCATTACATATGGTGGTGGTATGTGTAGGAAAACAACTGCAGATGTTGGTTTAAATTGAAGGTAGACACAAAATGCTGGAGTAACAGTGGGTCAGGCAGCATTTCAGGAGAGAAGGAATGGGTGACGTTTTGGGTCGAGACCCTTCTTCAGACTGATGGTATGGTTCTCATATCAAATGATTTTTGTGTATTTCCCAAGAAGGATAAAATTAACTAGTTGACATCTGTAAAACAGAACCTGTTACCTGTTTCAGGTTACCCTGGGACAAACTGCAATCGATTTTTCAATGTTCTGATATATGATGTTACTACCAAGGAAGTGTAAAGTATAACTGGAATTTGAAAAATTGTAGTTTAGAAAAATGAAATAAAGAACAGGAAACGCCTAAAGCACTCAGGCAGCATCTATGGAAAAAGAAACAGTTTCGAGAAATGCTCATTCACCTGAAATGTTAGCCTTGGTTCTTTTTCCACAGATGCAGCCTGAACATCTGAGTATTTCTAGAGTTTTCTGTTTTTATTATGTAAAGAAATAATAGTAACTTTTAAGTTGCCGTTAATAAAACTGTCAGATGATATAGCCTCCCATTGTGTTAGTTTTCCTTGCAAAACAAGATTTAGATGAGATATGGATTATAACTGAATGGAGCCCCCCCCCCTGTTTTGTTCCTCAGAAGATCTGGAATTATGCCATGCGCCATGCCTTCTATCCAGAGATGCTGCCTGTCCCTCTAAGTTACTCCAGCATTTTGTGTCTATATTCAGTTAAATAATTTAATCAATGACAATGTTTTAAATTTCATGGACCACAAGTGTTTACCTCTTGAAAGCACTGCTTAATATTACACATTTAAAATGTGTAGGTATCAGGAAAGTAGATATGAAGTGAATTATGTAGAAAAAAAATATTCCTTTTACTTTCACAATAATAAGCCAAGGTTACTTGGAGAGTTATATTAAGAGTTATATTTATATTGATTAAAGTTCAGCGGATGGGTGATTGACTTTTGGGATTTAGTTTTGTAACAAATTCAGAATGATTAGACTCAATAGGTGAATAATCGATGAATGATGAATCATATTGACTTTGAAAGCCTGACACTTTGCAGCTAATGTCACAGATCCATTGTACTGCATCAATTCAAATAGCTTACTGAATCTAAACATTCTGGAGGCACATGGCAGACCATTCACTTTCCATAAAGAGAGATTATCAGATTGTACCGAGGTAGAGTGAAAACCTTTTGTTGCGTGCTAACCAGTCAGAGATAAGACACACATGATTCCAATCGTGCCATTCACAGTGTACAAATACACGATAAAGGGAATAATGTTTAGTCCAAGATAACATCCAGTAAAGTCTGATCAAAGACAGTCTGAGGGTCTTCCTATGATAGTAGGTCAGGACTGCTCTCTAGTTGTTGGTAGGATGGTTCAGTTGCCTGATAACAGCTGGGAAGAAACTGTCCCTGAATCTGGAGGTGTGCATTTTCTCACTTTTATACCTCTTGCCTAATGGGATAGGGCATAGGAGGGAGTGGTCAGAGTGCGACTGATCCTTGATTATGAGGTGGCCTTGCCGAGATAGTGTGAGGTGTAAATGGAGTCAAGAGAAGGGAGATAGACACAGAAGGTTGGAGTGTTCCCAGTGGGTCAGGCAGCATCTCTGGAGAAAAGGAATAGAAGGGAAGTTGGTTTGTGTCATGGTCTGGGCTGCCTCCACAATTCTCTGTAATTTCTTGTGGTCTTGGATGGAGCTGTTCCCAAACCATGCTGTGATGCATCCCAATAAAATATTTCCTACGACGCATCTGTAGAAGTTGGTGGGAGGTTTGGGGGACACGCCGAATCTCCTAAGCCTTCAAAGGATATCGTTGGTGTGCTTTCAAGTCAAGTCAAGTCAAATTTATTTGTCACATACACATACTCGATGTGCAGTGAAATGAAAGTGGCAATGCCTGCGGGTTGTGCACAAAAAGAATTACAGTTACAGCATATAAATAAAGTTAATAAGTTACTAAACATAGCACAAAAAGTGTCGACAAAAATTTAGTCTCTGGAGTTATAAAAGTTGACAGTCCTGATGGCCTGTGGGAAGAAGCTCCGTCTCATCCTCTCCGTTTTCACAGCGTGACAGTGGAGGCGTTTGCCTGATCGTAGCATCTGGAACAGTCCGTTACTGGGGTGGCAGGGGTCCCTCATGATCTTGCTTGCTCTGGATCTGCACCTCCTGATGTATAGGTCCTGCAGGGGGACGAGTGTAGTTCCCATGGTGCGTTCTGCCGAACGCACTACTCTCTGCAGGGCCATCCTGTCCTGGGCAGAGCTGTTCCCAAACCAGACTGTAATGTTGCCAGACAGGATGCTCTCTACAGCCCCAGAGTAGAAGCAATGAAGGATCCTCAGCGACACTCTGAATTTCCTCAGTTGTCTAAGATGGTAAAGGCACTGCTTAGCCTTACCCACCAGTGCGGCAATGTGCGTTGCCCACGTCAGATCCTCTGCGATGCGGACTCCCAAGTATTTGAAACTGCTCACCCTATCCACAATAGACCCATTTATCTCGAGTGGCGTGTACGTCCTTGGATGTTTAGCCCTTCTGAAGTCCACAATCAGCTCCTTTGTTTTAGTGACATTCAAGAGGAGGCTATTGTCCTGACACCAGAGTGCCAGATCAGCCACCTCCTCCCGGTAGGCCTTCTCATCGTTGTTGGCCATTGCTTCAATATGGGTGGTCCAGGACCAGTTGCTGGTGATATTTACTCCAAGGAATTTGAAGCTTTCAATCATCTCTACTTTAGCACCGTCAATGCACATGTGTATACATTGGGGTATTTGTACCGCTTTGCTTCCTGAAGTCGATCGCTATCTCCTTTGTCTTGCTGACATTGAGAGAAAGGTTCTTGTCACGACACCAGGTCACGAGGTTCTCAATCTCCTTTCTGTACTCCATCTCATCATTATTTGATATCTGGCCCACAACGGTGGTGTCTTCTGCGAATTACGTGGTGATTGGTGAGGCAAGCAACAATTTATTAGATGTTTGAGCTCAGTGTTCAGTTGGACAAAGTTCATGAATAATTTGATTTTCATATCTTTTTCAAGCTATCTTTACAACAATTAAAGCACCAATGAAGCAAAGAACCAATGAGGGAAATAAATGGATACAGTGCATTCATTGGCAAGTTCAATATTTTTATTTACAAAGGTTTTTTACGCATTGATGGCTACATAAATCTTTGAATTTAAGATTGACCTTTCTGTGTATGATAATTTCCATTAAGGACCTTTTTATATCTCTGAGATCTGTGCTCTGTCAAAACAGTTCGTTAATTTAAGCCCAGTCATTTTGGAAATACAGTAAAAATAATATTGTATTCTGGTTAATAAAATGTAGACAACAAATCTTTCAGTGGTGGAGAGACAGAAAAGCAATTTATGTATCTATGATGATTCATTACACTAATTTGCTATTTTCATTCAATATAAGTAGAATATACAAGAAATTCTGAAAAACAAATCATAAATGTAATGGAAAGAACTGCAGATGCTGGTTTAATTCGAAGGTAGACACAAAATGCTGGAGTAACTCGGCGGGACAGGCAGCATCTCTGGAGAGAAGGAATGGGTGACGTTTCAGGTCGTGACCCTTCTTCAGACTGATGTCAGGGGAGTGGGCAGGACAGAGATAGAATGTAGTCGGAGACAGTAAGACTGGTGGGAGAACTGGGAAGGGGGAGGGGATGGAGAGAGAGAGAAAGCAAGAGCTATTTGAAGTTAGAGAAGTCAATGTTCATACTGATGGCGTGTAAGCTACCCAAGTGAAATCTGAGGTGCTTTTCCTCCAATTTGCGCTGGGCCTCACTCTGCCAATGGAGGAGGCCCAGGACAGAAAGGTCAGATTGGGAATGGGAGGGGGAGTTAAAGTGCTGAGCAGCCGGGAGATCAGGTGGGTTAAGGCGGACAGAGCGGAGATGTTCAGCGAAATGTTCGCCGAGCCTGCGCTTGACAGATGTAGAGAAGTTGACACCTGGAACAGTGGTAGATGAAGTTGGAGGAGGTGCAAGTGGACTTTTGCCTCACCTGAAAAGACTGTTGGGGTCCTTGGATGGAGTCAAGGGGGGAGGTAAAGGGGCAGGTGTTGCATCTCCTGCAGTTGCTAGGGAAAGTACCTGGGGAAGGGATAGTTTGGGTGGGACGGGACGAGTTGACCAGGTATTGCGGAGGGAACGGTCTGCGGAAAGCAGAAAGAGGTGGAGATGGGAAGATGTGGCCAGTTGTGGGTTCCCTTTGGAGGTGGCAAAAGTGTTGGAGGACTATTTGCTGTATGCAACGGCTGATGGGGTGGGAGGTGAGGACAAGAGGAACTCTGTCCTTGTTGTGAAAGGGGGGAGCAGGAACAAGAGCAGAGCTGCGGGATATCGAGGAGACCTGAGTGAGAGCCTCATCTATAATGGAAGAGGGAAACCCCCGTTTCCTAAAGAATAAGGACATCTCCGATGATCTAGTATGAAACACCTCATCCTGGGTGCAGATGCGGCATAGACTGAGGAATTGGGAGTAGGGGATAGAGTCTTTACAGGAAGCAGAGTGGGAAGAAGTGTAGTCTAGATAGCTATGGGAGTCAGCAGGTTTGTAGTAGATGTAGGTTAATAGTCTGTTATTGAGACGGTGAGATCCAGAAACGGTAGGGAGATGGTCCAAGTGAATTTGAGTGCAGGATGGAAATTAGTTGTGAAGTTGATGAAGTCAGTGAGTTCTGCATGGGTGCAGGAGGCAGCACCAATGCAGTCGTCAATGTAACGGAGATAGCGTTTGGGGATAGGGCAGCGTACGCCTGGAACAGTGATTGTTCAACGTACCCTACAAAGAGGCAGGCACAGCTGGGTCCCATGCGAGTGCCCATAGCTATGCCTTGGATTTGGAGGAAGTGGGAGGAGTCGAAGGGGAAGTTGTTGAGGGTAAGAACCAGCTCTGCTAAGCGGCGGAGAGTATTAGTAGTCGTAAATTGGCTGGTTCTACGGTCGAGAAAGAAACAGAGGGCTTTAAGACCTTCCTGGTGGGGGATGGAGTGTAGAGTGACTGGACATCCATAGTAAAGATGAGGGAGTGGGGGCCTGAAAAACAGAAGTCATTGAAGAGACGAAGAGCATGTGAGGTGTATTGGATATAGGTAGGGAGGGATTGGACCAGGGGGCACAGGATGGAGTCGAGGTATGTGGAAATTAATTTGGTGGGACATGAACAAGCAGAAACAATGGGTCTGCCAGGGCAGTTCTGTTTGTGGATTTTGGGGAGAAGATAAAATTGGGGGCCGTGCGGCGCTGGGGAATGATCAGGTTGGAGGCTTTAGAGGGCAGAGAGCCGGAAGTAATCAAATCAGAAATGGTGTGTGATATTAAGGTCTGGTGCTCGTTTGTGGGGTCATGTTCCGAGGATAAGTGGGAGGAGGTGTCTGAGAGTTGTCACCTGGCCTCAGCCCGGTAGAGGTCAGCACGCCAGATTACCACAGCGCCTTGTTGTTGATGCATGCTTTCAGCTCTTCCCTTGAACACCTGGTTAAAAACTCTCACTTTGTCTCTATTTCTCTTCAGTTTCTGTTATCTCATTCTTCCCCTCAGACTCCTATTTCCTCCTTTGGTTTTTATTCACTTTTCTCCACTTCTTGGCTTAGTTTTTTTCTCCTGTTACCTCTGCATTTTATCGACCTCTATCAATCTGGGTAATTCATTTCCCGTCTTATGAAAGCTATCTGTGACAAAATTGTGAAAACTTTTTTTTAGGCTACTTTCCTGAGTGTTAATTCTAACATCAAACTAACTGCAGAAATAAATCACTGGAAGGAGGCAACCGAGAAGGATAAAGTTGCAACTACTTTAGTTGATAGGTTCCTCACAAATGGTGAGCTGTTTTGGTGATGGGGTCTCAAGACATGTGACTTGAAGCAGAGTTCGCCCTCAGACCCTGCTCTGCCTTGTGAGACACATGACCATTTCAGAGGGTCGACAGTCCATTAATATCTCATAGAGCTTTACGATAATTGGATTTTTTTGCCAGTTGTACAAGGCTTAAAAATTAACTCAAAAACAGGATTTAAAAGTAAATGGCCTAGAATTCGCTGGGACACGCCCCATACCTATGGAGAAATAATTGTATAAGGCTTATACTATAAGACATTGCTTTCAGCACTTAGGTTCTATGCAATCACTAGAGCAAGTGCAAAATGTCACAATCACAAAAATTGTATAATGTGCTGTAACCATTTATAGAACCTGCGAAAGGAACAATATGCTATTTGTAGTCACAATAGTCCCTATGGAAATAGTTTTATTTCGAAATGGTTGTGGTGAAGCAGATGCACAAAAGAACCCTATCTTTTTTTTTGACTTTTGGAAATCTTCTCAGGCAGTCCTCAGTCAAAGGTAACCTGCTTCCTCTTCCCTCCCAGTGGTTCTGGGATGGCTGATGAAATACATGTGAGATTCACAGACTGCTACTGGCAGGATGGGGCTGCTTGATGGGTATTGCTTGATGAGTACACAGGACATTTCTTTGGGATATTCTTGACTTCATCTACTTGGCCTCCATACAATTTCATGATGGAGACTCACAGTGCTCAGTACCTTTCCAAATGTTTCCCCCTTCTTCCTTTTGAATGCCCTCGGGCCTAGGATTCCACTGTTAGTGAGTTCAAGAGGACTTGGAGAACGTCCTTGAACTCTTTCTCTATCTTTGTGGAAATGTCTTGCCCTGACGGAGCTCAGTGTAAAGTGCTTGTTTTGGGAGTCTGATGGTTGAGTTCACCAGTGCCTCCATGCTGGCCTGGGAGATGCTGCTGACATTGGTTTACGTATTCTGTCAATGGATTTAGAAAATGTTGTAGAGACACCACAGACGTTACTTCTGCATGCTTTGAGATGTCTATTCTGAGTTGTCCATCTTTCCAAAGCATGTAAATGGCTATGTAACTTGTAACTTGCAAGACCATGAGCTTAGTGTTGGGTTGGGGGTCCTGGGCTTTGAACATACTTTTTGTTTGGCCAAAGGTTACATGACACATGAGAGATAATGGTGAATTTTGTCTGCCTTATTAAAAGTTGACTCCTGAGGAATGGAAAATGGTTCACATTTTCCACATACTTGTGCATTTTGATGGGTTTCCAGATATTTAGCGTAAGAAGCATCTTGTTGAATGCTTCATTGTAGAAGTACTTGTTGTCTTTGAGATTGACCTCTGTGGATGCACATAAACAAGTACATCTCAATGACTGAGAATGGAGTGGACTTGGTTTTGGAGGGGACCAGTTGAACAATTTATTCATCCTGCACAATAGTTCCAATCTCACAGGGAGTTTGTTGGGGGTGAAGTATACTATTGCATCAAGCAAGATTGAGAAGAGAGCTGGCGTGAGGATGCAGCCTTGTTTGATTCCAGTCGACAACTGGGACTATAATGAATCCACTAGTAGGATCACAGCTTGTGCGTTATCATGTATCAGACATCAAATGTTAATATATTTCAGAGAACAGCTGCATTGTAAAAGATTCCAAAGACATACAGGTATGTAGGTTAATTGGCTGGGTAAATGTAAAAATTGTCCCTAGTGGGTGTAGGATAGTGTTAATGTACGGGGATCGCTGGGCGGCACGGACTTGGAGGGCCGAAAAGGCCTGTTTCCGGCTGTATATATATGATATGATATGATTATCTTTAATCCCTCTAAATTGACGGTGTCAAAGGGTTTTAAGGCTGAACTGGCCCAAATAAAGTGGTTGAAGCTGCTCTCTCTTCTTCAATTTTTTGTGTAATGTGGATCATGTATATTGTGCTTCTTGACATAAGGAATCTGCATTGTGATGGTTGGAAAAGTTCTTGAACTACTTTTGGCAGCAAGATGGCATAGCAGTAGATCTACTGCCTTACTGCGCCAGAGACCCGGGTTCGTTCCCTATACAGGTGCCGTACGGAATTTGGACGTTCTCCCCGTGACCTGCATGAGTTTTCTCTCACACTCCAAGGACGTACAGGTTTGTAGGTTAATTGGCTTGTTATAAATGTAAAATTGTCCCTAGTGTGTGCCGTGTTAATGTGTGGGGATCACTGGTTGGCATGGACTCGGTGGACCAAAGGACTTGTTTTCTACTCTGTATCTCTAAACTAAATGAAACTACAGGGAGAGGACAACAACATAGGAATCTTGTGATGATTCTCCAAGTGGCAGGCAGAAAGGCAACCCCACTTTATTGACCAGAATTGGACGTGTCTCCTTAGCAGCAGTGACCTTAGACTTTACTTTAGACTTTAGAGATACTGTGTGGAAACAGACCCTTTGGCCCACTGAGTCCATGTTAGCCAGCAATCATCTCATACGCCAGCACTATCCTGAACATTAGGGATAATTTACAATTTACAGAAGCCAATTAACCTACAAACCTGTACGTCTTTGGAGTGTGGGAGTAAACGGAGCACCCAGAAAAAACCCATGCGGTCACAGGGAGAACGTACAAATTCCATATAGACAGCACACAGGATCAAACTCGGGTCTCTGGCGCTGTAAAGCAGCAACTCTATTGCTGCGTCCCTGTGTCGCCCTGTAATTCTCACCCACCAAACATAGAGACAGGGGCAGCCAATGTTTCACATGCTCTCAAGAGAGCCAACTGATGCAACCCTTCACACATTATATCAAACAACAATGCAATTCTTAATATATATATTAATCATAAAAATATATACATTTACATCGAATCATTCACATCAACTCCATGAAAATGTTATGTTCCAGTTTTAAAAATGATAAATTACTTTTACTCAAATATTTGCCAATAATATAATTTCAAGTCAAAATTTTCTTTGGAATAACTATTCTAGTTTTGGATTAACACAGATAAAGTCGAATTATGCTTGTGATTAGCCATGGTCCGTCAGGATTTGTGAATTAACTACATCCCTACCAGTAAGTGTAAAGACATTATTCAAGAATATATATAAAGCCATTTGAGACGTGTGCATTTCACAGGTCTGTTGTTTCCTTCTGTTTTATAAATAGCAGTAAAAGTTCCCATTGAGTACAAACAAAAATAACTTTTTGTTCTACATCTAAGCTCCTCAGATCATTTCGATCAATACTCTGATTTAAGGTACTGCGTTTCTGAGCGAATTCAAACTTTGCATTGACAACGGAGTCTTGAGGTGAACAATTTGTTTTCTTGGGAGAATTGTCAGCAGTAAATTCATTGCAGCTTACTTCAGCCATTAAAGTTTTTTTATTATTAAAGATCATTCAATTCACAGTGAACAATTATCAGAGCAATTAGTTGGTTGTACCTCGAGTTGAAGCTCGATGTTGGAGTTATGTTATTGGACTGACAAACCAGGTGTCTGGACTAATTATCTCCACAAAATCAGATTAGAATTCAGTTTAAAAACCTGGGATCCTGAAGCTAGTGGATTGTCACAAGACCCTCATCTGATTCATCAATATCCTACAGTAAAAATAACCTCTTAAGCTCATCCTAAAAATACCCTAGCTGGTCGATGCAGAACCATCCTCTGAAGTGGTTAAACAGCACACTCAGTTGTGACACCACTTCCTCACAGCAGCTGGAGATTGGCTGCAATTATCACCCTTGTCAGCAATGACCACATCCTGAGAGAGATAGAAGACAATTATTGACGTTGGCAGAGGTTTGTTTCTCATCTGAGATCCCAACTATGTTTCAGGGAAAATGCTGAAAAATAATGTTGCATATCCAATATCATGTGATGGATCAGGGAAATACGTTGTTTTTGAAACCGCTGGGTAATTCTTGAAATACATTTGAAGTATATGCCTCAGTGTTATAGATCTTCATTGTCACAATGGATAGGATGGGCAAAGGTTACTGTAAATTAAAACTGTACAAGTGACCATTAGCAGTGTATGTGTGGACTTACACATTCCCTGTAATATGCATAATGTTAGGAATATTGACCTCTGCATACAACGACTGTGTTTATACTTTATTATCCCACCTTAGTTCCCAGCTATTTTAATTTATACCATCTCTGCACAAATTAAACTTGTTTTCCAATGAGTCATTCAGCAGTAAGCCTTTATCAAGCTCAGTAACTAATTACGTGCATAAAATTTTGTGTGTATTGTCTGCTGAGGTGTAGAGAAAAATCCAAACTAACTCAGGTGCAACCCCTCCAATGCAGACAACAGACCTTGAATTGTATAAATTGTTATATTATTTAATTATTATTAAAACTATTATTTTTAAAATTTTCAATGCAGCCAATATGAAATATTTGTTGTTGTTTTACTGAGACCTATGGGTGACTTTTTTTTTTTTTAACATCATTGCTAGAAGTTCAGTTAAGTTGTAATTAGAGCTAAAAATGGCACCATAAATTTAACACAATCTTGCAAGGGGAATTTTAAAACCGCCTGTCACTCTCCAACAAAGCAGAGGCACTTAGATTTTTTAATGAAGAATGGCGAATCAGGCTTGATGCTTATAGCAGCCTGCATTAATATAAATTACAATTTAAATAACTTAAAATGTAATCATTAAGAAATATAAATTGAAATATGTGGCTGCCAATTGAATAATGGAAGTTCACTACATTATGTGATGGAGCTCTAACGCAATTTATCATTTCATATTTTCTAGTTGGTTATTAAACATTATCCATTATCAAGGGGCAAGGGAGCAAGTTGTGTTTAAAGAGACTCAAATGATTCATTTAGTAACTTACAGATCCTGCTAATTCCTGCAATTGGTAAGTTTCCACTTCTCAACGCTAATCATACATTTTCTCAATTGAAGTGTTCTCAGAGGTGAAAAGGACAATTCATTTAAAGCTTCGTCACGTTAGTTGACCTTCAGCTGAACCCACTTGGACACAATAATAAACATGGTTAGTAACCAAGTAATTATTTGCAGATGTTAGTGCTGGAGTGTGACAGTCCTACTGTGCAGTGAACAAGATACCAAATTAACGCCGCTAATTCAATATTATAGTAGAACCTCTTTTAACCAGCCTGTCTGGTTTAGTGTAATTGTTATTTGGAGATATGAAGGGAAGATGTTATGATTACCAACTTCTACTTCTTTTTGTCTGCATTTGTCCCATATTTTTAGAATTTCTTTTTGCTGCAGGTGTTTAGGTAGAATCTATTCATGGACTTTCCAAAGGCACACAACATGTGGCGATATAATGAAGAAAATATCGAAAGAAAAAACCCTTTAGTTGCCATGCAAAGAGCTGGCAGAAAATGACAGCAAAATAACAAGAAAAATTGAACAAGGGGGGGAACCATTCTTCTGTTCTTCAACACTGGGCAACGATGACAAAATTTGACCCTGCTAACTTCGGTCGAAAAAACATATAACCAGGACTGAATGCCCATTTGTGAACATGATTAGAATATCATGATGTTACCAATATTTATGCATTGGAATTATTTGAAAATGCAGTATAACTGTTGGTTATGAAAACTATTCAGCAACTTCCATGTGAATGTAACCAAGGAGGTAAGTACAGTATGTACAAACTGACAATGCCAAATCCATGGATTTAAACAATTTTATTTTCTGAAACGAAATGAATAATTGAAATTATAGGAGATGATAATAGACAATAGACAATAGGTGCAGGAGTAGGCCATTCAGCCCTTCGAGCCAGCACCGCCATTCAATGTGATCATGGCTGATCATTCTCAATCAATACCCCGTTCCTGCCTTCTCTCCATACCCCCTGACTCCGCTATCCTTAAGAGCTCTATCTAGCTCTCTCTTGAATGCATTCATAGAATTGGCCTCCACTGCCTTCTGAGGCAGAGAATTCCACTGGTTGCTTACCTTTGCTAAAAACTTGACATAGAGCCCTCTTAAAGTAAATACAAATTGCAAACCTTTGATAAGATTATGAAATGTACACATGTACTTATGTTTTGATAATTAAGATCCTCAAATCCTTTAAGGGGATTTTTACGAGGGGATCGGGTTTCATATTACTGCTAATGCCTCAGTGATGTTACTCATTTTTTAGGGAGGTAAAGGGTGCAGCTCATAGGGTGTAGTGAAAGAGTTGCTGCCTTACAGCGCTAGAGACCCGGGTTGGACCCTGATTACTGGTGCTGTATTTGAGGGGTTTGTATGCTATCCCTGTGACCGTGTGGGTTTTCTCCGGGTGCTGCGGTTTCCTCCCACATTCCAAAGACATGCAAGTTTGTACATTAATTGGCTGCTGTAAGTTGCCCCGAGTGTGTTGGATGCAAAACCGGGGTAACATAGAACAAGTGTACAGGTGATCATTGGTCTGCATGGACTTGGGAAGCTGAAGGGCTGGTGTCCATGCCTTTTCACTAAACTAAACTAAACTAAACTAAACTAGACCCTGGAATGGAATCTACTTTCCTAAGAGGTAGAGCTGAAGTTCTCTCTTCCTTTGGCTTCTAGATTTTTTATTTCATTACTAGATTTTTTACATCATTACTTCATTCTGAGGGACAGTATTTTCTGCAACTGTCTCTATTTTATTATTTAATCTGCTTGTTTATCCTCAATTTTGTGTTTCTATCCTGACGTAATGTTTTATAAGAGAACCATTTTGTGGAGAATTTGGCCGAGTGTGAAAATGTGGCAAAGGCAACCAACTCGACATAGATGTATTGCCCCTTTCAACTGATGCATGCCTTTCTAGCCTTAAATGACTGACTATATGTCATTTCTACCAACACATTCCACTCCATGCAGGTACTACTGACAAGACTGCACAATGTTGACACCTTTGGAGTGTATTTAGCTGTTCTGTGATGGTTATGCCATTGTGGTCAAGTCCCATAAAGAAATCAACTCTAATAACATCGGGATAGAAAATAATAAATTGTTCAAAGGGTGAAAAAAATAGAATTGACAGCTTGACTTGAATGTCAGCTACTAGCTGATATATTTCTGTTCATTGTGACTCCATTCCAGCAGCCTTACCTAAACATTACATTTCTCCTCCTACAATCTTTTCTTGTCTGATTTGTCAAACAGATCTCTACATCCCTAAGTATTAGAATTTATAATATACCGTGTTAATTTCACAACTGAAATTGTCCATGATGGGTCAGGTCTATTATTATGTTGGAAGAGCAGAACCAGTAACCCATATGGTTTAAGGTGAGACAGAAAATGCTGGAGTAACCCAGCGGGATATGCAGCATCTCTGGAGAGAAGGAATGGGTGACGTTTCGGGTCGAGACCCTTCTTCAGACTAATGCCAAATTTAAGGTGAGGCAGTATAGGAATATTGTTAATAATGAATATATAATGAAATATAGTAATAATGAATATTGCTCATAAATGAAGTTAAGGTTATGGCAAGGAAAAGAAATTATTTTTACCAATAACAAAATATAAGTTGTTAAAAAATATAAAATATAGAATTACAACTTTGTATTTTATCAGTTAAACATCCCACAAGAGCTTAGATTGACACAAAAAATGGACACTAAAGCAAATAAAAGTACATCAGAATGGGTGACCATCAATTTGGTCATGGAAGTAAACTTCAAAGAGTCTTAAAAGAGTAGGGAGAACTGGTAAATGATTTTATAATGGGATCTAGGAACATAGACCCACTTAGTTATATAGAGACACAAGAGACTGCAGGCATGGATGTCATTGAGGGGTGAGAGGATTGGGATATGCGCAAGAGGTGCGCGGTTGGTAGAGATTACAGAGATAGTGAGAAGAATAGGGCTGAATAGGGGTGTGAGAATTTTAAAACTGGTATTTAGCAGCTTCAATCACTTGTAAACCAGGAAATGAAGGGTACAGGACAAATAAGTGCATGTGTGATTATTGGTACAAATTAGAAACATAAAATCATAGAAAATTGGTGCAGGAGTTGGTCATTCAGTCCTTCGAGCCAGCACCGCCATTCAATATGATCATGGCTGATCATCCAGAATCAGTACCCCGTTCCTGGTTTCTTCCCAAATCCTTTGATTCTGTTAGGATGTGGCAGAGAAGTTAAGATCAAATGTCTGGAACGTGAAGGATGGGAGGCCAGCCAGCAGAATATTGGAAGAGTCAAATCTGGGAGGAACAAATACACGGGTTCTATTACAGAGGGATAAAGCATGTGCAGTAATTTACATTTGTCTGCTTTTGAAGAAGAATATTAAACACGTAATTTGTATGGGGCATCATGGGACAAGGGATTTTGCCTCTTTTACCTCACTCCGAGCATAATATAGAGAATGCAACTAAACTAAGTCTTGGCAAACAATTGAATCAAATCACAATCAAAGGAGCAGTAGAATTCGTCCTTGGTTTTCACGATCTACCACAGCAGGACTGGCATCAGCTGCAGGAATTATTATTTAGATGTTATGCAAATTGTTCAAACATCAAAGCAAATATGCAAATACAGGGCTGCAAAATGTTTGAGAGCAGATAGAGAATTAGGTTATGTTAATGAGAGGCACACAGTTAATCAGGATGCTTGGCATAAGCTAAAAATGAAAATGAATTGGTTTCAAGTAGTTAATGTAAATGAAGCATGTTAATATTTTGATTTACACTAAGAAAATTGAACATACATGTAAGAACATACAAGCTAAATTCCATGACCAAAGAATTGCCATTAGCTGTACCCAGGTTGTGAGAGGGCTTATATGTTAGCTCTATGATGCATTACAGATACTTCAATTTGATGTTGGCACTGGACCTTAATATTGCATCATGTCTATATTGCCTCCTGTAGTATCAGAGGGTGGTGAATCTGTGGACAGCTGTGGAGGTCAAGTCAATGGATATTTTCAAGGCAGAGGTTGACAGATTCTTGATTAGTACGGGAGTCAGGAGTTAAGGGGAGAACGCAAATGAATGGGATTGAGAGGGAAAGATAGATCGGCCATGATTGAATGGCAGAGTCGCCTTGATGGGCCTGACCTGCTGAGTTACTCCAGCACTCTGTGTCTATCTTTGGTATAATCCATCTGCATCTGCAGTTCCTTGTTTCAACATTCAAAGTCGCTGCCTTTCCAGGCCGGGTATTGTTATTTTGCATTGTTTCTCACTGACAGAGTTGGGATCGAAAACATTTGTTGCAGGTAATTTTTTTGTTTTTTGACAAAGGCGGAGTTGTAATTCGGAGCTACTGTGCAGTTTGAATTGAAGTGGAGAATGTAACCACTGCTTCTGGTGGGCCAAATGGCCTAATTGTGCTCTGAGAACTTACGAAACTTATAGTTTCCTGTTGAGGAATTCAAGCAGCATCTGCAAAGGGAATGGAATAGATGATGTTTCAGGTCGAAAAAAACCCTCGGAAGGATTTCTGTTTTCTGTTGACAGTATAAAAAATGTGCTATCCCATTTTTGGGAGACAAGGGGGTTCCCTTTACCCTTATTCCCCTAATCATTAAAGTACTTGTATATAAAATTATGAGAAGCATAGAAATGGGGGACATGTTAGAACCTTTCTCCCATGGTGGAAATGTCCAACTCTAGAGTGCATAGCTATATGATGAGAGGGAGAAAGCTTAATGGAGATGTCATATGATAGGAGTAGAATTAGGTCTACTCCGTCATTCAAGCATGGCTGATCTATCTCTCCCTCCTAACCCCATTCTCCTGGCTTCTCCCCATAACCTCTGACACCTGTACTAATCAAAAATCTATCTACCTCTGCCTTAAAAATATACACTGACTTGGCCTCCACAGCCTTCTGTGGCAAAGAATTCCACAGATTCACCACCCTCTGACTAAAGACATTTCTCCTAAAAGAACATCCTTTAATTCTGAGGCTATGACCTCTAGTCCTAGACAGGGCATATTTTTTGCACTGTGTGTGCCTGGAACACATTGCCAGGGTTGGTGGTGGAGGCAGATACGATAGTGGTCTTTAAGAGACTTTTACATAGGCACATGGAAATGCAGGGAATAGAGGGGTATGGATCATGTACAGGCAAATGAGATCAGTTTAATTTAGCATCATGCTCAGCACAACAATCCTGGGCTGAAGGGCCCATTCCTGTGCTGTAATGTTCTACAGTATGTTCTATGTACAGTAATAAGCAGAAGGCAGGAAGAATGTTCAGCATCTCAATCTCTGTGACTCTGCTGAGATAATGCAATCCCAAACAAATAATGGTAATGAAATCTCAGTCTATTCCTTTACAAATGAATTCTTAACAATGCGTCCACATAAAATAACTGCTGCATAAAGGTTCTTTCTTTCAAATTCCAATTTACGGAAAACTCACAACTTTATATTCACTCTATAATTTAATATCAACATTTTACTATATTTGTGGGCAAGATAAAAACTGCTTCTGTCATGAAAATATAAAAGCAAGTGTCTTTTAGATGTTAGAGTCCTTCAGCTCCTCGGTGTGTGTGTGTGCTATTGGAGTACATACCTTCACCAAAATAGCCCCCGTATTAATTTTTTTAATCTGAGCCGTATTCTACCCAGCACAGCAGTGGTGCTATGACAGCAGCATTATGTTCAGAAGTCATGATTATCCACAAACCTTCCCACTAATGATTGCTTTAGGTAAGAATCAGAACACAAATGGAAATTCACTCTCAGCTAAAGTAGCTAAATTCTGGCAACTACTTCGGTGCACACAGCAGAATCTTTCAGACCTGCTTTATTCATCTGAGCAAGTTGTGGATGCTCATGATTATTCTGTGTGAAAGTTAGAGAGTCGAACTGAAGTCTCAAATTTTAACAGGTCACAGCAGCGACCCTTAAATTATCACCATACTGTGTCCCTTCCATGGGAAGCCAGAAAATGGTCTTAACTAAAAATCTTTCTACTTATGCATTTTTTTTCCCCAATACTTTGTTCCTTCCAAATAGAAGTACAACTGATTTTGTATGAAAATTAGAATCTCAATGGATTTCCAGGTATCAGTTTTAATCCTAATGGTCTAATGAAACTGTATCACTCCACACTGACCTTTCTGTCCTAGGTCTCCTCCATTGTCAGAGTGAGGCAAAATGCAAATTGGAGGAACAGCATCTCATATTTCGCTTGGGCAGCTTACAGCCCAGTGGTATGAATATTGATTTCTCTAACTTCAAGTAACCCCGGCATTCCCTCGCTCTCCATTCCTCCCCCTTTCTCATCGTTACTTTTTTGCATATCTTTCATTCATTGTTCTTTATCTCTCTACATCATTGTCTATATTTCTCGTTTCCCTTTCCCGTGACTTTCAGTCTGAAGAAGGGTCTCGAACCGAAACGTCACCCATTCCTTTTTTCCTGAGTTACTCCAGCTTTTTGTGTCACTCACAATGAAACGGTTTCTGACAGGAATGGGCAGGAGTTGTGACAGATGATGAAGATTTCTGTCAGGGTGGTGTCATGACACCTTACTCAGGTATCTCACTCAAATAATATGGCCAGGACTTGGTGGACTGGTTCAATGTCACTTCCAAACTAAAGCATTGAAAACACACTTCTTGAATTCCTCCTACTTTGATGATATTTCTGTTAATGGTCTCGGCGTGCTTGATTTAGCTGACAGGTGTTTGCTTATAATGAAGAGCATGAGCAGAAAATAGACAGTGGTGAAAAGACAACCTGTTTTGCACCCTGCTAAAATTTACTTTTCACTGAAGTTAAACATAAAGCGTTTTTATTTCAGAAATAAACTTTATTCATGATAAAAAATATGTACAAAACAAAATCCATGTAAAATCTCTTCATGTATTTTTTAGTGTCTATACATTCAACAGTTTCACCGTGTTAGCACCAATAGTGTTTGTAGTGGTAATGGCAAAACACCCATGACGATAGGGCAGCATGGTGGCACAGCGGTTGAGTTTCCTCCCACACTCCAAAGAAATACAGGTTTATAGGCTAATTGTGTGTAGGATAGTGTTAATATACAGGGATCGCCTGTTTTCGCGCCGCATCTAAACTAAACTAAAAGTAAGAGATGGGTAAGAGATGCTGCAAGAGAGCTTAAACAAAGGACACAAATGAAAGGGATATACCAATCTCATGGTACACTTTTTCTACAGGGTCTCAGCCTTTCTGATTTTACCCGAGTTCCCTGATCACATCTCAAATTAATAATAACCACATTAAAAGAACATTGCGGATGAAAGAAGGATTTGGTATCAGTTAGGCTGATTATCACTCAGCACCATTCTGATCACATATGCAATTCCGTTTGCTTGTTGCCTGAATTTGATGAGTATCTGTGCTGAATGCTGAGCATATAGATTACATATGAAACAAGGATGGTGCCTAATTTATATGCCATTGTAGAAAATGGTTAATCGTGAATCAACGTTCAGCTTTTGGGAAATGAAAATCAGGAGAAATGGAAAGCAGTTTGTTCATTAACTATCGTCCATTTTATATCATCTCATATTGCCAGAATAAGTTACAATTAAAACACAAAGTACTCATACTTTAATTCCAGGATAAGCGTTCAACTAAGAAAAGCAAGCCCAAAACCAAAGTATTATCTAACCAAATACACCAACTTACAATAAATGACTCCATATGCAAAAAAAAAAACCCAGCTACCTACATTTTAATTCTCTTTTAAAAAAAACAACTAATCCTGTAGATGCAAGTATATCATTGGGGTTATCACATGGGCACCTCCCTTCATTAGCATTTCATTGAGTTAGGCCCACAACACCTCAGGAAGGCTCAACAGTTGGTTCCAGCATTCCAGCATCCCAGAACCCACCCCTCCCTCCCACACCATGCCATGCCATGCCATACCACGCCATACCATGCCATGCCATACCACGCCATACCATACCATCTATGCTGCCAGTATCTAATAAATAAAGGAAGCTGCAGCCAATTCATCCTATCTCCCACTAATCTTAACCCATCATTAAGCTTGTAACACCACAAATATCATCCTCCAAAAAACCAGGATACACTTGCACAGACTACAATTACAAAGAAATACACATACTGCATGTCATGCTTTTCCTTTCTCTCCCCAACTGACACTATTTCTTCTCCACCAAATCCACCTACTGCTTTGCTCTGCTGCCTCTGACATTTGCTTTACAGCCTGATGCAAACTCTGTCCGCAAATTCCTAGCTCTCCAAATAGCGATGTGGTTGATCTCACTATGAAACCTCTACAACCCACCTCTACAGGACATACTCTTGCTCTCCATCCTCTCTGCTCAACTTCTGCTGCCAACTCTACATATCTAAGCTTTTTGCTTTCATAAGCCTCATCCTCTAAGTTCGCCCAAGACACGGTCAGTTCTATAAAATACACGATCCGCTGACTAACTGACCATAGCACTTTATCAGGCCTCAAATTAGTATTAATTATTTCCTGCAGAACATCAAGCTTTTCTCCTAAATCTACCCGCATCTCCCAATCATTGGCTCCCGGTAACTGGCCTGACCCATACCTATCTACAAACTTCCCTCCTCTACCTTTCTCTTACTCACAGACAAAATGAATTGCTACACTCCCAGTCCTGATGCCTACTGAATTCACCTGTACTCTCCTCCTCTTTATAAAAGAAGGAAGTGCTTATGACAGAAGAAAGAAAATGGATTTTCATTAATATGGCTCTTAAATAACCTCTCCACATTTCTTAAATCACTTCATATTCAATGCTTCAGTCTTAAATTCCAATTACAGTTATTAAGTAGACTGGACTTCGTCACAATAGAGCAAATGTAATGGTGGTGAAGTTGACATTTGCAGTTGGCATTTTATGTATTTCAATGACCCATAAGTAGTGATACAAAGAATAAAAATTGAATCAGATTTTAGCAATGGTGTTGAATGATTCATCTTAATTAGGTTCTTAGAAAATTCATATTCTGTTTGAACAGTGGCATTAATGTGAACCCATACTGCAAGAACAAACAAATGAAAATACTCATATTTTCCTACTGTTGATTGGGCATAATGAGGAAAAGGATCTAGCTATAGTGCTTGTTAATTCTTTACACGCTTGTTTCTTTTCGATTTCCAGACATTAAAGGCTTTAGAATTATGCCGGTTTTCCCTGAGGGAGAGGGAGAGGGAGAGGGAGAGGGAGAGGGAGAGGGAGAGGGAGAGGGAGAGGGAGAGGGAGAGGGAGAGGGAGAGGGAGAGGTCGTTCATACATGTTATTGGAATAACAACATCTTTTTATGTGTCATATTATCAGTGGGATCATGATTATAATTACCCTTTGTGCAAATTTGTCTCCTCTCAGATCACATCTAATGCTTTACTCCTTGTCGTACATCTGTGCTCTCGAGGCTCTCTAGTTTTCGACGTATCCAACAGTAGGAAAGGTTTTTTACTAACCATCCTATTGTGTGTCCATCCAACCTTTGCACACCTTTAACAGGTCCCCTTTCAGTCTTCTCCATTCGAAGGAAAACAAACTCAGCCTACCTAGTCTCTATTCATTACTGAAAAGTTTAATCTCAATCAACATTCTCAGCACCCTCTCCAGTGCAATCACATCCTTCCTACAGTATGGCAACCAGAACAGTACATAGTACTCTGGCTGTGACCTAACCAAAGTTTTATAAAGTTGGATCATTATCTCCAAGCTGTAATATTCTATACCCTGGCTGATGAAGTCCAACTTCCCTTCCCGCCTTATTCACTCCCTTATTTGTACAAGATCTTCGACATTTCAGGGTGTTTTGCTGAAGAGTAACTGAAAAAAAAAATGGCATTGATCGCAGGAAGAGGATGTTGAGAGTGTTGATCAAAAGGTTTGTTAAATAATTAGGAGACTTCAAAAGGACGAAAGGTCAGAAGTAATGTGCAGTGTTTCAGAGAGAGAGTTAAGGTTTCAGGATGTCACAACTGAACGTGAGCTGGCAGTAATGTCAAATAATTTAACAATAGGGCTTAGAGAAGCTAAAAAATAACACTATCTATAATGTAAAGAATAAATACTTTCATTGTCTTCATTATTTGTAAAAAATAGCAATTTTTCAAGATTAGTTGAGGCTGCTTTTAGAAATAGGATATACCCAAGCTGCTTTCTTTAATCATTTTTATTGTTACAGTTATGGCAATGGTGAATGGATTTTCAGTTGACCTTGGTTTCTTAAATTCTGCTTAGGTTTCGGTATTATCAACTTCACCACCATTACATTTGCTCTATTGTGACGAAGTCCAGTTCTAAGCTATATCTAGAAACATGGAACTGCAGATTACAAAAACAGACACAAGATGCTCGACTAACTCAGCGGATCAGGCATCATCTCTGGAGACCATGAATAGGTATGATGTTTCCAGGCAGGACCTTTCTTCAGACTGATTGGGGGGGGGGGGGGGGGATGAAACTGGAAGAGAAGAGAGGAAGGAAAAATAAGTAATAGGTTGATGCAGGTGAGGGGGGTGGGGGTTGATAGGCAGATGGTTGGACAAAGGCCAGAGATATAAAGACAGCAGGTGTGAGATAAAAGGATTGAAGTGTTCGAATTGTGAAGCTGGAGGAAGGAATGTAGCTGGAAGGGAAGGGTGAGGGAAGAAATAGGTGAAAGACCAGATGGGGCATAGGAGAGAGGAGGGGGTGAAAGAGAGGAGGTGGGGGAAGAACAGGGAGAAGGAGTTGTTTGTAATCACCTAAAATTAAGGAATTTAATGTTCATACTATTGGGTTTTATGCTATCCACCGACTAAGCAGAGACTGTTTCACCAAACACTTGCACTTGGTCCACCAAGGCCTATTGGATCTCCTATTTGTTAACCATTTTAATTCCTCTTCCTATTCCCATATACTTTCTGTCCTAAGCCTCCTTGGTTGCCAGAGTGAGGCTAAATGCAAACTGGAGAAACAGCACATATTCCACTTGGGTAGCTTACAACACAATGGTATGAACACTGAATTCTCCAATTTTATGTGACTACAAAAACCCTCCACCCCCTTCTTCTCCCACCCCACCCTCTTCCTTTGCTATAGTTGCAGGAAATGTGAAATAAAAACAGAAAATACTAGATATTAGCATGATTAGAGCATTTTATTTTTTTAAGTTTATTTAAAATAATTCATTTGGAATCCATTCTATTTGTCATATAAGGATTGTTGATTGAGAACAATAATCCTTGCTTTAAGGCTATTGCTTCTTTAAAGATTACACTATGTATGTTACTCTTCCCTGGTAATAACAATGTTTGCAACAAGTTTCAAAGCCTATCCTGTTTTAAATGCTTTATATTTCATTTTTATTCATCTGCATACTCTGCAAATAGACTTTATCATCCATGACCTCCAGGGATTCTGCCTGACCGGTTGAGTTACTCCAGTACTTTGTGTTTTTTGTTTGGGCTTTATTGAATATTACAAATCCTGAAAAATACACCACCCAGTTAATTTTTGCCATCACTGAGTTCCTATGGCTTTAGAATAGCAGATGCACTCATCAGTCTTGTCTTGCAATTGCAAAATACATTGCATGTTGGATTAAAGTTGGTTCATGCTATAAAATGTATCAGATCCAAAATGAAATTGAAGTAACTCAGTGAAAGCAAGTGAAACAGTAAAGTTATTGGTCCTTTTTATATACCTCTGCTTTGCTATTTAACCTATTTTCAACCCATCAGAGGGGATTAGTTCTGGTTTGCTGCACCTAATGTCAATACATGCTGAAAAGATTTTTTTTCGGAAGTCTGCCCTAAGTGCAATAGAAAATGATTCTCGGTCTGCGGCAATCATATTTCCTTTGATAATTTCTAAATCCATCATAATTACAAGCTGTGATTTTCATGAAAGTTTGGGTACTTCTTTCCCATCAACTAACTCTGCCATACGAATGACTGAATGTTGATTACATTGGTCATTCCTGTTCTGGTGAACACACGCCCCTTTCTTTGCACTTGGTGTGTATCTCCTTTATCTTCATTTCAGCAAGGCCGCCTAAGGCTGTTTTCGAATTGTGAATGTAATGATTGGAGCCACATCGGTTTTTGCTTATTTCCCCGCAGAAGACTGAAAATTCATACTCTGAGAAGAATGATTGTGAGCCTAAGATAACAAATGTGGCAGAACATCCAAGGCAGGTTTACGGTTCACTGACTGGTTAAACGGCCATGGTCAAGATGCTAAACTGTACACTTGGCTGGCAAGACTGGTGAAATCTTCCATTATTGGGTGCATGGAAAAAACACTGTTGTTCATTGACTTTAGTTCAGCATTCAACACAATAGTCCCCAGCAGACTGGTTGAGAAGCTGCTGGAACTGGGGCTTAGCACCCCTCTGTGCACCTGGGTCCTGGAGTTTCTCACTGCCAGGCCCCAAATGGTCAGGATGGGGGAACACACATCTAGCTCCCTCACCCTGAACATAGGATCCCCCCAGGGCTGCGCCCTTAGCCCCCTACTGTACTCCCTGTACACACATGACTGTGGGGCCAGGTTCAGCTCAAACTCCATCATCAAGTTTGCTGATGACACTGTGGTGGTGGGCCGGATCTCCAACAATGATGAGAAGGCCTACCGGGAGGAGGTGGCTGATCTGGCACTCTGGTGTCAGGACAATAGCCTCCTCTTGAATGTCACTAAAACAAAGGAGCTGATTGTGGACTTCAGAAGGGCTAAACATCCAAGGACGTACACGCCACTGGAGATACATGGGTCTATTGTGGATAGGGTGAGCAGTTTTAAATACTTGGGAGTCCGCATCGCAGAGGATCTGACGTGGGCAACGCACATTGCTGCACTGGTGGGTAAGGCTAAGCAGCGCCTTTACCACCTTAGACAACTGAGGAAATTCAGAGTGTCTCTGAGGATCCTTCATTGCTTCTACTCTGGGGCTGTAGAGAGCATCCTGTCCGGCAACATTACAATCTGGTTTGGGAACAGCTCTGCCCAGGACAGGATGGCCCTGCAGAGAGTAGTGCGTTCGGCAGAACGCGCCATGGGAACTACACTCGTCCCCCTGCAGGACCTATACATCAGGAGGTGCAGATCCAGAGCAAGCAAGATCATGAGGGACCCCTGCCACCCCAGTAACGGACTGTTCCAGATGCTACGATCAGGCAAACGCCTCCGCTGTCACGCTGTGAAAACGGAGAGGATGAGACGGAGCTTCTTCCCACAGGCCATCAGGACTGTCAGCTTTTATAACCCCAGAGACTAAATTTTTGTCGACACTAATAGTAACTTATTAACTTTATTTATATGCTGTAACTGTAATTCTTTTTGTGCACAACCCGCAGGCATTGCCACTTTCATTTCACTGCACATCGTGTATGTGTATGTGACAAATAAATTTGACTTGACTTATCATATCATATCATATATATACAGCCGGAAACAGGCCTTTTCGGCCCTCCAAGTCCGTGCCGCCCAGTGATCCCCGTACATTAACACTATCCTACACCCACTAGGGACAATTTTTACATTTACCCAGCCAATTAACCTACATACCTGTACGTCTTTGGAGTGTGGGAGGAAACCGAAGATCTCGGAGAAAACCCACGCAGGTCACGGGGAGAACGTGATCCCCGTACATTAACACTATCCTACACCCACTAGGGACAATTTTTACATTTACCCAGCCAATTAACCTACATACCTGTACGTCTTTGGAGTGTGGGAGGAAACCGAAGATCTCGGAGAAAACCCACGCAGGTCACGGGGAGAACGTACAAACTCCTTACAGTGCAGCTTGACTTGAGGTCAGCTAATCAATGCTTTAAATGCTATTTCCTTGTGGCTTAAAATCACCTGTTAGATTTTTGAGACATTTAGTTGTGTACAGGCATGGAATGGTTCCAATTTTTGATACCGTTTGCTTCTGCTAACTCTGTCTGCAATCTTGCAAGATAGGTAACAAATATTAGTCATTGTGCATATTTTGATTTGCTGTGGCTTTACCATCAAGGCACAACCACACATGTACCACATTTTATTTTAACCTATCCCATTCCTTTTCTTTAAGTAGGCGGCAGGGTGGCGCAGTGGTAGAGTTGCTGCCTTATAGCGCCAGAGACCCGGGTTCAATCCTGACCTCGGGTGCTGTCTGTACGGAGTTTATGCATTCTCCCTGTGACCTGCGTGGGTCTTCCTGGGACCTCCAGTTTCCTTTCACACTCCAAATACGTACAGGTTTGTGGGTTAAATGGCTTGGCAAAATTGTAAATTGTCCATAGCATGTGTAGGATAGTGTTAGTGTGTGAGGATCTTTGGGCGGCATGGACTTGTTGGGCCGAAGGGCCGGTTTCCATGCTGTTTCTCTAAACTAAACGATACTAATCTGATCTCCCGGTGGCCGAGCACTTCATCTCCCCCTCCCATTCCCAGTCTGACCTTTCTGTCATGGGCCTCCTCCAGTACCATAGTGAGGCCCACCGGAAATTGGAGGAACAGCACCTCATATTTCGCCTGGGCAGTTTGCAGCCCAGTGGTATGAACATCGACTTCTCCAACTTTAGATAGTTCCTCTGTCCCTCTCTTCCCCTCCTCCTTCCCAGATCTCCCTCTATCTTCCTGTCTCCACCTATATCCTTCCTTTGTCCCGCCCTCCTGACATCAGTCTGAAGAAGGGTCTCGACCCGAAACGTCACCCATTCCTTCTCTCCTGAGATGCTGCCTGACCTGCTGAGTTACTCCAGCATTTTGTGAAATAAATACCTTCGATTTGTACCAGCATCTGCAGTTATTTTCCTGTACTATACTAATCTACGATGGTTACAGAAGACTTGTTTTTGTATTTAGCCTGATGTGCATGTACATATTGTATTTTACTATACCAGCAGAACTGACATTAAACACTCAATCATGTGCTTCCAGCATTGTGTCAAGTTGTGATTTTCAGGTGTTTGTGCTGAAAACATTCTAACTTGAGCTATCACAACCAAACCTTCCTCATTAATATGGTATTTTTACACAGTTTGCTGTGATGATGAGTAGCTGCATCACTTCTTCCCTTCATTTATTCTGATATTTGTTACATCCCACATGAGTAGACTTTGAATTTGATGATTTATTTTATCAATAGCATCCAGCTGAACTTGCTAGAAAAAAAATGGCTTGACTCATAATGAATCAGTCTGTTGCAGTATTCATTCACATGCCAATGCATTGGTTGTTAATTAACACCTCCATTTGAAAGTATATCTGTTTGCTGCTATTAGTGCTGTGACATAGGTGCACAATCTCAACTCCTCAGTGTCTGAATGAACATCCAAACAATGAGATTTTCCTGTCCATTAGAATTTCAAATTGCCACTTAAGTTGATTTTAGTTTTAGTTTAGTTTGGTTCAGAGATACAACTTGGAAACAGGTCCTTTGGCCCACCGAGACCGTGCCTACCAGCGATCCCCATACTCTATCCACACTATCCTATACACTAGGGTTAATTCACAATTTTTTATCGAGCCCAATTAGCTTTCAAACCTGTACATCTTTTGGAGTGTGGGAAGAAACCGGAGCACCTGGAGAAAACCCACACGGTCACAGGGAGAACATACAAACTCTACAAAGACAGCACCCGTAGTCAGGATCGAACTCGGGTCTCAGGCACTGTAAAGCAGCGCCGGAGACTCAGGTTCGATCCTGACTACGGGTGCTGCACTGTAAGGAGTTTGTACGTTCTCCCCGTGACCTGCGTGGGTTTTCTCCGAGATCTTCGGTTTCCTCCCACACTCCAAAGACGTACAGGTATGTAGGTTAATTGGCTGGGTAAATGTAAAAATTGTCCCTAGTGGGTGTAGGATAGTGTTAATGTGCGGGGATCGCTGGGCGGCACAGACTTGGTGGGCCGAAAAGGCCTGTTTCCGGCTGTATATATATGATATGATATGATAACTCTACCAATGTTTTACTTCTTGGATGTTAGATCCTGAATTTGCAGTTAGTTGAAATGACCTTTTTTATGAATAGAGAAATATTTGTTATTCCCAACTAGAAGAAAAAATAAATGCTGAGCGACAGAATTGGCCTCACCAGTAGGTTTGGACATGGCTTTGGCTCTCCGATTATGAACGACATGTCAGGTTCAATACTCTTGTCTAAATTTGTTGATCAGTGAATGTGAATCTATCATCTAAGTTATACTTGTGTCGTACACAAGCCAAATATCCTTGTTCAATTCTGCACGTTAAGACTCTCAGTATAACCAGTTGGGCTAACCACTTTGTCGCCTTTCTATTCAAGAGTGATGTGGCAAAACCTGGTGTATTCAACAATCTGGTAATGTTCCATTCTTGTCGTTCCTTATTGCTGTGACTTCCTGTAATATACGCTCCCATTGATGCACATGGAGGATTGAGTCAAAGAAGAGTCTGTGTAATAGATGCAGGAAAGCTGAACACTTGCACTTGGTCCTCGAAGGCTTACTGGATCAACTGGTTGCTCAACATTTTAACTCCCCTTCCCATCCCCAATTCTGACCTTTTTGTCCAGGGCCTCGTCCATTGCTAGTGTGAGGCCACTTGCAAACTGGAGCAACAGCACCTCATATTGTGCTTGGGTGGCTTACAACCAAACAGTATGAACGTTGAATTCTCCAATTTTAGGTAACCTCTGACAACCCTCTCCTCCCCTATTCCCAACACACCACACCTACCTTTCTTTCCCCCTCCTCTGTGGCCCACCTGTACTTGCATCTATTTCTCCCCCTCCACCTATATTTATTCCTCTGGCCTCTCAATTTTAACTCTTCAAACCTTTTATCTCACAACTACTGTTGTATCATCTCTGGTCTTTTTTCAACCAGCTGTATATCAACCTCCCCCCTCTCTCCACCCCACACTCACCTGTATTCACTATTACATGCCATGCTTTGTCCTGCCGTTACTCTCTTCCAGTTTCCTTTGCTCGCCACCCCCTACAATCAGTCTGAAGAAGGACCCCAACCTGAAACGACACCTATCCACGTGCTCCAGGGATGCTGCCTGACCTGCCGAGTTACTCCAGCACTTTGTGTCCTTTTTTACAACAATATGTTTGTTATGACAAACTCAAGAAGGTGAGAGATCTTGAAGAAGGTCTTGATACTGGCCCAAAACGTTTTCTGAAGGCCCCATATCATTCAGAGATGCTGCCTGACCCACTGATGAACTGCAGCACTTTGTGTCTTTTTGTGCAAACTAGCATTTGCAGTTCCGTGTGTCCACATGATAGTTATCATTGTCCTCCAACAAACCACACAGATAAACTACCTGATATCCCATTATTATTGTTAAATTATATTGCTTTCATAAATGCATTATATATATTTGAAGTGATCATTATATATTTGAAGTGATCAAATGTTCTTCCTTGTTCAGGCCCGAAACTTCAATTATTCTTTTGCCTCCACAGATGCTGCTTGACTTGATGAGTTCCTCTAGCCGCTTATTTTTTATGTTCCGTTGATGTCTTACTGGAAATTAAGCACATTAATAAACTCTGCCAAAACATTTTAAGGATACAATATCTGAACATCACCATGGTGTACAGCTGGAATCATGATTAGAACTAGTTTAACACACAGTCAGTCCTTTAACATCTTCATTGCTGTGATGGTGTTCAATCTTCAGGGAAGTAAAAGATCCCAGGAGAGCCTCCTCATCAGTACTCAATCTTTCAACTTTAGATGGCGGATAACCTAAAGGAACCTGAGAAATGGGTGAGAAAATGACCTCAAAGGAAATTAGAATTTTAGAGCAAACACAATTCGACCCATTAAATGTCCCACTCCTATTAGACAAATTTGTATAAATGAAAATTGAGTGCATATGTGCTTTTTATTCTACCTCCACTCATTGTAGTTATCACTGATAACTCCTTACTTTTTCTGATTTTTAATCAGAACATGTCAGTAGTATCTAACATATTGATGTAACCTGAAATTAGCCATTGATGCAAATAGAAGAAAATTTCAGACATTAGAAATTTACTTTGCTGATTTAATCATAGCCTGGCCCCAGCTACTCAGAGCAACAACACTGTGGTGTTACATCGGACCATACAGCAAGGGTGCCAGCAGTTCATTGCTGATGAACTTGAGAGTTTTTTTTCATCAATAATTTTGGCGATTCTCTTAGTTTCTGTCTGCATCGAGTACTCACATAAATAATTTACAGTAGTTCAAAGAAACCAAGGTTTCCCCAGAAAAGTTCACATTTTGAAAGATAGTCTACTATCCCTTGCATGTTAATTGCCAGTGACTGCCCTGATCTGACAAGATTTTGCCATTAGATGTGCAAGGTTTTTATCTCCAAATACATTTTAAACATGCTCTTTATAAATTGGGGATCTGATTAGTTGTTTCCTGTCACGTCATTGCATGTGAGAGTTTACTGTCAGCAAATAATGTGCACTGGAAATATAATAATAATGCATTACATTTATATAGCGCTTTTCAAACACTTAAAGACGCTTTACAGGGATTTATAGAACATAGAAAAGTGAATAAATAGATAAATAAGTAAACGAACAGAGAAAGGAGACAGAAGGTGAGGTGACCTTCAGTGGTTGAAGGCAGTACTGAACAGGTGAGACTTCAGTGATGTTTTGAATGTGGTGAGTGAGGAGGAGTCTCTGACGGTTTGGGGTAGTGAGTTCCATAGGGTGGGAGCAGCGATGGAGAAAGCCCTGTCCCCCCAGGATCTGAGTTTGGTCCGGATGGGGGGGGATAGGAGATTGGCAGCAGCAGAGCGGAGGGTGCAGGTGGGAGTGTGCCTGTGGAGGAGGTCAGTCAGGTAGGATGGGGCCAGGTTATGGAGGGCTTTGTAGGTCATGAGGAGGATTTTGTACTGGATTCTCTGGGGGATGGGGAGCCAGTGGAGTTTGTAAAGGACGGGGGTGATATGGTCACGGATCGGGGTGTGGGTGAGTAGACGGGCAGCAGAGTTTTGAATGTATTGAAAAGTTATTATTATAATGACAAGTTATTATTCTCGTAATTCCTATAGGTAGGATCAGCGACAGCAAAGATAATCTGCTTTTGCTCACAAGAAGTGGAATTTTACATAACTCCATTGAAAGCTAACGTCAAGGTGCATCAGTACTGTTAATTGAAGACATAAGGTTTTGTATTTAGGTTCCTAGAAGCCTGAAGATATATAAAACATGTAAACGCCGCCAGGATCATGGGGGCAGATGTTTTGCTAAAGGATAAGGGATTGTACCAGGATTAATGCTGAACGAAATTAAATCCTGCAAAAAAAAAGATCTTCGGGTCCTGCAGGCAATTATATGGTTCCAATTTCCATCTGGAGTTTCAATCTGACATTTGGAATGTTATTACCATAATTCTGCTAATTGCGTCGTATAACAGTATGTGCACTGCTTGTGCATTTGCAGTTCCTTGTGTTTGCTTTGCACACTTGTGTGATGGAAACACAGAGGACAACACTCAATCTGGAAGGTTTGCCAAGTGTCGATCTCATCAATGCCATAAAGAAAAGCTTCAAAAATTATTTTGTGACTCAAGTCAAAGTTGCACATCTGTCAGGTACAAAAGTTCCAGTCTGCCAGCATGTATGGGAACACCTATTGTTCAGCAGCTGGACTCTCATAAGTCCTCATCGTCAACTCTATCTGCAGCCCATCTGCACGACTTGCAGATTCTCAAAATGACTTGTACACTCCAGGAGTTCGCTGCAGGAAACTACTATATATGAGATTTTTCAAAATCCTGATAGTGGCCTGGCTAAGATAAGGAACCCTTTTAACCGAAGATGCAGTTGTGTAGTTGCAATCCTGCTGGGTCCGCAGCAATAAATAGAGAAGGGAAGGGGCTGAGTATCTGGCTGAGCTGCCCAAAGGAGGATGGTGAGGGCCACTAAATGGGAAACCTGCACTGCAGTACTATGCAGTACTATCTTACTTTATTAATGACAACTGAATATTGGGTTTGTAAATTTTTCTCATGATTCAGTGACTGAAATCTCTCACACAATTTACATGAGACATAAATCAAAGAAGTTGATTATTCCGCCCCACAAGCTTACTCCACCATTAAATAACAAATATGATGAACCTCTTTCATCCAGCTGTGAGAACTACAGTGGTCCGGGGAGGCAGAGGAACAACTCCGCGGCTGCTTGATGTCAGTTGACTGGTAATGTTCAAGGACTCGGCAACAGACCTGAACGGATATGGTTAGGATAGGTCAGGTTAGAGATACAGCATGGACACATGCCTATGGCCCACTGAGTCTGCAACAACCAGCGATCCCACAAACTAACGCTATGCTACAAACACTAGGGACAATTTACAATTATACCAAGCCAATTAACCTAAAAACCTGTATGTCATTGGACTATGGGAGGAAACTGGAGATCCCGGAGAAAACCCACGCAGGTCATGGAGAGAACGTACAAACTCCTTACAGGCAGCACCCATAGTCAGGATCGAACCTGGGTCTCTGGAGCTGTAAGGCATCAACATACCCCTGCACCATGGAACTGCCCTATTGTTCTGTTGCGACAGTTGTTCTGGAATTCTTAGGAAGATGTGTGGTGTGTTCCCACCAGGACCACACGAGGGTTCCTTCTCCAGAAGCCTTGAATGAAACAGGAGGTCTGCAATCTACTGATGACCACATGTTGGTCATTGTGGTCCGGTGATACAGTGTCATGCAAGAAGTCCAAGTATAACCTCAATAAGGCCAGCAGGAATGCAAAGAGAAACATCTGTAGGATTAGATGGACGTTCAGAAGCTGTGACAGGGCTGGCATGCCGTTACTTCCAACAGAGGCATGGCTGTAGGAGGATCGGGACTGGGAACTGAATATTCAGGGTTATACGTCCTATAGAAAGGACAGGCAGGTGGGCAGAGGAAGTGGGGTAGCTCTGTTGGTGAGGGATGAAATTCAGTGACATAGGGACTGACGATGTAGTCACTGTGGATAGAGTTGAGGAATTGTAAAGGTAAGAAGACACTAATGGGAGTTATCTAAAGGCTCCCAAACACTAGCCCGGATATAGGGTGTAAGTTACAGCAGGAGTTAAAACTGGCATGTAACAAAGGTAATGCCACCATGTTTATGGGGGATTTCAATATGCAGGTAGACTGGGAAAATCAGGTTAGTTCTGGACTCCAGAAGTTTGTGGAGTGCCTCCGAGATGGATTCTTGGAGCAGCTTATACTGGAGCTTACCAGGGAGAAGGCAGTTCTGGATTTAGTGTTGTCCAATGAACCAGATTTAATAAGGGAATTCAAGGTAAAGGAACCACTTGGTGGTAGTGACCATAATATAATTAGGTTTAATCTGCAATTTGAGAGGGAGCAGGTTAAATCAGAAGTGTCAGTGTTGCAGTTGAACAAAGGGGACTATGAAGGCATGAGATAGGAGCTGGCCAAGGTCGAATGGAAAGGGATCCTAGCAGGAATGACGGTGGAACAGCAATGGCAGGAATTTCTGAACATAATTCAGAAGATGCAGGATTGTTTCATTCCAAAGAGGAAGAAAGATTCTAAGGGGAGTAAGAGGCAACTGTGGCTGACAAGGGAAGTTAGACAACAGAAGGTAACAAAACAGGCAATACGGGGTGAAAAGATGAAGTACGAGGGGAAGCTGGCCAAGAATATAAAGAAGGACAGTAAAAGCTTCTTTAGGTATGTTAAGAGAAAAAGATTAGTAAAGACAAATGTGGCTCCCTTGAAGGCAGACACGGGTGAAATTATTATGGGTAACAAGGAAATGGCAGAAGAGCTAAACAGGTACTTTGGATCTGTCTTCACTAAGGAAGACACAAACAATCTCCCAGATGTACTAGAGGACAGAGGATCTAGTAAGACAGAGGAACTGAAAGAAATTTGCATTAGGCGAGAAATAGTGTTGGGTAGACTGATGGGACTGAAGGCTGATAAATCCATAGGGCCTTACGGTTTGCATCCCAGGGTGCTCAAGGAGGTGGCTCTACAAATCGTGGATACATTGGTGTTCATTTTTAAATTTTTTTTTTTAGAGATACAGCGTGGAAACAGGCCCTTCGGCCCATCGAGTCCGCGCCGCCCAGCAATCCCCGCACATTAACACTATCCTACACACACTAGGGACAATTTTTACATTTTACCCAGTCAATTAACCTACATACCTGTACGTCTTTGGAGTGTGGGAGGAAACCGAAGATCTCGGAGAAAACCCACGCAGGTCACGGGGAGAACGTACAAACTCCGTACAGACGGCGCCCATAGTCTGGATTGAACCTGAGTCTCAGGCGCTGCATTCGCTGTAAGGCAGCAACTCTACCGCTGCGCCACCGTGCCGCAAACATTTTCCAATGTTCAATTGATGTAGGATCAGTTCCTCTGGATTGGAGGGTATCTAATGTTTTTCCACTTTTCAAGAAAGGAGCGAGAGAGAAAACAATGAATTATAGACTAGTTAGCCTGATATTGGTGGTGGGGAAGATGCTGGTCAATTATTAAAGAGGTAATAATGGTGCATTTGGATAGCAGCAAAAGGATTGGTCCAAGTCAGCATGGATTTATGAAGGGGAAATCCTGCTTGACTAATCTACTGGAATTTTTTGAGGATGTGACAAGTAAAATGGATGAAGGAGAGCCAGTGGATGTAGTGTATCTAGACTTTCAGCAAGCCTTTGATAAGCCTCCCCCCACATGGGAGATTGGTGAACAAAATTAGAGCACATGGTATTAGGAGTAGGGTTACATGCCTCAATGACTGGCAACATTTTAAAGACATTTGGACAGGAACATAGATAGGAAAGGTGAGAGGGATATGGGCCAATTATGAGCAAATGGGACTAGCTTACATGGGACATTTTGGTCAGCATGGATGCTTTGTTTCCATCTTGTATGACTCTATGATTCTAATCAATATGAATTGGCAACAACACCTCTTCCTCGATAACCATCAACACAGGTGAACCTGAAGGCTGTGTTGGGGAAAGTTTAACGGAGATGTGCAGTGCAAGTTCTTTCTTATACAGAGGCTGGTGGCGGCCTGAAACACATTGCCAGGTGGTGGAGGCATATATGATAGTAGTGTTTAAGAGGCTTTTAGATAGGCACATAAATGCAAGGAAGAGAGGGATATAGATCATGTACAGGCAGGTGCGATGAGTTTAACTTGGCATCAGGCTCGACACAGTCATTGTGAGCCGAAGGGCCTGTTCCTGTGCTGTACTGTTCTATGCTCTATCTCTGTTGTTGATGTTGTCTTCATTGACCTTGATCCACATGTATGAAGGCATTAAACTTCCTTAATGGTTATTTACTCCAAACATTGACCTTCTCTTGTGCGCTCCTGTTTCCACTTCATTAGGATTCTGAGAGGCCTCTAGACACCTTTATATAATTGGTCTTCTTTCTCCATCTCACCACTAAAGATATCCAGTTCTAACATCTGAAAGTCCAGTTCTGTGCTCCTTTTCGTCATAACTACCAAGACGTTTTTCATGGACCTCTAGCAATGATGGGAAGCTCTGATCACTTACACTTTGACGTGTGTCGTCTAGCCAACTTCAATCGGTATTAATCATTGACAAAACTGCATTCTGTGAATATGCACTAAAGCAATCAGCAGCAGTTAGTGCTGGCTGGCTGACACAATGATGCTAATGAGGTGTAAGCACAAATTTTGTATCTGTACTGTGTGGTGTTGAACTAGTTTGGTTAATCACATATTCAATTCCAGTGACATTTAACAGTGCTATTAAACCACTGGCTATATCCCTAGTAGAAAGGGTTAGAAAAAAATGTGGCAATTCCACAAAATCATGGAAATTCCACATGAATCACAAATGTGTTGGCTAACTTGTTAATAGGAAGACGTACATATCGAGAAGTGTAAAATGTAAGTTCATCCAAAAGTAAATCTCAGGAAACATAGTCCTGCATCTCCCTCACACAGAAGTGAAGCTATTTATTCATAGAATGATTTATTTAGTTACTAGAAGAAAGGCCATGAGTTGTATATCCCTTATTGAAACCATTACACAATCCACACATGTGTAGGAAGGAACAGCAGATGCTGGTTTAAACCAAAGTTGTGTCTATCTAGTTTAAACTGAAGATAGACACAAAAACCTGGAGTAACTCAGCTGGACAGACAGCATCTCTGGAGAGAAGGAATGGGTTTACGTTTCGGGACTAGTTAGGGAAAAGGGAAACGAGAGATATAGACGATGATGTAGAGAGATAAAGAACAATGAATGAAAGATGTGCAAAAAAGTAATGATGATAAAGGAAACAGGCCATTGTTAGCTGTTTGTTGGGTGAAAACGAGAAGCTGGTGTGACTTGGGTGGGAGAGAGAGAGAGAGAGAGGGAATGCTGTGGTTACTTGAAGTTAAAGAAATCAATATTCATACCACTAAACTGTAAGCTGCCCAAGCAAAATATGAGATGCTGTTCCTCCAACTTGCATTTAGCCTCACTCTGACAATGGAGGAGACCTAGGACAGAAAGGTCAGTGTGGGAATGGGAAGAAGAATTAAAGTGTTTAGCAATCGGGAGATCAGGTAGGTCCTGGGGGACTAACCGATGGTGTTCAGCGAAACGATTGGCCAGTCTACATAAGAGTCCACATCTTGAACAAGGGATACAGTAGATGAGGTTGGAGGAGATGCAAGTGAACCTCTGCCTAACCTGAAAGGACTGTCGGTGTCCCTGGAGGAGTTATAGGGACAGCTGTTGGATCTCCTGCAGTTGCTTGGGAAGGTACCTGGGGAGGGGATGATATATATGTTCCCCTTACAGTAACCACCTATGCACCATAAAGCTTTAATTAATTTATTGGAAATTCCAGCCCCAATATAATTTGTAACACAAAATAATTCATGTTGTACTATTACATAACCTAAAAAACAAGTAAAAAAGGGTCCTGACTCAAAATGTCACTTAGCTATGTTCTTCGGAGATGCTGCCTGACCATTGAATTAAACCAGCATTTTGTGTCTTTCTTTGCTAAACCAGGATCTGCAGTTCCTTGTTATTACATGTTTTCTAGAGCAATCTGTTTTACTACCACAAAAATGTTTTAAGGCAGTATAAAGTAATAGATATGGAATTCTCTTGTTTCTGTACGTTTAGGGATGCCACAATTCTACTTCAGAAAATTTACCTTATTTCCTTGTAAATACTAGGCCCATGATGAATAATGACTTTTATGGGGCCTTTGATGATCTGGCTCACAACATTAAGAAACCAAGGCATGTGCACACATACCATACCCTTCAAATGAATCTTTGGAGGGTACAGTATTTGTGGCTCATGCCTTGGTTTCTCAATGTTAAACTGGATGCTCACTGGTTCTGGAAAGTAAAGATGGAGTTGAAAAGCTGAAATAAGTCATGCAGATGTAGAGCTGGGTGTCACCAAGTCTTATTCATTAGTTTAGGAGTCACTACAAAAGGGGCATGTATGTTTAATAAAAATAAACTAAATAAATTCATAAATCTACCTTTCAAATTTTTAGAATGATCTATGAAAAAGCAAATTGGACATTGGAGCGTATTGATTCATGCTGGAGTTATAAGGTTACAAATGACTTTCAAAAAACCTTATTATATTACCATCTAAAAATATTACTGGCATTCACAATAAGCAATGAATGGAAAATACCCAGCACATTATTTGACAAAGAGATTGCTTATTTATTATGGAACAGAATGTTTGAATCCATGTTCTGTTTCTAATTTAATAGCTTCCATTCACCTGCTTAACACTGAGGTTGTAGATTTATACAGGACCAGTACCACAAACATAACGGTGAAACTCTAATGTAGAAACCAAAAAATGTAAATATACAGCCAAAATACAATTTTATAAGGGAACTAGCAAGTTCTACTGAGAAATAACGAAAGAAAATATAGGTACAAGTGGCCAGAGAGTCTGAACAACGGCATTGTTTCAGTGTAACAGAACTGTGGGATTATGAATAATGTTGCCAGGCAAGAAATATAGGCATGTTTGACTTTGATCAATTACCCTTAGTATTGAGGGAATATTTCTCATAGCTTTATATCTCTTGGTTTAAATAGGTAGGGTAAACTCCATGATGCAAAAAGATGATGCAGACAGGATGCCCTCATTCTATCAGTGAAGTCAAACAGCTCTTATTCATCATCACTATTTTTTACAAAGGATGCCCCCATTTACGGGTGGCATATGATGTAAAGGGTAGTCACATATTTTGATAGAAATTTTGTGCGTGATGAAGTGTATACAGTGATAAAGGAAAGGAGTTCAATCGCTGACATTGAACGATAAAAGAATGCTCAAAATTATTGTTGAGACCCTAATATATACTGCAATTGAGCTAAATTATTGGCTTTCCATTGTCGCACTAATACGAAAGCAACAATGAAGACATTGAAAAGATTCATCAGGACTTAGTCAAGATTGAATTAAATGGTGTTATCGTGACAAGGTTTTAAAAAAAATGTAGTTTAGAGATACAGTGTGGAAACAGGCCCTTCGGCCCACCGGGTCCGCGGCAACCAGCGATCCCCGCACACTATTCTACACATACACTGGGGACAATTTACAATTTTACTGGAGCCAATTAACCTACAATCCTGTACGTCTTTGGAGTGTGGGAGGAAATCTGAGCACCCGGAGAAAACCCACCAAAGATTAATAAAACATTTGGGAATATTTTTTAACTGAAGCTTTGAGGTTAAATTATTTAATAGAGATAATTATGAAAGGTTTCAACATAAATATTGAGAGTTATTTTCATATTTATAAGTATTTCTAGGTCTTCAAATGTAGCAATGGGATGACATTTTGGAGTAATCTTATTATCATGTTTGGAAGATTAGAAGTTATTTTTTATTTCTTAAAGATAGAAACTGACAATATTTGACGTTTAACTGCGAACATTGGGCAACATAATTTAATATTTCCACCTTTATTAATAATTTAGTTGAAGACACTTTTTCTAATTGCAACCACAATACCGCATATCAGTATAGATATACTGCGTTTACATAACTAAAAAAAAAAGCGAAATGTAAAGGCGGAACTCATCTTTTATGCGAATATTATTTATTCTGCTCTCATGTACATTCTTCGAATTATTAAAAGTAGTCTGAAATGGTAAAATTAACTGCCTTTATGATATATGTCAAATCCAACAAGCTTTGAGTTTCTTAAATTATATATGTATTAATTATCGTACTTGAATATTTTCTGCAACACATTGCAATATGCTTTTATTTTTTAATTCTTTTCCTGTAATATTCTCTTTCTACCTGGCTTTTAATAATTCCACCACTATCAATTAAGGCTGTTCCTCCTTTCACGCTTTATTAGTACTGTATTTGGCAGGACACTGCTATATTCAAAATACCAGTGTGATTAAAATACCAGTAAACCTTTATACTTCTTGTTAAATTAATGTCCACTTATTTTTTCGTGTTCAGGAGGTTGTTCTCCAACTGTCTGCAGATGTGCTGTGGCAATCTGTACTGAATAATGTCTTACTAAGTAATATAAAAATCTAACTTTTTGTCTTCAGAACTTCTTCCCTACCACCAGCCTATAATTCTGACATGTAGACTAGAATGGTTTTGAGGTACCCAAGTAACTATCATGCCTGTGATGAGCAATATATTAGCGAGACCAAGAGCAGGCTCGGCGATCGTTTCGCTGAACACCTCCACTGAGTCCGCCTACACCTGCCTGATCTCCCGGTTGCTAAACACATTAACTTCCCTTCCCATTCCCACACTGACCTTTCTGTCCTGGACCTCCGACATTGTCAGAGTGAGACCCAGTGCAAATTGGAGGAGCAGCACCTCATATTTTGCTTAGACAGCTGACACCCCAGTGGTATGAATATTGACATCTCTACAAGTAACCTTTGCTTTCCCTCTCTCTCCATCCCTCCCCCTTCCCAGTTCTCCAACCAGTCTGACTGTCCCTCCGTTTACATTTTATCACTGTTTGCTTTGTTCTCACCTTCTCCTAGCTAACAATGATCTATTCTACATTTTCCTTGAACTTCATCTCTTTTGATCTCTTATACTTCCTTATTTTCATCAGCGAGACCAAACGTAGACTGGGCGATTGTTTCTCTGAACACCTTCACTCAGTCTGCCAGAACCTACCTGATCTCATGGTTGGTAAACACTTTAATTTTCCTTCCCATTCCCACACAGATCTTTCTGTCCTTGGTCTCCTCCATTGTCAGAGTGAGGCTAAATGCAAATTGGAGGAACAGCATCATATATTTTGCTTGGGCAGCTTACAGCCCAGTGGTATGAATTTGATTTCTCTAACTTCAAGTAACCCTGGCATTCCCTCTCTCTCTATCCCTCCCCCACCCAAGTTGCACCAGCTTCTCATTTTCACCCAACGGCTAACAATGGCCTGTTTCCTTTATAATCGTTACTTTTTTTGCATATCTTTCATTCATTGTTCTTAATCTCTCTACATCATCATCTGTATCTCTCGTTTCCTTTTTCCGTGACTATGTGTCTGAAGAAGGGTTTTGACCCAAAACGTCACCCATTCCTTCTCTCCATAGATGCTGCCTGTCCTACCGAGTTACTCCAGCTTTTTGTGTCTATCCTCACAACTATTTCTCCCCTTTCAAATAAATTGACTCACTGTTCTGATATCTGATCTAAAATAGTACAAGTGCCGCAGCATATTCTCCAGTGTATATCCTCCACTAGGAGCCTACTGTCAGAGTGCGGACATAAAGGAATGTTCACCAAGTTTTGAGAAATTGCAAACTTGTAGATACCTACTTTGAAAGATGCCAGAGTTTAACATGTTATTGGTGGCATTTTCTAACAAGTTTGCCCTGAAAAAAAAGAACCGGGTGCTGGAGTAACTCACCAGATGAGGCCGCATCTCTGGAGAACATGGTTAGGTGACATTTTGGATCAGAACTCTTCTGTAGACCCTTCTTCAGGAGTCTGCAAGATCCTCTCTCATTGTCGCCCCCTCCTCTGTGGTCTAAGGTAATGTTCCATTCTGAAATGTTGCTTATCCATGTTATCCAGAGATGCTGCCTGGCCTGCTGAGTTACTCCAGCACTTTGTGTCTTTTTTTTGTACACCAAATCTTAATTTTGCTGTAACCCTGTTTTTCCACAAATGTTTCCTGATCAGCACATTTTTTGTTGTTTTATAAACATTTATTTCATGGTCTTTAAACACCACAGCATTTTCTTTTTGTAATTCATTATGTTCGGCCTCGTTTCCTCGCGTTTATTTTATAAAATAATTACATGGGAAATAATAAATACTGAGGTGCTAATTACAAGTCAACTCATTATTAAAATTGAAATACCCATATCCTGCAGAGCTGGGTTTTCTCCAGTTTGTAAAATATTACAAAATATTACAAAAATAGCTTTTAATTATATTATTCCTATAGGAATTAATCGCAGAAATGAAATCCAACTAATTTCCTTTCACAGAAAAAGTAATCAGATCTATCTTATGACTTATAGATCCAAAGGCTACTCTGTATGTTAATAATGCTCAAAACAAATAACTTATTTACACCAGACTACATTATTTGCAGAAAAAATGTGTCAAAACCAAGCCTGGGGCAGATCGAAATGACTGCTGCCTGCTCTAATGAAATATCTAGTTGCACCAAGTCAAATTCCTCTTGTGCTTTTCATAGGAGAAGGAAAAAATTGCTGCATCCCATTCAGAATGGGATTTTACCTTTAGTTTGCTTAGTTGAGACTGTGAAATAGATTCAAGAGTTTAAGAATTTTTAATTTCCAGGCCAATTCCCATTAGCCTCCATTTCCAATAGTAGCAACCATTTACTTGGAAACTTTTAATGTACTAAACTTTTAATGCCCAGGAGCAAGCATACCAAGATGATGCCAAACCATGTTAAAGTAAATTAAGAATAATGATCAAAGGCTTTTGTTTCAAATTAGTAGCTTTTGAGGAGAGTTGTTACAGTGGAAAAAGAGGCCATAGAGCTGTGATCTTTTGGGAGAGCAATTCAATGCTTGGTAGATGAACCATGGCTGCTGAAAGTGGAACAAGCAAATTCAGGGATGCATAAGATTCTAATGAGGGCTGGGGGGTGTCGGTGGAAGTGATGGTGTTATAATGAAATCTTGTAGGCTTCAGAAGATCACAACAATGAGGATTGTGGATTAATTTAACAGCAGTGTATCAAGTAATGGAGAGCTGATGTAGGTCAGTCAGCAGAGGGCTAATGGAACTGGTGCAAAACTTGGTGATATCCAGCAATTGTTAAATGGCCTCAGCTAGAAACGTCTAAATATGATTCACACCCATCCAAATTGATGTCCTTCAACTGAGGTGCATTTATTTTGTTCTTTGGCCCAAGACAAAATGGCATGGTCTAGTCCTAGGTCTGAAACTTGCAAAGGGCAGCCTAGCCAAGGAGAGGGGGAGGGGGGAGGGAGTTTATGTCAGGAAACCCGTAAGTCAGTGTTTATGCTGTTCCTTTTTGAGTTTTTCTCCCTCAATATTATATGTTGTTCCCCACACAGGTCAGATCAATTGAAAGGCCGCCTTCCAGCTTGGTAGGTGGAATTTCCGAAGAAGCACGCCATGGTTTAGTCACTCACAATTGCAAGTAAATACAACAATGTTCATTTTCATTCTAAGGGTAGAGGCCTCTGATTTGATGAGTGGGTAGTGACCTTGCCCTCAGTGGAGGTCATTTCTAGTGTAGAAGGTGTGGTGAGAGACGATAGGGAAGGTGTTTTGGTTGCTGACTGACAGCAAATATGCACTCCTTTCTGCCTTCTTCTGTTCTAAGGTTTTCAGATATCTGGGAAAATAGCTGGCTGGGTCCAAATCTGCAAAACTGCTTAAATTAGATGCTCCTGGTCTCCTTAAAACACTTAATTGGCAAAGTTTTGGGAATTAATTGGCTGTTAGTCCCGTACACCACATCAATTAAATCCAGACACATGAAGCTTGGGACTGTGTTTAAACTTGATTTACCCACTGCTATGCCACAGGAGACCAATTGGCATTTAAAAAATAAAGGCGTTTGCTCTTTATTATGACAATCATGGATCAGGAATGACTGAAATATATCAAGAAGATTGTCGCAAAATCGTTTTCACTAAGTAAAGATTAGCAAAATAAAATTGATGCCATAATTTCCCAAAATAATTTTCCATATAGTTTGTTGTGATCCTATTGTGCTGGCAGAGCTTGCAAAGCAGATGTCTTGAACAATTCTGACTCTTGCCATAATGCTTAAAATGCTAATGCAAGTCTCTGTTCCCATGATCCCAAGCTCATTTATGCCTCTTGTTCCATTTGATTCAGCTTCAACTGCACAGTTAATTCAAGATGCCATCATTGATAAAAAAAGATTTAAAAAAAAATTAATCAGACTTAACATTTCTTAATCAATCAAGCTTTTTTTTGGTTTCAGCCAGAAATAGCTTCTCTGTAATGGTAGCATAGCCAAGTGTGACTAAGCACTCAATATTAAATACTCATTAATCTATTTGCGAGTCTTGGGTCATGTTGCATAGTTTTCGGGTCATACAGTGCGGAAACAGATCTGGCTATCTAGTACGTACTTAAATTAATCCCATCTTTTTCTTCCCACATTTAAGTTAGGTTTAGGTTTAATAATGTCACGTGCACCAAGGTACAAAGAAAAGCTTTCTTTTGCATGCTATCCAAACAGATCTGATATACTGTACATAAATGTTATCAAGTCATACTCAAGTACAATAGATAGAGCAAAGGGGAAGATACAGAGTGCAGAATATAATTCTCTGCACTGTAGCCTCATCAGTTCCATAGGAAAGTCCAATGTCCACAATGGGTAGAGTTGAATCAAACAGTATCCTGGTTTATGGAAGAACTGTTCAGAAGCCTAATAACAAATGGAAAGAAGTTGTTCCTTATTCTGGTGCTGATAGCTATCAAGCTTTTTTTAACTTCTGCCCGGACAGTAGCAAGAAGAAGAAGGAATGATTGGGATGGGACAAGTCTTTGATTATCTTGGCTGCTTTTCCCAGGCAACGTGAAATGTAGATGGAGTCAATGGTGGCAAGTCTAGTCTATGTGATGGACTGGGCTACATCCACAACACTCTGAAATTTCTTGGGGTCTTTAGCAAAGCTGTTCCCAAACCAGGCTGTAATGCAACCTGACAGTATGCTATCTGCTTTCCACAGATGTACCCGACAGGTGCATCTGTAGAAGTTTGCAAGAATCATTGGAGACGTGCGGAATTTCCTCAGTCTCCTCAGGAAGTAGAGACATTGGTGTGTCTTGTTAGTTGTTGCATCAAAATGGATCATCGATAATATTAATGCCAAGGAACTTGAAATTCACAACCATTTCCAATTCAGCACTGTTGATGCTGATTAGGGCATGTTACTCCACCATGCTTACTGGAGTTGATGATTATCTCCTCCATCTTGCAGAAGTTGAGGAAGAGCTTATTGTCCTGACACCATGTCCCAAGTTCCATATCTCCTTCCTGCACTCTGTCTTGTTGTTGTTCCTGATATGGCCCACTACAGTGCACCTGCAAGCTTTTCCAACTTCTCTCCCCCTCCAGATTCTACAACTCACCTATATGCTAAGGGCAAGTTAAAGTGGCTAACTAACCTACGAATTCACATGTCTTGGAATGCAAGAGGATACCAGAGTACCCGAGGAAACCCACGCAGTCACCTGGAGAAACTTCATGCAGAGAATAAAATGGGAACAGGACTAAACTCATATTGCTGGAGTTGTGAGGCAGCAAGTCCATGAATACGTTATTATGCTGCCCCATGAGATCAGGCTTAACTACAAAGGGAGCAGAACCAAACCACACCAAGGTTATAATCTATCAAGAATGTAAGTGTAGCTCCTATCTGTATTGATAGATCATTAGAAAGTATTATAAAGTATTTACCACATAGAAACAAGCCAATTAACCCAAAGATACCTTGCTTATACTTGGTGTTCATTATCATGGTCATTTCTTCACTCTGCCAATTTAAACCCATGAATTCATCTGTCCGTGAAAATCATTAATACTGAGAAATGAAAAATGAGAATAATGTTGATGTTATTTGTGATCAATTTCAGTATTCAATGATCTAATTAAGTAATACATTTTAAATCGTCTTAATTTTACCATTTAAAATGTATTGAGAACAAGACACCTCATTAGCAATGGTAAAACTATTTAACTGCAAGATTAAACTATTCCATTTGGCACAAAAGTTAAACAACATAGTCCTTGGGACTATATATTCAGCACATGTCTATGTAATTAATTATGACAATCGTGAAAATAAACTCAGATATGACTATCTGTTTTTTCTAAGATATTAGAATACTAATGACTAAAGCCTGAATATTAAAGAAAAATATATCCAGAAGTATAATTTTTTTCAGGTTATTGTAAAAATTTGTGTCATATGATAAATGTAAAATATTTTGCATCAGTGAAAAATAATATAAGCAAAAAGTAATTGGTATTTTGTTAAACTAAGGGCATAGAAAAATATCTGAAGCCACAGTTAACTAAACATAATTTCAGGGTAAATAATGAGTATGCACAATACTGCAGAGGTAAATATAATGGATCATTGAGAATAATATCACATTTTGTCTGTTTTTTTCATCAATGCAACAGTGCCCTGCAAAAGCCTTACTGCTGTAGCCAATGATCTCCGGAATTTGGCAGTGTTCCTGATGTCCAGAAGTTAAAGGGCCTGTCACACTTAGGCGATTTTAAGGTGACTGCCTGCGACTTGGCTGTCGCCGAACGTTCACCGAGGTGTCGCGGGCATGATCGTGAGGAGTCTTCAATGAATCGTAGCGGATCTCGGCGTGTTGTGGAAAGATTTTCCAGATAGAAATTTCTTGGCGACAGCTGGCTTGTATCGTAGCTTATTGCGGGCGCCAGGTATCGTAGCTTATTGCGGGCGCTGTCGCATGCTGTCCCCAGGTTTGCTAGGTTGTCGCAGATGCATTTAGAAGCACGTAATATTAAATTAAGAAAAGGCATTTGAAGATACCAGCAGATAGTTTTGTTTAACCAATTTATTTACCGTCAGGACATATGACACGTAGATTGGAGGCGACAGTTTGACGGTCAGGTAAGCGTGGGAATTTCGCGATGTTTCCGAAAATGGTGTAATCTCTTAGCCAGGTGCTAGTTTCACAAAAAAGTAACTTGTATTGACCTAACTCGGCATTGTCGTGGTCATTGTCGTAGGGTAAAAGAAAATTTTGGTGATCTGCTACGACTTTGACAGTCGCCGGCAGTCGCCTAAAAAATCGCCTAAGTCGGACAGGCCCTTAATTTGTCATCCGACCACTAAAATGTCTACCCAATTTCAGCATGAATACAGTAATAGTTTATCTAAGGTACTGATACATTAGAAAGGAAGATAGTTAATACAGAAATCACAGTAGAAATAGACTAGTTGGCCCATTTACTGCCTGTTAGGATGACTAATAATTCAAATACCATATATTTAATAGAATTTTATCTTCATACCTCTTCCCTTTAACTATCCAATTAATTGAGTCCTTTCAAACCTCATGAGGAAGTCAGCCACGATTGTGTCAATGAGATCCAACCATTTAAAATCTTTGAGGGCGAAAAAATAATTTGATAACTTTTTTAAAATATACATGAAATTCTTGGTTTTAGAAGCCAAGATTAATTTTTTTAGAATTTGGAGTTGAGAATTTATAGTTTAGAGTTTAAAGATACAGCGCAGAAACAGGCCCTTCTGCCCATCGAGTCCGCGCCGCCTAGCTATCCCCGCACACTAACGCTATCCTTCACATACTAGGAAAATTTTCAATTATACCAAGCCAATTAACCTACAAACCTGTACATCTTTGGAGTGTGGAAGAAAACTGGGGATCCCGGAGAAAACCCACACAGGTCACAGGGAGAAGAACGTACAAACTCCGTATAGACAGCACCCGTAGTCAAGATCGAACCCGGGTCTCTGGCAGTAGGTAAAACACTACTTAAATTGTGGACCAGTCCTATCCTTCACCATAAGTACTTTAAAGCAAATAGAATATTGGTCACTGGTCCCAAATCTCCCATCCCCCCCCCGACTTGTACTCCACTCACATCTCCTGCTTCATTTCCTAAGATCCAGTGTTGTGCCTCTCTCTTGCAGAGATCTCCAAATATTGATTAAAGAAGCTTTCATGGACACATTTAACAAATTCCATTCTGTCCAAGTCTTTACAATATCTCTATGACAACTGCAGCACTTATACCCTGGAATATTGAGCTCTTCCCTTCTCTCAGCTATGTTTCCATAATAAATCTGTAATATCTCAGTCCTATGAACCAATTTAAGACCTGCGTTCATCCATTTTACCAGTTAATCTCCAGTATTGATATAAATGCAGTTTAAACCACCGCTCTTTTTTCTCTCCTTACTGTGCTTCTGCATGTCCAGTCTGTTAATCATGCTCTCTTTGATTGCAGTATTTGTCTCTCCACTGGCTCCATGGGGTTAAGAGCGAGAGATAGATTAGACATGATTGAATTGCGGAGTAGACTTGATGGGCCAAATGGCCTAATTCTACTCCTATCACATGACTTCATGACCTTATGACCTTTTTAGTCTGGGACCTTACCCCCTGGCAATCTAGTTTAAACCTTCCCGAGTTGCACCAGCAAATCTCCCTCCCAGGATATTGGTGCCCCTCCCGTTCACGTGCAACCTCATGTTCAGGTGATCTCTGCTCCAGAAGACATTTAAATAAAAACATGAACCTTTGCCCACTACATCAGCTCCTCAGCGTCACATTCATTCATATTCCTACCATTACTATCTGTACCGTCACTGGCACTGGGGTTAATCATTTGTATAATTCTAAAATATTTTTCAAAAACATTATTAAAATTCATCATTTGTTTTTGATATATTTATTGCTAATCTGCAATGAACATAATGTTCCTGAGGATATACTAACAGAACTGTAAATGTTTGAAAATTAATTTTAATGGTGTTTTGCTCTAGACATAATGAAAAAGTTACATTAGTTTACATCAATTGTTTTGCATTGTTAGACCATAATAAAGTGCTTCCATTATTGAAAAAACATTGGCTGGCAAATGAAAGTAGCATTCATATCACTAGAGTGCCAGGTAAGAGTCATCTTCAAAAAGAGAAAATTTAACTATATATCTATGACATTACTTATCATCACCACATTCCTCATCATCAATATTCTGAGTTTAGTTTAATTTAGGTTATTGTCACCCGTACCAAGGTACAGTGAAAAGCTTTTGTTGCATACTAACCAGTCAGCGGAAAGACAATGCATGATTACAATCGAGCCTATCCACAGTACAGATAGATGATAAAGGGAATAACGTGGATCACGTTTAGTGCAACATAAAGCCAGTAAAGTCTGAACAGCAATAGTCCGAGGGTCTCCAATGAGGTAGGTAGTAGTTCAGGACTGCTCTCTAGTTGTTGGTAGGATGGTTCAGTTGTCTGATAACAGCTGGGAAGAAACTGTCCCTGTATCTGGAGATGTGCGTTTTCACACTTCTGTACCTTTTGCCCGATGGGAGAGGGGAGAAGAGGCAGTGGCCAGGGTGCAACTCCTACCCGAGGGATATCATTGACTAATAGGACTTGTTATAGAAACATTGTGGCTAAAAAAGCAGGTCTGAGGCAAGTGATTCACTGACAGTCTCGGGTCTTGCTGCCTGTTTCACAGCACAAATCAGAAGTGTGATGGAAATCTCTCTGGTTTTCTGGATGAATGGAGGACAAAGTAAGTTGCTTGATTGGCACCCTAACAACCCAACATTAACAGTCATTCCCTTCTCTGCTGACAAAACAGTGGTGTCACTGTGTGCTGTTTAGAAATGCAAACCCCATTCTGACTTGAAAATATATCGGCAGAACTTCATTGTCACAGAGTCTGAATCCTAGACAGCTGTCTGACAGCACCGTGGGTAAAGCTTCTCCAGAAGGATTGCTACAGTGCAAGAGGACACCTCACTACCATTTTCCCAATGGTATTAAGGGTGGGTAATATATTCTGGCCTTGTCGGCATTATTCAGAGTTAAAAAATGAAAAGAAATAGATAAATATTTGTTGACTGATACATTAGAAAGGAAGATAGTTAATACAGAAATCACAGTAGAAATAGACTAGTTGGCCCATTTACTGCCTGTTAGGATGACTAATAATTCAAATACCATATATTTAATAGAATTTTATCTTCATACCTCTTCCCTTTAACTATCCAATTAATTGAGTCCTTTCAAACCTCATGAGGAAGTCAGCCACGATTGTGTCAATGAGATCCAACCATTTAAAATCTTTGAGGGTGAAAAAATAATTTGATAACTTTTTTAAAATATACATGAAATTCTTGGTTTTAGAAGCCAAGATTAATTTTTTTAGAATTTGGAGTTGAGAATTTATAATAATAATAATATTCATTTATTGTCATTGCAACGAGTACAACGAAATTAAAAAATAGCCAATCCTGACGGTGCGTACAAACATATATGCAATAAATGCAAAAACAAATAAATACATAAATACAATTAAATACAATTATATGACCGATTTTTTAACGGTGTTGCCTAGTGCAAGGTAGTGTTCAGTTCGCGTATGGCCCTGGGGTAAAAACTGTTCTTAAGTCTGTTTGTTCGGGATTTGATCGACCTGAAACGTCGACCAGAGGGCAGATGAACAAACAGACGGTGGCCGGGGTGGGATGGATCTTTTATTATTTTGCCTGCTCTACTGAGGCAGCGTAGGCTGAACAGGTGCTCCAGGGAGGGCAGTGAGCAGCCGATGATTTTCTGGGCCGTCGTGATGACCCTCTGAAGGGCCTTCCTGTCCTTTTCTGAGCAGCTGGCATACCATGTGGTTATACAGTATGCCAGCACACTCTCGATGGAGCAGCGATAGAAGGACAACATGAGCTTCTCCTGCAGGTTGGTTTTCCTGAGGATCCTCAGGAAGTGGAGTCTCTGCTGTGCCTTCTTTACTGTGGTGATGGTGTTGGTAGACCAGGTGAGATCCTCTGCGATGTGCGTACCCAGGAACCTGAAAGCTGGTACCCTTTCCACACAGACCCCATTGATGTAGAGTGGGTCGTAATCTCCACTGGTTTTTCTAAAGTCAATTATAAGTTCCTTTGTTTTGGAGGAGTTCAGGACCAGATTGTTCACTGAACACCATGCTGCCAGCCTTTGGATTTCATCCCTATAGGCTGTCTCATCTCCTTCTGAGATGAGTCCAACCACAGTCGTGTCATCCGCGAACTTGATGATGGTGTTGGTGGGATGGGTGGGGGCGCAGTCGTGAGTGTAGAGGGAGTAAAGGATGGGGCTCAACACACAGCCCTGTGGTGAGCCGGTGCTCAGTGTAATGGTGGAGGAGAGGTGAGGGCCTATTTTGACTGTCTGGGGGCGGTTGGTCAGGAAGTCCTTGATCCATTGGCAGATGGTTTGGGAAAATCCAAGGTCGGAAAGTTTGGTGACCAGTCTGCTCGGGATGACCGTGTTAAAGGCAGAGCTGAAGTCGAGGAAGAGCATCCTCACATAGCTCCCCTGGTGTTCAAGGTGGGTCAGTGCAGTGTGAAGAGCAGTGTCGATGGCATCCCCTGTAGACCTATTTGCTCTGTAGGCAAACTGGTGTGGGTCGAAGGTGGGTGGGAGGCTGGCTTTGATGTGCTGCAGGACCAGTCTCTCGAAGCACTTTGTGATGACCGGTGTGAGTGCTACCGGACGGTAGTCGTTAAGACCGCTGATGACAGACTTTTTCGGCAGTGGGATGATTATGGCGGACTTCAGGCAGGGAGGGATGGTGGATTTTAAAAGGGACAGGTTGAAGATTTTTGTGAAGACCTCAGATAATTGGTCTGCACATTCCCTCAGCACTCTGCCCGTCACACCATCGGGGCCTGCAGCTTTCCTGGGATTCACTGCTCTGAGCACGCGCTTAACATCATACTCCTGCACAGTGAAGGTGTTGCTGTCAGGTGCTGGAGAGGGTGTAATGTCTGCCACTGTAGCTTTCACCTCGAAACGAGCAAAGAAACAGTTAAGTTCCTCAGCCAGCGAGGCGTCGCCGTCGGCAGTCGTGCGGTTGCTGGTCTTATAGTTGGTGATGTGCTGGATGCCTTGCCATACCCGCCGTGGGTCATTGTTGGAAAAGTGGTCCTCAATCTTCCTCTTGTAGGACGCTTTGGCATCCTTGATGCCTCTCTTCAGGTTGGTTCTAGCAGCACTGTATAGAGCTCTATCACTAGACCTGAAGGCGGTGTTACGGTCCTTGAGGAGAGACCTGACTTCCTTTGTCATCCACGGTTTTTGATTGGGGTACAACCGGATGCGTTTGTCGACGGTGACATTGTCAACACAGTTTTGGATGTAGCAAAGTACAGTTGATGTGTACTCCTCCAAGTCCTGATCCTCAAAGTTTAGAGTTTAAAGATACAGCGCAGAAACAGGCCCTTCTGCCCATCGAGTCCGCGCCGCCTAGCTATCCCCGCACACTAACGCTATCCTTCACATACCAGGAAAATTTTCAATTATACCAAGCCAATTAACCTACAAACCTGTACATCTTTGGAGTGTGGAAGAAAACTGGGGATCCCGGAGAAAACCCACACAGGTCACAGGGAGAAGAACGTACAAACTCCGTATAGACAGCACCCGTAGTCAAGATCGAACCCGGGTCTCTGGCAGTAGGTAAAACACTACTTAAATTGTGGACCAGTCCTATCCTTCACCATAAGTACTTTAAAGCAAATAGAATATTGGTCACTGGTCCCAAATCTCCCATCCCCCCCCGACTTGTACTCCACTCACATCTCCTGCTTCATTTCCTAAGATCCAGTGTTGTGCCTCTCTCTTGCAGAGATCTCCAAATATTGATTAAAGAAGCTTTCATGGACACATTTAACAAATTCCATTCTGTCCAAGTCTTTACAATATCTCTATGACAACTGCAGCACTTATACCCTGGAATATTGAGCTCTTCCCTTCTCTCAGCTATGTTTCCATAATAAATCTGTAATATCTCAGTCCTATGAACCAATTTAAGACCTGCGTTCATCCATTTTACCAGTTAATCTCCAGTATTGATATAAATGCAAAGAAATAGATAAATAGATAAAAATGAAAAGAAATAGATAAATATTTGTTGACTGATACATTAGAAAGGAAGATAGTTAATACTTGTAGCAGCAAATCACAGGACACAATTCCTAATTGTCAGTTGGTTGCGTTGATTCTATTATTTTATGCTTCAGTAAACCATTCAATATCATTTGTATGATGGACAACTAAGAAATCCCATGGGATGCAGAACACGATGAAACTAAAGTGGGTGAATATCATTAGTAAGTGACAACTGGTAAGAAAATTGAACAGATTTTGCTGTAATTTGGATATGTAAGCCAGATAAAGAAAGTTAAAATTTGGACTTATTTTTAGATTTAGATTTAGATTTAGAGATTTAGTGATCTCTCTAACGGGCAAACAGGCCCTTCGGCCCACCGAGTCCGCGTCGCCCAGGCGATCCCCGCACATTAACACTATCCTACACAAACTAGGGACAATTTTTACATTTTTTACCCAGTCAATTAACCTACGTCTTTGGAGTGTGGGAGGAAACCGAACATCTCGGAGAAAACCCACGCAGGTCACGGGGAAAACGGACAAACTCCATACAGACGGCGCCCGTAGTCAGGATCGAACCTGAGTCTCCGGCGCTGCATTCGCTGTAAGGCAGCAACTCTATCGATGCGCCACCGTGCCGCCCATAAAACTCTACATAAAACTATTGACTTAAAACGTTTTCCTACATAAATCTCTACTTGCATCCCTGCATATTCTTTTGGAGCGGCATGAAATCATTGGGTTAATTATTATAAACGGAACTGTCTGATTGTAGTTTAATGTTTCATCCTGTTAATATTCCACTAATAGTGAGGCACATTTGAAATATTTTGATGTCCACAATGCTCCAGAATGTCATTCATTCAATAATGATTAAAATTTATTTCAAAAGATTTCTTAAAATCAAAGAATTCTTTTCAAGGCGATCGCAAATTCTATTGTCGTATAATAGTGACTTCTACCCAAAGTATCTTGTCAACCTTAGTTTAGCTTTGATTCTTGCATATTTCCACTTAGTTAATATTACAAAGCTCTGATAAATAAATGAGAAAAATTCTCACTGGTGGTCCTGTCTTAAGAATTGAGCTTTTACTCATGTCACGGAGCTGGAGGGTGGTGGTGGGGCCTTGAGAGAGATGTCTAATTTTATTGCATTCTCTTATTCTTTCCTTACAGCTCTATAACGATTTTTTCATCAACTTTGCCTTGAAAGTTGCTCTTTGATCTGTTTCCACCCACCATCCTGTCAGCAGTGCATTCCAAGTCACAAAAATAAAAGATGTCCACATCTTCATTCTGGTTCTTTTCCCAATCTATATACGAAAACTCTTGTTTGTTTGTTTGTTCCTGAACTACAGCCAAAACGGTACATGACAGCGCGACAATTTTAGGCCCACCTTACTCACCATCTTCATTGGTGCTAATGGAAGAAGTTTCATTGAAATCGGTGTTATATTTTTAAAGCTATTCACATTTTAAAGTTTAAATCTATCTCCTAGGAAGGGAGGGGGGAGGGAGGGAGAGAAGGGGGTGAAGGGAAGGGGGTAGGGAGGGAGGGGGGAGGAGGGAGGATAAGGGGGGTTGGGGGAGGATGGAGTGGGGGGTAGGGGAAGGGGGAGGGGAGGGGAGGAGGGATGGGGAGGGGGAGGGAGAGGGGGGAGGGAGGGGAGGAGGGGGGAGGGAGGAGGGGGGTAGGGAGGCGAGGAGGGAGGGGAGGGGGAGGGGGAGAGGGGGAGGGGGAGAGGGGAGGGGGAAGGGGAAGGGGAGGGGGAAGGGGAGGGATGCAGGGGGAGTGGGGGAGAGGTGGGGGGAGGGAGAGGGTGCTGCACTAATGCAGGAGAGGTTTGGGCCCAACAGGTCCACTTGGTCTAGATATTTTTTAATCTATATTCTCTCGTATCAACTCTAGCCACTGAACACAGACTTTCATTACTTTAGCAACATGCTGTGTAACTTTGAAAATCTGTTTAATATTTGGGCTGTTTGCCCTAGAACAAAGAAAACCCAGACATTCTGTAATTCTTTGTGAGAGGGCAAACAATCCAGCTTTTTTGGTTTTTAAATTAAATTAAAACCTGGCCTAAACTCAATCTCACCACTGGCAATCTGACCACAACTTGGATCAGAGATAATCGCAGAATATTGTGGTCATAACGTAGATGCTCAGTCAACTTGATATTTCCACTCCAGATCACTCTAAACCTGGGTGAAATATTATACCTGTAGCCCATGGACGGATGTCACTCTTACAGTGGTGCCGAGGTAAATAAGAAGCCAAAACCTGTGAAAAAGATTCACATCCTGGACTTGGGCTTCCATTCACTCCCATCCACATGAGTTCTGAGGAAGGGCTCTAACCGAAAACAATGACTAGTTTCTCTTTCCATGGATGTTGCTTGACGGGCTGGTTACTTCCAGTATTTCTGTTTTTCATTCCCTTGCTTCGTACCACACAGTACCACAAACAAAAAGTCAAATCTGAAAAGAACAAAAACATTTCTCTCAAGACTCTTCACCATTCGTCATACTTATTGATAGACACAAAATACTGGAGTAAATTAGCGGAACAGGCAGCATCTCTGGAGAGAAGCAATGGGTGACGTTTCAGGTCGAGACCCTTCTTCAGACTGATCAGTTACTCCGGGATTTTGTGTCTATCTTCGACTTTAACCAGCATCTACAGTTCCTTCCTACACAATTTATTGATACCTAGTTAAAGGACCTGGATGAAGTACTGAGCCAGGTTGGTGAGTCATGCTCTGACTGACCCAAATCTAAATGTTTAGGTAGATCTGTCCTCACCCTGGTACATATAACTGACTCCTATCAAGGTCAAGTCAAGTGTCCAGTGTCTACTCCATATGATATTAACTCTTCGCCATTGGAGGTGTGTGTTCCAGATAATCCTTTTTGCACTGCCTCCAAGTTCTTGGCACTATTCTCCATGTGTGGTGCTCAGAATTGGATACAATACACTGGAAGAGTTTTAATTTTTAAATAAATAAATATTTCTATTATATCTTGGGTGGCACATTGGTGCAGCAGTAATGTTGCTACCTACTGCAACACTACCACAAGAGGCCGCAAACTCCACGATTGGGCAGTGCAGTTGCCATACCAACCTGTGAAACATTTGAATAGGATGCATTCTATGGCACATCTGTAGAAATTGGTAAGTGTCATGGACACATGCCAAGTTTCCTTTGTCTTTGGAAGTAGACACTTCAGTTTAGTTTCTTGGCCAGAGCATCAATGTGGTTAGACCAGGCCAAATTGTTGGTGATAAATTCACCTAGCAACTTGGTGGAAAGAAGTCATCCTCCCTGGAGTATATTGAGGAAATCCAATATCTTTCTGTTCAGGAAAGATCAGTCTGCATGAAACACATATCATAGTACATGCAGTCAATACATCCCTACACCACAGGAATGCCTAAACTGCATAAAACACTTTTGTCTGTCCCAGCATGTTAGTCCTGGTAAGAAAAATGGAAGATGAAATTCTCTATCTCACAGTAAGGAGTCTCAGTGGTCTCCTTCATGAATGAGGTTACTATAAACACTGAGTTGTTGCTTGTAGTATCAGCAGCATTCTCAAAGTTGTTACGGTTATCCTGAAGAACAATGTGTCTTGACAGCTGCAGACATTGTGTTCTCTGCCTTTCTTTAAGGTTGCCATTATGGCTACAAAACAAAAGCTGGAGTAACTCAGCAGGAAAGGCAGCATCTCTGGAGAGAAGGAATGGGTGATGTTTTGGATCCATTTTTTGTGTCAATAACTTACAGCAGCCTAAAACATACATGTTATATATTCCAATTTTTTTCCTCATATCATGGAAGTACAATAGGCCTTAAATTATCCACACTGGTGAACATTTATTCATTTTTGATTCGGCAAGTTATCGTAATCACAAATTTTCCTAAACAATGCAGCTACCATCTGAACCATGGGATCACCAGCATTATAATTTACTGTACCAATTTCTACATTGAAAAGATTCATTGCGTGAGCACAACATTGTTTGTATTTGGAGTTGACTCTGCAGTAGCAGATGTCCACAGTGCAGCTGGAAAGGTAGGACAGCTTAATGTCTTGCAGCAAGTGCTCCGAGACCAACATTAATTGCATCACGTCTGGTCTTCTACATAATTCCCAGTCCTGAAAGCCTGCACAAAACATCATTTGCATCAATATCTCATTATATTCTTCATTTCTTGCTTAATTGTACATTAAAAAAATCTTGAATCTATTCAGCCACCTATTTCCATGACATGGTAATATTCCAGGCTCTAAAACTGCCCTGATTGCAAACTGCAGAGCAAAGAGCCAAATCTGATAAAGGCCATTAATGTCAATGCAAATGCCGTAATTACCTTGGTTTCATTTCTCGCCTGTGTGCCAACTCAGTGCTTTCCACAAAATAGTCATCTCCTGCAAGATGCTTCCTTTGTGGCCACAGCAGAGAGGGTTGCTTTGCACACACAGGGATTCTTGAAATGGCCACAGTTGCAAACTGTTACACCTTTATTGCTGCTGGTTAGGTGTTACCTAGCTGACTCCTTGGAACCATACCATTCAACATACCAAGCCAATTAATCAACATACCTGTACCTAGCGTGGGAGGAAACCAAAGCAAAAACCCACGCGGTCAAGGGAAGAACGTACAAACTCTGTACAGACAGCATCCGTAGTATGGGATCAAACCTGAGTCTCCGGCACTGCAAGCGGTGTAAGGCAGCAACTCTACGGCTGCACCACCAAGGGACAGGGTGTTTAAAGGGACATGGACATCCTTCTATATGCATCACAGGAGGAGCAATGAGAATGTTTTATAAATGTCATCTGTAGGGTCACAAATGTAATTTTTTTGAATATATATAATAGACCAAAGGGCAGTAAGGCTCCCTAAAACCCTCATTTTGTTGCAAACAGCTACTTGGCACTGATAGATTTGGAATGGGTGGGTTTCACATTTGTATATATTTTTTGTTTTCTCTCTTTGATTATGTAAATAAAACTATGTTGTTAAAAAGGTCACATTTTATGGTGAGTGCCTGTGTGACACTGGATCCAGTGTACATTTCAGTGTGATAGATATTTAATTTTAAACATACAAAAACAGCATGCATTTATCTGGAATCTTTCACAATTTAGAATATCTCACTGTTCTAATGTTGAGATTTTAACATTTACTCAGCTATTCTTTCTCCATCCAATTACATCAACCGGAAAGGACTCTTCTTCAGTCTGATGAATGTGAGAGGGGCAGAAAGCTAGAGGAGAGGTGGGGGCTGGATAGAGGTGAGGGGAGGGTGGGGTGGGGGGGGGGGGGGGGGTGGTGATTGGAAGATGGTTGGACAGAGTTGAAAAAACAAAAGTGAGAGATAAGGGGATAAGGATAGAAGGGACATGAAATGTGAAGCCAGAGAAAGGAATATAGACGAAAGACACAGGGGGAAGGGGGAAGGGTATTCAATTCTGAACACCACACATGGAGAATAGTGCACTTCCAGGGCACACAGGGGAAAGAGAGAGGGAAAACATTTTGGGGGGGATTGGTAGGTGGAGTGTTTGTAGGTTAGTTAACTAAAATTGGGGAATTCAATGTTCATACCATTGGAAAACATTGCAGCATTTACAAAGGAACAAAAGAAAATAGGAGTCTCTAAGCTGTTAGCAGCAGATGGCAATGAACAGTACTTGACTATTATTGCAAATCCTCATGGAGAAACACGAGCTTGACAAGACTGATTTAACTTGTTGATGTCAGATGTTCCGCTCTTTGCTTTCAGCAGAATCACAGTTTATCAGAACATCCAGTTATGAATATCCACAACTGTCAAATGTTCCTGTGCATTCAGGATTCCGTGAACCAGCACAAGTGAGTAATACCAGACAGGAGCCAAATGTGTTATCAGACACCAGTGGCTATGAAATAGCTCTTGTAATACCGCAGGTCGGACTTTATTCCTTTTTTCTCAATAATAATCAACAGCAGCAGGATTACATTCAGTCAATGAAAAGGTCACGGAAATCGTAATGCTGGAGATATTAATAATAGGAAACATTACCACTCCTATTAAAACAATGCCCAGCCTGCTAGGGAGAGATTGATTAAACGTAGATTTTATTGGCATCATTTCAAATAAGAGGAATGTAATCCATAATCTCAATTATATATCTGAAGGTGATTGAGAAGTAGTTCAACTTAATGTTAATCATTCTTTTTTATGAGTTCATTTTTCTGGGGAATGTCCATCTCTCCTCAGCATTATCACAGTTTAGTTTTTATGTTTAATAATGTTGTAAGCTTCCATCTTTCTTATCATTATGTTCATGTAATGTTACAACTAAAGGACAAACTGGTGCAATCAGTTTGTGGAGCTCCTTTCCAAAGAGATTTCTGTAAGGCCATGGAAAACAACATATATTCACAGCAATTCTATGCCCATTAAATAACTTCGTTTCATGGACTTAGTGAACATTAAAGTTGAAGCAGATATCATTTAATCTTACTTGTCAGAGACTAGAATCAATAATCAGATAATTATGCAGGAAAGCCTATAAATATCTCATGGTTACATGAGTTTTGAATAGATCATTGCATAAGATCTGATAAGTATTGCCTTAATGTGCAGCCTTAGCATATGGATTAAACTGATGACTAGTCCCACATTTCAGAAAAAAAACTCAGGTAATTGTTATAAACATATCAAACACAATTTGGAATTTGTTAAACCAGTAGAATAATTACTTCCAGAACTTAGATTTTGAGTTCTTATTTCAAGCATTACAGAAGCTGCGATCAGGGCAATTGATCAAAGGGAATTTATAAACTTTTCCAGAGGATTAGAGCCACAACGTAAAATAACTGAACAGATCGAAGTCCTCAAATTCTCAGATGACAAATAGAATAGAAGGATATCTTCAAATATTTTCAGACAGACAGCATTACAGTCTATATACAAGGGATAATTAAACATCCACTTTTTATTTAATTCTTGATTAGGATGGGTGTCAGAGGTTATGGGGAGAAGGCAGGAGAATTGGGTTTGGAGAGACAGATCAGCCATGATTGAATGGTGGAATAGACTTGATGGGCCAAATGACCTAATTCTACTCCTATCACTTATGCTCTTATGATCATAATCTTGTTTGCGCAGATTTTTACTGTTCAAAGCTGAGGGAGGTAACTTGATACCAAGTGACAGCAGTTTATATATTTGAGTTTATGTAGCTGGAGTTCCAACCTCCAGGATTTCATGATTGCCTGTGAAAAATTATTGGATGCTGCTTTGCTCCTTCCCAAAATTGTAGAGGAAATTACCATGTAGAAGAAGCACATTTGTGCAGCATGGGTGGTGCCACAGCCTCAGCACTACGTTTTGTGAACGTTTTGTTCTTGAGTTTTTAAGAACTCAAAATCTAAGTTCTGGAAGTATTTATTCTACTGGTTTAACAAATTCCAAATTGTGTTTGATATGTTTATAACAATTACCTGAGGTTTTTTTCTGAAATGTGGGACTAGTCATCAGTTTAATCCATATGCCAACTTCAAATAAACATCTTAAAATTCAATCATTAACATAGTTAAGGATAAGATAGTAATGGGTCCAAATACTCTGCAAGTTTTGCCTTTCGTGACATTGAAAAATGGTTGATTTACGGGGAAAGAGGCTTGCAGGCACTATCTGGAAACGTGAGTGAAAACTAATAGCAAGAAGTTTAAATTTAGTTCATTTAACAATCTAAAGTTAAAAAATACTAGCATTTGGAAAATGATGACCAGCAATGTTATGCAATCCTAATGATGGTGAGAACCCAGAATACGATAGGAAAAGATAAACATGAAGTATTTGCAAGAATCTTCATTGAGAATTGTCAATGAGTTAAACTATTTCAGCTTTTTCCTGAGATTCATGTCATTACATATAGTAGTTTCATAGCTTAATAAATTATCTTTGTGTGCTATCAAGGAATGACTGAAAGCACGGGATAAAACACAGGCAAGAGGACCAGACAACATTTCACCTGCATTACCAAAAGACTTATGCCCCAGAACTGCCTATACCTGCTGTTCTAGTGTGGCTACAAAGTTGACATTCACTTGACAACATGGAAAATGGCCCAGGTACGAGGGGGTCAAGCATAAAGCAGATCAACTGCAATCTAACCATACCATCAATCTATTGTCATCTACCATCAAAGTGAGTGTGTTGTAAATTCACCGGTGTGGGACGAATAAAGGAATATATTAATAATGCTGACAATCAACGCTAATTCCGAACGTGCCTGATCACCGACACTCAGTGTAGGTTTTGCTGGAACCATCCAGTTCCAGATCTCTTTCCAGTTTTCATTTGAATGTGGAGATAAGAGTTAAACTGCTCAGTGAGTGAGCATGACTACCCTTGACTTAATGTGTAGGAAGGAACTGCAGATGCTGGTTTACCCCAAAGAGAGACAATAAAATGCTGGAGTAATGCTGAAGAAAGATCTCGACCCTAAACGTCACCCATTCTTTCTCTCCAGAGATGCTGCCTGACCCGCCGAGTTACTCCAGCATTTAGTGTCTACCTTTGACTTAAGATAACTTTAGATTGAAGGTGGTGTCAAGTACCTCTGGTAAAACTGAAATCAAACAGAAAACTCTCTACAGGTTGCACTAATACCCCATTTGAAGAAGATTGGGATCATCCTTTGCAGCAATTCTTCAAACCAGTATCTTAGACCCAACCATTTTCAGGAGCTTCATCAGTGCTCCCCCCCTCCATGTTAGACTAGGGATGTATGTGGAGAACTGCACTATTTTCAGGTTCAGTTGCACCTTCTCAGATAATGAACTAATCCTTGTTTGCATGCAGCAAGATCTATTCAAAATTCAGGCCTGGACAGGAAGAGGGTATAACCACCTGCCATGAGACACAGTGGCATTGCCATTGCCAATTACTCTACCTAGAGGGTCAATAATTAAACAATTTAAAAGACTAACCACGTTAATTCTGTGGCTCTAAAAGATCAGAGGCTGGATATCCTGTAGCAAATGATTTATCTTTCTGACTCTACAAATCCTCACTCCTATCTACGAGAGCAATAATGGAATCCGCTTCACTCGCCCAGATAAGTGCAGCTTCAGTGGGGTGCAGCTTCAACAACTTTCAAGAAGATTGAAATCATCCAGAACAAAACACGTGCCAAATAATACCAAATGCATTGTCTTTGCAAATCTTCCAGTATAAACCTTCTTGAAGCAATTGCTCAACTTCAAAATATCATGACCCAGTACAGTAGCAAGACATTGAGCAACATAGTTATTGCTCGTATAAGCCCCCACCTGTGAATATCCAGGGAGAAAAGAAATGACTAAATCGTACTGCAGCTTAGCCAACTGTCAAACCAATAAAGATCTAATAAATATATTAAAACCACGATACCATAAAAACACAAGTATGAAACCGTTAAAAATCTTAAAATTAAAATATATATCAAAACAATAAGGCATTCAAGAGTAATAATTTAAACATCTAGTACTCAACAATTAAAACAAAATTTTTTTTGAGTGATGTTCATCAGTATTCAATTGTACTAAAAGTCCAAAGGGCAACATCGGCACATTGTAACCTGCCCTGCTAGACATTCCATTGATGTTAATGTCCAAGGACGTACAGGTATGTAGGTTAATTGGCTGGGTAAATGTAAAAATTGTCCCTAGTGGGTGTAGGATAGTGTTAATGTACGGGGATCACTGGGCGGCACGGACTTGGAGGGCCGAAAAGGCCTGTTTCCGGCTGTATATATATGATATGATATGATAATTTGTTGGTTTTTTTTCACCCAGAGAGTTGTGAATCTGTTTAATTCTCTGTCACAGAAGGCAGTGGAGGCTAATTCACTGGATGTTTTCAAGAAAGAGTTAGAGTTATCCTTGGGTACTATGAGTTGTAACATTTATGTGCTTTGTTAAAATTTAAATACATTTTTTTTTAAAAAAGAGAGAGTTAGATTTAGCTCTTTGGGCTAACTGAATCAAGGGATATGGGGAAAAAGCAGGAACGGGGTACTGATTTTAGATGATCATCCATGAACATATTGAATGGCAGTGCCGGCTCGAAGGCCCGAATGGCCTACTCCTGCACCTTCTTTCTACGTTTCTATGTTTCTATGTTCCTTGTTCCTCAGAGTAATTCCTCCCCATTAAAATTAATGGGCCTGATGTTCCTAAACTTGGTCTAACGTTTTGCAGCCAGGGAGTCAATAGCAGTGCTAGTGAAGCAATCTCAGGACTTCCACTTTGGGAATCTTAATATTCTTGCCACTTCTGTGGGCAAATGAAGGGAGTTAGGCGCAAACGTGTCAGCTTTTGACAGCACATTCCAGCTCTTTACCATCTTCTCTAACTACTGAACATAAACCTGGAATTATGTAGCCATCAGCGTTGTGGTAGTACCTTCACCCACACATATAAGAGTCATAAAATCATAGGCTGTTACAGTGTGGAAACAGGCCCTTCGGCCCAACCTGCCCACCCCAACCAACATCTCCCATCTACACTAGTCCCACATGCCCGTGTTTGGTCCATATCCTTCCAAAACCTGTCCTATCCATGTGCCTGTCTAATTGTTTCTTAAATGTTAAGATAGTCCCAGCCTCAACTATCTCCTCTGGCAGTTTGTTCCAAACACCCACCACCCTTTGTGCGAAAAAGCTATCCCTCAGATTGCTATTAAATCTCATTCCCTTCACCGTAAACCTATATCCTCTGGTCCTCGATTCCCCTACTCTAGGCAAGAAACTCTGTGCGTCTACACGATCTATTCCTCTCATGATTTTATACACTTCTATAAGATCACCCCTCATCCTCCTGCGCACCAAGGAATAGAGTCCCAGCCTCTCCCGATAGCTCAGATCCTCTAGTCCTGGCAACATCCTTGTAAATCTTCTCTGTACCCTTTCCAGGTTGACAACATTGAAGTGCTTCATCATCAAATGTTATAAAGAGAAAGAAAGACACAGAGATAGAATGGAATATTAAGAAAATTGTCACCTTTCAAATATTTTAAAACCTATTGTTTACAACTTGTTGAACTACTAAACCATTATTCTGTTTCAGTTTCATTGACTGTAGAATAGAAAATTGCCACCATTTAGTGGTAGCTTGTATTATATATATGTGATGTTAAAATTTTTAGAACTGAACAAAGGTAAACTTGATAGAAAGTATTGAAGCTTTCAAAATTAATTTCTTCTGTGTTATCTGATGTCTCAATAGATCAAACTTGTTTTCCCATTGTGTCGTTTGGTAATGCAAATTCACAGCACAGATCAAAACAATTTAATTGTCAATTTCATAGCTGTCCAGAATTGGTAATATGCAAGCACATCTGGTAAATCTCAGCAATTAACTTGCATTAAATAAAATCTGCAATGACTGCTTTGAAGTTGACGCACAGACTGCTGACTAAGTCCATTTCAGACAGCCCTCATGTGGCTCTTAGATCATTATCCATCCAAATTCAAATATTATGTATATTTTGCATTTTTGCATTTTTGGAAACCAGGTACTGTTCATTTAACTGTAAATTTATTTTAACACAAAGCAAAGAAATCATAGCTGCATTTATTTACAAGTGAGATTGTTTTGTTGAATTTAGTTAACCTCTTTGCCAAAAACCTGAAGCATCATGATCCCCTTCCACTTCTTTCCGTTAAATCTAGGCCACTTGCATCAGTTACATGTGTATTGTATGTCGGGGGGGGGAAGTGAAAAAAATGTTGCCATGTACTAGATTTTAACATTATTTTTTCATATCTGATATAACAGGCCACGCCATACAATTGATTGTTTTATTCTGTGTTTGGCTTTGCCGCCCATTAAGTCACAAGCCTCACTCCATCGCCTTAACAAGTGTCAAGTTCATTCCTGCTACTTTGCAATGATATCTTTATTGCTGTATCATATCTTTATTGCTGTATCATATATCGAATTGCATATTTCCATCATTAGGATTTGTTTTGAATATGGCGACAAAATATTAGTCAAATTTTAGGAGAATCCATGTCATTAATTCATCCTTAGGAAATAAGAGAGACAATTAGTGTGAAATTTGCCTTTTGACACAAAGGGAATTGGAGCAAAAGACTATAGTCAAAAGGCACTAGACTATCACACTCAGGTGTCTAAGGATAAACTTATCTACTAAATTTGAAAACACACACGGAAGACGCATTCACTGCACAAATTCAAGAGAATGTACTTCAGTCTGGTGAAGGGCCTTGACCAAAAACATCACCTATTCCTTTTTTCCAGAGATGCTGCTAGACCCGCTAAGTTACTTCAGCATTTTGTATCTATGTATCTTTGGTGTAAACTAGCATCTGCAGTTCCTTCTTACACGTACTTAACTTTAATATATATATATATTTTTTAAACTTATCTTGTCTGCTTTTGTAGATTGCATGGAAAATAGAGCTTAATATTTCAGGGTGTCAACCATCAACATCTTGTGATTTTTAATGGGATATTACTTTTGCAGCAGAGCAGCACATCAGAATTTTCCACCAGGTTCTCGTTTATTCAAGTGGTCTGATAGAATCCTGCTCAGTTCAGTGAGCCGGAGAAGTGAAAAGCCAGATGGTTTATCTAGGTTTTGTGTATTATCTCCAGTGGAGGATGTAATCTTAGATATTCTTCTCCTTTCAAAGATGAGCCAGTTTATGAAACTAAAAGAACAAAAATACACTGAGCAGTCACACTGACAAAGAGTTTATGTGTAGGAAGGAATTGCAGATGCTGGTTTAAACCGAAGATAGACACAAAATGCTGGAGTAACTTAGCGGGACAGGCAGCATCTCTGGAGAGAAGGAATAGGTAACGTTTCGGGTCGAGACCCTTGTTCATCAGTCTGAAGAAGGATCTCGACCCGAAACGTCAACCATTCCTTCTCTCCAGAGATGCTGCCTGTCCTGCTGAGTTACTCCAGCATTTTGCATCTATCTTCTGACAAAGTGTTTAGTTACATATGGCCACCTCCAGTTTAAAAGATACCTTGGTGAAAATATTTTCCTTTGTGCTCATTAATGGGTCAGCTTCATTATCATTGTCACATGTACTGAGTGAAAAGCTTTGCTCACGCGCTATCCAATTAAATCAGATGATACTATTCATGAATACAATCAAGTCAGACTCAAGTACAGTAGGTAGAGTGAAGATAAAAATAAGGCATGCAGAGTATAGTTCTCAACGTAACAGTTCCAGAGAAAAAGTCCAAAGTCTATAATGAGCTAGGTTGAAGGATTGGGACTATACCCTAGTTTATGGAAGGACCGTTGAGAAGCCTAATAAAAGAGGGGAAGGAGCTATTCCTGTTATAACACATTAATCATGTGTTAGCAGTAAGTTATATATTTTTTCATTTAATATTGACATCATGCTGAATATAAAGTCAATACAATGACAGGTTTTGTACTAAAAATGCGCTGAGTCTGAATGTTCTACATCATACACACATGCCCTTTTTATGAATAAAAGAATACTTTTGAAATTTAAATAAATGGTCTCCATTCCCCTGTATTGAGAAAAAAACCTGTCAGATGGATTAGATAAAATGTGTCTTTTTTTCGGCTTATTTCATAGAATTCCACTAGTTTCTGACACTCTCATCTTTGTCATTCAATAACAAGTATATAACTGAACAAATGTCACCAAGAAAATCTTTTCAGTGTGTCATTCAACTGTAGCATAAACTTTCACACAAAGCTCCCTGTTGTTTTAGCAAGTAATATATTACATGCTTTCTACTGAACCATTAACATCAGGAAATTCCATTGTCTCCTTATCTGTGCTGATTTAATTAAAGAGGAGACACAAAAAATTAAAGAGGATACACAACCTCGGATATTGTTTGGGAGGTAGAATTTTTACCACAAAGAGCCAGTTAAAACATTTTTTTCAAAGACACAGATAAATATTTGGGTGCAGAGCATCAAAGGCATATGGGGAGAGAACAGGAATGTAATAAGAAGATGGATGATTAGCTATGATCATATTGAATAGTAGAACAGACTAATGCCATGTGGCTTACTCCCGTTCCTATTTTCTGTGCATTTATGCTTCCATGTTTCAAGTGCTTTCTGGAATTTAAGACAAAATTCAAATAAAAGCAATTGCTGGACAATGAGATTAGAGATTCTATTGTTTCCTTGATTAGTGTTGTCAATTTGTACATGCATTTCTTCAAGAAATTTCAATCCTAAAGATGATGACAAACATTCAAAAACAGCAGGGAGAACAAAGGGAAACGTCTGAGATGGGGCAGGGACTGGGAGGGATTGAATTGCACAAGTTGTGATGATGTTGACTGAAAGATAGTGAATAACAACCAAAAAAAAACGTCTGGAGGTGGTGTAACCAGGAGGAGACAAATAAAACCAGAAATACCAGAAAGTGAGAAAGTGAGAGAGAAAAGAAACTGAAAGCTGGAAATGTGATTTATTATGCCCGAGTGACAAGTTATATAAAATAGTTGGATTTATTTTTGAGTAGGAAAAGGGTGTAATGTGCCAGCTTGGAAGATAACCTTACATGTACTTCAGCAAGTAGAAAGTCAGACATGAAGAAGTGAGAGTGGGAGTGAGATGGAAGATTGAAGCAAGTGTGTGATCAATGGAATTCATCGCTGACTTATTTTTAAGGATTATTCATTTCTTTATTTCTCAGATAGTATTTGCAAAACCAGCATTTGTTTGTCAATATGAATTCCATTGAGAATGCCAGGACAGGACACCTTTTTGAACCCCACATGTCCTCTCGAAGGAGGTATTTCCATATGATTTAAACATTGTGATGAAGGAATTATGTTGTGTTTTCAGGTCACATGGATGTGTGACTTGGTTGTGAAGCTGCTGGTGGAGACGATCCCATGCATCCAAATCTCCGTCTTGGCATTAGTGGTTATAGGCTAGGAAATGCCAATGATCAGAAATTCAATTTGTAGATAATGCGTTGGTGGTGAAGGGGATGAATGCTTCTTTCTGTTGAAATAAAGAAAAAATCCTTAATAGTTATGAGAATCTCCACCTCTCTATTAATAAAATTCTTCAAGATCAGACAGCTAACAGTATTTGTTTTTTTACTTGGGTGAAGCTTGACTAAAGTTTTAAAGTTCTTTCCTGTGAATCTGGAGCGATCAATTACTTCTCAGCAGCCTTGCAAAAGATTGCAGGTTTACTATTATTGTAATATTTAATTTGACTACATAAAGTTTAGTTTAGTTTAGGTTATGGATACAATGTGGAAATAGGCCCTTCGGCCCACAGAATCCATGCTGACCAGTGATCCCCCGCACACTTACATTATCCTACACACACTAGGAACAATTTTACAATTAGAGCAAGCCAATTAATCGATATGCCTTGGAGTGTGGGAGAAAACCAGAGAACCCAGAGAAAATCCACACAGGTCAAGGCAAGGGCATACAAACTCCCTTCGGAAAGCACCCCTAGCCAGGATCGAACCCGGGTCTCTGGCGCTGTAAGGCAGCAACTCTAGCGCTGTGCCACCATGCCATCCCAAGTATGCTAATTAAAATGATGAATTAAACAGTGTTAATTGTTTTTGATGTCTTTTACAAATAAACAAACATTGAAAACGTGACTACATTTTTAGACACATAAGATCATAAATGTAAAATGTAGGTCAAGAGATCTGACTGTCAGTAGATCGTCAATGAAATAAGTTTTCTTGGGTTTTCAAAGCATATGTCCTTCTCTTTCCAAAGTTTAGAGTGCCTATATTTTCATTTTAGAATTAAAATATTTTTTTCCAAATGAAAGTGGTGACTGGGAGAATGGATGTCAAAATTATTTTCTTAGTTTTGGAGATAAAGCCAAGGATTGGGAGTAGGTTGCTCAACAAAGTTGATAATGATTTGTATTAAAAGTCACTATCGTTCCCAGGAGATTTTTAAGTCTTAGGGTAGGAAACAAAAATCACTTCTGAACCTTCAAGTTTTTAGAAATCTACTAGACCAAGTGGACCCATTGGGCCCAAACCACTCCAGCATTGGTACAGCACCCTCTCCTCCCCCACTCCCCCCTCCCCTCTCCCTCCACCCTTCTCCCCCCCTCTCTCCCTGCCCCCCCCGCTCCCACCCCCACCCTTGCCCCCTCCCCCCTCTCCCCCCTCCCTCCCTCCTTCCCTCCATCCCCCACCCTCCCCTCCATCCCCCCCTCTCCCCATCCCCCGTCCCTGCCTCCTCCATCCTCCCACCTCCCTCTCCACTCCTCCTTCCCCTCTCCCTCCCCCTCCATCTCCCCCCCCCCCTCCCCCTCCTCCCTCCCCCCTCTCACTCCCCTCCTCCCCCCCTAGGGTTGTCTTTCCTACATTGGTGCAGCACCCTCTCCTCACCACTCCCCCCTCCTCCCTCCCTCCCTCCCCTCCTCACCTCCCTTCCCTCCACCCTTCATTTGTCATTTCCCTTTTCACTGCATGCAATGATTTTTCTTCTTTTCAACACATAAATCTATTCCATAGATTAGTTAATCTTTGTATGCAAATCTATGCCAAGCATCTTAAATTTGCTGGCACTAATTTGAACATGGATTCCATACAACCATCACTTCATGTTTATCTTTTACTTCAATGTTTAGTTTCTGACATGTTTGAAATAAAACATCACTTTCCATTGCTTCATTTCATGATCCAACCTTTCTTTACAGCTACATTGGCAGACGGGGGATCATTTATGTATCTTACCTCTGGCTTACTTTCAGTATTTGAAGGTTGCTTTTTTTTGTCCCATTAATCATTCCAAATGAAAGTGGTGGGAGAATGGATGTCAAAATTATTTTCTTACTTTTGGAGATAAAGCCAAGGATTGGGATTAGGTTGCTCAACAAAGTTGTTAATGATTTGTATTAAAAGTCACTATCTTTCCCAGGAGATTTTTAAGTCTTAGGGTAGGAAACTTAAGACTTAAGTTTAGTCAGATCTAACTGATTTAAGTTTAATGATCATTTTCTTTGATGTAAGTTTCACTGCCTTCAATTTCCTTTGCTAATGCAGCATCACAATGGTCAGACAGAACCTCATTGAATGTGGAGTAACAACCACCTACTTCCTTTGTAAAGTTTCTTTCTTCAGCTCAGCATCACATTTTTTCCTTCACCTTTGTGGGCCTCGTTAAAATATTTTTCTGCTTTATGAACATGATTTAATGGTTTACATTTGACTCTATCAATGGTAGTAGACCAGATAAATAGTGAAAAGCTTTTTCCAAAGGAAGAGTTGTTTGAAGGATAAGGATATAGATTAAAGATGAGAGGATCTTAGGGGCATTTTTTCTCCACCCAGATAGAGATTGAAATGTGTGACACACACTGCATGTGAGGTTTTGTGGAAGCAGTGATTTTCATCACATTTAACAATTATCTAGATAGGCATTTGAATAATATGGTTTAAAAGGCTACTGGCCAAGTGTTGGAAAACGGAATTAGTATTAATGAGAAATTGATTAGCATGACAGGACTGGCTGAAGGCCTATTTCTAGGAGTTGTAACACCAGCAATTAAGATATAAATTTATCCCCCTCAAATTTAGGCCCATGACTATTTTTGCCTTTTATAGGTGGAAATCTTTCTATCTGTTCCTAATTCTATGTTGCAATTTTATCTCACTTTCGATGTGCATAAACATATTGGACATCAAATGATCATACAGGCAAACTGTTAGCATTCATTCTAGATAACTTCAAATATCAATTTTATTCTAAAAAATAATGTTAACTGTATACTGAATGAATAAAGTATATTCAGGAAGAGTGAATCAAACAGGAGGGGGGAAAAAAATCAATGAAGAAGAAAAATACAGCAAAACTAGAAGTGAAGGAGAGAACCAACAATTTTAATGCAATGTAGCAAAATAAGACAGAGGTTACAGCCGCGTTAAATTTTAGTGTGGAAAGAAAAGAAAAATCTAATTCAGTGCCCTGTTTCTTGGTCATAACTATAAAAACCATACACAAACAAGAAATCTCAGCAGATGATGAACCATAACGAGTAAACACTTTAACACTAACACTACATTTTGCACTCTGTTTATTTTCTCGTTTGCACTACCTGATGAACTCATGTATGATATGATTTTCCTGGATACACACAAAACAAAGTTTTTTGACTGTAACTCAGTACATATGACAATAATAAACCAATACCACTACCAAGTCTCTCTTTTTAAAATAAAAACATGCTCAAAATCATTCTATTATGTACTTGTGACATGAAGGAAACATTAAGGAAAAGTTTGGTGAAATATTAATACTGAAAGCTCTGCTTGCAATTGAAAATTAACCTGTCTGTTACAATTTGAAAAAACAATTTTTGCTCATGCTTTTGACTTTCCACATTTAATTTTGCTGAATGCATAAGCTTTGTATTACTTCTGTGACATTTGGTTTCCTCTGACAACTATTTACTTAAATTCTGACATTTTGTACATTTGGTTTGGACACATCGAGATAAATGAAAATAAATGAAGCGACAATCAGATTTGGCCTGCTGGCCTGCAAGAAGGAAAGACAAGTCCTTACCTTCAAAAAGACCAATAAAACAGAAACGTTGTCCTCTCCTCACTTTCATGACACATACATAGTGTCCATAACGCTTGGGCGGCCATGGTGGCATAGCGGTAGCGTTGCTGCCTTACAGTGCTAGCAGCGCCGGAGACCCGGGTTCGATCCTGACTATGGGTGCAGTCTGTAGGGAGTTTGTATGTTCTCCCCGTGACCGCGTGGGTTTCCTCTGACATCTTTGGTTTCCTCCCAGTCTCCACAGGTAATTAGGTTAATTGGCTTTGTGTATGTGTAAATTGTCCCTAGTGTGTGTTGGATAGTGTGAATGTGCGGGGATCGCTGTTCGGTGCAGACTCGGGGGGGGGGGGGGGGGGGGAGAAGGGCCTGTATTTTCACTGTATCTCTAAACTAAACTAAACTAAACTATTCTGTGAACTAAGTATCAACCTTTCAGATCATTTTACTGGAAGAATTGAGTTTGTCTGTTTTCCCTCATCACTCTCAAACCCTAACTCTCCAGATCTAACATTACTCTTGTTCTCACTCTTGTCAGTCAGCATTCAGGAGCAGACTTGCAGAACGTTCAAAGAGAGAAATCATTTAAAAATACAAAAAATGTATATTGCCAAAAGAAATTTAAACTTCCTGATTGCTAATTCTGCGGCTTATGTTCCATTTAAATACTTATGTTTAAATAGTTTCTCTGGCAATCTGTAACAATCTATGTTGGTTCTGTGTTCAGCACACAATTCTTAAACTAATTTGCATTACAGAACAGTCATAGACACATATCTGCAAGTTTCAAGCATTGCAAAATAAAAATCAAGGGTTTTAATTTTTCATGATGGCATTGTCAAATCATTATTTGACATGTCGGTTAGTGACAAATAGATTATATATTCTACTGAACAATTCTTGTGATTGTAGGATTTTAGTTTATGTTTGTCGGTGCCCTCTCGGCATGAGCTGTTGAATAAAAGTTTTCAGAGACAATATCAAGAGACAACACCTTCGACCCACTAGGTCCGTGCCGACCAGTGATACCAGTGCCCTAGCACTATCTTACACACTTAGGACAATTTTCCAATTTTACCCAAGCCAATTAACCTACAAACCTGTATGTCTTTGGAGAAAATCCATGTGGTCATGGGGAGAATGTACAAACTCCCAACAGTAGTCAGGATTGAAACACAGTCTCTGGCACTGTAAGGCAGCAAATCTACCACTGCACCACCGTGCTGCCCAAATTCTATTGAGAATCTGGTTTCAAAACCTGATTGGGTAATTTTGCATGCGAAGAACACTTTCACAAATTTGTTTTCTGGTCTTCAGGAGGCACCTTGAGGTTGTGCATCAAATGCAATAATCAAAAAATGCACCAGTACTAGTTTTATCCGATGGTTCACAAGTTGCCACGAACTCATACATTGGTACAAGTCTTAACCCAAGAGAATCATTCTCACTCCAACCTGAGCACTGCCAGGGTGACCAAGACATTGATCTTCCTCAAGTCCCTGTATTATTTTCATCTTTGAAGTGCTAATAATCACTTTTTCCAATGATGGACATGCTGTGCATTCAGAAAGTATTCAGACGGCTTCACTTATTCCACATTTTGTTACCTTACAGCCTTATTTTAAAATGGATTAAAAAATTTTTTTTATCAATCTACAACAATACCCTATAATAAAAAGGCAAAAACAGGTGTTTAGAAATGTTTGCAAAGTAATTAAAAAGAAATAACTGAAATATCACATTTACATAAGTATTCTGACCCTTTACTCAGTACTTTGTTAAGGCACCTTTGACAGCGATTACAGCCTCAAGTCTTCTTGGGTATGGCGCTACAAGCTTGGCTCACCTGTATTTGGGTAATTTCTCCAATTCTTCTCTGCAGATCCTCTCAAGCTCTGTCAGGTTGGATGGGGTGCGTCGATGCACAGCTATTTTCAGGTCCCTCCAGAGATGTTCGATCAGGTTCAAGTCCGGGCTCTGGCTGGGCCACTCAAGGACATTCGCAGACTTGTCACGAAGCCACTCCTGTGATGTCTTGGCTGTGTGCTTAGGGTCATTGTCCTGTTGGAAGGTGAACCTCTGCCCCAGTCAGAGGTCCAGAACGCTCTGGAGAAGGTTTTCATCAAGGATCTCTTTGTACTTTGTTCTGTTCATTTTTCCCTCGATCCTGACTAATCTCCCAGTAATCCTGCCACTGAAAAACATCCCCACAGCATGTTGCTGCCACCACCATGCTTCACCGTAGGTATGGTATTGGCCAGGTGATGAGCGGGTGCCTGGTTTCCTCCAGACCCTTAGCATTCAGGCCAAAGAGTTCAATCTTGGTTTCATCAGACCAGAGAATCTTTTTTCTCATGGTTTGAGAGTTCTTTACGTGCATTTGGGCAAATTCCAAGCAGGCTGTCATTTGCCTTTTACAGAGGAGTGGCTTCCGTCTGGCCAATCAACCATAAAGGCCTGATTGGTGAAGTGCTGCAGATGTAGTTGTCCTACTGGAAGGTTCTCCCATCCTCACAGAGAAACTCTGGAGCTCTGTCAGAGTAACCATCGGGTTCTTGGTCACCTCCCTGACCAAGGCCCTTCTCCCCCGATTGCTCAGTTTGGCTGGGCGGCCAGCTCTATGAAGAGTCCTGGTGGTTCCAAAGTTCTTCCATTTAAGAATGACAGAGGCCACTGTGCTCTTCGGGACCTGCAATGCTGCAGAAATTGTTTTATACTCTTCCCCAGATCTGTGTCTCGACACAATCCTGTCTCGGAGATTTACGGACAATTCCTTTGTCTTCATGGCTTGGTTTTTGCTCTGACTTGCACTGTCAACTGTGGGGCCTTGTATAGACAGGTGTGTGCCTTTCCAAATCATGTCCAATCAATTTAATTTACCACTGGTGGACTCCAATCAAGTTGTAGAAACATCTCAAGGACAATCAATGGAAACAGGATGAACCTAAGCTCAATTTTGAGTGTCATAGCAAAGGGTCTGAATACTTATGTAAATGTGATATTTCAGTTATTTCTTTTTAATTATTTTACACCTGTTTTCGCTTCTTCATTCTGGGGTATTGTGTGTAGATTGATGATTTAAAAAAAGAATTTAATCCATTTTAAAATAAGGCTGTAACGTAACAAAATGTGGAAAAAGTGAGGGGGTCGGAATACTTTCTGAATGCACTGTATCTAGTATAGAGGGGAATAATCTTAAAGCCATAATGCAGAACATTCTGAAGCAGAGAAAGAATGTATTTCTTCCTGTAAAAAAGCAGCAAATGAAGAGACGTCTGTTTATGGAGGGGTTAAATAATTTGTACCACAAATGACCAGGGCCTTCACAGTGAATGATTAAGTCTTGGGAAAATTGTAGAGCAGAGGTATCTTGGAATACAGGTGCACTGGTCCCTGAAAGTGGCATCACAGATAGATATGGTGGTAAAGAAGTCTTTTGGAACATTAGCATTGATCAGTCAGGGTACTAAGTGCAGACATTGGGATGTTATGTTACTGCTATACAAGATGTTGGGGAGGCCACATTTCAGGTATTGGCTTCAGTTTTCATCACCCTGAAATAGGAAGGATGTCGTTAAAATGGAAAGAATGCAGAGATTTATAACGATGTTGAAGGGCCTGAGCTATAGGTTGGGCAGTCTAGAACTTTGAGGCCGTGGAGGAGGGGTGATCTCATAGAAATGAATAATATCATGAGAGGAATAGATAGGGTGAATGCACAATCTTTCATCCTGGGAATCAAGAGCCAGAGGACATAGGTTTTAGGTGAGAGGGGCACGATTTAATAGAAATCTGAGGGGCAATATTTTTCGCACAGAGTATACGGAAGGAGCTGCCAGAGGAGGTTGGAAAGAAAACTGCAGATGCTGGTTTAAATCGATGGTAGACACAAAATGCTGGAGTAACTCAGCAGGTCAGGCAGCATCTCTGGAGAGAAGGAATGGGTGTCGTTCAGGTCTGATGAATGGTCTCGACCCGAAACATCACCCATTCCTTCTCTCCAGAGATGCTACCTGACCCGCTGAGTTACTCCAGCATTTTGTGTCTACCTGCCAGAATAGGTATTTGAGGCAGGTACTATAACAGCATTTAAAATACACCTGGACAGCTGCATGGAAAGGAGAGGTTTAGAGGGATAAGGACCAAACACAGGCAAATGGGATTAGTTTAGATGAGTCAGCCTGGATGAGTTGGGCTGAAGGGCCTGTTTCCATGCCTGACTCTCAGTTGCTATTGTACCCGCCTCAAATACTTCCATGGGCGTTTTTGGCTTTTTTTTGTTCTTTTGGGTATGAATCAAGCTGCCAGAGAAACAACTGTGGAGACGGCAGGCAATGCTTAGATACATGTTCATCAATGCTGTCCAAAGAAAAATTATTTCTGTCTGGAGAAAAAAATAACTTGTTAGTGTCTTTTGCTTTCAAACGTGATATTTCATCTACAGCTTTAGCCTCCTTATTTAAGAAAATATATACTTCTAAATGACACAAATGTGGATATCCACACTCAAGAATGAAAACAAATTGGCAATTTTGCAGAAAAAGGTTATTGATGGTATTTGATGGGAGAATTTGAAAAGGCATACAGGAACAGAGAAGATGCCTTTAAAAGAACATGACACATCATGAAGTGGTGCGGAGAGAACTTAACTCGATCAATTGGTTACTTTGAATTAAAACCGGGGAGGTTGGTTCCAAATGTGGATAATTGTTCAATTTCTAACTGTAGTGAGATTGCAGAAAAAACACTTCATCTGAACCAAGTCTAAGCTTGGCAATTGACTCGATTGACTACTCAGGCTTTTTAGTGACTTTGATCCGCAAAAGATATATACCAGCAAGCAAATGAAGTTTATTGATCTGCTTTTCCCCACAAACTTGCGATTTAAACCCTGCATCACTGCACATAGCAATCAGAAGTGCCATGGAAATCCAACCGTTACAATGGTTTTTGCATTTCTTTTGCTCTGGCAGTACTGTAACTGAAACTAATGTTGAAATTCCCTCTGACACCTGTCCACAGGTGCAAGCAATTTTGTTGTTGACTGTTAGCTGCAAGAAGTGAAACGTTTAAAGTAACCTTGACAGTTCTGAATAAATCTGGATTGATTGGAGAGCCATAATTAACAATTAATCCATGCGCTGTACATATCCCTTGTGTTTGTAAATCAGATTTGTACGGCAGGTCTTCAGAATTTCCCAACATGTGCAATTGCTACAGCCAGGGTATAAAATAAGCAACAGTTTAAATTCTACATGTCTAAACCACATCCTTAATAAGTGTGACTTGAATTATAATAGTTTTCACACCGATGTTTTATTCCTTTAACTCCCAGTGCTCTGCTCATACTTTTCACACCACCCTGTACTTGAAAGGCGTGCTACTCTGAATGAAAAATAAGTCATGTCAGAATGGAAGGCTCACCATAGTGCAGAGAAAATAGACAATCCACACCACAAGTTAAATTCAGCTTGTGGTGATCGGTCACATTTGAATATTGGTACATTTACCTGGGGTACCACTATGGCGTAGTTAGTAGGGCAGCTCCAGTGATGCAGGTTCAATACCGACCTTGACTGCTGACCATGTGCAGTTTGCACATCCTCCTTGCGACTGCATGGGTTTTTTCCAGGTGTTCTGGTTTCATCCCATGTTCCAAAGACATGTCTATTGGTAAGTTAATTGCCACTGTATAGTGTCCTTAATGTCATCGTGAGTGGTAGTTGGGATGTAAAGGAAGGTGGAACGTTGACAAAAATGTGAGGCAAATTTTAAAAATGTCTTTAGTGCAGATGGGCGCTTGCTAGTCAGTGTAGACTCAATGGGCCAAAAAGCTTGTTTCAGTGCTTCATGACCATAAGCATAAATTAGCCAAAACATTTTGACCTGATGAGCCAAAACATTATGACCACCGGCCTAATATGCTGTTGGTCCTCCGTGTGCAGCCCCATACACAGCAGGGTGCGATGCACTGTGTATTGTGACACATTCCTCCCATGACCACCATTAACATTTTCTGTGACTTGTGCCACAGTAGACCTTCTGTCGGTTCAGACCGGACAGGATAGCCTTTGTTGCCCTTGCGCATTGATGAGCCTTGGGCGCCCAACACCCTGTCGCCGGTTTGTGGTTTGTCCCTCCTCGGACCACTGTCAGTAGGTTCTCACCACTGCTGATCGGGAGCACCCCACAAGCCTTGCCGTTTCAGAGATACTCTGACCTAGTCGTCTGGCCATAACAATTTGGCCCTTGTCAAAGTCGCTCAGGTTTTTACTCCTGCCCATTTCTCCTACATCCAACACATCAACTTCAAGAATTGACTGTTCACTTGCTGCCTAATATATCCCACCCCTTGACAGGTGCCATTGCTACAAGATAATCAATGTTATACACTCCGCCTGTCAATGGTCATAATGTTTTGGCCGATCGGTGTATGTATCATTAGACAGGAATTATAAATCTATTGGACATCAATCATGTCTATAACAATAATGAAACTATCTGGTGTGAGAGATTAAACAAGGTTCAAATACAGCACATTTTGAGACACACAAAAGTTGCTGATAAATTAAATAAGTAAAAAGTATAATATATTGAAAACATATCTGTGTATGTCAATTGGGATATATCTGTGTCTAAGATCCATATAGCTGTACCCATTTTTTAGGTGAGAAACATTCTTGCTATTGAGGGCGTGCAGCGTAGGTTCACTGGGTTAATTCCCGGAATGGCGGGACTGTCGCATGTTGAAAGACTGGAGCGACTAGGCTTGAATATACTGGAATTTAGAAGGATGAGAGGGGATCTTATCAAAACATATAAGATTATTAAGGGGTTGGACACATTACAGGCAGGAAACATGTTCCCAATGTTGGGGGAGTCCAGAACTAGGGGTCACAGTTTAAGAATAAGGGGTAGGTTATTTAGAACGGAGATGAGGAAATACTTTTTCAGTCAGAGAGTTGTATATCTGTGGAATTCTCTGCCTCAGAAGACAGTGGAGGCCAATTCTCTGAATGCTTTCAAGAGAGAGCTAGATAGAGCTCTTAAGGATAGCGGAGTCAGGGGGTATGGGGAGAAGGCAGGAACGGGGTACTGATTGAGAATGATGAGCCATGATCACATTGAATGGTGGTGCTGGCTCGAAGGGCCGAATGGCCTACTCCTGCACCTATTGTCTATTGTCTATTGTCTATTGAAACTACACAATTGTCAGTTCTATTTTGAGTCAGAAGCAGGGACACAGAATGTGAATCATGACCTTTTCTTTTAGATAGCCAGGTCTGGACATAATTGTAAGAAACACCATTAATTATAATACTATAGGACTGAAATATCTGACATTATATGCGTTAATCTCGAATAGTGCATAATTGGGCTAAACCGTGCTTGGAAATGCTGGCAGTTCCATAGGAAACTGATGGTAAGCTTCCATATTGGTGCCACCAGGTTCAGGAATCTAAAAAAAATGGGATCTCCTGAATATTGCGGCTCCTCTTTTTTTATTCAAAGCAATATGGACTTCAGAAGCTGAGCCATCATTTGAAGAACTGCTCAAAATGGGCCTTGAGAAGGTGGTGATGAGCTGTCTTCCTGAACCACTGCGATCATTGAGGCGTGGGTGTCTCCACAATGCTGCTATGAAGGGAGTTCCAGGATCTTGGCTGAGTGAGGATGAAGGGACTGTGATATATATCCAAGTCAGGGTATTGTGTGGCTTGGAGGGCAACCTCCAGGCGGTGGTGCTCAATGCTTTTGCTGCCATTATCCTTTTAGCTGATCGAGATTTTGGGTTTGGAAGTTGCTATCTATGTAGTATTGGTGAGTTGCTGCTGTGCATCCTCGATTTGACACATACTGCTGCTACTTGAAGCATCTTTGTTGGCATTTGGTCAACTATGTTGACTTCCTTACAGAGCCAGTAGCCAAGCGTGAAATTATTAAGGTTCCTCAGTGCTTACAATGGGAAATAACTTATCGGAACAAGAGCCAGGTTAGACCTGTTACAGGACCAGTAAAGTCCATTAATTTGTGTGGAACAAAATGGCTGTGAGGGATAAATGTAAGAATTAATTAGTAGAGTTTTATTTTATTGTGTTCAGATTTAATATTTAATATTTTAGCGTTTCTAAACTTGATTAGCATTCTCGATTGTTTTTTGAATATCTTTGTTTCTGAATGTCCGGAAACATTTAAAGTAATGTACTGATTCATAGATGATGAGTTTTATGGAATGAGCTTTATATTATGGTTGTACAAGACATTGGTGAGGCTGCACTTGAAGTATTGTGTACAGTCTTGTTCACCCTTTTTGCAGGAAAGATATTGCAAAGTTGGAAAGAGTGCAGAGAAGAGTTATGATGATGGTGCCAGTGCTCAAGGGTCTGAGGTATAGGGAGAGGTTGAGCAGACTAGGACTTCTTTGAGTGCAGGAGGATGAGGGGTGATCTTATAGAGGTGTATAAGATCATGAGGGGAATAGACATGGTGAATGCACAGTCTTTTACCCAGAATAGGGGAATCAAGAACCAGCGGACATAGGTTTAAGGTAAGAGGGGAAAGATTTAACAGGAACCTGAGGAGCAACTTTTTCACACAAAAAGTGGTGGTTATATGGAACAAGCTGCCAGAGGAGGTAGTTGAGGCAGATATGATTACAACATTTAAAAGACATTTGGTTGGGTACATAGATAGGAAATGTTTAGAAGGATATGAGCAGGCAGGTGGGACTAGTGTAGATGGGGGCATCTTAGTTGGTGTGGGCAAGTTGAGCCGAAGGACCTGTATCTAAGCTGTATGAATCTACAACTCCATGACAGAGCAGGGGTGTAGGCTGATCATCTATCATTTGTTTGTTAAGGTAGGACTTATTTTGGGCCATCTATGTTTGATATTACATTACCAAAATACCCTGCCACTGCTCAGCACCTTGCTGGTAAGACCTAACATATTATTTACCAGCAACTCAGAGGTTGCCTCGCTGATTTTGGTAATTGTTTTATTTACAATTCCACTTTGTACTTGGATATTAATTTTCATGAGGAATCGCACCCCTTTGTAGGAATGCCTTTGCAATATTATTGGAAGATATTTTGGTCTTAATATTTGTGTTTCAGTGCAGTGATGTAAGAAGCAATGGCAATCGCAGTTGGGAATGCAAAAGCTGACAAGAAATGACCCTGAGAGAAATCACTGCTCACCTGAAAAGCGAGCAGAAAATTAATATTACATCTCTCTGCTTTTCCAGTAATGCTCAGAATGAAGTTGGCAGTTCATTTCACTTTTAAGAGGCTGAGTGCCTTTATTTGTCACCAGCACACCGATGTGATATTAAACTACCCTCAGAAACAATTTAATGCAACCCACCACCCACATGTTCTGAAGCACTATCTTGCAGTAATTTATTACAAGGTTGAAATTCTGTAATGGGTAAGTTATTGGAAGCTGCAGCTAGCAGACCACCAGAGACCTGGGTACTGACCTTGGGTACTGTTTGTGTGACATTTGCATGTTCACCAAGTGAATCCATGGGTTTCCTCTGGGTACCCTAGTTTGCTCCCATATCCCAAAGACATGCAGTAGGTAAATTGATCAGTGGGTGTAGGTGAGAGTGAGAAGGGAGAGGTGGTGGTGGTGGGGGGGGATATTAACGATCAATATTTAAAGATACCATCGAATCCACTCCACCATTCGATCATTCGGTCTACTCCATGATTCAATCATGGGTTGATCTATGTGTAAGAAGGAACTGCAGATGCTGGTTTAAACCGAAGATAGACGGCACGGTAGCGCAGCGGTAGAGTTGCTGCTTTACAGCGAATGCAGCGCCGGAGACTCAGGTTCGATCCTGACAACGGGTGCTGTACTGTAAGGAGTTTGTACGTTCTCCCCGTGACCTGCGTGGGTTTTCTCCGAGATCTTCGGTTTCCTCCCACACTCCAAACACGTACGGGTATGTAGGTTAATTTGACAGGGTAAATGTTTTTAAAAAATTGTCCCTAGTGTGTGTAGGATAGTGTTAATGTGCGGGGATCGCTGGGCGGCGCGGACTCCGCGCTGTATATATATGATATGATATGATATGATAGACACAAAAAGCTGGAGTAACTCAGCGGGTTCAGGCAGCATCTCTGGAGAGAAGAAATGGGCGATGTTTCGGGTCGAGACCCTTCTTCAAACTATCTTTGATCTATCTTTCCCTCTCAACTCCATTCTCCTACCTTTTCCCCATAACCTTTGATGCCCTTACTAATCAAGAACCTATCAATATCCACTTTAAAAACATCTAATATCTTGGTCTCCACAGCCATCTGTGGCAATGAATTCCACAGATTCTCCTAGATCTTAAGGTCTTATGGTCTTATATGTGACTAACAACTCGAGTTCTGAAAATTGCCAACTGCAGAAACTTCCAGCCATTGTTATCAAAGTGTCTTCACTCTCAGTGGATTAGGCTAGATCATTTAAGACCAAAGCTGAATTCTGTATACATGTGTGAAAAACTTGACAATTTAATATGTAAACACGCTAAATTGCACCTTGCAAGTCCAGTGGGAATGATACATTGTAAGGGAGAAACTAATCATTAAGACAAGAAAGATTCAGTCTGAAGAAGAGTCTCGACCCGAAACGTCACCCATTCCTTCTCTCCTGAGTTGCTGCCTGACCTGCTGAGTTACTCCAGCATTTTGTGAAATAAATACCTTCGATTTGTACCAGCATCTGCAGTTATTTCCTTACAAGACAAGAAAGATTATATTTCCAGGCCTTGAATAAATAACTTTTTTTTTAAATTGCAGCTTTTTGTACCTTTACTGCGAAACATTCATTTGGCTTTACTACAGAAAGCCAAATGACTTTTACATAAAATATGATCTGTTTGTAAAGCTAACAGATCCAAAGTCTTTGTTGATTTGATCATATTTGTGCACTGGCAGTACAACTCCATTTGCATGTTCCAAGCCTTGAATTAGAAAAGTAACAAGTAACTAATAACAAGCAACAAGTAACTATCATTGTTCCTTTTTTGCAGATCTTTCATTCATTTGTTCTATATTTCTCTACATCATCGTCCATATCTCTCGTTTCCCTTTCCTATAACTTTCAGACTGAAGAAGGGTCTCGACCTGAAATGTCACCCATTCCTTCTCTCCAGAGATGCTACCTGTCTTGCTGAGTTGCTCCAGCATTTTGTGTCTATCTTCATTTTAAATTGAATTGAATTAAGTTTATTGGCCAAGTATATACACATACAAGGAATGTGCCTTGGTGCTCCGCTCGCAAGTAACAACACGAACATACAGTAAACAATTAAGAATGAAGCATAAAACATTAAAACATTAAGAATAAAACATTATAGTTTAAACATGTGAGTGAAATAAACCAGAGCAAAAAGATACTATAGACTTTTGGTTATTGTGTTGAGCTACTACTTGCGGATAAAAAAGCTGTTTATATGTCTGGCTGTGGAGACTGTGACAGTCCAGAGTCGCCTTCCAGGAGGAAGTGCTTCAAAGAGATTGTGGCCAGGGTGAGAGGGGTCAGAGATGATCTTTCCCGCTCGCTTCCTGGCCCTTGCAATGTTCAGATTGTCAATGGGGGGAAGGTTGCAGCCAATAACCTTCTCAGCTGATCGAACAATCTGTTGCGCCCTCAGGATTACATGCTTGGTGGCTGAACCAAACCAGACCATGATGGAGAAGGTGAGGACAGACTCTATGATGGCAGTATAAAACTGGACCATCATTCCCTGTGGCTGATTGTGTTTCCTCAGATGTCGCAGACAGTACATCCTCTGTTGGGCCTTTTTGACTGTGGAGTCAATGGTGGCCTCCCATTTAAGGTCCCTGGAGATGATGGTTCCAAGAAACATAAATGACTCCACAGGTGCGACTGTGGTGTTGTTGATGGTGAGTGGGGGGAGGGGAGGGGGAGCTCTCCTAAAATCTATTATCAATTCCACTGTCTTAAGAGCATTGAGCTCCAGGTTGGTACGAAGGCACCAGGATGCCAGCTGTGTCACTTCCTGTCTGTAGGCAGATACCCACCCATCCTGGATCAGTCCAATCAGGGTTGTGTTGTCCGCAAACTTGAGAAGGTTGACAGGGAGTCTGTGGAGGTGTGAGTCGTTGGTGTAGAGAGAGTAAAGGGGAGGGGAGAGTAAACATAGAAACATAGAAACATAGAAAATAGGTGCAGGAGTAGGCCATCCGGCCCTTCGAGCCTGCACCGCCATTCAATATGATCATGGCTGATCATCCAGCTCAGTAACCTGTACCTGCCTTCTCTCCATACCCCCTGATCCCTTTAGCCACAAGGGCCACATCTAACTCCCTCTTAAATATAGCCAATGAACTGGCCTCAACTACCTTCTGTGGCAGAGAATTCCACAGACTCACCACTCTCTGTGTGAAGAATTTTTTTCTCATCTCGGTCCTAAAAGACTTCCCCCTTATCCTTAAGCTGTGACTCCTGGTTCTGGACTTCCCCAACATCGGGAACAATCTTCCCGCATCTAGCCTCTCCAACCCCTTAAGAATTTTATATGTTTCAATAAGACCCCCCCTCAGTCTTCTAAATTCCAGCGAGTATAAGCCTAATCTATCCAGTCTTTCTTCATATGAAAGTCCTGCCATCCCAGGGATCAATCTGGTGAACCTTCTCTGTACTCCCTCTAAGGCTAGAATGTCTTTCCTCAGATTAGGAGACCAAAACTGTACACAATACTCCAGGTGCGGTCTCACCAAGGCCCTGTACAACTGCAGCAGAACCTCCCTGCTCCTATACTCAAATCCTCTTGCTATGAATGCTAACATACCATTCGCTTTCTTCACTGCCTGCTGCACCTGCACGCTTGCTTTCAATGACTGGTGCACCATGACACCCAGGTCACGTTGCATCTCCCCTTTTCCTAATTGGCCACCATTCAGGTAATACTCTGCTTTCCTGTTCTTGCCGCCAAAGTGGATAACCTCACATTTATCGCAGCCTTGCGGTGCTCCTATGCTGAGGGTCTGCGGTTCTAAGATGTGCTTTCACAACTACTTCCTGTCTGTCAGGAAATTGATGATCCACCGACAGAGGGATTCAGGCACAGTCAACTGGGAGAGTTTGGAGTGTAGTAGCTCTGGCACAATGGTGTTAAATGCAGAGCTAAAATCCATAATTAAAATCCTTGCATAGGTCCCTTTGCAGTCTAGGTGCCGGAGGATGAAGTGCAGGCCCAGGTTGACTGCATCATGCACTGATCTATTGGCCCCGTATGCAAACTGCAGGGGGTCAGCAGGGGGTTTGTGATATCTTTCAGCTGGGCCAGCACGTCTTTCAAAGGTCTTCATGACTACAGAGGTCAGTGCGACAGGCATTAAGACCAGTGATCCTTGTCTTTTTGGGTACAGGGACAATAGTGACTTTGAAGCAGGCAGGGACACTACAGGTTTGCAGGGACTGCAAACCAGCATCTGTAGTTCTTTCCTACTCAGATCCAAAGTCTTTATGCATTTGATCATATTTATGTGCTTGCAGTACAACTCCATTTGCTTGTTTTGTTAGAAAAAAGACGTTTCCCTACGATCACAGAGAAAAAAATATCAGGAACCTTAAGACAAAAGTATTTTTTGAAATCCTGTCCCCGAATCTGCAGGTAGGTGGGTGATAGAAGTGGCTTTAAATATAACATAACATAACATAACATAACAACACTTTATTGTCACTCGGCACAACACCGAGCGAAATTTCAGCAGTCACACAAAATACAGCAAAAAAGAAAAGAACACAGGACACCCGACCCCAACACAAACATCCATCACAGTGACTCCAAACACCCCCTCACTGTGATGGAGGCAACAAAACTTCCCCTCTCTTCCCCCCGCACCCACGGACAGGCAGCTCGACCCCTACCGAGGCAAACGACACGCACAGCCCCCGCAAGGGGATGGAAGGCCCCCCGGCCGAGCCGCCCCGGGCACCGAAACGTCCCGCGGCCACACCGGGCGATGTTAAGTCCAACGGCCGAGCCGCACCGGGCACTGAAACGTCCCGCGGCCGAACAGCGCTGACGATGTTAAGTCCAGCGGCCAAGCCGCACCAGGCACTGAAACGTCCCGCGGCCACACCGGGCGATGTTAAGTCCAGCGGCCAAGCCGCACCGGGCACTGAAACGTCCCGCGGCCGAGCCGCACCGGGCACTGAAACGTCCCGCGGCCGCACCGGGCGATGTTAAGTCCAGCGGCCGAGCCGCACCGGGCACTGAAACGTCCCGCAGCCGAGCTGCGCCGGCAATGTTAGGGCCCGCAGCCGAGCCGCACCGGGCACTGAACCAATGAACAACCTGAACCTCGATTGAACAGACCTCTTTCTGCATTACTAAATGCTCCTGCTGTGCTGCTGCAAGTAAGAATTTCATTGTTCTATCTGGGACATATGACGATAAAACACTCTTGACTCTCTTGAAATGTTATAGTCAGGCTGTGTCTGAGGAACCCTCAAAAGGCAGATCGGAATTTAACACGCAAAACTAAATTCTGAGAGTTCAGGGCAACAGAATCAAGACTGGAACCATTTGATTCTGAGTATAAATAGCTACGTTTGTACTGTGTATTGTCAAGGAACAACAGTGCTTCCTCCAGGAAATCTTTGATCTCCTTCAACTCCAAAGACAGCCTCCCCTCATCTATCACATCAACTTCCAAAATCTCTCTGTCCTTCATGCCTGTCAATCCCTTCCCTTCTTGTTGCTCTGCACCCTAGCTTTTGGAACTGATAATATCCTCCTCCCAGCTCATTGCCCAAAGTGATTCTCCTGTGTCACCCTGCAAAGATACTGTATGACCTGCTGTGTGTTTCCAACATTTTGGTTATATTTTGGATTAATATTGTTCCACAACTTGTATCATTGCGTTGGAGGTAGAGCTAAAAGAGCTAAACAACCAATGTCAAAAATGAAAGTGGTTCATCTTTCCATTTAATATTCCCAACGTGGTGGAGAAATTAACCAATCCGCTGAGAGATCTCTCACTTAACCACATATTTCCTATAAAGGAATTTGAACCATTCACCTGTAAAGTAAATTTTATGTTTAAGGTTGCACTAGCTGCTTACTGACTTTCCCAAAGGAAGCAAATATGTTTACCCACGTCAAGAGTCAAGAGTGTTTTATTGTCAAACTAGACCAAGTTGACCCTTTGGGCCTAAACCTCTCCTGCATTGGTGTAGCCCCCTCCCCCTCCCCCTCCCCCTCCCCCTCCCCCTCCCCCTCCCCCTCCCCCTCCCCCTCCCCCTCCCCCTCCCCCTCCCCCTCCCCCTCCCCCTCCCCCTCCCCCTCCCCCTCCCCCTCCCCCTCCCCCTCCCCCTCCCCCTCCCCCTCCCCTTCCCCCTCCCCCTCCCCTCCCCCTCCCCCTCCCCCTCCCCCTCCCCCATTTCCTCCCCCCTTTCCTCCTCCCCTTCCCCCACTCCCCCTCCCCTTCCCCCTCACTCCCTCCCCCTCTCCTCCCCTCCCCCTCCCCTTCCCCCCTCCCCCCCTCCCTCCACCCCCCTCCCCCTCCCCTCCCCCTCCCCCTAACTCCTCCCCCTCCCTCCCCTACTCCTCCCCTCCCCCTCCCTCCTTCCACCCCTCCACCTCCCTTCCCCCTCCCCCTTCCCCTCCCCCTTCCCCTCCCCTTCCCCTCCCCCACACCATCCCCCTCAACCCCCTTATCTTCCCTCCACCCCTCCCCCTTCCCTCCACCCCTTCCTCCCTCCCTCCCTAGGAGATAGATTTTAACTTTAAAATGTGAGTAACTTTAAAAATATAACACCGATTTCAATAAAACTTCTTCCATTAGCACCAAAGGGATGACGGCGAGTAAGGTGGGTTTAAAATTGTTGCACTATTGTGTACCGTTTTGGCTGTAGTTCAGGAACAAACAAACAACAAACAAGAGCTTTAGTATATAGATGTTCCAGATAGAACAATGAAATTCTTACTTGCAGCAGCACAATGGAATATATCAACATAGTACTGTAAAGAATATAATAAACGAGAAAAAAAAAGTTCAGTGTGTGTATGTATACACACACATATCAAAAACAAACAATAATAGTGCAATAACAGTCCATGTAGTTCAGAGCTTATTGGAGCTTGTAGTGTTTAATAGCCTGATAGACTTTCATGGAATCTCATGCTTGAAAGTTCTGACAGTACATTTTTCTATGCTAGCGTTGGTTTCACAAGATAAATTCCAGCAAACATTTATAATTAAAATTCACCAAAATACACATCTTATTTAAAAATCATAATCTGCTTTAAATACATTGATGCATGTCAAACCAAATCAATGTAGCAGCAGTAAGAGAAATAATGGAATGGCCTTTTTGTTTCTAAGGGGCAGTTTACTGCAGTTTGAAATGGATGAACTGGTACAACTGAACCATGCTTCCAATTCACATAACATTCAGCATTGTGAGATAACTCTGACAGCCTGGCAGCTGTTGGCCCAGCTGTTCCCCTGCAAACCTTGTTTACAGCCTCAGACTATGAAAAAAAGCTGCCGACGAGCTTTAGCACTGTTTTATATTTCAAGATTTGAATTAGTCACTTCCTTCACGGATCAAATTACAGTTGCGATCAAATGATAATTTCATCTGGAGCAATCAACTGAGAGAAGGTATGGAATTATAAATAGTTCTCTTACAAAATAATTTCACGGTTAAATATTCAAAGAGTGCTGGGTTTGCATTTTAAATGGCGTAATATGCAGTGGCTGATTCACTTAAGAATCCCACAAAAGTAGTGAAAGATATGATTTTGGAATGTAAAGTGTAAAGCAATTTAACTATTAATTCCTGCATACACAATTGAAACCTTTTTCACACTAGTTATAACAAAACATAATGTAGATTACAGTAAGTGCACTTATTTATATAAAAGGATGCAAACTGCTGGAGAATGGGTCCTGGGCTGAGTACCTAAAGCCTCAAGAGATAGTGCTCAATCAAACATTTACAGTCTGGGACAGTATCAATGATATTCCTCCTAGCATCAGCTCAGAAATGGTGGCATCTGTGGTGATTTTCCAATATTCAATCATAGTCTCTGCTCCTCTGAAGATAAAGTCGCCCATGCAGCAAAATCTAGGAAGCATTTGGACATGGGCTAATAAATGGCAAGTGATATTTACATTTCAAGCGCCAGACAATAACCATTTCTATTAAGAGAGAGGCTAACTACCCACCATTGGTATTCAACAGCATTATCATTGCAAAGTTACCCACCAACAATATCCAGGTGGTTAATATACACCAGAAGCTCAACTGGACCAATCAATGGGCGGCACGGTGGCGCAGCAGTAGAGTTGTGCCTTACAGTGCTTGCAGCGCCGGAGACCCAGGTTCGATCCTGACCACGGGTGCTGTCTGTACGGAGTTTGTACGTTCTCCCCGTGACCTCGTGAGTTTTCTCCGAGATCTTCGGTTTCCTCCCACACTCCAAAGACATACAGGTATGTAGGTAGGTTTGGTATAAGTGTAAATTGTCCCAAGTGTGTGTAGGATAGTGTTAAGATGCGGGGTTCGCTGGTCGGTGGAGTCTCGGTGTGCTGAAGGGCCTGTTTCCATGTTGTATCTCAAAAATTAAAACTAAAAACGTAAACATTGTAGCTATAAAAACAAGTGAGAGATTGAATAACCTGTGGTATGTGACTCTGGTCAGAGGCCCAGTGGGAAATCCTCCTCTTGCCTGAATGTGCAGCTCTAACAACTTTCAAGAAGCTCATCACGATCAATGACAAGCCATCGACCACCCTATGTATTTCCTCCACCGTCATTATGCTACAGTGTGTACCATCTGTAAAGAGGAATACAGTTATCTATCAATGCTATTTTGATAGTCGCTCTCAAACCTGTGGCCTCTGCACAAAGGACAGCAGGCGCACAGAAACACAATTGTGATTTTCTGTTAGTCACACATCTTCAGACTCAGAAATATATCATCCTTCCTTTGTCGTTGAGTCTAAATCCTGGAACTCCCTACCCAAATGCATTGTGGAATTGCCTTGCCTGGAAGGACTGGATCAGTTCAAGGAGGTAATGTCACCTTCTCAAGGGCAATTGGGACTGAGAAATAAAAGTTAGCTTAGCCAAATCACTCACATTCCAAGAAATGTACACTTTCAAAAAGCTGAGGCTTACTGTGTGAGATCATGCTCGATCAGGATCATGCCTTGCATGACTGTGTAGTTTAACCTGAGGTCCAGAACTTGCTTCAGGACCTGTTCATGAGTGCAGATGGTCTCGGACAGTGGACCTTCATTTCTCTCCCCAGATCACCTTGAAGGCCATTTTGACACCTCACTGTGCTGAAAGTGATTGGATTGTTTAAATGATTTCTAATCTTCAGAGGCGTTTGAAACTGCGTGAAAGGAACAATGTACAGGCATTCCCCGACTGATGTAAGTGTTACATTCTTTGAACCCATAAGTGTAAATGAATGATCGTACATTGTTGTGGAAATTACAAACTATCTTGATTACACTACCATGATTGACAGAGTTGAGAATCATTTACATAAGTGCAAGTTCATGTAAGTCACCAATATTGGGTGGTGGTGCAGCGGTAGATTTACTGCTTTACACTGCCAGAGACCCAGGTTCAAGCCTGACTACGGGTACTGTCTGTATGGAATTTGTAAGTTCTCCCCATGACCCGCGTGGGGTTTTTCCGGGATCTTCGGTTTCCTCCCACACTCCAAAGACGCACCTGTATATTGGCTTGGTATAAGTGAAAATTGTCCCTAGTGTGTGTAGGATTGTGTTAATGTGCAGGGATTGTTGGTTGGTGAGCACTCGGTGGGCCGAGAGGCCTGTTTCCGCACTGTTTCTCCAAAGTAATAAATAGTGGCTTGCACAGGTTTGCCATCTCCCAAGTGCAGAAACACAGGAAAATCTCTTCAGTGTCTTTTATGTAACTATCTGTACAATTACTTGGTGTGTAATCACCTGCAGGATGTACAATCTGTGGGTGAAGGGCAAGGGTGTGATGTTAGCTATTTTCCTGCCTGTTTGATGAGGTAGGTATGGTTACAATCACTCACGTTGACTTTTCCATAATGCACCCTAGAATTACCTCCTGGTATTGCTTGCAATAAACTCCTATTGTCTTGTCATGAATCTCTGACTATGGTGTCCTTATCCTCAATGCAGGTTCAAGGTTGATTTCCCACATTGCACATCTCAAGAATAAGATCATGTGATAACATAATGTATGAAGGGTCCAACTTATTGGGTTTGTACTGTTGAAATGATTATTTTTATTATATGCATGAATAAATGGGTGAGAATTATCTTTAATTTCAAGCAAAGTAAATCAAACAGTCTTTATGTATAAATATCATGGATGCAGGCATATTAACCATAACTATCGATCACTCTAATTGATTTTAACTTAGTTAAATAATGGATCAAAAAGACTTAGGCCAGTAATTATATTGACAGATGAAGTACTGAGATCAGGAGTTGTTTATATCTTCACCTAATCATAGAGATTATTTCTTTATCATTCAATTCACTTTCTTCTACCTAATTTTATGCAGAAATATGTGACTAGGCATATATCACGATTCGACTGTATTATTGAAATGTAATCTGCCTGCTGCACATGTTCTCGTGGTTTAGTGTTCTGCTTGGTTGCAGTAATGCGGCTTAAAGAAGAGTTTCTGCACAAATCCGAATTGTTCCCAGCACTGACAATCCAGGCAGCTATTGTTAAATATGTCTTGTTTTGATGTATTTAGTGCAAAACACCCCATTCGCTCCACGTAAGGATTCAGCATTGAATACTTTAAATCCAGTCTTCAAAGACTTTATGAAGCAAAATAAATCATGTTTAAATTCATTTTTTAAGGGTGATGAATAATTCTAAATTTTAAAGTTATCAATTCAAAGGCTGAGGGGGAGACCTTGTGGAACTAGACAAAATTATGAGTGACATAGATAGGGTAGACAGTCAGAACCTTTTACCCAGTGTGGAAATGTCAAAGCCAGAGGGTGGAACTTCAAAGAGAAAGGGGCAAAGTTTAAAGGAGATGTTTAGGGCAAGATTGTACACAGAGGGTGAAGGGTGCCTGGAATGCACTGCTGGAGGCATACTCGAGAGTGGTGTTTAAAAGGCTTTTAGCTGGGCATTTGGACGTGAAGGGGTATGGATCATGCACATGCAGGTAAAATTAGTTTATCTTGGCATTCTGTTTGGCACAGGTATTGTGGGCCAAAGAGAACTGTTCCTGCGCTGCACTTTTCTCTGTCCTCATTCAAAATTAGCTCACAAGTGGTTCTAATGCCCTAATTGTAAACTTCAGGTTTAGGAGTTATTAAAATGTGTATACAAGTGCAATTTAATATCTTGCAATATATATTTTAAGAATGTAGAAACATCTTTACTCAGAAGATCCAACTAGTCGAACATTTAAATCAGATCATGCCCATTTCCTATCTTTATTTCCCTTATTATGTTCTCCCTAACAATTCATACAACTGTCTTTTGAACCGCTTTTCACCGTCCACTTCAATAACATTCCATGGTAAAGTATTCAGCATTTTAATACCTTCTGGCCAATGCGATTCTTCCTGACTATCCTTCATACCTTTAGTTTCTAAAGTATTAATTGCTTCCCACTATTTAGATCTTTCTACATATGAGAACAATTTGCCAGAATGAATTTGTCATTCAACTTAATCTTAAAATTTTACTTTGAAGTATTTCATTTACCAAAGGAACTCTTACCCCTGCTAACCTTTCTGATCAGTGGATCACCTTTTGATGCTTGACCATCAATGAAAGTAAACATGATCAGACATCAAAGAATTAATTTTATCAAAGAAATTGACTAATATCAGAGAAACATCAATCGTTGCTATTTATGAGGCAAGAAATGATAAACTAATATATATTAACAGGCTCTTGGGGAGCTAAATTTGATAGTCTACGGAAAGATAATTAGTCCACCCGACAAAATTGCTTCCTGTGGAGACTGGCTGATAACTGCATGCTTCCTACTAATTAGTGCTCATGGCAAAAAGAGGCTAAGGTCACTTAAAGGTAGTCCATACTATCGAGGCAAACCTGCAACTCCAGTGGTTACAGCAGGTAGCTGATTCATAGAGCTGTACTGATAATGTGCACACATGATTCACCACTGGTTCATGCAGGAGAATAGTCCCCTCAATACCCAGACCAGGTTGTTCAGGGAATGTGCATGAAAAGGCAATAGGCTCTTTGCACATACAAACACAACAGCACAATTGTCTCCAATTTGTGTCTTTGATGAAGCAATTTTTTTCTAGCCATTCCAAAAGAAAGTTCTCAAAATGCATGTTTTCATATTTATTTGCATTCATGTGTTTATTTTTAATTGTACCTTTTTTTAAAACAGTCTGGAAAAGAGTGGTATTAATTTGTCAAACAGGACGTAAATGTTTTTCAAAGCTTTTAACCTAATCTAAAAAGAGAAGCTAGGCAATCTTGAAATGATAATGGTACAGATTTGTACCTATGTCAGGTTTGCTTCATCTGTACCACATGCTGGAGAATAAGCTATAAATAAATGTACTGAACTAAGAATAAGACATATGTACCTAATGAGACATCTTCTCATTGTCTAAATGTGTTAAAAAGGCAAAAGAAAAAGAATATAAAGGAAGTAACATTTTCACAAATTCTCCAATGAAAAAACAAGAAATTATGGACTGCAGAGCTATGTTCTGAAGGTAATTTGTTTAAACTATGCATGTTCTGTAGGTGAATACAGAATATGATGGAATTCAATCAAAAACTTCTGAAACTGCATATTTTTTACTCTTGGCAAAATGAACCAAATGCCAGGACTGATTGACAATTTCAGTTTATTTTGTCTGTCATCTAAGTAAACAACAGAATATAGATAGAAATGAGAAAAATAAACAAATTTGCAAGATAATGATAACACACAATCCATTTTTGAAAAACCGTCTCAAATTAAATACAAGCTTCTCAGACGTTTTAGGTCATTAATATGCCCATGTTAGCCAATTAGAAATGCAAATCGGCTTGAAGCACATGGACATATTTTTTCCACTTAGAAATATAATGAAGAATTAGAACTAGTTTGCCATTACTTAATTTTGAAAATATTTTCTTTTTTTTTACAATTTGTATGTCTATTCCTGTAAGTTCATTGCCAAGAATTGTAAAGCTGTGGATTTGGAAAGCAATGTCAGGATCGGTCAAAGTCAACATGGATTTATGAAGGGGGAATCATGCTTGACTAATCTTCTGGAAATGTTTTGAGGATGTAACAAGTAGAATGGATAAAGGAGTGCCAGTGGATGTGGTGTATCTGGACTTACAAGAAGCCTTTGACAAATTCCCACACCAGAGATAAGTGTGCAAAATTAGAGCACATGGTATTGAGGATAGGGTATTGACATGGATAGAGAACTGGTTGGCAGACAGGAAGCAAAGAGTAGGTATTAATGTGTCCTTTTCAGAATAGCAGGCAGTGACTAGTGGGGTGCCGCAAGGCTCAGTGCTGGGACCCCAGTTATTTGCAATATAAATTTATATTAACGATTTAGATGAGGAAATTAAATGTAACATCTCCAAGTTTGCGGATGACATAAAGCTGGGTGGCAGAGTGAGCTGCGAAGAGGATGGTATGAGGCTGCAGGGTGACGTGGATAGGTTGGGTGAGTGGGCAGATGCATGGCAGATGCAGTATAATGTGGATAAATGTGAGGTCATCCACTTTGGTGGCAAGAACAGGAAGGCAGATTATTATCTGAATGGTATCAGATAAGGAAAAGAGGAGGTTCAATGAGACCTGGATGTCCTTGTTCATTAGCCACTGAAAGTAAGCATGCAGGTACAGCAGGCAGTGAATAAAGCTAATGGCATGTTGGCCTTCATTGCGAGAGGATTTGAGTTTAGGAGCAGGGAGGTCCTACTGCAGTTGTACTGGGCCCTGGTTAGACCGCACCTGGAGTACTGTGTGCAGTTCTGGTCCCCTAATTTGAGGAAGGACATTCTTGCTATTGAGGGAGTGCAGCATAGGTTCACCAGGTTAATTCCCGGGATGGTGGGACTGACATATGAGGAAAGAATGGGTCAACTGGGCTTGTATTCACTGGAATTTAGAAGGATGAGAGGGGATATTATATAAACATATAAAATTCTTAGGGGATTGGACAGGCTAGACGCAGGAAAAATGTTCCCCATGCTGGGAGGTCCAGAATTAGGGATTCACAGTTTAAGAATAAGGGGTAGGCCATTTAGGACAGAGATGAGGAAAAACTTATTCACCCAGAGAGTTGTGAATCTATGGAATTCTCTGCCACAGAAGTAAGTGGAGGCCAATTCACTGGATGTTTTCAAGAGAGAGTTAGATTTAGCTCTTAGGGCTAACGGAAGCAAGTGATATGGGGAAACAGCAGAAATGGGGTGCTGATTTTGGTGGTGCTAGCTCGAAGCACCTATTTTCTATGTTTCTAAGAATTGTACAGTCATAAGCTCATTTTTTTGTTGGGATGTTGGAATCAGGTTGCATGATTCCACTTGGATTTGAAGTGAAATCCTGCCTGATGATAGCGTTTAGGTATTCATGAAAGCTTGTGCAATGGTCAACACTATCTTATTTGGAATGAAAGTGTGAGTTATACAATCACTTCTTCATTTCCAAATCCCGTGAATATTTTCCTCCAGCGTGCTTTGCCACTCTGAAAGGTTTGCAATTTATGCAGCAAGAGAAAATACCAAATTGGGTGCTTACATGCACATATTACCAGCATAAATTTCTCACTTGACTGCAACGTATCTGGTCACGCAGAATTGATGGACTAGGCTTTTAGTCTGTAAAAGCTGTGCTCTGCGGTCATAAAAAATGTTTAGTGGTATCTTTGTCATGTTTGCAGATGGAACCGGTTGTTTTAAGAGTCGTTGCAGTTTCCTGTCCAACCGGATGAAATAGCACAGTAATGTTAGTGGTTTCAGGTCATTCTCATCCTGGGGATAAATGGAGACAATATTACATCTATAAACCAAGTGCTCCAGTCACTGCCATAAATAAGGCCATGCAGGCCTTGAATGTTTTTGCTTATATTAAAACATTATAGAAAAAAACTGACAAATCTCTTCAGCAGTTTGCCATAATTATACGGAGGATTCTTTTAGGCAGTTTTTTTGGGGGGTGAGGATTTTTATTTATATCAAAATCAATAAAGATGGTTGGATTTGAGTCCATGACAGAGTACCAGAAGATATAGCTATTTGAAATGAATGCATTTATTTTGACTCAATATACAATTAGCTTAGCAAACCTCAATCAAAAAAAATGTCGCTCTCTGTTTAAATACCCAGATCACAAGGAGAATACTTTTATCAGCTTGTTGGCGACTTTTGTGCTGAACATTTTCAGGACTGTGATCTTTGGTGTGAAAAGTGAGAATCTTGTCTTTGAAATTGTCAGTCATTTTAATATTTCCATCTGTGCAGAGAGAACACTCCAGATGTTAATTGAAAAATTGCCAGACAAAGCAGGATGTGGAGCTGAGGAGGATGTAGCGAGGAGAACCTGTAGGGGCACTATGGTCAAGAATTTAGGGTGTTAACTGTAATATTTACAACAGAACATTGCATTTTAAATTTTTCAGAGAATTTATGTTTTATCACGCCAGAAGATCATGGGTTGGCATTGCTGTGTACAACCAATCTGCACAAAAAAAATACTGAAGAACCCATCTTTACAGTCATGCCTGTGTCCCATTATCAGGAATACAACACTTGGACAGGCCAACTAAGTTGTTTATCAGACTGGTGTTTGTCCAGAAAATGCAATTCCAGAAATTATTAGTATGACCTATGGTTAAGCAACACTCATTGAAGCAAATGACTGCTCCTCTCAAAGGGGAAACTCCCATTTAATTCCACAGCTTTCAGATACATGTAGGAAGCAATGCCAGAGCAAGGATGAGGAGGGGCATTTTGATGTACAGCCGCAACTCTGGATGTCTTATTAAAAGAGGAAGAGAGAGGTCTTTCAATTCCAGGAGTCCATGTTGAGTTTCACTCTGATTAAATGGTCAACATAAAAATGAACATAATGAAACCCCAAAACCTGGAATTGAGGCCAGGTGACCTCACTCTTGTGGGGAGGAGCAATGAAAAATCTACCACAATCCAAAGACTTTGACAATATTTTTGCTTTCCAGTAATCTATTCTCCAAATGGTTTCTAGAATTCTTGAGGCACTGCTCTAAGAGTCACCGTGGTTTTATGGAGCATTCCTTGTTCAGTGACAGAATCCACAAAATTTCATTACCAATTCACTAGAGTCCTGCGGTGGCCTTTCAATCAACTAGCTGAGATGAGATGTTGCAGTACAAAGTCGGGCCATCTAGACCTAAAATTCTGTGTTGTTACCCATCACAATCATTCTCTTTCACTGCAAGTTTGCAGCCTTTTTCCCAACTACACCACAAGAAAGCATTAAATATTGACTAAACATATGTACAGTTAATTGGTTAACATTTTAATTATTTGCTCTTGATTGGATATACAAATACAGATTGTGTAGGAAGGAACTCCAAAGACGTACAGGTATGTAGGTTAATTGGCTGGGCAAATGTAAAAATTGTCCCTAGTGGGTGTAGGATAGTGTTAGTGTGCGGGGATCGCTGGGCGGCGCGGACCCGGTGGGCCGAAGGGCCTGTTTATGCGCTGTATCTCTAAATCTAAATCTAAACTGCAGATGCTGGTTTAAACTGAAGATAGACACAAAATTCTGGAGTAACTCAGCGGGGCAGGCAGCATCTCTGAAGAGAAGGAAGGGTGATGTTTCGGGTTGAGACCCTTCTTCAGACTGAAGAAGTCTTCGGTCTGAAGAAGGGTCTCGACCCGAAACGTCACCCATTCCTTCTCTCCAGAGATGCTGCCTGTCCCGCTGAGTTACTCCAGCATTTTGCATCTACAAATATGGATTATCGGTTTGCTTGAGTCCTTGACTTCTGGATTGTGTACAAACAGGTACTGGGATTACTAATAACAAAGGAAAGAGATAATAAACATAGCACTGCTATGTAGATTTGGGTTCTTTATCTTTATTCACTTATAAGATAACGGTAGTAAATTGGTACTATATCGGTAGTAAAGAAAGCTAACTCAATGCTAGCATTTATTTCAAGAGGGCTTGTATACAAAAACAGGGATGTAATGTTGAGGCTCTATAATGCGTTGGTCAGACCGCATTTGGAATATTGTGAGCAATTTTGGGCACCATATCTGAGGAAGGATGTGCTGGCTCTGGAGAGGGTCCAGAGGAGGTTTACACGAATGATCCCAGGAATGAGTAGGTTAACCTATGATGAGTGCTTTTCGGCACTGTATTCACTGGAGTTGAGAAGAATGTGGAATCTGTGGAATTCTCTGCCTCAGAAGGCAGTGGAGGCCAATGCTCTGAATGCATTCAAGAGAGAGCTAGATAGAGCTCTTAAGGATAGCGGAGTCAGGGGGTATGGGGAGAAGGCAGGAACGGGGTACTGATTGAGAATGATCAGCCATGATCACATTGAATGGCAGTGCTGGCTCGAAGGGCTGAATGGCCTCCTCCTGCACCTATTGTCTATTGTCTATTGTCTAATGAGGGGGACCTCATTGAAACATACAGAATAATGAAAGTGTTGGATAGAGTGGATGTGGAGAGGATGTTTCCACCAGTGGGAGAGTTTAGGACTAGAGGTCATAGCCTCGGAATTAATGGAAGTTCCTTTAGGAAGGAGACGAGGAGAAATTTCTTTAGTCAGAGGGTGGTGAATCTGTGGAATTCTTTGCCACGGAAGGCTGTGGAGGGCAAGTCAGTGGATATTTTCAAGACAGAGATAGATAGATTCTTGATTAGTACAGGTGTCAGAGGTTATGGGAAGAAAGCAGGAGAATAGGGTTCTGGAACTTCGACCTGACTGCAGCTGGCAGATTCATTCTCGTAGTCGACATCCACAGCTTACTTTGCGAGCTGGTGTCTCCCCCCCCCTCCCCCCCCCCCCCCCCCCCCCCAAGGTCTTGACCTATGTTGGTCCACTAAAATAGGTCATACGGCAAGGCTCTGGAACCAAGGGGGGCGGAAAATCGGTGGTGGACCTGTATTGCAAACAGAGAAGGGAAACAGAGTGGAGAATATACCGTTGCAGCTACTGAAATGCAGATAAAAGAAGTACAAGGACTGCACCAAAGTAGATTGGGAGATCCAGAATATATCCCTAGCTTATGAGAGGTCCGACAATCATCTGATAACAGTGGGGAAGAAGCTGTTCTAGAATCTTTCAAGCACATTGTATATAAAATGTATTCACAAAATGCTGGAGTAACTCAGCAGGTCAGGCAGCACCTCAGGAGAGAAGGAATGGGTGACGTTACGGGTCGAGACCCTTTATAAAATTATGAGAGGCATAGATAGGGTAAATAGTCAGAACATTTCATCCAGGATGGAAAGATAAATACAAGAGGGCATTGCTTTAAGGCGAGAGGGGCAAGGATTAAAGGAAATGTATGGGGCAACTATTTTGAACAGAGGGTGATGAGCACCTGGAATCATGAACCAGATGGCATAGGTTTAAGGTGAGAGGGGAAAGATTTATTAGGAACCCAAGAGACAATCTTTTCACACAAAGGATTGGTGGTCTAAGCTTGGTGGTCTAGGCAGATACAATAGTGACATTTAAGAGGCTTTTGGATAGGTATAATTTGCCAAATCTTCTCTGCCAATGCCAAACAGCTTATTCTGCCATTGACTCTTGTTCGGTGTTGTTTGGTGGATTGGATGATTGAAGTCTGAAGAAACAAGACATATTGGCAATTTAACAATTTATTCATTTAATAAACAGGAGCCACAGTAGCGTGTGGAAGAACCATACACAGCCATAACAGCCTGGCACCTCCTCCTCATGCTGGTCACCAGCCTGGTCACACACTGTTGTGGGATGGCATCCCATTCTTGTCAGCATCTGGGGGTACCAGAAGCTCAAAACAAGAGTCAATAGCAACAGCAGAATAAGCTGTTTGGCATTGGCAGAGATTTGACAAATTTTTCATGGGTGCAACCCATATACTCAGCTCTGCTGCTCATCCCACAAATGCATGTTCCTTACAAATGTGGCACCATTTAAAAGGGAAATAAACAGGCTTTCCAACGGTATAAGATTTATTGCCAAGAAGCATTGTTACAACAAAGAAATAATCTACCAAACACAAATTTCCTTACTTTTTGTGCTATGTTTATGTTCGATGTTCTAAGCCTTTGTATCTTCTGCCTAATGGGAGAGGAGAGAAGAGGGAATGACTGGGGTGTGAATAGTCCTTAATTATATTGGCTGCTTTCCCGAGGCAGCTTAAAATGTGTATGGAGTCAATGGGGATAGGCTGGTTTGCATGATGGACTGCACTGCATCCACAACTCTGCAATTTTGTGGCTACGATGCATCCCGACAGGATACTTTCAATGGTGCACCTTTAGAAATTGGTAAGAATTTTTCAAGAATTACTAAATTTGCTTAGCCTTCTGTAGAAATGGACAATAGACAATAGGTGCAGGAGGAGGCCATTCGGCCCTTCGAGCCAGCACCGCCATTCAATGTGATCATGGCTGATCATTCTCAATCAGTACCCCGTTCCTGCCTTCTCCCCATACCCCCTGACTCCGCTATCCTTAAGAGCTTTATCTAGCTCTTTCTTGAATGCATTCAGAGAATTGGCCTCCGCTGCCTTCTGAGGCAGAGAATTCCACAGATTCACAGAGCCACAGAAATAGAGCCATTGGAGTGCTTTCTTGTCCATTGCCCATGAACAAATGGTTGCACATGAACAAATTGTTGGTAGACATAAAATGCTGGAGTAACTCAGCAGGACAGGCAGCATCTCTGGAGTGAAGGAATGGGTGACGTTTCGGGTCGAGACCAAATCGTTGGTGATAGTTATACCCAAGAACTTGAAGCTCTTAACCATCTGTACTTCAGCACCATTGATACAGATTGGGGTGTGTATTCCACACTGAAGTCAATGACTAGCTCCTTCATTTTGCTGACTGAGGCAAACGTTGTTGTCTTGAGACCATGTTACTAACCTCGCTATCTCCTTCCTGTACTCCATCTCGTCATCTCAGTATCTTGGTTATATTCTGAGAAATTATCAAAATATTTTGGTGAACCTGTATCTACTAATTGTATGGTTAAGCTGGTGAACAGCACCCAGCATATAAAAGGTTGCTTATAGATACCGTCCATTCTTCAGAGCTAGTTTGGAAGCAAGCCATCTTTGATCCTGAGGGATTGCAAAAAAAGAAAAGGAATGTGGAGATATCAAATGCAAATGCAAACCCTAAGTAGCTGGTTGGCTGGGCTTACATTAGATCATTTACAGCTGTTACAGAAGTTTCATTGCAAGCCAGCAAGCAAGTTGGTGACATTTAGATAATATTGAAGAATATAAGATGAAATCACTTCTTTAGTAGTAAATATTAAATTTCTTCTTGTGTTAATTTTTATGGCTAGTTGTCCATTAAATACAAGATGGTAAAGGATTTGTAAAGAACACTTCAAGAATTTATTCCATAGAGTTACCATGGTGACTGGAACAGTTGACACAGAAAAACTATATGGAAAATATAAATTAGTAATAGCAAAGTTAACATATCAATAGAATCAAAAATCACAACCGTAAGAAGTAGGGCATGTGGACAGAATGTGTCCATAATAAGCAAACTTGTTCTAGGTATATAGGAAACACAATAATCTGCAGATGCTGGAATCTCATGCAAAAAAAACAAACTGCTGGAGGAGCTCAAATGATTAGGTTTTATCTGTGGAGGAAAATGGACAGACACATTGTGAGTTGGGACACTTCATCAGTTCCTCCAGCATGTTTTAATTGTGTCTGCACATGTTCTCCCATAGTTTTTTTTTAATAACCTTGCGTCTGTAACAAATAATAAATCATATGCTTTAGGAATATCGCAAAGTTCTTTATATATATATTTTGACAATGAATTGAATACTGAATTGAATACTCTATTATCACATGTGACACGGCACCGTGAAATTATTTGCTTGCAGACCCAAGGTCATTATTGCTAAAAGGATGGGGGTTGGGGCGGGGGAGGGGAGGGGAGGGGGAGGGGGGGGGGGGGGGGGGGGGGAAGGGGGATAGGGCGAGCTAGCAGCCACCAATTTATACCCATACAGGAGACAGGAACTGGATGTAAACATCCGGAACAAACAGGTGGGTGTTGCTGGACTTCTTATCACAAGGACGATACCAGAAACAATGCAAATTATATATTGAAATGTCAATTGCAATTACATTTGGGACTTGAGCCTGTGTGACCTTCTGGTTCAGAAATGAGAGCAATACTAAATGAAGCAAGCCAGCACACAATGCAGTAAAATCAGATAATTCCAAATCCCAATTCTAAAGAGCATTGATTAGACGTGACATCTTAAAAATCTAAAGAACATCAGATTGTACCTTACTTAATCAATACTGTTGACAGTTTAAAAAAAATAGTTTTTTATGCCATTAGAAAATAAGCCACTTTGAAGTTAAATACTTCTTTGTGTGTACAGATAAGAGATTTTTCTGAGAGATGATTAATATTAATAACAGATAACGTTAAATTGGGAAATAGAAATTGTAACGTTGCACACTGGTGTATATTGGAGGCTAGACATTAGCGACAGTATTTTTCCCCAGCCTTCACTCATTTACCTCATCCACAACCTATGATTTCACACCTCACCCCCCTCCTGTAAATTGCCTTTGGCTCGGAGAATATAAAATCCTCTGCAGAAATGTTCGGGTTGAGTCAATATAAAAGCAACAGTTTATTTATGCTGATTCCAAGAAAGCAGCGCAAGGCTTTATTTTTAATTATTTCATGTGATGTATGTATTTTTAGATTGTCTGTAGCTCTCAGAGACGGTTTTGTAAATGTCTGGTAAGATTATGTTTTAATTTGGTAGCAACTGTGGTGAGCATTGTTGGATGCCAAGTATGCCAAATTTTCACTGTCCCTTTGTGGGCATAATTCTCTTGCTTAATGTTGAATTGTTGCATTAATTTGCATTCAATGGTGCATTTAACAGCGAATTACATTGCAACTGAACTGTACCACCAGTTCATCTTACAAAGATAAGGTTGAAACTTCCAGAGGGTACAGTCAGAAAACTGGTGTCTTCATTTAAAGGTCAGTCGGTTCACTTTCTTCTTTAACTTCTGAGAATTTCACTGACTCTGGAGATTGCTTTCAATTTTCCCTGACACAAGACATGATGGGAAGATCAGTAAGGTCATCAACACGCTGTTCATGATATCTCACCCAAGATTAGCAGCTGTAACCTATTTTATGACATTGGAGTTTTATCTTGGAGGGCCAAGGTTTAGAGAGGAGACATTGCTGAGATTGTTAGCACCTTTAGAGAATCCTCTGTACAATATATGCATCACCCCGTCAAACTCACTGTGGCTTTTGATGGTCCAAAATGGCGGCGCTGCCAAAGCAGCTGCGGCTTACCTGCGGTCCATTTGTCTTTGTGTTTTGTTGTTTTTTTGTGTCTTAATTGTCGATGTGATGTTGTGTTTTTGTGTTTGTGTACTATGTGTGGGTGTGGGGGTAAGGGGGGAACTGTAAAATTGTAAATATGTGTCCCTTCCGAATGGAGACCCGACCTTTGTTTTCTGGGTGTTGTCTCCGTTCCTGCTGCGGCCTACCATCGGCCCAACTCCTGGAGCTGGCGGCCTCCAGGGCTCTGGTTCGCAGAGCCCGCGGATTGGACTTACCATCAGCGGAGCCGGCCGTCTTCGGAGGCTGCAGGAGCGGCTGCGACTCGCCTTAGGCTCGGGCCGCGTGGATGCCGACATCGGGAGCTCCGGCAGCAGCAGCGTGTTCGCCCGCCCCGGATCGCGGGGCTTGGGTCGCGGACATTTCACCGTCCGGCGCGGCCTAAAATAGGCCGCGGGATATTTCTCTGCTGGGCGGGGGCTTCAATGTCGGGAGCCACGACCGCCCCGACGTGCAGCAACAGCGGCAGCGTGTTCGCCCGCCCCGGATCGCGGGGCTTGGGTCGGCCCGCTGCGGACCGTCCGGCATGGCCTGGAACCACAACAGCCTGACCGCGGGAGAAGACGGCAGGGGAAGGGAAAAGACATTGTGGCCTTCCATCACAGTGAGGAGAGGACTGGAGGAGACTCACTGTGATGGATGTTTCTTTTTTTTTTTCTTTTTTTTTGTGTGTTTTTGGGGTTGTGTAATTTGCCTATTTTAATGCTTTATTGTGTAATCTGCATAATTTAATGTTTTTATTGTTGGACTGTGGGTGACTGAATTTCGTCCCAAAAAACCGTTTTTTTGGATGACAAATAAAGCTATTGTAGTGGCCTGGCGGAGGCCAGAGAAAAGGCAAGACGCCAGGCAGTTTTTAGTAAGATTCTTTTATTAGGCTGCGAGCTCCAGCCCACAGCGTAGTTCCCCTAGGGATGAGCCACGCCTCCCCCTGGTCTGGCTTTTAACCCCTTACGCCTGTCCGTCACGTAACGAGGGGGCTGACCCAAGGAGTGGCCTGATCCGCCACACTATCTTGAATCTTGAATCTTGATGTTTATGTATCAGGCATTTCTCAAGCTTGCGCAATTCTTAGCACTGCAATATTAATTAGTGTGATGAAACAGATTCTAGAGTCATAGAGCTATTCCACATGGTAAGAAGCCTATCAGTCCACCTTGACCTTGACGACTGGGCTCGTTCCATTTGCCTGCATTTGGCGCAGTGCCCACCAAACCCTTCCATAATTTTCCGGAACTGGGAATCCTACCGGAGGCTCGACAGAGGAACGGGGAGGAACCACTGGAGACGTCGAACACGAGGAGTAAGGGCCAGTAGGAGGGTGGACCGGGGTAAAGCCTCCAGCACCTTCATGGTCGGTTGCAGGAGGCACCCTGGGACACAAAGTTGACCTGGCGAGAAGAGGGGCATCTGTCTGTGAGCGAAGGTGACAAAGGAAGGCCCTGCAGGAGCCTGTGGCTTCCCTGGATCAGGAACTGCTCCAGTAGACTGAGCGTGTGGGTGGACCAGTCTTTGGACTTGTGGAAATAGTGCCAAAACAGGAAAACACCTGCATGTGTAAATATGCAAAAAGAATGTCACTGTGCAGTTGCACATGTGACAAATAAAGCACCATTGAACCATTATTTATATCCACTTCTATTGATTCTTCTGATGTTCCAGATATGGACTACCCCGTGAGTGAAAAAATTGCCCCCATGGCCCCCATTAAAGTCTGAAGAAGGGTCTCGACCCGAAACGTCACCCATTCCTTCTCTCTAGAGATGCTGCCTGTTCCGCTGAGTTACTCCAGCATTTTATGTCTACGCTATTAAATCTATCCTCTCTCACCTTAAACCTTCACCCTCTAGTTTCAGAATCTGGTTCCTGGAAAAAAGACAGTTCTCCATGTCCTCTACACCTCAATAAGGACACCTCTCAGCCTCCTACACTCCAGAGAAAGTGGAGCCTATCCAAATCTCCCTATAACTTAATCCCACACGCCCAGCAACATCCTGGTAATTCTCTTCTGCACCTTTTCCAACTTAATGGCATCCTTCCTATAGCTGGAAGAACAGAAATGCACACAGTATTTTGAGTATGGTGTCACCAACAACTTGTACAGCTGCATCATGATGTCCCAACTTTTATACTCAATACCCTTCCCAATGAAGGCATGCTTGCCAAAGGCCTTTTTCACCACACTGTCCACCTGATTTGCTACTTTCAGGGAAGCATGCATCTGTACTCCCGCATCTCTGTTCTGTAACACTCTTCAGGATGCTACCATTTGCTGTGTTTGTCATGATCTGGTATGACAACTGAAGGGCAATATTTCACATTTGTCAGTGTTAAATTCCATTTGCCATTCCTTGGTTCTCCTTCCCAACTGATGTAGATCCTCTTGTATAGTTAGATATTGTTCCTCACTTTCTACCATACCATCCATTTTGGTGTCATCTGCAAATCTACCAACACTGTTAACATAGTCATCAGGATCGTTAATGTAGATATCAAACAACAATGGACCCACCAGTGACCTCTATGTCCCTCCACTGCTCTCAGGCCTCAACTGGTAAAATAACCATCCACAATTGGCTCCTTCCAATTATGAATCCATTTTGCTAGCTCACCTTAGATTCCAGATGCACTAACCTTCCAAGCTAGCCTATAACAGGGGACTTTGTCAAAGGTCTTGATAAAGTCCATATAGACAATGCCCATTGACCTGTCTTCACCAGTCCTCTTGGTGACTTCTTCAAAAGGCTCTACCAGATTTGTGAGGCATGATTTTCCATGCGCAAAGCGGTTTTGACTATCCCTAATAAGCCTATCCAAGTGCTGGTAGATCTTCTCTCTAAGAATTCTCTCCAATAACATTCCCATTATTGACATCAGGCTCACTTGGCTTGTCTTTGAAGCATCTCTTAAATAAGGGTACAACATTAGCCATCCTCCAGTCTTGCGGAAATCCGCCTATGGCTAAAGATGATGTAAATATCAATGTAAAGGCCTCTGCAATTTCTTCCCTAGCTTCCAATAAGGTCTGATGAGGTACCGAGTGAGGCCCCAGGAATTAATCCACCTTAAAAAACCTTAAAACAGCCAATTCCTCCTCGTTGGGCACTTCATATCTGACCTAAGACATCACAACTCCGATGCCTCAATTCCTTACCTTCCATGATCTTTTCCTCAGTAAAAACAGTTGAGAAGTATTCATTTACTAACCACCCCCTTTTATGAGTCTACACAAAGACGATAATGCTGATCTTTAAGGGGATCTATTTCTTTCCTTAACCACCCTTTCACTCTTAATATACCTTCAGAATCTCTTAGGATTTCCCTTTATCTTGCAAGCCTGCCATCTTTTTGCCCTCCTGATTGCCTTCTTAAGTGTCCCCCTATACTTCTTATACAAATGGAGGGATTTGCTTGATCAAACCACCTAAATCTGACGTATGCCTCCTTTCTCCTAATGATACTTTCACCTGCACAGTCATCCCCTCAATAGTATTCAAAAGAGTATACATGTTTTTGGGGGGGGGGTCCTGCACTCCCGGCATACTTCCTTTCCCTTTCTGGTGGTCATCTATCTACTTTCTGCCCTGCACCTTAGGCGTGAGTGCTTCACTATAACTCCTGCCTATGATCTTCTCAGTCTCCTGGATGATTCTCAGGTCTTCCAGCAGCAGCTCAAGTTCCCTCTTACAGTCAAAATGGAGAAACAAGCAACCAGCAGATGCTGGCTAACACAAAAGAACACAAAGTGCTTCAGTACCTCAGCGGGTCAGGCAGCATCTCTGGAGAACATGGATAATTGGCATTTTAGGTCAGGATTCTTTGTAAAACCCAAAATGTCACCTATCCATGTTCTCCAGAGAGTGTAAGAAAATAACTGCAGATGCTGGTACAAATCGAAGGTATTTATTTCACAAAATGCTGGAGTAACTCAGCAGGTCAGGCAGCATCTCAGGAGAGAAGGAATGGGTGACGTTTCGAGTCGAGACCCTTCTTCAGACTGTGCTCCAGAGATGCTGCCTGAACCGTTGAGTTACCCCAGCACATTGTGTCCCCCATGCAGTAAGTCAGGAGTTGCAGATGGATGCGTTTCTCACAGTTTTAGTCCTCAGGGACACTGGAAGCCAGTATGCAGCAGAGAAGACTCATAGAGCAGTAACTCTTATCTGATGCTGCCTTACAGCAGATAGAATTTCTGTTATTTTTAAAATGTGTGTTTCAAATAATTATAGGTACAAAGGGAATTAGCTATTTAGCACCTCCTCCTCTCCCTCATTGGTTACTCCAATTAGTTTGGGACTTAAATAATGGCCTTTCCTCCATCTCTTACTTCATTTTTGTTATTAAAAATAACCAACCTCAGATCTTAAATTAATGATTAACCCACAGCAAATTATCAGTTGTTTTCATTCACTAAGTCAAATAACACTTTTGTTTTTTTAATCTTCTTCTGTCTTTAGTACTGCCTATTTTTACATCATTCACAAAGCAGGACACATGCTTTCTATCCCATTGCTTAAATCATTTATAAAAATGAATAGTTGCAACATAACAGAAATGACAATCTGAATCATGTATCAACTATCTCCTATGTTGTTAGTTTGGCAGCACACTATTCCCTGGTTAGGACAGATGCAAAGTATTCCTTTAATACCTGAACATTTCCTTCAGCACCATCGGGCAAGTTCCGATTTTAGTCATTAAGAAGCCCCTCTCCTCCTTTTCACTGTTCATATGTCTATACAATGTTTTTGGATTCGCATGTATGATTGCAGCTAATCTTTTCTCACATGCTCTCTTTGTCTCCCTTTTGTTCTTTTTTATTTCCCTTCTGATTCTTTTATGACCAGGTTTGATTCTTGTTGCAAAAATCAACCTGCTAGAGGAACTCAATGGGTCAGGTAGCATCTGTGGAGGGAAATGGATAGTCAATATCTTGGGTCGAGACCCTTCGTCTGGTTCCTGTTGGTCTTTCCAAATTGACACTTATTTTTTTGTAGCTTTTTGTGTATTCTTTTTCTCTGTACCTCTTTCACCATCTAAAGAGCTCTGGATTAATGTGTCCTTCTTTTGAACCCTAAAGGAATGTGTTTCGACTGTATCTGAACTATTCCTTCCTTAATGGCATCCATTGTTCTTTTAAGTTTTGCCTGTCATATTTTTATTCCAGTTTACATGGAACAAATCCACTCTGATCCCATTGAAATTAGCCTTCTTACAATTAGTTATTTTACTGTGCTTGTTCCTCCCTACAGCATGTACAATCCTCTGCTTCTTAAAACTGTTCTCAGAGCCTATTGCTTCAAGAGCAGTCAACCATTAAGGATATTTTACGCTGTGAAAACTTGATTAGACTGCTTCAATACATATTAATTAAAGTTGTTACTGGGAACAATATCTCAGTCCCTTTTAAAATCTTCCTTCCCTGCATGTGACATTAATTCTTGATCTTGCAAATCACTTTGAGTGGGTATACCTAAAACAGGGGAGATTGTACCTTCTACAAATCAGAATGTGGCAGAAGGATAAGCAGCTTCCTTATTTAGTCACTTTCTGCAATCTGTACCACAGCAGCGTATATCCACAGCAATCTAAGGAAAGAAAAACAGAGTTAATGATACAGGTCGAAGATCAGAACAGAAGAAGTGAATAAAAAAACAAGTTTGTTGTAAATTTCTGAGCTTTGGGGGGATGGAGAGGACAAAGGGGGTGATCTCTGATGCACTGAGGCCAGAGTTGTTGTTGCATTATACTGGTTGATATATTACCAACAGAAGTTAGGAGGGAACAAAACTGTGTTATTATAATGGGTGGATAAACTTGTAGCAAAACGTCTCCGCAGACTCTGCCTGAAGAGGAGATTTTCAACACTCACCTTTAGATTTCATGTTCAGCAACTTTGACCTGCATTTCACAGCTTTTATAAGTTCCTTTGGTTTCTTCTTCTCGTTGTTTATTTTTCGTTTTTATGCCAGATTTCCAGGATTTGTAGTATTTAGAGGTTTTTTTTGTTTTCCTATGTTAGGCATATCAATAAGATCAAGCACTGGATCTTAAAATACTTACCATCCATTGCTTCTCCTTCCCTCTGCCACACTCACTCAGTTCATCGTAATACTCCCTTTTGGCCACCAGAGTGCAAATGAAACATTTTAAAAACAATCATTTAACTTAGGCAAAATATCTGCATCTTTTAGATAATCTGACTGACTCTGAAGAAGGGTCTCAACCCGAAACATCATCCGTTCCTTCTCTCCAGAGATGCTGCCTGTCCCGCTGAGTTACTCCAGCTTTTTGTGTCTATTTTCGGTTTAAGCCAGCCTCTGCAGTTCTTTCTTACACATACTAAACTGCAACAATAAATTATAACCTGCAGTCTAAGGAATAAATACACTATTGTACACTATAATGTTTACGTTAGACTTTGTGTCCTTTAAGGAACACAATAGCACCATTCCACGGGAGTAATCTTTTCTGGTCCATTATATTACAAGGTCATTGCAAAAAATATGTCATCTAATTTACTCCAAATAAAATGGAAACTACCATTCCAAACTTCTGCATCTACCTTATCTTCATAAAACAACAGCAAATCTATAACCATGAGTAGTAATACAGATCTGTCAAGTGTGGAAAAGGAAGATGAATCACTTAAAACGAAAACTCAAAATCTCTTGGCTTCTCGTAATTGTAGCTCAGAATCCTAAAAAAGTTGTTTGCAATAAAGTAAAGACATTAAGATAATATATTTTCTTGCATTTATGCGATATTTTGTTGCATACATTTATATTTTGTATTTTATACTTATTTCGGAGGCATCAGGCCTTTGGAATAATATTTGATTTTAGTCAATATTCTCCACAGATATTATACAGCCTCAGATGAAAGGAGAAGGCACACATATGAGCACATAATTCTCAAGATACTGTAATTTTGGCAGGAATACTGTCGAGAAATACCAGCAGGTATCAGTAAGATTTATCTCAAAGCCTGATTCTCCTCAAGCTCCAATAAAATTTATGCACCGTAGCATTAGATGGGCTTCATATGTTAACCCCATGAATTTCCTTAAGAGGAAGAGATTAAATTCAATTGATGAACAGCTGGTGTATAATCAACAGCAATAAATCCTGAAAGTCAGTGCCCCAGTTTGCAAACAACTGTCGTAATCCCCAATCCAGCTCTTTTTTGCAGATGTATTTGATATCAACAAAGCCTTTTTGTTTCCTACATTTGTGTTGAGACACTTTAAATTGCAAGTGCTTGCCTCTGTGACAGAATATCAAGACAGAAAGTTATTTGCAATTACTGACAAGGTCATGTGAAGAACAGTTATGCTGTTATTAAAACGTGATTTCAAGGGTCCTGATCAATGCAGACCCATGCTGCTGAAAGTTATGCTGTTGATTGGATTTTACACATTGTGGTAACTTGTTGTGCATTATGTAACTTTAGTCTTCAACCAGAACTGGAGGAAGAGGAGGAGGAGGAGGAGGCAAAACAATCTGGTGTGCATATGGGGAACTAAAGCTATCCGAGAAGAAAACACATCAGCCTCAACAATTTTGTTAGCAGGTAGGTTTAGTTCCCCATAAATGCACCAGATTGTTTTGCCTCCCCCTCCCCCTCCCCCTCCCCCTCCCCCTCCCCCTCCCCCTCCCCCTCCCCCTCCCCCTCCCCCTCCCCTCCCCCTCCCCCTCCCCCTCCCCCATCCCCCATCCCTCATCCTCATCCTCATCCTCATCCTCATCCTCATCCTCATCCTCATCCTCATCCTCATCCTCATCCTTATCCTCCTTCTCCTTCTGTTCTGCTTGAAGACTAAAGTTGTATAATGCACAGCATATTTATATATCCCGCCATATATATACACATGATGGGATATATATGGCATCATATATATATGCCCATCATATTTCTAAACGGAACAGTTTAGTAAACCTCTAACCTATTCCAAACACAAAGTCTTCTTATGGAGCTGTGCTGCTCTAATGGCTTTTACTTGTTTTTTTTATTGAATAGCAATGTTTTCTATATTGAAGTCCTCGTTATTTCCAGCTGGTAACTTGGCATTAGTGAATGAGATCCAAACATTTTTTGCTGAAAGTAAACCTTAATCCAAGCTATCAAAGTATACAGGGTAAATCTGTGATCCAACATTCTCAAGGGAAAATATCTTAAGATATTTAAAGCTCATCATTTTGCATCCACTAATATGGAGAGATAAATCTGCCTGATATCCAACGATGCAGACATTATGATATCATATGAAATTGCAGAACCACAGAATAAAAATTACTTATGCATTCATCAAACTCAATTGCACAGTAGAAACTTTGCTCAACATACTCACTGTATACTATTCCCAGTCAGCCTGTGTTTACCAGTTCTATTATCCCTTGGTTTAGCAAAGCCTTTTTTTTAATAGTATTGTTTTGTTTTTTAATCCATGTCTCTAAATTCTATGACATCTCCCCAAACAGAGCAAACTTTAAATTCTGACCCCTAGTGAGTATTTCACCATTGATGGCCACGCTTTCAACTGCCTAGGCTTCAAGCTCGGAAATCCCTTCCCTGAATTTCTCTGCCTCTCTACTCACATCTCTTTAAGATGCTTCTTAAACACAATCTTTTTGACCATACATCTATACTGTTCTTACGAGACCCTGTGTTAACCTTCAAAGGCAGTTACACTGGGAAGTTAGGGATGTTTTGCACCATCAAAAATGTTTCCTATGTTTTTGAACCATATTAATGTTGACAACATCTCAAAGTTCAAGCTTAATGTGACTCAAGACAGCTTTAATTCTATTTACAATACCAGATAAACCCAAATATCATGTTCATCCCCAACAACAATCACAACTTCTGGAAATATAGCACACTTAAAGGCTATTTCCCTTACATTAACTTAACTCTTAACTGAATGCTCAAAAAGGTTTTGAGACTATCAGCAGAAGATGGATAAAAAATCCCAAATCTTAGTTATAAATTCGGAAGCAATGATAATAACATTAACAGTTGAAACAAAGGTAGTGGAAGGATTAATGCACTGCCTATATAATACTGAACAATAGCAATTAAAAATAATGCTATAATAAGAATCTCTGCAACACAAACCTTCAACAAAATAGCTGTGACAGCACTGGTGGACCCAAAATAAGAAAAAAAAACAGGAATCAATTGTTATAAGCTGATGATTATAACATCAGAAGCAAAGCTATTGACTCAGTCTCTGACAAAGTTTAGTTCTGTTGTTTATTTTTCACCAAAGTTTTCTGTGTTTTTTAATATCCAACAAATATTTAGATTGCTATCAATCAGAAGAAGGGCCCGGACCCAAAATTTCACTTATCCATATCCTCCAGGGATGTTGCCTGACCCACTGAATTACTCCAGCATTTTATGTCTTTCCTTTGTAAACCAGCAAATACAGTTCATTGTTTCTAAATATTTAGATTAATTAATTTGCAAAATAATTAGTGGGAGATGAGTGGAAACCAGTTTCACACAGACGGCTGTAAGGGTGTGAATTGCATCCAGGAGCAGGGCAGTGTATTATCAGACGCTGTATTGTCATCTGTATTTTCAATTTACTTTGTGTGACTAGAATTTAAGATGATCTCTGATGTCTCTGCTGAAACCCAATAATAAGAAGCGAAATGTAGAAATATGCCGAAATATAGATTTTAAAAATCCAATGACCTTAATGATCACTATTTAGAAAACAAAGATTGAATTCTCCAATTTTAGGTAATCTCTAACAACTCCCTGCTCACCCTCCCCTTTCTCCCCCAAACACTCCTTTCTCCCCCAAACACTCCTTTCTCCCCCCCCCCCTCCTCCCCCTCCCACTCTCCCCTGTGTCCCACCTGGACTCACTACTATTGCTCCTCTCCCCCCACCTACATTTCTTCCTCTAGCCTCACAACTCTTCAATTCTTTTGTCTCCCTCCTTCTGTTTTATCATCTCTGGTCTTTGCACAAACATCTGTCTATCAAAAATTTCCATCTCCAGTGTTTATCTAACATATAAAATTCTTAAGGGGTTGGAGAGGCTAGATGCGGGAAGATTGTTCCCGATGTTGGGGGAGTCCAGAACCAGGGGTCACAGCTTAAGGATAAGGGGGAAGTCTTTTAGGACCGAGATGAGAAAACATTTCTCCACACAGAGAGTGGTGAGTCTGTGGAATTCTCTGCCACAGAAGGTAGTTGAGGCCAGTTCATTGGCTATATTTAAGAGGGAGTTAGATGTGGCCCTTTTTGCTAAAGGGATCAGGGGGTATGGAGAGAAGGCAGGTACAGGCTACTGAGCTGAATGATCAGCCATGATCATATTGAATGGCGGTGCAGGCTCGAAGGGCCGAATGGCCTACTCCTGCACCTATTTTCTATGTTTCTATGTTTCTATGTTTCTATCTGCCGTGCTTTATCCTGCCCCTCATCCCTTCTAGCTTTCTTTCCCACCCCCACCCTCAACAATCAGTCTGAAATGCCATCTATGCATGTCCATCACCCAGAAACGCCATTTACCCATGTCCTCCAGAGATGTTGCCTGATCCAGCACTTCATGTAGAGTTACTCCAGCACTTTCTGTCTTTTTTGTGTAAACCAGCACCTGCAGTTCCTTGTCTCTACAAAGTTACTGCATGATGGATGGAGCCCTCACCTGCGTCTCCTCTGTGCCCCGCTTTTTACAGGAAGCCTTACTCCAGCCCAAGGCTGTAATGACTCTGAGTTCAATAATTTCAAACTATCACATATCTAAGTGCTGGGCAAACAAAATGCATCTACTTTCCTTATCAGAATAGATAGTCTGTTTGGATTTTTCTTCTCATCTTCAAAATGATGGTTCCTCGACACTTGATCATGTTCATACTGTTCCTCAAGATATGATATCTCGTCTCTGGCTACACCGTGACCACCACTGTATATTGCTGAAGTGTACAGAGACTGTCGGTGGTCACACGGATGACATGTTAACAATCAAAATCACTCTCATTAGCAATGCATTTCATGTATCCCTCCCCACATGTAAATTGTCAAGTCTAAAGCTTGATGCCATGAAGGGAGGTTTGAGTAAGGAAGTCTCCCACACTTCTCCATCACTGGTTTAGGAATCGAGAGTCGCTCATCACAGAAACACCTACCAGCACAGCTTCATGGAATCAGCCATGAAGTACCCATTTGCAATAACTCCTATTTCATTCTCCTTAGCTAGGATGTCACAGTGGTGTAGCTGGTAGAGCTGCTACCTCACAGCGCCAGATACGTGATTCAATCCTGACATCGGGTGCTGTCTGTGCGGAATTTGCGTGTTCTCCTTGTGTCCGCGTGGGTTTACTAGAGGTGCTCTGTTGTCCTCCTACATCCCAAAGACGTGTGGGTTTGTATGTTAATTAACCCTCTGCAAATTGTCCCCATGTGTGTGGGGAGTGGACGAGAAAGTGGGATAACAGAGCTGGTGTGAACGAATGATTGGCCATCGCTGTGGACTCAGTGGGCAGAAGGGCTTGCTTCTATGCTGTGACTATAAACTAAACTAAATTACCTTTGGATTCTATCACTCATATACACACAACTTATTGTGGTCAATTAATCTACCAATTTGGTTCAGACTGAAGAAGGGTCTCAACCCGAAAGGTCACCATTCCTTCTCTCTAGAGATGCTGCCTGTCCCGTTGAGTTACTCCAGCTTTTTGTGCCTATCTTTGCATTATCTATCATCCTGCCCGGCCCATCCATTGTACTTCTGTGGTTGAGCACCAAAAATGCAGGACACCTTTCTCCTGATTATCCACAGAATGAAATTGGACAAAAAAATAGTTTTGGTACATCAGAATTCAAGTTTGTTCCAAACTATGAAATATTCATGAAGTACAGATTCGGCCAGCTACTATTATAAACATTAGAACCATAAATATTTCCAGCACAGATAGGCGTATTTGATGGCTGGTACCATTTAGCCTATTATATCAATGCAATTTCTGCCGGAGCAATTCACAATTGTACTTCTCACCTCACAAGTTTGTACATGCATTGACTGTTTGTTTGAAAAATGCAGCATGGAAGCAGGTTTTTCGGTCCATGGATTCCCTGTTCACCACTCGTTCATGCTCGTTCGCTGTATTTTTGCATCCGCTCCCTACACAATAGGGGCAATTTATGGAGGCCAATTAACCCACAAACCCACATGTCTTTGGGATGTGGGAAGAAGCTAGAGGAAACCCACACGGACAAAGAAAGGATGTGCAAACTCCATACAGACAGCACCCAAGGTTGTGATTGAACCCAGGGTCTCTGGCAGGGCCGTTTTTACAGCATTATGGGCCCCCGGGCAAAGCAGTGTACTGGGGCCCCTACCGTTACTCTCCCTCACCCCCCTTTCCCTACCAGCCCCCCCCTGTCGTGCCGGTGAAAAGCACTTACCGAAAAGCACTTAGCGATGGACTTAGGGTGCTACATTGTTGCGAAAAGCACTTACAGATCGCTGTGAGAAGCACTTAGGGACCGAAAATGTTGCAAAAAAAGCACTTATTGAACCTACATTTTTAAAGTAGTATTTATTTATTGCAAGTCACTTAACATACACAGATCAGCATGGGGGGCCCTATGCTCGTGGGGCCCCGGGCAAGTGCCCATCAGGCCCATGCGTTAAGACGGCCCTGGTCTCTGGCACTTCAGGCAGCAGCTCTACCAGCTGTGCCACTATGCTGCCCTGCTTCAAATTTTTTTAACATTTTGCATTTGACAAATTCTGCCTCACCTATTCTCAGCAGCAGTGATTCGTGTTGGAACAATTCTCCATGTAAATCAAGTCTAGTTCTTCAAAAAAGGCTCAGAAAATACAAATCCTATTGGCAAGAAGCATTGAATTGCTGTCTTTTTAAACCTCTATGGCATTGAAAGGATCGATGCATGGGTATGGTATATTCTCACACAAAGCCAAGGAAATCTTTGTTGATACCTTTGACTGTTTGTTTGCTGGTTTAAATATCTGCAAGAGTGATTTCATGGTTGTTGATAGATTATACTGCTAGCCACAAAACTTTAGCTACACTGGATAAGTTAAATTACGTCAGTGAAGCTGTTTTTGAAAAATAATTGGAATTGCACAAGTTTAATACAGGACAATTAATACCTTTGTTGAAAAATAATGGTTCACGAGTAAGGAGGTCTACATTTTTAAAGCTTTTGATATCGTCCAATTACATTGCAGGAGGAAAAGTTAGAATCCATTTGATATACTGAACAGTTTTTGAAGCAAGTACTTATAGAATGGCCACACATTCACGGAGAGCATTACCATTCAATCTATCGAGATCCCCTTAGTTCCATATTCTTTGAAATAACATAGGAAAAAAATCAATCCTGGATTTACAGTATGAACTGAACAAGCATTTACTCCTTCTTGTAGAGCAGTTCTATCTTTCATTGTGTGAGACTGTGTTCTCTAAGCTCCTTCCTGAAGCTGTGGCCCCAGTGTAAGAGTTCTATGCATGAATAATCGACATGTCCTGAATAATCCACAACTAGAATATATTTATCTTTAAATATCCTCTAAATTCCTTTGAAGATTTAAAAATCATCTGCTAACCTTTGATATTTTTAAGAATATAAGCCAAGATTTTATACTCACTTCACACAGACTAATTCTTGGAGCCTAGATTTGTTTCCTTCAGCCAGAACAACATGAAAACTTGCAATACTTATTTATGTAAACACTTCCATCTAATAAATTTGAAGTTTAGTGACATTTTTTTTACAATAATCACTTTATAACAGACATCTCTCAAAATAAAACTATGATATGAGTTATATGTCAATGATTTGGATGAGGGAATTGATGGATTTGTGGCCAAGTTTGCAGATGATATGCAGCGAGGTGGAGGGGCTGGTAGTGTTGAGGAAGCAGGGAGGCTGGAGAAGGACTTGGATAGGTTGGGAGAGTGGGAAAGAAGTGGCAAATGGAATACTGCATACCAAAGTGTAATGCCCTTTTGTAAAGGAATAAAGGCATAGACTACTTTATGAATGGGGAGAGGATTCAAAATTTGGAGATGCAATGGGACTTGGGAGTGCCAGTGCATAATTCCCAAAATGTTAATTTGCAGGTTGAGTTGGCTATAAGGAAGGCAAATACAATCTTAGCATTCATTTCGAGCGAATTAGAATATAACAGAATGGATGTAATGCTGAGGCTTTATATGGAGCTGGTAAGGCCAAATTTGAAATATTATGAAGAATTTTGGGTCCCATATCTGAAGAAGGACGTGCTGGTGTGGTAAAGGTCCAGAGGAGATTTACAAGAATGATCCCGGGGATAATTGGGGAGCTTTTGCAGGGATGGTCTTTTCTCACTGGAGTTTAGAAGGATGAGGGGGAATCTCATTGAAACGTATTGAATAATGAAAAGAGTGCATGTGGAAAGGATGTTTCCAGTAGTGGGAGAGTCTAAGACCAGAGGGCAAAGCCTCAGAATAAAAGGACCTACCTTTAAAATGAGGATGAGGGGGAATTTCATTAGCCAGAGGGTGGAGATTCTGCGGAATTTGTTAACACAGTCAGCTATGGAGGCCAAGTCATTGGGTATTTTTAAAGCAGAGATTGTGAGGTTCTTGATTATTATGAACATCAAAGATTATGGGGAGAAGGCAGGAAGATGAGGTTGCGAGGGAAGAATAAATAGGCCACGATTGAATGGTGGAGTAAACTCAATTGGGTGAATGGTCTAATTCTGTCCCGATGTCTTATGGCCTTATGAATGGCCAACTAGGCAACTTGGCTGCCTGTGCTTGGACCATATCCCACCTGCCTGTGCTTGGTCCATATCCCTCCAAACCTGTCCTGTCCATGTACCTGTCTAACAGTTTATTAAATGATGGGATAGTCCCATCCTCAACTATCTCCTCTGGCAGCTTGTTCCATACATCCAACACCCTTTGTGTGAAAAAGTTATCCCTTGGATTCCTATTAAATCTTTTCCCCTTCACCTTGAAACTATGTCCTCTGGTCCTCGATTCCCCAACTCTGGGCAAGAGACTCTGTGCATCCACCCGATTTATTCCTCTCGTGATTTTGTACACTCATGATTCCTCTCATGATTTGGTATTATGATTTACTTGAAAGGTCAGGGATGGGAGTTAGAGTGATGGGAAGAAAAAGCCGAGAGATCTTTAAATATTTGCAGCAATAATTTTAAACTAGAGATGGGATAGGTTTTTCAGCTCTAACGAGGCAACAATAAAAAAGTAAAATTACCATAAGCTGACTAAGAAAAACTCTCAGCATTACATGTTCATGTTCAGATTTAGGGCACAAACAATTGTTGGAGCCAAATATAAGAATAAGCCACAAAGATGTACATACAACGGTAATGTATTCAATACCACACATTTGATGGGAAACATTGCTGAAGTAATGTGTGGGTTGGCTATTATCTTTTCCATTTCTCATAGGAATGTGATATTATTGAATATAATGAGATAAATATTTTTTGAGAGGTTTTGATCTCTAAAATTGAGTTGCTTCTGAACATACAAATATATAAATTTGGCACAGCAGTGTATCCCCTCAAGCCTGCTCCAACATTTAATAAAGTCATGGCTGATTTGGCTATAAACGCAATGCTGTCTACCCGTGATAGCCTTTTAACTCCCTCGGTTACCATGAACCTATCTAACTTTTCCTCAAAAATATTCAAAGACCCTGCATTCACTGCTCTTTGAGACTGAAGATGGGTCTCGACCCGAAACGCCACCTATTCCTATTCTCTATGGATGCTGCCTGACCCGCTGAGTTACTCCAGCATTTTGTGTCTATCTGCAGGGAAATATTTGTTGGGAGATGAGATTGCTCCATAAGATGGCAGTGACTTGACGGGCTGAATGGCCTCATTGCATGCTGTTAGAAAATATGAATAAGAAATATATTACTGTCCTGGTGTACTGTATCATCAAGTTACCATTTTGGTTTGTCACATTATTTGAGAACTTGTAAAGATACCTTCCTGCCTTATTTCCCATTAAAGCACATTTTGATCAAGACATGTTTTGATCATATGCAGGAGATTAAAAGAAAAGGAAATAATGTTGACAAAATGCTTATTTTGTTTTTTCCTGCATGAAGCAATTAAGACCAGAAAGTTTGCACTTTAACCACTGTGATTGAGAGGGTTCTTTATTTGCACTGGTCTTTGTCTCAGACTATATTATCACTCGTAACAGTTTATGCCCTTGAGTATGTTCCATTATCTTGTCAAATCCACATATCACTTTGTGTTGGAAGGAACTGCAGAAAATGGTTTAAACCGAAGATAGACATGAAATACTGGAGTAACTCAACAGGACAGGCAACATCTCCGGAGAGAAGGAATGGGTGATGTTTCGGGTCTGAAAAAGGGTCTCGACCTAAAACGTCACCCATTCCTTCTCTCCGGAGATGCTGCCTTCCCACATATCTCTTTGATACTTGGGTTGTTTGTACATGATTCATTGTTTGCTTTTCACCTTGGTTCCTAATTGAATAATTTTTACACAAAAATTAGAACAATTCTGAGGTTTGGTTTCAGAATGCTATTTTCGCAGTGCTTTATCTTAGTATGTTTCAAAACGCTTTTGAATTATTGAGTTCCATTCTATGGAATTAAATATTCATTGAAATTAAATCCATGTCACCAAAGAAGTAACTGAGGCAGCCAACAGCTCTCTTGATTATTATGATAATTGTCCTTCATGTGGTAAATGTCTAAATCATACAATTTTCATCTCATCATAGAAACATAGAAACATAGAAAATAGGTGCAGGAGTAGGCCATTCGGCCCTTCGAGCCTGCACCGCTATTCAATAAGATCATGGCTGATCATTCAGCTCAGTAGCCTGTACCTGCCTTCTCTCCATACCCCCTGATCCCTTTAGCAAAAAGGGCCACATCTAACTCCCTCTTAAATATAGCCAATGAACTGGCCTCAACTACCTTCTGTGGTAGAGAATTCCACAGACTCACCACTCTCTGTGTGAAGAAATGTTTTCTCATCTCGGTCCTAAAAGACTTCCCCCTTATCCTTAAGCTGTGACCCCTGGTTCTGGACTCCCCCAACATCGGGAACAATCTTCCCGCATCTAGCCTCTCCAACCCCTTAAGAATTTTATATGTTTCTATAAGATCCCCCCTCAGTCTTCTAAATTCCAGCGAGTACAAGCCTAGTCTATCCAGTCTTTCCTCATATGTAAGTCCCGCCATCCCAGGGATCAATCTGGTGAACCTTCTCTGTACTCCCTCTAAGGCAGGAACGTCTTTCCTCAGGTTAGGAGACCAAAACTGCACACAATACTCCAGGTGCGGTCTCACCAAGGCCCTGTACAACTGCAGCAGAACCTCCCTGCTCCTAAACTCAAATCCTCTTGCTATGAATGCCAACATACCATTCGCTATCATTTCTATCATCACTGTATTAATTCAATGTAAGAAATGGGTCTTTTCTGTAAATGTCCAATTGCATTGAATGTTAAATGCAGAGTTCAGGAGCTCCTTAAATGAAGCATAGGTGGCAGTGTTGCACTATTATTAAGTCATTTAACAAACATTCAATCTACAGGCACTGGTAACTGGTTAAGAATATTTTAAAAATGTAATAAAAGATAAATGAATTTGCTGTCAAAAACCTGTGCTGATGGATGTATCAGATAGCAGGGAAATGTATAGTTAAAAGCATACAGCATTAAGTAATTTTGAGATATAAGACTGCAGATGGTGGAATCGTGAGCAAAACTGCGAGAAGAATGCATTTGTTGTGGGAAATTGACAGTAAGCATTTTGGGTCAAGACCTGTCTTCGAACTGATGGAGAAGAGGAGAGAAAGCTGGTGGAGAGAGGCGAGAGGTAGATTCAGGCAAGGTGGGGTTATTGGCAGATGACTTTGGTGGAGGAGAGATGGATGGAGATAGTAATCAAGATGGAGATGGAGAAGATAGATCTTCTATCTATGCAGATGTGAAATTTAAAAGAGCAGTTCGCAACAGAGGGAGGGGGCATTAGGACAGGTGTTGCATCTCCTGTTGTTGCAGGGGAAAGGGGGAGGGGGAGGTGGCAAAAGATGAGCAAACTAAGGAGTCACGGAGAGAGAGGTCACTGCAGAAGGCAACGAGGTGTGGAATGAGAAGATGTGACCAATGGTGGGATTGCGTTAAGATGGTGGAAAAGTTGGAGAGTAATGTGTTGGATGTGGGGTGAAAGGTGAGGACCAATGAAACTCTATCCCAACCTCAAGTAAAAAGAATGGGTATTTCAATGAGATTCTTTTTTTCACTTTGGGTGGAGTAGAGCTGGTGTCCATAAGTTCAGATCTCCTAATTCTCATTCTCAAGAAAGCAGTGATTTTTTTTCTGATAGAAAAGCCATGAATCTCTTCGCAGGTACCGATTATGTTAGACTTCAGGGCAATTGAGATATTGTGGACACTGTGGTGCTGAGTGGTGGGAGGTTGTCAGGTGGTTTGTGAAGCATGATCAGAGAAGCTTAGTTTTCAGAATCTGGAGGTATTCATTTATGATTCCCTTGTGATAGTGCTGTTGCTGTTTCCGCTATTTGGGGGTCAGGTGAAGGCAACAGAGCAGATTAGGCTCTTAATCAGCTGGTAACAATCTGTCGGGCACCCAGAAGGTCAAATGCTAACTAGAATTCTGTGAGCTAAAGGCAAAAAACGGTGGCTAGAAAGAACAAAGGAAGTACAGCAATATGGCAATAACCACGATGAAGGCAAATTATTTTGCTACGTCGAGACCATTTATGAGCCAAACATCCAAGGACACAAAAACAAAATAAACTGTAGATATTGGAATCTGGAACAAAAAGTAGAATCCTGGAAATATTCAACATGTCAAAGGAGCATGTGTGGAGGGAAAAGGCGTATGTCGACATCTCGACCAGAAATGTCAACTTTTGCCTCCGCAATTGACACCTGACCTGCTGAATTTGTCCAGCATTCTGTTTTTGTCTACAGTCTACAGTTTAGTTTATTGTCAAGTGTACCGAGGTACAGTGAAAAGCATTTGTTGTGTGCCATCCAGTCAGCGGAAAGACAATACATGTTTACAATCGAGCCATTTACTGTGCATAGATACATTATAAGGGAATAACCTTTCACCCAAGAAAACATCTTGCTAAAGGGTAAATGAAGAAAAGCTAGAATTCTTATCAATGAGAGAGAGACAAGTGGGATGAATATTTTAAGGAACTCCTTAGCTGCACTGTGTCCTTGCCACCAGCATCCTTGACATATAGTAAACCATTAAATCTAGCTGCAGCTCCTCTTCCTGACAAGGAGATTGACAGGATGGTCTTGAGAACATTAAAAAGTGAACAAAGGCCTCTCTCCAGTAACTCTGTCACTGCACAGATCAGTCAGTGATTGTAGGAGAATATCGGGACTTGATTCCAGGAAAAATAGTAGTGTGTAAGGTTTAGTCAGTCTTCTGAGAAGTCTGCTGGAGGCAGAAGGTGGCGCGGAATAGCAATCAGACTGCTGTCTGGTGGTGGGTGCCCAAAGAGGGGCCACAGTGAAGGAGAGGAACCTCATCAAGGAGGGTCAGAAGAAATAAGTGGAAAATGTAAAGGAGAATACATGCACCAGATCCGCGGCTCAGACCAGCCACTGTTAACGAGGACTGAAGGAGGCCTTATATTGTAATGGCCTGCTTCTTCAAGGGGGCACCATACCAATGGTGGTCGATGCACTGCAATTGAAGTTGGAGTTTGTGGCACAATAGGTGCATTGCACACTGTGACCGCATTGCATGTATCTGATGAACTCCTTTCAAGTGCACGTTATGCACATGGAGAACTCAGACCCAGTATAATATCCTCCCAAACCCATTTACAAAGGTAAACCTAATTTTTTTATGTTTAAATTCCATTGGGTAAAATACAATACATTTGCCCAAATTTTCAAGTTGATGTGCTCACAAAAAAAGATAGAAGCTAATTGAGAAATGGAGTTGTGTAATATCAAAATGTTATTAAAACATTACAGGTCCCATGACTAACAAAGAGACAAATGCTTCTGTTCTCTATGGCACAGATGGCTTGCTTTCCAGAGTTGGCAATTATAACCACTTTGATAGTGAAAATTCCTGTCAGGATGAATGGATGCTCAGTCTTGCTGTGCTGGCTACTGCTCAAAGGTGTTCGATGCCATTAATTCAGTGCATGAAGACAAACTCACTTCATCAAGAGAGTTTGTAAGAAAATAACTGCAGATGCCGGTACAAATCGAAGGTATTTATTTCACAAAATGCTGGAGTAACTCAGCAGGTCAGGCAGCATCTCAGGAGAGAAGGAATGTGTGACGTTTCGGGTCGAGACCCTTCTTCAGACTGATGTCAGGGGGGCGGGACAAAGGAAGGATATAGGTGGAGACAGGAAGATAGAGAGAGAACTGGGAAGGGGAGGGGAAGAGAGGGACAGAGGAACTATCTAAAGTTGGAGAAGTCAATGTTCATACTGATGGGATGCAAGCTGCCCAAGCAAAATATGAGGTGCTGTTCCTCCAATTTCTGGTGGGCGTCACTATGGCACTGGAGGAGGCCCATGACAGAAAGGTCAGACTGGGAGTGGGAGGGGGAGTTAAAGAGCTCAGCCACCGGGAGATCAGGTTGGTTAAGGCAGACTGAGCGAAGGTGTTGAGCGAAACGATCGCCGAGCCTGCGTTTGGTTTCGCCGATGTAAAGAAGTTAACATCTAGAGCAGCGGATACAATAGATGAGGTTGAAGGAGGTGCAGGTGAACATCTGTCTCACCTGGAAAGACTGTTTGGGTCCTTGGATGGAGTTGAGGGTGGAGGTAAAGGGACAGGTGTTGCATCTCCTACGGTTGCAGGGGAAAGTGCCCAGGGATAGGGTGGTTTGGTTAGGAAGGGACGAGTGGACCAGGGAGTTATGGAGGGAACGGTCTCTGTGGAACACAGAAAGGGGAGGGGGTGGGAAGGTGTGGCTAGTAGTGGGGTCCCGTTGTAGGTGACGGAAATGTTGGAGGATGATTTGTTGGATACGCTGGCTGATGGGGTGGAAGGTGAGAACAAGGGGGATTCTGTCCTTGTTACGAATGGGGGGAGGGGTGGCAAGAGCGCAGCTGCGGGATGTAAAAGAGACCCCAGTGAGAGCCTCATCTATAATGGAAGAGGGGAAGCCCCGTTTCCTGAAGAATGAGGAAATCTCTGATGCCCTAGTGTGAAACATCCCATCCCGGGCGCAGATGCGGCGTAGACGGAGGAATTGGGAAAAGGGGATAGACTTTTTGCAGGAGACAGGGTGGGAAAAAGTGTAGTCCAGATAGCTGTGTGAGTCAGAAGGTTTATAGTAGATGTCAGTCTCTAGTCTGTCTGCTGTGATGGAGATGGTGAGGTCCAGAAACGGGAGGGAGATGTCGGAGATAGTCCAAGTATATTTAGGAGCAGGATTGAAATTGGAAGTGAAGTGTATGAAGTTAATGAGTTATGCATGGGTACAAGAGGTAGCACCAATGCAGTCGTCGATGTAGCAGAGGTAGAGTTCGGGGATGGGGCCAGTGTATGTCCAGAATAGGGATTGTTCGACAGACCCGAAAAAGAGGCAGGCATAGCTAGGGCCCATGCGAGTGCCCATAGCTACGCCTCTGGTTTGGAGGAAGTTGGAGGAGTCATTGTTCAGGGTAAGAACCAGCTCTGCTAGGCGGAGGAGAGTGTTAGTAGATGGGGATTGGCTGGTTCTACGGTCGAGGAAGAAACAGAGGACTTCAAGACCATCCTTGTGGGGGGTGGAAGTGTAGAGTGACTGAACATCCATGGTAAAGATGAAGGAGTGGGGGCCTGGAAACCGGAAGTTATCGAGGAGACGGAGAGCGTGTGAGGTGTCTTGGACGTAGGTGGGGAGGGATTTGACCAGGGGGGATAGGATGGAGTCGAGGTAGGTGGAAATAAGTTCGGTGGGACATGAGCAGGCAGAAACAATGGGTCTGCCGGGACAGTTCTGTTTATGGATTTTAGGTAGGAGGTTAAATCGGGCCGTGCGGGGCTGGGGAACGATAAGTTTGGAGGCATTAGAGGGTAGGGTAGAGCGCCGGAAATGGTGTGGTCCGTGATGGTGCTGATGAGTAAGGTCTGGTGTTCGTCGGTGGGGTCATGGTCCAAGGATAAGTGGGAAGAGGTGTCTGAGAGTTGTCGTCTGGCCTCGGTCTGGTAGAGGTCAGCTCACCAGACTACCACAGCACCTCCCTTGTCAGCAGGTTTGATGACTAAGTCAGGGTTGTTGCAGAGTGAGTGGAGGGCGACCCAGAGTAGATCGCCCGGTGGGGGGGAGCTGAGATCGCCCGGTGGGGGGGAGCTGAGACCCCCCCCCACCTGATGCAGGAGCTTGATCGCCCCAATGAGGAAGGCTCGCCGCCAGCTACGGGAGTCAAGATCGCCCCGTTAACGGAAGGTTAGAGGCCCCCGACCACTGGAGGACAAAGAAGGGAGACATTGAACTTTATTTTGCCTTCCATCACAGTGAAGAATGCAGAGGATTCACTGTGGTGGATGTTCATGTTAAGATGGATTTTGTGTGTCCTGTTGCTTTTTATTGTTATAACTGTATGGCAAATGACATTCCTCGTATGTTGCAAAACATACTTGGCTAATAAAGTATGATTGTGATTGTGATTTTTCATTGCCTCAGATTCATCTGCTTTTTTTGCATTTTAACTTTCTAAAGAGTTGAGGTATACCTTTATTCACAATATACTTCTTCCTTATGTGCCTAGACATTAAGCTTAGGATCAACAATCTACCAAGAAAATGATGACATTAAAACACTACATCATTTTTATGATGTATTTTTAGTGCTCTTCTCAATGAGCTGGAATTAAAAGCATTGTAAATAGTGTTTAAGGATCATAAAACACTTACAACTTAAAGCTTTTCCTTTCCTGCACCTGAGACATTGAAATGAAGCTCTCGACCAGCACTGAATCTCAATGCCTTTTAATATGGAACCTATTCCAGAACAACAAGTGATAAGAAATAATTGGCAGCTTTGGTACATACTCCAAAGAATGATGACAAAGAAGGTACCTTTCTTATTGTTAATTAGCCAACTTGACATTTTACTAATTGACCAATATATTATGTTTTTAATTAATTCAGTCGTAAGATGTAGTTTTGCAGCAGTTCCAATAAGTAATTAAGTTTATATCAACATAATCTTACACTGGAATGACTAATATTCCCACTGACAGATGGGTTCTCTGGTAAATGGGCAATCTGAAAAATACCCCTAGTTATTTTATACATTAAAATGCAAAGATGTTTCCTTTGTGAATAATGCTATACATGGCATCTTGTAAAGTGTGAGAGTACGATGAAACACTGTTAATTCAGGTTGTCGATGGTGGGACATGCAGTTAATTTCCAGCATCATCAGTAAACTCTAACGATAAAACATATATGGCAAGGCTATTTGTGATTCCAGATTGGACACCAAGGTTTCTACTGACATGTGCGCTCAACAGTATCATTGTATTATTCACTGATTCATATAATAAATACATTATTATATGAATCATCATTAGATACGGTGAGGTGCTAGAAGACTGGAGGGTGGCTCATGTTGTGACTCTATTTAAGAAGGCTGCAAGGAAAGGCCTGGGAACTATAGACCTGTCAGCCTAACCTCTGCAAAAGGCAAGTTACAGGAGACTTTTCTGAGGGATAAAAGGCATTTGGATAAACATTAGCTGATTAGTGATAGGCAGCAGGATTTTGCACATGGACGATCTTGTCTCATGAATCAGATTTGAGTATTTTGAAGAAGTAACCAAAAAGGTTGATGAGTGCAAGGCTGTGGATGCTGTCTATATGGATTTCAACAAGGCATTTGATAAGGTTTCACATGGTAAGACGTTCTGCAAGGTTAGATCGCATGGGATCCAGCTGGCTGACTGGCTAGAGAATTAGTTTTGTGGAAGGAAGCAGAGGGTGATGGAGGAATGTTGTTTTTAGGACTGTGATTAGTGGTGTACCTCAGAGATTTGTGCTGGGCCATTGTTGTTTGTGGTTATATCAATAATTTGGAAGAGAATGCAGAAGGCATGATTTGTAAGTTTGCAAATGACACTAAAGTGGATGATATCAGAGATAGCAAAGAGAGTTATCAAAAATTACAGCAGGATCTTGATCAGTTGGACAAGTGGGCAACGGAATGGTTAATGCAGTTTAATGCAGATAAGAGTGAAGTGTTGCATTTTGGAAAGTCAAACCAGGACAGGACCAACACAGTGAATGGCAGGACCCTGCAGAGCGTTGTCGAGCAGAGGGATCTAGGAGTTCAGGTACATAGTTCCTTGAAAGTTGCATCACAGGTGGATAGGATGGCCAAGACAGTTTTTGGTACATTGGCCTTCATCAGTCAGGGTATTGAGTGAAGAAAAGACACAAAATGCTGCAGTAATTCAGTGGCCAGTTAGCATCCCTGGATAACTTGGGTAGGTAATGTTTCATATCAAGACTCTTCTTCAGACTTGCTCTGAAGTGTAGAAGATGATTATACAAGTTGGAATGTTATGGTACAGTTCAGTAATGTTCAGATTCAGTCACCCTACTATAGGAAGGAAGTTGTTAAGCTGTAAAGAGTGCAGATAAGATTTATGAGGATGTTGCCAGGACTTGAGGGGCTAAGATATAGGGAGAGGTTGGACAAGATAGGACTACATTCTTTGGAGTGCAGGAGGGTGAGAGATGTGGATCATATGGAGTCTTTTACCCAGAGTAAAGGAATCAAGAACCAGAGGATATTGTTTTAAGGTGAGAGGGTAAAAATTTAATAGGAATCTGTGGGGCAACATTTTCACACAAAGGCTGGTGGGTAGATGGAATGAGCTGCCAGCGGAACTAGTTGAGGCAGGTACTATAATAACGTTTAAAATTCATTTGGACACACCTTGGATAGGAAAGGTTTAGAAGGATATGGGCCAAATGCAGTCATGTAGGACTAGAATAGCTGGGGCATCTAGGTCGGCATGGCCAAGTTGGGCTGAAGGGACTGTTTCCATGCTATATGATTTACTTCACATCATATAGGGTGGCAGAGTAGCACAGCAGTAGAGTTGCTGCCTTACAGTGCTTGCAGCACCGGAAACCCGGGTTCGATCCCAACAGACGCTGTCTGTACGGAGTTTGTATGTTCTCCCCGTGACCATGTGGGTTTTCTTCGAGATCTTCGGTTTCCTCCCACACTCCAAAGACATACAGGTATGTAGGTAAATTGACTTAGTAAATGTAAAAATTGTCCCTAGTGTGTGTAGGATAGTGTTAATATGGGGGGATCGCTGGTCTGCGCAGACTCGGTGGGTCGATGGCCTGTTTCGGCGCTGTATCTCGAAACTAAACTAAACTAAACTAACATGGCAGTTGAATCTGCTAGCACACTAGCTTGGATGCATTATAATTTCTAGGTAAAGAAGCTTTGAGTTGAGTTAATTAGGGTGAAATCCCACAGCCTTTGCCGAGAGTGCTGCCTTGGTTGGCTTTCAGGAACTAGTTGTGCAAAAGATGACAGGAAAGTACTGTTTGTTCAAAAGGTTGATTTCCATCAATGATAGGTATCTAACTGTAGAAGGGTCAAATCAAGGACTTGAGTAAAAAAAAAAAATTTGCTCTTAATATCACGGATTCAAAATTAATTGATAAGAATTATATGCTTTCTGTGTTTGCATTACTTTAACCAACTGTAGAGGTGTTTTATTTTCAGTCTTTTTAGATAGAATTAACATTTTAATCAGATTACAGAACAAAGGATACTTGAAGGTAAAGTAATCATGAAAATGAATGCTTTAAATTACTATTATGGATTTTGTATGAGTTTCAATAAAGCTTGCCAATACTTTGAGTGAACTGTGAATCTATGCAAAAGTTCAATACATAATTACATTTTGTAATCACCAATGTGAATTTCCCATGGTTCTGAATTTTAAAATAAGGCTTACATTGATAATTGATAATTTGATCATTTATACTGCACTATTGCTGAAAACCAACTTCAAAATAAACGTGGCGAAACAAGTAAATGCCCGATTTAATGGACTATTATTCCATTATTGCCTTTCCATGAATGAAACCTAAACTCTGTATAGATTTAGCAGTGGATAAGTTGCCAAATAGTTATCCCTTTGCCAGCATGAAGAGTCAAGAGTAATTAATTGCAATATTTATCAACAACAAAACAAAATTCTTACTTGCAGCAGCTTAACAGGCCCATAAATGCAATAACACAGAGAATATATACAATAACAAAAAAAATCAATAAATTAATTACCTTAATATTCGTGCAAAAACTGAAGTCCTTAGCGCAACCAAAAAAGCTCCATAGAGGTTCATTGTTTCTAAGGTCAGTGTATAATTATCTGGAGCCTGATGGTTGTTGGGAAGAAGCTGTTCTTTAACCCGTTGGTCATGATTTTCAGGCTCCTATACCCTTTTCCTAATGATTGGGATGAAATGAGAGTGTGCCAGGGTGTTGTGAAATCTTTAATGATATCGACTGCCGTTTTGAAGCAGCACCTCCCTTCGATGTTGGGGACCAGTGATGGACCAGGCAGTGTCCACCACTTCTGGTAATCTCCTGTGTTCCTGAGCGTTTGAGTTGCCAAACTAGCCCATAATGCAACCAGTCAGTATGCTCTCTACCTCACACCTGTAGAGATCGAATTCATCGCCATACCGAATCACCTCCATCTTCCAAGTAGAGAAGGCGTGAGCTTTCATATCAATTCTAGCAAGTTTATTAATAATAAGCAGCTCCCTTATGAATAGAAAGCCAATGAGACAGCTTGTAATGAACAGAAAAAGGAAATTTGCCTCCACAAAACTAAGTTTTAATGAACAAAAATATGAACATTGTTTCAATCAGCCCTGCCAGTGTTACCATTCTCTGCTTCTTCACCACAGGTTGCATGTGCATGACAGGCCACCAATGATCAGTTCCCATGAATTATTATCTACTTAAAATCTCTACTTCTTTGTCATCTGCTTGTTTTTATACTAATGCTCACTAAGTGCTAATACCAACCATTTATGTAGAGCAGACCTGTCATTCACCACCACCAAATTCACGACTCTGTTTTATGTGTTTGATCAATTCTGGCACACTCAATTAAAGCTGAGAGATTTCATTTCATCTCCAAACTTCCTGTGCAGGAAATATCTTTTCCAATACCTTTCACGAAGTCTTAGTCAAAACACGGGGAGAACGTACAAACTCTGTACCAACAGCACCCGTAGTTGGGTTAGAATCCGGGTCTCCGGCGCTGCAAGCACTGTAAGGCAGCAACTCTACTGCTGCGCCAATCAGGCACAACTTGTACCTGAATGTTCAATATTTGATACCCAGCAGTAACTGCTGAACTCTAATTTGTATGTTTAGCCAGCAGAACAGTAGTTTGAGACAGGTTCTCCCTTTTACAGCCTTTCCTAAGCTCCTATAATTTTATGTAATTTTTAGCTAATCTCGACTACTCTTTCATTTTTTTAATGTTCCTTTTGACTGCCCATAGAAACATATGTTAAATCAAGTGTTCATCGCATACGTGACCTTACCCTCGGGAATACTGAAATTGGAGTACTTGTCACCACCCATCTTCTCCCAAACCGTCACCCCAAATATAAATCTCTTCTGTCCACTTGTCGATCATGGTCATCATCCTGCCACAAAATTATATGAGGACACAAACAGGTGGCAAAGAATGTTAAATCAGCACACCTTTGACTTTACCCTCTGACAAAGCTGCAGTTGTGTAACAAGTTAGGCCTGGCTCTCTGAATGGAGAAAGACGCAAGGTTGGAGATGGTGACAGAATAAGGGACATACCTTCTACTATTTCCAGCTTTGAAGTCCGAAGAGTCTGCAGGAGGAGGTAGAAGAGGATGTGGATGTAGTATTATGGTGGTGAATCTGTGGAATTCTTTGCCACAGAAGGCCGTGGAGGCCAAGTCAATGGATATTTTTAAGGCAGAGATAGATAGATTCTTGATTAGAATGGGTATTGGTAAAAGGCGGAAGAATGTGGTTAAGAGGGAAAGATAGATCAGCCATGATTGAATGGCGGAGTAGACCTGATGGGGTGAATGGCCTAATTCTGCTCCTATCACTTACGAACTTATGAACATGATTAGGTTTATGAATACTGCCAGGTTAATGGTGTTAACCTTGTCAGAATCTTGCTATCCCATGGGGTGGAGATGGTGTAGACACAACTGTATAAGTTTATCTCTCATTCACAGAATGTATGCGACCGGGCTCCAGGCCCTGAGTGATTACCAGTGTCATTATACAAATAATTTATACAGATGGATGAAGACAGCTCCTGGAAACATCATTAAGTTAGAAAACCTGTTCAAAACTCTCCCAACTTGCCATGAGCATGAGAGAATGTAGAACATTCAGGAAAGAATGAATCAGCAGCAGACACAGAAACTCTGCTATCAATATTCAAAATATGCAATTAAATACCTGGAAAGTCTTTCACCAGCTGCTTGGTTCTGCCTGGGGATGACCATGCAGTACATTACAAATAGCAGAATCTTTGCAACAACGTGAGACTAATGCTGCGTTGCTCATTCTCAGAGCTCAGTGATAACCTCCATACTTGTCAGAAAGCTGAACAATCTTACACTTGGCTTGTTTTGGAGAAAGCAACTGTTCTCGATGCAGCTCCAAAATTAAATGAATTGATGGCTTCTTAAAACACTCTGGAATGTTTTTGCAGCAATTCTGGGAACCAAAGAACAGGACAGTCCTCATCCATGATTATTTTCACGTTTAACTGATTATTACTGCAGCTAAGGTTAAATATCAAATGAACAGTGCCATTCACAAACCTTGCTCAGATAATTATATTCTTTCATCTGATCATCACGTGCATTTTTTTTAAACTGTAGGTGTTTAAAGAGTGACACAAAATTTAAAATGCTGGATACGCTCAGCAGGTCAGGTCGTACCTGTGAAAAATGAAAATGAATTAATGTTTCAAGGCAAAGACTCTTCATCAGAATTGATGAACAGACCATCAACCTGAAATATTAAGATTTTTTTTCTTTTTACAGATACTGCCTGAGCTGCTGTATGTTTCCAGCATTTTAGATTTTGTTTCTAAATATCAGGTATTGGTTTCAAATGTCTCTCTGGACACAAAAGCATTCGACTTAGATTGACTTTTCAATGCATTAGTGAGAAAAACTTGAACCCAAAACATTGTGACTCAGTTAACTTTATGCTATGCCTGCAGATCTATCACAATGATATTATTGCTGTGTAGAATTACACTATGCTGGAAGCGAATGTTATCTCTTTCTTGGAATGAGCCAGCTACTTGTGTTTGCTAAATTTCAGTGCCACTTCTCTGCAGTCACAAAATAATTCTAACTGTGTTAATATTAGTCACGCCCACGTAAGTTAAGACCCATGTAGATCACTCACAGTGTTTAAAAGATACCAAAACAGTATGTCACAACTGAGTTGATGCTTTAGTCTACCAATTAAAAAATATATAGGCTATTTCTTAATGCAATGCATTGTATGTACAAAGGAATCTTGGAGTCCATATCCATAGCTCTCTGAAAGTGGTAATACAAGTCGATAGAGTGGTTTAAAAAAGGCCTATGGCGTGCTTGTTTTCATAGAATCATAGTGTGGAAACAGGCCCTTCGGCCCAACTTGCCCAACATGTCCCAGCTACACTAGTCCCACCTGACTGTGTTTGGCCCATATCCCTCCAAACCTGTCCTATCCATCTACCTGTCTAACTGCTTCTTAAATGCCCTTAATGACTTAAATAATGTATAGCACACATTTGCAAAATAAATTGGAAAAAATAGCCATCAGGCAGTTAGAAGCAACTCCTGCAGATATAAAATAAGGATCAAAGACTACAAAGAAAAGTAGGTTGCTGATGAATTATTGTGAAAATATAAAATCAGCATGGAACCACTGTAACATGCTTTTTTTAATTAGTGGAGTATCTTTGAATCTTCTCTTGAAGTGCACTCCCAACAGATACTGATCAAGGCCTGATTAAATCAACTTGTTTGAGAAACTCAGCATAGTTTTATGAGATTTGCTTTGTGTGCTGTCCTTAACTGAGCTGTAATTAAGAGAGCGAATGGCCTCACATGAAAGCTAGATTCAGGGTATATATCAAGCACACAAACCCCTCCAACAACTCCAAAGATTGAAGGTTCAAGTCATTATATAAGATTTCAGCACACAGCCTGGCATTTCATTTAAGAGGAACATTGCTATTTTAAAGATGCCATTTTTTTTTGGGATGATACACAAAATTAAGGTCAAATTTTCCAAGTAACATTAATGCTAAAAATGTGCAGAGTAAAAAATATATATTTGACATGTTAATATTACCGAATGCAAGAAACTGCCGTAAATCTATGAAACTCATTATTACAAAGAATATTTATAGTGTTGACTGAGAAATTGGGAAATTGTGGAAAAGTTTAAAATATGTCAATTCCCAAATTGTAACTAACTGTAAAAAAAGCTAGATTTGATTATTACATTTCAGTTGATTCTATATATCCATTATATTAGCCATCTATCCAAAATGTCTATATTAGCCACTTTCTCTGTCTATGTTATTACTTCTTTCTTTCGTATGTCAACTACAACAATCAAAAGTGACAATTGGTGCTTCAGAGTACCGTAGTTGACGCTTTGCTGCAAATGTTGCCAGTTCTGTAGAACTACCCAGGGTAGACGACAAGGATGTAAAGCAGCTCCCACCCCTACGTTATTACTGGAGATATTACTTCAGATGCCAAGTAAACCGTTACTGAACTTTACAAACCATGGTTACATTGGCTTATGAAGCAATTGTGGTTAGCAGGATGACGCCTGATTCATACCTCTTTCTAAGGCTCCGAAATTAAAGGTCAAATATTCTTGTTAAACTTGCTTGATCTTCAAAGTAATTTTAAGCCTTTTAATATAAATGAGAAAAAAATGTATGATCATTAATATGAAAGTTCAATGTTTTGGTGCACTGCAATACCTGCGGTAATTTGCCAACTTGGGACAACTAGTCAAAGCTTATTGATATTTGAAGAGTTCAATATCCATACAGCGTGTCTGCTGTATCTTTTCCATGCGTTAGGATGAGTGGATATATGAGTGGAGAGTAAATGTCATTAATGCCTATTCCAGGATAAACACAGGTATTGTCCTACAGTTGGAAAAGACACATGGATGATTAGATCCGCATGGCAATTAAATTCCTAGAGCTGAATTTAATAGAACTTAATAATAACATCTTTAATTCTTGCCAACCTTGCACAGTTCCTTTTTTTGGAAAATACCTTTTGCTGACCATGAAGATCTGGGTATCTTTTGGGATAAATAGTCATCTATTAATTATTTAATACATGGAATAGACAATAGGTGCAGTAGGCCATTCGGCCCTTCGAGCCAGCACCGGCATTCAATGTGATCATGGCTGATCATTCACAATCAGCACCCCGTTCCTGCCTTCTCCCCATACCCCCTGATTCCGCTATCTTTAAGAGCTCTATCTAGCTCTCTCTTGCAAGCATCCAGAGAGTTGGCTTCCACTGCCTATTCCCTCATAAAGTTATCGGGACTGATAACAATAATGACAAATGAATAAAAGAATACAATTCATAACTACATAAGGACTGAAATATGTAAGAAGCGAGACACGCAACATCGATGATGGATTAGCTTTTGTTTCTCAGGAAGTGAATCGCTCGCCGTTGAATACTTGACAATAGACAATAGACAATAGACAATAGACAATAGGTGCAGGAGTAGGCCATTCAGCCCTTCGAGCCAGCACCGCCATTCAATGCGATCATGGCTGATCACTATCAATCAGTACTGACCTCGGACATGGTTTAATAACCACATTATTTATGTAACTGAAGATAGATACAAAGTGCTGGAGGAACTTGGTGGGTCAGGCAGCATCTCTGGAGAAAAAGGATGAGTGACTTTTTCGGTCGGAACCTGTCTTCAGACTGACGTGACTCGTCCGGTTGAGTATCATGATCAGTGACGATCCTGTTGATGATCATTCCACAAACTGTCAAAAGTTAGTGGTTAGATTGCTTATTATTGCAGATGGGTATTGCCTGTTCCAGAAATATACTGTAATCAACCATTTATCAGTGGATCCCTGAATGTTTTGCAGATTTGGTGCCTGCTTTGTTTTGGAAAAACTGAAATTGACCATGACCATGAAGGACAATTTAAAAACTGTGGTGTGGTAATAATAATACTAATGTCCACCAGACCAATAATCCTCTGGTCTGGTTTACCAAAGTCCCAAGTACATCAAACTAGCAGATTTTTACAGTATATCATTTGTATGAACATAAATGTTATACGAGTACAATCCATTCTGAACTTCCAGTCTGTATCCACTGTGGATATGATGCTCATACATTATATAGTGAAGTCATGTGACATGCAACGGCCATTTTGATGACAAAATTCCATCTACATTCCTGCATATATCAAAGACCTCCCACTGTGAGGCATGACTTAACAGGTGAGCTGGGATCAGTTTGAGCATGACAATGTTTGACTACTGGTTTATGTCACACAGAACCAGGAGTGACCTTGTGCAACTTTACTGCCCTTTTTTCAGGCCTTACAGAATTTCCAGTACAAAATTCTGTCAATTTGCCAGTTTTTTAAAAACTAATTAACAAGAAGTTCAGCCAAAAGTGGATTGTTTGTGTTAACATCTGGAAAATTTATGATTAACATAGGTTAATTTATTCAAATCTTTCTGTGACCACTGAGGTTAAATGAATGTGATACATGCCCTTGTCGGAATTTTTAATGTCAACTGCAGATAAGAAAGTAAATAGAATGAAATATCTATTGTTTTATCGTTTAAGTGCTGTGAAGATATCATCATTTCTATCTGCTTGGCTATCAAGTTTGATATTTTACTGCTTTTAGTCAATTCTCAGAAGTACGTGGCATGCTTTTTAGAAACTAGCTTGTTAAGGTAATAGAAGACAGAATATAAAACGAGAAATATAGGTCTCACATAATTAAGATTGCACTATTTTGTTTGTGTAACCCTATTCAATTAATGCAAGGTTTACAAGGTCATTGTTTTTACAAAGGCACTTCAGTTTAATAAACATTCTGATGATACTATGACCTGTAATGAGCACTGACAGTAAAAAAATGATTAATGGACAAGCAGAAAAGTCACATAATGATCTGAATAATGTCCATTTCTTCAGTCAATATTGAATTTATGTTAAAATCTATGTGGTGGCCACCCATTGTGCTTAAATATGTTGTAGTCTAAATGCATTTGCAGAGAAAACTTTACCATATACAAAGTTCAAAGCTTTTGCAATACATAATCCCTATTTATGGCCATTATTTCTCATAAAACAGCTGCATCAAATCAGACATAGTGGATTTTCACTAAGAACATGAACATATCCTGGTTGAATAGCCTCATTGCTATAAATAACACAGTAGTAACAGCCAAAAAAATATTTGTTAATTTCCCTTTTGTTAGCTTCTCTTCTTACAGATCAACAATATAAATTGTAACAGATGTTGTTTCCTGGTGCAGTTGAAAATAAAATGTTGTCCATTTGGTAGGGAGAACAAGGAGTGTTAATATAAACTAGAGGATACTTTTCTAAAAGGACACCTTTTCTGTTGTGCTGCTGCTGCAAGTAAGAATTTTGTTGTTCTGTTCTGGTACCTGTGACAATAAAAATCTATTGACTCTCTTGAAACAAGGGCTGATTTAGAGCCATGTTGGATCTGGACCATGTGGATAGAGGACGGTAGCGCAGCGGTAGAGTTGCTGCTTTACAGCGAATGCAGCGCCGGAGACTCAGGTTCGATCCTGACTACGGGTGCTGCACTGTAAGGAGTTTGTACGTTCTCCCCGTGACCTGCGTGGGTTTTCTCCGAGATCTTCGGTTTCCTCCCACACTCCAAAGACGTACAGGTATGTAGGCTAATTGGCTGGGTAAAAATGTTATTAAAAAAAATTTTAAAAAATTGTCCCTAGTGGGTGTAGGATAGTGTTAATGTACGGGGATCGCTGGGCGGCACGGACTTGGTGGGCCGAAAAGGCCTGTTTCCGGCTGTATATATATGATATGATAGGACAATTCCCCATGTTGAAAGAAAGTGTCAAGAACTAAGGGTAATAGAATGAAAGTGAATGGCAAAAGCAAATTGACCTAAATAACTAAACAAAAAATGAAACTGTTGCACCATCATGGAGACACAAAGGACAGCAGATGGTGGAATCTTGAGCATAAAATATGGTGTTGAAGGAACTCAGCAGATCAATCAGCATTCATGGAGGGAAATGGACAATGTTTGGTGGGGACCCTTCTTCAATCTGAATTAGGGTCCTGATCAGAAATGTCACCTGCCCATTTAACTTTCACAGATGCTACCTAATATGCTGAGTTTCACCATCAATTTTATAGTCTTTGTCTTGGTGCATTACATTGGATATTGGTCACTTTGTCATTGCAGGTTTTGTTGCATTGAATGTTTTCATCATGTCATGAGTCATATGTTAGAACAAATTCTATGAATGGGCACCAGGCCATAGTGAGAGTTGTATTTGGTACCGGTTAACTATGCGTCCACAGCTATGTTTATGTTTTGCGATTGGGACACAATCTGTTTTGCGGGGCTCATGATTCATCATTTATCTCTATTTGACACCACCTGATTTCTGTACAGGTTTAATTTGGAGTGCTTTTCCCTTAACAATGAAATACTTTTAAAGTAAATGAAATACTCTCCAATGAGAAGTGAGAAATGTTGCTTGTCTTCCACAGAATTGTAAATTCTTGCTTCAAAAGTGAATGGAATATAATCTTTTATTTACTGTGATCCAGAATGAAAATAAAAAGCAGACACAATATGCCAATGCTGATCAAGTCATACTCGAATGAGCATTTTATTTTTGATCTGATGCTTGTTATCCATGATTATTTGCCATATAAATATAAATATCATAAATGTAATTATATAACACAACAGATAAGCAAGTTTCAAAATTAACTTATAGGTACAAACATAAAATTTGAATTTCCTTTTTTTTATAAACAACTATAAATCACTGGTGAAAATGTTGTTGATATAAGTACAGGAAAGTGGTATTCAATAAATTACTCAACATTGTACATTTTTTGCCAATAAAGCAGTGCGAATTACAGATGTGGCAGTTCGATGCTCAAGTTCCAGCCTTTTTTTGGTATCTAAAGATTTCATCTCAGTATCAGATTCAGAAGTCCAAAGTATTTTCATCAATCTGATCTTTGTCACCCATAAGTCACTGCAGCAAAAGATGACCTTCGCTGGCTTTCCACAGGAAGTGGCAAGATTTCTAAAGAAGCAAATCGGATGTCAAGTTAAAGGGTACGATGCACCTTCCTGTAAGGAATAAAAACAGCAACTAAAGAAACTGGTCAGATTCAGCAGGTAAACAAGATGTGTATGAAACAGCATTACTCAACATTTAAGTGATATAGGCTTGGAATATTCTCTACAGTAAAGTGCATCTGTGGCTTACATCTGTACCAATGTGTTGCAATTCCAGAAAATCCCAGAATCTGTTTCATCCAAACAATTACAAGTTAATTACATTCAACTGGATTTTTTTGCAACATGGCTATTTAAATTTATTATCATCAACCTTCACTCAAAGGAGATGTATGATGTAGATTGCTGGAAGTGAATGTTAACAGACAGTCATTTATTATCATATCATATATCTACAGCCGGAAACAGGCCTTTTCGGCCCTCCAAGTCCGTGCCGCCCAGCGATCCCCGTACATCAACACTATCCTACACCCACTAGGGACAATTTTTACATTTACCCAGCCAATTAACCTACATACCTGTACTCATTCTCTGTAAAGTTGTTCAATTTCACCTTATGATTTAATATTAATATTGTTTTACTTGATGATCATAAACAACATGGATATAATTAATGATTAGCCTTGCCAGTAAATCTATTGTGCTCACCTTTTTCTTGAGATCTGTACTTAAGTTATATGAAGTAACATTTTACCTGCATTTGTCGACTCAAAATTGTCCAGAAAAGGATTGCTATTTCTGATATATTAAAAATGTTTCAGCTAAAAGCAGATCAATAACAGCAGAATGTACATTTCGTAAACTATCTGAAGGCAGAATGATATCTTTTTAAATCCTTCAATGCAATAATCGAGATTAATTGCTGCAATGCCTGTGGGTGCTGCACTATCTTTCAGAGGGGACATTAAAAAGCTCTTTCAGATTGACTTAAATATATTCCGTGGGTTTCCTTTATAGAAGAGCAGCTAAGTTAAGAAACGGAATAGTTAAGATCTAATCTAATGTAAAATTAGATCATCTGACCATTTTCACAAAGCTGTCTGTGAAACGTTGCCATGGTATATATTTTTTCCTTTATAGAAGAGCAGCTAAGTTAAGAAATGGAATAGGTAAGATCTAATCAAATGTAAAAATAGATCATCTGACCATTTCCACATAGCTGTCTGTGAAACATTGCTTAGGACAGAAAAACGATACAATTGAAGAGTATTTCATTTACTTTAAAAGTATTAATTTTATGCGAGGCACTTTGTGATGTCGTGAGGTCAGGAAAGATCATTTATAAATTCCATTTTTTGCCTCTCTTGGCATAATGCTCAGATGTTCATTTTTGTAACTCAAACAATTTTAACTCCTTCCTGCCTGCTAGTAATTGGCAACGCAATTGTTCCTTCCAGCACTCCTGCTGTCCTTTACATAGATCTTTTCCAGTTTTGTTCCATGTCCTCATGGTCTTGTAATAAATGTTTGGCTTACATTTTAGAACCCAGCAGGCATGAGGTTTCTATATCCCCATCCCCTGCTCCTGGATGTTACAGCATGATTTGTTCAAACATGTTTTTGCAACAGTGAGAGTATTTCTGTATAACTAAGAAATTGCTTGCTTGAAGTCCATCATGATATAAATTAGACTTTCTTTCCCTTACCCATGTCTCCTACCACTCACATCCCTCCCTCCGGTTTTACATTTCACTCCTCCTGTCCTTATCTGAACCCTTTTGTCACCTTTTCGCCTCTAGCCAGGGTCACTTATTCCACCCATTTGCCAATCACACCCCTCACCCAAATCCACCTATTACTTGCAGGGCTTTGACACACAACCACCTCTCTTTTCCAGTGTTCTCTCCGCTACTCCAATCAGTCTGAAGAAAGATCCCAACCCAAAATATTGCCTGTCCATTCTCTTCACAGATGGTGCCTGTCCCACTGAGTTCATTCAGCATTTTGTGTAATGCTCAAGATTTCAGCATCTGCAGTCTCGTGTGTCTCCATGATACAAATTGGGCTATTTTAATTTTTTAGTCGCCGGCAGTCGCCTTAAAATCGCCAAAGTGGGACAGGCCCTTAAGAAGGCAGTGGTGAACCACCATCTTAAATCCTTGTAGTATTTCTGATGAAGATGCCCTTGTTATGCCGTTGGGTAGAGATTTCATGGCCCTCTTTGAGGATTTAGACCCAATGGTGATGAAGGATGGTATTATTTGCTAAGTAATTACTAATGAATGATAATGAACCATGGAATAATCGGTGAACATCATCAGTTCTGACCTTAAGATGGAAGGAAGGTAATTGAGCGAAAATCAAAGATTATTGGGCTTAGAACCTTTGCCCTGGGGAACTCCTGCAGTTATGACCTGAGGTTGAGATGATTGACTTTCAGCAACAACAACCATCTTCCTTGTGTGAGCTATGCTCCCAACAACTGGGGAATATTTCTCTTGCTGCCCACAAACTTCAGTTTACTAAGGCTTCTTAATTTCACACCTCAAAGGAATCCTAAACAATCTTTAAGATGTTAAATATATGTAAGCGTTTTATCACTTTCTTTCCTTTTCATCTTTTTAAAAATAATTATAATCATCAAAATCACTTTAATCAAACCAAATTTCAGAATTAGAGTTCACTTGCATCCTGCATTTAGGACATACAACGGATAGCAAATTACTACTTTTGCTTAAATCATGTGGTTTTGTGCATATCAATCTGTTTTTGAATTAAAATAAGCAGGAATAGCTGGGACCATCCAGCATTTCAGGCAACATATGCAGAGAAAGGAACAAGGTTGACATAACTTAGCCCAGAATGTGCTTATAAATGACAACGGATCAGGTATACCAATTCAAATATCTACAGCCGGAAACAGGCCTTTTCGGCCCTCCAAGTCCGTGCCGCCCAGTGATCCCCGTACATTAACACTATCCTACACCCACTAGGGACAATTTTTACATTTACCCAGCCAATTAACCTACATACGTACAGGTATGTAGGTTAATTGGCTGGGTAAATGTAAAAATTGTCCCTAGTGGGTGTAGGATAGTGTTAATGTACGGGGATCACTGGGCGGCACGGACTTGGAGGGCCGAAAAGGCCTGTTTCCGGCTGTAGATATATGATATGATATGATATGATAGTCAAATGTAGAGGTTATGAACTCAATTTTAGTGGGGCAGTGCATGCTTCAACACTCTTTGCAACATGGAGTCCAGTAGCAGAACTCAACCTTGTTGAGATTACCAGCACTAATGTCAGAGAATTAACATTCTAGGAATTTGTCATTGGGTCTTCAATCAAGAGTTTTAAAAGGAGATTGACAGGCAGTGAGAAACAAAAGAGGGAAGTTAAGTTCTGATTTAAATTTATTCTGATTGTATTTATGCTTTTAGTAATTTATTCTTTTTTTCTCTTTGTTAAATATTTTTTTCATTGTCACATGTTACTAGCTTTTAAATATTTCTGAATATCTGACAGTTTTTACAGGGAACTATCAAAACTTTCAGGTGAACTTACAGTGCTATTGTGAAAGCTCTGTTAATTCTTTTGGCTTTGTTGAAGAGTACAGAGTCCAGAACATTTATGGCCAACAAGATAGACCTTGACATTTGGACAAGATAATTCAGGTGTGGAGTGCCAAGGAAGTTAAATGAATGGGTAGGGAAAAACTTCAGATGCTGGTTTAAACCAAAGACAAACACAAAAAGCTGGAGTAACTCAGCAGGTCAGGCAGCATCTCTGGAGAAAAGGAATAGGTGACCCTTCAGGTTGAGACCTTTTTTCAGACAATGAATGGACAGGTTGACTCTGATTTAAGCTCCAAAACGAGAATTAAGAGAGCAAAGGAGTGAATTAAGAGAGGGAAAGAGAGAGAACGAGAACAAAATAATTTTATATCCCACATTTTAACACCTTCCTAAAACATAATCAAAACCTGAATTGCAATTCCACATTTTAATAGTGAATTTTCACTGCTAGAAGGATTAATGACAGTAATTAATAACTATTGCACTATTGAAATGGTACTCTACTAATTCCCTGCTTAAGTAGTATGTGTGCTAATGTTAGGATGTCGATTGTAAATATGTAAAACTGCAGAATGTTCAATGCATGTCAACATTGAATCTGACAATGCATTGCCATTTTTGTGCACTAATGGTAGAATGATGGAAATGTAGATTATCCTTTGGATTAGAGAACTTAATTTTCCATTTGATATTTGTCTGACGTTAACCTATCTTACACCCATAAGTAACAGTAAATTTTATTTGCCTCGTTATTATTTTGGCACCAAATGCTGGCCAACTAAATATTCCTTCTTAAACATATTAAGAGTAATGATAATGTAAACATGAAGTGTTTAATTACAAGTATAGGGGAAATCTTTCTTGCTTCTTTGGACTGTGGCTATTTCAGTAGGAAATTACATGTACTTTAGGAATTGATAGGCGTTTTATTCATGTTCAATATGCAAGTTCGCCAGCCAAAAAATGTTCATTTGTACAAAACCACAGCATATTTACTGCTGCTTTGTTAAATATTCGGGTTAGTTAATTTTAGAGCCTTCGTGATGCAGACAAATTATCATTGTGTATCTTCAACAAAAATATTCATCATTTTAGTCCAGTTGTTTTAAAATCATATCAAAATATTTTATTTTGAGGATTAAATGTAAAAACAATTTCAATTTAAGAAACCTAAACATCAAAGATGTTTAAGATTAAAGTAAGCAAATTTTCCAGTGAATAAATTCTTAAAATAAAACTGTCTCTAATAAATGCCAAGTCAATATATTTAGCACTGAGGAGGAGATAGTTTGTCCCCATCAGAAGTTAAGACCACAGTTATCAGTTTTGCTGGCGACAGCTCTGATTCTTATATTGATCAATTACCTCAGAGCAAACTGAATGTTAAACTTTACAATATATTTTTAATTCATGTTTTTAATATTCCAAAATAGGCAAAACAAAAGTGCAATGAGAAACATATTGCTGTCTTTATTGTAATTTTCCAAGGATGTGTTCCCTGTCCAAGGCCAGGTTTAAGGATATCTGTTTGGGATTGGAACAAAATTTGTAGAAGGAAGGTGGTGGTCCAGTTGTCATGATCAACATCAATGACATAAGTAGGACTTGGTGTCCAAGTCCATGACTCCCTCAAAGTGGCAACACAAGTAGATAGAGTGGTTAAAAAAAAGGGCATATGGTATGCTTGCCTGCATTGGTCTGGGCATTGTATTAAAGTTAGGAAGTAATGATGCAGTTTTATAGGACTTTGATCAGGCTGCATTTGGAGTGTGGCATGTAGTTCTGATTGCCCCATTACAGGAAGGATGTGGAGGCTTTGGAAACAGTGTCGAGGAGGATTGTCAAAATAATGCCTGGATTAGCAGATATTAGTTATATTGAGAAGTTGGATAGACTTAAATTGTTGGCGAAGGTTGAGAGGAGACCTGATAGAAGTAAATAAAAGTATGAGAGGCATCGAGAGGGTAGGCAGCCGGAACTTTTTTTTCCAGAATGGAAGTATCAAATACTAGAGGACATCACTTTAAGATGAAAGGGGCACAGTTTAAAGGAGATGTGTGGTGCAAGTTTTTTTTATACACAGAGGGTAGTGAGTGCCTGGAACGCACGGCTGAGGGTTGTGGTGGACAGTTATGAGAGTGACTAAGAAACTTTTGCACAGGACTATGGATATGCAGGAATGGGGGGGGGGGGATGGATTATGTGCAGGTAGATAGGAGCTGGTCTTGGTATCATATTGAGCACAGACATGGTGGGCTGCAGGGCCTGTTCCTGTGCTCTACTGTTCTATGTTCTAAAAGGTGATCTGCTGATTGAAGGTAAATGTGAACAACTAAAATGTGTGTTTGCTTCATTATCGTCCCAGTTTTGATTGAATGAAAAGTACAGTACATTATTTACAACCTATTTCCACAAACATCAGGCCCACAATATACGAGAATAAACCAGGAGACAGTCACCTTGTCCTCATACACTTCCTTTTTCTTTATGACCAAACATAACCTCTTTTGGTCATCCAAGGTTGCCTTACCTTGCCATCCTTACCTCTCTTTCTTACTGGAATATGCCCAATGTCAGATGCTGACTTATTCAATACCAACTACTCCCAATTTTCGCAAACTACCTCATGCCGAATAACATTGCAATCTGCCTTACTCCAATTTAGTTCCTTACAATAGACAATAGACAATAGACAATAGGTGCAGGAGTAGGCCATTCGACCCTTCGAGTCAGCAACGCCATTCAATGTGATCATGGCTGATCATTCTCAATCAGTACCCCGTTCCTACTTTCTCCCCATACCCCCTGACTCCGCTATCCTTAAGAGCTCTATCTAGCTCTCTCTTGAATGTATTCAGAGAATTGGCCTCCACTGCCCTCTGAGGCAGAGAATTCCACAGATTCACAACTCTCTGACTAAAAAAGTTTTTCCTCATCTCTGTTCTAAATGGCCTACCCCTTATTCTTAAACTGTGGCCCCTGGTTCTGGACTCCCCCAACATTAGGAACATGTTTCCTGCCTCTAACATGTCCAACCCCTTAATAATCTTATACGTTTCGATAAGATCCCCTCTCATCCTTCTAAATTCCAGTGTATACAAACCTAGTCGCTCCAGTCTTTCAACATATGACATTCCCGCCATTTCGGGAATTAACCTAGTAAACCTACGCTGCACGCCCTCAATGGCAAGAATATCCTTCCTCAAATTTGGAGACCAAAACTGCACACAGTACTCCAGGTGCGGTCTCACTAGGGCCCTTTACAACTGCAGAAGGACCTCTTTGCTCCTTTACTCAACTCCTCTTGTTATGAAGGCCAACATTCCATTGGCTTTCTTCACTGCCTGCTGTACCTGCATGCTTCCTTTCAGTGACTGATGCACTAAGACGCCCAGATCACGTTGTACGTCCCCTTTTCCTAACTTGACACCATTCAAATAATAATCTGCCATCCTATTCTTACCACCAAAGTGAATAACCTCACACTTATCTACATTAAACTGCATCTGCCATGCATCCGCCCACTCACACAACCTGTCCAAGTCACCCTGCAACCTCATAGCATCTTCCTCACAGTTCACACTGCCACCTAGCTTTGTATCAGCGGCAAATTTGCTAATGGTACTTTTAATCCCTTCATCCAAGTCATTGATGTACATTGTAAATAGCTGCGGTCCCAACACCGAGCCTTGCGGTACCCCACTAGTCACTGCCTGCCATTCTGAAAGGGACCCATTTATCCTCACTCTTTGCTTTCTGTCTGTCAACCAACTTTCTATCCATGTCAGTACCCTACCTCCAATACCATGTGCTCTAATTTTGCACAAGGTTCAGACTTATCCCTATTCATAACTATTTTTTAAACTTGTGGCATTATGATCACTATCTCCAAAATGCTCCTCACTAAACATTCACTGAACATTGTGTTGGGAAGAACTGCAGATGCTGGGTTAAACCGAAGATAGACAAAATGCTGGAGTAACTCAGCAGCACAGGCAGCATCTCTGGAGAGAAGGAATGGTTGACGTTATAGGTCGAGACTATTCTTCACTGAATATTTCTATCTCTATTCAACATATTAACCATTAATGTCTAATTTTATTTCCGTTTGCTCTCTTGAAAACTTTCTCCTGAGAGAAGTTGTTGCAAGTTGTCAATGAGACATATCCGAGCTAGAGATAAGCGCAAAGGAGAAAAATCTGTAAAATAAAGGTATATTTTCATATACCATTCCACCAGGTACTAGTACCCTAGAATATGTGAAAATCTCATCTTGTCCTTTTGAATAAGTGATTCTGTTATTTTTCCTGTCAGCACTCACCGCCATGCATTTTTTTCAGCTGGGTTGGTCTGACATACAAACTTGTTCATCATTTGCTGCAGTACTGTAATTAGTAGGCTGGAGTCATAATGCTATTGGGATGCATCATTTTGTCCCTTTCACACCACCTGCCCAACCTGTTAAACTTCATCTAGCGACCTAGGTGAGAACAAACAACATTTACCCAGGGGAAGTGTGTGTTCGATTGGCAAGCATCACTAGTCTTGTATGAGAAGTGGTTGTTCATAGACGTTCAATCAACCAAGCTATTTGCCTAACATCTATCAGTTCTAATTAATGTTATGCCACGTCAACTTTCCTTGATATACTTTATACCATAAACATAAATTTGTTGATCAAGTTGCATATGAATACTTATTGGAGACACAAAAAGCTGGAGTAACTCAGTGGGACAGGGAGCATCTCTAGAGAGAAGGAATGGGTGACGTTTCAGGTTGAGACCCAAAATGTCACCCATTCCTTCTCTCCAGAGATGCTGCATGTCTAGCTGTTATGCTACAGCTTTTTATGTCTATCTTCGGTTTAAACCAGCATCGGCAGGTCCTTCCTATGCATATGAATACTTAGCCATTCTTTGCACGGTTAATCTATGTTTCCTATTTAAGTTTGCTGGCACCAAGTAGCATTCTTATCTTTTTCCTCTCTTCCTTCCACCCTAACCCTGCTCACTTTTTGAGCAATTCTCCATCGCATATGGGAGGTGTAACCCTTAAAGTGGACACTTTAAATCCAATAAAATATTATTTAATGGGTTCTATACCTATCTGAAATACAAATTACTAACTGTGGATAGCTTGATTGCAATCATGTATAGTATTTTGGCTGACTGGATAACATTCAATAAAAAAGCTTTTCACAGCACCGCAGTACACATGACAATAAACTAAACTAAACCAATCAAATGAATAACAATGTGCCTATCACTAGAATGGGCTGATCTTTTGAAATACGCCTAACTAGCATGTGTGGAGCTTATATGTTTAATGGCTCAGTTTAACATAAATAAATGTAAAGCAAATCTATTAAGCATTAATAATAATATTACCAACAACATTGTCTAAGCTTAATGTCATGCAAACCACAATCCCGGATGTGATGGTATAATGAGTAACAGTAAGTATGCTTCTAAAGTACTGCATGTATGAAATGCACCTTCTCCAATGACATATTCAGTGTTATATTTACGTAGAACATAGAACAGTACAGCACAGCAACATTTGCACCGAACATTGTGCCAAGTTACACTGATTTTATACATCATCCATATCCCTCTATTCCATGCACTTCCAAGTGCATGGAACACACATGGAAGTGCATGGAATGCCCCTATCGTATCTGCCTCCACCACCAACCCTGGTAATGCGTTCTAGGCCCCCGCCACACTCTGTGTAAAAAAACTTGCCTCGCACATCTCCATTGAACTTTCCCCCTCTCACCTCATAAAGTGTAAAAGGTGCTTTATATGACCTCTAGTGTAGGATTCTTCCACCCTGGGTAAAAGTTTCTGACTGTCTACCACATTCATGCCTCTCATAATTTTATATACTTCTATTAAGTCACCCCTTAACCTCCGATGTTTCCAGAGAAAACAATCCAAGTCCAACTATCCATGCTCTCCCTGAGGCAGAAACCTCTAATCCTGGCAGCATTCTGGTAAACCTCCTCTGCAGCCTCTCCCAATCCCTCCATATCTATTTGCAGAGGTTCACTTGCATCTCCTCCAAGCTCATCTACTGTATTCGCTGTTCCAGGTGTGGACTGCTGTATATCGGGGAGACCAAGCACAGGCTCGGCGATCCTTTGGCTGAACACCACTGCACAGTCCGTCTAAGCCTACCTGATCTGCTGGTTACTCAACACTTTAACTCCCGCTCCCATTCCCACACTGACCTTTCTGTCCTGGGGCTCCACCATTGTCAGAGTGAGACCCAGTGCAAATTGGAGGAACAGCACCTCATATTTCGCTTGAGGTAACATTGACTTCTCTAACTTCCAGTAGCCCTTGCTTACCCACTTTCTCCACCCCCTCCCTTCCATATTTCTCCGACCAGTCTTACAGTCTCCGACTCCATTTTATCTCTGTACTGCCCACTCCCCAGACATCAGTCTGAAGAAGGGTCTCGACCCGAAACGTCACGCATTCTTTCTCTCCAGAGATCCTGCCTGATCTGCTGTGTTACTCCAGCATTTTGTATCTATCTTCGATTTAAACCAGCATCTGCAGTTCTTTCCTGCACCCTTCATATCTTTAAATAGGGACCCAGTATACCCACTCAATGTGAAGCATTTCATTGTTTTAACCAGCGTACTGAAATGCTATGTATTATTTTGTTAACAGAATAGACTCTTTTCCATAAAATAAAAGCTAGTACCATAAAAAGTTTAAAGTGTTTTCATACCCATGAATAAATTGGCACCTATCACCCTTTAATTTCAAACCCAGATTTGAGTGTTGTTAAAAAAAAACTCCTTCAACAAGGGTGGCACAGAGGTGCAGTGGTAGAGTTGCTGCCTTAGTGTGCTAGAGACCCGGGTGCGATCCTGGCTACAGGTGCCATCTGTACGGAGTTTGTACGTTCTCCCCGTGACCGCGTGGGTTTTCTCCGGGTGCTCCAGATTCATCCCACACTCCAAAGACGTGCAGGTTTGTAGGCTAATTGGCTTGGTATAAAAAAATGCAGATTGTCCTTGGTATGTGTAGGATAGTGCTAGTGTACAGTGTGATTGCTGCTCGTGGACTCGGTGGGCCAAGGGGCCTGTTTCCACACTGTATCTCTAAAGTCCAAACAATTCCCAAATTAAGTAAGCATGAGACGACCCAAAATAATTCCTAATCAGTTATTATTTCAAGACAGAACACTTGCTATTATTCAACAACATTTTCCCATGATTGACTGCAGGATGCCAATTCTGTCTACATTTGGTAGTTCAAAGTGGAAACATCAATGCTGAAACAAGAGCTGCCCTGCTGAGGTCAAAGCCCAAGAGTCTGCATCTAATTTTAAAATCAATGGTCATGATCTGCCTTTCATTTCCCATAATGTACAAATATACTTTTTATTCCTGTTTTAACTTGTGTTTATTTCGCAGTTTCTTAGGAATCATCGTAAAATGTCAAAATTATCCAGCATCTTGTACTTTATGTTAATAAATAAATATTTATATTACTATTATTGTAGAAATGAATTATCATGGCATAGAAGGGGATTTTTAACATGCCGGTTCTTTATAAGGCAATACCATCAGTCCTCCTTACCTTCACTGCAAATTATTTTCCCTCAAGTTGGCTAACCGATTCAACTGTCACAGCCTTAATTGGCCCTGATTCTACTACAGGCGGGGAGTTCCAGATCATACCACTCTACAAACTCTACTGTGGCAAATAACTCTTCCTCAACATAATACCCCCACTCCCTCCCCATCCATCTGAGTCTGATTCTGTTCCTTGCCCAGCTTCATCTCAGATCCTGCGTTTACTTGCATGGATGTATCCAGGACACCCAACACTGATAAGAAAAAGGATTATGAATGAATGCAATAAATTCACCTTCATTCTGAGTGGTGGTAATAAATTAATGGTATCACTTATATTATTTGTCAATCATTAATTCCTCCAATATGATTAATATTTAAATGGAAGATTAAAAATAAATCCCCATTACAAATATTCTTTGTCAGTTATGGAAACCTGTCATTCAGCCCAACCTATTCTTGCTGTCCAAGACCCTATCCAAGCTAATCCCATTTGCTCCTTAACCCCTCTAAACCTTTCCTATCATAGACTTTCCTGCACTTACCTTTCCCATCTTCCTACACTTGCAAAACAAAAATCACTGAATGCTTAACTGAATTTAATGAAGAGAATAGTTTCTAATAATATGATATAGCTTTGTATATTATTGACATTGATGAGCCCTCACAAAATTAAGTTAACTGAGTTAGCGAGACGTAGAGATACGAATCTTCAAAGAAAGTCAGTTTTTAACTGTCAAAGATATGAGTAGTGGGTGTATTACCTTTCAGAGTCTTCAGTGCAGAGACAAGTATCTTTGTTGGTAGTATTGTCTGAACTAGTAGGCTCGTTATCATCCACGATTCGGACCAGCTGGTGACACTGTTTGTTCCTAGATTGACCGGCCTGATAGTTGTTGGGTAAGCCCCTGTGGCATGCATTCCTCTTCCTGCAAAACAGTAGCTTCTGGTATGCCATGCGGAAATCCCGGTTGAGGGCTGCATAAACCATGGGGTTCAGAGCCGAGTTGACATAACCCAACCATAGCACCACAGCAAAGACGGTCTTATCAGATTGAATCCCTGAAATTCCTGCATGGAGAAACACTGTAAAATAAGGGAACCAGCAAATAATGAAGACTCCCATCACGGTTGCTAGAGTTACCGTTGCTTTATGCTCCTTCAGACTTGGCAATGTACTTCTGGTGGCAGAGCTGATTCTTTTGGCTTGCTCTCTTGCAATTTTGAATATTTTGTAATAAGTTAGGCACATGATGGCTAAGGGGACATAAAAGGTGATAAAAGCATCCACAATGGCATACGATGTGTTCATCTCCAAGTGGCACTGATTGGTCTCATTTGAGCGTTGCGTTAATGAGTCTTTGCTATTCCATCCCAGGTTGATGGGCAAAAAGGAAAACATGATGGAGATACACCAAATGAAGACGAGTGAGATGATGACCCTCTTTGGAGTAATGACCATGTTGTACCTCAGAGGGGCGGTGACTGCGAGGTAACGCTCGAGGCTGATCGCAAACAGATTGAGGATGGAAGCGGTGGACAACATGACGTCCAAGCTGGTGTAGATATTGCAGAAAGTGGACCCAAAAGGCCACTCTGAATTAAGTAGTTGCAAGATTGTCGAGAAAGGCATGACCAACAAACCCAGCAGTAAGTCGGTTGCTGCCAGGGACACAATTAAAGAGTTAGTGTGGCTCTGGAGTTTACGGTTCAAACCCACCACTAAGCACACCAACACATTGCCGAAGATGGTTATTAGTGTAATCATGCCCAACACCAGCCCGACCAGGACCGTGGAGAGCACAGACCTGCTTTCAGATTCACTGGTGATGTTCTGGCCATTCTCCATGATGTCCACAAATTTTGTTTTAAAAAGTCAAAATAATAGCAAATCACTGCACAATAAAATCAAGTCAGATAAACCATTTAGGATTCAATTTTTCCTTAAGTCACAAATCTGTGCAGAGGGAAAACATATTAATATGCCAATTAAAATAGCCTATGTCATCTCTGCTGCATTTGTTCAATGTACTGTTGCCCAGCAGATTGGTTGGGTATGGAGAGCACAATTTCCTATATCTTGTGCATGTTGGACCAAATTCAATGTTGTCAAGTTGTGTGTGCAGCCTAGGTAACGGTCAGACCTGTAATAAAAGTGATAAGGTTTGACTATATTAGTACTTCTATTTTCAAAAGGAGCATCATCTTTTCAATACTGTTTTAGTTAATCAGAAATGGAAATGGATGAATAATATTATTAACACTAATAAAGTTCACTTCTTTTGGTAAATATAGCATCAAATCCAACATTTATTGTTACATTAGTTAGGAATTTAAATTCCTTAAAACTTAGATATTCTATCTTTCTGTTTGTCATGATGCAGATAAGCAGTATTTGATCAATAATGTTATATATATATACAAAACCCTTTAGCTTCAAAAATGAGAGAGTTATGCAATGAGGAATTAATGCAAGAATGTTTCATAGAACGTGAGGAGCACTGTGAGATCATGTTGCTTGCCAGTTATGATTGTTGATTTCTGCCAGCACTGAACCCACTGTTCATTATCTGGAACTTTAACTTGAGTGTGGATGATACCAATTAAAACCTGTGCTGCATAAGCTAATCTAAAACATTAAGCGACATATATTTTTCAATTGAAGTTATCCTGGAAATTGAAGAATGATACAACTTAAAAAAGAGTGCTCCACAGTTTTTGGTAGTTGACTTCAAGGCCTTGATGCTGGGTTGCAATGAGAGAGAGGTGTTTAGTATCATTGGGAAGGGGGGTGGGAGTGAGGTGACCCTCCAAACTAATCCTGACCCATGGAGACCCACAGCCCTTTTGCTCTCAGGCCAAATGATATATGACAATTCCTCCACAGTGCACCCAGGCAGCTGTGACAGACAGTTGACCAAGATCTGCACAACATTGAACCATTCTGACACTTAGTGGTCAAACCTGCCCTGAATAGTATTAAAATCCAATGGGGGCCGCATCTCAAGGATCAATGCTTGTAGATATTTCAAATAGCCAGAAACATTACAGAGGTGAGAAGGAACTTTTTCTCCCAGAGAGTTATGAATTTGTGGAATTCTCTGCCACAGAGGGCAGTAAAGGCCAAATCATTGGATCAATTTAAGAGAGTGAGATAGAGCTCTGGGGGCTAGTGGAATCAAGGGACGTGGGGAGAAGTTGGGCACAGGTTACTGATTGTGGATGATCAGCCATGATCACAATGAATGGCGGTGCTGGCTCAAAGGGCTGAATGGCCTCCTACTGCACCTATTTTCTATGTTTCTATGTTTCTAGAATACAATAAAATTATGGCAACTTTACAACCCATGTGTTCGGCTAAATTACTAAAGTTTCGGTATTTCTTCAGTCTAGTCCTTGTGGAAAAATACCTCCCAAATTTTGTAGGTTAGAACATGATTTTGATAGTGGCTAGAGAACCTGTTAAAAGTTACTTTGGAAATTGGCAACAAAAAGCTGTCTTGGGAAAAATGTTCCCCTGGACCCGCACTACAGCAATACCATTGCCTCTTAAGGGCACATCTGCTACTTTCCCATGGTTGGTAAATTTAAATTGATGAGCAATGACTTCTATTGAGACTTGTGCAATCATACTCTGTAAAACAATGTGAAGTAGTGTCTCTTGTAAAAGGTCCTTTATTTTTGAAAATCCTGTGGGAAAAAATGATTTTGTCATTGCAAGTCTGAAACCCTCTAGTCCCTAAACACTCTTTTCCCCATTGACCCAAATGTTTTATAATGCGATTTTCTATAAAACGAGGTTTCTTATTATAACTATCCTGTTATACCATAACTATCTGTACCCACGTTGGGACCCAATTATAAAGATTGAGGTAGTTTATTTTAGATTTTTTTGGGCTGCCAGCTCCAACCTCTGACCGGGTGGTTTGTGGGTCTGGCTGCTGGAGGGGTTGCAGTCAGTGGCTCCCAATCACAAACACTGACTGTCTATTTTTCTCCATGGATGCTGCCTAACCCACTGAATTCCTCCAGCAGATTGTATTTTTTTGCTCCAGACTCCAGGATCAGCAGTTTCTTGTGTCTCAGTACCTGGAATGCTCTTGCTGAAAAAGAGGTTGATTTGGGTCACTGACTACATTTAACAAGGGTTAGATGAACAGTTGGTTCACTTGGGTATAGAGGGCAACGAGCTAGGTGCTTGGCGGTGTGTAATTCAGAAGGGTACACACGTCGGCATAACTATGTTTGGCTCAATGCCCGTTTCCATGTTGTACGATCCTATGATTCTGAGTCTCAAACTGCTGAAGAGTGTGGTGAATAAGTCAATTGGCACACAACAGTAGTTGGCTTATAATACGCAGTATTTTAGGAACGCCTTGCTCAATGCCAAGGATTCAGGGCATTAACTTTCTACGAGAATTTGCACCGTACTTAAAGCTCAATTTGTACCCTTGTGAATTATACAGTTGTGTTTCCAACAGAATGCAATCTCCAACAGCTGACGTTGTAGTACCCATATAACACAAGCAACTAGTACAGAATATTTGAGAGTTGCAATGGAAGTCCAGGCTGCTCTACTCCATTCAAATAATCATAGCTGTGGATTTCATGGTGCAAAATAGCTTGCAGAGTTCTGCAGCAGCCTAACAATCTGTGCTCCAATATATTACTGTGATAGTTTTAGAGATACAGAGTGGGAACAGGCCCTTAGGCCCACCAAGTCAGCGTCGACCAGCGATCCCCTTACACTAGCACTATCCTATACACTAGGGACAATTTACAATCTTTACTGAAGCCAATTAACCTACAAACCTGTACATTGTTTGGAGTGTGGGAGGAAACCGGGGTACTCGGGAAAAACCCATGCAGTCACGGAGAGAACATACAAACTCCATTCAGACATTGCCTGAGGTCAGAATCAAACCCGGGTCTCTGGTGCTGTACAGTAACAAATCTACCACTGCGCCACCGTGCCGCTCCAGAACTTCCTTGCTGAGGAACTTTCTTGGGTGAAGCACAAGCTTGTAATCTTCTCCCAGGAAGTTAATTTTCATCTACCCATGCTGACACTACTAACTGATTGGAGAGCCCCAGACCGGGACTCTCTCACCAAAAGAGGCTGCAGTCCAAAGATGGAATCTCCTAACCCAAGAACTGCTTGAGATTATCCATTGAACCTAACCCCACTCTCCCACAGTGGAGATCCAAAAACCATACAGGCAAAGGTTTACAAAAGGCAGACAATGAAGGAATGCACAAAGGTGATTATATGATCTCTGAGCAATGTAACATAATTCATTTAAAAATGTGCCTTAATGATTTTAATGATCGCTTTACTTTTTCTGCTGTGGCCAAACATACTCTGTGGTGACAGTGATGGTGGAGGTACGATGGGGGAACTGTAGATTACTATAGAACTGAGACTGTGGTTACCTAAAATTAAACAGTGAATGCAAAGAGAAGATTTCCTCATCAATGCAGGGACTAGCATTCGAGTGCTTCAGAAACGACTGAATCATTTTCAACTATTTCTGCAGTTTCAACGATGATTCAGCTAAGCTTCCACCTGAGTTCCCCACTATTATGGAATCAAGTCTTCCACTCAGTTATCCCTGTGATATAAATAAGTGGCTGGGTACAGCAAAGACTTTCGGACCAAACAACATGCAAGCTATGATATTGAAGACTTGTGTGTGGAACCAAGCAATTCTCATACAGTCACAACACTGGCATTTGTCTTGTGTGGAAAATAGCCAAGTATGATTTGTTCACATAAAACAGTTCAATACAGTCTGGTTAACCATTATGCAGTCCATCTTCTTTCAATCATCAGCCAAGAGGTAGGACCCGATGTTGATGGTGCTACCAAGTTGCATTTACTCACCAATGCATAGTTTGTGTTTTGCTGGAACACTCAGCACCAGAACATAACCCTGCTCCAAGCATGGACCAGAAAGCCAAATTTTAAAAGTGAGGTGAACGTGAATTGTTGATATCAAAGCAACAATTGACTGAGTGCGACATCAAGGGGCCCTGGTAACCGAGGTTAATGGACATAGAAGGGAAAATACTCCAATGGCTGGAGTCATTCTTCACACAAACAAAGATGGTTGTGGTTGTCATTGGTCCATCGCCATAGCCCCAGTCCATCACATACAGCATAGAAACAAGGCCTTTGGCCATCGATCACCTTCCACACTAATTCTGTGTTATCCTACATTCTCATCCACTCTCTACACATTAGAGGCAATTTACAGAGGCCAATCAACTTACAAACCTGCATGTCTTCGAGATGTAGGAGGGAACTGGATCAACTGGAGGAAATCCACAAGGTCACAGGAAGAACATGCAAACTCCACGCAGCAGCACTACCAGCTGCGCCACAGTGCTCCCCACAAAGTATATTTACCTGGTGTATATTACAAGCCTTCTGTGGAGCAGCCCGGACAACCTAATCTTTGTTTCCACAAGCCAATTGCCTGTTCCACAGGAATTCATGCAGCCAAATGGCAAACCCGGGTTAGATCCTGACAATGGGTGCTTGTCTGTACGGGGTTTGTACATTAGCGATAATTTTTCAAAACTCTTTAGATTCTGGAGTAGTTCCTGAGGATTGGAGGGTAGCTAATGTAACCCCACTTTTTAAAAAGGGAGGGAGAGAGAAAACGGGGAATTATAGACCAGTTAGCCTAACATCGTTGTGGACTGTTATATAGTTTTGGCATTATGACTGCTGCTGGAATGCTATAGCATGCATGATCTACATGCTCTTATATCCTATAACTCAGCCAATAAAATATATTGTTTCATGTCTTCTTAACCATCTTATCTCTCTATCATATTAATTTTCAGGATGTGTGGAACAGAACCCATCTGTTTCTTTAGAACAGCCTGTCTGCACCGCATTTCCTTGCTTTGCTCGCATTACTTTCCTCTTCCCCAGACTGAAATTTAAAGTGGCCTAGTGGTGCAACGGTAAAGCTGCTGCCTTACAACGCCAGAGACCTGGGTTCGATCCTGACTACGGGTGCTGCCTGTATGTTGTTTACAGGTTTTCCCAGTAACCGCATGGGTTTACTCTGGGTGCTCCAGTTTTCCCCCCACATTCCAAAGACGTGCATGTTTGTAGGTTAATCGGCATCTCTAAATTCTCCCTAATGTGTAGGATAGAACTAGTGTATGGGTGATCAATGGCCGGTGCAGGCTTGATACCCGAAGGGTCTGTTTTCATGCTATATCTCTAAGCTAAATTAAACCAAACTATTTGCCGCAGTTGCCCATGCAACAAAATAATAATAATAATAATAATACATTTTATTTATATAGCGCTTTTCATATACTCAAAGACGCTTTACAGAGATTTTGAGAACATAGGGAAATTAATAAATAGATAAATAAGTAAATAAATAAATGAACAGAGAAAGGAGACAGTAGGTGAGGTGACCTTCAGTGGTTGAAGGCAGTACTGAACAGGTGAGACTTCAGCGATGTTTTGAATGTGGTGAGTGTGGGGGAGTCTCTAACGGTTTGGGGTAGTGAGTTCCATAGGGTGGGAGCAGCGATGGAGAAAGCCCTGTCCCCCCAGGATCTGAGTTTAGTCCGGATGTGGGGGGATAGGAGATTGGCAGCGGCAGAGCGGAGGGTGCAGGTGGGAGTGTGCCTGTGGAGGAGGTCGGTCAGGTAGGATGGGGCCAGGTTATGGAGGGCTTTGTAGGTTATGAGGAGGATTTTGTACTGGATTCTCTGGGGGATGGGGAACCAGTGGAGTTTATAAAGGACAGGGGTGATATAGTCACGGATCGAGGTGTGTGTGAGTAGACGGGCAGCGGAGTTTTGAATGTATTGAAGTTTATTGATGATTTTTGAGGGTGCGCCATAGAGGAGGCTGTTGCAGTAGTCCAGACGGGAGGTGATGAAGGCGTGGATGAGGGTTTCTGCAGCTGTGGAGGAGAGGGATGGACGGAGACGGGCAATGTTTTTGAGGTGGAAGAAGGCTGTCTTTGTGATGTGTTTGATGTGTTTGTCGAAGGAGAGGGTTTGATCAAGGATGATTCCAAGATTCCGGATGTGAGGTGAGGTGGATACTGGGAAACCATCAATGTTGAGGATGAAGTTTTGGGTGGATTTGGTGAGCATTTTTGGACCAATGATGATGATTTCAGATTTGTTGCAATTGAGTTTGAGGAAGTTTGATTGAAGCCAAGATTTTATTTCAGTAATGCAGTTTGTCAGTGTAGAGTGTGTGGTGGAGGAGATTGACTTGGTGGAGATGAGGAGCTGGATATCATCGGCGAAGCAGTGGAAGTTGAGACCATGACGGCGGATTAATTGACCAAGGGGGAACAGGTAGAGGATGAAGAGGAGGGGGCCAAGGACTGAGCCTTGGGGGACACCTTGGGGGAGGGGAGCGGTGGGGGATTTACAGTTGTTAATGGAGATGAACTCCAACGGTGGGGGATTTACAGTTGTTAAAAGACACAAAGCGTTGGAGTAACTCAGCTGGTCAGGCAGTATCGCTGCAGAACATGAATAGGTGACATCTGTTGTTCTGTTGTTCTCCAATAGGCTCTAATCTCACCATGGTTTACCGTTTGCACTTTTACACATCTATAAAACATTTTGAGGGGATTTTTCTTGATTTTACCTGCTTTACATTTACTTTTGTAATTTCCTTCGTAATTTAGAACGGAGATGAGGAAGAACTTTTTCAGTCAGAGGGTGGTGAAGGTGTGGAATTCTCTGCCTCAGAAGGCAGTGGAGGCCAGTTCGTTGGATGCTTTCAAGAGAGAGCTGGATAGAGCTCTTAAGGATAGCGGAGTGAGGGGGTATGGGGAGAAGGCAGGAACGGGGTACTGATTGAGAATGATCAGCCATGATCGCATTGAATGGCGGTGCTGGCTCGAAGGGCTGAATGGCCTACTCCTGCACCTATTGTCTATTGTCTATAGAATTCCAGAATTGAGCTCTTGGTATTTGATATATACTTGATATTCATTTATCAGTCTCAATCTGGATCTTCACTTTCTCCTCTTTGAATGTTTCTCCTTACCAGTACCCACCCCTGCCACTGCTCTGATACTGATTTATCGTCAAGTCTTTTGTTTCTAGTTCCATTCTAAAGAAACCACATCTCAACCTCATAAAATTGGTCTTTGTTCAAATGAGAAATTTTACTACTGAAATTTTACTACTTTTGTCCATAAATTTGTTAAATCTAAATTAATTATGAAGTGATAAACTCTGTGATACCTCTGTTAGTTGTCCGCTTTTAATTCCTAAAAATAAGCCAAGATCCTTGGTGGCTTTTATGTACGGGCTAAAAAAGGGTTTCCTTAAAGCATTTTAATTAATTTTGATTTCATTGAACATTGAACAATACAGCACAATCACAGGCCTTTTGGCTGACAATGTTTATGCCAACATAACCTAATCTCCTCTTCCTGCATACGATCCATATCCTTCCATTCCCTGTTTATCCTAGTTAAAAAAATGTATTTATCATCTTCTACTACCCTGTCATTTTTACTTTTCCTAGTTAGCCTATATAGTTGATCTTCTATCTTCCCCTAACTAGCTTGCCTGTAGCACATCCTAGCAGTGCGAGTCTTTTCCGTTGTACAACACACAGATACTAGTATTTTTTTCTACCTCACAGATTCATTTTCTTCTTGAACTTATAAAGCAACCAATTTGTTTCCCCTCTCTATCCATCCAAATATCCTTTGACTAACAATGTTAAGTGATTTATTAGCTGCTCAGTTATTAAAAGCTCTCTATTTGGTTCAGTATTGCACAGAACTGTACATCTGTGTTTGCGGGGAGTTTTTAATGCTTTGCTTAATTTAGATGTGTTTTTTTTTTAAATACTTACTTTGGGTCACTATGGTTCATGAACCCAGTGGAAGTTGCTTCTTTCAGATTAACTATTCGGTTCTCAGTGTTGACATGATACATGTTTTGGCTACATATTAAAAATAATAGCATTTACAAAATATAGAATGGCAAATCATATCAAATGCACAGCATCAAATACATTGCATCATAGGTGCTTTACGTATTAGGGACGAACTGTAAATTTCCAAGCTGGTCAAACATATTAATACAAGATGTTCAATTGCAGCGGTTTATGAATTGAAACTCACGGTATTGATCATAAATATGTTTCAGTACAATACATGTTAAAGCTAATACTGCACTTTCAATTAAAATATTTAATTTGCAAATCCCTTTGACCCTTTATGTTACTTGTTTTTGCTTAAAAATATATTATTTTATTAATTGAGCAGAAAGGACACAAGAGTCAAACTATTCTTCTCCCAAGAACTTGTCTGGCCTAGCATGGTGGCGCAACAGTAGAGTCAGCGTTAAAGACCCGGGTTAGATCCTGACAATGGGTGCTTGTCTGTACGGGGTTTGTACATTTCCCTGTGACCTCCGTGGGCTTTCTCCTGAAACTGCCGTTTCCTCCCACACTCCAATGGCGTACAGGTTTGTAGGCCAATTGGCTTAGTATAATCGTAAATAATCCCGGGGATCGCTGGTCGACACGGGCTCGGTAGGCCGAAGGGCCTATTCTCACGCTGCATCTCTAAATTAAACTAAACTAAACCAAACCTTGTTCTTTGACTCCACGCCCATAATGAGAACCCCAGCTTTCATAAACACACATCCAAAAATTGAGCATCTACTCTGCACAACCATTTTCAAATATAAATGCTTGCCTATATCTCGGGTTTCCTCCGACATCCCAAAGATGTTCAGATTTTTAGGTTAATGGACCTCAGTTAAAACATTGCAATAAATGTGTAGAGAGTGGGTGTGAAAGTGGAATAACATAATGCGAACTGGTAATCAATAGTCAGCGTGGTCTCGGTGGGCTACAGAATCCTACAGATTCCCATCTGCATCTTTAAACTAAACTAAACATGTTCAGGTATAAACTCAGATAAAATAAGCACCAAACAAATTAACCTCGAGCACACATGTGAGAAAAGACATAGATAACCTCTAACATACTAACGTTGGGCCAGAGTTTGCCATGAAACATGCCTGTAACAACCACTTGGATTTATCAAATATGAATATATACATATATACACTGGGCAGGAAAATAATAAAATTTATAAAAATGAGAAAAATTGGCAGAGTTTGACAGGCTCAAGGAGACCAGCGGGAATCCAAGAGTTCTATGCTGATTGCATGAAATCCTCTTTACAGTCAATAATACTTTGCTTATCAGTCAAAAAGGGCAGAAAAAAGTGAGAGATTTTAAATGAATAAACAGAAAATGCCATGTGTGATCTCTCCTTGTGGCTCGAAGGGCTGAATGGCCTACTCCTGCACCTATTGTCTATTATCTATTGTCCTTCCAAGACCATTCTTCCTTAAATAGACAGAGCAAAACTACACACAATATTAAAGGTGTGATCTCACCAAGGCCCTGGAAGGCATGTCCTCTTCTGTACTTGAAGTCCTCCTGTCTTCTCGCCATGAAGTTCCGCATTGCCTTCTAAACTGCTCCTGCAGCTGCATGCTTCCAATTAGTGACTGGTGCACAAAAACTAAGCCATTGTGTTGCACCCTTTTCCTAATCTATTGCTACTCCAATAATAACCTGCTATTGCCACCAAAAGTGGGCATTGATCCACACTATAGTGCATTTGCCGCACTTTACTGACTCATCAAACGGAAACCTTCTCTGCATTAATGGATTAAAGGCCGATAAATCCCCAGGGCCAGATAGGCTGCATCCCAGAGTGCTTAAGGAAGTAGCCTCAGAAATAGTGGATGCATTAGTGATAATTTTTCAAAACTCTTTAGATTCTGGAGTAGTTCCTGAGGATTGGAGGGTAGCTAATGTAACCCCACTTTTTAAAAAGGGAGGGAGAGAGAAAACAGGGAATTATAGACCAGTTAGCCTAACATCGGTAGTGGGGAAAATGCTAGAGTCAGTTATTAAAGATGTGATAGCATCACATTTGGAAAGTGGTGAAATCATCGGACAAAGTCAGCATGGATTTATGAAAGTCAAATCATGCCTGACGAATCTTATAGAATTTTTCGAGGATGTAACTAGTAGAGTGGATAAGGGAGAACCAGTCGATGTGTTATATCTGGACTTTCAGAAGGCCTTCGACAAGGTCCCACATAGGAGATTGGGGTACAAACTTAAAGCACATGGTATTGGGGGTTCAGTGTTGAGGTGGATAGAGAATTGGTTGGCGGACAGGAAGCAAAGAGTAGGAATAAATGGGTCCTTTTCGGAATGGCAGGCAGTGACTAGTGGGGTACCGCAAGGCTCAGTGCTGGGACCCCAGTTATTTACAATATATATTAATGATTTGGACGAGGGAATTGAATGCAATATCTTTAAGTTTGCGGATGACACGAAGCTGGGTGGCAGTGTTAGCTGCGAGGAGGGTGCTAGGAGGCTGCAGAGTGACTTGGATAGATTAGGAGTGGGCAAATGCATGGCAGATGCAATATAATGTGGATAAATGTGGGGTTATCCACTTTGGCAGCAAGAACAGGAAAGCAGAGTATTACCCAATTAGGAAAAGGGGAGATGCAACGTGACCTGGTTGTCATGGTGCACCAGTCATTGAAAGCAAGCGTGCAGGTGCAGCAGGCAGTGAAGAAAGCGAATGGTATGTTAGCATTCATAGCAAGAGGATTTGAGTATAGGAGCAGGGAGGTTCTGCTGCAGTTGTACAGGGCCTTGGTGAGACCGCACCTGTTGTGTAGTTTTGGTCTCCTAATCTGAGGAAAGACATTCTAGCCTTAGAGGGAGTACAGAGAAGGTTCACCAGATTGATCCCTGGGATGGCAGGACTTTCATATGAAGAAAGACTGGATAGATTAGGCTTATACTCGCTGGAATTTAGAAGACTGAGGGGGGATCTTATTGAAACATATAAAATTCTTAAGGGGTTGGAGAGGCTAGATGCAGGAAGATTGTTCCCGATGTTGGGGAAGTCCAGAACCAGGAGTCACAGCTTAAGGATAAGGGGGAAGTCTTTTAGGACCGAGATGAGAAAACATTTCTTCACACAGAGAGTGGTGAATCTGTGGAATTCTCTGCCACAGAAGGTAGTTGAGGCCAGTTCATTGGCTATATTTAAGAGGGAGTTAGATGTGGCCCTTGTGGCTAAAGGGATCAGGGGGTATGGAGAGAAGGCAGGTACAGGTTACTGAGCTGGATGATCAGCCATGATCATATTGAATGGCGGTGCAGGCTCGAAGGGCCGAATGGCCTACTCCTGCACCTATTTTCTATGTTTCTATTATCACAGCTATTTGTCCTCCACAAACTCCATGGGCGGCACGGTGGCGCAACGGTAGAGTTGCTGCCTTACAGCGAATGCAGCGCCGGAGACTCAGGTTCGATCCTGACTACGGGCGCCGTTTGTACGGAGTATGTACGTTCTCCCCGTGACCTGCGTGGTTTTTCTCCGAGATCTTCGGTTTCCTCCCACACTCCAAAGACGTACAGGTATGTAGGTTAATTGACTGGGTAAATGTAAAAATTGTCCCTAGTGTGTGTAGGATAGTGTTAATGTGCGGGGATCGCTGGGCGGCGCGGACTCGGTGGGCCGAAGGGCCTGTATCTCTAAATCTAAAAAATTCTAAAAATATTACATTGAACTCGCTTATCTTAACCAATAATATAGTGAAATATACAACATAGAACAGTACAGCACAGGAACAGGCCCTTCCACCCACAATGTATGTGCCGAACATGATGCCGAGATAAATTAATCTCCTCTGCCTGAACATCATCCATATACTTCCAATCCCTGCATATCCATGTGCTTATCTAAAAGCCTCCACCACCACACCTGGCATCACAAGCCAGGTGACCACCACCCACTGTGTAAAAAAGACTTGTCCCAACATATATTTTCAACTTTGCCCCTCTCAGTTTAAAGCTATGCCTCCAGCCTTTGACATTTCCACGCTGGGAAAAAACGGTTCTGACTGTATAACGTATCTATTGCCTCTCATAATTCTATATACTTCCATCAGGTCTCCCCTCAACCTCCAGCGTTCCAGAGAAAACAATGTAAATTTGTCCACCCTCTCCTGACAGCTAATACGCCCTCATCCAGACACCTACCCTGCCCTCTCTCCAACGCCTCCACACCCTTCCTGTAATGGGGGGGGGGGGGGGGGGGGCGACACAATGCTCCAAATGGAGCACGCAATGCCACAAATATGGCCTAACGGGCCAAACAATGCATAATATTTTTGTCAATGGCAATAGACTTCGACATTGGGAGGGGTGGGTGATGAATGTGATCCGGACAAACGACCGAACAAATATAAAAGTTTAAAGACATTTTAGCGCATGGACTAACACAATTTGTGCTGTTCGAGATCCGGACAGAGGTTAAGTCGGTTTTTAAGAGCAGTGTTGGCGAGGAAGATGTTTGAAGGAAAGAGGAGGAAGGGACCATGGTGACACGACTGGTTAGGGTTGGGTAGGGTTGGGTAGGTCGGTCCATGCCTCGGGGTTGCAGGTGTAACCTCTTTCCTGTCCCACCTCTCCAAGGCAAGGGGCCGGCAGATAGATACTCCAACCCTAGTGAATGGGTATGTAGGAAGGAACTGCAGATGCTGGTTACTACCCTACCTATGTCTCCCTCTCCCCTGACTCTCGGTCTGAAGAAAGGTCTCGACCCGAAACGTCTCCCATTCCTTGTCTCCAAAGATGCTGCCTCTGTCCCGCTGAGTTACTCCAGCATTTTGTGTCTGTCCCATTGAGTGCGGAGCGGTAACAGTCCCAACAAATACCACTCACTAAACGCCTTGGAAAACACGACAAACTCTCAACTGCCCAACCAAACAAAAACAATCAAAGGTCACATGCAGTACCGTCCAGACCGATTCAATCTTCAAACTTACTTGTGCAAAACGGAGTTGCTCCTAGCCGGAGATGTATTTACATCCCACAGACTCCTTGCAATCGCTGTTGAATATCATTGTCCGGCGGTTAACTCTGATAGCAGCTTCACGCACGTACTCGGGTCGGATCGGCGCCGGCGTCTAGTCCTTCTGCTAATAAACTGTAGCCCATGTCCTGTTTGCTTTCCTCACGTGGGCCAAAACTTTGAATGGGTGAAATTCAGCAGCAAGATGAATGTCCGCGCACGTGATGCAATTGCACTTTTCAGGTAATAAGAGCATTTCGTATAAGGAGATGACTGCAGATGCTGGTACAAATCGAAGGTATTTATTTCACAAAATGCTGGAGTGACTCAGCAGGTCAGGCAGCATCTCAGGGGGAGAAGGAATGGGTGACGTTTCGGGTCGAGACCCTTCTTCAGAGCATTTCAATTGAACCTAGATGCATTTAACTAGTAACTGTCTGAAGAAAGGTCCCGTCCCCGAAACGTTCCCTATCCATGTACTCCGGAGATGCTGACTGACTGACACGCTGAGTTACTCAAGGTAACTTGAGGTATCCTTAAGGTATTTTCGCATGAATTCACTGGAACACCCATTCCTACAATCAACTAGCAGTTAACGAGCGCTGCATTGGTCTACCCACCATCAACGTTACCGAATAGCCCATTTTACATTTCTCCTGCAGATTTCTGTTTTATTTTCTCCTTCTACTCAAAATATGAACTTGGGTCTTGGCATTCGCTTTGGTGCATGTCCTGCGCTCCACACACAGGTGGGGTTAATACTTGTTGTGGAAAAAAAACATCATTGTTTCTATGAGATTACTAGGATCGGTTCATAACATGCAGTTCGAAATTCCATAATGTTCTGACATCATGTGAATTAGGACCCGGAGTAGACCATTCGGCCCTTGGTGCCTGTTCATGGATGATCTTCTACCTCAGCGCCATTTGCTGATACTAAAACATAGCCCTTCATCCTCCCTCACTCATTATTTAGAAATCTATCTGCTTGGAGAAAACTCAATACTGGGCATCCATAGTCCTTCAAAAGCTCACCACTATCTGAGTAGCACCTCACTCAATGTGTAGGAAAGAACTGCAGATGCTGGTTTATACTGAAGATAGACACAAAATGCTGGAGTAATCCTGCAGACCAGGTAGCATCTCTGGAGCGAAGGAGTAAGTGACGTTTTGTATTGGAATCCGAAAGGTCATCCATTCCTTTTCACCATAAAAGCTGCCTGACTCGCTGAGTTACTCCAGCATTTTGTGTCTACCACCTCACTGATCCCAGTTCCAAATGACAAACCATTTTCAAACCAGTCATCCTGGCCCCAGATGGGTGGGGAGGGAGAGATATACACTCTCACTCCATTACAACATTCCTTAGTCAAGGAGACCAAAACTATACACAGTACGCCATTATATGGACTCCCTAAGGCCCTGTACAAGTCCTATAAGTTTTCCTTAGTCTTTTAATCAAATCCTTGTACAAAGGGAAACATACCATTTGCCTCCCAATTGTCAGCTGCACCTATTTGCTGCCCTCAGTGACCTGTGTACAAACCCTGAATACAAACCCAGTCTTTCCAATCTTTCCTCATATGACAGTCCCGCCATCCCAGTCCTGCAATCAGCAGCAGTAGCAGCAAGCAGCAGCATAGCAGCAAGCAGCAATCAGCATCAGCAGCAGTAGCACCAAGCTGTGTTGCTTGGGAAGTATTGTGTGGGGATAGTAAGGAGTAAGACCTGTGTGATCTCCCGGACAAGTTTTGATCGCCTAGCTTGGGGTCGGAGAGGAATTTCCCGGATTTTTTTTCTCCCAAATTGGCCTGGGTTATTAATCCGGTTTTTCGCCTCTCCCAGGAGATCACTCAGTTCTTTTGGGTGGGCAGTTGGAGCGGTTGGAGCAGCGGCCGGGCGGTAGGTTTAGAAACCGAGCACGGGGCTTTGTTTGGGGAGTATGAGTGCCAGGGCAGTTTATTGTTCTGGGTGTTGGATGTGGGGAATCTGGGAGTCTGATAGTCTTCCAGACATCCACATCTGCGCCAGGTGCGACAAGATGGGGCTCCTAAGGGACCGTATTAGGAACCTGGAGCGGCAGATTGATGACCTCCGTCTGGTCAGGGAGAGTGAGGAGGTTATAGATAGGAGTTACAGAGAGGTGGTCACTCCAAGACCACGGGAGGTAGACAAGTGGGTCACGGTTAGGGGGGGCAAGGAGAAGAGGCAGGGACTAGAGAGTACCCCGGTGGCTGTACCCCTTGGAAATAAGTACTCCTGTTTAAGTACTGTTGGGGGGAACAGCCTACCTGGGGGCAGCGACGGTGCCCGGGCCTCTGGCAAGGAGTCCGGCCCTGTTGCTCAGAAGGGTAGGGAAAGGAAGAGGAGAGCGATAGTAATAGGGGACTCTATAGTGAGGGGGTCAGATAGGCGATTCTGTGGACGCAGTCGGGAGACCCGGATGGTGGTTTGCCTCCCTGGTGCCGGTGTCCGGGATGTGTCTGAGCGTGTCCAGGATATCCTGAAAGGGGAGGGAGAGGAGCCAGAGGTCGTGGTACATATAGGTACCAACAATATAGGTAGGATAAGGGAAGAGGTCCTGAAAGGAGAATTTAGGGGGCTAGGAAGAGAGTTAAAAAAAAGGACTTCCAAAGCAATAATCTCAGGCTTACTGTCTGTGCCACGCGATAGTGAGAATAGGAATGGAGTGAGGTGGAGGATAAATATGTGGCTGAGGAACTGGTGCAGGGAGCAGGGATTCAAGTTTCTGGATCATTGGGACCTCTTCTGGGGGAAGTATGACCTGTACAAAAAGGACGGGTTGCATCTGAACCTGAGAGGAACCAATATCCTGGCGGGGAGATTTGCTAAGGTAATTGCGGAGACTTTAAACTAGTACGGTTGGGGGGAGGGACTCAAACACAGATAGCTAATAGGCAGTGTGTGAGGCAGGAGGCAGAAAAGGGAAACACTCAGACCCAATATGTAGGAGAGAAAGAAGTGAAAAGAAATAAACTGAGAATAAGAAATGATGGGTCCCTTAAATGTGTATATTTTAATGCTAGGAGCATTGTAAGAAAGGTGGATGAGCTTAGAGCCTGGATTGACAACTGGAAGTATGATGTTGTGGCGATCAGTGAATCATGGTTGCAGGAGGGTTGCGATTGGCAATTAAATATTCCAGGATTTCATTGTTTCAGATGTGATAGAATCGGAGGGGCAAGAGGTGGGGGTGTTGCATTGCTTGTCAGGGAGGATATCACAGCAGTGCTTTGGCAGGACAGACTAGAAGGCTCGATTAGGGAGGCTGTTTGGGTGGAACTCAGAAATGAGAAAGGTTTAGCAACACTTATAGGGGTGTATTATAGACCGCCAAATAGGGAACGAGAATTGGAAGAGCAAATATGTAAGGAGATAGCAGATATTAGTAGTAAGCACAGAGTAGTGATTGTGGGTGATTTCAATTTTCCGTATATAGACTGCGAATCACATTCTGTTAAAGGGCTGGATGGTTTGGAGTTTGTAAAATGTGTGCAGGATAGTTTTTTGCAGCAACACGTAGAGGTACCTACCAGAGAAGGGGCAGTGTTGGACCTCCTGTTAGGAAATGAGACGGGTCAGGTGACGGAGGTATGTGTTGAGGAGCACTTTGGGTCTAGTGATCACAATGCCATTAGTTTCAATATAATTATGGAGAAGGTCAAATCTGGACTAAGGGTTGAGATTTTGGATTGGAGAAAGGCTAATTTTGAGGAGATGAGAAAGGATTTAAAAGGAGTGAAATGGAACTTTTTGTTTTATGAAAAGGATATAATAGAGATATGGAGGATATTTAAAGGTGAAATTTTGAGAGTACAGAGTCTTTATGTCCCTTTTCGGTGGAAAGGAAAGAATAATAATTTGAAAGAGCCGTGGTTTTCCAGGGAAATTGGACACTTGGTTCGGAAAAAGAGGGAGATATACAATAAATATAAGCAGCAGGGAGTAAATGAGGTCCTTGAGGAATATAAAGAATGTAAAAGGAATCTTAAAAAGGAAATTAGAAAAGCGAAAAAAAGATATGAGGCTGCTTTGGCAAGTAATGTAAAAGTAAGCCCCAAGGGGTTCTACAGATATGTCAATAGCAAAAGGATAGCGAGGGATAAAATTGGTCCATTAGAGAGTCAGAGTGGACAGCTATGTGCTGAGCCGGAAGAAATGGGGGAGATATTAAACAATTTCTTTTCTTCGGTATTCACCGAGGAGAAGGATATTGAATTATGTGAGGTAAGCGAAACAAGTAGAGTAGTGATGGAAATTATGAGGATTAAAGAAGAGGAGGTACGGACACTTTTGAAAAATATAAAAGTGGATAAGTCTCCAGGTCCTGATAGGATATTCCCTAGGACATTGAGGGAAGTTAGTGCAGAAATAACAGGGGCTATGACGGAAATATTTCAAACGTCATTAGAAACGGGGATGGTGCCGGAAGATTGGCGCATTGCGCATGTTGTGCCTTTGTTTAAAAAAGGTTCTAAAAGTAAACCTAGCAATTATAGACCTGTTAGTTTGACGTCTGTGGTGGGAAAATTAATGGAAAAGATACTTAGGGACAATATATATAATTATTTGGATAAACAAGGCCTGATTAGAAACAGTCAACATGGATTTGTGCTTGGAAGGTCATGTTTGACTAATCTTCTTGAATTTTTTGAAGAGGTTACCAGGGAAATTGATAAGGGCAAGGCTGTGGATGTTGTCTATATGGACTTCAGTAAGGCATTTGACAAGGTTCCACATGGAAGGTTGATTAAGAAGGTTAAATCGTTGGGTATTAATAGTGAGGTTGCAAGATGGATTCAACAATGGCTGAATGGGAGATACCAGAGGGTAATGGTTGACAATTGTATGTCAGGTTGGAGGCCAGTGTCTAGTGGAGTACCCCAAGGATCTGTGTTGGGTCCACTGTTGTTTGTCATTTACATTAATGATCTGGATGATGGTGTGGCAAATTGGATTAGTAAATATGCAGATGATACTAAGATAGGTGGTGTAGTTAATAATGAAGTAGAGTTTCAAAGTCTACAGAGAGACTTGGGCCTTTTGGAAGGGTGGGCTGAAAGATGGCAGATGGAGTTTAATGCTGATAAGTGTGAGGTGCTGCATTTTGGTAGGACAAATCAAAATAGGACGTACAGGGTAAATGGTAGGGAATTGAGGAATGCAGTGGAACAGAGGGATCTGGGAATAACTGTGCATTGTTCCCTGAAGGTGGAATCTCATGTGGATAGGGTGGTGAAGAAGGCGTTTGGTATGCTTGCCTTTATAAATCAGAGCATCGAGTATAGAAGTTGGGATGTAATGTTAAAATTGTACAGGGCATTGGTGAGGCCGAATCTGGAGTATGGTGTGCAGTTCTGGTCGCCAAATTATAGGAAGGATGTCGACAAAATGGAGAGGGTACAGAGGAGATTTACTAGAATGTTGCCTGGGTTTCAGCACTTAAGCTACAGAGAGAGGTTGAGCAGCTTGGGTCTTTATTCTTTGGAGCGTAGAAGGTTGAGGGGGGACTTGATAGAGGTTTTTAAAATTTTGAGAGGGACGGACAGAGTTGACGTGGGTAGGCTTTTCCCTTTGAGAGTGGGGAAGATTCCAACAAGGGGACATAGCTTCAGAATTGAGGGACAAAAGTTTAGGGGTAACATGAGGGGTAACTTCTTTACTCAGAGGGTGGTGGCTGTATGGAATGGGCTTCCGGTGGAAGTGGTGGAGGCAGGCTCAATTTTATTATTTAAGAGTAAATTGGATAGGTATATTGATAAGAGGGGATTAGAGGGTTATGGTCTGAGTGCAGGTAGATGAGACTAGGTCAGGGAGAGTGGTCGGCGTGGACTGGTAGGGCCGAACGGGCCTGTTTCCGTGCTGTAGTTGTTATATGGTTATATGTTATATGGTTACACCCTGCCCCTTGGACTTCATAACCATTCAATCCCGCACCATTGAACAAATGCACTGCTTTCCTGTATTGTTTATCAAAGTGGACACCATATTTTATTCGTTCTGCTATGTTCTCAGATTTTCCACATTCCTCCAAGTCCTCCAGTTTCCTTCCACATTCCAAAGACATGCAGGTTTGTAGGGTAGTTGATCTGTAAATTGTCCCTAGTGTGCAGGATAGAATTAGTATTTGGGTGATTATTGGTCAGTGTGGACTTGGTAGGGTGAAGGGTCTGTTTCCACGCTGTATCTCTAAAAATCTAAAATAAACTCAAAGATGTTCTCGAAATTTATTAGATTTTAACCTCTACAACTTCACTAAATGATTTTTTACTCATATCTTATTCTTTCAATTCCTCATTCTTCCCAGTTCGTCATGCACCAATATACCCAACAGAATTTGCATGGCTTCCTCATAAAGACTGATGCAAAGTAAATGTTTCATTTCTCTGCCTTTCTCAACTTCCCACTATAAATTCTCACTTCCTGTAAATGGCCCACTTTCATCACCCCTCCCAGTCCTTTCCTTTGTACATACATGTAAAAGTTCTTGCAGTTAGTTTTTTAAAATGTTTCTCAAGAGTCTACTTCTAAATTCTACCTTAACCTTGTTTATCAACTAGTTTGTTCCCCTTTACCAAATTCTAATCCTTAGCCAAATCTCAAGCATACTGCCATTCCTGACAACTTTATTAGTCTCTTCTTTTGATTTAATGTTTCTTTTAAATTCTCTTATCAGCCACAGGTGAATCATTCTTCCTGTTATGTTTTTGTGCTTTAGAGGACTATATTTCTTTTGAACATACTTTATTCCTTTCAATACTAGCCCATTGCTTGTCCACATCATATTTTTCAACGTATTATGCCAATCACCCACAGTAAAAACTCTTTATAGTTTATTTTGTTTAGATTTAATGTTTTTGTTACGTATTAAACCACATGACTTTTATATTCATTGTGAAATTCTATCATATTATGATCACTGTTCCCCAAACACGCCTTTGCCGGATCATCAATTAATCCTTTCTCATCACAACAAAACCAAAATTAATGTTACACATTGATTTAGAAAAGCTTCTTATATGCATAAATTCATGTCCCTTTATTTTGTCAATATATTCATAGGTTAAAATCTCCCATAATTGATGTATAGCCCTATTATATGCACATCTATATTCAGATTTATGCTATGTCAAATATTATAACTACTATCTGGGCACCAGTAATTGAGCCTATGATTATTTTCTGCCGCTTGGTCTTTCTTAGTACTATCCACATTAATTACACTTCAATATCATGATCTGTTAAGCCATTTCCCTTCTCTGCGCTAAACCTCCCTTATTAATACCACTGTTTCACCACCTTTTCCTCACTGCCCATCTATATATATTACAAAAACTCTAATTTGTTTGTTTGGCCATACGTAACCAAAATACAGCCAAAACGGTATACAATAGCACAACAATTTTAGGCCCACCTTACTCTCCATTGGCCTGCAGTTCAAATATTTTAAAAGTTATGAACTTTTTAAATGAAAAAAAATCAATTTTTAAACTTTAATCAATTTGATTGGCTCTACCACCTCCCCCCCCCCCCCCCCCCCCCCCCCCACGTGGGGTCCTGTTTGGCTACCTCCGTGTTTGACGTCACAATGGGAACCCAACGGGACCCGCCCGAGTGACGGGAGTCGCAGCCAATGGGGGGGGGGGGGGGGCAGAGAGCTCTCCTGCTGCTGGCCGACGCGATGACCGCCTGAGCCCAGCATGAGTGGCTCTCTCTCCCCTTTCCTCTCCCCCCTCGCTAGCCCTGGCCCCGGGGGAGTTTTAAGGGGGGTTGAGGGGGGATGGAGTGGATGTGTGTCATCAGTTGAAGGAGTGTTGCCGGCACGCAGGAGAGGTTTGGACCCATCGGGGGTTGCCAGAGAGATTTGGGCTCAATGGGAGGTTACCACCTCCCCCCCACGTACGGTCCGGCACGTCCTGATTGGCTCCTGCCACTCCCCCCCACATGGGGAAAATTGATTGACGCCCGATTGGTCGCTGTTCCGGGTCCCACGTGGGGGGAGCGCCGCCACCGGGTGCAGGGGTAAGTGGCTCCCTCTCCCCTTTCCTCTCCCCCATTGCCTGCCCCCGGGGAGTTTTAAGGGGGGTTGAGAAGGGATAGAGTGGCTGAGGGGGGGGGGGTGAGGGGGGAGGGGACGAGGGGGGGATAAGGGGGGTTGAGCGGGGATGGAGTGGGTGAGGGGGGGAGGGGAGGAGGGGTGGTTAAAGTGGTTGAGGGGGGATGGAGTGGGTGAGTGGGGGGGGGAGGGGAGGAGGGGGGATAATGGGGGTTGAGGGGGGATGGAGTGGGTGAGTGGGGGAGGAGGGGGGACAAGGGGGTAGAGGGGGAATGGAGTGGGTGAGTGGGGGGGAGGGGAGGAGTGGGGGAGGAGAGGATGCTAGACCATTGCAGGGGGCGGTTTGGGCCCAAAGGATCCACTCGGGCTAGTTCTTTTGAAATTTTGACTACCTTGGAATTATCTGTTCTAGTTTTAGTCACTCTGCAATCATGTTTCAGTAATGACACTGAAATCACACAGGTTAAATTCTGTTTTTGCCAATAAGTCATTTATCTCATGTATGCAGTGCCTTTAATTTTGTCGTATTAACAAATATCTGCGTTTTTAAATCCTTTGCCACGTGAGGTTGATAGATTTTAGATATTACCCGATACAGATTGCTACAGAAAAATTGGCACTAAATAGTGGAGCAGGCACAAGAAGCTGGAAGGCCTCTTCCTACTTCTATTTCTCGTGCCTTCATATTCTTACAGAGTTGTTCATTTCTACTTTACTTCAGAAGGTAGTAATATTGAAAAATAAATTGCTGTTCCTCAAGTTTACTTTCAGATTCATTCAACCCTACGTAAATAAAGGTCATTGTGAAGGTTATAATGGGAGTATGGTGAAAAATAATAAGCAGAAGTTCAGCTTGTCTTTCCAATTGCAAAAGAAATGTGAAGGTAATGAGCAAATTAAAATACACCACAATGAATGAAGCTTTGGTAAATCACTGCTTCACCTGAAAGGAGTTTTTAAGTGAGGAACGATCTATTAGTTCTAAACAAAACTAAAAAAGATGCTATGGGATCTCCTGTGTTTATACATGAGGTTGTTATAGGTAAGGGAAGGGATGATTTAATAGTGGGTCAATGTGTTGCAGTGTTTTTTTCAGTAGATTAAAAGTTGAGAGAAAGGAAAAATGTTTTTGCAATTTTGCTGGAAGAAAAGAAAATGGCAGAGGATAATTCATTGAATGTGGAAATTATATGAGTGCGAAGTGTGGTCAAAGGATAGCTTATGTGTTGGAGGAAATGTTTCACCAGAAATTTCAATAAACAATCATTATAAAGAGGAACCTGTCTTCCAAAATGAAGAGGAATCCACAATTGAGGAAGAAAGATTTATTGCGATGGCTAGAATCGAAAGTGATACCATCAAGTTTGATGCAAAACTAGTGCAGAAACAAGGAATCTGGATGTTATCGTAAGGGAACCTGGGTGGGGAAAAGTATAATTTAGTTACCTGTGGGAGACAGAGGGTTTATAATAGATACAGGCTCTCCAGAAACAGAGGTAGAAAACTCTAAGTTACAGCAGGAAAATAGACCATGAGAATGCAAGGGAAAGATTTAAATTAACTGTAAAGTTGACAAAATGCTGCTATTTATGTCGCAAAGAGAAAACAAAGTAATAGAGTCACCAGTGTTTTGAAAGAGGTGGTGCAAGGATCTGAAGCAGAGTAAAGAAAATAATATTTAATAAGTCACAAAAAAGAACTAAGCAAAGTGGGTCTCATTCTTACAACTTTTATTTGAGGAAATGAGTGGAAATAAATGAGAAATTGTTTAGTGTAAGAAAATTTCAGTCAGGTTAGATTTGATAATAATGGATAGGGACTGTTTGTGGTCTCCATTCAAAGAACAAGAAGCCTCTCGTGCCAGCTTGATGAGGAATCAAGGGGTATGGGGAGAAAGCAGGAACGGGATACTGATTTTGGATGATCAGCCATAATCATATTGAGTGGCAGTGCTGGCTCAAAGGGCCGAGTGGCCTACTCCTGCATCTATTTTCTACGTTTCTATGTTTTTATGAATGGAGGTGTATAGAGAATAAAGTGACGTTTAAAACATTTTAAAGGCTACAAAACAATATTGTTTTTAACAAGGAGTCAGACTAAATTTGGACATTTTCCATGGTTTCAATATGTGTAATGGAAAAATAAGTATGCAGTGAATGATACAAAACAAACACCTTTAATCATTAAATAACACATTGTTCTTGAATTTACTTAATCTAATAATTAAACTGTGGAAACTGCAGGTCAATCCTTCTCATTCCTTAACTATGAAGCAAATAGATGTCCTTGTTCTTGTATGTTTATACATTCAGTTCAAATGTGTTGTAAGGTGGATGTAAGGACACAAATTGTATTCCTCTAACTGAGGTGGACTGCTGCACAAGTTTTGCGAAGTCAAGGTCACAGCTCTTCACCGGGAGAAAAAATGTCAAAAATATATTTTCCCTGTCATTTCCTCATTGAATTTGACATGGCTGGAGAAACGACATGCTTTTGAAGAACTGATTATCTCGTTCCTTTAAGGACTTAGTATTTTGTTTCCTATATTGCAGTAATTTAACAACAATAAACCAATACTAGTTTACATTTCCATGTCCCTATACCTATTTCTCTGCAGGAGCATGTCAGATCGTCATCCTGCTGGCATCATTACCACCATTCATTGTACACAGAATAGGTGGAAAAGTACAACTATTATAATATTTCTCCATGGATTCTGTCTGAATTCTTGGATATAAGCTTTGTAATTTGAACAATAAAAACTGAGATGAGAAGGAACTTTTTCACCCAGAGAGTGATGAATTTGTGGAATTCTCTGCCACGGAGGGCAGTGGAGGCCAAATCACTGGATAAATTTAAGGGAGAGTTAGATAGAGCTCTGGGGGCTAGTGGAATCAAGGGGAGAGGTTGGGCACAGGTTACTGATTGTGGATGATCAGCCATGATCACAATGAATGGCGGTGCTGGCCCGAAGGGCCGAATAGCCTCCTCCTGCACCTATTTTCTATGTTTCTAATATCTTTAAGCCCATTTTTCTTCATATAACAACTTCCAAGGTTGCAGCCGGTTATTTTACAATCTCAATTTCTACTTTCACAGTAGAAACATTTTAAATATTCTTGCTTTTCTGTCATTTTCTTCCATACGCCTGTCTGTATCATTTCTTCACAGCCTAATTACTGTCTTTGCCATCCTTTTTTTTGGTAATGTACATGTTGAAATCCTTTTATTGGGTTTTGCTGTCTTTGCTTTCATATTTCCATTTAATCAATCTTATCTGCCTTTGCCAATTTTCTTTGTGGCTTGGCTATCCTGCTCAATTGCTCCATAAACAGCATCTCTGATTCAACATTTCTATTCCCCTGATGAACTCTAACATTCTTACACCCTCTTTCTTACCTACACTTGAGTTGCATTCCGATGTTTAAATATTTTCCATTGCTTATCTTTAGTTTTGTTTGCCAGCTTTTTTACCTCCATTTAATCTGGGAACAGTTCCTTTTTATCTCTGTTTAATTTGCATTTATTTTCCATTTCCCTTATAGGGCACAAATCTTTTTTACCTTGCTTTGTTCATACATTGACCCAGGCGTTACTTTGATTATCGCAACCCAAATGTGCTCAAAATGTAGGCGATTTATTTTATCTCAACTATCCAGAAGTAAACCAAAGAATGTGTCTTTCCACGTTGAACTAAAAAATAAAAATTGTACCGCAAAAAAATTTGTATTGCAAAAAATCTCTTTTCATCATATTTTTTTCAGCCTTCAGAAAACGGCTGATTATTCTTGAGATAGCTATGAACCAGAGGAGGCATTTGTCTCTTACAGTTGCTTTAGGGAGGGGTTAATAAAATAATTTTAAAAGGTCCATCAAGGCTCGCTAATCTTGCTACTTTCCAAGACCAATGAACTGTCCGACTCTACTGGTTTTGTTTATGGAAAGGCTCAGAAGTTTAAAAACATGTAAAAATCTATTTTTTTCCAAAAAGATGTGGAGTTTAAAAAGAATCACACTTTCCAGAAGTACCTTTGAGAATGGTTACAAGAATATCCCAAAGCTTTGGAAGTTTATCATTTTTCTTCCAAAGCTGGAGAACTCTCAACATGTTTGGACACAAATGAAGAAATTGGAGAGATATTTGTTTTGGTTCCTAAAATGTTGCTTTGTTTTGTGAGGGAGCCTGAGTGAAATAGTGGAGGTCAGGAAATGGTATTCTTTTTACCTTATTTTCCAGTCAAAGCAAGGAAAGGTGGACAGCTTGCACCACTGTAACTGGTCAGAAGTAGTGGATGGATAACAGGCGCGAACCAAGATTTTTCAATATCATTGCAAGATTAACATTTACCAGGCAATGTGAAAAAAAACCCCAGCTATGTCCACCTCGCACAAAAAAATGCAAGTTATAGTCATAGAGTCATAGAGTGATACAGTGTGGAAACAGGCCCTTTGGCCTAACTAGCCCACACCGGCCGACAATGTCCCAGCTACACGAGTCCCGCTTGCCTGCACTTGGTCCATATCCCTCCAAACCTGTTCTATCCATGTACCTGTCTAACTGTTTCTTAAACGATGGGATAGTCCCAGCCTCAACTACCTCTTCTGGCAGCTTGTTCCATACACCCACCACCCATTATGTGAAAAGGTCACCCCTCAGATTCCTATTAAATCTTTGCCCCTTCACCTTTAACCTATGTCCTCTGGTCCTCAATTCCCCTACTCTGGGCAAGAGACTGCATCTACCCGATTTATTCCTCTCATGATTTTGTACACCTCTATAAAATCACCCCTCATCCTCCTGGCCCTTTGGCTCACCTTGCCCATGCCAACCATGTTGGTATTCTGTGCTAGCCCCATTTGCCTGCATTTGGCCCATAGTTCTATAAGCCCTTCTTGTCCCAATATCTGTCCAAATGTCTTTTAAGAGTCAAAATTGTAACAACTTCCATATCTTCCTCTGACACCTCATTCCAGATACAGATTACCACTAAAAAAATTGCCCTTAATGTCCTTCTTAAATCTCCACCCTTTTAACCATAGGTATCTCTCCTCTAGTTTTAGAATTGTCTGCCCTGAGAAAAAAGTTGTGAGTTTTCATGTTATCCATGCATCTCATGTTCTCATACACCTCAATAAAGTCACCCGGCACAGTGACGCAGCAATAGAGTTGCTGCCTTACAGCGCTTACAGCGTCGTAGACCCAGGTTCGATCCCGACTACGGGTGCTGTCTGTACAGAGTTTGTACGTTCTCCCCGTGACTGCGTGGGTTTTCTCCGAGATCTTCGGTTTCCTCCCACACTCCAAAGGCATACAGGTTTGTATGTTAATTTGCTTGGTTTAAATGTAAATTGGCCTTCATGTTTGTAGGATAGTGTTAATGTGCGGGGATCGCTGGTCGGTGCGGACTCAGTGGGCTGAAGGCCCTGTTTCCGTGCTGTATCTCTAAACTAAACTAAACTAAATCAACTTCCCAGAGTACAAAAACGAGTTCCAGTCTATCCAACCTCTCCCAATAGCTCAAGTCCAGATAACATTCTGGTGAATCTATTCTGCATCCTTTCCTACTCAATGACATCCTTCCTATAGCTGAGGGAGTTGAACTGCACATAGTAATTTGGCTACCTACCATTCCATCAATCTATTTACAATCATCTGCAAAAAAATGTGAGATTCCAATGGCAAATCCAACAAGCAAGTTATTTTCCGATACCTTGTTCACAGATACTCAGATTGGTAGATGACCACTTGCCTCCAAACAAGCTGAATTCCAAAGATGTGTTGAGATTAACTCTTTTGACTTTGAGTCAATTTTTGACCAAGTGTATCATCAAGGAGACCTGGTAAAACTAAAGTCACTCGGTGAATACCCTCCACTTCAAGGAATCATATCTCCTACAAAGGAACTTGTCAGAATTTGACCATCTCAGCCCAAGTTCATGGCGGAAATAAGTCCTCAGTTTAGGTCTAGGCTCAACAGGTAAAAGATATGTGCACACAAGAGACTTCAGATGCAGGAATCTTGAGCAACAAACAAAATACTGGAGGATAGACACAAAATTCTGAGGAAAGACATTCTTGCCATAGAGGGAGTACAGAGAAGGTTCACCAGATTGATTCATGGGATGGCAGGACTTTCATATGAAGAAAGACTGGATAGACTCGGCTTGTACTCGCTGGAATTTAGAAGATTGAGGTGGGATCTTATAGAAACTTACAAAATTCTTAAGGGGTTGGACAGGCTAGATGCAGGAAGATTGTTCCCGATGTTGGGGAAGTCCAGAACAAGGGGTCACAGTTTAAGGATAAGGGGGAAGTCTTTTAGGACCGAGATGAGAAAGCTTTTTTTCACACAGAGTGGTGAATCTGTGGAATTCTTTGCCACAGAAGGTATTTGAGGCCAGTTCATTGGCTATATTTAAGAGGGAGTTAGATGTGGCCCTTGTGGCTAAAGGGATCAGGGGGTATGGAGAGAAGGCAGGTACAGGATACTGAGTTGGATGATCAGCCATGATCATATTGAATGGCGGTGCAGGCTCGAAGGGCCGAATGGCCTACTCCTGCAACTATTTTCTATGTTTCTATGTTTCTAAAAGCTGGAGTCTGAAGAAGGTCTTGAGATTATAGCTTGGGAAATTCAGACTATTGCAGCAATTTAAACTTGAGGAACTTCTAGTGATGATGTATATACGAATGTTTAATGTTGGGAGAATGATTTATTAGTCTGTATTTGAGAATTGCATTTGGGGAAAGCCCACAGAACAGTGGGAATGCCTTCAATAACCTGGGACTGATTCCTTCAGTACCTGGGGATGTAGCGATCTTAATCTTCTTCAGGAGCCCCAAAACCACCTCCTTCTTAATCCCAAATTGCTATTGCATATTAGTATTCTCCACACTGATTTTACTGTTCTCCATGCCCTTCTCTGTGGTGAATATAGATGCAAATTATTCATTTAGTTCATCACCTACTATTCCCGATTCCAACCACAAATCCCCTCCTTTGAGTGAATCTGTCTTATTCCTGGTTACCTGCTAGTTTTTAATGTACATATTAAAAACCTGGGCATGTAAACTCAAACCAGAAGTCATCAAGTAATCCCGTACAAACAATCCACCTGACTTGCTACCTATCCCCTACTCTAAAGTTTAATTCCCCCCCCATTGCCAGCACACTGTTTTTAGTCTATCTAGTTAGAGTCAAGGTTTTGTAGACCTGCAATCTCTACCTCCGAGAGAGACAGGGGCAGATGCCACATGGGAACACTATTATTTCTATGCAAGCCTCAAACTCATACGAAGCAACTGTAGCAAATTGTTGTCTTTACAACTAAAGCTGATTTAGAAATTTGAAGATTAATAACTAGTTGCTGGCAGGAAAGAATTGCAAAGATTAACCTCAGGCACACATTTTGGATAATAAAAAGTAAATTAACGTAAAACATCTTCTGAAAGGATTCAATTTTTTGCTATATATATATATATATATATATTAGTAGGAAGCACACACAAGTAATTTGATAATTTATTTAATATTTCTGTGCTTACTAGAAATATATTGTAAATAAATTGTCCCCGTTAAGTCATAGATCTACTCAGTCATCTTATTTCTATTGAAACATATTGTCATAACTTGCTTTAATCTAATGAATGTAAACTATGTAAACTGCCAGTTCCGCTATTATTAGTTATTAAATGTTCAAGGATTAAAACATTAATTATTTGCACGCTGAATTGGTTTAAATTAAGATAACCAGCAATTATCAGGAACTATTTTTTTGTGCTGCAGTATTCATGTTCTGTATTGAAGCAGAATTCAATAGGTTTCAGATGGAGAAATTCACATTTACAAGTGTTATATCCATATTTGAACCAGCCATATTTTAATGTTTATATCACAGAAAGTAAAGCATTTCGCACAAGCTTTAAAATCATTGATTATTTATCAAATTGGTTTGAGGTGAAATTTGTTGAGATGATTGATATAAAAATGAAAATATTATGAAAATATACAAATCAAATTATTGAAAGCAACCAATTCTAAAATGTGTGAATTTAATATTTAATCTAATAGTTTAAATATATCACAATTGGGGCATTTACAGTGTTAATAGGAACATAAATATAAAGTATTCCAAAATTATGTTCAACACAGACATTGTGGGCAGAAGGGCTCATCCTTCCCTGTGCTGCACCTTTCATGTTCGATGTTCTATGTCAGAATTGGGAAAGACAGAAAACCAGTTGACTCAAGTTATAAAGATAGTGTGGGAGGGATGGATTGGACAAAGAGAATACATTTGATAAAGCGGGTGCGTGGTTACTGTGCTGCTTGTGAAGCCTTCTCTTTCATAGGTAAAGGATGGAAATTAAGAGAGAGAAAATACAAATAAAGAAACATTTAAAACTTGTGAAATATAGACCTGCAGGAAATGCCTAGCAAGTTAGGCCGGGCTGGTAAAGAGAGAAAAATTGAGTCAACATTGCAGATGGATGAACTTCAGCAGAACTGGCCAGTTCTGTTGTAAATAAAGTAACGGGATTAACCTAATACATGCCTTTCACTGACATATTACCCTTACTTTTGAAAGGCAAGGTAGTTGATGACTGCAGGGGCAGAGGTAACCATGTGGTCAGGTGTGGGTGCAACACCTTCCCCCACTGGGCGAGACAATGTGCAAGGAGTCGCTATTACTGCAACAATGGCCTGCAATGGGATCAAAGCCAGACAATCAACCTGCTTAATTCTACCCAGTTCCTTCTCACGCAACAACTCTGTTTCAGTTACAGGCTACAGATAGTATAAGATTGTGCCTTTTACTTTTCATCGCCTGCATTCATCCACCCTCTCCCTTCGCTCCACTTAAACCTTATGATCCCCTTCTAGCTTTTTGCTCTCAGATAACAAAGAATAGCAACCAAGTTAAGCTGTGGAAAAAGACCAACAAGAGCACGAAAATCCAAACACGCCATCACTTGATTTAACACCCAGAACCATCAGTCCAAACACTAAAATTGCGTAAAAATAAATGAGTGAGCTGGAATTGCTCAGCACAGAAAACAGGGTTGCACTATTACTAATTTACTCATGGCCAGGTCTGTGCAGAAATACAGCTGCAGGCCTTGGAAGTGACACTTTCAGCGACAAATAAAACGAATTCAGCAGTCAACTGCCTAGAAAAATATCTTCTCATGCCTTGAATCCAAGTTTGATTATGCTCCTGTGGAGTGTTTCAGAAGATTTTACAATATTAGGAATACTCTATAAGTATATGTTGGCATTGATGAATGTTCCTTTTACTCTTGAGTGTTATTTTCTAAATATTTTAATCCTAAATTATTATGAGGCAACTTTTCTCATTCTTTCCATGCCCACACTATTGATGTGGTGTGATATTAAATATGAAATAAATTCAATTTGCTCCCTCTTCAAAATCTATACTTAAATGTAATAATCTTTTGTTTCAAAGTCTCTTTTCTGGTAACCTATGTTTTTGCTAATGTCCTTTTTTATTGCTTTGGTATCACCTCTGTTGAAGCCCATTAGATTTTTTTTCTGGCACTTGGGTTTTCATTTCAAGCCATCTTTATCGCAATATCACATTTTAAATACAACCAAAAGTTCCCTAACTTCAACAGATGCAAGCTCACTGTTAAATAATGTATCTTTAATTCATATTCCTCCTGTCAGCATGCTGCCTCAGAGAGTCACCTTGCATGAGCTGCAAGAGTTTGAGAGTTCCCCTCTCTAATTCATATTTGTCTGTATGTAGATAGCAATTCATATTGTCATATGATAAATGTGTTTAAGCTGTGTGTAATAGATACAGATAAACAAACTTCCCAGTGAAAAATATTCCAAAGGTTTTCAATATTAACACAATGTTACATTTTGATGGTGTTGTGTTAAATATGAACATTTTTCACCCATGGATGGCATGTTTGCATTTAATAACAGATATTCACAGACAGTCTGCGATTTTACTGTGCTTTTCGCTGTCAATTCAAATGGTATGTGAATGTACTGCTAAATATATCTCTGGTACAAGTCAGTAGTCCCTTTTTTACTTCTTAGCAATAGCCGGTGCAACTAAATATAACTCAGTGATTTTTGGAAATATGAATGTCGCTAACTTCTGGCAGGGCTCGAAATTGCTGAATTCACCAATGCATCAATTTGGGAATCTCTCCACTGAACCTGTGCCCATCAGAGCTGTTGCAGGACCAGAGAACCCCATTGATTTGAAAGGAGGGGAGCGGTTTTGAAGAAGATGGATGGGTAAGTTTCAGGGAGACACAAGAAAATGCAAATGCTGGAATCTTGAATAGAACACAAAGTGCTGGAGTAACTCAGTGGGTTAGGCAGCATCAGCAGAGGGCATGGACATGCGGTTTCTCAGGTCTAGACCCTTCCGCAGAAGTTCTTCAGAGTTCATCAAAGTCAAGTCAAAGTCAAAGTCAATTTTATTGTCAATCCTCAGCCAGTTTACACAGACAGAAAATCGAAATACCGTTTCCCACAATCCCGAGGAACAAAGTGCATAAAACTAAGTTAAAATTAAAAAGGCACAGCAAACAACAATCAACATAAAATATAAAATATAGTCACTTCAAATGCGTTAAAAAAAAAGTGTCTGGTGCTGGATGTGCGTGTGTGTGGGGTGTTAAAGTCCAGGTCCAATGGGGGCAGGGGAGAGAGGTGGAAGGGAGGGGAGAGAGGGAGGGGGGGGGGGGGGGTTCATCTAGCACTTTGCCTTTTGCTTGGGTATAAGGTTGTTTGCTTGGGTAAGTATAAGGTGAACTGTGAGGAAGATGCTATGAGGTTGCAGGGTGACTTGGACAGGTTGTGTGAGTGGGCGGATGCATGGCAGATGCAGTTTAATGTGGATAAGTGTGAGGTTATCCACTTTGGTGGTAAGAATAGGAAGGCAGAGTATTATCTGAATGGTGTCAAGTTAGGAAAAGGGGACGTACAACGAGATCTGGGTGTCCTAGTGCATCAGTCACTGAAAGGAAGCATGCAGGTACAGCAGGCAGTGAAGAAAACCAATGGAATGTTGGCCTTCATAACAAAAGGAGTTGAGTATAGGAGCAAAGAGGTCCTTCTGCAGTTGTACAGGGCCCTAGTGAGACCACACCTGGAGTACTGTGTGCAGTTTTGGTCTCCAAATTTGAGGAAGGATATTCTTGCTATTGAGGGCGTGCAGCGTAGGTTTACTAGGTTAATTCCCGGAATGGCAGGACTGTCAAATGTTGAAAGACTGGAGCGACTAGGCTTGTATACACTGGAATTTAGAAGGATGAGAGGAGATCTTATCGAAACGTATAAGATTATTAAGGGGTTGGACATATTAGAGGCAGGAAACATGTTCCCAATGTTGGGGAAGTCCAGAACAAGGGGCCACAGTTTAAGAATAAGGGGTAGGCCATTTAGAACTGAGATGAGGAAAAACTTTTTCAGTCAGAGTGTTGTGAATCTGTGCAATTCTCTGCCTCAGAAGGCAGTGGAGGTCAATTCTCTGAATGCATTCAAGAGAGAGCTAGATAGAGCTCTTAAGGATTGCGGAGTCAGGGGGTATGGGGAGAAGGCAGGAACGGGGTACTCATTGAGAATGATCAGCCATGATCACATTGAATGGTGGTGCTGGCTCGAAGGGCCGAATGGCCTACTCCTGCACCTATTGTCTATAAAACAATGCTGAGATGAAAGAGCAGTTACTCACTTAGCTAACAAAGTTACTTCTGTGTAAGAATGAACTGCAGATGCTGGTTTAAACCGAAGATAGACACAAAAAGCTGGAAAAACTCAGTGGGACATGCAGCATCTCTGGAGAGAAGGAATGGGTGACATTTTGGGTCGTGACCCCTCTTCAGACGTTTTTTCTGTGTTTATTCTAAAAGACTTTAAAGATATTGAATTCATATTGGAACACGTTAATTGGAACACAATTTCAGAATGCGTCTAGGGAATCTTTGGGCTGGTTGCTCTCTGAGACTTTCATGAAAGCATATCTAACTTCTGCCACTGTGATGTATGGGACACATTCAGCAGAAGACGGTGAAACTATGTTTGCTTGCTCAAAACGAGCATAAAAGGCACTGAGCTCATCCGATGGGATGCATCATTGCTAGAGATTGACCCTGATTTTAGTTTAAAGCCCGCAATGTATACGATACGATATGATATGATGGAACTTTATTGATCCCAGGGGGGAAATTGATCTGCCAAAAGTCATAAAACAAAAATCATAAACAGTCCTGGTATTCAGGCCTTGCCACATTCGCTGGCATCTGCTTGATTAATCTTTTGCTTTAAGCACTCCTATTTTGTACCACAGTCTCACCCTCACACAGACATGCCCATTGTCCTCCCTTCTGATGAAAGTTCATTAACCTGAATCATTCAAATTATTTCTTCCTCCACTGAACCGCTGAATATTTAAAGCATTTTCTTTATTATTTCAGATTGGCAGGATCTGCAGATCTTGCTTTTCATTACAGAGAAATTTAGTGGGAAATATACCACTTTCAGCTTGTTACACTTGGGGGAGGGCTGACAATCAATGGCCTTCATGTCATTGGAAGCACTGCAATCACAAAGGGTTAGTGCTTTCGCCCTGGGTGATGGTGTGGGTGACAGAGTGATGCATGTGCTGGAAGCACTAGCAGCAATTCAGATCAGCTGCAATGCATCCTGATGTCTTAAACTGATTCAAATGAAATATTATCGACATGAAAACTTACTTTTGTTCCTCTCGCTGTGGGTTCTGCCTTACCCCATGAGTATTTCCAGCCTTTTATTTCATCATTTATATGATTTGAAGCAATTTTTTTTTAAAGAAGCTCCGAATTTGCAAAGATTTCTAAACTGCGTAACAGTTCCATATCTAGAAGCCTTGATGAAATGTAAGTTCATAAGTGATAGAAGCAGAATCAGGCCATTCGGCCCATCATGTCTACTCTGCCATTCAATCATGGCTGATCTATCTCTTCCTCCTAACCCCATTCTTCTGCCTTCTGCCCATAAACCCCTGACACCCGTACTAATGAAGAATCTATCTATCTCTACCTTAAAAATATAAAAATGTACTAACGTTACATCGGAGAACATATCATCACTGAAAACCTTTCTATTTAATCTCAAAATAAAGTTGATGAGCTTGAACTCTTTGATTTTCATAATAGAAATATTAAAAATTCACAGTGACTTTGTCCCTCATTAATCATGTATATTGCAATGCTGATATGAATTCAATATCTTTAAAGTCCTTTAGAATAAACACAGAAATAATGTCTGAAGAAGGGTCACGACCTGAAACGTCACCCATACCTTCTCTCCAGAGATGCTGTCTGTCCCGCTGAGTTTTTCCAGCTTTTTGTGTCTATCTTTGGTTTAAACCAGCATCTGCAGTTCATTCTTACATGGAAGTAACTTTGTTAGCTAAGTGACTAATTGCTCTTTCATCTCAGCATTGGGATTCATTTTAATTCCTGTATTACGCTAAATAATCTTTACCCAATATAATGGTGGTGCATTATCATCAGTCTCCATTATCCTGGACTAAGAGAGGGAAGATCAGTAATGATTCATACTCCTTATTGCTCCCTAGCAACACTTTCGATAAAGTACCTTTTTGTCACTGCTGCCTGAATGCAGTGTTAAATTTCAGTTGGACAGTTTTATCACCTTTTTTGGTGAGCTGTTCACTCATATTGAACCACCTCAAAAAGGACAAATATTTCAAAGATAAATCAGATCATCATTCAGGCCCTATGAACTTCTACTAAGCACTGTTCTACCTGTCACAATCTTGCCCAGCAGAAAATATGCAAAAGAGAAACTGCTTGGATTCAGCATTTTATTTGAGCCAAATTCAATGGATTACAAATCTGCTTAGACCAAACTATCAGTAACTAGACGATGCGCTTCCTTTGAGCAAACCCTCTGCTATGGCTACTTTACTAAAATCCACCATGCTCAAGCTTGGAACATTATAACGTTGACATTATAAAAGAACACTTGTGCAAATTATCCTTGTGTAAAGCCTTGACAAAGCTAAAAGAAAGTCATGAAGAGCTAAGCTTAAGAGCGCTTATCTTCAATAAGTGTTAGTTTTACTGCTCAATTAACATTACTGAACCATGACCAAAGAAGTACTTTTACTATAGCAAGCTTAAGTTCTCCAATGATAAAATGGTAAGAATCAGATCATGAAAGCTCATGGTGCTCCAATTACAAAGCAAGGAATTTCATTGTTGTGCTTTCACCAGCAGCTTTGTCCAATGAGGAAAGAGGGGTGCTAGCCTCGAAAAAGGAGAAAAGGGCCGACACGAAAGATGGAGAAAAAAACAAGAGCTGCTGGAGGAGCTCAAGGGGTCAGGCAGCATCAATGGAGGGAAATGGACAGCCATTTTTTACGGTTGATGTTTATGGCTCACCATGCTGTAGAGAAGAAAGAGCAGTCAGGATGAAGGAAAAACAGGGGCCAGAAACTCAGGAACTAAAACAGGACCCCCTCCCATTTCTCCCCCAAGACCTCCCCCCCTTTCTTTCCCCCATCCCCTCTACTCCCCTCCTTTTTCTGCCCCAAGACCCTGCCCCATTTCTTTCAGCCACGCCCTTCCCCATAACCCTGGCTGACCTTGCACCGGTTTCTACCCTCCCCCTCCCTTTCTACCTCCCCCTCCCCTTCCGTTTCTACCCTCCACTCCCACCTCCTCCTCCCCCACCCCTTCCACCTGCATCACTTCCAATGGTCACACAATCCATAACTTTTCAATCCCCAAGTTTATTCATTGGCACCTCTTTATCCTTTTTGAGCTTACACCTACCTGGCTTTACATCTTACATGCTTACATCTTACAGAGCTTACATCTCTGCCCTTTGTCCAACAATCTGTTTGTCAACCCTCCCCCCCCCCCCCCGCACCACTTGCCTGTGATCATCCTTTTACCAGCCATGCTCTGTCCTGGCCCTCCTCTTTCCAGCTTTCTTTTCCACCCCCCTGCAAATTAGTCCATTGACTCTAGGCACAAATTCCCTCCTTTATCCATTAGTATTCCTACCACCACTCTGGTTACCCTCTTGTTTTTAACGTAAGTATAAAAAGCCTTGGGATTTCTTTAATCCGACATGCCAAAACCATTTTGTGGCTCCTTTTGGCTCTTCTAATTACCCGGTTGGGTTCTTTCCTGCTTGCTTTATATTCTTCAAAGACATTGTCTGATTTCATCCTCTTAAACCTTGCACGCACTTCCTTTTTCTTTTTGACCAGGTTTAGAACCTCTTTGGTCATCCAAGATTGTCGAATTTTGCCATCGCTATCCCTCCTCCTTACTGGAACATGCCAGTCCGGAACTTTCATCAACTGACCTTTAAACCACTTCCACATGTCAGATGTGGACTTACCCAATAACAACTGCTCCCAATGTATCCCCCTCTGCCCCAGAAGAGATCACACTGGTCTAAAAATCTGAATCCCTTCCTCCTACACCAACACTGAGCCATGCATTCATCTGTGCTATCTTCCTTTCCCTACCCTCACGAGCATATGGCACCAGGAGTAAGTCTGGAGATAACTAGCCATGGGCTTCCTTCTTTTTAAACTTTTGCCTACAGTAACTCCCTATATTCACTCTGCAGGACCCCATCCCTTTTCCCGTCTATGTCTTTTGTGCCAACATGCACAGCAACATTTGGCTGCTCTCCTTGAGAATGTTGTGTAGCCATTTGGAGAGAGATGGGACCCTGGCACCAGGGAGGTAACACACCATCTTGGAGTCTTGTTTTCTGCCACACAATCGTCTGTCTGCCCCCCTAATTAATAAATCTCCTTTCACTAAGGCTCTGACTGACTTTTCCCTTCCCCGCTGTGCCTCAGAGCCAGGCTCAGCCCTATCATGAAGCAACATTTCTCCCTTTATTATTCTACAAGACTTTCTTTTAAACCACCGAAGAAGCAAACAGAGAGTTGTTTCCTCATACATCATTCTATTTTTAAAGTTCTTTGCTTCGGTAGTGTTACCAATTCTTTATCAAGGAAAATAATCAATGTTTGGTCAACATTAAACAAAGATTGGTTAACAGATAATTTCTCATGATATTCCTATATCTGTTATCATTATCATCATATTATCAGAATATAGTTTAACTTTCCATACATTAAATGAAGCAATATAACAAGAGGTTTGGGTGATTGTGGATTCATTTGGGTGGACCCTAAAAAGCCGGGTATGCAATTGCACCTCATAGAGTCATAGAGTCATCCCTTTGGCCCATCTTGCCCATGGTTAACCTGCATCCATCGACTGTAGTGTAAGCAGCAGACCAATTGGGTTTGTGGTTTTTACTATTGCTCTGGGATGAGATAATCAGAAAATAAATTGAGCAGAGAGACAATTCTTTAGGTTGTCTCACTGCTTCCTCTTTCTTTTTTTTCACAAATGTTGTGCTTACCTGAGCAAATAAGGGCTGTGCTCTCCTTGTAGCAAGATTTTGCAGTATGCATGGGGGATTGGTGGGGTGACATGGAAAATAATTAGAGAAAAATGGTGAGCAATTAGAATTGCCTTGAGAGTTGGTACATATTTAGGTCATAAGGTCATAAGTGGTAAGAGTAGAATTAGGACATTCAGCCCATCAAGTCTACTCCGCCATTCAATCATGGCTGATCTATCTCTCCCTCCTAACCCCATTCTACTGCCTTCTCCCCATAACCTCTGACACCTGTACTAATCAAGTATCTATCTACCTCTGCCTTAAAAATATCCACTGACTTGGCCTCGACAGCCTTCTGTGGCAAAGAATTCCACAGGTTCACCACCCTCTAACTAAATAAATGTCTCCTCTTCTCCTTCCTAAAAGAAAGTCCTTTAATTCTGAGGTTATGACATCGAGTCCTAGACTCTCCCACTTGTGGAAACATTTTCTCCACATCCATTCTATCCAAGTCTTTCACCATTCTGTACATTTCAATGATATCCCCCCCTCATTCTTCTAAACTCAGCGAGTACAGGCCCAGTGCCAACAAATGCTCACCATAGGTTAACTTTCTCATTCCTGGAATCATTTTTATAAACCTCCTCTGGACCCACTCCAGAGCCAGCACACATTTAATGGGCTGAATGGACCCCTATATTGTATGCAAGACCAAGTGGACCCGTTGGGCCAAACCTCTCCTGCATTGGTGCAGCACCCTCTCCCCCCTCTCTCCCTCCCCTCCCCCTCCCTCCTCCCCCTCCTCTCCCCCTTCCCCTCCCCCCTCCTGCCACTCCCCCTCCCCCTCCCTTCCCTCTCCCCCTTTCCCTCCCCGCTTCCCCTCCTCCCCACTCCATCCCCCTTAACCACCCTTATCCTCCCTCCCTCCCTCCGCCCCCCTCCCGCCCTCCCCCCTCCCTCGGAGATAGATTTAAACTTTAAAATGTGAATATCTTTTAAAATATAACACCGATTTCAAAGAAACTTCTTCTATTCGCACCAAAGGGACGACGGTGAGTAAGGTGGGCCTAAAATTGTTGCGCTATCGTGTACCATTTTGGCTGTAGTAGCAAACAAACAAACGAACGAGAGTTTTAGTATATAGATGGTAACAAATGTTTATGACTACTGCTCAGATGCTGCCACGTGACAAGAGAACTATATTGCAGGAACATGAAGTCACCCCTCCTCCCTTCAATCCACCACACCCCCCCCCCCCCCGACCCGTTGCCCCCGTTATAATAGTGGTCATTCCAACACTGATCTAGAACTAGAGGACCAGAACAAATAGCAGGAATGGCTGGTCTATCATTCAATTTCATGGCCTTATTGCCACTTTCCCGTGCAAATCCCACCTCACTGAGTCCAAAAAACTATCACCGTGGCCGTCATCTCCAACTTACCACCGCCAAGATATTACGTCTGTAGCTCCCGAGGGACCACGATCAGGATCTAAAGCCAATGACAGTTTTCCTAACTGTTCCTTGGTTGTCACCAAACGGTCACACTGCACCACCGGAGAAAAATCCCAATGGAAAAATAAGAAAGACAAAGGCACCGAGGGATATGCACATATCAAAACAAACAAAACTGTTAAAAATACAATTAAACAATTTTTAAAATATTTTAAAATGTGCAATTTAAAAACAAAAGAGTTACATCACTTAAAACATTTGAAATGATTAAAAATATCAAAACAAACCCAATTAGTTCAAAAAAATGTAAATAGACAATAGACAACAGGTGCAGGAGGAGGCCATTCGGCCCTTCGAGCCAGCATCTGCCTTCCTATTCTTACCACCAAAGTGGATAACCTCACACTTATCCACATTAAACTGCATCTGCCATGCATCCGCCCGCTCACACAACCTGTCCAAGTCACCCTGCAACCTCATAGCATCTTCCTCAGTTCACACTACCACCCAGCTTTGTATTATCTGCAAATTTGCTAATGGTACTTTTAATCCCTTCATCCAAGTCATTAATGTATATTGTAAATAGCTGCGGTCCCAGCACCGAGCCTTGCGGTACCCCACTGGTCACTGCCTGCCATTCTGAAAGGGACCCATTTATCCCCACTCTTTGCTTTCTGTCTGCCAACCAATTTTCTATCCATGTCAGTACCCTACCCCCAATACCATGTGCTCTAATTTTGCCCACTAATCTCCTATGTGGGACCTTGTCAAAGGCTTTCTGAAAGTCAAGGTACACCGCATCCACCGGCTCTCCCCTGTCAATTTTCCAAGTTACATCCTCAAAAAATTCCAGAAGATTAGTCAAGTATGATTTCCCCTTCATAAATCCATGCTGACTCGGAACGATCCTGTTACTACTATCCGAATGCTCCGCAATTTCGTCTTTTATAATTGCCTCCAGCATCTTCCCTACCACTGATGTCAGACTAACTGGTCTATAATTTCCCGTTTTCTCTCTCCCTCCTTTCTTAAAAAGCGGGATAACATTAGCTACCCTCCAATCCACAGGAACTGATCCTGAATCTATAGAACATTGGAAAATGATCACCAATGCGTCCACAATTTTTAGAGCCACCTCCTTAAGTACCCTGGGATGCAGACCATCAGACACTGGGGATTTATCAGCCTTCAGTCCCATCAGTCTACCCAACAACCATTTCCTGCCTAATATGGATTTTCTTCAGTTCCTCCGTCACCCTAGGATCTCTGGCCACTAGAATATCTGGGAGATTGTTTGTATCTTCCTTAGTGAAGACAGATCCAAAGTATCGGTTCAACTCATCTGCCATTTCCTTGTTCCCCATAATAAATTCCCCTGCTTCTGTCTTCAAGGGACCCACATTTGCCTTGACTATTTTTTTCCTCTTCACATACCTAAAAAAGCTTTTACTATCTTCCTTTATATTATTGGTTAGCTTTACCCTCGTACCTCATCTTTTCTCCCCGTATTGCCTTTTTAGTTATCTTCTGTTGCTCTTTAAAAGAGTCCCAATCCTTTGGCTTCCCACTCTTCTTTGTTATGTTATACTTCTTCTCTTTTATTTTTATGCTGTCTTTGACTTCCCTTGTCAGCCACGGGTGCCTCTTACTCCCTTTAGAATCTTTCCTCCTCTTTGGGATAAATTGATCCTGCAACTTCTGCATTATTCCCAGGAATACCTGCCATTGCTGTTCCACCGTCTTCCCTGCTAGGGCCTCCTTCCAGTCAAATCTGGCCAGCTCCTGCCTCATGCCTCTGTAATCCCCTTTGCTATACTGTAATACTGACACTTCCGATTTTCCCTTCTCCCTTTCAATTTGTAGATTACTGCCTCCTAATGGTTCTTTTACCTTGATTCGTTTTAATTCCTGTATTACGCTAAATAATCTGTACCCAATATAATGGTGGTGCATTATAATCAGTCTCCATTATCCTGGACTAAGAGAGGGAAAGTCAGTAATGATTCATACTCCTTATTGCTACCTAGCAACACTTTCTATAAAGCACCTTTTTGTCACTGCTGCCTGAATGCAGTGTTAAATTTCAGTTGGACAGTTTTATCATCTTTTTTGGTAAGCTGCTCACTCATATTGAACCACCTCAAAAAGGACAGGCGGGAATTACTTAATTACCAAAACCTGTGGGAAAATCTAAAAACGATTAAGGATTCATTTTATGTGGATCCACTGGGTACTTATAAGGGAACAATTTATTGCAGAATGGCACTAATCTTCGCCGATATCTTCAACCTCTTAGATTTGTTTGAGACACAGCATGGAAACAGGCCCTCCGAGTCCATGTTGACCATTGATCACCCATTTATACCAGCTTTACGTTATCTCACTTTCTCATCCACTCCCTAGGCACTAGATGCATTTTTTTTAACCGAGGCCAATTGTCCCTCAAACCGACACATGTTTTGTGATGTGGGTGGAAACATGAGCACCCAGAGGAAACCCACACAGGGAGAACGTGAAAATGTCACACAGATAGCACCAAAGGTCAGGATCGAACCCTGGTCTCTAGCATGGTGAGGCAGCAGCTCTACCAGCTGCACTACTATGCCCCTCACTTTCTAGTTTTCTGTCTCCACCTGTTTGAAGAAACCTCCATCATTCGATACGATACGATACAATACGATAGAACTTTAATTATCCCAGGAGAAAAATTGATCTGCCAACAGTCATTCTAGTCCCTTTGAAAAATAAAGTGTTCAATCTCAATCACTACCTCCCAGCAGCTTTAAACTTCAATCATGATCTGTCATAATCATAGTCTGAAGAAGGGTCTCGACCTGAAACATCACCCATTCCTTCTCTCCAGAGATGCTGCCTGTCCCGCTGAGTTACTCCAGCATTTTGTGACTATCTTCAATCATAATAAAGTTCTTCGAAAGATCGGTATTGCCCATTTCTGGCCCTCACCATCCTTTGGCCTCTCTTCATTCTCATTCTTGCAACTCGTGAACCTGTTTTCCTCTTTGTATTATGTAGTAAAGGAGAAGAGGAGTTTGTTAATTGTGCGAGGCATGTTCTATTGTGCGAGGCATGTGGACCCATTGACTTTCTGCACTATAAAGTTTAGAGTGGGGGCTGTCAAAATGAAAATACTTATTGGCCCTTTACACACTTGCTATTACATGCCTCCAGCCCACTGCTGAGAATTTCAAGGCCTTTACGTCAGGTATTAATATTTATGAGAGTGCCATGCACTAATTAAAGATCATGTATGAAAATAAGAAGTTATACATTTTCATTTTCTTTGGAATGACAGGCGGGAATTACTTAATTACCAAAACCCGTGGGAAAATCTAAAAACGATTAAGGTGTAGCGACCATAGAGAATGGTCCGGGTCGTCGAACCCTCAGATTGGCCAGCGAGGTCACGTGTGAACGCGACCATGGGGATTGGTCCAGAGAGCGACATCGCTGATTGGCCAGCGTGGTCATGTGCGCTTTTGGCGCCCGAAAGTTCCAGCTCGGCGAAGTCTTCGAAGAAGACAGTAAGTTTTTGATGGTTGTCCTTTACCTTGTTGTTTAACTCTGTATTCGAATATTGCGGCTGCAATAAACTTCTTCTACAACCAACAAGTTTTCGGACTCGCCATAAAGGATTCATTTTCTGTGGATCCACTGGGTACTTATATGGGAACAATTTATTGCAGAATGGCACTAATTAATTTTAACAAAACCTTGTTCCTGATCAGATGATTGTAAGTTATTTTGTAAATGGATTAAATTAGATGTTTTTTCTTTGGTCATGTTAAGTCAAACAAATCTCCTCCACTGATCTCTAGCTAGAATGAATATATGCTCTCAATATAAAATCGAAAAGTCCAGATGGATGGCAAATATTTGACATATCAGTGAGAGAGAAAACATTGTTTGAAATTAAAATCAGTTAACTTTCTGAGAAGAGTTACTTTTTACAATATTATCGCTACTCTATGGTATAGCACATTATGGTACTTTATTTATTACATGTACAGTGTACATGTATCACATGTACATGTACAGAGGTACAGTGAAATTAATTTTTGAATGCATTTCAGTACCTATCACTATACATAAGCACTTAGAAACATCTTAGATAAACATCTTAGATAGTACGAGTGTACAGCAATAGTACACTGAGACAGTAGACATAGAAGCCAGTTTAGCGCCATTCTCAAGTCCCAGTTGTTGAGAGTTCTTGGCCTGACCATGAAGGCCCGTTGCCCTGGTGACATTGCAGGGTCGGCCTGGTCAAGTGTAGGTGTGGTGTCCTCTGCCGCTGCTCCATCACTGTAGGCCGTGTACTGTCCATGTGTTCGGCCTCATGGAGCGGCGCCCGGTCCAGCTGAGCCCCAGGCTGTTGCAGGGCCTCCAGCGGTCCACTCCACTATTGAGGCAGTCCACTGCCTCCCACAGCCGTTCTGCCTACCTGCTCTCCGACCAACTCCTTCCACTCTAGGTGGGTGTTACAAGGGAACAGGTTCAAGGATCTGACAAGTAGAACAGAAAAAGGCTCACTTGTCTGTTTAGTTACAAATCAGATTTATTGGCAAGAGAGAGAACAAAAACAATACTTATCGGTATGTTCAGGGCCCGTTTTACAGCAGCACACCTCTCTCTCTCTCTGCCTCCGACCGTGGCGCTGATCGCGACTGACCCAGCCCATCGGTGAACCCCTTATGTAACAGAACTAACTCGTGGCTGACTGGCGCCTGTTTTTATATCGGCAGAAATCAGCCGTTGAAATAACTGCTGTTATGTCCTGGCCAATAGCACTGCTTCCAAATTCAAACTGTAGCCGATGGTAGGGGCCTGCATCCGAGCGAGGCCCCCACTCCCCTGCCCTCCCTTTGGAAACAAAGCGCTACCGGCTGCAGACTTGGTGCGCGAGGTAATACACACGGTGCTATCGGCTTGGCACGCAAAGTTTTAAACAAAGCACTGTCGGCTACAGCGCTATCAGCCATTGAACATAGCGCTACCGGCCACAGCGCTATGAGGTTTTAAACATAGCACCACCGGTCACAGCGCCATGAGGCTTTAAACATAGCGTTACCGGCCCCAGCGCTATCAGCCAAGGACTGTTCGGGCAAAACTCTTATTACAGTGGGCGAGGCGGGCCTTCCAGGTGGGTTCCCAGTCCTCGATCGCAACTCAAAACATTTGGGTGAATACTTGATTTTACTAGTTGGGATCAATTGTACCTGCAATTTTCAAATAGAAATGGAAAGATCAGGCACTCACTGAGACCATTTGTATTAGATAGTGAGCTTTAAAGGGAATATTAAAGGGAACTTCAAAACTGCCTGGAAGGGGTAACAAGGGGTAATTTATTTGTGCATACTACTCTGGGACATTTTCAGAATATGCCTATAATAATTTATATGATGGAAGAGATGAAGTCTAGAATGAAGAGATCAAGTAAGAAATGCAAAACGGCTGAGTGGTACATGAAATAAGTTAAATATAAAACAGTTCAGTAATTGAAAGAGTGTGAAGAAACCATTGTGATGAATGAATCTGTGAGGGAATATGTGGTTGAGGTGAGATATGGTCTTTCTCCAACAAGACTGGCAAGGTCATTGAACAGCTTTTGGCATTAATATATGTCCTGGAACCTAACCTTATGGCTTTAACAGAGAATGATGAGACTGCAGATGCTGGGGCAAAATACCAACAGCCGGAGGAACTCAGCGAGCTGAGATGTAGCTGTGGCATCAGAGGAACGATTGCCATTTTGGGTCAGTTTCCTTTTTGTTCCAGGCTTCAACCTCCCCATGGGCCTCTTCCCAACAGTAACGATGATGTAGCCCACTTTTCACATTCAAGATATCCTCTGCATCCAAACCCTCCAACATCAGAGCTCTCTCTTTCACAGGCCACCCAGCTTTGTGATGGGAAGCCTGTCTATTGACCCTGTATGCGTTAAGCCTGGTTCTACAGTGGAGTGGTAGACTCCACTCAAATGAATCGGAGATGTCAGCTCCTGAGAGAAGGATTACTTTATTTTTCATTAGTGTTTATTAAAGCTTATCACAGTTAGTTTGATCAATTTTAATTGATCATAGTATGTGGGTATGTCTTTTAGCATTTTATAAGTAATTAAATAAATTAATATTTCTATTTTTATTATTTTTACAAGTCCTGGGTGATTCTAACTATTTAAAGACAGCCTGTGAGCCTAGGGTGAGGGTCTCATCGGCTGTCAAAGAGGTAGCTTCTCTTCTGAGCTGTTCTGAGCTAGATGTTGTGGCCAGGCTACCAGCATAAGACTACTGCAGGGTGGTGGAAGGTGGGTCACCATGGAACAAACTGCTTTGGGCTATTTCTGCTCTAATGGAGTTGCTGCAGTCATATCTGCAGCAGGATGAGTGGCGAACCTACATTCACAGGACCATACAACCATGCAGATGAGGCATCTGGTGACCTACACACCTAGAAATTGATCAATCTTTGTAATTTGCAGTATGCCATGAATAAAGCACATTCTGTTGTGCTGCTGCAGTAAGGATTTCATTGTAAGGATTTCATTTCATTGGGGGCGTGGCTGTGTTCTGCAGCTGCGGCTCACCGGCAGTCTCTCCGTTTTTTTTTCTCGTTTTTTTGTCAATGTCGTTGTTAAATGTACGTTTTGTTTTATTTTTAATTCTGTGTATGTAGGGGGGTGGTGGGGGGGTTGGGGGAAACCTTTTTTTCAAATCTCCTCCTCAACGGAGATGCGACCTTTACCGTGTCGTATCTCCGTTCGCGCTACGGCCTAACATCGTGGAGTCGGCGGCCTCCAGCTGGGATCGACCTCAAAGACTCCGGTCGCAGGGCCTGGACTTACCATCTCGGAGGCTTCAGCCGTGGGCCCTGCAGACCGCAACATCGGGAGTTCGCAGGTCCCTGGCTGGTGACCGGCTTTTGGGAGCTCCAGCCATAGCAGCTTCAACCGCCCCGAAGCGCGAGGTACGATCAACCCGCCCGCAGGCCCTTCATCGCCCTGCGTGGCTCGGCCGCAGCACTTTCCATCGCCCGGTGGGGGCTCAGGACTTTCATCGGCCTGCTCGGCTCGGCCCTGGGACTTTCCATCGCCCGGTGGGGGCTTCAAAAAATTGGGAGCCTCGATCACCTCGTGGCACCACGGGAGAAGAATGAGGAGGAGATAAGACTTTGCCTTCCATCACAGTGAGGGTATGCCTAGAGCAATCACTGTGATGGCTGTTTTGTGTAAAAAATTATATCTGTGTGTCTTGTGCTTTTTAATGTCTACTGCCGGACTCTGACGTGAGAGGACGCTGGCGTTGTGTATTCGCCGCTTTTCCGTCAGGATAGTTTGTCTGTTTGTTTCTATGTTAATTGTTTTTGTAAAGCGCTTTGAGCATGTGATAAGGCGCTATATAAAATAAATGGATTATTATTATTATTATTATTGTTCTATCTGGGACATATAACAATAAAACACTCTTGACTCTTGTACACATATTGGTTTCAAAATTAGCATTGGTTTATTGTAGTCATGCTTTCTGAAATACAGCAAAAAAACATTTTTTTGCATGCTATCCAGTCAAATCATACCGTACATGAGTATATCAGGTAATGCAGAAGAGAAAATAAACAGAATACAGAAAATAATGTTGCAGCTCGGAGAAAGTGCAGAAAAAAATTTGCAAGGGCCTCTCATAGGCCAAGGATGAATTTCCAGTCTTCTAATCTACCTTGTTATTGCCCTTGTTCAAGATATGAGAGAGAGAGAGATGTGTGTATTTGCTGTGAATCGTGTTCCTTTCTTCTCAGACTTCCTTTCATTTTTGATTATCACAAACAATGTTTTGCCAAAAAAAACCACAATAACAATTCTGGTTGTAAAATGTCAATTTTCACCACAAAGGGTTGAGAAATACCAAATGGTCAAAAGCATTTGTGTTAAAAAATCATATGGACAAAACATTTCAAAATGCAAAATTAAAACGACAACCAATCAAAACTCTGCTGTGACTCAAGACCCAATTTATTTTCATCAGTTGCAATAGTGCATCATAATGCAGGCTTTCAAGTCGAAAGGAATTCATTAGAACAGGAAGGTGGGGAGGAGAGGTCTTGGTATTTATGTTTTCCCATTGGAAGTGCAACCATTGTGACTATTGTAATTCTGCTTTCCCATAGTTCAGCAAGTTGCATACTGATTTCTCAAAAGACATGGGCAATCCACTCCATCCCTGATTCACAATATTTCTGTGAAATCCACTTGGTGAAGCTGTGGAACTGTCAGAGATGTGTGTTTGCTGAGATTCACCATCTCTTTCCTTCCCTGACTCCTTGTAGTTTCTAATTATCAAGCAGGCTATTGAACTGCACAACCAAAACTTTCCAAGCCTGCACAGGTCGAAGAGCTTTCTGTGTTATGGCCCTCAGAGAGTCTCTCAATATGTGTTCATTCACAGCTTTCTGCAAAGCCTGGCTGCCTCACAAAACAACACCTGAAATGTAATTCAATGTGTGGCATTAATGCACATCAAAGTTGTATCAAAAAGCTGACACAGATACCAGACAGACAAAGTGGCGAAGTTTGGTAGAGGGTGTTCTGTGATTTAGTTCAGGCCAAGCATTGTTAAGCAATGGAGGTATAAGGAACTGGAGATACTGGAAACTTATATAGAACAGAATGATGGAATACCTCAGCAGATCAGGTAGTATCTCTGGAGGAGATACAAGGAATTTCAGATGCTGGTTTACAAAAAAAAAGACACAAAGTGTTGGAGCATCTCAGGCGGCATGTCTGGAGAACATGGAATAACAGAGAGGGGGGAGGGGTGGGGGGCAATAAGAGATGGTCTCACAGAACTCCCATCAGAGAAAGGAGAACTTCTTCAAAATAGGCATACCCCACTAATGGAAGATAATGCAGAGGTTTGGCTGTCCCAGCAAGTTCATCACGATTGTCCGGCAGTTCCATGACGGCATGATGGTGAAAGTGCTGGATGATGGAGACGAGTCGGAAGCCTTTTCAGTGACAAACGGCGTGAAGCAAGGTTGTGCTCTTGCCCCTGCACTCTTCAGCATGGTCTTCTCTGCCATGCTGACCGATGCCTTCCGTGACTGCCAGGGTGGAATACACATCAGGTACAGGACTGACAGCAGGCTGTTCAACCTCAGGCGCCTGCAAGCTGTTACAAAAGTGAAGGAGACCATCATCAGAGATTTCTTATTTGCTGATGACTGCGCCCTCAACGCCAGCACAGAGCAGAAGATGCAGCATGAAATGGACTGCTTCTCACAGGCCTGTGACAACTTTGGTCTCTCCATTAGCACAAAAAAGCCCGAAGTTATGTACCAGCCAGCGCCTGGAAAGCCCTACCAGGAACCACACATCACGGTGAAGGGGCAGAATCTACAGGCAGTCGACAGCTTTACCTATCTGGGTAGTACACTCTCGCGAGTGGTGAACATTGACGCTGAGGTCAACAACAGGATTGCCAAGGCCAGCGCTGCCTTTGGGCGACTCCGTGGGAATGTTTGGGAGCAGAGAGGACTCAGCCTTACCACCAAGCTGAAGGTCTACCGTGCAGTGGTACTCACCACTCTTCTCTATGCCAGTGAGACTTGGACTGTCTACAGCAGACATGCCAAACAGCTCAACCACTTTCACTTGAGCTGCCTACGTAGACTCCTTCACATCAGGTGGCAGGACAAAATTCCCGACACAGAGGTCTTGGAACGGGCCGGAATCCCCAGCGTCCACACCCTCCTACGGAAAGCCCAAGCCAGATGGGCAGGCCATGTCGTCAGAATGCCCGAGAGTCGACTGCCAAAAGTTTCTGTATGGAGAACTGTGCCAGGGCAAGCGCTCAGTAGGAGGACAGAAGAAACGGTTTAAGGACTGCCTCAAAGTGTCCCTCAAAGACTTGGACATCAACCTCAGCACTTGGGAGTCTCTTGCTCTGGACCGTCCAACCTGGCGTAGCAAGCTCACCACAGGAGCCCGTGCAGCAGAGAACAGATGCACTGCAGAGGCCCAGAGGAAACGCACCGCGCACAAGGCCCGGGCTACCTCCACTTCCACTGCAGCAGCCATCCACTTGTGTCCTACGTGTGGGCGTGCCTTCCGGGCCCGGATTGGCCTCACCAGTCACTTCCGGACCCACAGTCACCAATCCTCCAACTGAAAGTGAAGTCATGGTCATCTTCAAACCCGAAGGACGAACAACAACATAGTAAAAAGGAGAGATTTCACAGTCAGCAGTTGAATAAGGCGATGTTTTAGGTCGGCACCCTTCTTCAGATCCTGGTTTAGTCTGTAGAAGGGTGCTGTCAACTATCCATGTAGAACGCCACATCCATTTCCTCCAGAGATACTGCTTGACTCACTGAGTTACTCCAGCACTGGTGTGAACAGTGTAAGATCCAAAGGAAAGCTTGGAGCAGAGAGTTGGAATAAGAGGACCTTGTGGTGTTAGCTGTTACATTAACACTACTGTAATCTCATCTACAGGGGAGTTATTAGCATAGTCATATTCATTGCTTCTTCTGGGTGAAGTGTCTAGAACCAAGACAGTCTCAAAGAAAATGTGGGTCGATCACACAGGATGGAGATGAAAAGAAATTTGTTCACCCTGAGGGAAACAATCCTTTAGAAATTATTACATACCAGTATTGCAAAATCTTAACTACTGCGTATATTCAATACATCAATCAATAGCTTTTTTTAGATAGAAGTGAATCAAAGGATTGGTGGGTGGGGAGGGGGAAGGGAGAGGTTGGGGGTTAGAGTTGGAACGTGCTGATGTGGTAACAGATCGTCCAAGACCTCACTGCAAGATAAAGCAGGCAAGAGGACCAAATGATCTAATCCTGCTGCTAGTGTAGTTTAGTTTAGAGTTACAGCGCAGAAACAGGCCCTTTGGCACCAAGTCCGCACCGACCAGCGTCCCTGCACACTAACTCCATCCTACGGACACTAGGGACAATTTACATTTATACCAAGCCAATTAACCTACCAACCTGTACGTCTTTGGAGTATGGGAGGAAACCGAAGATCTCGGAGAAAACCCACGCTGTCACGGGGAGAATGTACAAACTCCGTACAGACAGCACCTGTAGACAGGATCACACCCGGGCCTCTAGCACTCTAAGGCAGTAGCTGTACCGCTACGCCACCGTGTCAGCCCTCTTAAGATAGTTTTTACTTCAGAGAAAGGAATTTTGCTGTCGGGTCATTTAATGGCAGTATTTCAGTCAGCACCCATTTTAGATGTGGGTAGGTAGTGGGGAGCATTAATCCTGCCAATGCAGTGTCTCAAGATTCTCTTAAAGGGCAACAATCAATCTCGGTACTGAATGGGCAGCAAAACATCTCTCCATTGGCTCAGATCATTTAAGTGCTTGTAATAATACACTTATGACGCCTCAGTACCATCTTCCTCTGCTGTGATGGTTTGGACATTTCTAATGCCGCCATACCCAGCCTTCAAAGGGAAATAAACACTTACTTTTTTACTGCATTAGCACCTGCACTACTAAATCAGAATATTGAGCTAAATGTTCCTATCCAAAAACAGATGGCTCGTCAGCACAGAATAAAGTCCATTATTGAAGTCTTCAATTGTCAAAATTGTTTTGGTCTCAAGCTCATGATGTCTGGAACAGAGTTATTTTTTTTACGGGTCTTACAATTTTCCATTCAAACAAATTGAATGAACTATTTCATTGCCAACATTTTTTTATTGTTATCTCTGCACTTCCTACTTCACTACTGAAATGTCCATTATTTGAAGATGACAATTGAATCTGTTTAGTCTAGTTTAGAGACACGCAGCAGAAACAGGCCCTTCGGCCCATCGAGTTTGCGTCGACCAGCAATCCCCATGAACTATCATTATCCTACCAGGGACAATTTACAATTTTTACCAAAGCTAATTAACCTACAAACCTATATGTCTTTAGAGTGCGGGAGGAAACCCAGAGAACACGGGGGGGAACACTCGTAGTCACGGGGAGATGTACAAACTCCATACAGAGGATCCAGATACATGGTCAGGATCGAACCCGGGTCTCTGGCGCTGTAAGGCAGCAGCTCTAGTGCTGCACCACCATGCCGCCTCCATGCATCTTAGAACTTAAGATTTATTAGCACTGCCTAATTTGTCCAGAAAGCAAACCTAGCAATGTCTAACCTATGACCTATAAAGAGAGGGAACTACCCAACCTAGATTTTCTGTCTGTTTTTGTTGCTCCAATGGATCATTATACATGAGTAAACCTGCACTAAAATGTTTTTCCTCTAGGTGGAGTGAATCAAGCAATGTATTTCGTAAAATATGGGAGGGCAAATTAAAGAGTTCCTATGGATGGAATAGGAGGTCAGCAACTTCCTTCCTGATTATCATAGGAGAGCAAGGCATCTTCTCATGGCATTTAAGTAATGATTTTGCAAAACAAATTGCAGCCAAGTAAAATTGACATATGTTCAACAAGGTCGCAATAGTGTCATATGTTTATTATACTTGATCATTGATCAATACAATGACACAATATTTGTTATTGAGATACATGTAAACTGCAAAATGTAATTTCATACAATATCTTATAATGTTTCTTTTTTTAAACGCAAATAAAATGGGATAACAAATCCTTTAGGTCAAAATGTATTGTTCTCCTCATAAATGTCAGCAGAATTACAGCCCAACTGGAAATTCCAGAGTTGGATTTAGTCAATTATGATCATCACAACTTTATAAAACTTTGATTAGGCCGCCTTTGGAGTATTGTGTGCACATCTGGTCGCCCCCTTACAGAAAGCATGTGGAAGATTTGGGGATGGTGCAGAAGAGGTTTACCAGAACACCTGCCTGGATTAGAAGGTTGGACAAAGGGTTTGATTGTTTTCTCTGAAGTGTCAGGTTGAGGGAACATTTTTTCCCAGGGTGGTAATGTGAAAGACTACAAGGCAGAGTTATAAGATCAGAGCGGAAAAGTTTAAAGAAAGTGGTGGATGCCTGGAATGTGCTTTTAAAGGGAGTGGTGGAAGCAGATATGATGGTGATGTTTAAGAGGCTTTTAGATGGGGACATGAATATGCAGTGAATGGGGAGGGATATGGTCCATGTGCACATAGAGGAGATTAAGGGCATTACGTGCAGCTCAGAACATTGTTGGCCAAAGGGCTGTACTTTCTGTTCTTTCTGTTCCATGTTCTTTCTGAATGTACTCCAACATTGATCTCTTTTAAAAGGAAGGCAAAATTGTAACATTGCCCCGATCTCTTACAATGGGGATGAGCATCCAGCAGCAGTTTGGACTTGACCCAGAATCTGCCTCTTCATTATTTATTATGTTTGGAACTAATTGTATGAATTACATCTATTTTAAAAATATTTTGTTGGCTGCCATGTGCACAGCGCCTTAACCGGAACGAACAAACAAACAAACAAACACAGACATATCCCCTGGATTCTAAAACTAAGGTCGCCCCAGGCTGTGTCACCATTTGTTCTCGGGTCAATTGCGAGGCCCCACCGCCGCCAAGGACCCCGTTGCCGCAAAGGCCCCACCTGCTGTCAAGGGTCCCGTTGCTGCTCAGGCTCATGCTGCCATCGAGGATCCCATCGTCACTGCTGCTTAGGCTCCCTCGGCCCAGGCAGGCCTCGCTGCCTGGCTTCTCCACAGTCCCCTGGGAGGCCTAACGGCGTGCATTCCGGTTGGCGGCGGGGTTGTTCGGCGGGTGGATCGGGCCCGCGTGGCTCCCTGGGACACCCCCGCCACGTGCGCGACTCCCCAAGACATTTCCACTATCATCGTCTATTTCTCTCATTTCCCCATCCCCTGACTCTCAGCCTGAAGATGGGTCTTGTCCCGAAACGTCACCCACTCCCTCTATCCAGAGATGCCGCCTGACCCGCTAATGTCCAAATGTATCTGTCAAGATGGCCTTTAGAGAATTGCCTGACAAATAGCAATACCCGAACAAAGCGGGATTGCCTGTCGTGTACCCTTACATTAATATTTTCTAACAATATTTGTACAGGAATAAACAGGAAGGTGAACCCGATCTGGTTTACAGTATGTAAGTAACCCTGTCTAAGGAAAGGGCTGTAGTTTTTGCTCCCCCTAATTTCACCTGGATCCATATTCTACACGACAGGGCAGCACAGTGGTGCAGCAGTAGAATTGCTGCCTTACAGCGCCAGAGACCGGATTCGATCCTGACGGGGGCTGTCTGTATGGAGTTTGTACGTTCTCCCTGTGACTGCATGGGTTTCCTCTGGGGGCTCTGTTTTGCACCCACACTCCAAAGGCGTACAGGTTTGTAGGTTAATTGGTTTGGATAACATTATAAATGTTCCCTACTATGTAGGATAGTGCTAGTGATCGCTGGTCGGCATGCACTCAGTGTGCCGAAGTGCCTGTTTCCACTCTGCATCTCTTTACGAAGCTAAAGTAAACTAAATTGTAATTGCAGTATAATATCATCCCAAATGTACAATTCCTTCTCACTGCTCTGCTTTATTCATTTGCAAAATGTAAAATTGAATAATAGACATGAAAGATATCATGAACTTCACATATTCTGCTTGGTATTAATTTGTTAATGCCCATTTCAAATTGTAAATCAAGGTATTTCTAAGCTGGTTCACCAGGACGTGAAAAGTAAAATTGGCTGCAACCTAGTGAATATCTGCTTGCTCTAGTCTGCCAAAGACTGACAACTTTTTGTTTATTTAAAGTTTTGCTTTGCATAATTATAAACATGTTTGAAACCAAATTCTAAGTTGTTAACAGAAGGTGTGAAATATGAAGCTTTAGTTTTGAGGTATGTTTGGTTGTAATAAATACACCTATTTGGTGCCTTTGACATTTGAAGAAGGGAGATGGGAAGTTTATCCAAACACAGAAAGCCTAAATATGGCTCTATATTTTAACAAATATTCATGTTATGAGCAAAATCAGGTTGAATTGGATGTATGAAATAAACGTTTATTGTACACTAACTGAATATCTGTCAAACTTGAAATGTTATCATCTTTTGTGTTTCACCAATGGCAAATATTTCTTTCTAGTGTTTGCGCAAAGTCTGCTATTCAAAGTAGAACAGTGGTAAAGGAAAATTAATATTGACTCTTATTAATTTTCTATTTTTTTAAGAATCCAAATATAGCAAGTACTTTTCATTCCACAGAATAAATTGATTATGAACTGAAAATTTGTTAGGTTCTTCAGCCAAGATAAACATCAGAAGTACTGGAGTTAGAATATTTTTCTCACAAATCCTGTTTGCTTCATTCTTTCCAGACTTTCAGATTGCTTCAGAACAAATGTGCGTCTATTGAAATTCTTTTGTAATATCCGAATGTAAACATATGTTTATATCTGCCAGTCACACATGGGAAGGGTGTCTTTTCATCATATCAGAAGCTGAACTGATATTCCATCAGCCGTGAAGTCGCACTTGATTTTGGAAGATTATTAAATTGCTCTTGGATTTACTAATCAGAAGAATCTTGTACACTATCAATAGTACTTCGATAGGCTGGTTACAGTAAATGATATTAGCTCTGAGGAACAAAACTGCATATAGAACATATAACATAGAACAGTACAGCACAGGAACAGGCCCTTTGGCCCACAATATTTGTGCCAAACATGATGCCGAGTTAAACTGATCTCATCTGCCTGTACATGATCCATATCCCTCTATTCCCTGCACTTTCATGTGCCTATCAAAAATGCTGCTATCGTATCTGCCTCCACCACCATTCCTGGCAGCACATTCCAGGCCCTCATCACTCTCAGTGTAAAAAACTTCCCCCACACGTCTCCATTAAACTTTACACCCCTGAACTTTATACTGGATATTCTTTATATGTTCTTTATTCAGTAAGTAAATCCTATTGGGTTTTTTTTTGTCTTTTATAGATCAATTACACAACTGGTTTGTGTATCATTTACACTACCTAAGTTTCCCTCCAGTCAAAAGAATCAACGAGACTGAAACAGTGAGACAGGTAAAAGAGGCAATCGAGGAATAAGCTGGAGGGAAAGGAACAAACGAGGACCCGTTGTGGGGGGACCACCATGAGCGAAGGGGAAGAACAATGGAGGACCTGGCGTGGGTGAACCGTCGTGCGGGAGGGGAAGGTGGGACGGGGAGGAGGGAGCACAAAGGGGTATCTGGCGCTTTGTAACTTTTTAAGCATCGTCTATGTGGTGACTATTTGCATACCTTGGGTATGTATGCAAGCAAAGAGTTTCACTGTGACAATAAAGTATTCATTCATTTATTCAGAAGAGAGGTCGGGACAGACAAAGTCTGACAAATGATTCTGGCAAGATGGGGGGCTTTATCACCCATCCATTCACACCCCAGATATTACGTGACCCATTGAATTCCTCCAGTGCTTTATGTTTTTCTCAGATTTCAGCATCTAGAGTCTTGACTCTCCTATTAATAATAACGTTTCATTAACATACGATTGAAGTGAATAATTAAGTTTAGAAAGCTTTTCTCGTCAGTCACACAACAATGTTAATGTAAGCATTCAGCATTCAGAAGAAAAGGTCAACATAACATGTGAAAATAAGTATAAGAATGTCTCATGGTATTAACACAAAGCCAAATATTTTCTGTTTTCCATTATGTGTCTTGTAGAAACATTTGAATAGTACAAGAAGTGTCTTTTTTATTTATCCAAGAACACCAGGTTACGCAGAGGAGCGGAAAGTAATGCTTTGAGAGACTATACTCAACCAGCATTAACTCACATCCTTTGAGAAGAAATATGTTAGAATTGATTGAAAACTGGCTGCCTCATAGAAAATAGAGTTTGGAATAAATGGGACCTTTTCAGAGTGGAAGGGGGTAACTGATGGAGTAACGCAGTGATCAGTTCTTGGCCTACAATTGTTCACTATTTACATTAATTATCTGGAAGAAAGAACTTTGTGTAAGGTTGCCAACAACATAATAGGCAGAAGGCATATTGTAATAAGGATACTGTGAGTCCGCAATTGATATGGATAGATCAAGTAAGTGGACACAAGATTGAAAAATGTTTTTTCATGGTGGAAGTATTGGGTCATGGACTTTCGTAACTAAAATCAAATGAGTGAAGTGCAAAGGGATCAAAGTATTCTTGTGCATGAATCACAGAAAGTTAGCAGACAGCTCCAACAAGGAGTTAAGAAAACAAAGGACATTTTGGCCTTCATTGTAAAGGGGTTGGTTTATAAACAGCACAGTTTTGATGTAATTGTATAAGGTGGCGGTGAGGCCGCATCTAGAATAATGAGTCTATTGTTAGTTCCCTTACCTAAAAAAATTGTAACATTGGAAGCAGTGCAAAGGAGATTGATCAGGCTAATTAATAGGATAAGAAGGTTAGCCTGCCAAGAGAGAGTACATAGTTTGGCTCTGTACTCCTTGGAGATTAAAAGAATGAGGGGTGGCACTATTTAAACATATCAAAACCTAAAGGGGCTTTGTAGGGCAGGTGTCAGGATGTTTTCACAGTGAGACTGTCTCTTACAAAGGGGCATAACTACAAGATTATGTTGTAATTTAAAATTGAGGCATGCAGAAATTTCATCCAGCAAAGAGTGATGAATCCCTCAGTGATGGAGGCTGAATCGTGAGAAGTATTTAAAGTGGAGGTGGATAAATATCTGATAGATCAAAGGGGCAATGGAGAAATGGCACAAAAGAGGTGGGGCCATCAAAAATCAGCCATGATCATGCCAAATAGTGGGACAGGCTTGAAGGATCAGATCGGCAACTCCTGCTCCTATTTTTTCTGTTCTTGTGTTTTTGTACACATCTTCCTTGAGATAGAACCTTCTTTAAGATTTAATTATCATTAACAACCTATTATCTCAATGGAGTTAGGTTAGGTAAGGGGGAGGTGCAGCGAAACCTGGGTGTCCTTGTACATCACTCACTGAAAGTTGGCGTGCAGGTACAGCAGGCAGTGAAGAAAGCTAATGGAATGTTGGCCTTCATAACAAGAGGATTTCAGTATAGGAGTAAAGAGATTCTTCTGCGGTTGCATAGGGCCCTGGTAAGACCACATCTGGAGTATTGTGTACAGTTTTGGTCCTAATTTGAGGAAGGACATCCTATTAATTGAGGCAGTGCAGCATAGGTTCACGAGATTGATCCCTGGGATGGCGGGGCTGTCATATGAGGAAAGATTGAAAAGACTAGGCTTGTATTCACTGAAGTTTAGAAGGATGAGAGGGGATCTTATAGAAACATATAAAATTATAAAAGGACTGGACAAGCTAGATGCAGGAAAAATGTTTCCAATGTTGGGCGAATCCAGAGCCAGGGGCCACAGTCTTAGAATAAAGGGGAGGCCATTTAAAACAGGTGAGAAAAAACTTTTTCACCCGGAGAGTTGTGAATTTGTGGAATTCTCTGCCACAGAGGGCAGTGGAAGCCAAATCACTGGATGGATTGAAGAGAGAGTTAGATAGAGCTCTAGGGGCTAGTGGAATCAAGGGATATAGGGAGAAGGCAGGCACGGGATATTGTTTGGGGACGATCAGCCATGATCACAATGAATAGCTCGAAGGGCCGAATGGCCTCCTCCTGCACCTATTTTCTATGTTTCTATGTTAACCTACAATATCCAGCTCCTACTCTACCCAATCCTTTGAAGTTCCTCAGGACTCTCTCCATTATCTCCCTTCCAGACTCTTCCAATCAGCTATTCCATATCCAATTTGCTTTCCAGCCTTCTACAAAGCAGGAGATCACAGAAAAAAAGCCTTTATTGAAGTTTTCTCATTTGAAGTTTATTGAACCATGCACAAGATCTTGGGATCAAACATAATAGAAAACTGCAGCCTGGGAGCCTTGCACAAACTGGTGCCGGCTTAGCAAACATCTCTTCTTTAATGAACATTTCCGTGTGCTTTGAAATTTCTATCCTAATTGTCCAAACACATCCAAACAATATGAAGCAATTATCATGCACTGGTATGCATGATAATGGAAATTCATTTGCCTTTCCACTTTAAAAAGTGAAAGAACATGATAAATGAGGAACAAGATAATTTAAGGCTTTCCAAATTATAGAATAAGAGAGAATGAAAACATTTGAATCTGCTTTCCATTGATTTATTTGAATAGAAATCCAAAATCTCAATCAATACGATATTTTCTTAAATTTAGTCAGAGTTTCATCTTCAAAAGTTGAAGTCAATTCATCACAGTGGATTACTTTTTATTATTTCTGCCTTGCTTTTCTATAAAGTAGCACTTTATCACCAAATTCTGAATAATTCAATATTACAATAATGAAGCTGTATATTACAGACATGTCCAGGTAACAGGAGAATGCATTATTAAAAATACTTTGAAAGTTGTTGAAAACAAGGAGAGAACAGATTGCCATTGACCCAGTTGATGTGTTAACATTGAGTTAACATTTAATGAGACATTTTCCACAGCCAGAAAGCATTCGAATCCCAAGCCCCTGTCCCACTTAGGCGATTTTTTAGGTGACTACAGGCGACTAGGCTGTCGCCACACGGTCGCCGGGGTGTCGCCTGTATGGTCGCGAGTCGTCTCCAAAGAGTCGTAGCGTTTTTCTGGTCGTCGCTGGATTTTGAAATGTTTAAAAAATTTTGGCGACAATTGGTTTGACGCCAATGATCATAGCTTGACGTCTCTGACATAGATGCTGTCGTAGGTTGTTGCCAGGTTTTCGTCAGGTGACGTAGGTTGTCGCCGGTGCTGACTTCGGTGAATTCCATTGGCGACTACCTACGTCAACCGGCGACAGGTACCGGCGATAAAACCGGAGGCCAAAATAACGTGAATTGTCTTCAGTTGTCAGGGTCGCAGCTTGTAGCTGGTAGACGTAGGTTGACTTCGGTTGTTGTAGGTTGTTGCCTGCGTGGTCGTGGTTGTCGCAGGCACAGTCGTAGGTGGATGTCCTAAGTTGCGACAACTGGGTCGCCGGTTGTCGGTAGCTTGCCATAGCTTGACGTCGACTAGGTGGTAGGTTGTTGTAGCTTGTCGTAGACACTGTCGTAGGGGGGGTCCAGTCGCTGTTTTTTCAGCGACCTGCTACGACTATGACAGTTGCCGACAGTCGCCTAAAAAATCGCCTAAGTTGGAAAGGCCCTTTAGTCTTCACCATCACCTCTATGATTACAGCCATTTAAACATGGTGACCCAAATTTGCAATGCACCAATGCAGAGACATTTTTAAGAATCATCTTTAAGTTGTTTCGTAGAGTAAGGGTTCAGCAAGATTGAACTATTAACTGGGGTGGGATCATTAGACAGGAAACTCTGCATTCTGGTCATTCAGGTTATGCAATTCATTATATAGAATTTACAAATCACTTGCCAAAAAGTTAGATACAGAATAAAATTTGCTCTCATGGAATTTATATAATGAATTGCCATGTTGGAAGCCAGCGTGGATCCAATGGGCCAAATGGCCTCCTACTGTGGTGTAATGAATAAGTAAATGTCTGTCTCAGCAACCTAAGGTTTAGTTTATTGTCACATGTACCGAGGTACAGTGAAAAACTTTTGTGCTAACCAGTCAGCGGAAAGACAATACGTGACTATAATCGAGCAGTCCATAGTGTACAGATATAGGATAAGTGTACAGATACTTAATAGGGAAAGCAAGATACCAGGGGAAACAAGCTGGCGAACAAATGGAAGAAATGATAGGAGGAGTACTGAAAGCTTGCTTGGAGAGGTATGTTCTAAGAAATGCCTAAAGGAAGAGATGGAAATGGAAGGGAAGAGGCATTTAGGGAGGTAATTCCAGAGATTCTTAGCTCTGAGTTTAAGGGTTGACCACTAACATTTTGTGAATAGGTAACATACAAGAGTCAGTCAGCGGAACTGCAAGGTTCAGAGTAAAATTTTATACAAGAATAGGTTAGAGAAATAAGGAAGAATATCACCAAGAGAGGACTGAATATTGACCATTTTGACATTAGAAATGTTAAGAACTAGGAACCAATGTTGTAGATGAAGAAATAGGACAATGGATGAGGAGCATTGGATAAAAGGCAGGTTAGGATTTGGGCACAATTTGGAAGTGTACAGAGTTTAGGGGATGGGGATCCAGCTGGGAGGCCAATGGATTTGTACACGCTGCATGTGACAAAAGCATAATATGGAGGTTTCTGTAGCGACTGGAGGAGGGCAATAGTGCCGAAGGGGAATCGGGTAGCGTTTGTGATGGAAGGCACACGGGATCAGCAGCACATTAAACAAACCTTACCTTTTTAGTTCAGTTTAGGTTAGAGATACAGCGCGGAAACAGGCCCTTCAGCCCACCAAGTCCGTGCCGTCCAGCGATCCCAGTGCACTTATCCTATCCTACACACATTAGGGACAATTTACAATGATACCAAGCCAATTAATTACAAACCTGTATGTCATTGGCCATACTGTGCTGTTTCATAACTTTTACTGCAGTCAGGGTGATATTGGTAATAGCATCCAAAATAACATGGACAGCCTTACAATCATTGAATGACAGCAGGGCCAATAACTCCAGCTTGAACAGGTAGATGACTTGTCGAACTATGCCGCCACAGGATCAAGATTTGGGGGATATATTTTCATTATCCTTGTGAATATTTCATCCATTTGACAAAGATGTTGTATGCGAGCTCTGCAAGCTTTTTATTTATTGTACAAGCAAACTTTTTCATTAACTTTAAAATCAATTGAAGCTCAGATTTTGTACTCCATCTATCAACTATGATCTGCACAATATTATGAGCTGTGAGACCTCCAGCCTCAATAATTAAACCGCATGCCAGTATTGACTCTAACAATCTCTTCTCCATATGTAGGAACATTTATTCTGCACTGCCTTCCATTCTTCCATCTGTCTCTCCATGAATATCATTATGCTGGCTCGATAACCTAAAACACAGCTGATTGGATTTTACTCAATTGAATTCAAGAAATGCTCGCCTCAGAGGCTGGCATCCCTAATTCCTCATAAACAAATACAAAAATTCATGGGGAAAAAAGAAAGATGGAAATAACAATGATGAAATTGTTATTGGAATCAGAACTGATTACATTTTTAAAAATGCATGTTTTCATTTCCATTAATAATTTAATCAATTCCCATTGGCAGTCAGATGAGATAGTCCTGTGGTTAATCCTCTGTCTGCGTTTTTATGGTTTCTTGAAAAAAACTCATATTTGTTCGTGAGATACAATAGACAATAGACAATAGACAATAGGTGCAGCAGTAGGCCATTCAGCCCTTCGAGCCAGCACCGCCATTCAATGCGATCATGGCTGATCACTCTCCATCAGTACCCCGTTCCTGCCTTCTCCCCATACCCCCTCACTCCGCTATCCTTAAGAGCTCTATCCAGCTCTCTCTTGAAAGCATCCAACGAACTGGCCTCCACTGCCTTCTGAGGCAGAGAATTCCACACCTTCACCACTCTCTGACTGAAAAAGTTCTTCCTCATCTCCGTTCTAAATGGCCTACCCCTTATTCTTAGACTGTGGCCCCTTGTTCTGGACTCCCCCAACATTGGGAACATGTTTCCTGCCTCTAATGTGTCCAATCCCCTAATTATCTTATATGTTTCAATAAGATCCCCCCTCATCCTTCTAAATTCCAGTGTATACAAGCCCAATCGCTCCAGCCTTTCAACATACGACAGTCCCGCCATTCCGGGAATTAACCTAGTGAACCTACGCTGCACGCCCTCCATAGCAAGAATATCCTTCCTCAAATTTGGAGACCAAAACTGCACACAGTACTCCAGGTGCGGTCTCACCAGGGCCCGGTACAACTGTAGAAGGACCTCTTTGCTCCTATACTCCTATACGACCTAAATGTCAATGTCCTGCCTCCATTATTGATGCCTACATGGACAATGATAGTTGGATCTTTTCTCTCCCACACCCGGTTTCCTCCCACACTCCAAAAACGTACAGGTTTGTAGATTAATTGGCTTGGTATCATTATAAATTGTCCCTAGTGTGTGTAGGTAGCGTAAGTTTGCAAAGATCGCTGGTTGGGGCGGACACGGTGGGCCGAAGGGCCTGTTTACATGCTGTAGACTAAACTAAACAAAACTAAACTAAACATACAGGATTGTAGGTTTGTTTGACTTCAGTAAAAGTTATAAATTATCCCTAGTGTGTAGGATAATACTAATAGTACTAGTGTATGGGGATCGCTGGTCGGCGCAGACTCAGAGGGCCGAAGGGCCTGTTTCTGTGCTGTTTCTCTAAACTAAACTAAATTAAAAGACTTCAAATCCTTTGGATGAAATCATGTAATAACATCACCTATTCCTTCAGGTAAAAGACATTGGAATCAGAACTGATTACATTTTTTAAAATTAGAATTTGTTTATCTCACTTTTTTCATTTACATTTTTTTCATTATAGAAACATAGAAACATAGAAAATAGGTGCAGGAGTAGGCCATTCGGCCCTTCGAGCCTGCACCGCCATTCAATATGATCATGGCTGATCATCCAGCTCAGTAGCCTGTACCTGCCTTCTCTCCATACCCCCTGATCCCTTTAGCAAAAAGGGCCACATCTAACTCCCTCTTAAATATAGCCAATGAACTGGCCTCAACTACTTTCTGTGGCAGAGAATTCCACAGACTCACCACTCTCTGTGTGAAGAAATGTTTTCTCATCTCGGTCCTAAAAGACTTCCCCCTTATCCTTAAGCTGTGACCCCTGGTTCTGGACTCCCCCAACATCGGGAACAATCTTCCTGCATCTAGCCTCTCCAACCCCTTAAGAATTTTATATGTTTCTATAAGATCCCCCCTCAGTCTTCCAAATTCCAGCGAGTACAAGCCCAGTCTATCCAGTCTTTCCTCATATGAAAGTCCCGCCATCCCATATCAAATCCAGTTCCTTATCTTTGGCTCCTGCAAGTCTGCAGCAGAACAACAGTCACTTTGCAGCTCAATGTTTGGATCATTACCATGCAGAAGTATTTTTATTGTGTTTGCAAATGCTTCAAAAAATAGCAGGAAAGAGCTCTGCAGTTGGCATCAATTGTGGGCTTGCCCTAAAATTAACCATGGCATAAGTGCTGCAAAATAACAGCACAATAAGGGTTTACAATCCATGATCACCAGCTATATATTGGAGCTTGGAAATTGAATCTATATGCACCTCTCCTTTATACATAAATCATGCATTAAAAAACGAATTTTCTATTTGAAGTGTTTTCTGCCTTTTTCTGGTGAGGTTCCACCAATCAAAAAGTTGAATTTGATACAATGATTTATTCACCACAATATTGAGGTAATTTCTCTGTTGTATTCTACCGTCATGTTGATGTCACAACATACGAGGTGATCACCAATGATCCACAATGATCCACAAGAACCTGGGCAGGTAGATGGATAGGAATGGTTAAGAGCGATGTGGGCTAAACATTGGCAAATGGGACTTGGTTAGAGGGGGCATTTTGGTCAGCAGGGACAAGTTGGGTCAAAAGGCCGGTTTCCGTGCTATATGGTTCTATGACTGTAGGACTTTAATTCACTCATAGTTTAACAAGAAATTAATCACATTCAGTGTAGCAAGGTGCATGTGATTAAAAGAGGTCCTTGCAATGGAGAAATGGGATTGATGGGATTGCTCTAATCTGACATAGACCTGTAGGGCTGATTGAACAATATGAGTAAAAATTATCTCTTGTAATCATAATTTATATAAAAGTCTATTGCTAACAGGGTTTAGTAGTTTAGTTTAGTTTAGTTTAGAGATACCGCACAGAAACAGGCCCTTTGGCTCACGGAGTCCACACCAGCCAGCAATCCCCATAACTTAGCACTATCCTGCACACTGGGGACAATTTACAATTTTACCAAAGGCAATTAACCTACAAACCTATATGTCTCTGGAGTGTAGGAGGAAACCGGAGCATCCGTTTAAAATTCACGCGCTCACAGGGAGAATGTAAAACGTCCGAACAGACAGAAGATAGACATGTTCTGGTGTGTATCAATTCATATGTACATTTTTTTACCTACTCTCTACAGTTCATCTGCGTTGTTTATAATGCAACTCTAGAGGTTAACCATAAGACACACACCCAGGGCTGATCACCCTGCGGTGGGCCTGCCTCGACTGAGGGTGTCTTGTGATAAAAGGCCGAAACACCCAGTGACTTTGAGGTACACAACTGAAGATGTGTCTGAATGGTAGCAACATCACCTAGTGGTCACCCCCAAGAACAACACCAGTCAATTGTAGTGCAAACCTTAGGGATTGTAACATCTAGTCCTACTAATCAATCTAGTTTTGTCGTTTTGTCGTTCTTTCTAGCCAAACCCTTATCTGCTAATTTTGGCTTTGATTTTCACTCTTTATATCTTTCTTTACTGTGTGTTTATCATTTCCCACTTTAATACATTTCTCTTCGGCCTTGTCTATTTGATTTATCATATCTCTGCTGATGCACTAACACTGGCGCATCTTGCTGCCTATCCACACCTCCGATTTCCACCTGACTAGATAAGAGCCTCCAGAACTCAGCTCACTCATGCCATCTTATTGAGTCAGAAGAACCAATCTGTCCATGCCATACTTGCAATAATTGCATTCCATGCTTAATTGGTGCTTGATCTCATTCCTGAGACATAGAACCTCATTTCAGGCTGTAAACCTGCTGGTATCTCGGTGAAAAAATATAATGAACAAAAAACCTTTTATAAATATAAAATAGCCATTATAAAGCAGATTTTTTTTTTAATATGGATTTTTTTTTTTTCCATTGACTTTTGTATTAACTTTTGCACAAAGTGACCATTCCACCGTTCATGTCTGCCCCCTATCTGCACTTTCTAGCATTCTTTGCAGTGCTAATGGACCTGGATGAATACATTTGCACAGCAAGCTGTTGAATATTTTAGCAAGACTTATTACCAGTTTCGCAGCACATCATTATTATTGCCAAGTTCACATAGTCCTGCCCACATCTGCATTTTCCATTAAAAGATATGGAAAACTTTGAATATAGTGCAGTAGCAGAAATCTAAAATAGCATTGTAATAAAAGTAAAATATCTTACCCATCAAATCCAGAAGTAAAATAATCATAATTTCCCTCCATTTGAATTTAATGTGCAGAAGGGGAGAGATGCTTCCACAGCAAGGTAATATGGAGGCAAATTACTAGATATCCAGGAAGCACAAAAATCCCAGATTTTATGCCAAAGGTTTCACAGGACAATTTGCCTCCATGTTACACTGCTGCAATAACTTTTCCATCTGATTGATGAGAGTAGGGCAGTGGATGTAATCAACAGGGCTTTTGATAAAGTTCCTCGTAATATGCTGATCTGGAAGATCAAGATGTATGGGCAATTAAATGGGCACTAATCACAATAGGTAACTCTAAGAGATCATCCCTGGGATTACAGACATACACTGAATCAAAGGTGTTATCTGTACGGAGTGTGTAGGAAGGAACTGCAGATGCTGGTTTAAACCGAAGATAGACACAAAAAGCTGGAGTAACTCAGCGGGACAGGCTGCATCTCTAGTGAGAAGGAATGGGTGATGTTATGGGTCGAGACCCTTCTCAAAACTCAGCGAGACAGGCAGCATCTCTGGACAGAGAATTACTTGTCTCCAGAGATGCTGTCTGTCCCGCAGTTACTCCAACATTTTGTGTCTATCGATTTAATCCAGCGTCTGCAGTTCTTTCCTGCACATACACTGAATCTTAACGTACTGTATGGACTGTTTAGAGGAGATGCAGGTTTCATCACCGGTCCCAATATGCCCACACGTTTGCGGTGGGCGAACAGCATCACTCGCAATTGGCTCTTCCTTCTGTTCTGTGTGTTCTGATTTATTTTCTTTGTCCTTTTGTTTAATGTGAAGTATTTCAGGATGGTTTTCTTGCACCTGTGCTTCTACAGGTTTTGCAGTCGTTGCTAAACTGCTTCCTCTTCTTTTATTCTGTTTTACACGTTCCAGTAGTATCCGGTTTCTTTTCTCTATCTCTTCAATTCTTCCCCCAATTGTTCTTCTTGTGCCTCAATCTCATGCCTGCAATCCATATAGACAACCTGTTCTTGGAGAACAGCCAGATCCGCCTTAGCTTTTATCTGAGCAGAGAGCGTTGAAGATGCACATGATGAAGAATGAGATTTGAGGCTCAATTTAAAGTTTTTTCTCTTCTTTTCAACATTTTCAGAATCTTTTCTGATGTCGCCATCTTGTGGCTGAACATCAGATCTTGCCACAGACATGCTTCTACATGATCTCTTTAAGACATGTTGACGTAAAGTCGTATCTTCAAAGGAATTCAAAACAAGCTGATATCTTGCGATGCTCAAGGTCACTTCTTTGTTCTCAGTATTTCAATGTTTCCAGGAGCAGCTTTCCAATACAACTTCTGAAATACAGCTTTTCCAATAAAGCTTAATGCTGAACTTACAATTCCTGTGCAAAGGTTAGTCAGATCAGTGCACGTAATGACCCTGTCCGTCTATGGAATTCGATACAGGCTTGCCAGATAAAACAATCCTAGTTCCGTCCAGTCGCTTCACACGCTCCAGTCTCACTCCTAGAGACAGGTCTAACTTTTATCTTCACTCACCGAGGTCAGTTCTTAGTTTACTCACTCCGGCTGAGGTAATTCTTACAATATAGTGGCAACTTCGATCCTTCTCATCGAGTCGTCTCTGCTAGTCACCATTTCATGGAGGAGTGGAGTGAACATTCTTGACGCATACAACAACAGAGAGATCTTCACGACGTTTAAGTTTAATTGGTCGTTTATTGAAGTAGTGATACAAACAGATTGGTATTTCTCCCGTCATAAGTTTGGTAAGAACTGTATCTAGCCATGGCTTCTTCGTGTCTGACGCATCACGTCTCTGCATACCCAGATATTCTCATAATTCTGGCTCCTCCCAGTCCATATATGCCCATATACCCATATATGTATTCATCTCACGACAACCCCCAAGTGTCCAAAAATAATACAGCAAGATACAAAATAATATATGATTGGACAGCTAATGAACATAAATGGCTCCTACAATATGTGTTAATACGTCAATGTGTTATGCATAAATAGATCTGTGTGATAACTACGTGAATTTTCAAATCAAACTGTCTTTCTATTGTATGTTATTGTTGGCAACTGTTTGGATGAGTTACATGTTCATTTCATGTGTCCTTATAGCAACTACTAGTCTATATATCTGAATGAATGGTTGCCATTTTTATTTCAGGAAGTAATTACATTATTGAGGTGATTGGTTAAATATGACGTAAGGTAAAAGGGACAAAGAGACAGTCAAATACATTTTGATGTAAAAAATATGAAGTGGTATCATACATTAATCATTCAAAATTGCACATCCCCTTTGTACATTGTGATATCAAAAATATGTAAGCTGCTACATTGTGACATCACCTGTAAAAACAACCAAAAATATTCCAGTACTGAATAAATTGATTTACAACAATCTCTGAATTGAACATAAATTGTGAGTGTCTGTCTGATAACCTTTGTAATAAATATCAACATTCCTATTACAATCTAAATTAAAGGGTGCAGAGATGATTTACAAGGATGTGGCCAGGACTCAAGGGTCTGAGCTATAGGGAGAGGTTGAGCAGGCTGAGTCTCTATCCCCGGGAGAGCAGGAGGATGTGGGATGATCGTGTAGAGGTGTATAAAATCACCTCTGTAAGATCAGCCTACTCCTGCACCTATTTTATATGTTTCTATGTCTATGAGAGGAGTAAATCGGGTAGACGCACAGAGTCTCTGCCAGAGTGGGGGAATCAAGAACCAGAGGAAATAGGTTTAAGGTGAAAGGGGGAAACATTTTGTAGGAATCAGAGGACTAACTTTGTCACACAAAGGGCGGTAGGTGTAACGTTGCCAGAGGAGGTAGTTGAGGCAGGGACTATTGCAACGTTTAAGAAGCAATTGGACAGATACATCGATAAGACAGGTTTAGAGAGGTTATGGGCCAAAAACAGGCTAGTGAGACTAGTGTAGATGAGACATGTTGGTCGATGTGGGCAAGTTGGGCTGAAGGGCCTGTTTCCATGCTGTATGACTGTGTGATTATTGTTTGCAGCATGGAAAAACTCAAAATACTACCTAGAGACAATTTTAATGGCAGCAACAAAACAATTGAACTCATCTTGTATGTAAAATGTAAACAGGTGTAATAACAGCATGGAATTTCAATTTGAATTTCAATTCCCCTTTCAGCTAATGCATTTAAAAGATGGGGATAATTTGGAAAATTTGGCAATAGACATTGCTTATAGTCTGTTTGATCTACTTTAATATGCCTGCATGATTAGAACTATCCCTTAGAATGAACTAATTCGCCAATTCACCATCTTATTCACTTTCAGCTGCATATTGATTTGGAGTAGAACAACAAAAACATTTCCTGGATTATTTTAGAGGTTTGGTGTCCCTGTCAAGACACTGAAAATGTTCCTTGTTTAAAAAGAAAATTAGAGGTGAATTCAACATATTAGCCTGCTCTTAGTACGTTTGTGGAAGAGAGATCTGTGAAAAAAGATAGCAGCATTAGCATTAGAGAATCAGTAGGTGAATATGTGGCTTCAAGATCAAACACACCAAGAAAATCCCATTGCTCAATCTCAGTTCTGTATTGAGGTAGTGATCTCAGCCAGAATCAACTTCAGGCAATATACAACAAACTTCAATTCTCTCTCGTCTTGAAACAGCAGAGGGGATATAAGTCAGCCCAAGTGCTGCTCTTTATTAGTGCAGATGTGTAAAAATGTAATGACGTTCTTCAAAAGTCATATCTTCACAGATATTCACTGTTCAGGTTGAAAGTTGGAAAATAGTCATAGAGTCATACAGTGTGGAAACAGGCCCTTCACCCCAACATGCCCACGCCAACCAACATGCCCACAACAACACTAGTCCCACCTGCCCCTGCTGACCCATAACCCTCTAAACCTATCCTATTCACGTACCTGTCCAAATGTCTCTTAAATGTTATGATACTACCTGCCTCAACTACCTCCTCGAGCAGCTCGTTCCATATACCCACCACCCTTTGTGTAGAAATCAAAGTTACCCCTCAGTTTCCTATTAAATTTCCCCCCCCCACCCCCTTCCTTAAGCCTATGCCCTCTGGTTATTGATTTCCCTACTCTGGACAAGACACCCAATCTATTCCCCTCATGATTTTGTACACCTCCATAAGATCACCTCCATAAGATCACCTCTATAAGATCACCTCTATAAGATCACCTTCATAAAGTAATTTGGATAAAATACATGATTAGTGTAATGGGCACTACCACAATAATACCACATATTTTAACAGTTCGGTTTTGGAATTAAGCTTTTCCTCAATGATGGGATATAATATTTCTTCTTCAATAATTGATCCATCTTCTCTTGAATGAATATTGCATGGTTTTGGATCAGCAATGTGTCAGTTTTGTATGTTGATTGGATCATTACTTCCAGGCAAGTCAAATCATTGGAGGACTAAATATCAACAAGTGATTTCCTTTCAGAGATAACTGCGTATGCAGCATGATGAGACACCAGTTTCATTGAAGAGAAAAATACATGAAATACCTTTTGAGGATTCACAGCACCATACAGATGGTGACAGGAAAATAATATCTGTACCTCTATGAAAATACATGTATTTTATCAAGTGTTCAGTATCATTTCGTTACCTGAAAACACTTCTTTTTTATTTTCAAACGGAAATTATATAGTACATTAGAAATGGATAAATAGTTGTCTAGACATTCAATCACATGGTTCTTGATATTTCTGTAATGCATTATTAGCAATGTACTTAAGATGAAGTGAAAAACAATAATGGCCATTTCCAAATTGTTTTGTGTCACTCCAGAAATTTGGCAGTGTACTTCCCAACTTGATATCAGCATCAAGCATGCACCGTGTGACTTAAATTCCCATGCAAAGTTTTTTGTAAAGAATTGTCAAGGAAATTAGTGTTCAGGAATAACCTGGTCGTTTCCAGGGTAATTGTGTTTTCATAAAGCTGTGCTGAATTGAGGCTTTGGTCAGGTAGGTGTCAAAATTGCCATCTACCTTTCAAGCCCACACCACCAATCTCACCATTCCTGTACTAGTGTAGGCCCTGATTCCCCAAACTCGCCAATATTTTATTTTAATATCCCAAAGGTCTCATCCTTCAATGCCCTTCATGGAGGCCCCAGATTTCATGACCATCCCTCCCAACCCCCTCCCCACCCCCCACCCCACCCCAGCAGCTCTGACTCTTTCCCTATTCCTTAGCACCAATCTTCTTATGTCCAACATACCCCAACTCTCCTGCCATGGACACAACTGGGCTTTGGTCTGCCTGGTCAATCAGCCCTCAAATATCCACAGGACCTGATCTCAGTCCTGAACAGAATATTTCATTTTCACTCAGTTGCTATTGACCTTGGCATCAGGGGACCTAACCAGTAAAGCAGTCATAAACACCACATGCAGCAACTGTATGGTGCAACCATAACAACACTCTGAAGAGGGGTCTGAAGAAGGTCTTGACCCGAAACGTCACCCATTCCCTCTCTCCTACATGCTGCCTGACCTGCTGAGTTACTCCAGCATTTTGTGATACCTTTGATTTGTACCACCATCTGCAGTTATTTTCCTACATAACAACACTCTTGTGTTTCTAGACGAGAGAGAATTTACGTAATGGGCCAAAATACCAATATTACAGAAGGCTCATTTAAAGTTAAAGGAAATGCGTGTTTTAAAGAAAGGAAAAGCACAGCCAAGAAATCTTTTGATTAAAATTTCATTTCCTTTCAAGCGAAGGGAAGCAATTTAATAAATCATGCTGTTTCTTCTAAAAGCATGTGTGATCTTAATGGATGGTGCCCTTAAGTTACTACTACCACATGGAAAGAGCTCGGACTGATTGGCATAGAACACAGTGTTACTAAAGGATAATCTCTCAAGTTACTCTCAGATGACATCTGACAGGTCGACAACTCTCAGCAACAAATGAGTATCAGGGTATGAATGTAAGGGATGATAGATGATCTTCTACTAGCTACCATGCAATTATATCCAGGAAATTCATCTGACCAATGAATGTCAAGGGAAAAAATATTCTCTGAGCCTAGAACTCTTGTTCAGTTATTCCCATGAAATTTAATGCAATGTTGCAATTTTTCAATACTTATCATGCACGTCACAAAACTAGAATCCAATATATGTTTGAAAATATGGTTGTGGTGAAATGATTCAAATATTCAATTATAAATTTTAATATGATTTTAATTATAAATTTTGAGTATCTACAGTGCTTTGAATCTCCTTGTTTGGCATAATGGAGCAGTGGTACAATTGATGCCTTACAGTACTAGAGACCTGGGTTTGATCCTAACTATGGGCGCTGACCACATAGGTATTCTTCGAGTGCTCCAGGTTTCTCACACAAACCAAAGACGTACAGGTTTGTAGGTTAATTGGCTTTGGTAAAATAGTACATTGTCCCTTGTGTGTAAGATACTCTTAGTGTATGGGGTGATCGTTGGTTAGCGTGGACTCGGTGGGCCGAAGGGCTTGTTTCCATGCTGTGTCTCTAAAGTCTAAAAGGTCTAAACTGAATAATTGACAAGCAATTAATATTTGAGGGTTGCAGATATAGTTTGCGGCTTTTTGATAACACATCTGAAGCCAGGCAAATCTCTGCTTGCTAGTCCCAGAAGTGGATCTGCAATCATTCATTACAATTGCTCCACTCTTTTCAACCTCTGCTCCAACAGTGGCATTTCTTACTCTATGATCTTCTTAATCTTGGATCTGTCGATTCTCCGGTTCCCGGGACCAAAAGACCTACCGGAACGAATCTTGGCATTGCGAGGACCTGACCAGCGAGATCTATCATGCAACTCAGCCATCCGATCACCAACTAGAAAACGGTCCTGACCTACCATCTACCTCATTGGAGACCCTCGGCTATCTTAAATCAGACTTTACAGGATTTTACCTTGCACTAAACCTCACTCCCTTTATCCTGTATCTGTACACTGTGGCCAGATTGATTGCAATCATGTATAGCCTTTCTGCAAAAGCAACTAAAAAGCTTTTCAATGTACCTCGGTACACGTCACAATAAACTAAACTAAACTAAACTCTCCATTATGCAAAGTAAATTATAGTGATGCAATCAATTTATCTTGAAAGCAAACTCTATTTATTGAGAAGTTACCATGTGCACGTATTCCTCTGTCCCTAAACATAATGTTGCTGATCTATTGATGGTCAAAGGCGGCATGGTGGCAAAGCGGAAGAGTTGCTGCTTTACAGCGCTGGTTTAATGACCATCGAGGATTCAACCTTACAGACAGGGCCGCATTTCCCCAACTAGTGCCACCCACCGGAATCTCCCCCGGGTAACACGCATGCGCAAGATAACTTCCTCCAGGAACGGTGTCTGCAATAACTCAACATAAACTGTGAACACAGTGAGTGATCTACATCCTCTTTCCTTAGCTCATGCTCCATATGACAAAATATCTAACAGATATATTCAGTTACTGCTATGAAAAACGTTTGAGGTGAGAAATATAAGAGAACACCCTGCTAAATATGTAAATATGTTACTATGCTGTGACCTTAATTTTGTGTTTCAGTGTGTATACTTACATAGAAACATAGAAACATAGAAAATAGGTGCAGGAGTAGGCCATTCGGCCCTTCGAGCCAGCACCACCATTCAATATTATCATGGCTGATCATCCAACTCAGTATCCCGTACCTGCCTTCTCTCCATACCCCCTGATCCCTTTAGCCACAAGGGCCACATCTAACTCCCTCTTAAATATAGCCAATGAACTGGCCTCAACTACCTTCTGTGGCAGAGAATTCCACAGATTCACCACTCTGTGAAAAAAAACTTTCTCATCTCGGTCCTAAAAGACTTCCCCCTTATCCTTAAACTGTGACCCCTTGTTCTGGACTTCCCCAACATCGGGAACAATCTTCCTGCATCTAGCCTGTCCAACCCCTTAAGAATTTTGTAAGTTTCTATAAGATCCCCCTTCAATCTTCTAAATTCCAGCGAGTGCAAGCCGAGTCTATCCAGTCTTGTTTGGCTATTGTAACTGATAGTCATATTATTTACATATTAATAAGCAGGGTGTTCTCTTATATTTCTCACCTCGTATGTCTTTCATAGCAGTAACTGAATATATCTGTTAGATATTGGCATTATATGGAGCATGAGCGAAGGAAAGGGGATGTAGATCACAGTCTATGTTGAGTTATTGCAGACGCCGTTCCTGGAGGAAGTTATCTTGCGCATGCGTGTTACCCGGGGGAGGTTCTGGTGGGTGGCACTAGGTGGGGAACTGCGGTCTTGTCTGTAACGTTACATCCTCGATGGTCATTAAACCAGGTTTGAAGTTAAATAACTTGTTGTTATTCTTGCAACTTCCTACAGCGCTTGCAGAGCTAGAGACCTGGGTTCGATCTCGACTACGGGTGCTGTCTGTACGGAGTTTGTACGTTCTCACCGTGACCTGCAGGGATTTTCTCCAAAATCTTCGGTTTCCTCCCACACTCCAAAGACGTACAGGTATTTAGGTTAATTGGCTTGGTGTATGTGTGAATTGTTCCTAGTGCGTGTAGGATAGTGTTAATGTGTGGGGATTACTGATCAGCGCGGACTCTGTGGGCCGAAGTGCCTGTTTCCGCACTGTATCTCGATAAAAAAAGTGCAAATATGAACCTGCTGCTCTTCTTGCCGATGTTTGTGCCGTCAATGCAGGTCTCATTATGCCCTCATAGGCATGAAATATGAATATTAGCAGAAACTCTTGCATATTTTGTAGGTGGAAAATCAAGAATAAAAGATAGCATGGCCTGTTAAACAGAGTATGACCAAAATCATTAGGACATAATTTTGTGCTTTCTACTTACTATTTAAGATGATCAGAATTGTATCTGTCAAGTACAAGTGCAACCTTAATTTGTGCTACCATAAGACCAAAAGACATAGATGCAAAATTAGGCCATTCAGCCCATCGAGTCTGCTCCACAATTTAATCATGGCTCATCTATTTTTTCCTTCTCAACCCCTTTCTCCTGCCTTCTCCCCGTAACCATTGACACCTTTTCTAAGCAGGGATGTATCAGTCTCCGCTTTAAAAATCCCCAATGTTTTAACCTCCACAGCCATCTCTGCTTATGAATCCCCCAGTTTCACCACCCTCCAGCTAAAGAATTTCCTCCTCCTCTCTATTTTAAAGGTACATCCTTGTGTCCAGACTTTCCCACTACTGGATACGGATATTCCATGTCCTGTAGCGACCATAGAGATTGGTCCTGGGAGTCGAACCCTCAGATTGGCCAGCAAGGTCACGTGTGGGTGCGACCGTAGGGATTGGCTCAGGGAGTGAGCCCGCTGATTGGACAGCGTCGTCACGTGTGGTTTTGGCGCCCAAAACCAGTCAGTTAGGAGACTTCTTCGAAGTGAACAGTTAGAATTAATGGTTGTCTGTAATCTCGTTCGTTATACTTTGTGATCGAATATTGCTGTCGCAATAAACTTCTTCAACAAAGAACGAGCCTCCAGACTCGCCATATTGGTGACCACGACGTGATCCAGCCGATCACCTACCATGAGTGAACAGGACGCCTCGTCTTTGGTTCCTACGCCCGGCACACCGCAGCTAAGCGCGGTCAGCGTTCACCTTCCGTCGTTTTGGGCATATCAACCACAATCTTGGTTTGTCCATGCCGAAGCCCAGTTTCACCTGAAACATCTCAATGGACGCGACAAAGTACTATTACCTCGTCAGCGCCCTACCACCGGAGACGTCCGCGCGGGTGATGCGGTTCATCGTCAACCCTCCTGCAGAAGACAAGTACGAGGCACTAAAGGTACTCTTGTTACGGATATTCGGATTCAGTAGGCATGACCGAGCTAAGAGGCTGATGCACCTACCGGATCTCGGAGATCGGCTGCCGTCCGTTCTCATGGCTGAAATGTTAGCGCTAGCAGGTGAACACACGGATTGCCTCATGTTCGAGCAGGCATTCCGAGAGCAGCTTCCTGAAGATGTCAAGCTCATGCTCACGGATTGTTCTTTTAAGGACCCCGTGGCATATGCAGAGAAAGCTGATGCGCTCATGGCGTCCAAAGCAAAAAGAAACAGTTCGATCAACAAGGTCTCGGCATCAGCGGGCGGGCCACAGCGGCATCAAGATGGCGCCGCATCTCCCGCCATTTCTCCAAAAGCCCGCCAAAAGGATCCGCATAAGCGCGGCTGGTGCTATTACCATCTACGATGGGGTGGAGAATCCCGCAACTGCCGCTCACCCTGCACCTTCTCGGGAAATGCCTCAGCCGATCGTACATAGAGGCGGTTGCGATTGGCCAGAACCGACGCCTCTACGTCCGAGATCGATTCACGGACACGGAATTTTTGGTCGACACGGGAGCCATAGTCAGCATCGTGCCGCCAACCGACCTCGAGACCCGATCGGGTAAGACAGGGCCTACTCTCATCGCGGTTAACGGCAGCCCCATCCGCACGTACGGTACGCGGACAATGTCCCTGGCTTTCGGCACCCGCACGTACGAATGGCCATTCATCATCGCGGAAGTCGGTCAGGCGATCCTGGGCGCAGATTTTCTCTGGGCCTTTTCACTAGTCCCCGATGTCCGCGGTAATGGCCTTCGACCCTCCACCAACAGTGATGAGCCTGCCGCTCCACCGGCCGCCAACCCGCCCAGCCCGACTGTCCAGGCCGTCGTCGCGGCCCCCGACCCCTATGCTGCAGTCCTGGCGGAGTTTCCGGAGCTGCTCGTCCAGCGTTTCGATGCCCCTTCTGCCCGGCACGGTGTAGTCCACCACATCCGCACCGAGGGGCCCCCCGTTTTCGCTCGGGCCAGGAGTTTACCACCCGACAAACTGGTGGTGGCGCGGGCAGAATTCAGGAAGATGGAAGAAATGGGCATTGTCCGTCAGTCCGACAGCCCGTGGGCCTCGCCATTGCATATGGTCTCCAAAGCATCTGGGGGGTGGAGACCATGCGGCGATTATCGGCGCCTCAATGCCGTCACCACGGCCGACCGCTACCCCATACCGCACCTCCAAGATTTCTCGTCTGGACTGGAAGGTGCCGTGGTTTTCTCCAAGATCGATTTGGTGCGGGGCTACCACCAGATCCCTGTGCGCCCAGAGGACATACCAAAAACTGCCACGATCACTCCGTTCGGGTTGTTCGAATGGTTGCGTATGCCTTTAGGTTTAAAGAACGCGGCACAGGCTTTTCAGCGACTCATGGACCGTGTTGGTCGAGATTTGCCTTTTGTTTTCATTTATTTAGATGATATCCTGGTCGCCAGCCCCTCGGAGCAGGAACACCTGGCCCACTTGCGGACCGTATTCCGGCGGCTCCAAGACCACGGGCTCATCATCCAACCTTCCAAGTGTCAATTTGGCCTCCATTCTCTTGATTTCTTAAGGCACCGCATCACCCCTGCCGGCGCCACCCCTTTGCCCGAGAAGGTGGAGGCTATCCGTGCATTCCCGCAGCCCACCACAGTGAAGGGGTTGCAGGAGTTCGTGGGCATGGTGAACTTCTACCATAGGTTCGTCCCGGCAGCAGCACGGGTCATGCGCCCGCTCTTCCAGTGCCTCGCGGGCAAACCTGTAGAATTAGAATGGTCCGCGGCCGCTGAGTCCGCTTTTGCAGCAGCTAAAGCAGCCCTGGCAGACGCCACCATGCTTGTCCACCCGAGCGCCTCCGCCCCCACGGCCCTGACGGTCGATGCGTCGGACGTGGCAGTGGGAGGGGTTTTGGAACAGCAGGTGGGTGGCCTTTGGCAGCCCTTGGCGTTTTTCAGCCGACAGCTGAGTTCGGCTGAGCTGAAGTATAGCGCCTTTGACTGAGAGCTTCTGGCTCTCTATTTAGCTGTCCGTCACTTTAGGTATTTCCTAGAAGGCCGCCCGTTTGTGGCCTTTACGGACCACAAACCGTTGACTTTTGCTTTTCCAAATTGTCTGACCCATGGTCGGCCCGCCAGCAGCGGCACCTGACTGCCATCTCTGAGTTTACTACCGATGTCCGTCATGTCGCGGGTAAGCTTAATGCTGTTGCTGACGCCCTGTCACGGCCCGCTGTTTCCCCCATTTCAGCGGTGGACTGCGAGGTGGATCCCCAGGAGCTTGCGGAGGCTTGCGGAGGCAGACACCGCCTCGGCATACTGGTCCGTCGCTTCGGGGTAGAAGTTGGCTCAGGTGGCCTGCGGGCCTGCGGGCACAAAAGTCTGGTGTGATGTTTCCCTTCCCCGTCCCAGGCCGGTAGTACCGGCCTCCCTCCAGCGCCGGGTGTTTGATGCCATTCACGGGCTGGCGCACCCGTCCATCCGCTCCACCTCTGCCTTAGTGGCCGCTCGGTTTGTGTGGCATGGCCTGCAAAAGCAGGTAGCCGCTTGGGCCCGTTCCTGCGTTCCCTGCCAGACCGCTAAAGTTCACCGCCATGTTCAGCTTCCGGTGCAAGAGTTCGCGGTTCCAGAGGTCCGTTTTTTCCATATTCACGTGGATTTAGTCGGACCTTTACCTTCCTCCCGGGGCTACACCCATCTGCTCACGGTGGTGGATCGATTCACCCGGTGGCCGGAAACTTTCCCGTTGTCCGATACCTCCGCTGCCTCTTGTGCCCGGGCCCTGGCCCTCCATTGGGTGGCCCGTTTCGGTGTTCCGTCCGTCATTACCACTGACAGGGGATCCCAGTTCACCTCCACCCTCTGGGCCACGCTGGCGGAGCTATACGGCTCCCGGTAGCAGCAGACCACGGCGTACCACCCACAGGCTAATGGGCTCGTGGAGAGGTTCCACCGGCAACTTAAGGCGGCCCTCAGTGCACGGCTGGAAGGCCCGGACTGGGTAGTCCAACTTCCCTGGGTCCTTTTGGGCATCCGGACTGCTCCTAAGCAGGATCTCGGTGCTTCGTCCGCGGAACTAGTATATGGCTCGCCACTTCGAGTGCCCGGGGATTTCCTGCCGGAGTCCTCTGGTCAGCAGCCTTCAGTTCCGTCGGTTTTGGCATCACTCCGGGCACGCGTGGGTTCCCTGGCTCCGGTTCCTACTTCGCGTCATGGGTGTTTCATGGTACACGAACCGCCCGCCTTGAAGGACTGTGAGTTTGTGTTTCTGCGTAGGGATGCCCATCGTTCCCCGTTGCAGAGGGTCTATGAAGGCCCGTTCCGCATGTTGCGTAAGGGACGGTCACCTTCACCTTGGATGTGGGCGGCAAGAGCGAGCTCGTTTCGGTGTCCAGGCTCAAACCTGCGCACTTGGATCCGGACAGCCCTGTCGTGGTCGGCCAACCGCCTCGGCGGGGCCGTCCTCCTGCAGTTCCACCCGATCCAGGACCCCCTGCACCTGTGGTTCCGGCAGCCCCTCTCCCTACTCGTTCTGGTCGCGCAATCCGGCTCCCTGCTAGGTTCCGTACCTCGGGTTCTGGGGGGGGTCATGTACTGACCATAGAGATTGGTCTTGGGAGTCAAACCCTCAGATTGGCCAGCAAGGTCACGTGTGGGTGCGACCGTAAGGATTGGTTCAGGGAGTGAGCCCGCTGATTGGACAGCGTCGTCACGTGTGGTTTTGGCACCCAAAACCAGTCAGTTAGGAGACTTCTTCGAAGTGAACAGTTAGAATTAATGGTTGTCTGTAATCTCGTTCGTTATACTTTGTGATCGAATATTGGTCGCAATAAACTTCTTCAACAAAGAACGAGCCTCCAGACTCGCCATAGTCCACTCTATCTAGGCCTTTCATTAGGTTTCAATGAGATCTCTCCTTATCCTTCCAAACTTCAGTGAGTACAAGCCCAGAGCCTTCAAACGCCCCACCATACATTAACCCAATCATCCCCAGGATCATTTTTGTAGTCCTCCTCTGAATCCTCTCCAATGCCAACACATCCTTTCTTTTATATTGGGCCCAAAGCTTTTTTTGAGGATGTAACCAGGAAAATGGACAGGAGAGAGCTGGTGGATGTACCTTGACTTTCAGAAAGCCTTCGACAAGGTCCCACATAGGAGATTAGTGGGCAAAATTAGAGCACATGGTATTGGGAGTAGGGTACTGGCATGGATAGAAAATTGGTTGGCAGACAGAAAGCAAAGAGTGGGGATAAATGGGTCCCTTTCAGAATGGCAGGCAGTGACTAGTGGGGTACCGCAAGGCTCGGTGCTGGGACCGCAGCTATTTACAATATACATTATTGATTTGCATGAAGGGATTAAAAATAACATTAGCAAATTTGCAGATGACACAAAGCTGGGTGGCAGTGTGAACTGTGAGAAAGATGCTATGAGGTTGCAGGGTGACTTGGACAGGTTGTGTAAGTGGGCGGATGCATGGCAGATGCAGTTTAATGTGGATAAATGTGAGGTTATCCATGTTGGTGGTAAGAACAGGAAGGCAGATTATTATCTGAATGGTGTCACGTTAGGAAAAGGGGAAATACAACAAGATCTGGGTGTCCTCGTGCATCAGTCACTGGAAGGAAGCATGTAGGTACAGCAGGCAGTGAAGAAAGCCAATGGAACCTTGGCCTTCATAACAAGGGGAGTTGAGTATAGGAGCAAAGAGGTCCTTCTGCAGTTGTACAGGGCCCTAGTGAGACCACACCTGAAGTATTGTGTGCAGTTTTGGTCTACAAACTTAAGGAAGGACATTCTTGCTATTCAAGGAGTGCAGCGTAGGTTCACGAGGTTAATTCCCGGAATGGCGGGACTGTCGTACGTTGAAAGACAGGCGCGACTGGGCTTGTATACTCTGGAATTTAGAAGGATGAGAGGGGATCTTATTGAAACATATAAGATTAATAAGGGATTGGACACGCTAGAGGCAGGAAACATGTTCCCGATGTTGGGGGAGTCCCAAACCAGGGGCCACAGTTTAGAATAAGGCGTAGGCCGTTTAGAACGGAGATGAGGAAGAACTTTTTCACTCAGAGAGTTGTGAAGCTGTGGAATTCTCTGCCTCAGAAGGCAGTGGAGGCCAATTCTCTGGATGCTTTCAAGAGAGAGTTAGATAGAGGTCTTAATGATAGCGGAGTCAGGGGATATGGGGAGAAGGCAGGAATGGGGTACTGATTGTGCATGATCAGCCATGATCACGGTGAATGGCCGAATGGCCTACTCCTGCACCTATTGTCCATTGTCTATTGTCTAAAACTGATCACAATATTCCAAATGTGGCCTGATCAGTGCCTTATTAAGTCTCAGCATTACATCATTAATTTTATATTCTAGTCCCTTTTGAAACAAATGCTTGCATTGCATTTGCATTCCAACCATTGACTCAACCTGCAAATTGATCTTTTGTGAATCTTGCACCAGCAATCCCAAGTCGCTTTACACCTCCAATTTCTGAATCCTCTCCCCATTTAGAAAGTAGTCTATGCCTTTTCTCCTTCTACCAAAGTGCATGAACATACACTTTGCAACGCTGTATTCCATTTGCCACTTCTTTGTTGGAAACTCTTTCATTTAGAGAAACTAATTGAACTGCTCATTAGTAGATTAAGACATTTGATCACTACTTCCCATCCATCCTGCAGCCTGCCACTGTTCAACAAGTAACTGAAATTCAGATTAGAGAAGTATAATAGGGATAGGATAAATTGGATTTTTCTTCAACAGTATGTTTAAGAAAACCCTTGTTTTGGAATGAATAAACCTAACTCCATTTTGGGGATGTGAATTTTATCAAAGATATGGGATATGGTCTTGTACAAAAATGGTCAACTCTCAACATGCTTAAATTAACTAGATTATTTAATTGACTATGAAGAGAAAGGAAATAAAAATAATGCATTGTAAATAGTTCATTCTATTTATTTTATCAACAAGTCAGGCAGACATTGCTTTTGCAAACATGCTGTTTAATGTCTGGTGTTGCAATGGATAACATCAGCACTCACTTCGTTTTACTATACGAATGTTTGTCTTTGTCTGCCTGAAGAAAAAAAGAATATTTACTGTAAGATAGTGATTGTGGTCTTTATTTTTCATGATTGGCAAATTAGATTGACAATAGAGTTAAAAGTCATTCGGTACAAGTGAGACGTGAATTATTTTTTAAAAGGTATGTAAACACAGTTTAGATTCAAAATGGCAGAACTTCAAGATGAACATCTGAAGAATGTTGACATATTCTCACAAATAAAGTAATCACAAAATGTTTATTCACTACAACATCCTTGAAATATTTTAGTACAGCTGCTTTTCCTGTGCAAATCCAGAAACACTCTTATTTATTCAGCATTTAACAGGGTTATTATTTTAATGAAATAATTTTAATGACAGCTCAAATTTAGAGTCTCTTACCCATTGTAGGGGAATCAAAAATCAGGGGACATAGGTTTAAGGTGAAGGGGAAAGATTTCATAGGAATCTGAGGGGTAACATTTTCACCCTCTGGGAGGTGGGTGCATGGAACGAGCTGCCAGGGGAGGTAGTTGAGGCAGGGATTATTGCAACATTTAAGAAACAATTAGACGTATATGGATAGGACAGGTTTAGAGGGATATGGGCCAAACACAGGCAGGTGGGACTAGTGTAGATGAGACATGGTGATTGTTGTGAGCAATTTGGTCTGAAGGGCCAGTTTCCATGCTGTATGACTCTAGACTCTATGATACTAACAACTTAATTGATCCATTTCAATCTATAACTTAAGATCCATGCCTTCCAATTGTACATATTATTAAGCATTGACAAACAATGCCAAATAAGTTTTAGTTCACTTTTTAAAAAAATGTTCCACTTAAGTGCAGGCCAAACAGGTAGAGAGTTAAAGCTAACTGTGGAGGATGACAGCAGGTCAGGTGGCAACTGCGGAGGCAGAGGGTTGGTTAAAAATTTGGGTAATTGACAGGAATTACCAGAACAAATTGTGCTTATATTCAGAGACACTTCCAAACCTCTGTAAATGGTGTTAAACGGTCAGAAAGTCTGGGAAAAATTCAGTGCCATTGTCTTCTTAGCTCAGCTTTTCAACTTTATTGGAACATAAGCTTTATTTTTCAGATACATTTCTGCTTGTATCCAAATCTGCAAATGTCATTCCTTTATGAAATATGAATCTTTATTATAATTGGATCTTGTGTTATTATTGCTACTTCCAATAAGAAAAATGCTTAATCATATAAAGATTAACAGTTTGGTTTTGTAACGTATTGAGAAGTTATTATTTTGCTTTCGAATAGTAAATGGTTGCTGTGCAGTATTCCTATTTTTGGATCTTTGTTGTTGGCATGACCAATTTATATAATATTCCTTTCTAAATAAGATCTTACCAATACAGTTGCAAAAATATTTTTATATGAGTTCAAGTGACTAATCTTGACTACTCCTATACCTAATCTGAAAAAATATTTAATTCACTTACTTGATCTCAAGGCACATCAAACACTCATTTGAGTATGTGATACCATTTGTGCCACAGACTGGTGTATAATGCCTTGGACATGCTGGCAAATCGTACTGATCACAGGCCGGCTATACAAGGAATTAAAAATATCACACCTCAATAATATGAAACAAATCCTAGGAAAATTCCTTTAACCGGCAAACAGCAAATCAAATTACGATCTTACTTGTTCAGTTTCTTCAAGAATTACGGTAGCTTTGGATATGCCTGAAAAATATAACAATTACACATATAATTGGAGGATTGACAAAATTGATTTTGCAGCCTTCATAATTTTATGGGAAAAGTGCTGAAATATAATAAATACCTTTTCAACACATTAAAAGATTTTGGAAATATAAGATGAAAAAAATCATCAAATATCATATCCAAATAGGGATATTCCATGATTTAGAAACATTCTATTTGTGAGCATTATCCTGAGTCACAATTAATTGATTGAAAAAATTAATTAATTAAAAAAATTAATCAATTAAGAAATAAATAATGTTAAACATTGCAAATGAAAACATAATAATTGAAGGTTTGTCTGATATCTTTAAGCCTATGGAGATTTCACTTTATCTTTTTCAATAAATCCATCCTGTGGACCAGGATATATTGGAACTGTCAGTGAACCAAATTCTGAAATTAGCATAACTAATTATGATGTTAAAAAAACTCAGAACCTTTTCCGATAATCTGAGAATTATATTCTTAACGTTGTCTCATTCAGATATTCTAGGATTGTACTTTCGTGTTGGTTTTGTACCACTTCAGTTTGTACTACAATCTTTGCACTATTTTGCTGTTCTTCCATTTGTGATTGTATTTATTGTGCAATTACTGTATTTATTGTTGACTTCATGAACTTCATGCAAACTGGGAATTTTATTGCACCTTGGTGGAACCGAACCTGAATTTTGTTTCATCAATGACTTTTTCATCCATGACAAATGATTTCTTGCTGAGGGATGAAGCGGGTGAGATTCATGAATAGGCTAATATATATGGATTAACTAGGAAATATATTTCTCATTAGATCATAAGATCATTCGTGATAGGAGCAGAATTCGGCCATTCGTCCCATCAAGTCTACTCCGCCATCAATCATGGCTGATCTATCTCTCCCTTCTAACTCTATTCTCCTGCCTTCTCCCCATAACCTCTGATACCTCTTAGTTACTGCCTCAGCTCAATGATAATTTTCAAATAAAAGCTGGGACCGTGAAAGTGGTCTATGTTACCTGATATCAGCTCATGTAAGAGATCCAGCCAGTCTAACATGAATTTTGGATCAAAGTTGAAAAATGCCTAATCACCATCAAGTTTGAAAAATATTGATGATAGAACATAAATCAGTGCAGCACAAGAACAGGCCCTTCGGCCCATAATGTCTGTGCCAACCATGATGCCAAGACCATCATATATCGAACTGTACATAACTCAAATACTTCCATTCCCTGCATTTCAAAGTGTTTTAAATGCCAATAATCTATCTGCTCCAACCATCACCTCTGGAAAGGCATTTGAGGCACTCACCATCCTCTGTCTATAAAAAGTTATACCCTGATATTCAATGCCATGACCTATGAAAGCAAATTAATTGTGGATGATCAGCCATGATCACATTGAATGGCGGTGCTGGCTCGAAGGGCCGAATTGCCTACTCCTGCACTTATTGTCTATGTATATATGTAAGTATACAATATGCCTTCTTTACTATTCTATCTACTTGTGTTACCACTGTCAGTGAGTTATGGATTTGGACCCTAAGATCTCTCTTTTCATCAATCTGTAATAGTTGCCATTAATTGCATATATTCCCCTTACATTTGACCTTCCAGAGTGCAACACCTCACATTTGCTACATCTGTCCTTTCTAGGGCCATTTCTGTAGCTGATCCTGATCCCACTGTATACTCTGATAGCTCTCTTCATAGTCAGCGACTCCAACAATCTCGGTGCCATACACAAACTTACTAACCCACCCGTCTATGTTTATGTCCATTTATCAATGACTTGGTGGTGAATCTGTGGAATTCTTTCCCACAGAAGGCTGTGGAGGCAAAGTCAGTGGATACATTTAAGGCAGACATAGATAGATTCTTGTTCAGAGGTTATTGGGAGAAGGCAGGAGAATTGGGTTAGGAGGGAGAGATAGATCAACCATGATTGAATGGCGGAGTGGACAATGGGCCAAATTGCCTAATTCTACTCCTATCACATGATCTTATGATCGCAAACAACAGTGGTCTGAGCACAGATCCCAACAGAACTCTACTGGTCACAGACCTACATCCTGAACATTGTCCTGTCACCACAACCCTCTGGCTTCTATTAAATTACTATTCAAACAAAGTACATGCAACTGTATATCACCAGAATAAGCGCTCAACCAAGAAAAGCAAGCTCAAAGCCAAAGTAGTCTAAAACAATGATTTCAAAAACATTGCTCATTTTGAATTTTGTCGAGAAATTACCAATTTCTGAGAGATTGAGAAAATTGTACTCACCAACAAAAATGAAAACCACAAGTGTTACAATGAAAAGGTAGTTTGTTCTCTTCATGTTGAAGTTTTTTTTGCGTTGCCTTGAACCAAATGTTTTTAGCAGTATTTATATCTTTACATGACCCTAGTTATCTTGTTTGTGACATCACTAGGTACATGTTGCAAGATAATTTGTTGCATCATTAGTCATAATTTTCTGATGTGACAAATCACTTTCAATGTTTTTTCAACATGTTAAACTTTAAAATGAATTTGTTTATGTGATGGGTGTTAGATAAATAATTTAAAATCCATTTCAGTTAATAAGGAATATTTTTTGCAAATGTTGATTTCCATTAAAACTATTAAAATGCTGGGCAAAGATGTTCAATACCAACTAATTATTTACTTAGGCAGCTTATGGTGAATATATCAATTTAATAGAGGTGTGACCATTCCTCCATTCTCTTAATATTTAATAGGAATTGAAAAAATACCACATTGTCTTAAGACTCAAAATGCTGGAGTAACTCAGCGGGACAGGCAGCATCTCTGGAAAGAAGGAATGGGTGTGGTTTCGGGTCGAGACCCTTCTTCAGACTGATTAAGCACATATTAGCCGCCAGCTAATCTAACTTTAACTTCAATATTTTATATGCATTTACTGGACTACATGTCACTGGTAAGATCAGCCTGACCTGAGGAAAAATGTTGCCCGACCTGAGGCTCACCCGCACTTTGTTTTTTTGCTCAAGATTCCAGCATCTGCAGTTTCTTGCATCTCCAAGATCAACATTTATTGATTATCCCTACTTGCTTTGAATTTTAATTAATTCCTCTATCACTCAAATATCTTTGAAAGGTCTCTGTAAAGCTTTGTGCAAGGACATGCTTCAATTAAACAAAAAAAAAACTATTCCCTCTCTGTGCATTCTTTGATTTCAGGTGTTGGAGAGGGATGAATTTTCATTTTGTTAATTGGCTTCTGGAAAGAGCCTGTATAATTGCCATAATTGAGTGGATGTGATTGATTGCTATATAAAAGTGGTCAAATGTAATAAAATTAATTACATGGTCAATCCCTTCATTTAAGAACTGAGCATTCTGCCAAAGAACGCAGCAATTAATGGTTCCTCCACCAAAATAGCAGGGAAGTTATTGTCAAAGCCAATGATAAATGGTGTAAAGTCCGCAGCAATGACTTGAAGTAATCTTGCTGTTTTAAACAGGTGTTCCTAATTTTTACAATTCCCATGAACACATAAAAGAGCATTTTTTTTCATGTTTCTTCCAAATTACTTTGCAGGCAGAAAAAAATTGGTATCTTTTGATTTAGTCATATTTTATGGGGCTGGACAATGCAATTATGCTAACATTTTCATACCGTGGAAAGGGGAACATCTGTTAAATGAGTGGGCCCCAAACAAATTCCTAAATATATACTGAGACCTGAGGTGCACGATTATCGTCGACAGATAGATCCAGACCATGGTTTAATAGACTTGTAAACAGAGTGTCATGTACAAAACCAGAAGCATTTTCAACCTGAGGCAGGTGTTGCACACAATCACTCTCAGCTATCGGAATAACTGAGTTCTCTTTGACTTGTCATTGTCTGATATATGCTTAATGATAATACAGTAGGGCTGATTCAATGATCCATGTTAGCTGTACCTGTGATTGGGCGTTCTGTAGAAAATGGCCAGGAACATCCTTTCACAGATTATCTTATCTGACTCCCATGTCAGAAGTTATCCATGAGCTAGTGGTCAGATACCATTTCCTCTGGGTATTGGTGAGACCACTTCTGGAGTGCAGTCTACAGATTTGATCTCCTTATTTAAGAAATAAGTTAACACATTGAAAGCAATTCAGAAAAAGTTACTGCATTAATACCTGGAATTGGGAGGAGGGGTGGGGGTGGGGTTGTTTTATGTTTCCAGTCCAGGCTTGAATTCACAGGAGTTTAGAAAAATCAGTAGACTTGATTAAAACATAGGATTCTGACAGGTTTTGATGGGGTGGATGTGGATCGTTTGTGAAATGATCTAGCACTAGGCGTCACCGTTTAAAATAAGGTATCACCCATATAAGGCAGAGATGAGGTAGCTTTTTTTTCCTCACGGAGTCATGAACATTTAGGGAACATCTTGAGTATTTTTAAAGTAGAGGTACACAGACACTTGATTATCAACAGGGTTATCAGAGAGCAATTGAAAAAGTTTCAAATAGATTGAAATGCACAACCCTCTTTTATATACAGATTGCCAAGAACAAAAGTCAATAATCTCAGAAGTTAAAACCTTCTGGCTGTTCCCAAATGGTCCCAGTGCAGGGATCTGGCACTGTGTAAATTTCAATGGTATGAATCATGTCTGTACCATGAGTTCAGGAAAAATTCAAGGTAATTTTTTATTTAATTCATCAACATTCTTTCAACAGATGTCAAAATACATTAGGTTATTTATATCATTCTACTAAAGCTGTGAAACCAACTTCTTGTCATCAATTTCCCTTTTCCACCTGCCCAACCCAACCAGATAAATTACTGCCTGCCCCTCTATTCTCAAACACATCTAATTGCTTCTTTAACTTCCTCTGGATGTGGTTCGATTCTGTTCAGCACTAATATTTGCCAATTCTGCTGAGAGTGCTTTGATCTGAAACATTGCTTAAGTTTCTTTCTCCGCCTGCTTGAGAAGTTGCTGAGAAATTTTGGCATTGTCTGTTCACATTTTTTAACCCAAACTGGGTTGCAGTTACAAAGACTTAGATATGTTGCACATGCGGAGGTGTAGGCCATACTCCCTGAAGGGTTAGTCTATACACATTTATAGAAAGCCCCAGCCTAAAGGTCACAACATAGCATTTGCCTTCTTAATTATATCCTTTGTCCTTCTTGATGCTGACATGACAAACTACATGGTTTTGAACAGAAATTGAGGATAAGACACAAAATAACATACCTGAGGGGGATTAAATAGGACCTGAAGATCGAATTTATGTCTAACAAAGCAACAGTGTGCAAAAGGAAAATGGTTGTAGTTAATAAATAGCTTTAATTCAGACACTGATGATTAAAGAAGCATTCATTTGTCTTAGAGAAAAATTATTAGCTTTTTTGTTAATGAAGGAATCTTTTCACTATCCTATTTTTGATGCTTCATTAATGTAAGACAAGGAAGTAAGAATGTCATTGATGGGTTGTGGATGGATCAGAGGGTCTAGTAACCCTGGGTCTTTTATTTCGTTTTCACTTCCCCTTCGATTTCTTTCCCCTCCAAAGATGTACAGGTATGTAGGTTAATTGGCTGGGTAAATGTAAAAATTGTCCCTAGTGGGTGTAGGATAGTGTTAATGTACGGGGATCACTGGGCGGCACGGACTTGGAGGGCCGAAAAGGCCTGTTTCCGGCTGTAGATATATGATATGATGATATGATGATATATTCAGCGTGATTTTCAACTCAACTCATTGCTTGGAACCAGATCCAACAATGTCTTCTTCCTCATTAGACCAGAAACATACTGTTCCAGAAAACTATCCTGGGTTCATTAGAAATTCTTCACCTCTCTGCTCTTAATGCTATTTCCTTCCAAGTTTCACAACATACATAGTAAATTAAATGTAATTGCTTTATCATTTGCAATTTCACTGATCTCTGTAAAATCCTTAAATTGATCTAAGCAAAAGAAAACTGCCTTCTCTATTTATTTTTCCTCTTTTCCCATTCATCTTTTCTTACTCTGACTCTGCTTGCTGGTACACCCAATCTTGATATTTATTACAACATTGCCTTATTGAATGGAGGCTCTCACTTGAAGAGGAGACAATATAAACCATGACCTGCTATGCTCTTTCCTTCCTGCAGATTTCCTCTGCTTGCCCACTGCTCCCCACCGAGGCATTACACCTCTCTCCTGGGACTTTGATGTCCTTCTCTGTAACACGTCCTCTACCTTGAATGCTGTCTTAACATCAGTTTTTATTTAAACAAAATAATTTTTGTATCGAAAATAATTAATTTAATTACGATCGCGATACAAAACAAAACTGTGGTAACACACCCACCACCACCACAGTGCAAAATCACCAAATTATCTAGACACGAAAATTTCAAAAAACTATTTTACAATCCTTACAAATATACTAAATAAATACTGTACAACTATGTTACAATCCCTGTCAAGGATGCATTCAACCCCCCCGCGGAAGCAACGGTCCCGGAAATCCCCCAGGGCGCCCGTGGACATCATGTAGTCCCTTTCCAACACCATCCAGACGCAGACGTAACACTGGAAAAGGGGCAGACATCTGGCACGGGCAAAGCCTTAACTTCATGGCAGCTATCTATAGGCCCCCAAACAGTAGCCTCGACATAGGGTGCAAGTTGAATCAGGAGATAAAATTGGCGTGTCACAAATGTAATGCTACGGTGGTTATGGGAGATTTCAACATGCAGGTAGACTGGGAAAATCAGGTTGGAAATGGACCCCAGGAAAGAGAGTTTGTAGAGTGCCTTCGAGATGGATTCTTAGAACAGCTTGTACTGGAGCCTACCAGGGAGAAGGCAATTCTGGATTTAGTGTTGTGTAATGATCCTGATCTGATAAGGGGACTAGAGGTAAAAGAGCCATTAGGAGGCAGTGATCACAACATGATAAGTTTTACTCTGCAAATGGAAAGGCAGAAGGGAAAATCGGAAGTGTCAGTATTACAGTATAGCAAAGGGGATTACAGAGGCATGAGGCAGGAGCTGGCCAAAATTGACTGGAAGGAGGCCCTAGCAGGGAAGACGGTAGAACAGCAATGGCAGGTATTCCTGGGAATAATGCAGAGGTTGCAGGATCAATTTATCCCAAAGAGGCGGAAAGACTCTAAGGGGAGTAAGAGACACCTGTGGCTGACAAGGGAAGTCAAGGACAGCATAAAAATTAAGGAGAGGAAGTATAACATAGCAAAGAGAAGTGGGAAGACAGAGGATTGGGACTCTTTTAAAGAGCAACAAAAGTTAACTAAAAAGGCAATACGGAGAGAAAAGAAGAGGTACGAGGGTAAACTAGCCAATAATATAAAGGAGGATAGCAAAAGTTTTTTTAGGTACGTGAAGAGGAAAAAAATAGTCAAGGCAAATGAGGGTCCCTTGAAGACAGAAGCAGTGGAATTTATTATGGGGAACAAAGAAGTGGCAGACGAGTTAAACCGTTACTTTGGATCTGTCTTTACTGAGGAAGATACACACAATCTCCCAAATGTTCTAGGGGCCGGAGAACCTAGGGTGATGGAGGAACTGAAGGAAATCCACATTAGGCAAGAAATGGTTTTGGGTAGACTGATGGGACTGAAGGCTGATAAATCCCCAGGGCCTGATGGTCTGCATCCCAGGGTACTTAAGGAGGTGGCTCTAGAAATAGTGGAAGCATTGGAGATCATTTTTCAATGTTCTATAGATTCAGGATCAGTTCCTGTGGATTGGAGGATAGCAAATGTTATCCCACTTTTTAAGAAAGGAGGGAGAGAGAAAACGGGTAATTATAGACCAGTTAGTCTGACATCAGTGGTGGGGAAGATGCTGGAGTCAATTATAAAAGACGAAATTGCTGAGCATTTGGATAGCAGTAACAGGATCATTCCGAGTCAGCATGGATTTACGAAGGGGAAATCATGCTTGACAAATCTACTGGAATTTTTTGAGGATGTAACTAGGAAAATTGACAGGGGAGAGTCAGTGGATGTGGTGTACCTCGACTTTCAGAAAGCCTTCGACAAGGTCCCACATAGGAGATTAGTGGGCAAAATTAGAGCACATGGTATTGGGGGTAGGGTACTGACATGGATAGAAAATTGGTTGACAGACAGAAAGCAAAGAGTGGGGATAAATGGGGCCCTTTTGGAATGGCAGGCAGTGACCAGTGGGGTACCGCAAGGTTCGGTGCTGGGACCCCAGCTATTTACGATATACATTAATGACTTAGATGAAGGGATTAAAAGTACCATTAGCAAATTTGCAGATGATACTAAGCTGGGGGGTAGTGTGAATTGTGTGGAAGATGCAATATGGCTGCAGGGTGACTTGGACAGGTTGTGTGAGTGGGCGGATACATGGCAGATGCAGTTTAATGTAGATAAGTGTGAGGTTATTCACTTTGGAAGTAAAAATAGAAAGGCAGATTATTATCTGAATGGTGTCAAGTTAGGAAGAGGGGATGTTCAACGAGATCTGGGTGTCCTAGTGCATCAGTCACTGAAAGGAAGCATGCAGGTACAGCAGGCAGTGAAGAAAGCCAATGGAATGTTGGCCTTCATAACAAGAGGAGTTGAGTATAGGAGCAAAGAGGTCCTTCTACAGTTGTACCGGGCCCTGGTGAGACCGCACCTGGAGTACTGTGTGCAGTTTTGGTCTCCAAATTTGAGGAAGGATATTCTTGCTATTGAGGGCGTGCAGCGTAGGTTCACTAGGTTAATTCCCGGAATGGCGGGACTGTCGTATGTTGAAAGGCTGGAGCAATTAGGCTTGTATACACTGGAATTTAGAAGGATGAGGGGGGATCTTATTGAAACATATAAGATAATTAGGGGATTGGACATATTAGAGGCAGGAAACATGTTCCCAATGTTGGGGGAGTCCAGAACAAGGGGCCACAGTTTAGGAATAAGGGGTAGGCCATTTAGAACGGAGATGAGGAAGAACTTTTTCAGTCAGAGAGTGGTGAAGGTGTGGAATTCTCTGCCTCAGAAGGCAGTGGAGGCCAGTTCGTTGGATGCTTTCAAGAGAGAGCTGGATAGAGCTCTTAAGGATAGCGGAGTGAGGGGGTATGGGGAGAAGGCAGGAACGGGGTACTGATTGAGAGTGATCAGCCATGATCGCATTGAATGGCGGTGCTGGCTCGAAGGGCTGAATGGCCTACTCCTGCACCTATTGTCTATTGTCTATTGTCTATGCATTTCTGCTGTCAGACCACCGGGCGGAAGAGTGGCGCAAAGATCGGCATAATGGTGGAAGGGCGGCACAGTGGTGCAACGGTAGAATTGTTGCCTTTTAGTGCCAGAGACCCGGATTTGATCCTGACTATGGGTGCTGTCGTTATGGAGTTTATACGTTCTCACTGTGACCGAGTGGGTTTTCTCCGGGTGCTCCGGTATCCTCCCACACTCCAAATACGTACAGGTTTATGGGTTAATTGGCTTTAATAAGTTGTAAGAATTGTCTAATTGTCTCTACTGTGCGTAGGTTAGTGTACGGGGTGATCGCTGGTCGGCAGGGATTTGGTGGGCCGAAGGGCCTGTTGCCGCACTGTATCTCTAAGGCTAAAATCGACATGAGAAGCGTGCCTTCAAGGGCAGATACCCTTCTCTGATCTGTTGGCAGCTATGCTGAATTTAGTATCGTCATGTTCAGAACTATCACATTTTAATGCTTCTTTCTAGTAAACCCCTCTATTATCATTGGTTTTAATTTTAAATGTATAATTTCTTGACAGAGACCTAACATGGCAGTAATATTCAATGCCACAATATTTAACCCTCCAAAGAATGATGGAATACAACTAATGTTTTTATTACCATTCTGCCTTTCAAATCATCTATATGATGAAAAGGAAAATTTATTAGTTGTTAGAATCAGACGCTAGCTTTGAGGTTATATATTTACTTAGCCTTTCCCTTAGATCTTTGGATAAATAGTTTGAGAAACAGCAACAGCCTTACACCCATTGCTGCAGAGCTTTACAGTAATCAGCTAGTCTTATCTGATAATGTCCAGCAGTGTACACAACAGCATATTTAAATGCAAAATGTGGTCTTATCCCAGAAGAATAAACTTATGCATGAATATTCAACAGCAAACACTCATATCTTCATCTCTATTTGTGAATATTTTAATATAATGACTGGTGTGGGTGATTAAATGTAAAGATGTTGCACAAATCACTATTGTAAGTTGTTGGGTGATTCTTTTTGCTCTTATCACAAATTTATTGAGAAATTGCTTTGCTCCTAAATACAAACTGGCTTCTGTAAGCATGTGATGTGGTTAGCCAGTGATGTAAGATTTGCTGCAGCATTTGATCACAATGATGTTGAAAATATTAGTGTGTGGTTTTTGGTGCACAAAGTTGTCTTTACGTTTTTAATGCTTGAACCAATTACATTTTTGGCTCCTTCTGATCCATCCCAGAATGATCGATATTAGACTTATGAAGCATTCTGCATTAAGCCACTGCCTTTTCAGGGCAGATCTGAAATATCAGTGAAGGCAGGCGGATTCTTAGATCACCTCTATAATTAGTTTTGTTTGCCTTGGCAGCAATATAGAAATAAATTCTGTGATTGTACAAGATACTTCAAGGTTAGTGTTCTGACACTTGAACTGTGCCTCACTTATGCTGCTTTCAAATGCATACAGTGGAACTGCTCACACGTGAGCACCTAGTCCACAATAGCAGCCAACTCTCCATCCATTGCATTGCACTGTTCACTGCCTTAGGCCCTTATAGCAACCCCAAAAGTTTACATCGCACATTGTCACAACAGTTGAACGATGGCAAGCATTTGGGCAGCAAGGTGGCGCAGTGGTAGAGTTGCTGCCTTACAGTGCCAGAGACCCGGACTAAGCATGCTGCCTGTACGAGTTTGTACGTTCTCCCTGTGACTGTGTGGGTTTTCTCCTGGTACTCCGGTTTCCTCCCATACTCGAAGGACGTATAGGTTTGTAGGTTAATTGGCTTTGGTAAAAATGATAAATTGTCCCTAATGTGTAGGATAGAGCCAGTGTATGGGGATCGCTGGTCGGTGTGGACTCGGTGGGCCGAAGGGGCCTGTTTCCATGCTGTATCTCTGAATGAATGTATGATACTTAATTGTCACATGTGACAAGTCACAGTGATATTCTTTGTTTTGCATTTCCAAGGTATGCAAAGAGTCGCCACATAAAAGACACCAACAATGTTACAAGTATTCCATTTTAACATAAAACATTTTTAACTCATTCCATTTGTGGTCTTCCTTAGTTCTCGGCGGTTCCCCCATGCAGGGTCATCCTTTTTTTCCCCCCTTGCCGGTTTTCCAGGCTGGGTCCACCTTTGCTAAACTAAACTGTCTGTGTAGCATTTTGAAATTAATTTTCTCTGTTGTCATTAGGGATGAACTTGTTAGAAATGAGCATCAATCCAAACACACAAGAGGGGGAGACCTCCAGAAGGTTCACAAGGTTGGAAGAGTGTATCATACGCCTTGTAGGCATTGGATCACTTGGTCTTATTAAACCCCTATTGAATTTCAAGGATGTGATTGATATCGGGGGGGGGGGGGGGGGGGGGGGGGGTTCAAATATATACTGAGACCTTCCCATACCTCATTCCCTCAAGTAATGACTATTTGGTCAACATATATCTGCATGTGTGCTGGCCACATCACTAAACAGTACAACTCATGCACCATTACCATGCTCTTCATGTCTTACCATTGCAGAAACTCAGTAGACATTGTGCAGTTGGTTACCAGCCCCAAGCTGCTTCTGTTCCACAATATGCAGGAGTACCACTCCACAGAAAATGACATTATGCCATTGTACTCACACTACTACATATTTGATAATATATTAGCATTGTGTCAGTTGAACATTGGCAGCTGTCAATGGTAGCTTTATACACAATTTGCAGAATTCACTGTAGACTTTTAGAATTTTTTTTGTGAGGTACACTAAAGTGCTGAATGCAGGTAGGATTGTAATCTCTCACCACAGGGGATTAAGAATTGAACGCTACAGTTAAATAATGAGGGCAGTGAGTCAATTTCTTACATTACTCCCCTCCGTGTACATGGGACTTATTGTGTAGGAAAATAACTGCAGATGCTGGTACAAATCAAAGGTATCACAAAATGCTGGAGTAACTCAGCGGGTCAGGCAGCATCTCTGGAGAGAAGGAATGGGTAACGTTTCGGGTCGAGACCCTTCTTCAGACCGAGGAGGAGAACTTCTTCAAAGTAAGCATACCTTGAGGAGAAATCGCAGTGGAGTGGCAAGTTGTGTAGGAAAATAACTGCAGATGCTGGTACAAATCGAAGGTATCACAAAATGCTGGAGTAACTCAGTGGGTCAGACAGCATCTCTGGAGAGAAGGAATGGGTGACGTTTCGGGTCGAGACCCTTCTTCAGACTGAAGAAGGGTCTCGACCTGAAACATCACCCATTCCTTCTTTCCAGAGATGCTGCCTGACCTGCTGAGTTACTCCAGCATTTTGTGATACCTGGGGTTTATTGAGTGGATTCCTGGAGGAAATCTGCTGGTAATAATATTGGTCCTGATAGAACTTAAACAGGGCCTCTCTTTGCTGCCAAATTCCTGCATCCTCCCACTCTGCCACCAGCTATTCATTCACTTCCTCCTTGCTTCCACTTCCTCTTCCATCTGCTGAAGTAACTCGGCTAAAGTATCCTCCTGATAACAAAAGTTTTGTTAGGGACTGCAAATGATGATTTAGGGCACAAATGATGAGACAAATGTTCACACAAAGAGTGGCAGGTATATGGAAAGAGCTGCCAGAGGAGGTAGTTGAGGCAGGCACTATAACAACATGTAAAAGATATTTGGACAGGCACATGGACCAGAAAGGTTTAGAAGGATGTGGACCAAACGCGAGCAGCTGGGACTAGTGTAGATGGGGCATCTTGGTTGGCATGGACATGTTGGGCTGAAGGGCCTGTTTTCATACTGTATGTCTCTATACCGATATTGGAGAACACTGCAGGCAACAGCCACTGGAATTATACCCAGAGGTTCCACAGTGGCATTCTCCAGTCAGTTCCTAGTAGTCCGTGGCATCATTATTTATACACTCTGCTGCTTTAGCTATAGCATGGACAGCAGTCAGAGCCAAGATAAGGACCCATACTATAACCTATTCAGTTCTGCTTAAAGGGAAAAATGTAACAGGAAACCTAATGAGCAAAATTTTTAATACAGGACTTTTCTAGTAAAACCAATTCTTGCACTGGTACTGATAAGGTGTTTATATTCAGTGGTGTCCGATCTTACATATGTATATAACCATGATAATCCTGTATGCTGCCGTGGGACTGTGGTTTGCAAGGAGTTGCAAGGCTGGTTGTAGTTGTCAGGAGTATTAAACTATCTGCACATCTGCCATGGATTCTGCCCCAATGAAGAAAGTGATGGCTTGCTGATGAGATCGGAAGTGGAGAAAAAACAGGTAATTGGGGCCTTTGTCAGAAATGACAAATTCCAGGTGGACCTGTTACCCTTGAGTCTGCTCTATTTGTGCACTCACCGAGGTAATGGTTAGTTACCGGATAATGGTCCCCACAGACAAGCTGTATTAGCACAAAAAAGATTTGGGTATTCTTTTAGTGAGCGAAATCCCATGGCTGTATTAAAATAACCAGGCTGCTGTGAATGAAGAACAATGAAAATGTGGATCCAATAGTCTTTCTAACTCAGAAAAAATGGGATGCATTGTCAGGCACAAACATTCAAAAAGAGCATTGACGAACAGATAGAAACATAGAAATATAAAAAATAGATGCAGGCGGAGGCCATTCGGCCCTTCGAGCCAGCACCGCCATTCATTGTGATCATGGCTGATCGTCCACAATCAATAACCCGTGCCTGCCTTCTCCCCATATCAGTTGATTCCACTAACCCCTAGAGCTCTATCTAACTCTCTCTTAAATCCATCCAGTGATTTGGCTTCCACTGCCCTCTGTGGCAGAGAATTCCACAAATTCACAACTCTCTGGGTGAAAAAGTTTCTTCTCACCTCAGTTTTAAATGGCCTCCCCTTTATTTTAAGACTGTGGCCTCTGGTTCTGGACTCGCCCAACATTGGGAACATTTTTCCTGCATCTAGATTGTCCAGTCCTTTTATAATTCTATATGTTTCTATAAGATCCCCTCTCATCCTTCTAAACTCCAGTGAATACAAGCCTAGTCTTGTCAATCTTTCCTCATATGACAGTCCCACCATCCCAGGGATCAATCTCGTGAACCTACGCTGCACTGCCTCAATTACAAGGACATCCTTCCTCAATTAGGAGACCAAAACTGTACACAATACTCCAGATGTGGTCTTACCAGGGCCCTATACAACTGCAGAAGAACCTCTTTACTCCTATACTGAAATCCTCTTGTTATGAAGGCCAATATGCCATTAGCTTTCTTCACTGCCTGCTGTACCTGCACGCCAACTTTCAGTGACTGGTGTACAAGGACACCCAGGTCTCGCTGTAACTCCCCCTTACCTAACCTAACTCCACTGAGATAATAATCTGCCTCCTTGTTTTTGCCGCCAAATTGGATAACCTCACATTTATCTATATTATACTGCATCTGCCACGCATCTGCCCACTCACTCAACCTGTCCAGGTCACCCTGCAACCTCCTAACATCCTCTTCACAGTTTACACTGCCACCCAGCTTTGTGTTATCCGCAAACTTGCTAGTGTTGCTTCTAATTCCCTCTTCCAAATCATTAATATATATGGTAAACAGTTGCGGCCCCAACACCGAAACTTGCGGCACTCCACTCGCCACTGCCTGCCATTCTGAAAAGGTCCCGTTTACTCCTACTCTTTGCTTCCTGTCCGTCAACTAATTTTCTATCCTTTGCCAACACCCTACCCCCAATATCATGTGAACTAATTTTAGTCACTAATCTCCTGTGCGGGACCTTATCAAAGCCTTTCTGAAAGTCTAGATACACTACATCCACTGGCTCCCCTTCATCCATTTTACTTGTCACATCCTCCAAAAATTCCAGAAGATTAGTCAAGCATAATTTCCCTTTCATAAATCCATGCTGACTTGGACTTATCCTTTTACTGCTATCCAAATGCACCGTTATTACCTCTTTAATAATTGACTCCAGCATCTTTCCCACCACCGAAGTCAGGCTAACTGGTCTGTAATTCCCCGTTTTCTTTCTCGCTCCTTTCTTGAAAAGTGGGATATTAACCATTCACCAATCCACAGGAACTGATCCTGAATCTATTGAACATTGGAAAATGATCACCAATGTGTCCACTATTTCTAGAGCCACCTCCCTGAGGACCCTGGGATGCAGACCATCAGGCCCAGGGAATTTATCATCCTTCAGTCCCATTAGTCTACCCAATACTATTTCTCGCCAAATGAAAATTTCTTTCAGTTCCTCTACCCCCCTAGATTCTCTGTCCTCTAGTACATCTGGGAGATTGTTTGTGTCTTCCTTAGTGACGACAGATCCGAAGTACCTGTTCAACTCTTCTGCCATTTCCTTGTTACACATAATAATTTCACCCGTGTCTGCCTTCAAGGGACCCACATTTGACTTTGCTACTCTTTTCCTCGTAACATATCTAAAGAAGCTTTTACTGGCCTTCTTTATATTCTTGACCAGCTTCCCCACGTACCTCACCTTTTCAGCCCATATTGCCCGTTTTGTTACCTTCTGTTGTCCTATGAAAGTTTCCCAAATCCTCTGGCTTCCTGCTACTCTTTGCTGTGTTATACATCTTTTCTTTGAGTTTTATTCCATCCCTAACTTCCCTTGTCAGCCACAGTTGCCTCCTACTCCCCTTAGAATCTTCCTTTTTGGAATGAAATGATCCTGCGTCTTCCGGATTATGCCCAGAAATTCCTGCCATTGTTGTTCCATCATCATTCTTGCTAGGATCCTTTTCCAGTCTACCTTGGCCAGCTCCTCTCTCATGCCTTTATAGTCCCCTTTGTTCAACTGCAACACTGACACTTCCGATTTAACCTTCTCCTTCTCAAATTGCAGATTAAAACTAATCATATTATGATCACTACCTCCAAGCGGTTCATTTACCTCGAGTTCTCTTATCAAATCTGGTTCATTGGACAACACTAAATCCAGAATTGTCTTTTCTCTGGTCGGCTCCATTACAAGCTGCTGCTTGTATGATGACACCACTCTATGCGTGCCCTGGCTGTCTGTTTCCTCTGTGCTGGCATTCATTGTGACTGGTTGTGTCCCATCAAAGTTTATGAATTGTGTGCTTCTCAGCTCAACGGTATTTACATAATTAATTAAAAAGCCACAATAATCAATCATCTATCATTTGAAAGCTTAGCACTTTATGGTTCCAGTACAAGGCAATCACCTTTTACTGCTATTCTATTATTTTAAAGTTTCTTTATTTTCCTTAGTATCCTGTTGCTAAATGAACCTTTCCTAAATCACACATCTCAGACAGTGCATTGAAAATAATATTAATCGAAATGCAAGTACAATGAAGAACCATTGACTTGTCCCCTTTTAAAACCATTTCCATATTTTTCTGCTCCACAGAAATTTTCAAGAATTCTATTCCAGAGTCAAACAATAATGGAAAACATTCAACTGTCAGTTTCAAGCTAGAATGGGTAATATTTGATGATGTATTTAAGCACCATCTTAAATGTTTCATCAACGTCGACTGTCCTCAAATGAGTTTGAATGTGAAACATTTTACCATTCCAAATACATGCTTAATAATCTGTTTTGAAGATTATATCAGTATTAACAGAATTTTCCCTCATCGGCAAATTTATTATTCCACACTTTAGATTTGGATATTGCAACATCTAGTGGCAGAAATTAAGCTCTACACTACAACGCCTCATCAGAAGTACACATCAAGCATGAAAAATTTATAGGTGAGAGCCTCTTGGCGCAATGCAGTTAATAAGAAAACACTATTTTCAGTCACATTATCTGAATTTGGTCTACTTTCAACAATCTATTTAAAATTGACGTACACTTTAATTTTGAATTTTAACTTGGATTGCCGTACTCTGTCGGGGAAAAAACATGAAAGGAAAAAAATAAAATTCTAAGTTTCTAATTGCTACTTAGAATCTAATCATTATGCCATCCCACGTTTAATTTGTGCAAACCAGTTTTCAGTTCACAAGTACCTTTTGACATTCTTTTGCTTTACAAATCGATGCTTTATGAAAATATGCTTAATGAAATTGTTTGTAGGTAGGCATAGTAAATGGAATACTTCATTAGGTATTTAAGAATTAAAATGTGTTTTAATATTTTATTTTGTGTTAATTTGCTGAGTAATAATCGATTCAATAAATTGTCAGATGAAATCATGCAAACTAAACAGATTCACATCTAGGTGTCAACCAACTGAACTTTGTTAAAGGTTGTTTTATTTTATATTCATAAAACAGAAGCAAAATGGCAGCTGACGTTCAAAATTAAAGGTTGCACAAAGTTCAGTTTGATAAAATATTTATTAAGATGAAGGAAGTACATTTGGCTCAGACAGACTTTCTATTGTAAAGAACTACAATACAAACCAAAAAACTGTCAAAAATGAATAACTTGAGAAACCTGGAGAGGTTGGTGTGGATATACGGAACATTTTTTACATGTAAATGCACTTTATCTTCAATCTGATACTGTATGAGGTTTGAGAGAGACTGACACAACTAAACAAGTTATCACTGCAGAAAATAACATTGATGGCAGCTGTGATGCACGTTTAAAAATATGATAGTAATGGATAACATGCGCAATGCATGTAGTTTATTTAACTATTAGAATCCTGGAAGAGTACAGCAGAAAAGCACCATTTAACTGATTGTACCAGGTTTTTCGAAGAAGTGTCCATCGCAATCTATTCTCCCTGTAATTCCCCCGTCTCTGTAAATCTTCTCTGCATTTATTCATCCAATTTCCTTTCAAAGCTATAAAGAAATCCAAATCCATCATGACATCAGACAGTGCAAACAAAAAGTGCTGAAAGAACCCAATGGGTGAGGCTGGATCTGCGGAGGGGATAGACAGATAAAGTTTTGGGCTGGTACTCGTAGAAAGACAGGGATAAGATGAGCAAAACACATATTGCTGAATGAACTCAACAGGTCAGGCAGCATCTGTGCAGGGAATGGACAGATGCATTTCAGATTGGGTCTCTCCTTCAGACTCATGAAGTAGGGGAGAGAAAGCTGGAAGAGAGGTGGGGATGGTGCAAAGCCTGGCAAATGAGAGGTGGATCTAGGTGAGGGGGGGTGATTGCCAGATGGGTGGAGATAGTGAGTGAGGCTAGATCTGAAAAAGAGACAAAAGGGTGTCAGATAAGTTTAAAAAATAGGAGCGAAATGTAAATAGAAATGGTCTCCTCCATTGTCAGAGTGAGGCTAAATGCAAATTGGAGGAACAGCATCCCATATTTCGCTTGGGCAGCTTACAGCCCAGTGGTATGAATATTGATTTCTCTCACTTCAGGTAGCCCCGACATTCCCTCTCTCTATCCCTCCCCTACCCAAGTCACACTAGCTTCTCATTTTCACCTAACAAACAGCTTACAATGGCCTGTTTCCTTTATCATCCTTACTTCTTTGCATATCTTTCATTCATTGTTCTTTATCTCTCCACATCACCATCTATATCTGTCGTTTCCCTTATCCCTAACCAGTCTGAAGAAGTGTCTTGACCCGAAACGTCACCCATTTCTTCTCTCCAGAGATGCTGCCTGTCCCGCTGAGTTACTCCAGCTTTTTGTGTCTATTTTCGGTTTAAACCAGCATCTGCAGTTCCTTCTTATACATAATATCAATAGGGTTAGTCACCAACTTCAAATGGAGAGAAGCACTGTTGGAAACAAATGTTTAAAAGAAAATGAGTAAATATTTGGACAGAAAAAACTCTGATCAAGGACAATACATTCCACAGAAAACTTGTTCGGCTGCAGAGTACGATGTCAGATGAGAACAGAAATGAGTTTTTCTTTGTTTTAGGCATACAGTGCCCTCCATAATGTTTGGGACAAAGACACATCATTTATTTATTTGCCTCTGTACTTCACAATTTGAGATTTGCAATAGAAAAAATCACGTGGTTAAAGTGCACATTGTCAGATTTTAATAAAGGCCATTTTTATACATTTTGTATGTCGGATGATTTGGCGATGTGGGTTATTGAATATAGATACTTTGCAACTCATTGTGGTGCTAAAGCAACCAGTGATACGCTCCTAGCCACAGGGTGGCATCCATGGTTACAATCTCTGGCTCAAGGTATTAGCGATCGTTGCCCGATAGCAACATAATCCTGGGAAGGGTATACCTTGTGAAATGGGTAAAACCCCATTGCCCACGGGTCCCTTTGAGACCCTCCAGACGGACTACATTGAGCTGGAAAGATGTCAGTGTTATAAATATGTATTAGTGATTGTAGATGTTTTTAGTAAATGGATAGAGGCTCACCCGACAATGGATAACAAAGCCTCTACTGTGGTGGAAGTGTTAATGAGAGAGATTATTCCCAGGTATGGAATTCCAACCAGGTTAAGTTCAGACAACGGCCCTTGTTTCGTGGGTCAGATAAACAAGGAATTCTGTACCCAGATGGGCATCCAGTAACAGTTGCATTGTGCCTACAGACCTCAGGCTGCCGGACTAGTTGAAAGAGTTAATCAAACCTTAAAAAAAGAAATTGGCCAACTGCAGGCTGAAACGGGAATTACCTGGCTCAAATTACTTCCCGTGGCCCTCCCTGTTCCAGATACGTACTACCCCGGTTGGGGTAGCACGGCTGAGTCCTGCTGAAATTATATATGGCAAGATCTCACTGGGACCATCTCCAACGACTGAGTAAGCAGCTGCGGTCTGACCGGGACCTCGAAGGGAGTAAAAGTGCACTATCGGATCCATTGAGTCTGAACTCCTGAGCAAGTTCCCAGGAACACTGTGGTCCCTCATAAAAGATCGATCTGGTTTCTTCCTGAGATCCAGAAAGAAGCCAACACCGGGTAAGAAAGTATATGAATTGGAGAGTTTAAATTGAGTAACCAGTCTCAGGGAGGCTGGGGTCTGTGGAAATATTTTGTGAATTGGTCAGTGCAGACTACGTTAAACTAGTTTCCCAGAGAGGAAAGTTGGGTCTATGGAAAATTAGTAGTAATAAAGGGCTGAAAATGGGACAAGCCCTGGATAAGAGTGATGGTGGAGCTCCAGTACGGACATGTGTTACTTAGACCCGGGAAAAACATACAGATTATAGAAGAGGGGAAGCATGGAATGTAGAAGCCAAAGGCAAGCAAGTCTATTTATATAGCACATTCCAGCATCAAGGCAATTTGGAGTGCTTTACATAAAACATTAAAGCGTAGGAAGCTAAAATAGAATGACAGGTATAAAATACCAGAATAAAGGTTTCAGTGCGGTGTAAGAAATGAATAATTAGAACATAGAAAATAGGTGCAGGAGAGGCCATTCGGCCCATCGAGCCAGCACCGCCATTCATTGTGATCATGGCTGATTGTCCCCAATCAATAACCCGTGCCTGCCTTCTCCCCATATACCTTGATTCCACTAGCCCCTAGAGCTCTATCTAACTCTCTCTTAAATCCATCCAGTGATTTGGCTTCCACTGCCCTCTGTGGCAGATAATTCCACAAATTCACAAGTCTCTGGGTGAAAAAGTTTTTTCTCACCTCACTTTTAAATGGCCTTCCCTTTATTTAAGACTGTGGCCCCTGGTTCTGGACTCACCCAACATTGGGAACATTTTTCCTGCATCAAGCTGGTCCAGTCCTTTTATAATTTTATATGTTTCTATAAGATCCCCTCTCATCCTTCTAAACTCCAGTGAATACAAGCCTAGTCTTTTCAATCTTTCCTCATATGTCAGTCCAGCCATCCCAGGGACCAATCTCGTGAACCTACGCTGCACTGTCTCAATTACAAGGATGTCCTTCCTCAAATTAGGAGACCAAAACTGTACACAATTCTCCAGATGTGGTCTTACCAGGGCCCTAAACAACTGCAGAAGAACCTCTTTACTCCTATACTGAAATCCTCTTGTTATGAAGGCCAACATTCCATTAGCTTTCTTCACTGCCTGCTGTACCTGCACGCCAAATTTCAGTGACTGGTGTACAAGGATACCCAGGTCTCGCTGCACCTCCCCCTTACCTAACCTAACTCCATTGAGATAATAATCTGCCTCCTTGTTTTTGCCGCCAAAGTGGATAACCTCACATTTATCTATATTATACTGCATCTGCCACGCATCTGCCCACTCACACAACCTGCCCAGGTCACCCTGCAACCTCCTAACATCCTCTTCACAGTTTACACTGCCACTCAGCTTTGTGTCATCGGCAAACTTGCTAGTGTTGCTTCTAATTCCCTCTTCCAAATCATTTATATGGTAAACAGTTGCGGCCCCAACACCGAGCCTTGCGGCACTCCACTCGCCACTGCCTGCCATTCTGAAAAGGACCCGTTTACTCCTACTTCCTGTCTGCCAACCAATTTTCTATCCATGTCAACACCCTACCCCCAATACCATGTGCTCTAATTTTAGTCACCAATCTCCCGTGTGGGACCTTATCAAAGCCTTTCTGAAAGTCTAGATACACTACATCCACTGGCTCCCCTTCATCCATTTTACTTGTCACATCCTCAAAAAATTCCAGAAAAGTTAGTCAAGCAATTATTTGATTTAATAAGTAGCAGCGTCAAACAGAACAGTCTTCAGCCTTGATTTCAAAGAACTGATAGTTGCAGCAGATCTGCAGTTTTCTTGGAGTTTGTTCCAGCAATGTGGTGCATAAAACTATACGCTGCTTCTCCAGGTTTAGTTCTGACTCTGGGGACAGAACGCAGACTTGTCACAGATGCCCTGAGAGTGTGGATGGTTTATAGTGTAGCATAAGATCAGAAATGTATTTTGGCAACAGTAGTATTTTGAAATCAATTCTTTGATAGATTGGATGCTCGTGTGAGACCTCAGAACTGGAGTGATGTGATCCACTTTCTTGGTCTTAGTGATGTGATCCACTTTCTTGGTCTGAATCAGCTGCAGCTATCCTGCTGAGCCATAAGTCCTTTAACCCCTGATATATTCTTAAGTAGGCTGACTAAAGTCAGCAAGCAGGTGGAGCAGCTGCTATGGGAAAGAGGGAGGTAGGCAAGAAATGGAAGAAAAGAATTGAGGAATGGAAAAATGAGGCGCAAAAGATGTGGGATGAGTTTCGGCATAAAGTTGGATGGATAATGCAACACGTAAAGGGATGGAGTTACGTACGAGGGAAGGCATATTGAAAGGTTGGGATGTTTTACCGGCGGAGTGCCAACGGCATGATCATCAGGCGGGAAAAAAAGGGAAAATGCCAACAGAATTTTAAACAATTGGTAATGCAAACCTAATTGGTAAACAATTGGTAATCGGAAACCTAAGTGAAATAACCCAGAGGAACCCTTGTCTGGCATGGTGGCCCTGTTTATAGAAGAGGGGGATGAGGAGTAAAATTGGGAAAGTTGGGAATGGAGTAGGCCACCTCCCCCATATGCCCCTAGTTACCAGTCCCCAAGAGCAGGAACTGCCCCACTTAGATCCCATCGGGGGGCTACGGCAACCCCACAGGAAAGGGCACCCCCTAGAAGATGATACCGATAGCGACTGGGAACCTGAAAAGGAGGACGGAAAGGAGGGGAAGGGCTGAGGCAGAAGAGGAAGGAGGAGCAGTAATTGAATTCATCAGTGAGAGAATGAAATAAAATGCGCAAAGGAAACACGAAGCTGAGAACCAGCAGAAAACTAAAAAGACTAAAAAGATAATGCTACAGAGAGCAATGCCAAATCCATTAGCCAGACAGAATGGGGCGCAGGCAGTGATGCATGGATACACCCCGTGGAAGCTGCAGCAAATGATGATAATCTCTAAGAATGCCCCAGAATGTGTTGAAGACTCACTGGGATTTGTGAATTGTATAAGATCAACATTAACCATGTACCAAGCAGTTGCGCGAGATGTGTTCGCTCTAATACACCGGAAGTGACGTGAGAGGACACTGGCGTTGTTTGTTCGCCGCTTCTCACCACTTCTCTGTTTGTATTAATTTTGCTGTTTTTGGAAAGATTTTCTCTGTTTGCATAAATCCTTCTGCTTGGACTAATCCTTCTGCTTGACCCTCCTGGTATCATCTGCCCAGCTCTTCCACCGCTGCCTCCGCACCCTTGGACTTCTCACTCCTGTCTGTGCTCCTGTCTCTGCTGGCTTGGACTGCTCCCCTGTGGGTTACCTGGACAGCTAGCTAGCTCCCTGCTAGCCACCGCTGCAGTCATCGAGCTGCAGGTTACTCGCTAGTTGCTAACGCTAACAGCTGCCCGGCTACCTCCTCTGCCTGCACGTCCTCAGCTCCCTATTAACCCTCAGGCTGCTCAGCTTCCTCGGTCCTCCTCATAGGCCTTGCTCTGGATCAGCCTGTTGTGCCTGTTGTGACGTTTTGATCTGCTAGCCCGCGGTAGCCGGCTAACTTCTCCGGGCTCTATGCTCCTTTGCTCCTGCCTGGCATGGCACTTAAGTACTTCGCTGCGAGGCTGCTCCAGCTAAACAACCACTCCACTCCGCCATGCATCTCTGCCATCATCAACCACGGACTTCTACGACGACCCAGATACATCCACAGAGACTCCGGTCACAAGTTTGTTTACTCCCAGACCGGTCACTCCATCCCTGCACTCTGGTCAGCTGAGCGGACTTCCACTCGTCCATTACGTCATCACAATAACGCACACGCACACCCCTGTCTACAAGCCCTGGCTAAATTACCCGTGTCCATCCACACCACACAAAGCAACATGAAGCTCACTCTGTTCAATATCCGGTCCCTCAACAATAAAAGCCACATTCTGAATGACTTCATCCTGGAAAATAAACTGGACTTCCTCTGTCTGACAGAAACCTGGCAACAACCTCTGGACTACCTCCCACTCAACCTCACTACACCCAACGGATACTCCTACATCAATAAACCACGCTCGGAAGGCCTAGGTGGTGGGATTGCCGTAATTCACCGACAGGACTTCAAGATCAGCCTTATCTCCATCTCGTCTGTTCCTTCATTTGAACACCTGGCTTTCAAACTCTCTGGCCACACACAATTAGTCATGGCAGTTGTCTACCGCCCTCCCAAACCACACCCATCATTCCTTTCTGACTTCTCTGACTTTCTGACCCAGTTCTGTTCTCTCTCCCCCTCAATCCTCCTCCTCGGTGATTTCAACATCCATATGGACTCCACTGACTCCACAATAACCGCTGACTTCACTGACTCAACTGCTTTAACCTCACTCAACACGTCAATTTTCCCACCCATAACCGTGGGCACATTCTGGACCTTGTCTGCTCCACTGGACTAAATCTACATCACCTCTCTGGCTCCGACCTCACCCTCTCTGATCACTTAGCCATCACCATGTCTGTCAACATTCCCACCCCAGCTCCAAGGCAAAAACGCAAAATCAACTTCCGTAAGCTGAACTCTGTTTCACCAACCTCGCTCTCATCCTCCCTCTCTGAAATAATGTCCGCCTCTCCCTTCGTTGACCTCCACAGCCCCTCTGACCTCACTGACTACTACAACCACACTCTCTCCTCCTGCCTCGACCAGCTTGCACCTACAAAAACCAAAACAGTTTCCTTCACCCACTCTGCTCCCTGGTTTACCCCCGAACTCCGCATGATGAAAACTCATGCCCGCCAACTTGAAAGACTCCGCAACAAAACAGGTCTCACAATTCACTCCCAAGCCTACAAAGACCACCTGCAGCACTACAAAGATGCCCTCTCCCGTGCCCACTCCACCTACTACTCTCAAATAATTCACTCTGGCTCCGGAAACCCAAAAACACTCTTCTCTACAATAAACAAACTCCTCAGCCCCCTGCACACCATCTCCCAATCATTCACAGTTGACAAATGCACCACTTTCCTTTCATTCTTCCAAAGCAAAATAGACAGCATCTACAGCACCTTAACCACCAACGCACCTGCTCCCCCTCAAACCACCTGCCCCCCCTTATCCTGTCAACCCCTGCCTCAGTTCTCCCCAGTCTCCACCACCGACCTCTCTGACCTCTTCACAGGAATAAAAACTGCCACCTGCTCTCTGGACCCCATCCCCTCCAGCTTTGTCAAGGCCTGCCTTCCTGCTCTCTCTCCACTTATCACTGCAACAATAAACTCCTCCCTGTCCACTGGCATCGTCCCGCCATCCCTCAAAATCGCTGCTGTCACCCCCATTCTGAAAAAACCTGGTCTCAACCCTGACACCCCAAACAACTTCAGACCAATCTCCAACCTACCCTTTCTGTCCAAAGTTTTGGAACGTGCTGTAGCTTCCCAACTCAAATACCACCTCTCTACCAATAGCCTGTATGAAACTTTCCAATCCGGATTCCGCTCCAACCACTGTACTGAAACTGCGCTCCTCAAAATCACAAACGACCTTTTCCTCTCCTCCGACGCTGGCAACCTCAACATCCTCATCCTACTTGACCTCAGCGCCGCCTTTGACACCATAAATCACTCCATTCTCCTCACCCGACTTGAAACCTCCTTTAACATCACCAGCACAGCCCTATCCTGGTTCAAATCTTACCTCTCTGACAGGCACCAGTTCATCTCCATTAACAACTGTAAATCCCCCACCGCTCCCCTCCCCCAAGGTGTCCCCCAAGGCTCAGTCCTTGGCCCCCTCCTCTTCATCCTCTACCTGTTCCCGCTTGGTCAATTAATCCGCCGTCATGGTCTCAACTTCCACTGCTTCGCCGATGATATCCAGCTCCTCATCTCCACCAAGTCAATCTCCACCACCACACACTCTACACTGACAAACTGCATCACTGAAATAAAATCTTGGCTTCAATCAAATTTCCTCAAACTCAACTGCAACAAATCTGAAATCATCATCATTGGTCCAAAAACGCTCACCAAATCCACCCAAAACTTCATCCTCAATATTGATGGTCTCCCAGTATCCACCTCCCCTCACATCCGGAATCTTGGAATCATCTTTGATCAAACCCTCTCCTTCGACAAACACATCAAACACATCACAAAGACAGCCTTCTTCCACCTCAAAAACATTGCCCGTCTCCGTCCATCCCTCTCCTCCACAGCTGCAGAAACCCTCATCCACGCCTTCATCACCTCCCGTCTGGACTACTGCAACAGCCTCCTCTATGGCGCACCCTCAAAAATCATCAGTAAACTTCAATACATTCAAAACTCCGCTGCCCGTCTACTCACCCACACCCCGATCCGTGACCATATCACCCCCGTCCTTTACAAACTCCACTGGCTCCCAATCCCCCCAGAGAATCCAGTACAAAATCCTCCTCATGACCTACAAAGCCCTCCATAAGCTGGCCCCATCCTACCTAACTGACCTCCTCCACAGGTACACTCCCACCTGCACCCTCCGCTCTGCTGCTGCCAATCTCCTATCCCCCCCCATCCGGACCAAACTCAGATCCTGGGGGGACAGGGCTTTCTCCATCGCTGCTCCCACCCTATGGAACTCACTACCCCAAACCGTCAGAGACTCCTCCTCACTCACCACATTCAAAACATCACTGAAGTTTCACCTGTTCAGTACTGCCTTCAACCACTGAAGGTCACCTCACCTTCTGTCTCCTTTCTCTGTTCGTTTACTTATTTATCTATTTATTCACTTCCCTATGTTCTTTAAATCCCTGTAAAGCGTCTTTGAGTGTATGAAAAGTGCTATATAAATGTAATGCATTATTATTATTATTATTATAATGTCTACTATCCTAATTCCGACGGAAAACCCTTTGGGAACCACCAGCCCGACCACCCCTAAACAGATGAGGGTTTTTCTGGGCTTGGTTAATTTCTGCTGGAGTGGATCCCCGACCTGGCAGTGTACACTAAATTACTGTCGCCCCTTGCCTCCGCCAAGTCACCACAGCAATATACCCTCTCACCCCAACAAGAAGAAGCATTCTGCAATCTAAACACAGTGCTAGCCACTGCACCAGACATTGGACGTCCTCTATGTGATTGCCTCTTCAGCTCTATGGGACCAACCTATTGCAAGCCCTAGCCCTCCCGACACAGCTGGCCATTATTAAGTGCAAGCCCATATGGATGGCTGCGACTAAATTTTCAAGGGAAATGCCCTTGCTGACATCACTGCCCGCATATTAGCTTGCGAATCTTGCACTATGGTCCCCACAGCACCAAAGATTCTAATAGGCAGAACGGCCTTGCCAGATATGGGTGATGTAGGGTTAATGCAGGGGGATGCCTCTGCCTCATAGCGCGATCTTGGAAACGGGAGGGCCGCGCCATTGACTCCTTGACGGGGCTCTGGCTTACCCCTCTCGGACAAGTTTGTGTACCTGATGTTTTTCTACCCGTTCTTTTAAACGTTACACTCCCTTACGCATGCTGGTAAGGTCAGGATGGAAAAAGAAACATGGTGGCATCCCAAAATTTGCCAGGAGGCGTTAAAACAACCTTCGGAATTAAAAATTTTGCAGGAGAAACAATCCCGGAAAGACAGTAAAATGTCCAAAGGGAGTGACACCAATACCAGGCCGACCCTTTGAGTGGAAATAAGTAGATTGTATAGAGTTGCCACGGACACATTAAGAGTGTGGAAGTTATTTTGACCTACACGCCCTCAGCAATGAATTAATTATCTATGCACAGGAATTAACCCATGCTTTATCTGTCCTGCATTCCCAGGTACAAGAAGCACAGAAGCCACTACCAGTTACACACGGGAACGAGTCCATAATACCAGGAGACTACATGCTGAAATCTCTCCTCAGAATAGACGGGCCGTCTTAACTTATCATGAGAGTGCACCTGGTGATCATCTGTCTTGGGCTCGGAGACGTACTCCAATGCTATGATGATAACCCAGAAGGATGTGGAAAATGGAGTGTTAACCGACTGAAGGGCTGTATCAGATTCTTGAGGCATCCTCACTTTTCGACACTGTTGAAAGACCACCATCATGGAATATTACTGTGTTATTGGCAAATTTGACTCTGTATGTCAAAGTAAGGGAAGTGTAAATGTCACCACTATACCTGTGTTCCCCTTGCCATGGGAATCCAACTAGTTTGTGGAGTATGCAATAAAATGCACATAGTGGTAGGAAACTATAAATTCCCACTTACCTAGATGACTAAAGAAGCAGGTTGCTGGGGTAACTGGGGATATGGGGGATGGTCCTTGGTTGATAAATATGGCAGTGTATCTGGGGATTGCAATTGTCTGTAGTATTTTTGGCTATTCTGAAATGTGTATTGAGTAGAACGCAGATGGAGTTAGAAAGCATCGGTGCTTCGAGAATGTTAGTAGTAAGACAGACGGAATTGTGTGATGAGGAGGCTGAGGATGTTGATAGGGTGAAGGAAGAGTTTGAACGACTAGGAAGATTATAAGATTAGAAGAAGGTAGAGAATGTAGGGGAAGATTAAGTGGTTTTGAGTATGACCAACTTAATAGAATAGGTATAGTTGGATATGTTGCCTTTGGTGGGCGAGACTAGGAGGACGATGCATGTGAGAAGTTTTGCAACTGAAAGGGTTAAGGAGATACAGGTGAGAAGCAGCTCATGCAAGAGGTATTGTAGCAAGGAGTGAGTCTTTCTGGTGTCAGTAAGCCATTATTTAGAAGTGCTAATGATGGTCTAAGCATGGATGTGACTTCCCCTCTGTATAAATAAACAAGGTTTGGATCTGGTTGTACTTCAAAGGATTGCTTCCCTATCCACATGAGTGAATACGAAGGCATCGTTTTACTCTTAAGGTGTCTGATGTGGTTTATTATTTTAAAGCGGGGATTGAACTTTAATAGTTATCATGGAATGATAAAAGAAGGGAATGAGAATATGTAGAGTAATGATACTGATATCCTGTTGTGAAAAGTTACAAAATGGATGCCCTGTTGTTTTAGCTAGTAGTAAAATGGATTCTGGCTTGTAGAGAGTTATGTGCTCAGAGGACTAGAATGTTGTTAATCAGCTTAGAAGTAAGGAGACTGAGGAAGAAGTGAAAAGCCCGCAAAACTGTAGAGATAAGGATGGCTCCTTTTTGGAACAAACAACTCCTTATATGGGCATGTATCCGAAGTTAAGTGTAAGTTTCGTTTCTCTATTTCTGTGACTCCTTTCTCTGTAACCATGGTGAATTGTATTAAGATTGTAATTAGCTATTGAGTAATTATGTGCCACCCCTTTTCCTTTCTGTATAAAGAGCAATCAATCTTGGAAAAGCTGTTTTCTCTTCTCCTGCTAAGAGCTCTTCAGACACTCATTGGGTCTGGAGGGATTTTAGAGGGAAAACCCCACAATGGAATAAAATCTGTTGTACTCAACCAGTGTTCGATTCAATCATTTATTGGACCAGACTGAAGGTAAAGAATTTGGATTAACAATTTCAGCCCCGAAAGATGAACCCCTTCTTTTGAAATATGATCTCTGTTTCCACACTGTCCAGTTGGGGAAATTGCCAGCTCTGCAAGTTTTGAAAATATAGCTCATTCATGTTAACTCTGGAGAGTATAGGCCCAGTCTGCCAAAAACAATCACTCCTGAGCTGCACATCACCATCCTCTTCACATCTTAGCAAAATATTTAATGAACAAAAAAGTAGGTTTGCAATAGGTTTGAGAGCAGATCTGGAGATATGCACACCCAGACATTTGTTGGCTTTCTCCACCACCAACCCATTGACAGAGACAGGTTTGCAGATTCTCAGCCTTCCTCTTCTAATGTCAACAATCAGTCCTTGGTTTTTCTGACGTGAGAGCAAGAATGTTGTTCTGGCATCACTTATTCAGACGATCAATCTCCCTCCTAGACTCCGACACATAATTCTCCGGAATTCATCCAACAACGGTGGTGTCGCCAGCAAATTAAAAAATGGAATTGGAACTGCCTCCAGCTACATAGTCATGGGTATAGAGTGCGTAAATGTTATGTTGAGCTGTATCCTCATGCATAGAGGCATTGAGCTCATCTAGGAGTGATGCCTTGCTGTTGCTTGAACTGCCACTTGATTTTGCCTTCTAGCAAGTGATGGCATGCAAGCCCTGCCACAGCTGCTGAATGATTGTCTCCTCCTCCAGCTCAGAGCGAAAGCCTTTTTTAGCCTTTTTATATGGTCTTATCGAGGTTGTATCTGAACTTCTTATACGACTCTGTGTCGCCAGACTTGAATGCTCAAGATCTGGTCTGCAGAGGTTTGCTGACCCTCCTGGTTCATCCAAAGCTTCTGGTTGGGGAACACTCAGAAGGTTTTCATGTGAACACTCTCCTCCACACTCCTCATGTGTCTGTGTGGGTTCAATTATTCCAAACTACTATCTACCGTATTTCACCATTGTAACACATTGCTACATCCAAACTTTATCCACTCTGCCTGCTTCACTTGGCTGAAGAAGGCAGTACAGGCATGTAGGCACAAAATGCTGGAGTAACTCAGCGGGTCAGGCAGCATCTCGGGAGAGAAGGAATGGGTGACGTTTCGGGTCAAGACCCTTCTTCAAACTGATCAGTACAGGCATGTATGTGTCTGTCCTCCTCAAAGCCAAGGTCACAGCTCTGGAGGATCTGTGGTCTGCTTTAAAAAGAACATATCACCTTTGGACACTGCTCTTCATCAGCCTACCCATGTCCCTCTGACCCTTTGAGAGCACCCTCTGAACTCCTCCCTTGCAGCAGTATTTCCCTCCCATTCCCCACCTCACTACTCCCTGCTAACCACTCTCACTCTTTAAGCAATGGCATTCTCTAGTCGCTGGAAGAGAGCTGCTTGTTTTGTTGTATGCCCCTTTGGGACCTGGCGGATGAAGTTGGAGCAGTGAGTCTAAGTGTTGACAGGTTTAAGAACTTGCAATTGATCAAAACAAGAGTACATGCTGATAATTACATTGTGCGGAATTTCACAGGAACTTGACTTTGCTGTCCAGGGAACCATGTAATAAGGCACTGCATTGTTAATAGAACTTGGTAAAAATAGCTTTTGTAGATATATAACACTGTGATAATTGCATTGCCAAGTAGTAAAATGTCCCTCAGCCACTGTAATGATGCTTTCCTGTTAAAGCTATGATCCTTTTTGTTCCTATTTTTCCAGAATATTTTGTATCCAGGAATAAATATTCATTTTTTTGAGGATACAAAGAACTGCATATGCAGTTTACAAAGACATAAAGTACTGGAGGAACTCAGTGGGTTAGGCAGCATTTCTGGAGAACTTTCTTTCAGCTTTCTTGCCCCCCCACCCACATTGCATCCTTCTTCCAGCTTTCTTTCCCCCCTACAATCAGTCTGAAGAAGAATCCTGACACAAAATTATGCCTATCCATGTTCTCCAGAGATGCTCCCTGACCCGCTGAGTTACTCCAGCACTTTCTGTCTCCGTTTCTTTGAGCCTGTTCTTTGTATTGCCAGTGCTTCTGACTCTCACAAGCCTATTTATTACCTCAACATATTAACCTTATTTAGAAAGAGTCGAGTATTTGATTGTCATATGTACCGAAAACAGAAACACATACTTACTTGCAGCAGCATAACAGGTTTGTACACAATATTCATACCTAACATTATAAACAAAAAAAAGTTCAATAAATTAGAAAAACAATATTAGTGCAAAACCTAAAGTCTTTAGTGCAACCAAGACAGTTTATGGTTCATAGTGTAGTTGATGTTTGTAGTGTTTGCAGCCTTCTTCCCAATGGCTGTAGTGAAATGAGTGTGGAATGAGTGTGGCCAGGGTGGTGTGTGTTCTTGATGATGTAGGCTGTCTTTTTGAGACACACCTTTTATAGATCCCCTTGATGGTGGTGTGGTTATTACCTGTGATGGAATTAAATCCACCTTTTTTTACAATCTCCTTTTGTCCATGGTGTTCAAGCCACTGAATCAGGCTGTGATGCAACCTATCATACATCCATAGAGGTTCACAAGAGTACTTGTCAACATACAATTGTGAATAGGGTTAGGAGGGAGTGATAGAATAGCGTAAGAAAATAACTGCAGATGCTGGTACAAATCAAAGGTATTTATTCACAAAATGTTGGAGTAACTCAGCAGGTCAGGCAGCATCTCAGGAGAGAAGGAATGGGTGACGTTTTGGGTCGAGACCCTTCTTCAGTCTGAACATAGGGGGGGAGGTAAAGGGACAGATGTTGCATCTCCTGCGATTGCAGGGGAAAGTGCCCGGGGATGGGGTGGTTTGGGTAGGAAGGGATGAGTGGACCAGGGAGTTACGGAGGGAACGGTCTCTGCGGAACGCAGAAAGGGGAGGGGATGGGAAGATGTGGCCAGTAGTGGGGTCCCGTTGTAAGTGACGGAAATGTTGGAGGATGATTTGTTGGATACGCTGGCTGATGGGGCGGAAGGTGAGAACGAGGGGGATTCTGTCCTTGTTATGAATGGGGGTAGGGGGAGCAAGAGCGGAGCTGCGGGATGTGGAAGATACCCTAGTGAGAGCCTGTGCGAGTCAGTGGGTTTATAGTAGATGTCAGTCACTAGTCTGTCTCCTGTGAGGATTGCTCTGTTAACCCACCACCCCCTCACCATACATCCCCTCCACCTCCGCCTGCCCCCCTGCCTTCATCCGACCCCAACCCCCACACTTGCTGGGTGTTCACCATCCTCCCTGACCTCCCCCTTTCAGACACCGAACGGTCTGTCCTCAGCAGAGGCCTCACCTTTGTTCCCCTCCACCCCCACATCAACGAGTTCGGGGTACGCCATGACGTGGAGCTCTTCTTCCGTTGCCTCCGCCTCCGAGCCTTTTTCCATGGGAAGGAGTCCTCACCCCCCAGTGATGACCCCTTCTCCCGTCTCCAGCAGACCCCCTCCTCCTGGACCCCCCGGTTGGCCAACCACCCTCACAAGAACTTTTCATCTCCAACTGCCGGCGTGACATTAACCGCTTCAAATTCTCCACTCCCCTGACTAACTCTAACCTCTCCCCTCCTGAACGTGCAGCCCTCCACTCACTCTGCAACAACCCTGACTTAGTCATCAAACCCGCTGACAAGGGAGGTGCTGTGGTAGACAATAGACAATAGACAATAGACAATAGGTGCAGGAGTAGGCCATTCAGCCCTTCGAGCCAGCACCGCCATTCAATGCGATCATGGCTGATCACTCTCAATCAGTATCCCATTCCTGCCTTCTCCCCATACCCCCTCACTCCGCTATCCTTAAGAGCTCTATCCAGCTCTCTCTTGAAAGCATCCAACGAACTGGCCTCCACTGCCTTCTGAGGCAGAGAATTCCACACCTTCACCACCCTCTGACTGAAAAAGTTCTTCCTCATCTCCGTTCTAAATGGCCTACCCCTTATTCTTAAACTGTGGCCCCTTGTTCTGGTGGCCCCTTGTTCTAGTCTGGTGAGCTGATCTCTACCAGACCGAGGCCAGACAACAACTCTCAGACACCTCTTCCTACTTATCCTTGGACCATGACCCCACCGACAAACACCAGACCTTAATCATCAGCACCATCACTGGCCTCACCATTTCCGGCGATCTACCCTCTAATGCCTCCAAACTTATAGTTCCCCAGCCCCGCACGGCCCGATTTTACCTCCTACCTAAAATCCATAAACAGAACTGTCCCGGCAGACCCATTGTTTCTGCCTGCTCATGTCCCACCAAACTTATTTCCACCTACCTCGACTCCATCCTATCCCCCCGGTCAAATCCCTCCCCACCTACGTCCAAGACACCTCACTTGCTCTCCGTCTCCTCGATAACTTCCGGTTTCCAGGCCCCCACTCCTTCATTTTTACCATGGATGTTCAGTCACTCTACACTTCCATCCCCCACAAGGATAGTCTTGAAGCCCTCCGTTTCTTTCTCAACCATAGAACCAGCCAATCCCCATCTACTAACACTCTCCTCCGCCTAGCAGAGCTGGTTCTTACCCTTAACAACTTCTCCTTTGACTCCTCCCACTTCCTCCAAACCAGAGGCGTAGCTATGGGCACTCGCATGGGCCCTAGCTATGCCTGCCTCTTTGTCGGGTACGTCAAACAATCCCTGTTCCGGACGTACACCGGCCCCATCCCCGAACTCTACATCCGCTACATCGACGACTGCATTGGTGCTACCTCTTGTACCCATGCAGAACTCACTGACTTCATACACTTCACTTCCAATTTCCATCCTGCCCTTAAATATACTTCGACTGTCTCCGACATCTCCCTCCCGTTTCTGGACCTCACCATCTCCATCACAGGAGACAGACTAGTGACTGACACTTACTATAAACCCACTGACTCGCACAGCTATCTGGACTACACTTCTTCCCACCCTGTCTCCTGCAAAAAGTCTATCCCCTACTCCCAATTCCTCGGTCTATGCCGCATCTGCGACCGGGATGAGGTGTTTCACACTAGGGCATCAGAGATGTCCTCATTCTTCAGTAAACGGGGCTTCCCTCTTCCATTATAGATGAGGCTCTCACTAGGGTCTCTTCTACATCCCGCAGCTCCGCTCTTGCTCCCCCTCCCCCCATTTGTAACAAGGACAGAATCATCCTAGTGCTCACCTTCCACCCCATCAGCCAGCGTATCCAACAAATCATCCTCCAACATTTCCGTCACCTACAACGGGACCCCACTACTGGCCCACATCTTCCCATCCCCTCCCCTTTCAGCGTTCCGCAGAGACCGTTCCCTCCGTAACTCAGGAACTGATTGAGAATGATCAGCCATGATCACATTGAATGGCGGTGCTGGCTCGAAGGGCCGAATGGCCTACTCCTGCACCTATTGTCTATTGTCTATTGTCCCTGGTCCACCCGTCCCTTCCTACCCAAACCACCCCATCCCCGGGCACCTTCCCCTGCAACCGCAGGAGATGCAACACCTGTCCCTTTACCTCCCCCCTCAACTCCATCCACGGACCCAAACAGTCTTTCCAGGTGAGACAGAGGTTCACCTGCATCTCCTCCAACCTCATCTATTGTATCCGCTGCTTTAGATGTCAACTTCTTTACATCGGCGAAACCAAACGCAGGCTCGGTGATCATTTCGCTCAACACCTTCGCTCAGTCCGCCTTAACCAACCTGATCTCCCGGTGGCTGAGCACTTCAACTCCCCCTCCCACTCCCAGTCTGACCTTTCGGTCATTGGCCTCCTCCAGTGCCATAGTGAGGCCCACCGGAAATTGGAGGAACAGCACCTCATATTTCGCTTGGGCAGCTTGCAGCCCAGCGGTATGAACATTGACTTCTCCAACTTTAGATAGTTCCTCTGTCCCTCTCTTCCCCTCCCCCTTCCCAGTTCTCCCTCTAACTTCCTGTCTCCACCTATATCCTTCCTTTGTCCCGACCCCCTGACATCAGTCTGAAGAAAGGTCTCGACCCGAAACGTCACCCATTCCTTCTCTCCTGAGATGCTGCCTGACCTGCTGAGTTATTCCAGCATTTTGTGAATAAATACCTTTAAGGAGGGAGTGATAGATCAGCCATGATTGAATGGTAGAGTAGACCTGATGGGCCGAATGGCCAAATTCCACTCCTATTCCTTACGACCTTATGAACACCTAGAATCTCCTCAATCTTCTAAGGAACTACATGAGTTTCTTTATGATTGCGTCAAAGAGCTGGGCGCAGGACAGATGTTCAGAGATATGCACGAGATGTTCAGAGATAACTTGAAGTTATTGACTCTCTCCCATGCCAACCCATGGATGATGACAGATTCATGAATCCTTGGCTTCCCTCTTCTAAACTCAACAATCAGCTCCCTGGTCTTACTGATGTTGAGGGCAAGGTTGTTTAAGCAGCAGATACCTAATGCATTTTCCCAGTCTGGCCGATATGTAACTCCAAACCCACAGCAATGTAATGATCTATGAAAGGCCCTAGTAGGTGTTGAGCTGTATGATCTGTGCTGAAAGGAGATATGAATGAAACCTGACACAACACCCAGAAGCAACCTAATTACCAGACTCGGGTACACTCAGATGATCTTGCAAACATCACTAAGAAAGAGAAGCACTGTCTGGAACATGGCCACTGAAAAATCCCTCTACAAGTTGCACTTCATCATGAGAGAAGTATATCATTGTTCCTTCATCTTTGCTGGAACTCAAAGCAACAGCACTGTTGGAGTAGCATCACCAGACAGACAGCAGAGGTTCAAAAAGGTGAAATATCTGTTGTGCTGCTGCAAGTAAACAATTTGTTGTTCCATATGGAACAATGAATTAGACATATAAAACACTCTTGACTTGACTCTCATGATATCAATATCTGCTCAAGGGAAATTTGAGAAGGGCTTTAAAGGTATGCCTTTCTAGTGACAACTATTTCAGAAAATGAATAATAAAGCTAATATGCAATCCAAACCTAATCTATTTATTTGTATCTATTAAAACCCCACGTCATGCTGTTATTTCTAGTCTTCAGTTCACCTTGCTCAGACTGTTTACATCACACCTCAAGGACCAATCCTCTGTGGAATTAATTACTCTGCCAAAGTGGTACAACAGAAATTGTTAAAATTTATAGAAATTATCAAATTATAATTATAGAAATTGACTGCGATTGTGCTCTTACTATTTTCCTTTTGGAAGCCTCACATTTGTCTTCTATTTCCCATACCTATAAACAGACTCCCAAATCGACCTCTGCAAGTTCCCGCCTAATGCCTCCAAAATTGGCCTATCCCAATTTGGGGCCTTAACTTATGAAGAGAGTATTGCACTCGAAGAAGATTTCTCCACTGTATGCCTCTTCAACCATCCAACAACCCCTGATCCTGAACTCTGTCCATGAAGAGAGAATACTTTGAATTTAGCCCTGGTGAAAATGACTGAATCTGTGGATATGTCAGTGTAAACTCCAGAATGCTCAACTTGGAGACTGCACATGGGATTTGTGATTCTGCAGATGACTTTAGAGATCTGAAGTTGGGTGTAAACTTGTCGTTGGGCACTCAATCTCAGATTTTTGAGAGTTAGGGCTCGGGTTGCCAACACTAAGTTTCAAATGTGAGGAATACATTTTGATGGTTCTTATTGCAAAAGGCCGTGTTTGGCTTCAGGGTTGGAATTCTCCTGCTCCTGAAAGACCTTGCGTCAATGTAGGTTTTAACTAATTTACATTCTGGTGATTGTAACAACCCAAACTCATGTTTGTAGGGTCAAATAATGGTGCAGGAGTCAATCAGGCCTGGGATGGGAACATTTATGAGGGAAAAAGCACATACATTCTTATAGTGTGTAAAACAGCTAATTTCCTGTCTGAATGCAGTCTATTTTGTGCAATGTAGAGGTGTTGACAACCATAGTCTGCCTTCCTCTCTGTTCATTTCAATTCCCTTGCTCCCTCTGAGCTCCTCCTTCACCTTCCTTCTCTTATTCCTCTCTTCCCTTCTGATCTCCCATTTCCATTCCTCTCCGTCTTCCTTGCCTCTTTCCATTTCTTCTTTTTTCCTTCCGCACTGACCATCCACACCTTTCACCATTTTCTTTCCCTTTCTTTATGTTCACTTCCTCTCTTCCATTCATACAGCCCTCCCTCCCTTTCTGCATCTCCCTTCACCTGCTTCCCCTCCTTTAACCCTCTTTTATCACTCGCATCATGAGCCTCCCTTACTCTCTCTTCCCTTTCTTCCTTTCCTCTTTTATTCCCTCTCAATTTATTTTCTTTCTCTCCCCATCTGCCTCGCTCTTTGTCCCCTTTCTACTCCAAGATCAACGCCCATATCATTTCTAAGTGTTGCCTCAGTTCAGAAGGTGGAAAATAAGCATGATCCTCATGCTTAAGTGGGGTTGTGATCAATGCCAAGACAATCTTTCTTCCCAAGAGACTGCAGATGCTGAAATCTTGGGGGAAACAAAATATTATTTATTGTTTATTGAACTTTTTGTTTGTTTATTGGGTTAGCTGTTGAATACAGTACTCTGTTCACAACCCTGTTGTATTACTGCAGCTGCTAGTAGGAATTTCATTGATGAGTTTCGGGCCATAACACTCTTGACGAGTGTTATTCTCGATAGTGTTCACAATGGTCTTTAAAGGAAACACCCTGGCCCCTCATGTGGCTCCGTTCCTTCGTCTGTGGGGGTCCCCACCGGACTCAGCCCCTCAAATGTCCAGCAGCAAAAACTAACACAGACCCTTCCCAACACCAAAGCTTATGACTGACTGAACATGAGAGACTGAGTACAAAGGAACTGCAGATACTGATTTAAACAGAAAGACATAGAAACATAGAAAATAGGTGCAGGAGTAGGCCATTCGGCCCTTCGAGCCTGCACCGCCATTCAATATGATCATGGCTGATCATCCAGCTCAGTAGCCTGTACCTGCCTTCTCTCCATACCCCCTGATCCCTTTAGCAAAAAGGGCCACATCTAACTCCTCTTAAATATAGCCAAAGAACTGGCCTCAACTACCTTCTGTGGCAGAGAATTCCACAGACTCACCACTCTCTGTGTGAAGAAATGTTTTCTCATCTCGGTCCTAAAAGACTTCCCCCTTATCCTTAAGCTGTGACCCCTGGTTCTGGACTCCCCCAACATCGGGAACAATCTTCCCGCATCTAGCCTCTCCAACCCCTTAAGAATTTTATATGTTTCTATAAGATCCCCCCTCAGTCTTCTAAATTCCAGCGAGTACAAGCCCAGTCTATCCAGTCTTTCCTCATATGAAAGTCCCGCCATCCCAGGGATCAATCTGGTGAACCTTCTCTGTACTCCCTCTAAGGCAAGAACGTCTTTCCTCAGGTTAGACCAAAACTGCACACAATACTCCAGGTGCGGTCTCACCAAGGCCCTGTACAACTGCAGCAGAACCTCCCTGCTCCTAAACTCAAATCCTCTTGCTATGAATGCCAACATACCATTCGCTTTCTTCACTGCCTGCTGCACCTGCATGCTTGCTTTCAATGACTGGTGCACCATGACACCCAGGTCACGTTGCATCTCCCCTTCTCCCAATCGGTCACCATTCAGGTAATACTCTGCTTTCCTGTTCTTGCCGCCAAAGTGGATAACCTCACATTTATCCACATTATATTGCATCTGCCATGCATTTGCCCACTCGCCTAATCTATCCAAGTCACTCTGCAGCCTCCTAGCATCCTCCTCGCAGCTAACATTGCCACCCAGCTTCGTGTCATCCGCAAACTTAGAGATGTTGCATTCAATTCCCTCGTCCAAATCATTAATATACACTGTAAATAACTGGGGTCCCAGCACTGAGCCTTGCGGTACCCCACTAGTCACTGCCTGCCATTCCGAAAAGGACCCGTTTATTCCTACTCTTTGCTTCCTGTCCGCCAACCAATTTTCTATCCACCTCAACACTGAACCCTCAATACCGTGTGCTTTAAGTTTGTACACCAATCTCCTATGTGGGACCTTGTCGAAGGCCTTCTGAAAGTCCAGATATAACACATCGACTGGTTCTCCCTTATCGACTACTAGTTACATCCTCGAAAAATTCTATAAGATTCGTCAGACATGATTTGCCTTTGGTAAATCCATGCTGACTTTGTCCGATGATTTCACCACTTTCCAAATGTGATGCTATCACATCTTTAATAACTGACTCTAGCATTTTCCCCACTACCGATGTTAGGCTAACTGGTCTATAATTCCCCGTTTTCTCTCTCCCTCCCTTTTTAAAAAGTGGGGTTACATTAGCTACCCTCCAGTCCTCAGGAACTACTCCAGAATCTAAAGAGTTTTGAAAAATTATCACTAATGCATCCACTATTTCTGAGGCTACTTCCTTAAGCACTCTGGGATGCAGCCTATCTGGCCCTGGGGATTTATCTGCCTTTAATCCATTTAATTTACCTAACACCACTTCCCGACTAACCTGGATTTCCCTCAGTTCCTCCATCTCATTAGACCCCCGGTCCCCCGCTATTTCCGGCAGACGGTTTATGTCTTCCTTAGTGAAGACAGAACCAAAGTATTTGTTCAATTGGTCTGCCATCTCCTTGTTCCCTATGATCAATTCACCTGTTTCCGACTGCAAGGGACCTACATTTGTCTTAACTAATCTTTTTCTCTTGACATATCTATAAAAGCTTTTGCAGTCAGTTTTTATGTTCCTTGACAGTTTTCCCTCATAATTTATTTTCCCTTTCCTAATTAAGCCCTTTGTCCTCCTCTGCTGGACTCTGAATTTCTCCCAGTCCTCTGGTATGCTACTTTTTCTGGCTAATCTGTATGCTTCATCTTTTGTTTTAATACTATCCTTGATTTCCCTTGTTAGCCACGGATGCACTACCTGGGGCACAAAAAGCTGGGGTAATTCAGCAGGTTATGCAACATCTCTGCAGAAAAGGAATAAGTGACATTTCGGGTCGATACCCTTCTTCAGACTGAGAGTCAGGTAAAATGAAAACGAGAGATATAGACGGCACACAGAACCAATGAAGGAAAGATATGCAAAATGCAACAATGATCATGGAAATATGGACCCCACAATGGTCCATTGTTGGCTGTGGGCTAGGTGAGAACGAGTTATACAGACAGTGAAACTCAACACGGTGAGTTGGTGGTGTAGTGGTAGTTGCTGCCTTACAGCGCCAGAGATTCGGGTTCGATTCTGACTCCGGGTGCTTTACTTTCTTCCTGTGCCCTGAGTGGGTTTCCTCCCACACTCCAAAGACGTACAGGTTTGCAGGTTAATCAGCTTGGTATAATTAAAAAGGAAGAAACAGACACAAAATGTGTAGATAGCATTAATGTGCGGGCATCACCGGGCGGTGCGGAGTGGACTCAGTGGGCCGAAGGGCCTGTTTCCGTGCTTTATCTCTAAACTAAACTTTCTGACAATGAAACTAGTATGATGACTAGGGTGGAGGAGAGAGGGAGATGCATAGGTTACTTGAAGTTAGATAAATCAATATGATAATACCACTGGGTTGTGAGCTACCCAAGCGAAACATGAGGTGCTGTTCCTACAATTGGCATTGGGCCTCACCCGACATGAGGGGGCTCACCTGACATGAGGGGCTGCTGTTGGGCCTCACCTGATGTGAGGGGCTGCTGTTGGGCCTCACCTGGCATGAGGGGATCACCTGACATGAGGGGCTGCTGTTGGGCCTCACCTGACATAAGGGGCTGCTGTTGGGTTGGGCCTCACTTGACATGAGGGGCTGCTGTTGGGTCCCACCTGGCATGAGGGGATCACCTGGCATGAGGGGCTGCTGTTGGGTCTCACCTAGCATGAGGGGATCACCTGGCATGAGGGGCTGCTCTTGGGCTTCACCTGTCATGAGGGGCTGCTGTTGGGCCCCACCTGGCATGAGGGGATCACCTGACATGAGGGGCTGCTGTTGGGCCCCACCTGGCATGAGGGGATCACCTGACATGAGGGGCTGCTGTTGGGCCTCACCTGGCATGAGGGGATCACCTGACATGAGGGGCTGCTGTTGGGCTTCACCTGGCATGAGGGGCTGCTGTTGGGCCTTACCTGGCATGAGGGGATCACCTCGCATGAGGGGCTGCTGTTGGGCCTTACCTGGCATGAGGGGATCACCTGGCATGAGGGGCTGCTGTTGGGCTTCACCTGGCATGAGGGGATCACCTCGCATGAGGGGCTGCTGTTGGGTCTCACCTGGCATGAGGGGATCACCTGGCATGAGGGGCTGCTGCTGGACCTTACTTCTCATGAGGGGATCATCTGGCATGAGGGGCTGCTGTTGGGTCTTCCCTGGCATGAGGGGATCACCTGGCATGAGGGCATCACCTGACATGAGGGGCTGCTGTTGGGCCTCACCTGGCATGAGGGGATCACCTGACATGAGGGGCTGCTGTTGGGTTGGGCCTCACCTGACATGAGGGGCTGATGCTGGGCCTCACCTGGCATGAGGGGTCACCTGACATGAGGGGCTGCTGTTGGGTTGGGCCTCACCTGACATGAGGGGCTGCTGTTGGGTTGGGTTGGGCCTCACCTGACATGAGGGGCTGATGCTGGGCCTTACCTGGCATGAGGGGTCACCTGACATGAGGGGTTGCTGTTGGGTTGGGCCTCACCTGACATGAGGTGCTGCTGCTGGGCCTTACCTGGCATGAGGGGTCACCTGACATGAGGGGCTGCTGTTGGGTTGGGCCTCACCTGACATGAGGGGCTGCTGCTGGGTTGGGCCTCACCTGACATGAGGTGCTGCTGCTGGGCCTTACCTGGCATGAGGGGTCACCTGACATGAGAGGCTGCTGGGCTGGGCTGGGCCGGGTGGGGGAAGGCGTCTGTAGTTGTGACGGGGTTTGTTTGGGCAGCGTCGCCCCGCCCCGCCGTGGCTGGCGAGCATGCGCGGTGGCGGCTGGTGGTGGGGAAGGTGACGGATGTTGCAGCGGCCGGGCCCGGCCTCCAGCTGGCACCGCACCGCAACGCACAGCGGCCTCCAGCCGACACCACACCGCCCTCACACCACCCACTGTGCCGCCGTGCAGGCCACCCGCTCGCCTCGCACCAACCGGTAAGGAGGCCCCGGGGGAGGGGGAATGGCGCCGCGGGCCGCGGCTCCTCTGGGTGAGATGGGGCGGCCGATCGGCGAAGCTGGCCCTCGTCTCCGCGGCCCAGGATCCCGGGTGGAGGAGACGGCATCTTACCCCGGCAGGGGTTATAAACATGAATCCTCAAACCCCCACCTTGCAGACGGCGTCACCACCTCACACCCACCATTATGTTGACGTCCGCGTCACCCCTACCCCACAGACAGAGGCCTGTATCCCCACCCCCCGTCAGACAAGGGGTCCCCCCTCCTGTCAGATAGAGGCCTGTATCCCCACCCCCCGTCAGACAAGGGGGCCTGTCTCCCCACCCACTCCTGTCAGGGCTGTATCCCCTCCCCCCGTCAGACGGGGCCTGTCTCCCCCCCCCCTCCCGTCAGACAAGGGGGCCTGTCTCCCCTCCCCCCCCCCCCTCCTGTCAGAGGGCTGTATCCCCTCCCCCCGTCAGACAAGGGGGCCTGTCTCCCCACCCCCCCCCCCTCCTGTCAGACAAGGGGGCCTGTCTCCTCACCCCCACCCCCCCCGGGTCAGAGGCCTATATCCCCTCCCTCCGTCAGACAAGGGGGCCTGTCTACCCCCCTCCCGTCAGACAGAGGGCTGTCTCCCCTACCCCTGTCAGACAAGGGGGCCTGTCTCCCCTCCTTCCCCCCCCCTGTCAGACAGAGGGCTGTCTCCCCTCCCTGTCAGACAGAGGGGCCTGTCTCTCCTCCCTGTCAGGCAGAGGGGCCTGTCTCCCCTCTCCTCCCTGTCAGACAGAGGGCTGTCTCCCCTCCCCCCCCTCCCGCCAGACAGAGAGGCCTGTCTCTCCCCCCCCCCCCCCCCCCCATCCCGTCAGGCTGAGGGGCTTATCTCCCCTCCCTGTCAGACAGAGGGCCCTGTCTCCCCTCATTCCCCCCCCCCCCCCCCCCCCCAGACAGAAGGGCCTGTCTCCCCTCATCCCCCCCCCCCCCCCATCAGACAGAGGGGCCTGTCTCCCCTCCCCCATCAGACAGAGAGGCTGTGTCCTCTCCCTATCCCGTAAACAGAGGAGCCTGTCTCATTCACCCGCCCCTGTCAGACAGAGGGATCTGTGTTCTCCACCACCACTCCTCTGACAAAGGGACCTGCCATCTCGCTCCACCCCGCCCACACCACACAAATGGGTATGTCCCTTCCTCCAGACAGTGGCCTGAATGCTGCCCCCACTCCACCAAACTGTGGGGCCTGTCGACATTCAGCACCATCTTGTCTCCCCACCGGACGTGCGGCCATGTCTCCCCTACCTCACCCACTCCATTGTCCAGTTACTTGCCCTTCCTCCACCCTTCAGCTCATCATCCATCTCTGCACACTCCAGGTGCCTTGTCTCCTCGCCTTTGCCCTCTACCTCAGATTCTACATTTTACTCCTCACCTGCTTTATTATCATCAGATTCCACCATATGCACCCCTTTGTTTTCTCCATTTAAAATTTCCAGTGACAATCTCAACCCTTGCCTGCCCCACCTCACTCAGCTGCCAATCAGCCCCCTACTTACCTGGATCCATCCGTCACTTGCCAGGTCTTGTCCTCCTATTTCCCTCACCTCTTTCTGCAAGATGTCTCCCTTCTACTCCAGTCTTGAAAGATTTCGACTCAAAACATTGTCTGTCCATTTCCATCTACAGATGTTGCCTAACCCCCTGAGTTTCTCCAACAATTTATTGACACAGTAGATATTGAGGTGGTTTCATTAATGGGAGAATCACGAGCAAGCGGATATAGTAGCCAAATATGGGGGCAGTCATTTAAACCAGAGGTGTGAAGACATTTCTTCTTTTGAGGAACAGTGAATCTGAAAATTTCTGCCTCTGATGGTGGCAATGGCAATGTCATTAGATATATTTAAGATGGAGGGATAAATATTTTAAAGATCAATGAGTGGAGGGTTATGGAGAACTGGCACAGAAGAGGAGTTGAGGCCAGCATAGATCAGACACTATGATATTGAATGGCAGGGCAGGCTTGGGTGTTCACTGTAGATCTGTAGTTCTATAATTCTGGAAGTATTTCTTCCAGGCAAAAAATAATTCTTTAATCTTATCGGAGTCTTTTTCATTTTGATTTCTCCTTATATTAACTGTAATCATTTTTCATTGTGTATAGATGCTTTTGCAGTTTCTTTCCTTTCCCATATAACTCATATTTTTGTTTACCTTTCCTTATTTGTTCTTATTTGTTGAATTGTGAAATTACCAACCCTCGGGCCTCTGGCTTTCACTTTCACAAAGCTAGACCTTTAACCCTTGAACTAATAGTGTTAACATCTCAATTCAAATGACCTTTTCTGTTAGGATTTTGTTTTGCATTCAGGACCATAGCTGACTTATAAAACTATGTAGAAACAGGAACTCCAAATGCTGGGTTTACCAAGGAAAAACATAAAATGGTGAAGTTACTCAGCAGTTCAGGCAGCATTGCTGGAGAACATGATGTTTTGGGTTGGGACCCTTCTGTAGACTTTGCAGGGATGGGAGGAAAGAGCAAGAACAGTGGAGGGACAAGACAAAGCATGATAGGCCGTAGGTAAACAAAGGCGAGGGGAGAGATTGATGGGCAGATGAACAAAGGCCAGAGATGAACACACACCTGCTGAGGAGACTCAGTTCCTTTGGAGTGCAGGGGGCACTCCTGAGGATCTTCTGCGACACTGTGATGGCATCAGCCATTTTCTATGGAGTGGTCTGCTGGAGCAGCAGCATCTCAACTGCTGACAGGAAGAGATTGGATAAACTGATCAAGAAGGCCAGCTCTGTCCTGGGATGCCCCGTTGACTCAGTGCAGGCGGTGGGAGAGAGGAAAGCTATCATCACTGCTGGACGACTCTTCCCACCCCATGCAGGACACTATCACGGCACTGAGCAGCTCCTTCAGTGACAGACTTCTTCACCCCAAGTGTGTGAAGGAGAGATATCGAAGGTCCTTACTTCCTGCTGCTGTCAGACTGCATAATCAGCACTGCTCCCAGTAGACCAGTAAATAAAGATAATTACCGCTATTTTAATATTTTAATGAATGCTTATTTATTTTTGCTATCCACTTTGCTGCTGTAACTGCAAATTTCCCCATTGTGGGACGAATAAAGTACTTATTATTATTACACACCAGATGTGAGTCAACAGAATTGAAGACTTGAGAATTGTGTCACTAGAGATTGACGAGGTGTGACTTGTTTAGGACTGTAGGGAGGGGAGGGGAGAGATGAGTGCTAGGACAGTCATACCTGAGGGGAGGGGCGAAAACCGGTGGAAACTATAGGCCGGTTAGCCTGACTTCGGTGGTTGGTAAAATTTTAGAGTCAATTATAAAGGATGAGGTTACGCAGTACTTGTAAGTCCTTGATAAAATAGGCCGAAGTCAGCATGGGTTTGTAAAGGGAAGATCTTGCCTGACGAACCTGCTGGAGTTCTTTGAGGAAGTTAATACCAGGACAGACAGGGGATGCTGTAGATGTTGTTTACCTAGATTTTCAGAATGCCTTCGATAAGATGTCGCACGTCAGGCTGCTAGGGAAGATGAGAGCCCATGGTATTGAAGGGAAGATGCTAGCATGGATAGCGGGTTGGCTGGATGGCAGAAGGCAAAGAGTTGCAATAAAAGGCGCTTTTTCAGGTTGGCTGCCAGTGACTGCAAGGGTCGGTGCTGGGGCTGCTTCTCTTCATGTTGTATATTAATGATTTGGATAAGGGGATTGAAGGTTTTGTAGCCAAGCTTGCAAATGATGCTAAGATAGGTGGAGGGGCAGGCAGTGTAGAGGAAGCAAGGACTCTGCAGAAGAACTTGGACAGGTTAGGAGAGTGGGCAGACTAGTGGCAGATGAAATTCAGTACAACAAAGTGCCGAGTCGTGTGTTTTGGTAATAAGAATAGAGGCGTAAATTATTTTCTAAATGGATAGAGAATCCAGAAATCGGAGGTGCAAAACTTGGGAGTGCAGGTGCAGGACTCCCAAAAAGTTAATTTGCAAGTCGAATCGGTAGTAAGGAAGGCAAATTCAATGCGAGCATTTATATCAAGAGGGAAATAAAGATAATTCAGTACAGTGGATGCTATCAACATTGATGCAGTGGTAGAGTTCTACCATACAACGCCAGAGAACTGTGTTCAATTCTGACAATGGGTGCTGTCTGTACTGAGCATGTACTTTCTCCCTGTGACTGCATGGGTTTTCTCCGGGTGATCTGGTTTCCTCCCACTTTCTAAAGGGGTGCAGGTTTGTAGGTTAATTAGCTTCTGTAAATTGTTGCTAATGTGTGAGATAGAACTAGTGTACAGGTGAATGTTGGTCGATGTGGGCCGAAGGGACAGTTTTCACACTGTATCTCTAAACTAAGCTAAACATGTAAGGCATTTGACAAGGTAAGCAGATCTAGAAGATTAAATCATGGGATCCATGGTGACATGGTACTTTGGATTAGGTCCGGTTTACCTATAGAAGACACAGAGTAGTGATGGACGGGTGTTCTTCTGTCTAAAGATCTGTGAACGGCGCTGTTACACAAGAATCATAGTTTAGTTTAGAGATACAGTACGGAAACAGGCCCTTCGGCCCATCGAGTCCATGCCGACCAGCAATCCCTGCACACCAGCACTACTCTACACACACTAGGGACAATTTACATTTATACCAAGCTAATCAACCTACAAACCTGTATGTCTTTGGTGTGTGGGATGAAACCGAAGATCTTGGAGAAAACTCATGCAGGTCACAGGGAGAGCATACAAACTCTGTACAAACAAGCACCCATAGTCAGGATCGAACTCAGGTATCTGGTGCTGTAAGGCAGTAACTTTATCGCTGCGCCACCATTTGCTTGGCCTTTGTTTGTGATATATATAAGTGACTTGACAAAAATATTTTTGAGTTGGATAGTGAGTTTGTAGATCAAGCAAAAATTGGTGGGATTTCAGATAGCGAAGCAGATTGTCATATGATGCAACTGATCAGTTACAGATATGAGCAGAGAAATGATAGATGGAGTTTAATCTGGGCAAGTGTGAAGTATTGCACTTTTGGGGGGGGGGCTCAAATGTCAGGGAAAGTATAGATTAATGGCAGGACCTTTAATAAGCTGTACGGTGTGCTTGTCTTCATAGGTTGGAGCATTGAGTACAAGAGTCAGGAGGTCATGTTACAGCTTTGTAAAACTTTGGTTAGGCTGCATTTGGAGTATTGTGCAGTTTAGTTGCCTCATTACAGGAATGAATGAATGAATGAATGAATGAATAAGTTTATAGGCCAAGTATGCATATACAAGGAATGTGCCTTGGTGCTCCGCTCACAAATGACAACACATACATACAGTTAATATTTAAAAATAAAGCATAACCACATCAAAACAATAAGGATACAACATTACGGTCTAAACATGTGGGTGAAAATAAACCAGAGCAAAAAAGAGACTACAGACTTTGGTTATTGAGTAGAACTACTACTCGTGGAAAAAAGCTGTTTTTATGTCTGGCCGTGGCTGCTTTGACAGTCCGGAATCATCTTCCAGAGGGAAGTGCTTCGAGGAGTTTGTGGCCAGGGTGAGAGGGATCAGAGATGATCTTGCCCACTCGCTTCCTGGCCCTTACAGTGTACAGTTCGTCAATGGGGGGAAGGTTGCAGCCAACAACCTTCTCAGCTGTGCGAACGATCCATTGCAGCCTCCGGATGTCGTGATCGGTGGCTGAGCCAAACCAGACCATGATGGAGAAGGTTAGGATGGACTCAATGATAGCAGTATAGAATTGGACCATCATTGCCTGTGGCAGATCGTGTTTCTTCAGTTGCCGCAGGAAGTACATCCTCTGTTGGGCCTTTTTGACTGTGGAGTCGATGGTGCCCCCCATTTAAGGTCCCTGGAGATGATGGTTCCAAAGAACCTAAATGACTACACAGATGTGACTGTGGTGTTGTTGATGGTGAGTGGGGGGAGGGGAGGGGGATCTCTTCGAAAGGTGTGGAAGGACGTGGAAGCTTTGGAAAAGGTGCAAAACAGGTTTACAAGAATACTGTTTGGATTAGGGGGTATTCATTATAATTGGAGGTTAGTTAAACTTGGATTGTTCTCACTATTGGACCATTGGAGCTCAAGGGGTACTTGGAATGTGCTGCCAGGGGTGGTGGTAGAAACAGAAACAATTGGCATTTAAGATTTTGAAAGGATGTGCCAGGATTCAGGAACAGGTTATTTTCTGGTGTTATCAGACTACTGAACATTCCTCCCATAAGACAGTGTGTAGTCCCAATCTCCCAACCTATCTCATTATGAGTCTTGCACTTTTATTTGCACCTTCTCTATAACTGTGATGAGATAACGTTGTAACGCAATATTCTGTCTTCTGGTATTTTTCTCTACCCATTGTACTTGTGTATGGTTTGATTGTAGTCATGTACAGCATGATTTGATTGGAAAAGCATGCAAACAGATTTTCACTGTAATGGTACATGTGACAGTAATAAACCAATACTATTCCCAGTTTAAGATGTTATTGGATGTGCATGCAATGAAGGGATATAGATCATGTGCAAGTAGAAGGGATTAGTTTAATTTGGTGTCCTGTTTGGCACAGACATAATGGGCCAAAGGGCCTGTTCCTGAACTGTAATAATCTGTTTATAACTTATCCAGGCTTGTTTATTGTCTGAAGAAGGGCCTCGACCCGAAACGTGTCACATTCCTTCTCTCCAGAGATGCTGCCTATTACTCCAGTATTTTGTGTCTTCCTTCGATTTAAACCAACATCTGCAGTTCTTTCCTACACATTGTTTATTGTCATGCTTTTTAACTTATTTTCCCAGTTTACCACAGCCAAATTTGCCTTCGCAATTTTATAAATTCTAGCAGCGTGGATGAAATCGGAGATAGCAGATCATTAAGTCTGGCGGCACGGTGGCGTAGTGATACAGTTGCTGCCTTACAGCGCTTGCAGCGCCGGAGACCCAGGTTCGATCCTGACCACGGGTGCTGTCTGTAAGGAGTTTGTACGTTCTCCCTGTGACCTCGTGGGTTTTCTCCGAGATCTTCGGTTTCCTCCCACACTCCAAAGACATACAGATTTGTATGTTAATTGGCTTGGTATAAGTGTAAATTGAATTAGTTACTGTCCTGGGATCGCTGGTCGGTGTGGACTCGGTGGACCAAAGCGCCTGTTGGTGCTGTATCTCTAAAAGTAAAAAACTAAAAAGCTAGTTGAGGTTGGGACTATCCCATCAGAAACAGTTGGACAGGTACATGGATAGGACAAGTTTGGAGGGTTATGGACCAAGCGCAGGCAAGTGGGACTAGGGTAGCTGGGACATTGTTAGCCGGTGTGGGCGAGTTGGGCCGAAGGGCCTGTTTCCACACTGTATCACTCTATGACTCTATGACTATGACTCTAAAAAGTAAAACGTCATCTTCTTTAATTACTCATCTGACCCAAAGCCTGCTGAGTACTTATTCAAGTATTTTATATGTTTTGGATTTTCAGTGACTTTAAAAAGGAGCATACTTCAAGAGATATTGGCTCAAGATGGGACCCCGACGAAAAATTATCAAAACATATTTAACTTTGAATAAAGGAGGAGAAGCTGCAAAGGAAGATGAGCCGAGGGATTATATGAATCATTTTTCGCATGAAGTGCTGTGTCATATATTCAGGTATGTACATATAAGATTTATCATTTAAGATGGCAGGAGGAAACAATTTGATAGTGTATGTGATTATCAAGATTTTGTCACTGCTTCCTGCTTCAATGTCTCCACCAAAAATATTGTCCAAGGTGGAACCTTGCGAATCTCCTCTTTCTATACCAACTCATTCAAAGCTGACCAAGAATATTCCAAAATGGATTGGCTGTCACTATTATCCTCTACATATGTTTACAATGTTCATTCAATTGAAAACAATAGGCTGCGATTCATGAGTCCATTGTGGGAGATGATGACGCCTTCTCCTTAAAAAAAACAAAAGCTTTTCAGTCTGGCTGTACATTCCACCACTTGCCTTCCTCAGACTGTTGCAGTGATGATGTGGCTGTTAACACCAAATCTAACCGTGGTTGGTTTTCAACACTCATTTCCCCTCTCCTGAATCCCAAAAAACTATCCTGGAACTTTCATTTTCCTAGAGCATCCTGTTTACTATCCATGCAAGCACCATGACATTTTATTTTATTTCCTTAAACTTCCACAACACAATTTCTCTTCTTTACTTTAGCCTCCATCTTAGTTCATCGCATGTGCTCTCCTCTGTAATTGCACTGACAGGATTTATGTATATTTGGAAGAACAATGCATGATCAAGGATAGTCAGCTTTGAGTAGGGAGATACCCTGTTTTGCAAATTTGAGTTTTTTGAGGAAGTAACAAAAGCAATTGACGAAGATGTGGTGGTAGACAATAGTTTATTTTGGTTTAATTAAAGCTTTTGACAAGGTCCCACAAGGTAGGCTGTTCCAGAAGGTTAAGGTCCAAGAGAAGATAGAAAATTGGATGCAAAATTGGCTTGGTGATAGGAAGCAAAGGGGTGATAGAAGTGTACTTTTTTGTTTGGAAGTTTGAGACAAGCGATATACCACAGCAATTGGTGCTGGAACTTTTTTTGTTGTTTTTTGACATATTAATGACTTGAATATAAATGTAGGAGGAACAAGTGTTGTGGATAGCAATACAGATTTTCTAAGGCTACAGCAAGATATAAATAAGTTAGGTGGAGCATTGGCAGGTGGAATTGCAACATGATGGATTTTGGGAAGTCAAATAGATGTGGGACATGTACCATTGATGGCAGAGTGCCAAAGAGTGCTGATAAACAGAGACACCATGGATTCAAGTACATTGTTCCACGAAAGTGGCAATGCAGGTAGACAGGCAGTGAAGAAAGCATATGGCATGTTTGCCTTTCTGGCTTGGAGCATAAAATTGAAAACTTATGTTGCAACTTTACAAAATTCTAGTCAGACTGTGTCTAGAGTGCCTACTGTTCTGATCGCCACATTATGGGAAAGACCTCGTTGCACGTGCAGAGGAGACTTGCCTTGATATTGATTGGATTGGAGGACTTCAGTTATGGGGTGAGATTGGCAGGCCTTGCTTTCTCTGGAGTGTAGGAGGCTAACGGGGGGGGGGGGTCATGATGGAGGTATATACAACTTATAAGAGGCATAGATGGGGTAGATCAGGGGTCTCCAAACTGTGGCCCGCGGGCCACATCCGGCCCGCCAAGAGATTTTATCCGGCCTGTCAAGAGATTTTAACACGTTCCGTGCTGCAGCTCCCCCGTCTTCTCACATCAGCGCGTCTCCGGCTCCCTCCCGGCGCTCCGAGTGTCCCGACACCTCTCCCCGTTCCTGCACTCCTCGCTCCTCCCGGCTCGGCGCCCCTGCTCCGCACCTCGCTTCCTGCGGCTCTTTGGCCCTCCAGTCCATCTCCCTGCTCGCCCTCTCCATCAGCCGGGCTCCGTTTCCACTTGGCCCACGCTCAACACCTTGAGGCTAGGACCGCCAAGCAGACCCGTGGCCTGGTCCGCCTCGGCTCCCAGCATCCAGCCCAGCTCTCGCTGCTGCTCGGCCTCCGCTGCCGATCGGCCTCTCACCAGCTCCTCTTCCTCCTCCTGTTTGGGCTCGACACTCCGTTCCTCCTCCTCTTCCACCGCCTCCTCCTTCAAGGCCATCGAGCACGGCCTGGGCCCTTCACCCTCAGGCGGGTTGCCGACCTCCAGCGCTCGTTCCTTCTGCCCCTGCAGACCTCCAGGCCCCTCGGCTCGGGTTGTTCCCGCTGCTCCTCTCCTAGCTCGCTCAACCCCGTCCTTTCCTCCTCCTCCTCCTCCTCTTCTTCTCCCCCCCGTCTTCGGCGGCCATCTGCTTCTCGGCCTTGCTCTCCTGCCTCCTTTCCTGGCTGCGTTTCCCCTTCTCTCGCCGACTGGCCAGACGTCTTCCCAGCTGCTTCTTGCGTCCGCGGGCTTTGCAGCCCTTCTCCCAGTTCCTCTTCCTCCGCTGGATCCTCCAGCTTCTTTCCCATTTTTACAGCACAAAAATTGACAATTTTTGGCGGGTTTTTTTTCAAGGTAAGAACGTACCTGTTGCATGTGTTGCTAGTGTATGCCGGAAGCTGCCATGTACTCCAGATGGCTTGAATTTCTTCCATTTGTTTTACTTAAGTTCTTTTTTGAGCTCATTACATTTATAAAACTAACATTTCTTTATTTTTTACCTACGGCCCGCAAAAATGTGCCAAATATATAATGTGGCCCTCTTGTTGAAAAGTGTGGAGGCCCCTGGGATTGATAGTCAGACTTTTTCTTACCCCCATGATAAGGGTATCAAAAATGAGAGGAAATAGCTTCAAAGTGAGAGGAAACATTTAAAAAGATTTGAGGGGAAACATTTTTTTGTACAGTGAATGGTTACTATCTAGAACTTACTGACAGAGGAGCTTGTGGAATCCATTACAAACATGTTAAGAGATATTTTGATATGCACTTAAATAGATAAGACACAGAAGGATACTGTCTCAATGCAGGCAAATGGATTAATGTAGATGGGCAAAGGGGTAGGCATGCTTGTGGTGCAGCCACATCTGATGGGTATAGTTTCAAAGTGCTCTTGAGCTCTGGTGTTTCACCTGAACTGATTTTTCCAAACCCAAAATAAGATAAATGCCTGTTTTTTTTCTCTCCATTGCAAGTCAGAATTGTAAACCCTTATCTCCTGTATCTTTGGCACAAATAACGATCTCAATGGCTTCACTGCTCTAAGATTAAATCACTCTGTTGTCTCTGCTTTATTCCCAATTCTCAGTCGCAAAGTCAAACATCTTTGGGTCGATTTCTACCCCAGCCCTGAACTTTCACATTACTCCAATCTTTTATTCTCTTTCCGATTCAGAGCTATAAAGCATGGAAACAGATCCTTTGGCTCACCTTGTCCACACTGACCAAGTTGGAGTCCTGGGTTACTCCCATTTGGCTGCATTTGGTCCATACCCTTCTAAATAATTCCAAATGTCTTTTAAAATCGTAATTATATCCATTTTGTATAGCTTCCTCTGGCAGCTCATTTAAGATGTGGACTGCCCTCTGAGTAATAAAGTTGCCTCTAAGGTCCCTCTTAAAGCTCTACCCTCTCACTTTTAAATCTATGCCCTCTAATTTTAGAATTCTCTACGCAGAGAAAAAGTCTTTGCAATTATGTTATCCTGCCCCTCATCATCTAGTACTGCTCTGTGTGGGCTCCCCTCAGCCTCCTATGGTGCACAGAAAAAGGTCCCAGCTTATCCAACCTCCCCCGATATCTCAAGCCTGCAAGCGCAGACAGAATCGTGGTGAACCCTTCCCAACTTATTGGCATCACACCTACAGCTGGGTGACCAGTACTACACACAGTACTCTGTGTGGTTTCACCAGCGACTTGTACAGCTGAACCATGATGTGCCAAACTTTTGTACTCGGTACCTTTCCCAATGAAGGTGAATGTGCCAAACACCACCTTTACACTGTCCACCTGACTCACCACTTTCAGTGAACCATGCACCTGTACTCCCAGAGTTAGGGCAGTGTCCTCCTTGCTAAAGTCTCTCGAATCAAGGCCTCAAGACTTGCCCTTACACACAGCACTTAGCCTCTGGAATCAAAGCCTCAACACTATCCTCACACACAGCAGTCAGGCTCTCGAGTCAAAGCCTCAACTCTGACTGTCATGTGTAGCACTTGCACCTCAACTCACAGCCACTCCCAACAGGGACTCCGCCATACACTCCAACACACGGCCACTCCCAATGGGCTGCTCCGCTATATTTTCACTTACTGGTTGCTATGCCTCAATAAGGTAATCCAACAGTCTTCCTGCTGCTGCGCTATTCTGCTCCACCTCTTGGATGGAAACTTAATTTTGTCAGTCAAGTCAAGTCAACTCCTTTGATTCATAGAAACATAGAAAATAGGTGCAGGAGGAGGCCATTTGGCCCTTCGAGCCAGCACCATTCTATTTGTCTTAATCTGTTAACAATTTAACTTCAAATGTTATTTAATGCCATCAATTAATCTAGTCTGTTTCTCTTCTCATTTTCCTGTACACCTGCACCATTTGCCAAGATAATATGAGACAGAAGACAAGGAAGTTTAATATAGTTTTTTCTGCAAAAAACATGATTAAGTTCAGTTCTGGGTTTTCCATCAGTTTTCCTTATTCAATTCTCCAATATTCCATCAGCAACCTCTCTAATTCTGAACTAATCATACCAATTGAAGTATTACATGCGTTATGCACAGCTTTGCCTACTTTCCAGGAAAGAAAACAATATTATTGATCACAAGCATTAGCTGAACATTCCAGTATTTTTGCAGGTATCTTCCGCTACAAGACATCATGTGTATGGAATGCTTGTCAAGAAAGTTGAAGGAAGCAGTTACAGTATACATGCGAGTAGTGAAGGTTGTTGACCTCTGTGCTGGCTGCTGGTGGGAATACATGCCAATAGGTAGGTCAAATAGAAAAATGAAATATCGGTTTAGACATTGCTTGGGTATTAACATTTGATTTAAATATACCATAATATTTTGCAAATATTTAAAGAAGTTCCATAGGTAAAGCAAAATGCTTTAAATGGAGCAAGTAGTATTTATAGAAAGGGAAAAAGGAGGTTTCAGGTGCGTGGAAAAAGTGCAAATTTATTACGGTTGTAACACCAGTCCTTCTACTTTCTTCCTCCTATTCGTCTAGGGTCCCAAACACATTTGCTGGGAAAACAGTGATTTCCAATTTAATATTCTCTATTTTGTGATCACATTTTTGTCTGTTTTATGTTGGGGAAACTAAACATGTATTAGGTGACTGCTATCTGTTCAATCAATCTTTCCTCATCCAACATTTGCCTGCCACTTTAATTCTCGCCCCATTGCCATTCTGATATCAAGGTTTGGCCTTCTAAATGACTCCAAAGAAGCCCAATTAAATTGGAAGAAATAATAAATGTGCAGCTCTTTATGCTCAATATTATAACTTGTGATTATTGAATTCAGCCATTTTGGGAAAATTAGGCATGATATTTATCTAAAATTTCTAGCTGGGAATTATTTCTGCATCTGGATATTTCAGATTTTCATTAGTCTCGTATTTGCACATCCCTGGCATGCCTTTCATTAACTGGTGGCCATTATCACCCTTTTTCAGGTGGCTTTACCACTGCTTTGATGTTCACTGACCCTATCACCGACCTTTCCTTTTATTTTAGTCAATCTTCTCATTTTTTTTGCATCTTAAACATTTTTGAAATTGCAACATGTTTTCAGTTCTGATGGAAGATCATTGAAATACTGAAGATCATTGAAATACTGAACCCTTGCAAAGATCAAAATTGCGCATTGTGAAGAAAATTGTCAGATGCAGTAGGATATAGGTCAGAGAGTCATACAGCATGAAAACAAGCCCAACACGTCCGCACAGACCAGATATAACTGAGCAAGTCCCATTTGCCAAAGTTTGGCCATATCTCTCTAAATCCTTCCCATCCACGTCTTATAAATCCCACCATTGTACCTGCCTGTACAGCTTCCTCTGACAACTCATTCCATATGTGCACTACCCACTATGTGAAGAAATTATCCCTCTAAAATCCGACTACACCATCATGTCTGCTTATGTCACCACTTTCATAGAACTTGCAAACCCACCATAATGTTCTCTAAATCTCCTAGCACCTCCTCTTACTATTAAATCTTTCCCCTCTCACCTTAAATCTATGCCCTCTAGTTCTTGATCCCCTACCATGAGGAAAAGGGTTCTACATTCACCCTTTCTATTCTCCTTATGGATTTTATACATATATGGTCAACCTCGGCCTCCTGCATTTTAAGGAATAAAGTCCCAGCCTGCCAAACAGCTCAGGCCCTTAAATCTTGGTAACATTCTCAAATCATCTCTTACAGTATTACCTTCTTAATGGCAACTTTTCAATAGCAGTTTAACCAAAACTGAACACAATACTACAAGTGCAGACTCGCCAAAGTCTTGCACAACTATAATATAACATGCAAATTCTCCACTAAAACATTCAACATGGGTTGAATAGCTTCCTATTTATCTTGAGAAAGATTCAGGAAACTGCCTGGATAATGATGCATCCTGAGTTGGCAATGGACTGCTTCATAATTGGGTCTGCTGTGGACTTGTTGGTTAAGTTTATAGTTTGCATGCTCGAATGAACCTGATGAAAGATAGAAATTAATTTCCATTGGCAAATGAAGTTAAGGGGCTTGTGTATTGGTTTTTGCTGCCCCCTCATTTCTCTTGGAATTTATATCTGATGAAGGACATATTCACTGTACATCTGGATGAACAGAATGCTTACTTGGGTTTAGTGAGCAGCTTTTCAGCCACTGGGAAAGTACAGTTTAACAGGAGCCTGGTGATGACTTTCCCTGTGGCAGACAGTAGGAAACCCCCTCTGTAAGTACCATAATCTGATCTGCCTACTGTCGTGAAGAGGGTCATAATTACACCATATTTGGCCTTCATCACTCAAATTCCCTGACTGATGAAGGCCAATGTGCAAGAAGTTGCCTTCACCACTCTATTTACCTGCGACAACACTTTCAGGGAACTATGTTCAGACTGAAGAAGGGTCTCGACCCGAAACGTCACCCATTCCTTCTCTCCTGAGATGCTACTTGACCTGTTGAGTTACTCCAGCATTTTGTGATACCTTCGATTTGTCCCAGCATCTGTAGTTATTTTCCTACACAACTTTCTCCACACTATGATAATTTGGGGTTTAAAATAAAACCCATTTTGCTTATTGCATATTCCTCTGATTGGGAATGAAAGCCTGATATTTTTCCTGATTTCTCCCATTTCTGGCTTGTAACCAGTTTTTTGAAGATATTAGATTTCATTCCAGTGTGAATTATTCTGTCCTTCCCTTCTTTCCTGTCTATATTGGATTGCCTGCTTCTGGTAGGGTTACTAAAAGTTGGAAATTCTGAGAATTGGCCCATCTCCTAAAACAACACCTTACTGTATGTGCTATGCATCAGTATAATTCTATGTGTTGAATATCAGATATATTAAAGATGCACATTGTTTTGAAAAATGTTTAACAAATCTTATAATTAACTTATTCATTTAATGTTCATAGTTCTAAATGCATGAAAGCGAACGTAAACTTGTTCATGTATTCAATACCAGGATTCAGCGATGCCAGTTTTTTAACTTTGTTAAAGAAAATGCCTGATTTGGAACAACTGTATGGATTGCATCCTCGATTCTTAGAACGGCGACGAGTAAGAGGATATGATGCATTCAGTATTCCAGGTGTACTTGAAGCATTACAAGCCTGCCCTAATCTAGTTGTAAGTACAACTAATCTTCAATAAGCAGTACAGTTTAGAAGGTTAAAAATAAGACCTGGAGTGAGATTGCTGGTTGTTATTGCATAGGATTCGATTCCATTCACAACTCCGAAGTGCAGTGTTTTGTGTTCAAATGCTGCAAGAACTGGAAAACATTTGGACGTGGCCATCTGTAATAGAACGTTAGGCGATGGCTATCTGTGACATTCTAACCACCTCTCCTGCATGTTCAAAAGCAGTATATTTGTGGAACACACACTAAATGAGTATCTTGGTTTTGGGGATGTGATGATGAGATATTTAATTGGATATAAATGCTGGAGCAAGTCAGGGACTGAGTTTCCTTCCACAAATTACTCTCCATCTGCTAATGGGTCAAGATGGTAGAACATTCTCCTTAATAGCATTTTGGAGTATCTAGAAAGACCATGAGTTATTTTTACACATTGAGGGCTAAAGGAATAGACTTTCAGTATTTATTGAAAATATTCCTATCTTTTTACATGAATCATATTCCAAGAGCCTGCTTTTAGCATTGTGATGATTTTCATTTTATTGGTGTAACTGACCAAAATAAAACTGCTGGAATTCAAAGTAAAACAGATGGCAACCTAAAAATTCCGGTTTCAATTGTCTGAGCTTGTTGTGGATTAAACCTTTTTCTTTGGTAAATTTCAAATGCAGGTGCCATTGTTTTGCAGTTTCAGTAATGAGTGGTTGGAAAGCAGCAATTTATGTTACAACTAGTCGTTGCTGGAATAGTTAAATAAGGAAAAATTGAATCTCGGTTTCCTCCTTGCAGAAAATCCTAAATGAATTCCCAAGAATTTTGCTGACAATTGTGGAGATATGATTTGGCTAAACTGGATAATTTACCATCAAATGTTGTAGAACTGTGATGGTTAAGGGCCATACAAATCAAAGCAAATCTTGTGGGTTTTGGTTGTTAATTATGTTGCTATATTTTTGTTTCCTCCATACCATCGTAATTTTGTTTTGATTTTGGTAGGGTGTAGAAACTTCCCATTTAGAATTAGTAGAAGCCATCTGGAATTACATGCCACAGGTCCACATCTTGGGAAAATTTCGAAATCGTGATGGTGCTTTCCCAGTCCCTCCAGAAAACAAATTAACAATTCCAATAGGAGTGAAGATACAAACTCTTCATCTCGTTGGTAAGCCCTTTCTCCAATGGACAATTTGCAGTAGGAAATGATGAATATATTTGCTTTCAAATCTGCTTGATGAAAGAAGACAGTAAATTTGAATTAATTTATTGCTGTGTTTTTCTTTTAGGAGTAAATGTTCCAGAAATTCCTTGTATCCCAATGTTGAAGAACCTGTATCTGCAATGGGTACGACTAATCAAACCTCAGCCTTTCAAAGATTTTCTCTGTGTCAGTTTACGCACTTTTGTTATGAGGAATTGTGCAGGTACTAAGAAAGAATAATTTGAATGTTTTCTTTTAAGTTGCAGAAAATATACTTTTATAAGCAAAATAGCAACCCATTGTCCTTAATTTTAGGACTAAGACAATTTGTTCAAATGGTAAATTTCTAAATTAAGGCAACATGTTTGTCTTCTATTTTATAGGTCCTACCAATTCCTTAAAGTATGTTCCACTGGTGACTGGGTTAGCTTCAGCCAGGAACTTGGAACATTTGGAACTGGTTCGAGTACCTTTTCTTGGAGGTTTGATTCAACATGTAGTTGAGGACAGCTCAAGATCAGGTACTGACTTGTCGTTATGCCTAAAAATAGATAAATATGTGAAAAGTTTTGATTTGGCAATTGTTTTCTCAAAGTATTGTATCAAAACTTTGGTTTTAACTAATTATGAAAAAACAAAGAATGTTTTATTTTGTTAAACATTTTGGAAAGTCAATGATAACAGATGAGATGTGTTTGTGTTGCATTAACTTTGAAAGAGCACCAATTTAAAATTCAGGAAGTCATGGTGTGATTAACAGAGACTTTGTTAAGTGGATTTAGAACTGGCTTACTGATAGAAGACAGAGGGGTTGTGGTGGAAGGACAATATTCAGGCTGGAGGCTGTAGTGGAACCTCTGCTGTTTGTGATGTACATAAATGAATTGGACATAAATGTAGACAGGTTGATTACTACGTTTGCAGATGAGACCAAGATTGCTGGGGTTGTGGACTGTGAGAAAGGTCAAAGCACACAGTGAGATATAGATCAGCTACAAAAATGGCAGGAACAAAATGGTAGATGAAGTTTAATCTGAGCAAGTGTGAGGTGTTGCACTTTGACAGCTCAAACATAAGGGGAAAATAAACAAATAATTATATGATCCCTAATAGCATTGATGTACAGAGGGATCTTGGGGTCCAAGTCCATAACTTCCTGAAAGTGGCAACACACATAGATAGAATGTAAAGAAGCCATACGGTATGGTTGCTTTCATAAGTCAGGGCATTATAAGTCAGGAAGTCATGCAACTTTAGAGGACTTTGTTTAGGCCACATTTGCAGTTCTGGTTGCCCCTTTACAGGAAGGATGTGGAGGCTTTGGAAAAGGGTACACTGGAGGTTTACCAGAATAATGCCTGGATAAATGGGTATTATCTGCAGGGAGATGTTGGACAGACTTGAATTATTTTCTCTTGAATGCTGGAGGTTTGGTGTAGACCTGAGAGGTTTATAAAATTATGAGAGGCATAGATATGGTAGCAATCAATCTTTTTTCAGGATGGAAAAGTCAAATACTAGACAGCATTGTGTTACATTGAGAGGGGCAAAGTTTAAAGGAGATGTTTGGTGGAAGTTTTTTTACACAGAGGGTGGTGAGTGCCTGGAACGAGCTACAGGTGTCAGAGGTTATGGGGAGAAGGCAGGAGAATGGGGTTATGAGGGAGAGATAGATCGGCCATGATTGAATAGCAAAATAGACTTGATGGACCAAATGGCCCAATTCTCCTCCTATTCCCTATGACCTTATGACCATAAGGAGTGGTTGAGTCCAATAAGAAAATGGCATTTAATAGACTTTTGGATAGGCATATGGGGAAAGGAGGGGGGGAGGTATGGATTATGTGCAGGCAAATAAGAGTTGGTCTTGGCATAATATTCGGCACAGACATTATGGCTGAAGGACTTGTTCTTGTACCATACCGGTCTGTGTTCTATGTACATGGAATTTTGTGGATTTGTAACAAGTTCTTCTACATGTGGATAACTGTTAACACCTGATGTGATTGATGGATTTGTAATTTCAAAGGAAATGGGTTAGTATTCCCAAGAGATAGGAGAATCACTGGGAATGATTTTCAACTTCAGTGATCATGCAATATTTGTGGAAACGGATTAGCCATCCATAATACATTTGCCCCAATTTGCCTTGGGGATTATTTATTGCAAATCCAATACTACATTTATTTTCTATCTGTGCCAAAGTTCAGTCTCATTTTCTTAAATAGAATTATAGAAAAATGATTTCCAAAGTTTTTAATTCTATAAAGTTGCAGACTTAGCTATTTTAGTTTACTCCAGGAGATAAAATATAAGTATTTTATCAACATTAATTGTTTAGTTCACTATAAATCAATTCATTTATTTATTTTAACTTTTAAGTGAGGTTGGATCTGATACTCTGAAGCTGTTCAAGACCAAAATAAGATTTTGAAGGCATAAAATAATCCAGTACCTAAAATCAATTCCTCCAGCAGGATCTTCTGCTCAGGTGCGTCACCATACATTGTGTATACCACAGGTTAAGGATAGGCAATCAGAAAGCATATTAAGATACGATTCTAGAGAATGATCTAAGAGATCAAATGATCTGGGGTATAAAGGTTAGATGAGATCTTTAATTTTTAACAAAAGAAACTTGAATAACTGAGCCTGTGCTTATGTTGCTTCAATATTGGCCCCCTAAAATCAATTGCTTTTCTTCATAGGTGGTTTCAGGAATCTGCATACTATTGTATTTGGAGCATGCAAAAATGCACTTGAAGTTGACCTTGGCTACCTCATCATTACTGCTGCACGTAGGTAAGTTTATGCAATATTTTCCATAACCGTACAGAGGTGCACTGCACAACTGGAAATAATGCTTGTTTGGGGATGACATTTACATTTCATTATCCTGTTTTATTTTGTTTGCTTTAATCATCCCAAATTCCACTTCCTTAAAAAAAGCAAAGGTGTAGCATAGGTGTGAAAAAAAAATACATTCCACTTTTAAAAATAACTCAAAGATATCATTTGCTTTACGTGTGGTGTTTTTGATCAGATTTTATTAACATATGCTGATCAGCCAAAACATTATGACCACTGACAGGTGAAGTGAATAACATTGGTCATCTTGTTACAATGGCACCTGTCAAGGGGTGGGATATATTAGGCAGCAAGTGAACAGTCAGTTCTTGAAGTTGATGTGTTGGATGCAGGAAAAATGGGCATGAGTAAAGACCTGAGCGACTTTGACAAGGGCCAAATTGTTATGGCTAGACGACTGGATCAGAGCATTTCTGAAATGGCAAGGCTTGTGGGGTGCTCCCATTCAGCGGTGGTGAGTGGTGGAGGGAGTTTGATGCTCTGGGCTATGTTCTGCTCGGAAACCCTGGGACCGGCCATACATGTGGATATCAATTTCACACGTGTCACCTACCTAAACATCATTGCAGACCAGGTACACCCCTTCATGGCAATGGTATTCCCTGATGGCAGTGGCCTCTTTCAGCAGGATAATGCACCCTGCCACACTGCACACATTGTTCGGGAATGGTTTGAGGAACATGATGAAGGGTTCACGGTGTTGCCCTGGCCTCCAAATTCTCCAGATCTCAATCCGATTGAGCATCTGTAGGATGTGCTGGATCGACAAGTCTGATCCTCGGTGGCTCCACCTCGCAACTTACAGGACTTGAAGGATCTGTTGCTAATATTTTGGTGCCAGATACCACAGGACACCTTTAGGGGTCTTGTAGAGTCCATGCCTCGGCGGGTCGGCGCTGTTTTGGCAGAACTCAGAGGACCAACAGCATATTAGGCAGGTGGTCATAATGTTTTGGCTGATCGGTGTATAGCATGTTACTCCAACATATTGGAAGAGAGTTGCCACGTGAAAAGTTGCAAATGATTGTTGTTCGTTGGAAGTTTTATATGTTAATATCATACATTAAAAAAAAGAAACATTAACAATTCAATTATGTTGTGAGTGTGTAGGAAAAGATGTGTCTTCAGATTGTCAACCGAAGGCAAAGAAATTCTTCAGTTGAAAATTTGTCATAGTAGGACAAACCTATTTTCTTTTAAAAACTTGCAAAAGAGAAGGGATTTTTATGCAAGTAATAACGTTGCTTTGCAATATTTATATGGACATTCCTCTGCTACCTGCTTGATATTAGGTAAAGCCTAAGATAGACATAAAATGCTGGAGTAACTCAGCGGGACAGACAGCATTTCTTGATTGAAGGAATGGTCTTATTCCTTCTGGTCTCAGAAGGGTCTCGACCCTAAACGTCACCCATTCTATCCAGAGATGCTGCCTGTCCCACTGAATTACACCAGCATTTTGTGTCTATCTTCAGTGTAAACCAATATTTTCAATTCCTTCCTGCACATTAGGTAAAACCTAAAACCTAATGAGCTTTAGGAATCAAAGATAAACACAAAATGCTGGAGTAATTCAGCAGGACAGGCAGCATCTCTGGAGAGAAGGAATGGGTGATATTTTGGGTCGAGACACTTCTGAGAGGAGGAGAACTTATTCAAAATAGGTAAGAAAGAACTGCAGATGCTGGTTTAAATCGAAGGTAGACACAAAATGCTGGAGTAACTCAGCGGGACAGGCAGCATCTCTGGAGAGAAGGAATGGGTGATGTTTCGGGTCGAGAAATGTATTCAAAATAGGCAGACAAAGTTTGAAGGAAGGAACTGCAGATGCTGGTTTACTTTGAAGATGGACACAAATTGCTGAAGTAATTCAGCGGGACAGATAGCATCTCTGGATAGAATCATATATTGTTACATCATAGAATCACAGAAAATTTAGTCTAATCTTATTCTTTCCCAATGTCTTTTAAATTTATGTTAATTATCTAATTTACTCCCAATGTCTATTCCACAGTTAAACTTGATATTCGAGTAAAATGTTCACATTTTATTGCTTTTTATGAAAAAGTAATTGGAAGTCTTTTCTGCACCTCAACACTAACATCTAAGAACCTATCGTCCATATTACTCATTTGTGAATAAATGGGAAAATCTTTCACATAATTAATATTTTGAACATCATTCCATCTTGTGGGAACAGAAATTTACCATGTGACATTTCATTATTTGCCACTCAAGATCAAGATCCTTATTTCAACACAAGTAGATATAATAAAGAAGACAAATGGTATGGTATGCTTGCCTTCATTCGTTGAGGCATGTGTATTTTACATAAGAGTGTAATGCTGGGTGTCCTGAAAACGCTGCCATGGTTGGTGGCTGCAGATGCGATAGTCGCATCTCAGAATGTTTTGGGTGGACACATGGATATGCAGGGTTGTGGATTGGGGGCACGCAGAGGAGATTAGTTTAACATGTCATCATGTTTGGCTTGGACATTGCGGCCAAAGGGCCTGTTCCTGTGCTGTAATGTTCAACGTATTATGGGAAGCCTAATGCCTCATATTGCATGGTAACGTGGTAGAGTGGTTATCGTACGGCTGATTGTTATCATGTTTTACATGTATTGATATGTTACATCGATATATTTTCCATTGAGATATTACATTTTTGTGTTTGTATTCAGTGACACAGATAGTGCTTGATCTAGCCCACACTAGCCCTTCAGCAGAACAGTTTTATGGTACTGCACGTCTGCCAGTGACAATGAGGTTTCTGTTTCACAGATGTCCTCAAGTGTGCTAGGCAGTAGGAGCAGTGTCAGTTCCAGCAAATCCACCTCTACTGCACGTTTAGCTAACACAGGAAAGTGCGATTAATCAATTAGAACTTTAAATACAATGAAATATAAATTTTTAAAACTTAGCTGAACTTTTTTTTAAGAGAGTGTTCGTGACCCCATTCAAATTAATGAATGGAATTGCAAAATTGTCATTGGAGGGGGAATGTCGAGTTCTGAAATATTTATTTTGGATGTGCAGTGCACCAACAAGCAAAGACAAGGTAAATGAAAGTGAAAGAAATATTTAGCGTTACACTCTAAGTAAAAGAGATAAGGAAACACTAACACACTACGTTAAACTGCAAAGTAATAACCATTTTATTTTGTGTCGTAAAGACTCTGAGAACTATTGGGTTAAAAATATAAAATTTTAACAAATTAACAACTTTGCTAAAGAAAGAATCGTTCTGTTTGCTGTACTTCAGGTTACACGAAGTTCGTATTCAACCTTCACTAACCAAAGATGGTGTTTTCTCAGCACTAAAAATGGCAGAGCTGGAATTCCCTCAGTTTGAAACCCTACACCTTGGATATGTCGATGAATTTTTATTACAATGTAAGGATTTAACATTTTCTCTTAAGCTAGTTCTGATTCATTGAATGTAAATGGGATTATTTGATAAGAGATGTGACAGCTTATTTGAAATGAAAATTATTCTGTATATGGGTGTTTCTGTCATAAGTGTCATGGGTGGCCAAATTTGAACGTTATTAAATCATAATAAAATACCACAGCATTAAAAATGGGCCGAACCTATGGTACTTTTGTGCTAATTTGTGATCAAATCGACCAAAATTTGTCCAAAATTTAATATTTTCAAAATTTGGGGGAAAAACAAGAAAAAAAATTATTTATGACATATAAGACATATTATTTATGACATATATGACACTTACTGATTTCTAAGCTCCCTTACAAAATGTCGGCACCTAATCCACCACGAGGCCCATATTCACACCAGGGTCATTATAATTGCATCATTTGCATTTTAAAAAAAATTGCAACGAGTGCAAAAAACCCCTCCGTTATAGCGTGAAAAATAGCATTGACAACCTTAGACAACCGGAGGGATTACAGAATGGAATATCACTAAAATAGGTGTGTAAACTAGATTTTTATTTCATGATTGAAAGTTCTATTCTTTATTAAGTAATTCAATGGAAAGCTTAAACACAAAATATAAACAATAAAAAAAGAAACAATAAATATTAAAACAGTTACTCTGCTTTTAACTCATACATTTCATAACGTGACCAAAGGGGCACCGACTGCTACTCACGTTCTGCTGCAAATTCTTGGGGCATCGGAAAACCATCTTATCGGGTGATAAATGATATAAATCATAAGCATGATCAGAATTTGGCTTATAGAGTTATTTAATTGTAAAATTAATGTAATCTTTCTGGTATAAATTAGCCTAAGGATTTGATGAAATCCTGCTTGGAAAAATGTCACAAAAAAGGCAAGAAAACACAGAGACATATCTGATATTTTTCTTTATAAAAACAGATTTACTTTTGCTTCATCTCATTATTTTGGCTGTACACCATGATCTTTCCTACAAAATACAGGATATGAAACAATGGGAATATTACATAAAAATATAGGAAAATAACCTGGAAGTTTGAAGACCTTCAGTTTCACTACTGAGTGCTGTATTTATGAAACACTCATATTCAAACTATGATGTATGATTTACAAGATGTATTTCTATTTTTACCAGGTAAACTGAACAATGTTGAATTAGTGAAGCATGGATTGGCAGATGTTGTAGAAAATCCTGGCATCATTACAGATATTGGGATGAAAGCTGTCAATGAAGTATTTCCATGCATCAAATATTTACTTATTTATAACTGTCCACATCTCCATAATGCACACAATTGGATAACAGGTACTTAAATTTTATAAGGTCTGCAGTTATATTATTCATATACATTTTTAATTTGAGGTAATTGACTTAGCTGACAATAATTTGAACAGATATTGACTGAGGGTACCAGTTGTATAAAATTGCTATTTAAAATTAAAACAAAATTGGTTTCAGGTGATCAAAAAGCTGCCACTTTCAATGGCCAGAGATAACTGATTGTACCTAATTGTCCAGTAATACTACACAAACAGCAAATTTTCCGATTATTAAAGTCACTTTGAATCTGGAACTATACCTCTTATTCTTTGCTGCACTAAATGCAGGCATACTTGAATGGATGTCAGAAAATGAAATTGAAAAATGCCGGTGACATAAGACACAATTTTAAAAAAAATACTGTTAGATTACATACAAGGTATATGTACATGAGAGCTCCCAAATTGTATTAGAGCTACTTCATTTCAAATTGCATCTGCAAAATTGATAAATTGGTTCAAGGTAAAAACAATATCCGAACATATTGAAGAGCTTGTCCTGAATTACTTGCAAGTGCTGTGACATTGATATATATGAAGTAGTACATTTATGAGAGCAAGCATAGACCCGGCGACTGTTTCACCAAACATTTGTGCGCAGTCCGCCAAGATCTACTTAAACTCCCGGTTACTAACCATTTTAACCCCCCTTTCAACTCCCATACTGACCTTTCTGACCAAGGGCAACCTCCTTTGCTAGCGTGCGGCCACAAGCAAACTAAAGGAGCAACACCTCAAATTTTGCCTGGGTGTCTTACAACCCAACAGTAAGAACATTGAATTTTCAGATTTTGGGTAACCACGAACAATCTCCCCTCCCCTTTCTCTTCCCCTCATCCTGTGACCCAGCTGGATTTGCATCAATTTCTGTCCTCTCCTTCCCAACCTCAGCCCCTCCTCCCCCCATTGCTTCCTCTGGCTTCTCAATTTGCAATTTTTCAAACCACCTGTCTCACACCACCTTCGTTTATCTCTAACCTTTGTTCTAACCAACTGCCGGTCAAAAAAAAACACTCCCCTGAGTCTACCTATTACATGCTACACTTTGTCCTCCCTCTCCTGTCTTCCAGATTTTTTACCCCCCCCCCTCTACAATCAGTCTGAAGAAGTGTCTAACCCAAAACATCACCTATCCATGTTATCCAGAGCTGCTGCCTGACACGTTGAATTACTCCAGCACTTTGTGTCCTTTTGTGACCAGCATCTGCAATTCCTTGTTTCTACATCTTAACTTTATGCACTGTTCTTTGAAGATTGATTTTTTTTCATTGCACAGACTTAAGCAAAGAGATATTTGAATTCGAGTACCAATTATACTCTGGTGCTTTAAAATGCTCTTTTTACAGAATTTTTCAATGCATGTGAAGAATAGCAATATTCATGAATACTAGTTAAACTTGCATTATTCTTTCTAAATATAAACTTTTAATATTTTATAGACCATTCACGATGGAGTCGCTTAGTGGATCTTACACTAGTCCGTTGCCATGCCATTAAATTAGAATCATTCAGTCAATTTATAGAAATGCTGCCAAGTTTGGAGTTTATTTCATTGGATCAAATGTTCCGGGAGCCTCCAAAGGTATGATTATTGCTTTTGTAAGAACAAAAGAATCTGTGGACACTCTATAAACTGCTGGCTTGACTCCAAACTTAATATGCTATATGTTCTGATTGTCCAGGATACTTGGGTATTTTGAGATTTAGGAAAAAAAAATCAAACTATCATGTTCTAGATTTCCACAGCAGTGAAAACATTATTTTAAAATATGACCTTGATGTTCTTGTAAGTTTCACCAGGTCACCTCTCACTCTTCCACACTCCATTGAGTAGAGGCTCAATATACCCAATATAGATGCAAAATTAGAAATTATTTGTCTCGCTGTCTCAAGCCACATACGTCATTACTGAGTAATGAAACTGCAATTATACCTCAAACTCTTCAGGCCAGTACCAGATCTTCCTTACTTTTGTGCTCCACTCCCTTTTTAACAAAAAAATAGTATTCTATGTGTTTTCTGAATTGCTGGCTGCACCTTCTTGCTAAATTTGGCTTTCTTGTATAAGGACTCCAAGATCGTTGAGTGCATCCATTCAGTACTCTTGAACTGTTTACATAGGATACACAATTCTCCACACTGCTCCATCTATCATAATTTTGTGCACTTGCTCAATCTGTCCAAAATCCTTTATCGATTTTGTGTCCTTCTCAAATGTTACTTTTTCACACATTCTTTGTATCATCAGCAAACTTCAAATCAATATTTCCAGTCCCTTTGTCTCAATCGTTGATACAGATTTTTAAAAAACATGAGGTTTCTGTACTGTTCCTTGTGATACCTTGTTGTTTGTTTGCCATTCTGAAAATTGACTGTAATAAGTCAACTTCCAGCATCCAACTTTTTGTTACATTTTATGTAATATATTTGCTTAGAAAACAAACATTGATTTTACTGACATAGCGAGCTGAATATACCAATTTCTCTCATAAATCACTAAAGGGAAATTGGAAAAGTAACTGTTTTGCTTATCCATTGCTTCAGGGCTGTGCTCGTGTTGGTTTGAGTGCTGGCACAGGAATCGGTGTTTCGTCTGCTCTTGTTAGCAATCAAAATTCCAACAATGATAATGATAACCACCAAAATAATCATGCTAATGTCAATAACAATAATGAGGAAAATGATGCCCAGCAAGAGAGAGCAGCAGCTGATCTCCCAAACCCAGTGAATGGTAAGTTTTTCACAGGTTTATACATTGTCAGCTTATATTGTAAGATTCACATTGTCAGTTATTTAATTATCAATCCTGTTCATGCTGAATATACTTCCTGCAATCTATTTATTTGAAACAACCAGAAATATTGACCATATATTTTCCAAAGTAATATAGTTTTCAGTTTTCTCAAATTGAACATTGACTGTTAAAAATATATGGTCAATTTTAGCTGCTGAGGAGAATTTGAATGAGGAATTGTGGCATATGTTTTAGACGGAAATGCCCAGGGTGATAACTTGGTAGGCAATATTCCTGAAGTTAGAAACAGAAATTGCATGAAAGTAGATTTCCCAAATACACAGAAGCTCATTCCATATTGAATGCTAGATATTTATGTTAAAATATTTTTATTGTCATCTTTCATTTTTTGTATTCCTTTTAGATTCTGCTAGCATTTCTTCTGTTTGTGAATGTTATGTGCAATTTGTGTAGTTTTAGTGGAGTTCTTTGGTAAATTAGTTGTGAAAATTGTGTAAACAAAATTTTTTAAAAAACAGAATTCTGCATCTTCCCTCTGTACCAGGAAATTTTGGATTTCCACACAAGCATACATGAATGCAGAAATACTGGCTTACTATCTGTTCGCTGACTGTTCTTCACAACTAGTGCTGATTTGCTGTTTATGGTTAATAACATAGATTATCCAATGTCAGATTGTACATGCATGGATAGTTCTCCATGTTGAAATCAATCAAGAAAAGTATTAAGTATAAATGCAATGGATTAAAGTATTGCTATTTTGCTTTTGTGGTTTGACTGTATTTGAATATTTTATGTGATTATCTTTTCGCTTATATTTTAATTTAATTTTGATTTTTTTTTAATGTTGGAAATGTGTCGTATAGCAAAAAAAACAGACTCTTCATTTAAACTGACCCCACACAGATCCTCAAACATCAACTCCTCCCAATTCTATCACTCACCTACACCCTTGGGGCAATTTACAGTGGGGGGATTATTCTATCAACCATCATATATTTGTGATTTGAGATGAAACTCTGGCACATGAAAACTCCGCACAGTCATGAGGAGCTGTGCTGGCTGAAGATAGGTCCCGATCCGAAACATTGTCTCTGCATTCCCTCCACAGATGCTGTCTGACTGCTGAGTTGCTCCAACACTTGGTTTTAGGCTCAAGATTCCAGCATCTGCAGTTTATTATGTCACCAGTCATGAGGAGAACGTGCAAACTCCACACAGCATCAAAGGTCAGGATTAAACCTGTGTCACTGGAGCAGTGAGACAGCAGCAGTACGAGCTACACCACTGAACCAGGCTAAACCAGGGGGATGTGGTTTTGCTAGATGACAATTTTTGGCAGTATTTGCCACTTATTCTGCCCACCTCAACCGTACTCCATCAACTGCCCCTTATGAATGGCTTTGCAATTGCTTGTGCACCAGACACCACTGTTGTCAATCAGTGTATAACGTCCACTCATGCACTTTCAATGGTATGCATATGAAGTATGTTTGAATTTAGTCCAGAAGTGACTGGAGAGCATGAGCTATCTAAAAATCTGGATGATTTGTGGTATGGCAATTGTTGGAGGTTGGTGTGCCAAATGTTGATCCTAAATATCATTTAAATAAATAGCATATCCTCATTTCATTGGCATTATTAAATGTTGTGGCACTTTCTTTGTGCTGCTTATCATTTAGTAAGACACAGTGCTGCATGTAGGTTTGCTTACTATATGTTAACTTGAAGTCTTTTTGCTGCTTCAGAACAAGGACTTCAGGAGGCAGTACAGAATGGCAGGCCTGATGATGCTGACTGTAATTCTGACCAAAACGGTGAACAGTCTGTGACCTCCATGGATGGTGATGAAGAACAAGCAGGTAAATTGTTATGAAAATGTGATGGTTGGATTTGTAGACAACCTGTCACTTTAGTGTTTTGCATATGCCTTTTTCACTTGCCTCCTTAGTTCCTCGAAAGGCTTAGTTAATTGCTTAACCTCATCCAATACTGTTTATCATTAAAGAAATAGTAATGAAGCTCAATGCTAAAAATATTTTTTTGTATTGGCTCAGTTGGTAGAGCTACCGCCTTATAGTGCTAGAGATCCGGGTTTGATCCTGACCTCTGAACCTGTCTGTGTGAAGTATGCACATTTTCCCTGTGATCGCATGGGTTTCCTCTGGGCTCTCCGGTTTCTTCCCACATCCTAAAGATGTGCTGGTTTGTAGGTTACTTGACTTCTGTAAATTGCACTGAGTGTGTAGGAAGTGGATGAGAAAGTGGAATATAACAGAACTAGTGTAAACGGGTAATCAATGGTCGGCGAGGACTCGGGTCAAAAGGCCTGTTTCCTTGTTGTATCTTTTAATCAATCAATCTCATTGTGGCCCAATGTCAAATTTTGTTGGGGAGCACTTCTGTAAAGTGCAGGATTCAATTGCTGTAATGAATGATGTCACCATAGAACACTGAGAAAAGATAATAATAGGATGAGTAGAATCGACATAAATTTAACAAAGGAGATGTGTTTGAACAGTTGGAGTTCTTTGTGAATGTGACTGAAAGACTAGATTAAGGGAAAATAGTGGGTATGATGTGGTTCCATATGTAGTGGGCTTTTGATAAGGTACCACACAGGATTGATCGACTAGAGCACATGGGATTGAAAGTTAGAAACTGGCATGAATTGAAAATTGGTTAACAAGATGGAAAGAATGCTAATAAACAGATCTTTCACAGGTTGGTGGGCTGTAAACTGTTTTGTCACAGTGATCAGCGTTTGGACACCAGCTATTCATATTCTATTACAACAATTTGGCTGTGGCGACAAAATAACTTGCTTCCAGATTAGTTGATTGTAATTTAGGAGGAGGATATAAAGAGGCTTTAAGGGGATACAGACAAGCAAAGCAAGTGGACAACAGCATAGCAAAAAAAGGGAAAATGCAAGGTCATCTACTTCAGTAGACAAAGTAGGAAACAGAATATTTTTCAAATGGTGAGAAATTTGTCAGTTGATTGTCAAAGAGACCTTACTGTCCTTGTACACTGAAAGTTAACATGTACTGTAGGTAGAGCAAGCATTACAGAAGGCAATGGTACGTTGACTTTCACTATGTAATGATTTAAGTGGAGAAGAGTATGGTTAAATTAAAGGGTTCACTACCCAGAGGCCAGACTTAATAATCGAGACCCAAATTCAATTCCCAAGGCAGCTGTGGAATTTAAATTCAATTAATGATCTGGAAGTAAAATAAAACAAAAGAAAGTTAGTCATAATTGTATTGTCTTGGGAACCCCACCTAGTTTATTCATGTCGTTTATGAAACGAAATGCGGCTCACTTATTTGGTCTGATATTTTTGTAACCAATGTAGATAATTCTTAAAATGTCGTCTGAAATGGTCTATTTCTCAGCAAATCATTTTCAGCAATGGGCATCTGAAACATGAATAAAAACAGTGGCACAATGCATTATACAATTAGATAGGGCTTTGGTGAGATTGCATTTGTATTGTGTATACGGTAGTTGTCAACCTTTCAGTGGATTTACATGCCATTGTGGGAATGTATTGAATATTTGCTGGAGTTGCATAGTTTGTCATTTATTGTGTTTGAACTCCATGTCCTTAAACTGCTTACATTTACTATTTTTCTCTCATGTGACTATCTCACTCCAATCTACAGATTCCTTCATTGTCTACAATGTGGTCTTTTTTTTTTTGTATCATTGAAGGTATAATTTGGAATCTAAATGATTGATCATTGCTATGAAAAGCAGTGGACCTAGATATTGATTCTTGCAGAATCTCATGGGAAATTACCTTTAAGATACAAAAGTGTTTCTCACCCAAAACCTGTTGCATTGTGTCTTTTTCACCCATTTGCCACTTCCTTGGAATTACATGGGCTTTTTTTCTCAGTTTTATGATGTGGGACTATTATAAATCTTGTAAACTCAAAGTTTCCTTATGGTAAGTGTGCGGATAGCTTTTTTTAATATGTTTATACCAGGCAACTCTTTATTGAATAGATCCTTGGTGTTCATTGTGTCTAAGTCCTGAATTTTATTCATTTGGTTGCATCTGCCTTTGTTTTGCACAGAAAGCTTAATTTATCCAGTCTTTCCACACTGTTAAACTTAATTTTTCGGCAGCCTCCTCAATATCACCTTGCACATTTGCATTTGTTTCCTCTTCTCTCCTCCCAATTAATACATTATGAATCTATTGCCTGATAACCGCAGTGTTACATTTGGAGTGATACCCTTTGTCAATGTATGACCAGAATTGTACAGTGGTTCACTGTGAAATCAGCTTACCCAAGTACGATTAGTTCTCTGTTCTGGAAAAGGTGGTGCTTAAATACATACATTTTAAGTATAAACAAATCAAAAGTAATTGTCCCTTTCAAGAGACAGTATGATTGTCAAACTAGAAACAAGAAAATAGTAACTTGTACAATCTGCCCAGAAAAATTAATATATTTATGAAGGAAAGTAACACACTAGTCAAACTAGCTTAAATCAGTAATCATGGTATATTTTTCTATACACCAGAAATGTTTTTGTGTATGCAAGTACAATGTACAGTATTAACTGAAAATACTTTAATCCTATATTAATAGGAATAACTAAGTGGAGGATAAAACAATTTCCGAATTAAGTAAATTGAGCAACATTTGTTTTGCTCAGAATACTTAAAATGGAAAATATTTAATTTATAATTTTATTTAATTATTTAAATCAACTTTTGATAGTTTTGTGAACTCGGTGTCAGAACTGCAATAAAAAAGTGATTGACCACCCTTGACTTTGTGATGTGCTGCTTGAGGCTTAGGGTGGTAGATGGAATTTAATCCAGATGAGGGTGGGGGGGCAAATTTTGGTAGTGCATACAAAGTTCATTACAGGGATCTTGGGAGCATTGATACGAAGACCTGTAGACTTAGAATGCATGTATATAGCTTCCTGAAAATAGAGTTACAGACGGTTAGGGAAGTGAAAAAGGCATTTGTTATGTTTGCTTTTGTAGGCAGAGATATTGAGAATGAGTTAGGTGCTATCTTGCAGCTGGTTGAAGTCTACTCAAATGTCAATTCTTGTTGCCATACTACAGGAAGGATATGGTTGCATGTGCAGAAGAGATTCACTGGGATGTTAGACACAAAAAGCTGGTCGCTTCTCGTCCCGAAATATCACACATTCCTTCTCTCCAGAGATGCTGCCTGTCCCGCTGAGTTTCTCCAGCATTCTGTGTCTATCTTCGGTTTAAACCAGCATCTGCAGTTCCTTCTTACACATTTCACTGGGATGTTGTCTGGATTCCAGGCCTGTAGTTAATAGGAGAGATTAGATAGCTGGGTTTATTCTCTCTGGACTGTAAGAGGCTGAGGGGTGACTTTATAGAGTTTTATAAAATTTGAGGGACATTGATAGGATAGTCTTTTTCCGAAGGCATAAGAGTTTAGAACTAAAGGATATAGGGTTAAAGTGAGAGGAGTGTAATTTAAACGTGACCTGCAGAATATGTTTTATCCGCACAGGGCTGTGAAGATCTGGAATGAGATGATAGAGGCAGATGCAATTAAATGTTTAAAAGGCATTTGGACAGGTACTTGGATAGAAAAGGCATTGTTGCAAATAGCCCTAATGGAGACAAATGGGATCACATAGATAGGCATCATGGTTGATGTGGACAACATAAGCTGAGAGGGCTTGTCTCTACTGTGTGCTTTTATGAATTTTGATGAACAGAACATTGACTTTTATTTGGCTGCAAGAACTGTGCATACAATTTTAAATACAAAAAAGACGTATACTTGTGGATTCTTTCACACCGCTTTCAGAATATACTAACATGCTTTAAAGTACAGCTACATGTTAACATTTGGGGAAATTAACAAGCATTTTGCATGAAAAAAGTTTCCACAAATAGGACAGTGATAATCAACAAATTATTTGTTTTGGTAATGTTGAGTGAGAGACAAATATAGGCCATGACATCAGGGATTGCTCTCCTAACATTGGATCTTTTATTCCCATCTTGGAGCGGAGATGGGGCTTTGCATTAATGTCTCCTCTGATAAGCTTTGGTTTCTTGAGTTCTCCCTTACTCAGACACCTGTTAAATACCAGTTAAATTTGCTACATATATCTGAGCTTGAATTGTACAACAAAGAAACTGGCCCAATTTTCAATCTGATCTCCATCCTGCTGCAGCCATCAACTTTCATGTCATCTGCAAACTTAACGGTCTTTCATAGTTGTTCATATATACCACAAATAAACGGATCCCAACACAGATCTTGATTGTGTTTGGAAGGCCCTGGGATATTGCTGAATTGTGACTGCATACAACATTTTGCTGCATCACAGTTTTTCTGTTGTAATGCTCTTCATCTCATCTGCCAACATAAGCCTGTTTTGATGGCAGCCAGGCATCTAAATAAATATTTAGTAAAAGAGTTCTTGAAACAATTCTGCACTATTAGCTTGTGGCATGTTTGTTGTCTGGATATTGATATTTTCTACAGGGATTACCAATTTGACCTGCTTCCAGTCTTCCGCTTAGACATAATTTGAGGATTTTTAAATTGGAGTAGTTTTAATTATGGGACTTGAGCATGTCATTTAGGCTGATAATCCAATGTTGTACTATAGGAATGCTCTGCCCTTCCTAAATCTCTGTACTCTATTTTGATCCGTCGCAAATCTGCATTATTATGTTCTGTGTTTGGCCACCTCAGTTCGCAATCCAAAATTCATTCATTGAACTTCTATGCTCCTACTTTCATCTTTTTACATGAATCTACTTTGTTAACTAACCTTTTAGACACCTGCCTAACACCTCGCATGGCTTTGTCATATTTTGTTTAATGCTCTCATGAAGTACCTCCATTGAAAGCACCGTATACATAATTGTTGGACTACTTTTCTACCTAAATGTTTCAACTAACCGTAAGCTTGCTTTGTAAATTTTGAGCAATACAAATAAATGTGTAACCTCATTTATTTAGGACCAAGTGGGCTTCAGCCAACTGTCAAAGTAAATCCAGTGATTGTGCACGATTCAGACAGTGAAGATGATGATGAATATAGTATAGATACTTCTGCAAATTGGAATGGACGTGATGATGGGGATAATTTTTCAGATGAGAGGAAAAAAAGTGCACCTTTACTTTGTGAAGGAACAGGTAAGTGTTGCAGTTGGAGTGCAGACTGTTTGTATCTTTTCTTGTCTCGAGCTCTTGCTGGAATATTACCAGAACATTATCAGATCATTAGTTGGCAATTGAAAATTAAAAATTTTGTGTTCAGTTGTACAATAAAATAAATTCAGTATTTCTGACCTGAGTAAAATGATCTTTCTAGGGCCTTTGGATTTTTCTCCTCCTGTCATATATTGCAACTGGTGGAAATGATGAAGGATGCAGCTGGCAGAAATATCACATTTCCGCCAGCTGTAATGATATCCCACTACTAACAACATCTTCCCGTCCCCACCCCTATCCACTTTCCGCAAGGACCACTCTCTCTGTGACTCCCTGGTCCACTCAACCTTCCCCACTCCACCCCTCCCTGACTCCTGGCACTTTACCCTGCAAAGGCAGGAGTTGCAGCACTTGATTCCTATGCTTCTTCCCATCCTGCCATCCAAGGACATAAATAACCCTTCCAAGTGAGGCAGAGACTCATGTATACCTCTTCCAACCTTATCTGCTGCATTTGATGTTCCTGCTGTGACATGCTCTTTATCAGTGAGACCAAGCACAGGCGAGGCAACCAGTTTTCAGAACCCCTGCACTCTGTCCACAATGGCCATTCCGAGCTCCCGGTTGGATAACACTTCAAGCCCTCTTCCCTTATCCATGCTGACCATTCTCAGCCACTGGGTAGTCTAAAATCAATGGAATAAACATAGAATTTTCCAATTCCAGGTAACTGATACATCTTGAGTTTATCCCACTCATTCTCTCTTTCCTTCTAATCCATCTTTTCTGTTGTCTTGTGTTTGTTCTTTTGTATATTTACCCTCCCCCAACCTCCATCACACTAGATTCCAACTGATTCCATTCACCTAGTCCCCATACCCATCTGGTTCATCTGCCCTTTATCTCTACATTAATGCTTCCCATTATCACCTTCCTGACTTGTCAGATTTCATTACTGGCAACATTTATGTTCCTGCTTATCACCTTCCAGCAACTGTCTCAACATTCACCTCCTCCCATCTGGCTCCGCTACTTTTTGTCTGGTTCCGCCTATCACTCTCCTACCTCTGTCTTCCAATTTCTGTCCTCCACCTCTCCAATAGGCCCTACCTGCCCATCATCAATCTTTCTGAGTCTCCTGGCCCCTGTCTCATTGCTCCCCACATCCTCTTATACTGGCTCCACCTGCCCATCATCATACTTGCCCAGTATAAGTGCTGGAAAACTTTGACAATTTCCCCAACATTTCCGCAGCAAAGCCTCTCGACCCGCTGAGTTCCTCCAGCAGTTTAGATTTTGCATCTAATTTTCTTTGTTTGGTATATGAGTCAGTAAAATGTGTGTTCTCATATTCATTGGGACTAATGTTTCTAAATTGAGCTCTCAGTTCAAAGTTTCCCTTGGCATATTAAATTCAGCTTTTCACCTGAATATATTTCTTTGATGCGAGATTAATATAGTTTTTATTTACAGGCGTTTGTGGTAAAGGCAAGGCCCCATTACGGAAAAAAAGCCCAGTTAATCAGTATGATCTTCACAGACCATTCCAAATGGATGAAAGCAGTTGTGAAAAAAGCTGTCAAGTGACCAGTGAACAAATAAAAGCTGATATGAAAGCAGCCAGTGATGTCCCAGAAAGGAACAGGAGCAAAGATGCTTCTTGTGCAACTGGAATTTGTTCCAGTCCATCAGGAACAGCCAACTCAAACATTGTTACATCTTCTCAAAGTATGGAATCTAATGGGACAGATTCTCTGAATGGTGGGTGCAGACATTATAATACAGCATATTCACCACAGTTTGATAGTGGAATTCATAACTGTTCAAGTTCTACGCATAGAATTGGAGACTCGTCTAATAGCAATGAGCAAAGCTCAAGAAATGGCTCGGTTCCAACTTGCTGCATGTGCAGCACAACTCAGGTAAATGAAAGCAGGACATGTGGATGCTCTGAACCCAATGAGCCTTCCACAAGCAGGGGATCATCTGATAAGTCTGATTTAAAAGGACGCTGTAACACAGATTCAACAGTATCTGAATTTTCACAGAGAAGATCTTCCATTTGCAAGCAAGAACAACGAAATGTTGGTAATGGAAGGACTAATGGTGAGTGTGGTGGTACCAGACACACAGTGAATATGAATCATCATCCCACATGCTCGGAAGGGGCCCAGAATGAAGGCTATCCACGTAGACCTGTGACAAGGTCGAGTAGCAAATTTGGCCAGATTCCACTGATCGCAGAGCCAGGTAAAACATGCATAATCATAGATTTATAATGCTTTATTCTAAATAGTACCAACTGACGAGCATTATTTTTTCTGCAATTTTGAATAGCATCCATGCCACAACTCTTGCTGTGTTACTGGTCACTTTTTCTGTATGAAACATTTCACCTTGCTGCCTTAATGAAGTTATTATTTTGCATAATATGCCAAAACCCATGCAAGTTGATTCTTTGTACCTGTATTTGTCCTCTTATACATATAAAGGTGTTCATCTTACCTCTGTTGAATTATTGAAAAATAAGCCTTTATCCCATCCATTCCAAGCACCTAAACAATTTGCTTAAACAGTTATTTAAATGGCAGCCACAGAACTGGCAGTCCTTGGGAAACGATCGGCTGTGATGTGCTGGACCCAGTCTCTTAGCTGGATTCACTACTGTGATGCTTGCAAGGATGCAGTGGGACTCTGCAATCTGCATTCATAAGTGATAGGAGCAGAACTAGGCCATTCCACCATCAAGTCTACTCTGCCATTCATTCATGATTGATCGATCTATCCCTCCTAACCTCATTCTCCTGCCTTCTCCCAATAACACCTGACACCAGTACTAATCAAAAATCTATCTCTGCCTTAAAAATACCAATTGACATCGTCTCCAAAGCCTCTGTGGCAAAAAAATCTGCAGTCACCACCCTCGGACTAAAGAAATTTCTCTTCATCCCTTTCTTAAAGGAATGTCCTTTAATTGTGAGGCTATGCCCTCTCGTCCGAGACATTCCCACTAGTGGAAACATCCTCTCCACATCCACTCTGTCCAAGCCTTTCATTATTTGGTAAGTTTCAATGAGGTCCCCCCCTCATCCTTCTAAACTCCAACGTGTACAGACCCAATACTGTCATATGTTAACCCACTCATTCCTGAGATCATTATTGTCAACCTCCTCTGGACCCTCTCCAGAGCCAATATATCATCCCTCAGATATGGTGCCCAAATTGCTCACAATACTAGTGTTCAATACATTACAGTATTCTTGGGTATTGGTATTGACTGGGCCCCATGTGATGAAATGCTGAACACTCAACCCTATTACAATCGTAACAGATGGCAAAACTGAGTGAGGGCCTTTGTCTTCTGTCAAAGCTGTTAAAGATAGTAATTGTTTCTAATGTCTGTGATATTTAAACTTTAAACCTAGTCAAGTTGATGAAAATGAGTTTAAAATGTTTAGTATTTTTTAAAGCAAAATATGTTGGGGTTTAATAATTGTTTTAATAAATAGCTTTCCCCTTTGCTTATTATTAATCTTATGTCATATTTGACCTGGCCTGATGCAGGATTTGCAAGGTGATTTTCCATATGTATTGCTGGGTCCTACTGTTGGAATTCTGAAAGAGTCGAGTGATAGAACTTAATTGACATTTAGGACTTTGGAATTGGCAGATAAAATGCTCAACAGCACATGCATGACAATCTCAGACCTGAAGTTTAAATGGCCATAACTTCTGATTTCTTTCAGCATGATTTGGGCCTTTGAGGTGAATGATGTCTTGGTGGTTCCATAGAGAGCCAGGTTCTAGTTGAAATGTATGGATCCACTTGTTCCTGCCTTCTATCACTGTGCATGGAAGTCAGAAACAAGCAGAAGATCAGATATTGGGGCGTCTAACCACCCACACTGATGCTGGGTTCATTTATGCTAAGCTGAAGTTCTAGATACGTATCACATCTTAACCCTTGAAAGGGGTCGCTATCCTAGATGAAAAAGATAAGTGCAGGCAATTAGTTCATTGCCTTTAATTATTTCCATCACTTGTGTTTTTTGATTTCTTTCCACTGTTAATGATGCAATTCTATATCAGGAGCTTTTAAATGGTTCTGGTTGTCAGAGTCATTGGAAAAAGCTCTTATGACCTTTGCAGTTGTGAACTGTCAAGAGGCAATCAGAGCAGTTTGGGAATGGGGTTCATTGCCTAAGGCTTAGTCACTCCTCATGGACCACGTTGTTTTGTAGAACTATCACAGTATTGGCCAAAGGGCCTGTTTCCACTTTGCATCTCTAAACTAAACTGTTTACCCTCATTTTCACTACCTGCACTGGTCAACTCTTTCAACTTTTCTTGTCTTTTATGAATTCACTGGTCTTCAAAACAAAAAAAATTATCTTTAGAATAATGTCGGATCCTGAATGCTTTTCATTCTAATGAATTCCTTCAACATGGTCCTCAATTCTAAATTCCAAAGTGTGCATGGAAAGTGACCAGTGACCACAGGGGATCTCCCTTTTTGAATGCTTTATTTTTTAATTTATAATAATCAGTGCATTTCATTAAACTAGAATCTTACAAAGACTATGACACAGAGAGACTATACAGCATTGTCAATCTTTTCAACTCTTGGAAATATGACTGTCCATAACAGTTTGTAACTGCAGTGAATTGGTGATGCCATAACTTGCGTTTCTCTTCATGGAACAAAGCGTGTGTTTAGAGCAAGGGGGCTATTATTGCACATTAAATGTGATAATTGAACATCTATGATTGCAGTGTCAACATTATCTTATCAGTAATTTCAAGAATTATCAAGAATCAGATTAAAAGATGAGTTTTGAAGTGATTCTTTTAATTAAATGAAAATAAGAAAGGCATTCATTATGCATTAATGAAATTTTAATCAATGAGATAGCATTGTTTTTCAAAATGTGAAGAACTAAACTGCACATTATTCTTTGTATATTAGATGTAAAATAGCTCAAATAGAAAATTATTGATTTTTTTTTAAATTTTAAGGGACCACAGGTGTGACTTTGTGAAAGCAGTGATGAAACTTAACAACGTAAAATCATCAAACAATATTTTTCAATGAAAGAAAATATTCTATTAGACTGTGATTACCCTCAGGAAGCAAAGTAATAGAGTATTTGGCCTCATCTACCATCCACTTGAATATTCCAGCTGATGACTTGAATTTAGCTCATCAGTTATTTATGTTTTAGTTTTACACCTAAGCATTTGCACCAGAGGAAATGTGCTGGGGGGGTAGATACTTATGCAGGCCCAAGCCCTTCCTGAATCTGAGCTCATTAACTTCATTTGAAACCAAATTGTCAGTCTTGGTGGATTATCCCAGTTGTACTTCTTGAGTTTGAGCTCATAAACTTGAGCTCATTTGAGACCAAATTACCACTCTTGGTAACATTAAATTTTTATTTCAGCCAGCTGATTCATGTTTTGGTAGAAACATTAACCGTACTTCTAGTTCTGGCGATGAACTTGCAGCTCACGTACTTTGTGAGAGAATTGTATATAAATAGTTCACAAATTTAGAACACATGGTTTAGTTACTGAAAGAAGGTGATTCCTTGTTTAGATGTATGGAGAAGGCGTGACACTGCCTTAATTTGGAAAAATATTTATTCTTGTGATAACTGCAAATTTGCAGTGGCTTCGATGCAGGTGAATTGATATATTGCAACTACCCCGATCCCCTCTTAGATTCTTCAAATCACAGTTGTTACATTTATTCTTATTCACTTATTTTTGCTTTGGTTTAAGTTTCTAATCTTCTTATTTCTATGAACTAACTTTTTTCCAGATGCTATTAAACCTAAGCCCAGGCATACTGTCAAAAGGAAACGAACTGCTGATAAATCCACAAGCACTAGTGATCCTGTCATTGAGGATGATCATGTTCAGGTGAAATATGGGATTAATTCTTCAACGTTAACTATTTAATACATTTTTATTAGTACAAAGAACACCACGATTTTGCATATTTTTTCTAACATAATTACCTTTTGGAAGTAAAGTTTTGGAGTTAGATAATGCTCTTAGGGCTAACAGAATCAATGAGATATGGGGAGAAAGCAGGAACGAGGTACTGATTTTGGATGATCAGCCATGATCATATCGAATGGTGGTGCTGGCTCCAAGGGCCGAATGGCCTACTCCTGTACCTATTTTCTATGTTTCGAAATCAAAATTTTCTCCCCATGTTGAACCTCTGGAGCCCTCTGACAGCAAGACAAGGTGGCCACTTCTTATGTATGACCCTGAACAGTGAGTGCAGCAAACGTGAAAAACACGTGGTCACATAATCAAGTGCATTGCTAACGGGAGATGCAGAATAATCATTAGGAATTAAATGCATTTTGCCCCTTTTCTCCTTTTACTTGGAACAGTTTCAGGAACCATGCTACCACTTTTGTTGCAATGATAGCACAGACCTAGAATCTTTCAACAATGTTCATTTTTTTCAGACTAGTGGATGAGAATCTATCGATTAAATTGACTCTTGTTATATTATGGTCTAAGGCCCAGCTAGTCCCCAGAGTATATTTTTATATTTAAAATTCCACAGCTACTATTTTGCATCTTAAGTAATTAACAAGTAATATGTATTACAGGTTCTTAATTTGAAATCCAAAAATTTGGTTGGGATTACACTTACTAATTGTGGAATTACAGATTTATTGCTCAGAGATTGTCCCAAGATGATGTTCATCCATGGTAAGTACTTGATTTTTAGCTAATTTTTAGCTAGTTTGTCATAATGATATATTGGGGCAGTTTATTTTATATTATAATGCATGGTCTCTTCTGTATAACAAGCCACCTTCTTCCATGGTAGTGTTTACTGACGATAAATGGGAAAGTAATTGAAAGCATTTTTGCAGCACATGCACATGTACAAAACTTGGATAAACCAGTATAAACAGCTTCATATTTGTAATATTGTTTATGTGGAGCACAATGCCTTTTTAAAACTTTCATTGGGTCAGTATCATAACAGTATTGTGGGTGCACCAAATAAAATTATCTTTACAATACAGAAACAAAGGTCTATGTCAGTTTAAATTTCCATACAAGCTGACTCTCACTTTATTGCATTTTATCCTATTTTTTAATGTCTTTCTTACGTGTACTTCATACTTAACTCACAAATTCATGCACAGTGTTCATCTCAATCCTCATATGACACATTCTACATTCTAATAATTGAATCATGAAGTTTCTCCCAAATCATTTATTTAATTTTATGTCATTGTCTTGTATTTATGATATCTCAAATTGCAGCTGTTCAAGATTGCCCACAATCATGTTGTTTAGTTTAGTTCAGAGATACAGTGTGGAAACAGGCCTTTCGGCCCACCGGGTCCGCGCCGACCAGCGATCCCCGCACATTAACACTATCCTATACCCACTAGGGACAATTTTTACATTTACCAAGCCAATTAACCTACAAACCTGTATGTCTTTGGAGTGTGGGAGGAAACCGAAGATCTCGGAGAAAACCCACGCAGGTCACAGGGTGAACATACAAACTCCGTAAAGACAGCACCCGTTGTCGGGATTGAACCCGGGTTTCCGGCGCTGCACTCGCTGTAAGGCAGCAACTCTACCGCTGCGGCATCGTGACTGCAAAACTAGCTTGCTTTAGCCAACAATGTCCCTATTCCAAAAAAAATATTTGCTTTAAATCACACAAAAATGATCCTAGTCTTTATTCTGTAGTTCTCAATGGGACAACCATACTTAAGAATTATGATATCAGTGATAACCCCAGAGCATTGACACAGTATTACTGGTGTTCAGTTGTGCAACTAAATTTCTTGAACATTTGCAGATTTTAAAATAGTGAGTATTATTTATAACTAAAATATATGATAGCTAATCAGATAAATGTTTTGACATATTTTGTACAAGCTCTATTGTTGTCTACATAATGATATAATGGGTCAAGGCCATTTACAATCACTCAGAGGATGGTAAACCAATTGAATTCTGTACCCTTGAAGACTAGAGGTTAAGTCCCTGAACATATTAAGGACATGCACAAATGGCATCAAGGAGCATGGGGAGGAGGGGGATGGAGAACAGGAATATAATATTGAGTTAGAAGATCATGATTGTATTGAATGGATGAGTAGGCTCACTGGGTCAACCAGCATTGCTCCAATTTGTCATCTTTTAAAGAATTAAGCACTACAGTCTGCTTTTGTCATGGACAATGCAAATGTCTGTATTTACTGGCCATCCCAAATTGTCCCTGAACTGAGGTAATAATTAAGTGGCAACAATATTGGTAGATGTGGAACCACTTATTTGCCAGACTATGTGGTAATAGCATATCTTTACTAATGAGCATTGGTGAACAATATCTGATATTTAAGACAATGGCTACCACTAACTGCAAGCAACAAAATTCAGTTGTCAACAATTGCTGAATTTACATCACAATGCATTCAAAATTGCTGTTCAACAAGTGAGTAGAAAAAGAACAGTATTCCAGGTCACTTGTTAATCTTGCGGGCATTGTAAAATTTTGCCTTGAAAGTATCACAGTGAAACTCCAAAATACTTAATTGCCTGCTGAAAGTAGTAATTTACATTAACACACTATAAGAAATAGGAAGGCAGTAACAATTTTTTTTGGCATTTCCTATGGCATTGCTTTACAGCCAGTGAACTATTTTGGAATGAAGTCATTGTTGTGTGACAACAGCTAGTTTGACTTAATTAGGAACACTAGTAAAGGAATTAATTTGTCTTATTATCAAGTCTTACAAATAGTCTTGTTAAAATTGTATCTCTTTGTAAAGAAAGACCAGCCTAAATGAAAGGTGTGAACGTTGTGGTCTAAAGAATCCAAGTTCAAAATTTCATGTGTTCATTTCAATCTGTTTATTAATTTGTCAGTATTAACTATTTTAAATTTGTGCCATTAACCAAGTAGTGGTATCTCACCCCATGTAGAAAAAGGAAATTGTCACCATTCCAAATCAGTGTCCCCGTTTAGTGCGTTTTGTTTGGAATCTTGATCATATCATCCCGTGCTAAACTTCTAACCCCACGTCATTTTAGGGCGGAACGGTGGCACAGGGGTAGAGTTGCTGCCTTACAGTTCCAGAGACCTGGGTTTGATCCTGACTACAGGTGCTGTCCATACGGAGTTTGTATGCTCTCCCCTTGAACGCATGGGTTTCCTCCCACACTTCAAAGACGTACAGATTTGTGGATTATTTGGCACGGTAAAATTGTAAATTGTCCCTTGTATGTGTAGGATAGTGTTAGTGTACTGGGATCTCTGGTCGGCGATGACTCGGGGGGGCTGAAGGGCCTGTTTCCACTCTATCACTAAAAACTAAAACTAAATCATCATCACTTTTTTCCAGCTATGGCATCTGTTATGGAAAACCTTGCTAACACTGTCTTTTTCACATGTACCTATATTCTCTCTGCAAATGCCAGAATATTAAAGAACTGACAAAAATATTGGAAATAATGAGAAAGTCAGGCAGCATCTGTGGAGAGTGAACCAGAATCAATGATTTTTTAATCGGAACCTTTTATTTCATTTTTCCAACCTCTACAATATTTTGCCTTTTGAGCCTTAGACATCTTTGTTGATATAATATTTCACATAGCCTCATTCACCCACTGCTTAATGTTTTGCATGGGGTTACTTTGCAAAGAGGACTTTGGTACAAGTTTTAGTCAGTGTTGCATTATGATCAGAGATCCATTCTTCCACTCCATATAATGTGCCAAATAATGTGCCTTTTAAATAATGTGATTTTTCTTCCTACCAAAATATACTGCATCACATTTACTATTGTGGAAAGACTTGCTGCCTATTATTTACCCAGTCTAGATTTGTTTGACTGTCTTTCCCAATCTGATATTATCTATAGATTTAGAATTATTTTTGATTCCATTATCTAAATTATTCATGTATATTGTGAACATCAGTGGTCTTACCTCTGCCTAAGCTGTCGCACAGCGAGAAGCTATATTGTACTGCCAATCTACATTCGATCCTGAAGCAAGCTAGCAATACTTCCTTCTATTTTTTTCTCTGACTTTAAGCTTTTTCAGCAGTACTCCATTAAAGGACTATCAAAATTCCAGATAAATTACATTGACAATACTATCATTGTGTACTCTCCAGTTACTGCCTCAAAAAATGGTCAATCATGGTTTTCCTATTGAAATCCATGCTTGGTCTTCATTATTATACTTGTTGGCTCTAGATGTTCATCTGTTCCCCTCCTTTAGTGGGAATTGGATTATTTTTCTTCCTGCCAATGTTAAATTGGTTTGTAATTCCCAGGACGTTCTCGCTCAAGTATAGATATTATGTTAGTAATGTGCCTGTCATCTGGCACAAACTGTTTTTCAAACAAATTACTAAATGTGTAGCAATGCTTCCAATTTATCTTCCGTGGATTCCATTAAAATACATGGATGCATCACTGCACTCATGGCACTCCCTGAAAGTCTTCATCAGTGCAGGCAGCACGTCCATCTTGTTTTTTCAGCGACCCTGCATTCCCCACTGTGATGGAAGGCAAATAACTTATACCCCTTTCCTCCTCTTCTCCCGCGGTCGGGGCAATCAAAATTTCTGCAGTCGGGGCGATTGAAGCTCCTGCAGTCGGTGATCAAAGCTCCGCATCGGGGCGACTGAAGCTCCTGTGGTCGGAGCTCCCGCAGTCGATCCCTAACGATGTTAAAGCCGCAGTGCAGACGAGATACGATGAAAAAGTCGCATCTCCGTCGAGGACAGAGATAAAAAATGTTCCCCCCACCCCCACATAATACAAAAACTAAAGGTACACTAAAAACGTACAGGTAAACACAGACCAAAACAGCAAAAGAAGAAAAAGATAAGATAGGCTGTCAGCGCGGCTGCCATGTACGGCTCCAGTGCTGGACCTTTGTTCCAAGAGTTGAACCAAGAGATTTTAACATTGCAGATTGTTTAACGTATTATACTTTTCTATTCGGAATACATTGTTTTGTTATGCATCTTATCATTCAATGACATATTCATCTGTTCAATCTCTGTGGTAACTATTTTTAAAATTTTAATTATTTAATTGAAGTGTAAAGTTTCATTCTACTGACAATGCCTGTCACTTAAGTGATGTAGCCCAATCCTTGGAAGTTACCTCTTGAACACCCTACACTCCCCCATAATGTTTTTGGCTTTCTCCCTCTAAAGTTGTCAAAATAAACACCTCTTTCAAATCATTGAAAATTTTTCATTGTTTTTATTTTCTTATTAAAAAGTTCATCTAATAAAAAAACGGGGGAAAACTGGCAACTCATAAGACTGTGCCAATGGATAAAGAAGCACAGCCTGACATTTCAGATCAATTACCTTTCTTTGGACCTGGGAAAGGCTGGAGATAATTTTTTGAGGTGCAGGGTGAGGAGAGAGTAAAAGGAAAATTTTATGAAAGCATAGATTGTAAAGAGAGATTAAATAGCCAAGTGGTAACTGTAAGACAAAAGGGATAGTATGTGCCAAGTTAAATGCTCATCGTCTTAGATCGAGTCGAAAAGGCCGAGTTTTGTTGGTTTTGATGTTGCTAAAAGGGAAGCATCACAGATGACCTTGCTTTAGTTGAATAGAATCAACATTGTAATGTACACTGAATCAAACTGTTTTTTTGTTTGCCATCCTATCTAGCCGAAATGATTCTTTTATTACAATTGATTACATAAATCCAATGTGTAAACAAGTGTTTCTTTTTAAGCTACACGATGCAGGGTACTGAAACACTTAAAGGTGGAGAATGCACCAATTGTAAACAGATTTGACTATGTACAGTGTCGGAAGCTCAACATTGAACAAGTCCTTGACCAAATTTTACGAATGCCTCCAGAAAGGAATCGTATCATTTATCTCCGGCCAATGCACCAGGTGAATGAACATAGTTTCAGTTGAAATGCACTTAACTTTTTACATCTTTAAAATGAATATTATATTATAATAAGATCCTTGATATTTCCAAATATACAGCATTTCATTTTAAAGTAGTTTTATTGTAAGTATAATCTGTCCAAGGTAATGTGCTTCTCCTTTACATGGAGTTGCATGCTTGATGTTGGTTGGTCCATTTGGATGAAGGTCAAAAAGAAATGCACAAGAATTTCTTCATTTCAAGGCCTTGAGTCCTTGGAATTCCTTTCCCCAAGAAGCTATAGAGACTGAATTCTTTAATGTGCCCAAGGCTGAAGTAGTTTTTAATCTGTAAGGAAATTTAGGGTTATGAAAATAAGGCAGTAAAGGGGATGGAGAAAAGTGAATGAGCCATGATCTTAGTTAGTGGAAGTGCTGGATCGAGTGGCGAAAGTCCTAATCCTGAGGCTGTTTATTGTGGTGTCGGTTTTAGCTTGTTCTTGTCACATGTACCAAGGTACAGTGAAAAGCTTTGTTGTCCATGCTATCCGATCAGAAATACACAATCAGTTCAAACTCAAGTACAATTGATGGAGCAAAAGGGAAGGTACCGATTGCATATATAGTTCTCAGCATTGATTGGATAGATTGTGCAGATAGATTACACTCAGGTATCTTAGAACAGCACTAATGACATAGAACAGCACAGCATAGGAATGTGCCGTTCGGCCTATAAGGTTTGTGCCGAACATGATACCCAGCTGAACTGATCTCATCAACTTGCACGTGATACATATTCCTCTTTTCCGTGCATTTCCATGTGCCTGTCCAAAAGCCACTTAAACGTCATTATCCTGTCTGCCTCCACCTCCATCCCTGCCAATGCGTTCCAGGCCCCCACCATCATCTGTGTTTAAAAAAACTGGCTCTACACAACTCCATTAAACTTTCCACCTGTCACCTTATAGCTATGCCCTCTAATATTGGATATTTCCACTCTGGGGAAAAAGGTTCTGACTGTCTCTGTATGTATATATATACATTCTCTTTGTAGCCCATCTACTGTGGTTTATCTTCTGTGCCCCTGTTGGTAATATTCACTGAATTTAGGACGACACCTGATAATAATATCTTGTTTGTTCCTCATAGAGCTGTTAAATGTAAAATGCAAATACAGAATCACAGTGAAAATTGAGACCATCATGTCTTTACTAACCTTTTAAAAGATTTATCTTGTTGCTTACACTTCCTCATCTTTCCTTGAAAATACTGGAATTTCATTTAACAGAATGTGGAAGTACCTTGACCACGTGGCCTGCAGTAGATCAAGCTGGCAGCCCACTATTGCCACCATCTTAAGGTTTTTGGGGGGATGGCAATAAAAAAAACAAAGTAATGCAACTGTCCAAAAGCTTAACATCTGTAGTTGGAAAGTTACTTGAGAGTATTCTGAGGAATAGGTTATATAGGCATTTGGACAGGCTAGGGCTGATTAGGGGTAGTCAGCATGGTTTTGTACGTGGAAGGTCGTGTCTCACAAATCTGATTGATTTTTTTGAAGCCATGACCAAAAAGGTTGATGAGGGCAGAACTGTAAATGTATATACACGGATTTCAATAAGGCATTTGACAAGGTTCCGCATGGTAGGCTGCTCTGGAAGGTTAGATCGCATGGGATCCAAGGAGAGATAACTAGATGGATAGCAAATTGGCTCCATGGAAGGAAGCAGATGGTGAAAGGTTGCTTCTCGGACTGGAGGCCTATGACTAGTAGTTGGCCCCGTTACTGTTTGTCATCTACATCAATGATTTGGATGAGGACACACAAGGCAGGATTAACAAGTTTGCTGATGTTACAAAAGTGGGTGGTTTTGCAGATAATGAAGATGGTTGTGAAAGATTGCAGCAGGTTCTGGATCGATTGGCCAGGTGGGCTGAGGAATGGTTGATGGAATTTAATACAGAGAAGTGCGAGGTGTTGCATTTTGGGATGTCTAACTGACACAGGATCTACACAGTGAATGGTAGGCCTCTGGGGAATGTTGGAGAGCAGAGGGATCTAGGAGTGCAGGTGCATGGTTCCTTGAAGGTCGAGTCGCAGGTAGATAAGGTGGTCAAAAAAGCTTTCGGCACATTGGCCTTCATCAGTCAGAGTATTGAGTACAGAAGTTGGGTGGCCATGTTGCAGTTGAAAAAGACATTGGTTACTCCGCATTTAGAATATTGTGTTCAGTTCTGGGCACCATGTTACAGGAAAGATATTGTCAAGCTTGAAAGGGTTCAGCGAAGATTTACGAGGATGTTGCCAGCTCTATAGGGAGAGGTTGAGTAGGCTGGGTCTCTATTCCTTGGAGCGCAGGAGGATGAGGGGTGATCTTATAGAGGTGTATAAAATCAAGAGAGGAATAGATCGGGTAGATGCACAGTCTCTTGCCCAGAGTAGGGGAATCGAGGACCAGGGGACATGTTCAAGGTGAAGGGGAGAAGATTTAATAGGAATCTGAGGGGTATCCTTCACACAAAGGGTGGTGGGTGTATGGAACAAGCTGCCAAAGGATGTAGTTGAGGCTGGGACTATCCCATCATTTAAAAAACAGTTATACAGGTACATGGATAGGACAGGTTTGGAGGGATATCGATCAAGTGCAGGCAGGTGGGACCAGTGTAGCTGGGACATGTTGGCTGGTGTGAGCAAGTTGGGTGGAAGGGCCTGTTTCCACACTGTATGTCTCTATGACTCTAACTGTTAGAAATCAAAATTAGAAATGAAAAACTCCAAAGAGACTCTTTGATGTCTTTGATTTGGTTTATGCAATTTCAAAGTTTTGTGTTGAATTTTGGTACATTGAAAATATTTTTGCTTGAAAATTAATGTTAGCACTCTAATATTTAAATGGAACTTAAAGATCATTCCCCCCATCTCTACCATTTTTAACCGTAGGTCCCTTCAGGGAATACTAAGATTCAGAAAATATGCATAACTATGAAAGGTTATCCACATGATAAGAAAGCTCTTTGTGCCTATTATAATTTTTAAGCAACTATTTAAAAACAAAATAATTTCATTAATTTTCGATTACTCTTCATGTTGCATTGCAGATTGATACTTTAAAACTGGAAAGGAATATATTTAGTGGACCATATCCTTATCACATTTGCATTATTCATGAGTTTAGCAACCCACCAAATGTGCGAAATAAGGTTCGCATTCGTAGTTGGATGGACACCATAGCAAACATTAATCAGTAAGTATTTCTGTTACTCAAAGTTTGGATAGCTGAATAAAATCGTACATTTAAGAAAATTGTTTATCTTTTGTAATTGTTACAGAAACATTTTCAGAAAAGTTTAAATGACTTATTAATAAAAATCCAAATCATTTTGTTGTTTGCTGAAATAGTCAGATGCAAGTCTTCAGACAATTTATAGAAGCCAATTAACCTACAAACCTACACGTCTTTGGAATATGGGAGCAAACCAGAGTACTCACGCAGTCACAGAGAATGTACAAAGTCTGTGCAGACCGCACCCTTAATCAAGATCGAACCCAGGACTCTGGCGCTGTAAGGCAGCAACTCTACCGCTGCAAATCGTCAGTGAGGACTTCAAAATTAGAAATTTAAAGAGGAATTCTGAGTAGGGAATTAAGGGTGAATTGACCAAGGTTACATGTTGAATTCATTGTATAGTCACAATTTGATTTTTTGTTTGATTTAAGGACCTGTTAAATTTAAATAGTGTATGAGCAATGGCAAAAGCTCACCAGCTCTAAGTAAACAAACAAATATATATTGCAGCCATAGATGAAATAAAATAAGTTGTATTTTCAAGTGCCTTTCTCTTACATGGTGTTTCATGGTGCTTTGCAAATGGACTACTTTTTGAAATGTTGTCCTATGCAACCGTCTAAATAAGCTAAATTAATCAGAGGAAAAATATTAATTTTGGGTTGTATTCAAAGATAGTGCTAAATTAGTTAATTAGGATTATGAATTAACAAATTGTTAATTGCTTCTGTGAGATTAGTGTACAGTGTGTATAATGGCAGCCTGTGATTAAAGTCAATTGTGAAGTGTGTGATCTTGCAAGGCTCTACCTGTTGGAAATAATGTTCATTGTGCCACTGTATCTTGGATTCAGTAATTTAGGTTGGAATGATGGAGAAAGAGGGAATGGAAGGAATTGCATTTTAAGGGTTTTGTTAATTAAGGAGATTGAACATATCCATTCCTGTCAAGAATGAGAGTGAAGGCTATGTTATTTGCACAAAGTTGATATCCTAACATAGTTGAAGGACCTGTGTGGTGTTGGGAATGAGGAGGTCAATTCGAATAGCATAATTTCAATAGAACTAATCTCCAGATTCCTTACTTTATTCCTTACTTTAATCACATAATAGTAGGCCTGGGCATAAATAGATCATGAAAACATTGTTGAAAGTGTTGTGGAAAACAATCAGTGGGGCACCACTACCAGTTTTGCAACAGGGATAGGCTGTACAACTGAGACACTACAGCCAAAGTGGGCATTGACCAGGAATAAGAACACTCACAAAATGTTATCTGAACCCAGTAATATTGGAAAATAAATAAGGTGGAAATTATACTAATATAAAAGTAAAGGACAAAGTACAAAAGTGGTAAGAAATATATAAGAGGAATAACCAAAAATAGCATTTAAATTTACACCAAGATGCAAAATATTTGCAACAAAAGTTGTCTTCAGCCAAAAGTGCGGAAAATACCTGGTAATACATGCAAGGTGGCCACAGTTTACCACGTGTTAATTCTGGAGATTTACATGTGCATTATGAATATAACACATGCGTTGGATGAAGAAATTAATTACATTAAAAAAAAAGATTATTGCAATGACCTGCTTTTCAGCTTGCTCAGGCTTGGACAAACTTCATAGTCTATGGGGAACACAATATTGACTCATTTTTAAGTGTTTCAATTTTTGACCGAAATTCCTGAGCTCAGGCACACAACCAGAGCTGTTACTTTAAAACAAATAAGAAATATTCCCAGCCCTAAACATCAGCTATTCACGTCGTCCAGAGATGCTATCTGACCTGTTGAATTGCTCCAGCACTTTGTGTCTTTTTCAACTTAATAAAATGTTTTCCTAGAACATAATTGCTTCATCAATGTCCAGAAATGGAGAAGAAGCAAAAAGTGGTGAACACTGCCTAGTCCATCACAGGTACTGACCTCCCAACCATCGAAGGGATCTACAGAGTCGCTGCCACAAAAAGGCAGCCAGCATCATCTGACACCCACGTCACCCTGGCCACCATCTCATTTCACTCCTGCCACCCGGAACAATGTATAGGAGCCTGAAAACTTTCGAGACATATAACAGTAAAACACTTGATATTTGTATGCACACCTAGTAATCGTCTTGTGATGTGCCATGTGTGTGAAGGTAACAGCGCTACATTTGGGCTGTCTCTTCTTGGATGTGAAAGTTTGCATATAGTATCCAGATATAGAACCACAAACAATGCAGGTGTGAGCAGGAAATTGCAGAAGAATATAGGCGAGATGGGCATTACAGGGACAGAAAAGGAAGCATGAGATCATTCATTTTGGATCCAGAAAAGACAAATCAAAATGTTTTCCCATTTATGTCAGACATGAGAAAATACACAAATCACAAGAGCTTATCCTTAAGGCACTGTAAGGTAGGGAGAAGGAAATTATGTATTTAGATATACAGAAAATTTGATCAGTCACCATCTGGAGTGCTGCATTCAGTTTTGGATATTACATTTCAGGCATATTGACGGTTGCAGCTCAGTTGATTGATATATAATACAATTCTGAGTCATAATGATTACCAATTGAACAAAATTGAATTGTATCCCTTTGGGCCTGGATGGTTGAAAGCATGCAGGGATAATTTTAAGCCTCCTTCAGAACAAGAAAATGGAGTCGTGTTACAGATCAGTCATTATCTGATGTAATGACAAAAGATTGCACTTACTTGAATCATGGGAAAACATGTTTTAACGCCAAATGTATTTTTTCACAAAGAACAATGTGCAAATTTGAATTTGTTAGGTAAGTAGTACTTGAGATTTTTCAATGATTGATGATTTTAAACTTTTATTTTCCAGAGAATTGATCAAGTACGAGTTCTTCCCAGAAGCCACTCGGACTGAAGATGATGTAAAGAAATATCCAAAGTACCCATGGGGTAGGGATATTTACACATTAGAGGGTAGGTGTTGCTATAATTTAGTGATTTTTATTTTTGTCCTCAAGAGATTTGGACTCTTAAAAGAGCCAATAGACCCCTTTGTGGAAAAATCTAAATGCAATTGTCTAAGTGAATAGCTAATTATTCACTATACTCATGAGATAGCAATGAGAAACAAGTTGTTATCTATAAAGAAGATGGTTGAACGTTCAGGGATTGGGTGTAATACTGTCTTCTCTGTGGTCGTTTATTGAGTTTTTTACTTGGGTCTCCTATCTGCTGATTACTTGTGTCCACCAGCTCCACATGATGGAGCAGAATTTGGGAGAATTGCCTGTGTTATAGCTGTGTTATGTGAAAGGTAATCAACATTTGCACATTTTTTCAAGGTCATCTGACATCTTTGTAGATAGCAGAAGATAAGGCAAAGTCAGTTATTTATTGGAGCATGATGGGGTTGTGGGGCAAAATTCATCAACATTAGTAGTAATGAAGTAGCTATTACTAGCTCCAGGTCCATGTACCATATGGATGTTGGAGTGTATTCTGCTTCCTGGCATACCTGTGGCTTAAAACTGGCGTCACTGGCATTCTATAGTAAGTGAACCAGTTCTGATCTGACTTTTTCAGAATGGAGGATTGTGGGCAAAGTTCTCTCAGTCAAAGGGAATGCTGGACATCTTGAGACTCTTACTATATCAGAACCATGATCATTCTTTGTCATGGGTAATTCTTTAGTTGGATATACAGCGTGGCCTTTGGCAGGTTAGCCTGAGGCAAGCTCCATGAACTTCTGCCAGTGAAACACATGACCATCTGGCATAGTCTGCATAGATTAGAACTCTGGATAAATAATAAAGTGAATAGGCCTAGAAAAGAGAATATTAACGGGTAACCCCATAGATTCTAATAAGGTAGCAGAAGAGAGGGTAATGATTTTTGTTACCAGTCTAAAACTAGAGATGGTCACAAGTAACTAAAGAATTAATGTAAAAATTAAAAATGTGGAACTCCCCACTTTTATGAATAAATCAGATAAATAGGATGAGCTGATGTAAATGAGGTCAGGGAAGAAATATGGTTAAGAAGTACTTATTTTTCCCGCTTGGGTCGGCCGGCCGCGGACATTTCACCGTCCAGCGCAGCCTGAAATAGGCCGCGAGATTTTTCTCTGCTCGGCGGGGGCTTCAATGTCGGGAGCCCCGACGTGCAGCAGCAGCGGCAGCGTCTTCGCCCGCCCCAGATCGCGGGGCTGGGGTCGGGCCGCTGCGGACCTTTCACCGTCCGGCGCGGCCTGGAACGTGGCAACTACAACAGCCTGACCGCGGGAGAAGACGGCAGGGGAAGAGAATAGACATTCTGGCCTTCCATCACAGTGAGAGGGGACTGGAGGAGACTCACTGTGATGGATGTTTCTTTTTTGTGTGGGTTTTGTGTGGGTTGGGGTTGTGTAATTTGCTTATTTTATTGCTCTTATTGTTGGACTGTGGGTGACGAAATCTTGTCCAAAAGACTTGTTTTTTCGATGACAAATAAAGATATCCTGAATCTATTTGTGCTGTAATTATTCTGCAATTATTCCATCTTTAAATTTTATTTTATAGCTTTCGGTTTGATTTTTTTTTGTGACTCTTCCTTACACTTGTGTACACCCACATGGGTACAGGCACTAATAGACCGTACTTTCTTTCCATTACAAATTACAGTTCCATGGATGCCACACCATGTGAATCCAGACAGTGCTTTTGAATATGCATTTAACTATTGAATGCAGGCATTTGAATTTTCTGCGTTTCTGCGGATTTCCGCATTTTTAAAATCCACTTTCTGCGCTTTTTGCATGATTTCCGCGTTTTTCACTTTGCCAAAATCGCGTTTACCAACGGAGAAATCGGATTTTAAAAAAAGAAAATAAACGATATATAGACTTGTAATGAATACTAGGGTTCCACTAGAGGTCGCTAGGGGTTCCGTGAGAAATCCCCTGCACCCTGGAAGTCTCCACAAAAATGTGGCACCTAGGCTGGGCAAAGCAGCCAATCTCGACCTCATCTGGTCTTCCGCGGCCGATCAGTGGGTTGAGTTTGCAACCTGCGGCCGGGGCTCTGGAACTCCAGCCCAGCTGGAGCCAGCACATCTATCCCCATAGCCGAGTTCCTTGGCCAGCTGGATAAACAAGCAAAACTCTGGAACCAAAAGTGCCAGAAAACCAGTGGTGGAACTGTAATGAGTAAATATTAAATTTAAGTGCAAGATAGCGCAGCAGCACGGTAGCGCAGCGGTAGAGTTGCTGCTTTACAGCGAATGCAGCGCCGGAGACTCAGGTTCGATCCTGACTACGGGTGCTGCACTGTAAGGAGTTTTGTACGTTCTCCCCGTGACCTGCGTGGGTTTTCTCCGAGATCTTCGGTTTCCTCCTACACTCCAAAGACGTACAGGTATGTAGGTTAATTGGCTGGGTAAATGTAAAAATTGTCCCTAGTGGGTGTAGGATAGTGTTAATATACGGGGATCGCTGGGCGGCGCGGACTTGGTGGGCCGAAAAGGCCTGTTTCCGCGCTGTATATATATGATATGATATATGATATATATGATATGATTATAAAACTCAATTAAGACAGGGTTAAAATATAAAACACGGCAAAAAAGTCAATTACCACCTTTTTGGGCTGATTATCAATTAATGTGTGAATTTACTTAAATGTTATTAGTATACTGTGACATATCCACATTATTTTGTAATGTTCGTTTTTACTTTGAGATGCACTAAAAGAGGCTTGAAACTGGTAATTTTGTATGTACATTTTCAAAAGTTTAACAATTTTTTGACCCCGGCTGTATGTATGCCTTGCACAAGCGCTCGGCTCTTTTCCTCTCTTTTTTTACCTCACTCACATGCCTGTGTACGTGAGAGGACCTCTACCCTCGTCTCCCATGTGTATACTTTTCATCCCGAAGATTCACAGTGGTTTCTTTTAATTTAAGATTTATTTTAAATACTTTGGGGATATGGTTTAGTTTCTTCATCTTAACATTTGAGAAAATAGATATTCTCCATTATGAGAGATGATCTACTCACGGTTTTGTTTTGATAGGAACAGTAGATGGAGCTCCTTACTTCATGATCACTGATTTCCCATGGCTTCGCTCCCTGCGTACTGCAGAGCCAAACAGCTATGCAAGATATGACTTTGAAGACGATGAGAGAAGTGGGTATTCTGTGTACATTTACACTTTATATACTGTATATTTAAACACCCCAAGGGTTTGTGAAATTACTAGAGATGTCTTCATTGTGACTCTGCACTTTTCTATCCACTATTCATTCCTTGTCTCTCTTTGTAGTCAGATGATACATATATTAATCAACATAAGGGAATTTTTGTTTCCCCTATGATCGGGTCATCCTGATGCCAATAGTGTCATCCACAATACATTCCCGCTTCTGAATAGTTCATTTGCAATAAAATGAGAATAGAGTATTACCCTAGCCTTGCCTGAATATACAAAAGTCAAAGAAAAAAACATGCAGCCTTCTTACCGTTACCCCCAGTCATTCACCTTGCCAGATAACTGGTTTGCTTATGCTGTGCAGTATATATCATACTTTGTAGACAAAAGCTTTATGTTCAAGTATCTGTTTTTTATCTGTCTTAATGGAATTCATCGTCATTGTTATTCAGGTTGTGTGATACTTCTTCCAGTTGTCTTTGGTATATAAATTATGTATTGTTTCCCAAACACTTCAAAAATAAGAACGACAAGTTGTATTCCTGTAGTACTGTTTAATGTAGCAAAATGTCTTAAGGCATATCAGTTATTCTTTCCAGCTAAACATGACACTGAGCCATTAAGCCTATTAGAGAAGTTGACCAACATTTAAGCCATAGTTATATCAAGACCGTACCAATAATTAAGCACCCATTTACACTAATTCCACTATATTCTTCTATCTTCCCCATGAACTCTCCTCTGATTCTACCAGTCACCTAAACACAGGCAATTTAGGGTGGTCAATTAACCCCACAATCCACATATTTTAGAGACGTCACAGGAAGAATGGTCAAACTCCACACAATCGCCACTAGAGGTCAGGATTGAACCCAGGTCACTGAAACTGCCTTGGAGTAGCTTTCATAGGTAGGCTTTAAAGAGTGTCTTAAACGAAGGAAAAGAGGCTGAGAAATAGAAATTCAGGAGAGGAATTCTGTACCATGGTTTGACAGCTGGAGGTTAAACTGTCATTGGTAGAGCAGTAATTGTTTGTGGATTGAAGGAATACTGATATTTAAAGGCTTATGGATTTGAAAACATTAATGATAATTTTAAGGTTAATCTATTGTTTAAAGAGAACCATTTGTAGATTGTGGGTAATTTTGTGGGGATGGAACATAAGCAGCAGAGTTTTAGAAAGCCTCTAATCGGTAAAACATGTTGGGAGGTAACAGTCTAAGATTGGAAAAGCCATTTCTGGAAGTTAATATAAGTATGCATAGGTACACAAGGCTGAAGTCAAACAATACTACAAAAGTGGAAGTGGGATACTTGGTGATAATAGACATGTGGCCCAAAGTTTTAATACAGAGTCATCATCCATCATCAGCAGTGGGGGAAATGTTTGTCTGGGTTCCTGCTCCTTGCATTATCCAAGCATGACTGGCGTACAGTCGTGAAAATAAAGTTTTGGACCTAAAAATGAGTGTGGTCTTATTTAACCAAATTATGTTCAACAGCTTTGATTTACTTCAGATGTAATCATTTTGCGATTATTTTTATTTTCTCCAGCTACAATCTACGCTCCTCGGAGAAAAGGACAACTGTCACCAGACATTTGTATGGAAACAATTGGTGAGGTGATCTCTGAACGGCGGCAGATGCGAAGTGGTGTATTTCCACGAGTTGTAGCTATTTTCATACATTACTGTGATGTCAGTGGAGAACCTGTTCATGATGACTATATCTGACTATGCCTTCCTTGCTTATGACTGTTCAATGGTCCGAGACTACAGCCTGCAAGATTTGAATTATCAGCACTGTGTAGCTGCACTATGTCCCAAATACTTTTGGAAGAAATTATATAATTGTGTATAAAAAATGTACAAAAGATTTCTGTATAGAGATGCTCTTAAAAGAATTAGCTTCCTGAAGCAGTATCATTTCATATGTTTATACAATTGAATTCATTTAAATGTTATTGATAGGGAAATATAAATAGAATTTAAAATGGCTATTTATATCCTCAACTTATATAATTCCTAAGGTGAGCATTTTTGATATTTTGTTACAAAACAGGTGCAAATGTTTAAAAAAAGAAATAAAATGAAGGCCACATTCTTTGGCATGTTTCATAGCCCAGTAAAGATGTGAATTAACATTTAATTTTTGTTTGGTACGATGTGCCTTTTCCCCTTAAAATACCCTTTTGAATGTGTTAATGAAAGAAAAACAAGAACATTGTGTGGACTTCCTTTTATATAATATATATCTCTCATTTGAACAATATATTCATCCCTTGCTATGAGGTATTTGCCCTAGTTGGGAGTAATCTAATAACTAAAAATAGCTTTTTATTATACAATGACATGCATTTTGTTGTGCACTGCTTCCAAGGAACAAGTGGCAGGGAAATTTGATTATAATAAAATATTTAAATATAAGAAGCATTTTCTGAATACCTATTTCATTAGGTTTATTCTATTCCCAATATGCTTTTTAGAATTTCTGGGGGTTTTTCAATAACCAAATGCTTTGTTTTTGTTTTCCAAAAGATAGGTCTTGCTTTGATTTATTTTGATACTGCAGAAACACCCTAATGGACTTCTATTTGGTGAAAGGCAAGTTAACTTTCAGGCCTGCATTGATCATAGTTGTCAGAGATCGAGTCAAATCACATTATCCAGTTTTTAGCTTTAGAGATACAGTGTGGAAACAGGCCCTTTGGCCCAACGTCTGTACTGACCAGCGATCATTCGTACATTAATCCTATCCTACACACTAGGGACAATTTACAGAGGCCAATTAACCTACAAACCTGCAGGTCTGTGGGAGGAAACCGATGCACCTGGAGAAAACCCAAGTGGTCACAGAGAACGTACAAACTCCGTACAGATAGCACATGTAGTCAAGATCAAGTCTGTAAGGCAGCAACCCGACTGCTGTGCCACTGGTATTAGCATCTTGTTACAGAAGTCCAACATAGTGAAAAACAACTATGAATTTAGATTAGAAACAATTTGTTTCTGTTTACATCCATTATTTTTATGGCTGATAACTTAGTTTTAGTTTGTACCAATTGTAGTTTATATTCGATCTGCCAAACCTCCCATCATCTGCAACTGTTTGTAAATGTTTTTCTGTTTCAGCACGATAACAGTTTACTATTGGAACTGCTGTCATAGGCTTCACATTTTTAATGATTGATGAATGGTCTAGAGTAATATGTATCTGGCCAATTTATGTTCTTCCCATCTCCACACAAACATCTGCTTGTGATCTGCAACATAACCATTATAATTTTCATCCTCACTGGCCTTGCCGCTTGCATTCAATATAATGTTATCCTGAACTCTAAACATGCCATCCCCATATCTCCAGGATCCTCCTCTGCAGGCTGATTAAATGTTTAAAGCTTTAATTTCCCTAAATGGGAGGCTGTATGTTCAGCAGCCCAAGTTTGAAACACTGGAATTTTCTCACTGTGTATCTAGTTCTCTCAAGATGCTCTGCTAAACTACCTCCAGCCATGCTTTTTGTCAATGCTTCAGTAAAGTGCATTATGGGGCAAGTGTTATATAAGAGCTGTAACTGTTTACTGGCTCCATGTTTTTCTCTTTGGTCATTGACCAGTTTACACTCCTAGTCTTTGAATCGGTTTCCTAATCCCGGGCGTTGTCAATTCTGTATTTATCATAAGGTCATAAGGAATAGGAGTAGAATTCGGCCCATCAAGTCTACTCCACCATTCAATCATGGCTGATCTATCTCTCCCTCTAAACCCCATTCTCCTGCCTTCTCCCCATAACCTCGGACACATGTACTAACCAAGAAGTGTCTTGATTAGTGATTTATGGTTATACAACATGGAAACGGGCCTTTTGGTCCAACTCGCCCTTGCCAACCAAGGTGCCCCATCTTAGTCCAATTTGCCTGCATTTTACCCATATCCTTCCATACATTCCTTTCTGTGTATTTGTCCAAATGTCTTAAATGTTGTTATTGTATCTGCCTCAACTACTTTCTCTGGCAGCTGGTTCCATATACCCAGCATCCTCAATGTGGAAAAAGTTGCTCCTCTGGTTGCTATTAAATCCTCTCTCATATTATACCTATGCCCTCCAGTTCTTGATTCCAGTTCTTGATTCCCCTATTCTGAGAAAAAAATCACCCTATCTGTTCCCCTCATGATCACCCCTCAACCGTCTGCACTCAAAGGAATAAAGTCCTAGCCTGCACATCCTCTACTTACACCTCAGCCCCTCGAGTCCTGGCAATATCCTAAATTTTATTTGTACTTTTTCCAACTTAATGGCATCTTTCCGATAGCAGGATGACCAAAACTGAAAACAATTCTCCTACTATGGCTTCACTAGCATCTTGTACAACTATGACTTCATGTCCCAACTTCTGTACTTAAGGCCCTACCATTCAGTTAGCAAAAGATGATTGTGTGCAAACTCTCAGGCGGGTCATTTAATCTGCAAGTAAACTAAAAGTGCCAACTTCAGGTATTACAGGAATTTCCCATTAAATTTGGCAGCTTTTGATCAGAAATTTGATTATTGCAAAATAAAAAATCTCTGTAATCTGCTATGTCTAGTATAAACCTACCAACTCAAAATTATCTGGACTACATTTCGCTTCACCCTGCCTCTTGCAAAGATGCTATTCTCTACTCTTAATTACTCCGTCTCCGCAGCATCTGCTCCCAAAGTGAGGTTTTCCATTTTAGGACATCTGGGAAGTCCTCTTTCTTTAGTAAACATAGTTTCCTCCCTTCTGTCACAGATGGATCCCTTACCCATGGTGTTTCCTCTGTGTCCTATGGCTCTGCTCTCGTTTTCCCTCCACCCAGATGGAACAAGGATAGAGTTCCTCTAGTCTTTACCTGTAACGCCACCAGCCTCCGCTCCCAACACTCATCCCCTGACATTTCTGTCACCTCCAACGTGATCCCTTCACCAGTCACATCTTCCCACCTCCACACCTTTCCGCCTTTTGCAGATTTCTCCCACTCTCTGCAACCTCTTGGTTCACTCATCCCTTCCCATCCAAACCACCCCCGACCCAGCTACTTTCCCCAGCAACTGCAGGAGATACAACACTTGTCCCTATACCTCCTCTTTCGCCTCCATCCAGGGACCCCAGCAGTCTTTCCAGGTGAGACAAAGGTTCACACACACTAACCTGATCTCTGATGTGGCCCCATGTACATTTGCGAGACCAAGCATAGACTTGGCGACCGTTTCATCAAACATTTGTGTTCTGCCCAGCAAGGCCTACTGAATCTTGCGGTTGCTAACCATTTTAATTCCCATTCCCACATTGACCTATCTGTGCTTGGCCTTCTTCATTGCCAGAGAGGCCACATGCAAACTCGAGGAACAGCACCTCAAATTCTGCTTGGGTAGCTTACAACCCAAAGGTATGAACAATGAATTCTCCCATTTTGGGTAACTACTAACAACCTTCCCCCCCCCCACCCCACCCCACCTTTTTCACGACCCCCACTTTCTTCACTCTTCTCTCCTGAGTCCCATCTGGATTCACACTTAGTTCTTCCCCCTCCCCCTACTTATACATTCCTTCCTCTCTTCACAAATTGCAACTCTACAACCAGTCGGTCTCTTGCCTTCTGCTTTAATCTCTGGCCTTTGTTCCAGCCATATGCCTATCAAAAATCCCCCTCGCCTGTGTCCACCTAGTACCTGCCACACTTTGCCATGTCTCACCTCTACCAGCTGTCTTTCTTCCCATTCCACCCCTAACACAGTCTGAAGAAGGGTCCTGACCCAAAACACCTATCCATACTCTCCAGAGATGCTTCCGGACCTGTTGAGTTACTCACTTATTTCATCATCTTTCTATTCATGAATTAAGCAACTTCTCAGAGGAAAACGTACCTGAAGCAAAAGGTACAGGAAACGCTACTCGGCTTGGCATATAACTCGTGGAATGAGATCTTAATTCTATTGTATTAATTCACATTGGTATCACTAAACATTAGCAGTTGATGGATTTTTACAGCTTATGTGAAAAGCAGAGGCATAAATGGAAAATGATGGAACAAATCAATGTCTTTTAATACATTAGTCTAGATGTTGAGTTTTTAAACAACTCAAGCTGCAGTATTTAATTGCCAATTACAATATTTTGTGAAACACTTAACTGCTACAATATTGTTATTTGAGTTAAATGACTAGTATCTTTAGTCTAAAATAATTGTTCTTTTCACAATATTTAACATATCACTTAGTTTATAATATTTCACATGACTCAGTGCTATTATATTCTATAATGCTTCGCTTATTTGCAGCACCCCCAGACCTCTATTCCCACAATTGTTAACTCAATCTCATTCTATGCAGGTGCACTTGCACATCTGTTTACTTCATACACAGCCAGGTGCCATTACTAATCCTTCTCCAACTTTTCAACGCTATAATGGTGATTTATTTTGTGAAAGGGCTTGCACCTATGTAAAAAAAAAAAGATCTGGAATTTACAATTAGTAGTAAATGGACAGTCCTTGCCTCTCGCTAGACTTGAATTTGCCCGCTATGTTGCCATGTGCTTGATCATGTCTAAGAGTTGCTTCATGCAAGTCCCTGTAATAGGTATCTGGATGCTGTGTGAACTGGGCAAACAAGGATCTCTTAACTGAAGAAATTTGGCGTGTACGCCAGGAAAGTGTGAGTTAGAGTGTGCGATTAAATGTAAAACTGCATACAGAAGGCAAATAAAAGATAAAGTAGAAAAATTATATTTTAACTCTCAACAGTATTGTCTAAAAATATATATTCCATTGTCAGGGGTTTGGCACCTAATCATATAACATATAACATATAACAACTACAGCATGGAAACAGGCCTGTCCGGCCCTACCAGTCCACGCCGACCATTCTCCCTGACCTAGTCTCATCTACCTGCACTCAGACCATAACCCTCCAATCCCCTCCTATCCATATACCTATCCAATTTTCTCTTAAATAATAAAATCGAGCCAGCCTCCACCACTTCCACCGGAAGCCCATTCCATACAGCCACAACCCTCTGAGTAAAGAAGTTCCCCCTCATGTTACCCCTAAACCTTTGTCCCTCAATTCTGAAGCTATGTCCCCTTGTTGGAATCTTCCCCACTCTCAAAGGGAAAAGCCTACCCACGTCAACTCTGTCCGTCCCTCTCATAATTTTAAAAACCTCTATCAAGTCCCCCCTCAACCTTCTACGCTCCAAAGAATAAAGACCCAACCTGTTCAACCTCTCTCTGTAGCCTAAGTGCTGAAACCCAGGCAACATTCTAGTAAATCTCCTCTGTACCCTCTCCATTTTGTCGACATCCTTCCTATAATCCTTACCCTGCTGTTATAATCGTTGAAACTAACGGCCAAGCAGTATTTTTTTGGTGTCCTTTGTGTGTAGATTCTGCAACCTCATCCCTGTCACGTATTTTCAGGCTGGCCCTATTCCTGGCATGTGATAATGAGAAGCTTCTGGGAAAGCAGTATTATCCAGCAGCTTCAATACTTACAAAACACACACAATTTTCTTATTTACTCCCTCATATTATAGTGATAGTCCCATTGATTTTGCTTCCCCCTCAAATACATTCATTATGAATTGACGTTTATATAATCGTGTTAAAAATAAATCTTACTGGTTTAATGCTTGATAAACATCAGATGGTTCGGGAGAACAGAGAAAGGATCAAAGTCACAGCGAGACTTAAATAGGAGAGAGAGTTGAAAAAGCCATACCCATTCCAGGGGTCCAAATTTGCATGGAACTATCAGCTTTAATCTTCATAACCAAGGTATTTTTCCTTGGGTTTTTTTAGACAGTCAACTGCAGAGCAAGAATTCACATTTCATTGAATTATTTTTAAAGACGTGAACTTTAACAGGAAGTTGCCTACAGAACCGTGGGATATGAAGGGGATCGTCTTCACCCAGAAAATGTTAAGTGCCTGGAATGCACTGTCTGAGAAAGTGGTTGAGGCTATGTCGCTGATAGCAGTTAAATAGGATTTGAATTGGTCAAGTATAAAAGTTACGCGGTAAATGCTGGAATGTTGGATTAACACAGCCGGGTGCCAATGATCAGTGTGAATGAGTTGGGCCAAATGGCCTGTTTCTATGCTGTCTGATTCTATGATCTGATTCGCCTTTCTCAACGTTCTTGCAGCTATCACTATCTGCCCTGCTTTCAAGCTGGTTGTCCAGTATCTAATGCTCGTCCAATACCCGGTGCTTGGAGGTTTCGGCAGCAAAAACAATATTTATACATTTGATTTCTCTAAACTTGCTGTCCCGATATTTTTCCATTCTCCTTTAACTTCATCTAAATCCAAAACTTTGCTAACTTAGAATGAATGCCTTGATTTTAAAGTTCTTAAGTTCAAATTGTTCAATAAACTAAACCTTCTCTGACTCTGTATCCTCCTCCAGTCCTCCAATGCATCAAGAATTCAATGTGCCTCCACTATTTCTCTTTCATCCATCTCCAAGTTCCTTAACCTTTATACAGTTGAGTGCCTTTTACAATCTGGGATTTGAGCTCTGGAATCTCTTCCCTTCACTTCCTCTCTCGCCTCCTTTATAATCCTTCTATAAAACCACACTCTTTAAACACACTTTCCATTTCCTGCCCTATAATCTCCCATCCTTTTGCATGCAATTTTTTTCTATGTTCTCTTGAAATACTCAACTTTTCATTACATCAAAAACCTTATTTAAATTGTAATTCCTGTTGGGAAAATAGCCTGTTGCAGTCCTTGTCATTTGAAACCACACATTAAAAATATTTTATGAGCAGATATTGGTTATTACTAACAAATTAAAGATATTGTTTATGTTTCAGGTAGTAGCTGAAAAAGCTAATCAGAGTATTGTTTTCTTTCAATATTCTACAATTAAAAATCAATTAAATGGAGGAAATCATTTTTGCAACCAATTGAGTTAAATCATTACAATCAAGAAATTTGACAGTTGCAGATTTTCTTTGCAAACCGGATCTATGTAACCTGGGCAGTCTAAAGAAAATGTGAAAACGGGAGTTAATTGTGGACCAAAGTTGATCTGAATGTAACAAACTGCCTTTTTCTCTAGCCCTGCTCCTTGCTGCTACAAAAGGATCTCTTTTAGAAATACGTCTTTAATTACATTAGGGTGAAAATATCACATTTCCAAACAGTACATTTGTATTGCTAACATTGTCAATTTAACCCATTTTTACCGATTGCATTGGCCACGTTGTTAGCAGTACAAAGTGTGGTCGTCTTACACCTTTTACCACTGCTGGATAGGCTCTAATAGACAAATTCTGATCATAGTTGCTAAAGCTACGATTTTGAGTCAGAAGTGGATTTAGTCCTCCCTCATCTCAATATAAAAACAAGACTCCATATTTATTTTTGTCAACTACACAACATGCCTACAAAAATAATACCAACCTGCTGTACCCAGATCTTTATACAGAATGGAAATGCAGGTAGGAAAGGCAAGAGAAATTAAGAGGCTGGAATAATAGCTGCAGAATGGGGTAGAAAATACATTGTGGTCAATCATACAGTGTGCAGATTGTTCGGCAAGCTGAGGGATAGATGGTTGCAAGGAATATAGTGCTTGGGAATAAGAATAAAGCTGGACAATTTTGTTGAACTTGGGATGTTTTTGAAAGTAAGTGAGGATGAGGGGTGATGTAAGTGTGAGAAGCTATGAGTTGTGGGAACTTATACCGGGAGGTGATTATGGTCAAAGACATAATAGAAATGGAATTTGTATGGTGGGGGTGGAACCTCATAGTTACAGGGATTTGGACAAATTGAGTAATTTGGAGGTCTTTTAGAAGATTGAGAGCTGGCTAAAGTGGAAGGTTGTGAGCTTCCTGAAGATATGGAAGAAGTCCAAAGGCAGAGCAGAAATGGAGTTTGATAGTGCTGAGATGCCTGAAGGAAAATGGAAACATAGTGCAGGTTGAAAATATTAAAGCTTAGAAATTTAGCGCCTGTCACAAACACTAAGCACGCAAGATAAATTGCTTCTAAAAATCAATTAATATCGAAGCCCACTATGCCACCACATTGTGTGTGTGAATGAAGTAAATTTGCGTCAACAGCAGCAGTTCAGGCTGGATAGAAATACATCGGGGAGCATCTTAAATTTGTTATCAGTTTACATTCATAGAGTCAAACAGCAAAGAAACAGGCCCTTCAGCCCAATGCATCTGTGCTGACCATGATACCCATCTGAGATAGTTCAATTTGACCGATATATCCCTCTAAACCTTTCCTATCCAAGTACCTGTTCCAAATGTCTTTTAAATGTTGTTATCGTTCTCATCATAATTAAGACAAGATATGGAAATTTTTGAGACTGACAGTCTTGAGGCCTGTGTAGAGGACATTATGTTACCAGCTTGTGTCAATTCCTATTCTGTTCTGCATTCAAGAGTTTGTAAGAGTGACAGAAGGTGGCAGCAAAAAGCAAAGTAGAAATCCTTCTGAAATGGTTATTAGCGTAGGTGGCTCTGAAATGGTTATTAGTGTATGTGACGTTATTTATATTGTAAGCAGTTTAAGAATAGTCTGTTCGATTTACGTAACCAATTCCTTGGTGGTTATGTCTAACTCCTTTTAATCTCTTTTTTTGGTTTTGACTCTTAACAATCTTTTCTGGAATGTTCCATGTTTATTTGTCCATTTAGGATGATTTATTTGCATAGTTTTTTGTGTAAAGACCGGGAACATGAAATTTGGCCCTTAAGCTTCTTGTACCAAAGATTGGATCCCTTCCCTGAACATCTAATTCCAAATATAGTCTGTACTTCTGTCACTACACTGGTTTTCAGAGGTTTTTTTCACTGATGTCTAAGATTTTAGGAATTCATAATCATAGATAAAGAAATATTGTAATCATAAGGTAAAGAAATATACTTAAATATGGACTAGTTTCCAAGGCAACCATACCAACAAAATAAAATTTATGTACTCACCATTTTTAAACCGCAGCTAGTTCAAAGATAATCATGTTATCTGGTACATAATTGGCATGCCAATTAAGGGTACAATCCAATGTTTAAGCAAGGATGGTTTGTGTGTGGTGTTTATGTCAAAGCGAAGGCTATCCAAACAAAAATTCATAACACTGGGACTTCTGCACAACAAAAAGTGGTTAATGTGGTTGTCCCCTCGCATGAAATGTAGAAGATGACGAGTGCATTTACAACATTTACATCTTCTCTGATGTTGAAGAGAATTGGGCTATCAAAGGTGTGATTTTACAGAAACCCCAGGCTCATGAATGCCCCCAAGCAGTTGGAGGCAATGGAATCAGGTCTACAGTGCAGAGCTATTGCGATGGTGTTGATGTGAGAAAAAAAATAAGCAGATAAAATGGATGCAGGGTAGTTGGTATTAATGAAAACCATGCCCCAAGGGAACCCTTTTATTTCATCCATGGTTCCCTGTTGTTTTCAGCTTGTTTCAATGATAATGGTTGTAGGCTGTGACCACCCCCCCCCCACCCTCTTTCAAATGAGTGCCCCCCTATCAATAATATGAATTATAATTGGGGAAAAGTACTTGAACCAGGCCCCAAAGTGCCTGCTCTAATTTACTGATGAGTGGGGCACCACAGGAAATACATAGACAATAAGTGCAGCAGTAGGCCATTTGGCCCCTCGTGCCAGCACCACCATTCAATGTCATCATGGCTGATCATCCACAATCAGTACCTCGTTCCTGCCTTCACCCCATATCCCTTGATTCCACTAGCCCTAAGAGCTCCATCTAACGCTTTTGAATGCTTCCAGTGAATCGGCCTCCACTGCCTTATGAGGCAGAGAATTCCACAAATTCACAACTCTGTGTGAAAAAGTTTTTCCTCATCTCAGTCCTACCCCTTATTCTTAAACTGTGGGCCCTGGTTCTGGACTCCCCCAAAATCGGGAACATGTTTCCTGCATCTAGCATGTCCAATCCCTTAATAATTTGATATGTTTCTATAAGATCCCCTATCATCCTAAATTCCAGTGAATACAAGCTCAGTCGCTCCATTCTTTCATCATATGATAGTCCTGCCATCCCGGGAATTATCCTTGTGAATCTACGGTGCACTCCCTCAATAGCAAGAATGTCCTCAAATTAGAAGACCAAAACTGCGCACAATACCTCAGGTGTGGTCTCACCAGCGCCCTGTATAACTGCAGAAGGACCTCTTTGCTCCTTTCCTCAACTCCTCTCATTATGAAGGCCAACATGCCATTAGCTTTCTTCACTGCCTGCTGTACCTGCATGCTTACTGTCAGTGACTGATGTACAAAGACACCTAGGCCTCGTTGCACTTCCCCTTTTCCTAACCTGACACCATTCAGATAATAATCTGCCTTGCTGTTCTTGTCACCAAAGTGGATAACCTCACATTTATCCACATTATACTGCATCTGCCCACTCACCCAACCTGTCCAAGTGACCATGCATCCTCATAGCATCCTCTTCACAGTTCACACTGCCACCCAGCTTTGTGTCATCTGCAAATTTGCGAATGTTACTTTTAATTCCTTCATCTAAATCATTCATGTATATTGTAAATAGCTGAGGTCCCAGCACTGAGCCTTGCGGTACCCCACGAGTCACTGCCTGCCATTATGAAAGGGACCCGTTAATCCCTACTCACCATGGCTTTAACTTCTGCAGCCAATCCCCACACTCGCTCCTTCACCTGCTGTTCCTCTGCCGACCTTGAAGGTATGGGTGCAAACATCATCCAAACATCCATAAAATTATTTTTTCTGCACGAGTTACACTAAAACACGTGCAAGTGGATCCATTATTTGAGCACATAGTTCTTAATACATGAACACCTTGATATGTTTAAGTGATACCAAACGAGTATGATTATATACAGGGTCAGCATATCCCAACATCAAGTAGGAGTCTGTGGAACAAGAGTGCACTGCTATCATCCATAGAGACAATGTTACAATTTCAGAAGAGTTGAGGCTAGTATACCTACCTCTGGTCTATCACCGTTGATCTGAAACCAAGTGAAGCAAGGTTGCCTGACTTGCTAAATAATTCCAGCAATTTATGTCTTTATTTAGCACACACTTTGGAGTCTTTCTGTCTGCCTATTGTACTGTCATCGTCAACTAAATAAACCAATGCCAATGTGGCTATGCCTATAAAGATCAGTGATTGTGATGGATTACATGTGGCAAAAGTAAAAATAGGGAAACATGAAGGCAGCAGTGACTATAATCTAGTACTTCAAGATAATAGGGAGAAGGCAGGAGAATGCAGTTGAAAAGGAAAAATAGATCAGCCATGATCTGATGGTGGAGGAGACTTGATGGGTAGAATGGATTAATTATAGTCTGTCTTATGCTCTAAAATAGTGGTTTGGATAATACAATGTTGAATATTTGATGGGGCCTAGGATAAAACTTGGGAAAATAAAGTAGGAACAATTTCAACAATGCTGTGGAATAGCAATTGGTGTTATTCCAAACAATGTTCAACAAAATCCAAGAACAACACATTCCTGTTTTTAAAATAAAAAAAATACTAATGAAACACCATTAACATTAAAACGAAAGTTGGAGAGATAGAACATGATGTACGCTAAGCACTTGGCTAGCAGGAGTGAGAGAAATGAGAAAACAAATTAAAAAGAGGAAAGGAAACATGAAATTGAATGATCAAGGGGCATGAAACAAAAGAAAAATATTTTATATGAACAATTTTGCAAAGAAAGGAAGTTGGAAAGGGCAGGATAGTGAAATGATAGAAACATCATGTATTTTTTGTTACTATATTTAGCAAATATATTTGGATACATCTGAAGATTATTTAAGAAGATCACCTTTAATCGTTAAGGGAATTTAAAAAAATGAATAAACTAATCAAAAGCAAAGAGTATGGTCCTCATAACTTAAAGGTTTCTGTGGAAGAAAACACAAAGCATAATTTCACATTGGAGAAAAATCTATGGTGTTGTATGTCTGGTAGATAGTAATACCAATATTTAAGAAATAAATATGTTTAGGCCACTATTGATCATTTTACTACATAGCCCTGGTAAGAAAATTAATGCAATGAAAAAAACAGCCAGAAAGCAAAATGTTATTTTTGAAATCTCGACAGACCACGCAACATTAAGTTTGGCCAAACTATTTTGAAACCTTTAAAATTATAACAGAGAAGGTTGACATGGATAGATATAATTAATCTATCAAAGGCTTTTTGGAAATGTAAAATACCATAAAATAATTTGATGAATAATTATACCATGGGCCAAAGAGCATGGTGGATATAGTTTGATAACTGTCATAGAAAATAGAGGTGTTACAAAAACTGTCGAGAGTGGTAGGTAAAAATAGCTGCCTCAAGGCTATTCCCAATTTTTATTAATGATTTGAACTAGAAAACAAAAGCAGAGTTTAAACTTTCAAATTGCAATGAGGGGGATATTCAATGGTGGAACCGCTGGTCAATTATCAGCACACCCTAATAATCATGCACAATATGTAATAATTGATAAGTGAATTTTAAAGTAGGTGTGATTTTATTTCCTGAACACAATCTGAATTTAAAAATACGGCACAATAAGTGTAGCCAAACGTGCAAGCACTGTTTGTTGGTCAAACCAATGTTTTGTTTAGTTTTGCAATAATATTTTTACTCTGGTGGTTTTAACCTTACTCGTAAAATCCCAGATGGTATTGTCTTTGGTTGTGGCTTGCATTCTCAGACGAGAAGCAAAGAACATCCAATAGCATCTTTCACATTGCCCGAGCAACTCAAAGTGGTTTACAAATCATGACTTATTTTTAAACCATACTCGGTCATGTAGACAAATGTGACATGTAATTCACACAAACAGGACTGAGATAAATACTTTCAGTGCAGAAATAAACATGATCTTGGAATCCAGAAGAAATTCTGTTTTTCTTCAGAGTGCCAAAGGATCTGTCAAAGCAAGCAGATCAAGCCGAACATTTATACTCCTTCCAATCAGGCTGAGCAGGCATAAGTTTGACTTTTTTTTTTTAAAAGCATATCGTCAGAACCAGGGTTAATCTATATTATGATCTGAAACCCTATAATGACACTACAACCCAGGACCTTTGGATTTAAATAATATTTCAAGCGGTTGTGGAAATAAATTGCAATCCAATTTAATCTATTCAGGTTAGACATCACCAAGTGCTTTGGTTTCCTTCCATATCCTAAAGACCTGCTGGTAAGTTAATTAACTCCTGTAAATTACTTCTTCATATAGTTAAAGGAATTAAAGGGAGTGATGGTCTTGTGTGTGGGAGATCATGTCTCACTGATTTATTTGAGTTCTTTGAAGAAGTAACAAAGAATGTTGAAGGCAGGATCACAGATGTAGTCTTCATGAACTTCAGCAAGGCCTTTAAAAGGATTCCACATGGTAGGTTGCTCTGGAAGGTTAGACCTCATGGGATCCAGAATAGTCTTCATGGTAGGAAGTAAGGGGTGGGAATGGATGGTTGTTTTTCAGACTGGAGATCAGTGTCGAGGTGTGCCTGAGGAATCAGTTCTGTTGTTATTTATATCAACGATTTGGATGGGGATGTACAAGGCATAATTAGTAAACTTGCAGATAATGCTAACATAGATTAAATCATGGACAATGAAGATGGTTATCAAGGATTACAGCAGAATCTTGAACAGCAGGCAAGTGAGCCAAGGAATGGTTAATGCAGAACTTTTGCCGTGAACAGTAGAGCCCTGTGAATTGTTGTAGAATAGAGGGATTTAGGGGTAATAGCACATAGTTTCTTGAAAGTGGCATTACAGGGTGATGGAATGGTCTTCATCAGTCAGGGAACTGAGTATAGAAATTGAGGAAAAAACATTTCTGGAGTAACTCAGCAGGTCAGGCAGCATCTGGAGGGAGTGGATAGGTGACTGATTATAAAGGAAAGAAAGCTGTAAAAGGTGGGGGAGGAGAACATCTTGTAAATGTTAGGTAGGTACAAGTGAGGGGGGTTTGATTGGCAGATGGGAAATATGCCATTGTGCCAGAAAGACTATACAGTAGAGAAGATTTATGAGGATGTTGCCAGGGCTTGAGGGCCTGAGCCAAAGGAAGAGGTTGAACTGGCAAGGACTTTATTCCTTGGAGTGCAGGAGGCTGAGGGGGGAGCTTATTGGGTTATATTGAAACAGGATTTTTTTCCCTAGGTTTTGGAATCAATTACTAGAGGACATACTTATAAGCTGAGAGGGAAAAGGTTTAATTGTGCCAAGGGGTGACTTATTCACAGAGGGTGGTAGGTACATAGAGGTACCTACCAGAGAAGGGGCAGTGTTGGACCTCCTGTTAGGAAATGAGACGGGTCAGGTGACGGAGGTATGTGTTGAGGAGCACTTTGGGTCTAGTGATCACAATGCCATTAGTTTCAATATAATTATGGAGAAGGTCAAATCTGGACCAAGGGTTGAGATTTTGGATTGGAGAAAGGCTAATTTTGAGGAGATGAGAAAGGATTTAAAAGGAGTGAAATGGGACATTTTGTTCTATGAAAAGGATATAATAGAGAAATGGAGGATATTTAAAGGTGAAATTTTGAGAGTACAGAGTCTTTATGTCTCTGTTCGGTGGAAAGGAAAGAATAATAATTTGAAAGCCGTGGTTTTCCAGGGAAATTGGACACTTGGTTCGGAAAAAGAGGGAGATATACAATAAATATAAGCGGCAGGGAGTAAATGAGGTCCTTGAGGAATATAAAGAATGTAAAAGGAATCTTAAGAAGGAAATTAGAAAAGCGAAAAAGAGATATGAGGTTGCTTTGGCAAGTAATGTAAAAGTAAACCCCAAGGGGTTCTACAGATATGTCAATAGCAAAAGGATAGCGAGGGATAAAATTGGTCCATTAGAGAGTCAGAGTGGACAGCTATGTGCTGAGCCGGAAGAAATGGGGGAGATATTAAACAATTTCTTTTCTTCGGTATTCACCGAGGAGAAGGATATTGAATTATGTGAGGTAAGCGAAACAAGTAGAGTAGTGATGGAAATTATGAGGATCAAAGAAGAGGAGGTACGGACACTTTTGAAAAATATAAAAGTGGATAGGTCTCCAGGTCCTGATAGGATATTCCCTAGTACATTGAGGGAAGTTAGTGCAGAAATAGCAGGGGCTATGACGGAAATATTTCAAACGTCATTAGAAACGGGGATGGTGCCGGAAGATTGGCGCATTGCGCATGTTGTGCCTTTGTTTAAAAAAGGTTCTAAAAGTAAACCTAGCAATTATAGACCTGTTAGTTTGACGTCTGTGGTGGGAAAATTAATGGAAAAGATACTTAGGGACAATATATATAATCACATGGATAAACAAGGCCTGATTAGAAACAGTCAACATGGATTTGTGCCTGGAAGGTCATGTTTGACTAATCTTCTTGAATTTTTTGAAGAGGTTACATGGGAAATTGATAAGGGCAAGGCTGTGGATGTTGTCTATATGAACTTCAGTAAGGCATTTGACAAGGTTCCACATGGGAGGTTGATTAAGAAGGTTAAATCGTTGGGTATTAACAGTGAGGTTGTAAGATGGATTCAACAATGGCTGAATGGGAGATACCAGAGGGTAATGGTTGACAACTGTATGTCAGGTTGGAGGCCAGTGTCTAGTGGAGTACCCCAAGGATCTGTGTTGGGTCCACTGTTGTTTGTCATTTACATTAATGATCTGGATGATGGTGTGGCAAATTGGATTAGTAAGTATGCAGATGATACTAAGATAGGTGGTGTAGTTAATAATGAAGTAGATTTTCAAAGTCTACAGAGAGACTTGGGCCTTTTGGAAGGGTGGGCTGAAAGATGGCAGATGGAGTTTAATGCTGATAAGTGTGAGGTGCTGCATTTTGGTAGGAGAAATCAAAATAGGACGTACAGGGTAAATGGTAGGGAATTGAGGAATGCAGTGGAACAGAGGGATCTGGGAATAACTGTGCATTGTTCCCTGAAGGTGGAATCTCATGTGGATAGGGTGGTGAAGAAGGCGTTTGGTATGCTTGCCTTTATAAATCAGAGCATCGAATATAGAAGTTGGGATGTAATGTTGAAATTGTACATTGGTGAGACCGAATCTGGAGTATGGTGTGCAGTTCTGGTCGCCAAATTATAGGAAGGATGTCGACAAAATGGAGAGGGTACAGAGGAGATTTACTAGAATGTTGCATGGGTTTCAGCACTTAAGCTACAGAGAGAGGTTGAACAGGTTGGGTCTTTATTCTTTGGAGCGTAGAAAGTTGAGGGGGGACCCGATAGAGGTTTTTAAAATTTTAAGAGGGACGGACAGAGTTGACGTGGGTAGGCTTTTCCCTTTGAAAGTGGGGAAGATTCCAACAAGGGGACATAACTTCAGAATTAAGGGACAAAAGTTTAGGGGTAACATGAGGGGTAACTTCTTTACTCAGAGGGTGGTGGCTGTGTGGAATGAGCTTCCGGTGGAAGTGGTGGAGGTAGGCTCGATTTTATTATTTAAGAGTAAATTGGATAGGTATATGGATGGGAGGGGATTGGAGGGTTATGGTCTGAGAGCAGGTAGATGAGACTAGGTCAGAGAAAGTGGTCGGCGTGGACTGGTAGGGCCGAACGGGCCTGTTTCCGTGCTGTAATTGTTATATGGTTATATGGTATATGGAACAAGCAGCCACAGGAAGTGTTTGAGGCAGGTGCAATAACAACATCTGAGATATTTGAATTGGTACATGGACAGGAAAGGTTTGGAGAGAAATGGGCCAAAAGTGAGAAACTTTGACTAATTTAGATGGGACATTTTGGTCAGCATGGAGGAGTTGGGGCAAAGGGTCTGTTTCCATGCTGTGTGACTATGGCTTTAGATGTAAGAGAGGTCGCATCGGAGGAGTACTGAGAAATAGAGGGGGGGAAATCGGACTAATGGGATTGCTCTCTCTGAATTACACACACACACACACACCCTATCTCTGCATTGTCACAATTAAATAACCTAAAAGGCAAGGACAAACATATATTCCAGTATTTATGAGAATGCAGAAATTATTTTCAATCTAAAAATTTTTTCTTGAACGGTGAGAGATTAAAACTACTGCTTTCCTTGCAATAGGTGCTCCATAGTTTGTGGTTCAGTGCCACATATGCAGATGACGTCTTCAGTGTCTAATATAACCCCACTTCTTGAGAGTCGCTTTACAACGACCAGTCCAAGCTCTCAGTCAGTTGAGGCATTTCCATTCAGCCCAGCTTGATTCGGCCCCAGGAGGAAGTTCTTCTTTGGCACTTATGGACATGGATGTCGTTGGTGGGAGATTGGCTAGTCTCTCTTCCCACAAATGCAAATCTAGTACCTTCAGCTTCAGCATTTGGTTCAACTTCGTTGAAGAAGCTTTTCCTGGACTTTAGCCGACTCTTTGCGGGTTCATGACCGAATAGGGGATGTCGTACATCTGTTTGAGGCAGGTGCAATAACAACATCTGAGATATTTGAATTGGTACATGGACAGGAAAGGTTTGGAGAGAAATGGGCCAAAAGTGAGAAACTTTGACTAATTTAGATGGGACATTTTGGTCAGCGTTCCCTACTGCTTGCTGCACTGCGACGAATCTCTGGTGGCGCTATACCAGACAGTATGTATAGGCTGTCAGTTGATGTTGGTCAAAGACATTTAGTGATAAGGTGGCAGGTTGTATTGATGGCTGGATCAATCTTAGCATGGGCTGATCTTTCCCAGACTGGTCATGCATACTCTGCTGTTGAGTAGCAAAGGGCCAAGGCAGTTGATCGTAGAGTGTCAGGAATTGCGCCCCATCTTGTTCCAGTAAGTTTGCTGACAATGTTGTTTCTTGCACAGACTTTAGCTTTTATCTTCTCAACATGGGTCTTGAAGGAGAGACAACAATCTAAGGTGACTCTTAGATATACTGGATGATCGCAGTTTTCAAGAGGGGTACCAGGCCAGGTGACTTTCAGTCGGCGTTTGGCTTCTCGGTTGCGCAGATGGAACGCACACACCTGTGTCTTTGATGGATTTGCACGGAGGTGGTTCTCTTCGTAGTAAGGTGTTAGTTTGTTGAGGGCATTTGAGAGTCGTTCTTGAGTCAATTAAGTCAATGACTTGGGCAGCTATACCAAGGTCATCTGCATAGATAAAGCGACATGTACCTTCACTTCTAGGTCGGTCGATAGAGTATTGGTGCAAGTACACTTCCCTGTGGTGGTCCATTCTTGAGTTTCCGCCATCTGCTCTTCTTACTACCCAGTTCGACAAAGAGGTACCGGTCTTCGAGCATCCTTTCAATCAATTCTGTTAGACGGATGTCATTGGTAAGCTCCAGGATCTTGTGGAGAAGTTATCTGCAGTTAACAGTGTCGTAAGCAGCAGTTAGGAATGATGGGCCAAAAGACCTTGTTCAGCTGCAAATAACACATAATTCTCAGCATTATGCTCTCTGTCTCCCCGTCTCCCTCTAAAGCTAACATTAAACTTCATTGTTCATCTGTGCTAAGATTTATTTGACATAATTCGGGTGAAGAGCCTTAAGACTTTTTACTGTATTGAAGATGTTAGAAATAAAGCTATTGCTGCTCATTCTTTGAATCTGTTTGCGAGAGAGCAAAACAGAAAAAGACTCAGTTTTAAAGTTTAACTAGACCAAGTGGACCCGATGGGCCTGCATTGGTGCAGCCTTCTGCATTGGTGCAGCCTCCTGCTTTGGTGCAGCCTCCTGCATTGGTGCAGCCTCCTGCTTTGGTGCAGCCTCCTGCATTGGTGCAGCCTCCTGCATTGGTGCAGCCTCCTGCTTTGGTGCAGCCTCCTGCTTTGGTGCAGCCTCCTGCATTGGTGCAGCACCCTCTCCTTCCCCTTCCCATCCCCCCCCCCCCTTCATGAACAAACAAACAAACAAAAGTTTTAATATATAGATATAGATGAACCAGAATAAGAAAATGTTTGGAAGGGTGCAATGCTTGTGGAATTTAGTTTAAAATAAATAAATAAGAGTAAAATCTAAGCTACAGAAAAAGAATTTATGACAAAATGAAACCTATTTCTAAATTCTGTTAAAAAATTCATAGCATGATTCATAATGTCTTATTCTGGAGTTTATTTTTAATAAATTAGGAATTTTTACTACACATTAGAAAAATTGGGATATTTTGAGAATGCAGCATATTATGCAGTTTTCATCTTTTTTGGTAAAATGGAAAATTATTAAAAAGATGGCCAAATTAGACAAAGTAAATTTTAACGTTTGCAAATTCTCCCTCTGCCTACAACCATGGCAAATATCCAAAAGAGGTTATCGGTAAACCTTGAATACATGCAGGAATGATACATTCATTGTGAGTTTTTACAGACATGCCGGGCAATCACTACATTATTTAATAAGTTGTAAAAGGTCTTCAAAACTGGCTTACTCATAAAAGACCAAGGGTTGTGGTGGAAGGATGTTATTCTTGCTGAAAGTCTGTGACTAGAGAAGTTTCGCAGAGGTCTGTGCTGGGACCTCGATGGTTTGATTGATATATATATCTATATACATTTCCTCAGATTAAACTCCATCTGCCATCACTCTGTCCATTTCTGTAGCTAATCCATACCTTGCTGAATACTTTCACAGCCTCCCTCACAATACACAATTCCACCAATTTTGTTGACATCTAAAGGCTTACCGATCAACCCATCTAAATCCACATTGTTTATATATATATATATGTATAATACAGATAATAACAAGACCCATAACAGCATTGATGATCACATGGATTTGGGGATTTAAGTGCATAACTCCCTGAAAACAGCCAGACAGTAAGGTAAAAGTGGTGTGTGTTATGCTTGTCCTCATTGGTCAGGGCATTGAGTATAAGATTCAGGAAGTCCCATTGCAGCATTATAGGACATTTGGAGTACTGTATACAGTTGTGGTCGCCTTGTTATAGGAGAGGTTTTGGAGAGGATGCACACGTTTACCAGAATGTTGCCTGGATTAGAGGGCATTAGCCACAGGGTTGAACAAACTTGGATTGTTTTCTGTGGAGTTTTCGGAGGCTAAGTGGAGACATGATAGATGTATAGAAATATATAAAATTATGAAAGGCAGAAAGTCAGATCTTTTTCCAAGGGTGGAAATGTCACAGACTAGAGAGCATAGCTTTACGGTGAGGGGCAAAATTTAAAGGAGATGTGCGAGGCACGTTTTTTTTTACACAGCGAGTGTCTGGAACATGCTGTTTGTGGTGGTGGTGGTGATGGTGGTGGAGGCAGATACGATTGGGGCATTAAAGAGATTTTTGGTTAGATTCATGGATATGCAGTGAATGGAGGGATGCAGATCACGTGCAGGTAGAGCAGATTAGTTTAACCTTGCATCATGTTTGGCACAAAAATTGGAGGCCGAATGGCCTGTTCCTATGCTGTACAGTTCTATACTATGTTCATTTTTGTATTTAGATTTGAATGATTGTCATTGGAACACAGAGTATTGTTTTTATCTCTCATGTACTAATTGTAATTTATTAGTGGACATCATAAACATGAATGTGTCAACTTAAGTGTCAACCATTTTACTTTTGCATTAGACAAATTCACATAATTGGAACCCGGACAAATGAATGAATTTAATATTGTTATTAAGCCATTTACAGAAACTTTAAAGATCTCGTAAATATAGTCATCAGAAACTTAATGGAGATGGGCTTTAAATATTTAGTCATTATTATCCATAAGGCATAATTTCAGTGCCAAATGATTCCAGTTATTACAAAACAGACTCTCCAAATCAAATCCATATCAATGACATAAAACAGGAAAAATCCTTGTACTAGTGTACAGAAAGAAACCTTAAACCTCCAGCTTAGTTCTTGTATCAAAATGCTTCAGAAGACATAATGGGTTCATCATTTTTTATGCCTTTAAACATTTTCTGCATGCCTGGATTTCCAAATATGTTTAAAATATAAATAAATTAGGAACAGAAATATGGATAAAGCCACCATATTTTGTCCAATTTAGTGTTTCCACAAGCAGCACACATGTAGTTCACTTTTGATTCAATTCAATGTTGCAGCTCATTCCATTAACACCCTTTGAATTCATGGAAAATGGGTGTTGGTGGCAAAGCAAGCATTATTATCCACCCTTAATTGTCCTAGAAATTAGTGGCTTGTTAGACCATTTCAGAGAAATGTCAAGTAGTGACCATGTTGGGATCACATATGGGCCAAATTGTGTAAGAGTTGTTTGTAACCCTTCCCTCAAGAACATCAATGAACCAGATGGCTTGAAAACATCGGTTTTAAATAAAAGTTGGTCAGTGGACAGCACACTAACTTTTTTCAAAAACCTGTTTTGATAATATTTGTATGCAATGAGGATGTCCAAGGCTTTGCGTCATCCAGAGGTCAGAGCAGACAAATGAGAGTCAAATATTTTCTGGCAATCGTGCGTACACAATGACATCAAATGATGTGCAAGCCTGTTGTAAAAAATCAAGTGTAAAATTTGTGCTCCAAAATTGAAGCCTGGGAACAATATGGACTTCCAACCTCAGGGCAGCTCATAGTCAGAGTGTTGAGGCCTTCCTCATGTTGATTAAAGAAACAGTTGCTTCTACCTGACCAACTGTAGGGGAATCCAAGGTAAGCTACTTCATTAAATTACCTCCTTAAAGACGACTTCAACACTGCCTCGCCACCTGTGTCTTCAGACTAAACCAACATCTTTCACATCCTTGAAACAACTCAAAACAGTTTATGCATCATTCATGAATTATTCTTAAACCATGCTCATTTATGTAGGCAATTTCATATAACCATTACTTTTTATTGACAAAGTATCCCACCTGACCCCCTCCCCTCATCCACCACCTCTCCAACACCACCCCGGATCTTTATTCACTCTCTAAATCATCTACATCACTACCTCGACCAAACCAAGTCTATCCTGAGTTCTTAATCATCTGACACCCAAGCCTCTCTTACTAATCAACCCATCCAAATGTCTCAATCGTATCTCCCTCCCACTCTGGCCACCTTGTGTGTGGTCTCTTGCACTGCTCAAAAAGGCTCAATGCAAGCTGCCTGCTCTGCCGAGCATTTTCAACATTTTCTATTTTGTGTCTGTCTCTGCATTTGCTGTTTTATTTGATTTTCATTAAATGTTTTACATTGTACCATTCCTCCATGGTATTTTTAATATTTTATTCCCTGGTTAAATAAGTCCTTCTTAACCACTTTATCTGCTTTTTCTGTTAACTTCATAGATACTTGCATTTTTCCTCAGTACTTCCTGGGGTTCTGTCAGGTATATCAGCTCTGTTAATCCTCCCATATTATTAGACCTTATTTTTCAGGATTAATTTCCTTCTACCTTTGCCTTGCTCATGTTATCAACTCATCAATGCCATTCTGCAGCTGAAAACTAGTCCTCCACCCCGCTCCCCCACTATCAACACCAGCCACACTTTTGTTTATGTAAACTGCAAACTTACTAATCGTACCTGTTGCATTCACATATTGATTAAGCAAAAGACACAACATTGATCCCTGTGGTATACCATTGGTCAGAAGCTTCCATTTACAAAAATAACCTTTCATTACATCTTGTCTCTTATCAATAAGACAATTTTTTGTGCAATTTGTCAAATTGCGCTGGATCCCATGGCCTCTTACCTTATGAAGGTGTCCTGTGTGGTACTTTGTTAAAGGTCTTAATGATTTCCGTGTAGGGCACATTGACCTACTTTGCTACACTTTTAAACAATTTAACCAAATTAGTAAAACTGCACCTCCCCATGACAAAGCCTAGTTGACGATCCTCGTTTAATCTCGTCTATCTTATTTAATCCCCGTCTCTCCAACTGATGTTAATTGGAAAATAATTCTGAAGGACAATTAATTTCCTTGCCCATGGTGTTAAACTCACTAACCTATCCGTGATTATTTGTCTTATCCCTGCTACCCTACTTGTATCAAGGGCAGCGCATTCAATATCCTCAGGGCATCTGGCACCTCCACCATGGTCAGCAGTGGAGATAATTTCAGTCATGGCATCAACAAATTCCACAGTTTTGTCCCATAATTGCCTGGGATATAGCTCACCTGGCCCAAGGTTTCATCAACCTATAATCTTGCTCAGATATCCAATACCACCTCCTTTTCATTGGTAATTTGTTCTGGCATCCTATTGTTTCCCTCCAAAAATTCTCCAATATTCTTTACGTAGTGAATGCAGACAAACGTTCACACACTTTTGGTTTGCAGATAACTTACCCTTTTGGTGCAACACTTTCTGGTTAATTTCCCATCCTTTAACATCCTCATAAAATGCCTGTGGATCTTTTTTAATCATGCATGTCTGCTATTTTATGCCACCTCCTAATTAGTTAAATACACTGCCACTACCCACTCCCAGCTGACCGCTACACTTTCTATACCATAGGCACTCTCCTGTTTTCAGTACTCGAAACCTGACATAACCAATTTGCTTCACCCGATCCTCAACATCTCTTGACATCCAGAATCTTTGTATTAGTTAGCCTTGCCTTTCACCATGATAGAAACATCTTAACCCAGAACTCTCACTATTTTTTTTGAATGCCTTTTTTCCACTTGCCTGGTGACCTACCTGAAAGTAGCTGCACTTTGCCATGTCCTGCCTTATCATTGAAATAAACCTCTTCCCCGCATTAGTTTCCACTCCACCTCCACCAAACAGAATCCTAATTTCCAGTTTAACCTTGTCCTTCTACACAAGGACCTTAAAACAAAGTTCTCGTCACTATTTCCAAAATGTTCCACAAATGATACACCCACAACTTCTGCAGCCACATGTCCAAAGATTGGGTCTAGTACAGCCACTTATCTTGCAGGATTATCCACATACTGGTTCGGAGACCAGATGCTAGATGCACTCTAACAATTTCGACCCCGCAAAGCCATTCACATTAAGGCAATAGCAGTTTCGTTTTGTTTCATTTTGTGTAGTGATACAGTGTGGAAACAGGCCCTTCAGACCACCGAGTCCTTGCTGACCAGCGATCCTCACACATTAACACTATCCTGCACACACTACGGACTATTTACAAGTTTACCAAAGCCGTTTAGCCTACAAACCTGTACATCTTTGGAGTATGGGAGGAAACCAGAGCTCCCGGCGAAAACCCAGACGGTGACGGGGAGAGCGTACAAACCACATACAGACAGCACCCGTAATCAGGATCGAACCCGGGTCTCTGGCGCTCTAAGGCAGCAACTCCACTGCCACCGTATTGGGAGGAAGTTTAAATTCCCAACTACTTTTGTCCTAATATTTTTACAATTCTCTAATTTCCCAAAGTGTCTGTCCGTCTATATCCCCCTGCCTGTTTGAAGCTCCACATTTGAAGTCCGTAATGGATTCCTTGATTAATTTTGTTTCCCTATAATCCTTGATTAATAACACACCACCACTTTGTTTACATTTCCTTCAATATTATCATTATGGTAAAAACAACCTCGGCATAATTACACTGATCTATTTTTTTTCCTATTTATCAAGGTGAAACAGCTTCTTTTGAATCTTTTGATTCAAGAAATCAAAATGCTGCAGTAGGTTGTGATTGTACAAAACTACAGATAAGAAACATTGTCCATGTGATATAGAAATGTCTGCAACAGTTCATACAGAATTCTGGTCTTTGTGATAAAAGTATTTCCACCTTAGCCTGCCTGAGCAGTTTCTGGTTAAGGCAGTTGGTAATTTAGTATCACTTCATTCCAAATGGGGAAAGACTTGTGCTGTCAACACACTGAGGATTAACTCCCTAACATAATTTCTTTCAGTTCTCATCCAATCTAAAATACAGCCTTTCATCCTATTTCACTGGGCTGCATTCAAACCTGTGTCCCAGAGGTAAAAAGAGCATGATTGAATTGCTCTCACCACCCAGTTTTGTAATTGTTCTCAGTTAGTAAACATTATTTTAAGAGTATGCAGTCATTCCCGTTATTGTAGCATTTCCAAGAAAGACATAAAACTTTGTCGTGAACAAATTTCAAACACTGTCTTTTCGTGCGATGTAGATGTGCAAAACTAATGAAATAAATTTAAGCTGATAATTAAATCATGGCATTTTATTTAAACTTTTCTGAAAAAAAAGTCATCAGCCTTAACTCTAGTCAATTCACAATATTTGAATAATTTAATTGCCAGGAATATCTTGACATCTACTTTTGTTTTTTAAAAAAGACACAACGTGCTCGAGTAACTTAGCGGGTCAGGCACCATCTTTGCAGAATATGGAAGGGTGTTGTTTCGAGTCAGGACCCTTCTTCGAACATTGGTTTAATTGTTCTGTGCTAACTTGAAATTCTGGTACAGGCAAAGTCATGTCTATAGAAGATTGCATAATGGTTTCCAGATGTGTGATTATCCAGTAGGAAAATTGGCTACATAGATTAAGCTCAAGAATCAATTGGCAATGTAAACTGATCCTATTTATGTACAGGAAGGTGCACAACAACTGGCCACAATAGCTTGGGTAATGTTGAGCAACGTTGGCCAAGTTTCCTGCTCACAATTTTTATCCAACGGGAAACATAGAACATAGAAACATAGAAAATAGGTGCAGGAGTAGGCCATTCGGCCCTTCGAGCCTGCACCGCCATTCAATATGATCATGGCTGATCATCCAGCTCAGTAACCCGTACCTGCCTTCTCTCCATACCCCCTGATCCCTTTAGCCACAAGGGCCACATCTAACTCCCTCTTAAATATAACCAATGAACTGGCCTCAACTACCTTCTGTGGGAGAGAATTCCACAGACTCACCACTCTCTGTGTGAAGAAATGTTTTCTCATCTCGGTCCTAAAAGACTTCCCCCTTATCCTTAAGAATTCCTGTAAGAACATTGTGCAAGAAGTGAAAAAAGAAAACACAAAAGCTGGAGTAACTCAGCAGGATCGCTGGAGAACATGGATAGATGATGTTTCAGGTTGTGTCTCTTCTTCAAGAACCTAATCTGGATTGGCAGCGATGGCTGTCAAAGTCACGCAGCCATTGTTCTTTGATTCTGCCGCCGTGCAGCATTGGTCCAGTCCTATCCAGAATAATCAGTGGTATCCTTATTATCTAGTCATTTAGCAGAGGGGACTGTCCAAATGAACATATAGCTGATTCCAAGCAGGAGAAGCTTGAGTTTGGAGGAAATCTCTGTCACACTTGTGGATACGTTAAAGAATGAGACAGGACGAAGAGTGGGATATTAATCATGCAAGGGATAATAGGGAAACAAAATTACCAATGGTGGTTATTTGAGCTGATGTATAAATATATTTGAGGTAACTAGTCGAGAGATCTGCATCTGACATATTCCAATTTATTATGAACTTTCAATTTTATTCATGTACAAAATGCGTTTATGTAATAAGGGTTTTGACAGGAAATGCTACTTATCATTTCATTTTCTTGCTTGAAATCAGGATATGCCACAGAGGAATTGCTCATCTAACAGCTAAGATGCAATTAAAAGTCTTCTTTGACTTTGAATGATGATTGCTAAATGTTACACACTTCCACAGTTGCTCATTGTACTAAAGAAGAATGAAGGCAAAATATTGCAAAATTGAAATCCAGCTAGATAGTTTTTAGTTTAGTGTTGTTTAGTTTATTGTCACGTGCGCTGAGGTTCAGTGAAAAGCTTTTTGGTGTGTGCAGTGGAAAGACTATACATGATTACAATCAAGGCGGCCACTGTGTACAGGATCCAGGATAAAGGGAATAATGTTTTGTGCAACATAAAGTCAAGTAGAGTCCGATTAAAGATAGTCCGAGGGTCTCCAATGGAGTAGACGGCAGCTCAGAACTGCTCTCTACTTGGTGATAGCAGCTGGGAAGAAACTGTCTCTAAATCTTGAGGTATGGTTTTTCACACTTCCACACGTCTCACCTGATGGGAGAGGAAAAAAGAGGGAGTGTCCAGAGTGAGACATCCTTGATTATGCTGGTGGCTTTGCCGAGGCAGCATGAAGTGTAGACGGAGTCAATGAAAGGGAGAACATGATGGTCTGGCCTGCGTCCACAATTCACTGCAATTTCTTGTGGTCTTGGATGGAGTTGTTCCCAAACCATACTGTGATGCATCCTGATAAAATGCTTTCTATGCACTTCTGTAAAGGTTGGTGAGACTTGTTTGGGACATGCCAAACTTCCTTAGCCTTCTAAGCAAGTTGTGGCATTATAACAAAATGACTGGTAACAAATTTATGCATACAACAAAAGTAACAGGAGATAAAGATGGTGTCATAGAAAATATATATATTCATGCTGTATTATTTGAGGCAGGAAGGAATATTTTGAAAGTGAGAGCAAAATTAGAAATCTCTCTTCAATAGATGCATTGTTCAAGATAGTGTTTATTGATTCAAAAAAGAGCAGGATATGATCAGCTCTTTGCTGGCATTAAATGTGTGGATAATGATGCAGGTTGGGGGAGGGAAGATGTGCGGGTGGTGAATTTACCTTTTCTTTGGCTTTCTGCTGACTGTCTTTACACTACTGTTGCAGATGAATCGAACATTACTCCTTCTAAGTGATGTTAGCACATTGATGTCCTGCTAACCTTTTTATACTGGACATTTGATGCCCTCTATGTATCTGCATGCTTGGTAATTCAAATTCCTATTCGCATGTTCAGTAAAACTCACGGACATTTCCTTTGATAAAATGATAATTATAGTTTAAGAAGTGAACAAAAATAGACATAGCATTCACATTCTTTTTGAGAATTGAAAAACAAATACATGTTTTTGTATAACTAAAATTAATTTTGTACAAATTCTGCACTGTGAATTATTTATTTGTTTAAAATTAGATGCACATGACCAATTATATATGCATCCTGCTGAAAATATATTGGAATATATTTTAAATTTATAATTTATATTTTCTAATACTTGTATGCATCACTCGTATGTTACTTTCAGTTTAGCTTCTTAATACATATATGAGAAAAAGGCAAATAAAATAATCGGACAGATTTCCAAAATCTCAATTTGGTGTAAAGGTTGTCATGTAACTAGGACTGTAAATTAATAACTTGCAAATGTGAAAGGGAAAAGCAAGCCAGAATTACTAATTTCTCAGATATTTTCTCAGGCACAGGAAGAGCATTGCTATTTAAAGAGATTTTAAATGCTAATCTCATTTTTTTTTCTCTGTAGTATACAAGATGTGTTCTTCTTTGGATCTTGAAATGACACCCTTGTAGCATCTAACACTGTAAAGGAGCTAAGGGTTTCTGCTTTAACTTAATTTTCTTTACAATGTCTGTTTCAGAAACTGCGAGTTTAAATCTGTTCCTTATGTTTTGCACAAAGAAAATTCAATGCACGTAATGAGAAGGCATTGTGCAAAAAAGAAACCGTTTGGACTGTGTAAAATTCCAAAGCAAACTGGAATTCTGTGTACTTGAGTAATTTAAAGCTTGTCAGTCTGCTTTCCCTTTTTGTGGCTATAATCTCTAGATCCAGAGATTGTCCGCAGGGAGATGGAGGAAGTTAGTTGTTATAAACAATCTCTGAGGCAGTTCACTCATGTTCCCAGGCACAAAGCTGGCACTGGTTACTGAGCCTCTCAGTTTTAATGATTTCCACATGGATGAAGGGAGGCTCAAGCCAAGCCTACGATATCGTCAAAAACTCCAAATTTAGAAGAAATATGAAAATTGCCAAATACGGCTTCCTTAGTGGGTAAAATAAATCCTCTGCTCAACTGCCACAGGTCACAGCAGGGTTCATATGACTTTGTGTGGCCAATAGAATTCATTCGGTGGTTTGTCAATTGTGGCATGTAGTGGGATTGACTCCTTTTCAGTTCATATAAGGTAATAGAAAAAGGTTTTCCAAAGGAAGCAGCATAGAAAAGTATTCAAAAGGCCCACAACATGTAGAAATTTCTAGTGTTATTGTTTGGTGCTCAGTGACTGTATTTATATTCAGGAAGAGAGAAACTCAGACTATCAACAGCTTCAACAGGTGTGACTCCAAAGCAGAACGACCACCAGAGGTACGTACCATTAATCCTTGTATCTGTGCTCTTGAACCGTGTCATGTCCAGGAAATTATTAAATTTAAACTTTAATCAGTTAAGCTTATGACCTACACCGATTGTTAGGAACTTTAAACTATTTTCTGCATCATCAGTTCAGTAAAAGCCGTGATTTTCCTCTCTCGCTGCTGCGGGCTGATGCAATCTTGCAATATGTCTACAGTTATGAATAATTCAGCCCTTTTCAAACTTCACATACGCACAAGCCTTTATTGCAGTTTTAGTTCCTAGCCAATGTGGAGTCATACTTTCCTCTGCTTTAGCACTGAGAACTGCAAAAGGAATCTCTGATGATTCCCATCTGTTTTATGCATCATTTGCAGAGTGCAGAAACGCTTCTCAGAACCAAAGCAGCCCGTCGATTATACATTTTAATGCAATTCTTTATGTTCTGATACGAGAGAGATTTACATTGAAACCTGCACAGAGCTCTGTGATAATGAATAGGTTGACACAAAAAATGCTGGGAAATTTGAAAAAGTTTCAACTGAAATAAGATCCTTGAATTCACTGCTTATTGCAAACTTTTATACGAACAAAGAATGTAATACACAGGGGTGGTTGTCCCTGGAACAGAATACTAATTCCAGATGGTTCCAGCTGTCTGCAGATTTTTTTTTTTGATTTTCAGCAAAGCCATGAATCTTTTTCTCTTAATCCATAAAAAAATAAATTGCTTTAAGTGTTATGTATTAATAGGTACTGATTTGAGGATCTGCTAAACGGAATGCATTAATTGCCAATATTGTAATTATATTAAGAAAAAATGGAAACAAAGAAACATCTCTGTTTAAAATTGTTAGCAACCATCTCCAAGTATATGAAAAATGACACATCTGAACCGGGGTGTCCTTAACTGCAATATTATTTGATTTTCTGAAATTAGTGAGATCATAAAGAGAGAAATTGTAGAATATACTCAAGATGTGTTTCCATATTGAAGATTTCAATGATTATACACTGGACCATTAATTAATTTGCAGTCTAAAGATATAGTACAGTTTTATTGTTGTGCATTTAGATTAAATTTAATATGCTAATTTAGGCAGTAAAACTGTCCAGAGAAAAGCTAGAACTGTTTACCCAATTCTTTATAACTAAGTTGTGCATTCTTCTGCTGCCTCAGTTATACCTGCCCTGCCTCAAAGATGCCAAGCTAGAACAGATGGGTATGTTATCAGGGTCATGAGGATTAATTTTTTATACTTAGACTTCTGGTTCTATTGTCAAGGGGGCACTTTTACCATCTGGCATCGTTATGAGCCACCGCCAACTTATAACCCTACTTAATGGTAATTCAAAAAACATGTATTTTTAACTTGAAAATAATTCCATAAATTGATCAATAATAACTAACTGCCTGGAGATTCAGAAATACCTTCCAAAAGATGATAAACAAGGAAAATAGACTTCAAATTGTAACTGTTTTTTGTCTACAAACTAACTTTACTCGTTTTCAAATGGAACGTTAGGTGCAACTTACCACAACATCTTGTTGAAAAAATACAGAACTACTCATCTTGTATACTGAGTATATCAAAAAGTAAACATATGAAATACTGTTCGGCTATTCTGGCCATCAGGCCTACTCCACCTTTCCTTTGCTCCACAGACCTCAACCCTATCTCTTTAATATCCTTGTATTCATTGTTCCCCTTTATTAACAAATGTTTATCTCTTTCTCTCTCTCTCTCTCACACTCTCTCTCTCCCACTCACAAATACATACAACCACTGATCATTTAATATCATTTTGAAGAAAAGTTTCAAAGATTCGGAAAATTTTGAATAAAGAGATTTCGTCTCATATCCTCTTACATCTAAGTTCCTTACTTCAGAGTCTTTGATTTCCGAGTCTTGACTCCCCTAGCCAGGTAAAACAATCTACCAATGTATTATTTCTTCGGCAGAATGTTATGTTTTTATATGAGATCGCCCCTCATTTTACTTGATTCTAGGGAACATAAACCTCATATACTCAATCACAAATTTCAGGAATCTGCCAATCAACTTTTGATGCACTCTTTCTGAGGCAAGCATGTATTTCCTCAGCTAAAAAACTTAAATTGTACTTAATGTCTCGTATGTTCTCACCAGGGCCCCATGTAATTATCATGAGAATTTTAACTCTTTTACCTCAATCCCTTTGTGATAAAAGTTAATATACCACTTAGTTTGCTAATTGCTTGTTGCGGCTGCACTTCAACTCTCTGTGGTTTAGATACAAAGACACACTGGTTTGATTAAAATAACATTTTTCAATCTCTCATTATTTTTTTTTAAAATGTTCTTTGTTGCAAAAGTGGATTACATAATCCATCACATTTTAGTGTGCTATTTGCCATGTTCTAGCCATGTACACAATACCACTGATGTACACATTCATACCTCTTCATTTATCTTTGTGAGTGTAACACAAGGACTGTCTCCATAACAGCAGAGAAAGTAGGAATAAAAACTGTTCATTTTGTTATATTACTAAACCCTTCAGCTTTTAAACATCAGTTCAACTGGTAAATTGGTTACCAATTGGCAGCTACATGTGCAGTTTCACATTTGGAAACAATACAAGTGTAAACTTATTGCCATGTAACTCATGGAAAGAACAAATGGAAAATAACCTTATGTGGGCCTTATGTTTAGTTTAGAGATACAGTGTGGAAACAGGCCCTTCAGCCCACCGAGTCCACACTGGACTATTGATTACCCGTACATTATTTCTATGTTATCCCACTTTCACATCCCACACACTAGGGGCAATTTAAAGAGGCCAGTTAACCTACAAACCTACATGTCTATGGAATGTGGGAGGAAACCGGAGCACCTGGAGAAAACCCATGCAGTCACAGGGAGAACATACAAGCTCCGCACAGACAGTGCCCGTAGTCAGGATCGAACCCGGGTCTCTGGCGCTGCAAGGCATCACTGTCTGTAAATTCCAAGTAAAATAAGAAATTGGATTAAGTTTGATGTTGACTTTATTAGCACAAAGACCATTGTACTAATTTCTACATGAATGTCCTGGTGTGATTTTCATGTCAATTGTTCTCTTTTGCCGCACACTCAAAATTAATTGACTACAGGTTGATGAACATTTCAATTGTGACAAACACTCACCGTTTCCTTTAAGGAACATGGGCTAACCTATGTCTCTGTATACCTAACCCTCCCAAAGCAGGGATGAATGTAGGATTTCCCATGGTTTATATGAATCTGCTGATCATTGTAGCATTTAAACATGTAACTATTTTAAAAATATATTAAATCAAAATTATGAAGTGATCAAAATAAAATAAAAACAGATTGCTGGAAACATTCTGTAGGTCAAGGAGCACCAGTGGAAAGAGGAAAGTGTTGTCATAACTGGGAAAGCGAAACGGATTTGCAGAAACAATGGGGAAGGATGAGTAGGACAAAGGGGGTATTTTGGATAGGTTGAGCGTAGGGTTCCTGGGCCATTTTATAGCTTTGGCACATTTTCTCTCCCACTAACTGTCCCAATTCACCTATCAACAAATGACCAGTACCATGTATTCCCATTGTAGTCCTGGCTTCAACCTATTCAAAAATAAGTTCTATCTGTTCCTCCCCCACCTTCCTTGCAACTTAAAACTGATTTTGTCTTACCCATTTCTAATGAATAATCCTTGTTGTTCTTTCCATAGATTTGTTTCACCTGCCAAGTATTCCAGCACTTTCTACTTCTTTTTTATTTCAGATTTCCAGCATTTGTGGTTATTTTTAAATTTTCTTTCCAACAAAATACATGCTTTTCTTGGAACTTAACTTGTATGATAATGGCTTTAAATATGTTTCCTTGATATCAATGCTCAGCACCAACAATAGTATTTTGAAGGTGAGTATTAGGCCAGTAAAAGTCACCATATGTACAGCAGTACAGTCTATGACTTCATATAGTTCTACAGTTTAAATAATGGATATAAATTGACATTTGAACCCATAATCTCAAATACATAATTTTTAAGAGTAACACCGGGATGCAAAATCACACTCTCCATTAATATGCAATGTGTTTATGTTATGCCAGATGAAGTTATTTATATTAATATTTGTAAAGCTTCAGATGGCAACATACAATCTATACAAAGTCTACGTAATTCAAACAACAAGATCCATTATTGAATTACTGATGTGAAACACTACATACTGTAACAGTTAAAGGCCATTTAACATCGGATGCTCCTGAACTTTTCCCAGAAGAAAGACTATCATTTAATATTGGCATCTGTGTGGGGGAAAAAGGCTTAATAATGTAGCTTTGGAAAACTGCTAACTTATGTGTAATTTTTAGCTTCAGTGGGAAATGAGGTGAATTGCAAAGAATGCTGTTGTAAAAGCAGGAAATGTGCTGGGAACCAGAGGAGCCTCCTCTTGCTTTAGCCCGATTCCTGTCTTGATGAATACAACAGATCAAATAGCAAGTTATACCTTAAAAGGCAATGGTTCGATCTATGCAGTAGTTTTGCTTTTATTTGTATCTGTCGGCTGGGCAATGAGTGTTGAGCACAGATTAATTTACCTTTCTCAGTTAATGGCTATTTATAATTACTAATCCGGTTTGTTGGCATTTTCCACATAAACTTCAATAAATAATTCATTTTTTTTCTGCCGATTTTATCAATGTAAAAATGTGAAGCCAACATTGTTTGACAGCAAAACCTGCAAAAAGTGATAAGATTACAAGAAACCTATTATAACCTGAATATTTATTTTAGTTTCATCATCTCGGCCATTTAAACTAGTTTACTTATTCTGAATATTTTATTTCACATCCAAAATGAGTTACGATTATCATCTGTAAAAAAAAATTACAGTCTGACACATTTTTTCAAATATGTAGAATATTTAATGACTGTTCAACCTGCACCTTTGGCATTCTTCCATTAAGTTCTGAAACTTAGACATCAGCCTTATTCACACCCCTTCAGGTTTAAGAATATTGGTCTTTTAGATATAGAATTTTTGTGTTGTGTGGTAAAATTATTATTTGTGTACTTTGGTGGGAGAAGATGCTGGAGATGAGGACTGACAGTTTGCAGGCAACTGTGGGAGTTGGATGATGGACCAGCTCAAAGCTGAGTGTGCGATCTCTCACTAGTCAGCCATTGACATGCAAGTGACCATATTTGGTGGCCTGTCATCGCTAAACACATCAGTAGGAGCAATGTCATGGGTGTCTAGTTCTACTTAAAATCAGTTTTCAGTGCTTGAAGCTAGCCTGGACATCTTAAGATGGAGCTTCATTGTGTAACAAGAGCAGAAGTTGCCATCAAATCCAGAGTGAATCTAACCAATAAAGAGACATGGTATGAGAAATAAATAACTTCAAGGTTTTCAGTGATTACTTTGTGACCTTCATAAAATAAGTTAAATATAGGAATGGTATGAATGCTCTTCTTTCCTTTCTTCCAATCTTACAACACAAATATATCCTATGCCTTTAGATACTCTGTGTGCAACCCGGGCAGACTGTGGGGCAATGGAAAGACAGAACTGAAGAAGACGTAACAGCACTTGATTTTCACACTTGCAGGCATCAACTCGGGTGTTAACATTTTCACGGGGAGAGTGCAGAGAGGGGGAGACTCTGGCCATGAGTGGTCTGCATCCAGAAGAGGGGGAAATAATAGCTCTGGTGTAGAGCCCTAATATTCTGCTCCAGATGACAAAATCCTCAGTAGTCATGTTGAGTTTATTGGGGCATGCACAAGTGCTGAGATACAGATGCAATAAAAAAATCCTCCTTACAGTAGCATCATAGGCAGATAGACTTAGACACACACAAAAACAAATTACACATATATCACACATGAAATTATCAAAAGAAATAAGACTGTGCAAGAAGAACAAGACATTAGCGCAAAACACAATTAGGAACAAAACAACTCCTTAATAGTGTAAGGGGTGACTGTGGTGTTCCATTTTCGAGGTACGATTAGGGTTGTGCAGGTTGGTTTAAGAACCTGATAGTTGTAGGAAAGTAGCAGTTCCTGAACCTGGTGGAGTGGGACTTCAAGGCTTCTGTACGTCCTCCCTGAAGGTTGCAATGAGAAGAGTGGGATCCTTGATGATAGATGCAGTCTCCTTGAGATAGCACATTCTGTAGATGTAGGCAATGACAAGTGCAATGTTTACATTGAGAAGCCTGGTAAAGAGCTTATGTCCAATCTTGAACAGCATCGAGGTGGCTGACATGGACTTGATCATGGTGTAGCATCAGAAGGATGTAGTTTCCATCACAGCACAAATTTGCCGCCGCCAATGTCTCAGTGTACTAAGTGGAAACTCAAGCTACATCTTTACAAATGTAGACTACTGCCACTGAAGTGGCCTGTTGGTGCTGCAGCCACACGTCTGCAACAGCTCACTAAAGTGGTGATGTCCAGGGTAATACTGACTTCCACCTCCAATGATACTCTGCCAGTCTCCAGCCTGTCAATCCATAAGACAAAGGAATAGAATTAGGCCATTCGGCCCATCGAGTCTGTTCTGCCATTCAAGCTGCCACCCAGGTTGAGATAAGACAACTCGAGCATGTCTTTTAGGGACAACTGCTTACGATCAATGTCCAATATCACGTGTGCAATCACCTACACTTAACGTCAGCAGCTTCCATTGGTATTTATGCAACCATTGGGATAGCATTGCTTCGAACCATCAGAATTAGTAAGGGCACACACAAGTCAGAAACAAAGAAGACGCACAGGGCGATTAGTTGACTTATATTGTGTTTGCTATTGTAGGTATATAAATTTGATTTGGAATATTTATTTTCCCTTAGCCTCCCTTATGTATTGCGGGCAGATGAGTATTGTGACATCCAGCATTAGAGATAAGGTAAAATGTGTTTTTACGCCTGTTGAATGGAGAATTGGGATTGAGATTCCAGCAACTATACATGTTGGAGTCCATCTGGTGTCTAAGTTGTCCTCAGCCTTGTGTCATTCACACTGTGGCAAGGACTGACCAGGCCACTGGGAATCTTCACACGTTGTCAGCCAAGTACTGCAGAGCTCGTCTATACCAGTCCAGGCAGCAAGTCGATGATCGACTTTCCCTAATTTATGTGATTGCATGGCTTTCATTCTGCACAAGCGTGTTTAGGTCAGACACAGGATTATCAGCCAAGACAATAATGGATTGCTCTTATCGCCTAATGGCCAATCTTTTGCTTGACTGCATCTGCCTGAGCAGACTTCAACAGAGACATCCATGATTGACTATCTATGGCCACGAACTGAGGCAGACAGGGACATGATAGAGCAACAAGCAATGCTCACATATTGTGGTATCAGTGGCATCCTGCATCAGCCACATCTCTGCTGATCCATTTTCTTGTCCCTTACTAGATTCTGACATGAGAATAAGGGTCTCGACCTGAAACGTCACCCGTTCCTTCTCTCCAGAGATGCTGCCAGTCCCGCTGTGTTACTCGAGCATATGTGTCTATCTTTGGTTTAAACCAGCATCTGCAGTTCCTTCTTACACAATGATTTATACTTGTTTCTTTCCAGAAAAAGAGAGCTTTGATGACCATCTTTACACAATAGCACAAGGTAATTTAAGGCATATTGCAAATATCCCCAATCTTAGCTGGGAAACACATATAAACAAAATTCACTGTTACTGTTGCCATTCAAACCTCTAAGAATGAAGTAGAAAAAAGGAATTGCAGGTACTGGTTAACAAAAAAAAGGACACAAAATGCTGGAGTAACTCAGCAGGTCAGGGAGCATCCCGTTCTTTTGTCTCATACCTTCTGTGGTCCAACCATCTGCCTATCAAAAGCCTCCTGGCCTGTGTTTACCTATTACCCGCCACACTTTGAGCTGCCCCTCCTCTCTTCCTGCTTTCTTCCCCCCCCCCCCCACACAATCAGTCTGAAGAAGGGTTCCAACCCGAAAAAAATCACCTACCCATGTTCTACAGGGATGCTGCTTGATCCTCTGAGTTACTCCAGCACTTTGTGTCCTTTATTAACTAATGAAGTGGTGTCTGCAACAGACAACCATTTTCTGCGAGGATTTCCTTGAAGCACAGACATCACAGACATTGTTTTTCACTCAAGTTCAGGAAGGAGAAATCTAGCTGGAGATGACCTCTTTATTCTTCTCTCCTCCCTCTTCCAGGAGTCTACTCTAATGCGCAGCTCCTCTTATAAGTTCATAAGTCATAGGAGCAGAAGTAGGCCATTTGGCCCTTCAAGTCTACTCTACCATTCAATTATGGCTGATCTATCTTTCCCTCTCAACCCCAATTCTCCTGCCTTCTCCCTTAACATCTTTGCTAGTCAAGAATCTGTTAATATCCACCTTATAAATACCCAATGACTTGGCCTCCACAGCTGTCTGTAGCAATGAATTCCACAGATTCACCACCCTCTGTTATCTCCTTTTATCTGAGGCTACACCCTCTGGTCTTAGACTAACCCACCAGTGGGAAACATCCTCTCCACATTCACTCCATCCAGGCCTTTATTCGGCACTACAACTTCTCATTATTCGGTAAGACAACTTTTCATTCTTTGACTTGTATTGTATTTCAAAAGGCATGCCTACTAATTCCCTCATGTTTGCAAAATACTGGTTCTTGCAGAAGTTTTGAAAAGTGCAAAAATTCCTTCAGTGCCTGCAACACCATTCCTTGTTGACTTTTGCAACTTGAAACTGTCACACAAACAATAAATTAAGTAGAAACCAACCAGTAATTTGCAGAAAATCCCCTTAAGTGATGCTGGTGCAGTCTCTTCCTGCTAAATGTATATTCAGCTGGATAAGGCTAAGAGAGAGAGTACTTTCTGGAGAGTAATTAAAGCATTGGTACCAATTAACGCTGTACATTGGTTCACTGGATGATTTACACTGCCTATTTCCAGTGGATAGTCACTCTTTGCCTTGTAGTGCTCTCATCATTAGAACCACATATCGATTCATATAACACTCAAAATAAACAAACAGGAACAGTTCCAACTTCTTACTGCATATCTTTGGGGATTTTGTTTTGACAGCATAATTAACAGTTTTGTTTTTCTCAACAAATTTCATCTGATTTTTAAAAAATGACAAATAGTGCTTTATTGTTGGAACGATTCTTACATGGAAACAAATATTTCAACTTTAACAAAGCATTGGTACCAAAACCAGTTATCAAAATTATGTTCTATTGTGCAAGCATTTTTTAATAATGTTTTAAAAAATAGTACTAAAATAAACCTAATAAATTTTACTTCATTTTCATATTAGATTTTATTTTAAATTGAATTGTTTAGGTGATTTGTTTTCACATAGTATTGTTTTGGTATTTATATTCCCTTCTAAATTACTCCATTACAAAATAAAATCTCTTAGAAAATAATTTCTAATACGTATTACGGAGTCGCAGAATTTAATCTTAATTCCATAGATCTAATTTTATTATCCTAATTAGCACCAGGGAAAAGGTGATAACATTTTTTAAACATTGAACTTCTTGTGCCTGCAACTATTACACTTTTCACTGTTCTGTGAATGTTACAGAGAAAATTCATGACACACAGGAACCACCTTGTTCCTTGAAGGCCATGTACAATTTTATACCGATTTTCATTGTTTTTTTGTATTTGTACAATCAGTCTGAAGAAGGATCTCAACCCGAAACGTCACCCATTCCTTCTTTCCAGAGATGCTGCCTGACCCGCTGAGTTACTCCAGCATTTTGTGTCTACCTTCGATTTAAACCAGCATCTACAGTTTTCTTTCCTACGCATTAAAATAAAAATGTACCTTTGGTACTGGAAAATTGACACTGCATAGCTAAAGATCACCTTTCCTAACTGCTGGCTCCATGAGAATAATTATTGGTTAATGTTTGGATAATGTGTTTAGTAACCAAACAAACTGGTTACGCATCTGGTCTGGAATATAGTTACTTCACAACATAAATCATTCTAAAATCAGCAGTATTCTTTACCCTGCTGTTGCCCAACCCTTAACCTATTGACATTGCCCAACTACACTATTATACTAACTAAACTAATTTGAAAATGCAGTACCATTCAGGAACTATGTATTCTATTAAACTCTCTCCATGCAGACTTCCTTTTTGTTCTTTGCCGCAAAGTTGCATGCAAAAGAACAATTAACCTTAAACTGCAGTAAAATTCTTTCACATAAAATGTTACAACATGTTCTATAGTGTGGGGCTTCCTCAAGGGAAATCACGTCCCTTGGTTTTAATGGTTTTGTTTGAAACAATTGCATATAGTTTTGGGCAAATTTCCACAGAGTCACATATAGCCATAACAGAATTGACTGATGTATGTCCAAACTCACATTTTTAAATCACTGAAAAATTAAATCATTTAGTTTCCCCTCCTCTCCACTTTAACTTGTAGAGTTCCTTCCATTGGAAATGTGAGGCAAAAACTGCATACAGTTTAATAATAGTTAGTGCTAACACAAAACAGTTTGAGCTTCAAATTGTGGTGTTTAAGAAAATCAATCCAAATAGATGAACACTAGTGGCAACTCCTTGAATCTTACTTTTGAAACTACGTTTTTAAACATTGCATGTTTGTAAAGAGCTGGCTTCTCATTATCATTAAATTTGAACTAACAAACAGAAATACGCACAGAAGCATTGATGACTTTGTTCCCCAGGGCAGAATTCAACACAAAATCCAAAAGTGCAAGTCATTTCTGTTAACTTCAATAGATTTAAAGCTATATAGAAAGCAAAATAAATGAACTGTAAATGCTGGAACTCAAACCAAAAATAGAAAATGCTTGAAAACTGACAAATCAATCACATACGTAGTGATTGAAAACTGAAATTTTGACAAACTGAAATGTTCAATGTAACCTTTTATTGCTTTAAAGGGCATAAGTGACGGACCCACTAAACATTCAGCCCAATTATTGAATCACTACTTAGCAGTTCTAATTTCAAATAGATACATGGAGAGGCATAATATTTTCATTTACTAACAGTTAATTAACATTAAGGATGATCTTAACAAGTGGCAGAGAACAGGCAGGTAGAAAATTCTGATTGCCTAATTTGCTGCTTAACACATCAAGTTATTTTAAGCCATTAAAAGGTTCTGGGAGTGCAGGAAGTTGTTTGGGTCCAATGTTGAACAGGCAGACGACCAGAGCTTATGCATGGGTGGGGGAGGGCAGTGGTGAAGGTGTGACCCCAAGGAGGTCATGGGTAGGCATGTTCAGAAGGGCTGCAACTTCCAGCTGCTTTGCAGGCAGTCTATAGTGGTCTTTTTTTAAAAAAATTGTGTGAATACTCAGTGCCTGAAACAAATGTGCAGATCACATGCATTGTATTCACCACTTATTTGCACCTCAAAACTGCAATTATTGTCTAGTGGTAGACACAAATGCTGGAGTAATTCAGCGAGACAGGCAGCATCTCTGGAGAGAAAGAATGGGTGACATTTCAGGTCGAGACCTTTCTTCAGTCTCGACCTGAAAAGTCACCCATTCCTTCTCTCCAGGGATGCTGCCTGTCCCGCTGAGTTACTCCAGCATTTTGTGTCAACCTTCGATTTAAACCAGCATCTGCAGTTCTTTCTTACACATTATTGTCTGGTGCACATCATTAGACAAGAATTTAAATATTATAAGTGGCCTCCAACATTACACAGACCCCTTGAATCTATAAACCTTTCCCGACATAATAGATGGAACATAAACTACCAAAAGGACACAAATGCTGGAGTAACTCAACACCTTGTGTTCTTTTGTATATTAACCAGTATCTACAGCCCTTGTTTCAATCTAAACTACCAGATTATTTATACAGTGTGAAACAAGTTAAAATCAACTATATTAAGTATACAAGGACAATCTTCTGGGAATCCTTTCTGAGGAGAAAGTAATTTTACAAAAGCCCAATAAATGTCTCTGATATATTTTTTTTAGTCACAGACATTGGTGCCCAGATAAATATGAAAATCTGTTCTGTTTTGGTCATTTGTGGCTGATATCATTAATATGTTTTAAGATAAAAATATGAAATGTATTTTTTGAAGTTCAAACAATGAAAGAATTTGGTCACTTTATTTTAAATTCTATCCTGTGTTATTATTGGGCTGTTTACTTCAGATCCTAAATTTCTAACTTATTTCATAGATAGAAATTACCCTTGTATAGAAATTACCCTTGCAAACAAAAGTTTGCAACTGACTACCTTGCTATTAAGTTGCTGATTTTAAGTTCTTCTGCTCCGATGCTGATACATCCAATGTATGATAAAAAATATATACTGAAAAGTTTCAGTTATGAAACATAAGGAAGTCTTTCAAATAAATGTTCCTGAAAAAGCTTTAAAGTTGGAATTTTTTATTTGTATATTTTCCTTTTTAAATTGTCTATCCTGATATATATTTTTAAACTATGTCAATAATCGGTATCAAAGACACTTTGTGTTAAAATATTCAGTTTTTATAGCCCTTTATATGAAAAAGTCCAGTAATTATTTATTTTTCATGTTCCTAATAATAATTTTGATCTTTCAAACGTTAGAGCTTTACCGATAAAACCCAGCACTGGCATCAAACTGAATAGATGATAATGACAGCACCTTGAAATACCCATTCTATTGAAATCAGTAAAATGAATTTCTGAGGCAAAATACAGTAACCTAATATTACTATTTGGTGTGCTTTTAGAACCTTGAACTCTAATTATTCAATAGCCTATATTGTACAAAATGAAAAAGACCCAATATTGTAGGTATTGATATATATCTCATTCTTCTATGACTTTGTAAACTTTTGCATTACATTCATGGCTCCAATATCTTTCTTATGATAGGGTGTCTCCAATTGTATCCAATTCTGTAATACTTACATCCATTTCCATTCAACGCATATGCCTATAAACCACTTAATCCCAATTATCATTTTATGATGTTGCTTGCCTGCATTCACATCTTTAAAGCTTTGTGACGGCTATTTCTCCCTTCGCCAATGTTGCTTGACTTACTGAGCAATTCTGGTACTTTCTGTCGACCTTTCTCCTTCCCCTTTTCTCTTTTTACACTCTGTCTCCTCACACTCTATCTTCCCTCCCTCCACTCTGCTACAACGTCTCCCATTTGGAAAATATTTCCATTCATTGTATTTTTTCCTCAAAGTGCAATGCCTCACAATTGTCTACAATAAAATACATCTAAAACTCATCTGTCTATTTTGCTGTATTTTAGTATTTCAGTAATTTTCATCCAGTATTTCACTCCAATCTATTTTTGTTCAACAGACTTTTCGGGAATTATTAACAATCTTTTATATCTTTTGTCTTGATAACTAAATCCAAATCATCTAACAAAGTACCGTCAGTCACTAATTCTAAAACACAACCTACATAAATATGGGCAAGTCATCCTTCTATCCATGAGGTTACATTCTATTTCATAGTTTTGATTGAAAATTTAATGCTTGAATATTTATTATACTTATTTTATAAAATATATGGATTCTCTCTAAAATCCATGTATTCAATGGCATCCATGTGCTCGTGTAACATCTGCATGTTTCTTGAAATGTCATAATATTTTACATCAATTTTATAAGAAACAAATTATTGAAGAAATGTGAAGTTCAACTACTTTGAATACTTCAGCGAAAAGGACATTGGCTTTGTATCTCAGTAAATTCACTGTAAAAGTATGCTGACCCATGATCTTCACTTTTATCACCAGATAATTATTTTCCAGCCAGAAATCCAATTACGTCATGCAGATGCTGTTTTATATTACAGATTAAACTTGGAGTTCAAATAACGGACCGTAGCTGGAATGACTAGACTGAAACTGATACATGCAGAGCTAGTGAAAGGGTACTTGAAGTTTATTCTAAATTCTTCCTCTCAAATATCTGGATTTTAAAATGTATTGTGGACCCATTGTTGATTTAAATTTCTGCTGGTAATGCATGGATAAATCTATATATTATAGAAACAAAGAAACATAGAAAAATAGATGCACGAGTAAGCCAATAGGCCCTTCGAGCCAGCACCGCCACTCAATATGATCATGGCTGATCATTTAAAATCAGTACCCTTCCTGTTTTTTCCCCATATCCCTCGATTCTTTTAGCCCTCAGAGTTAAATCTAACTCTCTGGTGAAAATTATGCCATGTAACTTTTGTTCTTATGAAAAAACGCTGAATAAAACCCCATGCATAAAAAACAATATTGCCTATTAATCTTTTGGAGTAACAATGCTCTATGCCTGTCTGTGATTTCGGCTGTATAGTCAATTTAATAGGTAAATATTATTTTTAAAAATCCAAATGAAACATAATTTCATTTGATCACAAAAACTGTAAGATCTGAAGCCATGTTCAATAGAAAATTGTTCTGATGTCTTTTCAATTTAACCAAGAAGGAACAGCTACATTCCAGATATTTGACCTTCAAGTTCATCAAAACAATTTAGAAAGATTTAAACCATCTGGTTTACTGCACTTATTCATTCAAATTCTTTTCATAGCTGGTCACAGAGCTCTTGATCTGTTGGTTGAAATGCATTTTAAAGCAATCCTAAAATACTAAACTTGTTGGTTTGATGCAATGCTTTTCTGAAATACAGGGATGATTTTCTTCTGTAGCCAGTAATGGACAGACTTTTCAAAAATACTTGTTATGACAGTCATTCTTCCATGAAAATGGAAAAAAACCCTGAAATACTAGAAATCTTTGATCTGACACGTTAACTTTTTCTCTTTCCACAGATGCTGCCTGACCTACTGAGCATTGCTAGCATTTTTAGTTTTTAATTCAATCACTCTTTCAGGTTGATAATCATATATTTTAAAATATCTGTTTATATCACTGTTTTTGTGATGTTCCAAGTTTGCATATTAAAAAATAACAATTATTAATAATATATTTTTTAATGTTTTTATTAAAAACCTGGGAGATTACAATATTTTTAAAGAATACATTCCTTCCTGTCTCTTCCTTCTCATCTTTATCTTGGTTTCATGAAATTAGGATATCCACTGTAAAGTGTACAGAATACATCATCAATTGGAAGCCAGTGCACAGACTGGCATGTCCAAAATGGCTTCTTTTTTATACAATCTCAACTGACCTACTTCCTGAATACTCTGACTTTTGTGACTTAACTAATAATAAATGGAAAAATAAATAGTCATGTATCAATTTTCTTCACCAGGTTAAGAAGAGGAATATTTTGAAATAACATTGTAGTAACAGAAGAGGATAGAATTACACACATGTAAGAAAAGAACATTGTAATATTGGTCATTAGCAGTTTTAGGAAGAAGAATGAAAGCGTCCAAATTCATAGGGAGATTTAAGAATATAAATAGTTCTTAATATTTAAGAATATGTGGCAATGATTATCATGGCAGGACAGTCAGGATTGCTTGAGGGGGGTACAAACACATCGAGACTGCAAGTGCTTGAGATACACTAATGGCCAAAGAGACAGAGTGACTGCCAACCATCTACCAAACACTATCAATATCAGAGAAGATCACCAAAGCCATCAGCCTTGTCGTACATATACTATAAAAAAACCCGCTTAGTATTCAGTGCGTTTGAAACGTCTGCCTTTATAATAGAAGATTGGCATGACAAGATGAATTAACAATGAATTAATTAAATTATATTTTGATGCTTAAGTATGCATATAACCTAGCGAGTAAATGAAAAATTCTCATTTTGTTTGTGCATTAACACAAAGTGTTCATGTTGTTCGTGCATTAACACAAAGTGTTCATGTTGTATCCATATATGAATCCATTGGTAAGTTTCAAAGGATTCAAACATTCATAATATATCTTTGTTCAATCTTAAATGATCGAATCAATGCAAGAATTTACTGAGCCAGGCTGAGTTCCTGAAATTTTGATATTTATTTGTAACTGTTTACCAAGCAAAATTAGGTTAACCATTACTAAAATTATCAATATTGATGCGTAATTTTTTTACTGGTGCTTCTAGTTTTGATTAATATTGTTTTGAAGTTAGAAGTTAGAAGTTTGGGGTAGCATGGTGGCGCAGTGGTAGAGTCGCTGGCTCACAGCACCAGAGACCCGGGTTTGATCCTGACTTGGGGTGTCGTCTGTATACTTGGTCTGTAATGAGATAAGGATTGATAGGAAATATTTTATTCTACCACTGTATGTGTCATTGTGACTTCAAACTTTTTTAATAAATTCTATATCAGGACATTTTAATGTAATCTCTAACTTCAGCAGAATGTGTCTGATTTATAGGTTCAGAGTCATAGTACATGGAATTATGCCATTTGGCCTATCATGTTCACACTCACCAATGGGCACCCATCTGTAGTAATCTCATCTTCTTGGGCTTGACCCATTACTTCCTATGCCTAGGCAATTCAAACATACATTTAGAAACTACTTAAATGCTATCAGGGGTGCTGCCAACACCACTCTCTCAAGCAGGTCCTCTCTTAATCTTTTACCCTTACTCTAAATCTATGTCATCTTGTTTTGATATACCTCTGGTACATGCACATATGGTGTATGAAAATATCTGTTCCAATCTTTAATGTCATGTCATCCAGACTCACCTTCCTAAATGTCAACAAATCATGCCTTAGTATTCATTATTGGATATTGGGCACATCATTTTTCTCTGCTAGCCTTTCAACGTCAAAACATTGGGATTACTGATGGTGGGATGAATTCGGCTTGTGAAAATCCCTGTGGGGGAGACATTGATTATTTTACCTACCATCATGTTTTTGTGATGCAACTTGCATATTTCTGCTGTTGCCGCTTCCATTACCTCTTAATGTTCATGAAAACATTGCACTACATTAACATTACTTTTTAATGACATACACACATTTGCAAACTGGCTATTGCTACTTCACTACAATATTTATGCCTTGGCCTTAATAGATCACCCAATTTCTGCATGATGCACCATAGGAGTCTCCAGTTAATGGCAAACTGCTGACTCCTTTTTTTGTTTCAATTACGAGTCACTCTGCCTCACCATATAGTACTTACCAGCTGGATTTCTAGGGCTTGTTAATTTTCCTTCTGCCATAAAATCATTAACAGGTTTATTTCCACATTTACATCAGGAATTTACACCATCATTTGTGTCAGGTATTAAAGAATCATTTCCACGGGTATGTACTTTGTAGGATATAATAGAATAAGGCACATACTTTGTAGAATATGGATTTGAAAAAATGCAAAATTTAACAACAGCAAATCAGCAGCCTATATTATGTTCTCGTGCTTTTTAATATCCAAGGATAATTGGCTTTCCACCATTTTCTACAATTACACACTGTTAAGCTAGATCCTGAGGACCTTTTGTTCTCTGATGAAATTACATTTCCAGTTACTCCAAGCAGAAAACCCATGAGGCCATGTGAGTCATTAGATGCAAACATTCCATAAGATCCATGGATGCCATGGAATCCCTGGAATGGGCACGTTTTCTTTTTGTTTTTTTTTACAATTCCAAGGGCGAAATGTTTTCCAACCAAATTGTCTGAATTCATTTAAAAACTGTGTTCAATCCAACAATTTCAAAATAAAAAGACTTTAAAGGGAAAAATGTCCAGACCTCTTGCAAAGAAACATCTCAAAGTCAGACTGAGTTTAGTAAATTTAACATGTTCTCTGCTTTACAAGTTGTGGTATTCCAATTTATCCCTGCAAAAACCACAAATTCCTAGATCCTTTGGTAACCTTCCAATAACATGATTAAGGCACTCTGAATCATGGATGCTGGAATCAGGCTTTTACCATATACGGAATTGATTTTCTTTCAGAGAATGGAAAATGTTATGGTATTTTTAGTTAACATTAAGCTTTGGATGAAATCATCAATAATCTGCCTTGATATCGGAACCGGACTCATTTTTTATTGCATTTTTGTACAACTTGTCCATTTTTGTTGCAACATAACTTGCACTGCATACTTAATAAAGTTGACTATAAATGCTTTTCATCCTTTCCTATGAACATAAAAGAGAATTGAATATGATTTTTTCTTACCCATTAAGGGATGTATAAACATACATAAACTGCACAGCCTTGTTCGGCAGAATATTACTCACAGCCAGCCTTGTATACTAAAAGGCAAGACTGCCAATATAATTACTATTTAAGGACGAGAAACTGAAGCTTGGAAAGAATTTGTAAATGAAAAGGAATTTGTTTATCTAGGATCAAAACTTGATACGCATTTTGATTTTACCGTATCTTAATTGCATGCAGAATAAATAATTACTGTTTAATGAAATTAATTTTGCAGTAAATTCCATGCATAGATTTCAAGTTGGCTGATGGACTTTAATCAGGAAACTACTAAATTAACACAATAAGTAACACATTCTTTTGAAAGACGTTGAAGGCTTTGAATACACACTATTTGGCTTAAAATTTTACTTTGTAATGTTCAGCATTGGTATTAGTTTCAAAATAATACGCTTTACAGATGTAATACAATAGAACACACATTCTGCCGGCTACACAGAAAGCTGAAAGATTCAACAAATAATTGGTTAAACTGTTAATAAACCTGGTATGTAGCAAAGGAGGCTGAAAAATTATATTGTTATCTTTTGTACTCAATTTTAAGAAATGAGTAATTGCCTAAAGGGTATATAGCATTAAACGAGAAGAAAATTTTGCATTCTTGGAAAACAACATTAATAACATTTTGCCTAGCAAGGATGTGTAGTTGATATATGTTTACACACCCCTTAATATAAATTACAAATTATACTTATTGATCAAATGTTTGAAAAATGTCATTTCCCATATTTAAAAGCTGTCTGAAACACACTTGTGAGACTTTTCAGTGATTAGAAATCTTTGCATTGGGAGTGTGAAATTTAATCCCTTTCTAACCACTTGATTTTCTGCCTGAACTTTGTATATGCTATTAGGGCAAGTTCATCTGCTGGCCAGAATGATGGACGTGGATATCCTCATATTTAAGTATCTTCTACTATTTGGACTAAAAACAAGAATAAAGTGGCGAGGATAACTTTTGTAATGCATGTGGTCACCTGAACCCATTAGAAACAAATCTCCGTCTGGGATGTAAATTCAGAACGACTACTCCCATCTCAAAACATATGTCTCACTCACTCAGTCATTTCTCCAAAGCAAGTACTGCACAAAGTGTAACTGGCATCTTTACTCCATCCTTCACCTGGGGATATCCAAAGTGGGGGTTGAACCATATGTGTTCTGACGTAGAGGTGGGAAAGCCAACATTAAACTTTCACTATAAATCTACTGTGAAAAACATTTCATCTCAACCTATCTGAAAGTCTACTTTATCTTATCACTTCTACTTATTCCTTGAACATTATTACTGGTGTGTATTCAACTATATGCAACAATGGGACTACACTGTTTATAACGACATCATATTCAATGGTGTATAATTAATATTATGCACATACTAATGCATTTGATTTATTTCATATATTTCAAGATATTTTTGCAGATTAATAATCATTGTTTAAATTATCAATACTGACTAAAATAGTTACAGCAAAGCCATGTGGTCTCAAGATGCACTTTGAGGTGAAACGTAAACATTTACTCTCTGTTTAAAGCCGATTTCCTTACACTACCCAAATATCATTTTTCATTCTTCTCCACATACACTTCCCCAGCCTCTTTTAGATCCCTTGTTGTTCACTATTTTAATTTTGTTTTTAGTCAAGTTGAGTGTCATTGTCCAGCACCTTTGCAATGCCACATGCAAAATAAAACCTTTGTATCCTTATAGATTTAATGTAGAACAATGCTAAAAAAATTGTATGCCTGTCATAAAATAACAATTCCATGGGGAATGTAGATAAATCATAAGCAAATAATTGACTTAAATAAATATTGGTAATAGCACATGATATTTCAACACTTATTTAAACAAAAAATTCAATTCTATCCAAGGTTCATAAGCATTTTGTCAGGGAAGGTAAGCAGTCAGTTTTCATAATGTTATAAATCATGTGATGTATCAACTGAATTATGGGGCATTCATTTTTATCATGCTAAGAACTGATAAGTTTTGTACAACTTTTGCAAATCTTGTTTGTGGGGAAGTAAGTGTCCCCAAAACAAAATTCCCCACCTTGTCACTATGGAAAAGAGATTCCAGATTGCCGTCTGATTCAATCTGTTGGATTAATGAAGGGTCCGACCCGAAACGTCACCTAACCATGTTCTCCAGAGATACTGCCTGACCTGCTAAGTTACTCCAGCATTTTGTCTTTTTTTCTGAGCCAAAATTGGCAGATCCTTGTTTCTACATTAACACTGCTAATTGTTTAGGGGCCGCCTTTAACACCAAGTGTAAACATTTGTCACGATCAGAAGTAAAAGCAGCCATTTTAATTTACTAATGCATTGCCTTTACAGTGGTGTTGTGATCTCTCCCCTAAACACCCTGCTTCTCTGGTCTCATTTCCCAATTCCAGACACCAGAGTAGAATCAAAATCATGTCCACATTTAAGAGACAGTAAGTATTCAAATGAAATTAGAACTGCAAACTGACAATATGGTTATATAACTTTATCTAACATAAATAAAATGAAACAAAGCTAGAAACAAATTGCTGGTGTAACTCAGCAGGTCAGGCAGTATCACTGGAGAAAAAGAATAGGTGACGTTTCAGGTCATAACCCTTCTTTTTCTCACTTTATCACAAGCTCACTAGGTATATTGTATGCACAAATCGCTGGGTGACAAATAAATAAATATTAGAGATGAGATGGTAAATATCCACCTGATCATAGATCAACTTGCACTTTACCCTGTCCAAAACTGTTACAACTGTTCGTTTCGTTGGGTTGCTGCTGTCTAAATTACCTAAATTATTGCATCGTATGGGAGGCGCATTCCCAATCTCGTTGTACCCCTGGGTACAATGACAATAAAGATATATTGTATTGTATTGTATTGTATTGTATGAAGTTCCTAAAACAAGCAAAAGTACTAGAGATGCTGCAAATGCATTTTTTTTTGTTGCAAGAGAGAGAGCGAGAGAGAGAGAGGGAGAGAGAGAGAGAGAGTAATCTGAAATTATAACTCTGCTTCTCTCTCTTCGTTTACTGTCTAATTGCCATGGATTTTCAGAGTCTGTTTTTATGCCTACAAGACGTTCCTTTATGCTGAAAATTGCACTTCGAGCCCCTAAGCCCCCTCAGCACATGATGTTGAGTAAATGAGGAAGAAAGCAAAGGGCAAGGAGTCATTTTCCATCCTTGCAGCTAAATGCTCTGAAGGTCTTTCAATAAAAACAGTTACGGAGAACTTGTAGAAATATTATATCAAAAGAGAGTAAATTAACCTTTGAAATCGTTTGCAACAATAATGAACTTTGACCATTCACCATCTCTACTTATTTGTATTTTCTCCTTTGGGTCTAGAATTGTAGATATTTGTTGGCAGAATAGAATAATTTAAAAAAAAGAGGTATTTAAATGCAGACAAAATAGTAAGGTTGAAGTAGATTTTTAATAACGCATAAAATATTCAGTTCCCAATTGTAATAATTGGTGTTGAAGATTTCAACCCAAAAATGTGGAAAATCGTCCTTTCATATATTTTACCTTGGGTTGAAATGCATCATTTTTCATTGTTATGTGAGTGTATATCTATTTGAAGTTATTGTATCTCATTTTTGATAGGTTGTTCGGTAGTATTATTAATTTTCTTACTTAAAGCATAATTCAACAATCCTCACAAAAATAATTCAAGAGCAAAATTCCACCAAATTCCATCAATCTTTCTTGTTAGTATAATAATATTTGACTTAAACTATTCACATTTGAAATCCTTGTATTTGTGGGAGAAATATGACTTTCATTTAGGGTAACTAAACAGAAAAGTCATTCAGCTGTTTAGCTCAAGAATAATCACATCATTGATATGTATTCAGTTCTCAATCAAAATGAAGCGAGTTCCTTCTTACACAAAGTATACAGGAATTCTCAACAACCTAAGCAAGATTCACACCATTGAAGTAGTAATTAGTAAGTTAGGTTACTATTTTATTACTCAAACAAAAAATCAATGATTCCAAGATTAACAAGTGCTGCGACATCAACCATAACAAATTACATGCTCTTCAAAGCGAAGTTAACAATGAATATATGTCCCTGTCTGCAGTTAATGTGTGGTAGGCTTGCTGGGTGTGTCCAATCCATTTGCAGCAATCGTGCAAAAAAACCTTTAAAAGTTTCCTCTGAGAAACAGGAGTCCTAATTACCAAAGATAATTATATTTAATTAGGAAACTTTACGGTAATTGGCTCATAATGACATATTATACATAGTTTGTAAAATGTAAAAATGTATCTTTGACAATTCTTTCCTGACAAACTGAGACAGGCATAAAAATCACATCATCTGAAAAACTGAACATTTATTTTTAAACAAAGAATTCCCATGCAAGTATTATTTTTGTAAAATCTTGTCACCAGCTTCCAGCATCGAGAATATTAAGCAAATAAATATTCCTAGATACTTGGTAGATAGATGCTGACAGTGCGTTAAGATTCATTTTTCAGCAACAGAAACAATTGAAACATTTCAGCACCGTTTTTCATTTTCACTGTTCAGCAAATGAATAAATTCACTAGAACTTAAGCATTACTATCTTAATTGTAAATTGTAAAATTCCAGCCCTCCAACAACTGGAAAACAACTATGATAACAATTGCAACAAAATCATCTAAATATGTTGTTCTTTTGCGATGTCTTCAAGTACTAAAGTTATCCAACGGAAAGAGTATTTTAAAAAATGTTATAGTTTTTAGTTTAGTTTAGAGATACAGCGCGGAAACAGGCCCTTCAGCCCAATGACTCCGCAACGACCAGTGATCCCCGCACATTAACATTACCCTACACACAATAGGGCCCATTTTAGATTTATACCAAACCAATTAACCTACAAACCTGTACATCTTTGGATTGTGTGGGGAAACCAAAGATCTCAGAGAAATCCTACGCAGGTCACGGGGAGATCGTACAAACTCTATACAGGCAACATCTGTGGTCAGGTTCGAACCCAGTTCTCTGGCTCTGTTAGGTAGTAGCTCTACCGCTGCACCACCCTGCCGCCCTATTTGTGAACTTTATCCAGATTCTTAGGCAGACTCTTAGGATCTAGGATGGTATGTTACTACTATAGGCTCTAAAGTGGCTAATGAGGCTTATGTGGGAACCACAAACTCTTCCAAAGTTGAGTCAGAAGATAGCTAAAGGGCAGGTAGTTCAATTTTTTGGGTAGTGTGCCCTTTTTCCATTCTGTCGCTTCATGATTGAAACTGGGGTGACCTTATATCTAGAATGGGGATAACATATGATCATTGAATCATGGTGTCATAAAGCACAGAAACGGGCTCTTTAGCCCAACGTCCATGACAACCAAGATGCCCCATCTAAGTTGGTTCCATTTGCCTATGTTTGGCCTATATCCTTTAAATCTAATCCATGTATCTGTCTAAATATTATTATTGTACCTGTACCAAAAATTTGTGGGCAACCATCACTATCTGTGTGAAAAAGTTGTTCCTTCACGGCATCTTTTCCATAGAAGGGTGATCAAAACTGAACACAATACCCATCAGTATCTTGCACAATTGTCACAAAACATCCAAACTTCTATGCTAAACTATTCAATATGGTTTTAATAGTTTCTTATTTATCGTGAGAAAGATTCGGAAATCTGTCCGGGTAATGACACATCGTGAGTTAGCAATAGACTGTGGTATAATTGGATCTGTTGTGGATTTGTTGGTTAGGTTTGCATGCTAGCATGAATCTAATGAAGGAAACGAATTTCTGTGGGCAAACAAAAGGCTAAAGGGCTTGTGTATTGGTTTTTGCTGCTCCCAGCATTTGTCAGAGTTGATATCTGATGAAGGCCATGTCCACTGGATGTGCAGATGAACAGAATCCTTACTTTTGTTCAATGAGCAGCTCTCCAGCTTCTGGGAAAGCATAATTGAGCAGGAGCCTGGTGATGACTCGCTGGTGATGTCAGTACCTCAGGGAATTCACTTTATAAATACCACTGTCTGCCTACTGTCTTGAGGATGGAGCCTTGTTGCTAGCCCATAGTCTGTTTTGGCTTCTTTACAGTCGGTATTATAGTGAGATTGAACTGGATCATTTATTATGGGGTGGGATCAAAAGTGCTCATCTCAAAAGTGGTCACAGTTAAGGAGTTTTTTCAAATGTTTCTTCCAGCAAGCATTGATGGCCTTTTTGTCTTTGAAAAGCCTATCTCCTTTCTTGGCTCTCTTTGGGGATATGGGTGAGGTGGCTTAGGTGTGGAGCCAAAGATGGCCTTGATACCACTGATGAATCCATGCACATTATTGATGACCGGTGGTGGACCTCGTGAACTCTTCGTCCATCACCGGTTCTTCAGGTCATGGGTTTTCTGTTTATCTCTGGGTTTAGGTGCTCTAGAGATGTTTCTTTTCCCAGCGGCTTGGTGGAAGTTTCATTCCAAGTATTAAGAGACTGGAATGATATCCATATCACTTGTGCCATGTCATGCACTGATAACTGTTGGACTACCTCCTAATTCAGTTTGTAATCTCCATGAATGTGGCACTAAAATACCAACAGTGAGAAAATCAGTGTTCCATCTCCGACCTTTCACCATAACAAAGATATTTAAAATCAGAGAGCATGGATTAATGGTAAAGGGTCAGAGGTTTAGAAAGGATCTGAGTATGAACTTTATTCACCTAGAGGGTGGTTGGAGTATGGGGCACATTGCCTGAGGAGGTGATGCAGCCAGGTACTCTCACAAAATACAAATATCTCTACACTTGAATTCCTAAGGTTTTGGAACACTGTGGGCCAAGTGCTCGAAAATGGAATTTCATCAAGAAGGGTACTTGATGGTTAACATGGACATGGTGAGCCTTGTTCTATGCTGAGTGACTCTGTGATTCAACCTTGCAGATGAGCTCCACTCAGAGAGCATCAAAACTGACAGCTCCCATCCGACCTGTGCCATAGAGTGTCCACAGCATCCAAATGCCCTGAGCATCACCATAACATAATCCTATGAAGAGAATTTTGGCTTCTCTGCTTGAAATCATCAGAGCTGTTTTGATAAAATGATAAATTGATCCAGAAGCTAATTGACCACAAATGCAAGGCATTCTTAAATTTGAAGCTCCACCACATACTGTTATTAGCGCAACAAAGGCGTAACATATCCCAGCCCGCTTTTTACAGACAGGATACACATTTGAACTGTGGGAAAGCAGAAAAGATGTCTGGAATGGGAGACGGGAATTAAGAATAACATGAACTCTTGAGCAGTGGAAGAGAAAAGCATTTCCTTTCATGGTGTTGAAATTTACTATGTCTGGGTTTATACACGAAAAGGGGTTTGGCTTCACTGACAGCTGCTGTTTTTTCTCACTGCAGAAGATTCATAAATCCTTAGGTCCACAAACCTTAACAAACACCCAAGATAAATTACATTGCCTTTGCAATTTCTTCGTCTTTCAAAAGTTCAAAGCAAATTAACTGCCTTTGCCTTGATTTCCATTCTCAGTCATTTTTGCAATTGAAGGAATACATATCAGCAAGAGTTTTTGAAGAAAGAAATGCCTGATCCAAATTATTTTAAATTCTGTGTGTTTAGAATATACTTTGGTTATGACCTGTAGAGGAAAGAATCACTCTTTTTCCCTCTGGTTTAGCTCACAAGTGGCATAACTACCAACCTATATTTATTTTACAAATGGAAAAATATAAAAAGGTGTATTTTGTATGGTGCCGAATTGAAATGCTGCATTCAGATAAGAGGATAGAAAGTCTATTAGAAATGGCCACTTCTTCAACTGGCATGCTATTATTTGCAACAACATACAGGGATTTATTATAGAGATATATATAATAAAAGCAGATTGTCTCATAAAACTTGCATGAGCAAAACTATCTTACCTTTGTTTTCTTAATACTTGTACGAACAGGATGACATCTACTTCACACTAGAAACCATTCATTGCCTTTCCTGAGTTGAATCTCAAGTGCAAGTAGGAATACATATAATACTCTTACAAATTGTAGCGTAATTACAGTGGTTTTTGTGCATAATCATGTAAGTATTGAAATATACAATAATATGCAACTTTTCCTACTACCAGACTAGCAATGTATTTTCCTCCTTGCAATGATGCACCCTGTATGATTTTTGTTTCCTTTGAAGCTAAAATTCACCTTTAGTTTGCTCTCCAAAGAAAATATATCTGTCATATTATTAATATGATTTTCCTCTCTTCTCCTCCCCTGGGATTGAGAATGAATTGCATCCACCCAAGCTGAGGAATTCTGATGGTATACTTCAATTCTGATAATATTGCTGGCTGTTACACATCAGTTACCAAGCAGTTTTGAGAACCTGAGGTCTTGGTCCATCAGGAAGGAGATCCAAGATGATAGGAGGCCAGGTTCTGTTTCACAGCGCACACAAACATACTTGGGGAGAGATGGATACTTTCCCCTGTCCTTTGCCTCTGCACCCATACCGTTAAAACCTCCCCTGTCCATTAGTCGCACCTCCATCTGTCAACACTGTACATTAAAAGATAACCTAATTTGGCCGAATTATGCACCGATCAACGTTCTAATTGGCTTCAATTATGTCCTTATGTAGTTAATGTTTGTAGTTGATTGATTGAAAGGCACAGCATGGAAACAGCCCCTTTCAGCCCACCGATTCCATGCTGACCATTGATCAACCATTCATACTTGTTCTATGTTATTCCCACTTTCTCATCTATTCCCTACATATTGGAGGCAATTCTACAGAGGCCAATTAACCCACAAGCCCGCATGTCTTTGGGATGTGGGAGGAATCCAGAGCATCCAGAGGAAAATGTGGTCATAGGGAGATCTTGCAAACTCCACACAGACAACACCTGAGATCAGGATTGCACCCGGGTCGCTGCCAGTTGTGCCACTGTGCCGCACTTGCAGGTTCTCAGCCAAATTAAACACCATCCTTAGGTAAACAAATTTCCTTCAAGGAGCCGAGGATCACTGGCAAGGCCTATGGCTCGTGAGAACGTGGTGGTAGCCTTCCTTTCAATGATGCAGTCACATTGAAGAGGCTCCCATGGAAGTTCTAGAATTTATACCCAGTTTCCTGGCTTATTTTATTCTGCATGATCAAATAATTCAAAGTTGTCTGGAAAGATAACATCAAAGTGGCAGAATAAATGGACCTTCCAGTAAATTACTCAACAACATTTTTATAGTATGACAGATATACCATCACTGAATGGAAACAAAGGATCACTTTAACTGCAATGTGATTCTGACACACAAGTCCCATGAAGCACAATTCATAATTAAAACTTCCAAATATTATCATATATTTGTACAGTATTCAGTGGGAAGTCATAATGCATGAAAAGGGCAGCAGTTGGCATGTTTTCAGGTTTAGGTGAGATACAATCACCAAATCTTTCAAACTATTCTGGCTGTTGTTATACAAATGCTATTCACAACATCCACATTACCTTTTACTTGCGGATATTTTAGGTGGGAAAATATTTAATGTCTAATTCTGTCTGAATGCAACACTGTTGGAAGAATGAGGTGACATGTTTGAATAACAAGCTTTACAACATATTTTGCCACAGAAGGTAGTTGAGGCCAGTTCATTGGCTATATTTAAGAGGGAGTTAGATGTGGCCCTTGTGGCGAAAGGGATCAGGGGGTATGGAGAGAAGGCAGGTACAGGTTACTGAGCTGGATGATCAGCCATGATCATATTGAATGGCGGTGCAGGCTCGAAGGGCCGATTGGCCTACTCCTGCACCTATTTTCTATGTTTCTATGTTTCTATTTTAATACTGGAAGAGAAATAACTAATGATAGCAAAAGAAGGAAATTATATAAATTCTAGATGAAAATAATCTACCGGAATGACATGGGTTGGTTTTAAATTCGGTCTCATCAGAATAACAAAAGGAGAATTAGATAAGAAAAATAATGGCAAAAGATATTAAGCATAGTCTGGGCTGTCATTTTTTTTCACAAAAAATGGTGTGTAGCTTACGATAAAGAGAATAGGAGTTATGAATTTTTAGACAAGTTTGGATCAACTAGGTCAAAAGGTCAGATTGTACATTGGTTTGGGGGCTTGAGGTTGAAGGGTTACCCTGAATATGCAATGTCTATAATGGCCAAAGACACTTAGCCCCTCCCCCCCATTGTTTTCTTTCTAATCGAAAGAACATGATTTGTGATCATTGGAGGCAATTCTACAGAGGCCAATTAACCTACAAGCCCACACGCCTTTGGGATGTGGGAGGAATCCAGAGCACCCAGAAATAAGATCAACATATTCTAGTGCAAGTAAGGTGACCTTGAATCACATTACTTCCATTTGAATGACGTGTCTGCACATAAAATGCCTCCAAGCGTGCAATTGTTGCAGCACTTGATGCGGAACCCACAATTAACACTATAGCTGCAACAATGGAACCTTGAAAACACAACTGGAAAATGAAAACAGATGAGAAGAGGTTGGCTTGAGAGCTCCTTACCTGCATCACTGATGTGATGCTCACGACAGAAGAAACAATAAAACTAGATTGTTTATCGAATGGCAGCTGAGACCCTTGGTTTGTTTTTGATGGGTGTCCATCTCTGAGATCTAACCAAGGCTAGAATGGCAGTCATATCATTACCACTGCCACATAATTCCTGGTACACTTCACTATTTTCAGCTGCAGATCAATTAAATCGATTGCCTTGGTCAAAACATACAATATCTAACCTTTGAATAATTATAATGGTAATTGTGTACATAGTCTGTCTTTAACAAGTTCAAATACTTGGCTTGGTCAATAAAAGGTCCTCTTTCTCCATTACTCCAAACTAAATCAAACTGGTTTATAACTACATTAATAAATTATATCCGTTGACACAAATGTTTAAAGAGCAATCATATAAAACTTCTAAAATAGCTTCAACTTATTTTGGATAAAATCTTCTGTTTATTATTGGTCATTTTACCATGTAGGGTTGAGCTTCAGTCTGGTATGTGTTTAATAACTAATATTTTTACTATTAAGTTTAGAAGTGTAATGTGCCAGTAACCCATAAAATGGTTCCTATTCCTATTCAAATTTTGTTGGAATGCTGGTTAATCTTATAATTGCCAAGTTACCAGTTTAGTCCAAAGAACAAGCTTTACACCTTCCTAAAAAGCAACAGTACTCCTTCAACATTCGTTAAGTGCTCATATAGAGTCTTGAGACATACGAGAAACAGATACCTGGGAAGTTAATTCTTAAGGAGATCTGTTTATAACCACTGAATGATTAGAGATTGTCTCCTACTGAAGAAACAAATTAGAAATTACACTCTAGAAGCACATGGTACAAGTTTTGTTTTGGACAGTCTAATTTCTTTTCAGTTTCAAAAGTTGTTAGCTTCATCCTTGCTATTGCATTAAGCTTGAGATCATCTTTCATCTCAGCACATTTAGGCGTCAACTGTTATGATTCTACTGCTGTCACTTACATCTCCCCAGAGCAACATTTTGTTTCTTTTACTTGTTTCAAGACAGTTTCTTTTGCCTTGTGTCATTGTCACATTTGCATTTAATCTCTTTTGCAACCCACATCTGACCCTTTGTACTCCCCCCTCCCCCCCTCCACCCTCCCATGCTGACATCACTCATTGGCCTTTCCCTGCAACGTCAAGACTTGTTGATCCCTAACTTTTCTCCATTCTGATGAAAGGTCATTAACCTAAACTGTTAATTCTGCTTCTCATTCCACTAAAGTTGCTTGACCTGTGAATATTTACAGCATATTTTACTTTCTTTACTTGAGAAACTAAGCTCATTTTCCAGGAAATATTAAGCATGGTTTTTAAAAAGTTGTTTAAAATCTAGAAGGTTTTGATAGAGCAAGGACAAAGAATCAATCACCAAATAACACAGACTTAATACCATTGGCAAAAGGAACAAAGACAGTCAGAGGAAAAACAATTATACAGCGAGTTGTTATGATCTGGAACTTACTGTTTGAAAGTTTGATAAAGCAGATTTAATACTTGCAGAAGGGAAATAGATCAGCGATTGAAAAGGAAATATTTGCTGAATTATAGTGATAGAAGCAAGGGATTGGGATTGTGGCAATTCATTCAAGGAGATAGCAAAGAAATGATCAGGTGAATGGCCTCTTATGCTGAATGAGTTGAGAATGACCAAACTATTCTTCCTTACTAAAACATATGCTTTCCTTGATACTGTATATATTGCATTTAATCCCCTGTGGCTATGTATTCTTTTCAGAATAATAAATACAAAATAGATTATTTAATGCAAAATAGATGACTTGCTTTTCAATTCAGGAATCAAACAATGAAACCCAGCTCAAACTATAAAAAAATATAATTCTTCAGGAATCACAAAAGTGAGGAACTAATAAAAATGCTGCTATTTAATGGATGTACATTAATACCAAAAAGGTAGTGCAGATAATTCAATTAATTCAGATGATAAACAACACATTTAGAGTACAAGAAACAAGAAGTCTTGCTACAATTTATGGAGTTTTGTCGAGACCCAAATTGGAGTAACAGCCTGTAGATTTGATCTTACCCAAGTGAAATAACTGACTGAAATAATAAACGTTTGCTAGATTGATTCCTGGAATGAAAGGTTTCTGTATGGGAGAGATCAAGAATAATAGGTTTTTTTTAATGATCTTGTTAAAAAAGAGAAATATTTACATTGAAATATATAACATTCCTAAGGAATTTACAAGGAAGATGCTGAGAAGCTATTCCACTAAAATGGACAGTCTAGAACTTGGATTCAGAGAGATTCAGAGTTGCTTCTCAGTTCCCCATGATATACCCGAATACAAGAGTAGTTCATGGAAGGAAATTTCAATTTCAAAAATGTAATTTCATGCGGTCATTTCTGCATTGCACATTTAGAACTTGTACATCACGGTTTTTAGGCCAAGGGCTTGGTCAGTTAGGAATGATATGAGAAAATGTCTATTTACTCACAGGGCCGTGCAAGCAGTGTTCTTTGGATCTTTGACTGCAGCTTGCAGTCATGTAGTACAGGATGAACTATTAACAGACATGCTTTATAACCCAAAGCAAACTCTGAACTAAAACTAAAGATGCTTGACTCTTGCTCAAGGTAAACTTAAACCAACACATTCTACAGTGCACCTTTAAAATTCTCTTCCCCAGAATATTCAAGAATATTCACAACAGATTTAGAATATTTAAAATTGTATACCACAGTTTTTAGCTAAGGGCTTGCCAATTAGGAAAGATAAAGAATGTTTGTGTATTCACAGATGTCGATTTTTACGATAAATGAATTGGGAGAAATGGGACACGGGGGGGGGGGGGGGGGATTGATACAGGGAGTCATTCAAGATCTCATTAAGTGGCAATTTCTTATGTCTTCATGTCATGAGAATCCGGTTCTTTCTATTTAGTTAGGAACATGGAAAACATTGCTTCTTAAGGGTCGATAACGTAGCCTGAACCATCTGGTCAACAAACTAGCTGACTCCTGGGAGAAATGCTAAATCTCACATGGGAAAACTGGTGCTTTGCTCCTGCATGTCAAGAAAAGATCATGACCCAGGAGTGTGGGAATGGAAGGAAAAAAAACTGCAGCACATCAGTAACTTATACAGGACATGAAAGCAGAAAACATAGACTTTAAAAAGAAGAGCTGTAGTTAAGGCTCTCGTGGTTACTTTAGTAAATGTGATTGATATCAATTAATTGCTGGATTATTGAGAAATATAGGTTTGGTCTGAAATACAGACTGTTTGGCATCATATCATTTTTTGGATAATCATTTAATGTCTTTATATATTATCAATATTTAACTTCAACCGCATTTCACAAAGTTACACTGAATGAACAAAATGGATTCAGCTTTATTCTTGTCACTACCAAATGTTGACTTAATTTGACTTTGCATTGACACTAAGACTCGGTTGATAAAGCCGAATCACTTAGCCTGGCAAACTGGCAGATTAGATATGCACTTTTCTTAGTTTCACTGGGGGTTGACATTTAACCATTTCCCCTTTTTTTCCCCCACAAAGGTGTGACCACCCACGACTGTGCACTAATGGGCAAGGACCCAGAACATCCTCAGCGGGCAGCCAATGCAAGCACAAAGGGGAGAAGGTCATCGACTGTGAGACACTGGGAAAGAGAGTCTGGCTAGAAGCTAATTTCATTATTTCCACAATTTGCTTTTGTTATTTACATTTGAACAGGAAGTAAAGTTTTGAAAATAATATAATACAGGCCAGATTGCACCGAGTGAATCATACATGTCACCTCAAGGTCCTCCTCATTTGCTCATTTTAATGAAAGGAGAATCGTGTAGTTAACAACATGCTGCTTTCAAATATTCCACAGTTCACAAAATGTGAGAGAAACAAAGTAATTTACTGCAGCACATTATAACAAAGCCAACTCATATACAATTATCACATGAAGAAGAGAAATTATAAGTCTGCTTCAATGATAGTAGTGTTTTAAATACACGCATGGTCCTTAAAATCAGATTTTTAGCAGAATTTATTTGATTTTCGAAGGTTGGTAAATCACCCATTTAACTGTTTCTGGTATTTTGGCAACTAAATTGGATTCAAGGACCAATGGCCTGAAAGTTATCCACCTGAAGTTAGATGTGTGATTTACAGACAGCTTCTCTGAAAGGTACGAGTGAAAGCAAGAAATTTCTTTGTGTGGCTCAAAGAAGTACTCCTGTTCCTACTTGCACAGGAAAGGATAAAAAAAAATAATTAATGAGCCAGTTTATACTGATAACTAACAGTTTTTGTGGAGAAGCTTTGGCCAGTGATACAACACATTCCAGACACTGGTGTCTGCACATTGCTACATGGAGGTGAGATGCTGACCATCCAAACTCATCACTAGTCTCCTCATTTAGTTCAGAGGATGATCTGGATTGCATTGAGCTGAGGTGCCATTAAACATATCATAGTTTTGTTTCTTAGCTTTATGTTGACCATGCAACCCATTATGGCGAGTCTGGAGGCTCGCTCTTTGTTAAAGAAGTTTATTGCGACAGCAACATTCAATTACAAAGTATAACGAACGAGATTACAGACAACCATTAATTCTAACTGTTCACTTCGAAAAAGTCTCTCTACTAACTGGTTTTGGGCGCCAAAAACACACGTGACGTCGCTGTCCAATCAGCGGGCTCAACTCCCTGGACCAATCCTTACGGTCGAACCCACACGTGACCTTGCTGGCAAATCTGAGGGTTCGACTCCCAGGACTAATCTCTATGGTCGCTACACCATCCCCTTTTAACTTAATGGCATCACTGATAGGAATGGTTTAGTCTAGTTTAATTTAGTTTAGTTTAGTTTATTGTCACCTGTACCAAGGTACAGTGAAAAGCTTTTGTTGCGTAATAACCAGTCTGGACTCCAGAATGTTCTTAATAATTTAACTTTAAAATTTACATCAAACACATTTGTTTGATGTTTATGTTTTAAATATTTAATCCTACAGCAATCATTTTAACTTGTTACTAATTTTTTTTAAATAGATGGAAAGGCCTCTGCCCACCATAAGCCATCAAGCTTGACTGGGTAGGCCTCAGGCTTTGTCACCCGATGCCAAGGTAACACCCACTTGGAGGTTTGGCCTTGACTGCAAGTCCACAAGTTGATCTGGTCCACATTGGGGTCCAGGCAGAGGAGATGCAGAGTAAACTTTAGTCATGGATCAGGCAGAGGAGATGCAGAGTGAACGTTAGACATGGACCAGGACAAGCTTAATCAAGCCCACTCACTGTCACCATCCAGTCATAGTTTCCAATAGAAACTGCAAAGGGTTCCAGGTGCTGTTTTTAGAAACCCAACATACAAGTGTGGAAAATCCATTAGATCCAATGCAGGTAAGTGTCCTGGGCAATTTACTTGCCCACATACCTATTTTTTGTTGGACCAGAGAGGCAAAAATTATTCCTTCAGTTAATATATTTCTAATTACTGACACAAATCTGTACCTTCATGTTAATTAAACCTGAAGGAGAAACCAACAAGGAGGATTACTGTATAGAGATTACCAGGCTCTAGTATATCTAATTCAACTTGAAGCTCAAAGTGGATTCTGTCAATAACTGAGCATTAAATTTGTCCTCCCCTCAATTGATCGCTTCTTCAACAGTGATCTAACTCGTCAACTAAGGCCTAGTTCTCCCCATTGCGGGCCCCCAGAATGAACAATCAAGATTGAGGCCTGACATGTGAATCAGCCATGGGTGCAGTGCTGCATCTCTGGTCAGTTGTGAGTCTGAGATGAAGCACTGTAGCTCTGGAGGATGGACACTGCAGCAAAGGCCTTGAAAGAAGAGTGTGGCACCACCGCACAGCATGGATGTAAGTTTATCTGTAAACTCTTTGTTGCTTCAATGAAGCACACTTGATATTGATGGTGAGTTTTCTATTTTTCCAAAGGAATTTGATGCAAATACCAATGGTATATTTATTATTGAATAGTTCAAAAAGTATATTTAAAATTATAAAATTTTCAAAGTTTTCAGTTGAATTTCACATTCCAAAAAAATAATCACAGAAGTAGTGGCAATAAGTGCAAATCTTTCATGAAAATTACATATTGGTTTGATTTCAAGCTTATAAAAGTTCTATGGGCTGGATTTTAGATAAATATTTGCTAAGAGATGCTGCATTTCTCCTTACATACAAACTCGTTAAAATATGTCTAAACAACAGTCAGACTTCATTAGTACAAGCCCATGGGAACATACAAAATGTTCCTTATCAGGAGGTCATCTTCTCATGCTTCAAGCTCTTTTCCTGTCCATAATTGAGCTTTTGCTGAGACCAGGAAAAATATTTGTAACAAGAAGAAATTTGCTTAAAGATTACAAGAACAACATCACATTGTGCACTGTATTTACTGGTAGTTCAGTGAAAAGTGTACCAATGCAAATGTATTGCAGCTCATTGTGATTTCATACTAATAACAATCTGTTTAACTTGAAAAGGATGCCATTTGTTATTGTCACAGACTACTGGCAATCTATGACAAATAATCCTAAATGTTATTCTTCCCACAGCCTTATTAGATTGCATGTTTTTCATCTCTTTAATTGATAGCACAATATTTCAGAATTTAGACATAATTGCAAGATTCTTATCCAACCAGGAGTATCAGTTAGAGACTTTGAATCATTGGTAAGGAAAGTTTATGGGCAAATACTCAACTAGCAGAGATCCCATTTTTAAGGAGGCAACTCCCAATACATTTCCTGCCCTTCCGTGAGATGAACTCTAAACTAACAATTCACAGAGTACTCTCAATATAACTGCAAAGAACGTAACAGATTCCAGTAATGCACAATGGACTAGAAATTCATCCCTGATCTGTAATGCACTTGTATAACAGCAGTTATACACTATCTCGGAAATTTGCTTCTATTGGCTTTCACAGAACCAAATATGAGAAACATTGTAGGATGAGCAACTACTGTGACACAGTGCCTTTAGTGCCATCTACCAGGATTTTTAATTGTACAAGGTTTTGTTTGAAGTATTAAAATTAGTTTAAGGAAGAATTGTTCCTATTTACAAAATCCTCACTTCCGTAGTTACATGTTTGAATTTAGTAAAATAAAAGTATATAAGAAGAAAAAAACATGATAGGAATTAAAATATTCCCACTTAATAGTCAGTTTCCAATGTGCAATATAAAGGAAGAAATAATATCCTTTAATAGTCATTTGTGATACTTTTGGTAGAGCCAGGCCCCTCGACGCCAGATTTAAGGTTTATTGGCTTCAGATACATTTGAAGGTTCCCAAGCTTCAGGTCAAATTGGACCACCGTAGCAGTTTGCGTTTACGTATTTGAGAACGTATTCTAAAAATTGCACACATAGACAAAGGGGCTGAGAACTATCATTTTCTTTGTCCAAATGAGAAGTATGTTCTGCTACGAATTAAGCTGAGAGTGAAGGACCAACGATACTCTGCATCTGTGTGCAATGGTCACTTAAGGTAGCAAGAGTATCGTTGGTCCTTCACTCTCAGCTTAATTCGTAGCAGAACACACTTTTAATTTGGACACAGAAAATGATCATGACCAAATCTACAACCATATAATATCAGATCTTATAATTACCTTTGAAGAATTACCATTCAGGTCAAAACTGTACAGGAGGGTGAGGTCAGTTTAATTTGGCATCATGTTTGGCACATACATTGCTGAAAGCCCATTCCTGTGCTGTGCTGTTTTATGTTCTATATTAAAACTATACATATTGGTCATCTGAAATGAAAGTGGGATAGTTGGACGTGTGAAGCTATTTACTTACCATATGAAAGAAAAAATTTGGAGGTAATTCCTCAGATGAAGCAGATTATATGATCCTAAAGCAAGGTCCGAAGAAGGGTCTCGACCCAAAACATCAATAGACAATAGACAATAGACAATAGGTGCAGGAGGAGGCCATTCGGCCCTTCGAGCCAGCACCGCCATTCAATGTGATCATGGCTGATCATTCTCAATCAGTACCCCGTTCCTGCTTTCTCCCCATACCCCCTGACTCCGCAATCCTTAAGAGCTAGCTCTCTTGAATGTATTCAGAGAATTGGCCTCCACTGCCCTCTGAGGCAGAGAATTCCACAAATTCACAACTCTCTGACTGAAAAAGTTTTTCCTCATCTCTGTTCTAAATGGCCTACCCCTTATTCTTAAACTGTGGCCCCTGGTTCTGGACTCCCCCAACATTGGGAACATGTTTCCTGCCTCTAATGTGTCCAACCCCTTAATAATCTTATACGTTTCGATAAGATCCCCTCTCATCCTTCTAAATTCCAGTGTATACAAGCCTAGTCGCTCCAGTCTTTCAACATATGACAGTCACTTATTCCTTTTCTCCAGAGATGCTGCCTGACCCAATAAGTTACACCAGCATTTTGTTTCTGTATTTTTTCAGATGTTGATTCACTTACTCAACAGTTCTCTTTTTATTTTAAGGATATAAAGGTGAATTTTATGGGACAAGATTCTCGAGGGAGAATCTTCACTAAGTAGCAATGAGAGTACTGAGTGTGCAACTCAACATGTTTGATTCGCTCTGCTCACAATCATCCTGTCATTAACTTTAGTGAAGCGTCACCCTTACAATTTGATCAAGTCAAGCTGTGGAGGGAGTGAAGCCTCAAGAAGATTTTCTCCATATAATAGAATATAGAATTCAGTCCAACTCACAAAATATTCCAGTTGGCGAGTATATTTTTGATGTCCTAGAGCTTCTAATCATAAATATTTAGAAGTGAACCCCAAATCATTAATGTACTTTGCAAAATTTCCAAAGCACATCTTGAACATTATATCAACATTAAGGTTTAAAACCATTTTAAGTGAGTTTTGTTTACACATTTCAACAATAAATTTACAAAGTGAGTGATTTCAGATATTTTGCTGGAGGTGGTGAGAGAAGGAATGTAACACAATGTTTCTCTCTGGAATGTTTTGTTTATCCACAGGCCTCTGATCTTCTATAGACCTTCTCCTCAGGGTCCAGTTTTCCCAGGAATCCCTTCTGTACTGATAAGGGGATTCCTGGAAATACTGTTCTTGGGGGCAAGGCTTGGCAGCTATCCAATGAGGAAAACTCCAAAGCAACAAGTTCATAAAAGCCTCTAGGTCACTGTGGGAAATTGGATCCTTTACATTATATTTGTGAGAACATGCATCCAAATGTGAAAACTTAATGCAATAAATATAAATAAAAACAAATTATAAATCATTGAACTCAGTGTCTGACTCTATTTTCAAAGTATCACTTACGTCAGCAGATTCTGGATTTCCAAACAGAGGGAAAGAATTCTTAAAGAATAGATCATTGTTAGCTAGGGGAAGGTGACAATGAAGCAAACAAAGATAACATTTAATCAGGAGAACAGTCAGACTGGTCGGAGAACTGGGATGGGAGAGGGTTGGTTTCTGGAACAGATAGCCGTGGAGGATCTTAAACTTTCTCATCTAAATGCACGCACTTAGAAACCACAACAAGGTAAATTATTCATTAAGGCAACAGTATTTCTTTAAACTCATTACAGCTTTCAACTGCCAATGCCTGTGGTTTCTGAGATGACAATAACATCCACAAGAAAATATTAAAGTTTCCAGGTATGACTTTGTAATGTTTTCTTTTGTAAGCTTATATTAGAACCATAGATTTCTCTATCAGCAGCTCCACAAATCTTACGCTGGAAATGATCAAGACACACAAATGCAATGAGTTAGTGTGGCATTAGTACCACCATCTCGCAACACTTTTATTTAAATTAGTGACATTATGGGTTGGGTCACAATGCATACCAGGACTTCCTGTTTGTAAATTTGCAATTCCCCTGTGCATGGAAAATTATCGACATTAACAACCCCAGTGACATATCTCTGAGAATGTCATGATTCAGTAACAACATTGAGGAATATTCCAAGGATATTGTAAAGTGCAATTTTAAATTTAAATAAAGCAGCTTATCTTGACTATTGCTATAAAACGACCCACTTAAATCTATGTACTAAAACTCTCGTTTGTTTGTTTGTTTGTTTGTTCCTGAACTACAGCCAAAATGGTACATGATAGCGTGACAATTTTAGGCCCACCTTACTCACCGTCGTCCCTTTGGTGCTATGGAAGAAGTTTCATTGAAATTGGTGTTATATTTTTTAAGTTATTCACATTTTAAAGTTTAAATCTATCTCCTGGGGAGGGGGGAGGGATGGAGGGAAGGAGAGGGGTGGAGGGAGGGAGGGGGGAGGAGGGAGGGAGGGGGGAAGGAGGGAGGATAAGGGGGGTTGAGCGGGATAGAGTGGGTGGGACGGGAAGGGGGAGGGGAGGAGGGAGGGGGAAGAAGGGGGGAGGAGGGAGGGAGAGGGGGCGGGGAGGAGGGGGAGGGGAGGGGGAGGGGGGAGGGGGAGGAGGGGGTGAGGTGGAGGGGGAGGAGGAGGGGGGGAGGGGGAGGGGGAGGGGAGGGGGCGGGAGGAGGGTGGAGGGGAGAGGGGGAGGGGGGAGGGGGGATGAAGGGAGGAGGGAGGGGGGTGGGGGTAAGGGGGAGAGGGGGGGTGGAGAGGGGGGTGGGAGAGGGGAGGGGGGAAGGGGGAAGGGGGTAGAGGACAGGGTGTTGCACCAATGCAGAGAGGTTTGGGCCCAATGGGTCCACTTGGTCTAGTAGACTATAAAGATTAGATACCATTTCCCCAGATTACATGCAGGAAATTAAAAGGTTTATCTCGCTACAATATTAGAAGGAATCAAAATGAATGAATATTTTCACTTTCCATAGCCACCATCCTCGAGCCCTCACTGATGAAGATTTGTTGTGACAGGGTTTGCTGTGTCAAGAGTGGTTCAGCTCATCACACACTTAGACTTGGAAGTTTAGAGATACGGCGTGGAAACAGATCTTTCAGCCCACCGCCTTTGTGCCGACCATTGACCCATTTGTTAATACACCTTCAGCGCTAGATGAAGAGTAAAGAGGGAGAAGGAAGAAGCCGGAAAGGCTGCAGGAGCGGGAGTCCCGAGAGGATGGAGGGATTAGAGGAAGGGATAGGAGCGCATCATCCTGGAGAGTGGCGAATGAAATGGGAAGAGTTACAATTGCAAGGGGGGGAGAATTAAATCAATTTTTCTAATCATTAAGGTCAGTCTGAAGAAGGGTCTCGATCCGAAACGTCACCCATTCCTTCTTTCCTGAGATGCTGCCTGACCTGCTGAGGCATTCTGTGATACCTTCGATTTGTACCAGCATCTGCAGTTATTTTCCTACACTAAGGTCTGGTAAGATGATTCGTCAGCACTGTGATGGAGGAAGTTCCAGAATCTAGATACAATGGTAATAAATGATAACAGGATCATATTTCCAAATCAAGGCAAGGTGCGACTCGGAGGGGTACCTGCAGCAGGTGGATTGCCATATAGCTGCTGCCCTGTCTATCATGGGTGTAGATATTGTGGCTTTGGGGGGGTACAGTTGGGGTAGCCCAGGTAAGTGATCATCATGAGTTTCATAGGTAATTCACACTGCAGCCACAATTCACCAGTTGTGAAAGAAATAAACAGTCAGGAATGAAGGAAAGGACATCATCAAACGGATGCTTTGCTGTGGATAATGATGTACTACTTGAGTGTTGGTGACAATGCACATATCCAAGCAAGTGGATAATATTATGTAAGAAGGAACTGCAGATACTGGTTTACACCGAAGAGAGACACAAAATGTTGGTGTAACTCAGCAGGTCAGGGAGCATCTCTGGAGTAAAAGAATAGGTGACGTTTTGGGTCGAGACCCAAGTGGATAATATTCTTGACTTGTACCTGGAAAATGGTGTGAAGACCTTGGGGTGTCTGGAACTCAGTCGCTCACTGCAGGATTTATAGACTCTAACCTGCTCTTATCACCACAGTAATTATGCTTGTTTTAGTTTAGTTTAGAGATATTATGTGGAAACTGGCTCTTCCGCCCACCAAATCTCCACCGACCAGTGATCCACCCACATTAACACGACCCCACACACACTGGGAACAAATTTACATTTATACCAAGCCAATTAATGTACAAACCTGTACATCTTTGGAGTGTGGGAGGAAACCGAAGATCTTAGAGAAAACCCACACAAGTCACGGGGAGAACCTACAAACTCCAAACAGACAGCACCTGTAGTCAGGATCAAACCCAGGTCTCTGGCGCAGTGAGGTGGTAGCTTTAGGCTGTGCAACCAGGCTGCCGTGTGGTTGGTCCACTTTGGGTTTCTGGTCAATGGTGATGCTCGGGATGTTGATGGGATGGGTGGGTGCGGAGAAAGGGTCAGTAATGGTAACGCCATTGCGGGTCAAGGGTGATACGTTGAACTCCATTGTTGGAGATGGCCATTGCCCAAGGCATGAATGATGAAAATGTTACATATCACTTATCAATCCATGGCCGGAAGTTGCATCAATTTTGCTGCTTGCTGGCATGGACTGCTTTATTTGCTGAGGAGAATTAAATATTATGCAATCATCAATATTGAGCATTCCCGCTTCTGACCACCTGCTGTTGGTGATGGTAGGCACCCAAGGAACTCCTGGAGAGACCTCATAAGGCTACGTTCTTTCACCTTATCAATAACAACCACCTTCCTTTGGTTGATGTACAGCACCATCCACAGGAACATTTCCCTGTTGAGTCACATTGACTTTTTTTTTACCAGAAATCTTTGATGTTACAATCAGTCAGATGCAGTCACTTTCACCTCACAAATTCAGCAGCTTAGTCCATTTTGGGTCAAGGCTGTGATGAGGCTTGTTGCCCAGTAGTCCAGGTGAAGTCTGACTAGTTTAGTTTAGTTTAGATTAGACATGTTGTTGTTCGTCCTTCGGTTTCGAAGATGACCATGACTTCACTTTCAGTTGGAGGATTGGTGACTGTGGGTCCGGAAATGACTGGTGAGGCCAATCCGGGCCCGGAAGGCACGCCCACACGTAGGACACAACTGGATGGGTGCTGCAGTGCAAGTGGAGGTAGCCCGGGCCTTGCGCATACAGTGAGGAAACAGGCCCTTTAACCAAATGAGTCCATGTCAACCATCGATCACCCGTTCACGCTTGTTCCATGCTAACCCACTTTCTCATCCACTCCTACACACTCAGTGTAATTTTACAGAGGCTAATTAACTTACAAACTCACACTTTGTTGGGTACATGGGAGGAAACTAGAGCACCTCGTGGAATCCAACGCAGTCACAGGGAGAAGGTGCAAAATTTTGCAAAGAGTGCAACCGAGATCAGGATCGAACCTGGGTTTCTGGCGTGATACCCAGAGCTGTGCCATTGTTATCGATGAACAGGTTGTCAGTGAGTGTCAATTGAAAGGACTATGGAAGCCAAATTCTACCACTTTGCTACTATAATAGACACAAAGTAATGGAGTAATTCAGCAGTTCAGACAGTATGCCTGTAGAACATGGATAGGTGAGGCTTCAGGTCGGGACTCTTCTTCAGATGGATTGTAGGAGGGGAGAAAGAAAGCTTGAAGAGAGGATAGGCAAGGAAAAGCTTGGCAGGTGGTTAGACAAAGGCCAGAGATTAAAAGAAAACAGAAGGAGTGAGACAAAGGTATTGAAGAGTTTGTAAAGCCAGAGGAAGAACTGGTGGAGGGGGAGTGGAGAAATAGGTGCGAGTCCAGGTGTTGAACAGGGGAGGGGTGGGAGAAAGAAGGGTGTGGGGAAGTAAGGAGAGTGTGGAAGAGAAAGGAGAGGGAAAGGGGGCGGGCTTATTGGAGATTACCTAAAATTGGAGAATTCAATGTTCATTTCATTGTGTTGTGAGCTACCTGATTGCTCCAGTTTGCATGTGGTCTCACTCTGGCAATGGAGGAGGCTCAGGACAGAAAGGAGAGTATGGGCATGGGAAGGGGAGTTAAAACAGCCAGCAACTGGGAGATCCAGTGGGCCTTAGCCAATCAGTCTGAAGAAGGGTCCTGACCGGAAACGTCACATATCCATGTTCTCCAGGAATGCTGGAGTTACTCCAGCACTCTGTGCCTTTTGTTGTAAACCAACCTCTCTAGTCTGAAAAAGGTCACCTATGCTTTTCATCCAGAGATGCTATCTGACCTGCTTAGTTACTCCAGCACTTTGTGCCTATTTTTGGTATAAACCAGCATCTACAGTTCTTTGTTTCAGCAGTTTCTTGTTTGCTACTGTTGGAGAGTATACAGATTGGGCAGGAATTAGTAGTTCAATGGTTCAATGGTACTTTGTGTGAATTGGATACATCCTGCTTCTTGTGAACAGGACGCACCTGGATTATTTTCCACATCGGTGACTAGATACTACTATTGTAAGTGTACTGCAGAAGGTTGGCTACTGACATAGTTTGTTTGGGAGCACAGTACCTCAGTGCTACAGCTGGGATGCAGTCTGCTCCAATAGCCTTTGAAATGGTTCTTATTCGGCAATCTAGTGGCACAGAATGTATCCCATTAATGAGGCTGATTCATGCTCTCGTTCACAGATAATCTAGCCCACATTTGAAAATACGCAATTAACTTCAGGTGAAGTCAAGGATAGAAATTAAAAACAGACGCAGATGTTTGATTGTATTTAGTTGTCATTGCAATGAAAATGGCCATGGGAGCCATTTGTGCCTTGTGGTTTCTGCCTTCTGTTCAACTGCAGGGATGGGGAGACGCAAGTTAAAGCCATTATTAAAACACTTGCAGAATATCTAGCATCTGACCTAAACATAATATAAATATTTTTATGCATAGAAACTATAAAGTATTGATATTTATCTAGCACTGAAAGTTGGCCTGTCAATTTCCCCTTCTCGTTATATCACGTCAAATTTTGACTTCTGGGTGACTTTGACGTTCTTGTTAATTCTCCATTTTTATATGTCCTTCAATAAAAACTCTTTATATTAACAGAAAAGATATATTTCTTCCTGATGTTTAGGTACACTTGAGAAGGAACAATCTCAATTTTATTTTGCAGTGCCGGGACAATGTCCATTCATAATGACATGTTTCAAATTATAGGATTCTGCATTTTTATGTTTGATGGAGCAATCTGCCTCAATATAAAATATTTTATTGAAATTAATAACTTTTTGGCAGGAAGTAAGTCTCCAGAGGGAGAAAGATTATGGCTGGCTTTCCCCAAGCCTGACAGACCCAGAGGTAATAAAGAATGTTACAATGGTATTTCATGAAGGTCTTCTGCAAGAATGAAAAATGCTTGTGGCTCCAGGTCACCAGTTTATTTCATGAGTGTGAGGCCCCTTACAAGGTCTTCAATTGCTCTGGGAAGCACATTAAACCCCTGTCCCACTTAGGCGATTTTTTAGGCGGCTATAGGCGACTAGGCTTTCACCACACGGTCGTCGGGGTGTCGCCTGTACGGTCGTGAGTAGTCTCCAAAGTCATAGCGTTTTTCTGGTCGCTGCTGGATTTTGAGCTGTTTAAAGATTTTCAGCGACTGTTGGTTTGACACCAATGATCGTAGCTTGACGTCTCCAGACGTAGGCGCTGGTCATAAGTTGATGCCAGGTTGTCGCCAGATGACGTAGGTTGTCGTGGGTGCTCACTTCGTTGAATTTCATTGGCGACTACCTACATCAACCGGCGACAGGTACCGGCTTCAAAACCGGAGGCCAAAATGACGTGAATTGACTTCTGTTGTCGCCGACACGGTCGTAGCTTGTCGCAGGGTAGACATAGGTTGACTTCGGTTGTTGTAGGTTGCCACCTGTGTGGTCGTAGGTTGTCGTAGGTGCGGTCATAGGTGGACGTCCTAAGTCGCGCCGAATGGGTCGCCGGTTGTCAGTAGCTTGCCGTAGCTTGACGTCGACTAGGTGGTAGGTTGTTGTAGCTTGTTGTAGACATTGTCGTAGGGGGGGTCCAGTTGCCGGATTTTCGGCAAACTGCCACGACTATTGCCGTCGCCTAAAAAAACACCTAAGTGGGACAGGCTCCTTACATTACCTTTAACCACTATTTATCATTTTCAAGAATGTGATGTATTGAATGATAACAAAGTTTCAGCAAGTACATTGAGGGTTAGATAGAGCTATGGTACAATTACTGAATTATTAGTCTAAGAACACAAGTTCAAATCGCACCTTGACAACTGAGAACTTAAATTTAACAAAACTTGAAGAAATCTCAAATGAAAGATAGAGACTGGATTTTTGTAAAAACATATTTGGCTCATTGATATCCTTCCGAAAGGAATACACTACACTTACATATGTAAGTGTCTGGCCTACATATGTCACCAGATTCTTCACCAGGATTGACACGTGACAGGCCTCTGAGAGTGCCCAACAAGTCATCACATTTAAAGATAGACAAAATGCTGGCATAACTCAGCGGGTCAGGCAGCATCTCTGGAGAAAATAAATAGGTGACTTTTTGGGTCAAGATCCTTCTTCAGTCTGATCTCCTCATATCAACAGGGCATAACATTTTCAGAATGTTTTTATTTAATTGGAAAACTTTGTAAGTCATAATAATTTCTTAGAAATTCACTAATCCCATTAGTTTTAATGGGGAAAACAACATTGTCAAACTTTGCAACACATTGTCCATTAATAATAGTAAACATTCTGTCACCACATCTGATTATACTGTAGAGTAAAATTATTAGAACTTGCTGGTAAATTGTCCGTGACATTGCCCATGCTTACTTGAAAACTTGAAATATGTTACAAAGATTACCATGCGTCATCCTTAAGATTCTCACCACGTACTGCCACCCATTGATCGCCATCTCTGTCCCTGCATTGCCTTCGACCCATTTCCACCCCCATTCCTGACTCCAAAACTGTATGTTGCAGTCCACAGGCCGCTAGAATACCGTTGTACTTCTTTCAAAACTGCGAATAGACATGTTTCATATTTATCCTCTGGTTAAATGTTCTGAACAAAAACATGCAATGGTACATTCTTCTCGACAACATAACAGGGTTAGAGACTAACAACAAACTCATTGGCATTCGCGGCAAATGTGTCAGCACTGTAAATCATGAACATCTGGGCTAGAGAGATGCAAGGTTTTTGTCTCGCACATGTTTGATATCCTCCAGCTTGTGCTATCAATCGCAAGCATCTCCTTGCCCTGTCAAGCTATTTGGGCCAAAGAGCAAAGGGATGGTAAATCCACAAACTGCATTCTGAGGAATTCTATCCTATTACGGTGAAATATAAAACATAGATAACAATAGCTAACACAACTCTGCAGCTGCAAACAGGGCAACATTTCCTTTTTGGGTGCAATTATATTTGCTTTCCAAAGTGAAGCTGGGGTTCAATCTTATGTAGAAACCAATTTACATAATCTTCCATAAAACCATGCTCTAGCAATATTAAATTTTTTTTCTATTCCACTAAACAATATTTCTGCATTTAATTGTACATTAACCTGGTGCAGATCTATTAAAGCAGCTGGAAAATCACCCAGAAAAACCAGGACATTACAAGCAAAGAATTTTAACCAATGCTTACACAATTACCATTAAAGAACTTAATTTTGAAGTTAGACACAAAAAGCTGGAGTAACTTAGCTGTTCAGGCAGCATCTCTGGAGAGAAGGAATGGGTGACGTTTCAGGTCAAGACCCTTCTTCAGAAGTGATTGCAAATGAAACATTTACTTATTCAATTCATATCCCCCTTCTCAGTTGCAGAGCACATTAAATACTTGATATTTGCTCTGGGTTGGCAAGGTGGCTGAGACTAGTTAACATTATATGAATGTATCACCAAATCCCATAATCCACTGCCATTGTTGCTGAGGGACGAAGAAAGAGAGATACATTACTGGAATGCAGCAAAGCAGCCTGGCACCCCAGTTCGAGCTCCAGATCCTGCCCCTCATGCATAATACAATCCATTTAAAAAATAGTTTAAATTTTAGGCTTTGTACCTACATTTTAAGTGACCTTCAGGGACGACACAGTGGCGCAGCGGTAGGGTTGCTGCCTTACAGCACTTGCAGCGCTGGAGACCCGGGTTCGGTCCTGACTATGGCTGCTGTCTGTACGGAGTTTGTACATTCTCCCCATGACCTGCGTGGGTTTTCTCCGAGATCTTCGGTTTCCTCCCACACTCCAAAAGATGTACAGGTATGTAGGTTAATTGGCTTTGTGTGTGTGTAAATTGTCCCTGGTGTGTGCAGAATAGTGTTAATGTGCAGGGATCGTTAGTCGGTGCGGACTCGGTGGGCTGAAGGGCTTGCTTCCGCGCTGTATCTCTAAACTAAACTCAAACTAAACCTCTTCACATTGCACTGACAAGTGGCATAACTCTTAAGAAGGTATGAATTTGACACATATCCAGTGTAGGATGAGACTTTCTGTCACTTTTTCGATGGTGAAACTTTTATATACTTTGTTGTCCTTTGAGCTAAAAGAATAGTTAGAAAATCTTTTAATAATTGAGCAGCGTAGGTTCACTAGGTTAATTCCCGGAATGGCGGGACTGTCGTATGTTGAAAGGCTGGAGCAATTAGGCTTGTATACACTGGAATTTAGAAGGATGAGGGGGGATCTTATTGAAACATATAAGATAATTAGGGGATTGGACACATTAGAGGCAGGAAACATGTTCCCAATGTTGGGGGAGTCCAGAACAAGGGGCCACAGTTTAAGAATAAGGGGTAGGCCATTTAGAACGGAGATGAGGAAGAACTTTTTCAGTCAGAGAGTGGTGAAGGTGTGGAATTCTCTGCCTCAGAAGGCAGTGGAGGCCAGTTCGTTGGATGCTTTCAAGAGAGAGCTGGATAGAGCTCTTAAGGATAGCGGAGTGAGGGGGTATGGGGAGAAGGCAGGAACGGGGTACTGATTGAGAGTGATCAGCCATGATCGCATTGAATGGCGGTGCTGGCTCGAAGGGCTGAATGGCCTACTCCTGCACCTATTGTCTATTGTCTATTGTCTATAAAACATTTCAGCATAACACAAATAATTGTTGTTTACAGTGTGGAATTCATCGCCACAGACGGCTGTGGAGGCCAAGTCATCAGAATTTTTTTAAGTGGAAATAGACATGTTCTTGATTAGCAAGGCTGTTAAAGGTTATGGGGAGAAAGCAGGCGAATCAGGTTAAGAGAGAAAGATCAGCCACAATTGAATGGTGGAGCAGACGCAAGGGGCGAAAGGCCTAATTCTGCTCCTATAACATGAATATTTTTATTATTACTTGTTTTCTTCAAGCATTAAAATCTCTGTTGAAATGAAGTGTGGCATGTGCAAAGTTTAAGCTGGCATAGGATGCACAAACATATTGGACAGCACGAACCCAAGCACTCCATTTGATGTTCAGCATGAAAGATACTAACAGATGTATGTTGGAATCCATTGGCATGTTTAGTCCATCCATGTTCGTGTACATAGAAAGTGTAGCCCCAGATTTCTGTGGGGAAATCCCCATGGTTCATCACAGAACTTTTCTAATAAGCAGAACGTTACTTATTTATTTAAATAGTTCAACACTGATGAAATACAGGCACAGTTTGGGTCCAATTGATGAAGGCTTTGATCCTGGAAATTGTTAGGGGCAGACTGCTGCAGAACATCTGCTTTGGAGCTGGCTTTGTAACCACTGGGAAAGTTTACAATGTCTTGAAAGAGTTTTTTTATCTTAACTTTTTTTTAACAAAAAAACATTGATGTGACTGCTTCGCAAACTCTTTTCTAAAAAAAAAAACGAAACGCATTTCCCATTTAACATTTTTATTTTGTTTCCATCTCATTACATTGAATGCAGAGATGGCTTTGTAAAATTACCATAAACTTGATTTAATTCATTTATTAGTGCATTTTGCCTGGTGAATGTCAATTAGTACAAACCCACATTTGATTCTGGCATGATAGGGTTCTTGAAACCATGCCAAAACCCTCTGGAGGAAGAAAGAAAGAAGAAGAAAAAAGTCCTAAACAATTCCGATTTCTATCCTGCTTTTCCCATAACCAGTTAACCACAGGGAATGATGTTAATTGATGATCATGATTTGGTCCTCCAGATTAAGAATAACAAGCCGAACAAACTGCTGCTGCTACAAAAACAAATTCATCATCAAGTCTCGGAAAAGCAAGCTGAACATTAATATGCTTTAAATCATAGCCTTTCCTCCTTTAGCTCTCTGGCACACTGTGTTCATTGCATCAAGCGAATAGCTTGGCGTATTAGTGATTGATCATTGAATAAATGAGCTATTCTGTCATGACCCGCCACCTATAAAATGTGGTAGTCTTGCCAGGCACCTTTACTCTGCCAAAACTCTGGGTGAAGTTATTCTTACGATGGAGGATTTCTTTCTGCACAGCGCCATAACACACAGGAGCACAATCCAGAGTTCCGCCCTTTGGGTACTCTGGGGCTCAACACAGTGCAACATCCACTTAGATGTCTCACTGATGTCATATTTAAGGATGAAACATTAGTGACGTTGAGTTATTGTAAGGGAATGTGTTGAATTGCTTAGTACAACAAATGAAGATGGCATGTCCTAATTGCATTTATTGGATGTATTACGAAGAAAGAACATTGTTGGAAACGCACATCAAAGAGAGATTGTAAGATCTAGTAGCAGGAAATAAGTTTTTGCTTGAGCAAATTGGTACTGGACTAAGGACTCCAACAGCACATTCCAGGCACAATCATAGATATAGTTGGACGATTCCACAATTTCTCACACATGTTGGTCATTACTTTTTGATTTGTTGTCAAGCCTTTCAGAGCAAAGGGAAATAACATTCATGGAACAAGACCAGATTCTTCAGTCAGGATCCAACAGCTTCCCAATGTGGTCACTCTGCTCTGTGGGTTCCTTGCAATCCTTCTCCTCCTCCATTATTCTGTGAAATTGCTTGCTGCAAGTTTACATTCAGAAGTAGATGTGCATCATTGTCCACTGCCATTTTGGCAATTGTGCATCATACCATCAACATTCTGTCAATTCTGGTCAATTTTCTCTCCTCTGCACAGATAGCGGCAAATAGTTATATTCCATGCAGACTAGTCTGTGACGTTTCGGGTCAAGAACCTTTTCCAGACTTCTTAAGTCTTGACCCGAAACATCACCTAATTCCTTTTCTCCAGAGATGCTGCCTGACCTGCTGAGGAACTCCAGCTTTTTGTGTCTATCTTTGGTTTAAACTAGCATCCTGCGTTCCCTCCTACACATTTTATGTAAAGAAAATATAGTTTTCAGCAAGAGAGAATATAAGAAAAAAAGATCATCCGTTATTCTATGATTTTGAAAGATGATTTAGCACCCTCTTCTGGAGAGAATAATTCTATCAGACTGGTGGTATTTTAAATATATAAATGAATTTCATTGAACTTTGTTCTCTGAAAGTAACCAATATGCTTAGTTGCCCAATGGGACGTCAAATAAGAAGCTATTAGTTGTGCTTCAATCTAAATGTTGAATGTGAACAAAGCTTTTTTTTAAATCCCCCAGGAGAACCATTATAATGCAACTTAATCTCCTTCTCATCCACTGTCCAAATCCATGTATTTTTAAGCAGAGGTCAAAGAATAAACAGTGGCTTATTTCCTTAAAACATTCCTCAGCTAAAATTATTTAAATCTCATCAAATCCAGAAAGTGCAGTTATCTGTTGAACCACATCTCCGGTATATGGATTTTTTTTGTCTTATTAGTTTTGTTTATTGTCACGTGTACTGAGGTACAGTGAAAAGCTTTTTGTTGCGTGCTAACCAGCCAGTGGAAAGACTATGCATAATTAAATTTGATCTGTCCACATTACATTAATGATCTGGATGATGGTGTGGCAAATTGGATTAGTAAATATGCAGATGATACTAAGATAGGTGGTGTAGTTAATAATGAAGTAGAGTTTCAAAGTCTACAGAGAGACTTGGGCCTTTTTGAAGGGTGGGCTGAAAGATGGCAGATGGAGTTTAATGCTGATAAGTGTGAGGTGCTGCATTTTGGTAGGACAAATCAAAATAGGACGTACAGGGTAAATGGTAGGGAATTGAGGAATGCAGTGGAACAGAGGGATCTGGGAATAACTGTGCATTGTTCCCTGAAGGTGGAATCTCATGTGGATAGGGTGGTGAAGAAGGCGTTTGGTATGCTTGCCTTTATAAATCAGAGCATCGAATATAGAAGTTGGGATGTAATGTTAAAATTGTACAGGGCATTGGTGAGGCCGAATCTGGAGTATGGTGTGCAGTTCTGGTCGCCAAATTATAGGAAGGATGTCGACAAAATGGAGAGGGTACAGAGGAGATTTACTAGAATGTTGCCTGGGTTTCAGCACTTAAGCTACAGAGAGAGGTTGAACAGGTTGGGTCTTTATTCTTTGGAGCTTAGAAGGTTGAGGGGGGACTTGATAGAGGTTTTTAAAATTTTAAGAGGGACAGACAGAGTTGATGTGGGTAGGCTTTTCCCCTTGAGAGTGGGGAAGATTCCAACAAGGGGACATAACTTTAGAATTGAGGGACAAAAGTTTAGAGGTAACATGAGGGGTAATTTCTTTACTCAGAGGGTGGTGGCTGTATGGAATGGGCTTCCGGTGGAAGTGGTGGAGGCAGGCTCGATTTTATTATTTAAGAGTAAATTGGATAGGTATATGGATGAGAGGGGATTGGAGGGTTATGGTCTGAGAGCAGGTAGATGAGACTAGGTCAGAGAGAGTGGTCGGCGTGGACTGGTAGGGCCGAACGGGCCTGTTTCCGTGCTGTAGTTGTTATATGGTTATATGGTTTAGTGTGCAGATACATAATATTTCGTGCAAGATCAAGTCCAGTATAGTCCGATTAAAGATAGTCTGAGGGTCCCCAATGAGGTAAATTGCAGCTCAGGACCACTCTCTAGTTGTTGATAGGATGGTTCAGTTTGTGATAACAGATGGGATCCTATGTTGGCCTCAGAGTAAAGAGACCTACACTCGGTTAAGGTTTGACCAGTTCAGAGTAATTATACAAAGCTGCAAAGTTGAATAAAATTCTGATGGGTATGGAGAGAGTGGATGAAGGGGCAAGCTTCCTGTGGCAGAGAGGGTCTAAGCCAGTGGTCACAGGATCAGTTCAAGACATTTCTGACTGATGCAAGAAAAAGAAAAAATCCTCAGTGGGTGATCCTGTGGAATTCTCTCTCACAGGAGGTGGTGGTAGTGGCCAAGTCACCAAATTGCCCTGAAGGAGGTAGACCGATAAACAGACATAAAAGGAATTGGAGGAAGGAGGGTGTGGAATAGAACAGAAATATGGTATACACACAGAGACTGTGATTATGTTGAATAGGCAGAGCAAGGGCAAGGGCTGGAATGCCTACTCTCATTTCTGCAATCAGTGAGGTTAGAAATTCATTTGCTTGCATAGGCAAGAAAAATCCCTTTAAAAGGGCACAGTGTCATTTGTATAGGTCCCATCAGAGAATGCGTTGGCACACCTCCGCCTATTAAACCACAGTATTAATAATTTATTCTGTGGTCACACATAACTATACAAGTCACACAGACCACGGTAAACAAATCTGGAATATCTGGAACCCTTAAGGCAATAGAGCTCAATCAAAATTGGCTCCCAAAACATCTGGCTCCCATGAGCTCCCCAACAAAGATTTAATAATGTATATATTTTTAAGCAACACGTAAATGGGACTGGTTCCGTCTTAAGACCATTTTTTTTTCTCTGCATGACTCACACCATACCATTATTACATATGTGAGTCTCAAGATGATATCAGCGCAATTAAAGAAATATTGCATGACAAACAATTGAAGATATAACTGCTGACCCAACATAATTTGGGTATCACGAAATGCTGGAGTAACTCAGCAGGTCAGGCAGCATCTTGGAGAGAAGGAATGGGTGATGTTTCGGGTCGAGACCCTTCTTCAGTCTGAGTTACTCCAGCATTTTGTGATACCTTCGATTTGTACCAGCATCTGCAGTTATTTTCCTACACAACATAATTTGGGTGTAGGTATGAACTGTATATACAAAAGTTTAATTGTGCACTCTGTGCCTTATAGCAACATATTGATCATAATTAGCAAACAATTTTACTCCACCAGTTGGACCCAGAATACTTGGAAACAACACGTTATGATATTGAATTTCTATACCATGATGCTCAGTGCACTGAAACACCAAGAAGCAGCAAGAAGTTTTGAAATTTTGCTTCAATTTTATCAGCTGTGCAATTCGGAAACAGAGCAGGAAGAGAAAATAGGAAACTAAATTACCTCAGTCAAATCTGTTGTCTTGGATGTTGAAATAGGCCTTGATGTCTCACATCCAATTTCATAATCATCACAGATAGAATAATAATAATAATAATAATAATAATAATAATAATAATAATAATAATAATAATAATAATAATAATAATAATAATAATAATAATAATAATAATAATAATAATAATAATAATAATAATAATAATAATAATAATAATAATAATAATAATAATAATAATAATAATAATAATAATAATAATAATGCAATAAGAAGGAACCGCAGATGCTGGTTTATACCAAAGTTAGATACAAAATGATGGAGTAGACAATAGACAATAGGTACAGGAGTAGACCATTCGGCCCATCGAGCCAGCACCGCCATTCAATGTGATCATGGCTGATCATTCTCAATCAGTACCCCATTCCTGCCTTCTTCCCATACCCCCTGACTCTGCTATCTTTAAGAGCTCTATCCAGCTCTCTCTTGAAAGTATCCAGAGAATTGGCCTCCACTGCCTTCTGAGGCAGAGAATTCCACACCTTCACCACTCTCTGACTGAAAAAAAGAGTAACTCGGCAAATTCAGGTAACATCTCTGAAGAAAATGGACAGGTGACGTTTCCAGTTGGGACCCTTCTTCAGACAGATACGTTGTATGTTATATGTTACATTCCATACTATAATGGCCCATAAATTGCAGTCAGTCGCAAAGCAGTGGTGCCTGTTGCTGGCCTTGAAAAAAGGTACTGATACAGATAGAGAGGTCTCTGTGACGTTGGTTCCCCCTTTTAGCCCTCAGTTTAAATGTCGCTGGTGCTCACAAAACTGGTTCGACAAGGTCCCACATAGGAGATTAGTGGGCAAAATTAGGGCACATGGTATTGGGGGTAGGGTACTGACATGGATAGAAAATTGGTTGACAGACAGAAAGCAAAGAGTGGGGATAAATGGGGCCCTTTCGGAATGGCAGGCAGTGACCAGTGGGGTACCGCAAGGTTCGGTGCTGGGACCCCAGCTATTTACAATATACATTAATGACTTAGACGAAGGGATTAAAAGTACCATTAGCAAATTTGCAGATGATACTAAGCTGGGGGGTAGTGTGAATTGTGAGGAAGATGCAATAAGGCTGCAGGGTGACTTGGACAGGTTGTGTGAGTGGGCGGATACATGGCAGATGCAGTTTAATGTAGATAAGTGTGAGGTTATTCACTTTGGAAGTAAGAATAGAAAGGCAGATTATTATCTGAATGGTGTCAAGTTAGGAGGAGGGGGAGTTCAACGAGATCTGGGTGTCCTAGTGCATCAGTCAATGAAAGGAAGCATGCAGGTACAGCAGGCAGTGAAGAAAGCCAATGGAATGTTGGCCTTCATAACAAGAGGAGTTGAGTATAGGAGCAAAGAGGTCCTTCAACAGTTGTACTGGGCCCTGGTGAGACCGCACCTGGAGTACTGTGTGCAGGTTTGGTCTCCAAATTTGAGGAAGGATATTCTTGCTATGGAGGGCGTGCAGCGTAGGTTCACTAGGTTAATTCCCGGAATGGCGGGACTGTCGTATGTTGAAAGGCTGGAGCGATTGGGCTTGTATACACTGGAATTTAGAAGGATGAGGGGGGATCTTATTGAAACATATAAGATAATTAGGGGATTGGACACATTAGAGGCAGGAAACATGTTCCCAATGTTGGGGGAGTCCAGAACAAGGGGCCACAATTTAAGAATAAGGGGTAGGCCGTTTAGAACGGAGATGAGGAAGAACTTTTTCAGTCAGAGAGTGGTGAAGGTGTGGAATTCTCTGCCTCAGAAGGCAGTGGAGGCCAGTTCGTTGGATGCTTTCAAGAGAGAGCTGGATAGAGCTCTTAAGGATAACGGAGTGAGGGGGTATGGGGAGAAGGCAGGAACGGGGTACTGATTGAGAGTGATCAGCCATGATCGCATTGAATGGGGGTGCTGGCTCGAAGGTCTGAATGGCCTACTCCTGCACCTATTGTCTATTGTCTATTGTCTATTGTCTGAGTAGCCATCACATTAAAGTACTCTCATGTATGGCATATTCAGAATAAAAATAGTTGTTTTTTTTAAGAACTTTTACAATTTTACCGAGAACACTTCATAAAGAGTGAAGCGTACATATACAATTATAGTGAGACTGGAAATAGTACAGTCTGCTAAAACTAAAGATTTTCTACATTTTTCAATACTCATACGACGAGTTGGCAATATGCATACATTAAAATTAGGTTTTAAGAATTAGATATTTGGCTGAACAATACATAAGGCTTAGGACATCATTAAAAGCCACTTAGATCTTGTACGGCAAACTGTAAGCTTTATAACATACTAGACCAAGTGGACCCGTTGGACCCAAACCATTCCTGCATTGGTGCAACACCCTCTCCTCCCCCACTCCCTCCTCCCCCCCTCTCTGTCCCCTCCCTCCCCCCCTCTCCCTCCCACCCTTGCCCCCCTCCTCCTCCCCTCACCCTCCCTCCCCCTCCCTCTCCCCCCTCCTCTTCCCCCTAGGGTTGCCTCCTGTATTGGTGCAGTACCCTCTCCTCCCTCACCCCCACTCACCCCTCCCCTCTCCCCCTCCCCTCTCCCCCGCCTCCTCCCCTCACTCCCCCCCCGTCCCTCTCCTCCACCCTCCTCCTGAATATAACACCGATTTCAATGAAACTCTTCCGTTGGACCACGGGACGATGGTGAGTAAGGTGGGCCTAAAATTGTCACGCTATCGTGTACCATTTTGGCTGTAGTTCAGGAACAAGCAAACAAATGAGAGTTTTAGTGAATAGATTTTATTTTATTATAGTGGTACTGGGGCCTAAATAACCATGTGTCTTCCCTTGGCAGTGGTAGGGAAGGTTGCAAACAGTCCAGCCTCCCCCCAGCCCTTTGTTGAAACCTAGTTGACCCCGCTGGTCACCATCTGGTAAACTGGTGACCAAGCTTACCTCTGGCCTTTGTCGAACAATCTTTCTATCAAATAACCCTGTGTTCACCTATTACTGGCCATGTTCTGTCCTGCTCCTCCTCTCTCCCACCTTTCTTTCCCGCCTCCCTACAATTAGTCTGAAGAAGGGTTTCAACCCAAAATGCTGCCTATCAATGTTCTCCGTCTGGCCTGTTGAGTTACTCCAGTATTTTGTGCCATTCTTGTAATAAACCAGCATACACAATTCCTTATTATTACCACTGGAATCCCTCCTCAGCTTCCCACCACTCAATCCCCAGATTTCTCCTTTCCTTCCAATATAGAACAGCAGGAACTGCTCACCAACATTTCATTCAAGTAGCTGTTTGCACTTATTAGCCTTAATGGTGAATATCATGGAATTTGTCTCATCTCAAATCTGTTCCTAAGGGATATCATCACATAATTTCAACAGGAGTATCATTATGATATCAGGCTAATGGATTATTTTTTGTTACTGGACTCATGTTCGCTCTTCCTTTCAGGACTAGGCCTACTAACGCAATTTGCAGCAAACCTGAAACTCACAGTTATAAAGTGGTAAACTACTATTGGCAGTGCTTTAGTTTAGTTGAGAGATACAACATGGAAACTGGCCCTTCGGCCCGAGTCACCCTGACCAACAATCACCTCGTACACTTGTTCTATCTTACTCTCTGGGGACAATTTACAGAAGCCAATTAACCTATAAACCCGCACCCGGAGGAAATCCACACAGTCACAAGGAGATTGTGTAAACTCCATATACACAGTACCCATAGTCAGGATTGAACCCGAGTCTCTGGCGCTGTAAGGAAGCAACTCTACCTCTGTGCAACTGTGCTGCCCACTGCGCCACTGTGCCACTGCGTCACTTCGCCACTGTGCTGCCCACTGCGCCACTGTGCTGCCCACTGCGCCACTGTGACACTGTGCAAAACTCAGTGACTAGATCGTAATGACCGGGCAGATTTGACAAGAAAGAACATTTGCTGATTCTTCAATTTAATTGTCTAAATTGATCTTTCCACATAAAGCAAGTATTCTCCATAACATGCACAGCATATAATGGATCAACAAATCGTTGAGTCTTATCAAAAATGCATGTCACTTTAGAAACATAGAAACATAGAAAATAGGTGCAGGAGTAGGCCATTCGGCCCTTCGAGCCTGCACCGCCATTCAATATGATCATGGCTGATCATCCAACTCAGTATCCCGTACCTGCCTTCTCTCCATACCCCCTGATCCATTTAGCCACAAGGGCCACATCTAGCTCCCTCTTAAATATAGCCAATGAACTGGCCTCAACTACCTTCTGTGGCAGAGAATTCCACAGATTCACCACTCTCTGTGTGAAAAAAAACTTTCTCATCTCGATCCTAAAAGACTTCCCCCTTATCCTTAAACTGTGGCCCCTTGTTCTGGACTTCCCCAACATCGGGAACAATCTTCCTGCATCTAGCCTGTCCAACCCCTTAAGAATTTTGTAAGTTTCTACTAATCTTGAATGTACAGCCTTCTGTGGCAGATGCATTAATTTATAAATGTTGTTTAATATTCTGGCACCAGAATATTAAATCATTTACAATATCTGTAATTAATTATTTGTTATCACTATTTAATAATATTAATTTGTGTAGACTAAGCTCATTTTTCCAAAAAAAAATTTAAACATACTCCATACAACCAATTCAGTATAATTCTAAATGCTTTTACTGTACTCCAACATGACAATATTGTAGCCTCGGTAAATCCAGTTCCAGGATTTCGGGTGTCAATCTTCAAAGCCTTCAAGTCATATGCAGAGTAATCCCCAAAAGGTTACCAACAATTAATCCTATTAAACATCTGTGATATCTTTTCAACTGCTTTCATGTTTAATTTGCATCTTTTCCCATTTAATTTGCATACAGTCCATGAACAGTCTCAATAAAGATGACAATTAAATAACTGCAGGTCCATTAGAAGTAATATCTGAAACTCCGTGAGGCATTAACGAGGCACTTCCAACAGCGTGTTGGAAGGAACTGCAGATGCTGCTTTATACCGAAGATAGACACAAAGTGCTGGAGTAACTCTGTGGGACAGGCAGCAACTCTGGAGAAAAGGGATGAGTGGCGTTTTGGGTTGGGACCCTTCTTCATACTGAAAGTAGAGGGGTGGGAACTGGAGGTAAGAAAAGGCCAGAACAAAGCAGGGGCAGCAACAGATGACCAAGGAAGGGTGGAAACCATAATGGCCCATTGTTTGCTACCTCCAACATTTTGTGTTTTAGAAACATAGAAACATAGAAAATAGGTGCAGGAGTAGGACATTCGACCTTCGAGCTAGCACCACCATTCAACATGATCATGGCTGATCATCCAAAATTAGTACCCCATTCCTGCTTTCTCCCCATATCCCTTGGTTCCGTTAGCCCTAAGAGCTATATTTAACTCTCTCTTGAATACATCCAGTGAATTGGCCTCCATTGCCTTCCATGGCAGAGAATTCCACAGATTCACAACTCTGTGGGTGAAAAGGTTTTTCCTCATCTCAGTCCTAAATGGCCTACCCCTTATTCTTAAACTGTGACCCTTGGTTCTGGACTCCCCCAACATCGGGAACATTTTTCTTGCAATGATTGTCTTGTTCTAGTAGTTAACCTGGACTAACGGGCCAGCTTATTTACTCACCTATCCTATTTTAAAGTTACGTGCTGATCCTAAACAAGATGATCTAAAAGTAAGGTTTCCACAGGAATGGAAACACATCCAACTCCAACTCACTACCATCACTCTTGATCGTTCCACATCTTAAAATATCAGACTGCTTATCTGATACTGCGTACCAACTGAGCAACATCTCTGCAACTAAATACTAGAAAAATCAAAGCCCATCACAAAATCTGCTCCATTGTCATCAGCTCCATCCTTCTCTCATACAAACGTCCGAAGACCTAGATAGAGTAGATGTGGAGCAGATGTTTCTATTAGTCTGAGGCTAGGACCAGAGGGCACAGCCTTAGAATAAAAAGACGTACCTTTAGAATAGAGTTGAGAAGGAATTTCTTAAGCTAGGGGGTGGGGGAATCTGCAGATTCATTGCCACAGACGGATGTAAAGCCCATCATGGGGTATTTTTAAAGTAGAGATTGATAGGTTCTCGATTAGTAAGGGTGTCAAAAGTTACAGGGAGAAGGCAGGAGAATGAAGTTGAGAGAAAAAAAAGAATCAGACATGATCGAATAACAGAGCAGACTCGAAAAGGCTGGATGGCCTAATTTTTCTCCTATGTCTTATGGTCTTACAATGAATCAGACAGCTCACAACCTTCGACAGATTTGATGGTCACTTCCAACTCCGTAACCAGCCCTGTCACAGTTTATCAGCTGCTGAAATCTTTGTCACCTCGATATTTAACGAATACACTCCTGTTCAGCCTCTCTCTCCCATCCTAAGTTCTGTAAATGATCGGTCATCTAGATCATTTCTAGAGCTTGCTTAATAATTTACAAACCCCTTTTTATCCACCCATCTTTACAAACTGACATTAGTTGTCTGGTAAGCAAAACTACCTTGGTTTCAGATCTCCCTATGGTCTTGTTCCTCTCTATCCCCATAATTTTCAAGTTATCGGAATTAACCTCATTTCTTAACAATCCACAATGTTAAATTGCCACATCACAGGTTTCAGATTGTGAGTTCCTGAGCTCCAGAATTCCCTTGCAATCCTATCCATCTTTCTGACTTTATACAGCTCTAGAAAGTCCAATTAATTGACAAACCTTTTGCCTGGAACATGCTGCCAAGGGTGGTAGTGGAGGCAGATACAGTAATGGTATTTAAGAGGCTTTTAGGCAGCCACATAGATATATATGCAGGGAATGGAATAATATGGATCACGTGCAGGCCAAGGAGATTAGTTAAACTTGGCATCCTGTTCAGCACCGACATTGTGGGGTGAAGAGCCTGTTCTTCTACTTTCCTGTTTTATGCTCTATTTGTTCTATCTGTCTTAAAGTCTCTTTATGTGGCACAATGGCAATTTTTAGTTAGTAATACTCTTGTGAAACGGGGTACATTTTGCAGTGTAAATGGATTTTATTGGTATTACTTTCCTCTGGCTTGAACCATGAATATTTTGTGCCTCGCTCAGTGCCACATAAGCAAAGAAAGAAGAAACTTACATGAATTTAAGACTGTTCATGATTTCAGGATACTCAAAAGCACTTTACAGAATATGCAGTGCTTTTGCCAAGTGCAGTGAATGTATGAAATGTTCCAGACACCAATAAAATGTTCCTACCAGCAGCGATGGAAAAAATTACCAGTCGTTGTAGATGAGGTATACAAGTTGGCCATCTTCTCCTCTTGAACTGTGCAATTGCAACTTCAATCCCCATCAATAGGGCACATTGGACTTTGTTTTAAAAATCTTATCTAAAATCTCACTGTTGACTAGAGAATAATTCTCAAAGCTCTAAATATTCATCTTTGATCTCCGGCAAGTTTCTGAATCCATTAAATACAATGAAGGTTAAATATAGATCTGTGTTTAAGCCAGATAAACACCAATTACAGGCTATGGAAAATATGTAAAAGAAAATGTTCTTATGTATGTTAACGCGATAAACTTTCTCCTCTTTTTCAGATACCGGCGTGCTGTTCCTTATGTACATCAACAACAACAAAAATCATTTTGTATTGCAGCTTTAATATATTAAAAAACACACGTCTGAAAGAGCTCTACAAGGATGTTAAATAAATAAATTACATAGTCATTGCTCATGTCATGTGTTTATCTCTAGCATTATTATATAACAACTTCAGGTTTATGAATATTCCTTGTTTATATTCAATCATAATCCAGAATGGTCATAATAACGAATTTGTAAATCTGCCAGAGCATATAGAAGAGCAAGTTTGAAGCAGGAATACCAGCTGCTGTCTTTAATTCATTGTCACATAATAAGGTTGTCAGACAATACCAAGGAACTCAACATTGCTCCCAATAAACCAACTGTATTATTAATGTATGTCTTACACATACTAAAATATCTCCAAGACATTCAACATTTAGGCATTGGTCTTACGTTGGTCTCAGATCACTATTTTGAACTTCTGTTTCTAAGTAAGTACTTGTGCCTCTGATATTAATGCTCATATTGCATCAGCACGTGTAAATCGATGCACATTTTTAAAAAATGATTCTTGCCCATCTGTTGTGCTATATTTAATTATTTTACAAGAGTGTATTTGAGGTCCATTCATGGCCATATTTAGTTGGTGCTGATTATTTTTTGATTAATATGCATGAATTGCGTTGCTAAATTATACGGCACCATTTCAGATCTCAGGGGAGTTTTCATTGAGATCACTCAGATATAAATTTAAGAGGCACCGGAGCCTTTCAGAATTATAAGCAGCCATCTCTGTATTATTGTAAACTCTACTGATGTACTAATTTTAGAATTAATGTCTAGGCAGATGGCCAAGCTCTTGAATGTATTCTTACCTTAAATGGAGTTAGTCAAGGCTCTGTTCTGAAGATGACATTTTCAATGTTTATAAACAGTGCGAAGGCGATCTATTAAATTTGAAGATACTTGTTTCCCCAAGTCGCAGATGAAAAGCAGATCAAACCTTTAACAACATCTGTGCTGAGAAACAAAAAGGAGCGATCAAATATATCATAAATTTTAAGGCAAATATCACATCAATGTCATTTATTTAATGTTAGTCATTCACTTATACTCCCCCATCTGCAAAGTAAATATAACTAGAGTATGTTTTATAAAGATGCATGTTAAAGTCCAGTACGTTGTGCTGATGTTTGGTTGAATAGTCAATCATGATCTTTTGGGCCTTTATAGGAAGCAAGGAAGTGATGGCTGCAACGGGCCTTTATGGCCAACTGCAGCTGGGACTGTCAAAATGGCACCTCTTGCATATGGACTTGGTGGGCTGTTCTGTGCTTACTGTGCTGACCGGGGCGATTGTGCTTTTGTACGGCGATAGTTTTGCTGATCTGTATGCAAAAAATGTATTTCACTGTACCTGGTAGAGGTGACAATAAAGAAACCAGTGAAACCCTCCATTGGCAAGAATGAACACTTGGGAGATATCTATTCATGATTGTTGCATTACTGATTTATTGTAAGGATGTTTTCTCATTGAAATATTTGCAATGGTTTTAAATTATAACCCACCAAACTCACCAGAAGATGGTTAAACATCCCCCTCCAGCTGCCCTTTCCTGTTGCAGGCTATCTGTGCCTCATTAACAATTTTTCAGCCTGATTGGCTTAGAGGTGGCACAATTGCTTGCTCCATCCTCAGTTGCCAGATCCCAGCAGAAGGCAGTTTTATAATCACAGGCAGTTGCTGCATGGAAACCCAAAGAAAATCTATGGCTAAATGGAAGTATAGTGCACAATTAACTGCCAGAGTTACCATGGTAGTTTGACTGATGTGGATAGGACTTAATTTTCCATGACAAGTTGTTTTATATCCACTGACTAACTGCAGTAACTTTATCATTTTCAATGTGCTGCAACAATAAATCAGATTGTGCATTGAAAACTGCAGAAATGGTGAGTGTTGGCATCATTACTTTATGGCGCATATAGTGCAGGTATGGCGAGTCCGAAAACTTGTTGGTTGTAGAAGAAGTTTATTGCAGCCGCAATATTCGAATACAGAGTTAAACAACAAGGTAAAGGACAACCATCAAAAACTTACTGTCTTCTTCAAAGACTTCGCCGAACTGAACATTTCGGGCGCCAAAAGCGCACATGACCACGCTGGCCAATCAGCGATGTCGCTCCCTGGACCAATCCCCATGGTCGCGTTCACACGTGACCTCGCTGGCCAATCCGAGGGTTCGACGACCTGGACCATTCTCTATGGTCGCTACATGACCCCCCCCAGAACCCGAGGTGCGGAACCTAGCAGGGAGCCGGATTTCGCGACCATAACGAGTACGGAGAGGGACAGCCTGAACCACAGGAGCCGGGGGTTCCGGACTTGGCGGAACTGCCGGAACGGGAGGTCCTGGAGGAACTGCCGGAACGGGGGGTCCTGGAGGAACTGCCGGAACGGGGGGTCCTGTACTGAGCGGAACTAACGGAGGTCGGCCTCTCCTAGGGGTTTGACCGACCAGGACTGGTTGATCCGGATCCAAATGTGCAGGTTTGAGCCGGGACACCGAGACGAGCTCACTCTTGCCGCACATGTCTAAGGTGAAGGTAGCCGTTCCCTTACGCAAAACCCGGAACGGCCCTTGATAGACCCTCTGCAACGGGGCGCGATGGGAATCTTTTCGCAGAAAAACAAACTCGCAGTCCTTCAGGGAAGGCGGTTCATGTACCATGGGACACCCATGACGTGAAGTCGGAACTGGAGCCAGGGAGCCCACCCGTTCCCGGAGAGATGCTAACACTGATGGGACTGTAGGCAGTTGGTCTGAAGGGTCCGGAAACAAATCTCTGGGTACTCGAAGTGTCGAGCCATATACTAGCTCCGCGGACGACGCACCGAGATCTAGCTTAGGAGCAGTCCGGATGCCCAAAAGAACCCAAGGGAGCTGGTCTACCCAGTCCGGGCCTTCAAGCCTTGCACTGAGGGACGCCTTAAGTTGACGGTGGAACCTTTCTACGAGTCCATTTGCCTGGGGGTGATATGCAGTCGTGGGTTGTAACTTGGACCCGTACAGTTCTGCAAGCGCGGCCCAGAGGGACGAAGTGAACTGTGGCCCTCTGTCAGTGGTAATAACTGCCGGGACCCCGAAACGAGCTACCCAATGAAGGGCCAAAGTCCTAGCACAAGACGCTGACGAAATATCAGACAATGGGAAAGCCTCTGGCCACCGGGTGAACCGATCCACCACGGTGAGGAGGTGGGTGTAGCCCCGGGAGGAAGGCAAAGGCCCGACCAAATCCACGTGGATGTGGAAAAAACGAACTGCTGGGACCTCGAAATCCTGCACGGGGGGCTGGACATGGCGCTGGACTTTAACGGTCTGACAGGGAACGCAGGAACGCGCCCAACCCGCTACCTGTTTCCGTAGGCCATGCCAGACAAACCGAGCTGCTACCAAAGCAGAGGTGGAGCGGATGGACGGGTGCGCCAGCCCATGAATGGCATCGAAAACCCGGCGCTGAAGGGAGGGCGGTACTACCGGCCTGGGACGGGGAAGAGAAACATCGCACCAGACTTTTGTGCCTTCCGACCCACAAGCTACCTGGGCCAACTTCAATCCCGAAGTGGTGGACTGGTATGTCGAAGCGGTATCCGCTAGAAGCTGTGCCTCCGCAAGCTCCTGGGGATCCACTTCGCAGTCCACTGCCGAAATAGGGGAAAAAGCAGGTCTAGACAGGGCGTCAGCAACGGCATTAAGCTTACCCGCGACATGAAGGACATCGGTGGTGAATTCGGACATAGCAGTCAGGTGCCGCTGCTGGCGGGCCGACCATGGGTCAGACAATTTAAAAAATGCAAATGTTAATGGTTTGTGGTCCGTAAAGGCCACAAATGGGCGGCCCTCAAGGAAGTACCTGAAATGACGAACAGCTAAATAGAGAGCCAGAAGCTCTCGGTCAAATGCGCTATACTTCAGCTCAGCCGAATTTAGTTGCCGGCTGAAAAACGCTAAAGGCTGCCAACGGCCACCGACCTGCTGCTCCAGAACCCCGCCCACCGCCACGTCAGAGGCGTCAACCGTCAGGGCCGTGGGGGCGGAGGGGCTCGGGTGGACCAACATGGTGGCGTCTGCCAAGTCTGCCTTAGCTGCTGTAAAAGCCGACTCTGCGGCCGGGGACCATATCAACTCTACCGGTTTTCCTGCAAGGCATTGGAAAAGCGGGCGCATGACTCGCGCAGCTGCCGGAACGAACCGATGGTAGAAATTAACCATGCCTACGAACTCCTGTAGCCCTTTTACTGTGGTGGGCCTGGGAAATGCCCGGATAGCCTCCACCTTCTCGGGCAAAGGGGAGGCGCCGGCAGGGGTAATTCTGTGCCCTAGAAAATCAAGAGCAGGGAGGCCGAATTGACACTTGGAGGGTTGGATAATGAGCCCGTGGTCTTGGAGCCGCTGGAACACGGTCCGCAAGTGGACCTGGTGTTCCTGCACTGAGGGGCTGGCGACCAGGATGTCGTCTAAATAAATAAACAAAAAGGGTAAACCCCGGCCCACACGGTCCATCAGTCGTTGGAAAGCCTGTGCCGCGTTCTTTAAACCGAAAGGCATACGCAACCATTCAAACAACCCGAACGGAGTAATCGTTGCAGTTTTCTGTATGTCCTCCGGTCGCACCGGAATCTGGTGGTATCCTTGCACCAAATCGATTTTGGAGAACACCACCGCTCCTTCCAGCCCAGACGAAAAGTCCTGTAGGTGCGGTATGGGGTAGCGATCAGCCGTGGTGACAGCATTGAGACGCCGATAATCGCCACATGGTCTCCACCCCCCAGATGCCTTGGAGACCATATGTAACGGCGAGGCCCACGGGCTGTCAGACTGACGGACAATTCCCATTTCCTCCATCTTCCTGAACTCCGCCCGTGCCACCACCAGTTTGTCTGGCGGTAGTCTCCTTGCCCGAGCGAAAACGGGAGGGCCTTCGGTGCGGATGTGATGGACCACGCCGTGCTTGGCCGAAGACGTGTCAAAACGTTGAATGAGCAGCTCTGGAAACTCCGCCAGGATCTCAGCATACGAGTCAGGGGCCGCGACGACGGCCTGGACAGTAGGGCTGGGCGGGGAGGCGATTGTCGGAGCGACGGGCTCATCTCCGGCGGAGGGTCGGAGGTCGTTACCGCGGACATCAGGGACCAGTGAAAAAGCCCAGAGAAAATCTACGCCCAGGATCGCTTGTCTGACGTCGGCTATGATGAATGGCCACTCGTACGTGCGGAGGCCCAACACAAGGGACATCTTCCGTATACCGAAAGTGCGAATGGGGCTGCCATTAACCGCGATGAGGGTGGGACCTGTCTTACCCGATCTGGTTTCGAGGTCGGTCGGCGGCACTATACTGACGATGGCTCCCGTGTCCACCAAAAATTCTGTGTCCGTGAATCGATCATGGATGTAGAGGCGTCGGTTCTGGCCAATCGTAACTGCCCCTATGTACGATCGGCCGAGGCATTTCCCGCGAAGGTACAAGGCGAGCGGCAGTTGCGGGATTCGCTACCCCATCGTAGGTGATAATAGCACCAGCCGCGCTTGTGCGGATCTTTTTGGCGGGCTTTCGGAGAATTGGCGGGAGACGCGGCGCCATCTTGATGTCGCTGTGGCGTGGTCACTGATGTCGAGACCTTGTTGATCGAACCGCTTGCCTTGTTTTTAGCCGCTATGAGTGCGTCCGCTTTCGCTGCATATGCTTCGGGGTCCTTAAAAGAACAATCCGTGAGCAGCAGTCGGACATCCTCAGGAAGCTTCTCTCGGAACGCCTGTTCGAACATAGGGCAATCCGTATGCTCACCGGCTAGCATCATCATTTCGGACATGAGAACGGAAGGCCGTCGGTCTCCAAGATCCGGTAGGTGCAGAAGTCTTGCAGCGCAATCATGCTTATTAAACCCGAAGGTTCGCAGTAACACTTTCTTCATGGCCTCGTACTTGCTTTCCGCAGGTGGATTAACGATGAACCGCATCACGCGCGTGGTCGTCTCCGACGATAGAGCGCTGACGAGGTAGTAATACATCGTGGAGTCGTCCGATATCTTCTTTATATGAAATTGAGCTTCGGTGTGGATAAACCAAGATTGCGGTGCATGCGTCCAAAACAACGGAAGGTGAACGCTTACCGCGCTTAACTCCGGTGTGCCCGGCGCGGCCATCAACAACGAGGCGTCGTGTTCCTGCATAGTCGGTGATCGTCCAGATCACGTCGGGGTCACCAATATGGCGAGTCCGAAAACTTGTTGGTTGTAGAAGAAGTTTATTGCAGCCGCAATATTCGAATACAGAGTTAAACAACAAGGTAAAGGACAACCATCAAAAACTTACTGTCTTCTTCGAAGACTTCGCCGAACTGAACATTTCGGGCGCCAAAAGCGCACATGACCACGCTGGCCAATCAGCGATGTCGCTCCCTGGACCAATCCCCATGGTCGCGTTCACACGTGACCTCGCTGGCCAATCCGAGGGTTCGACGACCTGGACCATTCTCTATGGTCGCTACATGGGCAAGGCAAATTGTGTATTGTTTGAAATGAAAATGGTAATGACTGAAACACTTGTATTTGAGGTTTTAAGCAGAAAATGCCTGAAACACTCAGCAGGTCAAGCAGCATTTGTAGAAGCAGAGTCAACACTTCAGATCGAAGATCTATCATCTTTGTTTCTCTTCCCACAGATGCTGACTAACCTGCTGTGTTTCAGGTATTTTCTGTTCTAGCTTAAGACTTCTGGTTATTTTATTTAAATTGTCATTAGGATACATTTGTAGCAGTGGTAAAATAAACCTGTAGAGCTGACAATGAGTTTATGTGAGATAAAAATTCACTGTCGAGAGGGTAGCATTTGCAGGAAGCAGCTGTGGAATTTATTGATAATTAAGAGTTTTAGGGGAAAGAAAACGACTCACTTTAGTAATGATGACCATGAAAAGCTATCAGATTGACATTAAGAACTCACTTGGTTCACTGCTCTTATTGAGGGGAGAAAATCTGACATCCATGCCTGCTCAGGCCTTGAGTCGCTCCAGATCCATCCCGGATGTCATAGAATCACAGAGAGACACAGCAAAGAAACATTCTCACCTACTTTGCACCCTGCCATAGTGCACCCAATTTTACACCAATCCAACTCAATTCCATTTTGTTCCCCCTACGTTCCCTTCAATCCACGTTCTCTCTCCAGATTCCATCATTCATCTGCACACTAGGGGTAACTTGCAGTGGCCAAAGACTTCAATGTTCGTCAGCAAGAGGGGCTTGCGAACACCACCGCTTGCCTAGGCAAGTCCTGAAGGACATCATTGCCAGACTGTTATAGAGTCATACAGCATGGAAACAGGCCCTTCAGCCCTACTTGTCCACGCCAGCCAACATATCCCAGCTACACTAGTCCCACCTGCCTGCATTTGGCCCATATCTCTCCAAACCTGTCCTATCCATATACCTGTCTAATTGTTTCTTAAATGTTGTGATAGTCCCTGCCTCAACCCCCTCCTCTGGCAGCTTATTCCATACACTGACCGCCCTTTGTGCGAAAAATTTACCCCTCAGATTCCTATTAACTCTTACCCCCCTCACCTTGAATCTATGTCCTCTAGTCCTTGATTTCTCCTACTCTGTTCAAGAGACTCTGTGCATCTGCCCAATCTATTCCTCTCATGATTTTATACACCCCCACAAGATCACCCCTCATCCTACTGTGCTCCAAGGAATCGAGTCCCAGCCCACTCAGCCTCTCCCTATAGCTCAGACCCTTGAGTCCAGGCAACATACTCTAAATCTTCTCTGTACCCTTGTCATTTGTCCTTGACAGCATTAGTGGAAGTGACTGCAGCACAATGTCAGTCAACAGTATGTCCTGCATTCACATCAAAGACATCATCCATTGTCCATTGTGTTGTGTAACACTTACATGTACTAAAGGAAGTGAACTCAGGACAGATATGATAGTTCAAAACTGGACTTCCATGTGGTACTGAGGTTAACAGTAGCATTGTACACTATGACAGGGTGGTGCAGAGGTAGAATTTCTGCCTTACAGCGCCAGAGACCTGGGTTCGATCATGACTATGGGTGTTTTCTGTACAGTTTGTCGGTTCTCCCCGTGACCTGAGTGGGTTTTCTGTGGGTGCTCGGTTTCCTCCAACACTCCAAAGGCGTACAGGTTTGTAAGTAAATTGGCTTTAATAAAATTGTAAATTGTCCCTAGTGTGTGTAGGGTAGAGTTAGTGAGTGGGGATCGCTGGTCGGCGCAGACTCAGTGGGTTGAAGGGTCTGTTTCTGCACTGTATCTCTAATCTAAATTAAATTTGCAATCTCCTGGACTGGCATATGCCTCATTCATCATTTCCATCAACCTTGGTGTTCAACCCAGGTCCAATGCGAATTGCAGAGGGATATTCCAGTTGCAGCACCAGACACACCTGAAAATAATGGGATGTCCACTGGGTGAGACTGCAATGCAAGACTATTTGTGCTAAACATCATAAAACAGCATGCATCAACAGAGCTAAACAATCATACTATCAATGGGTCGATCCTAACACATCCAGCGGTGGGCATTTTAACAGCAATTAGAAGGAAGACACTGCAAGAATATTCCCAGTCCTGAAGATGAATCTCATCCCAAAACATTGACTATTCCTTTGCTTCCACAGGTGCTGCCTGGCCCGCTGGGTTCCCCCAGTGATTTATTTTTTATTCCAGGTCCCTGAATCTGCAATCACTTGTGTTCCCATCCTCAACAATGACCTAGCCAACATGTGAGTGTTAAAGACAAGGCTGAAGTGTTCACAATCTTGTACATCCAGATGTACCAAATGGATGTGTGGGAAGGAACTGCAGATGCTGGTTTAAACCGAAGATAGACACAAAAAGCTGGAGTAACTCAGCGGGACAGGCAGCATCTCTGGGTGATGTTTCAGGTCGAAACCCTTCTTCAGACTGGTTAGGTTTAAGGGAAATGAGAGATATGGACGATGATGTGGAGAAATAAAGAACAATGAATAAAAGATATGCAAAAAGTAACGATGATAAAGGAAACAGGCCATTGTTAGTTGTATGTGGGTGAAAACAAGAAGCTAGTGCAACTTGGGTGGGGGAGGGATAGAGAGAGAGGGAATGCTGGGGCTTCCTGAAGTGAGAGAAATCAATATTCATACCAAGTGGATGAGTCATCTCGGCCTTCTGCTGAGGTTCCATCATCAAAAAAGATCCATTTGTTCTTTTAAAGGCCAACTTAAAACTTCTGAAATTGTTTGAACAATGTAAGTTGTACTTTTTAATACTCACTTTCAACAGAAATAGTTCACTATTAACAACTTGTACTGGCCTAAAATGAGCCTACTCATTTTCCTGGAGCATTGCCATGTAGTTTATCATTCCTTTTGGAACCATCTCTGTGAAAAGACATGCTCAACAAGCTGATCTCTCTGAAGATTGATATTATTGTCTTTTCCTAGTCCTAAGGTGCTTAATTTAGCAACATGTTATTACTCTCCACTTGTATTAATTTTCTTGGAAAATATTACTTTGGCTTCTAAGAAATCGGCATGCATTTTCTTATACTTGTTCAGGGTATTTTGTTCTTCCAGAATTAACTCAACCATTAAGAACTGGCCATTGCAAAGTCTTTCAAAACATTCGTTCCATTCATTCTTCCTCATTTTTTGCTGCTGTTTAGGTAATTTTTCTTAAATGTGGAAGATTCAAATTGTTCCTTTGCCTTTCAATATAGCCTCTAGATCTTGTTTCTTCTTTACATTTATGAAAAGAACCAGAAGTCAATACAAAGTGGCGCATCAGGAAATATTGTAAATCCTTCGTAGCCAATGTCAGATTTGACAAATTATTTTGGTTTCACCAATGCCATGAATGATAGCTGCTCCTATACTAATTAAACAATGACAAAATGAAGGAACCTGACATCAAAACAAACACTAAAATATTAACAGGAGAACATCATAATTCAACAAGGAATGAATGTGGATTGTCATCAAAAATGGTCCGTTGAGTTGCATCTTTTACCACAGTCCTTATTGAATTATCCTAGTCATTAACATCACGTCATTCAAGTTGCTGAAATTAAATCCTTCTAAACTCATTTTAACAAAACAGATATTTAATAGTAAGAAAGTTAATCAATATCTTTGTGCAGAAAGCAAAAATATCCTGCTTTTCTAGTTACCCAAAACATGCTAATGTAATCTGAAAGACTGTCAAAAACATGATGAAGTGGATATTTTACAACAGGATTGTTAAGACAGAATAGGAGCTTGTAATACTCAAGGCATTCATGGATGATGAGACAATGTTATGGCTGTGAATTAATGGATTGCTTGCAAGGTTTGAAGAGTTGACGAATTGTCAAAGAATAAATTTATGTCAAAAAGAAATGGAAATTTATCGCTTAGTAACAACGTCATCAGCAGTTGATCTTTGTGGTGAGAAAGCAAAATATTCATGTAACAGGGAGGAGGAAGCTGTTGGTGAAATATATGAAATGCAATATGAAATGAGGGAAAATTAACAAAAGTGCAAGTACTTTAGTTGGACAATTGCAGCTCATGTAGAAAATAAGCCTTTAAAGATTGGCTTTTTTTCAGTTTGGCTTATTGCTGTCACAGAATATTGAGAATATGGTCCATAGAACAGTCCAGGAACAGGCCCTTCCAAGTTAATGACCATGCCAAGTTAACTAAGGAAAAAACACAAAGTGTGGAGTTACTCAGTCAGTCAGGCAGCTTCTCTGAAGAACGTTTCAAGTCGGGACCCTTCTTCAGACAGATTGTAATAGGGGGGAGAAAGCTAGAAGAGAGGTGGGGATGAGACAAAACCAGGCAAGTGATATGTTGGTTAAACTAAATGTGTAGGAAAGAACTGCAGATGCTGGCTTACACCGAAGATAGACACAAAATGCTGGAGTAACTCAGCGTTACATTTCTTTATCTCTGTAACTCCCTCTCCCCTGACACTCAGTCTCAACCCATAACGTCACCCATCCCTTCTATCCAGAGATGCTGCCTCTCCCGCTGAGTTACTCCAGCTTTTTGTGTCTGTCTTCATGTGGGCTAAACTAATAGATAGTTTAATAGGTTAAACTAGTCTCTTCTGCCTGCATGTAATCCATATCCATCCATTCCCTGCCTGTCCATGTGACTTTCTAAAAGCCTCATAACCACCACTTTCATATCTGTTCCACCACCAGCTCATGCAGCGTATCCTTGACAAATAAAGCTCTGTACTCTGTACTCCTTTAAACTTAACCCCTCTCACCTTAAAGCTAGACTTTGACATATCCACCCTGAGAAAAGGGCTCTGATTCTCTACCCAATCTATGCCTCTATTCATCTATCTATGGAGCAAAATACCTCTTCTGCTTGTGATCAAGCTAACAGTGTAAATTATATAATGGAAATGGATTGGTATGGTTGTTTCCGAAGCTGGAACTGTACTGGATCCTGTTCCACCATAATTGTTGTCATGGCTTGAAGAAAGTAAAAAATAATTGCAAGAGTAATTTGAGATTGGTCCAATAGTTAAGGTGGTGTAGCAAGCACATCCCAAGAGTTAGACATTAATAGCAAAATGAAAAGAAAGAACCAGTGGCAAAGAGCATGTATCCCTCCAAGAGCCACGTACTTAATGAGCCAGTGTCGAGAAGCAAGTATATCAAGGTGTGAGCTTTAATCAGGAGGTTGGAGTTTTTCTTAAGGGCCTGTCCCACTTAGGCGATTTTTTAAGCGACTGCCGGCGACTGTCAAAGTCGTAGCAGATCGCCAAAATTTTCTTTTACCCTACGACAATGACCACGACAATGCAGAGTCAGGTCGAGATTACACCGTCTTCGGAAACATCGCGAAATTCCCATGCTTATCAATGCTTCTCCGGCGTCCTAGTTTTCGCTGAAATCATTGACAAGTCTGTAATTACTTGAGAGTTTTGAAATATAACATCTTGCCAGGGTTACTTGAAAACCAAGCTTCACGGTAACAAGGCATAAACTGGATTGACTTCCAGTTTACTAATAGCAGTATTAAGAAACTTAATTTTAAACGTGGTTAAATGGATTTTTGTGCGGAATGTGGGCATTCTTTGAAAATGTACGGGAGATGCATATCTGGTTTCTGGGTTGCATATCTGGGTTGGGAGCCTACTTTAAATGTAATCGCTGATGGCCATAAACATCGCGAAAATTCCCACGCTTACCTGACCGTCAAACTGCTGCCTCCAATCTACCTTTCAAATGTCCTGATGGTAAATAAATTGGTTAAACACAAGTATTTGATGGTATCTTCAAATTACTTTACTTAATTTAATATTACGTGCTTCTTAATGCATCTAAGACAACCTAGCAAACCTGGGGACAGCATGCGACAGCGCCCGCAATAAGCAACGATACCTGGCGACAAGCCAGCTGTCGCCGAGAAATTTCACGGGCTGATTTCTCAGCGACGTGCCGAGATCCACTACGATTTTTTGAAGACTCCTCACGATCATGCCCGCGACACCCCGGCGAACTATCAGCGACAGTCTAGTCGCCGGCAGTCACCTTAAAATCGCCTAAGTGTGACAGGTCCTTTAAGGAACATTTTGATAAATTAAAAAGTAAAGCATAATGCAGATTTATGACATGGGGGAGTTCCCATGGTTCAGAGTATAGCAGCATGGAATGGCCAATTTGAAGCAAACAGCTCTTGGTGTTTCATTGGGGATATGACACCATAATCAGACTTTGAAGGTTTTAAAAGCCATCATATACTGTTATTTTACAAATCAATCAAGTAAAAAAACAAATGTCAATATAGCAGAGGCAAATCAGCCTGTAAAACAGATAATTAACTCTGTTGTTAGTTGGGATATTCTTCTGCGGTTAGAACAAGGATGTTGGTGCCTTGGCAAACAAGGACACTGAAAAAATACAAGGAAGAAAAACTCACTAATACAGGAGAAAGGAGACAATGGATAACTGACCAGTGGGAGAGGCAACCCAATTTCATGTTGTGGAAATCCAAAATTCAAAAGAAGCTAGAATTCAAAAAAATTGTTGTTCTTTTAATGGCACAATGTGCACTTATTCTAGTTTTAAATGTTTAATTAAAATTGAAAAGACTGGCGTTAATTTTAGTTCCTTTTTAATTGGAATACATTAACATTCAGTCAGTAAAATTGGGTCAGTTACGTACTCTCTCATGACTCATACAGAATAGTCTCTGAGTTATGCATCATCGGGAAATGCAGAAATACGACGCCTTCCTTGTTCCACCAACACCTGTCAAATGGTGAGCTGATGTGCATCTTAAACTCCATTCCATCCCGATAAGGAAAGTACAATCACCAAGAAGGCTGTACTATAATAGACACTAACCAGCTGCTCTTCCAAGTGGTTACTAATTTTAGTCGAAATATCTAAGTGAGGGTTTTCTATTTTTAACGGTGACTAAAAGTAAGATTTTGAGCAGCATCAATTCATAGCTTAATTGTTGATACACTTTTCATCTGTATATGCAGATGGAAGTTATGGCTTTATTTTTTGAATATTTCTATTTGACTATACATGATGAATTGAAAATATGCATGAACAGAATTGGAAAATCATTGGCTGTGTTAAACAGTAGCAGTCAGGAAACCGTATTATGCCTTGTTTGAAAGTATAAAGTTGTAAACCTAATTCGTATGCTATAAGAATTTGTTGGAAAATAAAACGCATATGGTGAACCCCTTATGATGCTTATTTAACCATTTAATCATTCAGCAGCTTCTGGGTAGTCTCGAGTTAGTTGGAGATGGTACAAACTAGTGACATTCTTAGTATGATCTCCGCCAGAGTTTTGCATTATGTCTCAATACATGTGCATAATAATAAAAATAACAACAACAATAATAATAAACCAGCCTTTTAGAACAAGAACAAGAGACCTTGTTTATGTATACATTATAACATACCATCATTTAAGGCAGTCTTCCCACACTATTCAGTATTGTCAATACTAAGTGGATCTCTAAATATTAGAGTAAATTAAAAAGCCAGTGGCAAATTTCAGTTTAATTTGGTGAGTTTAATTCAGTTTAATATGGTTACAAATACAAATAGTGGCCATGCATCAAGTATGAGCGGAGTACTTTTCATAATCAGTAAGTGTAAATAGACTTGAAAAATAATAAAAGAACATCAGTCATCATTATATTAATTACTTGTACATTGGACTGTGCACAACCAAAGCCAAACTCATCTGCATTAAAACATACTGATTCATGGGTCACAATTCCCGCAACATATCAATCTTTTTGTCAAGATGGTGGCGGTGGAGAATGGAGGGAAATAATCAGTGCCTGTGAGCAGGCTGTGAGTTTGTCTTCAGTGCCGTCGGAAGCACTCAAAGCAGCTACGGGAAGCAACCCGGCACATATATTACAGGAGGTGCAAAGACAGTGCATTTGCAGTCGTGGCAGGCCAAGATGTTGCTAGAGTAGGCTGCTGGAAGCCCTACAGCAGCCGAGGAATCCTGTAGATCAAACACCACTGGAAGCCCCACAGAGGTCAGATGAGCGCACAGATCAGGTGCAGCCTGCTGCAGCGGTAGAAGGCTTGCCAACCAAGCGCAGGCTCGGCAATTGTTTTGCTGAATGCCTCCACTCAGTCCCCCTAAAGCTACCTGATCTCCCGGTTGCTAAACACTTTAACTCCCTCTTCCATTCCCACACCGACCCTTCTGTTCTGGGCCTCCTCCACTGTCAGAGTGAGGCCCAATGCAAATTGGAGGAATAGCACCTCATATTTCACTTGGGCTGCTTACACCCCAGCGATATGAATATTGACTTCTCTAATTTCAAGTTTTGCTTTCCCTCTCTCTCCATCCCTCCCCTTCCTAGTTCTCTGACCAGTCTGATGTCCCTGGTTAAATTTTATCTCTGTATGCTTCGTTGTCACCTTCTCCTAGCTAACAATTATTTATCCTACATTTTCCTTGAAACTCATCCCCTTTGATGTCTCATTTTCACACCTTACTCTTCCTTATCTCTGTGTCTCCCTCTTCCCTGACTCGGTCTGAAGAAGGGTCTCGACCCAAAACGTCACTCATTCCTTCTATCCAGAGATGCTGTCTGTTCCGCTGAGTTACTCCAGCATTTTCCAGCATATAATCCAGCAAAATTTAATTACAGAAAAACCTAATGCAATACAAAATATTTTAATGCTAAGATATATTAGCAAACCAAGTATTAATGGCAGAAAAAATGTAGAGACGTTAAGACTCATTAATGCCATCTTGTGGTCAAATATGCTTTCAGCATCTGGGGCAAGAATGTTTTGAAATTGTAGAGAAAGCAGGAATAGCAATTGTGCTCATCAATTTTCAAAGACAATTATTAAAGAAACGGTGCATTGTATTTAAAACCTAAATGATAAACTGTGTTTGAATGGGATTTAAAATTCTTTCAGTTTTCTGTTTTTAAATAATCAATAAGCTTATAATAATCAACAATCCCATACACAAAGACATTTTGCTTATGTACACGGGTTAGTGAATGGAATGTCTGAGCTAGCAGTTTAATAATTGATGGTGTATTAGTTGCAAGTGTGGACAGATTACAGTAAAGAACGATTCTCTCTCCATCTAAAATCCATTTTGCAATGTAGAATTCAATGCATCTTCAGACAATTTTGCCCTTAAAATTAAACCTTGGAATTTCTGGGCACCGATGAAATATTGCATATTTCTAAATCCATAACATATCTAATAATATGGCAGTCATTAAGAGAACAATCATTTTTCTGATGGATTAATATTTCCTTTTGCCTGCACTGTGTCCCTAGCAACTGCAACATTAAAGATGATTGTCCAGGATTTGCCCCCCCCCCTCCCCTCCCCTCCCCCACTCCCCCCCCCCCCCCCGTCCTCCCCCCTCCTCCTCCCCCTCCCCTCCCCTTCCTCATTCCCCTCCCCTTCCTCATTCCCCTCCCCCCCACTCCATCCCCCTCAACCCCCCTTATCCTCCCTCCTCCCTCCTACCCTCCACCCCCCCCTCCCACTTTAGGAGATAGATTTAAACGTTAAAATGTGAATAACTTAAAAAATATAACACCGATTTTAATGAAACCTTGCATTAGCACCAAAGAGACAACGGTGAGTAAGGTGGGCCTAAAATTGTTGCACTATCGTGTACCGTTTTGGCTGTAGTTCAGGAACAAACAAACAAACAAGAGTTTTAGTATACAGATACATGTTATTCTGCAAAATAAACAAGGCTCAGTGCCCTTTTGAAGATTATCTGCACTTGTTTGACATTATGCACCTTGTTCTGGATTCACTCCAACTAAATAGTTTCCGATCCTTTAATAATTTTAAATATAGACCACCACTTAAACATAGAATAGAACAGTACTTTTTTAGTCAGAGAGTTGTGAATCTGTGGAATTCTCTGCCTCAGAGGGCAGTGGAGGCCAATTCTCTGAATACATTCAAGAGGGAGCTAGATAGAGCTCTTAAGGATAGCAGAGTCAGGGGGTATGGGGAGAAAGCAGGAACGGGGTACTGATTGAGAATGATCAGCCATGATCACATTGAATGGCGGTGCTGGCTCGAAGGGCCGAATGGCCTACTCCTGCACCTATTGTCTATTGTCTATTGTCTATAGTACAGGAAAGGGCCCTCTAACACAGAATGGCCGAACATGATGCCAAGATAAATTAATCTCATCTGCCTGCATTTAACCCATATCCCTCCATTCCCTGCATATCATTAATTCATAAGTCGTAGGAGCAGAATTAGGCCATTCGGCCCAACGAACCTACTCCACCATTGATCATGGCTGATCAATCTGTCCCTCTCAACCCCATTCTCCTGCCTTCTCACTATCTTTTGACTACTTCACTAATCACGAACCTCTCAATCTCCCAACGACTTGGCTTCCACAGCCGTCTTTATCGATAAATTCTACAGATTCACCAACCTATGGCTAAAGAAATTCCACCTCATTTCCTTTCTAAAGGTGTCTTTTTATTCTGATGCTGTGCCCTCTGGTCTTAGACTTTCCCACTACTGGAAACACTCTCTCCATATACAGTCCATCAAGGTCTTTCATTATTCAGTACCTTTCATTGAGATCCACCCCCCCCCCCCAGCAAGTATGGGCCCAGTGCCGTCAAGCGCATAGGATATCCATGCGCCTATCCAAAAGCCTTTTAAATGTCACAATCATATCTGCCTCTACCACTAACTCTGACTGCATATTCCAGGCATCTACTACTTACTTTGTAAAAATAACCTTCTCCACACATCCCTTTTAAACTTTGCCCCTCTCACCTTAATTCTATGCCCTGCACTCTTTGATATTTCCATTCTGGCTGTCTATCCTATCTGTGCCTCTCATAATTTTAAATGCTTCAATCAGGTCTCCCTTTAACCTCTGGCATTTCAGAAAAAAACAATCCAACTTCTTCTAGCTAATAGCCTCTAATTCAGGCCTCAATCTGGTAAACAAGATTTTTTACACTCAATAAATTCTTATACTGAGAGGGATAAAAACCTAAACAACACAACCTCATCCTGTAACCTAACAGTTAGCCCTGCAATCTCTCTCACTGGGTGAAATTTAAAATGGGCAGCTGATTTGATTCTCGTGAGTTTCACGTGAGATATTAATAAAAAAAATTCATGATATGTGTGAAAAAAACCTGGATATTTAAATAAAAAAGGAGCAGATCTTTCACTATTCTGAGCTCATCAACTGTCCACTCCCTGTATTAACTTAAGAGTATAAGAAAATAACTGCAGAGATGCTGCCTGACCTGCTGAGTTACTCCAGCATTTTGTGAATAAACCCTGTATTAACTTTCTCCTCTAGCTGCAGCAATGAGAATGGAAGTTCCAAAGGAGAGGGCAGCACAGTGGCAGAGTTGCTGCCTTACAGAGCCAGATACCTGTGTTCCATCCTGACGACAGATGCTGTCTGTACAGAGGTGGTACGTTCTCCCTGTGACCGTCTGGGTTTTCTCCAGTTTCCTCCGACACTCCAAAGACATACAGGTTTGTAGGTTAATTGGCTTCGGTAAAATTGTAAATTGTCCCTAGTGTGTAGGATAGTGCTAGTGTACGCGGTGATCACTGGTCAGTACAGACAGTGAGCCGAAGGTCCTGCTTCCACGCTGTATCTCTAAAGTTTAAAATCTAAAGAGAGATCCTAGCTCGCTAGCTGTGAACCCTGTAAAGTAATTAATTGTACACTTAATTTTAAAATTATTCCAACAAAATATGAAATTACTGAGAATGAGTATACAATTAAAACACTTAAAATGTAATTTAAACCAACTTGATAGGATTAAATAAAATTCTTTATCCAGCTTTCTCCCACAAGCTATTTTGTCACATCTTTATCAATGGGCTGCCTATACTTACACAATGTTAATCAGGATGGACACAAAAGACTGGGGTCACTTGGCGGGATAGGCAACATCTCTGGAGGGAAGGAATGGGTGACGTTTCGGATCCCGGCCTTCTCCAGAAACGTCACCCATTCTTTCTCTCCAGAGATACTGCCTGTCCCACTGAGGTACTCCAGCTTTTTGTGTCTAACTTCGGTTTAAACCAGCATCCACAGTTCCTTCCTACACATGTTAATCAGGCACCGGTTCAGTAATAGATTTCCCGACCTGAAGATTTGGAAATCTCTGGATGTTCACATGGCCACACTGGACTCCATGCCAGCTGGATAGTGTGGGTGCCCCGTGACTGGCACACATCTGTGTTTGAGGTGCCCACCTGGGAATTCCCCAGTATGGAGTCATAAATCACTGGAACCCATCACATCCGTTCCGACTATCAAGCTCCCATCTGTCCCTAACCCCATTTCCCAGCACTTGGCCCCTAGTTTTTCTAGCACTTGGTATTTCTAGCACTCATCTAGATATTTATTAAGTGCTATGAGAGTACCTGCATCCATCACCCACATAGGAAATGCTTCCCAGGTTCCAAACTACTGTGAGAAAAAAACTATTCCTCTCAAACTCCCATCCCACACTGTAAATATATGTCCTCTCTTCACACAGTCCTCTGCTATGAGAACATTTCCTGCTACCTACCTTGGAGGACTATGTTGTGGTTCAAAAAATATGTGGATGCATCCACTGGCAAGTCTTGGCATGGATCTCAGCAGGAGATATGACTCAATCTTCCCAATAAAAGACTACATAATTTACTGACTTGTAACCAATTTTATTTTATGAACAGTTTTTCAGCAAGCACTCTGCGTGTGGATTCCGTTCCACCAATGTTGGCTTGAGTAGAAGCTGGCAAGTAGTTTCTAACTGTTGAGTTAATATCCAGACCAAACATTCCGCAGTGTGATGTGGCCAGTTTCAAGAGTGCAAATCAAACCTACCCTTGTTTCCAAACAGGAAACAGCAGAAGGCAAAATAGAATCACACTGCTCCGACTTCCCAAATCAACACCAGGTGGGTGGTAAGATCAGCTGCCAGGACCATTTTGCAATTGGGAAGGAGTGAGCAGGCTGCAGGGTGAAACATGTGTTTCATAGGAAGCCTATATTTTCCTAGCAAATCCCGGAAGGCACATGGATAGGCTTTTCTGTCATCATCTGGTGGCAAAGCCATTCCGCAATTAAAATTATCATGGTCCCGATATATCAAGGGCGACACAGTGGCACAGCTGATCGAGCTGCTACCTGACAGTGTTGGAGACCCGGGTTCGATCCTGATCTCAGGTGCTGTCTATGCGGAGTTTGCAGGTTTTCCCTTGCTCCCACTTCTTCCCACATCCCAAAGGCGTGTGGGTTTATAGATTAGTTGACCTCTTTTAATTGCCCCTAATTGTAGGGAAAGTGGGATAACAGAACTAGTGAGAAGGAGGGGTCGATGGTCGGTGTGAACTTGATGGGTTGAAGGGCCTGTTTTCATGTTGTAGCACTAAAAATCAAGAGGCCCAACCGTGGCATAAACACAGAAAACGTTGGAAATATTCAATAGAGTGGGCGATGTTTATGTGGGGATAAAAAGCATTAACGTTTCCTGTACTACTACGAACATTAAATCTGTTTCGCTATGCATGCCTGACCTGCTGAGTATTTCCAGCATTTTCAGCTCTTATTTCACATTTGTAACGTGCAGGCTTCTGATTTTTGTGTATATGGGATAATGAGACATCCTTGCCTACTCCACATGCAAAAGGTTAAAATGTCATCAGATTACAATCTAACAAATTCTGAATCGTTAAGTATGTTGTGTTGATTTCTTAGTTATTTATGTGGTTTACATGTGGTGAGGGTTAAATCAGCCTCCAAACTAATCTAAGGTTATGTTCTTTATGAAATTAGTATACAGACATGCTAGTATTAAGCATGTATTAGTGTGGTTCATTGTGATTCCATTTATATATCCAAGTTAAGCTCGATCAAGACATCTGGCCAAAAGTATAGCGAATGCCAGTGATTTTTTGTGATGGTATGTGCTAGTATATCATTAAATGTTATTATTGTATTCTGGCAATGTGCCATTTTTATTAACAGAGCACACTGGCACATTTTTATCTATAAAATAAGCACTGGGTAAGCCAATAGCTTCCCCTCTCCCCTGACTCTCTGTCAGCAGGGTCTTGACCCGAATCGTCACCCATTCCTTCTCTCCAGCGATACTGCCTGGCCCGCTGAGTTACTCCAGCATTTTGTGTCTATCTTCAGTGTAAACCACCATCTCCAGTTCTACACAAGGCAATAGCTGAGACAGTAGTGCAATGTTGGTGCCATCCTTTTGAAAACATTATTTCAAGGTCTCATCTTCTCATTGAACTATGATCAAATAATTTGTCCAGGAACAAAACAAATTAAAGATTCAGTCATTTTACTGCCTTTGGGTATTTGATGTGCTTCATTTAGAATCCACATCTGCTCACAAAAGTTGTGACTACACCCTGAAAACAGTTCAAAGTATATTAAGTACTTTAATACATACCCGGGATTCAAGAAACACTTTATTTTCTTTCTGTGTGTCGCTTTGTACTGTGCTCAAAGTTGACATGACAGTAAAACAATTATTCATAAGGCAGTTACTGGTACTGTAAAGGTGCTGGTATAAATATTTAGGTAATGGAATCCATGTAAGTGATAGCAATATTAATATTTCAATGAAACATGCTCTCAAACTCAAAACTGAAGACATAACTGTGCAAAGACAAGATGCTAGAGTAACTCAGTGGGTCAGGCAGTATCCCTGGAAAACATGAATAGGTGACGTTTTGGGTTAGAACTCTTCTTAGTCCTGCCTGACCCATTGAGTTACTCCAGCACTTTGTGTCTTTCCTTGGGAAACCAGCATCTGCAGTTTCTTGTTTCTACATAACTATGCAAGTTGATTCCTTATTTCACTGCATATCTGGATGGAGAGACAAAGATTATTTGCAGAGCATAGCAGCAATGAGGGTCCCTCCCTATCAACACCATTGTAAGAACAAACGCTAATTCTGTAGGACTCGTGAGGGAATACACACCTGAGCAGATGGACTGAGTAGAACCATATCTTACACACAGAATATTGTATCACAAAAATATTCATGAATAATACCCCAAATTTTACATTTATTCTATATTTAATACACTACAAGATGTGTGAAGTTCAAGAAGTTTGGTAGAATGAGAAGTTTGAGGTGGGGCTATAGTTTGCAAAAACAGCATTCGACTACTGTTTATTTAAGGTGAGGATGACATTGAGGAGAAAAAAATCTGTAACAAAATTAGCTAACAGCAGCTGGAAAGGGAAGTTGAGTAAAAAGTTGAAGTTTTGCAAAAAGTCTGATGGTGCAGGAGAAGGGAGCCCATGAATATGTTCATCTCAGAGAGGGCATGGAGGGAAATGGGGGGGAAATAGTCCGACAAAAGGTACAGTTCAGCACTCTGGGGTTCAACACCATTGATCTGGGAATAAGGAATTCAAGGCCCGTTAACCAAAATAGCTTAACATTAATGATAAAATCCGTCAGCTCACTGCGTGTTGTTGTTCAAGATTAAATAAGTGATGATTTGGGAAAGAGCTTCAGAGGTAAATGATTGCCAACAGAGGAAAGAATCCAGGGATTATCTGTGCATCTCGGGTAATCTTAAAATGGACACAAAATGCTGGAATAACTCAAACCTACCCTCGCATCTCTGGAGAAAAGCAATGGGTGACGTTTACATCACACTTACATCTTTACATCACTGGTAGATTTGGTAGATGAGGGCCTGATAGGATTTTGTGGTCCACCAGTGAAAAGATAAACTTGTTGGAGTCTGTATGCCTCGGGTGCATCCCCTGAATAAATGGAGACAGGCCTGGTATAAACATGCAATACATAACAGGCTGCTGCAGAGCAACACAGAACCAGCATTTCATGCAAGATTACATTTTGTTGTGCATTGCCTGGTCAATTTAATCAGCATCATGTTTCAAGTGCTACTACAAAACCCAGAGTGCCACTCAAGCTTCAGTCAACATTACTGAAGCAATTGGTAATCAGTTTCAATTGTCCAGGCACTCAAGTCCAAAGCTATAGTTCTTTCCCCCCCCCCCAAAAAAACAAATAAGTGGCTATATACTTCGTAAGTTCTGGGAGCAGAATCAGGCCATTTGGCCAATCAAGTCTACTCCACCATTCAATCATGGCTGATCTATCTTTCCCTCTCAACCCCCTTCTCCTGCCTTCACCCTGTAACCTCTGACACCATTACTAATCAAATTCTCTTAAAATAATGTAATATGAGGAAGGAAAAGAGGCACATGCCATTGTACAGGCATTGTACAGGCTACTGTTTATATCATGGATTATTATGAATTATAATGCTATCAATATAAGTGGATGATTTTAAAATCAGGCTGCCACGTTGTGTGTGGGTCATAGAAATCAGCCATGCAGTCCGACGAGTCTATATGGGCTCCTGGACCACTCCCATTGATCCTCCTCCCCAATTGTTTTCTTAGAACATGCTTGGAACTTTGTCAGCGCCCTTTATGTGGCAACTAATGCATTCATTGCGTATGCAAGTAAAGAATTTCACTGTGACTTGACACATGTGACAATAAATTATTCATTCATTCATTCATTCACATGCTCATCAACTTCATCCTGATTCTGCCACTACAGGTCTATGGGCAATTTACAGGAACCAACTAACTGACCATCCAGGGCATCTTTGGCACATGGGAGGAAAAAAATCTGTGAGGTGTGAGCACATTCATAATCTCCAGGGAACTCTGTTCCTCAGCAGCAGTGGCGCAATCAAACAGTCAGAATCCTTGATAAAATTCGCAGACAGCAGGAAGTAAACACTTCTGTTTTTAAATGCTTTCTGAAGAGCTAATTAAACTTTAGGCCAGACTCAACAAGATTAAGGAAAAGCCGAAATGTCAAACAGAACTTAAAATCCCAAATAGCAATTTTAGAACCATATAATTTTGAAATAATGACTATAGGATTCAGACCATGCAAATAATTTTATTTTTCTGGGGCAAGGAGAATTAAGTAGTGAGGATGGGTTTGTATACATTAAACTCACTTATAATAGAGAGACACCCATTGCTGGAATAACTCAGTTGATCAGGCTGCATCTCTGGAGAAAATAGACTGATTGTAGTGTTGGGGGAGAGAACTTCAGGCAAGGAGATTCCCAGATAGGTTGAGTGTTGGTTAGAGATGGTGAGAGCCCAAGAGGGATACATCACTTACACCTCTTTCATCTTGACATAACATTTTCAGGGTTTATTTATAGAACTTACAACAATGGAAATGGCGGGAACAGCAGATTGTATGGAGGAAGAGGAGAGGAATTAACTGATAGCAAACCTTTAGATTTTTACATTTGACTGTGCAAATGTAGATTGCCTGATGCTAAATTGACTGATGCTAAATCCTGCCTCCACTACAATGCAATGTGCTCACAGATTTACTGCTACTCACATCACTAACTTGAAGTCAATAAGGTTAGATCTTACTTTTCACTGGGGTCTCCAGTTGGAGATCCAAATGGGTACCAGTGTTTGAGTCAAAGTGATGCATTCACCTAGACAACATATTAATCCTTAGTTTCATCTTCTGATCTCACAAATCATTTATGTCCATCTCCTCAGTCACTGCTTCATTTCTTTTGATCTACATTCAAGTTAGTAGAAGCAAGCCACTCAAGTCCACTGCATCATTCAACAAGGTTACAGCATGTCTGATTGTAACCTTGAGAATAATTTCCATGCATCTCATAACATCTCACCTCTTGCTCATCAAGAGCCTATCGACCTCCTCCTTACTGATATTCCAAGACGCTGTTGCCATTGTGCTTTGAGGAGTTCCAAAGATTCCCAAGCCTCCATAACAACAATGCACCCATCTGTCTTAAAAGGGGAAACCCACTACTTTTGAAATAGTAGCCCCTCGTTTTAGCCTCTCCAAACGGAACAAATATCCTCTCCATATATACTCTGTGAAGTTCTTTCAGGATCTTGTATTTCAATTCTGCCATAGTTCACTCTAAACTGGTGGACACAATCCTAGCCTGTCCAACCTATCCTCATAAGAGGAAGGTATCACAAAATGCTGGAGTAACTCAGCAGGTCAGGCAGCATCTAGGAGAGAGGGAATGGGTAACATTTCAGGTCGAGATCCTTCTTCAGACTGAAGGGAAGAAGGGTCTTGACCCAAAACGTCACCCATTCCCTCTCTCCTAGATGCTGCCTGACCTGCTGAGTTACTCCAGCATTTTGTGATACCTTCGATTTGTACCAGTATCTGCAGTTATTTTCCTACACTATCCTCATAAGACAACCTATTGATTGTTTAGAGTTGTTATTTTTTTGCAAAGTCTGCAAAGCAAAGTCCTGCAGAACATAAAAACAGGGTAAAGAGATAGAATGCAACCAAACATTCCTGCAAACTAAAGGCCCTGTGGTTCAATGATTTCATGGACTGGTTCCAATGATGAGCTATCTCAGCTATAAGGTGAACTTGAAGCCACAAGGAACACCAGATGCTTATTTATAAAATTAGATACAAGGTGCTGGAGTACTTCAGCAGGTCAGACAGCATTTCTGAAGACAGGTGACATTTCAGGCCAGGACCCTTCATCAGACTGATTACTGAGGGGGGAGGGGAGAAATCTGGAAGAGAGGTGGGAGCAGGAGAAAATCTGGCAAGTGATAGGTGGATACAGGTGAGGGGGTCAGGGGTGGGGGGGGGGGGTTGATTGGCAGATGGTTGTCTAAAGGCCAGAGGTGAAAAGACAAAAAGGGTGAGATGGGAGATAAGGATAGAAGAGGCGCAAATTGTGAATTCTAAGGAAGGAATATAGGTGGGGCAAGGGGAGAGGGAAGGGGAGAAATCATTGTGAGTCCAGGAGGTGCACAGGCAGGAAAGGGAGGAAAAATGGGAGGGGGAGAAGGGTGTGGGGGGTGGAGGGGAGGGAGGGGAGGGAGGGGGGGGGGGAGGTGTTTGTGGATTAATAACCTAAACTTGGAGAATTCAATGCTCACACCGTGAGGTTGTAAGCTACCCAAGCAGAATACAGTGCTGTTTCTCCACTTTGCATGTGGCCTCCCTCTTGCAATGGAGGCGGCCCAAGACAGAACGGTCAGTATGGAAATGGGTAGGGGAGTTAAAATGGTGAGCAACCGAGAGGTGCAGCAGGCCTTGGTGGACCGGCTGCAAGTATTCGGCAAATGAAAAGTTAACTTGGTCTGACTCCCTTTGGAGCATGGTTGAGGAGAGATTTATTAGTGGTCTACAGATCATGGATGGTAAACTGAAGTAATCTGTTGTGTGATTCAAGGATCACAGGGAATGGATTTTAAATTTCAGGCAATTGATAGGAGGATATGAGGGAAGATCTTAATGGAATTTACTGCTTGGAAGTACAGGAATAATTTAGAAGGGACTTTGATAGACAATTCAGAGGGAATAACTATTCAGACCAATGACAACATAATTAATTAGTTTGCCCTGTCAGGAACTACTGGCGTTTCAAAGGGTTAATTATTCCTTTGCCCTCATAATTCAATGATCCCAAAAGTGCAGCTTATTAAAGCAATGACAATCTGAGTCAGCGGTATGACTGCTCTCAAGTTTGATCTTTGTCTCAAGTCTGGTCTTTGCTGAATCATCTACTGTCAGACAGATTGTTGGCAAGGTTTTACAAAATTTGCTCAACAATCCGTGATTCAGGAAGGAAGTTGTGACATAGCTGCTGTTTGATGTAGCCACCCGAACAGGTGGCAGGCAGGAGGGGCACATTTGCAGCTATTTATTTGCTTAGTTTAGAGATACAGCACAGAAACAGGTCCTTCAGCCACCCGAGTCCACGCTGACCAGCGATCGCCGCATATTAACACCATCCAACACACACTGGGGACAATTTACACATCCACCAAGTCAATCAACCTACAAACCTGTACGTCTTTGGAGTGTAGGAGGAAACCAAATATCTCGGAGAAAACCCCTGTGGTCATGGGGAGAACGTACAAATTGCGTACACACAGCACCCGTAGTCGGGATACATCCCAGTTTCCAGTGCTGCAAGCGCTGTAAGGCAGCAACACTACCGCTGTGCCACCGTGGCCTCCCGTAGCTATTGTGAAAGGAAAGACCGGGGCTCAGAATGTGGGACCTGTTTGGTTAGATGACCTGTAAACATATTTGTGTTGGGTTTACAGATGTAGAATAGCTGAGATGACATTGACAAGCATCTGTCCAAACACATCAAGTAAGAAACCCACTCCTTCAGAATGGAGAGAAGCAAAATCGGAAGAAGGAAGCATGCTTTTTTTCTTATTCTTTCAGTCGTCTTGAATAGCAAAGTCTGTGATTGCTCTTTTACAAACCATTTTTTAAGTTCTGAAAGCTGTTTCAATAATACAAATATGCTTGATTCCAGGCCGGGCTGCTGCTGATTCAAACATGGCTGATCTGTCAACCCCATTCTCCTGCCCTATCACCATAACCCCTGACACCCATGAATATACTGCATCCGTTAATATCAAAGCTTACAACCAGGCAACTTTCAAAATTACCAGCTCAGAGGGAAACTTTTTCTTGATTCAGATGAATAAGAGCTAGATAGAGCTCTTAAGGATAGCGGAGTCAGGGGGTATGGGGAGAAAGCAGGAACGGGGTACTGATTGAGAATGATCAGCCATGATCACATTGAATGGCGGTGCTGGCTCGAAGGGCCGAATGGCCTCTTCCTGCACCTATTGTCTAAATTGTCTAAAAATATCTTGGGGAAAATACTAGCTCTTTCACATGCTTGCTAGGCTGAATTCAAATTTTCAGACAGCAAATTGTCATCAACATTTGCACCTTCAGCCCTCCAGGTGGCGTCAGTTCTCAGGTTTGCTGAGCAATGAGTAATGTCACAAGGAACCAATTACAGTAATGCCATTTTCTCATGGTTAGGTGGATCAGGAGAGAGTTTTGCGGCTTCTGTTGAACAGCATCAAAATGGGTATGTCTTGTATTTAAAAATGGCAAATATTCTTAACTTTGTTTCAGTCCTGTTTAGTGAACACAATTTGTTTACTACATTCAAGGTTGATGAAGAAGTGGGGTGCAATTTAAAATCAAAATGGTATTGTAAAGGATTCAGATTCCACCCTGTTGTTGAGGAAACGAGCTTTGCTGCAGTGTTGGAAGGCAAGCTTAACCGGTGGTTCAGAAACCAGTTCCCCACCCTAATGTTGTAGAACAAACTGATGACTTCACTCACCTGAGGCGGTGAGAAAAACATTCACACCCACATGCCGAACCTGACGAAACTCAATTGCGTGTCAGAGCTGAGCATAAGAGACAAGTCAGAACTGGATCTTCCGCCCCCCCCCACCCACCACTTCAGACCTTACATATTATTTTCATTCATCAATGACTTCAGCACCTTTTAACATGTGTGAGTGATAAGGTCCCATTAATTTAAAAAGCTTAATCAAGACAGTAGCAGGAAATGGTAAATTCAAATTAAATCAACAAAGACATTTGGATTTTTAGCTTGCTATGTAAATAGCACTGAAGTGCTCCATGCTCTAAGTAAATCTAGTTATTTGAATGACTTGCTTGTGACACGTCACATTACATGAAGATATAACCCTTCCCTGTTATGAAAGAGTTTCATCTGCACCAATCACAGGATTCCTGTAGAGGAGGGTAGAGACTTGTCTCGCTGAGGTCTTACCGCAAGAATGAAAGGCAATCCCGCCCAATGCTGCTGTTAAAAGCATACAATCGCTTTCACGGCCATGGGACATCTCAAGGTGCAGGATTGGCAAAGCTTTTAAAATGTAGTTGGTCAAAATTTTGTCGTAAGCCTCCACAAATTAGAAATAGGGCAAGTCTGCTTCAAGCATGCAGACTGAATGATAAATGCGAGTACAGATAAGAGGGAGATCACAACTAATCTTCTTTAATGCTTACATTTTTACTTCAGACAGAACCAGGGGTCACGCCCTGAAATGTCACCCATTTTTTCTCTCCAGAGATGCTGCCTGTCCCGCTGAGTTTTCCCACTGCCTCAGAAGGCAGTGGAGGCCAATTCTCTGAATGCATTCAAGAGAGAGCTAGAGCTCTTAAGGATAGCAGAGTCAGGGGGTATGGGGATAAGGCAGGAATGGGGTACTGATTGAGAATGATCAGCCATGATCACATTGAATGGTGGTGCTGGCTCGAAGGGCCGAATGGCCTACTCCTGCACCTATTGTCTATTGTTACCCCAGCATTTTGTGTCTGTCTTTGGTGTAAACCAGCATTTTCAGTTCCTTTCTACACCTTCCAATATACCATACTCACTACTCTTACCCAGTGAATCCACAACAGACCAGTTCTGTTTCCCTAAAATTGGAGAATTCAATGTTCAGACCATTGGGTTGGAAGCTACCCAAGCAGAATACGAAATGATATTCTCAAGGTCATAAGGAATAGGAGTAGAATTAGGCCATTCGGTTCATCAAGTCTACTCCGCCATTCAATCATGGCTGATCTATCTATCCCTGCTAACCCCATTCTCCTGCCTTCTTCCCGTAACCTCCCACATGTTCCTCCAGTTTGCATGTGGTAATGGAGGTCCAGGACAGAAAGATCAGTATTAGAAAGAGTAGAATAGTTAAAATGGTTAGCAAACTGGAGATCCAAAAGGCCTTGGCAGACTGAAGTCTAGTGTTCACAAAACAGTCGCCTAGTCCACACTTTGTCTTGCCGATGTAAAGGGGACCACATCAGAACCACTGAAAGCAGTCGATAACATTAGAGTGGATCCAAAATTGGCTTGGCCATAGTAAACAGGGTGGCCTGTTTCCATGTTGTACAATTCTATGACTGATGACCACTTTCAGAAAGTATTTCATTTACTAAGATGATGGATATCATATACTAATAAAACTAGTAAATTATTGTACAATAAGTTTGCAATTATTTAAAATTGTGATTTTCCCAGTTGGCAATATGTATTATTTCTCTCAATTTTATGAAAGAAAATTGTTATGGAAGTGAGAAAAATATAAAGAAATACCTTATACAGGTGCTCCTCAACTTACGATGGGGTTACGTTCTGATAAACCCAACGTAAACCAAAAATATCGTACGTCGAAATGCATTTAATACACGTGATCACGTGGCGAGAAGCGAGCTACGGGTCGCTACTGTTGCCCAGCGCTTGCACCATTGTAAAATCAAAATATCGTAAGTCGAAGCATAGTTAGTCGGGGAGCATCTGTATTGCACTGCCTGATTATGCCAGAAAACGTTAACACCTTCAAGTTTTCTCTCAAAATAACTTTGGAGATAAGGAGGTGGAAGAGATCGTGGGGTTCAACAGATGACCAAACAATCAAATTTTTTTCCATAGAGCCACACAAAATGCTGGAGTAACTCAACAGGTCAGGCAGCATCTCTGGAGAACATGGACAGGTGACATTTCAAGCCGGGACCCTTCTTCAGCGGTCCAGACCCGAAACAGTCCCCTATCCATGTTATCCAGAGATGCTACCCGACCCACTGAGTTACTCCTGTATTTTGTCTTTCTTTGGTAAACCAGCATCAGCAGTTCCTTGTTATTATGTTTCATGTTGATTAAAGGCAATCAGTATCATGGGTTTCGCTGCAACAGCTGACAAGGCCTTAGTTTAATGACTCACCTGAAAGGCTTTACGCAGCAATGCAGATATCCCTCAGTGCCACACGACAATCCCAGTGTGGATTATGTGCTCAGATGCCTGTAATTCTACTTAAATCCTGAACTATGTGACTCAAGAGGTGTGGGTGCTACCTATTGTATCATATATGTGAAGTCATTTTCTGATTTAATTTGTTTTACTAGTCTTTAAAAAAAAAAAATGAAGTTGATTATCTACATCACCAGTCTGAAGAAAGAAGAAATAAAATTAAATGTAGTAATTTTGCAGATACATAGCATTTAGCATTATGGACGGTTAACCACAATCCCTCATGTCTATACATAGGTTGATTTCAAGGGGCTTACTACTGCAGTATGAGTCATGGTAGTCATCGTGACTGCAGTCTGAATCACATTAACAATAGCACCGCAGATGCATTCATGAGATACAGTCGTAAATATCTCCTGTGGTGTAAAACCCAATAAAGATTATAAATGTAGAGGATGGTACTTGTATTCTAGAAGGAAATAGTGTCTCCCAAATTTGATTGAGATTTTTAAAGTTTGCAAATGACATGAAAATGAATGGGATCATAGAGAATGAAGATAGAGGCAAAATCATAATCATAATCATACTTTATCAGCTAAGTATGTTTTGCAACATATGAGGAATTTGATTTGCCATAGTCATTCCAATAAAAAGCAACAAAACACACAAAATACATTTTAACATAAACATCCATCCGCCACAGTGACTCCTCCACATTCCTCACTGTGATGGAAGGCGAAAAAAAGTTTAATCTCTTCCCTTCTTTGTTCTCCCGCGGTTGGGGGCCTCGAGCCTTCCGTTGACGGGACGATCTTGGCTCCAATAGCCGGCGGTCGAGCCTTCCTTGTTGGGGCGATCAAGCTCTCGCATCGGGGGGGATCTCAGCTCCCCGCGCTGGGTGATCAGACCCCGGGTCGGGGCTGGTCGAACCTCTTGCCACTTGAAGCTTCCCGACATCAGTCTCTACCCTAGACTGCGAGCTACTCAATGTTGAAATCCGCAGGTCGCAGTTGCAGCATCGATCCCAGGCAAGAGATCGCAGGCTCCGATGGCAAGTCCACGGCCCCGTGGGCGGGGCTCAAAGTCAGTCTCGAGCAAGGCCGCCAGCTCCATGATGTTAGGCCGCAGAGCGACCCGAGATATGATCCGGAAAACAATCGTATCTCCGGCAAGGTAAGAGATTGGAAAAAGTTTCCCCCACCCCACATAAAACAAACCAGAGAACATTAACACATACTTTTTAAAACACACTAAAAATAATAAAAAAAGACAAAACGACAGACAGACTGTTGGCAAGGCTGCCATCGCTGGGTTGTAAGCTGCCCATGGAAAATTTGAGGTGTTCATCCTCCAATTTGCATATAGCCTCATTCTGACAGTGGAGGAACCACTGGACAGAAAGGTCATTGTGGGAATGGGAAGGTGAGTTAAATTGTTGGCAACCGGGAGGTAGTATAGGCCAAGGCAGACTGAGCGTAATTGATCAGCGAAATAATTGCCCAGTCTGTGCTTGGTCTCGCCAATATATAGGAGCCCACACCAATAACAATGGATGCAGTAAATGAGAGTGGAGGTGCAAGTAAACATCCCTCCCACCCAAACCACCACCTCCCCATTAACTTTCCTCTGCAACCGCAGATGCAGCAAGACCTGTCCCTATACTTCCTCCCTCTACTCCATCAAGGGTCCCTGACAGTCCTTTTAATGAGGCAGAGTTCACTTGCATCTTCTCCAACCTCATGTACTATATCCGTTGTCCTTGGTGTTGATTCCTATACTGTATATCGTCGAGACGAAGCAGACCGAGCGTTTATTTCAATGAATACTTACACTCAATCTGCCTTGGCCTACACAAATTGGAGGAACAGCAACTTATATTTTGCTTGGGCAGCTTACAACTCAGTGGTATGAGTGTTGATTTATCTAACTACAAGTAACCATTGCGTTCCCTCTCCATCCTCCATCCCCCCCCCCCCCCCCCCCCCCCCCCATCCCATCCGAGTCATTCTACTGCTTCCACTGTTCACATCCTTGTATCCCTTCATCATCATCATCATCTCTTCCCCAGCCAACAATGGGCCATTATGGGCTCTACCCTTCCTTGGTCATCTGTTGCAAGTTCTATATTCTGGTCTTTTCTTACCTCTAGTTCCCTCTCCTCTACCTTCAATCTGAAGAAGGGTCCCAACCTGAAACGTCACTCATCCTTTTTCTCCCGAGATGCTGCCTGACCCCTCTCAGTTACTCCGGCACTTTGTGTCTACCATTGAGTATAAGAGTTGGGATGTCAAGTTACAAGTGTACAATACATTTTTTGAAAGCAAAGCAGGGAGAGGCTAATCTGCAAAATTTACACATTGTTTGCTCCAATATTGAACCTTTTGTTCCTGCATGCATTGATTTCTGGCTAGATTGTTGTAAAAAAAATGAGTCAACTTCCTCTGACACTACACCCAAATCACTACAACTTACAAAAGGAGCAAATACAGCAAACATTGGAAGGTTATTTGACAAATTAATGCCTCTCCTCATCTGATATCACCATTACATGTTTACATACAAATTAGCAGCAGTGTCACATGGCCTTTCAGCCTAGCTTCAGCTTTTAATAAGCTCACTGCTGATCTGATTGTAACCTCCACCCCGTCTTTCCGCCTACCTGGGACCTTTCACTTCCTTATTATGCCTGCCTAACAACATTCAAAGACTGCTCCCACTGCCCTTTGAAGAAGAGTTTTATTGACTTGGCCCTTGGACGAAAAAAAGAAAAATCACCGTGTCCACTTTTAAAAGGCAGAGCCTCATTCTTCAATAGATTCTCCACAAACACTCTCCATACTCATCATTTCAACTCTCGAGGAACTCAGGTTTCAATTAAATTCTAAATTCTAGTGAACTCAAGCCTAACATGTCCAACCTCTCCTCACAAGACAATCTCATACAGTATCAGTCTGGTAATACGATACCACACATCACAGTACACCCTTCCCTTTGGAAGACTAATAAGGGGCACAGTATCACAGATCTCACCATTGTCCTAGATACCTGAACCTTCCTAGTTTTGCATTCAATTGTCCGAGATATGGGCGGCACGGTAGCGCAGCGGTAGAGTTGCTGCTTTACAGCGAATGCAGCGCCGGAGACTCAGGTTCGATCCTGACTACGGGTGCTGCACTGTAAGGAGTTTGTACGTTCTCCCCGTGACCTGCGTGGGTTTTCTCCGAGATCTTCGGTTTCCTCCCACACTCCAAAGACGTACAGGTATGTAGGTTAATTGGCTGGGTAAATGTAAAAATTGTCCCTAGTGGGTGTAGGATAGTGTTAATGTGCGGGGATCACTGGGCGGCACGGACTTGGTGGGCCGAAAAGGCCTGTTTCCGGCTGTATATATATGATATGATGATATGGTATGATATAAAATGTTTAGGTTTATTGCTGTCAGGTGTATCGAGGTACAGGGGGAAAAAAATAGCTTTGCATGCTGTCCTATCATATCAGATAATACTATGCAAAATCCAGCCAAATCAAACTCAAGTTCAATAGATGGACCAAAGGGATAGATGCAGTTTGCAGAATATAGCTCACAGCATTGTAGAACAGTTTCATCGGTCCACAATGGGGTGGAGGTGAATTGAACGAATAAAGTGGAACAAACTTTCTTCTTGTCCATTGTTTTTCATAATCAGCAGTCATTGAAGTGAAATCCAGCAAAATGTAAGTAAATAAATACATTCACTCCAGCCATCCAGAACTGCCATCTATTTCTCATCCAGTCCTTGCCATTTTTTGCCAGAAAAGACCACAAGGATGATTATGTCAGTGCACTTCCCAAATGTGACTGAATCAGGCTTCAGCCTTCTGGTTTCAGGTTGGCAGAAATCCACGAAGGATCAGCTCTGAACGGTTAGTGTGTCATGAAAGTTAACAGGCAAAAGTTATTGTTTAAAGAACAATGAATGATTTAGCACCAAGGCAAAGAAAGTATGACGCAAAACATTAAGGTAGAAAATACTTGCAATCAACAAAATAAGTCTGAGTAAAAATGAAGTTTAATTTTCTACATTAACAGGTAATAGGTTTTGGTTAATGTAATTTATTAATGTGAAATTTTACCATCAGATTTTCACCATTGCTGTGGTAATTAGTTAGTTACTCTCAGTGTATAAACTGAAGTAGGTAAAAATCCAGGGCCGAACAGAGGTGTGGGAATCAGTAGAAACCATGTCAGAGGCAACAGGTACAACCAGTTTCTGAGAATTATTCCACCTTTCAAAATGCAGTCATGACCTTCCACCCAGTAGCAATGCACACCACTGCTAATTTTCATAACTTTTCATTAAGATATAATTTCGACGATGACACTTTAAGTCCAGAGCGTTCAATAACATTCACAACAAAAAGTGGCCCCTAGTCCTTATAAACTACAATTTGGATATTACAAAACCAAACAGGGCAAGTGCCGTACAAAAAAAAATCAACACTGAAGTATTTGCCTGCAACAGCTGAAATTCCATTGTTTCTGAGCTGAACCAGTTTCAACATGTTCAAGTAAGTTGCTCGCTGTTAGATTCCACGTCAGTCAGAATTTAAATTGAGTACGAATTCAAATTCAGGAATGCACACGTGAACCACATTGTGGGAGGGGTCAAATGTACACGATCAAAAATATAACATCCACTTTAAAAGCATTAAACCTAAGCATTTGTATAAGGTTGGAATTGGAAACTTGCTATTGAACCACATTAGTTAGAGATACTCAGACTAGAAAGAGAATGGGCATATACATCGAGGGGAACCTACGAATGACTACTGGGTGGCACCAGCAATGGCTGCCTCACCAACATTCTGTCCCTTTGTTGTTTTAATAGTATGTGTTAAATGTATGTTTTTAGTGTTTAGCTTGTTTTATGTCGGGGGTGGAAGGGGTTGGGGGAAACTTATAAAAATTTCTTATCTTGACGGAGATGCGATTTTTTTCCCCGTATCGTATCTCCGTCCGCACTGCGGCCTAACATCGAGGAGTTGGCAGCCTTTGCTGGAGACAGACTTCGGGAGCTCCAATTGCAAACTTAACATCGCGGAGCTCGCGATCCCTTTGCCAGGGATCGACCTCTGAGTTCAAACCACAGGAGCCTGCGGACTTTAACATCGTGGAGCTTGCGGTCTCTGGTTAGAGACCGACATCGGGAGCTTTGACCACCCAGACGCAGGGGCTTCGATCGCCCGACATGGGGGCTTCGATCGCTGGCTGCGGGAGCTTCGATCTCCCCGACGGATGGTTCGACTGCCCCAACCGCGGGAGAATAAAGAGGAAGAAGATTAGACTTTATTGCCTTCCATCACAGTGAGGAATGTGAGGAATCCACTGTGGTGGATGTTTATGTTAACTTTTATGTAGTTGTGTGTCTTGTTGCTTTTTTTTAGTATGGCTGTATGGTAATTCGCTTATCACTGTACCTTAATTGGTACACGTGACAATAAAAGACCTTTGAAACCTTAATAGTTGTGTTTAAAATAAAGCAAAAGCTGCAGTTGCTGGAGATATTGCTATCTGGCTGATGACGTGATTAAGTTTGGTGGTTGAAGAAATAGGAAAGGCGTGGAGAACAGAATTTCAACTTCAACCAAGCAAATATAGTCCATGTATAGACAATAGGTGCAGGAGGAGGCCATTCGGCCCTTCGAGCCAGCACCACCATTCAATGTGATCATGGCTGATCATTCTCACTCAGTACCCCGTTCCTGCCTTCTCCCCATACCCCCTGACTCCGCTGTCCTTAAGAGCTCTATTTAGCTCTCTCTTGAATGCATTCAGAGAATTGGCCTCCACTGCCGTCTGAGGCAGAGAAGGAGTGACCGGTGTCCTTGATTATGCTGGTCGCCTTATCGAGGCAGCGTGAAATGTTGATGGAGTCAATGGAAGGGAAGTTGGTTTGTAGATTGTTCTGGGCCAAGTCCATAGTTCTGTGCAATGAACTACTGCACATCGTGTACATTCTCTACATAAGAACTAGTGTACAGGGTGATTGCTGGTCGGCGCGGACTCGGTGGACTAAATGGCCTGTTCCCTGCTGGATAATCAGCCATAATCATATTGAATGGCGGTGCAGGCTCGAAGGGCCGAATGGCCTACTCCTGCACCTATTTTCTATGTTTCCATCTCTAAACTGAACCTAATGTGGTGCTATATTTTATGGAGCTGACCATTTAACATGTATCTACTGAAACTATTGTATCAGCCAGCAAATTGGAAGCAGGCCAGAAATTCCTGCTTAATTTCCAGCAACTACACCGCAAGCAAAGTCTTTGTGCAGGAAAAAAAATGCTACATTGTATACATTCATAGTTACATAGCTTGATTCTTGGTTCTCCAAAATATTCCAAATGGAATTTAAACTGGAGGTGGCGGAGTATGGATTTAAGCAAGGGCTTCTTGGAGAAAAAGAGCTACCTTAAATTTAGTTGCATCTGGTTGAGTAACAATACAATACAATACAATACAATATATACAATATAAGTAGGGTGAAGACTATTCCATGCTTTAATTGTGCGAGGGTAGAATGAATTGCTATACACACCTGTCTTGGTAGTTGGTATCTCAAATTGAATCGAATGCCCTACTTGGTCATCTATATCGAGCTGACCATTTAACATTTTGTAAAAACAGGTCAAACGGTGGGCTTTACGTCTGTCTTGGAGCGTGTTCCACCCCCAATGAATTTATAACTTTGGTTACACTCGCTTCTCTCATAGGTATTTGTAACAAATCGAATTGAATCAACTTAATGGATAAGGTAGCCAGAGTATGCAGCTGTCAGATTGATCTGATACACGTTAACAATTCATGAGAAATGGATACTGTAGCATCTCTTGGCATATTCTGACCATACTGAGATTTCAATTCCAGATTTCTATAATTGCATTACAAAATGATGTATGCACTCCTGATTTTTGAAATTCATTGCCACACCTCTCTTGCATTCCACCCAATTTGTTGTGTCTGTCTTCTTAGAATCCTACTTAAATATCATCAGAAATCAACTTGGAGAATTTCTTTGTGGTCAATCAAATGCTCGACTCCCCCAAGGGTTATGAAACATATCTTTAATCTGCTCTGCACAGGAAGTTGCGAAAGTGGACCAATGTTCAGTTCATTTGTAAATTGCCTTTCACCGGAAATAATCCAAATATAAGAACTCTGATTTTATTACTTTCCCTTGATCACAGCTTCATTTTAATGTACATTGCACAAGATAGATTCTGGGAATGACAACAGTCTACTTTATTTTGTAAAGAGTAGAAAATAGTATTGAAGGTTTCTGATTATCCATAACAAATTTCTACTTTAGTTTTATTTAAACACTCATTACCAATATTAAGAAATATAATGTGCATGGAGTTTATATTGAAAGCCTTCTGTTGACTGCACTTGTCTCAAGTTTTTCAGTTAAAAAAAATACACCAGTATAATTATTGCTGTAATAAGGAAAGGCACAATTGTGCTAATTATGATAGAAATTATTCTATTGCCATTGAGAGAATTTCTTTTTTGGAAGTACACAGAAAATAAAGACAAGTAAACATCTTTGTTTTACATAAGTAAAATGCTTCAGAAGTGGATAGCTGAAATGAAAAAAAAACAGAAAATGCTATCCCAGATCTGATGATGCACACAAAACACCGATTATTTTATCTCTTCATGTTGCTGCTTGATTTGCTGAGTATTTACGCTGTTCTCCATTTTATTTAACATTTTGGGCTAGTGATCTTTGCCTAAAACATTTCTGTTTTTGTCCTTTTTTTCCTTTAAATTAATTTTGGCACTATGCTTCAAGGAGAAATCTAGATTTAACCAACAAATAATTAAATAGTGAAGGATCTTTCCTCGAGATTTAGATATTTAATAACTCTAATTAAAAGTAAAGCTTCTCATCGATATTTGCGGTCTATGTGATTTGGTTGATCCATCACCCTTAGACTTTGTCGACATTTAGACCTCAATGCCTCTTTGTACTGATTATCACCATCATTAAATAAATTAACCCCAACTGGAGTTAGGTTGATAGTAAAAATTAATTTATTGGAGACGGTGATCTTCAAGAGTATTTTATTGTCATATGTCCCACATAGAACAATGAAATTCTTACTTGCAGTATCACAATAGAATATGTAAATATAGTACCACATAAACAATATAATAAATTAGAAAACAAAAGTTCAATCTGTGTATATACACACACGCATACGTACACATTAAAAAAAACCCAATAATAATGCAATAATAACAATAATAGTCTATAGTTCGGAGCTTATCGTGTTTAATAGCCTAATGGCCTTTTTGAAGGAGTTAATAGATTTCAATAGAAAAGTAGGAGGGCAGTAATGCTGAAGAAAATATGGCTTCCGTTGAGTCAGTTCCTTTTCAGTGCTAGTGAGTGGGAAAGGGTTCATGAAAAGCAGATCAGGGACAGTATTAGCACTGCACTTCCTACACAAAATTTATCAGAAGTGAGTGACTTACAATATTAATTGATGTAAAAAAAATTGTGATAAAAATGTATCAGAGGACTCTTGCTAGAACATTTTCAAAAACACGACTACCAGTACCTTGCATTTATACAGAACCTTTACCAAAAGAAAACACTCCAAGCTGCTTGCCTTCAAGCTCCCAGGTGGTGAGAATTGGCAGCCACATCTCTTCCTCACTGATCCTCAACCCAGGCACACCATAGGGCTGTGTGCTCAGTCCTCTCCTGCACTCCCTGTTCACGCACGACTGTACTGCTAAGCACAGCTCAAACATCATCCTCAAGTTTGCTGATGACATGACCATCTTGGGCCTCATCACAGACAACTATGAGACGGCCTACAGAGAGGAGGTAAAGGCACTAAACAGCTGGTGCCAGGAAAATAACCTCTCTCTTAATGTCAGCAAAACTAAAGAGATGATCGTGGACTACAGGAGACAGCAGGGGAGTGGACACCTCCCCATCCACATTGGTGATGCTGAGGCTGAAAGGGACAGCAGCTTCAAGTTCCTCGGTGTGCACATCACTGAGGACCTTTCCTGGACATTGCACTTGGACACAATAACAAAGAAGGCCCACCAGCGGCTCTTTTTCCTGAGAAGACTGAGGAAGTTTGGCATGAACGCCAGCATCCTCACAAACTTCAACAGAGCCTGCTAACGGGCTGCATTACAGTCTGGTACGGGAACTGTTCTGCCCACAGCCACAAATCACTACAGAGAGTGGTGAAGACGGCACAGCACATCACTGGCAATTGTCTCCCGGCAATTCAGGACATTTTCTACCAGCGGTGCCTGCGGAAGGCACGCAGCATCATCAAGGACCACAGCCAACCAGCACGCAGGCTGTTCTCCTTGTTACCATCAGGCAGGCGATACAGGAGTATGGCTGCGCGTACCACCAGACTTAAGAACAGTTTCTACCATCAGGCTTCTGAACTCAAACACATTTCACATCATATATGTTGATTATTTTAATATTGTCTTTTTATCTTACTAATGTCTTTTTTATCTTATTTATCCTTGGAATATTACTGCTGAGCTGACCCATTGTCTTGTCAAATACATTTCATTGTACCATTGACCCTGTGCCAACCTACATATGACAAATAATTTTAAATTAAATTAAATTTAATTTAATTTAATTTAAATTTAAATTTAAATTAAATTAAATTTATATTTAAATTAAATTGCTAGGTTTTCGATCAAAAAATCTCAAGCCACTCAAGCACTGTGCTGTTCAAAAACATGGCGACAGGCCTTGAAAGCAAACGTCAATCTTTGGATTGTGGTCAATACTTGCAGTGCAAACAACGAACTACAATATTTTATTTTCTCCCTCAGGAACCACCTTAAAATGATAGTGGACAGCTCGACAGCCCAGATGGTCCCTGGGGAGTTTGTGGATCTGGGGAGAAAAAGGACAGGAAATAAAAGAATAGAGTTAGACAAGCCTTTTTCGTAATTCATAGCTGTTAAACTTGTTTACAACATCCACAAGGTTACATTTGGCCAAAATTTAATGGATTAAACAGAGAGAGATGCAGCAGAGCAGTCAAACACACTGAAGTGATATGTTTAACAATAAGACCTTGTTCTGTCCCTCCCTGTTCTGCATGAAATCAGAGGTGTGAGAATGTGATATATATATATATATATATATATATATATATAGTACTCTTGCTAAATGCAGGAGACTTAATAAGCCTAAGATTCAAGTGCAAAGGTTGAATCTCACATTCTAAAGAAATAAAGTATTTTGGAGAACTAAATCAGGCTCACACATTACACATAACACAATTATCTAAATGTGGACTGCATACGGGGAGTCACTCTGAGTCTTCACCTGACAAAATCATTGTACACATGGTAGGTGAAAACTTGTGATCATAATCTCAGGGGGAGGAAGGAACAAGTTAATTACCAATGAAGAGAATGGAAAATGGGGATTGCAGGCTGTTAGCTTGCAAAAGAGGAAATTCTAGCAAATAAAACCTTACCTGTGCAGTAGTCCTTGGTTTTTCTTGGCATATCTGAAATATATCCAGATTAGAAGACCACCATTGCCACTGATAACTGATGCAGGCTTTTAGTTTTGATGTTATACTGCCATTGTGTAATTGATAACACTATTTACAGTTGCAAAGTAATTTCAAGAGCCCTAATAAAAAGTGGATATTACTTTGTAAAGGAAGTTCCCACAGCTGCAGTACCTCACAAGAAACAGAGAATCAATATTTCCACAAAATCTTCAATACCTTTAATGTCAATCAGTGACATATCTAATAGCTGATTTCAAACCACATGGGTAAATGCTGATTCTAATTTTCAGCAGTATTAAATCAGTATTAAATTAAAAACAAACTTCCAAGGCAGATTTTTCATGTTGTTCGTAAAATGAGGTGAAGCATAAAGAGGCTTCAAGTGACTACATTTCTAAAGTAAAATTTCGGGTTTTCTCCGAGATCTTCGGTTTCCTCCCACACTCCAAAGACGTATAGGTATGTAGGTTAATTGGCTGGGTAAATGTAAAAATTGTCCCTAGTGGGTGTAGGATAGTGTTAATGTACGGGGATCGCTGGGCGGCACGGACTTGGTGGGCCGAAAAGGCCTGTTTCCGGCTGTATATATATGATATATGATATGATAAAGTAATTCATTCACATTAAAGTGATTTGATCTCGATCCAAACCAGATCCTTTCCTCTCAATGGAGGCTGCTCGACCCGATGAGTTGCTCCAGCAGTTTGTTCCATACTAGAACTTTTAAAGAAATGTTATGCCTTTGACCCCAGAAATATTCCAAAATGTAACATTGATAAATAATGTGGAGGGAATCAAAAATAAGTGCTACCATTTTCACATACATCACAGAAAATTAAGCATGTTGAGCATGGTAGGGGGAGAAATAGGAATTAAATGACTGAAAAATGTTTTATCATAAAGTGCCTAGGATTGATCTTACAATCAAAAATCTATTTTTTAAAAACAGTACCATCAGCCAATACTTTTGACACTGGTTTCCTAGAACTATTAGGTCCTTTTTTAATTACTTACCTAATATACAAATTAAGAATTTTTGATGTGCGGGTGTATCTCAGTATAAGACAATGGAAAGGCCACATTTGGAGTACTGTGTATAGTTCCAGTCATCATGTTGTAGGAAGGATGCATTAAACTGGAAAGGATGCAACATCAGATTTACAAGGATGTTATCAGGTCTGGAAGGTTTGAGTTATAAGGAGAGGGTCTTTTTTCTCCTGAAGGTAGGAGGTGTGAGGTTTATAAAATCATGAGGGACATATACAAGGTAAATAGCCACTGTCACTTCCCCAGGGTAGTAAATTTAAAAATAAATGGCAAATGTTTAACTGCTAGCTGGTAAAGATTTAAAAGGGACCAGAGGGGTAATTATATAAGCACATTGTATGTACACAAGATGAATACATATAACAGCTGCCAGAGGAAATGATACTGATGGGTACAAAATTTAAAGGACACTTGGACAGGTACGTGGGAAGGAAGGGTTTGGAGGGATATGGGCAAAGCGCAGGCTATTAGGGTTAGTTAGGCAAGTTGTTTGGCATTGGCAAAATGGGCCGAATGGTCTCTTTCCGTGCTGTATAACTTTTAAGACTCTAAGTGAAAAACGTGATGCCCATTGCTAACTACTCTGAGAGAAGGCGGGCTTGAGCCATTTTCTTGAACTGCTACAGTGCATGTTGTGATGATTCTTCTGCAGGTAATGAGTTCCAATAATGAAGGAATATTGAAATATTTCCTAATCTGAAATATGGTGCAACCAGTTACAGTATGGCAAGAGGCCAATTTATTGGTCAAGCCCACACTACCTTTATGTAAAAGCAATCCAAACTCATCCCACTTCCCTGCCCCCTTCCCATAGTTTGCAAGTTTCTTCCATATAATGATTCAGATCCATTCTGAACACCACAATTAAATTTTCTTCTGCTACTTCTACTGGCAATGCATTCCAGATCCTACCCCACTTGTTCATTAACTAGTTTTTGATCTGGTCATTGTTATTATAATAATAATAATAATACATTTTATTTTGTCATATGTAGGATGGCACAGGGTCAACAGTACAATGAAATGTATTTGACAAGACAACGGGTCACCTCAGCAGTAATATTCCAAGGATAAATAAGATTAAAAAATGACATCAGTAAGGTAAAAAGTCAATATTAAAAATAGGTAAAAAGACAATATTCAAAATAATCAACATACATACATAATTGTATAAGGGGTAAGAGAGTTGTAAAAACAAGCCTGAAGGCTTTGTGTCTCAATGCAAGGAGTATACGTAATAAGGTGGATGAATTAAATGTGGAGATAGTTATTAATGATTATGATATAGTTGGGATTACGGAGACATGGCTCCAGGGTGACCAAGGCTGGGAGCTCAACATCCAGGGATATTCTATATTCAGGCGGGATAGACAGAAAGGAAAAGGAGGTGGGGTAGCGTTACTGGTTAGAGAGGAGATTAAAGCAGTGGAAAGGAAGGACATTAGCTTGGAGGAAGTGGAATTGATATGGGTAGAGCTACGAAACACTAAGGGGCAGAAAACGCTAGTGGGAGTTGTGTACAGCCCACCTAACAGCAGTAGTGAGGTTGGGGATGGCATCAAGCAGGAAATTAGAAATGCATGCACTAAAGGTGCAGCAGTTATAATGGGTGACTTCAATCTACATATAGATTGGGTGAACCAAACTGGCAAGGGTGCTGAGGAAGAGGATTTCTTGGAATGTTTGAGAGATGGTTTTCTAAACCAACATGTCGAGGAACCAACGAGAGAACAGGCCATTCTAGACTGGGTATTGAGTAATGAGGAAGGGTTAGTTAGCAGTCTTGTTGTGCGAGGCCCCTTGGGCAAGAGTGATCATAATATGGTAGAGTTCTTCATTAGGATGGAGAGTGACAAAGTCAATACAGAAACAAGTGTTCTGAACTTAAAGAAAGGTAACTTTGAGGATATGAGGCGTGAATTGTCCAAGATAGACTGGCGATTGATGCTGAAAGGGTTGACGGTGGACATGCAATGGAAGGCATTTAAAGGTCGCACGGATGAACTACAACAAGTGTTCATCCCAGTTTGGCAAAAGAACAAACCAGGAAAGGTAGTGCATCCGTGGCTAACAAGGGAAATCAAGGATAGTATTAAAACAAAAGATGAAGCATACAGATTAGCCAGAAAAAGTAGCATACCAGAGGACTGGGAGAAATTCAGAGTCCAGCAGAGGAGGACAAAGGGCTTAATTAGGAAAGGGAAAATAGATTATGAGGGAAAACTGGCAAGGAACATAAAAACTGACTACAAAAGCTTTTATAGATATGTCAAGAGAAAAAGATTAGTTAAGACAAATGTAGGTCCCTTGCAGTCGGAAACAGGTGAATTGATCATAGGGAACAAGGAGATGGCAGACCAATTGAACAAATACTTTGGTTCTGTCTTCACTAAGGAAGACATAAACCGTCTGCCGGAAATAGCGGGGGACCGGGGGTCTAATGAGATGGAGGAACTGAGGGAAATCCAGGTTAGTCGGGAAGTGGTGTTAGGTAAATTAAATGGATTAAAGGCAGATAAATCCCCAGGGCCAGATAGGCTGCATCCCAGAGTGCTTAAGGAAGTAGCCGCAGAAATAGAGGATGCATTAGTGATAATTTTTCAAAACTCTTTAGATTCTGGAGTAGTTCCTGAGGACTGGAGGGTAGCTAATGTAACCCCACTTTTTAAAAAGGGAGGGAGAGAGAAAACGGGGAATTATGGACCAGTTAGCCTAACATCGGTAGTGGGGAAAATGCTAGAGTCAGTTATTAAAGATGTGATAGCATCACATTTGGAATGTGGTGAAATCATCGGACAAAGTCAGCATGGATTTACCAAAGGCAAATCATGTCTGACGAATCTTATAGAATTTTTCGAGGATGTAACTAGTAGAGTGGATAAGGGAGAACCAGTCGATGTGTTATATCTGGACTTTCAGAAGGCCTTCGACAAGGTCCCACATAGGAGATTGGTGTACAAACTTAAAGCACACAGTATTGAGGGTTCAGTGTTGAGGTGGATAGAAAATTGGTTGGCGGACAGGAAGCAAAGAGTAGGAATAAACGGGTCCTTTTCGGAATGGCAGGCAGTGACTAGTGGGGTACCGCAAGGCTCAGTGCTGGGACCCCAGTTATTTACAGTGTATATTAATGATTTGGACGAGGGAATTGAATGCAACATCTCTAAGTTTGCGGATGACACGAAGCTGGGTGGCAATGTTAGCTGCGAGGAGGATGCTAGGAGGCTGCAGAGTGACTTGGATAGATTAGGCGAGTGGGCAAATGCATGGCAGATGCAATATAATGTGGATAAATGTGAGGTTATCCACTTTGGCGGCAAGAACAGGAAAGCAGAGTATTACCTGAATGGTGACCGATTGGGAGAAGGGGAGATGCAACGTGACCTGGGTGTCATGGTGCACCAGTCATTGAAAGCAAGCATGCAGGTGCAGCAGGCAGTGAAGAAAGCGAATGGTATGTTGGCATTCATAGCAAGAGGATTTGAGTTTAGGAGCAGGGAGGTTCTGCTGCAGTTGTACAGGGCCTTGGTGAGACCGCACCTGGAGTATTGTGTGCAGTTTTGGTCTCCTAACCTGAGGAAAGACGTTCTTGCCTTAGAGGGAGTACAGAGAAGGTTCACCAGATTGATCCCTGGGATGGCGGGACTTTCATATGAGGAAAGACTGGATAGACTGGGCTTGTACTCGCTGGAATTTAGAAGACTGAGGGGGGATCTTATAGAAACATATAAAATTCTTAAGGGGTTGGAGAGGCTAGATGCGGGAAGATTGTTCCCGATGTTGGGGGAGTCCAGAACCAGGGGTCACAGCTCAAGGATAAGGGGGAAGTCTTTTAGGACCGAGATGAGAAAACATTTCTTCACACAGAGAATGGTGAGTCTGTGGAATTCTCTGCCACAGAAGGTAGTTGAGGCCAGTTCATTGGCTATATTTAAGAGGGAGTTAGATGTGGCCCTTTTTGCTAAAGGGATCAGGGGGTATGGAGAGAAGGCAGGTACAGGCTACTGAGCTGGATGATCAGCCATGATCATATTGAATGGCGGTGCAGGCTCGAAGGGCCGAATGGCCTACTCCTGCACCTATTTCCTATGTTTCTATTTGAAATGTGTTTATGAGTTCAGAAGCCAGATGGTAGAAACTGTTCTTAAGTCTGGTGGTATGCGCAGCCATACTCCTGTATCGCCTGCCTGACGGGAACAAGGAGAACAGCCTGCGTGCTGGGTGGCTGTGGTCCTTGATGATGCCGCGTGCCTTCCACAGGCACCGCCGGTAGAAAATGTCCTGAATGGCCGGGAGACAGTTGCCAGTGATGTGCTGTGCCGTCGTCACCACTCTCTGTAGTGATTTGTGGCTGTGGGCAGAACAGTTCCCGTACCAGACTGTAATGCAGCCCGTCAGCAGGCTTTTGCCAATTACTTTCATTTTATGAACTCTGGTCTGTGACTGTTCCACTAGGCTAAATTTCGCTACCTCCTCTGATCAGTTTTAAATGCCTTGATCATTATCTACTTGCAACTTCCCATTGTCAAAGTATCAGACTCAAGAAAGGTCTCGACCCGAAACGTCACCCATTTCTTCTCTCCAGAGATGCTGCTTGTTCCGCTGAGTTATTCCAGCATTTTGTGTCCATCTTTGGTTTAAACCAGCATCTGCAGTTTCTTCTTACACAAGAATAACTCTGCCTTTCCAGTCTTTTCCACTTAATTAGCCTATCTCATCCTGATATCTGAAGAACCCCCCTTTAAAGCCTTTACATTTTTTAACCTGGAACCTGATCCGGTTGTGGCTAATTCACTGTTTTATAACAGCTATTCATGACATCCTCGTTCTTGCACTCCACGTTTCTATTTATAAAGCCCAGTATCCTATATGCTTCTTTTAAAATCACTTTCTGAACCTGCAGCTAACGATGCACATGTGCCTCAAACCTCTCTTTTCTTGTACCCCTTTTAGAATTGCTTCTCTTAGTATTCTTCCCTTCAGAATGTAACACTGCATCCATTTTAAGTACATTTCTTATGCTTTTCTTCTACTTGCACAGTTTTTAGTCCATCCAAAATCTTAACACTTTTCTTTGCAGTTCCAGAAGCTATTTTTCTTCTTAAAAATAATGTAAGGTAGTCATTTAGTACCTTTGCCCTGATGAATAGGTTCCCTTTAATGATCTCTATCTGCCCCACCTTTCCTCTTGGAATTGCTTTCATGCTAATAGAATATTCTTAGATTCCCTTTGACTTTGTCACAGGGACTTTGACTTTTACCTCTTTTCTAAACCTCCCCTTTTTCTTTAATTGTTCTTAATTGGTCTCACAATGCTTTTCTTTTTTTCTAATGTGCTTAATTCTCTCTCTTTGGTCAACCAGCGAGCTCCAGATTTTAAATTTCCCTAATCCTCTTCCTCAGAAGAATGCAGCAAGACTGGGCTTGAAATATGTTCAACTTTTTCCAATTAGTATTGCCTACCAAGCTTAGATTGCAATTTACCTGGATCAGATCAGTTCTCATCTCACTGAAATTAACCGTCGTACAATCAACCACATTTATCACAGAGTAGTCCATATTTTATCCATTGCTCTTCATGTGTACCATTTCCAATATGTTCCCCAACTGATCAAAGGACACAAAGTGCTGGAGTAACTCAATGGGTCAGGCAGCACCTCTGGAGAATGTGGATAGGTGATGTTTCGGGTTGCAACCCTTCTTTAGACACAGACTTAGAATCTGAAGAATGGTCCGAACCCAAAACATTCACCTATCCATCTTCTCCAGAGAAGTGTAGGAAGGAACTGCAGATGCTGGTTTACACCAAAGATAGACACAAAATGCTGGAATAAATCAGTGGGTCAAGAAACATCTCTGGAGATAAGGAACAGGTGATGTTTCGGGCAGTGACCTTCTCCAGAGATGCTGTCCGACCCATTGAGTGCCCTTTTGTGTAAACCAACATCTGCAGTTTCTTGTTTCGACTGCCCCAACTGCTAATTGCTTCTTTGACTTGTTTCACTCCCTGCAACTCCACCCCCACAGGAATCACTGGTGCTGGTGTTACCAGCAGCTTGTGTCCCTGCCCTTCTCAGGGGCAGAATTCAAGTATTTGAGAAGTGCTGTCAGAGAATCTTTTGCAAGATGCCAGAGTTCATCTTGCGGTCGGTATGTTCTGCAATCACGATGTATCAGTGGTGAACATTAGTCATTACTTTGGCCTCGGATTTTCTCAAGTATTGGAGCCAGACATAAACAAGTAAAAATAAACCCTCTATTGCTCTCGGTTGGTCCCCTTCATTGAAATGAAGCAGTCCCTGTTGCAGGACATTTCTGGTAAAGGAGTTTCACAGGGATTCCACAAATCACAGCTGCAAATATTTCAATCCAACTGTAGGACCTGTACAGAAATTCTAAAGTTGCTATCAGCTGACAAAATTCTTGATGGTTATCCCAAGAGAGCCAGCGATCCATGGCACCAACATATCGTTATGTTTAGGCAGCATTCTGATTGAGAGACGTCAGATATAATCCTGTAGATGGTATCTTTGCACCATGGGCTTCAGTCAAATGTCCAGACTTGCAGTTTCCCTCACACTGAACAGTATTATACAAATAAATTGACTTGACTTGACTTGACTTGACAACAACACTTCATAAGTATGGTAAAATTAACCTGTCTCATGATGATTCTTGGTCATTAACATTTCCCTACAAAATCCAGCCATTGTCTAATTGAAGCAGCACACGGATTACTGGGGCAGTTGAGAACAGTTAGAGCCAACTTCATTTAATGTAGTCTGATGTAACAGATAGGGCAAGATTTCCCTTTCTAATGGCCATTGGTAAACCAGATCAGATCAGCAGGGGATTAGAAAAGACATTCTGGCCTTCCATCACAGAGGTGGTGACTGGAGGAGACTCACTGTGATGGGTGTTTCTTTTTGTTTCTTTTGTTTGATTGTGTGTGTTATTGCTTATTTTTATTGCTCTTTTATTGCTTTTATTGGTCTTGTTGTTGGACTGTGGGTAATCTTTCATTTCACTGCACATTTATGTGTGTGTGACAAATAAACTTGACTTGACAGTCTTTTAAAACATCCAATTATAATTAATATTAAAGCTTCAGAGATGGACTTTTAACAATTCTCCTTTCAGCACAGTTGAGCTCTATACATTATTAAAATAAAGTTTCTCAATTACCTGTAGACCCCCTAACTCAAATTCAAACTTCTCCCGATCCACTTGCAAACTGTTCTTTTAATGCCTTGAAGGGGGGACGTCAAAGGATGAAGGGAATGGAGGAATGTGGGTGAAAAATAAACTGGTGAAAAAGTGCCGAGCCGCTGCCTCACTGCCAGAGACTGCTTTTCATTCAGGGCTTGGAGAAGAAACAAAGAAAAGCAATCCCAACTGCTTCATCCAACTTGTTCAGTAACTGCCAACAGGATTTCCCGATCACAGACTCCCACAGCAGACTTTGACAGTGAATTAACTATCGTGGCCCCCTCACTCAAATCATCAGTTTTCAATGCAGGTGGTCCTCAACACCCATGTAATTATGGAACTGCTGAGACATTTTTGACCTGACCACATCTCTATTCACTCTTTCACAGCCGTACAAGGCTTTTGCAGCTCTGTAGGATACCAATGAGCTTTGCTCCACAACCCTTGGATGGACGAAGAGTACTTTTTAAAGTTGGATCTTAGCCCTGCCTAGCATGCACCTTCCTCCTCCTCACCCACCCCCACTCCCTCACCCACCACCTCCACCCTCTCACCCACCACCTCCACCCCCTCACCCACCACCTCCACCCCCTCACCCACCACCTCCACCTCCTCACCCACCACCCCCTCACTCACCACCTCCATCCCCTCACCCACCTCCTCACCCACCACCTCCCCCCTTCCACCCACCACCTCCCCCCTCACCCACCACCTCCCCCCTCACCCACCACCTCCCCCCTCACCCATCACCTCCCCCCCTCACCCATCACCTCCCCCCCTCACCCACCACCTCCCCCCCTCACCCACCATCTCCCCCCCTCACCCACCATCTCCCCCCCTCACCCACCATCTCCCCCCCTCACCCACCACCCCCCCCTCACCCACCACCTCCCCCCCTCACCCACCACCTCCTCCCCCCACCCACCACCTCCCCCCCCCCTACCCACCACCTCCCCCCCCCTACCCACCACCTCCCCCCCCCCTCACCCACCACCTCCCCCTCCACACCCACCACCTCCCCCTCCACACCCACCACCTCCTCCACCTCCACACCCACCACCTCCTCCCCCTCCACACCCACCACCTCCCCCCTCACCGACCATCTCCCCCTCTTCACCGATCCCCCATCCATCTTGCTGGGTCTCTACATAACTAAATCTTTTTTTAGCTATTTCTGATATTCAAAAACACATAAAAACAGTTTAAAGACTAACTTTTAAAATTCTTAAATGACTTAAAACAATGATTTTAAAATACGAACTATACATTAATATAGCTCTTGGGGCTAGCGGAATCAGGGGGTATGGGGAGAAGGCAGGCACGGGTTAGTGATTGTGGATGATCTGCCATGAATACAATGAATGGCGGTGCTGGATCGAAGGGTTGAATGGCCTCCTCCTGCACCTGTTTTCTATGTTCCTATGAAGTGAAATTTAACTAAAGTAAGAAACTTCAACTGAACTTACTAGTTGAGTGAGGACCGTTCCTTGTATCCCAGTCACAGTTGACGTAAAATTGAGGGGCCATGTGCGAAGTGCAGTCCTCAGCACAGTACAATCCAGAACTGCTAATGCACTCGGCTGTTCTCAAGCCCACGTCTGCCTTTCAAAATGCTATCCACAGATGCTGATGTTCAAGACAGGCCGAATATTGGAGCCATTATCCACAACAGCAATTGATGCGGCCCTTCATTCAAATCACCTTTAAAAGATAATCTAAATCATTGACATACATTACCATACAAAAAAGAAAAACCTTCTTCCCAATCATGTAAAGCCCTTCCAAATTATCACTACTATAAATTATTCACTTCTTTATAATTCTTTTATCTGCCCAGCTTCATTCCTTAAATTAATTTCAGACCCTTTTCTGTTGGCTTCCAATGATTTGCAAAGAAAAACACGTTCCAAATTCTATGCCTTGGACTAACTATACCTCAGCGAACATTGACAATAGACAATAGACAATAGGTGCAGGAGTAGGCCATTCAGCCCTTCGAGCCAGCACCGCCATTCAATGCGATCATGGCTGATCACTATCAATCAGTACCCCGTTCCTGCCTTCTCCCCATACCCCCTCACTCCGCTATCCTTAAGAGCTCTATCCAGCTCTCTCTTGAAAGCATCCAACGAACTGGCCTCCACTGCCTTCTGAGGCAGAGAATTCCACACCTTCACCACCCTCTGACTGAAAAAGTTCTTCCTCATCTCCGTTCTAAATGGCCTACCCCTTATTCTCAAACTGTGGCCCCTTGTTCTGGACTCCCCCAACATTGGGAACATGTTATCTGCCTCTAATGTGTCCAATCCCCTAATTATCTTATATGTTTCAATAAGATCCCCCCTCATCCTTCTAAATTCCAGTGTATACAAGCCCAATCGCTCCAGCCTTTCAACATACGACAGTCCCGCCATTCCGGGAATTAATCTAGTGAACCTACGCTGCACGCCCTCCATAGCAAGAATATCCTTCCTCAAATTTGGAGACCAAAACTGCACACAGTACTCCAGGTGCGGTCTCACCAGGGCCCGGTACAACTGTAGAAGGACCTCTTTGCTCCTATACTCAACTCCTCTTGTTACGAAGGCCAACATTCCATTGGCTTTCTTCACTGCCTGCTGAACCTGCATGCTTCCTTTCATTGACTGATGCACTAGGACACCCAGATCTCGTTGAACCCCCCCTCCTCCTAACTTGACACCATTCAGATAATAATCTGCCTTTCTATTCTTACTTCCAAAGTGAATAACCTCACACTTATCTACATTAAACTGCATCTGCCATGTATCCGCCCACTCACACAACCTGTCCAGGTCACCCTGCAGCCTTATTGCATCTTCCTCACAATTCACACTACCCCCCAACTTAGTATCATCTGCAAATTTGCTAATGGTACTTTTAATCCCTTCGTCTAAGTCATTAATGTATATCGTAAATAGCTGGGGTCCCAGCACCGAACCTTGCGGTACCCCACTGGTCACTGCCTGCCATTCCGAAAGGGACCCATTTATCCCCACTCTTTGCTTTCTGTCTGTTAACCAATTTTCTATCCATGTCAGTACCCTACCCCCAATACCATGTGCCCTAATTTTGCCCACTAATCTCCTATGTGGGACCTTGTCGAAGGCTTTCTGAAAGTCGAGGTACACCACATCCACTGACTCTCCCTTGTCAATTTTCCTAGTTACATCCTCAAAAAATTCCAGTAGATTTGTCAAGCATGATTTCCCCTTCGTAAATCCATGCTGACTCGGAACGATCCCGTTACTGCTATCCAAATGCTCAGCAATTTCGTCTTTTATAATTGACTCCAGCATTTTCCCCACCACTGATGTCAGACTAACTGGTCTATAATTACCCGTTTTCTCTCTCCCTCCTTTCTTAAAAAGTGGGATAACATTTGCTATTCTCCAATCCACAGGAACTGATCCTGAATCTATAGAACATTGAAATGGGCTATATGAAATCTCTCATTCTTGTCCTTTTATATTTGTTGAACTCAGAGTAATGCCTCAATAATCATGTATTGGCCTCCAGTAAACCTGGAGATGGAAATACGGTCCACAGTATATTCCTGAAGCAGTATGACCGTATTTAACTATACATCTGCTTAATTCCACATTAAACCTGCAATTTCTTTTAATCAAAATTGCAAAGATCCCTCTATTTAATGAAAAGTTAAAAAAAAGTATAGATCTGAAATTGCTGCAAACACACAGCATCTGCAGGAAGAAAAACAGTAAACATTTCAGGTTCTTACGTTTCATCATTCTTTTCTGTGTCATCTAATTTTGTTCTATGACACCAACTTGGAACAATTCAATAACTTTTTTTGATCTCAACGCAGGAAATGCTACACCATCCATTGCCTATCTATGACCTCAACACATCTGTATCCCACACTTGGCTTCTTGCACTGAAGCATTTTGCAGGAGCTAATAGTTATGCAGAGGCACAACACAAGCAATTGGAACAAACATTCCTGTGACAGGAATATAAAAGCAATGCTGCTGCTGGCAGGATGAGATTTGGCTCCAGCATCGGGTTCTCTTCTCTTTCCTTGCAGTTCAATAGACCTCTGAAGCAACGTCGGGCTCCACGTGAAGGGACGGACTGGGAGATGGAAAAGCAGCAAAGTTTCAGATATTTAACAGTGTTGAGAAACTGGAAAAGGGATTGGATCACAACTGTTGGACACCATGACAGGAAAACTGTTTGCACATTGTGATATCATGAGAGGTAGAGTCATAGAGGGGAGATACATTTCCTCCCGGTGGATGCAACAAGGACTACAAACCATCATGGCTGCCAGCAAAAGACTACAAATCCCATAGTCAGCAGGGCTGCCTGCCTGCTGACACTGATTGCTGCTGACACTGATTGCTGCCCAGCTGAACCAGATGAGCTGATTGCCTCAGTGAGAGAGCTAAAAGGGAAGAGAAGCAGTGTATTTAAAGAGAGAGACAACGACTGGAGCAGAGAGGGAGAGAAGCAGTGTTTGAGTTATATTTTGTAAGATGGCAGCAAGCTAGTTTTGTTTTAACTACCTGTTTTGGTTTTGTGTACCTGTCTGCAAACAATTAAGTTTACCTGTTTTTGGAAAAGACTAAATATATGGAATTTAAGTTTGAAAACAAGAACTTTTCTGTCTTCATTTCCGGCACCCACACCTCCCAACCTTCAAGAGAAAAGCTCCCGACCTCTCAAGACATCACAACATTTAAAATGAACTCCTATTAAAGCTGCATGAACACCAAATACACAGGCAATCTTTCGGCATGACTTCACTATCACAAGTCAAGGAACCCACTGAATATACATATTGACTTGGCAAGGTGTGGGAAGATTGCCACTCAAGATTTGTTTGGCCTTCAACCTGGTGGGGCCACATTACAAAGGAAGTAGTCTTGCAAGCAGAAATGCTGCCGCAAAGCAGACCATTCTAGATTTGGAAAATGATTAAAAAAGAAAAAAGTATTGGGATAATTAAATAATCTACTTAAATGCATAAATTAACCTTTTAATTTGTGCAAAACGGAAATATAAACTTGCAAGGGTACAAAAAAAGAATGGAATGCGCAGTTGCCTTTTACTCCTGAAGGCAGGATTATTCATCACAAGAAAGATGACAGCAGTAATTTCATTTCTGAAGCAAGACTTAGACTATAGAAATTGGGTGGGGTCTTTGCTGGGAAAAGACATGCAAATCAGCAAGGGTTTCAACATGAGCACTGCTACAGTTCATACCAATACTTTCAATATTAAATAACAACATGAATAAAATACCTCAGGCAGGACAATGTATATGAAAAGTCAGCATTCTTTCAGTTTAGTTTAGAGATACATACTACTTCGAAACAAACCCAGTGACGGACCAAGTCCACACCGACCATCAATGATTCATACTAGTTCTATTTAATTCCACTTATTCGTCTACTCCCTACACAATAGAGGGAATTTTTTATTTTTTTTTGCAGAGGTAATTAACCTACAAACCCGATGTCTTGGCGATGTAGGAGGAAACTGGAGTATCCAGACAAAATCCACACTGTCACAGGGAGAATGTGCAAACTCCACAGACAGCACCTGATGTCAGGATCGAACCTGGGTCTCTGGTGGCACTGTGAGGCAGGAGCTCTACAAGCTACACCGCAGTACTACCAAAATGATTTAAGACCAAAATAAGCAGCCCCAGTCCATGACAGTCGTAAGTGCATTTTTCAAGATAAGATATGGGGGGGGGGGGGGATGAGGGTCTCAAAAGATTTTAAATACATGGCAGAATGCAAAACTGAGGCATGGCAGATTAAAAAAAACTAACCAAGTTTTGTTTTTCAACAATCCCTGAAACATTACAACACACGATTCCAGCAGAGAGCCCTTTCAAGAATCACTTAAAAGTGGTGCAACTGGTGCATTGTTCAGATAGGAGTAATGTGGCTTACCTTATTTAATTACAAACAACCATTATACCATTATCTGAGGCCTCTCACCCCAAAAAGCAAACACTACATACAATAAGTATTTGGCTCACATACATAATCTATTCCTGTTCCTGGAGAGGCCTGGTTTCATGTTACCACTTAGTAGTGAAGCTTGTTATTGATGTTGGTGTTCCTTCCCTGCAGTCCAACAGCTGTTCCCATAAAAGGATTTTTATCCTCAACAATCCACTTTCTGCTTTTAAATAGCTCAGATATGCATCCCAGGTTGTCATTTTTGATCCGATTTACATTTATGTACTTATTGGTTTCACAACAGGCTGTTGAAATTTGCAGCTACATTCCAGCCATGGACTTACCTTAATACAGTGCCTTTAACATAATACAGCACCTGAAGACATTTTATAGAATCAAAACATGACAGAACCATAAAAGGAAGCATCAAGACAGATAACTATAAACTCAAAGGATTTAATTTTAAAGAGTACCGTGAAGGATGAAGAGGCAAAAGGGATTTCTGTGCTTTGAACAGGCATGAGGTTTATGAACAGAAAAATTAGAAGTAGCACAAAGATCATAAATATTACAAACACTGGGAGACATACCCATAATAGGATAATTGCCATTAATTATGTTCTAAACATCAAACTGATAATTTATGTTTTAGATAATGACTGAAAATTGAATTAACAAATTAACAGCAGAGTTCCACTTATTTATGTTATTCCCTTTATCATGTATCTGTACACTGAATGACTCGATTGTAATCATGTATTGCCTTTCCACTGACTGGTTGGCATGCAACAAAAGCTTCACACTGTACATGAGACAATAAACTAAACTTTGTGCAATGGAGAAACTCACTGCTCTGGAATAGATTAATTCAGTACATCAGTTAACTGAAGATGGAGAAGTTATCATTGTAATGCTGCATTATTAATAGAAAAGCTGAAAAATCAAACCTTGCCAACCATGCTCCTCAGTCCTTTAACACGAAGAACATTGCACAAAGTGAATATTGTTTAGTTGTTCTATTATACTGAAGTACACACTAACATAGTCAGCAAACAAAATAAATTTCAGATTTGATATTCTTCAAAAAAAATGGAAAATGCTGGATTTACTCAGCAGGTCAGGCAGTTACCATTTCAGGTTGAAGAGCCACTGTCTGAACCTGGAAAACAATATTAGTTTTAAACTGAAAAAGAGGTGGATAGGGGAAAAAAAAAGAATATCTGTGATCGGCTGAGGCAAGAGTGGAAGAAAAAGGGCTAATTAGGGACAGTCAACGTTCTTTGTTTGTGACAGGACATGTCTTACGAACTCGATTGAGTTTTTTGAGGGGATGAAGAAGGTGATTGATAAGGGTAGACAATAGACAATAGGTGCAGGAGTAGGCCATTCGGCCCTTCGAGCCAGCACCGCCATTCAAAGTGATCATGGCTGATCATTCTCAATCAGTACCCCGTTCCTGCTTTCTCCCCATACCCCCTGACTCCGCTATCCTTAAGAGCTCTATCTAGCTCTCTCTTGAATGTATTCAGAGGATTGGCCTCCACTGCCCTCTGAGGCAGAGAATTCCACAGATTCACAACTCTCTGACTAAAAAAGTTTTAGCAGTGGATGTTGTCTACTTGGAGCAGTGGATGTTGTCTACTTGGATGTAGCGTTTGATAAGTCTCGCATGGTAAGCTGATCCAGAAGATTAAGATACATGGGATTGATTGTGACAATCATTTGGATTTAGAACTGGTTTACTCATAGAAAATGGTGAATTGAGGTAGAAGAATGCTATTCTGATTGGAGGTCTGTGACCAGTGGAGTTCCACAGAAATCTGTGCTGAGACCTCTTGTTTGTGAGATATAGATTTTTTTCTCAGCTGAATTGTGAGTAAGGCTTGTACGGGCACATCCAAATTGTGGCATAATGTTACTGCTGCAGAAAATTTTAACTTTAAGGATCTGTGTGGCTGCGAAGCACAAGTCGCTAGTGTTTGAATCAACAAACACATTACATATGTTACCAATGACACACACAGCTTGGTGCTGGGAGCAATTTCTGGCCATATATTTCAAGCCATGGAATAAATTTCACCCAATAAGTTTGTCTTGGTTCATGAATCTGTTACTATTTACGCATTTTGTTTCTTGTTCATGCAAAGTTTGAAGTTTGCATGATTACTCCAACTCTGGTCTGGAACACATTCCTAGCTTCTGTAGTTACAGAACAAGTTGTAAACTATTTACTCAGAAAAAGTAATTACATATGCCAGTAAGAGGATTAGATACGAAATGTCTGCATGAGTCAATTATGAATAATGTACTTTTACACATGTGTGCAGTACCAATTAAAGCTGGGATTGATGTGTTGAACTGTCATAGTTTGTAACAAGGCTGAATCGCATTACATTTGTTCTACCCACACTCTAAAATCATTTTACAACTTAAAGTGAAGCTACCAATGTGCCCCTTTGGAAGACCACAAAAACCTAAAAAGCTGTATTTCAATCTTCAAAACATTTAGCTGATAAATTCCAATTCACACGCTATTATAGAAAAAAAAAGTTATGAACTGACTTCCCAGTGATGTCCACATGCTTGAACAGCTTGTCAATTTGATCAGGTTAATTATAAATAAAAGATTTACATAAATAATTATAAAAGATTAAATGAAAACAGGGCTAAGAGGCTCTATGTTTCAGAGCATTTAGTTATTTATTATTAGTATCCATAGCAATAACATCACTGGGAATGCTAGAATTTTAGTCAAATCTGATGCAGCCTGGTTTGGCATCTCGAACATCCAGGACTGAAGCAGGCTGCAGAAAACGGTAAACACTGCTCGGTCCAACCTCCCTATCAATGAAGGGATCTACAGGACACATTGCCTCAAAAAGACAGCTAATATCAAACATCACCCTATCATGACTCTCATCTCACCAATACCATGGGGAAGATGGTTTAGAAGCCCGAGAACTGTGACCACTAGGTACAAGAATAGCTTTTTTTTCCCTAGCAACCTTCATGCCCTTGAACCAGCCTGCACAACCAGACCTCAGCAACGATCTACTGTGGACTTTATTTAGATTGCAGTACATACTTTGGATTTGCACTTTTGTGGTCTGGCTACTCTGCATTATTGATTATTAATTTATTGTATTATGGTTTATTATATTTATTTGCTGTGTTTTTGCATTCATGAATTTGCTTATTGACTTCAGGAAGGGAAAGCCAAGGATGCATGAACCTACCTGGTGGAGAGTCAACAGCTCAGTTCCTCGCATATCTCCAACAATCTGTCCTGGGCCCAGTACGTTAATGCACCAAAAATCTCATCAATACCTCTACCTAGGGTGGCAGTAGTGCAGCGGTAGAGTTTTCAACCCAGCAAATGAGGAATAATTATACCAAGATGTAAAGTGCAGGCAGGAATACACCTGCTAGATTACCAACAAGCTTCACGTAAAATGAATAAACTGAGCATCATATGTTCCATTCAATTCTTTGTATCAATTTATTTATATTTGACATCACAGAAAATTTATAAATTACCTTGCAAGTAGTTAAAGTTGTTACTAAGTAGACAACGAGGATGATTTGAATGTGCTACTAATCAGGTCTGAATTCCTGGTGAACGAAAGCCTACTTTGCACAAGTATCAGTGAAGGGTTATTGTGGAGAAGACCTTCCCCATTTCTATTAATCGATTGGCACTCTAAAATTAAAGATCTGGTCCAAACCCCATTACTCTAAAAAAAATTGCAAAGTAATTCCTAGGTAAGATCAATTTAAATAATACACCAAGATAAATGGAATCTAGATCTAGGGGGTCATTTCTCACCAACATGGATGAAAGAATCACACTGAAATGGTTTAAGCACGAGAGTTAACTTTGAAGTCTTTCTGCCAAATATACTTGGATTAGTCAAAAGTGAAATATTTACTGAAAGTAAAGGTCTCTGTCAATGACATTAAAGTACCACACTTGTACTACACTGATGTCAACTGAATGCACGATTACTGACGTGTTCCCACACTATCCTCAGGTACAAGAGGATCAGGATGATCCATGAAACACACCACTTTTGCCAAAACATACACTAGCACAAGTTGCTTTTATCGTGGCCTCAGTGGAGCATCTCCACAGTTCCCTAACACGAGTCTTGGATATGTACAGTGTAAACGTGCCAAGGTTGCTCAACATGACTCTATAAAAACAGTGTGGGTGCAACTGATATTTAGACTTGCATTCAGCTTCAGTCAATAACTTTTGATGACAAAGAAAGATGGGAACAATGCATTTCTAAAATGTGCAGTGGTTATCTATTTGATACCATAGGTTAAAAATAAATCTTTATTCAACAAAACTACCCATTTTGGTTAAAATAGAATGTCACTTCATTGTAATGCTTTTTCATGAACATCTCACTGCAGCCTCTGGAGAAAACTCAGAATCGCATCAAACTGACTAAATTAAACTGAAGTAGGAAGCAATCATCCTCCTAAACAATAAATTCCTCTGTCAAAGTTTCTTCGCCATACATTGTAGCTGAAATATTCATTTTAAGAGATTACAAACTAAAAACAACCAATTTCATTTCATTTGTTTTAATAAATGGCATAACTGGCCTTGAGACACCTGTAGGTGACTGACCAACTCCATGCGTCTGTGGGGTGTACTTGTTAGCAGTGAAAACTTCCAGAAGAGTAAATGCAAAGGTAGAAAAGCGACAGAAAGCAAAAACTTGTATAAGAAAAAGACAACTTATTTCATTCAGTTAAGGGAAAGCTACCAATCATCTGTTGTAATTCCTATAGATTCCAAAAAAAATACCTAGCATAGATTTTAGAGCACATACATAATGCATCATACAATAAAATAAAGCTATGACTTCTGTGAAACATCAAAGATGTTATTAACGGAAAGTAACCAAAATGACTACCAGACTTGCATTGTTGTTCTAACAGACCATGATGAAGTGCTTGGAAAGATTGCCTCAAATGTGGGCCATTTCATTACCAGTGTTTTGGACAATCGACACACTGCAATTCGGGTGCAGAAAAAATAGGTCTACAGAGAGCACCATCTCCCTTGCACTACATTCAATCATGGATCACAGTGACAATAAGAACACCCATGTCAGGGTGCTTTTCATTGACTACAGCTCAGTAATCAAAACTAATACTGAATAAGCTTATCTCTAAACTTCTGGATGTTGGCCTTTGTGTTGCTATGAGCAACTGGTTTCTGGACTTAAGTCAGTTAGAATCGGTTATAACGTTTCCTACACTTTGACCTTCAACACTAGTGCCCATTAGGGTTGTGTGCTCAGCCCCTTGCTCTACTCCCTCTGCATCCATGATTGTGTAGCAACATACAACGCCAAGCGAAGGAGTGAACACAACACGTCCTCATCATTAGAGCTGCTGTGGAGAAAGACAACAGCTTCAAGTTCCGAGGCATCCATATCAACAGCAACCAAACAATTTATTCACAAAATGCTGGAGTAACTCAGCAGGTCAGGCAGCATCTCGGGAGAGAAGGAACGGGTGACGTTCAATGGGTGACGTTTTGGGTCGAGACCCTTCTTCAGACTGATGTCAAGGGGGCGGGACAAAGGAAGGATATAGGTGGAGACAGGAAGATAGAGGGAGATCTGGGAAGGAGGAGGGGAAGGGAGGGACAGAGGAACTATCTAAAGTTGGAGAAGTCGATGTTCATACCACTGGGCTGCAAACTGCCCAGGCAACCAAACACAAAACGCTGGAGTAACTCAGTGGGTCAGGCAGCATCTTGGGAGAGAAGGAATGGGTGACGTTTCGGGTCGAGACTCTTCTTCACACTGACGTCAGGGGAGGGGGCCGGACAAAGATAGAGTGTAGTCGGAGACAGTAAGACTAGTCGGAGAACTGTGAAAGTGGAGGGGATGGAGAGAGAAAACAAGGGATCTCTGAAGTTAGAGAAGTCAATGTTCATACCGCTGGGGTGTAAACTACCCAAGCAAAATATGAGGTGCTGTTCCTCCAATTTGCACTGGGCCTCACTCTGACAAGAGGCCCAGGACAGAAAGGTCAAATTGGGAATGGGAGGGGGGAGTTGAAGTGCTGAGCCACCGGGAGATCAGGTAGGTTAAGATGAACTGAGCGGAGGTGTTCAGCGAAACGATCACCGAGCCTGTGCTGGGTCTCGCCGATGTAGAGAAGTTGACACCTGTAACAGCGGAAACAGATGAGGTTGGAGGAGGTGCAAGTGAACCTCTGCCTCACCTGGAAAGACTGTTTGGATCCTTGGATGGAGTCGAGGGGGGAAGTAAAGCATCTCCAGCGATTGCAGGGGAAAGTACCTGGGGAGGGGATGGTTTGGGTGGGAAAGGACGAGTTGACCAGGGAGTTTCGGAGAGAACGGTCTCTGCGGAAAGCAGAAAGGGGTGGAGATGGGAAGATGTGGCCAGTAGTGGGATCCCGTTGGAGGTGGCAAAAATGTTGGAGGATTATATACTGAAGTTCCTTATACACCTTCCGTTCAATAACAATTAACATCTTTGCCCTGGCCTTCATAGATTATACTTCATAGATTATTGGGATAGACACTTATGTGAATTTGAGGGATACTTGATTGGGCAGAGGATTGACATGGAGAAAACGTGTCCAGCCACATGACTTATTTGTGTGGGAAAAAGTGCCTCAAAAGAATTGTGTGAACAACTAGCTTGAAAAAAGTTTTAGTGCTTTCTGAATGTGTTGACATTTAAGGCAGTTGCTGAACTTAAATCTTCCTTCTGCCTGTGGGCCATAAGCGTTCTTGTGACCGCTGACATTTGATTATGCATTTAAAACTCGGTTTCCTCATAGACAAAAGAGAGACAGCAATATATTTTTTAAGTTGCAAAATAAAACCATGCAGATTCTGGTTATCTGAAGAAAGAAAATACTGGCAATATTCAACAGATCAATAATCTTTAATCAATTTGGACACAAGATTACTGGACTGAAAGGTCAACAATTTACATATTGGTGTAGCAGTTAAGCACCCAAATTAGTGGTGAAATCCCAAGGCATTTAACTGATGCACCACCACAGCGGACCTGGACAATTAAATGATATACGCCTGAACAAACACCATTCATAAGATTGGGTAATTGTATTATTGCAGGCTTTTTGAAGATAAAGAAAAGTTTGCTTTTTGGTTATACTTTTAATGCAGAGGTTACAAAATTATCTTACAATGTAAACTTTTTATTTTACTTGTTGCTGAGAAAAAAGATTGTCCAGTCAACCATTACATTTCCCATGTATATGCCAAATTTGATTACTCCAAATTATTATTGCTGAGGTGTAGCATTTAGTGCCTTCCAAAAATATATTTTTTGCAAAATAAAATAATTCCACTTACAAGTCTATTAGGTTACCAGCACCAATTAAATGACGTGAGATTTGGATACCAGGGGTTTGCAATTGAATTAACAACCGAGGCCTGGTTCAGCTCTGCATCACAAGGAAGGTTTAAAAAAGGGTGACTAGAACAGGGTGGACCCGTTGGGCCCAAAGCTCTCCTGCATTGTTGCAGCACCCTCCCCTCCACCACTCCCACTCCATCCCCCCCCCCCCTCACCCACTCCGTGCCCCCTCAATGCCATCAGTTGAAGCGAGCGCTGGAGGAGATGGAGGGGAACGATGACACCAGATGAAGCGGACGCTGGAGGAGACGGAGGCCGTCGCTTGAAGCCTGCACTGGAGGGAAACGATGACGCCGGTTGAAGCAGGCGCGCCGGAGCTGAACACAAAATGGCAACCCTCCCCCAACCACGCACGGATCCGACAGCCATCTTACGTATTAGATCAACAGGCCCCAACTGCGCAGGCGCGGACCAGTTTGTTCTGCACACGCATGGATCCGGCGGCCATTTTACGCAAGTATCTGATTAACGCGCCCCAACTGCGCAGGTGCGGACGCATCGGGTTCCCATTGTGACGTCAAACACGCGGAACTGTTGGGTTACCATTGTGATGTCGAACATGGCTGACGGACATGGCAGGTGGAAAAGGGATTTTTAAAGTTTAAAAAGTGAAAAACATTTAAAATATAACCACCATTTGAACCACAGAACAATGGTGATTAAGGTGGTGCTAAAATTGTTGCGCAATCGTGTACTGTTTTGGCTGTATTTGGGGAACGTATTAAAATGCAATATATACGTATATATGTGTATGTATATGTGTATATATGTATGTATATGTGTATATGTATATTATATATACACACACACACACACATATATATATATATACATCCAATGAGTTTTAGTAATATGTATATAGATATAACCCTGTAACTTTAAGAATTGGAAAGGCAGTAGGTTATTTTAGGTCACAAATTGTTCAACATGTCCTCCATTTCTAGAGAAAATTTAATGATATTCGCTTTGCAAAGCTCTCAAATCACAGCAGGGCTACTCTATATTGGCAGAGCTCTTTAATGTTTCTCTGCTCAGTTAGAAATCATTTGCTAAGGACACTTGGGGACGTAAACTGCTGGGAATAAAGTTAATTGTGAACCAGGTAGAAATGTAGGGCGAATACAATCTCATTTGAGAACTTAATGATAAAAATCTTACACTGTAGTCCAGAATGCAAGAAACAACGCACCATCCGACTTCCAGAGGAGCTCATGATTTAGACAATAGATGCAGGAGTGGGCCATTCAGCCCACTGCCATTCAATGTGATCATGGCTGATCAAGGACTATCTGAAAGAGAAAGAATCTACCCCAAAAGAAGTTGGTTAACACAAATAAAGGAGGCCATGTATTTAATTTAAAATGTTCCATCCTTAAGCAGAAGGCCACTAAATGTCACAGCCATTTGAAGGAATTAACCGACGAAGGATTTAAAAAAAATCCAGAGGGACACAGCAGTACAGGCAGTTCTTCTATAACGTTACTGTTGCACTCCTCAGAAACCTCACATCATAGAAAATAGTGTTATAACAGCAACTGTGTCAATGGGGAAAAGGGGGGTTAGGAGCTAGTTTCTGACTTGCAGCAAGTTATTTTTATCCCACAGGATTTTCATAAATAAAATGTTTAAATAGCTATATTTTTGTTACTGCAAGGTAAAAATACTAAATGTTGTATGTTACTTTTGAAAAAATTAGTATAATTTCACGTGTTAAGACGTGATCGCTTGTGAATTTTAATGGCTACCCATAGTGAAACTAACAGCCTGTGTAAGAGACAATGGTGTCTAATGGCTGCAAAGTGGTTACATGAATATTCCCCCCCCCCCCCCCCCCCCCCCCCCGTTACCTTTAAATGGCATCATAACTAACTGAGCTCATGCAGTGTTCCTAATTCAACAGTCACAATATGTTCAACTAACATTATGGCAACATCTCATTAGCAGAACGACCAAAGTTGAAGGTGGTGCAGCTTTCTCCCTGAACCAGGGTTCAATAACTCCAGAGCCATCCTTGTGGATTTTTCATATTGTTAGTTACTGAAGCACCCAGGAGAAGCCCACACATTTGTAGGGAAATGCAACGTTGGCATTGAAATCGGTTTCAGACATGCAGGTCGCCAGGTTAATTGGCTGCTGTAAATTAGACTAGAGAATTAGGGTGGAATTGATGGGTTTGAGAAGAATAATGGGTTTCAGAGAAATAAGTGGGATTTGGAAATTGATCCAATTGGTCTGTGATTTGACTTGATGAACCAAATGATCTCCCATAATGTAGGTCAAAAGGAAATATGAAGAATGTAGCCAGTCAAGTAAACATTTCCAGTTAATTCCAGAAATCTACCAGGACTTTATCTTTACCACCCTCCTGAAATATCAGGTATTTGATCAGCTTTAAGTGAAAATACAGACAAATGAATCTGTTCAATCTCGAGGTGATTTATCTAAAAACAGTGATATTACAAAAGCCATTTTTCTCAGAGTACAATTTCGTCGTTTTAATCAACTGGAGTGATTCCAGATCCATTTTTTGTTGGAAAGCGTGTGGAGATTTGAGGATGTTGGCAGGACTTGAGGGCCCAAGCTATATGGAGAGGTAGGGACTTTATTCAGAGCACAGAGGTTGAGGGCTGATCTTCGAGGTGTATAAAATTATGAGGGGGAATAGTTAGAGTGAATACACACTTCTTCCCCAGGGTAGGAGAATCAGGAATTAGAGGGCATTGATTCAGGTGAGGGGAAAGTGTTAATAGCAACCCGAGGGGCAACATTTCCTCACAGTAGGTGGTGGGTATGTGGAATGAGCTGCCAGAAGCAATTGAAGCAAGTAAAATAACATTTAAAACACATTTGGAGAGGGACATAGGATTAGAAAGATTGAAAGGTATATGTGTCAAACAAATTCAAATGAGACTAGCTTAGATAGAACATCTTGGCTGGCATGACAAGTTGGACCAAAGCTATGCTGTATGACTATCATTCTAAATAGTCGATGTTAAAATACTGTTTTTACACCTTCATAGCAAAAGCTCACCTAGTCTCTACTTCTTTAGAAGATTGAGGAGATTCAGTATGGTGACAAATACTCTTGAATTTCTACAGGTATACAGAAGAGAACAGATTGACTGGTTGTTTTGCGGATCTGGTTCGGCAACTCAAACGCCCAGGAACAAAATTGCGAGAGCCCTGGTTGAAATTTACGAGTCGTCCTTAAATACAGGAGAGGTGACGGAAGACTGGAGCATGGCAAATGTTGTGCCTCTACACAAGATGGGCTAGAGGGAAAATGCTGGGAACTATAGGCCAGCGAGTTAAACATCTGCAGTTAGAAAGTTACTAGAGAGTATTCGGAGGGATAAGTTATACAAGCATTTGATGGGCAAGGGTTGATTAGGGATAGTCAGCATGGCTTTGTACGTCGGAGGTCGTGTCTCAGTGAGCGTTTGAAGACAAGACCAAAAAGGTTGATGAGGGCAGAGCTGTAGATGTTGTATACATGGATTTCAGTAAGGCATTCGACAAGGTTCCACATGGTAAGCTGCTCCTGAAAGGTTAGATCGCATGGGATCGAAGGGGAGATAGCTGAACGGATAGCAAATTGGCTTCATGGAAGGAAGCAGAGGGTGATGGTGGAAGGTTACTTCTCAGACTGGAAGCCTGTGACTAGTAGTGTGCCTCAGGGTTCGGTGCTGGGCCCGTTATTGTTTGTCATTTACATAAATAATTTGGATGAGAACATACAGGGCAAGATTAGCAAGTTTGCTGATGATACAAAAGTGGGTGGTTTTGCAGATGGTTGTGAAAGATTGCAGCAGGATCTTGATCGATCGGTCAGGAGGGCTGAGGAATGGATAATGGAATTTAATACAGAGAAATGAGAGATGTTGCATTTTAGTAAGTCTAACAAGGGCAAGACCTACACAGTGAATGGTAAGTCCCTAGAGTAGAGGGATCTAGGACTGCAGAGGCATGGTTCCTTGAAGGTCGAGTCGCAGGTAGAAAAGGTGGTCAAAAAGGCTTTTGGCACATTGGCCTTCATCAGTCAGAGTATTGAGTATAGATGTTGGGAGGTCATTTTGCAGTTATAAAATAATTTGGTGAGACTGCATTTAGAGAGTATTGTGTTCAGTTCTGGGCACCATGTTATAAGATGTTGTCAAGCTTGAAAGGGTTCAGAGAAAATTTACAAGGATGTTGCCAGGATTAGAGAGTCTGAGCTATAGGGAGAGGTTGAGTAGGCTGGGTCTCTATTCCTTGGAGCACAGGAGGATGTTGGGTGATCTTATAGAGGTGTATAAAATCAAGAGGAATAGATCGGGCAGATGCGCAGAATCTCTTGCCCAGAGTACCAGAAGCCATAGGTTCAAGGTGAAGAGGATATGATTTAATAGGAGTCTGAGGGGTAGCTTTTTCACACAAAGGTGGTGGGGGTATGGAACAAGCTGCCAGAGGAGGTAGTTGCGTATGGGACTATCCCAATGTTTAAGAAACAGTTAGACAGGTACATGGACATGGACCAAGCGCAGACAGGTGGGACTAGTGTAGCTGAGACACATTGGCCGGTGTTGGCAAGTTAGGCCGAAGGGCCTGTTTCCACACTGTATCACTCTATGACTTGCAAAAAGTAGTCAACACTCCCCAGTTTATCATGGGTTCCAACCTCCCTGCCATCAATGGGATCTACAGGAGTCCCTGCCTCAAAAAGGCTTCCAGCATCAGAGACTCACACCATCTTGGCCACACTCGTTTCACTCTTGTCATGGGGAAGGTGGGAGAGAAACGGCTTCTTCCCAACAATCATCATGCTATTAAACACTACAAACTCCAACTCAGCTCTGAAATACATAGACTTGGGGCATTGTTTTTGTCTTTGCACTATTATTGTATTTTATATGTTGAACTTTGTTGTTTATTACGCTGTTTACAGAGTACTGTGTTCACATATCTGTTGAGCTGCTGCAAGTAAATATTTTACTTCTGTTTTGGGACATATGACAATAAAAAACTTGACTCGCGTTTGGTTTTAGAAAGCCTTTCCACGTAATTATCTGGCGATTGGTATTTTTGTGCGCAATGCCATTTTGTAGATTAAACCTGCCTCCTTCAAAGTGATAAATTTCCAGTTACATAAATGATACATTTAAAAATTGAAGTCAAAACTGGTCGTGTCATTCCTCAAAAACATATTGGCCTAATACAATAAACTTTAATTTTTCAACATTACTTACTACTTGTGTATAGAAAGGCAATTATTTAAAAAGTTACTCCACAGTTTAAATTAGGCAACTTGCCAAAACTATACAGACAAAACATGTGTTCAGAAAATTAGCAGAAAAACAGTTGAATCAGACTTTGGTTGGTCTTAATGGTTTGGAATTATTGGTAAGTCATTATACCTCTGGAAGCATCTCACTGTACCTTCCATGACACTTTGCTAGCGGCCATCAAAAATACACTTAAACAAAAATTAGATTTTAATTGGCGAAGTAAAATAATTTGTAATTTGACATACTATCTACAGACGCAAGTGTCCATCTACCAGAAGGAAAGTAAAGTCAAGGCCCTCAAAATAATGTCCAAGCCAAACCAAGGATGAAATCCTATGCCTATGTAGTTACTTATGATCAAGAATACAGTCTATCTGCATATACAATATTGACATTTAAGAGGCTTTTAGATTGGCACATTGGTATGCAGGGAATGGAGGGAAATGTATCACATCATTACCATAAAAGTTATACTAGAAACATGTTCCCCCAGAAATTCCTCAGCATTTTAAAACGTCGCACCAATGGACATAATCTAATTGGTAACCATGCTGCTTCAATAATCACAAACAAAAACCTGTAGATTAATTCCTGAATTACAGGACCAAATAAACGTAATATTCCAATATAACAAATTTCTACGGTATTTGAATTCCATTTTGAATAAGGTAGCATAGTACAACATTTTAATTAGAACCTTGTAATTTGTTGAATAGTTTCCTGCTCTTATGAATAGCAGTAGTAGTGTATTGGCAGTTTGAGCCAGATCAGACATTTGAGATCACCGATGATCTTTAAACCATTTTTCATTACTTTTCCATATCCTGATATTCATAGGTTTTCAGAGATCATTTGATCTTAATTTTATAAGAATTCAATGACAAGCCTCCATAGCCCCAAACATAGAAAATTGCAGAGTTTGACCACTTACTGCATGAAGAAATTTCCCCGTTTCAGAATTTGGTAACTCCGGGTTCTAGATTCTTCAGACCCAAAAGACATCTTCTCTGCATCCAGCATGTCAAATCCTTAAGGATTTTGCATATACCGATGAGATCTCTCATTCTTCTAAAGTCCAGAGAATACTGGCCTAGCTTACATCATATCTCCTCAGAAGCAAAACCTATCATCCCAGAATAAAAAAGATAAAGTGCTTAAGTAACTCAGATCAGGCAGCATCACTGGAGAACATGGATAGATGTTCCATGCATATTCTCTCTTCCTTAAATAGTGGGCTCATATTTGCTATCCTGGATTCCACTCTCACAATTCCACCTTGTTTTATTGCAACCGAAAGTCTGCAAATACGATAGTTTCCTCAGTCAAATCAATGTAATTGATTATGACCAGATAGGCACAAGAAGCAGTCCGTGCAATGCCCCAATAGTGGAATTTGCCAACCTGAGATAGATCCATTTATTCCAGTCTTGCTTGATGTCCAATAACTAATTCACAATCCATATCGACATATATTTTCTTCAAATCCATGTAGTTAAACCTGGTTTCCAACTTCCTAGGTGGGATCTTAAGCCTTCTAAAAATCCAAATACACAATATCCACTGGCTTCCCCATTGACTATTCTACTAGTCACGCATTCAAAGTACTTGATTAGTTTAGTCAAACAATATTCCTTCCACAAGTCAAACTGATTCTGCTAAATCCAACCTCGTCCAGGTGTTCTGTAATCACATTTTTTAATTACAAATGCCAGCATTTTTCCTACTTCACTATGCAAACTGTCAGCAATTTCCCCTTTTCGCTCTCTTCTTTCTTAAATAGTGGAGTCATATTTGCTATCCTGCAATCCATAGGAAACTTCACAATCTTATCAAATTTTGGAGAAATCACAACCAGTGTGTTTACAATCTCTGCAATTAGATTTTTCAAAACTCTGATATGGATAATCATGTCATTGGCATTCATTGGTGTTTACTCAAACTAACCATTTTAAAATAAAAACATACGTCCTCTCCAGATTATGACAGGGTTTGATTCCCTAGAACTGTTTGTAACCCAAAGATACCTACAGAAGCTGGCAAATCCACCCTGCCAGTATCTCAAACACTTGCTTGTGTACAGGTTGTATTCAGGTCAGGGAGAACCAGATCCCTGTTTTTTTGGTATTATTGGCAGACCTTTCTCTATGTTCTTTAATTAAGTCAGACAAACAAGTTATTTAATTCCCTTACCATTTTCTTATTCCTCATTATAAATTTTCCTATCTGTAAGTGATCCATATTTGCTTTTAGTAGTCCTTTCCTTTATAAAAGCTCTTGCAGTCCATTTTTATCTTGCCTTCCTTCGAAAATTTCTAATTTCCCTTAGCCAAATTCTAAAGTGCTCCTAATCTTCTTAAGCCCTGTTATTTCTGACAATGTTATATGCCTATTCCTTGGAATTTAATGCTATCTTTAATTTCTCCCAGCAGTCATGGATGAATCAGTTGAGGATGGGAGGGGGAAAATGGTTGTGGTTGATTTGGTAAACACATTTTAAAATGATTTAATTCCACTGTGGATTTTCATTTGTAATGCATCGTTTAAGATACAGGAAGGGAACCCATTTATATACCACAGGGTTGGTAATAGATTGAAAGCAACTTTTCAGTGATCATTTTCACAATTACATGTTAAATCACATTTTTAATTATACAAAATATTTTAGTAGGCACGTGCTTCAAGAAGTGCATCTAAGAATATATTTATGAATGCAACTTCAGATTCCTCTCTTCAAACAAATCTCAAGCTAGTAACAGTTGTGAAAAATCAAAGTGGCGATGGGAAAGCACTTGAAATCCATATATTTCCTACAAATTAAAACCAATGAGAGTGTTTTACCCAGCAGAGAAGGCCGACACCTAGCAAACATGCGCAGTAAAATACCTACTACTGTCTCTGATCACATTTTGATTTTGTACCCTGTAGCTCTTCAGAATTTTTGGGGGGGCAAGCTCTGCTTTTTGTGTTTTTGCCAAAATTGGATACCCAAAGTCACTCTAGTCATTAGGTAATATTCACCAAACCAAGACAGCATACAGGTTACTATTTGAATTCTTTCATGTTAATTCAAAACAATTTGTATTTTATTTCAGAACTTTCAAATAGATGGAACAGAATACAGCTGTATCACACTTCCAAAAATTGCATGCTGATTGGCAAACATTACTGTTCCATCTCTGGATGTCACAATATCCCGATATATACATATATTTGATATAAAACCCATATAATTGAACTCTCACATTCTGAAAAACAATGATAAAAATAAGAACTAGAGTAGACCAAAAGAAAATAATTAAGAAAGCAGTAGCTCAGTCCTTCAGGGACTATGATAAAAAAAATGCTATTTGCCAGTATAACTATTCGATATTCAAAACTTTTAACAATTCCAATGCACTGTCAAAAGAAATAATCATGGCATCTTTTCTCAGCTGTTATTTTGAAATAGGCTCTATGGTTTGTTTTTGAATATTCAATTGACAAAATTGATTTTACACAAAACGTTTTCACACTCGGGAGAAAAATGTCCCTGGTCAGTAGCTACCTGCATGCTGGTATTTCAGCCACTGGTTGAATTCACTTCCTGACATTCTTTTAAGTTAATGGAATCAACAATCAGGAAATAAGTACAATCAATAGATGCCTTTAACACTGCATGACCAAAGGCACATCTCCTTTACTTTTCACAGCTTTCAGTTATGGGCAGCTTGAGAAGCAAGAAAACAAGAAGCAATATACCAGTATTAAAATGCATCTCATCACAAACATAAGATCATTCAACTTTTGAGTGCTTAAAGTCTCACAATAATTTCTCTGCTTTGAGAGGCAAAATAATCAATGGTTCCAGCAACAGGCCTGTGTTTCTGATCACAAGAAATAACCTAGTCAAACGGGGGAGAAAATTAACTTTTTCGATGCAGATTTTAGCTCAAGCCAAATATTTATCAAGTTTATCACTGCTATTGAAATATTATACTACACTAACCTAGATTATAAAAAAAAGTGAATTTAGCGGGAACTTTGGTCAGGATTGGGAATAGACAAAAATTCAACACGAGAATGAGTTTTGCAAATGTTCTGGATGTAATCTGAAGATATAAACATTAAAACTAGGGCCAACTTAGTTAATGGGGAACTTTGGGTTACCACGTAATCTTCAAAATGAACTTATTCTTTACTCCATCAGGAAATAACCATCCCATTGCATATTTTAATAAATGAATAACGGAAACGAGACAGAGTTGCATTTAACAGGTGCCAAATCTAAATTAACTATCGTCTCAAGCGATTTGAAGGAGCAATCAGTGGAGATTGGATTGGTTCTTAGATCACTATAATCAGTGGTCTCCCTGAACCCACAAACTACAATCAAAAGGACAAAAGACAACAAACTTCCTTCGAAATATCTGCTTCAAGAATAATTTTGGGGAGAGGGCTCGCAAATTGGGGCACTATTTCATGGGTAGAAACCAAATTAATTAAAATAACTGAATTATATGCTGTTTGTTTGGAAACACAAACATTATTCCTTTCTCAAATATCTTGCGTGATAAATTTGCCAAAAATTAAGACTGGTCAGGTGGTCGACAAGTATTTGTTTAATTTATTCTTACATGCTAAAAAGGAATAAATTACACTGTTAAAGTACTTCTAGCAATAAAAGATTTCATCTGGGTCCAAATCACAGCCAGAAACAGTTGCCATTACTGCACTGTACACCTTGACTGCAAAACATGTTACTTTCATTCATTATACCAAGTTCAAAAGTAAAAAAAAGCCCTCCAACACTTAAATTTCAAAAGAAACAGTGGCTGAACTTTGAAGTATACAACAGCATTTGCATAGTAGCTGCAGAGGCTCCACCTTGGACACATTCTTTTTATAATCAATTAATTAATTGCAGCAAGAACAAAGCCAATGCCCCTGCAAATACAAAATACTCATTGTATTAAAAAAAGAGAAAGGTACATCCGTCTACAAATCTAAAGCTATCTGTGAAGAAATGCAACATTTTTTAAATGAACTGACTTCTGCAAGTTTACAGGTTTTTTTTTTTAAAGTGAAAGTTTCTGGGTAAGAAGTTACATTGCAAATAGGGAAGTTTAACAGAGCAATATAAAATAACGCTTTTTTTTTACAAGAATTGTGTTCAATTAACATGTAAACAAAAAAGCCAACGTTCAAAAACAATGTAAATCTCAGGTCAGAGTAGATGTGTACAGTGATTAAAATGCTATCTAAGCAATAAGTTCAGTCTTTAAGTTGTTAGCTAAGCTTGCGATGACTAAGCTTTTCTTATAACCAAGTACAATATACTTAATGTGGAGTTCTAGGTTTATCTAGTAGTCACTACTTTTGTCATTTCTTCACAAAAGATACCACTCTAGCACAAGACAGCAGGCAGAGTCCTTCCAACGGGAAACATAGATTCTTTGGTTGCTATTGATTTACTACTGGCTGTGGGTGATTTAATAAAGAAATCCCAGCTTTAAGATATTTACCATTTGGAATATGTTACAAGGGAAAAGATAGGTGAATGCAGTGCACCTTTCAAGTAGATGTTTGGGGCGAAATTCAGAGATTGCTTACGGAACTTCCATGTGCCACTTAAGAAACATTATTCAACTTCCAAGCAGTGCAGAAACAAAAAAGAAAAAAATTGGCAAATTCACAATGTTAATTTTCTCTCCATTGTGTCAACCACTTTCTTACATCCCATTTATTGAATAAAGAAAACTGTACACCAGCAAGTCTGCTTCAGTTGCTCTATTTTGAAAGGTGAAATTGCGCTTTTCCAGGAATTAGTTTGATTAAAGGCTGCTACAGATGCAGGTACAGTTTTTATAAGCTCTTCCCAGAGTCAGCTGTATCCAGTAGAGTTCAATTCAGTTTAATGGTTGTCCACTGAATGGCATGTACATGTGAAACAAAAACCAGAATCAGAAGGGGTGACAAAAGGCAACCTGCTCTCACATGCTGCTTTGCTCCTGTTTCAACCTCGAGATCAGAAACCTGTTGAAATAAGATTAACCATTAAAAGATTGCTGTATTATATCACATACTTCCTAAATCCTAATGATGCTAAAATGCACCTGCAGTCAAAAGCGTCCATATACGTTGGACTCAAATATGGCCTATTAATCAAGGAACTTTTAAAATATATACTCCATATGACCTCAAGGCATGTTCTGTGTAATGTACCTACATGAAGGAAGTAAATGTATTGGCGCAAAGGATAAAAGTAGGTCACTTTACCCCTCAATCCTGCCCCGCCATTCAAAATCATTGTTCATGAACCCAAGGCCTCATCCCTTTATATGCCAGTTGTCCAGAGCCTTCAATTCCCTGATCCTTCAGAAGTTTATTTACATACACTTTAAATGCCCAATAATCTTACAAGAAAGCAAGTTCAAATTAGAAAGTGTTCAAAGCGTAAATCTAAGGTCAGTATTGTGGTTTTATTACACAAACTCAATTGAATTAAATGTGTTCTAAGCGACAGTTCAGAGGAGACACTGTTCAATGAACCAATGTTAAAAATAAATCATATACTTTCCCTGTCAATCAAGAATGAAAGAATAAATCAGTGATTTAATTGGTTGAAATGAACATATATGACTACCTGACCGATTTAACAATGTAAAATATGCAAGTTTTTCCAAACAGCTGAATAACACAATTTTCTATTGCACATGTCAAGTGGCTACTGGTTACTAACCTTTCATGTTGCTCTTGGATTTTTCAGTTTGTTTGCCTGTGGGTGTTTGGGCCTGCTGCCCTTGCCCACTAGAAGAAGCTGCCTGTTGTGCTGCCTTTTGCTTCAACATTGTCCAGTCAAAGGTATAGTCATACTGATGATTTAAGGTTCTAAAGAAAATAAATTGCATGTTAATACCACAAGACCAAATTTAAAAGAATTATATTTCAGTCATTTCCATATTTTGGGTGTAGATTTTTTTTTTTTTCTTTCAGTCAATTCAACTCATACATTAACACTTAAACAACCCCTGCCTTGCCACTTTCCTCAGAAATAAACTTTACCACATCTCCATAGGTCAACTCCAAATCCTCAGTCACGGATGAAGCACTAAAACAGGCCCTGTTACCAAATAAGTCTGCTCTGACTGGCACCCATCCACTTACACTAATTCTACATCAATCCCATTTTTGTCCTCTGCAATTCCGTAAAGTAGCGATCGGAGTTGCAGACAATATTCTTAGGCTGCAAGTCAACCTAACTGACGTAAAAATTCTAGCCTAACACACACTTCTTTATTACACAGGAAGAGTTTATTTCGGGAGTAGTATTTAGACGTTCAAGAGGAATTTATAACAGACAGAAGAGATATAGAGGTAGGGCAGCACAGTGGCACTGCGGTAGAATTGCTGCCTTACAGCATCAGAGCCCAGGGTTTGATCCTGACTACGGGTGTTGCCTGTGTTCTCCCTAAGACCACCCAATTTTTTTGCAGGTGCTCTGGTTTCCTCCTACATTCCAAAGACTCGCAGGATAACTGGCTTCTGGAAATTGTCCCTAGTGTGCAAGATAGAACTAGGATATAAGTGATCACCGGTCAGAGTGGACTCAGTGGGTCGAAGGGCCCGTTTCCGCGCTTTTTGCCAAAACTAAACTAAGGTAGAAATCGTATAAAAGTCTTTGGAATAATTTGAATGTCAAAGTCTAATAAATTATGAAACAATCAGATTATTGCACGAGTGGATAAATATTACATTTGAAGACTTCATTTATTACTGGAACAGTGCAACCAATTCTTGAATGGGAGAGATAAAAGGTGATTACAAATGAGCATGGAGTGTTAACCCACTGTGGGAACAGGCTAATTTGGAAGCGCAAGAGGCACCAGGATGAATAATTATAGTTGAGTTCTAAAGACTGGGAGAGGCTAATATCACCAGAATAAAATATTACTCAGAAATAGATTTTAAAATGTGTGACAGACTTAGATAGGCTAGAAGGAATGAGTCATGTGTAAACAGTGAATATTATTTAAGCTGCAGGTACAAGTGCCACATGGGACTACAATGGAGATATGAGATGTAGGTCAAAGGAAGAGTAGATTGGGAATAATATTCCTATCTGTTAGGTTTTCACGCACGAATCCAGCCTAAACAAAATTCTTACAGGACAAGTGGTAGATAGATGTTGATAACTCCTTTGGATGGTATGTATAGTAGAGGAATTCAGTGTTAAAATAAGGGGTCAGCCATTTAGCACAGTGAAATTTCTTCACCCAGAGGGTAGAGAATCTTTAAAATTCTTTACTAATGAGAACGGTCAAAAAGGCTTTTGGCATATTGGCTTTCATCAGTCAGTATTATAGAAGTTGGGAGATCATGTTGCAGTTGTATAAGACGTTAGTGAGACCGCATTTAGAGTATTGTGTTCATTCGGGGCACCGTGTTATAGGAAAGAAATTGTCAAGCTTGAAACGGTTCAGAGAAGATTTACGAGGATGTTGCCAGGACTAGAAGGTCTGAGCTATAGGGAGAGGTTTAATCTGAGGGGTAATTTTTTTTTACAATGGGTGTATGCAACGAGCTGCCAGAAGAGGTAGTTCAGGCTGGGACTATCCCAACATTTAAGAAACAGTTAGACAGGTACATGGATAGGACAAGTTTGGAGGGATATGGACCAAGCGCAGGCAAGTGGGACTGGTGTAGCTCGGACATGTTGGCCAGTGAGGGGAAGTTGTGCCGAAGGGCTGTTTCTGCACTGTATCACTTTATGACTCTAACTGTGGAGACCGAGATGCTGAGTATATTCATAGCAAAGATTTATGGGGTTTTTTAAAGTCAGGGAATCGTGGAATATAGCATCGGTGCAGAAAGTAGCACTGAAGTTAAAGATCATGGAACAAGCAAAGGGGCTGTAAAATGGAGACACAAGGAACTGCAGATGCGGGAATCTTAAGAAAACACAAGCAGCTGGAGGCCTACTCCTGCTAAATTCTAAGGTGCAAGAGCAAAATGATTTTTTTGGTCAAAACATAAATTGTATTTATATTCAAAAGAACACAAATTATCATTTCACCTGAAGAGAATACGGAATAACTGTCGGAGATACATGTAATCTGGTGCTTCTTCAAAACGTAATCCACGGCAGTAGTTCAGGTACATTGCAAATTCAGCAGGGAATCCCTAATATGAAAGAAAAAGATTCAAATTGATTTTTGTTATTTACTACGAAGACTAGAATAAAATTCCATCTTAGAGACTAAATGGAAATGTTAGTAGCAAGTTGCCTGGGTTGCACCAATCCAGATAATTGCAAATTCTTGCAACCATCCACTTCCATCAATGCCTCAAAAAGCCGCTGTTCCGACTAAAGCACCAAATATTTAAGAAGCATCTGCAGGCAGTTTATCTTTTAAAGCATTTAGACCAAATATGAATAAATTGCAATTAAAACATACCTTGCACAAAACCTCAACTGGCGTGGACATCTTCTTCTCACTAATTTTTTCGTATTTCTGTTTCTTTGTGGCTGCCTGTGAAACAAATATTTTGTGATGGTTCAACATTCGAACATGTTGATCTTATACATTTTCAATGGAGGTATTACCTTGTACTTGAATGTTCTGTACAGTTTAGCACATGATTTAATCCGTTGTGACATTAGTTTATCTTGGATAGTGAAGAGAAAAAAGTGGACAGGGAAATATGTTTCAGTGTATCTGAGATTTAGTAAACTGAGGGAGTTTTCACAGGTCAATCAGCAAGATATTGAAAACATTGAAGATGCATACCACCGCCAATTGCATTGAGCAGATAATGGAAGTTACTGGAAAATAAACAAGGCCATGGATACAGTAATTATTTGGATTTTGATTGCCATTAGGAATGTAATTTTGTCCTGAATCATTTAAAATTGTATATTTTTCCCTTTATATAATGTCCACATATGCATTATATGCATTTGAATGTTTCCAAGGGAAGTTATTATCAACACATGGGTAATTTTAAACAAACTATGCTTTGAACCATACATACATTCTTAATTTGTAGTTCTTCATAGAGAAGTTGCAGAACATACTTTCATTTCCTCACACTGCTAAGAAAGTAGAACAATCCAAGCATCTTATTAAAATTAATAAGTAAATATAATCATGCTAGATGTTTGTTCACTTCATCAAGAGAGAACACATATACAAAACACTCCACTACCACATTGTCTGGAGATACACAGATGAGGAATTGTGCTGGGACAACTAGGAAATGAGGCTACAGTAATTTATCTTGAGATATGATTGTAGGCCTAGTGGATCGATTTGGCCTCCATGCAGTCCATGATGTATTACAGGATCTTGGTACATTTATATTGCTCATTGATCGCTAAATATCAATGGCTTCATTTAGTTTGCAACTATGAGAACAACAATTTGGCAAACTTAAATCAGTATACAAAAGCATTTCTACTACCAAGTGGAAGTTAATTTTTTTATAATCAATATCCACATGATGGTCGCAAAAAAGTAAATTCCCCATCTGACTGAAAAATTGATTACAAAGTTTAATCCAAATCAACAGATACAATTTCAATTGATGCACGAATACAACAGGCCTACATTGCTAGTTATTTCAAAGATCTTCACTTAATTTACCTTCAGTCCTTGCCAAGGAAGACTTGTTCTGTTGAAGTACATCAGTACATAGCCTAATGATTCCATATCATCACGACGACTTGTGGGGAAACAAAAAGACAAAATTAAATATTTAGCAAAGATGTAAAAATGTTCAAAATTATAACTTGCATAAGAAAGTAAGTCCTTAGAGCCTGCTTTGCCATCTAATGAGCCCACAGCACATACATTGCCTATCTAGGCTGCAGCAAATCAATCAGTAACCATAACTGTTACCATATCTTTCTCAACTATATATATATTTTTTCAAATGCTATCAAAGTGTCTCTGATTTTCTTTGTATTTCAGATTCAAGAGAGTTAGATTTAGCTTTTCGGGCTAAAGGAATCAAGGGATATGGGGGGAAAAGCAGGAACGGGGGTACTGATTTTAGATGATCAGCCATGATCATATTGAATGGTGGTGCTGGCTCAAAGGGCCAAATGGCATACTCTTGCACGTATTTTGCTATGTTTCTATTAATCACAACCAATGATTATTCATCTTCTTTCAATTAAAAAATGAATATGCAGGAAAGTTGATATTGTAAAAAGCTATTGTATAAAATCATGAGGGGAATAGATCGGGTAGATGCAGTCTCTTGCCCAGAGAGGTGAAGAGGACAAGAGGACTATTTTAAGGTGAAGGGCAAAAGATTTAATGTTTTTTTACCAAAGGTGGTTGGTGTATGGAACGAGCTGCCAGAGGAGGTAGTGGAGACAGGGATTAACCCAATGTTTAAGAAACCGTACGACAGGTATATGGACAGACAGGTTTGGAGGGATATGGGCCAAATGCAGACAGGTGGGACTCGTGTAGCTGGGACATGTTAGGTGTGGGTAAATTGGGCCGAAGGGCCTGTTTCCCTTCTGTATGACTAATTTTGGAACACTTTTTAAAATTTAATTTTACTGGTTGAAAAGTATATCAGGAAGATGACAGGGTAAAGAATAATATTCCTAAATAAGTATGCCTCATTGACAAAAGGGAGGGTGGATTTGACCAAACGAAGCAGCCAGAAAAACTGACAAAACATACAACTTATTCAAAGACATGTTTTCTCTTTATTAGCAAATTAGAGAAAATAGACTAGCTCTACAAGTTGTATGTAAATTGCGAATAGGAATTTAAGGCAAAAAACAAACATTTACCTCTGTTCAATTCCTAGATGTGCATTGATGCTAGCATAACGGGCTGTTCCTGTAAGATTTTTGTCTTCTCTGTATGGTATGTGTTGCCTTGTCCGGTTGTCACGGTATTTTTTGGCCAAACCAAAGTCGATCAGAAACAGCTGTAATGAGGTAAAAGATAAAATCAAGTGAAACTCAGCATTAGTATAGATGAGCTCACAATTCTCAATGTAAAAAGTTATAATATAGCAAAATATTGGAATTTGTCAGAAATCCCAGCACACATTAGAAAATGCTACAATTAAAATATACGTGCTTAAAATAATCTGATAATTTTTTTAAAGTCTTCATGCAACCAACCATCCCCAGGTCATCCAGTCTACTCCTACACTACAAAGCCAAAAAGATCAGAGATACACAACAGGCAAACACTCCCATCGGCCCTTTGAGACCATACTGACCATCAGTCGCTGATTTGCATTAATCCTACCCAATTGTACTTTTTCCTTGTATTCCTATCAGGTCTCCTGACATTCCATCATTCAGCTACTCAGGAGCAATTTGCAATGATTTATAATGCCCAACCAACCAACCCATACATGTTGGGGATGTTGGAGGAAACCCTACAGATGCTGGGGAGGGGCAAGAGGATGTGCAAGTGTCCCAAAGAATGTACAGGCTTGAACTCAAGTCTCTGATGCCAGAAGACAAAATATGAAGTCTGTTTAAATAAATTAAAACTTAGTTAAAGGAAAAGAGAGATCAAGAGGCTTGGAATCAGGCCTAGGGCTAGGTGCTCTTAGATTAAAAGTTTTTTTTGGGAAGCAGGGAATGGCAAAAATAATAAATTCTGGCATTGTAGTTAACAGACACTATTTTCAAAGGTCCTTCCTTCAATTCTAAATTTCAAATCTCAATATCTAATTTATGTCTTCAAAATAGACATATTAACACAATAAGATCAAAATCTTTTCCCATACCTGTTATTTTAAATTTAACTTGCTGTAATTGTTAATGTCATACAAATTACAAATGAAGCTCAGATTTTTTTTCTAAACACAAATTTTAACATATTTATTCCTTTGTTTAATACAATTTAAAATGGCACTTATTGATCGAGTCAACTGCGTACCATGTTCTCTATATCAAATAATTTAAACACTCAACACAGGCCTCTAGGTTCACTATGTCAGATTTCCAAAGTTACCCACAGAAGCACAAGGTAACCTTTCTAATTTTCATTTGGTTTGTTAAAACATATAATTTGGTGTAGCATTAAGCCATACAAACTAGGATACGGTTTGTATTCCAGAAGGTAAATGACCTGTAATCTTGGATTATAAACATCTAAGATTCCCAAATGTCAATTCGCCAATTTTTGCTTTGTGTTTGACAATGAATCTGTTTTGGTTACAATTTCTGGCCATGAATAACCATTTTATCAATTGTCACCATCACCATACACTAACCAATATAACAAATACTTGAATGGTTACAGATGTTATTCAGTTTTCAAATGATATTCAATAAAGTTTGATTACTTCAAAGATTCAATAAAATTTAGGCGCACAATCAGGATAACGGGCTAAATTATATTGAAAAAACTTGGTAATGAATTCTTAAAATTCATTACCAAGGATTAAGCTGCCAGCGTCTTCCATGAAGGCTAAGAACATGCACAATAATTTTCAGCACTGTGTGTCCATTGTGGGTAGATTTATGTCACTTAAAACATCTGCAAATTTCATGCAGAAATAACCAGTGGTAAAAGGAATAACATTCACCAGATGTGCTTGAAACATTACATTATTGGGAAAGACAATTTACCATGCCTCAGCCCAAAGGGGAATTTCTAACCAGCCATATGCTACATTAGAATCTGGCTGTTTAGTCAACAGAAATAAAGGCATCACACCGAATTAGATTTTGTCAAAATAATTTTTTGCTGGATTCGCCATAAAAAGTTGCATTTTAATGCTACAAGGATGTAACAAGTTGCTTTAGTAAACAACACCCTTTGTTTAAATGGCATGAAGATTACTCCAACATTCTAGAAATACCAATGCTCTTGCATTCCTGTTCCAAATATAGTAATCATTTATTTAGCTTCAGATTTAGTTTCGTTTGAAAATACAGCGCAGAAACAGGTCCTTCAGCCCACCGAGTCCATGCCAACCAGCGATCTCTGTACGCTAACATTAGGGACAATTTACAATTTTACCAAGCCAATTAGCCTACACATCTGCAGGTCTTTGAAGCGTGGGAGGAAACTGGGGCTCCCAGAGAAAACCCACGCAGCTCATGGGAAGAACGTACAAACTCCAAACAGACAGCAGCTGTAGTCAGGATCGAACCCGGGAATCTGGCGCTGTAAGATAGCAGCTCTACTGCTGCTTCACCGTGCCGCCCTCTTCAAATTATCAATCTGAGATGTGAACAAGAATTTCTCCTCCCAGTGGAAAGGACACAGGTTTTGTATAATCATTAATGGCATAGCTCACACTCAGCTGATATTAATCAATTGTCAATGTTAAATATTCAGGAATATGGTGTCTTTGTTGGACCACAATTTCCAACGCCCTTAGCAAAGTTTTCAACTATTGAGTGAGGTTGCACAGTCAGACAAGACTGTAGGTTGCTCCAGCTTCGAGCATTAATAATTACACACAAACATCACCTAAATGTTTAGGTTTTGTGTATTTAGGTTTTATTTAAATTCCAGAAATTACACAGGTCAGTATTTAACAATTTAGTCATAAAACTCAGTCATATGAAGAAAGCATGGTGAAGGTAGAGTGAGTCGCTGGAGGTCCTGCAGTAGCCTGGGGCTCGACTGGATCGAGTGCTGCACCAAGAGAGCACACACCAGACACGGCCTGCAGCAGCACAGGGCGGTGGAGCAGCGGGGGAGGACACCAACAACTTCGCTTGGCCAGGCCGGCTCTGCAATGCCACCAGGACAACGGACCTTTGCAGCCAGGTTAAAATCTCTACCCTTATAATAAATTGGACTTGGAAATGGCACCAAACCTGGCGACTCTTGCATACTGTCTCAGTGTATTATTCCAATAAACTTGTACATGATCCAAGATTGTGCTTATGTACAGTTTTTACAATAGCAAAAGTGGCTCTTGGTTTACTGAGTAAACATGCCTGGATCAGAGAATTGTGCTTCTAGTTTCTTACCCCAGGTTCAAACTGGCTGGTCAGCAAAATCAAGTCTGGTGGTCAATTTGTAGCCAAACTGCATTAGATCAGATTTTCTAACAGTCCATTTCAGTGCTTTATCAAATCTTGCTGTCACTTAATAACTTCACTCCAAAGGTATCCTGCCCCAACTGGAGGAAAATAAATAATTGCAGGTCCTTTTTTTCCATATGCACAAACCAATTGTTATTTAACAATGGTCAACATCCCATATGCCTTCCTTATTACTTGCTGCACATACAGGTTAACTTCAGATTTGTTTACAAGGTCACCCAGTCCATTCTCAATACCATACAGTAACCCCCCATTTTAATGGACCTCTTTATAATGATTTTTGGTTATAGTGGACGGGCGTACCAACGCTGCCCCCTGCTTGCTAGGTGCACCATGAGCCCTTTTTCACCAGCTGCCGCATAGTCCAAATAACGCGACTGTTGTTGCAGCTCGTGTTGTAGCCCCTGGTTCAGGCCGCTGCCATTCACAGGATGCACTGTCACCATGGGGCCCCTTCCCCTCACCAGCTACTTCCTTTCTGCTGTTGTTCTGTCCTCTCGGACTCTTCCTTCCACTTCCTCCACCCCCCCCGGATTCACCGACATATTCCACCTTGGACGATGTCGGCGACTGTGGTGGAGGAAGATGAGGCAATGGCGGAGGGGAGTGGGAAAAGCGATGGATGAAGGGGGTGGCAGAATGCGAAGCGACGGCTGACAGGAACCAGAAGTTGGTGAATGGAGAAAGCCTCATGGTGACCGAGTGCCTCGTCATTTGAGCGGCCTGAATAAAGAGCCGACGGCCAAGGGCTGAAATGTGAGCCACAACAACAGCCATTTCAACCGGACCTTGCAACAGCTGGTGAAGGGCTCGCTGCTGCAGACCAACAGCAACGGTGCCAGTTTCATGGTGCAACTGCACAAATTATTGGAGTAACGCGGCAGACTGAGTCTGACGAAGGTTCCGGACCCAAAACATCATGTTGCCAGAGATGGTGCCTGATCTGCTGAAAGCACCCTGTGCTTTTGTGTATTTACTAGCAACTGCAGTTCTTTGTTTCTACTACTTACAATATCAAACTGGTATAGCAGACAATCTTCAATATTGGCAACCAATAATGGCAAACAAGGATTTACTGTGCCTTCTAATTTTTTGAACATTTAAAAAAACTAGTTCTATTTACTAAATGGATTACCATGACATTTCTGCACGTTATACTCCTTCACTTCCACTCCCATTCATTTAGCCAATCTTTACCTCCACCAATGACTCCTCTTCAATTATTACTGTTACGCAAAATAGTATCATATCTTTTGGATATCGAAATCTCATGCAGATTGTGATTACCCCCCCTGCAGCACTTTACTAATCAGTTTTGCAGCCCTGTTTTCCATTTATTAACCATTTCTCAATCTAATCAATGTTATTCTCAATTCAACACAGTCCAAGTTTGGCTACCAACTTCTTTATCCCGGACTTTATCAAAGTGCTCTTAAGGTACAAATACATTACTAGTTTCCCCCCCTTATGTATTCCAACTATTGCAACTTCACAAAACTCATAAGACTGTCAAACACGATACTCCTTTCCATACACCCATGCTGACACAACTCAATTCTATGTCTATTTTGTTTAATGCCTAGTTTTTACTTTCTAAATTATATATTCTACCATTTTCTTTCTTACTACTGTCTAACTGATCTCTACCTCCATGCTTTGTTTCTTAAAATGAGACTTGCCGACATTCATTGTGGGAGCTGTTCGACATCAATGGCATTTTGTAAGGTGACAACCAATGAATTAACTTTAATGATGAATAATATATTTGCATGCATGATTAATTCTTAAATAGCAAATCATTAGTCACGTTTTACATAATAAACTAGCAAAATCACTGATTGCTTAACCGTGAGCTAAATCCTATAAGGTAATCCACAATTTTACTATTTCCTCCACAGGAATATAAACTGCTAATTTCTACCTGACTTGCCATGTAAAATGCCATTTTATGTTAGGTATCCATCATCTGTTATGATTTATTATTTTCCTATAGGCTGCACCAGCTGGGACATTTGTATCATTAGAAGTCTCAATTAAATACCTCAAATTAAGTTAGGATGATCAAAATTGAGCCAGAAAGGACAAGAAGAGAAGAAGAAAGTTGATTAATAGACAAATAGATTTTAAATGTTCATATTAAATCAAGGACAGGGCATTAAAGCTCTAAAGATCAGCTAATTATATAATTCTGAAAAAATTATATTATCTAATAACTGGTATAACACTAGTGAAATTTTGTAGTAGACAATCTTGCTTTGATACAGCATGAAAAAGTGTAATTGAGGTCATTAAATTAATATCAATCCAGCTACATTTACAAGTCTTCAATACATGTCAATTTAAATATCCAAGTTTACTTTTCAGTAGCTAGCAGGCTACATTAAGTGTCGCAGCATCTTTAAAACAACACTTATAGTGGTGCTCCTTGCGTTTAATTAGCAAATTAAACAAAATTAAGAAAATGGAGCTATATGTATCATTTGAACCCTTCTTCAGACCGACTGATGGGTGAGGCAAAGCTGGAAGAAAGGAGGGCCATGACAAAGCCTGGCAAGTGATAGGTAGATATAGGTGAGATTGTACAACTATCTGCCTATATTTTAAAAAAAGGTCAGTGATGAAAAGGCACAAAGTGTGAGATACTGATAGTACAAATGGTAAAGCTGGAGGAAGGAATATAGGTGGAAGGGGAGGTGGAGAAGAGAAATGAGTGCTTGTCCGTTCAGGTAGGGCATGGGGAAGAGGATAAAAGTAGGGAGGGTTTGTAGGTTCGTTGCCCCAAATTAGAGAATTCAATGCACATACCATTAGGTTGTAAGCTTACAACCTAAATGACAAGAACACTGATTTCTCTCATTTTAGGTAACCAACCTACAAACCGCCCCCACCCCTTCCACTCTGTGTCACACCATTTCTCCTCTCCCCTCCACTTATATTCCTTATCTTGCTTCACAATTCTACCCTTATCTCACACATTATGTATTTTCGTCTCTTGCATTTGACCAACCATCTGCCAACCAAAATCCACCCTCACCTGTATCTACCCATCACTCACCAGTCTTTTTCCTGCCCTTCCTCTCTTCCAGCTCTCCTCAACCCCCTTCCTCCAACAGTCAGTCTGAAGAAAGGTCCAAACCCAAAGCATCAACTATTCATGTTCTCCAGACATGCTGTTTGATCTGAGTTACTCCAGAACTTTGTCTTTTTTGTAAATCAGCACCAACAGTTCCTTGTTTCCCCCAAATGTATCTGAATACTGGTTACTCAAGCAGTTGTCCTTTTGGAAAAGTGAATCATGTAACATGGTAATAATGATAAAAATGGATGAGGTAGAGTTAAATTGTTGATGGGTCTTAAATGCTACAAGTGTAGTTTAAGCCGTAACTGATCATGAATAAATTACTCATGCCCAAATGATGTTGGTGCGTTTCGTAAACAATGTATTTCACCAACTGATATTTTTTACAAGCCCATACACGCTTAAGATGAAATAGTTTTGAAACAAATTTCCAAGTATTATTATTTAGTTATCGATAACGGGGAATTAATGCTCACACATCTGACTGGCAAATAGTGTAAAGTAACTGTCCAGTGTTCAAGGCCATAATTTTTCAAGACATATTCTATTTTATTGGAATGAACTGTGCCCAAAGTGGCTCCTACGTCGACTCACCTGCCACACCCATACTAACCATGTAAGCAACTAATCATACGAATCTCCCCAATGCTAGACTCTGGCAGCAAGACACCACAAAACCCCTGTGGCAATTTGGCCTAAATCAGGACACAATTATTGGCCCACTTCAGACAGGAGACAAAGTTAGGGCCAAGTATCTTCAATGAGCCTGCAAGCCTGTGCAACATTTTTTAGAATCTCTGATTTTCACAGTTGTAGGTGGTTTTGGACTGCAGGGATAGATTCCCTTGCAGATTGCCAGATATTACAATATCCGTCATGCAGCTCATCCAGATTTATAACTGGGTTACACAAATCAAGGACACAGCTGAGTGCTGCTGAATTCTTGCAATTAAGCCAGCTTGATGCAGACTCACTGCAAAAAAAGTAATTTTCTTAATCCATAGTGGTAGCTGGGAATATGCAAAATTCTGCATTGCAGTACATTATTAGCTTGATGTTCAACATTTCATTCAAAGTTGATTGACGTTGATTATTTTCTTTCCAATATTTTGCACTCAACTATTTAATCCTAATTCAGTATCATCTTCATTGTCAGCATACCTCACAACACATCCTTGTATACAAAAATAATCACACTTTTGAAAAAGGATATCCTAATTTGTTCCAAGTACAACCAAGACGAATCTGCATATACATTTAAAAATATAGGCACGATGGAGCTCTGTTATAACAACTGAAAAGTACAATTAGAAAGATATTTTCCTCAACAGGCAAAATTCTGTAAGATCCAAAAGAAAAATCTCTTTGACACCCCCTCACTACTGACAACTGAACCACATATCTTTAATTAAATCCCAGGTGCTGCATTCACCCACCCATCAACTGCTCTGAACCCCATTGAAGGCCAACATTTCAATTTGAACCGCCCTCCCCCAACCATTGCTAGTTCTCACTACACAATGCTAACAAATCCAGACTTCCAGTTGGTAACTCCTACCTAGCTGGCTCAGAAAACATCAATGCCATTAGGTCGAACAAATGTTTTGTTTTCTCCCAACCAGAATTCAGTCAGAAGGAGGAAGGCTAAAACAAAATGAATGCAGATACATAGAAATATACAAGGTTATACAGAGCTGGTGAAACTACAGCCCAATTTCAATTGCACACCATAGCTGGAGATCAATCCACTAATTAACAGAACAAGAATTTTTCAAGCAAGCAAACCATGTTTACCATGTATGTCTGAATAATGCCAACATAGGTGGTGGCCATAAATCTGATTGGAAAAACGAATTTGGGGTGGCTTGAGTAGGAGACAGTTTCAGACCTGATTTAATCCTGAGAAAGCTGGGTCGTGAGAAGGGCTAACAGTCATGCTTCTTTTCCTCTTCCCCACTGGAGATTCTAAACACTGAACAAATGAAGATTGTGGCAGTGCATGAACATTATTGCTGACATAGAAAGGCCAGCGCAGACAGGCAACACGGAGGCTTAAGAAGGGGTAGCCAAATGCCATCCATCTTCCCAACATCAGCTCTATCAATTTTGTGTTCAAAATTAAGCATTAATAGCAAAATCACCACAGTGCTTTCAAAATGAACAAAAATAGTTAAAAGCTTAGAAAAACATGGGATTGGGTCAAATCCAATGACTATTGAGCAGGGGGAGCAAGATCACATGGTTGCATCTATTTAATAATATGTTAGGGTGTAGAACAAATGGCAGTTAAAAATATTGAGCACTGTGCTTATATTAGTACATTAGCTGACATTTGGCAAACGTAGTCAAGTATGTCCCGTGGCCTTAGGTTATTAATGTACAAAGCACCTAAGCAAGGTCAGACGATGATCAATACCATGCAACTATATTAGGACTGCAGTGTTGCAGACAATTCTGTACGTTCTGAAACTTGCTATACTGCTGTTCTACATTTTAACTATTTTGTTGCATCTCCAAATCCAGAAAGCATAATTATTAAAAAGGAAACATAAATTAATGCAACATTTCAATGGGATTCAAAATGGCACTATGAATATAATAAGTGGCTACTATAAGAGGATGTATTTGATATAGAATTTAAAATCTCCAATGATTACCTTTATGGCCAAAATAGAATTAAAATGAAAATTTCTCCAATGTATTGTTTAATGAATGTCAAGACCTTCAGTAAGGAAGAGGTAGAAGGCATTTAGGCAAAATATTGTTCAAAATTTTAAGTGGTTAATATTACATGATAGGCATGCTAAATTCAGATTTTAAATTAACTGCATTACATGTATAAATTCCTCTCTCCGTTACAGATCTGATGCCATTATTACATCATACCTACAGAATTGTGTCAGCTCTTGCTTTAAATACATTTGTTTCCACAAGATTCTGAGCATCTTATGCTTATACAATACTTAGTGCCTTTTTCTTTTTCTGAGAATTCCAATTTTGTTTAACTGAAATATGAACAAATATCTAACCTGCTGTATTTTCTGGCTAAAGCCTATAAACAATGAAGGTACCGTTGCATTTTGTCCAAAATAAAGTTCCTCGAAATCCTGTGCCTCTTTACACTATTTGCTCAAGTTTAAGAGCAAAAGGTTTAAACACAAAACATGATAAATTTATGCCCTAGAATCAAATGCAAACTAATCATTTAATACTCATCATTGCAAAATATTCTTATAAAAAGGATGCAAATATCTTTCTTCCCAAGCTTTGAAAATGCACTTCTTCCTCTACTTCGAAAACACCAATTTTAATCAGGGATTCTGCAGTCACCTTCTAATGAGGCTTGTGAAGCACAAAAGGGAATACTAGAGTTCATCCACTGACAGCTCCTCAACCAATCTTGACCCAATTCTCATCCCAAACCTGCAGGTCGATGGTTTAAAAAATAAATAAAACAGGGATCAAAACAAAGAATCCTAGACCACTCAAGCCAAAATAGCAGAAACCTAGCTGTTGCTTAATTCAAAATACTTAGTTTGCACATCAGAGGAACACAGCTACCAATTACACCTCAACTACAAAAAGTTTGAGATTGAGAAATGGAAAATCATATTGTATATATTTAGTCAAAATAGAGGGAAACATTGTTAATGTGTGGCTGTACAGTTAACAGCTGTATAGTGTCAGGGGTTATGGGGAGAAGGCAGGAGAATGGGGTTAGGAGGGAGAGGTAGATCAGCCATGATCGAATGGCGGAGTAGACGATGGGCCAAATGGCCTAATTCTGCTCCTATCACTTTGAAGATGGTGCAAAGGCAGAAAAAAATCCAAGGATATTGCAAATTAGTCTATCAACAAATATTATTGTAATTATTAATTAGTTACTTGTGCATCTTAACCTGATTATCTTTAGATCTGCCCGTAATGAGGCATGCACTCTAATCTATCATGTAGAACAATGCATTACGCTAGTTTACTTACAAATGCTACTTATTAATAAAGCATGGTCTTTACTAAAAAAAGCTTGCCTGCAAGAACACATTTTAAAAATCCTGAGCTACTGTTTAAAATATGTTGCAATTATACTATTATTGTTGCACTTAGAGTTAACACTATTTTTAGTCATATCCTAAAAACAAAGAAAATACTGCTGAATGCCAGCTCTGGGTAAATAGGCAATTGAATTAAAAACTTTCACAAGGCAAACAATCAATGAGTCACACAATTCCAACGCCACAAATTCCATTTGAGACAAAAGAAAAGTTGCTGAAGAAACTAAGTAAAAAAGAACAAATTTGGAAATAAAATGTTTGACTTAAATAATCCAAAAGAAGTTAATCTCTCATCCTTCCTTTATTATGTTTAAACTGTCAGAAAGTGCAATCACATTCCTACAGGGTGGCAGATTAAACACCACAATTCCTACGTCTGAATTATAGGGACTACACCAAGTCGGCCCATCGTCTACTCCGCCATTCGATCATTTCTACATGTAGTCAAACATTTCCCAAAACCAGGAAGAAAAAAAGTCAATGCATCCTTTTCACACACTTAATATGCAAGAAACTGGGCACAATAGTAGATAAACCAGATCTTTGATTAGAACAGATCTATTACATTTTGTTAAGGTGTGTTGCTGACAGACAAAAAAAAAAACAATAATTATCAGCTTAAATCTCTGATCATTTTTAATTGATCTCAGAAGATGAGAAAAGTGGAGAGAAAATAGTCCCAGCACCACTGGATAAAAATTAAAAAAATCTAGATTATCCACTGAGCGGAAAATATTCAAGGATGCTTACAGATAAAATTGGGGGTAAGGGCTGGGGAAATATAATAAACCCTTCAGCTAACTAGATTATTACTAAGATTACACAGAAATGGTTCTATTTCAGGACGACCAGCAACTGCTGAACTACTACCCCAGACATATTTCTGTTAACGACAATCATTCTGAAAAGAGACAATAAAATATTTCCAAAAATCTGATCATTTTATAATGCCACCCGGGCACAAGAAAAAGTCCTGTTAAATGTGTACAATAGTCTTTGCATAATAAAATCAGTCTCTTTGGTGTGGCCAAAATATGATACACAAATTTATTTATTTTCAGAGCAAAAAAACTTTTCTTTTTGCAGACAATCTTCCTTCAAGATTAAAGTTAATAGCCCCAAGTTGGCATTCATACAGGCAGACTGGTAAACGCTTAAAAGGGAACAGCAGCACCTAAAATAGGATAGGATTGGGGGAAGGGGGGGGGGGTGGGGGGGGGGGGGGAGGGAGTGGAGAACATGCTCTGGGGATGTTTATCAATGTGACTAGAAAATAAAATGGAATTTTGTTTTTTAACAAGGCTGTTTGGCACTCCACAAGTTACATCACTAGAAACAGGTCCAATATACTTTCAAATGCAGCATGCTTAATGTTGCCAATGCTGCCTGTCTGCTCAAGCTCAAAAATGACAAACTTCAATCAAGCACACAAACATAAAAAGCTCAAATTTCTGAAGAAACAAAAGAGGAATTAACATCACTATTTATTCTAGTGCCATTAAAGAGGCTTAAGAAATCACACAATTCAACTTTATCTAACATAAAGGGGCAAGTATAACCACATGAAATAAATGAACAGTTTGGCTCATTTACTTAAGTACCAAGTTTTCATGAGCTCCAATTCCACAGGGGGAGTGAGAATGCATTAAAGTAATTGCTGGGAGACAACATGTAGAACCATATGGGCAAGTACCTTGTTAACAACCAGATAACTCTCATGAGTTACCAAATTTAAATTGAGATGATTAGCTGTTAAATGTAGAAATTTATAAATGAAATAAGTAATGAATACCAACAATCACAAATTCAAAAAGGATTGAAACAATGAGTGGAGAAACAATAAATGAGATTCAATACATAAAAATGAAAAAGGTCTGAAATAGGCAAGTTGAGGCAAATCATTTGCCAAATGGGAGGATTAAAATATCAGTGCAGCAAAAACACATTGGACTCATGGAACAAGTCACTGATATAGTCAACACTATATTAAAAAAATCATAAAAAAGGTAACAATGTCCAAGTGCATAATAGGTCATATTAAAACTAACCCTTGCATGAACACATCCAGACTATTCCGTTGATTTTTGGCCTCCATTTTCAAAAGTAAAATGGTTGCTAATTCTACAACTTGAAAATATGGGACTGCCCATGGAAAATAAAGACAAGGGGCTCACCCATGCAATTCTGACAAACAGAACTTAAGCACAGATCAATTAGAAAACAAAAAAACTACATTAATAAAAAAGGATGGTTTAGTAAAGAAGCAGATAATTAGCAGTGGTGGAACATTAAACTTGACTTGGTTTTTAAAGTTGGCTCTCACAGGTAAATGGAAATTAGCTAGTCAGATCTTCCCTTATTGAAAACTGTTGTTTGCCTATTTTTTTAAAGTGCTGATACCTCGATGCATAAATTCAAATACATAGATATGTTCACCACAGCTGAATGAGCGACATAATTCAACAACAAACCCAGTCTCAATGGCAGTATATCTTCAGTTTCAGCAGTTTTTCTTTTTAGTCGACCCATTGCTGTTCCATCAATTTTATAATAACTTTTTTTTAATGGGGAGGGAATGAAGAGATTGCTGTTCATTTATTTTACATGATTTACTGCAGTTGACTGGAATGATTAAAATTACTGAATATCTTATTTTAAGAATTTCCTCATAATTTCTAAATGTTGTGTATCTTCATTAAACAATGGCAAGAAATATGACATTTCATGCAATTTTTGATGAAACTTGCATCTTAAATTTAATGTAATTTTAAGGATCACATTTAGAAGCTCCAAAATTAAATGGAATCAATGAAATGAATGGACTAATATTCACAAAAGTCAATATTTTATTGAAAATAAGGTCCTTCTAAACAGTAAAGTCATTTATAGCATGAACATACGTAATTTTCTTCTTTCCAAAAATTGGCTGATAAACTAGATGCCTGTTAAACGGTTCTTGATAACGAGAGTGAATCCTTACCTTATTACAATGACGTCCAATACCCATTAGAAAGTTGTCTGGTTTGATATCTCTGTGAATAAAATTCTTTGTATGCACATATTCAATTCTGCTGATCATCTGAAAAACAAAAGTACTCATTTGAGAATTTGTATTGAAAAAGATCACATGTATGCTCATTTCTCAAAGAACTGCAATTGTTATTCTAATCTGAGTAAATCAAAAATGGGGAATTATAAATGTATCAAGGTAAACAATGTTTTAATTACAATAACATGAATAATGACTGTTTTGTCAACCTGTACTGCATGAATTTATTGTGTAGGCAGCTATACATGCCAATACATAAGAATTTTGCTTGAATGTTGATCATGGCGTCCGCCTGAGCAAGAATGAATTAATTCATGATATTTTCAGCCATGTTTTACAAGGAATGGGTGAAGTTTCGTCTTGAGACCCTTCTTCAGACTGATATCAGTCCGAAGGGTCTCGACCCGAAACGTCACCCATTCCTTCTAGGCAGAGATGCTGCCTGCCCGGTGAGTTACACCAGCATTTTGTGTCTATCTTCGAACTGCTGTTAACACAGGTTATTGTTGATACCAATGGTAATTGTGCAAGCATTAATATTTTATCAGTCCAAATTGATGAAAACATTCCAACTGACGTCAAACAGTATGCCATTAATCTGTGAAAAATCAATTACATTTCTTTTGAACAATTTATGAGAGGCTAGTCAGTCCACCTTTCATCAATGAACCAGAAACTATTCACATCTGCTGTCATTATATAATGAAGCCAACTTGAACATTTGAATTTTCACACATGCATAGAATAGGTGGAAATTCCAAAGTAGCTGTCAGACATCAAAAGTGTCATGTATTTTCAAAGTAATCTCAGCATAAAACTAAGGCGTTCATATGCTATTGATGATCTTTTAATGCCAAACTAAGCAACAATTAATGGCCTGCATGCTCACTGGCTCCAAAGTACAAAGCATTCTTTCAGAAAGATGTCAAATTATTGTTTTTCTCAGAATAAAATTTTAGCATCTGTAAAAATCATTACTTTCTTAATGGGCCTCCTCGTTCCTAGTCTGCTACACACTGCAGTATAGTTGGTGCAATTGGCCCCAGGCAGACAACATGGACCCCTTGGGCCAAATGGCCTACTTCTGTGTTATTACAAAATGCAGTTCACTGCTCAGCTGACTCAATGTTATCATGAATGCTGGACGCAAGGGTTCTGCAAACTAAATGTTTGCATGCAGTTTTTGGCAGATAGAGATTCCGACAGGCCGCGATTCCCCCCCCCGCCCAAAGGCCTTTGAGGCACCGTGGTCTCGATGCCTCCCGGGTTGCCTCGTGGAAGCCCAGGCCGGGGCCTTGCGGGTCTGACGGAAGAGCTGGGCCTTGCAGTTCAGACAGAGGAGCCAGCGGCAGGGGCCCGGGTCGGCACCACGGAGGAGTCAACAGTAGCGAGGCCTCGGTGGCGGTGAAGCCTCGCAGCGATGGGGCCTCGGTGGTGGTGAAGTCTCGTAGGTCGACCCGTGGTTGACAAGAGCGTGGAGGACGGCCATGAAGGAGGGGAAGAACCATGGAGGACCTGTTGTGGGGAGACCGTCAGGAGGAGAACAACGGATACTTGGGGAGGGTGGGAGACGTTGCCACACTGAGCGGCAGAGTGGCTTGCGAAGCAAAAAGTGCTGTTGAGCCAAAACCAAAGAGGATGACGTCAGGCAACGCCCTGGTAGTAGGAGACTCCATTGTGAGAGGTACGGACAGGGGTTTCTGCGGCAACAGACGGGATTCGAGGATGGTGTGCTGCCTCCCTGGAGCCAGGATCCAAGATGTCACGGACAGAGTGCAGGAAATCCTCAAGGGCTAAGGTGAACAGCCGGAAGTGGTAGTGCATGTTGGCACAAATGATGTCGGAAAGAAGGAGATGAATATTCTGCAGCGTGACTTTAGAGAGCTCGGAAAAATGCTGGACCTTCAGGGTGGTTATCTCCGGTTTGCTTCCAGTTCCTCGTGCTGGCGAGAGCAGGAACAGGGAGATACACGACCTGAATGTGTGGCTGAGGAAATGGTGCAGGGGGCAGGGATTTAGATTCTTAGATCACTGGGATCTGTTTTGGGGTAAGGGGGAATTGTACAAAAGGGACGGATTGCACCTTAACAGGTGGGGAACCAGCATTCTGGCAGGCAGGTCTGCCACTGCTACACGGGTGGTTTTTAACTAAATAAGGGGGTGGAGGGTGTCAAATGGGATAGTCAAGGATGTAGTTAAAGGGAAAGAGAGTAGTTAATGACCCCAGAATTAACGGGAAAGAAAGCTCACAAAGGGATAGGAGAGTATAGCCAAGTGTAATAGGGATCGATGTGAAGGGATCGATGAGTAAGGAATTAAAAGTACTGTATATGAATGCGCGAAGTATAATAAGTAAAATAGATGAGCTTGAGGCTGTTAGAGGTTGGTAGATATGACATTGTGGGGATTACAGAGACGTGGCTGCAGGAGGATTGGGCCTGTGAACTTAATATTCAGGGTTATACATCCTATAGAGAGGACAGGCAGGTGGGTAGAGGCGGTGGGGTAGCTCTGCTGGTGAGGGATGAAATTCAGTCCCTTGCGAGGGAAGACAGAGGGACTGACGAGGTAGAGTCACTGTGGATTGAGTTGAGGAATTGTAAAGGCAAGAAGACACTAATTGGTGTTATCTACAGACCCCCAAATAGTAGCCCGGATGTAGGGTGTAAGATGCAGCAGGTGTTAAAACTGGCATGTAAGAAAGGTAATGCCACTGTGGTGATGGGCGATTTCAATAGACTGGGAAAATCAGGTTGGTTCTGGACCCCAAGAAAGAGAGTTTGTAGAATGCCTCCGAGATGGATTCTTGGAGCAGCTTGTAATGGAGCCTACCAGAGAAAAGGCAATTCTGGATTTAGCGTTGTCCACTGAACCAGATTTGATAAAGAGAACTCGAGGTAAAGGAACCGCTTGGAGGTAGTGATCATAACATGATTAGTTTTAATCTGCAATTTGAGAAGGAGACGGTTAAATCGGAAGCGTCAGTGTTGCCATTGAACAAAGGGGACTATGAAGGATTGAGAGAGGAGCTGGCCAAGGTAGACTGGAAAGGGATCCTAGCAGGATTGACGGTGAAACAGCAATGGCAGGAATTTCTGAGCATAATCCGGAAGACGCAGGATCATTTCATTCCAAACAGGAAGAAAGATTCTAAGGGGTGTAGGAGGCAACCATGGCTGACAAGGGAAGTTAGCTATGGAATAAAACTAAAAGAAAAGATGTATAACACAGCAAAGAGTAGTCAGAAGCCAGAGGATTGGGAAACTTTCATAGGACAACAGAAGGTAACAAAACGGACAATGCGGGCTGAAATGATTACGTACGAGGGGAAGCTGGCCAAGAATATAAAGAAGGACAGTAAAAGTTTCTTTAGATATGTTAAGAGAAAAAGAGTAGCAAAGCCAAATGTGGGTCCCTTGAAGGCAGACATGGGTGAAATTATTATCGGTAACAAGGAAATGGCAGAAGAGTTGAACAGGTACTTCGGATCTGTCTTCACTAAGGAAGACACAAACAATCTCCCAGATGTACTGGAAGACAGAGGATCTAGGGAGGTAGAGGAACTGAAATAAATTTTCATTAGGCGAGAAATAGTATTGGGTAGACTAATGGGACTGAAGGATGATAAATCCCCTGGGCCTGATGGTCTGCATCCCCGGGTCCTCAGGGAGGTGGCTCTAGAAATAGTGGACGCATTGGTGATCATTTTCCGATGTTCAATAGATTCAGGAGCAGCTCCTGTGGATTGGAGGATAGCTAATGTTATCCCACTTTTCAAGAGAGGAGCGAGAGAGAAAATGGGGAATTACAGACCAGTTAGCCTGACTTCGGTGTTGGGAAAGATGCTGGAGTCAATTGTTAAAGAGGTAATAACGGTGCATCTGGATAGCAGTAAAAGGATAAGTCCAAGTCAGCATGGATTTATGAAAGGGAAATCATGCTTGACTAATCTTCTGGATTTTTTTGAGGATGTGACAAGTAAAATGGATGAAGGGGAGCCAGTGGATGTAGTGTATCTAGACTTCCAGAAAGCCTTTGATAAGGACCCCCACACGAGATTGGTGACCAAAATTAGAGCACATGGTATTGGGGGTAGGGTGTTGACATGGGTAGAAAATTGGTTGGCAGACAGGAAGCAAAGAGTAGGAGTAAACGGGTCCTTTACAGAATGGCAGGCAGTGGCGAGTGGAGTGCCGCAAGGCTCGGTGTTGGGGCCGCAACGGTTTACCATATATATTAATGATTTGGAAGAGGGAATTAGAAGCAACACTAGCAAGTTTGCGGATGACACAAAGCTGGGTGGCAGTGTAGACTGTGAAGAGGATGTTAGGAGGTTGCAAGGTGACCTGGACAGGTAGATAAATGTGAGGTTATCCACTTTGGTGGCAGAAACAAGGAGGCATATTATTATCTCAATGGAGTTAGGTTAGGTAAGGGGGAGGTGCAGCGAGACCTGGGTGTCCTTGTACACCAGTCACTGAAAGTTGGCGTGCAGGTACAGCAGGCAGTGAAGAAAGCTAATGGAATGTTGGCCTTCATAACAAGAGGATTTCAGTATACGAGTAAGGAGGATCTTCTGCAGTTGTATAGGGTCCTGGTAAGACCACATCTGGAGTATTGTGTACAGTTTTGGTCTCCTAATTTGAGGAAGGACATCCTTTTAATTGAGGCAGTGCAGTGTAGGTTGACGAGATTGATCCCTGGGATGGCGGGACTGACATATGAGGAAAGATTGAAAAGACTAGGCTTGTATTCACTGGAGTTTAGAAGGATGAGAGAGGATCTTATAGAAACATATAAAATTATAAAAGGACTGGACAAGCTAGATGCAGGAAAAATGTTCCCAATCGATTTATTCACAAAATGCTGGAGTAACTCAGCAGGTCAGGCAGCATATCGGGAGAGAAGGAATGGGTGACATTTCGGGTCGAGACCCTTCTTCAGACTGAATGTTGGGCTTTTTTTTTATAGGCACTTTTTAACATTCCAAAAATTTAAGTTCACTATTTCCTTTTACTGCACGTGAAAGATTAATCAGCAAAAAGATAACAGATCAACATTCACGGTATTTAAATGAAGATATTGAAATGTATAAAACATTTTGTACATTTAGTTGGCAGACTAGATACTGAAAAGCTATTTCTTCCAGTTGAGCATCAACAACTAAGCGTTACAGGTGACCTAAGGAACTGGAGTTGCTGGGATTTTGAGTAAAAAAGCACTGGAGTAACTCAACAGGGCAGGCAGCATCTCCAGAGAAGAGACAGGTGATGTTTCAGGTCGGGAGCCTTCTGCAGATTACGAGCATCTCATAAGGATTGAGAAGAAATAAATATCTTCATTTGACAGTGGAATTCATCTCAGAAGACCAGAAATGCAAGGTTATAGTCATTGACAACCCCCCCTCCCCCAGATTCATGGAAAAAAAGTGATAAATCAATCCAGACCCGTTAGCAAATGTGAAAGAGGCCAATAATATTCACACAATTCCTATTTTCAGCAAACCCAAAACTGAAACTCCACACAATAAAATAGATCAAAATAGGATCCCTTTGCTTCCACGAGCGTTATTCAGTCTTCACAACCTCAAGTTTCATTCCTGCATCACTAAGATAGCACGAACACCTGGAAAGGAGAGTCACATAGAATCTTTTCCTTGATCTTATTGAATGTTGGAGAAGATCCCAAAACACTCAAATCCTATACCTGCTAAAGTCAAGTTTCTCATTAGGTCATTAAAAATGTGCCTCACAATCAATCAATCAATCAATAATCATGTAACACATTTAACACTATTCATATCATCATATATATACAGCTGGAAACGGGCCTTTTCGGCCCTCCAAGTCCGTGCCGCCCAGTGATCTCCGCACATTAACACGATCCTACACCAACTAGGGACAATTTTTACATTTACCCAGCCAATTAACCTACATACCTGTACGTCTTTGGAGTGTGGGAGGAAACCGAAGATCTCGGAGAAAACCCACGCAGGTCACGGGGAGAATGTACAAACTCCTTACAGTGCAGCACCCGTAGTCAGGATAGAACCTGAGTCTCCGGCGCTGCATTCGCTGTAAAGCAGCAACTCTACCGCTGCGCTACCGTGCCGCCCATGGACTTGACTGTAAGGGTCCACTGGGTGGCACCAGCAATGGCTGCCTCGCCAACAGTCTGTCTGTCCCTTCCTTCTTTGTGTTTTAATAGTATGCGTTCAATGTATGTTTTTAGTGTTCTTTAGCTTGTTCTATGTGGTATGTGGTCGGGGGAAACTTTTTCTAACCCCTTACCTCAACGGAGATGCGATTTGTTTTGGTATTGTATCTCTGTCCGCGCTGCGGCCTAACATTGAGGAGTTGGAGACTGATTTTGAGAGCTCCACCGCGGGAGCCTGCGGGACTTTAACATCGCGGAGCTCGCGGTCCCTTTGCCAGGGATCGACCTCGGAGCTCCAAAAGTGGGTGCTTGTGGACTTAACATCACGGAGCCCACGGTCTCTGATCAGAGACCGACACCGGGAACTCCATGCCGTAGGAGCTTCGACCGCCCCGACAGATAGTTCGACTGCCCCAGCCATGGAGAATAAAGAGGAAGAGAATTGGACTTTTTTTCCCTTCCATCATAGTGAGGAATGTGGGGAATACGCTGTGGTGGGGGATGTTTCTGTTAACTTTTATGTAGGTGTGTGTCTTGTTGCTTTTTTTCGTATGGCTGTATGGTAATTCGCATATCACTGTAACTTAACTGGTACATGTAACAATAAAAGACCTTTGAATTATTGCCAACAAAGAATAGAAACAGTCAATTTTTCATGAATTAAACTAATTCAATCATTGCTGGCACATCATTATCCAGTCAGTAAATGGTGCCCCCACCAAGCTCTACTATTTCAATTTTTACAAAATTAAAACTGAAATTCCATCTACAGGTGGTTCTGTTATAACAGTCCTTCCCTAACACAGAAAACATCTTGTGCAGGAAAATAACTGCAGATGCTGGTACAAATTGAAGGTATCACAAAAAGCTGGAGTAACTCAACGGGTCAGGCAGCATCTCAGGAGAGAAGGAATGGACGATGTTTCGGGTCGAGACCCTTCCTCAGACTGAAGAAGGGTCTTGACCCAAAACGTCACCCATTCCTTCTCTCCCGAGATGTTGCCTGACCCGCTGAGTTACCCCAGCTTTTGTGATACCAGAAAACATCTTCATTCACAACTCCAGAGCTGCCCGACCCGTTGAGTTACTTCAGCACTTATTTTAGTGTATTTTATGGTAAACCAGCAACTGCAGAACCTTGCCTCTTCCATAGCACAAATCGAATATAGCGTAATGGATGAATTTGGGAACACTATTGGTATTACGCAGGCCGCAATGGTTCTAACCAGATTTTGATTAATAGAGCAGCACTTAAGTAACTTTGAAAATTGTCAAGCAGAAAAAAAATGGAGACATCCTCTTTCTTCAAAAAAGATGGTTCCCCCCCCCCATTGTTGTGGATGGAGTTCCCCTGGTTCACACCATTCACCCCACCAACCTCTGCATCCAACATATCATGCTCCGCTATTTCCACCACATTCAATATGATCCCAACACCGGTCACCAGTCTTTGCAACTCCTTAGTTTGTGCATTCCTTGCCACCCACACCTCTCCATGCATTCCCCACTGTCACCCAGCTCCTTTACCTTTCGTTGTACATTCATCTTCAACCCCTCCCATTTCATTGTTATTCCCCTTTACCCACCCCCTTTCACCCATACCCCTCATTTTAATTTTACGCTTCACTTCTCTTCTTTCCCTGCCTGACATCCTTTTGTCTCCTTTTCACCTCAAGCACACTACAATCAACTGAGGGCGATGCAAAGCAGAGGCTCATGGAGGGCTGCAGGTAGCAGAATCTCCCAGAGGGCCGTGAGCTACCGCCACGGCCTGGCAGGCAGAAGGTCTGGCTCCCGCACCATCGAGCCGGCCTGGTGTGGGAGCCTCGACAGAGGCTCGTCTCCTGCTGCCCCCGAAGACTGGGAGCTGGAGATAAGGGTAGAGGCAGTCGGCAAAACCAGTGGACTCAGGACAAAGGGCCAAAGAACCGGTGATCTTGCTTTCCATGCCTCAATGTTGGCAGCAGGTGACACTCCCGGGGCACAAAGGCTGGTGGCGAACAAGAGATGAGAGAGACGACGGTTCGTGGAAGATCCAGTTCACGATGATTACTGCAAAGGGCCTTTATGGCAAGCTACAACTGGGACTTTGAAAATGATACCAAAACCCAGCGACCCTTGCACATGGGCTCAGTGGGCTGTTTCTATGCATTATGTACTTAACCGGGGATTGTACTTGTGTATAGAAATAATCTTACTGATCTCTATACATAAATTATGCAAAATTTCACTGTACCACAGTACACAATAATTAAAAAAACCATTGACACCTCAAATGTACACATTATCACTGGCCAGGCTTTATCTGTCCACATTACCGGAGAGGATTTGAAGATCTTAAAATGTATTAAGTAGATAAACCCCTAGACCCTGAGCAAGTGTATCCCCTCCCACATTGTGGAAAGCTAGGTGAGAGATTGTGGGGCCACTGGCAGAGATATTTGTATCACCAAAGGCCATTGGCAAGGTACTGGATAACTGGAAAATGGCTAAAGTTGTGTCACTAAGTATACATTGTCTACATAGACTTCAGCAAACCCTTTGACAAGTTACCACATGGTAGTCCAGTCTGGAAGGTTAGATCGCATGGGATCCAGGAATAGGATACAAAATGGGCTTGAAGAGAAGACAATGGGTAGGAGAGGGTAGTTTTTCAGATGGAGGTTCAGGCTGTTTTTCCTGAGAACGCTAAAAAAGGTCAGGCTGCCACAACAGCTACTGATGACCTTCTACCGCTGCACTACAGAGAGCATACTGACATACGGCATCTATGTGTGGTATTTCAGCTGCACGGCAGCAGATAGGAAAGCTCTTCAGCGGGTCGTCTGTAGAGCGCAGAGGATCATTGGGACACAGCTGCCAGCCTTGGAGGACATCTACAAGGCATGCTGCCTCAGGAAACCCACCAGCATCTACAAAGACTCCACATACCCATGGCACCGTCTGAACTACTCCCATCTGGCAGACGTTACAAAGTCTTTTACGCCCACACCTCCAGACTAAGAAACAGGTTTATCCCTCGAGCTATAGCTGCTCTGAATCGGTCCTGCTGAGAGCCCACCATGATCTGTCTCTGCCCCCAGGGTCATCTGGCACAACTGACCCCTGCACGAACCTTTTTTTGCACTTTACCTTGTCCCCCTTTTTTTTCATTTTCACCAAATAAAAATATATTTATATATTTGATAGCATCGATATGGAAGTAACATTCAAAAATCTCGGTATACTCTGACAATAAAAGACAAATAGTGTGACACACACGAATCAATGCTGTGTCCAGTTTAAAAAAAAATTATAATAACGACCTGATGGAGTGCAAAAAAGATTTACGAGGATACTACCAGGTCAGGAAGGTTTGAGCTATGAAAGGGTGACTGGATCATTCAGGCATGTGATGAGGTAAAAAAAGAAGAAAAGAGCCGAGCACTTGCGCGAGGTGTAGAGCAGGGATCAAAAAATTGTAAAATTTATACACATTACCAGTTTCAAGCCTCTTTTAGTGCATTTCAAAGTAAAAACGGACATTGCAAAATAACGTGAATGTCACTGTATACTAATAACATTTAAGTAAATTCGCACATTAATTGATAATCAGCCCAAAAAAGCAGCAATTGGCTTTTCTGTTGTGTTTTATATTTTAACCCCGTCTTAATTAATTTAGTTATATAATCTTGCACTTAAATTTAATATTTACTTATTACAGTTCCACCACTGATTTTCTGGCACTCTTGGTTCCAGAGCTTTACTGGTTTATCCAGCCGGCCAAGGAAGTCGACTCTGGGGATAGATGTGCTGGCTCCAGCTGGGTTGGAGTTCCAGAGCCCCGGCCGCAGATTGCAAAATTGAAAAAGACGGACAGGTACATGGACAAGAGTGATTTGTAGAAGTCTGGGGATGGCGGAGCCAAGAGCCCTGCGGGGCCCTTTTGGATCTTTTCTCTCTTTATTTAATCACAATATCCTCAAGTTTTAGATTCTTCTACCCTGGGGAAAGGCTGGCTATTCACCTTATCTAAAATACAATTATCCACAGGTTCTACATGGCCTTATCAATTTGCAGTCTCAGAACCTTAACCTCTGCTTCACTAGCACCACCATCTGATATCCAACTCGAGCAGTAATTCATTGCCTTGTTATTGTCTACTTACAGCAAAATAGTTCTCTTTTCCCCCAAATTTCCATTCTAGTGGCTTTTACATATAAACCGCAAACTTCGTCTAATCAAATGTTTACTGCACAATTTTTTTTCTTTGATGATAAACTGCATTCAATCCTTGATGCACCAACAAACTCTTTAGTCAAATCTGATCCTTCACCACGCCCGTCAAAACTGTCATAAATATTCTTACCAAAAAAACATGCAAGTTTGCAAACTTTATTAATTCTCATACAGTGCCCTCCATAATGTTTGGGACAAAGGCCCATCATTTATTTATTTGCCTCTGTACTCCACAATTTGATATTTGTAATAGAAAAAAAAATCACATGTGGTTAAAGTGCACATTGTCAGATTTTAATAAAGGCCGTGTTTATACATTTTGGTTACACCATGTAAAAAATTGCAGCAGTGTTTCTACATAGTCCCCCCATTTCAGGGCACCATAATGTTTGGGACACAACAATGTCAAGTTTAGTATTTTGTTGCATATCCTTTGCATGCAATGACTGCTTGAAGTCTGCTATTCATGGACATCACCAGTTGCTGGGTGTCTTCTCTGCTCTGCCATGCCTGTATTGCAGCCATCTTTAGCTTATGCTTATTTTGGGGGACTAGTCCCCTTCAGTTTTCTCCTCAGCATATAAAAGGCATGCTCAAATGGGTTCAGATCGGTAGATTGACTTGGCCACAAGAATTGACCATTTTTTAGCTTTAGAAAACTCCTTTGTTGCTTTAGCAGTATGTTTGGGATCATTGTCTTGCTGTAGAATGAACTGCTGGCCAATGAGTTTTGAGGCATTTGTTTGAACTTGAACAGATAGGATGTGTCTCTACGCTTCAGAATTAATTATGCTAGCAGCAGCTAACAACTGCATCAGCAGTTGTTTCATTAATGAAGATAAGTGAGCCAGACCCTACAGCAGCCATACATGCCCAGGCCATAACACTTCCATCATCGTGTTTCACAGATGAGATGGTATGCCTTGGATCATGGGCAGTTCCTCTCTCCTCCATACTTTGCTCTTGCCATCACTCTGATATAAGTTAATCTTCGTCTCATCTGTCCACAAGACCTTTTTCCAGAACTGTGGTTGCTCTTTTAAGTACTTCTTGGCTAACTGTAACCCAACCATCCTATTTTTGCAGCTAACCAGTGGTTTGCATCTTGCAGTGTAGCCTCTGTGTTTCTGTTCATGAAGTCTTTTGCAGACAGAGGTCATTGACAAATCCATACCTGACACCTGAAGAGTGTTTCTGATCTGTCGGACAGGTGTTTAGGGATTTTTCTTTATTATAGAGAGAATTCTGTCATCAGCTGTGGAGGTCTTCCTTGGCCTGTCAGTCCCTTTGCGATTAGTAAGCTCACCAGTGCTCTCTTTCTTCTTAATGATGTTCCAAACAGTTTGGTAAGCCTAAGGTTTGGTTGATCTCTCTAACAGTTTTATTCTTGTTTCTCAGTCTCATAACAGCTTCTTTGACTTTCATTGGCACAACTTTGGTCCTCATGTTGATAAGCAGCAATAAAAGTTTCCAAAGGTGATGGAAAGACTGGGTGCTAATACCTGCATTATGGAAGCATGGAAACACCCCTGAGCAATTACAAACACCTGTGAAGCCATTATGGTGCCCTGAAATGGGGGGGACTATATATAAACACAGCTGTAATTTCTACATGGTGAAACCAAAATGTATAAAAATACCCTTTAATAAAATCTGCCAATGTGCACTTTAACCACATGTGATTGTTTTTTCTATCACAAATCTCAAATTGTACAGAAGCAAATAAATAAATGATGGGTCTTTGGCCCAAACATTATGGAGGGCACTGTACATATTAAAGCAAGATTTTCAGCTATTATAGGTTACACTTGAAATTCTCCAGTAACAATTATCCCGTTTTAGCTCCAAGCTACTCAATTAAATGTCATAGCATCCCAGTGTGAATAAAGTTTACTAAATGAGCGTGCAAATCCAGGTCTCAGGAATTACTGCATTCATGTAACTTACCTGATCAGCTAACATGAGAACAGTTTTCATTGTGAATCTTCGTGAACAAAAGTTAAACAGATCTTCAAGGCTAGGTCCAAGCAAGTCCATAACTAGGACATTGTAATCCTTTTCCTGCCCATACCACCTACAAATGAAAAATACAAATTCTTAGCTTGCCTCTGGATGTTGTGACATTTATGCACAATATATTAAAATGTTCTCAGACCCAAATCAAAATTAGAGATGATCAAAAACTTTGATCAAAAATGTTATTAAATATAATACAGCAACTTCAATTGAGTTAAGAATGCCAAAGTACTTAAAATTAGAGCATTAGGATATGCATAATACATAGCATCAATAAAACAGAATGGTTACGTTAAAGCAGCATCAATATTGTTAACACTTTGTAGAATTTGTAAATGGATACACAAAACAAATTTGGTGTTTATCAATATAAAATGACTTTTATAGCTCCAAGAAGTTACGTTGGCATTCACTAAGCAACATTATCTATCTTAACAAGCTTTAACACTAAAGTACGAATAACCAGATGTTCCGGCTTCCTCCCACATCCCAAGCAAGTGTTTGTAGGTTAAATGGCACCTCTAAATTTGCCCCTAATATGTAGGGAGTTGATGAGAAAGTGGGATAACAGAACTAGTGTGAATGGGTGATCAATGATCAGCACGTACTCAGTGGGCATAAGGGCTTCTTTCCATATTGTATCTCTGAACACTCTGAATAAGGTTAAATATCATACCAGTAGATCATTCTTTCATTCTTTGGTAAGCACCTTTGAAAGCAAATAACTGACAGCATCATGTATTAAACTCAAAAAAGATAGCAACAATATGCACTCAGCTGCAGGATTTGAACTGAATGAGCTCAAACTGAACAAAATGTTTATTTAGTTATAAATAAGGAGCCTGTGTAAGATGTACTTGATATTCAAATTCAATTTCAAAACAGCAACACATGACAAATATAACTTCTAATATGGAAAGCCAGTTGAGCAAAATAGACATAACGCCTTGCACACCATCATGGTACAAAGTGTATTTCTGCAGTAGCACAGATGTTGCACATCTCACTTATCCTATTGCAGGCTCAAAATCATTCAACGTGCACCCTTCTCTAAGGGAAGACTCTTCTTCCCAAATTTAAAAACCCAATGAGAAAACTCCCTACTTAAAGTAACAAATGCATAAAGCTACAATAATTTGCTGTAATTCCCAAAAGTAAATTATGTCTTGACGAACATGCTCAACTTCATGACTACAATTGTCATTTCACATGAAAATTCACAGGCAACTCAGGGAAAAACAAAACATAAAAGTTTAAATCTACAGAATTTGATAGGATTTCCTATGGAGGAAATGTCAGAAATCCCGACAGCTTATCAACTGATGTTAAACAGAGAAACCTGTCAGAGTAATACAGCTCACAAACAGGTCCTGTGGCCGAACTTGCCCATTCCGACAAAGATATCCATCCATGGAAGTTCCATTAGCCTGTGTTTGACCCACATCTCTCCAAATCTTTCTCACCCATGTGCCCGTGCAAATGTCCTTTTAATGTTATCATACCTGCCTCAACTACATCGTTGGCAGCTCAGTACTCTGCATATAGGTTGCCCTTTGGGTTCCCATTAAATCATCCCCCTCATAAAGCTATACCTTCTGGTTCTTAATTCCCAAAGCCTGCGAAAAAGACTATGTGCATTCACCCCATCTATGCCGCTCATGATTTTATGTGTCTCTGCAAGATCAAATATTATTCTCCAATGCTCCAAGGAATGAAACCCTAGCCTCTTCCTATACGGAACCTTTTGAACCCTGGCAACATCCTTGTAAGGCTCTTTAAAGCTTAACTAGACCAAGTGGACCTGTTGGGCCCAAACCTCTCCTGCATTCCCCCCTCCCCTCCCTCCCCCACTCCACCCCCCCCCTTCCCCTACTCAAACCCCTCCTCCCTCCCTCACCCCCCCCCTCTCCCTAGGAGATAGATTTAAACATTAAAATGTGAATAACTTTAAAAATATTACACCAATTTCAATGAAACTTCTTCCATTAGCACCAAAGGGACGACGGTAAGGTGGGCCTAAAATTATTGCGCTAGTGTACCGTTTTGGCTGTAATTCAGCAACAAACAAACAAATGAGAGGTTTAGCATATAGATGGCATCTTTCCAACAGCTGGGTGACAAAAACTGAACTCGTTACCAGCATAACCAATGTTAACCTCCATACTCCATACTCAAAGCCCTCTAACACTCTGTCTACCTATGAAGCAAGTTCTCGTACTCCTTGGTCACTCTGTTCCATAACGCACCTAGGCACCTACCATTCCCTGTGAAAGTACTACACTGGTTTGACTTCCTAAAATTCAAACCCTTGCATTTATATTTAGTTTGCCATTCCTCAGCCCACTTACCCAGCAGATAAAGATCCCACTGTAATTTTTGATAACCTTCTTCAATTAACAATAATTTATATCTTAGTGTCATCTGCAGACTTACTAGTCATGCCCTGTACATTTTCATCCCAATTATCACAATGCTTGAACAACAAAGGACCGAGCACCAATCCCCAAAGCACGTCACTTGTCATGGGCCTCCAGTTCAAAAAAAACTTCCACCATCACCCTCTGCATCCTCCCGTCAATGCAATTATCTAACATGCAATCTAACCATCCAGAGCAATTTACCACAATAAATCTTAACAAAAGCCATGTCGAAGTCCAGATAGACCACATTTACTGCCTTAACCACCTTCATTGTTTCTTCATAAAAAAAACAGATTTGTGACATTATTTCTAATCAGTTCATTGTGTGTACCAAGGTACAGCAAAAAGCTTTTGTTGCATCCTATCCAGTCAGCAGAAAGACAATACATGATCACAATCGAGCCATTTAGTGTATAAATACACAATAAGGGAATAACATTTAGTGCAAGGTAAAGCCAGCAACGTCTGATCAAGGATAGTTTGAGGTAGATGGTAGTTCAGCACAGCTCTCTGGTTGTGGTAGGATGATTCAGTTGCTTGATAACATCTGGGAAGAAACTGTAGCTAAATCTGGAGGTGTGTGTTTTCACACTTCTATAATTAGGCTGCTGGCTATGGGAGAAATGGAGTCAATAGAAGGGAGGTTGGATTGTGTGATAGTCTGGGCTGCGTCCTTGTCTCAGCTGGGGCTCCCGTAATTTCTTCTCCAGCTCATCACAGGGTTCTAGGACATATCAGGCCCTGCATTTTAGTTTAGAGATACTGCGCAGAAACAGGCCCTGCAGCCCAGAGTCCGTGCAGACCAGCAATCCCCACACACTAGCACTATCCTAGACACCATGGACAATTTTACTAAAGCTAATTAACATACAAACCTGTACTCCCTTGGAATGTGGGAGGAAACCAGAGCACCCAATGAAAACCAACATGGTCACAGAGAACGTATAAACTCCGTCGCCCACATCCTGTTAGGATTGAATACGGGTACCTGGCGATGCAAGGCAGCAACTCTCCCACAGCGCCACCATGTCACTCATGAGATTTATCTACCTTTATACATTCGAAGACGTCCACCCTCAACCATAACAGACTATCCCCAAGACATCCCAATAACCTTCCTGAAGCTCCTGGTTTTCATGTCTTACATCTTTGTAAAACTAGGAGAAATGTTCATGGAGAATCTCCCAGGTGACCCATAACACTCCTGATTTCCTGAAGAATACTCCTGCATTCCCAATATTCCTCCTGGGATTAACTTGAGTGCAGCTTCATGTACCTGGCCTGACCAAAGCCTCAATATGTCTTGTCATCTCAGGTCCTCTATCCTTGCCATTCACTCTAACCTGTATACATTTGCCATTTAAATAGTAAAATAAAATGTTCAACAATATTAATCTTTTAATTTAGGGCAATGAAACTTCTTGTTACTTGATTACAACCAGTCACACTAATCTTCAAACCCATTTGCAAAACAATCTTATTAATTCCAGTAAAATTAGGTAATCAATTTCATTTTTAGGTTCCCCCTGTACCTTGCTTTCTTCCTCAGCTGTGAAAACAAAACACTAAGAATGTCTGTAATTTAATATTTCCATTTCTACTCAATGCCCACTTCATTCCCTCCCCTCAACAAATGTCAATCCTTCATTTTAAAAAATGATACAACCAAGATTCTTTTCCAAGCCTTTATTCTCATTTTCTATTTACCTGGGAATATAGCAGGATTTTTATTCTCGATACAGCTCCTTACTTCATTCGTTGACTTTAAAAAGTGCTCTTACTTTCATTGTTTTTAAACAGTGAGACATAGGTGAGCCAAGCTACTCCCTTAGTTCCTAAAGTTAAACAAATGTTCAACGGTGTAGAAAAAGCCTGCCTGGTTTCTCATAAACTCTTTTCCTTTTAAAATCTTTGCTGATATTGATTATAAACAAGCATGTCGATAGTCTCATTACTTCGTAAAGTTCCGACTACAAAGAAATACACAAATCCTGTTGGATGAAGCTTGTTCCCAATCACGTCGATCCGCCATTTTATGACATGTCCGTACAAAACACAACAAAAGAGCAGCCATTCCACGCAGTCATCCGTATTGTTCGTCTGATCACTACATTGTTTAGGTACAGACCTTCTAAGTTTAGTGTCTAAAGATAATTTGCAATAAAATCACGGCTTGCAGATCGTGATAAGTACAATGCAACAGAAATTAAAGACAACATCGGTAGGCCGGGGTAACTGCAAGGGAAAGTGATCGTAGGCACGAAGTTTAGTCTTTATTTAAGAATAGGCTACTCATCGTGTAGAAATAATTCCTCCAAAAAATGTATACCAGACTGGGGTGGGGATAAAAGAGCGGGTTGAAAAAAGAGGGACGAAATTCTTTCTACTTCTCCCAGGCCTTTTGATTCAGCTGAGGGGGAGGAGCGTGAGGTGGAAGGGAGGGACCAAGTCGCCCACAGCACAAAACGAGGGCTGGGGCGCGGAAAGAACACAAAGTTTAGCATGAACATACCGGATGTGCGGGATTCCGACTCCTCCCTGCAAGATCTTGTACAGTTTACTCTCGTAGAGAAGCTGGGGATGCCTCGCTTTCTGTGATTCCAATTTCACGGCCACCTCCTAGAAACGTGACGTATATTTAGAGAAAAAAAGGAAGGGGGGTAGCAAAAGGGGAGAGGAGCAAGTGGGTGGGGCAAGGCAAAGGAGCAAGATGGGAGGGAGGGGCAAAGATGGGGGTGAGGAGAAGGAAGGGGGCAAAGATGGGGTGGAGAGGGAAGGGGGCAAAGATGGGGTGGAGAGGGAAGGGGGCAAAGATGGGGTGGAGAGGGAAGGGGGCAAAGATGGGGTGGAGAGGGAAGGGGGCAAAGATGGGGGGAGGAGAGGGAGGGGGCAAAGATGGGGGGAGGAGAGGGAAGGGGCAAAGATGGGGGAGGAGAGGGAGGGGGCAAAGATGGGGGAGGAGAGGGAGGGGGCAAAGATGGGGGGAGGAGAGGGAAGGGGCAAAGATGGGGGAGGAGGGAAGGGGCAAAGATGGGGGGAGCGGGAAGGGGCAAAGATGGGGGAGCGGGAAGGGGCAAAGATGGGGAAGGGGGCAAAGATGGGGAATGGGAGGGAAGGGGGCAAAGATGGGGAATGGGAGGGAAGGGGGCAAAGATGGGGAATGGGAGGGAAGGGGGCAAAGATGGGGAATGGGAGGGAAGGGGGCAAAGATGGGGGAGAGGGAAGGGGCAAAGATGGGGAGAGGGAAGGGGCAAAGATGGGGGAGAGGGAAGGGGCAAAGATGGGGGAGAGGGAAGGGGCAAAGATGGGGGGAGAGGGAAGGGGCAACGATGGGGGATGGGAGGGAAGGGGGCAAAGATGGGGGAGAGGGAAGGGGCAAATATGGGGAGAGGGAAGGGGCACAGATGGGAGAGAGGGAAGGGGCAAAGATGGGGGAGAGGGAAAAGGCAAAGATGGGGGGGAGAAGGAAGGGGGCAAAGATGGGGGAGAGGAAAGGGGGCAAAGATGGGAAGGAGAGGGGAGGGAAAGGGGCAAGATTAGAGGAGGGGAGGGAAAGGGGCAAGATTAGAGGAGGGGAGGTGGTAGAAAAAAAAGCTTCGTCAGCCGATGAAAGACAACGACAACCATGCAGAGCGGCGATGAAGGGCGGGCGCAGCAGGCCGCTCCCGGGCCCGTCACTCACCTCGCCGTTGGTGATGTTGATCGCCAGATAGATGTCTCCAAACGAGCCGCTGCCGATCTTCCTGACCAGTTTGTATTTTCCACCGACGATAAATTCCGCTTTCGAACCACTAGCGCTGGCCATCCTCGTCTGCAGTTTCTCTCAGCACAAGGACAGACGAGGCGCGAGCACATAGAAGCCACCGAGATGCGACACTCTTCGCCCTCTGCCTTATTCCGATCCGTTTCCCTCGGCCCCCCCAGAGCGCCGACTCTCCCTAATGCTCCATCTTATCGCCGTCAAGTTCTTTCTTCTTTGCAAAGGCTTGTGGGGCGGGGAGATGTACGTCATCGCTTTTTTATAATCATCATCTCGTTCTCGCGCCCGTTGCCATGGTGACGTGACGTGTCCCGCCCCGCTCATGACGACACGCGGTGACATAAAGAGGCGGGGCTGGCCGCGCTGCACTGTGGGTTATGTAGTCCCAATCTGCGATCAACTGACATCATCCCATGATGGACACAAAATGAATTGGATACATTTTATTAGCCAAATATGTACACATACAAGGAATTTGCCTTGGTGCTTTGCTCACAAGTAACGACACGATATACAGTAGACAATTAAAAATAAAACATTATAATTTAAACATGTGAAGAAAGAAATAAAATATCAGAGTGCAAGGACGTTACATACTTTTGGTTGTTGAGTAGAGCTACTGCTCGTGGGGGAAAAAAAGCTGTTTTTATGTCTGGCTGTGACTGTCCAGAGTCGCCTTCCAGAGGGAAGTGCTTCAAAGAGTTTGTGGCTAGGGTCAGAGGGGTCAGAGATGATCTTACCCACTCGCTTCCTGGCCCTTGCAGTGTACAATTTGTCGATGGGGGGAAGGTAGCAGCCAACAACCGTCTCGGCTGATCGAATGATGCACTGTAACCTCCGGATGTCATGCTTGGGGGCTGAGCCAAACCAGACTATGATGGAGACAGACTGACGGCAGTATAAAATTGGACCATCATTGCCTGTGACAGTTTGTGTTTTCTCAGCTGCCGCAGGAAGTACATCCTCTGTTGGGCCTTTGACTGTGGAGTCGATGGTGGCCTCCCATTTAAGGTACCTCGAGATGATGGTTCCAAGGAACTTAAATGACTCCACAGTTGTGACTGTGGTGTTGTTGATGGTCAGTGGGGGGGGGGGGGGGGGGAAGGGGTGCTCTCCTAAAGTCTACAATCAATTCCACCATCTTAAGAGCTTTGAGCTTCAGGTTGTCGCGATGGCACCAGGATGTCAGCTGGAGTAACTCAGCAGGACAGGCAGCATCTCTGGAGAGAAGGAATGGGTGACGTTTCAGGTCGACACCCTTCTTCACCCTGATGTCAGGGGAGAGGGAGATACAGAGATAAGGAAGTGTTGGGTGTGAAAACGAGACAAAGGGGATGGGGATCAAGGAAAATGTAGAATAGCAAGGAGTTGGTAACAAGTCAGAGGGTATCTTTAGTCAGAGGGTGGTGAATCTGGAATTCTTTGCCACAGTAGGCTGTGGAGGTATATTCAGTGGATATTTTTAAGGCAGAGATAGATAGATTCTTGATTAGCACGGGTGTCAGAGGTTATGGGGAAATTTCAGGAGAATGGGGTTAGGAGGGAGAGATAGATCAGCCATGATTGAATGGTGAAGTAGACGATGGGCCAATCTAATATCCTTATGACCTTATAACAACAAAGCAAACGGAGATAAAATGTAATCAAGGGCAGTCTGACTGGACAGAGAACTGGGAAGAGGGGAGGGATGGAGCTAGAGGGTCATCCCACAATGGGCCTCCTCCACTGTCAGAGTGAGGCCCAGCGCACATTGGAGGAACAGCATATTTCTATTTCGCCTGTGCAGTTTACAACCCAGCGCTATGAATATTGATTTCTCTAACTTCAAGTACTTGAGTTTAGTTTATTATTGTCACATGTACCAAGGTACAGTGAAAAGCTTTTATTGCGTGCTTCCAGTCAGCAGAATGACAATACTTGATTACAATTGATCCGTTTACAGTGAATGAATACATGATAAGGGATTAAGGAAATAACGTTTAGATACATGAAAAGGGAATAATGTTTAGATACATAAGGGAATAACGCTTATGATAAGGGAATAACGTTTAGCAATCCTTGCTTTTCCTCTCTCCCTCGCCCTGTCGTCTGAAGAAAGGACTCAACCCAAAACATCACCAACTCCTTCTCTCCAGAGATGCTGCCTGTCTCGCTGAGTTACTCCAGCCAATTTGTGTCCATCACTGTTGTCCTATTGAGTTTCACTGTTTGTACACACTCGTTATCACCTTCTCCACAGCCAGCAATGAACCATTTTGGACCACCTGGCTGGCTTGATTTGTTGTTTTCACATCTTTCATTCATTTTTCTTTGTAACTTTTCATACCTCTAGTTTCCCAGCCCCCCCCCCCCCGCCTCTCAATCAAAAGAAGGGTCTTGACTTGAAATGTCACCTATTCCTTTTCTCCAAAGATGCTGCCTGACCCGCTGAATTATTCCAGCATTTTGTGTCTCTCTTTAGGATAAACCAGCATCTGCAGTCCCTTCCTATATGTATCCCACAAGATAGAGACACAATGCTGAAGTGACTCAGTGGGTCAGGCAGCATCAGGAGAAAAGGAATAGGTGACATTTTAGGTCAAGACCTTTCTTCACACTGAGAGCCAGGAGGGAGGGAAACTAGAGGTATGGAAAGGTTCAATACAAATCAGAGCTGGCATCAAAGGTGGAGCCTACAATTGTCTATTGTTGGCTGTGGAACAGGTGATAATGAAGGGATACATGAACGCAAACAGTGGAACTAACAGGATGACTAGGGTGGAGGAGGGGCAGAGTGAGAGAATGCAAGGGTTACTTGAAATTAGAGAAACGTAATTCATACTGCTTGGTTGTAAGCTGCCCAAGTGAAATCCTCCAATTTGCGTATGGCCTTACTCTGACAGTGAAGGAGGCCCAGGACAGAAAGGTCAGTATGGGAATGGGAAGGGGTGTTAAAATGTTTGGCAACCGGGAGATCACCTCGGCAAAGGTGTAGGTGCTCAGCAAAATGATCGCCCAGTCTGCGCTTAGTCTCACCGATATATAATAGTCCATTCCAAGAACAACGGATACAGTAGATAAGGTTATGTAAAGATACATATTCCTCCACATTGGAAGTCAAATATTTTATAATGCGCTCCAAATTCAAATATCTGCAGATTCTCGAAATATGTACAAAAGAAAACAAAATGTGCTGGAAATACTCAACAGGCGGAATCAGAATCAGAAATGTATGTGAGTCCCTCACTTTGTTGTTTGGCAGGGCTGAACTGGAATAAAAACACATTCCTGGGAAAAACTATACCGGCCAGGCAGCAGCTGTGGGAATTAATATAAAGTGAACCTTTCATGTCCAAGAATTGCCTGAGATCGAATCTGGTCTTCGTGGAAAGAAAGGTGGACTCAATAGGTTGTATTATACAACTTGATCATACAGTTTTAGCAGTTTTGGAGTCAAGAAGCATGGAAGTAGGTCCTTTGGCTCAGCTTGTCCATGCCAACCCTGATACCCATCTAAACTAGCCCCATTTGTTTGCATTTGACCCATTCCTATCTATATACCTGTCCAGATATCTTTTAAATGTTACTAATGAACCTGCCTCAACCATCTGGGAACTTGTTCCAAATACGTACAATCCTCTGCGTGGAAAAAGTTGCCTCACAGGTTCCAATTGAATCTTTCCCCTCTCATCATAAACCTATCCCCTCTAGTACTCGATTCCCCAGCTCTGGAAAAGATATTGTGTGCAGTCACCTTATCTATGCCCCTCATATGCACCTCAATAAGATCACCCCTCAGTCTCCTATGCTCTCACAAATTTGTCAACGAACACCGTGTTCAGGTTTTAGGTGTACATGTTTTAGGTTGAGTCGCTTTTTCCAACTGATTGGGTGGGAGTGGAAGGGGAAACGTGAAGAGAGGTGGGGTGGGACAGAGCCTGGCAAGTGATTGATTAATTATGGAGAGGAGTAGATGTAATTGACAAATAGATGAAGTAAGTGACAAAGGCTAGAGGTCAAAAAAGAGACAAAAGGGTGTCAAATAAGGAAAGCAGACGAGATGCAAGGCGCTTGATAAAATCCCCCAAAGGGCCTGTTCCTGTGCTGTAATGTTTTAAGTGAAATATAAAGCCAGATAATTGAATATCGACACATTGAACTGCAGATGCAGATTCAGCAGGTCAGGCAGCATCTTTCCAGATCTTTCCAGATCTTTCTTCAGACTGATTGTTGTAGGGGGAGATAGCTGGAACAGAGCTGTGGGTGGGACAAAGCCTGGCAAGTGTTAAGTAGATACAGGTGATGGGGACTTTGATTGGCAGATGATTGGGAAAAATAACAAAAGGTAGTGAGATAATGAGCGAAGAGGCATGAAATGTGAAACTAGCAGAAGGCGTATAGGTGGACAGGGAGAGGGGAAGGGATGAAATGGTTTGCATCCCTGTACCCCATCTGGAAGAAGGAGAGCGCTGTTTGTAGGTTAGTTACCACAAAATGGAGAATTCCATTGTTATGCCATTGAGTTGAAAGGCACATGTCCCTATACCTCCTCCCTCATATCCACCCAGCCACCCTTCCAGATGAGACAGAAGTTTACATGCACCTCCTCTAACCTGATCTACTGCTTTTGGTGCTCTCAGTGTGGTCTCCTTTAGAACAAGTGTAGACTAGGTGAACATTTTCATTTTCCATTCAGTGTTCACCTTTGGTCACCCTGCGATAGGAAGGATACAATTAAGCTAGAAAGGATGCAGAAAAAAATTGCAAATTTACGTTGTCAGGAGTCAAGGGCCTGAGCTCTCAAGAGAGTTTGGACAGGCTAGGAATTTATTCCTTGGAGTGCAAGGGGCTGAGGGCGCATCTAATGGCGATGTGCAGTATAAAACCATTTACCAGCATCTGCAGTTCTTTCCTACACAAACCATGAATGGTTTTGGATTGGGTTTATTATTGTCATGTGTTAGTGCAGTGAAAGACTTTATTTTGCATGCTATCTAATCAAATAATAATCAAGAATGTTTAATTTTCTTGTGTACCGAAACAGAACAATGAAATTCTTATTCGCAGCAGATTTGCAAACACAGTACTCGATAAGTGTAATAATGAGCACAACAAAGTTCAATAAAAAAAACAGTATTCTGTGATACGATAAATAAATACAATCAAGTCAAACTCAAGTACAATAGACAGAAAAAAGGGGAAGTTACAGTGTGCATAATTTAGTTCCCAGCTATGCAGTGCACCAGTTCCATAGACAAAGTCCAATGTCCGCAATAGGATAGATGTAAATTGGACAGTACCCTAGATTAGGGAAGGACCATTCAGAGGCATGATGATTAAGGGGAAGAAGCTGTTCCTGAGTCTGTCTGGCCATGCATGCTTTCAAGCTTCTGTACCTTACGTCAGACAAGAGAAAATTGTCTGGGGTGGGACAATTCTTTGAATATATGTAGATGGAGTCAATGGTGGAAAGTCTAGTCTGTGTGATAGGCTGGGTTATATCTATAATTCTGCAATTTCTTGCGATCTTGGGTAGAGGAGACTGGGAGCAGGGAGTAGGGAGCACCTATCCGTGTTGTCCAGAGATGCTGCCTAACCCGCTGAGTTACCCCAGCATTTTGTGTCTTTTTTTGTAAACTGGCATCTGCAGTTCCTTGTTTCTACTTCTTCCAAGCACCTGGATCTAGGACCCGGCACCCCACTCTGCAACTGGATCTTCAACCTCCCGGCCCATATACCACAATCAGTGAGCATAAGTGGCAAAACATCCTCCATGATAATTGTCAACACCGGTATCCTATAACGATGCATTTTCTGCCCCTGACTATACTCGCCATACAGGCATGACTTTACGGCCAAATTCTGCTCTAACTTCATTTACAAGTTTGCAGAGAACACCACAGGAGTGGGCAGGATCTCGCACAATCCTGAAACAGTGCACAGGCAGAGGACCGAGAGCTTAGTTACATGGTATCAAGACAGCAACTTCTCCTTCAATGTCGGCAAGATGGACAAGATAATTATTGACTTCAGGAAGTGGGGTGGTGTGCACAGCCTGATCAGCATCAGATGCGCTGAGGTGGAGATGGTCAAGAGCTCCAATTCTAGAGCAGTGGTCTAGCCAATATTCCTAATAAAATTGAGGGAAAAAAAGTTTTTTTAATCTTAATTATCCCATCTTGACCTGGTTGCATGCAAGGTTGTCACATTTGCCTTCACAGTAGCAGTGACTGAATTCCAAGACTAATAGGTGCTGTCATCCAAGGTACATGATGAAACACTGTTAATTTTGTTTCTCATAAAAAGGTTGAAAAGTAAACTAGAGAGAAAAAAAAAAGTAAGATGACCATTACAGATAGTGGAAATTCTAAATAAAAGCAGAAAATACTTGGCATATTCAGTTGGCCAAGCAACAGCTGTGGGTTGAGAGAAACAGAGATAACAGGTACTTTCAACCCTTCCAACCAAGGGGAATGGTGGCTGGATGTGGGGAGGAGAGAAATTAAATGGATGGAAATTTCTTTAATTTAGAAACAACCCAAACAACTTTGAGTGTAATTATTTCCGGTTTATCATAGATGTCTCTGAGAATGCACACAGGAGACAGATTCCCCGTCATTGAAATATTTCAATCACACTACATTTTTATTATGTATTGAACTTTAACATTTACCAGCAGGTCTTGAGAACCCCAGCACTTTAAGGGAAATAATGATTTCTGGTTAGAAAAGATAAATGCCGGTCTGCACAGCTGGAGGATCCACCAATTTATCCAGCTTGTGTTCACAAAGATTTTTAATCCATTACCAGCCAATGCCCTCATGGCCCAGAATCTTCCAATGGCTTCCCTGATTATATTTTCCCTACCACTCTGTGACCCTCTTCCTTTTACTCCTGACTACTAATCTCCAGGCACGGTAATAATATAAACCACCCTCCTCTTCCCAATCTCTGATCTCCCTGGTCCTGCTTTCTAATCTTCATTGGAGACTTGTACTTCAGATGTAAGGATCTATTAACCAGCCAGTTTCTTAATCTGGTGGTTTGAGTCTGGGAAAATAATTTCAATGATAATCAGATCCTGCTGTCAAATTTGGCAATGATATGAGGGGAACCCATAAAACCAAGTTTTTCAATTCCTTAACTGTTCACTCCCTTCCCACCAATGAAAGAACCAATGCTTCAGGACAAAAGGTTTACACAAGAACTCAAAACCACGGAGAATATCTGGAATTTACAGAACAAAAGAGAAGGTTCTGAAGCCTATGATACTTGTGCCAGCTTCTTGAAGGAACATCTATATATTACTAAAACTCTCATATTGTATATTTATACTTATATATATTGCATTTTAGTACGTGCCCGAAATACAGCCAAAACAGTACACGATAACGCAACAATTTTAGGCCCATCTTACTCACTATTATCCTGGGGTGTGCAAATAACAAGTTTTGTTACATTTTAAAAACAATGAAACTTTGATAAATGTGCTCCCCCCACCCCACGCCCGTCCCGGCGTGCCCTGTGCCTGACCTTCCTCCCGTGGTACAGCATGGCGGCAGAGGGTCAAACAAGCTGGCCGTGGCCGTCTTAGCTGCCACTACAGGAGAGGTTTCCACCCAAAGGGTCCACGGCTCGCTCTGGCCAAAGTGATGGCTGCCCGGGGCCAAAGTTAGTGGCTCCCTCTCCCCTTTCCTGTCCCCCCTCGCCCGCCCACAGCCCCAGGGGACACTCCCCGGCCACAACCGGTCCACGGATCATCAGTTGGGGGAGGGTTGCCGGGTCCGCAGGAAAGGCTTGCACCCAACAGGGGTTGCCGTGCCCACAGGAGAGGGTTGCCGGGCCTGCAGGAGAAATTTAAAAAACACTTTTTAAACTTTAATACTTACGTAAGATGGCCGCCGCATCTGCGTGTGCGCAGTTGGGGGAGTGTTGCTGCTCGGAAGCGGGCGGGACCCCGCCCGAGTGACGGGAGTGGCGGCCAATGGGGGGGGGGGGGGTGAGGAAAGCCTGCAGGAGAGATTTGGACCCTACAGGTCCATGCCCGTCTAGTTTCAATGAGTCCCCATCCGCAGCTCTACACCCACAGTCGTAAAATATCTGACACTGAAAATTTCCATTTAAAAGTATATATCCTTTCTAAATATGTTTCCATTTTAAAGTACGTATTCCCTTTGAAGAATGCTTTATGCTATGTATTCTGGGTAAATCAGCGTAGTATTTTAAAAAACAAATCTTGTTTTTACTTCTTTTGAAGACATAGATTTTGAATCTGACACTTCAAAAGAAAAAAAAACTAAATTAGTTTTAAACTTAATTGGGGAAAAAAGATATGAAATGTGAGCATCTTATCTAACTTTAGGAAAATTGAACTCAAAAAGGGTCTGAAGAAGATACCATACAATGATTAGCAATCTTGCAAAGCAAAGAAGATTGTTTTATTATGAACCAAGGCTTATAATAGAATATTTACCACTATCAAAATAGTGATCACAATCCAGTAGTCTTATTTATCGACTACAGTTCTGCCTTCAGCACCATAATTCCCATCCAAACCTATGTCCAAACACCTAGAACTGGGAATCGGCTCTCCCCTCTGCCACTAGATCTTATTTTTTCTGACCCACGGACCTGAATCAGTGAGGATAGGTTTATGGTCAGTTGAGACTAGGCCATCCATCGGTAACCTTTGGTAATGGGATTATTGGAGAGTTGTGAAATGCTGGAAAGGGAGCATTGGAGAGTGGGATTGGGGAGTACAGGGATAGGATGGGTGAGTGGGGATGTAATTATAAGATTGGGACTCGGGTTGCTGAGGAATAGAACACATATTTGAGGCTTAATTTAAGGATGGTCCCAATCCTGCACTGAACACTGCAAATGGGATTGTCTCAGGAGTGCCCAATGAGGTAATGGTTGGATCTACATTATGCCTACCATGGAAATCAATTCAAATACACAGTACACTTCATGCTGGAAAACATGTAGTGACTTTTCACAAGGAATACAACTTAGTAATATAAGTTCCATACTGTCCAAGATGTATTTTCCTTGTCTGCTCAGAAATAAACACTGCTATGCAGTGTGATAAATGGGATGTTAAACTGAGTTTATACGTTCTCCCCGTGGGTTTTCTCCAGGGTGCTCCGGTTTCCTACCACACTCCAAAGATGTACAGATTTGTAGTTAATTGGCTTGGTATAATTGTAAATTGTTCCTAGTTTGTGAGATAATGCTCGTGCACGGGGATCGCTGGTCAGCGCAGACTCACTGGGCCGAAGGGCGCTTTATCTCTAAACTAAACTAAAGTAAAATATTAACAGTCTTCTGGTCCTTTTGTGACCAGTGTAACTGGAAAAAAAAATTGGCTAAAACATCTGCAATTTCCTGCTTTCCTCATATCATCCCAAGATAAATTTTCCAGGATGATTTATCCACTTTCAAATGTGCCATAATGCTTTAAAAAGCTTAAAACTTCCTCATTTAATCTGTGTATCCAATTTAATATGTCAAACTCATATTTCTCAATAATAAAATTAATTATCCCCCTTCTTTAAAGATATCTACAATCTGTTTATTCAGAACTTTATCATCATTCTCTGCTTCCACATATAAATTACTTGTTTGGTTCTAAACAGACCTAATCTTATTCTCTTGTTCTCTGTGTAACTATGAAATATGCTTGGTTTTTACTTGCCAGTAGTTTTCCCTACTTTGCTTTGCATTGATAATGTCCTTTATAATTTCACTCCCACTCTTTCTATTCTCTTGAACACTTTTTGCTGTAATAAGCTCTGGGAACATGAAATAATCCATTTTTTAAACTTTATCTTACATTCTTGTATCACTACAATAATCTTGATGGAGGTACTCCTCCAGCAATGTTGTGGGCAGGTAAGAAGAAGGGGGGGGGGGGGGGGTAGAGTTCAGGATTTAGATTCAGCGGAGATGAAGGACAGATATCTTCATGGTGGTGTGCTATTTGGAGTGGACATGTCAAGTGGAAAAGTTTCCTATGGCTCCTTTCATAGACGTTCTTTGTGATGGAGTCTAGGTCTGGTAGATGTTCTTGGAATAGCCACAGCAAATAACTGCAGTACGTTTTGCAGATGGTATGCAATAAAGTCACAACAAGTTGTGCTCTTGAGAATTAAGGTTTAAGAGGAGTGAGCAGGATACGGATGTGCCCTATACATTATCAAACTTGTTGAATCTTGCTGGTGCTGTACCTATCCAGGCAAGTGGAGAAAATTCCATTGCACACTTGACAGATGTCGAAAGATTTCAGTGTCTCAGGACGTAAGTCACTTGCCTCAGGTTACCCAGCTCCTGACATGCTCTCTTAGCTCACAGAGTGATTCTTGTGAAATCCAAACTGTGCATTAATGAGTAAATTGCTGCTAAATGCCACATGATATCAGTGTCAGTGAGCCTTCCATTACTTTGGTAATGATCAAGAGCAGACTGATTGGATATTTGATAATTAGCTGGATTGGTTCTGTCTAGTTTTTATCCAAACAGAGTTTATTTGAGCATTTTTTTTTCTTTGTTGGGTGGCTGCCAGTGTTGTAACCGCACTTGGATAGCTTGGGTGGAAGTTCTATTATTCCCGAAAAAACAAGTCTTGGATTGTAATCACACTTGGAAAGCTTAGGTGGAAGTTCGATTCCTGAAAAAAAAGTCTTGGCCGCTGTAGCTGAGTTGCTGCCATATCCCATGGTCTTTGGTGTATTCAGAGCTCTTGGCCATTTCTCACTACAGCTGGAGTGAATTCGGTAATGGAGAGAATATCGGGCAGAAATCAGATGGATCACCCAGTCAGTACTTTGAGCTGAATGTTCTGGCCAGAACTTTGAATGATAGTCCCTCTCTTTGCCCATTCTCATGTCTTAAAACTAAATCCTGGATTTCACCCCACCACTTCATGTTGGGCTTGTTGCATTTTGGCTAAAAAAAAAATGCTTGTATGAATAAAAGTTTTAGAAATTTGGGTCCAAAATATCTTTTACACTGATCTTTTACACTTTATATCTTTTTCAAATGAGTAAAAATCAACAATCTATAAATGCTTTAAATTTGACATGAAAAGAGAAAAAGTTGGCATTCAACAGCTTAGACAGTATCTGTGGGAAGTGAAACGGTTAATGTTTTGGGTCCAAGACCTTTCATCAGAAGCAAAATCTGGTTTTGTGTCTGTTAATATTGAAAATTTCCTATTATCTGCTCTTCCATTTGTCTGGATTGTTTATAGGTCTATAGTGTACACCCAGCAGAATGCCCTTTGTTCCTTCGTTCAATATCTCCTCCAGAGGAACAATGATCTGTGCTGTAACCTGTGTGTATTCTGTTATCTTCCCTCTGGTTGAAAGTCTGACATTTTTAAAGACGTTACCAAATGTCTCGCTCTTTAGAAGCACCAAAACGCTGCAATATTCATTTTCTTCTACATCACAACCTACATGCGCACCACCCAACCTGTGACCCTGTCTATCTTCTGTGACCCTGAAGACTGGCTTTCAGATCCTTCTTCTTGCTTGCAAATCCTTCAATCAGTTCATCCATTGTACGTACAGATATACATTGCTGCACATACATTAAATGAGATAACCCTTTATTATCCTTTGCTCTACTATATAATTCAATATTTTAGCCATTTAGCCCCCATGTCATGAGCTCGCTAGACCTAAATGTTCATTTAGAATTTTTCCTATCTCACTTCAAATACCTCTTTAATGTTCTTCTTAACAGTCCTAGCACCGCAATCACACTTGCATCTCTTTATTTATCCATGGCATTTCTCCTGCAAAGTGCTACCAGACACCTTTCTTTTCCTTATTGGAAGTGTTAAATAACTTACTTCTTTTTAAAGCTATTTTCAAATCTATGTTGGATTCAGTCAAGACTGATAGTCTGGTTAAACTGATATTTCAAAATGTCTTTTTAATTGATCACTGCAGAGAAGATTTCTACTGCAGTAAATTCATTAAAATATCTGTCGGGTATGAGAGGATTTTGCAAAACTGAAGCTCAGTGCAGCAGCAAAAGTTAGGTTCCATATTCATCTTTGCTGCTCCGTGCACTCCTCATTTTAATGTTTTTCCCTCTAGACTGCGTAAGCTAGCTCATAGATTAAAAGAGTCATAGTCTTACAGCATGGAAACGGACTCTTCATCCCAACTTGCCCACACTGACCAACATGTCCCATCTACACTAGTCCCACCTGCCTGCATTTGGTCCATATCCCTCTACACCTGTCCTATCCATGTACCCGTCTAAATGTTTCTTAAATGTTGCAATAGTACCTGCCTCAACTACCACATCCGGCAGCTTGTTCCATACACCCACCACTCTTTGTATGAAAAGATCTTCCAATTTTATTGGCTTACATTTTCATATTCTTAATTATATTTACCGTTTTATGATACACAATGCATAAAATTAACCAATATTAAGCTTCAGAAGCAGAGAGTCAGAAGGTGACACTAATCCAGAAGATTAAGCATATTACCAAGATGTTTCTTCAATGCAGTACTGAGAGAGGTCATGCATTGTCATTGCTTTCAGATAAGTCTATGTCTGCCTTTTCAAGTAATTTGCAGAACCTTGGAGATATTCAAAACAAGCAGGAGAATGATTTCCTGACCAACATTTATCGCTTAACCTGGGTGCTGCCAAACTACTTTAATTGTGCTCCACTTCAATTTTTTTTTTCTTCTGCACCCAGCACCACTTCCTTGCTTGAATACCCCTGCTCTAATAATAAATATTGAATAAAAGCTATTTATTCTTGGAATGAAACTCCTCTTTGAACACACAACCTCAGACTCCGTTTTGAAAATCGAGATCATAATTAACATTGCTGAAACAGATTATCTGGTTGTTGTTTATGTTACAGTTTAGAGGGACTTCTTGTAGGCAGGTTGGTTGTCATGTTTCCACAATGCAGCAGTGACCTCACCTCAAAAGTGCCACATTAAATATAACTTGGCTCAGAAAAGGTGCAAATTAAGTGCGTTTGTTTTTCTGTCTGTGCCTTCCTTGACTTCTTGGACCAGCCAATTGAGATCTGGAACTTATCACATGGGAAATTTAGGCCAACTTAGTATACAATGTGCATTCTAGGTTATTTTTAAATATAATTTATTTTTAATTGTTATCCATTTTTTCCTCAATGAATTTCACTGGGGCAAACAAGTATGATGTTATTATGCTATTCCTGATCAATTAATTGGTTGCTTAATTTATTTTTCTCAAAAAAATTACAATCAATAAATTGCCTAGTTAATTTCAGCTTTCCCTCTCTGGATAATTGTTTAAGTAGAATATCATCATTTAATTTGCATATTTCATTATTATGTTTATCCAGGTTCCAAACCCAGTGGTGACTCATACAGGTGGGTTATATAATTTTTTTGTAGATCCAAGAGATGTATAAAACTACATCTTCCTTTACAATAGCCTTCTTTATATTAAATTTATTTAAAAAGTTTATTATGCAGCTATGTCATGTTTATATGAGCTGAATTAAGTTTGCCTTTATATATCATAGACAATTCATAAGTCATAGGAGCAGAAGTTGGCCATTTGGCCCATCGAGTCTACTCCACCATTCAATCATGGTTGATTTATCTTTCCCGCTCAACCCCATTCTCCTGGCTTCTCCCCATAATCCTTGACATCCTTACTAATCAAATATCTGTCAATGAATTCCACAAATTCACCACCCTCTTACTAAAGAAATTCCTCCTCCACTCCTTTCAACAAATACGTCCTTTTATTCTGTGGCTATGCCCTCTGGTTCTAGACTCTTCTGCGAGTGGAAACAACCTCTCTACATCCACTCTATCCAGGCCTTTCACTATTTGGTAAGTTTCAACGAGGTTCCCCCCTCATTCTTCTAAACTCCAGTGAGTACTTGCCCAATGCCAACAAACACTCATTATATGTTAAGCCAGTGATCCCATGGATCATTCTTGTAAACCTCTTCTGGTCCCTCTTCAATGCCAGCACATCCTTCCTTAAATATGGGGCACAAAACTGCTCACAATGCTCCAAATGTAGTCTGATCAGTTCCTTATAAATCCACAGCATTACATCCCTGTTTTTATATTCTAATCATCTTGAAATAAATGCTAACATTGCATTTTCTTTCCTTACTACCAATTCAACTTGCAAATGCTTTGCACCTCCAATTTCTGAATCCTCTTCCCATTTAGAAAATAATGGGAACACCTTTATTGCTACTACCAAAATGTATGACTGCACACTTTGTTAAACTATTCTATCTGCCACTTGTTTGCCCACTCTCATAAACTGTCCAAGTCCTTCTGCAGAGTCCCTGTTTTCTCTACACTACCTGCCCTTCCACTTATCTTTGTAACATCTGCAAACTTGGCCAAAGTGAAGTTCCTAGGCCTATTCGAGGACCCTCCTCATAGAGAAGCACCATTAAAACATGATTGTTCATTATTGTCCCATGTCAGGCGCACCTCAGAACAAAATGACCTAATTTTTCACTCCAAAGGAGCCTTACTCAGAGAATTGCACCGTTCCATATGTATGTAAAATGGAAATCATGTTATTTGCGCAAGTAGATTCACAAATTTTTAGAGCAACATAATTCAAACAGGAAATCAATGCAATCGGGTACGACTCTAAATAACCAAGGGCCAAAATAAACAGGATCATACACATAAACCTCTCGGCCTGTGATTACCTTAAAGCAGTTCTAAGCTACCTTCAGAAAATAGTATCACATTACAGAGCCACTGCTATCCTCAGGAAAATGCTTCCCTTGTAGACAGAAAATGTTTTACTTGTGACCTTGTCGGTGAATCATCACTGTGGCAGTATATGTTTCTGAATAAGACGTAGTTTCTATAGAATTGTAGCTACTAGTCATAAAGAAGCTATCCACATGATGCAATCTTTATTTTAATTAAATTTCTCCACCCATCAGACTCAATCACTCCTTCATGTCATTTTTTAGCCATTAAAAATCAGTGATGAGTCACCACAACTTATGTAACATAAATGAAGGAGAATCAAACATGTTGGTTAATTATAAGCTTTTATAAATTTATAATTATGAAAAGAAACATTGATGATAACATTTTATCATTGCTTCAATCTTTGTGCTTCATTCTTTCAATGGGGCAAATTCTAATTGGTTTTATTTTTACATGTTGAAAATACATGTAGTTTCAACTTGTATTTTAACAATTTGCACTTTCCTTTTACCAGATCTTTTAAAATCTCTATCCTGCTTCTGTACCTGGCTTTCAAGGAATAAGCGAATGAGCCATTTTCCACAGTTTTTATTGGCTCTTATATTTAGTCTGCAAGCCTGTTTTACCTTTCAGCTTATTTTGTTGAGGTCATTATTAGCGTTTGATTCCACGTTTTTGACATTCACAAATATTCATAGCCTAGAAATTGCAGAGCACACCAATGGATGTGAAAGATTAGAGTCTTTGCACAAACTTCAGTCATCATTGAGGTAATGGAGTGATGTCTTTACTGTCAACAATAATGTATGGCCAGGACTAATGCTTGGTTCAGGTGAGAGGGTGCTTTCAGCTGCAGCAGCACAGCTTCCGGCTCGTTGGGAACTACAGGGCCTGAAAAGGTTACTGCACATATGGAGTCGATGTGGAGGTTGAAAGGTTGTGGTGTGTGTGAATGTGAGGTGCGGATCAGCTCCAACACAATCCAGCACATTAGAATTTGATCTCCACACATATTTTGTTTCATACAAGCTGATAAAATGTAAGCAGTGATTAGAGATGCCATCATGGAAGCAAATAACATTGATAGAGTGGAGGGGAAGCTCGATAGTCTGACAGCGAGTGATTTTTATTATGAGATACCATACACAAAGACCAGTCCTAATGTGCTAGCTTCCGTTGAATTTGACCCACACTCGCACACCAAATCCCTACACTATCTCCACCAGTACACTAATTTTTATAACCATGTGGCTCCCATGAAATTGACCTCTACGCTATGTACTAGGTGACACATTATGAAGTTAAGCCACATAATTAAAGTGCACATTCAATTTCTCTTTCTCACTCCTATTAGTTCCTTTGAGTTGTGGTTTGGATTTGACATCCATGCATTAGTGCTATATTCCTATTATTAACTAGTTAATGTCACCCAATTCTCCCCCAGTTCAAAAATTGATTATCACAAAACTGCAATGATTGGGAGTATGAAATAAAAACAGAAAATGCTGAAAACACTCAGCAGGTCAAGAAGCACTGTTGAAAAAGAAGCAGAGTTAAGGGCCTGTCCCACTTAGGCGATTTTTTAGGCGATAGCCGGCGACTGTCAAAGTCGTAGCAGATCGCCAACATTTTACCCGATGACAATGACCACGACAATGCCGAGTCAGGTCGAGATTACAGCGTCTTCGGAAACTTCGCGAAATTCCCACGCTGTCAATGCTTCTCCGGCGTCCTCATTTTCGCTGAAATCATTGACAAGTCGGTAAGTACTTGAGAGTTTTGAACTATAACATCTTGTAGGGATTACTTAAAAACCTAGCATCACTGTAACAAGGCATAAACTGGATTTACTTCCAGTTTACTAATAGCTGTATTAAAAACAAAAATTTAAAGTGTGGTTAAGTGGATTTTTGTGAAAAGTGTGTGGGCATTCTTTGAAAATGTACGGGAGATGCATATCTGGTTTTTGGGTTGCATATCTGGGTTGGGAGCCCACTTTAAATGTAATGGCTGATGGCCATAAACATTGCAAATTCCCACGCTTACCTGACCGTCAAACTGTCGCCTCCAATCTACCTGTCAAATGTCCTGACGGTAAATAACTTGGTTAAACACAAGCATTTTATGGTATTTTGAAATGGCTTTACTTATTTTAATATTATGTGCTTCTAAATGCATCTAAGAGAACCTAGCAAACGTGGGGACAGCATGCGACAGCGCCCGCAATAAGCAACGATACCTGGCAACAAGCCAGCTGTCGCCGAGAAATTTCACTCCGGATGTTTTCTTAGCGACGTGCTGAGATCCACTACGATTCTTGGAAGACTCCTCACGATCATGCCCGCGACACCCGGCAAACTGTCGGCGACAGCCTAGTTGCCTTAAAATTGCCTAAAGTGGGACAGGCGCTATAATATTTCACATCAAAGACTACAAAACAGAAAATTAGGATTTAAAATTAGTTTTAAATTGCAGAGAGGACGGAGGAGGAATAATAAGGACAAAGGGATTACAGCTCAGAGGATATACACAAAATGTTGGAGTAACTCAGCGGGGCAGGCAGCATCTCTGGAGAGAACGAATGGGTGACGTTTTGGGTCGAGATCCTTCTTCAGACTGAAAGTCATGGGAAAGGGAAAGAGAGATCTAGACAATGATGTAGAGAGGTATAGAACAATGAATGAAAGATATGCAAAAAAACTAACGATGATAAAGGAAACAGGCCATTGTTAGTTGTTTGTTGGGTGAAAACGAGAAGCTGGTGCGACTTGGGTGGGGGAGGGATGGAGAGAGAGGGTTACTTGAAGTTAGAGAAATCATATCACTGGGCTGCCCAAGTGAATTATGAGATGCTGTTCCTCCAATTTTTGTTCTATATTTGTTCTATATCTCTCTACATCATCTCGTTTCCCTTTCCCGTGACTTTCAGTCTGAAGAAGGGTCTCGACTCGAAACATCACCCATTCCTTCTCTCCAGAGATGCTGCCTGTCCCGCTGAGTTACTCCAGCTTTTTGTGTCTACCTTCAATTTAAACCAGCATCTGCAGTTCTTTCCTATACAGCTCAGAAGAGGCCAGATTTCCTGAATCTGCTCTAATTTAGCGACTCTGTTGCTGAAACCTCATCCTTGATTGTATTATCTCTACATTTGACTATCCTAATATGTTCCTGTTCGGTTTCAACCATTCTATTCTGTGTCTCCGAAAATCGTCGGCAACGCCTTAACTTGTTCATCTAAAAGCCCCGTGCCTGCTGACTCATGCTGGCTCCAAGTTAAGCAATAACTTGAGTATATATTTTTTTTGTTCATTTAAAAACTCGTCATGATCTTGCTCTAGCCATTTCTATAATCTCTTCTGACTTTATGACCCTCCAAGGTATCTGTGTACCACAAATACTGGCCTCTTGGGCATCCCTGAATTTGATTGATAACCTTCACTAGCCACGCCACTATTAATAGAAGGAGCATTTCTCATTCAAGGGTAAGAAATAGTTTGAGTGGGCAGAGGCACCAGTGGAGCAGAAACGCTGGTGAAAACCAGCTTGGGTGAATGGTATTTTTTTCGTATAATGTTTAGCCAAATGTAGTCATTTACGCCATGAATAATCATGACAGTCAGAGACTACCAGGGCTGTGATGTACATGCCTTTACTGTGGCTCCCTTGCGGTTTATGATCTTCCCAAGGCCAACTCACAAGATTTTCTTGGGAAGAGCTATACCTTTGGTGAACAGACACAGAATGAGGATGCTCATTTTAATTTTCTCATGAAGAGGACACCACCTTTGGTGTATTGTGACGAGAGATTATGGCCTTGCATCATTAATTCTGCTTCTCCCCCACCAGGTGCTGCCTGACTTGTGGATTATCTCCAGCATTTAGAGTCATAGAGTCATACAGCATGGAAACAGGTCCTTCGGCCCAAGTTACCCCACCGACCAACATGCCCCATATATACTTGTCTCACCTGAGTGCGCTTGGCCTCTAAACCTATCCTATCCATATACCTGGTAGCTCGTTCCATATATCTATCACCCTTTGTGTAAAAAAAAAATCCATCGCTCAGGTTCCTCTTGAATTTTTCCCCATAATCTTAAACCAATGGCTTCTGGTTCTTAATTTCCCCTACTCTTGGTAAAAGACTCTGTGCATTTACCCAATCTATTTTTCTCATAATCTTATACACCTCTATAAGATCACTCTTCATCTTCATGTACTCCAAGGAATAATGTCCCAGCCTGCTCAACCTTTCCCTATAGCTCACGCCCTTGAGTCTTGGCAAAATCCTCGTAAATCTTCTCCTCACCGTTCCAAGCTCAACAACATCTTTCCTATAACAGGGTAAGCAAAATTGAACACAATACTCTAAATATTGTCTCACCAATGTCTTGTACAACTGTAACATGATCTCCCAACATCTATACTCAATACTCTGACTGATGGCCAATGTGTTGAAAGCCTTATTGACCACCCTATCTACTTGTGACGCCACTTTCAAGGAACTATGTACCTGCACTCCTAGATCCCTCTGCTCTACCACACTCCCCAGAGCCCTGCCATTCACTGTGTAGGTCCTGTCCTGGTTTGACTTCCCAAAATGCAATGCCTCACTCTTCTCAATATTAAACTCCATTAACCATTCCGCAGCCCTCCTGGCCAACCGTCTTTGCAATCTACTATACCACTCACTTTAGTGCCACCTGCAAACTTACTGTTCATGCCTTGTACTTTCCCATCCAAATTATTGATATGGTTGGCAAACAGCTAAGGGCCCAGCACCAAACCCTAAGGTACACAACTAGCCACAGGCCTCCAGTCTAAAAAACAACCTTCCATGACCACCCTCTGCTTCCTTCCATAAAGCCAATTTTCTTTCCAGTCACCTTGCTCTCCTTGGATCCCATGCAATCTAACCTTCTGTTTTTGTTTCAAATTTCCAGACATCTGCAGGTTTTGTTTTGCTTTTTCGAGTTGGCCATTTCACTTACAGATTAGATGATCTGTGCTGCACAGATTTCAGAGCTTCCAACTGTGAAACAACTCAATAAATAAAACAATAAACCAATATTATGTCAGGCAGGTGTTAGAATCCAGCTCCATGTCTGTCTTTACGGGATTGTTGGCTTCAAAGCATGAGAAACACACATAACTACCCCTTTGAAAATGTGCATCTTCAAGGCCAGGCATGAAGCCGTGGATTTCATTACTAGCATGCTTCTGTTCTGAAATTAATCTATTTATATGCATCAGGAGGGATTGAAGTGTATGACGATGCAAAATTCCTGGAATAAAGAGGACAATATTAAATTTTGTTGAAGAAAATGAGCAGCAATCCCTTAGCTATAGGTGCTATTACATTAAAAAACATTTTGAGATGAAATTATCTTCTTAGCATTCTTTCAACAGTAGTAACCGCAGTATATGCAAACTACATGTGTATTGTTGGTAAAAAAATGATTTTGGCTTGAACTGTAACTAAATGAGCAGTATGATGTTCTTTGAACATTCTCCCCATTGATGTATCCGGTGTTGTGAAGCTATTATATTTAGTACAGAGAAACTCCATAGGAATCTCCTGGCGGTAGAGTATAAATTATGCATTAAAGCTCACATTGATTTTGAAATGAAAGAGCGTCCAACAGCCTTCGGGCAGTTTCATTCTTATTTGAACAAATTCAGAATCAAGTTACAGCGACAACGTAACCATAACATTGAAGGATAGCGAAGCTGCTTTTAACCATTCTTACAGTTGCAGTGTGAGGCGCCATCAGTTCATACAGAGCACATTTTACTGTTTTCCTAGACTGAGGTGGACCCGCTGGATCCAAATCTCCCCTGCAGGCCTCTCCTGGGGCAACCTTCCCCGAACTGACGATCCTGCGGGCCCGGCAACCCTCTCCAACTGACGAAGCCTGTTGCCGGGTGGGGAGTGTCCCCCGGGGTCGTGGGTGGGTGAGGAGGGCCAGGGAAGGGGAGAGGGTGCCACTCACCTATGCCTCGCGCCGCCAGCGCTGCAGCCAGAGTGAGATGTGGACCCAAAGCCTCTCCTGCATTAGTCTAGACCCTCCCCTCACCCACTCCCTCTCCCCTCCCCTCCCCTCCCCCACTTCCCCCTCCCCACCCCTCCCCGCACCCACGACACCCCTCCCCTCCCCCCACCCCCTCTCCTTCCCCCCACCCCCACTCCTCCCCTTCCCCATCCACCCCCACTCCCCCTCAAGCCCCACTCTCAACCACCCCCACTCCCCCCTCCCACTCCCCTTCCTCTCTCCCTCCCTCCCCCCTCCCTCCTCACTCCCTCCTCCCCTTCCCCTCCCCTCTCTCTCCCTCCCCCTCTCCCTCCACACCCCTCCCTCCCTAGGAGATAGATTTAAACTTTAAAATGTGAATAACTTAAAAAATATAACACCGATTTCAATGAAACTTCATCCATTAGCACCAGTGAGTAAGGTGGGCCTAAAATTGTCGTGCTATCGTGTACCGTTTTGGCTGTAGTTCAGGAACAAACAAACAAATGAGAGTTTTAGTATATAGATAGATTCAATGACTCTTTAACATGAGCAATTAGTAACATGACATTGTGCCACATGGAGGAACAAGATGCAGAGTTCAATCAATAGCTTATCAGACTCCAAATGACCAAGGCAACATCCATATTCTCTGTCTAATGCAGTTCAAAGTATCCACTTGCTACTCAGTCTTATAAAAAAATCATGTTAACAGTGATCCCAGGATGATATCTCACTAAGAGTGAATTTACATGGGATAATGTAGAAAATAGCATGTGTTGCATGAGAAAGTTGGGAGGTAAACTTACTTTCAACACTTGGACAGACCATTCAACCACATGAAAACTAATGACGTTCCACTCCACCAATTTTCCAATAGTAATAGTTGCCTCTATTGTGTCGAAGGTGAGTATCTGCATTGCATTTTGTAGATGGTGCACATAGCTACTACAGAGTTCTGTTGGTGGAAGAAATTAATGTTAAATGTGCCATTAGAGTGTCAATCAAATGGACTGTTTCTTCCTGGATGGTATAGAGTTTCTCAAATATTGATGAAGCTGTATTCATCCAGGTAACCTGAGCGTATTCTATCATGCTCCTGATCATGTCTTGTTGAGGAGAAGGTTTTGAGGCGTCAGTGGGAGAGCCGCACAGCACAGGTTACCCATCCTCTGACCTTCACTTGTAGCTGCACTATTTATGTGGCCATCACTGTTGAGTTTCTGGGCAATGATGTCACCAGAAGTTCACAATGGGCTTGGTTATGACATTGAATGCTAAAGTCAGGAGGTTAGATTTTCTCTTGTTGGAAATGTTTATGACCTGGCAGGTTTGTGGTCTGATTGTGACTTGCTACTCATCAGGCAATGCTTGAACATTGTCTAGGCCTTGCTGCATGCATCTTCTGTTCATTTGTCGAGCTTCTACCAATATAATTGAGCATTAGGTCATCAACAGCAAACATCTGCACTTCTGTCTGATGGAAGGAAGGTGAACTAATATCACTTGCTTACTAGTGTAAAAGGGGTGGATTTGTCTTTTATTGAACAGGATAAACACTAACAATTTCCACATTTTTTGGGTAGAGGCTTGTGCTATATCTATACTGGAACAGATTGACTGAAATATGACTAATTCTGAAGCGTTCGTATATTGTACAGCAGCTGTCATTCTGCCTGGTCCCATAATCTTTGCTTCACCTAGTATTCTTTACTTTTGTTTTATGTTACTCGCATTAAATCAAATTAGATAGAAAATGACTCTGTGACAGTGGGTATCTCAGGAGGAAGTTGAAATCGATCATCTGCTTTCCACGTTTGGCTGGGTATATTGCAAAATCTTCAGCTGCCTTTACCACTGATGTGGAGTGGCAAGATGGATGGAATTTACCAATGCTCTCTCCCATTATTTGTTTGTATGTAACAGACTGCAAAGCTTTCACTAGATCCGTTGATTCTGGGATTGCTTGATATTGTTTATTACGTACAAGTGTTGCTGTTCACCACACATAAAACTGTGTTGTGGCTTCACCTGTTTGGCATTTCATTCTTCGTCATCCTGATACTGTTCCCAACTTGCCCATCTACTGTCCTTTTGAACCAGGATTGATCCCAGCTTGCCTATAATGATCCGGAGAGGCTTCTATGACAATCCAATAATTTTATGATCGTTATTATTAAGATAGTTGCTGTTGTTTAACATTCCATAGCTGTCATGGTAGTAATTTGAATATGTCTCTATTTGTCCAGCCTTGTGCATCGCTGATATGATAACTAAACCAATTTGTCACCACCACCAATTTAATCCGTGCACTACCACCTCTGATACAAGTCCACCACCAATTTTCCGGCAACTGGTGGTCCGGCACCTCCTTCAATCCGGACAAAATTACATGAGCGGACTTGAAATCCCCCCTGCGAGTCCTTCCCAAATATATGGCGCCTAGACTGGGTGAGGTGACCGATCTCAACCTCATCTTGACTTCCACGGCCAATTGGCAGGTCGGATTTGTCCCCTGCAGCCGGGGCTCTGGAAGTTTGGGCTAGCCAGAGCCAGCTGATCCGTTCCCATAGCAGACTTCCGAGACTGACACTGTGGGCTGGCATTCGGCCCCCCCGCCAACCTAGGCAGGCGGTCCGGTCCTGTTCAACTCCTCTTGGACGGTGTGACGTCTGTTGGTCCAGCAAATCAGATAATCCAGAAAGGTTCTGGAACCAAGGGTGCCGGAAAATTGTTGGTGTACCTGTATTCACAAATGTAAGGTTATAGTGTGAGGTGGTAACATCAATGTAGAAGATATTTTCTGCAATATAAAGAGAATATTGTGAACACATTTTTTGTGAAAGCCAAAGGTTTTCAGTGCTGACTGATTGGGTGTTTGCCAGCAAGGGCTTTGCAGTTGTTTACTTCGCTGCGAGGCAATGCATATAACAATGTATTATGATGGCAGCAGGATCTTTTACTGAAGAGTCTTCCATTATGAAATGGAAAGCCAGGAAGGTAAACCTTAGTAAAATGTCCGAAAGTTGAAGGTATCTTTCTTTCAGCAGCATAAGATCAGAATACAATTTAGACACCAATTTAACACTTCAGCGTAATGTGAACACTTACAGTCTTCAAAAGCCAGCAGTTTGGAACAAGCAGTCCAAAATTTGTTGGACAGTACAAGGCAGTCTATTCATTGGAGTTTCAGGGCAGTGCCTGATCTTTGCAAAGATCTACAAATGAGGTGGGCAGTAACTTGGTATGGCTGCTGCTTTGAGATCATCCAAATAGGTCAAGAAATGCGGTGAATGAGCCAGCATGAGGCCAAGGCAGGAGTTTGGCATCTACAGTGCTTATGTCGTTTATGGAGTTACCGAATGTACTGAATGAAACTTGCATTAAGCTGGATACCTTGAGGGAGGAATATATTTCGTTATGGATATTGGCCAAGAGTTCTGCAGTTTTGATTATTTTGAGCAGGGCCTGGTTTACGAATGGCAATTCTGTCCAATGTGGACAAAGTGCAGCAAGGGAGGCTGAAACTAGATAAGGTCGAATTACAAACATTGGAAATATCTAAGGAGGGAAGATTGGTGGCAATGACTTTTCAACTCTAATCAGGGTAGCAGGAAAAAGAAACGGTTCAGTGCTTTCACAGTGACTTGAAAAAAGACAGCTCACAATGAAAGCAAAGGATGAAATTGAAGAGTACTTCCGATGGAATCAAATCATAAAGTTATATGTTTAGGCTAATGGTATTAGTAAGAAATTGAATACAATGTTTAATTGTAACCGCTGTAATTGTTAACAACTATCATTAGTCTATGTTAATTTTAGAGTTGTAGCGAATGTATAGAAATTATGTTATATGATTCTTTTATAGTTATGCATAGTTAAGGTAACAACTGAAGAATTCAAAGCAAGGTTCATTAGGTATGAAACCTACTTGAAGAAGAGTTTGTTAAAAATTATCAGAAACTGGAAGATACCGCAGAGTGTAAAGTTTATCCATGGATAAAGCTTGCAGTGGATAAGATGGGGTAACAAAAATGAGTAAATACTTGTTTGGTTAAATCTAAAAACTAACTTTTTGTAAATAGTTAACTGCTCGTATAACAAGATGTGGAGAGTTGATGGTTACAGATTTCTAAGGGAATTAATTATGTGCATATGACAATAGACAATAGACAATAGGTGCAGGAGGAGGCCATTTGGCCCTTCGAGCCAGCACCGCCATTCAATGTGATCATGGCTGATCATTCTCCCCATACCCACTGACTCCGCTATCCTTAATAGCTCCATCTAGCTCTCTCTTGAATGCATTCAGAGAATTGGCCTCCACTGCCTTCTGAGGCAGAGAATTCCACAGATTCACAACTCTCTGACTGAATAAGTTTTTCCTCATCTCCGTTCTATTTGAGTGTACCTTTTAGAGCAGCATGCAATGGTTTTTATGTATTCAACACTCAACTAACAGCCTTCACTGTCAGTTGAACGTCGAATAACTTGCATAAAGCCTGTTTCATTGGCAGCTCTATCTTATTTGTTCAAGTAAACAACAACACAAAAGAGCTGACTGACATTACAAAAACAAACTGGGTTTTGCACTTTGTATCTCAGCTATCGCTTTCATTAGGGTTGATTTTGTTATACAAGTCTGCCCTCATGTGGCTTTAAAAATTGTTGCAACCACATTTATCCAATTTTTTTAATTATTGGAATATTTTATATATGTTTGTTTGTGTGTGTTTATGTAAGTGTGTGTCTGTGTAGGTGGGTGTATATGCACACACACATTCCATTCAGATCTGTGCTGATATAGTTTATTAACCATATATTAGTTTATTTAATATTCTCTTAAAACCTCTGACATATTCATTGATATTAGTTACTTTAATCATTGGGCTGAAAAAAATGGTAGCATACCAATTTTCTTGAATTTCTGTGAAACTGCTTGCTCGTAATTTTAACCCGACATGTTGGAGGGGTGGTAGGCAGAGGGAAAATATTTGAAAGGAGGAAATGAGGAACAGTGTGAAGCAGAAGCATTCATCTCCCATCAATTGTCATGTAACTCTGCACAAAATGGTCTTGAAAGGTAGCCTGCTTTTTAAAAAATACTTTTCTTGGATCGCTAAACCAGAAAACCTTGGAGGGGAGAAGATATAATTGCCACTTAATGTCTCGTGTCGACATAACGTGTGTGTGTGTGTGCGCATCCTCATAAGTACTGTATGTGTAATGAATCTATGTTGCTGAGCCTGGCTTGTAATCATATGGTATCTCCTTGCTATTGCACCAAGAACTCACTTCACCAAGCCTGTGTGCTAGTTGGTGCAAAGGCCATCCCACACTAAAATACTTCACAACTTGTCTACCCGATTTCCTTGGTTACAATCATTTTTTTATTATAGACTTGACTTACAACACACAGGAATTGATAAGCCAATTAACCTGACTTCTGTGGTTGGTAAACATTTTAGAGTCCATTATTAAGGATGAGATTTTGGGGTACACATGATAAAACACATGATAAAACAGGCTGAAGTCAGCATGGTTTTATAAAGGGCAGATCCTGCCTGACAAATCTGTTGAGGTTTCTTGAAGAGGTAACAAGCAGAACAGACAAAGGAGAGTCAGTGGATATTGTTTACTTGGTTTTTCGGAAGGCCTTTAATAAGGTTTCGCTCATGACGCCGCTAAACAAGATAGGAGTCCATGGTATCAGAGGTAACTTACTATCATGGATAGAAGATTGACTGACTGGCAGAAGGCAAAGAGTGCGAATGACACCATTACTAATCACAGTAATGGGCCCCATTCCTGAGGAAGGATGTAGTTTTGGAGAGGTTCCAGAGGAGATTTACGAGAACGATCCTGGGGATGATTCTGTTAATGTATGAGGAACATTTGAAGGTTCTGGGCCTATATGCGCTGGAGTTTAGAAGGATGAGGGGGGATCTCATTGAAACCTACTAGATAATGGCGGCCTCGATAGAATGGACGTGGAAAGGATGTTTCCAGTAATGGGAAAGTCTAGAACCAGAGGGCACAGCCTCAGAATATAAAAGATGTACCTTTGGAATGTAGATGAGGAGAAATTTCTTTAGCCAGTGGGTGGAGAATCTGTGGAATTCATTGCCACAGATGGATGTGGAGCCAAGGCACTAAGTATTTTTAAAGCAGAGATTGATGTTCTTGATTAGGAAGGACATCAAAGGAGCAGGAGAATATTGAGAGGAGAAAATAGGTCAGCCATGATTGAATGGTTGAATAGATTCGATGAGCTGAATGGCCTAATTCTACTCCTATATCCTACTGTCCTGAGGAGGATAAAGTTGAGCACGATGGCTCTATGCTTTTTGGAAGTTAGAAGAATGATAGTTGACCTTATTGAAACATAAGATATTCTGAGAGGCTTGACAGGTTAATTATTGCAAAGATGTTATCCTTGGTGGAAGAATTGAAAAGTACAGTGTTTAGTCACAGGATAAGGGTTCAGCCATTTTGGAGTGAGATGAAGAGGAATTTCTTCTTTCAGAGGCCTCTGATTGCAAGAGTCATTAAGTGTGCCCCAGAGAACCAGAGGAGGAGAACAACTTGTGTGTGTGCGCGCGTGTTTGTGTATGGTTTATTACATATACTGTGGTTCAGTGAAAAGCCTTGATTTATGTGCTGTCAAATCCTATAATACTATACACCAATACAATCAAACCAAACACAAGTACAAAAGGTAGAGCAAAAAGAAGGATACCAGAGTGCAGAATATAGTTCCCAGCATTATAGTGTAACAGTTGCAGAGCAAACTTACAACATCAATAATGAGATAACTTGGTGAGTTGGCACTGGACCTTAGCTTATGGAAAGATCATTCAGAAGCCTGATAATTGAGAGGAAGAAGTTGTTCCAGAGTCTGCTGGTATGCGCTTTCAAGCTTCTGTCCCTTCTGTAGGCAAGTAGAAGAAGGGTGGGAAAGGCCTTTGATTATGTTGGCTGCTTTCTTGAGGCAGCCTGAAATGTAGATGGAGTCAATGGTGGGGAGTCTGGTCAGTTTGATGGACTCAGCTACATCCCCAATTCTCTGCAATGTCTTGTGGTCTTGGGCAGGGTTGTTGCTAAATCAAGCAGGGGGATGCAAGCTAACAGTATGCTTTCTAGAGTGAATCTGTAGCAATTTGGAAAAGTTGCAGACATACCAAATGTTCTCCTCCTGCGGAATTAGAGCTGTCGTGCTTTTTTGGATGTTGCATCAATGTAGTTGGTCCACGACAGATTGTTGTAAATATTTACGCCTAGGAACTTGAAGCTCTCAACCATTTCCATTTTGGCATCAGTGATGTTGATTCCTCCTTATTTCCTGAAGTCAATAACTAGTTCCTTCATCTAGCTGACATTAAAGGAGAGTGTAAGAAAATAACTGCAGATGCTGGTACAAATCAAAGGTATTTATTCACAAAATGCTGGAGTAAATCAGCAGGTCAGGCAGCATCTCAGGAGAGAAGGAATGGGTGACGTTTCGGGTCGAGACCCTTCCTCAGACTGATGTCTGGGGGGCGGGACAAAGGGAGGATATAGATGGAGACAGGAAGATAGAGGGAGAACTGGGAAGGGGGAGGGGAAGAGAGGGACAGAGGAACTATCTAAAGTTGGAGAAGTCAATGTTCATACCGCTGGGCTGCAAGCTGCCCAAGCGAAATATGAGGTGCTGTTCCTCCAATTTCCGGTGGGCCTCACTATGGCACTGGAGGAGGCCCAAGCCAGAAAGGTCAGACTGGGAGTGGGAGGGGGAGTTGAAGTGCTCAGCCACCAGGAGATCAGGTTGGTTGTTGTTTTTTTCACCAAGTTAGTAAGCTCTCTATCTCCTTCCTATACTCGTTCACATCATTGTTTGTGAGCTGGCCTGCCACTGTGGTGTCATCTCCAAACATGTAGCTCGAGTTTGAGCAAACTTTTGCCGCACATTCCCGAGTGTGCAGTGAGTATGGTAGAGAATTGGGAACATATCCTTGTGGTGCACCGGTGGTGAGAATTTATTGTGGAGGAGGCGTCGTCATGGATTGTGGTCCATGGGATAGAATTTTGAGGATCCAGTGCAGAGGGTTGTGCTGATTCCTAGGCCCAGTTATTTGGAGAGGAGTTTGGATGGGATTACGGTATTGAATGCAGAACTATAGTAAGTAAAAAGGTGTCTGACATAGGTGTCCTTGTTGGCTAAGTGTTCCCGAGATGAATTTAGGGCCAGGTAGATGGCATCTGCTGTGGACCTTTTGCGATGGTAGGTAAACTGCAGTGGATCAAGGCTGCCTGGAGGCTGGAGTTAATGTGCGCCTTCACCAGACTTTTGACATACTTCATGTTGGTGGATATCAGAGCCACACTACCTTACTTTTCTTTGGTGTAGAATGTGTTTAGCTCATCGGGGAGGGTCCCTTTGTTGCCATTAACACCATTTTACCAAACTCTTGGCCGCTGTCTGCCAAGGCCTGCTGGAGTTCCTGGTTTCGAGCCTGTTTAATTCCCCTTCCCATTAGAAACATAGAAACATAGAAAATAGGCGCAGGTGGCCATTCAGCCCTTCGAGCCAGCACCGCCATTCATTGTGATCATGGCTGATCGTCCACAATCAATAACCCGTGCCTGCCTTCTCCCCATATCCCTTGATTCCACTAGCCCCTAGAGCTCTATCTAACTCCCTCCAGTGATTTGGCCTCCACTGCCCTCTGCGGCACATGAATGCAATCAGAAGGAAAGCTCATCAAACCTTTACTTCTTCAGATGTTAGAGGAAATTCGTCATGTCGACCAATACTCTATTGAGCTTCTGTTAGTGTACAATGGAAATCCTACTGAATGGTTGCATCACTGCCTGGTTCAAGAAATCTGAACACTCAAGAATGAAGGAGGCAGCAGAAAGTGGAGTTATTGTCCGGACCATCACTGGTACTGACCTCTGAACATTCGAAGAGGGTCCACAGGACCAACAAACCACTACGGAGTATGCACGACTATAGTTGCTCTCTGTACTTTGGTTTGTGCACTATCATGGTCTTGTTGGAACACTGGGCATTTATTCCATATATGTTGTTGTATGCCAGTAAAGCTGCAGCAAATAAGAATTTCAAGCTGCAGCAAGTAAGAATTTCAATGTTCCGGTTCATAACTACTGCATATGAAGAATAAACAATTGGTCACTAAGTGACAGAGTAACTCAGCGGGTCAGGCAACATCTCTGGAGAACATGGATAGGGGACGTTTTAGGTCAGAATCCTTCTTCAGGCTGACAAAGAAACACTCTCTCACTCTCCCCTTCCCCCTCTCTTCCTCTTGCATTCTCTCTCTCTTGCGCTATCTCTTTCTTGCATGCTCTCGCTCTCTCTCCCTTGCTCCCTCATGATCAAATGATTGTCAGGTCCACAACAAGGACTTCATTATCCTTTGGGGCAAAACATATGCTCAGCTGATAAAAAGGAACATTTCACGAAAATAGAAACAAACCTTTCAATGCTTGTCAACAACAGTAGCTCTCATCTATTCCTGGTGTCGATCGTTATGTAGTTGTATCCATATATAACAAGCTAACAAAATGCTTTTATTCACAAAATGCTGGAGTAACTCAGCAGGTCAGGCAGCATCTCGGGAGAGAAGGAATGGGTGACGTTTTGGGTCGAGACCCTTCTTCAGACTGAACAAAATGCTTACAGTCTCAGATGAAGGTCAGAGGTCATGAAGTTGATACGTCCTGTAGATTTTTAGACTCAATTTTTAACCTGATTTATCAATGCACCTTTAAGACTTAACAATTCTGTGGCCTGCCTTACGCACTGATCAGAGTGATTGAGGGTGACAGTCGCAACTGGAGGTTACCTTGTTCATTGTGTGTTGTGCACACAAGGCTGTCGAGTGGCAATTTAAAGATTCTGTCCTTTTCGTTCCAAAACAAACTATTTTTTTCTTGCAATAGCATTTTGTTGAATGATGATGGTGGATATTATGGAACATAATACATCATTTTAACAACATGAACAGTGGTGATAGTGGTCATGAACAACCTTTTCAAATTATAGAACCAAATTTTAATTGGGTGGAATGAATATTTCCTTATGAATGCCTACAGAGTGAACATTGTGGAAAGCCACAGGAATCTTATTTGTGCTCTTCGTATACATTTCTCAGCAATGAATTAGATGCTTTCCTTTGATCCCCACAGGGGAAAGATAATTTACTACTGGACCTACTTTGAATGTTTCTTGTTTCTAATGCCCAATGCAATGCAACATGCATGAATACCAATGAGAAGAACTTCATTTCATAATAACACAGAAATTCACACATTATTATTTCATACATTATTATTAAATCAGATTAAATACACCTATTGTCTATTATATTATATATTATATATTATATATATTAATAATATATTGTTGAATGGCCTAATGGTAACTCAAATTTCACTGTACCTTAATTGGTACATGTGACAATAAATTGATCTTGAAATCTTAAAATCTTGAAATCTATATTATTGTCTATTTAATTGTCTGTTTTAAAAAAACTTTTGTTGTTGTTTATTATGGGTTTTACAGAGTACTATGTTTATATATTAGGGGCAGCACAGTGGCACAGTGGTAGAGTTGCTGCCTCACAGTGCCAGACACCCAGGTTCGATCCGAACTATGGATGCTGTCAGTACGGAGTTTGTACATTCTCCCCGTGACTACTTGGGTTTTCCTCAGGCGCTCCAGTTTCCTCCCACACTCCAAAGACATACAGATTTGTAGGTGTCACAAAAAGCTGGAGTAACTCAGCAGGACAGGCAGCTGGCTTTGGTAAAGATTGTAAATTGTTCCCAGTGTGTAAGACAGTGCTGGTGCTAATGGGACTCGGTGAGCCGAAGGGGCTGTTTCCGGCTGTCTTTAAACTCTCTGTCATGGGCCTCCTCCAGTGCCATAGTGAGGCCCGCCGGAAATTGGAGGAGCAGCACCTCATATTTCGCCTGGGCAGTTTACAGCCCGGTGGTATGAACGTCGACTTCTCCAACTTCAGATAGCTCCTCTGTCCCTCCCTTCCCCTCCTCCTTCCCAGATCCCCCTCTATCTTCCTGTCTCCACCTATATCCTTCCTTTGTCCCACCCCCGACATCAGTCTGAAGAAGGGTCTCGACCCGAAACGTCACCCATTCCTTCTGTCCCGAGATGCTGCCTGACCTGCTGAGTTACTCCAGCATTTTGTGAATAAATCGATTTGTACCAGCATCTGCAGTTATTTTCTTATACTATATATTTAAACTATATCTGTTGTGCTGTTGCAAGCAAGAATTTCACTGTTTCATTTCAGGACATATGACAATATGACACTTTTGACTCTTCTTGACTCTTGACATTAGATAATGGATTCTTAATACATTAGTAGGTGGGTGCTATGCCTCCTATTTAAAAAGCAATCATGATTACTGTTTTGAAATAAGTGGTCCATGTTCCCTTGAAAGTCACTGAGAAAGTATTATTGATATGTGAAGAGAAACATTATTGTATGTTGATTTGGCACAGGACAAACTGTAACTATTATTTCTAGTGCTTAATTTAACATTTAACAGGTGCCCATGTTCCAAAATATTATAAAAATGCCATATTTTATGTAATGTAGGAAAGTGTATGCACCACAACAGCAAGGAGAATATACTTCCCACGCCTGCAGCGACTAATATAATACTTCTCTTTTAAAACCAAGTACATTTGTGCTCTTCGTATACATTTCTCAGCAATGAATTAGATGCTTTCCTTTGATCCCCACAGGGGGAATGTGGGTCCCTTGAAGACAGAAGCAGGGGAATTTATTATGGGGAACAAAGAAATGGCAGACGAGTTAAACCGTTACTTTGGATCTGTCTTCACTGAGGAAGATACACACAATCTCCCAAATGTTCTAGGGGCCGGAGAACCTAGGATGATGGAGGAACTGAAGGAAATCCACATTAGGCAGGAAATGGTTTTGGGTAGACTGATGGGACTGAAGGCTGATAAATCCCCAGGGCCTGATGGTCTGCATCCCAGGGTACTTAAGGAGGTGGCTCTAGAAATAGTGGAAGCATTGGAGATCATTTTCAATGTTCTATAGATTCAGGATCAGTTCCTGTGGATTGGAGGATAGCAAATGTTATCCCACTTTTTAAGAAAGGAGGGAGAGAGAAAACGGGTAATTATAGACCAGTTAGTCTGACATCAGTGGTGGGGAAGATGCTGGAGTCAATTATAAAAGACGAAATTGCTGAGCATTTGGATAGCAGTAACAGGATCATTCCGAGTCAGCATGGACTTACGAAGGGGAAATCATGCTTGACAAATCTACTGGAATTTTTTGAGGATGTAACTAGGAAAATTGACAGGGGAGAGTCAGTGGATGTGGTGTACCTCGACTTTCAGAAAGCCTTCGACAAGGTCCCACATAGGAGATTAGTGGGCAAAATTAGAGCACATGGTATTGGGGGTAGGGTACTGACATGGATAGAAAATTGGTTGACAGACAGAAAGCAAAGAGTGGGGATAAATGGGTCCCTTTCGGAATGGCAGGCAGTGACCAGTGGGGTACCGCAAGGTTCGGTGCTGGGACCCCAGCTATTTACGATATACATTAATGACTTAGATGAAGGGATTAAAAGTACCATTAGCAAATTTGCAGATGATACTAAGCTGGGGGGTAGTGTGAATTGTGAGGAAGATGCAATAAGGCTGCAGGGTGACTTGGACAGGTTGTGTGAGTGGGCGGATACATGGCAGATGCAGTTTAATGTAGATAAGTGTGAGGTTATTCACTTTGGAAGTAAGAATAGAAAGGCAGATTATTATCTGAATGGTGTCAAGTTAGGAAGAGGGGATGTTCAACGAGATCTGGGTGTCCTAGTGCATCAGTCACTGAAAGGAAGCATGCAGATACAGCAGGCAGTGAAGAAAGCCAATGGAATGTTGGCCTTCATAACAAGAGGAGTTGAGTATAGGAGCAAAGAGGTCCTTCTACAGTTGTACCGGGCCCTGGTGAGACCGCACCTGGAGTACTGTGTGCTGTTTTGGTCTCCAAATTTGAGGAAGGATATTCTTGCTATTGAGGGCGTGCAGCGTAGGTTCACTAGGTTAATTCCCGGAATGGCGGGACTGTCGTATGTTGAAAGGCTGGAGCAATTAGGCTTGTATACACTGGAATTTAGATGGATGAGGGGGGATCTTATTGAAACATATAAGATAATTAGGGGATTGGACACATTAGAGGCAGGAAACATGTTCCCAATGTTGGGGGAGTCCAGAACAAGGGGCCACAGCTTAAGAATAAGGGGTAGGCCATTTAGAACGGAGATGAGGAAGAACTTTTTCAGTCAGAGAGTGGTGAAGGTGTGGAATTCTCTGCCTCAGAAGGCAGTGGAGGCCAGTTCGTTGGATGCTTTCAAGAGAGAGCTGGATAGAGCTCTTAAGGATAGCGGAGTGAGGGGGTATGGGGAGAAGGCAAGAACGGGGTACTGATTGCGAGTGATCAGCCATGATCGCATTGAATGGCGGTGCTGGCTCGAAGGGCTGCACCTATTGTCTATTGTCTATTTTCGTGAGTGATTCCTTTGGTCCATAACAGGAAGCAGGACACAATGGTTTGAATTATAGACGACTGTTTTACAAAGAAAGAAAATATTGTTTTGACTAATTAATTTTGGAGGGTTTAACTGGCAGAGTAGATAAAAGAAAAAAATAATCGTAGTATATGTGGATTTTCAGATGCCATTTGTTAAGTTGATACACAAAAGGTTGCATTTGAGATTAACACATAGAATAGGGGTTGATTTACAAGAATAGATTGAGAAATTGTTCATTAATATTAAGCAGTGTGGGAGCAGCATGTAAACTGTGCATCGCTGCATGATCGGTGTTTGAACATCAGCAACTTATATTTATAAATGGATAAGGGAGAGGATTGGAAATGTTTATGTTTTCTGATGATACAATGTTAAATGGGAAGTTACGTAGAAAATGAAAAGAGGGAATATTGTAGATTGGAGACAGGGCATGGAGTTGGGAGAATGTGGGGAAATGAAAAATTATCCAATTAGTTAGTAGTAACAGAAAAAAAGAAATTAAAAAAAAAAAGACGGTAGAAGGAAAAGTAAGTGTGTGCAAATCATGGAATATTAACATTTAGTTGTAAAAGGTAATTAAGAAACCAAATTGATGTTTAGATCTTATTACAAGGAAATAGTTTTGTTTTTAATTTAGAGATACAGTGTGGAAACAGGCCCTTCAGCCCATCAAGTCCACGCCGACCAGCAATCCCCATACAATGTACTACCCTACACACTTGGGAGAGTTTACAATTTTTTCCCCCAAGCCAAATGAACATACAAACCTGTACGTCTTTGCAATGTGAGATGAAGTCAGAGCAGCCGGTGAACATCCACACAGTCATGGGGAGAACGTACAAACCACGCACAGACAGCACCCAAAGTCAGGATCGAACCTGGGTCTCTGGCGCTGTAAGGCAGCAACTGTACCCTTTGCGCCACCGTGCCGAAGTATAAGGATAACAAATTCCTTCTACAGTTGTGTAAAAGCCATGACGTTACCGCACATGAAGTATTGTGTACTACATTGCTCCCTTCACCATAAGCAAAATATACTTGCCTTAGTTGTGAAACGAGAAAGGTTCTGCAATGCGAGGACTTCGTATGAGGAAAAAATTGAATAGATCAGGGTTGCGTTTGCTGGAGTTCAGAAGAATGATATGTTATATGCTATGTAGATTGTGTTTTCTTGGAAACTTGTAATATTTAACATGGTTGATGCTAAGAATATGTATCTCTTGGCTGTAGAGTCCACACCACAAGTCAAACTGTCAAGATAAGCTTTCAGATATTTAGGATCAAGATGGAAAATGTTTGATTGAATTTGAGTGATGTGTATCATAAGAGTTCTTTACTTCAGATGTGCAGACAAAGGGTATTTTCAGGTCTGAGGTTGACAGATTTTAAGTATTACGCAGTATGGGGATAGATTACGGAAATGGACTTTATTCAACATACCAACCATTGTCCTACGATGGGCCTGATAGCTACAGTTTCTCTTATTTCATAAGTCCTCATGTTCAAGTTGTATGGGAAATACAAGATAATAATAATGTAAAAATCCTTGAATTTTAAATATCAGTTTGCAATTAATATTTTTATTTATTGACAATACATCAAAAACAATGTAATCCTAATAAGCCAAAAGACAGAAAAATGAATCACTTTATCCACATTGACTGACATGTTTTGTGTGGATATCTGTACAAGAAGAATGAACCATTGCGCTACACAGTTTGTGCTTTCGGTTTTGCACTGATTACAAAGATATAATGTAACTTGAGTGCAAAGTTAATTGAAACACATGTGGACAAGTGGATATGTTCCAACTTCTTTAATTTTACAGTGACCACAATCCAGCTGCAGCTCGTGCAAAACCAATTTGATAAACAGTCTAGATATAGTCATATACTGACATGAAATATTAACAAATGTTCAAATGGCAGTGTGCGGGGCTTCATGCAGATTTATTAACCAGACGTACTAACATTGAAACAACTGTCAAATTATAGGTGTTAGTATTTATTGACTTTAGCACATAAAGATATTGCACCAAAATGCCTTACATGAAGCATCAATATTGTTTAAAAATGAGCAAAGTTACAATTATCTCCATACTTTAGTTGAGGCTGCAATTTTGAATGGCAATTTCTGAAAATGTAAGTACTAGCTTTTAATTTATGTTTATTGGGATATTTTTTAGGTAAAAACATTCTGTATGTTTGTAAGATGATAGAGAACAGAGAATGTTTGAGGGGTGCTGGTGTTAAGTTCACAGTTCCTTCTGCTTTTGAAGCTGGAAGTTGAGATTTAAAGCTTTACTAAACCAAGTGAACCCGTTGGACACAAACGTCTACATTGGTGCAGCACCCTCTCCTCCCCCCTCCCCTCCCCTCTACCCCCTCCCCCTCCCCACTCCCACTCCCCACTCGCCCCCCCTCTCTCTCCCCTATCTTCCCTCTCCCCTCCCCCTCCCTTCCCCCTCTCCACCTCTCTCCCCCCCTCTCCGATTTCAATGAAACTTCTTCCATTAGCACCAAAGGGACGACGGTGAGTAAGGTGGGCCTAAAATTGTCACGCTATCGTGTACCGTTTTGGCTGTAGTTCAGGAACAAACAAACAAGCGAGAGTTTTAGTATATAGATGTTTTCTTTACTTTAAAGACCAAAAGCCATCATTTCTGCTCGCAACCAGAGTTGCATTCCTATGGCCTAATTCTTGAGGTTGAGTTACAATCCATTATTAATCTTGCATTGATTCATACACACAAGAACATCCTCATCCTCATATCCAGGGGGTATGGGGAGAAGGCAGGAATGGGGTACTATTTGAGAATGATCAGCCATGATCACATTGAATGGTGGTGCTGGCTCAAAGGGCCGAATGGCCTACTATTGTCTATTGTCTATTCAGTTCATGGACATAACTGTTCAGACCATTAAAGAAAGGCTTGCTGAAACTTAATGCAATTTGTTGAGTGGGGCCTCGTGACTATTTTTTGTTTTGAGGACCATTGTAAATGTGTAACAGATTACCGTTAAACTTGAGCATTTTGGTAGGGGACTGACATTTCAAGAGACAAGAATTTTTCCTACACAGGAACCAGTAAAACCAACTTCATTACTATGGTAGTTAATTCAATGCAGTTCATGAAGTTACCTATTACCATTTTCCTTTCATATGTACATCTATTCACAACGGCTTGGGTCAGATATAATTCTCATTGGTCTGTGTATTTCTCAACTCTGTTTATGCCATTTTGGGTCAACTATGCTGAACTTTAGAATCTAAGTCATTGATGTTAAATTAAACCTTGGACCTGGATGTACTTGAATCGGAATTGGAATCGGAATTGGAATCATCTTATTGAAAGACATTATTCAAAAAAGAGGAACGGGAGTAAACATCCATTTATACATATTTGGTTTCATCTAACTAAATATGTTCAAAGCATTTAACTAAAATCCTGCAATAGTTCACAATACCTCAGGCATCTCAAGAAAGGACTTAATTCATTTTGTCCAAAATTTGTTTTGAATAATATTCTGAGGCCAGTCCAGAATCAAGTAATTAGGAGCAGAATTAGACCATTCGGCCCATCAAATCTACTATCGCCATTCAATCATTCACTATTTTTCATGTGATGAAATGTAAAATTCCAATTGGGAGTTCTAGGATTTTGACCAAAGGAGGCTGGTCGACTTTAGCCAAGAAAATGCAATTTAAAAAGAAATACTGAGTGCAAGTTGTTTTAGTTGGAGAATTAAACATCTGCAGAAAGTAGACTTTCGGTGGTGACTGACATTGAATCTGCATCAAGCCCTGAAAGGATATGGCCCTTTGCTTCTTCCCTGTTACTTGCATTCAATGCTACACAAAGTTTATGCCAAAACAGAGCAGCCTCTTCGGGATGTTGAGTCCACTGCAAATATGTTGTTTTTTTCACAATCTTCCTCATTCTGTGATAAGGGGAGAGTTGATGCGACTGGATATCCTCCAAAAAGACCAAGATCAGTACGTCTTTCTGCTCATCAAAAAGCCGAAAGCTCGCCACCTGAATTTCTTTTGAACACCATTCACTCTCCAAATATTTGCGACTTATTACACAAATTGTTTTCCTACTCATATAAATGCTGTCCACAATATTATCAATAATTGGTTTCCCAGGTTCGAAATCGCGATGGTGGAGACATAATTTATATTCATTATTGCCTTCCAGATTTGGCAACAGTTGGTCTAATACCCATTGTTCATCATGGGTGTTATACGAAACAAAGGCATCATACATATACCTCCCGTCGTGTCGCCCCTTGCGCTTTTTGTCATAAATGAATGCTAAGAACAGGTAGTAAGCATACACAACATGCCACCTCCAAAAGTGATAGGTAAAACTTACCATTATTGTCATTATTATAACTGAAAACGATGAAATGTAAAGGACAAATCCATAAAGTACAAGACAAGAAGCGGAATTAAAGTTAATTAATTTCTTCCCCTTGAGATTAGATGGGTAAGCACAAGTGAAGCGATCAAAGTATATCACTTGGGTCTTATTGTCCGAAAGTGACCAATTTAGAAACCAAGAATTGTCACATGCACACAGAAATGGGTTATCTCGAAGATCCAAAAAAGTCAGTGAAGGTACAGCTTCTAAATGTGTTCTGTTTACCAAGCCTATTTGGTTACCCACAGCTCTCAGAAGAATCAATTTGTTCAGTTTTGAATACATCAGAAGGTCTAGATTTTCAAGGCCAACTTTGTTGAGATGAAGTTCACTCAGGGCAGGCAAAAAATGAAGCAGATTAGGACTAATGGATTGGAAGAGATTGTTGCCTATGTCCAGGTAAGAAATATTCCCCACATCCCGAAAGACACGAGGATCAATATAACGAAGAGCGTTATTTCCTGCGTGGAGTTCTTTCAGAGAATATAAACCATCGAAAAAATTTGAAGGAATGTTCTGAAGACCGTTCCCATTCTGGCTGTTTAACGCGAGATGATGCAAGGACCTGAGAGAAGTGAACGGGGCTTTGCCTAGCCTCTGCGAAGACGGGTAGAAGATATGGTTATCAAATAGTTGAAGCTCCTTCAAGGATTCAACCCCTGAAAACACATCGAGTCTCAGAATATCGCCCGTAAGTTTGTTAGATCCCAACAGCAAATGTGTTAAATTCGACAGCCCTTGAAAACTTCCGTTCTTTAGGCTGGAAATCTGATTGTCGATCAAGTTAAGGTAATGTAGATTCTGCAAATAAATGAACGTGTGCACCTCAATAGAGTTCAGTTTGTTACACCTGAGATTAAGAATGTTCAGACTCTTCAGATCTGAAGAGAAGTTGGCTATTGCGAACAAATAATTATTTCTTAACTCCAGTTCCCTTAATTGAAAAAGACCAGAAAACGAAAGTGAGCCGATTTTAGTGAATTTATTTCCAGCGAGAGACAACTGTTTCAGTTTGTGTAGAGTATTGAAATCTTGAGGGTTAATACTGTTAATTTGATTGAAACTGAGATCCAGATTTTCTAAATTGTAGGCCTCCAAAATTGCTTTCGGAACCAAAGTAAATTCGTTGCTAGCGAGGGACAGCCTCCTTAAAGAAATTAACCCCTTGAACAAAGACTGTGAAACCGTGCTTAATTTGTTCATTGTTAAATCCAAGTCCTGTAGATGAACGCACGAGGAAAACACGTTGTGGATTAAAGCACCGAAGCCGTTTCCTCTCAGGTGCAAAGCTGTTAAATTCTGATACAATTTGCAGATTCCCAGCAGGAGGGGGTCGGTGGTGTTCAGCTGTAAGTGATTCAGTACAATGTATTCCAGTGGCACGCCTGTTATGCTTGTCAGCAGCGCAAGTATCTTAGATGGTTGCTCGCGAATCCCCCCCAGAGATAACTTTTTCATCTTTTTAAAAAACAATGCATCTTCAACGTGGAATACGGTCGACCCGTTGCCTCCCGCAGACGAAAGATCCAGGGAGAGCAGGCTGCTGAGGACTGATGACGTGACGTTAAATACCACGAAAGGGTTTTTTGACAGATCCAGGTCCTTCAGGGTTTCTGGCACGCGAGTGATATTCTGAGTGGCGAAGCTGAGCAAACCATTGTTCTGCAACAGCAGATTTTCCACAGCAACAGCGTTAAATACGTGATTCACTTCTGCCAAGCGATGCAACTTGTTGGAGGTTAAATTGATCGTCCTCACGTTCACTAAGCCAGCAAACGCATCAAGCCCAACCCGTTCAATGAGGTTGTCGTTTAGCAAGAGAATGCCGAGCTTTCCCAAGCCATCCAGCATGCTCCGGGTTAATATAGTCAGCTTATTATAACCAAGGTTCAAATACAGCAGATCTTTGGTAGATGCAAAAGTCTCCTCTGCAATATCGCTGACATCGTTCTTTGAAATGTTCAATACTTGCAATTGAGTCAAGTGGTCGAAGCTGGTTTTCCCCAGCCTCACGATTCTGTTTTCAGATAAGTCCAAGTTTTCTGTATTTTTCGGAATGTATCCTGGGACTTTGTCCAACTTCATCTTGTAACACAGCACTTTCAGATTCTTGCCGACAAGCAAAGAGCCATGCACCTGACAATCACACAGCGAGAAACTCGTCACCTGTACATCCAAATAGTGACTTAAAGCTAAAAGTAGCAAAATCTTTTTAAAATGCATGGTTATTGTTTGGACCACTGAAGAACCAACAATGAGTTTGTAACGAACTTCCGCACTTTACGCGAACCACGCCCAGGTTAATGCACAAATTTGTTATATTCCTTTCTGCCATGCCTTCCGCATTGAATTAATTAAAGTGATACTGCAATTTACATTGAGCAAAACAGGCAGTGCTGAAGGGTCAGGCAACAGCTGTGGAGGGAATGGACAGGGCACGTTTCGGGTCGGGACCCTTCTAGATATCTATTATTGAGATTGTGCGTGAACTTCACCTAACTAGTTCTTGTTCTTCCTCATACAAGGAGCTCGCCACAAGGGTCCTTCGTGGCTGAAGATGATTTCATTTGGTAAAGCACAAAGTGCTGGAGTAACTCAGCAGTCGGGGAGCATCTCTGGAGGTCTTCTGAACATGTGCCCAGACCCAAAACATTGCCAATCCATATCTTCCAGAGATGCCATATGACCCGCTGAGTTACTCCAGCACTTTGTGTTTTACTCAACATTCCAGCATCTGTAGTTTCTTGTGTCTCTGTTTTATTTGCTGAATTGGGGTCTACTCATGTATGAATTATTTTAATATGTGATAGTTAGTGATCTCCAGCCAATGAAGGAACTTGACACAGCAAGAAGGTTGAGAACTGTTGGAGGTCAGGTTCTTGTGTCGACAGTTAAAACACACACTCATGGACAAATACATAGATGTCTACTTATACTCTCAACATTTTGACTATACACAGACACACTACGTTAACATACGTGCATAGGGAGAAACACACACTGCTCTTGGGTCACACCCCACATCAGAAATAACCGTCACATTCAGCAGAGCTTCCTTTACCCAAAACTGACAAATTCTCCTCGGTTTAAGGGCCTGTCCCAGTTAGGCGATTTTGCCGGCAACTAGGCTGTCGCCGAACATTTGCCGGGGTGTCGCGGGCATGATCGTGAGGAGTCTTCGATGAATCGTAGCAGATCTCGGCGCGTCGCGGAAAAATTCACCTGCTAGAAATTTCTCGGCGACAGCTGGCTTGTCGCCAGGTATCGTAGCTTATTGCGGGTGCTGTCGCATGCTGTTCCCAGGTTTCTAGCTTGTCGCAGATGCATTTAGAAGCACGTAATACTAAATTAAGTAAAGGCATTTGAAGATACCAGAAGATAGTTTTGTTTAACCAATTTATTTATCATCAGGACATTTGACAGGTAGATTGGAGGGGACAGCTTGACGGTCAGGTAAGCGTGGGAATTTCACGATGTTTCCGAAGACGGTGTAATCTCTTAGCCAGGTGCTAGTTTCACAAAAAAAGTGACTTGTATCGACCTGACTCGGCATTGTCGTGGTCATGGTCGTAGGGTAAAATAAAATTTTGGCGATCTGCTACGACTTTGACAGTTGCCGGCAGTCGCCTTAAAAATCACGTAACGGGGACAGGCCCTTTAGGGACCAAAGCAGAGGATGCGATGAAAAACGTTGCTATCTTTGAAAACGTATGGACTGCTTGACTCTACTTGCACTGCACCCTCATTTCACTCTTTGCTTCTGTTTTGTAGCCAGTGGCAGCTTAACATGCGGGTGAGAATGGGAAGTGGTGTGATGTGTGCAAATCAAATGAATTTAGGAGCATTCAGTGGTACCATGTCTTGAACTACCCTTCTGATTTTGCTATTAAGATGAACACAAGCACTATGTTCCTGGAACGTGGAGACCACCGGCAATATTTATTTGAACATCAATTTGCGTTGTGTGCGCATGGATGGGGTGGAGTTATAGACACTTTTCAATAAGCAATACAGACATAGAGAATAAAAATATTACAAGGTGGCAACTTAATGGAAGAACTACAATTAAATGCATAGAAGAAAAGACGGACAAACAACCATAATGAATAAGGGGTATCCTTTCAAAGTTAAAAATTGAGCAATTAAAAAGAGAATTGAAACATTTGGAGGAAACCACAAGGTCATAGGGAGAACGTGCAAACTCCACAAAGACAGCACCCAAGGTCTGATTGAGGTCTGGCGCTGTGAGTTAGCAGCTATACCAGCTGTGACACTGTGCCACCCTATCAAGGGTACCCTATATAAAAAGGAATTTCAACTAATCAAAGAATAGGATCCTGTAGCAGAAATGAAAAGTTCATTAACTTTCCATGTCAGGCTTGGCTGCAGAACAATGGTCAAGGCCAATAGGGTAAAGGGGGCGTGGCTGTGTTCTGCAGCTGCGGCTCACCGGCAGTCTCTCTGTTTTTTTGTTGTTTTTTTGTCTGTCGTTGTTAAATGCACGTTTTGTTTTATTTTTAATTCTATGTATGTGGTGGGGGGGTTGGGGGAAACCTTTTTTCAAATCTCCTCCTCAACGGAGATGCGACCTTTACCGTGTCGTATCTCCGTTCGCGCTACGGCCTAACACCGTGGAGTCGGCGGCCTCCAGCTGGGATCGACCTCGAAGACTCCGGTCGCAGGGCCTGGACTTACCATCTCGGAGGCTTCGGCCGTGGGCCCTGCAGACCGCAACATCGGGAGCTCGCAGGTCCCTGGCTGGCGACCGGCTTTTGGGAGCTCCAGCTGTAGCAGCTTCAACCGCCCCGAAGCGCGAGGTACGATCGACCCGCTCGCAGGCCCTTCATCGCCCTGCGTGGCTCGGCCGTAGCACTTTCCATCGCCCGGTGGGGGCTCAGGACTTTCATCGCCCTGCGTGGCTCGGCCCTGGGACTTTCCATCGCCCAGTGGGGGCTCAGGACTTTCATCGGCCTGCTCGGCTCGGCCCTGGGACTTTCGATCGCCCAGAGGGGGCTTCAAAAAGTTGGGAGCCTCGATCACCTCGTGGCACCGCGGGAGAAGAATGAGGAGGAGATAAGACTTTGCCTTCCATCACAGTGAGGGTATGCCTAGAGCAATCACTGTGATGGCTGTTTTGTGTAAAAAATTATATCTGTGTGTCTTGTGCTTTTCAATGTCTACTGCCGGACCCTGACGTGAGAGGACGCTGGCGTTGTGTATTCGCCGCTTTTCCGTCAGGATAGTTTGTCTGTTTGTTTCTATGTTAATTGTTTTTGTAAAGCGCTTTGAGCATGTGATAAGGCGCTATATAAAATAAATGGATTATTATTATTATTATTATTAATAGCCTGATTAGAGTTTGAAGAAACATGCACCAAGGACTTTCTTGGCACTATAGTTACCAGCTGCTTCCAGTGGAATAAGACTTTATGAAATGCATTGTCAAATAGGTTATGAAGTGTCAGTAGAGTTAGAGGGTGAGATGACAAAGCAAATGAGATTAATGACAATTGGGGAAATGCCCTGCGATACCAGTGGGAGGTTGTGCAGAAGGAATATACACATGGTAGATAGAAAGAAAGTATTCTAAACAAATTGGACATAATGTAACATTACCACAGTAGCCGCTGTTTCAATTTCTACGACTCCCATGGCACTTCCTCTTTAAGTTTCTTTTTGGGCAGAATTCAAGCTTTATTTGACTCTCATCACGTTCACATAACTGGATGCTGAACATATATAACATTTTTAAAGTTATGGTGTCATTTGTATGTTATTTGTAGATGTTCATTCTATTTGTTTTGGTGTCCAAGCTGAATTACAATAATCACACAAAATGGCCTGCGTTTACTGACTGAAAACCTGATCAATTTACTAGATGCGCCGTAGAAAGCATTTTATTGGGATGTGTAACAGCATGGTTTGGGAACAGCTTCATCCAAGACTGCAAGAAATTGCAGAGAACTGTGGATGCAGCCCAGACCATCACACAAACCGCCTTTCCTTCTATTTTCACTTCACACTGCCTCGGCAAGACCATCAGCATAATCAAGGATGAGTCTCACCTCAATCATTTGCTCTTCTCCCATCAGGCAAGATGTACAGAAGTGTGAAAACACACACCTCCAGACTCGGGGACATTTTCTTCCCAACTGTTATCAGACAACTGAACCATCCAATCAGCAACTAGAGAACGGTCCTGAGCTACTATCTACCTCATTGGAGACCCTCAAACTATCTTTAATTGGACTTTACTGGACTTTATCTTGCACTAAACCTTTTACCCTCTATCAGCTACCCTCACTGTGGATTTAATTAATCTTGATTCAAAAGACAACTGCACCCTGTTAATTTGAGGAAATGTCGCCCTGAGTAAGAGCAATGGTGAAATTTGATTTGTGAATTAAAGAAACTTCCTTTATGAAGGCCTATGTGGAACTGATGATAAAATCAGCATTTAATACTGAACCAAATCAGAATATTGTGAGTCATTCACAGATGGAAAGGAAGCAGCAAGTTGTTAAAATGAGATCATGGTGTGTGCAATGCACAGATTGCAGTGTTTCAGGAATTCGAAACTCAGGGCAAATTGGACAACATCACAGATGGTACTAAATGCGACAAAGTTGGAGGGTGTACACAAGCGTGACAGGAATCATGGATATTGAAATAATTGATTCAGAAGTGGCAAACTTGAATTTACAAAATGTAATAGTATGGAAATGAACACAAACCTGTATAAAATAGTCAGGTGGCCTATTTTATGACAGTTGAGGAAAATGACAAGTAGGGTATGTCACTTATTGTTCAGTAAAGACGAATTCTGTGCACTGCAAACTGGAATATAAAAGATGTAGGATGTATATCAAGGTTGATACTGAAAAAAACCATTGGGAAATAGTGATTTGGCTATCTCAGACAGAATGAATGTTCAAATATTCTTTTATTTCAGACCACAAATTAGAAAATGTAAACTAATCAGATAAATCAGAGCAAGGATATACAAATTAAAATAGTGCACATCTGTAATATATCAGGGAGGGGGGACGAGAGGGTGCTGCACCAATGCAGAAGTGGTTTGGGCCCAAATTGGTCTAGTTATTTTCTATAAATCAATGGACAACTGAAATTTCAAATACTAAAATTTTTGGATGGATCTTACGGTGTGTTAGATAACAACTGTAAACCCATTACAATAAAAAAGGAGAAAGAGTGAAAACAGGAAACTATGTCAGTTAGCTTGACATCACAGGTTGGGAAAATATTAGAATCAATTATTAGGGACATGGTTATAGGGTACTTTGAACAATTTAAAATGCATGGTTACGTGGCGGCGCCTAACGGCAGCGGCTGACTAGCAGTCTGTCCGTCTTTTTTTTGTTGAGTGTCGGTGTTGGGATGATTTTTATATATATTTTTTTGGTTGTGTATGTGTGGGAGGGGGTGGTGGTGTGTGGGGGGTGGGTGTGGGTGGGTGGGTGTGGGGAACTTTTCTCTTCCTCACGGTGCGGGGTGCGGCTCGGCTGCGGGGCCTAACATCCCCCGGTGCGGCTCGGCCGCTGGACTTTACATCCCGGTGCGGCTTGGCCGCTGGACTTTACATCCCGGTGCGGCTTGGCCGCTGGACTTACATCGCCCGGTGCAGCTCGGCTGCGGGGCTTAACACCGCCCGGTGCAACTCGGCTGCGGGACTTAACACCGCCCGGTGCGGCTCGGCTGCGGGGCTTAACACCGCCCGGTGCAGCTCGGCTGCGGGACTTTACATCGCCCGGTGCAGCTCGGCTGCGGGGCTTAACACCGCCCGGTGCAGCTCGGCTGCGGGGCTTAACACCGCCCGGTGCGGCTCGGCTGCGGGGCTTAACACCGCCCGGTGCAGCTCGGCTGCGGGACTTTACATCGCCCGGTGCAACTCGGCTGCGGGACTTAACACCGCCCGGTGCGGCTCGGCTGCGGGACTTTTCACCGCTGGTGCGGCTCGGCTGCGGGACTTAGCTGCGCAAGGCTTGGTCGCGGGCCTTTCATCGCCCGGTTCGGCCGCGAGACGTTTCAGTGCCCGGTGCGGGGACTGTGCGGGTCGGTCGGGGACGAGCTGTCTGTCCGTGGGTGTGGGGAAGAGAGGGGAAGTTTTGTTGCCTCCATCACAGTGAGGGGGTGTTTGGAGTCACTGTGATGGACGTTTGTGTTGGGGCTATGTGTCTTGTGTTCTTTTTTTTTTTTTACTATGACTGCTATGTAGTTTCGTTCGGTACTTCGGCACCGAACGACAAATAAAGCTCTGTTATACCTGTTATACCTGTTATAGTCCATGGCGATAAAATGTAAGTAGAATCTGATAAATCAATTGGAATAATTTATGGTTATGGCTGTGTGGGACTGCATAGTGACATTGTGGTAGAGTTGCAGCCTTTCAGCACCAGAGACCCGGGTTTGATCCTGACGACGGGTGCAGTCCGTATGGAATTTGTACGTCCTGTATGTCTCTCTGTGTCCACAAGGGTTTTCTCCTGGTGCTCCGGTTTTCTCCCACACTCCAAAGACATACAAGGTTGTAGGTTAATTGTCTTCTGTAAATTGTAAATTGTCCCTCGTGTGTGTAGGCTAGTGCCAGTGTACAGAGTGATCGCTCGTCGATGCGGTCTCGGTGGGCCAAAGGGCCTGTTTCCGCACTGTATCTCTAAAGTTTAAAAGTAAGGCTGGTAGGGTAGTAAGAAAAAACTAGTGAATGTAATAAATTTTGATTTTCCAGTAACATAAGGTCATAAGGAATAGGAGAAGAATGAGGCCATTCGGCCCATCGCCTACTCCTTTATTCAATCAGGGCTGATCTATCTCTCCCTCTTAACCCCATTCTCCTGCCGTCTCCCCATAATCTCTGACACCTCTGTCCTAATCAAAAATCTATCTTAACATCAGTTAAGATATCACACCAGGATTGTTACACAAAGTTAGGACCCCCGTGATTGTGAATAATAAATTAAGAAGGATTGACTGGCTAAAGTAATAGAATCATAGAGCTATACAGTCTTACAGAACTTCACCTGTGGCCAAAGATGCAAATATCTCTGCAAGGGCCTCCACAATTTCTTCCTTAGCTTCCCTCAATGTCCAAGGATGTACTTGTACTAGTGCCTGGGGATTTATCCACCTTAATATGGTTTAAAGCCACCAATACCTCCTCATTGGTAATTTGTATAAAATCTAAGATATCGCAACTTCATGCCTCAATTCCATGATTTTCATATTTTTCTCATTAAAAATGCAAAATTTTAATTTTATATTTCTTTTGGTTCTACACAAAGATGGCCATACCACGCTTTCAAGGGACCTAGTGTTTCTCAAGCCACTCATTGCTCTTATCATACCTGTTGATACTGTCAAGATATTCCTTTTGTGCAAGATCCATTTCATTTCCTCTTTAGGCTCTCCTGATTGCGTGATATTATTTTTTTAAAAGGGAAGACTAAAGTAATGTATTTTTTAGATTGGCAGGTCCTAATCAATGAGATACCATATTGACCAGGAACTTGGCTATTTGCAGTCAATATCAATAGTTTAGACGAGGACACCAATTATAATGTACTTTCTGATCACCAAAGTTAGGTGACAAAAAGTAAGATGTGTGGAGTGTGCAAAAAGACTGCAGTGATATTAATAGCTCAAATTATTGTGCAAGAAATCAGCATGTTGAATATAATATGGAGAAGTTATCCACATTCCGGTAAAAAAATAGGAACACACATTTATTTGGTAAGAAAGTGAAAATAAATGTATTTGGAAAGGATAGTTGTGGCCTTTTATGCAAGTAATGAAAGAATACAAGTAAGTATAGCAACATTAGGAAATTAATTTCTCTATTGCTCTTTAAAAAAAAGGATTGGTGTGCTAAAGTAAAGAAGTTCTACTGTGAACACGTGGAGCACTTGTGAGGTGATATCTGGTGTTGGGGAACAGTTTATGTCTCTTAAACTAAGAATATAATAACTTTGGAGACATTTCACTAAAAGTTCATTAAACTGATTCCTAAAATAGGCCGACTGTTCTATGAAGATGACTGAGCAATTCAGACCTATAAAACTAAAATTAGAAAAATGAGAGATTATTCCATTGGAACATATAAAATTTCCATTGGACTGGAAATTTCCATTGGACATTTCCCTGGCTGAGAAATTTGACATTTGGGATTGAGGTAAAGAGAAGTATCTTAATTTAAATGATGGTGAATCTTTGTAATCCTTACCCAAATGGATGGTCAGCTATTTCTGCTCCTCCCTTTTCTATTCTTGCTGTTGTTATTCGCAGATGCATGGCTAAAGCACAAATCTGGAAGTTCCCCTTTAATAATAATAATAATAATAATAATAATAATAATAATAATAATAATAATAATAATAATAATAATAATAATAATAATAATAATAATAATAATAATAATAATAATAATAATAATAATAATAATAATAATAATTTCCTTTATTTGTCCCACACCGGGGAAATTTGCATTGTTACAGCAGCAGTGGATAGCAAGAGACGTTCATTATAAATAAAAATAAAGATAAGGATAATTGTCATAATTTACTGTGTTTTTCCTTTAATGATACTGTTGACTGGTCTGTTGACTGGTCTGCTGGGAGTAGCGCTGGTTGTGCAGTCTCACAGCAGCGGGAAAGAAGGACCTCTGATATCTCTCCTTCACACACTTGGGGTGAAGGAGTCTGTCACTGAAGGAGCTACTCAGTGCAGTGACAGTGTCCTGCATGGGGTGGGAATCGTTGTCCAGCAGCGATGTTATCTTTGCCATCATCCTCCTCTCTCCCACCGCCTGTACTGAGTCGAGGGGGCAACCCAGGACAGAGCTGGCCTACCTGATCAGCTTGTCAAGTCTCTTCCCCTCCGCTGCTGAGATGCTGCCGCTCCAGCAGACCACTCCATAGAAGATGGCTGATGCCACCACAGTTGGCATTATTCACAGATGCATAGCTAAAGCACAAATCTGGTTCAGACTTGGAGTGGCTCTGTAAAGTTCCTCAATCTGGCTGGTTAAGGAGCTACACAGTTTTACGTCATTTTCCTGAGGTGTGGATTTTTTTACATCTGCAAGTTCCAGAGCAAAAGCCCATACAATGACAGTGAGCAAGTGATAAATGTGAGGGATGACAAAAGCACTCTGTCACCATGAAATGCAAAAACCTAGACCATGGATACATGAAGGGTAAAAAAAAAAGATGGATTGGACACACTCGAAAGGGAAGTAGGAAATGCCTCTTCACTGGCAGCCATGGGCCTAATAATTACTGGAGTCAACCCACATTCTGTCCAATTAGTAATTATTAATGAACATGCCAGCCTAAGAGCAGAAGATTCAATACAATGTTAATGTCACTCAAGGTATTTTCTTTCAACTGTTAAATAATATCCAGCGATGTTAATGGGTAGCTAATGTTGTCCCACTTTTTAAGAAAGGAGGGAGAGAGAAAACGGGAAATTATAGACCAGTTAGTCTGACATCAGTGGTGGGGAAGATGCTGGAGTCAATTATAAAAGACGAAATTGCGGAGCACTTGGATAGTAGTAACAGGATCGTTCCGAGTCAGCATGGATTTACGAAGGGGAAATCATGCTTGACTAATCTTCTGGAATTCTTTGAGGATGTACCTAGGAAAATTGACAGGGGAGAGCCGGTGGATGTGGTGTACCTTGACTTTCAGGAAGCCTTTGACAAGGTTCCACATAGGAGATTAGTGGGAAAAATTAGAGCACATGGTATTGGAGGTAGGGTACTGACATGGATAGAAAATTAGTTGACAGACAGAAAGCAAAGAGTGGAGATAAATGGGTCCCTTTCAGAATGGCAGGCAGTAACTAGTGAGGTACCGCAAGGCTCGGTGCTGGGACCGCAGCTATTTACAATATACATTAATGACTTGGATGGAGGGATTAAAAGTACCATTAGCAAATTTGCAGATGATACAAAGCTGGGTGGTAGTGTGAACTGTGAGGAGGATGCTATGAGGTTGCAGGGTGACTTGGACAGGTTGTGTGAGTGGGCGGATGCATGGCAGATGCAGTTTAATGTGGATAAGTGTGAGGTTATCCACTTTGGTGGTAAGAATAGAAAGGCAGAGTATTATCTGAATGGTGTCAAGTTAGGAAAAGGGGACGTACAACGAGATCTGGGTGTCCTAGTGCATCAGTCACTGAAAGGAAGCATGCAGGTACAGCAGGCAGTGAAGAAAGCTAATGGAATGTTAGCCTTCATAACAAGAGGAGTTGAGTATAGGAGCAAAGAGGTCCTTCTGCAGTTGTACAGGGCCCTAGTGAGACTGCACCTGGAGTATTGTGTGCAGTTTTGGTCTCCAAATTTGAGGAAGGATATTCTTGCTATTGAGGGCGTGCAGCGTAGGTTTACTAGGTTAATTCCCGGAATGGCGGGACTGTCATATGTTGAAAGACTGGAGCGACTAGGCTTGTATACACTGGAATTTAGAAGGATGAGAGGAGATCTTATCGAAACGTATAAGATTATCAAGGGGTTGGACACGTTAGAGGCAGGAAACATGTTCCCAATGTTGGGGGAGTCCAGAACAAGGGGCCACAGTTTAAGAATAAGGGGTAGGCCATTTAGAACTGAGATGAGGAAAAACTTTTTCAGTCAGAGAGTTGTGAATCTGTGGAATTCTCTGCCTCAGAAGGCAGTGGAGGCCAATTCTCTGAATGCATTCAAGAGAGAGCTAGATAGAGCTCTTAAGGATAGTGGAGTCAGGGGGTATGGGGAGAAGGCAGGAACGGGGTACTGATTGAGAATGATCGGCCATGATCACATTGAATCGCTGTGCTGGCTCGAAGGGCCGAATGGCCTCCTCCTGCACCTATTGTCTATTGATGTTGAATATTGGAAATGATCTTGTTGTTGTCTGAAATGTCTCCCTTTGTTGCAAAATTTCCTCAATATTGAGAGTGGCTGTGTTGGAATAGAGGTTAGGCTGCATTTGGGATATTGCGTTCTGTTTTAAATGCCCCCCTCCGTCCCCTACAGGAAAGATGTGGAAGGCTTGGATGGGGGTGAGAGGAGGTTTACCAGATAGATGGCTGGATTAGAGGGTATTAGCTCCAGGGAAGAGGTTGAACAGACTTAGATTGTTTTCTCTGGAAGGCCAGAGGTTTTGGGGTGACCTGATAGAAGTGTAAAAATTATGAGAGGTATAATAATAATAATAATAATGCATTACATTTATATAGCGCTTTTCATACACTCAAAGACGCTTTACAGGGATTTAAAGAACATAGGGAAGTGAATAAATAGATAAATAAGTAAACGAACAGAGAAAGGAGACAGAAGGTGAGGTGACCTTCAGTGGTTGAAGGCAGTACTGAACAGGTGAGACTTCAGTGATGTTTTGAATGTGGTGAGTGAGGAGGAGTCTCTGACGGTTTGGGGTAGTGAGTTCCATAGGGTGGGAGCAGCGATGGAGAAATATAGATAGGGTAGACAATCAGAATCTTTTCCCCAGAATGGCAATTTCAAAGACTAGAGGGCACAGCTTTGTGATGAGAGGGGCAAAGCTTAAAGGAGATGTGTGAGGAAAGTATTTTACACAGAGGGTGGTGAGAGCCTGGAATATGTTGCTGTGGCTGGTGGTGGAGCCAGGTATGTTAGTGGCATTTGAGAAACCTTTAGAAAGGCACATGGATATGCAGGGAGTGGTGCGATATGCATCATATGCAGGCAGCTAGGAGTTGGTCTTGGCATTATGTTTGGTGCAGATATAGTGAGCCAAAGGGCTTTTCCTGTGCTGCAGTGTTCTATGTTTCTATGTTTCTATGTTTCTATGTTCTATCTGCTCTTAACCCTGAAGCTGCCGCCAGGGCAACGGGCCTTTAAGGCCAATGTTGGACTGTACCCTTAACTTTGAAACTTTGTTGGCGCCAGAAACGTGGCGACTCTTTATGTACTGTCTTGGTGTAGTCTATTATTACACTACAATTGTTGCACTTTTATACTTATCGATGATTGTACATATCTATAGTATGATTATACTGGATTGTATGAAAAACAAAGAATCTCACTATTCCTAGGTACATAGTTCTTGGGACAACAAGGTACCATCAGCATCATCATCAACTTGTGATAATTCCATTCACAAGAACAGTTATCAGTGATAGATGCCACGTTGGATATGCAATCTGTCCTGGAGCTCACCTTCATTGTACAATTTGGAGTTAACACTACCCTCCACACACTCAGGACAATTTACAAGTATACCAAGCCAATTAACTTGCAAACCTGTACGTCTTTGGAGTGTGGGAGGAAACCGGAGATCCCGGAGGAAACCGGAGATCCCGGAGGAAACCGGAGATCCCGGAGAAAACCCATACGGGTCAAGGAGAGAATGTACAAACTCCGTACAGACAGCACCCAGTCAGGATTGAACCCAGGTCTCTGGCGCTGTAAAGTAGAAACTTTACACTGCACCACTGCGCTGCCCCAAATTTTTTACGGCATATCGTTGCAGATTTATTTTTAATTCAGAGAAACTATGGAGAGGGTCCCTGGATAGGCTGATTTTGAAATTTCCAATAGATATTCAAATTGAGGAAGGATATTCTTGCTATGGAGGGCGTGCAGCGTAAGTTCACTAGGTTAATTCCCGGAATGGCGGGACTGTCGTATGTTGAAAGGCTGGAGCGATTGGGCTTGTATACACTGGAATTTAGAAGGATGAGGGGGGATGTTATTGAAACGTATAAGATAATTAGGGGATTGGACACATTAGAGGCAGGGAACATGTTCCCAATGTTGGGGGAGTCCAGAACAAGGGGCCACAGTTTAAGAATAAGGGGTAGACCATTTAGAACGGAGATGAGGAAGAACTTTTTCAGTCAGAGAGTGGTGAAGGTGTGGAATTCTCTGCCTCAGAAGGCAGTGGAGGCCAGTTCGTTGGATGCTTTCAAGAGAGAGCTGGATAGAGCTCTTAAGGATAGCGGAGTGAGGGGGTATGGGGAGAAGGCAGAGAGTGAGAGTGATCAGCCATGATCGCATTGAATGGCGGTGCTGGCTCGAAGGGCTGAATGGCCTACTCCTGCACCTATTGTCTATTGTCTATATGAATTGATCATAACTCCTTGGTGATACTCGCATTCAATCACTGACCTAACCCCTTTAAATTCCCATTCGCTGATCCCACAAACCCAACCAGAGAGCAAATGGAAGACATACTCAAGTACATTTCCTGTATTATTGCTGGGTGTGTAATCCGAGGGAAATGCCACAAGTCCTGGAACAGGCCCAGAAAATCCTGGAAATATGTATCAGGGCAGGCAGCATCTACACAGAGAGTTAACTATTCAGGTCAGTAATGTCTTCTGATAAAATATCACCAACTTAAACTGTGAAGTTTGTTCTATTTGCAGACATTTTGAGAAACAGAGAAAGGTTTTTTAAAAAACATGCATCGAATTTTTAATGCAAGCAGAAGGTCGAACTTGTATTTTCCTTGTTGTTCTTTCAAATGTGTTGAGTTATAGATTAAGGCTATTTAATGATGTTGGCAGTTATAGCATTATATAATATAAACTAAGCAATAAGGCACAAAAATGAGTCTTTTATTTTCAGGCTCTAGGCTGCAATATACGACATCTGCCTCGCTTTGTTTCAGCCTGATATCATATTCAAATTAGGTTTCAGGTAACTATTGAGAAAAACCTGTTGGGCAACATTACTTGCCGGAAGAATGAAATATTTAAAACTGTAGTCATGCTAAAAGTACTTTCAATTTGCTGAATTACTTGAGTTGTTTATGCAAAGTGTGCTATTAACTGAACATAACAGTGCAACCATATTTGAAACGGTAAGTTTTTTTTGTTGCTCTCCCGGCCTGAACCTTTTTATATTATTACTGTTACTGTAATTTAGCAATGACATATTTTATGTGCATATAACATTCTTCTTGAAAGAATGAATTGGGCAACAGATCTTCTGCACGATTGGATGACCCTTTGTTTATTGAAGTGAGTTAAATAGTAACTAGAGAAACCTATTCACTATTCCTTTAAGTTTCAAAGACTGCTTTAATTTTTGCTGCAATCTAATGCCTGTAAAATCAGAATCAATACTCTATGTGAACAGTTTAAAAAAAAACCTTAAAACATGCAGTTATTTCATAATGTGTTTTGCTAACCATCCGTTAAGGTATCCCTTAAGGTATCCGTTAAGGTTTCAAACCCCTTTCAATGTTGTATTTTGACTAAACACTTGTTGTTTAGTTTATTGTCATGTATACTGAAGTACAGTTAAAAAGTGTTTTGTTGCGCATTGTACAGTCAACAAAAAGACTATACATGTAGGAAACAGCAGATGCTGGTACAAATCGAAGGTATCACAAAATGTTGGAGTAACTCAGCGGGTCAGGCAGCATCTCTGGAGGGAAGAAATGGGTGATTTTTCGGGTCGAGACCCTTCTTCAGACTGACAAATAACCTCCCTTCCATTGACTCCATCAACACATCATACTGCCTTCGAAGGGCCCCCTGCATAATCAAGGACCAGTCTCACTCGGGTCACTCCCTCTTCTCCCCTCTCTCATCAGGCAAGAGGTACAGCAGTTTAAAAATGCATACCTCCGGATTCGGGGGCAGTTACTCCAACATTTTGTGTCTACCTTTGATTTAAACCAGCTTCTGCAGTTTTCTTTCCTACACAGGCTAGTTTGTGTGATGGTCTGAGTTATTTGATGATTGGCATGCATTTCTTGAATAAATACCCAAGAGCAGGAACTCACTGGGTGAAAGATTGCCTGACTTGAGTTCTGTCTGTTGCTGTATTGATTCAGTTCATCATAGCTTGCATTACCTTTCGTACATATTTCAAATCAGGGATTTGTGATTGCATTGAGATAAATTCTTATCTATATAATCAATAAACATTCTAGACCATGATTGCCAGTTGGTTCCTTTGACATCCATCTAAAAATGATAGCCTGGATTTTTTTTCATTGATTACATGTAAAGGGATATTTAGGACACTTTGATCAGAATCCCTCCCTGCTTTACTAAATGTACAAATTATATCGGTGACAGAGTTTGTAGCGCTACTAGTTCTGTTTCAGAAAGTTCTGGTTTCAAAATCCATTGTAATGTGCTTAACATAAAATCTAGGCTGATATTTTAGTGAGGGAGTGTTGCTTTGTTAGAGCTGCAGTATTCTCAGATGGATACAAAAAGTTCATTGGCACTACATTGATCAGCAGAGGTTTCCTCCGAATCCAACAAGCTGCTCCACTAGTTCAACAGGCCAGGCAGCATCCATGAAGGCCGAGTGATGGTCAACATTTTGGGTAAGGGCTTAGGATTGCACCGGAATTGAGAGTGTAGAGGAAGGATAGGCAGTACAGAGAAGTGAGAGGAGGGTGAGATAGGAGCTGGCAAGTAACAGATAGTTAGACAATAGACAATAGGTGCAGGAGTAGGCCATTCGGCCCTTCGAGCCAGCACAGCGATTCAATGAGATCATGGCCAATCATTCTCAATCAGTACCCCGTTCCTGCCTTCTCCCCATACCCCCTGACTCCGCTATCCTTAAGAGCTCTATCTAGCTCTCTCTTGAATGCATTCAGAGAATTGGCCTCCACTGCCTTCTGAGGCAGTGAATTCCACAGATTTACAACTCTCTGAATGAAAAAGTTTTTCCTCATCTCCGTTCTAAATAGCCTACCCCTTATTTTTAAACTGTGGCCCCTGGTTCTGGACTCCCTCAACATTGGGAACATGTTTCCTGCCTCTAACGTGTCCAACCCCTTAATAATCTTACGTTTCGATAAGATCCCCTCACATTCTTCTAAGTGCCAGTGTATACAAGCCTAGCCACTCCAGTCTTTCAAAATATGACAGTCCCGCCATTCCGGGAATTAACCTAGTAAACCTACGCTACACGCCCTCAATAGCAAGAATATCCTTCCTCAAATTTGGAGACCAAAACTGCACACAGTACTCCAGGTGCGGTCTCACTAGGGCCCTATGCAACTGCAGGAGGACCTCTTTGCTCCTATACTCAACTCCTCTTGTTATGAAGGCCAACATTCCGTTGGCTTTCTTCACTGCCTGCTGTACCTGCATGCTTCCTTTCAGTGACTGATGCACTAGGACACCCAGATCTCGTTGTACGTCCCCTTTTCCTAACTTGACACCGTTCAGATAATACTCTGCCTTCCTATTCTTACCACCAAAGTGGATAACCTCACTTATCCACATTAAACTGCATCTGCCATGCATCCGCCCACTCACACAACCTGTCCAAGTCACCCTGCAACCTCATAGCATGTTCCTCACAGCTCACACTACCACCCAGCTTTATATTATCTGCAAATTTGCGAATGGTACTTGTAATCCCTTCAACCAAGTTCCAGGTGTGGGGAGGTTGATGGGCAGATGGAGCCAGCTGGGGGAGGGAGGGATGGGGATGGAGATGGTGATAGAGGCTGGGAGGTGATAGTAGAGACAATAAGGGGCTGCAGGTTATGCTCTGAACTGGACACATCCAAGTGGAACCTTGGGGAACTAAACAAGTTATAATATGTGGCATGAAATTCAAACCAGGTCTCAGTGTGCAGAAATAGGAGCAAAGGGCCTGTTTTCACGCTGTAACTCCAAACTAAACTAAATTAAACTAAACATGAACACTGAAGTCAACAACTAAAGTCTGGGCGATTGGTTTAAATTCCCGTTTTATTGAGACCAGTTTTGAGGAAGATGAATCCAGTACAAGTCAACCTTGTTAATTTGCAAAAAGCTTAAAGTCGTGTTTCTAATCCCCCAGGCTTTAGTTATTAACTTCAATTTTGTGTTTAGTTTAGTTTAGTTTAGCTTAGAAATAGTGTGGAAACAGGCCCTTCAGTCCACTGAGTCTGCACCGACCAGCGATCCCCGCACACTAACGCTATCCACACACAAGGCACAATTTACAATTTTATTGAAGCCAATTCGCCTACAAACCTCTATGCCTTTAGAGTGTAGGAGAAAACTGGAGATCCAAGAGAAAACCCACTCAGGTCTTGGGGACAACCTACAAACTCTATACTGTACAGACAGCACCCATAGTCAGGATCGAACCTGGGTCTCTGGTGCTGTAAGGCGGCAACTATACCGCTGCGCCATCATGCTGTGCTTCATGTTTTTCAGACAAGATATAAAAGAGGGATAATAAAGAAAAGGTGGAGCACCATAATGATTCCAGAAATTTTCTTGATTGTCCTGCTCAGCAATGAAGTTCCCAATAAGTTCAGGGAAACATATCTGAGTCCAAACACTGGGATTGCTGAAGGTGAGGAAGAGGAACGGAATGCTTTCCTTAATTAACCAAGGAATGAAACAAAAGGGCAGGGCAGTTATGTATAAAAATACCAGCTAAACCACAGGTGAAGAATTGCTTAAGTACTTTTCAGGAGGATTCAGGGACATTTGCAAGAATATTGCCAGAAATGAAGAAATGGACATGATTTGTTAACATGTCTTAAACTCTCCCGTCTAAAAGGACAAGGGGAGCAGCTGGATGTGTGCATCACATCCATCCCGATGGAACCATTATCATCATTCTTTCAGTAATGCTGAATCATCTCCATGAATATATCCAAGAGAAGGAACCAAGTTGACTGTAATATCAATGAAAAACCTTATAATATTACAGTTGCTTTGCACATTGTATGTCATATTTGTTTGGATGCTTCTGGTGAAATGGGAAGGATTTCCTTATTCATCTACTTTTGGCTAGAGTTTAAAGACAAAACAAGCTTGGCACGGCATCATCAGATTGTGTTTCAATGCTTTTGAGGCAGAAAAATCAGCTTTTAAACACTCAATTTGAAAGGTATGGAGACTCCAACACAACTTAAAACCCAACAATATGAACATTAAATTCTCTGATTTTTGGTAAACAATCCCCCCTTTCTCCCCTCTCTTCCCTGTGCTCTTCCTGGATGCATACCCATTTCTCCCTTTCCCCTTCCAGCTATATTCCTTCCTTTGGCTTCATATTTCATACCTCTTCTATAGTTATCTCCTGATCTCACACTTTTAATATTTTTATCTATGGACTTTTTCCTACCGTCAGCCAATTAATCCCCTGCCCCCCCCCCCCCTCCCCCCTCACCTGTATCTGCGTCTGACTCGCCAGGCTGTGACCTGCTGTCAGTCCCCCCCCCCCCCCCCCCGATTACAATCAGTCTGAAGAGAGAAATGCTGCCTGTCCATGTTCATCACAGATGCTGCCTGGACCACAGAATTGCTCCAGCATTTCTACCTTTTTGAGGTAAACATGCATCTGCCGTTCCACGTGTCTCCGACATGTGACATTGGCCTGCAAACGACAAAGAAAAATGTTAGGAAACAATGGGAACATTGTCTGGGATGATTGTAGAATGATTAACAAAGCAGCCTTTGAAGAATTAGATGGAATGCTGCAAGATTATAGACACCAATAAATTAATGGGCGAGTCCGAAATTTTGGAGGTTCTAAAGCAGATGAATTGAAAACCAGTATTAATAGAGAATATAGAACAGGACAGCACAGGAACGGGCACATCAGTCCATAATTCCTGTGCTGAACATGATGAGGTTAAACTAATTTTCTCTACCTATATGTGATCCATATCCCTCCATTCTCTGCAGATCCATGTGTTATCTAAAAGCCTCTTAAATACCACTATCATATCTGCTTCCACCATCACCCCTGGCAGTGCATTCCAGACATTAAAAAACTGGCCCACACATCTTCTTTAAACTTTGCCCCTCTCATCTAAAGCTATGTGTTATGCTCTGGGGCACACAGGAACTGGACTCAAACGCACGACTCACACACAAGAGTCAATTTGGAGAAAATAAAGGCGTTCTTTAATTTTCACATTAAAGAACACTGCGATTCGAACCAAAAACTCTAAACTTACTCAGCTACAAAAACATTAGTTACAAAAATTACTTACTAGCTATACTACGACCGAGAGCACATGAATCAGAGCACATGAATCACAATACGAACTGGCACAGGACAAAGGGAGGCGTGGACTATATATACATGAGGTAAGGGCACACAAGTGGAAACAATCAAGGCGGGGCTGACAATTACAATGGCAGGAAGTCAAGGGACCTGAAATGAGAATCTAAACACAGAACATGACACAAGACTAACAGATCTGACGGGGCATTACAGTACCCCCCCCTTTAGGACCGACTCCTGACGGTCCAGGCTGGTCAGGATGAGTCTTGTCAAAGTCCTTGATCAAAGTTTTGTCCAAAATGAAGCTGGCAGGAATCCAGCACCTCTCCTCAGGACCGTAGCCTTCCCAGTCGACCAGAAACTGGCGACCGCGACCTTTCTTGCGGACTGCAAGGAGTGCCTTAACTGTGTAGACCGGACCACCGTCGACGAGCCGGGGGGGGTGGAGGGGGCTTGGAGGCGGGCACGAGTGCACTTTCCTTGACCGGTTTTATTTTGCTGACGTGGAATGTAGGGTGAACCCTTAATGACCTGGGGAGTTGTAGACGGACCGAAACAGGGTTAATGACTTTCGAAATGGGAAATGGACCCACGAACCTTGGAGCCAGCTTTCTGGCGTGGACATGAAGTGGCAAGTCCTTTGTAGACAGCCATATCTTCTGGCCTGGGCGATAATGCGGAGCGGATCTGCGGTGGCGGTCGGCTGCCGCTTTCATCCGGGACTGACCCCGGAGTAGAACCCTCCGAGCTCCGTCCCAGATTCGGCGACAGCGTCGGATCATGGCGTGGGCAGAAGGCACCGTCACCTCACCCTCATAAGCCGAGAACAAGGGGGGCTGATAACCGTAGGCACACTGGAAGGGTGTGAGTCCCGTGGCAGCCGTAGGAAGCGTGTTGCGTGCGTACTCGACCCAGATGAGATGGTCGCTCCAGGTGGTCTGGTTCTGCGCGATCAGACAGCGCAAGCAGGTCTCGAGCTCCTGGTTCATCCGCTCAGTCTGGCCATTGGATTGCAGATGGTAACCAGAAGACAGGCTGACGGTGGCACCTATGAGGGAACAAAACTCACTCCAAAACTTGGACACAAACTGAGGACCTCGGTCCGAGACAATGTCTGTAGGGAAACCATGGATACGGAAAACGTGAGACATCATTACCTCTGCCGTCTCTTTGGCAGAAGGGAGCTTGGCCACAGCGATAAAATGTACCATCTTTGAAAATCGGTCTACCACCGTCAGGACAGTTGTGTTACCTTTGGAGGCCGGCAACCCAGTAACAAAGTCAATGGAGATGTGGGACCAGGGCCTCTGAGGGATTGAAAGTGGGTGCAGCAGGCCCGCTTGGGCTTATCTGGAGGGCTTGCTCCTTGCACAGACAGGGCAGGCGGCCACATATTCAGCTACATCCTTCTCAAGTGAAGGCCACCAAAAATGCTGTTTAACCACAAAAACAGTTCTCTTGGCACCTGGATGGCATGTGAGCAGGGACGTGTGAGCCCAGTGGATTACCTGGGGGCGCAATGTCGCAGGAACAAACAAACAGTTAGTAGGACAGCCACTCGGTGCTGGAGTCTCATCATTAGCCTGCTTCACATCTGTTTCGATCTGCCAAGACACCGCTCCTACCACACGGTTAAGTGGCAGGATGGGTTCGGGTTCTCTGGTATCAGGTTCAGGGTCATAAAGTCGGGACAGGGCGTCTGGTTTTGTGTTCTGGGAACCGGGCCTGTAAGACAGAGAAAAGTTGAACCTACTAAAAAACAGAGTCCACCTGGCCTGACGTGAGTTGAGTCTCTTGGCTTTACGGATGTATTCCAGGTTCTTGTGATCTGTCCATACCAGAAAAGGCTGCTCGGCCCCCTCCAGCCAGTACCTCCACTCCCCCAATGCGGCTCTGACCGCCAGCAGTTCTTTGTTTCCGACATCGTAATTTTTTTCTGCAGGGGTCAACTTACGTGACAGGTAGGCGCAGGGATGAATCCGGTTGTCCTTCTCCGCTCTCTGGGAAAGTACCGCCCCAATCCCCTCGTTGGAGGCATCCACCTCCACAATGAACTGTCTCTGGGGATCTGGGATGGTCAGAACAGGAGCATTGGTGAACAATGTTTTGAGGCGCTGGAAGGCGGCTTCGGCCTGAGGATTCCACTGGAACTGGGTCTTGGAAGACGTGAGAGAGTGCAGAGGAGCAGCAACAGCACTGAAGTCTCTAATAAAACGTCTGTAAAAGTTTGCAAATCCGAGAAACTGTTGCACCTTCTTTCTGTTAGTGGGGGTGGGCCAATCGGCCACCGCACTGACCTTACCAGGGTCCATCTGGATGTGGTCGGCCGATATAATGTAGCCCAGAAAGGACATTGTGTCTGCGTGGAAGTCGCACTTCTCGGCCTTCACATACAGACGGTTAGCTAGGAGCTTCTGCAACACACACTTGACATGACGCTCATGAGACTGTATGTCTGGAGAGAAGATAAGAATGTCATCAAGGTAGACAAAAACACACTCATTGAGAAATTCCCTGAGGACCTCGTTCATAAAAGTTTGGAAGATTGCGGGGGCATTGGTTAACCCGAACGGCATCACCAAATACTCGTAGTGCCCGTTAGGGGTGTTAAACCCAGTTTTCCACTCATCCCCCTCCCTGATTCTCACTAGATGGTATGCATTCCTTAAGTCTAGTTTAGTGAACACTTTGGCTTTGTGCAACAGTTCAAAAGCAGAAGACATCAAAGGAAGTGGGTAACGATTCTTGATCGTAATCTCGTTTAGGAAGCTGTAATCTATGCAGGGACGAAGTGATCCATCTTTCTTGCCCACAAAGAAAAACCCCGCGCCTGCTGCCGAGGAGGGTGGGCGAATAATGCCCGTCCTCAGGGAGGACTCAATGTACTCATCCATCGCCTTCCTCTCGGGGACGGATATGGAGTACAGTCGCCCCTTGGGAATAGGGGCCCCCGGCAGCAGGTTGATAGCGCAGTCGAAAGGTCGATGAGGAGGTAGGGTGGTGGCCCTGGACTTGTTGAACACCTCCTTCAGTTCATGGTAACATGGTGGAACCTTTGACAGATCGGGATAGTCATCATCATCATTAGAAATCTTTATTTCTTCAGATTTAAGAACATTTATTCCCAAAACCGCCCCGATCTTCCCGTAACTCACCCCTTTGTTCACTGGTTCAACAAGACATGATTGTGTGCACTCAACCCCCCATCGTCTGATCTTACCAGATCGCCAATCAATCTGAGGATTGTGATTCTGCAGCCAAGGGAAACCAAAGACCAAGGGATGTTGAGCTGAGTCAAACAAGTGAAAAGACATTATCTCCACATGGTTAGCATTGAACATGACTTTGACAGGTTCTGTACGATGAGTTATCTCAAACAACTGACGTCCATCTAAAGCGCTCGCCACAATAGGTTGCAACAAGGGCACAGATTTAACCTTACACGATCGAGCTAGAGTCCAGTCCATGAGACTCTCGTCGGCTCCGGAGTCGATCAAAACCCCCCGAGTCACAATTTGCTGATTCAGAGTGAGGGTGGCCTGTGTCAGAGGTCGAGGAGGTAAGTCCGAAACGGGGAATTGGCTCACCAGTGTCCTCCTTTTCACTGGTGAGCCACCCCCTTTTACCGAGCAGTCGGCCAGATGATGTCCTTGTTGACCGCAGTAAAAGCAGGCTCCGTCCTTCAGGCGGCGCTGTCGCTGCTCCGGAGTCAGCCTGGTTCGTCCTAGCTGCATGGGTTCCTCCGACGGCTGAGAGGACGCTGTTTTCTCCGGCCAGCGATGGACAGGGAACGATTACTTCTTCGGTGTGAAGGACCCGGAGGAGCGCCCCTGGTGATTGGGAGGACGATCAGCAGCCTGGTGTCTTTCCTTTATCCTGTTATCGACACGAATAGCCCTGGTAATTAATGTCTCTAGATCACTGGGTAACTCAAAAGGTGAAAGTCTGTCCTTTATAGCCTCCGACAACCCATTCATGAATGCATCCACGTGTGCAGGCATATTCCACCCACTGTCTGTTGCAAGGGTTCGGAAGTCAATGGCATAGTCTATCATTGGGCGAGTGTTCTGTTTTAGCTGCAGTAAGACTCGGGAAGCTTCCTTAGCAGAGGAAGTGTGATCAAAAATACTGCTAAATGTTCTTTGGAAGAGGTCTAGATCCTGACAGACTGTGGAGCCCCGAGACCACTCCGCAGTGGCCCATGCTGCGGCTCGTCCCGTCAAATGGGACACAATAAATGCTACCCTGGCCTGGTCTGAGGGGAAGTGTGCAGGGTTATGCTTGAAGTGGAGATCACATTGTACAAGGAATGATCTACAATTCTCCGAGTCTCCAGAGAACTTATCTGGTGAAGCCAGGCGTAGAATCAGCGTGGGGTTCGCAGGCGTGGCCGGAACAGCAGGCGGATGGCCGGCTGAAGGTTCAACGTGAGCCAGTGGAGAAGCTGCCGAGGTTGGGTCGAGACGAGCCAGAACCTGATGGAGTTGTACAGCGAGGTGGTTAATCTGGGTCGTCACTGATGACTGGAACTCGCCTTGTCGATCGTTCAGCTCGCGCACCCCGTGACTGACTGAGCGCAGCTGCTCCTCCTGGTGCTGGATCTTAGTGCCCTGGTTGGCAAGGGCTGATTTCCAAATCTTAGAGTCGGCTGAGTCCATATTAAGGCCAGTTCGTTCTGTTATGCTCTGGGGCACACAGGAACTGGACTCAAACGCACGACTCACACACAAGAGTCAATTTGGAGAAAATAAAGGCGTTCTTTAATTTTCACATTAAAGAACACTGCGATTCGAACCAAAAACTCTAAACTTACTCAGCTACAAAAACATTAGTTACAAAAAATTACTTACTAGCTATACTACGACCGCGAGCACATGAATCACAATACGAACTGGCACAGGACAAAGGGAGGCGTGGACTATATATACATGAGGTAAGGGCACACAGGTGGAAACAATCAAGGCGGGGCTGACAATTACAATGGCAGGAAGTCAAGGGACCTGAAATGAGAATCTAAACACAGAACATGACACAAGACTAACAGATATGACGGGACATTACACTATGCACTGTACTCTTTGACATTTCCAAGCATTTAAAGCATCATATATTTGGAAATATGGTTAAACGATCATCTTGGATTCCATGTGATCTAACCTTCCAAACTACCCTGCCAAATTGGGTGTCTTGACAAAAGCCTATCGAAAGTCCATATAAACAATGTCCACTTCACTCTCTCATGAATCCTCTTTGTGACCTCTCCAAAAAACTCCACCAGGTTTGTGAGACGTGATTTCCCACACACAAAGCTTTGCTATCTATCTCTAATAAGACCCTGTCTATCCAAATATCGGCAGATCCTATCCCTCAGAATCCCCTCCACAAACGTTTGCACCACTGACATCAGGTGTGACGTCTAGTTCCCCAGCATATCGTTGTTGCCCTATTTTACTACGTAAATCACGCCACCCTCCAGACTTCCGAAACATCAATAGTGGCTAAAGATCATGCAAATATCTCTGCAATGATCTCCACAATTTCTTCCCTCGCTTCCCACATGCTCTGAGGGTGCTCTCTCTCACTTTCAGTAATCGTTCTTTCAGGTTGGTCTTAAGTGCTTTTGATATAATCCATTATGATACTGTGGAGGTATGGTTACCATATCGACTGATTATCTTGTATTTTCCAACTTGTGATTTAAATCGACAAAATAGAACTCGTCTGTTTAGCTTAGTTTACAGATACAGCACGGAAACAGGACCTTCAGCCCACCGTGTCCGGACCGACCAGCGATCCCTGCACATTAACACTATCCTACTCACACTAGGGACAATTTCAATTTTACCGAAGCCAAATTTTACCGAACCAAAACCTGTACGACTATGGAGTGTGGGAGGAAACCGGAACACCCGGAGAAAACCCATGCAGGTTACAGGGAGAACATACAAACTTCATACAGTCAGCACCTGTAGTCAGAATCGAACCCGGATCTCCAGTGCTGTAAGGCAGCAACTTAACCACTGCACCAACAGGAATAATATTCCATTGTGAGACTAGCTGTAGGCTGCAGTCACATTCCATGTTGTTTATTTCCTGAAAAAAATCAGCCCCGTGCATAATTGTAAACTACAAAAACACAATGTGAAGAATGCACGGGACCTTTTAAAGCTGCTGTGTCGCATTCCTGGCATATTTTGCAGAATTGAGCAATGAACAAAGGCCACTCTAATCTCTATCTTTGGTGTGCGAAATGTGGAGCAATTATAAGGAGTGGTCAAAATAGCATTAGCATGTACGGTCATTTTGAATGATCATATCAACTCAGGAAGAAAGTTCCTTTCTGATCTTCCTGAAACTTAACATTCTCCTCATAAGTAATTATTCTTATTTATTTGCAGATTAAAAATAAGGCTTTTGGAAGCCTTGCTTTAATATACATGAGTACATAAGACACAACAAACGCACATTCTTCATAATTATTTTCAGTCAACAGCAATGAGCTGGGACACCTTAAAAAAATAAACATGGTGTTTTATAACTGCTCTGGTTTGCCTTTAGAACTGTCTGGTTCTGAGTAATATTAGCCAATGAGAACATGGTTGCAGCCCATTTTGGCAGGGTTTGCAAGCTCGTGGTTGTAACAGGACTCCAGAAGCAATGAGAGTTTCACAGGTTGAAGCAAATGCTGTGCATTAAAAAAAAGCAATTCATGTTTGGAAATATGAAATGCACTTTAAAAAGGTAAGTAAGTGGTTACAAAATTATTAATATTTGATGTAATAGGTTGAATAGGCATCCTGAAAATTATGACGACTCATGGGAGCAGATTAGAAATGGAATGTTCCATGACGGCCTGCAGTAAGCAAACAGATTGTTTATGTTGTTACGTTGGTCAGGCATGTTTGACTGCCTTATATTCTGACCAATATAAATCACTTTAGGATTCTTGCTATGAGTAACACATTGGGGACGTGGAGTATATTCCAAGGTTTACAGAAAATTATGATTTACCCGTGCAGTAACAGAGAGATTAGTTTGCTGAATTAACAGGCAGAGTTCTGAAAAATTAACCCGTAGGTTTGAGTTTAAATGTCACCGTGGTAGCTGGTAGAATTCAGGTTAAATTAATCTTAGATTTTAAAAAGAATCTGGTGCCAGTCTGATGAAGTCTGATCAACCTGTAACGTCACCTATTCCTCTTCTCCAGAGATGCTGCCTGACCCGGTGAGCTACTCCAGTACTTTGTGTCTACCTTTGGTGTCAGTCATGGTAACTCTGAAATTGTCAGATTGTGTGTGGCGAAAGCCCATCTGCTCCACTAATGTGTACTGAGAAGGATATTTGCTGCCTCTGAGACTCCAGAACCATCTGGAGTGTTTAGAAAAGCGCTATATAAATGTAATGCATTATTATTATTATTATTATTATCTATGCTTCCTCATTTAAAGTGGAACTAGGGATGCTCAGTCAGGCTACACAGTGGTGCAGCGGTAGAGTTGCTACCTTCCAGCACCAGAGGCCCGGATTTCATCCTGACTATGGATGCTGTCTGCACGGACTTTGTACGTTCTCCCTGTGACCACGTGGGTTTTATCCCTGTGCTCCGGTTATAATCCCACAATCCTACAGGTTTGTAGGTTAATTGGCTTCTGTAAATTATCCCTATTGTATAGGATAGAACTAGTGTATGGGTGACCGTTGGTCGGCGCCGACTCTGTTGGCCGAAGTGTCTGTTTTTACTCTGTATCTCTAAACTAAATTAAACAAAAAAAAAGTACCTATGTTGCCAAAAATGTGCATATATCTGGAATGAAAAAGAAAAAGAAATATCAGATGATATAAGAGCAGGGTTTAAATTCAATGACAGGATATATTTTTAATTCCGTTCAGGAGAGTTTAGGACTATTGACAGCTATCTAATCAGCAATTCTAATTGTGTTTCCTGCAGGCACAGTTACCATGGACGATTCATCTTATTATGAGGAAATTGACAAATTTTCATCACCTAGCAGAATGGAGCAAAAACAAATGAAAGCAATTGAAGAACTCATTACTTCAGAAGAGCGCTACCTTACTTTGCTACAATTATGCGCAACAGATATCCGAAACCATTTGCAGTCCAAACAGGTATTCCCACTTAGAAATTATGCATAAATCGATGAAATATTTATGTGACAGGATGCATAACACCGTTCCAAATGCCGCACCTGCACTCGAGTAGGGAGAATGCATAAGGGAAAGTAGCTTGATATTACAGGCATTAATTGTGTTTTATCTCAGAAATAAGATCAGATATATTTATTGCGATAACTTAGAACTCACTTTATTTTCACATTTTAATGTTCTCGTGGAGCATCCAAGGAGGCCATTCATCCCACTGTGTCTATGCTGCCTCTCAAAGCATTCACATCTATCTATCTACTAAAACTCGTTTGTTTGTTTGTTCCTGAACTACAGCCAAAACGGTACACGATAGCGCAACAGTTTTAGGCCCACCTTATTCACTGTTGTCCCTTTGGTGCTAATGGAAGATGTTTCATTGAAATCGGTGTTATATTTTTTAAGTTATTCATGTTTTAAAGTTTAAATCTATCTCCTAGGGAGGGAGGGTAGGAGGGTGGAGGAAAGGGAGGGGGAAGGGGAGGAGGGGGGAAGGGGAAGGAAGTGGGAAGGGGAAGGAAGGGGGAGAGGGGAAAGAGGGAGGGGGAGGAGAAGGTGCTGCACCAATGCAGGAGAGGTTTGGGCCCAACGGGTCTACTTGGTCTAGTTCCTCCTTATGTCCTTATTATCTATTCACTAAAAATCATTTCCTTCCTGATTTCCCTACCAATCAACTATGCTGGATGTAATTTAGAGTGGCTAATTAACCTATCAGCCTATCAATGTACCTATTAATGTGCTATAACTCGCTACATAATCATAATGCAGAATACCTTGTAATTGTATAGTGCCTTTAACACAGTAAGGTGTATTAAGACATTTAAAGGAAGATGCTATCAATAAGAAATTTGACACCGAACCACATAGGTAGAACATAAGATGGATGTCTAAAGGTCTGGTCAAGAAAATAAATGTTGGAGAGCATCTTAATGAAAGAAGTAGTGAGATGGAGAGTTTTTAAGCTGAGATAGGATCATTGAAAGGCTGAAATGGCAGTTGAAGAGTAATTAAAATCTGGGATGTCCAGTAATAGAGGTGCTAGGAAAATTGCGTTTAAAGAGATGACGGGCTGGTGAAATGTAAAAACCTCAGTAAGGATTGGAAAAGAAGGTTGATCATTTTAAAACGGAGACATTGTAGATCCAATGGATTGCAGATAAAGTTTTAATGAATAAAACTCGGTGGATCATAACGGTCTTACATAGAACATAGCACAGTGCAGCCCAGGAATACGATGTCCGTGCCATGATGCCAATTTATACTAATCCCTTCTGCCTATACATGGCCTATATTGGTCCATTCCCTGTCTGTTCATGTGCTTATCTAACCTTGTTAAATATTATGAAGTTTAGTTGAGTAGCACATTTTTAAATACTCAACAATTGCTTACCTGTAAAAAAAATTGTCATTAAACATAATTAATATTGTATGGCATTCACACAGTCTATGAATGGCCACATCACAATTTGCATGATGTGTTTACTCACAGGGCTGCTAAAACTTGCAAAGGTGTTGTCAATCCATGTGAAATGCCCCAATGACAGCTTCCCTTCAACTTGGTTGGCATGGGCAAGGTGGGCAGTCGGGTCCATTTCAGTGCTTTGCAGCTAGCTCTAACACTATCACCCTATTACTGCTTTAAAGCATTAACATCCTTCCTTGAAGGAGGAGACCAGTTAAGTACACCATCCAAGACGTGAGGCCTCATCAATGCTCTATACAATTGTAGCTTTATCTCCTTACTATTATATTCAAATTCCCTAGCAATGAACAATAACAATATATTTGTCATCTAATAACTTGCTGTAACTGCAAAATGGCCTTCTGTAAATCATGCACCATGACACTAAGATCACTTTCCATTTCTAATTTCTCTAATCTTTGCAGATAATAAGTTTTTTTGCACATTTCCTGCCAAATAGCCTTTTTTTAAAATTTTCCCCCATTTAATTTTGAGACCATTTTCCAGTCTTTTGCTCATTTATCTAGCCTAGTTAAATACATCTTGCAGTCTCCTTGTGTCATCTTAAAAATGTACTGTCTTACCTTCTTTTCATCATCAGCAAATTTAGCAACCACAGCTTTGGTGCTTTCATGCAAGATATTTATATAATTGTAAACTCAGCATCAATCCCTTTGGCACTCATTATATCTTGTCCTCTATAAAAAGACCCAGCTACCCTCCATTTCTTGTCTCAGGCTCTATCCATGCCATTATGTTTTCCTCCTACACTATGGGCTTTCATGTTCCGCAGAAACCTTTGTTGCAATAACTAATCAACTGCATCTGGAAATATAAATATTGTACATTAACCACTTCCCCCTTATCTGCAGCACATTTTACTTCTCGTGAGAACTCTGATAAATTGACCAAACATAATTTCCCATTCATAAAACTAATTTAAATTTGCTTGCTTACTGTGAATTTGTACAACTACTCTGGTATAATATCTTATAACAGTGTCTGATGTTTTCCCTGTGACTGACATTAAGTTAGTTGGTTTGTAATTTCCTGCTCTCTAGCTCGATCCTACTTTTAGAAAATGGTGTTACATTTGCGATTTTTCACTTTAATGGAATATTCCCCATATCTTATGAATGTTGGGAAATTAAAACGAATGCACTATCTATCTCAATAGCCACTTCTTTTAAGACCACAGAATGAGATCTTTGATGACTGGTAGATTTATCAGTCTGGCAGTGCAAATATTCGCTCAGCACTTCTGGCCTAGCAATTGCACTTTTCCTGAGCTCCTCCTTCATTTCCAATTCATAATTTCTGGCATTAAACCGCTGCCATTGAGACTTCAGCACAAGTAGGAACAAGAGGGATAGAGGTTAGAAAAACTTGCTAAATGAGTCAATGGGACGAGGAGGATAGTTTGATGAGTGGGCCAATCTGTTCTTTCTAGAATTGTTTTAAAAATCATGCTCTTACCTTAAAAGTCATCCTCTCCTGAAGCAAGCACTTGAATAAGGCATCAATGACAGAAATCTGATGCCACCTTAAGCTACACCACATTCACACTTGGACTGCATGCCCCGTTAATGTGAAGGTTTTTGTCGTCCTAATCTGGATCATTCAGATGGTAGAAGTGGATCTATATTCCCTTCACAGTTATCGGCAGATGACCACATTAGTATCACAGGTATCCATCTTTCTCTTTCCTGCTGTAGATGCCAGAAGGTATTGGACAGTGTGATAACACATTGCAAACTGTACTTTTGAATCCGCATGTTCTGCAAAGTCTATCTTTCCCTCATGAATACGTGACAAAGAAAAAATCTTTGTGGTTAACCATGCATCTGAGGTCCTGACTAGAAACTTCTCCTAACCAGACTTGAAGGTTAATTGGTCTCTGTAAAACTTCCCCTAGCATGTAGGAAGGCATTGGGAAAGTAGGATAAAATAGAACTAATGTGAAACATCGTGGAGCTAGGGACTGACTTCAGGAACTCCAAGCCGCAGAAGCTACGACCGCCCCGATCGCGGGAGCTTCGACCGCCCCAACATGGAGGCTTCGATCGCTGGCTGCGGGAGCTTCGATCGCCCCGACTGTGGATGGTTCGACTGCCCCGTCCGCGGGAGAATAAAGAGTGATGAAGATTAGACTTTATTGCCTTCCATCACAGTGAGGAACGTGGGGAATCTGCTGTGGTGGATGTTTATGTTAACTTTTATGTAGTTGAGTGTCTTGTTGCTTTTTTGAGTATGGCTGTCTGGTAAATCGAGCTTCACTGTACTTTAATTGGCATATGTGACAATAAAATACCCTTTGAACCTTTGAACTCTTGAAATTACATGTGGTAAATGAGGCAAAAGCTTCTGCAGTTAAAGTTGGAATTCATTTCCTTGATAGGAATAGTGCTGGCATTCTCTGAGTAGAAATGAGTTCCATTGACCTTTTATGTAGTAAATTTATTTCAATCTACCGAAGGAAATTTTGATTTTGTTTCTTTTGTTTGATGTTCATCGGCTCTTTGCAACTTCAAAATATATTGTTGAAACAAGGAACTGTAAACTGCCAGTTTACAAAAGAAGACACGAAAGTGCTGGGGTAACTTCTTCAGATTGATTTGAGAGGGGTTGGGGAAAGGAAATAAACTAGAAGAGTGGTAGGCCAGGACGAAGCCCGGCAAGTGATAGGTGGATACATGCGGGATGGGTTTTTGATAGGCAGATGGTTGGATACAGGCCAGAGATGAAAAGACAAAAGCTGTGAGATAAGATTAGAAGAATTACAAATTGTGAAGAGGAAGAAATGTAGGTGGAGGAGGTGAGGAAGTGGGAGGGGAGAAATGGGTGTGAGCCCAGGCGGGGCATTGGGAGTAATTAAGATTTGGTTAGTACCTAAAATTGGAGAATTCAATGTTCATACCATTGAGTTATAAGCTACTCAAGCGGAATATGAGGCGCTGATCCTCCAGCTTTTATGTGGCCTCACTCTGGCTATGGAAAAGGTCAAGGACATTAAGGTCAGTATGGGAGTAGCAAGAGGAGTTAAAGTGGTCTGTAACCGAGAGATCCAGTAGGCCTTGGCGGGCCGAGCACAGACGTTTGGCGAAACAGTCGCCGAATCTACATTTGGTCTTATCGATGTACAGAAGATCACACCAGGAACCCTGGTTGTAGTAGATAAGATTAGAGCACAAACCTCTGTCTCATCTGGGAAGATTGCTGGGGTTCCTGGGTGAGTGTGACGGAGAAGGAGAGAGAAAGATCAAGAAAGGGGAGAGAAATGTTAGAGATAGTCCAAGAAAATTTGAGGGCAGGGTGGAAGTTTGTAGTAAAGTTAATTAAATCAATGAGTTGTTTACAGGTGCAGGAGGCAGCCCCAATGCAGTCGTTGATGCAGCGGAGAAAGAGTTGGGGGGTGGTGCCAGTGTACATTTAGAACAAGGACTGTTCAACATAAACAACTAAAACAATGACGAGACTGTCGTATGTTGAAAGACTGGAGCGACTAGGCTTGTATACACTGGAATTTAGAAGGATGAGAGGGATCTTATTGAAACATATAAGATTATTAAGGGATTGGACACGTTAGAGGCAGGAAACATGGTCCCAATGTTGGGGGAATCCAGAACCAGGGGCAACAGTTTAAGAATATGGGGTAGGTCATTTAGAACGGAGATGAGGAAAAACGTTTTCAATCAGAGAGTTGTAAATCTGTGGAATTGTCTGCCTCAGAAGGCAGTGGAGGGTAATTCTCTGAATGCTTTCAAGAGAGAGCTAGAGAGAGCAAGATTGCAGAATCAGGGGGTTTTGGGGAGAAGACAGGACCGGGGTACTGATTGTGAATGATCAGCCATGATCACATTGAATGATGGTGCTGGCTCGTAGGGCCGAATGGCCTCCTCCTGCACCTATTGTCTATTGTCTAAAAGGTAGGCATAGCTGGTACCCTTGCGAGTGCCCATGACTACACCTTTAACTTGAAGAGAGGAGTCAAAGGAGAAGTTGTTGAGGGTGAGGCCAAGTTCTACCAGGCAAAGGAAAGTGTTAGTAGAGGGAAACTGATTGGGTCACTGTTCAAGGAAGAACCGGAGGGCCTTAAGACCTTTCTGATGGGGGATGCAGGTGCAGAGGGACTGGACATCCATGGTACAAATGAGCGAATGAGGGCCTAAAAATGGAAAGTTATTGAAGAGTTGAAAGGCATGTGAGTTGTCATGGATGAAGATCGATACTGTGAGTTGTCATGGATGAAGGTCGCTAACTACTGGAGAAGGTGGGATAGGATGGAATCAAAGTATTTAGAGATGCACTAATCAAGGTTTTTGGAGTTTTTTGCTGAGGTGAGTAACTTCATTAGTATCTTTTGGATATAAAAGACCTCCTTGGCAAGGTATTATTAATTGTACCTTACAAGCAAATAAGATATTCACCACAATGTAGCTATTAATAAATATATTGAGCCATGTAGTGCTCAGTCTGACCTGTTACACACACCCAGCCCAAATGCTAATCCTGTGGCTGCAATTGCTAATATTACAGTTGGAGGACTGCCATGTTGGATGTCTCCATGTCTGAGCCCTTCTGTAACTCGAGTAGGCTAGAAGCTGTGACCAGGCCTCAGTTGGTAAAACCTGAGGACCCACTCTCTGCTATGTCCCGATGACCATCGACTGCTCATCACTGAGAAAGTATTTGCTTTCATTGTTACATCGCCCGTCAACCTGAGGAGTACCTTCAGCAACAGACTGGTTCCACCAAGATGCAGGACAGAACGCCACAGGATATCCTTCTTCCCTGTGGCTATCAAACTGTACAACTCCCCCCCCTTCGGCCATGGGGTAGACAGACTGACTCCCCCCCCCCCCCCCCAATCTTTGCACATGCCCAATCCTTTCTACTTGTCACTTTAATTTAATGTTTCATGTATTTTGTGTTTTTATGACTGTTGGCAGATCAATTTCAATTTCTAACCTGGGATAAATAAAGTTCTATCGTGACGTTCTGAGATATTTAAAACAGTTGAAACCGATTAAAACAGAACCGAATAATTAAGACTGAGGAAAAAAAGTGACATATAATAGTACCATTGAGTTAATTAAAAATACAGTGAAACATAAGGAAATAACCAAAAACAGAGCTGAAAAATGTTTTTCAAAAAAAATTGGTTACCCTATTCAATTGAGTAGGGCAACCTTGTATGCCACTGGTGAAGTGAGAGTTTTGATGCAACAATTCCTGACTTCTACCATGTTTCCTATTTCCAGACTGCAGTAGGGAGATGCACGATTCATTCGATAGAGGACAGGCAACAATTCTGTAGGAAATCACCACGTACAATAAAGAACAAGCTGACCAAAAGTGCAGAAAGTCTCCAACCAGGGCTGATTTGTCCCTGTAGATCCTTGTCAACTATTGATGATATTTTATGCTGTGATATTTCACTGTTGCTGCTTATAGGCAGGGAAGCAGAAATAATGTAGCCAAAGTGGGTAATGGGGTAGGAACAAGCAATGCAGGCATGCCTCGTAGCCCCACTAATCAATTTGAAAAGCAAAGGATGTGATCTGAGGAAGGAACAGTATGACTTTGCTTCCAATGGGGTCTTAGTTGAGTAGTGCACTAAACATGCTACCTCAGATGATTGTAGTTTAATTTTTTCCCAACTGTTTTACAGTGACCATTGAGGGGATAGGAGAGCAAAGGGACCAATTCCTCAAGGTGATCTAACTCGATGGAAGCTGCCATCTCTAAGTGGAAGTCAGACAGTTCTTGTAGACAAAACCAGTGATGAAAGCATTATATTTTTGGCACCCAATACCATTTCTATATTAGGTCTTACCTTTGTGGTATCTGATACACCATTAAACTCCTGAATGCCACTGGATTTTTTCCCAAGCAGATCATGCAAATACTCTTTGTGTTCATGAGTAAATGCTATGGGGTTTATTGTGATTACATTTTGAACCAGTATTACAGAAACTGTAGAATATATGATTCTGTTGCGTTTTGCAACAAATCCAGTTGCCTTCTTCAGTCTTGACAGGCAAGAGAACCAATCTTATCTGCATCCCGATGTGATTTACCTTTTGTTTCTTCCTATGTTATGAACACTTTTTGAAATGGTTGTGGTTTATCAGAAATTTGATTTTCATGCTTAAAAATATAAACGTTGTGGGCTTTGAAAGGCAAATTTGGCCATGTGAATTATTTTGCAAATTTACCATTCTCAGGTTATTGGGGCATTAGCTGCATACCTGGTGAGCCTTTGACCTGCTTGTTCCAGTGCAGGGATTAGTGCCCGAGCCTCTGTCACACTGCACTATCCCTAGTATTAATTGTCCAATACAAGGTTTCAATTTCTTACTTTGTCAAATTTTGTTACATTTTGTGGCAAAAACAAAAGTTTCAGCTCCAGAATTTAGTTCCAATAGGTAAAGATTGTAGAATAGAAACAATATAAATTGTATAAAATGTATGGGAGATCCATCATTAACCAATAGAAAATAAAAACATTAAAATTTGACTAAATGTTAGGGAAGCCATCATGATTCTCAAAGTAAAAAGCTCCAAGGTATTCCACTAAATGCATTACTTTTTATTTTAACTAAACATAGCACAAAAAGTTAGGAAATTTGTGTTTGGTAGATTATTTCTTTGTTGTAACAATGCTTCTTGGCAATAAATCTTATACCGTTGGAAAGCCTGTTTATTTCCCTTTTAAATGGTGCCACATTTGTAAGGAACATGCATTTGTGGGATGAGCAGCAGAGCTGAGTATGTGGGTTGCGCCCATGAAAAATCTGCCAAATCTTCTCTGCCAATGCCAAACAGCTTATTCTGCCATTGACTCTTGTTCGGTGTTGTTTGGTGGATTGGATGATTGAAGTCTGAAGAAACAAGACATATTGGCAATTTAACAATTTATTCATTTAATAAACAGGAGCCTCAGTAGCGTGTGGAAGAACCATACACAGCCACAACAGCCTGGCACCTCCTCCTCATGCTGGTCACCAGCCTGGTCACACACTGTTGTGGGATGGCATCCCATTCTTCAACCAGCATTTGTCGCAAGTCAGCCAACGTGGTTGTGTTGGTCACTCTGGCACGAACAGCACGCCCAAGCTGATCCCACAAGTGTTCAATGGGGTTGAGGTCAGGACTGCTGGCAGGCCATTCCATCCTCTCCACTCCCAAATACTGGAGGTAGTCTCTGAGAAACCCTGCTCTGTGGGGGCGAGCATTGTCATCTTGGAGGATAGAGTTCGGTCCCAGACTGTGGAGATATGGGATTGCCACTGGTTGCAGAATCTCATCTCGATATCTCTCTGCATTGAGATTGCCTCCAATGATGACAAGCCTCGTTTTTCCAGTGAGGGAGATGCCGCCCCACACCATCACACTGCCTCCACCAAAAGATGTTACTCTATCGGTGCAGCAGTCAGCATAGCGTTCTCCGCGTCTTTTCCACACTTTGACCCTATGATCCAACTGCCGTAGGCAGAATCTGGACTCATCGCTGAACATAACGTTCCTCCACATGTTCAGGTTCCAGTGCACGTGTTGCCGACACCAGCGCAAACGGGCCTGACGGTGAAGGGCAGTCATGACAGGCCTCCTGGCAGCCCTATGAGACCGGAGATCGGCTGCGTGCAGTCTGTTCCGAATTGTCTGGGCAGAGAGCCGTCGGCCATATCGTCCTGCAAACCTTGACTGCAAATCTGTAATAGACAGCCTACGGTTCCTAAGTGCTGACAGGGTGAGGAAACGGTCTTCTTCGGGTGTCGTCTTCTTGGGACGCCCACTTCGCAGCCTGTCTCTGACATCCCCCGTTATATGGAACTTGGCCTTCACTTTGGAGATGGTACTAGGGCTCACTCCAAATAATGCCGCAACTTGGTTTTGCGGAACACCAGCTTGATGTTGCCCTATCGCACGGGCCCTATCCAGATCAGTCAAACGTGTCATGCCGATTCTTGGAGCAGACACCTACTGACCACTGTAGCAGGGCCCACGCTCACAGATGCTGCCAATCAGGTGCCAATCAGGCACCTGATTGTCAGCACCTGGGGGTACCAGAAGCTCAAAACAAGAGTCAATAGCAACAGCAGAATAAGCTGTTTGGCATTGGCAGAGAAGATTTGGCAAATTTTTCATGGGCGCAACCCATATACTCAGCTCTGCTGCTCATCCCACAAATGCATGTTCCTTACAAATGTGGCACCATTTAAAAGGGAAATAAACAGGCTTTCCAACGGTATAAGATTTATTGCCAAGAAGCATTGTTACAACAGAAATAATCTACCAAACACAAATTTCCTTACTTTTTGTGCTATGTTTAGATGCTGCCTTTCCAATGTTTTCATATGCATCTCAATTTTTACCATTCTGTTTCATCCTAGGTCTTTTTTTTAAACTTTGATGAAACACACAAATTCATGACCAACTAATCGTGGCTGCTTGAAGTACAAAATATTTTACAGCTGTTGCATTTCTTTCTGCTTTTAGGTGCCAGATCTCGATCTGGAAGGCTTGTTTGGAAATATCGATGATGTAATACTCGTGTCCTCTAATCTGCTCAAACATCTGGAAGATACAGCTACTGGAAATTCTGACCAACTTCTCCTGATAAGTAATATTCTTTAAATATTTACTCAGTGTTAGCTTTGGTGAGATGATCTTTCTTTGTTGTGTTGTGTTCATTTAGGCAGTAAGAAAAGTAGCAGCTTCCTTTGTGTTAGGCTCTGCTTTGAATTCACATTGGTCACTGGTGCACATTCCTATGAATTTTATATTTATTCATGGGACATGGGTGTCATAAATCTAGTCTTTATTGAAAGGCATTTGGTGGCCTTGGGTTGATGGATTTCATAAGAACCAAAAATAGGATTAGGCCTTTTGGATCCTCATGTTTAATCTGCCATAAAAGAAAGTTAATACTAACCTTGTACCTCATCGCCACTTTCCTGCTCCAACCTTGAACCCAGTGATTTCCTTAATATGTTTCCATTCATACCCACTACTAACTCCTTATGTTCCTTCTTTTGATGCCTGGGAATTAAAATACTACCAACCAATTTTCCTGACCCGTATTTTCCTGACCCAGAGGGGACTTAAAATTTAGATCTATTGTTCCATGCAAGACATTGCTTTAGATTTGTGCTTTTATTAATGATTGCTGGATACGTTTTATTTCTCTTACCAGCCTGGCTTAATGAACCGAAAGTGCCAGAAGATCAGATGCAGATTTTTTTTTGGATGATTTATTCATGATTCATTTCTGTTACAAAAATGGGATATTTATGCCTGAATTTGTTTTACCCATTATTGTTCGGTGATTAAAACTCACCTGGTTCCTTATAGATATCGCATAATAGAAATGGAAATCAGTAATAGATCAGGGGGCTGAGCTATAGAGAGAGATTGGGCAGGCTAGGAATTTATTCCTTGAAGCACAAGAGGTTGAGGGGTGATCTTCCAGGTGTATAAATCATGAGGGGAATAGATAGGGTTAATGCAATTTTTTCCCCAGGGTAGGGTAATAAAGAATAAGCAGGCATTGTCAAGTCAATTTTATTTGTATAGCACATTTAAAAACAACCCATGTTGACCAAAGTGCTGCACATCTGATTAGGAAAAAAAAAGAAAGTTACAGTGGCAGGCAGTGAGAGATGAAAAATTTAGTAGGAACTTGAAGGGCAACCTTTTCATACAGAGGGTGGTGGGTATATGGAATATGCTGCAAGAGAACGTAGTTGAGGCAAGTACAATAACAGTATTTAGAACAGAGAACAGTACAGCACCAGACTGGCCCTCCAGTCTGACTCTCATTCAGTCTGACTAATTATGACTCATAATTTCATATACAACTATCAGGTCTCCCCGTAATCTCTGACCCTCCTGATAAAACAATCCAAGTCTGTCCAACCACACCCTGTAGTTAATACCTCCTAATCCAGGCATCATTCTGGTAAACCTCCTCTGGTAAATTTCCAAAGTCTCTGCATCGTTTCTGTAAAGGGGTGACATTTAAAAGACATTTGAACAAGCACATGGACAGGAAAAGTTTAGAGGGATATCTACCAAACATGAGCAAATGGGTCCAGCTTGGATGTGGCATTTTGGTTAGCATGGACAAGTTGGGCTAAAGAACCTTTTTCTGTGCTGTGTGACTCTATAAACCGATACACATGCTTATCATGACGTGGCAAGAGAAATATTCATAACACCTTCAATTTTTCTTTTGCCTATAGTTGCTAAATCTAAATCTGAAAGGGACATCTGGAAACATAGATATATTTACATGCAATAGTCAATAGTCAATTTATTTGTCACATACACATAAATGTGCAGTGAAATGAAAAATTACCCGCAGTCCAACAATAAGACCAATAAAAATAAGCAAAATAAAGTTAATGTTATCTTTTTATTTTGCAGTGTAAAACAAATAGTTTATGATAAATTTCTTGGTACCCTTTTAGGTACTTGCCAAGGTTAAGAGTTGCTGACTTTCATAACTTTCTAGAGGCCTAGAGCTTTGTGTGCACAGCATTTGGTCTTCAGGTGAAAACAGATGGTGAAGGGTCTGGTAATAATCAACCTGTGCCAAGAATGCTCCACACAGGTTATGCCTTCTGCCGTCACCTGGTTGCTTGTCTGAAATTGGCGCCAGGCCATTTTTCTACAATAATACCCATTTCAGGCTCCTAGCTACTATTGGCTCAAGAATGGCCCCAGCATGTGTTGTGCATGCTGCAGCCAACTTTCCAATTATCCAAAAAGAACAGAGGTTTCTACCTAATGTCTTCTGATTAGAAAAGCACTGCTGTCTCAGGCACAGTAAAAAACAGCTTAACTGTATTATTGCACTTAATGCGTATAATTTATTTTGCAAATGTTTATCACAGCACCTTCATGAATATTGTAAAGTAATGCATTATAAACATCCAGCAAGGTCATTCATTTTTGTAATTTGAATTCCAATTTAAGATTAGAACTTCACAAGTGTTGTGATTGCAGCATTAAGATCATTACATATTTACTGATAATTCACTTTCTAAATTGCAGAATGCACAAAGTTCATTTTCTTTATTTTTAGCTCAGTAATTTGGAAATGAGAATGATCCCCAATTAAATCCAATCTTCACCTCCTCGTTTTCTTTTTCTAAATCGCATTTTCTGCCTCGCACCTGAATGTATAATTTTTCCCACTTAATGAAGAATACAATAATGTCCATTATGAGCTGGAATTTACAATTATTCAGTTTCATTCCTTGACAAATACTGCCTCAAATAAATTAGCACATGACTCATTCACGCTTCTGGAAGTAACCTGAAAAACTACTGTTGACAATTTTAATGCTGCAAATTGTTCCTGGATGGTTAACTTTTAGAAGGGAAAGACATTATAGAAAAGGGGGTAGAGCAATTCTATTTTTCGAGATTAGGATAAGTGCAGTGGAAAGAAAAGATTTTAGTTCAGAGAATCAGCTTGGGTGGAACTAAGAAATAGCAAGGTACTGATTACATTCATGGGGGTTGTATTAAGGTTGTATTAAGGGCCACTGAAAATAGTGGTAATATGCAAATTAAGAGCATTGTATTTATCAAAAATTATGGATACATATAACAGGGATAATACAATAGTCAAGGGGTTCTATAATGTGCATTTTGTCAGGGAAAGCCTAATGAGCAAAGCATGGAGGATAAATTCATGGGGTTGTTTTTCTTGATCATTATGTTGCGAAGCCAGTGAGGGAATGGTGTTCATAATATGGTCGAAATTTCTGATATAAAAACTGAAAATTATTTAGCTCAATCTGAAACTACAATCAAATCTTAAATCTGAATATAGTAACATTCAAGGGTATGTGTTAACTATTGTAAATTGGGAAAGTATATTAAATGTATGGCATTAACAGGCAATTGCTGACGTTTAAAGAGTTGCTGTTTTGTTTATAGAAAATATATAATTCCTTAAGGCAAAAAAACCTTGAAAAAATGTTCCAGCCATGGTTTTTTAAGAGAAAGTTAAAAATATTATTGGATCAAAGGAAAAGGCCTGTACAGCCTGTAATGTTGACAAGAAAAGTAGTTAGCCTGAGGAATTGGCCGTTTCAGAACTCGGCAAAGTAGGGCCAAGAAACTGAGAGAAGAGTAAGTGAGTGGGTGACTGAAAAACTTAGAAACAAAATGAATGACAGGACCCTGGGAGTGTTGTAGAACAGAGAACCTAGGGGTACAAATACAGTACATAGTTCCCTGAAAGTGGTGACACAGTTAGACAGCTTGGCGAAGAAGGCATATGGCAAGCTTGGCTTTATTTGGCAGGGCATTGAATACTAGAATAGGGATATCATTTTACAGCTGTATAAGATATTGGTGAGACCGCATCTGGAGTTTTACATGCAGTTCAGTTCACTTCATCATAGCAAGGATATGATTATGGACATCATGAGCGTTCACGATCAAGCTTATCTTGAGAGGAATAGATCAGGTAAACGCACAGAGTCTTTTGTCCAGAATAATTTAATCAAGAACCGGAGGACATAGGTTTACAGTTGAGGAAGTAGTTGAGGTAAGTACTATCACAATGTTTAAGAAATATTGATACAGGTACATGGGTACCTTTAGAGGAATATAGGCCAAAAGCAGGCAGGTGGGACAAGTGTAGATGGGGCATGTTGGTTGATGTGGGTAAGTTGGGTCAAAGGGCCTGTTTCCATGCTGTATTACTCTAATATATTTGTTTCAAATTTTGCAATTGATCTCTGTGTCCCTATTTGTAAGATGAAGCATTCAGTATGGTGGCTTGTGCCAGAATTGTTTTTTGTCATTGAATTACAAATGCAGAATCAAGGATTAATGATCAAGGGATTTCAGTTCCAATCCTGTCGTATTGACTCAAGATTTTAAACTCCGTTAATGAGATTTAAATTTTTTTTTTTATCATGATAACCATGTAACTTTAAAAAAAAACACCTGGTTCGAAGGAAATCTGTCGTCTCTTGCCAATCTGGCTGCTATGTGACTCCAGACCTGTGGTTACATGGTTGTACATTTGAAATAAGCCAGAAAACCATTCAGTGCAAGGGATATAAAGGGCCGGGCAGTGAATACTATCATAGCAAGCGATGCCTATATCCATTGAGTGAATAAAAATAAATTCAAAAACATAATGGTGGTGTAGAGGTAGAGGTCTCTGCCTTACAGGACCACAGACCCGGGTTTGATCCTGACTACGTGTGCTCTCTGCACGGAGTTTGTACATTCTCCCCATGAGCTACGTGGGTTTTCTCTGGGAGCTCCGGTTTCCTCCCACACTCCAAAGACGTACAGGTTTGTAGGCTAATTGGCTTGTTAAAATTTTTAATTGTCCCTAGCGTGTGTAGGATAGTGTTAGTGTGCGGGGATTGCTGGTCGGCGCGGACTCGGTGCTGGTCAGTGTGCTGAAGAGCCTGTTTCCGCGCTGTATCTGTATAAACTAAAACTAAACACAAAACGGTGATAAAATCTGAAACGTTTGAAAAGACATTTTGACTGTATGAACAGTTCTATGAGTCATCAGCTCATCCCACAGATTCAGCTGCTGTGCTGCAGCTCACTATTCAGCTGGAACTTTGGCAGAGCTTTGGTTCATGCAAGGTGACCTGGTTCCAGGATTTTGAAAGCCTTGCTTTTTTAGTCGGCTGTTAAAAGGCACATCAGAATTGCAAAGCCAATTTTGTTTTATCAGTTCCTTTGTTTCTATGAACAAACCTCTCACTGTATGAGCCCGGCTAAAATTAGTTACTCATTGTGGAGCAAAGTGGCAAACCCTCACTGAATCACCATGGTGAAAACACTTCAGTACTCCAACGCTGGAATCTCTCACTGTTCTTTAAAAATTTCCATCAACCCTTCAGTTTTAACTGGCTTGGAAATTTAAACATGCCATATTGGTATATTATACTGATTTGTCGTGTGCGTGTAGGAAACTTGCTTCTTTTATAAAGTCATGAGAGGAATAGATTAGGTAGACACACAGAGTCTCTTGCCTAGAGTCAGGGAATCGAGAACCAGAGGACTTGGGTTTAAGGTGAAGGGGGAAAGATTTTATAGGAATCTGAGGGGTAACTTTTTCATACAAAGGGTGATGGGTGTATGGAATGAGCTGCTGGGGGAGGTAGATGAGGCAGGGACTATCGCAATGTTTAAAAAGTAATTCGACAGGTACGGGGATAGAGCAGGTTTAGAGGGATATGGGCCAAATGTAGGCAAATAGGACTAGTATAGATGGAACATGTTAGTCAGTGTGGAAAAGTTGGGCCGAAGAGCCTGTTTCCACACTGTATGATTATGACTTTAATATATATCTGCTATTAAAGTATCAAGTTGTAAAGTTTCAGAATTATTTTAATAATATTACATGCAAGTAATGTTGACTATAATGACACTAGTTTTTAGGCAAGTACAATTGTTTATTAGGCAGTTACTTGCCAAATAAGACTTTATAACTATGAATTGAATTCATAGATGGCTTTTATCCCTTGAACTATTCATTATTAATTTACAGAAGTAGAGAATTTCAGAAATACTTAGTTTAAGTGCATTCACTCCTCTATTTCGTTTTTCTTTTCTGATTCAGAGATTAATAAATGCCTAAGGTCAAGTACAGGTATATATAAAACCAACACTTAAAATTACCTGTGGGCTAAATAACATTATTATAGATTACATAATGAGTATATGGTTTAAGCAGATTGAACCTTTTTGACTGACCATCTGTTCATTAGGTGATTCATACTCAGCAATACCTCACAAAGAGCTACTGCCTTACAGCGCCAGAGACCAGGGTTCGATCCTGACTCAGGGCCGGATTAAGCTAGCGCGGGGCCTGTAGCATATGTTATAAAGGGGCCTTAAAAACAGGACAAGGTGACATCACCGCCCGCACCCCACATGACCTCACCCAGCCAGCGGCCATGTGTCCCCGCTCCACCAATGGCGGCCGCCTGGGCCGGGAGGCGGGTTGCTACGCACCCCCCCCCCCCCGATTAGGGGCTCCCAGAAATCGCAACAAAATGCAGCAGCAATTAGAGAGGTCCCAAAATCCAAGGTTCAAATGCACAGGCTTGGGCCGAATTTTTCAGTGCAAAATTCAGCAGAAATGCCGCTGGGATTTCTGCAGAGTAGGCAGGAAACACATTGGGCGCCGACCGCAGTACAAGTGAGTGCGGCCAGCGCCTGCTTCATACATACAGTGACACTGGAGACACCAAGGGCAGCTCTCCCAGTGTCAACAACGCCGGCTGCACTCCATGTTCCCATTAGGACAGCCCGGACCCCCGTTCCTCCCGATGGCCGGCGCCTCCCTCTCCCGCGAGCCGAGCCTGCCCGCCCCAACCACAAACTCCACTGGCATTGTGTGCAGGTTTACCAAGGACGCTGCCCCAGCCTGTATGCTCTGGGGAGGGGAAAGGAATAAAAAAACCCGGCGACTTCCCGCCCACCCAACCAACCAAACATGCCCTCCAAGACAGCAGAGTCCGGCTCGGTCCACCGGCTGCTACAAGGAAACAAACCGGATTGTCAATGGGGAACCCGCGACCAGCGTCAAAGAATGACCCAGTCCCTGAACGCTCCCCATGGATTGGACGAAATCCCACAGGTTCAAGTTATCCAAGTGGACTGCAACCCGCTGCATGAGCCGGAAGCACTCATTCAATGCCGCTCCCTCTGAGGGAACAACATTAAATCACTGCCTCCAAGTCACACATCGGGCCACAATCCACTCAAACTGTCCAAACCCGCGGGCATTTGTCCAATCCACAAAAACAGTCAGAAACCGAGCCATTCCAGAAAACCAATTGCAGGTTCCCCATTGACAGTCCGGCTCAATTCCCCGCGGCAGCCGTCAAACCGAGCCGGACTCTGCTGTCCTGGAGGGCATGTTTGGTTGGTTGGTTGCGTGGGCGGGAAGCCGCCGGACCCCCCGATTCCTTTCCCTCCCCAGAACCCCCAGACTAAGGCAGCGTCCCAGGCAAACCTGCACACGATGCCGGTGGAGCCCGGGGTCGAAGCGGGCGAGCCCGGCTCGCAAGAGAGGGAGGCGCCGGCCACCAGGGGGCCGAACCGCCCCAATGGGAACATGGTCTGCAGCCGGTACCACCAACACCGAGAGAGCTGCCCTTGATGTCTCCAGCGCCACCATACACATGGAGCAGGCGCTGGCCGCACTCGCCCTCACTGTAATCGCCACCCAATGCAAGGGCGTGATGTATTTTCTGCCCGTATTCTGCAGAGATCCCCACTTGTACTTTAGAAACCACCTTCTGACATTTACACAAGGAGTCACAATGCTCCACCATCCGACTTAAAGCGATTTGGGAATGATGACCAATCGCCAACTTGAAACATTAACTCTTTCTCTTTCTGACCCGCTGAGCTTTTCCCCGCGGCATTTCTGCCAGACACCACCCGAGTCAACCCAAACCCGCATATCCAAACCCGGGATTTCAAGACCTCGCTGAACACCACCACACCTTGGGAATGAGGAAGTTGGCAACCCTACTAATACGGGACAAGGGCAGTCCAAATTTAGCCCAAAATAGGGGATGCCCCAGCTAATACTGGACAGTTAGCAACCCTAGGTGCTCCCCCCGCCCTACAGTCTACCCCGTCTCTCGCCTCTGTCCCTCTGGGTGTGTGTGGAGGGGTGAGGGTCTGTGTCTTGGGGTTGGTGGTTGGGCGATGACCCGCTGGCTGCCCATTGGGCTGCGCTGTCCCGCCAACACTTTCTAACCGCGGCGGTTGGGGAGCGGCGCATGCAACACAGCGCCCCTCAGTGGGATGCCGATTTCAAGCATTTAGCGCAGGGCCCTCGAAAGTGCGGGGCCCGTAGCAAATGCTACTTTTGCTACTACGTTAATCCGGCATTGTCCTGACTACAGGTGCTGTCTGCACGTTCTCCCCGTGACCTGCGTGGGTTTTCTCCGAGATCTCCGGTTTTCTCTCACACTCCAAAGACGTACAGGTTTGTTGGTTAATTGGCTTTGTATAAATGTAAATTGTCCCTAGTGTGTAGTATAGAGTTAGTGTGCAGGGATCGGTGGTCGGCGCGGACTCGGCGGCCTCTTTCCGCACTGTATCTTTAAACTAAAGCTTAAAAAATCAGATTTCATTTATTTTTCTGTGTGAAAAAAACAATTGTGAAATCAGATCTGTGACTCACAGTGGGGACTGTGGATTTCATGTGCAGAGGAATTTACAGCCCTACATTTTCTGCCAATACGGAACTCTTCCTCTTGAATAAAGTGACAGGTTAAGATTTTTCTGCCCTGCATACCAGCTTGGAAAATATACATGTCAAAATAATATTTCAGGTTGAAGACACATCACCATAATGGAAATCTCAACTCTATTTTGCAAACTCTATTCACAAACGTTTCCTGATCTCAGTTTTTAGTTTATTTTATTTTAGAGATACAGTGTGGAAACAGGCCCTTCGGCCCACCGAGTCTGCGCTGACTAGCGACCCCTGTACAGTGTTCTACACACTTAGGATAATTTACAATCTTTAACGAAGTCAATTAAACTAAAAACCTGTACGTCTTTGGAGTGTGGGGGGGTTACCGGAGCACCCAGTGAAAACCTACGCAGTGACAGGAGAACATACAAACTCCATACAGACAGCACCCATAGTGAGAATTGAACCCGAGTCTCCGCCGCTGTAAGGCAGCAACTCTACCGCTGCACCACCATGCTGGGTATTTTCGAGCATCTTCTGTTTTCATATCAGACATCCCAAATTTACTTTTTCTGTCAGAAAATATATACTACTTGAATATCTGATTTAATTTTACATGTTGTATTATTGATCAGAGAGTGAATTAATGTTGAATACGAATTGGAGTAGTTCATTAAATTGCAAGCTGCAGGTCAATTAGGGCACGGCTGATTTATGCCTCAGTTCCACTTGTTTACAGTTGTTCCAATTCTCTTGTCATCTTTATGAGCTCAGCATTGAAAGTAATAATAAATGCACTATCCGTAGGTTTTTTTTTTGGAAACATGGAACTCCTGCCACTAACTGTTTAAAAAATATTTCTCCAGATTATACTTCTTAATAGAGTGGCTTCACTTTTGAGGTAGTGCCTGCTTGATTTTGGGCTCATTCTCCAGACATGGAATATAGAGCAGGACAGAACAGAAACAGGTCCACGATGTCTGTGCCAATCATGATTCCAAATTAAAGTAACTCCATCTGCCTGCACGTGATTAAGTTGCTCCATTCCCTGCATGTTCATATCCCTGCCTAATTATACAGATCTACTTCCATCACCCTCCCTGACAAGCACGTTCCAGGCACTGGGTTCCAGGTTCCAGACTGTGTAAAAGACTTTCCTTGCACATCTCCTTTAAACTTACCTCCACTCACCTTGCATTCTACTATTTGAAGAAAAAGACCATGATTTTGCTCCATCTACCCCACAGAATTCCATTATTATTACAAGCACATCAATTCAATCTATAATAATTTAAGCAAGAAATAAAAATACAGGTTTGCAATATATGCCTTTTTGTAACTCCGAAGATGGTAAATTTCTGGTGCATCAGCAAACACCAGTGTGTTTTTCCCTGAAGTTCAAGAGCCTAAAATATACCACATTTCTCCAAATAGGATCTGGTTACGTCTTCACAAAAATAGTGCATCACTTACTCACTTCTAAATTTCAGCAAAATATATGCAACTATCCGTTAATCTTTAAAAGTTATTTTTGTACTTATGCTTTAACTTTTAACGATTTATGGATTTATATATTAATTTATTTATGTATGAACAATATGACTCTATGCTTCATGAATATTTGCTGCTCCAATTTAGAAAATACCTTTAGTGGATATTTTATTTTTAGCTAATTGTTTGTGTTTCCAAATGTTAGTGCGATTTTAGGTGACTGATGAGCTAATGTGGGACTGGAGATGCTAGATGGAAAGGACATGTGGTTAGTTTCGAATGTCGTCCACTCCTGCTCATCTCATTGGGCTTCTGTGCACTCCAAACAATAATACTTTCAGTTCTCAGTTCTATCCTGCATTTTAGATTCATAGAGTCATACAGCGCTTCGAACAACTTCGTCCAACTTGCACATGCCAACCTTATTGCCCCATCTACACTAATACCACCTGCTGGTGTTTAGCCCAAAACCTTCCAAACCTATCCTATCCATGTACCTACCCAAATGTTTCTTAAACGTTGTGATAGTACCTGCCTCAAATACCTCCTCTGGTAGCCTGTTCCATATACCCACTTCCCTTTGTGTAAAAAAGTTGCCCCACAGGTTCCTATTAAATCTTCCCTCCCATTGGAACTGACTGAATATAATTAGAGTGTAGATGCTGGGGATGTTGGCCGATGGGAGGACACTGACATTGCTTTGTTCATCCTGCTAGTGGATTTGCAGATTTTTGGAGAGCACATTGGCAATACCCCATAAGTGCTTTTGTTTCTCCTGCTCTAGATAGTACATCTCCCAGAGAAATATGAAGGGCCAGGGATAACTGACGCGTGGTGAACCTTGAGCTTTGTGCTGGTTTGAAGTCTTGATCTCCAAACACTTTTTCCCTCAGGTGGGCAAAGGCTTTGGTGCAACACTCGAGGCAGTAAGTGTTGAGAGGTGGATCCCAAGATAAATAAATTGCCTAGGTATTCCAAGGATCCACTGTAGATCCTTTTGTGTTTGACAGGAAAGTTATGCAGTGAGACAGTTTGATAGAGGGCCTTTGTTTTCAGGATGTTTAGCGTAAACCCATTCTCTTGTATGCTTCATTGAATTGAATGAATGATCAATAATGTGGAGCTTGGCTTCAATGTGTCCCTACACTAACATCATCTGAGTTGCTGCTCCATAACTCAGATTCAATTGATATTTGTTCTGGAGTGCAGGCAATGTAGGTTGAACAATTATCCATTCCTCTTGTAGATTAGATTCTACCAGTGGGAAATTAGACAGATTGTGGCACTATTAGTAATTGGGGATTGCCAGTATTTGAGTTTCTACTTTTTAACCTCTTTCCCTGTTCTCTAAAATATGATGCCAGAACCCTCTCGATTACTGCTGCATCTTTTTGTTGCATTATCGTCATGGGGTAGAATGCCAAATGGAGTTGACATTGCATAATCATGACTTTCTTAATGCTAACTAATAGCAGTTCCTACTTATTAAACTCTTGCTCATAGATGCCACATCCACCATGTGACACCTACAGAAGGAAATATTGGTTTGTTCACATTTGGTCATTTTCTTGTGAAAATACAATTGTTCCAATTTTTATAACTCTTCAGATCTGTACCTCAAGGGCCTGTCCCTCTTAGGCGATATTTTAGGCGTTACAGGCGACTAGGCTGTCGCCACATGGTCGGCGGGATGTCGCCTGAATGGCCATGAGTAGTCTCCAAAGAGTCGTAGCGTCTTTCTGGCCGCCGCTGGGTTTTCAGAATGTTGAATTATTTTTGGCGACAGTGGTTTTGACACCAATGAGCGTAGCTTGACGTATCCTGACGTAGATCTGTCGTAGGTTGTTGACAAATGACGTAGGATGTCACCGGTGGTGACTTCGATGAATTCCATTGGCGACTACCTACGTCAACCTACATCAACCGGTGACAGGTACCGGCGTCAAGAGAAGTCAAGTTGCGACAGGCATTGGGAAAACCCAAGTCCACAGAAGTCAAGCAACAACAGCCAGTCGTGATGCTGATGAATGAAGTCCATGTACGCCTATATCGGCGACAATCTATGACAATGTACGACCATACCGACGACAAGGTAGGACCATACCGGCAACAAGGTACGACCATACCGGTGACAACCTACCACAACCTACTGGCTACCATCGGCGACAGTTGACGTGACTAGCTACGCCAGGCTACGTCAGTGGCGTCCCCATGGCACTTGTATTCTGTTTGAAGTTTGAATTTTAAAATTTGAAATTTATTGAAGTTTATTACAATATTTTTGTATGCACTGTTGTATGTTCTTATCAATCTTTAAAATTTTTTTGTTTGTTTCAATATCAATAAAGGAAATTCTTGACATTTTGATGGAAAATTGATGTATGGTTATTGTATTTCAGAGTAGTTTTTCATGGCATCACTTTCAAATAGTCATGATGCAGAATGATTGGAAACCCTACCATACACCCCCTTTTATAGGGTAAGTAGGGGATTCCATTGTTTTGGAGGCCAGAATGACGTGAATTGTCATCAGTTGTCTTCAGTCTTCAGGGTCGTCGCTTGTCATAGCTTGTCGCGGGTGGACGTAGGTTGACCTCAGTTGTCATAGGTTGTCGCCTGTGTGGTCGTAGGTGTCGTCATAAGTTGTCGTAGGTGCAGTCGTTGGTGGACGTCCTAGGTCGTGACGTTTGGGTCGCCGGTTGTCGGTACCTTGCCGTAGCTTGACGTCGATTAGGTGGTAGGTTGTTGTAGCTTATCGTAGACATTGTCGTAGGGGGGGTCCAGTCGCCGGTTTTTCGGCGACCTGCTACTATTACAGTTGCCGGCAGTCACCTAAAAAATCGCCTAAGTGGGGCAGACCCTTTACACATTCAAACCTGTTATCAGAGAGCAGAAGATTTTTTTTTCTGCTTCAGGTAATATCTTGGAATAATACAATCTAATTGCACACTGCTTATTTGTTTTGAAATTGCATGAAGTGGCGCTCCACTTAATTGCACAGAGCAATGTGACCAATGCACATTTGTTCTAGCAAGTCTCACACAAGAGACCTTGGCACTCGAGGGTCAAATTTAGTTGTCATATTTTCCTTGTAACTGTTGAAACCCATGTTGAAACTTACAATTTACTTAGTAAATTAAGTTATCAAAAGCGTCCGCAATCACAGGAATTCAGGTAAACGTTCCACTCTGCAACTGAGCTCTGCATGTTAGTAGTGGAGATACCAGTTCAGTGCCTCAGGCAAATTGATACCTTCACCACCAACATGCATAGCCCAGATCCAAAATACTGGGGCAAACAATCTACAGGTGCTAGAAAACAAAAAAAACAACAGAAAATGCTAGAAACACTCTGCAGATCAAGCAGCATCTGTGGGGAGAAAAACAGAATCAAATTTTCAGGTTAAAGACCTTTTTTCAGAATTGAAATACTAGCAAACTTGAAAGATACTTCCACCCACAATCCAAAGTTGTGCAGGTTTGTAGGTTAATTGGCTTCAATAACTTGCCCTTAGTGTGTAGGATGTGGAAATGGGATAGCATAGAACTAGTGCACCTTTTTATTTCAAAATATACTTTATTCGAGAAATAAATATATACAAAACATGTTCCTTACAAAACTCCACCCGACATTCTCGGAGGCTATATATACATTCAATACATACATTCAATACACCAATTACACAAAACGTTCCCCCACCCTTGTCGCTCATGTGGCCCACTGGCATGGAATCCCTTCCCTTATTTTTGAGGGGCATCTCCACCACACCCTGCCCCCCATATCCAGCAGCGGAAGGACCCTAGACTGTGGCCCTCCCCCACAGAGTCCTGGCATTGGCTGCACCAAGCTTCAGTGCGTCCCTCAGCATGCACTCCTACAGTCTGCAGCGGGCAAGACGGCAACATTCCCCGACAGACATCTCGCTCCGCTGGGAGGTCAACAAAGCTCGGGCAGACCAAAGAGCGAGTTGATGACTTTCCAGCATAGATCTAGCGTACCAGGAGATTGATGTTATGCTGTGGACTCTGGGCCAACGCTGTATATCTGACCTCTGAACCCAGTGCACACCAGCACCACTCTTGAGTGCAGGTGACAAGCTCCGCCACTGAAAGACTTTGACTACTGGGAGTTAACAGTTTCCCAACCCACTCTCCCATGCAAGGCTCACCAGCTATTATTTGTGAGCAGCATTGCAGAATGCCATTACAGTTTGAGAGAAGAGTCTGGCTACTGTTACCATCGAGGAAGGTTTGTGACTTACCAAAGATTAAGCTTAGAATAAATAGGGTGCATGTTATGAGATGGAAAACCACTTGACATTGTTATTGAACTGCAAGCCAGACAGTTGTAAAACCATGATACTAAGAGTGTACAAGTACCTACTGAATGTAATGATGTACGAAAGAATAGTTCACAATTCAAAATATCCCTTCATGTCTGATACTGGCAGTTTTCAGCTTGTGAATCCCAGTGAAACCACTACTGTATGAACTAGTATAAGAAAATAACTGCAGATGCTGGTACAAATCGATTTATTCACAAAATGCTGGAGTAACTCAGCAGGTCAGGCAGCATCTCGGGAGAGGAATGGGTGACGTTTCGGGTCGAGACCCTTCTTCAGACTGATGTCAGGGGGGCGGGACAAAGGAAGGATATAGGTGGAGACAGGAAGATAGAGGGAGATCTGGGAAGGAGGAGGGGAAGGGAGGGACAGAGGAGCTATGTGAAGTTGGAGAAGTCGACGTTCATACCACTGGGCTGCAAACTGCCCAGGCGAAATATGAGGTGCTGCTCCTCCAATTTCCGGCGGGCCTCACTATGGCACTGGAGGAGGCCCATGACAGAAAGGTCAGACTGGGAATGGGAGGGGGAGTTAAAGTGCTCGGCCACCGGGAGATCAGTTTTGTTAATGCGGAACGAGCGCAGGTGTTCAGCGAAGCGATCGCCGAGCCTGCGCTTGGTTTCGCCGATGTAAATAAGTTGACATCTAGAGCAGCGGATGCAATAGATGAGGTTGGAGGAGGTGCAGGTGAACCTTTGTCTCACCTGGAAAGACTGTTTGGGTCCTTGGATGGAGTTGAGGGGGGAGGTAAAGGGACAGGTGTTGCATCTCGTGCGGTTGCAAGGGAAAGTGCCCGGCGTTGGGGTGGTTTGGGTAGGAAGGGACGAGTGGACCAGGGAGTTACGGAGGGAACGGTCTCTGCAGAACGCAGAGAGGGGAGGGGATGGGAAGATATGGCCAGTGGTGGGGTCCCGTTGTAGGTGACGGAAATGTTGGTGGATGATATGTTGGATCCGCTGGCTGGTGGGGTGGAAGGTGAGAACGAGGGGGATTCTGTCCTTGTTGCGAGTGGGGGGAGGGGGAGCAAGAGCGGAGCTGCGGGATGTAGAAACAGACTAGTAGGCTTCTTTAGCCTGTTGCAACATGTAACAAGATCACAGCTGATTTAATTGTGACCTCAAATTCCCATTCCCATCTACCTAGTTTTAAATGCATTTTTAAATGCATTCAACGATTCTTCTCTTTAAGAAAGAATTCAAAGGACTCAAGGAAGATCCTTTTGGATTAAAACAATTTCTTCTCTGTATTAAATGTGCAATACCTTCTATAAAAACCGCAGCCCCTAGTTCTTTTATCTCCCATAAGAGGAACCATTTTCTTCACATCCCCTGTGCCAATAAGCCCCTTCTGTGTTTCAATCAAGCATCTTCTACTCTTCTGAATTGTAGTGGATATGTCTAGCATGTTCAACTCTTTGTCAAAGGGCAACCTGTTCTTTCTAGCATCACTCCAGCAAATCTCATCTGAAGTGTTTCTAATGCATTAACATTCTTCCTTAAATAAGGAGATTAATACTGTATAAAGTGTTTGAGATGTATTTGTCATCAATGCCCAATCTAACTGAAGTATAGTCTCCTTACTTTGAGTTCATTAACATTATAAAGATAAGGATAGCATTCCATTAGTTTTCCTAATTATTTGCTGTACTTGCATACCAACCCGTTGTGAATTATGCATTATAACACATAGAATCCGTGGCATTTCAAAGCTGTCCAATCTTCCACTGTTTGCATAATAATCCTCTTTTTAATTTTTATCTGCCAAATGGACAATTTCACATAAAAGTGCTGGAGTAACTCAGCAGGTCAAGCAGCCTCTCTGGAGAACATGGACAGGTGACCTTTTGAGTTGAAACCCTTCTTCAGATCAATTGTAAGGGGGGAAGAAGAAAGCTGGAAAAGAGGAGAGGCAGGGCAGAGCATGGCAGGTAATAGGTTGACACGGGCGAGGGAGAATTTTTGATTGGTAGATGTTTGGAACAAAGGCTAGTGATAAGACCAAAATGTGTGAGACAGGTTTGAAGAGTTGGTGATTGTGAAGCCAGGAGGAAAGTAGGACACAGCGGAGGCATTAGGTGGGGGGGTGGGGGGAGGGGGGAGGAGGGAATATGGGAGAAAGGGGATTGGTTGGGGGGGGGGGGGGGGGGGTGTTAGAAAGAGGTGACTTAAAATTGAAGAATTCAACCTTCATACCATTGTGTTATGAGCTACACAATGGAATTTGAGGTGCTCTTCCTCCAATTTGTGTGTGGCATCATTCTGGCAATGGAGGAGTACCTGAACAGAAATGTCAGAGTGGAAATAGAAGGGGAGTTAAAATATTTAGCAACTGGGAGATCCAGTAGGCCTTAGTGGACCGATCGCAAATATTCAGTGAATATTTTCCATGTTATACTCCATTCACTCACTTAACCATATCCCATCATACCCACATTGTATCCTCTTCACAGCTTGCTTTCCCACCTATCATGGTGTCATCAGAAAGTTTAGCAACCATGCTTTTGGTGCCTTCACCTAATTTATTTACATAAATTGTAAAAAGTTGAATGCCCAGCACCAATCCCCATGACACACCACTCATTACATCAAATGAGCCAGAAAATGACCTCTTCATGCCTCCTTGTTTTTCTATTTAGTCAGATAATTTTCTCTTCATGCCAACATGTTATCTCCAGCACCTCTGGAGATCTATTTATCGTACCTCCTTTTATCCACGGCATGTTACAGCTTTAAAGAGCTCCAATAAATTGGTTGAACATGATTGTGTATAAAATAAAATCAAGTCAAGATCACTTAAATTCAAATATGATAGTTTAGAATGGCTGACAACGTTTTGTGTTTTTAGAAAAGTAAGAATATAATTGGGGCGGCATGATGGAACAGCAGTAAAGCTGCTGCCATATTGCACCAGGGACTCGGGTTTGATCCTGACTATGGGTGCTGTCTGTACAGAGTTTGTTCGTTCTCTCCGTGACCACATGGGTTTGCTCCGGGAGCTCCGGTTTCCTTGCACATTCCAAAGATGCACAGGTCTGTAGGTTTATTGGCTTTGGTAAAATTGTAAATTGTCCCTAGTGTGCAAGATAGTGCTAGTGTACATGGATTGCTGGTCGGCAGGGACTTGGTGGGCAAAAGGGCCTGTTTCCGCACTGTATCACTAAACTAAACTGTACAAAAAATGTGTAATTCTTTAAGGTATTACTTTTTGAACATGGAATTTAAGGCATTGATTAAGCCCAATACATGCTAACCAAAACTTTACAAAATCCAATACTTGCTGCTCCTCTTCCTCTACTTCAGACATTAATCTGCAATGCTCCTAAAGCATTATAGGGATCTGTGATGATTGATACATGTTTTTATTCTGAAAGGTAACGTGTTCCTCACCTTCAAACAAGAGCTGGAAGATGCGTACAAAGTGTATTGTGTCGACTATGACAACATCCTGCTACTTGAATCTATTTATAAGAAGAATGAAAATATTCTGAAAGAAATTACAGAATCTGTCACAACAGTAAAGTAAGAAACTTGCAAAATCATATCTAATTATCTTTGTACTGCTTTAATTCTTTAAATGTGCATGAATCGGTTAACCTTTTGAACAATGTGTATTTTTGCTGTGAAAAGCTATGGATAATGGGACAGTAAAATGGTCGTCATTCTGTGAACATTGTTGTGGGAGGAAGAGCTGCAGATTCCTCATCCAACTGATGTTGAAGCTAGAGATGCTTTCTGTGTTAAATAAGTGGGGACACTTACATGTCTGAAATAGCCTAATCATTTTATAGATTTTGAGGCAAACCCCTACATCCATCCCATGGTTGGGGTTAGCTAACTGCAGCCTGGTGTTAATTAGGAGCCAGGAGGAGCACTCCTAGTCTTCGTGTATCATCGATAAGATGCACTCCAGTTAATTATCTCTGCTATTGTGACAACACCTCACAATCCCTGACATCTACGACCAAGTAGGACAGGTGGACTGATCTCCATGAACCACCATCATCAAGGACTTTCGTAGGATGTTAATAAATGCTGGACCCGCTAGTGAAGTTCACATTCTGTGCATGAAGAAATATATGAGAGAAAAAAAAAGTCCTAATCCTGTTCCTGTGCTTTGGATGCTGTTCAATCCCACAAATAAAGCATAGTTCCACACTATGGCCACTAGATGGCTCTTTGCAACAAATGTTTAGTTCCACCAGTTATATCGTCATCTTTCTCTTGATTTTGTTCATTTATTCATGAAACGTGGCTGATTCATTTATGAATCACTAACATGGTCCTAGCTTTCTAAAAATACTGGTCTCCAATTTCTTCCTTCATCTGCAGGTTTCCGGGGGGTTTATAATTATTCATATAATTACTTAAAAATGCAAGAAAATATTAAACATCCTTTTAATTGAACTTCCTCCCAGTGCTATAAATGAAACAGGAAGTATAAATAATATTTTGTTAAATATAATTGTTTGTTACAAAATAATCCTTTTGAAATTAATGTTAAGTCACGTGGTTCTATCTTGCCCTTCATGAAGTCAGCAACAAAAAAAAATCTGCCTTTCGAATTGTGACATTGAGAAATGCAAGTTACACAGTTTCCTTACTTTAACTCATTGTTCACAATTGTTTGCTATTCATTCAAAGACACTGTGGCTGTGTCCACCTCTCAGATGCTGCTCTGATCCCTATCACTAGCTAACAGGCCAGGAGAGGCCAATTTCCAGCATCATTGGTAACAGTTGGGTCGAATTAACTGATACTGGTTGGACCCTTGAACCTTGTCAGCTTACTAAAAGTAACCCAGGCTTTTTAACCAGAGTAGAGAAGGGAGAGGATGAGAAAAGAAGCAGGAGATAAAGAGGAAGGGAGAAAGAAGGGAAAAGGCAGAGGAAAGGAGACAAAGTGAAAGGCCTCCCTGCTAGCTGTGTGCCCATGTTGCAGGTTCGAGGAAGATTGAGCCATTGAGATAAACCCAAGACCACCGGCGCCACTGCGTGTTCAAGACTGAGCTGCCAGGAAGAAGCCCTAGACAGCCAGCATCTCTACCAAGGCTAAGACTAAATGGCCGGGGCAAGCCTAAGATGCCAATGCCTGTTTCTGCCCATGGACAACGAGGGACTGCGCCCACACACAGAGGCAAAGAATGAGCCGCCAGGATAATCCAGTGACCCACAGCACTACCTCTTCAGGCCCAAAGGCCAGGTACCAGGATAAACCCGAGGCCACCAGTTCCTCCTCTCGAGGTTAGGGTGAACTGCAGGGAGAAGCCTGAGATCGCCAGGCTTCCTCCTTCGAAGACCAAGACTGAACTGCCAAGACAACTCGAAGATCTCCAGTGCAACCGCATATGTTTGTGCCCTCTTGGCAAGAAACAGAGCACGATGTGATCCTGGACTTTCTTACCACTGTAAATAAAATATATCATGTGTATTGACTGAATGACTGAAATATATCACCTTACTGCAAGTGTCGATGTGGTCACTGCCAAACCTGGTGTCATCCCCAATGCTGCAATATATTCTTCCCGGCTGTTATCAGACAACTGAACCATCCTATCATCAAATAGAGAATAGTCCTGACCTATCATCTACCTCATTGGAGACCTTCAGATTATCTTTCATCAGACTTTACTGGACTATATCTTGCACTAAACATTATTCCCTTTCTCCTGTAACAGTACACTCTGGATGGCTTGATTGTAATCATGTATAGTCTTTTCACTGACTGGATCACACACAAACAAAAGCTTTTCACTGTACCTAATAAACTATTAATGTGACAAAAATATCACGTGACAATAATAAACTAAACTAAAATAACGATATATGTAAGATAGACATAAAATCCTGGAGTAACTCAGCGGGTCAGGCAGCATCTCTGAAGAAAAGGAATAGGTGACATTTTGGGTAAGAAATCTTCTTCAGACTATACAGTATATGTATGTATATTGCGGATTACAAATACCCTTCATACAAATATGAAATTGAAGAAGTACATTGGGCTTTGACCAGGAATCTTCCACTCCAGCAGTGTTTTATTCATTTTTGGGATCTAGGTGCTTCTGGCAAGGTCATCAATTATCGCCCATCTGTAATTGTCCTGGAGAAGGAGGTGGTGAGCTACATCCCTGAACTGCCATAGTCCTTTTGGTGAAAGTCCTTCTATTGTATTGTTGGTAGAAAGCCCCAGCACCAAGACCCAATGACTGAAATACAGAAGATAATTTGCCAAGTGGTGGTATGCACCTTGGAGGGGAACTTGCAGGTGATATATTGTCATATGTACCTGGTGACAGAGTTACCAACTTGAGAAGTGTTAGTGGGGATTGGTTTGAGCATGTAGCTGCAGCATGTTTTAAAAGTAGCGGTAGAGTTGCTGCCTTTACAGCCCCAGAGACACAGGTTCAATCCTGACTATGGCTGTTATCTGTACAGAGTTTGTACATTCTCTCAGTGACCACATGGGTTTTCCTCGGGTGCTCCGGTTTCCTCCCACACTCCAAAGGCATAGAGGTTTGTACGTTATTTGGCTTGGGTAAAAAATGTTAAATGGTCCCTAGTGTGTGCTAGTGTAAGGGGGATCGCCGGCCGGCATGGACTCAGTGGGCCGAAGGGTCTGTTTCCACTCTGTATCTCTAAACTAAACTAAACTAAACACATTGGAGTCACAATGATGGAGAGAACAATTTTTAGAGTGGTTGATAGAATATCAATCAAGCAGGGTCCACAGTTTTTGCTTCAGGTTTTGACCCTGGAGATTGGATAATTTTAATGCTGTAATCCACTGGGGATCAATATATTGGTGGGAGCTCAGTTTGTGGATGGCATGCCTTCCGTTAAATCATGAAATTCAGTAATAACAGAAACAAACCCATGAGTGACAGGAATCACGATTGATCACAGTTGATGAATAGGTAAAATTATGTATGGAAGAAGGGAGAAATGGAACCGTCATGAAGCAAGTGCAGGTTTATGAAAAGTTCAATAGAACTGCAGAATGCTTTCATAGCGTTTTGTAGCACTTAGAAAAATCAATAAAAAACCCACAATTCTGATGTAAAAAGATTTGGAATAAAAGATGCTGTCTTGAAATCAAGGGCAATTACTTCCACCTCTTGTCAGGAATTCAGCTCCTTCGTACATGTTTGGTCTAAGGGTAGAAGAGGTCTGTAACCAAATGGTCCTGACAGAATCCGAACTGGGCATGGGTCAGTAATTTTTTGGTTACTAATGCTGGATTTAGTGGTAGTCCAATGGTTAAATTACCAGGCTAATAATCCAATGTCCTCATGCAATTTGAAACAACCTCATTTTGCTCCCAGGTGTTCCTACAATTTGCATGTAGCCTCACTCAGTGGAGGAGGCCCAGGACAGAAAGGTCAGTATGGGAATGGGTAGGGGAGTTAAACTGTTTGGCAACTGGGGGATTGTGTAAGCCAAGGCAAACTGAGCGCAAGTGTTCAGCGAAACAATCACTCAGTCTGCGCTTGGTCTCTCCGTTGTACAGGAGCCCATACCGAGAACACCGGAAACAGTAGATGAAGTTGGAGGAGGTGCAAGTGAGCCTCTGCCTCATCTGAAAGGACCATCAGGGCCCTTGGATGAAGTCGAGGGAGGAGGTATAGGGATAAGTGTTGCATCCCCTGTGATTGCTGGGGAAAGTCCATGGGGAGTGGGTGGTACGGGTGGGGTGAGTTAACCAGTGAGTTGCAGAGGAAACGGTCTCTGCGGAAAACGGAAAGGGGTGGAGATGGGAAGATGTGACTAGTTGTGGGATCCCGTTGGAAAGGGAGAACTGGTCATTGAAAGGTGATGTGGAGACGGGGAGAGAGAAAAAGCATTAGATGAAGAGCATATTGAGGAGAATTTGAAATGTAAATTAATGGCACAATCTTCGGAGCACAGGACGATGTGGGGTGATCGTATAGAGGTGTACAAAATCATGAGAGGAATAGATTGGGTGGACACATAAAGTCTTTTGCCCAGAGTAGAGGAATCGAGAACCAGAGGACATAGTTTAAGGTGACAGGGGAAAGATTTAATAGGAACCTGAGGGGTAACATTTTCACACAAAGGTTGGTGGGTGTATGGAACGAGACTGGATAGCACGCAACAAACGTTTTTCATTACCTTGTTAAACGTAACAATAAACTAAACTGTGACTGAGCAGCCAGAGGGGGTAGTTGAGGCAGGTACTATGTTAAAGAAACATTTGAACAGGTACATGGATTGGACAGGTTTAGAGGAATATGGACCAAATGCAGGCAGGTGGGATAGTGTAATTGGGATATGTTGGTCGGTGTGGGCAAGTTGGGCTGAAAGGCCTGTTTCGACACTGTATGACTCTATGACTCCATAAGCCTACCTCCACTCCCCACCCACGTAATCTTTGTTCCGGCTTTGTGTTGCTAAAGAGTAGTTGGAAAATTGATAATGTTAATGTTATAATTCACTTGAGATTAATGTCCATGGGAGCACAGTTTGTAGTTGGCATGCCTTCTGCATCGTGATTAAATTCAGTAATGATATCTTGGAAGGAGAGCAACAGAAAGAGATCCATGAGTGACAGGTAGACACAAAATGCTGGAGTAACTCAGCGGGTAAGGTCAGGCAGCATCTCTGGAGAGAAGAAATGGGTGACGTTTCGGGTCGAGCCTTCTTCAGACCATGAGTGACAGGAATCACTATCGATCACAGTTGATAAATAGATAAAATTATGTATGGTAGAAAAGACAGACAGAAAAGCCATGAAGCAAGTGCAGGTTTATGAAAAGTTCAATGGAACTACAGAAAGCTTTCAGTTTGTAGTACATTGTGTTTGTAAAACATCAATAAAAACCCACAATTATGACAAGAAAGGATTCTGTTAACATGATCATTTAAAATCAGTTACAATAAGACGTAATTAACATGTCATAGTTTGTTCTCCCCATTTTATTTTTAGGTGGTTTTATTTAAACAGTGGCTGCATACACCTCGCTAATAACACTAATAGGAGAAAATAATTTACATGATTATCAATGATGTGGCTTCATGTGGCCACAGTCTAGACTTATAGGGTAGATAAGCCATTGGTGCTTATTTCACTGTTGACTTTTTCCAAGTAAATAAATAAGTAATTTAACATTCTTTACAATTTACATTTCTAGAGAAAAAAAATTTAAAAATAAATTCCCACTGCTGAAACTGCTAACTCATGCTGACTTTTATGTTCTTGGGCAGAACCACACCCTTTGCACTTTGTTCATTTTTCTTCATGAACACTGAGCAAAAGTAGGCTACTCAGCCATAACATTAACTTGATCTCAGTACCTTTGCTGCAGACAAAAAGATGGCAGTACACACATGAATGAAAAATTAAACTACATTTATCAACAAATGTTGTTCCTTCAATATACCCAAATGTTGGGAACACTTTAACTTGAAATATAATAACTGAACTCTCAGTCCAAACAAATAAATGTTTAAGTCATTCATTTATGTTATCCATTAGCTAAACACAATTAATAAACATATGTGTCACGTTAGAGGTGCCAGTACGACAGAGTGTACCGTCATAAAAATAGCACTGCCTAATCTTTTCAACATGCCCACACATTTCTGAGCCAAGACAGCCACTTAGAACAGAGAAATGGCTATTATTTACTACTATGATTCGGAGGAATTATACAATCTTAAATGTTCTATCAAGCCCAATAATCCAATGTTTATGTCACTGGACTGGTCGTCTGGAGATATGGAGTTCAAACCCCACCAAGGAAATGGCAAATGTAAGTTCAATTAATTAAATATATTAACTGCAGTAATAAATAACGGTGAGGCCATGTATTATGGCAAACAATCGAATTGGTTCTACCTCCTTCCCCCCTCAATCCTCCCCACCCCGTGCTTCCCTCCTGTCCCCCCACATCCCCTCCCACCCGTCCTTACTGGGTGCAGTCTATTTGTCCCACTGGTTAACGAATGTCTAGTATGTTTCATAACAGCCAACTAATATTCAAACTATCTGGTTGGTGTGCTACCATGCCTCTGAGGAAGTTCCTAGTTTCCTCCTGAATCGACCATTGTTTCCTGTATGAATACAACAGAGGTAATTCTGTAGGTGGTAGATCTGGGAGATCCAGTCTAACAAGGCGCCTGCCAGGAATAGGTGCAGTATTTCTTCCAATCTTGTCAAACCAGATGGTTAAGTGCGAGATGTTAGTGAGTGGTTTTCTCTGGCACCATCAGTATCGGTAACAATCTTCCCACTAAAATAAATACTATTTATAGGATTGCGAGTGTACTGTCTTTTGGCATAATTTGTTAACCCTATTTTTCCGCATAATTCGTTATGACCAAACATGTTGCTACACTTGAGTGCACAGGAGCAATAGGCTGGAACACAGTAAATACTTTTATCTACACAAGAATGTGTTCAGCCCTGCCTGTGGATCCTGCATGACCCATTGAATCACGACACAGCAATTTTATTTCATACCTACATTACATTTAAAGGGCTATCATTAGTGAGGCTTCATTAAAAAATCAAATTACTAAATGAAACAGTATTTTTTTCAGTCTAAAAACAGCAATAAAATGAAATGAACCATTAAATATTGATTTTTTTTTCATCTTTTTGAAAGTATTGTAATCTTTTATATCAAAAAGGACTCATGATTTGAATGAATCTTCTGGCATCATTTGCAGAGCATCTTCAGAATACTTCAGTCAGTGAAGTTTGTTACAGTATTCATGTTTTCCAATTAGTAGTGGATGGAAAAGATTTGAAGGAGATTTTCAACGTGACTGAAATCATCCACAAGTCTACAAAATGTGTCTATTTTTGTCATCAAGATATCGCAAGAAAACATAGAAAATAATATTTCAAGAGTGAAATTTTATGATTCAAAATCTGGTACCAACTCATTAAGGTGTCTTTAGATGTGTTTGTTAAGGAGCATTTAGAGAAACCAGTTTTCAATTTGTTACTGTTGCCTTTAGAATATTGTGGGTTGTCATTATAGGTTGTTTGAAATACTTTGTTTAAATGTGTGGGTAGAAAATAAGATTGCACAAGAAATATAAAATTATGAGAGGCATAGATAGGATAGACAGAATTGTTTTTCCCAGGGTAGCAATGTCAAAGACTAGAGGACATGGGTTTACGGTACAATGATCAGTTTAAAGGAGATATCATAAGGTTATGTCATAAATGATAGTAGAATTAGGCCAGTTGGCTCATCAAGCCCACTCCGCCATTCAATCATGGCAGATCTATCTCTCCCTCCTAACCCCATTCTCCTGCCTCCTCCCCATAACCTCTGACACCTGTATTAATCAATAATCTATCTAGCTCTGCCTTAAAAAATATCCACTGACTTGGCCTCTACAGCCTTCTGTGGCAAAGAATTCCACAGATTCACCACCCTCTGACTAACGACATTTCTTCTCATCTCCTTCCTAAAAGAATGTACTTTAATTCTAAGGCTATGACCTCTAGTCCTAGACTCTCCCACTAGTGGGAATATCCTCTCCACATCCACTCTATCCAAGCCTTTCACTATTCTGTATGTTTCAATGAGGTCCTCCCTCATTCTTCTAAACTCCAGCGAGTATAGGCCCAGTGCTGTAATAGGAGATGATCCAAAATATGGAGATGATCCAGGCAGATAAGATTAGTATATCTTGACATCATGTTCAGCACAGACATTGTGGCCTGAAGGACTTGTTCCCGTGTCGTACTTTTCTATGAATATAGAAATGCTTGAAACAAAAGATCCAGAGTTGAAGCTAGGCTGGACAATGCAGAGAGAGCATGATCAATTAGAACTAACCAGCCCAATGATCACTGCCTCTTGTAGCCTGGTGATTTGCTCATGCTCGTGTTGTCAGAAGAAACACACCTCCCCTTGGTATGAAAGACACTTTTTATTTTATAGTCTTTTCCTGAACTATTAAATAATGATATTTATAATAACTATTACCTCAGATGCTGCCTGACCACTTTGGGTTTTTTTGATTAAGAACATCTTCTGTCAGGCGAACAAGCGACCAATGAAAAATTCTTAACTAGCCAGGCCTGACCCTTGCTTATCAATAACAGAAGATTATTTCAGTTTGTAATAAGGCGCATAATGAACAAATTTAAACTGCATTTAGTCAGGATTTAACATAGACCTACTTAATGAACCATTTGCATTTAAGATACCTATTTTCATCTCTCGGCTGGTTCACTAGACAAGTCATGCTTTTGCTGTCTCAACCATACAAATATTCCTACTCAAAAGTTTATTATTGTTGCTATCTCCTACTACTTTCAAATGAACCAGGTTATTATTAAGGTTCATTAGGATGTCCCAAAAATAGTGAATAATACAATAGAAATCTAGGCCCTTTCTTTTGATTAAAGTTCTACAAAGCAAACTGTGAAAGTTTCTAGGAGACATAATGTTAATTCAGCATTCATGATAAAATTAATATTTTAAGTATTCACCTCAGGATGAAAAATAAATGTCCCATTAAACAATTACATGGGTCTCGCTCCAGGCCTGCAGAGACCAAAAGAGGAGCACGCTTCCTCGTGTGGAGATAAATTGGATTCTCTTTAGCTGTTGCACCAGGAGTAATACAACACATAAAGGAAAAGTTAATCACTTATTTGGTTCCTGGGTTTGCCCACAGTTTGGCTCGTTGTAATGAATCCCATTGAATAATGATAATCAAAGCCATTCTTATCAGTTCCCCTAACAGTGCTTTCTTTCCAGGTTTGCTCAATGCAATACATATGATATCATTTGACAGGTTATCTTTTGAAAGACTGTAAAAGTGGAATGATAAAGATGATATGAAATGGAGGATTTTAATAATGGTTACATGCCATCTTCATTTATAAAGGAGGACCAGTATGAGATTTATTTTCTGTCTTTTCCCAATAGGTCACGCACTGGTGCCATAACATTGACTTTCTACTTGGTGATGCCGGTGCAGAGGATACTTAAATATCCGCTGATTTTAGAAACTATACTGAAAAATACACCTGAGTCTGATGAAGGCTATGAGGCACTAGAGAAAGCTACTAAGGCCATGCAAGAAGTCAATATTAATATCAATGAATACAAGGGACTAAAGGAAGTAGGTATGAAATGGTCTTTGTACTTTCCTTGCATTTATCTCCTCCTAAAAGCTTCCACATCATCATTCCCACTTATTCTGTTTGCAGCTAATGGTAGACGCAGATCATTTCATTGATAACATTGCCCGTGCATTTTGTGAGGAAGCCATAATGGGGAAAAAATTGGCTTTGGCTCAGTAGTACAAGCCACAAAAAGTTCTGCCAATAAATTGAGAAACTTTCATTTTTTGATGAAGGTGCCTTTTGTATTCACACTTGGAAAGGATATTTTCCTGCATTGCAAGCCTGCAAGAATGCAGACATTCATAAAGGATATGCATGCCTCTACAGGTACCGCTGAAATTTCCTGCCATCAATGTAATACAATTGCCACTTGGCGCAAATGGTTTTTTGGAACCCTCTGCAAGTTCCAATGGGTCTTTGGGAAAAGTCTCCCTTCCAAATATCATTCCCCTTGGCAGCAATGGAAAGTATAGTGCGGAAATACTTTCACAGCCATAAAAGTAGGAAGAGATTTGACCCCTTATGCCCTCAGAGTAATGTTACATGAGAGACCCCACTCACACAGTTTTGTAATAGGTGCAAATTATTATTTTTTACATAAAACTATAAGGGAGATTGTTAACATTAAAGCCAGAAAATGGTGTGCATTAAGTTCTTAGTCAAGGTTTTGGATTGCATGATTAACAGCAGAAGTTGCAGTTGTGAGATTTGCACTAAGAACATAGAATAGTACAGCATGGGAACGGGCCCTTTGGCCCACAAAGTTCATGCTGAACATGATGCCAGGTTAAATTAATCTCCCTTGTCTGCACATGTTCAATATTCCTCCATTCCCTACATATCCACGTGCCTATCTAAAAGTCTTTAAATGCCATTATCGTATCTGCGACTACTACTACCCCTGGCAGTGCATTCTAGGCACCCTCTCTTTATTATAAAACTTGCCCCTTACATCTACTTTAACATTTTCCCCTCTCACCTTAAAGTTATGCCCTCTAGTCTTTGACATTTCCAGCCAGGAAACAAGGTTCTGATCCATTATTTTATATATTTCTATCAGGTCTCCCCTCAGCTTCCAACGCTTCCAAAAAAAAAATCCAAGTTTGAACATCCTTTCCTTCTTGATAATACACTCTAATCTAGGCAGCATTCTGGTAAAACTCTTCTGCATCCTCTACAAAGCCTCCACATCTGCCCAGCAATGGGGCAATCGGAACTGCACACAATACTCCAGTTTGTTTTTCTACTCTCCCCCACCACTTTGTTTTGTGATTATGGCTTCAGTTCCTTCGAGATTATGACGGGTGAAACAATCATATATGAAATCCCCTCAAGACTGTGCAAGCCACTGATAAAATGTGCCTGTTTGCATGCAGTAGAATTTCTGGTTCAGACCCTTTTCATGAAGAATAGGTGGAACGGAGGGGGGTGGGGGGGGGGGGGGGTGACCTGGATTTTGACTTTGAGAGCAATCTAGGCATTTCTTTTTTTTGCTTCTTGAGATCTGTCGAGCATGAGGCCAATGCAAATCATGTTAGGAAGCACCAGTTACTCCCAATTAAAGTTAGTACTCGGTATCCTTCCCATCTGTCTTCCACTGCTTAACTGATCTCCTAACTAGATCAACAAATTTCTTTGAATTCTTCAAGCTTATTTTTAATCAAATGCTTTATTTGTGAGTGTTTTCCATGCCGTTTCTTAAGGCAAAGCAAGGTCCAAAAGTGATTTATAGAGAAGGAAATTTTGAAATAAGTGCGATGAGAGACTAGGGTACCAGGTAAGAAATGACAAAATCACCAAATTCAATCACCCACTACGACTGGACATTTGGCTCGAATGATATTAATGCAAGGGTGGTATAGATGTCTACCAAAGAAAGCGTGATGAAAGATAAAGAGGTGATGAAGGAAAGTGTGATGATAATACATTTAAGGATTTTAAAGGCAAAGTAGATGAGAAAAAAGTAGAAGCAGTGTTTTTGGGGGTGAGACGGTAAGAGAAATGTTTTAAGATTGTGGAAATGAATGCAGATTTGAAGGTATGGAATCAATGATTATGGAGAGAAGTTGATAACGTTTGTAAATGTAGCTCAGGAGAAGTTTGAGTATGGAAAGGGAGAACATCAAGAGAACAGGCAGATGAGATGGTATAGAAGGAATGGGTGGTACAGTGGCTCATTTATTAGAGCCACTGCCTCATAGCACCAGAGTCTTAGGTTCACTACTGTTTGCATGTTCTTGCTATAACCTTGTTCCTTGGCGCTTCATTTGGAGTGCTCTAGTTTCCTCCCGTATCCCAAAGAAATACAGATTGGGAAGTTAATTGCCTACTACAAATTGCCTCTAGTATGTAAGTGAGGAATAGAATCTGAGAGGAGTTGATGGGAATGTGGAGAGATTAAAATATGAGATTAATGCAGGATTTGTGTAAATGGTTGGCATGGACCAGATGTATTGAAGGGGCTGTTTTCATGATACGATATATGAATTAATGGCTTATGAAGTTTGCAAATGCAGAAGGAAATTGAATTTGCAACTTAGAAAAATCTGGCACCTGCACGGTTTCCTATTGCTATTAAATCCACCTGCTGTGCAAATGAGTAGACCTGGCACACTAGAATCTGGCAGTGAGGGAAATAAGTTAACATGGGTGAAGACCTAGTTCTAATGATATCCGACAATATTCAGATAGCAGATGTTATATTTGGCAAACTGTTGTCTTCAACCAGGTATTAGACCAGTGAGAGGCAAATGCTAGAAACTGTTTTGTTGTTAATGTTTTATGCTTCTTCCAATTCCAACAGCAAACAAATATATCAGACCAGAAAATCTTTCAATAATGGATTCAATATGCAGAATAAACCCGCATTCTATTTCAAAGAAGGCATCCAGGCTTAGTCAAGCTATTAAACATGAAACTGGAATTCTTCCAAAAGTAAGTTGTTGGTCCAGTATTTAAAAAAAATATTTTTACAATACATACTGCAAGTAAAACTATGATGAATTCCATCAATGGTGTTAGAATACACTGTGAAGAAGCAATAAATTCAAAGAGCCAGTATGTATTGGAATGAGTTCGATTTTTTCAGAATATTATGAATCTGATTCCATTTCCAATCTTAGGAATCTGCTTTTCCAAAGGAAACAAGAGATCTGTGTGTAAAATTAAATGTCAGATGAGTTGTGCCATAATTCCACTTGAACATTTCTACAGTTACTTTGTATGACTCAGAAATGACCACTGAAGCAAAGTTTTATTCAAAACTCGCTGAACTGCATACATTTTCTATACTGTCCTGTAAAGGCAGTAAAGATCAAAACATAGAAAATAGGTGCAGGAGTAGGCCATTCGGCCCTTCGAGCCTGCACCGCCATTCTATATGATCATGGCTGATCATCCAGCTCAGTAACCTGTACCTGCCTTCTCTCCATACCCCCTGATCCCTTTAGCAAAAAGGGCCACATCAGGGGGTATGGAGAGAAGGCAGGTACAGGTTACTGAGCTGGATGATCAGCCATGATGGGTCTGTATTTCTGATCAGTTATAGTAATTCTGAGATAAATCCAAATAAACATATGACACATGCAACAAAATATGAAATTCTACATCTCGACTATGAAGCTTGATTCTTCATGTCTATTATTTGCCCTTTTAAACAGTTTATTAAAATGAGGATTGGAATAAACAGCAATAATAAATTATTCATATTAGAGAATGATATAGTGGAACCATATATCATAGTGATATACCATAACAAGGTGCAAAAATGTGAGCATAGAAAGCAAAGTGGTGCTTCCACACAATTACAAGAATACAAGTATTTTCCATCGTTGATGGTTTCAAACTTTTTGCTAATAATCTGTTTTTGAGATATTCCATTAAGATGAGCAGGTATCTTGATAGTTGTGATTTGGTACAACAATGATGTTCTCATTGAATACTTCTAAATGCATTTTATAACCCTTTGCAGGAGTAATAGAAGCGCATTATGGTGAGAAAGAAACAAAGATTGATATTTAATTCCAAGTAGAAGTTGTTGCAACATGTGAACCCTAAGACATATGGGAACTAATTAATGTTAAATACATTTTTATTTGTAGTCTTGAAAGAATTGAGCTCCAAACAGTCAACTTAATCAGTCACCGAATCTGCAGTGTATTTATGTTACTCTGCTGAATGTGGTCTGATTCTTTCCTGCAATGATTCACTTAGGAATTGAGAATGAAGCATTGAAATCTGCAAGTTAATGAGGTAGAACTTCACGCTTGTTTGCGTGTGCGTAGGTTGCAAATGTCCCCTGACCAGTGGTTCTGAAATCTGAAAGGGAAGTGGAATGTGCCGACAACACCATTGAAAGATGGGTAGGAATGGTTAGCAGATGGAGAAGATAATGAATGCAGGGGAAGAGAAGGCAGTGGACTTTCACTGTGCAGTCTGAAGAAAAGAATGTGTTATTCGGAATTCATATCTTGGGTCAACTTCTACAGTTGGGTCCCAGTGAACTGAAGCCCAATTTCAAGCCAAGTTGAGTTTATTTTCATCGGCATAATTACGGTGAAGTACAGGCACAATGAAAATCTTGCTTGTGGACACAAAGACTTAAACAATACAGAAAAACCTAAGTTATATATAAATTATGCATAAATTGCGCAAGACAGTGAAACAAAAACTGCAAAACAAAAAGACATGAGTGTGATTTACAGAGATAAACAAGACTTTATTGCATTTTGAGCAAACTTATCTCCAAAGATAGACACAAAAAGCTGGGGTAACTCAATGGGACAGGCAGCATCTCTGGAGTCAAGTTCTTAAACAACTCTACACAACTCTCCTCCTACCTCAGTAATAGAATACTCTGCATCACCTCTTACACCTCCAGGTATTGCATAAGATTATAACACATTCTAGTAGAATTAGGCTATTCGGCCTATCAAGTCTGCTCTGCCAATCGATCATGGCTGATCTATTTTTCCCTCTCAAACTTATTTCCTGCCATCTCACCTTAACCTTTAATGCCATTACCAATCAATTTCCACTTTAAAGATTTGATTCCCATTGTGTTTTTGGCAGGAACGTCTTGTTTTGTACAGCCTTTTTCTTTTCATTATCTTGTATAATATATGTATTATTTTATGCTTTACACGTGGTCTGAATCTACATGCATACATCAAAACATGTTTTTCATTGTACCTGTACCTTGCCCTTCTTCCCTGCTCAGGAGAGTATGGCAAAAATGGCAACTGCAGAAAGGCAGCTGTTTCAAACATTTAAAATATCTGAAGAACAATAAAAACAGTTACAGGAAGGGAGAGGTTTATTTTTATGGGTTTGTGGGTACATTATTACAGGAGATCAATAAACTTTTTTTTAATTTGATGAACTTTCAGTAGAATTGAAGGAATCTGACATCAAATGCCACTCTATTTTACAGGTTGCAGAAAGAATCGTCTCCAGACATCTAACCCCATTGTCTGGCCGTAAGCAACTTAAATAGTGACGGCTTGTACTATCTAAGTTGCTTAATTAAAACGTTCTATCAATTCAATTCAAATATATTGCCTTCATCATTCAGCAGACCTGAATCAGAGCACCATTAACATTTTGTGATCACTAGTGTAACAAGATGGATGTTCAGGTGACCAATTCACCAGTGGTTTGCAGGTGGATCAAGGCTGGGGTTCACTCAATGAAAGTGATCTGAAACCTTGATCAATTGAATTATTTTGGAGCTCACGTGTTTTTGAAGGAGCATGCTGAACAAAGTGGGCTGGATTTATGGTGTTTTTCTTAAACCTGGAAGTGACAGCAAGACACTTGGGGACAGAGTGGCAGAACTGTAGTTTGCTGAAACTTGTGGGGAGGTTGGATATACGGGACCAGCTAGTTCCTAAAAATCAGTAGGAAACCCTCCATAATTGCAGTGGACCTCTGCAAATGGCTGATACCATTGCACAGAGTGCACATGGTGCAGTATCTTAAAGGTATCTTAAGGTATCTTTTAAGATACCTTAAAAGAATCTAAGGTAGACTCTTTTTTCTACCTTATAAAAGAATAGGGTAGATTCTTTTATAGCAAGAATCTACCCTATTCTTGCTATAAAAGAACATGTGGAGTCCGTTTGATGCTTTCATACCCCCATGGTTACAAACCCATTAAAAACATAGAAAATAGGGGCAGGAGTAGACCATTCGGCCCTTCAATTATGATCATGGCTGATCATTCATAATCAGTACCTCTTTCCTGCTTTCTCCCCTATCCCTTGATTCCATTAGCCCTTAGAGCTATATCTAACTCTCTCTTGAAAACATCCAATGAATTGGCCTCCACTGCCTTCTGTGGCAGAGAATTCCACAGATTCACAACTCTCGGTGCGGCTTCCCCCACCCTTGCATCTGATGAGTGATCGTCCTTCAATGAAATGTCATCAATATGGATGGTGGCAAGTGCTCCCATTCTGACCCAGCAGTGGGATTAAAGAACAAGCTCCTTATCATATGAACATAATAATTTAATGTATTAATGAAATGTTGGCAGTCAAGGGAGTAGGCAATTATGTCCTGTTGAAGTAGATTGACAAATTAAACTGATTTTGTGGTTCTTCGACAACACAAAATGGAAAAAAATGTAACGAGAAACCATCAATATATATTTTTTACAATTTATTTTTTATTTATTGGTAGACCAAAGACAAAGATTACGATGATATGGTAAAGCTTTTCAATATAATAGGAAAGGATGTTACAACACTGAAGAAAAATGCACAAAATTACTTAACAAATGTGGAGGTAACAAAACAATTTGTTTTCTTTTTTGATTCTCTTCTTGTCCTTATTTGATATTTTTCAAGTTTGTTTTCAACTGCTTTGCCTTTTACTTTTGCTCCTTACATATATTTTTTTCCGATTACTTTCTTATGTCTTTGTTCGATATTATATGTTAACATTAAAAAAGACGCATTTCATCCTTTAGGAAGTTTGTTTATTTTCTTCAAGTCTACTGAGTGTACATGCCCAGAAGACAGGCCTTGTAGAATCAACCAATATAATGTCTGCCAAAGAACAAAACAGTGACACAAGATAAGTCCCGAAAAGCACTGACTCCTGCTGGCTTGGAGGAGAATAACCATGAACTATACACATTCAATGATATACATTACCACATGATGCATTCCTACCTTCTCCCCAAAAGGCTCATTCAATATCATTTTACAAAAGCTTTCAAATAGTCTGTGATCTCCTTTCTCCAGTAGAACACGTGAATCCACTTGAGGCAGTACAGGATCTGCTGTTTCTCGCTGATTCATGTAATACCCACACACTCGTTGATCCATCATCAACACTTGGATCTGTATTCCTTTATCAGTAGTCATCTTCTACACTAGATTTAGATCATCTGCATTTCACAGATATTGCCATAGTTTCTTCATATGTTCTCAAAGCCAGTTTCAAAACCAATGAGGAAAACCAATGTGTGAAAACGTTACCTCTCACGTTCCTATTAAATCTTTGCCCCCTCCAAAAGTACACTGATGGAATTGTGGGACTCCAAGCACGATGCCTACTGCCTTGTCCAGATTAGACTACTTTCTCTCTGCTGAAATCAGCTCTCTGGACATAAACCTTTTGGTTTTTCAGAACTATCTTCCATCAATGGGACAATACAGCACCAATCTCACGCGGTGAAGCATCGCAAGATGAACTCTCTGCCTGTTGAGTCATGAGATAGCACATCATTTTTTGGGAATACACGAAATCCTGTTCTTGAACTTCAGTCCAATCTCCGCTTCACATCTTTTTTCAGTAATTCCTGTCAGCGGAGCAAAGGGCATTATTAGATTTGACAAGCCTTTAATATGGTAATTCAACATCTCTGGTCATGCTGTCAGTTCAGGTGCATTATTTGGGGCAGAAACATTGGTAATGGCTTTTAGCTTCTCTTGAAGTATCCACAGCATCTCAAGTATTGGACTTCATTTGAAAAGAAAAAACACCTAGTTATCTTTGAACATAGACCTGCCTTTTCTAGTCTGCTCAAAACATCTTTCAGATTCTACAGGAATCTTTTCAGTCTCCCTGAACACAGAATATCAATCAAGGGTACATCGACCCTCAGAATGCCCCCTTGCAACTCCTCTTGCTTCTCCAGAGGATAACAGATGCAGAAAAATCTTTGAAGGATAGTTGTTTTTTTGTTAACTAGTTTTTGGGTGTATCCACTGTCAAAAACTTCTTAGACTAATCCTTCAAAACAATCCATTGTTGTGCCTAACTCCTATTCAGTTAAAAAAAAACGGACCTCCCTCAGATAAAACTGCAAATAACTCTTTTATTCTTGGAATAAGAGCCTGCTCTAGGAACAAGATTCAATTAACACTCAGTTTATAATGTCCACTAACCCTGATGAATCCATCATGCTTCAATATTGGCACAGTAGATGCTGACCGTTTAGAGAATTTGATAGGTTCATTTATTTTCTCTCTTGTTAATCTCTGTCTAGAATTTAGCTTTCATTGCTTGAGGCATTATCTTAGCTTGAAGAACCATGGTCATGAGTCCAGATCATTTAGAATTTTAGATTGGGTGCCCTTCATTGAGCCCAGTTCAGTGTTGAAAACTGCTTCATATCTCCCAAACATATCCTGCCTTGCCATCTTAACACGACAAGTCTTCCCCTGAATCAGGGGAATTTCTTTCTTTCGACGAGTGCTAGGGACGAGTGGACGAGCGACCAGCAGCCTAGGCAGCTAGCTACCGGTCGCACTCCACAGCACGCTATCGGACCGCCTCCCACCAACCCCGTCAATCGCTAGACAGGCAAACGCCTTGTTCAACACGCGTTTCGGTTGTTATCGGTGGCGCTGACTGCCATTTGGTTTAAGCGTGTCTCTGAAATCTTTCAGCGAAGATTACATCAAGCACTCGAATGGTTACCTGGAGTGATCTGCTTCGCAGACAACATCCTCATCTATGGCAAAGGAGAGGCGAGGGAAGACGCGATCATCGACCACGACTCGAAGCTCGAGCAGTTGCTTCAGCGATGCGTATAGCAACACATCAAACTCAACAGAGACAAGTCCATCTTCAGAGCAACCGGGATTTCCTTCTTAGGACATGTGGTCACTCGCACAGGGCTGCAACCCGACCCCAAAAAGGTCGCCGATGTTGTCAACATACCAGCACCCTCAGATGTACAGGGTGTGCAGAGGCTACTTGGATTTGTCAACAACCTGAGCTGTTTTCTACCCAGCCTGTCTGAAACCCTAGAGCCCATCAGACAGCTGGCGAGACCAGACATGGCGTGGGAGTGGTCTGCTGAGCAGGACAATGCAATGTCCAAGATCAGACAGATGATGTCTGAAGGACTGATCTTAGCGCACTACAATCCCAAGGAGGAGCTGACGATTCAGTGTGATGCGAGCAACAAAGGACTGGTGGCAGCCTTGCTCCAAAAGGGATGTCCCATCGCGTATGCGAGAAAAGCAATAATCGACACCAAATCGCGATATGCTTCGATGGAGAAGGAGATGCTCGCTGTGGTATTCGCAATGGAGCATTTTCATCAATACACATTTGGTCGCTTCACCAGCGTGCTCAGTGATCACAAACCGCTTGAGATGATAGCGAATAAGCCGTTAGTGAAAGCACCGTAGCGTCTCCAAGGAATGCTACTTTGCCTACAGAGCTATGGTTTTGACATCAGCTGCTGTCAGGGGAAGCTCGTGTATCTTGCAGATACACTGTCGCGTGCAGCTAGCGGAACTCCGAGCAGAGAGCAAGCATTCGAGGAGGTCAACATGGTATCGCACTTGCTTTTTCGCGATGAGCGCCTCGAGCAAATTCGTGATGAAACAGCGAAAGAAGACACGCGACAGTTGCTGAAACATGTCATCATCAGTGGTTGGCCTAGCAAACGAGATACGCTACCAGCGCAGCTCACGCCTTATTACAGTTATAGGGATGAGCTCGCAGTACAAGATGTTTTGATCTTCAAGGGCGAGCGCGTGATTATACCGATACGCTTACGCAGAGACATGAAAGAAAAGATACACTCTTCACATCTGGGTATCGAGGGCTGCCTACGACGAGCACGTGAATGCCTATTCTGGCCTGGCATGAGTAGCGACATCAAGCAGTATATCGCCACATGTGATGTGTGCCGCACCTATGAAGCCAGCCAGCAAAAAGAGTCGCTTATGAGCCATGAGCTAACGACTAGGCCATGGGAGAAAGTCGGTACAGATCTCTTCTAATGGGACAGGAAAGATTATATCGTCACTGTCGACTACTGTAGCAACTTTTTTGAAGTAGACCGGCTGAGAGACACGAGCAGTCCAACCGTAATTCGCAAGTTGAAAGCTCATTTCGTGAGATACAGCAGCCCGTCACAAGCTGTGAGCGATAATGGACTACAGTTCACATCGATCGCATTTCGCCAATTCGTGAGAGAATGGGATTTTGAGCACTTGTGCAGCAGTCCCGGTAATAGCAAAACGAAATGGAAAGCAGAATCAGCTGGCAAAACAGCGAAGCGAATCATGACGGAGAGCAACAAATCGCGATCCGGCCCCTACGATGTTGGATCATCGTAATACACTTTCGCAAGGGCTGAGCACAAGTCCCGCTCAGCGCCTCATGAATCGTCGCATGGGTACACTGCTGCCTACGACAGCAAGCCTACTCGAACCCAGAGTAGTATAGGTCAGCTAAAGACCTTTCCCCACTTCTCGAAGGGGATGCTGTGCGAATGCAACCCCTCGTTCAAGGAAAGAAGATTTGGGAGAAAGCCATTGTTTCTCGCCGGCTTGATGAGCGTTCATACGTGGTTCAGACCCCTTCCGGCAGCTACCGTCGCAATCGCCTACATCTCCGCAAGACCTGTGAAAATCCACCAGACGAGCTAGTCGCACGCCAACACACGAAGCACGGCCAGACCATTAATGACCAGAGCGCGTCCACAACACCGACCACAACCAACGCGACACAGGCGTTTAAACAACAGCCAGCGCCTACTGAAGAGAAAACAGCTACAAAGCAAGCTGACAAAAAACAAGGACATTTGACATGATCAAAACTACTGAAGAGAAAACAGCTCCAAAACAAGCTGACAAAAAACAATGACATTGACATGAACAAAACAATGAAAACCCGTTCAGGTCGTACAGTGAGACCGCCAAAGTATCTCAGAGACTTTGTGACACATTGATTTTGTCATTGTCAGTTGTCATGTTTGATGATGCATGTCTTTTAGAAATGACAAGTTCATGGTAATGGAGTTCATAAATGTCATGGTAATAGATAAGTGTAGTCACATTGCACAGTAAAGAAATATTTTTTCAAAATTGTTAGAGAATCAATGTTTAAGGTACGTTTACTTAAAAAAAAAGTTTTTTTTTACAACATTGTACATCTGACAGTTTTTCTCTTTTGGAAAAAGGGGGGATGTTATGATATATAATATCCATGTAATGTTTGATTGATTGAACGACTTAATAAAGTCCACGCATGCACGTGCGCATGCGCGGGAGTTAAATCTTCTTGGAAATGTGTCTCCAAACATAACTCAATGGGTCAGGTAGCATCTCGAGGGAACATGGATAGGCGACATTTTGGGTCAAGACCCTTCTTCAGCCAATGTTTAGTTAGGTTATCAACTGTAAATCAAACTTAAACCTTTGCATGATCCCATTTAGCTTTGGGTTAAAGTATTTTTTTATTACTGGGTTCTCTGGGGTCAGCAGGTAACTCACTAAAATATATACAGATGCTCCCATTGCACTAGTCAGGGTAGACTTCTGTTTATATTTATCATTTATGTTGTTTGCAGCAAAGATATGTAACTGTATTGTGCAATATTTCTCCCTTGACTGAGTTTGAGAGTTAGATGCTGCAGTCAAACCTTTGTCTGAAACTGATGGACTTATTGGACTTTGCTTCTCTTTCCACGTTTTCTCTTTTGGTCCTACTTGAGTTCGGAAACAATTTTCTTTGTCACCAATATATCACATCTTAACATGCCAAACAAGGTAGTTTCATCTTTTAGTGGTGGATTTGTTTTCTTCAAGCCCACTGAGTGCAACCGCAGAGAAATCAACCAAAAAGGAGAACGCCAAAGATCAAAATAGTAACACAAGACAAGCATCTAAAATAAAATGCTTGATTGGAGAAGAACAACTGACTATATATATCTAATCATATATATTGCTTCATTTCCATTTAGATCTACTCCATCTTTCAGATTAAACATATAAGTACCTTTCCCTTTTCCACATTATTGTTTTTCTCTTATTTCAATTATAACGTATGAGCTTTGAATGTTTTGAGATGAAAATGAGTGCCGATTTTATACTTGATCTAGTCTTTAAAATAATTTACAGTGCAAATCCTAATGAGATTCAATGTTCAAATATTTTTTCTTGCTACTTTAGAATCAAATATTTTGTGAATAAATTAATTTAAATATATCTATTCAGGCCACTCTTTTCCAACGTTTATGTCTAGTTGGGCTGGTAACATGTTAGTTTCATTTTCTTACTGTAATGTTAGATACTAATGAAGCTTAGCAAGTGGGCAGATGAGTCTTAGCCCATTTAGAATAAATGGGTTCATTCATCACACATATTAGCGGTCCACACACTAGTATATCAGAAAGTAAATTCACAGCCTAAAGTATTTTGTCCCTTGATATGATTTTCTTTACGAATATGGAATGTAGCATTTATCTAGAAATAACAGTTTCATCATAAAGAATTTATTAAATAAAAATTGTTTGTTGGATCATGAGATAACTAACTGCTATGCTTTCATTTACTCTATGTTATCAACATTATAAGTTCAGAAGCTGGTATTTTTACATGATGTTCAGAGAAAGCATTCTCAACTAACGTATACTGTTTCAATTCAACTAATGCAAAACAAATGTTCAGTATTGGATTCCATTGTTCTAGAATTGGTTCCATAATGAGAAAAATAATTCTGTTCTTAATGTTTCACTCTTTTTCCCGCATTTTAGATGTAGTGGTGGTGTGATAGGGCAATTTACAAGATATATTTAGAAGTGGGTTTTTTAACGGTTATCGTGGTGTACAGAAGCAGGCACCACAGGCATCTACGTACAAACCTTCCAGTCCTGTGTATGCTACATGGCATAATCCTCAGTTTAGGCTTCAGAGTTTTACAACTAAGAAGGAATAAAAACAAGTCAGATCTACCACATTTAAATACTTCTTTTTAATATTTTTCACTAATGTATATTCATTTATGTTCTTAAAAGTGGCATTGATAGTTTCCACTATGATTTTAGCCATCAAGTTCTTCGTGATTGTATCCAGACTTTATTTGATTGTTAACATAGCAGATCATTGTGGGCTCCACCTTTCCTTGATCATCTGCCAGGTTTTGATTTGTTCTTTTCATACCTTTCATTTATTTGTTCTTTGTATCTTTTCATATCTCTAGTTTCCCTTTCCCCTGACTCTCAGTCTGAAGAAGGGTCTTGACCTGAAAAGTCACCTATTCCTTTTCTCCAGAGATGCTGCCTGACCCACGACTCCAGCATTTTGTGTCTATCTTCAGTGTAAATCTGAAATTCCTTCCTGCACATCAAGCATGAACATGTTTGCAAACATATATTTTACAAAGAGTATAATGCAGCTTTTGATAGTACACTTATTCTTGAAGTATGTGCGGGTGATGTTAACACATGTGCAATGCTCATTTGGTGTCTTCCCTGTGAAATTGATTTACAGATATTCATGTCAATAAACTAAACTAAACTAAACTAGTATCCAATGTGGACCAAACAATAGAAAATGATATGAATGCTGGGCCAAGCTCTGCACCCTCAGAATTAAAGGGATTACATAGAGATGTATCATAGACTGAGTTGGAGGAGAGATCGTTGCATTCAGCATATTGGAATCTGCAGTTAGAAATTTTGGAGTAAATTTGGATGATTGCATAGTTCAATGTTAATTTTTAACCAAAAGTACAAGTAGGATCAAGGCCAACTGCCAGGGAAAGGTGAGAGGAGGATGGGGTCGTCTGGGATGGTCAGCACTCGAGAGATTTCCAGCAGGTGCCCCTGCTATCTCTAACTACCTGAAATACCATGCATGCAGAAGTTAAATATCTCCTAGTAATTAGAGACCAAAATCTGTCACTTTCTGCAGGCACAGATGCAGTCACCTGCTTGTACCTGGACTGCTCCACATGTGGTGGTATCAGTCACTGTCATTCGGAACCTTTTAGCACCTGGATCATTGCTGACAAATGCTGCATTGTGCAGCTTGCTGTTCACCACTGGTTATGGAATGGCATTGATGCTCTCTGCTCAACTATCATCGAAACCTATGGAATTATGGTCACAATTCCTAAAATGCTCCCCGACTGAAATTTTAATCACTTGGCCAGATTCATTCCTTAATATAAAGTTCGTATGACTCCTTTCCTAGTTGGGCTATTTATATATTGTTTCAATAAACTACTGGATGTACTTATCAAATTCTGCTCCATTTAGGCCCCTGGCACTAAGGCAGTTGGAGTCAATATTGAGGAGTTATAATCAACCAAGACATTAACCCTATTCATTTTTTAATCAGTTAATTTTTTATTTTGAAACAGCATTTTCAACAGTTAAACCCATGCCAAGACTTTTCTGATTTGGTGGATGAACATGTTGCAGCCTGCTATCAAGGCTTTATCGAGAAACTGTGTCAACAAGTAATTCCTGAATTTGTAAGTAAAAGCATACAATTAATAGACTGAACACATTGGCTTTTTATTCAGTAGTGTTTATAGAGTTTCAATAATCTTTTGGGGTGGCACAGTGGTGCAGCGGTAGAGTTGTTGCTTTACAGCACCGGAGACCCAAGTTCGATCCTGACTACGGGTGCTGTCAGTACAGAGTTTTTACGTTCTCCCTGTGATCGTGTGGGGTTTCTCCAGGTGCTCCGGTTTCCTCACACACTTCAAAGACGTATAGGTTTGTAAGTTAATTGTTTTCGGTAAAATTGTAAATTGTCCCTAGTGTGTCGGATAGTGCTAATGTACGAGATGGCTGCTGGTCAGCACGGACTCTGCATTTTACTGAAATATTTAAAATAAGTAAGGTCGATTCTGTGAATAGGCTTCCCCAGGCTGAAAGTCAACATAATGGATCACAGTTTCAAAAATAAAGGTCAACCTTATTTGAAGAAGAGACATTTTCAGCAAAAGATTGTAAATCTGGAATTCTGTACTCTAGAGGACCATAGATGCTGAACCTGCTGGTATTTTCACGAAATAAATCAATAGATTCCTGTATACTTCTGGGAATAATGTTTATGGAAATAATGCAGGGAAGTGCAATGGAGGTAGATTAGTAATTATCTTATAGAAGGGTGGTGCAAGGTCAAGGGACCAAATGACCTATTTCCGATTGTTATTTGTTACGTTCTTATAAAGTTATGGAAAAAGGCCCTTCACCCACCATTTTCATGCCAACCATCAGGTATCTAACTATAGTAATCCCATTCTTCAGCAGACGATCCATTGCCTTGTGTGATGGTAATTGGAGTGTTTGCCGAGGTACTTCTTAAATGTTGAGAGAATCCCCACTGTCAATAGACAATAGACAATAGGTGCAGGAGGAGGCCATTCAGCCCTTCGAGCCAGCACCGCCATTCAATGTGATCATGGCTGATCATTCTCAATCAGTACCCCGTTCCTGCCTTCTCCCCATACCCCCTGACTCCGCTATCCTTAAGAGCTCTATCTAGCTCTCTCTTGAATGCATTCAGAGAATTGGCCTCCACTGTCTTCTGAGGCAGAGAATTCCACAGATTCACAACTCTCTGACTGAAAAAGTTTTTCCTCATCTCAGTTCTAAATGGCCTACCCCTTATTCTTAAACTGTGGCCCCTTGTTCTGGACTCCCCCAACATTGGGAACATGTTTCCTGCCTCTAATGTGTCCAACCCCTTAATAATCTTATACGTTTCGATAAGATCTCCTCTCATCCTTCTAAATCCGTCATAATCCATCACCTGGTGCATTTGAGATTCCAACCACAATCTTGTTGAAAAGTGTCTTGCTCAGATCCCTTGTGAACCTCACCCCTAAATGTGCACCCTCTAGCTCTAGGTATGCTCATTAATATGAATGACTACATATGGGAATATTTTTGTTCAAAACAGAAGAGAAGATTGGAATCCATCATTTATGAACCACTCTGTGTACTCGCAAGTTTGTTCAGTGGTCCACAACAGCTGGTTCGAAAACATAAAGATAAAATGCTGGACTGTGAAAAAATACAGGAGAAGATAAAGCAAGAAGGTGATGCATCTTATGATGAGAAGACTGCTGTGAAGACATACGAAATGTTGCATTCTTTATTACTCACTGAGTTGCCTAGATTTAACAGAATTGTACTACAACTACAAGAACAAATTCTACAAGCAATTATCAACGTTTATCGTGACTTGGCCAACAACGTCCTTGAATTAATCAATCAGCATCTGCATGAGGTAATAATCTATATTTTGAATTATTACATGCATTGGAGGAATTGAATAGAGAATTGGGTAACATTATTTTCTTTTCCAGAAGCTTGTTTCAGATTCAACTATGTTGTGTGTAAAATATCAGTTCCTGGTGCAGTTTAGAACTATTCTAATCTGACAGATGGTAGAAAATGTTCTGATCACCTACCACAAGCACCCTAATGTTACCCACTTGCTCAGGGAAATAACTGCACCAATGGCCCTTGAAATGTTGTCCTACTAATTAAGCTGGATTCAAGAGACCAGAATGGTCGCTTGGTTGCCTGACCTTCCTGCGGTACACTGTAGAACATTGTGTCGAGGAAGATTCTGAAGACATGGGTCTCTCCCATAGATGGGAAAAGTAAATATAGGCCATGGAACCATGCATTAAGTCATAGAGTCATAGATTAATACAGTGTAGAAACAGGCCCTTCACCCAACTTGCCCACACCGGCCGACATGTCCCAGCTACACTAGTCTCACCTGCCAGCATTTGGTCCATATCCTCCAAACCTGCCCTATCCATTTACCTGTCCATGTTCCTGTCTAAGTGAGACTAAATCCTTAGTGAAAATGGTGCAGTATAATACCAATGCAGCGCATAGCTGAAATGAGCACTTTGCAGTGCAAGGTGTTTGATCACAAACTATAAGGCAAGTAGTTTCACTGTTGAGTGAGAAACTCAGAGGAGGAGCAGCGCAGCAGATTTAATAAGCAGACATGAGTGTCCCAGAGTGACGGCTCTTATAGGTGGTAGAAAAGGAAGGCAGGCGCTGAGGGAGTGGTCTACTGGGAGCGGCCTTTTTGGCCGAGGCTAATGCTGCTCTCCCTGTATCTCTGGCCCTCAAGGCCTGGAAACACCTATAGGCTCAAAACCTATTTCTACTCCCTAGCGTTTGAGGCTCATTGAGGAGGCGCTGTGAACTGTTTGCGTGCTACTGTATGTTTCATTTTTTTCCTTAGTACCTAATCAGATGTACAGCACTTTGGTCAACGTGGGTTGTTTTTAAATGTGCTATACAAATAAAATTGACTTGACTTGACTTGACTATGTAACACTCTCTGTACATTTTTCAGTTTAGTTTAGTTAAGTTTAGAGACACAGCTCGGAAACAGGACATTCGGCCCACCGAGTCCGCAAATATTGTGGTGCAAATGCTGTGTTTGAGGGTAGGTGTCGAGGATAAATTTTACTCATGGGATTTCAGTGAGGAGGCTGACTGGAGGGTATGGGCAAGATGAGGTATTTTATTATGCAACTCTTCCTTTATCTTAGTGCAGTAGACTTGGCGATTAGGGCACTGGTTAACTCCTCCTAAGGGATGTGTGAGGTCAGGGGGACTTACCATACCCCTGAAGGCTACACCTGTGGGAAGTGCATGCAGCTGAGATACTAACTGCGTGAAGGAACTAGAGTTGCGACTTGGGAGACGATTGCTCCAAGGAGAGCAGCAGTCAGGTCTGTGGAACCAGGCCTGGCCCTGAGGCACCGAGGGGTAGGGTGAAATCAGACAGAGTTATAGTGGTAAGAGACACTTAGTTAGGGGGACCAGAAGGAGATCCTGTGGCAGCAAACGAGACACCAGGATGGTGTGTTGCCTCGCTGGTGCCAGGGGTCAGGATGTCACGGAGCAGCTGCAGAACATTCTCAATGGGAGGGTGAGCAGCCGGAGGTTGCTGTGCACATTGGCACAACTGACACGGGTAGGAAAAGGGAGGTCTGGCAGTTAATATAGGGTGTTAGACTAAAGGTTAGAAAGCAAAACATCAACGGTGGTGATCTTCAGATTACTCCAGGTGCAACGTGCTAGTGAGGGTAGGAATAGGAAGATGGGATAGATGAATGCATGGCTGAAGAGTTGGTACAGGGAGTAGTGATGCAGAATCTTTGAACATTCTTCAGTGACCTGAACAAGAGGGATGGTTTCACACGATCTGGTGGTGGTTGACTAACATTCTGGCAGGCAGGTTTACTAGTGCTACTCAGGAAGTTTTGAATTAGGTTGGCATGTGGACAGGATTCAATGTAATAGTGAGGCAGGTGGGAGGCTAGAAGTTAGTACAGAAGCCAATACCAGTTTGGTAAGAGCATGGCAGGGAACAGGGAAAGACAGTTGGATGAAATTGCATTGATTTTAATACTTGAGACCTGCCAGATATGGCGGATGAACCCAGGGCATAAATAGGTACGTTCGACTAGTATGTTATAGCCATTTACAGAAACCAGGCTAAGGGAGGGGCAGGTCTGGCATCTTAAGAATCCAAGGAACAGGTGCTATAGGCAAGATAGAGGCAGGGGTAAAAGAGGAGCGGGAATTGCTTTATTGATTAAGGAGAAAATCATGGAAGAAGTCCAAGGTGACATTAATGAAGGATCAATCAGTGAGGCTATATGGATTGAGCTAAGAAAAAAAATGATTACATTATTAGGAGAACCAGGGGACACAGCCTAAGTATAAAGAGGAGGCCATTTAAAATAGAGGTGAGAAGAAACTTCTTCACCCAGAGAGTTGTGAATTTGTGGAATTGTCTGCCACAGAAGGCAGTGGAAGCCATTTCACTGGATGAATTTAAAAGAGAGTTAGATAGAGCTCTAGGGGCTAGTGGAATCAAGGGATATGGGGAGAAGGCAGGCACAGGTTACTGATTGTAGATGATCAGCCATGATCACAATGAATGGCGGTGCTGGCTCGAAGGGCCAAAAATGGCCTCTTTGTGCACCTATTTTCTATGTTTCTATGTTTGTATGATTGTACAGTGGGCCCATGAAGGGTATGAAATAGGGTGGTGAAGAAAGTTAATGGCACATTGGCCTTCATCAATCAGGGTTATGAGTATAAAAGTTGTTACGTTATGTTACAGTTGTACAAATTGCTAGAGAGGCCACACTTAGAGTATTGTGTTCAGTTTTGGTCACCCTGCTAGAGGAAAGGTCCAATTGGGTACAATGACAATAAAGATATATTGTATTGTAAGGTGCGGCACGCTGGCGCAGCGGTAGAGTTGCTGCCTTGCAGCGCTTACAGCCCCAGACACTCGGGTTCGATCCTGGCTAAAGGTGCTTGTCTGTACAAAGTTTGTACGTTCTCTCCGTGACCTGCATGGGTTTTCTCTGAGAACTTCAGTTTGCTCCCACACTCCAAAGACGTACAGATTTGTAGATTAAATGTAGATTGTCCCTAGTGTAAGATAGTGTTAATGTGCAGGGATCGTTGGTCGGTGCGAACTCGGTGGGCCGAAGGGCCTGCTTCCGAGCTGTATCTCTAAACTAAACTAAATTGAAGTGTACGGAGAGGACTTACATGGGTGTTTCCAGGCCTTGAGGGCCTGAGATACAGGGAGAGGTGGGCAGATTAGGACTTCATTCTTTAGAGCACAGGGGTGATATTATAGAGGTGCATAAAATCATGAGTGAAATAGAAAGGGTGAATACACAGTGTCTTTTTTTACCAGGGTAGGGTCATCAAAAACTACATGGTATAGATTTAAGTGAAATAAGAAAGATTTATTAGATACCTGAGGGGGAACTTTCTCATACAGAAGGTAGTAGTTATAGGAAATTAGCTGCCAGAGGAAGTTGTTGAGACAGAACAATAATAGCATTTAATAGACATTTGGACAGACACAGATAGGAAAGTTTGGAGGAACATGGCAAATACAGGCAAATGGGACTAGCTTACATTGGGCATTTTGGTTGGCATGCACCAGTTGGGCCAAAGGGCCTGTCTCGATTCTGTGTTACTGAATGACCATATGTCTCCAGTTTTCTTGGCAGCAAAGAAAAGTACACAGCGTGGAGAAGGCCAACTTGAGTAAGCCACCAACGCAGAAGGAGGAGGCTTTTTTATATCCAGTTATTCCCCACTCGAGTTTACCAGAGCAACCAGTTCCCCCAAAAAACCACATTGATGAAAAAGAAAGGCTGTTAATGTGTGGGAAAGAATATTGACATCAATTACTAATTGTTACATGGTAGTTATATAGATGGGATCAGTCCTTCAATATCTCAGCCACATATTCATGTAGGTGCTGGCTGGCATTTAAATTTAGAGCACATCATTTTGTGACCTTTGGGATCAGTATAGCTCTGCTACTCAATATTAAATTTGGTGAGCTGTCAAGAGAAAAATTGGATTTATATATCTATTAAAACTATCTGGTCTGTCACGATTATCTACTCTGTCAGTACCGCATCTTACAAATTACTCTGCCAACTTAATTTTCAACTAAATAGCTACTTTGACAAGTTACAACCAACTTACAGCAAATCATACAAAGTTATTAAATTGTACATATTAACACTGGGACAGAATAATTTACAAAGCTCACACATTTCAGTTTAATCGGAGAGACCATTGAGCCATTTCAATTTAATGTAAAAACAAGGTGATGCTTCGCATGTACCCATTACTGGGAAGAAGAAGCATGTCTTGGATGTTCTGAATCTGATCCAGGTCAAGCCTTATTCAAATAAGATCAAAGCAGAAGGAATAATCTCTCCTCCAGTGTGTGAGGTTTATATCAGCCTTTGTGTCTGTATATGTACATATGTATACAATTTTTAAAAAAATACCACCAATAGCACATTTCTGTAAAACATTGTGCAATTGCTACTTGTCAAACTTGTGAACTATTATTTCCTCACCTGGGAAGAGCCATGATCATTAGATAATGCTTATGGAGTAATTTCTGAAACTACTTTTGTATTTTAGTTTCTACCTAGCCATGAATACAACTCGCAACAACAAACAGAAGAAACACTGGAGGAGTCAAAAGTAAAGCTGGAAGAATTCAGCCAGATATTTGAATCAATAATGGAACAAATCATAGAACAGGTATGCTAGGGGTAAAAGTCAATTAAAAAGATAATATGAATTTTTATGCAGTTGGTTTATGTTTACATTTCTCCAGAAGCTGACTACCAAAGACGTACAGATATGTAGGTTAATTGGCTGGGTAAATGTAAAAATTGTCCCTAGTGGGTGTAGGATAGTGTTAATGTACGGGGATCGCTGGGCGGCACGGACTTGGAGGGCCGAAAAGGCCTGTTTCCGGCTGTATATATATGATATGATATGATATGATACACAGAAAAAAAAATGTAATACAGGATGAAAAAAGCATGACAATTGACTAAAAAGCACATTTGAAAGGGCACCTTCAGCCCTGAACTAAGGCTGGAGAGACTTTGCAATCATTTTATGAGCAGGAATTTTGACATTTCGCATTTAGTTATTGTACATTTATGTCGATCAGATGAAATGATATTCCAACTTTATGGCAGCAAGCTATTGAAACCTCCTGAAAGGATGAGTCACACTAATGCCATTGCTGACCTTTTTGTCAATGTTCCTTTAATTGGCCGAGACATTGTTGCAAGTGGCTACAGTAATTGACGAAATCGAAGTGCAAATACCGGAAACTAGAAAACTGAGGCGGGAAATGGGATTGTAACTTACTGTATTGAAGGAGAGCAATGAGGGAATGGCTGTGAGAAGGTGAGCAGCATCACATCCTTTCCAAACATGCGGCATGCGATTTGTTCATGAGGGCTGCTGACAAAATGGGCTCCTAATGAAGCCAACATCCTGCCGAAACTCTGGAGTGGCTATCTGCATGGTCCAGTAAACAGCTACAAAGTGCCTAAAATCCATGTGGCAGAGTGTTATGTATTTCATAAGTTCATAAGTTGTAGGAGCAGTATTAGGCCATTCGGCCCATCAAGTCTACTCCGCCTTTCAAGCATAGTTGATCTGTCTTTCGCTCTGAACCCCATTCTCCCCATAATCCCTCACACCCGTACTAATCAAGAATCTATCAGTCACCAGCTAAAAAAATATCCATTGACTGGCCTCCACAGCCTTCTGTGGCAATGGATTTCAAAGATTCACCACCCTCTGACCAAAGAAATTTCATTTAACAATTACGTCATCATCTAGAGTTGCTGCAACTTGCTGGCTTTTAAATATGTCCGAATATGAGATTATGGTTGTGTGAAATGTCCAGAGTGAAATTATTTTGCTAAATTGTCATTTTTACAGTTTTTACAGTTAATCTTCGATTTTTTTTCAGCCTCTCAATCAAGAAAAGCTGAACGTTCTTCTGAAAAAATACAAACCCAGCAAAATATACCATGTTACCAGTAATATTTCAGGAAGTAAAGATCTTGACCTGACACTTCAAAGTGGAGATCTCGTGGCAATTCTTCAAATCACAGATACAAAAGGAAACTCGAACAGATGGCTTGTGGATTCAGGAGGTAACAATTTCATTGTCACGAATGAGACAAAAATATAATGTGTATGTGCATAATCTAGTTACCACTGTAATTTTCTTTCCACACTCACCCAATTTTCTCCTCCAATTCTGAAGTGGCTTCATGCTTGAGCTAAAGCAATTAGTGACCGGATACCTGCCAATCGTGTGGCATCATAGCCAAATGTTTCTTGTTATCCTGATGCTTATTTTCCAACATAGCAACAGGAAATGTTGAAACGTTGCTCATTGTTCTCTTTGAAGGCGCCCTGAAGGTCTTGTAAAATATCTGTGGCAATCCCACATCAGCAACAGAACAGACTGAAGATTAAATTAAAGACCTCCTGGTCAGTTTTTCTTTTATATTCTAGTCCATTGACTAGAAGCAGTCCCAGATATAATATGAGCACAAGATCAAGTTGGATAATCTGAGGCAAATGACTCAACTCCTGACTCGCGAATGCCTTTTTCAGCATCAAAAAGGCAGCAGAAGTCAGGAGAACCCTCCACTTGCAACTCCAACAGAATTCAACATCATCTAGAACAAAAATTCCTTCATTGATACCTCACCCACAAACTGCAGCGCATTTAAGAAATGCCAAGACTTCTGTGTAGTTTATTGTCACGTGTGCAGTGAAAAGCTTTTGTTGTATGCTATCCAGTCAGCAGAAAAACAATATATGATTAATATGATGGGTACCATATGGCATGAGTTTGGCACATTATCGTTATGCTATTACTTATCCCATTGATATCTCTACCTCTGTTGGTTTATTAAACCAAGTGGCGAGACAAAAAGGTCTCTAGACACTGCATGGACATTGAGTCGACGATGTTGCAGTTTGGGGGAAGAATAGGCCAATCATCTACCCTGAAGAAAACAGGAAAAAATCCAAGAGTAATGATGATGTTGACTTAGAATGCAGTGAACATGTCAAGAAGCCAGAGTATGAGTGAACTTAGCCATTTGCCTTGTGAATGTAACAAGTAACAAAGTCCCTGACCATGAAGGATGCAGCTAATGGTTTAATGGTTCTTTTTGCACATATTGCATATTCTCATATGCATTGCACAGTGAAATTCTTGCACCTGTCGCCACATTTTGGCAATATTTACAAAAGAAAAAGTCCAAAGTACAAAGTCTGGCTCACTGGGAGCTATGTCCCAGTCCAGTACATAGGATAGAGAAACTAAGTGGTACACAATAAAAGTAAGGCAATATCATTGCTAGTGGAAGGACTGGGGCATAAGAAGCATCAGTAAGTTTACAAGCACCATTAACTGCAGATGAGGATTATTTCAAGGACATAATGAAAATCTTTAAGAGGCACTTTAACCTGGCAACCAAGGGGAAAATAAACGGTTGGCAAATATTGAAGAAACTGGCAAAGATGTGTAATTTACTGATCGTTTTGTATCTAGCATTGTTTGTGTGGACTGGAGGATGAGAGAATTCAGACGAAATCATTTAAGGCGATGGACATAAGGGTTGAACAAGAATATAGATTGGATATGAATATGGAGGCGACACTTAAAAAGATAAGGCACTTTCACGTAGAGCATGGTTGCAAGGTGCAAGCAGGGAGAAAGCCCACAGGCATAGTAATATTGGTACATTTCAATCTTCATACCCAAGAATGCTACAAGTGTGTTTGGTGGAAAATTGGTAGGTCACATGAGGAGAACAAGTTGGAGACCTTGGCATGAATGTAATGCAAGTCCATTCCATGTGTGGCCCTTATAATTTTACCTATCTTAATCAGGTCCTCTCTCAGCCTTATCTGCATCAGGGTAAAGAAACCCAGCCAATCTATGTCCTTCCCATAACTGAAATGCTCTAATACAGACAATATCCTGGTTATGATGCAGATCTCAGCACCCCCCCCCCCCAGTGCAATCACATTGTTCATGCAGCATAGAGTCCAGAACCGCACATCACCCATGGTATGTATCTTTATGTCTGATACCATAGTAGTCCAGCTGTGTTAGGCATTAAGAACTACTGTGTGGAACAATTCCATTGGGATACCACTTGCACGGTGAAGTCAGATAATGAGACGATGGAATCTATTGCACATCTAAGGAGATTGATCAGGGCTGTACATTTAAGGCCATTTTGTTGACTGAAGAAGAAACTCCAAATATGTGCATCGCATCTGCAGTGAATAATTCTCTCATTAAAACTTGTATATGAAACACATCCATCATTCTCCATTGAAGTGGAGAACATAATGTTGGGTGCATATGCAGGAGAAACCCTTTGCCTTACTGGGGAAATGAATTGTTGAGCCTCTCTGAGAGATAAATGGAACTAGTCGCATGCTGTAGTTACGTGCCATGACCATTGGAGTCATATGGATTGAGCCACTTAGATTAACAGTGTCTCCTTCTAAAAAGATCAGCTTTCAACAATGAGGGTTTGGATCATTCACACTTTGGGATACATGGTGTCTCTCCCCATTGGTGATGTGATGTGTCCCATAGGATCTCCAGCTAGCAGACACTAGTAGACCATGGTTACAGATTGCAGCTTCAGCGAGATGGCTGCAAAAGATGGTAGTTTAATGGTTCCTATGCAACTACCTAAAATGGTGGGTGAAGGTATATCCATGAATGAGTGTGCAGCAAATTACAGAGAGTTCCACCCATGAGTCCAAAATACCTTGATTGCATACTAGATGGTATTTGATGACAACCCATCCGACACCACTTGCATGGGAGGAGGTAGTGTAAGTAAGACTGTGCTCTGTGGCAGCATATTTGACTTTGGTACCAAGTAAAACCTAAGGAGAGACATGAGGCATAGAGCCACGATCTGTAGTGAAGCAGCACAGCAGCGAGTGTAAATGTGATATCACCTTAAGTGGATTTGCTTTGAGCCTGGATGATATAAACAAAGGCTGTACCAAGTGATAGAGCATAATGAGGCCATTCTTCAAGATTCATGGATTTGCAGTGTAGACTGTTTGAATATCTGCCAATATAGGTTGAAAATATATCTATTTCACCGTGTCATCAAATGAAGCGTGCCTTGCATCATCCTGGCTGGGAAATGCAAAGCCAGAAGGTATTAATTACAGACGCACCAGTGGAAGCCTTCACAGTTTTAAGAAGATAGACACAAAATGCTGGAGTAACTCAGCAGGTCAGGCAGAGGAGTTCTGACCCGAAATGTCACCTGTTCCTTTTCTTCAGAGATGCTGCCTGACCCGCTGAGTTACTCCAGCATTCTGTGTCTATCATCGGTATAAATCAGCATCTGCAGTTCCTTCCTACACAAGTTTAAGAAGGATCCCTGCAAAGCAAGTCAAAAAGCTGACGAGAGAAGTAGACCAGGGTGAAGTGCCCCAGAGGAAAGGATCATTTATCCTTTGCCTTACTGGGGAAAGGCAGAGCCAGAGGGAGACAATCCATTGCATTTTCCGGTGGTGGGCCGTCATAGACGATGATAGCGTGGTTGTGCAGTCTCATGTCTTGTGGAGATCGATTGTGGCTCACGAGTCTGTTGCGCGGGCCACATACGCGGCAGCAGTGGGGGCACATGAAGGCTATTGTGGGGGGATTTAGGGCTGCACATATTCCTAGTTAAAAGCATTGTTTTGACAGAGACCTAGCGATTTCAGAACAATGGGACTATTCACAAAATCAAAGACAGGCAGATCAGGGGAAGATGTGATGAATGAAGTGGTGAAGCAAAAGAGTCAGCCAGGGGTGAAGTTGATTGAGTCTGCCAAAGATGACATCGACACTATTAAGTTCTTGGCAAGAGCTAATTGCTTACGTGAATAGCCGAATGGCCTGAGTTGGAAGCATTAAGTGAGGGTTTCATTGCAATGTGGGGCGAGTTGTAAAGGGTTGAAACTCATCAGACAGATATTACTAGAGGCACAGACTTACTAACGTCAGCCCAATACAACATAGCTAAAATGCCATAAGAGAGACTGAAAACAGGTGTGTCAAAGCTGAAAGCTTTGAAGATGAATCATGGAAAAAGGCCTCAAGTGCAACACAAGGAAATAGGACCAGTCTGGCCTACAAGGAGTTAGAGAGGGAATTAGGGTGTGTAATTGGCATGAAAACCGGTATAAAGTTAGAAAATTTTAATAATCAGGTAAAACAGAGATTGGTGCATTTGTTTTCATGGAATTCAGGAATGTACCAAATGCAATATAAAATAGTAACTACTAGGGTGGCTGATTTGAGTTATTAGTCCTCCATTTTAAACTGGACAGTTCAGTGTATACAATTGAATACACCGATTTAGAAAAGGCATTACAATGTATTTAGAGTTGTGAAGATACAGTAATTACACTGAAGCACCAGTTGCCGAACAGAATGAGAGACCAGTTGTGCATGAGGTCTGAACTGAGAATGGAGAATGCTGGAAATACTCAGTTGGTTGGATAGTACCAATGAAAAGAGAAACAGAGTGAACATTTCATTAGAAACGTGAACATTTTAGAAATCAAACATGGTTTCTGAGAAGAGGGAAGGGAACAAAGACAAGGTATCTGAACAGGTGGTGATCAAAAAGACAATGACACAAGCTGCAGTGCTGCTGACTGAGACAGGGTTGAGAAGGCTTATTCAACAGTGTGCGTTCATTTGTGGTGTATGGTGTTATTTGGAGAAGTGATCCGATGAAATTCAATGCCTGGAGTGGATACTTCAGAGTTATAAAGTGTATCTTGCAATGAAGATTTTGTTGAATTTAATCAATGGCCAATTCCTTGCCCACAGCTACATTATAAAAAGACATGATTGGCACTAAGACATCAATAAAATAGCAGATCGATTTATTCACAAAATGCTGGAGTAACTCAGCAGGTCAGACAGCATCTCGGGAGAGAAGGAATGGGTGACGTTTCGGGTCGAGACCCTTCTTCAGACCCTTCTCGACCCGAAACGTCACCCATTCCTTCTCTCCCGAGATGCTGTCTGACCTGCTGAGTTACTCCAGCATTTTGTGAATAAATCGATTTGTACCAGCATCTGCAGTTATTTTCTTATAATAAAATAGCAGACTTGGCTCCAGTGACATCATTGACCAGTCTGCCATCTTTGATGAGGTCACAATGTGCGAGCAGTGATGTCTGGCTCGCCACCATAAGGTTGCTGGTGTGGGCATTCAGTGGCCGGAGAAGGAGACCAAGCCCAGTAGGGGCAGATCCCCACATGGGTCAAAAGGAGGAGTGCTCCAGGCGAGCACCAGCACACACCCACTCAAGACAGGATACCCCCTGCCGCAATAATTACGTTTGGCCTGATTCCATTCATCCCTCTTCCATCCTGCTGACTTCCCAGTGCTTTTGCTCAGGATCAGTTGCTGGCATGTTACTAATGCCACACCATCATTATTAGCCACAATGCCATTGCTAACCAAGTTCTAAACCTGTTGGTTAATAATTTTGGTCCTTTGCAGATTACTGATTTTTCATCAAACTGATCTCCCGGTGGCCGAGCACTTCAGCTCCCCCTCCCACTCCCAGTCTGACCTTTCTGTCATGGGCCTCCTCCAGTGCCATAGTGAGGCCCACCGGAAATTGGAGGAACAGCACCTCATATTTCGCCTGGGCAGTTTGCAGCCCAGTGGTATGAACATCGACTTCTCCAACTTTAGATAGTTCCTCTGTCCCTCCCTTCCCCTCCTCCTTCCCAGATCTCCCTCTATCTTCCTGTCTCCACCTATATCCTTCCTTTGTCCCGCCCCCCTGACATCAGTCTGAAGAAGGGTCTCGACCCGAAACGTCACCCATTCCTTCTCTCCCAAGATGCTGCCTGACCTGCTGAGTTACTCCGGCATTTTGTGAATAAACTGATTTTTCATCAATCTCCTGGCATTTCACAGGTGCCAATAGAAATGGACACAATGGAACTATTCACATAAGGCTTGCTGTGCAGCACATAATGATGGGAATGCAAAATCATCAGTTCTCTCCCTTTAGGAATCAAGCCACCTCTTTGTTTTAATAAGGACAAGCTGAATATCTACGTATGTCTATTTAGCACACAACATGAAGCCCAAATACAGTACCTGAGTGTCAAAATGATGTTTAACCAGTCTCTCTCTTTAGCCTAATGCCATTAGCTCTCAGGGTTTAGTTGAAAGGCACAAGGAAGGAAGGAAAGTCTTTTATTTCTTTGTTGATGGTGATATCCTGTTCATGGTTGTTTATTAGCTTCCGCTGTCCTTCTCTGCTGCTATCCTTCCTGTGCCAATTCACATGCCCTCTCCATGTTTCTCGTCACTAATTTTATACTGAGCAACCTGACAGTGATTTTTCAAGGTCACCCCTTGCTGGTTTAGAGAAATCAGTGACTAATGCTGTTTTGCAGGAGTAAAAAAATTGGCATCATTTTCCAGAAGTAGAGGAATAAGCTTTTAATGTTTTGCAAGATTCTCACAAGAAGACAGCATTACAAGCTGCAGCTGCGTTGCTCATATTGACACTGTAGATGATCCCTCTGTGTCACAAAACGAGGGCTTTCTCTCCATTACCATTCTGTGTGTGCTTGCCTTCTTTACCACCTTCAGCTCTAGTTCTATTTTTTTCACATATGCTCTGATGGCTTTATCTTGCCCCATTCCCTAACTCTCTAAATCTGTGACCTTGTGCAGCTAGTCGAAGGCTTGCTGATTCGGGATAGATCAATCCTGCACCTTTGACTTTTGGTGTCTTCCATGGCTAAACTGTGTGGCAGGCAGATTCACGGCTATACTACAGCACTCACCAGGCAGACCATTGGAGCCCCGAAGCAACTGTGTACCAATGCCATAAGGGAATCTGAGGGATTCCTGCAATGTGGCTGTCGCAGTTGGCTGCATAACTTTGTTTTGCACAGAGCCATTTTTTAATGAGAACCTTCAGCATGTTCTCCCGGTGACCGCGTGGGTTTCCTGCAGGTGCTCCAATTTCCTCCCACATCTCAAAGACGTGCGGTTTATAGGTTAATTGGCCGCTGCAAATTGGCCCTAGTGTGCTGGGAGTGGACGCGAAAGTGGGATAACTAGTGTAAACATAGAAACATAGAAAATAGGTGCAGGAGTAGGCCATTCATGGCTGATCATCCAGCTCAGTAACCTGTACCTGCCTTCTCTCCATACCCCCTGATCCTTTTAGCCACAAGGGCCACATCTAACTCCCTCTTAAATATAGCCAATGAACTGGCCTCAACTACCTTCTGTGGCAGAGAATTCCACAGACTTACCACTCTCTGTGTGAAGAAATGTTTTCTCATCTCGGTCCTAAAAGACTTCCCCCTTATCCTTAAGCTGTGACCCCTGGTTCTGGATTCCCCCAACATCGGGAACAATCTTCCCGCATCTAGCTTCTCCAACCCCTTAAGTGTAAATGGGTAATCGATGGTTGGCATGGAATCGGTGGGCCGAAGGGCCTGTTTTCATGCTGTGCCTCTAAAACTATAAAACTAGTGAAGGAGTGACTGATGATTTAAGAATGGGGAAGATATAGACTTGTTCCAGTGGATACCCACATTTGCCTCTCCGACTGAAGGCCAATTCAGGTGAATAATTTCTCTTCTGCTGAACTAATTGATTATTGTACCTTTATGTAAACTTTTAGTTATTCTTATGCAAGGACATCCTTGAAACATACTGGCACCTTTCAATCGGTAAATCTTTCGATCTTTAAAAAATATTCACACTTTCTATTTTTCTACGGACGTAGAAAACATTTTCACTCATTTTGTGAGACATATTTTTTCACATCATATTCCATTGGCCTTGTCCTCGCCCATTCTGGAACCTGTCCATATCCCCCTGAAGCCTCTTGAAATCCTCTACCTAATTCAAACTGCTACTAAGCTTTGTATCATCAGCAACCCCAGATATATTACACTTCATCTCCTATTCCGAATTATTGATACAACTGTAGCCCCAGCAATGATTTCCTTGGCGCCCGATTCATTTATTGGCATATTCTATTTTATATCTACTAACACATCTTCAGTCCATAAATTATATATATGCTCTCAATAACCCTTGCTCTAATTTTATTTAGTAATTTTATATGTGGATCTTATCAAAGGCCTTCTGAACAAGTACATTAATCGATTTATTCTTATCTATCCTGCTAGTTGCAACTTCAAAAATCTCTAAAGGATTTGTTAAACATGATTTGCCTCTCATAAATCCATGTTGCCACTGCTCAATCCACTTGTTTTCTTTCGCCAAGCTCCCAATAGTAGATTAAAGTCCCTTCCCTTCTGTTAATGTTAGTCTAACTGGTCAATGGTTCCCTATTTTTGCTCTCTTTGTTTTAAATTATGTTTTTTTTCCAAACATATGCCACCTCTCAGACCTCTTCAGCGAACAAAACCCCTTTTCAACAATCAGAAATATCAGGGATAAACCTGAGCTTTGTCATGGGAAATGGAGCTCACTTCATTGTAACTGCTACCTGAGGGCTGCATCGTGGTACATTTGGTAGAGCTGCTGCCTCACAATGCCAGTGACCCGGGTTCGATCCTGACCTCGGGGTCTGTGTGACTAGTGTGCTCATTCTTCCTGTGACCGCGTGGGTTTCCTCCGGGTGCACTGACTTCCTCCCACATCACAAAGACGTATATGTTTGTAGGTTAATTGGTCTCAAAATTACCCCTAGTGTGTAGGAAGTGGAGCCGAAAGTGGGATAACACAAAACTAGCGTGAATAAGTGATCGATGTTCAGCATGGACTCGGTGGGCAGAAGAGTCCATTTGCATGCTATATCTCTAAACTAAATTAAATGTCCCTTTAATGCAGAAGTGTGGGAAATTTCCACTCATTTTTCAGCCCATTATATCATCAGCTCAGCAACACCCAGACATTCTCTTTCCTGATTCCAACCATGTCTAAGTGTCAAGATACAAGATTTAATATTACAAACAAAAATATCATGAATTATCAAGCAGAAATGGGTTTTCCTGAAAGATTTAATTTCTGTTGCTAACTGTGTAGATAGAATAAGTGAAGCTGTATTTTTTTTGCAAGTAGAAAAAGGTCGATTTGACCACAGGTATCCTAAAAGACACATTGCAGGGTCCTGCCCAAAATAGACTGGCAGAGCAACTGTGTTTTAATCATGATCTGCTCACTTTGACAAAACAACCTTGTCAAAAAACTAAGAGCATTTTTGCAGCATTTTGCAATTGAAAATTGATCTCATTTTCCCCCGGAGTGAAAAGCGATAGTCTCTATTTCCAGTCCTATCTTGCCATTCTGGAAATTCACCCAAGCACTTGCAAGCATGAGCCACCTATTTACTCTGATATGACGCCCATTTCAGATTACACAGCTATATTCCTTTTAAAGCATTGCGTGGGAACTGAACAAGAAGGAACCATCATTACTTGGACAACCTGGTCTTCGTAGAGCAGCGCTGAACTGTGCCCTGTGTCAAGGAAATCCTGCATCTATGAATTTACCCAACAATCTGGATCACAATGCAGGCCCAGTCATGAACCTAACTCCAGAGTGGAGTACTGAGTAGCCCACTTTTCTATTTCCTTATAACAGTGGTGTGGGGGTAGGTATGAGAAAAATAATGGAACAGTTGTCTTTTCCACGCTGCCACATTTAACTCATCCTTTCAGATGCCCTGCAATTCTTTGTTATCTGCACGTTGATTTATTTGTAATAAAAATGTACGAATGAGTGAATCCCCATTCTCCCTATAACCTTATGTTATAAAGGCAAGTGCTGTTGAACAACATGCATATCTGTTCTCACTCAGTTAGGTCTGTGGCCCTCACAGATCAAATAATATTTATGCTGCAAACGTTAATCCTTTTCTATCGAGACCATCCATTTGAGGCGGGTCTCAGCTGGATGCAAATTGGAAGTTCTCTTGCTGTATCCCAACCATCTGTCTAAGGCTCAAACTCAGAAAATCATTCACCATTGCATCAGTGGGACCCTTTCTAATACATACTTGTTTAGAATGTAGAAGCAAGGAATTGCTGATGCTGGTTTACAAAAATAGACACAGAGTTCTGGAATAACTCAGCAGGTCATGCACTATCTCTGAGAAAAAGGATAGGTAAGGTTTCGGGTCGAGACTGTTCTTCAGAACTAGTTTAAACCTGTATTGTATTAAATATTCCATTTGCATTTCAATCATCTTCCTGAATATTAAAGTTCTATTTGAAATGCATTTCAACAGGTTTAAATTAGAAAGAATAAAATATTTTTTCCCCCACTTTAAATTCATGCATGCAGTCACAAGGTACTAAATAGGAGCATGACTAAAATGTTTCTTTTTAAACAGATTCCAACTGTTTTTAGAAAATAAACACAAGTTTTCTCTCCTAATTATCTGTAATTAAGAGAGCATATGTGTGAGCTTAAACATACCACTGCAGGAATAATAGGTTAGAGTGCCCTTTTTTAACCTCCAGTAATGAAAGGTTAAAACTGAGTGACATTCACGAATCAAAAGAAAATAATAACATAGAAACATAGAAAATAGGTGCAGGAGGCCCATCGAGCCAGCACCGCCATTCATTGTGATTATGGCTAATCATCCACAATCAGTAACCCGTGCCTGGCTTCTCCCCATATCCCTTGATTCCACTAGCCCCAGAGCTCTATTTAACTCTCTCTTAAATCCATCCAGTGATTTGGCCTCCACTGCCCTCTGTGGCAGAGAATTCTACAAATTCACAATTCTCTGGTTGAAAAAGTTCCTTCTCACCTCAGTTTTAAATGGCCTCCCCTTTATTCTAAGACTATGGCCCCTGGTTCTGGACTCGCCCAACATTGGGAACATTTTTCCTGCATCTAGCTTGTCCAGTTCTTTTATAATTTTATATGTCTCTATAAGATCCCCTCTCATCCTTCTAAACTCCAGTGAATACAAGCCGAGTCTTTTCAATCTTTCCTCATATGACAGTCTCGTCGTCCCAGGGATCAATCTCGTGAACCTATGCTGCACTGCCTCAATTACAAGGATGTCCTTCCTCAAATTAGGAGACCAAAACTGTACACAATACTCCAGATGTGGTCTTACCAGGGCCCTATACAACTGCAGAAGAACCTCTTTACTCCTATACTGAAATCCTCTCATTATAAAGGCCAATATACCATTAGCTTTCTTCACTGCCTGCTGTACCTGCATGCCAATTTCAGTGACTGGTGTACAAGGACACCCAGGTCTCGCTGCACTTCACCCTTGCGTAACCTGACACCATTGAGATAATAATCTGCCTCCGTGTTTTTGCCGCCAAAGTGGATAACCTCACATTTATCTATATCATACTGCATCTGCCACGCATCTGCCCACTCACTCAACCTGTCCAGGTCGCCCTGCAACCTCCTAACATCCTCTTCGCAGTTCACACTGCCACCCAGCTTTGTGTCATCCGCAAACTTGCTAGTGTTACTTCTAATTCCTTCATCCAAATCATTAATATATATGGTAAACAGTTGCGGCCCCAACACTGAGCCTTGCGGCACTCCACTCCCCACTGCCTGCCATTCTGAAAAGGACCCGTTTACTCCTACTCTGTGCTTCCTGTCTGCCAACCAATTCTCTATCCATGTCAACACCCTACCCCCAATTCCATGTGCTCTAATTTTGCTCACCAATCTCCCGTGCGGGACCTTATCAAAGGCTTTCTAAAAGTCTAGATACACTACATCCATTTTACTTGTCACATCCTCAAAAAATTCCTGAAGATTAGTCAAGCATGATTTCCCTTTCATAAATCCATGCTGACTTGGACTTATTCTTTTACTGCTATCCAAATGCACTGTTATTACCTCTTTAATAATTGACTCCAGCATCTTCCCCAGCACCGATGTCAGGCTAACTGGTCTGTAATTCTCCGTTTTCTCTCGTTCCTTTCTTGAAAAGTGGGATAACATTAGCTACCCTCCAATCCACAGGAACTGCTCCTGAATCTATTGAAGATTGGAAAATGATCACCAATGCGTCCATTATTTTTAGAGCCACCTCCCTGAGTATCCTGGGATGCAGACCATCAGGCCCTGGGGATTTATCAACCTTCAGTCCCATTAGTCTACCTAATACTATTTCTCGCCTAATGCAAATTTCTTTCAGTTCCTCTATCCCCCTAGATCCTTGACCTCTAGTACATCTGGGAGATTGTTTGTGTCTTCCTTAGTAAAGACAGATCCGAAGTACCTGTTCAACTCTTCTGCCATTTCTTTGTTACCCATAATAATTTCACCTGTGTCTGCCTTCAAGGGACCCACATTTGACTTTGCTACTCTTTTTCTCTTAACATATCTAAAGAAGTTTTTACTGTCCTTCTTTTCAGCCCGTATTGCCCGATTTGGATAATAGCAAATCTAAAAAATGTAAATTAACAGACCAAAATGACAATTAAAATTAATGTAAAAGCACCCAGAACCCAAGGAAAGCAAATTACTGTTTGTTTTAAAACTTGGCAATAATTTTCTGTGGTGCAGATCCTTTGAAGTAAATTGAAATCAGACCTATCTTCCTGTTTTTACTTTTCCTCTGCACAAAACACAGGAACACACCTTTGTTCACGCCAGACATGTAACCACTAACAGTTTATAATCCATGGCAGGATGTACCGGTTTAGTCCATGCAGAATTTGCTGCTGCAAATCACAATCGTGTTGCAGATACGGAAAACCCATGATCAATGCCAAGGGAGATCTATTCATCAAATAAAATTATCTGTGAAAACATAACATTGAAACAGACAAGAATTGAAGGGAAGCCACAGATCACTGTGAGTGAGATTCCCCGCGGATTAGGAAAAATGATTGAAGGAAATCAAATATATAAATTAAACATACATTTATGCTGAACATCTACTTTTGATGAAAAAATGCAAACCAGATTTAAGGCTGCATGTACATTTCAGTTGAATATTCAGAGCAGTGCAGATGATTCCTCCAATCTTTCAGAGCTGATTTTTATTGGTTCCAGTTGCTCTGATATATTTTAAAAAATTGTTGTTTTCAATAAATTCATTTGTACTCCATGGATTTTTTGCATCATTAGTAATGTTATTACCATAATAAAACAATGAATACTAAAGGTAATTTGTTTATATAACTAAGAGTTGTAAATGTTTCAATTTTAGCAAACAAACCTGTACTTAGGTCCATTGAATTAAAGAATGCTGCTTTTGAAGCTGCAACACTTTCTTTTGTAAGATCGTAGAGGATTTGTCCCTGCTGGAAGTTTGAGTCCATATCAGCCTGAAAAAGAATCCGGTGGAAATAAAGATTTATTAGCTTCATCACTTGCTGATATTGGCGATGGAACAAATTCCAGAAGAAGATCTTGTCACCTGCCTGAAACGCCTCTTTCCTTGCCGCCAAAGACAATGCGATATCAAGTAAGGGATTCATTGTTCTAAAATTCATAGAGTCATAGAATCATAAGCACAGAGACAGGCCATCCAGCTCAACTCATCTATGCCAACCATGTTTTCTTGCTGAGTTAGAGCCATTTTCCTGTGTTTAACCCATATTCCTGTAAACCTCTCCTATCTAAGTATCTGTCTAAATATCATTGTTCCATGTATGCACCATGAAAGAATCGTCCTCTGCATGAAAGAATCGTCCCTCAAGTCTCTTTTACATCTTTTTCCTCTCCCCTTAAACCTACGCCCTTCAGTTTCGTATTGTTTTACCTTCGTGGAAAAAGGCAAAGACCACTTGTCTTATCTATGTTTCTCATGATTTTGTATGCCCCCTATAAGGTCACCCTTCATCCTCCTGTGTGAAAAAACTCCCATCCTATTTAAGCTCTCCTTACAACTCAAGCCCATGTGACCTGGTAACAACCTGGTAAATCTTTTCTGCATCCTTTCCAGCAAAATTATATCCTTCCTACAGCAGTATTGCACACAATGCTCCAAATGTATAGTCCAATGTCATGTCCAAATGCAACATGTAGCCCCAATTCCTCTCCTCAATAAACTTACTGATGAGAGCAAGTGTGCCAAATGCCTTCTTCACCACGCTATGTACCTATTGCTCCATTTTCTGAGAGCTATTTATCTGTACACCTCAGACTCTTTGCTTTACAACACTCTTAAGGGCCCCAACATTTACTGTGTAAGTCCTGCCCTGGTTTGACATATTAAAATACATTTGGATTTCTTATTTAATGTGCTAAAATGCATTAGAAGATTGTGAAGATTAATTTGATCTTTTTCTCCCACAGATGTATAACACTGGGTGATCTGCTCAAAAAGCACATTCACATCATGTGGCTACATGAAACACACTGTAAACATCAAACTGTCGTATCCAAAATATAATACATTGATCTTTCCGAGAAGTCAAACCTCTTTCATTAATTATGAATCTTTCTTGAAATCCTTCTTAAAATTGGTTGCATATTTCTTCTGGTTTTACAAATTTGAAATGGATATCATGAAACAACGTTAGAATGGCTAACGCATTCAGTAATTAATTGACCCTTTCCGATTTGTATTTGACTGGCAGATTATGCCGCCCTTTGTATTTTCTCGCTGGATGTTAGGAGGAGATAGAACATTCAGTTCTACAGCAAAATTGACAATTCATTGATCTTATTTTAAAGTAAACAGCTCTTTGCTATCCCCTTCCACTATTATGGAGTGACCATGTTATAATAACCTCCTTTCCCAGTCCAAAACAAAATAGCCAAGTTTATGATAGTGAAAGTTAATAAAAAGAGTTTCAGATAAAATGAAGAGCTATTGCTTCCATGGGGAAATGCACAGAAGTACTCAGCCAGGACCTTCAATGGGAATACTACAAGATAAGCTTTCCTTTGCATTTTTGTAAATGGGTTTAGCATATGGTTAACATACACAGAGAGGAAGTGTCTCCCTACTATAATTTCTACCTGGATGAAGTGAGAATGAATGCAATTTTGCATTGCATTTAACTAGCAATGAATGCAAATACAAACTCCATTGTTCCGTTTCGGTACATATGACAATAAAACACTCGTGACTCTTGATGTTCCACAGCTTCAAGGCACGACTCTGTGATTACTGGAATGTAACATGTCCAAAATTTTGCATATATCTGATATTTTGCTGTGTGTGCAGGTTATTGCAGCTTACCACTTTGCAGCAAGAGGACCCCATGAAGCCAGTTTACAGCCCGGAGACATAGTAACCATACTGGAAGCACACGATAAGAGAGGAAGCACTGAATGGTACCTTGTTGAAGTAAATGGACAGAAGGGATATGTGCCTTCAAATTATTTAATGAAAGTTTCTGTGACTGGTGGGAGGAACTCCTTTGCACTATAATACCTGCTCCGATCATTTCTGAAGGTTTTGTGAAAAGTTGCACTAAATTGGCTTGAATACATTAGATGTAGCAAGGAGCCCTGAAGAATTGTGAATCATTAAATTTGATGTTACCAAATGGGTATTACAACATGAGAACAATTTAGGTGGTAAAAATATTTCTGTGACAAATATTTGATATATTATTTTAAAAGAGTATATGTTATTTTGGTTTTGATGCAATATAATTACAAACAATTAACAGATTTTATGGTATTTTACCCAGTATTCTGATTTTAATATATGGTTAATGCTTGTGTACCTTAATACTATATGCTTATCCATTTTACATTTGGCACTTTCAAATGTAAAATGTTCAATTTGACAGGCACTTTTTTATCTTACATTCAGATTAAACAAAGAAAAGCCTGGTGAATTATGATTATATCCATATGAATTCTTACTGTCAGTATCAAATGAGTCATTCTGCATTTGTTAATTTTTAAGCAAGGTATATGAACAAAAACCATTTGGATACATCCAAAATGTCTAGATAGAATTTCTTGAACAGTTCACATGGAAATGATCCATAAAAAACTGAATTGACACTGTGTTAAAAAATATAGTGGAAGCTTTCCATGTTAAACTAACTTGTGTTCTAAGTGACAAGATATATTCCATTTCCAAACACTAGCATCTTAGAATTTGATTTTTTAAAAAAGAAATATGAATTAGTTGGGATTGGAACAAACATAAAAATGTTACACTCCGCAATAATTCACCAACAGTAGTCAATGGGAATATTGTATTTATGATGAATTTGTTTTTTTCTGCATATATCTTTGGCATATTCTTGCATTTAAATAGGTTTGGAAATAGACTGTAAAAATATTGCGTAAAACGCACCCATACTTCAAAGTATTGACTGTTGCTAAAAGGTGGTAGGTGAACTATATGCTGTTAGAATTGAATGATAATTGAAAAGCAAAAACCTACAGTTGTTGGAGATCTAAAGTAAAAATGGAAAATGGTCAAGATGTTCATGTGGCCAGATAGCAGACCTCCCAACCCTTCCAAATTTGGCGGAACGTTTCTGCTTTCTTATTTCATTTCCGCCATTCCGATTTTGCCTCACATTTTTCTGCAAAACACATGCCTCATCGCTCGCCCCGCCCCGCCGCTAGCCTCGCTTCGCCCCGCTGCTCGCCTCGCCTCACTCCGCCTCGCCCCGCCGCTCACCTGGCCTGGCCTCGCCGCTCGCCTGGCCTTGCCTCGTCGCTCGACTGGCCTCACCTCACCGCTCACCTGGCCTCACCTCACCGCTCACCTGGCCTAGCCTCGCTGCTCGCCTGGCCTCGCCACTTGCCTGGCCTTTGCCTCGTCACTCGACTGTCCTCACCTCACCGCTCACGTGGCCTCGCCGTGCCGCTCACCCCTCGCCTGGCCTCGCCGCTCAACTGACCTCACCGCTCGCTTGGCCTCGCCCAATAGGTGCAGGAGTAGGCCATTCGGCCCTTCGAGCCAGCACCGCCATTCAATGTGATCATGCCTGATCATTCTCAATCAGTACCCCGTACTTAATCAGTACCTCGCCTGGCCGGGCCTGGTCGCGTAGCGTGAGGCCCGTTGATGTTGAGAGGGGATGGGGTGGGTGAATGGGGGGGCTTGGGGTGGGAGGCAGGGGAGGGGGAGTGGGAGGGGAGGGGGAAGTGGGGGTCTGGGGGGAGGGGAGTGGGGGTGGGGGGCAGAGAGGTGTGGAAGGGAGTGGGGGTGGGAATGGGGTGGGGAGGAGAGGAGGAGGTGGGGGGGAGGGAAAGTAGGAGGGGAGGAGGGAGTGGAGGTGGGGGAAAGGGAGGAGGGGGGAAGGGAGTAGGGGGAGGGGTGGGGGGGAGTGGGGGTAGAGTGGGAGTAGGGGGAGGGGGGTGGGGGGAAGGGAGTCGGGATGGGGGGGAGGGTAGTGGGCGGGGAGTAGGGGTGGGGAGGGGGGGGGTGATGGGAACATGGACTGTTGTGATTGTTGACCACTGGAGCAAGTATGTCATCATTAGGTATGTGCAGTTTTAAATGAAACTCTTTCTTCAAAACTTAGTTATACATTTTATGACCATTGTTCTTTTATTCAATACCAAGAGAATTGGGATGTGTAAGGAAAAAGTAAAACAGAAAAAACAAAACAAAACAAGTTTTTCTTTGTGTTGTAAAAAGTATTTCTGTTCAATAACCTTTCTATAAATAGCAGAATATACTCATGATAGGCCTGACATTGTACATGTAGTCCAAGAACTACAGACTGTTGGAAATAACAGTTGTTTTTCATACATGAAGGTAGCGCAACGCATATGCGCATTTGGCATGCGTACTTTTTTTTTGTTGAAAAGTTGCATTATACGCCATATTATTAATGTTGATGTAAAATTCTGAATTTTGGACATCAAAATTATGAATTTGTAAAATCAAATGTTGGGAGGTCTGAGACAGTGTCAGAGGAGGGAGAAGCAAAGTTTCAGTACATAACTCTCAACCTGAAAAGATCAATTCTGTACTTCTCTCCACAGAAGCCTCCTAGCCAGCTGAGAATATCTACTATCTGTTTTTAATAGAATTGAAAACTCCATTTTTGGAGTTTCTAAAATAACAGTATTGTGTGATAAAGAAACCTATTTAACTTTTTCTTGTGAAGTTTTTCCACTAATAATTGCCAATCAACATGGAATAAGCTATTTTGTTGTAAATAGGCTCATTCGGAACTATATTTGGTAATGCAGATTGATGGAATGTTACGTAAATAGCAACTTTATCCCCCTCAAAGATTTCCTATCTTTTAATTTCAGTATCTAATTCTTATTCCTTTGTTGCTATAAACACACGTGTGATAAATGTGGCTGTTTATCATAATTACAATAAGTTGTCACTGAAAAATGCTTTTATTTATTTTTATTTCCGAGTTATAAATCGTACTAAATGTTGTATTAACTTGTACAAAATAAAAATATCATGAACAATGTTTATATTTGTGCTAGCCTTTTTGTTTGGAGTGCAGATCGGAAGTAATTTACTTCCAGAATTAGCAGTGGCAGCAGTGCTCGTTGTTTCAGCAGAGGCAATCTGACAGCAGTTTATGTACAGGAGCAGTCGAATACACACCATGAATATCAGGCTCCTCACTAATTGCACTTGTTCTGTCTTCTACATAGTTGGTGTATTGACAAGAGTTTCAATCTTTGCCAATTATTCACACTGGAGGAAAGTGAAAATCCCTTGCCTTATTGAACGAGGTGTTACTGAGTTATTAACAGTCAATAATAGTAGTTAGTGGGTGGAATGGTGAGTGGCAGTAGAGACCCGAGTTCGATCCTGACTATGGGTGCTGTCTGTAAGGATTTTGTACATTCTCCCGTGACCTGCGTGGGTTTTCTCCGGGTGCTCCAGTTTCCTCCCACAATCCAATGACATACAGGTTTGTAAACTAATTGGTTTGGTGAAATTGTAAATTGTCCCTACAGTGTGCAGGATAGAGTTAGTGTGCAGGAATCGCTGGCCAGCGCGGACTTGGTGGGCCGAAGGACCTGTTTCTATGCTGTATCTCTAAAATAAAAATCTAAACTAAAAACTCTCTTGCCCTTAAAAATAAAATGTTTTATAATGCTTGGATTGCCATTCCTTCAGAATTCTATGGTTGTCAAACTAAAACATAAATGTGTAAAGTGTGTTTAAAATGGAGTCCAAACTATTAGACAATAGACAATAGGTGCAGGAGGAGGCCATTCGGCCCTTCGAGCCATTCAATGTGATCATGTTCCACTATACAAATGTTCCACTATGTATTTCATTAACTGTTAAAAATTTCAAATGATAATTAAAAATGAGTATAGGCACAAAAAGCTGGAGTAACAGGCAGCATCTTTGGAGAGAAGGAATGGGAAACGTTTTGGGTCGAGACCCTTCTTCAGACTGTTCTTTGAGTGTTCTTTGACTTGATTTTTTTTTACCTGTGAGTATTTGTCATAGCGATTTGTTTTTAATTTTGGCATCTAATAGAATGGGTGAAAGAGTGTAGCGATGGGAAAGAAAAATTCATGGTGCTCCAAATGCCAAATATTTGCATGCAGCCCTCTTTGAAGTTGTTGGCAATACAACTTAAAGCTGGACTATTATGTTCATTCATGAATCAGTAATCAATTCTTTGCATTTTGATGGAAACATATTGGGATTAATTGATGATATGGTTAAATTGGTTGAAAAGGTCTTGAATTTTATTAGTGTAGGCAAGTTGTTCAGAGCAAGGTAACAACAGTTATTGGGATGTCTTTTATGATGAATCTAGGGAATTGATAAACCATATTCTATTCTGAAATCTTCAAAAATAGGTAGAACCAAGGTGCAATACCAGAAATATATTGGCACAATCTGACTTGACAACACGGTCGTGAACCTGAACTCAATGGTTACAATGACAACTTTTATTTGATCAGACATTTCTATACAGGCAATGGCAATAAAGCCCAGCAAACAAACATTCTGCAATTTTAATTCTGATTTAACATTCAATAGACATTTGCCTCTGTTGGTGATAGAATGCTCATCCCATTCGTCTGTTTGCTCCATTAGCAAGCGACAAGTCTAGCTGGTGACTTATCTACATGAAATGCGATTATGTTGCAATGCAATAACACAGGGACTTAGCTGGTAGAGCTGCTGCCTCACAGTGCCAGAGATGTGGGTTCAACCCTGAGCTCAGGTGCTGTCTGTGTAGAGTTTGCACGTTCCACCTGTGATTGCGTAGGATTGCGGAGCACCCGGCCCCGGTTTCCTCCAACACCCCAAACGTGTGCGGGTTTGTAGGTTAATTGGCCTCAGTTAATGGCCCCAGTACATTCAAAAGTGTATGAGTGTAAACAGGTGATCGATGGTTGGCATGGAATCGGTGGGTCGAGGGTCCTGTGTCCGTACTATATCTCTAAAATTAAAAGGAAAACTGAAACTATCTGACCTATGTAAAATCAGGGGAAGGACTGTGCCATATGGCATGATAAAGATATAGCTAACACAAGTATATAACTGGATTAATTCAACAAGGTTTCGACAGAAAAATTGTTAACATGACATCTTTATCTGATCAAACATTTCTATGAGAGGCATTTAAAGTCCAAAGTAAATGTCCCATCAGCTGAAAAGTAGACTTATTAATAATCTTGCAATAAAAAGAGAAGCACTTCATCCATTCATTGATTTTCTGAATACATGGTCCAAAAATAAGAACCACAATAAAACATTTATATAAATTTATTCGTCTCAATGAAGTGGTGAACTTGAAGTATGTTTGTTGTCATACAGTTAATGATGGATGCCATACAAATTTGTACTTTAGTGAATCTTTCTAATCAATACCACTTTCCTTCTATAATAAACAACGATAATTATAGATAACAAGGTGAATAATTTGTCATTTTTTAAGGTTAAGATTGATATAAAAATAGAAAAAAACACAATTTGAAAAGACATATACATTCATATAAACACAATAAAATATTTTGGTTGTATACATCGCAATTTAAGGAAGACTATTTATTTTATTGAGAGGCAATCATACTCTTCATATTGCCATAAATGTAAAAGTAAGAGGACCTTTCTTCAATACTCTGTAAATGAACACCCTGAGCTTTCTGAAGGGTCTCGACCTGAAACATCACCCATTCCTTCTCTCCAGAGATGCTGCCTGTCCCCCTGAGTTACTCCAGCATTTTGTGTCTACCTTCAATTTAAATCAGCATCTGTAGTTCTTTCTTACACCCTGAGCTTTTATCTTTCTTGTTGGAATAATGATGAAGGTTCTATTCGTTTGTGTAACAAACTGAATGCTTCACTTCCCTTTCCAGTATATTGGTACAGAACAGTCATATTCTTACAAGTTTCTCCTTTTCTAATGCTGTCTGTGACCAAACTTTTCCCTCAGTGAAGTAGAGTATTCTTAATTTCACAGTTGACCTTCACAGTTATCTTGCAGTATTTTAGTTCCATCTACCAAAAGACCAATTGAATGTTCCCATCCAGTGAATCAGGAATAACCAGATCAATCACAATTTTCAGCTCCTTTTCCCCCTTTTCCACCCACAAATTTATTCTTTCATAATAGTTTGTACTATTGCCTTCAGTGTGACAAAGAGTCTGGTCACTGGAAGTGGAAATATTGACTTGTTCACCTTGAGTAGGCTTCTGTAGTTGTATCTGAGGAACATATCTACACATTGCTGCTGGCCTATTATGGAAACTAATCCCAGTTTAGCATCAAAGCACAACATTGCCATTCTTTTCCTTAATAAATAAGGCATAAAAGCAAAAGGCAGCAACAACGTGTGCACTAACTCGACATAAATCCAATATGTGTATGTTGTTAGTATAAGAAGGCGGCACGGTGGAGCAGTGGTAGAGTTGCTGCCTTGTAGCGCCGGAGACCCAGGTTCGATCCTGACCACGGGTGCTGTCTGTAAGGAGTTTGTACGTTCTCCCTGTGACCATGTGGGTTTTTTCCGAGATCTTCGGTTTCCTCCCACACTCCAAAGACATCCAGGTTTGTAGGTTTATTTGCTTGGTATAAGTGTAAATTGTTCCTAGTTTGTGTAGGGTAGTGTTAATGTGCGGGGATCGCTTGTCGGTGCAGACTCGGTGGACCGAAGGGCCTGTTTCCTTGCTATATCTCGAAACTAAACTAAGTTGCTGCCTTGCTGTGACAAAGACCAGTGTTCATTCTTGACTCGGGATGCTGTCTCTAGGAAGTTTGTACGTTTTTCTTGTGACTATGTGGATTTTCTCTGGGTGCTCCAGTTTCCTCCCACATTCCAAAGACGTACAGTTTTGTAGATTAATTGGCTTCTGTAAATTGCCTCTAGTATGTAGGATAGAACTAGTATACGGGTGGTCGCTGGTTGGTGCGGCACCAGTGGAGCGAAGAACATGTGTCCACACTGTATCTCTAAATTGACCTAAACTTTGAAACGTCCGATTTTCTCCAACTGGCCTCCATTTTAATATCGATATAGTAATATTCAGCACGGTCTTAATATGTTCAAGCTCCTTAATGAAGATAGTGAAGGTTGAGCTGTACGTTAGGGATCACCACCAAGATCAGAAGAAACCCTACGTGCTATCTATGTTGTTTTTAACCAACTATGATCAACAAAGCATTGTGCCTGGAACTTGATTTCAGATATCAACAATATATTTATTTGTAATCTACTTTAAAGATGGCAGACTGAAAGAAACATTAACTACATTATTGTGAGGGACTAAATAGTTTGGCTGCAAGTGCTTTCAAAATGTCCATTTTTTGGTTCTTTCAGGTTGGGAAATAAAAAAGTTCGCATCCTCCTGCACTTGTCATTATTTTAGCTTTGTGCAGTCAGAACTTGAAGAGAGGCTGCATTCCTTGGTCTAAAAATAACTTTACCACCTTTTAATGCTGTTAAAATGGCATTGGGAGGGGTTACCATCTCTATAAAGTTCCCATAAATCTTTATTTGTGAGGTTCACAGAACAGTACCATCCGATTTGCAATGTAATGCTGAGTCGTCCTCCTGCACCTATTGTCTATTGTCTATAGTCTATTGTCTATTGTGTCAAATTCACATAGAGCATTTATCAATGAGGAGTGCTCACATCCAACAGAATTTACCCTAAAGGTTGTGATATTGGCAGCCAGCTCTTAAAGAGACATACTACATTACAGGAAGCACACAATAAGCTGCAAGGAAGGGCTGCTCCCTTTCTGAATGAAAACTGAGATTGTCGGAAGCATTGGGAGTCTGCTCCTATGCATCAGGGGAGCCTGGACAGGCTGCTGAAGGCAGTGTCTGCAAGAAACAATTTCTGAGTGCAAGGGCAGTATGAAAAACATTTAGGGCTGCAGACAGATGCACCTGGAAGGAGATTGCCACTTGTAGAAAGTGTGTTTCTACAAAACTCTAGCCAAATCCCCACATATGCTCATTCTCGCAAGTTTACAAGTTATAAGAGAAGAAATAGGCCATTCGGCCCAATGAGTCTACTCCGCCATTCAATCATGGCTGATCTCTGCCTCCTAATCCCATTTACCTGCCTTCTCCCCATAACCCTTGACACCCGTTCTAATCAAGAATTTGACTATCTCTGCCTTAAAAATATCCACTGACTTGGCCATTACAGCCCCCTGTGGCCATGAGTTCCATAGATTAACTACCCTCTGACTCTCGTGAGATGAAGCAAGGCTACATAAAGCTTACTTTCTTGAGTATAAAGTTTGCTACGCTAACGTAAACTGTGAGAATGCAACATCAGGGGCAGCAGCCTGGAGAAGTTCAAGAAGTTCAGAGTAACCTTGACCTTGAGCTTCATGGGCAATTCAATCCAGGCACATATCTGAGGCACTTTTTAAGATTGCAAAATGTCACAGATCTCAGTGAAGTTAATGAATGCACTTTGAGGGTTAACCGTTGAAACAGCACAGTGGGTGGCACAATGGCACAGAGGTTGAGCCGTTGCCTCACGGCGTAAGAGACCCAGGTTCGATCCTTCAACAAGTTTGGAGGGGTATGGACCAAACACAGGCAGGTGGGACTAGTGGAGCTTGGACACGTTGGCCGGTGTGGGCAAATGGAGGGCTGTTTCCACATTGTATCACTCTATGACTCTATGGCTCTGTGTTTAGGAAGGCAAATGGAGTAAGTGGAACTTACTGGAAAGAGAATTGAGGGCAAAAGAAATGAAGCTTGTTCAGGTCTTTCATTAGACCAGATTTGGTTTCTTTATTTATAAAAGGATATTCCTGTCTTGCAGATGGTGCAGTGAAGGTTTATCAGATAGATCCCAGAGGGATGATAGACACAAAATGCTGGAGTAACTCAGCGGGACAGGCAGCATCTCTGGAGAGAAGAAATGGGTGACGTTTCAGGTCGAGACCCTTCTTCAGACTGATGTCAGGGGAGAGGGAGATACATAGGTAAGGAAATGTAAGGTGTGAAAACAGGACAAAGGGAATGGATATCAAGGAAAATGTAGAATAGGTCATTGATAGCTGGGAGAAGGTAACAACAAAGCAAACAGAGATAAAATGTTAGTCGGAGACAATTAGACTGGTCGGAGAACTGGAAAAGGGGAGGGATCCCAGAGGGAGTTATCTTATAAAGCAAGACAAGCAAATTGAGTCAATACTTTCTGGAATTTAGATGGATGAAAAGGGATCACATTAAAACGTATGGTTTCAGATGGATCTTGACAGGCTAGTTGTTTCCTCGTTGGATACTGTCTCAGGATAAGAGTTTAGCTGTTTAAGACCAGGAAGCAGGTAAGGCTTTAAGCAAATGCAAGGCTGAGACAGATTTTGAATGTTAAGGGTATCAAGTGTTAAGGGGATTGAGCAGGAAAGTGGAATTGAGGCCAAATTCTGATCAGCCAAGATTTAATTAAATGGCAGAGCATGCTCAAGATCCTAGTTGACCTACTTATCCTTTTATTGAAGTTCTTATGAATGAGGGGTTTTCATATAAAACACACGCTACAAAATATGGACCATCTTGAAGGATTAATCATTCACAACTTGTTCCTGAAGCTCAATTCCTCGATTAAAAATAACTGCCATATATTCACATTACAGAGGCAATGTCTGTGGTTCTTTAGCTTTTGTATTAAATGAAAAGAGCTTCAAAACAATGTAATACGATTCTTATTCACTGCGATCAACGATGCTAAATGCAGCTTTTTGGCTGTCAGTTGTCATGTCTTTGTGGGATAACGTTATTTACTACCTGAAAGCTGTTATTACTTGGATATTTATCACTGTAGCTATAGAAACAAAATCCTAGTCAAACCTGCCATTATCTATGTGCCCCGTTTCTAATTTTAGTAAACTGCTTTGTAATGAAGGTATCACAAAATGCTGGAGTAACTCAGCAGGTCAGGCAGCATCTCTGGAGAGAAGGAATGGTTGATGTTTCCGGTCGAGACCCTTCTTCAGACTAATGTCAGGGGGGGGGGGACAAAGAAAGGATGTAGTTGGAGACAGGAAGACAGTGGGAGAACTGGGAAGGTGGAGGGGAAGAGAGGGACAGAGGAGCTATCTAAAGTTAGAGAAGTCAATGTTCACACTGCTGGGCTGTAAGCTGCCCAAGCGAAATATGAGGTGCTGATCCTTCAATTTGCAGTGGGCCTCACTATGACACTGGAGGAGGCCCACGACAGAAAAGTCAGACTGGGAGTGGGAGGGGGAGTTGAAGTGCTGGGCCACCGGGAGATCAGGTTGGTTAAGGCAGACTGAGTGAAGATGTTGAGCGAAATAATCGCCGAGCCTGCATTGGTCTCGCCGATGTAGAGAAGTTGACTTCTGGAACAGCAAGATACAATAGATGAGGTTGGAGGAGGTGCAGGTGAACCTCTTCCTCACCTGGAAAGACTGTTTGGGTCCTTGGATGGAGTCGAGTGGGGAGGTAAAGGGATAGGTGTTGCATCTCCTGCGGTTGCTGGGGAAAGTGCCTGGGGAGGGGGTGGTTTGGGTAGGAAGGGACGAGTGGACCAGGGAGTTATGGAGGAACGGTCTCTGCAGAAAGCAGAAAGGGGTGGAGATGGGAAGATGTGGCCAGTAGTGGGATCCCGTTGGAAGTGGCGGAAATGTTGGAGGATAATTTGTTGTATGTGCTGGCTGGTGGGGTGGAAGGTAAGGACAAGGGGGACTCTATCCTTGTTACAAATGGGGGGAGGGGGAGCAAGAGCAGAGCTGCGGGATATAGAGGAGGCCCTAGTGAGAGCCTCATCTATAATGGAAGAGGGGAAGCCCTGTTTCCTAAAGAATGAGGACATCTCTGATGCCCTAGTGTGAAACACCTGATCCTGGGTGCAGATGCGGCGTAGACGGAGGGATTGGGAGTAGGGGATAGATTTTTTGCAGGAGATAGGGTGGGAAGAAGTGTAGTCAAGATAGCTGTGGGAGTCAGTGGGTTTGTAGTAGCTGTCGGTCACTAGTCTATCTCCTGTGATGGAGATGGTGTGATCCAGAAACGGTAGGGAGATGTCGGAATGGTCCAAGTATATTTAAGAGCAGGATGGAAATTAGTGGTGAAATGTATGAAGTCAGTGAGTTCTGCATGAGTACAAGAGGTAGCACCAATGCAGTCGTCAATGTAGTGGAGGTAGAATTCGGGGATGGGGCCAGTGTACGTCTGGAACAGGGATTGTTCGACGTACCCGACAAAGAGGCAGGCATAGTTTTGTAATGAAAGTATTTTCTCTGCTTCTCACTAATGTCTTAAATAATCCAAGCCTCCATCTCCAATCCATTCCTACCATCCATAAGTGCTCTCTATTTCTACATTTGCATGTCATCCGTAGGTAGACACAAAATGCTTGAGTAACTCAGGCAGCATCTTAGGAGAGAAGGAATGGGTGACGTTTCGGGTCAAGACCCTTCTTCAGACTGATGTCAGGGGAGGGGGCGGGACAAAGATAGGATGTAGTAGGAGACAGGAAGACTAGTGGGAGAACTGTAAAGGGGGAGGGGAAAGAGAGGGACAGATCATCCGATATCCTTCATTTTTGTAATCAATATTTCTTTCCCTGATCCCGTTTATTAAAACGTCAATGTTATGTGTATTATTACCATTTTCTTGCACTTTGTGCTAATGAGCATATTTATAAATCCAAGGATATGAAATCCACAATCTCATTCCCACTTAGTAAACATTAATCTTCTAATGGTTCACCTGCCAATTAAAAATGTGGCAATAAAGTAATATAAGATGGTCTGGTTCATTATTACAAATAAACAAAATACATTTTTGATTGGAATGTATTGGATGGCTACTCTAATAAAATTCATAATGGTTGCAATGAAATTCAAGACATTATGCGATAGAATTTTGTCAACTTGTGCAGAAGCGAGTTAAAACAATTGCTGCACAGCCCGACAAAAACAGTTTGAGGAAGGGTCCCGACCCGAAACCTCATCTATGCATTCTCTCCACAGATGCTGCGTTACTGAGTAACTGAGTTACTTCCTCCAGCACATTGCATTTTGCTCAGGATTCCAGCATCTGCAGTTTCTTGTGTCTCCAACAAAAATATTTTGCTTAAGATAGACACAAAATGCTGCAGTAACTCAATGGGTCAGGCAGTATCTCTAGAGAAAAAGGAATGGTGACCTTTCAGTCGGGTCCCTTCTTTAGACCCGAAACGTCAGCCATCCTTTTTCTCCAGCGATGCTGCCTGACCAGTTGAGTTCTTGAATCACCACAGTTCTTGAGGTACGGTTATATCCACAATGACATTTGGGAGAGAGTTCCAAGACTTTGACCCAGTGATGGTAAAGGAATGGTGATATATTTCCAAATCAGGGTGGTGTTTAGTTTGGAGAACAACTTCCAGATGGAGGTGTTCAAATGCTTTTGCTGCCCTTGTCCTGCGAGCTGCTAGAAGTCAAAATAGCATTGAATCAGGTCTTATAAGCACCAAGATCTGTCTCTGCAACAATATACACTGATACAAAAATGGAAGGGGTGACATCCGGGTATATTACAAGCCCTTGGACTTCACCGCCACCTCACTGCTACAGTCCAAGCTCCTCCATGCATTACCAGATCATGGCATATGGTCCCAATGCAGGCAAATAGGATTAGTGCAGATGAGTAAACAGTTTGGTTTGGAGGTGTTGGGTTGATTAGCCACTTCTGTGCTGTACAGATCTATGACGCTATGACCTAGAAGGAAAATGGTAGACCATGTAACTCAAAAGTCCCCATTTTTTCTTTAAATTTTAACATTTCAATAAAGTTAAGACACATTATGGAAATATAAGGGATATTCAATCCTAATTTCTGGGATGTGTTTTTATTATTTCAGTCATACATTATTTGAACACAGCACAAAGAACAGTACAGGTCATGAACAGGCCCTTTGGCCCACAATGTCTGTGCCAAACATGATGTCAGGACCAACTCGTGTGATATGCACATAATCCATATCCCTCTATTCCCTGCATATCCATATGCCTACCCAAAAGTCTCTTAAATGCCACTATCGTATCTGCCTCAACCATTAACTCTGGCAGCGAATTCTAGGCACTTAGCACCATCTGTGTAAAAAACTTGATATCTCCTGTAAACTTTGCACCTCTTGCCTTAAGTTATGCCCTCTTGAATTTGGTATATCCATCCTGGGAAGAAGGTTCTGACTATGTCCGAAAAGCCCAAGGTACTTACAAAAGAACTTTCATGGTGACTACCTACATGCAATAAAATTATCATTTTGTTAGTGTGCCCTACCTTTAAAATAATTTTATTGTATTGGAAAGTCATGAATCTTTTTATTATACGTCCTGAACTTACTAGACACTGAGTCTGTTTAGACTCTACATGGAGTCCAATAGCAGAATTCAATCTTACTGAATCTATCATCCACGGATCCTGTTTCGTTCTTCCAGCAGATTGTTTGCTGCCCTAGATTACATCATCAGCAGTCTCTTGTGTCATCAATCTTCATAAAGTTACTCAACATTTACGCTAAGGAATCTCCTCCCAGATCCTGTCCCAAATTAGACTTCCTGCAGGATCCACAGTCACCCTGATTTCAATCAAGATCATAGATGTGCAAAGGAAAAAAGAAAATAACAAGATATAGTAGCAGGAGTAATTCAGTAGGTCAAGCAGCATCTCTGGAGAACATGGCAAAGTGTGTTTCGGGTCGAGAACACTCTTCAGACATACTTCTTTTTACCAACTGGCAATTGATAATTGGTAAAAAGGAGCAAGACATACTCTTTTTACCAATGTGAAAAGAGTATGTTCACTCTTCAATATGTAATTATGAGTTAATTACACATTGTGTAATTATGTTTTATCTTATAAAGATAAATTTTACATTGAAATAAAGTAATTTATTGATGCATCACTGGCCTCATCTTGCAAATATTTGTAAGGTCTATCTTTAGAGAATGATGATTTGAATTGATAAGGTAGAAATAAAGAGGCAAGGCACAATAGTCTATTATTATAAATGTAGAGTTAGACCAATCTACAAATATAGTTGGACATCACAACAACCTCTAGCAAAGCAAAGTAAAAGGTTCAGACCACTTGTGGATGCAATTAAAGCTTGAAGTGTAATATGCATCAGTGGTAGACAAATATATAACCGTGATAAAAGAAGATAAAATAACTCAATTGTTAAAATGGCAATATTAGCTGAAGATTACAGTCTGTGGCACGCCAAAATATTCGAATCATTCAGTACACTATCTGCTAAGTATGCCACGTGATTTGTGCATCTTGTCCTACTTTAAAAAAAATGCCTGCAATTGACAGCTGAAAGGAGAGGACAGTAATTAGCTATGTTCTAATGACTCTTTCAACAGTCACCGTAAAGTGATCACGCGTATCCTCTTTTCAGTGTACTGCTTCTGCTTAAGCACCCGAATAAAGTTCTTCTTAATATTGGGAGTGAGTCACTGTTGGCTGTTCTTTACGTGGAAATAATAGCTCATTGGAATACATTTACAGAAGCATGTGATTCTGTTGTACAAATTCACTTCTTTTTCCCTCAAAGTTACTTAGTATTAATCTATGACTCATTGCAATTTGAAGTGTGCAATAAAACAGTTGAAGCTCCATGTATTATACGCACGAGATCTGCAATGCACCACTCTGAAACGATGATTGGGGACAAAAATGAAATGATATTACTGCAGCCTGGGGGTGTCAGTAGATGTAACTTTCTCCTTACTGCAATAAAGTGATTTGTTTCAATGAGTTATGTTGCATAGGGTAAATAATTGCTAACATTAATCTGATAATATTTTAGATGACAACAATGTTGGAATTTATTAAATAATATTTGATGTACATCTCAGAAATGACAACTGTAAAATGATACATGAAATATTATGTGGCTCAGATTTATATGACACAGGTATAAGCTTTGGATAATATCATATAGTAAAACTGGTGGTATACTAGGGTTTCTTATTAAAATATAATTTTACACCACTGCCTATTAAGGACTAAATGGACATTTAATTGCCCAATACAGAAATTATAGAACCATATATTGCAAAAGTTAATTATTCCAGCCAACTATTCTATTTCAGACCTTCAATAATTTAATTGAAATGACGCAGAAGTTAAAAACAAATAGGTTTAAAATTAAAAGACACAAAGTGCTGGAGTAACTCACTCCAGGAAGCACCTCAGTAGAACATGGATAGGTGAGGCTTCGGGCCATGCAGCATCTCTGTAGAACATGGATAAGTGATTTTTTTTGGGTCGGGACCATTCTTCAGACTGATTGTGGAGGTGGGGGGGGGGGGGGGGAGAAAGCAGTTTGGAAGAGCGGTCCGGCAGGGCAAAGCCTGACAAGTGATAGGTGGATACAGGGGAGGGGGGTTTTGATAGGTAAATGGTTGGACAATGTCCAGAGATGAAGAGGCAAAGTGTGTCACAAAATTTCACCTATCCATATTCTCCAGAAATGCCCCCTGACCTACTGAGTTACTCCAGCACTTTGTGTCTTTTATTTTTATAAACAAGCATCTGCAGTTCCTCGTGTCCCAGGTTTAAAATTAGTTAGGTAAAAGTAAATCAGAAAACTATAGTTATAAGTGGTATTTTCAGAAATTTGAGCACATATAGTACGCTTTTGAATGAATGCTACTCTTGTTTAGATGGGATATTAATAAGGAATCCGACCTGCCAATTTAGGAGCTCGCAAAAGTTCCTGTGGCAGAGAGCAAAAGAATTCTCCCACTGTCCTAACCAGTAGTTACCCCTTAAATTCACTACAATCAGTTTATGATCGTTATCTCACTGCTACTTTCATGGGATGCTGCAGTTCTGACACCAAAGCACAATAGCTGCACTAGGGGTGTACAATAACTTGTTCACCAAAGTCCAGTTTGGACTTCCACCTGGCTCCTGATTCACTACAGCCTAGGTTCAAACGCAGTACAGAGAACTGAATTCCAGACGTGGGGTTGGATGAGAGTGACTGGCTATAACATAAAGGCAGCATTTGACCGACTATGGCATAAAGGGGAAAATAGTCCCATGGTTGGAGTCATAACTCACACAGAGGTAAATAGTTCTGGTTATTGGAGAGCGATCATCCAGGATCCAGTGTGTAGGAAGGAACTGCAGGTGTTGGTTTAAACCGAAGATAGACACAAAAAGCTGGAGTAACTCAGGCAGTATCTCTGGAGAGAAGGAACAGGTGACATTTCGGGTCAAGACATAGAAAATAGGTACAGGAGTAGGCCATTCAGCCCTTCGATCCAGCACCGCCATTCAATATGATCATGGCTGATCATCCAAAATCAGTACCCCGTTCCTGCTTTTTCCCCATATCTCTCGATTCCATTAGCCATAAGAGCTAAATCTAACTCGCTCTTGAAAACATCCAGATTATTGGCTTCTACTGCCTTCTATGGCAGAGAATTCCACAGATTCACAACTCTCTGGGTGAAAAGGGTTTCCTCATCTTAGTCCAAAATAGCCTACCTCTTATTCTTAAACTGTACCACTGTTTCTGGACTCACCCAACATCGGGAACATTTTGCCTGCACCTAGCCTGTCCAATCCCTTACGAATTTTATATGTTTCTGTAAGATCCCCTCTGATCCTTCTAAATTCCAGTGAATACAAGCCCAGTCGACCCATTCTTTCATCATATGTCAGTCCCGCCATCCCGGGAATTAACCTGTTGAACCTACGCTGCACTTCATCAAAAGCAAGAAAGTCCTTTCTCAAATTAGAAGACCAAAACTGCACACAATACTTCAGGTGCGGTCTCAACAGCGCCCTGCACAACTGCATTATGACCTCCTTGCTCCTATACTCAAATCCTCTCGCTATGAGACACTTCTTTAGACTGGGCTCAGGCTCCAGTATTTCACTCTAGGTGTTGCTCAGGGCAGTGTATTAGACCCATCCATCTTCAGTAGCTTCATCCATGACATTCCTTCCATCATAACATCAGAAATGGGAATGACCTTTTGCTGATTGCACAATGATCGATTACATTTGCAGTTTTTCAACAAATCTATGCAAGCCAACATTCAGACTTGTGCTGATAGGTCGTGAATAAGGTTTATGCCACAAATGTGCCATATAATGACCACCTCCATCGAGAAAGTGGCTAACCATCTATCTCTGACATTCAGTGTGATTACTGTTGCCCCAAAACCCAACTAAAACTCTGAGGGTGGTATGGTGGCGCAGCGGTAGAGTTGCTGCCTTACAGATCTAGAGATCCGGGATCGATCCTGACTATGGGTGCTGTCTGTATAGAGTTTGTACGTTCTCCCTCAGACCTGTGTGAGTTTTCCCCGGTAGCTCCGGTTTCCTCTCACACTCCAAAGACGTACAGGTGTGTAGGTTAATTGACTTGGTAGAATTGTAAATTGTCCCTAGGATGTGTGTAGGATAGTCTAAACGTGCGGGGATTGCTGGTCAGCCAAAGGACCTGTTTTTGTGTTTTATCTCTAAAACTAAAACTAAATGATACTGTGGCTACAAAAGTAGATCAGAGGGTAGGTAGCTAGCAGTGAGTGCCATGACACACAACACCAAAGCCCTTCAACCACAAATCAGGAATGTTGTAGAATACTTTTCATTTATTTGGATATTTCAATCTCCAACAACTTTCAAAAAGCTTGACACGCTCCAGTAATCATCTGCCCCAGTATTGCAACCACCAGCCTAAGGGATCATTCACTCCACCACTGATGAGGATTTGTTGCGTTGTGTTCCATCAACAAAATGCATCACTGTTACAATATTAGCCTACTCCTGGAGCACCTCTTAAATCCACAACCTGTATCACCTAGAAGGATAAGAGCATGAAATGTATGGGAACACCACCACCACCCACGGACTCCCCTCCAAGATGCAGGCCAACCTGATTTGGAAATATATTGCTTTTCTTTATCATTGCTGGCCCCATATGGTGGAACTCCCTGCCCTGCAACACTGTGGAAGTACTGTCACTGAAAAAGCTGCCGTGGTTCAAGAAGGCAACTCACTATCATTTCAAAGGCTATTAGGGATGGACAATAAATGCTGGCTCAAGCAAGGATCTGAAAATATAAAGAAAAACCCCATGTGAATATGATGCTGTATAAACAACATCTGATTAATGGTGTGACTGTTATGAATATTGTCAGCTACACTGTTACAGGGAATAACATTGGTAAATATTCTATTCTTCAATATCATGCTCCACTTGCGAGCATTCGTCCTGCCTTGGTGACTCACCAAGTGGCAGTTCATTTTCAGTCCTATAGTATTTGTCTTCTGTGAGTGTTTCTGGGCTGTGCAAGAGTAGAAATGGCCAGTGAGTGAAGGTCTGCAATTTGTCCAGCTGTCACCTGCCTGATATCTGGCCTTCTTCAACTGCTCCATGACTTTATTTGCTGATACTGATTAACAAATCACTTCTCGATTGATGTGGGTGAGTATATTTATTCGTTTTGGTTGTTGCTTGAGTCAAATATTTCATTAAACTTCATTGGGGGTGGCATAGTGGCGCAGCGGTAGAGTTGCTGCCTTACAGTACCAGAGATCCAGGTTCGATCCTGACTAAGGGTGCTGTCTGTACGGAGTTTGCACTTTCTTCCAGTGACCGTGTGGGTATTCTCCTGGTGCACTGGTTTCCTTCCACATTCCAAAATCGTGTGGGTTTGTAGGTTAATTGGCCTCTGCGAATTGTAAATTGTCCCTAGCGTGTAGGGTAGTGGTAGTGTACAGTGTGTATAGTAGTGTGTCGGATGGAACAAGTGTATGGGTGATCGTTGGTTGGTGTGCACTTGGTGGGCCAAAGGGTCTGTTTCCACATTGTATCTCCAAACTAAACTTCAGGTTTATTTCCAGTTTGATCATTCTTCCCTCTCAAGATCATGTATTCACATGTTTGCTTGTGATTGCAACGATACTCCCCAGGATTTGCTGTGTTTCTTCCAACTATTGGTGTAGTGACTGTCCAACAAGGGTCACTCTACCTGAAGCTTGGTCCAGTCTATCACGATGATGCCATACATTGGACCAGGTAATAGCACTCGTGCAGTTCCATTTCAATCAGTGACTAGATTTTAAACCAGTGAAGTTAAACAATTACTTTGACAAGGAGGAGGGCAGCATGCTAATAAAGGCAGGTCAACATCAGAAGGGCATGGAGCGCTGTAGATTACTAGAGAGATGGTATTGGGGTAGGAAGGAAGTGGTGGGGATTCAGCACAATGTCTTAAATTCAATCCAGAGAGAAGGAATAGAGAGTTGCTCCTGCTGTCCTAATTACAGTTCAAATAGGTTAAAACAACATTAAATTCACTGTTGGTTGGAAACTTCCAGTGGCCCCTTTTAAGGAGAACTGTTTTATTTTTCTCCTGCAAGCTTGAGCTCATTTAATATTGAGTTGCCAGTGAATGGTATCAGAGGGTTGGTCCTTGATTTTCATCAGATGGTTTAGAGCTATTCTCAGTGCTTTTGGATAATTACGGGCCTTTAACTAATACAATCTGTGCATCACCTTGAGTATGGACTGCGAACACACAAAGTACACATTATATACATTGCAACCACAGCAGTTTTCAGCCTGAGAAGCTACAGCACCTACGCACAATGGTATTTTAAGGAAGTTTTTTTTTTCCAGATGGCTTTATGTTACATAGATGGCGAAAGTTGTGTCATCTACATTCAACATTGTTCAATTATTGAATAAATATTTCCTTTTACAGGTTTTACTGGTACGACATGCCTTAAGTCATCACTAAATACTGAACAAGATTGTCTTAAGTATGTACATTACGCTATATCATGCCCTATTATCTAAATGTATATGTTTTCTGTCATTCCTTTCAGAAATCATTGGCAATGCAACAGAGAAAATGTTACCCGCGCTTCCTTTACAATGTGGATCACTGCATCGCACCACAACGTTTGGAACTTTTTGAAGGGCAGTTATGGTTCAGCAATACTGGTCCCCCCCCCAGGATACTAACTCCCCACAATTACATTTTTTTAAAAACTCTTAACATCTTGGTTATCACCACTTCCTCTCATTGCAAAGTTGAAGTATCATCAGCACTGGAATTAAATAAACAATCAACAATTTATTGAAATGCTTATCCAACTCAAAAAACGATTAGTTTATTAACCCCAATAAACACCATTTTAATGGAGTTTGCGCCAATATAGAGACACGAGGGAATTGTCTTTTCTTTATTGGAGACTAACTACAGTTCTACCCACTAAACCATGTAGTTCTTGGTCTCTAACAAAGGATGTACGTGAGTGATATTCCCATGTTTTTTGCTTTGTGAATGCCTACCTGTCTGTTTTGGTGCTTCACAGCATTGCTGGAATGCATTGCTGCCCAAGCTGCTCCCTGACAATCAGTGTGTCACACCTATTAATATTGAACCATGTTTTGCCCGCTACAGAATGGATCGGGTGCAAGTAGAATAACTGTCCAAGTTTACTCATTGCACCAAAACAAGATAAGACTGATTTATAACTATCCAAAACAAAAAAGAAAAAAATTGCTCATACACAAAAATACAGCTCATACAGTTCAAACTTATACACCAGTACAAGTGCAAAGGGTATTTAAATGTTCTCAATTAGAAAGCTAAGATTTGTATTATATCACACCTTAAAAAATAATCGAGGAACACTTCAAAGATGTTTCCGCTTTAATTAGAAATACTTGTGTTCTGCAGGTCAGAATGCAGCCTGATATTGGTTTACCATTTAAGGACTCCCTGTTTTTTTATAGACGCCATGCTTTGCAAGTCCAAGTTCTGCCAGCTGCCATTAAATAGAAGTGTTAACATTCTTCGGCACCAGTACTGAACGTTATGACATTGTAAGACAATGTCTGGCATTCAAAGCTGATATTGATAAATGCTCTTGCATAATATATAAACAGCTAGCTTAAAAAGGGACCACTGTAAATGTCAATTGATTATGTTTCATTCACTTGGGAGCACAGAAATATCAGGCACTCAGAATTCTTTTTGACAGGCTCAATTGGGAACTGTTGAATGGCAGCACGTAGATGAGAAATGGAGGGGAACCCAAGGATAGATCCCCGAGGACTCAAGGGAATGTCATCAGTGGTGGAAGAAACAAGATTGTGTGTGATTCTCTGGCTTGTTGGGGGTGGAATCTGCTGTCTGCAGTCCGATTCAGCTGGGCAGAGGAGGGTCTTGGAGAATATTAAGGTTGTAGAAAGTTGGAAAAAGCCAAAGAAGGATAGTTTACCACAGTTGTGGTCAAAGAGGATGGCATTGGTAGCTTTGAAAATAATTGCAGCAGTACTGTAGCAGGGATGGAAAGTCATTGGAAGGATTCATCGGGTGGCACATTGGCACAGGTGGTGGAGCTGCTGCCTCACAGTGCCAGAGACCTGGATTCCATCCTGACCTCGGGTGCCCTCTCAGTGGAGTTTGAGTAGGCTTCCTTCTGCTGCTCCAGTTTCTATCCTGCTTTAGATGCTAGGCTTCCCAATATTTGCAATACAAACTTTTCGACATGCCCCTCGTTTAGATATAAGATCTGCTTCCTGAGAAGGAGTTTACTTACATCCTCCTCCTCCTCCCTCATCACCTCCTTGCCCCGCATCATGTCAGACCATTTTAGGAGCCAGTGGTGGGTGGGTGTTCCTGGAACTGATTTTATTTTCCATTTGGACTTTTCAGACATTCCAAACCTCCCCATTTACAGTGGTTGAATAAGTTAACATTTGCACTGTTTGGGCAGAAATAAGTTGTTAACATCTGACTGAGATTCATAGAAAATAGGTGCAGGAGTAGGCCATTCGGCCCTTCGAGCCTGCACCGCCATTCAATATGATCATGGCTGATCATCCAACTCAGTATCCCCTGATCCCTTTAGCCACAAGGGCCACATCTAACTCCCTCTTAAATATAGCCAATGAACTGGCCTCAACTACCTTCTGTGGCAGAGAATTCCACAGATTCACCACTCTCTGTGTGAAAAAAAACGTTCTCATCTCGGTCCTAAAACACTTCCCCCTTATCCTTAAACTGTGACCCCTTGTTCTGGACTTCCCCAACATCGGGAACAATCTTCCTGCATCTAGCCTGTCCAACCCCTTAAGAATTTTGTAAGTTTCTATAAGATCCCCCCTCAATCTTCTAAATTCCAGCGAGTACAAGCCGAGTCTATCCAATCTTTCTTCTTTTGAAAGTCCTGCCATCCCAGGAATCAATCTGGTCATAATCATAATTCATAATCAAACGATTCTATTCTGGTCTTGGAAGCTGAAAAACTTGTTGAGGAACAATATAATTCAAGAACATGACAGCTTCACCCTCAATCAAAATGAGAATAACTCTTTTAAAGCTCAAGTGGCAGGAGTAAGTGCTGAGGGACACACTGAAGCTTGGTGCAGCCAACGCCAAGGCTCTTTGGGGGAGGACCACAGTCTTGGGTCCTTCCACTGCTCCACATTGAGGGGCAGGGCTTGGTGGAGATGCCCCTCAAACGTGGGAAGGGATATCACCGCAGGGAGCCACATGAGTGACAAAGGGTGCCGGGTATAATGATATTTATGTGAACACCACCAAATACAACGGTAAAGTATGCATCGCTGCTGAGAATGTCGGAAGACATTGTTTCGCATTTTTTTTACATTCTGAATAAAGTTTATCTTGATTTAAAAAAATTATCCTGATCTTAAATGCATTGGTTTTCCTTTCATGATGGCAGCGGTGGTAAGTGAAGGGGAAAGTCGGCGGCTATGAAAGGTCCACAAACTCACCTCCCGTGCCCTCTGAGAGCGCCCCAAATGTTCCCTGGTCGGCGTGGGAAGCAGGGGCTTGGTGCATGATGTCAGAAGGGGAGTCGCTGGATGATACTGACGTTATGGTTGCAATGATCAAGCAGCATGGTGTTGGCGGAACATGCCTCGGGAGGCACTACAACAGCTGGATTAGCAAATGCATTGTGCATGAAGCAAGGGTGGAACGAGCCGAAGGCATCATGCTGGGTCAGGATTGATCCAATGCCGCCAGGACACCGGGCATTAGAATATGAAAATCAGAAGTGACACCTCTCCTTAGGCCAAGATCAGACTTTACAGAGAGTTGGAAGTTGCAAGACAGTGCCAGAACATGGCCACTCTCTGCATGCTGTTCCAAAATTCAGTTTAAGAATAAGGGGTAGGCCATTTAGAACGGAGATGAAGAAAAAACATTTTCAGTCAGAGAGTTGTGAATCTGTGGAATTCTCTGCCTCAGAAGGCAGTGGAGGCCAATTCTCTGAATGCATTCAAGAGAGAGCTAGATAGAGCTCTTAAGGATAGCAGAGTTAGGGGGTATGGGGAGAAGGCAGGAACGGGGTACTGATTGAGAATGATCAGCTATGATCACATTGAATGGCGGTGCTGGCTTGAAGGGCCGAATGGCCTACTGCTGCACCTATTGTTTATTGTCTATTGTCTAAAAGAGAATCTATTGCCTTCATGTGTGGTATGATTTGATAGCATGCAGAACAAGCTTTTCACTGCATCTCGGTACACTAAACACACATGTACGCTGCAGGCATATGGAGATTTCATCCAGTTCAAGTGTGAATTGATCAATATTAAATTGGTGATGCACCCTCCAGAAATGCACTAAAATCACATTGGTTCCCCAAATTGGCACAAATGAAACAGCACAAAGAATGGACATACATGTGTGGTACGAGCAAGCAATGACAAAGAATTGACATGAAGTCTTTCACAATGTATGGCTAAACAATTCAGGAACTCAGACAATGATTTGGTAATGTTGAGATATGAAGGCAAAGGTTTTGTGAAACAACTGTCTGATTATCATATACTGATGTTGTAAATAATGAATGTCAACAGGCGAATTGCTACATAATTCTGTACATTGAAAGATAATACAAGATTAATTATATTAAACATTTGGAACCATAACAGATTAAAGAACGTAATTGCTAAAATTCAGGTGACCTAGTGTTAGAAGCGTTACATTGCCAACTTCCTAACCCAATGCATCTTAGTTTTCAATGGCAAAGCTCACTAGATGGGTACCATTCATCAATTTGCAGCAGGCATAACACTGAGGGGATACTTTCAATGTCCAAAGAGATTGATGTCATCTCATGCTTGAATTTAACCTTGTGCCATTTCATTTCAAGTCAGAACTGATAGTCATCATGAAAAAATACAGCAAACCAAAACAGCCCCTACCCTAGTTGCAGGAGATTATTCCACACTGAGGTGGCTGCAGGAATGGTATGGTTAGATTTTGGTGCCCTTCAGAAACGTTCCAATTTCCTATTAATTGAGACGGTTTTAGCAGAATGATTTTACATTGCCATGGCTTGGGTTATCATGCACTCACTGACTGAATTTAATATTGATTTAATCTGAAGAACCATTTGTCGTACCTGTGAAAATATTTGGTTTGCAGCTCATATATCTTTACTTTGCAGCAATACCACAATTGCTAAAATCAGTCAATTAATATAAAATAGTTGACAAAATGGTAAACTGTTTCATGACCTTTAATTGTACTCAGATGGTATTCCATCAGCTTAACGCCAAGTCTGGTTCTTCAGTCTCATGTTCTTCAGTTACAGTTATATATTGCACTGTTAATTTACTATGCCTGCAGTTCATTGCCTGGTTCTCTGCCTCAATTACAGTATGGTGGGTATTTGGGCAAGAAGGCAATCTGTTTGAGAAGGCGTTGTCGTCTGTTCTGTGTCCCCTGTTCATTGTGACTTTGATGTGTTCACAGCAATTTACTTATTGTTATAAATAAGCTATTGTTGGTCTAAAAGTATTATTTGATCCTACATAAAAATGATTCCCAATTGGCCTTTATTATGTGAGGATTTGAATATAGGAATAAAGAAGTCTTACTGATATACAGTGCCTTGGTGAGACCATACCCCAGAGTATTCTTCCCGTTCAGCATCTTCTCTACTGCCATCAGGCTATTAAACACTGCAAGCTCCAATAAACTCTAAAGTACATAGACTATTATTGTCTGTTTTTTTGTGTATGTATGAGTGTGTGTGTGTGTGTGTGTGTGTGTGTGTGTGTGTATGTGTATATATACACACACACTGAACTTTTTTTCTTGGTTATTATATTGTTTACAGTGTGCTATGTTTACATATTCTGTTGTGTTGCTGCAAGTAAGAATATCATTGTTCTATCTGGGACATATGACAATAAAACACTCTTGACTAATTAGATGGGCCTAGATAGAGAGGAAGCGAAGAGGATGTTACCAGTAGTGGGAGAGTCATGCACAGCCTCAGAATAAAAGGACATACCTTTAGAATGGAGATGAGGAGAAATTTATTTTGCCTGAGAGTAGTGAATCTGTGGAATTTATTGCTACAGATGGCTGTGGAGGCCAGATCATTGGGTATTTTTTAAAGTGGAGATTGATAGATTCTTGATTAGTAAGGGTGACAAAGGTTACAGGGAGTAGGCAGGAGAATGACTTTGAGTGGGCTAAATAGATCAGACATGATTGAACAACGGAGCAGTCAGTAGGCTGAATGACTAATCCTGCTACCTTTATATAAAATTTTGGGGGTTTTTTGCCTCCAAAATATATATCTGCCGTTGAAGGGGAGCAGCAGAGATTCAGCTACTGGGATGGCAAGTTTGCAGCAGAAAGAGAAATTTAATGGAACTGGATGTGATCTTTATAATTTAGAAGAATAAGAGGAAATCAAATAGAAATGTACATTTATTTAACAAGGCTTGACAAGTTGAATGCAGTCTCAATACTTCTGAGGCTGAGGAATCCAGAGCCAGAATAAAGTATACTCCGTTTAGATCTAAGACGAGGGGAGCTCTTCATTCATAAAGCAATAAATATTTGACATTTTCTACCCCTGAATGGTGTGTAGATTAAGGCACTTAGTTCATTCAAAATTGAGAATGATAGATTAAGGAAATACAAAGCTACAAGGGTAATACAGGAAATTGTATCTGAGGTAGAATCATCCATGATTTTCGTGAACAACGTGCCATATTTTTGTGTCTGATATAAAGAAAAGACAAATCCATATTTATGAACTGGCACCCAATCTAATGTGTAAACTAAACTGGAGACTGGTGTGACCAAGACAAACAATGAACCTCATATTGTTAATTCACTTTCCCATAATTTGCTGCCAAAGTAACAGCCAGGCTAATGGAACCTGTCATTATTTAGCCACAGTTATTTCAGCCAAGAACTGATCAAAGGTCAAACTGAAATGTTGATGGCCAAGATGTGACAGTACAGAGCAGCTTCAAAAACACACAAAAAGACATCTCTCAAGGAAAGACACAAAATGCTGGAGTAACTCAGTGGGACAGGCAGCATCTCCGAAGGGAAGGAATGGGTGACGTTTCAGGTCGAGACCCTTCTTCAGACCCGACAGCCTTGATCCAAAATGTCACCCATTCCTTCTCTTCAGAGATGTTGCCTGTCCCGCTGAGTTACTCCAGCATTTTGTGTCTACCTTCGATTTAAACCAGCATCGGCAGTTCTTTCCTCTACAGTTCCTTCCTACACAAGACATCTCTCAGGTTGGTCCATCTTTGAAATATAATCAACAGCAAAAAGTTCATATTGATGTTCTTATATTTATGCTCTCGCATTGAACTCAACCTGTTTCTAGAAAATTAAATCTTCTTAATGATGCATTTTCAATTGTAGCTGAATCATGCCTCCCTCACTTAAAATTAAAGATTAATTTAAGTATTATTTTCGCTTCTTCTTTAGAGATTTAATACATTGGTATTTCCATTTTTTTCATCATAGCCAAGTTTATTTCTCTTTCTCTCCCCAATTTTGTGACTATCTTTCTCAGCTCTGGTTAATTTCAGTCTTTCATCTATTTGGTCAAGAGCTAACATTCATTTTGAAAGTATAACTTAGGTCACAAACTATGAATCAGGATTAAGAAACAATAAATATTAATAGAATCAATAGAGGGATGAGAGTATGAAATCAAATCATAAATTCAGCTTCAAGGTAAATTGGTAAATTCTCATAAATTGGAATATTCATCATGAAAAGTGGCTTTATTGAAACAAGGTGAGAAGCATTAACTCTAGTTGAGCAGAATCCTGGAGGCACAATTACATATCTCTCATTTGCAATTACACTGCCCTTCTCCATTTTACAGTGTTTTATTCTCCAAATCTTTTTAACTATATAAATTGCAAACAATTGTTTTAAAGAAAATCAAAGGAAACGGAATGCTGCTCAGATTCTTCTCTTGAAGACTGAGGAGGTGATTAATTTTACATTTAGAGTCATAAAGCCATAAAGCATAGTACATAGTACAGTACAGCTGTGCTTCGGCCCACCTTGTCCAGGTTGGTCAAATTGGCACATTGGCTGGTCTCATTTCTGGGGTGAGCTCGGGAATCTTTTACAATACAATACAATACAATACAATATATCTTTATTGTCATTGTACCCAGGGGTACAACGAGATTGGGAATGCGCCTCCCATACGATGCACTAATTTAGGTCATTTAGACAGCAGCAACCCAACGAAACGAACAGTTATAACAGTTTTGGACAGGGTAAAGTGCAAGTTGATCTATGCGTTGTGGCCATCCGGCTCAGCAGGACCGGTTCATAGCAGCTATGGCCCTGGGGATGAAGCTGTTCCTGAGTCTGGAGGTGCGGGCATAGAAGGCCTTGTATCGTCTGCCCGATGGAAGGAGTTCGAACAGACTGTTGCAGGGGTGTGAAGAGTCTTTGTGGATGCTGTTGCTTGGAAGCTTAGTTCAGATATTGTCGGAGTTCTTTCACCTATGATGGAATAGGCCAATAAATCTAGATTCCGATTAACAGCTACTCCTGCTTGTCTCAGAAAAAAAACCCAGAATCAAATGGGTAGCAAATAGATGAGTTCAACAGCTTCAAGTTGTGAACCATTAATTTCCTTGTCTTACTTTAAGGCTGTCTTTAAATTGCTCAGCTACTAACAATCTTTTATCTGTCATATTTCCTGAAAAAAATATAGACTAAGAAAAATATGTTACTTGCCTGGTTATAACTGAAGCTTATGTAAAGGTACAGATCTGGCCTCAGTGGCTTTGTACACACTTATCCATATGGCACAGATCCTGGTGGATGAGGTAAAACATGAGTCCCGATGAGTATCTCTAAATCTAAAAATCTAAATCTAAAACTGGAGCTGAAAACTGAGACCAATTTGGCTGAAGTCCAGGTGGAAGAAATTAATTTAAGGGGAAAATAGGCTTCAGTTAAAGATGCACAGCAGACTGTAATACTGCCAACAAATGAAGAGGAAATACCGGAACAGGATCAATATGAAGACTAATCTGCATTAATAATTAATTCACAACCCTGTAAAATCAAGTGGACTGTGGAAGTCTTGGCTTAAGTTAAATGGGATGCAAACATTTGTAATATTTTTGTAAGAGGTATTTTTTGTTGAAACTTTAAATTACTCACTAAGTCCTTTAAAGTACTAACAAATAGAATTTTGTACAGCAAATGATTCTTGCTGTCTTCTTTTTCAATAAAATAGGGTGGCATGGTGGTACAGTTGGAAGACATTACCCCAGAGACCTGGATTCAATCCTGACCTCGAATGCTGTCGGTGTGACTTTTGCACATTCTCCCCGTGACCATGTGGGTTTCCTCCAGATATTCCAGTTTCCTCCCACGTCCCAAAGACGTGTGGATTTGTAAGTTAATTGGTCTCTGTAAAATTGCCCCCTAACGTTTAAGGTGGAACAGTGGCCTTACAGCTCCAGAGACCCGGGTTCAATCCTGACTATGGATGCTGTCTGTCCGGAGTTTGTATATTAATACTGACTAGCTAATTAATTTATTGCATCTTATGGGAGGCGCATTCCCCATCTCGTTGTACCCCTGTACAATGACAATAAAGATTTATTGTATTGTATTGTTCTCCCTGTGACTGCGTGGGATTTCTCTGGGTGCTCCGGTTTCCTCCCATATTCCAATGGCGTAGAGGTTTGTAGGATAATTGACTTCTCTAAATTGCCTCTAGTATGTAGGATAGTGCTAGTGTACGGGGTGATTGATGATCAGCGCGGACTCGGTGGGCTGATGGGTCTGTCTCCATGCTGTATCTCTGAAGTCTGAACACATGTTTCCATGGTGCATCTCCAAACATAAAATTTGTTTTTTCTCTATTGTTTAGCTTTAAATAATGTAAAATGTTTCCAGACATTTGTGTGTAAAATTGATTGACTGTTCCACAATTAAGTAATCTCTTTGAATTTATACTTATAGTAAAGTAAAACCAGAGATCCAATCAGTCATTGTTTGATCCACCACCCAAGAATATTCACCTCTGCAGCAGCACATTAATTTATCAAATCTACAACTTTACTTCACAGTCCACAGCAACTTCATAATTTGTCACTGATTTTATATTCCATAGCCTTGCAATATATTTCCATTTCATGCATCACCGAGCCTTTGTTATGAAATTGTGGAATACTTAACATTAATATTGTTCGTCAGTTACTATACTTTCAAACTATTTTCTCTGGTCTGGTGTTTTGAGATTTAAGTGGGAAGTGCATCAATTCCAGGGAAAGTTATGATATTGGTTATTGACCCCTGAAAGTTAAAAATACTATATTCATATAAAACAGAGAATATTTAGCATAACGATGCTACAATCATAATGACAAGTAGTTATCAAAACGCTACCTAAATTGCAGGAGAACCATCAAAAGATTACAGCTGTGTTAATGGCAAGACAGATCAATTTCCTGAAAAGAAAATGCTTGCTTTTAATTGTAAACTGCAAAAATCAGTAGATGTATTCATTTTGGTGAGTAAAAACAGCTTAAAATATATGAACACATTATACTTTAAAACATTTAATCTGCGTCATTAAACCATTCCTGGAGTATTTTTATTTTCATGTCTGTCGATTTTATTTCCAATACATATTGCTTGATGTCCAGAAGTCCACATCTCCGATTCAGGGATGCAATTGGTCTGGTTCACAGTGTCTCCTGTGAAAATGTGGTGATTCTGGAACATTCTGGAAGAATCATAGAAGCATAGAAAATAGACAAAAGACAATAGACAATAGACAATAGGTACAGGAGTAGGCCATTGGGCCCATCGAGTCAGCACCACCTTTCACTGTGATCGTGGCTGATCATCCACAATCGGCACCCTGTTCCTGCCTTCTCCCCATATCCTTTGACGCCGCTATCTTTAAGAGCTCTATCTTACTCTCTCTTGAAAGCATCCAGAGAATTGGCCTCCACTGCCTTCTGGGGCAGAGAATTCCACAGATTCACAACTCTCTGGCTGCAAAGGTTTTTCCTCTAGCGTGTCCAATCCCTTAATAATCTAATATGTTTCAATAAGATCCCCTCTCATCCTTCTAAATCCCAGTGTATACAAACCCAGTCACTCCATTCTTTCAACATTTGACTGTCCCGCCATCCCGGGAATTAACCACGTGAACCTACACTGCGAAGGTATTTATATTACAAAATGCTGGAGTAACTCAGCAGATCAGGCAGCATCTCAGGACAGAAGGAATGGGTGATGTTTTGGGTCGATACCCTTCTTCAGACTGAAGACTGAACCTACGGCACACTCCCTCAATAGCAAGAATGTCCTTCCTCAAATTTGGAGACCAAAACTGCACACAATACTCCAGGTGTGGTCTCACCAGGGCCCTGTACAATTGCAGAAGGACATCTTTTCTCCAATACTCAACTCCTCTTGCTATGAAGGCCAACATTCCATTGGCTTTCTTCAATGCCTGCTGTACCTGCATGCTTATTTTCAGTGACTGATGTACAAGGACACCTAGATCTCGTTGTACTTCCCCTTTTCCTAACTTGACACCATTCAGACAATAATCTGCCTTCCTTTACCTGCCATCAAAGTGGATAACCTCACATTTATCCACATTAAACTGCATCTGCCATGCAACTGCCCACACCCAAACTGAACAAGTCACCCTGCATCCTCATAGCATCCTCCTCACAGCACACACTGTCACCCAGCTTTGTGTCTTCTGCAAATTTGCTAATGTTTGTTTTAATCCCTTCATCTAAATCATTAATGTGGCAATGCTGTCTTGAAGGGCCAAATGGCACCTATTTTCTATGTTTCTATGTTTCTATGACTTGGACAGGTTGGGTGAGTGGGCAAATGCATGGCAGATGCAGTATAATGTGGATAAATGTGAGGTTATCCACTTTGGTGGCAAGAACGGGAAGGCAGGTTATTATCTGAATGGTGTCAGGTTAGGAAAAGGGGAAGTCAACAAAACTTTTTCACACAGAGTTGTGAATTTGTGGAATTGTCTGCCTCAGAAGGCAGTGGAGGCCAATTCACTGGATGCATTCAAAGGAGAGTTAGATAGAGCTCTTAGGGCGAGCAGAATCAAGGGGTATGGGGCACGAATTGGGCACTGATTGTGGATGATCAGCCATGGCATATTGAATGGCAGTGCTGGCTCGAAGGGCCGAATGGCCTACTCCCACACCTCTTGTCTATGTGTCCTAGTCTGGGTGTCCTAGTGCATCAGTCACTGAAAGGAAGCATGCAGGTACAGCAGGCAGTGAAGAAAGCCAATGGAATGTTGGCCTTCATAACAAGAGGAATTGAGTATAGGAGCAAAGAGGTCCTTCGGCAGTTGTACAGGACCCTAGTGAGACCGCACCTGGAGTACTGTGTGCAGTTTTGGTCTCCAAATTTGAGGAAGGATATTCTTGCTATTGAGGGCGTGCAGCGTTGGTTTACTAGGTTAATTCCCGGAATGGCGGGACTGTCATATGTTGAAAGACTGGAGCGACTAGGCTTGTATACACTGGAATTTAGAAGGGTGAGAAGGGATCTTATCGAAACGTATAAGATTATTAAGGGGTTAGACATGTTAGAGGCAGGAAACATGTTCCCAATGTTGGGGGAGTCCAGAACCAGGGGCCACAGTTTAAGAATAAGGGGTAGGCCATTTAGAACAGAGATGAGGAAAAACTTTTTCAGTCAGAGAGTTGTGAATCTGTGGAATTCTCTGCCTCAGAGGGCCGTGGAGGCCAATTCTCTGAATACATTCAAGAGAGAGCTAGATAGAGCTCTTAAGGATAGCGGAGTCAGGGGGTATGGGGAGAAAGCAGGAACGGGGTACTGATTGAGAATGATCAGCCATGATCACATTGAAGGGCCGAAGGGCCGAATGGCCTACTCCTGCACCTATTGTCTATTGTCTATTGTCTATTGTCTATTGTCTATTGTCTATGTATCTATGTATCTATGTATCTATGTATCTATGTATCTATGTATCTATGGCTGATCATCCAAAATCAGTAACCCGTTCCTGCTTTTTCCCCATATCCCTTGATTCCTTTCGCCCTAAGAGCTAAATCTAACTCGCTTTTGAAAACATCCAGTGAATTGGCCTCCACTGCCTTCTGCGGCAGACAATTCCACAAATTCACAACTCTCTGTGTGAAAAAGTTTTGTTGTACTTCCCCTTTTCCTAACCTGACACCATTCAGATAATAACCTGCCTTCCCGTTCTTGCCACCAAAGTGGATAACCTCACATTTATCCATTTATCTGCCTTCTGTGGCAGAGAATTCCACAGATTCACAACCCTCTGGGTGAAAATGTTTTTCCTCATCTCAGCCCTAAATGGCCTACCCCTTATTCTTAAACAGTGATCCCTGGTTTGGGACTCCCCCAACATCTGGAACATTTTTCCTGCATCTAGCCTATCCAATCCTTTAAGAATTTTATGTGTTTCTATAAGATGCCCTCCCATTCTTCTAAATTCCAGTGAATACAAGCCCAATCGACCCATTCTTTCATCGTAGTGTAGGAAAATAACCAGATGCTGGTACAAATCGAAGGTAGTTATTCACAAAATGCTGGAGTAACTCAGCAGGTCAGGCAGCATCTCAGGAGAGAAGGAATGGGTGACGTTTCAGGTCGAGACCCTTCTTTCATCATATATCATATGTCAGTCCAGCCATCCCGGGAATTAACCTGGTGAACCTACGCTGCAATCCCTCAAAAGCAATAATGTCCTTCCTCAGATTAGGAGACCAAAACCACTCACAATGCTCCAGGTGTGGTTTCACCAGGGTCCTGTACAACTGCAGTAGGACCACTTTGCTCCTAAACGATTCTGGAAAGTTCACAGAGTGGAATTGACCACAAGAGAAGTCATGAGCTTGGGAGCAGTTGTGATCAAAGCCACAACATAGGAGCGCAAGTCTTGCCATCTTGATCTTTGCAGAAGAGGCTAGAAATTACGAAACAGGGGAACCCACAATTTAGGTATTTTCTTTCTCTGGAACGTTGGAGGTTGAGGTTGGACCTGATAGAAGTATATAAAATTATGAGAGGCATGGATAGGGTAGGCAGTGAGAATCACTTCCCCAGGTGAAAATGTCAAAGGCTGCAAAGGCATGGCTTTAAGGTGAGAGGGGCAAAGTTTAAAGGAGACATGCGGGGCACGTTTATTTTTTCATAGAGTGTGGGGGGTGCCTGGAATGCACTGTCAGGGGTGGTGATGGAAGGAGATACGATAGTGGCATTTAAGAGGTCTTTAGGTAGGCACTTGGATATGCAGGAAATGGAGGGACATGGATCATTTGCAGTTCATCTGGGCATCGTGATTGACACAGACATTGTGGCGCAAAGACATTGTTCTTGTGCTGTATTTTTTCTATGTTGTATTTATTACAATTCAGAATTACAAAGCCCTCTGATAGATAAACATATAAAATATTAGTTTTCTAGTGGTGTGAATTGTGATATTGTCACTCCCAGTACATGAAATCTAAGGGAATTGCAAGTCCTAATAATTAAAAAATAATAGTATACTATTCATTTCTATTTTAAAGTATTCGGAAGTAAAGCTGACTTGGTTGCAGCCAGCCAGAATGATTGCTGGCAAGTGGCTGGTAATGATTGTGCCATAAATTGCCAGCAAAAACCATCAGTAACTAGATGGAATCAGTCTGAAGAAGGGTCTCGACCCAAAAGGGTCTGAAGAAGAGCCTTAACCTGAAGCGTCATCTATCCATGTTCTCTGAAGATGCTGCCTGACCTGTTGAGTTACTCCAACACTGTGTCCATGATGTAATCTAACTCGTAACTCCTGACACTCAATGATATTACCATCACCAAATTCCCCAGCATCTCCAATTTGGAGTTCAATAACGATCTGAAACAGGACCAGATGCATAAATAGTGTTCACAAAAGTAAGTTAGAGACTGGGTATTCTGTAGTGAGTGACAGCTCATGTATCCCTACAAGCCATTCTACCACCTACATGTCATAAGTTGATGATGGAATACTCTTCACTTACCTCCATTAGTTCAACACGTGCAATGTCAATTCAAGACACAATCATTACAAGCCATTTGGCAGTAATACCTGATTGGTGTACATTCTGGGTGATGAATCTATGGAATTCATTGTGGAGGCCAAATCTTTGGGTAATTTTCAAGCAGAGATTGATAGGTTCTTGATTAGTAATGGGCATCAAAGGTTATGGGGAGAAGGGGATAGAGAGGGAAAAAAAGATCAGCCATGATCGAGTAGCAGAGCAGACATGATGAGCCAAATCGTCTAATTCTTTTTATATCTAACGAACACACAGGCATTCTAGAGCAACAAGAGAAATGAGCCTGATTGATAGAATCCTGACCTCCTCAATATAAGCATACTATTCCACTCCAATTCTATGACTAGTGCATGCAGTCCACCAGGTGCTTAGTTAAGTTTAGAGCTACAGCGCGGAAACAGACCCTTCGGCACACTGAGTCAGGCCGACCAGCGATCCCCATACACTAACCCCATCCCACACTCGAGGGACAATTTACAGAAGCCAAATTAACCTATAAACCTGTACATCTTTGGAATGTGGGATGAAACCAGAGCACTCGAGGAAAACCACACGGTTACAGGGAGAACTTCCAAACTCCCTACAGAAAGCACCTGTAGTCAGGATCAAACCCAGGTCTCTGGTGCTGTAGGGCAGCTGTAGGGCAACTCTACCGCTACGCCACCTACTGTAGGGCAACTCTACTGCTACGCCTTTGTGCTTACACTGCCGTAGAAACAAAAAGTTTAACAAAATCACATCTGAAACATATGACTTTGATTGCCTAGGAGGATAGCAAATACAATAACCCCAGCTATTTCTCATCAAGTCAAATCCATCCTAACCTGAAAATATGTTGTCATTTTGTGACTGAATCAATATCCAGGAAATCTCTCCCTAACAGCACTGTGGGAACACTTACATGACACAATTTAGATTGCTTTCCCAAGAAGATGGTTAAACACCACGCTCAAGGAAAAATAAGGCTTTTTTTTACAGACAGCACCAAATTTGTGGGATTTGAAAATACTTGGGAGAGTTTGTTCGTGTACCATTTTGTCTTTCGGAATAATCTTCTTCCACAGTCTGAAAGAGAGAGATCGGATCATTTCCAATGTGACAGAAGGGTAATGAGTAGGACAGGGGACAATAGAAGGAAGAACATGTAGAGACCGTAGCCATGACGACCAACATGTTCCATTCCAGGATGGCAAAGTTGCAGATGGAACCTTGCTACTCCAGTGGTGATCTGTTACTTTGGAGTTCAAGTGAAAGCGAAGCATTTTGGAAGGTTTTGAGTGTGTGAAATACAGTTTGGGGCATGGATTGGATGGAGAGCAGCTTCCTTATCTTAATTCAGGTTAGGCCATTAAATGTATTTCAATATTGCAGCTGCACGTTAAGCGAATGGTATGTTAGCATTCATAGCACGAGGATTTGAGTATAGGAACAGGGAGGTTCTGCTGCAGTTGTACAGGGCCTTGGTGAGACCGCACTTGGAGTATTGTGTACAGTTTTGGTCTCCTAATCTGAGGAAAGACATTCTAGCCTTAGAGGGAGTACAGAGAAGGTTCACCAGATTGATCCCTGGGATGGCAGGACTTTCATATGAAGAAAGACTGGATAGACTAGGCTTATACTCGCTGGAATTTAGAAGACTCAGGGGGGATCTTATTGAAACATATTAAATTCTTAAGGGGTTGGAGAGGCTAGATGCGGGAAGATTGTTCCCGATGTTGGGGAAGTCCAGAACCAGGGGTCACAGCTTAAGGATAAGGGGGAAGTCTTTTAGGACCGAGATGAGAAAACATTTTTTCATACAGAGAGTGGTGAGTCTGTGGAATTCTCTGCCACAGAAGGTAGTTGAGGCCAGTTCATTGGCTATATTTAAGAGGGAGTTAGATGTGGCCCTTGTGGCTAAAGGGATCAGGGGGTATGGAGAGAAGGCAGGTACAGGTTACTGAGCTGGATGATCAGCCATGATCATATTAAATGGCGGTGCAGGCTCGAAGGGCCGAATGGCCTACTCCTGCACCTATTTTCTATGTTTCTATGTTTCTATGTCAAGTTCTTCTCACATCTCAGAAGGTCATAAGGTCATAAGGAATTGGAGTAGAATTAGGCCATTCGGCTCATCAAGTCTACTCCGCCATTCAATCATGGGTGATCTATCTCTCTCTCCTACCCCTATTCTCCTGCCTTGTCCCCATAACCTCTGACACCTGTACTAATTAAAAATCTATCTATTTCTGAAGAGATCTCTGAAGATATGTAGATCTATCTGGTCACCATTAGGGGGAGGCAGTGAGCAAATATATGCCTTCTCTCCATTGCTTGCACATAGCCATTGAGCAAAGAGTCATAAAGTCATAAAGCACAGAAGCAGACCCTTTGACCCATCTCATCCATGCCGACCAGGATCCTCCCCGATTCTTGAATGGGAGAGGAAAATAGCAATGAAGTAGAATATTTGTCATGATCTTGATGAAATAAGGAGGAGGCTCATAGATGGAAGGCCTTCACCAGCTCTTGTTTCTGATATTCCTATACAGTCAGTGTGGAGCATGGTGGACCTGCCTATAGTAGAAATGTAGAAACAAGGAACTGCAGATGCTGGTTTACAAAAAAGAACAGAAAGTCCTGGAGTAACTCAGTGGGCCAGTTAGCATCGCTGGAGAACATGCACAGGTGGCATTTTGGGTCATGCTGCTGCCTGACTCATTGAGTTACTCCAGCACGGTGTGTCCTTTTTTGGCTGTAGGCCGGATGAATGTTGTATATTGCCTGAGCTGCCACCAACAGTGGCATGAGCAATTATTCATGTATTCGAGTACATTTCCGGAGCCACACCAAAAATATGATTAGAATAGTTGTTTGAATGACAGGTAAATATTGATATACGGCAAAGAGCCGACTCCCAGCTTCTAATTAATACATTATTGGGTTAAATTTGATAATACAAATTACAAGTAATTGGGTGTTTCCATTCCCCCCAAAATGAATTATACTTTGCATCAACTTGACACCGACTGAAGTGCAATGGTTACCTGCAGCAGTTTATTTTAATTAGCTTTGTAGCTTCTCCTCCTGAACTGGCAAATCGATACACCATGACAACAAAATCCATGGTGTACAGAGGTCATAATAATCCTCCACCAGTTAACGCAGTCTAATTATTGGCTTTGGGCAAATGACATTAAACAATCGCGTTCTTTCCCAAATAAAACTGGTAGATTGTGAAATCTCGTCTGTCACAAGACTCAAGCCTCAAAATGAAAATTATATAAAGGATTCCAAGATAGTAGCATATTGAGGAAATCACATTAATAAACCACTCAGGCTTTGATCTTGCAGGTCTTGCAGGTCACAAATGCACAGGTGCACTTAATACAATGCAGACACAGGCATTTTGTTGCTCATTATATTAAGTTACACGAGTGGTTCGTGGCTACCCCCGGAACACAATTGTTATGCGTCTTTTGTTTTTGTGGTCCTAAGTTTCCATTAGCTCATTCAACCAACACCAATCTAAAAAAAAAGCTTAAACATGCAATTTCAAGTAAAGCCTTCTCAAATGATTGCTTGGGATAATACTTGTAACTGATGCTCTGCATGGCAGTTTCCATGTAACTCCATCTTAAGCTGTCCTTTGCCAAGAGTTACAAAGATACTTCAACTGCAGCCGTTGAATAAGGTTTTGGCCAAGCTGCTAACTGTAGAATCGGTGATCAGAATTTATATCCTTTGCATGTTGTATATTACTCATTTATGAAATGTAGCAGAGGCGGATACCGGAGAAACCATTGCATTGCATCTGGCTAGATTCAACAATAGACGAACCATGACAACAAATGTATGTTGATTTTACATTAAACAAAGAACATAGAAAAGTACAGCACAGAAACAGACTTTTCTGCCCTCAATGTCTGTGCCGAAAATGATGTCAAACCAAACTGATCTCCTTTGCCTGCACTTGCTCTGTACCCCATCGACCCCTGCAGATGGATCCATGTGCCTATCTAAAAACTTGGACACCACAATCATATCTGATTCCACCATGACCCCTGGCAGTGCGTTCCAGGCACCCATGGCCCTCTATACAGATTTTGTATTGTGTCTTTTCAGAATTTTGCATTTAGTTTCATATAATGGAACATACCAATGAATTTCTTATTAAAGGAGAAATAATCATCATTAACACAATGGCGGCATGGTGGTGCAGCGGTATAGTTGCTGCCTTACAGCGCCAGGGACCTGGGTTCGATCCTGTCTATGGGTGCTTGTCTGTACGGAGTTTGTCCGTTCTCCCCATGACCTGTTTGGGTTTTCTCTAGGATCTCCGGTTTCCTTCCACACTTCAAAGAAATACAGGTTTGTAGGTTAATTGGCTTGGTATAATTGTAAAATGTCCCTAGTGTGTAGGATAGTGTGAGTGTGCGGGGAACACTGGCCGGCGCAGACTCGGTGGGCTGAAAGGCCTGTTTCTGAGCCGTATCTCCAAAACGAAAAAATAAAGTAGGCAATGCCTGGCCAGCTGTAGTATTTTAATTGCTTGTATTGAAACTTCAATATCTAAGACAGTGATGAGTGGAAAATGCAGACACGTTATTTGGTCTTTCTCCCAGAGGAATTGGCACAGACTTCCATCCATTTGTTACAACTGAGCCCATTGGAATGTCGCATTATACCTTTTGCTTCCTTCGTATAAATTGTGAAGCAAATGTCTGATGTATGTGGAAAGTATTCCCATGCTGCTTGATCTCTGATGTACATTATTAACAATTCATTTCACTTATTTACCTCGAATTGAAACTAAATTGTTCTGGTTCAGTGTAACAGCATAAAGTTCGGCAGATGTCACCAAAATAAATTTGTTCTAAAATTAGCTTCCTGCTTGACTCTATTTATGTCAGGAACAGACTGCTTTGTGTTCATCAAAAGCTGCACGATACACATACAGAAAGATGCTTCAGGGCAGTGGGAGATAAAGAAAGCACCTCATAACAGACTGAATGCTTTTCTAAGAAAATTATAATAATGTAAATATCACCAGCAATAATGTTTTGACTACCAACCACCTAAACAATAATAATAGCAACGGTTCTTTATTGCCACGTATGCACAGCACAACAAAATTATTTTGCACAATTAAGGGCTGCACAGTGGCACAGCGTTTGAGTTGCTGCCTTACAGCGTTAGAGACCCAGATTCGATCCTGGCTGCGGGAGCCGTCTATACAGTTAATACGTTCTCCCAGTGAACGCATGGGTTTCCTCTGGGAGCGCCGCTTTCCACGCACAAAGATGTACATGTTTTTAGGCTAATTGGCTCGGTAAAATTGGAACTTGTCCCTAGTGTGTATAGGATAGTGTTAGTGTGCGGGGATCGCTGGTCAGCGTGGACTCGGTGGGCCGAAGGGCCTGTTTCCGCGCTGTATAAACAAAACTAAACTAAACTAAACCCACAAATGCACAGTCACCAAATTTCGACGCTGTTTAACGGTAAAACTATCTATGAAAAACTGATTTTCAAGATTCTTCCATTGTCATCACAGATTTTGCCTTCTTCCACCAGGAGAGAGCAAGCAGAATCATTCAATGTCAGACAGCAGAAGCCCTGAAAGTGATCAATATTTTGTTATGTTAGGTCAGATATAGAAAGAAAATGTACCATAGAGTCATAGAGTGATACAGTGTGGAAACAGGCCCTTCAGCCCAACTTGCCTACATGGGCCAACATGTCCCAGCTACACTAGTCCCACTTGCCAGTGTTTGGTCCATATCCCTCCAAAGTTGTCCTATCCATGTACCTGTCGAACTGTTTCTAAAATTTTGGAATAGTCCCAGCCTCAATTACCTCCTCTGGCAGCTTGTTCCATACGCCCACCACCCTATGGGTGAAAAAGTTACCCCTCAGATTCCTATTCAATCTTTTCCCCTTCACCTTGAACCTATGTCATCTGGTCCTCGATTTCCCCACTCTGGGCAAGAGATTCTGTGCATCTACCTGATTTATTACTCTTATGATTTTATACACCCCTATAAGATCACCCCTCATCCTCCTGCGCTGCAAGGAATAGAGACCCAGTCTACTCAACCTCTCCCTGTAGCTAAGACCCTCTAGTTCTGGTAACATCCTCGTAAATCTTCTCTGAACCCAGAATGTTATCACAAGTGTGTTTGACAGCTGAAGATCTAGAAGCTTTAAATTTGCATGTCACTGTTGAGGTTTGATATCCAAATGACAGTGCTTCATTCATTCTGCTCAACAATTGTTTTCCCTATTTTTGGATACATGTGCCCAGCTGCTTTGGGACTGTTTTCAATCTGATCCTTCCAGCCGACCGCAGAGGGTCAGAATTGGCTCATTCATCTCCATTTGTGCTGTTCTTCCTTGATGGTTATTTTCAAGAATTCTCAGTAGTGACCAAAATAATCCAAAACTTACAACGAAGCACTACTTTTGTCCTCGATGTCTTGCTGTCTCTATAATCACCTCTGATCCTGCTAGTGGCTCAGAGGCCACTTAAAAAAATTGATGCTGTTCATTTGGGCACCACTTTCAATATTGGTCTCCTTTCAATATTGTTAAAGATTCTCTCAAGAACATACCTTCATAAATTGCACCATCTTCTGTAACCTGGCCCAAAGCACTTTCAACAACACATTACCACATACCTTGTGTAGGAAAATAACTGCAGATGCTGGTTCAAATCGAAGGTAGACACAAAATGCTGGAGTAACTCAGCGGGGACACAAAGTGCTGGAGTAACTCAGCGGGGATACAAAATCTGAAGAAGGGTCTCAACCCGAATCGTCACCCATTCCTTCTCTCCTGAGATGCTGCCTGACCCGCTGAGTTACTCCAGCATTTTGTGTCTACCACTTATACCTTACTCGTTTCCGTTCAAATTTCTCTTGCACAACTTCTGATCTCTCTGCACTAAAACACATTGTAGGAAATACATGATGTCAGTTGCTATTTCTCCTTATTACGATTTCTCGAGATGCTTGCCTTTTTCTCTGCCTCTTGTTCGCCACCCACCTCCAGGGTACAATTATTTCGGTGTAATCATATAATACTATTGTGCCATTAAGCACTACCATCAAATTCCATGATACTATTAATTCAATGTAATCGTATAATACTATTGTACCACTACCATTAAATTCTATCAGGCAGCGGGTTCCAGAACCCTACCATCCTCTGAAGAAAATCATTATCACCCCTCTGCTTCTTTTACATTGTACTTTATATCTGACTTTTAATTGATCAGTGAAGGAAATAAATGCTTCCAAATATTCTATGTGGATTTACATAATGTTATACACTTTCCTCAGCCTCCTCTGTTGCAAAGAAAATAAGCCTAGGGTATCAAACAGTTCCTCAAACTGTCCTATCTTGGCAGCATCCCCATAAATCTCCCTTTCCAGTGTGATCACATCTTTTTTGTAACATGCTGACCAGAAAGTGACAGTCAGTTCTCAAGCTGTGAACTCACAAATGTTAGGTGTTCCAAATTCATGCTAATAGGTTAGCTGACTACTGTGAATATCTCCTGGTGGCCAAAATATCATAGGTAGAAGTTAGTGGGCATATGTCAGAGACTAAATTGCAAGATTACAGGCGACTAAACTAAAGTTGAATAGGACTGATAGATTTACTCTGCTGGGATCCAGCCTGGCTCAAAGGGCCATCTGTGGCCGTAAGTAATGTTAGTGTACACAATTCTAACATTGCTTCCCTGCTGCTACAATCTGTGCTTTGGTGAATAAAAGTGAGGGGCAAAGTGCTGAGCTAAGTGCATGGTGCTAGGGCGGCACTGTGACGCAGCAGTAGAGCTGCTGCCTCACGACGCCAGAAACCCGGGTTCGATTCTGCCGACGGGTGCTGTCTGTATGAAGTTCGTATGTTCTCCCTTGCTAACAATTAGGAATCTGGGGACACACTATTTGAAGTCCCTCTTTTCCTCCACTTTCCTCAATATCTTCCCGTACATTATGTAATTCCTTGCTTTGTTGCATCTCCTGAAGTGTTTTACACCACACATCTTTGGGTTAAATTCCCTTTGGCATTTTTCTGCGTAATCGGCAAGACCATCTTATCAAGTGCACTGTTTTTTCCTCTCTGTTAACCACAAAGCCAATTTTTGTATCTCCCAGAAACTAGTTTACTCTGCCCTCACATCTGAGCCTTTATCATTAATATATGCTCAATACAAAGTGAGGGGGGAAAGTGCTGAGCTAAGTGCAGGGTGCTAGGGCGCACTGTGACGCAGCAGTAGAGCTGCTGCCTCACGGCGCCAGAGACCCAGGTTCGATTCTGCCGACGGGTGCTGTCTGTATGAAGTTCACATGTTCTCCCTGTGACTGTGTGGGTTTTCCCTGGGTGCTCCGGTTTCCTCCCACACTCCAAAGATGTACAGGTTAGTAGGTTAATTGGCTTCCGTTAAGATTGTGTTGCCCCTAGTGTGTAGGATAGTGTTAATGTATGTGGATTGCTGGTCGGCAAGGCCTCAGTGGACTGAAGGGCCTGTTTCTGTACTGTATCTATAAACTAAACTAAGCTAAACAACCCATACTTTTATGCACATCTTTAATTTATTGCATATCTTTCATTGATTTGTTCTATATGTTTCTATATCACTGTCTATTTTCTTGTTTCCTTTTCCCTTGACTCTCAGTCTGAAGAAGGGTCTCTACCTTCCTTTTCTTCAGAGCTGCTGTCTGACCTGCTTAGTTACTCCAGCTTTTTGTATCTATCTTTGGTTTAAACCAGCATCTGCAGTTCCTTCCTGAACTAAACAACCCCGCTGGTAACAGCCTTCCAGTCACAAATCCCTCCAGCCTGCCCTTTGGGGATTTATCTAAACGTTTCCTGAAATCCATGATGATACATTCATTTCCAATACACACAGAGGTCTGTACTTTGTTTTTTGGCCTTCACCTCATTCAATTGCCTTCTGTAATTCCTGTTGAATATTCACAGCCACGTGATAGATCCATTCAAGTAGGTAACCAGACTGAAGAAGGGTCCTGACTCAAAACATCGCCTGTCCATTTCCCACCACAGATACTGGCAGACCCGTTGAGTTCCTCCACCTGCTTGATTTTTTTAAACTTAGCTCTCTGTCCCCTTTGTTTGCTGATTTCTTGGGGACCTCAAAGGAAGTGTGGCAAGGGAAATAAAGGCAATGTCATTGCCAATGGAAATGAAGTAGGATTAAAATAACAACATTTCCATTCTCATTTTTCTGTGTCAATATTTACCAGTCATTCACCCAGTTACATGCAAAGGAAGCGGCTTATGTAAAATAGACAGTCTTGTTCATACTGAAACATCCAGTAAGTATAGGAAGTAAGCGCAAGGTGGAATAAATAGAATAGATGCCCTTTATGATACACATCATTATTTTGGCAGTTGCTTTAGTTTGTAAAGCCTGGCTTGGATTACCCACATGCATTGTTTCATAACCAGGAAACTGCAAAATCAGTTGGGACTTGGCATTCAATTACTGGAAACATCTTACAAAAACAAGAGATCTTGGGAATGGTAGGAATTCCTATTGTATTCTTCTACACAATACACCCAGAACTGTTATTGCACTGTTTATGTGCTGAAAGCTGATTTACTTGCAATTGGCCAAGATTTAAAAAAAAATCAATCAGGGTAAGAGCATCATGACATTCGGGCTCTACAGTGATTTTTCTTTCTTCTTCTTCTCAGTTTGATAAGACCGACGTGCAGGCTAAGCTGCAAAGCGTTACACAAACAATAGCAAGACATCAAACACACAGGTCTGCTTTTCAAAGCAGATTAGTGTGAGAGTGGAATAAAAAATAATTCTGTCAGATGCTGCCATGTGATAGAGCAGTTATGTACCATAATAATGTTTCAAATGTTCATACTTAGAAACATAAACACCATTTACAGTGCAGTAACACTGTGGCTCAGAATCTCATGATTGTGGCCACAATGCTCGTTTACATCCTGCTGTACCTTATTTGTCTGCAATTGACGTAGTCACTATTCCAATAAATAAATGGAAATAACACTTCCTTTGTAGCAAATCATTGCTAGATGCTTCAGAGAGTATTATCAAACAAAATCTGATGCCATGACAATGGACCGGATTATTCCGCGACGAATACTCCAATCTCCGGCCATTTCACCATTTAATCATGTCTGGAACCAGATGGGAAGTTCAGTCCTGCTGAGAAGCTCCTGTATTTCAGGTAGAGCATTGCTAAGATGACAAGGATCCTACACCAGGTTACATCTACAGAGCAGCCCAGATCACTTTGCATTGTTGAGCTGAGAATCAGGGAGCCAACAGGAGAAGTTTGTTTTGGTGTTATGTCCTTAATTATTTTATGTATGTTTTTAGGCATTGTAATTAAGAGTAAATTAATTATGACAGATTATTAAAACTAACTCGTCGTTGCCTCCAACATTTTAACATCTTTTGATAAATAAGACCATTACTGTATCCAATATTCTGAGATCATGCTTCACTTATATAGAGCATTTGTGAGATGTGTTCACAAATGCCCTACATAAATGAAGTATATTCTCCATGCGTTCGTATCAGTTCCCTTCACAATACAAGTGCTCCTCAACATATGATGGGGTTACGTTCCGAGAAACCCATCGGAAACCGAAAATATCGTACCTCGAAAATGCATTGAATACAGCCGATCACGTGACCGGAAAAGAGCTGTGGCTCGCTACTGGTCACTGCCGTTTGCACCATCTCAAAGTCGAAATATTGTAGGTCGAAGCATCGTAAGTCGGGGAGCATCTGTAAAGGATAATATTCTATTAGTTTTCCAAAACTAACTTTACCTACATGTTAGCGTTTCACAAATGAGGCACTGGGTCACTCAGATCCCTCATTACCAATTACATTGAATAATCATTTTTAGGTTTTTCCTGACAAAAAAAGACAATTTCTCATTTTTTCATATTATACTCCACTTTCCATTTTTTTTAAATGTCTATCTTTATCCCTTTGTAACCTTACTTCCATATCTAGTTTTGTGTTATCAGCACATTTACCCACCACACCTTGAGTGCCTTCATCTAAGTCGTTTATGTAAATTGGAAAAGGCTTATGCCATTGTGTTATTTTCTGCTGGTGGGATCCATGCCAGCATGTTATCTCCTGCACCATAAACTTCCATTTTCCACAATAACTGATCTGACAGTTTATCAAATCTAAGTATATAAATCCATTGGTTCCATTTTAAACATGTTAATTTTAGGTGTCAAAATCAAGTATTGTCCGGAATGCAAGGACAATCACTTTCAACCCTTTCTCTGGAATTTAGCTCTTTGAGTTATTTTTGAACCAAGGCTACATAGAGGCCTGAAGCCAAATACTTCTGACAGAACTTCAGACTGAGGATTACTGGTACATGCTGCCTAAAAACACAGTTGGCAACATCTCTCTTCTTTTTACCAATGACTATGAATTCATTTATGAGGTTCCAATTGGCTGGATTGGATTTGTTCTTTGATGTTGAAGCAAATTTACCTGTGAAATGTTGTAGCTTTTCTGAGCAGCTTAAGACCAGACTGACCTTGCAGCCCTGGTTTTCAGCACTAGAGCTTTGTAAATAGCAATTAAAAATCCTGCAGGTGCCAGAAAGCTGTAACAAAAACAAAAAATGATGGAAAAACTCAGTAGGTCAGGCATCATCTCTGGAAAAAAAAAAGTCAACACTTCAGGTTGTGATACCGTTGTCAGCTCCAGAGTGTTAATGTTTACAGCGCTTAGCTCTATCAAATGTGACAAAATATTTCTTTATAACTTGTGAATAATTTTAATTGGCTAAAGATAGGCAGCAATGGTGGATGACATTTCAACAAAAGGCCAAGATGGACAACCCGTGGCTCATGGCCAAAGGTGCTTTGGTGCACCCATTACTGAGGCTTTCTCCTGCTGTTAATTGTTTCATTGCCTACCATTATTCATGGTTAGATGTGGCAGAACTACAGTGTTTTGATGTGGCGATTCACTTCTAGGATGGTACGTTTTGTTTTAATATCTTTAATTCTTTTCATTTATTTTCTAGACGCAGGAATAAGAAGCACCATTGTCTAATTCACTATTCAGTCGGAGGTTCCCCAAGGTACAGACTTGGTCAGATAGGCTCAGACAGCAACCCTAACGATTTGCTTGTGATTCTTCATTATACCGTCATGCAGCCGGCAGAACACTGATGCATCTTCACAAAATTGTTTGTTAACATTCCATGCTGTTGTACAACATTAAACTGGGGGAAATAAAATAATGAGAGTCAAGGGAGATCAAATATTCCTGAAGAAGGGTTCTGACCTGAAACTTCACCTATTCCTTTCCTCCAGAGATGCTGCCTGACCCACTGAGTTACTTCAGCATTTAGTGTCTGTCGAATATTTCCTGATTTTTTTTTGGATTCGGATGGTATTGTTAAGTTTACTAATGACCAACAAAGCCCCAAGCACATTGCTAACAAAGCTATTTTAGGATTACAGACTACTTACTTATTTGTACCCTACTCAATTATCTAAAGAAACTGAGAATCTTCGATCACAGCAATCAGCACTTCAGTATTTCTAAGGCTTTTCCTGCAATTGCTACACATGAATGTTCAGTGAAGAAAGCGAATGGTATGTTAGCATTCATAGCAAGAGGATTTGAGTATAGGAGCAGGGAGGTTCTGCTGCAGTTGTACAGGGCCTTGGTGAGACCGCACCTGGAGTATTGTGTACAGTTTTGGTCTCCTAATCTGAGGAAAGACATTCTAGCCTTAGAGGGAGTACAGAGAAGGTTCACCAGATTGATCCCTGGGATGGCAGGACTTTCATATGAAGAAAGACTGGATAGACTAGGCTTATACTCGCTGGAATTTAGAAGACTGAGGAGGGGTCTTATAGAAACATATAAAATTCTTAAGGGGTTGGAGAGGCTAGATGCGGGAAGATTGTTCCCGATGTTGGGGAAGTCCAGAACCAGGGGTCACAGTTTAAGGATAAGGGGGAAGTCTTTTAGGACCGAGATGAGAAAACATTTCTTCACTCAGAGAGTGGTGAGTCTGTGGAATTCTCTGCCACAGAAGGTAGTTGAGGCCAGTTCATTGGCTATATTTAAGAGGGAGTTAGATGTGGCCCTTGTGGCTAAAGGGATCAGGGGGTATGGAGAGAAGGCAGGTACAGGTTACTGAGCTGGATGATCAGCCATGATCATATTGAATGGCGGTGCAGGCTCGAAGGGCCGAATGGCCTACTCCTGCACCTATTTTCTATGTTTCTATGTTTCTATGTTTCTATGTTTCATTCATCTCATATTGGAGGTAAATAACCGTGGGTTAATGACAGCTCCCAAGATCTGGTTCAAATGTTCCATATTGATGTTCTTTCATGCCCTGATGCTGGATACCTTGACTTTTAGAGAAGAATACTATAAGAAATGATTACTTTTTAAAAATGTTGTATTGTGCAAGCCTGCGGTCTTGTCTTCATGTAGAGTCAAGATATCTGACCCACATGTTAGATGAGACCTGATCCTTTATTTCAGGTAGTTACTAAAGATCTCATAGCATTAGTTCAAGAACAACACGTTCTTGTGACTTCTGGTTAGATATTCTCAAATTAACATCACTTAAATTGAAGTATCTCTCTGTTCCAGTTGCTTTTTATGGCATCACTTATTTGTCTAAATAGCAACAGTTACTAGAGTCATTGAGTCATATAGCATGGAAACAGGCCCTTTGGCCCAACTTGCCCATGCCAATCTAGATTCCCATCTACACTAGTCCAACCTGCTCGCGTATGGCCCTCTAAACCTTTCTTATCCATGTATCTGTCCAAATGTCATTTAAATATTATTATAAAAGTAATTTAATCTAATTTTGAACTAGAGTTCAAAAGTAATGGTCTCATGGTTTTTCAAATTAATATTTTAACACAGAAATGAATTCTCCTTTAGCAAAATGAATTCTCCTTTGACAAAATATTGAGGTTACATACATTCTGAGATAAAATAAAATATGCTGGAAATACTCAACATGTCAGATTGCATCTATTAAGAGGGAAATAGAGTTAATCTTTCAGATTGATAAACTATATCACGCCTTATTTCCCTGACCTGTCAACTCTCATTCTCACTGTACATATGCTGCCTGATTTGTTGAATGTTTCCAATACATATTAATTATGATTTCCTCTTTTGAAACCCTTTTTTGAAAATATACTTGACATAAACCTTCACCAAAATAGGCCAATATAATGCAGTCTTTTGATTAACACCAGCCATAGCAGTTGAACAGTAATGTATTGTTTGCAATGTGTTTCCTGATATTCATAATAATAACCTTTTTCTAAATGTAAATTTAATTTACCTGGGCCCTTTTCCTTCGTTGACATGTCTTGTGGAGGCCAGTTCGTTGGATGCTTTCAAGAGAGAGCTGGATAGAGCTCTTAAGGATAGCGGAGTGAGGGGGTATGGGGAGAAGGCAGGAACGGGGTACTGATTGATAGTGATCAGCCATGATCGCATTGAATGGCGGTGCTGGCTCGAAGGGCTGAATGGCCTACTCCTGCACCTATTGTCTATTGTCTATTGTCTATTGTCTTGAAGTTGAACTATGGGATTGAACTTCCATGCTGATTCAAATCAGAATATTCCTTTCCTGGCCAAACTTGGCCTTTCATTCAAACCAGCCTTTTGATCTGCATCATTTCAATTCCCCTCAAAAATGTATGTGCGATATTAATACACAGGGGTACAGCTTCCATTGAATCTGAATTATGAGACAGTGGCAAGGTCAGGAGAAGTTCTGCAACTCAATGTTCTTTTCTAGTTTACAAGCTCAGTATTTCTAGTCAGTGACCTTTAAAAAGAATATTCATCAACCTGAAATATTAACTTCATTTCTCCTGCTACTGTTGACACAAGACCTGACAAACACTTCCTGCTATTTTTACTTCAGATTTCCAACAAGGAGCGTTTTTCTTTTGTAACCTTTTTCAGGCCTATTTGCGAATTAAAAATTGTTTGTTTCTTCAAGGCCTACAAAGAAACCTTGGCCATCTCGTGCTTCAGGCCCCCCTACTCTTGACCAAAGTCCCTTCTCAAAGCCTGCTTGGGCAGGGACATGAATGTCAGACTGAATCTTGCAAACATTTCTTTAGCCTCTTTGGTCAGGAAAGTGTAGCCAAGTTCTTTGCTGCTTCTACCAGTTTAACATGCTCCAATCCTGTCAAGTTTCTATGCTGCAGTATCCTATACGGAGACTCAGGAATCTACTTGACTTTACCTTCCACGACCTACCAGGGTTTGAATTTCTCTTTGCCTCAATAAATGTTCCATAATCCTAGAGCTCCATGCAATATTTAATTATTAGTTAAGGGAACTCTACATTCCCAGAAAGGTGATCACAGCTGTACTATTCTATTTCAATAATTGATTGCTGAGACAGGACTAAATGTACTGCCAACTTTTATCTCAATCCTATAATTCTTTCATTGTTAACCTAATTTTATTTCAACACCATTTGCAGAATGTGTACATTGCCCAGTATATTTCCTTTTATAGTATGCACTTATTTATACTGAATTTTATCTGCCACTCATTCACCCCTAACTATCACGAGAAAAAGCATTGGAAAATTGGGGATAAAACGAAAGTCAGGCAATTAAGTAGAGATGTTATTAGACCAAATTATTTTGAAGCAGAGGTTGAAATAATTTTGAATATGTATACACTGAACTATTTATGTTGTTTATTACGGTGTTTACAGAGTACTGTAAATATCTATTGTGTGGCTGCAAGTGAGAATTTCATTGTTCTACTTTGGGACATTAGTTTAGTTTAGTTTTGAGTTTAGAGAAACAGCCCCTTCAGCCCACCAAGTCCGCGCCAACCAGCGATCCCCGTACATAAACACTTCCAGTAAACACACTGGAGACAATTTTACATCTTATACCAAGCCAATTAACCTACAAACCTCTACGTCTTTGGAGCGTGGGAGGAAACCGAAGATATAGGGGAAAACACACGCAGGTCACAGGGAGAATGTACAAACTCCGTACAGACAAGCACCCATAGTCAGGATCGAACCCAGGTCTCTGGCGCTGTAAGGCAGTAGTTCTACCGCTACTCCATATGATAATATTACATATGATAATAAAACACTTGTGACTCTTCCAGTTTCCAGGATCTTTCTTCTCCTACCTCTGCCTTCATAATGCACCACCACCTTCCCCCAACTACCCCACCATTTTATCCCTTGCATGTTTTAATTAGCGCTTCTGACCTTCCCCTTTCTAATTCTGGCAAGAAAAGTCAGTTCTTATCAGAAGACTCAGCTAATATGTCTATCTCTATGAACTCCAGAACATTTCTTCCTCCTCCTCCGGACCATATCTTTGGCCTGGTGTCTTCACTCTAGACAATTAGAATCCATCCTAAAAAATAAACACAGTGCTGATGAAAAGACTCGATCCAAAACATTAACTGTTTCTCTCTTAACGAGGTTGCTGTCTGACCGGTTGAGATTTTCCCGCATGCTCTTTTTTAAAAATAAAAGGTGTTCTCCTCTACTGATACCACTGTGAACCGCTTTTGAACTTTACCGTGGTCTTAATAAGTTTCCTTAAGCAAAACATCTAAAAGTTGATATCACATTTTAAATGACTCCAAAGAAAACAAAAAGGTATAGTATATCCCTGGAGCTCAGCTATTGCATCTGTTACATCCTGAGGGAGCACTAATATAATTCAAATGTGCTACATTTTAAAACAGTTAAAACGCACAAGTGACAAATAATTACAAAGAAGTGCTTCAATGAAATTGTGTTCGTCAAAATGTTATGATAAATATATTCCAGGGATATGTGACAGGATGTTGATTTGAAGGATCAATACCAATCAACCATCAGAGAATAGGGGGAGGGTAAGGGAGGGTCAGGATTGGGAAGGTAAGTAAAAATCACGTCCACGAGCCACAAAAGATTAGTGCAGTCTCAGAATTTGGGAGATGAGTAGCGGTGGGTGGAGTGGGGACTAAGATGGAGTGTGTGGGTGTGGGCAGTGGGGCAGATTGGGTCAATGGTGGGCTGGGTGGGGGATTTGGCCAAGAGTGCTCCTCAAGTCCACTTCAAAACGGTTACCTGGATTATTATGTCCACCTGAAGTCCACCTGGATGGGCTTAATATCTCTGGAAGAATAGACCTCGATAAACAGCACTCTCTCAGCATGCACTCCATGTTGTTACTGTGCCGATCTCTATTGTACGACATTGTCAAGCACTAGCATGCATTCCCACAGCTATCATACTTTCTTCCTGACTCATCCCTCTCCAATTTACTTCTCTGCCAGCCACCCTTCAGGAGCTCTGTTCCACATCAGTATGAGGACAGGTGGGTGAGCAGCTTTGAAACTCCTTTCCAAAATCAGGTGAACTACAAAATACATTAGAGGAGATTGTTGACTCATTCCCCGATTCATTTCATTACTTACAAGAGTTCCTTCGTACTAAATCCTACTTTGACAGCTCATACTATTGAAAAGCAAAAATATAATCTATAAAAGAATCACATTTTTCAAGGAGAGTTGATGTAGGTGCCAATAATACGTACCTAAATCATTAATCACACAGAAAGATTCAGTGGTTGATTAGGATAAATAATGCTGTGTACATAAGCATTTCACAATCATTTATTTCAATGTGATTTTGGGATTGTGAAAGAACGTTTTAAAAGAATGTAGTTTGACTTCAGCATGGCTTTATACGCCATTAACTTGAGCAAAGAATGTTATCTATCTAAACTAACAGTGTGTCCCATAAAAGCTTATTGCAAAATTGCAAGTGAAAGTGTGAGCGGTCTGGCCGCTAATCAGTTCCTGAGTTGCCACTGCCAGGAAGAATGCCAGGATAAGAATGGTTGCTCCTGGAATCTAAAGTAGGAGTTTAAATACTGTGCTACTGAATTCCATTCACAGTGCAGCTCCATGTTTGACAGCAGGAGATATATCTGCCAAATACACTAACCAAGTGGTTCAATCCTGACAAAACACTTCAGTGTAGAAACACATTTTCCTCCTTCCCCCTCCTGCTTTTTACGAAATATTTTCCTGCACACTGCTGAAGGATATTCTAAGTATAAACCAGTTTCACATAGCCATTCAACGTCACACTTTCCTCACGTTTTGTTGAGTTTACTATCTGATTCTCATTTCAGCCTTTTCATTGCAAAAGAAAAAAGATTAAATACAAGAAAAGAATGTTTGGGGCAGCACCTCTGATCCTGAAAGAGTCTTGAGTAAACCCAGTTTTCAGTCTTTGAAATACACACATTTAAACCTGCAGCAACTTGAAAACGTCGGCGCAGAAGCCAAATTGCAATCCTTAAACAATTTTAATTGCCAGTCTAAAACAAGTGAATTCAACCAAAGGTGAACAGAAGATAGACACAAAAAGCTGGAGTAACTCAGCGGGACAGGCAGCATCTCACGAGAGAAGGAATGGATGATGTTTTGGGTCAAGACCCTTCTTCAGATTGTTTAGGGATAAGGGAAACGATAGATATAGACGGTGATGTGGAGACATAAAGAATAACGAATGAAAGATATGCAAAAAAGTAACGATGATGAAGGAAAGGCCATTGTTAGCTGTTTGTAGGGTGAAAATGAGAAGCTAGTGCGACTTTCTTTCCAGGGATGCTGCCTGGCCCGCTGAGTTACTCCAACTTTGTGTCTATCTTCGGTTGAAACCAGCATCTGCAGTTCCTTCTTACACAGTGAACAGAGTTGTTTAACCTCCATTGTGGGTGGTAATTGCAGGAGGCTTTCAATGTCAGCTGATATGTCAATGTCATAACAGTAAAATGTGTACAACTGTGAAAAGGACATTGATAAAACCAATGGCACATTTCTTTTCCCACTTGTCACTTAGAGAATGTGTTGATCGACATCTTTGAAAGCAGAGCAGACACACAGAAAGAGCAATTGACCACGAGGTGAAAAATACAGATGAGTTTCATTCACTGGATGTTCACCAAAATGTAATATTTCTTTTATTGACATAAATGTTTCTTGGAAACCCTTAGAACGAAAATATCTGATTCTGGTACATTCGCTTCTCATAAATTCTTCACTCCATAGAGACTTTCAAAGTGTCATTTTCAAATGATATGACGTAGCCTGGAAACTCGGCTATGTTTGATATTGGAAGGACAAGGGAGTTTTGTTATAAAGTCAGCTCTTGGTATTGCTGTTAAAAGTATTGGATGACTCGATAGCAAAATGCCTGTTTCGCCGTGACAGGGTGTTGGGCGCCCAAGGCTTGTCGATGTGCGAGGGCAACGAAAGCTATCCCATCTGGTCCGAACTGACAGAAGGTCTACTGTGGCACAAGTCACAGAAAATTTTAATGGTGGTCATGGGAGAAATGTGTCACAATACACAGTGCATCGCACCCTGCTGCGTATGGGGCTGCGTAGCCGCAGACCGATCAAAGTGCCCATGATGACCCCTGTCCACCGTTAAAAGCGCCTACATTGGGCAAGTGAGTGTCGAAACTGGATCTTGGAGCAGTGGAAGAAGTTTGCCTGGTCTGATGAGTCCCGTTTTCTTTTAGATCACATGGATGGCCGTGTACGTGTGTGCCGTTTAACTGGGGAAGTGAACACCAGGATGCACTGTGGGCAGACGGCAAGCCGGTGGAGGCAGTGTGATGCTCTGGGCAATGTTCTGCTGGAAAAACCATAGATCGGCCATTCATGTGGATGTCAATTTGATACCGGTCACCTACCTAAACATCGTTGCAGACCAGGTCCACCCCTTCATGGCAATGGTACTCCCTGATGTCAGTGGCTTCTTTCAGCAGGATAATGCGTCCTGCCACACTGCACACATTGTTCGGGAATGGTTTGAGGAACATGATGAAGTGTTCACAGTGTTACCCTGGCCTCCAAATTCTCCAGATTTCAATCCGATTGAGCATCTGTGGGATGTGCTAGATCGACAAGTCCAATCCACGGCGGCTCCACCTCGCAAATTATAGGACTTGAAGGATCTGCTGCTAATGTTTTGGTGCCAGATACCACAGGACCTCTTCAGGGGTCTTGTAGAGTCCATGCCTCGGCAGGTCGGCGCTGTTTTGTCAGCACACGGAGGATCAACAGCACATTAGGCAGGTGGTCAGAATGTTTTGGCTCATCAGTGTATCTCTTGAATGTAACACTTGAATGTACTCACTCGAATGTACTCACAGCTTACAACTGCTTAAACTTTTAAAATGTAAAGATGTGTGATTAGGTTTAAGTGTGTCAAACTAAACTTTAGACCAGAGGTAGGTCCTTTGCTGATGACTCGTCCAACTCATTTAGCTTTTCAGCTTCATTATAGAGGTTAAAATAGAGGGCACCACTTCATCCAAAATAATGCACTAACTCTTGCATGACTGCATTACTTTCAACTTCGCTGATGATTTTTGGATGCCCTAAAACACAATCCCATCCTGAGATTCCAAATGAGGCCCATACCTTCATCATGGCTGAGCTCACCGGGAATAACACAACTGAGAATTCCATGGACAAAAAAACAAAATGCTGGAGGAACTCAATTGATAAAGCTGCATCTGTGGAAGGAAATGGACAGATGACACTGGGCTAGGACCTTTTGTCAGTCTGAAGAAGAAGGGTCTTAACCTTAAGCATTAAATGTCCATTTCCCTCCATATATATTGCCTGATACCTTGAGTTCCTCTGGCAGCTTTTGCTCAAGATCTAGCATCTGCAATCTCTGAGAATTCCACAGGTTTCTTAATTGTAGGAATTAAGGAACTCTTTATTCCTTACTTTGGACATAGCAAATGTAAGTTCCAGTCCAAGAAAGTCAAATCAAAAATTCCCATCTGATTGCATGCAAAGTAATAATAAAATTGGTTCAAGTCAATACGAACTAGAGGGGGACACTAGCAAGTCTCTTGGGCCTGTTCTCCATCCATTGCTATTGCTTTTAAGTTCCTTTCTGGTACCTATTGTTACTGATTAAAAGATAATCACTTCTCTGACTTTTAAATTACCAATTGTGCTTTAATTAACTTTGTGACGTTTTACATTTGGAAAGGGTAATAGCACATTAGCAAAGGTTGAAAAATATGCAAGCGTTTGTGGTCTTGAATCTTTCAACAAAGAGACATAGTATGCTTTCAGAAAGCAGATAAAATCAAACACTCTAGTCTTCATACCTCATCTTTTCTATACATTTGTAATTTAGCTTCATTCAATCGTGGATGACAGTCCTTGTTGAAGTTCAGTATGATTATGTGTTACATACATACATGGATACATAGACAATAGGTGCAGGAGTAGGCCATTCGGCCCTTCGAGCCAGCTCCACCATTCAATGTGATCATGGCTGATCATCCACAATCAGTACCCTGGTCCTGCCTTCTCTCCATATACCTTGATTCCGCTAGCCCAAAGAGTATCTAACTTTCTTTTGAATGCATCCAGTAAATCGGCCTCCACTGCCTTCTGAGGCAGAGAATTCCACAAATTCACAACTCTCTGTGTCAAAAAGATTTTCCTCATCTCAGTTCTAAATGGCTGACCCTTTATTCTTAAACTGTGGCCCCTGGTTCTGGAATCCCCCAACATCGCCACGCGATAGTGAGAATAGGAATGGAGTGAGGTGGAGGATAAATACGTGGCTGAGGAACTGGTGCAGGGAGCAGGGTTTCAAGTTTCTGGATCATTGGGACCTCTTCTGGGGGAAGTATGACCTGTACAAAAAGGACGGGTTGCATCTGAACCCGAGGGGAACCAATATCCTGGCGGGGAGATTTGCTAAAATAACTGCGGAGACTTTAAACTAGTACGGTTGGGGGGAGGGACTCAAACACAGATAGCTAATAGGCAGTGTGTGAGGCAGGAGGCAGAAAAGGGAAACACTCAGACCCAATATGTAGGAGAGAAAGAAGGGAAAAGAAATAAACTGAGAATAAGAAATGATGGGTCCCTTAAATGTGTATATTTTAATGCTAGGAGCATTGTAAGAAAGGTGGATGAGCTTAGAGCCTGGATTGACATCTGGAAGTATGATGTTGTGGCGATCAGTGAAACATGGTTGCAGGAGGGTTGCGATTGGCAATTAAATATTCCAGGATTTCATTGTTTCAGATGTGATAGAATCGGAGGGGCAAGAGGTGGGGGTGTTGCATTGCTTGTCAGGGAGGATATCACAGCAGTGCTTTGGCAGGACAGACTAGAAGGCTCGATTAAGGAGGCTGTTTGGGTGGAACTCAGAAATGAGAAAGGTTTAGCAACACTTATAGGGGTGTATTATAGACCGCCAAATAGGGAACGAGAATTGGAAGAGCAAATATGTAAGGAGATAGCAGATATTAGTAGTAAGCACAGAGTGGTGATTGTGGGTGATTTCAATTTTCCGTATATAGACTGGGAATCACATTCTGTTAAAGGGCTGGATGGTTTGGAGTTTGTAAAATGTGTGCAGGATAGTTTTTTGCAGCAATACATAGAGGTGCCTACCAGAGAAGGGGCAGTGTTGGACCTCCTGTTAGGAAATGAGATGGGTCAGGTGACGGAGGTATGTGTTGAGGAGCACTTTGGGTCTAGTGATCATAATGCCATTAGTTTCAATATCATTATGGAGAAGGTCAAATCTGGACCAAGGGTTGAGATTTTGGATTGGAGAAAGGCTAATTTTGAGGAGATGAGAAAGGATTTAAAAGGAGTGAAATGGAAATTGTTGTTTTATGAAAAGGATATAATAGAGAAATGGAGGATATTTAAAGGTGAAATTTTGAGAGTACAGAGTCTTTATGTCCCTGTTCGGTGGAAAGGAAAGAATAATAATTTGAAAGAGCCGTGGTTTTCCAGGGAAATTGGACACTTGGTTCGGAAAAAGAGGGAGATATACAATAAATATAAGCGGCAGGGAGTAAATGAGGTTTTTGAGGAATATAAAGAATGTAAAAGGAATCTTAAAAAGGAAATTAGAAAAGCGAAAAAAAGATATGAGGCTGCTTTGGCAAGTAATGTAAAAGTAAACCCCAAGGGGTTCTACAGATATGTCAATAGCAAAAGGATAGTGAGGGATAAAATTGGTCCATTAGAGAGTCAGAGTGGACAGCTATGTGCTGAGCCGGAAGAAATGGGGGAGATATTAAACAATTTCTTTTCTTCGGTATTTACCGAGGAGAAGGATATTGAATTATGTGAGGTAAGCGAAACAAGTAGAGTAGTGATGGAAATTAGGAGGATTAAAGAAGAGGAGGTACGGACACTTTTGAAGAATATAAAAGTGGATAAGTCTCCAGGTCCTGATAGGATATTCCCTAGGACATTGAGGGAAGTTAGTGCAGAAATAGCAGGGGCTATGACGGAAATATTTCAAACGTCATTAGAAACAGGGATGGTGCCGGAAGATTGGCGCATTGCGCATGTTGTGCCTTTGTTTAAAAAAGGTTCTAAAAGTAAACCTAGCAATTATAGACCTATTAGTTTGACGTCTGTGGTGGGAAAATTAATGGAAAAGATACTTAGGGACAATATATATAATTATTTGGATAATCAAGGCCTGATTAGAAACAGTCAACATGGATTTGTGCCTGGAAGGTCATGTTTGACTAATCTTCTTGAATTTTTTGAAGAGGTTACCAGGGAAATTGATAAGGGCAAGGCTGTGGATGTTGTCTATATGGACTTCAGTAAGGCATTTGACAAGGTTCCACATGGAAGGTTGATTAAGAAGGTTAAATCATTGGGTATTAATAGTGAGGTTGCAAGATGGATTCAACAATGGCTGAATGGGAGATACCAGAGGGTAATGGTTGACAATTGTATGTCAGGTTGGAGGCCAGTGTCTAGTGGAGTGCCCCAAGGATCTGTGTTGGGTCCACTGTTGTTTGTCATTTACATTAATGATCTGGATGATGGTGTGGCAAATTGGATTAGTAAATATGCAGATGATACTAAGATAGGTGGAGTAGTTGATAGTGAGGTAGATTTTCAAAGTCTACAGAGAGACTTGGGCCTTTTGGAAGGGTGGGCTGAAAGATGGCAGATGGAGTTTAATGCTGATAAGTGTGAGGTGCTGCATTTTGGTAGGACAAATCAAAATAGGACGTACAGGGTAAATGGTAGGGAATTGAGGAATGCAGTGGAACAGAGGGATCTGGGAATAACTGTGCATTGTTCCCTGAAGGTGGAATCTCATGTGGATAGGGTGGTGAAGAAGGCGTTTGGTATGCTTGCCTTTATAAATCAGAGCATCGAGTATAGAAGTTGGGATGTAATGTTGAAATTGTACAGGGCATTGGTGAGGCCGAATCTGGAGTATGGTGTGCAGTTCTGGTCGCCAAATTATAGGAAGGATGTCGACAAAATGGAGAGGGTACAGAGGAGATTTACTAGAATGTTGCCTGGGTTTCAGCACTTAGGCTACAGAGAGAGGTTGAATAGGTTGGGTCTTTATTCTTTGGAGCGTAGAAGGTTGAGGGGGGACTTGATAGAGGTTTTTAAAATTTTGAGAGGGACGGACAGAGTTGACGTGGGTAGGCTTTTCCCTTTGAGAGTGGGGAAGATTCCAACAAGGGGACATAGCTTCAGAATTGAGGGACAAAGGTTTAGGGGTAACATGAGGGGGAACTTCTTTACTCAGAGGGTTGTGGCTGTATGGAATGGGCTTCCGGTGGAAGTGGTGGAGGCTGGCTCGATTTTATTATTAAAGAGTAAATTGGATAGGTATATGGATAGGAGGGGATTGGAGGGTTATGGTCTGAGTGCAGGTAGATGAGACTAGGTCAGGGAGAATGGTCGGCGTGGACTGGTAGGGCCGGACAGGCCTGTTTCCATGCTGTAGTTGTTATATGTTATATGTTATATCAGGAGCATGTTTCCTGCATCTAGCGTGTCCAATCCCTCAATTTTATATGTTTCTATAAGATCCCCTCTCATCCTTCTAAATTCCAGTGAATACAAGCCCATTTGCTCCATTCTTTCATCATGTGACAGTCCTGCCATCACAGGAATTAACCTCATGAAACTACGCTGCACTCCCTCAATAGCAAGAATGTCCCTCCTCAAATTTGGAGACCAAAACTGCACACAATACTCCAGGTGTGGTCTCACCAGGGCCCTGTACAACTGCAGAGGACCTCTTTGCTCCTATACTCAACTCCTCTTGTTATGAAGGCCAACATGCCATTATCTTTCTTCACTGCCTGGTGTACCTGCATGTTTACTTTCAATGACTGATGTATTAGGACCCCCAGGTCTCGTTGTACTTCCTCTTTACCTAACCTGACACCATTCAGATGATAATCTGCCTTCCCGCCCTTGCCACCAAAGTGGATAACCTCACATTTATCCACATTATACTGCATCTGCAATGCATCTGCCCACTCACACAACCTGTCCAAGTCACCCTGCATCCTCATAGCATCCTCTTCACAGTTCACACTGCCACCCAGCTTTGTGTTATCTGCAAATTTGCCAATGTTACTATTAATTCCTTCATCTAAATCATTAATGTATATTGTAAATAGCTGTGGTCCCAGCACTGTGCCTTGTTGCACCCCACTAGTCACTGCCTGCCATTCTGAAAGGGACTCGTTAACCCCTACTCTTTGTTTCCTCTCTACCAACCAATTTTATATCCATGTCAATACCCTACCCCCAGACCATGTGCTCTAATTTTGCTCACTAATCTCCTATGTGGGACCTTATCAAAACCTTTCTGAAAGTCCAGATACATTACATCCACTGGCTCTCCCTTGTCCATTTTAATTTTCACATCCTCAAAACATTCCAGAAGATTTGTCCTCCATAAATCCACTGATTTGAACCGATCCTGTTACTGATGTCCAAATGCTCCGCTATTCCACCTTTGATAAGCGACTCCAGCATCTTCCCCACCACTGATGTCAGGCTAACTGGTCTATAATTCCCTGCTTTCTCTCTCCCTCCTTTCTTGAAAAGTGGGATAACATTAGCTACTCTCCAATCCACAGGAACTAATCCTGAATCTATAGAACATTGGAAAATGATCACCAATGCGTCCACGATTTCTAGAGCCACGTCCTTGATTACTCTGGATTGCAGACCATCAGGCCCTGGGGATTTATCAGCCTTCAGTCCCATCAGTTTACTCAACACCATTTCCTGACTAAAGTGAATTTCCTTCAGTTCCTCCATCACCCTAGGTCCTCTGGCCCCTAGTAGGTATGGGAGATTGTTTGTGTCTTCCTTAGTGAAGACAGAACCAAAGTACCTGTTCAACTCGTCTGCCATTTCCTTGTTCCCCATAATAAATTCATCTGTTTCTGTCTTCAAGGGACCCTCATTTGTCTTAACTATTTTTTCCTCTATTTATACCTAAAGAAGCTTTACCATCCTCCATAGCTAGCTTACCTTCGTACTTCATCCTTTCTCCCCACCGAGTACGTGTCAACCAGCAATCCCCACACACTAACACTTTTCTACACATACTAGGGACGATTCACAATTATACCAAGCCAATTAACCTACAAACCAGCACGTCTTTGGAGTGTGGGAGGAAACCGAAGATCCCGGAGAAAACCCACGCAGGTCACGGGGAGAATGTACAAATTCGATACAGACAAGCACCCGTAGACAGGATTGAACCCGGGTCTCTGGCTTTGTAAGGCAGCAGCTTCACCGCTGCACCACCATGCCACCCATTAGGGATGTTCCGTTCTGATGGAGGATCACAGATCGGAAACACAGAGATACAGTGTGCTATCCAGTCAAATCATGCTATACATGAGTTCAATAGATCCTCTTCTGAAACAGCACGCAGAGAATCAGCACATTCAGGCATCATCTTGCAAGTTTTTCAGAGACTTGAAAGTTGCAAGATGGTGCCAAAGTGTGGGGACTCTCTGCATGCTGTTCCAGGAGAGGGCTTATTGATCCTCTTTTCCCATGTTGGCAAAATAAACGACACTACAAACCGAGTCTATATCCACAGCTGCACAGGACCTGACTTGCAGCAGGGCAAGAGTGATGATATTGTAAAACTATCACGCTTTAGTTGTGCAACATTTTTGCAACATTTTTCTTGCATATTTTCAGTTACTCCTTCACTGATAGTGAGTACGAATCCTAGAAATTATTCACATTTTCCATCATAAATAAATATGTGGCAAATTTCCCAAGGTTGGATATTCAATCTTCATTACTGGCATTAGGATCCTACTGCTATTAATGAGGAGTACTTCTTTACCTCCAAAATTCATTCCAGTTGACATTACCAGTTGGACATGAATTCTGAGGTGTCCCCTTTCTGCCTACCACCAACATGTACCTATGACAAGAATTAGTTGCCCAGCAAGATGAATTTATCCACGTGGATTCCTCTTTCCAAAAAATGCAATAAGAGAAAGATAGTGCGGCCACAAGGTTAGGAAACATCATTTAAGGAGAAACGAAACCTGTTATTCCAACTGCTGAGGCTAATGTGATCTTTCAAGATTTAATCAAATGAGCAAGGAGATCCACATGACTCTGATTTATGGTGGAGGTTGATGAAGTGTGCTACTCTTGGAATGGCACAGAAGCGCAGTAGTAGAGATGCTGCCTTAAAGCGCCAGAGACCCAGGTTTGAACCTGACCACGGTCTATATGGAGTTTGTTTTTTCCCCTTGTGACCGCGTGAGTTTTCTCCAGGGGTTCCAGTTTTCCTCCCACATTCCAAAGACATGCAGGTTTGTAGGTTAATAGGCCTCTGTAAATTGTCCCTGGTGTGTAGGATAGAACACGTGTATGGATGATCGCTGGTTGGTGTGGACTCGGTGGGGTGAAGAGCATGTTTCCATATCTTTCCATGCTGTATCTCTAAAAAACTTACCACCCAAGTTATCTGTCTGAACAGCTTTCATGGTCGGTCTCAAAGTCACTACAGCTTATATTTATTTTGTCACTTGTTCTTTCACAACCTTCAATGGTAGGTGTTTGCATATCATCCATACTCAACCCAGGTATGCATCTCTCAATTGACTGACTAAAATCATCAGATGAACTGGTGAATTTATTCACTTTGAAGTGAGGCTAGAGCACTGAGTGATACATTTATTGGCGGCCACCTTTCCCAAAGTGCAGTGTGCGATTAATTGCATTTGCATTAATATTGGACCCACGAGAACCAGCCCTTTGATGTTGATCCACCACAAAGAGTGGTCTTTCACTTTGCGTACAATGTTTCATTCACAGGCTATAAAGAAATGTTCTTATGAATGCCAAATGTGCTTGATAGAGGTGAATTCAACATATTTGTGTTGTTGAATTCATCCCTATCCATTGAGGGTAATTTTTCACTGTTGTGGTTACTTTCCACTTGCTGCCATAGACCAGGGATTTACAAAAGGCACCACGGGCATTCATATATCTTGGTGCAACAAGATGCATTCAAACTTCTTGAGAAGCCGTAACAGAGAATGTCATTGTCTGCACGAATCTGATCTCAAAAAATATAATCAAGAATGCCACTTACAATGTCATTGTTATTTTTGAGCTTTTGCATAATTTTGAGATTCAAAAAGATCTGGAACTGATGAAAATTGAGTGTGCAATTGCCACTTGCTTTATTTACTTTCTTGGTCAAATACCAATTCTCCACAGCACACACCCTCTGCAATTACCACACATAGAATTGCAAGTAGTAGAAAGGAACCACAGATACTGGAATATACCAAAGATCGACACAAAATGCTGGAGTAATTCAATGCTCGGCCAGGCAGCATCTCTGGAGAAAATGGATGGATGACATTTCGGGTTGAGACCCAAATGGTAAGAGATGTTATCTCATGCAAATCAAATTAAACTGTTATAACTGGTGTAAATTTGATCCCTTATCCCAAGTTTATGGGGAAGTCACTTCTTTTAAAATTGGAGATTATATCTTGGTAGCCAGCCTATATTCTATTATATATGATTGGAGGACAATACATCATGTATTTTTTGGTGATATTAAACACCTTTCTTTGAGACAGCCCTAATATTCAAGCTGAAGTATTATTCTTAGGAATGTTTATATGTGGAAGAATTAAATAACTGAACCTTTCCAAACTCCATTGTTAATGTTGTACCATATTACAGGAACAAAGCTGATGAATTACCTACAATAGGCTCTTACTTAATTTAAGCCGTCACTTAGGGGGCAATCTAATCTTTCAAATCAGGTACATTCGAAGAATTAAATGAGTATAAGAGGTTCAAGATATGTGGAATAATTACAGCAGTTGTAATTGAAGAAATGAGAAACCAATCCTGTTTTATAATGTCAATCAGCATCTTTAGCAAGAAAAAACGGAACTGAAATTTCAGGCATGAACCATTAGTAAAACTGGACAATGTTACAGTTAAGCATAAAAGAAGAACAAATAAATAGAATGGGCTACAGACACCAATAAGAATGTGTTGACGTTTGTATAGTGTTAAGTGATCTAATATTTAAAATGAATAAAGTATAAAGTCGTACAAATTCAGCTTGAAAGGAAGATCAACATCATCGAGATGATCAGTTTTGCAACATCTATTATTCCACATCTGTTAAAAACCTTCCTTTGGTTTTCCTCTTATTTTTATTTTAATTGAAAGAGCTAAATGACAAATGTTATTGGTATTATATGACGTAAGGCATTTCAAAGCAAATGAAGACAATTAAAAGAACACAGGCTGTTATTGCTAATGAACTAGGAGAGTGGTTGGAAAAAATGTAGTTGATGTCAATACAGTACTGCAAACACTGGACTCTCCACGGTGTCCACATTGAATTTAGTTGTGTTGCCTAAATTGCACACAGATTGGCAGTTGCATTTCTACATGTAATGTTCATTAATATATTATAAAACTACTTAAACGGCACTGACACGTGACATATAAAGGCAATGGTTTACATTCCAGAACTTTTCCACTCCTCTATGTGTCATGTCCAAATATTCTGCATTTTTGAAGTTGCCTCTGCCATTTCTATTGCCTCTATAGTTTAATATCATCTGGATATTTAATCGCTTAGCACTGAGTTTCAGAATTCGGATCAGAGATTTATTTTTAGAGAAAATAGTGATCTCAGCATCGAGTCCCGAGGAAATGCATCTCTTATGTAATTTCTCTGAATAGTAGCTGTTAATTAACACAAAGTGCTTGGGTAGCCCATGTTGTGTTTCTGGAGACATAGATAGGCAAGTTTTGGGTCGGGGGACTTCTTCAGACTCTTTCATATCCCGACCCAAAATGTCGTCTATCCATGTTCTCCAGAAATACTGCCTGACACACTGAGTTACTCCAGCACTTTGTGTTCTACGCAAGATTCCGGCATCTGCAGCACCTTGCATCTCTGTTAATTAACCAGTCAGATTCTAATCAACTCCTAGTGCTTGGTCCTGAGTTTAATTAGTACCCTTCATATGGAACAACATCAGAAACCTTTTAAAAGCTAAAGTTTACTGCAATATACTGAACAACTTTATATAATTAACCTTCGTTATTAGTTCCTCACAAATGTTGAAGAATTTATGAATCTCGTTATGCCTTCAGCATGGTGAAGAAGGGGTTCAGTATGCTTGCTTTCATTGCTCAGGGCATTGAGTACGAGATAGACGCCATGTTATAACGGTACAAGTCCTTGATGAGACCACATTTAGAATATTTGTGTTCTGGTCAACCAGCTATAGGAAGGGTGTCATTAGCTGGAAAGGGTACAGACAAAATTCACAAGGATGTTGCTGGGATTGGAAGTTTTGGGTTAGAAGGATAGGCTGGATAGACTGGGGCTGTTTTCACTGGAGAATAGGAGGTTGAGGGGTGACGTTTTAGAAGTTTATAAAATTATGAGCCATTAATAAGGTGGATGGTCACAATTGTTTTCCCCAGTACAGACTAAATGAAGGCATGTATTTAAGATGAGAAGAGAAGAAATTTAAAATGGACATGAGAGGCAACCTTTTCATAATGATGGTGATGGGTTTATGAAATGAGCTACTGGAGAAAGCTGTAGAGGCCGATACAATTACAATGTTTAAAATACTTTCAGGCCAAAAGCAGGGAAATGGGATGAGGCCAGGTAGACATTTTGGTCAGCATGGACTAGTTGGGCTGAAATATAATTCTGCGACTCTGTGACTTGAAAAAGAAATATAATTTGTCTCAGTAAAACTTGGAGCAATTTTCACTTTAACTGTTGATAAACAGAATCCATATAATTATTTTAACTGATGTTTTATTTGTATTTAAAAATAATGGAAATTCTTCAGAACAGTAATTTGAAAATGTTTATTGCCTGACTTCATCACTCTGTCAGGCAAAAGCAGAATGGTATGTTTACCCTATCACTTTATAATGGTATTCCATTTTCAGCTTGTTAATTTAATGGAGTGCTTATAAATAATTCTTGCTTGATAGTTTAGATTATAACTTTGCAAAAGATGCTTCTTAAATAAGGCTACGATATGATAGTTGACAGGTAGTGACATTTTACCTTATTCCCGAGCACAATCCCAAAATCCATTGGCTTGAAATAAACATTTTGATTACAGGTGTATTTCTGGAATGAAAATGTTATTTACATCATGGATAGTCAAATCTCAGTGATTTTTAGTGCAGAAATTTTACTTTACATTTTGAGGCACCTTTCAAATACTGTTTAGTAATTGAAAGTAAACATGTATGAATGTGAAATAGTGCTGTTCAGCATGTTAAATTGTATTACACCAGTTATTCTGCTAGAATATCATGCGCTAATGTATAGGCCAAACTAAAGTCAGTAAAAATAGATGCTGCTCTAATCTGTTGGGGAGACTTTGCAACGGCTTAGGATTTACATTCCATTTCTATTGTTAGACAACCTGGTAAATCATATGGAATTATCCACTCAACCCGGTGATTTTATTGCATAATTTGGTTTCTGATACGAAAGAAATCAATATGACCACCTGATCACAAGAGGTCAATGGAAGGTGAGGAGACTAGCGGAGCTCCACAGGGGTCGCTGCTGGGGCCGTCACTCTTCATGTTGTACATTAATGATTTGGACAAGGGGATTGAAAGCTCTGTGGCCAAGTTTGCAGATGATATGAAAACAGGTGGAAGGGCAGGTAATGTAGAGAAAGCAGGGACTCTGCAGAAGGACATGGATAGGTCGGAAGAGTGGGCAGAGAAGTGGCAGATGGAATTATAATGTGGCAAAGTGTGGAGTCATGCATTTTGGTCGTAGGAATAAAGGCGTAGACTATTTTCTAAATGGGGAGAGAAATCGGAGGTGCAAATGGACTTGGGAGTGGTGGTGCAGGATTCCCAAAAGGTTAATCTGCAAGTTAAATCGGTAGTAAAGAAAGCAAACTTAATGCTAGCATTTATTTCAAGAGGGCTTGTAACAAAAACAGGGATGTAATGCTGAGGCTCTATGAGGCGCTGGTAAGGTCGCATTTGGAATATTGTGAGCAAACCCCCTGCTAGACCCTCTGCAGTTTGCATACCGGGCCAATAGATCAGTGGATGACACAGTCAACCAAGGCCTGCACTTCATCCTCCAGCACCTAGACTGCCAGGGGACCTATGCAAGGATTTTGTTTGTGAATTTTAGCTCTGCATTCAACACCATTGTGCCAGAGCTACTACACTCCAAACTCTCCCAGTTGACTGTGCCTGAACCCCTCTGTCAGTGGATCACCAACTTCCTGACAGACAGGAAGTAGCATGTGAGGCTGGGAAAGCACATCTCGGACCCGCAGACCCTCAGCATAAGAGCACTGCAAGGCTGCGTACTCTCCCCCCTCCTTTACTCCCTCTACACCAATGACTGCACTTCCACAGACTCCTCTGTCAAGCTTCTCAAGTTTGCGGATAACACAACCCTGATTGGACTGATCCAGGATGGGGAGGAATCTGCCTACAAACAGGAAGTGACACAGCTGGCGTCCTGGTTCCTTCGTAACAACCTGGAGCTCAATGCTCTTCAGACAGTGGAACTGATTGTAGACTTTAGGAGAGCTCCCCCTCCCCTCCCCCCACTCATCATCAACAACACCACAGTCACATCTGTGGAGTCATTTAAGTTCCTTGGAACCATCATCTCCAGGGACCTTAAATGGGAGGCCACCATCGACTCCACAGTCAAAAAGGCCCAACAGAGGATATACTTCCTTCGGCTGCTGAGGAAGCACAATCTGCCACAGGCCATGATGGTCCAATTCTATACAGTCATCGTAGAGTCTGTCCTCACCTTCTCCATCATGGTCTGGTTTGGCTCACTGTACACTGCAAGGGCCAGGAAGCAAGCGGGTAAGACCCCTCTCACCCTGGCCACAAACTCTTTGAAGCACTTCTCTCTGGAAGGTGACTCCGGACTATCAAAGCCGCCACAGCCAGGCATAAAAACAGCTTTTTTTTCACGAGCAGTAGCTCTACTCAATAACCAAATGTCTGTAGCCTCCTTTTGCTCTGGTATTTTACATCATTCACATGTTAAAAATATAATGTTTTATTCTTAATGTTTTAATGTTTTATGTTTTACTCTTAATTGTTTACTGTATGTCGTGTTGTTACTTGCGAGCGGAGCACCAAGGCAAATTCCTAGTATATGTTCATACATGGCCAATAAAACATTCAATTCAATTCAATTTAATTCTATTCTATTCAATTCAATTCAATTTTGAGCACCATGTCTGAGGAAGGATGTGCTGGCTCTGGAGAGTGTCCAGAGGAAGTTTACAAGAATGATCCCAGGAATTAATAGGTTAAACTATGATGAGTGTTTGTTGGCACTGGGCCTGTACTCGTTGGAGTTCAGAAGAATGAAACATACAGAATAGTGAAAGATTTGGAGAGAGTGGATGTGGAGAGGACGTTTGCACTAGTTTAGGACGAGAGGTCATTGCCTCAGAATTAAAGGATGTTCTTTTAGGAAGGAAATGAGGAGAAATTTATTTCATCAGAGGGTGGTGAATCTATGGAATTCTTTGCCACAGAAGACTGTGGAGGCCGTCAGTGGATATTTTTAAGGCAGAGATAGATAGATTCTTGATTAGTATGGGTGTCAGAGGTTATGGGGAGAAGGCAGGAGAATGGGGTTACGAGAGAGAAATAGATCAGCCATGATTGAATGGCAGAGTAGACTTGTTGGGTCGAATGGCCTAATTCTACTCATATCACTTATGACCTTATGGCCTTATGAGACAAGGTGAAAATAAAACAGAAAATGCTGAGAATATTTGGCAGGTCAAATATCAGCTGTGGATAGAGAAATAGAATTTGTGCTTCAAATGAATAATTTTCCATCAGATCTAGAAAAGGCTGGGATGAAGGAACAAGGGGAATAAAAAAAGAAAAGGGAAGGCTTATGAAAATACCCTACTTCCAAAAGTGCAGGTGGAGAAAATGAGGAAAGGCAGGTGTAAAGCAACAAAATCTAAATGGCGATAAGAATGATAATGCAAGACAAAGGGAGAGGTAAAGAAATATAGGATGCATCTAAAAGATGCAAATAAACTGAGCAGGAAAAGATCAGACAGGGAAAGGTAAAGGGACAGGGGACTAAAACCCTGGTCATCCCAGTAGATTGGACAGCAGTGTTTAGCAAACTGTTTCTTCATTATTGAAAAAATCGAGTCTGGAAGAGGGGAACAAAGAGCCATGAAGGGTAAATTCTGAATGCTGAAAATGGAAGGAAGGAGTTGATGTGCTTGGTGTGGCTTTATGCTGGAGTTACTAAAGTATATCAGTTGATAGACAATAGACAATAGACAATAGGTGCAGGAGTAGGCCATTCAGCCCTTCGAGCCAGCACCGCCATTCAATGCGATCATGGCTGATCACTCTCAATCAGTACCCCGTTCCTGCCTTCTCCCCATACCCCCTCACTCCGCTATCCTTAAGAGCTCTATCCAGCTCTCTCTTGAAAGCATGGCCCATCAACTACGAATGGTGGGGGAGTACAAGTCCATCATGGTTTTGTGAGGAGAAATATGGGTGAGTACAGAAGAATGGAATGGGTACAGTCAAATGGTTTATCAACTATGGTATGGGGAAATCCAAATCAGAAGCATGGGAATCGAAGGTTACATGCTCAGAACAGACACTGTGATTACATAGAAGCTAGCAGATTGAAATGGACATTGGCAGGAACCCTTTCTCCAAACTTGCAGATGGAGGAGTGGATGAAGAAAATATGACAAAGAGGTGAAAATTGGCAATAAATATGGTTACTTTTAAAATTTTTAAGACAAGAGGATTTACGACTGATGTTACCAGAGCTCGAGGGCCTGAGCTATTGGGAGAGGTTAAACAGGCTAGGACTCTATTCCTTGGAGCACAGGAGAATGAGGGGTAATCTTATAGAGGTGTACAAAATCATGAGAGGAATATGTCAGTGGTGGGGAAGATGCTGGAGTCAATTACAAAAGAAGAAATTGCGGAACATTTGGATAGCAGTAACAGGATCGTTCTGAGTCAGCATGGATTTATGAAGGGGAAATCATGCTTGACTAATCTTCTGGAATTTTTTGATGATGTAACTAGGAAAATGGACAAGGGAGAGCCAGTGGATGTAGTGTACCTGGACTTTCAGAAAGCCTTTGATAAGGTCCCACATAGGAGATTAGTGGGCAAGATTAGAGCACATGGTATTGGGTGTAGGGTGCTGACATGGATAGAAAATTAGGGGGCGTGGCTGCGTTCTGCAGCTGCGGCTCACCGGCAGTCTCTCTGTCTTTTTTTGTTTTTGTCTATTGTCATCGTTTAATGTACGTTTTGTTCTATTTTTAACTCTGTTTATGTGGGGGGTGGTGGGGGGGGTGGGGGAAACCTTTTTTCCAATCTCCTCCTCAACGGAGATGTGACCTTTATCGTGTCGTATCTCCGTTCGCGCTACGGGCTAACACCGTGGAGTCGGCGGCCTCCAGCTGGGATTGACCTTGAAGACTCCAGTCGCAGGGCCTGGACTTACCATCTCGGAGGCTTCGGCCATGGGCCCTGCAGACCGCAACATCTGGAGTTCGCAGGTCCCTGGCTGGCGACCGGCTTTCGGGAGCTCCAGCCGTAGCAGCTTCGACCGCCCCGGAGCGCAAGGCTTGATCGACCCGCTCGCAGGCCCTTCATCGCCCTGCGTGGCCTGGCCACGGCACTTTCCATCGCCTGGTGGGGGCTCAGGATCTTCATCGGCCTGCTCGGCTCGGCCCTGGGACTTTCCATCGCCCGGTGGGGGCTTCAAAAGTCGGGAGCCTCGCTCGCCTCGTGGCACCACGGGAGAAGAATGAGGAGGAGATAAGACTTTTCTTTGCCTTCCATCACAGTGAGGGTGTGCCTGGAGCAATCACTGTGATGGCTGTTTGTGTTAAAATTGTAATTTTGTGTCTTGTGTTCTTTATTGTCTACTGCCGGACCCTGATGTGAGAGGACGCTGGCGCTATTTGTTCGCCGCTTCTCCGTCAGGATAGTTCGTCTGTTTGTTTTTATGTCATGACTGTTTTTGTAAAGCATCTTTGAGCACTTGGAAAAGCGCTATATAAAATAAATGTTTATTATTATTATTATTATTATTATTATTATATAAAATTGGTTGGCAGACAGGAAACAAAGAGGAGGGATTAACGGGTCCCTTTCAGAATGGCAGGTAGTGACTCGTGGGGTAACGCAAGGCTTAGAACGGAGATGAGGAAAAACTTTTTCAGTCAGAGAGTTGTGAATCTGTGGAATTCTCTGCCTCAGAAGGCAGTGGAGGCCAATTCTCTGAATGCATTCAAGAGAGAGCTAGATAGAGCTCTTAAGGATAGCGGAGTTAGGGGGTATGGGGAGAAGGCAGGAATGGGGTACTGATTGAGAATGATCAGCCATGATCACATTGAATGACAGTGCTGACTCGAAAGGCCGAATGGCCTACTCCTGCACCTATTGTCTATTGTTTAAGGCTCGGTGCTGGGACTGCAGCTATTTACAATATACAGTAATGACTTAGATGAAGGGATTAAAAGTAACATTAGCAAATTTGTGGATGACACAAAGTTGGGTGGCAATGTGAACTGTGAGGAGGATGCTATGAGGATGCAGGGTGACTTGGACAGGTTGCATGGCAGATGCAGTTTAATGTGGATAAATGTGAGGTTATCCTCTTTGGTGGTAAGAACAGAAAGGCAGATTATTATCTGAATGGTGTCAAGTTAGGAAATGGGGAAGTACAAAGAGATCTGGGTGCCTTTGTTCATCAGTCACTTAAAGTTAGCATGCAGGTACAGCAGGCAGTGAAAAAAGCTAATGGCATGCTGGCCTTTATGACAAGAGGAGTTGAGTATTGGAGCAAAGAGTTTTACAGGGCCCTAGTGAGACTGCACCTGGAGTACTGTGTGCAGTTTTGGTCTCCAAATTTGAGGAAGGACATTCTTGCTATTGAGGGAGTGCAGCGTAGGTTCACTAGGTTAATTCCCAGAATGGCGGGACTGTCATATGTTGAAAGACTGGAGCGACTAGGCTTTTATACACTGGAATTTAGAAGGATGAGAGGGGATCTTATTGAAACATATAAGATTATTAAGGGATTGGACACGTTAGAGGCAGGAAACATGTTCCCAATGTTGGGGGAGTCCAGAACCAGGGGCCACAGTTTAAGAATAAGGGGTAGGCCATTTAGAACTGAGATGACGAAAAAAAATTTCAGTAAGAGAGTTATAAATCTGTGGAATTCTCTGCCTCAGATGGCATTGGAGGCCAATTCTCTGGATGCTTTCAAGAGAGAGCTAGATAGAGCTCTTAAAGATAGCGGAGTCGGGGGGTATGGGGAGAAGGCAGGAACGGGGTACTGATTGTGAATGATCAGCCATGATCACATTGAATGGTGGTGCTGGCTCGAAGGGCCGAATGGCCTACTCCTGCACCTATTGTCTATTGTCTATTGATCAGGTCTCTTACCCAGAGTAGGGTAAGAACTAGAGGATATAGGTTTAAGGGGAGGGGGGATAGATTTAATAGGAACCTGAGGGGTAACTTTTTCACTGAAAGGGACGTGGATGTATGGAACAAGCTACAGGAGGACTTAGTTGAGGCAGATCGTATTGCAATGTTTAAGCATCATTTGGCCAGGTACGTGGATAGGACAGGTTTAGAGGGATATGGGCCAAACTCAGGCAGGTGGGACTAATGTAGATGGGACATGTTGGTCGGTGTGGGAAAGTTGGGCTGTAGGCCCTGTTTCCATACTGTATGGCTCTATCACTTTATGACTCTAAGAGCTTGAAACGACACTGAAATAACCGTCAGCACACTGGAAAATAGAGTAAGAGAAAGGATTTGAGTTGGACTGGAAAATAATAGTTCCATATAATCCATGGAAAGAAAAGGTATGGTGCAGTTAACCTCCTACAGCAACAAATATTTGGATAGAAGGAAAGAGGTTGTATAATGTCAGGACAGGTTCAGTGGGATAGCAGTGGCTGTTTGGTCTCTGTTCAAGAAAGAAAGGGGTTGGCATGGGTTTGGACGTGTTGAGGGATTGCCCTGAGAGTGATGAGAAAGGAATATTATATTAAATGGTATCAGTGGGACTGCGATGATATCCCCAAATAATCTAAATCAGCATATTTCAATCTTTGTAAGAAAATTGTTTTGATAAAAGCAAATCAATCTAAATATGGGAGGTAATGGATAAGATTTTTATCTTCACCTTCCATGGTAAACTAGTGTAGTGAATTACAGGCACTGTCATTACAGAAATGACTCAATTTTATCCCTTCATTTCCCTGCTTTAAAACGTGGGGAGATTATGTAACTGGCAGGCAATTCATTCCACCAGTTTAATGGCCCGGACATAAAAATGGAAATTCTACCCCACTATTTTAATGTACAATTTACCTTTAGAGAAATACAAATGTGCTTTTCCTCTAGAAAGTGGAAGAATAGAGGCACACTTTGTAGCACAAGAGCAAATACAACCACTAAAGACTGTTGTCCCTGAAATAGGTCAGCATTACACAAGGGAACTCCTGAGCATTGTTTTGTAACTGGTACGAACAAATGCTTGTGATTTTAGGTTGTTTTTTAGGTTTTAGGAACATTAAAACAACATTAGGAAGATTGCTAATACTATTCTAATGCTGTAAAAATGACAAAGATAAATTTCTAGGTCTTTGTCTCCAATTAAATTGGCATAACTGTATTTCATGAATCACCCAGATAGAAACTACCTCAGGATATCTTCTAAAAATAGGTTAATATCTACAGTGTATCTGCTTTGCTTCTGCCAATAATTTGCAAATGTAACATATATGTGATTGAATTCATGAATATGCAGCAAAAATTCTGCATAACACAATTTTAAAAGGTTAGTAACATAATATATTAATTGTGTGCATGCACGCTGCTTAAATTAGCTCCATGAGTTGCCTTTTTATCTATTAACAAATTGATTTATATAGAGTTCAAAGGAAGAGGAAACGTGTTAGTTTTGCAGAAAAAAATACTCTTCATCTGCAAGCTTACAAACTGATCTTTAACAAGCAAAGATAGGTAAAGGTGACGCACATGAATAATAAAGCTAAGCATATTCGCAAGAGGTGCAAGAAAACCAAAGATGCTTTCCAACACGGGGCGACATTTTTTGTTGTTGCAGGAAGCTGGGAATTAGAGGAGACAGGTTTCAGATAATAGGCAAAAGAACTAAGGAAGAAAAAAAATATATATTAACAGAGATTTGTTATGATCTCATGAGGCTGGCTGAAAGGAAGTAGATTCAATACTAATTTAAAAAACTGGGTATATATATGCAAATGAAATATTTGCAAGGCACTGGGGAAAGAGTAAGTTATGGGACATATCAGAAAGCTCTTTCAAACAATCATCCTGAATGTCCTCAGAGATTAGGATTATCCACAACCATCGCTACATTATGGTACCATAGTTAAAAAAACATCCACATAAGCCAACTCCTAAATTTCTCTTCTATGGTAAGGCCAATAATGAAACACATAGGCCTACTCCTGCACCCATTGTCTATTGTCTATTGTCTATTTAAATTACAGAAACAGCTCAGACTTCAGATGGCAGGAATAATATTGCTGCTAAATGATAAGATCGAATTTCTTCCAAATTTGGTGAATACTTTAAGTCAATCATTCTTCCCAAATTTGATATGGATAATTGTCATGGAAAATTGAGTGAGGAGAAATGTGTTGCGTAAATGGTCAGAGAGAGTCACAGTTGTTTAGAGCAAGAAAGAGGCAATTCAATCCACATGTCTGCACTGGTCAAAAGGGGATGACTTACCTAAACCACCTTGCAGCAGTCGTCCGTATTCTCCAGGTCACTGCTGTTCAACTACACATCCAAATACTTTGTAAAAGTGATGCGGCTTTCTGCCTCAACCAAATTTGCAGATAGGTACGGGCCGACCATTCTCTGTGTCATTTCTTCTTCTCCTATTAATCTTTTCACCGATTGCTATAATCTTCTGTTTGACCTCTGTTAAGGAAAATAGATGGTTCCTACTTAGTCTATCTGGGCCCTTCAATTTTATCAATCTTACAGAGTCATACAAAGTAGAGACGGGACCTTTGGCTCAACTTGCCCACGCCGACTGACATGCCCTATCTACAAGAGTCCCACCTGCCTGTGTTTGGTTCACATCCTTTTAAGCCTCTCCTATCCATGAACAGGTCCAAATGTTTCTTAGACGTTGTGATAATACCTTGTTTTCCTCAGCTTCTCAGATCCACCGGGTGGTGCCACCAGCACCGGCTGCCTCGCCAACAGTCTGTTTGTCCTTTCTACTGTTTTTTATATTTTAAGTATGTGATAAAGTATATCATATCATATCATATCATATATATACAGCGTGGAAACAGGCCTTTTCGGCCCACCAAGTCCGCGCCGCCCAGCGATCCCCGCACATTAACACTATCCTACACACACTAGGGACAATTTTTTTACATTTACCCAGTCAAATTAACCTACATACCCGTAAGTCTTTGGAGTGTGGGAGGAAACCGAAGATCTCGGAGAAAACCCACGCAGGTCACGGGGAGAACGTACAAACTCCTTACAGTACAGCACCCATAGTCAGGATCGAAGCTGAGTCTCCGGCGCTGCATTCGCTGTAAAGCAGCAACTCTACCGCTGCGCTACCGTGCCCCCCGTGCCGTACCGTGTTTTAGTGTTTCTTGGTTTGTTTTATGTGGGGGGGGAATTGGGGGAAACTTTTTTTCAATCTCTTACTTCGACGGAGATGCAATTTTTCTCCCAATCGTATCTCCGCCCCCTCTGCGGCCTAACATTATGGAGTGGTGCTGCCTTTCCGGGAGACCGACCCGGTGCTTCAACCCATGGGCGCTGCGCAGACTTTAACATCGGAAGCTGCGATCCTTTGCCGAGGATCGTCTGTGAAGAGCTCTAACCGTGGGGCCTGTGGACTTTAACACCGTGAAGCCCGCAGTCTCTGGTAAGAAGAGGCCGACTCGGGAGCTCCAATGCCGCGGAGAGTTTCAATCCGTCCCGACGGTGGAATTTCGATCATCCCGACGTGAGGGCTTGGACATCGGATTGTCGGCAGTGGCGACTGCAGAGGATTCAACAACCCCGACCGCAGGTGAACAAAGAGGAAGGTGATTGAACTTTATTACCTTCCACCACAGTGAGAAACGTGGATTCTGCTGTCGTGGATGTTTATGTTAAATTTTATTTTATGTGGCTGTGTGTCTTGTCGTTTTTCACTTAGTATGGCAGAATGGGAACTCAAATTTGACTATACCTTAATTGGTACATGTGACAATAAATTGAATCTTGAATCTTGAATCTTGTTCCAAAGAAAATAATCATAGCTTCTGGCAACATCCTCATTAATCTCCTCTACACCTTCTCCATTGCAATCATATCTTTCCTGTATCGTGGTGACCTAAACTGTAAGAAGTTCTCAAGCTGTGGCCTTATTTGTGGTGTACGTGCACTGAGCTCTGTGAAATGGTACTGTTAACATCCATCAGTCATCACCTTTTGCATTTTTTTCACTGAACCAATTTTGCATTCAGTTTGCCACGTTCCCTCAGATAGCATGGGCTTTCACATTTTCGAACCAGCCTGCCTTGTGGGGCCTAGTTGAAAACCATACCAAAATTCATGCAAGAACATAAGAAATCAGAGCAAGAATATGCTATATGCCGCTTATGCCTGTTCCAACCATTTAATAAGATCATGTCTGATGTTTTATCTTTCCTGCACTGAGCCCATATGCCCTCCATTACTGCAATATTTGCATATTTATTGATCCATGTTGTGGTTATACTCAGTGAAAATATAGTCGACTTTAGATGATAATCCTCATCAGCCTATCAATTTATCTCCTCAAATTAGTAGTTATGAACATAATCCTCATCAGCCTATCAATTTATCTCCTCAAATTAGTAGTTATGAACATAATTTTGTATGGAAGATAGTGAGAATAAGGTATACTAATATGCTAGAGCATTTTGAGATCAAGGAGGTGGAGTTTCTTGAAGAGCTTTGAGATGGATAAGCACCCAGGTCTTGATGGGACATGAGGAAATTTCTGGGGCATTTGCAAAGATCTTTATATCTTCACTGGCCACAGGTGAGTTCTCAGTGGAATAGCCAATGTTGTTCCTTTAAGAAAAAGAAAAACATCCTTTGTTGATATTGTCAAGCTGGAAAGGATGCAGAGAAGATTTACGAGAATGTTGCCAGGACTCGAGGAACTAAGCTATCGGGAGCGGCTGAGCAGGCTAGGACTTTATTCCTTGGAGTGCAGGAGGATGAATGGTGAAATTATAGAGTTGTTCAAAATGATGAGTAATAGATCGAGTAAATGCACAGAGTCCTTTGCCCACAGTCGGGGAATCAAGAACCAGAGGACATAGGTTTAAGGTGAAGGGGAAAATAAGTTATAGGAACCTGAGGCGTAACTTATTTACACAAAAGGCGGTGGGTGTTTGAAACAAGTTACTGGTGGAGGTAGTCGAGGCAGATACTATCATAACATTTAAGAGACATTTGGACAGGTACATGGAAAGATAGGTTTAGAGGGTTATGGGCCAAGTTGGGATATGTGGATGGGGCATGTTTGTCGGCATGGGCAAGTTGGGCCAAAGGGCCTGTTTCCGTGCAGTATGACTCTATGAAGGAAAATAGAGATAACCCAGGACATTATAGGCCAGTGAGCCTCATATCACTGGTAGGGAACCTTTTGTAGAGAAATAGGATTTAATCGCATTTGGAAGAGAATGTGCTAATTACGAACAGTCAACATGGCTTTGTCTAAGACAGGTCATAGCTTAGAAACTTGATTGAGCTTTTGAGGAAGTAACAGAGGCGATTGACAATTGTAGGGCAGTAAATGATGTTTACATGGACTTTAGTAAACCATTTGCCAAGTTCCCTCACGGTACACTGATCGAGAAAATTAAAATGCATGGGATCCATAGTGACTTGATAGCTTGGATTCACAACTGATTTACCATGGAAGACAGAGAGTAGAAGTGGAAGTCTGTTATTCTAGGTTGCAGTCAGTGTTGTTCCACAGGAATCAGTGCTGTTCACATCAGTTCTATTGTTTGTTATATATATAAATGATTTGGACAAACATATCAATGGGTTGGTTAGTAAATTTGCAAATGAGTTTGCAAACATTTGCAAAATGGTGTAGAGTGAAGAAGGATATCTTCACAGCACAAGGTCCACATTCTACAGGCCACAGCTGTTGAACTATACACCCAAGCATGTAGACCAGTTACATGTGGGCAGAGAAATTGAGGTTAATCAAGACGTGTTAGGTGTTGCCCTTTGATAGGTCACATGTCAGTGGCATGACCCTGAACAGGATTAATGTACAAAGGGATATGGAGTCCAAGTCCATAGTTGCTTGAAAGTAGCAATGCAAGTAGAACACATGGTGTAGAAGGCATACGGTATGCTTGCCTTCATCAGTCAGGAGTGTACAAGTCAGGAAGTCAAATGGTAGCTTTATCAAAACTTTGGTAGGGATGCATTTGGAGTATTAAATGCACTTTTGATCGCCCCACAACACGAAGGATGTGCAGGCTTTAGACCAGGGGCAGAGAGGGTTTCCCAGGATGCTGCCTAGATTAGAGGGTATTAGCTATAAGGAGAGGGGTGACGTTTTGGGTCGAGTCTTGTCGGTCTGACGAAGGTTCTTGACCCGAAACGCCAACCATTCCTTCTCTCCAGAGATGCTGCCTGTCCCGCTGAGTTACTCCAACTTTTTATGTCTATCTTTGGTTTAAACCAGCATCTGCAGTTCCTTCCTACATATTATGATCTTGGCTGTGGCTATAGTTTCCAGGGGAACTCTCTCTCCCATCAGGCTTCAAAACCAGAGCAAGGTGCCATCAGGGGTATCCTGAACTACCTCTCAGCTCTTTATAATCTGTCCTAGGTTACCCTAAGCCTGCACTTGTGATCCACAAAACTCTCAACCTTGTGGAAGCAATAATGTCAGCAGTATGCTCAAGCTCCAGAAGCCAGTTTCATCAGCTGACAAAACTTTGTGCAGGTGGACAGAAGCAACCTGACATTTCCATTTGGTACAGGATGTCAATTCCTTGGGTCAGAGATATCCTGCAAAGCTGTATTTAGTAGATCAACTTACTAGGCAGAAATAACATAATAGAATGGTAACTTTTCTCCTTTTTAGCCATCGGTTACATCTGTTTCACCATCTTTACTACTCTGATGGGAATGCCGTCTTTTGCTACCAGACCATGTTCATATATGATATTTAACTTAAAGTCCAATAGAGAAAATATTTTAATAGCCCTTTAAATAAACTAATTCCATTGCAAGGTAAAAGGTGAAAGACGCAGAACAAATATTACCTTCAGATTCCAGTTGCATATTCAGTTCAACATCACAATGGGAACCCAATGGATCTGCTCCTATGCAGTTGGAGCCCGTTGATCTAATACTTACGTGTACATCTTGCATTGCAAAGGTAAGATGGCCGCCGGATCCGCGCTTGCGCAGTTGGGGGAGGGCTGTCATTTTGAGATTGCCATTTTGAGATCGTCATAAGGGTGGTTGAGGGGGGATGGAGTGAGTGAGTGGGGGGGAGGGGGGAGGGAAAGGGGAGGGAAAGGGGAGGGAGGGGGGAGTGGGGGAGAGGAAGGTGCTACACCAATGTAGGAGAGGTTTGGACCCAACGGGTCCACAGCAGCTAGTATATATTACTAAAACTCTCAACTTGTATGTTTGTTAGTATATTTGTTTGTTTCCGAAATACAGCCAAAACGGTACACGATAGCGCAACAGTTTTAGGCTCACCTTATTCACAATTGGCCTGTAGTGTGCAGTTACAAGTTTCGTTCAAATTGTTGTTATATTTTAAAAGTTATTGACATTTTAAACTTTAAGAAATCCCCTTTCCACTTGCCGTGAACGTCAGCTGCGCCTGCGCAGTAAACCCTCCATGTTCGACGTCACAATGGGAGGTCAAAGAAGATGGCCGCCGGATCCGCGCATGCACAGTTGGAGGACCCGCGTCTGACCTTCGGGGGTTGAGGGGGGATGGATTGGGTGAGTGAGTGAGTGGGTGAGTGGTGAGTGGGTGGGGGTGGGAGGGGAGGAGGGGGGGATTAGGGAAATTGAGGGGGGATGGAGTGGGTGAGGAGGGGAGGGGAGGATGGGGGGGATAAGGGGGGTTGAGGGAGGATGGAGTGGGTATGTGGGTGAGTGGGTGAGGGAGGGGTGAGGGTAGGAGAGTGGGATAAGGGGGCTTGAAGGGGAATGGAGTGGGTGGGTGGCTGAGTGGTTGGGGAGGGGAAGGGGGGAGGGGAAAGGGGGGGAGGTGGGGGAGGGGAGGGTGCTAGACCAATGCAGGAGAGGTTTGGACTCAACGGGTCCACAGCAGCTAGTTAATAATTAAAACTAAGAAATCTATATCAATGGCTGGAATGCTAAATTCAGAAGCAGGTCAGCCATGCTTTACTTTCATTTCATGATCCCTGTTCCTGTGGTCTACTATTCACTCATTCCATATTTCCTCCACTGTCTTGCCTTGGTTTCAGCAGTCACAGGATGCGAGCAAGGCCAAATAACCAAATGCAAAATTGGGATTTGCCTGTAATGAATGGGTTTATGACAAAACATTCATCAGTGGGAAGGATGTGATGTGATCATGGGAAAAATAGTTTAATTTTGCTTTTTCAGTGTCTGCTTGAACCAAGGATAGTTTCTTATATCATATCATATATCATATCATATATATACAGCCGGAAACAGGCCTTTTCGGCCCACCAAGTCCGTGCCGCCCAGCGATCCCCGTACATTAACACTATCCTACACCCACTAGGGACAATTTTTATATTTACCCAGCCAATTAACCTACATACCTGTACGTCTTTGGAGTGTGGGAGGAAACCGAAGATCTCGGAGAAAACCCACGCAGCTCACGGGGAGAACGTACAAACTCCTTACAGTGCAGCACCCGTAGTCAGGATCGAACCTGAGTCTCCGGCGCTGCATTCGCTGTAAAGCAGCAACTCTACCGCTGCGCTACCGTGCATCAGTCTGTCAGATGAACATGCTGCAATTTGAATGAGAATATTCATCTGCAGGAAATTAGGTAGAGCTCCCTGCATTCTGCCCTGACAATTTATTCTCAAGTCTGTTTTGCATTTCGCACAACAACCACGATATATGTTATGCCAAATTATAGACAATTTTCTGCCATGGATTCTTTACAATTGGTGTTGGATAGGAGCTTTTTAAATTCATTCATTCAGGCTCTGACAGGGAACAGAAGCTTTTTATTCCATCACATGGGGCTACTTCAATTTTTAACGAAGGAAAGATGCAAACAAGGTCATTTTCATTCTCTAATAAGAGTGCTACAGAATGCCATGCATATGAGCAACTTAATATTTATTCACCAGCATGAAATGTCTCTTTACAAGACTGATTACAATAACTGAAAGGCTTAGCCCTTGAACTATACAGTGCCAGATGAATTTTTAAATGTTAATTTAATTACTGCGCACTGCTACTTTTGTGATATGGAAGTGCTGGGAAGAAAAGCCACATATCCTGAATGTACTTAAAGTGGAAATACTCCCGCAAAGGATTGCATGAAAATTGATCAAAATTCTCAGTGCATGCAGGAGGGTCAGGTCAACCCAACCCCAAATTCTGAGTTCATTATTGCAAAGCTGAATATATATAGTCAAATTAGGATTATGAGGAAAAGGGATACATTTATCTACATCTGTCATGCATCTGCCCACTCGCTCAACCTGTCCAAGTCACCCTGCAATCTCCTAACATTCTCTTCGCAGTTCACACTGCCACCCAGCTTTGTGTCATCTGCAAACTTGCTTCTAATTCCATCATCCAAATCATTAATATATGTTGTAAATAGTTGCGGCCCCAGCACCGAGCCTTGCAACACTCCACTCGCCACTGCCTGCCATTCTGAAAAGGACCCATTTATTCCTTCTCTTTGCTTCCTGTCTGCCAACCAATTCTCTATCCATGTCAATGCCCTACCCCCAATACCATGTGCTCTAATTTTGCTCACCAATCTCCTGCTTAGGACCTTATCAAAGACTTTCTGAAAGTTTAGATACACTACATCCACTGGCTCTCCTTCATCCATTTTACTTGTCACATCCTCAAAAAATTACAGATTAGTCAAGCACAATTTCCCCTTCATAAATTCATGCTGACTTTGACCAATCCTTTTACTGCTATCCAAATGCGCCATTATTATCTCTTTAATAATTGCGACTCCAGCATCTTCCCCACCACCGATGTCAGGCTAACTGGTCTATAATTCCCCATTTTCTCTCTCGCCTCTTTCTTGAAAAGTGGGATAACATTAGCTATCCTCCAATCCACAGAAACTGATCCTGAATCTATTGAACATTGGAAAATGATCACCAAAGCATCCACGATTTCTAGAGCTGAGAATATATATAGATTATTAGGGATGCTATTGGGTTGTGAAATGGCTGATTAATGATACTGACATCCATGTTAAAGAGTTGTAAAATGGTCGCCTGCTGGGATTCTAAGCAGTAAAATGGATGCTGGCTTGTAGAGAGATATATGCTCAGTGGAAATGAATGTGTTTGTTAGCCTGTGAGTAAAGAGGCGCGAAAACCTGTAGAAGTAGTATGAGACTTTAGAGATAGGATAATGTATTGGAAAGTTAAGTTGCTTTTTCTGTAACCCTGTGATGCATTTCCCTGAAATCATGTGACATGTATTAATGAGTTAAGCTTTGTTCTCTCTGTAACTATGTATATTCGAATAAATTATTATTCAACCAGACTGAGGGTAAAAGAACCGGGATTATCAGAGCCCCCTCCTTGAGTACCCTGGGATGCAGACCATCAGGCCCTGGGGATTTATCAGCCTTCAGTCCCATCAGTCTACCCAACACTATTTCTCACCTAATGAAAATTTATTTCAGTTCCTCTGCCTCCCTACATCCTCTGTCCTCTAGTACATCTGGGAGATTGTTTGTGTCTTCCTTAGTGAAGACAGATCCGAAGTACCTGTTCATCTCTTCTGCCATTTCCTTGTTAACCATGATAATTTCACCCGTTTCTGCCTTCAAGGGACCCACATTTGTCTTTACTAATCTTAACATACCTAAAGAAGCCTTCTCTATATTCTTGACTAGCTTCCCCTCGTACTTCATCTTTTCAGCCCGTATTTCCCTTTTTGTTACCTTCTATTGTCCTTTGAAAGTTGCCCAATCCTCTGGCTTCCCGCTACTCTTTGCTATGTTATACATCTTTTATTTTAGTTTTATTCCATCCCTAACTTCCCTTGTCAGCCACGGTTGCCACTTACTCCCCTTAGAATCTTTCTTCCTCTTTGGAATGAAATGATCCTGCATCTTCTGGATTATGCCCAGAAATTCCTGCCATTGCTGTTCCACCATCATTCCTGCTAGGATCCTATTCCATTCGACCTTGGCCAGCTCCTCTCTCATGCTTTCATCGTCCCCTTTTTTCATCTGCAACACTGACACTTCTGATTTAACCTTCTCCCTCTCAAATTGCTGATTAAAACTAATCATATTATGGTCACTACCTCCACGTGGTTCCTTTACCTTGAGTTCCCCTATTAAATCTGGTTCATTGGACAACGCTAAATCCAGAATTGCCTTGGTAGGTTCCAGTACAAGCTGCTCAAAGAATCCAGCTTCATATTTTTTGTTCAGCGCATGCTATATTTTTTGAAATGCTGGACTAACTCAGCAGGTCAGGCAGCATGATGCTGCCTGACCTGCTGAGTTACTCCAGCATTTTGTGAATAAATCGATTTGTACCAGCATCTGCAGTTATTTTCTTATATTTTTTGAAGTTGAGGAAAGAGTAGTGACTAAGGTGATGATGGTCATACACAGTTAGCATTGCTCCAAGTCATCAGTCATTAATCAATTCCACTTTCTATCCATCCAACCAGTCCTGCTACTATCTACCTCATTGGAGACCCTTGGACTATCTTTGATTGGACTTTACTGGACTTTATGTTGCACTAAACGTTATTCACATTATTTCCTTTATCATCTACCTGTACACTGTGGGTGGCTTGATTATAATCATGTACTGTATTTTCGCTGACTTGTTAGCACGCAACAAAAGCTTTTCACTGTACCTGTACACGTGCCAATAAATTAAACTCAAACTCAAAAATAGTTGTTCAAATGTTACAGATTTTACTGTAACATGTATATGGTGCTGAAACTTCTTGAGTCACACATTTATAGGATCGTACCAAACCAGTATGTTATCCAACTTTTCCTGTGTTAGAATTTGAAGGTTCTGTGACAGGCACCTCATTTGTACAGGCTGGTTGGCTCAAGCACCTGCATGTAGCTGCCAGAACCACTAATATTCACATGTCCCTAGCAATTTGACTTTCTTTCCACCAGCAGTGTCAATCCAGAATATTATTTTACAAATCCACTGAGAACTGTAGCATTGCCAAACTTGTTCAAGTTAAAATTTTGTAGTGATTTCTGGGTTTAAAAACTTTAACTGCTCTAAATTTAAAAAAATACATTGTAAATTGTCCAAGCCAGTTGCTTGCCGGAACCTAGCACAGTGGTGCAGTGGTAGAGTTGCTGCCTTACAGCGCCAGAGCAATCCTGACTATGGTTAATTCCGCACAGAGTTTGTACGAAATCCCTGTGACCGTGTGGGGTTTTTCCGGGTGCTCTGGTTTCCTCCCACATTTCAAAGACTTTTAGGCTGGTAGGTTAATTGGCTTCTGTAAATTGCCCCTAATATGTAGGATGTGAAACTGGAAAAACATAGAACTAGTGTATGGGTGATTGTTGGTCGGCATGGATATGGAGGGCCAAAGGCCTGTTTCCACTCTGTGTCTCTCTAAACTAAACTGAACCTATATATATATATATATATATATTGGAATCGAAGCATGAAAAGGCACAAACGACATTGCAATGGATGGACAGAATCAAGTCATTATGAACTATGTGATTTAAAATAATCGTTTAACCCCTATTTTATAGTTTCAATTATGGAGCACAAGCAGCAGTTTAAAATAGACCAGAATAAGTGTTTCAGTATTAAGAAGGCAGTCAGTATTGTAAAGAGTGATTTTTGCTTAGACTTTTTCCATTATAAATAAAACAATTTTTAATTAAAATGATTGGCACAAATACTATGTCAAAGAGAAGTCAGTCAGTTTATGTCACATTTTAATATATTATTGATATTGAATGCTTTTCTTTTACTGTTCCATCAATAGGTAATTTCCACATGGAGACACAAGATATGCTGTCAAATTTCCCAATGTGAGTTAAACGAAAGGCAAACACAATTTAAGGAAAACTACTGATTAGTAATGGCTAAGGTGTATTCAGGTTAATTTTTTGGCATGTCTAGAGGTTTTATTAAACACTAATGGTTGTATTAGATGAATATTGAGGAGAATGGGAAACAATCAACACTGGGATTGTAAGAAGATTTTTATGTTAAAAATAAATCTGTACTGGGTTTAAAATTGAATTGCATCAGGTGACAAAAATTGTGTTATTTATTTAAATTTATTGATTTAATTCTCTAGTAAAAGTATTCTGAGGTTAATATAATGCAGTAAAACCTTATTAATCCACTCTTATTAATCATAAATGCCGATAGTTCAGCATCTGGCTGACCAGTAATGTTTACTACACTTCCTTTCCACTCACCTGTGCCTGATTCCTGTGTTCTCTCTCATCTCACTGTGCCCCCAATTCTTGTGTTCCCTTTATGCTTACCTGCTTCATGTAACTAAACATGTACAAGAACTAAATTCTCAAACCTAGCTTGACCCAAAGCCGCCTATTCCTTTTCTCCAGAGATGCTGCCTGACCCGCTGAGTTACTTCAGCATTTTGTGTCTATCTCTGGTATAAACTAGCATCTGCAGTTTCTTCCTACATAAATTAAAGGTGTGTTTGGTGGTAATATTTGAATGACATCAAATAGTCCCAAAAAAACTGGCAGTCTGTCTCCACCAAAGTTCTGAGTATGCCAGATTATAGTTTTACCTTAAATCGTAAAATTAAATCTGTCTTAATGATTCGTATTCAAAGGATTTGGAATTAGAAAAGATCACAGAAGCAAAGAAGGATGCACAAAGAGAATAAGGATATTAATGTGTTACGGGTGTGAGATCAGGGAGGAAAATGTTGGTACCTGAACAGATTTTTTTTCAGGATGTGTTTTTGTGTTGTTCGTCCTTCGGGTTCGAAGATGACCATGACTTCACTTTCAGTTGGAGGATTGGTGACTGTGGGTCCGGAAGTGACTGGTGAGGCCAATCCGGGCCCGGAAGGCACGCCCACACGTAGGACACAAGTGGATGGGTGCTGCAGTGGAAGTGGAGGTAGCCCGGGCACTGCACGCGGTGCGTTTCCTCTGGGCCTCTGCAGCGCATCTGTTCTCTGCTGCACGGGCTCCTGTGGTGAGCTTACTACGCCAGGTTGGACGGTCCAGAGCAAGAGACTCCCAAGCCTTTTCAGGATAATAGGCAAACAATAGGAACTTGGGTTAATGCCTTCCCTTTGAGAAAGCCAATGGAAAAAATTGGAAGCAGGCCCTATGATGTACTGGAAAATTAATTGGGCTACTGTAAATCACCACTAATATATATAATTCCACTTTCATTAGCTTAATGAAAATCATTGAGTCAAGACCTAACTCGCCAAATATATTGACTTATTTACAAAAGTAAAACCTTTAATTTATAATTGCACTAAAAATCAATTATCTTTTGAACTAGTGTATGTTCAGTTGCAGAGTATGCAACCATATTTAATCAACATGTTGAATATATTCTTTTAACTTTCCATTAAGTAGGTTAACAATTAGTTTCAGCAAGAAGTAATGGGTGAAAAGAGATTTTGACCCCAATTTTTACAAGAAAGTGGGAATGTAATTTTGCCTCGTACTCTCACATGAGCCCGGTCACATCCATTACCCAGCCAGCTGTTAGATGCAGGCATTCAGTGGCAGAAAGCCAGAGCTAGGGAGCAGCAGAATTAATCCTGACAATCCATTATGAGATATGGGAGCGTGTGTCACATGAAAAGAATCCAAGTCTTCCTTGTGAAGACTGGAGGAATGCACTTCTTCCTCCTGGCCCATAAAGATCATTGAAACACATTGCAGCCTTAGCCTTTTGAGGCTAGCAATCTTCTTCCTCACCAGTCCAGGCCAATGGGAAATTGCCAATGGAGTACTCTCAATTAAAATGTTGGACATGGTCCTAATGGTTAATCAGAACCCAATCTGTATAATTATGGAGATTCCAGTACTTCCTTGCAGGTCTCCTGCTTGCTTGTTCTGAGGAACTGTACAGCAGGAGGCAGAGGGGAAGCTAGATGATTCCCTTAAACTGTTCATTTGTCACGATTCCTGCCAGGCAATGGCATCAAATTGAGGCATATAATTTATATTTTTTATTCTTTGGGTGATTTTAATGCCAAATAGCTTAGTGTCCAATTTATTTTCGATGCATTTATCTTTTTTGACAGTTTATATTATGTTAAATAAGTAGTGAATCATATAGCTTTTGCCCTTGTTATAACAATGTGCTTTTTAGATTTAGGTTTATTGTCATGAGGAAGGCACACGGAAGAAAAAATGTTTTGCATGCTCAGAATAAATACACAAATACAATCAAATCAAACTCAAGTACAATAACATTTTAAGGTGAAGCGGAAAAGATTTAATAGGAATCTGAGGAGTAACTTTTTCACACAAAGAGAGGTGGGTGTATGGAACAAGCTGCCAGAGGAGCTAGTTGAGGCAGGGAATATCCCAACATTTAAGAAACAGTTAGACAAGTGCATGGATAGGAAAGGTTTGGAGGGATATGGACCAAATGCGGGCAGGTGGGACCAGTGTAGCTGGGACATGTTGGCCGGTGTGGGCAAGTTGGGCCGAAGGGCCTGTTTCCACACTGTGTCACTCTATGACTCTACAATAGGTCGAACAAAGGGGATGATAGAGAGGGCATATATGTGGAAGAAATGTGGTAGGTTTTCTGGATCTCTTGCAGTGCAGTATATGTTACACTCGGAGACAAATGTATCCCATCTGTAAATAATAGCATTGAATTGATGTTCAGATATCACGAAGAAAATATTTCAAAAAACTTGACAGCCCAAAGTAATGGCAATTTAAAATAGCTTTGAATCTTCACTGTTTTGATGTGTTGTAAATGATATGCAAGAGGTAATTGCTAAATGTTTGTGTTTTAAATATTAGCTCCGAGGATAGCTAATACAATTTAAATGTAATTTCCTTGGCAAAATGAAATGCCTTCTCTTTGCATACATATAATCATTCCATTATAATGGAACGCATGGCCTTTGCAGCTATAAATGGTTGAAGAGTTGAGAGTGGAAGATATTAAGCAGATTGATAGGTCAGTTGAAGGAAATATTCATGCAGGATTTCATAAAGTGCCATCATATATGAAGTGCTGGGCTTGTATGAACGGGCAAGGGGATATAATGTAATGCACCAAATGGGGAGTGTCTTTATGAGGTACCCACAAGAGAAAACGGTCTCGATTATGATGCAAAGCAGTAGCTAGAAAGAAAGCAAGAAAAAAACACCAAATGAGAGAAAGCAGAGGGGTAATCCAGAGAGAAAACTTCCAAAGTAAAAAAAAGATCTTTAAACAAATGGCATGGAACTGGCATTGTACTCAGTCCTCGTTGTCTTTATGCTTCACTCTGCTATAGAATTTTAGTTTTCCTAAAATCTAATGGTCAGATTTCCATGGAAGATGTGGGTCTATTGCACTTAACATGTTGCCAAGGATTAAAGGGTGTAGAAATTCAGTAAAGATGTTTGGTTTTGGTATTGGCATTGGCTGGTATTGGTTTATTATTGTCACATGTCCCCAGGTGCAGGTAGTTCTACTCTACCGAGATAGTTCAGTTTGTGAGAAACCTTGTGTTATGGAAAACTGCGTTATATAACAGATGTATCAGTGGGGAAAACATGGTCAGGGGCTAGAGAGTTTCTGATTCACAACAATAACAAAGTTGTGTTCTTGCAGCATTTTCAAAAATAATGGGGTTTTTAATAGCTATAAGTTTATTATTGTCACTGCAAACTAAAAATACTAAAAGCTGTATGTTACATTAATATGTATCATAGTGTATCATACAGCCATACTTGTCAATTCTTATGACCACCCACGATTAAAGGAACAGCTGTGTTCTCAAGATACAATGGTGTCTGATTACTGTGGGAAGGCTTTGAACAATTTTTGCCCAGGCCAATTTTTTTTTCTGCTTGTCAATTTCCAAAGTAACTTTTAAATGGTTCTCCAGATCCTGATCAAAATCGTGTTATAACCCCCGCGTAATGTAATTTGGCCCGCGCAATGCAAATAGTGTTCTCTAATTTATCATTCGCTTCACATCCCCTAAGTGTTACGGAAAAACATGTTATAGCAGAATTACCTATGAAGTGAAAAATGTTATCTTGCATGCAATCGAGGCAAATCATACTATACATGAGTACGCCTGGTGGTGGTGAAGAGAAAAGATATAAAATGCAAAATATAGTGTTATAGCCACAGAAAAAGTGCAGATTTAAAAAAAAGTCATAGGGCCACGATGAGGTTGGGAGATCAGAAATACATCCTTAGCATATGAGACATATGCTATGAGAGGTTAGCATATGCTCTCTTAACATATGAGAGGTTAGTTTGAGAGTCTGACATGAGCAGGGAAGAAGCTGTTCTTGAATCTGGTGGCACTTGCTTTCAAGCTTTGTTTGAGAGGTAAGAACTCTGGTAAGATAAAGCCAGACAGATCCCTGGATGCAGGTAGCTCTGCCACTTTTAATGAGATAGTCCTTGAAGTCATGCTGAAGGAAATGCACCCTGGGAACTGAGCAACAGAGCCCACTAGCACAAGTGGGAAGAAATAATGAAGAAGACGAATATAGCCTCTGAAGTTGGTGACTGCCTTTCAGATAAGAACAATTGCCTTCCGAAGGTTGTTAAAATATGTGACATTTTACATCTGTTTATGGGCCAGGCCTAATATGGCTACTATATGTTCACTTTAATCAATTTTACATTTGCCCAGCCTGCTATCCCCTCATTGATGTGTAGGAATGAACTGCCGATGCTGGTTTACACCAAAGATAGACACAAAATGCTGGAGTAATCAGTGGGTCAGGCATCATCTCTGGAGAAATGGAATAGGTGACAATTTGGGTCGAAACCCTTGTTCAGACTGAGAGTTTCCTATTCCTTTTCTCCAGAGATGTTGCCTGGCCCGATGAGTTACTCCAGCATTTTGTGTCTATCCCCTCATTGGTAGTCACTTTGAAGACTGCTTTATTATTGTCTGAAACAAGGAAAGCACAATTCTGATTCACCTAATTTTGATAAGCAGCAGACAACAGTGAGTCATTTATTATCGGAGGTCGAGTCATCATGCTGTAGAAATCTCTAAGTGATAGATACTCAGAAACCAGACGCAGGTTTCTGTGCTGATTCCCCTTAAGATTGATAAGGAGCAAACTACGTCATAAGAACCACATGGGAACCTTCATTAGCCCATTTTCCCCCCATTAGGCTAATACATTGAAGGAACAACAAATTATATATTCAATAGTAGAAACATAGAAACATAGAAAATAGGTGCAGGAGTAGGCCATTCGGCCCTTCGAGCCTGCACCGCCATTCAATATGATCATGGCTGATCATCCAACAGTATCCCGTACCTGCCTTCTCTCCATACCCCCTGATCCCTTTAGCCACAAGGGCCACATCTAACTCCCTCTTAAATATAGCCAATGAACTGGCCTCAACTACCTTCTGTGGCAGAGAATTCCACAGATTCACCACTCTGTGTGAAAAAAAACTTTCTCATCTCGGTCCTAAAAGACTTCCCCCTTATCCTGAAACTGTGTCTCCTTGTTCTGGACTTCCCCAACATCGGGAACAATCTTCCTGCATCTAGCCTGTCCAACCCCTTAAGAATTTGAACCCTTGAAGTAGATCTTCATCCTGTCATAATTCCTTAAAACTGATGTTAGCGATGGCTGTCTATAATATCAATTGAAATATGTCTCTTTCTATGTTCTATAATAGGAATAATAGGGGCGGCACAGTGGCGCAGCTATAGAGTTGCTGCCTTGCAGCACAAGAGACCCAGGTTCGATCCTGACTATGAGTTCTTGTCTGTACGGAGTTTGTACGTTCTCCCCGTGACCTCCAAGGGGTTTTCTCCAGTTTCTTCCCATACGCCAAAGATATGCAGGTTTGTAGTCTGATTGGCTTGGTATAATTGTAAATTTTTCCTAATGTGTGTAGGATAATGTTAGTTTAGTTTAGTTTAGTTTAGAGATACAGCGTGGACACAGGCCCTTCACACCGACCAGCGATCCCCACACATTAACACTATCCTACATACACTAGGGACAATTTACACATACTCCAAGCCAATTAACCTACAAACCAGTACGTCTTTGGAGTGTGGGAGGAAACTGAAGATCTCAGAGAAAACCCACGAGATCACGGGGAGGATGTACAAACTCCATAGGGACAGCACCCGTAGTCGGGATTGAACCTGGGTCTCCGGCGCTGCAAGGGCCGTAAGGCTGCAGCTCTACCGCTGTGCCACCGTAACCGCCTGGGTACGGGGATTGCTGGTCAGCGCGGACTCAGTGGGCTGAAGGGCCTGTTTCAATGCTGTATCTCTAAACTAAACTAGGGCGCTCACGGTGGTGCAGCGGCAGAGTTGCTGCCTTACAGCAAATGCAGCGTCGGAGACCCGGGTTCTATCCCGGTTATGTCTACCCTGAATAGAAGATTTAAATTTACTACAGTTTTAAATGTAACACAGTGGCTAGGCTAGAAATAATAACACAGAGATAGAAGTGCAACACTGTAGGGAACTGGTGCCGCCTGTTTATTCCCGGGCTGCAAGGTTGGCATTTTGTACGTGCAGGATGAACAAAGAATTATTGTGCATGTAAATAGCCCAGTTCCCATACCTGCAGCACAGTGGAAACCATGCTGAATGCAGGAATGCTGTAAGAAAGAGCATCTTACCTGTGCATTTGCCCACCATACAAAGAGCTCTTCTAGCAACGAGTTGATGGAATCAGGTAACCTATCATGTGGAATGCTGAGACGGAAATGGGGGTTAAAACCATTTTTTTTAGTATACACTTTGCACTTTGCATTTGGTGATGGAGGTGCATGTCTGGAGCAAGGATTAAAAATGTTGCCTCTCCTGCTCCATTAATTTTAATCCTTGCCCCCAAAGTGCAATTACTGAGTTACCCAGTGCACTGGAGAAGAATCTATCTCACAATTTCATGCTGCACCTCATGTAATGGCCAGTCTCTTTAGACTTTACTTCCGACTTTGGGCTTACAGTGTGGAAACAGGCCCTTTGGCCCAACAAGTCGGCGCCGACCAGCAATGCAGGATTCAACCATCCCATACCCTAGCCCTAACCTACACACTAGGGACAAATTTACAATTTACAGTAGCCAATTAACCAATAAAACTGTACGTCTTTGGAATGTGGGAGAAAAATGGAGCACAAGGAAATAACCCACGCAGTCACAGAACGTACAAACTCCGTACAGACACCACCTGTAGACCTGCTTCACAGTGCCAGAGACCGAGGTTTAATCCTGACTTTGAGTGTTGTCTGTGTGGAGTTTGCATGTTCTCCCTGTGACTGCATGGGTTTCTTTCAGGTGCTCTGGTTTCCTCCCACTTCCCAAAGTCATTTGTCAAGGTTGTAGGTTAATTGGCCTCTGAAAGAGACAACATATAACAAGTGTGAATGGGTCATCGATGGTCAGCATGGACTCAGTGGGCCAAGGGGCCTATTTCAATGCTGTATCTATCAATTAATTCAATCAATCATAGTAAATCATGTGCTTAGCAACTACCAGCTGAATGTTATGACATGCATTAAGCATTTTTGCAAGCATATTTTGCAACATCAAACTCACACCCATGACCCAATTTCTAGGACATTTTCAATTTATCAAAGAAATCATGAAATGTGTTGTTAACAATTCCAAACAGGCATCTCGGAAATTGAATGACTGGATATGGATCAAAGTCAAATATTTCTTTTCAGCAAAATTAGGCACAAATATGGTTCACTATCTAGAATGTAATAGAATTTACAGAAGAACAGAATTTACAATAGGAAATATCCAAAAGGTCTTCTTTTTACCTTTCATGTAATCTTCCCATTTGTTTATTAATTTTAGTTTAGATTTTAATGCCAAGCTTGACTGGATCACTGATTTAACTGGGACAAGAATTTAGAAGGAGTGCCAGGATATATTCTTCAGGTTTTTTCAGGGTCTGGGAGTTGGTTTTCCATTCTTAATTGCCCTTGAGAAAGTAGAAGTGAATCTCATTCTTGTGCCTCTGAACTCCTTCTAGTAAAAATACTCCTACAGTGCTGATGGGGAGGGAGTTCCATGATTGATGCTCTGTAACAATGAAGGACTGGTGATATATGAGAATGATGTGAAGGGGGATCTGTAAATGGTGGAGTTCCCATGCAACTGCTGCCCTTGTGGTGCTATCGTTTGCTTGCCATTGCTATTGTTTTCTGAGTAACCTGGAAGAGTAACTGCAGTGTATTTTGCAAATGCACAAACTGCAGACATTGTATTCTAGTGGTGTGGGGAAGGTATGTTTAAGGTGGCAGATGGGGTGGCAATCAAGTGAGCTGCCCTTGTCCAGGATGGTAGAAACAAGGAACTGTAGATGCTGGTCAGGCAGAATCCCCGGAGAACATGGTACCTTTAAATATTATTTAAATTCTTTTTCTACTTATTTTATAGAAAGTGTTTGTTTATATTTCAATAAAAAAAGATGATTGGTAATATTTCAAAACACAGCATCAACGTGCCAGGCTGTAATCTTTTTGTCAGCATTCTCTTAATGGTAGCATTCTCACCTTTGAATTAGAAGGTTGCGTGCCAATTATATCCTTGAGAGTTATAAGCAGCACCTGAGGGAATTTTACACATTAAGGGATATTAATTTTCAGGTGAAATGTTAACCTGAATCTTTGAAGAAACAAAAAAGCTGCAACGCTTTTCCTCTTATTCAAAATCAGGAGCAATTTATCATCATTATTTATTTGCATTTCAGAGCTTTTTATTCATTTTCCTTTCATCTTCTGGGGTTAATCTCCTTTCAAAGCTATCTACCTTTGCGAGGGAATTGGAAGACTACTTAAGGCACAATGGAAAGTTCTTTAACATTAATAAGCTTGTGCACCTGGCTTGAAAGAGTTGTTTAAATGGGGAAACATAACAGCATGTTTGAAAGCCTGCTCCAAAACATTAACTTCCAGGTTTGTCTCAGGCGTGTTTGGATGTCTGTGCTTAAGCTCCCTTGCGCATCAATTTGCTGCTTAATATTTTTCAAAGGAGGTAATTTTCATGTAAGTTTGATTATCCTTTAAATTTAAAAAAACATGTGCACAGGTTTCCTGTGATTCCAGAAATTTGCCACGTTAAGGATAAAGATTGCATGAAGCTAATTAAAAACATACACACTCAGTGTTTACCAGTGATTTGTTATACCTGAAACACAAAGTGCTGGAGTAACTGAGTGGATCAGGCAGCATTTGTGGAGGGAATGGACAGGCGAAGAAGGGTCCCAACGTGAAGCGTCACCCATCAATTCCCTCCACTGATGCTGTCTGATCCATTCAGTTACTTTAGCACTTTGTTTCTTGCTCAAGATTCCACAATCTGCAATTTGTCGTGTCTCCACCTATGGAGTAGATGTGGATTCCTAATATTCAAAACAAAATCTGCAATCAAGTACATGAGACAAAGGGTTTAGGTTTATTTTTGCATGTGTAATGAGCTATAGTGAAAAGCTTTGATTTGAATGCTATCAAAACAGATCAGATATACCATGTATAAATACATTCAAGTCAAACCCAAGTACAAACGCTAGAGCAAAGGGGAAGATATAGAGTGCATAATATAATTCTCATCATTGTCGTTCATGGTAGTACATCAGTTCCATAGTTCCATAAGTAAAGTTCAATGTCCTCAATGGGATAGAGAGGAATCAAACAGTACCCTTCGCAAGTCTGATAACAGAGGGGAAGAATCTGTTCTCTCAACTGGTGGTGCATGCTTTCATGCATCTGTACCTCTGCCAAATGGGAGCAGGGAGAAGTAATGACCGGGTCTTTGCTTATGTTGGCTGCTTTACCAAGGCAGCATGAAGTATAGACGGAGACAATGGTTAGGAGTCTGGTCTCTGTGATGGTCAGGGGTACATCTACAACTCTCTGCAATTTATTGCGGTCTTGGACAGAGCTGCACCCAAACCAAGCTGTGATGCAACCCAACAGTATGCTTTCCACAGTGCACCTGTAGAAGTTTGTAAGAGTCACTGGAGACATGCTGAAATTTCCTCAGTCACCTCAGGAAGTACATTGCTGTGCCTTTTTGGCTATCGCTTCAAAGTGGTTGGTCCATTGCAAATCATTGGTAATCTTAGCACCTAGGAACTTGAAGCTCTCAACCGTTTCCACTTCCGCACCATTGCAGATTGGGTCAAGTAAATCACCGTGCTTCCTGTCGTCGATAACTAGTTCCTTTATCTTGCTGACTTTGATTGTTTTCCAGGCACAGTAATTTCTCAGTATCTGCATTGATACTACTAAGAATGAGCTTTGGATCAGTTCATATTTCTTCCTGACTTCCTGCAGGTGCAATGGCAATGAAGGTGTATACTTAGCAATCTGGTATTTATTAAATCAGGCAGTGATATTTATCACTGCAATAATTCCAGTTCATCAGTGTCGATCTGAATGGCAACTGCATGAAGTCTATGCAGGTGTGCCCCATATTCCTAGCGTGCTCTCAGGGGCATTATTTAAATCTGCTTTGCCCAGAGAAATCGGAGAGCCTAATCTGCCACTTAAAAAAATGCTTCCAACTTGACTGAAATGAAAATCCTCCTGTGAAATACAATAGTAGCCACATAGCCAGCAGGCATGCTGCTGAGTAAATCAACAGAATGGTATAACTCCTCTAAATTCCTACTGCAGATTTAAAAAGCTCCAATAAGATCACATCAGATGGGCCACAGCACAAGGTGGCACAGTGGCACAGCGGTAGAGTTGTTGCCTTACATTTGCAGAGACCCGGGTTCGATCCTGACCACGGATGTTGCCTGTACGGAGTTTCTACGTTCTCTCTGTGACCGCATGGGTTTTCTCCGGGATCTCCGGTTTCCTCCCACACACCAAAAATGTGCGGGTTTGCAGGTTAATTGGCTTCTGTAAATTGTTCCTAATGTGTAGGATAGAACTAGTGTATGGGGATCGTTGGTCGGCCCAGACCCAGTGGGCCAAAGGGCCTGTTTCCATGCTGTACCTCTGAAAAACTAAACTAAAACACACTCACTACCATCTGTCAAATGACAAACCAGGAAGCAGTGTCAGAATTAGATTGTTCTTTTGAAATTGTACATCTTGATGTGCCATGCTTCATCCAGCTTGCTCAACCTAATACTGCCCTGTGCCAGATTCCATTCACCCCAGTAACATCTCTATACACAGGTTTTTGTTTTAATTGCATCCTTTAGACGAGTTTAAAAATAAAAATTGTCTACTTCCTATTTTGGTGGTAAAATGTCCCACAGTTCTGACAAGACTAATGAGGACCCTGAACGCTGCTGCAGCTGTGACTGCTGAAGAGAGAGGTGCTAAGTGAATGGAATTCCTTGAGGACCAAACTCGCTGTAGATTTAGATCTAAGGTGGAAGCTGCTCGCTGTGAATGCAGCTGCTCACATTAAACCTTCTCCACCACACTAATTCCGTGTTAATAGAAATGGAAAAACTTAAAGTTTAAACAGCGAAAACAGCTCTACACAACAACAAAGGTAAAGCATTACAACTATCGAGCTGCAGTTTATTAAATTCTCAGAGATAATTTCCCATGTGGATGTGAGAAGTGGCATTGAGACTCCTCTTGGACGAGACCATAGAAATTTACCCATGCCAGGTGTATAACACCATGTATTATTTTTGTGCTGGTGGGAAGGATTTGTTTGCTATTAGCATACCTAAATTGACAAATTGACAATGATAATGAGTTTTGACGTTGATTTTCCCAAGGAGCTGTGCAAAATAATGGCATACCTATATTGTTGGGACCCATTTATCGTACAACAGTACAGCACAGGAACAGGCCCTTGTGCCCACATTGTCCCTGCCAAACATAATGCCAAACCTGCCCGCATGTGATCCATACCCCTCCATTCTCTGCATATCCGTACACCTGTCTGAAAGCCTCTTTAATGCCACTATCATATCTGCCTCCACCAGCACCCCTGGCAGTAACTGGCAGGCACCTACCACCCTCGATAAAAAAATTGCCCCGCACATCTCCTTTAAACATTGCGCTTCTCGCCTTAAAGATCTGCCCTCTAGTCATTGCCGCTTTCAGCTCAAAGCAATGCCCTCATTATTTCAGTTGTTTTCCATGCTGTGAAACGAAATTGAAATAATGTTGTAATATCACTCATCAGATTACTTACGCCTGTCCATATTTTGCTGGAAATTTTGCATTGTTATACCTTGACACGTGGCGAAATAGACAATTATCATCATGCTCTTCCCATTAAATCGATAGAGGTTACAATTTTCTTCCATATAAGCTACTTCTAACACCCCTTCCACTTAATCTTAAATATTCTGTAACATAATGAATGTTCTTTTCCCTGTCATTATTGACATTTTTTTTTGCAGCTAAAACCTGTCCCAGCCAACTTTAGGAAGTTAAGCTAAGAATCAATAAATGTTAATTCTGGTTCCACAAGACCAATTACCCTATCAATGACCTAGTTTGAATTATAATTGTAATTGTTGCTGCTTTAAAAATAGGATTATTTTATTTAAACCATATTTTTATTTTTAGATCATGTTTTAACATGATTTCAAAATCAATTCCTAAGATTTTTTTGAACATTTCCCATTGTGCAACATGTGCTTAGTTATTGCAACTGAGAGTAATTCCAAGAAACCATTCAATTCCTAGACATAATTAAAGAACCATTACAATTTATTAAGCACTGAAATGTTTGACAACTACGATGCCATTTGTTGCTTCTCACAAATATCTTGTTATTCAACAAATCAATCAACGGTATATATGGATTGGAATTCCAATATTACTCTCTTTATAAAGTTCTACACCTTAAAAGGGTTGTGATATTCCCTACTGAAGAGTGCTCGCTGGATTAATGGGAAGAAACCAGAGATCTTTACACACTGCTCTATTACGCACAGGGGCTGGACATTGGGGTATCTGTCCGCCTGAGTCTCATTATGGCTGAAGGGTGTCAACAAAAGCCTCTAGCAACAAATAACATTGGAAGTACTTCTGATTTATTGTGCAAGATAGAATCTAATCACAAATTCATGAAAAGATAACGTAAACTATCAATAATGCTGGGCTATAAAATTCACAGCATTCATCACAATAAATTTTGCAGGAAAATCTGGATCATTAACTTAAGCAGAAACATGGTATAAAATGCAGTGCATTGGTCTACAAGCAAAAATCTTCACAGAAACAAACTCTTCTATTTGAAAGCATCAAAAGGAAGAGCTTATCAGAGTTACAGTTTTAGCATGAATGAAAACATTACAAGGTATTCTTTCATCCCAGAAAAACCATTCTAAAAATTGCTTGAAATTTCTGGAGCAAGAATTATTTTAAGGCTTTAAAAAGGTAAATATTACAGTAATTGTCGAACATTCAGTTTAAACGTCCAAAATTCCATCATTAAAAAGATTACTGTTGATGTGGTAGAAGAATTAATAGATCAGATAAGATTAATTTATTGTCAGATGATAGATACTAACTGCTGGAGTAACTCAGCGAGTCAGACAGCCTCTCTGGAGAAAAAGGATGGGTGGCGTTTTGTGTCAGAGCCCTTCTTCAAATTAGTCTATTGTCATATACACACACCAGTGTGCAATGATATTCCTTGCAAACATGAAGCTTACAAAATAAACTGTACACACACAGTATTGATAAATACAACTATAAATATAAGGACAAGTGCAAAATAACAGAATGGTGCATGATTGGAAGTCAAAATCTGAGTAATGTAAAATAATATTAAAGTATGAAACAAAATAACCATATGAGGTAGAGTTAAAAGTACATGACAGCACCCCTAAGAATGGCTGAGGAGTCGGAGAGCATTGGGGAAGAAGCTGTTATTAAGTGTGGATGGTGTTACATAGAAACATAGAAAATAGGTGCAGGAGTAGGCCATTCGGCCCTTCGAGCCTGCATCGCCATTCAATATGATCATGGCTGATCATCCCACTCAGTATCCCGTACCTGCCTTCTCTCCATACCCCCTGATCCCTTTAGCCACAAGGGCCACATCTAACTCCCTCTTAAATATAGCCAATGAACTGGCCTCAACTACCTTCTGTGGCAGAGAATTCCACAGATTCACCACTCTCTGTGTGAAAAAAAACTTTCTCATCTCGGTCCTTAAAGACTTCCCCCTTATCCTTAAACTGTGACCTCTTGTTCTGGACTTCCCCAACATCGGGAACAATCTTCCTGCATCTAGCCTGTCCAACCCCTTAAGAATTTTGTAAGTTTCTATAAGATCCCCCCTCAATCTTCTAAATTCCAGCGAGTACAAGCCGAGTCTATCTAGTCTTTCTTCATATGAAAGTCCTGCCATCCCAGGAATCAGTCTGGTGAACCTTCTCTGTACTCCCTCTACGGCAAGAATGTCTTTCCTCAGATTAGGAGACCAGAACTGTACGCAATACTCCAGGTGTGGTCTCACCAATGCCCTGTACAACTGCAGCAGAACCTCCCTGCTCCTATACTCAAATCCCCTCGCTATGAATGCCAACATACCATTCGCTTTCTTCACTGCCTGCTGCACCTGCATGCCTACTTTCAATGACTGGTGTACCACGACACCCAGGTCTCGTTGTATCTCCCCTTCTCCTAATCGGCCACCATTCAGGTAATAGTCTGCTTTCCTGTTCTTGCCACCAAAGTGGATAACCTCACATTTATCCACATTATACTGCATCTGCCATGCATTTGCCCACTCACCTAACCTATCCAAGTCATGTTGCAGCCTCCTAGCATCCTCCTCACAGCTAACACTGCCCCCCAGCTTCGTGTCATCCGCAAACTTGGAGATGTTGCATTCAATTCCCTCGTCCAAATCATTAATATATCTTTCAGGTTCCTGCATCTTCCCCCCAAAGATGAGGTGCAATACATTCTTCTTGATACTTCCAGCCTTCTTGATCCAACCCACCGTGAAGATGGACAGGATCGACGGAAGTGATGAGCCCATGATGGACAAGACTTTCTTCACCACTCTCTGTAAGTTCAGGTCAGGGAGAGCAGAGCAGTTGCCACACCAAGCTGAGATGATTCCCTCAGAATACTTTCTATAGCGCACCTTCAGAAGTTGGAAAAAATCCTAATGCATGTTGAATCTTCTCATATGCTAAAGAAAGTAAATACACTGAGGCTGGTGGTTCGGATGTCTAGAAATTTGACAGCAGCTCTGTTAACAATATATTCAAATAGACTATTAAACGAAGATTTAGCAATCATCTCGCTAGATGCTGAAAAAGTATTTGATCAAGTAGAGTGGCCCTATCTTTTCTCAGTGATGGAAAAATTTCAATTAGGTGAACATTTTTGTTCATGGGTGAAACTTTTATATACATCCCCAACAGCTAGAATATTAACTAATCAAATGCTGTCATCTAAATTTCATTTATTTAGGGGTTGTAGACAAGGATGCCCACTATCCCCGCTTCTATTTGCCCTTATTATAGAACCACTTGCTGAGAGTATTAGATCAAATTCAGATATTTATGGCTCTAACACTAAACATACAACTAATAAAATTTCTTTATATGCGGATGATGTATTAATATACATTACAAAGCCAGAAATTAGCATTCCGAATTTATTAAATCTCATAACTCAATTTGGTTCATTCTCAGGTTATAGAATTAACTGGTACAAAAGTGAAATTATGCCAATATTTGGGCACAATCCGGCCATACTTCAACAATTTCCTTTTAAAATTGCCTATGAAAAGTTTAAATATCTTGGAATTTACGTGACTAGGAAATATACTTCTTTATTTAAATTAAATTTTCCTCCTTTACTCACTAAATTACACAGAAATATCCAATTTTGGAAAACACTTCCTATATCATTAGTTGGTCGTAGTAATGCTATAAAGATGATCTTTCTCCCACAGCTACTATACTTATTTCAAGCAATTCCGATCTACCTTCCAAAAAAGTTTTTTTTAAAAATTGATTAAATTATTACTAATTTTATTTGGGACTACAAGACTCATAGAATAAATAAAAGACATCTATGTAAGTCTAAAACTAATGGAGGAATTGCCTTACCTAACTTCTTATTTTATTATTGGGCGGTTAATATTAAAAATATAACTTGCTGGTTGGATGACACTGATCAACAACCGGATTGGTTAAAGATGGAGAAAGAGGATTGTTTACCATTTGATATTGGTGCGATCCTCTTAGCTCCAATAAATTTAAATAAAAAAACATATGGAGGTAATCCCATTATACACAGTGTTATCCGACCCTGGAAACAATTCAATCTTACTTTAAAACTGAGTAAATTATCTGCTTTCCTCCCTATTGCGAATAACCCTTCTTTTAAACCGTCTGTCTTAGATAGAGGATTTGCTCAATGGAAAAGTTATGGAATTAAAAGGGTGGGAGATCTTTATCATTCAGGATTTACAGCAGAAGTATGGATTACATGTTAATAATTATTTTAGATATTTACAACTTAGAGATTATGTAAAAGTACACATGCAAGAATATAAGTTTAGAGGTCTAGAAACTCTGGATGTATGCCTGAATCGACATTATAATTCAAATAAATTAATATCCTTTATTTATAATACTCTCCTAGATACTGACATTCCGTCATCAGAATCTTATAGACGAGCATGGGAGGACGAATTGAATCAATTTATAACGCAAGATATATGGGATGAAAGTTTACAACATATACACCAATGTTCATTAAATACTAGACATTCCTTAATACAATTTAAAATAATACATAGATTACATTATTCGAAGACGAAATTAAATAGGATTTTTCCTAGTATCTCTCCTACTTGTGATAAATGTCAATTTCAAGAAGCTAATTTAACTCATATTTTCGTAACTTGCATAAAAATGCAAAATTTCTGGTTGGAGATTTTTTAAATAGTTTCTAAAGTTATCAATAAGCAATTGGATATGAATCCAAAATTAATTATGTTAGGATTATCAGAACATACTACAAACTTTACAACAAGTCAGGTACATTTTCTTGATCACAGTTTAATAACTGCGAAAAAATTAATACTTAAATTTTGGAAAAAAACAATAACCCCCACAATCAAAATGTAGACTACGGAAATGACAGAGACCCTGCATTTGGAAAAAATAAGATTTGCCTTAATTGACAAACCTGAGTTATTTTTTAAAATATGGTCTCCATTTATTGAATTTTTAGAAAAGTAAATGGGTTTGGCACAGGACTAAAATAAAAATGTTAAATTAAAAGTTGAAACTTGAGTTTAGGGTTGGATGTACAACTGTGGTTATTGTCTCCCGGATCTACCCCCTTTAATTTTTATAGTTATACCTTTTTTTAAATTTTCTTATTCTCTCTTTCCAATAGTTTATAGTTTTTTTTTTTTTTTCTTTCTGCTTTATTTTTTATTTTCTCTCTTTAAAAATTTAAAATTTGAGGCTATGTAAGAACTTTGTAACAAATTTGTCTTTTATTTCTATTTGTACATATGCTTTTCAAAAAAAAAAAAAAAAAAAAAACAAGGACAAGGTTGTGTTTACCCTCTAGCTTCCTTGGCTTGGGTCAACAAGCAACACTGTCATCTTTCTAATGCTAATGGATAGTTTATTGTCCTGACACCATTATACTAGGTAGTATAAGAGCTGACCGGGCCGACCGCCACCTACCCGGGCTCCAGTTCCCCGCGGGCCTCCCCCAGCGACAGTGTCGACTCGCACCGCTCCACCGCCAAGCGGCAGGTCGCAGCCGTCGCTGTACCCGGTTCCCAGGACCAGCAACAGGTCGCAGCTCCACCCGGCCCACAGACACCGTGCTGGGCCCACAGCCCCCACCAGGCAGAGTCCCACCGCACCGCTGGGTCCAACTGCCCACCCCCTACTACAGGTAACCAAAGCAAGTTTTCCACTGGGTCTCCCCCTTCCCCCTCTAGCCAGGCGACCCTAACTACTCCCCACATCGGTCCTCATGCCCCCCTCTGCTCTGTCAACCCACCACCCCCTCAACATATATCACCTCCGCCTGCCCCCCTGCCTTCATCCGACCCCAACCCCCACAATTGCCGGGTGTTCACCATCCCCCCTGACCTCCCCCTTTCAGACACCGAACGGTCTGTCCTTAGCAGAGGCCTTACCTTTGTTCCCCTCCGCCCCCACATCAACGAGTTCCACGTCCGCCATGACGTGGAGCTTTTCTTCCGTCGCCTCCGCCTCCGAGCCTTTTTCCATGGGAAGGAGTCCTCACCTCCCAGTGATGACCCCTTCTCCTGTCTCCAGCGGACCCCCTCCTATTGGACCCCCCGGTTGGCCAACTACCCTCACAAGAACTTTTCATCTCCAACTGCCAACGTGACATTAACCCCCTCAAATTATCCACTCCCCAGACTAACTCTAACCTCTCCCCTCCTGAACGTGCAGCCCTCCACTCACTCTGCAACAACCCTCCAACCTCATCTATTGTATCTGCTGCTCCAGATGTCAACTTCTTTACATCGGCGAAACCAAACGCAGGCTCACCGATCGCTTCGCCTAACACCTTCGCTCAGTCCGCCCTAATCAACTTGATCTCCCGGTGGCTGAGCACTTCAACTCCCCCTCCCATTCCCAGTCTGACCTTTCTGTCATGGGCCTCCTCCAGTGCCATAGTGAGGCCCACCGGAAATTGGAGGAACAGCACCTCATATTTCACTCAGCCCAGTGGTATGAACATTGACTTCTCCAACTTTAGATAGTTCCTCTGTCCCTCTCTTCCCCTCCCCCTTCCCAGATCTCCCACTGTCTTCCTGTCTTCACCTATATCCTTCCTTTGTCCCGCCCCCCTGACATCAGTCTGAAGAAGGGTCTCGACCCGAAACATCACCCATTCCTTCTCTCCTGAGATGCTGCCTAACCTGCTGAGTTACTCCAGCACTTTGTGAATAAATACCATTATACTAGGTGTTCAGTCTTTGATTGTTGTTGTAGATCTGGCTGATAATAATGGCATCACTGGTGAACTTAAAGATCAAGTTGGTGTTATGTTAGCAGTGGAATTAGGGCATTCGGTCCATCATGTCTACTCCGCCATTCAAACATGGCTGATCTATCTCTCCCTCCTAACCCCATTCTCCTGTCTTCTCCCCATAACCTCTGACACCCGTACTAATCAAGAATCTATCTATCTTTGCCCTAAAAATATCCACTGATGGCCTCCGCAGCCTTCCGCGGCAAAGAATTCCCCAGATTCAACACCCTTTGATGAAATAAATTCCTCCTCATTTCCTTCCTAAAAGAACGTTCTTAAATTCTGAGACTATGACCTCTAGTCCTAGACTTTCCCACTAGTGGAAACATCCTCTCCACATCCACTCTATCCAAGCTTTTCACTATTCTGTATATTTCAATAAGGTCCCCCCTCATTTTTCTAAACTCCATCCTGAACTCCATTCTAAACAGGGCACAGCTGTCGAGTTGCTGCCTTACAGCGAATGCAGGGCCGGACACACGGGTTCGATCCCGACTACGGGTGCTGTCTGTACATTCTCCCCGTGACCTGCATGGGTTTTCCCCGAGATTTTCGGTTTCCTCCCACAATCCAAAGACGTGCAGGTTTGTAGGTTAATTGACTTGGTGAATGTGTAAATTGTCCCTAGTGGGTATAGGATAGTGTACATGTGCGGGGATCGCTGCTCGCCACGGACCCGGTGGGCCGAAAGGGCCTGTTTCCATGCTGTATCTCTAAACTAAACTCGTTCGAACTGACTGAGGTCTGCTGGTCAATAAGTCTAGAAGCCAGTTACAGATGAAGACTCCAAGGGCAAGATCCAGAGGTTTAGGGATGCGCTTATACAGTTACTTAAACAAAGTGGATCATCCTAAGACTGGTTTAGACTAGTTTCAGCTAGAGAAATCCCATTAATAACATTTCATTTCTTTTATAGTTCTAAAATCAATAGCTCAGGGTCATTACTTTTCATGTTCCCACATTTTACTTTCTGTGTTTTATTTTCTTCAAGAAATCATTGACCAATTTTAGTTTAGTTTAGTTTGGAGATACAACCTAGAAATAGGCTCTTCTGCCCACTGAATACTCGCCGATCATCAATCACCACACATTAGTTGTTGGGTTGATGAATCTGTGGAATGCTCTGCCACAGATGGATGTGAGGGCCAAGCCAATGGATATTTTTAAGGCAGAGATTAATAGATTCTTGATTAGTAAGTGTGTCTGGGTTAATGGGGAGAAGCAGGAGAATGGGGTTAAGAGGGAAAGATAGATCTGCCGGAGTAGACAGTGGGCCGAATGGCCTAATTCTGCTCCTATAACTTATTAACATGTACTTATTATCCCTCTTCAGCATCCTACATGCTAGGGGCAATTTGCAGAAGTCATTTAACCTATGAACCTGCACGACTTTGGAATGGAATGAGGAGGAAACCGGAGCCTTCCAGAGAAAACCCATATGGTCACAGGGACAACAGACAAACGTACAAACTCTGCACAGACAGCACCCGTAGCCAGGATCGAACCCAGGTCTCTAGTGCTGAGAGGCATCAGCTCTATTGCTGCGCTATTGTGCCGCTCAAAATACATTTTTAATACGCTTGTTACTTCCCTTATTTTCTTACAAAAAAGAATAATATGAGCACAAATGCTAAAATGAAAGCAACAGTTCAAATAAAGCAAAATGGTAATACACCATCTCAGATTTTTGCAGCAGGAAAGACAGAGAAACTGCCAACGTTCTGGAGAGCACACATGCAATTATCCCAGACTGTCATTCCCCACAGCTCCAAAGGGGGTGCTGTTTAGCAGCCTTCTGCATAAACTCCAGAAATCAATGAACTGATACAAACTTCTGCACATCAAATAGTCCCAAAACATTTCAGATCCAGAACTAATGGTAGAAACCAACGGAAGGAAAAGTCAAAGTACAGAGATGAGGCAAGATTGAGTGCCTTTGCCACGAGGACAACACTTGTTTGAAGGGAGCATCAAGGAGCCCCGCTGTTACAGATTCAAATTGAAACCTCTCCTGTTGTTGAAATTATATATCACACAAAAACTGATCATGATTGATCGTGGTCAGTTACCTCAGTGTTAGGCCAGGAGTTCCCCAGAGCATTGCCATGGGCCCCACTACCTGGAGCTACTTCATCGATGACCTTCCTCCCGATGATTTACTGATGATCCTGCGATGTTGAATTGTTAAGCAGCCCTTGTCTGAATGCAGCAAGATCTAGACAACATTCAGGTATGGGCTGTTAAGTAGCAAATCACATTCATGTCTTGCCGGTGCCAGAAAACAAGACCACCTCCAATAAAAGCTAGTCAAGCCGCCCACTCTTGATATTCAGTAACATTGCCGTCCTTGGGTCCTCCTTAGGATTGAAGCAGTCCTTGCCTTCATCCAACAAGACTCAGAAAACGTAATGTAAATAACAATTAGTATTTGTGTCACATTATGTGAATGTATCATTGTTCGTTTCCAACAAGGGAGAATCTAGCCGCCTACCTTTCACATTAAGTAACATTATCACTACCAAAACCTCTGCCGTCAATATAATGGGGACCATTTATGATCAGAAAATTAAAAGGGCCAGCCTCATAAAGACGTCAGTAGCAGAGCAGAAGCTTGGCATCCATCTGTGACTCATATCCCGATTTCTCACAGCTCTTCACCATCTACAAGGCACTGTTCTCCTCAACCTTGGATGAATAAGTCCCATCAACATTTAAAAGGCTCAACATCCTCCAGACCAAATCAAAAGGCAAAGCGCTGCAGGCGCTGGAAATCTAAAGTAAAAATTGAAGGTAAGGGAATTCTCCTCACGGCAGGTAGCATTTGCAGAGAGAGAAACAGTTAATGTTTCAGATCAATTTCCTTTTGAGAGTCTAACCACTTGCTTTTGAGATTCAGTAACATTACCATTATTGAAGATGGACACAAAATGCAGGAGTGACACAGCGGGACAGGCAGCATCTCTGGAGAGAAGGAATGTCTAAAGAAGGGTCTCGACTCGAAACGTCACCCATTCCTTCTCTCCAGAGATGCCGTCTGTTCCGTGGAGTTACTCCAGCATTTCATGTCAATCCTCAGTGAAAAACCAGCATCTGCAGTTCCTTCGCACACATTAACATTATTGGGTGCTCCTTAGAAATGAAGCAACCCTTGCCTTCACCCATCAACACTCAACACATCCTGATCAATGGTGTTGTCTGTGTGGAGTTTGCATGTTCAGTTTTCTCCGGGGGGCTCTGGTTTCCTCCAACATTCCAAAGATGTGCAGGTTTGCAGGTTAATTGGTTTCTGTAAATTGCTTCTAGCATGTAGGTTGCTGAAGTGGGATAACATGGAACTAATGCACAGTGATTGATGATCGTCGTGGACTCAGCGGGATATCAAGGCAAATTTCAATCATTTGATTTTCACCCCTCTACTGCTCCAAGAATCCAACCTCTCATCACACACAGTGACTGCAGTATGTGTCATCTTCTGAATGCGGTACAACCATGGCTCCCTCTGCAGTATCTCCAAAAGCTTCTGGCCTTTGCCAACAAGCTGGGCAGCAGAAGAATGAGTCACCGCATTCAGCAGATTTCCCTCCAATCCACACACTATGTGAACTTGAAAATACATCACCCATTACTTCTGTCAATGCTTTGAAACTGAACTATGAGGTGCATCTCATTAGTCACATTGTATTGGCTCAAGAAGGAAACTCTCCATCCCCTCCTCAAGGGCAATTAGGGATGGTCAATAAAAGTCACCTTGCAAGTTATATTGCATCAAATGAATAATATAAATCAAAATAATATGAATTATTTTTCATTTAAACTACCTCAAAAATGTTTGCCCTTTGTTATGTAACTTGTAATGACTTTTTAAACAGCCTATTAAGTCATTAATACAATTTAGCACTTTCTCAGTTATATATGTAAATTCTAATTTCCTCAAAAAATTCAATATAAGAATAATATCGATTATAAAAAAAATAACATGTTTAGTTTAAATCGTTTTTGCCGATAGTTCAGTATCTACCTTAATTCTTATACATAATTTCAATTGTTCCACATTCCCTAAACATTTAAAATAGATTTAATGTCTGAGGAAGGGTCTCAACCCGAAACGTCACTGATTCCTTCTCTCCAGAGATGCTGCCTGTCCCGCTGAGTTACTCCAGCTTTTTGTGTCTATTTTCTATTTTTTAATTCCTAGTTTAGCATCTGATAAAATTTGTCATATTGTTTGTCTTCACAGCAAACTTGATGACTTCACTGTCACTGGGTGCCCGGCATCCCATTCAAATCGACATCTGACAGCAATTGAGATTAGAAAAGTCCATGCTACAAAGATCAGTGGCTCTGACAGCTTTCTCCAAGGTCACCAGTGAGAGGTATGATCGTACTGCTGAATATAAAATCCACCAGGAAGGAAGTGAATTTCTTTGAGGATTTTGACAGATTAGAAATAGGTAGAAATCTTTATTAAGTGAGATTTGGGTAGACACCTTTTCTACCAGCTCCATGCTTCCCATCAATTTATATTACATTTTTCAAACCTTATTTCAAAGAACTTTAAACGCCCTCAGAAGCTTAAAAAAACGGAGCCACTCAGAGGCAGGGTGGAGCAGAATGGGACAGCCGCAAATGTGAGTCAAATGCTGCATATTCTCATCATCATCCCCTTTAACCACATCGTCAAACATGTCCAGATCTCTCTCTTTCTCCTTTCCTGCCTTTAGGTCCTCTTTCCTACACTTTAGTCATTACCACCATATCATTGTCCTCTGGCAATATCTGTCAGTCCCTCAAATAAGCTCCTAAACTCTAATTGAAAATACTTTTATAATTTAATTTTATACGTTTCTATAAGATCCCCTCTCATCCTAAATTTCAGGGAATTGTCACTGAGAGATTCCAGAGGAAAAGTCAACTTTTATTCATGCCTTTGGTAGGTACTGTCGACCATAATACTGTCGAAAATAAATGTTCAATATATATATTGGAATGGGTTTGGTAAGCAATGTTTAAGGAAATATGATCAACGATAATGGCAGGTGTAGAACTGAAAAAATATTCAATCAAATTGGATATACTTTAGGGAAGAAAAATATTCAAGAATCTGCTCTACATTGATGAAACACTCCAATAATTCCTGGGTTTGGTTTTTAGTTTAGAGATACAGCACGGAAACAGGCCCTTTAGCCCACCGAGTCCGCACCGACCAGCGATCTCCGCATATTAACACGATCGTCCACACACTAAGGACAATTTACACTTATACCAAGCCAATTAACCTACAAACCTGTACGTCTTTGGAGGAAACCTCAGGTGATCTCGGAGAAAACCTACAGGGTCACGGAGAGAACGTACAGACTCCATGCAGACAGCACCCATAGTCGGGATCGAACCCAAGTCTCCAGCGCTGCAAGCGCTGTAAGGCAGCATCTCTGCCGCTGCCACCATGCCGCCCTGGGTGTCTTTCATTCTTTATTTGTCAGGGGATCCAAGTATAATTTTTGTACTTCAGGCACTCACCATCATCAGAATTAAACACAACCTGAATCCCAGATTTTCAAGGATTCCTTGTCAGATTGAACCAAACCAAAGAATAATTTGGGTTGACCAAAGACAGAGAAAGGTGCATACTTCTAAAACTTATTTGTTTCTGTTTCTATTCCTTATGGGTCTGGAACCTGACCTCCTCTTCCAGCCTCTCAACCAGCAACCCCACCCGAGAAAGGTTACAACCGTCCCTTCAAGTAGTTTCTCTTCCCATCAGTCATCCAGTCCACCAGCAATCTGATCCTGGGGAGAGTTAGATCTCTTGTTGCCCAATATCTACCCAGTAGCCATGTACCTCCTCCATCAAGATTCTCTCAGGACCTAGAGGAGTGGCAACATTCCATCTGCCTAAATCCCCTGTATTTTATTCCCAGCCCTCCCTACAAGTGCCTCCTTATTCTCTGTAGTAAAGAGAAGAGAAATGCCTAATCATATGGTGACATAGATGAAGCTAGAAATTCTGCCCTCAGTGAAGGTCCAGCAGAGGTTCGAACCTTGGGAAGATTTTGGCTCTAAGTTATTTGATCTCAGCAAAAAATGCTCTTTATAGTATAAGAATAATAGCTGCAGATGCTGGTACAAAATGCTGGAGTAACTCAGCAGGTCAGGCAGCATCTCGGTAGAGAAGGAATGGGTGACGTTTCGGGTCGAGACCCTTCTTCAGACGTCTGCCCATTCCTTCTCTCCCGAGATGCTGCCTGACCTGCTGAGTTACTCCAGCATTTTGTGAATAAATGCTCTTTATAGTACTTGCTTGGTCATAACTCCACCCTGGTAGCAGTATGGAGGAACTCCAGACATTTCTGAGCCGCCACAAATTTGCTGGAAGGGACCTGGATTGGTCTAGCCATATCTCTGCTTACTGAAAGAGAGCATAGGTAATAATCAAGGACAAATGAGGTTTGCACATTGAGGAGTCTAATGGCAATGGTAGAATTACCTGAGCAACAATGCCAGAAGTATACATTTGAATCAACTTGTCCTGAACTTACTCCACTCAAGTCAAGTCAAGTCAAGTCAATTTTATTTGTATAGCACATTTAAAAACAACCCACGTTGACCAAAGTGCTGCACATCTGATTAGGAAAAAAAAAAAGAAACATACAGTGGCAGGCAGCCAAACACAACGGCGCGGCCATCTTGAACAAAATGTTTAACTAAAGCAGAGGGGAGGGGAGAGGCTCTGCCCTCTGAAACAAACAGCAATACCACTCTGTCCATCGTGCCCCATGCTAGCCCCTCACCTGACATCACCGCTGTGCCGCCCAGAGAGGGAGGGGGAGCGGAGGGTGAGGAGGAGGGAGGGGTGGGATCCCACGCGACAGAGGGGCACCAATATCCCAGCTGTGGGGGGAGAGAGAGAGGGGGGAGAGAGGGAGGGGGGAGAGAGGGAGGGGGGAGAGAGGGAGGGGGGAGAGAGGGAGGGGGAGAGAGGGAGGGGGGAGAGAGGGAGGGGGGAGAGAGGGAGGGGGGAGAGAGGGAGGGGGGAGAGAGGGAGGGGGGAGAGAGGGAGGGGGGAGAGAGGGAGGGGGGAGAGAGGGAGCGCCGAACTCTCTCCTCGTTCTCCCCGGAGGGACAGTGGCGAGGGGAGGGATGAGGGGAGGGGGGGAGAGTAGCGGCTCCTCGGAGGGAGTGTGAAACACTCCGCCACATTCAGCGGACAGTTCAGAGTCGACGGCTCGTCTGCGGATACTCGAGGACCTCCAACTCAAGCCTCCTCTCAACTTGCTCGCCACTCCATTGTCCTTCATATCCTCTCTTTCAGCCTGCACCTCGTCTTTTCACTTCAAATGCATCTTGTAACAGCAAGGTGCATATTCTCACCTCTGGAGTAAGATATTTATTTTGAATTCCCGCTTTGTTTTCTTGGTGGCCTCTAATTTTGTTCTGCTCAATGGTTGGAAGTATTTGTGCAGTGTATATTCATTCAAACCTTTTAATAATTAGGCCATCCTTCCTCTTTCTCTTTTCATCAGAAAAATGATCCAGTCTACTTTTCATTTTCTTCACATGGATAACATTGCATTTCTGTTACCAATCTCCTAAGTCTCACTCTCCTAATTCTAGTAACTTACCTCCCTTTCTATTAGGGGAACAATGCTCTATGGTGCTCTATGTATGGTGTAATCAAGACTTGAGAAGGTTGATGTAACTGTACTAATTTTCAGTCTAGCCCATCTAGAATGGCAGTGAATAACATTCAGCTCACAGGCTGAATACATCCCATGTCACAGTTCCTCCATGCTCCACTTTGAATGTTGAATCAACCACATTCCCTGCTCTTACAGCCACACTTACTTGCAACATTTTCTGGATGGGAGATGTCTCAAGGTGTCATTAGATGGCAGTGGCTTTCAAGAAAGACAAAGACCAGATTTCGCACAGCAACACTTAACGGGTCAGGTGGCATCAGTGGAGGGAGTGGACATGTGATGTTTCTGGTTGGCACCCTTCTTCAAAGTTCCTGAAGCCATTTCCGAATGAGTGGAATCTAGTAATGCTTGAACAACAAGCGAAGCCACAGAATAAGACAGAACAGCTATCATATCTATCCAAAGACATCTTTAATTTATTTCTGCAGATGTGGGCAATACTGGCAAAGATGGCTATTATTACCATCTATGATTATCCTTCAGTAAGTGGTGGTAATCTGCTGTCTTGAACCTGTAGAATCAAGCTGGTGGAATTATACCCAAGGTGTCAGTGAAGAGGAAGTTCCAGAACTGGACCACAAGAAAATGACTGAACACCAATATATTTCCTTGTTAGGATGGTGTGTGACTTGGCAAGCGATTGTAGGAGGAGGTGTTTCTACCCTTCTTCTCCTTGGTGGTCGAGGTTCTGGGTTTGCGAGATGAGCAAACACATTGCATTTTGTAGATGGTGCACTTATAGAAGGTGCACCAATGATGGAGAAAACACTGTCTAGGTAGTGGATCAAGCAGTCTAATTTATCCTGGAGGCTGGTTTACAAAGTCTGAAGAAGGGTCCCAATCCAAAACATCACCTATCCATATTTTCCAGAGATGCTGCCTGACCCGTTGAGTTACTCCAGCACTTTGTGCCCTAGATTGTGGAATCAAGAATAATGTGGCCAATCATGAACATTAAAACATTATCAGGAACTATTTAAAAATAATCACAGTATTAGTTTTTTTAAAGTTAATTAAAATATTACTGGTGATATGGAACTTGATGACTAGGGACTTGAAGCTGCCGACCATCTCTATAGTAGCTCCAATGATATGGACAGTGTTGTCTTCATTGTCTTCACCCTCTTGATCAGCAACCAACTCTTTCATCTTTCTGACATTAATGGCTCGGTCATTGTCCTAACAACATGACACTAAGTTTTCAATATCTCTCCTGTACTTTGACTCATTGTTGTTGTCGATCTAGCTGACAATAGTGGCATTATCGGTGAACTTAAAGATCACATTGATGTTATGCTTGACCACACAATCATGTGTATTTTGGGAGCAAGGGACTGAGCACAAAACACTGTGGATTAGCGGTGTTGAAGGTCAGGGTGGAAGAAAAGGTATGACCAGCTCCAAGTGTCCCCATAACTCCTCGACTCTGTCCAAGGACCCCAACAGTCTTTTCAGGTGAGGCAGAGGTTCACTTGCACCTCCTCCAACCTCATCTACTGTATCCGCTGTTTCAGATGTGGACTCCTGCATATCAGGCTCGGCGATCGTTTCGCTGAACACCTCCACTCAGTCCGCCTAAACCTACCTGATCTCCCGGTTGTTAAACACTTTAACTCCCCGTCCCATTTCCCACATTGACCTTTCTGTCCTGAGCCTCCTCCATTGTCAGAGTGAGGCCCAATGCAAATTGGAGGAATAGCACCTCATATTTATTTCACTTGGGCAGCTTACACCCCAACGGTATGAATATCGACTTCTCTAACTTCAAGTAACCCTTACTTTCCCTCTCTCTCCATCCCTCCCCTTTCCCAATTCTCCGACCAGTCTGACTGTCCCCCTGATTACATTGTATCTCTGGTTGCTTTGTTATCACCTTCTCCAAGCTAACGATGGTCTATTCTACATTTTCCTTGAACTTCATCTCTTTTAATCTCTTACACTTCCTTATCTCCCCTGACGCTCAGTCTGAAGAAGGGTCTCGACCCGAAGCGTCACCCATTCCTTCTATCCAGAGATGCTGTCTGCTGAGTTACTCCAGCATTTAGTGTCTAAGTCTGCTGATTAGGAAGTCCACAAGCCAGTTGCAGAGGGAGGCCCCAAGACCAAGATCCAGAAATTTAGTGATGAGCTAAAGTGGTCAAAGTATGGAGTTTCTGATCAATGATGCCCTCCAGTGGGAATTTGCCCATTGTAATACCATTCAAGTGGAGTTTCATGAATAGTGCAGGCATTCATGAACATTCAAACATTATCAGAAACTATAAAAAAAACAATCACAGTATTATTTTTTTATAGTTAATAACAATATTAAAAATTAAAATGCTGAGATACATTTAAAAATAATGTTAAAATAAAAAAAATAGAAAACATCTCAAGAAGATGAGGAATTGTGTGTTTGCATGAGTGTCCATCATAAATGTTCTGTGTTGATGGCCTCGCTCTCTGCAAAATGTTGTGCACCACTAATCCAGAAATAACCACTTCGATATTTTTACAGCCCATATCAACATCGATCATTATTGCCAATGATTTGTGTTCTTTTTCCAGGTAGAGATACGAATCTTGTCTAATTTTTCAATGTCATTCACTTTCTGGTGGGAAATCTTTGCCTACAGCTTAAGCTGTACACACGGTTTCTGCCAAAGACAGGCTCTGAGCTATTTTAAGGGTTGGGTCTCACTATAATCATTGGAATATTTACACCACACAGGAGGTGAAGTGTAGTGTCCGGATTTGCCAGAAGAACAACTCTTTGCCCACACACCCTGTGGCCTGTTTAAGGTTTCCTTCGAGTAGTTTATCGGACGAGCTGTGTACTCCAGCAGTCCCCTGCTGGTTAATCTGTCTGCCAACTTTGCTCCTGCTACTTTGCTACTGCTGCTGCTGCAACTTCTGCTCTTCTGTGTTGAGAATAAGGAGCCAAAAATTGTACAGACGGTATGCTGAAATATTCTTAGCCTGACTAGTAATCAATAAAGCCATCTCCAGATTTTGGAAGGTTTTGATAATCCACTAATCATAAAAGCTACACATAGATCCTGAAGAGCATCACGAGTGTAGGTGACTGGACCTCCGAATAGACCTGCCGATCATGACACTCGGATTTCGAGGCCAATCCTACTAAATTCGATTTTGCAGGTTGGTTGTTGAATGAGATTTCCAACCCTCTGGTTAAAGTAGTCCTGGAGATGCAATGATGCCTTGAGATTATCTTTGAAATTGTCTGCAAATTTTGAAAGTGATATTCCCAGTCAGAATTGGGACAAGCTGGAATTTCCCCTGAAGCCACCTCCGACCCCGAGCTGTGAACTCATCTGCTACCTCAGAACCCACCAAACGAGAGTGGAAGCAAGTCATCCTTTATCCCGAGGGACTGTGTAAGAAAAAGATTGTCCTTCCCGACAAAGGTATTGTTAAATAACTCGAGACCAGTTTTTGCCATGGATGCAAAGGCATGAGATTTTGTGGTTTGCAGCAAGCAGTGTTGGCTGAACTCTGACATAAATTCAAGCTGCCTTGCAACACTGCCAAGAACTAGTGGGATGAATTCTTCAGGCTGAGGTAGAACGTGCTCAGCAAACAAGCCCTTCTCAGAAGAGACATTGACAGCTGACTAAGCCGTTTCCCTGATCTCACCGGCTGTCTCTTCCTGTCATTTTGCTGTTGCTGGCAGAGACGTGAGGTGGAACAAGAGAGGAGGGGGATTAGCCGCATCCACTGTCACCCAAACATAGCCACCTCTGTTACTGTCACCAAACCATTTTACCATGCAACCACTCGAGTGTTTAGTTTCTAGTTTAGTTTAGTTTATAATTTACACATACACCAAGCCAATTGACCTACATACCTGTACCTCTTTGGAGTACAGGAGGAAACCGAAGATCTCGGAGAAAACTCATGCGGTCACGGGGAGAACGTATAAACTTCGTACAGACAGCATCCGTAGTCGGGATCGAACTTACAGCAAGCGCTGTAAGGCAACAACTCTACCGCTGCGCCACCGTGGCTGCCCATATACATTATGAATCACCGCACTATTGGACACTGTCACCACAACAACACATCCACCATGACCAGCGCCACAATAATCTACCCACCGTTCCCGGCTTTATTTTGAAAGTACTATCTTTGAGGATCGTTTCAAAAGTGTTTCAATTTTTTCTCTTGCAGCCAATTCAAGGTTACTCATTTATCTTTGAAAGTCTTGAACATGTGTGTGTAGTTTTGAATAATACTTTACCTTCCAAAGATTCTGAATTATAAATGTCCTATCCTCTCACATGGACAGAACAAAAGGGTGTAAAATTTCACAGTAAAAAGATGGTCCCCCCCTCCCCCAGTGCTTTTGCTGAACCATTTAAAAATCTACTGTTTCTGGGACGGTGTTTTCTTTCATTTATATGGATCAAATTGCTTTGGTACTGGCATGTAATGGTAATGGCTGATCCCATCTGATATCAGAACCCATGCAGACTCAGAACTATTTTGTACTTAAATGAGAGAAGGCCTAGAAATACAATATCCAGCAGACTTGGCAGGAAAAAAAATGGGCACCAACTGTTCACCGGTTGAGAGGTACTTGCACTGTAAGGCATGTAGAATTTAAAGTGCTTTAACTGTTTCAACAACCTTGGGGCTGACTGCAAATTTAGTATTCATACAGATAAACATGATTTATATTTATATGGAATAATTATTCTGGATCTGCATTATCAATGGTGATAGACGGACAGATAGGCAGATAGACTTACCAATGGTGATGATTGATACTGATAAATTCTGGGCAAAGTGTACCTGAACATGTACATTTAATTCCAGCATTAATGAAAGGAACATTGCAAAATTTCCTTTACATTAAACACTTTGAAATTCCTCTTCAATAATAAATGTTGCACTTTTAGTTCAGAAATTGAACTCAAATTCTGCAAGTACGCTTCCATATTTACACTGTCAATAACACTGTATATATGCAGGAATGAGATGATGTTTGGTTGGTGGTTTTATTTATACTAATAACAAGGATTCTATGAACAGAAAGAAATCCTATCTGGTTGGGTCATTACCCTTTTGGGCTTCACAACGGAATTCCTGTTACTTGTGACTCCAGTTGGTATATTTTCAAACCCTAAATAAGGGTGAAGTAGCCTGTCACATGAAAATACCTTAACCCATTATTTTGTATGTCTCGTATTGGAACTGATGGTGCAGCTTTGTATCTGTTTTAGTTGATGTTGCTCCTTCTATTTAATCCAAAGGCATTACAGAAAATATCTGATTATTTACTATTATATTTTAACTGATGATTGCAAACCACAATATAGCTGTCTTCATTTCATATAAACAAAATTTAATCTTCTCATCAGTGGCTACAGCTTATGTATTTATTCAGCACCTCATTAAATTAACAAAGGCTGAAATATTTTCTTAAGTAAATGGCACAGAGAATGCCAACTATAAATGATTCAACTTGCTGTTTTCTATTTTAAAAGCCGTTGAACAAAACTACACGGACAGCCATTCCTGCTTGCAAATGGGAAAGATATCTCAGTTTTAATTACTTTCACTTCCATTGATTAAATGGAGTCATTGATTAAGTTTAATTTATCTTCACATTTTGTGGGACAAAATAACCATTGGAGATATCAGGTATGATAGGGCTATTTAAGCATGAGAACAGCAAAGACTGAATCAATTAATCGTTATGTAGAACGTTGTAACAATCAAATGCTTATTTCTACAATTTGTGTAGATTGGCAGGTTAACAGTAAAAAAACTTATCAGCTATTTCGAAAGAAAACAGTTTAACAATTTTTTTGGGGGGAGAAATTTCATTATCTATCTAAATGTAGATATAATATTTGAACAGAACAAAATCCATTTGCTGAGATTTCATTCACTGCTGGTCTACTATTACGAGTGATTGTTTCTTCAGTAGGATAGTAAAATCTACGCACGATATGGCCACAGTTTTAGGGATTCAGAATGACAGGCCCATCAACTACAATAAAAATGCATATACTTTAAACTCTTAGAAGATGATAAAATAGATTGATTTTCCTTGTGATGAGGCCACCGTTATTTGATCTTGATTGATTATCACCAGATGGCAAATCCTTAGATAAAATTATTTTTCCTGCAGGTGACATTAAAAAAAACCCAGTTACAGTGACTGAGACAACAGAACAAGAGCATAGCCATGAGGTTTGGGGTCAAAATGTTTTATGCAGTACACAAAAAAACTAGGAACACAATCTGCTTTGTCGGCATATAGCCTATTTCCATTAATTGTGGTCCAGATCATTGTAAGCACAAGGAAGCTGCAGGGCAGGAATATTAATTGGCAAACAATTGGTAACAGTGATCCCTGCCCACACATGTGAAGTCATGTGAATGATTTGTATTCCCACATAGGTCTTAACTGGATGGTTGAGACTTGTTAATAATTTAGTAAGATTAAGATTCTAAGAACTACTGTTCTTCCTGATGGCTCCATTCCCCTTCACATCTTCAATATTCTTCGGAGATAATCCCTTGCAGGTAAATAATAACTTGCTTCTACTTCAGTTCTTGAGGTTCTGTAGTAGCTGCTGAGGCTAATGTTGGACTAGCAGACTGTGCAATAGGTGGAGCAAAAGGTACCCGAAAGGGTGAGTAATTTAGGAGGTGATGCTGCCCTTCTGCCATTTATGCAAGGCCCGATCGGTCTCTTGGCAACAAAACTTAATTACAATCTAAATTCTCCTTAGATAGACAAAAAATGCTGGAGGAACTCAGCGGGTCACGCAGCATCTCTGGAGAAAATGGACAGATGCCATTTCAGGTGAGGACTCTTCTTCAGAATTATTACAGGGAGAAGTCGGAGAAAAAATTGAGAAAGAAGAGGGGCCCATCCCCCTCCACCTTCTTATTGCCTCTCCCCCCCCCACCCCCCCCCCCCCCCACCCAACACAGACACCTTGCCCCCTCCACTCTCTTCTCCTGAACCCTGGCTGACCTTGCACTGGTTTCTCCCCCCTCCGCCCCCCCCCCCTAACATCCACCAAATATCCTTCAACAAGCTTTCCAGTTCATCACTATGTACTTCTTTTGGGCCCACAGCCACTTCTATCCAACAATATGTTTATCCGGGAACCCACTCGCCTGAGGTCATCTGTTGCCAGTCGGGTTTTGTCTGGCCCCTCTTCTTTCCCAGTTTTTCTTTTCCAGCTTCCCTCTGCAATCAGTCTGAAGAAGGGACCTGACCCAAAAAGTCACCTATCCATTTTCTCCAGAGATGCTGCCTGTCTTTCTGAGTTACTCCATCATTTTGTGTCTACCTCTGGTATAAACCAGCACCTGCAATTTCTTGTTATTACTAAATGCTGCCAACCTACTTTGAGTAGTCACAGGTCAGGGATTCCTACGAGAGAGTGCGCATTTGCTCAAAAAGATTTTAAGCTCATCATTGAATCTTTTCCTCTGTCCAGCTTGGAACAAAGTGTTTGCTTTTGGGAGCCTAATGTGAGGCATGCAGATGGCATGCCCCACGCATTAGTGCTGACAGTGTAATTAGAACCTTTATTCTAGGTACCTTGACCTAAGAGAAGACACTAACATTGATTCATTTCTCCTACTAGTGCTTTTGGAGGATTTTGCAGAAATAGTGCTGGCAGTATCTTTTCTGAATTCTGAGGTGTTTACTGCATGTTGTCCAAGTTTCAAAGTATACTGGAACCCAGGGATCACTGTTGCCCAGTTGACCGTGAATTTTTTTGCCAGGTTTGTGGTCTTGATTTTCAACAATCTGTTCTTCAGACAGTTCAAGCCATACCGTCATGCTGGAGGTGATTGTGTATTTCTCCACCAATGTCTGCCTTAGAAGTGATTCGGAAATAAGAGATGGCCCCCATTTTCCTAGGTCTCATTGTACACCTTCAGTGTAGAGGCACTGTGCAGCAGAAGCTAGTTGGTGGAGGATCCTTGTTTGTGTTTTGCTTTGAGGGCCATGCTTGAGTTGCTTGAGTGAATGAGGTGATCACTTGGAACTGGGCTTCTGACCATTTTCATATTGTCATTGACGCAGCATTGAAACAGGCACTTCGGCCCACTGAATCCATGCCAGCTATACAGTAGCTCACTCATTTTTAGACTAATCCTACCCCATGCATTTTATTTTCTCCCCCCATTCCTGTGAACTGTCCCCAGATACTACCAGTCTAACTCACTTGGAGCAATATATAGTGGCCAACTAACCCATTAAATTGCATGTCTTTAGATTAAAGAACAAAATCAGAGGAAATGCAAATTCCACACAGTAAGCACTAGAATTCAGGATTGAGCCCGGGTCACTGGAGCTGTGTGGCGTTAGCACTATTAGCTGCACCATTGTGCCTTGCAGTAAAAGTGCGCACTGGAGCTGGATAACTCAGGTTGGGATGATCCTGGTTCTGAAGTGATGGTGATATAAATTGAACAACCACCCATTTATTCTGTAGATTAGCTCTACTCCCGCAAGTTCTATTCCTCCTTTTACTCTACGGTAGGTACACAGTCTTGCATGAGGTCCATGCACAAATGCATAGAGGTCAAAACTGCTTGTCCAAACGTGAATAATACAAACTGCATCGTGTCAACTAGTCCAATGTCTCCTCATGGCCTTGATCTCAACCTGTATGTCCCCATTCCTGATACCATGCCTATTCAGTGAATGAAATCCCACAATGAAAATTTCTAATCCATTTTATCTCTGAACAATAACAATATATTTTTGCCCGGATTCACTACCCATGGAACAAACAAGCAGAATAATAATGGCAGAATATTTAAATCAGATTCCTGCTGCCATCAAATTTATATCAAATGGAATACCCTTGAAAGAAACAGTTGATTAATGTGTTGTAAAATGGAAAGACAACAAAGATAATTATTTTATTATTTCTCCATTATCATCTTACAGATTGCTGGGCAAAATGTTACAGTGCTGGAACTGTGGAGAGTGGGAGAGTCTAGGACTAGAGGTTATAGCCTCAGAATTAAAGGACGTTCTTTTAGGAAGGAGATGAGGCAGAATTTCTTTAGTCAGAGGATGATGAATCTGTGGAATTCTTGGCCACAGAAGGCGTGGAGACAAAGTCAGTAGATATATTTAAAGCAGAGATAGATAGATTCTTGATTAGTATGGGAGTCAGAGGTTATGGGGACAAGGCAGGAGAATGGGGTTAGGAGGGAGAGATAGATCAGCTATGATTGAATGGCAGAGTAGACTTGATGGGCCAAAAGGCCTAATTCTATTCCTATCACTTATGACCTTATGATTATTTACAACTGTGATTGGGATTTCCTAGAAACAGACTCTCAAGATGAGAAAAGACTCAATGATCCACCAAATGAATAAAAAGATATCTCTGGAGATGCCACTTCAAGCTGCTGGCAAAAAAAAAGTACAGATGGAGCAGTTAAATCTGCCTCTGAACACCCAGTGTCCTAGAAATGTCTTTTGTATTTTCTCTGCTTGGAGCAATTAAGAAAAAGCCAATAGAAGAAAACCTTCACAGAAAAATCAAGCTGAGCTTTGAAAGTTGTTCCTTCCTTTGGAGTTTTGACCCCAGTAGGGCAAGATTCAAAACAATCTTTGCAGAATATGCTGAATATGAATGCTACTCAGAGTGCAATTTAATAATAAATACTTTATCAAATAGTTGTTATTCTTCTGCAATAGTGGCTGAACAATGCCCAGTTGTTGCAAAATAAACCATACAAATTGAAGTTTTACACATCAGCACCGTGGGTTCATGATATATCATCAGCAGGACATTTATGGCATTGTTCATGATGCACCAATGAATTTAAAGAATTGGAAAGCTGTGCCATCAGTATTATCAATATTGGAAAGGAACTGAAAGTATTCAATTTCATTACATTTGCAATTTTCATGTAACATGCCTCAGTTTCAGAATTGCTCAGGGGACTTTTTTCAAAGATGTTTTTTTTAATCAAGAAGCATAAATCCATCCTGTGGATGGATACAATCACTTTATTTTCTTTACTAATGCTGAGCAATAAAACCATGACCCTTGTTTGTCTGAAAGTCTCTGGCAAGAAAGAACAAAATGGACTGAGCTTCCTTTGAAATGAAAATATAAAACAGCAATCTTACATCTTACTTCCCAGCAAATAGTAAACTATAAAATGTACAAGAACATAGAATGCTTAGATGCTCTGTTACCTAATTGATTCAAGTACCACCGCACTGTTACTTGAATACCAATGATTGATAGTCAAACCTTTTTCCCCAGGGTAGAAATGTCAAAGACTAGAGAGCTTAGCTTTAAGGTGAGAGGAGATTAAAGTTTAAAGGAGATGTGTGGGGTAAGTTTTTTATACGGAGGGTGGTGGGTATCTAGACCATGCTGCCAGGGCATTGTGGTGTAGGCGGATATGAGAGTGGCATTTAAGAGGTTTTTAGATGGACATATGGATACATAGGGAATGGAGGAATATGGATCATGTTCAAGTAGATGAGATTAGTTTATCTTGGCATCATGTCTTGGAGCTGAACATTGTGAACATTGTGGACTGTTCTATATTCTATGTTCACATGCTCAAGTGTATTATGAATTGTTTGGACATATATAAGAAACCAGCTCTGAGATACAATAAAGTAAACACAACATGATCACGATTGGCCAGTGGGTGGTGAGTCCTTTGGTTATTTTTTCTGCTGTGATAGTTTTAAGCCCCAGGTCTAGCATTTATTTCCCCAGTGCTTAGTGGCACACCCGGGTTCGATTCTATCCTCCGGTGCTCTCTGTATGGAGTTTGCAGGTTTTCCATATGATCACGTGGGTTTCCTCTGGGTGCTCAAGTTTCCTCCCGCATCCCAAAGACATGAGGGTTTGTGGATTAATTGGCCCTCTGTAAATTGCCCTTGGTGTGTAGGGAACAGATGAGAAAGCGGGATAACATAGAATGAATGTAAACGGATGGTCACTATGGACTCGGTGTGCTGAAAGGCATGCTGTAGCTCAAAACAAAAAATCAATGAAATAATATAATTGACTGTGTTCTTATTCTGAATGGTGCCATCTTTATACCTTTCCCAGAATCTGCCTGCATATACAATACAATACAATACAATACAATATATCTTTATTGTCATTGTACCCAGGGGTACAACGAGATTGGGAATGCGCCTCCCATACGATGCAATTCTCATGCAGCAGCCGAAAGTTTTTCAAATCTTAGTGCCCTCCAAAGATATCTTATTTCTGTACAAACTATCTGTCAGCAGTAGACACAAGGTCACAATTCACAGCTTTTTCTAAAGCACCATCAGTGCATTGCTTCTTAACACTGCAGTTAAATGCCTATCAGCTAACTTGAATTGTTGTAATTCCTTGCTCTGATTCTGCTGGCTATTATAGTATCTAACATTTGCACGTAGATGTTGATTATGTCCTCCAACTTATTGATAGGAAATGTAGACAAAACACTGGCAAATTTTCATTATTATTGGCCTATTTCTTACAGTCGGTGTATCACCAATTTGTGATTCTAGGAATGTATAATGGGTCGTTGCCTCAGTCACTATAACATGCACAGGCGTTGCATTCCTTGCTCAGCACTGAGGTTATAGCTATGGCAACATCAGCTGCCATGCTTTAGTGAGAACATGGTTATAAATACGCAGACTTCTCACACTTTGCTTGTTGTTGAAAGTCAGGTCATGGAAAACACTGGGTGGTAATGATTTCCTGCTAAGAATGTCCTCCCCTCTTCCAAAATCTTACCTTGCTCTGCAGGTCTGCATGCAACGATGCCTACCAATGAACCCATCTTTGGAAGCAACTCTCATTCAAATGTCAATGCTAGCACAGGGTGCATCAGCACCTGCTACCTTTTGCCTGTGAACCTCTGCAAGTCTGGGAAGCAATAGATGTTAGTAAAACTCACTGCCACAACAAAACAAAACCACCAGCAACCTACCTGCAAGTAATTGATGATTGCTGGTGTTGGGAAGTAGTACTTAACTTTCAGCTGGAGAGCTATGGTCCCAAAAGGCAGTGTTTTGCAATCAGATCTGTAACCTTCAATTTCCAGTGGCACCTTTAGACTTTAAACTTTAAATTTTAGAGATACAGCGAGGAAACATGCCCTTCAGCCCACCGAGTCGGCTCCGACTAACGATCACCCGTAAACTAACACTATCCTACGCTAACACTATCCTACACATTAGGGACAATTTACATTTTTTACCAAAGCCAATTAACCTACAAACCTGTACGTCTTTGGAGTATGGGAGGAAACCAGAGCAACTGGAGAAAACCCCTGTGGTCACAGGGAGAATGTACAAACTTCGTACCCAGAGTCAGGATTGAACCTGGGTCTCTGCCGCTCTACTTGTATGGAGGAAAAGCCTTCACTACAATAGGATGTTTGGTATAACTCACACAACAACTTTGTGCACTCAAAAGAACACAAAACTCAAAAGACCGCACCTCTGGAGAACATGGATAGTGTTTTGCAATCAGATCTGCAACCTTCAAATACCTGCAGTGGCACCTTTAGACCTTAGACTTTAGACTTTAGAGGTACAGCGCAGAAACAGGTCCTTCGGTCCACCGAGTCCACGCCAACTAGCAATCACCAATACATTAGCACTATACCATGTCTCAACTCAAAACATCACCTATCCATGTTCTCCAGAGATGTCTGACCTGCTGAGTTATTCCAGCACTTTGTCTCTTTTTGTGTATTATCCAACATCTGTAGTTCCTTGTTTCTATACTTTGTGCACACAACACAGGCCTTAGTTTTGATTGCTGTTGAATAATGCAAAAAAGTGGTATTAGCAATTTTGCTGTATTAACGTATAAATAAGTGTCAATTCTTTCATTCTTTCTTTGAGAAAAACTATCAAGAAGAGCATATGTTAAAATACAATGGCTGATAAAGTTCCTGCACAAAGAAATATGAAGTCAATGGAAAAGTTCCAAGTATACTTCCAACGATATAAATGTTAACTACAAGCAGAGTTAATAGCTCTGGCACTATATATAAATTTACCACTGCAAGCAGTATGTCTGAATCCTTTTAGTTACAATTTTTAAAGATATAATTAAAACGTGAATTTTTAAATGATTTTTTTTCTTTTACCTGATTAATTTGACCTTTAATTTTCTCTTTTGCTTTCTGTGATTGATCAATCTTTGAATTCACGTGTTCTATTAACACTTCTTTTTGAATGCTCGGGTTGGGATTCACTGCCCTTTGACCTGATTAGTCAAGCCTATGCACATGAATCTCGGACGCACTGAAGATGATGCCCCCTCATTGTCTCCTTCAGAGTGTCAAGAAACTTTTGAGTGTAACATATTTCACTCTGGTTTCTTCAGTGTTGTTTCCCAATTCTTTGTAATTTCGCATCCCGTTCATGCTTTTTTGGTGTTTTGACCTTTTGTAAAGTGATTGGAATGATAGCAAACCTGATAGAGGTGTACAAAATCTTGAGGGACACAGATAAGGTAGACAGTCAGAACCTTTCTCCCAGGGTGAAAATGTCAAAGACGAGAAGGCACAGCTTTAAAGGGATAAGGGAAAGTTTTTAATGAGATGAGTGCAACAGGTTGTTTGCACAGAGGATTGTGGGTGCCTGGAACTGGGGAGATGGTGGAGGTATACACGATAAGACATTTAAGAGGCTTTTGCATAGACAAATAGACATGCAGGGGAGGGATATGGATCATGTGCAGGCAGAGGAGATTAGTTTATATACAGCGCCCTCCATAATGTTTAGGACAAAGACCCATCATTTATTTATTTGCCTCTGTACTCCACAATTTGAGATTTGTAATAGAAAAAACCCCACATGTGCTTAAAGTGTACATTGTCAGATTTTAATAAAGGCAATTTTTATACATTTTGGTTTCACCATGTAGAAATTACAGCTGTATTTATACATAGTCCCCTCATTTCAGGGCACCGTAATGTTTGGGACACATGGCTTCACGGGTGTTTGTAATTGTTCAGGTGTGTTTAATTGCTTCCTTAATGCAGGTATAAGAGAGCTCTCAGCACCTAGTCTTTCCTCCAGTCTCCATCACCTTCGGAAACTTTTATTGCTGTTTATCAACATGAGGACCAAAGTTGTGCCAATGAAAGTCAAAGAAGCCATTATGAGACTGAGAAACAAGAATAAAACTGTTAGAGACATCAGCCAAACCTTAGGCTTACCAAAATCAACTGTTTGAAACATCATTAAGAAGAAAGAGAGCACTGGTGAGCTTATTAATCGCAAAGGGACTGGCAGGCCAAGGAAGACCTCTACAGCTGATGACAGAAGAATTCTCTCTATAATAAAGAAAAATTTCCAAACACCTGTTTGACAGATCAGAAACACTCTGCAGAAGTCAGGTGTGAATTTGTCAATGACCACTGTCTGCAGAAGACTTCATGAACAGAAATACAGAGGCTATACTGCAAGATGCAAACCACTGGTTAGCTGCAAAAATAGGATGGCCAGGTTACAGTTTGCCAAGAAGTACTTAAAAGAGCAATCACAGTTCTGGGAAAAAAAGGTCTTGTGGACAGATGAGATGAAGATTAACATACCAGAGTGATAGCAGGAGCAAAATATGGAGGAGCGAAGGAACTGCCCAAGATCCAAAGCATACCACCTCATCTGCGAAACACGGTGGTGGGGGTGTTATGGCCTGGGCATGTATGGCTGCTGAAGGAACTGGCTCACTTATCTTCATTGATGATACAACTGCTGATGGTAATAGCATAATGAATCCTGAAGTGTACAGACACATCCTATCTGCTCAAGTTCAAACAAATGCCTCAAAACTCATTGGCCGGAGATTCATTCTACAGCAAGACAATGATCCCAAACATATTGCGAAAGCAAAAAAGGGGGTTTTCAAAGCTAAAAAATGATCAATTCTTGATTGGCCAAGTCAATCACCCAATCTGAACCCAATTGAGCATGCCTTTTATATGCTGAAGAGAAAACTGAATGGGACTAGCCCCCAAAATAAGCATAACCTAAAGATGGCTGCAATACAGGCCTGGCAGAGCATCATCAGAGAAGACACCCAGCAACTGGTGATGTCCAGGAATCACGGACTTCAAGCAGTCATTGCATGCAAAGGATATGCAACAAAATACTAAACATGACTACTTTCATTTACATGACATTGCTGTGTCCCAAATATTATGGTGCCCTGAAATGTGTGGACTATGTATAAACACTGCTGTAATTTCTACATGGTGAAACCAAAATGTATAAAATTGGCCTTTATTAAAATTTGACAACGTGCATTTTAACTACATGTGATTTTTTTCTATTACAAATCTCAAGTTGTGGAGTACAGAAGCAAATAAATAAATGATGGGTCTTTGACCCAAATGTTATGGAGGGCGCTCTATTGGCATCATGTCTACCACAGACATTGTGGACCGAATGGCCTGTTCCTGTGTGTACTGTACAATAAACCCTCGTTATTACGGACCTCTTTATAATGGATTTTGGTTATAGCGGATAGACCTACCGACCTTCACTGCCAGGCCGGACTGCTACGCCACCCCCGCCTGTACTGCCTTCCGGTCGCTTCCAGTCCACACCTGTTCCTGCCAACGCCGACCCTTACCTGCACTCCGGCCGGCCGCAGACAGCGACCATGACTCCGCTGATACACGTCTCTCCCCCAGCCGCCTGCAGGCCTGGGCCGTCAACTGACTTGGATTCCAGGCCCTGTTACATTACGAGAGTCTGAAGGGTACTGACCCGAAACATCACCTACCCATGTTCTCCAGAGATACTGCCTGAGTGGAGTTACTTCACCCACTTTGTGTCTTTTTCTGTATTGACTAGCATCTGCAAATCCTTGTTTCAACTACTTATAGACTCTTACTCAGTTATAGGGGACATTGGGCAATAGTGGACACCACCCCCCCACCCACCCCCCCACCACCATGGTCCATTATAATGAGGGTTTACTATACTATGTTCTATATTCCAAATGATTTTAAATATTTGACAGTCCTAACCAAGCTGCTGCTTGTTTTTTTTCTCTCTTTCTGTGGGCAGGGTTTCTTTGTTTGTCCAATGTAATTGCAGTATTGCGCAGAAGACTCATTCACAGTACAAGATATCACCACCAAGGACTCCTTCCAGCCATTTCCGCGAAGTTCCTGCAGGGAGGACAGTGAAAGTTACATTCAGATTTATTTTGGAAGTCATCAGGGGCCTTCAGAACCCATTACCTTCCACAAAATCCAGGTTATGGTTACTAACATATTCTCAAATTAATATTTGTTGGAGTTTATGCCCCAATCAAGATCAATGGTGCCAGTGGAAATGGTTGACAGCTTCAAATCAAATTTCACGGTGTTAATATTACCAATGATGTGTTGTGGACCAACCACGTGGTTAAAACTGCCAAGATGGTTCCCAACGCCTTTACTTCCTTAAGAGACTGAGGAAATTTGGCATGTCTCCAATGACTCTTACAAACTTCTACAGACACACCATGGAAAGCATACAGTTGGGTCGTTTCACTATTGGGAACAACTCTGCCCAAGACCTCAAGAAATTTCAGAGAGTTGTATATGTATCCCAGTCCATCGCAGACCAGACTTCCCACCATTGACAGCATCTACAATTCCCACTGCCTCGGAAAACATAATCAAAGACATTTCTCACTCCATTCATTCCTTCTCCTCCCTGTTCCCGTCTGCCGGAAGGTACAGAAAATTGAAAGTAGGCATCAGGACTAGCTTCGTCCCCTCTGTTATCAGGCTTCTGAATAGTCCTTCCATCGGTTAGAATACTGCCCAATTCGCCTCTATTGCATTGCAAACATTGGACTTTGTCTATGGAACTGATGCACGACAATACTGAGAACTGTATTCTGCATTCCATGTCCTGTGGTTTGCACTATCTATTGTACTTGAATTTGACTTGATTGTATATATGTGTAGTATTATCTGATCTGACTAGAAAGCATGCAAAACAAAGCCTTTTACTGGACCTCGGTTGGTACACATGGCAACAATAAACTTAACCTAAACCTAGCAGGGAGGACAATGATCAAAAACATTCAGAAGTCATTAGAGATGTTCAAGGGGAGAAATTCAGCTTTACCCATTGTCACGAAAAACTTGAAGTCAGCAGCAATGAGTGTTTACAGGTGAGTACAACTAGTCTCAGTGCTTGAGTTATAGAGTGGAGCAAAAGACCCTTTGGCCCATTATATACTACACATGTACATCATCATTATCCATCTCAATCCTATTTACAAACACGAATATTTTCTCCAGCATTTTTTGTTAGCAACTGGAGATTAGTTGAGGCCAGTTCATTGGCTATATTTAAGAGGGAGTTAGATGTGGTCCTTGTGGCTAAAGGGATCAGGGGGTATGGAGAGAAGGCAGGTACGGGATACTGAGTTGGATGATCAGCCATGATCATATTGAATGGCGGTGCGTACAGGCTCGAAGGACCGAATGGCCTACTCCTGCACCTATTTTCTATGTTTCTATGTTTCTATGAGACGTATTACTCCCTCTTGGTTTCTATTTTATGACTTCATCTCCACTTCACAGAGAGATAGTATCATCCAATTCCAATTAAGCAAGGAGGTCATTTATAGGGCAACTTTTTGTTTCTAAATTATCTGTGGGATATTTTTAATTCATGGGTTCTGCAGACACAGTGATATAATTGAGGTTTGCAACCTTGACTTTTATTTTGATGTGCCTTGCAGCTGGGGAAGTCAGAGTATCGTCTTTCATGCCAGATCAGTTCCTATTTTCCATGTTATGTTAATCGTTGAATAGATATGCCTGCTTTTTCCATCTCTCCCTCTTGCAGATGTACAGTGCCCTCCATAATGTTTGGGACAAAGACCCATCATTTATTTATTTGCCTCTGAACTCCACAATTTATTATAAAATCTCAAATTGTGGAGTGCAGAGGCAAATAAATAAATGATGGGTCTTTGTCCCAAACATTATGGAGGGCACTGTACGTGTAGACAAGTGTGCTTTCACAAAATATCTTGACTGCCTTTTTGAAAGCCAGCCAGTCACCATCCTACTGACGCCAGTGACTAATGTAGGTCTATTGCTGTGGCAGAGAGCCAGCTGTTGCGTTTATATGTAAACACATCACTGTTCTGAAAATGCATATCACCAGTTCCTTGAGTCTTAACATGTCTTTCTTTTTCTAAAATCAATGCCATTACATACTGACTCCCGCAGCAACAATTTTACAGTTTTCATTGGGTGGTAATTAGTATCCAAAGCTGAGCTGTATGGCTTAAATGATTTTTAATTACCCAACTCAACCATTTGCATCACAAACCTATACCATGGTGCTATGGCAACAAAAACCAAAATAAGCACCGACAAGTTTACCACACTGACATTAGAAGACCTTGGTGGAAACCTAATTCATGGAAACTGAAACATGTAGTTCTACCTGTGCTGCAGGAGTATCATAAGGACAAGCATTAGTGGGTCACTGCATCATTTATTAATGCTCAGCTTGGTTGCAAACTTTTCCTGCCCATTCCTCCCACCTTCCCAAACAAACAATAAAAGAAACACATTCTGAGCCCAAAGATCGACCACACCCACATTACTGACAGAAAGCATATTCCCACTCCAGCATCTCGTCAAAACCAATTGCTTGCAAATAACTACCTAAACATATTCATTTTCCACCTGAAAAAAAGGCAGTATATCCCTGATTATCTGAGACAGTCTACGTGCATAAAACAGAGACTGAAATAGCTGCCACTTGTTAGAGTACACCTTTGTGAAATGAAGCTGAGCTGAAATGCTGTGTATCCACCTCACCTTTAGTTACCAGAAAAATACTTGCAATCTATTCGCCCCATATGTTTATATCCTTCCAATAGCATGTTTATATACACACTGAGGAGTCATATTTCTGTGGGCCCTCTCGTGACTCACCATGTTACATATGGGAGAAACAGAAGGTAAGAGAAATGGGACAGCATCTATATACTCGGTGTCTCAGTCATTCCTGCCAGTAATCATCTATGCCAAAACACTTACTTGTGAAAGAAGGGACCAAGGAACTCCCAGGTTAGGCAGTTGGTGCACTACTGGGCAGTCATTGTATATCTGACTAACCTGTAACAGTAACCTGTTAGGAATGATCCTGCTAAAAATACCTTGAGAGTCTGCATCCATTATAGGACTTCAGTGTGGGGACCTCCACTAAAATATTCATTTCTCCTCATTCTTGATTCTTGACAATAGTAGATAGAGTGGTAGAGAAGGCAAATGTCATGCTTGCCTTCATCGGTCAGGGCATTGAGAATAAGAATCAGGAAGACATGTTGAAGCTTTTTATGACTTTGGTTTTGGATTAATGTGTACAGTTCTGTTCACCCATTAGAGGCTTTGGAAAGTATGCTAAAGAGGTCTACCAGGATGATGACTGGATAAGAGGGTGTTCGCTTTAAGGGCCTGTCCCACTTAGGCGATTTTTTAGGCGACTGCCGGCCACTGTCAAAGTCGTAGCAGATCGCCGAAAAATGTATTTTACCCTACGACAATGACCACGACAATGTTGAGTCAGGTTGAGATTACACCGTCTTCGGAAACATCGCGAAATTCCCACGCTTATCAATGCTTCTCCGGTATCTTAATTTTCGCTGAAATCACTGACAAGTCGGTAATTACTTGAGAGTTTTGAAATATAACATCTTGCCCGGGTTACTTGAAAGCCAAACTTCACGGTAACAAGGCATAAACTGGATTGACTTCCAGTTTACTATTAGCAGTATTAAGAAATTTAATTTAAAAAGTGGGTAAATGGATTTTTGTACGGAGTATGGGCATTCTTTGAAAATGTGCGGGAGATGTATATCTGGTTTCTGGGTTGCATATCTGGGTTGGGAACCCACTTTAAATGTAATGGCTGATGGCCATAAACATCGCAGAAATTCCCACGCTTACCTGACCGTCAAACTGTCGCCTCCAATCTACCTGTCAAATGTCCTGACGGTAAATAAATTGTTTAAACACAAGTATTTTATGGTATCTTCAAATGACTTTACTTAATTTAATATTACGTGCTTCTAAATGCATCTAAGAGAACCTGGCAAACCTGGGGACAGCATGCGACAGCGCCCGCAATAAGCAACGCTACCTGGCGACAAGCCAGCTGTCGCCGAGAAATTTCAAACCGGTTGATTTCTCAGCGACACGCCGAGGACCACTACGATTCTTTGAAGACTCCTCACGTACGTGAGGATGCTATTCATAGACTATAGCTCCGCCTTCAACACGGTCATCCCCACCAAGCTCATCACCAAACTCCACCAGCTAGGCCTTAGCTCGTCATTATGTGACTGGATCCTGGACTTCCTGCTGGAACGACCGCAGGCAGTGAGAATGGGCCCGCACCTGTCCTCCACTATCACCCTGAGTACCGGCACACCACAGGGCTGTGTTCTGAGCCCCATGCTCTACTCCCTCTTCACACACGACTGTGTTCCTGCATTCGACACCAACACCATTGTCAAGTTTGCAGATGACACAACGGTGATCGGGCTGATCACCAACGGGGATGAAACAAACTATAGAGCGGAGGTGCAGAACCTGGCGGACTGGTGCTCGGATAACAACCTGTCCCTAAATACCACCAAGACCAAGGAGCTGATCATCAACTTCCGTAGGTCACATAACGGGGAATATGCCCCGATCTCTATCAATGGGGTCAGTGTGGAGAGAGTGTCCAGCTTCAAGTTTCTGGGCACTCACATTTCGGAGGACCTAACATGGTCCAATAACACTGCTGCGCTGGTCAAGAAGGCACAACAAAGACTGTTCTACTTAAGAACACTGAAAAAGTCTGGTCTACCCCAACAGCTGCTGACGACCTTCTACCGCTGCACCATAGAGAGCATCCTAACGCATGGAATCCCTGTGTGGTACCTCAGCTGCACGGAGGCAGAAAGGAAAGCTCTACAGCGGGTAGTCCATAGAGCTCAGAGGGCCATCGGAACACAGCTACCAGACTTGGAGGGCATCTACAACACACGATGCCTCAGAAAAGCCACCAGCATCCACAAAGACTCTTCACACCCCTGCAACAGTCTGTTCGAACTCCTTCCATCGGGCAGACGATACAAGGCCTTCTATGCCCGCACCTCCAGACTCAGGAACAGCTTCATCCCCAGGGCCATAGCTGCTATGAACCGGTCCTGCTGAGCCGGATGGCCACAACGCATAGATCAACTTGCACTTTACCCTGTCCAAAACTGTTATAACTGTTCGTTTCGTTGGGTTGCTGCTGTCTAAATTACCTAAATTAGTGCATCGTATGGGAGGCGCATTCCCAATCTCGTTGTACCCCTGGGTACAATGACAATAAAGATATATTGTATTGTATTGTATTGTATTGTACGATCATGCCCGCGACACCCCGGCGAACTGTTGGGGACAGCCTAGTCGCCGGCAGTCGCCTTAAAATCGCCTAAGTGGGACAGGCCCTTTAAGGAGAACTTGGACAAACATTGATTGTTTTCTCTGGAACATCGGATTGAGGGGAGACCTGGAAGAAGTACTTAAAATTATGAGAAGCATAAAATAGGGGAGACAGTCAGAATCTTTATTTCTAGCATGTAGATATCAAAAACTAGTACAACTTATAGCTTTAAGGTAAGAGGGACCTTTAAGGTAAGGTAAGAAGTTTAAAGGAGATGTGCCGGTCAGGTTATTTTACGCAGAGAGTGGTGTGTGTCTGTAATTCACTGCCAGAGTGGTGATGAGGACAGATATGAAAGTGGCTTTTAGGAGGCTTTTAGATAGAATATGGACATGCAGAGAATGGAGTGATATGGAGTGATATGGATCACGTGCAGGCAGACAAGATTAGTTTAATCATGTTCGGCACCGACATTGTGGCTGAAGGGCTTGTTCATGTGCTGTGCTATTTTATGTTGAGTCCCATTATAAGTGCCCAATGTGCGTCCATTATGGTGCCCAGAGAAATATTCAAATAGAGAACATTCGCCTTGATCTTGCCTTCGGAGTGAAAATCCCAATAACTAAACTGAGATGAAGGAGGCAGCAACTTGGACAGAATGCATAAAACATTCCTCACGGTTTCACAACAGCTGAACATGGATGGAATTCAATTCCTTGCAATGGATGAATGTCCCTGGTTGATCTGATGCCACTTATCTTACCACAAGTCTGTGCTGGCCTAATGGAAGGAACCGAATAAAAAACAACAGACTCATCAGTGGCTTTCCGAGCATGCTTTGTGTATGACTCCATGTCTAACAGAGGGCAAGGCTTTTTCTAAGAGCCTGCTATTGTCTGAGACAAACAGACTTGACAATCTCAACCATCAGAAGCACTATTCTTCCAAAAAGATTGAGTGTTTGATCGCACATTATGTTACCTGGGTGCTGCCATTTGCAAATATGACCACTCATTTGCTCCATTCTTTGTTTCTGCCTGGATGTACCTTCACAATATGGTCCTTCAATTATACATTCTGTTTGTCTTTCCCTTCTAAAGTCCAATGAAAGGTAGCAATATCACTGCTTCACCATGTACACATCTCCGAATTACACAAGATAAATCTTTCACAAGTATATTTCCCAGAGGGAATTGAATAAGCAGCTGTGAGCACTTAGTTTTTATTGGAATCAGGATTCCTGACTTCTAATCATCTTCATGTCTCGCCTCCACTTTAATGGCGAGATTTCTGCTCATTCCCACAAAATATTTGAAACATTCCCATAAAATCACATCTTTTCACATTCATTTCAACTTACTGTCAATGTTCCCAGAAAGAAACTTCACCAACTATGCACCACGATGGACCCGTCTCTCCAGAGCACAGACCTAGGACGCAACAATAATCTTGTGTGGGAAGCAAGTGTGGGCAGGATTGGGGTTCGCACGTTTAACATTTATAACTGGTGAACACTTAGACCTTCTCCCCTTTCTTGTCTATTGAGATGGTTAAAATCCATTCTCCCTGCAACCCTTCCTCCCAACCCAACAGCTTTTCAATGTGTGTGAAGTACCTGTTTAAAAAACATTTAGATAGGTACATGGATATGATAGGTTTAGTGGGATCTTGGCCAAATGTAGGTAGATGGGACTAGTGCAGATGAGGCATGTTGGTCAGCATGGGGAATTTGGGCCGAAGTGCCTGCTTCCACGCTCTAAGGCTCCACGACTATAAGAATCTGACAAGAGATGGTTGAAGACCTACTAATTGCAGTGACGTAACCCTACAAAAATAAAGCAGAAAAACATGCAACAGAAACAATATTATTCTTGTGCAACGAACCAGTTTTCACACAGACTGAAGATGCATGTTAGCTCATGTACCAAAGGCAGTGAATTACTGTAATGTATTTGGGACACGTTTCTATGACAATATGCTTTAAAAGCGACACGGAAATTGACCCTACTAATTTAGTAATGAACCCGAATTAGTCAACAATCTGATAGGGAAGGAATATCTTGCATATGGTGATAATGAAATTAATTAGTTTAAAATTAAATTTGGGAGGAAAAAGGGCAGTGTCATATCAAAGTTTCAAATTTAAGAATGGTAAGCGTTGAAAGCTTGAAGGATGAACCCACCATTATCAGTTGAGTTAAATTGTTAATGGATAAATCCACAGACAAACACAGGGATACATTTCAAGGAGCATCGGGTTTAATTCAAAGCTGGTATATAATCACAGAAGGCAAAGGTTTCCTGTGCTTTTGTGTAATCATGGTCAACAACTGAATTAAGAGATGGCGCCAAACTGAAGGAATATCTGTATTCACTGTATTCACAAAAATACAAGGAAATGTGGAAATCTGCAAACTTGGAAAGTGTTCAAACACAAGAAGTTGCAAATATTCTTGGGTGCTATTAATGGGGCAAAGGGAAAATCTGAAGAACACTTCCAAGAATGAAAGGAAACAGCAAAAGTTTTGATAAATGTATTAACAGAAAAAAGTAGAGCAGATAAATGCAGGTGGATTAGGAACAGATGTAGATGGCAACACAATAAAGAAAATTAAAATGGAGATCTGTTAAATGTAAAATTTTGGATTTGTTGTCGCAGCTAAACCTAAAAATGGAGGTTTTTAGTGGACATTTAGAAGCAAACAAAAATAGGGGAAGCAACAGACAATTACAGGACAGTTGATGGGAACTGTAAGGTATTGAGGCGGTTGAGTTGAATAAACCTTGGAAATGGGAGCAGTGAATGCAATGCAAGACGAACCAATGCCCCAATCATTACAATACAGGAAATGTAACATGCTTACGTTCTGTATCTCTTACTTGATGGGAGAGGGGAGAAGAGAGAGTTGGGAACATAGAGCCTGATATTGTTAAAGGGACATTGTGATTGGAAAACAATTTTTTTTAAATTTAAATGTGAATGTTTTTTGCAAAGAAAATGTGCCATCAATGATTTTAGTTAATGAGTTGAGAGACATGAAGGAGAAATGTCACCTACACACATAGCGGCCAGCAGGCTCTCCAATCACATGCGTAAGAGCAGTGAGAACATGTTGCACAAATGTTGTCAATGTCAGGAGTGTTGCCACGAAAACATAGGAAGGATCTCAAAAATAAAGTCAATACAGCACAGGAACATGCTTTACAGTCCAATTAGTCAATGTCAATCGAGATGCCTGTGTATGATTTATCCCATTTTTCCGCTTTTGTCACATTAATTACTCTTCATTTCATTCCATTCATATTCATAGATTAATTTATTGTCCACATACCTGTCCAAATGCTTTTTAAACACTGCAATTGCATCTGCTTCTACCGCCTGGCAGCTTGATCCATATACCCACCACATTGAGGGGTTATTGTTTTGTTTTGTGAAAAACCTGCATCTCAGATCTTCTTTCAATACTTCCTTTCTCATCTTAAACCGAGATAAACCTATCTGATCTGATTGGGAACCATTCAAATGAAAGCTTTTCACTGCACCTCAGTACACGTGACAATATTAAACTTAAATCTAAACCTTATACTCAATACCCCTTCCTGTAAAGTCAAACAAGGAAATCAATGTTAGACACAAAGTGCTGGAGTAACTCAACGGGTCAGGCAGCATCTCTGGAGAAGAAAGATGGGTGATGTTTCGGTTTGGGACCCTGAAGACTGACATTCTTTTTCTCGAGTGATGTTGCCTGACCTGCTGAGATACTCCAGCACCTTGTGTCTATCTATGGTATAAACTAGCATCTGTAATTCTTTGTTTTCTACAAAGGACATCAATGTCTTCACTACCCTATTACCTATGTCACCATTTTCAGAAAACAATGCACCCCATGATCCTTTTATATGTCAATGCTTTTAAGTTCCCCGCCATTTACTTTATATGTCAGGCCAATATGCGATGACCCAAAATATCATATCTTACTAACTAAATGACTAGCCTTGCCCACTGCTTAATTTACCACTCCCACAACCATCACATGCGATCAATCCCCATCAGCCAACTCTATGATTTACATGCTTTACTATTTCTTCATATTATCAACAATATTGTAAACTTCACATCCACAACTCACAGTCTGCACATAATGGTATATTCTTTTAGCAACAGGATCTAAAGTACTGGTGGACTTTCCTCTCTAATGCAAGGCAATTTGGCCCACAGCAGGATCCGTTAACATCTTACCAGAGAGCAAACAAGAGCATTTATTTGTCTTAACCCAGGGAGGAGATTACAATGGCCATCATTTAGATGCTGAATGTTTCGGCAAGTGATGGAGATGAAACTAATAAAGATGATATCTAATCTTCTTTCTCAAAGTTGGATCCCTCTCATCCCTTGTCTCTTCTGAGTTTGTATACACACACTAGCATATAAATATAGTATACAAAAATACAGCATTATTTTGTCCACCTATATCAACATTCTAAAAATAACCATATATCTTGTACGTGGATAATTAGATCTCATTGGTCCTGGTTTATCTTATTGAGTTTTTTTCCTAAGATCAGGCATTAATAGAATTTCATATATTGTATGTCCTTATATAAATTCTTAGAGTCATAGGGTGATACAGTGCAGAACCAAGCCGTTTGGCCCACCTTGCCCACACCGACCAACATGGCCCTTCTACACCAGTCCCACCTGCCTGCATTTGGCCCATTTCCCTCTAAACCTGTCCTATCCATGGACCTAAATGTTTCTTCAACGTTGCGATAGTGCCTACCTCAACCACCTCCTCTGGCAGCTTTTTCCATACACCCACCACCCTTTGTGTGAAAACGTTACCTCCCATTAAATCTTTCCCCTTCACCTTAAACCTATGTCCTCTAGTTCTCAATTCCCCTACACTGGGCATATACCCGATCTATTCCTCTCACGATTTATACACCTCTATAAGATCATCCCTCATTCTCCTGCGCTCCAAGGAATAGCGTCCTAGCCTGCTCAACCTCTCCCCATAACTCAGGCCCTCGAGTTCTGACAACATCCTCATAAATCTGCTCTGCACCCTTTCCAGCTTGACAACATCTTTCCAATAACATGGTGCCCAGAACTGAACACCATGCACCCTCACTAATGTCATATATAACTGCAGCATGACCTCCCAATGTCTACACTCAACACTCAGACTGATGAAAGCCAATGTGCCAAAAGCCTTTTGGACCGCCCTATCTACCAGTGATGCCACTTTCAGCTAACTTTGTGCCTGATCTCCTGGATCCCTCTGCTCTACAACACTCCCTAGAGCCATACCATTCCCTGTGTAGGTCCTGCCTTTGTTTGACTTTCCAAAATGCAACACCTCACATTTCTCCGTATTAAATTCCATCAACCATTCCTCAGCCCACCTGATCAGGCCCATGAGATTTGTCTACCTTCACACTCATCAGGACCTTCCGCACCTCCTCGGCTGTAATGCTGACTGCTCTCAACACACTTCCAGTGACTGCCCCAAGTTCCTCAGTCCTGTCTTTTTCAAAGTTACAGACTTCCCATTTCATTTCTTTCTGCTAAAAATGGATCTGAATAATTGTACAATAATTCTGGCTACATTTCAGCTATCAATTTTCATTGTGATTGTCTCCTTTGCAAATGAAATATTTTGATGCTTCTGTTTTAGTTATTGCAGCTACTTTTCTGCATTATTTTAATGGAACAGTAATGTTGCAGTTCATCCTTTGATCCACTTTGTTACCATTGTTATTACTATTTAACTAACAGATTTTTTAATTTGTTCTCAACAATAAACTAAGTCTCAGGCATACGCAGACTTTTATTTTACTGATGCTGTCAGTTTTGCTCAAAAAACATTTATTTTAACTTTTATTCTTATCACCTTTTTTTCCCCCAAAATAACAAATTATGTACTATATGATATATGTATATCAATCTCAAGATAATATTGACTACATTTTAAAATGCGTTTATACAGTATATGATGTTACTATTACAATTGAGGGGAAAGGTGTTTATGTATTCATAAATTCATAGTAAGACTCATTTTTGAAACCAAGTACCAATCCTTCCAATTATTTGTTACAGATGCTCCTTGGAAAGACAACTACACCATCAGATACTTTTATTATCTATTTAATGAAAAAAATACATCACAGGTTGGCAAGTGTTAGAAATAGAAACAGATTATCACAGAAGCTTTATAATCTATTTGCATCAAAATTATGAACTCTAGCAAATGTATCATAAATACGGACTGTATATATCCAGTTTCCACACACAACATTGTATTTGGTGGTTCAGGTGGAAAGAGCTCTACATGCATTTCCCGTCTTCAGTATTTTATGTTGGAATTGCATTGTTAAACTGGATGGTGCATCTGCAGAACTGTGATTGCACAACCCTATAAACAAAGACATAAATTGTATTTTATCTGAAGACCACCAGGCCAAATCCACCTGCCTAACTCTGACACTGTTCCTTCTCAACCCACGGTACTTGAAATAGTAAATCCTTTTTTTTACAATCATCACAGTTACCTTCCCTACACATTACTAAACTCCTTCCTCCAAATCTTCACGACATAATTGAGCAATTGTCGAGCAGAAGCTGTGCTCTGTGAATTTTTATTTCCTCAAATAAAGTCCATGTCATATTACAAATGTGAAAGTGTTCTTAAAATGAAGGGGCCATGAAGTAAGATAATATAATTTTTTATTATATTTTAATTTAGTTTGTAAGAATTACAAGTACAAGAATTACTCATTTTTACTCAGGTCACTTTCTGGCAGCCTTGGTGGAAAATAAAAGAAGACATAATTTACGAGTCAGAAGATACTGTTTTACTAACGAAACAGCCACAAGCTGTATAGAGTTTTGTGGACCAGGGAAGCTATAGAAGTATAATTCCTCTAAGAAATTAAGACACCACATATACAGAAGGGATCATGAGGGCGTCAAAGATTACGGGGAGAAGGCAAGAGAATGGGGTTGAGAGGATAAAATAGTTTAGCCATGATTGTATTCCAGAGAGAGTTAGATATAACTCTTAGGAATGAAGGAATATGGGGAGAAAGCAGGAACGGAGTACTGATTTTGGATGATCAGCCACGATCATATTGAATCGAAGGGCTGAATGGCCTGCTCCTGCACCTATTTTCTAAGTTTGTATGATTGAATGGCAGTGCAGACTCAATGGGCCGAATAGCCTAATTCTGATTCTATGTTTTACAGTCTTATGATTTCGGTCATGGCCACTTTGTTTCGTATATGGAAAGAGAATCTCCTTAATAATCAGATAATCATTAGCTCAATTAATTCACTTGTGGAGTGATATCCAGAAGTAAATATTAAAATTTAAATTAGTTTAAGTTCATATAATAGGGTGTAATAACATTCCTTGTTCACGTGAAGTTTATAGAGCAAACAGTAAACACACAGAAATGATCAAAACAACAATAAATACAATGAAAAGTGCAAAATAGCAGAATGGTGCAAAATTGCAGTGTAAATTTAGTGCAAAAGGATATTGATGTGCAAAACAGAATAACTGAATGAGCTAGAGTTAGGAATAAGAGGCTGTGAAAGAAGTGATTGGTTCAGGAGAGGACCAAAAGTGCTGGAGTCACTCGGCAGGTCAGGCAGTATCTCTGGAGAATATTGATAAGTGACGTTTCAGGTCGAGACGCTTCTTCAAGATTGAATCTGAAACAGAATTCACTGAACTAGAAACTGACTAGTTTGGTTCAGGAGTCACATAGCTGGTTCAGAAGGTTCAGGGGATGTAGCTGCTCTTAGGACTGGACATCTTGGGTTTCAACCTCCTGTGTCTTCTTCCAGAAGGTAGGCGAGAGAAAAGGGAATCTCATCCTTAACAATACTTCCAGCCTTCCTGACACAATGCACTGTGAAGATGGCCTGGATGAAAGGAAGTGATGACCCTGTCATGGGCTGGGCTGAGTTTGCCACTCTCTGCAAGGCAGTCAAGGGCAGAACATCTGCCTTACCAGGCTGAATTGCATCTCTGAATACTTTCAAAAGCACATCTGCAGAGGTTTGAGAGAATGTGAATGGCATCCTGAACCTTTTCAACCATCAAAGAAAGTAAATATGCTGGTGTACTTTCCTGTATGAACTGACCAGGACAGGTTTCTGGTGATATGAATGCCTATGATTGAAACTCTTGACCATCTCTACTGAAGCTTTATTGATGAGGGCAGGGTTGTGTTCACCCCTTCATTTCCTTAGGTCAATAAGCAACTCTTTCATCTTGCTAGCATTAAGTGCGAGGTTATTTTCCTGACTCTGAAGACCCAGGTTCTTGATCTATTTCCTACATTTCATCTCTTTGTTGCTTTAGATAATTTGAAGTGAAAATTGTGGACCAGAGCAGCTATAGAAGTATAGTGATTATAATTTGATGTGAAAATTCCAAATGAAAATGCAGGATTGCCAGGAAAAATTGCTCCTTAATATTCACTTATTTATCATCACTATTGGTTCCATTTTGTATCAATGTAAAGATGAAAAAAAATCAGATGATGGACACATTTATTTGAGTTGTAAAAGCAGAACATGCTGAAAATACACAGGAAGTCAAGCAACAGCTGTGATTAGAGGCACAGTGATAAACTTTTAGATTGTTGGCCTTTCACCAGAACTGTGAATATTTGAAAATATACTGCCATTAAGTTGCAGAAAAAGTTGAGGAGAAGCCTGCAATAGAGTTAGATGCAGGACACACAACATAAATGAAATAAATGGCAATGCAAGGTATAATGAGGCTGTGAGAATGAAGAGCAAGAACTTAAAGTTCTCAAAGGAAATTAGTAATGCTGGACATTTGGAATAAAAATTTTGGAAATGCTCATTATCTCAAATTATTAAAGTCAGTGTTATGCGGTGTAACAGAAGGCCATAATATGCCAAGTCATAAGAGGAGGTGCTGTTGCTTGAGCTTACATTGATTCTTGATGGAACAATGTAGGAACCTGAGATCAGAGAGATCAGAATGAAATGTGGGATTAAAGTAACAGGTGTCTCAGGATCCCACATGGGAACTGAATGGAAGGGCTGTAAAATGGTCACTCAAGCTATATTTAGTTTCCCTATTTGCAGGCAACCGCATTGTAAGCAATGAGTGCATAAGGACATAAGGGAGTAGAATTAGGCCATTTGGCCCATCAAGTCTACTCTGCCATTCAATCAAGGCTGATCTATCTATCTATCCCTCCTAACCCCATTCTCCTGCCTTCTCCCCATAACCTCTGACACCTGTACTAATCAAGAATCTATCTATGCCTTAAAAATATCCACTGACTTGGCCTCCACAGCCTTCTGCGGCAAAGAATTCCACAGATTCACCACCCTCAGACTAAAGAACTTACATTACATTAATTTGAAAGTAGTAGAAGAAAATTGCTGCTTCATGCAGAAGGTATGGTTGGGGTCTGGATGGTGTGAAAGAAAGCTTTAAAAAATCACTTGTCTTGGGAAGGATAGTGAGTAATGTTGGAGATGTAAGAGTGAACCAAGGATACTGGTGTTGTTGGAATGCTGGGAAGAGAGGAGGGAGTACGTGACCTCTGGAAGACCATCACATTCCAGGAGGAAAGGGGGATGACCCATTAAACATTCTGAGAAGGGAACACTTTTTTGATTCTGGTTGAGCGGAGAGAGGGGGAGAACAGCAGTGTAGTAAGTGAAGCGGGGATGTTTGTCATCTGTGGTGAAGAGAAAGGAAAATAGATTGGACACACTGGTACAGTATCAACAGAACAGATATAACAAATATGGAGGAATTAAATAGGGTCCTTACAGAAGTAAGGTAGAAGGAAGTGTAGTTAGGAATAGTTGTTTACATATGTGGGCTTGTGGTAGATTCTGATCATTAACCTATCCTCTGAAATAGTAATAGAAAACACTAGAAAAGGAAGCAAATTGTTAAAACCTTGATGAACAGGGTGGAAAATGTGGAAGGGTGACAAGAGGAAAGAGACATTAATCCTTTCAATAAAGTTCTGTAAAAAGTGGAGGGGAAAAGGATATGAGTATAGGAAAACATAGAATATTTTTAATTTCCCACAGGAACTTTGGTTCCATATAGGCCTATAGCAACATTTCTTATACGAAGGAAGTGAATAAGTTGAAAGAAGAGGTTGTTCTTTTTGTGAACAAGTCCGTCCATGCAGTTTGAGGTTTGTGGTAGAAACCGCCTGGGCTTCTGTCTAAAGAAGAAGTGAAGGGCTCTCAGTATTAGATAAATGGGCCAGGAAACTAGAAACAGTTAAAATAGCACAGCTGTCAGAAGTATCACTGATGTAGATGAACAGATACTGGATAAGGAGTGAAAAGTGAAGCCAAAATAAAAAGGAGTGAGATTTCTAGGATAGGATTGGGAGGGTAGGGGGGGGGGGGGGGGGGAGTAATTGTGAATATTTGGAAGGTGATAAAGTTAGGGATCAGGATACAGTAAATTAACTTAGTTGCAACATAGCAATAAAAGCTACTGTGAACCATAAAGAACGGAAGTAAGAAACAGGGTTCTGATGAGAGTCCATTGAGCTGAACATTAACTTTGCTTCTCTCTCCACAGACGCTGCCTAACCTGTTGAGTATCTTCAGCAATTTTTTTGGTTTTATTTCAGGTTTTCAGCATCTGCACTCTTTTGCGTTCCCAGCTAACAAAACAGGCTAAAAATTCCAACTCAATGTGAATAGAGGTTTGGTATACATATTGACAGCAATTGCATATGATTAAAATACATGCAGTTATGTGTGAAATAGTGTGCATAAAACCATGGACTGGATTGCCCTGAATCTGGCCTCCCTCACCAACTATTTTTGGATACTGAGAGGCAACTATATTAACCCCCTGTGCCTGAGCGACATCTAACAATGTGATGTGGGCTCCGTTCTTTGAGCAAGCCTGGAGCCCTGGATCCTGAAACTCTGTCCCTGGAGCCCTCTGGCAGCCACACAGAGATGTAGTGATGTGTGTCTAACAGTCAGAGATACTTATAAACTGTCCAAGCAGAATTAAATAAAAACAATTATTTGTAAATCTCAATTACAAATACAAGAGCAAACATTCGTATCAACATTAAGATAAACTTTAATACAACAAAATAATAAATCACTTAACAGCAAGTTAAATGAAGCAAAATAAATAAAGCAGCTCCTGTAATTTCTTTCTGAATCATCGGCATTACAATGGGATTGCAGCAGAATTGGCAATCAGTTGCCCTGGCTTCCATCCTCCAGCTTGCTTCCCATTTAACTGCTACAATACTGTTAGGGCAGAACTGAAGGCTAAGTGGCAGATAACAGTTATCTACTCTTGCAGTTCTAATAATTCATTTAAACATATTTGGCAAAAACTGAGACAACCCTTGAAACAGGGCTGGTAACTGTAACATAGTCCAGCACATTGAAAAGAAAATCACCCGTGTCTAATCTCAAATTGTTATTGGTAAGTGGCAGAGTCGAAGTTAAAATTAAATTGAATGCACTGCTGGGGACAATGACCACAGAGAGATTAACTACAACATAGTCTGAGATTTAGATCCAAAAACTAAGAACTGAGCACTTAATTTTAATGTGAAAGAAATGAGGGGCCATATAATCAAATCGTTTGGGAAGGATTATCCAACAACATTTTAGTACAGGAAACTATAAACATATTTAATAGCATTGATGTGGGATAAGTATATATTTAAAACCAGTAAGACTAGAACAAAAAGTTCAGCCTTTCAAGGGATCAGTAAATAGATAAAATATAAACCTGTCTTCTGCTAACCTTGCAATAAGAAATGGAATTCTCGTTGGTTGAGCAGAACAAAAGTGGCCCAGATTTTACAGGGTAATCTCAGCAAAACTGTCAACTTTAAGGATTGGTACATTGCATAACTGATTGTAATTTATGGACATCCAAGCATATGAATATGAAGTGAAAATCCGCAGATTGCTGTCAGCTATTCACCATTGAAGAACAGGCTATGATCCAAATCTAGACTCTGTGTGAAGTTTAGCATGGGAGAGAGATCTCGAGTGGCCTACGTTTGTTTAATTCACTTGTAATAAAATTCTGAGTCAGAGCAAGGAATGTAACGGGACTTCTCCCTTTGAAATTAATAGAGTAATATCCTTACGAGAGAGCTGGGGATGTAAAGACTCTTGGATAGAGTTTATTGATTTAAACATACACTTGCCTTCAAAGGATTTTAAATCTCAAATGTGTGTGTAAATTGTACTTTTAAAGTGTTCAAATGTGTTTAAAAGGGGTTTGAAATGTTTGGTGTCGATATTCGGGCAGTCAGGGTGGCGCAGCGGTAGAGTTGCTGCCTTACAGTGAATGGAGCGCCGGAGACCTAGGTTTGATCCTGACCTCGGGGGTTTCTGTATATTCTCCTCGTGATCCTGCGTGGGTTTTCGCCGAGATCTTCAGTTTCCTTCCACACTCCAAAGACGTACAGGTATGTAGGTTAATTGGCTTGGTAAATATAAAAATTGTCCCTAGTGGGTGTAGGATAGTGTTAATATGCGGGGATCCCTGGTCGGGATCGCTGGTCGGCACAGACCCAGTGGACCGAAGGGCCTGTTTCCGTGCTGTATCTCTAAACTAAACTAAATTAATTCCTTTGAGGTTTCTGAAGCATTTTCAACAATTTAAATTCATTTTGTTCAGTGTTTGAGAGTTCTGCTAAAACTGGGCACCTTTTTCTGTCATTTTCTGACTGGGTTTGTTTTGGCACCCCCATGTGATGGTTCATTTGATGTAGAAAACTTTTACCGTTCCGGACCTTTTCCCCACAAAATTCCCCCCGCACTCATGTTCTCCACCATCCCTAACCTCTTACGCCCACCCAAAGCACTGACAATTCTAGCTCAAAGCAGTGCTACCCTCTGTCTGCAATCAAGCTGATGGACAAACTGGAACCAGTTGCTGTTTGCTGTGAAGAGACCATTCCATTAGTCGTCACAATTAGTCATTGGTATTTCCACATTATTTTTTTCTATCTATATACACACACAAACACACAATGATAGGAAGGATGAGGTTGTGCTGGAATGAGTGCAATCATCTAGATGTTACCTGAATCGGAGGACTAGCCATGGGGAGAGATTGGATAGGCTGAAGATAGACAAATAGTGCTGGAGTAACTGAGCAGGTCAAGCAGCATTTCTGGAGAAAAAGGATAGGTGAAAGAAAGGTCCTAACATGAAAAGTCACATATCCTTTTTTTCTACAGATGCTGCCTGACCCGCTGAATTAGTGCAGCACTTTGCGTCTATCTTTGGTCTAATCCACCATCTGCAGTTCTTTGTTTCGGCAGATCGGATAGGCTGGACTTGTTTTTCTAGAGCGAAGGTGGCTAGTAACCAGATAGAGGTATGTAAAATTACAAGAAGCATAGATAAGGTAGATAATCAGAATCTTTTTTTGTCCATATTAGGAGTATCAAAATAAGAGGGCATAGATTTAAGGTGAGAGAAAAGAGGGCTTTGAGAGATAGTTTTATTTTAATTGAGTGAGTGGTTGATATCTGAAACTCATTGCCAGGGCAGGGTGGTGGAGTCAAATAGAATCACCATGTTTAAGAGATATTTAACAAGCACTTAAATATGTTGGGCATAGATGGACAGGGACTCAGTGTGGGCAAATAGGATTAATGCAGATGTGCAAAAGGTTCAGCCGAATGGTTCGTTTCTGTGCAAGACAGCATTGTGGTTCTGAGCCCTAAATATCTTTGTTCCTCTAAAGCACTAGGGTGCCAACCACCTAGAGAGAACTTGAATTTACTCTTAAAATACACGGTGTCATATGTTTCCACTTTTGTTGCGTTTTACCAACTCGCTTATGTATTTATGTCCCCTTGCAACATTCTCCTCCCATGGACCAAACCTCATCAGTTTTTTCAGCCCCCACTTTTATTTTTCAGCTTTCTGTACCACATCAATCTGAAACAACGCCAAGACATTCACTCCACAGATGCTGCCTGACCTGCTGAGTTCCTCCAGCAGTCCAGAACTTTTCTTAACAGTTTTAAGTAGTCTAAGTTCCACAAAGTTCCACGAAGTTAAACCCCCATTTTAAATTCCAACGATAAGGAAAGATTGGTAACATATTGGATTTTTGGTTCAAAGGGAGGATGTTTTATTGAGGTATGCAGTTGCAAAACCTTTTATAAATGATAAACCTAATAATTAAGAACAGAAGCAAAAATATTTATTTTAATTAATAAAAGTTTTTCTTTACATTTGACAGGCATACCATTTCTACTGTAAAAAGGAATTTCATTCCAAAATGAAATATGTGCAGATTGTGCATGTAAAAAATTTAGTCAAAATATATACCTACTCTTTCCATTGAACAGCAGCTTTCGTATTATATTTTTGGATTGATAGTGTTAATTTTCAATGTTTATGTTTAATTTGCTAAAACTGGAAAATATTTGCATTTCAAAATGCAAAGGTTACAGATGAGAACATTAGTGTCAATGTTTTGTAATATACATGGCAGTCCATATGAAGCAGCCTCTGCTGTATGTATAGTGTTTGCAGAACTCGATTTCAACTATATTTCACGATCTTGCACGAGCAAAGATGCTTAGCCTGGAAATACCTTCAAGTTTATTATTTGGTCCCTTCACTGTCCAGTTAATAGCCAACATAATATAAATGTTGTTAGACTTGCTCTCAGCACCCATTCTGAACATAAGAAGTCAACAAATGGAGATGACGAGACTGAAAAACAATTCTGTTTATTTGCCTCCAAAATGACATAATCAGGAGGTGCAGCCTGAGCTACTATCTCATTATCAAGATCAGTTGGAAGGCTGATAATTTCCTAAAGCATTAAAAAAACTGCTGTTATTCAATGCAACATGCCTTGAACCTAACTAATACAGATGTACCCTCAGGTCGGTGTCAGCAAGCTCAAACCTGCATTTTGCTGAACAAAACAGTTTAAATAAACAAGTTTTAGGAGACAGAAACCACACTGAAAAATCAGGATTACAGTTGTCTATTTTCCTTGTATTTTACAGAGGAACCGTGGTTCATCCTCATCAAATTCAACTGCTCACAGGAAATCATTCTCCATTTTCCACGGACATTTTGATTACATGCAAGCAATAATCCTAAACTGCTGATTTATAATAGAGCCACATCTTGTGTAAACCAGCCTCAAACAAGGGTGTGTGGTTGCCCTGACATATTTCTCACTACAAAATATGTCACTACAGTGACAATCTTTCTCACTACAATGCTTAATACCATCTCCAACCAACTTCTTTTGTTCGAATGAAGCTTATCTACAGGAACCTGTTCACTTCAGAACTGTTGCCTCTGCTTCAGAACCAGCTCGCCAACAGTCTGTCTGACCCTTCCTTCTTTGTGTTTCAATAGTACGTGTTAAATGTATGTTTTTAGTGTTCTTCAGCTTGTTTTATGTGGGGGGTGGGGATTAGGGGAAACTTTTTCTAATCTCTTACCTTGATGGAGATGCGATTTTTTTCCGTATCGTATCTCCGTCCGCACTGCGGCCTAACATCGAGGAGTTGGCGACCTTTGCTGGAGACCAACTTTTGAGAGCTCCACCGTGGGGAGCCTATGGGACTTTAACATCGCGGAGCCCGCGATCCCCTTGACAGAGATCGACCTCGGAGCTCCAACCTTGGGTGCTTGTGGACGTAACATCATGGAGCTTGCGGTCTCTGGTCAGAGGCTGACTTCGGGAACTCCAAGCCGCAGGATCTTCGACCGCCCCGATGCGGGAGCCTCGATCGCCCCGATGCAGGACTTTCAACCACTGGCTGCGGGAGCTTCGATGGCCCCGACGGATGGTTCGACTGCCCCGACCGCGGGAGAATAAAGAGGAAGGAGATTGGACTTTTTGGCCTTCCATCACAGTGAGGAATGTGGGGAATCCGCTGTGGTGGATGTTTATGTTAACCTTTATATAGTTGTGTGTCTTGTTGCTTATTTTTAAGGCAGAGATAGATAAATTCTAAAAATGCACCATCCACACTGACACCTGGAAATCCTCTGCCCATGATCACTGAAAGTGGAAACGAAGCATTTGGGGTGGCATTGACAACCTCAAGATCGTGTATTCAGAGCACACAAACCCCCACTGGAAGTGATTAAAGGAACGCAGCACCAAGCAAAATAGTCATCCATCCATCTGGTCAGAATCTTCAGGAACCACATCAGCCTCAACAATCACCACAAACTCAACAGAGACACAATGGATATAAGTCATTCTCAATCGCAAGGAAAAAAAGACAGAAAGTCAGAAGTAAAAGCATCTAGACTTTTAGAGATGGTTGGTTGTAACGCTCATTCCAATAAAAAAAGACTACTTTCTGCATAAATCACGCACCCTGTGTGCAAGCAGGTTTAATGGAAATTACGCAGGTGTAAGTATTGTTCGCAGTGCAACAAGGCCACATAACATGAGTAGAAAGTGCTCCAAAAAAACTTCTAAGAATTGATGCAACACTGCATGTAATTTGCCTAAATTTCCTCTGCATTCATATTCATGGATGAAAACTATCTGAGTTCTACTTGCTTGATATAAGGGTGGAGGGTGGAGGGTGGGGGAGGTTGGGTTTGTGGGACTGAGATTGTGCAAGGAGCCAGATAACTCTATTTAATTGACCAAAGTAAACTTCAACCTTCCCTGAAAAATTCCACTTTTAACTGATGTTAACACTTTTGCCTGTAGTCAGAAATCTCTATTACGCAAAGCCAGATATTTCTAATATAAACAAATCATTACTTTGGCTTTATTCCACGTACAACAGACTTTAACCCTACAGCTATGTTTCTACTGATATTGTCAAATGTTTGAAACTGTTTAACTTCATACAACATTTTCTTTCTGAGGATCAAACTGTTTTAATGAAGAAATGCATCAGGTTTTTTTATTATTATTTTTTTTAATTTATTTTTCATATTATTTCAGATACAGCATGGAAACAGGCCTTTTCGGCCCACCAAGTCCGCACCGCCCAGTGATCCCCGCACACTAACACTATCCTACACACATTAGGGACAATTTTTACATATACCCAGTCAATTAACCTACATACCTGTACGTCTTTGGAGTGTGGGAGGAAACCGAAGATCTCGGAGAAAACCCACGCAGGTCACGGGGAGAACGTACAAACTCCTTACAGTACAGCACCCGTAGTCAGGATCGAACCTGACTTGTGATCTATAGTTGCATTGATTTGCGGCCAAGAATAATGCTCTTAGATTAGATATTCTTTCTGCCTTTATAAAGAAGTACCTGTGCAGATTTGAACATCCTTACATTTGTAACAATTTTTTTTTTAAAGCTACGTTTAATGTATTTGTTCAGTATTGATGAGATCCTTGAACAATGCAATGTAATTGTCCAAAGAACAACAATTGATGTGAAGATAAACTGAATTTTCCTTCCTGAAAAAATCAGGTGGATTGGTGGAATTTAAAAACGTAAAATAGATCGTGAAGAAGCAAAACACTGTAAATCATGGAAATCTATATGTCTAGAAATTGCTGGAAATACTCAATCGATCAGGCAGCATTTATTGAGAGTGAAACAGAATAAATGTTTCAAGTAATAACAGATATCAGACTGTCATTAACTTGGAACAGAGAAAATAGCGAGGGAACGGAAGGGAAAGAAAGTGGGGAAAATAGGTAACAGTCCTTCACAAAAAATTCCATCCCCCAAAAATGTTAACTCAGATTCCTTTTGCTAAAACCCCTCAATCACAAGCATAGCCTGGCACATGGCCCAGAGGGAGAAGAAGGATAAAAGCATGAGAGACCAAATAACTGTTATAGAAATAGCTCTCATATTTCATGTACTTGGTCTTCAGAAAAATGGAGATAAGAGGAGATCGGCACTAAATTCTATATTCTCAAATAATTTTTATTTCACAGTATATTCTCCGAATTAAAACAAGGAATTCAATGCTGTTCATAAATTCCCGTTGATTAATTCCCTGAACCTCTTCGACAAGTTATATTTTTCCTGATTGCATAGGTTCTGAGGTGGTTAGATGAGATATTTTAGTGAGCCATTTGAGGATGGAGGTGATTCATCAAAAAAATCTGGACACTGCCACTAAGGATCCCCCTTCTAGTATCCTTTATCTTGCTTCGACAGGGCTCCTGGACACATTCATGTACTGACACTGAACAGGACCCTATTCTCATGGGGCTCATTATACCTATCATGAGAGGCAGGATCATCTGCTAATTATTTATGGGGCACCAGTTCATTTGTCAGCATGCAAAGAGACACAACTGTCCCAATTAAGATCCAGACGCCTGTGAAAATGATAGGTTGGCAGTCACAAATACTACACTGGATCTCATCAATAAATGTAATAATGTTTTTTGGCACCTTGGCAGATCTCTCCTGAGCTGTTAAGATCTTGTGCATATTCTGCATGGCATGAATAACATTCAGTATTGAGTTAATTGAGATTTGTTTATTGTCATGTGTACCGAGGTACAGTGAAAAGCTTTTGCTGCGTGTTAACCAGTCAGCGGAGACAATGCATGGTTACAATCGAGCCATCCACATTGTACAAATGCATGATAAATGTAGCAATTTTGTCCCAACAACCCACAAAACTTCCTTCTGACCAGTGTGTTCTGGTGCTCTTGAGAATGTGAAGGCCATGAGATATGATTATTTCTCCAACCTCTCTGAAGGAACTAATAGAAGATATCACAAAATGCTGGAGTAACTCAGCGGGTCAGGCCGCATCTGTGGAGAGAAGGAATGGGTGACGTTTCGGGTCGAGACCCTTCTTCAGACTGACGTCGGGGGGGGTGGGACAAAGAAAGGATATAGGTGGAGACAGGAAGAGACAGGAAGACATTGGGAGAGCTGGGAAGGGGGAGGGGAGAGAGGGACAGAGGAACTATCTAAAGTTAGAGAAGTCAATGTTCATACTGTTGGGCTGTAAGCTGCCCAAGCGAAATATGAGGTGTTGTTCCTCCAATTTGCAGTATATCACAAAATGATGGAGTAACTATATCCCAAAATTTTGGAGTAACTCTGAACGCTGAAGGAACTAATAGTTCTCCATGTTCTAATGCCATTTCCCAGGTTCAATACAGTTCAGCGCTTCACCTTGTGAAAGTTTATTTAACTAGCTATCTCCTTCCCATTGTGTTGGTATGACAGTCTGAAGAAGGGTCCCGACCCAAAACATGGCCTATCCATATCCTCCACAAATGCTACTTGGCCCACTGAGTTACTCCAACACTTTGCATTTTGCTGAAGATTCCAATGTCTGCAGTTCCTTGTGTCTCTTCTTTATTAAATGACACGTTGGAAGCCAGAGCAACAGTGGGATGCAGGTTCTGCAGCGCCGAAAGCCTGGTGGCTCCTTTAAAATATTTCCCTTGTTTAGTTTAGATTAGCTAAGACATACAGCCTGGAAACAAACCCATTTATCCAGAGTCTGGACCGACCAGCGATCACTTATACGCTAGTTCTATCCTACATACGAGGGGCAAATTACAAAAGCCAAATTAACTTATAAACCAGCACATCTTTGGGATGTGGGACGAAACTGGAGCACCGAGGGAAAACCTGCACAGTCACAGGGAGAACGTACAAACTCCACACAGACAGTACCCATAGTTAGGATTGAATCTGGGTCTCTGGCACTGTGAGGCAGCAACTCTATCGCTGTGCAACTGTGCTGCCCGAAGTAATTCAAGTGCTCAAATTAATTTCCTAGGAGTCAAAAATGTGGAAGCATGTTTTTTTTTTGTTTTTTTTAAATTTTTTTTTTGTTTTTTTGGAAGTAAGCACATTACATTTTAATGGTTCCTTTTTACAGGTGCCAAGAATTATTAAAACATTATTTGTACAACTTCCTTTTTAAAAAGAAATGAGAAAGAAAGAAGTAGTGAAGAGTAAAGAATAAATTAGTGAGTATCGAGTGAAAAAAAAAAAAAAAAAAGGAAATGTGCAAAAGTAAAGCAAAGAGGAGATTCTCCCACGCAACCAATCGATGTTTTTTTTTTTTTTTTTAATATTCTTAATCAATTTTCAGTCAAACCCCGAATTTTAATTTTATGCTGATATTACACCGCATGATTCCACAAGGTCAATAAATGGAGACCAACTCGATAAGAATTGGTCTTTTTTTTCTATTAGGAGGAGTCTCATTTCTTCCAAATGTGCTGTTTCCAACATATTACCAATCCACATTTTAAGTGTTGGTGGAATAGACTTTTTCCACAATTTAAGTATGAGTTTTTTCGCTATTATTAAACCATAATTAAAAAATGAGATTTGGGATATATTTAATTTATTTACATCTCCAAAGATAATCATTTCCATGCTAGGTTCCATTTTTGTCTTAAATAAACTAGTAAATATATCAAATATATCACCCCAAAAACTTTGAAGTTTTATGCACGAAACGAAAGAGTGTGTAAGATTGGCATTTTGTGAAAGACATTTATCACAAATGGGTGAGATATTTGAATAAAATTTATTCAACCTAACTTTTGAGTAATATAGTCTGTGTACTATTTTAAATTGGATTAAATTATGTCTAGAGTTAATCGAACATTTATGTATGTATATCAAATACCTCTCCCATGTTTCTTTAGAAATTTTTATCAGTAATTCTTTTTCCCAGTCTTCTCTAATTGCCTCTGTTGAAGGCAATTCTCTATTAAGAATACTGTTATATAGATATGATATTAATTTTTGTGAGTCCGCCTTAATATTCATTGCTTCTTCCAGTGGGTCTATCATTATATTCTGTGATCTTGGTATATATTTTTTTATAAAGTCACATATCTGTAAATATTTAAAGTATTGGTTATTATTGAGATTAAATTTTGATTTTAATTGTTGAAATGATAATAAATTTCCCGTTTCATACATGTCACCCAACTTTTTAATTCCCTGTCTTTCCCATTGTCTATATGTTTTATCCATAATAGCTGGTTTAAATACCGGGTTATTCACTATTGGTGTTAATGAAGATAAGTTTCTTAATTTTAAATTTAATTTTATTTGTTTCCAAATTCGAATTATATTGTGTATAATTGGATTCTTCTTATATAATATATTATTCAATTTTATCGGGGAGAAGAGGATCGCTCCTAAATCATAAGGCAGACAATCCTCTTTTTCCATTCTTATCCATTCCATCTGTTGAGAAGGACACTCCAACCAATAAATAATATTCTTAATTTCCTAGCAGTCAAAAATGTGGAAGCATGTTGATGTATTTAAATGATCATACAGTTTCTTGAAAAAATACAATGGCTGAGTCAAATATTTTGATACTTCACAAAGAGGAACAGTATCTCCGGTTATTATTGTTGTGGGATTGCTGTAACTGCTGTGTGTTCTGTGGCAGCTTGTGTTGTGGAAGCTGTACTCACTGCTTCAGCCATTCCCCTCTGTAAACCAGGTGAGGAAAGGAGGTGCACCTCCTCTAGACTAACCTTCTGCATTCACCTCCTCTACAACTAAATTTAAACTATGCAGGAAAATAACTGCAAATGCTGGTTTAAATTGAAGGTATACACAAAATACTGGAGTAACGCAGCGGGTCAGGCAGCATCTCAGGAGAAAAAGAATGGGTGACGTTTCGAGTCGAGACCCTTCTTCAGACTCCTTGACATCAGTCTGAAGAAGGGACTCGACCCGAAACGTCAACCATTCCTTCTCTCCTGAGATGCTGCCTGAACCGCTGAGTTACTCCAGCATTTTGTGTCTACCCAAATTTAAACTAGGTGACTTTTGCTGAACATTTACACTCAGTCCACCAAGGCCTGCTTGGTTGCCAAGCATGTTAACTCCCCATCCCATACTGACCTTTCTGTCCTGGGCTCCCTCCATTGCCAGAGTTAGCCTACACACAACTGGAAGACCCGCCCCTCTTATTTTGCTTTGGTTGCTTGCAACTCAACGGTATGAACCTTTTATCTCCAATACGAGGTAACTAACATGCAACCTTCCTCCCATTTCCCCCCTTTCTTACCTGTGCCCCACCTGGGTGTGCACATATTTCTCCCTTTCCCCTCCTTCCATTTCCTTCAATCTATATTCCTTCCCCATGCTTCACATTTCACAACTCTTTTATCTGTATCTCCTTATCTCCTACTTTTTGTCTTTTCATCTCTGGCCTTTGTCCAGCCATCTGCTGATCAAAAAAGCTCTCGCCTGTCTGCTTAGCAGTAAATTATAAGTATTTCTGAAGATTTTTGTAAAATGTTAGGTATCAACTTCAGATGTAAAAACGATTAATTATTGTCTCTGCAGGGCTCTTAATACAAACATTGAATTAATATGGAATGTAATATAGGTTATTCATAATGTACACTATTAACAAAGTAGGACATTTTTATAGAAAGCAGTCCTCTCCTGTACTCCCTGTTCACACACGACTGTACTGCTAAGCACACATACTTGGCCAATTAACTTATTCATTCATTCATTCATCCATTCATTCATTCATTTTGGGATTGTCCTTAATGCTACCCATAAGTCAAGTCAAGTCAAGTCAAATTTATTTGTCACATACACATACTCGATGTGCAGTGAAATGAAAGTGGCAATGCCTGCGGGTTGTGCACAAAAATAATTACAGTTACAATAAATAAAGTTAATAAGTTACTAAACATAGCACATAGAGCTATCTCCTGGCCCTTTTTGCCCTTCTGATCTCCTTTTTCAGTTTACTCCTTAGCTCCCAAAACTCCTCCAAGGGTGCACTTGATCCCAGCTACCTATCCCTGTCCCATGCATCCTTCTTGTTTATGACCAACGCCTCAATTTCCCTCATCAGCCAAGCTTCCTTACATTTGCCTGCTTTTCCCTTACTCTAACGGGGACGTACATGTGGGGGGCTCTACATACTGCATACGAAAACTCTTCTGAGCACTTTTGAGGAATTGCACCCCATTTCAGCCCTTCACACAATGATTTTCCCAGTCTATATTGGGAAAGTTAAAATCCCCTACTACAACAACCTTATTTGACCTGCAGCTGTCTGCAATCCCCTGGCACATTTGTTCTTCTAATTCCCATTGACTATTCAGGGGTCTGTAGTACACCCCCAACAAGGTGATCATCCCTTTTTCGTTCCTCAGTTCCATCCATATAGCCTCACTAGATGAACCATCCGTGATGTCACCTCTGATCACTGCCGTGATATCCTCCTTGACCAACAATGGTTATGTAGGTTAATTGGCTGGGCAAATGTAAAAATTGTCCCTAGTAGGTGTAGGATAGTGTAAGTGTGCGGGGATCGCTGGGCGGCGCGGACCCGGTGGGCCAAAGGGCATGTTTCTGCGCTGTATCTCTAAAAAAATCTAAACAATGCAGCCCCCCTCCTCTTTTTCTCTCACTCCTGTTTCTCCTGAAGCTCCTGTACCCCAACATTGAGCTGCCAGTCCTGCCCCTCCCTTAACCATGCTTCAGTCATGGCTACAACGTCCCAGTCGTTCGTACCTATCCATGCCCTAAGCTCATCTGACTTACCCGTCAGGCCTCTTGCATTAAAATATGTGCAGTTTAAACCAACCCCGCTTCCTCGCTCTCCGCCTTTTACCTGCCTATTCTGTCCAATAACCTTTCCCACACCACCCTCCGTACCAACTTCTAGCCTCTCACAGCCTCTGTCCTGTAAGAGATCCCACCTCCCCCCCCCCCCCCCCCGTCAATCTAGTTGTAGCATTGGTAAACCTGCCCGCTCATGTTTTTAAATGAAAACTCATTAAAAATAACCTCGTCAAATAACAATAAGGTCAGTGTAAAATCAACCCCATTGTAAATTTACATGATTAAAACCTTTATTATAAATCATCAGACATACTCTAATCTGAGCTGCATTTAACATAAATTTACAAGGCTGGTGTTCACAAGCATATATCATATATAATTAATTCTTACTTTTTATCCTTTTAAATGTAAGCTGATATTTGGCACGGTTTAGCATTCTGCATAAAGGTCTATGAAAATTGCAAGTGATGGTTTGATAATCACAACATGCAGCATCAGTAATACAGCCATCAAAAATATGTTAGTTTAAGTCTGATTTTTAAAAATAAATTGGAGAATTCAAAACATTTGAACCGATTAATAACTTAGGTCTGAAGTTTCTTCCAGATGTGAGTAGATTAGTACTGCATAATTAAAGATATTGTAGAATGGGGCTTGAATTTGACTCCAAGTGTTGACTCTACAACAGTGATATTTTGACTAATTCAATACTGCAGATATCAAATCAATCTGCTGTCAAATTTAATCAACATATTGCACTTTGGACAGTAATCTAAGGTTTGACAAATTTTAAAACAACCATTTGGAACCATTTTTGTAATTTTTGTAACCATATTTTGTAATTATATCAATTTTAAGCAGTTTGAAGTACCAAATACTTTTTTCTTATGCAAAAAGTCTAGATTGCCATTCAGAAAACCTTAAGTTTAAGATGATTGATTTTAAACTGATAGCAGGGGGATTAGTGTTTCTTTGTCAATTTGCCAACAGGACCATTTAAAAATACCGAAGCATCTTTATCCCAGAACAGAGATATTGCAAAGTTGTTTTGCTAGAAATCATAGTGAGTTTACCTCACTCTTTACATCATCAGTGCCAACGGAGACATTGTTTACAATGCTGCCTCTCCAATATTAAATAATTAAATGTACAGTGCAGTAGTGAACATCCGATTGGGAATTCCCTTAACTATCCCTCACAAAGCTGAATTACATAGTACCCCTGCAAAGTTCAGTAACACCAGGGACATTTGGGAGAAAGAACATTTCTTTTTCGGGATTTTAGGTTGCATTTTTTCACGTTAAAAATTGTGTAGCACCCTTCTGTGCTGCAGGTTGAGAGCTCAAGCCATGATGGTCAACTCAGATTCAATTTTGCTAGGTGTGGCTTAGGATGCCCACTGCAGTGTGGCCCTGCCATACTTTCTGCCAATAAAGGCAGTAGACCAAGACAACAAATTAGCAGTTTCTGTTTCCTATGTGAATTCTGGTGCTCCAGCTGAGCATTTTGTTTCTCCTCTCCTCTTTGATGCCCTCCTGCTCCAACCTTTGTGAACATCCATGGCCAGCTTCCAGTCATCTGTGTCAATGTTCTCTAGTTCAAAGGGGGGGGGGGGGGGTTCATGTGTATGTAAAACAATCTGTTACTCTCTGCTCGCTTGCTGCCATAAAGCATGCCCTTTATTGTCCAAAAACAGCTCCTGAGTGAATTTAGAAGGCCTGCCCTGTTGTTTTTTCTTTGTAGCATTTGCCAGATGCTCCCAGGCAGAAGAGGTCAAGTGATCTGTCCTCTCCTGTGCTGATAATGTCACCTCCTTCATTTCACAAGAGATTAACATAGAACCTCCTGACAACTGTCCTTTTTTGGAACGGAAAATTACCTCATACGTGCCCATCAACAAGAAAGTTCACAGCTGAGAAGTGTCATCTGCGTTGCATGTCAATCATCTCTGACGAAGTAAAAGTTTGTAAGGGTTTTAAAAATATGTTCAATATTTATAAGGCAAACGAGGAAAGGCTTCTATCCTCATTTAATTTTGCAAAATACCTCTGCCATATTGGGCTGGAAGTTTGGGTAAACAATAGTATCGGCAAAATTGATCAAATTCTCTCCCCTCCCCACTAGCTCTCCAAGAAGCCATGAGAGGACACTCTCTCAGCGAGAAGCCCCTCCCCCTTCAGCCATCCAGTTGCACTAATAAATCTCAGGGTGCTGAATTGCTAAACAGCAGGAGCCACCCAACGACATAAAATGTGGAAGAGTCCACATCCTTGCAGTGCTGAGAACAGGTTTTGTAAATGAGCAGGGAGTCAACGGCCGGCCATTCTGCTGATATTACCTGTTTCTGACAGAAAATGAGGTAACTATTGGTAGTCACAAAATGTTGGAGTAACTCAGCGGGTCAGGCAGCATCTCAGGAGAGAAGGAATAGGTGACATTTTGGTTCGACAATAGACAATAGACAATAGGTGCAGGAGTAGGCCATTCGGCCCTTCGAGCCAGCACCACCATTCAATGTGATCATGGCTGATTATTCTCAATCAGTACCCCGTTCCTGCCTTCTCCCCATACCCCCTGACTCCGCTATCCTTAAGAGCTCTATCTAGCTCTCTCTTGAATGCATTCAGAGAATTGGCCTCCGCTGCCTTCTGAGGCAGAGAATTCCACTTCTTCAGTCTGAAGAAGGGTCTCGACCCGAAACGTCACCCATTTCTTCTCTCCTGAGATGCTGCCTGACCCGCTGAGTTACCCCAGCATTTTGTGTCTACCTTCGATTTGAACCAGCAGTTATTTTCCTACATAACTATTGGTAGTTACTACCACAGCTGCTATGTCTAGGTCAGCTCATCTGACCCTGTAACTTCTTTACAGTTGTCCTTGTAGTACAAGTATGAACATCCAGCTGGTGATGATCCAGTAGCCTATTCACCACACGATCAATGTGCCCACACCACTGTAAAACCATTGGTTAAATGATGAATATATGCTGATGGATAGAATAATCAAGAGATGCCTAGGATTCTGATATGAGAGTGAAAGTGAAATGGTTAACCTTTTTCTCAAGTGCGTGTTGTCTCGGCCTCACGATTGCAGAGGAGTATTCTAATGACACTGGCTTGGTACACCTGCTGTGTGTTGTCCTTGTCCGACAGTTGGTCCAGACTTTTGTTTTCTCAGCTTGAACAGGACAGGACAGCTGCAGCCTTTTCAATACACCTATTGATTTCAGCATCAAAGCACAGCTTGCTGGTGATGCAGGCCCTAGATATGTGAAGCTGTTAACAATCTCAAGTAACACATTTTCAGTAATATTTGCTACGTGAGGATAGTATGGTACTGTCCTGGCCCATAGCATTCATTTTCCTAATACTGATGTTCAATCCAAACTCTTTACAGGCATCCAGAGAGTCTGCCTATTAACTGCTAAGATGTTCTTCAGTATGCGATGCTGGTGTGGTGCCATTTCGCTGAACACCGACCCTCATTCTGCCAAGGCTAACTAATAATAATAATAATAATAATATTCATTTATTGTCATTGCAACGAGTACAACGAAATTAAAAAAATAGCCAATCCTGACGGTGCGTACAAACATATATGCAATAAATGCAAAAACAAATAAATACATAAATACAATTAAATACAATTATATTAAGTACAAGATTTTTTAACGGTGTTGCCTAGTGCAAAGGTAGTGTTCAGTTCTCGTATGGCCCTGGGGTAAAAACTGTTCTTAAGTCTGTTTGTTCGGGATTTGATCGACCTGAAACGTCGACCAGAGGGCAGATGAACAAACAGACGGTGGCCGGGGTGGGATGGATCTTTTATTATTTTGCCTGCTCTACTGAGGCAGCGTAGGCTGAACAGGTGCTCCAGGGAGGGCAGTGAGCAGCCGATGATCTTCTGGGCCGTCGTGATGACCCTCTGAAGGGCCTTCCTGTCCTTTTCTGAGCAGCTGGCATACCATGTGGTTATACAGTATGCCAGCAGACTCTCAATGAAGCAGCGATAGAAGGACAACATGAGCTTCTCCTGCAGGTTGGTTTTCCTGAGGATCCTCAGGAAGTGGAGTCTCTGCTGTGCCTTCTTTACTGTGGTGATGGTGTTGGTGTTGGTAGACCAGGTAAGATCCTCTGCTAACCATTTTAACTCCCCCTCCCGTTCCACACTTACATTTCGGTCTGGGACCTTCTCAATTGCCAGAGTGAGGCCACACGCAAACTGGAGGAACAGCAGCTTATATTCTGCTTGGGTAGCTTGCAACCCAGCGGTATGAACATTGAATTTTTCAATTTTAGGTAACCTCTCACAGCCACCCCCCCCCCCCCCCTTCCCTTCTCTGTGCCCCACCTGGACTCTCACCTATCTTTTTCCTACATGCCCCCCCCCCCCCCTTCCTGCCACCTTTACAATCACAACTTTTCAAACCTGTTCACTCCTTCCCTTCTTATCTCTGGCATTTGTTCCAACCATCTGCCTATCAACCCCCTCCTCGCCTATGCCGACCTATTGTCTACTGCACTTCGCTTTGCTTCTCACTTTTTCCAGCTTTCTTCTCCCTCCCCCCCCCACCCGCAATGTCCGATGAAGGGTCTTGACCTGAAACGCCATCTATCCATGTTTGCCGGATATGCTGCCTGACCCGCTGAGTTACTCCTCCAGCACTTTGTGTCCTTACTGGTATGGTATTGTTGGCATAGAGCAGCTCTGTTATAAGCACCTGCTATGTTGCTGCCTTGATCCTTAGGCATATAGGACTGAACAGTGTAAATTGGTACCCTCTATGGATAAGCTACAGGTATATGATAGCAACAGTGAAGGATCAATGCCAAAGAAGGTTGCCTGAGGATGTGCAGGAGTTTTGATGTTTGCCCATTATTACTGACCTTACTCTTTGTGTTGTCATGCAAACTAACTTCAGTAGGCAACCAGTTGCCATTAGCAGTTTAAATAAACTGCTCCTGCTCACACAATAGATTACTTCGGTAAGGTTGATAAAAGCAAATATGTAATGGTCAGATTAAGGTGTACCCAGTTCTAGAACCACTCTGGGACATGGGGTGATGAATTCAACTAAGATCACAGGGATGGGATTCATTATCTGGGGTTTTGCCCATGGCAAGTGAGTGGATTGCTTCATTAAACTCCTCCACTGTGGTTCAGGATCCAGCTCTCTTGTGACAGGCAGACTCTCTCTGTGCTTAGACCCTTCTCAGTGATGATGTTTCCATTGGAGAATAATTCAAGGTTGCACTCCACCTTCTCCATCTGTTTATCACGATCAGTGATGACCTCCCCTGCCTCAGTTTTCCATGAGCTGTTTCTCTGCTGTCATCTGATGCCTTTTTAATCCCATCATACATGCACCTTGTGTTCCCGATGTCAGAGGACAACTGGATGCTCATTGGCACAGCGCCCAACATCTGTTGGACTTTACTCTGACCAGTCTTATTGCACTCAGAGTCTTCTCATTTGGGTTTCTCTTGTAGCTCTTGTGAGCAAATCACTTTCCTCAATGACATGTTCAATGGCAAGAATGTTGGCTTGAACCAGTCATAATATTTTCTGAAGAAGGGTCTCGACCCGAAACGTCATCCATTCCTTCCCGCTGAGTTACTCCAGCTTTTTATGTCCATCTTTGGTTTAAACCAGCATCTGAAGTTCCTTCTTACATATAATATTTTTTTTCTTGTTTCCCACATATTGAGACTACAGTGTTGCAAATAGTATCTCCAGTTATATTCCAACATGCTTCTGCATTCTCTCCAGGATTGCCAGAGTGGAATCAGGAACTGTTGATTTTCATCCAACAGACTGTGTGACCAATGTTGGTGTAGGGAAGGCCAGTCAAGGCACTGATGAGGATGCTGTGATGAGAGACACTTTGGAATCCAAAACCCTTCAAATTGCTACCTTAACAATTCAAGAATTTTATTTCCATCAGAATACAAGTATTGTTTTATATTCCATATTTCCTTAAGACATTTTCCAGACTTCTTGATGACGTAGAGTGAGGTCATTTGGCCCATCGAGTCCTTTCCAGCTCACTGAGCATTCTCATTCCCCCACTAATTTTCTCTCCAATGTATTTTCCTTATGCTCCCATCAACTACCACTTTCCACACGTGGCAATTTACAGTGGGCAATTAGCCTCCCAAGCAGCATGCTTTTGGGGTGTGAAAGGAATGTGAGCAACTGGAGGAAACTAGAGGCAACAGGGAAAACATTTAAACTATACAGACAGCATTGGAGGCCAGGATCGAACTCTGGTTACTGGAGCTGTGAGACCGGAACTCTACCTACCGCTCCACATTCTCTGAACAATTTTATTAATTTCTAATAGGTTGTATATATTATTGGCATGCGACAAGTAATGTAGACATGCATGATATGGATGAGTATTGCATCTCTTAAATTCATGAAAGTCAAACTCAGGATAGTTGTACCTGGCAAATATAATTTAAGTAAAATATAGACTATTCAGTATTTGGTTAAGAGACATAACAAATAAATAGGGAATAAACATTCAGTAGGGTAGGTATTACATGTAGACAGAGAAAGATTATTTTATGTTTCAGGTCAAAGACTCTTCATTTATAATATTTTCTGGTTTTATTTAAGTTGGAAAAGACCATGCTAACATCCAGAACACCAGGTTCTGCTGCTTCTCTTTAATCCAGTTTGTTGCTTTTTCATTAACAGATAGTCAGAGGTTAATGTGAGCCGGGACATGAGTGCATTACCAAGGCACGTTAGAGATGGGAAAGATTTGCTGTACTGACCAGATTCCTGTCTGAGACCAGACCAGATTCATGGCTGGGCCATTGGTTAACACTATCAATTGGGCTTCAGAATGTTGCAGCTGGTTCAAAGAGGAGAAGGCCTGTACTGGAGTTGTGGCAGTGGGAGTGGGTTGGAATTCTAGTGGTTTATGGACAACCTATCAAAATTAGGGGAGAGCGTTGGGAGTAGTGTGATGAAAGACACAGCTTGTGAAACTTGCAAGGTGTGTGACCGATCCTTCTGGCCCACAAAGAATTCATAGAGAAGAAACTATTTAAAATTTAAAAGGAATAGGTGATATTTCGGGTCAAGACCTGAAGAAGGGTCTCAACCCGAAATGTAACTTATCCCTTTTCTCCAGAAGTGCTGTCTGACCCGCTAAGTTAATCCAGCATTTTGTTTCGATCATTGGTTTAAACCAGCATCTGCACTTCCTTCCTACATATTTAAAATTTAACTTGGTTTCTGCTAATTAGTTGCCTCTTCCTGCCAAAACTTCTGCTATTGGCAAACAATTCATTTTTCCTTATTACTAATATATCATCATTGTTCTGATGATATCATCAGGCTCTGAATGTTGTCTGAAGAAGGGTCTCGACCCGAAACGTCACCCATTCCATCTCTCCAGAGATGCTGCCTGTCCTGCTGAGTTACTCCAACATTTTGTGTCTACCTCTGAATGTTGTCTGTTTAGTTTAGAGGTACAGTGTGGAAACAGGCCCTTAGGCCCACCGAGTTTGCGCCGATCAGTGATCACCCCGTACACTAGCACCATCCTGCACACACTAGTAATAATTTACAATTTTACTAAGCCAATTAGCCTACAAACCTGTAGGAAGGAATTGCAGATGCTGGTTTAAACCAAAGATAGACACAAAAAGCTGGAATAACTCAGCGGGACAGGCAGCATCTCTGGAGAGAAGGAATGGGTGACGTTTCTGCTCGAGACCTTTCTTCAGACTGAAGAAGGGTCACTAGACTGAAGAAGGGTCTTGACCCAAAACGTCACCCATTCCTTCTCTCCAAAGATGCTGCTTGTCCCGCTGAGTTACTCCAGCTTTTTGTGTCTATCTTTAGCCTACAAACCTGTACATATTTGGAAAGGGGGAGGAAACCAGAGCTTCTCGGAGAAACCCCATGTAGGTCACGGGGAGAATGTACAAATTCCATACAGACAGCACCCATAGTCAAGATCGAACCCGGGTCTCTGGCGCTGTAATGCAGTAACTCTACCATTGCGCCACTGTGCCACTTTTCATAATTTCAACATATAGGAATTAAATCATCAGCTCTGTTTACTTAAAAATTTGATCATCTTTCTATGTTACATGCACTTAAACACAAGAGGCAACAAGCTCTTCTGCAAATATTGATTATTTTTTCCTGGTAATTATTATAATTACAGATATTCCTAACTAGTCAATACTCATTAAATTCTATTCTAGCATTTAAACTTCAGTTTTGCTGGTGCTTAGAAATACAAACTTTTATTTCTAACTGTGAAATAGACTCCACACACTTAATTTTATAAATTAGGTGTCAATATGCAAATATGAAAAAATGTAGTGATATCTTCATCTTTTTAAAAATATGGGATTACATTCCCCCATCTTTCATAATTTTTAACCTATAGGAATTAAATCATCAGCTCCGTTTACTTCAACATTTGATAATGAAGATGTATTTCTTGGTTGTTTTTATAGGGTTATTGAGTTAGGGAACATGAAAACCAACCGAGTGCCTATCATTAAGTGTTCATTTACAGTACACTAACTCTACACCAACCTCACATTCCCATTAACACAACACTGGGGATCAAGGACAAATCCAAGTCACCGTGATACGGCAGCTCTGCTAGCTGCAGCATTGTGCCATTTCTGGCGTCACTCCAGAAAGGAAAACAAGCACTTCCTGTGTGACTCATGGGTGTGTGGCTGATGTGCCTTTTGTACAGTCATGCTTCATACTGTTATTTGCCATGCAACACTCCTCTTGGAGCACCAAATTGTCTTGTGTGCAGCCAGCGATAATCAGGTCTTCTCACCCCCAGCATCTGAATGGGACCTGTGTCAGATTAGTCCTGTGTTTACATGTTATCTTTTGGAGGACCCTTCCCAACACAATACCAGTGCCCATCCTGCACCCATTGATCTTACACTATCTTCTACTACTCCACCCACTAATCTCTGCCTCAATGGCCCCCGACCCACAGATCTCACCTTTATTTCTACCATCAATTCAGGGTTCATTTTCCCATCCTTCTGATCGTCCCCTGCACCTCTAATATTCTTTGCAACTATTGATGTTCCTCCCCAACCTGATGACTCCATGAGGTTCTGGCCATACTATCTGACTGTTGAATCACCCCAGGCATCCACAGGTTTAGATTAGTTTACTGTCATGTAGACCAGGATGCAATGAAATTGCTTGTTTGCACGAAGCTAATAGAGAAAGCAGTATACAGAGAAATGATAAAAAACAAAAAATGAGTGCAAAACAACAAAATAGTGCAAAGAATAAAGTGCAATCTGAAGTAGTGCAAAACAAATGCAATGATGTAATAAGGGAATGAGGTAGAGTTAAGGGTAAGATTAGATTGACACAACATGCTGGAGTAACTCAGCAGGACAGACAGCATCAATAGACAATAGGTGCAGGAGTAGGCCATTTGGCCCTTCGAGCCAGCACCGCCATTCAATGTGATCATGGCTGATCATTCTCAATCAGTACCCCGTTCCTGCCTTCTCCCCATACCCCCTGACTCCGCTATCCTTAAGAGCTCTATCTAGCTCTCTCTTGAATGCTCCACAGGATCACTGGAGAGAAGGAATGGGTGATGTTTCGGGTCGAGGCCCTTCCTCAGACACTTCCAAGAGGAGGGTGTGAAAGGGGTGATTGGTTCAAGAATCTGATAGCTGAGGAGAAGAAACTGTTCATAAGTATGGGCATCCAAGCTTTGGAGCTCCTGTATCCTCTCCCACTTTCTTGAGTTTGACAAGAAGAAACCACTGCCCAATATGTCGAGTGAACAGGATTTTGATCCACTTGAGGGAACCTCTGAATCCATCCCCTCCACCAGTCAGCATCACAGCAAGAGGAGCAGGACCACGGCTAGCTCCACTGCAGGCTCCACCACAACAGCAAATCAGGTAGAGGAGAGAGAGGCAAGTCAGCAGGAGCTGATCAAGGTTGTAAGTACCATTGGGGAAAATTTTGGCAGATTTCTCTTCTCATCTATCCATCCATCCATCCATCCACCCATCCTCTTCTTTTTTTTTCAATTTACCTACCTGTATCATACTCATTTATGTTGCAGCTCATGCAACAGGCAACAGAGGCCAGGGAGGCCAGACAGGCCATGACACAGCCCCAGACACCACGTGAGAGGGCTGTTGACACCTTCCTGAGATTCTTAAAGAATGAGCTGCTCAAGATCCCAGAGAACGTGTGGTTCAACCACACCATCGCTGCCATGACGATGGCCCATAAATTCTCCCAGCCGGTAAATATTTTAAGTAACCTTTATGGAATTTGGGGACATTTGACCTTAATATTTATCTTAAAATTTATGTTTTTGTATGAAATATTCGCAATGAATTCATGTGTGTAGCAGACTCTGCAGCAGATGGGACAGCAACAGATGGGACTGATGGGACCACCACAACAGATGCCACTGACGGGACCACCACATCAGCAGGCTCACCAGGTATCTAATTTTATAATACTTTTTGTGAATTGGACTTGAAATTCTTTGTCACACACAGCTTGTTAAATGTTTTGACTTATTTGCCTTCCGCTTAATATTGCTATGTTTCTGTGTTGCAGCCACAGTCACTGATGGGACCACCACAGATGCCACCCCCTGTGATGTCATACTCACAGATACAGCAGTGGCAGGCTACATCAACACCATCACAGCAGGTCGCCCTAACTTCCACCTACACTGCCTTGCAGCCTGCAAGATCAAAGTAGCTTCTCTGTGCTCTCAGCTGCATTCACAGACTACCCCAGCCTTGACACACCCAGACCTGAACCAGTGACACCAGAGGGTGCCCCCAGAACAGAAACCCAGGATGTAAGTGTGGACTTGAGTTTGAGGTTTTTTTATCAGATCACCCCTCAGACCCCTATAATGTGTCCAGATATGATGTTAAGTCTTATGTTTGAAGTTTGAATTTTAAAGTTTGAAGTTTGAGGTTTGTTGAAACTCAACGACCCTCCTTGGGGTTTGGGAGTACATAAATAATTGAAAAACAATACATATATATAAATTTTATGTGATTACAATATTTTTGTATGTTCTTATCAACCTTTTTTTGTTGTCAAAACTTTTGTTTGTTTCAATATCAATAAAGGAAATGCTTGACATTTTGACAGCAAATTGATGTATGAAGATATTGTATTTCAGAGTAGTGTCCCATGGCATCACTTTCAAATAGTCATGATGCAGAATGGTTGGAACCCTACCATACACCCCCTTTTATAGGGAAACTGGGTGATTACATTGTTTTGGAGGCCAAAATGATGTGAATTGTCTTCAGTTGTCTTCAGTTGTCTCCGACAGGGTCGTAGCTTGTCTTAGCTTGTCGCGGGTGGATGTAGGTTGACTTTGGTTGCCGTAGGTTGTCGCCTGTGTGGTCGTAGGTTGTCGTAGGTGTCGTCGTAGGTTGTCGTAGGTGGACGTACTAAGTCACGACGATTGGGTTGCCGGTTGTCGGTAGCTTGCCGTTGCTTGACGTCGACTAGGTGGTAGGTTGTTGTAGCTTGTCGTAGACATTGTCGTAGGGGAGGGTCCAGTCGCCGTTTTTTCGGCGACCTGCTGCGACTATGACAGTCGCCGGCAGTCGCCTAAAAAATCGCCTACGTGGGACAGGGCCTTAACTGTCACAAATATCTTGTATATCTTGTATCAAAGCATGATGTGATACTGGTAAAATCTATATTTAAATGCTTTTTTTCTACGAGTTGTGCATTCTCTTTACTATTTCAACTTGACTTGTTGCTAGCCACAGGGACAGCAGGTCATTCTATGTTAATCGTTTATGTTTTCTTCTTTGTATTTATTGCAGCATTTACACATAACTGCTACTCTAGATTTGTACTTTTGATTAAACATAAGAATATGCCAATAGCAGATGAATTATGATTTACCCAAAATTGAAAAAAAAATTTTGGGGGGGGGGATATTTATATCTTTGAAATTGGTCATTGTTCCTATATATTCCATATGAAATATCAAGTAGCTTGCTGATTTAAGATGGGATATCAGTGGTGTAGTCATCTACTGAGGACTTGCAACAGTACTTACAGGCAGTATGTACTATCCATTGGAACAGAAAGAAGCACCAGACAACATGAATGGAGAACCTACAATGGATATGCCATAAGCTCTCAAAACTGTTATGATAAAACATCCAGAAATAATTCTAATAAAATGTCTCAAAAATCCCATTTAGCTTTTCCATGAGGAATTGTGGTTCAATTACCATTGGAAATTAACTCTGACAAGTATGAGGTGTTGAATGTCAAACTAGAGCAAGACTTGCACAGTAAATGGTAGAGCCCTGGAATAGGGAGATCTGTGAGTAAAGGTGTACGGTTCCCTGAAAGCGGCAGTTCAGGTGGACAGGATGGTGAAGTACTGGCGTTCTTACCTTCATTCGGAATGCCAACTTGGTCAGCATGGAAAAGTTGGGCCGAAGGGCCTGCTTCCATGCTGTGTTGCTCTTTGACTTTATAACTGGTTACCTCATGTACTAGTATCATCCCAGACAAGATATGGTGATTATTCATTGAGCAGAAATAAAAGTGAAATCCGTGTTGGAACCTCCTGCTTTTTACAGCAGATGATCTTCGGGGCAAGATTCGACTTTTCAAAAATCAAAACCAAAGCAGAGGTACATTGGTGCATAGATGGTCTCTCCATTTTAGCATTATTGAGAATGATCAGCCATGATCACATTGAATGGCGGTGCTGGCTCGAAGGGCCAAATGGCCTCCTCCTGCACCTATTGTCTATTGTCTATTACTCCCACTCAATCCATGACCCACAAACAATTGTGAACTGCAAATCACCCCTTCTGTTGTAACATGAACATGATCAAAAAATACTTACAAAAATACTTTAATTTGTGGTCAGATCAGAACCTTCAATACATTACCCAATTTGCTCCATTTTAATTAGAACTAGGTGCCATTCTGTTCGCAGTAATCTGCAAATATGGTCAAATTGGTTACTTTTTTGGCTAAAATATTTAAGTTTTTGTGTATGTGATTTTCCATTTATAATTGTTGACCATGGATCTCAACCGCTGCTGAAAATTCCATAGGCCTCATTTTTGAGAAAGATTGTGTTTTGATTGAATATCAGAAATGTGTAACCATAAGTTATTGCTGTATCTAATTTGCATTGCAGAATAGCTTGTAGCAATAACTTAATTTATAGTTACAAAACGCCTTTAAGGAGCAAAAGATCCTTAAAGGTATTTCACAGGAACATTACTCAACAATATTTGACACTGAGCCATATGAGGAGTTATTAAAACTGACGACAAAATATTTAATCAGAGTGCTAGGTTCTAATGTGAACCTGAAAGAACAGAAAATGGCAAGGAGAGGGTAAGTTGAGCAAAGGATTTCCAAAACGTTGGGGCGATCACAATGATCACAACTGGTGCGGTAGTGGAAATCAAGAGAGCACATAAGACAAGAAATGGAGGAAAGGCACAAAACGCTGGAGTAATTCATGCAGGTCAGGCTGCAGCCCTCTATATGTGACATTTTGGATCGGTGCCCCTAGTCAGACTCCCGACCTGTAATGTCTCCTATTGATGTTCTCCAGGGATGCTGCCTGAGAAACACTCGTGGCAGAAGCTCCCAGAGGGCCGCGACCTACAGGGGGAAGCCGAGCCAGTCCTACATGGTTGAACTCAAGATCCACTGGACCACACCCTGCAGGGAGCAGCTGCAAAGACAGCCCCTGCTCATAGGACCCAGCAGACCACGGCCTGGAATGGATAGGTAACTTTTCGTGTCAAGACCAGTTCTTCAACTAATTGTAATGGGGGGGGGGGGGGAAGGAGAAACCTAGAATAGAGGCAGGACTATGCCTGTTCTGTCCCCACCTCTGTAGGTTGAGACAGGTGAGGAGGGTTGGATCGGCATATGGATGGAGTAAGTGACAAAAGGCTCGAGATGAAAAGGAGACAATTGAGTGTCTGATAAGAGAGATGAAATGTAAAGCCAGAGGGAGGGATATAAGTGGAAAGGGGGGAGAAAAGAGGGGCAGAATAGTGGGAGAAATGGGTGCGCTACAGGAATGTGGAGGCGTGGGGTTGGGGCACTAAAAAAAGTGTAGGGAAGAGGGGTGGGGGGTTACTTACATTAGATAATTCAATGTTCATACCATTGGGTTGCAAGCAACCCAAGCGGAGTATGACGTGCTGCTCCTCCACCATCCATGTGGCTGCATTCTGGCAATGGGGACGGCCTGGGACAGAAAGGTTGGTAAGAGAATGGAAAGGGGAGTTAAAATGCTTAGTAAGCAGGAGATCTGGTAGGCCTTGGTGGACCGAGCGCAAGTGTTCGATGATATTGTTGCCTAGTCTACTCTTGGGCTCACCAATATAAAGGGGGCCTATTGGAAGCACTGAATGCAGTAGATGAGGTTTGAAGAGGTGCATGTTTCACCAGAAAGGGCTGCTCGAGTCCCTGGATGGAGGTGAGGGAGGAGGTATGGGGTCAGATGTTACATCACCTGCAGTTGCAAAGGAAAGTGTCTGGGGAGGAGGGGGCAAATTGGGTAGGAAGGGATGAGTGAACCAAGGAGTTGTGAAGGGAAAGCGGAAAGGGAGGTGGACAGGAAGATGCAACTGACGATGGTTCAAAGTTGAAGGTTACGGCGATGATGGAGAATGGTGTTTTGGATACGGATACTGGTGAGGTGAAAGGAGAGGACCAGGGGAACTCTACTCTTGTTCCATCTGGGGAAGGGGGTGCGAGATGAGAAATACAGGACACAGAGAGACATGGGTGAGGGATGTATCCGCAATAGCAGGGGGACAAACATGTGTATTAAAGAATGACATCTTGGATGTCCGGAGGGGAAAGCTTCATCTTACGAGCAGATAAAGTGGAGATGGAGAAATTGAGACAAAGGGATGGCATTCTTGCAAGAGGCAGTGCAGATGGAGGCATAGTGCGGATAGCTGTGGGAGTCAATGGGCTTGAAGTAGACATCAGTTGATAGCCTGTTCCCTTGTGATGGAGACAGAGAGATCGAGAAAAGAGAGAGATATGGTTCAAGTGAATTTGAAGGTAGGGTGGAAGTTAGTAGTAAAATTGATGAAATCGTCGAGCTCTGGGGGCAGCCCCAAAACAATTGTCAATGTGGCAGAGAAAGTGTTGTGGAATGGTGCTGGGGTATGCTTGGAACAATTTCTGTTCCGATATATCTCAGAAATCGAACCCTGTAATAATCTAGGGACTTCCTGTACATGGGACATACCATGAGTCAGGATTCAGGTAGCAGAACAGGAGTTTTGGCAGGTGGAAACTCATCAGGAGAGCAATGAAGTAATCCAGCCTCAAGATATAAAAATCATAAACCAAGGTTTTCAGCAACAGATGGGTTGAGACAGGACCCTGTTATAATCAATCCACATGCCTGGTTTTATTATAAATTCCCCCCTATGTAAGTTATGACTCATTTTTAAACACATATAATTTGGTTATTTTCATCTCCTAATTAAGAGATTTAAAAAAGGATCCACAATATAAAATAAGAGCAGAGATATTGCAAACATTCAGTAGTTTAGGCAACATTTGGGGGAGAGAAACGTAAAGCCAATGTTTCAGTTCACTGACATTTCAGCAGAACGTAAAACATCACCAAAATGTAGCATAACTCTTATAAACTTGTGCAATTTGACAATCCATTATAATTCTGAGTTACTTGTGATATTTGTTATTCTCACAATTCTGAAGAAGGCCTTGCTGTCATTATCATTTGTTAATAAAACAAACACCGAATGTGAAGATTTCTATTTTTCCAATTTTACTTAATAGTGAAGGTCAAGAATGCTTTCCTCCAGATTTACTCCCTGTGAAGATTTTGCGCAGTGACACACAGACGTATATTCAGAATGATGGATGATACATGCAGAGTGCAGTTTCAAATACTTACTCTTCTTACTTCCTGAACAGATAGAAGGATGCACCTTCAAGAGAATTTTGCTGAGAAACGCTGTAAAGACATCTTAAATGTTTTCTTGCATTCTATTGTCAGCCTGCAGTTAAACAAACAAAAGATTTGAGACTTAATTTGCCATTTTCCACAGTTTTGCTCATGCAATCTATTTCTGTAGACACTTCAGTTGATACCTAGTGCAATGCTAATATGAATCATGCAGCAGCAGTGTCCATTCCTCGGGCTGTATGATTCATCTTCATGAGAGCTGAAGATGGTTATTGCGGGTCTGTCTCTCACTATGAGCTGTAATGTACAGTACATCATGTTTTGGAGTACACACATTAAAACCTAACTAGATTTGGTCCTATCCAGAGAAATTCTAGAAAATTAAACTCAGTGACAGTTGAAAGTTGATAACAGTTTGATGCAGGCTTCTGCATTAAGTCTGATCAAAACCATATCTAGGGATTCTTTATAAGAGAGAGTGATGTGGAGAAAGGAGAGGAGAAGGAGAGAGAAAGAGGAGATTGCAGAGAGAAGGGAAGAGAAAGAGAATGAGTGTGTGTGTGTGTGTGTGTGTGAGAGAGAGAGAGAGAGAGAGAGAATGTGTGTGTGTTGTGTGAGAGTGAGAGAGAGACAGAGAGAGAGACAGAGAGAGAGCATCACAATAAGAATCTTTACTGTAAAGAGCAAAACCATAGTGCAAATCCTGTACTATGACCAGAGCCTTTGCAAACTGTGGAATCCCTCTCTACCTGGGGAATGGAGTCTTATTCATTGAGGCTTAAAAATGCATAAAAACCTGTTCAAGTAAAATCACTAGTTCTGTATTTGTTGCAAATGCAAGTTCTGCAACAATGCATTCTGTAAATTATCCGGAAATCAGCAACAGCATGTTTCAAGTATTTAGTTTCTCACAAGCTAGCACCAGACGTTACTGTTGGTTTTAGACTGTGGTGATTGTGAGGACAGATAGTTACCTAAATCACATCTGAAAATTCAGGGCCAAAGTCATCCAAAATGGAAATGTATTGGCATTTGCTATGAACGGGTCCTCCCACTGAGCTAGAACAACTGTTCATCATATTGACAGAAAATTATGAACCCTCAGATAGACACTGGAAGGTATAGGCACAAGAGCTTACAATGCTGGAATGTTGAGCAAAAAACACAGTGCTAGAGAAACTCAGCATGTCAGGTAGCACCTGTGGAGGAAATGGGCAGATCACATTTCAGGACCATTCTTCAGACAGATGTAATGGGGGACAAAAAGCTGGAAAAGAGAGGTAGCAGTTGGAGAAAACATGGCAAATGATAGCGGATGCAGGTGGGGAGGGGGTGATTGTCAGATAGGTGGCGATAGTGACAAAGGCTAGAGGTGAAATGGAGATAAAAGGGAGTCAGATAAGGAGGGGTGAAACATAATTCAAGAGGGTGGAAAGGGCCAGGCATGAGATGAAAGGAAAATGTGGATCTTGGAGATGGGAGTGTGCTGGGTGATGAGTGAGAGCAAGGTGACTAGGGTGCTGGAAAAGGAACAAGGTGACCTGGAGTGCTTGGAAAAATGTGTGAGTACCAGGGTGGCAAGGGTTTGGGAGGGATGGGGAGGGATAGAGGAAAGAGAAGGGAGGGAAGGTGGGTATGACCTGAAATTGCAGGTCAATCTTCATACTGTCAGGTTGAAGATTACCCAAGTGGAATATGTGGTGTTGTTTTTTTCGAGTTTGCAGGTGGACTCACTCTGGTAGTGCAGGAGGCCAAGGACAGAAAGATCGGTCTGGTAATGGGAAGTGGAAGTAAAATGGAGCCCCAGCAGGTGCGAGTGCGAATGTTCGGCAAAACGGTCACCTAGTGTATGCTTGGCCTTGCAGACATTGCAAGATGTTTAATTGGAATTTGTATACGTAAACACATATGTACAATGGTTTCTTTGAATGGGTTGCATAAGCAAATGGTTGAAGTTTGGTTTGTCAATTCTTACTGGTCAGATTCTTTGAAGTGTCAACATGAAGCTGCCCATTCCAATAATCTTCCCATATATTGCCCTATCTATTCATGGTGCCCTTCATTGCCATGCCAATTTGTCAGTACTTAGACTCATTGGTCAAACAGTTTTTATTATCTAATAAGGAAACAAACATGCTCAATGCTTTATTTTATTTGCTATTGTCTCTATGATTTCTCTCCCGGATTGCTTGCACTAGTATCCTAGAAACAATTCTTGGTGAGGCCAATCTAGATACAGTAGTTAGCAACCCAGGCTGAAACTTAATACCAGCAGCTGATGGAATTACTGTTCACTGTGGTGTATGTAAATAAACTATTTAACTGATTAAGTAGTTATGTTTGGAGACTTAATCATTTTGATGTTTTTCCAAATGTAAATTGATTAAGGCTACTCAATGAGTAAAGATTGAGTTGAATGGGTTTAGATTCTCTGGAGATTAGAAGAATGAAACATATAGGTTTCTGAAAAGGCATGAAAGTTGAATGAGACGTGGAGACACAACAGGCTGCAGATGCTGGAATTTACAGCAACAAACATTTGCTGCAGAAACAGCAGTCTGAGCAACATCTGTTGGAGGACACAGGGTGTTGGAGTAGATCCGTGGGTCAATGCAGCACCTCAGGAGAACATGAATATGTGATGTTGATGCTCAGAACCCTTCTCAGTGATGTTTATGCTCAGACCCAAAACTTTGCTTATCCATATTCGCTTGAGGAAATGCTGCCTGACCCGCTGAACTACTCCAGCACTCTGTGATTTGTTTTGCGAACACGCATCTGCAGTTCCTTATTTCAACATCTGTGGGAGAACAGGAATAGTCGACATTTTGGGTCGAGACCCTGGATTAGGAGAGAAACTAAGACGTGTCGCCCTTAGCTGGAGAGTTTAGGATTAGAGGGTCATAGTCTTAGACATTTTGTAACATCAGAGGGCATATCTTCACATAAAGGAAGTGAATCTTTGGAATTTTCCATTTTAGGGAGCTAGTGGTGTTAATGTGTAGTGTATCTGTATGTGTACCTTAAGGAAACTTTTTTGAGTATATTGTGGTGTGGTGTATGTCCCTGACTTGATAAGTGTGCCAATGTTTATCAATATGTGAAATGGTTTACTGACAATTCCATTTAGCAAAATGTCTCTTTGCCAGGACATGCTGGCAAAGTATACCCTTTTAACTATTTCATTTTTAACAGCACTCCTATGCTCTTGCTAAGTACTTGGCCATCTTCTTAACTTTGATAGTTTTAATAGCTCAATGAAAGTATCTTGTATTAACCAAACAAAAATTACTTACGCACTACGTGTACCATGTTGTACCAGGCACTGCCGTCAATTGAACATTTATTAATTACTCTAGTTTTAAGGTTTGCATGATACATGAAAGAGCTGTCAGGATTGGGATGTTGCTGCTTGAGTGGCAGGACCAGGATCCAATGTAAGGATGATAGATTTGTAGAGACATTTTTCTGAGTGGAGAAGTGATGGGGGGGAGGTAGTAATTATGATGAATAAGTCAACAACAGTGAGACACATGAATAGACCCTGCAAATGAAATGAATGGAAACATTCCAGAAGATGAATAACTTTATTAAGGTCTCAGCAGAGGGCATAGAGAAATGCAGCCACACACAAATGGAGGGTAACATCATTATCGATAGTGATTCTATTAGTGCCATGAATTACAGATAGAGAGTTATTTGAGACATATGAAAACCATGAAGAGATACAGGTTCACCACCAATTTTCCGGCAACTGGTGGTCCGGCATCTCCTTTAATCAGGACAACATTACGAGAGTGCACTTGAATTTCCCCGAAAATATGTCGCAAAGGTTGAGTGAAGCAGCTGATCTCGACTCCACCAATACTTCTGTGCCGATCGTCGGATTGAATTTGCCTCCTGTGGTCCTGGAACTCTCCGGAGCTGGCAGGTCCATTCCTATCGCCAACATATTTGCCGACTCTGCAGGCCAGCATCTCGGTCCACGAATGCCGTCACTTCTGTTAGTTCGGCAAAACGGATAATATGGCAAGACTCTGGAACCAAGGGCACCGAAAAAATCGGTGGTGGACCTGTATTTTTAATATAGTGTAAGAAAATAACTGCAGATGCTGGTACAAATCGAAGGTATTTATTCACAAAATGCTGGAGTAACTCAGCAGGTCAGGCAGCATCTCAGGAGAGAAGGAAAGGGTGACGTTTTGGGTCGAGACCCTTCTGCAGACCAGATTTTTAATATGGTTTATTGAAAATCTACAAGTTTGGCATATTACTATGGACAAAGGAAATGGTTGGCGATTATGCGGTTAAGCTGGAGACATTGACAAAATGAGGTATTTTCCATTATTGTGGGATTAATTAGCAAATGAAGCAATTCAGGTAAAACTATTTTACGCAAATATGCAATGGTGACTTTAATGAAAGTAATATTTAATAATTTGAATCAGTTTTATTCAAGGTATGATTCCAAGATGCAAGCAGGAACAAGTCCACAATAATTGGAGTGATGACATGGTCTTCAACAATGTAGCTGAATCACATGGATACTACATTGGATTTGGCAGGAAGCCAATAGGTCACATGTTTGCAAAAGGCAGGAAGGCTGCTCGGCATCTGGGTGCCAAAGGTGAAAGGGTTTGCTATGGATGTTATGGCTCCAAAATGCCTCAAATAATATGTGACATAGAGTGAGGCATATAGCAGAGGCATGAAGATTGATTGAAGGAGCAATTTTATAAGTGTACAAATTGAAACTGCAGCAAGTTTGTTGTAGGCCAGGCTACATTATTTATGGGACGGAGCATGATTGTAGGAAAGAAGTATAAGAAAATAACTGCAGATGCTGGTACAAATCGATTTATTCACAAAATGCTGGAGTAACTCAGCAGGTCAGGCAGCATCTCGGGAGAGAAGGAATGGGTGACGTTTCAGGTCGAGACCCTTCTTCAGACTGAAGGAATTGTAGGAAAGTCTCTCCAGGTTTTGGGGGAAGGTGAACTGTTGGTTTGGAGACACTTGGGTCCAGTTATCTATAATAGACATGGGCCATAGGTACTCACCAGCAATCATGCATGTGGATTGAAGATTGACACAAAATGCTGGTGTAACTCAGCGGAACAGACAGCAACTCTGGAAAGAAGGAATGGGTGATGTTTCAGGACAAGACGCTTCTTTAGACTGAAGAAGGGTCTCGACCCGAAACGTCACCTATTCCCTCTCTCTAGAGATGCTGCCTGTCCCACTGAGTTACTTCGATTTAAACCAGTCTTTGGTTTAAACCAACATCTGCAGTTCCTTCCCACACGTTGATTGGACTGAATGACTCAAATGACAGGGCTATTTATTTGAAAAGATCTTAAAATTGTCAAGATCTAGAGCCACTGTGGTACACTGGCACCATCCAAACAGTCCACTTTCCAACTCACAGATAATGGCAGACAGGCTTCAGTAACAAGCTGCAGTACCAATAAAGTACTTTTGGGAACATGATGGTTCAATGGCTACTATGCAGCTATGTGGAATAGTGAGAGAAGGCAGTGAAAGAGACGGCTCTCTGCATGAAGGCAATTACAGTCACCAAAGAACAAGCAGTGATGCACTGGCAGCATAGGAGATGAAATTTGATGATCGTCATCTGTGAGGCTTTAGTTGAATAGAGAAGCAAGCAACCAAACGTGAGATCTTCGTGATAGAAGATAAGCCAAAAGTTTGGCTGAAACATGCAAGTACTGCATGTTGAGGAAATTTGGAAAGGTTGTTTAATTTAAAAGCAAAGGGGTGGGGTGAAAGCAAGTGACAATGATTCTCTGGAAATTAGCTTAGAAATCAACGAACAAACATCAACAAGAATATACCTTCCCTAGAAAAATGAGAACATTGAGGGCAATGTTTCATGAATTCACATTGCTGACTGTTCTTGTGTTAGCCAATTAAGGCTGATCATTTCTATTTTATCATGGATCAGCAAGTGAAAAGGGTAATCATGATGGTTGTGAGACACCAAGGCTAATGGTGTTCATCACAGAGGTACCTGAAGAGATCACCATGATATATTTTACCTGTGAAGTAAAATAACAAGACAGACACAAAAAGTTGGAGTAACTCAGTGGGTCAGACACCATCTCTGGAGAAAAGGAATAGGTGACTTTCGGGTCGAGACCATTCGTCAGACTTTTCAGATTGAAAACAAAAACCTGGCCAGAGAATCAGATCAGGCTGAGATATTCCAGGGAAAAGACAGTTTGTGTCTGGAGTCTATGAAAGATGTCTATTATGATTGCATAAGTCAAGGGCTTCACTTGAACAGTGAACTGATTTTTTTCAGAACAAGGGAACTATTATTAACATTGATGACAAGCACTTTAGAGAAAGAATCCATTATATGTTGGAGCAGAAAGACAGTGCCATTTCAAAGGAGTTTCAGCACAATAGCTTTGCCATTACAGAAGTCCACAAACATGGTGAGAAGCATAGGGCTCAAGATGTTGTGGAGTAATACCAATTAAATCTGGCACAAACAATATAATGAAGGAGATGCACATATGCGTTCTGGAGAAGAACTTTTGCTATTTGCAGAAGAGCTAAATGACCTCTATCAAATATAGACTGAGCTGGATACTTTAAGAAAAGACTGCATTGCAATGAACAACCGGCTCAAAAGCTCTTAAGATACTATGTGAGATGTTACAGAGATATAAACTCACATACACTGTAGATAGAGTGTAGCAAGACAAACTGATAATAGATAAGGCACAGACTTGGAGATTATCCAGAAAGAGGAAATTAGAGATGCTTTGTGAATTTAAAAATCAACAGCTAGAAAGTGGAAAGGTCCAGTATGTATGAGTCACGGTGGGTGTCAGGGCGCAAGATGCAATGGAAATGCATGTATGAATTAAACAGGTTTAAGAAGCAATTGAAATAAAGATGAATATGAATGAGTGTGCTATATCAAGAAATGTACCAAATATAATGTATAATCATAACTACTGTGGTAGTTGACCTTAGCTGGGTGTTGTTTTATTTAAATGGTTTGGGTTTACAAATGACACAGGAAGATGGTAATCAAGAGTATGTAATTCCATGTATTCACAGTCATGAAGATGACTAATTAAAGCCATAGATGATGAGCAGGAAGTAAAATAAGGGTTTCATGAACAAAAACCAAAGAGCTGACGGAACTCGGCTCAGAACAGTCTGAAATAGGGTCCAAACCCTAAACATCATCTATTTATTTCATTCCATAGATGTTGCCTGACATGCTGGGTACTGTCAACATTTTATTTATTGTCAAAGGTTCCAGCATCAGCAGTCTCTTGTATCTCTGGACTTTCATGAAGTCCATCTGGAGAAATAATCTACTAGAATTATAAGGGTATAGAGTGGATATTCCAGAGAAGTCAACACATGTTGCATTGATGAATCCAGTCAACAAAGAGACCAAGTAATCAATTGAATGTGTAGTTTGCTGAACCTGCAATTATATATTAATAGAAATAGTTAATTGATTACATCCTGTTATCTGTGTAAGGAATTGATTATTTGAATGGGTTTAGTTTCTATAGTGTACTCTTAAAAACTGACTATACCATGTGGTATGACTTTTGATAGGTTGTTGTAACAGATACATTATTCAGAACTAAAGGGAAACAAGTTCAATCAATGGTGATTGTACTCCAGCCCCTGGTCTCCCGAACCTCAGGAATCGAGCCGCAGCATACAGAACACACGTGTTCTGAGGCTGAGATCTGAGGTACTCATTCACCAGGTCATTCAAAAGGATTGACCTTACTCTAAACATATTGCTGTCATATCCTTTATCATATAGTTTACAGTGTACTATGTTTACATATTCTGTTGTGCTACAGCTAGTAAGAATTTTGTTGTTCTATCTGGGACATATGACAATAAAACACTCTTGACTCTTGACATCAATCAGTCAGAGGCTGTGTAGCAATCTCTCCCTGCTGCACCAAAGTGCCTTGCCATAATAAAGCTTCATGATAAGATTCAGGTAAACATGGACATCTTCCCACATCTTGGGAGCCACCACTCAGTGAAAGCCGACATTAATGACACAATGCACCAGCATAGCTTTTGGTCAACTGAGGGTTTGACAAAGCAGTATAGGGCAGCAAGGTTTCTTACCTTCCTTTAAGGTTCTCTGACGTGGACCAACTACAACAGATATCTCAAAGCGCTGGAAAAATACTAACAATGCATCTTTGTAAAATTCTTTAAATTCAATGGAGGGATAACCCATCCAATGATAGCATCCTCTCCCTTGCCAACTTCTCAAGTAGTGATGTCCTAGTTAATCTCAATGTGCTACACTGGGCAGGTCTTTCAAATGCTCAATACCAGATTACTAAAGCAATTAGTCTATTTTGAGCTCTGCCAAGGGAGATTACCAAACAGAAAAAAAAGGACTCAAGGATGTGTTCTAAGCTTCCTTGAAATGCAACATCCCCACTGACTCGAGGGAATCTATGGCTCAAAACAGCAGAAAGTGCAGAAGGAGCATTCCAGAAGGCATTGTAAACCTCAAAACCATGAACAGAATCTGACAAAAGCCCAGCACAAACAGTAGGCAAAGTGGATCACCTCACCAACTACCCACCAATCCTTACCCATCTGAGAAAACGTCTGCTTAGTTGTCGAGAGTATTCAAGATGATATATTATTGTGTTTTAGATTTAGAGGGAACTCAGGGATATGGGGAAAAGGGAGTAAGATTGATGATTGTCTATGCAAAAATGCAGAATAAGCTTAATGCGAGAGGAATCTGCTCCAATTCTGTTTCCTATGTCATTAAATGCTTCGGATACTAAGATTATGTAACAATTCAGATCCTCACAGTTCATGCAAATGCAATTGAATTCCTTCAAGTAATCAGGATAACACCCATTGAGAATTCTATTCTTTTGGTTTATAATGAATATCTCAAGTTTGAAAATTAGTCAAACCAAGCATTTAATTTCTGGATAACTATTATGGGACAAGTAATCCAGCAAAACTTTTCAAAAAGCATTAAAAGAATGCATTCAGAGCATTCCTTCAAAGAGCACATATGAACGGTAGTGCCACTCACTTTATGGTGGCAAGTATGAAGATGCTGAAATACTACATTAAGTGTATGACTAAAATGAAGCAACTGCTAACTTCCTATTTTAATTTCCCCAAAAATGACTAGATTTTCTTTTTTTAATCCTTTTTATCTGCCGTTCCCTTTGATCGAACCATAACTATTAACAAATAGCAAGATTGGTATCAATACAACAATGTTGTATACAGTGTAAAATAGTGCAAAGCTGGAAATGTGAACTGGAAACAAAAAAATGCTTGAAATACTCAGCAAATCAGGTGGCATCTATAAGGAGAGAAACAGAGTTAGTGTTTCAGATCAATGATCTTTCCTCTTCAATAAATTATACCTACTAGAAGATGGAGCAAATTTTGATTTATTTATTATTAATATTCTGATATTTATTCTGAAACCTAAATCTGGTGCTTGCTCCACTGCAGATTTATATGGCAAATTTGTTGAAGCAATGTAATACCTGACGGACACAATGTTAAAATGTTGAGGAAATTAATAATGAAGGATACAAGTAAAACATTTGCAAAACTACAAAACTTCCATATTATACAAAACCTCTGTGAGATGTTACATTTTTCTGATCTCCAAGAACACAGCTAAGCTCATATATTGATACTATTTTTTTAAAATCCATCTACAAACATAGCATATTAATATGCAAGTTTGTTTTTAAATTAATAATTCAATTTCTGTGATTCTCTTGTAAATGTATTTTTATTTTATTTTTACTTTCATCTGTTATATGTCTATAACAGTTGTTGAAGCTGTCAATGGAGCAGCACTCTCCAAGGATATATTTAGTTTTTAAGGCCCAGTGACTGACATCTAAACAAATGAACACTTGCCTTGGTTCCGTCTGATCGACATTGGCCAAAATGTTGAGGTCAACATCAAAGTGTCACATGAACATTCTGTCATGGGCCATTGCAAATAACAACCTTGTCAGCAAGCGAAAAAAATAACGCCAGCAGATATCATTCTGATAGATCGAAATGTTTTCATTTTATAAAACCTATTGCAAATACTGATTTATATATTGGAAATGTTGACATATATTTTGAATTTTGCTCCAGCAATATCACCTCAAAAGCTGTTATTTGTAAATACTTGATGTGTGCCTAGTGGCTTTATAGCATTATATTCTCAATGGCTCATTTCATTCTTTTCAGCTTAACTTTTCAGTTCTCACGAAGCATCTTTGACTGGAAATGTTCAATAGACAATAGACAATAGGTGCAGGAGTAGGCCATTCGGCCCTTCGAGCCAGCACCGCCATTCAATGTGATCATGGCTGATCATTCTCAATCAGTACCCCGTTCCTGCTTTCTCCCCATACCCCCTGACTCCGCTATCCTTAAGAGCTCTATCTAGCTCTCTCTTGAATGTATTTAGAGAATTGGCCTCCACTGCCCTCTGAGGCAGAGAATTCCACAGATTCACAACTCTGACTAAAAAAGTTTTTCCTCATCTCTGTTCTAAATGGCCTACCCCTTATTCTTAAACTGTGGCCCCTGGTTCTGGACTCCCCCAACATTGGGAACATGTTTCCTGCCTCTAACATGTCCAACCCCTTAATAATCTTATACGTTTCGATAAGATCCCCTCTCATCCTTCTAAATTCCAGTGTATACAAACCTAGTCGTTCCAGTCTTTCAACATATGACAGTCCCGCCATTCCGGGAATTAACCTAGTAAACCTACGCTGCACGCCCTCAATAGCAAGAATATCCTTCCTCAAATTTGGAGACCAAAACTGCACACAGTACTCCAGGTGCGGTCTCACTAGGGCCCTGTACAACTGCAGAAGGACCTCTTTGCTCCTATACTCAACTCCTCTTGTTATGAAGGCCAACATTCCATTGGCTTTCTTCACTGCCTGCTGTACCTGCATGCTCCCTTTCAGTGACTGATGCACTAAGACACCCAGATCACGTTGTACGTCCCCTTTTCCTAACTTGACACCATTCAAATAATAATCTGCCTTCCTATTCTTACCACCAAAGTGGATAACCTCACACTTATCTACATTAAACTGCATCTACCATGCATCCGCCCACTCACACAACCTGTCCAAGTCACCCTGCAACCTCATAGCATCTTCCTCACAGTTCACACTGCCACCTAGCTTTGTATCATCGGCAAATTTGCTAATGGTACTTTTAATCCCTTCATCCAAGTCATTGATGTATATTGTAAATAGCTGCGGTCCCAACACCGAGCCTTGCGGTACCCCACTAGTCACTGCCTGCCATTCTGAAAGGGACCCATTTATCCCCACTCTTTGCTTTCTGTCTGTAAACCAACTTTCTATCCATGTCAGTACCCTACCTCCAATACCATGTACTCTAATTTTGCCCACCAATCTCCTATGTGGGACCTTGTCGAAGGCTTTCTGAAAGTCGAGGTACACCACATCCACCGGCTCTCCCCTGTCAATTTTCCTAGTTACATCCTCAAAAAATTCCAGTAGATTAGTCAAGCACGATTTCCCCTTCGTAAATCCATGCTGACTCGGAATGATCCCGTTACTGCGATCCAAATGCTCCGCAATTCCGTCTTTTATAATTGACTCCAGCATCTTCCCCACCACTGATGTCAGACTAACTGGTCTATAATTACCCGTTTTCTCTCTCCCTCCTTTCTTGAAAAATGGGATAACATTAGCTACCCTCCAATCCATAGGAACTGACCCGGAATCTATAGAACATTGGAAAATAATCACTAATGCGTTCACAATTTCTAGAGCCACCTCCTTAAGCACCCTGGGATGCAGACCATCAGGCCCTGTGGATTTATCAGCCTTGAGTCCCATCAGTCTACCCAAAACTTTTTCCTGCCTAATGTGGATTTCCTCCAGTTCCTCTGTCACCCTAGGATCTCTGGCCACTAGAACATCTGGGAGATTGTATCCTCCTCAGTGAAGACAGATCCAAAGTACCGGTTCAACTCGTCTGCCATTTCCTTGTTCCCCATAATAAATTCCCCTGCTTCTGTCTTCAAGGGACCCACATTTGCCTCGACTATTTTTTTCCTCTACACATACCTAAAAAAGCTTTTACTATCTTCCTTTATATTATTGGCTAGTTTACCCTCGTACCTCATCTTTTCTCCCCGTATTGCCTTTTTAGTTATCTTCTGTTGCTCTTTAAAAGAGTCCCAATCCTCTGGCTTCCCACTCTTCTTTGCTATGTTATACTTCTTCCCTTTTATTTTTATGCTGTCCTTGACTTCCCTTGTCAGCCACGGGTGCCTCTTACTCCCCTTGGAATCTTTCCTGCTCTTTGGGATAAATTGATCCTGCAACTTCTGCATTATTCCCAGAAATACCTGCCATTGCTGTTCCACAGTCTTCCCTGCTAGGGCCTCCTTCCAGTCAATTTTGGCCAGCTCCTGCCTCATACCTCTGTAATCCCCTTTGCTATACTGTAATACTGATACCTCTGATTTTCCCTTCTCCCTCTCAATTTGTAGAGTAAAACTTATCATATTGTGGTCACTGCCTCCTAATGGCTCATTTACCTCGAGTCCCCTTTTCAGGTCAGGTTCATTACATAACACTAAATCCAGAATTGCCTTCTCCCTGGTAGGCTCCAGTACAAGCTGTTCTAAGAATCCATCTCGGAGGCACTCCACAAACTCTCTTTCCTGGGATCCATTACCAACCTGATTTTCCAAGTCTACCTGCATGTTGAAATCTCCCATGACCACCGTAGCATTACATTTGTGACATGCCAATTTTAGCTCCTGATTCAACTTGCACCCTATGTTGAGGCTACTGTTTGGGGGCCTGTAGATGACTCCCATTAGGGTCTTTTTACCCTTACAATTCCTCATCTCTATCCATACTGATTCTACATCTCCTGATTCTATGTCACTCCTTGCAAGGGAGTGAATATCATTCCTTACCAACAGAGCTACCCCGCCCCCATAAGCAATGATTCATTGTTTATCTTTGCACAAATGATGCCTGCCTTGCCAAGTGTTCCCTGCATTTTCTGTTTAATCTTCTGCCTTAGTGTATTAGTGAGTTGAAGTGAATTGGGTGCCAGATTTGCAGCGGTGGAAGGGGATGTCATCAGGAAACATTATGGGGTAAGTGAGGAGAACAAATGATAGGCACAATTGTGGTTAGAAGATGGGGGATGATTTCACTTGTGTAGATAATGAAAATGTTTGAAAGGGTATGTAAGGAATTGGGGTATAAAAGTTCAGACAAGGATATTACCTGAGGGTGTTGATCAGACTGGACTCATTTGGACAGAGGTTTACAGAGATGATCAGAGGGGTCATAGGAGAGATGACTGGGCATGGGAGTTGTTGGCCAGATGATAATTGAGCTTGATCAATAACTTTGGAAAATTCCTCACCATCCTCCATCTGCTCCATGATTACATGTAATCCTCAGCAAATGATCCACGTCAGGCTGGTTCAAACTGAATCCATATTATCACATCTGTTCTGTTCTCAATCAATTCTGATGAAGGTTCTCTGATGAGAACTTGTTCCTCGTCTTATCAATGCTGCTTGACTTGCTGATTTTCTGTTTATGTGCTTGAGTTCACTACTGCTTGCTTCATATTCCTCAAATGCTCTGTCTGAATTCATCTTCCGAAACCTTACATAAGCTTCCTTTTTTTTTAACCAGATTTACAACTTCTTGGGCATCCAAGGTTCCCTTACCTTGCTATTGTTATCCCTCCTCGTTACTGGAAGATGCCAGTCCTAAACTCTAATCCGCTAGTGACTAGTGACTTAAATGACTCGCATGTGTCAGATGTGGACTTACTTAACAACAGCAGTTTACAATTTACTTTCTCTAGCTCCTGTCTAATAATGTTGTAATGAGCCTTATCCCAATGTTATACTTTTCCTCAAGTTTACTCAGTGACTGGATGTTAAGAAACAGAAATGCATGTGTGTGTGCACAGTTAAGGGCTGAGTATCAAACCATCTCTATTCTTTCACTGCAGTGCATGAGAGAACTCTCGCACTAAACATCTGTAACAGTGGCGCAGCAGTAGAGTTGCTGCCTTACAGCGCCAGAGACCCGGGTTTGATCCTGACTACTGGTGTTGTCTGTCTGTATGTTTTCCCGTGACCTGCGTTGGTTTTCTCCTGGAACTCCAGTTTCCTCCCACGTTCCAAAGACATACAGGTTTGTAGGCTAATTAGCTTTGTAGAAAATGTAAATTGTCCCTAGTGTGTTTAGGATAGCGTTAGTGTGTGGGAAGTGCTGGACAGTGTGGGCCAAAGAGCCTGTTTCTGCACTGGATCTCTAAACTAAACTAAAGAAAGGTCCTTTACCAATGCATGCCCACTACATCCCAACGGTCAAGATTCACGATGAGACCTTGGATAATTTATCTCTGGAATTATCTTTCAGCAAGATCAGAATCTACCATGTCTTTCAAAGCACCAACACAGCCTTTGATCATTTGAGGAGAAGTGTAATTCATAAATCCATTTTCTTGTAAAACCTTGGAGACATAGGCAACATACAGTATAGTAGCATTAAGGAAGCATCACAAACATTTCTTCCGAGAAATCTTCCCAATCTACCAGCATAAATGACAAAAACAATATCAGTGTGCTTTCCCAGGCCAACAGTCCTGGCATCAATACTTTGACCATACTCAATTAGCTCTGATACACATAACATATCCTCAACATGCCTGACATCAGACACCTAAAACAAGTACTTTGAACACTGTCATGATATTCAGGAAGATTGATAAAATGCCCTCAAAGCATCCACGGCACAAGTAACAACCTCACCTATTTAATGGAAACTCTAACTTAAGAGCACTCAAATTAGTTGAGAAGCATTGGGTAATGCCTCGCCCATGTGAGCAAGTGGAGCCAAATAGTGGAAGGACCACATAGCAATCCAAAAGATCCACCCATTATTTGAATCCAGCACCACCTCCACTATTTGTGCCAGATTTTGCAAAGGACTCATTAATCACTTCAGAACCCACAGAAGTAAGTGATCATTGACCCAAAAACTCTGTTGAAGAAGAAGTGTGAGATAATTCTACCCTGAATTAATTTAAAAAACTGTCCAGATCGCAGTTCCTTCCACATCCAGTTCACCAAATTGCCAACTAGGAAATCTAAAGTACAATTTGTCTTTGTGTACTAGAGGTGTGTGTGTATTTGCTTGTTGAATAGCATATTGATAGGCACACCCTCCATTATGCAAAATAGAATTTGGGGTGTCTAAAATTGATTGTTATTAAATGATAGACCTTACACAGTGTACTCCCACAATAAAAACACAGCATTCCAGAAATGCTCAGCAGACCTAGTAGTACTTGTGGAAAGATTAACAGAGTTAATGTTTAAGGTTGGCAATTAAAAAAAATATCAGAATTCAGATCTTTCGCAGAGTTCACCGACCTGAAATTTTAACACCACTTCCATCTCCACAGCTACTTTCTGACCTGCTGATTACTGTATTTGCAGTATTTCTAATTCTTGTTCATTGAATGTTTTATGCACAAACAAATTTAATCCACATGCATCCACAAACTGAGGGAATCACCATTCTCGGCCTATAATTCCAGAAATAGATCTCATCTCTTATCATTGACACAGAAACACAGGATCTCTTCAGTCACATAGAATTTTGTTTTGAGCGCATTTATCGTTAGTGTTTGGTTCTGAATTTCTTATTTTAGGTTAATTTACTCTTTGAATTAATTTTTTTAATTTGTCTTGAAATTGTAATAATGTACCCTTTTAAGCGACAGTGTTTTGTTGACATTAACGTTATCAATTTTTCCTACTAAATTTGAAATACCATTCATTATTTGTCATTTGAAGCCAGTGAAATGTCTGCGTTGTAAACAAAGTGTCCAGCCACCCCAAAACCTTTCGTTTTTTTGAAAGAATGTTTTTAATTAAACTTTTCGATTCAATTATCACCCAATTTTATTTATCGCAAAAATGATTAGAGGACTTCTTCTGGTCTTTTGGAGGCCAAGATGCTTCTGACCATAAGGAGGTGATTACAAGAATAACATCCAATGTTTAAATCTCCAGATCGTCCTGAGTGCCTTAGGATATGATGTTTCAATTCATATGCTTTAAATGTAGCCTAAAAACCTGGAACTTTTGTTTAATTCCCCCTGTACAATTTTATTGATGTTATTTCCTGTTGGGTTTGGTAAGCGATGTCTTTCGAAGCGAGACAGCTACTGATACATGCATTTGCTTCACTCGATAATCGGAGAACATGAAGTGGAATGTTCACCTCGTCTGACAGTTACAATATTATTGTATTCCCACCGTTAATATCAATAGCATATCACTTCCTGCTTTTCGATAGCAGAGAAAAACAACTGTTGCACTTCCATCCGGCAACTATCACTGACTATCGGTTTGTTTTTTTTCTTCTCCCGAAGCCCGCACACAACAGCCGAGCACCACGAATCCCAGCCTCCTAACTGGGGAACCCCCTCAGCACACACCGAGCGAGCTGTGTTGCATTCACGGCGTGCAGGACTTGCAGTACCGCCACCATCCACCAGCCATGGTCGGGGCAGCGGTGAGGCCACACTGCCGGCTCGGCGAGGAGGATCGCAGCAACCGTGTCACACAGCGCGGGAAGATGGCGGATTGCTCGCTCACGGACGAAGACTTCTCTTCATTCGTCTTCAATTACCTGACAGAAAACGCAGAGTCTCAGGTAAGAAGCCGTGCCCCCTTGCTGGGCTCGGCTGCCTGCTCGGTCCGCCGGTCGGGCGGGTGGATGCCAACGCTTCCCTCCCCATGGCATAGCATGCAGATGATGTCGGGTGCCGGAGCTGGAGCGAGTTGGGATCGTGCATTGCCGGTCTTTCTCTGTGGAAAGTCATGTGCATGAAGTGTAGTGACGGCGAGCGGAGGGAGCACCGGCTTGACTAGTGCTGAGAACTCTGGCCCGGGAGCTGCAGCCTGAGTGACGGCTGGTTGTCTGATTGTCTTTTTGCTACATGTTCGCCACATTGTTGCAAGTGTCATTGCAGGGGGCTCGCTTCCTTCCTTCATTCATTCAGGACACGTGGGTGCACAAAGTTACAGCAAATAGCTCATATTCTTCTCGCAGAGGGGCCGTAATTCGTTCCAAAGTGTGTGTGTGTGTGTGTCTGATCGCGTGTGTGTGTGTGATAGAGGCGTAGATGCAAAATTAATATACAACTTCTACTTTTTTTTGCCTAAAATTCAGCCGATCGAAGCAAGTCGGGTTGGAATGGGGAATTAAAAACGTATCTTTCTGTTTCCTCTTTGCGGCCAATTGGAGTTGGCTTGTTTTATTTTCACAATTCTTACAAAAGCAGTGGGACAGATTGATTCAATGATGTGGGAGCTTGCGTAACTCGGGATATTTCCTACTCAACGTTAATGCCTGTGCGATGGATCTTTGGGAAGACAGATGACGCTAGCAAACTCTGGTTGTAGCCACTTTACAATTGGTGACATGTCTAAACTCGCAGCGTTCGCTCAAAGAGGCGTAACTGAATGTCAACTGGGTTGTATAGCGGTTACAAGCCTTACTTTTCCAGCCCTCAGCATGTTGGAAAATGTACCTCGTAGAAACTTGTATAGTTTCTTGAATGCGTATATATTTTTTTAAATGCCATTGATGTTTGCGCAGGGGATTATTGTTTTTGCATTCTAATCTCCAACATTTGCGTGACCACCGCAAAAAAACATCTTGAGAAATGCTAATCATGCTTACGGTATTATTTCATATCATTTATAAACTACAACTCCTGATAATGTACATTGCGTAAGAGATGCGAGCACGGGTTATGAAAGACAGTTTGATAATGTGTCACATGAGAGCTTGCTGCACCGACGAATGCTGACGTCTCTGCTTTACTACTGGGAGCTGAGAATGAACCCGATGCCACTGCATTTCTGGCACCACACGCTGCGCATCTCAAGTAGAGCGGCCACATAGTGCGTACTCTCCAGTAATTAAAAACAAACCTCTTGTTTTGATTGTAGAATGTCACCATGTACGGCTATACCAGGCGATCGCGCCTGATCAGACTCCGGCAAACTTGTGCATGCAGTTTCATGGGTCCAGTGATGCAGCAATGTCCTGTGCAAATTGAAAGCAAATGATTGCAGTCCCAATAAATGCAATTTTTCTGACATGTTATAACTTTCTAAGTTGTGGCTCAATATATCTAATATATTAGGACAGTGCGAAAGCTTTTTAATGGGTCACCTCAGTCTGACCCATTACACTGCCATCTAATGTTACAGTTATTTTTGGATGAAGCTGCATCTGGATTGTAACAGCAGCTGAGAGAAGCAACGGCAGCATTTGAAGTCTTGAAACAATCAAGCCAATATACGCATTGACTGATGTGGGTCGGTAACAAAGCACATCAAGAGTTAAATTTAAAGTATATGCTTGGATGGAAAAGACTTGGAAAATTACACTGACATGTTTGGCATGGGTTATATTGAGAAATATTGAGCAAATTGAGAAATATTTACTTCAAATTGTCTCGGGTTTTATTCTGCAGTCTCATATTCTTTTTTTAAAAAAGGCCCATGAACAGATGCCAGAGATGAGCAGCTTGTGTCAGTTGCTGACATGGAATAGTTGAACAGTATAGGAAGGAACTGCAGATGCTGGTTTACACCGAAGATAGACACAAAATCCTGGAGTAACTCAGCGGGACAGACAGCATCTCTGGAGAGAAGGAATGGGTGACGTTTTGGGTTGAGACCCTTCTTCGGACTGGACAACATTTCCTCCTTTTTTCCCCCACATTCACAGCATCTATAATGATTGTAGGGAAGGGCTATGATCCACCAGTTCTGTGATTAGAAAGAATACGCAGTTTACAATGGTAAGGGCAATCAGAAAAATCATTCAAAACTTCACTGTCTCTTCGTCTCACCATTGTATTTGTTGAGTATCTTACCTTGGAAGGTGAGGTCGCTACATTCAGACCCTTGCAAAATTGCTTTTCTTACAAAAATAAAATGCAGTGTTACTGCATTCACGAATTAGAGTCATAGAACGATACAGTGTGGAAACAGGCCCTTCGACCCAACTTGCCCACACCGGCCAACATGTCCAAGCAACACTAGTCCCACATGCTTGTGTTTGGTCCATATACCGTCATACCTGTCCTATCCATGTAACTGTCCAACTACTTCCTCTGGCAGCTTGTTGCATACACCAACGACCCGTTGTGTGAAAATACTACGCCTCAGATTCCTATTAAATCTTTTCCCCTTCACCTTAAAACTATGTCTTCTGGTCCTTGATTCACCTACTCTGGGCAAGAGATTCTGTGCATCTACCTGATCTATTCCTCTCATGATTTTGTACACCTCAATAAGAATACCTTTCATCTTCCTGCGCTACAAGGAATAGAGTCGCAGTCTACTCAACCTCTCCCAATAGCTCAGACCCTCTAGTCCTAGCAACATCACCGTAAATCTCTGTACCCTTTCCATCTTGACACCATCTTTCCTATAACATGGTGCCCATAACTGAACATTCACACTCTAAATGATGCCTCACCAACATCTTATACTCCTGCAACATGACCTCCCAACTCCTATACTCATTATAAACGTAAACTATGTGTCACTATATGTATAACTCTATCTGAACTGTCGCCTTGCTGTGGCCAATGTAAACCTAGATATAAATGTCTACATTCATAAATTGACATAGATAAGCTTAACAAAATATATTGCATTAACCCTTTGTCACTGAGGTGGACATCAATTTAGTTTCCAGGCAAAAATTAGAAATATCCCAGATTCATTGTTTTCTTACTTCCATTATCAAAACCACTCTTCACACTCAAACAAAACCTGTTCATCCAAGTCTGAAGCTGTCTTCTTTCTTTTAGAAGGACACAATTTTGTATATTCTCGAGCTTGTATTATGTGAGCAAAATAAGGACTCATCCTGGTATGGTGTCTCCAATATGGCAGGAGATGGTGGGCTCTTGGATGGAGATGGGAAAAAATGTGGGGTTACAGTTGAAAAGAGAATGAGGAGGCTTCAGTTGACAGATGAAATAACAGGTGGTTTTGGAAAGAGAGTCCACTGATGTGATAGCTGATGTCTTTGTAAATTCTCCACTTTGCTCTTTGCTCCAACACGAATGTCCCTTTCAATGACAGAAATTGTAAGCTGGAACATGAGGTTTAATTATGAGTTTGGAGACATATGTAAATAAGGGTGAGGAATTTGACTTCAGTGTAAGGGCAAAGGATTCCATTGGACAGCACTGGTATAATATGCGGGGTGGAACGAAGCACAACATTGGATATGGTGGTGGAGTTCTCAGTCACATTGTTACTCAGAGCAATGACATGACTTGCACTAATGAATATATTTTCTCAAGAGAACATTGGCTGTCATCTCAGTAAATTTTATATGACTCTTTAGCTTAGCAACTGTACTGACAGCTAGCAGGTGTATTGATTAATAAAATATGTGTAACCTTTTATTACATTGAGGTCATCAGCTTTGCGAAACAGTATTGATCACGTTGATCTATATTAAATCACACCAACTTCAGGTTGGTTAAGACAGGATCAACAGGTTAGAAAGGGCACCAAGTAGGTTCTGCTCAAAGGTGACCTCTCATATCTTAATAATGCTAAAGGACTCAGTTGAGCTGAAGTACAGATGTATAGTATGCTTTCTAGCATGCACTACTGCAGAATCAAATTGCTTCGCCACAGTCAGCAAGTTCTTTGCTTGCCCTACTTAATTTTGCATAAAACCGAGAACCAGCTCAAATATATATTACACCAGTAGGGGGCGCAGGACTTGTAACACTTCAGCAGGCATTATATAATTATGGATCAAACATTGACCAAGTAGAATATCATGTTTGGAAAGTGGGATTATTATCTGATTTTGCATTCTTAAGCCATAATAAATAATAGTCCAATGAGTTTTAAATTTTAGTAATATTTGAATTCAAAACTTAAGTTGTTTATTTCCTGCAGTTAAACAATTCCTTATATTTGTTTTTTTGTACTTTTAAAAAATGATCATGTTGCCGTGTGTGGCAGGTTGTATTACCACAATAGTAAATGGTTTTCAATGTGATATCTAGTAGGAAAATTCATAAATGTATACCTCAGATAAGCATAACCAATACACACCTACTGCCAATGCTTTTGTAGAATACAATTGGAAATGTTTGAAAGAGTGGATGAAAAGAAATTGATTTGTTCATCAAATCATTTTACTACCTTCATTTTATGACTGATTTTTGTTTCAAAATACAGAAAATGCTTGTCACCATTTCTATGAAATGCTTGTTATATCAGTCATTTGATTTATCTTCTATTGTTTTGATGAATTTTATGAAGTGTTACAATGTTAATTTCTTGCTTTTATTTGCCTTATATCTCTTCCATAATCAAACATATTTATTAGTTTGTTTAAGATGCCCATGCTGCTTAAATGGTGGACGTTATTTGGGATTGGGGTGGTTTTATTTAGATAGCAGCTGGTATGTAATAGTGACATGAAGTGCTATGTTACAATAGTGCATGGATGTAGAAGTACTGAAGAAGGGTCTCGACCCGAAACTTCACCCATTCCTTCTCTCCAGAGATGCTGCCTGTCCTGCCGAGTTACTCCAGCATTTTGTGTCTGTCTAGGATTTAAACCAGTATCTGCAGTTCCTATACAGTAAACCCTCATTTTAACGGACTTCTTTACAACAGATTTTGGTTAGAGCAAAGTACCTGCCAATGCCACCCCTAGCTCGCACCACCTGCTTGGCTGTTACAGCCCAGGTTTCTGACGCCACCCCTGGCTCATGAGGTGTAGCGAGCACTTCTTCACCCACTGCATGGTTCGGTTGACGTGGCTGTCATTTCAGCTCACTTTGACGCCCTTGGGGCAGCGCTTTCTTCAGGCCGCCACCAAAGACAAGATGCGCTTGGTCACTATGGGACTCCCTCCACTTTCACCAGCTCCTGCTTTTTCCTAGTTTTTAATGTGAAAGGACACAAATTGCTACGGTAGCTTAGCAGACTGAACCAGTCTGAAGAAGGGTCTCGACCCGAAACGTCGCCCATTCCTTCTCTCCTGAGATGCTGCCTGACCTGCTGAGTTACTCCAGCATTTTGTGAATAAATACCTTCGATTTGTACCAGCATCTGCAGTTATTTTCTTACAATACTCCAGCACTTTATATCCTTTTGTGTGTTAACCATCATCTGCAGTTCTATATTTTAACTACATACATTGATAATACCTTACTTGATTATAGGTGACAATTGGCAATAGACCATTCCCCTGCCCCCTCTTGGTCCGTTATTACAAGGGTTTACTGTACATCTCAATGATACAACAACCAAGGTGAGGTATATAACTCCACACTGTTGAACTATTACAGTAATCTGAGCTACTTGATCTTATCAAACAAAGAATAGGCTGGTTTTAAAAATTATTTTGCATTAATGTATGCTAGTTCAAAGTCTACGAAAATATGCCAAACCCACTGCATGACGTGTTGTTTAGTGTTCTCCATTTCTGTCTTCATTATTGCCCTTCTGAAGTTCTCTTGGTGAAGACAGTTCATGTACACTGAGATTTACACGTGTCTCATGCTTACTAATCTGGAAATAAAATAATGCGTCATGGGTTATATTTTGCAAAGCACATTGTCACATTTTAATTCTCAGGATGCCAACCACAGGCCCATGTTTCACTTCAGTTTGAACATTCTCTTTTGTGCGATGTAAGAAATTTTAAGATTGTGAAATGCAGTTTAAACCATCTTAGAGCAAGTGCTTCATCAATACACTGATGGACAGAGATTTCAAAGGTCAGGTAGATCATTGAATCCATTAAGTACTGTCAGATGTTCTTCGAACAAACTGGAGTAATGCATAATATATCAGATAAAAAACAGTTTAACTCAGTCAGTAAAACATTTTTTTAGGTTTAGGTTTCTTCTTGTCATGTATACCGAGGTACAGTGAAAAGCTTTGTTTTGCATGCTATCTAATTAAATCAGACAATACTATACAAAATACAATCAAGAGAAAATCAAGTACTATAGGTAGAGCAAAGGGGGAGACACAGAGTGTGCAATATAGGTCTCAGCACAGCAGTTTAGTTTAGTTTAGAGATACAGTGTGGAAACAAGCCCTTCAGTCCACCGAGTCCGTGCCGACCAGCGACCCCCGAACTCTAGCACTATCCTACAGACAAGTGATAATTTTACCGAAGCCAATTAACCTACAAAACTGTATGTCTTTGATATGTGGGAGGAAACCGGAACATCCAGAGAAGACTCACGCAGTCATGGGGAGAACGTGCAAACAACATACAGACAGCATCCGTAGTCAGGATCGAACCGAGGTCCCTGGCGCTGTAAGGCAGCAACTCCACTGCTGCGCCACCATGCCTGCCCCAAAATACACCAGTACCTTGCAGTACACCTGTTCCATAAACAAAGCCCAATGTCCACAAGGGTGTAGAGGTAAATTGGGCAGTACCCTAGCTTATGGAAGAAGTGTTTGAAGCTAGATAACAGAAGAGAAGAAGCTGTTCCTGAGTCTGGTGGTGTGTACTTTCAAGCTTCTGTATCTTTCACCTGTAGTTGAAGCAATTCTAAAGGAGCTTGAATAATTCAGTTTAAGAATTTAGAGATACAGCGCAGAAACAGGCCCTTCGGCCCACCGGGTCCGCGCCGCCCAGCGATCCCCGCACATGAACACTATCCTACACCCACTAGGGACAATTTTTTTAAAACATTTGCCCAGCCAATTAACCTACAAACCTGTACGTCTTTGGAGTGTGGGAGGAAACCGAAGATCTCGGAGAAAACCCACGCAGGTCACGGGAAGAACGTACAAACTCCGTACAGTACAGCACCCATAGTCAGGATCGAACCTGAGTCTCCGGCGCTGCATTCGCTGTAAGGCAGCAACTCTACCACTGCGCCACCGTGCCGCCAATTCTAAGCTATTTATGGAAAAAATTGTTTTCTGTGTGTAGGAAAATAACTGCAGATGCTGGTACAAATTTGTGGTACCTTTGCTTTCTGTGTGGGAACATAAGAAAGAGGAGGTGAAACTAAGAAAAAATAATGTGATATCTGCATTCTCCTTATTCCCATAAAGCTGGTTAAAATGTTTGTAATGTCATTTGTGGAAGGAAATATATTCTTATTTTTTGAGAAGTATGATAAATTTAAAGTACCATGTCAGTAGCAGTATGCTTTAGCCAGCATACTGTCAAAAGTCCTAGAACGAATTCTGCTGGATAGATTAAATGAATTTGTTAACTCCACAGATAACCAGTTTGGTTTTAAAGCTAAACATGGCACTGACTTGTGTATATATGCCTTAAAGGAAATTGTAAACAAATATAGATGTAAAAACTCATCAGTTCTTATGTGCTTTATTGATGCTTCCAAACCCTTTGATCGTGTTAATCATAGAAAGTTGTTTGTTAAATTGAGTCAAAGAGGGATGCCCAAGTACGTTGCAGGGATTCTGGCTTACTAGTATTCCCACCAGACTATGCAAGTAAAATGGGGCAATAGGATATCAGCCCCATTTGGGGTTAGCAATGGTGTTAGACAAGGGGGAATTTTGTCCCCAGTTCTTTTTAATCTCTATATTGATGATCTGTCCAAGCAATTGAAAGCCTGTAATAATGGGTGCATGATTGGTAATACTCTAGTGAACTATGTTATGTATGCAGATGATCTTGTGGTCCTTAGTCCATCTAGCACTGGTCTTCAGCAGCTCCTTACTATATGTTCTGTGTATGGTGTGGAACATGATATCAAATATAATGCTGGTAAAAGTGTTGTTATGATCTGTAGAACCAAAGAGGATAAATGTATAAAATTTCCTGATTTTAAATTGTCTGATAATAATCTTAGTATCTGCAATAAGGAAAAATTCCTTGGACATTTTATTACAGAACAAATGACAGACGATGAGGATATTTATAGGCAACGCCGCATGATGTATGCACAAGCAAACATTCTCTTACGCATGTTTAGTGCATGTACAGATAGAGTGAAGATGTCTCTGTTCAGAGCATATTGTGCACCACTTTATACTGCATACTTGTGGTCAAACTACAGAAAAGCAAGCTTACAGAGACTTCAAGTAGCTTATAATCATGCTATTAGAATATTACTTAAGAGACCTAGATGGTGTAGTGCAAGTGAAATGTTTGTGGCTGCAGGAGTCAATACTTTTACAAACTGCCTTAAGAAATCTTTAGTATAAATTTATTTGCCGGATTAATGACTCTGAAAATGAAACATAAGGTTTAGCACGACACGCTATCAATCCCAGCTGTGGAGACATTGGGAGAGTTGTCTCGTTGTAGGACACTGATTTTTTTAAATTCTTGGTTTTAAACCATGTATTGTGCTTTTGTGTGTAATTTATTGTGCTTTTGTGTGTAATTTATTGTGCTTTTGTATGTAATTTATTGTGCTTTTGTATGTAATTTATCCAAGGTAATGTCTTGTCTTGTATCTGGATCCTGAGTCTGTAATAAAGTAAAGTAAGTAAGTAAGTAGATGGAGAAGAGGAAGTAAAGTGGATCAAAGGTCCCCTTTGGGTTTGGCCAGGGTGCTGGCAATACAACTTGAGAACCGGGAGTTCTTAATACCAGGGTATCTAATTATCAGAACACTGGCATCATAACACAGATGCCAGAGATGGATGGAGGAACTGGAAACCCTCTCAGTAGTTTGTCTAAAGATAAGTAAAAGATGTTTCATTTTGGTTATTACCACAATTTCTCAATGTAGGAATTCTGCTGGTGAGCAAAATTTAGGAAGACATTTACCTTATGCATCCCTTAATATCTTGTGCATCGTAAATCTCAATACATCCCATGCATGTTTTTTCTTGAGGAAAGCTAAAGTGGTGGGATAAAAACCTAACACAATTGGATAAAAACACAAAAGTGTATTGGGAATGTACACAGAAATACAGGGAACGGAGGGGTATGGATCACATGCAGGCAGAGGAGATTAGTAACTTGGCACCATGTTGGACATTGTAGGCCAAAGGTCTATTTCTGTGTTGTACTATTTTCTATGTTTTGAATAGAAATATTTCTCTGATCCCATTGGACAATCAAGACCAGTCCTTGAGGTTGCATTGACTGATTAACATTATAAGGCAATTCTTGAATAAGGTGATATTTCCCTATATAAACAGCAGTCCATTCACACACTGGGAATTTGTTATGGGGTTCCACTAAAATATGTCTGGGAAAAGAAAGTATCTAGCACCAGCTTGGTTCAGCCTTTGATAACTTTAGTTGTGACCTCTGAACCTCCATATTCATATTCAACTGAATAATTGATCTGCACAAGCACAATCTGGTACCCTTATTATTTTATAAATCACAATCCTATTTCCTTATGTTTTGTTCTCTAACATAGTAGGCATACTGTCTGGCTAACAAAATTGCTCTAAATGCTGACATCAAAGGAATGTTGTTAATTTGCAGCAACAAGTTTGGAAAAGATTAAAACAGACTGGAACTTGTGTGTTACAAAAGGAACAGTGATAGTGTGAGTTAATTAGTGAATCATTTGTGTTGAAACCAATTCCTATATTCCTCCATAGCTAGTTTCGCCATAGATCCAGCGATTGAAACAGTACTATTTGGTTTCTTTCTGACAAACAGCACAGAGGGTGTGCTGTGGTATGAACATGTGACTGACAACTCCTTTAGTTTGGAAATTTGTGCTTCAGCTGTGTTGCATAAGTGTTCTGTAATGTTTGATAATGTGGCAAACTTGGCTGGATCTCACACTTGTTCCATATACGTATGCTCTGACTGGCCATGGAATCTCAGATATCCTCAAAAATTCTTTCTCCAGCTCTTGTCTCCATTTTTGGTTATTTTTCAACATACTTCCTTTTATACTACTTGAACATTCCTGTTTAACTCCATACATGTACTTTTATGTTAAAAACCTATTTAAAATAAAAACAAGTCTGACTACTTTCAATAGCTTTGGTGAATGTGCAAAAGAATACTTGCACAAATTTATTTCAAAGCATTGCAGTAAAATGTGTTGGAAGTAATCTTGCTGTGTTTATTGATTTCTACGTTTAAAAAGTAATGATTTTGAAATGTGTGATTGTTTTCGGATGCAGAGGTGTGCGTTTTGGCCTTTGTAAGATCTTTGCTAAAGTTGTCAGCAATATAGGGTGTAAAGTGATCATTATTTAATTGAATAACCTGCAAGTACTTAATTATTTTCTAATAAAACCTTGTCATTTTCCTCAAGTCACAAGATGACTTACTGGTTCTTGCTTTGGAAAGGGCCAAGTGAGGGAATATGGATAACCTATTATTGTGCTGTACCTGCTCTTACTTTTCCCAACGTCCCTGAGAGGACTGCCCCCCTCCCCCCACCCCCCCCCCCCCCCACGCCGTGTACAACAGTCTTCTAGATTAGGTATAACCTGGAATTCATAAACTGCTGATATATTTGACTTTAATCATTTCACAAAATCGCCACAACAGCATAATTTGAAACTGAATATGGGAAGGAAAATGTAATGAACCATTGACAGGATGACCTGTTTGACACAAGTAATCAAGGATAAATCACTGCTCCTTCATTGTTTGAAGAATTTAGCCCAAAAATGTAGTTAGCAGCATTGTTTGCTAACTCCTGAACTGTTTGAGTACCATTTTAGTACAGTTTCTTCATAATCTTTTACCTATGTTTTTTAAAAATAAATCTCTCATACCCTTCAAGTACTGGGCCCCATGACCAAACACCTATGTTGCATGATGCTGCACCTGTTCATTATATCAACAGTCTTGTGATATGGAGAAGGAAGCCACTATTTTGACACATGCTAGTGAGAATTATCATTGTCAGCATTCAGTTCATGTTATTTTAAGCTGTCATTAAATGGTGAGAACTTAAAATGGTCGAGTTCAAGAATGGATGGTAAACAGGACATGTTAAAGTTGTCCGTCTGTCAAGCCCAAGTAGTGGGAAAATTGGGTTAAGTTTTAAATACTTTTCTGTATTACTGATGTTACAATGGTGAATACAATTCCAAATAGTTATATGTGAATTATTGTTGAGATGCCTGGAAGGCATAATAATGAGCTAGACAAATGTATGTTCTTTCATGTTCTTCTTTGGATTACTGAATAATAGATAGTTAGTTTCTCAGCACAAATGTTTTACCTTACAAAGTACTTTCTGGCTAAAATTACACACTTTAACTAACAGTGTTGCACTGTCACGTTCTTTAGTGTTTGGTAAGGTTTCATTGTACTATAAATATTGTGAAAATATGTCAGGGTATTTTTCACAAAATAATATTTAGTCACTACAAAATTTCCAATCTTGGAAAACGTATAATAGTGTCAGTGTTGCCACTAACTGCTTTAGTTTCTGTTTTTGACACTTTCACCAAAGGACTGATTAATATTTGAAAATGCCAGCTCCAACATGTCAGTTGTTGGATTATCCTTTCCTATACAAATTAGACCAGGGAGCTGAATTCCAGCAGAGAGGCGTGAGCGACATCCTTGGTGTTAAATCAGCATTTGATTTGTGTGCGGTATCAAGGAATCCTGGTAAAACTGAAGTTAATGGACGCAAAAGGGAGTTGTACCTTACACAAAGAATGATGATTATAGTTGTTTAAGGTGAATCATCCCAGCCCCAGGATATTGCTGAGGTGGTCACATACGCCTCCGTATTCAACTACTTATTAAGCGAGCTTCCTTCCATCATGAGCACTAATCTTCACCGGTGATTGCGGATTGTTCAGTTCCAGCCACCAACTTCTTAACAACAAAACTGTCCACCTCCAGTCATGGGCTGATTAATTGTGTAGCTTATATGCCAAGCGCTAATCATCTTTAATCAGAGGCACCCTAACCACCTACACTTGACAATCAAGGCATTACTGTTGTTAGCCACTGTCAATATCCTGGATTGGCACCATTACCTAGAAGCTTAACTGGACCAGTTAATATAAATATGGAGGCTACAGGAGTAGTAGGCCAGTGGTTGGGTATGTTGCAGTAAGTGACTTACCTCCTGACTCCTTGAACTCTTTCGATCATCTACACAAAACAAGCGAGGAGTGTATGTATGGAATGCTTTCCGCCTGCTGAAATAAGTGGAATTCAATGTATATTACGCAGCTTGATTCCATATAGTAGTTACCAGCTTAATTGTCTCCCCTTTTTCTTACTAATAGTTTGAGACATTTAATGGATAATTAGTGACAGAAGAAATATTACAGTGAGCTACAGGTTTGAGATTGTCTAAAGTCATTTCACACGTAACTCTTTATTGTCCACAGTTATGCTAGTGTTATATACTTTTGATTTTTGGGTCAAACCATCCACAAAAATTCCTCTTTCTGTTTGATATCTTTATTATATTTTTCCATCCTTTAGGTTTAGTTTTTCATATAAAATATGAAGCAGTTTCTAAATCTGTGCTAGATATAAATTATAATGCAGCTGTTGCATAATACGCACTTTAAATGGCAACCAGATTTACACTCTCAAAGTGGAAAATTATGCTGCCTTTACTCTCTCGCCCTTTCAAATATCAAGTCAATAACTTGCCACAAAGAAGGTGACGTGCATAAATCTGCTCGAAAGCCGCAAAGTAACTTTAATTGTTTTACAAATGTAAAACATTGTTGCAAAGGAACAAGGTGGGATTAAGCAACCCTTAGAGCCTATTCCAACATATTAGGCAAAATACCTGGACTCCATTTTCTGTCTTTGAGTCTCTTGTCCAGAGTAGGTGAATTGAGGAACGGAGGACATAGGTTTAGGATGAAGGGGAAAAAATTTAATATGAATCTGAGGGGTAACTATTTGACACAAAGGGTGGTGGGTGCATGGGACAAGCTGCTAGACAAAGTAGTTGAGGCAGGGCCTATCCCAACATTTAAGAGACAGACAGGTACATGGATAGGGCAGGTTTGGAGGGATATGGGCCAAATGCGGGCAGGTGGGACGAGTGTAGCTGGGACATGTTGGCCGGTGTGGGCAAGTTGGGCTGAAGGGCCTGTTTCCACACTGCATGACTCCATGATCCAGATCCCTTGATCTAATAGGACAAAATTTGACAATCTCACTCATAAATGTTTCATTACATCCAATATCTAGTCTTTGGGAAGAGATTTCAAGATTTCTATTAGACCATGCTCCTGATTTCTGAATGACCTAACAATATGAAAGGACATTATAAAGAAATACAGACTTCCTACATTTGGACATCTGTTCAATTAGATCAAAGCTGATTTTTGACCTCAGCACCACTATCCTGCACTAATTCTTTGATTCCCTTTATATCAAAATATCTACTCCACCTACTGATGTTAGGTTAATTGCTCTGTACACAGTTTTTTCTCTCTCACTCATTTCTCAAATAGTGGGGTGACATTTGCGACCCATCAATATGTCAGAGCCATTCATGATTCTGTGGAACTCTGGAAGATAACCAGTGCATTTGTTAACTGCACAGCTACCTTATTAAAAAATAAATTGCTGGAATTTGAACTAGTTTAGTTTAGTTTAGAGACACAGCATGGAAACAGGCCTTCTGGCCAACCAACTCCACGTCAACCACCGTACACGAGTTCTATCCTACACACTGGGGGCAACTTACAGAAGTCAATTCACTTACAAAACTGCAGGTATTTAGAATGTGTGAGGAAACCAGAGCATCCAGGCATAACACGCGCAGTCACGGGGAAAACGTGCAAACTCCGTACAGACAGCACCCCTAGTCAGGATTGAACTTGAATCTCTGTCTCTGTAAGACAGGAACTCTACCGCTGTGCTATTGTGTTGCCCCAAAGACAGCTGTCTACTGTCAGGCAGCCACTGTGGACAACCCTTTTTGGGTCGGGACCTTTCTTTACACTGAGTTCCTCCATCAGTTTCTTCTTTACGTGTGTTTCTACCTTTTTCAAAACTTTGCTATGCAGTCCATTGGATCTTGGGGATCAACTTTCAATCCAATTATTTTTTTTCAATGCTTTTTATTTGCTACTGTTCATTCCATTCATTTCTTCAATCACATTGTATTGTTCTCATTTGAGTTCACTGTCATTTGTTCCTTCTCCAATATAATATCTCCTGTTTCAGTCTCCAAGAGATCCACATTAACTTTTGATCTTCTTTGTATTTTCCATATCCACCAATGCTTTTACAGACCATCGTTATATTTCTCACTAGATTACTCTTGTATTTTGCTGCTCCTCTTTTGACGAATTTTGAAAAAATGAAAATCTCAGATATACTGTTTTTTTGTAAACATTGTAAGCCTTGGATCCAATTCTTTCTTTAACCTCTTTTGCTAGCAAGATGGACCACTGTACCTATTAGGGTTACATGCCATAAAGGGAGAGATATTTATTACAAGTCACTTGAAATGTTACTATTTGCACATTTACTGTCATATTATCAACGTTGTTTTTCTCAGCCAACTCATTCCTGTTATCTTTGTAGTTTCCTTTCCAGAGATATAATTTTATTTCAGATTGTACTATATCACTATCAATCTTTATACAAACCTGTATTGCGTCCCTACTTGAAAATAAAGCTCTTTCGGTGTCATTAGAATAAAGCAGAACTTTATTTTTTCAGTATTGATGACAGAAGTAGGAGTTCTGGAATAAAACCATAAGATGGAGAGAACATGAGTAGGCCAGGCAAAATTAGCTGTGAGGAAAACAGTTTATGTTTCAATTAATCTCTCATCATCAGACCAGTATTGAAGTTGGTGCTTCATGTTTTGAGGTAAATATGATCTGCTAATTTACCAAGAATGCTATTCTGGCATAAGAACTTGATGGGAATACAGATGAACAAATATAATAAATTATTTATAGACGATTGTAGCCAACTGGTGATGCATAAATGTCTTAAATATCAAAGGGTTGCTTCAGGATCAACATCTTTCGTTGTTGGCTTCAGATATATGAATTGTGATTAATGACACAGTGTTGAGGAAGATAAAGAGGAAAAGAATGAGTTTTCTCCCTGTTGTGTTCTTTGGAGTAAGGCCTGTAAGGGGAGTCTCACCTGTGAGAGATTCTGTTTATGAAAGGATTTTTCCTCATAATTAGCATGAAAAAATAAGATCTTGCTCTCACAAATATGAGAGATAACTGGGCATTTGCATCTGTTTGGGCAGAGAAACTTAAAGATGCCATTTATGGTTTTCATTGTTTACCAGGTGTGAATTAACAGCCATTAAAGAAATAGGAATTTTTTCACATGTTTAATGTAACAATTTTTCATCACAGTGATCCAAATGTTATATATTTATAGATATTTATATGGCTCAGTTTAATAGCTGCTGATTTTAAGTATCTTAAAATGGCATGCTGATTTTATAACCTTTTCATAATATATTTTAGATATTTAATGTAATCTTTCAAACAAAATGCTAATAGTAGTAAATTGAGATAGAACTTTAACCAGCTGTGGTATGTGCTCTTTTAAGATGAAAGAAGCTAAGGCAAAAATATTTTTTAGGGATGGTGTTATTAATTGTAACTATCCCAATTATTAAATAAAGTAGGGCGCTGAATGGAAGTCTTTTCAAAGTCTTATAGAATTGATTTATAGAGACTATAACATTGTTCCTGTCTTGGGAAAGTTACACTGACCTATGTGCTTAAAAAAACTAATCTTAAAGATAAGGTTGCCTGTCAGTGAATATTGCTTTATTTTTAACAATTGAATTTGCAGTATTCTAGCTGCTGATACACATTTTTAATGCAAACTCGTTGCCTTTGAGTTAAAATGTATAGGAAGGAACTTCAGATGCTGGTTTAAACCGAAATCATCTGCGGCTTGTTGCGCTTGCAATAAGCTGGGAACCTTTTCCAATCTTCCGGGTTTTGTACTTGGCGACCGAGGGAATTTTTTTTTTTTTAAACCAAGATAGTAATGGAGACCAATGGATGTGCAGAGGCAACATTATCTGCGACAGAAGCGCACCTGGGCTTTGAGGTTTACAAACCCACTTATTCCCACAACTATCTCGACTACACTTCTTCCCAACCTGCTTCCTGCAAATAATCTATCCCCTACTCCCAATTCCTCCGACTACGACACATCTGCTCCCAAGATGAGGTGTTCCATACCAGGACATCTGAGATGTCCTCATTCTTTAGGGAACAGGAGTTCCCCTCTCCCATCATAGATGAGGCCCTCACACGTGTTTCCTCGGTACCCCGCAGCTCCACCTTTTCTCCCCCTCCCCCTAGTCGCAGCAGAGATAGAGTCCCCCTAGTCCTTACTTTTCACCCCATCAGCCGTCGCATACACCACATAATCCTCCGGCATTTTCATCAGCTCCAACTTTCCCACTTTCCCACCACTAGTTACATCTCCACCCCTTTCCGCCTTCCGCAGAGACCGTTCCCTCTGCAACTCCCTAGTTATCTCATCCCTTCACACCCAAACCACCCCCTCCCCAGGTACCTTCCCCTGCAACTGCAGGACATGCAACACCTGACTATACCTCCTCCCTCGACTCTGTCCAGGGACCGCAACAGTGCTTTCAGGTTAGGCAGACGTTCATTTGCACCTCCTCCAACCTCATCTACTGTATCCATTGTTCAAGATGTGGATTCTTATACATCGGTGAGATCAAATGAAGACTGGGCGATCGTTTCACTGACCACCTTCGCTCAGTCCGCCTGGACCTACCTGATCTCCTGGTTGCTAAACACTTTAACTTTCCTTCCCATTCCCACAATGACCTTTCTGTTCTAGGTCTCCTCCATTGTCAGAGTGAGGCTAAATGCAAATTGGAGGAACAGCATCTCATATTTCGCTTGGGCAGCTTACAGCCCAGTGGTATGAATATTGATTTTTCCAACTTTAAGCAACCCTGGCATTCCCTCTCTCTCCATCCCTCCCCCACCCAAGTCTTCTCATTTTCACCCAACAAACAGCTAACAATGGCCTGTTTTCTTTATCATGGTTACTTTTTTTGCATATCTTTCATTCATTGTTCTATATCTCTCTACATCATCGTCTATATCTCTCGTTTCCCTTTCCCGTGACTTTCAGTCTGAAGAAGGGTCTCGGCCCGAAACGTTCCTTCTCTCCAGAGGTGCTGCCTGTTTGTGTCTATCTGAGGTTTAAATCATATTGCTTGAGTTAATTTCATCATAGTTTAAACAAAAATATTGTTCTAAACTGTGAGGGGCTTGGACACCCCTTAAGACACCCCTTTAGACAAAATAGGGCTTAGAAGCAAGTATAGCATATGACCTCTCAAATCTGCTCTACCTTTGAATAAAGTTATAGCATATGCTACTTTTCAGATATTACTTGTATTCCTAGATGACCTTGGCGACCAAAACTTTATCGATTTTTGGCAGGAATAGACTCATTGACTGAGCATTTTGAGTATGGGTTTTCCCTCTGTAAAATAAGACCTATCAAATAGCATGTGAAAAGTGATGAGATGATCTTTTTATTTGCTGCGATTTTAAGAAGATTTGTTAATTTAAGAATTGGATGAACTTCATGCTCTTCAGGTGTTGCCATGTATTTTTAATCCAGGTAAAAGACCCACACATCTGAAGTAACTCAGCGGGTCAGGCACCAGTTCTGGAGAGCTTAGACTGGTGACATTTCGGGTTGGGACCCTTCTTCGGACTGATTGTAATGGTGGCGGGGTAGGGGGAGGGGAGAAAAATGGAAGAGAGTTGGGGTAGGACAAAGCCTGGCAAGTGATAAGTGGATACAAGCGAGGGATGTTTTGGATTGGTTGATGGTTGGGTAAGGGCCAGAAATGTGAAAAAAATCAAAAGGTTGTGAAATCGGAGACAAGATTCCTTTAGTTTATTATTGTCATGTGCACCGCTGTTCAGTGAATAGCATTTGTTCGTATGCTATCCTGTCAAAGAAAAGACTGTACCTGAATACAATCAAGTCGTCTACAGTGCACAGATAAAGGGTACGATATTTTGTGCAAAAATATAACATTGAAGTCTAATTTAAAGATAGTTCAAAGGTCTCCAATGAGATCGATGGGAGGTCAGGACTGCACTCTAGCTGATGAGAGCACCGTTCAATTGACTGATAACGGTTGGGAAGAAACTGTTCCTGAATCTGGAGGTTTACATTTTCAAACTTTTGTACCTCTCACCTGATGGGAGAGGGGAGAAGAGGGAGTGACCGTGATGAGACTGGTCCTTGATTATGCTGGCGGCCTTGTTGGGACAGTGTGAAGTGTAGATGGAGATAATGGAAGAGAGGCTGGTTTGTGTGATGATCTTGGCTACGCCCATAAATCTCTGGAATTTCTTGTGGTCACGGACGGAGCTGTTCATGAACCGCTCTCTGATGCATTCCAATAAGATTCTTTCTAAGGTGCATCTGTAGAAAGTTGTTGAGGGTTGTTAAGGATATGCCAAACGTCCTAATCCTTCTGAGGAAGCAGAGGAATTGATGCGCTTTCTTGGCCATAGCTTCAAAGTGGCTGGTCCAGGAAAAGGAGGTGTGAAATGTGAAGTCAGAAGATGGAATATAGGTGGAAGAGGATAGGAGGAATGGGAAAGGGTGAGATGGGTGTTCATCTAGGTGGGGCACAGTGAACAGAGGGAGAGAAAAAGGGGCTGGGGTTATTTGTAGGTTAGTTACCTTCAACTGGTGAATTCAATGCTCATACCATTGAGTTGTAAGGTACATGTGGAATATGAGGAGCTGTTCCTCTAGTTTGCGTGTGGCCTCACTCTGGCAATGGAGAAGGTGAACACTTGCGCTCGGTTCACCAAGGCCTGCTGGTTTTTCTAGTTGATCTTTTTAACTCTTTCACAACCCCCTACTGACCATTATGCGCTGGTTGAATTGTCCAATTTGGGGTATTTAAACAACTCCCCCCCCCACCCCACCCCCTCCGCCCTTCCCTGTGCCCCACCTGGATGCACACCCATTCCTTCTTTTCTCCTTTCTCCTGTCACCTTCCACCAATTTTCCTTCCCCTGGCTTCAAATTTCACCTCTCCTTATCTCAATACCTTTTCTCTTTTCATCTCTGGCCTTTGTCCAACCATCTTTAAATCCCTGTAAAGCGTCTTTGAGTGTATGAAAAGCGCTTTATAAATGTAATACATTATTATTATTATTATTATCTGCTAATCAAAACCCTCAATCAAAACCCTCAAAACCCTAATCAGTATCCATCTATCACTTGTCAGGCTTTGTCCTTGCCTACCTCTCTTCCAGTTTTCTCCTCCCGCTGCCAATCAGTCTGAAGAAAGGTTCTAACCTATAACATCACCTATCCGTGTTTTCCAGAGACGATGCCTAACCCGCTGAGTTATTTCATGACTTTGTATCTTTTGTTGTAAACCAGCATCTGCAGTTTATGTTTCTAGATTTTGCCGAATATTCTTGGTGAACTTCTATAGGTGTAAGGTAGAAAACATACTGACTGGTCGCATAAAGACTTGAACTCCCAAGAATGAAGGAGGCTGCAGAATATATTGCCCAGTCTAAAATTGGTATTGATCTCCTCATCATTGAAGGGATTCACCGGAAGTGTTGCCTCAAAAAGGCAGCTAATATCATCAATGATTTACGATACCCTAGCCATACTCTCAAGGTATCACAAAATGCTGGAGTAACTCAGCAGGTCAGGCAGCATCTAGGAGAGAGGGAATGAGTGACGTTTCGGGTCTCACCTTCGACTTGCACCAGCATCTGCAGTTATTTTCCTACATTACTAGCCATACTCTCATCTCGTTCTACCATCCTGAAGAAGATATAGGATCTGGGAGCTGTGTCCTCCAGGTTCAAGAACAGCTGTTTCCCAGTAACCATTAGGCTCTTGAGCCACACTGCTACCTTAGCAATAAACTACTATGGACTTTGTAGAGGTTACACCACGTACTTAAGCTTGCATTATTTTTTTTTAAATCCATTGTTTCTGGTTTCATGTAATTATTCTTGTCTCGTTGCTTTATCCAATTTAACAAATATTTTTGCTTGTAATGAACCGTACTTTTAACAAAATACTTTTGCATGTTCTGATCAGTGTTTATTTGTGGCTATGTTTTGAATGTGATGCCAACCCCTATGATCCATTACCCTGAATGACGTTATTATGAGAGTGGAGTTGGAAAAATATTGAGACAGCCATTTAATTAGCTGCATTAAAGACGTAGCCAGTCCTGCTCCATCTGTTCGCATTAAGGATGCTTAGATTGGTAATGTTTTGCCTTGTAATTGCCATTAATAAAAATGCCAGTGGACCATCAAGTACAAAAACAAACAAAAACAGGTTCAGAAATAATATAATCACACACTGGTTACAGCATGAAAGGAGGCTGTTTGGCTAGTTGCTTCCACACCAACTCTAAGCAATAGCGATCCACATCACTACCTACATTCTTTCCTTTCTGATAGTTATATCAGTTTCCCTTTGAATGCTGCAATTGAATCCACCTCCGTGCTTTGAAAGTGACTTCAAAGTAGTATAAGGAATCTGTTACCTCGTCCAAGAATAGGAACTTTATATTTTACTGAGGATTTTGAACACACAGGAAATTACGGACTCTAATCTTGATCATCTCTAACATTGATCACTCGATGTTCATTGATAAAGGACCTGACAGCTTACAGTAATTTAGATTGATCTTGACCCTCTAAAATCTCACTATTTCCCTATTTTTAAAAAGGAATTGTTGCTAATTACAGTGTTTTTCATTAGTCATTTCCTGGCTTTCTCCCACATCCCTCCAAACCCTTCAGCTTATTTTCTCACTGACAAACAGTTGAAACACATGAATGTTGCACCACTGTTTAATTTAAAATTAGAATCAAAGACCTGCAAAAGTAAAAGAAAACCAAAATATTAAATACAATTAGAATTTACTAAAATGGCAGTATATCAACAATTTTGTTTTTAATTTGTCAGGCCTAAAAACACCAGTATGTGCCATTTTGTTGTATCATACCATACCATAGAGAGGTTCTGCTGCTTTGTTTCTCACAGTTTAATACCCTTCAAAGCTGAGTGAATGTTACTTGTCTAGTTAACTGATCATTGTACTACGTGGGAATGACAAATGAGCATATTGTGAGCAGATTCAGACTAGACAGGAACTTAAACTCAAAGATTTTGTAGGTGGTATCAGGTTTACCGATGAACAGAGGTAGACAGTTCTGGATTTTATTCTAGATTCATATGTAGTTCATACTAGGCATTCTGACTGCGCAAAGCATACTAGATCCATAGATTTTTCAACTGCACGATACTAATAGGCACGTTTCTGAAATAAACAATTGAGATCCTTTAAGGAGTGATACAATTTTTGCATATTCTCTGTATCAGCGATTTCATAACTGCATTCATCTTGAGGACATGAGGCCATGAATTATATTTAATGTATGGCTTTTAGACTGCAAGACAAGTGACTAGGAAAACAGTCCAGTAAATAAATGTAATATAGTAATTTACACCATCTATTTCAAGCACTTCTACAGAACTTCTGTATTTGCTTCTGAACATCTACATGTAGAGTTGTCCAGTGACTCCCAAAATTACAGGGTCCTGAGAAAGGCCAGCCCTTATGTGGCTTCCAAGGCACTGGGAGAATCCCAAATTCACCTGAAGTTTGCCTGAACCTGAGGGAACCTGTGAATTCTGATCGGAAGGCACTGGGGTTATCTTCTGCCTGATTTCCCAACTTAATGAGGGGCCATGTCTAGGAATTTTCTCTGGGGATTTAATTGAAAAATTCCTTTCTTTAGACACCATTACATCATCAGTTAAAATAACACATTGCAAAAATTGAAATTCTCAGAATTTTTACAAATACATAAAACTTTAATCACTTTTTATAAATACTTAAAACTTTAATAAATTTTCACTACATTTTTGCTTCCAATATCAGAGCTTAGGGATGATGTCATAAATCATATAAAAACCTGCAGTAAAAAAAAGCAAGGCGCCAGAAGAACTCAGACTGAAGAAGTGTCCTGACCCAAAGTATTGTCTGTCCTTTTTTATCAGTACAGATGCTGCCTGATCTGCCGAGTTCCTTCAGCATTTTGTTTTTTGCACATGATTCCAGCATCTGCAGTCTCCTGTGTCTCTATAAAAACCTATAAACTGTTGAGGCCTTACATTGTTTGCGAACTTTTGTTTTCTCAAACTTTAGAAAGTTGGTGTCAGTCACAACAGTTTGATTCTGACTTGAGACAAGGTGGACTCTCCATTGAGAGTTTGTAATGCATTGATCTAGAACAGAGCCCCTAACTGTTATTTTCTCTCTTTTTAATTGAAGCATACCCCGGTACTCCAGTTGAATGTAAGTTTAAGGCAGACACATAAACAAACTTCTCCATTCACTGAATAATGAGAGAACAGAAAGAATTAAAGTCAAAATTTATCTTCAGTTTCTATTATACACAATACTGTTGCAGTTTCACATTGTACTTTGTTTCCTAAATTTGATTCCTTTGAAATCAGTTTGCATTTGGTGCTGTTTTGCATTTCGTGCAAACAACCAAGGGCAGATTTTTACTCTGCTCTTTTAAGGTCAAAAACAATTGTTGCAAAATACATATCCAAGCATCAAAAAGCAAATATTTTGATGCATTTGTTCTTATACTGTACATAAATGGTAATAAAAACTATCTTGTGTATACATTCGGGAGAACACATTAATATCTGTTCCTCCTTCTTCAAACAATTGCTTTGGAAGTTGTCTCGAGTGATAGAAGTGAATGAGAATACTTTTATTGCATAATTCATCCTGAATTTTATGGTTACTTTTCTTTGCTTATTGATGTTCAGTTGTGATAAGAGATTGGATAATAGAAAGTTGACCTCTGCACTGTTATGCAAGGAGATAATGAAGGATGGGGGCCTTTTGTTACAGTTCAGTGGTCGAGAAGAGTTTTGAATTGTTTAGTTTGAAAGCTTGTCTTCCATTTCTGATGTTATTGGCTCATGAACGTAGATAATATTTCCAAAATGCTCTGAACGTGTATTGATCGTAACTTTGACCTGAATTGTTTAAGGACATTAAAAATATTTTACAGCCTTTTTTCCTACTTACTGCCCTCCAAATACAGATACACCCATGAACTTTCAATGTTTCTGTAAATGCTATCTGAAAGATAAGGTTGAGTTCTTTTCCTGCATAGCTTATTGACATTTAAATTCCATTGGGAGTTTGGACATACATAACAATAGTTAACATGGAAAGACATCTTCAAATGTCTTTGAAGAAGTCATTTTGAAGAATGCATTTCTTTGTCATGCATTAAAGCTGGGGAAAATGCAAAATAAACCAATTAAAGACACCAAGGTAAAAATCAATCTTCATTGTTGATGGAAATTGGGAATTGACCACTCATGCTCTTCTTCTCGTTCAGTTCAATTCTGGCCATTCAATCGGAAACTGTTTATCATTGCAAAATTAGGTTATGCTTGGATCTAAATTAATATGATGCCGAACTTCAGACTTATTCACACTTCAGTGTACTAGCCAGTCTATAAGTAGAAACAGTAAAGATATGGTATCATGGTTTGGAGTTGGATGACCATTTTCTTTAACAATAAAATGCTACAAACTTTCTGTGCTTAAAATTTAGATTTCTGAAAAGGAGATATAAAGAACTACATGTGCTGATTTACAAACAAGGACACAACGTGCTGGAGTAACTCAGTTGGTTAGGCAGCACCTTTGCAGAACATGGATCGGTGACATTTTGGGTTGGAACCCTTCTTCAGACTGATTGTGGTAGGGGGAAGGAAACTGAAAGGGGGGGATGGGCAGGACAAAATCTGGTGAATGGCAGGTGGATACAGATGAGGGATTGTTTGATCAGATGGTTGGACGAAGACAAGAGATGAAAGGACAAAAGGTGTGAGAAAAGGTTAGAAGAGGTACAAATTGTGAAGCCCCAGGAAAAAAATGGAGATGGAAGTGAATGGGAGAGAGGTAAATGGAAAAATAAACAAATAAGGGGAGTTGGTTGTAGGTTAGTTACCTAAAATTGGGAAGTTCAGTTTTCATGCCATTAGCTTGTGAGCTACCCAAGTGTCATTTGAGGTGCTGTTCCCCCAGTTTGCATGTAGCCTCACTCTGGAATGGAGAAGGGACAGAAGGTTAGCACAGGAATGGCAAGGGGAGTTGAAAAGGTTGGCAACTAGGGATCCATCAGGGCTCGGCAGACTCAGTGAAAGTGTTTAGCAAAACGGTCGCTGAGTTTACGCTTGGTCTTACCATTGTAAAGGAGACCATGTTCTCCAGAGATGCTGCCTGACTCGGTGAGTTACTCTAGTGCTGTGTTGAGATTTGTAAAATTCTGTCATTCTCTTTATGAGTGTTTGCCGTGAGTACTCTTGATAGGGATGAGTTTATTTATTAACGACATCCATTAAAACTAGGTGGACTAGTTCTGCAGTGCTGTAAAAGGTCTGATACAAAATGAATGATCTTGGGATGGTTCTACTTGCTTCACGTCATTCACAAAGAAGAGAGACATACGTGCTTTATCAACAGGGGGAAAAAACTGTACCATGAGAAAAACACTCTGGGGAAAAAAATCTGTTTCCATGTAACTTCCCCACAGTTATCAGACATCATTGCCTCTTGAGAACACAGTTCATCAATTTCACAGCAGGTGAAATTAACAACCAATTGCTTATATGGACACTGGCAATGATTATTAAATAATGTATCATACAACCTTTAGTATTTTTAGCTTTTACTAACAAAAATAAATGTATAGCTATTAAATTCTTTAAAATCCTGTAGGGTAAAATACCTGGATATTGTCAGTCTGAAACACTCTAGCCCCTAATCCACTTAACACAATTGTTTCTGCAATGTGATTTTCTATCGTAAAGGGGCAGCACTGTGGCACAGCTAGTAGAACACCATCCAACAGCACCAGAAACTCTCGCATGACCCTGACCTTGGGTACTGTCTGTGTGTCATTTGCTCACTCTCCCTGTTACCACGTGGGTTTCCTCCAGGTCTCCGGTTTCCATCCACATCCCAAAGTCGGCAGTTTTTTTGGTTAAATGTTTTCTATAAAATTGTCCTTATTGTGCAGGGAGTGGATGATAATGTGGGATAACATAGAATTGGTGTGAAATGAAAAGCATTGTGCAAATAGCATTTATTTTTTTAAATTTCTGAGGTCTTTATTACAAAAAACCCCACAATTTGAATATTTTTGTATATATTGAGTGGCTGACAGGTGGTATCACTTCCATTTAATTAGCCTTGAGGATTTTCAAAATGGCCAATATTTTTTTTTCCTTTAATTGAGTTTGTGTCTTAATGTATTGGCTCAATGCTGAATGTTGGCTCCTAAGGCAGTTGTTCAAATTATGTTTGAGCTGAAGTAGTAAACCTTGGCTGTCAGCTCATACAACATCACTCCACTTCATGCTTATCCTTATGGATTTGGAATGGAATTATTATGGAGTGTGCATTACTGTCACCTGATTTAAGACGTACCATGATTCAATATTCAAGCTTTTGAGGAGCATGGAATTATCAAGTACAATCCAGCGTACATTGGCATGTTATCTGCATTACGATGATCGGTTTCCTTTTTACTGATACTGGTCAGGATTTAAAGGTTTTGATTTTATGAGACTTTTTCCATGTTAATCGTGTCTGTCATCCAAGAGGGCAAAACATTATGCATTGACCAATGATGCAGTATCTAGAAAAGCGATATAATTTCAAAATAGCTTTTTGCTATCTCAAGGTCACCCACTGATTGGATCGTGACGGCTACAATATTATAAGTATTTTAAGTGACTGTTCTTTTCAAAGTATTTACAAACTTAAAGGAGAATGTTAAGTAATGTTTTATGATGTTGGTTGAAATTAACAGTTGAACACGTTTATTATGAAACTCGTCCCTTAAACACTAACACTAAAAACACTAACTTGGGTTACAAAGTGCCTGAGGCAATGTTTCAATGTTTAAAGTGAAATCATGTACATGTGAGTTTCACTTTGCTATGCTTTAATCTTCCAGTAGGTTTTTGCTTTGTTTATATTTTTTTCTATGTTTGTGATTTTATTAATTGATTATTTCATTGACTATATCTAAATATGTAAATATTGTGTTAAATTATGAGTGTTGAATGAATCCCACATAGTCAACATGTTCGCAGAACCAAGATTTAATTGACGTAACAAATGACTAATCCAGTGCAGCAATGATTCAATGCTCTGCTCCAATGTGTCTGGAATTGGCAAAAGGTTCTACCTACAGTCCTCCAAGGTGAACCTAGTTGCCATTATGGAGAATATATTAATTTGTGCTAAAATATTTTTGCCCCTTTACAAAATAAACATACAGTGCTAAATCTTTTGAGCTTCACACATCTGCTAATGGCTTGTGAGATGTATGAACCATTTTAGGGAATAAGTCCATGAGCCGTCATATCCAAAGAGAGGAAGAAAGCACACACTCCAAAGAAGAGGCAAGAATGGAATTGGAAAATTTACAAAAGGCAAAATCTAAAGATTGATTCATATCCAAAATGATGCACAGGGAGGAAATCATTCAGCATCTCCTTGAAAAGGTGTGGCAAAGGAAAATGGATACATTACTTATTAGGCATTTACCTATACCAATGGATTTAGTGATCTAATGCAATCAAACATTATAAAAGCAAACTTTGCACCAGTTGCACTGAGATACTATACATTTGCAATAAATAATGCAATGTGGATTGAGTAAAAAATAAGGTAGGAAATAATAATTCAGACTAATAGCAGGAGGGCAAAAATGCTTCCCAGGAATCAGTGTTGGGAATAGTGTTAATCATCAGATACACAAACGATTTGGACAAAGTATTTAAAAACAATTTGTCAACAATTGAGCATGTGACTCAAATGGGGGTATGGTTAAAATAGTGAAAGATTCTGATGCAATAAGATTTTAGCAAAAGATTTTACAGAAAGAGTATTTGCATTTCAATATGTGATGATAAAGTTTAGTAGGCAGCAAGATTTAATAGTTTGAACATTAGGACCTAGAAATTAATCTGTGCAATTTCAGGAGAAACTGATATTGTGCAGGCCAATATTGAGCATGTCTGGAATAGTAATGCCAATCATTAATGTCAGATGGTTTTTGTTTGCCAATGGTTTTCAGGTATCTCAGGATTGTTTCTCTGATGTCGAGCCTTTATCCAAATAATGTAAGCAACAGTGCCACAACTAAAACTTGTTTCCAGTGAGGTTTTCAGCTACTTTGCTCCTCATCACTCACAGGAAGGAGGCTGAAGGGTCAAACTCCATATTACTTAAATGGACATTTCTCCTGAAGTAATAGATTGAGTACTGCACAAGCTTCTGGAAAGCAAGCCTCAGGTTGATTGACTCAAACTGGGTTCTCAGCCATCACACCTCCAGGTGTGGTCGGTCTCAAAAATACAGATGAGAAATGCCAGAAAAAATTGTGCAAAAAGAGAAGTGATACTACAGTACATTCCACAGGTCAGAACAATTTGCCGCTTGAGGTTTGATTGTGATCTCCGAAATTCGCAAGTGCAGCTCGTGCAAGTTCCTGTGGTGCTCTCAGAATAAAGGTCGGGATCACAATCACATGCAGGGTCCTTGCAGGGTGTCTCATCTGATATGTGGCAACCACTAAACTTTTCAGTTGCTGGTGCATTGTAGAAATCAAGAAAGGTTTTACTGGCAAAGCAGAAATTAATTTTTGATAATGTGGCACATTCACGCCTGGAAGAGGAATTTAGCTGCATTTTGAGGCTTCCAAATATCTACTTATTCTGGACCCAGTGCAAAGGAAAATCCACAAAAGCCAAATTCTAAAGATTGATGCAGATCCAAACTGATGTGTAGGAATGAAGTTCAGCCAGCACTTTCCTGAAAAGGTGTACAAAGGGAAAATGGATACATTGGTTAACAGACCTTTAGTTCTACCAATGGATTTAATGAACCAAGCACTGTGCAAACAGACTTTGCACCAGCTGCACTGGGATACTATCCATTTGCAATAAATAATGCAGGAAGGCTGGAGTAAAGATAAGATGGGAGCTAATTGTAATGTTCACATGCACCAAGGCTGGAAAATTATATTCTTGTTGCGGCTTTAGAGGCACAGTAAGAGCAATAATACAACAAGTACATTTTCAATAAATAAATTATCAGTTATTCTAAATAAACCAGACCATGACAGTCCAAGCCAAAGTTCACAGTGCAGCCTCAGTGTAAAGTTCATTGTGGTTTAATGATGAGATATGGTTATTATTTAGGTTATGCAAGGTGGCTACGAGCTTGATGGTTGACGGGAAGAAGCTGTGCTTGAAGCTGGTTGTACAGGCACCTCGCGTTTTACACTGGGGCTACGTACTTGAAAAGCAGTGTGTAATTCGAAAACGGATAAATGAACCATATGCAACAAAGCTGTCAGCAGTAAATTTGAGTGCATTATTCCTGAAGGGGCATGTAACTCAAGCCTTGTTAATAAGGGAACAGGTGCATTATTTCAAAAATGCATAGATCAAACAGGATTACAACCCAAGGTTTTGTAGCGGGTCTTAGGCTCCTGTACCACCTTCTCGATGGCCTCGGAAAAGCAGTCAACATAATTAAAGACATCCTACCCTGCCATTCGTTTTTCTCCCTGCTCCCGTCCAGCAGAAGGTACAGAATCTTGAAAGCTCAAACAACCAAATTCAGGAACAGCTTCTTCTGCTCATTTATCAGGTTTCTGAATGGTCCTTCAATAAGCTAGGGTATAGTTCAAGTCATATCTCTGCCATTGAGGGTTGCATTTCTTTGAGGTCAGAGTTAAGGAAGTTTTGTGCAGCAGCTTCAATTCAGATACTTCCTCTCTCATTTTAAGTGAGTTCTTTGTGTTACATTGAACTTCTATTTTTGCCTTCTAAAGATTAATAATTTACTTCTATTCATTGAAGAATAGCTAATTGACACAAGTTTTTTAAAAATCGTTTCTGTTGTGTTGAGTCAATTACTATTCAATAAGGTAAGTTCTACTTTCACTGGAGTAACATTTTCAGATTGCAGAAAAAGAGCTATTCTCGGATAGACACAAAAATCTGGAGTAACTCAGCGGGACAGGCAGCATCTCTGGAGAGAAGGAATGGGTGATGTTTTGGGTCAAGACCCTTCTTCAGTCTGGAAGCTGAGTTACTCCAGCTTTTTGTGTCTCTCTTTGGTTTAAACCAGCATCTGCAGTTCCTTCCTACACAAGAGCTATTCTCACATGGGGAATGAAAAGGAGTTGCTTATTTTGAATCTTGTGTACTTACCCGCTCTCCTCGCCCCTCCCCCTTCTCAAACGTTTTAGCTGTTTTCCTTTTGCAATTTTAATTTTAGTCTAAATTCAGTTGCTAATTGAGCCGATGGAAATAATTTGATATTTAACATAATTTTATTGAATTTTAAACTTTCAATTACTTTGTTGTCTGAATAATTCAAAGTTTTATTTTCACGTGCAACCACATCCAATATCTGACCGTGAAAAGCAGATCGGGCATTGATAGCAACCTGCTTTGGCTTACTCCCAGAGAGTGCGATCTGCAGTCTCGAGGCCACACAGTCAGCTGATTGCTTCAGTCATTGGGATTCTTATAATGCTCATTCATCTGATTACTTATATGGCATCTGAGCATCAGGGATTTAGAGGAATCTTTATTTGCATGGTGCACAGACACCTGATCCCATTGAGTATAGAGGCCCAGTATAAATGCCCTTGCACTATATTTACACAGAGTAACAACCCTACGTATTCCGACTTTTTACCTCAGCTTTATTTCGAGAACTTAAGTCTTCATATATATTCATTGATGGGTGCACTGGCTTCAGTAATCAATGTCACCGCAATGATTTATGGTATTGTTGGTTGCGTGTGGGATCATTGATATTTTGCCTACTGCTCTGTGCAACGCCTTTTAATGCTCTGTTCAACTTCTTCAATCCCCCTGCTCATTTTTTTATAACCCTGCAAAGTTTTTCTTTTTTAAATATTAACCCTTTTCTCTTTTTAACGAGGCATTTGATCTGTTTCATTCACCTTTTCAGGCAACATATTCAAAGCAATTTACAGCATCAGAAAAAACCCATTCTCTTGCCAATTACTTTAAAAAAATCTGTTTCCTCTTAGTGCTGTTCTTGTAAATGAAAATTGTTGTTCCCTCTTTTCACTCTCAAAACCCTCTTAATTTTGAATACGTCTATTAATTGTCTCCTTAACCTTTACTCTGAGGTAGGTGCTGGGAGTTCAACTGCATTTCTGGCAATAGGGCAGTGACGGGAGAAATTGTTATTCTTACAAAGAGTGGGGTGTGGGATGTTTTGAGATTTAAATGGTGAATAGACTAGAAAGAGGAAATGGTTTCATTTGTGATAATTGAATGATTGGGTCCATTTTAATGATATCCAGAATTGACTGCCTTGTTAAAGGTCATTTCATAGAACATACAGAGGGTGGTGAATGTGTGGAATTCATTGCCACAAAAGGCTGTGGAGACCATGTCAATGGATATTTTTAAGATGGAGATTGATAGATTCTTGATTAGTATGTGTGTCAGGGGTTATGGGGAGAAAGCAGGAGAATGGTGTTGTGAGGGAAAGATAGATCAGCCATGGTTAAATGGCGAAGTAGACTTAATGGGCCGAATGGCCAAATTCTGCTCCTACAACCTATGAACTTATGATCTTATATGCCACAGGAACAGGCCCTTCAAAGCACAATGTCTGTGCTGACCATGATGCCAATTTAAACTCTGCAGCACCACATGGTCTATATCCTTCCTTTCCATGCCTGTTCATGTGTGTGCTTGAATGCATTTGAAACATTGCTATTGTTTTTACTTCCATCACATTCCCCTGCAGTGCATTCCACCAACTGCCACTCCCTTTATGTAAAACAAAACTTATCATATAAATCTCCTTTAAACTTTCCCACTCTCACCTTCATACTTTTCCCTCAAATACTTGACATTTCCACCTCTGACTATCGACATTACCTATGCCTCTTAAAATTGTGTACACTTCTATCAGGTCACTCCTCAGCCTCCAACACTCTAGAGAAAACAATACAAGTTTATCACACTTGTAGCATTTGCACTCTGGGACATAGAGCTGCCTGTCCTGCCCTTCTCTCAATCGCGTTTCTGTTATGACTCTCACATCCCAGTCTCCTGGGCCCTGAGGTCACCCATCTTGCCAGTTAAGCCTCTTGCATTGAAATAAATCACTTCATTTGCCATGCCCCTGGCTGTCTCCTGATCCTGCTCTCTTTGACTACAGTATTTGCCCAGCTTCTCAGCTGTCTCTTTTGTGCTCTTGCACTTAATTTAAAATCTCTTAATTTAAAATCTCCCGAGTAGCACTAGCAAATTTCCCTCCCAGGATATTGATCCCCCTCTAGTTCAAGTGCAACCCATTCCTCTTGTACAGATGACCTCTGCCCCAAGATAAATCCTAATGATCCGAGAACCCGAATCCTTGGCCCCTGCACAAGCTCTTCCGCCAAGCATTCATCAGGCTTATTCTTCTATTTCGGCCTTCACTAGCACATGGCATTGCAATAGACAAGAGACAATAGGTGCAGGAGGAGGCCATTCGGCCCTTCGAGCTAGCACCGCCATTCAATGTGATCATGGCTGATCATTCTCAATCAGTACCCCGTTCCTGCCTTCTCCCCATACCCCCTGACTCCGCTATCCTTAAGAGCTCTATCCAGCTCTCTCTTGAATGCATTCAGAGAATTGGCCTCCACTGCCTTCTGAGGCAGAGAATTCCACAGATTCACAACTCTCTGACTGAAAAAGTTTTTCCTCATCTCAGTTCTAAATGGCCTACCCCTTATTCTTAAACTGTGGCCCCTTGTTCTGGACTCCCCCAACATTGGGAACATGTTTCCTGCCTCTAACGTGTCCAACCCCTTAATAATCTTATACATTTCAATAAGATCTCCTCTCATCCTTCTAAATTCCAGTGTATACAAGCCTGTGATCACTGCCTTTAAGGTCCTGCCTTTTAACATTATCATACCTTATTACATTCCCTCTGCAGCATCTCGTCCCTTTTTCATCCGATATCATCTGTGCACAATAATTTCTGGCCGCTCACCCTCCCACTTGAGAATGTTCTGCAACTGCTCAAAGATGTTCTTGTTCTTGGCACTCAGAAGATACCAGACCATTCCTCATCTCATCTTCATCAATAGAATCTGCTGTCTGACCCTTAACGACTGAATTTCCTATCAGCATTGCTCTGTCTGACTCCACCGTGCCTTGTTGAGCCTTGGAGCCAGTCATGATGCCACAGACCGGGGCTGCTGCTGCTGGCCACTGAGACATCACCCACCTCCACCGTAACACTCACCAGAGAGGTATACCTGGGGTAATGGACACAGGGGAACACTGCACTATCTGCCTACCCTCTCTACCTTTGCTGGTGTAAATCCAACTACCTGCTACCTGCATGTTAGGTGTGGCCATTTCATTAAAACTATTTATGATCTTCTCCAACATCTTCGATGATCCTGAGCGCATTCAACTCCAGGTGATGTTCCTTGACTCGGTTAGTCAGGAGCTGCAGCTGAACACGCTTACCACAGGTGCAGTCACTATGGTTAGCGGCACGGTAGCGCAGCGGTAGAGTTGCTGCTTTACAGCGAATGCAGCGCCGGAGACTCAGGTTCGATCCTGACTACGGGTGCTGCACTGTAAGGAGTTTGTACGTTCTCCCCGTGACCTGCGTGGGTTTTCTCCGAGATCTTCGGTTTCCTCCCACACTCCAAAGACGTACAGGTATGTAGGTTAATTGGCTGGGTAAATGTAAAAATTGTCCCTGGTGGGTGTAGGATAGTGTTAATGTACGGGGATCACTGGGCGGCACGGACTTGGAGGGCCGAAAAGGCCTGTTTCCGGCTGTATATATATGATATGATATGATAAGTCTCCCTGATCTCCCCCATCCAGCAGGAGGAGCACATCACTGCCCTAACTGCCATCCTGATTGCACAGTCTGAAGAGTAAAGTGAAAAGACCTTACCTGTTCTTACCTACACCTCTGCTCAGCTTCCTTGCTGAAGCCTCACAAGCCGAAGCCTCAGCATTTATTCCTCAAACATTGCATTTTGGAACTCCTGTATATATTGTCCTTCGTACTATTTCTCTGATTATCATTTATTTCATCCTTTATTTTACTCCAGAATCATTGTAATTGAAGATAGAAGCTAAAAACATAGCAGCCTGACTGGAACCTAATGTTCTTCTGAAATCATCTATATACTAAAACTCCCGTTTGTTTGTTTGTTCCTGAACTGCAGCCAAAACGTTACACGATAGCGCGGCAATTTTAGGCCCACCTTACTCACCATCGTCCTTTTGGTGCTAATGGAAGAAGTTTCATTGAAATCGGTGTTATATTTTTTAAGTTATTCACATTTTAAAGTTTAAATCTATCTCCTAGGGAGGGAGGGGGGAGGAGGAAGGATAAGGGGAGTTAAGGGGGCTGGAGTGCGGAGGGGAAGGGGGAGGGGGGTGATGGGGTGGAGGAGGGGGAGCGAGGGGGGGAGGAGGGGGAGAGGGGGAGGAGGGGGAGAGGGGGAGGAAAGGGGGTGAGGGGGCGAGGGGAGGGAGGGAGGGAGGGAGGGAGGGAGGGAGGGAGGGGGAGGAGGGGGAGGGGGAGGGGGAAAGGAGAGGGTGCTGCAACAATGCAGGAGAGGTTTGGGCCCAACAGGTCCACTTGGTCTAGTTTTGATTAAAATTCTGCAGTATACAGATTTTTCGAATAGGGATAGTTGAAATGTACACAAAAGTTGATCTCAGTACAGTCTGTTCTTAAATTCTAATCTGATGAACAGCTTGCACTTGCATTAAACTCTGCATCATTTATTTAATGGCATTCATTCTTCTTAAGAAGGAATATGATGAATTGACAATCCCCTGTCTGTTTTATGCAGTGCTTTCCCTGAAACTAGGTTAACTTTGTGACCTTGAAACTACATTTTGACATTAATCATTTTTATTTTGCTTCAGTTACCTAATGTTTGTTAGATATTTAAACTTCAATCATTTAAGAATAATTAGCACCCTATCATTGGGAATTTACTGGGAAAAGGTTTGGCCTAAACTGCGGTGAATTTCCAGGATCTGCAGATTAAAATATTTCACTTGTGCAGTTGTCACCACGATGAGCTGAGAATGTGAATTTGATGGGGATATTCCATCGCAAGAGCTTGATGCTGAACTCACCTCAGCACCCAATATTACTCTTCAAAAGGGGAACTTTAGTAGAAAAATCCAAACTAATATTTTTGATCCACTGGTCTGCTAAGTATAGAATTAATTTCATTCATATTTAATTAAATGTAATGATAAAATGTTGCACCTGCCTAATTTTTATAATTCGTAGTATATGACATCTTAAAGAGAAGCTCGCTGTACTACATTTGATGGATTATCACTGGGTATTAACTCTAAATAGACTTGCCAAGCCCTGTCTCAATAAGACATGTCAGAAGATTTGTGAAGTATTTGGATCAATATTGATCCACATGATAACTTATCCAAAGCATATGAAATGGACATAACTGGCACACACCAGGTAGCCCTAGCAGGTACCAAAGCCATTATATCTCTGTAACAGATATCAACAATCAGTTTGCATATTCTACCAAACTTACTGCTTAATTTCTGATTAATATGTACTACACAATTCAATGTCTGTTGTATACTTTGGAATTATCCTTTTGCTGATTACATTTTATTTGAATCTTTTGCATGGATTTATAATGCCCTCTCATGATGATGAATTTGAGTCGGCATCAGGAAGGAAAATATTGGCACAGCAGAGGACATATGCTACAACTTTTCTCTCAGGACAGAAACAAATACAGATCCTCCCCAGGTTACAATGCACAATGTATGTACAGCTGTACTTACAAACGGCCCTTTGGGAAACCATGGGATGAACCTCGGCTACTATCAAGCTGCAATCATCTTCTGTCACGGGGGACCTCTGCTCACAACAAAATCTGAATGGTTGAGTTGACGTACTAGTTTAACTACACGTGGCCCTTGGTTGAGCTTTGTGTATTTTGTGTAATTTAAAAAAAAAATATTGAAATATATTTCCTGATGGCCTTGTTATGAACAGTTATCAGGAAAGGAACCCTGCCGCAACCTGTAAGTGACTTTTGTTTATTAACAATCTAATAACTAATCACTTTTATGAATATTATTTCAATTGCAATTTTGGATTCAATATGCTCCTTTACTCCTTAGAGAAATACTGCAGTGTGCAAACTTAGTAAATTTTGATATCCTGTACCTGAACAAAAATAATGATTTGTGTGCTTCATAATTCTATCGGCTCCTTTCTGATAGATTACAAAAGTGAATCCTTCGGATTAAAGTTTGGTCAACTAGTGTGTATTGTGGGATGTCTTTTCAGGACATTTAAAGTACAAACAAATGTTATCTTCATTGTGCAATTAAATGCAAATAAGCAAAACATTACATTAATCTAGTGATGTGCCTAATATTGTATACATACACACAGCCTGCCTCCATTGCACCAGTAGGTTTAGAAAGGTGCTGATGCATATCCTTCAGAGCCTCCATTCTTGAAAGGATAGCACGTGGATTGCTGCCAAAGCTGGAATTCAGCACTATTGCTGATCATTAAGAAAATGAAAATATGTATACCAGGTGACAGGATAATTTGTAAACCGATCTAAGGAAACCTCTCAGTGTTCCGGGAAAAGCAATCGTTAGTTTCACAAACAAAAATTATTGAGTGGCCTTTCATCTTTCCTTTTTTTTGGAGAAATGTATAATTTACACTTTGCAATTGCCCAGGTTAGAATTGTAAATGAGAAATGATTGCAGTGAATGTGGGCTCCTCTTACTCTTATTCGGCATCCTGACTTACCCCTGTTTCACCATATGTCTATCTTATGACTAAGAGCCTACCGCATGAGCAGATGGATTCAATATATGCTGATGAAAGTAAAAACTTTTATTTTTGCTCCTGTTTTATTGTTGCAGAAGATCCCTAAGAAGCTATCTTTTACCATGTTGACATAGGGCTATCTGGCAATATTATCCAAAAAATAGGGTCAACCTCTAAATGTGCATCGATGCTGCCTAACTCTTTGAGTCAGACTGTTTAACCTTGGGAGGTTAATTGACAGAAACCACTGTTCTTACAATACAATACAATACAATCTATCTTTATTGTCATTGTACAGGGGTACAACAAGATTGGGAATGCGACTTCCATTTGATGCAATAAATTAATTAGCTAATCAGTATTAATTTAAACAACCCAATGAAACAAATTAGAACAGTTTAAAACAGAATAAAGTGCAAGTAGATCTGTGCCGGTTCACTGTGCGATGTGACCATCCAGCTCAGCAGGACCAGTTCAGAGCAGCTATGGCCCTGGGGATGAAGCTGTTTCTGAGTCTGGAGGTGCGGGCGTAGAAGGCCTTGTAGCGTCTGCCTGATGGTAGAAGTTTGAACAGACTGTTGCAGGAGTGTGAAGAGTCTTTGTGGATGCTGGTGGCTTTTCTGAGGCATCGTGTGTTGTAAATGCCCTCCAAGGCTGGTAGCTGTGTTCCGATAGTCCTCTGAGCTCTCTGGACTACCCGCTAAAGGGCTTTCCTCTCTGCCTCCGTGCAGCTGAAATAGCACACAGGGATGCCATGTGTTAGGATGCTCTCTATGGTGCAGCGGTAGAAGATTGTCAGCAGCTGTTGAGGTAGACCAGACTTTTTCAGTGTTCTTAGATAGAACAGTCGTTGCTGCGCCTTCTTGACCAGCGCAGCAGTGTTAGTGGACCATGTTAGGTCCTCCGAAATGTGAGTGCTCAAAAACTTGAAGCTGGACACTCTCTCCACACTGACCCCATTGATCAACACTTGCTCTACAAATGTTGATATCTCCTACTGTTTATCTTCAGTTCTGCCTTTCCTATGCACTTACCAAATACACATTTAATAACTACAATACCCCTGCTCTCCTCCCATCTAAAATGTTTTGCAATATTTATCTCTCCAAACAATTATATATTTTGGTCCAAGTCATCCGTGACTCTTGACCTTTCTGAACCTGCATTTTCGCTCAGAAACATCTATTTAAAATGGCTAACCTTACTGGCTAATGCAACATTCTCATTATCCAAGTGAAAGGCTACAAGGATGTCCACATCATTTGCGCCAAGACAGGTGCCATGATTGCAAGACTGACTACCACCTAACCCACTTAGCCTTGAGTCAAAATAATGGCGACAGCAGAAATGCTGCCACAAGAAGCTTAACATTTAATGTCTCAGGACTCTGCAAAATTAGATCTTAGTCATAGAGTCATGCAGCACGGAAACGGGCCCATCAGCACTACTCGTCCATGCTAGCCAAGATGCATAGAGGCATGGAGTGATGCAGCATGGAAGACAGAATTTCACAGATGTCCTGACAATTCCCAGCCAACATGAGCTGTGGTGTGTTCACAGTACTTGGACTGCCCTGAGGTCCACCATAATTAACAGCTGTGAAGAAACTCTTAGCTTCTCTACCAGAAGACACCAAGATAGGTTAGATGAAAATAATGAAGAGGTCCAGGAGCTAATTAACCACAAGTACAACACATTCTTGCATTGGAACTGCCATCATGCCTCCGGGGGAAAAATGCACAACTCTGGAGATAGTATAGGCTGTGTTCGAACAAACATAACTCATGACTTCAAGAACAGATGTTGGATGAAATGAATGCAAGAGGTCCAGTAACTGTAACATATGCAGACTACAAGATCATTTACTTCTCATGTCACTGAAAGCCAAGAAGAGAGCAGAACTTATTAAGGATAGTGAGGTGAAGATAGACACAAAATGCTGGAGTAACTCAGTGGGACAGGCAGCATCTCTGGAGAGAAGGAATGGGTGACGTTTCGACCCTAAAACATCACCCATCCCCTCTCTCCAAAGATGCTGCCTGCCCTGCTGTTACTCCAGCATTTTGTGTATATCTTCAGTTTACATCAGCATCTGCAGTTCCTTCCTACACAAGTATAGTGAGGCAATCAGTTCCTGCTGGATCTCATCTGAGACTTTAAACTTAAGGGATGCAGCGTGGAAACATGCCTTTTGGCCCACTGAGTCTGCACCGACCAACAATAACCCCATGCACTAGCACTGTGCTACACACTAGAGACAATTTATAATTCATTTAACTACAAGTCTGTACGTCTTTGAAATGTGGGAGGAAAACGGAGCACCTGGAGAAAACCCATTCGGTCACAGGGAGAACGTACAAACCATAGTCAGGATCGAACCCGGGTCTCTGGTGCAACAACTCTACTGCTGTGCCACTGTGCCTCTACTTGAAGTGGTGACTGTAGGGCCTCGGGCCATAGTATTGTCTTGCCACCATCTGAGACAGATGAGAGGCTGAAATGTTAATATACTTTTTCAAAAAACTCAAAAATCCGATGGCTCAGAAATTGAAAGAACCCTTCCTCTAGTTTGAAAATACCCACTGTAGTTTTAAAACCTGGCAGAGAGCAATTTCAGACACACTTGCATACTCTCATCTTCCACATCTGAGAAGAGGAGGCCATGCCAAGGGATCTAGGAGATGCCATAAATATGACTATCATTGACAAAAGTGAAAAATTGTGTTCCTGTGTTAGCCAAAGGGAACGCCATCTTAAGGATTTTCCTCAACCATCAGCTGCCGGTGGCCAAAGAGGTACTCCTTGCAATGCAGCGTGGATTCCATTCATCAAGAGGTAAAATGGACATGTCATCCACCACATAACACCTCTTCAAGAAATTCAGGGAGCAGCATCAGCCACCATCAATTATGTTTTGTGACTTTACAAATGCCTTCCTCTCTGACAACCAAGAGTCACATATGGCTTCCTCAAAATCTCCTCAGAAATTTGCTGCCTTACCCAGCAAAAGCTGTGTAATCAAAAGCATGGCTTCCATGAGGTACTGATCAACTCCTGCTCTTGTTTTGTTACGTTCTTGCAGTAGGGAACAAACAAATGAAATGAGCAGTGCAATCACCTGATGGTTGTATTCTAGTTTAATCAAACTTTTAAATTTACAAGTTTTTTTAGATTTGAAATCCTTGAACATTGTTCGAACCATGCACTTTTATGAGGCACAGTTAGAAGGCATTTAGCACAACAGTAGAAAATCATTATTGCTTAAATATTAATTGTCTATTGTTGAATACCTTAGTTGTAAATCATGAGGAAGCCGAAACATTATTTCAAAGACAATATGTACTGAAGCAAAGCCACTTGCAAAATTCCGAGTAAATTGGCAAAGGTTAACTAATGTTTAGCAATAGTTTGGACCTCAAAATGTAGCACCGTAAAGTTGCTATCAGGTTTATTTCTCAATGGAATATTCCAAGGTGCAGCATTTGGTTAATATCCAATATCTCTTATGTGATGTTAGTCTGACTACTGCAGATTAGAGATTCAGAGAAATAACATCATACAGCATTGCTGAAAAACCTTGGACCTTGTCTAAGAATGAATCTTCGAGTGCTTATCTGGAACAAAATGCCAAAAAGCAAAGGTCATTGAAATGGTTATAATCTAAATAATGAAGTATAATAAAAATAATAATTTATGCAATTTTTAAACTTGCCTTACCAAACAACTATTTTCAAAGGCTCAATGAAAGTTTTGGAGTTAAATCCGCAGATTCATAGTTCACAGAAGCATACATTCCAGGAAAAGATTTTTTAAGATCAGTTATCAGTGTTTTATGGCAAAATAACATAAGATTGTGTTACAAAAGAATAATTAAGCACATAAATGAGCATGAAACATGCTACATTTAGATTATTCTATTTTCTGTAAGGAAATGGTTCTTTCCGAGAACATTGTTGGCAATCAAAGGCTCACTTACAAATACTTGATATACTCTAGAACTCTGGATTGTAAATTTAGATTGTACCCATTAATTGCCAAATGGAAAAATTCAGATTATTTTATTTCATATGCTATAAATAATTTTGAATTGTAATAGGATAATTTTGCAGTGAAAAGAATCCGAAACGAAATAAGACCTAAACAAAATAACACAATGTAACACGACACAGTGTGAGAGCTGCTGCCTCCAAATGCCAGAGACTCGGTTCGATCCTGACCTCAGGTGCTTATCGGCAGAGTTCGTACGTTCTCCCTGTGACCACGTGGGTTTTCACTTGGTGCAGGTTGGTAGGTTGGCTTCTGTAAAATGTTCCTAGTGTGTGGGATGCAAAATGGGATGACATAGCGCTAGTATGAATGGGTAATCAATGGTCAGCGTGGACTTGGTGGTCTGAAGGGCCTGTTTCCATGCTATATCTCTAAACTAAACTAAATGTGTTTATTGTAGGATGCTCCACAACTGCATGATACTATATTTGACACTACACCAGGCCTAGAAAGGTATCAAGACAGATTCCTCTCTCCTAGATGCTGCCTGACCTGCTGAGTTAATCCAGCATTTTGTGATACCTTCGATTTGTATCAGCATCTGCAGTTATTTTCCTACAAGACAGATAATATCAGTGGAGAATATTTAGCATTTTTTAAAAGTATATATTGTTTGAATGAATACCCGGTCACTAGTTTATAACATATCTCTATGATCTATGAATCTATGTCTTTAGTTGCCATTTATTAATAAACCAAGTCAGAGCTTTATGGTGATGGTATTACTTAAGAATACACCGATCAGCCAAAACATTATGACCACTGACAGGCAAAGTGAATAACATTGATTATCTTGTTACAATGGCACCTGTCCAGGGGTGGGATATATTCGGCAGCAAGTGAACAGTCAGTTCTTGAAGTTGATGTGTTGGATGCAGGAGAAATGGGCAGGAGTAAAGACCTGAGCGACTTTGACAAGGGCCAAATTGTTATGGCCAGCCGACTGGGTCAGAGCATTTCTGAAACAGCAAGGCTTGTGGGGTGCTCCTGGTCAGCAGTGGTGAGTACCTACCAACAGTGGTCCGAGGGGGACAAACTACAAACCGGCGACCGGGTGTTGGGCGCCCAAGGCTCATCGATGCACGAGGGCAACGAAGGCTATCCCGTCTGGTCTGCTGTGGCACAAGTCACAGAAAATTTTAATGGTGTTCACGGGAGGAATGTGTCACAATACACAGTGCATCGCACCCTGCTGCGTATGGGGTTGCACACGGAGGACCAACAGCATATTAGGCAGGTAATCATAATGTTTTGGCTCATCAGGTCATAATGTTTTGGCTGATCGGTGTAGAGAAGTTATCTTCAGTTGAATTACATTCAAACTGGAATTGACTGAAATCCACTGCACTGCTAGCTACCCCAGGGCATATTCAGGTATAAATTATTTGCAACCCACTGTGCATGTGAGATAAGGCTGCCTGCTTCTTTCTGAACATCAGGTGATAATCATTTCATTACACTGCAAGTCGGAGTGCGACTTTAATCTGACAGACCTTTATACTACTTAACCAAAGCCGAATGTAAACATTCCAGAGTGGTTCACTGCCCTATATTGTGTAAATGTCGCGGGTCAGAAATTTAATACAGGATTGGCCTAGGTAGATTATCTGATGAACCTAACAGAGTGATGGGCACACAGTCATGCATTCTCGGAGTCTGCAGAAATAAAACAGTTTCCTTAATTTAGCAGCCTCTTTTAGGAAGGATCTCAAGCAGATCATTCCCACTCATTAAGTCTCCTTTGGCTTTCTGCTAACATCCCAGCTGCTCTGCAGTTCAACTCCTTTGTTTTATACCTTTTGGAAATTTACCTGACGAAAACCTGCAAATTGCTGACTTAAAACATGGACTTGGCCTAACATCCACAGCCTTCAGGAGGCAGAATTTCTATACTGTTTTTATTCTAATTAACCCTGATTCCCCTCTTGATGAGCTGTGCTGCATTGCTAAGGAATACACCCATATTCTTGATTTCCTTCCCAGAAGAAATAGTATCCCTTACCTCTCCAATTACCATTTTTATCATTTTGAAGATTTCATCCAATCACTGCCCAAACAATCTACATTCATAAGTTTGCAAATCAAGTTTCTGCAACTTGCTTTGATAAATTAGCCCTTTCAGCTCCAATATCAGTTTGGTGAATCTGCTCTATGCCCTCCCTCAAGGTTAGTTGCTCAAACTGAATGCAGTTATGCAATTGGAATCTGACCAAACCCTTTTTCAACTGGGCCCTTGTGCAGTGTCCTTGTGTACTATATGAAGCATGCAAAGGAAAATCTCAAGTTGGTCTGTGATCAGGTTTGGACGCATTGAATTTGATGAGCAGAGCGATGGGGTTTCAAGATAGTCGAGTGTTTAAATGTCAGAGGCACAAACAACAGAACAATAAAATTCCTACTTGCGGTAGCTTAACAGACCTGTAAATGCAATACACACAGGCAATATGAAAAAAAAAAAAGAGAAATTAGTAAATTAATAATCATAATACTAGCTCTAATAAACAAAGTTGTTAGTATAACGAAAGACAGGCGATGGAAGTTTATAGTTGCTGAGGTTACTGTTGTGTAGTGTTCAAGAGCCTGATGATTACTGGGAAGAAACTATTCTTGAACCTACTAGTTACTGGTTTCAGATTCCTGTACCTTCTTCCCAATGGTAGGAACAAAATGAGAGTGTAGCCAGGCTGGTGTGGGTCCTTCGATGGTGGGGAGGTCAGTACCTGTAACAACCGAGCAGAGCCAACCATCCCCTGTAATCTCCTTCCTTCCTGGGATATCGAGTTGCTGAACCAGGCTGTGATGTAACCAGTCAGTATGCTCTATACCGTACAACCGTAGACATTAATTTGAGCATTTGTCGAAGTACTAATTCACAGTACTATTAAAACACAGTTGTTCAGATAATGTCTAATGACCGGCGTGCCTCAGTGCAACTTGACCTACTTCCCAGGCAATGCTGTCACGGAATATAATTCCACATATATCTAATGCTGAAACTGCATCAGCTGTGCAAGTGCAGTTCATGGCCAGAAATGCTGAGCTGAATTCCACTGAAGCACAATTCAACTAGGAAATCATTGCAGTTGTATTCCTCTTGTTAAAATCATCGATTTTGACATCCGTATTGTACTTATAAAAACATTGGTCTTGCTTGAATTTCTTAACCTCTAGTATGAAGAGCTGGAAGGCATTTTTATGGTAGAATGGAAAAGGAATGTATAATGTGGTATGCTTATCTTTATAAACAAAAATGTCTATCATTTGTGAATCAATCTCAATAGACTTGTCCCACCCATAAAGTTTAATTGATTTGCGACTTTCAATAATTAAATGCCACAGGGCATTGGAAAATAATTATAGGAACAGTTGCTGGTGACATCTTTATTCTATATCTTTATTCTATATCATTCAGAAGGGAAAACACACGTCCAACTCTTTGTTTTGAGACCTTGATGGCACCTTTGCATTACAATATCATAATATTGTATATATTAATGCAAGATAAAAATGTGTTACCAGGCTTTAAGGACCTTCCCCACTGTGATTACTTTCTGTGTTCAAACTTAACAGACAATTTATTCATACTTTAATTATAAGACAAAGGTCTGGCATCTATGTAGCACTCCCAATGTGTATTTTCAGTAAGTCTGGTGTCAGGGGACAAAGAAAAAATTCTAGACTTAAGATGCACCCAAACAAACTGATATAATGGGTGACGTTTCGGGTCGAGACCCTTCTTCAGAAAAAAACTTCACTCGTCAGTCTGAAGAAGGGTCTCGACCCGATACATCACCCATTCCTTCTCTCCAGAGCTGCTGCCTGTCCCTTTGAGTTACTCCAGCTTGTTGTGCCTATCTTCAGTTTAATCCAGCATCTGCAGTTCCTTCCTACACAAACTGATGTAATGTTGGGTACAAAGGTATTCCTCACCTTGGAAGACCAATTTTAAAAGCAGAAGTTGTGGAAGACTGATGCAGTCTTAAAACACAAATTCAATTTTTGAGCCAACTTCATGTGCACATTTACTTAACAAATACTGTTCTGCAAACATCCTAAAATGAAAATAGGACATCCAAAATACCGGCAGCTTCCTCACATAGCAAAACAGCCTTTAAAATATAACAGTAACCATGAATCATATTTATTTAAGCAGTGTTATTGCAAAAATGAATCACAAGGCAAATCACAGGAGTGATGTGTAAAAATAGCTGTGCTAAAAGAAAATTGTAGGAGAAGTGGCCAAAAGGGATGGCTTTTAGATGAGACAGAGGTGGAGCAACGGAGGGGTTTGAGGAGGGAATTGCTCAGCATGGGATCTGAAAGCAGGACAGGCACTCATGGGGCATCTGAAGGAGGAAGCTCAAGCCGGAGAGGAGACCTTGGGGATCAAATTGTAGTAACCTGTCCCATTGTGGAATGAGACGATTGAGGAATGTGACCATCAAATGATATAAGCAGAAGAAAAGCGGTAATTAGAGTTTAAAATGATAAAAGCCACTAAGACAATAGTCGAGTATGTCCTGAAGTGTACACTTTCTCCTCAAATAGAAATTCATAATGACATTGATCCTGTCTTTCGACTCTTCCTGGGTTTGATAATACATTAACTAATCACTTTGCAGATAAACTTTGAAACTGAAATTCAGGGTCACTATTGCTGAAAAATTTTATGCAAAATAATACAAGCCAATTATCTAATTGGTTGACACAGGTTAAATCTACTGATTTCAACTACGGTATACACATTTGACATTGAATTGGACAATCTTTGCTGTAGGTTTGCATTGGTCAGGTCAGAAATCACTGTTGTGCGAGTTTTGCGGTTTTGATCTTCGGACAGTTTTATCCTTAGCTGGCACAGGCTGAACTGGTATACTGAAGCCAGAGGTGAATCTCAACATTGATATATGCCTTTGCCACAGGTCCATTTTTCCAGGATTATTAATGTCAGCAGTGAGGCTTTGAATGTTTATCGGTTTACTCTGATGAGCAGGTGACATTAGAAAATAGAACAGTATGGCACAAGAACAGGCCCTTCGGCCTACAATGTTTGTACCGAACATGATGTCAAGTTAAACTGATCTCATCTGCCTGCACAGAGAAGGAATGGGTGATGCTGTGGGTCGAGACTTCTTCTTCAAAACATCACCCGTTCCTTCACTCTAGAGATGCTGCCTGTCTCGCTGAGTTACTCCAGCATTTTGTGTCTATCTTTGGTTTAAAACCAGCATCCGCAGTTCCTTCCTACACATTTAATCTGCTGTACATGATCCATGTCCCTCTATTCCTTGCACTTCCACATGTCTATCTAAAATCCTCATAACGCCACTATCTTATCTGCCTCCACCACTGTCCCTGGAGTATAGGAGCAAAGAGGTCCTTCTGCAGTTGTACAGGGCCTTAGTGAGACCGCACCTGGAGTACTGTGTGCAGTTTTGGTCTCCAAATTTGAGGAAGGATATTCTTGCTATTGAGGGCGTGCAGCGTAGGTTTACTAGGTTAATTCCCGGAATGGCGGGACTGTCATATGTTGAAAGACTGGAGCGACTAGGTTTGTATACACTGGAATTTAGAAGGATGAGAGGGGATCTTATCGAAATGTATAAGATTATTAAGGGATTGGACATGTTAGAGGCAGGAAACATGTTCCCAATGTTGCGGGAGTCCAGAACCAGGGGCCACAGTTTAAGAATAAGGGGTAGGACATTTAGAACAGAGATGAGGAAAAACTTTTTTAGTCAGAGAGTTGTGAATCTGTGGAATTCTCTGCCTCAGAGGGCAGTGGATGCCAATTCTCTGAATACATTCAAGAGAGAGCTAGATAGAGCTCTTAAGGATAGCGGTGTCAGGGGGTATGGGGAGAAGGCAGGAACGGGGTACTGATTGAGAATGATCAGCCATGATCACATTGAATGGCGGTGCTGGCTCCAAGGGCTGAATGGCCTACTCCTGCACCTATTGTCTATTGTCTATTGTCTATAATGCACTCCTGGCCCATGCTACTCTCAGTGTAAAAAAAACCCTCTAATTCAGGCAGCATTCTGGTAAACCTCCTCTGCCTCTTCATAATTTCTGTAATGGGGCAACCTGAACTGTATGCAATACTACAAATGCAACCTAACCAAAATCTTATAGAGCCGCATCATGACTTCCTGACTCTTATATTGAATGCCCCTAGTAATGAGGGCAAGCATGCCATATGCCTTCTTTTCCACCTCATCTACTAGTGCTGTCACCTTCAGTGAGCTATGAACTTGGGTTCCAAGATCCCTCTGCACATCAATGCTCTTAAGGATCCTGCCATTAACTGTATACTTGCCACTCCTCCCTCCCCTCTCCTTCACTGCCCCCCCTCCCCCCACCTCCCCCACAAAGTGCAACACCTCACCCTTGCTCGGGTTAAACTCCATCTGCCATTTCTCTGCCTATTTCTGCATATTCTGACATCCTTCTTCATAGCAACTGCTCCAATTTTGGTGTCATCACCAAACTAACTCACCAACCCATCTACATTTACGTAAAGTTTGTTGATGAACCCAACAACAGAACCACACAACTGGCACTCTGAACAACAACGTGACAAGAGATGACCAGGAGGACTGAGGAAGTGATTTGAGGATAACCTCCTCATTGACTCATGGAGGTTCCTGGGTCTAGACTATTCCAAATGAATAAGGAGAATCAAGGACAGGTCTGAAAACTTGCTGCTTGGAGATCAGTTGAAAACCCAGTGAAAACAATACAAGGATTGCATGACCCTCAAACTGCACACATACGTTCAGTCAAGCATCTTCAGCTCTCTCTGTGATTTAGATGAAGAGTCCATGTGGTCTTGTCTGTCACACAAAAACCCATGCAGTGAAGTGGATTCAAGAACAGCACTCCATTGTCTACCCAATGACACGAATACTGAACTTTCCAGCTTCATGTAACCCACTCCCTCTGTGTTCCCTTCCTCTTCCAGCAGTCCATCCAGACTTTCTCCCCCTTTGTTCACGTTTCCATCCCTTCCTGCCTTGTTCCCTGGACTTATCACCCTCCCCCACCTGGTTCAATCTGCCCAACACCCATATACCTAACCACCTAGGCCTCTATTCCCTTGGTAGATTCTTGCTCACCCTTCCTCCACCTGGTAACACCTGCCTAAAATCCCTCATATATCACCTACCAACCTGTCTCTACCTTCCTCTTGCCCTCATCTACCTAGTTCCAACTGACTATTTTAACATTATTCTTATGTTTTCACTAATCCAATGGATCCATGTGTCCATTATCTCACTCTCATCAGGTTCCACCTATCATCTCCCAGTCTCTGTCTCACCCTCTCATTTCTATCTACTGGCTATCTTCCTTCCACACACACACACACACACACTCCTGATACAGATCTCATCCCAAAATGTTGACCATTCCTTTTTCTCAGCAAATGCTGCTCAGTCAGCTGTGCCTTTCCAGTAGTTTATTTTTTTGCTCCAGATTTCAGCATCTGCAATTATAGTCAAATTATTCTTGAATTTTACGGTTTACCTGAGAAAAAGATGAGTTTGTGCAATATGATCTATAACGTTAGATAATTAATGTCTACTAGGTGTTTGCAACTTCACATTTTGCTGAACTAAACTGGTTACCGAATTTGAGGAATGTGTTAAATTTAGGTGGGACCATGTGGAATTGCAGTTTGCAAAAAGATTCTTTAATGAGGTGCATGCAGCTGTGCTCCGAGTAATTCTTCCTCTAGTCTTTTGCTGATTTATCATTTAACAGCTTTGAACAGCTGACAAATTGTTGACCTTTCCACTTCAAAGCTAATGTGAAGTGTCTGGCAATAGTTTATTCCTATTTACTACTTACTACTCTAGTTACGTAATAGAATTATGCCATTTTTATATATTGAAGGATTCATAGCAGCGTTATGCAGCAGAAAAAAAGTCCCTTTGGCTAAGCTCTTCCTTGTCGACCAAGGTGCCTTCCTGTACTGGTCCCATTTGCCTACCTTTAGTCCATATTCCTCTAAATGTTTATACTTTCCCTATCCATGAACCTATCCAAATGTTTTTTTTAAATGTTGTGATTGTTCCTGCCTCGACAACTTCCTCGGGCAGTCCGTTCCATCTAACTATTACCCTCTGTGTAAAAAAAAATCCATTCGGGTTCCCTTTAAATATTTCCTTTCTCATCTTAAACCAATGCTCTCTACGTTTAGATTTTCCTACTCTGGAGAAAAGATTGACCTTTCACTGTTGCTTTGTATTCGTGGGTTTAGCACTCAAACTAACCTGAAGTGTTAGAAAAATCATTTATCATAAACCACAGTAGAAGATCGTTTGGTCCATTGAGTCTTTGTCAGGTCTTTGTAGAAGAGATTAGTTACTCATTCACCCATTTTTCCTTGCAATCGTGCAAAGGTTCCCTTTTATTACTGACCAAATCTCCTTTTGAAAGCCAGATTAGAATCCAATCGAATTAAATATTGTGAATTCCAATTCAAATCTGCTTGCAGTTTAAATTTTTTTATTTATTTCCTCAAGTCTCCCCGGCAGCAAATGGTACTTTCTATCAGTAGATATTAAAATCTTGGTAAAAAATATAAGGGAAATGTTTTTTATGCGGAGATTACATGCAGTCTGCAACTCACCGGCTGTAGGGATGGTGATAATAGTGCCAATCAGGGCTTTTGAAAAGGAATTGGATAGGCACTTGAGAAAGAATAATCTGCATGACTATGGGGAAATGACGAGGGAATGGATGTAAATCAAAGAATACTACAGCTCTTTGGTCCACTGAATCCACATCAAATACTTGTCCCATTTTACTGTCTGTACAAACTCCGAATTCATCTCCAAACTCTGGGAATTAGGAATCAGCTTCCCCCTCTGCCACTGGATCCTCAACTTTCTGACCCACAGGCTCAATCCATAACGATAGGTGACAACACCTCCTCCACCATAAATCTCAACACCGGTGCCCCACAAGGATGCATTCTCAGTCCCCTACTACTCCCTTTACGTTCACAACTGCACGGCCAAAGTCATCTTTAATTTCATCTGCAAGTTTGCAGATGACACCAAGTGGTGAGCCAAACCACGAACAATGATGAGACCTAGTATAGGAAGGAGATAGAGAACAAAATGACGCGATGCCAGACAACAACCTCTCCCTCAATGTCAGCAAGACGAAGGAGCTCGTTATTGACTTCAGGAAGCATGGCAGAATACAAGCCCCAAACCAGCATCAATGATGAGGATGTTGAAATGGTTGAGAGCTTCAAGTTCCTTGGCATTGATATTACCAATGATCTCTCGTGTACTAACCACATTGATGTGACAGATAAGAAGGCACACCAAAACCTCTAATTCCTGCTGAGAAAGGAAATTTGGCATGTCTCTAGTGAATCATGCAAAATTCTTCTGATGCTCCATAGAAAGCACACTGTTGGGTTGCATCACAGCTTGGTGTGGGAACAGCTCTACCCGAGACTGTATGAAAATGCAGAGTTGTAGATGTAACCCAGTCCATCACAGACCAGACTTCCCTCCATTGACTTCCTGCTGCCTTGGAAAAGCAGCTAATCAAAGACTTGTATCACCCCAGTCATTCCTTCTTCTCCATGCTTCCATCCAACAGTAGGTATAGAAGCTTGAAAGCGCGCACCACCAGATTCAGGATCAGCTTCTTTTCCTCTGTTACCAGGCTTCTGAACAGTCCTTACATAAGCTAAAGTATTTTGATTCACCTCTACCCCCATCGAAGGCATTGAACATGGTCCAAGGAACTGATGTGCTACAATATGCTGCACTGCTGAGAACTATATTCTGTGCTCTGTAGCTTTCCTTTTGTATCTATCTATCTATCATACTGTGGTTTGAACTGATTGTATCTATGTATGGTACAGCCTGCAAAACAAGCTTTTCACTTTACCTCGGTACATATGACAATAATAAACCTAAATCTAAATATTCCCTTCAATCGTTCTCAGAATCTACAAGTCGCCTTCATTCTTTCTTGTTATAACAAATAACAGGTATATGAATTTTATGTATCTTTAATCAATTGGTCAATCACATTTGTGGGTTGGGAGTCACATATACTTTGGACAGGTAAGGATAGTGGATCTCCATCACTGAAGGATACTGGTGAAGATGGGGTTTTGCAATTGTAGAGGAGCTTTAAGGTCATCGTTAGTAAGACTAGAATAAAAACGATTCCAGATTATTAACTAAATGTAATTATCCATAACAGGATTTTAACTATTAATTTTGGATTATTAATTAAAGCTGGTCTGGTGGTCTAATGTGCAGGTCTACTGGGCCTTAAACCATTTCACATGGAGATCAGTGCTTTCAGGAGTTAATTCTACACTTTCAATCTGAACAGTTCTAATCTAAATTATTATAATCAATCCATTTTGAGTTTAACAGTTTTAATTTTCCTCCTCTCTTATTCCCACATAATCACTGGAGTGTAAAACTGGATGGGCTATAATGTGAATTCCCCTCAACAGACGTGACAAGTGGGTTTAGATTAAAAATAACAGAACCTGTCTTTGTTTCTTTTTTTGATCATTCTAATGAAGTTCAGCATAAGTTCAAAGAGTAGCATGTACCTTTCCATTTGGTAATTTGTGTTCTATGTACTTAATAATGTGATGAAAAGCTTTCAACGTTACTTGTTGACAATAGACAATAGGTGCAGGAGGAGGCCATTCGGCCCTTCGAACCAGCACCGCCATTCAATGTGATCATGGCTGATCATTCTCAATCAGTACCCCGTTCCTGCCTTCTCCCCATACCCCCTGACTCCGCTATCCTTAAGAGCTCTATCCAGCTCTCTCTTGAATACATTCAGAGAATTGGCCTCCACTGCCTTCTGAGGCAGAGAATTCCACAGATTCACAACTCTCTGACTGAACAAGTTTTTCCTCATCTCAGTTCTAAATGGCCTACCCCTTATTCTTAAACTGTGGCCCCTTGTTCTGGACTCCCCCAACATTGGGAACATGTTTCCTGCCTCTAACGTGTCCAACCCCTTAATAATCTTATACGTTTCGATAAGATCTCCTCTCATCCTTCTAAATTCCAGTGTCTACAAGCCTAGTCGCTCCAGTCTTTCAACATATGATAGTCCCGCCATTCCGGGAATTAACCTAGTAAACCTTCGCTGCAATGTAGAAAGAAGGAACTGCAGACGCTGGTTTGCAAAAAATGACACAAGGTGCTGGAGCAATTCAGCGGGTCAGGGAGCATCTCTGGAGAGTATGGATAGGTGATGATGCGGGTCAGGACCCTTCTTCAGTCTGGAATCTGAAGGAGGGTCCGGACCCAAAATGTCCAGTCTGAAGAAGGGTACTAACCGAAGCGTCATCTATCCATGTCCTCCAGAGATGCTACTCCAGTATCTTGTCATTTTACTTGTAGTTTGTCAGGCTCAGGTGGCACGATGGAATGGATGCCTTGGTAGTTTGTGAGCTGATTGGTACCTAAGATGGAAACGTTTCCCTGTGTTGTGGGAAATGTTTTCAACGCTTTCAATGCTTTGTACTTTTTTGCTAATGGTAAGCTAGATAAGTTTGCAGCACCTCATTACATATCTTAGTCGGGCACACATTTTCAATGTCATAAAATGCTTTTAATTTCTTATGAGATTACCTGTTGATATCATTGCAAGAAACACCCAACATCTGTGGAGAGAAGCAATGTGCTAATATTTCGAGTGAACCCTTTGCCACGGTTTCTCCACTTTCTAATTTTGTTTTGAATTTTAGAGTTAGGTTGTGACGTTTGATTGGATTTACATTTGCCTGTATGTATGTCCTCCAGCATGCTGACAGACAAACGATGTCAATGTTCATTCCTCTTGACCCATTATCGCAAGTATGAATCACACCAATGTAAAGCTCCTGGAGAATAGAGGAAGTAGTTAAGCAGAATGAAATTGGAGGAAATAACTAGATATGGAGATGTACTTGTATGCTGTAAGCTAATTTATTTATCCTGGCCTGTCAAAGCAGGAAAATGAGTTGTCTCAGGCTGATTGGTGATATTTCTATGCAATATTTTTTTAGCTTAGATCATAATATGGATTCTTTTTTAAACAGGGAACTGCTCACCACTGCTTCCAGATTATTCTGCGAAAAATGAAAGCTTGTCTTGAATAAAACAATAGGCAAGGGATAAGTTACGGATAAATGTGGAGTACCTCGGTGAATCTGGACTTCTGCCGAGTGCACTTGTGATTGTATCACATGCACATCCTGGCTCACAACCAACTTGGAACTCCATCCATGTCTGTAATTTACCCCTGACTGTCCTTTCTGCTATATATAGTAATTTTTTTTAGCATCCAACAGGAACAACCGCCAATGTTACTGCTGAAAAAGAACAAGCTTTTTTTTTTGCAGTTACAGCTAAAATTAAGACAAGTACACATTTGACAATTTTTAAATCGAACTTCCATGCTGATGTAACTGCAAACGGTGTCAATCAACCCAGTAAGATAGATGCATTTGCTTTATTTTGTGTAACAATTGACCCAGGCACGTCAGCAATTTTGGAAATGGCTTGCCGTCATCTCACAGTAGGAATTTCACACGCATTTTTTCATAGATAAATTCCCAATACGGAATTCTGTGGATCTGACAAATGGGTTTGCTATATTTAGACATCCTTGATTTTTCAGCAAAACTATTATTAGTTTTCAGTTTCAATCTAGATTTATGTCATTATGTGCATTTGTTCCAGCTGCTACCAACGCGGATTTCTTGGAAGAATTGACCTTACCCCAAATATAAATAGTAATCTGTTAGCATTTAAAATTGCTGTTCGCAAGATTTTTTTAAATCCTTTATAAATTGCTGAACCTGTGCAGCATTGAGAAAGTTACCCCTCTTCCATGTAAGAATTAATGTTGCATTTGAACATTTTGTATTAAGCTATGATTTCAGCCTAATCAGCTTACCTCATGTTGCAGTGCTATATGAAAAGGATCCATTTTGATGAAGTGCATTTGAGGTTACTGAGGACCCATGTGGATTTCAGGTCATTCTTATCAAAATAAAGACAATGGAGAAATCAATTTGTGCACAACAAAATTCCCCGATCAACAACGTGATGGTGACAAGAGAATTTATTTTCATTGGGATGATTGAGGGATAGCTATTAGCTGGGAATCTGGGAAGAATAATTCTGCTCTTCTTTGACCATGTCATTGGGCTATTTAACGTGATCTTGGAAGTCATGATGAAGCCTCTGTTTATTAGCTGCTCCAACATATTGTACCTTTTGAAAGTACAGCAGTACCTCCGCGCTGCATTGTCAGGGCACAGAATGGATCAGATCAAGAAAGTGGTTGTCTACCACCTTCTTATAGACAATAGACAATAGGTGCAGGAGTAGGCCATTCGGCCCTTCGAGCCAGCACCACCATTCAATGTGATCATGGCTGATCATTCTCAATCAGTACCCCGTTCCTGCTTTCTCCCCATACCCCCTGACTCCGCTATCCTTAAGAGCTCTATCTAGCTCTCTCTTGAATGTATTCAGAGAAATGGCCTCCACTGCCCTCTGAGGCAGAGAATTCCACAGATTCACAACTCTCTGACTAAAAAAGTTTTTCCTCATCTCTGTTCTAAATGGCCTACCCCTTATTCTTAAACTGTGGCCCCTGGTTCTGGACTCCCCCAACATTGGGAACATGTTTCCTGCCTCTAACATGTCCAACCCCTTAATAATCTTATACGTTTCGATAAGATCCCCTCTCATCCTTCTAAATTCCAGTGTATACAAACCTAGTCGCTCTAGTCTTTCAACATATGACAGTCCCGCTATTCCGAGAATTAACCTAGTAAACCTACGCTGCACGCCCTCAATAGCAAGAATATCCTTCCTCAAATTTGGAGACCAAAACTGCACACAGTACTCCAGGTGCGGTCTCACTAGGGCCCTGTACAACTGCAGAAGGACCTCTTTGCTCCTATACTCAACTCCTTGATTGCAATGAAGGGTTAGCATTAAATACTGACGATTTTGTTTTTAAATGCTTGATATTTGTTTTAAGGCTCTTTGATGAGGCTTGAAGTTGCACTTTCTGACTTGGATGAGATGCCCGATGTGTCTGCAAGTACCATGTACTATATCTGCAAGTACGATCATCTCAGCAGGCCATTAAGATTCCTGTACTTTTATATAAGAAGTTGTTCTCTTTGATCACAAATGCAAATAACAAACCACATATTCATTTTTTGATTGACTAGCTAACGAAATAAAAAGCATAGGCAGGGCAAAATATTTTTTTTAGCCCCTAATAATGGTGAAAAAAAATCTCATTTTTTAAAATGCATGTCTTGGCTGAGATATATGAATTATTGTTTGACATGGGCGGCACGGTAGCGCAGCGGTAGAGTTGCTGCTTTACAGCGAATGCAGCGCCGGAGACTCAGGTTCGATCCTGACTACGGGTGCTGCACTGTAAGGAGTTTGTACGTTCTCCCCGTGACCTGCGTGGGTTTTCTCCGAGATCTTCGGTTTCCTCCCACACTCCAAAGACGTACAGGTATGTAGGTTAATTGGCTGGGTAAATGTAAAAATTGTCCCTAGTGGGTGTAGGATAGTGTTAATGTACGGGGATCGTTGGGCGGCACGGACTTGGTGGGCCGAAAAGGCCTGTTTCCGGCTGTATATATATGATATGATATGATGATATGGGTGAGGTGCCGGAAGATTGGAGAGTGGCTAATGTTTTGCCTCTATTTGAGAAGGGATGCAAAGAAAACTCTGGGAATTATAGTCAAGTAAGCTCAACATCTGTGGTAGGAAAATTATTAGAGAAGATTCTGAGGGACAGCATATACATGCATTTGGATAGATGGGAATTGATTTGGGATAGCCAGCATAGTTTTGTACATGGTAGACTATGTCTCATGAATTTCATTGAATTTTTTAAAGAAGTAACCAAGAAGGTTGACAAGAGCATGGCTGTAAACGTTGTCTATATGGATTTCAGCAAGGCCTTTGATAAGGTTTCGCGAGATAGGGTCCTCTGGAAGGTTAGGTTGCATAGAATTCAGGGAGAACTAGCTAACTGGATACAGAAGTGGATTCATGGTAGGATGAAGAGGGTGATAATGAAAAGTTATTTCTTTGGGCTAGAGGCTTGTAACTAGTGGTGTGCCTCGGGAATCGGTGCTGGACCCCATTGCACTTTGTCATCTATATCAACAATTTTGTTGAGAATGTACAAGGCATGATTAGTAAGTTTGCAGATGACATTAAAATAGGTGGTAGACAGTGAAGATGGTTTTCAAGATATACAGTTGGATCTCAATTAGCTGGATATGGTGAAGAGACAATTTGCAAAGATCTTGGCAGGACTGCAGAGGTTGAACTGTATGCAGAGGTTGGGCAGGCTCGGACTTTATCCTTGGAGTTCAGGAGGCTGAGGGATGATCTTGTAAAGGTGTATAAAATCATGAAGGGAAGGGTGAATGCAGTCATTTCCCCAGGGTAGGGGAATCAAGCATGAGATTGCATTATTTTAAGGTGAGAGGGGAAAGATTTAATAGGAACACAAGGTAGCCTTTACACATAGAGGGTGGTGGGTATATTGGAAGCAGCTGCCAGAGGAAATAGTTGAGGCAGGTTCAGTAACAACATTTAGATGACATTTGAACAGGAATGTGGATAGGATATGTTTGGCGGGATATGTGCCAAGCATGGGCAAATGGGACTAGCTTTGATGGGGTATCTTTATCGGCTTGGATAAGTTGGATTGAAGGGAATGTGTCCATATTGTATGACTCCATGAGATCAGGGAAAGCATTAAGAGCCATCTCATGTTTTAAAATATTGTTAAAGGCAAATTCTCCCGATTCAATGCACAGTTTGTCTTGTCATTTAATATTCCACTGTTTGTGTATCCAGGAAGCAATGCCCTGACACTGTAACATGTTGCGGGTATCTGGGTTCTCCGTTGTCAAAGGTTTCCAGACCATCCATCTGGATTACTTTGTCCCAACAAAGGTTTGTGGATATTCAGAGGTGGCTTGGCAGTGTAAATATGTCATTCTACAACGTTGTAAATATGTAATTCCACAAAGTTATCTTTCTGCACTCAAAATGTTAAAGCTAAGTAGGTGATAATAGTCATTGAAAACTGTAGTTAATCATTTATTGTGTAGAAAAGAACTGCAGATGCTGGTTTAAATCGAAGGTAGATACAAAATGCTTTAGTAACTCAGCGGGTCAGGCAGCATCTCTGGAGAGAAGCAATGGGTGACGTTTCAGGTCAAGACCCTTCGTCAGTCTTCCTTCTCTCCAAAAATGCTGCCTGACCCGCTGAGTTAATCATTTATTGTTGTCCTTGTGTAAAATCAATGTAGATTCTACTGAAGAAGGGTCTCAACCTGAAATGTCACCCATTCCTTCTCTCCAGAGATGCTGCCTGACCCGCTGAGTTACTCCAGCATTTTGTGTCTACCGTAGATTCTACAGCGACAGATTCCAAGCGAATGTCTTGTTCTCTTGATGAATGGAGACTTTCTTATTTACGACATCCATTTCTGACTCATTTCACTAGTCACAGCAACCACATCTCAGTAAAGTGAGAGTAAATTGAGTCTTTCTTTAAAAGGAAATTTTGGACAACCTTCAAAAACATTTTAACCTAATGCCAAAATATGGTAAGTTGAAATGGTAAATTTGAAACTCTGGTTTAGAGTTTAGTTTAGTTTAGAAATATAGCGTGAAAACAGGCCCTTCGGGACAGGCCCATCAAGTCCACACCGACAAACACTCACCCACACACTAGTTCTATCCCACATGCAAGAGAAAAATTACAGTAGCCAACTAACCTATCAATCTGCATGTCTTTGGAATGTGGGAAGAAACTGGAGCACCTGGAGAAAACCCATGCGGTCCCAGGGAGAACGTACAAATGCCATACAGACAGCACCCGTAGTCAGGATTGAACTTGGGTCTCTGGTGCTTTAAGACAGCAACTCTACCGCTGCACCACTGTATTGCTCTAATTTGATCAAATCTGATGGTTTAAAAATTAAATATAGTAGTATACATATTGTTTATCCTCCCTCCTTCCTCCACCCCACACCCCCATTTCAAAATAAGCCCAAAATTATTGCTATTTTTCATGATGTACGGTTAAAATGCATGTTAACTGCAATTGGTTCAGTTAATGAATACACTTTGTCAAAGCTGTTTGCTCTATATAATTGCGCAGGTCACGATTCATCTAGCATTTTTAGAATATTTTGGTGAAGTGAATAAATTAACAATTTACGAAGCAACACTGAAACACATTTGAGAAGATGGTGTATTAACCCTTTGAACACCTTGCTTATTGTCAAATTATTGCTGATATGTTAACTTAACATCAGATAATCATTGTATTGATAGTTACTGACAATTTTTTTTAAATCGCAGAGTTCTTCCTGGCAGGTTAGGCTCTAAAATACCTCTAGTCTAGAGTCAGTGAAATATCAAATACCACATTAGCTTTTCAGATCTGGTACCTTAATCAATCCGTCACTAAATGTGTAATTCTCATCAGATTTTACCTTTGTTATATGCATTTACTAACATCTCATATACAGAAATATGGCAGTAGGGTGTCCTTCAATTGAGATGACATATCATGGCTGTTAAGTTCATAACATTTTATATGTTTTGAAATATTTTGCAGCTATACCTACTCCATCCAGTCTCTTACTAATTGCTGACTAGATGGGTATCTCAGATGCAATACCACAGATATTCTACATAAGTGCTATAAACTATGATGGGTATGTAAGACTTTATAGTGAACATGATTGCATTAACTGCAATCTCTGGAACACAAACAATGTTGGAGTTTCCTGAGTGACATTTCTCCTTCTTGAAGTTTCTTGAAGGGTCAGAAAACTTTGAAAATACATAATGGTTAGCTGGTGCAGCTGAAGTGATTTCTTGCTTGATTGGGTAGTGAAGCGACAGACATGTTGAACTGGGCCTGAAATGTGTAAAAGTTATCCTTGGTAACTTGGCATTAACTGCCAGAAGTACTCAATGGTTCAAGCAACATTCCCGGAGAAAGAAAGAGTCAACGTGTCAGATCAAGGGTGCTTCAGCAGACTTAGAAAAGTAGGAAGGGAAGTGCGTATTAAGTTGTAGCCAGGGATGGGTGAAGCGACCATTGTAAGGATGCCAACCAGTTATCAAAGAAACACTTTCAAAATCAGTAAAGTGAGACGGAAGAGGGGGAAAAAAACAAGTTGAAAAACAGAAAATAATATCTACATCTGGGGAGAGAAAAAAAAAGGTGGCTACCAGAAATTGAGGCCTTTGGGATTTAATATTAGCAATGCACCTAGATAAGCAATGGTGTTTCTCAAGCTTTGGATATCACTGGAACGATGAGATCAAAAATTGAGAGGTCAGAATGGGACAGATTGATAGATTTCTTTCTATAAAGAACAAATGCGAACCAGATGAGTTTTTAATGGCTCCTGTCTCTCTTTTGGTATGTACCCAATTTGCCTTTGTTGGGTCTTATTTACTTTCCGAAGCAATTCCATTGGAATTCAAGCCGCAGATATTTGTAAATGTAGCAATGCCTCAGATGTAATTGTATCTAATGCAAACCTTTATAATTGTTCATGTCTGTTGTCTCATGGTCATCATTAATGGTGAATTTATTTGAATGATCAACAGTGCAGGCCTCTGAATAATAGTCCAATAACTAAAGCACACTCCATTTTATTTACTGACCTTTTTCATTCTATTTTACCATGTTCCTTTAATAAATTTTTGATAGATTTAATGTTTTATTTGTTCAGGTGCTGTACAAACAAGACAGTACAGAATATAGTAGCACCAAATGAATAATGAAGGGTATATAAATTGTACACCGTACTTGCTGTATGTATAAATTGTACTCATGTAGAGTTGGAATTAAGTTTGGGGGAAGAAGAATATGAGAAATGAGGGAAATTCACCAAGGTAATAAAATTTTAAATGGATTAGACAAAGTAACTCAAAGATTAAACATCACCCCATGAATGACTAACAAGGACATAAATTTAATTTTGGTGGGGAGAAAAATTTTGAGCAAATATTAAGAACAAATTTGAAGAACAAGAACTTCCATAGATGCTACCTGACCCACTGACTTACTCCAGCACACTTTGTGTTTTGCTCAAGATTGCAGTATCAGCAGATTCCCATATCTCCATAAAGAACATATCCATTGCTGAAGAAATAAATAATTGAAATAATTTACCAATTGCTTAATATGATGTTCCAAATATACCATGTAATGAAAGAGCACGCAATGTGAAGGGATGAGTAAAATAGGCTAATCTTATTCACTTGTTTTGCATTCTTTTGATTAGGCGCTCATGTTTTAGACAAATAAAACCTACAATTTGTTTATTGTGGTTATACAGAAAATAAATTAGCACTACGAGATAAACAAAATGCAAAAGAAAACTAGGCTCTACCACGTTATGATAGATGTGTATGTAAGACTTTATCTTCATAGTGAAGATGAATAGGTAATTTGGAAGTAAGCCAATTCTGTCCTTGACCAAGGAACACATATACATTGATTAACTGCTTTGAGACGGGCAAGATTTAATAGAAACCCAAGGGGTAACTTTTTTACTTTGAGAGTAATGGGTATAGACAATAGACAATAGGTGCAGGAGTAGGCCATTCAGCCCTTCGAGCCAGCACCGCCATTCAATGCGATCATGGCTGATCACTCTCAATCAGTACCCCATTCCTGCCTTCTCCCCATACCCCCTCACTCCGCTATCCTTAAGAGCTCTATCCAGCTCTCTCTTGAAAGCATCCAACGAACTGGCCTCCACTGCCTTCTGAGGCAGAGAATTCCACACCTTCACCACTCTCTGACTGAAAAAGTTCTTCCTCATCTCCGTTCTAAATGGCCTACCCCTTATTCTTAAACTGTGGCCCCTTGTTCTGGACTCCCCCAACATTGGGAACATGTATCCTGCCTCTAATGTGTCCAATCCCCTAATTATCTTATATGTTTCAATAAGATCCCCCCTCATCCTTCTAAATTCCAGTGTATACAAGCCTAATTGCTCCAGCCTTTCAACATAGGGAATGAGCTGCCAGAGGAGGTAATTGAAGCAGGTGCTATTACAGTTTGAAAAGACATTTGGACAGGTACATGGATAGGAAAGTTTTAGAGGGATATGGGCCAAATGCGGGCAAATGGGATGAGCATAGATAGAGCATCCTTGTCGGCATGAACAAGATGGGCCAAGGGGCCTGTTTCTGCGCTGTGTGTCTCTAAGAAGTATGGATTTTGAGGTGATGGATGATGACCTTGTTTTACAATATGAGTTTGCAAACAATCAGTATTCTTTTTTGCACTCATCAAATAGAGAACATGTCCTTGAAGCGATAACCTTAGAAAGCATGAACAGATCAAACGAATTGATCCAGAACTACCCAGACAAATGTCTTGCATCTTGTGCTTACCTGGTGAACTTTTCATTCATGTGAAGCAAATTCATCATTGAGGCAGGATCTGTATGGTTTTCAATAGCTTCTATATGGTGTATTGTTTTTTTAAATGCTTTCAGTCCGAAAAGCATGGCATTCAATTCAAATTATATATAGTGTATATGTAATATGTAGTTCATGTGCAACGAAAAATTAATTTGAGAAAAACCTCCAATAATTCTCCACTTGTTAATATTCTTGTATGAATGCCTGTGAAGAACAAGGAACTGTCTTCTTGTGATCAACAAAAGAACCATAACAGTTGAAAAGTCTCTGCCTCCTCCCCACTCCATACTTTTATTGAATAGTTTTAGGGGGAAAACAACCCTTTTCCACGGTCACGGAACAATAAAATATGTAAATATGTTGGTCCATCAAAACTGTACTGACAATCAACCATCCATACACACTAATCATACGTTAATCCCATTTTTATTTTCACCATACTGTCATCAAATCTTCCCTGATTCTACCACTCACCCACAAATAATTCACAGCAACCAATTAATCTACCAACTTGCACATCTCTGGGATGTGGGAGGAAATTATGAGTGTCTGGAGGAAACCCATCCAGTCACAAGGAGAACGTACATATCTACACGGATACTACCCAAAGTCAGGATTGAACCCACTGTTATTTGCTGAACCACTGGGCTCTTGAGTTTAACTTTTCTCCAGATGAATGATGAAAACAATTGATTCAAATTTTAACTCCACTGTTAAGATTTACAAATAGATTGCTTCAAGTTATGGAAAATGAGAACCAACTTGAAATGTGGGTATCAGCAATTTGCATTTTTTAATATTTTGTGCGGCACGGTGGTGTAGTGGTAGATCTACTGCCTTCCAGCACCAGAGACCCAGGTTCGATCCTGACCACGGGTTCTGTCTGTATGGAGTTCACCCCATGACCTGCGTGGGTTTTCTCAGAGATCTTTGGTTTTCTCCGGCACCACAAAGAATTAGAGGTTCATAGGTTAATTGGCTTGGTATAAATGTAAAATCGTCCCTAGTGTGTGTCGAGTATTGTTAATGTGCGGGGATCGCTGGTTGGCGCAGACTCGGTGGGCCGAAGGGCCTATTTCTGTGCTGCATCTCTCAACTTAACTAAACTAATTTTTAGAAATAATATTAAATGCTACCAAGCCTAATTTCAATAGACAAATACTCCAATGCACAAGTTGCAAAAGAGTACACATCTCCCTCTTTTTCTTTTTTCTTTAGTCTGTTCCAAAAATATTCAGAAAGGAGACTTACTTAATGGCTGCTATAAATAAGCTTTATAAGAAAATAACTGCAGATGCTGGTACAAATCGATTTATTCACAAAATGCTGGAGTAACTCAGCAGGTCAGGCAGCATCTCGGGAGAGAAGGAATGGGTGACGTTTCGGGTCGAGACCCTTCTTCATTCCAATTAAATAAGCTTTAATTGGGTAGGTCTCTCCTTTGTTAAGCATGGTGAATGGGCATGCTACATAAAAATGACTTAATTTGTTGCAAGGTTAAAATCTAACATTGGACCATAAATTTGTGAATATTTATAATATAAATAGTATTGGCAAGCAATGTTACTTTCTGATGATTCTTTCATTCCATCATGAGGAAGCTATTAACATCTTCATTGATGCCAATAACAAATTAATTCAGCTGACTGATAATGTCATTGAATATAACTTGGAAACTGGGCTTTGAACCTAATGTCTCATGTAAAATTCTACCCACACTCTTCAGATTCACCCTTGAAATACACCGCAGTTGTTGCATGTAATCCGTTTGGTGATAAAAATTATGTATATCATTATTGTAATCATCTGTAATCGCAAATATTTTGTAGTGATGTAACTCATTTAATGTGAAAGGTGTCCCATGTGGGAAAGTGGATATACAATGAAAAGGTTGCAGTGGCAGGTTGGAGTGGCATCTTTATACTTTGTTTTTATGGATATTAAAACTGAAGAGAATTGGTGGATGTTTAATACCAAATTTTCATAGAGCGTTTAGTTGGGGTTCATAGTATTCAATAGCCTGGGAAGAACCTGTTCTTGAACCTGGACATTACCGTTTTCAGTCTCCTATATCTTCTTCCCGTTGGCAGAAGTGAAATGACAGCGTGGTCAAGGTGGTGTGGATCCTAGATAATGTTGGCTGCCTTTTTGAGGCAGGGTCTCCCATAGAAATCCCTTTGATGGTGGGGAGGTCAGTACCCATGAAAGATTGGGCAATGTTCGCCACTTTTTGTATTCTTCTTCCTTCCTGGGCCTTCCTGTTGCCAAACCAGGCCATGATGTAACCATGATGAGACCATGATATGCTCACTAACATACACCTGTAGCAGTTTAAGAAAGTGTCCATCGACGTACTGAATCTCCTCAATCTTCGAAGGAAGTAGAGTTGGTGATGGGCTTTCTTTATGAGTGCATCAATGTGCTGTGTCCAGGACAAATCTTCAGACATATGCATGCCCAGCAACTTGAGTCTTTCCACCAACGACCCGTCGATGAAGATAGGAGAGAAAGAAGAAGGGTCTCGACCCGAAACATCACTCACTGCTTCTCTCCCGAGATGCTGCCTGACCCGCTGAGTTACTCCAGCATTTTGTGTCTGCAGTCGATGAAGATAGGTTTGTGAATCCTCGGCCATCCTCCTCTAAAGTCAACGGTCGGTTCCTTTGTTTTACTGATGTTGAGAGCAAGGTTGTTTTCTCGCACCATTTAGTCAGACAATCGATCTCCTGCCTAAACTCTAACTCATCATCATCCGTAATTCGTCAGGTGGGTATACTCACTCTATACCCTTGAATGTTGTTCCAACTCCATCTTTAAAATCGGAACTCAATGTTTTTCATACACTAAGTCGAACTGTAATTTCAGCTGTGGGAAGATGTGCAGCTGAAAACGAACTATCCAAAAGATGCTGCCTGAGGTGGAGATAGTATTTTTATTCACTATGTGATATTATGAAGTGGGAACGGGGTACAGCTTTTGAGCCTGCTCTGCCGTTTAATAGATTATATCCTTTGGTTGTAACGGCAACTTTTCTTCCCTGTCTGCCTCGTGTCAAATTTTACTCTTAGCAAAAATCTATCTAGCTCTGTTTTGAAAACGTTTCAACCATTAAGCCACTGGAATTAAAATATCTCCCTTGATGCATTTTCATACTCGGGGTCAATTCAAATAACAGCAAATTGCATAATGAAGCTTAAAAATGTCGTGCCACAATTTGAATTTTACAGTTTGCATAAGGGTTTCAAAATGAGTGTTAATATGAAAAAGCACAAGACATTTGCACTGATATTCATATGCATATTCCTGATGTATCATTTTTCTTTTATTGACAACATTTCTTCATACTTTTCCACAGTCTTTGAGAAGTTCATTTAATATTACCCAGTAAGGAAAATTAAAGATAAAGATAAAGCATGAAGCCAGAACTATTTTTTTCACCCAGAAACACAAATATATCAAATAGAGATGTCTGTCAGATTCACTGCTGATTCTATGATGACGTTTTGGATTCTTACATTAAAGATTTTGAGCTCTCACAATTGTTTTATTTCATGTCCACACCTAGAAATAGTGTAACAATTAAGTTTAGCTTATTTTAGTTTACAGATACAGCTCGGAAACAGCCCCTTCGGCCCACCGAGTTCACACCGACCAGCGATCCCCGCACATTAACACAAGCCTGGACACACAAGGGACAATTTGCACATGCCAAGTATACAAATCCAAGCCAATTAACCTACAAACCTGTACTTCTTTGGTGTGTGGGAGGAAACCGAAGATCTTGGAGATAACCCACGTGGTCACGGGGAGAACCCACACGGTCACGGGAATTTATCTGTACGATAAATTCCGTACAGACCGCACCCGTAGCCGGGATCGAACCCGGGTCTCTGGCGCTGCAAGCACTGTAAGGCAGCAACTCTACTGCTGTGCCGCCCAAGCTTAGTAAAAAATCATTAATGCGATTAACTCTGTTCCCTGTCAATGGGAAAGACATGATGGTGGCTAAGCAGAATGAGATGGGAGCAGTTTGTTTATTCCTGCAAATTTGTCCACATCAGCATTCATGCCAGTGTAACATTAGCATTTTTACACGTGGAAAGAAAGCAAATGGCGGACTTGTCTGTCTGGCAGCACATCCTGCTTTAAAATCAGACAAAGGTAACCCTCAGCCATATAACCTGGTGAAAAGGGTAGTGGCACTTAACTGGATGCAATCTCTGGACCCAGTGATTTGTTAAAACAAACTAAGGAATATAAGTGTAATAAGAAATTACCAAAATCTGTTTAGAACTGTTACAAATCGTTCCTATATTGTAAGTGCCAACAATTAAAATAAATGTAACTTATCTTTTCCTATTCCAGCTGTTACCATTGCATTGAAATGAATGAGTTAGTGGATCCGTGGCCAGGTACGAGATCAAGACTAGATTCTGCAGCATAATCAGTGTACATAACAGTTAGGAATCTGTCACCATGTTTGAGATGACCATAGATAGGCACAAAAAGCTGGAGTAATTCAGCGGGACAGGCAGCATCTCTAGAGAGAAGGAATGGATGGCGTTTCGGGTCGAGACCCTTCTTCAGACCATATGACCATATCAGTATACACATGTACCAGCACTGAATATACTTACATTTGCACAGGTGAATGTATCACAAAATGCTGGAGTAACTCAGCGGGTCGGGCAGCATCTCAGGAGAGAAGGAATGGGTGACGTTTCGGGTCGAGACCCTTCTTCAGACTGATGTCAGGGGAGGGGGCAGGACAGAGAAAGGATGTAGTTGGAGACAGGAAGACAGTGGGAGAACTGGGAAGGGGGAGGGGAAAGAGTGGGGCAGAGGAGCTATCTGAAGTTAGAGAAATCAATGTTCATACTGCTGGGGTGTAAGCTGCCCAAGCGAAATATGAGATGCTGTTCCTTGCGGTGGGCCTCACTATGACAATGGAGGAGGCCCATGATAGAAAGGTCAGACTGGGAGTGGGAAGGGGAGTTGAAGAGCTGAGCCACCGGGAGATCAGGTTGGTTAAGGCGGACTGAGCGAAGGTGTTGAGCGAAACGATCGCCGAGCCTGCGTTTGGTCTCACCGATGGAGAGAAGTTGACATCTGGAACAATCATACAATAGATGAGGTTAGCACAGGTGAATGTCATCACTATGTTGCATGGCCCTAATTTTGTTGTGCACTGGAATTTCTCTTCTGATCCCCCAAGATGAAAAAAAAGCAATACATTCAATTTGCAGTCTGACACAGAATCTTGTCAGTGCATAAATGATTGATTGTTATTTCATGCTGAGGATAAATTTCAATAGGAACTGGCCCCCTTCTACTCTGGCTTGAGACAGCAGCCTGGATCTTGCATTCTGTGACTAAGTCAAGATTTCAATTTAATCTAGGCCATTTTATTCATGGTAACTCTTTTTGGCCATTGTAGTTTTGCTGGATGTGGGGGCACCATTAGGGATTGAATGATAGCATGATGATATAGTTTGAGAATTACTTTATTTTGCTACAAATTATATCTACGTTTGGGCAAATAGCCATTTACTACTAAGGAAAAAAAGAGTAAATGTTATTTCCATAAATTGTGATTGCAATAGGGAACACATCAAAAGATTATAAATGTCATGCAATAATTTGGTGACTTGTATGTTATATACATGATAAAACATGATTGTATCTTATAGATTTCTGATTGATTAATTGCCCTGGAGTTTACAACATAGTCACCTGCAATCTAACATAAAATTCATACAAATTCAAGACTCCAAATTCAATAAATATTTCTGTTGAATAACAGAAGGAACATCTTCTAATGTTGCAATTTTAACTTAGGCCCATATCGCAGTGACATTCTTATCTCTTCCCTACTGCAAAGGTATGCCACAAGTATCATTTCCGTTCTCTCATTGGAACATAATTTTTCAGTTTGAAAATAGTGACCATTCCATATTAAAACTTTTACTTAAACAAGCACAGAAATACTGAGAATATTCAGCAGGTAAAACAGCATCAACGAAAAGAGAAACGGATATTGGTTAGGGTTTGCAACCATTTGTCAGAATTGGGAAAGAGAAAAATGCAAGTTAGTTTTCAGTAGGAGAGAACATGCGGTAGGCTACAGAAAAAAAGGAATGCATGTGATAGGACGAGGCAAAATAGCTCCATGAAGTCTTTTCAACTTATCCTATCACACATTCACTTTGTTTTACAATTCCTTCCCCTACTTTCTTCCCAACTGAATTTTAACAATTGCCCTCTTCACAAAAAAACCCTTCGGGAGGAGTTCTTAACATGTTTTGGGGCAAAATTCAGCTCTCTGGGATTGCTTCAAAGCAGAAGAAAACATTTTAGTTGTCAGAAATGCAAGATAAACTGTTAACCTCTGTCTACTAAAATGAAAGATTTGTTTTTTAATATTTTTGCATTTATTAATATGCTATCTCTTATTGTGCTAATTGTGTGTTGATTTACTGGAAGACTCGAATTCTACATGCTCATTATGTAGAACAGTAATGCATTAAGTCACTTTGTGAATTTACAGAGTTGTGTATGGCAGCACTTCAAAAGCAACTTGAGTGTATGACTTCATATCACTGTTGGGTGGGCCTGGCAAATAACGTGGCGAAGGTGCGTTGTGTCAGATGAGATATAAAATTAAAACATATTTTTTCGACATGATGGCAGTGGTTTGATCTACATTAAATTAAATTCATAAAATATTGTAATTATGTAGTGAATGTACTTTCAGTATCTCTGAGATGCAACAAATTTTCAATTGCAATGTTTTTAAAATGCATCATTGCCCAAGCAGTACAACAACAACTAAAGTCAATTAGCAGAGTTGATCCAGTATTTTGCATTTCTAGAGTTTGTAGGTGCTTTGCTTAATATATATTTAATCTAAAGCCCACGGGGGAGATAAAACTGTGCCCAGTTATATTGGGCGTGAATCATAATTAGTGTTCTGTGCTATAAATTTTTTGAAGGAAGAGCCAGGAAGACGCCTTGTATAACGAGCTCCTTGTGTCTCATGTGTATTAGTCTGCACATTCTGCAAATAGACATTCCATAGAATTCACAGAAAACATGCATTTTACAATGAGTGTGCTGAATTTAGAACCAATCTGATTATGAAAACAGACAAGATACATTACTTGTCTGAAAACAGACAAGATACATTACTTTAGACTTTACAGATACAGCGCGAAAACAGACTCTTCTGCCCTTCGAGTCCGTGCCGACTCAATGATCACCCCATACACTTGCACTATCCTGCACATTAGGTACAATTTTACCCAAGCCAATTAATCTACAGTCCTGTACATCTTTGGAATGTGGGAAGAAACCGGAGCACCTGGAGAAAACCCACGCGGTCACAGAGAGAATGTACAAACCCCATGCAGACAGAACCCATAGTTAGGATTGAACCTGGGTCTCTGGAGCTGTAAGGCAGCAACTCTACCGCCGCGCCACTGTGCTGCCCCATGCTGACCTTCTTAGCTGACTTTGTCTTTTGGAACCTTCACTTGACACTTTGTAATTCTGTTTCCACAGTGACTCTTTACACTAATATATAAATTCATGATTGGTAAGATGCAGTTATATTCATTAAAACAAAGCTTCACGTAAAATGTCACCACTCTTCAGCCCTATCTTATCTATATCTATGTTTGGAATGCAAGAAACACCCAGCAGCATTTCCTCTGGTGACTTAATTTTGAAAATCTTTTGGCAGCAGACGAGATGAGATGATAAAAGGACATCATCTCTGTTTTAACAAATTGTGTTGATGAAATAATTGATCAAAAACTCTTGGGGATATTTTGTGTGGATTTTCTTTTGTGCGAGGAGGTGGGAAGGGGACGGTGGAAGAGAGTTGGATTGCGGGAATGAAACCTGCAGAAAATATCGCTAAGAATTGGAGAAATTGAGATAAACTTTCTGATTTGCAGATTCAAAAGTGGAAAAAAACCCAGTAAATGCTAGAAACGTACAGCAGGTCAGCCTACAACAGGGGAGAGAGACACAGATAGGTGACCATTCATTAGGAGAAGTTAGAAGTTATAAAGCCAAGAGAGACTGACTGTTGCAAATGTGAACTGAGACAGGCTTTGTTGCAGCTAATTTGTGTGGAGGTTGTCTTAGTAGAAAGAGATGAACAAGAACCGATGAGAAAGAGGAAAATATGGTAGAATTTTGCGATTTGGGACAGCACAGTGGCGTAACGTTTGGGTTGCTCCTTTACAATGCCAGAGAATCCTGACTACAGGTGCTGTGTGTACAGAGTTTGTACGTTCCCTCTGTGACCGTGTGGGCTTTCTCCGGGTGCTCCGGTTTCAGGTGCGCAAAACCCTTGAATGAAACCAAATACAATTCACAATAAAAAATGATGACCTTCCATCAGAAATAGTCAGTTCCGATGTTGGAGAATGGAAACAACACCAGAAAACAGGAAATACGCAACAAGTCAGGCATCGTCTGCATAGAGAGAAACAAAGTTCCTCCTTTCATCAGTTTTGACTTATCACCAGGTGCTGCCTGATTTGCTGACTGTCTTGACTAGTAGTATATGCTCCTCAGTTTTCATTAATCAGGATCTCTGCATCAGTGGTGATGTGCTAGACACTCCATTGCATTGTACAGTCAGAATCATTGAAAAAACAAGACCGATGACCCGTCTCTTTGGATGAGGACTAGGAGGATTGGGGAGAAGCAGGAAATGTCACATGAGCAGTGCACATTTCTGTCCTCATCTTTAGTGAGTTTACCAAGAATTTGCTTTCCAAGAATTACAAGATTAGCAGTCTCCAAGGTTCTGCATCTGCATCCAGCTGGGAATGGACAGTTTTGCACCATCTGACACTGGATTTCCACCTTCATCGCTGTCTCTAGCAAGTGCCTTGTGTTCGTACTATATGTGATTAATTGTAGCAAGCCCACCTATTTCTCTTAACGGATCTGCCAACATGTCCTTTGAGGGGAGAGGCGTGCTAGACAGAACTTAAATGGTGGTTCTCTTTGAGTGAATTACTTTCCCTGAGAAGGAGCCATTGTCATCACAATGCGGTATGCATGCCCTGATGGTGAGTGAACACCTTGCAGAAAAGAGCTAAAAGGCCTGAATTAGAATTGTCAATGTAAGCATATTTATAGTTAACATTTTTCATTTACAGTGCTGTCATGGTAATCTTAATCGAGAGCAGCAAACAATCATGTTGGTGAGCCCCTTGTCCCTGCCTCCTTTCTTCAATATTCATGAATTTGCCATATTGGTTGCATCCATAAATTTCTGCAGGTGTCATTTAGCTGAGGGCTAAATCTTCTGAATCTTCCTCATAAGAGTGCAAGTGCTCTCACATGTTACACAGTGAATTAACACTATTTACTAATGGTGATTGAGATGGCAACATGGCTCTACATAAAGATAAGATTCCAATCTCCACATCTATCTCCCCCAGCCACCCGGGCACTTAATTGATTGGCAACCACATATCATGGCACTGAATCATTGACCTCCATCCCAACCTCCCTTCTTCATGCTCACGACACAAGAATCTGCAGATGCTGGAATCATGAGCAAAGCACAAAGTACTGGAGGAACTTTAATCTGCTTTCTACCAGCACTTTGTGTTTGACTCTACATGCTCAATGTCTTCCCACTCCATAGTTCCACTCTGCCTTTCCATACTCATTCACCCTTTTCAGACTCTCCTTTTCCTTTTACTCCCTGTTGCTTCTTCCTACCACCTACCCCCTTTCACTACTCCCCATCTGCCAGCCTCTACCGTTGCTTCCTCTTTACTCTTCCCTTCCTTCCCTACCCTTGACAATCCTCCTCTTTGCTTCTCTTCGTCCCTTTCTTGCAACACATTTAATGCATCAAAATGTTATTGAGTATTCCTACAATTGACTGCACTATTTACCCCAACCAGTGCACAATTTGACCGATGAAGCAGTTTGTATTAACATGTCCAGTACGTTGTGCTATGCAGATTTATATTAACTCATCAAATCATGGCCATAAGGCAGTAAGTGAGAAATATACTTAAAATATGTTAATAACTTTAGCCTCACATGATTACCAATTAGGCTGCACATTTTACTCAAAATTCAAATAGTTTTTTCCCCTGTAAATCCACAGTGAGTTGTGTTGAATCATCGTTTTGCATTTCCATTCATTTTCCACCCGCACTCTACAAATAAAAGGGGACAAGGGGAGGGATAAGGAGATGGGTGAATGAGACTACATGAACCTTCAAGAGGAGACAGGGAGTTTGAAATGGTAGCTTTCTGGGTAATGAGACTTCCCTTTTGGAAGAGACCAATTTGATTAAATATTTTGGATTGCAACAATGCTGTCTACACAATAATAAATCTATTTGATTAGAGTGCTAATAAGTTTATTACTAGATATGTGGGCTCACTGCTTTTGTTTTCTGATTATTCCACTTGAATGCAGTAAAAATCAACTGAAGGGTGTAGAATTTCTAATAACATTCATTATATTGACAAAAGAATGCTGGTGCTTGATTGAGGCTTGGAGCCGGCTGCCATGTTTTAAATCATTTAAAAACGTAATCCAATGCCATTACAGTGATAAAGGATGTTGATGATCATAGATGGTCAGCAATAGATAATGGGATTTTAACAAGTGGTCTTGGTATATGGAGGATTAGTTGATCTATTGTGTATGAATGCATGGATTAGCAGATCACGAGAGCTATTTTTGATGGGATTTCACTTTTAGCGAACAGTTGGAGAACTGACCTGCAGCTACCACAGTCATGCCCAGTTGCAGTTTTGAACACATGCTTTCATTAATAACACACAGTTTATAATAAATGACAAGCTGGTTACAAACCACATTTTCTTTGAAAACTGGTCCATTTTCAGAATGTTAGCTCAGCATCTGTTGTCAAGAGCTTAAAGATTTAAATTTTAGTCCAGTTGAAATTAAAATGATATAGTGGTCTGAACTTATTGCATATACTGCTTAATCTTAAATTTAACTACATAAGAACTTGTGGCAAGCTTGGCACAGTGCTGGAGTTGCTACCTTACAGCGTCAGAGACCCAAGTTCGATCCTGACTACATGTGCTCTCTGTATGGAGTCTGTACGTTCTCCCTGGGACCTGCGTGAGTTTTCTCCAGGTGCTGCACTTTCCTCCCATACTCCAAGGAAGTACAGGATTGCAAGCTAATTGGCTTTGTAAAATTGTAAATTGTCCCTAGTGTGTGTAGGATAGTGTTAGTGTGTGGGGATCGCTGGTCGACTCGGAAATGGTGGGCCAACAGTCCTGTTTCCGCGCTGTATCTCTAAACTAAACAAAATTAAAACTAAATTGAGAATTTGATCTACGAATTGGGTTTTAGGATTTATCATATTATTAGCTGCATAGTTTGTGGAAATGGGTTTCAATGACAAATAGTGTTAGTGCTCATAGGAATTTAAACATTTTCAGATAAGTTTTGAATTTGATTTTTCACTTGCATCATGAACTAAATTAAAATAGTTCAAAACAATTACTGTTTTTCTGAAACAGTGGTGATCAAGACCACTTAAAAATGTGTTCTTAGCATACTGTAAGTCCAAACACAGTACCTCATTATATTGGAACAGCTGTCAGCTATAAATGCAATGCAACTTGCTTGATACAATCAATATTGCAAAAGCCTAGCAGCTCGTTTTACTGTGTAGACATTGGCTGTTGATCCCTGGAGCACACACAAATTGAAGATGTTTGTTCTAGAGATGAACTACTCAAAGTATAAATTGATATCTTAACATGTTATATCAACAAAAATTTAATTAAAAAGTTTCAATCCTGCAAAGACTTTTAGAAGATTCAAAGACATGTACTGGATGTAAGAACTGTAGGTAACTGAATCAAAAGTGTAATTCAGGACTTAATATAACTCTCTGTTAGTACCAACAAAATTCGTGCAACGCTGCAGAAGGCATCTCACAATATAATCATGAAGTAATTGAAGACAGAAAATGCTGGAGTAACAGCGGGACAGGCAGCATTTCTGGAGAGAAGGAATGGGTGACGTTTCGGGTCGAGATTCTTCTCAAAACCCTAAACGTCATACTTTCCTTCTCTCCAGAGATGCGGGGTGTCCCGCTGAGTTACTCCAGCATTTTATGTCGACCTTCAGTTTAAACCAGCATCTGCAGTTCCTTCCAATACATGAGGTAATTGATATTTGCGTCTCTTATTCTTGTATATTTTTCTTATTTGGATGATCTCCATATTTTTACTAGACATTTTAACTTCATGAACTAATACATTTGTATGACCTAATTCATCAATTAATCACTGCATGGATCTAGATGAAAAATTTCCATGTTAAAAAGAGATGATCAATTGTTTTCCAATGCCTTTGAAATCCCAGGCATCATGTTAATAATAATAATAATAATGCATTACATTTATATAGCGCTTTTCAAACACTCAAAGACGCTTTACAGGGATTTCTAGAACATAGAGAAGTGAATAAATAGATAAATAAGTAAACGAACAGAAAAAGGAGACAGAAGGTGAGGTGACCTTCAGTGGTTGAAGGCAGTGCTGAACAGGTGAGACTTCAGTGATGTTTTGAATGTGGTGAGTGAGGAGGAGTCTCTGACGGTTTGGGGTAGTGCGTTCCATAGGGTGGGAGCAGCGATGGAGAAAGCCCCGTCCCCCCAGGATCTGAGTTTGATCCGGATGGGGGGGGGGGACAGGAGATTGGCAGCAGCAGAGCGGAGGGTGCAGGTGGGAGTGTGCCTATGGAGGAGGTCAGTCAGGTAGGATGGGGCCAGGTTATGGAGGGCTTTGTAGGTCATGAGGAGGATTTTGTACTGGATTCTCTGGGGGATGGGGAGCCAGTGAGTTTGTAAAGGACGGGGGTGATATGGTCACGGATCGGGGAGTGGGTGAGTAGACGGGCAGCGGAGTTTTGAATGTACTGAAGTTTACTGATGATTTTTGAGGGTGAGCCATAGAGGAGGCTGTTGCAGTAGTCCAGACGGATTATATAATTATATTGTATTAATTAATATTATTATTATTGTATTAATAATTATATTAATTATATTGGATATCAAATATCCATCAGAAACTAGACACAAAATGCCAGAGTAACTCAGTAGGACAGACAGCATCTCTGGAGAGAAGGAATGGGTGACGTTTCGGGTCGAGACCCTTCTTCGGTGTAAACCAGCATGTAAAAAAGCTGTACCTGAAATTGCAAGTTGAGATTGATTTTTATTCGGTGAAAGTCTCAAGGAATATGAAGTAATGGTGGGCGAATAGAGTTGAGGAACAGATTAATCATGATATAAATAAATTATCTACCAAGCTTGAGCGGTTGATTACCCTTGTTCCTATTTTCCCACATCTTTATTTGTGAATGTATTAAATATTAGTGTATAGACTGTTAGTGCAGTAACAATATGCAGTCATGGAATAACCATAGAAGGACAAACAATTGGCAGACAATTGGCTAGCAAGCCAGTCAGACCTAAAATCAGTGAGGGTAGACACAAAATGCTAGAGTAAAGGGCCTGTCCCACTTTAGGCGAGTTTAAGGCGACTGCCGGCGACTAGGTTGACGTTGACAGTTCGCCGGGTGTCACGGGCATGATCGTGAGGAGTCTTCCAAGAATCATAGTGGACCTCAGTGCGTCGCTGAGAGATCATCTGGAGTGAAATTTCTCGGCGACAGCTGGTTTGTCGCCAGGTATCGTTGCTTATTGTGGGCGCTGTCACATGCTGCCCCCAGGTTTGCTAGGTTCTCTTAGATGCATTTAGAAGCACATAATATTAAAATAAGTAAAGTCATTTCAAAACACCATAAAATGCTTGTGTTTAACCAATTTATTTACCGTCAGGACATTTGACAGGTAGATTGGAGGCGACAGTTTGACGGTCAGGTAAGCGTGGGAATTTTGCGATGTTTATGGCCATCAGCCATTACATTTAAAGTGGGCTCCCAACCCAGATATGCAACCCAGAAACCAGATATGCATCTCCCGTACATTTTCGAAGAATGCCCATACACTTTTCACAAAAATCCACTTAACCACTTTTTAAATTATTTTTTTAATACAGCTATTAGTAAACTGGAAGTAAATCCAGTTTATGGCTTGTTACAGTGATGCTTGTTTTTTAAGTAACCCATACAAGATGTTATAGTTCAAAACTCTCAAGTACTTACCGACTTGTCAGTGATTTCAGGGAAAATGAGGACGCCGGAGAAGTATTGACAGCGCGGGAATTTCGCTATGTTTCCGAAGACGCTGTAATCTCGACTCGTGACTCGTCATTGTCGTGGTCATTGTCGTCGGGTAAAAGAAAATTTTGGCGATCTGCTACGACTTTGACAGTTGCCGGCTGTCGCCTAAAAAAATCGCCTATGCGGGACAGGCCCTTAACTCAGCGGGACAGGCAGCATCTATGGAGAGAAGGAATGGGTGACGTTTCGGGTCTAGACTCTTCTTCAGATCAGTGATGTTCGTTGTGCTCACCTATCCTCCCATCACCCAGTCCACCATAATTATAATTTGTCCTTTCAACCCAGATTACCAGAGTTAAATGCAAAATGACACTCTCCATACAGTATCTCATTCAACAGTCCCTCTGTCAAATTAGAACTAATTTAGTGCTGTGGGCCCACAAGCATGTCCATTAGGAGTGCATAGACGGAGACATTTTGATACTGAAGATAGACACAAAATGCTGGATATGAGACGTCACCCATTCCTTCTTTCCAGATATGCTGCCCGTCCCGCTGAGTTACTCTAGCACTTTGTGTCTATCTTCGGTGTAAATCGGTATCTGCAGTTCATTCCTAGACATTTTGATACTAGTTTATTTTAAATTGTCACTGCTAAAACAAAACAGAAATGCTATTGAATTCAAGCCAGCTGGCCAGAGCTGGAATCCTTGGCTTGTTTCCTTTAAACAGGAACTTTTGTTAAGAGCATGAGTTAAATAGTTTTGTTCCATCAGACTTTCCATCTGTGCAGTGTTACCTGGTTGACAATTTATACTGGCTTTCTTTTGCTTATTCCTTTCAGAAAACCTGCCAAAAAGTAGACAATATACTTTGTTGAGAGATTTTTTTAAAATTCAACTGATCTTGTCAATAATGGCAGCAATCTCCTCAATGTAGGAAATTACATGTTCACTAAAGAAAAAAAATCTTCCAATGCAGCCTTGCTCTTCAGGAGATGCAGCATTCACTATTGGTCACTGACTCTGGGAACATCTCATCATCTTCTTCTAGAGAGAGTGCCTCTGATGACTCTCTTCAGTTTTATGGCTTCTGAGGTGCTATTGAGGGATACGTAGAATCTTTCACAGGCCTTTGTCAGGAATGAGCTTTTCACCTAAATTATTGACACGCAGTTGTAGACTGCTGAGCATATGTAGTGCATTAAGTAGTGAGACATGAATCCATATATTTCATTCTATTCCACTTTTGAAAGAACTTCACTCACCACCGGGTAAGTGCCATTAATTAACCTTTTCACAAGAAGCTTGTTCCTGCATTTTCGGGGGAAGGAATTTTATCAAACTTCACACTGAATTAAAAGAGAGAGTCAGTTTAAGCACAATTGATAGAAGCTTTGTTACTGGCCCTGTTTGGTGGGGCCATAATCGCAAGAGCTGATAGAATCACATTTACCATTACACCACTCCTCGGAAGGACCTCAGCTCGATAATATTTTTAGGGCATGGTCCTTTGGCCTCTCACTTGCTTTTCTGTTTATAAGGCATTAGATCACCATCAGATCAGGTTACACTGCTTTTCATTACCAAAATACAGATATATTTTGCTCCAAATTCTCTTTCTGCTCATGTATTCTCTTAAATGTTTCCTCCAAACATCAGATTCTCTTCTGTCATCATAGCTGATTATCTTGCTTAAACCAAAAATGTTCCACTTATTGTAATATTCGATTCGTCATGGCCTGAAAACTTTGGGCACTGGCTTGACACCATTCATTGACTCATACTGTGTATGAGTAGAGCTCTTTGTGCGCATTGATGGTCAAATAATACTGACTACTTTGGTCAAAATCCAGTTGTGCACGGGTATGGGGGAGTCCAAATTTGTGAATACAACAAATCCTTCAAACGCTAAGAAAAAAAAAAGGTTGGCACAGTAGCCTACCACAGTAGAGGTGGAGTTGCTGCCTTTTAGCACCAGAGAACTGGGTTTGATCCTGACTATGGGTCTTGTCTGTGCGGAGTCTATACCTTCTCCCTGTAACCGCATTGGTTTTGTCCGGATGCCCCTGTTTTCTCCCACATTCCAAATACGTGCTGGTTTGCAGCTTAATTGGCTTCTGTAAATTGTCCCTAGTGTGTAGGACAGAACTAGTGTATGGGTGGTTGCTGGTCGGTGTGGACTCGATAGGCCGATGGGCCTGTTTCCACGCTGTATCTCTAAGCTAAGTTAAGCTAAGGTAAGGTCATGCAAAATGGATAATGGATGTTGTCTTGTACATCGTGATGTCGAGTGACTCTCTAATTCTCCATTGAAATATGTCACGCTGTTTTATAGGCCTTGAACCGAACCACTTTTGGCGTGACCACAAATCATCCATTTTCTTGAGCACGTTTTTGTTCTAATCTATTCAGTTCCTTCCCAGACCGATTCTATCCGGTGCACTGGACTACTCTGCACATGCAACAGATTAGCTTGGCATTGTGACTGATGCAATGTGTACATCGCACCCCATCTCACCCCATCTCACCAGTCTAGCCTTCGAAGAACAAATCAATTTACCTTTCCAACAGGGTCAAAGTATGACTGAAGTTGTAAACATTTTTCCAACCCAATTTAAGTTTTCCTAGTTAGATTAAAGTTGGCCTGCATACTTTGTACTGTAATGGATAAGCTTTAATCAGTGTCTGCTATGTTGTAAGGAATTTGCCCGAATGTATATAAAACCTGATCAAAGTTGGTTTTCAGTTCGATAATACTTTCTATCAATGATATCTGGTTGAACTTACTGGCATGAGTGTCTTTACTCGTTATTGCACAACTTTCAGCGGTATCAGTTTGCAAGTCAATGCACTGATTGTTAATCATCACTTTTACTCAAAGGTCTAACTAATTGGTGTTGCAACAGCTTGTGGCATAGGTACTATACAAACCCATTTCCTTGTTGTCTATATGAACCTGGAAACTATAAACTCCCCACAACTGTTGTCATTTTGAATAGCCACAATGATTGCTATTGGTGCATGTCTTAGCCTTGGATCTGCAGGCTGCCAAGAGTGAACTTCTTGCCAAGAGTGAACACTCTATTTCAGTGTTTCTCAACCTTTTTACCCTTGTGGAACCCTTGAAATAATTTTCATGTCTCAGGGAACCCCTACATAAAAATTTGTCATGTACAGCTCCTGTCATATCATATCATATATATACAGCGCGGAAACAGGCCTTTTCGGCCCACCAAGTCCGCGCCGCCCAGCGATCCCCGCACATTAACACTATCCTACACCCACTAGGGACAATTTTTTACATTTACCCAGTCAATTAACCTACATACCTGTACGTCTTTGGAGTGTGGGAGGAAACCGAAGATCTCGGAGAAAACCCACGCAGGTCACGGGGAGGACGTACAAACTCCTTACAGTGCAGCACCCGTAGTCAAGATCGAACCTGAGTCTCCGGCGCTGCATTCGCTGTAAAGCAGCAACTCTACCGCTGCGCTACCGTGCCGCCACTGACCACTAAAGGCCGTTTCACACTGGCGCCATATAGACGTCACTAAATATATTCCCTATGATTATTATACTTTTAAATGACATAACAGGTTGAAGACTTTATTATAATACCCAAGAATTTTCCAAGAATATGCCGCATGTGTATAATAAAATTACATATATGAAATTAAACACAAAAATTACTTGAAAAATGCATTTACATATGATTAGCAAGGATGTGCATTTCTGCTTCATATTGGTTCTAGTCCTGGGGAAAACAAACCCACATATGACCACTAATTGCAGTAATTTAGAGTATAATGTCATCTTGCTTATTGAAGTACACTTTGAAGTACTTGTTGAAGTAAATTCGCACATAAATTGATAATCAGCCCAAAAAGGTGGCAATTGGCTTTTCTGCTGTGTTTTATATTTTAACCATGTCTTAATTAATTAATATAGTTATATAATCTTGCACTTAAATTTAATATTTACTCATTATAGTTTTTTCTGGCACTCTTGGTTCCAGAAAATCAGAAAATGGTTTATCCATTTTACCTGACCAAAGGTGGTCACGGCCTCCGAGAGGGGTACAACGGTACCGGAACGGTCCACCTAGGCTGCTGGAGGGGGCCGAGATATCGTCCTGCAAAGCCGGCCAAGGAAGTCGGCTATGGGGATACATGTGCTGGCTCCAGCTGGGCTGGAGTTCCAAGGCCCGGCCGCAGGTTGCAAATTCAACCCACGGGTCGGCCATGGAAGTCCCGATGAGGTCGAGATTGTCTGCCTTTCCCAGCCTAGGTGCCGGGGAGATGTCCAGGGCGCGGGGGAATTTCTCGCGGAACCCCTAGTGACCTCTAGCGGAACCCTAGTGTTCCGGGGAAACCCGGTTGAGAAACGCTGCTCTATTTGGTAACAAGAATATTTTGTTGTCATTTTATGACAAAATTATGAAATGTCATACTGTAGATATTGTAGAGATGGCAATTGACTGAATTGGTCTCACCAGTATAGTTCAGACCTGGTTTCATCTTCTTTGGCAAGGCTGTAATTTAGCAAATTCCTCGTAAAAGACACAATGCTCGCATTCTTGAATGCTGTTTCAATTGACTTCACAATTTTGCATTCAGGTTTTAATGTTAGTTTTTGCGTGCACAGCAGCTTTGACTGAATTCGTTCAGTTACCAGTACACACACAAATCTATCACAGATGGCAAGATCTAAATGTTATCAAAATTGCAATTGCATCAAGTTCCTTAACAAAAGAATGTACTCACTATATAGCCCCATATGTTTCTGGGCCAATCACCGTCAGGAATATTGCTATTTTGCACTCACTTGATATTATTATGGGTTCTCTCAACATCACCATCTCTTTAATTCTCCAGAATATTGTTTTCTTTGAAGAATGTATCCATTGATTAAGATCTAGGCCTTAGTCATACATGCAGGAACTCTTGATATAGGCCTTGTTATTCCCTTTCTGTTCAAGAGTGGCATGACTACACTGGGTGTATGGCATTGGCCAAAGGTACTTGCAACCACTTTACCGATTAAAAGAGATAATTTAATTGAGGAAAGCATTCAAATGATTCCAATAGTAATGCAATCAGTTACATAGAAGCAATCTATAACATACAGCAACTGTTAAAAAATGTTACTATTTCCTAATTATGTTTAATCCGCATAGTCATAATTCCTAAAAAACTTAATTAAAATGGAGAGAGAAAATGTTCTTAAACGCTCATCTATTATGGATGAAAATGTCCATTCTTTGTTAGCATTCATTGATCCACCACATTTTATTCAATGTATCATTCCCAACTTTCCTCAATTCCTATATTACACCTCCAGGCTTGAAAGACTGATGCAAATGTACCGTTAGCTTTGAACAGGAGAGCCAGCTAGTTAGATCCAATGGTCGAAGGGATATAAATATTGAAGAGCACCTCCTAATTTAATATTTATGTTGTTAATTTAAAAAACAATTATATTGATTGAGATCCTGCTTTATGTTGTACTAATAACATTATCCCTCTTTCATATTCTGTTACAGATCAATTTCCAGTTTGTAATCTTGTCATAAAATACATTTTCTCAACAAGCAGTTTATGATAAAAACTATTTATGAAGTAAATTGCTGAGGGTTGCTGAATATAACTAGATCCATTCGTCACTGTGGTGTACTTTGCCACCTGGACAGGTTTTTTACTGAGGCGGCCAGGTGGTCACTTCATGCTTTGTATATCTCTACTAATTGCAGATGATCAAAATGAGAGTTGTAGGTGAGAGAATGAGATCTTCATGCCATTCCTAGAAAATTCCTTCATTATAGTTTATTCCTGCAATATTGGACCTGGGTTGGTGAAATTAACTTCAGGCTGCTCATCATGACAAATACCATTAAATCAATGGTTAAGTGTGCAGGCTTAGCAGAACTACCCCATTTAGTTTTCATTGAAGGGCTTCAGTTCATTGCTTTGTGATGTCCATAATGTGTTTTTAATTTGAATGCCCATTTTCTATAATATCACTATTATCAGTATATTAAGTGCAAACTTAACTTAAGCATTAACATTTAAAATTAAAAACTGGGTGCAAAGTGGCTATTGCCCCTTTTGTACTACTGCTGAATAGTATTTCAGCACCATTATGTGAATCCTTTTACCACAGAATGTATTAATTTTAGAACATTATTTAAAAGATATTGCTCCTGTTCCAGTAACCCCATAATGATCAAATTTGGATAACAATGTTCTATAGACTAAATAAACGGGCGTCATGTTCCATGCTGTAAGATTTCTGAGGTGCTACGCTTCACTTTTGTGTTTGGCTTTGTTGTACTCCCTGTTCAGGTGACACCAACGTTTAGCATGATCGGTCACAAGGTTCGTTACCTTGTCAGTTTTACAAAGGTTGCATTTCAATTCCAGTAAACGGATTTGCTTTAGTTTAATTGCTTAACATTTATCAAGAATGCTTATCCTTATCAACCACATTCAGCAGTTGTGTGGCACATAAAATACATATTCATTTTTACAATTATTTTATGGTCCTTTATGTCTGCAAAGCAGAAAACCAGTCAAGGTCTGTCAAGTCAAGAGTATCTATTTGCCATATCCACTGCATATGAACTGGAACAATGAAAGCCATACTTCCTGCGGCTTTGTATGCACATTAGATGCAACACCAATAACAATAAATATACAATAAATTGGCCGTTATTCCAGGTAAGATTGTCCATGATAGTGCAATAACCTAAATACATTGAGCAACTATCGTAGTGCAAAGTCCGTAGTCCTTCAGTGCTGAAATAGAGCTGTGGTTAGGGTTATGCAGGATACTTTAAGAACCTGTTGGTTGATGGGAAGAAGCTGTTCTTGAACCTGGAAACAATGGTTCTCAGTCTCCTGCACCTTCTATCTTATAATGGCAGTGAGCAGAGAGAGTGGCCAGGGTGGTGTGGGTGTGTGATATTAATAGCCTTTTTGAGGCAGCACTTTCTGTAGATCCTTTCAATGGTGGGGAGGTCAGTACCTGTGGTGGACTGGCCAGCACTTTCAGCAGCATCCTCTATTATTGAGCGTTTGAATTTCCAAACCAGGCCATGATGCAACCAGTCAGAATGTTCTCCACCGTACACCTGTAAAAGTTCAATAAAGTATTCGGCAACAAGCTGAAGCTCCTCAAACTTCAGTGGAAGTAGAGGAATTGGCAAGCTGTGTTAATGATAGCATTAATATGCTGGGCTCAGGATAAATCATTAGAGATGTGCAGGAATTTGAGGCTGTTGACTCTCTCCACCACTATCCTGCCAATTAAACCAGGTGCATGATCTCTCGGCTTTCCCATCCTTCAGTCAGCAATCATCTCCTTGGTCTTGCTAGTGTTAAGAACCAGTGGTTCTTGCTAGTGGTTCTAGCACCACTCAACCACAATACGGACTCCCTCTTATACTCTGTGACACATTTTCACCCATTTATTCAGCCAATGAGTATCATGAAGTTAAAGATGGTGGTGTAACTGTGTCTGGCTACACAGTCATGGATATAGGAAAAGTAACGCACATAGCCTTGTGGTGCCTTCATGTTGATGGTCAGTGAGGAGGAAGTGTTGTTGTCAATCAGTACTGATTGAGGTTTGCTGACGGGGAAATTAGGGATCCAGTTGCACGGGGAGGGGATGAAAACTAGTTTCCTGAGTTTGACAATAAATATAGAAGGGATAATGATGTTGAATGCCAAACTGTAGTCGTTAAACAACAGCCTGACATATGTGTTCCTGATGTCCAAGTGGTCCAATGCAGAATGGAGAGCCAGCAAGATCACATCCGCTGTCAATCTTTTGTGGCGGAAGGTGAATTGAAGTAGGCCCAGCTCATTACAGAAGCTGCCGTTAGTTTGCATCATAACCAACCTCCTGAAGCACGACCACCTGAAGCATCTATCACAATGTACATGAGTGCTACTGGTCGGTAGTCATTGAGGTATGTCGGCTTGATAAAGATGTTAGAGTTCCAAATCCAAATGAAAGTAGATGGCAATCATTGTTAATTAAGAGTACCATAAATGGTTTGAAATGAAACGATCTAACGAAGAAACACAATCTGAAAAACCTACAGAAAAAAACATTTGGTAGACACAAAATGCTGGAGTAACTCAGCAGGACAGGCAGCATCTCTGGAGAGCAGGAATGGACGACGTTTCGGGTCGAGACCCTTCTTCAGACTGATGCCTTTTTGAAGAAGAATAGAACATTTCCTTTTTCCTTGCACTATCATAAAATGACCAGCAAAAAAAAAGATTTATGTAAAATAGCCAGTGTTTCACGAGTAGAATAAGATTATAAATACTAATAATATAAAAATGTTATATTAATTATTAACCATGCTATATATTTTAAGATTAACTAGACACAAGCATAGGATTTTGAGGCTCACTAAAAATATTAACTGGTGAGCATTTTAATGATTTTTTTAATCCAACATGCAACTTTCTTTATCAATATTTATTATTGACAAGAAAGTGAGATTAAAATAAAGAATTTACATTCATATAGTGCCTTTTATGCCCTGAGAATATTCCAGAGCACTTCACAATGCAGCTTGAATCCATTGCTTGTCTGCTCAGAGGCAAGAGAGTTACTATGGCTTCCTGCAGCACAAAGAACATTTTCAATAATAGAAAAGTTCCAAATCATGTCATGGTGATGCCACGTTATTAGTATTTTAAAAAAAGGAGCTTTTTTTTAACATTCTGTTTTATTGCCAGCAAGCAGCCTGTGGCCATATCTCACTGGTGCTTCCATTACAAATTGTAAAGTAGAATATGGGAAGAGCAAATGAACACTGTTTAAAGGACCATTCTTTAACTTGCAAAATCTTCCCCTTTTCTTTAACATTCTCACCCAAGCCTTGATACTACAAGCATTAATCACAAGAACGATCCCAGTGTACAGTGTGCTCCATATTACCAGTACATGCCACATTGCTTTGATATAACTTGCCATCACTTTGTGCGCTTTTCTCCTTTGATCACATTTGGTGAAAAAGAATTTTGTACTTGAGTGATATTTTCCCTTCTGTTCACATTCTGTTCACATTTTATAAATGTATTTTGTGAACAATGGTGAAGGTAGATTCTGCTAGATTATTGCAATTTAATATGAGGAAGGAGGCAAAATACACTTATGACCAAGACTGTAAATATATGTTGCAATTTTGTAAAGAATTCCATTGTGGAGCACTGAACTTTGAGCTTATTTGTACTCTAGAGACCAAGGTGCTTCACAGTATTACTCAATATTTGAATCAATTCAACTTAATGTTAAATTCTTAAGCTGCAGTTGATAACTGGAAGATACTGTTGAACAACCAATACAGATCTGTGGAATAGTTGTGGCAAAATAGATGATTTGTAAAGAAAGCTTTATCCTTTTAAAATACACGTTTCAGATTATCACATGTTTTTCCAGTAACCAGTTATAGTTTAAGAATATGAACTGTTTCTGAACATTACAGTTTCATTTGTTATCATTAGTTGTTTCTCACAAATGCGTCTTCAAACAGACTGTACAGTTATCAATTATAATGGAAATAGTTCTTCTTGGATTTACATATATTTTCACTATAATTTATCAGGAATGAAGCCTGTTCGTAGCTCATTGTTTAAATAAGCAAATCTTCCCTCTGCTTTAAAGATTGCTTTTTGAACTGAAGAATTTATTGTGTTAAAGATAAGTTAAAAAGTACTTGAATTTACGTAAACGTTTTAAATTTGTTTTATGCTTTATGATTCACAGTTAGCATTAAAAATCATTACACTCGTGAAATTTTAATCCATGTGCTCAAAGCAGAAGATTCCTCTCACAGGCTAAATTCTTGTTCCTGGTGAGCCAAAATAGATTATTTTGCGTAAAGTGAGATTACCAGTTAAACAATGAACCCCTTTCTTTGGTACATAATTGAAGACAAAATGGATTGTCACTACACACTCTTGATTTCTCTGAAATTATGAAAATAAATTGGACATTACTGACTTAGAAATAATGTGGCAGTAGAATTAATATAGTCTTGCATTTCTTGACTATTATTCTCTGAAAATAATTTCAAAATAAAGTTGTAAATCGCTTTTTTCTATCAGTCTTTGGCTGCAATTTGTTTTCAATTAAGGAAGACATCCCATGGAAACCTCCATTTGCTTCGGGGGCATGTAGTGATAATACAAGAAGGGACCGCAAGTGCATAGAATACAGCACAGAAGCAGGCACGTTGGCCCACAATCTCTGTGCTGAGCATGATGCCAAGTTAATCTCCTTTGCCTGACTAAAGTCGGTTCACAGGCCGTACTTCCTTTCAATTTGGATTGGGGCAGAAGGAGATGGACACTTAAGCATGCCTAATTCATTAAACTCAATCTATTATGATAGACTTAATCAGGGTTTCACAATACTTGAGACCACAAGTGACTAGATTCCATTAAGGAAGAGAGCTGATACCTCTCAGGCTCATCAGTACCTTCTAAATTTGTGTTTTTTTAAAGTGAGCATATGTGGAAAGAGAAACAGGGTAAATGTTTCGGGTGGAAGACTATTTGTCGATGGTTGGTGACACATTGTATTACTTTCATGCCTCGTTTGTATTGCGGAGCCATTTCGAGTGGAAATGGTTTCCCAGCGTGGGTGGGAATTTTCCCTGTTTGTGTTATGTAGTTGAATTTGACAACTGGTGGCAATATTGAAATAATGATGTGCACTGATGTGGAAGGAAGGAGATTGAGCATCAACCATCTGAAAATTGGATTACTGGTTCAATTTGGCAGTTTCAGTGCTCGATTCATCTGTGACAACTGCCATTTTGTGTACCTTCGGTGATGGTTATTAACATCTGCTGACGTAACACTTTTCCTGGGAAGTGAATCCGGTCATTCAAGATTAATTGACTAACCCCAAATTGTTCATGTATATAAATGGCAAATGTGCTCTAAAACTATCTGTGTGGTTTTGTATTCTAAGTTGCGATATAAAATAGATTCATTTAATTAAAGCAATTGCATTATAATGCAGAAGAGGCCAAAAGGATTATGTCAAACCAAACTACCAAATATTTGATAATCAATATAATGATAAACCTTGAAATAAGTGAAAAGAAATATTATGAAAATCACCATAGACTGCATATGCTGGTAATCTAAAATTTAAAAAAATTTAAATTATGAAATTTCCAGGCAAAATCCAAGCAAATATCTCTTTGTGTTTATACTGGACGGCACTCCAACCTTGCTATTATTGACAATATTCTTTAACCCTTAATTAATCATTCTCAATTGGAAGAAACAACACCAGCAAACAAAGGTTCAATTCTTCTCCTATTCTGAATGGCCCCAGACAGCAATGGTCCAGGAGTCCTGTCCAGACCAGGATATATGGTCATCAACAAATTGTTAATAATTTCTGCTGAAGGGAGTTTTCACACTCCTTGCACGGCTCTCCTATTCTGAAGTTAAAGTGTGGGTGCTGCTAAAGGGGTTTAGTGAGACTCCAGCAAGTATATTAGCAACGAATCCTTATTATCTGGGTGGTGCCCAAACAAGTCATCCAAATAAATCAAGGGGAGCAGTGGTCGTAATCGAATACTCTATATCCAAAGGAAACATTAGGGGAAATGATGGAAGAACTCAGGCAGTCAATAAATAATAATAATAATAATAATAATAATAATAATAATAATAATAATAATAATAATAATAATAATAATAATAATAATAATAATAATAATAATAATAATAATAATAATAATAATAATAATAAAATATTCCTTTTTTCGTCCCACATCTGGGAAATTTACAGTGTACAGCAGCAAAGTGGATAGCAAGAGAGCAAAAATATTTATGGGGAAATAAAACAATTAACGTTCGGGTCAGGGGCCCATCCTCAGAACTGGGGAAGAGTGGTGGCGAAAACATTTCTGAAGGAAACAGCTACATTCTTCACTCCAGTTTGAACAACTTGTCAATTAGTAGTTTTATGCCTCTTAGCCAATTTCTACCCATATTTACTCTCACGAGTTTCAATTCTGATAGAATGTTTATTATGTAGAATTTACTAAACCCAATATTAAGTTACATGCTCACATCATCAACTGCAATACTTAATTTGTAATTTCTGCTAATTTATCAAAGAACTGGAGCAAATCAATAAAACACAATATGTCAGTAACAATTCTCTGCTGGCTTCGATTATTCAACCAATGATTTTTGTAAGCACCATTCAGTACAACACAATTCAATTCAATTGTACTATCTCTAACTTTTTTTCCAAACCTGAAGGTTAGGCCATTAGCCTTACATGTGAATTGACCACCTATTCATTTTAGAGCGGCTGTACAAACTGGGGAGTCATTTAGCTGACAATTGATGCCTTCTAACGTGGAGGCAATTGTCCTTGATTTTAGTCACAGTTGCAAAGAGGAAATGACGTGCACCGCAGTTACTCGCACAGCAGCAGGCTTCTTAACAAAGGCTGAAGGCCAATACATAAATAGACGTAGGTTGACAAGGATGCAAAGGCTGACCAGCATTGACCTCTCAATGAAGACTTTTGTGGGCAATAAATGATTTCCAACAAGAAACCAGTGAAGAAGTGAATTGGCAATGTGTGAGGAAGACTGCAGAATACTTCAAGAAGATATCGCTAGGCTAAAGGAATAGGCTGTCAGGTGGAATGCTATCTAATATGGTCGTTATGGTTTTTTACAAGGTGTGCATAGAAGGGGATTTGGTGAAAACCTGCAGAAAGTTGAGAAGATACAACAAGTATCACAGAATCATGATTTCAATCATGAGTTATGAATTGCACAGAAAATGAAAATCATTTGGCCCATTAAATCTATGACAACGTTATGCAAGGAGTGCTAACTACTGTGCAACTTCACAGCCACTTCCTCCCAAACCCACACATTCTATACCCCCCCATACCAAATCCCTCAGATTTTTTTTAGTTTCAAGTAGTTAAGTTGCTCGTCTGGGGGTGAAATAAAGGCCACCGCCACTCTGCATTAAATAAGCGTTGCCATAATATAAAAGCATTGTGAAGTTACGAAATTTGCCCAAAATTTATATGTAATGTTGGTTAAGCAGCAGCTGGAATACCGAGTTGGACACAACATTATGGTGGTAGTATTGAAATGTAAGTGAATATTTTAACTATTATTCTCCTGGTTCTAAATCATAGCTTTCTGTACCATTTCCACTGGGATAAAAATGGACAAAATGTTTAAAGGCAATTTCCCAAATCAAAGATGCTCAGAAATTAATCCCGTGTCAGCTGTGCATTGACTCTATTTCTGAAATGTTGTTCCATTATTGGCAAAACTGAATTTCAACACCGAGTATGAATTTCTAATCAGGCCTATTTAATAATGTCAAGTGAGAAAGGCTGTTTCTTCTTTTTTTAGTGACTCATTAACGTGTTCATCAGGGGTTTAAGTCACATTTCTACTGGTAGCAAATTGTTAGAACCCGACAAGCTTTGCCACAACAAGTTAAGGCAGAAGACATTGTGTCTCTCCAGAGAAATTTGGATGAATATTTGAAGAGCTAGCATATCTTTACAGAAAGTTAAAATGGTGCAATTAGTTTCGATAGCTGTAGCAAAGAGCAAGCAAGCAATTCTGTGGTGTAAACATCTGGAGTTCAATTGTGAAAGGTCATCATTCCAACCGTTCAATCACAGGTGCTTTCTTAATACCCACAGGCTGGGAATTGGTTTGATGTATTTGACTGAGAATTATCCTTTATTCCTTGCACAATGAAAGACTGCAGGATATATTACTGGAAAATTAATATTCAGTTTTGCAAAGCTGGTAATATATGCCTCACATATTACAATTTCAGAAGGACTCCATTAGTTGCAGAGTATTTTGCAATATCCTCAGGCAATGAAAGGTACTGTATAAATACAGACTTTTCAATTGGTATAACTAATGCATTCTCTTCAATATTTGCAACCTACTTTGGATGCACCCTACTTACAGGTTTTTCCCTTAGTTAAGGCAATTCTGTAGATCTTTAACCACGGGTTGTAAATAGTCATGCTACTCAGTTTTGCAACGATTCTTAATGGAGCTGCACATTGCATATTACCTAGAACTTTTTTCAGAATTCAACTAAAAATATTGTGGATTCTTTCTGCATTTAGTAACTTTAGCTACTCAGATTGAATAATGTCAGTTACTTTAAGGCCTCAACTTTGGTTGTGAACAAGAGTTCCAGATATTAGCTCTTTAACCTTTAGGGAACTGTAGGAAGCAAAGACTCCTTTCCCAGAAAGGTGGGTTGCATTATGTGGTAAAACAAAAAGAATTGTGGGAAGATGAGAAAGGTTTCTGGTGAGACGGAGTCGAGGAAGGAGAATGATGAGACAGGGTACAAGAAGGAGATTGAGAACCTCGTGTCCTTGTGTCGAGACAACAACCTTTTTCTCAATGACAAAGGAGATAGTGATCAACTTCAGGAAGCGAAGCTGGATACATACCCCAGTTTACATTGAAGGCGCCAAAGTAGAGATGGTTGGAAACTTCATATTCCTAGGAGTCAATTTCACCAACAACTCCTAGACCACCCACATTGAAGCAACAACCAAAATAGCACACCAACGCCTCCACTTCCTTAGAAAGGTTAGGAAGTGCGGCATGTCCCCAACAACTCTCACCAACTGCTACAGATGCGTCATAGAAAGCATTTTATCGGGATGCATCACAGCTTGGTTTGGGAACAGCTCCATCCAAGACCGCAAGAAATTGCTGTGAATTGTGGACGTAACCCAGACCATCACACAAACCATCCTCACTTCCATAAATCATCCAGAACCTTCCAGAACCATCCAATTTCCCTCGACTAACACTCTACTCCGCCTAGCGGAGCTGGTCCTCACACTCAACAACTTTGACTCCTCCCACTTCCTCCAAGTCCAAGGCGTGGCAATGGACACCCGCATGTGCCCCAGCTATGTCTGCCTCCTTGTAGGCTACGCTGAACAATCCCTGTTCCAGGCGCACACTGGCCCTTTCCCCGAACTCTATCTCCGTTACATTGATGACTGCATTGGTGCCACTTCCTGCACCCATGCAGAACTCATGGACTTCAACCACTTCACCAATTTTCATCCTGCACTCAAATCTATTTGGATCATCTCCGACACCTCCCTCCCCTTTCTTGATCTCACAGTCTCCATCACAAGAAATAGACTAAGAAAATAACTGCAGATGCTGGTACAAATCGATTTATTCACAAAATGCTGGAGTAACTCAGCAGGTCAGGCAGCATCTCGGGAGAGGAGGAATGGGTGATGTTTCGGGTCGAGACCCTTCTTCAGTCTGAAGAAGGGTCTCGACCCGAAACGTCACCCATTCCTTCTCTCCCGAGATGCTGCCTGACCTGCTGAGTAACAAGAAATAGACTATTGACTGATGTCTATTACAAACCCACTGACTCCCACAACTATCTCGACTACACTTCTTCCCACCCTGCTTCCTGCAAAGACTCTATCCCCCTACTCCCAATTCCTCTGTCTACGCCGCATCTGCGCCCAAGATAAGGTCTTCCATACTAGAACATCTGAGATGTCCTCATTCTTTAGGGAACGGGGGTTCCCCTCTCCCATCATAGATGAGGCCCTCACTCATGTCTCCTTTGTACCCCACAGCCCTGCCCTTGCTCCCCCTCCCCTAGTCCTTACCTTCCACCCCATCAGCCATCGCATACAACACATAATCCTCTAAAATGTCCGCCACCTCCAACGGGATCCCACCACTAGCCACATTTTTCCATCTCCACCCCTACCTTCCCCTGCAACCGCAGAAGGTCCAACACCTGTCGCTATACCTCCTCCCTCGACTCTGTCCATTTACCCCGACAGTCCTTTCAGGTTAGGCAGAGGTTCACTTGCACCTCCTCCAACCTCATCTACTGTATTCGTTGTTCAAGATGTGGAGTCTTAAACATCGGTTAGACCAAACGCAGACTGGGGGATCGTTTCGCAGAGCACCTTCGCTCAGCCCACGTGAACCAACCTGATCTCCCGGTTGCTGGACACTTTAATTCTCCTTCCCATTCCTACACAGACCTTTCTGTCCTTAGTCTCCTCCATTGTCAGAGTGAGGCAATGCAAATTGGAGGAACAGCATCTCATATTTCGCTTGGGCAGCTTACAGCCCAGTGGTATGAATATTGATTTCACTCACTTCAGGTAGCCCCGGCATTCCCTCTCTCTCTATCCCTCCCCCACCCAAGGTGCACGAGCTTCTCATTTTCACCCTACAAATAGTGGCCTGTTTCCTTTATCATCGTTACTTTGTTGCATATCTTTCATTCATTGTTCTTTATCTCTCCACATCACCATCTGTATCTCTCGTTTCCCTTATCCTTAACCAGTCTGACGAAGGGTCTCGACCCAAAACGTCACACATTCCTTCTCTCCAGAGATGCTGCCTATCCCGCTGAGTTACTCCAGCTTTTTTTGTCTATCTCCCATCCATTAACTCCATTTATACCTCATGTTGCCTTGGCAAGGCCAGCAGCATAATCAAAACCAAGTCGCACACTAGCCACTCCCTCTTCTCCCCTCTCTCATCAGGCAAAATGTATCGAAGTGTGAAAAGGCACACCTCCAGATCCAGGAACAGTTTCTTCCCAGCTGTTATCAGGCAACTGAATCATCCTACCACAACTGGCGAATAGTGTTGTACTACTATCTACCTCATTGGTGACCCTCGGAATATCTTTGATCAGACTTTACTGCCTTTACCTTGCATTAAATGTTATTCCCTTATCATGTATCCATACACTGTAAATGGCCCGATTGTAGTCATGTATTGTCTTTCCGCTGACTGGTTAGCACGCAACAAAAGCTTTTCGCTGTAGCTCAGTACACGTGACAATAAACTAAACTGAGCTGAACTGAACTGGTTTGCATTAGTGAAAGGTATTTGGAGCCTGAACCAAAGATCCTGCCATTATAGTAAGAATAACTCACAAACAAATGATCGCTGTTTTACAGAGCATAATTGAGGCAACAATATGCTCCAAGCTTTCGATAATGTTGGATAGTTCTGCAATATCTGATGCCTTGCAATTGAGAGAGTGCAGCCTAGGAATCAATCTAAATATAGATTTATCATCTGAGGAGACATTAAGTAGATTACGCTTGTATTCTCTTGAGTTTGCAATAAGGTGATTACATTGAAACGTTTACATTTCTGTGGAATTTGACATGGGAAGATGCCGAGCTGATGATTCTCCTGGCTAGGGTATTTAGAACAGGGCAGCATGGTGGTACAGCGGTAGAGTTGCTGCCTTACAGCGCTTGCAGCGCCAGAGACCCGAGTTTGATCCCGGGTGTTGGTACCACTTCGATATACGGGTGTTGTCAGTACGGAGTTTGTACGTTCTCCCCGTGACCGTGCAGGTTTTCTCCAAGATCTTCAGTTTCCGCCCACACTCCAAAGACGTACAGGTATGTAGGTAAATTGGATTGGTGTATGTGTAAATTGCCCCTAGTGTGTAGTTTAAAGTGCGGGGATCGCTGGTCGGCGTGGAACCAGTGAGCCGAAGGGCCTGTTTCCGTTCTGTATCTCTAAACTAAACTAAACAGGACATTGCAGTCTTAAAATGGTTTAGCCATTTAAGACAGAGATAAGAAGAAATGTCTTCACCTGGAGGTTAGTAAATGTTTGGAACTCATTACCGAGAACTATGGAAATAAAGTCGAGGAGTACCTTCAATGCGAAGTTCATTGGGGTTTTTGATATTAAGGGAATCAGGGAATGTTGGATTAGTGCAGGAAAGTGGGGCCAAGATCAAAGATTAATCACAATCTTCTGGAATGGTGGGACAGGCCTGAGGGACTGAATGGCTATCCCCCATTTCCATTTGTTCTGTTCTTATATTCACAGTTCTTTACTTTGGACAGTAGTATTGGTTTATTACTTTAATTTTCTTCAATTCCTGTGAATATCTGAGCCTAATTGTAATCTATCAGTTTATGCAGAAATAAATGACAGCAATGATCTGGCCTTGAATCTTTAACTTTGTAAAAGAGAAGTGGGGCTGTCTGTTTCCTTGAAACCCAATAACCATCAATTTAGTTAAGAGACCATTATTTTTTGTTTTTGTGTGTTGTTCGTAATGTATTTGTTTTTAATTTATTTAGTAAGATGTAAATCTTGGTGATAACATCAGTCATGAGAAAGCTGGAAAGTAAGATTTGCCATGGAAGGAAATTAAGTTAGCTGGATATTACAAGAATCAAAAAGTGCTTGCTGCCTGAAAATAAATGGGCATGGGATTGAAAGGTGCCCAGAGATATATTTCAGATTCCAAACTGGAATCGCAATGAGAGACAGCTGTGATTTTAAAAAAGTCACACCCCGTACTTTTGCTGCAGCAGGCAGTCATCACGACACATAAAGGAAAATGCTGTCTTGGTAGGGGATTTGATATTGAGAAAGAGGTGGGGATTTAAGTGCATTTACCTGTCAACAACACAAACTGTATGCCCGCAGTGTGATAGCAAGATTGCTGCCAAAGACTGGAAGGGAACACACTCAGGTTAATTGCATCTCCACTGTATCCAGAATGTGACTTTCAACAAACTTCTAAAATTGATTATCTCAGGTCCACAGATTCACCGGACCGATTAGAAGAACTGATGTAGACAAGCAAAATAGATTTAAATCGATTTGATGAGGGAATGTTTGTTTGTTTTATTGAAAATATCATTCAGTCCTGACCAGACCAGAATTTCTCCTTGTACTTTGCAATGTGTGTCAGTAAAACAAAACAAATCTTCGGGATAATAATGTGTTTAAAATGTACACTATAATATTTGGTTACAATTCTTATTCAACGGTTTTGTCATTCAGAGGTAGTCTGGTGCAACCAGTGAAAGGAATTCCTATTTATGACTGGAATCATACGCTCCAGGGACAGGGGTTCATTTCTGGTCTCTGATGCTGCTTACCATGGAATTTGAGCGTTCTCTGTTACCCCATAGGTTTGCCAAGATGCTCCAGTTGCCCCAGTCAGTGGTGTCAGTGGTGACAGGAGAATTTGGGAGGGGAGGTGGGGGGGGGGTTGATGGTCACATGAAAGGGAATAGCTTACAAGGAAATAGGTGGCACGGAGGCGCAGCGGTAGAATTGCTGCCTTAAAGCGCCAGAGACCTGGGATTGATCCTGACTATGGGTACTGTCTGCACGGAGTTTGTACATTCTCCCCATGACTGCTTGGGTTTTCTCCGGATGCTCCGGTTTCCAGCCACACTCTAAAGACGTCCAGAATTGTCGTTTAATTCTAAATTGTTCCTAGTGTGTACGTAAACTAGTGTAACGGGTTGGCGCATATTTGGTGGGCCGGAGGGCCTGTTTCCATGCTGTATCTCTAAAGTAAACTAAACTAAACTAAAGAGGGGGGAAACAGACTCCTGAGAGCTGGTATTGACTCAATACGCTGAATGGCGCGTGCTATAAAACACAGCACCAATGCATCATGCTTTACTGCTATATATCTTTCCTCTGAAAGGTTTACACAATCCATGAGATAATAACTGATTCATTTGTTGGTAGACATAAAATGCTGGAGTAACTCAGCGGGTCAGACAGCATCTCTGGAGAGAAGGAATGTGTGACGTTTCGGGTCGAGACTCTTCTTCAGACTGATGTCAGGGGAAGGGGCGGGACAAAGATAGGATGTAGTTGGAGACAGGAAGACTGGTGGGAGAACTGGGAAGGGGGAGGGGATAGAGAGGGAAAGTAGGGACTATCTGAAGTTGGAGAAGTCAATGTTCATACCGCTGGGGTGTAAACTAACCAAGCAAAATATGAGGTGCTGTCCCTCCAATTTGTGCTGGGCCTCACTCTGACAATGGAGGAGGCCCAGGACAGAAAGGTCAGATTGGGAATGGGAGGGGAAGTTGAAATCCTGAGCCACTGGGAGATCAAGTTGGTTTAGACAGACTGAGCAGAGGTGTTGAACGAAACGATCGCCAAGCCTGCGCTTGGTCTCGTTGATGTAGAGAAATAACATCTGGAACAGCAGATACAAGAGATGAGGTTGGAGGAGGTGCAGGTGAATCACTGCCTCACCTGGAAAGACTGTTTTGGTCCTTGGATGGAGTTGAGGGGGGAGGTATAGGGACAGGTGTTGCATCTCCTGCGGTTGCAGGGGAAAGTACCTGGGGAGGGTTGGTTTGGGTGAGAAGGGACGAGTGGACCAGGGCATTACGGAGGGAACGGTCTCTGCGGAAAGCAGAAAGGGGTGGAGATAGGAAGATGTGGCCAGTAGTGGTATCCCGTTGGAGGTGGAGGAAATGTTGGCGGATAATTTGTTGTATGCAATGGCTGATGTGGTGGAAGGTGAGGACAAAGGGGATTCTATCCTTGTTATGAATGGGGGGAGGGGGAACAAGAGCGGAGCTGCGGGATTTTGAGGAGACCCTAGTGAGAGCCTCATCTATAATGGAAGAGGGGAACCCCATTTCCTAAAGAATGAGGACATCTCCGATGCCGTAGTTTGGAACGCCTCATCCTGGGCGCAGATGCAGCGTAGACAGAGGAATTGGAGTAGGGAATCGAGTTTTTACAGGAAACAGGGTGGGAAGAAGTTTAGTCAAGATAATTTGAGTCTTCGAGTGATGCAAAAATCCTTCTCTCCACCAACTCTAAAAGTATATCGATTCTAACTGAACAATTATGTGTATAATTGTAATGGTTTTGTAGGTCATCATATTGTCATTAAATAGAATAAAATGAAGACCATAGACATAAAATGCTAGAGTAACTCAGCGGGTTAGGCAGCATCTCTGGAGAAAAGGAATAGGAGGAGAAAAGGAATAGGTGGAGAAAAGGAATAGGTGGGTCGGAACCCTTCCTCAGATCTTTTCTCCTGAAATGCTGCCTGACCCTCTGAGTTACTCCAACATTCTGTGTCTATCCGGTATAAACCAGCATTTGCAGTTCTTTCCTACACTAAATCAAGAGCGTGTTGAAATTGTAACTTTATTCGGGCACAGCATGTGAGATGCATCCCCACAGAGCCAGCACTATAATTAGGGATTAACATGGTGTGAGTGGGAACAAGAGGCATTTATGCTTTTTAAAAATTCTTTTCTCACATTGGCCTCTAATGATCTTGAATTCAGAACATCAGTTATGTTTCATAACATCTTAAGCTATTCAAGGGACGTGATGACTTATTTTAAGAGACCATAATTCCACAAATCAAAATAGAGTTTGACATTATTTCAGACACTGTTAATTGGTTGGCTTGCTAAATTAAATTCATTTGCCTTCATTAACTGCAGGGACCATGAACAGCAAGTTCCAATATAATTCTCCAAATGACAAATAAACACTCAACCCCTTCCCCCGCTCCACTCCACACACACGTACACACACACACCTATACACATACACACACCACACGCATGCGTACCCCTGATAATGAGATCCACTAAATTGAAAACGTACCTTCTACCATTTAATCATCATACGTTTAATTCTCAAAAAGTAATATTGAAAAGCCCAAGAAAAGATAATATGGATATTTTTGTTCCTCAAATACATTATATGTATGAGCATATAACCTTGTAATAATATAACATCTTTCACTCTTTCAAGGCAGCCAAATTCATCTCACGGTGAATGATTTTTATTGAACTGGCATCAATGTTCTTTTGTAAGCAAGTACAACAGCCAATTTTATGAACCTTAAGGTCATACTCACAGCAAACGAGCCAAATAGCCGGTTAATCTGTTTTGATGGTGTTGTTTAGGTGTGAATGTTGGTTAGGAAATAGAGGGTGAAAAACATTTTATTTATTTCTTCATATCTTTCTGATGGGTAAGATTATAAATTGCCAGCAAAAGGCTCATTACCTAAGAGTACAAAATGATCATCCAAAAATTGATATAATCTCCAGAATCTTTCTAACCTATCCTGCTGAAAATAATTTCCTGTTGATTAAAGGCACTTAAAAATCCTTTTTACCTTTTGCAGACAATTATATTTAGATGGAATGGCAATAATATGCCTAAATTGAAAGAAAAAGGTTCATAGAAAAAGAGTTGCTTCCTTTTACTTTAGTGTGAAATTTGCAATCTCAGTAATCAGGAACAAGGTATTACTACATGGAGATGTTTAAATGATACTTATATGTATGACTGCAGTTTAAAGTTGCCTAACTCTGATTTTATTTCTTTTGCAGTATGGTTCAGTGGCTGGTGAGGACCGTTTATATTCAGATTTTCCAGAAATTGACCTTTCCCAGCTGGATGTGACTGATCTTGATTCAGTTAGCTGCCTTGATGAACTTCAGTGGGACAATGACCAAATGGAAATAAGTTCCAGCCAGTATAGTACGGATGATTCTGAGCTTTTTGAAGTAAGTAATACATTTGAATTCTCCTGCTGCACTCCGAAAGTGCTAAGCAACTTTACATTTGTGGCCCTAACCCAAAACCACCAAAATATTTTGTTATGACAATCATGTTGACAATCAGGTAGGTTAACTTGGCTACTGTAAATTGCCATTTGGTTGAGGTTAATGACAAATGGAATCAAACGAGAGTTCATGGGCATGTGTGAGAGAGACTGTGTTGCAGGAGTACAGGGGGAAACGACAATGAGTTGGTAAGTGCATGCAGAAGATAAGATTTTCCTTTCATTTAATATAAATATGCAGATAAATATGCAGTTGCCAGGATGTGAACTCTACACCAAACAACGGTCAAGGTAATTTAGTACCAACACAATAAATCTCATTAATAATGATCTCAAAGTCAATGCAGAATTATAGTTGATTATTCTTTCCCAATTAATCTTTACTCTAGTCCTGGTTTACCTATTTCCCCAGTTTTATCAGTCACTGAAGCCTGTGCCCGTCATTATAGCAAGGAAGTTTCAAGGATTTTAAGAAATGATACTCAGTCAATTTTAAGCTAAAGAATCTTGCTATAATAGAACTGGTTGTGTGATATCCCAATTAAATAACACACATTTAGAATGGGTTCTGTAACGAAATTGTACATTATTAAGCATCCCTCCTTTCCAATCCCTGCATATCATGTTTCTTCTCTCATCATCCCGAATCTATGACTTCTGATACCTGGATGGATTTCAGAAGCCTGGGAACACCACCACCTTCAAATTGCACATCATGCTGCACTGAAAAATGATCACTGTGCTTTCATCATTATTCAGTCTACATCTTAGAAACTTCTTCTTAACTGTTTTCATAAAATGGAAGAAAAAATTACAACACAGAAGCATGCCATTCAGCCTATCTTTTTCACGCCAGTAGGAATTGTTTAGTTTGGTTTAGTTTAGTTTAGTTTAGAGGTACAGCACAGAAACAGGCCCTTCGGCCCACCAAGTCTGCGCCGACCAGCGATCACCCCATACATTAGCACTGTCCTACACACTAGGGACAATTTACAATTTTACCAAAGCCAATAAATCGACAAACATGTACGTCTTTGGAGTATGGCAGGAAACCTGAGCAACTGGAAAAAAACCCACACAGTCACATGGAGAACATACAAACTCCTACAGACAGCACCCGTAGTCAGGACCGAACCCGGGTGCCTGTCGCTGTAAGGCAGCAAATCTAACGCTACGCCACTATGCTGTGACCCAGCCAAAACCTATCTTCCAGAACGAGGTGCGTGATCTTGGCGGACACACTTCCAAGTACAGATCCTGGTCATTTTTATTGCTATTGTCTTTCTGCTTCTACTATCTTTTCAAGTTCTGAGTGTCCCAACTTTCTTAGGAATTTGTTTTTGTTCTTCCCCTATTTCTTTGACCTATTACTTTCATTTGTTGCCCTCTCAATTTTGACCCTTCTGTTAAACAAATACATGGAAGCTGGAGTAGACCACCTGGCCTCTCAAGTCCGTACACCATTTGATATGATTATGGATGAATCGTCTTGGGTCTCATCTTGTTTGTTGTGATTTTCCCAATTATCTCCAAAGTCCTCAATCACCCAGCCTTTCAAATTTACAATTACAGCAAGCCAATTAACCTGCACACCTGTATGTCTTTGGAGTATGTGAGGAAACCAGAGAACCTGGAAAAAACCCACGCAGGTCACAGGGAGAACGCACAAACTAGGTACAGACAGGATCGAACCCGGGTCCCTGGTGCTGTAAGGCAGCAACTCTACCGCTGTGCCATCGTGCCGCCCTTGTTAGTGTCCTTGTAATTTTAAACACTTCCAATAAATCTCCCCTAGGCTTCCTCTGTCCCAAGTATGCAACTCTACTATATCAACCGTTCCTCAGATACAATTTTCCAGTTCTGGCAATATTCTAGTCATCTCTACACCCTCTACAGTTGCATATTTCCTGTAATATGGTGATCAAAATAGCACACTGTGCTCACACAATAATTGAATTAGAGTTATATATCTATTCCAACATAATATTATATTTTATGCCACAACTAGTGAAAGAAAAGATCCCATATGTCTTTTCAGCAACCTTATTAACCTATCCTTTAAAAGTTGTGTGGACATTAATTTTGAGACTACTCTATACCATATACAATACTAAAATGTATTGAATTTTCCATTGTTGCTATTGCCAAATGGTTTCCCGCTTACTGCAAGCAATTAGATTTTATTTGCCAGTTTTTAACTGAATTATCCAGACGATCTAATCTCTTGCTGCAATCCAATACTTTCCTCCTCCCCCTCAACCGCACAGTTTATAAATTACCAGCAAGTTTTGTTTTCATGCCACCTACATAAGCTTAATTCATTAACACATGGAAACCAGGAGACTGACTTCTGATCCTTGTGGAGCACTACTGCTATAAATACATAATTCACATAAACACTCGTTAACCATTAATCCTTGGTTCCTGCCAGTGAGCAATTTCAGATCCAATTTGGAATTCTTTCTTGAATCTGATGAGCCTTCATCTTTTTGAACAACCTTCAGACAGGTAATAAGATCACATAATCTACAAAATAAACACACCAATCCTCCTTGTTACCACCTGAAAAAGCTCTGTCTAGTGGGTCATAGAGTTATACAGCGTGGAAACATGCCCTTTGGTCCAACTTGTCCACACCAACCAACATGCCCCATCTTCACTAGTCCCACCTGCTTGCATTTGCCCCATATCCTTCTAAACCTATCCTATTCCTGTCCAAATGTCTTTTAAATGTTATTATAGTATCTGCCTCCATATAACACCACCACGAAGTGTAGGGTCACCCCTGCAGACTGAATGCAGCTGTTCCGCAAAGCGATCTTCTAATCTGTGTTTAGTTTCTTCAATATAAAGGAAGACATGTGAACACTGAGTGCAATACAATAGAATGGGTGATATGCAAGTGAATAGCTGGTTCAGCTGGAGAATATTTGATTCTCTTCCTTTTAACTACAGCATCATTATTGTCCCAGAGTATAAGAAAATAACTGCAGATGCTGGTACAAATCGATTTATTCACAAAATGCTGGAGTAACTCAGCAGGTCAGGCAGCATCTCGGGAGAGAAGGAATGGGTGACGTTTCGGGTCGAGACCCTTCTTCAGAAGAAGAGTCTGAAGAAGGGTCTCGACCCGAAATGTCACCCATTCCTTCTTTCCCGAGATGCTGCCTGACCTGCTGAGTTACTCCAGCATTTTGTGAATAAATCATTATTGTCCCTCCCGTTTTGTGAAAACAGCTAAAAACGATTAATTAAGAACATTATCCTGTTTTTTCCTTCTTCACATCTGTTACCGTTTTGGTTCCTAATAGGCACTATCTTTTCATTTTGTATCCTCATGCCCTTTATATACTCACGTGGATTTTCTATGATTTTGCTTGCTGGTAAATTTTAAATGTGCATACTTTACTTTCCTCTTTCTGGTTTTATTTCTCTGCAATATGTGTTTTCTTTATATTTTTTTATATTTTATACTTTATATTTTATGTATTTTCTTTAGGCTTCCTGAAGTATTAAACTCTGCACATCTGATGCAATGTTCTTGTTTTATTGCCTTATCTCACTCACTCTCTGCATTTTGTCATCCAAGTAACTCCTGTTAAGCAGTTTCACCCTTTTGTTGGAACCTGTTTAACCTGAACTCATTGAAACTCCTTTTTCTCCAGCTCCCATTAATTTGACATTGATATATTTTTGTACGTTCTAGTCCCTTTTTGCCAAATTATTTCTCTATCAAATAAAACTGGCCTTGCCCCAGTTTAGAAGCTTTACTTATTTTACCTTTGTCCTTTTCCTATCAGCCCATAAATTTAATCAAAATATGATCATGCTATTTCTCAAAAATGGCAGCAAAGAGCGCCATTCAGAAATACACAACCTCACCACTCACATCTGAGAAGAGAGGAATATTCTAGGTTACTTTGGAGATCCCATGATCTTCAAGAAACAATGCAAATCTGACAGTGGTAACCGTAGAGGAGTGTCCCTAACATAGGGAAATTCATCACCAGGGTTCTCCTTAACCACCTCCATACAAAGGGTACAGAACTCCTCCCCTAATCATCGTGTAATCTGTCCAGCTTCAGGCACTGCGGATGAAGAAAAGTGTAGGAAGCTGTACCAGGTACAATAGCTGGTCTTTTTCAACCTCACCAATGCCATTGACTCCATCAGTTGGGAGGTACTGAATAACATGCTCTGTGACTGCACATAGAAATCTATCTCCCTGCTACAATTGCTCGACGATGGAATTCCTGCTATGATATTAACCAACAGAACCACTCTCAATAAAAAAACTGGTGGGAAACCAAGGCTGCCTCAAAATTTATTGCCGTAGTATTACATCTATCATTTATGAGAGTGGATCTAATCTTTTAAACTAATAGGAAACCGTTCAATCTGCAGCACAGGTCCAAGACAATACAATGGAGACACAAGAGACTGCAGATGCTGGAACCTAGAGCGTAAAACAAAACACTGGAGAAACTCAGCATGCCAGGCAGCATCTGTGGAGAGAAGTGGACTGACATTGTTTTGAGTTGGTACCCTTCCTCAGAGTAATCATGAAATGGAGGGCTAAGTGTTCGGAGATGGTAAGGTTGGAGTGGGTAAAGAGAATGTAGAACTTGAGATGGCTAAAGTTTTGATGGCTATTGGAGATGAAAAGATTGTGAGAGGGTAGAAGGAGGAGGAGGAGTGTTGGAGACAGGAGAAGATAATGTCAGTGATCAAGTTGCGATATTCAGATGAACTTCCAATTGCACATGCTCAAAAGCTGAGCACCAAGTCATCATTGACACTCCCACAGAATCATGCGTGAGAATGAGGCTTGGATGCAGTGACCCCTGGGGCACCGCACTGCTCTCTGAAAATAATAGATTGTGGCTAAATGTCGTACAACATAGACTACTTGGGCGGCACGGTAGCGCAGCGGTAGAGTTGCTGCTTTACAGCGAATGCAGCGCCGGAGACACAGGTTCGATCCTGACTACGGGTGCTGCACTGTAAGGAGTTTGTACGTTCTCCCCGTGACCTGCGTGGGTTTTCTCCGAGATCTTCGGTTTCCTCCCACACTCCAAAGACGTACAGGTATGTAGGTTAATTGGCTGGGTAAATGTAAAAATTGTCCCTAGTGGGTGTAGGATAGTGTTAATGTACGGGAATCACTGGGCGGCACGGACTTGGAGGGCCGAAAAGGCCTGTTTCCGGCTGTAGATATATGATATGATATGATGATACTTCCCATATCTCAGAAGCCACTTCAGTAAAGGCAGATGTCATTGCAGAAGTTCACCAGTGCCTTCGTGGAACGACTACAGCCCACAAGTGAATGAAAGGAAACGGTTTGCCAATGTATCCCAGCTGTTGATGCCATTTTTGTCTGACTGCTTTCTATCTCTTATACCTCACATACCTAACCTAATTTAAAACCCATAAATATTTGAGCCTTAATGGACAGGATATTCAACAACAATTTTTCGGCATCTACCAATTCTCAGTGCAACATGAACGGTGCAGTCAGAACCAGACAAGATGACACATCGACGAATGCAAGGCACACCTATATCAGCCATTTTTGTTACCTGTCAAACAAAGAGGCCAAACCAGTTCAATGAAATGTGCAGAAGATCACATTAAGAGCAGCCTCTGCTGATTCCAACTTGATGATGCCACATGCATCCTAATCTGCAGAAGTAACATGCTGCCAAAATGGGCACAGATGCATTAAAATGCATGCAAACGGAACTTTATGCATGATTTTGCACAAAAAAACCTTTGCATAACCAGTGCATCTGAATAAAGCTCTAGAATCCTGCGACACAGAGTTGTGATGGTCTGTTTTGATCTACTCATTGTGCATAAATATAAGACCTATTGCATTGTCTGTCCCATCTACCCAGAAAATCGAAACATGGCAATTCACAGCTGTGAAACACCTTAATATTTGCTGTCATTTTTCTGGTATCATTCATATACATGAAGATGTAAATCATCTGCGTGGCACTTATTTTGCTGATATGGCAGAGATTAGATCATAAAGTTGCAACCTGCTAATTTCAATTTTATTCAGTCCAGCAAGGAGATCTATAAGTTCACCATGGACATTATGGGCTGAAGGACCTGTTTCTGTGCTATATGTTCTATGTGCTAATTTGTTCCAGCAGCCGTGACATTTCTGTGGCAAGATTAGTTAAATTTCAGGTCCAAGGTCACTACTTCTCAATCCAAACCTGGATGCTGTCCAGGTATTTACATACATATATCTAAACTGCAGCAATAAAACTTGAAATTTGGCAATAACTTTGAAATGTTTTGGAGCCACATTCTCATGTTATCACATTTCTCCCAGACCCTAGCTCCATTTGTATCTCAATGTACTTCCAACTTGCTGGGTCTATTTTGCGAATGAAGCATTAAATACCTAGATTTAATGATGCAGATCTTAATTGAGTATATTCAAGACTGCAATGGGAAACTCTAAGGCCAGATGGAGCAGGCAAAAAAGTGAATTTATGGTCAGTGAATGGATCAAGCATGAACATTGAATGGAATCTCAATGCTTATTTCTTCTATTTTTCTTGTGTACATCTACATTGACTGATTCTGCAAATAAACCTACTATTAATGAGACTTCGAAACAGGCCCTGTCTCTTGGGGGCGGGTTTGCCGGTTCTGGAGCGGCGGGAGAGCCAGGCCTGGTGCCAGGGGAAGCAGCCGGAGCCTGGGCCTGGACGTGACTGGGTAACCGCGAGCCTGAGGTGGGCCAAGGGGAAAGGCGGCAGCAGCAGCAGTGGTGGTGGAGGCTGAGGCCTGGCGCTGGGACTGCCCTCAGCTCCCCCGTCCCCCCTCCTCTCCCCGCCCAGAGTCCAGCCGCCCAGACCACTATGAATCATGGTATGAGGTCGGTTGCTATGCAATCTCTGTTAGGGGGGGAGGGGGAGGAGGGGAGGAGGGAGGGAGGAGAGGGGGAGAGGGAAGGGGGAGGGAGGGAGGGAGGGAGGAGAGGGGGGAGGAGGGGGAGAGGGGAGAGGAAGGGGAGAGGGAGGGAGGAAGGGGGGAGGGAGGGAGGAAGGGAGGAAGGGAGGGAGGGGGGATGGAGGGAGGGAGGAGAGGGGAGGGGAGGGGGGGAGGGGGGGAGGGGGGGGGATGAGAGGGTGCTGCACCAATGCAGGAGAGGTTTGGGCCCAATGGGTCCTCTTGATCTAGTATCTCTCTAAATATGTCCTATCAATGTATATGTCCAACTGACTTTTAAATGTCGTAATTCCTCCAGCAGCTAGTTCCATTGTCAAACATCCTTTGTCTGGAAAAAGTCACTCCTCAGGTTCCTGTTAAATCTTTTCCTTCTTCCTTAAACTCATGCCTTCTAGTTCTTGATTCCCCTACTATGGGAAAAAGACTGTGAATTCACCCTGTCTATTTCCCTAATGATTTGAATATATCTCTGCAAGATCACCCTTCAGCCTCCTGCGCTCCAAGGAATAAAGTCCTTGCCTGTACAACCTCTGCCCGTAGCTCAGGCCTTTGCATCCTGCCAACATCCTCATAAATCTTCTCTGCACTTTTTCCAGCTTAATGGCAGATTTCCTCAAGCAGGATGACCAAAACTGAACACACAGTACTCTAGTTGTGACCTCATCAATGTCTTGTACAACTGTAACATAACGTCCCAACTTCTATGCTGCATTCGCTGGCTGATGAAGACCAGTAGGTCAAAAGTCACTTTCACAGCCCTTTCTACCTGTGACGCCACTTTCAGGGAACTATACAATACAATACAATACAATACAATATATCTTTATTGTCATTGTACCCAGGGGTACAACGAGATTGGGAATGCGCCTCCCATACGATGCAACAATTTAAGTAATTAACAGCAACCCAACGAAACGAAACAATTGTAACAGTTTTTAGACAGGGTAAAGTGCAAGTTGATCTATGCGTTGTGGCCATCCGGCTCAGCAGGACCGGTTCATAGCAGCTATGGCCCTGGGGATGAAGCTGTTCCTGAGTCTGGAGGTGCGGGCGTAGAAGGCCTTGTATCGTCTGCCCGATGGAAAGAGTTCGAACAGACTGTTGCAGGGGTGTGAAGAGTCTTTGTGGATGCTGGTGGCTTTTCTGAGGCATCGTGTGTTGTAGATGCCCTCCAAGTCTGGTAGCTGTGTTCCGATGGCCCTCTGAGCTCTATGGACTACCCGCTGTATACTTGTACTCTAAAATCCCTCAACTACACAACATCCCCCACACCCCTACGGTTCACTGTGAAGATTCTGCCCTGGTTTGACTTCCCAAAACATAACAGCTCACACAACTGAATTAAACTATTTTTTTTCATTCCTCAGCTCACTTGCCCAGCTGATCAAGTTCCCACTGTGATTCTTGATAACCATCTTCATTCTCTACATTATCACCTATTTTAGTGTTATCAGCAGATGTATGAATCTGCAATGGGACAAGCACCAACCCCTGAGACACAACAATAGCCATAGACCTCCAGTCCAACAACCTTCAAACATATAAAACAATCTTATACCACCACCCTTTGTTCCCTATCATGAAGCTAGTTCTACTAGAAGATCAGTAGGGTAGAATTTGATTCACTCAACATAAATCTACACCAAGCAATTTGTCTTACTTATAGGAGCATGCTTTCAATTTTAAGAAGCTCTGAGTTTTGGTCTTTTGAATAATCTTAGAAAGTCTCTTGAGCGTTGTTTGCTACCACCAACTAGCAGAGCAATTATTTTGGTTGGTCTATTTTGCTTATTGCCATTATTTTCATCCTGCATTGATACAACAAGGACAATAGGCATTGTGTACTACTCCCATCAGGCAACAGATTGGAAGTTACGCAGAAGATTGAATACCTCAAGATTAAATCTTCATGGGGCGGTACGGTGGCACAGCAGTAGAGTTGCTGCCTTACTGTGCTGGAGTGTTAATGTATGGGGATCACTGGTCGGCGTGGACTCGGTGGGCTAAGGGGCCTGTTTCCACACCAAATCTCTAAACTAAACTAAATTCCGATCCCAAATGCGTTCAAGGGATCAGAAATTCATCTTGCTACAGACAAAGGAGAATAAAACGTAAACTTCTCCATTCTCAGAATTGGGAATTCAAGTTCCATGCAAATATGTCCAATCGTATTATCTATTTTTATCTTGCAGGCTATTGAAGAAGAAAACAAGGCCTTGCTGGCTGCTCTTACTGAGACACTGGACGACATCCAAGTAGATGATGTGAGCCTATCTGCGTTCAAGGGACTCGCAGATGGAGTTGTGACTGATTTGTTGGAAACTGCCTCTTTACCAACACCAGATGGCAGTCCCCCCATCACAAAGGCTGATGAACCGTCTCTAGTAAGAATCCTTGCTACTGTTTAAAAGGAATTGGATGAGCCTCTGGTTACCCGCTGCATGGGTATAATGTAGGCAAAATAAGGTCTGAATTTTTTTAATTTTCAGGTTTAAAAATAGCAAGATAAGCTAGTTTCTTTTTTTTGTTTCTTGTAAAATTGCATGTAACAATAATAACATCTGATATTAAATAGATTGCTAAAATTCAAAATGCATGGATGGAGTGAGATTATAAAATATATGCCTTTCATTTAAAAATGTTACAAACAGTGGTAGCATTTTCCTTAAATAATCTGTCAGCAAATAAGTTTCTATTGTCTCCTTGGTGACCGACCATGTTTTACCATAAACAGCTGATCTGAAATAAGATGCTAAGACCTTCCCCACTCTCACCTTACCAACCCACTATATTCCACTCATCTTCCACCATTTGCTTCTCTTTTGCCCACTCGGGATTGTGAAAGCTCACTGCAACTGTACCTGACATATTTGACAAAGAGACAACCAGCTGAATCAGAGACGCAAGGAATTGCAAATGCTGGTTTACAAAAAGAGACAGAAATTGCTGGAGTAGCTCAGCAGGTCAGGCAGTATTTCTGAAGAGCATGGCTAGGTGATGCTTTGGGTCACGACCCTGCTTCAGAAGGATCTGAAAAATGGTCCTGACCTGAAATGTTACCAATCTATGTATTCCACAGATAATGCCTGACCCACTGAGTTAATCCAGCACGTTGTGTATTTTCTGTACTGAGAACAACAGCCTTGGCAATCTGTTACATTTTGCTGGGAAGCCATTTTCACAGCAATCAGGTTATCCCCCCACCCCCCCCCCCCCCCTTCTACTTCTACGTAATATCTAAATATCAAATTATGTGCCTAAACTAAACATAATATAACCCAGTAATTATTTCAGGTTTGGTAGATTGAAAATAATTCTCATGTGATATAGATAATTCATTTAATGTGATTTTATTTTTACATTTAACATTGAAGTCACTCAGATCATGCATTTGACAATGGTTCAATGACACATGACATTCTCTTTGTATTGCATCGTTCAACTTCTGTCCCATTTTTAAATTAGAAGAGTATGACCATTCACTTAAATTTTTCCAGTATGAAATTTTGCACCAATCATTTTTATGCCAAAAATGACTTGCGGATAGTTTTTGAAAAAATGATTCTAGCAAATTTATCAAAATTTGAAATAATTTGGTTGTAAAATAAAAGTAACTACATTGGATTACTGTTAAAGGAAGTCGAATTATATGACTCAGATGATGCTGTTAACCATTCTGCCAACAGTTTGCAATCTGTCATCTGAAATGCAAAATTCGATTATAGCTTTTATATTGTTTCCTGGTGTCTGTTATTATTTATAATATATACTGTTTCAATTTTATTCTGTTTTTGATCAGGTTTGGGGTCAGGAGCAGCTGTCAGTACAGACACCAAGTGTCAGTGTGTTCGTGTCTTTGATGTGCTTTGACGTTCATACGAGAGGATTACTGCAGGTTTTTTTTAAGACGTGCTCTGCAGTCAGTCTTCTGCCCAGTATATATTATAAAGATCTAACACCAAGAAAGTTTGAAGTGTTATACACATTTTAAAATCTGTGAATGAAATTTACGCTGAAGTGGTGTGATATTTTGACTTGTATTTTTTGATAGTTAATGAAGCTGCTTCTGGCTCCACAAAATGCGCAGTTAAACTATGAACGGCAAAAAGACAGCAACGCGGTGCGCCATGCATCCAGTAACCAAAGGTCAAAATCACGTCGTTCTTCTTTCAAGGTATTCTGATTATGAACTTTACACCTACCATAATCTATATACTAAAACTCTCGTTTGTTTGTTCCTGAACTACAGCCAAAATGGTACATGATAGCGTGATAATTTTAGGCCCACCTTACTCACCGTCATCCCTTTGGCGCTAATGGAAGAAGTTTCATTGAAATCAGTCTTATATTTTTTAAGTTATTCACAGTTTAAATTTAAATCTATCTGCTAGGTAGGGAGGGAGAGGGAGCGAGGGAGGGGGGGTGGGGAGGGAGGAAGGGGGAGGATAAGGGGGGTTGAGGGGGATGGAGTGGGGGGGGAGTGGAAGGGGGGGTGGGAGGGGGAGGGGGGAGGAGAGGGTGCTGCACCAATGCAGGAGAGGTTTGGGCCCAATGGGTCCACTTGGTCTAATTATTTATAAATATGAGCAATCTGTATGTTTGTATTGTTGAATCATTATTTCAGTCTTTTCGTGAGTTATAAAAAGTATTACTTAATTACTTAAAACTAATATCAGGGCTGTGAGGAAAAGAACTGTAGATGCTGGTTTAAATCGAAGATAGACACAACATGCTGACTTAACTCAGCGGGGCAGGCAGCGTCTCTGGAGAGAAGGAATTGGTGACGTTTCTGGTCAAGACCTTTCTTCAGACTGATATCAGGGCTAATGGGTTATTAGGGAAAGCCTGGTGCATTTCTATATCTATTCAGGCACAAATGAGGTAACAGATAGCATTTTGTACGTTTGAAACTGTCCAGTGCATTGTCAACTTACTCTGTAAGTTCTGTTCTGTAGAAGATGTTTTAATGTGATGAGCTGTTTCATCTTTATTATACTCCGTAATGCTTTCTTTGTTTTGTTAAAAAAAAGGTGGACGACCCACAGGACACTAAGCCACATGGCATCTGTCAACATCAGCATCGACCGCACACAGAATTGCACAAGCACCTGACTTCAACTCTCTGTCCTCCCCTGTTTAAAACAGATGATTCCAAAATCCCTAAAAAAGACCAAAGCAATCCAGTGTGGACCTCACAGCATCATCAGTCACATCACCAGCAAGGTGAGAGTGAGGACGATGGTGATGTTGATGATGATTGTGTTAATGATGGTGCTAACAAAGAATTGGATTGCTTCAATGATGGGAATGGGGAACACAAACAAGGACAGCACATTCTGCAACATAGTGCTTCTTGCACTGCAACCATTAAGTCTGAAGATGTGGTTGCATCAGCAAACAACATTTGGACCAAAAGCTCTCAGTTTACCACAGAAGCTGAATTGTGTTCAGTAGTTGAGCTTATTAAATATATGCACACCTATTGTCTTCCGCCTAGGAAATACCCACTAGTCACAAATCACCAAGGTGATGACAGCAATGCTGGTAACAAAAAGCAGACAGATGACTGCTCTTTGCAGAGGTTGATGCTCCCTAGTATAGAAAAACAGAAGCTGTCAAATTCTTTAAAGTTAAACATCGGTTCTAGGCAAGGAAGGAACACTCCAGATTTGTGCGAGAGGAATGCAAGAAAACTTTCCAAAAGTTCCATACTGAGGGAGCTGTTGGAAAAGAATATTGCACTAGATGTGAGCAAACCTTACAGACTTCACAATCCTTTATATCCTGTGCTTGTTTGCACTCACTTATCGTCTGATGTTAGCCAGGTTGTTCTGCCTCAGTTGGCACCCAAGCAGGAAGGCGATATTGAATCCATCAACAGTACATTGAAAAAGGACAGAAAGAAATGCTGCAAGAACAAGGCTGCTAAAACAGGGGATACAGCAAAGAAACAAGAAAATACATGCCTTGCAGTTCGGCGCTCGTTGAGATTGAACCCTCAGGTTAGCGGGATCCTGAGCATTGATTTAGAGTCAACTTCAGTTGGGGGTTTAACTAAAATAGATGTGGAGGGAACACCAAAGGAGTCTGGGACAGCAGATGTGCAGATGAAGGTTGAGGAGGAGAGGGGTGAGCGAGCGGCAGAGATTGAGGTAGATTATTCTGAACAGCAACTCTATGGCAGTGGCACACATATTGTGCCAGATGATCAGCGGTATCTGCAATCCAGTAACCATGTGGAATGGACTGAGGAGAACAACAATGAAGAAAGTTTGTTTACTACTGACCTTCCTGCACTTTCCATGGTTCCATGTTCTAATATAGTTGAGGACCACCGAGCCTTCACTGCACAGGACTTCCCATTAAATGAAACCAAGATGCAAGAAAACAAGACTAGCAGAAAGCTAGGTAATCCTGTTTAGCTTCTCTGCTTCATTCTCTTTAATAATTACACAAAACTATGACCCTAAGCCACTTTTAAAGCTTATTATGGAATTCCTGCAGTCTCTTGGAAAATTACATTCATTTTCATTAATTCAAAGAGTTAACCCTTATAATCATTTTCAGACTGTTTATTCTCACTGTTTTATTACCTTTCTCAAGAGACATTTCTCTGCTGATTACTACTTACAATGATTCTATTGGCTTTTGCTTGTTAATTTTCTCATTTTCTCTACTGGGAATAGAGAATGCCCTTCAGATACAAAGGGATGGCATCTTATTTCAGGATGTCAGATTGTTGCGTTCTTTAATGTTAATCTGGAAAAAAAATGTTAAGGTTATATAAAATAACTCCACAATCCTCTATTAATACAGATTTTAACTTACTTGGTATGGAAGTGCTCAAAAATATAAGCAGACTTCGCATCTTATATCAATTTGAGTATAAATAATATTGCCATGCTTATTTTAAAAATCCTTTCACCCCATCTCCATGTCCTTACATTTCCCTGATTAATCTTTAAAATAAACATTTTTTTTCTTTCTGGAAGGTTGCTACAAATTGATATGGTACCAATAGATTGATGCCAATTTTTTTTTGGAAAACCCAGATGAAAGAAATTAAACTTTTCTATTTTCCTCTGATGATGTCAGTATTTGGTTTACCATATTCGGTATTTTCATTTACACAGAAACATAATTAGCTGAATCTAGATCTCTGTGTTGCAAAGGTGCAAAGAACTTGCATCACAAATTTACCTCCATCATTATGGGGCAGAGGATATACCAGAATGTAATATGTGATACTGCCAATCCTTTTCATGTTTGTTCAGGCATTTCAAATGATAGTTTCACATAAAGTTTCACATTTTCATTAATTGACTGAAAGTGATGAGGAATAAGCAATTTTAATAATAGCTCTAATTTTAACATAATCATAAGATCACCTGTACACCTCACACCATAGCAGTGGAGGCTAGGATGCTTATGCCAGTAAAAAACTGCCTTACACAAGTCTGTTCAGAGGATGAATTTGTTTCACAGTAGTTACAAAAAAACAAAGTGCCGTTGATAATGGAATTCTGAAATAAAATGTTATATATCCTTTCCAGCTGAAGGATAATGAGGAACATCCTTTCACTGCAAGTGAATGCTTTTAATTCATTTCTGTTCTCATCTCTGGCCCAGCTCAATGGTGTGTTTAAAGTGTCTTAAAATAGTTTCTATGTCCCTTTTTTTGCCTGGTCTGTGTGTCTTTTGTTCCTACCACAAACCGTGTTCTGACACATACTCTGAGACTGAAAATTGTTATCATTTATTTAAAAATATCCATCAAGTATTTAATAGCTAATACTTGAATGATTTGAATACTTTAGTAATTGACACTTTATAAACATTTATTTTTTGCAGCTAAACCTACAAGTTTGTTACTTAGTCCAGAGTCTGAAAGGTAGGTGGTGCATTTTCTTATGTCAGGATTCAGCAAATTTAAAACACGACCTGACTTTTAAAACTAGCTCTTAAAGTTTGAATTCTTAAAACAACACCCACCGCCATCTTTATTAGCTCTTAATCACTTCAGCCACTGTTTGGTAATGTAATTACATGCTCTTCTAGTTTGTATATTTAATATGTAACTTGGAGGATAACAATCGTTTAATTCATCTCATATTTCCTATTTTCAGTGATTGCAAAGAATCTCCGATTGATAACAAACCATTCGAACAAGCACTGAGTGTAGAACTGTGCGGTACTGCAGGTAAGCGGTTGATCTGAGTTAGGTTCGTGTTATCACTGCGTTATCCTCACCGAATCAGAAGGGAGAAGAATTTAAAATTAGACCAGACCATTTTTCATTGACACTTGTTTTCAGCAGGAAAATATAATTTACAAGTAGCAGTTAAATTCAAAAACAAGGGGAAAAGCAATTTCTTACATTCATAGAAATGTTCCAGTCCATTGAGCTTGCTAAATATCTGACGACTGCTTAAAATAATAATGTGAGCATGTGCTGAAACATGTTTTATCCTTCGAGTGTCCACAGTGTATCATTGTAAATATCTCAATTCTTCAGTAAGTACTTTGTAAATTATTTTTCTGTATCTGCTGGGAAGGGAATGGCATTGTGATAGTGTGAGCAACATGATCATTTTCCATATGTTTTACAGTCTTCAAATATTCATGAGCATCGCTTTGGACGCTAGTCTAAATTTAGCAAAAAGCTGGAGCCAAATTTTAAATGAGGAAATTTGTTCTAAAAAGGGATAAAGTAATAGGCTATCTGGGGCCGAAAACACACATCGTGTAACTATTTGTAGAGATCAGAGCTAAAGTGGAAGCAACCATATTGTGGCCCTTGCATCTTTCCGACATTCACATTCCCTCGGCCATTGCATTTTAAAAATATAAACCTCCTTTTGACATTAAAACATTGAAATTTGAATTTTGAAATTAGAAAAATTCCAGTTACTGGGAACAGAAATTTTAAAATAGGGGGTCCACATTAAGCAAACAAATTAAAGGCTTCAATATTCAAATGATATGTTTTCTCACGCCTTTGGGTCATTCAGTATGCAAGTTCTTACTATCATTTCATCAGTGATTAGTAATTTGTAAGTAACAAGTCAAAATATTTTATGGCACCCAAGTCAGGGCAAGACAGCAGCATATTGCATCTACTTCCTCATGCACAGATTGCAAGAATACAAAAATATTCAGGATTCTGGCCTGTAATGGCCACATGCTTGATTGCTTTTCCCTTTGTCATTGATTTAGATAGTTACCTCAAAATTGTGTTTTCAATGAACACTAAAATAACGACATTCAGCGGTTCTTTAAATACATTTCTTTCGTAAATTTGTTTATTCTATTTCTGGCCAAAGCAATTAACTTTAGAAATGTCAGATTTATTTTGAATGGCTACATCATGCTGACTGAGAATGCAAAAGATGCGCTACTGCGAGGCATTCTTTTCATAGTTTTGTCAGGTCTGTAATGCATTTTGTTGTGCTCAGAATGTAACCGCACAGGCTGCTTGTAGTTTACCTGCAGACACAGACAGCATATTGGATTTTTTTTTAAGTGAGATGCCAGCTTACTGTGTAGCTCAAGGCTTTTATGTTATTTTGCTTGGTGTTAGTTTGTTTTATTCGATGTTTATGAATAATATAGATTAAATGGGTTTCTGATGGGCTTTTCACATCTGAAAGAGACAGCTCTGGTAGGGCAAAGTGAGAGCTATCTCAAACAAAGTCATATGGAGCTGTGCCCATTATTAACCTTACAATTATAATATAGGAATGTAGAAAAAGGCCTGTTTCATTTTTTTTGTGCCTGTTTCACATTTTACTTGGGAAAATATATCATGCCATCTTTCAAAGTTTAAAGTGTCCAAATTTCACATTAATATTGTCGAAACTTTTCCTTTCTGTTCATAAAATAACAATCATTACATGGATATCAATGCTAATTACTCTTTTTCCAGGACTTACACCCCCAACCACACCACCACACAAAGCAACGCGAGATGATCCTTTTAAGACAGCAATAAAAATTGATTCGTCCGTTAACAACGCCATTACCCAATTACCAATAAAGAATCACTGGAGTTCTTTATCGAAAAGTCTTGTCAATAAACACCCTGAGCAAACTGAGCTGTATGCTTACCTTAGCAAGGCCACCGTCGCCACAAATCAGATGGAAGGCAAGAAAGTTAAAAGGTCGTATACCAGATGCTTTGGTGACCATGACTATTGTCAATTGTACAAGTCGGAAACTGAAACCGAAAAAAATGTTTTGAGACTTTATGAACTTCCAAACTCCAGTAGTTATCAGAATGGAAGAGAAAAGTATGATGATGATTTACTTTACAGTGATAAGAAACAGAAGATGTCTCCCATTCCAAATCCAGGACTGAATGGTAAGAAAGTGGAGATAAATAAAAAGCTTTCAGATCAAAGCAGCAATAAAAAACCAATGAGAGACCAAGAGATAAGAGACAAATTATTCAAACACTTTGGCTACCCTGAAGAAGCCATCACGGATGAGGTGAAACAAAGTTCACTTGAAGACAATGATTGTGCCCCTAATGAATGCTGCTATCATTCTGATGTAGAGCTGCAAACAGGGATGAAAAAACCTGGGACTAGTTCTCCAGTTCAATCGTCATCTATTTCCTTACATAAAAATGCTCAGTCACTGCCAAAGGACCCTTTGCAAACTCAAGAACATCAGTTAGACGTTGAAAAAACGAGGTACTATAACCAACAGCACAAAATAATCACTGGATCTCCACATGCACAATCCCGATCTCCAGTGAAAAGGGAATTTGCCAGGTGGGTCATTCAGAAGAAAGTAAAGACATAAAGTTATAAGCAAGAATGAGCCGTTGCAAAAAGAGCTTTGTCTTAACCCTGCCTTTTCTCCACCTACTCCCCAGCCTTCCCTCCACACCTTTTTGCAATCTCCAAAAATATGCAGAATGGTTTATTGTTGAGTTAGGTATTGTTTCCAATTGTAAACCCTCCCAATAAGAATGGTATGCGTGAGGCAGATATAAAACCCATGAAGGAACAACCAAAATCTGCCTCAGCTACCTTTGTGTCGAAGAAACATCTCATTCAGTAATCCTGCCACTACTGCAGGAAAAGGAATTTAACACTGATCTAAAATGCAGTGAGAAATAGCACTCACTGTTGTAATAGAGGAAACCTGCAACAACCTCTAGGGGCAGTTATATGAAGAAATCTATTATGGCTACCAGTAATATCCTATTTCTGCACAGTCTACATTATTTGTAGTCTCCTCTAGCAAAACTTCCAGAAACCTGTAAACTGATAAGTTCAGGAGACACAGCAGTCTACAGATGCCGGAGTCTTGACTACTGGAGTATTCAGTGGGTCAGGCAACATCTGTGAAGGGAAGATTAACAGGCAACGTTTCGGATTGCGACCTTTCTTCAGACTAATGAAGAGAAACAGTGGCTGGTAGAAAGAAGTGTTCGGAAGGCGTGATGTAGGAGCTGGCAAGTGACAGGTGGATCCAGGGGTGAATAGACAGATCAGTCAGACGAGGGAGAGAAGGATAGAGATAGTCGCTAAGGCTGAAGGTGAATAATAACGAAGACAGAAGGGTGAAATCTGGTAAGGAAGGAATGTGAGAAATGAAATGTAGAAACAAAGGGTTCTGCAGAGGGATGGTGGACAGAAGGGAACAGTGGGAAGAAGTAAAACAGGGAATCCAGAGTAGGGAGGGTTGGGAGACAAGCAGATAGAGGAAGTGGAGGAGGAAAAAGGAATTGGCAGGTGGCTGCAAGGGGAATGGAAAGAAAGTTATGACCTGGCAGGGGATGACATGAAGCAATGTCAATGAGAGGTGGGGAAGGGGGTAGCAGCTGAAATCGGAGAATTCAATGTGTTCATGCCATTGGGTTGTAGACCAAGAGAAAGGTGAGGCACTGTTCTCCCACTTTGTATGTGGCCTTACTCTGGCAGTGAAGGAGGCTAAGGCCAAGGTTGGTATGGAATGAAGGAGTTGTAGAGGAGCCCCTATCAAAATCATTGAATGCAATGGACGAGGTTTGGAGGAGGTGCATGTAAACCTTTGTCTCAGTTGGAAGGGCTGTTGAAATCCCTGAAGACGGATGAATGGATTGGTGTTGTATTTGCTGCGGTTGCAGGGGAACTTGCCTGGCAGGGTGCTGGGATGGGTGGAGAGTGAGGAACGATGGGTGGGGAGTGGGTGTCTAGCCTATCTGTGCCTCTCATAATTGTATGTACTCCTATCATGTCTCCCTCGACCTCTTGCAGTCCAGAGAAAATAATCGTAAATTTATCCAATCCCTTCTTAAACCTAATGCCCTCTAATCAAGGCAACATTCTGGTAATTTTTCTCTGCCCTTCGCCAAAACCACCACCCTTCTGTAATTGGTGCCACAGAAATTCACACAATTCTCCAAATGTGGCCGTACCAACGTTTTATAAAGCTGCAACTTGACTTCCTGACTCTTATACTCGGTGCCTCGAGTAATGAAGGCAAGCATACCATACACCCACTTTACTACTCTGAGTACATTGTGTTGCCACTTTCAGGGAGCTATGGACTTGGACCCCTCAGTACATCAATGAATTTAAAGGTTGTGCCAATAACTGTATACTTTCCACTTACATTTGACCTCCCAAGTGGAACACCTCTCACTTGCTCAGGTTAAACTCCATCTGCCATTTCTCTGGCCATATCCGAAACAGATCTAAATACCACTGTATCCTTTGATAGCCTTCCTCACTGTCCACAACTCTACCAATTTTGCCAAGGTTTCCGAGAATGTTTTATGAAATGAGGGACCACTGTTACAAGAGTAAATTAAAGAGGCTTATTTTCCTTCGGGAGATTTGATAAAGGTACATAAAATTATAAGGGCAACGGCAGAGCAGTCAGTGGGAGGATGTTTCTGTTAATGCCAACGTCACAAGTCTAGAGGAGCAGAGCAGAAAATTACGAGAGACACAAGGACATTTATTTTTAATGCAGCATATGTTTAGAATCCGTACTGTAGTGCATGCACATGTGATGGCAGCAGGTTTCATTATGGTCTCCAAGAGGGAGACAGATAAATATATAGTGAAGGAAAATTTATCAGGTGATGGAGAAAGAGCTGGTTTGGTTGAGAACTGGAGAGTTGTTATTGTGGGAAACCAGTGTGGACAATAGACAATAGACAATAGATAATAGGTGCAGGAGTAGGCCATTCAGCCCTTCAAGCCAGCACCGCCATTCAATGCGATCATGGCTGATCACTCTCAATCAGTACCCTGTTCCTGCCTTCTCCCCATACCCCCTCACTCCGCTATCCTTAAGAGCTCTATCCAGCTCTCTCTTGAAAGCATCCAACGAACTGGCCTCCACTGCCTTCTGAGGCAGAGAATTCCACACCTTCACCACTCTCTGACTGAAAAAGTTCTTCCTCATCTTCGTTCTAAATGGCCTACCCCTTATTCTTAAACTGTGGCCCCTTGTTCTGGACTCCCCCAACATTGGGAACATGTTTCCTGCCTCTAATGTGTCCAATCCCCTAATTATCTTATATGTTTCAATAAGATCCCCCCTCATCCTTCTAAATTCCAGTGCATACAAGCCTAATTGCTCCAGCCTTTCAACATACGACAGTCCCGCCTTTCCGGGAATTAACCTAGTGAACCTACGCTGCACGCCCTCAATAGCAAGAATATCCTTCCTCAAATTTGGAGACCAAAACTGCACACAGTACTCCAGGTGCGGTCTCACCAGGGCCCGGTACAACTGTAGAAGGACCTCTTTGCTCCTATACTCAACTCCTCTTGTTATGAAGGCCAACATTCCATTGGCTTTCTTCACTGCCTGCTGTACCTGCATGCTTCCTTTCAGTGACTGATGCACTAGGACACCCAGATCTCGTTGAACATCCCCTCTTCCTAACTTGACACCATTCAGATAATAATCTGCCTTTCTATTCTTACTTGGCAGTATGAGCCATCTGGCCTCCTCCCACACGGTAGCCATTTATAACTCTCGGTGCATGGCACACACTTTCACTTTGCTTTCCCTCAATTGTTTAAAAGTCACTTAAACAATTGGCCCTTTTTATGATTGTTTCACTTTCCGAGAGAATTCTTCAATGTGATTGATTAGCTGCCAAACCTGTCTGTTGGCCACATTGGCTCTGTTGACCAATCGTGTCAGGAAAGGTGAAATGCACACCACAGAGATTACTGGATCATTATGGGCAGCTTTCCTCAAAGTCAGGAGCGGAGTGCCATTGCTTCACTGCTGACCGAAAAATGTTGGCTCATACACGACAGCAATTTATCATTGTAAATTCCATTCACTGCACCATCCAAAAATGTAACAAGTGTTACAGTTATTTAAGATGAAAAGCCTACGCGAGACAGTTGAAATAGAGCTTTTCAATTAAATTTGAAATAGAATATAGTGAACAATCTATCATTTTAAAATATAATACATGCAACAAATGACATGCCCAACTCGATTCTGATGGCATATTTTTAATGTCACTATATCTATCAAATCACATGTTCATGGTATTCCAGCTTTTTAATTTTCCAAGTTTTTCCCCTTCCTGACTTAAGATGAGATATATTTCCAAGAGTACTGATAACATGCTGCTTTTGTATCCTGAACAATGGGGTTCCACAGGAGAGGTGTAGGACCATTCCTATCATCTCCTCCCACTCTACCCCGTTCTAAACTCCACCTCACACCCAATGTAGCATTCCAGATACAGGATGTGAACAAATTGTAGTCGAGTTGTGCACTGTGTCATTTTAAACACCAGAGTAACAAATGTTGATTTTCTCTTTAACCACAACCTAAAGAATCACTGCTTAATCAAATATGCTTTTTAAAAAAAATTTCATTGCCACCAGTTTGGGTAAGTTGTATCTTGAAATGTATTTCATGAACTAGCAGATTAGTTGGCTGGACATTAGTTCCATACCACCAGGTCATCCAACCCACTGTATCTGACTGTCCTCCAGTCAGGGTTACCTAATCACTTTAAGATTTATCAGTAGAAACAAGGAACTGCAGATGCTGGTGTACCAAGTAAAGACACAAAATGCTGGAGTAACTCAGCAGGTCATCCTGTACTGCTCCTCCAATCTTCTAGCTTTCTTTCCCTCCCACCCTTGAAATCAGTCTGAAGAAGGGTCGCAATCTGAAACATCCCTATCCATGTTCTCCAGGGATGCTGCTTGACTGAGTTACTCCAGCACTCTGCCTTTCATAGAACTTATCAGTGATATTTGAGATTGACTGATGGGTGTATTTTAAACCTCTTGCTTTCTTTCTGAAAATTCCATAGGAATACCAAGCAAGACAAATGTTTAAATGGGAGACAATTTTGGAATGAAGAGGACTTAAAAAATGTTAATCCAAGGGATAGAAGGAATCAAGCCATGGTAAGTCGTGCCTGGAAGAAAACAATGATTCTGGTACTGGGCACTTATTTTAAACGTGATCTGGTGGGTGCCATAAAGATATCTCTACCAGTATAGAAGAGTAAAATAAGTTACAGCCACAAAGACTGATTGTGCTGAATATTTCTTCATTAGGTTGCCAGTAGGGAGAACAGTTGAATATGATGGGAAATCAAATGCCAAAATCTACCATATGATTCCGATCAGTGCCTCAGTTTTCCTTCCCCAAATTGAACTGGAAAGATCTTGACGTGTCCATTTCCCTGTTTTGTAATGTCAGCCACACTGATGTCCTGCATCTGCCAAAAATTTACTTCCCTTAAATCACTTCAGATATCACTCACCTTGGATCTGACAGAAGTCCGGCTGCCTATTTCATCACCCCAACTTTCCTGTGAGGTAGCCAGAAAGTTAGCTGCTATTTTGCAGAAGGAAACCCCAATCACACTCTTAGTTTCTCAACCTAACCAAGAAGATGGGTCTGTATTATCCTCCAAGTCTCCAACCCCTTTCTGCTTTTCATAGAGGCAACCATGTTCCACTTCCCATAGGATTCAACATGATTCCCCCTACTAGTCACATCTTCCACATTCCCACCTCTTTCTGCTTTCTGTAGAGTTCATCTTAATCCTACTTACTACCTGTCACATTTTCCTATCCCCGCCCCTTTCTGCTTTCTGTAGACCCAACTCCACAACTAATTTGTTTGCTCGTTCCTTCCTGTAATGGCAACTTCCAGACTTTTCCAGTGACTATTTTTTCCATTGCCATTACTACACAGGGAGTCGGAGTGGTCTTCAGCAAATCCAACAGAACAGATCTTCCGGTTGTTTTTTCCAGTTTAATTAGTTGTTTATTGAAGTAGTTGTACAAACAAGGAAATGAACATACCAGGCTTTACTTATTTCACATACAAGTCGTAGCTGGCTGCTCTTACCCTGGTCTGGTCCCAGGTCTCAGGTCTTTCCATTCGATGGTCTATCAAGTCAAGTCTATTTGTCACATACACATAAATGTGCAGTGAAATGAAAGATTACCCACAGTCCAACAACAAGAACAATAAAAATAAGCAATAACACACACAATCAAACAAAAAGAAACATCCATCACAGTGAGTCTCCTCCAGTCACCTCCTCACTGTGATGGAAGGCCAGAATGTCATTTCTCTTCCCCTACCGTCTTCTCCCGCGGTCAGGCTGTTGTAGTTGCCACGTTCCAGGCCGCGCCGGATGGTGAAAGGTGCGCAGCGGGTCGACCCAAGCCCCGCGATCCGGGGCGGGCGAAGATGCCGCCACTGCCGCTGCACATCGGGGCTCCTAACATTGAAGCCCCCGCCGGGCAGAAAAAAATCCTGCGACCTATTTCAGGCCTCGCCGGACGGTGAAAAGTCCGCGGCGGGCCGACCCAAGCCCCGCGACTCGGGGCAGGCAAAGACGCTGCCGCTGCCGGAGCTCTCGATGTCGGCCCCCACCCAGGGGGCTGCGAGCTTCCGACGTCCACGCGGCCGGAGCCTCCACAGGTCTGTACCCATGTCTGGTAAGAACTGTATGCTCTCCCTCCCTGTATCTGGCCACTCCCGGTCCCTTATGCCCATATATATATATACACTATCCTGTGCATCTAATGACCGCCCCCAAGTGTTCAAAATAATACGGCAAGATATATCTAGACAAAACAATATAATATGCCAACAGTAGCTAATCTAAACATAAATGGCTCCTACACTTCCCATCCAACCCATCCCCTTCCCACGCATTTTCCACTTCAGCCGCAAGAGACGTGACTACTGTCTGCTCCTCTCTCACTTCCATCCAGGGAGTCCTTCCAGGTGAGACAGAGGTTCATGTGTACCTCTTCCAACTGAGTAGATTGCATTTGATGCTTTTAATCGGCAAGACCATCTGTAGATTAAGTGACCATTTCACCAAATCTTGTGCGCTCTGTCCACCAAAGCTGCTGGATCTCTGAATTGCTGACCATTTTAACTCCTCTTCCCATTCTCATACGGCCCTTTTTGTCCTGGCCTCCACTATCACCAATGAAGCCCACACAAACTCGAGCATCTGACAACGCAATGGTATGAACTTTGAATTTTCCAAATTTCAAGTAACATCCCCATATCCCTTTCTTGTTCCCTTGCTCTCCCCCACCTGAACCACTGAATTACTCCAGCATTTTGTTCCTTATTTCCAGAAAGTTGATTGTTAAGCATGAGTTGCACTTTTACAGGCTACAGAACAATGGAAGTATGATCTGATTGTCAAGCAGGAAAAGGGAGATTGTGTCGGGGAGTGATCTCAGGGAGTGTGTGATTTAATACCCAGATGCCATTGTGTAGAGGGATGGGAGCATTGTGTCTGATAGCAATATCATGTGAGCAGGAATGTTTGGCTCAGGCAGTTATCTGCTTCAATGAGGCTGTCCTAACTCTCTCCAGTTGACAGATTTTTGAGGCATGCAAAATCCAAATGTCCAACCTTTAATGTGGAAAGCAGCTCATATCTGAGGTTAGCAGCATTTAAACTCTAACAATTCATCGAATGACAACAAACGGACAAATGGACCCTTGTTCCTAAAAGCTGAATGTTGGTAAGTTAGAGGTTGTTTAGGTAGGAGTTCCGATTTTTAATTCAACCATTTTGAATGGTAAAATTTGATTGATCATCTTGAAAGACAAGGCAGACACAAAATGCTGGAGTAACTCAGCGGGTCAGGCAGCATCTCAGGAGAGAAGGAATGGGTGACGTTTTGGGTCGAGACACTTCTTCTGTGATGTCAGGGGAAGGAATAGGACAAAGATGGGATGTGGTAGGAGACAGGAAGACTAGTGGGAGAACTGGGAAGGGGAGGGGAAAGAGAGGGACAGAGGAACTATTTGAAGTTAGACAAGTCAATGTTCATACCACTGGGGTTTAAACTACCCAAGCGAAATATGAGATGTTGTTCCTCCAATTTGCGCTGGGCCTCACTATGACAATGGAGGAGGCCCAGGACAGAAAAGTCAGATTGGGAATGGGAGGGGGAGTTGAAGTGCTGAGCCACCGGGAGATCGGGTTGGTTAAGGATGACTGAGCGAAGGTGTTGAGCGAAACGATGGCCGAGCCTGCGCTTGGTCTTGCCGATGTAGAGAAGTTGACATCTAGAACAGCGGATACAATAGATGAGGTTGAAGGAGGTGCAGATGAACCTCTGCCTCACCTGGAAAGACTGTTTGGGACCTTGGATGGAGTTGAGGGGGGAGGTAAAGGGACAGGTGTTGCATCTCCTGCGATTGCAGGGGAAAGTGCCCGGGGAAGGGGTGGTTTGGGTAGGAAGGGATGGGTGGACCAGGGACAATAGACAATAGACAATAGGTGCAGGAGTAGGCCAAACAGCAATGATATTCAGGATCGAGCCTGGGTCTCTGGCGCTGTGAGGCAGCAGCTCAACCACTATACCGCTGTGCCTCCCTTATTCTATTTGTTGATCACTGCCTTTCTTATATTGGAGGGTCCACTATAGCAACAACACACTGGCATTGCTCACAATGCTTTTAGAGGTCATATTCGGAAAGTGTCTGCTGTTGCCTCAATGGTATAGGGTGACTCCGTACCCACTGCAATTCCCTGCAGTGCCACACTGGAGCAGTTGTGACCCTATACCCATCTCATTGCTCATACGTATGAAGAAGTTTGCAAAAAGTAGCAAACACTGCCCAGTCCATCACGGGTACTGACTCCCCCACTATCGAAGGGATCTACAGGAGTCACTGCCTCAAAGAGACGGCCAGCATCATCAGAGACCCACATCACCCACTACACTCTCATTTCACTCCTGCCATCTGGAAGGTATAGGAGACTGCAATGTCCAGGTTCAGGAGCAGACAACCAACAGGCTATTAAACACATTAAGCTCCAAATTACACAGACTTGGGAGCTTTGTTTTTGTCTTTGCACTAACATATGCATATAACTTCTTTTGTTCTATTATAGTGTTTACAGAATAATATGTTGACATATCTGTTATGTTGCTGCGAGTAAGAATTTCATTGTTCTATTTTGGGTCATATTCCAATAAAACACTCTGGACTCTTGACTCAATGGACTAGAGATAGTATTTCAAACATTTGCCCACCACTGCCCCCTGCAGTATTTAGTTGAGGTTAGAGATACGGCGTGGAACAGGCCCTTTGACCTGTGGTCCTGCTGAATAGGATCACTCAGACAGACTGACCATGATCTTTTCATCTGCTTCAGAAGTGTTTAAAAAAATCTCAGCATTTTTTATTTATTTAAGTGTGACAAGTATAAATATTTATTGATTTGGATATTTCCAGCAGTGTTCAGCCTATCTCTAAGTTGCATTAGGCTTACTGTCTCTGATTAAACCAAGATTACCATGTCTACTAATAACGAGTAGGACTGCACTCATTTCCCTTGTCTAAGTAGGATTTATGCTCAGGACCTCTATCATTTAAATCCTTTGCGTCAATAGTCCCCAGCTTTAATCTCGGCACTGGCAAGAAACGTGTTGCCTGTAGATAGTAACTAGCTTTGTCACTCATTCAGTTTCTGTCCACGCTTATAATTAATGGAATGGAATGGAATACTTTATTGTCACATGTGACTAGGCACATTTGCTGCATACCCAATGTATACAAATAGCAGCCACCTACGGCGTTAATAAAGTTACAAAGCACGCCGGCTCCTCCTTTTGTTCCCCCACCACCACAGGGGTTCCCCCATGCCGGTCCCCATTGCCCTTTGTTCTCCCACCCTCCCCAATTATCCATTGTTCTCCCCCTACCTCACTCACGCCAATCCCCCCACGCCGGGTCCTCCATTGTTCTTCCCCTCCCCCTCACAACGGTCCCCCCACGCCGGGTCCTCCATTGTTCGTACCCCCCTTCACGGTGGTCCTCCACGCTTTCATCAACTGTCAACCATGGGTCGACCCGTGAGGCATCGCTACCGCCGCACGGTTTCACCACCATCGAGGCCCCATCGTCGCGAGTGCCCTCACCGCTGTCGACGCCCCACTTCACGCCTCCGTGGTGCCGACCCATGCCCCAGCCGCGGACTCCGTGAGGTTCGGCTCCTCCGTCCGACCCGCGAGGCCCCGGCCGGGCCCGACCTGGGCTTTTACGCACCGATCCGGGAAGCATTGGGACCGCGGCGCGTCAATAAAGGCGCGTTCCCAGTCCGCAGCCGCGGCCCATCGGGAATGCATTAGTGTTTAACAAACTCATTCATGTCAATTAAGGACAGTTAGTTTTTAGTGCTTAAGGTTTCATCAGATTATATTTTCACAATGTTTCTCTGAAAAGCAAGTTTTAAGTTAAAACTAGACCAAATGGACCCGTTGGGCCCAAACCTCTCCTGCATTGGTGCAGAACCCTCTCCTCCCTCCCCCTCTTGCACCCATCCCCCCTCCTCTCTCCCCCCCTCCCCCACCACCCTCTCCCTCCCCTCCCCCCTCCTCCACACTCCCCCTTCCCTCTCTCCCCCCTCCCCCCCACCGTCCCCCCTCCCTTCCCTCCCCTTCCCACCTACTCCCCCCTCCCTCGCTCCTTCCCCTCCCCTCTCCCTCCACTCCCTCCCCTCCCCTCCCCCCACTCTCCCCCTCCCCTCTCCTCCCCTTCCCCTTTGTCCCCTTCCCCTCCTCCCACTCCATCCCCCTCATCGTCCCTCGTCCCCCTCTCTCCCTCTCCCCCTCCTCCCTCCCTCATAGATAGATTTAAACTTTAAAATGTGAATAACTTTAAAAATATAACACCGATTTCAAAGAAACTTCTTCCATTTGCACCAAAGGGATGACGGTGAGTAAGGTGGGCCAAAATTGTCACGCTATCATGTACCGTTTTGGCTGTGGTTCAGGGCCAAACAAACAAACAAACGACAGTTTTAGTACATAGATTAGGATGTTTTTAAATTCCATTTCACAATGTGAGTATTGAATTTTGAACATAGATTTTTCATTAGTCAGTTACGTATCACATCTGCCTCAACCTGCAAAGATTCATACATTCTAATCTAAAAAGTACTAAGCTATGACATCGAGTCAGTTGATACATTATCATGAAGACGATTCCTCAAAAATGTCCTTGGATTATAAACCGTTGTCATGAAAATGAGCTTTATAATTTGAGGTCCAGCTGTTCCTTTGTTAACATCAATGTCATAAATATATGAAAAGAGAAATCCAGGTGTTGATGTACCAAAATTGATCAGTCATGTCAGGAGAGTCGAGAGGCATGTTTCCTGCGAGAGAAAAACATGCTGCGTGAAGAGTTTACACCTATAATGTGGTCATGAAAATCAAACGCCAGCATTACAATTCTCAGTAGACGAACTAAGCCATGACAACAATACAACAGTAACTTTCATTTGTGTTTAGCTGTGGCAGAGGAGCATTGGACAGCTTTTGGGTCAGAAGTCCATATCTTTGGCCCTGGCTGGTTGAAGGCATAGCGATGGGTGTTCTAGGGTTAAAGCAAGGACCTACACAAGAAGCCAGAACCAGACAGGGCAAACTCTTAGGAGTGATTGGGATGGGGAATATTAACAGAAATAGGGAGGGGGAATAAGACAAGAGGCTGTGTAGATCAGCAAGCACTGAGCCAACAACGATTGATATGAATTAAGTAGTGGCACTGAAGCTCGGAAATTTACCATTTACATTCTGGCAGCCTCAGACTTCCCACGAAGCGTCATAGAGGCACACTGCTTCTTTTAGGTAAATTCATACATCTGACTTTTTTTGCTGTACGTCAAGCTCTCCTTCGACCTTTCCAACAGGTTCATCTCCAGTTTCCCCCTCAGTTCCTCCCTCTGCCTCTTCATGTTTCAATTCGGGACTAACTAATATTGCCCCTCAATTTAATTTGACTTCCCTCATCCTCTCCTCAACTCAGGAATTAAGACCAGCCTACATCCGCTATGATCATGTTCATTTCCTTGTGTTCTTGCGTGTTATCCGCCAACAGCTTGTACGACAATTCTTTGTCCACTATTTCATTGGAAATGTGCCCTGCTTAAAATAAATCAGTTTAAATAGACAGAAGGATATCATATGAGAATGTTAAAAGTTCCCGTCCAAATATCATCAGTAATATTATAATACAAAAGTAACAGGTGCCTCGAGGTGACTTTGAGGATATAATCCAATCCTTCATCAAGGATTCTATGGTCGTTGCAAATTGCTTAATCTTTGGTGCCCTGGTTCGTGACCTCATTTGAACTTCACCATTAAATACCTGCTCTGTAATAACATTTTATAAATATGTAATAGTTTAACAAAATCACTTCTGCTTATATTGTTCAGTTTTATAATTGTTATTATTTTTTTAATCCACTGTTTGTAGCAATTTAAGGCCTTCCCATACCTAAAGTTTGTTTTTAAGACTGTCCATGTCCATTCCTTGTACATCAATATGCAGGAACGAACTGCAGATACTGGTTTAAATCGGAGATAGAGACAAAAGGCTGGAATAACTCAGTATCTCTAGAGAGAAGGAATGGGTGACATTTCAAGAGTTATGGGTCTGAAGAAGGGTCTCGACCCGAAAAGTCACCCATTCCTTCTCTCCAGGGATGCTGAGTTACTCCAGCATTTTGTGTCTATCCTTGTACATCAATAGTATTTTGTATTAATGTAGTGCCTTTAGCAAAGTAAGGTGTTCCAAGACAATTGTGTCAGGACAGAGAGAGTCAAATGTAAATGTTGTAAACAATAGATATGTGCTAGTAATGTATGCCATTCTTAGGATTTAAAGCACCTCACTGCTTTAAGAAGTAAACAACTGGAGGAGATTGTACACATTGATTCAAATTATATTTGTTTGTTCAGGATGAGTGCCGTATTATCTACATTGGGAAGTTAGCCTACAATATAACTCCAGCAGAATTAAAACGTCGTTTTGAAGTTTTTGGAGAGATCGAAGAATGCAAGCTACTGACTCATGATCGGGGGTAAGAAATTTACTGAAGTCACGACATATTTACGTGTATCTCATATTTTTAAGTAACACCATGTCTTGTCCATTCTTAATTGTTTTAATGTAACTTTTTAAATTCACAGTGTTCAGTGTGGATTTATTGCGTATCGCTATAGTGAGGATGCTGCTTCCGCTCTCAAGAATGGGCATAAATTGCAGAAACGGAGTGAGCCTGCATTGCATTTATATTATGGAGGGCCCAGGCAATTCTGCAAAGCCAATTACACTGACCTGGGTAAGGATCGACTGAAACTTTTACTTCACTGTGTATGGTCTTTGCAATTCACCTCTGTCAATAAGCTTGATTTGTGATGTTGATCAGGACAAAACTGACAACTACATCCCACTGAGAAATGCATAATCACGTGGATATTCACTGGAGCTCGTTGTCAGTATGTGTGAGGAGTGAATTGCAGATGCTGGTTCACACCGAAGAAAGGCACGAAAGGCTGGAGTAACTCAGCGGGACAGGCAGCATCCCTGGAAAAAAAGGAATAGGTGACATTTCGGGTCGAAACCCATCTTTAGACGTCGACCTGAAACGTCACCTATTCCTTTTTGCTAGAGATGCTGCCTGACTCACTGAGTTACTCCAGCATTTTGTGTCCAGCTCATCGTCAGTGTTCGATTTATTTAGGTTTGCCTGGTAAAGTGCACTTGAGGCTACCACCACTGTCTCCTGCCAGAGCGAGCATTTCCCCGCAGAGCAGAGAAAGTATACGTTTTATGTATCCTGGGATCCGACTCAGTGCTATCCCACATAGCAGTGAGTCATTGTACCGTTCTTGGTCCTCCAGCCCAAACATTCATAGTTGCACACCTCCTTGTACATTAAAAAAAAGCGCATCTACCTGGGCTATGCACTGATGTGTCAGAAACCTGCCACACACACCTGCCCTCCCCGCTGCCGTGCTGGGATCCTGGGTGCCTGGAATTTGGCTCAAACCCAGCAACGTGTCACACCACAGCACAATGTGGAGAAGCTGCCTGCTTTTATTAGATGTGAGAATCACTGTCTCTCCTTCTTGGCTGCACAGCTCTGCCAAGAGATTTCTTGAAGGTAACAAGCTCAGCAGCCAACGAACATCATCAACCACAGAGAAATGTCTAGGTGGGTTCGGCAAACTGCATTTGTGCCAACATCCTGGCACAGTTTTGCCACTGGTAATCCATCTCTTTGTGTTACCGTTGATTTCACAAACAAGCTCGTTTTTGGGCACACATCCCCCCAGCGGGCGAGATAACTGTGTCTATGTTCAATATCGCTTTATATTTGACTTCACTACTGTGTGTCTCTCCCTTCTACTCCTAAAATCCGAGGCAATTCCAATACCTTGACTAATTCTCCTGAAGACCTATCAAATGGAAAAATCACAGCTTTTATTATCAAAGCTGCCACAGCCAGACATAAAAACAGCTTTTTTTCCATGAGCAGTAGCCCTGCTCAACAACCAAAAGACTGTAGCCTCCTTTTGCTCTGGCATTTCCACCCTGAAGAAAGGGTTCTGACTGTCTATCCCATCTATGCCTCTCATACTTTTATATGCTTCTATTAAGTCTCCCATCAACCTCTGACGTTTCAGGTAAAAACAATCCAAGTCTATCTACCCACTTTGTGTCGCTGAAACACTCGAACCCAGGCAGCATTCTGGTAAATCTTCACTGCACCCTCTCCAAAGACTCCACATCTTTCCTGTAATGGAGCGACCTTAATTGCACATAATACTCAAACGCAACCTCAGAATAAAAGGATGTTCCTTTAGAAAGGAGATTAAGGGGAATTTCTTTAGTCAGAGGGTAGTGAATCTATGGAATTCATTGCCACAGTTGGCTGTGGAGGCCAAGTCATTGAAGAAGGGTCTCGACCCGAAACGTCACCTATTCCTTCTCTCCAGAGATGCTGCCTGACCCGCTGAGTTACTCCAGCATTTTGTGTCTACTTTCGATTTAAACCAACATCTGCAGGGTTTTTTTCCACCAAGTCATTGGGTATCTTTAAAGCAGAGATTAACAGATTCTTGATGAGTATGGGTATCAAAGGTTAAGGAAGAAGGCAGGAGATTGGGTGGAGAGGGAAAGATAGATCAGTCATGATTGAATGGCAGGGTAGACTTGATGGGCCAAATGGCCTAATTCTGCTCCTATGACTGATGACTAATCATGACTTTCTGACTTTTATATTTAATCCCCATAGGAATGAAGGTGAGCTTAACATATGCCTTCTTTACCACCCCATCTACTTGTGCTATCATGTGAACTTGGACTCTAAGATCCCTCTGCTTTTAGGGCCTTACCATTAACTGTATACCCTTTCCTTACATTCAAAATCCCAATGTGCAGCCTTCCATTTGCTGACCTGCTGCTCTCTCTGGTTCTCACCCCACCTGCCATTCTAGTTGAAACCCTCCCGAGTAGCACTAGCAATCCTCCCTGTAAGGAGGTTGGTGCCCCTCCAGTTCAACTGCAACCCGTCCCTCTTGTGCAGGTCACCTCAGCCCCAGAAGAGATCCCAATGGTCCAACAATCTGAATCCTGTCCCCTGCACCAACTCCTCAGCATTCAACTGTCCCATCTTCCTATTGCTAACCCTCACTAGCATGCGGCACCAGTAGTAATCCAGAAATTACCACCCTCAAGAGCTTGCTTAACTCCCTATATTCATTCTGCAGGACCTCATCCCCTTTCCTACTGATGTCATTAGTTAAATAGTTCAATGTCAAACAATTCTGCATCCAAGCCTTTGCAGTCGTATTTTGAACTTTGCATACCCATAAAGTAATGACTTTGATAATTAAGGGTTCATTACAGTGCAAATTTTTCACCTTAGATTTGGTTTGTGAGTCACTGAATGTTCTATTACACTTCACAGAGAATGCTGGAATAGTTTGTGCATACTTAAATGCATTTTGTCCTCACTGGCAATTACTAAATGAACATCTTTAACAAATCGTTCATCTGTGAAGAGAGTGATCGTGCCCATTACTCGTATTGAAATTCTTTTGAATACATGGACAGAAACCTGGAATTGCAGTTGTCCCTGTAAAATATTATAATGAACAGATATTGTGTCGAAACAACCATAATTTGTTCGGGAACAACATAATCCTGAGTTTATTGAAATGCTTGTTTTACAACACAGAAGTAATACTAAACTCAAAATGTCCCGGTTAAATTTAGATTCCAGTGCTGAAGACTTGGACCCTGCACCAATGAAAAGCAAGTATGACACTATGGATTTTGACAGCTTATTGAAAGAGGCACAGAAAAGCCTGACTAGGTAACAGCCTTACATCTTATTGCCTGCAGAGGATGCCAAAATACCTCAACCAAGGCACTTTTCATTTGTTTACCTCTGTCCATTAGAACAGGACACTCATCCTTTAACAGTGAAATCAAAATGAAGTTTACATGAACTAAGCTGCTTCTGTCTGTGATTCTTTGGTAGATGTCAAATGTCACAAGTTTGGGCAGTTTGGTGGAACTACTGCTCCTTGGTTGTTGTGTTCCCATAAGTAAACATAAAATCAATAGTGGAGTTGCAGCTGTGTTCACCACTTTTAATGTCTGTAGTTTGGGATACAGTGTTAGTATAATGGGAATTGGGGTTATACACTCGGGTATTTTATGTGTTTTATGTGCTGCATTTTAAAATGTAATAGTTTACATGTATCAAAGCGTTTTCTGTTGTAATTTATTGTGTGCTTCCATTGTTTCAACTATGCACTGTAACTGTAGCCTTGCCTTTTCAGTCCTGAAATTTCCTAACCAGAAATGTTTACATGTAATATTATAGACTTTACTATCATTATAGTGAACTAACATATCTAGATTGACAGAGCTGTACTGTAAGTCATTGAATAAGTGCATATCAAGGAAAAAATTTATAGCTGGGTGCATGGGTGATTATTCCATTAAATGGTGGGATCATCAGAATGTTATAACTACCTGATGAAAGTAGGTTATTCTAAAATCATACACGGACACAAATGAAGAAATTGTTTTATTATTTAAGTATGTTCAGTATGTGTGCGATTAATTTTTAAATGTATACGTGGGAAGGTATGGGGAGTTCAGATAAAAGTTTGATTATTTCTTTCAATTTTTTTAATTTTTGGAATGCCTAACTTGTTTCATTAATGTTTTATAATTAGATTTTTTCAGGCAGTTAAAATACGGTTCACTTTTGGTAATCTAATGTACTTTATTTATGATCTTAAGATTGAAACTTTGGAACCTTATACCTTTCCACATTAGCTTTAAGTGTGATTAAATAGGTCTCTAGCTTCTAAGCAAATGGCATATTATGTATTTTTAAACCATATCTTATAGTTTCTTAGAGAGTAATTCAAAATCACAGACTGTATTAAACATAATATTTTAATGTCTTGTAAATACGTTGAAACCCTCTCAAAGCCCCTTCAAAGCACTTGTTTACATTAATAAAATCGCAGAATGTAACCACGTTCTTTTAACAATTGTATTTTATTTTTCGGTATTTCAATGATTTGCCACTGAATAAAAATAGCAATAAAATGATGTCGGAATGGAGTTCCTTTTTGCAATTATTGTTTTTTCTGACTCACACCTAAATCCTGCAATTGAAAGATTGAAAATTAATTATTTGTCCTCTGACAATGCAAAATAAATATGGGACGGCTTTACAGTTGCACTCAGATTTAGATTGGCAATCTTTCTATTTTGAACATTTGTAAAGTGTTTGTTATTTAACCTTCACACCCTACACCGACCTGTTAGTCTGCAGCTGTAATTTCCCAATGATATACACATAAGGTGATAACAAGTTGTTATTTTGGGACGTGTTGCTCTTGCGTAGCAAAGCCCTGAGCACCTGTGTGGCCCCACATGCAACATTTAGTCATTTGTTTCTGGTTTAAAGTAGACATGAAAGCAATATTTGATTGTAGTTTATAATTTACAGAGTCCATAATGCAAAGATGACAAAAAAAGTCATCTTAATACTCAATCAATAGTAATATTTGTTCAGAGTAGGAAATCAACAAAGAGGTGCAATATATGGCAGAGTCTCTCAACCACACCTTCAAAAGTACATTATTTAATATCTTGAAGGTAGTTGCAGTCTCCAAACCTGATATGACATGAGGAAATTAGGGGTTGAACAGTGGCACAGTGGCTGCCTTAGAACGCTAGGGACCCAAGTTTGATCCTGACCACGGGTGCTGTCTGTATGGAGTTTGTACATTCTCTCTATGCCCATGGGTTTCTCCGGGTGCTCTGGTTTCCTCCCATATTCGAAAGGCGTACAGGTTTGTAGGTTAATTGGCTTCTGTTAATTGTAAGTTGTCCCTAATGTGTAGGGTAGTGGTAGTGTATGGCGTTATCGCTGGTCGGCACGGACTCAGTGGGCAGAAGGGCCTGTTTCCATGCAGAATCTCTGAAGCCTAAAAGCTTGGTGCTTTAAAATTAATCAACAGAATTCAGATGTCTGACACCAATCAGAATGGCCATGATTTAATCCTTGTGTGACTCTACGCCTCTTCATGCAAACGGCAGCAATGCATGCTTTCTTTTTAAATTTATCATGGATTTATATGAGTAATGCAGACCAGAAATGCACGGGAAATTGAAAAAACCCAACATTGCAAAACACCAAGATCACTTTGACCAAAAAGGGAATAAAAACTGTAAGGAATACCCTTCATACTGTAGAAACAAGTAACTGCAGATGCTAGCTTACAAAATAAGACACAAAATGTTGAAGTAATAGGTCTGGCAACATCTCTGGAGAACATAGATGGTGATGATTTGGGATGGGACCCTTCTTCAGTCCTGAGATATCACCTACACATGTCCTCCAGAGATGCTACCTGACCCTTGATTTACTCCAGCACATTGTGTCCTCTCCTATGTACTCAGGCTTTGCAGTGTGTACTGGTTGGCATTTTCCAGATTAGCTTTATTCATCATTGTCACGACAGTACATTTGAGTGCTGACAATTCAGCACTTTAACATCACATCTGTATTCTGCCCCTTGCCTTTCTTTATGACTCTTCTACTTTCAGAACCAAATGGGTTCAGTGCAAGGGAGGGCTAAGTGTATATAGATCTCTGAGCTATTCAAGGGGAGAGGGGTGGCATGTTAGCAATAATTGAAAGGTTAAACATAAAAAGACTGGGAGATGGGAGGTTTTAAGCTACCATGAAACTGACAGGTAATATTCTCACAAATTATTTTCATATCAGACTCGGTAGAACAGTTGAACTCCAAAAGCACACTGACCTTCCAGCACATAACTGAAAAAATTATGCAATGTAATTGAAATTACAATTTGATCACCTAGGTTGAAAATCTGACTTTACAAGAAGGGAGGAATGGAATTAAGCTCCTAAAATTGCTTTGCTGATGTGCCCACTTCAATAGTATATCTGCTATTTCAGATTATTATTGCAGAATGTACCACAGAGCCAGTGAGTGGGATGAAATTATCAATTAACATTGGCCTTCAACAGACATTAACCTCTTTAACCAGGTGGTGGCAGCAATGGCTGCCTCGCCAACAGTCTGTCCCTTCCTTCATTTGTTGTTTGTTTGTTTGTATGTGTTAAATGTGTGTTTTAGTGTTCTTTAGCTTGTTTTGTGTAGGGGGTGGGAGGTTGGGGGAAACGTTCTACTCTCTTACCTCGACGGAGATGAGTTTTTTTCCCCGTATCTTATCTCCATCCGCATTGCAGCCTAACATCGATGAGTTGGCGGCATTTGCCGGAGATTGACTTCGGGAGCTCCACCGCGGACTTACCATCGTGGAGTCCGTGATCCCTTTGCCAGGGATTGACCTCTGTGCTCCAACCGCGGGAGCCTGCGGACTTTAACACCATGGAGCTCGCGGTCTCTGGCCAGTGGCTGACTTCGGGAGCAAGCTACAGGATCTTAGTCCACCCCGACGCAGGAGCTTTGATCGCCCCGATGCGGAGGCTTCGATCGCCGGCTGCGGGAGCTTCGATCGCCCCGACTGCGGATGGTTCGACTGCATCGACTGCGGGAGAATAAAGTGGAAGTAGATTAGACTTTATTGCCTTCCATCACAGTGAGGAACGTGGGGAATCCGCTGTGGTGGATGTTTACTTTAATTTTTATGTAGTTGTGTGTCTTGTTGCTTTTATTTTAGGATGGCTGTATGGTAATTCAAATTTCACTGTACCTTAATTGGTACACGTGACAATAAACTGGCCTTGAAACCTTGTACCTGTTTGAACAAAGTGCTCATCTCTATCATAGCATCTTTGGAATCTGGTGTTTAAGGCCTGCTCAAATGCAAAGCATATCAGCTGGGATCTTTAACATGACAACGGTGTCTACATTTCTAGTGATTCATTGGTAATAAAGCTGGTTATAACACTGAAGACATGAAAGATGCTAAATGATTGAAGGTCTTCCTTTCATCCGTCTCTTACCTACATACCAAGTACACTGCTTAGTTGGGGAAAGATGGATATTATGTTTTTACATTTGTTCTGGAATGGTCTTATATTCAATAATTGGTCATATAATGACCACAGCTGTGCAATGTGCCACCATGGGATTAGTTTTTGTCAAGGTTCAAACTCCATCTGTGGTTGTGTCAAGGACCACCTTGCCTTGTGCATTCCAGACAGCGTTGAATAAAATTAATGAATGCCTCTACCAGAAATCTGCCTTTACGTCCCAAAAAGATCCATTAATGTGCAGCTGGAGAATGACTAGACCTGAAGTAAAGCAATTTTTCACATATTGTGCATCCATTTTTTGGCATTTTTGTTTTCCCTATGGCAAATTTCCCAAATTACACTGACAACTGAGCACCAAGCAACATTTGTCTGCACTGAGATTTTCAAATTCATTATTGGTGTGAAAATCTATTTTGTTTGCAGACAGAACGGGCTTCCATGCAAGATACAAAGTGCCGGAGCAACTCGGCAGGTCAGGCAGCATCGCTGGAGAACAGGAACAGGTGACATTTCAGGTTGTGACCCTTCTTCAGACTATCAGTCCTTCTTTGCATACCAGCATCTGTAGTTCCCTGTTTCTCAGTTTCTATGCACTTTTTTTCCCCCTGAATTTATTCTATTTTAAGAGTTGATCCTTAAACTTTGTCCTACTGAGATGTATAACCTCAAATATAGCCTTACATGTTCCCATTGACTGCTTTACCCATGGGTGTCAAGATCAGGTGTCCTGGACAAGTGATCATTCCACATTGCTACTCAAGATTTGTTTTAACAGCATCTCACAGTTACCTGTTACTCCTATTAGTAAGATAGACAATAGACAATAGGTGCAGGAGTAGGCCATTCAGCCCTTCGAGCCAGCACCGCCATTCAATGCGATCATGGCTGATCACTCTCAATCAGTACCCCGTTCCTGCCTTCTCCCCATACCCCCTCACTCCGCTATCCTTAAGAGCTCTATCCAGCTCTCTCTCTTGAAAGCATCCAATGAACTGGCCTCCACTGCCTTCTGAGGCAGAGAATTCCACACCTTCACCACTCTCTGACTGAAAAAGTTCTTCCTCATCTCCGTTCTAAATGGCCTACCCCTTATTCTTAAACTGTGGCCCCTTGTTCTGGACTCCCCCAACATTGGGAACATGTTTACTGCCTCTAATGTGTCCAATCCCCTAATTATCTTATATGTTTCAATAAGATCCCCCCTCATCCTTCTAAATTCCAGTGTATACAAGCCTAATTGCTCCAGCCTTTCAACATACGACAGTCCCGCCATTCCTGGAATTAACCTAGTGAACCTACGCTGCACGCCCTCACCCAGAGATCACCCAGATTCTATTCTCAAGGAAAGAAGACCTACTTTTTCTTCAGCCCTTGGGTGGACATTCATAGATGGCTCTCATACCATTACAGCATCCTTCCTCACAACCTCCTCCAGAGTACTGACTATCCCCCATGCTATGCTCTACAATCCCCCACCCCACTATCCCCTGCCTCTCAAAGAACAAGCCTTTATAAGCATTGTCCTTCATCTGTTTATCCAGGAGAGCACTCTCCCGTCCTCCGCCTATTGCTGAAACATTCAATCACTCAGTGGCCATTAGTCTTTGTAACTCAAAAGAGTATTGTTTGCATCGTATGTCCTCATATGATATGATACGATAGAACTTTATTTATCCCAGGAGGGAAATTGATCTGCTGGGACGAAGGATCTCCTGTGGCATTCTGTCCTACATCTTGATGGAACCAGTCTGTTGCTGGAGGTACTCATGTTGACCAGTGTGTTATGGAGTTATTATAAGAGCTAACTACAGAACTCATACGGTTGTGTTGTTTGCTGGCAGCTGCAGGAACCTGTTATACACTAAAAGGGAATGTCATGCTGAAATAATGTTTGAAGTATTATCTAAGTACAGAGTCATGCGAGGTTATGTGAGTTTACTGTGAGAATTAAATTCATCTGAAGACATTTTGTAGAAATGCTTATTCATGTGAATTAAGAGATACTGTAAGATCCTCACAGATTTTCCAATGCTTTCTCATTTAATCTGCCTTCCTCCTGAAATGGGTGGTTTTGGCACCAGGTAGAGCAAACTATATTATGTTACCTTGAATTTTCCAATATTTACTGTCAGGTTCAGAAAGCCCAGGGTGGACTTTGAGAATTGTAGTAATTGTGTACAACTGACTATAAAATAAAGTGCTAGGCTCTGTGTTTCAATTTAACTAACTGGAAAGAACCAAGGGACATGCCTTTACATTAAAAAAATGGTTGGATGTCAAGCTGCCCTTAACCCAGAGTGTAGTAATCCTTTGGAACATTTTGCTTGTGTGTTGTCTCTGCAACCTCTCAAACTGGCTGGATAGATTATTGGCTGAGGCAGAGCTCACAAGATAGAGAAGGCAAAGATCGTCATAATGGTTGAGATTACCTAAGGGGATTGCTGAAGAATTTGACACAATCTGATAGTGGACTGAAAAATAATCACATTGCTTCTGGCCATATATGTTTGAAGCACTCTTGATGGGATTGCTTGGCTTTTCCTGCTCATCACTTCTCTCTGTCCTTAGTTCCACAAACTATCAATAGTCTAGGGTCAGCACAGTAGCGCAGCTGGAAGAATTGCTGGGTTTGATTCTGAAACAGGTTTGATCCGAACCACAGGTGCTGCCTATGTGGAGTTTGCATGTTCTCCCCGTGACAGTGTAGGTTTCCTCTGGCTACTCTAGTGTCTTCCCATATCCCTTAGATGTGGGGGGTTGTAGGTTAATTGCAAAATGCCCCTAATATGTAGGGAGTGGATGAGAAAGTGGGATAGCTTAAAACCAGTGTGAATGGGTCGGCGTGAACTTGGCATGTTTCCATGCTGGATCTCTAAAACTAAAAACTAAAATGACTTCCCAATAAACTTGCACAGATTGTCACATGCATAAATACTCTTGTGTGACTGTCAGCATGCATTAAAGAAACAAAATGAACTGGCAATGAGTGTTGGCACAGAAACAGACTTAAACTGACTTACGTAGATGGCACAGAGCGAAGCAGGCCAGATGGTCTGCTGATGTACTCCACATGAGTCTCCTCCCATTCTAAACATCTAATCCCACGGTGCCCCTGATTCACAGAATGGATTCAGCACAAAAGGAAACGTTTGGACTGCGGAGTCCATACCATCTCATATAATAGCAATGCACCACATCCCACACCCACACCTGCCTTCCATAGTCCAGCAAATTATTTTCTTTTAGGGCGGCACGGTAGCGCAGCGGTAGAGTTGCTGCTTTACAGCGAATGCAGCGCCGGAGACTCAGGTTCGATCCTGACTACGGGTGCTGCACTGTAAGGAGTTTGTACGTTCTCCCCGTGACCTGCGTGGGTTTTCTCCGAGATCTTCGGTTTCCTCCCACACTCCAAAGACGTACAGGTATGTAGGTTAATTGGCTGGGTAAATGTAAAAATTGTCCCTAGTGGGTGTAGGATAGTGTTAATGTACGGGGATCACTGGGCGGCACGGACTTGGTGGGCCGAAAAGGCCTGTTTCCGGCTGTATATATATGATATGATATGATATGATACCTATCCAGCACCTTTTTGAACATTATAACTGAAGCTGTCTCCACTCTATTGCCCCAACAAGCCATTGAAAACCGCAACGATTCTTTGGTTTGAAACAAGTTTTCTCAAATCACATTAGGTTATTTTGCCCAGAACTTTCATTCCCTGTCTCCTACTTCTTGAACCACAGCCAATAAAAATTGCTTTTCCCTTTCTATTCTGTCTATATGCTTCATGATTTTAGATATTATTATCAGATTCTCTTGCAACCTTGTGTGTTCCATAGACAACAACCCCAGCTTCTCGTTCTACTCAAGTAACTAAAGTCCCTCATTCTTTTAATCATTTTGATGAATCTCTTTTGCACCCTCTCCAAAGCAATCACACTTTTACTAAAGCATTAGATCCAGAACTAGACAAAATACTCCTGCTGTGGCCAAAGCAGTTCTAAACGTTTATCTTGATTTCCTTGATCAGGTACGCAATGCTTTTATTTGTAAAGCACAAGGTGCTGTGTGAGGCTTTTCACCACTTCCTCAGCCTGTCCTGATATTTACAATGAACAAACCACACAAACTCCAAGGTTTTTCTACGCTTCCAGCCCGTTGTGAAATGTGTCCGCTACAATGCCTCTTCTCATTCTTCCAACTAAAGTGTAACACTTCACACCTCAGCATTAAGTTTCATCTGATGTCTCTCTGGCCATTTCATCAAGGCTGAATATTCTCCTCTTCAACATTCAATACACCTCCAAGTTTTGTGTCACTTACAAATTTAGAAATGTTCCCATCATTCAAGATTCTTTCACAACTGTAAACTTCTCAACATCAACCCTGCCAGGCACTCCTCAACCTCCAAAATCTTGACCATCCATCATTCTTCTAAACTCTAAAGGAACTAGAATATTAGTTTTATTTAGTTTAGTTTAGAGATACAGCTCGGAAACAGACCCTTTGGCCCACCGAATCCACACTGACCAGCGATCCCCGCACATTAACACCATCCTACAAACACTAGGGACAATTTTATATTTTATACCAAACCAACTAACCTACAAACCTGTACGTCTTTGGAGCGTGGCAAGAAACCGAAGATCTCGGAGAATACCCACGCAGGTCAGGGGCAGAACGTACAAACTCTGTACAGACAAGCACCTGTAGTCAGCATCAAACTTGGGTCTCTGACGATGTAAGGCAGTAGCTCTGCCTTAACTATGCCACCATGCCAACGGAAAGAATTATTTGGAAAGAATAAGTGCTGGATAGAAAGTATGTACAGTGTGTCCAAATGGAATGGTCATTCAAGGAGCTGACATCGTATGATGTGCTGAATGGCCTCCGCCAGTGTTGTATGATTGCATTCTGCTGTTGGGTTAAATGCATGGGCAAAATATGGTAGGCAGAAAGCCGATGATGTTCTGTTTTTTGCATTAAGATGACAAAGCAGGAGCAAGGATTAATAAAAATAGATCTCTAATCCATACTAGGGAATATAATATCTATTATAGTCTATGTACATTTACCCCTATGATTTGTTCCTTCCTCGTCTCCAAAAAATAGGTATGTGAAGAAATAGCTATTGGCTATAAATGATTCATTACATTTAAAAAACGGTGAACCATAAGCTGCGGACAAATGAAATAGAGCTAACCCCTAACATTATTAATTTCGAAAAGATGCGTTGCTTGTAAAATTGGAACCAAATGGTTGTAAACCAGACACAGAGCTCATTTTGGCTTCAATTAATATTATCGTGCCCTTTAAGAGCTGAAGGATTACTGAAATGTTCCCAGGTTAATAGATATGATTTCTGCCACCAGAGCCATTTTCATTGAATGATGAATTTAAAGCTGTTCTTTGCATCTAAAGTACAGTCGTGACAAAATATCTGTTGGTGACTGTGAACAACATATTGCATGTAATGGTTAAACCTAAACCAAGTTGCTAACAATATACAGTGGAATGGAAAAGCAACAAAACCTGGATGTACAATAGACAATAGACAATAGACAATAGACAATAGGTGCAGGAGTAGGCCATTCAGCCCTTCGAGCCAGCACCGCCATTCAATGCGATCATGGCTGATCACTCTCAATCAGTACCCCGTTCCTGCCTTCTCCCCATACCCCCTCACTCCGCTATCCTTAAGAGCTCTATCCAGCTCTCTCTTGAAAGCATCCAACGAACTGGCCTCCACTGCCTTCTGAGGCAGAGAATTCCACACCTTCACCACTCTCTGACTGAAAAAGTTCTTCCTCATCTCCATTCTAAATGGCCTACCCCTTATTCTTAAACTGTGGCCCCTTGTTCTGGACTCCCCCAACATTGGGAACATGTTTCCTGCCTCTAATGTGTCCAATCCCCTAATTATCTTATATGTTTCAATAAGATCCCCCCTCATCCTTCTAAATTCCAGTGTATACAAGCCTAATTGCTCCAGCCTTTCAACATACGACAGTCCCGCCATTCCGGGGATTAACCTAGTGAACCTACGCTGCACGCCCTCAATAGCAAGAATATCCTTCCTCAAATTTGGAGACCAAAACTGCACACAGTACTCCAGGTACATTGATATTCTTGAACTTTATCCCTCTCTCTCTTTCTCTCTCTCTCTCTCTCTCGCTCTTTCCTCTCTCTCCCCCAGTGAAACCAGTGAAGCCTATAATGAAGGTCGGTTTCCAAGTAACGGAAGAATTGTAACCAAAAATAGACTGACCTTGATGTGAAATTTAAAGAAAGGGTTAAAGAAAGACCATTGCTTGCTCCCAGTTTTTACCAACCTTGCACGATGTCGCAATGGGCGGCACTGTGCCGCAGAGGTACAGTTACTGCCTTACAGCATGAGAGACCCGGATTCGATCCTGACTGCGGGTGCTGCCTGTACGGCGTATGTACGTTCTCCCTTGACCGCGTGTACCCCGGTTACCTCCCACACTCCAAAGACATCAGATTTGTAGGTTAATTGGCATTGGTAAAAATTGTAAATTGTCCCTAGTGTGTAGGATAGTGCTAGTGTACGGGGATCGGTGGTCGGCGCGGACTCAGTGGGCCGCAGTGCCTGTTTCCACGCCATATCTCTAAACTAAACATGCTTTGCAATAGCTGGGGAATTTAAATTAAAATATATAAAGTTGATACCTTACTGCAGGCCATAAAACTATTGAATCGTCATAAGACCCTATCCAGTTCCTTCAGGAGAAGAATCGCTGTTTATTCTTAATCTGGTCACCATGCGATTAGAGACCCACCAACATGGTTGGAACTTAACCACCCCAGCAATCCATTCAGCTGCAGGACATTGAGGAATGGACAATGTACACTTATCTTGCCTAAAGGCTGCATGATATCTGAACGTTGTCATAATAGAACAAAAGCAGAAAATGCTGAAAACACTCAACAGGTCAGACTACATCTGTGGGAAATGTTAACTCTGCTACGGGCTGATCTGCTGTTTACAGCAATTTCTGATTTTTGTTTCGGGTTTCCAACATCTGTGTTTTAAGATCATTTTTACTTGGATGTAATTCTAGATTTTCACATTTAGTGATTTGAGTCTGATTTATAGGTCTGAGATACTTCTAGATACATACTAGATACGGGTTTGTAGGTTAATTGGCCTATGTAAATTGACCCTAGTTTGTAGAGAGTTGATGAGAAAGTAGCAAGTGGATTCTTGAATCTTTCCAGTAATGTGCTGTGAAGCAAGTTTGTGCAGTGGACAATGAACTATAAAGAAATTGTGAGTTTTTCTAAAACTACAAGAAGCTATTATTGGAGACAAAACAAACTGTATATCCTCAAATCTTGAGCAAAACAGTGCTGGAGGGAGGAACTCAGTCTGAACAAGAGTCCTGACTTGAGCACATCTGTCTATTCCCTCCATAGATTCTGCCTGACTCGTTGAAATCCTCCATCACTTTGTGCTTTGCTCAGGAAAGCAATATTAGTATTTCCAAAATATATTTGCCTTCTCACTCCTAATTTCTTCCATAAGTATGTCCATTAATATAAATATTCCTCCTGTCTAAATGGTCATTCATTATGCCTAAATGTCTGTGAAAATAAATTATGTTTTGGAAATTGTTTCTCTGAACAGAATGTTCTGGATCCAATCTAAGATCAGGCTATTTTGCCCCTGGTGCTTTGCAATGTTATAATATTAATTAGTGACCTTGTCATGAAGGCACATTAGGTAGCAGGAGTCATAAGAATTTTACATTCAGTTTGAGGGGAGGGATGAATGGGTCCAAGACTTAAACCATTGAGAGGACATAAGAGCAGAACCAGTGAACCAGCAAATCAAGTTAAGGGAACAGTCAGTCAAGATGTGAGGGGGGACATTTAAGGGGATCTTTCATAATACACAGAATAGGTATTCCCATCAAGAAAGTACATTTTATGGAGAACCAGTTATCCATGGTTAAGTAAAATTGTTAAAAATAACAACGTACTTAAATAAAAAAACATCTAATTCCATGTAAACTAGGGGCAGGCCAGAGGATCGGACAGAATTTCTAAACAGCAAAGAATGACTTAAGGATTAATTATATTTTATAACATTTTTCCTTATGAAATAATGGAAGCCATTCAGTCCATCGAGTCAATCATTAGCAAATTTGCAGATGATACTAAGCTGGGGGGTAGTGTGAATTGTGAGGAAGATGCAATAAGGCTGCAGGGTGACTTGGACAGGTTGTGTGAGTGGGCGGATACATGGCAGATGCAGTTTAATGTAGATAAGTGTGAGGTTATTCACTTTGGAAGTAAGAATAGAAAGGCAGATTATTATCTGAATGGTGTCAATTTAGGAAGAGGGGATGTTCAACGAGATCTCGGTGTCCTAGTGCATCAGTCACTGAAAGGAAGCATGCAGGTACAGCAGGCAGTGAAGAAAGCAAATGGAATGTTGGCCTTCATAACAAGAGGAGTTGAGTATAGGAGCAAAGAGGTCCTTCTACAGTTGTACCGGGCCCTGGTGAGACCGCACCTGGAGTACTGTGTGCAGTTTTGGTCTCCAAATTTGAGGAAGGATATTCTTGCTATTGAGGGCGTGCAGCATAGGTTCACTAGGTTAATTCCCGGAATGGCGGGACTGTCGTATGTTGAAAGGCTGGAGCAATTAGGCTTGTATACACTGGAATTTAGAAGGATGAGGGGGGATCTTATTGAAACATATAAGATAATTAGGGGATTGGACACATTAGAGGCAGGAAACATGTTCCCAATGTTGGGGGAGTCCAGAACAAGAGGCCACAGTTTAAGAATAAGGGGTAGGCCATTTAGAACGGAGATGAGGAAGAACTTTTTCAGTCAGAGAGTGGTGAAGGTGTGGAATTCTCTGCCTCAGAAGGCAGTGGAGGCCAGTTCGTTGGATGCTTTCAAGAGAGAGCTGGATAGAGCTCTTAAGGATAGCGGAGTGAGGGGGTATGGGGAGAAGGCAGGAACGGGGTACTGATTGAGAGTGATCAGCCATGATCGCATTGAATGGCGGTGCTGGCTCGAAGGGCTGAATGGCCTACTGCTGCACCTATTGTCTATTGTCTATTGTCTAATGACAACTCTCAGTGCACTCCCATCAAACCTCCACTTACCTCAAATTCACAAGCCCATCAACTCACTCCAGTTCTCCTCCCACCCATCTGCAACAGAACCAATTTACAGAGGAGAATTAAACCCAACCAGTACATCTTTGAGACCTAGGAGAAAATTAGAGCACTCAGGGCAAAATCCTGTATTAATCCTGTAGAAAAACACCATACTTTTTTAATCTTGTTACCTTTTTGTTTGTTTGTTAGGTATGTTACCTGTGGAGTATTGTTTTTACAAACCTGTTGTGCTGCTGCTGCAAGTAAGAATTTCATTGTTCCATCTTGGGACATATGAGAATGAAATACTCTTAACTCTCGTGACTTTTGATTCGCACAGTGACGGGGAGAATGCACAAACTCTGCACAGAAAGCATCTGAGGTCATGATCAAACTCTCCATGCTGAAGCTGTAACTGCTGTGCCACTGTGCTTTCTGAGGTAAGAATTAGAGTATGAGATAAAACTGGACAGAAATATTAAACAGCTAATAAGACTATCCATACATATTATAAGAGTTAATAAAGTTAGGCCCTGGGGAATTAATAATGGAAACCAAAGAAATGGAAAAAATAATCAAACAGGTAGTTTTCAACAGTCTTTAGAATAGAGGAATTAAGTACATTCCCTAAAAAAGCTCCAAACCTAGAAATGGATGCAGAGAGGAACTCAGGAAATACAATTTATAGGGATACACAACTGAGTAAATTGATGGATCTGTAGGGTGGCAAGGGTCTGAGACCTCATCAACTTTATCCCAGGGTCTTAAACAAAATGGCTTGTGAGATAGTTGATGTGTTCATTTTAATTTTCCTAAATTCTGTAAGTTTGGGATGAAGCATTAAATTGGAAAGTAACAAATGTTATTCCTTTGTCAAAACAGGAAGATAAAGGGGAAAGGCAGGAAACTACAGATTGGTTGAGCTTAACATCTGACATAAAGAAAATGGAAGGACATTATAGCTGGGTGATTAAATTTTTAAAAAGTAATCAGAGAAAGTTTTGTGAAAGCAAAATCATATTTAATACATTTATTGGAGTTCTTTCAAAAAATAACATGAGAGGAAAAGGGAACCAGTGGATATTTATATCCTGAAGGTGTTTGCTGCGATACTGCAAAAGTTACTGTAGAAAACGAAAGTTCATGATGAAGCAGATACCCAACTGGCTTGGATAGAAGACTGGCAAGACAGAAAGCAGAGAGCAGGCATAAATGAGTCGGCTTCTGATTGTCAACGTCTAACGAATAATGTGCCACAGAGATTAGTGCTGGAAACTCAAATTTTCACCAATTCATGAAAATGTCCAGAACGAAGGCATCAAATGTATGATTATTAAATTTTCCGATGACACAAAGATAGGTAGGAAAGTAAATTGTGAAATTGACATAGAGACCACAAATTAGATAGAGCTCTTAATGATAGCGGAGTCAGGGGGTATGGGGAGAGGGCAGGAACGGGGTACTGATTGTGAGGCCAAATGGCCTACTCCTGCACCTATTGTCTATTGTCTATTATTTATAAAAGGGATATCGATAGGTTTGGTGAGTGAGCAAAATATAGGAAAATGTGAAATGTTCCATTTTGGCAGGAATAATATCAATGAACCACATTATCTAAATAGTGAAATATTGCAACACTCGGAGATGCAGAGCAAGCTGTGTATGCAAGTACATTATTGTGAAATGTTAATATGCAAGCACTGTACGTGAGTAGGAAAGCAAACAGGATATTATCATTTATTGCTGGGTGAATGGAGTAGAATAAGTAGAAAGATTATGTGTAGGAAGCAACTGCAGATGCTGGTTTACACCAAAGATAGACACAAAATGCTGGAGTAACTCAGCAGGTCAGGCAGCATCTCTGGTTAAAAGGAAAAAAAGTATTATGGAGATTATGAAGAAGAAAGATTATGTTTCAGTTACTGAGGGCATTGGTGAAGCCACACCCGAAGAACTCTCCTTATCTAAGAAAGTATGTTAATGGGTTGGAAACAGTTCAGAGGTTTAATAGATTAATTCGTGGAATGGGTATGTTGAATTACAAGGAAAGGTTGGACAGGCTTGGCTTGAATCCACTGAGTTTAGAAGAATGAATGGTGAACTGATTGAAACATTCTGAGAAGATTTAGTATGAGATAAGGAGAGGGCATTGTGAGAGAATCTCGAACTGGAGGTCACTGTTTTAAATTATTGGGTTGTCATTTTACGACAGAGTTGAAGTGATTCTTTTTTCACTCAGTGGGTAACAAGCAGTGGAAACAGACCTTTTAGGCAGGTTAAAAGGTACTTGATAAGTAAGGGTGGAGCTGGGGGTGGGGAGGGGGTACATCTAATGGGTTATCAGGGATAGTTGGGAATGGGAAGTTGAGATTACAAGCAGGTCAGACATCAGGGCTCACTGGGTACAAATACTATATTTCTAAGCATAAAATAAAAAGAGAAAATGTTGGAAATGGAAGGTTGCACTTGACCCGGTGGAGTTCTCATGAAGTTCACTGACCTACAATGGCTACTCTGTTTCTCAATTCACAGAAGCCACCTGGCCTTGCTGAGTATTTCCGTTTTTATACCAGAAATTTGAATCTGCTTTTGTTTTCCTCTCCTTGACTTGGGCTTACTATCTGCTGCCAATCAACCTGAAATCAGATGACCCAGTTCGCACCTGGAACAGGCCAAGCCCTTCCATTGTCTTCATGGCCCGTGAGCATATCACTCGGCTGCCATGCCAAAAGAGTCCAGAGGTTCCTTTGATTGTAGGATGTGCAGGTCAGAGTATCCTCAGAGCGGTGTGCCTGGGTGAGTAAACCAGAAAGCAGGAAAGGATCATCAACCAAGCTTTCAATCTTTAATTGTTTTCACTGAACAGTTGGAATATACGAGCATCAACCTTGAAGGAGTGAGAAGCGTTCGGCTGTGATGTGCTCAGACACTGTGACAGGTTCCCAGGAAATAAGAGGTGGGTGTGTCACAATAATTCCAGCAGTATGTCATTTATATGTACAAGAATTGCTGAACTTTGTTGACAAAATTAGAACCTTCTCAACGAGAGTGCAGTCTAAGCTATCTGCACAACAATAACCTGAAAAAATCTATTAAAAATCACAAAATGCTGGAGTAACTCAGCGGGTCAGGCAGCATGTCTGGAGGAAAGGAATAGATGACATTTCGGGTCGAGACGGTCTGAAGAAGGGTCTCAACCCGAAACGTCACCTGCTCCTTTTCCAAGCCCAAGTCAAGGAGAGGCTGCCTGACCTGTTGAGTTACGCCAGCATTTTGTGTCTATCTTCAGTGTAAACCAACATCTGCTGTTCCTTCCTAGATATAAAAAGTCACATCTCAAGTTGCACTCTTTAGCAGAACCTCTGCCTCTGAGACAAGGGTCAATCGTTCCAGCACTGATGCAGCAAATGTGACAAGTAACGTTGCCTTTCACTGCAATACTGAGATGGTCCAGCACTATTGGAGCTGTTATCTTTACATGAGGTTTATCTGCCATCTCAGATGTATAATCGCAAAGAACATTCTGCGGAAGGTTCCTCCCGACATTCCAACCAATATTTATATTTCAACCAAAGTAATTAAAAATTAAAAGGGCGGCACGGTAGCGCAGCGGTAGAGTTGCTGCTTTACAGCGAATGCAGCGCCGGAGACACAGGTTCGATCCTGACTACGGGTGCTGCACTGTAAGGAGTTTGTACGTTCTCCCCGTGACCTGCGTGGGTTTTCTCCGAGATCTTCGGTTTCCTCCCACACTCCAAAGACGTACAGGTATGTAGGTTAATTGGCTGGGTAAATGTAAAAATTGTCCTTAATGGGTGTAGGATAGTGTTAATGTAGGGGATCACTGGGCGGCACGGACTTGGAGGGCCGAAAAGGCCTGTTTCCGGCTGTAGATATATGATATGATATGATATGAAAATATATATCTACTTCATCTCTTTGCAGTTTGAGGAATCCTACTGCTGTTATATTAACTGCTGACTTGCCTTGCATTGCAAACTATCTTCTTGATTGTGACCTCCTTTGGGCCATCTTAGGGTCATGAAAATAGCTTTATAAATGCAAGTTCCTTTTTGTTTATCCTTGGTGCCAGCAAATTCTTTAACAGACCGAAATAACAGTTCATAACTAGAGCATTTTTTTTACATACAAAATGCTGGGCAGATCTCAAGCTCAAACTTTCAATAGAATGGAAATGGAACCAAGAGTTCTGTATGATGTCTTAATCAGTGAGAAAGTACCAAAGTTTGCTTTGAAATTTACCAATCAATTCAGTCTGTGTATTTCTTTGAAAAGAACATACACCAGGGCTTTGTTTAAATATTAACTTTCCAGAATTGATTTTCTGTTACATGGACAATGAAGCTGGAAATATCATTACCTCTTGTGCGAAGACAGGAGCCGGGAATGCAAATACTTGCTGAATGCTTTCAGTCACAATCACTGGTCGCCTAAAGTTAATTCAATTTCATGAACATAAATTGAAGAGTACGGACACAAGAACATAAATTGAGCACGCAAAACAAATCATCATTTTGTGCATGCAGCCCCATCGGTTGCACTGCCCGGTTGGAATTATGGCCTTTATGTCAATGAAGTTAATAATAAAAAGCATGTCCAGGGACTTCGAAGTGGAGTCTAAAGGCAGAGTGATGTTTGATGAAATTAAAAAAGAAATATGATTTCAATTCTACTAAACCTCGCTTTTTTTGACTGAGTTTAGAGATTTTCAGAAGATGAGTTGTCCATGAGAGATATGGAAGATGCAAGGGTGCTTAGAGAGGGGAGGAATCAATGGATATTTTTAAGGCAGAGATAGATTGATTCTTAATTAGTACGGGTGTCGGGTGTATGGGGAGAAGACAGGAGAATGGGGTTAAGAGGGAGGGATAGTTCAGCCATGATAGAATGGTAGAGTAGACTTGTTGAGCCGAATAGCCTAATTCTGCTGCTATTACTTATGATCTTATGAATCAGAAAGAAACTGGATGTGTGGTATGCTCACATGTAAGCAATAATGAAATCCTAGCAGCAATTATTCAATCCTCCCAGCTGAATTAAAGGAATCAAAATATATAGGGACAAGTATGGTAAACAACAAGGATTTTTCAAAAATGTTGCTTAATTAGCAAGAATATTATATTAGTTAGTCAGACAAAATACTTCAGCATTTGCGTCTTAATACATAGCGCTAAACAGAACATGGCTACTATCATAACAAAGAAAATAGAAACTTCTATTTTACTCTTGAAATTCTTTAAGAGAGACAACAACATGGAAACAGGCCATTCGGTCCAACTCATTATTAAAGTTTCATAATTCATTTTGTTTCTGAAGAATTCACCTTTTCTATTTCTAATTCAGACTTGGTAGATCCTCCCAGATTGTTAGAGGTATCCTTGTGAAAGTGTGACTGAACTCTTTAGAATTGACGGTTCTGCCAGTGATTCATGATAATGGGCTTTGCTGTTCTGCAGTGTCCACTGAATCAACTTCTTGGATTCAGAAACAATCACAGAATTTCAATTTTATCTGACTTTAACCAAAGATAAATTACTTTGGGTATGAACACCACACATGGGCACAAAAGTCACTGGATTGACCACCAGAATTTTGGATGTAAATTTTAATCCCAATATGGTAGATGGGCAATTTAAATTCATCGAATTAAATAAATTTGAAATTAAAAGAAAAAGTCTCCTCAGTAAAAGTAGCCATGAAATTGCCACATTCAAATAAAATGGTGTCTGGTGATGGAATGGAAGGCTCGCCTACCTGATACTGTCCCAACCAAAACTGAATGTGCAAGGCCAACCCACCTTTTACTCGGTCCGTGTAGTTCCCTGGCCACAGCCTCTCACTCCTAATATCAAGCACACATAGTTTCCTAGTGTGACCCTCTCATGCCTCCTCATTCCGGTTACATAACTGGCCACATACATCATACTTGTCTCATTGTTCTCACTCAAAAGCCTCCAAAGCCATTGTTAATTCCCTTTCTGCTGCGGAATTACTCTCAAGCCCATACTTGCTTGTAGCATTCATGTTGGCTCAGGAACAGTGCAAATGCCTCAAACTGTCACTGCAATCAACATTGCCATGTTCAAGCCTGAAACATTTATAGTCCCAAGGAGGTCCATTCTACGTATCCACATTGCCAGTTTTTTAAAATTGTATGCAAAAAAATATGCATGGCCCTTTTTCCAACAATGGTTAACGCAAAGAATATGGAGAATCACAGCTGTGAGAATAAATGCAGCTCTTACAAATACCACACCTCTGTGCCTACATCAGATACATATGGCATAATTCACTCCAGAAATCGAGGATTGGTGATGAGGACAAACAAGTAAATTTAGTGAAATAAAATTTAAAGAAAACTAATTTATATCAAATGGTAATATCATTTAAAGGACTTATTTCATGAAGATGGCATCAGAATTAAAGTCATCATCCCAAAAATCACTGCGATTTCCATTAAGCAGCATCCTGCTTAAAAAGATAACCACTGTTACATTCAATAAATTAAATACTATCTGGGAACGTTACAAAATGAGCAACTCAGGATAAAATTTATGTACCATTTGTGATGACAATCATGCCCAACTTATGACATTGTCATTCACGAGTTATCTAATCAGCCCACCCACAATGAAACAGCATAAACAGCTTTTTATCCCACAACCTCTGTGTCACTCTCTGTAGGTCAAAGATATTAAATCATTACAGACAAGCAGTTGGAAAAAAGAAGATTCACATAAATTATATTAACAGTACCAGAACCATTCATTACAAACTGGAGAGCTACTCGATCTTCTCTGCAACTTTTATCCTTGTACCAAACTGTATATCCAAAAATAATGATAATTATATATGATAAATAATATCCATAAATAATCACTAATTCCAACGAGTGGATTCAGAGCGGCACGGTGGCACTGCGGTAGAGTTGCTGCCTTACACTGATAGAGACTTAGGTTTGATCCTGAATACGGGTGCTGTCTGTATGGAGTTTTACGTTCTCCCTGTGACCGCGTGGGTTTTCTCTGGGTGCTCCGGTTTCCTCCCACACTTAAAAGATGCACAGGTTTGTAGGTTACTTGGCTTCGGTAAAATTGTACATTCTCCCTAGTGTGTGGGATAGTTTCGTTGTACAGAGTAATTGCTGGTCGGAGTGGACTCGGTGGGCCGAAGGGACTGTTTCCATGCTGAAAAGTCTAAACTCTAAAGGCGATATTGCACAGGCAACTGCTTGATTTTTCAGACGGCAAGTGGGCTGAAAAATTATAATTTCTTCACCATGTGGAATGAATGAAAGTCTTCCAGACTGTTAAGGCCCAACGTACTTAGTGGAACAGTACACCGGGCAGTACTTGTTTGTGAAAACCTCAATCTATCAATCACCATTTTGCCCTACTTTCAATGACTTCATTCCAAGCTATTACTTCTGAGTCCATTCCTCTTAGCAACAGCTTGTGTGACAGGCTGACAATGCTAACAAAAGGTGGCATGTCAAATTCTTTTAAGCTTGTGGCTTCCCAATTTTGCAAGGAATTAATTCAAAAGCAAATTGCGAGTTTCCACTCTTAATTACCTTATTACTTCAATATCGTGACTCATTTCTTGCACCTTTGTTTTGCTGCAGAAACTAATCTAAGTCCATTTATCCTCTCTTTATAGCTCATTGATCCCGATCCTCAAGGAAATTGTTCTTATTCAAAAGCAAACACGTAATTATATGAAACATAATATGATCTTTACGGTTTAAAATAGCTTAAATTTAAAAAGCCAATATCATCAAGAACTTGTTCTTTTACAATATTTTCCGACCCTTTGTGAATTAGTTTTGTGCTTGCTACGTTATCCCTTTCCTAAAAATATAAAATGAAAGACAAAAGGTCATTCAGGTCTTCAAGGGTTACACTAACTTAAACTACCATGGCTAAGTAAAATATTTGATTTTGTATCCGTTTCTGTAACGTTACTTCCCCCTAGTGTTCACTAAGGGTATTAAACAGAAGCTTTACTAGAAATCCATCTTTTTATGCAGGATGGTGTGAATCTGAGAACACCATTAAGAATACGTCACTGAAATGATATACACATCATAACAATTACATTTCTGTGCTTTAAACAAACAAAACTCAAGATCTAAATACAAAGTGTTGGAGGAACTCAGCAGATCAGGCAACACCTGTGAGGGAATGGACAGGTGACATTTTGAGACTGAACCCCCACCTTCAGACTGATTTTATTGGGGGTGGGGGAGGCAGGGTGGGGAGAGAAAAAAGGCACAATGTGTTGGTCGGAAGATTCTACCTCCTGAGATGAATGGGTCAGCAGGCACATTGTATTCAGATGCTGCATTTTATGGAGCCACACCTTAGCAACAGAAAGGAAATATTATTACACTCAAAATATGTAAACATTTTTACAGCACACACAATGAAATCAAGTCAAGTCAAGTTTATTTGTCACATATACATACACGATGTGCAGTGACATGAAAGTGCCAATGCCTGCGGATTGTGCAATCAATCTAATCGTATTTAAGACTATTTTTATGTGATGTCTTGTTCTCCTGATATTCTTTACTTGCATTATTTTCTCTCAAGACATGTTTTATTTAAGAGACTTTACTCTTTTAAAATATATCAAGTCTGAAGAAGGGTCTCGACCTGAAACGTCACCCATTCCTCTTATCCAGAGATGCTGCCTGTCCCGCTGAGTTTTGTGTCTATCTCTAGCTAAGGCTTCTTGTTTACCTACATGAAGGATTGTCCTCCTGTCTTTCATCAATATTATGGAAGTTATCACCATCCAATTCAAAGTTCATCATTAAAATCAGTGTCTCCCATTTGCTAATGATTATTTGCACCATGAGCTTAGCTTTCAAGATTTATTGAAAATGTTGACATTAGTGCATAAACGGTTTAACAGTTACTTGAGAAGCATTCAAGGTCATTTTTCTAGCTTTGTCAAGGTTGGCTATTCTTTCTATTCCTTACTGCTGAGAAAATGTGGTTCTAGGTAAGGTACAACTGTGTGTTCTGCGATTTTGTTAACTGCAGGGAAAGGGGGGGGGGGGGGGGGTGGGAGGGGGATCTTTTATTTATCTTTTTGGAAAAGGAAACAGCCCAGATTTGAGAGGGACTGTCAGAATAGCATGTGTATTGCTGGTTATTCATGTTGTCACAATGTGACACAGCTAAAACGTGACATCACTACACGGCTTCTAATAGAGTGTGACCTCATAATGTCCACTTGTCCACAAGGCAGAACTTGACTGGCTGAGGGGAGGTCTACATAAAGCCACTGCAAGAGTCACTATTTTTAAAGAGGACATTTAAAATTGAAGTTGTTTCGTGAATAGCTATTCTCCTGCAAGGTTACCACAGTAAACCCAATGTGATTCAATTTTGCACAAGCTTGTGCAATAAATATCATTTGATCTTATGACATCATAAGTATCATATTATGATACAATTAAATAGTTTGTAGGTCACTTAGGTCTCAGGTTCATTGCTACTGAGTATGAGAATCAATGACACACTGTCTCCTCGCGGTATTTAACACAAATTCGGTGAGTTATCTCATTTCTAATGTTCTTACTGTGCATTTCTTGAGTGTTTTCAATTACATAACATCAGAATAAAATGTTATTGTGACAGAGAAATGCTGATATTTTCTGTGAGAGCAATGCTCATGCCTAATTCCAGAATAATGTAGGTCAAATGCAGTTCAGAGCATTCACTATTCTTTGCCATCAGTGGATCTTAATGTCAATAACAAATTGAATTGCAGATAACCTTCCGCCAATATTTATCATCCCTTTAAAATCTTCTCAAAATTATTATGCCTGGAATCCAAATCCTTTTATTATCCACATAGGTTTTCAGTTTTATTGGAATTATTACATAGACACATAGAAACCTCGCACAGGATTAGGCCCTTTGGCCCATTATGTCTGCACCAACCATGATGCCAGATTAAACTAATTCCATCTGCCTACACATGGCCTGTATCCTGCTTTTCCCTACCTGTTCACATGTCTGTTTAAATGCCCTTTAAACATTGCTATTGTATCAGCTTCCATTACCACCCATCCCAGCGCATTCCAGGAGCCTACTATTTGCTGTGTAAAAAAAGATTTGACTTTCAAATCTCCTTTAACCTTACCCACTCTCACCTTTCACCTACACCTTCCAGCATTTTAGATTGTCTTCCTTGTGCAAAACAAACCCCTATTACGTTTCCCATAATTTTATCAGATATTTATATATTTCTATCAGTAATATGTCTAAGGTCAGACAGGTTTTCGCATTAGAGCCATCATCTTATATCTACTGTTTTGGGATGGCTATGTTTTTGTTAGCATACTAAAATATTATCGGAAGTATATTTTCAAGGGACTTTCCAACAAAGATTTGTAAGTGAACAGCAGAGCTGTTCCAGAAGCAAATATTTACGGTATTCAGCAGGGCAGACAATGTCTTTGGATGAGAGAAACGTTCCATGTGTTTTCTCCACCTCTCCCAGCCTCTGCAACTTAAAACATCCTTGTTTTGCACTTTTCCAGTTCCAATGAAGAAACATTAACATTCTGTAAGTGATGGCCACAGGCAAATTCTTCAATTGGGATGTCTACATTTAGGTCTAACGGTGGCATTTAAAGCTATTTGTTTATATTCATCACTTATATATTAAGTTATTTATCTTAAACAATTGTTAACATTAGAACTGAAATTTCACCAAATTTAAATGAAAGAATGAGCAATATATTATCATATTGAATTAAATTTTTGAAACTGCTATCACTGCAAATTTCCCCGGTGTGGGACAAATAAAGGAAAATATTATTATTATTACAATGTAATTATCTAAAATAGTATTTAAAACCTCCTCCCAAAGCTTTGACAAACAATGGTGAGAAAAGTTCAAGAGATCATGTTTAAAAACTTTTTTACTTATTTACATTATTTTACTGAAGTCAGGGTTAGGGATTAAGAGAAATCCGAAAAAAAAAAACTTTTTTCTACTATGCAATTGTTGCTGTGAATGATCAAACTCTCTTACGCTTGTGAGAGTTTATGTGCAATACTTAATGGTGGTTTATCATGACACCCTAAAATATCCTCGTTGTGGGTCACATAACCATTATGTGAGGGTATTTTAGGCCAGTGAACCTCATGACAGTGGTAGGGAAGCACTTGGAGAGGATTCTTCTGGACAGAATTTACTCCCACTTGATAGAGAATGAGTTACTTATCGAGAGTGAACATAGCTTTAAATGCGGCATGTCTTACTAACTTGATCAAGCATTTTGAGGAGGTGACAAAGGTATCGATGCGGGTAGAGTGGTGGATGTTGTCTACATGGATTTTAGTAAGGCATTTGATAAAGTCTCCCATGGGTCTGATCTAAGATACACCGGCTTTGCGGTGACTTGGTCATATGGATTCACAACTGGGCTACTGGAGCGGCACGGTGGCGTAGCGGTAGAGTTGCTGCCTTACAGCGCCAGGGACCCGGGTTTAATCCTGACTACAGGTACTTGTCTGTACGGAGTTTGTATGTTCTCCCCGTGAACGGCGTGGGTTTTTTTTCTGAGATCTCCGATTTCCTCCCACACTCCAAAGACGTACAGGTTTATAAGCTAACTGGCTATGTATAATTGTAGATTGTCCCTAGTGTGTGTAGGATAGTGTAAGTGTGTGGGGATCGCTGGTCGGCGTGATTCGGTTGGCCTGTTTCTACGCTGAACATCTGTGATCAATGGAGTTCCATAGGAATCTGTGCTGTGATGGGTTGGTTGGTAAATTTTCCGATGACACTAAGATTTCTGCAGTGACAGACTGCGAGGAAGGATGTCAAAGTGTACGGCGGGTTATACATCAGCTAGAGAAATGGGCGGAGAAATGGCAGATGGAGTTTAGAATTTTTTTTAGATTTAGAGATACAGTGCAGAAACAAGGCCTTCGGCCCACCGAGTCCGCGCCGCCCAGTGATCCCCGCACACTAACACTATCCTACACACACTAGGGACAATTTTTACATTAGCCCAGTCAATTAACCTACAAACCCGTACGTCTTTGGAGTGTGGGAGGAAACCGAAAATCTCGGAGAAAACCCACGCAGGTCACGGGGAGAACGTACAAGCTCCGTACAGATTGTGCCCGTAGTCAGGATCGAACCTGAGTCTCCGGCGCTGCATTCGCTGTAAGGCAGCAACTCTACCGCTGCGCCACCTGATCTGAGCAAGTGTGTGTGTTGTACTTTAGGAGGTTGAATCTAAGGAGAAAATATTCAATTAATGACAATAACCCTTAACAGCATTGATGTACAGAGAGATCTTTGGGTCTGTCCATAACTCCCTGAAAGTGGCAGCACATGTGGATAGAGTAGTAAAGAAGGCAAATGGTATGCGTGCCTTCATTGATTGAAGCATTGAGTATAAGAGTCAGGGAGTCATGGTGCAGCTTTATGGGACTTTGGTTAGGCCGCATTGGAGTATTGCGAGCAGCTCTGGTAACCCCAATACAGGAAGGATATGGAGACTTTGGCAAGGGAGCAAACAAGGCTTACAAGAATGATGCCTGGATTAGAGGGTATTGTAAGGAGAGGTTGGACAGACCTGGATTGTTTACTCTGGGAGTTTGAGGGGAGACCTGATAAAAGTATATAAAATTATGAGAGACATAGATGGGGTGGACAGTCAGAACCCCTTTTCCTAGATGGAAATATCAAATACTAGAGGGCAGAGCTTTAAGGTGAGAGGGGCTAGCTCTAAAAGAGATGTGCAGGTCAAGCTTTTTCATAGAGGGTGGCTGGAACATGCAGCAGGGGATGTCGATGAATTTGGCTTGGTATCATGTTCGGCACAGACATTGTGGGCCGAAGGGCCTGTTCCTGTCTTGTACTGTTCTATGATCTATTTTCTAAGTGTGTAACAATAATATCTTCTTGTAATTTTAGTTCAGTCTACGAGTCTTTCGCGCAAATGTACTAATCCTTTCAAATGAGAATTCAAAAACCATCGGATGAAAAGATTTAAAATGGATCATTGATCTGCTTTATTTCACAGAAAATAAATAGAATAGGGAGAAATTCAAAATTTGCCATGGCTGTACTGTTTACATTCATTTTTTGTCAACATTCTACATTTAATTGGCTCAAAAACCAATTATATTGTGATTTTCTTTTCTCACGTTAGCATATTCTGGATGTGTGATATAATCACTAGCCACCATATTTTTAAATGAGACAGCTTTAAAAGGTTGCAATACTTATTAACTTACTCAGGATCATTACATTGATTACCTTGTGATTTTATGCAACATAATAAATTAAGACGAAATGAACATCCTTCAGATTTAGTATAGCTCGATGCTAAATTATGAGAAAATTGAGCTTCTGAATCCAATCAATGCAATCCACCTAAGATCTGTTTATTTCTCAGTAGTAATGTTGGTATGCCTGGTCTCATTCAGATTAATGTCAGTCCTCAGGAGCTGATTATGGTGGACTCAGCAATGCATTTCTGTTGAAAATCATGGGCAGATTTGGGGGAAGTTCTGTTGTTTGAATTTGCTGATTAACTGGTACTGACCTGCACTTTGTAAATGTTACATCCTGTCTTGCTTTTCAATTTGGCAAAGGAAGCATTGTTATCAGGGTACTTTCGAATATGTTACTGAATTGTAGGTGAACAATACCACTCATAATATGATTGAGTACATTTAGATAATTGATAAAGCATCAAAAAATGTTTTGGCAGATTGTAGCGACCATAGAGAATGGTCCAGGTCGTCGAACCCTCAGATTGGCCAGCGAGGTCACGTGGGAACGCGACCATGGGGATTGGTCCAGGGAGCGACATCGCTGATTGGCCAGCGATGTCATGTGCGCGTTTGGTGCCCGATTTAGTCAGTTCGGCGAAGTCTTCAAGGAAGACAGTAAGTTTGTAATGGTTGTCCTTTACCTTGTTGTTTAACTCTGTATTCGAATATTGCGGCTGCAATAAACTTCTTCTACAACCAACAAGTTTCGGACTCGCCATATTGGTGACCCCGACGTGATCTGGACGATCACCGACTGAGCAGGAACCCGACGCCTCGTTGACGATGACCGAGCCGGGCACACCGGAGTCAAGCGCCGGAAGCGTTCATCTTCCGTTGTTTTGGACGCACGCACCGCAAGCTTGGTTTATCCACACCGAGGCTCAATTTCATATAAAGAAGGTGTCGGACGAATCCACGAAGTACTACTACCTCGTCAGCGCTCTATCGCCGGACACAACCAAGCGCGTGATGCGGTTCATCATGGATCCACCTGCGGAAAACAAGTACGAGGCCATGAAGAAAGTATTACTGCGAACCTTCGGGTTTAATAAGCATGGTGGTGCGGCAAAACTTCTGCACCTACCAGATCTTGGAGACCAACTGCCTTCCGTCCTCATGGCCGAAATGATGATGCTAGCCGGTGAGCATACGGATTGCCCTATGTTCGAACAGGCATTCCGCGAGAAACTTCCCGAGGATGTCCGACTGCTGCTCACGGATTGTTCTTTTAAGGACCCCGAAGCATATGCAGCGAAAGCGGACGCGCTCATAGCGGCAAAAAACAAGGCAAGTGGTTCGATCAACAAAGTCTCGACATCAGTGACCACGCCACAGCGACGGCAAGATGGCGCCACGTCTCCCGCCAATTCTCCAAAAGCCCGCCAAAAAGATCCGCACAAGCGCGGCTGGTGCTATTATCACCTACGATGGGGTAACGAATCCCGCAACTGCCGTTTGCCTTGTACCTTCGCGGGAAATGCCTCGGCCGATCGTACATAGGGGCAGTTACGATTGGCCAGAACCGGCGCCTCTATGTCCATGATCGATTCACGGACACAGAATTTTTGGTAGACACGGGAGCCATCGTCAGCATAGTGCCGCCGACCGACCTCGAAACCAGATCGGGTAAGACAGGTCCCACCCTCATCGCGGTTAATGGTAGCCCAATTCGCACTTTCGGTACACGGAAGATGTCCCTTGTGTTAGGCCTCCGCACGTACGAATGGCCATTCATCATAGCCGACGTCAAACAAGCGATCCTGGGCGCAGATTTTCTCTGGGCTTTTTCACTGGTTCCTGATGTCCGCGGTAACGACCTCCGACCCTCCGCCGAAGATGAGCACGTCGCTCCGACAATCGCCTCCTCGCCCAGCCCTACTGTCCAGGCCGTCGTCGCGGCCCCCGACTCGTATGCTGCGATTCTGGCAGAGTTTCCGGAGCTGCTCGTCCAACGTTTTGACACGCCTTCGGCTAAGCACGGTGTGGTCCATCACATCCGCACCGAAGGCCCTCCCATTTTCGCTCGGGCCAGGAGACTACCGCCAGACAAACTGGTGGTGGCAAGGGCGGAGTTCAGGAAAATGGAGGAAATGGGAATTGTCCGTCAGTCTGACAGCCCGTGGGCCTCGCCGTTACACATGGTCTCCAAAGCATCTGGGGGGTGGAGACCATGTGGCGATTATCGGCGTCTCAATGCTGTCACCACGGCTGATCGCTATCCCATACCGCACCTACAGGATTTTTCATCTGGGCTGGAAGGAGCGGTGGTGTTTTCCAAAATCGATTTGGTGCGAGGATAACATCAGATTCCGGTGCGACCGGAGGACATACAGAAAACTGCAACAATTACTCCGTTCGGGTTGTTTGAATGGTTGCGTATGCCTTTCGGTTTAAAGAACGCGGCACAGGCTTTCCAGCGACTGATGGACCGCGTGGGACGGGGTTTACCGTTTTTGTTTATTTATTTAGACGACATCCTGGTAGCCAGCCCCTCCGTGCAGGAACACCAGGCCCATTTGCGGACCGTGTTCCAGCGGCTCCAAGACCACGGGCTCATAATCCAACCCTCCAAATGTCAATTCGGCCTTCCTGCTCTTGATTTTCTAGGGCACAGAATTACCCCTGCCGGCGCCTCCCCTTTGCCCGAAAAGGTGGAGGCTATCCGGGCATTTCCTAGGCCCACCACAGTAAAAGGGCTACAGGAGTTCGTAGGCATGGTTAATTTCTACCATAGGTTCGTTCCGGCAGCTGCGCGAGTCATGCGCCCACTCTTCCAATGCCTTGCAGGGAATCCGGTAGAGTTGTTGTGGTCCCCGACCGCTGAGTCGGCTTTTACAGCAGCTAAGGCAGCCTTGGCAGACGCCACCATGTTGGTCCATCCGAGCCCCTCCGCCCCCACGGCCCTGACGGTTGACGCCTCTGACGTGGCGGTGGGCGGGGTTCTGGAGCAGCAGGTCGGTGGCCGTTGGCAGCCTTTAGCGTTTTTCAGCCGGCAACTAAATTCGGCCGAGCTGAAGTATAGCGCATTTGACCGAGAGCTTCTGGCTCTCTATTTAGCTGTTCGTCATTTCAGGTACTTCCTCGAGGGCCGCCCATTTGTGGCCTTTACGGACCACAAACCATTAACATTTGCTTTTTTGAAATTGTCTGACCCATGGTCGGCCCGCCAGCAGCGGCACCTGACTGCTATCTCCGAATTTACCACCGATGTCCGTTATGTCGCGGGTAAGCTTAATGCCGTTGCTGACGCCCTGTCTAGACCCGCTTTTCCCCCTATTTCGGCGGTGGACTGCGAAGTGGATCCCCAGGAGCTTGCGGAGGCACAGCTTCTGGCGGATACCGTTTCGGCTTACCGGTCCACCACTTCGGGATTGAAGTTGGCCCAGGTAGCTTGTGGGTCGGCGGGCACAAAAGTCTGGTGCGATGTTTCTCTTCCCCGTCCCAGGCCGGTAGTACCGCTCTCCCTTCAGCGCCGGGTTTTCGATGCCATTCATGGGCTGGCGCACCCGTCCATCCGCTCCACCTCTGCCTTGGTAGCAGCGAGGTTTGTCTGGCATGGCCTACGGAAACAGGTAGCGGGGTGGGCACGTTCCTGCGTGCCCTGTCAGACCGCTAAAGTCCAGCGCCACGTCCAGCCCCCCGTACAGGATTTCGAGGTCCCGGCTGTTCGTTTTTTCCACATCCACGTGGATTTGGTCGGGCCCTTGCCTTCCTCTCGGGGCTACACCCACCTCCTCACGGTGGTGGATCGGTTCACCCGGTGGCCAGAGGCTTTCCCATTGTTTGATATTTCGTCAGCGTCTTGTGCTAGGACTTTGGCCCTTCATTGGGTAGCTCGTTTCGGGGTCCCGGCAGTTATTACCACTGACAGAGGGCCACAGTTCACTTCGTCCCTCTGGGCCGCGCTTGCAGAACTGTACGGGTCCAAGTTACAACCCACGACTGCATATCACCCCCAGGCAAATGGACTCGTAGAAAGGTTCCACCGCCAACTTAAGGCGTCCCTCAGTGCAAGGCTGGAAGGCCCGGACTGGGTAGACCAGCTCCCTTGGGTTCTGTTGGGCATCCGGACTGCTCCCAAGCTAGATCTCGGTGCGTCGTCCGCAGAGCTAGTATATGGCTCGACACTTCGAGTACCCGGAGATCTGTTTCCGGACCCTTCAGACCAGCTGCCTACAGTCCCATCAGTGTTAGCGTCTCTCCGGGAACGGGTGGGCTCCCTGGCTCCAGTTCCGACTTCACGTCATGGGTGTCCCATGGTACATGAACCGCCTTCCCTGAAGGACTGTGAGTTCGTTTTTCTGCGAAAAGATTCCCATCGCGCCCCGTTGCAGAGGGTCTATCAAGGGCCGTTCCGGGTTTTGCGTAAGGGAACGGCTACCTTCACCTTAGACATGGGCGGCAAGAGTGAGCTCGTCTCGGTGTCCCGGCTAAAACCTGCCCATTTGGATCCGGATCAACCAGTCCTGGTCGGTTAAACCCCTAGGAGAGGCCGACCTCCGTTAGTTCCGCCCAGTCCAGGACCCCCCGTTCCGACAGTCCCTCCAGGACCCCCCGTTCCGGCAGCTCCTCCAGGGCCCTCCGTTCCGGCAGCTCCTCCAGGACCCCCCGTTCCGGTAGTTCCTCCAGGACCTCCCGTTCCGGCTGTTCCGCCAAGTCCGGAACCCCCGGCTCCTGTGGTTCAGGCTGTCCCTCTCCGTACTCGTTATGGTCGCGAAATCCGGCTCCCTGCTAGGTTCCGCACCTCGGGTTCTGGGGGGGGTCATGTAGCGACCATAGAGAATGGTCCAGGTCGTCGAACCCTCGGATTGGCCAGCGAGGTCACGTGGGAACGCGACCATGGGGATTGGTCCAGGGAGCGACATCGCTGATTGGCCAGCGATGTCATGTGCGCGTTTGGCGCCCGATTTAGTCAGTTCGGCGAAGTCTTCAAGGAAGACAGTAAGTTTGTAATGGTTGTCCTTTACCTTGTTGTTTAACTCTGTATTCGAATATTGCGGCTGCAATAAACTTCTTCTACAACCAACAAGTTTCGGACTCGCCATAAGATGATCATTTAGTTTAGTTTAGTTTAGCTTTAGATTAGTTTAGTTTAGAGATACAGCACGGAAACAGGTTCTTAGGCCACCGAGTCCGCACCGACCAGCGATCCCCATAGAACCAGCACGGAGAGGTTGCCGTCAAGCTCGGCGTCTGCTCGTAGACCGGAGAGGAGGGAGTCGCACATAGGGCTGATAGACAGAATGGCGGCAGGAAGCAGTGCAGGGCCTCAATGGTGGAGAGGGCCGCTGGAGGTCGGTTGTGGAAGGTACCCCCCCCCCCCCCCCCCCATGGGAACAAGGGCTGCAGGGCACCTGGTGTGGAGAGGGGCATTGGATCATGGGACGTCCAGAATGGAGGATAGAGGTGACGGTTGTCATAGGCGGCCAGCTGCAGATGGGACTGTAAAGTGGCACCAAAATGGCACCTCTTGCATATGGACTCAGTGGTCTGTTCTGAGCTGAGCTAGTCATGCTCAGCTGTATGCACAAAATGTATTTCACTGTACCTGGTACACATGACAATAAAGAAACCATTGAACCACCAACACTATCCGACACACTAGGGAAAAAAACATATTTTTACTAAAGCCAATTAACCTACACACATGTATGTCTTTGGAGTGTGAAAGGAAATTGCAGCACCAAGAGAAAACCCACATGGTCACGGGGAGAACATACAAACTATGTATAGACAACACCCGTAGTCAGGATTGAACCTGGGTCTCTGATGCTGTAAGGCAGCAACTCTACTACTGTGCCCCCTACAATCTAACTTTTCATGATGAAGTGCAAAACAGATGAAGTGCAAAAATATCACATGGGGATGAACTATTTCTTCTTGTTAAAAATTAGTTCACAAGCACAGATTTTAGGAATGTTAAGACTTGCTTTACAGTCTGCAGTGGGATTGTAGTTCTGTTGCACCTTGCTTATGCTTTCTTGACAAGTTTATTGATCCTAAATAATTTCTTATGTTTTATCTTTCCATGTTCAATATGTTCTATGCTCTCCTCATTGCAATAGTCAAAACTTCCCTGTACTTCACTTTTGCTCTTTGTACAAATAAGGGGCTGAGGGAGTGTTATGGAATGTTTGTTCATCATTTGCTTCATCTTCCCGTTAACAGAAAATTATAATATTTGGATGGTGGTAATGAAAATATTTGGAGAAATCACTTACGCAAATTCAGTAATTACTTCCTTCAATGTTTAAAGAAGCATTCTTGAATCAGTTATCAGTTATCATGGGAAAAGGAAGTGAGAGATATAGAAGGGATATAATACATAGAAAGTACATAGTACGTGAATGATAGATTTTCAAAAAGCAATGATGATCAAGGATAGTTGAGCCCATAATGGTCCATTGTTGGCTGCGGACTAGGTGATAATGAGCTGTACAGACAGTGAAACTCAACAGCATGACAGTGAAACTAGTACAATGACTTGGTGGGGGAGGGACAGAGAGAGAGGGGAGGCAAGGATTACTTGAAGTTAGAGTAATCAATATTCATACCGCCGCATTGTAAGCTGTCCAAGTGAAATATGTGGGGCTGTTCCTCCAATTTGCATTTGGCTTCACTCTGACAATGGAGGAGACCCAGGACAGAAAGGTCAGACACTTAGGATTAGGCTGTGAAATGTCTTCACTCAGCGTATTGAACCTGTGGAGTTGTCTATCTGGAAGGCAATGGAGTTCAAGTCACTGATTATATTTTAAAAGGTAAGACTTCTAGGCACCAAGGACATCGTCGGGTAGGAGAGAATAGAATATGGTCTAGAGATCGAAGATCAGCTACGATTGTATTAAATGGCAGAGCTGGTTTGAATGGCATCACTGCTCCACATTTTCTATGTTCTTCTGTTTTAAGCAGGAGTAGAAACAATTTTGCCAAAGGGCAAATTCTTACAAGTAGCCTTAGGTTTAGTTTAGTTTGGAAATACCACGCGGAAACAGGACCTTTGTCCCATCAAGTCCGCACCGGCCAGCAATCCCCACACTCTCCTAGGTATCACAAAATGCTGGAGTAACTCAGCAGGCCAGGCAGCATCTAGGAGAGAGGGAATGGGTGACGTTTCGTGTCAAGACCCTTCTTCAGACAATCTGAAGAAGGGTCTCGACCCGAAACGTCACCCATTCCCTCTCTCCTAGATGCTACCTGGCCTGCTGAGTTACTCCAGCATTTTGTGATACCTTCGATTTGTACCAGCATCTGCAGTTATTTTCCTGCTCCTCCTTAACACTCTACTACACGCACTAGGGACAATTTACATTTACATCAAGCCATTTAAACTACAAACCTGTACGTCATTAGAGTGTGGGCAGAAACCGAAAATCTCGGAGAAAACCTACGCAGGACACGGGGAGAAGGTACAAACTCCGTACAGCCAGGCACCGTAGTCAGGATAGAACCCAGGTCTCTGTCGCTGTGAGGCAGTAGCCCTACCGTTACACCACCATGCCACTCTTGAAATAGTGATACATGATCTAACATTTATATTCAACCAGCCACTGGAACCTCAGTTTAAAAACGCGGAACCACTCCCAGTCATATCTACACAGAAAAGCTTCCAATGCTTTGTTTATGTAGACTAATCACAATTATTTATATTTGTACGACTACTATAAAAATTCCTTCCATTTATTGGGGCATATTTGACCTTTCAGTGTATTACTGTTTTATCAGCATATTAGTTATTTGGTTACCAGATTGAGTCATTACCTTATTAGTTACCTTGATGTTTGAGGCCATTGATGACCCTTGTGATGCAGCACAGCAACTGGCGTCATTAAATTTGTACACCAGTGGTATTTCTGGTCAGCAATTCAGCTAGGAATTTTAAACCGAAACCCATGGGATACTTCTTTGTCAAACCTTTGTATTATCAAAAAAAGTATTTGGCAACAAAAAAGATCTGCAAGGAATTATTCATTTACAGGGTGCAGGATGGATAAGGTATTGGTTTCTTTAATTATCTAAATGGATTTAAGTTCTCAAGATGCAAATGGAGATAGCACAGTTCTTTACTGTGCATTATTGGAGAAAATATTTAGGCAGGAATCAACATGGAAACCGGCCCTATGGGTCAACCAAGATCTTGCCCGTCTAAGCTGGTCCCATGTGCCCATGTTTGACCCATATCCTAAACCTTTCCTATCCATGTAAATATCCAAATGTCTTTTAAATGTCGTTACTGTACCTTCTTCAACCACTTCCATTGGCAGCTCGTTCTGTATAAGTACCACCCTCAGTGTGAAAAAGTTGCTCCTCAGTTTCCTGTTAATTCTTTCTCCTTTCACCTTATACTTAAAGTCCTCAAGATCATAATTCCTCAACGCTGGAGAAAAGACTGGATGCCTTCACCCGAGTTTTGTCTATATATATTTATTTGCAGAATGTAGACATACTGATAGGACCCACGATTTTGCCAATTCCTAATTGCCATTAGGAAGGCATAGCCTGTTGTGATATAATTGAATGGTTTTTCTACCTGCTACAGGGGCAGTTGAGACCAAAGCATGTTAGTGGATCTGGTCAGATAAAGGCCAAATCCAGTACAGGTAGCAATTTTCCTTCCTTGAAGGACATTGGTGAAACCAATAGGTTTTTTAACAACAATCCGATCATCGTTACTGAGACTGGTTTTTTGTTATACAATTTGAAATGATTTAATTAGCAGCGTTTGAATGTCATGATGGTATTGAAATTCACATTTCATCATTGAATCAATGGTCCTGTACCATAATTGGCAAAGCCTACCCTAATTATATCCACAAAGCTGTTTTTCAGACTTTCGGCTCGATATTATAGACCCAAAGTCCGGCATGTTTCAGATCACCTCCATTTTTAGGCATAAAAGACATCTTTCACCACTGGCGGCCACAGAAATGGCATTTGATGCCATTTTCTGCAGCAGAATCTATTCTAAAATAAAATAGAACAAATTTTTAGTAGAGGTTATTATTGAATACTTAGATTAAGCTATTTTAATATGAAGATTTATTACTTCTCACCTGACCTGATAAGTTTTTCCGGCATTTTCTGTTTTTTATGAAAAGACACTCTCCTCTGGAGGAGAAACTCGGAGAAAATTACAATTACCAGGGCACTGATACTGAGCAAACCGCTGGAGCACTGGATCAGGTCTTTATGGGCTTCAAGGGAGTGCCTTAAAGGAAACAGTTAGTTAGGTGGTTTATGTGAGACACAAGGAACTGCAGATGCTGGTTTATGGAAAAAAACATACAAAGTGCTGGAGTAACACAATGGTCAAGCAACATATCTGGAGGACATGGACATGTGATGTTTTGGGTCAGGATCCCATTTCAGAGATAGTTAATGTATAGGTTTTAATTTTCCAAAATTCCTCAGATTTGTGGAAGGTTCCCTGAGATTAGAAAACAGTAAATGTAACTCCTTGCTTCGAAAGGGAGGGATACAGAAAACAGGAAACAACAGGCTGGTTAGCTTGTAGGAACAAAGAACTGAAGATGCTGGTTTACTCCAAAGGTTAGCTTGTCATTTGTCAAAGCGAAATTTTGAAAAAATAATATTATTTTTACATTAGCACAGGACATATTAAACAAATGAAGGTCATCAGGCAAGTTGGCATGATGTTTCACCTATTTATTGGAGTTCCTTCGAGAAGTGAATAGTGAAAGGCTTAGATAGAGTGGATGTGGCGAGGATGTTTCCACTAGTGAGAGTTTAGGACTAGAGGTCATAGTCTCAGAATTAAAGGACATTCTTTTAGGAAGGAGATGAGGAGAAATGTCTTTAGTCAGAGGGTGGTGAATCAGTGGAATTCTTTGCCACAGAAGGCTGTGGAGGCCGTCAGTGGATATTTTTAAGGCAGTGATAGATAGATTCGTGATTAGTACGGATGTCAGAGGTTATGGGGGGAAGGCAGAAGAATGGGGTTAGGACAATAGACAATAGACAATAGGTGCAGGAGTAGGCCATTCAGCCCTTCGAGCCAGCACCGCAATTCAATGCGATCATGGCTGATCACTATCAATCAGTACCCCGTTCCTGCCTTCTCCCCATACCCCCTCACTCCGCTATCCTTAAGAGCTCTATCCAGCTCTCTCTTGAAAGCATCCAACGAACTGGCCTCCACTGCCTTCTGAGGCAGAGAATTCCACACCTTCACCACCCTCTGACTGAAAAAGTTCTTCCTCATCTCCGTTCTAAATGGCCTACCCCTTATTCTCAAACTGTGGCCCCTTGTTCTGGACTCCCCCAACATTGGGAACATGAGGAGGAAGAGATAGATCAGCCATGATTGAATGGTGGAGTAGACTTGATGGGCCGAATGGCCTAATTCTACTCCTATTCCTAATGACATGACCTTAAGTAACAAGTGGTGCGGATAAAGGTTAAATAGTGGACATGTTCAGATTTTCAGAAACTTTTCATAAGGTACAGAATCAAAGTTTATTGCAGAAAATACAAGCTCATTCTTAGGTGATAGCATCCAGGCATGCATGGAAAATTGGTTGGTTAATAAGAAGCAGAAAGAAGCCATAAATAACTTCTTGTTTTTCTGATAGCCACGACACAACACCTACAGGGATCAATGATACTCAGGTCTTTATGATTTATATAAATGACTAGCATGAAGGCACTGAAGGTATGGTTACTAAATTTGCTGATGATACCAGGGAAAGAAAAGGGGTTTGGAAATGGACAACAAGACATTGCAAAGCGAGATGGATCGATTAACTCATTGGCAAAAAATTGTGAAATTGTCTATTTGACAGGAAGAAATTAAAACGAAAGAAGCTTCTTATATAAATCGTGAGCGATTGTTGACCTCTGAAATGCAGAGAGATCAGCGTGTTCCAGAACATGATTCATAAAAGGGTGTTGTGTAGGTGGAACAACTACTTAGGGATGCTAATAGAGTGTTATCATTGAAAATCAAAAAAACTGCAGAGGTGGAAATCTAAAATTAAAAATAAAACATGTGCTGGAAATACGTAGAAGGTTTGGTGAAGGGTCATTAATTCTGTTTTTCACTCCACTGAATGTTATCATTTATTGCAAGGGGAATTGATTAAAAATTAGAGGAGTTAATAATAGAATTGAAGCATATCATCTAAATGATGTGAGATGCCAGAGGTGTAGGATACTGAGGGCTAAGTGTTCTCATTCACAATTTGCTAAAAGTTACCAAGCAGGTGATGATAATTAGGAAAGCCAGCTGAATATTATCATTTTTTTGCAAGGGAAATTGCACACAAAATTATGGAGATATATGGTAATGGTTTGATCATTTTTGTATTCCACACAGTATTTGTCCTTTTCTTTAATAGAGGATACTAATGTGCTGTAAGCCATTTAGAGAAGCATTATGAGAGAGGATAATATTGGATTTGATAGTTTATCTTATGGGGAAAAGTTGAATAAGCTAGGTTTGCATTCTCAGGCCTTTATAAAAGTGAGAAGGGATCTTGAAAGGGTGATGTGGAAAACATCTTTGCTTTTATGGGACAATCTAGAGTCGCTATTTAAAAATAAGAGATCACCAATTTACCTCAGAAACAGCATGATTTCTTTTCCCTCCGAAGATCAAACATCATTGGAGTTTCTTCAAAGGACAGGGGAAGCAAAGGGGAAAAAGTTTACGAAACTAGATAGAAATGGGAAGGCATGCTAGTCAGTTCAACCATGATCTTATTCCATGGTGGACTTGAGTGTCCTCCACCTACTTCTAATTTGTACATTCATTGTTCCATGTAGATACTGCTTTTGCATATCACTCAAAATTCACCTAACTTTCATAAAGGTTACGTGCATCTTCTACGACCAATTTAAAGTACTAATTGCCTTTGTATCTACTTGCCCTCTTCTAATTGTTTCCCTTTGATAGAATGTTGAATGCAATTTATTTTTATGTGCCCTGACAATTATGCATGTATATTTTTCTTAAATGTGATTGGTACATTATTTTCTTCAACTTTGGCTTTCAGCAAATTTCCTCCAGTATTGTAGGTTCCATAACTGAATTAATTATTTGCAAATATGTTCTAATCGTGTAATATGTAACTTGTGAGATACATCGGATAATCCCTATTGCAGGTTGGTTAGGAAACCAAGAGAGGACTTTTTGTTTTCTACGTGGAATCAATCCGTTGCTTTTAGTGATTGCAACTAATCACTAATTCTGTGTCTGTCCTATGTGACAGCAATATGGTGGTTTAGACATGTCACAAGGAAAATAATTCTTGCAGCTATTTGTGCATGCTATCATGGGTTTGTTATCTGAGAGGCCCTGGGATGTATCTGCAGGAACTGTATATCTTGTAAGTCTTAAATATTATCCTGGAGTGATGCCCAGCATTTCTAAACATTAATGCACTTCAAGGATGAGTTTTCTTAGTGCCTCGCCGTTGACTTGAATTGGCCTTCTTACATTCTATTACCAGTGGTAGTTGCAAGGTTTTTTTTTTCTTACTTTTCTCCTTTCCATCTACCGTTAGCTGATGATATGGGCATCATTTCATTTGATCTGCAAGCAAGCATGAAGCAAAAGGCAGAGCAGTAAAGAAGTGAATGTACAGTTCCCAGGCCATCTGCTATGAACAGACCTTTGACAGAATGTTGGATTTTCAGCCAGTTATTGGAACAGGATAACCTTTGACCATTGCCTAGGATATGGCTTAGTGTTATTGCACCACAACAATTCATATTCATCCAGTGCCTCTTGAATAATAAAATGGTCCAGGGCTCATCGTGTGAGCATTATTCAATAATGGTTTCAGAAAGTTTAGTTAGGAGAGGGGATTAGTTAAGTCAGGAGGTACCCTGTTAGTAGTTTGTCAAGGCTAAGATGGTACTGCAATCATCCATAACAAGTGCATGTATGTGAATTTGCAGGTTGCTGGACTTTTGGGAGGTAAATGCAATAGGGAGGATGATAGTGGATCGTCTCGCGAAGTCTGCAGAAATGCCTTGGACGGATAAGTGGGAAAACATGGGTCAGTCCTTGTGTATGTGCTGCATTGGACGCCCATCAAAAGAGTAAATTGGAGCCTTTCGGTTCCTGCACAAGAGGAGGCGGTGAAGTGTGTAGGGCACTCCTGAGTGGGTGCTCTGGAGGAACCATTAGCAAGTACAGAAGGGAGTTGTAGACTCCTATAAGATGGTGTCCATATTGCTGAAGATATTTCCTTGGGAATGAATACGTGCTGCGCAGAAACGATTTTTGGACTTGGACTGCGTCACATGGAAATTGCACAGGACTAGGAAGAGGCTGGCTGACTCTAATGTCATTGCACCATTTTGTCGTCCCAATGGTTGACGGACATTTCAGATATGAGGCTGTTCCAGTAGTTTCTAACTAATCTAGTTCAGTATCACTGAAGATCAGTCATGTGTGATTGCAGAGAATAAATTATCGCATGGTTTGGTTAGCTATCTCTTTTAAAAACAGACCTCAAATTCAAGGAAGTGGCATAATTGCTGATGCACTCTATCAGATTTGGTTCTGGACAGTGTTTAGTAGGGTCTATTATTCAGTACGGGCTGCATTTTCAGGTAAGTAACGAATGGGAATATAACAAAAGAATGAGGTCTGACTTTATAACATACTAATATGTTTGGAACTCTTGAAAATATCAAGAATGTTGTTAATCACTTCTGTATAATAGTGGAATTTCAGAAGGAGAGCTTAGAATGAGGGAGAATTTGAAGACTGTTTAGCCAAGTAATTATGAGATTATTGGAACATTGGGGATGCCTGTTACCTTCAATGTATCCTTAGCTGAGACTGAGGAGTTCAGTAAGTCTGCATCCTCGGCAGAGAGTTGGGAAAATGGAAATTGGCAAAAACGCCTCAGAATCTCAGTTCTGTCCCACACATTTATCATAGAATTGTACAGCAAAGAACAAGCCCTCCGGCCCATGCCTCCAAGCTATTATGCCTCTCCATACCAATCCCGCTTGTCTGTATTAATTCCATATCCCCCTAATCTTTCCTCGTTCAAGTGCCTGTCCAGATAACTGCTAAATGTTATTGTCCCTGCCTCCAACACTTTATTTGGCTGCTCATTCCCGATACCATCTACTCCTCACTGTGCAAATTCTACCACTTGGATCTTGTTTAAACCCCCTCCCTCTTACCTTAAACCTGTGCCTTCCAGTTTCAGACCATGACAAACAGACTCTGGCTATCTGCACTATGTGCCTCTTATAACTTTATATACCTCCATCATGTCACTTCCCAGCTTCCTTTGCTCCAGGGAAACTAGTCTCAGCCTGCCTAATCTCTCCAATAACTCAATGTCGGCAACATCCTGTGAATCATTTCTGCACCCTCGCTAGCTTAATTACATCTTTTCAATGGTCTTGAAGCCAGATCTTCACACACTCCACATGCCTTAATCAATGTTTTGTACAACTGTAACATGTTGAACCGACTCTTCTATCCAATGCTTTGGCTGATGAAGGCATGCGTGCCATATGTCCTTTTCACCACCTTGTCTACTTGTGTTGGCACTTTCAGAGAACTATATACTTATACCTTAAGATCTTTCTGTTCATCCCCATTCACTGTATATGGCTGTCCTGGTTTATCGCCTAAAATGCATCACTTTGCACTTGTGTAACCTCCATAGTGCCATTCCCTTGCCCTTTTTCCCCATTTGATCTCTATCCTGTTATAGCCATTGGCAACATTCTTTTCTGTCTACTATGCTAGCAAGCTTGTTTGAGGTGATTGATTGATTGATTGAAAGATACAGCACGGAAACAGGCCCTTTGGCCCACCGAGTTCACGCCAACCTTTGATCACCCATTCACATTAGTTCTATGTTATCCCACTTATGTAACCCCTCCCTACACACTAGGGGCAATTTACAGAAGCCAATTAACCTACATACCCGCACTTCTTTAGGATGTGGGAGGAAAGCTGAGTAGCAGGAGGAAACCTATGCCGTCACAGAGGGAATGTGCAAACTCCACATAAATAGCACCCAAGATCAGGATCAAGCCAACATCTCTGGTGCTGTGAGGCAGCAGGTCTACTAGCAACACCACTGTTCCACCGCTGTGGACATGTGCAAACTTAACATCCATGCACCTACATTCTCGTCCAAATCCTTGAAATATGTATCAAGCAGCAGAGGAAGCAGCACCAGCAAGTGTCACACCACTGGTCACAGATCAATCTGAAAACCAACTCTCCACTACTAACCTCTGCCTTCTGTGGCCAAGCCAATTTTTCATCCAATTTTCTCAATCCCTCTGGGTACAATGGGTTCTGACCTACTGAACCAGCTTACCATGCAGGACCTTGTCAAAAGCCTTGCTAAAGTTCTTGTAGATTAAAGATAGACACAAAAAGCTGGAGTAACTCAGCAGGACAGGCAGCATCTCGGGAGAGAAGGAATGGGTGATGTTTCGGGTCGAGACCCTTTGTTTGGTTTAGAGATACAGTGTTGAACCAGGCCTATCAGCCCACTGAGTCCGCGCTGACCAGCGATCCCCATACATTAGCACTATCCTACACACTAGGAACAATTTATAATTTTTACCGGCCAATTAAACTACAAACCTTGTGCATCTTTGGAGTGTGGCAAGAAATAGGAGCACCCGGAGAAAACCCAATAGTCAATAGTCAATAGTCAATTTATTTGTCACATACACATAAATGTGCAGTGAAATGAAAAATTACCCGCAGTTCAACAATAAGACCAATAAAAATAAGCAATAAAAATATGCAATAACACATACAATCATAAACCAACACTAAACAAAAGAAACATCCATCACAGTGAGTCTCCTCCAGTCACCTCCTCACATGGTCGTGGGGCGAATATACAAACTGCGTACAGACAACACCCGTAGTCGGGAATGAATCTGGGTCTCTGGCGCTGTAAGGCAGTAACTCTGCTGCTGCATGACAGTGTTGCCCCATGTAGATGATGTTCACTGCTCTGTCTCCATCAATCTTCGGCCACCTGGTCAAAAAACTCAAAGAGTTCAAATGACTGTTTATTTTTTCTCTGCAATGTAAGATGCTCACTGCACCCATTGATAAAATATTACTTATGATATGATATGATATGATCAGAAGTAGGGCTCATGCATCTTTACAACTGCGAAGCTGGCGAAGACTTCTCAGAATAAAATCTTCTAGAAGGGAAATTGAATAAAGTATAATTTCTGAGGGAAGAACAATATTTTTTATTATTATTGTCATTCTACCATGCTGGCAGCTGTAAAATAGATGGCAAAGGTGGAAAATTGAACTGGAACATTTAAAGCCATTTTTCAATGTTAAATGTTGTGTCATAATAACATGGGACTGGCAATAGTACAGTAGTATTGTTGATTAACTCCTAAATGGAGCAGGTATAAATAACACTGAGGAAAAGCAACACTAACATTATAATAACAAAAGAAAGATAGCCAATTGTTTGTGGCATCTTGGAATGACAAACCTACTTCAACCATTTTGGCATCTTATTTAAATCAGTAAATTTTTGAACAAATTTGCCACCCCAGTAACATTTCTGACCCCACAGTGAGCAACCAAGCATAGACACAAATTCAGTCGTGAATGAACAAAGCACTAAGATTAGAATGACCATATAAAATGTCCTAAGGTTAATGAGAAATCAAATCCCTGTGAACAATACCAAGAAGTATACGAAGATGTGCACCAAGAAAAAACTGCAACATGTTCTTTTAGTTTGACATTACATGAGTGACACCTATGGTTCATTCGTGGGAAGGCAGTTTAGAAACCTCTGCTTGGTTATCAAAATCCTCAGAATAACTATCATAGTCATAGAGACAGTCATCGAGCTATACAGAACAGATACAGGCTCCATGGCACAACTTGCCCAGGCCAAAAAAATTGCCTAACTGATCTAGTCCCACTTGCCTGCACCTGGTCTTCCAAATCTTTCCATTTCATGTACCTGCTCAAGTGTTATTTTAAATGTTGTAAATGTACTCACCTCTATCACTTCCTCAGCTTGTTCCTCAGTGTGAAAATTGTGTGAAAATAATGCCTCTCACATCAAGGTCCCTTTTAAATATTCCATCTCTCACCTGATATCTCTGCCCTCTCGATTTAAACTCGCTGACCCTATGGAAAAGTGGCTATTCACCTTATCTATGCTTCTCATGACTTTATAAACCTATATAAGGTTTGCCCTATGCCTCATATTCCAAGAATAAATGTCCTAACCCATCCTGCCTTTCCTTATGATTCAAACCTTCCAGATTTAGTAACAACCTTGTAAATATGTTTTACATCCTTTTCAGTTTAATGATATCCTTCCTATAGCTGGGTGACTAGAACAGTACGCTGTAGTCCAAAAGTGGCTTTGCCTGTATCTTGTGCAGCTTGTCCCTGTGATTGATACTGCTTTCAAGCTCCTCTCCCTCCAAAGGAAAGAAATAAGTCTTCCTAGTAAGCACTATATTAGGACATTTTTAGATAGTAACATTTTGCAAGATCAAAAATCTGCAAAGAAGTTCCTGGTCCATTGAGGCACCTCAATGATTAAACCAACCTCAACTCACTAACTACTGAACTACTGAACTACTATCTACCGCTTTGGTGACCCTAGGACTATCCTTGGTTGGACTTTGCTGGCTTTACCTTGCACTAAACATTATTCCCTTATCAGTGTTAGGAAAATAACTGCAGATGCTGGTACAAATCGAAGGTATTTATTCACAAAATGCTGGAGTAACTCAGCAGGTCAGGCAGCATCTCAGGAGAGTAGGAATGGGTGACGTTTCGGATCGAGACCCTTCTTCAGACTTCAGTCTGAGGAAAGAAGGAATGGGTGACGTTTCAGGTTGAGACCCTTCTTCAGACTTCAGTCTGAAGAAGGATCTCGACCCGAAATGTCACCCATTCCTTCTCTCCTGAGATGCTGCCTGACCTGCTGAGTTACTCCAGCATTTTGTGAATAAATTATTCCCTTATCATGTATCTATACACTGTAAATGAATCGATTGTAATTATGTATTGTCTTTCTGCTGACTGGTTAGCATGCAACAAAAGTTTTTCACTCTACCTCGTATACACATGACAATAAACTAATCTGAACTGAACTAAGGTGCCCGTTTCCACTGCTTCTCCATGAACTACACCGTGATGAGAAACTCCTGGAACAGAAAATAAATTAGCCCTGATAATTACTGTGCCGGCGTTTCTCGTTATTCAGTCATTGACATGACAAGCAGCAGTAAAATGTATTAGAGATCATTTTAAGTTGGTCATCTGTGCAGCTGTGGCTTATGACCTCTCCGTTTCTGATTAGATACCAACTATGGCTCTTCGATGGCATTTTCATCTCTGACATAGAACACTAGGGTTTCAAACTTCACTCTTGGATTCTTACACTGGAGCTCAGGTAATATTCCATTGTAGTACAGAACGAATGGGGCCTTATCAGTGTGTCATCCTTCAGATCCTTTAGATCTGACCCAGTTCCATAATACCCTTAGTCATAGAGTCATACAGCATGGAAACAGGCCCTTTGGCCCAGCTTTTCCATTCTGCATCTCAGCTAGTCCCCATGGCATTCCATGGCTTCACAACCAAGCCCGCATTTACCATTTCCTTCTGAACCTTTCCAATCCATAGGTGGAGATGAGAATCCATGGCATTATTCTAAGAAAATCAGAACTGTTCTATTTGGAACACTCTGTTCCAGTGAAAAACAATGCTCCAACTTACATGATGAAATTAATTTCATTTATTCTGACCAACTCATCGGGGAAACATGGGAGTAAAAAAGCAATAAAAACTGGTGGCGGTATGTTTAGTTGAGTATATAGTTCAGTATAGTTGAGTTTAGATTAGTTTAGTTTCGTTTATTATTACCTGTACGGTGAAAAGCTCTTTGTTGCATGCTATCCCATCAGCGGGAATAACTACACACGCTTACAATCAAACCACCCACAGTGTACAGATACAGGATAAAGGGTTGCTGTTGGAGTAGAGGTGTAAAAGAGTGGAGTAACTCGACTGAATGATCGCAGACCCACTCTGAGACCACCACACAGAGTACATTCCGGCATTGCAACAATGACTGCACTTCATATTTCATTGTATGTGAGGTTGTAAATCAACATTAATCGACTATTATTATGTGTTAATTAACCATTTGGCGAATCTTTTACAGCTGCTTGACTTACTTTGGAGAAATGAAAATGGCTTCTACTTCAGCTGTTGGTAATTTAAAAGAAGAATTAAATTGTTCAATTTGCTGGAATATATACACCGAACCAGTTTCACTGTCCTGTGGGCACAACTTCTGCCGTAGTTGTATTGAAAAGAACTGGGACAAAAAAGATACTGGGCCAGGGTACTCCTGCCCAGAGTGTCGAGCAGAGTATGCTCAGAAACCTATACTACACAAAAATCTGAAACTAAGTAACATAATAGAACGTTTTGAAGCCACCCAGATGAACGAAGAACCACCTAAGATCTTCTGTGATTTCTGTTTGGATAGTCCTCTCCCTGCAGTGAAGACATGTATGAACTGTGAAGCCTCTTTATGTGAACATCACTTGAGGAAGCACTCTGAGAAAGCTGCTCAGAAAAACCATCTACTGATTGAGCCTGCAAGTTCACTGGAAGACAGAAAATGTTCAGATCATGAGAAACTAATTGAATATTACTGCCTAGATGACCATTCCTGTATCTGTGTGACATGCTATGTTGCTGGACCACATAAGAACCATGACATACGCATTTTAAAAGACATACACAATGAGACAAAGGTGAGAGATTTTGCACTCAATTGGTAAAATTACAGAGATGCCATCTCAATTATAAAGATAGTCTGTTGCACACATTTTAGTGTTTAGCAATACATTTTACTATAACTGGTGCAGTGATCTTCTTTTAACAGGCTAGCCTTTCTGAGAAACTGGAGAATCTGCAGAGCTGCAGACTGACCTTAGAGGAAGCTACAAAAGAATTGCAAGGAACTGAAGTGAACTTAAAGGTAAATCTGTGGTAATATGCTACTTTTTAATATATTGTCTGACTGGAGATATATTTCATATATTTCTTGTGAAGTGATAAGCAAGTACACCGACGTTGGTAACCATTGATATAAAGTAGCCCGATCCACTTACTGCAAGACGTACATATGAGAAACCTCTTGATAATTCATAGAGTAGCAGAAAAAGCCCAGAAATAACATACACAAGCAAAACAGGAAGAATACAACGATAAAATATTGAATTTTATTTGTTGCTTCTTTAAAAGCTGTGAATGAAAAGCAACCAACAACAAAACTGACAGTGTCCCAGAACGATAATATAATCTCTCTCCACACAAACATGTTTCTTGATGGAGCTTATTACATCCCACACCCTGTCTCTCGTCCCTAAATGTACAATGTCTCTGTTTGTTCCCAGTCTTTACTCAGCCCATTGTCTCTTGCCCCAGTTCCAGATCCCTATGTTTTATATTTGCCTCATCGGGCTCTCACCCCACCCATCTCTAACATTTGTCCACACCAATTTCCTGAACTGATTTCCTTCCCGCGCGGCGATGAGCCATCTTAGTGGTTCGCACCACACCTCGGATAAAGGTGCTCTCACAAAGCATCTGGTGAAGGAGTTCCAAGGTTTAGACTTACCAGTGATGATGGGATGGTGAAATATTTTAAGTGTGAGACATGGAGGGGTATGTTATAGATGTAGACTGCAGTAATAATACCTTGTTGTCAGCGAAAATGAATGCTTACAGTGGTAGAAGGGATACCATTTGTGTCTGGTGGATGATGTTGAGACCTTGAGGTGTCAGGACACAAACCGCTTGCCGCAGGATATGTAGAGTCTGACCTGATTTTGGATAGTATTTATGTGATTAGTGCACGTGAGTGATCAGTGCTGACACTCAGATTGTTTATAGTGGAGTACTTGGCTAAACATTGGTGGTCATATCATATCATATCATATATATACAGCCGGAAACAGGCCTTTTCGGCCCACCAAGTCCGTGCCGCCCAGCGATCCCCGCACATTAACACTATCCTACACCCACTAGGGACAATTTTTACCTTTACCCAGCCAATTAACCTACATACCTGTACGTCTTTGGAGTGTGGGAGGAAACCGAAGATCTTGGAGAAAACCCACGCAGGTCACGGGGAGAACGTACAAACTCCTTACAGTGCAGCACCCGTAGTCAGGATCGAACCTGAGTCTCCGGCGCTGCATTCGCTGTAAAGCAGCAACTCTACCGCTGCGCTACCGTGCCGCCTTGTGGTGATGAGACTCTGTCTGAATAAACATGTTTAAGGCCAGTCACTATTTTAGTTTAGTTTAGTTTAGAGATACAGCGTGGAAACAGGCCCGTTGGCTCACCAAGCCCGCGGCGCAGGCACACTAACACTAACCTATACACACTAGGGGTAATTTACCTTTTTGTACCAAGTCAATTAACCTTCAAACCTGCACGTATTTGGAGTGTGGGAGGAAACCGGAGCTACCCAGGGAAAACCACGCAGATCACAGGGAGAACGTACAAACTCCAGACTGACAAGCACCCGTAGTCAGGATTGAACCCGGGTCTCTGGCGCAGTAAGGTAGAAACTCTATCGCTGCGCCACCATGCTGCCAGTGGTACCTAATAATACATTTGTGGTCCCTAATTAATGGAATTGAACAAAGTTCAATTGTAAGCCAATATCATCACTTCTAAATTTATGATAGAAGGAAGACCTTCACTAAAGCAGTTGAAAATGGTTGGGCCTAGGACACTGCCCAGAGGAATTGCGGTGATGTTATGAGGCGGAGATAACTGAGGTCTAACAACCACAGATGCCTTCCTTTGTGCAAGACATAACTTCAACCATAATGCTGTTATCCCATGATGCATGTAGGCTTCAGTTTTACCAGGATGCCATGATTCCATGCTTGGCCAAATGCTGCCGATCCATGAACAGGCTACCCCTCTAACCTCACCTGTTCAATTCATATCTTCAATCCAAGACTGTTCTGATCTGGATCTGAGACATTTAGCAAAATCAAAATTGGGCATTGATGGGCCGCTTATTGGGTCCTTTTTGCATTCTGACAGCATTGTCGACAATACTCATTCTCACTTTGTTGATAATTGAAAGTAATTGATTGCACTATTCTAAGCAAGATTGGATTTGTTCTGCTTTTTGTGAATAGGATATGCCTGGGGAATGTTCCATAATTTTAGAGAAATGCTGTTAATATAAATGTGCTGTAGTGCTTGACTACAGAAGCGGCCAGTTCTAGAATCTAAGTGATCAGTACTTGAGTCAGGATATTATCTGGTCCATACCCTTTGCTGCATCCAATGTTCCCAGCATTTACTTGATTCTGTGTGGAAGAATCAAATTGGTCAAAAAGTGGCTCTATGATGGTGGCATCTCAGACGGAGGCCAGGATGGATCATCCACTCAACACATTGTGCTGAACATGGTTGTGAACGTTTCAGCCTAGTTTGTAGCACTTACTCACACAATGAGCCCAACCATCATTGAGGATGCAGAGGTCTAGGAATGCCTGCCTCCCACTATCCAATTATCTATCAATATTTATGATTAGAGGCTGCAAGAATGCAGAGCTTAATATGATAAGCTGGTTGTGGGTTCATTTAGCTTTGTCCATTGCAAACTGCTTTTGTTGTCTGGTGCACTTAGAGCCTTGTACTGCATTTCGACAGGAGCCACCTCTTTTTAAAGATCACTTCTGGGCACTACAGCTTTGGAAAGATATATAAGGCCTGAATAATTACGGATGATACAGGTCTCCAAATGTTAAGCAATAAAGATGTATTGCACAAATTGAGGAAAGATGTATTGCACAAAAAGTCAAGGTTTTCTCTCATTGAAGCTTTAAAGATATTCACTGATACTGAGGGTAAAGAGATCAAAACAATTTCTATTCAATGAGGAGTCCAGCATTAGGGGACAGAGCCCAGAATTGAGACAGGCCTTCCAGTAGTGAAATATCTAATACTTTAAAATGTTAGCCACATAAAGTGGTTGATGCCAATTCAATTATAAATTTCAAATCTGCACAAATCTGAGAGAGATTATGTATTAAAGGACATTTTTAGTTTTTTAGTTTAGAGATACAGTGTGGAAACAGGTCCTTCTGCCCACTGAGTGTGCTCGGACCAGCGATCCCCGCACACTTACGCCATCCTACACACCAGGGACAATTTATAACTTTACCAAGCCAATTAGCCTACAAACCTGTATGTCTTTGGAGTGTGGGAGGAAACCAGAGCCCCCTGGAGAAAACCCCCACAGGTCACAGGGAGAACATGCAAACTCCGTATAAACAGCCCCCTTAGCCAGGATCGAACCCGGGTCTCTGCCGCTGTAAGGAAGCAGCTTTACCACTACGCCACTGTGCAGGGAGTGGAAAATGGCAACCTTCCGATGGTTTATTGGGCATCAACTCAATTACTGAACTTTGATCAACAATCATCAAGGTAATGGCCCAATCTTCCCAATAAATAAGTTTACAATTAGGATCCAATTTAATGCTGAAGAACTTTCCTGGGGAACATCTGGCAAACATGTTGGACTCAAAACGCAGACATCCTTGCAGTGTGAGAAATCCATAACTACAAGGATCAATCAGCCTACCATTGCCATATCTTTGTAAATGATCTTATGACTAATCTTAACCAATATATTGCCTGGCAGTTCACACGAAGAATGCCACCACAGATTTCCAAAATGATCTTCCACTTGAAGAATCCATCCACACCATCACAAATCAAACAGTGGAAATCGGCATCAAGATTAGGGTGTAACTCAGAATGGCTGAAACCAGTGTTCTACAATACATCAACCCCAAACTTGCGTGTTGACAAATTTACCAGCCACCATAATATATGGACCTATGGCACAAATGCTGAGATTCCCATGGACTGTGGAACATCTATCTTTGATAACTAGAAGATTGCATGGTAGGCTGCTCTGGAAGGTTAGATTGCAAGCGTTCCAAGAAGAAATGGATACAGAATTGACTCGATGGTTGGAAGCAGAAGGTAGTGGTGGAAGTGTAGGCCTGTGACCAGTAGTGTGCCTAACATGCTCATACTCGGTCCATTGCTTTTTGTCATATCAACAATTTGGATGAGAATATACAAGGTATGATTAGTAAGTTTACAGATGACACTAAAATAGGTGGTATTGTAGACAGTGAAGATGGACGTCAAGAATTACAACAGGATCTTGATCTCGTGGACTATTGGGCTGAGGAATGGCAGTTAAGTTTAATTCAGTGTGAGGTGCTACATTTTGTGAAATCAACCAGAGGAGGACCTTCAGATTCAGGGACAGTTTCTTCCCAGCTGTTATCAGGCAACTAAACCATCCTCCCACAGCTAGAAAGTGGACCTGAACTACTATTTACCTCATTGGTGATCCTCGGACTATCTTTGCTCGGACTACAGGCTTTACCTTGCACTAAACGTTATTCCCTTCTCATGTATCTATACACTGTAAATGGCTCGATTGTAATCATGTACAGTCTTTCCGCTGATTGGCACGCAACAAAAGCGTTTCGCTGTACCTCGGTACACGTGACAATAAACTAAACTGAACTGAACTGTAGGCTCCTGTGGGATTTAAGAGTACAAGCATAGTTCCCTGAAAGTGACATCAACAGGTAGATAGGGTGATGAACTAGGCTTTGGCATGCTCACATACATCAGTCAGGGAATTGAGGTAGAAGGTGGGACATTATGTTCAAGATGTCGGTGAGGCCGCACTTGGCCGCAATTATGTTAAATATTGGTCACCGTTGTGTAGGAAAGATGTCATTAAGGTGGAATGATCGCAGAGAACCGGACCCTTCTTCAGACTGATTGTGATGGGGGAGAAAGTGTCGTGGTTACCATTATCTCCCATAAAAGCTGGGAGAGAGGAGGGGCAATGGTGAGTGATAGGCAGATACTGGTAAGGGGACAGGGGGTGATAGGCAGATGGTTGGACAAAGCCCTGAGATGAAAAGGCAAAAGGAATGAGGATAGAAGTGCAAATTGTGAAGCTTGAGGAAGGAATATAGGTGGAAAGGGAGGGGGGGGGGGAGCAAAATTTGTATGTGTCCAGGTGGAGGGCACAGGAAAGAAAAAGGGTTGGAACATAGGGAGTGAAGAAAGGGAAGGGGGTGGAGGGGAGGGGGGGGGTTAATTACCTAAAATTGGAAAATTCAATGTGCATACCATTAGGTTGTAAGCTACCCAAGTGGAATATGAGGTGTGGTTCCTCCAGTTTGTGTGTGGCCTCACTCTGACAATGGAGGAGGCCCAAGACAAAAGGTCAGTATGGGAATGAGAAGAGGAGTTAAAATATTAACAACTGGGACATCCAGTTGGCTTTGGCTGACCGAGTGCAATTCTTCAACAAAATGGTCGCCTAATCTATGCTTAATCACACTGATGTAAAAGGAGGCCACATTGGGAACACCGGATAAAGTAGATGAAGTGTGATTAGGGTTCACACTTCGCACTTCTTCTCTCCTTATCTCGCACCTATTCTCTATTCATACCTGGCCTTTGTCTAACCATCTCCCTATCACAGCCCTCCCCAACCCCTCACCCGTATCTATCTATCCCTCGCCAGGCTCGGTCCTGCTTCTCTTCTCTTCCAGCTTTCCCCTGCCCACCATAATCAGTCTGAAGAAAGGTCCTAACTCAAAACGCCACCCATCACTGTTCTCCAGAGATACTGCCCGACCCACTGACTTTGTGTCTGTATCTATCATATAGTCATTGATTCATAGAGTAATACAGCACGGATGTTTACTAAGCACCCATGTACAGTAATTCTACACTAGTCCCACTATATTCTCCTCACATTCTCATTAAACCCCTTTCCCCAGAAGCTTTTTGCTGACCTACAAATTAGAGCAATTTACAGTGGCAACTTAGCATGCCATCCATGTGTTGGCATTGAAATCCAGCGATTGACTTGAAAAGAATACAATGTTGGAATGTGGCAAAGCCAACTGAACCGGTTACAAGGAAGGTGATGAAGAAATATTGATTTAAATCGGATTAACTTATATTAAGGGTCTCAAGGGACTAAATTGTCTTTTTTTGATTTGATGTTCCTTTATTCTCTTATGCTAATTGGAGAACCTGTGCCTGAAATATCTGGAGTGTTTTCATTTCAATTTATTTTATGCACAAAGAAGAATTCTGGTAAATGTACTTAAAAAGTGCATAAAGATTATTCTTTTATAATTAGGTTTGATGACCATTAGACCTATGTTTTTACAATGCAGGCATTAATCCATGTAATTAAACCTCACTTTAATTTGCATAACTTCCAGTGCCTGTTATTTTGTTCCTACATGTGAATTGGATTTTTTTTTAATTTTCACAGAAAGACAGTGCTATTTTGAGGAAACAAATTTCAGACCTGTTTCAAGAAATTCGAATGCTATTAACCAAGCAAGAAAAGCAAATCTTGGACACAGTTATAACAGAGAAAAACATAAACCTTTCAAAAGTCTTGAAGAAAATCCAAGAATTAGAAATTAAAAGAGAAGTTATTACTCATCTTATTCAGGAAGTCCAAGACCTGAAAAATCAGAAAGACCCGCTGTTCTTTATTAAGGTAAAAAAAGACTTTAATCATCTTGATATATAATGTGTCAAAAATGCTCTATGAAGTGTGCTGGTTTTAAGAGTATAAAGTCATAGGAAGATATGGCAAGAAAATGGGCCCTTCAGCCCACTAAGCCTTCTCTGACCATCAACCATCATTTACATTATCCCTACTCTAATCCCATTGTATTCTTTCCATATTCTCAAGAGGCTGACATGGGTTGATTAAGCAGGAATGCCATAAAATAAAACAGATTTCAGCTGAATGTATTGATGCTTTTATGAAGTTTAACATTGAGTAAATCTGCCTTCCCTGCTTTTACTTTTTCTGAAATCTCCAAAATGGTAAAATCCAATTTTGATACAGCTTATTCCCTACTGTCTAATTTACCCTGCCTTCATTTTCCACTTTTCTAACCGGTAACATATTTGGTTTCAATAGTAAAAATGTAAAAATCATTGTGCATCATCTTGTTGGAAGTGGCTCGTTTACAAACTGCACAAACTTGTTCAAAATCTCAATTTAGAGTTTTGTAATATTTCTAATAAGACAATTTCTATGTGTTAGTTCAGACATCTATGCTTTCTAAGATTGTGCACAGCTATGTTTGAAGGAGGAGAGTTTGTTTGCATGGAGGCTGGTGTTGGTCAAACGGTGTACATATATCATGTTGGATAAACCAATTGATCTGCTGCAAAGAGGTACACAATCCTACAGAAAGAGAAAAGAATATAGAAAAGCAAACTTGTATGTTGTTTCAGAGAAACTGAAATCGCAGCTGTGAAATCATCAATTACACAGTTTCATTCATTTTTGGACTGGGCTACTTATGAAGTTATTAACAGTGATTGACATTATCACACAAAGTTTGTAAGTTTTAAAATGATACACTAGTGCATTTTCAAAACGAAATGGAATAGTACAGCATGACTTTTCTATGAAGTACACAGTTCCTTGAATTTGAATATTATGTAATAAAGTGAAAGATGGTTTATTTCTTTTCCAGGATTTCAAGTCTACATATGAAAGGTAGGAATTTGCATAACATGTAGGTATGTAGGTTAATTGGCTGGGTAAATGTAAAAATTGTCCCTAGTGGGTGTAGGATAGTGTTAATGTACGGGGATCGCTGGGCGGCACGGACTTGGTGGGCCGAAAAGGCCTGTTTCCGGCTGTATATATATGATATGATATGATATGATTGGATAACACAAGCAAAAAGATAAATTTTAACCTAGCCTGTTCGGTAGAACAATGACAAACTGAAGAAGGGTCTCGACCCGAAACATCACCTATTCCTTTTCTCCAAAGATGCTGCCTGACCTGTTGAGTTACTCCAGCTTTTTGTGTCTATCTTCGGTTTAAACCAGCATCTGCAGTTCCTTCCTACACAATGATAAACTTCTTGTGGCATTATAACCGTCTTGGTTTATTGATCAAGACCAAGCAACCCATGTTTCAAGTGACCTTTGTCTCCAAAATAAAAATGAGAGCACAACCCTTCTCCAAATTTGAGAAAGGATATTCTTGTTATTGAGGGTGTGCAGCGTAGGTTTACTAGGCTAATTCCCGGAATGGCGGGACTGTCATATGTTGAAAGACTGGAGCGACTAGGCTTGTATACACTGGAATTTAGAAGGATGAGAGAGGATCTTATCGAAACGTATAAGATTATTAAGGGGTTGGACACGTTAGAGGCAGGAAACATGTTCCCAATGTTGGGGGAGTTCAGAACAAGGGGCCACAGTTTAAGAATAAGGGGTAGGCTATTTAGAACTGAGATGAGGAAAAACTTTTTCAGTCAGAGAGTTATGAATCTGTGGAATTCTCTGCCTCAGAAGGCAGTGGAGGACAATTCTCTGAATGCATTCAAGAGAGAGCTAGATAGAGCTCTTACGAATAGCGGAGTCAGGGGGTATGGGGAGAAGGCAGGAACGGGGTACTAATTGAGAATGATCAGCCATTCTCACATTGAATGGCGGTGCTGGCTCGAAGGGCCGAATGGCCTCCTCCCAAATAGCACAATAGGTGCTATTGTCTATTGTCTATTGCCTATAACTCGCTCTTCCTTTCAATCTGCGCCCAATCCATGACTGCTTCCATAATAAGTCCTTTACCGGTTTCAAGCAGGGGGTGACGGATGTGTCAATGTTGCGTCAGTCAGAAGCAAAAAATGTTCGGGCTGATCCCTTTCAGGTTATAAGTCAGGTGCAGCATGGCAGAAAGCGTGACCTCAAAATGTACTCAGCAATCTGAAAGCCCCTCCTCGTGAATAAAAATACAAAATAGAACTATTACAACAATGACACTTAATATAAAACTATCTGCACAATGTTCACTTCATATTGGATTTTATAAGGCTAGAAAGGATGCAAAGCATAAAAGTTCAAAAGAATATCCATAATTGGTATCTAGAAAGTCAGATTTGAACCTGAATTTATCACTGTATGAAAATACTGAGCATCTTAATAGGTTTGATCAATTACATCAATGGTCTGCAGATGCTGGTTTGCAAATAGAGATTTAAAAAAAAAATTCTATCGTCTTTGTGGTTGTAGGTTATTTCACCATTCCTATGCTCTTTTTGTGTGAGAAAAGAGATGGGAAGGAACAACAGGCAAGATTTCTCATAATATTTATATATAGATGGTGCAATGTATCATGTCAACGTGATCTGCATTAATGAGATAGGTCAAAAGGCCCATCAATTTTACTCTGCCATTCAATCATGGCTGATCTAACTCTCCCTCCTAACCCCATTCTCCTGTCTTCTCCCCCATAACCTCTGACACCTGTACTAATCAAAAATCTATCTATCTCTGGCTTACAAATATCCACGGACATGGCCTCCACAGCCTTCTGAGGCAAAGAATTCCACAGATTCTCCACTCTCTGACTAAAGAAATTTTTCCTCATCTCCTTCCTAAAAGAAAATCCTTTAATTCTGAAGGACAGGTTGAATATAATAAAGCAAATTGTACCTAACAGATTGAGGTATAAAGGATTTTAAGTAGAAACTCTTGGTTTCAATCTAACGGCTGTAAAACTATTTCAGGATTTCCAACAACAATACTGAAGTAGAAACACTCAGGGTTTCCTGGAAGAAGCTTGATGAATCTACAATATCGACCATTAAACAAGAAACTAAACGAATTTTTGAGATGTTAAACACACTCATTTTTGACCACACTGGTACGTACTTAACACTGGTTGTTTGAAACCTATTAAGGCAAGCACCTATTTGATATGTAATAAAAATATGTATGTGTGAGAAATACAGTACAATTTAGAACTGTGGTTTATAATGGCCTATACATTTCAAAAGTTCAAAGGTCAGTTTATTATCTCATGTGCCAATTAAGGTTCAGCGAAACTCAAATTACCTTACAGCCATACTAAAAAAGCAACAAGACACACAACTACATAAAAGTTAACATAAACATCTACCACAGCGGATTCCCCACATTCCTCACTGTGATGGAAGGCAATAATGTCTAACCTTCTTCCTCTTTATTCTCCCACGGTCGGGGCAGTCGAACCATCTGCAGTTGGGGCGATCGAAAGTCCCGCAGGCGGCGATCGAAGCCCCCGCATCAGGGCGATCGTAGCTCCTGCTTTGGAGCAATCAAAGCTCCCGAGTTGAGGCGATCGAAGCTCCCGTGTTGGGGCGATCGTAGCTCCAGCATCGGCGCGATCGTAGCTCCTGCTTCGGGGCGATCAAAGCCCCCGCATCAGGGCGATCGAAGCTCCTGCTTTGGAGCGATCAAAGCTCCCGTGTTGAGGCGATCGAAGCTCCTGCTTTGGAGCGATCAAAGCTCCCGCGTCGGGACGATCGAAGCTCCTGCTTTAGAGCGATCAAAGCTCCCGTGTCAAAGCGATCGTAGCTCCTGCATCGGGGCAATCGTAGCTCCCGCGTCGGGGCGATCGTAGCTCCTGCTTTGGAGCGATCAAAGCTCCCGTGTTGAGGCGATCGAAGCTCCTGCTTCGGGACAATCATAGCTCCTGCTTTGGGGCGATCGAAGCTCCCGTGTTGGGGCGATCATAGCTCCTGCTTCGGGGCAATCATAGCTCCTGCTTTGGGGCGATCGAAGCTCCCGTGTTGGGACGATCGAAGCTCCCGTGTTGGGACGATCGAAGCTCCCACGTCGGGGTGATCGAAGATCCCACGTTGGGGCAGTCGAAGCTCAGGCGATCGGGGCAGTCGAAGCTCCTGCGGCTTGGAGCTCCCGAAGTCGGTCTCCAGCAGAGGTCGCTAACTCCACGATGTTAGGCCGCAGTGCGGATGGAGATACAATACGGAAAAAAATAGCATCTCCATCGATGTAAGAGATTGAAAAAAAGTTTCCCCCAACCCCCCCCCCCACGTCACTTCCCACATAAACAAGCTAAAGAACACTAAAACATACATTTAACACATACTAAAATCCAACATAGAAGGAAGGGACGAGACAGACTGTTGGCGAGGCGGCCATTGCTGGCGCCACCCGGTGGTTGATCACTAATTCTCAAAGTAAATTGGAAAGATTTAAAAAAAGTAGATGAATTAGTATATCAGGAGTACAAGGGTCACCGCAGATAAATTATATATATTTTTTGCAATTTTGTTGCACCGAACTTACATTATTTGATATTCAGTAGGCAATAACCAAATAAACAAATAAGCAATAAAATAGGAAATATGCATATAAGGAAAAGCAATCCAAGGAATAAATACTCTTGTATATTTAAATCAGAAAAGATTTATCTAGAGAAGAAATTGTAACATCATTTTTCATAAGATGGTATTGATAAAGTCAGGTGAAGAAGGGAGGAATAAGTTACTGCCAAGACAGTGAAGTAATTCCACAGCAATCGAGGATGATGTATTGAAAGATATAGCTGGCTTTCACTACAGGCAAGAGGCACTAATGGCGAGAATGAAAGAAAAATTCTAGGTGGCAAGATATCAAAATTTGCCATTAAAGGATAGGTAATTGTGGCCAAGGAGGTCTCTGATTATATATGAAGTGGTGTATTTATAACGATACATTCAATCATATGTTTTATTGTGACTGAAATGATATTGGAGAGAATGGGGAACAGGAGCTTAATAAAGAAACTGCAAAAAATGTTGCATGGTGTGATTCAGAGCAATAAACATGTTTCAGAATGTAGCAATCCTTCACTTTGAAAGAGAAGGGAAGACTGTCAGCAGTCCTTCATTCCTCAAAATTATTTGAACGATGGTTTTATTCAAACATTTTCTACGAGATATTGTTTTATGTGTAATTTTTATTCTGACAGCATGGGACAAATTTAAGATGCATCGCAGTTTAAGTAAGGGAAGTGGAAAAGTCGAGGCTGTTGATATCCTGCCAGCAGTTGGAAATGAAAAGGTCTAAAGAAGGTAGAGGGCCATCCGGGGGAGTCCAAGAGGAGGGGGTCTGGTGGAGACGAGAAAAGCGGGGTCATTACTGGGTGGTGAGGACTCCTTCCCACAGAAAATCTTTAGCTGCCAAGAGTCTGCACCTGAAGATATCCGCCCCAGGAGTTCTGGGACTGGGGCCATGGCTCCATTAAGCCAGCAAGTGCCAGGTGCTGATGGCATACACCAGTACAGCTTAGAGTAGGAACCTCAAAAAAAATCATAAGGATGTGACATCGAGACAGTTCACCAAATGATTCTGATCTGCTCAATTTCTGTACCATATGACAGCAGAGAGAAAATTTAACAATGAAAGTAAGCATGCAGGTACAGCAGGCAGCGAAGAAAGCTAATGGCGTGTTGGCCTTCATTGCGAGAGGATTTGAGTATAGGAGCAAGGAGGTCCTACTGCAGTTGTATAGGGCCCAGGTGAGACCACGCCTGGAGTATTGTATGCAGTTTTGGTCTCCTAATTTGAGGAAGGACATTTGTGCTATTGAGGCAGTGCAGCTTCACCAGGTTAATTCCGGATGGCAGGATTGACATTTGATGAAAGAATGGATCAACTGGGCTTATATTCACTGGAATTTAGAAGGATGAGAGGGGATCTTATAGAAACATTTAAACTTCTTAAGGGATTGGACAGGCTAGATGCAGGAAATTTTTTCCCAATGTTGGTGGAGTCCAGAACCAGGGATCAGGGGTGGATAAGAATAAGGGGTGGGCCATTTAGGACCGAAATGAGGAAATACCTTTTCACCCAGAGATTTGTGAATCTGTGGAATTCTCTGCCACAGAGGACGGTGGAGGCCAATTCTCTGAATGTATTCAAGAGAGAGTTAGATATAGCTCTTAGGGCTAATGGAATCAAGGGAAATGGGGAGAAAGCAGGAAAGGGGTACTGATTTTGGATGGTCAGCCATGATCATATTGAATGGCGGTTCGAGGGGCCGAATGGCCCACTCCTGCACCTATTTTCTATGTTTCTATGTTGTCTACCTTTTTGAGGCCAACATCAAGTGGATGGTTTTACACCTGCTGGTTAGATTGCAATATTTCCAAAAAATCTGGCTGGAGTATAAAGCACATACTTCACCCAGCAGAAAATGTATTTTGGCGTGTTTGAAGATGGGGCCAGGGCCATGATCTATATGAAGATAGACACAAAAAGCTGGAGTAACTCAGTGGGACAGGCAGCATCTCTGGAGAGAGGGAATGGGTGACGTTTCGGATCGAGACCCTTCTTCAGACTGGTTAGGGATAAGGGAAACGAGAGATATACACGATGATGTAGAGAGATAAAGAACAATGAATGAAAGATATGCAAAAAAGTAACGATGATAAAGGAAGCAGGCCATAGTTAGCTGTTTGTTAGTTGAAAACGAGAAGCTAATGCGACTTGGGTGGGGGATGATCTATATATTCTATATGCTGCACTTGCCATTTAAGGCACAAATGTCAGGTAATATTAAGGAGTTTTGTGAGTTGTTTATTTTTAAAGGTGTTCCTTAGAAAACAGACGCCCTCTCTAAGTATCGTTTATCAGCTTAATGAAAAGTGCAGAAAACAAAGAGTGTAATGGATCGTATGGTAAACAAAGATGTAATCAACTTAATAATGTATCTGGTTATTACAGTGCAAAAATGTAATAGCTAGTTAGAATTTAAGAACAAAGCCTATTAATGTAATAGTTAGAATTGAGAAGCTGGACCTGAGGTACAATCAGTGGCTGGATCAGGAATTGATAATAATAAGTAGAAAGCATTAATGTTGTTTTTAGATATCATATAACACATGAAAAAATCAAGATTCTATAAAGGCTACATGTATGTCTCATCTGATTTGATTATTCAAATAATTTTATTTCTTCTGGATTTATTACCATAGATTAAATTAATCCCCGAATCTATAAGAGCACATATTATAATTTGATAACCTTGTTCTGTATATGAATTTAAAAAAAACATTTAGTTCAGTCAAATGATGAAGTATTGGAAGAAAGAGTTCCATTAGAAGATGAAAATGAGGAGGATAATTTGCCAGAATCCATGTGAGTAATAGTTCAATAGTTTAATGTACTTTATTGTCACTAGGTACAGTGAAAATTTGCATGCAATTCTGTGAAAATCATGCTGTACATATGCTGTACGTAAGAAAATAGATTGCACTGAGGAGGTACACTAGTGTTGCCACATTTCTGGCACCATCTTGCATCCTTCATGTTTTCATGTAGAGTCTTAACTTGGTCTGAAAGGCCTGTTAACCTTGTGACAGCACAGGGCCAGAGCTGCTGGGGTTGGCCTGGTCAGGCAATGTTGTCGATGTCCTCCTCCACGTGCTTGGCCTCTGTGGGGATTCCAGAGGCGCCCGATCCCACTGATCTCCAGGCAGCTGCAGGGCCTTCAGTGACCTTTTCCACCAACACATTGACCCGGATATATCGACCCACTAACACAGCGTCCCTTGCTACACACGGCCACTGCTCCCATTCTGTGCACCAGGGCACCTCCTGCAGCTGACCTTGAAACACCCAGAGCACCCATGATAGGTGCGGGAGATGAGTGCCCAGCCACTCCCCAGTCCACTGTTCCTCTCCTCCATCCACCATTCTGTGTTACCAAGATATTGAAAGCTAGTCTACTAATTTATTACCTAATATCTGCAGTAAAGGTTGGATTCCTTAATATGGTGATGCCACTCAACCTTATGACATTAGAAATAATACTGCTTTAAATTCAGAATAAGCAGAAAAGAGATACTAAATCTTTATTGGTGAGTTCAATCTGCACAGATAGTCTGATTAATCACGATGCTCCAGTAATTTGCCAGATTATTTCTATATTTACCATTCATTTTGAGAGAGTTCACACACATTGGAATGAACTGTTATAATTTGTGGAAAATTTATTTGTTAAATTTAAGTGACTAATAATATATGTTCCAAGGCAATGAGAACTAGGATGTCATTACAAATTGCTTCTCTGAGCTTTATTGCTTTATACTCAATTGAGGTCATGTAGACTAAAAATAATGTAATGATTTTCCTGACAAAACCAGCACACATCCTCTCAGCTACTATTGTACGACAATGTGTCATTGAGGGTCTCTGCTTCCCAAAATGTTAAATGTTATTTGCAATTATACTATTAGTTTGAGCAAAACGATAATGCTCAGCTAATATTCCACATAAAATATTTTATGGCTGAAATATTTCGTAGGTTACGTCAGGGGTGCAATTGAAATAACCTTGGGAAATTGCTCATTTTGCTTCTGATTAATGGTGCATGCAACAAGTGTGGTGTATGGCAATAAGCAGAGGGGTAGATATGAAGTTCAGTAGGAGACACAGTGATCTATGCAGCGGAACTACTCGAGAATGGTATGCTGTGGCTACGAAGGGGATCTTATCAAAACATATAAGATTATTAAGGGGTTGGACATGTTAGAGGCAGGAAACATGTTCCCAATGTTGGGGGAGTCCAGAACCAGGGGCCACAGTTTAAGAATAAGGGGTAGGCCATTTAGAATGGAGATGAGGAAAAACTTTTTCAGTCAGAGAGTTGTAAATCTGTAGAATTCACTGCCTCAGAAGGCAGAGGAGGCCAAGTCTCTGAATGCATTCAAGAGAGAACTAGATAGAGCTCTTAAGGATAGCGGAGTCAAGGGGTATGGGGAGAAGGCAGGAACGGGGTACTGATTGAGAATGATCAGCCATGATCACATTGAATGGTGGTGCTGGCTCGAAGGGCTGAATGGCCTACTCCTGCACCTATTGTCTATTGTCTATTGTCTATTGTCGAACAAACATTTGTTTTTTTTCTTATGATAGGAAACCCACAGGTACTACTGGAGAGGTCAGAAGAACACAGTATACATCTTTGTTTTGCAAAGGTATTTAAAGTGGACTGATCATATATTAGCGAACCTGTCAGAAAATGTGAGGCAACAATAACCTTATGGCAATTTGTAATCATCATTATATTCAAACCATGAAACATTCTTTTTCCAAGTGTCGAAAATATTTCTAATCTTTAGTATCTTTAATTTGTGGAATTCCCTCATTCTGTTCTGAATGTCATACAATTCCATTTTTATTATTGCAAGGCCACTCCCAATAAAACACTATTAGGATAATTCAAATTTGTTATAAACAAGATATATCTGTGAGTGAAAATATGTTGTCCCTTTGAAAAATATAGAAGACAGCAACCCAAGTAAAAGAATGAAGCATGTATTTTACTGATGCAGTAAAAATAGAGATAATTATGAATGGCAGAAGGCAACAATGGCTTAAGTCATAGGTATTCATAAATATAGTTCACATAAGAAAATGTATTTGCATTACAGTAAATGTGAATGTGATATCATGAAACAATGTCACAAATGAAAACTGAATACATAAAATTATCAACATCACAGCAAAGAAATCAACTAACTGGAAACAAAGGCTGACATTGATAGAAGAAAATGGTTGGAAAATATCTTAGAAAAGATATCTTAGAAAATCGATCACCTGTTCGCATTAGTTCTACGTAATCCCACTTTATCACCCACTCCCTACATATTAGCGACAAATTTACAGTGGCCTTTTAACTTACACACCCACACATCTTTGGGATGTGGGAGGAAACTGAAGCACCTGGAGGAGACCCAAGCGGATAAAGGGAGAACATGCAAACTCCATGCAGACACCACCCGATGTCAGGATCAAACAAAGGGCTCTGGCGCTGTGAGGCAGAAGCTCTACCAGCTGCACCACTGTGCCACCCAATGTCGTTTTGTGCACTTCTGAATTCACAATCCAAATCCCTACCTTGATGTCATATTCAGCACCATCACTGAATTCACCCCTTTCCACATTCTATAGTGAACACTCCTTCTGCAACTCATCACTTCCACCCAATGCGCCCCCTCCCCAAGTTTGCTGGAGCTTCCGATTATGAATCACTTTAAGTCCCTTCCCATTCCCATATCGACCTTTATGCTCTTGGTCTCTTCCATTGCTAGAATGAAGCCACATGCAAACTGGAAGAACAGCCACATGGGTAGTTTACACCCAACAGTATGAACAGTGAATTTCAAGTATTCCATTCTACCTCCCCTCTCTCTTGCACCTCCTCATTTCAGTGCTTACACATTTTTCCCACCATCTCCCAAACCCCAGTCACCCTGCTCCTTTCCCCTCCCAATTTCCCTTTTAACCCCAATTTTTTCCTTCCACCTGTCCTTTTCCCCCATATCTCTCCCATCGGCTTAACATTTCATTTCTATTCTTTCTTTATCTGACCTCCTTTTGTCTCCTTTTTATCTCTAGACTATGACATGCTCCATCCTTATGGCAATCACTCCCAAATATCCACCGGATCACTTCCCAGTCTTTGTCTCAGCTCCACTGCTCTTTTCCAGCTTTTAGTCTGAAGAATGCTCCTGACCCGAAATGTCATCTGTCCATTCCCTCCACAGACGCTGCCTGACCTGTTGAAATCCTCCAGCACTTTGTTTTTTGCTCATGATTCCAGCATCCGCAGTTTCTTATGGCCCCTGAAAGTTAACCCGGGCAGTACAATGGGTGGAACAGATTGATGCAGTGATCTGTTATCATTCGCATGTCATCCCTTCAACTTGAATAAGTTGAACTGTGCCTCCTGTTGCGATCGATAGTTTTATCATCATCACACCAAATGCAATTTGATTAATTCTGTTCTCTAGATTGAAGCAACTGCTTAACCCAGAGCTCATCAAAGGGTAACTTCATGGTTGTCTCCACAGATGTGCCAGTCCGTTTAGTACTGGAGAAGCCAGCTAGATCGAGCATCAAGATAACTACCAGAGGAGCTCAAGATTCATCACGGTCCCCTGTGCTGCAGGAGCGTTCAATGCAACTGGCCACCTCAGAACAGGCAGTTGTGGCACAGTTGGTGGAGGAGACAGTTTCCAGACCATCTGCAAGGCTACGTAGGTGTCACCAGATGCAAGTTGTAATGCCACAGGATCTGCTTGATCTGAATATTCAGGCTCTGTTCTTGGGGCTACAAGAAGCTAAGAATGCAATCAGTGGGGACCTACAAGCTGCTGTGGCTGATCTCGAAGCCCACATGCATGCAAATTTCACTGATATGCATGGAGCTGAACCGCTTAATGTGGCAAAGCTGCAAGCTACAAACCAGTCTGGTGCAACGGACATGCATGCAGCCATCCTTGCAGACCTGCATAATGTTTTGCAGGCTGGAATGACAGACCATTTGAAAGCCCTAAAGATTGGGCTTGCAGAGATCCAAAAAGCACTTCAGGTGGACATGGCCAATATATGGAATACTATCCATATTGGCCTGAAACAGATCAATACAAATCTGTACAACATGCACACGGCATTGCAAAAAAGTTTAGGTGAAATTAGTGAGGATATTAGTTCCATGGTTAGTCTTGTAACTGAGGAGGTTTTGGAACAAGCTTACTGCTCCAGTCAGTTCATTGCAGAAACTAACTTTTCATATTCGGAGATGGAAAGTAATCCATATTCAGGAGTTAGTGGCTTTGAAGTTCCAATTCTAAGGAATCTTTGCTTTTCTGCAGAAGATATATACACAGCCAATCCCTCCACTAGTAGTGCCAGAATTAGCACCAGACCAGTGGAGATTGTTACATTTGCAGAGAAGCAGTACATGACCAATATGTGATGAAGCAGTAACATTTCTGGTTCATTATCCTTAAAAACACTTATCATCATATTAAAATTTACTTCTCACATTTTCCTTTTTCTTGTGCTGTGATTTTATTGTGGTGAGGTGACGTATGCGTGCAGCAAAGGGGCCAACAACTGAAAATGTCATGTCTCCTGGTGTCTACCCTTGACAAAAATATATAAAGAAAACTTCAGTTTTAGTTAACGGTTATTTTTATATATGTATCTAGCTTGGACAATGGAATGATGCTAAAATATAGTGTACTTATCCTTCATATAAAGTGGTTTTTTTAAAGGCACAATGGGATGTTGCCTAACAGGTCACTTTGATGGAAGTATGACAAATTGAAATGGCTGAGTTTACATACTACAGACCGGGGTAACTTTTCTGGGATCATTCTAAATTACATCTTTTAGAAAGCTCTCGGGAGCATACCTCTGGTAGAGACATTAAATATGTCCCTGGGCTGGTTCTTTGAGCTGTCTACATTTATTCAAAAACTTTCCTGGTTGAATTGAAATTGTCCAATTCATCGCTCTACAATTATGTCCTGTCCTGGAGATTTGGAGCCAATTGAGATTTAAACTAGCACTGGACACCAAAAATATTAGTGATGCTTCTCCATTTATTAACCTCAATATTTATTTGAACACATAAAATGCTTTACATCCCATGACCTGAATCTCAATCACAGATTCTACTAAAACCAACTAATGTGCCCCAGACCCTCCTACAATCAGACTTAAGGGAATTATGACATTGACTGTTCAGAATCTAACTGTACACCTCATATAAATTGTTAATACTTCCTTGGTAAACCTAAATCCCAAACACTGCATGCGAATGATTTTCTTCGCTGGCCAGTGGAGTTGGATGTGTGCGCTGCCTCTTCTTCTGGTTTCCCAGCAGATATGAAAATTATCAGTGCTCTACCAATATAGATTTGCAGAGTGGTCTGCTTTTGAGATGAGATGAAATTTAGATTAATCCAAGGGTCAAGGGAGTCAGGTGTGTCTATTTTATCAAATTGGCATTTGATGCTGACTGGAAAATATGAACTGAAATTCTTTTACATATTCGTAATGATTAGCTTAAATTGTCAATGAGTAACATTTCCCAAAACTTACAGCCATTTAATGTGATTTAAAAAAATGTGAACTAACATTTTGGGCATTAAAAACTACCAAAAGGAAAGAGAAAGAATCATCTGTTTATGACTTTTAATTTCATGAAATTAAGGTAATGTATCCCCATCCAGGTTGAAAGCAAATGGAAAAGAATTTTATGACAAGGAAAAAGGCAGTGATAAATAACCTTAACTCACTTTCTTCAGTTCTGATGAAGAGTTCTTGACCTGAAACATGAAATTCTTTCCCCACAGATGTAACATGGCCTGTTGAATGCTGTCAGCTTTTTCTATCTTTATTTCAGGTTGCCACCATTTTTTATTTATGCCTAGAAATTAAATTTTTTAATGCACTACCGCATTTTTATTTTGCTTCTAATTGGAAATCTTATTGTTCAGAATCTTAATACCATGTTCGTATTAATTGCGAATGATTCCACTGAGAGCCCGAAGCCTAAGATGGCGCCTATCTATGGCGACATGTGGTTGCAAGCAACACAAGGCTGATGCTGGCATTGGAGGGTTGTAGTTAGAAAGAGATATTGGGTAGGCTGTGTTTATGCTCTCTGGGCCATAGAAGGCTGAGGAGTGATCTTATAGAGGTTTACAAAATTATACAGTGAATAAATAGATTTGGTAGTCTGGAACTAAAGGGAACAGGTCTGAGGTGAGAGGCGAGAAATTTAATGTTCTGCAGGGTATGATTTTAACACAGAAGGTGATGAATATGTGGTAGGGAAAATCTCTCCAGAGATGCTGCCTGTCCTGCTGAGTTACTCCAAGATTTTGTGTCTATCTTCAATGTATGGTTGGAGTTGCCAGTGAAGGTGATGAAGGCAGATGCCACTACAATGATTAGAAGGCATTTTAGCAAGTGTGTAGAGGGGTGTAGAGCAGACACCTAATGTAGGCAGATGGAATGAGTGGAGGTAGGCGTCATAGTTGGCTTGAAGTAGGTGGTCCGGAATGACCTGTTTTTGAGCTGTCTTTCAATAATTTTATGATTTCTATGAAATTACAACGCGAGCAATTAAAAAAAAATTCAATAAGCTAATAAATGATTAATTTTTGCCATGCTTATTGATTTATGAGGTATATAATCATATGTCATAGGAAGAAACCATTCAACTATTCAAATCTATGCTGGCTCACAGTGAAACAATCCATGGTCCCGTTCCCTCACTTATTTCCCTGTTGGCAATTCTCTCTCATTTGTTGGCCAACTCCTCCTGATTCTGCTGCCCCATGTTTACACTAGGGCCAATTTGTTGTGAATCGGTCAGATTCACACCTGGGTTTTCTGGACCTGTGCAACAGCACCACCAAATACTATGCCACCAATTTATTCCTTATGATGGGTGCAAAGACAGCGTGGCGCTGCAAAACAGGTCCAAACTGGAATGCCTAAGGCCATTATTGGACCTTGACTTGCATTGGTATCACCTGGAAGTACTATCAACATCATTACAGGTTCACAATATTATTGGACTGTTTGTTAGACTATTAGATTATTATCAGTAACTGTTTGTCTCACTGGCAAACATCTGACATTAAGTCTTGAAAAACAGGTGCAGCAAGGAATCCTGTTAAATTTGGGGAGTACTCTGCACAGCAACATATTTTTAACTTTTAATTGAAAGAAAACAGCTTACATTTTGGTGTAGAACTCCGAGATTCTGCAGAACCCTGAGTAAAGGAAACCTAATGTTACTGGACTCTGCAATTATCCATTTTCATAGCTGGAATGAAAAACTGGCATTTCAGCATTCACTAATGCTGGTGAAATCGGTTCTAGATGGCCAACAAATTCTTCTGAAAATTTCTTCAATCCAGTATTAGGTTAATTTCTCAAACCTATCTCATTTTATTGTGTAACAAACCTTTTTTTCACAAGCTTAACAAGGATTAATTTCTACCTCATGTTGCTAAATCCCAAAGGAAAAGAACATTCCACTACAATAATTGTGCTTTTGAACCACACTAGTGACTTCTTAAATTTTAGTGACTGATTCTACTGATGCAAAGCCGAAGCTAGCTGAGTACTTAATGATAAACTCATATTGACCGATAGTTGTATAGAATGTGCTTGAACATATTTCTGCTAACTGGAAAAACAGCCTACTTTAATGCAGTACTTTCCTAATGACATTTAAATGTAAATCACAACCACTGAATTGGTTGAATTGTAGCCACTTGCAGTAGCTGGGAAATGACTGCACAGTTTAGTTTCACTAAAATCAAATTGAGACAAATCACCATTTGTTTATGATTGAGAGATAAATGTCAGACAGAATCTTTGAAGCATTGCGTTTGGAATCTTATAATCATGTAAAACATTTGAACATCTTACCTTTTGGTTGCATTTCTGGTAGTCAATCCAGGGCAGAACTTTCAGAGCGAATGGTAGGGCCCTGGGGACTGTCATGGAGGAGAAGGATCTAGGAATGCAGGTACACAGTTCCCTGAAAGTGGCATCACAGTAAGCTCGAGTGGTTAAGAAGATTCATCGTACGTTAGCCTTCCCATCAGTCAGGATATTGAATGTAGATGTTGAGATGTTACAGTTTTACAATACGTTGCTGAGACCACATTTGGAACATTGTGTTCAGTTTTGTTCACCCTGCTATAGGAAGGATATCTTTAAGCTGAAAATAATGCAGATAAGATTTATAAGGATGTTGTCTGGACTTGAAGGCCTGAGTTATAGGGAGGCTAGGACTTTATTCCTTGGAGCTTCGGAGGATGAGGATGCCATTAGAAATTATTTCTTGGCCACATGGACGTTTGGCTTTATAGTGTATCTGGATTGATATTTTCTTTTTACTCAATTTTCCTGAAAATTCAATGTGAAGGTGTTTCTATATTACATGTTTAGCACTGACAACCAGGGATGAACTGAAGGTATAACAAAATGCTGGAGTAATTCAACAGGTCAGGCAGCATCTTGGAGAGAAGGAATGGGTGACGTTTCGGGTCGAGACCATTCCTCAGACGTAATTAGTCTGAAGAAGGGTCTCGACCCGAAACGTGATCAGTCTGAAGAAGGGTATCGACCCGAAATGTCACCCATTCCTTCTCTCCAAGATGCTGCCTGACCTACTGAGTTACTCCTGCATTTTGTGATACCTTCGATTTGTACCAGCATCTGCAGTTATTTTCCTACACAACCAGGGATGAACTTATTCCTATGCAGCAACCCCTAAGAATGAGCCATCAATCCTGAAAATGAGTGCACTCTCACCCCACTGTGATTCAACAGCAGGTCATGAGCTGGAAGTCCCAGGAACGACAGAAACAATGCTAACCCATCATGTCATTTAATCTTTGATCTTCAGGAAGTTTGCACGTTTGTTAATTGGCTGAATATGAAATAACAAGGAAATATAAAGACAGGTCCAACTCTTGCAGATTTTTTTAAAGTCACATTATATGCTGTCAAACATTCTTCCTCAGTGATTAATATTTTCTCCCTGGAAGTTAGTGTACCTACAACCTACATCCGGAAGAGAATTATATATATATATATATATATATATATATATAATATATAATGGAAATCAGAAGCAGATTTTTGCAAATGTTTATTGGAGATTCACTGATAATTTTCCTGACAGAAAATGCACATATTCTGTCCAGTATCTGCATCAATGATTTAAATGTTGTATATTTGTAATAAAACTGGTAGAAAATATGGTAGAAAGAGTAAATTTCTGTACCAATAGTATGTATACCAATGATATGTGAAATTGTTAAAAATCTTTTTATGAAAGCTATATCACAGGAAGTAATGCAGGAGAGGTTTCGATTAGAAGACTACTATGCAGAGGATCATATAATGGAACACACGTAAGTAAAAGATGCATGTTGCTTTTGCAAATCACTCTATACAAATATCAAAGGGTAATTATAGTTTTAACACATTTCTCGTCGAATTTGTATGTGTGGTGGGGTAAGAAGCGTGGACCTGAGGTCTGTTCTATGCGTAGAGTCATAAAGTCATACAGCGTAGACCCTTCGGCCTATGTTGCCCACACCGACCAACGTGTCCCATCTATGCTGGTCCCATCTGCCTGTGTTTGGCCCATATTCCTCTAAACCTGTCCTATTCATATAAGGTAAGGCTATAAAATATGGAGTAGGAACGCTTTAAATACTGGTCACATACTTAAATTGTGTTAAACACAATTTCAAATGTTTAAACTTCTAATATCCCACTGACTGAACAGAATTTTTACACTGCATAGAGATAGCCCTCGACATGTTGATTTTCATGATGGGTACATTGGCAGAAGCAGTGACATTTAGTTCATATCCAGAATTTGCTTGAATAGGTGCTGCCAGACATTTTTAGATTCACTGTAATGGTGATAGAAAGGGAATTCCAAGATTTTCACCTAACCACGTTGAACTTAGAGTGATAAATATCCCTCGGCTGCTTTCTTCCCAGATCCCAAAGTAACTGATCCGTCTGAAGAAGAGTTTCAACCAGAAATGTTACCCATTCCTTCTCTCCAGAGATGCTGCCTGTCCTGCTGAGTTACTCTAGCATTTTGTGTCTATCTTCGATTTAAACCAGCATCTGCAATTCAATAGACAATAGACAATAGGTGCAGGAGTAGTTCATTTGGCCCTCCGAGCCAGCAGCACCATTCAATGTGTTCATGGCTGATCATTCTCAATCAGTATCCCGTTCCTGCCTTCTCCCCATAACCCCTGACTCCACTATCCTTAAGAGCTCTATCTAGTTCTCTCTTGAATGCATTCAGAGACTTGGCCTCCACTGCCTTCTGAGGCAGTGAATTCCACAGATTTACAACTCTCTGACTGAAAACGTTTTTCCTCATCCCCTTATTCTTAAACTGTGGCCCCTGGTTCTGGACTTCCCCAACATTGGGAACATGTTTCCTGCCTGTAACATGTCCAACCCCTTAATAATCTTATATGTTTCGATAAGATCCCCTCTCATCCTTCTAAATTCCTTCCTACACAAGTATCTTAATGGTGCCTATCTTCTTGAATGAAGTGCAACTATACTCATCCTAGCAGGGAATGGGCATTCCTTCACTCTCATGCTATGTGCCAAGTAGGTGCATGAAGAATATCACAGATGTAGGCAAGGGAGGTTCCGTGGTGGTAGAGGATTTCTCTGCAGAAACAGAAACCTACTTGTTTGCAAAAAAGATTCAACGTATTTTTCATACCTTTTAAAGATTTACAGAATGTCAGCTCGATTCAAATAAAAATTGGTATTCACTTCTTTACCATCAACAATTAAATATTAATTGATATATATTCATAAATTGTTACAATATTTATATAAATTAAATATTTTGCTTTGTTACTATCAAATCTTCAGCTCCCTCCCATTGGAAGGGGTCAGACAGGATACCCCTTTCGGTTCTTTTCGTAAGAAGGAATGACAAACAAGTGCACATCAATCACACAGTGGTTTCCACACCAGAATATGTATTTTTGTCCTGTTAATAAGGAATAGAGCTTATAGATAATGCGGTTTAAAAATAACATTGTCACTATCTATTGCTATCTAACTGCCACTGGCCTGAACTTGCATTCCACCTAGTCAACTGTTCGCAGGTATACTAAGCATGTCATAAAACATTATTTGCTTTAAGTTAATTAATACATTTTCCCACACAAATTGAATGACATTTGGTTGCAAGGGCACAGCATTATTCCTGAGCACCAGAGTCCACAGGGACAAACTAGTGCTTACATGCTGGCTCGTTCACACATTACTTATGTCAATGGGAAAGGAATGTATTAACAATGTGTAAAAATATTTGTGATTGAATCAAAGAGACATGGCAAACTCCCCCCCCCCCCCCCCCCCCCCATGGTCATATCTTGACATTGTCCTACCTCCAACAACCTTGACATTTAGTGCTTTCTCCTCATGGAGCTTCTAACATTGAATTATTTGTGGGATATTTTGTGGGTTGCAAGTAAAGATGTGAATAATGGAAACTTCCTGGTGAAGCTGAGGGGTCTGTGGCATTATATTTCCTCACAGATGGTTATCAAAATGGAAGAGACTGTATTAGTGACTATCTGGGGTTTTTTTCTGAGGACCTCCTTTCACTTAACTGCCACTGCGTTCCTTCATCTCCATCAGTTCCATGTTGAGACCTTAACTGAATCTGACCTTGAGAATTAGTGCTCCAACATCTTAATCTGTGCTCTGTGATAAAAATATATGTAGTTATATTACAAAATCGTTATTTAAATTCCTAATATTAATCACATTGGGTTTTTTTTAAATATAGGAGAAGCGAAGACACTGAATCCACCATCTCCGCTACAGATAACCTTGTGTATTATGCAGGTAGGCTTGAAAAATGTCAATAGTCCTGTTCTCTACTCAGGTTCACAAATATATTGACTAAGGAGAAAAGAAGGTTCATTCAAATTCCAATGAGTTCATACCACTGAGGTGCCTTCACTTGTGAACTAAACACGCTCTTTTATCACTGAGAATAGGCAATCAATACTCCCTGAAGTTAAAGTTGTAAGAGGTGAGCCTGCGACGCATCAGGCAGTGGAAATAGACTCCTTGGCTTTCCGTCTATTGTGGTTGAAAAAAGGACCCAGAATAGTTGAAGTTTTCCTTTGCTGCCATGGCTAAATTGAAAATCAATGATGTAGGAAATGAAAGCTGAAAATCCACGGTGACCACACTCGCACAACATCCTGAGATACCTGAGTGGTGTCATCAAAGTGATTATGATGTTGTTGAATTGCTGTAAAAACCCACTGGGTGCACAAATATAATTTGGTGACCTACCTGGATCAGAGAATTTGGTTATTCAACCTTGAAAGGAAATAAATATGAGGTACAAATTGCAGAATGAATTGCTATAGAATTCTACATTCATTGAAGTAGTGACATTAGAACTTGGTTTAAATAAGCAAAAGGTAAATGTCAGGAAATTCTTTGTGTGAAGAGTGGTCTTCGCGTGTTATGACTCGCTGAGCACATTAGTGGCAACAAAATAGCCCCAGAATTGTCAGGCACTGTCAGGAGGACAAACCCTACAAATATTCAGCTAAAGATGCTCCAAATGACTGTTCTCATCCAAAACTAGTTTGTGATTTTACTCCTTTTGTCCCTTGTCTGAGATCTGAAAAAGCTTGGTAATCAATTTTGATTAGTAGTCATTGATCTTATAGCCCTATCATTTATTAAATACATCAGAATAAAATTGCTACATTATTACATTTTGCAATGATTCCTGTTTATGGTGAATGTTGGCAACAATACAGATTTGGAAAGGTTAATCTTTATCCCATTACATCAAAGGGTCAATGTTTTGTAAACACAATAAGAGAATGTACATAATTGCAAAAATAACAGGGCATTCAGCTCTTATGTCCAAGCTATTAATATTAAAACAAAATACTGCAGTTGCAAGAAATCTGAATAGAACTTGAAAATGCTAGCAAAAAATAAAAGGGATAAAATACTCCAAAAGGAAAAGAGAATTTAACTTTTCTAAATGACTCAAAATGCTCATCCAAAAGATGCTGAACAATTAATGATGGTAATTAATGGAGAATTTATTTCATGCTTGAATTAGCCATTGAATTAATATATTCTGCTTTTTGCTCTGAATTTAAACAAGAAAATAATGGTTGTTAATCGAGTGACTTACAGAGAAATATATAGTTCAGGCCTGAAATAAAAATTAAGCAGCATCTGGATAGAGAGAAATGGCTAATATTTTAGTGTTTGGTCTATGAGAATTCTGTCAGTCCTAATAATAGGTTGTTTCCCTGGATCATTCTTTCTCACTCTCTCTCCACATAAGCTGTTTTTACTTCAAGCAATTTCAGACTTTTATTTCAGATTTGGACGTTGTTTCTCTGTATGAGCCATTTAATTTATGAAGCTCTAGTTTGCTTGTGAGCAAGGAAACAAAATATAAAATTATCTTTTCCTCATTTGTTCAATGGTTAATTCAAGCAAGAATTAGTTCTCCATTAATTGCAGTCATTATTTTTTCAGCACTGTGGAGAAGTTACATTGTCTCTTCCGTTCATGGTAGTTTACCCCATTCATCTTGTTTTCTTTGCATGCTGCGTGCGTTGTTCCAAATACATAACTCTAACAACAGGTCCTACTCTATAGAAAATATATCTTTCTGTGTTATGGAGCCCTGTTTCCAAATTTTAAAAATAAAGAAAAACCAGAAATGCTTAATGCATCCTGATATTTTATGGGTAAATTCTGCAGGCACATGCATATTTTGTTTAAACATACTGAAATCTCTCTCGTTGTTTGTTCAGTTAAATAGTTTTTTTTTGTGTTTGGAACAAGATGCACTTCATCTATTCAAGCATTTACACAACCAGTTGAATGATTTTTTTTTCCTTGTTCCAAATATTGTTGCAGATGTTTCTTTTCTTAGGTGGGCTAAGTTTTTAAGAAAAGGGTAAGAGGCCAGATTGCAAGGTTTCAGGAGTAAATCTTTCTGAAATATGCAATTTCAGTCTAAAAAATGTTCTGCACGGCTGGGTTTATTTGGAACAATTCCAGTAATCAAAGGTCCTGGAGTGCTGTCACTTTCAAACAGTACGTTAAGCTTCAAAGTTTCAAGGTTTCAAGGTCAGTTTATTGTCACGTACCAATTAAGGTATAGTGAAATTTGAGTTACCATATAGCCATACTAAGTGAAAAGCAACAAGACACACATCCACATGAAAGTTAACATAAACATCCATCACAGTGGATTCCACATTCCTCACTGTGATGGAAGGCAACAAAGTTCAACTTCTTCTTCTTGTTCTCCTGCGGTCGGGGCAGTCAAACCATCTGCAGTCGGGGCGATCAAAGCCCCTGCAGCCGATGATCGAAGCCCCCATTGGGGTGATCGAAATGCCCACGTTGGGGCAGTTGAAACTCTCTTTGCAGCATGGAGCTCCTGTGTTGGCCTCTTCTTACCAGAAACCGTGAGCTTCACGATGTTAAAGTCCACAGAGCCCACGGTTGGAGCTTCGATCCCCGGCAAAGGGATCGCAAGCTCCGCGATGTTAAATTCCCGCAGACTCTTTAGAGCACCAGGTCGGTCTCCAGGAAAGGGCGCTAACTCCACAATGTTAGGCCGCAGTGGGGAAAGAGGCACGATACGGAAAAAAATTGCATCTCCGTCGAGGTAAGAGATTGAAAAAAAGTTTTCCCCAACTCCTCCCCCCCCCCCCATAAAACAAGCCAAGGAATACAAACATATACTTTTTAACACACACTAAAAATAACCAAAAGAAGAAAGAACAGACAGACTGTTGGCGAGGCTGCAACTGCAGGTGGCGCCACCCAGTGTGATTTGCTTTATATCTGAAGATGTTTACATGTGTTTTAATGCTGAATCCTTTTAATTAAAACAGAGTTTGAAGAGGAAGGAGGTGAAATGCCTTACGTGATGGAAGATTCACTGGATGAGGAGTACCTGGATGTTTTGTATATGAGAAAGCGAAGAGACAAATTTTCTACAAAATCTGTATAATTATTAAGATAATACTGAGCAATGAAAGACTCAAAAACTAATTCTCAATAAACTAAACTCAGCTGTATACTTCCCTAAGCAGCTACATGATATTTATTAGCCAAAAACAAATTTTGCATTTCCCTATGCACATGGGTTGTTATTCCAGACTTAGTCTCTCATCTGTTCTTTATGTTCTGGAAATTGCTTCACGGACATACTTTTTTCAAAATTCTTCCAACCATCTCTATTTCTTTTGTTTCAAATCTATTAATTTAGCCAACAATAAAACCTATTCTGGTGGTAATTTAGGTGACACACGTCTGTCTGATAATAATTTGAATGCAATTTGCTGTTGGACAATTTTATATAACAATTTCCTCTAGGTAATCTGCTCAGATACACTGAATAGTGGAACTTCATTTTAATAATAATAATAATAATATTCATTTATTGTCATTGCAACGAGTACAACGAAATTAAAAAATAGCCAATCCTGACGGTGCGTACAAACATATATGCAATAAATGCAAAAACAAATAAATACATAAATACAATTAAATACAATTATCTTAAGTACAAGATTTTTTAACGGTGTTGCCTAGTGCAAAGGTAGTGTTCTGATAATAGCTCGTTTTAAACCATTTTGTGGTGTTACTTTTCCAAAATTGTTGTGAAAAAAGTACAAGAAGCAGTCTTGCCTCAGTCCCTACGATTACCAAAAGTTCTTCATGCATTTTTATCTGGTTTGCCACTTTGTGAAACAACTCAGTCATTTATGAAAGATTCCACTAGAAGCCAGTATGTTACGTTACTATCAGCTCAGGCACAGTTGACTACAAATACAGTGCTTCCCAGTTTTCCTCAATTAGGCAATGGAAAATCGAGGTATTCAAACATGCAATGTGAGAACAACTGTAACCGTGCTGTTTTGCAACCTCTGAAAAATTAGACCAGCCGGCTCTGAGTGTGAGTCACTCTTGTGTCCTGAACACGATTTTATTGCCTGAGGCAATGACATTATTCCCACATACCATTGGGGGTAATACCAGAGATTAGAGGGTGCATCCTGGGGCAAAAACACAAAAACATAGAAACATAGAAAATAGGTGCAAGAGTAGGCCATTCGGCCCTTCGAGCCAGCACCGCCATTCATAGAAACATAGAAAATAGGTGCAGGAGGAGGCCATTTGGCCCTTCGAGCCAGCACCGCTATTCATTGTGATCATTAACCTGTGCCTGCGTTCTCCCCATATCCCCTAATTCCACTAGACCCTAGAGCTCTATCTAACTCTCTTTTAAATTCATCCAGTGAATTGGCCTCCATTGCCTTCTGTGGCAGAGAATTCCACAAATTCACAACTCTCCGGGTGAAAATGTTTCTTCTCACCTCAATTTTAAATGGTCTTCCCTTTATTGTTAGACTGTGGCCCCTGGTTCTGGACTCCCCCAACATTGGGAACATTTTTCCTGCATCTAGCTTGTCCAGTCCTTTTATGATTTTATACATCTCTATAAGATCCTCTCTCATCCTTCTCAACTCCAGTGAATAAAAGCCTAGTCTTTCCAATCTTTCCTCATATGACAGTCCCTCCATCCCAGGGATTAATCTCTTGAACCTACGCTGCACTGCCTCAATAGCAACGACATCCCTCAAATTAGGAGACCAAAACTGCACACAATACTCCAGATGTGGCTCACCAAGGCCCTATACAATTGCAGAAGGACTTCTTTGCTCCTGTACTCAAATCCTCTCGTTATGAAGGCCAACATGCCATTAGCTTTCTTCACTACCTGCAAGCTTACTTTCAGTGACTGGTGTACAAGGACACCAAGGTCTTGTTGCACTTCCCCTTTACCTAATCTGACACCATTGAGATAATAATCTGCCTCCTTATTTTTGCTGCCAAAGTGGATAACCTCACATTTATCTACATTATACTGCATCTGTCATGCATCCCACTCACTCAATCTGTCCAATTCACCCTGCAACCTCCTAACATCCTCTTCGCAGCTCACACTGCCACCCAGCTTTGTGTCATCCGTAAACTTGCTAGTGTTACTTCTAATTCCATCATCCAAATCATTATGATCAAGTAAATATGATCAAGGTTGAACATCCAAAATCAGTACCCCATTCCTGCTTTTTCCCCATATCCTTTGATTCTGTTAGCCCTAAGAGCTAAATCTAAAGAACCTGTCCCGCTTAGGCAATTTTTTAGGCGACTGCTGGCGACTGTCAAAGTCGTAGCAGATCGCCAAAATTTTCTTTTACCCTACGACAATGACCAAGACAATGCCGAGTCAGGTCGATACAAGTTACTTTTTTTGTGAAACTAGCACCTGGCTAAGAAATTACACCATCTTCGGAAACATCGCAAAATTCCCACGCTTATCAATGCTTCTCCGGTGTCCTAATTTTCGCTGAAATCACTGACAAGTCTGTAATTACTTTAGAGTTTTGAAATATAACATCTTGCCCGGGTTACTTGAAAACCAAGCTTCACAGTAATCAAGGCATAAACTGGATTGACTTCCAGTTTACTAATAGCAGTATTAAGAAATTTAATTTCAAACGTGGTTAAATGGATTTTTGTGCAGAGTGTGGGCATTCTTTGAAAATGTACGGGAGATGCATATCTGGTTTCTGGATTGCATATCTGGGTTGGAAGCCTACTTTAAAAGTAATCAGTGATGGTCACGAACATCGCGAAATTCCCACGCTTACCTGACCGCCAAACTGTCGCCTCCAATCTACCTGTCAATGTCCTGACAGTAAATAAATTGGTTAAACACAAGTATTTTATAGTATCTTCAAATGACTTTACTTAATTTAATATTATGTGCTAAATGCATCTGTGACAACCTATCCAACCTGGGGACAGCGTGCGACAGCGCCCGCAATAAGCAACGATACCTGGCACAAGCCTGCTGTCCCCGAGAAATTTCTATCCGGAAAAGTTCTCAGCGACGCGCCGAGATCTACTACGATTTTTTGAAGACTCCTCACGATCATGCCCGCGACACCCCGGCGAACTGTTGGTGACAGCCTAGTTGCTGGCAGTCACCTTATAATCGCCTAAAGTGGGACAGGCCCTTTACTCTCTCTTGAAAACAACCACTGCCTTCTATGGCAGAGAATTCCACAGATTCACAACTCTCTGGGTGAAAACATTTTCCTCATCTCAGTCCTAAATGGCCTACCCCTTATTCTTAAACAGTGACCCCTGGTTCATAACACATGGTTAACATCGGGTCCGGGTGGCACCGTACATGGCAGCCTTGCCAACAACCTGTCTCGCCTTTCTCTTCTGTTGCTGTTTTGGTCTGTATTTACCTGTATGGTTTTTAGTGTACTTTTAGTTTTTGTATTATGGGGGTGGAGAGGGGGGGGGGGGGGGGGGGGTTGGGGGAAACCTTTTTTAATCTATTTCCTCGACGGAGGTGCGACTTTTTCATCATATCTACATCTGCACTGCGGCTTTGAAACAAAACAAAACATCGCAGAGCCGGTGGTCTCTTTGTTAGGGATACACTGCGGGAGCTCCAACCACAGGATCTTCAACCAATCCGATCGCAGGAGCTACGATCGCCAACTGCAGGAGCTTTGATCACCCTGACTGATTGCCCCGACCGCGGGAGAAAATGAGGAAAGAAGGTATAAGTTGTTTGCCTTCCATCACAGTGGGGAATGTGAGGGTGCCGAAAAAACAAGATGGACGTGCTGCCTGCACTGGTGAGGACTCGGAGTGAGTGCAGTGATCTCGGTGTTTTGCGGGGTCATGATTCCATGAGGACATCCCGGAGTCTACTGCGAGTGTGGACGGCTTTCTGACTGTTCTGGCGGACAGGGACTGCAGAGAGAGTGACAGCGGTCGGTGCAACTCTGGTCCACATCACGGAGCAGGAGCGTGTGTGTGTGTGGCCCGGACATTGAACTGATGGCTGTGGATCTCCGCTAATGCTGTGTGCCCTGAAGATTCTCACACGCCGTTGTGGTGGCTGTTTAAGTCTATGTTTAATTTTTATGTGGTTATGTATCTTGTAGCTTTTTTGTGTGACTGCTGGTAAATCAAATTCTTTGTATGTTTACATACTTGGCTAATAAATTAATTACAATTATAATTCCATAATGCTGAGGGGGGAAGGTCTGCACGGTTACTGTATTACATTCATCATTGAACCCCTTCTCTCTGCCCCATCCCCTACACTGCACTTTTCCAAAATTCACCAGCGCTCCAACATCCACACTTCCTTTGAAACATATTGGAATACCATTCCCACACTCCCTTTAAACTCTCCAGCTTATGGTTCCCCCTGGTTGCTTCAAACTTTGCTTCACTCCAGAATGTATTATACTACTAACATCTCAAAAAGACGAATTAAAAATATGTTAGTAGGTACAGTATAACTTCCATTAGTCCAGAAAATCTGCCAATCCAGTTCCACCAAAGTCCCAAGGGTGCTAGATTATTGGAGTTTGTATAAATTTGTATGCGAGATTTGGTTAAGTGCTATGCTACACTAAAAGAATACTGCATCAAAGTGCCTTTCCCCATTGACAGTCATTATCAGGTCTTCAAAAAATTGAATTTAGTTAGTCATGTACAAACTTCCCTGTGCAAACCCATCTTGATTTTCATTATTGCTTCTCCAACACTGATTTATTCTGTCCCTCAGAATTGTCCCCAGCAGTAACCCCACGAATGCAGGACTTGGCTGGCTGCCAAAATTTGGTCCACCAACTTTTCTAGTTTAAAAGGGCAGTATCACACGACAAACCTTTCTGTCTTTCTTCATTGACCTGGAGCCCGAAGGATTAGAAAATAGTCAAATGCTGTGCTATTTTCTCCCAAGATTCTTTTATAGAGTCTGCTACATAATATTTGATCCTTAAAATGTATCCACTTGTAAACCCGTGAGACACTTTACCATTTCTTTTCCAGCTATGCTTACCTTTTTCATACTGTACATCTTTCTTCCCACCGTCAGTTCCACTATCATGCTCATTTTCCATGAAGGGAGATGCAAGGTATTCATTCAAATGTTACACAGACTTCCCATTTGCTGCTTTATGCCTGCCATGTTTGTTCAGGTTTTTAGTTTAAGAGACACAGTGGGAAACAGGCCCTTCGGCCCACCGAGTCCACACCGATCAGCAATCCCCGCGCACTAACACTATCCTACACACACTAGGGCAGTTTACAATTTTACCAAGCCAATTAACCTTACAAACATATACGTCTTTGGAGTGTGGGGGAAAACCGGAGCTCCTGAAGAAAACCCATGCAGGTCATGGAGAGAACCTATAAACTCCATACAGAAAGCACCTGTGAACAGTTGTATACACTGGAATTTAGAAGGATGAGAGGGGATCTTATCGAAACGTATAAGATTATTAAGGAGTTGGACACATTAGAGGCAGGAAACATGATCCCAATGTTGGGGGAGTCCAAAACCAGGGGCCACAGTTTAAGAATAAGAGGTAGGCCATTTAGAACAGAGATGAGGAAAAACTTTTTCAGTCAGAGAGTTGTGAATCTGTGGAATTCTCTGCCTCAGAGGGCAGTGGAGGCCAATTCTCTGAATACATTCAAGAGAGAGCTAGATAGAGCTCTTAAGGATAGCGGTCAGGGGGTATGGGGAGAAAGCAGGAACGGGGTACTGATTGAGAATGATCAGCAATGATCAAATTGAATGGCGGTGCTGGCTCGAAGGGCCGAATGGCCTACTCCTGCACCTATTGTCTATTGTCTATTGTCTATTGGATCGAACCTTGGTCTCTGGCGCTGTAAGGCAGAAACTCTACCGCTGCACCACCGCAACATGACAGGTTAGGTGGTTGGTTGGTCAGGTAGATTGGAGATTTATTTATCTTATGTTGGCGTCAATAGTGTCTGAACATTCAACATTTCCTCCTTGAATGCTTCTCACTGCTCTGACATTCAAGTCACTGCTTCCAGTCTAAACTAAATTAAGCTTTTGGTGAATCATATCTCAATCTGGTAAAACTGAGCTTACACATTTCGAACTTGATTCCTGGTCTATCTTTGTTCATTTTAATTTTCTGCCGGGTCTAATGTTAAGCACGCTCACACTCCCCAGTTCGCCGATTCCCTGCATCAAAACTTCACTCAATGATCTTTTGTTTTCTCAGCAAAAGTAAATCAGGACACATGATCCAATAGAATCTTGTGAATCTGTCAACCAGAAGTTATCCAATGTTAAATGATTAGTTACTTCATTTGTAGTAAGTGCTGAAATGCCAACACGCAAAGTAATCCCTATCCGATGTGCTCCTCTCTGCATTGTAACTGATTTTGGGTTTAATATGGCAAATTAATCTCTTGTCAGAACTAGAAACATGTTTGTTTATTCCAGGCGGTGTGGCAACAGTTGACATTTGTCTTTGCGATTTTTGTTCACTGCTGCACAAACTCACCCAAGTCCGCAACAGTGGTTTGTTTTGTTTGATGGGATTACGTGGCTCAGTGCACATTACCCTGTTTAAATGGGTGTCTGTTCACAATTACTTTGTCACAAAGCAGTTCATCTTGAAATCTGACACCTTTATCCTTTGAAGAAGGGTCTCGACCCGAAACATCACCCATTCCTTCTCTCCAAAGATGCTTCCGCTGAGTTGCTCCAGCATTTTGTGTCTGTCTTTGATTTAAACCAGCATCTGCAGTTCCTTCCTACACCTCCATTCTTTAAATTGCATTATTGATTATTAGCGCCATAGTAATTCTTTCATTCTTTACAGTTACAAATTCTCACCTGACTATAATTTTTTGGTGTTAACTAATTATCGTGTCATTTTCTGAATAGTGGCATATCTAGCGTGACTCAGTAACTCTGAAAATGGAACTTGAAACTGCATATGTTGCAAGAATTAGGAGCATATTACATTTCACATACTTTGCCCATGCTTATTTTTGCAAGAATTTAAAGCATGTGGCCTCCACGTCAATTAGACCTTTGTAATAGTACATTATGAACCAAATTACTTTCTGTTGTATGGTCTTTGGTGCGACAAATATTAATTTCCTTCCAGTTGTAAGAACATGAAACACAAGCATATGGCTTTAGCACAAGTTGTACAACTTGCAAATAACTGGGTACACTGTTCAGATGTACTCCAGAAAATTTGCAGGTTAAGTAGCTGATGGCGTCTATCCTTGTAAATCTTCAGCAATGCAAATTGTGCTATGATAATCTCGCTAACATTTTGTATTAATCACTCACAGAAAACAGGACTCCAAATGACCCCAACCTGAACTTTAAAAGGGAAGCTAAATGATTTGCAGGTTTATCAGTGATTGAGTATGAAGCTGATTGATTCAATAGAACTACATGGAGTAAATGATTGGAGGAGATAATGACCTAGAAATGTATCTGTGAAACACCAGAAAAAACTGCAATTCACAGCCAAAAATCACATTAGCACAGCGGTAAGCAACTCTGCACATGTTTCTACGTGAATTAATGCCTCTGATCAATAAGGTTTGGACTTTGATAAAAAATCACATGGTATAGCACTGATCCTCAGATATGTTAAATAACAGTCTCATGCTCAAATGTTGTCTCCAGCAAGCTTTTCAACTACACTGTTCTAAATCAGATGGTGGTGTTCATTCACAGACAAACCAACTTTTACTGCAGCTAAAGACTTATCTCTTCTGCGGTCGTACACATCTCTCAACAAAGTAGACTCACTCCAAACAGGGATCATGGTCATCACGCCTCAAAGTTAAGTCCTCAGAAAACAAAACAGAAGATATCCCATTGAGGAAGGAACATCTTCTGAGGTGAGAACGTTAACTATCCATGTTCTCCAGAGATGCTACCTTACCTGCGGAGTTACTCCCCCACTTTGTGTATGTCTGTGTACCTCCTCTGAGGTATGACTGGTTCCAAGTTTATCAGATTTGAAGTGATTACAAGTTAGAAGTCTGGAGAGATATATCCAGAACAGTGGGAACCATCCAAGCAGGAGATAGTGAAAGTGCAGACATTATTGTTGTCATTAAAGGAAGGAACATTCTCAGATATAATCCCCCACCCACATGAATGTTGAGGGACAGTCAGATAAGAGAAAAGCTACTGGGGTGTGTTTGCAGTGAAGGAGCCTGCACGGCAACAATGTGGGATGGGAAGAGGGGAAGAGGGGGATCGGCAGAGTCCTTCCACATTGATAACTGAGGCCGTACAAACTTTTCAAAACCAGAAAAGGTAATAATACATATTGATGAAGGCAATGATGTAGTCAATGTTGGGCTTAACTAAGGCCCTTGACAAATTCCTATCTATAATACTAATCTGAAAGGATTGAACCCAGGAATTCAAGGCAAGTTGGTAAATTGGATCTAAAATTAGCTTAGCACTAGGGAAGGGTGATGGTGGAGAGTTGTTATTGTGAATGGCAGTATAAGCCCAGTGGTGTAGCACAGATTGATGTTGTGACATCTTACTGTTTGTTATATACAGTAAACCCTCATTTTAATGGACTTCTTTATAACCAATTTTGGTTATCACGGACTGACCTACCAATAGCTGGCCATGCTGCCCCGCCTCACACCGCCACCCCGTCCAGACCTTCCGCAGCTACCGTTGGCTCACACAGCCTCCTCGCCTGCTTCCAGCCCATGTCCACTGGTGCCACCACCACTGCCGATCAACGACCCATTACCTGCACACCAGCCGCCCGAGAGCCATGACTATTGACTGTGCCGATCCTTGCCTCCCTCCCCGCCGCCAGCAGGCCGGGGCCATCAAGTCACCCGGATTCCAGACCCAGTTGTGGACCGAGTCTCAAGAAGTGTCTCGATCCAAAACGTCACCTATCCTTGTTCAGAGATTCTGCTGATTGTCTGGGTTACTCCAGCACTTTGTGTCCTTTTGTATAATAACTAGCACTTGCAGTTGTTTGTTTCTACTACCTATACAATGATAATCCCTTACTCGGTTATAGCAGACATTTGGCAATAACGGAGACCCTCTTCTGCGTAGATTATAATGGAAAGCAAAGGAATAACCATTGGGAATTCAATACTTAATTTGCTAATGCTCAGATCAAGGACAAAACTACCCTATAATCACTCTGACACTCAAATGAGATTCCAGCTTTATATTGTTGATCAGCTCTACAACTTTCTCTTCAGCTCTAGTTATCTGTAGTCAGAGTTTCTCTCTCTCTCTCTCTCCTCCTCTCCCCCTCCCTCTTCCTCTCTTTCCTCCTCTCTCTCCCCTTCTCTCCCTCACTTCCTTCCTTCCCAGACATCCCCTCTTTGCCCTTTCCCCCAATCATTACTTGAGGCACGCGCTCTGCCATTTCAGATTGATGATCTTTTAAAGAGCTCTGGGGAAAGGTCATAGACCTGTAATATTGACATTGATGTCAGTTGCCCTGCTGTGTGTTTCCAGCACTTTCTAATCTAGTGCCTGCACTTTTGGACTGACAGTTTTCCTTCCACTTCCAATATTGATCAGTTATTAAGATGGGGCAGAGCAATGGCCAGTGGAATTTAATTGTGCTAAGTGCAAGATGATATACTTTGGTATATACAGTGGAATTGAATTGTGCTAAGTGCAAGATGATATACTTTGGTAGAACTAATAGAGCATATACAATGAATTACAATTCCACAGATTCACAACTCTGGGTGAAAACATTTTCCCCATCTCAGTCCTAAATGGCCTACCCCTTATTCTTAAACAGTGACCCCTGGTTCATAACACATGGTTAACACTGGGTCTGGGTGGCGCCGTACAAGGTATACAGGATAATACTCGCCTTTGTTAGCCAGGCATAAAATGTAACAATAGGGAGGATATGGTATAAATTTATCAAACAAAGGTCACACCGGAGTTGGAATACTATGTGCAATTCCAGTTGCCACAGTATAGGAAGGAAGTGATGGCACTTGGGAAGGTGCAGAGGAGGTTGACCAAGATGTTGACCTTCTTCCGTCTGGACAAGTGTCTCAACCCAAAATGTCACCCATTCCTTCTCTCCAGAGATGCTGCCTGCCCCGCTGAGTTACTCCAGCAGTTTGTGTCTATCTTGACCAAGATGTTGCCTGGTATATAGTGTTTCAGTTTTGAGTAAAGATTGGATTGACTGGATTTTGGTATCCTTGGAATGAAGGAAGTTAAGGGGGAAACAAACCGAGGTGTACATAATTATGAGGGACCTTGACAAAACGTTCTCCACAGTAAAGGTATCTAAATCTAGAGAGCACATAAGTTCAGGATAAGGGGCAGGAAGTTTACAGGGATTTGAGATAGAGGATGGATGGAATCTGGAATGCACAGCATGAGTTGGTGTTGGATTTCTCACAACATTTAAAAATTGTCCAGATAAAGGCTAGAATCACCAAGGAACCATGTTATAGGAAAGATGTTGTCAAGCAGAAACGGGTACAGAGAAGATTTACGAGGATCTTGCCAGGACTAGAGGGTCTGAGCCATAGGAAGAGGCTGGGACTCTATTCCTTGGGGCGCAGGAAGTAGAGGGGTAATTTTATTGAGGTATATAAAATCATGAGAGGAATAGATCGTGTAGATGCACAAAGTCTCATGCCCAGAGTAGGTGTATCGAGGACCAGAGGGCATAGGTGAAGGGGAAAAGATTTAATAGGAATCTGAGGGGCACTTTTTTACACAAAGGGTGGTGGGTGTAAGCAACAAGCTGCCAGAGGAGGTAGTTGAGGCAGGGACTATCACAACATTTAAGAAACAATTAGACAGGCATATTGATAAGAAAGGTTTGGAGTGATATGGACCAAAGGAGGGCAGGTGGGACCAGTGTAGCTGGGACATGTTGGCTGTTGTGGGCAAGTTGGGCCGAAAGGCCTGTTTTCACGCTATATATCACTCGATGACCAAGGTAAATTGTCATTTACATGAATGAACATGATGGGTCAAGGGGCTTATTTTTGTGCTGTTTAAATTTGTGTCGCTGTAACAATGCAAACAGAAGTAGCTTCATTATGCAAAATGTACCAATGGCAGGAGGTCACCAGAGTGATTTATTTAAGGGCCCCGAGTCCTTTATGAAAGGCTTTGCAATGCAACCAAATGCCTCTTTTAGATTTAGTCATAGAGTCAAACAACATAGAAACAGGCTGTTTGGCCTAATTCATCCATGCCATCCAAGATTCCCATCTAAGCTGGTCCATTGGAATGCCAAGTTCACCCTCTCAAAAATAGGTTCCTTTCTTTGCTGGTAGAGCCCTCTAGAGTTCTGCAATGCAGCAGCAAGCAGACAATATAGCAACTATCAACAGAGTCAGCCTGCAAGGTTCATGGGACATGGTTTCTGAGTGTATGAGGGGTACTTTGACCACTTTTTTGTCAAAAAAAGGCACTTGCAATTGCTTGTCACTTTTAGTTATCGTAAGCCATATATAAACCTCAAATAGCTAACGAACATAGGTGCCTGGAGATTGGGTGACTGTTTTGCAGAACACACCCCTTTGAGCCCAAAAGAGTGATATTGAGCATCCAGTTATCTGTCATTTTAATTCACTCCACTATTTTTTACTCTGATCTCTTTATTTTTGGGCTCATACGTCATTCCAGCAGAACCCAAAACAAATGCAAGGAACAATACCTCATCTTATGTCAAAGCACCTTGTTTTGTTTAGGATTTGATATTGAATTCAACAGTTACAGACAACCAACCTCTTCTATTTGTGTCGGATCTGACCAGTTCTGATATCAGATCATCCAGCGACTTATTCACTTTTCCCCCAGATCCCGCCTGCTACATTGGATATTTCCTGCATTCTCATGAGGTCACAAGTGATAGGAGCTGATGGGTGATCTACCTCTCCCTCCCAGCCCCATTCTCCTGCTTTCTCCCCGTAACACCTGACACCCCGACTAATCAACCCGCACTAGCACTCGTTTGTTTTACATCTCCTTTGAATGTTTCCTTTCTTCATTTTATCTGTCGAACTATCAGCACCAAAAGTATTTATGCCTCTGGGATTATTTTGATATCCACCTTATCGCAAGCACTCCTGTCCACCCCTCCTTCTCTCTGTAACTTAAAACAAACTCGCTGACCTTTCAGGTTGATCTTCTCTTGCATGCTGATGAGAAGGCCACTTGCCTGAAACATTGCCAATTTCTCCCTCCGCCGTTGTTAGCTGATTATTTGAGTGTTTCGAGCATTTACTTATTCTACGCCTGCCCGTTGGGATCAACAATTTTACATTAGAAGATGTCAAAATATGCCTGTAAATAATTTTCCTTCTTCTTAAATAAATGCAGTCGATTTAAGTGGGCTGTTTTAAAAGAATATGGTCTGACTTTTTTAATTTTACTCCAACCGCTGCATTCAAACATTACACTGCATTTAGAAACAGACACGTGAATGTCTTATTGTCTCTGAAAGCACAGCAAACGCAGTTGCAAATAAAGCAATTGTTTAAGTTCAGCAGAGCAAGTGCACATACGTAAACCGGAGGCAAATAATTCAAACATTTCTGTAATCAGAAGGCACCAAGGCATCTAAATGAGGGACCAAGGCACACAAGGGGGAACGGTTTGCACCTGAACTAAAGGGCTACCAATATCCTTGCAGGGAGGTTTACTAGTGCTACTCAGGAGGGTTTAAGTTATAGTGACAGTGTAGTGGGAACCAGAGTAGAGGTTTCGACAGGAAGAGGATAAGGAATGTGTTGAAGCTGATGGGTGGAAGGGTGTTTATTTCAACACGAGAAGTATTCTGCGTCATGCAGATTAACTCAGAGCCTGGATCAGTTCTTGTGACTATAATGTTGGGGCCATTACGGAGACATGGCTGCAAGAGGGACAAGACTGGAAGCTTAACATTCTAGGTTTTTAATGTTTCAGATGTGCTAGAGGGGGAGGTAAAAGGGATGATGGAGCTGCTCGACCAATCATGGAGGATGTCGTGGCGGCACTCAGAGAAGGCATAAAGGAGGGTTTGTCGGCTGAAGCGAGATGGGTAGAGGTCAGAAATAAGAAAGGTGCAGTCACTCTAAAGGGCACGTTTTTTCACACAGAGGGTGGTGGGTGCCTGAAACAGGCTGCCCGTGGTGGTGGTGGAGGAGGCAGATGTGATCGTGATGTTTAGGAGGCTTTTATATAGGCACATGAATGTACAGGAAACGGAGGGATTTGGATCCTGTGTAGGCAGATGAGATTAGTTTAGCTTGCCATCATGTTCAGTACGGCCACCGTGGGCCAAAAGGTCCGTTCCACTGCTTTACTTTTAATGTTCTATGTAAATACAATTTAAGATTTAATTTCACTGTTCTATTTCTTGAAGGGCATTCATAACAGATTCATTTTGTATATCTATCATAGCAATTTAGAGGTGGAGTTATACAGCACAGAAACAGTCTTTTTTCCTCACAAGGTATACATAAAATACTGGAGTAACAGCGGGACAGGCAGCATCTCTGAAGAGAAGGAATCGGTGACGTTTCGGATCGTGACCCTTCCTCGAACTCTTTGGGATTAACAATTGTACATTAGAGGGGTCTGAGGAAGGGTCTCGACCCGAAACGTCATTCAGTCCTTCTCTCCAGAGATGCTGCCTGTCCCACTGAGTTACTCCAGCATTTTGTATCTACCTTCGATTTAAACCAGCATCTGCTGTTCTTTCATACACATTTTCTCCCCTCTGTAGCCATGCTGGTGATCATGTACAAATCAATACTATCCCCATTTCCCAGTTATCAACCGGTAGCTTTCTAAGCCATTGCATTTCTACTCTTCACCCAAATGCTTCTGAAATATTGCAGACTTTCTTGTTCCTCCTCACTCAAATATTTCAGTCTCTCCTGCATCCTCTCTCAACCTCACAGACCACATCCTCTGGAAGGGACATAAATAAAACTCCATTTATAACGAGGCATTCAAATTATCTGCATTTACTAAGTGGAAGGAAAATGAGTCAGTCCAAAAGTGCAGACACTAGATTAGAAAGTGCTGGAAACACACAGCAGGGCAATTGACATTAATGTCAATATTACAAGTCAATGATTTTTACCCAGAGCTCTTAAAAAGCTCATCAATCTGAAATGTCAGTGGGTGTGCTTCAAGTAATGGTTGGGGGAACGGGCAAAGAGGGGATGGCCATGAAGGGCTGGAGATTAAGTTTGACCACGCACCATGAATACTTTTGATGCTGGAAGAGAGTGAAAGAGAGAAAGAGGGAGAGGGAGAGGGAGAGGGAGAGGGAGAGGGAGAGGGAGAGGGAGAGGGAGAGGGAGAGAATAAAGAAAAGCAGGAATTCCTGGGATTCTGGCTCCAAATTGTAGTGACTTGCCTGGCTACATGGTCTTGAGTAAGACCTGAAGAAACTCTGACTACAGATAACAAGAACTGAAGAGAAAGTTGTAGAGCTGATTACCTATATAAAGCTGGAATCTCATTTGAGTGTCAGTAATTATAGGGTAGTTTTGTGAGGTAGAGGATGGGGGGAGGTGGGGAGGGGGGAGGGGGGGAAGGGGAGGGGGGGAGGGGGGGAGGGGGGGGAGAGGAGTGGGGGGGGAGGGGGAGAGTTTCCGTTATTGCCAAATGTCTGGCATAACCGAGTAAGGGATTATCATTGTATAGGTAGTAGAAATAAACAACTGCAGTTGCTAGTTATTATACCAAAGGACACAAAGTGCTGGAGTAACCTAGACGATCAGCAGCATCTCTGAAGAACAAGGATAGGTGATGTTTCGGGTCGAGACCCTTCACAACTTGGTTGAGACTCAGTCCACAACTGGGTCTGGAATCCAAGTGAGTTGATGGTGGCTGGGAGAGAGGCAAGGATCGGCACAGTCAATAGTTATGGCCCACGGGCGGCTGGTGTGCAGGCAATGGGTCGTTGATCGGCAGTGGCGGTGGCACCAGTGGACATGGGTTGGAAGAGGGCGAGGAGGCTGTGTGAGTCAGCAGTAGCTGCGGAAGGTCTGGACGGGGTGGCGTTGTGAGGCGGGGCAGCATGGGCAGCTATCGGTAGGTCAGTCCGTGATAACTGAAATTGGTTATAAAGAAATTGGTTAGAATAAGGGTTTACTGTATATAACAAACAGTAAGATGTCACAACATCAATCTGTGGTACACCACTGGGCTTACACTGCCATTCACAATAACAACTCTCCAACATCACCCTTCCCTAGTGCTAAGCTAATTTTGGATCCAATTTGCCAACTTGCCTTGAATCCCTGGGTTCAATCCTTTCAGATTAGTATTATAGATAGGAATTTGTCAAGGGCCTTAGTTAAGTCCAACATTGACTACATCAACTTCATTGCCTTCATCAATATGTATTATTACCTTTTCTGGTATTGAAAAGGCTGTACTGCTTAAGTTAGCCATGTGGAAGGACTCTGCCGATCCCCCTCTTCCCCTCTCCCCATCCCACATTGTTGCCGTGTGTGCTCCTTCACTGCAAACACTTCCCAGTAGCTTTTCTCTTATCTGACTGTTCCTCAACATTCATGTAGGTCGGGGATTACATCTGAGAGTTCTCCTTCCTTTAATGGCTGAAAGAAAGTAATTGTTAATTGCAGGTAAAAGTCCGTTTAAAAAGAGTGCCAAAGAGTGCAAGCAATCAGTGAAGCGCATACCTCCAAGCTCGTCAGAGGAAGGCAGGATAGGAGTGAGCACGTGGATTGGCTGATCAATTAAATTAGAAGTTTGGTAAATTTGCCAATTAGTCAATTTAGTGACTGATATAAACATGACCTCAGGGCCAAGTTAGGAAAAGGGAACGTACAACGAGATCTGGGTGTCCTAGTGCATCAGTCACTGAAAGGAAGCATGCAGGTACAGCAGGCAGTGAAGAAAGCAAATGGAATGTGGGCTTTCATAACAAGAGAAATTGACTATAGGATCAAAGAGGTCCTTCTACACTTGTACAGGGACCTAGTGAGACTGCACCTGGAGTACTGTGTGCAGTTTTGGTCTCCAAATTTGAGGAAGGATATTCTTCCTATTGAGGGCGTAAAGCAGAGGTTTACCAGGTTAATTCCCGGAATGGAGGGACTGTCATATGTTGAAAGACTGGAGCGATTAGGCTTGTATACACTGGAATTTAGAAGGATGAGAGGGATCTTATCAAAACATAAGATTATTAAGTGGTTGAACATATTAGAGGCAGGAAACATGTTCCCAATGTTGAGGAAGTCCAGAACCAAGGGCCACAGTTTAAGAATAAGGGGTAGGCCATTTAGAACGGAGATGAGGTAAAACTTTTTCAGTCAGAGAGTTGTAAATCTGTGGAATTCTCTGCCTCAGAAGGCAGTGGAGGCCAATTCTCTGAATGCCTTCAAGAGAGAGTTTGATAGAGCTCAAGGATAGCGGAGTCAGGGGGTATGGGAAGAAGGCAGGAATGGGGTACTGATTGAGAATGATCAGCCATGATCACATTGAATGGTGGTGCTGGCTCAAAGTGCCTAATGGCCTACTCCTGCACCTATTGTCTAATGTCTGCACTTTTACTATCTCCTCCTTGGATGGTTCCCACTGTTCAAGATATATCTTCCCAGACTTCTAACTTGTAATCACTTCTAATCTGATAAACTTGGAACTAGTCATACCTCAGAGGAGGTACACAGACATACACAAAGTGCGGGAGTAGCTCAGCAGATAAGGTAGCATCTCTGGAGAACATGGATAGTTGACGTTCTCACCTCAGAAGATGTCCCCAGCTCAATGGGATATCTTCCGTTTTGTTTACTCAATACTTAACTTTGAGGCATGATAACCATGATCCCTCTTTGGAGTGAGTCTACTTTGTTGAGAGATGTGTACGACCGCAGAAGAGATAAGTCTTTAGCTGCAGTAAAAGTTGGTTTGTCTGTGAATGAACACCACCATCTGATTTAGAACAGTATAGTTGAAAAGCTTGCTGGAGACAACATTTGAGCATGACACTGGTATTTAACATATCTGAGGATTAGTGCTATACTATATGAATTTTTTTCAATCAAAGTCCATACCTTATTGATCAGAGGCATTAATTCACTCAGAAACACATGCAGAGTTGGTTACCGCTGTGCTAATGTAATTTTTGGCTGTGAATTGCAGTTTTTTCTGGTGTTGCACAGATACATTTTTAGGTCATTATCTCCTCCAATCATTTACTCCATGTAGTTCTATTGAATCAATCAGCTTCATACTCAATCACTGATAAACCTGCAAATCATTTAGCTTCCCTTTTAAAGTTCAGGTTGGGGCCATTTGGAGTCTTGTTTTCTGTGCGTGATTAATACAAAATGTTAGCGAGATTATTATCATAGCACAATTTGCATTGCTGTAGATTTACAAGGATAGACGCCAACAGCTACTTAACCTGCAAATTTTCTGGAGTACATCTGAACAGTGTACCCAGTTATTTGCAAGTTGTACAACTTGTGCTAAAGCCATATGCTTGTGTTTCATGTTCTTACAACTGGAAGGAAATTAATATTTGTAGCACCAAAGGCCATACAACAGAAAGTAATTTGGTTCATAATGTACAATTACAAAGGTCTAATTGACGTGGAGGCCACATGCATTAAATTCTTGCAAAATAAGCATGGGCAAAGTACGTGAAATTTAATGTGCCCCTAATTCTTGCAACATATGCAGTTTCAAGTTCCATTTTCAGAGTTACTGATTCACACTAGATATGCCACTATTCAGAAAAGACACGATAATTAGTTAACAACTTAAAAAATTATAGTCAGGTGAGAATTTGTAACTGTAAAGAATGAAAGAATTACTATGGCGCTAATAATCAATAATGCAATTTAAAGAATAAAGATGGAAGAAGGAACTGCAGATGCTGGTTTAAATCAAAGATAGACACAAAATGCTGGAGCAACTCAGCGGAAGCATCTTTGGAGAGAAGGAATGGGTGATGTATTGGGTCGAGACCCTTCTTCAAAGGATAAAGGTGTGAGATTTCAAGATCAGCTGCTTTGTAACAAAGTAATTGTGAATAGATACCCATTTAAACAGGGTAAGGTGCACTGAGCCACATAATCACATCAAACAAAACAAACCACTTTTGCGGACTTGGGTGAGTTTGTGCAGCAGTGAACAAAAATCGCAAAGACAAATGTTAACTGTCACCACTCCGCCTGGAATAAACAAACATGTTTCTAGTTCTGACAAGAGATTAGTTTGCCATGTTAAACCCAATATCAGTTACAATGCAGAGAGGAGCACATCGTATAGGGATTACTTTGTGCTATGGCATTTCAGCACTTACTACCACTGAAGTAACTAATAATTTAACAGTGGATAACTTCTGGTTGACAGGTTCACAAGATTCTATTGGATCAAATGTCCTGGTCCAGTGGTCTGCAGCGGTAGAGTTTCTGCCTTACAGTGCCAGAAACCAAGGTTCGATCCTGTCCACGGGTATTTTCTGTACGGAGTTTATACGTTCTCTCCGTGACCTGCGTAGGTTTTCTTCAGGAGCTCCGGTTTCCTCCCACACTCCAAAGTCGTAGAGGTTTGTAGGTTAATTGGCTTGGTAAAATTGTAAACCATCCCTAGTTTGTGAAGGATAGTGTTTGTGTGTGGGGATTGCTGGTTGGTGTGGACTCGGTGGGCCCAAGGGCCTGTTTCCGCGCTGTGTCTCTTAAACTAAAAAACGAACAAACATGGCAGGTATAAAGCAGCAAATATGAAGTCTCTGACTGATAACAGCTCAAAAATCCAGCATGGTCTGAGGAGAATGGACAGTGGAAGAATAAAATTGAAAAGGATATTAGGAAGACAAAAAGGGTGGATTAAGAAGTATCACCATAAAGATAAAGGGATAGAAGACAATTGAGGAAAAAATAGTCTCAGATACCAAAATGTACATAGTTTGTAAAGGTGAAATCTGTGTAACGTTAGAATGAATACCTTGCATTTCCCTTCATGAGCATGATATTGGAACTGACAGTCGGAAGAAAGGTGTACAGTGTGAAAAAGGTAAGCATAGCTGGAAAAGAAATGGTAAAGAGTCTCACGGGTTTGCAAGTGGATACATTTCAAGGATCAAATATCATGTAGCAGACTCTTTAAAAGAATCTTGGGAGGAAATAGCACAGAATTTGACTATTTTCTTCTAATCCTCTGGGCTCCATGTCAATGCAGAAAGACAAAGGGTTTTGCCGTGTGATACTGCCCTTTAAAACTTGAAAAGTTGGTGGACCAAATTTTGGCAGCCAGCCAAGTCCTGCATTTGTGGGGTTACTGCTGGGGACAATTCTGAGGGACAGAATAAATCAGTGTTGGAGAAGCAATAATGAAAATCAAGATGGGTTTGCACAGGGAAGTTTATATATGACTAACTGAAATTAATTTTTTGAAGACCTGATAAGGAATGCCAATGGGGAAAGGCACTTTGATGCAGTATTCTTTTAGTGTAGCACAGCACTTAACCAAGTCTCACATACAAATTTATACAAACTCCAATAATCTAGCACCCTTGGGACTTTGGTGGAACTGGATTGGCAGATTTTCTGGACTAATAGAAGTTATACTGTACCTACAGTGCCTGAGATGCACCTGAGATGTTAGTAGTATAATACATTTTGGAGTGAACCAAAACTTAACGCATCCAGGGGGAAACAAAAGCTAGAGAGAAGGACTGGAAGTGAGTATGGTAGCATCGGTGAAGAATGTGCCCTTCCAGATATTGATCGTCAACTCAAGGAATTAGCAGTTCATGTGGAACTCCTTAAGTGCACAAATGAGGAGAGCTGCAGAAGTAAAGTGCAGTCCATTCAGGTGCTGACGCAAAAAAAATATGGCTTCGATAATTTGTCTGGAAACTTTGCAAAGATGACAACCCCTCCCCATCTTTGTGCCAATGTTAAATTTGAAGCAGCTATGTCATAGCAACTCATGTACAATCAGATATGTATTCAGCAAATGCTGCCATACTTTTCTGCTGTGAGATTGATGAAACAATAAGGCAGCATTACAATAAGACCAGAGAGTTTTATTGTTTTAAATTTAACTGACGCAAAGATTGGGTAGATGATTTCCATGTGGGCTATTAAAGTTGGAACTTGGAACCAGTTAAGACTTATAATGCATGGCTGATAGCCAACTGCGAATTTAACACTCAATCTCTACATGAATATTCCACCCCTTTATCATATTACATAAGACTAAATAGTTTCTTTGTGCCGATGCATGGCATAACTACCTGATTGAATAAATTAGCATGAAATGCAAACACACTTTCTTGAATAAATACAGATTCTCTCAACAGCAGACCACATAGACATGTACTTTCTTCTCAACACAAAGGGTTCAATCTGATAATAAACTAATCCAGTTTCACATTGTGCTCCCATTAAGTTCACCTGAATAAAAACACACCATTTATTATGGCACCATGGTAATCTCTGAGTTTAGTATTTTCCTATTTAGTTGCCTGTCCTCCCCCAGTATTCTCCACTAAATCTCAAAGTATTTAGGGTTTTTTAAAGGCAGCACTATCAATTTCCAAGCCACGCAGTGTTTTATTCCCAATTTTGTAAGGTTAACATTATGGAATTACCACTGCATAAAGAAAAAAAGCTGATGATTGCAGGTCAGTGTAACCTTGGTTTGGGTGCAGCAACTAAGCACAGGTCCCATTTACATTCTTTATTATAATGAAAGTTCACAAGCTGCTAAATAACACAGCAAAAGGTTTATAAATGGGTTAAAACGTTGGGAGGTCATGTTGTAGGAGGATGAGTGATGATCTTATAGAGGTGTATAAAATCTTCAGAGGAAAAGATCGGGTAGATGCACAGAATCTCTTACCCAGAGAAGGGGAAACGAGGACCAGAGGACAAAGGTTTAAGGTGAAGGGGAAAAGTTTTAATAGGAATCTGAGGGGTAACTTTTTCACACAAAGGGTCGTGGGTGTACGGAACAAGCTGCCAGCGGAGGTAGTTGAGGCTGGGACTATCCCAATGTTTAAGAAGCAGTTAGACAGCTACATGGACAAGACAAGTTTGGAGGAATATGGACCAGGCACAGGCAGGTGGGACCAGTGTAGCTGGGACATGTTGGCTGGTATGGGCTAGTTGGGCCGAAGGGCCTGTTTCCACGGTATCACTCTATTCTATGACTCTAAATGCTCAGCAACGTTTGCTTAGATTAACAAGCTCTAAAACTATTGTAAAATAATAAACACCAATAAATGCCCAGAAACAGTATGTTATTAGGTCTAACATTTATTTACTATTACAGATGGAAATTAAAGTTAAGCACCAAATCTGAATGTATGTTAATCACATTTGTTCCATCAATTCATGTACAAAGCTATAAATTACGATAATTAGAATATTATTTAATATATGGAGACTGAGATGCTGGAATTGTGAATAAAAGACAAACAGCTGGAGGAACTCAACGAATTGGGCAACATCTGTGGAGGGAAATGGACAAACAATCTTCGGATTCCTCTCGCATCCCTCTTTTTATTACTCAGTATTTCTGTTTACTGATAATAATTTGAAGTATTTCTTTACACATTTGTAATTGTCATGAATTGAGGGATGTTTTTCCCGATCATTTAAAGGTATTAAGGTTGTAAAATTGCCTTTGACTTAAAGAGAATTTCTTCAATTTCATTTGTTAGCTAAACTTTACAAAAGACACAAAATAAAAGTAATTCTGTAACTGGAGGCTTAAAAGCTGATGACTGAATATATATCAAGTAGAAACTTACAATAAATCACGAGCACAGCCCTTCCTACCTTTGAAAGCATCAACATGAATGCATCTGCCTCTAGGATGCACATCTATCATCAATGATCGCCACCATTTGGGACATGTCCTCTTCTCGTTGTTACCTTTGATTGGAAGCCTGAAGTCCTACACCACCAGGTTCAGGAACAGCTAATTTTCCTACAACAAGCAGGAACTGACCTGCATAATCCATATGTGTAGGAAAGAAATGCAGATGCTGGTTTAAATCGAAGGTAGACACAAAATGCTGGAATAACTCAGCGGGTCAGGCCGCATCCCATTCCTTATCTCCAGAGATGCTGCCTGACCCGCTGAGTTACTCCAGCATTTTGTGTCTACCTGCATAATCCTAATCCTACTTCAGCCATTAAACACCATGAACCTCCACTTGCAGTATCAATTTCCAATTGTGTTTTGTACCAATGTCTTGTTTGTTGCATAGTCATTCTCTTTTCACAACCAGGTAGAATTATGTGTAATTTATGTGTCATTTATGTTTTTGTGTGCCATTTGAATCCATGTGCCTGTGATGTCACTGTGTGAACAAGATTACCATTGTACCTGTACCTCACCAGACTTGTCCATAGGGCAATAAACTTGAATAAATTGCACAGCCAATTTTTCCACTGTTCTGTGCTCTGGTAACATTTCATAGGACGACATATGGGATAAAAGGGGAACAGTTACATTCAGAATCACCTCCTGAGTTCAATTATTGCAAAATTTCTTCATGCTTCCAGGAGAGCAACAGGTTTGACATGTTTACAGCTGGAATGGTCCCACTGATGAAGTAGTTGTGATCGATGTAGGCAGGGCCGTTTTTACAGCATTATGGGCCCCCGGGCAAAGCAGTGTACTGGGACCCCTGCCATTACTCTCCCCCACCCCCCTTTCCCTACCAGCCTCCCCCTGTCGTGCCGGCGAAAAGCACTTACCGAAAAGCACTTAGCGATGGACTTAGGGTGCTACATTGTTGCGAAAAGCACTTACAGATCGCTGTGAGAAGCACTTAGGGATGGAAAATGTTGCGAAAAAAGCACTAATTGAACCTACATTTTTAAAGTAGTATTTATTTATTGCAAGTCACTTAACATACACAGATCAGCATGGGGCCCCTATGCTCGTGGGGCCCCGGGCAAGTGCCCATCAGGCCCATGCGTTAAGACGGCCCTGGATGTAGGGTCTTCTATCATTTTAATATGCTCTCAGAACAAATTCAGACAAACCCTATTAAAGATCGGGCCCAAGAAACTTATAAAATATGATGATAGGCCTGGCATTGCAATAGGCCCCTTTGTTTAGTTTAGTTTAGTTTAGTTTAGTTTATTATTGTACCAAAGTACAGTGAAAAGCTTTTGTTTGCCTGCTATCCAGTCAAAGAAAAGACTAGATATGATTACAATCAAGCCGTCCACAGACCTCCATAAATTAGGCTTATTTCTCTGTTTCTGCCTCATCTGCTCCCAATATTAGGCTTTTCACTCTGGGCTATCTGAGATATCCTGGTTTCTCCCCTGCTGTATGGATGGGTCCCTAACCTGTATATCCTCCTCCCCGAGATGGAATAAGCATGGATTTTCCCTGGCCCTTACCTTTCACCGCTCCGCATCTAACATTTCTACCACTTCAAGTCAAGTCAAATTTATTTGTCACATACACATACTCGATGTGCAGTGAAATGAAAGTGGCAATGCCTGCGGGTTGTGCACAAAAAGAATTACAGTTACAGCATATAAATAAAGTTAATAAGTTACTAAACATAGCACAAAAAGTGTCGACAAAAATTTAGTCTCTGGGGTTATAAAAGTTGACAGTCCTGATGGCCTGTGGGAAGAAGCTCCGTCTCATCCTCTCCGTTTTCACAACGTGACAGCGGAGGCGTTTGCCTGATCGTAGCATCTGGAACAGTCCGTTACTGGGGTGGCAGGGGTCCCTCATGATCTTGCTTGCTCTGGATCTGCACCTCCTGATGTATAGGTCCTGCAGGGGGACGAGTGTAGTTCCCATGGTGCGTTCTGCCGAACGCACTACTCTGCAGGGCCATCCTGTCCTGGGCAGAGCTGTTCCCAAACCAGACTGTAATGTTGCCGGACAGGATGCTCTCTACAGCCCCAGAGTAGAAGCAATGAAGGATCCTCAGTGACACTCTGAATTTCCTCAGTTGTCTAAGGTGGTAAAGGCGCTGCTTAGCCTTACCCACCAGTGCGGCAATGTGCGTTGCCCACGTCAGATCCTCTGCGATGCGGACTCCCAAGTATTTGAAACTGCTCACCCTATCCACAATAGACCCATTTATCTCGAGTGGCGTGTACGTCCTTGGATGTTTAGCCCTTCTGAAGTCCACAATCAGCTCCTTTGTTTTAGTGACATTCAAGAGGAGGCTATTGTCCTGACACCAGAGTGCCAGATCAGCCACCTCCTCCTGGTAGGCCTTCTCATCCGGAGATCCGGCCCACCACCACAGTGTCATCAGCAAACTTGATGATGGAGTTTGAGCTGAACCTGGCCCCACAGTCATGTGTGTACAGGGAGTACAGTAGGGGGCTAAGGACGCAGCCCTGGGGGGAATCCTATGTTCAGGGTGAGGGAGCTAGATGTGTGTTCCCCCATCCTGACCACTTGGGGCCTGGCAGTGAGAAAGTCCAGGACCCAGGCACACAGAGGGGTGCTATGTATTCCCATCACCAGTCACATCTTCCCATCCCCACACTCATCCCTTCTCACCGAAACCGCCCTTTCTCCAGGTACTTTACTCTGCAACTGCAGGGTAACAGCTATCCCCACACCTCATTCCTCACCTTCATCCAGGGACCCCATCAGCCCTTGCAGGTGGAACAGAACGTTCACATGCACCTCCTCTCACCCCACCTGCTGCATTTGATGCACCTGCTGTGGCCTCCATTACACCAGCGAGACCCAATGTAGACTGGGACACTGTTTTGCTGAACACTTGCACTCAGTATATGATGGCTTGTAAATGTCCTGGTTATTAACCACTTTATCTCCCCTTCCCATTGCCATACCAATCTTTCTGCCATGGGCCTCCTTAATTGCCAGAATGAGGCCACACGCAAACTAGAGGAACATGCACCTCATATTCTTCTTGGGTAGCTGACGATATGAACATTGAATTCTCCTATTTTAGGTACACACCCCTTTCAGCCACTCTTATCTGTGCAACCCCACCCCAGTTTGCATATATTTTTCTTACTATCCCACCCACCTTCCCTCTACATTACTCTCTCTTACTTTATATTTCATGCCTCCTCTCCTTGTCTAACACCTTTTTGTCTCCTTGTCTCCTTTTGTCCTCGTTTGTCACACTTTTGTCTCCTTTTCACCTGTAGCTTTTGTCCACCCATCTGATGTATCCACATACCATTTGCCAGGCTTTATCCCACTCCCACTACTTTTCCAGCTTTCTCTCCTCTGCTACAATCAGTCTGAAGAAGGGTCCCGAGCCAAAACGCCATCTATCCACGTCCTCCAGAGACGACGCCTGACTCGTTGAGTTACTCCAGCATTTTGTATTCTCTGCTTACAATTGTGTTGATTACAAAGGAGTGCTCAGATTCAGATGGTTATGATGATTACAGGAATTGGTGAGGTAGAAAGAGACAAACCTTCAATGGGGAGAGTCTAGACCATAACATAAACTAAAAATCTCTGCCAAAATCTATTGTATCGATCATTAACCTCAGTTTGAGGCTCTAAATTCTCACAAATTGATACATAATTATGTACTGCTTCAGTAAAAGGTTTAAAGCCATTTACAGTCTCTCTCTTACACAGATTTAGTGTCCTATATTTTATACAATGATTCATTCATAAATTATTTGCAGCAAATATTAAACTGGTTTTTTTTGAAGTACGAAACATAAGACTCGTGTCACTAATTACTTTTTAACTGTACCCACATACTTGCTGCACATTAACTCACATGTTTAGGGATACAATTCATTTTGAAACAAATGACTGTTTCACCAAATGTCAAAGTCAAAGTGCCTGTGAAGACTTCAAAACGCACGCTTTTAATTTCATCCTGGGTACTTTACAAGAGATGACAAGTCTTTGACTGAGAACTTTGTTCCTTTTGTGATGTGTTGCCTGCTGTAGGTTGAAAAGAAATGGAAAAAAAAACTTAATTGGATGAAAAACTTTATCTTAAGTTTAAATAAAGATTTATAAATTTCTCTCATAACTAATGTTGATAAATCAACTTCAGTCAGAAGCACAATAATATATGGTTCTCTGTTTCAAATGTTCAGTTTTTAATTTAACTTTTCAACGTTAATTTAAATTAATGTACAGTTTTTTCACTGGAGGTATTCAACACTGAGACCCTGGAAGTTCAGAGTAATGGCCTCCGTTATTACTTTTTAAGAATTCGTCTCCTGCTCCCAGTACTTCATTTGGAGAGAGCTGCCGCTCCACGATCTATCCCTACCCCCCAGCCACTCACCCACACACCCAACCCTACTTTTCCAAGAACTACCTCCTTCCTTCCCCTCTCAGTCCTTATCATTACTCGTCATCCAGTTGCAAGCTGCTAGTCAGCCTTTTGGATACTGGAATGATGGAAATCCCATTCTCCATGTCCAATGTGAGACATTTCAAAAATTGCTCTAAGTTATACTTACATTTCTGCATTCTAAACATAATTTACACTTACAGCAGATTCTTCACCCCAAATGGTCTGTCATTATCCATGACCTACCTTTTTCCTTCACTTTCTAACTTGTTCGTCACACACCTTTCTCTTTAGTAATTCAAGTCAAGATATCTAACCTTGTTTTGCTGCTTGTTCTTCTTCCTTCCGTGTTTTTTCTTCCTGGATCGCTTTCATTTTTGCGTCGTGTTCGTCAGCCAATGCCTTCCACTCCTTTCTGTTGTTAAGTATGCCTTTGTACATGGGCTCAATTTGAGAGTGAAACCGGGTGAATTCCTAATGTAGCAGAAATGTTGTTAGTTTGACCATGAGTAAAATTCATCAGCATCAGTACTTGAGGGGTGGGACAAATTGGTGGGAAGAGTTAGGCAGCAAATTCCTCCATGGAACATAAGTGATAAACAGCATAGAAGGTTCGTGCAGTACAAATATATGCAAAGCGTAAAGAGAAGCGATGTAGTTTAAAAGGCCGGAAACTGATCGCTGGTGTTTGATTCCCAACTTTCCCACCTCTACCCACACCATATATGTGTGGGTCCCATTTTATAGAAGAAAGGACAACCAGCTGTGATTATTTCATTTCCCACAATTTGTTTCCATCTCTTCTACTTCCAGAACAAAAAGGTTTCCCCCTTCTCACTCTACATAGAAACATAGAAACATAGAAAATAGGTGCAGGAGGAGGCTATTCGGCCCTTCGAGCCTGCACCGCCATTCAATATGATCATGGCTGATCATCCAGCTCAGTAACCTGTACCTGCCTTCTCTCCATACCCCCTGATCCCTTTAGCCACAAGGGCCACATCTAACTCCCTCTTAAATATAGCCAATGAACTGGCCTCAACTACCTTCTGTGGCAGAGAATTCCACAGACTCACCACTCTCTGTGTGAAGAAATGTTTTCTCATCTCGGTCCTAAAAGACTTCCCCCTTATCCTTAAGCTGTGACGCCTGGTTCTGGACTTCCCCAACATCGGGAACAATCTTCCCGCATCTAGCCTCTCCAACCCCTTAAGAATTTTATATGTTTCAATAAGATCCCCCCTTGTCCTTTCTTCTATAAAATGGGACCCACACATATATGGTGTGGGTAGAGATGGGAAAGATGGGAATTTTAATCCAATGCTATTATATCCTTTAATAAGTTAATAAGTTCGCAAGTTGTAGGAGCAGAATTAGGCCACTTGGCTCTACAGATCTACTCTGCCATTCAATCATGGCTGATCTTTCTTTCCCTCTCAACCCCATTCACCTGCCTTCTCCCCATAACCCCTGACACCGATTACTAACCAAGAACCTATCAATCTCCACCTTAAAAATATCTATTGGCTTTGTACATATTGTTCCATCCTGTTTGCTTGCAGCATTCAACAGGGACCCACATGCTCCTTTCCCACTGTACTGCTCTCCAAGCACCATTTAATGCAGACATGGTAATTTATATGTACTCCTTCCAATGAATTATACAGTATTTACTGGTCACAATACAGCCTCCTTCACACTGAGGACACCACCTCTATGCAGAGGTGGGACAGTAATGCAGCATTAGAGCAGTTGCCTCACAGCTCCAGCAACCCGGGTCTGATCTCTTATGCAGGGGTTTGCATGATCTCCCTGTGATTGCTGGATTTTTTCCTGCTACTCCATTGCCTTGCCACATCCCAAAGATGAGTTGCGTGGCAGGTTCATTGGCTAACATTAATTGCCCCTAGTGCAGATGGAGATTGCAGAAACAATGAAAAATAAATGAGCATATGAAAAAGAATAGGCGAAAGGAAAATAATTGAGGGTGATTGATGAAAATGTTCTGAGAGCCAACATTGACACAATAGGCCAAATGGCCTTCTTCTATGTCACAAAGCAATATGAAATAAGATGGAACTAATATAAAAATCAAACACAGGTTGAGTGACTGTCTACCTAAACACATCCGTTCAGTTGCTGGTCAATTTAATTTTCAAACCTACTCCCACTCCTTACGTTCCATGACATCCTCCTACACTGTTCCAACAAAGTCAAACACAAACTCAAGAAAGAATTTCTCACGTTCCCACTGTGTACATTATATCCTTCTCAAATAAACATGGTGTCCAATAATTTGGGAAAATCGTGTGTTCCACTCATTCGCATTTCAAACAATCATGATTTTTTTTTCCTTTTATGATTTTCTTACCTTCTGGAAATGTCACATTATTTGGCTTCTATTATTTGTCTCCTCCAGACCTGGCATTATTATTCATTAAATGTCTACCACTCTTTCTCAGCGATCCATTATCCCTTTTATTATTTAATCTCTTCCCACCCCCTGTTCATTATATTCAAAGTATACAATATCTGAAGGGACGGGAATGAGAATTATTAGAATGGTAACTGAACTGAAAGATGGCATTAGTCAGCTAAATGATTTTCACCAGGAAAGAAAGAAAACATGACTTGATTAAGGTTGTTAAGAATAGTTAAAGTTTGGACCCTCTTCGTTCTGCCCGAAACTTGTTGATCTCCCAGCAGAGCGAAATGTCCATCTAGGAATGTTGTCATGTGGCCCATTCCAGACTGCAGGAGTGCTGAGGGACTCGCTGATGCTGAGTGTGCGCCCTGATGTAGGGCGGCACGGTGGGGCAGCGGTAGAGTTGCTGCCATACAGCGCTTACAGCGCCGGAGACCCTGGTTCGATATCGACTACGGGTGCTGTCTGTACAGAGTTTGTACATTCTCCCCGTGAGTTTTCTCCGAGATCTTCAGTTTTCTCCCACACTCCAAAGATGTACAGGTTTGTACGTTAATTGGCTTGGTGTAAGTGTACATTGTTCCTAGTGTGTGTAGGATGCTGTTAATGTGCGGGGATCGCTGGTCGGCGCGGACCCGGTGGGCCGAAGGGCCTGTTTCTGAGCTGTATCTCTAAACTAAACTAAACTAAACCAAGGCACTGTGGGGGAGGACCACAGTCTTGAGCCCTATCTGTGGCAGGACGTTTGGGGGCAAGGACTGGTGGACAACCCCCTCAAAACAGGGGAAGGAATCTCCACCAAGGGGGGACACATGAGTGGCAAGGGTGCTTGGCGTAAGGACACTACAGAATAAGACACAATGTACAAACTATGTGTATGTCAGAAGAGTCTCTGCACTGTTGTATGTATTTTTTTAAATTCTGAATAAAGTTTATTTTGGGAAATAAAACGTAAGGTTTTGATGCGCGAGGCAAAGAAGATGTTTCTATTTGTTGGAGAGGCCGACATTAAATAACATAAATTAAAGATAGAAACTAATCCATGCAATCTGGATTTTATGAGAAACGTGTTATCCGACAACAGTTATAGAGTGGCATTTGGCAATAGAAGATGTGGTTGTGGTGAAGTCAAAATAAATACAGCAAATGCTGGGGACAAATGTTCCTCAATTGCTCTCTGATGATGGGCTCGATATAAAGGTAATTTAAATATTGTTAATTACTTTTCTATAATAATAATCATCTTGTGTTTTATGTTTTAGGGTTAGAGTTTGGTTTAGGGTTAGGTTTAGGATTAAACACAGCAAAGTCTCAGATGGTAGATTACCCAGCCTGAGAGCTGTCAGTTTTCAAGGTGAAAATTGGGGCTGCCCCCTTAAACTCCAGGGCTAAACTTCCCTGAATGGTAGGCTTTGTTTTAGTCTATTTTCAGGAGTAGCCAAGTTATGGGCTTATGGGCTGATCTTGGTGGAATATCATCCCCAGAATTACAGTTTTAACTGATTTTATATGACCTGTTTGAATGCCATATTTACAGGAAAAGAATGACCAGATTTCAGTTTAGTTTAGTTTAGTGATACAGCGTGGAAACAGGCCCTTCAGCCCACCGAGTCTACACTGACCAGCGATCACCCATACACTAGTTCTATCCCACATGCTAAGGACGATTTACACAGGTTTAAATAACCCGACAACTCTGCACATCTTTGGAGTGTGGGAGGAAACCGGAGCACCCAGAAAAAAACCATACGGTCACAAGGAGAACGTACAAACTCTGTACAGACGGCATCCATAGTCAGGATAGAAGCCGAGTCTCTGGTGCTGTAAGGCAGCAACCCTACATTGGTGCTATAGTGCTTCCCCCATTTGGTGGGTTTATTAGCCAAACTAGTCGTTTTCTTCTAATATCACTTATTAATTATTATTTCAAAATGATAAAAATCCAGATGTCAATGGATTCTGTGTAATTATGGTGTGCTATAAGTTCTTACTGACTACAATTATTTAAAGTCCAATGTTGTGAATTATCACACCATCAATTGAGACATACATGCAGCCAGGATAATCTGAATAACCATTAGGGGTATAATTACAAATATATAATATGTTTTAGTCTGTGCGAGAACTTATCTGCCGTGTACTGAATTGTAAGTCTGAAGAAGGGTTTCGACTCGAAACGTCATCCATTCCTTCGCTCCAGAGATGCTGCCTGTCCCGCTGAGTTACTCCAGTTTTTTGTGTCTATCTTCTGTAAGTTAAACCTACAATTTACTGAAGATTTTCTAATTCATATGAGCCAAAATAGGTCGACGAGGTTTAACACAGTAAGCAAACTTTATTGTGCGTTGTGTCATAACTAACTGATTCTTGGGAGGGGAAATATTCCAATTAAGGTATGCTACCAAGAACAACTGTGTCAAGTGTTACCTGCCTTCCAATGTATTACAGAAGAAGTACTCATATTTCCTTGGAACATAAAGAGAGGCCATTTAGTCAATTAGGTCAAAAAAGGTCCCTAGGCTCTCACAAGACTCCCATTCTCCCATTTATTTTCCTGTAGTCTAGCATCTCTCTGATGCCAATAAAAATCTCCTCTGATCCTCTTAGCACCCGCCTATATCAGGGGCAATTTACAGTGGCTAATTATCCTACTGATCAGCCAGTCTTTGGGATGTGGAAGGTAACCAGAGTATCTGTAGGAAACCCACAAGATTACAGGGGGAACATGCATCTTCCACATAGGCAGCACCAGGGGTCAGGATTGAACCCGGGTTGCTGGAGCTACAGGGCAGCACTACTATTCCCTGTGGCATGAGGCAGGGCAAAACACTTTAAAGTTTACAGAATTTGCAACTTTAGTGCTCGGATTAAATAATTCCAACATTTAATCCAAATAAAGTTTAAAATGATCATCCATAACTAATCACTGCAATAAAATACAGCTAGAGATTAATTTTAGACATAAGCTTGTAAAGTTCAATCCTGATTTACATCTGTGTCCACTCAGAAAAAGTAGCAGATAAGTGAAATTGATCAAAATAGCCTCAAGTAACAAAATGAAAGGCCAGGAAAGACCTCTATGTCAATTAGCTTCATTCTGCGATGAAGAGTTTTATGACAATAAAACATTTGTGACTTTTGACTCTCTCTCTCTCTCTCATGCATGAGGTTGGCTAGCCATTTGAGAGGGGCCACAAATTGAAAACAAAATGCTTGGAGTCCAATTCAGGAAAGCTTATACATTTCTCATCATCAGAAAAAGAGGGAACATTCAACATGTCAGGCAGCTTCTGAGGGAATAATAACAGAATTATTGTTTCAGATCGAAAAACTCTTCATTTGGTATGAAGAATCTTTAACCTGAAATGTTAGCTTTGCTTTTCTTTCCACAGGTGTGGTCTGACTTGCTGAGTGTTTCCAGAATCCTCAAATTTTGTTTCAGATATCTAGTATCTGCAGTTATTTGCATTTTCAATGTCTGTATTTCTTAAAGAAATTAAATACACCACTTGAACCATGGATATCACTATGTATCCTTAACTCTCCTTCCTGCCAGAACTTGTAAACACCTTTACAGTTAATAGGACTGGAAAACACCACTCCAAACTTCTTTCAAGATTATCCTGAAATTCATGCCAAGTTTAACTTCGACTCACAATGAACTGCAGATGCTGGTTTACCCAAAAGGCACAAAGTGCTGGATCAGCAGATGTGGCAGCATCTCTGAAGAACATGGACAGATGACATTGTGGATCAGCACCCTTACTCAGACTTATTGTAGTAGGAGGTAAAAAGCTGAGTGTGTAGGACAAGTCTGGCAAGTGATAGGTGGATACAGGTGGTGGTGGGATTTTGATGGTTGGACAAAGGCCAGCGATGAAAAGACACAAAGAGTGAGATAAAGATATGAGGATAGAAGAGGCATGAAATGTGAAGCCAGAGGAACAAATATAGGTGGAATGTGATGGGGGGGGGGGGAGGGCAAAGAGAGAAATGGGTACACATCCAGTTGGGGCACAAGGATGAGAGCGGGAAGGAAAAGAGGAGGCAACGCTCGACCGACCGAGTTACTCCAGCACTTTGTATCTTTTTTTAACTTCTACTCAACTTTACCATTTTTAGATGTAGATGGTATATATTTAACATTGTATGAACTTTAAACTTAAATTTGTTTTTTTTTGTCATGGAATACCTTTAGGATCTGTTTGATTTGAGGAATATATTACCAAAATTACAATTTTTAAGTGAAATGTGTGTGTGTATATTAAATTCATTATTTTAAAGTATATTTTGAACACAAATGTGTCATAGTAAAACTATCTCTGAATATTGTCACTGTCTCTGATTCCTACCTTGTACACGAATGTGCACACAAAGTCAATGAAACCAACTTGAAGTTTTGGAAGCTCAGCAGCTTTGTTTCTGTCCATCATAGGCTGAAAGAGTCAGAAAAAAATACCAAGGTCATATTTTAAATAATTCTAAGCAAGTATAATTGAAAATGTGTTAATGTTATCATTTTTTTCAAGCTGGTCCTTTGAATTACATTTATTTATACGATTTGTTGAATTGCAACCTTGTAAGTGCTTACAAAAAAATAAACTTGTGAAAATTTCTTTATTTTGGAAAAAAATGTGTTTAAATCATTTGTACTTTAAATTATTGAGTAATTCAAATCAGTACTTACAATGGGTTGTTGTTCTAGAACAGTCCGCTCCAAATCTCCCTGTTCCCAGAATTCAGCTGCCACAGAAAGAGCTACCTTGAGTGGAAGCAAGAAATATTTGATCTATTAGATTATGGTTCATCAGTCCCATTAATTTAAAGTAGGTCCTTCAAAATGTTTGCATAAATTAAGTATAGTTCTACGGTGATCACAATTTACAGTACTAATTACAGTACTAATCAACTCAGCACATTATTCCATAAAAGATATATACATGGTACCTTGCTCTGTACTTCCCATGGTTTTGTGATGGCAGACAAGTCACATGCAGTCATCATCATGGCCCTAAATAGAATGAAGATAATAGTAATAAGAATATTTGGGCAGCATGGTGGCGCAGTGGTAGAGATGCTGCCTTACAGTGCTAGAGACCCTTGTTCAATCCTGACTATGGGTGCTGTCTATACATTCTCCAACATTGGATTTTTAATCCATCGTTTTTGTTAATCCATCAAACATATAGCATCTAACTTGGAATTTCAAAATGGTTCCACAAATAAAAACATGAAACGTGAGCTTACATGATAATCTCCTTCCTTGTTGTTTGCAGTATCATAAAGTCGATCCACTCTTGAGGGTTTTCATATGTTTCAGATAGGTCGACTATCTTTTGAAACATTGTTCGTTTTCTGTCATGAAATAGAAATATTAACAGGGCACACTCATGGATGCCCATTAATAGGGCATACTCAACTACTGAATTTTAAACTAATTGAGTTGCATTTAATTGATTATTATCATAATAATGGCAAAACTACAATCTAATCAGATAATAAGGTATTTTGAAAAATGTACTTGAAATAAAGTGCCAAGTCTGTAGCAATGATCGCAATCTCCATCAGATGGAGTGCATGTTCATATTGTCTTCTGTTGAGATTTTGAAAGATATTCAAATCCTGTTAAAAGTCAAGAGAAAAGAAACACTATTAACCTTTTAAAACTCAAAGCATTGCTTCAAAGTTTTGACATTATTCATCCCTTTGAAATCACCACCAACATGTTTGTTACAACAGGTTGATGAAATGCCATTGCTCTATTCATTTACATGGGGGATTAAACTAGTCACTGCCTGCCATTCTGAAAGGGACCCATTTATCCCCACTCTTTGCTTTCTGTCTGCCAACCAATTTTCTATCCATGTCAGTACCCTACCCACAATACCATGTGGTCTAATGTTGCCCACTAATCTCCTATGTGGGACCTTAATAGAAATTAAGAAAACATTGTATGCGTATGCATAAGTCTGAGGCATGAGTCACACTGGCTATCATAACAACGAGGTCATATATTAATGTATGCATGGGTAATATCCACATGAAGTACATAATGTATGTAAACAGTGTAGGCCAGATTTGACAACTCAATGCTTAATTAGTGCCCTCTCTTAACCTTGCATAATCTCAGTAGGAAAAGTTCCTCATTGATATTTATTATTATTTATTAAAACATATGCTGCAATAACACAACAAATGTTTGTTAAAATTTCTAAAATTCTACAGACTAAAATCTAAAATAGACACAAAAAGCTGGAGTAACTCAATGGATCAGGCAACATCTCTGAAGGAAAGGAATAGGTGACGGTTCATGCCGAGACCCTTCTGTCTGAAGGAAGGTCTCGACCCGAAACGTCACCTATCCCTTTTCTCCAGAGATGCTGCCTGACCCACTGAGTTACTCCAGCTTTTTGTGCCTGCCTTTGGTTTAACCAGCATCTCTAGTTCTTCCTGACACATAAAATCTATAATATTTTGTTGGCAAGAGGATGCTGAAGGACTACATATTGGTATTAAGGATTCTGCACTAATCAATTGCTTCCGAACATTCTCCACAGAACAAAGCATGATTGAGGGACTGAGCAGACAGCATGCAGAGGATGTGCTGCTCAAAAGAGGATGAGGAAAGACACTTAAGTTATGACAGGAAATTCTGTCAACCCCGTAGATTCAAGGAACAGATTGTACTGCATTTGTGCTTGAAGAAGTAGTTTCTCACTGATATATGCCATCTGCTTCAAAAACTATTCATCATCAGAGCAAGATGATCATTGCATTGCAAGCAGATGTCAAGGTATAAATGTTAAACTCCTTTCTGGGAGCTGACAAAATGTTCAACATTTCAAAGTTTGATATCAGTTTGCCGAGGAATACAACACATACCATGAATTTAAATAAAAGATGAGTTCAATTTAATTTTCTCTTGCTAGAGAACAGCAGATAGAAAGAAAGCACAACCACTTGATGATCGCTGACAATTAGGGTGTCACTGGCTGCAGGCACTGCTTGCCAACTCTGAAATGTATTAAAACTGAGAAGGAATCACCGACTACAAGGTCCAGCTGGTGTTTAGCTATAAATGGATCATCATGAAGTTGATTGCCTGACAGTGTGCCAATATGCTTTCACTCTGTGCCACTCCACTGTGCCATCTGCAGAGATTCACTTCGACAAAGAAGAAGACACCAGGGCTACATGACTCATAGAAACATAGAAACATAGAAAATAGGTGCAGGAGTAGGCCGTTCGGCCCTTCGAGCCTGCACCGCCATTCAATATGATCATGGCTGATCATCCAGCTCAGTAACCTGTACCTGCCTTCTCTCCATACCCCCTGATCCCTTTAGCCACAAGGGCCACATCTAACTCCCTCTTAAAAATAGCCAATGAACTGGCCTCAACTACCTTCTGTGGCAGCGAATTCCACAGACTCACCACTCTCTGTGTGAAGAAATGTTTTCTCATCTCGATCCTAAAAGACTCATGACTCTGGTATGGACTATGCGCATAGAGGCAGGGGGCAGATAATAAAACCCATGTTAACTGTGGAATGTAATAAACCAGAGTGTTGGGTTGGTGAAATAAGGCTTCCTCTCCCAACATTAGTTTAAGGGAGCTAAGCAACACTTGGCATAGCATGTCATCATTCTTTGTGTCGGGCTATTATAATGCATAAGATATGCAACAACTATTCATGTTAGAATTATAAATCATAGAATTTCTGTATATAATCGTGAATAACATAAGCATTCGCATTAAAATCTAGCACAAAGAATATTATTTGATGAGTCATGCATGTCTTACTGAAGTTCCCTTACTGAATTGGTATCCACCACAAATTCACCTCAATGGGAATTTTGGCTAGACAATAGGTGCAGGAGTAGGCCATTTGGCCCTTCGAGCCTGCACCACCATTCAATGTGATCATGGCTGGTCATTCTCAATCAGTACCCCGTTCCTGCCTTCTCCCCATACCCCCTGACTCCGATATCCTTAAGAGCTCTATCTAGCTCTCTCTTGAATACCTTCTGAGGCAGAGAATTCCACAGATTTACAACTCTCTGACTGAAAAAGCTTTTCCTCATCTCCGTTCTGAATGGCCTACCCCTTATTCTTAAACTGTGGCCCCTGGTTCTGGACTCCTCCAACATTGGGAACATGTTTCCTGCCTCTAACGTGTCCAACCCCTTAATATTTCATATTTTCATATTTTCATATTTCAGATACAGCGCGGAAACAGGCCTTTTCGGCCCACCAAGTCCGCGCCGCCCAGCGATCCCCGCACATTAACATTATCCTACACACACTAGGGACAATTTTTACATTTACCCAGTCAATTAACCTACATACCTGTACGTCTTTGGAGTGTGGGAGGAAACCGAAGATCTCGGAGAAAACCCACGCAGGTCACGGGGAGAACGTACAAACTCCTTACAGTACAGCACCCGTAGTCAGGATCGAACCTGAGTCTCCGGCGCTGCATTCGCTGTAAAGCAGCAACACTACCATTGCGCCACCGTGCCGCCCATATAATCTTATATGTTTCTATAAGACCCCCTCTCATCCTTCTAAATTCCAGTGTATACAAGCCTAGTCGCTCCAGTCTTTCAACATATGACAGTCCTGCCATTCCGGGAATTAACCTAGTAAACCTACGCTGCACGCCCTCAATAACAAGAGTATCCTTCCTCAAATTTGGAGACCAAAACTGCACACAGTACTCCAGGTGCGGTCTCACTAGGGCCCTGTACTACTGCAGAAGGACCTCTTTGCTCCTATACTCAACTCCTCTTGTTATGAAGGCCAACATTCCATTGGCTTTCTTCACTGCCTGCTGTACCTGCATGCTTCCTTTCAGCGACTGATGCACTAGGACACCCAGATCTCGTTGTACGTCCCCTTTTCCTAACTTGACACCATTCAGATAATAATCTGCCTTCTTATTCTTACCATCAAAGTGGATAACCTCACACTTATCCACATTAAACTGCATCTGCCATGCATCCGCCCACTCACACAACCTGTCCAAGTCACCCTGCAACCTCATATCACCGTCCTCACAGTTCACACTGCCACCCAGCTTTGTATCATCTGCAAATTTGCTAATGTTACTTTTAATCCCTTCATCCAAGTCATTAATGCATATCATAAATAGCTGCGGTCGCAGCACCGAGCCCTGCAGTACCCCACTAGTCACTGCCTGCCATTCTGAAAGAGACCCATTTATCCCCACTCTTTGCTTTCTGTCTGCCAACCGATTTTCTATCCATGTCAGTACCCTACCCACAATACCATGTGGTCTAATGTTGCCCACTAATCTCCTATGTGGGACCTTGTCGAAGGCTTTCTGAAAGTCAAGGCACACTACATCTACTGGCTCTCCCCTGTCAATTTTCCTAGTTACATCCTCAAAAAATTCCAGAAGATTAGTCATGCATGATTTCCCCTTCGTAAATCCATGCTGACTCGGAACGATCCTGTTACCGCTATCCAAATGTTCCGCAATTTCGTCTTTTATAATTGTCTCCAGTATCTTCCCCACCACTGATATCAGACTAACTGGTCTATAATTTCCTGTTTTCTCCATGGTTGACATGGATGAGTTAGACCGAAGTTGTTTCCGTGATGTAGACACAAGGAAATGCAGATGCTAGTTTAGAAAAAAGATACAAAGTGCTGGAGTAACTCAGCGGGTCAGGCAGTATTTCTTGAGAGAATGAATAGGTGACGTTTCAGGTCAGGACCCTTCTTCAGTCTGAAAGGACCCAACCTGAAAAACATCATCCATGCATGTTCTCCAGAGACACAGCCTGACCTGCTGAGTTATGTCTGCACTTTGTGTCTTTTTATGTTTCCATGCTGTATGACCTTATGACTGACAATAGTGGCTCAATAATGAGGATGGTGACCAAATGTCTTTGATGGCAGATAGCATATTATATACAGAGAAGCACCTAACTAACACAGGGGTAACTGTAGATCGAGACTCCCAGTAATAAAGAAATAAATACCTGCTTCACAGAATGGTAATCTTAATTCAGTACAGGGTGAACCAAGCTGCCAATTTACATCAAATTTCTCAAGACGCAACCAGCTGAGGAGCTGTTCCTGCAGCTATGCCCCTCACCATTGGCAAAGTGTGTCGTAAGCACAGAGGAACCCATGTCATTTACCAAAGCACTCCCTGCATCCACAGTTAGCATTTGGATTCCAAGTAAAATTCTATCACACACTACACACTAATATATCTACTGCTCAGGATTTAGTTCGCAGACCCTCTTATAATATGCTCTAGGTAATTTTCTATTGAGGAAAGTAAAAGTGAAGAGATGTAAAATAGCCGCAAATCAATTAGTCAGTCACCTATTAGGCATCTGAAGTTAACATTAGCTTTGCTATTTTTATTTCTGGCATGAATCATTCTATTATTTTCTCTCAGGCTCTTCTACTGTCCAGAATAGCAACCAGAGACTAACAACATTAGCCTTGCAAAAGTCATAAATCTAGAAATTAGACTGCATAACATGATCTTTTTGTTATAAAGGCCAAATGCAGGTGTGGGACTAGCTAAATTAGAATTCTTGGTTGTCGTGGATGATTTGGGCCAAAGGGCCTGCTTCCATGCTGTAAAGTTTTTTTACACAGTCGGTGATGAATGCCTCATTTGAGCTGCCAGGGGTAATTGTTGAGGCAGATACAATGGTGGCATTTAAGAGACTTTTGGACAGACACATGGATATGCAGGGAATGGAGGGATATGGATTATTTGCAGGCAGATAAGACTTGGTCTTGGCACAGTATTATGTGTCGAAGGGCCTGGTTTGGTGCTTTACTGTTTTATGTTTTATATGAAAAGTCCTTGAGAGGGTACAGAGGATTTCACAGAATGATTACAGCATGGAGAAAGACCATTCAGCCAGTCTGTACTGGCTTTATGTAAGGAGCTATCCCTGTCCCATTCCCCTGTCCTCTTCCCAAAACTCTGCAAGTTCTTTCCTTACAAATACTCACCCAGCTCCCTTTTAAATGACATCATCAAATTTGCTTCCTTTTTTAACCCCAGGCAGTACATTCCACACCCTAATCTCTCACAGTGATCCTTATGTCACTTTTGGCTTATTTTATCAATCACCTTCATTCTTTGACTCCTGCATTGTGACCCATCAGAATCTCTATCTGAGCTGAGTATATCCTTCATAATTTCACTTAATTCTGAGAAGTCTCCTTACATCCATTTCTGTTCCAAAAAAACCCAACTCTTGCTTCTGCAAACTCTGCACAAGACCTTCACTCCTGAAACTATTATGGTAAATAAATTTTCAAAGCTTCCATATCTTTCCTGAAGTATGGTATCTAGAACTTCAGAACCAGATGCAATATTCCAGTTGTGGTTGAAGGACTGTTTTATAAAAGTTCATCATGACTTCTGTAATCTCGTGCCCTAGACCTCAGTTTTTGATTGTATTTGCTTTCTCAACCGTGTTGTCAACCTGCCCTGTAAAAGTCAACAAAGTCTGCACTAGACCTCACCCAGATCTGTCTGTTCTTGTACTATTTTTAGATTGTGCCCTTTAGTTCATATTTACTCTTTTTAGTTCATATCTCCGTTCCATCTGCGGCCTACCATCGGCCCAACTCCTGGAGCTGGCGGCCTCCAGGGCTCTGGTTCGCAGAGCCTGCGGATCGGACTGACCACCACCGGAGCCGGCCATCTTCGGAGGCTGCGGGAGCGGCTGCGACTCGCCTTAGGCTCGGACCGCGTGGATGCCGACATCGGGAGCTCCGGCAGCGGCAGCGGGTTCGCCCGCCCCGGATCGCGGGGCTTGGGTCGCGGACATTTCACCGTCCGGCGCGGCCTAAGATATGCCGCGGGATATTTCTCTGCTGGGCGGGGGCTTCAATGTCGGGAGCCACGACCGCCCCGACGTGCAGCAACAGCGGCAGCAGCGTGTTCGCCCGCCCCGGATCGGACTTATCATCGGCGGAGCCGGCCGTCTTCGGAGGCTGCGGGAGCGGCTGCGACGCGACGCGCCTTGGGCTTGGCCCGCTGTGGACCGTCCGGTGCGGCCTGCAACCACAACAACCTGACTGCGGGCGAGGACAGCGGGAGAAGGGAAATACATTGTGGCCTTCCATCACAGTGAGGAGAGGACTGGAGGAGACTCACTGTGATGGATGTTTCTTTGATGGATGTTTCTTTTTTTGTGTGTTTTTGGGGTTGGGTGGTTTGAGTGCCTGTTTGATGCTTTTATTCTTGGACTGTGTTTTTGGGGGTTTTGGGGTTTGTGTAATTTGAATGCCTGTTTAGCGCTCTTATTGTTGGACTGTGTTTTTGGGGGTTTTGGGGTTGTGTGATTTGAATGCCTATTTAATGCTTTTATTGTTGGACTGTTTTGGGGTTTTTTTGGGGTTGAGTAATTTGGATGCCTGTTTAGTGCTTTTATTGTTGGACTGTTTTTTTGGGGGTGTAATTTTGATGCTTATTTAATGCTTTTGTTGTTGGACTGTGGGTGATTGAATTAACATTTTGTTCAAGATGGCCGCGCCGTTGTTTTTGGCTGCCTGCCACTGTATGTTTCTTTTTTTTCCTAGTCAGATGTGCAGCACTTTGGTCAACGTGGGTTGTTTTTAAATGTGCTATACAAATAAATTGACTTGACTTGACTTGACTCTTCCAATTCTTGTTACCAAAATGTAACATTTCACATTTCCCAGAATTAGATTTAATTTGCCACCAATTCATCCATTCCTGCAGCCTGTCCTTGGGGTCTGTTATTATCCTTCTCACCATTCACCAAACCAAGGTTTATATTATCTGCCAGTTTTGGAAATTTGTCTTGGCCAGATTATTAATATTTAATAAAATAGAGTTTATTGTAGCCTTTCCTCAGTAACTCCACTGTAGATTTGCACAATGAACAACCTTTCGTTACAAAGAACAAACTTTCACAGGTAGAAAAGCATAAATGCAGATTTAGAAGCAGTTTCTACCCCATTGTTATCAGACTACTGAATGGTCCTCCCACATGCTAAGGTGTAGTTGTGATCTTCCAACCTACTTCTTTGCGAACCTTGCATTTTATCAAGTACATTTTGTAAATCTGTTAATGCCACAACAATCAACTTTCTCTGTTACTTCTTCAAAGCATTCTTTCAAGTTAACTAGACAAGATTTACCTTCAATAAAGACAGGTGAGTTTTTTTAATCACTTTTCTAATTGATTGAAATTGATTAACTCTGGCCCTGATTATTATTATATTTCTAGAAATGTACTCTGTGTTTATTATTACAGTAACTGAAAATCAAGAAAAACTACAGAGTTTCTCAGAAGTCAAAGGAAAATTGCATTCTCTAGTTTGCATCAAGAAAAAAATAGGAACATTCTATTAAGGAATATGCACAAGAGGAACTATTAAACAGAAAAGGTTTAATTATTATTAATTCATTAAATTACTCTGACTTTGTTTATATTTTGTATTTAGTAAGGAGTTAATATAAAAGAAATGCTTTAAATTGGTAAATCAACTTGTTCAATTCACATGCTACCACCTCTAGGAAACCAGTCCTCCTTCAACTGCTTACGGAGATTCTCGGAAGGATGTGAATTACACCACTTAAGACATACCTCATCTTGGAGCAGAGTCTTACTGAACTCCAAGTGATGGCGCTCCATAATCGATGATCCATGAAGTCTTGCCAATGGATCCTGCGACCTATTGCATCAATGGAATGTAATTAATGGGTGCTCCTTATTAAAAAAGCCAATACCTCATGATATGCTTTTGGCAATGGTTACTCACTTCATTTGATAAAGGTTGTTTGTTCCTCTGTGATCAATATCATGGCAAAATGCAGCTGTCACCATGGCAAATGCCTCCAGATCTGTGTAGTAGCTTTTTAGTTGTCCAGTCTAAAAAGATCAAGAACAAGGTCAACAGTGCAGAATTTGTGCAATTGAACCATTCAATCATCAACTAGAGAGCAATCCTGAGCTACTATCTACCTCATTGGAGACCCACGGACTATCTTTAATCAGACTTTACTGCACTTTATCTTGCATTTTCTCATGTATCTGAACACTGTGGATGTCTCGATTGCGATCATGTATAGTCTTTCCACTGACTGCATAGCATGCAACAAAAGCTTTTTACTGTAACTCGGTACACGTGACGATAAATAATAAACAAAACTATACTAAACTAAACTCATCATCCTGAAATTGTTGACATTGCAACTGTGGTAATGCTAACTGATAACAGCACAGAAGGAAATTATGGGCAGTTGAAACTTTGATGAAGAAGAGACAAAAACCTGTAGATAGGGTGATGTGAGTCACAATTTAAGTGTAGAAGACATAAAGTGAAAGATCGGCCAAAGACAGAAACAAGAGACTGGGATGGAAAAAGAAAAAAAAGATTTAACATGTCATAGTTAAAAATATAAAATATGAATAACATGACATTGGTAAATGATCGTCCAGATTTAATGGCTTTGATTCTGTTACAGAGAATTTGAGAAACTGTAGGAATATTAATTTTAATGTGAAAACAGTTCTACTTGAGTAAGGCTGCAACTCTACCTTGCTATTGCAAATCTATTCCAATTGAATGTGCAATATTTTGAAATTTAAGGGGACATTGTGGATGTTTTACTTTCCAACTAATGGCAAAGTGGAAGAAATTGTTCATAAATTTGTAATGATTCAATATTCCCAGGGCACCTGTTCCACACCATAGATTACTTAATGATCTACACAGCACCTGGTGTGCTCATTAAACCTTTTTTTCCCAGCAAATTTGACCAATATGTTTTGACAACAAAATATATATTTCGATTCTTTACCAATCAAATAACGTGAAAAAAAATACATCACATTGCAACAGCAGAATTATTCAAACATGTTAATAATGTTTTTTTAATGCTCTTCTGAATTTGCTGGCAATTGCATTGCTGATGGAAAAACAACATTATTAGGAAGCATCAAATTTAGCAATAATAATATTTTGCTCTATTGAAAAGCCTTTCAACATCACTGCTGCAAGATTCAATGGAAACATATTCCATTACTAAACCAGGATGAACATGGTTAAGAAATAATTGAATGCAACTAATGTCAATGGGCTTTTCTAAGTTTTTAAGAAATGTCTTTTTGATATTGTAGGTTTCCCACGCTTGCTGGGGGGTTACATTTTCCTTGATGTGAGGCCACATCATCCATGCTTGTGTCAAGAAACAAAAGTTGTAACAAATAATAATTTTCTGTTTGTTCTTTTTCAGCATAAAAGGAGCTTGCATGTGAGTGGGTTAGAACAAGCCCCGCTCACAAACCTGATGAAAAAGATTTGCCACGCATGTCAAGGCTCACACCCCCTGAAAAATGGTTTTATCTTTCATTTCTCAGACTGGGTGTGATTTATCATCAATATCAGGAAGATTATACTCCTCCACTGGAAGGAACTCCATCGGATTCAATAGAACTGTGTATAATTCATAGCACCACAATATTGCCTATTTGTACTCAATAGTTTAAATCATGTTAGATGAATTATATATAAAAAAAGATTTTTGAATGGAAAACCAACAAGGTAAATACGTACAGTGAGCAGTGTAAACATGGTGTGTCCAACATTGAACCCATGCCTCCAGTTGTGATAGGTGATCTTTCTGTATCCTTTACTCAGTGAATACATGAAACGAACTAATACCTGCAGTATGGCAAGATATCAAAATATTATATTCATAATATACAACAATTTTGTAGTTGGTTAACATTCAAACTCATCACAGCTGTTATGCTTGTCATTATTTATAAATATTTTCTAACTTGCCAGATGTGCTGATATTTTGAAATATCTTTTAAGTGCTAATTATAGGATTTTGGAATGACTTGCTGCCTACCTGTACCTCAGCCCTTGAAAGGATCCTTGGGTTGGATGAAATTTACACTATGCAATATCTACCTTGTGGACAAAAAATTCCCTCCTTGCTGGTTGTCAATATGGTGGCAGACCTTGTCACCAACAATCCTTCGGCATTGGACACCCTATTATAACTAAATTAGCACCAGCAGTATCAAAACAACATATGCTTCATGGGTGAATTTTAAGATCTATTACTATTAACTCATTCAAACTAACGGAATAGAAGAGCACATCATGCTATGTCGCCTATCGTCCTTATGGTGCTTTTTAAAATGACCTTATTGAATCATTAGCATTGTTATGTTTAATATTCAGAACCTTAAAAGTTCCCCATACTCATTATCTGTCACTTTAAACTTATTTATTGAATCTTTTTTAACCCAACCTGTTGGGCAAAACATTCCAGGGCCCTGGAACTCTTTGGCGATAACAAAATCTCCTCACTCTCCTTTCAGATTTTTTTTGGTCCGAAGAGCAGAAGCAGACCATGAGTCTACTCTGCCATTCAATCATGGCTGATCTATCTTTCCCTCTCAACCCCATTCTCCTGCCTTCTCATAACCCTCGACATCCTTACTAATCAAGAATCTGGCAATCTCCACCTTAAAAATGCCTAATGACTTTGCTTCCATTTGTAGAAGTATTGTATGGGCACACAGTAAAGGAGAATATTTTTTCTTGATGACCCCATCCACACTTCTCATTGTGCTGAAAACCACAGTTAGGCCACTTCGAACTCTGTCAGTTCCTCCATTTGTTTCTAATTGTCTTATGGTTTGTCTTAAGTGTAGTAGTACACAGTGTTGTCTGCCAGACTCGGTGACATTATATTCTAGCACAGTCTCCTTTCTTTTATATTTCCTCCTACTCCTTTCTTTTATATTTCATTCTTCTATTTATAAATCCAAGTAAATCTATTCTTCTTTTAACATTTTCACAACTTCCTGGTGGAATGGTTAAAAGTTTGATCAGGTTCATCAAATAATTTTTCAAGTGAATTTGGAATTTAAAGAACAAGCAGGAAAGTGATGAAATTTTCCAATACGGTAATTTTGTAATGGTTAATTAATGAATGGTTACTGTAACTTATTTGATAAATTATAGTAAGGCTGACACTTTAGTTGGTACAGGACAATGAATAGGCTTACCTCTTGGGGTACGTGGAACTTATCAACCACACCAAGCTCATAATACATCTGTATTCCACACTTCACAAGATCCAGTGGAGACCATTCAAAATCACAGAAGTGAAATTCGTAGATTTCTGCTTTTTCAGCATCTGGAAGTTCTTCATCCTTAAAAAAATAAGTGGGAAATAATAGTAGATGGCAGGGGAGATTTCCAGAGAACTCACCTCAATCTACTTTTACTGAAGGCTTGGAGAAGTTGCAGAAGCAATTTGTATTTTTCCCTAGGGTGACTTTGTTGAATTTCTCACAAAATTGCAGAATGAGGCCAAGTTTAGTGATGGGTGGAAATTCTGGGTGAGTTCTCACAGGGATAGCAGAAACATATCTTCATGTATAATAGATGCCCAATGGATAATTAATGCTGCCCTTTATTTTGAATAATCACAACAATGGCTCTTAAAGATATGTAAATATTCATCAAAAGTAAACAATAATACAAAAGACTGAGCAATCTTACTTGCAACACCATCTACTCACCAGCAATTCTTGAAGTTCTTCTTCATCACATTCATTTGGTTCCCTGTCATATAATTCTCTAGTTTTCTAATAAGGTGGGAATATGTTGTTAGTAACTTACTTTCAAAATCATAAACCAAAGGAAAGGTAATTTCAATAGTAATAATAATAATAATATATTTCTTTATTTGTCCCACACCAGCGAAATTTGCAGTGTTACAGCAGCAAAGTGGATAGCAAGAGACATTCATTATAAATAAAAATAAAGATAAGGATAATTGTCATCATTTCCTGTGGTTTTTTCAAACTGTTACTGTTAACTGGTGTGTTGACTGGTTATATTAGACACAAATATTAGACACATTTCTAAAAAAAGATTGTCATTAAATGAGTTGACATACCAATATGTCTTGTATTTCATTTTTAGAGCATTTAACGTGGTAGTTAACCATGTCTTGGGCAATGTCTTTTCGGTTTTCCAATTTGTTCATTCTGTCATATGTATCAGTGTTCAAAACAGACCACCCGAGGAACTGTGTCAAGGCCTGAAAAAGATCAAGAACTATTAATCGGAAGCTTTACACTGCATAATTACGCCACAAAAACGTACCTCCTTGAACCTCACCTCCATCAGAGTTTCATCCATGTCATCAAACGGCTTTCCATCCTTTCTGTTATAAAATGTAGCAACCCCCACAATTTCCTCTTTCTTGTTTACTATTGGCATTGAGAGCACATTCTTTATAGTCCATCCAAAGGTATCGAGTGGTTCTTTCTGTAAGTGTCAGATGGTATTTGATTAATAGATTCTTTGACCGTTCTTTGCAGTTACTGCAACATATTTAACTATTTCCACCACCAATTTTAACTCCTAAAAGCACTGTAAAGAAACACTATATATTGTAGTTCCCTACCTGGAATTTAAAGAATTCATCTGCAGCTGCATTCAAAATATTGCATATCTGGAAGATGGAAGAAATGTGGACATTTTTCCCCAGAATCTAATTTCATTGGTAAATAACTTGTTCTGCAATAACAAATTGTTTTTTTAAAATATGGCATCAAGCAATGTTATATGTAGACAAGGGCCATTGTACTTACAAGACTAGTTTCTGCAACATATGATGGCAGTCCACTGACCAGCGCCCAGTGATCTGCAGGAGGACTCCTAAAGAAAAGGAAACCTACAAATTAGCTTGATAGGATAGATCAATTTGTAAGATAATGCCTAAAAATACTAATCCCAAAACTTCTTTTAATGAGGAAACAAAAATAACTTGTGGAAATCTGAAAAAAAAATCAAAATAATAGTGTGTAGTCATCCATTGACTTGGATTTTGTAGGATATTGGATGCTGAGCTCTGCACAACTGTGCTCATTTCCTTGCATAACAGAATTATAGTAAATCATCTGGCACATCATGGTTAAAATGTTTTACTACTGCACTCCAATGTTCAATTCTACCACTTACTGCTGTACTTGCGGCTGCTGGTTTCAGCTTTAAAAGGTCCCCATGCTTCTAGGTGTTTTACCTGGGTTCCAAAGAATCGGGTTCACTGAGTCTATCAGGTATATCAGGATCAAGATCACTAATGTAGGTTAAGCTGCATAAAATCTTTCCTGATCTCTCACCTTTGTGTAATAGATGCAAGACCGCTGAGGGTACACTTGCTCACCACTTTTGGACTTGTCCAAAACTTCACAACTTTTGGTGTCTTTTATTTCAATGGTACTCCACTGTTTTAAACGTCACTTTAACTCCGGACCCTGAAACTGCTCTATTCGGGTATTCCACAACGCTTGAGAAGCTAGACCATAAGGCTCGCACAATCTTGGTTTATGGTATGGTAATTACCAACAGATGTATTTTGAAACTATGGAAATCAGACTCTGCTCCTCAGTTTGAGACTTGGTTAAGAGAATTAATGGGCATATTACACGTAGAGGTGTTGAGATATGAATTGTCTGGCAACCCTCAAAAGTTCTTCAACATATGGAACCCAGTGCTGCAGCATATTAAGGACAAGTAAAACTATCCCCTCAATGCCACATGCTTTTGTACCTTCTTTGAATCCAGCAGTGAAAATACTGAAATATTTGACTTGTGAAAATTACCTTGCCTCATGTTTTTGTGCTTTTGTCTTTTTTTGTTACATTGTAGTTATGTTTTTTTAAAATGTATTTTTATTTATTTATTTGTTTGTTTTTGTTTGTTTGTTTTCATGATTATGTAGGGAAGGGGAGGGATGGGGTTTACTGTTGTTGTTATATGCATTGTAATCAATTATAAAATAAAAAAAATTAAGAAAGATCACTAATGCATTTAAATAGCTTTCAAACCCACCACTTACTGCTGTAGTTATGGCTGCAGATTTCAGTTTTAAAAGGTCAGGACATATATATGTAGGTGTAATCCTGCATGCTGCTTGCAAAATGTCATCTCCCTCCTGTGCCATATTTTAACCAGGGTTCAAATAATTAAAATTATGGCCCCGGGGGACAGTCCCCGCCCGGCAACAGGCCGCAGGATCATCATTTGCGGGAGGTCTGCCAGGCCCGCAGGAGCACCCGCAGGAGAGGTTTGGACCCATATATATATGTGTGTGTGTGTGTGTGTGTGTGACTGTGTGTGTGTGTGTGTGTGTGAGTGTACAGATATATAGATACACACGTTGCTCACATGATTACAAACTAAGATGACATGCTGGAAGTTGAGCTTTCACTGCTGCATTGAGACATTGGATGGCTTCCGTCCATGCCATGGATGTTGAATAGTTGGATCCTGAATGGCAGAGGGTGTTCCACAAGCATTGAGGTGGAAGTAGCTGCCACTTTGCTGCTGGGAGGAATGTCTCCCTATCCTACACGGAGCTCTTTGCTGGATGCTCCTACACATTGGACACATGCTTCCTTGTGGATTTTCCAATGCTCTGACTGTGCACCCCGCTGGAAGGAAATTTTAAAACAAGATTCTGTTCTAAATATCTAATCAACCAAATTACTTTAATTTCCCAACCTATTTCTTCCTTTCTTTTTCTATCACTGTGAAGCAAATTGCATCATTTTACTGCAGCATAACTTTCTCTAAACCTATTTCTCTCACAGACTTACGGGATGACTTTAATTTCTTCTTTTCCATGAAGGATGTAATCGATTATTTTGTAAAAAATTATTTCCTATGGGCAAAAACAAAATGAAACAAAGTCAAAATGAAATTGTCGAAGTTTAGTTTTAGTTTAAGTTAGTTTAGTATTGTCACGTGCACTGAGGTAGAGTGAAAAACTTTTGCTTGTGTGCTTTCCAGTCAAAGTAAAGACTATACATAATTACAATCGGGCTGTCCACAGTGCACAGATAAAGATTAAAGATACAACATTGTGTGCAAGATATAACATTTGAATGTAACTAGTCGTAATGCATACCCTTCCATCGGGTGTTCTTGGGCCATCATATGCTGGTACTTCACCCATTTGTATTGGCCAGAGATCAAAAAATTCCTGCAGTTAAATAAAGCCAAATTTAAAAATATATATTTGCACATGTAATCTTAATGTGAATAATGATATTTGCAGTGCACAATATAGAGTTTGATGTAGAGAACTCAAACCTTTTCCTTCGTCATGTCTAGGAGCGCCACTGAGTATCTGTCACAGTTCAAAAAGCCACGCACAGTGTAAAGGGCTTTGTGAAACTGCCGTTCAATATCAGTAAGTTCTTCAAATACTTTGCTTGCAGACCACAAAAGTACCTGCAAAATTTAAAAAAAACAAATAGATGTCATGGTAATGTTGCTATCATGTATATCCAGAGTTATTGATGACTGAAGAACTATTCAAGCCACAATGATATGTCAGATACTGGTTGCACTATTAAACACCTGTCCTCTGCCAAGTGTTCCAATGAAATTATACTTCTTGGCCTCCTTAACAATAACATTGGTGTGCCTTTATTATTACTGTGTATGATGTTCCTTGCAGCAGTCCCTGGGGATCCCGTTGTTCTCTTCCTTCTGGTCTGACGAACAACCTTTCTCCACCCCTCTGTTTCCTGTTGATTAGACAATTGTCTATCAATCTTGCACCTTTCATCCCATGGCCTTCAAACTTGATGACAAGCCTATTATGGTGGCACATTATAACACACTTTTTGGAAATCCATGTCAAAGAGTCAAAGAGTCATACAGCATGCAAACAGGCCCTTCGGCCTAACTTTCCCATGCTGACCAACATGCCTGCATTTGGCCCATGTCCCTCTAAATTTATCCTATCCATGGACCTGTCCAGATGTTTTTTAAATGTTGTGATAGTACTTGCATCAAATACCTCTTCTGGCAGCTTGCTCCATATACCTACCACCCTTTGTGTAAAAAAAAGGTTGTCCCTCGGGTTCCTATTAAAACTTTCCCCTATCATCCTAAACCTACGGTCTGGTTCTTGATTCCTCTACTCTGGGTCAAAGAATTTTAAATCAAAATACTTCTTGTTCATTTGCAACCAGCCTTGCCACATCACTTTTGAAACCTTTTCTTTCCTTTCAGCGTAACCTTTTTCAGTCCACGCACCTGCTAAATAAGCTTAAAATCTTCCTCCAGAACAGTAAAGAGCGGCATATTGGTACAGCAGGTAGTGTATTTGTCTCACAACTCCAGAGACCTGGGTTTGATTCTGACCTGTGGCATGGAGTTTGCACATTCTTCACCAGGTGCTCCGTTTACCTTCCATATTCCCAAATAGGTTCATTGTTAGATTAATTGCACCCAGCGTAGGTAGGTGATTGTCAAATCAGGAAGGTGTCAATTGACATTTGTGCCAGAATAGGTCACAGGGAAAGAAGTGGGAGAATGAGAATGGTCTGAGAGTTGACATGTATGTTAGATCAGTGGTCCAGAACTCTGGTTGCTGGACTATTATGCTACAGCACAGTTACAGCAGATGAATTGGTAAAATATAGTTATATCACATTAAAACTTGAATTCTCTAAGAGGCATTCTTTATTAAGGGAGCATTGTTTAACTTTACCTGCCCTTTCCTGGTTTCACAGTTATGGAGATAATTCAGATGATAGATCTTGAGTGTTAAGTTAAGAAAATTGAGATACTTTATCAAAATCTGTAATTAAAAAACACATGATTATTAATATAACAGACAAATCAGAAAATGACTTGCCCAAATAACATTTTTTTCTATATGTTGAGCTGCTGAGTCTAATTTTCCATCCACTAATGGTAACTGGGACTGACCAGGTTGTAACATGTTTGTGTATGAAGGAACTGCAGATGCTGGTTTAAACCGAAGATAGACACTAAAAGCTGGAGATTTTGTAACATGTTTGATCAGGTTAATCGCACAATTGAAGCTGCTCAACACAAGGGTAAAATAAAAATGTGGGGGATTGCTAGAATTGTTTAGGAAAGCTGGCAGAAACTTTGGGGAATTAGGTTTGTGTTTGTTTAATAACCAAGAACCTTGGCTGGGAATTAAGATGTGAAATATTTCACACAGTTTCTTGCTTTATTGCTAATTTTATGATTAACATCTCTGCAGATTAACATCAACAAAAGAAGCGAATAGAAATTTGAAGAAGATAAAAATAATCTAATATGTTTGACTTTGACCATCAGATATTCCCAGACAATATTGAGATACTCCAGAATGATAGCAAGGCTCAACAGGTTAACATTTGAGTTCAGGTTAACATTTAAATTTACATCCACAATTCCCATGGGTTTAGCAGCAAGAGGAGCAGATATATCTTCATCTACAGGGTGATGAATATTTGGATTTCTCCATCCAAGTGAACTGCGGAGGTTCAATGATGGACTTTATTTAAAACTGAGACTGATATATTCCTGACTATTAAGGGAATCGGGTATATTGAGGTTGTAGGGTAACGATGCACGATGGAAATCATTGTCTCTTTCCTAAAAGGCTGACATAGAAACATAGAAACATAGAAAATAGGTGCAGGAGTAGGCCATTCGGCCCTTCGAGCCTGCACCGCCATTCAATATGATCATGGCTGATCATCCAGCTCAGTAGCCTGTCCTGCCTTCTCTCCATACCCCCTGATCCCTTTAGCAAAAAGGGCCACATCTAACTCCCTCTTAAATATAGCCAATGAACTGGCCTCAACTACCTTCTGTGGCAGAGAATTCCATAGACTCACCACTCTCTGTGTGAAGAAATGTTTGATCAATTGATATTTTTGAGACTGAGGTTTATGGTTGCTTTTTGTGTAAGAACATCTGAAGAAGGGCCCCAACCTATCCAGGTCTTCCAAAGATGTTGGCTGACCAACTAAGTTACTCCAGCACTTTGTATATTTTTTTCTGTAAACCAGCATCTGCAGTTCCTGTGCCGAAGTGGAAGTACAGCTCAGTTATCATCAAATTGAATATCCCGATTGAGCTTAATGAACAGAATGATTTTGTTTTATCTCACTAGTTGCCACAAAATGAAGGGCACTTGTTCAGTGCTCATTGGAAGAAAACTTCTGGAGAAATAAGGAGAGAGATGGTGCTTTGAATGGCATTTCTATTTCTCTTAGAGTACATCATTGCTGAAATTTGATCTCATGGAGGAAAATCATCACACAGTTTGGTTTCTTTTCTTTTCCTTCCTTGGGCACAATGAGCACCAAGATGCTATTCTTCCTCTAAAATGAAAGGCTGCACAATTAACTTTCACATTTCACTGTGGTTAAGGGAAATCACTATTCCTTACAACACTTGAACAAAGTGAAATCAATGCTGCTCTTGCATTTGTTAAATGATTATACCAGGAATTCATCCTTTGATTTTCACTTAATCCTTTTAGCCGTGTGACAAAATGCAATATGCACAAAATGAAAAGTCAAAAATCCCAAAATGGAAATTCAGCCCTAAGAAGCTTCATCCCCCAGAGGAGTGGACCAAATGGGGACAACAACCCTTTCTGGTAGACCAAGGTGGCAATTAGAATAAGAGTACAAAGAAATCTTATAGTCTAGAGGCCTCAATCCCTTTCCTTTAACTATTTCAATTACTTCCTTTTGTATTTCCATGCACTGATTCTGAGCCCTTCTCCTGGGGGGGATGATTAAAATAAGTCATAGCTTCAGAATTAAAGGGCGCTCTTTTAGAAAGAAGATGAGGAGGAACTTCTTTAGTCAGAGGGTAGCTAATCTGTGGAATTCATTGCCACAGAGGTCTGTGTAGGCCAAGTCAGAGGATATTTTTAAGGTAGAGATAGACAAATTCTTGATTAGGACAGATGTCAAGGGTTATGGGGAAAAGGCAGGAAAATGGGATTAGGAGGCAGAGATCAGCCATGATTGAATGACTCGATGGGCCAAATGGCCCAATTCTACTCCTTTTACGTGAACTTGTGAGTAATCAATAATTTGACGTCAGATGATTCACAGAACGCAAGGGAGCTTGGGGAGTTGGGATGTGATTAAGTACAGGCTTCCCAGAAAATGCACAGTGGTAGGCTGTTCATGACATTGGAGTGGTGGGTTTTGGGGTAAATCCCTGCTCTCTACTAATACTTTGCCACACACTGTGCATGAATGGTTAACTACAGCAGTGTCCATCGCATATGGAGACTATAAAAACTCTCCTCATTATTGGAACCAATGACAATGTAGCAGCAGCAATGACATCCATTATACTTTCACTTGCAAAGCTTTCAAGAACGGACCTGTTCCTGCATCTCTGAGGAGGCATATGCTGCTGTTCTGGTGCCAGTGGTGAGAGCGCGGATTAGACAGCAACCTGCATGCTGCCATTCCTATATTGAGGCCCAGATGTAGATAACATCACTGGGGTTTCAGGTTCTGTAGTTAAAGCTAGATCAGTGTATTATACACACCATTATAAAACTGCTGTGCCTCCGCAATTGACTCTGTTCCTCAAGAGCACTAATGTACAATTAATGCATTAGTGATGCAAGACCTAATCCTTCAAAGATGCATTCAACTGTATCATGCTTCTGCAACCAAGTGTGCATAACAGAAGGATCTTTCAACCCAATCAGAGAAGTCCACCTATTGTGAAGCATTGCCAGAGTTGGTGAAAACAGATCCAGTACTTTCCTCAACGAGAGACATCTTAAAGATCTTCCAGCAGGATTGGCACACGCACCATGTAGGCTCCAAGGGGCAACAGAAACTGGATTCCAGTCATTATGGAGGTGGAATGTGAGAAGGATTTTTAATCACCCTATTTTTTCAGCAATCTAGAAAATAACTGTCATTGCAGTGCCAACAATACCACTGGAAGAGATGAAGAATTTCAAGGCTTTAAAATTTAAAATATACATTGTGTATAAATAGAAATTGGTAAGCTCTTACTTCTTCATCTTTTGTGGTGAAATGTGCCCCATCTATTTTGTTTACAGCCATTATAACAGCAACAACATCCTTTCCATTTGTTACTGGAGTTGCCAGCACATTCTTGGTTTGATACTCTGTGAGAACGTCCACAAAATCACTGAAATGACCATCCTGAGAAAATAGAAACAGTAAGTGGTCAATACAACATTTCAAGGATGATAATCCATGGTACCAATAAAATCTTAAATCTAATTATGGCAAACATTAAAGACCTGCAAATTTGGAAACTCTTATCTTGGCTGTAACTGAACTGCCTGAAAATGTAGTTGGTAGTGTCAGGTTCACCCATGCCAACAGATTAAAATACTATTCCCACTAAGAACAAGGTCAACAAAACTATGGACACCTCCAAGTTTTGCAAGTCACACAAAATTCTAGCGTGAATATATATCACCACGTGTGCATTCTTGCTTTGCCACACACTGCAGTAATGCAAGGCCATCAGCAAATCGTCAGGCCAAAGGAAATGCGCCAAAAATTAATCATACTCCCAGCCCGGAGTTTGCTTTCCTTGTATCTAATAATCTCCATCGTTTTGAGGGGTGTGAATACACTTTATTTGAAAATCAGAAATCAGAAAAATAGATGAAGAAAATCCCTATCATTTATTGTTTTTTTTAAGCTTTCAAATCAATCCTTTCCTTTAGTTTAGTTTAAGTTTAGAGATACAGCGTGGAAGCAGGCCCATCAGCCCACTGAGTCCGCACCAACCAGCGATCATCTATACACTAGTTTTATCCTACACACTAGGGACGATTTACAGAAGTCAACTAACCTACAAACATGCACGTCTTTGGATTTAAAAACACATGTTCGCTTTCAACAACTGATATTCAGTATTCCAAATAAAGCCTCTTTCCAATATACAGTACATGACACTTCCAATTTACTCAGTCTGAAATTGAATAATGATTTTTTTTTGTTTAAATTCTCACATCAATTCAATCTAAGAATCTTGGCCTAAAAGATAAAATGCATGAGAATTTCAATTTACTTGATACTTAAATTACATATGTGATTTAAAAAAAATAAAATCATGCCAATATCGAATAATGGCCAAAGTAATTTAATTACCTGCCTAAGAGGATGATCTAAAAATCAATCCATGTAGCTGTACATGTGACTGGATTAGTCTGCACAATGATTTCCTGTTAGTATTTAAATTCTTTGTGATAACAACTATCAAAACGATAGAACATTGTAAGTTAATTAAAAAGGGCATGCCTCCTAACATATAATTCCTCCACAGAAGCATTTCCATTTACTTTTCACATCTTTTCAGAGTTGCTGAGGGTGTTTCCAACAATTTTTCTTTCATAGATAAATGTTTTTGTTACCAATTGACGAGTTTAATTTTCACTACTGCTGCCATTAATCACAAATTCTGCAGACACCTTTTTTTTCTAATGAAAAATTGTTACAAGCCATCAGTAGAAATTCAAATCACCACCAAGTGAAATTCAAATTAATGGTGCAAACTGTTTTCTAAAATCAATCCCCTTATGTTACTGTTATGGTATGCCTTAAATATAGTATGCTTTGGTGGAAGAAATATATATTTAATGTCTGTAATAATTGTCCAAAGTAATATTTTATCTATCACCTGTATTTAACATCTGCAATATAATGTGATAAAGGGAAGATAAAACATCGAAGTAATGATAAATCCAAACACCTCTCCCCACTAAAGCATGAACGAGAGAATAGACAAAAATAATTCCAAAATATCTCAATTAACAAATGTTCGTCACATTTTCATTGTACCTTTTCCAATTATATTGCTAACACAACAACTGTATTTTTCATGCATGCATCTGCAGTTGGAATTATAGAAATAATCACTGCAGCCATATCATATCCATTGATTGGAATTATACTTATAATTTATACCTACCAATTTTTGATAGTAAAATTGTAAGAAAGCAATGATATAGATTTTTATCTAATCGTTGTCTTCAAAATCTTATTTTATAAATATATCTCCCATTATCTCTCAGTATCCCTATGATATAGTTTAGACATATTTCCAGTGATTGTCTGTTTCTTTCCCAATCCATAATTATTTCTCACTTTTCTGCTTTTCTTATCACTTTCCACTTCAACTTACTAATTTTCTGGACTTCACGTGCATTTGTGTGTCAAAATTTTCACGGACTCTCTTGTATATTCCTTATTTTTTGTCTTTCTTTCTGATCAATCTCGGTTTTTCTAATCATTATCATGTTACCTGCCACTTATTGTGACTTAATGTACATGCTTTATTTTCAGCAGGTAATTGACAGCAGATGTTCTGAAGAAATGAACACTTGAAAAATAAATGTATAGGGAATTTCATGGCCTTCATTTGGCAGCAGGGTTGATATTAAATTCTTAAACTATATAGATGCGCAATGATGCATGGTTTCTCTTTCTTTTAATGCCCTCCACTATGCTAGACTATTCTCGAAATTCTTGATTGTTAAGGGTGTTAAAACTTGTGGGGAGAAGGTAGGAGAATGGGGTTGAGAGGGAAAGATAAATCAGCCATAATGGCGGAGCAGCCTCGATGGTCCGAATGGCCTAATTCTGCTCTTATATCTTATAAAATTAAAACAAATACTCACAGTACCTTAGATTTATCATGGATGTTTATTGTTTTCTTTGTTTGTGCCACATAACCAATGATCCCAGTGTCAAGAGGAAAAACAATTTCACATTCTGGTGGAACCAAACAGTCTTCAAAAATAGAATCTTTGTGAATGTTGAACAGTCTTGTGGCAAGTTCAGGAGTGCCATTCCTGGATCTGTACATGAACAAACTCAGGCGATCTGCGCGGATGAGAAAGGCAATCCTCCTTAGTGTATTGAACACTACCTTTTCCATATTAATGTCCTGCATGTCTCGGATGATTTCAAAAATGACCTCACTTTCCTCCACATTGTTCAGGTCTCGGAAGGTGCCATAGTCTGCATTCGTTTCTTGAGCTCCCAGCAAGTGAGCAATGTGCAAAGAGCGTAGTTTTGAGTCGAAGTATTCCTTGGCGAAGGTTGGATTACTATCCAGGAACTTCTCCACATCTTCCTTGGCCAGGCTCATTTTGAAATAATGCGAGTCTTCACCTGTTCCATGCACGGACACAGAAGAAACTTTTGGATGTAATTTAACACTGTATGATCATTCCTTCAATTTCAGAGATTGCGGAGGAACAAGGTTTCACGGAAACACTCGGCTAAATAACTCCCTGCTCAGGACTGAGACTCTGTGTGCCACCTTCAATTGCATCTGCTCAGTGATGCTGAAGGTGAAAGTAGGATTATGATGAAGGTGATTAAGCCAAGAGCTAATTGAAAGTATCAGAGTTATATTTGAATTCAAGACACGAGTAACTCCATAAATCAAATCCGTGAGTGCTACCCACAAGTTATTCTACACTATTGAAACATATTTGAAACATCTAATACAAAAACTGTAAAACCTATTCCATCGAGAAACAATAAACTCCTCCAGCATATGGTAACCTTGTCATGATCTCCATTTATGTTAGAGCCAGGTTAGCAATTTATACGGCGACAGCAATTCCAGAATGGATATATTTTCAAGTTCTGCTTGTACTTTATTTGAATTAAAATGTGTTCCATCATCTACCAAACAAAGAACAGCTGGTTTTAGAATAGGTTTGGATTGCTAATCCTCCTCTCCTTGTTGATTTAAATACTTACAATAGGATAAAGATGTTTTTATCTGAGGATTATGTGTGAGGGATGGCCCTTAAAGATACAAGGTTATTCTCGTAATTGTGACGGTGTAAAACTCCAGTCTGTGCTTACTTACATTTAATTTATAAATGTGCTTGAGCCAATTGACAAAGCTAGGACTAATTTGAGACACAAATACAAAATCTTGAAGTCCCATGGCCTGGTGATTGTCTGTGCTTCAGGCAAAGGAATTTAATCTGAGACCTAATCATTGAGGTGTGCATAATTATGAGGGGCATGGATAAAGTGAACGCTCATAGTCCTTTCCCCAAGGCAGACGATGTAAAGCTAGAGGGATCTTGGGAGAAATTTTTCACTCAGAGGATAATATGTATCTAAAATAAGCTGGCAGTGAAAGCTACAATTATGACTTTTAAAAGACATTTGGACAGATATATGGATAGGAACGGTTAAAATTGATACGGGGACAAATGCAGGCAATGTGGGCTGAAGGACTTGTTTCCATGCTGCATAGCTCTATGACTCTGCCACTGTATGCAGATGTCTTTTGTGCACGGATCACATAGAGTCATAGAATATGGAAACAGGCCCTTCAGCCCAATTTGTCCATGCCGACCAGTATGCCCCATCTAAACTTTCCTATCCATGTATCTGTCCAAGTGTCTTTTGGATCACTCTATAAATTCATGGGCTTCAATGTAAATAATGTAAGTATACATAGAAGCCACTGGATGTGTGTAATGATGTCAGTGGGAACTCCACACATAACTGTGACTAGTGGGATGCCGCAAGGCTCGGTGCTGGGACACCAGTTATTTACAATGTATATTAACGATTTGAACGAGGGAATTAAATGTGACATCTCCAGGTTTGCGGATGACACAAAGCTGGGTGGCAGTGTGAGCTGCGATGAGGATGCTGTGAGGCTGCAGGGTGACTTGGATAGGTTGGGTGAGTGGCAGATGCATGACAGATGCAGTCTAATGTGAATAAATGTGAGGTTATCCACTTTGGTGGCAAGAACAGGAAGGCAGATTATTATCTGAATGGTGTCAGATTAGGAAAAGGGCAGTGTGCTTGTACATCAGTCACTAAAAGTGAGCATGCAGGTACAGCAGGCAGTGAAGAAAGCTAATGGCATGTTGGCCTTCATTGCAAGAGGATTTGAGTTTAGGAGCAAGGTGGTCCTACTGCAGTTGTACAGGACTGGTGAGACTGCACCTGGAGTAATGTGTGCAATTTTGGTCTCCTAATTTGAGGAAGGACATTATTGCTATTGAGGGAGTGCAGCGTAGGTTCACCAGGGTAGAGTATTGGAAGTTTTAAGAAGGTCTCAGAGATAAGAAGGGCGAGGTTATAAAGAAATTTCGGACAAAATAAAATATGGCTGTCATATTTAAGCCATTACTCAAATGAAATATCCTCCTCTGAGCTGTTTTCAAGGGAAAGGGAACTGTGTCTAAGAATAAAGTTATGGAGGAATGGAGGGTGATAAAGGGTTACAGGATAATAGCAGAAGGCAATAAACACATTACTCTTTATCAGCAAAACAACGTAAATTACTTCTCTCTGTAGGGGGTACTTCCCTTTTATCAATGGATTCCAGAAGTCCAATAGTTATGGTGCTATTTCTATACCGAGTGTGAAACTACACTCAGTAAAGATATAGCACTGACCGGAAACTAGAAAACAATGCTAAGACAGGAATGGAATTAGCAGAATATATGATTATAGCAGGTTCAAATTTAATAATTTTCAGATCCTGGATAATTCTGATTTTCCATCACTTTCTACTGCAGTATGGTTCTATGGCCCTCAGAGTATTTACAGGACCAATCCAAGGTTGTAATTGGGGTGAGTTTACAGCAGAAAGTAAGACATGAGTCCAAATAATCAAAGACTGTAGAAAGATGGAACTGCTGACGGTGGTTTACATAAGAAGACACAAAGTGCTGGAATAACTCAAATAATCAAAGACTGTAGAAAGATGGAACTGCTGACGGTGGTTTACATAAGAAGACACAAAGTGCTGGAATAACTCAGTGGGTCAGACAGCATCTCTGGAGAATGTGGATAGGTGATATTTCAGGTTGGGACCATAGTTCAGACTGATTTTGGGGGGAAAGGTGTGGGAAGAAAGCAGGAAGAGAGGAGGGCAGAACAAATACATGTCAGATAATAAGTGGTTACAGGTGAAGTGGGGCGGGGGGGGGGGGGTGGTGGGGTGGTGGTGGGGGGTTTGATAGGCAAGGTGGCTGGATCAAGGCCAGAGATGTAAAAAATAGAAGGCATGAGGCAAAAGTACTGAAGAGTTGTGAATTGTAAAGCCAGGGGAAGGAATGTGGAAGAGGGGGGAGGAGAGGGGAGAAAAAGATGTGAGTCCAAGTAGAGCATGGGGGGGGGGGGGGGGGGGGGGAGGGAGTGCAGAGGAGAAAGGGAGGGGGAGGGGGTTTGTTAGAAGTTACCTAAAATTCAATATTCAAACCATTAGTATGTACATTGAACGGTATGAGCATTGAATTCCCCAACTTTAGATAACGGTTAATATCTCTCTTCGGCCTAAGGCCTACATTGTTGCAAAAATAATAAAGTGTAATTATTGTACTGAGGGTTATTCATGACAATGCCAGATAAAGGGAAATGCAGTTTGCTTCTAATGACATTTTTTGCTTGAGTAAAGAAAATCGTCCAATACTGTATTGAAATTAAGCAATGAAAGGATAAAAGACATAAAATTTTAGAGCAGAGATTAAACTGGATTTGATTAATCTGTTAACTTGGTCCAAGGTGCAGGAATCAAACTTCAATAAAGTTAAAAAATAATTGATAATTATAATTGTGTTTCTGTCAATGGCATATTCATCTACTGGCTATTTATTGTTGTAAAACAACATTTATCTTGATTGTTGAGCACTGTCACAATGTTTGCACAGAACTGGACATCATGGATACAACTAAGACTGGTCCTCTAACTTTACTGATTAAATTCATTCGCTTTAATCTCTTGTCGGAGAGAAAGCTATATTTTTTACATTTTACATTTTACATTCTACATTTTCCTTGATCTCTATTCCATTTGCCTTGTTTTCACACCTTACTTCCTTATCTATGCATCTCCCTCCCCTCTGATGCAAGTCTGAAGAAGGGTCTCAACCCGAAACGTCACCCATTCCTTCTCTCCAGAGATGATGTCTGTCCCGCTGAGTTACTCCAGCATTTTGTGTCTATTTTTGGCTTGCGGGGAATATAAAAACTAACTCTAAAAAGCTTCTTTAGATATGTAAAAAGGTAAAGATTAGGGACGACAAATGTAGGTCCCTTACAATACAATACAATACAATACAATATATCTTTATTGTCATTGTACCCAGGGGTACAACGAGATTGGGAATGCACCTCCCAAACGATGCAATAATTTAAGTAATTAACAGCAACCCAACGAAACGAAACAATTGTAACAGTTTTTAGACAGGGTAAAGTGCAAGTTGATCTATGCGTTGTGGCCATCCGGCTCAGCAGGACCGGTTCATAGCAGCTATGGCCCTGGGGATGAAGCTGTTCCTGAGTCTGGAGACTCAGAGACAAGTGAATTTGTAATGGGAAACAAGGAAATGGCAGAACAGTTAAACAAGTACTTTGGTTCTGTCTTTACTAAGGAAGACAGAAACAATCTCCCAGAAATACTCGGGGACCGAGTATCTAGTGGGAGGGAAGAACTGAAGGGAATCCACATTAGTCAGGAAATAGTGTTAAGTAAACTTTGGGACTGAAGGCAGATAAATCCCCAGGGCCTGAAGGTCTGCAACCCAGAGTACTCAAGGAGGTGGCCCTAGAAATCATGGATGCATTGGTGATCATTTTCCAATGTTCTTCTGACTCTGGATCGGTTCCTGTGGACTGGAGGGTAGCCAATGTAGCCCCACTTTTTAAGAAAGGAGCATTGCTTCTACTCTGGGGCTGTAGAGAGCATCCTGTCCGGCAACATTACAGTCTGGTTTGGGAACAGCTCTGCCCAGGACAGGATGGCCCTGCAGAGAGTAGTGCGTTCGGCAGAACGCACCATGGGAACTACACTCGTCCCCTTCAGGAACTATACATCAGGAGGTGCAGATCCAGAGCAAGCAAGATCATGAGGGACCCCTGCCACCCCAGTAACGGACTGTTCCAGATGCTATGATCAGGCAAACGCCTCCACTGTCACGCTGTGAAAACGGAGAGGATGAGACGGAGTTTCTTCCCACAGGCCATCAGGGCTATCAACTTTTATAACTCCAGAGACTAAATTTTTGTCTACACTATAGTAACTTATTAACTTTATTTATATGCTGTAACTGTAATTCTTTTTTGTGCACAATCCGCAGGCATTGCCACTTTCATTTCACTGCACATCGTGTATGTGTATGTGACAAATAAATTTGACTTGACTTGACTTGACTTGAGAGAGAAAACGGGGAATTATAGACCAGTTAGCCTTACATCGGTGGTGGGGAAGATGCTTAAGTCAATTATTAAAGATGTTATTACAGCGCATTTGGATAGCAGTGACAGGATCGGTCTAAGTCAGCATCTACCAACTTCTACCAACACATCACGTGTGTCACCAGGGGGGATAGAACTTTGGCCCACTGCTACACGCCATTCAGGAAAGGCTATAAGGCCATTTCTCTCCCTCTTTTTGGAAAATCTGACCACGCTGCCATTTTCCTGCTGCCGGAGTATAAACCACGGATAGTATGGGAAACAACAGTGACAAGGGACGTAAAGCGGTGGTCTGACCATTCAGAGGCCATGCTGCAAGATGCACTGAGTAAAGTCGACTGGAACATGTTCCAAGCAAGTTCCAGAGACGTCAGTGAGTTTGCGGAAGCGGTTACGGACTTCATTGCAACAATAGCCGATAACATCGTCCCCACGGTAAGGGTTAGTATCTTTCCTAACCAAAAACCCTGGGTGGACAGGTCGATTCGCGTTGCTTTGAATGTTCGCACCGCTGCTTACAACTCTGGCCTGGCATCCGGCAATATGGACGACTACAAGGTAGAGTCCTACCGACACAAAAAGGAGGTTCAGGGACAGGATGGAGACGCAGATGGAGCAGCAGGACACCAGGCGCCTTTGTCAGGGGCTACGGACTATAACTAGCTACCGGTGCAGCCCCCCCTCAACCGGAAGTGCCGGCACCTCCTTAGCTGATGACCTGAACTCTTTTTATGCACAGTTCGAGACGGGTAACACCCCTAGCTCGCAGTCTAAAAACAACACCGATGGGGCGCTGGCTAGCGAGGCTGGAGGGGGATCCACCGCCGGGGATGTGCACACATTCTCTGTGTCCGAGCATGAGGTGAGGTGGGCTCTGACGCGTGTGAACACGAGGAAAGCTGGAGGCCCAGATGGCATATCTGGGCGAGTACTAAAGTCTTGTGCTACTCAGCTTGCTCCAGTGCTCACCACAATATTTAACCTCTCCTTAGCAAAGTCCGAGGTCCCGGCACGGTAGCGCAGCGGTAGAGTTGCTGCTTTACAGCGAATGCAGCGCCGGAGACTCAGGTTCGATCCTGACTACGGGTGCTGCACTGTAAGGAGTTTGTACGTTCTCCTCGTGACCTGCGTGGGTTTTCTCCGAGATCTTCGGTTTCCTCCCACACTCCAAAGACGTACAGGTATGTAGGTTAATTGGCTGGGTAAATGTAAAAATTGTCCCTAGTGTGTGTAGGATAGTGTTAATGTACGGGGATCGCTGGCCGGCACGGACTTGGTGGGCCGAAAAGGCCTGTTTCCGGCTGTATGTGTATGGTGTATGGTATGGTAAAAGATCCATTATTGTACCGGTGCCAAAGAATGCCTCTCCAGCTTGTTTAAATGACTACCGACCGGTGTCCCTCACCTCGGTTGTCATGAAATGCATCGAGAGGCTGATCAAGAAGCACATCTGCGCCTTCCTTCCTCGCAACATGGACCCACTACAGTTCACATACCGTCCGAACAGGTCCATGGATGATGCGGTCTCCCAGGTTCTGCACAATGCTCTCTCTCATCTGGACAGCCAGGGGGGCTATGTGAGGATGCTGTTCATTGACTTTAGTTCAGCATTCAAAACAATAGTCCCCAGCAGACTGGCTGAGAAGCTGCTTAGCACCCCTCTGTGTGCCTGGGTCCTGGACTTTCTCATGGCCAGGCCCCAAGTGATCAGGATGGGAGAACACACATCTAGCCCCCTCACCCTGAACATAGGATCCCCCCAGGGTTGCGTCCTTAGCCCCCTACTGTACTCCCTGTACACACATGACTATGTGGCCAGGTTCAGCTCAAACTCCATCATCAAGTTTGCTGATGACACTGTGGTGGTGGGCCGGATCTCCGACAACGATGAGAAGGCCTACCGGGAGGAGGTGGCTGATCTGGCACTCTGGTGTCAGGACAATAGCCTCCTCTTGAATGTCAAAAAAACTAAGGAGCTGATTGTGGACTTTAGAAAGGCTCAACATCCAAGGACGTACACGCCACTGGAGATAAATGGGTCTACTGTGGATAGGGTGAGCAGTTTTAAATACTTGGGAGTCCACATCAAAGAGGATCTGACATGGACAACACACATTGCTGTACTGGTGGGTAAGGCAAAGCAGCGCCTTTACCACCTTAGACAGCTGAGGAAATTCAGAGTGTTTCTGAGGATCTTTCATTGCTTCTACTCTGGGGCTGTAGAGAGCATCCTGTCCGGCAGCATCACAGTCTGGTTTGGGAACAGCTCTGCCCAGGACAGGATGGCCCTGCAGAGAGTAGTGCGTTCGGCAGAACATACCATGGGAACTACACTCGCCCCCCTGCAGGACCTATACATCAGGAGGTGCAGATCAAGAGCAAGCAAGATTATGAGGAACCCCTGCCACCCCAGCAACGGACTGTTCCAGATGCTATGGTCAGGCAAACGCCTCCGCTGTCACGGTGTGAAAACGGAGAGGATGAGACGAAGTTTCTTCCCACAGGCCATCAGGACTGTTAACTTTTATAACTCCAGGGACTACATTTTGTCTTCTCGGTATTAACTTTTATTTATATGCTGTAACTGTAATTCTTTTTTGTGCACAATCTGCAGGCATTGCCACTTTCATTTCACTGCACATCGTGTATGTGCATGTGACAAATAAACTTGACTTGACTTGACTTGATTTATGAAGGGGAAATCATGCTTGACTAATCTTCTGGAATTTTTTGAAGATGTAACAAGTAGAATGGATAAGGGAGAGCCAGTGGATGTGGTGTATCTGGACTTTCAAAAAGCCTTTGACAAGGTCCCACACAAGAGATTTGTAGGAGCCATTTTGCATTTATTAGTTAATTGCATGTTATTATGTTACTTTGCATCCTACTGTATTTTTGGACACTGAGAGGTTAATACTATGCTTATGTATATGGACTGGGCGAAGCCTGATGAGCCAGAGATCTTCAAGCTCCGACATAATACTTCAGTACGAGCCGAGAGACTGCCGATATAAGATTGGCAAGCAGAATATTTAACTGTAAGAGCCGACTAAAATAATAAGATTTTGGTGGCCAAAGAAAATACAAGAAGTACCTACTGGATATAAATTATACTACCTACTGGATAGATATAAGGTCTGGTAGTTTCGTATAAGTCATGAAGGAACCATGGTAGGATATTAGATATTTACCAAGTTAATCAATAACAAGTCAATGACAAGAGATATGCCAATAGGTTATATTGCAACTTCAAATAAACGGCTAACTAATTGAATCGTCGTGGAGATCTCTGTGTTGTTGGTTATTTGCGTCAAGAAGATGGCGTTCTGCTATCCTTCGTCAACGGCAGCTTTGGGGCTTGATAAGAAAGGCAAGAAGCTGGCCGTAATAAGATTAGTGTGTAAAATTAGAGCACATGGTATTGGGGGTAGGGTATTGGCATGGATAAAGAACTGGTTGGCAGACAGGAAGCAAAGAGTAGGAACTAACGGGTCCTTTTCAGAATGGTAGGCAGTGACTAGTGGGGTGCCGCAAGGCTCGATGTTGGGACCCCAGTTATTTACAATATATATTGACGATTTAGACGAGGGAAATAAATGTGACATCTCCAAGTTTGCGGATGACGCAAAGCTGGGTGGCAGTGTGAGCTGCGATGAGGATGCTGTGAGGCTGCAGGGTGACTTGGATAGGTTGGGTGAGTGGACAGATGCATGGCTGATGCAGTATAATGTGGATAATTGTGAGGTTATCCACTTTGGTGGCAAGAACAGAAAGGCAGATTATTATCTGAATGGTGTCAGATTAGGAAAAGGGGAAGTGCAACGAGACCTGGGTGTGCTTGTACATCAGTCAGTGAAAGTAAGCATGCAGGTACAGCAGGCAGTGAAGAACGCTAATGGCATATTGGCCTTCATTGCAAGAGGATTTGAGTTTAGGAGCAAGGAGGTCTTACTGCAGTTGTACAGGGTCCTGGTGAGACCACGCCTGATGTATTGTGTGCATTTTTGCTCTCCTAATTTGAGGAAGGACATTATTGCTATTGAGGGAGTGCAGCGTAGGTTCCTCAGGTTAATTCCCGGGATGGCAGGACTGACATATGATGAAAGAATGGGTCGCCAGAGCTTGTATTTACTGGAATTTAGAAGGATGAGTGGGGATCTTATAGAAACATATAAAATTGTTAAAGGATTGGACAGGCTAGATGCAGGAAAAATGTTCCTGATGTTAGGGGAGTCCAGAACCAGGTGTCACAGTTTAAGAATAAGGGTTAGGCCATTTAGGACTGAGATGAGGAAAAACATCTTCGCCCAGAGAGTTGTAAATTTGTGCAATTTTCTGCCAAAGAAGGCAGTGGAGGCAAATTCACTGGATGTTTTCAAGAGAGAGTTAGATTTAGCTCTTAGGGCTAAAGGAATTAAGGGATATGGGGAAAGAGCAGGAACGGGGTACTGATTTTAGATGATCAGCCATGATCATATTGAATGGCAGTGCTGGCTTGAAGGGCTGAAAGGCCTTCTCCTGCACCAATTTTTCTATGTTTCTATATTTCCATGTTTCTAATCTCTTGCTCTCTAACACGTCTGTCAACAATATTCTCTGGTAGAGCATGACCAACAACTGCATCCAATAGCAATCTTGTCATTAAGAATTACAAGCAAATGCTGATAAATGGATTTAAATCTTTTCCTCTGCTGGATTTTCAAAGTTTCAAAAGACAAATTTCAAGGGAAGTGCACGGATCATGGAGGGCTGACTTTCTATTGGCATCATGAATCTAAACATTCTCGAGATCAAATAGGCACGCTGGATATTTGTTGCAACAACACACATTTCAGTTATGGGCATATCATTGCAAATACCTGTATACCAGACGCACAAGGTCCAGGCATTTTCAAAGCGGTACTCTCTCAGGACAAAAACATTCTGCGCAAGATTAAGGCTCGATACAGGAGAAGCCCCATAGGAGAGAGGGCTAGCAGGTGTACTCCCAATTTAGGTCGGGAAATAGATGCGGAAGTGGGATAACATAGAACCAGTGTGAATGGGTGATCGATGGTCGGGGTGGACTTGGTGAGCCTAAGGGCCCGTTTCCATGCAGTATCTCTCAGAACTCTTGAATTGGGTTGATGATCATGTGATTGGTTAGGGTTGGAGATAATGGTCTCCAACAAGGATTCGGTTGGCAACCAGCAAGAGATTAGGATAAATACTTGGGGAACTGGAGGTTGCACTGGGATCCAAAATGATCTGACCGGCCATTCAACAGATTCTTCGAACCTCCAAGTCAACTCTAAGCATCAAACACCCATTTTGCACCAAGTCACACTAATTCTATTTTTTCTCTCCCTATATTCCCAATAAATTCCCATAGGTTTGATTATTTATCTACACGCTAGGGAATTTATCGTGGGTAGTTCACCTATCCCAACCCATTTTAAACATATTAAATTCAAGGCTAATGGGGAGCCAGCACAGAAAATGAGGCCAGCAAAGATCAGCCATGATCATATTGAGTAGTGGGTCAGTCTTGAGAGGCCTGGTAGACTACACCTGCTCTACTACTGGTGGTCTCAACCAGAGGAAACCCACATTCTGGGAGAGCATGCAGACTCAGCAGACAGCATTTTGGATCAGAATTGAACCATGGTCTGGAGCTAAGAGACAGCAGCTCTACTAGTTGCACCACTGTTCCACTTAATGGTTGTGAGCCATCTTTTAAGACTGCTGCTGCCCTTTTGATGAAGGTACTGACTCAGTGCTGTATTTAAAATGGACATTGATGCAGTTTTAAAAGAGGGTGGAGGGGATTTAGAGCCCTGGGGATCCGACACTCTGGAAGAGTTGAGGCCTTGAGTGGATCAGGGTCATGTTGAAGGTGGTTGCCTATTCCTGCTCCTATTTTTCTTGTGTTGGGTTGGGAGTTCCAGGGTTTAGATTCAGCAGAGCTAAGGTGGGGGGGGCGGGGGGGGGGGGGGGGGAGGGCGGGGAGGGGGCAGGGGGGCGGGGGGGATAATTGTGGAGATCAGTGGGCTTGGGAAGAATTCAAGAGCTGAGCCAACTGATGTTTTGGAGAAGAGGTCAAAGGTGCACAGGGTCAGGTCTTGACCTAAGTAGAACATGGAGGAGTTGATGGGTGCAGGTCAGTGTGAGTGTCTTTTAACATGAGTGATCCCCAAAATGCATGTATGACCTTGTATGAGCATGTATGATATCACCTTGCAGAACAGCATTGCAAAGTGCAAATTATTCCTGAATTACTGTTGCTTTCTGGATAACCTGGATAACCTACAAACATTCACCTGATTGTAGGACCATATATAACTTTTGTAGTCATTTCTAATTATTCTCCACCAAGCCAGAAGGGGCCATGGTGCTTTTGGAGGCTCATCTTCTGCCATTCGTCTGTTCGTTATCAGACACCATTTTGGTTGATCTCCATTACGGATGTGTATTCAGTGAGCTTGAAGATAATGAACTTCCCAGAGGATGAAACTCAATCTCCACCTTTTTGTACGTTGCGATAGAGCACTGATATATCATGCTGTTGTTTTGCAACATGCCAGGCAAAATGATATTCTGCATATAAGAACAACCAAATATGACAAATAAGCAGTGTGGTCAGGCTTGTCAGGATAGTTCCACTTACCACTTACCATCCATAATTTGGAGCCAAGTGATGAGACCCTGTGTGGTACATGGGTCTTTTGTAGCATAATCAAGTCACATGAATGGCCCTGATCTAGCCCTGCCCACAATCATAAGTTCATAAGTCGTAGGAGCAGAATTAGGCCATTTGTCTCATCGAGTCTGCTCTGCCATTTGATCATGGCTGATCCATTTTTCCCACTAAACCCCACTCTCTTGCCTTCTCCCTGTAACCTTTGACACTCTTACTAATCAAGAGCCTATCAATCTCCACTTTAAAAGTACACAATGACTTGGCCTCCATATGCTTCTGTGGCAATGAATTCCACAGATTCACCACCCTCTGGCTAAAGAAATTCCACCTCATTTCCATTCTAAAGGTAGGTCCTCTGCTCTACACCCAGCCCTCACCCACTTGGACACTAAAAACTCATATGTTAGGATGCTGTTCATAGACTTTAGCTCAGCATTCAACACCATCATCCCCCAGCAGCTGGTTTGTAAACTAACAAATCTGGGCCTCAGCCCCCTTCTCTGCAACTGGCTGTTGGACTTCCTCACTGCCAGACCCCAGTCTGTACGGGTCGGCAGCAACACATCGGACACCATCACGCTGAGTACGGGGGCTCCACAAGGATGTGTGTTAAGCCCCCTGCTCTTCACCTTGCTGACCCACGACTGCACACCCACCCACAGCTCCAACCACTTCGTCAAGTTTGCGGACGACACAACCGTGGTGGGTCTCATCAGCAACAACGACCAGACCCACTACAGGAAGGAGGTGAACCAGCTGGCCGTGTGGTGCACAGACAACAATCTCTTCCTGAATGTGGAGAAAACAAAGGAGATTGTTGTCGACTTCAGGAGAACGCACACCCAACACCCCCACCCACTGACCATCAATGGTGCTGCTGTGGAGCAGGTGAGCAGCACCAAATTCCTGGGGGTGAACATCACCGAGGATCTCTCCTGGAGCAACAACACCACGTCCATCGCCAAGAAAGCCCAGCAGCGCCTCTACTTCCTCCGCAAACTGAAGAGAGCGGGAGCCCCCACACCCATCATGTACACTTTTTACCGAGGTGCCATTGAGAGTATCCTCAGCAGCTGCATCACTGTGTGGTTCGGAAGCTGCACAGCCTCCAGCCGTAAGACCCTGCAGCGCATAGTGAACACTGCTGAGAGGATCACTGGCGCCTCACTCCCAACACTCCTGGTCCTTTACACCACCCGCCTCACCCGCAAAGCATTGAGCATTGTGGGTGACCCCTCCCACCCCTCCAACAGCCTCTTCACCCTCCTGCCTTCAGGGAGAAGGTTTCGCAGCCTGAGGTCGAGCACCACCCGACTAAAGAACAGTTTTTTCCACCAGGCTGTCAGAATGCTGAACTCTCTCCCCTCCCTCCCTCCTCTCTCCCCTGCCCCCATTGGACCTGGACTTTAACACCTCACACACACGCACATCCAGCACCAGACTTTTTTTTTTTTTTTAATTATTTTTTTTTATTTTTTAAACGCTGCTATGGACAGGCTTTGCACTACTGTTCATTCATTTTTTAAATTGTAATATATTCATCTTCATCTTTTTTTCATTGAAGTGACTATATTTTATATTGATTGTTGTTTGCTGTGCCTTTTTAATTTTAACTTAATTTAATGCACTTTATTCCTCGGGATTGTGGGAAACGGTATTTCGATTTTCTGTCTGTGTAAACTAACTGGAAATTGACAATAAAGTTGACATTGACTTGACTTTGACTTTGAGGTCCATTTATTCTGACCCCGCGTCATCTGCTTCCAGACACTCCCACTACCAGAAACACCCTCTCCACATCCAATCTGTCTCGACTTTTCATTATTATTATCTCTAAAAACCCTTGACATATTTGCTGTCAGACAAGCCTTATCAATGCTCTGAATGCTCCTGACATACGAAGATTTAATGTACAGGAAGGAAATGTAGATGCTGGTTTAAACCGAAGTTAGACACAAAATGCTGATGTAACTCAACGGTACAGGCAACATCTCTGAGAGAAGAAATAGGTGACGTTTCGGGTCGATACCTCTCTTCAGATGAACATTTAACCCTGACTGAAAATAAAACACCAATCAAACATATTAAAGCAAACACATTGTAAATTAAGGTAACTGACTGTTTCTTCATCTTTCTTCCTCATATTTAAAATGAATGATCTTCTAGATCTAACTGCAAATTCATCGACACTATATTTTTGTTGGAATTTTTGCACATTGCAGAGACATTAACACCTTTCAGACCAGACAATTGTACTCCACATCTGTCCAGCATTTCTCCATGCAGAGTCCAGCAGCGGATTGCAGCTGATGTGAACTGTTGAGCTACGGGATTCCTGCATTTGTGTGGGAATACAAAACGCGAAGGCATTTATGAAGCTAAACGTTGGCGGCTCCATGCAGAATGGACAAACAATATACAGCAAAATACAAGTCTGTGTCTAAAGGAGAAATGGAGATCTTTAGTGGTGTCTTGTGTGGCCTTGTCCTCTCCTGTTGTGCATTTATTCCATTGAAAACTGCTATCAGTTCTACTGTTAAGTCTCACTTCGTATGTCTCACTTTAGTGGTGTTTGCAGTGGCAGTGGACTGTAATGGTTCCGCTAAGCCTTGTGATGTCAACATAATCCACCGCTGCTCAAATAGAGCACCAATCATCTTTTCACGCTAGAGGCAAACTAACAATTGTCAGGCCCAGATTATTTTCCTGCTTTGGATGCACATGTAATGGCAGCATAAGGGCGGCACGGTAGCGCAGCGGTAGAGTTGCTGCTTTACAGCGAATGCAGTGCTGGAGACTCAGGTTCGATCCTGACTACGGGTGCTGCACTGTAAGGAGTTTGTACGTTCTCCCCGTGACCTGCGTGGGTTTTCTCCGAGATCTTCGGTTTCCTCCTACACTCCAAAGACGTACAGGTATGTAGGTTAATTGGCTGGGTAAAATGTAAAAATTGTCCCTAGTGGGTGTAGGATAGTGTTAATGTACGGGGATCACTGGGCGGCACGGACTTGGAGGGCCGAAAAGGCCTGTTTCCGGCTGTATATATATGATATGATGACATGATGATATATGCTGCCATTATAACTGCAACTTGGCAATGCTAGTAGTTCTAAGTCATGTCTAACCAGTACATCTTCTGTGAATGCATTGATTCAGCTGGTGGACTCCAGCCCACTCCTTACCAGACCTTGGATAAACACGGATGACTTTTGTAGAAAGTTTGGCTCAGACAGAAAGTTCCCTTTATGAATAGATCCTATGAGGCTTTGGCAGGAATCACACAGGCTATTCACAGCTGCCATCACTTACTCATGCTATGGACTCGTCAGAGAAATTATTGATTCCGTGCTCTAATGTAAATCTGCAGATGGAAAGTAACTAATTTTGCAATGTATCATTTTATACCAACACAAAAAAACTGTTGTGTTAAAACCATAATGATTTGTTTGTAAGCCAGATCCATGCTTAATGTAAAGTTCGTTTTCAAACTTTGGTTAATTCCTTCTCTCCGGAGATGCTGCCTGTCCCGTTGAGTTACTCTAGCATTTTGTGTCTATCTTTGGTTAATGCAATGTTACTTGGGATTCATTCCTAACAATCTGTGGCTCATCAGACTTCAAGACAGGAATTAAACCACACAATTTCCTTATCCAAATACGAACAGAGAGTTGAAGCAGCCTTGCTTTTATAAAAAAGAACATGAACATTAAAGGTTTAATGATTTCAACTTTTAAAACCTTAAGAGTTCTTAAAAGTTAACTTTCTATTTTAATGTTTTTTTTTAAAATGACTCTCAGCAAGAGTCCACCAGCTGAATCAATGCAGTCACAGAAGAAGTACTGGTTTGACATGACTTAGAAGCTACCAGCACTGCCAAGTTGCAGTGTGGAAAAAATATGCTGCCATTACATGTGTATCTCACAGCACTAGTACGATATATTTGCAGTCTGTTCTAATTAATTTTAAACTTTATCTTGTGTTGGTTGCATAAACAATATTACATGACTAACCACTTCTTCTTGGAGTTACATAAGTATTCATCATTTACAGTCCCAGCATGTGAATCATGAATAAGGCATACATCTGTCACCCAATTTACTTTCCAAACTGAATTTAAACTTCTACAGAGAACCTACTATGTTTAAAGTGTTTACCAAACTCACAAGTTTTTAACAGAATGAAGTGTATTGTAGTTTAGATAAATAATCTCCTGTTCTATGTGTGAAAAGGCAACACATTCACATGCTGAAATAAGACTCTTGAATCACAGTACTTTTCCTGTTCAGCCAGTTCTAGGGCAAAATGATACACATTTCCTCTTATTCATGATAAGCTGGACGACAAATGCTTCTTTTTGCAATATGGCTTTAAATGGAGTGCCTATGGCCAAAAAGAACCATTGGACAAACTACCTAATTTATAGTTTACTGGCACGGAGCGAGCCAACACAAAATACATCACTTTCCATTCGTTTTAAGGATCGGGCTGTCACTGACATAGCCAAGGTGTATTGCAAGTCCAACTGCTATTGAGAACCATCATTTTATGAATTGCTAGCAGGTCCTGATGAAAATACTCCCATGGCATTCACGAATATGAACCTTCAAGGTCTAACGAGGAAGGAAAAACAACAGACAAAGTGTGCAGAGTTGAACAGGAGAATCACTTTTAACGGTGGGTTCTGAGGTCAAATGGAAACGTATATCTTCGATCAATCTTTCACGAGGAGGAGAGGGAGAGTGAAGTCTATTCTCCTTCCAAATGTGGCCCGCATACTCTTTTACTAATTGTACACAGCAAGGCATTTTTATAAACAGTTTGAGATCAATGCACAGTCGTTCATTTAATGCTTCTTGACCAAGCCAAGACTAATAGTGGGCATCAAAGTAGTGCAGATAGAAGAGCTGCTGCCTCACAGTTCAACCTCCCCTGCTGTTTGTGTACATTTGCACATTCTCCATGTGAGCATTTGTTTCCTCCCACAAACCAATGTTAGGTTAAATGGCCATTGAAAATGTTCCCTTTTATGCAGGTGAGTGGTAGAATCTGGGGAAGGGAGGGGAGAGGAGGAATTGAGGTAAGGGGAGGAAAATATAATGGATACATGCATACAAGGATCTGCAGTTGCTTATTTTACAACAAAAAAAACACCAAGTGCCTGAGCAACTCAGCAGGTTAGGCAGCATTTCCTGAGAGCATGGATCGGCGATGTTTTGGGTCAGTATCCTTCTTCAAACTGATTTATAGTAGAGGGGAGGGAATGCTGGAAAAGAGGTGGAGCTGGGACCAAGTTCTGTAAGTGATAGGTGGATACTGGTGAGGGGGGCTTTGATGGGTGATGAGCGGATGGCAAATGGGTGGGCAAATACTGGAGATTAAAAGGATTAAAAGAGATTAAATGGCTGTAAAATAACAAGAGGAGTGAAATGTGAAGGTAGAGGAAGGAATATGTAGATGGAAGGGGACTTGGGAAGGGGAAAGGGGGTGGGTAGTGGGAAAAATGGGTGTTTATGCTTTTCCAGCCCCCCCCCCCCCCTCCCACTTCCCCCTGACAATCAGTCAGAAGAAGGGCCCCGACCTGAAAGGTTACCGATCTATCTCCTCCAGAGTTGACTTGTTGAATTACTCCAGCACTTTGTGGAGTGTTTCTGAGAATAAAATGGCATATTAGTGCAGGGCACATTATAATACTCATGCTGATTGTGGCTTTATGGTCATTAATAACTCAGTGGGCCATAGGCTATGATGAGTTCTGAAGCTGGGTTGTTCTGGCAAAGTCCAAACTGAATCGATTATTGGAGAGTAAATGGCACTGGATAGCAGTTAGTGACACCTTCTATCACTTTGCTGAGGATCGATAGTTGACTGATTAGCCAATGGTAGCTGGCTGGAACTTGTTGTGCTTTTTGTTAACAAGGCTTTTATGGCCAAATTTGTTCACTGTTGGGTAGGTGCCAGGATTGTTAATATACTGAAATAGTATGACTGAGGGTTGGCTTGTATTGGAGTGCGTCTAAGTTACCACAGCTGTGTTGTTCTAAAGCTATTCTAAGCCACCTCCCTCCTCTACAAAACAAAATGTTCATCCAAAATCTCACCCTTACCCTCCACTTTCACACCGAGGTAACCTTTATGGTCTCCAATGAGCCTTACCCTTTCCTCAGTTACCCTCTAACCCTTTTGTATATGACAAATCTTTGAACCTCCTGTGATTTTATTTTGCTAATAATTTTTTTATACACACTTGTCATTCCTTATTTCTTCTTTAATTTAATAGCTGCACTTTCCACGTTCTTCTAAGGATTGCACATATTTCCAACAGCAGCTGCCTGCCAAATCCTTTTTTGCGTTGTTGTATCCATACACCTTGTAATCTAGGTCGCGAGATACAGTAGTTTCTTCCTTTTTCTTTGTGTGAATGAATTTATCTTAAACTCATGAAATATTCTTAAAATTCTCCCACTGCTCTAAGATAAACTTACTCTCTAATTGCTGCCTCCCCTGCACCTTTAGTAAGTTACTTCTCAACCCTGGAAAATTTAGACTGTTAATTCTCTTTTCATCTGTTTCGCCTGGTACTGGAGTGTTGTTCTAAAGCAATTCTAAGCTGGCCTGAATTACAATTGGTAGCTGTAGAGGGCTATCCCACTGCTACTCCTTCCACTTGCCCAGCTTCAATCACTAAAGCCATGTTCAGAATTGCTGCAGTCCTATCCCCACCTATCCACCTGTTAGGCTTGCTACATGCTGGCTAAAAGAATTCTCCTGAACGCACTTTGGAAATCATTCAGTCTGAAGAAGGGTCTCGACCCGAAACGTCACCTATTCCTTCTCTCCTGAGATGCTGCCTGACCCGCTGAGTTACTCCAGCATTTTGTGTCTACCTGCACTTTGGAAATGTTACACTCATAGCATCATAGAGCGTGGAAACAGGCCCGTTGGACCAGCTTGCCCACGCCAACCAACATGCCCCATTTACACTAGACTCACCTGCCCGCATTTGATCCATATCCCTCTAAACCTATCCTATCCATGTCTAAACCTGTCTAAATGGTTCTTAAAACTTGTGACAGTACCTGCCTCAACTATCTCCTCCAGCTGCGCGTTCCCTATACCTAACATCCTTTGTGTAAGAAAAAATTGCCCCTCAGGTTCCTATTAAATCTTCCCCACCTCACCTCACCTCACCTCCCTCATTTCCTCTATTTATTGCACTGACTTTAAATCAATCAATATTCGAACAATTAAATTCCTCACTGTTACCACCCTAGTTTATGTACTAATCAGAAATGTGTCTCCAAATATGTTCTGCTATTTCCCTTGGATTATATGGAGTGTAGTTTAGTTCAATCCAATTAGCCTGATCTGGTGATCTTTTTCACATATCATCTTTTCTCTCAACTATGATTGTCTCTTTAAATAATATTGCCACCTAGTAATCCCCTCTCTATTTTGTCTTGATATATTAAGCTGCCATTCCTGCCTTTCCTGAAGACAAGTTTCATATACCATTAAGCATGACTTCACTTTGTCCCCTGCCTTACAAGCTTCCTCAATTTTTGCCTGCCATTTCCAGCTTGGTGTTTTTCTCTTCTGCCCAAGAAGATATTGCTCCCTGTCCTGTCCAGGTGCAACCCATTTGTCACATTGAGGTCCAAGCTTTCTCAATGAACAAGGATCTAAAGTTCCTCCTGCATAATTTCCCCAGCCATGTTTTATACTCACCTGTACTGAATTTGGCAAAGTAGCGCATCTGGTAGAGATATTGTCCCACATCGCCAGTGACCCAGGTTTGATCCTGACCTCAAGTGCCTATCTGTATAGAGTTTGCATGTTCTTCCTTTGGATTTCCTTCTGGTGTTCCGGTTTCTTCCCACATGCCAAAAGACATGTGGGTTTGAAGGTTAATTGACCTCTGTAAATTGCCCCTAGTATGTAGGGAGTAGTTGAAAAAGTGGGATATAGAACTAGTGTGAACGAGTGATCGATGGTTAATGGGGTTTTGGTGGGCCAAAGGGCTTGTTTCCATGCTGTATCTTTCAATCAACTCAATTATGCAGGAAATTATACAGTGAAGAAAAATGCCTACATCTCATTTTGGTTGGGAGATATAAACCAGGTGCAGCTTGAACTACCCTTCATAGACTAAACAAGTTTAAATACATGATGAGCTACAAGATGTGGATAAATAAATTCATTGTCCACACTTAGTTGTTTGTTACTCGACGGTTGCCTGATTTTATTCTCTCATGAGGGAGCGTCTCACAGAGGACCAGCATCTGTATGAGTCTCGCCTGACTTGGTTACATTCGGTCAGTCTTTTAAAGGCAGAGACAAAGAACATTCCTGCATGACACATACTCCGCCTATCTTGTCAATATCAATCAATATAGTCGTTTATTTGTTACATACACATAAATGTGTAGTAAAATGAAACATTACCCGCAGTTGAACAATAAGACCAATAAGATTAATCAATAAAAATGCAATAACACATACAATCACAACTAACACCAAACAAAAAGAAACATCCATCACAGTGAGTCTCCTCCAGTCCCTCCTCACTGTGATGGAAGGCCAGAATGTCTTTTTCTCTTCCCTGCCGTCTTGTCCCGCGGTCAGGCTGTTGGAGTTGCCACGTCGGGGCGGTCGGGGCTCCCGATATTGAAGCCGCCGCTGGGCGGTGAAAGGTCCACGGCCTATTTCAGGCCGCGCCGGATGGTGAAAGGTCCGCGGCGGGCCGACCCAAGCCCCGCGATTCGGGGCGGGCGAACACGCTGCCTCTGCCGTTGCCGGAGCTCCCGATGTCGGCCCCCACCCAGGGGCCTGCGGGCTTCCGACGTCCACGCGGCCCGCGCCGGAGCCTCCGGAGACGAGTCGCAGCCGCTCCCGCAACATCCGCAGGCAGCCAGCGCCGCAGGTGGTGAGTCCGCGCCGCGTTCCCAGGTGAATGGCCGGTGGTAGGCCGCAACGGGAACGGAGACACGACACAGAACAAAGGTCACGTCTCCGTTCTGGAGAGAGAATGTTACAGTTCCCGTTCCCTCCCACCCCCCCCCCCCCCAAAACATAACATACAACACTACATCATATTAAACTACAATTCAGACAAAAACAACAAAAAACACAAAAGACAGACGGACTGCAGGCAAGCTAAGTTTCGTTTCTCCAGAAGTCATTAGCCACTTTCAGAGAAAGCAGTTGTAGTTTTTACTGTGGCTTGCAGCTTTAGCAAAATCAACCATACTATCTCTGTATGTCTGGCATACAAGAAGAAGTGTCTCATCGGTGTATCTTCTGTAAGCCATGCAACATATTTTTACTCACACAAGATCGAAGGTATCACAAAATGATGGAATAACTCATCGGGTCAGGCAGCATCTCAGGAGAGAAGGAATGGGTGACGTTTTGGGTCGAGACCCTTCTTCATCTGCAGTTATTTTCCTATATATTCCTTCTCTCCTGAGATGCTGCCTGACCCGCTGAGTTACTCCAGCATTTTGTGATACCTTCGATTTGTACCAGCATCTGCAGTTATTTTCCTACACGTAATGAGCTACAAGATGTTGACTTGGAAGAATTAGAAAAATGTGAGAACATTGTGCAACCATTGTTCTAATTGCTCAATGTAATGTGATGTTAAGCAAAAACAATATCTAAGCAAGCACGAATTAACTTTCTCAGAAATGTGCAGTACGCTCAACAATAAAGTGATTTTTGTGATGTTGAGATTATGACAGGACGCCACAGGAGATCCTTCTTCCCTGTGGCTGTCAAACTTTACGATTCCTCCCCCTTCTGTCGTAAGGTAGACTGAGACTGAGACTGAGACAGACCCCCCCCCCCCTCCACCTCCTCTAGCTTTGTACATCCCCAAAGCATTACCACTCATCACGTTATTTTCATGCCTCATGTATTTTATGACTATTGGCAAATTAATTTCCCTCCTGGGATAAAGTTCTATCATATCGTATCATATTGTATCATATCGTATCGTATCGTATCTTATCTTATCTTATCTTATCGTATGAAGGAGGGAATTTTATCCTTTCCTATCATTGGACTCAATGAAAACAGTTATTCACCAGACCTCAGGACAAAATATCCTTTAACAGATTTCTGAAGTAGAGATATCCAAGAGACCATGTATAAATAATATGTCTAATAATATCTAATAATATATAATATATTATATATTAGGGATAGTCATCATAGTTTTGTACATGGATCATGGCTTATGAATCTGAATCGATCAATGAGGGCAAAACTGTACGTTGTGTATATGGACTACAGCAAGGCATTTGATAAGGTTCCGCATGATAGGCTGCTCTGGGACATGAAATTGCATATGATCGCATGGGGTCCAGGGAGAGCTAGCTGATTGACTAGAAATTTGTCTTCATTGAAGGAATCAGAGTGTGATGGTGGGAAGGTAATTTTTTAGACTGGAGTCCTGTGACTAATGGTGTGCCTCAGGAATCGGTGCTGGGCCCATTGTTGTCTATGGTGTAAATCAACGATTTGGATGAGAATGTACAAGGCATTATTAGTAAGTTTGCAATGACAATAAATTGGGTAGTATCCTAAATAGTGAAGATGATTATCAAACTTTACAGTATGATTTTGATCAGCGGGGCAAGTGTGCTGAGGAATGCCTAATGGAGTTTAATGCAGACAAGTGTGAGGGCCCTGGAGAGTGTTGTACAGCAGAGAGATCTGGGAGTGCAGGTTCAGAGTGCCCTGAAAGTAGCATCATAGTTAGACAGGGTGGTCAAGAAGGCTTTTGAAACATTGGCCTTCATCAGTCAGGGTGCTGAGTAGAGAAGTTGGGATGTTATGTTACAGATTACAACATGTTAGTGAGGCTGCATTTGGACTATTGTATTCCATTTTGGTCACCCTGTTATAGGAAGGATATTGTTAAACTGGATAGAGTTCAGAAAAGATTTACAAGGACGTTGCCAGGATTCATGGGCGATGTCCAGCAGGCCAGGACTTTTTCATTGGAGTGCAGGAGGCTGAGGGGTAATCATCTTTTATTCAGAGTAGGGGAATCAAGAACCAGAGGACATAGGTTTAAGGGGAGAGGGGAAAGATTTAATAGGAACCTGAGGAACAAAGTTTTCACACAGTGAGTATGGGTATGTGGAATGAACTACTAGGGGATGTAGTTGAGCCAAGTACTATCAGAACATTTGGACAGGTACATGGAGAGGAAAGGCTTAGAGGGATATGGGCCAAATGCGGGAAGGTAAGACTAGCTTAAATGGATCATCTTGGTTGGCATGAATGAGTTGCGTGAAGGCCCTTTTCCACACTGTATGACTCTATGGCTAAGAAAATAAGAGGATGGCTCTGGAATTAATTGAAATGGTAATAACCCATAAAGATTACCCCAAGAATAAAGTATTAGCATCTGTGGGTGGTGAAAATGGAATAACTCAAATTGTCCATAATGCTAACGATTAGGGACATACTGCAATTCTATCTGGTAATTTATTCTTTGCAGATCTTTCTATGTCAACATGTTGATCCCATCCTAAATAGCAAAACCTCATCTGGCAATAAGGTCTTTCATAATATAAAGCCTTCACCTGTGGGAAGTGGCTGGCCAGGGTGGGGTTGGGAGTTCAGATAAAGTCCCTCTTCCAAAACGCCACAGATAAACCTTACTAAATCCTGGCTAATTCATGTTCTTGGCACCCAGAAATATTCAAAACGCATTGAAAGTCAATTAAGCAAATGAAAAATATTAAAATATTCTGAGATTTCACACATTAAAGCACTTAAATATGTTTAAAATTGAAAGGTAAGAAATTGAAAGGTAAGAAAGGTAAGAAATGTAAAGGAAATGTAAAGGCACGTGAATTGACTGATATTTACTGGTGACCAGTAGAAGCAGTCTTCAGTAAGACTTATGAGGAATTACAAGCTTGTGCTTCACCATTGACTCCATGATAATCCAAGGTCAGGGCACAGATGGCAAATCCCAGCGTAAACTAGCCAACAATGTCAGCAAAACAGACTCAATATAAAAAACAATGCTTCAAAAAGAATATAAGAAATAATTGATTAAAATACAAGTGATATAAATAAGGAACGCAACAAAGCATGTTCAAAACAGTAAGGTGAAAAGAAAAGTATAGGATCTGTTCCTATGAAATCCTACACAGTGACGTAGGCACATAAGAAATAAAACAGGAAAATCACCTGAAGAGGGATGATGCAGCGCCATCATTCATTGATGGCTATTTACAGGCTGTGTTCAATCAGAAGCAGTATATTCCAATTACAAAGGGAAGGGAAGGAAAGTTACAAAAGGAGAAAGCATAACAAATTAATAAATGACTCCAGAGCATGACAATGAGAGGATATTATGAAGACCAATAAATCAATATGCCGGCCGTGGGTATATTTGATGCAAGGTTTTAGTGAAAGTTTTCAGATAACACAAATAAAATAGCAAGCTGCAGAAGTGTGGACAACACAGCATTTGTTGCAAAAAGTAACCATTTAAAAGTTGAGATTTTATGCCTCTGTGGCTCCATGTCAAGGAATATAGTACTGGGCAGGCCCTTTGGCCCACAATGTTTGTGCCAAATATGATGACAAGGTAAACTAATCTCATTTACCTCCACATGATCCATATCCCTCTATTCCCTACATATCCATGTGCCTAACTAAAAACCTCTTAAAAATCTCGATTGTATCTGCGTCCATCGCCACCCCTGGCAATGTGTTCCAGGCACCTACCACCAGGGCCGTCTTAACGCATGGGCCTGATGGGCACTTGCCTGGGGCCCCACGAGCATAGGGGCCCCATGCTGATCTGTGTATGTTAAGTGACTTGCAATAAATAAATACTACTTTAAAAATGTAGGTTCAATAAGTGCTTTTTTCGCAACATTTTTGGTCCCTAAGTGCTTCTCACAGCGATCTGTAAGTGCTTTTCGCAACAATGTAGCACCCTAAGTCCATCGCTAAGTGCTTTTCGGTAAGTGCTTTTTGCCGGCACGACGGGGGGGGGGGGGGCTGGTAGGGAAAGGGGGGTGGGGGAGAGTAACGGTAGGGGCCCCAGTACACTGCTTTGCCCGGGGGCCCATAATGCTGTAAAAATGGCCCTGCCTACCACACTCTGTTTAAAAAACCTGCCCAAGACCTGCCAATGACATGTGACTTTAAGAAGCATAGACAGATTAAACTTTAAACTTTGCTCCTCAATTCACCACGAGAAAAAAAGTTCTATCGACCCTATCTATACCTCTCATTATATATTTCAATCAGGTTTGCCCTCAACTTCCGGCGTTCCAGAGAAATTAATTAAAGTTTGCCCAACCTCTCCTTGTATCTAATATCCCCTAGTTGTTTAAGGTTTTACAAATGCAGTGGGAGAAAGAGGGTAGCCAAGAGTAATGTGAACCTTTTAATGACCAACAATTATTGCAATTGGAAATTGAGGAAGGACACTTTGACTGCTACTTTGCATTTGTCTTCACAGTGGAAGTTGAAGATAAAATATCAGAGTTAAAGAAAAATTAAAAAGAAAGCAAAGGAAAGAACTGGAATCAGGGGCCAATATAAGTACAGTTTACATATAAAAATGAATATCACCGATAGGCAAGTCACCAAGGTCTGCACAGGGAATTTAAAATATTATCGAGTATTAGGTGAAAACATTTTTGGCACAATTGTCATGATTTCCCAAAGCTCTCAATTCAGATTTGTGTACAGGATTGAAAAATTGCCAATGACATGTGACTTTAAGAAGCGTAGACAGATTAATAAGTAAATTAGAGGCCTGCAACTGTGACATTAGTTGTAAGTGACATTTATTATTCGTCCAGAGTGACTGAGAATTTGGATATATATAAGCTGATCAGTAAGAGCTGCAATGGATTGTAAGGCGTCAGTCAAGGCTTAGAAATCTATTTCAATGTGGTGAAAAGCTCTAAAGAGTTGTCGGTGAAAGATTGTCTACGCATGTTGCATAGTTCCAAAGACGTACAGGTATGTAGGTTAATTGGCGGGTAAAATGTAAAAATTGTCCCTAGTGGGTGTAGGATAGTGTTAGTGTGCGGGGATCACTGGGCGGCACGGACTTGGAGGGCCGAAAAGGCCTGTTTCCGGCTGTATGTATATGATATGATATGATATGATATATTGGCATGTGGAAGCCATTGAATGAGGTTTCACTCTAAATTACTTATCAGAAGTGTATCAGGGTGTATGGAGTTGAAGCCAACCAATTAACTTGGATAGAAAAAATGCCTCGGAGACTGAAGACAGAGAGTAGAGATATGTAATTAATTTGCAGAAATTACCTGATAGTATTTACCAACAAACTGTGTCAGATAAGCACAGGATTTCACAATATATATATATAAACTGGATGAAGGAATATCTAAGTTTATTGATGGCACTAATTATATTGTGTCATGGGCAAGAGATAAATGAGCATGTGTTGATTAAATGGGCAAAACTAATGGTGCTCAATATCCATGCCGAATAATGTGAGATTATTCACTGTCTACTTAATAGAAATCAGACGATTTTCTAAGAGTTCCGAACTATGGAAAAGATGAGGGATTTAGGAGTTCAAATTAAGTAGTGACTGTAAAACAGAATGCAAGGAAAATAATTATTCAAAATGTGAATGAATGATTAACCTTATATCATTGCCATTGGAATATAAAGAGCTGGGAAATGGGATACAGTTATACAGAGATCGGGTTAGACCAAAGATGGCAGAGTTAAATTATGGAACCGATTTGAATACACAGGGTATATTCCTTTCGATATAAAAAATTAATGGTGTTTAAGATGATTAGACGAATAGTTAGACGAGTTAAAATGAAACCATTTCATCTAGTGAGATAAATCAGAATAAGAGGTTATAAACTTAAATCTAGGGCTAATCTTTTCGAGTTAACAATAGAAAGCAGAGAGTGATGGAAATATGGGTTTATTGCTAAAGAAATCTTGAGACCAAGTAAACTGATAATTTCAAAGTCTGAGAATGTAAGAAAATAACTGCAGATGCTGGTACAAATTGAAGGTATTTATTCACAAAGTGCTGGAGTAACTCAGCAGGTCAGGCAGCATCTCAGGAGAGAAGGAATGGGTGACGTTTCGGGTCGAGACCATTCTTCAGACTGATGTCAGGGGGGCGAGACAAAGGAAGGATATAGGTGGAGACAGGAAGACAGTGGGAGATCTGGGAAGGGGGAGGGGAAGAGAGGGACAGAGGAACTATCTAAAGTTGGAGAAGCCAATGTTCATACCGCTGGGCTGCAAGCTGCCCAGGCGAAATATGAGGTGCTGTTCCTCCAATTTCCGGTGGGCCTCACAAATCATCCGTAAACATTTCCGTCACCTACAACAGGACCCCACCACTGGCTACATCTTCCCATCCCCTCCCCTTTCTGTGTTCCGCAGAGACCGTTCCCTCCGTAACTCCCTGGTCCTCTCGTCCCTTCCTACCCAAACCACCCCATCCCCGGGCACTTTCCCCTGCAACCGCAGGAGATGCAACACCTGTCCCTTTACCTCCTCCTTCAACTCCATCCAAGGACCCAAACAGTCTTTCCAGGTGAGACAGAGGTTCACGTGCACCTCCTCCAACCTCATCTATTGCATCCGCTGCTCTAGATGTCAACTTCTTTACATCGGCGAAACCAAATGCAGTCTCAGCGATCACTTCGCTCAACACCTTCGCTCAGTCCGCCTTAACCAAACTGATCTCCCAGTGGCTGAGCACTTTAACTCCCCCTCCCACTCCCAGTCTGACCTTTCTGTCATGGGCCTCCTCCAGTGCCATAGTGAGGCCCACCGGAAATTGGAGGAACAGCACCTCATATTTCGCTTGGGCAGCTTGCAGCCCACCGGTATGAACATTGACCTCCAACTTCTCCCGGAATGGCGGGACTGTCGTATGGTGAAAGGCTGGAGCGACTAGGTTAGTATACACTGGAATTTAGAAGGATGAGAGGGGATCTTATTGAAACATATAAGATTATTAAGGGGTTGGACACGTTAGAGGCAGGAAACATGTTCCCAATGTTGGGGGAGTCCAGAACTAGGGGCCACAGTTTAAGAATAAGGGGTAGGCCATTTAGAACAGAGATGAGGAAAACTTTTTCAGTCAGAGAGTTGTAAATCTGTGGAATTCTCTGCCAGAGAAGGCAGTAGAGGCCAGTTCTCTGAAATGCTTTCGAGAGAGCTAGATAGAGCTCTTAAGGATGGCGGCGTCAGGGGGTATGGGGGAAGGCAGGAAAGGGGTACTGATTGGGAACGATCAGCCATGATCACATTGAATAGTGGTGCTGGCTCGAAGGGCCAAATGGCCTACTACTGCACCTATTATCTATTGTCTATTGACACAGTTCTGTAGCCTGACATATTATGGTCATCCAGTCAGGTAGTTGGTGATCCAGGATACCAATGGAGCATCCACCCACATCTTCATCATAGTTCTAGGCGTAACCCTTTTTTTGATATTCTTGAAGCAACCTGTTCTCCCACTGCCACTTAGGTCCTGTGCTTACCATAAATGTATTCTGATCACCTCCATTAAATGTATAAACATCCTCCACCTCACCATCTCCTGATGCTGTAACAAACACATTGACCCCTCTATCTCCTGGGCACCAGGGCCAACATTCCCGTATTTAGTATATATCCTGTAATCCACTGAAGCACCAGAAGAAGGCCTCGTTTAATTTAGAGATACAACGCGAAAACAGGTCCTTCGGCCCACCGAGTCCACACCGACCAGCGATCCCCACACATTAACACTGTCCTACACACATCAGGGACAATTTACACTTATACCAAGCCAATTAACCTACAAACCTGTACGTCTTTGGAGTGTGGGAGGAAACCGAAGATCTCGGAGGAAATCCACATGTTCACGGGGGGAGTGTACAGTGTAAGGCAGCAACTTTACCGCTGCGCACAGTCTTCAACAGACCCACTCATTCTGCCATTTATCTCAAAGCGCAGCACAATTCTCAGATTGATTCCAACTCGATCCTTCCCAAAGACTTCCTAACTTTAGGAACCAGTTTCCTCATTCCTCCTCCAAATGTTTCAAGGAACAGGGAGGATAGGCACAAAACGTTGGGTTAACTCAGCAGGACAGGCAGCACCTCTGGGTAGTAGTAATGGGTGACGTTTTGGGTCGAGACCCTTCTTCAGACCCTGGTTCACCATGATGTATTCATGAGAGAGTTAGATATAGCTCTTAGGGCTAACGGAATCAAGATATATGGGGAGAAAGCAGGAACGGTGTACTGATTTTGGATGATCAGCCATGATCATAGTGAGTGGTGGTGCTGGCTCGAAGGGCCGAATAGCCTATCCCTGCACCTATTTTCTATGTTTCTATGCTTCCCGCCAAATCACAAGACTCTGTTGCCTTTTTCCCACAACCAGTGATAGCACAAGGCTCCAATAACTTAATTGCTATCCCAGCACACAAGTAGCCAACTATTCCTCACGCACGATTGCGTTTATAACTGTGAACCATCCTGATCCCTGAACCCAGCCTGGGGGCCAACTACCGTGTGAATTGTTATTCTGAAACTGAGCAACACCTGTTCAGTTTCCAAGACGATGGATCCAAACATGCCATTTTGTGGGTTAGTGCTGGAATAAACACGAACAAAGGAATAAAAGTATGCACGCTATCTCCGGTTTAATCAGGAGCCAATCATCACTTTCGTGAATAAATGAAGTCAGCTGAAGCAGGTTTTGTTTGACATAGAACTGGTCACCTCCAATTTTTTGTGTCAACAGAGGAAATACTACACCCCCCATACCAATAGTCAAAGCTGATCATAAAAACTACTGGGTTGCAAGGGAATTCCATGTAGTGCCATCCATGTTCATGGTCACTCATCATATCACCCATTAAGTAACAACATTTCAAAAAGCAAATACAACCTTTAATTTTATCGAAAAGTAAATTAATTGATAGCAGAAGTATTTTGATTACATTACTGTGCAATGCAAGACAGCTGACTGCCAATTTGTTAGACTTGACAAAGGAAAATCAATTCTCATGCATTGAGAGAAATGTTAAAAATTAAATGCCGATTGGAGTCCGATGGAATAGAATACTCATCTGTAGAGCATTAGTATGAAACTAACATCTCAAAACCTCCTTACTTTCTCATTAAAAAAGTTCCAATGTGAGGTCATCGACTTGAAATGTTTTTTTCCCCCACAGATGCTGCCTGATGTGCTGAGTATTTCCAATGTATATGTCAGGTTTCCAGTATCTGTTGAGGCTTCATTTTTCGTTATCTGCTCGGTTTAAAAGTCTTAAGTTAAATTGAGATAGCATTTCCCCACCTGATTCTTGTATAATGTTCAGTACATGTATATATGATTTGTATCCTTGGGTGGTTAATGTCAATTTGGAAGTTGTATTTAATATCCATCTTGCCACATTCTCTATGTTCCAATTGCCCACTGAGAATGCAGTGATAATCTGCTTCATTTTAAAACGGAACCTATGTACCTCACCACATTTAATAAATTAAATTAAAATTATTGCTTCAGATGTAATGCATGAGCTTGCCTTCATCAGGTGACAAACCCATTCCAATAGCTTCTTTAAGATAGAACAATGGTGCAATTGTACTTTATTGTAACATGTAGCTAAGTACAGCAAAATTCATTTTCTTCTGTATACTGTTCAGTGACAACCCTCTTATACATTAGGCATAATCACACCAAGTACAAAAGTGTCAGACAGTAAACCGCACTGAGCCAGTACACAGGAGTTGCCATGTTTCAGTCACCATCATGTACGTTCAAGTCATGTTAGAATCTTAACTTAGCTTTCAGGGCCCGTTGTCCTGACGGAGGCAGTGGGTCAGAGTTGCAGGGGTCGTCCTGGCCAGGAGATGTCTTGATATCTTCCATCACTGCTCCACATCAGGGCAGGTCACGTCCGTTCCACACGCTCAGCCACTTGGGGCGGCGCCTAATCTCACCGAGCTCCATGCTTCGGGGCCTCCAGAGGCCCACTCTGCCAAACGGTGTTGTTTGATAAGAAAGAACTGGAAAGGACAACACCAAATGTGATTAAAGATAATTAAATTCTTCATGAAGTGCAGTCACTGTTGTAATATAGAGACACACGGCAGTCAATTTGTATGCAAGCACAGTGAGGAATGATCACTGTGTACAAAATGCTACCTATTCCTTTTCTCCAGAGATGCTGCCTGATCCACTGAGTTACTCCAGCTTTTTGTGTCTATCTGAGGAATGAACACTAACTGGAACATTTCTTCTGTTCTTCAAATAAGACAATGCAAACACTACACACAGCTGAAAGGACAGGTGATGTCGCATCCCCATGCAAAATGTGACAGCTCCAATCGTACAGGGATGCTGGACACTGAGAACTGTACAGCATTGGAATGGCACAACAGCCTTGGTTATGTGATCAAAAATCTGTAACATATAAACTTACGAATTAGGAGAAAGAGTAGGCCACTCAACCACTTAAGCCTGCTCTGCCTTTTATTAAAATAGCAGCTTGTCGTTTCACTCAGAGAGGAGGGTGTAAATCATGGCCGACTCATACTAACACTTTATTTAAAAATGTGTGGCTCTGAATTCTATGTATTTAAGAAAGACAGATTGATTTCTGAACACCAGGGATGTGGAGTGTGGGAATATGGTGTTGAAATCAAGGATGCTATGTGATCACATTGTACAAGCCTGAATTCCCAAATAGCCCATAACTGCTTCTATTTTTCTATGTTTCTATCCTCCTCCTAAGGGCTATCTCCTTAGATTTTTATATCATGAGGACTTGAATGAATTCACAACTTTGTGTCTGTGCGATCGTTACAAAATGACCTTATTTCCACAGTGTTAAGGACAGCACTGTTAACACAAACAGTAGATGATTCAAATGTGCATTGTATTGCACACTCTCGTTATCTAATGTTAAAACTGAGAATACACTCAGCAAATAATCTTGTTAGTCATTTTATGTAGAATTAATAAAATCACTGTGGAGAATGAGAGGCAAATTAATTTTATCTCAATTACAATGATTAGATCTTTTTTTTTCAGTTCAAAAAGCCCCCCACTTCCTTTAACACTGTGGCATAAACAGGAAGTAAAGCAGAAATACTCAAAACACTCAGCTGACGTGACAAAGGCAGGGCAGATCTAAATTTGTAGACTCCCAACTGCATAACCAGAAAACACAATAAAATAATAATAATTAATATCAGTGGGACAACAGCAAGAGGTAGCAAACACACACATACAGAAATCAGGCTGGGCACAATCCACATACAGTGCCCTCCATAATGTTTGGGACAAAAACCCATCATTTATTTATTTGCTTCTGTACTCAACAATTTGAGATCTGTAATAGAAAAAAATCACATGTGGTTAAAGTGCACATTGTCAGATTTTAATAAAGGCCATTTTTATACATTTTTGTTTCATCATGTAGAAATTACAGCAGTGTTTATACATAATCCCCTCATTTCAGGGCACCATAATGTTTGGGACACAGCAATGTCATGTAAATGAAAGTGGTCATGTTAGTATTTTGTTGCATATCCTTTGCATGCAATGACTGCTTGAAGTCTGCGATTCATGGACATCACCAATTGCTGGGTGTCTTCTCTGCTGATGCTCTGCCAGGCCTGTATTGCAGCCATCTTCAGCTTATGCTTGTTTCGGGGGCTAGTCCTCTTCAGTTTTCTCTTCAGCACATAAAAGGCATGCTCAATTGGGTTCAGCTCGGGTGATTGACTTAGCCACTCAAGAATTTACCATTTTTGAGCTTTGAAAAACTCCTTTGTTGCTTTAACAGTTTGTTTGGGATCATTGGTTTGCTGCAGAATGAACCGCCGGCCAATGAGTTTTGAGGCACTTGTTTGAACTTGAGCAGATTGGATGTGTCTATAGAATTCATTATGCTACTCCCATCAGCAGTTGTGTCATCAATGAAGATAAGTGAGCCAGTACCTTCAGCAGCCATACATGTCCAGGCCATAACACCCCCTCCACCATGTTTCACAGATGAGGTGGTATGCTTTGGATCTTGGGCAGTTCCTTCTCTCCTCCATACTTTGCTCTTGCCATCACTCTGATATAAGTTAATCTTCGTCTCATCTGTCCACAAGACCTTTTTCCAGAACTGGGGTTGCTCTTTTAAGCACTTCTTGGCAAACTGTAATCTGGCCACCTATTTTTGAGGCTAACCAGTGGTTTGCATCTTGCAGGGTAATCTCTGTATATCTGTTCATGAAGTCATCTGCGAACAGTAGTCATTGACAAAGCCACACCTGACTCAATAGTCAATAGTCGTTTATTTGTCACATACACATAAATGTGTAGTGAAATGAAACATTACCCGCAGTTGAACAATAAGACCAATAAGATTAATCAATAAAAATGCAATAACACATACAATCACAACTAACACCAAACAAAAAGAAACATCCATCACAGTGAGTCTCCTCCAGTCCCCTCCTCACTGTGATGGAAGGCCACAATGTCTTTTCTCTTCCCTGCCGTCTTCTCCCATGGTCAGGCTGTTGGAGTTGCCACGTCGGGGCGGTCGGGGCTCCCGATATTGAAGCCCCCGCTGGACGGTGAAAGGTCCACGGCCTATTCCAGGCCGCGCCAGACGGTGAAAGGTCCGCGGCGGGCCGACCCAAGCCCCCCGATTCGGGGCGGGTGAACACGCTGCCTCTGCTGCTGCCGGAGGTCCCGATGTCGGCCCCCACCCAGGGGCCTGTGGGCTTCCGACGTCCACGTGGCCCGCGCCGCAGCCTCCGGAGACGAATCGCAGCCGTTCCCGCAGCATCCGCAGGCAGCCAGCGCCGCAAGTGGTGAGTCCGGGCCGCCGGCTCTGCGAACCAGAGCCCCAGGTGCATGGCGGGTGGTAGGCCGCAACGGGAACGGAGACACAACACAGAAACAAAGGTCGCGTCTCCGTTCGGGAGGGAGAATGTTACAGTTCCCGTTCCCTCCCACCCCCCCCCCAAACATAAACATACAACACTACACCATATTAAAACTACAATTCAGACAAAAACAACAAAAAACACAAAAGACAGACGGACTGCAGGCAAGCCGCAGCTGCGACGGCAGCGCTGGCTCCTGAAGAGTGTTTCTGATCTGTCGGGCAGGTGTTTGGGAATTTTTCTTTATTATAGAGAGAATTCTTCTGTCATCAGCTGTGGAGGTCTTCCTTGGCCTGCCAGTCCCTTTGCGATTAGTAAGCTCACCAGTGCTCTCTTTAATCTTAAAGATGTTCCAAACAGTTGATTTTGGTAAACCTAAGGTTTGGCTGATGTCTCCAACAGGACAATGTGACGTCACCGCCCGCACCCCACGTGACCTCACCCAGCCAGCAGCCATGTGCTCCCGCTCCACCAATGACGGCCGCCCGGTCCAGGAAGTGGGTTGCAACTTCCGTTCGGCGATCACACTCGGCCCCGCTCCCCGAACACACTCGGCCCCGCTCCCCGAACACACCCGGCCCTGCTCCCCAAACACACTCGGCCCCACTCCCCAAACACACTCGGCCCCACTCCCCAAACACACTCGGCCCCACTCCCCAAACACACTCGGCCCCACTCCCCAAACACACTCGGCCCCACTCCCCAAACATACTCGGCCCCACTCCCCCAACACACCCGGCCCCGCTCCCCGATCACACTCAGCCCCGCTCCCCGAACACGCTCGGCCCCGCTCCCCGATCACACTCGGCCCCACTCCCCCAACACACCCGGCCCTGCTCCCCGAACACACTCGGCCCCGCTCCCCGATCACACTCAGCCCCGCTCCCCGAACACGCTCGGCCCCGCTCCCCAATCACACTCGGCCCCGCTCCCCAAACACACTCGGCCCTGCACCCCGATCACACTCGGCCCCGCACCCCGAATACACTCGGCCCCGCTCCCCGATCACACTCGGCACCGCTCCCCAAACACATTCGGCCCCGCTCCCCCAACACACTCGGCCCCGCTCCCCGAACACACTCGGCCCCGCTCCCCGAACACACTCGGCCCCGCTCCCCGAGCACACTCGGCCCCGCTCCCCGAACTCCATTAACGTTAACGAGCTCCGTTAGCCTACACTGTCCGGGCCTACAGTGTCGGGGCCTACAGCGGCCCACGGGCCTAATATGGGACAAGGGCGGTCCCGTACGGGACAAACAACTTTTTCCCAAAATGCGGAATGTCCCGGCTAATACGGGACAGTTGGCATCTCTAGGTGCTCCCCCCACCCCACAGTCTACCCCGGTCTCTCACCTTTGTGCCACTGCTGCTGCCTGTCTCTGTCTGTCTTGCTGCCAGTCTCTGTCCCTCTGGGTGTGTGTGGAGGGGTGAGGGTCTGTGTCTCGGGGTTGGCGGTTGGGCGGTGACACGCCGGCTGCCCATTGGTCCGCGGTAGGGGTGTCAACTGTCCCATATTAGCCGGGACATCCAGTAATTTGGGCTAAATTGGGTTGTCCCATACGGGACAGCCCTTGTCCCGTATTTGAGTGCTACCAGCGGTGTTCAGGGTTTGACCGCCAGGCGTTTGTGGGTTTTCATTCTTCGGGTTAGTTTCCACCCTCCCTCTCTCTCCTCTCCCTTTTTAATTTCTAAATTTTAATTATTAAATCTCTTTGGCGTCTCTCAAACGCCCACCCCACCCCCATGGGACAAGGTGACATCACCGCTCCGCGCCCCACGTGACCTCACGCAGCCAGCGACCATGTGCTCCTGCTCCACCAATGGTGGCCGCCCAGGGCGGGAGGCGGGTTGCTACGCAACCTCGGCTGCGTTCTAATCAAGGCATCAGTGGACCGTGCATTGGCCGAAGGGCGCAAAATGAGCCCGCAAAAGCAAACGCCCAGCGATTTTCTTAAACAAATCATAGGGACGCCAGTGGTGGTTAAACTGAACTCGGGTGTGGATTACCGAGGTGTTTTAGCGTGTTTGGATGGATATATGAACATAGCACTGAAACAGGCAGAAGAATATGTAAATGGTCAGCTTAAGAACAAATATGGAGATGCATTTATTCAAGGCAACAATGTGTTGTACATCAGCACACATAAGAGAAGACTTTAGATGATGGTGTAGTTTGAAGATTGAGTTTTGATTTGAAAGGCATAATTCTTTTAATGTAACAAAACTTTTCTTTAACTCTATTGAAAATTTAATTTTCTACACTATATAACTGGTAATTTCTCGATAAAGGATGATTTAATCCATATCTTAGTTTGGCTTACCAGATAATGGCTGTGAGGTATATGTCAAACGTGATATCTTATTCTGACTGGTACTGGCCTATCTTGGACGTATTGTATACAATTAAAGGAACATGAATGTTTGGATAGAAGCTAATATACTGCTGAAAACATTGTGAATAAAGGACTTGATGTACATGTAAAAAGAAAACCTCCGTTAGGCGGCCTATATAGTTATATAGTGCAGAAAACTACATTTTCAAAAGAGTTAAAGAAAAGATTTTAATACATTAAAAAAATTATGCTTTTCAAATCAAAAATCAACTTCAGTCTACAACATCATCTAAAGTCTTCTCTTATGTGTGCTGATGTATAACACATTGTTGCCTTGAATAAATGCATCTCCATATTTGTTCTTAAGTTGACCATTTACATATTCTTCTGCCTGTTCCAGTGCTATGTTCATATATCCATCCAAACAGGCTAAAACACCTCGGTAATCCACACCCGAGTTCAGTTTAACCACCACTGGCCTCCCTATGATTTGTTTAAGAAAATCACTGGGCGTTTGCTTTCGCAGGCTCATTTTGCGCCCTTCAGCCTATGCACCGTCCACTGATGCCTTGATTAGAACATGGCCGAGGTTGCATAGCAACCCGCCTCCCGGCCCGGGCGGCCGCCATTGGTGGAGCAGGAGCACATGGCCGCTGGCTGGGTGAGATCATCTGGGGCGCGGGGCAGTGACGTCACCCTGTCCCGTATTTGGGAGTGAGGAAGTTGGCAACCTTAGTCCGCGCAGCCCCGCCAACACTTTCAAACCGCGGTGGTTGGGCGTGGCGCGCGCAACACAGTGCCCCTCAGTGGGATGCCGATTTCAAGCATTTAGCACGGGGCCCTCGAAAGTGCGGGGCCCTTAGCAAATGCTACTTTTGCTACTGTTAATCCAGCACTGCCTACTCCATCAGTCTGAAGATGAGTCCCAACCCGAAACATTGTCTATTCATTCCCTCTACAGATGCTACCTGATCCATTGAGTTCCTCCAGCACTTTGATTTTTGCTCAAGAATGCAGCATCTTCAGTTTCTTGTGTCTCCTTGATTTCTTTCTTTAGTTTCAACTAAGGTGACTCCTTTGAAGTCATTGTAATCATGATCGTAAACAAGCTTATGGTCAGGAAACAAAGAGTAGGGATAAATGGGTCCCTTTCAGAATGGCAGGCAGTGACTAGTGGGGTACCACAAGGCTCGGTCCTGGGACCGCAGCTATTTACAATATATATTAATGACTTAGATGAAGGGATTAAAAGTAACTAGCAAATTTGCAGATGACACAAAGCTGGGTGGCAGTGTGAAGTGTGAGGAGGATGCTATGAGGATGTAGGGTGACTTGGACAGGTTGGGTGAGTGGGCAGATGCCTGGCAGATACGTTTTAATGTGGATAAATGTGAGGTTATCCACTTTGATGGCAAGAACAGGAAGGCTGATTATTATCTGAATGGTGTCAAGTTAGGTAAAGGGGTAGTACAACGAGACCTAGGTGTCCTTGTTCATCAGTCACTGAAAGTAAGCATGCAGGTACAGCAGGCAATGACGAAAGCATGTTGGCCTTCATAACAAGAGTTGAGTATCGGAGCAAAGAGGTCCTACTGCAGTTGTACAGGGCTCTAGTGAGACCACACCTGGAGTATTGTGCGCAGTTTTGGTCTCCAAATTTGAGGAAGGACATTCTTGCTATTGAGGCAGTTCACGAGGTTAATGGCGGGACTGTCTTGCTATTGAGCGTAGGTTCACGAGGTTAAGGCCGGGACTGTCATATGTTGAAAGAATGGAGTGACTGAGCTTGTATACACTGGAATTCTTTTACTTGGGAAGGTGAAACTCGGTACATGAAATGGTGTGAGGCAGAACCCCTACATAAAATCAGAAAGTGTTAAAAATGTGCAGCCAGTAAATGTGATGACTTATAATGTCTCTGGCCAACACCCTTGCGGCAGAAATAGGCAAAGTTCAAAAATGAGTTAGTTTTGAAACATCCACTACTCCTGCCTCGACAGACACCTGCCAATATATGCAACGACAATTTCACTGTGCAGTTGCACATGTGACAAATGAAGCAACATTGAGCCGCTGAGCTGCTCCAGGTTTGGAGGGATATGGGCCAAACGCAGGCAGCCGGGATAAGTTGGCCGGTGTTGGCAAGCTGGGACGAAGGGCCTGCTTCCACACTGTGTCACTCTTTGACTCCATCAGTCTGAGCAGCGCTGTCCTCACACAGGTCCGCATGGAACGGTGGGCGTTTGCAACTGATCAAAGTGTAATACTGACCAATCGGAGCCTTTTCCTTCTGGTGACGTTTCCTTCCCATCACGTGGAGGGGAGGGAACTCCGTCATCACGTGACCAATCAGGGCGCCGGGCAGAGCCACTGACGTTTGCCGCTGATGTCCGGCGGCATCTGGCTCGAGCGGGCGACGTGGCCAATGACAGACTGCTGCATTAGGAGAAATATTGCTACAATCTATCTGTATGTTTCACTTCACAGCTTCTATCCATCAGACTGCGGTTGTTACATTTCTCACAGGAATCCATCAGCAGGTGAGTGTTCTGCAGCTAAGTCAAAGCAGTTCAATTTGGGAAAGTCAGGAAGCCTCAGCCAGGGATTGTTTAAATAATGGTTCAATGTTTCCACCTTATTAAAAGTTTTTATTGTTCTGACCCCTTCTAACCAGATATATTTTATGGGCTTTCAAACCTACAATTTCTGCAAAATAGATGGTGATTGTAGATATTGTCCCTCTGAAAGGAAAGGATACTTATAGGAAAGAACTGCAGATGCTGGTTTAAATCGAAGGGAGACACAAAATGCTGGAGTAACTCAGCGGGTCAGGCAGCATCACTGGAGAGAAGGAATGGGTGACGTTTCAGTCGAGACCTTTCAGACTGATTTATTCACAAAATGCTGGAGTAACTCAGCAGGTCAGGCAGCATCTCGGGAGAGAAGGAATGGGTGACGTTTCGGGTCGAGACCCTTCTTCAACCCCTCTGTCCTCCTCCTCCCTTCAGACTGATGTCAGGTTGATGCTCTGGCGAAATTACATTTAGCAATGTTAACATTTAACACTGATTAATCTTATCACTCATGGTGTCAGGTATGGTTAATTTTTTGGGAAAAGTTTGTCAAACATTAACGTTTCCTTTTGGAATCGGAACATGTTTTTGCAGTTGAATTTAAAGTAATGGGACAAGCAGCCTGTGGAGAGCGGAAAAATTGACATTTTGTTCGTGGATGAGTTTTCGTGTTGAGCGGTGGACGCATCCTTTCTGATTAATTTAAAACAAGTTTTACCAGTTACCATTCAGAACGACAGATTGTTGTGTACACATGCCACATGCATCCTAGAAAAAATTGAAATGCTTTATATCCTTTATTTGATCCAATATAAATGTTTGAAGCAGTTGCGGTAAGTATTTTTTAAACAATGTAAACTGTTACAAGAGAAATACAGAAAGAAGCCATCGTGTCTGTACTGTCCCTATTGTGAAAACAACCCAGCTTCCAATTCTCTATCCTCTTCCCATAGCCCTGCAAATTATTCTCTTTATTTGTCCAACTCACTTGCTAATACTCTAACTGAATCTGTCTTCACTACTTACATTAGCAGTGCATTCCAGACCTCAAACAACTCGCTTTAAAAAAAACGATTCCTATCTATTGCCCAGTTCCAGATTGCTCTGCTAATGTTAACGTTTTCTCTCCAGTGGTAACTCTCCTTCCTCGTCGCTACAATTATCTCCCATAAGGTCTCTTTGTAAGATAATCTAGTTTTGTGTGAATACTTGTAAGTAATGGGGAATAATGGTCTACTGTTGTGCTAGCCGTTTAAATAATGTTAGTTACAGTTGTGGAGTATTGCTGCAAGCTGGGAGCAAAAATACATTTGCAAAAGGGATGGGCTTTCTGTCCTTTACTTGATCTTAATATAAATGGTTTATGCAATTGCGATAAGCATTTTTCAAACAAATGTAAACTATTACAAGAGTGGACACAGCATGGAAATAAGCCATCAGGCCCACCGTGTTTTTACTGTCCCTGTTATAAATGTGTTTGTTAGGCTTTTGTGTGTCGATGGATATTGTTCCATATAATGGCCCAGATGTTGCTGCCACCAAAGAAAGATGTCCATAACAAAGTAACCTCTTTCCTGATGAGAACTTAATCCTGAGGTAAGTTACATGGAATCTTTGTGGTCAGTAATAGTGACGACATTATGCACTCTGAGAGTCCAATCACACGAAGAAGTCTCATGCACTGGAATCCTGGAACTCTTTGAAAACAATTGACTTTTGATTGCGATTGTCATGATATTGCAAAAATCAAGCTAACATTTGGGTTATTTGAGAATTCAGGATAGAAACTAAATTGCCGTGTTTATTTTAAAATATCCAACTTTGAAATAATTTATTCAGGGCCAATTATACTATCAGCTAATGGCTCTAGAGTGGTATTCTACGCATTAGGTTAGTGTGCTGTTTAAAGACTGTCATGGTTCTCTTGCAACAGCTAGCATTTTAAAAATATGAGACGTACAGTCAAGAAATCCGTGGAGCCTCTGAAAGCCCAACAGGAAAATTGGTCGGGCCAAGGTTGGCAGGAGAAATTAAAGTTAATTTAAAATCAAAGGGAGGTATTGTAAAGTTGCCAGAAAGATCTGAAGAATGGCAGCATTTCAGAGCTTAGTGAAGAAAGTCAAAACAATTTAATAAAGAAACGGATATAAAGTGCTGGAGTAACTAAGGTCTGGCAGCATTCCTGGAGAATATGGATAGGTGACGTTTTAGGTTGTGACCCTTCTTCTGAATCCATCCTTCAAGGATGCTGCCAGACCCGTTGAGTTACACTAGCACTTTGTGTCTTTTTTTTGTAAATCAGCATCTGCAGTCCCATGTTTCTACCTAAAAAAAAGATGATGGACTTTGAGAATGGAATAGCAACATATATAAAAACAGTAAGATCTAAAGATCTGTAAAAAGGCAAAGAACAGTCAGAGCAAATGTGGGTCTGATATCAGACGCGAAAGATTGTATATTGTGGGATAATGGAAGGAAATGCAGAGAGGTTAAACAAATACCTGGTGTCTCAGAACATTAGGATCAGCACTAGGCCATCTGGAATCTACTCTGCCAGTCATGAAGATTATGACTGTACTATCTTGGTTCTATTTCATTGCACCATTTGTCATATTGTTTGATTCTCAAAATGTCCTAGAATCTTTCACTCACTTTTAAATAAACCCATGTCTGAGCCGCTACAGTTCTCAAGATAGGGAATTCCAAAGATTCAACACCCTCTGAGTATAGAAATGTACCCTCATCCCAGTCTTAGATAGCCTACGCTTATTCTGAATCTCTGGCCTTGCTCCTACATCCCTCCACCAGGGGAAACATCCTTCATGCATTTAATCTGTCAGATCGTTTAAAGAATTTTGTAAATTTAGATGAGAGAGCATCTCATAATGCTAAACTATTGAATTTAATACCCATCTACTCAATTTCTCCTCCTATTGCAAATGGACATGGGCGTGGTTTATGGTGAGTGTTTGTTGCCCTCCTATGGTAAGTGCATTCTTTCTTGGATACAGAGGCCAATACTCCAGCACTACAGTACTCCAGCACTGGTTCCCCATAGTCCCATACAGTTGTTGTAGGACTTCCATGCTTCTGTTTTTAAATCCTTTTGTTATAAACTGAATTTGTAGAAGAAAACACAAAACCCCACCAAAAATACTAGAGAGTCTAGCGTCTAGTGAGAAAGATGCATTGGAAAAAATAATATTAGTAGAAGGGAAATAAAGTACTGTCAGAATTGCTGAGACTAAAGGGCAATGGTTTGCGTGCTAGAAATTTGAAAGAGATGATGGATGTATTAGTTTTGTCTATGAAAATACTAGGCATCCTGGAATGGTAAAAGAGATGGGAGATAGCTAACGTGACCACACAATGTGAGAAAGGAGGAGAGAGTAAATGGGGAGCTATTGATCTCTTGGCCTGACATTAGTAGTTGGGAAAGTGCTGGAATTAATTATTTGAACACCTCTCTGGCAGAAGGAATATGAAGTAACCAGTGGATGGAGTGTATTTAGATTTTGCGAAGGCTTTGATAAGGTGCTGCTCAGGAAGTTGGTCAACAAAGTTTGTGTATGTGGAATGTGGGGTCATCGGCAGAAAGAAATTGAACAGTATTTTGTAGGCTGACTAGTTGGGTACTGCAGGGATTGATGTTTTGTGGCCCTGTTCATAATCTGCTTCAGTATGGCTGAGGGGCCCAAAAATCAGCATTGACATTTCTAATGATGCTAAATTAGATGCTAAACTCCCTTCTTACTATAGTAGGAGTTAAATTGGTTCGCCATTGAAGGCAGGTTTGCTGCATGAGGAAATCGTCAGTGGATTTGGGTTGTTGTATTTGTGGAGTTTAGAAGATTGCTACAGGGTTTAACAGATTTGGTACAGGAAGAATGATTTCCTTGGCTCGGGATTCTAGAAACAAGACTGCCAATAAGTTGAGTGTAAATCTTTATTATCAGAAAGTGGTAAATTTTGGGAATTCTCCATCATGGCACACTGCAGAGGTTAAATGGTTCATAATGGAGATCAATTAGACCTCTGTATGTTAAAGAAATTAAGAGACAATAGACAATAGGTGCAGGAGGAGGCCATTCGGCCCTTCGAGGTATGGGAATTGTGCAGGAAAAAAGGATTGTGATCTCAATGAATGGCAGAGAAGGCTCAATGGATCAAATGGCCAACTCCAGTTGTTAATATTAATGTTCAATATTTTTTTTCCTAAGGAGTCTTACGGTATAGATTAGAAGTTCTTGTCAAATTGTCCTTTTCAAAAACATTTTGACCTGAAGTCTTCAGATAGAAATATTTTTGAAATAAATTGAAACCTTCAATAACATACCTTCAATAACATAGCCATTCTTGCTATTGCAGGAGTGCAGCGTAGGTTCACGAGGTTAATTCCCGGAATGGCGGGACTGTTGTACATTGAAAGACTGGAGCGACTGGGCTTGTATACTCTGGAATTTAGAAGGATGAGAGGGGATCTTATGGAAACATATAAGATTATTAAGGGATTGGACATGCTTGAGGCAGGAAACATGTTCCCGATGTTGGGGGAGTCCTGAACCAGGGGCCACAGTTTAAGAATAAGGGGTAGGCCATTTAGAACGGAGATGAGGAAAAACTTTTTCACTCAGAGAGTTGTGAAGCTGTGGAATTCTCTGTCTCAGAAGGCAGTGGAGGCCAATTCTCTGGATGCTTTCAAGAGAGAGTTAGATAGAGTTCTTAATGATAGCGGAGTCAAGGGATATGGGGAGAAGGCAGGAACGGGGCACTGATTGTGGATGATTAGCCATGATCACGGTGAATGGCGGTGCTGGCTCGAAGGGCCGAATGGCCTCCTCCTGCACCTATTGTCTATTGTCTACACCATTTGGATGAATGGTATATTATTGAAAGCAAGTTCTAGATTTCAACCATTAACAGTTCATGTTCAAACACCACGTGGCTAGGATTATATTTTCGCTATAGTAACAAATGCAAATTCCTGGCCCTGATGTTTAATGCATATCTTTAAGTCAAGTCAAGTCAAGTCAATTTTATTTGTATAGCACATTTAAAAACAACCCACGTTGACCAAAGTGCTGTACATCTGATTAGGTTCCAATGGGGAAAAAAAATGAAACATACAGTAACACGCAAACAGTTCACAGCGCCTCCTCAATGAGCCTCAAACGCTAGGGAGTAGAAATAGGTTTTGAGCCTGGACTTAAAGGAGTCGATGGAGGGGGCAGTTCTGATGGGGAAAGGGATGCTGTTCCACAGTCTAGGAGCTGCAACCGCAAAAGCGCGGTCACCCCTGAGCTTAAGCCTAGACCGCGGGATAGTGAGTAGCCCCAAGTCGGCCGACCTGAGGGACCTGGAGTTAGAGAGGGGGGTTAGAAGATTTTTGATGTAGGGGGGGAGTGTCCATTTAGGGCTTTATACGTGAATAGGAGGAGCTTGAAGTTGATTCTGTACCGTACAGGGAGCCAGTGGAGAGAGGCCAGAATCGGGGTGATGTGGTCCCTTTTACGGGTACCCGTCAGGAGTCTCGCTGCGGCGTTTTGGACCAGTTGCAGGCGGGACAGGAAAGATTGGCTGATCCCAGTGTATAGGGAGTTGCAGTAGTCTAGGCGGGAGGAAATGAAAGCGTGAATGATTTTTTCTGTGTCGTCGAATTGGAGGAAAGGTTTGATTTTAGCTATGGTTCGAAGTTGGAAGAAGCTGGCTTTTACCACAGCGTTGACTTGCTTATCAAATTTTAATGCAGAGTCAAATATCATGCCGAGGTTTTTGACATGCGGTTTGACTAGGCAGGATAGACTTCCAAGACTGCCTGTTATCAATTTGATGGAGTCGGGGGGGCCGAATAGGATGACCTCAGACTTGCTCTCATTTAATTGGAGGAAGTTCTGTGCCATCCAACATTTTATGTCCTCAAGGCAGTGTGAGAGGCTGTTTAAATTTGACTGGTTGTTGGGTTTCAGGGGGAGGTAAAGCTGAGTGTCATCGGCATAGCAGTGGAAAGAAATGCCGTGCCTTTGAATGATTTGACCAAGGGGGAGCATGTATAGAGAGAAGAGAATGGGGCCTAGGATGGAGCCTTGTGGAACTCCGCAGGAGAGGCTAGCTGGAACAGAGGAATAACTGCCTATGTTGATGGCGAAACTCCTATCTTTGAGGTAATCTTTAAGAAGTTACTACGTATACACATTCACTCATGTCATATCCTTAGGCTGTGGTGATGCGCAATTAACATTTCTATATTATAAGTGGCACAGTGGGGGAGGTGTCCCATGGGCAAAACACGTCTATCAGATTGTTGCTCATCATCAGAAACATACCTTACAGGGAATACCATAAGGTCATTAGGGAAAGGGGTTGAATTAGGCCATTCGGCCCATCAAGTCTACTCTGCCATTCAATTATGGCTGATCTATCTCTCCCACCTAACCCCATTCTCCTGCCTTTTCCCCATCCCCTCTGACACCTGTACTAATCACATATGCCAGACCTCCCCATTGCAATCACTGAGCGCATTCCATCCCATTGGCTGGACTGATCCTTCAAAGATAGAAGTAGCCCTGGGAGAGTTCAGTGATGATGTTATGCCACGTGAAGTCTTGTGGCATCAGGTTGACCATGGACCTTCTGCCCTTCCTCAGCCAATTGATCAATGCAACACTTGCACAAAACACTTCCTTGTCCCCAAAATGTTTGCCAAAAGCACTGCCATTGTTTGACCCGGTCAAGTGTTGAAGGACATGTTGCCACTGGGTCAAGACTTGCATTCAAAGACGTACTCGTGGCCAGCCGCTCGAGGCAGGAGCACTGCACCCACCTCCGTCAGCTGTGTCAGCGCCTCAGCGATTACGGATTGGCTGTTAACATGTCCAAGTGCCGTTTCGGGGTGACAGCCATCGACTTCCTCGGCCATCGTGTGACCCCACAAGGGACAGTACCTCTTCCGGCCAGGGTGGACGCTGTCCGCCGGTTCCCCCCGTCCGACCACCGTTAAGGGCCTGCAGGAATTTGTGGGGATGGTCTCTTTGGAGGACTGCCAGTTCGCTTTTCTGCGCTGGGACGCTCATCGGACACCTCACCAGCGGCCGTACGAGGGCCCCTTCCGGGTCCTACAACACGGCTCGTCCACATTTGTCCTGGACAAGGGGGGGTCGCAGAGAGACCATTTCGGTTGCACGGCTGTAAACGTTCTGGCTCCCTTTGCTGGCCATTTGCTGGGGACTCCAGTCTCCTGGATTACTCACTTTTCCACTGTTTACACTGGGTAAACTGCTCACTGACACGGCACCAAACGTAGACCTAATACAGGAACAATATCAACTACATAACAAAGTTCTGCAGCATAATTCTTACTGGAGACTAGGACTATTCATCTGGATATGTAAGTTTGAATTCCACCAGTACAGCTGGAGGATTCTATACTTAAGTAATTCAATATATGAAACAAATATCTCGAATCAATAAACCGGACTTAAAACTACCAGATTATAATTGAAAACCTGTTTCATTAATGTCTTGAAGAGAATAAAATCTGCTATCCTTATGTGGTCTAGTCTTCAGGTGACCTTCAAACACACTGCAGTGGGGTGAGCTTTCTGAAGAGTCAGTTGTGGGCTATTTTCTAAGCCCCTACTGTTGGCATTTACACCCTTCATTTTGCCTCTCATGCTCCTTGTTGAATCCTCATCTCTGTCTGAAGGGTAACTTTTTCACACAAAGGATGGTGGGTGTTTGTTGCCAAAGTGCCAAACACTTTGTTGCCTTAAGAGCAAAAAGAAACGTTGGCTCCATTGTTCTACCTGAAGATCTTTTCAAATATTAATTTTCATTTTGTGAGGAAATATGCTTCCTGGCACCTGTCCTGAAGTTGCATTTTTCTACATTGCCATCTTCTGATTCCAGCCATTCCCCCCCCCCCCCCCCCCCCCCAAGTCTGACAGCATATACACGGCGCGATGGCGCAGCAGTAGAGTTGCTGCCGTACATTGCCCGAGGCCCGGGTTCGATCCTGACTACGGGTGCTGTTCGAGTTTGCATGTTCCCTCCGTGACCACGCGGGTTTTCCCTAGGATGCTCCGGTTTCCTCCCACACTCCAAAGACGTAGAGGTTTGTAGGGTAATTGGCTTTGGTAAAGATTGTAAATTGTCCCTAGTGTGTAGGATAGTGCTAATGTATGGGAATCGCTGGCTGGCATGGACTCAGTGGGCTGAAGGGCCTGTTTCTGCACTGTATCTCTAAACTAAACTAAACTACACATGCTGGGCTTGGGCATTTGCTGGCACTTTTCAACAAGATGGAACAGGCAAAGGGTACATTTATATTTTAAGTCAGTGGCAAGTGCAGATTGCTGATCACTGGCAGAAATTCTGGTCAATGATATTTTGTTTATATACATTATTGTCACTTAAGGTGCCCCATCACAATATTTAGAATGATATATGTCCGTAATTAATAGTGATTTCCATATCACTTTCATTGCTTGTGCTCCTTAATTACTCTGCCTGTTTGATGAATCGTAAAATCTGCATGGAAATCTGGCCTGCTGATTAGGTCAAAAGCATTATGCAAAGAAAGTGTTGGCGCTGGGTATAAAAGTTACAACTGCTCAGCAGCATCTGACTTGGAATTTGACATGCAGTTTGTATGGAAGGGAATTACTCAAGAAAATCACTGTTTCTTTAAATCTGTACAGCAATCAGGATGTAATAACGGTGTAATGGGTTGGTATAAGTCCAACATTCAGTCAAGAGTACTAAATGTTCTTGGCTCAAAGCATTACAAAGTATTATTGAGCTCTATTGGCATTTTATTTGCAACCACAACCACTTGGTAATGTGGGTACTTGCCACTCTTGCACGCAGGTGCCAATATTTCTGGCAATGTTTTACATTCTCATTCCTTTTCTTTTGGAGATTTAACAAGAACACAAGAAACACAAGGAAATGGGAGCTGGAGTAGGTTATCGGACCCTTCAAGCCTGTCCCACCTCTAAAAGATGGTCACGGCTCATCTATGCTGGCCTGAATTAATCTTCTGTGCCATTTCTCCACAGGATCTTAACCTTGATCTATTAAATATGTATCCAACTGCACTCTAATGACCCAGCTTCATTAGCCACTGTGGCAGAGAATTCCAGAAATACATCACCCTCTGTGAGAAGAAATTTCTTCATGCCTCAGTTTTACATGACATAACCCTGATCTTGTAGCTACATTGAGGATGGACACAAAGTGCTGGAGTAAGTCAGCAGGTCAAGCAGCATCACTGGAGAACAGGAATAGGTGATGTTTCAGGTCAGAACCCTTCTTCAGAGTAGTCTGAAGAAGGGTTCTGACCTGAAACGTCGTCACCCATTCCTTTTCTCCAGCTATGCTGTGTTATCCGATGAGTTACTCCAGCATTTTGTGTCTATCTTTGGTATAAGCAAGCATACACAGTTCCTTCCTACACACTTGTAGTTATGATTCTTCCACTGAGACTCTCCCAATGTGTAAAACAAAGATCCCACCATTTATACTGTCAAGCTCCTTTATAATCTTACCTGTGTCTACCTGAGCAAATCACATTTGCCTGCATTTGCCTCATATCGCTCTAAACTTTTTTTGTTTCCATATGCTTGTCCACATGCCTTTTAAATATTGTAATTGACCCTGAGTCTACAACATCCTTTGGCTGCTCATTTCCTATACTCATTCTTGGCAATGGCCAAGAAAGCACACCAATGCCTCTCCTTCTTTAGAAGGCTTAGGAAGTTCGGCATGTCCCCAACAACACTCACCAATGTCTACAGATACGCCGTAAAATGCATCTTATCGGCATGGTTTGGGAACGTCTCCAAGAACGCAATTAATTGCAAAGAGTTGTGGACATAGCCCAGACCATCACTTGATCCAAAATGGCGGCGCTGCCATAGCAGCTGCGGCTTACCTGCGGTCCATTTGTCTTTGTGTTTTGTTGTTTTTTTGTGTCTTAATTGTCGATGTGATGTCGTGTTTTTGTGTTTGTGTACTATGTGTGGGGGGGAGGGGGGAACTGTAAAATTGTAAATATGTGTCCCTTCCGAACGGAGACCTGACCTTTGTTTTCTGGGTGGTGTCTCCGTTCCTGCTGCGGTCTACCATCGGCCCAACTCCTGGAGCTGGCGGCCTCCAGGGCTCCGGTTCGCAGAGCCCACGGATCGGACTTACCATCAGCGGAGCCGGCCGTCTTCGGAGGCTGCGGGAGCGGCTGCAACTCGCCTTAGGCTCGGGCCGCGTGGATGCCGACATCGGGAGCTCCGGCAGCGGCAGCATGTTCGCCCGCCCCGGGTCGCGGACATTTCACCGTCCGGCGCGGCCTAAAATAGGCCGCGGGATTTCTCTCTGCTGGGTGGGGGCTTCAATGTCGGGAGCCACGACCGCCCCGACGTGCAGCAGCAGCGGCAGCGACAGCGTGTTCGCCCGCCCCGGATCGCAGGGCTTGGGTCGGCCCGCTGCGGACCTTTCACCGTCCGGCGCGGCCTGCAACCACAACAACCTGACCGCGGGAGAAGACGGCAGGGGAAGGGAAAAGACATTGTGGCCTTCCATCACAGTGAGGAGAGGACTGGAGGAGACTCACTGTGATGGATGTTTCTTTTTTTTGTGTGTTTTTGGGGTTGTGTAATTTGCCTATTTTAATGCTTTATTGTGTAATCTGCCTAATTTAATGTTTTATTGTTGGACTGTGGGTGACTGAATTTGGATGACAAATAAAGCTATCTTGAATCTTGAATCTTTCTATTGACTCTGTCTGCACTTCACACTGCCTCGGCAAGGCCACCAGCATAATCAAGAACCAATCTCAGCTTGGTCACCCCTCTTATCTCCTCTCCCATCAAGCCAGAGGTACAGAAGCATACCTCCATACCTCATGGGCAGCACAGTGGCGTAGCGGTAGAGTTGCTATACTTCCAAGCGAAGAAGGGAGAGTGAATTGTGTTCATTTCCCAGATACTGACAAATGTCAGATATTTAATTATTCTGAAATGACTTCATGAATTTTATGATTATTTCAGGCACTTGAGGGTCGGGGTATGATAAGGAGATACAGTTAAGTCAAGGGTTGTTAACTGTGGAATTGGTAATGACTAAAGGATTTTAAGACATTTCAGATAAGTGGTTATATACTTTGTACCTGATGAACTGTGGGTAAAGGAAAAGAAATGCCAGCTTGTTATAAAACCAGTAATTTTATGTGACATGATTTAATGTTGTTCAAAGTGACTAGTTTTTGTATGATATATTTAATATTTGTGTGAATGATACAAATTATTAATGAAAAGCACCAAACCTTTTCATATGTGTATATTCAAACAGTTATAGGACTTGATTTTTTTTCAATGATAAATTATTAAATAGTTTTATCAGAATTGTCACAGCGGAAAATGTATCTTTACTGATTATTTTGATCGTGCAAGCTATACCTTTATTAAAAAGAATAATAATTCAAGTTTTAATATCTTTTGCAAAACAGAGAATGGTAGTTGATTCTGGCAAAATTATAAATTTAATATGTATCATGCATATGTTTGCAGTTTGTTTTGGTTACAGGACTAAACAAACTAAAATATGTAAATTATTTCCATAGAACAATGCTGCCTTAAAATAAAACTAGGAATGAACCTTCAGATGGAAATAATTTAAGACTCCAAGGTGCTGAGTTACAGTATTGTTTATGACACCATTCTGATTGTTATTCAACAGGTCAACATTTTGACAAACTGCCATGTGCTAAGATGAAAAAAAAACGATCTTTTTTTTTTCTTGTCTAGGCAACTTGCAAGATGACTTCAGCAGATGTGAATAACGCTGAAAGCATGTTAGTGCTCAATAGTGTGGCCTTGTGTGACATGAAAAGCGATAAATATTCTCCAATTATTTTAGAAGAGCAAGAAAAGGAACCACTAGATATGAAGACGTGTGCAGTGAAAAAGCTGAAGAAGCATTTATCATGTACACCAGCAAAAGCAAAAGACTTTCTTGTTGACTTATTTCCTATAATACGATGGTTTCCAAAGTATAAATGGAAGAAATGGATTTTGGGGGATATTATGTCTGGGCTAGTTGTAGGTATCTTGATAGTTCCTCAATCAATAGCCTACTCATTGCTTGCTGGGCAGGAACCAATATATGGGCTTTATACCTCATTCTTTGCCTGCATCATCTACTTTCTAATGGGAACATCAAAGCACATCTCAGTTGGCATTTTTGGTGTGCTTTGCTTAATGATTGGCCAGGTAGTGGAACGAGAGCTGCAGTTTGCTGGGTTTGACATTTCTGATGACATTAATAGCACTGCTCCGTCCAACCTGTTCGCAGACGGTTGTGGAAGAAGCTGTTTTGCCATTCGTATTGGCTCAACGTTGACATTCATGGCTGGCATATACCAGGTAAGCTAATTCGCTCTTTAAGATCATGAACAAAATGGTATGCAAGTGATGTCCTGAATTTGAAGTTCTTCCCACACAACCAGGAAGTTGAACCCAGATGTATTTATTCATTTCATCAAGATTCTCTTGTAAAAGGTCTGTAGATTAGACTTAGAAATATATGGTAAATAGGGAGGAGAAAATTTTAGAACATTTGGAGAGGACGAGATGAAAGTAGGCAATAGCAAAATGGATAACAATAGCCAATGTTTCTCAGGAAGGAAATGAACGTGAACACCAAAGCATCAATTTGTGGTCTAAACTAGGAAAATAATGTAAAGCGACAAAAATAAAAACCCTTTTACCTGAATTTTGCAATGATATGTGAATTAATGGCTCAATTTTAAACAAACAGATACATTCTAAGAAACAATAGAGGGATATAGTTGCAAGGAGACCAGGCGTGATTTAAGTATTCTAGGATAATTAGCCTTTTGAAAGGAGAAGCAAAATGGAAAAACAGGGTAGTCTTGATGATTAATCATTAGAGAAAGGGTCTGAGGTCAGTAAATTAGGAATAGAACCATTTTGGGTCTGTATCATTTCAGCCTAGAAAGGGCAAGGAGCATGGAATGTTAGTGGATATTGTCTATAGCTGCATTAAGTGTAGTAGCCATGGAGGATACAGTAGAGATGAGAGATTTAGTAATGTATTATTAACCTTGTTAAATGCAACATTCATAGTTGGGGGGAGACATTATTCTAGATGTAGATTGGGCAAATCAAATGATCAGTAAATGTGTGGAAGACATGTTCATGGCTTGCATGAGGATGAGGACACAGTAAATATGAAATAATATAAACACATGAAATCCATTTTAAATAGTGACAAATCAAACGATGTTGGTTTTCCGAAGAACCTGGGTGTCCTTGTTCACAATTCAATTTTCAAGTTTACATGAAACTGATGCAAGCTATTAGGAACCTGAATGTGATGTGGGCAATTAATGTAAAATATATTGAATGTAGGAGTAAACGCATCTTGTTACATTTATAATATGATCAGACTTGGAATATTGTGTGCAGATCTAATCCCTCTGCCTAAGAGAGGCCATCCATACTGTATAATAGAAGCACAACAATGATTTGCTACAGCTTTATTATGAGGATAAAGGGCTCGTCGTAATAAGAAGAGGTTAAGTAGACTAGACCTATACACTCAAGTCTAGAACAAAAGGGGTGATCTTATCGAAACATGCCAAATTATTTCAAAAACTACTCTGCCAAGTTTGATACGGTCACTTGATACAATTTCCCCCAGCTGGGATGTCAAAAATCAGAGATCTTTGTCTCAAAATAAATGGTTGAAAACTAACCTCCGTATACAGAAACAAGATTTATTTTGGAATCTTTTATTTTTATTTAAGAGTGCTGTGGAGGTTTAATTATTTAGTATATTCAACATTGATATAATGATCTAAAGATATTAAGGGCATCAAGGAATGTGGGGATAGTTCAGGAAAGTAGTTTAGATAAAATATAACCCATGATCTTCTTGAATGACAGAGCAAACATTAGAAATCGCAAAGTCTAAAGCTATAATTCTTTCTAGAGTAATATTCTTAAATTTTCTTGCAAGTATCATTAGGATAGGTTTGAATGTAATCAGGACAATCAGTCAGGGCCAGGGAATGTGTGGAACTCATCCTATAAGCAAATCAAGAATACTGAAATTCAAATGTCTATTTGTTCAACCAACATTCCAACACATAATTTAGGAAGCTCAGGGTTTAGTAACCTAATGAGGCTACTTGTGGTCCAGTAACCTTTCCCTTTGTTAAGCAGCAGTAAAAAATTCAGAAATCTATGTCTTGCATTATACCTTATTATATCTTGTATACATAATATTACTTTGTATGCCCTGGTTTGGGATTTCTCTTGACCTTGAATAAAGCAAAATTTTGGGTACTTCTTGGAGAATGCATCTCTGGAGTGCAAGCCATAGAATTATGCAACTTTTGGCTAAATCCTGTCAGCTTGGCATCATGCCTGAGATTGTCGCTCACTGCCTCCCCACAACAGTCGCCATAACTAGTCGCAATGGGCAGAGTCTATCTTCCTGACCTAAAGTATCTTGGGTTCTTGCTTTGGGGTCTCTGTTTGTGTAAAGAAGCCCCCTTCTCCTGTTTCGTCAGCTGTCCAAATTACAAGGATAAACTATAAAAATAGGAGAAATTTGAAAGATTTTCACTTTTCTATTACTTCTAAACATACATTGAGTGCTTGCAGAGCTATGTAATTTAAAAATGAACTATATTACTTTTTCCTCTAAACCTGTTGTCCTATAAACGGCACAGTGGCGCAGCGGTAGAGTTGCTGCCTTACAGCGTTTGCAGCGCCAGAGACCCAGGTTTAATCCCAACTATGGGTGCTGTCTGTACGGAATTTGTACGTTCTCCCCGTGACCAAGTGGGTTTTCTCCGAGATCTTCGGTTTCCTCCCAAACTCCAAAGACGTCCAAGATTGTAGGTTAATTGGCTTGGGTATGTATACTTGGTATAAGTGTAAATTGTCCCTAGTGTGCATAGCCGAGTGTTAATGTGCGGGGATCACTGGTCGTTGCGGACTCAGTGGGCCGAAGGGCCTGTTTCTGTGCTGTATCTCTAAACTAAGCTAAACTAGGCACCATTAAAGTCAATGAGTCATGGATTCAGAGCCATTGCCACAAGATCAAAGAGGTATTTTTGCAGCATAATGCTGGGGATCTTAGCAGCCCTGAGATATGGAGTGTTGAGGTAGAACGTTCTGACAAATTCAATACTCCAGGATGTCTGTGATTGATCATGCATGGAGCTTCCAGACAGATTTCCCTCTGGCTACAAATGGCACTTAAGGTTAATGAGATCTAACCCGATTCATTCGACTTGCTTTTATCCCCTCCTTGAACCTAATGCAGAGAAGAAATTGAGCTGAATTTTTGTGTAGTTCTAGTTTAGTTCTCCAGCTTTCATGGGTGAACTAAGATCACCTGAAGAGATGTATCTGTTTATGAGACAGAAGAGCAAGCCACCTTTTGTAAAGGATATTATTTAAGGTGTTATATAATTCAGAAGACGCGCATCCCCTCTGCACCCATACCTAAATTCTCCTTAAAGTCATTCAGTCGTGTGCTTGCTTACCTTGTTATATTTGTCTAGCAGTTTCAGGTCAGGTCTACTCATTTAAACTATGGATGTATTCAGAAAAAAATTAAATAATTAAATGAACTATACATTTTACTTTCATGTTATGAGGTTAATGCTGGAGATAATGATAGAAACATAGAAAATAGGTGCAGGAGTATGCCATTCGGCCCTTCGAGCCTGCACCGCCATTCAATATGATCATGGCTGATCATCCAACTCAGTATCCCGTACCTGCCTTCTCTCCATACCCCCTGATCCCTTTAGCCACAAGGGCCACATCTAACTCCCTCTTAAATATAGCCAATGAACTGGCCTCAACTACCTTCTGTGGCAGAGAATTCCACAGATTCACCACTCTCTGTGTGAAAAAAAACTTTCTCATCTCGGTCCAAAAAGACTTCCCCCTTATCCTTAAACTGATGGACATTTATTAAACAAATGTTCTAGGAAGTTGCCTATTTTGAGTCAGCAGATACACTATTGTACACCAGTTAGGCTGATTATTGCCAAGTAGCGAGTTACATAAGGGTCATTGTTTTACAAGTGCTCAATGCAAAATTTATATGCATGACATTCCATAAATATAAAGAAGTCTGTGAAATTACTCTTTGCAAAATGTAAATGAACAGTTTTAAAAATTCTTTCCCTTTTGTATTTAAAACGTATTCCTTGAGTATGTTAAATATAAAACTGATAAGATGAGCAGCTGGGTGTTTATGCGCTATTTAATACTGGGGGAGGGGGAGATTAGGTTCAGTTGAGCTTGGATTTTACTTTCGGTAACACTAAGAAATGACCCGGACTGAGATCCTGTGGGTTTAGCCGATTTAAAGTGTCCACATCCTGAAACTTCACACACACTGGATCATCCTCAGCTCATTTCCAACGTGATGACACTTCCATAATGATCTTCCTTTTTCTTTCAGCATCGTAAAGGGATAGTAGCTTCCAGAACAGTTGGTGCAATCTGCCGTCTCCAACAATACTCATTCTCCTTACAACGGTGGCTTCCTATGTATCACCAGTATTTTACCACCTCTCCCCATCATCCAAGGACCATAACTCTTATGCCCCAAAGCTATGATTTACCTGTATCTCTTCCAATGTGGTGAATTGTGGTTTCTTTTAATGCTTGGTATCCTCCACATTGGATTGCATGGCTGCTCTGCAGATGATTTCCATTCAGTTTGCAAGTGGGCCTCATAATTTCCAGTGACCTGACACGTTAATGCTTTGCCTCACTCCGAACATAATTTAATTGAACTTGGCATCCCATATTATTCTAACAAAGGACTGTAACTCAGTTTTTAACACTCCCTCTTTATCGACTATCTTTTGCATTTTTACTCTAGATCCCCATCATTCATTTTGTTTTTATTTAGTTTAGTTTAGAGATACAGTGAGGAAGCAGGCCTTTCAGCCCACTGAGTCCGCATCGACCAGCAATCCCCACACATTAACGCTATCCTACACACGGGGGACAATTTACATTTATACCAACTTAATTAGCCTAGAAACCTTACGTCTTTGGAGTGAGGGAGAAAACCGAAGATCTCAATGAAAACCCATGCAGGTCACAGGGAGAACGTGTATACTCTGTACAGACAGCACCCGTAGTTACCGTCGAACCTGGTCTGTGGCGCTGTGAGGCAGTGACTCTACCACTGCGCCACCATGCTCCCCTAACCTCAGATCATTGTTCTGCATTTGCATCTGCTGCCATGTCACTACTTGCCTTTTAATTTCCCCTGCGTGGCCCAGTAACCCTGTCGTCGACTTTATCTTTTGTTCTTTTGTCCTCTTCCAAATTTCTCTGCATTTTGAAACTCCCTTCTATTTAAGTATCCAGTTTTTAGACAATAGGGCATTGATCTTGTAAGATTAAATTTGTTTCTCACTCAACAGGAGCTGCCTGATTTCCAGCATTTTTCTTTTATATTTCCAGTGTTCAAATATTTACAGTAGCATTTATGTTATTTATGTTATCTATTTGCTACTTCACAGCTGGACAAAATTAAGTGTTGCTTCGAATAAAATGAGTGAAGCAATTGGATAAAGGTTTAATGAATGATCTAATTATTTCCATGCTGCTGGAAAGGTTGAATATTTATGCAACTTCTATTAAGTAATATCCTTTGGCCACAATTAGAAACCTTACGCACTTCATTAATTTTGTAATGAAAGGTCCTTACTTGAAATATAAGGAAGTTCCCTGCATGGTAACTTTGTCTTTGTTTCATTCGCCGTATCTTTTTTTTGTTAGCCCATTATCTGAAAAGCAAGCAAATGGTATTTTAACAAATGATTGTACTTATTTATTTAATATTTTTAAGATTAGACTTGGAGAAGGCAATGTGTGCACAGTAAAGGACATTAAATATTATGCAAACATAGATGCCGCACCTTTTCCTATTTTTGACTTTTGTGTTATTTACATTATTTTTTAAACCATTTCCAGGTGGCCATGGGCATCTTCCAAGTCGGCTTTATATCGGTGTATCTGTCCGATTCTTTGCTTAGTGGATTTGCCACTGGAGCCTCGTTCACCATAATCACCTCACAAATTAAGTACATCCTTGGGATCCGTATTCCACGTGCCAATACTCCTGGTTCACTTGTGAAAACTTGGGTGTCCATTTTTAAAAACATCCATGAGACTAATATCTGTGATCTTGTAACCAGCATATTGAGCCTTCTGTTTTTGGTACCAATAAAGGAAATAAATGAATGCTATAAACAAAAGTTGAAAATGCCGATTCCTGGTGAACTTCTGGCAGTAATTATTGCTACCTTAATCTCGCATTATGGACAATTGAATGCAAAGTTTAATTCTACTATTGCTGGAGACATACCCACCGGATTCATAGCTCCCACCTTGCCAGAGTGGAGCATTATACCTCGAATTGCTATAGATGCCATTCCAATTGCCATCATTGGCTTTGCAATCACAGTTACTCTGTCAGAAATGTTTGCCAAAAAGCATGGATACACAGTGAAAGCAAATCAAGAAATGTTTGCTATTGGGGCTTGTAATGTGATCCCAGCATTTTTTCATTGCTTTACATCCAGTGCAGCCCTTGCAAAATCTCTTGTTAAAGAATCCACAGGTTGCAAGACACAATTATCGAGTATGGTCACTGCATTGGTGCTTCTCCTTGTGCTGCTTGTGATTGCTCCTCTTTTCTATTCCCTTCAAAAATGCGTCTTGGCTGTCATAATCATTGTAAATCTCAGGGGAGCTTTAAGAAAATTTCTTGAGTTACCTAAAATGTGGAACGTGAGCAAGGTGGACACTCTTGTGTGGTTTATTACAATGTTAGCGACAGCACTCGTCAGCACAGAGTTGGGTCTGTTGATCGGGGTCTGTTTCTCTGTGATCTGCGTGATTGCACGGACACAAGTGCCAAGAACTACTGTACTTGGCCATTTGAAGGGGACAGAAATTTATGAAGACCTGAGGAAGTATAGAAATCTGCAAAGTTTACCAGGGATTAAAATTGTTAGGTTTGAGGCTCCATTATACTACGCAAACAAGGAATTGTTCAAGGTGGCTCTGTATAAACAGACAGGAATTAATCCCATTCCGGTCGTATTAGCAAGGAAAAAAGCTGAAAAGAAATATATCCGAGAACTGAAGCAAAAACAGACAGCACATTCTCAAACTGAGGTGAAGCCTGAAGTTACACTGCAGCTGTCCTATGGATATCAAGAGTTTGATATCCATACGATTATCATTGATTGCTCAGTTATTCAATTCCTGGATACCGCAGGAATAGCTACAATGAAGGAAGTCTTTAAAGATTACAAGCAAATTGGAATTTTGGTTCTTCTCTCGAACTGCAATGCCTCTGTCATTGATAGTCTTTGCAATGGGAACTATTTTGATCATGGTTACATCAGTGGCTTGTTATTTTATAGTGTTCATGATGCTGTCAAGTTTGCTTCAAATGTACACCCAAAAAATGGTGACTTTGAAGCAAACACTCCATGTTAATGTTTACTTGTGATCCTTTAATTAAAATATTTTTTTAAACGCACATCATCACTTGAGCTTGAGAATTGAGTAGTTTGAAATAAAGCTGGAATCATTCATATTTTATCAAATAATTTTACATGCAATCATGGAATGTTTTTATGTGAAAATTTGTAATCTTGGATATCTTTTTTTAAATTGAATTAAAATTGTGAGGACATATTAGCAACATTGTTAGAACTGTGCTTAAATTAATCTCATTTTCTGTTAAATGATGCGCTTAACGTTTATACTTTTAATTTCTGAAGTTTAATATTTTTATAAATGTTTTCACACTCGGATGTTAAATAGAAGAGCAAGTTTTACGTAAGATGTTTAATCCGAAAATGCTTCACAGTAGATATTACTGCACTGTCTTATTGGCCAAGTACAGTTAGAAACTTAATGTTGTATTTTACTTTTTGACTCAATGTCTTATTATATCCAGAAAGTTTTATTTCAGAGTGGGATAATTGGTTTAATGGTATTCAGTCTTTATGAAAATCAGTAAATTCTGGATTACAATGTTAAAATAAACCAACCTTTTCTGTCAGTGGTGAGCCACAAAGGTTGCTCAAAAGAAAAATAATTTGCATGGTATGTTTGACCTGCCTTTTGTTTTTCCACGTGCCAACTTGTATCTAAGTGCCGTATTGGCATGATTATCTATGATCCTGCCCTTCTCTGGCAGCTGGGCCCACATGTAAACCCTTTGGGAGTGACACGGTAGTGCAGTAGTAGAGTTGCTGCCTTACAGCACCAGAGACCCAGGTTCGATCCTGACTATGGGTGTGGAGTTTGTACGGAGTTTGTATATTCTCACCGTGACCATTTGGGTTTTCTCCGGGATCTCCAGTTTCCTCCCACATTCCAAAGATGTACAGGGTTGTAGGTTAATTGGCTTAGGTAAATTGTCCCTTGTGCGTAGGATAGTGTGAGTGTACAGGGATCACTGGTTGGCATGGATTTGGTGGGCTAAAGGGCCTGTTTCAGCACTATCTCTAAACTAAATTAAACTAAATGAGGAATTTTACTATTCCCAAAATGATAGCACCGACAAAAATCTTTGAAAGTATAGAGAATCCGTTTTAGCAGAAGTAACAAACCACTTAAAAATAATGATTTTTTTTTGAGTGAATAACTATAAATTTATTGAAATTTAAAAATAAGCTAGAACACTTAACACAGTTCATTTTTAAAAAGGCCAGATTTTATTAGCAAACTGTCTTCCTCCCTCACTTTGCTAATGTGATCTTGACTCAACTGCATTCCACTACTGAAAGACAAAACAGTATTTTTCCCCATAATTATATATTCTCTCTTGAAAGGAGGAGTCCAACAGGGAAGCACAGTCAGGGAATGGGTGACAGAGTGTTCGATGGAAATTTGGTACTATTGTGTTTGGAAAGCCTCCCCCAAAGGGAGGGGCGGCTCAGTGGTGCAGTGGTAGAGTTGCTGCCTTACAGCACCAGCGACTGGGATTTGACCTTGACTGTGAATGCTTTGTGCTGAGTTTGTACGTACTCCCTGTGACTGTGTGGGTTTTCACCGGGTGATCCGGTTTCCTCTCACATTCCAAACACCTACAGGTTTCTAGGTTAATTGGCTTCTGTAAGTTGTCCCTCGTGTGTAAGATAGAACTACTGTACTGGTGATTGTTGGTCTGCATGAACTCAGTGGACCAAAGGGCCTGTTTCCAAGCAGAATCTCTAAACTAAACTAAAAATCGATTGGCTGCTGTGCCAATAAATGCTGACAGATTTTGTTTGCAGGGTCACTGCCATTTCCCAACAATATTGGGCTGGTTTTCCTTTTTCCCCCCCAAGAAATATAAGTTAATTACTGTATCAAAATCCTGACCTATATCATAGCATTAACAGCATATTTATAATTAGCCTTAAATACAATCCTGCAATGCCCTCATTGCTTAAATTGGAAAAAATGTCACTTTACTCAAGTAAATCAAAGTCGGTTGTTTACAGTGTGCAGATGTACATTCCAGTGATAGCTGACTTGTTTATTGTCATCCAACAATTTAGAAAATTGCAGATTTATCACTACATGATCGCCTTGTTACTTGTCCTGCCATATTTTTGGGAGATTACAACATTCCAATAGTATTACAGAAGATCACCATTCCAGAATTAGCTGTAGCTCTGATGAAGCTGTGCTGAGACAATTAACAATTACTGTAACACTCAACCTAACAATGTGAAAAAAATGCCTTGGTAAAACCTGTTCCTGAACAGCAGGATGAATCCAGTCTAAACTATTACATTCTTGATTTAGTTTTTCCTGTTATTTATATTGGTGTGGTTTTTGTTTTTAAAATGCACTCTAATCTGTTGTATTTTTTCCAAAAAAAAGAATCTGTGTAAATCTACCAAACAATGAGAAATTGTTGTTCAGTTCTCAATTGCAGATGATTTTGAACAATGCAACTTGAATAATATGAAAGAATATTAAACTTGAATAACTTGAATAACTATTTTAATATATTTTATTGAACAGTTGATTTGTCTGATTAGACTGGTGATTTAAATTTGAATGTAGTTATGATAGCAGAAGTATTTATTTAGTTAGATCCATTGTTCTGATAATTCAATGAAGTGGATCCAAAATGATGGCACAAATTAATGAAATGTACATGGATATTTAAAAATCTTGATGATACTGCTGATTCTGAAAATAAGATCAACTGTTTAATTTCTTTTGGACAGAGAAATAAGTTTTTATAAAATTCTCTTAGTGGTTGAAACTAATTATTTCATAATGGAAATATTCTTATTAGACTTGTTCTATATATCTGTAAATACATTAAAAAAAATAACTAATTTTGCCTTATGTCTTTCAACAAAATTGAATTTCTAAAAGGAATGAAGAGGAAATTTAGCATTTATGTAATTGTAATTAAATGTAAATGCTTTAATTTTAAGATATTGACAAATTTGATGTGCTTTCAAAAAAATGTGTATCCACTTTAACTATAGAAGACAACTTCAAAAATAGGCAAAGCAAATTTTTAATATTTTCTACTTTTTTTAATATGAGCTATTTTGTTAACCTTTTATTGAAGGACCAAAACAATGAAATTTTCTACCTTATTGATGACATTTTAGTTATGTAACATGGCCTTTTTGTGGTATAAGGAAATAATATTTCATATTGACATTTTCATATAATTACAAAAGTGTTTAGCAGCCTTTAATAATTTTAATTTTCATCCCTCGAATTAAAATTCTGGTTGCAAAGTCTTGAGTTACAAAGTACTGGCTGGACCTGGTAAAAATTTGCAGTTTCAAATTTATGATATCAGACAAAATGTGACTGCACATTTTAGGTACATAGAAAATTATATATTTCACAGAAAACCATTTAGTCAATTATGTCTGTGCAGAAGGTGAAGGAATACCCATCTTAATTCCTTTTAGTGCTATATACGAAATTCACGGCTCTTCAAGTCTCTGGGTTTGACGAAGGTTTCTGTCCCGAAACGTCGCCTCTCCATTCCCTCCAGAGATGTTGCCAGACCTGCTGAGTTCCTCTTGCCATTTATTTTGCTCAGGATTCCAGCACCGTCAGTTTCTTATCTCCATCCTCTATTTTGATCTCACTAACATGGCACTGGGAGTAATCGAGATTGCTACATTTTCAATCCTTTAATTAGCCTGAAGTACCTGAACCTTTTCTCTGCTGATGCTGCTACTACGGATCAAGATCATATCTTCTGCTTGTTCATTCCTCCATATAATATTCTGTGGCTTCTCAGTGATATCCTTGACCTTGGTACCAAGGAGGCAACTATTCAGTAGTTTTCCTACTGAATCATTCCTTGTAAACTTGAGCCACTATTGATTTTACTGATGTTGAATTTCATGTGGTTAATTATATGTTCAAGTTTATCAACTGGATAATTAAACTTAGTAATGCTTTTGTCCATTCCAAATGTTTAAAGTTTTATACATTCAAATGTTAAACTATTTGCTTAATACATGTGGGTCTACAAAGTGTATTGTTACTCTTCAACTGTTAGTATGTATGTATTCTTCGAAAATTTTCCAATACGTTCATTTTTGTTTTAAATTTTGCTTCGATCAAGTTGTTAACCTCTGAAATAACGTGATGTTCTTGTTTTATTTTTATTCCTGCTGTTACACAATGTGTCCAGTGTATATGATCTAGAAAGAACAATCTGCGTATGTCCCATTGTTTGCTCAAGATTGCTGCATAACTGCACATCAGTTAGTTTAATGTTGATGTACCATAGGTTCAGAGACCCAGGTTCATTCTAGACCTTGTGCTCTCTGTGACGAGAATGCACTTTTCTCCACGACGATGCGTGTTTCTTCTTGTTTCCTCCCACATCCCAAATACATGCAGTTTAGTTATTGGCCCCTTGGTATAGTTAATGGCAAATTAGACATCAAAAGGGAGTTGATGGGCATGTGTGGCCGAGAATATATTGCTGGGTACAGAGGAATAAAGAGAGGGGAAGTGGGGCTGAAGGGATTGCTCTCCTGGGAGCTAGTATGTGCCTGGTGGACAACATTGTGGTGATATAAAAATAATATTATTTTGCCCAATGCTATTTAGTTTCATTGCCTTATGCTTAGTGCCCTTTGTTAGATTATGCGCCAAACTTGTTCTGGCGGTTTCAAAGTTCAGCGAGGGCATTGTTTCTTTTCATTCTAGTCAACTGCTCTAAAACATAAGCCTTATTGTACAGTTCATCTGAAGATATAAGAAGATAAGAAACAAGAATAGGCTAGTCACACCCTTTCCACACCCAAAAACCCTGTCCGCTGTTTAATAAAAACATGCTTCATCCAGCCCTGAGCTAAACACCCCTTTCTTGCTCTCTCCTCATACCCCTTGACTTCATTGTAGTTTACATGGCTGTCCTGTTCCGCTTTGAATATATCCAAGGACTCCATCTTCACAAACTCTCTGGGTTGGCGAGTTTTAAAGATTTATAGTCCTCTGAGAGAACAAACTCCTCTTCATCTCTATCGGAAATGGGCAAACCCTTATTATAAAACGATGTGGCCTAGTTATTGATACCTCTGCAACTTATTACTTATTACATGTCATGTGGCATAATAATGTTTGGAAAGCTGCCAAAACGTAAATCCAGACACCTTCCAGTTTGAAACGTTTCTTTGAATGCTACTCAATTTAAACTGCCCTTGTGGAGTAGGATTTGTACAATTAAGGCATTCTGTCAATACTTTGTTTTGTATCATTCCTTGTAAAATAATACTGTTCTATGTGAGCCTTAACTTTTACATATACATTTTTAAAATAAGCTTAATTCTATTACTTTATCAAATTGTGCCATGTTTAGTGTACATAATAGTTCTATTATTGATGGTTTCTAAAACAAATTAAAAAGAACTTGTTTGGAAACATGGTTTTAATTTGTGTTGTTCTTTGAAACACCTGAAATAAATTCTTAATTCTCGATTTTGATTATTACATTACCTTGGGGTTTTGTTTCTCAAAGATTTATGAAACATTCGGTTAGAAGTGAAACATTTTCATTCACTGGCATCCAACAAAATTTTTCAAGCCATCATCAGTCCAGGTACAAAGTTCTAGTTGCTTCATATCTTGGCTTAAAATCCTAATGGCTCTCTGTCAGATAATGTTTTGAACTTTGGCATTCAGCACGATACAATCTTAACTTGTCATTCAGTGTTTACAGAAGGTTTGAGATCTACCGGTAAATCTTCAATGGCATTGTTCAAAGGCGGAATGAACTTAATTGGGAACTCTCTTGCCCACTTTCTGCTTTTAGTTACAAATTTGATCATCATTAACAACATGACTGCAATATTAACCTGGACCAAACGGGTGGGGGGGAGGAGGAATGTTCTGCAATGCTCCATGCTTGTTTTGACTGGACAGATTGGACTGGAACCAGTCATTTGAAGAGGGCGGTGCTTTCAACTGTTGTATCAAAGGCTAAGGACAGGTTAAGAAGAACAAGGAGGGATAGATTATCTTTGCCACAATCGCCACCATTGTGACAGTGATCAGAGCTATTTCCTTAATGGGCAGATGTGAAAACCAGATCAGGGGGATTCAAACAAATTCTGGGAAAGATGAGCTCAAATTTGAGAGCCAGTGGACACTGCGGGCTCTATTTCCAGGGATAACTTGGAATGGACATATCTTTGGAAGCCAATTTGAGAACGGCAGATTGGTCTGCAGATGAGGCAAGAGTTGGCTATTGGTCATGAGCAGGGGGTGGGTCGGGTAGGGTGTGTATCTTCCACCACTTGTATTCAGTTTCCCGATGGATGGTCTCAACGATTCTCAGTACCATTCTTAATGTACATCCAGACTTTCAACAGTAATGGGCTAAGGATTCCCAGGTATTTCTCCAAGAAAGCCTTGGACACATCCTTGAATCCTTTTCGCTCCCGTGACAGTTCTCAGGTTGGGGTGTCTGTCAATTTTGCAATATTGGTGTTGGGTGTGTAAAAGACCTGGCCTGAACAACATCGTTGATTAAAAGTAACTAGGGCCTTGTTACCATGGGATGTTGCCCCGAGAGAACAATACTGACAATAACTTGTTTTTCATTCAAGTAAATTTGAACAATTTTGTTGAGGCAGCATTGGCATCTTTAGTCATCTATCTCTATTCATACATGCCCAGCTAACTAGAACTACCTGTGAAAAAATTATTCATCTTCAGGTCTTCAAAAAATCTCAGTTGGGGAGAGTTAGAAGACAGTAACAGACCCCCCAGCCCACTAAGTCCATAGTGACCATCAACCACTAATTTACACTAGTACTACATTAATCCAGTATTTTTTTTAATTTGCTCCCACATTCTCAACTCCCCCCAAATCCTACCATACACCTACGCACTAGGGCAAATTTACAAAGATCAAATAATCTACCCACTTGCACATCTTTGGGATGTGGGAGGAAACCGGAGCACCCAGAGGAAGCTAACACAAACATATGCAAACTTGACACAGCCAGCACCTGAGGTCAGGATTGAACCCAGATCTTGCTCACTGTGACGGAGTGACTCCACTAGCTGTGCAACTCTGCATCCTACCCCTTTCAGAATTACCATACCCTCTTTAAATAACACTTTATTTTGTCAAACAGAACACTCCTCAGCCTTGGGCTGAAAATAAACTTTGAATGAATAAACGTTGTCCTTGTCAAAATGCACTACTTACATAAATGAGTCGAAACCTGACATTTAACAAATTAAGGTTCAAATTAAGTTTGTTACGTTCAAATTAAGCTTGGTCTCATCAATGGCTTTGGATTGCAAACACTACAGCCCCAGGAACGGTTTTGTTAAATTTACCTGCACAACAATGTAGGATCCTTATCAAATCAAATTAGGCTCTCTGTCAAATGTGACATATTTTTAAATGTTCTATATTCAACCTGCACTCAGTAAAGCTATCAATGTTGAGAAAACATTATCAATGCAAGCAAAGACTGGATGTGTCATCTTAAGCATGAATCGGTGAAGTGGGTGCTAAGTGGGATTCACGAGTAATGAAGACCTCCAGGTAATGCATCCACAGTCCCTATCATGTTGAATAATCCATCCATACTCCATAGCCCCATCCAGTGGCCAAGCCCTGACAGCAGCCAAGCAGAAACTTTCTCACTGCATATTGTATGAGTGGGGCATATTTTCCAATGAAGGCCAGCAGTTACTCCCTTAACTGACGATGCTTAAGCATTTCCTTTATTGGCAAATAGGCTTATGTTCTCATTTGCCCGTCTCCTCTTGTTGCCTTCCTGTTGAATAAACTGGAGATTATGTTACACCATTGAGCGCTCCACCTTGAATCTTCCAGCTCTTCCATCAGCATTAGGGCCCAGACAGTAATCCTGGTAATCCAGGCAGTGCTAATCTGAACTGGAGCACCTGGACTGTTGAAACCTTGAATCTATGAAGTTTAAAGGGTATAGTCGTGATTAACCAATGAAGCCTAGCTGTTGGAGTTCCTTTTAAATAATTTGCTCTTTGGATGATCCCAGCATTGTGTAAAAAGTGCTTCCATGGAAGAGCAAAATGGAAATAAAGATAGACCAACCACTTTTTGCAATGCACGACAAATGTTGAGTCTGAAGAAGGGTCTCGACCCGAAGTGTCACCCATTCCTTCTCTCCTGAGATGATGTCTGACCCACTGAGTTACTCCAGCATTTTGTGTCCACTTTTTGCAAATAATAGCCGAATACAATTATTATGTAATATATGCCACTCCTAATTTTATAAACCTCTATACGGGCACTCCTTAGTCTCCAGCATTCCTGAGAATAAACACAGACGGTCCAATCTCCCTTATAAATAAAGCCCTCCATTCTAGACAACATCCCAATTAATCTCTTCAGCAATCTTTCCATTGCTCCTGCTTTCTTCCTGTATTTCCTTAAAATCACTTTTACAGTATGTTCCTGATTTGATTTAAAAGAAATGCAAACCATTTGTTTGGAGCAGTATTTGTTCCACAAAGGGCCCCCATCCCAGTAAGACCCTGGTATTGAACCACCGTATGATGGCTGCGCCTACTTCAGCAGCTGGGAATTTCCATTCATTGAGCTTCTGTTAATGTGGATTAAAAAGAAAGCTCTCTACATTTTATTACATAAGAGGCAGATTAGGCAACCAATTTTTATTACTGATTTTCTAAATAAGTTTATTCACAAAATGCTGGAGTAACTAAGCAGGTCAGGCAGCATCTCAGGAGAGAAGGAATGGGTGACGTTTCGGGTCGAGACCCTTCTTCAGACTGATGTCAGGGGGGCGGGACAAAGGAAAGATATAGGTGGAGACAGGAAGATAGAGGGAGAACTGGGAAGGGGGAGGGGAAGAGAGGGACAGAGGAACTATCTAAAGTTGGAGAAGTCAATGTTCATACCGCTGGGCTGCAGGCTGCCCAAGCGAAATATGAGGTGCTGTTCCTCCAATTTCCGATGGGCCTCACTATGGCATTGGAGGAGGCCCATGACAGAAAGGTCAGACTGGGAGTGGGGGGGGAGTTGAAGTGCTCAGCCACCGGGAGATCAAGTTGGTTAAGGCGGACTGAGCGAAGGTGTTGAGCGAAACGATCGCCGAGCCTGCGTTTGGTTTGGCCGATGTAAAGAAGTTGACATCTAGAGCAGCGGACGCAATAGATGAGGTTGGAGGAGGTGCAGGTGAACCTCTGTCCACCTGGAAAGACGGTTTGGGTCCTTGGATGGAATTGAGGTGGGAGGTAAAGGGACAGGTGTTGCATCTCCTGCGGTTGCAGGAGAAAGTGGCCGGGGATGGGGTGGTTTGGGTAGGAAGGGACGAGTGGGCCTGGGAGTTACGGAGGGAGTGGTCTCTGCGGAATGCAGAAAGGGGAGGGGATGGGAAGATGTGGCCAGTGGTGGGGTCCCGTTGTAGGTGACAGAAATGTTGGCGGATGATTTGTTGGTTACGCTGGCTGGTGGGGTGGAAGGTGAGAATGAGGGGGATTCTGTCCTTGTTACGAATGGGGGGAGGGGGAGCAAGAGCGGAGCTGTGGGATGTAAAAGAGACCCTAGTAAGAGCCTCATCTATAATGGAAGAGGGGAAGCCCTGTTTCCTGAAGTCCTTTTTACGAATGGGGGGAGGGGGAGCAAGAACGGAGCTGTGGGATGTAGAAGATTCCTTGTTACGAATGGGGGGAGGGGGAGCAAGAGCGGAGCTAATAAGTTTCAACATTTAAAAAAACCCATTATGCTTGAATCTTAAAATCCTGGGAGGTTGAATTTGATTCTGAGAAAAAAAATCCCAAATTTTATATTTGTTGGACATTTATCAGATCTTATTTCGGGCTGTTTGCATAACTTACTTGAAGAATGGGCTGTATCTTAAGAGAAAGAACAAGATACCTGGTCATGGGGAGCTTTCCAGTCCTGTAGTTTAAGCATTTTAGTTTCCACATATGAAAACCCAATAGTCATTTAAAAATTCTAATCACTATAAATGCTTGCATAAATTAGGAAATATAAATGATTTTGTAAGAATTTGTGTTCCCCATTCACCAACCACATCTTCTATTTATATATCACAGTTAACATAGCAAAATATTGCAAAACATTTCCCAAGAACATAATATAATCAAAGACTATTTTAGCATTCAATCCCATAAAGAGACATTTGGACAGAAAACAAAAACCTTTGTCAAATAAGTATATTTTAAGGACTGTTTTAAAAGAGAAAAGAGAAACAAAAGTGTAAGTGTAAGTGCATACCAGACCAAAAAGACCAGGCAGAGGCGGTTTAGGTTTATTATTGTTATGTGTCCGAGGTACAGTGAAAGGCTTTGATTTGCATGTTATCCAATCAAATCAGATATACTGTACATTAATTCAATCAAGCCACACTCAAGTACAATTCATAGAGCAAAGAGAAAGATACAGAGTGCAGAATAAAGTTCTCAGCATTGTAGTGCACTGGTTCCAGAGACAAAGCTCAATGTCTAACATAAGGCAGGATAAGATTGGAGCATTGATTAAAGATCAAGTAGGGTCAGATGTATTTAGGCCTGAAATCCCTTAGGATCAGGAGGGAACAACAATTCAAATGGTTTGTGGAATGGGTTCAGGGGCTTGAAATCAGTAATATTGTGAGAAACAATAAAAAGAACCAGATGCTGACCACAAAAACAAGGAAGCAGGCCCTGGGGTGAAAAAAACCAGCCTGTTGTTAATAGGGAACCACTGTTAGCACTGCCATTACCCATGGGAAGAAGCGGAAGGCTTACATTTGGACCGGGCGAGCTGCCAACAGCCGAAGAGTGTTGGGAGACCAGAGTGAGAGCGGGTGACTGGGGGAAGGAAGTATGACAGTGAATTTATAACTGCTGTTTTCAAATTAAGATTTTATAAATGACCTAGGAGTGAATTTGGAAACCAAACAATGGAAAACTAAGCAAGTGATCAGCAGAACCATTTGAAGATGCAATAGGTAGCAACTGAAAGTGATTAAGAAACATTAAGAAACATTTCAACTGCCGCCTCCTGAACGCTGATCATTTCTCCAGTTTCGAGGTGCAACTAATTAAAGTAGGCCTAGCCTATCCCCTCTTAATTGTTCTTGTGTATCGCCCACCAAAAATGCATAAGGACTTCATCACCCAATTTGCTGATCTGATTTCTAGCATTTTGCCCAAATTTGACCGGATCATGATTCTTGGTGACTTTAATATTCATGTTTGCTGTCCCACTAAGCCTCTTGTGAGTGAATTTATGCACCTGGTTGAGTCCTTCAATCTGACTCTTCACACCACGGGACCCACTCACAAGTTAGGCCATACTCTCGACCGAGTGTTATCGTCCGGATTCCCAATCAACAACATTGAAACTACTGAAGCCTGTCTATCGGACCACAGCGCTATCATTTTTGACGCATCTCTGCCTTTATCTCCCGCAAAATCTCATCTCCCTGTTCGCTACTCCCGCGACATAAATTCATTGACTGCCAGTAAATTCTCCGAGGCTCTCACAGCTGCCCCCAACATCTGCACTATTGAGGCCTCTCCCCCCCATCTCAGCACTGAGGATCTCGCCTCTTTATTTAATATCACTTGCTCTTCCATCCTGGATTCTATCGCTCCCCTTAAAATGAAAAAGCCTAAGCCCAAAGGTCGGCCGTGGCTCAATGACTCCACCAAAGCCCTAAGAAGGGAGTGCAGAAAATCAGAAAGGAGGTGGAAATGTGACAAGCTTCAAATTTCCTTCGAAATTCTGAGAAACAATCTTCTCAAATACCAGGAAGCAGTAAAGTCTGCTAGAGCACAATACTTCTCCGACCTTATTTCCAAAAACTTTCATAACTCCAAGGTCCTATTTAGAACCTTGTTTATTTATTTATTTCCCTATGTTCTCAAAATCTCTGTAAAGCGTCTTTGAGTATATGAAAAGCGCTATATAAATAAAATGTATTATTATTATTATTATTATTAGAACAATTACCTCTGTCATATGTCCCGCCCCCAGTACCAGCTTAGTTGGGTCCCCTGCTAAGTGCGAAGAATTCGCTAAATTTTTCACCAACAAAGTTGAGAACATTAGAATGAACATTTCCCCTCCCACCCGTGACCTAGCTGTCTCACTAGTCTGTTCATCTAAATTGGACTGCTTCCAACCCGTCACTCTATCCTCCCTTGCAAAGCTTGTCTCCGCTATGAAACCTGCAACCTGCCCCCTTGATCCAGCCCCCACTGCCCTTCTGAAGGATATCATTGCAATAGCCGGTCCCAGCATCCTCTCTATTATCAACAGTTCTCTGGCCACTGGCACTGTTCCAACCAGTTTCAAGCACGCGGTGGTCCAGCCCCTACTGAAAAAACCTAACCTAGACCCCACCTTGCCTAGCAACTACAGACCCATTTCCAAACTGCCATTCCTGTCAAAAGTCCTTGAAAAGGCAATTCTAAACCAATTAGTGCCCTACCTGCACCAAAACACCATCCTGGAAAGTTTCCAGTCAGGTTTCAGAGCCCACCACAGCACAGAGTCTGCCTTGTTGAAGGTACACAACGACCTGCTTCTCGCCATCGACACCGGCGACTGTGCAATCCTGCTCCTTCTCGAACTCAGCGCAGCGTTCGATACAGTGGACCACACCATCCTTATTGACCGTCTCCGGTACGCGGTTGGCATTGATGGCACTGCCCTGAGCTGGTTCGCTTCGTAACTCAAAGATAGGAGTTTCGCCATCAACATAGGCAGTTATTCCTCTGCTCCAGCTAGCCTCTCCTGCGGAGTTCCACAAGGCTCCATCCTAGGCCCCATTCTCTTCTCTCTATACATGCTCCCCCTTGGCCAAATCATTCAAAGGCACGGCATTTCTTTCCACTGCTATGCCGATGACACTCAGCTTTACCTGCCCCCTGAAACCCAACAACCAGTCAAATTTAAACAGCCTTTTACACTGCCTTGAGGACATAAAATGTTGGATGGCACAGAACTTCCTCCAATTAAATGAGAGCAAGTCTGAGGTCATCCTATTTGGCCCCCCCGACTTCATCAAATTGATAACAGGCAGTCTTGGAAGTCTATCCTGCCTAGTCAAACCGCATGTCAAAAACCCCGGCATGATATTTGACTCTGCATTAAAATTTGATAAGCAAGTCAATGCTGTGGTAAAAGCCAGCTTCTTCCAACTTCGAACCATAGCTAAAATCAAACCTTTCCTCCAATTCGACGACACAGAAAAAATCATTCACGCTTTCATTTCCTCCCGCCTAGACTACTGCAACTCCCTATACACTGGGATCAGCCAATCTTCCCTGTCCCGCCTGCAACTGGTCCAAAACGCCGCAGCGAGACTCCTGACGGGTACCCGTAAAAGGGACCACATCACCCCGATTGTGGCCTCTCTCCACTGGCTCCCTGTATGGTACAGAATCAACTTCAAGCTCCTCCTATTCACGTATAAAGCCCTAAATGGACACTCCCCCCCCCTACATCAAAAATCTTCTAACCCCCCTCTCTAACTCCAGGTCCCTCAGGTCGGCCGACTTGGGGCTACTCACTATCACGCGGTCTAGGCTTAAGCTCAGGGGTGACCGCGCTTTTGCGGTTGCAGCTCCTAGACTGTGGAACAGCATCCCTCTCCCCATCAGAACTGCCCCCTCCATCGACTCCTTTAAGTCCAGGCTCAAAACCTATTTCTACTCCCTAGCGTTTGAGGCTCATTGAGGAGGCGCTGTGAACTGTTTGCGTGCTACTGTATGTTTCTTTTTCTTTTTTTCCATTGGAACCTAATCAGATGTACAGCACTTTGGTCAACGTGGGTTGTTTTTAAATGTGCTATACAAATAAAATTGACTTGACTTGACTTGACAAGACACCAATATCTCGGGTCATTGCACAAGGCTAGTGGCGAGGGAGACAAAGTGAGATATTCTCACAAGGTGAATCTAAGTCCAACAGCCAGCTGGGATCCCTCAATCTGCAATATGCTAACATCAGCACATGGGTGAAGATTCTCCCCAGGTTTTCTGAGAGAGGTCTGGGGGTTTCTGGGCCTGATGGTTGCAGGCAGCCCCGCAGCTAAAACCTACGGTCGGTGGAAGAGTGATTGGTAGTCACGGAATAGATGAGTGGGGCAGTCAAATGGGAGCCTCACCCCTGGAGAAAGCAAGCAGTTAGGAGCTAAAGAATTATTAAAAACAGAATGAGGGTTGGGTCCGTTTTCAGAACTGGAAAGGAGAGAAAGTAAGTGAATATTAAATTGCAGGGAAGGTGGACAAGGGATGAATTATACAAAGGGAATATCTCTGGTAAAGTGAGTTTATATTTGCAATGGGAATAGCTGTAAATGAGGTGGGTTATAGAGAGCGAACACAGTCCTTTGCTTATAAAAGCTATGGTGCAGGCAGTTTGAGATTGAGATCACTGGCAAAGGAATGTGAAAGCATCAACCCAATTTTGGGGTAAAAAATATTACATTTATATGTGCATTTCAAAATGGGTCATGCATACCTTTCAGAGAAAGTAACTATGAAGTATCTTCCTAAAAAAAGATTGTTAAAATATTTCCAAAATGCGTGAATCTACTCTCTCACACTTTCTGCCACTAGGTGGTGTTAATAGCACTTGCAGTTGAGCCATCAACAATGAAACCCAGGAAAGATTTCTGGACACAAAATGCTGGAGTAACTCAGTGGGACAGGCAGCATCTCTGGAGATGCTTCATAATGAAGAAGGGTCTCGACCGGAAACGTCACCCATTCCTTCTCTTCAGAGATGCTGCCTGTCCCTCTGAGTTACTCCAGCTTTTTGTGTCTTTCTTCGTATTCGACCACTTTGCTGATTTACAGTATACCTTATGGAAGGTGCAAAGGTTTTGATGTGTCAGGTGGTGAGGCACTCACTGGAGGATACTCAACCTCTGAACTGCGCTTACAACCACGGTATTTATGTAGCTGGTCTTGGTTCAGGATCTGGATGTGGTGACCTCCAAGACGTTAATATAGGGGTCTCATCATTGTGGTGCTGTTACATGTCAAGGTTAGGAGATCCTGATTAACTGAACAAAATGATCATTTGTAACTCTCCACACTGAAATCAAGGATTGAACAACGCCTGTTTTTTCTTCTGAGCACAAATTACTCCTTGCATAGTCAAGGATCTTGAGGCATAAACTGCAGGTTGACCACCTTACTATGGATGTGCTCCCTTCCTTCTCTCACACATTTCATTATCTGGAGGCACATCTTGGGCGACTTAACAGGAATTCTTTCTTAGTATTTTAGAAGTGATTTTATTGGCCTCAGCCAGTGACACTCATATCGATAATCCCATGTAAAATCAAAATCTTTCTTTAGTATCACTTGAAGAAAAACAGTGATTTCAAATAACTTTTGAAGCAAACTGACTCATTTAGTGAGCGAGATTTTAATATTGTTTTCACAGCCTCTGTATCCTTGGCCTTTCCTTCTGTCCTTGTTCAATCTTATTTGTTTGTATTGATATTATTTCAACAGGAATATCAGTTTCTTCTCATTGACACCAAAATCCAAAGTGTGATTTCCCATGGCAGTCATTTCCCCAGATATTCAGATGCTTCATAATGCCATCCACACATTGTTCAGTTACTAGAGACATTCCAAAACCTAAAATCTTTATCTAACCCCAGCCAATTTTACCCCCCACTCAATTATCAAAGCAGTTTATCTCATCATTATCACACTGATGTTGTTGAGGCTGGTTGTGCTAATTTGCTGTCATGTCTCTTTACTTTATTAACTATAAAACACTTTGGAATATGTCTAAAGAGAAATAAAAGGCACTATGTAAATTGACATTTTTCTTTTTAAATGGTGTTGAAATATTGGACAGTAAAGTCAATACTTTAAAAAAATTAACAAGCCAGACATGCTTATGTCATTTCAAATTCACTAGAAAGGGCAGGGGAGGTTTGGGGTTGAAAGAGATTATCTAATTTAGAATTGTTCACTGGGTGACCAGAGCACCTTAAATGGATCAGCATCAAGTTGGATAAAATTTCAAAGTTAATCTTGAACCATTTTTGATCAGGTCTCAACTGCTGACTTTTCTTCACCTTGGTGGCTCCTTTGCTTTTTTATTGAAATGAGCAATGAATAATCAGACACACAAGTATAATAATTCTAAGTATAACATTGGCAGTAATAGAATTGGGGGGAAAACCCCCCAAAAGAAATCCAAATACTGAAAATGCAAAACAAACACAGGATATGCCTCTGCTTTGATGGACAAATATAGATCAATGACATTCAAGAAACTCAACACCGTCCTTGATAAAGCAGCCTGCTTGATTGATACCAGATCCACTGCCCTAAATATGCCTTCCTTCCTTCACGATCAAATCTGTGCTTACAAAAGACACTGTTGTTACCCACCTAGCCTACTCCAACAGCATTACCCAAACCACAACTTACAACACCAAGAAGAGAAAATACTTCAGCCACATGGGAACATCACCAGCCAGTTTTCATCCAGGTTGTACACCATCCTGATCTGGAAAAATATATTATTAGTAACTCAGCGGGACAGGCAGCATCTCTGGAGAGATGGAATGGGTGACGTTTCGGGTCGAGACCCTTCTTTGGATTATCATTACTCATTCAATATCTGTATCTAAATTCTGCAACTTCCCCCCAACACTACTGTGAAAGGGCCTTCACCAGAAGGTCCACAGAGGCTCAACATCACCATTTAGGAATGGACAATAGACAATAGGTGCAAGAGTACGTCATTTGGCCCTTCGAGCTAGCACCACCATTCAATGTGTTCATGGCTGATCATTCTCAATCAGTACCCCGTTCCTGCCTTCTCTCCATACCCCCTGAATCTACTATCCTTAAGAGCTCTATCTAGCTCTCTCTTGAATGCATTCAGAGAATTGGCTTCCACTGCCTACTGAGGCAGAGAATTCCACAGATTTACAACTCTGACTGAAAAAGTTTTTCATCATCTCCGTTCTAATAACGGGTCCTTTTCAGAATGGCAGGCAATAGACAATAGACAATAGACAATAGGTGCAGGAGTAGGCCATTCAGCCCTTCGAGCCAGCACCGCCATTCAATGCGATCATGGCTGATCACTCTCAATCAGTACCCCATTCCTGCCTTCTCCCCATACCCCCTCACTCCGCTATCCTTAAGAGCTCTATCCAGCTCTCTCTTGAAAGCATCCAACGAACTGGCCTCCACTGCCTTCTGAGGCAGAGAATTCCACACCTTCACCACTCTCTGACTGAAAAAGTTCTTCCTCATCTCTGTTCTAAATGGCCTACCCCTGATTCTTAAACTGTGGCCCCTCCTTCTAAATTCCAATTGTCGTCACCGATCAACTGGACTCTGACAACTTGCTTTCATTTTCCAGACACACTTTATTTACTTGTGCATTAGGAGAGCAACACAGTCCCATTTACTGCACTACTCTGAAATTCTACGCAGAACTCTCAGCTTTTTTGCAGATTTTGACCCTTGAAATTGTGTGCCCTCTCTAATTTCTTATCACCATTCACAATACATTCTCAATAAGACTAATATCTAATAAACCTACATGCAATTCAATCCTTTATTTGCATCTAATTTTAGTATGTCAAGAACATTGTGCTCTAGGTTTTAAGTAGCTGTACATCAAAGGACATCTATCAAATACCTTGTGCTGTACATCAAAGGATGTCCAAGGTGCTAATGTGCTGTACAGCTATCTTAACCTTTGTCATTCTGCAGTTTGCACACAATAGGCACTAGCCTTGTCACCGTTAACTGTGTCCTGAAAAATTAAATATCTACTTCAATTCTGCTTGATATAGTTCGTGCTAAATATTTTAGCAACCTAACCAGGAATCCATTTATTATCTCCAACATGGTTTCAGACATTATTTACCTGGAACTGGAGGAGTATCTCAAATGTTCTGTTCTTTTCCTATCCTTCTCCTGACTTGTTCCTTTCAATTATTTTGCTTTTGATTCACCATTTTCATACATGTATGACTCTCATATATGGACTTTGAGTTTAATTGTTAAAATTATAGTTTTAATAGGTTTCATTTTTGTTTTCAAATTAAATATGTTCATTTTGTGAAAAGCCTCATGAACTTCCTTTATCAGTCCAGACTTTCTGATTCCAATGGGCACTGGGGCATTGAATAACAGTTTCATATGTTTTCAAAAAAACGTTATGGATATGGCAACAGCATGGATAACCATCCACTCCATAGAACAGGTACAATTGCAGTTATGATGATTTGCAGGAGGAATAAGTGAAATAATTTATACAGAATTTATTCTGCATGCTATAACAATGATTTTGACAAATGGTTAAGTTTTTGAAGTCTATCATCCAACCTTCCTGGAAAAGTATGTTGCTCATAACTTTATAGGTTGTGAATTATGTGGGAAGCAGCAATTGTACAACACCCACTGCCATACCGGCAAGTATATTATTTATAAACCTCAACCAGACTCGAGAATGCCTGGGTAAGTCTCACATTTTTTTGGTTTTATCTTCAATATGTAAATTGTACATCTGATAACTTTATGAATAGAGGTATAGATACATTATTGTCTAATTTTGTTTCCATTATATCTATGTGTTTATTTATCATGTTTGACTTAAATCTGTATTTAATAATATGAAATTTTCAGTGACACAAAGCAATACATGTTGATAATGCCAAATAAGGCAACTACAGACAATTTCTCGTAATATTTGATGATCTAATTAAATTCTGTATGTCTGTTCAAAATATCAGTGAGCAAGGAATATAATGTTCCCATTAAATCAAACAAGATGATATTGTCTCATTCAATAACATACTAAATATTTTTAGGCAGTGGGAGAATAGAAAGCGTATGTTCAAGGGCATTTTGTTTTGTTTCATTGATTTTATTTTATTGTTTTTTTCTGAAAAAGTTCTATGAAAATGAACTTAGAAAAAACTAAACTGTAGGATATTAGGAACCTTTACAAATACAAGAGTATTTCAACATACCTAAGATTTAAAAAAATCAGGCAATTGTTTGTTACACAAAGCATGGTAGGTGCCTGGAACACGCTGCCAGAAAAGGCTGGAGGAGCAGACATGGCAGCAATGTTTAAGAGGCACTGAGACAGGCAAGGAATAGATGGAAGATAGACACAAAAAGCTGGAGTAACTCAGTGAGCCAGACAACATCTCTGGAGAAAAGCAATAGGTAACATTTCGGGTCGAGCCCCTTCTTCAGACTGAGAGTCTGGGGAAAGGGAAACGAGTAATATAGATGGTGATATAGTGAGATATGGAACAAATGAATGAAAGATATGCAAAATAGTAATGATGATAAAGGAGACAGACCGTTGTTAGCTGTGGTCTAGGTGAAAACTAGTTACAGACAATGAGACTCAACAAGACAACTTTGAAGCTAGTATGACGTGGGTGGGGGATATGGGCCACGTGCAGGCAGATGGGATTAGTTAGACTGGCATCGTGGTTGGTGCAGATAGAGAGGTCTGAAGGGTCTGTTTCTGTGCTGTACTGCTTTATGTTCTATGTTCCCCAAGTCATAAAATAAAATATGATTCCCAGGAATAGTTAGCTTTGTTAGCCAAAAAAAATTAATAAACATCTGTCACATTAAACAACCACAATGTCAAAGTTACAAGAACAGAAACAACTGTCAGAGTTAACCAGTGGGCTACGGGTTAGCATTTGTGTTGATTTTTTTAATTTAGTCCCTGGTGATCAGTTATGTATAATTGTTAATGACATTAATGGATCGCTTTTGGAGAAATTGTCACTTTTACATCTACCATCTCAATCATCACACAACCGGATTATATCTCTGTAATTATCCTTATGGATTTTAGGTCAGTAGTTTCAAGTGTCTGGCTGTTGTTGAGGTGCTAGGACAAAATTATACTGAGGATAATTTAAAGATAACCTGGTGAAGATTATTCATTCTATGGTTTTGTTTTGACTATGTAACCCAATCTTTAATCCCAAGGTTAAAATGCTTACAACAGTTTGTAGTTTGTTCTTTCAGACATGCACGGTAAACTTTCTGAAGGCGACGTTAGATGAGGTCATATTGGACATTAAGGTGGCAGACTTTCTTCCCTAAAGGACAAAAGTAAATTGCATAGTACTCAGGATTATCTCATTATTTCATGGTTACAATGATAGCTTTTAATACCAATTTTAAATGAATTGAACAAAACTTTCACTGAATTTGAATTTCCCAGCTGTGTTGATGGTCCATGTGTTCATGTTTATGAATCATTTGTATGAATCTCTGGGTTATTGATTCATAAGCTATAGTAACAGCCCCAGAGAAAGTCATTCTGCCTTAAGTGTAGGGCCAGCCCTACGCCAGAGGACTCCATTAGTTCCAAACTTCAGCCCCTCCTCTGTGACCTTGCAAATGTTTACTCACTATTTAATTTTCCCACTTCATTCCTCCTGTAACTATTGTTTCTCTTCCCTTTTATAGTCTTGGCCTTCCAGGTCTTGACCTTTCCACCAACAGGAATAGCCTTCCACAATCCACTCTTTCCAGACACCTCATCAGTAACTAATACAGTATGCTATTGTTCCTGCCAAAGGTTATTTTTGGAAGTATAAAACTTTTGCACGACTATGGGGAAGAACAGAAGAGTGATGTAATTGGTTGAAAGATCTCTCTTTCTGTGATTTAATCTTTGATTCTCTGATTTCTCCTCTCACGTGACATAGCAAATATAGCAAATAGAAAGAAAAGCAAAAATTCCAATTATATGGCTCAGGATGTCTCTTCCACATTCAGCGACAAACTTCTGAGATATAGTCACTATTAAAATGATGCGAGGCGTTAGCAATAAAAGGAGAAGGTGCTGGGGACACTCAGCAGGTTTGGCACCGTCTGTGCAGAGAGAAATGGAAGTTAATGTTTCAGATTGATTGCCGTAATGGTAACACTTGGTCAATCAAGCAGAATCTCCATTTTATTTTATAGAATTTTCCACGAGAGAAAAGGTTCAAGATATGCTGTGATATATTTTTTCGCTACATTTTAAGTAACATTACACAAAGAAACACAATATTTTTATGATTACTGTATATTCAATCAACACTAAAAGATAGTTCAGGAGGCTAAAAAGATCATTTGGAAAGAGAAGAGGTAACAACTAGCCAATAAGACAGGTGTGTGCAGCAATTCATTCTTCCCTCGCACAGTTAAAGCATGGAATAGTCTTCACCCTACTATAGTTACTCAACCAGACGCAACTACATTTAAGGTAGCTCTTCTTCTCCAAGAAGCTCTTCTTGCTTAAGTCCATACTCCGCCACCTCCAGTTTAAATTCCATTTGGAATATTTTGGAGGACCAAGAACCAAGAATCAAGAACTAGAAAAAAGACTTCAATGTAGTATGCAAATTATTCAAAGTGGGTTATGGTATGAATGCGTTATGTAAATAATTTCATAGTTTTGCTGAAACACCAAAGAGATGGATTTGATATAAACACAGAAGCATTGCAACTGACATTTAAAATGTATTGCTGATGGTTCAGCTCAAGTAGTTATACAGCACCTAAAACATTGCTTCATTTTCAACAGTGAAACAACTCTTCATTTTGAAGTGGCAGAGAAAATTATCTAAAAGAGAAGTAATAAAATCGACAGTGCAAAAAATGAACAAATCTGAGATTTGGAGATATGGCATGGAAACAGGCCCTTCAGCCCACCGAGTCAACACTGGCCATTGATCACCCATTCACACTAGTTTGATGTTATCCCCCTTTCTCACCCACTCCCTACCCACTAAGGAGCCATTTACAGAGGCCAATTAACCTACAAACACGCGCATCTTTGGGATGTGGGAGGAAACCTGAGCACCCAGAGGAGACACATGTGGTCACAGGAAGAACATGAAAACTCCACACAGACAGCATCCGAGGTCAGGATCAAACCCAGGTCTTAGGTGCTGTGAGGCTGTGGCTCTACCAACTGTGCTACTGTGCCACTCGTAAAACAACTCGCAACATTGTTTTCTATAATGCAAGTAAGAATGAATCAATTAAATACTTTAAAGAAAATGATTAAATATTATAAATGGAATTAAATCACAAGACTTTTGACAAATGACATAAGACAAAAAACTATTGTATAGAGTTCTGGTCGCCCTATTACAGGATGGATGTGCAGACCTTGGCGAGGGTACAGAAGACGTTTACCAGAATGCTTAGGAAAAAAAATACTGCGGATGCTGGTTTAAATCGAAGGTAGACACAAAATGCTGGAGTTAATGAGTTTCTCCAGCATTTTGTGTTTACCAGAATGCTGCCTGAATTAGATAGTATTACCGGAAGGGAGAGCTTGTATTCTCTGGAATGTCAGAGGTTGGCGGGAGTACTGATTTTTTAAAAGTGTATAAAATGATGATAGGCTATAAATAGGGTAGATGTTTAGAACCTTTTCCTCAGGTTGGAAAAGTCAAACACAAGAGGACACAATTTTAAGGTGAGAGGGGTTTAAAGAAGATGTGCAGGAATTTTTTTTCACACAGAGAGTGGTGGGTTCCTGGAACATGCTGCCAGCGGTGATGTTAAAGACAGGGACAAAACTGGCATTTAAAAGGCTTTTATACAGGCACATGGATATGCAGGGAATGGAAGGATATGGATCATGTGTAGACAGAGGAGATTAATTTAACTTGGCATCATGTTCAGCATTGATATTGTGGGCCGAAGGGCCTGTTCCTGTGCTGCATTACTCTATTATTCTATGTTCTAAGACTTGCACTTGTGCAGTGCTTCTCATGACAGTGGGGTGGCTGAAAGGGCTTTAGAATGAAGTATGTAGTATTCTGAAGTTCCCATCTGAAGAAGGGTCCTGACACAAAACATTTCCTTTCCGTTCTCCTGAGATGCTGCCCGGCCCTCTGAGCTACTCCTGCACTCTGTCTTCTTTTGTAATTTACAGTTCCTTGTTTCTACAAAGTATTGTTTAAGTGGAGTTGCTATTGTAGTATAGGCAATGAGGCAAAACTAAACTAGATGGCGATATTTTATAAACTAGATGGCGATATTTTATAAACTAGATGGCGATATTTTATAAACTAGATGGCGATATTTTAAAATGGTCAATTCAAGGATAAAGATTGGATCACTCCAATTCATCTTCAAAATAGTACCATGATATCCTTCTACCTTACAAAATCAACAGAGTCTTGGCTAACATAAAAAATAGACAACACATCTGACATTGCAGTACTCCCTAGATGATGGACTGAATTGCCATGTGGATTTGTGCATTCAAAACTTGAGCATTCTGACACCAAAGGTATCACCATTGACAACCGGTTTTAAGGACTGTATCAATGAGATAATAAATAATAAAGCAACAGAAAAACAACATCTATTGAAGTATGAAAAAAGAAACACTGAGTAAGAAAATAAATGCTTTTATATAATTCCTTAGTGTTCAAACCAAAAATATTTAGTTAAATGTGAATAAAGCCACAGGACATTTAAAATAGTTTGTGCAAATGTACAAATGTGCAAATATGTATATGTACTTGAAATTATGGAGGGAAATGTATTACGAATCAGGATTTTAAAAAAAATAGAAGTAAAATGTGACATGCAGGTAAGTTCTGATCATGATCCAAATGAACACAAGCTATGATCAGTCCCAAATTCTTCTTTCATCTGATATCAGCATCATAGCAATTTCAGACATTTATATCCAACATTTTCTACTACTTGCCACTAATAACTTACTCTGTATGCATTTTGCTTTGAAACTAAAATTAATATGTGGCAAGTTGAAGCTTTAGAAATAAACATGGTCATAGTAGTACACATAATGTTGCTTCGATGACTAAAGATTAATTAAGGATAATACTTTACATTTGGCATCCTTAATAGTTGAAAATAAGCTTTCCTGTTCTTTCCAAGTGCTGGGTTAGATTAAAGGCCACCGAGATGAAAGGCGATTTTTAGGGGAGCTTGCTGTTTAATACATTACCATCGGTCTATCAATCAATTTTTGATATATTACCAAAATGAGTTCAAAGTACTTTCTATTAGCATGAACACAAACTGGAGCAGACCATTCATTCCTTGTTGGCTGTGGCTGTGTTTGGATCAAAAGACTGGGTTCAAGCATCACTTAAGTGTGCTGAGGATAAAGGCCTGAGTTAACATTCTGCTTCAGCACTGAGGGATTGATACATTTTTGAAAGTCTCTTAAGGGCCTTTCCTAGTTAGGTGATTTTTTTAAAATTAAAAAATAAATAAATTTTAGGCGATTTTTAAGGCGACTGCTGGTGACGAGGCTGTCGCCGCACGTTCGCCAGGGTGTCGCGGGCATGGTCGTGAGTAGTCGCCAAAGAGTCGTAGCAGAACTCGGGTCACAGATCACAGAAACTTTATTCTGTTCGAAATTTATCGGCGACAGCTGGCTTGACGCCAATGATCGCAGCTTGTCGTGGGCGCTGTCGCAGGGTGTCGCCAGGTGTGGTAGGTTGTCGCCGGTACTGAGGACGGATTAATTTCATTGGCGACTACCGACATCAACCGACGACAGGTAGAAGACAAGTTGCGACAGGAACTGTCACAGAAGTTCAGCTGCAACAGCCAGCTGTGGAATGGGGCCGGAGACCGTGATGCTGTGAAAGGGGGGCGGACACCTGACCGTACCGACAGCAAGGTCCGGCCACACCACTTCTTAGGTATATTTTGTAATGGTTTAAAGTTTTTTTCTTTTTTAAAGATTTTTGCATGCAGTTATCCACCGTTCATAGGAATATAGTTTGTTTGAATAAAGTAGATTTTGGACATTTAAAATTAAAATTGGAGTCTGAAGTTATTGCATTTCTAAGTACTTTCTCATGGCATCTCTTTCAAATAATCTAGTTTCATTTATTTTGACCAATGAAATAAACACGGACGCAGACAGGCATTGCATTGCATTTAAAAGAGAACGCATTTCAAATAGTTTGTGCAAATGTACAAATGTGCAAATATGTATATGTACTTGAAATTATGGAGGGAAATGTATTACGAATCAGGATTTAAAAAAAAATAGAAGTAAAATGTGACATGCAGATAAGTTCTGATCATGATCCAAATGAACACAAGCTATGATCAGTCCCAAATTCTTCTTTCATCTGATATCAGCATCATAGCAATTTTTTAAAAGATTTTTGCATGCAGTTATCCACCGTTCATAGGAATATAGTTTGTTTGAATAAAGTAGATTTTGGACATTTAATATTAAAATTGGAGTCTGAAGTTATTGCATTTCTAAGTACTTTCTCATGGCATCTCTTTCAAATAATCTAGTTTCATTTATTTTGACCAATGAAATAAACACGGACGCAGACAGGCATTGCACTGCATTTAAAAGAGAACGCTTTTCATTTATTTAGATCAATGAAACAAACACAAAGACAAGCAATTCACTGCATTGAAAGGCGAAGACTTTTCATTTATTTCGATCATTGAAACAAAATCAAAACAACCAATGCACTGCATCGAAAAATAAACTCCTTTGGGAGGGTGTGGGGGGCTTGGATTGTGATCTTTTGGGGTGCCTCTCTTCCTGGACTGGTGGACCACTGCTTGTGGAGTGGGCTGTTTGCTGCTGGTCTTCAGATAATGTCATTGTGCCATGGTACGCTGCCTAGTTCGGAGTTGTAGTAAGTGCAGGTTGATGTCGGTTGTCGTAGCTTGTCGTAGACCCTGTCATCGTGGATGTCCTAGGTCACGAAGACTGGGTCGCCGGTTGTCGGCAGCTTGCCGTCGCCTAGGTGGTAGGTTGTCATAGCTTGTCATGGGCATTGTCGTGGTCATTGTCGTAGACATTGTCATAGGGTAAAAAAATATTACGTTTTTCGGCGATCTGCTACGACTTTGACAGTCGCCGGCAGTCGCCTTTAAAATCGCGTAACTGGGACAGGCCCTTTATTCTGTGGCCCACTCTGCTTTGTTTGATGGGTGTAAAAGATTCTACAGTTCCACAGGAATAAGAACTGCCAGATTATACCTGGTCTGCTCAAACAGCACTAAAACAAGTTTGTTATTTATTATCATGTGGTTGCTTGTGGAAGTCTGCACTGTACAAAACTGCACCTGCTTTCTCTGCTGTAAAATAATGATTTACTTAAAGAAATATTTAAATAGATATAACTGAACATCCTGACCTTATAAAAAAATGAGGAACCAACTTTTATTTCCTTCCCATGAATTTGTTCCAGATTATAGAAACATAGAAGCATAGAAAATAGGTGCAGGAAGAGGCCATTTGGCCCTTCGAGCCAGCACCACCATTTAGATTTTTAGAGATACAGAGATACAGCGCGGAAACAGGCCCTTCAGCCCACTGGGTCCGTGCCGCCCAGCGATCCCCGCACATTAACACTATCCTACACACACTAGGGACAATTTTTTTTAAACATTTACCAAGCCAATTAACCTACATACCTGTACGTCTTTTGGAGTGTGGAAGGAAACCGAAGATCTCGGAGAAAACCCACGCAGGTCACGGGGTGAACGTACAAACTCCATACAGATGGCGCCCGTAGTCAGGATCGAACCTGAGTCTCCGGTGCTGCATTCGCTGTACGGCAGCAACTCTACCGCTACGCTGTCCCATGCCGCCATTTATTGTGGTCATGGCTGATCGTCCACAATCAGTAACCTGTGCCCAACTTCTCCCCATATCCCTTGATTCCACTAGCCTCCAGAGCTGTATCTAGCTCTCTCTTAAATTCTTCCAGTGATTTGGCCACCACTGTCCTCTGTAGCAGAGAATTCCACAAATTCACAACTCTCTGGGTGAAAAAGTTCCTTCTCACCACAGTTTTAAATGGCCTCCCCTTTATTCTAAGACTGTGGCCCCTGGTTCTGGACTCCGTCAACAGAGGGAACATTTTTCCTGCTTCTAGCTTGTCCAGTCCTTTTATAATTTGATATGTTTCTATAAGATCCCCTCTCATCCTTCTAAACTCTAGTGACTACAAGCCTAGTCTTTTCAATCTTTCCTCATATGACAGTCCCGCCATCCCAGGGATCAATCTCGTGAACCTACGCTGCACTGCCACAAGTACATGGATGTCCTTCCTTGCTCTGAGCTGCCTCAGTTCAAGATTCTCCGACTGGACTCTGCACTCTGTTTCACCACTGGACTCCAGACTAGATCTCATTGTTGACATCTCACCCACAAATTGTCTTTAACATGTCGGTAACATTGCCAGCCAGAGATGACCTTCAATGTTCCTCTCGTGACAACATTAATTCATTTTCATTTCCTCTCCACAGATGCTGCATGACGTTTTCAAGCATCTTCAGTCCTTCTTTCAGATTTCTGCCATTTGTGTTTCTTTAGAACATAGAAGATAGAACAATCAAGCACAAGAACAGGCCCTTTGTCCCACAATGTCTGAACCAAACATGATGCCAAGACCAGCTCTTATCTGCCTGCACATGATCCACATCCCTCCATTCCCTGCATATTCATATGCATATCCAAAAGTCTCCTAAATGCCTCTATCATATCTGCCTCAACCAGCACTACTAATAAAGCATTCCTGGCACTCGCCACCGTCTGTGCAAACAATGTACCCTGCACATCCCCTTTGAACTTTAACCTTTTCACCTTAAAGCTATTCCCTCTGCTATTTGATTTATCCGTCCTGGGAAGATGGTTCAGATTGTCTACCCTATCTATTCCTCTCATAAGTTCATATGCTTCTCTCAGGTCCCCCCAGAACCTCCAGTGTTCCAGAGAAAAACACATAGCTAACCTCATCTTGTAGCTAATGCCCCCCTAATCCAGGCATCATTCTGGTAAACATCCTCTGCACCCTTTCCAAAGCCTCTACATCCTTCTTGTAATGGGACGACCAGAACTGCACACAATACTCTAAATAGGGCCTAACCAAAGTTCTCTTAAGCTGCATCATAACTTCCTGATGCTTATACTCAATGCCCCCACCTATAAAAACAGGCCGACCATATGCCTTCTTTACCATCTACATGTGTGCCACTTTCAGAGAGTAATGGATTTGGACCCCAAGATCCCTTTGCACCTCAATGCTGTTAAGCGTCTTGCCATTAATTATATATTTTACCTTTAAATTCAACCTCCCAAAATGCAACACCTCACACTTGCTCGGATTAAACTTTATCTGCACTATCTCCACCCATTTATGTAGCTGATCTATATCCCGTGTATACTTTGACAGCCTTCCTCACAGCTCACGACCCCAGTCATCTGCAAATTTACTAACCAACCTGTCCCTGCTTATATCCATTTATTTTTGTAAATACTTTGACAATATCAGCTCATCCATCATGAGCAGCTTTTTTTGTGGTTTCACACCCGTATCTCATTGCAGAAAAAGTGATTCCTGACTTTTACAATGAAATAGCCAAGCTCTCATTTTAACAGTCTGAAGAAGGGTCTCGACCCGAAACGTCGCCCATTCCTTCTCTCCTGAGATGCTGCCTGACCTGCTGAGTTACTCCAGCATTTTGTGAATAAATACCTTCGATTTGTACCAACATCTGCAGTTATTTTCTTTAACATAAATTCAGTTAGTTTGAATTCTCTCCCAAACAATTATGGCATCACCTTCAAAGTTGTTTAACATTCAAAGCCATCTCATTTGTGCATTAGTAAACAATTCTTGCATCTGGGTCAGAGAGGTTTAAGGCAGGAATACCAAAGCTTGGGCACTGGCTGTTTCCGACATTACTGTAAATTGGTGAGCAATTAAAATCAGGTCCCCTCACCAGGTCAGACCTGAAGAATTAGATGTATCTTGGGGGCTGAAAAAGATTGTATGGTTGGTCTGGGGGAGTGAAGGGGAGATGAGGCCTTAGAGGGATTTTAAAAACAACAGGATTGTTAATCTTAACTGAGCATTTGTTTTCATTTCTACCTATGTTGTTCATTCTTTCATTAAAGATCTGGATTAAATAACGAAGGTACACAACTCAAATTTAAGCAACATTTCTTCATAATTTAGCCATATTGTTTTGTGCATTATTTGATGAGATTGGGTTGTACGGCAGACTGGTTGGGAAAACGGATTCTCTCCATGAAGGCAGACCTGAATGCATGCATGATAATCAACAAAAGTGTTAAGATTTCACTGTAGATGTAATTTACTTGAATTTATCATATCTAAATTTGGGGATTTACATTAAAATATTATGGTTGTTAACTTGACCTCACTGACCTTTTTGCATTCAAAGCACAATTTTAGCATTAGTGCAAAGTGATTTGCCATAAATTTGATACTTGACCTAACTCTGGAGTGTTGGAGCAAGATTCCTTTTGAGAGTAGGGCATGTACCACTCCAATTTGCAGATTATAAATCATTGCATTGTCTAATCAGGATGAAACAAAAATCTATTTTTAAGGCCACTTCCCATTAATTTAAATGTTTATACCATACTGACTACATTGTCTAAATATTTAAAAGACAATTGCACAGGAGCTCCTCCCTTATACATGAAAACACATCCACAGAGCAATACCCTTAGCAACAAAGCGAGTTTCATGAGCTAGCCAGTACAAAGTGGTACATAGTTGAAATTATTAACCTCAGCTGAAGAATTTTCTTTTATGTGTGCAAAACTAGTGGTTCCCAAACTTTTTTTTTTGCTAAACACCATCTAAGAGAGTTGTTCCTTTCGGCCACACACTGTTCCTTCCTCTAGTTATCACAAAATGCTGGAGTAACTCAGCGGGTCAGGCAGCATCTCAGGAGAGAAGGAATGGGTGACCTTTCAGGTCGAGACCCTTCAAACTGATGTCAGGGGAAGGGGCTGTACAAAGATAGGATGTAGTAGGAGACAGGAAGACAGTGGGAGAACTGGGAAGGGGGAGGGGAAAGAGAGGAACAGAGGAACTATCTGAAGTTAGAGAAATCAATGTTTATACCGCTGGGGTGTAAGTTGCCCAAGCGAACTATGAGATGCTGTTCCTCCAATTTGCGGTCTCACTATGACAATGGAGGAGGCCCATGACAGAAAGGTCCGACTGGGAGTGGGAGGGGGAGTTGAAGTGCTGAGCCACCGGGAGATCAGGTTGGTTAAGGCGGACTGAGCGAAGGTGTATTCCTTACACTGGTTATTCATTTCAACCAGCATCTGCTTCTAATGTGATTGGGCACTTCCATTTCCACCACCACAAACCATTTGAAATTGTGTAAAAGATAAATATAGAATATAAAACGGGATCACCAAAAGCATAACAGTTTAGATTCTTCAAATAACAAATGGCAGGTGAAAATTGGTCACAAATTATCACCCTAATTGTTTCCTTATTATGTTAATCAATTAGTGTTATTTATGAACCTATGTCACCATTGAAATAATCTAATGAAAAATATAATTGAAAACATTCTCTTTGATGGTAAATAAAAATAAATTAAAGTATTTTCAGGGCGCAAATTTTGACTGCGATAGAATTGATTCATCATGAACATTGTGAGCTGGTGACATTGATTAATTAATATTGGACTGATCGTGGTCATTTTAAAGTTGACTTTGGCTTTGAATTGACATTCATTTTTATATTGTTGCCTTGTGTTGCCATTTAAAAAAAAACATTTTTGCTGAGCTTAACCACGGTAGATCTCTGCATTTTGGTTTCATCTGCTTGTGTACTGTTAGTTTTTTTTGGGTGGTATTTTGCCCATTTTATCTTACTCATAAACCACCTTTACCCCCCTCCCCCACCGCTCCCAACGTATTCCCACCCATCTCCCACAAAACCTCAAGAGTCCCAGACTGAGCTATAGGCCTTGGTAAAGGTTTAGTTTAGTTTAGTTTAGTTTAGTTTAGTTTAGTTGAGAGATACAGCGCAGAAACAGGCCATTCAACCCACTGAGTCTGCACTGACCAGCAATCCCCACACATTAACACGATCCTACACACACACTCGGGACAATTTACATTTATACCAAGCCAATTAACCTATAAACCTGTAGGAAGGAACTGCAGATGCTGGTTTAAACCGAAGATATTAACAAAATGCTGGAGTAACTCAGTGGGACAGGCAACGTCACCCATTCCTTTTATCCTGAGATCCAGTTACTCCAGCATTTTGTGTCAACCTACAAATCTGCAAGTCTTTGGAGTGTGGGAGGAAACCAAAGATCTCGGAGAAAATCCACGCAGGTCACGAGGAGAACATACAAACTCCGTATAGTCAGCCCTCGTAGTCAGGATCAAACCTGGGCCTCTGGCGCTGTAAGACAGCAACTCTACCGCTGTACCTCCATGCCGTCCCTGCTGGGATCTCACATAGAGCTTTGTCATCTCTCAGCCATCTGGTTTGAGCTGAGACACCTCATCAGATCTGGATCCTTGAAAGGGTGGGTGGGGAGGAAGTGGGCAGGCGGCTCGCTGACGTCAAGGCCAGGAGATTCCACCTCCCAGCGTGTGATGAGGAGTAGCGTGAGGCCCGTCAGTCAATGGAAACTCTGTTGCATTGTTTAGTATCAGACTGCTTGTGTCAGACAAACAAGTCACACTTTCCTGCAAAGGAATATCCGTAAACACATTAATCGGAATATGACAAAATAGCTGAGGTCATTGGCTTGCAATTGTAGAGTCAGTAACCATGCAACAACCAAACACTGCAATCCATCTTATTAGATGCCGCAAACACTGATCTGATCTACTTCCATAGTAATCACAGAGCAAATAACTAGGGATGCTGGAAATCTGTAATAAAACAGAGAAATTGGATGCATTCAAACAATGCCTACTTCTTTATTGGAATATGTGGTAAATTAATTGCTTTTAGCCCTCTTCCTCATCTTCATTTTGTCACCTTGCTGCGTCCCACTCTAACGTTTTGCTGATTTTTTTTACCCTACTCTCCCTTTCATATGGTTTTGATGCTTCTCTTCTTTGACTTTATCTCTCCATTTCAGAGAATAGGTTGGTGACCGAAGGCACTCTTGTGGATGGCGATATATTGCAACTATGGGGCCCAAGTGAAATATTTTCACTTGTTCTTCCAGCTGCAAATGGAGACTTTTTATTACGAATGTTGATTGTCTTCAGTCACTGTCCCAGAATGCTCTCCAGACCCGACCCATCTTCCAAAGTTTATGCCTGTGTTCTGCTGTAAAAAAGACAGTTGCATGGTCTATGTGCCTCTGATGCTGCTAAATGCAAGATTTTTCATTGTACCTGTACATCACCATACTCGTGCCTATGACAATAAACTCAATTTGACTTGACCAATATTCATCATAAGCCCATGGATTTCCACAGCCACCTTGACTACATTTTGCCATACCCTGTTTCTTTTCAAACACACCATTCCAGTTTTCCTGGCTCTGCTCTGGTGATGTTGCCTTCCACACCAGGTACTTCCGAGATGTCAAATGTTTCATCCACCATAGTTGACAGGGCTCTCAACCACATTTGTTCCATTTCCTACACATTGCACTCACCCCCTTTCTTCTCGCCCAGAGCTAAAATAAGATTCCTGCTCCTCACCCTACTATCCACCAATCTCCGCATTCAACTGACCATCTGTCATTTCTGTCACTTTTACCAAGATGCCTCCATCAGTTTCCCCCCCCGACATTATTCCTAAGAATCAGTTTTCAGACCATGACCAAGTCAGACATGGAATAGAACCTGAAATCCTGCAGGAAGTCCAGGTCTAGACTGGGAAACAGCACAGTTAATTTCTTTTGATTATATGTTTTAATTAACCTATTTTAATATTTATTAACATTGGTTAATTTTAATTACACACTTTAATAACTTCTACAGATATATCTCTGAATGCCAGAGGCATTTAAAAAGTACTGAAGTGTAATTGCAATTTGCTCTGTTGGCATAGCTTTCCCTTTCCCCCACCTTCTATCCATTCTCCCCCTATCTCCCCCACTTCATCAGCTTTCCCCTCTGTACCTGCCCAGATAAATGTAGGCATTCCAGGTCTGTGGGGACAGTTGCAAGCAATTGAGACAGCCCAGTATCAACTGGGCCGATGCAGCAGCTATTTTGCCATCTAAGACTGCCTTTTATCATTATGCCTGGTAATTTAATTTTCAACATTTGATTAAATGCTCAAAATATTGATTGTTCTGCAATGACTAATGAAAGGTCAAATAAAACAACTGCCAAATGGGTGGGAGGAGGTAAAGTGAAATACTTTGATGTAAGAACACAGAAACAACGGACTGCAGATGCTGGTTAATAGACAAAAGGAAAGAAGGTACGGAGGTACTGGAGTAACTCAGCAGGTCAGGCAACATCTCTGGCGCACATGGATAGGTGACTCTTCGGGTCAAGACCGTTTCTTCAGAATGAGGAAGGGTCTCGACCCGAAACGTCACCTATCCATTTTTTCCAAAGTTGCCGCCTGATCTGCTGAGTTTATGTTAGTTTAGTTTAGTTTAGTTTAGTTTAGTTTAGTTTAGTTTAGTTTAGTTTAGTTTAGTTTAGTTTAGTGATACAGCATGGAAACAGGCCCTTCGGTCCACCCAGTCCACGCCGACCAGTGATCCCCATACGTTATCCTACACATTAGGGACAATTTACAATCTTACCAAAGCCAATTAGCCAATTAACCTACAAACCGATACATCTTTAGAGTGTGGTATGAAACCGGAGCACCCGGAGAAAACCCATGAGGTCAAGAGGAGAATGTTCAAGCTCCATAGAGACAGCACAGGTAATCAGGATCGAACCCGGGTCTCTGGCATTGTAAGGTAGCAGCTCTACCGCTGGGCCACCAGTTACTCCAGCACTTTCAGTCCTTTTTTATGCTTTAACGTAAAATCAATGGAAATGTTAACGTTTGATATAGGACTTGTATATCAAATATACAACAGCATTTAATTCCAACATCATATATGGCATAAAAAAATGAAAATGCATTCATCGATGTTGGCCTTCTTTACGTAAACATTTCAGTAACTAATTATGCGTGTTACGGATATCATAAAACTACTACAATTAAGAAGCAAGTTTCTGGATCCATACTAAATAGAAGGCCATGTGTGTGCATTTGTGAAAACAACATAAATTATTTTTAAGCTGATTTCCTTCTGGCTTCATTTCAAGCAATTATCATTACATGCTTGATCAATGAGATATTTCAGCACCATGCAGCACTGTCAGATTACATTCTAATTTTCAGCTGTTTTTATGAGAAATGAATGGTCTAGAAATTGAATTGCAGTGCATCTGTTTTGCAGGCCAGATTTACAGGTGTAAAACAAGTTCAATTGGCAACTGGAATACACAAATTCTCTCCACAATAATTGGTGCCCTGTCATGTGTGTTGGTTGGGCTCCTGGGCACATTAAAAGCACAATGCGATATTCAAATAAGACCTTTTATCATGTTTTTGAGCGCATTTATAAACATTGAAGCACTCCACATCTAACTACTCACGTGGACTCTCCAATAGTGCTGTATCAGACCTCATCTCTTTCACACAGATTGGTTGTAGGTTTGTTATTTTAAGTTGTTCTTTGGCTTCTGGGTGTTTTGCAGACACATTTTCTTTCTTCGACTAACTTTTGGCCTTTGGTTGTAAGTTTTGCTGATGATGGTAGCTTGGACAGCAAACCTGGGGTGGCAAAATAATGCAGCTGGTAGAGCTGCTGCCTCGCAATGCCAGAGACTTTAGGATTCAATCCTGACCTCGGGTGCTGGCTGTGTGGTGTTTGCACTTTTTCTCTGTGGCCGCATGGGTTTCTTCTGGGTGCTTCAGTTTCCTCCCACGTCTGTAGACTTGTAGACTTGTCAGTTAATTGGCCTCTGTAAATTTCCCCTAGTGCGAATGAAGTGGATGGGACGGTAGGATAACATAGAACTATTGTGAATGGGTGAACAATGATTGGTGTGGACTTAGTTAGCCAAAAAGCCTGTTTCCATGCTGTATCTCTAAACTAAACTAAATAATAATGAATTGGCAGCAGTAACTTAACAATGTGTCTCTGTCCTTGTAAAGAACCAGGAGAATTTCATGTCTGAGATCCTATGTGTGTTTCTGCTGCAAGTTGTTGTACCTACTTGTGGTCTTCCATACTGCTAGCATTGGCTGATAAACGACATCTGTTTTGTATTGATATTGGTTTATTACTGCCACATGTAGCGAGATACAGTGCAAAGCTTTGTTTACTTGCTAAAATGATAGTCACTTTAGGAGGCACTTCATACTATTGCAGAATCCCATAGGTCCACATCAAAAGTTGTTGAAAAAATGGTAGGTTCTGAGCAAGTAAATAACTGGATGTGCACAGTTAAAATTTACTCCATCATTTCTGGATTTGGTCTCGCTGATAAAGAAATACGTGTTCATCCCTTGGAATCTAATTGTGAGCAATTGAATGTATACAATGATATATTCAGGGACTCAGGATTCCACTTCTATCATGGAATGAAAATGGTTATGACACAGAAAATGACCATTTGCAATATTTTTGCTTGCAAATTGTGTATGAGAGATGGTGAGGTAAATCACAATTCTGTTCTAATCTTTTTGAGACCAACGAAGACATTAGAAAAGAGGTATACATCACCTGCTAGTTTTAAAAATTGTCTTTAAATTCATGTGTTAATTGCTAGTGCATGATCTTTTTATTTTCCGATGTAAAGAAAATATAGATAATGTAATTTCTAAACCTCTGTTTGAAGTTAACTTTCTATATTTTGGGTTGAAGTCATCAATAACCCTGGTACCATGGTAGATAAGCAGAATGTATCTAAGACATATGAAGTCATACTTTGTACACATCTATTTACAGTGTTATAAAGGATTCAGTACTATCAGCAATGTTGTTAGAGGTGCAGCACCTCAGTTCCCAAGGATACCATTCCATGGTGAATAATGAAATCTGGTTGCGAACTGAAAACCTGTAAGTAATCAACATCAAACAACAAGCTTTTGTTATTTTAAATGCCTTTTTTGTTTGCTTTGGAGCTCGAGTAAACACGAACGAAAGTCAAAGGATAATTATAAAACACTTCCTATTGTTTGTCATAATCTCATATTTCTCAGTTATTGACGTAAGGATTTCAATGCCAGCAGAATTAGTCTTTTTCAGAAGCAGTGACGTACTTAACTTTTTGCAGAAATTGTTCCTAATGATGACTCATTCATTTGGAAATTGGCAGTCATTAGATATTTTTAACTTGAATATTATAATTCCTTGCTTAGTTAGGGATGGAACTTCTTTTTATAATTTTGCAGTTTAGAAATAAATAATACCTATCAGATTATTCTTTTCTATCTTTTGTCATCTATCTATCTATCTATCTATCTATCTATCTATCTATCTATCTATCTATCTATCTATCTATCTATCTATCTATCTATCTATCTATCTATCTATCTATCTATCTATCTATCTATCTATCTATCTATCTATCTATCTATCTATCTATCTATCTATCTCTAAAACTCTCGGTTTGCTTGTGTGTATATGTTTATGTGTTTATGTGTGTACCATGCCCTCTGCACAGCCAAAACGGTACACGATACCGCAACAATTTTAGGCCCACCTTACTCACCATTGTCTCGGGGACCTACACCAATACAGGAGAGGCTTTGGGTCCATGGCTCGTTCCAGCTGCAGCGCTGGTGCCATGGGGCCGAGGTCACTAGCACCCTCTCCCCTTCCCTGTCCCCCCTTTATGAGGAATGGGCCTAACAGTGTGTATGTATGTTAAAGTATGCTGCTAAAACGTGCAGGAAAATAACTGCAGATTCTGGTACAAATCAAAGGCCTTTATTCACAAAATGCTGGAGTAACTCAGCAGGTCAGGCAGCATCTCAGGAGAGAAGGAATGGGTGACGTTTCGGGTCGAGACCCTTCTTAAGACTGATATCAGGGGGCGGGACAAAGGAAGGATATAGGTGGAGACAGGAAGATAGAGGGAGAACTGGGAAGGGGGAGGGGAAGAGAGGGACAGAGGAACTATCTAAAGTTGGAGAAGTCAATGTTCATACCGCTGGGCTGCAAGCTGCCCAAGTGAAATATGAGGTGCTGTTCCTCCAATTTCCGGTGGGCCTCACTATGCCACTGGAGGAGGCCCATGACAGAAAGGTCAGACTGGGAGTGGGAGGGGGAGTTGAAGTGCTCAGCCACCGGGAGATCAGGTTGGTTAATCAGGTTGCTAAAACGTGTGTTTTACGTGTGACTTGTAATTATAAACATCAAGGTTACAGGATGTGACTCCAAATGCCAAATTGGTTTCAATGTGATGATCAAAATATATTCGTAGGTTTGTGCTGTGAGTGAAATTGGTGAAGCAACCTGTCAGGGTGCAACAAATGTTCATCAGAAATAAATGGAACAGGTCACGTATGGTGATGTCATTCGGAAATAACTGTGTCTTGATGCCAGCAATCTCAAGTCAGAGTTCAACCTTCCAGCTGATAATCCCTCTTCATCTATCACAGCAAAGTCTTACACTTCAGCCCTTCCAATAACTCCTTGCAGGTTAGTCACCAAGTAATTTCTACTGACTTTTGTTAAGATTCTACAAATGTTTGCAGCTGTCATGATTTTTTAAAATTTGCTATAACCTACAGGGAGTTATGAGTTAAAAGACTTCAAAGCTTCTGTATAAATAAGTTGGCCTCAATAATGTTCCCAATAGAATGGAGCATGATTGGGGGAAGGAGCTGATGGGCTACTAAATTGGGCAAGCTGCCAGAGGAGTGAGGAAGAGAAAAACTTGCAGAAAGAGGGCTCTTCCCAGGGATACAGTCATATAGCATGGAAACAGTCCTTTGTTCATGCCGACCAAATTGGCATTGTGGGGTAGTCCTATTTGCCTGTATTTGGTCCATGTTCAGAAACCCATCCTATTCATACATCTGACCAAGGAAACATGAAGTGTATGCTTGTAAGGATGTCTTCACCTGAATGTATCACCGCCTAGAATTACAACTGGAACCTCAAAATAGAATCCAATATTGCATTTCCAGTACATCGTTGCCAGATTTTCTATGCATCAGATTCTTCCAAAATGAGTTAAAGTATTTGCAAAATCTCTCCATTTGCCATTTATTTTTGCATAATTCAGAGAAAACAAATTATGTTTCATTTAGTGACCATACTAAATGGGAATTTAATGCTAAATGGGAATACTAAGTGAGAATTGCAAATAGTGTGGAGAGCAAAGGCACTGCGTTGTGATTATCTCATGTCAACCCTCTGCTGTAGAGCAAATAAAATATATTCCTCTTACTCTAAAGCTCAGCTGATGCGTGGCCAGATAAGGCACATCATCAGATCAATATTCAGCATCCTTTAAGGGCACTGAAGGAAAGAGGTTTTTGGTGATCAGGACCTCAGGCTGGGCACAGTCCTCATGGTCATCTGGGCGGCAGTAATCCTGCCCTTCTAATGCTTCTGACAATTGGGCAACTCAGACACTGGAAAAATACCACGAACAGTGCTCCACAGAGTCCTCCATTTTCACTCGATGAGTAAGCAAACGAATATCAGAATCCTGCACTTCCTGACTCACGAATGCCAAAGATGGAATTAGTGGAACAAAGGTGGATATGCTTACAGTTCTGCAAGATCTGTTTGATTCTGCACAATGCTTTGGCCCTCATTCTCAATGGAGGTGGGGCTGCACGCACGAGACACATGTGCATGGATTCATTATGCCTTGTGAGGCACAGAGGAGTTTTCTTGAGGAAGTCTGCACCTGAAGCTTATGTTGGACTTCACTGGGAGTATGCGGGAGGCTGAAGGGAAGGAGATCAAAGGAAGCGGGCTGGAGGACCAATGTGAAGTATAACTTTGAGCCACATAACTATTTCCAGTAACAGTGGTCAGAGATGGAAGAAGAGTCATAAGACAGTCTGATGTAATGGGAACATCTTAAGTCTCAGATGTACCACCAAAGAACACTAGCAGTACCAAATGATCTGCATTGAAGAATAAAAAAACAAAGAGCTGGAGAAACTCAGCAGGTCAGGCAACACCTGTGGAGGGAAAAGGGCCAGCAACATTTTGAGCCTTTCTTCAGGCTGATGGAGTTGGCTTGGGGAGGTTGAATGCAGAATTTGACTAATAAAATAAAATAAATGTAAGTAATCAAATAAAATCCAGAACAGAAGATCAGTCCTTTTAATAGTAACAATGAAACTGAAGGTTTTTCACCAGAACCCATCCTGCTCACTGATATTCTCCAATCTCAACTGCAACCCTAACCCAGTCTGGCCCACATGAGGCTCTTGGTTGATTCTTAATTGTATCAGCCATAAAGAGGGTTAACACACACAGAGGGTTGTGCAAATATGGAATATGCAACTAATATGCATGTGCATTCCTTCCAGCTAGAACTATATGAAGCCCTGTCTGCAGCATGGTTACTGGAGAGCTGCTGACTTCAATGGAACGGACTGAAGATGGTTATGCAGGAAGACATCTGGTAGTTCCAGGGCTGTTTCTTTCTCATCATCTTGGCATGAATAGCACTAAATGGAACAATCCAATCGAACTGGAATGAAGAACATTCCACACCCCATGGAGGCTGAGTACTTCCAGGCAACTTCTGTTTTCATTTAACAGCAGTAGTGATTTTGATAGGCAGTCTGATGGGCCACAATAAAGGGAATGGTTGTGTGAAGGAATCATAGGTGCTGCCATTCTGATTGCTGTTTGGGAATGTTGTGTCCTTGCCTAATGAACATTTGAACACATAAAAAACTGCTATGCCTCGGCAGTCCTAGATATGTGCTAGAAATAGACAAACAAACTGCTATGACACACTGCTATCTCCTTCCCCACTGGTGTCTGCAACCTTGACAGTAGAAAACTGATCTTGCGTGGCAGAATGTTGACTTTGCAGGATAGCAGTCCACAAACTAGCACGGCAGCACGTTGAGTTTGCATAACACTAATTTCATGTTTCCTGCAAGCAGTGGGTGGTTCTGCTGGTGTTACAAAGAATCTTAACTCTACACAGAATGGAAACAGATTCTTCGGCCCACCTTCATAACTTCTGGTGCGGATGCATAAGTGCTAACGGTAGAAACAAGGTCTTCCTGATTGGAATCCATTCCGAAATAGTTTCCTGTGCTTTCTATACCACGATTCACCTCCCCTTCAAGAGGTACAAGCTTGCTAAAAATACTGCCGACCTGGTCTAAAATTACCCCTTAGTTACGATGTTAAGCTGGTTAACACCAATTAGTGCTGGTTGCATGCAGCGCTCAAGTAAAATTTTAAGCTTAACATGTTGGCAAGCCTCCTGTATTGAAACCAATTGCTGCATAACCATACACCATGACACATTTTCATCTGTGCATGGGGCATTGTTTACCAGGGAGATGTGTAAACAGACTTGATCAAAATTTGATGCAACACCAAGCTTGGGAAATATGAAATGCTGAAAATAAGTAATATATACAGAGGCTGAGGAAAATAATTGTGAGCAATCATTTAAATGCGAACTTCAAAACTGATTAAAGGAGAGATCTGCTCATTATTTAATGCATAGGCTATTAAAATAATGTAATGGATAGCAACATTCTACCAGGGCTCCTGAGGGGCAATAAAGTGTTTGCTATGTGGTTGTGGATATTTTGCAATAAATGTTGGAAAATAGCAATATCAAATGAAATCTAAAATTATCATCTGGCTGATTGGGAGCTGAGTGGGTGCACACACAAACATATTCTAAAGAACATCACGCAAAGGTAATTAAGAATAATAGTAACAACTTTCTCATTGGGAATGTTGTGTCCTTGCCTAATAAACATTTATATACACATAAAAAAACTGCACTTGATAGTTTGCCCTCTCTTGACACGTTAGGACCATGGAGATAAGGTAAATCAAAAATCTCTAGACTACCTGAGGTAAGATCACTTCAAAGCCCTGGCGTATAAAATCATGAGAGGAATAAATCGGGTAAATGCACAGAATCTCTTGCCCAAAGTAGGGGAATCGAGGACCAGAGGACATAGAGTGCATTCAGAAAGTATTCAGACCCCTTCACCTTTTCCACATTTTGCCACGTTACAGCCTTATCTTAAAATGGATTAAATTCTTTTATTTATCATCAATCTACACACAATACCCCATAATAAAAAAGTGAAAACAGGTGTTTAGAATTTTTTGCAAAGTAATTAAAAAGAAATAACTGAACTGTAGGTTCAAGGTGAAGGGGAAAAGATTTAATAGGAATCTGAGGGATAACTTTTCCACACAACGGGTGGTGGGTGTATGGAACAAGCTGCCAGAGGAGGTTTGTTGAGGCTGGGTCTATCCCAACGTTTAAGAAACTGTTAAACAGGTACATGGATAGGACAGGTTTGGAGGGATATGGACCAAACGCAGGTAGCTGGGACATGTTGGCCGGTGTGGGCAAGTTGGGCTGTAGGGCCTGTTTCCACACTGTATCACTCTATGACTGATAGCTGTATGGCCCAAAACGGGTGTGAGGTGACCAGCATGTGATAATGCATTATGTAGGATGAGTGGCGGACATGGTGTTACCTTGACAACAGCACAATGAAAAAGGGTGAAAGTGGGACAATCCGGCAGTATATAAATTTGTCAAGCCATTGGTGAGACCCATAAATAAATTAATCAGATTATTTCCAACAATGCACCAATTAGAATGACAATAAAGGTAATATTGAATTTGGATTTACAATTGAGTGCGAAAGAGAATCAATTAAAGTTATCTATCAGATGAATAAAATTAAAAATGGAGTTCTGGCAAAATGTATGTACTTAATTGTGAATGTATGTAAAACTGCAGCATTCTGTATGTTGCAGTGTTGCTGTCTACTTTGATATTATATCTTACATCAACCTTTGGAAGATATATTTGCTCTCGCTGGATCGGTGTGACGTTTGGTAATCAATTGTAAGATTAGATCTTTTACATCAAATTCTGGTCTCACCAAGATAAAAGATCAAATGTAGTTTCATTGAAACTGGGTTTCTGAACCACTGGAGCTCAGCAGTCGAGTTATTGATGGGAGTTTTACCAGGTGGGAAAAGTGTATCATTAGTCTTGGACTGTATACTCTTTTCTTGGATTAGTTAATTAAAAAAATCTAGTTCAACAATTACCTATTCATCAGTTAATTGGAATAGCAAGTCTGAAATAACTGTAGGCCATAAACGCATTGAGTCACCTCTTATGTGACAAAATGAAGGAGCATTCAACAATGGATTGGGCGGTGGCAGAGCTCGTAGAGCAACTGCCTCACAGTGTCAGAGATCCAGATTCATTCCTGCTGTCTGGTGCTATCTCTTTGGTTTAAATACTCCTCCTGTGACGACGTGGATTTCTCCTTGGTACCCCTGAGTTGTGCCACATCTGAAAACATGCAGGTTAGTAGGTTAATTGTCCATTGTAAATTGTTTCTAGTGTGTAGATGACGGATAGAATCTATCCGGGGATGATGAAAATGTGGGGTAACTAGGCAACAGGAAGGAAATAAAATGGAATTGCAATTGCTCATGGGCGCCATTGTGGCGCAATGGTAGAGCTGCTCCCTAACCTATTATTTATATCAAGAGGACTGGAATACAAAAACAGAGACGTAATGCTGAGGCTCTATAAGGCGCTGGTCAGGCCGCATTTGGAGTACTGTGAGCAAATTTGGGCCCCATATCTGAGTAAGGATGTGCTGCCTCTGGAGAGGGTCCAGAGGAAGATTACAAGAATGATTCCAGGAATGAATGGGTTAGCATATGATGAGCGTGTGACAGCATTGGGTCTATACGTGCTGGAGTTTAGAAGGTTGAGGGGGGACCTCATTGAAACTTACAGAATAATGAAAGGCAGAGATAGAGTGGATGTGGAAAGGACGTTTCTGCTGGTGGGAGAGTCTAGGGCCAGAGGTCATAGCCTCAGAATTAAAGGCCACTCTTTTAGAAAGGAGGTGAGGAGGAACTTCTTTAGTCAGAGGGTAGTTAATCTGTGGAGTACATTGCCACAGGGGGCTGTGGAGCCCAAGTCAGTGGATATTTTTAAGGCAGAGATAGACAAGTCCTTGATTAGAACGGGTGTCAAGGGTTATGGGGAGAAGGCAGGAAAATGGGATTAGGTGGCAGAGATCAGCCATGATTGAATGGCGGAAGAAGACTCGATGGGCTGAAATGGCCTAATTCTATTCCTATAACTTGTGAACTTGTGAATTTACAGCACCATGACCTGGGTTTGATCCTGACTACCGGTGCTGCTTGTACAGAGTTTGTACATTCTCCCCGTGACCACATGGGTTCTCCTCGGGTGCTCTGGTTTCCTCCCACACTCCAAAGACCTACTGGTGTGTAGATTAATTGACTTCAGTAAAGATTGTAAATTGTCCCTCAAGTGTAGGATAGTGCTAGTGTATGGGGATCAGTGGTCGGCACAGACTCGGTGGGCCGAAGGGCCTGTTTCTGTGTTGCATCTCTCTAAATAAATTCTGAACTCTAGAAACCAGCATAAACTTGATAGGCCAACATGACCTACAATGTCAAGAGTCGGAATGTTTCATTGTCATATATACTGGCAAAGGAACAATGAAATTCATACTTGTGCAGCATCACAGGTTTATTAACACAATAACACATAAATACATATACAAAAACCAATAAAGCAATAAATTAATAATCAGTAATACTAGGTAACCAGGCCATAAAGGCACAAAACCAAAGTGCAACCAAAACAAAGTCCACAGTAAACATTGTTGCTGAGGTAGGTTTGTGGTTAGCATTGAGCAGTGTTGAAGAGTCTGATGGTTGCTAGGAAGAAGCTGTTCTTGAACCCGGAGGTCACAGTTCTCAGGCTCCTGAACATTTTTCCCTTTGGCAGAGCAAGATAAAAGTGTGATCAGGATGATGTGGGGTATTGATGATATTTGCTGCCCTTTTGAGGTAGTGCCCCTTATAGATCCCTTTTTGTCATGGACAGGACAATGTCTACCATTTTCTGTCGGCTGCTTTGTTCCTGGGCATTCGAGCTACCGAACCAGGCCAAAATGCAACCAGTCAGTCTGTGCTCTATAGTTCACCTGTAGAAGTTCGATGGAGTATTCAGCTACATACCAAATCTGCGCAATCTTCTAAGGAAGTAGAGGCATTGATGAGCTTTCTTTGTGGCTGCATCAATGTGCTGGGCTCAGGATACATCTTCAGAGATATGTATGCCGTCTTCACTGCTGCCATGATGTTCGTGGATCCTCAGCGTTCCTTTCCTAAAGTCAGCAGTCAGCTTCTTGGTTTTGCTAATGTTGAGAGAAAGATTGTTGTTTTGGCACTATTCAATCAGATAATCACTATTCAATCAGATTATCAATCTCCCTCCTAAACTCTCATCTTTACCTATTATTCATACAACCATGGTGGTATCATCACTGAATTCAGCTTAGTTTTAGTTTATTGTCGCGTGTACCGAGGTACAGTGAAAAGCTTTTGTTGCATGTCAGCAGAAAGCTTTTGTTGCAGTCAGCAGAAAGACAATACATGATTTTATGATACACATTTACATGATGCATGTTTAAATGTGGCTTTGAAGCTATATCTGGCTACACTGTCATTGGCATCGGGAGAGTTGAGGAAATATGGAAATTATACTACTTGTCTGCATTTGAGATACCAATGGGCTTTTCAATGACCCGGATGGATGGAAAGTTACATGGTAATCTGACCTGGCTTTTTGTTATGGATGTGGGAGTAAAACTAGTAAAGTCAAAACTGTTGCAATTAGGCCTTTGAATGTGGTATCCTATAAACATAGCTATTTTTTGGCACAATATTTGGCATATTTATTGCTATTTATCATGTTCCTGTTACTATATTTGTACAAGTAACGTAAGTTTCACTCTCAGATGAAGATTGAAGCATTGGAATTTACTCTGACTGAGTCATTATCTTTGTAATATTTGAGTTTGAGTCAATACATAGGAATTTTTTTGCATAGCTTTACAAATAAATCAGTGAAATGGAAATTTAGTGGTCTCAATAATCTGAAACTGGTCTAGAATGATAACTTTGCACCCGGACATGTAGCTGTGAACCCGTGCACCTGTTTAGTTTAGTTTAGTTTAGAGATACAGTGTGGAAACAAGCCCACCAATTCCACGCTGACCAACGATCACCTGTACACCAGTTCTATCGTACACCCTATAGACAATTTACAGAACCCAATTGACACTACAAACCTTCACATCTTTGGAATGAGGGAGGAAACCAGAGGACCTGGAGAAAACCAATGCGGTGTCAAGTCGAAGGAACAAACTCCGACACCACCCATAGTTAGGATTGAACCCAGGTCTCTGGCGCTGTAAGGCAACAACTCTACCATTGCACCACCATTCCTCAGGTAGCGTTCACTATATTGATTATTCTTGTGGGCCCAGAGGCAGACTCAATGAAAAAGATTTAGCTGTATTAAAGGACTCATTGCTATCTTTATTGTAAACATACAATGAAAATAATGGGTAGACACAAAAAGCTGGAGTAACTCAGCGGGGCAGGCAGCATCTCTGGAGAGAAGGAATGGGTGACATTTTGGGTCGAGACTCTTTTTCAGACCCATCTGAAGTAATGGAATATAGTTAAGAGGTATTACTGGAACATCAATAATGAAATACTAAACTAAACTGTATGGACAACTGGGGAAAAGTTATGAATTCCCCAGCTTCCTTTCTACTATTAAACAAAAGATAATAACATGCCATTGTGAATATGTTTTGAATTAAGCAACATGGGGTTTAAGTTAATGAATATATTCCAAATTCCCAGCTCTCTCAAAGTTTCAATACAGAGGAGCTTACATTGTCCATTCTACCCTTAAATCACTGCCTGATAAATAGACGTGCAGCTACTTGAAGGTTTGACATCGAGGCATGTTAAGAGGTAATGTCACTGGAAATAATGAATTTACAACATCAGAAAATACCTCTAAAAATGTATTATTTTACACTTTCATGAAAATGTATTCTACTTATCCAAAAATCTCCCATTAAATTAAAAATATGTTGATTTATATAGAATATACACACGACTCTGCGGCCAAATTCAGTTCTAACTGCATTTACAAGTTTGCAGATGACACCATTGTGGTAGGATGGATAATGAGTCGGAGCATAGGAAGGACATCGAGAGATTAGTAGCATGGTGTTAGGACAACAACCTCTTCTTCAATGGCAACAATATGCGGGAGCTAGTTATTGGCTTCAGATCCACATATTGACTTGATCCTTAAATTTGTTTTAATCTCAGACAAAACTTTATTTTATGAAACTAAGGAACATAGGGGGCATTAAAATGTTTGTATGTTCTGTGAGGTAGCTCCCAAGCACTGAAATCCTCCACGTAGAATAATTGGAGCTTTACATTCATTTCTCAGAGCATTCCTTTACCTTTACCCTTTCCACCATTACAATACCAGCATTAACGTTGGAAGGTGAATTGTTTGTGTGTATGGAAGCAAACTAGCTTTTATATGTGCATCATGAACCACGGGAAAGAATGTGGAGTCAGAAGAATTGCTGCTTCACCTTCTTTTAGTTTAGAGTGATACAGTGTGGAAACAGGCCCTTCGGCCAAACTTACCCACATCGGCCAACATGTCCCAGCTACACTAGTCCCACCTGCCCACGCTCGGTCCATATCCCTCCAAACCTGTCCTATCTATGTACCTGTCTAACTGTTTCTTAAACGTTGGGATAGTCCCAGCCTCAACTACCTCCTCTGGCAGCTTGTTCCATACACCCACCTCCCTTTGTGTGAAAAAATTACCCCTCAGGTTCCTATTAAATCTTTTTCCCTTCACGTTGAACCTATGCCCTCTGGTCCTCGATTCCCCTACTCTGGGCAAGAGATTCTGTGCATCTACACGATCTATTCCTCTCATGATTTTATACACCTCTATAACATCACCCCTCATCCTCCTGCATGCCAAGGATTAGAGACCCAGCTTACTCAACCTCTCCCTATAGCTCACACCCTCTAGTCCTGGCAACATCCTTGCAAATCTTCTCTGAACCCTTTCAATCTTGACAATATCTTTCCCATAACATGGTGCCCAGAACTGTACACAATATTCTAAATGCTGTCATACCAACGTCTTGTACAACTGCAACATGACCTCCCAACTTCTATACTCAATATTCTGACTGATGAAAGCCAATAAGCCTTTTGACCACCTTATCTACCTGCGACTCGACCTTTAAGGAACCATGCACCTGTACTCCTAGATCCCTCTGCTCTACAACACTCCCCAGAGGTCTATCTTTCACAACCATCTGTACCTGTAAAACCACCCATTTTTGTATCATCAGCAAACTTGCTAATCTTACACTGTATGTTCTCATCCAAATCATTGATGTAGATGACAAATAGTAACGGGCCCAGCACCGAACACTGAGGCATACCACACACATGCCTCCAGTCCGAGAAGCAACCTTCCACCATCACACTTTGCTTCTTTCCGTGAAGCCAATTTGCTATTTATTCAGCCATCTCTCCTTGGATCCCATGCAATCTAACCTTCCAGGGCAGCCTATCTTGCGAAACCTTGGCAAATGCCTTGCTGAAGTCCATTTACACAACATCTACAGCTCTGCCCTCATTGACTTTTTGGCCACGTCTTTAAAAAACTCAACCAGATTTGTGAGACACGACCTCCCATGTATAAAACCATGCTGGCTATCCCTAATCAGCCCTTGCCTGTCCAAATACCTCCATAACCTATCCCTCAGAATACTCTCTAGTAACTTTCCAACTACAGACGTTAAGCTAACCGGCCTATAGTTCCCAGCATTTTCCATGCAGCCCTTCCTGAATAGAGGCACAACCTTTGCCACCCTCCAGTCTTCCGGCACCTCTCCTGTATTTAAGGATGACACGTAAATTTTAACCAGGGCTCCCACAATTTCCTCTCCAGTTTCCCACAATGTCCTCGAATATATCTGATCAGGCCCCGGAGGTTTGTCTACCTTCATACACGATAGTATGTTCAGTACTTCTTTGATGGTAACACTGACTGCTCACAAGACACTTCCATTGACTGCCCCATGTTCTGGTTCTTGCTTAACAGTCTGCCTCTTTATTGTGACCACATGATAGAAAGTTAAATTACTGCAGGTGGGGGTGTTGCATTACCAGCTGATAGACCATAAGTAATATTGAACTTTTTATAAAGTGATAAATATTTTGGCTTTAAAGTAAAATGATTATACAGTATACCCTCTTTATAACGGATCATAGTGGGGGGGAATGGTGTCCGTTATTGCCGATTGTCCGCTATAACTGAGTAAGGGATTATCATTGTATACATAGTAGAAATAAACAACTGCAGATCCTGATTAATACGTAAAAGGACACAAAGTGTGGTAATAACTCAGCAGTTCAGGCAGCATTTCTGGAGAATACGGATAGGTGACGATTCGGGTCGAGTCTCTTCTTCATACTCACAATCAAAGATACTAGAGGAACAAGATGGACCACTTCATTGAAATCACCTATACTGAAGTGTAGTACGCAAAGGAGCGTAACGTCTGCTATTTTAGTAAGCAAAACTTGCCGTTCGCTATGCCCCTCACAGTGTAATCAGTGTTTTGAGGGAACAGTGCGTGTGATGATACCATTAAAATGCAGAATATATCTCATCTATCAATTCACACATTGTTGTTATTTTTCTTTCTAATTGTTTCTGCAAGTTTCTGCCTACTAAAGTGGCGCCATGACATACTACGGTTTTTAGGGTCGAGTGGTCTATCTTGTTCCTCTAGTATCTTTGCTCACAGTCTGGAGCTGGGCCTGGGATCCAGGTGAGTCGATGGCCCTGGCCTGCTGGCAACCAGGGGAGAGGCAAGGATCAGTAGAGTCATTGGTTGTGGCCCGCGGGTGTCCGGTGCAGGTAAGGATCAGAGGTGGTGGCGGAGGTGGCGGTCTGGAAGCAGCCGAGAAATTCATTGTTCTGTTGTTGGTACACACAGTATGACAATTAAACACTTAACTCCTCTTTTAATAAGCAAATGTATTTATGGGCCCAAAGTTTGCTATACTAATCTATATTTAATCTAATCTAATCTAATCTAATGTAATTTTAAAAAAATTTAGTAGCCCTCTCAAAATGATCACCTCACACTTCTCTTTATTGAATTTTGCCAACAATGTTTCTGCTGATATGTCATCCTGAAGGCATATTTTCAGAACTTTCCATCATGTTGCCAGATTTTACCTTCCACATTTTACATTTACCTGCTTCCATCACATGTAGCCACATCATTGATAGAGGTTTCAAGAGATAATTGATTCGTAACTGAGCAAATCAAGCATTATCACAAACCATCCCTCGGTTTGGAAAACATCCTTTATAGAATAATTATTTCGTATTGTTTTGCTGTGTGACTCATAGAGTCACAGAGTCATCCAGTGTGTAAATGGGCCCTTTGGCCCAACTGCGCACACCGATCATCACGTCCCATCTACACTAGTCCTACATGCCTGTGTTTGGCTCATATCCCTCTAAACCTGGCCTATCCATGTACCTTGATAATAGAATATCAAGTGTAACGCATAAGTAACTCAAAGTTTTCATATTCAGTTGAAGGCCGTGTATGAAATTATTATTTTTTTAAAGTTCATTGCTTGGGAAATATTGTCATTCAACATGTATCTTCAATTTTAGGAATATGAATTGAATCCACATAAAGTACTAAAGTGGATGATATGGGTATAATATGTATAGACTTGTCGATTTAAAAAAAATACAAGAATAGAGACAAGAACTTCAAGTTTTTAAGCTTTCAGAAGTAGGAGATCTTAAAATGACTTTCCAGCCTTGGGAAATACACTGATTAGCCAAAACATTATGACCTGGTGAGCCAAAACATTATGACCATCTGCATAATATGCTGTTGGTCCTCCGTGTGCAGCCCCATATGCAGCAGGGTGCGATGCACTGTGTATTGTGGCACATTCCTCCTGTGACCACCATTAAGATTTTCTGTGACTTGTGCCACAGCAGACCTTCTGTTGGTTTGTACCAGACGGGATATCCTTTGTTGCCCTTGCGCATCGATGAGCCTTGGGCACCCAACACCCTGTCGCTGGTTTGTGGTTTGTCCCTCCTCGGACCACTGTCAGTAGGTACTCACCACTGCTGACCGGGAGCACCTCACAAGCCTTGCCGTTAAGAGATGCTCTGACCCAGTCATCTGGCCATAACAATTTGGCCCTTGTCAAAGCCGCTCAGGTCTTTACTCCTGCCCATTTCTCCTGCATCCAACACATCAACTTCAAGAACTGACTGTTCACTTGCTGCCGAATATATCCCACCGCTTGACAGGTGTCATTGTAACAAGATAATCAATGTTATTCACTTCGCTTGTCAGTGGTCATAATTCTTTTTGGCTGATCGGTGTATCTTATTAGCACGTTCAATGATTCCTGAAGAATAAATTATTCTGTTGTTCTAAGTAACTATCTATGCAGTATGGCGAAAGGATAAATCAATCCATAAGAAACGATGTGAAAAAAACTATTAAGATAGATAAGGAATGGAAAATTGTGCCAAAATGTAAAATGAATGTGAACAATCAGACTACTTTTTCCATTTTTGCTAAACTCAGCAAGCTAAGTTCATTTTATTTGGGGAAGGAAACTTAACAACATTCAACAAAGTGAATTATTTCAGTATAACTTCTCTGTTATTATCCAGCACAAACATATCACCGCCCACCCACCCCCACTTATTATATTTAGGTACACCTTTTCTTTGTGCATGTAGATGCAAGTAGATGCAAATTAATTACCTTGGACAGCAAGAACCTTGTTACTCAACTTTGGACAGGTAATAACAACGGTACTGCATTGTCCTACACTTGCATTTTATCCAACAGACACCATTTTTCCAAGTGATGGTGAAGAAGGATCTTGAACCGAAACGTCATCCATCCTATCTCTCCAGAGAAGCTACCTGATCCGCTGAATTACTCCGGCATTTTGTGTCTATCTTCTGATGGTGATACGTATGTATGCTCATTTCCATGCACCACACACTCACTTCCCGACTCCCTCATCTGCCTGGGTCCAAGCACTGTCCACCCTTCCAATTTCCCCAATGATCCTTCAATTCTCCATTCTTTGGGACCCCCGATGAAGATGTTGATCTCTGCCATTTCCACCTGATGTCTGATTGAACCATTCCTAATCACTGATTCTGATCACAGACCTTCCCATCCACACCAAACATAACCTGTGGTCCAAAAGGGGTCTTCCACTCTCTCCCCAATCCCTAACCACTGCACTGCTCCCACACTCTCCCTCACCCACATACCCACCAACATTGCCGCTGCACCACCACACTCCCAGCCTCAAGCCTGGCCTTGGACCAAGCAGCACATTTTCAGTCACAAAACAATACAATGTCTATTTGCAAAGGGTGCAGCTGCATACACCCAAGCCACAAGCACATTTGCATGTGTGCAACACAGTCCATGACCAAAACATGTCATACAATTATGTTGTAGTGTTCCCATCCGGGCAATGTAGACTTTCTGATCATTAATATTTTGGTCCTGACTCCTGCTTTTCAATGAAGATTTCACTTTGTTCCTTGATAAGCCCAAATCTTTTATTTCATTTTATAAAATAGTTTTGAGTTTACTTTAATGTTGCCTGCTGGTCCTTTCCCATCACCTCTCCTTGCTTGCTACTAAGGACATTTTAATTTCCCTCCTGCATCTCCATAACCTCTCAGATCATTCAGTAAGTACAGAACCAGCCATGCTGTCCGAAAAAGCTACAACAGTGACATCTGTTTGGCAATTGGCCCAGCACGTCTGGTCCATGAAAAGCAGGAATTATTTAGTTCAACTTAGTTTATTGTCTCGTGTACCGAGGTACAGTGAAAAGCCTTTGATGCGTGCTAACCAGTCAGCAGAAAGACAATACATGATTAAAATTGAGCCGATTACAATTACAATAGTGTAATTCAGTTAATTATTGAATCATCATTCTGTGTTGAATGTAGCAAAGCGATGGAAGATTTAGCTGTTAATGCTTTAAAGTAGAACTAAGTCGCCAATAACCTCATTTGGTTTCCACCAAGTCCTCATACCTTGATATCTCATTAGACAATGGACAATAGACAATACACAATAGGTGCAGGAGTAGGCCATTCGGCCCTTCGCGCCAGCACCGCCATTCACTGTGATCATCCACAATCAGTACCCCTTTCCTGCCTTTTCCCCATACCCCTTCAGTCTGCTATCTTAAGACCTCTATCTAACTCTCTTTTGAAAGCATCCAGGGAATTGGCTCCACTGCCTTCTGAGGCAGAGAATTCCACAGATTCACAACTCTCTGGGTGAAAAGTTCTTCCTCATCTCCATTCTAAATGGCCTACCCCTTATTCTTAAACTGTGGTCCCTGGTACTGGAATCCCCCAACATCAGGAACATGTTTCCTGACTCTAGCATGTGCAATCCCTTAATAATCTTATATGTTTCAATACGAACCCCTCTCATCCTTCTAAATTCCAGTGTATACAAGCCCAGTCGCTCCAGTCTTTCAACATATGACAGTCCCGCCATTAACCTCGTGAACCTACGCTGCACTGCCTCAATAGCAAGAATGTCCTTCCTCAAATTTGGAGACGAAAACTGCACACAATACTCCAGTTGTGGTCTCACTAGAGCCCTGTACAACTGCAGCAGGACCTCTTTGCTCCTATACTCAACTCCTCTTGTTATGAAGGCCAGCAAGCCATTAGCTTTCTTCACTGCCTGCTATACCTGCATGCTTACTTTCAGTGACTGATGAACAACGACACCCAGGTCTCGTTGTACTACCCCTTTACCTAATTTGACACCATTCAGATAATAATCAGCCTTCCTGTTCTTGCCACCAAAGTGGATAACCTCACATTTATCCACATTAAACTGCATCTGCCATGCATCTGCCCACTCACCCAACCTGTCCAAGTCAACCTGCATCCTCATGGCATCCTCCTCACAGTTCACACTGCCACCCAGCTTTGTGTCATCTGCAAATTTGCTAATGTTACTTTTAATCCCTTCATCTAAGCCATTAATGTATGTTGTAAATATACTGTATATTAAGTATATCTATATACTAATACTCTCGTTTGTTTGTTTGTTCGTTCCTGAACTACAGCCAAAACGATACACGATAGTGTGACAATTTTAGGCCCACCTTACTCACTGTCATCCCTTTGGTGCTAAACTAAGAAGTTTCATTGAAATCGGTGTTATATTTTTAAAGTTATGGACATTTTAAAGTTTAAATCTATCTCCTATGGAGGGAGGGGGGAGGGAGGGAGGGAGGGAGGGAGGGAGGGAGGGAGGGAGGGAGGGAGGGAGGGGGAGGAAGGAGGATAAGGGTGGTTGAGGGGGATGGAGAGGGGGAGGAGGGGAAGGGGGAGGGGAAGGTGGAGGGGGAGGGGAAAGGAGGGAGGGGGAGGGATGGGAGGAGGTAGGGGTAGAGGGAGAGGGGGAAGGGTGGAGTGGGGAGGGGAGGGGGAGGGGAGGGGGGAGTGGAGGTGGGGGGAGAGGGTGCTGTACCAATGCAGGAGAGGTTTGGGTCCAACGGGTCCACTTGGTCTAGTTGTATATTAAAAGCTATTTCAAAATAGATAGACAACTCTGTATTCTAGAGGCAAAGATGGAACATGGCTGCCTTCGACGCCAGGGCAAAGTTTGACTGAATGTATTTTTAAGCATCCCAAATAAAACTCCACTCAATGACACTGAAGAGGTAACCTTCCACTGACTGGAAACATATCTAACAGAGGGGGAAATAAGTGTGGGCATTAGATAACAATCTTCTTGGGCCAAGGAGGAAATACGATACGACACGATACGATAGAACTTTATTTATCCCAGGAGAAAATTGATCTGCCAACAGTCATAAAACACAAGATACATGAAACAAGATACCTGTAGCAGCTACTCTGAGCCATATATATAGCCCAACCATCTTCAGCTGTTTCATCAATGACTTTCTCCCCATTGTAAGGTCAGAATTGGAGATATTTGTTATTGATTCCTTCGTGTTAATTTTCATTCCTGATACTGCAGATAATGAAGGAGATGATATTCACACATCACATGATCTGGAGTGCAATCAAAGGTGGACTAATGTGGTAAGTGTTAATCATGCTGCACTACTTCATAGAGTCGTAGAGTCATAAAGCGTGGAAACAGGCCCTTCAGCCCAACTTGCCCACACTGACCAACATGCCCCATCTTCACTAGTCACATCTGCCTGCTTTTTTGCCCATATCCCACTAAACCTACTCTATACATGTACCTTTCTAAATGTTTCTTGTACGTTGCGATTCTACCTGCCTCAACTATCTCCTCTGGCAGCTTGTTCCAAACACCCACCATCCTTCGTGTGAGAAATTTACCCCTCGGCTTCGCATTAAATCTTCAACAATACACTATGTCAACAGTGAAGTTATTCGCTAAAAACCTAACCTCAACATGCAGCTTCATCACTAAAACTCCCACGATGAATAGCCTAGGATCACTATTGACCTGACATTTAATTAGACTGGTCAGGTAAATACCTAGCTAAAATTGTAGGTCAAAGGCTGAGTATACTGCAATGTGTGACTCACTCATCCAGATCCACATATACCTTTCATCATCTACTCGGTATTAGTCAATATTTGTCCAGTGCAGATCCAACAAAATCCCAGAAGTTCCAAACCACCTGGGCCAAAGCCACCCAGTTGCCTGGCCCACCACCTACTCTACTAAATACTTAAGGGCCTGTCCCACTTAGGCGATTTTTTAGGCGACTGCCGGCGACTGTCAAAGTCGTAGCAGATCGCTAAATTTTTCTTTTACCCGACGACAATGACCACGACAATGCCGAGTTAGGTCGAGATTACACCGTCTTCGGAAATATCGAGAAATATCCCACGCTGTCAATGCTTCTCCGGCATCAGTGTGTGGGGATCGCTGGCCGGTAGGGACTCGGTGGGCCGAAGGGCCTGTTTCTGCGCTGTATCTCTAAACTAAACTAAACTAAACTGAATGAATACGGGTATATTATTAAAATAGAGACTGGTCCTGACCCAAAATGACATTTCAAGAGAGAGCTAGATGGAGCTCTTAATGATAGCGGAGTCAGGGGATAGGGGGAGAAGGCAGGAACAGGGTACTGATTGTGAATGATCAGCCATGATCACATTGAATGGCAGTGCTGGCTCGAAGGGCTGAATGGCCTACTCCTGCACCTATTGTCTATTGTCTATTGTCTATCATAATTGTCGCCGAAATCACTGACATGTTGGTAAGTACTTGAGAGTTTTGAAATATAACAGCTTGCCCGGGTTACTTGAAAACCAAGCTTCACGGTAACAAGGCATAAACTGGAGTAACTTACAGTTTACTAATAGCAGTATTAAGAAATTTAATTTTTAAAGTGGTTAAATGGATTTTTGTGCAGAGTGTGGGCATTCTTTGAAAATGTACAGGAGATGCATATCTGGTTTCTGGGTTGCATATCTGGGTTGGGAGCCTACTTTAAATATAATCGCTGATGGCCATAAACATTGCGAAAATTCCCACGCTTACCTGACCGTCAAACTGTCGCCTCCAATCTACCTGTCAAATGTCCTGACGGTAAATAAATTGGTTAAACATAGGTATTTTATGGTATCTTCAAATGACTTCACTTAATTTAATATTATGTGCTTCTAAATGCATCTAAGAGAACCTAGCAAACCTGGGGACAGCATGCGACAGCGCCCGCAATAAGCAACGATACCTGGCGACAAGCCAGCTGTCGGCGAGAAATTTCATACCAGTTGGTTTCTCAGCGACGCGCCGAGATCCACTACGATTCTTTGAAGACTCCTCACGATCATGCCCGCGACACCCCGGCGAACTGTCGGCGACAGCCTAGTCGCCGGCAGTCGCCTTAAAATCGCCTAAGTGGGACAGGCCCTTTACTTTCTCTACCACTGCTCCATTGTGACTGCAATGTGCACCATCCATTACAGCATTGCATTTATTCCGTCAAAATTTCATTGTTAACAACATCCACCTAAAAAGCATCTTTAATCAGACTTTACTGGACTTTATCTTGCACTAAACGTTATCCCCTTTATCCTGCATCTCTACACTGCAGATGGGTTGATTGTAATCGTGTACAGTCTTTACGCTGGCTGGATGGTACCCAACAATAAGCTTTTCACTGTAGAAATTACTCCACAAGTGACAATAATGAACTAAACTAAACTAAGGCTCCAATAATATGCAATAATTCTGCCTACAAGTTCCTTTCCAAGTCAACTATTTGCCCTGACTTGAATGAACATGCCCATCCCTTCAATGTCACTGGTTCAGGCCGCTGGAACTTAAACCCCAAAGGGTTTTAAATCTGTGTAAATCTCTTTAACATAATGATTACAGCAGTTCAGAAAGGCTGCTGCCTTCTCCTGGCAATTAAAGGCGGACAACACATTTTGACTTTGCTCCATTCCCATGTGAGAATTTAAAAAAGTTTCAAGCTAATAATGCACCCAATTAAGGAAATCATTTTTGCTTCACCATGAAAATTCAATGTAACCACCGTAGTATATATGGTACATTTTCTGTGCAGCACATATAATGCTTTCAATCTGCGACGATCAAATGTTATTTGAACCTAATTTGAGGAAGGACATCCTTGTAATTGAGGCAGTGCAGCGTAGGTTCACGAGATTGATCCCTGGGATGGCGGGACTGTCATATGAGGAAAGATTGAAAAGACTAGGCTTGTATTCACTGGAGTTCAGTAGGGTGAGAGGGGATCTTATAGAAACATATAAAATTATAAAAGGACTGGACAAGCTAGATGCAGGAAAAATGTTCCCAATGTTGGGGGAGTCCAGAACCAGGGGCCACAGTCTGAGAATAAAGGGGAGGCCATTTAAAACTGAGGTGAGAAAAAACATTTTCACCCAGAGAGTTGTGAATTTGTAGAATTCTCTGCCACAGAGGGCAGTGGAAGCCAAATCACTGGATGGATTTAAGAGAGAGTTAGATAGAGCTCTAGGGGCTAGTGGAATCAAGGGATATGGGGAGAAGGCAGGCACGGGTTATTGATTGGGGACGATCAGCCATGATCACAATGAATGGCGGTGCTGGCTCGAAGGGTCAAATGGCCTCCTCCTGCACCTATTTACCATGTTTCTATGTTTCTATGTTTCTATGTAATGCTGCCCTTTACAGGACAATGCCGAATGAAACACTGACATCGCAGAGATTCGAAATATGCACGACAATGACTAATGAGTTACTACATAATTGTCTTGCAATGGCAGAAGGAATAAAACCTGCAGGTAACTGAGGAACTTTGTTGAAGGTATATTTGGAGAATAAAACTGAGAGTGCAAATAGAAATAAACAAAATGATCTAATTGTCATTATACATTTTTGGTTGTGAGATGACATAGATTACTACCTGGATTTTGAAGAGCCATGGAGACAGATAACTTGGGTTCAAGAAAGCAGAACGTGGAATCAGCTTGGATAGAAATAAAAAATAATAAAGGCAAAATGTCATTTGTGAGAGTGGTGTATAAGACACCTAACGGTAACCATATTGTAGGAAAGATTGTAAAGAAATAAATTAATGAGACTTTGTCAGAAAGATATGGCCGTAATCCTGGAGGAGTATTATTGGCATGTAAACTGCAAGAATCGGATAGTCAAAGGATCCTCTGAGGATTTTGTAGCATATTTTTAGAGCCATTTCATGCAAACAGCATATTCTGGAGCTAACAGAGACCAGGCGATAACAGACCTGGCATTGTACAATGAAATGCGATTAATTAATTATCTCATATTTAATATGCCTCTAGGTAGCAGTGATCATATGACCATATTTTTGCATTGAGTTCAATAGAGAGAATGGCTTCAAAACTAGTGTTTTAAACTAAACATAAGGACAATAATATGCACAGGAATGCAGAGCAATTAGCAAATTATGTTAAGGGATTAGTCCATTAAGATGCAGTGGCAGACATTTAAAGAGATCTATCGCATTCCAGCAAGAAAGATAAATTCCATATGGGGGGCAACTATCTGTTAATGAAAATATTTAACGATAACATCAAACACAAAGGAAAAAAAGCATGCAATTACACAAATACTTATGGACTGGTCAGAAATGTAATGGATAGATAAAAGAAGGAAAAATCTTTAAAAAAAAGAAAAGCCATTTTCCTCCAGTCAGTACATCTGGTAAGCAGGGGTGAGATAAGAACTAAACTCGTCTTTTTGCTTCAGTTTTCATTCTGGAGAAGACAAGTAGCATAAAAAGATGCAAAGTGCTGGAGTAACTCAGTAGGTCAGGCAGCATCTCTGGAGAACATGGATCGGCCGGCGACTCCTCTGGCCAAAACCATACCCCAGAAGTAGATGTAATTTTAGGAATTGGAAGGATGGGTGAAATTACAATTGCTAAGGAAGTGGCACTGAGGGAATTGATGGAGCCGTGAAAATGTGCTTCTGGTTCCTGATGGAATTCATCCCAGGGTTTTAAAAGAGGATGCTTAAATCATTGATACATTGATTTAAATATTCCAAAATTCTTTGTTCTTGAAAGGTTCCATTAGATCAGAAGAAAACAAATGCAACTCATTTTATTCAAAAAGGGATTTTGAATAAAAGGAGAAAAGAAACAGAAAAAACCCAATAAGTTTAACATCTGCAGCAGAGGAAATATTAAAAGTAAAATGTTACAATGTATTAAAGATGTTTTAGCAGGGCACCAACAATAATTCAAGGTAAACAAGTCCATATGATTTTACTACAATTAAATCATATTTGACCTTTTTTTTTGGAGTTACTTAAAGAAATAACATGTGCTTTTGTTAGAAGGGAACAGGTAAATCTACTCAACTTAGATTTGAAGGAGACATTTGATGAGATACTGCATCAAAGATTATTGTGAAGATCAAAAGTTCACTGGTGTGGATAGAAATTAAAAGGAAGTTGAGAGTGGGCATAAATTAATCGTTTTTTTTTGTTCTGGTTAGCCCGACAACAAGTGATGTGCCACATGGATCAGTGCTGGGACCTCTTACAAATCTAAATGACTTAAATGAAGGTATGATTGCTAATGTTACTAATAATACAAAGACAAGTAAGGTGCAAAGAGGATCTAAAGAGGTTGCAAATGGTTAAAGATAGATTCTGCCAAATGATCTGGAAAAATGTGAATTTGACCATTTGGGAGAAAAACATTTTTTTTAAAGTGTGAAGTATGAAGTAGTGGGAATCAGATACAAGATGATTGGCGTGTCTGATTCACGATGAGCAATGGGCTCATATGTAGATGATGCAAGTAATTAGAAAAGCCACGAGAATATTATCATCTCTTGCAAAATGGTTTGAATGCAAATGTAGGAAGATTATGGCTCAGTTATATAAGGCACTGGTGAGACCACATCTGGAATATTGCGTTCTGCGTTGATCTCCGTATTTAAGAAAGGATTTAAAAAAATTAAAAGCAATAAAAAAAGGGTTATTAAACTAATGCTTGGAATGGGCAGGAAGAATAGTTAGCTTGTATTGACTGCAGTTTTGGAGTAAAAGGGGGCATGATAGAGTGGATATGAAGAGAATGGATCAGCCTGGGGGAATGTAGAACTGTGGAGTCTCCACTTACAAGTAACCATTCACTCATTTTAGATGAAGATTCGGCTTTAGATTCTTTCAGAATGTTGTGAATCTAAGGGAATCTCTTCCTCAAGAGTGTGTAGAAACATATCTTTGTTATATTTTTTGAAGTCAGAGCAGGTGATATCCTGAATAAGCTAGGAACAGAACAGGTGATAGGAATGGAGGGATGAGGTTACAGTTAGCACAGCCTCAATCCTGTAACTTGCAGGTCCATTTGAAAATGATTTGAATGCAAAGGCTGGTCTGTTATTCCGTAAAAGAACCTTACAAATTATCTTGTCCAAAAGCTGTTCATTGTTACCATGGGAATTGCCCTCATCATGAATTTAGCTGAAATGCATCTGCAAAGCCTGAGAGATTCAAATTGCAGCTCATTGTGAGTGAGACAAGTGTCTAAGGATTTTATTATTTTGTTTTCAAGAAGGGCTCACTACTTGGAAAGCAATTGTGGATGACCAAACATGGAAATTCTTATTATCATACCGACATAGACTGAGATTAAGATTGGTACTCTATGTGTTCTGTTCTGTGTGCACTTGGATAATTGTCACATTCTTCCCTATACGTAAAAAGAATTGGAGTTGTGAAACAAAATCTTATTATTTCTTAAGCTGCCATTAGTAGTTTGCCATGTCCAGATGGACAAGGGTGCTGATAATTTATCCCTATCAGCATCCTCAAACACACCAACTCTCTCCATTACTAGTTTTATCATGTCCCTTGTTCAAATAGAGTCAAATACAGCATGGAAAAAGGCCCTTTTGCCAAACTTTCTCACGCCCACCAACCTGTTCCATCTGCATAATCCCTCCTGCCTGCATTTGGTCAATGTTCTTCTAAACTTAGACTATCCATATACCTGTCCAAATGTTTTTTAAACATTGTGTTTGTACCTGCCTCAACTACCTCCTCTGGCAGCTCGTTCCATATACCTACCACCTTTGTGTATAGAAATTGTCCATCAGGTTCCTATTAAATCTTTCCCTCCTCACCTTAAACCTCTGTCCTCTGGTTCTCGATTCCCCAACTCTGGGTTAAAAAACAGTGCATTTAACCTGTCTATTCCTCTCATGATCTTATAAACGTCTATAAGATCGACCCTCATCCTCCTGCATTCCAAGGAATATAGTCCTAGCCTGGTCAACCCATCCCTTTAGCTCAGACCCTCGAGTCCTGACAACATCCTCATGAATCTTCTCTGCACCCTTTTCAGCTTAACAACATCTTTCCTAGAAACAGGGCAACCAAACTTGAACATAATATTCTATATGTGGCCTCACCAATGTCTTGTACAACTCTGACATAACTCCCAATTTCTATACTTAGTCCTTTGACTGATGAAGGCCAATGTGCCGAAAGCCTTCTTGACCTCCCTATCTACCTGTTACTTGAGCATTTTCAACGAACCATGTACTGGCACTCCTCGATCTCTCTGTTCTGCAACACTCCCCAGACCCCTGCTGTTCACTGTGTCAGTCCTCCCTTAGTTTAACTTCCCAAAATGGAACACCTCGCACTTATTGGTATTAAACTCCAATAACCATTCCTTAGCCAAACCTGTCCAACCGATCAAGATCTTGCTGCAATTTTTGACAACAATATTTGCGATCTACAATACCTCCCACAGTAGTGTCATCTGCAAAACATTAATAATGCCTTGTACGTTCTCATGCAAATCATTGATACAGATGAGAAACAATAATGGGCCCAGTATTGATCTCTGAGACACACCACTAGTCACAGGCCTCCAGTCCAAAAAACATCCTTCCACCATCATCCTTCCATGAAACTAATTATACATCCAGTCGGCAAACTCTCCTTGGATCCTTTGCGATCTAACCTTCCAGAGCAGCCTACCTTGTCAAATTTAGTTTCGTTTTTAGTTTAGAGATGCAGCACGGAAACAGGCCCTTTGGCCCATCGAGTCTACGCCAACCAATGATCCCCCCATATTAAAACCATCCTACACACATTAGGGACAATTTTACACATACATCAAGCCAATGAACCTACATACCTGTATGTACTGTACGTCTTTAGAGTGTGGGAGGAAACGGAAGATTTCAGAGAAAATCCACGTGGTCACGGGGAGAACGTACAAACTCTGTACAGACAGCACCCATAGTCAGGTCGAACCCGAGTCTCCAACATTGAAAGCACTGTAAGGCAGCAACTCTACCGCTGCACCACCCTAAATGCCTTGCTGAAATCCATATAGACAACAGCTGCAGCTCTGCCCTCATCAATCTTTTTGGTTACATTTTCAAAATACTAAATCAGCTTTGTGAGATACAATCTCCCACGTTCAAAACCGTGCTGACTATCCCTAATCACCTCTTGTCTCTCTAAATGTACATAAATCTTATCCCTCAAAATACTCTCTCGTGAATTTTTGGCAACAGATGTTAGACTTACTGGCCTGTAGCTCCCAAGCTTTTCTTTGTAGCTCTCCTTAAGTAGAGGCACAACATTTGCTATCTTCCAGTCTTCTGGCATCTCACCTGTATTTAATGATGACTCATAAATCTCAGCCTGTTTGTCCCCATCTTTATTTCTCCTGTACCATCTTTAACCTGGATCATTAAGCTGTCAGTCCTGTCCCTCTCTTAACCAAGTTTCTGTAATGGCTATAACATGCCAGTCAATGTACCTATCCATGCCCTGAGTTCAGCTGCCTTACCCGTCAATCTCTCACATTAAAATAAGTACAATTCAAAGCAACAGTGCACGCTGCCATACTCCTGCCTATTCTGTCCAGTGAACTTTGTTTCATCACCATCCATACCGACTTTCAACCTCTCACCTGCCTCGGCCTTGCATAGGACCGCACCTCCCTGCCAATCTAGTTTAAACCCACCTGTGTAACACTAGCAAAACTACCTGCCAGGATATTTGTTCGCCTCCAGTTCAGGTGCAACCCATCGCTCTTGTACAGGTCAACTCTGCCCCAGAAGAGATCCCAATGGTCCCGAAATCTGAATTCTTGCCCCCTGCACCAACTCCTCAGCCACATAGTAATCAGTTCCATCTTCTTCTCCCTACCCTCATGAACACTTGACACTGGAAGTAATCCATAGATCACTCGCCTGGAGGTCCTACTCCTATTCCTTAACTCCATGTATTCATTTTGCAGTATCTCATTTCTGCCATAACCTGTCATCTGTAAATCCCATTAACATCTTTCTTTTCTTCTGCTTTTAAGTACTCCACTCTTTAATGAAGCTATCCTTCAGAACCTCTTTCCGTAGCCCACTTAAACTCATTATTGCTTTCATTATTGAAAACATTATTGAAAATTTCTGCCTATTCTTAACATCTGTATTTATTTTGAACCCTGTTATCTATATACTAAAACTCTCGTTTGTTTGTTTATTCGTGATCGAACTACAGCCAAAACGGTACACGATAGCTTGACAATTTTAGGCCCACCTTACTCACCGTCATCGCTTTAATGGTAAAGCAAGTAGTTTTCTTGAAATCGGTGTTATATTTTTTGTTATTCACATTTTAAAGTTTAAATCTATCTCCTAGGGAGGGAGGAGGGAGGGAGGGAGGGAGGGGGGAGGAAGGTGGATAAGGGGGGTTGAGGGGGATGGAGAGGGGGAAGGGGAAGTGGGGAGGGAAGGGGGAGGGGGAGGGGAGGGAGGGGGAGGGTGCTGCACCAATGCAGGAGAGGTTTGGCCCCAACGGGTCCACTTGGTCTAGTACCTCCTATTCCTTATCCCCATGTAACCTCCAATTTTTCAATGTGTACGTATTCTTCAACCAAGTTGCTATTCAGATTTTGTAAATGAATGGGTTTATTGCAGACAGGTGTCTCCGCCGCCAAAACTGAAGTATTGTTTTTTTAAAGATATTCTAGCTTGATTAAAAATATCATGCAACTTTGTCACTAATTGCTCAAATACTAACTATTTCTTTTTTGCCTCCCTTTTCTTTTGATGTTACTAATTCTCCCTCAACCTTCATAATGACTTTATGTGCCTGTGGTATGGCTCGCCCGTCCCCAATACTTCTATGTGTTGGAAGGAACTGCAAATAGATACAAAAAGCTGGAATAACTCAGCGGGACAGGCAGCATCTCTGAAGAGAAGGAATGGGTGACGTTTCGGGTCGAGACCCTTGATGCTGATTGAACCGAAAATAGACACAAAATGCTGGAGTAACTCAGCGGAACAGGCAACATCCTGGGAGAGAAGGAATGGGTGACGTTTTGAGTCTCGACTGGATCTGAAACGTCACCCATTCCATTTCTCCCGAGATGCTGCTGAGTTACTCCAGCATTTTATGTGTATCTCCAATACTTCTATAATGTTTGAGTAACATGATTTAAATTGGATCACAGGATCTATTTTGAGGCGCCATTTGAGCAAGAAAATGATAAGATTGTGTGCTGTGCACAGCTGAGATTTGCTAAAAATGGTATAGGTAATGAAAGTGAAATGCTGGAGAGAGAGAGATTGATTTAATGTTTCAGGTTAATTAGTTTTATTTGACTTTTCTGGTGTGAGATTATTAACCTGACTTTCTCTCTTCACAGGTGCTGCTTTACCTACTGAGTATTTCGAGTGTTTTCTGTTTTTATTACATATTTTCAGCATCTGCAGCATTTTGAGTTTGGGCTTCAGATTGAAAGGCTTTGATAATAGAAGGCATTAAAGGAACTAGGAACCAGGAACCCTAGGAATACAAACAGGGCAAGGATATAATCTGATAGAGGAACTCAACAATTATATGCTTTGATGTAATAAATAGGGGGAAAGCTATTTCTATTAGTCAGTAATCCAGACTAGGTACTAAAATCCCCATCTAAAGGGGTTTGAATATTTTTGTCTGCAAACAGTTGCTTGACAGGATCTCAAACAAATTACCAGAGATACTGTAATGTAAGTGGAATCCACAGAAGGCTTTAAAACGGATGTGAATAAATATTTGAAGAAACATTTAAAGTGCAGAGAAATTGTTCTACGTGGATGTTGGGCGGGCCTTCCGTGCAATGATTCTTCAAGGGTTCATTTTAGAAGAACTTCAGTGCAACTCAACAGGGAACGTTGATTGTTATTCCATTTTGGCCCTTATGAAAGGTTTCGACACCGGGTCCATTATTCACTGTTGTCTCGGGATCAATGTCTTTTCTAATCCGTCCCCATTTGATGTAATGTTGTTTATTCTGTCGGTTATGTGTAAGCCCCGGGTAAAGTCCCCAAAACAGAACTGTTATGTATTGTGGAAAATAACATAAACCAAATATACGTGTTAAAGCAGGAAGGCGAGGTGGATAAATCTAATGGCACTTCCTCCAAACCTGAGAGCAATGATAGAAAATTGACTTTTCTTTCATTCAAGTGGGGACCATGCAGAGAGGAAAGTGCTGGATCTTGCAAAGAAAACGTCTTCACAGAACTGCAGGGTGGGACGTTCTGTTTCTATGTTCAAGCATTCCAGTGAAAACTAATGATTAACTTTTATTTCGTTGAACGCCACGTGATTGCTTCAATTCGGATTTTTTTGTTTGTTGTGTGGCCACACATTCCCTCGTAATGTTTGTTGACGGAGAGGCTGATGTAAAATAAAGCTCGTGACGTCTTAACCCCTCCAACACTGACGCCCCCTGCTCAACATGACCTTATTTATCTGCAAGCCTATGCCTGAAGTTCACCACTCACAGTTGCCACCACTTCGCCCTGTGGCTGGTCACTGGAGGAGCACGGTGTTCAGATTCCCAAGAACACTTCAGACAACTGCAGAACCCTGAACAAAAACACAGAGTGCTGGTGGGGCTCCAGGTGTCAGGTCAAGCAGCGTCTGTGGAGGGAGACGTGATGGACACACAACGTTTTGGGTCAAATACCTTTCCTCGGACTCCTGGTTTTTAACACGTCCTTCTCCTGTTGGCGGCTTGGTCTGTGAATTATTATATATATTTTTTTAATTCTGCTTGCATCAGCTGGAGACTTCTTTCAGAGTAAGTGAGCGGCTGGGGCTGAGACAGTGCAAAGTTGCTGCTGTTATCTTCTGAGAGATACCCCCCTCTCTGCTCTTTCCATTTCGGGGCACATCTCCCGCTATTCAAAAGGCGACCAAGAGACGATTATTATCAGCCCTCCCTCCCTTCCTCAGCGATCCACTCAGTTCCAGACAGACAGCATCATACAGCTGGAATACGCAGGGAAGCTCAGCTCTTCTGTGTTTGCTATTTGGATTGTCATGTTCCACGGGATGTTTTCGATCCAGCAACACGCCCAGCTGCAAACTGACATTGCATTTAGAAAATGCACACTCTCTAATTGAAAAGGGACCCCAGTGCCTTGAAAGACAACCCCATTGACGTCCTCGGCAGAACGAGGTTGACTGACATTATTCCAACGACATGATCCAAGCAACCCCGCTCTTTAGAAATCAGTTATTTTGGGAAGCAGGCGGCTCCACAAATGAAAGATATTTCAATTGCAAAGCTTTCTCGCGATTCTACCAATCGTTCTGAGAACTACGGGCTGTTGTCATGAAGACATCGAGCATTTTGCAACCATAGTATGTCACTTAGCCAGACTGAAATGGTAAGTACTAACTCCATCTGTTGTGTAAAAGAACGAAATTGTAGCGATGAAAGTGAGGTGAACGTTTACAGGGATAGTCGCAAACTATCGGGAAGGGAAGAATGAAATTCACCTTTCCCTACTTTGCACTGCATCTGCAACCAATTAGTCTAAGATCATCGACACCCCTCGCTGGCTTGGAAGTGAGCGCATATTCTCGTGATTTAGGCTTTATGGCTAAATCTACAATAGAAATGTACACTGTAAATTGAATGCAATTTAATTCCATCTGGGACTTTTGGAAAGTAGTTTGCACGTATGAATGTATGTATTGTGCTCGGATCCCCCTCGACACGTGAGACTCCGATTGAATGGAAGGGGGAGAATGAATAGTTGTCACAGCAGTTCAGAGCGCAAAATAAAACACGCAAAGTGTTTTGTGTTCAGTGCCCGGGACCAGCTTCAGTATATTTGGTCCCATCTTGAAGACGCCGCTAGATTCAATGCACCGCGCAGCGGTCGGGAGTAACGGATTGAAACCTCAGTGAACATCAACTGTGTATTACAGATAAAAAGCATTGCAAACGTTGAACACAGCAACATTTAAATGTGGGAAATGACAAGGGAAATGTGTCCACTCAACTCGCCTAATGATGTTTCTACTCCGATCCAAGCGGCTTAATAGTCATTTGTGAAATGGCCAAATGAGCAGTGTGGAGCTATCTTTCAAACGGTGAACCACAGTGTTCAACCATTTGTTTCATTTTTTTTTTTTAATAACCATCGTAATGGAGGGAGGTTTAATGAATGGCGTTGGAGAACAGGACATATCCATGAGATGTGCCAACGTTTATTTACAATTCCTCACTCGTTCACTTTGGTCCATTTAGATCAATCAACATCCAATTTCAAAGGATTAAAAATGATTTCCTAGCAGATCATTAGTGCGATTGGGCATAATTTGCCCCCAAGGAGACCTTACCACAGTGTGAAGGACGGTACTCCATGCTGTAATCGTAGTCAACTACGGTCAACCCCGACCGTTCTTTTTGATAACCCTCTCTCTGTATATCTGACACTCGGGGCACGACACGCATTTCCAAACCTTGAGCTCGTGTGCGCTTTGTCATTGTGCACTGCGTTCAAAATACTTTATTTTTGCATTTAGCCTTGGAGAAAATCCAATCCTGGAGGCGTCTTCTTTGAAGAGCTAATGTGAAATGGACATTTGAGAGGAGGCTCCTTTCCATATTAATTTGTGCAATTACCTGGTTAAACCCATTTCGAACAAGCCAATTAGACTTTGAGTGATGTATCTCTGGATTACAAACTTACCCCTGAAATACTGGCGGCGTGTGCTCTCTATCAATGTATTCAAAAGTGCTGTATTTCCCAAACCCCCCCCCCCCCGTCCCCGTCCCCCCGTCCCCACCAGCTGAAAGGCGCTGAAATCGGGCGCAACTCCGCAGTATCCTGACTTGGAAAAGTATCCAACTTCCGCAGCGCGCCTGTCCAGCAGAACATCTCGAAACTCCACGCTATATCTAGAAGGCGATGGAGCGATAAACACCGACTACACACTGCCGCAAGAAGTCTGCCACACGCCATCGCCTTCTCATTCAGGCGAGAACGTGCGAAAGAATAAAAACAATAAACATCCATTAAGTGCAAGAGCACCAACTTAGGTTTCCTCAGCAGAAATACTAAGCTGCCGAATGCACATCTTCATGCATGCACACAGGCAGGCAAAGCAAATTCATGAAAGAGCGCACCAATGCTGCCTCCGGATTCATTCTATTGACCACAGTATGGGGATAGCAGCCATCATCTTGGTCAACTTCTCTTACCCCACACCTTCCCCTTGCCTGTTTCCACCAGCTATCTCTCTACTCCAATCTTGAAGGATCCCGCCCGAAACGTCGTCTGGCCATTTCCCCCCCGCAGCTGCTGCCCGACCGGCTGTGTTCCTCCAGCAAAATGTTTTGTTTTGCAGATACCAGATTCTCTATTTCAAGATTACTTTTTCGCTTGCCGTTAGTGAATGTGGAGAGGGGCGGGGTGCAGAAAACATCTGCTCCTCTCCTGCTTTAAAGCTTGCACGGTAGTCTAAAAGAAGCGAAATGAGCAATAACGAAGATAGACACATAAAGCTGGAGTAACTCAGCGGGTCAGGCAGCATCTCTGGAGAAAATGAATAGGTGACATTTCGTGTCGAGACCCTTCTTCAGACAATGACTAATAACTATTGATTGATCGAATGATCGTGATATCTCCACGCCTCTCTGATGTGTTCTGGTTTAGTACTTTATGCGATGTAATTGAAGCCACAGGTGATGACTTGTCAGGATACAATCTGCAGTATGAAAGATGCCACAAGAGTTGGCATTTAGGTACTGGGTTGCCCACAGATAGATAAAATAGGAATGGAAGAGAATTATGACGGTAATATGCATGCAAAGAAGGGTCAACGTTATTAATGGATCTTTATGCCTTTTAAATTGTACAGTATGTTTACCTAGAATAGGGAATTGCTAATGTGTAACCCATTCAAGGAACCTGGGGCGTCATTGATTGCTTAATTTAAAACCATTGGACCAATAGGTTTATGCACTGGATTATAAAATAACTCAAATTGTGTTAGGTTTAAACTATGAGCAAACCAATAAAGGTATAACTATTTCATCCTTTGTGCCCAATGAACTGCCAATCCAAATTACCTTGCATAACATATGAGGAGTCCATTCAGCCCATTAAGCCAATGCTGGCTCTCAGAGCATTCCCATCGGACCTATTCCTTCAAGGCATGGGGGAGGGGGAGAACAAAGGTGGACCCGACGTGGGGGGGACTGCCGTGAGGGGGGGGAAGAACAAAGGAAGACCAGGCGTGGGGTACTTTGTAACTTTGTCAGTGCCCTTTATGTGGCGACTCTTTGCATACCTTGGGTATGCAAAACAAAGAATGTCACTGTGATTTGTCACATGTGGCAATGAAGTATTCATTCACTTTCCCTCCCGCATGTCCATCAACTCCACCCTGTTTTTTTTCCTGCTACTCACATACACTAGATATAATTTACAGGCGCTAATTAGTTCACCAACCAAGTCTTTAAATATTGAAGGAAACCAGGGCACATGTGGAGGAGGGGAGAACTTACATGGTCTTGGGGAGAACATGCAAACTCCAGGCAGGTAGCAGGCAAGGTCTCGATACAACCTGGATCGCTGAAGCAGGGGGGTAGCTCACTATCTGCTGTGGTATCCCTCCAAAGAATGCTCAATTGTGTAATATGCATTTGAGATTACTTTAATCTACCCCACAACCTAGCCTCTACCCCGCAGGGTTATGCAGATTAGGTCACTCAAGATATTTGAGGAGGGAGTAGATCATGTTTTGAAAGATTGGGGAACTAAGGGCTATGCAGAACTGGCACAGAAGAGGAGTTGTAGCCTATAGCAAATGAGCCATAATTATCTCGAATGGTAGGGCAGGTTTAAAAGGATGAATGCTCAACTCCAGCTTCTATTCTTTTGAGTCCTTGTGCACTGAAATCAATGTAAGGTAGGCAACATATTTTATAGTTTTATTTGTGTTTGCAGTAATGGAAATAATGGCTAATATTTGTGTTGTTGTTTGATTTTCTGCCTCATGAAACATTCCTTGATCTTGAATAATTCATGGACCAGCTCCACATCAGTGCCTTATGCATTCATAACCTTTGTCTTTCTATGAGGTTTATGCTAATGCCATTTTCTGTAGCATTTGCAATGAGACGGTTGGCAAAATAAGAGGGCCTGAAGGTTGTGGTCTATATATAGCAATCATTTAATGATTCCCTTTAACAATGTATCTAGAAAAGTCATTTAAAGAGAAAGAGTAGCTTTTCATATTTGATGTGTTAGCCATTCAGTAACTTGAAGTTAGTTCTTTTCAGCAGCTGTCCACAAAATAATATATGAAGTAACAAGGTGAAATGGAAATCAATATATTCTATCGCATGCCAGATATGTGCCCTTTTGTGCAGTCGCGAATGAACCCAATCAGGTCAGTACCCAGTGACACAAAAAAGATCCATTGCTTCAATTTTTCACTTGTATTATTTGCAACTATAAATCCATGTTGAACCGCGATGAATAGAAGCAGCTTGCCAGAATGTTGTTGAAACTTTGAATTAACATGAAGACAGAGGGTAGGTTTCGTGTGAAGAATTTCATTGTGAGATTTAGATGGATTGGCAATCCATTTGAAAGTTTCCATTGAAGTGCGTATATTAATTTAATCACAGCACAAACAAGAATGTCTGCTGACATAATAATGAGTTTCTTCAAAAAAAAAGCAAAATAATTTTTCACAGATGGTCATTTATTTCCTATGTAGGAAAATAACTGCAGATGCTGGTACAAATCGAAGGTATCACAAAATGCTGGAGTAACTCAGCGGGTCAGGCAGCATCTCAGGAGAGAAGGAATGGGTGACTTTTCGAGTCGAGACCCTTCTTCAGACTGAACCCTGCTGCCTGACCCGCTGAATTACTCCAACATTTTGTGAAACCATCATTTATTTCCTTGTCTTTTTGGAGCTCATTGAAAGCAAGAGCACAGCACATGAATTACACCCTCGTATAAATCAGATTGAGTCCAGGTCAAGGTGTACTTCAGATGTATCTGGATATGGGCATGGAGGTGTTTGTGTAAATGTCATCCTTTGGCATCATAGTGTTGGATGGGATTTGCTCAGTAAACAACAGTTAAAAGTTTTGTCCATGAATACTTTGCAGTTTTGAGATTTGTGAAATGTATGAAATGGACAGGCTTTAAATAGTCTGGCATTGCTTTAAAAAACAGCTCTTCTGTTATACCAAAGGCAATAAAAATTACAGAAACCAGATGACACACTGAAACATGAAGTCAAATGAAAGCAATTACAAAATCGCCAAGTTTATCCTGGCACTCGTGCTTGTTCTCATTAACATTTCAGTGGGAAATATCAATTTCGATTGATGAGCATACCTGCAGGTAAATAAAATCATCTTCAAAATGATCTTGTGTCTGTAGAGTTGCAACAAAGTTTATTAACTCAGTGACCTTTTCATCATGAATTCCTATTCCATCCTTGTCAACTGCACTTACGTAGATGAGAAAAAAAATACCTGGAGCATGTAGATGTAAAAAGAAAAAAATCCACACCTGTTCCAACTATATTTTGCAGTCTATAAAAATTAAAACTATGTTTACTTTATATTTGGTCTGAATTTTGCAGTTGTAATGACAGCAAAACTGTAATTGTTTGCAATTGTTACTCCCAGAAACGGGTAAGGCTTTGGGATTTCTGTTCATATTCAGTTAAATGAAGAAATCCAGAAGCTGTGTCACCCGTGTTCCTTGCTCTTTCACAGGGTGTAGTGAGTTTTAGCCTTTCCAGTATATTGACCAGAAATCTGTAAATTTACTAGCAATTAAAATAATTATGAAATATTCCCACTGCAACAATATTACATGTATGAATGAGAGAATTTGTAATGATATCCGAAGGTATTTAAATTCCTCATCAGCAAACTCATATAAAACATAACTTTATGTGAGTGGGTTGTCATAGAGGGATATGTCACAGAAACAGGCCCTTCAGCCCACCAAGTAATTGTACATGATAGATATTTCAAAATACTGAGTTTTACAATGCCAATTACCATTTTTTAAATTTGCTTATAAAATTCCAGCTTTGACAAGTCACATGTATGCCCAGTATGCCCAGTCCTTATTGTGTGGTCTGTACATTGTTTAAATATAAGTTAAAATATTGTTCATTTTGCTTGTCTGTGAAAGTTATTTAATATGATAGAAAGCATTGCCAGCTTGATGGAATCTTGCTAGTGATAGAGATCGTCAGGAAAGATCTTCAAGGATCCTACATTGGTGGTAAATCTCTGTTGAAGATCAGTGGCAAATACCATCACTTTGCTGCTGACTGCAAAATGCAGGCTCCTGAACTCATTTAATATAGCCATTTGAAAAACATTCTTAATTATTTCAAAAATAATCCATGGATTATATAAGTATATTGTACTTTTAAAATCTCAGTTGCTAACTAGGCTTTCAAACCAGGGAAGGACTTGCACAGTAAATGGTAGGGCTCTGGAGAGTGTTGTAAAGATGAAAGACCTAGAATAACCAGTACACAGTTTCTTGAAACTGGTGACACAGGTAGATAGGGTGGTGAAGAAACTGTTTGGCATCTTGCCTTCATCAGTGGAGGTATTGAGTGCAGGATTGGAGACGTCATGCCACAGTTGGTGAGTCCACCTTTGGAGTATTGTGTGCAATTCTGAACGCCCTGCTATAGGAAGGAGATCATTAAGGTGCAGATAGAAACATAGAAACATAAAAACATAGAAAATAGGTGCAGGAGTAGGCCATTCAGTCCTTTGCGCCAGCACCACCATTCAATATGATCATAGCTGATCATCCAAAATCAGTACCCCATTCATGCTTTCTTGATTCCGTTAGCCCCAATAGCTGTATCTAACTCAATGGATAGTGCAAGAAAAAATCACCAGGATATTATGCACTCTCAAGAGCTTGAGTTATAAGGAGAAGCTGAATTGGCTGTGACTTTTTTTCCTGGAGCACAGGAGGCCGAGTGCTAACTTTATAGCAGTTTATTAAATCATGAGGGACACAAATAAGATGAATGGTCATAGAGTAAAGCAGCCCAGAACTGGAGGGCAGAGGTTTAAGTGAACGAAGAAAGATTTAAAAGAGACTCGAGGGACAATTTCTTCATGCAGAGGCGGACATACTGGTGACACTTAAAAGACATTTGGACAGGTAAATGGATAGGAAAAGTTTAGAGCGAAACACAGACAAATGGGATGAACTCAGTTATAAAATCTGGACGACAGAGACAAGTTGACAAGTGGGAATAAAGCAAGGGGAAAGTGAACTCAAAGGTTATGGATGAATAGTGGTATTCAGGGATTTAATTTGACATAATTGGAGATGATTTCTTTCGAGATCTAGTGTGACAAATTTGAAAATGGACTCTCTTTTTCAATTTTGCTCCGTGAAATATACTAAGGAAATATTTCCCTTTTTTAAAACAACACAGAGTGTCTTTGAATTAGGTTCACTCCGTTCCAATTCACTAAATGCCCGTGCCAACACAAAACCAAGAAAAAAAACCCTTATATTTTCAGTATGCTTCATATATTCACCAGTGTTTAAGCTAATTTATATTATAGTCCTGCGGTTGCAAAGTTTTTTAAAACTCTTGTATATAAGCTATCAATGGATTTCTATGTCATGGAAAAATAGGTGACTGAATGAATGGGGAAAAGGTTGAAATCGGCTCTCTCTGTTGCTAAGTCAATTGATTTGCTGCTGATACAATGCAATGATCTGATGGAAAGAAAGCTTGATGCTTTGCGCAAAAAACGAAAAATGAGATGAGGTAGTAGGACTTGTGGCTTCTGTAACATTACATTCTTAATTTCATTTGAAATATTGGGAATAGCCTGACAATAATTGATAATGTGCAGAAAATATCACTTCATTCCTTATGTCCAACTTGAAGTCATTTCATAACTGTAAACCCTATTCAATTAATATAAACTTCTTCCTCTGCAAAACCCATTCAGGAAAGGGGTTTAAGTTGTTTCCTTGCCTTTCCTTGCCAAGTAGAGTTAGTAAGAATATGATATTAAGTAAAATGGGTCCTGGAGGGGATCTATGAAATGCAAGGGGTGAGTCAGAAAACATAGACGCTTGCCAGAATAGATAAATAAAACTTGTAGACCAAAAGATCATATTCTTTAAACCACTGGAAATCTGTGATAGCACACAGCTTAACAATTTATAAATCATATATTGGAGCATATGTGGTATAAGCAATGTGAGTCATAGAAAATTGTTCCTTAACCTGCCCATGCAAGAAGTTCACCTTTATGATCTTTGAAATGAAAAAGAAGAGATCGGCATGATGTGATGCAGGTATTATTTTATCTCGATAGCTTTTATTTATTGTTTTTGGATCAAATGATTCAGAATGTTCCATGCAAATAAATAAAATACATTTATCAGTGAACACGGCCATTACATAGGCACTCCACTACAGGGGGTGTGATTCCCAGGAGAGGGTGTGAGCCATGTTTGGCCATGTACAGTGGTTGTGAGGAGATGAATTAACATGTTATGTATTGAGCTTTGACAGACATGCCTTCTCTTTGGGTAAAACAATTGCAGGAAATGTTCACATTGTAGTCCAGATCATAGCTGAATCTGTCCATTTTATCAGCCCCCCAAGGTTCTTTACAAAACTAGAAGATTATTTCATAAAATTAAGGAATAATTCCTCCTTGATTCCACCTGCAAATACAGAGGCAAAATCTTTACATCCCTCCCCTTCACCGCTGATGACGACTGGCTATTCCATTGGCAACACTGTCTCAGAGACTGGAGGATAACCAGTGAGAATTTATAATGGGGACTAAGAAAATGGAAGAGGAACTAAACAATTACTTTGCATATCTCTTCACAAGAGAAGTCACACAAATTGTAGATTTAGTTTTGGGTTTAGGGTTAGATTTATCACTGGCACATGTACCAAGATACAGTGAAAAGCTTTGTTTTCCATGCTATTAATTCAAATCAAGTCAAACTCAAATACAACAGTAGAGCAAAGGGGAAGGTATAGTGAGCGGAATATAGTTTTCAGCATTGTAGCACACAAGTTCCTACAAGATATGTCAGAGCATCTAGGGTCGAGTGAGAATGAGAAATTAAATATTAGTCGACAATAGTACTGGAGAAGTTAGACCTTAAGTACAGATAAATCCAAAGCTCCAATAATTTTCCAGAATATTTAAAGAGATGGATTTAGAGATAGTGGATACTCAGGTTATTGTCTTTAAATGTTTTGTAAATTCTGAAATTACTCCTGCTGTGCTGCTGCAAGTAAGAATTTCATTGTTCTATCTGGAACATATGACAATAAAATATTCCTTACTCTTGACTAGACTAAAATGAAGCAAATATGGCCTCACTATTTAAGAAAGTGAGTAGAGAGAAAATTGGGAGCTACAGGATCAAGGATATCATCATATGCACAAGTATGGTGAGGTGCTGCTACAATGAAATTCTTGTAATCTGTTGGTAGGAGGGAATTTTATGGAATCTATAATGGAATGCAATGATACAACAGCTTCAAAAGAATAATAGGACTGTGTGAACACCCAAGGATTTATGGAAGGAAAATCATATTTGGTTCAAATGCTAAAGTTCACTGAGGATGTGACTAATAGATCTTAGATATTCATGTTCGATATGGTCCTGCACAGGTGGTTCATCAACAAGATTAGAGCAGATGGAATTGTGGAGATGAGACTGACATGGATTGTAATTTGGTTATTGGACAAAGAGCAAAGAGATTGGGCTCAGTTATTGTGCCTTGGCTATTGGAGAATGACAGGAAGTGGTGCCTGTGTCATAAATTCATTATCACCTCCTCCTCCTAGTTCGACTGTTTGTAACCCGGTATCCCATCATTATCACCTCTTCCCCAATCAACAATGGCCCATTATGGACTCCACCCTCCCTTGGTCATCTGTTGCCAGCCCTGATTTGTTCTGGCTATTTCCTATCACTATCCCCCCCACCCTACTTTTAGTCTTAAGAAGAGTTCCGACCCAAAATGTCACCCGTCCTTTTTCTTCAGAGATGCTGTCTGACCCATTGATACTCTAGCACTTTGTGTCTATCTTTGCTATATACCAGCATCTGCAGTACCTTCCTAGACATCAGTGTCTGTCAACAATTTAGCTGATGGAACCAAATGTCAAATTTCCAAGTTTGCTGATAATATTGAACTAGGGGGTTGTGTGTTTGCAGCAAGATGGTAAGAGGAACTAAGGGGATATGACAGGCCTAGTGAGTGGACAAAAACATGGCAGGTAAATAAAATGTGGAAAAAGGTGAGGCTTTCCACTTTGAAGCAGATGGAAGAAAAGCAGAGTTTAATTAAGTAGAGATGCATTGTAAGGATTTGTGTGAAGGGTGGCATTGATGTTTTGATGAGACCAAAGTGTGTTTATATGCAAGTCAATGAAGATCAAAATATAAATGTTGCAGGTAATAAAAGGGCAAATAGGATATTAGCCTTTATTGCAAATGGATTTGAATTTAAGAGGAAAGAAATCTTAATGCAATTCTATACAGCCATGATAAGACCACACCTGGGGCATTGTGTGCAATGTTATTCTCTTTATCTAAGAAAAGGTGCATTGCCTCAGAGGGAATGCAGCAAAGATTTACTGGATGCTTTCTGGGATAATGGGTTTGACATATGAAGAGAGATTGTGCACATTATGCTTGCAATTTTCTATCTTAAGGAATGAAAGACAATCTAATTTAAAAACTGTAGAATTCTTAAAGAGCTTTATAGTCTAAATGGAGAAATTATGCTTTCCCGGGCTGAGTAATTCAGGACCAGAGAGCACAATTTATGAATAATTGTGAATAACTGTTAGAGGAGAAACTTCCTCATTCAAAGGATGCCAGCCTATGGAATTCATTACCGGAGAAGGTTGTGAAGACTCAATCATTGTGTTCAGTTAAAACAGGCATTGAAAGCTTTCTGATTGTTGAGGGAATCCAAGGATATGGGAATGGTAGATTCAGTGGTGACCTTTCTTCTTCCCAACTCGAAACGTCACCCATTCTTTCTCTCTAGAGATGCTGCATGACCCGCTGAGTTACTCCAGCACTTTCTGTCTCTCTTTGGTATAAATCAGCATAGGTGGTTCTTTGTACAATGTTGGGAAGGTGATGTAAAATGGCAGAGGCAAAAGGTCAGCCATGCTCACTATGAACGTGGAGCAGGCCCTAGGGGCCCAATGGCCTACCTCTGTCCTTGTGCCTTATTGTTCTCATCACTTCAACTAATAGCATGCTATATTGAGCAAAAATAACATGCAGAAATGGACAAAGGACATTTCATTTCTGCATACTGCACACAGACAACAAACCTGGATCTATCCTCTTCAACGCTAACATTATATACACAGACCAGCTGGTCTAGCACACTCTAAAAGCAGTCCATCCAATGTTACAGTAGCTGCATCATTTTTATCTTTTATTCAATGATTAAAAAAGGAAAAAAATCTGAATAATTCTTTACAAATTTGTTGCCTTGGTTCTGACACTGAGGTAGTTGCTTTCTAAAACAAAATCTCGAGGGTTAACATATATAGCACATAGAAAGGTTCAGCAGAGGAACAGGACCCTTCACCCCATTATATTTGAAACTAACATCTTGCCAAGATAAACTAATCTCATCTGCTTGAACATGATCCATATTCCTCCATTCCCTGCATACTCATTTGCCTATCAAAAAGCCTCTTAAACACCACTATTACATTTGCCTCCACCACCACCCTTGACAGTGTGGTGGCTGCCACAGGTGGTGGTGGAGGCAAATATAATAACCTCCTTTAAAATGTTACCTCATTCGCCATAAAGCTGTGGCCTCCAGGTTTTGATATTTCCACCCGAGATAAAAAGTTCTGACTGTGTACTGTATTTATGCCCCTCATAATTGTATATACTTCTAATAATACCTTTTCAGTTATCCTGATGCCAACTTCTGTCAAGCAGACCTCTTCATTGCTCTTCCTGAGAGTATGTCTGCTCCACTGACTCAAAACATTCTTCTGTTTTATAACCTCCATGATCTGGGGTGTGTTGTGTGTTGAGTCACCATCACCTTGTGCTACATCTGCTCTTGTTCCGATTAGGCTGCATCTTCACTGAGTCTCCAACTCCAAGCAGGGCAGGTCTTTGGATCTTTTTTGATCCTTAAAAGCTTTCCTTGCATCTGCTCCTCGGAGCTCTCATCTTCTGGTTATGATCTATCCTGCTTCTTTAATTATTTCTCCTTCTCCAAAGACCACTATTATCTGCTGTAACCTTCACCACACTGAGATGTTAAAGTGCAGCATCTATCCTTCACTGAAAATCCTCGCCAATGGTGTAGACCAAATGGTGCACAGAAGTGGGCTAAATATGGGCAATTCTAATCCTTCTGCTTATAATCAAACCAATTCTGCCCGACTCTTGGTTGACAAAGCACCTTTTATCATCTTTATGAGGTTGTTGCTCCTCTACACAGTTTAATTGAGGTCTTTAGGCCCAAGGTAAACTCTCAGTTTGCTGCTTGACTTCTTGACTTCTTAACACATACCAGGCTGTATATCCAGGGGTAGGCAAGACTACTTTCTCTGACTCAGTCTCCAATTTCCCCTTGAGGTTTCTCCTTGAAATTTCTCCTTGATACCTGCTTCCCTCCTGTTTGTGACTATTTGATATTTGCTCTCAGTTGAATCTCCATGCACATACATGCGAGTCACGTGACTGAAATGATTGTCAGCATCAAACAAGCTTCAGCATCGTACCATGGTTGATCTTTATCACCCCCATCTGTGGCACTCCATATATGGATGCAATCTCTTAAGAAAATATCAAAGGATTTTCCCTGCTCTTGATTGTGAGAAAAGAAGCAGGAACAGGTGTGACTGTCAATGCTTGGCAGTATGCTTGCAATGCATCGAGTGCATTCTCAGGGGGTTCATTTGAGAGCTTTATGTTGTGTCACTATTTTCTGCCCTTGTGAAAAATGAGACATAAAAACATTTTTACTTGTGTCATTTCTGGTTGATCTAGCAAGCCAGCTCAACACATGGTGTAAAATGTTCTCCTCATTGTCACATTCTTGCCTTGAAATCCAGCAGTTCTGGAATGTGACTTAAAACACACAGCTCCTTGTCTGTTAGACGTGTAGGTATGTGGATCTTATTTGTGAGGGATCATGCCTGGTGCTCACAATTCAGATATGATATCTCATGTTCACTGGTTTGCCATCAGCTTTTCTGAACTATGTATCAGTTCAGATCCTCCCAGGTTACGAATGCCCAACTTATGTACAGCCGGTACATGTGGGAGACCAGCGAGCAGGAATTGCTGGCTGCTGTGGGGCTAAAGGCATCTTCTGCTGTGTGGGAACTCAATTCGTGGAAATATCTTTAAGGCTGTACAAAACATTCTGGTTTGACTACATGTTGCCCTTGGTTGGCCTATGAAATGCATTCCTGGAAGATTGCACTTCTGACTTATGAACTATTTGTGTTACAAACGGTACTCAGGAATGGAACTCTATCAGAATGCAAGTGTAATTTGCTAAGTTAATAGAGGACAGTCCTGAGTTAAAAAAAAGAGAGAGAGAGAGAGAGAGAGAGAGAGAGAGAGAGAGAGAGAGAGAGAGAGAGAGAGAGAGAGAGAGAGAGAAAGAGAGCGAGAGAGAGAGAGAGAGAGAGAGAGAGAGAGAGAGAGAGAGAGAGAGAGAGAGAGAGAGAGAGAGAGAGAGAGAGAGAGAGAGAGAGAGAGAGGGTGACGGTTCACGGACTCGCCGGCCGCCTGTATTTTCTGCGGCGAGGAAGAGTCCGTGTTCCACATGTACATGGAGTGTGTGAGGTTGCTGCCCCTGTATGAGTATCTGAAGGGGTTGCTCCTCAGGTTTTGGCTGCATTTCAGTCCTACGATCCTGATGTTTGGGCTCGGGGCTGGGAGGGGGGAGGGCCGGTCAGGAGGGTGGGATTTCCCTGTCAGTTTGCTCCTGGGCATGGGCAAGATGGCCATTCGCGGGTCCAGGCAGCGGGCGGTCGATGGTCTTGCCAGAGTCGGCTGCCTTCCCCTCTTCCGGGCCTACGTCCGTGCGCGTGTGTCCCTAGAGAGGGAACACGCGGTGTCCATGGGGACTCTGGAGGGCCTTCCGTGAACGCTGGTCACCGCGGGGGGTTGAGAGCATTGTAAATAATGAAGGCAACATTGTATTATAATGATTACTTGATGCTTTGGAACCTCTGAATGTGGTTTTGATGTGATGTATCACGTGTTTGTGCTGAATAAAGTAATTGAAAAAAGAAAAAAAGAAAAAATAAATTTAAAAAAAGAAAAAAAAGAAGAAAAAAAGAAGAAAAAAAAGAGAGAGAGAGTGAGAGTAGATCACCATTTACATAGTTATATTTTTTATTCTGCATTGAACCTAAAAACAAACAATGTTGCAATGTCACACACAAAATAATGATCTTCAGAAGGCAGTATTGCAAATTGGGAGCAAGGGACCTTAGGTGCACTAGTAAAATTAGTCTACTTTATTTCCAGCCATACGGAAAGGGGGTGATGGTTGAGTTAGTTAAGTACCAGCTTTGACAATACAATTACATTCTGAAATTATGCTATCACAGCAGAATAAGTTTTACTGGAGGAATAAGTCCAATCGCAACAAGAAGCTATTTTTGGGACTTTCATGGCATTAAACAGGCAATAGAATGATATATACAAATGAATGATACCTTATTATCACCTGACATGTCACAGTGAAATTCTTTGTTTGGCATACCATACACAGAGCTTGCAAAGAGTTGCCACGTATAGGAAGCTGACAAAGTCACAATGTGTTTAATGTAGTCCCAATGGTCCCCATTCATTCTCGGCGGCCCCTCCACACTGGGTCTCTCTTTGTGCTCTTGGCGGCACGACCTCGACCGACCTACGGCACCTCCCTTGGGCCCATCTGATATTTCAAGTCTGGACCCTTCTTCAGACATCAGAAGGGACTAATGTTGGTCCGTTCTTTGATGATTCCCTTTGTCTTACATGTAGCTCATCTGTGTTCATCTGTTTATAGAATCTATGATTAACCCTTGTCACAGCATCCATAAATGAGTCTAAGGACCAGTTGATGCATCAGTTAGCAGTTAGACAGGTACATGGATAGGACAGTTTTGGAGGGATGTGGGCCAAACGCAGGCAGGTGGGACTTGTTTAGCTGGGACATGTTGGCCGGTGTGGGCAAGTTGGGCTGAAGGGCCTGTTTCCACACTGTATCACTGTGACTATGACTCAACAGGGTAAAGATCTTTCAGTCATGGACCTTCCACCGCAAATTACAATAGCAACCAAAGGCCAAGGCTTTGGACACGACAGAAAAAAGAGTACACATTGCAAATAAAGGCAAATCCAGGGAATGGTCTTGGGGTAAAATTGATCATTGATCACTGTTCAGACCAACTGTTAGAAGCCCCATTTCCGAGCGATGGTGGGGAAGGACATTTGACTTTGGCGGTCTGAACAGTACATTAGGCTGTAGTGGGATTATAGAATGTAGAAAATGGGAACTCAGGAAAATCATGTATAATAATGGATAGGTGAGATTAACAGAGTGGCAGATATCTGCACAGTGAGATACATTTCAGTGGTGTAACACTGAAATAAACACATATAGGATCAAATTTTTGTTCTAGAAGTTTGGCATCTACTGCTCCTTGGAAGCCCATAAAGGTATTGACAATCATTTGTCAAGAACCTCCTTTTGAACTAATTTGTACCCGTATCAGCATAATTAAGGGTTGGGTGAACTGGGTGCTTTTTGAATAAAGTTTAGCAACAGTTTTAATGCTATTGTATCATAAACGTGAACTTACCTGAAGAAATTTTGGAGCTAATGCTTGGATTCTTCAAGAGTGAAGAGATGCAACGATCATTTGAGGTAACCGACTACAGATATAAGGTGTTGAATTTAGAGGTGGCGTGAGTGTCCATGCGCATTGTACAAGGAACTCTGCGCTGTTAAATCTGGCTATCACAAAACACACGGAAACGTTGACATTATGCCCTATTGGTGAACAGCAAAAATAGATACATTTTCTTCCCAAATTTCTTTCATTAGCTTGTGAGCTGCTGTTTCCATAGAAAAGTAAAAAAAGGGCAAGATGGATACGATTAGTCTGGAGAACATTATTGCTCATACTTTGACAGAAGTTATTTGGGTTTAGAATAAACACACGTTGTCAGACACTTTGCTTTTATCAACTGTCATAACTTTGTGCACTTGAGAAGGAAGCAGCATGCATTAATTAGGCAAAGATCAAAACGTTAATGCATGCATTACTTAATCAAGCTGAGCAACCCGTACTCATCTTAACGTGACGGAGCAGGACCTTGATCTTAGATTGGTTTCTCCTTTCCAAAGCAACATGTTGCTTCTTTCCAAATTTGTTTGTTTTCTTTTCAATTTATTTATAGACATAAAACATAAACATTCTTCAAGCCCATATCTTTCCTGGAAGAGTTCTTTTCTACCTCTCTGGATAACCGCACTGCTAATGATTGATACCAAAGAGAAAGGCTCATTTTAGGAAATGAGTCGTGAACATTCAAATAAAAAGAGAGAGAATATTAATTAGGATATGTACACTTGAATGATTTCTAATAAGTATTGCTGGAATGAGGAGTTAGTTTGTGCCAAAAGGAAGGCAGGCATTTATTTTGTGAATTATTACATTTCTGTTTATAAGTTTTTCAAATGTTACTGCAGGAATGATTATTTGGAAACAGAGAATAGCCAATATCATTTAGGCTTTTTTTTTTTCATGCAACCTAACTTGAAACAGATTTCTATGTAGATTAATGCAGCTTTAACCTCACTTAGAAGAAATGAGATGGAATTACAAGTGGAGAACAGATCCTAGAAATATTTTTGTTTCACACATTTTTGTGGGATCAGCCAGAAAATTATGTCAATCGTTCATCCTGAGTTTGAAACTGTGTCATTTGAAGATTAATTTCATACAATTCATACAATCAATTATTCAGGATATAATAACAGGGAACTTGGAAAATCACAATGTTTTCTTCTAATTTTCATTCAAGGAGTGAAGTGTGATTATCTAGCCATTGAGTAAGTTATGAATTGAGAATTATAGCTAAATGGATACAAGGGGAATAAGGGAATAGACTATAAAATCAAAGGAGCTGAATTGGGCCATTCAGCCCATTGAGTCTACTCTACCATACAATCATGGCAAATCTGTTTTTCCCTCTCAAACTCATTTTCCTGTCTTCTCCCTGTAACCTTTTACTCCCTTCCTATTCAAGAACCTACTGTATCAATCTCTGCTTTAAAAATACCCAAACGTCTTGGTCTCCACAGCCATATGCAGCAATGAATCCCTCAGGTTCCCCACCCTCTGGCTAAAGAACCTCCTCCTTATTTCCATTCTAAAGGTACGTCCTTTTATTCTGAGGCTGTACCCTCTGGTTCTAGACCCTCCCATTACTGGAAACATCCTTTCACAACCACTCTACCTAGGCCTATTTAGGAATATGGGAGTTAGTGTGGGGTGATGGAGTTTCTAGTTGTAAGTATCACTAACAATTTGTTCTAGTAGAACCACGTTGACACAATGTCAAGGAAGCACACCGAGGTGTAATGGTCTCCCCTTCATCAGAAGGCTAAGGAAATTCAGCATGTCTCCAATGACGCTTAACAATTTATACAAATGCACCATAGAAAGCATCCTACTAGGATGCATCACAGCTTGATGTGGCAATAGCTCTGCCCAAGAACACCAGAATTTGCAGAGTGTTGTGAATATAGCTCAGTCCATCATGCAAACCAGACTCCCACTCTACCTCAGCAGATGTGACACTAATAAACCAGTGCCAATGCCATGATGTTGAATTTTTGGACACATTGTTGTTTAATTGTGAAACAGAGTCGTGCAATAGTGATGCTTACTCAATCTATTTTCTTGCTTTCTTAAGTTAGAATGCATCCTTAGATTAGAGAAATTAGGAGGACCTCTTTCAAAACAACAATGCTTCTGGATCAGAAACTTGGGAAAACTAGAGAACAGATAAATAAAACACTTCACAAATAATGGAGAAAAAAATGCAAAGAATATAACTTGTCAGGTGTTACCTGAAAAAAAAGTTCACATTATATGTAAAAGGGATCCTTTGTGATAAAAGCTTCAAAGGGTGAGGACAATTCTCTATCTGAGCCAAACCATGGCAATGGATTTTGAACAATGATCTCCAACAGTGAGCTGAACCTGCACCTGATCAATATTGCAGCTACAGTTTCCAATTTCCGTTTCTCTACGCTGTACATTATAGAGTCAATTACAAAACAGTCACTGATATTCTGGTTAAGATAATTTTATATGGCTAATACATTTCCGGACCCTGTGTTGGTCTCGGTTAAACTAAGTGAAATATTTACCATTGAATCACATGTTCAGAGAATACTAGCTACAGAAAGTAGTCATGCGAAATTCTTAAACTGATACCTTTCAAACAATAGTTTAGGTTTTTTTAAATTATTGTTGTCACATGTGCATTGAAAAATGTTTTGTTGCGAGCTATCCAGTCAATGACTAGATAATACGTGATTATAATCAAGCTGTCCAAGTAAGCCTTGCAACCCCCCCTCTCCATCCCTCTCCCACCCAAGTTCTACCAACATCAAAGTCATCTTTTTGAGTCTCATTGTCTCTACTCGTTTTCACCCAGACCACAGCTAAGAATGGCCTGTTTCCTTTATCATTGTTACTTTTTGAATTTGTTCTATATCTCTCGACATCATCGTCTATATCTCTCATTTCCCTTTCCCCTACGCTCAGTCTGAAGAAGGGTCTCGGCCTGAAACATCACCTATTCTTTTCTCTACAGATGCTGTCTGAACCACTGAGTTACTCCGGCATTGAAACGCAGGCTCGGCGATCGTTTCGCTCAACACCTTTGCTCAGTCCGCCTTAACCAACTTGATCTCCCAGTGGCTGAGCACTTCAACTCCTCCTCCCAGTCTGACCTTTCTGTCATGGGCCTCCTCCACTGCCATTGTGAGGCCCACTGGAAATTGGAGGAACAGCATCTCATAATTCGCTTGGGCAGTTTACAGCCCAGTGGTATAAACATTGACTTCTCAAACTTTACATATTTCCTCTGTCCCTCTCTTCCCCTCCCCCTTCCCACTTCTCCCACTTCTTCCTGTCTCCACCTATATCCTTTCTTTGTCCCGCCCCCCTGACACCAGTCTGAAGAAGGGTCTCGACCCGAAACGTTACCCATTCCTTCTAGATGCTGCCTGACCTGCTGAGTTACTCCAGCATTTTGTGATACCTTCGATTTGTACCAGCATCTGCAGTTATTTTCCTACCTAGCATTTTGTGATTATCTTCACAATGTACAGATACAGGATAAAGGGTACACATTTAGTGTAAGATAAAGTCCAATAAAATCCAATCAAAGATAGTTCAATGGTCTCCAATGAGGTAGATGGTAGGTCAGGATAACTCCGTGACCTGTGAGAGGTCGGTCGGTTGATGAATTGATTTGGATTGATATTAGGCTGCACAGTCATGAGCGTACAAGGAGTATAGAAGAGGGCTGAGAACGCATCCTTATGGGGCACCAGTGTTGAGGATTATTGTAGAGGATTATCAAGAGAGGACACAAATACTTGGTAAATTATTCAAACTTTAAGAATGTAGGATTAGCCACAAATCTGGCATATTGATAAAATGTTCATTAACACCAATCCTGACAAGCTGGTCAGGAAGGCCAGCTCTGTCCTGGGTTGCCCCCTTGACTCAGTGCAGGTGGTGGGAGAGAGGAGAATGATGGCAAAGCTAACATCGCTGCTGGACAACGACTCCCACGCCATGCAGGACACTGTCACTGCACTGAGTAGCTCCTTCAGTGACAGACTCCTTCACCCCAAGTGCGTGAAGGAGAGACATAGGAGGTCCTTCCTTCCCGCTGCTGTGAGACTTCACAACCAGCACTGCTCCCAGCAGACGAGTCAACAATAACAGCTAAGAACACACAGAAAACTGATGACAATTTATGTATCTTTTATTTATAATGAATGATCTCGCTCTCTTGCTATCCACTTTGCTGCTGTAACACTGTAAATTTCCCCGGTGTGGGATGAATAAAGGAATATATTATTATTATAAGTAAATAGAGGATAAATATGTAGCTTGGATTATTGAATTCAATCAAGCATTTATATCAACGGTTCAATGGTTCAATGGTCCTTTATCGTCATGTTAATAAATCTCTTCTGCATCAAGAGACTATCATGTTTACTGCAATATTAAGAGAGCCACATTTAAAACATAACACAATGCCAATTGAGCGTTTTGTATGTAACTGTAGAGCAACGACATTTTACATGATTATAAAGCAAAGAGAAGCATTGCTCCTCTCCCCCTTATACTTTTGGGTAAGATAAGAAAAAATATCAAATCCTGCTGATTTATTAGGAATTGCCTAATCATTCTGTTAAAACCACGGGTTCTGTAATTTTGGGGCCTGAAAACATTGGGGTACGAATTTGGCAAGCTCCGAGTAGCTTCAGGAGCCATTCCAAACTGAGTGCTCGTGAGCATTTCAAAATGAGTCTGAAGCTTTCTTCTACAATATAGTAATCTGACTCTAACAGTGGGCCACAGCTGCACAACTCTTAGCCTGCGAGGCTCAGATGCTATGGTATCTTAGTTATATTTATGTTCAAACACCAATCTATTTATTTTAGTTTAGTTTAGTTTAGTTTCTTATTGTCACATGTACCAAGGTACAGTGAGAAGCTTATGTTTGTGTGTCATCCAGTCAAAAGAAAATACCATACAGGAATACAATCAAGCCATCCATCCACAGTGCACAGATAAAGATTGAAGGGTACAACATTTAATGCATAATATAACATTGAAGTCTGATAAAGTCTGATTAAACATAGTTCCAATGTCTCCATTAAGGTAGATGGGAGGTCAGGATCATATCTAGCTGATGAGAAGATCGTTCAGTTGCCAGATAACAGCTGGGAAGAAACTCTTCCTGAATCTGGAGGTATGTATTTTCAAAATTTTGTACCTATTGCCTGATGGGAGAGGGGAGAAGAGAGAGTGCCCGGAGTGAGACTGGTCCTTGATTATACTGGTGGTCTTGCCAAGGCAGCATGGCATGTAGATGGAGTCAATGGAATGGAGTCAACATGGAGAGTCCGAAGATGCTGCCTGTCCCGCTGAGTTACTCAGACTTTTTGTGTCTATCAATGGAATGGACACTGGTTTGTGTGATGGTCTGGGCTACATCCACATCTCTGCAATGTTTTATCGTCTTGGATGGGGCTGTTCCAAAACCAGGTTGTGATGCATCCCGATAAGATGCTTTCTACAGCGCATCTGTAGAATTGGTTAAGGGTTGTTGGGGACATGCCAAACATCCTAAGCTTTCGAATGAAGTTGAGTCATTGGTGTACTTTCTTGGCCATAACTTTGATATGGCTGGTCCAGGACAGATTACTGGTGATATTTATTCCTAGGAACTTGAAGCTTTCGACCATCTCTACTTTAGTGCCATTAATATAGACTGGGGGGGGGGGGCATGCTTCACTTCCTGATGTACCTGAATCATAGGGTGGTCAAATTTTCCATTCAAATTCAGCGAATTTACTCCAAATTAAGACACCTCAAGAAACAAATCTGAATTAGTGATAGAAATGTTCTATTTTAATAGTTAATATACAGTCAATCCTATATTTTACTCTAAAGTATAATCATTTGACATATTCCAAGGTAATGTAACATGTTTCTATATTTTACTCTAAAGTAACATTATTTGACAAATTGCAAAGTCTCAATGCCAATATCCTAAAGCATCCAGAATTAACTCACTATTAGTTGCTATTGCCAATTGTAAAAATATGTGTTTAGAATATTATATTCGATGGATTGATGCCTGTGTTCATTTGTCATTTTCATAACATTTGCACTCTCATTATGGATTAATACAGTTCTTTTCTTTCAGTGCTACATTAATTTTTTAATGTAATCTGATCCAATTAAATGGAACTACGTCTGGTTTCATTTTCTTACCCAGATTAATTTTGGTCTCCACAGATCTATATTTATTTGAAATTCTCCATGTGGATTTCATTGACTTCATGTTAAATGCTAAATATCTTGTCTTCCTACCTTTCCTTGTCTGCCTCTGATGACTACGCCATTATTTAGTTAAGTTCTTTCTTTCTTTCTATTTCTTTCTATCATTTTATTTTGTACATGTTAAAAGACATCAATTAAAAAACAAAATAAACAAAGAAAACAGAAGAAATACAAAGAATTTCATCCATTACTTAACGTCTTTACATGTGCGAAAAGGAGTAGGAAGTGTGAACTTATTTAATCCTACCCCCATTCCCTAATCAATATTTATCAAGTATTATCTATAATAACTAATACCTATAATACATATATAACTACATATATACTCACTCACCCCTACAATCATATGAATATACCTATTTACACAATAATGTCTATATTAACTACATCTGATATATATACATTCATTAGGCCAATCATATATATACATATACCCGACCATTTACATACAAAATATAAATACAAATATAGTCACCCACCCGTATAATAAGTCAGATATTAATACAAAAATACTCATACACCCTTATATGTTCATATAGATATACTTATTTAAATAAGGATGTGTTATTATATGTAGACCCCTGGTGACTGTTAATCCCCCTTGGTTCTCTTTGGATATACAGGTTATACCATCACCAAATATCGGGGAAAAGCTGATTTTCAATCTGCCTCCTCCTCCACCAACACAACCACTAAGTATGCACACCATTCTCCAAGTTTGGCCGAGTTTAAATGACTACTGTCTGATTGTGTGAGCCAGTTTAGGAACTTCAATCCTTGACAATTAATGTAGGATATTAACATTATTAACATATAAAAGCTGAAATACAGAAAATAAGTGCATTTGATCCTTTGAACCTTATCCACTGTCCATCACGACTGATTTTCTATTTCAATACCACAATCCCACTTTCTCCCTTGCCATAGCCCTTGATACTTTTTGTACCTAGGTACCTTTCTGCTAATTTCTAAAAAATTGACAATGACTTGGCCTGCACCACTGCAGAGAATTCTGCAGTTTCACCACCATCTAAATGAAGATATGTCTTCTCATCTCTTCTAAATACAACACGCTGTAACCTTAGTCTATACCAAAGATACTAGAGGAACAAGATGGACCACTCTGTTGAAATTGCCTATACTGAAGTGTAGTATGCAAAGGAACCATTTTAATAGGCAAAACCCGCCTTTCGTTAGGCCTCTCGCAGTGTAATCAGTGTTTTGGGGGAACAGTATATGCGATGATACCCATAAAATGCAGAATATCAATTCACAGATTCTGACGACTTCCATCTGAATCTAGGTCTTCAATACTGCAAACGTACATACACTTTCACAAAGAAGAGGTTTGCAATGCTATTATAATTCAAACAAAATAACTCTTCCTCCAATATAATTGGTCTTCTCTAGATAATGATGTTTGAAACAATCAAGCAATCAGATTATAGAATAAATCTTTAATATGTTACCATGTAACATAAGCAATTAATAAGTACAGTTAAATATTGTATTATTGTATTAGCAGAGAGTGAGGTCCTTAGCTATTAGTAATGTCATAGGACTTGGAAATAAATAAAATGAAAATTATTGGTAGCACTTTCCATAGCAGATCTGATTTGCGAGGCCAGTAGAGGAAAGGCAACAAGCTTCAAGCTGTTGGCAATGGAGACGTGCGGCTCTCTGTGGGTTCCAGTATTGACCTGTAAAATAACTTTTCAACATTTTTTGTAAATTTTAAGCAAAAGATATTCCACAATGAACATGCTCAAAAATGCTTGAAATTTCCTAGTTGAAGAACAGAATGTGAATAGGAAATTATCAGGGGAATAAATGGTAAAGTATAATTTTGACCAACAACTTTATATTTACCTTGACTTTCATTGGCTTTGGGTACTTTTGAGAGGGATACAAGTAGACCTCTCCATTCTTTGAACCAGTTGAAAACTCCGTTATATCTGTACATTGACTTCATCAGTGCATTATGGGTTTGCAGATGTTACTCAGTGCTTTCATGTGTCATAGAGTCATAGAGTAATACAGTGTAGAAACAGGCCCTTTGGCCCAACTTGCCCACATCGGCCAACTTATCCTTGCTACACGAGTTCCACCTGCCTGCGTTTGATCCATATACCTCCAAACTTGTCCCATCCATGTACCTGCCGAACAGTTTCTTAAATGGTGGGATAGTCCCAGCCTCAACTACCTCCTCTGGCAGCCTATTCCATACACCCACCACCCTTTGCGTGAAAAGTTACCCCTCAGATTCCTATTAAATCTTTTCCCTTCACCTTCAACCTATGTCCTCTGGTCCTTGATTCCCCCACTCTGGGCAAGAGATTCTGTGCATCTACCCGATTTATTCTTCTCATGATTTTATACATCTCTATAAGATCACCCCTCATCCTCCTGCGCTCCAAGGAATAGAGCCCCAGCCTACTCAACCACTCCCGATAGCTCAGACCCTCTAGATCTGGCAATATCCTCTGAACCCTTTCAAGCTTGACAACGTCTTTCCTATAGCACGGTGCCCAGAACTGAACACAATATTCTAAATGCGGTCTCACCAACGTCTTACACAACTGCAACATGACCTCCCAACTTCTATACTCATACTTCTATGCTGCAACTTTATATTCTCCATTATCTACCTTGCTCATTACATCTTCAAAGAATCTATTATTTATCAATCACAACTTCCATTTCACAAATGGAGATGCAAGAGACTGCAGATGCTGGAATCTTGAGCAAAAAGCAGCTGCTGAAGGAATTCAGTGGGTCAGGAAACGATTTGAGATTTTGTCTCTGCATTTGCCACTACAGATGTTTCCTGAAGCATTGAGTTCCTCCTGCAATGTGTTTTATCGCTTTCCATTCATAAAACCATATTGTCTCCACTAGGTTGTCATAAGTTCATAAGTGATAGGAGTAGAATTAGGCCATTCGGCCCATCAAGTCTACTCCGCCATTCAATCATGGCTGATCTGTCTCACCCTCCTAATCCCATGTAGTAATCAAGAATCAATCTATCTTTGCCTTAAAAATATCCACTGACTTGGCCTTGTATTATGATTTTCCAAATGTCCTGCTATTATTTCCTTATAATAAATTCCATCATCTTTCCCATGACAGATGTTAGGCGAACTGACATATAGCTTCCTGCTTTTTTGCCTTCCACCTTTCTTGAAGCAAGACATTCCAATTGTGATTTTCCAGTCAGCTGAGAACTTTACATAACCTGTAAACTTTTGGAAAATCAGAACCCATGCATTCTCTATCTCTGCCACTCTTTAATTTAGGATCCTTGGATTCAGATCATAGGGTTCAGGAGAGAAAGCAGCCTTTATTCCCATTGGCTTGCCTAATGCCTATTCTCTTGTGATTGTGATGTCTAGACCTTCTGAATATCCAATGAAAAATGATTCAAATGGCCTTTTAGTGTTCAAAGATTGTCTTACACTCCACTTTACTGTGATCCATGGATGCAAGATTTTGTATGCTTTGTATACTGTATACTTCAAGTGTTTCAGTTATATCATAATTACTCTGATGTAATTGATTTCAATTAAGAATCACCTCTATTTTGAAAGAAAGGGAAAACATACCAAAAAGGGAAGTAAATTCACTATCCATGAAGCTCTTCAGATGTTGCTAAGAAATGACAAAAAAAAACAATTTAAAGCAGATATCTTAACTGAATTAAGTTGTAATTTTAGGGCGGATTAAAAAAATGTAAAGAAGAAAACATGTATTTGAAATAATTGTTTGCCTTTCTGTTGTTCATAGGGCAAGTTATCTTTTATGGGCACTAACATTGGATATTTACGTGTTCACTCTCTGTGATGGATGGAGCTGATGTAAATGAGAGGTATGAAAGTAATATCGTGGAAAAATCTCAACATGCTTGTTTTAGTCTCCAAAAATTTATTGTGGAGTTAAATCTTTAAAAGGTGCATTGATTTCAGATAAACTAATGGATATCAACCTGATTGTAGCCTTGTTCAAACATCAAACCTTCATGAATGATAATAATGAACTAGTCTGAAGAAGGGTCTCGACCCGAAACGTCACCCATTCCTTCTCGCCTGAGATGCTGAGTTACTCCAGCATTGTGTGAATAAATACCTTCGATTTGTACCAGCATCTGCAGTTATTTTCTTACATTAACTAATCTGCTGTTTGATAAAATACTTAAACTAGCAAATGAAACTTTATTATACAGTAGGTATATCAATATTCCATTATGCCAAAAGTTTCACTCATTTTTTTTTCATTTTCTGCATTGATATAATTTTGTCATATAAATAAAATAGTGTGCACAACTATATAAATGGTAAGCACAACTGCATAACCCTAGGCCAATGATAATACTAGAGCTCTGCTGGAAATCTGCCAAGCTGCTGAAATGAATGACTCCTGTGACTGAACTGCACCAATCCCATAGTCTGTGCACTATTTATGATCCTAACTTATATTTTGAGCAAGTTAGATGGAAAACAGATCGCAATTCTAATAATTTAAAGGCAGGAATGATGAAGCTTCCTGGGAAGGCTAACCCAGTATGGAACGAAACAGAACCCAAAAAAGAGAACCTAATGGGCCATGTTGGCTGTTGCAGTTAGGGAGACTGCATTATATTAGGAAGGCAGTTATTCCTTTGCTCCAGCTAGCCTCTCCTGCGGAGTTCCACAAGGCTCCATCCTAGGCCCCATTCTCTTCTCTCTATACATGCTCCCCCTTGGCCAAATCATTCAAAGGCACGGCATTTCTTTCCACTGCTATGCCGATGACACTCAGCTTTACCTCCCCCTGAAACCCAACAACCAGTCAAATTTAAACAGCCTCTCACACTGCCTTGAGGACATAAAATGTTGGATGGCACAGAACTTCCTCCAATTAAATGAGAGCAAGTCTGAGGTCATCCTATTCGGTCCCCCCGACTCCATCAAATTGATAACAGGCAGTCTTGGAAGTCTATCCTGCCTAGTCAAACCGCATGTCAAAAACCTCGGCATGATATTTGACTCTGCATTAAAATTTGATAAGCAAGTCAACGCTGTGGTAAAAGCCAGCTTCTTCCAACTTCGAACCATAGCTAAAATCAAACCTTTCCTCCAATTCGACGACACAGAAAAAATCATTCACGCTTTCATTTCCTCCCGCCTAGACTACTGCAACTCCCTATACACTGGGATCAGCCAATCTTCCGTGTTCCGCATGCAACTGGTCCAAAACGCCGCAGCGAGACTCCTGACGGGTACCCGTAAAAGGGACCACATCACCCCGATTCTGGCCTCTCTCCACTGGCTCCCTGTACGGTACAGAATCAACTTCAAGCTCCTCCTATTCATGTATAAAGCCCTAAATGGACACTCCCCCCCCTACATCAAAAATCTTCTAACCCCCCTCTCTAACTCCAGGTCCCTCAGGTCGGCCGACTTGGGGCTACTCACTATCCCGCGGTCTAGGCTTAAGCTCAGGGGTGACCGCGCTTTTGCGGTTGCAGCTCCTAGACTGTGGAACAGCGTCCCTCTCCCCATCAGAACTGCCCCCTCCATCGACTCCTTTAAGTCCAGGCTCAAAACCTATTTCTACTCCCTAGCGTTTGAGGCTCATTGAGGAGGCGCTGTGAACTGTTTGCGTGCTACTGTATGTTTCTTTTTTTTTTCCATTGGAACCTAATCAGATGTACAGCACTTTGGTCAACGTGGGTTGTTTTTAAATGTGCTATACAAATAAAATTGACTTGACTTGACTTGACTTGATATGTGTGACAGTGCAAAGACAATGGTTGACACAAAAAGCTGGAGTAACTCAGCGGGACAGGCAGCATCTTTGGAGGGAAGGAATGGACGATGTTTCGGGTCGAGACACTTCCTCAGACTGAAAGTCACACAAAAAATGGAAACGAGAGATATAGACGATGATGTAGAGAGATAAAGAACAATGAATGAAAGATATGCAAAACAGTAATGATGATAAAGGAAGCAGTCCATTGTGAGCTGTTTGTTGGGTGAGAATGAGAAGCTGGTGCAACTTGGGTGGGGGAGGGATGGAGAGAGTGTGAATACAGGGGTTACTTGAAATTAGATAAATCAATATTTCATACCTCTGGGTTGTAAGCTGCCCAAGCAAAATATGAGATGCTGTTCCTCCAATTGCATTTAGCCTCACTCTGACAATGGAGGAGGCCTAGGACAGAAAGGTTAGTGTGGGAATGTGAAGGAGAATTAAAGTATCTAGCAACTGGGAGATCTGTTCGGACTGAGCGAAGGTGTTCAGCGAAATGATCGCCCAGTCTACGTTTGGTCTTGCTTATGTATAAGAATTCATATCTTGAACAACGGATACAGTAGATGAGGTTGGAGGAGGTGCAAGTGAACCTCTGCCTAACCTGAAAGGACTGTTGGGGTCCCTGGACAGAGTCGAGGGAGGCGGTATAGTGACAGGTGTTGCATCTCCTGTTGTTGCAGAGGAAGGTACCTGGGGAGGGGATAGTTTGGGTGGAAAGGGATGAGTTAATCAGGGTATAATTTCAGCAAAAATTACAAGGTTTTTTTTGCAAATGCATATTCCGTTAAGATTTTAATCTCAGGGAAATTGTTATAAATTTGCAAAGAAGCTTGAGTTCTAGAAAGGATGACCAAGAAATTCATGAAGAAATGTAAAACATTGAATCATTAAATAGAATATGGAAACAAAATCAGACTGTTAAAGTTTCGACACATATGTAAAAAAAGAGAAAACAAGTAGGGCACGCATGGGTCATTACAGAGATGGAAGAATTTATATGGAATAGGGAAATGGCAGGGTAATTAAACAAATAATTCATGTCTTTATAAAGAAAATACACAAACACTTCCAGAAATGCTGGAGAACCAAAGATTTCACTGCAATTGAGGAAATAAAAGAAATTACGAGTGAAAAATATTACCCACAGAAGTCAATGAGCCTGCAAACTGATAAATGCCAAAGACTTGGTGTACATTCCAGTGTTTTGAACGAGGTGACTTTGAAGATGATTGATGTACTGGTTATCAATTTCCAAAATAGATTCTGTGATGTTTTCTGCAGAATTCAGGGTAGAAAACACACATCTATTTAAGGAAGGATGAAGTCAGGAAACAGACAATGACTGATCCGTTAGCCTTATATCAGTAGTTAAGGAAAATGCTGGAATTTAGGATAAAGGTTGTAATAGCAAGATATTTAGAATATAATAATATGACTGAATGGACTCAAATTGGATTCATAGATTTGTATTTGACTAATAAATTGGAGCTATTTCCCATTCCTTCTCTCCCGAGATGCTGCCTGACCTGCTGAGTTACTCCAGCATTTTGTGAATAAATCGATTTGTACCAGCATCTGCAGTTATTTTCTTATACTACCTGATAGATTAGATGTGAGGGGGTGTACGGATGTGGTCTAGTTGATGAACAAGAATTTATGGACTTGGGGGTCATATACCAGCATGGATTGAGAATTGGGTAATAGAGAGAAAAGAATGACCAGAAATAAACAAATCCTTTTCGGATTGGCATGCTGTAACCAGTGGTGTATGGCAGGGATTGATGCGTGGGTCTCAAGGGTTTATAATGTCATCAATAGCTGAGGGGGCCAAATACAGATTTTCCAGAATTGCTGATAAGGCAAAATCAAGTAGCAATGTTTGAAATTGGGATGCAAAGAGACTCCAAAGGAATATTCGGGGTAATTTACTAATTAGGATGAAAAGTCAGTTAGCAGATAGAAAACCAGAGCAGTGCAGGGGTAGAATCATAAATACCGAACGAAATTTCAGCAGTCACAAAACACAGCATAAAAAGAAAAGAACACAGGACACACGACCCCAACACAAACATCCATCACAGTGACTCCAAACACCCCCTCACTGTGATGGAAGGCAACAAAACTTCCACTCTCTTCCCCCCGCACCCACGGACAGGCAGCTCAACCCCTACCAAGGCGACCGACACGCACAGCCCCCGCAAGGGGATGGAAGGCCCCGCGGCCGAGCCGCACCGGGCACTGAAACGTCCCGCGGCCGAGCCGCACCGGGCACTGAAACGTCCCGCGGCCAATCCGCGCCGGCGATGTTAAATCCCGTGGCCGAGCCGCGCCCGCAATGTCAAGTCCAGCGGTCGAGCCGCGCCGGGCGATGGAAGGCCCCGCGGCTGCGCCGGGCGCTGAACCGTTCCGCGGCCAAGCCGCACCGGGCGATGGAAGGCCCCGCGGCCGAGTCGCACTGAGCGCTGAACCGTCCCGCGGCCGTACCGGGCGATGGAAGGCCCCGCGGCCGAGCCGCGCCAGGCACTGTCAGGTCCCGCGGCCGAGCCGCGCCGTCGATGTTAAGTCCAGCGGCCGAGCTGCGCCGGGCGATGGAAGGCACCGCTGCCGAGCTGCGCCCCGGGGAAGAGACCTAATAAAAGAAAGGTTTCCCCCACCCCACCCACCGCCCCCCCCCCAACACACCCCCCCCCCCCACACACATACACAGCCAAAAACAGAAACAAAAACCATCCCAACACCGACACAAACAAAAAAAAGGAAAAAAAGACAAACAGACTGCCAGAGAGCCGCAGGCGTTAGGCGCCGCCACACGTGCTTGCTCCCAAGTTGTGTCCTCATTGCATCTGTACAAGGGAAGACTCGGCTTTCATTGGAAACGGGTATGGATCAATGAGTGAGATGGGATTCCCATTTCTATCTCTACTTTCACATTTAGCTCCCTCACAGCCAAACCACACGGTTTCCATTGTGCTGGAGGAGACAGATCGCTGTGATAATAAACCAATGGAAGACAGCAGATAGATCGGCAATAATGTGCATGGCCATGGTTAATGTATCAATGGAATAATCTGATCACCACATTTGATACTCCACAGCATTGCCCACATTGTCGACACAGAAAGACAGTGTTGAAACACCCTGCAGCTTTATCTCATGCATGCATGAGCTCCATTGTCTATGTAATATGTAATATAGATTAGTGTGTTTGGAACTCCTCAAGGTACATTACACAATCTTACTGCTCCACAGCAATTCTCTTTTCTGTTGATGATTATCACTGAACAGTGCTTGCAGACACATAGCCACTGTGGCAGTTCCTTGTAATCTTGTGCACACCAGCACAAATACCCTCCTGGCAGTCCTTATGTTCCGTATGTTCAATGATCTTTGCAAGCCTGGACCACTGCGTGTGTGTGGAGTTGATTACATCCTGCATTGGTGGCAATCCAGCCAAAGACTGAAACCTATATGCCTGCTCATTCCAGTGGGCTTATATGGAAGCTGAGCTCACATGCACTTAGCAATCACCTGCCTCATGGGTCTTGTGGACTGCGTCTCTCAGTGCCACCTGCAGGCTGCACTGTGCTATTGCTCCTCTCTCTGTCCCACCCTCACTTCCTACTTTCATGTCCCTCAACAGCAGACTCCTTCTGCTGGTGACCACCTTTCCAATGTCCAGCCGGAGGTGTCGACAAAGGCTGATAAGTACCAAGACAGTGTCATGTACTTCTCATACAGGATCCGGTTTAGCAAACGTCCAAAGTCATGGTAACAAACCCTCAGAAAAAATATTGTGAGAGAATTGTTCTCCACAAATAAATTCAAGATTCAAGATTCAAGATATCTTTATTTGTCATCCAAAAAACAAGTTTTTTGGACGAAATTTCAAGGAAGTAGCTTGAAATTTTGGCCATTTTCAAATCTTTCTGAGAATTTTATCCACATAACCTCTTAGTTTTGCCTCAGGCCCTCAGTTATTGCAATGTCACTGAGCTTTCAAAGGTAAGTGTGAGATATCTCATCTTAATAGGTAATCTTCCTTCCCCCAGAGGAGTTGTGTGCAACCAACATGATGCACAGAGGCTACATGTGGAAAACAAAATGATGGAGCCTAATGCATTTGCTTTATCACTAGATGGAACATATCCCTTCCCACACCTCACCTGCACCTTAGCATATGATGAGCATATGACAGCACTGGGCCTCTACTCGCTGGAGTTTAGAAGGTTGAGGGTGGACCTCATTGAAACTTGCATAATAATGAAAGGCATAGATAGTGCGGATGTGGAAAGGATGTGGAAAGGATGTTTCCACTGGTGGGAGAATCTAGCCTCAGAATTAAAGGGCACTTTTAGAAAGGAGGTGAGGAGGAACTTCTTTAGTCAGAGGGTAGTTCATCTGTGGAACACTGCCACAGAGGGCTGTGAAGGCCCAGTCAGTGAATATTTTTAAGGCAGAGATAGACAAATTCTTGATAAAACGGGTGTCAAGGGTTATGGGGAGAAGGCAGAAAAATGGGATTAGGAGGCAGAGATCAACCATGATTGAATGGCGGAGTAGACTCGATGGGCCGAATGGCCTAATTCTACTACTATAACTTGTGAACTTGTAAACTTGTACACACAGGTTCATGCACTCCCAGGTTGGGATTCCCCATAATAAGTCTATATTTGCCACCGAGTGCACACCAAATATCGATTACCTGTTCATGCTGGTTCTATTATCCCCTCTTTCTCATCCATTCCCTACACACAAGGGGCAACTTACAAGTGCAAATTAACCTACAGACCTGCATGTGTTTGGGATGTGGGAGGAAAGAGGAGCTCCTGGAGGAAACCTATGCAGTGACAGGGAGAGCATGCGAACTCCACACAGACAGCACCTGAGAACAGAATCGAACACGATTCTCTGATGCTGTGAGGCAGCAACCCTATCAGCTGTGCCACAATGCTGCCCCAACTGCACAATTCCATGCAAAAATAAGCATCAGAAAAGGAATTAGTATTGTTGGTATTTTCATTCATGCCTTATTTCAGGATTCCTACATGACACATTCACACAGTGATCACTATGGACAAGGTTTCTATGTTTGTGGATGAATTACAATAAATATGAACTATAATGTACATCCTCTGCAAAAGCTTTTTTCTATCATCACAGAGTCTTTATTTTATGTTATGAACATCAAATATATGGTGCAAATTCCCCTCAGCAATCTAGGATGTAAACATTAACAATGAGAAACAGTGGAACATTTGGTCAAATTATAACACAGCATGATAGAAAAAGTTCTCAACAGTTTTATGCACCAGTTGATTTTATTAAATCTTTATCGTTCAGAGAAGTAATGAGAGAAGTGGTGCAGAGGGACAGAAAAATAGCAGCAAAGTTGAGATCAGGCAATACATTATCACCAGAAGCCCTTTTTTCACAGATGTGAAAATGCCTGTTTCAAAAAGATGAAGGTCAGACACAGGTATTCATTTAAAGAGTAATGGGGAGAAAAATGGAAATGTGTTTCCATTGGTTGATAAAAACAAACAAAATTCAAACAGACAATTTGTTTTGAAGGCTGTCCAACGATGCAATGAGTGAACGACACAATGTCATTTAGTGGAAGGCATGAGCAGGAAATTTGACCATGGGGCATATGATGGTGCCACGGGTTCAAGGCAAGGGGTAGATGGCATTCACTCCGTGTGGATGTGTCTATTGCCATGTTAGAGCAAACTTCTCCTCTAACCTCCAGAGCTCAGGCTAGAAATTTCAAAATGCTTTTTATAAGCATATTGTGAAATGTTCTTCTTTTCATGTGACTCACAATTAGATGGTTTTGCTACCCAATTATGGCCTTCAAAAACAGTAAGGATTTTACAGTAACATTATTTTAAAGGTTTATCTGCTTGGTACAGGGTAGTTGCTACTTTATCCTTTTAGACCGCTAGTTCATGGCTTTTAGCTCCTGCTGGTGTTGTGTAGCCTTTGAGTCTCCTCAGCTTTGAGAGGTCTGGCTGGTTGAAAGCTTGATGACAAGGGGTGGCAGCCAAAACAAAAGACACCGAGAGAAGAGGGACGAGGAGGGCTTTGGATCCAACCCATTAAAAGGTTTCCTTATGGCAGGAAGAATATTTAACAACTCCCTAATAAATAGAAGATTGGATGGTAGGGCCTTGGGCACTCTTGTAGAGCTGAGAGATCAATGAGTATGTACCTAATTCCTTGAAAGTATCATCACAGGCAGATAGGGTTTTTGCTAAGCTGGCCTTCATCAGTCAGGCAATTGAACATAGAAGGTAGACACAAAATGCTGGAGTAATTCAGTGGGACAGACAGCATCTCTGGAGAGAAGGAATGGGTGATGTTTCGGGTCGAGACCCTTCTTCAGACTGATGTTAGGGGAGTGGGCAGGACAGAGATAGATTGAACATAGAAGTTAGGATATTATTTTACAGTTACAGTCAAAGAAGCACACAACAAGGAAATAGGCCCTTTGGCCCAATTTGTCTATGCTGGCCATGATGCTAAATCTACGGTAATCCCACCTGCCTGAATTTGGCTCCTATCCCTCTAAATCTTACCTATTCATGAGTTATACAAGATGTTGATGAACACCGTACTTGGAGTATTAAGCTCAGTTTTGGTCACCCTGTTATAAGAAAAATGCTATTAAGCTGGAAACAGTGCAGAAAAGATTTACGAGGTTGTTTCCAGGACACAAGCTCGTGAGCTGTAGGGAGAGGTTGGGCAGGCTCGGACTATGTTCCTTGGAGGGTGGGAGGCTGCGGAGTGATCCTATGGGGCTGCCTAAAATCATGAGGGGAATAGACAGGGTGAATGCAGAAGGGGAATACTCTATAGGTCTAGGCCTGTGAAAGGGGAAAGATTTAATAGGAACCTGAGGGACAAAGGTTTCACATAGAAAGTGTATGGAACGAGCTGTCAGAAGAAGTAATTGAGGCAGGTACCATAATAACATTGGAAAGACACATGGACATGTACCTAGATAGGAAAGGTTCAGAAGGATATGTGCCAAACGCAGGCAAATAAAACTAGCTTAGATTTGGCCATGGATGAGTTGGGCTGAAGGGGCTGATTCTATGCTGCATGACTCGATGCTTCTAGGAAGGAGGAAATTCAGTTGTGGTACTGATGTCCTCAAGGCTCACAGTTGCATGAATTGCAATCAGATTATCTTGGGTATTCCATATCACTATGCCAGCACTTTCTGAATGGAAGGGGAAATCTATTCACTGAATGTGCAGTTTATCCAATGACTATTGGTGGCAAGCATCATGCAGATCTATGCCCAGTCACTTGCAGCGACACTGATCCATTCTTCCTTTGCCAGTCCTCTGTGTCACTTTGATCGTAATATGCAGTCAAGACAATAGACAGTAGACGATAGATAGTAGACAGTAGACACAGGAGTAGGTCATTCGGTCCTTCGAGCCAGCACTGCCATTCACTGTGATTATGGCTGTTCATCTACAATCAGTACCCCGTTCCTACCTTCTCCCCATATCCCTTCACTCCGCTATCCTTAAGAGGTCTATCTAACTCTCTCTTGAAAGCATCCAAAGAATTGACCTCCACTGCCTTCTGAGGCAGAGAATTCCACGGAATCACAACTCTCTGAGTGAAAACGTTTTTCCTCATCTCCGTTCTAAATGGCCTAACCCTTATTCTTAAACTGCGGCCCCTGGTTCTGGACTCCCCCAACATTGGGAACATGTTTCTTGCCTCTAGCGTGTCCAATCCCTTAATAATCTTATGTGTTTCAATAAGATCCCCTCTCATCCATCTAAATACCAGTGTACACAAGCCCAGTCGCCCCATTCTTTCAACATACGTTCCACCATCCCAGGAATTAACCTCGTGAACCTATGCTGCACTCCCTCAATAGCACAAATGTTCTTCCTCAAATTTGGAGACCAAAACTGCTCACAATACTCCAGGTGTGGTCTCACTAGGGCTGATAGATCTGTTGCAGCTTTCATCCACCTTCACAGCCGTTGAGTTCAAGATAACTTTGTCCGCCTGGTCCGCCGCTGAGGTCTTGTAGGTTGGATCATTCTTAGTCTGGACCCTCATCCTCGACCTTACTGGCATGGGTGGTCCTACCAGAAGCTAGTGCTTCCGACGGCATCGCTCTCGGAATCATGGGGGCACACAAGCCTCTTCACCACAACAAGGTGAACGATCCAAAGAGGAACCTAGGCTAGGTACACCATGATGAGGTGCACTCTCAGTGCTTATACAGGTGGCAGTCATATCTTGATGATGGAATTCCCTCTGCGAATATAGCATTGCCACATGAACAATTTATCCAGAGAAATTGGATGAGGATCATAAATTCCAAAGACACAAAGTACCTTTGTGAGTCAGGCAGCCGCTCTGAAGAATATGGATAGGTGACAATAGACACAATGCTGGAATAAATCGGCGGGTCAGGCAGCATCTCTGGAGAAAAGGAATAGGTGACATTTTGGGTCGAGACCCTTCTTCAGACTGAGAGTCAGGGGAGAGGGGAACTAGAGTTATGAAAAGATACAAAGAACAAGTGAATGAAAGGTAACCAAAGAACAAATCAAAGCCTGCATCGATGATCAAGAAATGATGGAGCCCACAATGGTCCATTGTTGGCTGTGGAGAAAGTGATGACAAGGGGATACAAACAGGGCAATTAGGTAGAACGACAGTGAAACTAGTAGGATGACTAGAGTGGGGAAGGGACAGAGAGAGAGGGAATCCAAGGGTTACTTGAAATTAGAGAAATCAATATTCATACTGCTGGGTTATTGGCTGTCCATCGAAATATGAGGTCGGGACCCGAAACATCACCTATTCATGTCCTCCAGAGTTGCTGCTTGACTCAATGAGTTACTCCAGCACTTTGTGTCTTTTTTTGTAAACCGGCACCTGCAGTTCTTAGTATCTGTAAATTTGTGTGTGCTGTGAGGGATTTGTCACATCCAAAAAACTGGCAAGTCTAGTTTGCAAAAGCATAACAAACAGTGTCAGTTGCATATTTCCTGTCATGTGTAATTGGTTACTAAAATCTGGCAGTTTTTTTTCCAGGATAGATCGATTACCTTTCAATTTGAGCAATAGCTCTTTAAACGTGTCATCTACACTGGATATCTTTTCCACATGTGGTGTGGGCCACAAAAGAAACAAAAAGCAAAGATGTAGGAAATCCGAAATGGTAAAAGAACATTCCAGAAACACTCATCAAATATATTCTTGCTGAACAAGGAGAGGACCTGATCTTGCAACATCTGGCAAATTAGCTGTTCAAAGCTCTCTGCAATATAAACTTAATTTAGAAGTTAGAATGGAAAATCTACCTTATATTTTCAGAGATTAACTATTTAGCCCTTTTGAAAAAAAATGTCCATCGCATTACAATTAATTGCTAATTTCACATCACTCGTCTCTTTCCCTCCATCTTCTTATTTTCCTATGGATTATCATTTGCTATTTAACTGATTTGATTAACCTTGATATTGATGATTCTTTCCGATCAAAGTTTTGTACATGAAGTTAACCAATTCTGGTTTCTGTTTTGCTTTCAGTGCACGAAGTGATGGTAAGCCACATGGAACCCCTGGTTTCTCTATGGTTCAGAAGACAATCCTCATCACATTTCTTTCCGCTATTATAATAATGACTATTTTGGGAAATCTGCTGGTTATGGTAGCTGTTTGCAAGGATAGGCAGCTGCGGTAAGTGATTACATTGTAAAGCAATGGAAATCAATGCTCAAGAGCGTTGTTGTAATTTTCTCCGTATTCAGAGTGACTATCAAATGTTTCTTTACAGCAACAAGTTGTAATTTTGCAGAAGTTTTAATATGGGTGGGGTAAAACATACCAAGAAATATGAAAAAATCTGTCTCCGCATTACATAAAGTGATATCAAAGCTAATGTCCAAAGTTTTGGTCAAAGTGGTAAATTTTAATGAGTGTTATTAAAGAAGAGATGAAGCTAAAGAGGCACAGAAGATTTAGTGGGAATTTCAGAGTTTAGTTACAAGGTGAAGCAAAGAGATTCCACACTTGCAAAACAATATTTGCAAGTGCTTGAAGTGTTATTTGGCAGTAATTGTGACATTCATCCTGTTGAAAATGGCCCGGCACTGTAGCGCAGCGGTAGAGTTGCTGCTTTACAGCGAATGCAGCGCCGGAGACTCAGGTTCGATCCTGACTACGGGTGCTGCACTGTAAGGAGTTTGTACGTTCTCCCCGTGACCTGCGTGGGTTTTCTCCGAGATCTTCGGTTTCCTCCCACACTCCAAAGACGTACAGGTATGTAGGTTAATTGGCTGGGTAAATGTGAAAAAAAAAAAAAAAAAAAAAAAAATTGTCCCTAGTGGGTGTAGGATAATGTTAATGTGCGGGGATCACTGGGCGGCACGGACTTGGAGGGCCGAAAAGGCCTGTTTCCGGCTGTATATATATGATATGATATGATATGATATGAATGGACAAACTCTGACAGGTTTAGTGAGTTATTCTCACATAAGGTCAATTGCAACCTGCTATTGCATATGTCTGTGCTCTCAGCAAGTTACCAATGCAGTGCAACCTCTAGCAGATTATCTCGGACTTCTCAGGCAGCAACTTTTCTTTATTTGGCCAAGGTTACAAGAAATTTGATTAGATTTACACTGCCAGATTTACACTTCAATAATTATGAAAACAGATAAACACACTATATGTTTGAATGAATCACAGGTCCCCTGTGATTAGTAAACCTCTCCCCTTCTTTATCTTATCCACCAAAGTTTCCAGAAATCAGAAATCCTGTGTGCAGGCTCTTAAGGCAATGGAATAGCCTCCACTCTATTCCATGTTCCATCCACAAATCAATTTCCAGGTAGAGCTGCTGCCTTACAGCGCCAGAGACCCGGTTTGATCCTGACTATGGGTACTGTCTGTATGGAGTTTGAACATTCTCCCAATGACCACGTGGGTTTTCTCCAGGTGTTCCGGTTTCATCCCACACTCCAAAGACATACAGGTTTGAAGGTTAATTGGCTTTGGTAAAATTGTAAATGGTCCCTGGTGTGTAGGATGGTGCTAATTGTGAACTCGGTGGGCCAAAGGACCTGTTTCCACATTGTATCTCTAAAGTCCAATGTTTAAAGTGCAAACATGTGTCATACAGCAGTAACTTGAACTGACCTTAGCATCTCTTGGTGTTATTCTTTGGTGAAGCATGGTGAGAGTTGGTTATTGACATCATAATAATTAGCAGGAAGCATAGATTATGTGGACAAACCAGTAGGCATATACATTGGGCATATATATATTGCTGCTAGCAAATGCTGGCCAATTTAGCTCCCGATTGTTCTTTCAATTTTCCCAAGCAGCTATTGAACTGCTTAATGAAAATGAATAGCATAAAGTGTAAATTTGTGCAAGACACCAAAATAAAACCTGATGTTCAGATTAGACCTATAACATATGCATTATTCCACAATCAGATAATGCATAAACATTCTTGGAAGAGGAGAAAAGTACCCATTGATATATTCATGCAAACTGAACTGCATAAGTAAAAGAATCACACTAACCTGAGGAGTATAACTACATAATAAGACATTGAAAATAATTGGACCTGAAAAAATTAGTGGTTGTTCAAGTTATGTAGAAAAAAGTAGACTGCAATCTTATGCATGTAAATGTTATTCAAGAAGCAGCTTTGCAAAAGCTCGGCAAGACTGTGGATTTACGTAAAACATTGCATGTTTTATGAGGAGAAAATCAAAAGGACTATGATTTCTTTATTTGGGATAATTTCTATCATTGTAATGAGTTAAAAAAAATTATGTCATCCATTATAGGAAGATCAAGACTAATTACTTTATCGTCTCTTTGGCCTTTGCTGACCTGCTTGTTTCAGTCATGGTGATGCCATTCGGAGCTATTGAACTAATTCAACAGAACTGGATATATGGAGAGACGTTTTGCCTTGTCCGCACTTCTTTGGATGTCTTGCTAACCACAGCATCTATACTGCATCTCTGCTGCATTGCTTTAGATAGGTAGGTTAAACCACATACAGTTTGAGGCTCTAACTATTTTAAAGAGTTTCTTAGATGTAATATTAATGGTTTACACTGATCAGCCAAACATTATGGCCACCTGCCTAATATGCTGTTGGTCCTCCGTGTGCAGCTCCATACGCAGCAGGGTGCGATGCACTGTGTACTGTGACACATTCCTCCCGTGACCACCATGAACATTTTCTGTGACTTGTGCCACAGTAGACCTTCTGTCGGTTCGGACCAGATGGGATAGCCTTCGTTGCCCTCGCACTGGGCAACCAACACCCTGTCGGCCTTGGGCACCCAACACCCTGTCGCCGGTTTGTGGTTTGTCCCTCCTCGGACCACTGTCAGTAGATACTCACCACTTCTGACAGGGAGCACTCCATAATCCTTGCCGTTTCAGAGATGCTCTGACCCAGTCGTCTGGCCATAACAATTTGGCCCCTGTCAAAGTTGCCCAGGTCTTTATTCCTGCCCATTTCTCCTGCATCCAACGCATCAACTTCAAGAATTAACTTTTTTTTGTGATATGATAAAATTTTCTTTGGGATAGCCTCACCAATTTAGTGATTGGTCTGGCACAATATTGTTTGGTGACCACATACTTATGTATTTTAGATGATACATGAGAATTTTAAGGCACGGCAAAATCAGAGCACGTTTATGTTAAAAATTCAATGAATGTCTTAATAAGAAATAGTTTACAAGCCTCAAAATGTATAGGATTAATCACAGACTTAAATTTCTCATTGTTTTCTTTTTGGTTTTTTTAGGCATTGTCCAGTTGTCGTAGTTTATGTAATACTTGTGAAGAATATATTTTGCATGAAGGTTTTTACTCCTTTTAATGATTCTGCCATATGACAAACTGCGCTCTGTGCTGTGTCTGCAAAAATTTTCCTTTCCTCCTACATTGCCTTGATTACAAAGCCTCTTATCGTGTTAGAATTTGTAACGACTGCTGCAATCCTAACTGGCCTAATCCCATTCGACCTAACTTCACATTTGATCAATTTAGAAGAAAAACATGAAACTGGCAGGTAATAATTTACATCCAGACTTGACTCCATGACATAAAGAAGGACCTGAAGTGACTGAGGAGATCAGCGTTGGAATGATGGATTGGCAGGGAAAAAGATTGTTGTGTGAAGAATGGGCATAATTATTGGAAGATGTAATTAATGAACATGCATTTTCTGCTTTGTTTGCCAGGTACTACGCCATTTGTTGCCAACCTCTGGTTTACGGGAACAAGATGACACCCTCACGTGTTATTATAATGCTTGGAGGCTGTTGGATCATTCCTTCATTTATTTCATTCCTTCCTATCATGCAAGGCTGGAATAGTATTGGGATTCAGGAACTGGTAAGAAATATACAGCCTCATAAAAATGTACAGCCTCGTGATAAGAAATCTGATGCATTTCATATTATTTTGGAAACTTGTAAGTATGAAATTTCTTTGGAGATGTCAGGCCCCAAAGCCACACCCAGTCTTCTCACAACTATCTGCTTAAACACCATCAATATGGCTCTGTCCTGTTACAATGCAGAAAGGACCCAGAATCAAAATCACAAGTTATATCCTGTTGAACTGAAACTTGGGAAATGATCCCATCCCAATTTATTTTCAAACCATTGGCATGAATGGTTTGAACTATCCTCCTCACACTCTCTATATCATCAAATTGAATGGGGGAACCTTCATCTGAGTGATCATTATCTATCCAGTCTTGGGCAAAGATCACCTCCAATGGCCTTTGGCACTCCTGCACAAGAAACATTGGAATCTTCCAAGAATTTGTCTTTAGCTAACAATAATTTTAATTTTACACGTTTCCTGTCACCAATATCATCTGAAGCATATCCAGTTCCATATGTATGCCAATAACACTAATTCTACCTCAGCCCATCTCTTTCAACCCCTCTGACTGACTTGTTTGGTATCCAGTGCTGAATGGGCAGAAACTTCCTCAGATTGAATACAATTGAATGCAATGTATTTGAGCTCCATCACATCACCATTGTCTTCCCACTGTCTCCATCTTCCCTTCTTGTCCTCCATCATCAACAATTGTTCGTTCATAGCATGTATATTTTAATTGATAAAAAGGAACTGCAGATGCTGGTTTATCCCAAAGATAGACACAAAATATAAAAAATAAAAATAAAAAATGTAAAAGACAGACACATAAATAGATATGTTTTATTTAAGGTCTGTAGTGTCTAATGATGTTGATGCAGGGTCCACAGGTGGGGAGGTGTGGGTGGAGGTGGTGTTATTAAATTATTGCATAGCTTTTCTATTGGTATTATTAAATTATTGCATAGCTCTTCTATTGTTTTCATTTGCCCCCCCCGCCATATATTGCTGCAGGAGAGATACCAAGTGCTTAGAGGCATTTCTCCTTCAATTTGAGTTGCCTTGATGATACATCTTTTCAAGGCTTTGAAGACATCCTTGAAGCATTATCTCACTTCTCCTGGAAACCTCTTGACATAACTCTACAGAGTGCTTACATTGAGAGCCTTGTACAATGCATACAAACAATGTTGCCCATCAGGTGCTTGATTGCCAGTAAAGATCAGACCACATTTTAATGTTACTTTGGCAAGAAAACTTTGAAATAGGCTCAGTAATTTTTTTTTTTTAATTTAGACTTGTAAGAAGTACTTATGTTTCCAGAGGTGTTTGGATTTTGATTGAATTGTTTCCTTCGATTGCATAACAAACTTTTGATTTTCATTCCTGTGCAGGTAGAGGTAAGAAAATTCCAAAATGACACGAACACAACATACTGTGTCTTTATGGTGAACAAACCTTATGCCATTACGTGCTCAGTCGTAGCATTTTACATACCTCTTATTTTAATGGTACTGGCTTACCAAAGGATATACGTGACTGCCAGAGAACATGCCCGGCAGATTGAAATGTTGAAACGTGCAGGCACCTCAAACGAGTCTGGACAACATGCTGACCATCACAGCAATCACAGAATGAAGACTGAAACCAAAGCAGCCAAAACTCTGTGCATCATTATGGGATGTTTTTGCCTCTGTTGGGCACCATTTTTCATCACAAATATTGTGGACCCATTTATAAACTACTCTGTCCCAGACAAGATTTGGACGGCGTTCCTCTGGCTTGGGTACATTAATTCAGGGTTGAATCCATTTCTGTACGCTTATTTGAACAAGTCCTTCAGGCGTGCCTTCCTAATAATTCTGTGCTGTGGTGAGAGGAACAGGCGATCTTCTTTACTGGGACAGACAATACCCTGTTCTACAGCAACAATCAATGGATCAACACATGTATTGAGGTAAGTGTTGTACATTAAATATTCACTTTTATGCAGTGCAAGTAAAGGCAAGGGCACACTTTCAATATTAACTGAAACTATACCTTTATTATCTTGGTAAATATACATTTCTTCTTGCAGTCCCTGTTATTAATTCATTATTCACTGTGGTAAGATTTAAGACATCATAACACCAACTTTCAGCATACGCTTATGGGCAGTGTCTGGAAAATACAGTGCAGATCCTTTACTACAGAGTGGATCAAATGAATTTAAATATTAACAATGGATGTATGGTACCTGATATTTATCATCACTGACATCTTATACAGTACATGCTATGCAGTGGGATCACCATTTACTCCTTGGATTCAGTGTTCGTAAGCACAGGAGGATTTACAGTTGAACAAATTGATCACAGCACATTTGGAAAATGGGAAAATGGATAAATGTTAGGTTCATCTTGTTTTGGACTGGCATTTTCCAATGATTTTTCCCTTCCCTCGTGACCTGGTAGAACTGAAACTAGAAACCTACCAGAATTATCATAGTTATCCCATCCCTAGAATATCTACCTTAATCCAGCTGAAAAAGCTTCTCTATGCCATGAAATTCAAGTCAGGTAGAGTTTGAAAAGTGCAGAAACATTGCAGACTAAATGGTTAATATTTAGTAGGTTTGAGGGAAATAAATATTTGCATTAAATCGGAGACAGAATCCAAATATTCTTAGAAAAAATTTGTAAAAGGTGGATTTGCAATGGCAAATATATTTTTACGGTAACCGTTTATAAAGCTGTGGTGAGTAAAATTCAATATATCTTATTCTTGCAACTTCAAATTTCATTGAATGCATAGATTTTTGAATATATTGCTGGAAATGTTGGTGCCAAAATTTCCATAATGGAATATCATGGCATTGTCTTTGAGAGTGGTAGGAAAAAAAACTGCAGATGCTGGTTTAAATCGAAGGTAGACACAAAATGCTGGAGTAACTCAGCAGGTCAGGCAGCATCTCAGGAGAGAAGGAACGGGTGACGTTTCGGGTCGAGACCCTTCTTCAAACTGATGTCAGGGGAGGGGGCGGGACAAAGATAGGATGTAGTAGGAGACAGGAAGACAAGTGGGAGAACGGAAGGGAGATGGAATAGAGGGGAAAAGAAGGACTACCTGAAGTTAGAGAAGTCAATGTTCATACTGCTGGGGTGTAAACCACCCGAGCGAAATATGAGGTGCTATTCCTCCAATTCCTCCTCACTGACAATGGAGGAGCCCAGGACAGAAAGGTCAGACTGGGAGTGGGAGGGGGAGTTGAAGTGCTGAGCCACCAGGAGATCAGGTTGGTTAAGGCGGACTGAGCGGAGGTGTTCAGCGAAATGATCGCCGAGCCTGCGCTTGGTCTCGCCGATGTAGAGAAGTTAACATCTGGAACAGCGGATACATTAGATGAAGTTGGAGGAGGTGCAGGTGAACCTCTGCCTCACCTGGAAAGATTGTTTGGGTCCTTGGATGGAGTCGAGAGCGGAGGTAAAGGGACAGGTGTTGCATCTCCTGCGGTTGCAGGGGAAAGTACCTGTGGAGGGGGTGGTTTGGGTGGGAAGGGACGAGTGGACCAGGGAGTTGCGGAGGGAACAGTCTCTGCTGAAAGCAGAAAGGGTTGGAGATGGAAAGATGTGGCCAGTAGTGGGATCCCGTTGGAGGTGGAGGTGTTTTTGAGAGTTGGGTCAGAACTCTGATCAACTCTCCCAGCTAGTGTTAACAAGGTTTGTGTTTGCCTATAAAATGCCTGCTTCCAATTTTATGACAGTATATAAAGTGTGTACGATTTTCCAACTTGTACTCGTAATTTATCACGACTAGGACGACTTGCTCATGACTGTAGCAAAATGCAGTGTACAGGAATGTTGGTTAATAGCACAACACATTTATCAGGTACATTGCATCCAGCAAAAAGAAGCTGTTTAACAAAGAGAGCAGTCACTGTCTGTTCTTTAAAACCTCAGAGGCTCACCCTCTAAGTGATTGCAAGAGAGTTTCTTTGTCTTTTGCTGCGGTCTTTTGCCTACAGTTTCTCTTCTTTATGGGTGTTTGTTTTCTCCCTCACCTCACATTTTATTTGTTCTACCTTTAACTTTCAAATACCAGAACTACCTTACAAAAATGCATTTCATACAAGAACATAAATTTAGTAGGAAAGAACTGGTTGAACTCTCATCGGAGAGAGGAGGAGAACTTCTTCAAAGTAGACATACCTTAAGTATACCTTAGACATATCCAGGCAGTCTGAAGAAGGGTCTTGACCCAAATCGTCATCCATTCCTTCTCTCTAGAGATGCCGCCTGTCCCGCTGAGTTGCTTCAGCATTTTGTGCTTACCTACAACATAAATTTAGAAGCAGGACATAGGCTCTCAGACTCTCAATCCTGCCCCACTATTTCATTTGATAATGGCTGATCTCTGCTGGCCTCAACTGCTCCTCTGCTCCAGTTTCCTCATAGCCCTCAATTCCTCAATCTTTCTAACACTTGTTTTTTTCCACCTTAAATACATCTAATGATCTGATGTCCTCCACACAGCGGCGGTGGGGGTTGAGGGGTGAGTTTTTCAGAGATTCACTAACCTCTGAAAAAAGAAACTGCCTCGCACCTCAGCTTTAAATGATTGACTTCTTACTTTGTAGTCATGCCCTGTGTCTGAGGTCCTCCCAGTAATGAAAACATCTCAACATTTACTCTAAAATTCTGTTGGGATCATGTATTTGAATAAGGGTTGTGGGAAAATAACTGCAGATGCTGGTACAAATCAAAGGTATCACAAAATGCTGGAGTAACTCAGAAAGTCAGGCAGCATCTCTGGAGAGAAGGAATGGGTGATGTTTTGGGTCGAGACCCTTCTTCAGACTGTCACCCAGTTTTCTTCCGAACGCTTCAACTGTCCCTAATATGACTTCTTTTGTTAACAACCAGCTGCATGTTTCAACCCATCTTTTACTTTTTCTCTCTCATTCAATTTTCAGGCCGTACTTGCTTCAAATACACTCCATTTGGTTGGATAATTCTAGTAAATATAATGAACTCGTTCTGTCCTAAGCAATCTTTCTGCTTCCAACATGACAGTCTAAAGTAATGCTGTGGCTTTCATATCTTACAAGTTTTAATAGAACAAGTTTCAGCACATTCCTCGTGGTCAGCATTATTTTAGACTTAATTGACGAAGATGCTTAGCTTTAATATTTGCTTTGTTCTCTCTCTTATACTGTATTAATAGATAAACTATTTTTTGTCATCTTTACAACATTCCATTTTTACCATGATAATAGAAAATTAAGATATCTTAGGAACATTTTAACATAGTTTAGTTTAGTTTATTGTCACGCGTACCTCGGTACAGTAAAAAGCTTTTGTTGCGTGCTATCCAGTCAGCAGAAAGACCTCAGTAAAGTCCGAGGGTCTCAAATGAGGTAAATGGTATCTCAGGACCGCTCTCTAGTTGGCGATAGGATGGTCCAGTTGCCGGGGAAGAAACTGTCCCTGAATCTGGAGGTGTGCATTTTAACTCATTTGTTCCTCTTGCCTGATGGGAGAGGGGAGAAGAGGGAGTGTCCGGAGTGAGACTCATCCCTGATTATGCTGGTGGCCTAGCTGTGGCAGCATGAAGTACAGATGGAGTCAATGGAAGGGTGGATAGTTTGCATGTTGGTCTGGGCTGCATTCACAGCAATTCTCAACAATTTCTTGTGGTCTTGGATGGAGCTGTTCCCAAACCATGCTGTCGTGCATCCCGATAAAAAGCTTTACATTTGCTTAAACTACCTCTTGCAAGAGCCAAGAGTGCTCTCAGTTTAGCCTGAGGGGTTTGCCCAACAGTTCCTAGGCAATTCCAAATGGTCAAAGGTTAGCAGCAGTAGAGACCAAAAGAGAGTATTAGGAATCCATGTACGTAAAACATTAAGATGTCATGGGCATATCCAGAAAATAATCAAAGACCCATAAATTTCAGACCTTTATTTCTAGAGGACAAGAATGGGATGGTAAATTTCATCCCACCGCCATACAAATCTCTTCTTAGGCCCACTGGTGATGTATTGAGTGGGCATCCAGACACCACGCCATAGAAAATAAATAGTGGTTGGCCTTGGAAGAAGTGCAGAGAAAATTTAACAAGATGCTATCCAAACCCAAAAGTTTAATTAAGAGGATAAATCAAGGTTTGATATGATTGAAGCTTTCAAAATGTTAAGGAGAACTAGTTGAGCAAATAGCAACCATACATCTTGGTTGGAGATGCTAGCTTTAGGGATAAGTGCAATAATTAGAACATCAACACATACAGAGGATGATGGATGTCTGGATGATTCTTCTGCAAATAGCAGCTGATGTCAGGTCATTGGGCAATTGTAAATCTTTTAACCAAAGGATTAAGAGGAAAAGGCAAATATACAGAAATAGGTGACAGTTCAGTTAGATACTGCATGTCAGAGCTGGATTGAGTTGATTAGAAAGCCTCCTCCTATTCCTGCTTCTATAAAGGCACCCTTGTTGAAAACATGGTGTATTTAGTATTGGTGTCAGGAATTATAGGAACAAACTGCAGCTGACCCCAAAGGGTTAAGTTTATTATTTCACTTGTACTGAGGTACAGTGAAAAGCTTTGTTTTGCATGCTATCCAATCATATCAGATAATACTAAAAACATAAATAGAATGAAGCCAATCACAAGTACAATGGGTAGAACAATGAGAAAGATACAGAGTATGGAATAGAGCTCTCAACATTGTAACACTTCCGTTTCTTAGACAATGTCGAATGTCTTCAATGAGGTAGAGGTGAATCAAACAGTACCCTAGTGTACAGAAGGACTGTTCAGAAGCCTGATAACGGAGGGAAGAAGCTATCCCTGAGTCTGGTGGTGCGCGCTTTCAAGCTTCTGTACCTTCTGCCGGACAAGAGCAGGGAGATGGATGAATGACCAGGGTTCTTTGATTATGTTGGTTGTTTTTCTGAAGCAGCAGAATTGTAGATGAAGTCTAGTCTATGTGATAGTCTGGGCTATATCTACACCTTTTTGCAATTTCTGACAGTCTTCGGCAGAGCTGTTCCCACCATCACAGTTTAAGAATAAGGGGTAAGCCATTTAGGACTGAGATGAAGAGAAACTTCTTCACCCAGAGAGTTGTGAATCTGTGGAATTCTCTGCCACAGAAGGCAGTGGACGCCAATTCACTGGATATTTTCAAGAGAGAGTTATATTTAGCTCTTAGGGCTGAAGGAATCAAAGGATATGGGGAAAAAGCAGGAACGTGGGTACTGATTTTAGATGTGTAAGAAGGTACTGCAGATACTGGTTTAAACCGAAGATAGACACAAAAAGCTGGAGTAACTCAGCGGGACAGGCAGCATCTCTGGAGAGAAGGAATGGATGACATTTCGGGTCGAGATCCTTCTTCAGACTGGTCTCGATCCAAAACGTCACCCATTCCTTCTCTCCAGGGATGCTGCCTGTCACACAGAGTTACTCCAGCTTTTCATGTCTATCTTACTGATTCTAGATGATCAGCCATAGTCATATTGAATGGCGGTGCTGGCTCGAAGGGCCAAATGGCCTACTCCTGCACCTATTTTTCTATGTTTCTATGTTTCAAACTGTAATGCAATCCAACAGTACCCTTTTCATGGTGCAACGGTAGAAGTTTATTGTGTTCTGCTTAAAAGCTAATTCTGTACTTAGTTTTAATTTTACTGCTGAATAACTACAAATGCATGTGACTACTTTTGAATGACAATTACTTGGCATCAGATTTGGAACATATTTTGGAATCTAGTTGTATAAATAAAATAATAAGTGGTCATTTTTTCTGGTCATTTTTGGAGGTTGATCATGACATTCTGTTGTATGTTTACCAATTCTGAGTTAACAAGAGAGCAATCTATAAATCTGGCTGTCTTGCCATGAGAAACAATTCTCTAAAACAAGAAACAATTCTCTAAATACTGCTATCGGTAATTAATTTCCATGTGGCGCAGCTTACATAGTGTGACAATTAGATTAATGTTGATAATTGACATGAGTGTTGAGACAACAGAGATAATTGTTGAACGTAGTGGCAAAAGCCACCCTCTGAATCCTCAAGGATAGAATGATCATTTCCATTTACTCAGTTAAACAGGTAAAACTTTAAAACCTTAAACTAATTGAACACCAGTTTAAAAGGTAGGCAGAGATCAATACACCAACTGAGTGACTTATAAATGAGTTTATTTTCTCTCCGCTACTGTCATCTTACTCTGATCCGACTGGTATTAATAGAAACATAGAAAAATAGGTGCAGGAGTAGGCCATTCGGCCCTTCGAGCCAGCATCGTCATTCAATATGATCATGGCTGATCATCTAAAATCAGTACCCCGTTCCTGCTTTTTCCCCATATCCTTTGATTCATTTAGCCCTAAGAGCTAAATCTAACTCTCTCTTGAAAACATCTAGTGAATTGGCCTCCACTGCCTTCTGTGGCAGAGAATTCCACAGATTCACAACTCTCTGGGTGAAGAAGTTTTTCCTCATCTCAGTCCTAAATGGCCTACCCCTTATTCTTAAACTGTGACCCCTGGTTCTGGACTCTCCCAACATCGGGAACATTTTTCTTGCATTTAGCCTGTTCAATCCTTTAAGAATTTTATATGATTCTATAAGATCCCCTCTTATCATTCGAAATTCCAATGAATACAAGCCCAATCGACCCATTCTTCCATTATATGTCAGTCCCGCCATCCCTGGAATTAACCAGATAAAACCTACGCTGCACTCCCTCAATAGCAATAATGTCCTTCTTCAAATTAGGAAACCAAAGTTGTACACAATACTCCAGGTGCAGTCTCACCAGCCTTTAATGCTCTTTTCCCCCCTCATAATTAACCCCTTTGTCCTCCTATCATATCATATATATACAGCCGGAAACAGGCCTTTTCGGCCCTCCAAGTCCGTGCCGCCCAGTGATCCCCACACATTAACACTATCCTACACCCACTAGGGACAATTTTTACATTTACCCAGCCAATTAACCTACATACCTGTACGTCTTTGGAGTGTGGGAGGAAACCGAAGATCTCGGAGAAAACCCACGCAGGTCACGGGGAGAACGTACAAACTCCTTGCAGTGCAGCACCCGTAGTCAGGATCGAACCTGAGTCTCCTCTGTTGAGTTCTAAATTTCTCCCAGTCCTCTGGTTTGTTGCTTCCTCTGGCCAATTTATATGATTTTTCCTTGGATTTAACACTATCCTTGATTTCCCTCATTAGCCACAGTTGAGCCGCCTTCCCCGTTTTATTTTTTCGCCAGACAGGGATGAACAATTTTTGGAGTTCATCCATGTGGTCTTTAAATCTTTCCCATTGCATCTCCACCATCAACCCTTTAAGTATAATTTGCCAGTCTATCCTAGCCAATTCCCGTCTCATACCTTCAAAGTCTCCTTTCTTTTTCAGGACCCTAGTCTCTGAATTAACTGTGTCACTCTCCATCCTAATGCAGAATTCCACCATATTATGGTCAAAGTTGCCCAAGGGGCTTTGCACAACAAGACCGCTAACTAATCCTTCCTCATTACACAATACCCAATCTAGCATGGCCTGTCCTCCAGTCGGTTCTCCTGCATATTGGAACTGCCCCCCTCCCCCCCTACCCCACTGTTTAGTTTAAATCGACCCGTGTAGCACTACCAAACCTGCCTGCCAGAATGTCGCTCCCCCCACCCCCTCCAATTAAGGTGCAACCTGTCTCTTTTGTACAGGTCACCCCTACCCCAGAAGAGATCCCAGTGATCTAGAAATCTAAATCCCTGCCCCCTGCACCAACTCCTCAGCCACACATTCAGATCCCCTATCTCCCTGTTCCCACCCTCACTAGCGTGACCATATCTGAACTTTGATTTCAACATGTCACCATGCAATGACTCATATTACTTGACTGACCCAGCTGGATCTTTATCAGAAAACATAAAATCCCTGCAGAACAATCAAAAACCTGGCAGATGGTCAACAAGACCATATTTTGGAACACAGAACTGCTAGAAGACGCCTCGAATTCTCTCACAAATCCAGAGCAATTTACACAGCAGACCTCCAGTATCCACAGGTTCCAGATTAGGTTTTGATGGCATTATTTTAATAAGGTATTCATGTTTTGAAATGTCCAATCGTGAAATATTATCGTGGTGTCTGAAGCCATGAAATAGTGTGGTTAGGAAATTAGTGAATTCTCTCCCTATGCTCTCCACCCTCTCACAACACCACCTCCTTCCCGCCATCTAGGTGGGTGGATGGGAAAACCTTGAGATCTTTGTGAGGGGAAGGAATTGCCCTCACTTGTGGGAGCTGTGTGCAGGTAGTAAACCTGGAGTGATGATCTACTATTTAAGCTTCCACCTATCAGAAACCTAGTCATTCCCCATTGACCTACTCAGGAAAATTTCTCAGCCCACTGTGTGACGGGCACAAGCGTTAGTGTGATGGCACGAGATAGATCTTCTGATTGCTTCGAACGCTGAAAATGAGCAGAGTGCAAGTGACCTTTAACACAGTGCAAACGATGCAACCATATTAGGTAAGGTTAAAATTAGAAGATAACAATCGTGAAACCACTCTGAAAACCCTTCACCTAGGTGGAGATACCTTTTGCAACTGTGAGCCTAATATCATACAGCATGATTCTCACATTTACATTTTTTGCAAAATTAATGCAAAAAAAAGCCTGTTTGGTCCTGGTATGCAAGGTTGCTATGGCAATAGAGACATTCACTTTTTTTTTAAAAAGCTAATCTTCGTATTGATGGCTCTGCGATACTTGACCATAGTCAAATACTGGCCGAGTACCAAACTAGATTCTCACATACACACAGCTTATGCTTTGCCACGTTTATTTGGGCAAGGATTAATGTACTATGCTGTGTCAGAAACACATTCCATATGATTCTGTGACACAGGAATAGCGTCATCCAGCATGGAAGCAGGCCCTTCAGCCCAAATCGTCCATGCCGACCAAGTTGCCCATCTATGCTAGTCCTATTTACCTGCATTTTACCTATAACCCTCCAAACAGAGAATATAAAACATCACAGCACAGGAACATGCTAGTCCTATCACCCCATTCCCTGTAAATCCATGTGGCTATCTAAAAGTCTCTTAAATACTATTATCATATCTGCTTCCACCCCTGGCAGTGTGATCCAAATACCCACCACAATGTAATTTTGTCCGGTTTGAAGGAGGTGCCAGACCACCAGTTGCCGGAAAATTGGTGGTGGACATGTACCCATTCCCAATCTATTCACTCCTCCTCACCCCTACGCTACCACACACACCCAACCGAATTCCCCCGTCGTTCCCCAATACTACCACCACTCCAATTGCTGCTCAACAACCCTGTTCACCACTTACATGATTTTCTACCATTTTAGTATAGCCGGCAAATGGGAAGAGACACTCTTGAAGAAGTGGGTTCTTATAATTGTGTGGCTTGTTTTGCTTTAATGTAATGGAGACCTAGGTTCTGGGCCATGGAGTCTGACAATGGGAATCCACCTCAGCGGAATTAAAAATGACTGATATTTACGTTAAATTATTACCCATCTTGGCAGTCTCCCCCTGCCCAACCAGACAGTGAATTGGTGCAAGGTGCACCCATAACTTAAAGGGGAACTGGCTGTTGGTTATTAATGAGAACTTGTTGCTGACTACCTAAACTCACCTAAACTCACTTCTTAATAATCCATTCAGTGAGGAGCTCCGAGAATCCTTCTCATCGAGGCAGTGAAGTGACCTCTCAAAAGAACAGTGAAGACCTGCTAAGCCACATGCTTTGACCTATCAGAAAAAGTGCAACACTTCTGATGGCTCTCAGACCACATTGCATCCATGATTCTATAAATTGCATCGTTAAAATTAACTTTCTTACTAAAAATGAAAAACATAAGCTATATCGTATGCTTTCTGCTGAAGCCCAACAAAACGAACAAGGGGTAAACACAGAAGTCATGTGCGAAGAAATGCAAAGCTGTGACCAATCCCACGCATGTCTTACTCATAAGGTCATAAGTGATAGGAGTAGAATTAGGCCATTCAGCCCATCAAGTCTACTCCGCCATTCAATCATGGCTGATCTATCTCTCCCTCCTAACCCCATTCTCCTGCCTTCTCCCCATAACCACTGACACCTGTACTAATCAAGAATCTATCTACCTCTGCCTTAAAAATATCCACTGACTTGGCCTCTACAGCATTCTGTAGACTCAAGTTCCATCCCTGGTTCACAAGCTTCCAGATTCCAGCACTAACCCACTTTTTTCTTGACCTGCTGCCAGATCCCATCCTATCCTCAATCTGATGTCTAAATTCAACATTCACAATACCCCCCCCCCCCCCCCACCACTAGTCCATCATCCTCTCCTCACATTGCACCCTATTCCCATCAAGCATCGGTCTTCCAGTCAGCCCAGCAGCCACCTCTAAGGACTCCCCCAACTCTTGCTCACGGACTTACTGTTGAGGCCCAAACCTGCCGACTGATGCATTTTATCCTAAAGGCATTATTTTGGAGAATTCCTGGTGCCCAGATCAATATTTTAATGTCTGTTGAAGGATTCCAAAGCGAATCATCACCTATCCATGTTCTCCAGTGATGCTGCCTGACCTGCTGGGTTACTCCAGCACTTTGTGCCTTTTTTCAATCCTTGACCAATTTGAATAAAACAAATTAAAAGACCATTTTCATTTTGCTTTTGTCAAATTATTCTCTGCATTCCTACACTACAAGGAACACCACTGACTGTGGAGCACTTTGAGGTACCCTGTAGGTTGTAATTGTCTATAAAATGCAAGTCCACTCTTCACTCTCCCATTTCAATTTAAAGTGTGAATTCAGTAACCTGAGAAACCTGGACCAAACTTTATAGTGCAACTATTAATCCATGAAGAAAATCGACCCAGTAGAAGTTAAACGCTTCATCTTTTTTTGCTTTTGATCTAAAAAGAAAATCAAAATACTTGGCTTCCACAGATTTAGATCTCGGGAGACATTCACAGTTCAAGCTCTCACAGCCTTGCAGGGGCTCGTTCTGAACTACGGTCATGCAGTGACAGAATGAATACTTAATACAGGCTCTTCTGTGGCTGGAGTGAAAGGATCAGCCGTGCACCTCAGCAGGATTCTACACCCTCCTACTCTTTGCCTCGATGGCCTATTGCACCACACACTCTCACATGTCTTTTCTGCTTTCCATACCATCAGCTTAATGGACTGTAAAGCTGACAAAAAGTAAAAGCTGCAAATTCAACGTTCAGAATTAGAATCATGCAAACTGTCCAGAGAAAAACTTCTTGGTGATAATTTGTTGAGATATTTAGTTGTTTAAAAAAAAATTGAGTTTTAGCTTACCTGCAAATGAAAGTGATGTATTGCATTTCAAGAAGCACACGAACACATTATCCAATTTATTAAATTAACAATAAACCATGATGCCAACATTTGTATGCACGTATTCAAAATGTTTTTTATTTTATTCAATTCCTCTAATAGTTACTTAATAATTAAATCTGGTTTCAACTCAGCTTCATAAAAGTTGGTACAAAAGGAAGTCATCCTCTTAATTTGCATTTTAAAAGGAAAAAAAGTTGAAGAAAAATGTAAATTTATTGTAAATTGGGAATTAATTTTAAAAATTCGGAGGTGGAGAAAGACTGCCTCAGGTCGATTACAGAGACCATAACCAAATAAATATATTTTGAAGTGTACTACTTCATCTATTGTGGCATTGCAAAATTAACAAAAGTGGCTGAGACAGGGGCAGGGAACGTTATGGCACTAACTAACTCCCATAATACCTGGGAATAAATGATTACAGGATTTAAAACAAAGAATAGGTATAAACAGCTCCTTTTCAAGCTAGAAGTGACACAGGGATCAGTCTTAATAATTTACATTTATGATTTAGTTGAAAAGAAATGTGTATTTAATCAAAGTTTGCTCCTGAAATGAAGGTAGATGGGAAAGTGAGCCTGTGTCAAAAGTGAAATGAACAGTCAGGAAGTGAGCAGAATGGAAAATCTGAAGGTGCAAACTTTGGTAGGAAAAGGGGAAAAATAGCATTTTTGGAGATGTTAATGTAGGAAATGTTCTGAAATGGAGGAATCTGTCATAATAAGGTGAGTGGTGTAATATGAAAAGATCATTGTGCAGGACTTACAAAAATGTGACAACAACACATTTGGAGCGCTGCTCAAAATTTGTTTCCATATTTGAAGAAGAGCATGTTGGCTTTGAGTTGTGTGAAATAGATTTATAAAATTAATGGTTGGTATGAGGGGTTGTTCAAGAAGAGCAATTTATGAACCATGGTGAATATTTTTTTTTAAACCAGAAGAATGAGATATAATCTCCGCATTAAAAATATCCATTGACTTGGCCTCAACAGCCTTCTGTGGCATAGAAGTCTTCCCAGAGATTAAAGAGCTCACAGTGAGTATTCTATCCAACGAGACATAGAGTGAACGTGGTCCTCACTTCATGATGCCATGAAAAGTCAGGGAGAAACATCAACCCTTTTCGGCCTTACAAAAACATTTGACCCTGTCAATCTATTGAGACGATGGAGAATCATAAAAATCTCAAAAATCAGTCTTCAATCTGCATGTGTTGCATAACTTCCAAAACCATTGGATTCACACTGGACCTAATCAAAATAGTCACATAATATGTCATCGCAACAACCCTCTCAATCTTTCTTGTTACAATATTGCATGTCCACTCCGATAAGTGAGCGGAGTTGCTCTACAGTTGTTCCATGGGCTTCTGTTGAATTTGTTGAACCTCCATGGCATCCTCTCCAAATCCAAGATCGCCCCACCCCAACCTCAGTAGTCGAGCTGTAGAATGCATTCATCACTTGTCTATGCACATATTTAGAAACAGAGCTCCAAGTCATTTTCCATTCTTAGACTGAAGAACACCAGTAAATTGGAGGTTACACTAAACGTTTATAAAAAGGAAATGTCCTCGACTATTCTGCTGTTCACCATCCTCCCACACAATAATCCCCTGCCACTGCCCCCCCCCCCCCCCCCCCCATTCTTAAGAAGAATAAGAAAGAATCACCACAACAGCTCATTTCAAGATATTGCACAGTGGACATATGTTCCCTTTTTGGATGGCATTCGGCTGATATGGTGGCCTTTAAAAAAAATCAAAAACTTCTAGGGTAGTAGCTAGTAGGACTGAAGTGTATATTGTTTCAATGTTAATTATTTTAAATAAAAAATTAATATTCTTTGATGCCTATTGTATCTGCTTATATGTGTTTCATCAACAGAAGACATTACTTTAGTTTAGTTTAGTTTAGTTTAGTTTAGTTTAGTTTAGTTTAGAGATACAGTGTGGAAACAGGCCCTTCGGCCCATTGAGTCCACGCTGACCATAATCCCCGCACACTTACAGTATGCTGCACACACCAGCGACAATTTACAATTATACCAAGCCAATTAGCCTACAAACTTTTATGTCTTTGGAGTGTGGGAGGAAACCGGAGATACTGGAGAAAACCCACGCAGGTCATGGGGAGAATGTACAAACTCAGCCCGCAGTCAAGATCGAACCCGGAATTTTGATGCTGTAAGGCAGCAACTGATTTGCTCATTTTAATAGCAAAGCAAGACATCACTATTTTAAAATGAATTATTAGTCAATGTTCATACCACTGGGCTGCAAGCGGCCCAGGCGAAATATGAGGTGCTGTTCCTCCAATTTCTGGTGGGCCTCACTATGGCACTGGAGGAGGCCCATGACAGAAAGGTCAGACTGGGAGTGGGAGGGGGAGTTGAAGTGCTCAGCCACCGGGAGATCAGGTTGGTTAAGGCAGACTGAGCGAAGGTGTTGAGCGAAACGATCGCCGAGCCTGCGTTTGGTTTTGCCGATGTAAATAAGTTGACATCTAGATCAGCGGATACAATAGATGAGGGTGGAGGAGGTGCAGGTGAACCTCTGTCTCACCTGGCAAGACTGTTTGGGTCCTTGGATGGAGTTGAGGAGGGAGGTAAAGGAACAGGTGTTGCATCTCCTGCGGTTGCAGGGGAAAGTGCCCGGGGATGGGGTGGTTTGGGTAGGAAGGGACGAGTGGACCAGGGAGTTACGAAGGGAACGGTCTCTGCGGAATGCAGAAAGGGGAGGGGGTGGGAAGATGTGGCCAGTAGTGGGGTTTCGAAATGTTGACGGATGATTTGTTGGATACGCTGGTTGGTGGGGTGGAAGGTGAGAACGAGGGGGATTCTGTCCTTGTTACGAATGGGGGGAGAGGGAGCAAGAGCGGAGCGGGTGAAGAGATGGGGAAGAGGTGGCGGGGAAGCAGAGAGGGGGTAAAAGGAGGGGGAGAGAGGGTGGGGGAGAGCAAGAGAGAGGGAGAGAAAGATTTAAAAAACAGAAAAACAGAGAGTTAAATAGAGGAGAGAAAAGAGAGAAATAAACTGGGGGCCCAATTTCTTAGAAAGGCATCTGAACACAGAATGTCTAGCCCTTTTGAAATCTGGGTTTTGTTACATGTACTGCTGGTCTATGGAACCTGGCTAGGTTTAGAACAATTTCCTGATGAAAACCAGTGCTAAATACCTGCCATATCTTGATTCATATTCTTCACACTGTGCTGAAACAAGTTCAGCTCAGGAAGTATAGTAGAATATTTAATTTACTGGGGTAATTTCCAGAGCCTGGGATAGACAATTCAGATATTAGACTTTGAATTTCACAAGTCCAGCTGTAAAAAATTTTTTTTTTAAATAAAGCTGGAATTAAAGTGCTGGTAATAGTACAATGAAACCATCATAAATGCAGGTCTGACAGAGAGATTTATTTTCTGTGTTTGGATTAAAGACGTACTCCAATACATTGAACAGGCGGTGAACAAGATGCGGTCAAAACTGAAATGGACCCACCTATGCTGGCTCTTTGCTTTTGTTACATTGTGGTAATTCAGCCAAAATATAACAAATCTACCTGGATAAATTTAAAACCTATTGCCAAAGAAGCAGAAGATTGGGGAGTGCCAAAGAATCAAAATTACAGAAACACAAAATATGAGGGTTATAAGACTGATGTTGGTACCTGAGACAGAGGCAACTCCACTGAAAGGATTTGAACACAAGAATCTTAATCTGAGAACTTTAAATTGCATAATTCGGAGTTATAAAGGCAAACCTTTTCCATTAGAGCATTCTAAAATAACAATTTCTTAAAACTGCAATTAAATCTTTTTTTTAAATGTTGCAGATTTTTTTTTAAATTATACAAGTATTCATAAAGGTAGCAGGGGGAGATACAAGAAACAGCAGGTGTTGAAATCTTGAACAAAAAATAAAGTGCTGGTGGAACTGAGTGGGTCAGGCAGTATGTGTGGAGGGAATGGACAGATGGTGATTTGGGTCAGGAACCTTCATTAGACCGATCTTTCAGTTGCAACATCCAATTATTTACATGCTCAGAACCTGCCACTTCATATGATTGTAGGGTTCTACCATCATATGAAGTCCCTCCTCAAGTGGCTATTGCTTTAGCGCATAAACAAAGTGATTTACTCTATCCCAACACGCCAATTGTCCACTCTCTCCACAGGCGCAGCCTGACATGATGAATATCTCCAAGCGCTTTGCTTTTTGCTCAAGGGTAGCAGGCTGCAATTCATAGCTCTGGGGACCCCTAGTTTGATTCTAACCTCGGGTGCCATCTGTGAAGATATTGCATCAGTCTGAAGAAGGGTCTCGACCTGAAACGTCACCATTTCTTCCCTCCAGAGATGCTGCCCGACCCGCTGAGTTACTCCAGCATTTTGTGTCTATCTTGCATGGTCTCCCTGCGAGTGTAAGATTTCTACCAGGGACTCCATCTTTCTCCCATATCCCAGAGATGCTGCTAAGTTATTTGGCTACTGCAGCAATTAATGGTGAAAAAAAAAAGAATCAAAGTGAAGTTGATGATTATGTGTGAGGGAATAAGTGCAAGGATGCAGGGAAATGAGGATGAGGGGGAATAGGGTTAATAGGAATGCTTCCCTAGAAGCTGGCCAAAGACCTCCTTCTGTTTTACCACAAGGCCATTCTGGATTTATGGATAATCATTAAATGTGTCTGATATTTTTCAATGTTACTATTTTTAAAGTTTCAAACCGATGCTTGATTGCATTAATTTTGGGACAAAATCAAGTATGTGATTATGCAAATTAGTTTAACAATAACACTGATTTGGAAAATTAGTGCAATTTTAATGTGATTTTGAGCTCACCTACCAATTGAAGAGATTTAAGCCCCTTGTTATTTCTGATGATGCACGTTATGTATTTGGTTTTTCTAGTCGTGTGATTGCATGTGACAGGGTTGGTCTATTATTCTAATGGATCTGAGAGGGTTGCTCTGAGATAAATTATTTCATATCCAATTCAACAGCGAAACTCAGTTACAGAAAAGGTAGCTTTTCTCTTGTGTCATAAAGGCTGAATGTGAAAAAGTACATTTGTCTCATTTTATTATTTTTATTTTTATTTTTATTTATATTTTATGTTTATTTTTATTTTTATTTTTATTATTTCCCCAGAAAGTTGAAGAAACAATTTGTAGAAATATGAATCCAGTACTTCAAAAATAAGATCAGTTTTCCCGTATACAACTCAACTCCTTGTCCTCGCGTCACCCAGGCAAAATGAACAGAAATGGGGGAACTCGGAGAATGGAATGGAATCTTTACAGGAGACAATGGGGATTGGGTTGGGGTGGGGGGGGGGGGGGGGGTGGGGGTGGGGTGGTAGTTAAATGGGGGTTGATGTGGGGAGAAGTGTGGTCAAGAAGGCTGTGGCGATTAATAAGCTTGTAATGGATGCCATTCATCAGCCTAGATGGTTTTCCAGAATGGGTCGTAACGCAGCGGTGGAGTTGCTGCCTTTCAGTGCTGGAGACCCGGGTTAGATCATGACTGCGGGTGCTGTTTATACGGAATTTTTTACGCTCTCCCCGTGACCTGCGTGGGTTTTCTCTGGGTGCTCCGGTTACCTCCCACACTCCAAAGACGTACAGATTTCTAGGCTGTGACTTGGTAAAACTATAAATTGTCCCTAGTGTGTGTAGGATAGTGTTAGTATGTGGGGATCATTGGTCGGTGTGGACTCGGTGGGCTGAAGGTCCTGTTTCCACGCTGTATCTCTAAACTGAACTGAACTAAACTAACAGGAAGATGGAAAGTGGCACAAAAGGATTCAAAATTCAAGGAATGTCACTGCACAGCATCATCCTGCACGGATATTTCATCTGAAGAGTTGGAACGTTCCAGGAACACAGTTCATGCAAACTGCTGCTTTCTGTTCCTCTCCACCAACGTTCCTTGCATTGTTTTGAGGAACATCTCAGGCATCACACTTTGCCATGGCTGAGTTTCCTGGTGCATTTTTACCTCTATGGAATGAAAAATATGAGTGGAGACGACACCACACAACTCACATGGTCAGAAGGAAAAGATTAGGTGAAAATAACTGATAATCGGGGGGAACAAAGTAAAAATATAAACTGCAGGGAATAAACCCATAGAAGCCTTCCAGGAACTTCCCCTGATGATTGTATTTAAACATCTTCCTGTGGGAAAATGCTTAAAAGTCAATCGAATTTAGTTTTAGTTTGAGAGATATAGCATGGAAACAGGCTCTTCGGCCCACCAAGTCCGTGCCGAGCAGCGATCACCACACACTAGTTTTACCCTGCACACCATGGGCAATTTATGATTTAACCAAGCCAATTAGCTTTTGGAATGAGGGAAGAACACCACGGGAGAACGTTCAAACTCCATACAAACAGCGTCCGCAGTCAGGATTGAACCCGGGTCTCTGGTGCTGTAAGGCTGCAATTCTACCGCTGCGCCACTGTGTCACTCTGAATCTTGTATTGATTTTACTCAAAGGTAGCCTATTTTGTTTTTAAATCTGAAGCAGCATTACTGACAAAGAACTGTTGGCAAGCATACTGTATGTTCATGCACAATGCAATATCCATAAAATGCCAGCAATAACATTTCAAATCCAGACAGCCAAAAAAAAGACAACTGGAACCATAATTTTCCAAAGCTGTCAAAGTGATGATGTTGCTAATAGTGCAGACTAGTATTTAGTCATAAACTGTACAAGAATGTCAAGTGAAGGCAGATGGACAGTTTGCACCAAAAATCCAGTTACTATCTGTTTAGCTGCTGGAGAGCTAGTTTTGCAGAGCTAGTGTAGCTGGAGAGCTAGTGTAGGAAGGAACTGCAGATGCTGGTTTACACTGAAGATGGACAGAAAAAGCTAGAGTAACTCAGCAGCTCATGCAGCATCTCTGGAGAAATGGAATAGTTACCTATTCCTTTTTTCTAGAGATGCTGCCTGTTGCAAATATTTTTTGTCATTGTCTTACTTACTGTTGAAATGCAACAAATATGAGGTTATTGCATTCACAAAATGCTGGAGTAACTCAGCGGGTCAGGCAGCATCTCAGGAGAGAAGGAATGGGTGATGTTTCGGGTCAAGACCCTTCTTCAGACTGATGTCAGGGGGGTGGGTAAAGGAAGGATATAGGTGGAGACAGGAAGATAGAAGGAGAACTGGGAAGGGGAGGGGAAGAGAGGGACAGAGGAACTATCTAAAGTTGGAGAAGTCAATGTTCATACTGCTGGGCTGCAAGCTGCCCAAGCAAAATATGAGGTGCTGTTCCTCCAATTTCCGGTGGGCCTCACGATGGCACTGGATGAGGCCCATGACAGAAAGGTCAGACTGGGAGTGGGAGGAAGAGTTGAAGTGCTCAGCCACCGGGAGATCAGGTTGGTTAAGGCGGACTGAGCGAAGGTGTTGAGCGAAATACCTTCGACTTATACCAGCATCTGCAGTTATTTTCTTACACTGAGGTTTTTGCATGATAGGCTCAAATTAAACTCACCGCCAAAAATTGTATTTTGTTCAAGTTAGTCAAGTTCAAGTACACCAAAATCGTTACTAAGTCAGTGTTAATTAATGTGAATAAACCATTCTGTATACACAAACTACTTATCACTCAGGTGTTATTTGTCACTGAGTAATTTCCTTTGTTAAAAAGTGAAATACAATTTAGATTCACCACCGAAATTGATTGGTTTTTCAATTGCGTCTAAGTACACTCAAATACTCACTAATTCAGTGTTAATTACTGCTAGTCAACCATTCCGTGATCAAAAATATAATTACTAAACACCTTGTGAAGTGTTATTTGTGATTTAGTTTATTCAGCAGAAAGTACATAATTAGTAAAATTATAAAACCTGTTAAAAGGCATTTATTTCTTTTTGTTCTTTGTTTCCAATTTTCTTTCTCAAGCTTTCATTCACTTTCTGCACCTGTTTTTGGCATTAATTCACACATTGTAATTATTGTCATTATTTTAAACATCCTAATGAGATCACACAGAGTTACATTTTTTTCTAAATGATTTCTACTTAGTTAATCTCACAGTCCTTCAGCATGATTCACGGAAGCCTAAATGCCTTCTTCAGATACATCTTTAGCTTGCCCTTTCAGTAATTTGCCACAAAACCACTTTTTTAACCATCTTAAAGTTGAAAAGACAGATTTAAGTATTGGCTGATATCATTCAATGCCCTATTATAACAATAATTACACATTATTTCAGTAACCGAGATATTTAACACTTGCAAATAAATATAACAAAGTCATTAAAAGCTATTTTTAGAAAAGTAAAATGCATTTAATGGACGATGTCATGAATTAACTGCTGCAATTATTAATTCACTCCTTTCTGTAGTGAAGATTTTTTTAAATTACCATTTAATCTTAACACTTAAACCAGAACCATATAAATAATAATGCAGAGTTGTCCAAATAAATCATATCATATTGTAAAATCATTGGCAAAAGTCTAAAATTTGCTAATAACCTATCAAGAGAAACAAAACTACATTAATAGTACTGAAAAAACCCCTCCTCAGGCGGCACTGAAGATTTAATTGAAAGTAACTATTGACTTTCTTTTTGTTGAATGCATGCATGCAATGGTGAATGAATCAAATCAATAATATTTCATTGTGGGAATCTAGAAATATTTAAGGAATTAAAAAGTTGCTATGGCTCACGATACTACATAACAAGCTCTTGGATAAAATCATCCTCTATATTTTTACTTTTTCCCCATAATTTTGACAGAGCACTCTATTTTCAAATACACTGAGAGTTGTGATTACTAAAGATTGTGATTACTCCGCTGCCCGTCTACTCACACACACCTCGATCCGTGACCATATCACCCCCGTCCTTTATAAACTCCACTGGCTCCCCATCCCCCAGAGAATCCAGTACAAAATCCTCCTCATAACCTACAAAGCCCTCCATAACCTGGCCCCATCCTACCTGACCGACCTCCTCCACAGGCACACTCCCACCTGCACCCTCCGCTCTGCCGCTGCCAATCTCCTATCCCCCCACATCCGGACTAAACTCAGATCCTGGGGGGACAGGGCTTTCTCCATCGCTGCTCCCACCCTATGGAACTCACTACCCCAAACCGTTAGAGACTCCCCCACACTCACCACATTCAAAACATCGCTGAAGTCTCACCTGTTCAGTACTGCCTTCAACCACTGAAGGTCACCTCACCTTCTGTCTCCTTTCTCTGTTCATTTATTTATTTACTTATTTATCTATTTATTCATTTCCCCTATGTTCTCAAAATCTCTGTAAGGCGTCTTTGAGTATATGAAAAGCGCTATATAAATAAAATGTATTATTATTATTATTATTATTAAAGAGACGTGTTATTAAAATATAATATAAGGTTGGAGCACCCAACCATATCATTCCCCAGTACTGCTTTGCTGCCAATCACATCACCTCGTGCAATCTCCCCACAGCCTCCAACCTTATCATTCCCCAGCCCCTCACTGCTTATACCAACTCCTTCCCAAAATTCACAATCGAGATTGTCCTGGCAGACTCATTGTTTCTGCCTGCTCCTGCCCCACAGAACTCATCTCCAAAAACATTGATTCCATCCAATCCCCCCTAGTTGAATGCCTTCCAAACTACATCCAAGACACCTCTCATACCCTTCAACACTTTAATAACTTTCAATTTCTAGGCCGCCATTGCCTCATCATTACCATGGATATCCAGTCCCTCCACACCTTCATCCCCCACTAAAAATGTCTCAAGGCCCTCTTGTTCTTCCTTGAATAGAGACCCTATCAATTTCCTTCTACTAACATTCTCGTCTGCCAGGTGGAACTTGGCCTCGTCCTCAACAAATTTTCTTTTGACTCCTCTCATTATCTTCAAGTTAAAGGTGTAGCCTTGGACACTCACATGGGCTACAGCTATGCCTGCTTTTTTGTGAGTTATGTTGAACAGTCCTTGTTCCAAACATACACTGGCACCATCCCCGTAAATCGGATCTTCAAGAGATCAGATTAACATTGGGCACACCAGGAAGGGAGGGGCATTGGCCTATGTTACTTAATACCTTCTCCCAAACGCTCTGTTCCATTGCTTCGTTTCCTGCAAAAGTGAAGGGTCAGATAAAATCAAGGATAATATGTCAGTACAAATACAGCCTATTGCCTTCAATATTTTGAAGATCCTAATCAGGTTACCGAGTTACTTATTTCTAATTAATTTGCCCATTACAAGGTATATAATATACAGAAAGTATGATTACAAATTTATTTATTATAATTCAATTAAGATGTAGCTTAAAATACAGCATAAAATGTTGTACTTGAACGGAACTCTATAACTAACGTTGATAGAAATACAATTTTGTCAGATAATTCAAAACAATACAAGCAAAGGGCCATAATGGAACTGCCTGCAAATCCTTTTGCTACGTAATGACTTTATAAACCAAATGGCTGAGTAAACTCATAGTGTTACCGTTTGAGTGCAAATGATAATATTTTGGTATCACAAACACCCCTTGAGCTTAAAGAAGAGTGATATTTTTCCAACTCTTAATCAACCAGAGGACTACAAGCATCAATAATATATTACCTTACATGCAGGAAAAACATTTTAAGTGCGTTCACTAGAGTGATTCTCAAAACAGAAATTATCAACTGCAAGTGCAGTTGACTGATAGCTTGGTCAAGAGACAGGCTTTAAGGAGAGTCTTAAAAACCAAAGAGATGGAGAGGTTTAAGCAGGAAATTTTTAGCTTCTTGAGACTTTAGAACAAGAACATGGTTGGCACCAGTGGAGCAAATAACATTCAGAAATAGCCAAAAGCAACACTTAAGGATAACAAGTAACGAACTGGAAGAGACAAGAGAGGAAAGGGGGAATCAAAGATATGAAAAATCTGAAAACTTCAAAGAAGAATATTCCACTAAGAAACCAAATAATATACACTTGTGGGACTAGATCCTAGTGATCTGCCTGAAATAAATGGCAAGGCACCATAGCCTTCATTATGTCTGTCTGTGATTGCGTCTTTTAGCTGGACACTAACAAACATCAACTAGAATTAAAGGTAGGCAGCATCTCTGGAGAGAAGGAATGGGTGATGTTTCGGGTGGAGACCCTACTTCAGACTCGACCCGAAATGTCACCCATTCCTTCTCTCCAGAGATGCAGCCTGTCTCGGAGAGTTACTCCAGCATTTTGTGTCTACCTTCGATTTAAACCAGCATCTGCAGTTCTTTCCAACACATCCCACAAGAATTCCATATGCATGGTATGTCTCTGATGATACCTGTTTGCCATTGCATTGGAGTTGTCCTGTATGTAGATCTTGTTGACAACAAACTTAGGTATGTCCTGGAAGGTTTGAAGGGTGCTATAGCAGCCTTGGGGAATGCAGCAATAATGTGGAAACAGTAGGGGTCCTATTTTCAGCAACCTTTTTGGAACTGTAAGCAATTTGTAAACAGCCAAAACTGAGCTCATACTCTCATACTGGCCTGTTAGCCAGATCCTGATTAGCTTGGTTCAAGGGATTAAAAATAGCTTGCACACAAGACTGGGGAGCACGCAAAAGATAACTCTAATCTCCTCCAGGGGCAGATGTTACATGCAGATTACCAGACCCTGTAATCAGTTCTCTGAATACCAATTTTATAATCAGAAATTGGGTGTAATACATACATAATGAATTTCCACCTCATGAATTGTGGATGTGAAATAAAATGAGCTATTTTATGATTTTAAATTAATAAGGTTATAAATTAGATTGTTGACTAGAGAGCTAATTTTAGCATGAGATATGGCAAAGATCCAAGGCTATTGCCAATGCATTAAGTTCAAAGTAATAAGCCAAACTCCTCACTTAATGATAGTGTGGACTACTCAGGATATAAATTACATTAAAATAAAATCATTTCACAGAGAACTCAGCTACGCTCATTAATTTCACTTGCCTATCAGTATTAATCTGTTTTATTAGAGGATGGAGCAAAGTAACGCACATTTGTTAAGAGTTCAAATATTGACAGGGCTGACAGTACTGATTGGAGCAAAATGTACTGTAGCACTTACCCCATTGATTCATGACTTTTTACAGGCCCAGTGCCAGTTGTAGCAACTAACTTAGAGGAATAAATCACACATCATATAAACAAAATTTTCAGAAAGAGTGTATCACAGAATGAGATGGATAGGGGAAGCATATTTTTTTGAGTTTTAGTTTAGTTTAAAGATACAGCGCGGAAACAGGCCCTTCGACCCATCAAGTCTGTGCCGACCAGCTATCCCCACGCACTAACACTATTCCACACAGACTAGGAACAATTTACAATTATACCAAGCCAATTAGCGTACAAAACCATATGTCTTTGGGGTGTGGGAGGAAACCGATATCCTGGAGAAGACACATGCATGTCACAGGGAGAACGTACAAACTCCATGCAGCCAAGCACCTGTAGTCAGGATTGAACACGGGTGTCTGTCGCCGTAAGGCAGCAACTATACCGCTGAGCCACTGTGCCGCAGCATGTTTGCACGTTGAGCATATCTCCAATAAGATGTGGCTCTATGCTTTCTTTCTCACATAGCTTTAAATAAAATTAAGAATCATATCATCTCCTACTCTTTTACAGCACCAAAGAAAGCATAGAGCCACATCTTATTGGAGATAGGCTCAACTATTTTCCATTCAACTATTTTAATGATCAGATAACTGAGGCAGAAAAGCAGGAAACAAGAGGCTTCACATGCAACATGCAAACACGCTGCAGCACAGCACCAGCCAGTGCATTGATTGGTGATTGAAGTAAAATTCAGCCAACGTCTTAGTAAAGTGGAAAATCTCTAAGGGAGGTATAAGAAAAAGATAAACCAGGTTAAAAATCATATTGTTTTAGAAAATGAAAACAGAGCTGAAGTTTCCTGTGATCGAGTCGTAAATGATACAAATTACGAATCTAGCGAAGGTGGACTAAAAGGATAGAAGAGAAAACATAAACAGTGAAGGAAAACTAGTGAGAAATATTAACGCAGACAATAATAGACTTATTAAGAATATATAAAAGAAAGAGGTCCACGTAAATAGGTGCATGGTACGGTGGCACAGCTAGTAGAACCGATGCCTTACAACGCTAGAGACCCGGATTTAATCCTGACCTTGAAAACTCTGTGGATTTGGCAGGCTCTCCATGTGACCACAAGTGTTCCCTCCAGGTGGTCCTGTTTCCTCCCACATTCCAAAGACGTGTGGGTTAGTAGGCTATTTGGCTATTATAAATTCCCCTTGGTATGCAGGAGAGTGTTAATATCTGGGGGAGTTGATGAAAATGAGTGGAGGATTAAAAAAATAGAGTTTGTATTGGATTAGTGTACATGGGCAGTTAATGGTCATTGTCACTGTGCTGAAGGGCCTGCTTCTACAATATTTCTCTCAAGGATTCTAGAAACAGGTTGAGGGATTTTTTTTTAAATGGGGAGCAAGGAGGTGTTCAACAGACATTAAGCTTACGCATTTACAGTAGGAAGTGTTTCAAACATCTCATTAATGCTGAATAATGCTGGAGGGAAACTAAATACCATCACCATCCATTTATTTCCCTAATTTAGTTTCTCATGATGGTAATGGTATTTAGTTATATACTAGACCAAGTGGACCCATTGGGCCCAAATTTCTCCTGAATTGGTGCAGCACCCTCTCCTCCCCCTCTCCCCCCCTCCTCCCCCTCCCTCCTCCCCTCCCCCTCCCCCTCCCCTTCTCCTCCACTTCTCCTCCCTTTCCCCCCCACTCCATCCCCCTCAACCCCGCTTATCCTCCCTCCTCCCCTCTCTCTCCCTCCCCCCCTCCCTCCACCCCCTCCCTCCCTCCCCCCTCCCTCCCTAGGAGATAGATTTAAACTTTAAAATGTGAATAACTTTTAAAATATAACACCGATTTCAATGAAACTTCTTCCATCAGCACCAAAGGGACGACGGTGGGTAAGGTGGGCCTAAAGTTGTTGCGCTATCGTGTACCATTTTGGCTGTAGTTCAGGAACAAACAACAAACAAACAAGAGTTTTAGTATATAGATGACACTGATGATATTGGAATCTTAAGAAAAAAACAAATTGCTGGAGGAACTCAAGTGCTCACTCAGTGCCTGTGGAAGGAAATGGACAGATGATATTTTGGACTGGGATCTTTTGTCAGATTGATGGAGTTGAGGGGAAATTGCTGGCAGAAAGAGTTGAGGAGCAGATGTGGGGCAAGAGTTAGTAAGTGATTGATGAATTCAGTTGAGGAGGGGTTAAGTGACTGAAGAGTTCAGGTGGGAGAGAGAATGATGAAGATTTAGTTTAGTTTACTTTATTATTGTCACGTGTACTGAGGTACAGTGAGAAACTTTTCTGTTTCCAGTCAGTGAAAAGACCAAACATGATTACAATCAAGCCATCCACAGTGTACAGATACAGGATAAAAGGAAAATACTGGATAATGGCAATATATAGGATAAAGGGATAGTAACCAAAGCAAAAGGTGAAGATGGCAGGGGTGCAATTTTTTTTGCCTGGCCTTAGATTGCACTACAAACTGTGCACTATTCTTTTCTTTTGCATTTGTTGTTGTATTTGTTGTTGTAATTATAAATTTCATGCCTACCATTTACTCTGAGCTTCATGCAAGCAACAACATTTCATTGCACCCTGGTATATATGACAATAAACTAATCCAAAATTGAGTGTGAAAAGCCATAGAGCTGGTGCAAGAAAGATGAATGTTTACAGAGTTGAGGGATTAAACATATATGGACTTGGAAGTAACTGGGTTGGTCTTTGAAAGAGTTAATGCAGACACAAAGGGATAGATGGCCTCCTTCTGTGATGATCTAATCTATGATTCTGGGCTGACCTTTAACTGCTCTATTAATCTCCCCAATACAGACGTTGAATAATGAGGCAGATCTGTTCATCTTCAGTTCACATGCCGAGCACTTGAGACTCTTGCTATATAGGCGTTGTGTAATTTGTGCATTACACAAGTTCCTACAAACCCTGAAAGCTATTGAAACAAAAAAAAAACGCAAAGTGCTGGAGTCGGGCAGCATCTCTCCATCAGTTTAAGTTACTCCAGCACTTTATTTATTTATTTTTGTTGTAAATCAGCATATGCAGTTTCTTGTATCAGCCATTGAAATATATTTACTTGAAGAATACCTGTAAATAACATTTTCCCACATGATATAAACATTGTATGAAAGGTTTAAGTGCAAAATTAAAAGAGTTGAGCCGCATTTTTTAAGGCTTTGATTAGATCACTATTTTGGAGTTAAATTTTGATCTCCAGACTTAAGGAAGGATGCAGTTGGCTTGATATTGAAGCAGGGCAGATTGCTTCCTCTGAATGAAGGCTATGCCCGGCATGAAGTGATTTAGTACGATTGACTTATATTCCTTCGAGATTAGAAACTTGCGATGTTATCTTATTGAGACATACAAGATTCCAGGGAAGAAGTCAAGAAGCATGAATTTCTTATAGATGATGAAAAAAATACATTTTAAGGTAAAAGGCAGTAGTCATGAGCAAACCAAGTCCCTTATAGATGGATAATGATGATATTGTAAATGAAAAATCGCAGACATGCGTAATAATTACTGTAAATATTTACATTAGGAAAATAAAGATAACATTATGAATATCCAGAGGAAACTATTAATTTAGGGGCAGTGACTTGTCAAAACTAAGGTGGGTAAATATTGGTAAAGAAAACAAGCGATGAATCCCCAGGACCAGATGGCTTGCATTGCATAGTTTTTAAAATTGTGAATTCAGAAGTTGTTCCTTTAAAAACAAAATCAGAAATAGACACAACAAGGATTTGTAAAGATTACAGTCATTCTGATCCATCCAATTTATTTTATTTTTAAAGAGATAACTAATGTCGCACAACAATGGATATTATTTGTATGGACTTCAGAACATTTGATTAGGTTTGTTAAAGAACACTGTGGCAAAGTTAAAGTACATGTTGCTGAAGGCAGTTTAATGACCGGAAAAGAAATTTGGCTGCGCACCAGAAAGTAATGATGATGGGAAAGCATGTATTGGTAGAATGAAGGGATCTGAATTGACACCACAACCATTCAAGTGGCTTATTCAATAGAGTAAAATGGCACATCTACATGTGAGATAGCTAAAGAGGAAATGATTCAATTTCTCTTGAGTGACAATAATTTTTGAAAAACAGATTTTAAGAGACAATTATCCAAATACTCAGGTCATTGCTATGACATGCACTGGTGCAGAAATAATAATAATAACAATAATACATTTAATTTATATAGCGCTTTTCAGGAAACTCAAAGACGCTTTACAGAGCAAACAAGAATAAAAACAAACAAACAAACAAAAGATTTGTCCAGACGGAGAAGCGGCGAACAAACAGCGCCAGCGTCCTCTCACGTCAGGGTCCGGCAGTAAACAATAAAGAACACAAGACACACAATTACAATTTAACACAGACAACCATCACAGTGATTGCTCCAGGCACATCCTCACTGTGATGGAAGGCAAATAAAAGTCTTATCTCCTCCTCATTCTTCTCCCGTGGTCAGGCAGTCAAACTGCTGTCTCAAGGCGATCGAGGCTCCCGACTTTTGAAACCCCCGCCGGGCGATGGAAGGCCCCAGGAAATATGGGCCTTGATATCAGGAGGAGTGAAATGTTAGAGCTTTATAAAATGCTTTGTTAGATACATCTGGAGCATTTCAATTGAGGGAGTTCAGCAGAGGTTTACTAGGATTACATTGCTAGCTTGCAAGGAGATAACTTTTTATTTCCTCTAATTCCGAGGTAAAGTTTTGGTTTAATTGAAGATCCAGCAATATTAAGGGGAACTAGTAAATTTAATAGAGACATTATTTCCCCAGATTCAAGAAACCAAGACTGGCATAAAAATGATAGCCAGGCTTTTCAAGAATGGAGTTGAGAAACAATTTTACATGCAGAATATGTTGCAATATTGTTTCTCCTCCAAAAACAACAATGAATCTGTGAAAATGGTTACTCCAAAAATATGGAGTAGAAGTAAAAAATTAAAAAGTAGCAAGATGGTTAGACAACTTATGTTACTTCTAAGGTATGCGAAAATGATACACTGTATTTAAACAAATTAGATGATAAATCTACTTCCTCAAGTCTTCATCTTATTTGCAAAATTTGCACATTTAATAGCTTAACAACGTGGAACATACAGTGGATGTGCACACATTAATAAACTCATTATGATAAATAATTGCAGGAATCTCTTTAATGAATCCATTGACATTTTCTGTGTCACATCTCAGTTGAATGTCGTCCTTTTTTTTTGCTAAATCTATGCCGTAGAGGAAAGATTTACCAAAATGGTTTTATTCTTCATTTTGTAAAGTGGCAGTTTATATCAATCATGGCAAGGAGTTTCTTCAAAGATACATAAGCCATTGGAGTAAAAAATATCCCAACTTGAATTCTCATCTTCAAGTTAGCTGATTGCTAGTGGAAAATGGTGAAAGATGTGGATAGGATCTGGTGGACCTTAATATTTACAACAGCCAAACAGATGATTGTAGTATCCGTTGGTACAAGGAATTATACCCAGGAAGTCCAGTCTTAATCAATGGCGATGAGAAAATATAAAATATTGTTTGCAATATAAGGAAGAGCTAGTACTCAGATTTTATATATAAAGACATTGGTTCGTGTCTGCTTTCGATTTGAGGCTTATACCAAATCAAAGAATACACTTCTTATATGTGTTTGTTAAATTTCTTTCATTGTAGTTTTTCACATTGATATTCTCTGCATATTAACTCTCTCTCTTTATCTATGTTCCTCTTCAACCTTTTCTGCTTGAACTTTAAAGTGGTTGCTCTGCTGTCTCCAAGCTGCTGCTGCTTTTCTGTAATAGCCCTCAACCCGTGTAGATCTAGAAAAATTACTGTAAGTGATGCCGGCTTTTTTTATCTCTTTCATTAATTGATAGTTTCATCTAAGTGTAAACAGCCTGAAATGAAATATTCACTTGTGCACGTGCAGCTTGCTCTCTCACTGAAATCTCGTATTAAAAACCAATTTGACCAACAAAAATATCAGTTGAAAGGGATATTCCCTACCTAGCATTTACATTTTATGGTCAAAGTCATTTAAACAAAAAATCGGATTACTGTAATAACATATAAACAAATCAGTACTGATTATTTAATCCTAGAATTTGGAAGTGAAGTTTTATTCATTGGCAGCATGCCAGATGAATGTTACTTTTGTACTCTGTGATTTACTGTTCATTTATACCACATTCTCATAGTAGCCGCAGTTTGTCATCAACAACTCATTGTCAGTTGTGCGCCAGGAAATTCTTTTCAGCACAGCAATTAAATTCTGCAGTTTTGTTGATAAATGACCTACTGCGTTCTTTCAGAACAAAAGTAGCTGCTGAGTACTACAGAGCATTACCGCCTACTAAAGATGTTTGTTTGGAGGTGCATCCATAAGAAGCACATTAGAAGGCAGGGTACTTGGAGTAGTGTAAATTCTACATGACCTGAGGGCTCAGAGAGAGAGAGAGCATGCTGTATCTGGCAGCCAAATTATGTGAAAAAGTGAAAAAAAAGAAAAATATCTAAAGAAATCGTGTTTTACGAAAGCCACCAATTGAACAAATTCAAGTGGGATACAACAGTTTCTCTCACCCCATTAATCTCTGATAGAGTTCTGATACCAAGCGCATAGAATACATTTTGTATTGCTAATTTCATGCATGTACCCACTGCAGATGTTATCTTAATATTATAGCCATTCAAATGGGTCTGTTATTGAATTGTCAAATGGAAATGCAAGCATGGAAAAAAAAAAGTCTCCACATGTGTCGACATGACAAATGTTTATCTAATCTCACATAAAATGGTCCATCAGCCAAGTTTCGCTGAACACATGTTTCTCAGTTTTGGAGCTCTCACTTTCCAACTTGTCTCTCAAACACTGTTGAGTTAGGGGTACATGGCTCATGGAGTCATGAAGCTACTTTTCACATTCATGAATGGCAAGCCACTCTGAGCCAAGGAGAACATTATAACAAACTTTACCTAATGCATTTTAGTTTAGTTTATTGTCACGTGTACTGAGGTACAGTGAAAAGCTTTTGTTGTGTGTTATCCAGTCAGCAGAAAGACGATTCATTTTACAATCGAGCCATTTACAGTGTATAGATACATGATAAGGTAATAACGTTTAGTGCAAGGTAGATCAGCACTGATCTCTGGTTGTGGTAGGATGGTTCAGTTGTCTGATAACAGCTGGGAAGAAACTGTCCCTGTAACTGAAGGTGTGTGTTTTCACACGTCTATAACTTTTGCCTGATGGGAGAGAGGAGATGAGGGAGTGGCAAGGGTGCGACCCATCCTTGATTATGGTGCTAGCCTTGCCGAAACAATGTGAGGTATAAATGGAGTCAATAGAAGGGAGGTTGGTTTGTGTGATGGTCTAGACTGCATCCACAATTCGCTGCAATTCCTTGAGTTCTTGGATGGAGCTATTCCCAACCCAAGCTTTGATGCATCCTAATTAAATGCTTTCTATGGTGCATTTGTAGAAGTTGGAGAGAGTTGTAGCGGACATGCCGAACTTCCAAAGCCTTCTAAGGATGTAGGTTAAGAAAGCCTCAGGCTGAGGCTACGGAAATTTTCACCCAGACTTTTTATAAGTACATTAGATCTTTTTTTACAAATGCATCCCTTTTGTAAAATGAGGATTACCTGCATTAGTAATGGCCAAACATCCCAGCACTACCTTTGTGCTGTGAAGATGGTACTTTATAAGTTAGCATGGGCAATGAAGTCATTGTAAGATACAACATATAAGCAGGTCCTTCAGACCACAGAATTTATGCTGATCAATCAACCACCTATTTACATTAATCCTATAGATCCTCTTTTTGCCCCCATAGTCTTAATGCCCTCCTCCCCCAATTCCACCACTCACATGCACACTGGGGCAATTTTACAATGACTAATTAGCCAACAATTCATGTCTTTTTAATACAAGTGAAAACTGGGATACTCTAGAGGAAATCCTTGCTGTCACAGAGAGGGCATGCAAACTCCACACAGACAGCATCCAAGTTCCAGAATCAATCTGGGTGGTACGGTGGCATAACGGTAGAGTTGCTGCCTTACAGCGCCAGAGACCTGGGTTCGATCCTGACTACAGATGCGTATCTATACAGAATTTGTACATTTTCCCCATGACAATGCATGAGTTTTCTCCGGGATCTCCGGTTCCTTCCCACACTCCAAAAACGTACAGGTTTGTAGGAAGAAAACTGCAGCTGCTGGTTAAAATTGAAGGAGAATACAAAATGCTGAAGTAAATCTGGGGAGAACTGGGAAGGGGGTGGGGATAGAGATGGAAAGCAGGGACTATCTGAAGTTACAATGTTCATGTTCATACCGCTGGGGTGTAAGCTACCCAAGCAAAATATGAGATGCTGTTCCTCCAATTTGTGCTGGGTCTCACTCTGACAATGGAGGAGGCCCAGGACAGAAAGGTCAGATTGAGAATGTGAGGGGGAGTTGAAGTGCTGAGATACCAGGAGATCAGGCAGGTTAAGAGGGACCGAGTGGAGGTGTTCAGCGAAACGATTGCCGACCCTGCGCTTGGTCTCGCCGATGTAGAGTTGACACCTGGTTATCAGGTAGGTTAAGACGGACTGAGCGGAGGTGTTCAGCGAAACAATCGCCGAGCCTGCGTTTGGTCTCGCCGATGTAGAGAAATTGACACCTGGTATCAGGTAGGTTAAGAATAACTGAGCAGAGGTGTTCAACGATAACAGGTAGGTTAAGACGGACTGATATCAGGCGCAGGCTCGACGATCGTTTGGCTGAACACCTCCGCTCAGACTGTCTTAACCTACCTGATAACCAGGTAGGTTAACAGCACCTCATATTTCGCTTGGGTAGTTTTACACCCCAGGGGTATGAACATTGATTTTTCTAACTTCAGATAGTCCCTGCTTTCCCTCTCTAACCCCTCCCCCTTCCCAGTTGCAAGAATAGTCCAATTACGGCTCAGGATGGGTGCAGGCTAATGGTTACCCTGCACACTGAAGACTGATTTTATTTCTAACATTCCAAACTATTTTGCTGGATGAAATACTGGCTTACAATGCTCATTTGTCTGGAGCTGCTGTTATGGCCAGATGATTCTGAGACGCTACAGGCAGCCACAGTGTTTACCCTGCAAGAACCAACTCCTCACAGAAACTCTTGCAGGGTTTTACAGGGACTGCTCTCTTCTGGGCTTCTTGCAGGAGCAATGCCTATGCAGGCAGTCATTCCTCAAAATCCTCTAGACTGAAATTATTGACCTCTAAGTCACATAAGCAAGCTCACGCACATACATAGACTGCCTTTACAGTGGAATTATTGACCTGGAATTCTTCACTTGCACTTAAATTCTTTGCCTCAGGATTTTTTAGTTGCTGATATACTCTTCCCACATTACTGTTCCCCAGTTCAGAAGCCAGGTCAATAAAATATTGTACTCCAGAAAAGTTCACTTCATTTAAGTTCACTTTGGCCCACAAGAGCAGGCAGAACGCCTTGCTGCTGTTGCAGAGTTTCCCCAAGTGTAGGCATTTATAGACTGCATTCTTGTCACCATTTCAGCCCCCATTCTCAAATTGTATCAACAGGAAAGGAATGGGTTCTGTGATATCCCATTAATAGAAACCCACCAGACGTCCACTCCGGATATTCTGACTGCTCCCGGGATTCATCCACTCTTCCCCGGTCACAGCAACCTCTCACCTTTCAGCGGCCAGGTTCCTGAAAAGGATCCCATAAGCCTCACAACATTATATCTTCTGGTGTGCAAGTTTCCAAATCACTCCTGCAATTCCAGGGTCATTTAAGCCACAAAACTATCGTACAATATTCTCCAGTCAATAAGATGCTATTTGTAACTGCTATCTTACTGCAACTACATAGACTCCAGAAAACCATTTAGTTGAATTGAATGAAAAATTTAACAATAGCCAGTTAAACTCCCAATTCACTTCTTATTTTCAGCCAAACAATGCAAAAGGAGTTTTCTTAGAACTACTGACACAAATTGCTCATTCATTATCAATGTGCAGCCTTGCACAAAAATATGAATGTTATTGTTCACTGTCAAACTATCTTCAAATTTCAAGCCTGCTGCATCTTAAATTAATCTCAACATCAATACTTTCATGGCAATCAGCTCTTCCCATTCAGAAGTGCTCTTCATATGAGCCATTTAAGAACAGTTTGAAGTCAAGTACAATAATTGATATTTAGGAGCAGAACAAGACTGAGTACCCGATCGATGAGGCCAGAAAGCCCCCTAATGATCTGCTCTTCATTCAGTGCATCTGAAAATAGTACTTGCTTCGAACGACCAAGTTTCATGGTTACATCGGAAATGACAACTAAATCACTAACAATGCAACTAATTTGGCATATTAATCTGTGCAATTACACACACATATCTTCAGAGTTTGACAGCCACACTGTGCATTGGTGCTCACTGCAATCGTCTGCAAAAGAGTGACATTGGAGCTGGGCAATGAAATGCTTCAGAGATCTCTCCATCTCTACCCTTTTGTGATTTTGCAAACATCAATGGCTTATCACTGACTAATCTTTCCCCATCCAAACGACACACGACATGGCAAGAGCTTCTGATGTTTAGTTTCTTTTAGTACAGTCATTTAAGTGTTTCCAAAGGGTCCTCAATTCATTATTTACTGGACTGAGCATGGGATTACACTCTTTATAGAATCATTATATAGTACTGTAGAGTTTCAGTAGAAACACCATTATAAGCCTTTGAAAAGCTCTTAATGATAGCGGAGTCAGGGAGTCAGTCAGCCATGATCACATTGAATGGCGGTGCTGGCTCGAAGGGCCGAATGGCCTACTCCTGCACCTATTGTCTATTGTTTATTGTCTATTGTCTATAATATACAGGAGCCAACTTTTATTGCTAATATTAAGTCACAATGCTGAAAAGAGTCACACAATAGCAGACTGCTATTGATCACCCTGAGGCCAGACTTCATAAAACAGCCTGGTATAACCTTATATTATCTCATGAGATGATATCCAAGATGAACCTTGTATAGTCAGTCTTATTTTGAATGATTGCTTGAAGATTATCACAGGAATGGACAAGAAACACACAAGGAAAGAACACCACATGACTAAGGTTTTTATTTTGTGCTTTGAAGTGACAATAGCACAAACACTGTAACACATTTGGCTAGGATAGACACAAATTGCTGGAGTAACTCGGTGGGTCAGGCAGCATCTCTGGAGAAAAGGAATAGGTGATGTTTTGGTTCAAGACCCTTCCTCAGACTGAGAGTCAGGGGAGGAGGGAAACTAGAGGTATGAAAAGGTACAAAGAACAAATGAATGAAAGGTATGAAAGGAACAAATCAAAGCTAGCAATGATGATCGAGGAAAAGAGCCCACGACAGTCGATTGTTGGCTGTGGAGAAGCCTACACAAACACGAAACTAAGCAGGACAACAGTGAAACTAGCAGGATGACCAGGGTGGGGGAGGGATGGAGTGAGAGGGAAGGGAAGGGTTACTTGAAATTAGACAAATTAATATTCATACTGCTGGGTTATATTCTGCCCAAGCGAAATATGAGGTGCTGTTCTTCCAATTTGTGTTTGGCCTCACTCTGACAGTGGAGGAGGCCCAGGACAGAAAGGTCAGTGTGGGAATGGAAAGTGTTTGCCAACCGAGAGATCCCAGAGGCCAAAGCGACCTTTAACTCACAGTGGGAGGCGCAGTGGCACAGCATTGGAGTTGCTGCCTTACAATGCCAGAGAGCTGGGTTCAATCTGGAGTGTGGGTGCTGTCTGTATGGAGTTTGTACATTCTACCCGTGACCCCGGATGCTCCGGTTTCATCCCACACTCAAAGATGTACAGGTTTGTGGGTTAATTAGCTTCTGTAAAAATTGTAAATTGTCCCTAGTGTGGAGGATAGTGTTAGTGCACAGGGTGATCGACTGGTCTCAACATCCATGATAGTAGTTTTTCCTCCCCTCCTGCTTACCTCCTGCCCCAGTACAGTCCTTTTCTGCTAATAACCATCAACTCCAGCAGGGCTCACTCTGACCAGTTCACAGGGTCATCCTGCAGCGTGATCAGCAAAAAGAAATCACGTGTGCTGCATGATCTCCTGTGGTAGTTCTTCTATGTACTTTGTTTTAAAAATGGGAAATGAATAATCACTTTAAACTTCAACATGACTTGTCAAGAAAATGGTTCCCATTTGACTAGTCAGACCTTCATTTCTAATTAAAATCTCAATTAGAACTTAAATGTCAAAATATTATCGTTTTTTTTACTCATTTTAGGTCATGGAAATAATTTCAACTCAGCTTTCAACTTTATTGCAGAATTTTAATGATGACTATAAGTATTTCCATTTAATTGGTATTTACCATAAAGGAGCCAGTCAGAAAGCAGTACATGCAGTCTATCAGAAATCAAAAATAGCAATGAAAGGATTACAACAAACTAATTAAATCTCCCAAAAGAGTTGGACAGCCGATAATTATGCAATAAAAATGCAATATCTAATATCTTATTCGCAACACAGTCCAACAAATCAAGACCAAATGTTATCAAACTTTGTTAGTGGTGGGAGATTTCTCAAAATATTGTCATCATAAATCTGCTCAGATAACTATTTCCATATCCAACTGCAAATGCTAACAGTTTTTATATTTAGTAGTAATAATTTACAAACAAAAAATACTTTAGCTATGTCTATATTCGACTGCATTGTTGCTACTCTTTTAGACATAGAGCTATACAGCATGCAAAGAGGCCCTTCAGCCCAACTTGCTCATGCCAACCAAGGTGCCCCACTCCACATTAGAAAATATGTGAAAGTATTTGGCTCATATCCCTCTAAACCTTTCCTATCCACATACGTGTCCAAATGTCTTTTAAATGGTGTTATAGTGCAAGCCTCAATTACCTCCTTTGGCAGCTCATTCCGTATACCCACCACCCTCTTTGTGAAAATGCTGCCCCTCAGGTTCCAATTAAACCTTTCCCCAATTTTGCTAAGATTGTTAAAACGACAATACAATAGAGTGAAACAAAAGTTTGATGGAATGCAGCAGGTTGGTTTTACAGTTCTAAAGAATCTAAATATCAACTCTCGCATAAAAACATAGATCAAGTTCATCCACATCTGACAAATGCTATTAACATCATGGCAACATCATATTGTCTTTCATTGTGTTTGAGTGTAACAACCTAGAGATTCCCTAAAGTGGAGCTTACCCAGATGGCTAAGAAGGTTTTTGATGAGTGCTTCCAATGTTAGTTTTCTCCCCCACTGCCCACAATGATGTTAAGTACTATATAGCAGCCGAAGATGGAGCACAGCTTCATCATCTGAGGATCAACTCTCATTACTGCAATAATATTGCACAGGGGAAATAAAAAGTTTTCCACAAGCATGATCAGGCAATTAAGCATCGTGAGAAATGAAGAGATGAGAAAAGCAACACTAATTCAAATTTGGCAAAATATTGAGTCATAGAGTTGTACAGCAAAAATCACGTCCGTACGTTGTTGTTCCAATCTACACTAATCCCATTAACTATTAGGTCCATAGCCTTCTATGCCTTAGTGATTCAAGTACGTGTTTAGATGCTTCTTAAATGCTGTGAAAGTCTCTGCCTGCACTGCCTCTTCATTCCAGACTGCAACATCCTCTGTGTAAAAATAAATTGCTTCTCATATCCCCTCTAAACCTTCTACCTCTCATCTTAAGGGCGGCACAGTGGAGCAGAGTTGTTGCCTTATAGCGCTAGAGATCTGGGCTCGATCTTGACTACGGGTGCTACTCTGTACTGAGTTTTTACATTCTCCCTGTGACCGTGTGGGTTTCCTCCAGGTACTCCGGTTTCTTCCCACATTCCAAAGACGTGTAGATTTGTAGGTTAATTGGCTTTTGTAAATTGTCCCTGTTGTGTAAGGTAGAACTAGTACGGACAGGGTTGTCTTGGTGGGCTGAAGGGCCTGTTTCCACACTGAATCTCTAAACTAAACACTTTAAACTTAAACCTTTGCTCTCCTAGTCGCTCCCACTGTGGTAAAAAGATTATTACTTTCTACCCAATCTATGCCCTTCATAATTCTATTCATCTCATCAGGTCCCCACTCAACTCCTCCACTCCAGAGCAAACCAACCCAGCCTATCTAGTCTTGTTCTATGACGGTACTCTCCAATCCAGGAGACATCCTGGTAAATCGCATCTGCATCCGCTCGAAGTTATGCCAGTGAATTTGGCTCCCAACTGGATGGTCTTCTGAGTTTTGTGACCCCATTGATGTAAAGGAATATTTTTGTTATGTTGTTCACAAGCTTCCATCCAAGACTGCAAGAAATTGCAGAGAATTGTGAACGCAGCACAGACCATCACACAAACTAACCTTCCTTCCATTGACTTCATTTACATTTCAAACTGCCATGGCAAGGCCACTAGCATAATCAAGGACTAATCGCACGCCGGCCATTCCCACTTCTCCCCTCTCCCATCAGGCAAGACATACAGAAATGTGAAACTGCACACCTCCAGATTCAGGGACAGTTTCTTCCCAGTGGTTATCAGGCAACTGAACCAGGCAGCCAACAACTAGAGAGCAATCCAGAGCTGCTATCTATGTCATTGAAGACCCTTGGACTATCTTTAATTGGACTTTATCTTGCACTATACGTTATTCATATTCTTCTGTTTACCATGTATCTGTACACTATGGATGGCTCGATTGTAATTATGTGGAGTCTTTCTGATGATGTTTAGCATGCAGCTAAAGCTTTTTATCGTACCTTGGTACACGTGACAAAAAAACTAAAACGCAGGGAATTGTCATTGTCTTCGTCAAACAACAGGGCTGATCCTTCACTTAGATGCTTCAACTGCTCAGGTCCAGTGTGAGAGCAGAAGCCAAAAGAGAAGGCTTGAAATGTGCCTAAGGTTCCATTTCTTCCGTATGTGAAGTTCTGCCCAGCTGTGCAGATTTCTTGCAAGCTACTCTATTTGGCTTGAAAATGTACTTGAAATGTGTGATGCAATTTCTCTGTTGCTGCTGTGATTGTGTTTCTTCCCTAAAATGTCCCTCGGAATAAATATAAAGAAAGATTTATATGAAGTAAATTCCAAGGGCAAACACAGGCTTTGGGCTACATTGTTGTTTGCAATGTTTACCAGCCTTTTATGATTGTAATTGTCATTGCATTTAATTTTACTTATAATTAACATAATAATGATGAATGGGGATATTCTTGTGCCTTTGGAAAACAGCACCAATGAATAAGTCAAATAATCGACTCGGCTGATTAATAATATTTATTCTCATCTTTCCTCACAGGTTGTATATTGATAGACCCAAGTAGCTGCATGAAAAAAGTAAAAGATGCATGTGATGTAAACAGTAATTAAAATAAAGCGAAGGGGGATTTCCAATCAATCTTTTGGTTTGAAAATAATTTTATGAATAACATGACAAAATTATTCCTTCCTGTCAATGTCACAAAACCGTAAAGACCATTCAGTGAATTATTAAATCATGGGGTATCGGTAGGGAAATTGACCATTAGCTTTGGTGTGCCAGCATTGTCTTTAGCTGACTGAGAAAACAACAGCTTGAGAATCAATTCCTTCAATAGGGCACAAAACCCATGGTCTATCAGACAGTAGTGATCTCTGTCTACCTGCAGTATGGGCTTTTGAGATTAGAAGCATCTAGGCTGTGCTAAGTTCACCCCAACACTGTCTCTGCACAATCTGTTGAAAACAGTGAATCAACAACATTGTCCTCTCCCAGAGACATATTGACAGCACTGATACTAATTACACACTGACCTCTTCTTTGGATAAAAATTTTTTTTTGCATGACCAGTAGCAAACCTCTGAAACAGGTGTTCTATTCCAAGTTCAAGCAACATTGTATTCAAGAGAGAGTTAGATATAGCTCTTAGGGCTAACGGAATCAAGGGATCTGGAGAGAAATTGGGAATGGAGCACTGATTTTAGATGATCAGCCATGATCATATTGAATGGCGGTGCTGGTTTGAAGGGCCGAATTGCCTACTCCTGCACTTATTTTCTATGTTTCTATGTAACATGGAATAGAATGTCTATCATTTTACTTGCCACACCAATACAGGAAATCAGTATAGGACAATTTCAAGAGTCAAGTGTTTCATTATCGTATGTATAGACAACAGACCAATGAAATTTTCACATGCAGCTTGTCAAGCTTGTAAACACAATACAGACGGATAATATATAATAAACAAAAATTCAATACATTTATAACCCTTATACTGTGCAACAAAAAGCCCAAAGTCTTTAGTGCAACAAAAGACATAGTTGAGGTGAGTGTTGTACAGTGTTCAAGAGACTGATGGCTGTTTGGAAGAAGCTGTTCTTGAACCTGGTGGTCATGGTTTTCAGACTCCTCTACCCTCTTACCTATGGTAAGAGTGGAATGAGAGCATGGCAGGGTGGTATGGGTCTTCACTGATGCTATCTGCCTCTTATACATCCCTTTGATGGTTTGGAGGTCACTCGTGTGATGGACTGGGCTGTGCCCACAACTTTTTGTTATCTCCTTTAGACCTATGCATTTGAGTTGCTGAACCAATCCATGATACAACCAGTCAATATGTTCTCCACTGCACTCCTGTAGAAATTTGAGAGTATTCGCTGACATGCTGAATCTCCTCAATCTTCTAAGGAAGTAGAGGTGTCAAGGGGCTTTATACTCGCATCAATTGGCTTAGCCCAAGATAGATCTTCAGAGATAGACACACCCAAGAACTTGGTGGTTGACTCTCTCACTGCCAATACTTTGATGAAGACTGGTAGTGGATCCTTGACATTTCCATTTTAAATTCAATAATCAACACCTTGGTCTTCCTGATGTTGAGAGCAAAGTTGTTGTTCAGGCACCATTTAATCAATTTTTCATTCTTTCTCCTATAATGGATGGATATAATTTCTATAGTGGATGGCAGAACCAGCAACTTGACAAACTTCCAACAGTTCTGTAAGAACTACTTCACCCCAGACCAGTTCATTTTCCCCATTAGAGGGTACAGAGGAGATTTACTAGAATGTTGCCTGGGTTTCAGCACTTAGGCTACAGAGAGAGGTTGAATAGGTTGGGTCTTTATTCTTTGGAGCGTAGAAGGTTGAGGGGGGACTTGATAGAGGTTTTTAAAATTTTGAGAGGGACGGACAGAGTTGACGTGGGTAGGCTTTTCCCTTTGAGAGTGGGGAAGATTCCAACAAGGGGACATAGCTTCAGAATTGAGGGACAAAGGTTTAGGGGTAACATGAGGGGGAACTTCTTTACTCAGAGGGTTGTGGCTGTATGGAATGGGCTTCCGGTGGAAGTGGTGGAGGCTGGCTCGATTTTATTATTTAAGAGTAAATTGGATAGGTATATGGATAGGAGGGGATTGGAGGGTTATGGTCTGAGTGCAGGTAGATGAGACTAGGTCAGGGACAATGGTCGGCGTGGACTGGTAGGGCCGGACAGGCCTGTTTCCATGCTGTAGTTGTTATATGTTATATATGTTATTAGCCAGCTCAATCTATGACCCCTATCAGGAAATGGCCATCGTTCAGTTATTAATACTACCCGAGCATACTAAAAGACACCATATATGATAATGCTTATGACATATCGGAGATGAGATAAATATGTTTTTATTATTCTTCTGTAAATAACTGCAATCATCTGCTCACTCTCAGGACAATTACTGTCCTTTAATTTTCTAATCCTCCTCTGAAGAAAAATATTCAATTGACGTAGTCATAATAAGACTCTGGAAATTGCTCTTTTCAAACAGAATCAATTATTTGCACCCTGTTATTTATAAAATCACTGTGGAATACTATGTCTTACTCTCATGCCACTGGCTAAACACAACTTTATTGAGAAAAAACTGCTGTAAGATTCCACAAGTTTTGCACACAGATGATTTGTAGAAGTGCTTGGCAAAGCAATGGTTCTCAACATATTCTCAGTGAATATCCCATCTAAGTCCCAATTAGACCCAACAATTGGGTGGGCGGCATGTTAGGGCAGCGATAGAGTTGCTGCCTTACAGCGCCAGAGACTCGGGTTTGATCCTGACTACGGTTGCTGTCTATATTGAATTTGTACGTTCTCCCCGTAATCTACGTGGGTTTTCCCGGGGAACTCCGGTTTCCTCCCACACTCCAAAGATGTACAGGTTTGTAGGTTAATTGACTTGTTAAAATTGGAAATTGTCCTTAGCGTGTATAGAATAGTGTTAATGTGCAGGGATTGCTGGTCGGCACAGACTCTGTGGGCCAAAGGGCCTGTTTCCACACTGTATCTCTAAAACTATAACTAAAAAAACTTATGCATCCCTGAAAAATGATCAGTTAAATATTTCAGCTGCCAACAAATAAGAATGGATGACTTCAAATTATTGGTCAGATCATTCAAAGTTTCCTCGAAGCTTCTGAGCATTGTTGTCACAATCAAAGCATGAACAGACACATTAGAGTATGCCCATTTAAAACCCGTTAGATATTATTTTGTATTGTCTTTCATTGTCAGGTGTTGTCTTTCAGCTGACTGGTTTCCATACAACATTGTATTTCGGTACACGTGACACTACACTAAACTCATTCATGCCAGCGTCAAATCAAAATTTGAAAGTGGCGTAGATTGCAATGCATTTAGTGCTGGAGACTGGGTTAATGCAGACTGCTACTGAATCTACTGCTCCTTATCTTTAATACCATCACAAATGTGAAAAGAATAATAACTGATTTCAAATAACCTCAATTTCAAGATGATTAATAGCCCATTTTGCATTGGCTATTAATTTTTAGTCACTTTGTTAACTGCCATATGGTTCTACTTAATAGTTCTATTGAAAGGTCTGCGAGTTTATCATCCAATGTAAATTTGGCAGCTGGCTGTTGTGATGTATGCTAATATAATGTATGCTAATGTTGGGAACGTCTTAATAAAGTCCACGCAAGTGCTTGTGCATGCGCGGGAGTCCTTCATCTTGAAATCGTGTCTGCAAATATGGCGGCAGCGGTGGAGCTTTGAAAGATCGTTTTGCCCCGCAACCTGAGGGTCCCGGCTAGGACAGTTGACAGCTAACGATTAGCGAAGGTGTCAAGCGCCGAGGGACAGCCGTGGAAAAGTATTAGAGGCGAGTAAAAGCAACTCCAGCCACGGAGAGAAATGACCAGGTGGGGGAGGGGCCGTCGACCACTCAGCAGCACGCTGCAATGAGTGCAAGCGGAGAGGGGATGAACAGCCAGCAGCAGGTGCAGCTAGCAACCGGTCACGGCCCACTGCACGCTGCCGGTCCGCCTCCCGTGAGCGGTATACGGCCACCGATCCCATTAACCGTCAATCGCGTGAACATTTTAGCACGCAGATATTTCAACGGCATAGCCCACATACTGACCCCATGTCATAAGAAGCTCATGATGTGGAATAAGACAACGATGGACGTGGAAGGAGTTTGCCGAGTTAAGCTGCTCAACCCCAGGACAAACCATAAGTACTCCGTTGAGTTCATCGTGGTCAGTGATGACTTCACACCATTTCTAGGGAGCAAAGCTAGTCAGTGAATGAACCTGATCACGGTGAATGACGACAGTTTTCACCATGTACACACGTCGTCTGTCGTGAAAGAGAAAGTGCGTAAGGCTGCAGAGCGCTATGCAGAGGTGTTCGACGGTGCACTGGGAGAGCTGCCAGATGAAGCCCACCTCCAGATTGACGAGTTAATGCAACCAACAGTCGTACCGCCACGATGTTTACCTCACGCGATGAAACAGAAGGTGAGGAAGGAGCTGGAGCGCATGGAAGAGCGTCACGTGATTGCACCAGTGCACGAGCCGATGAGTTGGGTCAGCCAGCTCGTGGTCGCGGAGAAAAATAATGGCGATCTCCATGTGTGCATCGATCTACGACCGCTAAACAAAACGTTGAAGCGTGAACACTACCCGCTTCCAGTTATTGTGGACGTCTTGCCAGACCTCGATCAAGTGAAGGTCTTCAGTTGGACATGAGCTCAGCTTTCTGGCAGGTGAAGCTGGATGAAGTCCAGCAAGCTGACGACGTTCAACATGCCTTTCGGTCTATATCGGTGGAGCCGACTGCCATTTCATACAAGTGCATCATCGGAAATCTTCCAGCGAAAATTGCATCAAGCGCTGGAAGGGTTACCTGGAGTGATCTGTGTCGCAGACGACATCCTCGTCTATGGCAAAGGATAAACGAGGGAAGACGCGATCATCGTCCATGACTCGAAGCTCGAGCAGTTGCTTCAGCAATGTGTACATCAACACATCAAACTCAACAAAGACAAGTCTGTCTTCAGAGCTACTCAGATACCCTTCTTAGGGCATGTGATCACGAGCACAGGGCTGCAACGTGACCCCAAAAAGGTTGTTAACATTGTCAACATGCCAGCACCCTCAGATGTACAGGGTATACAGTGGCTAGTACCCTGGAGCCTATCAGACAGCTGATGAAACCAGAGGTAGAGTGGGAGTGGTCTGCTGAGCAGGACAATGCGATGTCCAAGATCCGACAGTTGGTGTCCAAAGCGCCGATCTTAGCGCACTATAATCCCAAGGAGGAGTTGACGATACAGTGTGATGCGAGCAACAAGGGGCCAGGGCAGCCTTGCTCCAAAAGGGACATCCTATCGCGTATGCGAGCAGAGCATTAACTGACACAGAAACACTGTATGCCTCAATCGAGAAAGAGATGCTCGCGGTGGTGTTCGCAATGGAGCGTTTTCACCAATACACATTCGGTCGTTTCACCAGTGTGATCAGCGATCACAAACCGCTTGAGATGATAGCGAAAAATCCGCTGGTGAAAGCACCGAAGCGCCTCCAAGGAATGCAACTCCGCCTACAGAACTATGATTTTGACATCAGCTACTGTCAGGGGAAGCTGGTGTATCTTGCAGATACACTGTCGTGTGCAGTTGGCGGTACTCTGAGCAGAGAGCAAGCATTCGAGGAGGTCAACAATGTGTCTCGTTTGCCAATTCACGATAAGCATCTCGAGCAAATTCATGACGAAACAGCGAAGGAAGACACGTCGCAGGCGCGGAAACGCTTCATTGTCAATGGTTGGCCTAGTGAACGCGATAGGCTACCAGAACAGCTACAGGGACGAGCTTGCAGTACTAGATGGTCTGATCTTCAAGGGCGAGCGTGTGATCATACCGCTAAGCCTTCGCAGAGAGATGAAGGGGAAGATACACTCTTAACATCTGGGCATCGAGGGCTGCCTACGACGAGCACGTAAATGCCTATTCTGGCCTGGCATGAGCAGCAACATCAAACAATACATCGCCACATGTGACGTGTATCGCACCTATGAGGTATGAGCCAGCAAAAAGAGTCACTCATGAGTCATGAGCTACCAACTAGGCCATGGGAGAAAGTCGGCACAGGTCTCCTCTCATGGGACGGGAAGAACTATCTAGTCACAGTCGACTACCATAGCAACTTCCTCGAGATAGACCGGCTGAAAGACTTGGGCAGTCCTACCGTAATCCGCAAGCTGAAAGCTCACTTCACAAGGTACGGCAGGCCGACGCAATGGACAATGGACCGCAATTTATGTCAATCGCATTCCGCCAGTTGGCGAGAGCACGGGATTTTGAGCACCTGTGCAGCAGTCCAGGCAATAGCAAAGCGAACGGGAAGGCAGAGTCAGACGTCAAGACAACGAAGCGGTCATGACAAAGAGCAAGGAATCGCAATCAGACCCATACCTAGCAATGTTGGACCCTTCGCAAGGGCTGAGAACAAGTCCCACTCAACGCGTGATGAATCGCCGCATGCAAACACTTCTGCCCACTACCACAAGCCTACTCGAACCAAGAGTAGTAAAGGAACATGAACGCATGAAGCAGCGCATGCAACAACAGGCTGGCAATTACAACAGGCCAGCAAAAGACCTTCTCCCGCTTCACGAAGGGGATACAGTGCGAATGCAACCCCTCATACAAGGAAAGAAGGGTTGGGAGAAAGCCGTCGTTACTCTCCCGCTTGACGAGCGATCATATACGGTTCAAACCCCATCTGGCATCTACCGAAGCAATCGGGTACTTCTCCGCAAGACCAGCGAGAAACCGCCGGATGAGCTAATCGCAGGTCAACACGCGAAGCAAGTCAGTAACGTCAACGACCGGAGTGCGTCTACTACCGTAACTAGCAGGTATTAGAGCAATTAGTATTGAGGTATTAGTACTACCGCAGGTGTTCGAGCAACAGCCGACGACTACTGAAAAAAAAGCACCTACAGAAAAAAAACATCAGCAGCGCAAGCAGAAACAAAGGACATGGATAATGGACAAGTGATAAATAAAGCGGACAACCCAGTGGCAACCCGCTCAGGGCGAACTATGCGGATGCCAAAACATCTCAGATACTTTGTTGCATCTTAATTTGTCAGTGTCTGTTAACATGTTTTTGATTGTCAGTTCATATTTTGATAGTTCATAATTTAGTTCATAATTGTTGTAGTAATAGGATATTTTTTTTTACAACATTTGCTGTTTATCTGACAGTTTTTCTCTTTTGAACCCCCCTGTGACACAGACTATCAGTTTGATCAAATGATTTGAATTCAGGTTCACACCAATACATGCAAAGCATCTTTCTCTATATTTATTTTGCGTTGTGTAACACCTACAAAAATTAGCAAATAATACAGCAGAGACAAAAATATATTTGCTGTTGTAGTGACAAGTAGGCAAGGTTAACGAAAGCGTGTTTACTGTATCTCTGGAACTCCAAAAGGGAATGAGAGTCATGCGGTCCTTGACCTTTATACTCCCGGCCGAAGTCCGCCTCCTTGGCTCGACCCATTCCCGTGCCGAGGGGTCGTGAGTGGTATGGCCCGACCCTCGGGAGCCGCCACAGGACCCCCCCCCAGAACCAGAGGCACGAAGCGCACCGGTGGTCGCACTAGTCGACCGAACCGTGTACGGTACCCGTCCGACGGGGGGTCTGGCGGGGGCTCAGCTGAAGGGACAACCGGGGGGGCTGGCGGGGGCACTGCTGGAGGGACAAACGGGGGCGGAGAAGGGGGTACAAATACCGGTCGAGATGAGGGGATCGGCGGGTGCGGTGTTGGAGGCACTTGTAAAGGGGGGCGCCCGCGCGGCCGAGGCTGTGCAACCCGCACCGGCTGGTCAATGTCCAAGTGCGCTGGCTTGAGGCGATTAATTGACACGGCCTCCGGTCGGCCCCCCATGTCCAACACAAAAGTTGTCTCACCGTGCTTCAGCACCTTGAAAGGGCCCTCATAAGGTCTCTGAAGCTGTGCTCGATGGGCGTCGCGGCGGAGAAAAACATAGGCACAATCTCGAAGGGCCAATGGGACGTGCGGGTGGAACGTCCCATGGTGAGACGTAGGGACGGGTGCCAGTTTTCCCACTCGCTCACGAAGGCGCTGTAGGGTGGACGAGGACGGTTCCTGCTGCCCCGGCGATGAGGGCACGAACTCCCCGGGCACGGTGAGCGGCGACCCGTAGACGAGCTTGGCTGATGAAGGCCAGGGGACACCAACCCCTGTCTGTCAGTTGTTCCAGCACGGCGCCGATAGCTACCTCTGATGCGTCCACTGTAAGGGCCGTCGGGGCATTTTCCCGTGGGTGGACGAGCAGCACAGCCCGAGCCAGGGCCTCCTTTGCGCCATCGAAAGCCGTCGCCGCCTCATCGGTCCACGCAATGTCCTTACGTCCGCCTGCCAGAAGATGATACAGCGGCTCCATGATGTGGGCCGCAGATGGCAAAAAACGGTGGTAAAAAGCCACCATGCCCACGAATTCCTGCACGCCACGTAACGAGAAGGGACGGGGAAACCGGCGGATGGCCTCAACTTTGTCCGGCAGAGGAACCGCACCCTGCGAAGCCACGCGGTGGCCGAGGAAATCGATGGTTTCCACGCCGAACTGGCACTTGGCGATGTTGATAGCCAAGCCGTGCTCACTCAGCCTTTGAAACAGCTGTCGAAGGTGGGCACAGTGCTGCTTCCGCGAGCGGCTGGCTATCAATATGTCATCGAGGTACACAAATATGAAGTCCAGCCCACGACACACGCCATCCATCAGGCGCTGAAATGCCTGCGCCGCGTTTTTGAGGCCGAATGGCATGCGCACGAACTCATACAGGCCAAACGGTGTGATGATCGCCGTCTTTGGTACGTCGTCCGGATTGACGGGGATCTGGTTGTAACCCCGCACCAGATCCACTTTGGAGAATATAGTAGCCCCGGCGAGGTGGGCGTTGAAATCCTGAATGTGGGGTACGGGGTATCGGTCCGCCATGGTAGCGGCGTTCAGTCGCCGATAATCCCCGCAAGGCCGCCAGCCACCGCTTGCCTTGGGGACCATGTGAAGTGGGGACGCCCATGGACTGTTCGATGGTCGAACGATCCCCAAGGATTCCATGTCGCGGAATTCCTGCCGCGCCAGACGCAATTTATCCGGCGGAAGTCGGCGCGCTCGTGCGTGGAGGGGTGGGCCGGTCGTGACGATGAAATGCACCACCCCATGCTTGGGGTTTGACGTACGAAATTGCGGCGCCGTGATGTCCGGGAATTCCGCCAGGATTCGAGCATAGGTGGATTCGACCGATGACAGCGGTCGAGCAACAGGACAGACCAACCCTAATGTAATGGGCTGCATTGTTGCACTGTGGACCAATTGCTGCCTCCTGACATCCACCAGGAGGGAATGCGCCCGCAAAAAGTCCGCCCCGAGCAACGGTTGTGAGACGTCGGCCACGGTGAACTGCCAAGTAAAGTGGCAAGAGCCGAAGGTGATCTTCACCGTGCGCACGCCATAGGTGCGAATGTTCGGATCACGTCGGGGTCACCAATGTAGTGGGCCAAGTAGGCCAAAATAACGACAAGTAGGCAAGGTTAACGAAAGCGTGTTTACTGTATCTCTGGAACTCCAAAAGGGAATGAGAGTCATGCGGTCCTTGACCTTTATACTCCCGGCCGAAGTCCGCCTCCTTGGCTCGACCCATTCCCGTGCCGAGGGGTCGTGAGTGGTATGGCCCGACCCTCGGGAGCCGCCACACTGTATTTTTAAATTCATAATTTACTTCAAAAGCAAAATACTGTGCATAATGGACATTTGAAGTAGCAGAAAATGCTGTATAAAGCAACTTAAGGCAGATTTTCTGGAGAGTGAAACTTTCAGTTCAATATACAAATCAGAAATTATGACTATCGTATTTATTAACCATATATAAGTTTTCCAGGAATTGTTATGAGCAAATCATTTTAAACGATTTCCAGTCAATGTCATTTTCTTTAGTGTCTAATCAAGCTGACAGTTATTATTCTATTTGGACAATAGATCATATGGAAAATTGTATCACTATTGATCAGATGATAGCTTACCTTTCTTTACGGTAATGCATGCCTTAAATAACCATATTTAATTAGATTTCTTACGTCACAATCAGGCTTAGCCATCAGTATATGTTTCACTACATTTTTCATTATTCTTTTCTTTTCTATGTTCCTTGTATTTCTTTGAAGTAATTTTCTTTAAATGTGTGTTGCCTTCGACCATTATTATCAATTATCGCTTACTGTGGTATCATTAGCTGCAATTTGTAGCGTTGCAAAAATTTGTACTTCAGTTTCCTTTTAATATATGTTTCACTGAATATGCTACAGTTGAAAATAAATGTTTCATTAGTCAACAGATTGGAACATTTTATAACAACTGTTCTGTAGAGTGTAATTTCCCTTCACTTGATAGAACTATATCTGGGAATCCGAAGGGAAATTCCCCACAGCACACGAAAATTACAAAGGAAATCACTTCTCCAGGAACAGAATAGGCACTAATGTAGATGACATTTAAAACAGACCTATGTCTATTGGGAAGCTATTACCTTTCAAGTTAGTGCATGATAAATGATCGAAGAACTCAGTTAACAAGCTAATTTGTTTCTAATGCATCGATTTGTTGGAGTATGTTTAGGTGCTAAAACACTGCTTTCTGCTAATAGAAAGTATTGAGGTGTCAAACACGAAACAAAGAGTGGATGTTGGGGGAGGTGGTGAAGGAGAGTGGATTTTAATGTCTTGCCCCTCAGTGGAAACTGGATAATGCAGGAGATGAAACATATGGGCTTGGGATTTCACTTCACCCGGCTGGTGACCTCCCTTTTCCCTTCCCCTATCATTGCTCCAGACCCGACCTGTTCTTCACACTAGTGCACTTGGATCCTCTCTCCATTCCCACATTGCCACACCCAAACAAATGTTCATGCCTCCTTTGATCATTCCCCCAAACAATAAATTTTCCCCAGCACCCCCAAACTCCCATCCCACTCAATAATCTGATCCCCACAAGCCTCCTTGTTAATGTCCACTCTCCCTTATAGTGGGAGATCACAGAGAAAAGACCCTCAAGGGCGATTGCATGGCAGGAAATACAACCTCATTTGGTGCACTAAAATTTACAACCTCGCCTATCTGGATTGAATCCTTTGTGCAGCACCACATTAATGGTGAAAGCACAGATGGAAGAATTTCTAACCTATTATTAGTTTAATCTATTAGTTTAATTGACCCAAGGTCGCTGAACTAGCTACCTAACTTTACAGTATTTCCACTTTTCGTTGTGGCAGAGAAAGGTAGCAATTTGGCCCATCATGTCCAGGCCAATTCACAGAACAATGTCATCCCACCACTAATTTTACTTACAATTTATTCTCCCTATATTTATATATCAATAGTCAATAGTCAAGTTTATTGGTCACATACACATAAATGTGCAAGATTACCCACAGTCTAACAATAAGAGCAATAAAAATAAGCAATAACACACACAATCATAAACCAACACCAAACAAAAAGAAACATCCATCACAGTGAGTCTCCTCCAGTCACCACCTCACTGTGATGGAAGGCCAGAATGTTTTTTCTCTTCCCCTGCCGTCTTCTCCCGCGGCCAGGCTGTTGAATTTGCCACGTTCCAGGCCGTGCTGGACGGTGAAAGGTCCGCAGTGGGCCGACACAAGCCCCGCGATTCGGGGCGGGCGAAGACGCTGCCGTTGCCAGAGCTCCCGACTAGGGCAGGGGCTGCGAGCTTCCGACGTCCACGCGACCGGAGCCTCCATAGGCGAGTCCCAGTGGAGGCCGCCAGCTCCAGGTGTTTCTATCAGTACCAACAATTAATAGAAGGAGTGCATCCATATGATGAACATCAGTTTGGTTGAATACTCAATAAATCCAGGTAGAATAGGAAAAGTAAAAGAGGTTGGGAATCACAAACAGGAGATTAGGTGGCGTGAAGATGGGGAAAATGGAATAATTGGAAGGGGAAAAGAGCCAGTGGGGATGCGGAGAAAACAGTGGCAGGGTTGATTGGCCAGATTCGTAAATGGTAGAACTGGATGTGATGGAAAATGGGATAGTATCCCATAATGAGTGGCAGAGCAGGAGGGCTCAGAAGATTTAGATTGTGGGAAGGAGAGCACATATGATGTTAGAAAAGCAGAATAGGGAGATGACGGGGTGGGGGAGAAAGAGGGGGGGGGATGAGGAAGAGCACAGACTGTCAGTAAAGAGGAAACTGATGGCAGTGGTTAAATAAAAGTGAAGAATCTTGTGAGAGAAATTGAGTAGCATTTTGGAGAGGGTGGAGAAATGTTCATTAGAGTGGGGGCGGGATGGAGGGTTTAGAATTACTCGGACTGTTTGGATGGAATGTGACAGCAGACACTGGAGATGGTGATGGGATGGGGGATGGGAATGTGATCATGCATGGAGTAAGATTTACCAGCAATAATTAGTTAGGTTACCTGACCACACACAAAGCAGTGCAATGTCGCACGGCAGAGAGGCAGCAGGTTATCTGCAATAGTCATTGCAGAATGGCTAAGTACTTCATGGCATTGCACTGCTTTATTTTACTCATGTACTCTTCCAATATAGATTTGATCCATCGAGTCTACGTCAACTCTCAGCCTACCCGCATCAGTACCATTCTCTCTCTTATTTCCCTGTAATCTACATGAGTGTTGTAATCATTTTTTAAAGGATTATTATTCTGAGAAGAAATATTGTCTTTGGCAGTGAAACATTGAGACACCACCATCATCATTCTTGCTCTCCAGATCAGTAGACACAAAACTACAGAATGGTATTAAATGGTTCCATCTAAAGTCAATGCAGAAACATTAGCACCCGCTCTAGATATAAGAATGTTTAAAAGAAATTAGATCTCAGAAAACTGGCAGCATTTCAATTATTCAAGAGGACTGACCAACTGAGATAGAGAGTAATGCACAAAGGACATTCATTGAGGTATAAAGTTGAGTTGGTTGAGAAAAACTTCCACAATACCTTAGAAGCAGATTTTATGCTTTCCCCAAGTGTTCCCCCAAAATTGAGTCTTATTTAGAGTACTGTGTTCAGTCTTGGTCACCATGTTATAGGAAAGATGTTGTCAAGCTGGAAAGAGTGCAGAGAAGATTTACAAGGATGTTTCCAGCACGAGAGGACCTGAGCTATAGGGAGAAATTGAGCAGGCTAGGAGTTTATTCCTTGGAGTGCAGGAGGATGAAGCATGAACTTATAGAGGTGTACAAAATCATGAGAGGAATAGATCAGGTAAATGTACAGAATCTTTTGCCCAGAGTAGGGGAATCGAGAATCATCGGGCATAGGTTTAAGGTGAGGGGAGAAAGATTTAATAGGAACGTGAGGAGTAATTTTTTGAGACAATGGGTGATGGGTGTATGGAACGAGCTGCCGGAGGAGGTAGTTGAGGCAGGTACTATCGCATCACTTAAGAAACAATTGGACAGGTACATGGATAGGATTAACTTAAAGGGATTTGGGCCAAATGCCAGCAGGTGGGATTAGTGTAGAAGAGACATGTTGGTCGGCATGGGCAAGTTGGACCAAAGGGCCTGTTTCCATGCTGTATGACTTATTTGAAATTTATCACACTGATTTCAATTGGTACTAATTGTTGGTTGGAACTGGCAAGAACTAATACTGAAAAGGAATGCACTAAAATATAACTACTGAATTGTACACTAGGAAAGCTGCATAAAGGGTTAAAACTGCAATGTACTGTGTAACAAAACTTAAATCTAATTTCCCACATAGTGGTTTCAATCAGGCAAGCAGAACATGCAAACCAGATGCTTCCCTGCTGGTATTCTTGTCTCTCATTCTATGGTTGAAATTGCTGTTTATTTGAAGGTTAACTGGGTTTTTTTTTGAAGTGAATTCCTGTTAGCTCTAGAAAAGCAAGTATAATTTTTCCATTCAAAGTGGAGGATTCCCAATGTATCATTAAAAATAAAACTCAGACACAAGGAGCTGCAGGTAATGGTTTACAAGAAAAAAAACACAAAGCTAGAGTAACACAGCTAGTCAGACAGCATCTCCAGAAGACATGGATAGGTGATGTTTCGGGACATGATCCTTCTTCAGACTAATTGTAGTAGGAGGGAGAAAGCTGGAGAAGAGGTGGGGGAGAGATAAACCTTGTAAGTGATACAGGTGAGGGAGGGGGGGTTGATTGGAAGAGGGGTGGACAAAGACTATAGATAAAAAGCAGACAACATTGTGTAAAATAAGGAGAGAAAAGGATTGAAATGTGAAACCAGAGGAAGAGATGTAGTGGAAGGGGATTGGGGAAGGGGACAGAGGGTAGAATAGTGTGAGAAGCGGGTGCATACCACAGTGGGGCACAGAGAAAAGAGGGGGAGAGGTCTTACGTAAAATTGGAGAATTCACTGTTTATGCCATTGGGTTTCACTGTATTACTCCAGCACTTGATTTTTTTTCGAATACCAGAATCTACAGTTTCTTGTGTCTGTTTCGTTAATGATCCACACAAAAGCGGGAGCACCAAATGCAGTCTCTGTCATTCTCTATCTTCTACACATCATTTTTGACATTTCTGCCACCTTCAGCATGATCTCGCCAGCTGTCACATTTTCCCATTGCCATACATTGCCACTTCCCATTGAGACCACTTCCTCTCTAACTCACACACAGCCAACCCCCCTCCCCACACCATCCCCATGTACTTTGTCCTGCAATCACAGGAGATGTAACACCTGACCTACACCTACTCCCTCACATCCATACAGGTGATACAGTTACACATACACCTCATTAGGTCATAAAGAATAGGAGTAGTATTAGGCCATTCGACCCATCAAGTCTACTCCGTCATTCAATCATGGCTGATCTATCTGTCCCTCCTAACCCCATTCTCCTACCTTCTCCCCATAAACCTTGACACCTGTACCTGTACTACCTCCTCTAATCTCATCTACTCGGGCTCCTGATGTAGCCTCATTTACATCAGTAAGCCCAAGCATAGACTAGGCGACCATTTCACCAAACACTTTCACGCTAGCCCAGCCTAGGCCTGCTGGCTCTCCCAGTTGCTAATCATTTTAACTCCCCTTCCAATTTCCACACAATTCCCCCCAAAAATCTACTTCAGTCTTCTCTAGCAATAAATCTGATTTAAAATTTAAAAATGAAACCATATTTTTAAATAAAAAAGTAAATAAGTAATCTAGTTAATAATTTTGAATTTACACTGGACATTGAATTTGATTCTGTGTACTTGCCAAAATAAATAAAGACTGTGTCTTATTTTAAACTTTCATGGGAATCACTTGTGTTTAATATAGCAATCACTAAATAATTTGCAGCCAACGAGTTTGTGTCAATTATATAGGTACTTATATTCTAGGGAATGGTGCAAACCAATTTGTCCATAGATAGGATCTAAAAGTCCAATGAGATTTTTTTTTAAACCTGTTGATAACACATCACTGTTTAATTTGCTTTACCGAAGGTCCCACAATCAGGCACCTGGGATGTCCGATGAATAAAATTGATTCCATACTATTTGAAATAACTAAATAACAATCTCTTATGAGATTGCTGCTTATCTCTACAGCTCAGGTAATAGAAGAGTTGAGGCAAAGGACCGAAGTCAACACCACCAACCGGCATAAAGATAAAATAGGCTATGATTGCAGATTCTGATTAATTTCTCGTGATCTTTTCCGGGTAGGAATGTCAGATTCAGATGGTCTATTCTCACATACACCATGAAATGCCTTGTTCACATGAAGCTCGAGAGTACCCAATGTACAGGACAATAACCATATAACCATATAACCATATAACAATTACAGCACGGAAACAGGCCCATTCAGCCCTACCAGTCCACGCCGACCACTTTCTCTGACCTAGTCTCATCTACCATAACCCTCCAATCCCCTCCCATCTATATACCTATCCAATTTACTCTTAAATAATAAAATCGAGCCTGCCTCCACCACTTCCACCGGAAGCTCATTCCGCACAGCCACCACCCTCTGAGTAAAGAAGTTACCCCTCATGTTACCGCTAAACCTTTGTCCCTTAATTCTGAAGTTATGTCCCCTTGTTGGAATCTTCCCCACTCTCAAAGGGAAAAGCCTACCCACGTCAACTCTGTCCGTCCCTCTTAAAATTTTAAAAACCTCAATCAAGTCCCCCCTCAACCTTCTACGCTCCAAAGAATAAAGACCCAACCTGTTCAACCTCTCTCTGTAGCTTAAGTGCTGAAACCCAGGCAACATTCTAGTAAATCTCCTCTGTACCCTCTCCATTTTGTCGACGTCCTTCCTATAATTTGGCGACCAGAACTGCACACCATACTCCAGATTCGGCCTCACCAATGCCCTGTACAATTTCAACATTACATCCCAACTTCTATATTCGATGCTCTGATTTATAAAGGCAAGCATACCAAACGCCTTCTTCACCACCCTATCCACATGAGATTCCACCTTCAGGGAACAATGCACAGTTATTCCCAGATCCCTCTGTTCCACTGCATTCCTCAATTCCCTACCATTTACCCTGTACGTCCTATTTTGATTTGTCCTACCAAAATGCAGCACCTCACACTTATCAGCATTAAACTCCATCTGCCATCTTTCAGCCCACCCTTCCAAAAGGCCCAAGTCTCTCTGTAGACTTTGAAAATCCACTTCATTATTAACTACACCACCTATCTTAGTATCATCTGCATACTTACTAATCCAATTTGCCACACCATCATCCAGATCATTAATGTAAATGACAAACAACAGTGGACCCAACACAGATCCTTGGGGTACTCCACTAGACACTGGCCTCCAACCTGACATACAGTTATCAACCATTACCCTCTGGTATCTCCCATTCAGCCATTGTTGAATCCATCTTGCAACCTCACTATTAATACCCAACGATTTAACCTTCTTAATCAACCTTCCATGTGGAACCTTGTCAAATGCCTTACTGAAGTCCATATAGACAACATCCACAGCCTTGCCCTTATCAATTTCCCTGGTAACCTCTTCAAAAAAGTCAAGAAGATTAGTCAAACATGACCTTCCAGGCACAAATCCATGTTGACTGTTTCTAATCAGGCCTTGTTTATCCATGTGATTATATATATTGTCCCTATCTTTTCCATTAATTTTCCCACCACAGACGTCAAACTAACAGGTCTATAATTGCTAGGTTTACTTTTAGAACCTTTTTAAAACAAAGGCACAACATGCGCAATGCGCCAATCTTCCGGCACCATCCCCGTTTCTAATGACGTTTGAAATATTTCCGTCATAGCCCCTGTTATTTCTGCACTAACTTACCTCAATGTCCTAGGGAATATCCTATCAGGACCTGGAGACTTATCCACTTTTATATTTTTCAAAAGTGTCCGTACCTCCTCTTCTTTGATCTTCATAATTTCCATCACTACTCTACTTGTTTCGCTTACCTCACATAATTCAATATCCTTCTCCTCGGTGAATACCGAAGAAAAGAAATTGTTTAATATCTCCCCCATTTCTTCCGGCTCAGCACATAGCTGTCCACTCTGACTCTCTAATGGACCAATTTTATTCCTCCCTATCCTTTTGCTATTGACATATCTGTAGAACCCCTTGGGGTTTACTTTTACATTACTTGCCAAAGCAACCTCATATCTTTTTTTCACTTTTCTAATTTCCTTCTTAAGATTCCTTTTACATTCTTTATATTCCTCAAGAACCTCATTTACTCCCTGCCGCTTATATTTATTGTATATCTCCCTCTTTTTCCGAACCAAGTGTCCAATTTCCCTGGAAAACCACGGCACATTCAAATTATTATTCTTTCCTTTCCACCGAACAGGGACATAAAGACTGTACTCTCAAAATGTCACCTTTAAATATCCTCCATTTCTCTATTATATCCTTTTCATAAAACAAAATGTCCCATTTCACTCCTTTTAAATCCTTTCTCATCTCCTCAAAATTAGCCTTTCTCCAATCCAAAATTTCAACCCAGATTTGACCTTCTCCATAATTATATTGAAACTAATGGCATTGTGATCACTAGACCCAAAGTGCTCCTCAACACATACCTCCGTCACCTGACCCATCTCATTTCCTAACAGGAGGTCCAACACTACCCCTTCTCTGGTAGGTACCTCTACGTATTGCTGCAAAAAACTATCCTGCACACATTTTACAAACTCCAAACCATCCAGCCCTTTAACAGAATGTGATTCCCAGTCTATGTACGGAAAATTGAAATCACCCACAATCACTACTCTGTGCTTACTACTAATATCATATCATATCATATCATATATATACAGCCGGAAACAGGCCTTTTCGGCCCACCAAGTCCGTGCCGCCCAGCGATCCCCGTACATTAACACTATCCTACACCCACTAGGGACAATTTTTACATTTACCCAGCCAATTAACCTACATACCTGTACGTCTTTGGAGTGTGGGAGGAAACCGAAGATCTCGGAGAAAACCCACGCAGGTCACGGGGAGAACGTACAAACTCCTTACAGTGCAGCACCCGTAGTCAGGATCGAACCTGAGTCTCCGGCGCTGCATTCGCTGTAAAGCAGCAACTCTACCGCTGCGCTACCGTGCCGCCCTGCTATCTGCTATCTCCTTACATATTTGCTCTTCCAATTCTCGTTCCCTATTTGGCGGTCTATAATACACCCCTATAAGTGTTGCTAAGCCTTTCTCATTTCTGAGTTCCACCCAAACAGCCTCCCTAATCGAGCCTTCTAGTCTGTCCTGCCAAAGCACTGCTGTGATATCCTCCCTGACAAGCAATGTAACACCCCCACCTCTTGCCCCTCCGATTCTATCACATCTGAAACAATGAAATCCTGGAATATTTAATTGCCAATCGCAACCCTCCTGCAACCATGTTTCACTGATCGCCACAACATCATACTTCCAGATGTCAATCCAGGCTCTAAGCTCATCCACCTTTCTTACAATGCTCCTAGCATTAAAATATACACATTTAAGGGACCCATCATTTCTTATTCTCAGTTTATTTCTTTTCACTTCTTTCTCTCCTACATATTGGGTCTGAGTGTTTCCCTTTTCTGCCTCCTGCCTCACACACTGCCTATTAGCTATCTGTGTTTGAGTCCCTCCCCCCAACCGTACTAGTTTAAAGTCTCCGCAATGACCTTATGAGATGAAACAAAAAATACAATGAATACAATACAGTAGAATAGTGCAAAGATCTTCGAGCAAGCTGAAGTAGCGTGAAAATATATTAAAGTACTTTAGTGGAATAACTGAATGAGGTAGAGTTAAGAATAAATGGCTGCTGCTCCAAGTAGGGTTTGAGAAAGATTGATTCAAGAGTCTGATACCAGTGGGGAATACTTGGTTGATAAAAGGGAAGCATTTTATGATCAGCTATTTCACTTCAGCAGAGCAGAATTGAGCTATGACCACTACACGAGTTCACCACAAAGCATTGATCAAATAACCAAATGTCAGGTGAGTTGAGCGAGAGCTAGTGAAACAAAGAACACAGCCAAGGCCTGCTATATCCTAATTGCTAACCATTTTAAATCCCCTTTCCATACCAACATTTCTGTCCTTACCCTCCTCCATTGCCAGAGTGAGGCCACACCCAAACTGGGAAAACAACACCTCATATTCTGCTTGAGTAGTCTCTAAACAAATGGTATAAACATTGAATTCTCCAGGTGAATCTCCCCTACCCCCCTTTATTTCCCCTAATACCCACACATTTCTCCCACCATCTCCCACCACCCCACTCACCTTGCTGCTTTCCCCTCCTTTGTATGTTCACTCTCAAACTAAAAAAAATGCATTTCCCTGTTATCGCCCCTCTTTTTCCTCTTCCCTTCCCTTTCCGCCCATATCCCTCCCTCCAGCTTTACATTTCACTTAATCTTTCCTTACCTGACACCATTTTGTCTCCTTTTCATCTCAAGTCACTTACTCTATCCTTATCTGCCAATCACCTACCTCACATGTATCAACTTATCCCTCACCCGGCTTTTCCCCTTCCCCACTTCTCTTTTCCAGCATTCTTACCCCTACTCCAATCTGATTGAAGCAGGATCGCAACTTGAAATGTTGCCTGTTCATTCCCTCCACATATGCTGCCTGGCCCACTGAGCTCCTCAAGCACTTGTGCTCAATGTTCCAGCATCTGCATTTCTGGCTTCTCCATGACAGCCATCCCTAATCTCCCTTTGAACCAGCAACCTTGCTCTGAGCTCTTTAAGTTTGCTTTCAAGTGAATGAATGTTAGCTAGAAATATGGCGGGGAGGGAGTGGCGGGACCCCTGTTGTTTCAGCTGCACTTGGAGCCCAATATCTTTACTGCCGCACATCCTTGGTTTGTTTGTACACACAGTTGTGCCAGTAACACTGGGTCTAATAATGATCGATAGTCTGAGAGGTGCTTTGATTTAGTCATAATTGGCAGGGGACTCTCAATGCTGGAACTAATGACTTACTCAGTGGTGGAATGGAAAGATAATAAGGAAAATATGATCATGGAAGGATGTTTTAACTGTTTTAAGAGAAGCTTCATGTAAAATATTGTCATTCCGCATATCATGTTAGAGGTCTTAGCTGGTTAGGTTATTTACTATCTCACAATTTAAAAAAAGATTTTGTCAGTCCAATTATTACAGGAATTAGTGGTGACATTTCTGTAATTTGTTTCATGTGCTCCAAGTCATATCTGACTACCAAGGGGGGAAAATGGAAGTGGTTTTGTCAGACTGTTTGAGTCTATTGAAGAGGCAGGCAGGGCGCAGAGAGCTTGAACATAGAAGCAGATCCCAGTAATTTGAGAGACATAGAAACTTAATGCATGCTTAGAAGGAGAATTGAGAATTTTTTTAAAAACTGCAGATGATTGCAGTACAAAATAAAATTTGAAATTAATGGAAACATTAATATATATTGTGCATAACTAAGGTCCAGGCACTGATTCCTACCACCCCTCACCCCAACAAATTAACTAATTACTGACTTCTACCTGCAAAAGGCTCATTTATTCTTGCTTTATCTCTTGTCCATTTTGCGATCCATAATGAAGGGTCTTTGACTTAAATCTGTAGCACGGTTTCTCTTTGAGGGTGTTTCCAGCATTTTGTTTTTGCTTATCAGGAGGCATGGTATTTGTACCAATTCATGAGGTAACATAAAAGCAGTTTTGAAGTTTTAAGAAGTGACTACTTGGGAGCGCTTGATAATTCAGCAAACATTGTGAAAGAATGAGAATTGTCAGCAACGGACTGCGATAATGTAGGAAGTGACAATGCCCATAGATCACAGGAATAGGAAAGTTACATTTGCAACCGTGGAAAGTAATTTTAATTTTTTTTTGTTGGGATGATACAGAAGGCCAAGGGGAAGGAGAGAGGCAATTTAAAAATGGAAAGCGATTAAATGCATCAGATGGTTCCTTTTGTAAATAATGCAAAAGATAATTAACTGCAGCTGACCCACTTCCTCGTTTTGAACAAAAAATATGTTGTATATATGAAGATATAAAAGACAACCCACGTCACATATTTTACATTGAAACATAAATGGATAATATGTGGTTTACATAAGGTGATTTAAAGTTTCTTGTAGCTCTAAACGTTCATAAACTCGGGAGTACAGAAACATATTAATGAGGGGTGTAATTCCACACTTTGAAGTTTCGAACTTGAGCTCCAAAGGAATGTCCTTTTGCTTATTATATGTGCAGTGACTCATGGAGTATCAAGCTGGAAGACGTCAAAGATAATGAACAATGGGAGCACATGCCAGAAGATGCCGTGCTGAAAGGACCAGATGATTGGAAGGGGTTTCCAAAGAAGCAGACATAAAAGCCAGGCTGAAGCTGAAATCAAAAGATCTTCCAGCAAAGAGAAAAAGATAAGAGTAGGCAGTTTTGTAGCTCCTGGGCAATGCAGATAACGTGAGGGGTGTGCTATAGTGGAGGTAAAGTCACTTGTTGAAAGCTGTTTTTTATGGTTGGATCTGAAGTTAATTTTCTAAATATGATAAAACCCCCAATTTTAATCCAGACTGGATGCCCATGGAATAGATGAATTTTAAACATTGCATTGAAACTTCATGCAGAATTCCTGCCCTGAACCATTTCAATTTAGTAAAAAAAAACATAAATTTCTTCAAGATGTCGATCTTTTCTGTGGAGACTGTATTCAGAGTTGTTACCTCACATTGCACCATGATTTTAATGAAAAGATTGACAAATTCAAAAGCCAAAGCTAATGGAAAGCACCACAGTGGCCTGAAGATGGCATGATCAATTTCTATCATCATTATGGGAATCTCCAGTGCACTTGGAAAAGCAGGAGCTATCTTCTAATTTCCACAATGAATCCTGATGTTTCCAATGCATTAGCCTTCCTTTTCAATACCAGATTTATTTGGAAAGTCCTTTCTCCCCAGAATTAATGTCATCGAGGATCATCCAGTCTTTGATTGCTCGAATCTGTGTTTCAAAAGTGTTTAAAAATGATTCAATAAAAACAATTCAAATTGAGTTAGGTTTATTATCATGTGTACCACTTGAGTACAATACTTGAGTACAATCGAGCCAACCACAGTGTACAAACACATAATAAAGGGAATAAAGTGACTAACGTTCAGTGCAACGTGCCAAATTGTGCCAGGAAATTAAATTAGCTTGATAAACTCCTATCTCACCATCCCAATAGTTATCCAGGTTAAAATCAGAACTAAAATGAGTTGCCGATAAATTCAGTCAGCAGCATCAAAAGTACGTACTGTAAGTTTGTGAATGCATACTCTACCCTGCTTCTGAAATTCAGTTCCATTCACTTCAATAGACATAGAACTGAATGTTCAGCTATTGTTAGCAGTTATGTACAAGGTTTACCACCTTGGGATGAATGTATACAGAAAGGTTTTTATTATAGTTTCAAACTAAGGTTGGTCACTGATTACTAAAGAACTAAAGAAGGAAATAAAACCTCAAGAACACCTCCTCAAATGAACTTGGGGATTTTATTCAATTCAATGGATAGATGCAAAAAATAATTTAAATATGATACAGTGAAAGATAAAAGTTAAACATCTTGCTTTAATGACGTAAGAACTGTTGAGTGATCCTTTTACTATTAAAGTCTGCAATAAGGAAACAATTTGGGTGTGTCATGCAGCATTGAGACCTGTAACCAATTCATTCACCGCAATAACGTCAAAGAGTAAACTGCACTGTAAGCACAATTTAATCTCTGGAATTGTTGTTTGAAACCTTATTAACGCAGTTACTTTGAATGATTTCAGACTGTTGCCACCATAATGCAAATTGACCCAACATTTATTTTTCCAAGAACGTTAAAAAAGTTTTGTCTAAAAGTAATTTGAGTATTACATTATTTTACTTAAATCACCTAGATTAATACCCATTAAAATTATTTTATATAGATCATTATCAAAATTGTTTATCTTTCCTGTAATGTGGAAGTACTTTTGACATTTGCGGGGTGTTTTAAGGTTTAAATTAATTGAAATTCACCAGTCCATGCACTAGAAGCTTTTCTGCTCTTAAGTACAGAGTAAAAGGGGCATCTCTCCTAATCCTGCTGGAGTGAGATGTTATATTGCACTCTTCATACAACAGCAACCACACTTAAAATGCATAGCACAATGATTTCTCTGTTGTTGAAGGTTATGTGCTTACTGTCTAATAACACCCTGCACCGGGGGTGCAGTGCTGCCGAAGCTCACCGGAGCACCACTCCGGCACCTCTGTAAACAAAAGCCAAAATAAACAGCGGGAAATTTTAACTAGCGAGGAATTTAACAGCGGCAGCTCCGGCACCAGTGACAGCTCCGGCACCTTAAAAAATTACCACGACAACACTGCCCTGCACCAGTGAAGCTGATGCTGCCCCAAATTAATGATCAGATCTCCCTCTCTTAAAGTGGGTCTGACCACACAAGAATACTACTACTGAAGGTTACTTGTGCAGCATTGCACAATGTTCAACGCTGCTGGAAATGTACAGGGTGCTACTAGGGGAGTGAGCTCTCAGATTTTTAGATAGTGATGTAAATACTCTCATTGATGAGGTGTTGAGGTGATTTACTCCAATGATGTCGAAACACATACCCCATCACCAGCTACCCCATATCTCAAGCAGATTCGCGATGACATTGGAAAGTATTAAGAGACTTAAGTGTCCAGAATGAGTTACTGCTGAATTAGAAACATAATTTGTCCGGTCAGGTTAATGCTGTGACCATATCTCCCATCTGACGCCACCAATGTCGCAACACAAACTAACACACATCTGCCACATTCTGCTACGGTAATTTTTTCTTTGCCAATCTAGGGATAAAAAACATTCTGCTGCAATGACGACCAAATTGGCAATGATTCCTTACCTGACAGCAGAACCTGATTCTCAGCCTGTCGAGAGCATATTGTGAGCAATAGTTTAATGTCTACAACATTTCTATTCATCAATCAATGTCTGTACCTCTCCTTGGTTTTATCAAGCTACTGAGCATGTTGTTATTATGGCTAAATCAGACATTAGCCAAAAAGTCCCCTTTCACAACTGCAGCTTTGCTTAGGCAGGAGCAAAGATAGCATTAACCGTTAAAGCATTGCATGGGCATAGAGTTTTCGCACAAGACACAACTTCCTCCTTGAAAGCTTCATTGTTTAGAGTTCATGAACCTAGATGATGAGTTAGCAATTTAATGTTTTGAATAGTGTTGGTCTTTAATTGTAACTGTACTCAATTTCCTACGGGACATTGACTTTATTCTAGCATTAGGATGCTGAGAGAAAATGTGGTGTAAATGGTTGACTGCAATGACCCAGCAGAAGCCAAAAGGGAAGCTGGTGAGACTGTGGTAATCAACCTTAATGAAACTAGTTTCTTCCTGGAGTGAGCAGAAAACCAAGTACGCTGATGCTGATCTTCTTGCAGATCTTTTCCTTGAATCCTTTATGGTGCAAGCAATGCTTCTATAGTCTGGTCCAAAGCTTTTGGTCTGTTTCGATTTGTTGACAGGACTTGGACTCTATAGTTATCCTCAGTGATGGAGGTGGTGAATTTGCAGTTAATATGTTCAAATCAACAAGACATTGGCCATCACTCCCTTGTCACATTATCTTGTTGATTTAGCCTTGAAGCTCCTTGATGCGGAGATGGGGAATGTAATGTTACTTGCAAACAGTCAAGAGGAATGTAATGTTACTTGCACAACAATGGAGAATTGCAAATGTAGCCATGGAAACCAGATGTCTATGATGGTACTGGATGGTACATCATGGGGTGCTCTTCCAAAGTACTTTCGAAATGGAGAATCAAATTGAATTGAATTGAATTGAATACATTTTATTAGCCAAGTATGTATATATACAATGAATTTGCCTTGGTGCTTTGCTCGCAAGTAACAAAATGACACACAATAAACAATTAAGAACAAAACATTATAACTTAAATACGTGAAGAATTAAATTAAATACCAGAGCAAAAGGAGGCTGCAGACTTTTGGTTGTTGAGTAAAGCTACTGTTCGAGGAACAAAAGCTGTTTTTATGTCTGGCTGTGGCGGCTTTGACAGTCCGGATTCGCCTTCCAGAGGGAAGTGCTTCAAAGAGTTTGTGGCCAGGGTGAGAGGGGTCAGAGATGATCTTACCTGCTCACTTCCTGGCCCTTGCAGTGTACAGTTTGTTGTTGGGGGGGAAGGTTGCAGCCTACAACCTTCTCAGCTGATCGAACGATGCACTGCAGTCTCCGGATGTCATGTTTGGTGGCTGAGCCAAACCAGACCATGATGGAAAAGGTGAAGACAGACTCTATGAGGCGACATCTACTGTACTTGATAGAAATGCTCTCAAGTAGATACTGGAGTGTCACTATGGACCTGAAAATCCCAAAACCAAGTAGTAGCTTTGCCATTATTGCCTCTCTGCCTGTCTGGAGAATGGCCATTAAGTCAATTCCTGAGATACACCCTTACAACTGTAGCAAAGTGGTACAGTTAGTAGAGCTGATGTTCAGGAAGCAACATACCTTGCATTTTATGCTGATTTCCAGGATTAACGTGCGACATAAACTTTTGAGAAGCCTGCAGTTCTCACAAATTGGCTTCCTTGATAGAGTTTCCTTAAGGAAAAGGGCAAGTCGTGGAAGAGTTTCCATGACTTCAGTAATACATTGATATGAAAAAGATAGCAAGGATCACTCAAGATCCGAAATGATCCAGAGGATAACAAATTCAGGCAAAGCAGTCCAGGTATGGGTGAATGGCTGGAACTCTATCTGAATATGGTGATAGATATTGCTCCTTGAAGCACCAGAGGTAGAAGCATATAGTCTGCATTTTCTTGCCTGAGATAATGACGCCTTCAATGCCTTTTCCGTCGGGGTCCTCTAGCATGTGCAAATTCATCTCCTCATCAAGTTGAATGTAGTCGATTACCCTTAAAATATCTGAAGAAACACAATGAATTCTCAGAGCATATTCCCTGGTACTGCATACATTTGAAGTGCACATGAGCATGTGCATCACCATTATTTACTGATTAAACATGACAAGTCATTAGAAATGCATGTTTTAGTCTATTGTTCCTTTAGTGTTGTAAGACTGACCTTTGGACAAGTCCTTGGAAGATAAAACTTGACTGTACTAGCAATTATGTCAGAAGAAAACACATCGTCCTCCACGCTTACTTCAATATTCAAAGTGCATATCTGACTGTTGGCCTCAAATCAACTTTCCTGTTTGGCACCTAGTAACCTGTTATTCATTTTGCCATCAAAATTCAAAAAAAAGGTTTAAAAATCCATCCAACTGAGCCTAAGTTATATGTTATGACTCAACATTCATAGGTCATACAATAGCATTTTGTAAAATGATACATCGCAGGAGAAATCCATTCAGAACATTGTGCCCTTTTTCTGGCTCCTTGAAAGAATTATCCTATTAGATAGATTCTCGAGTTCTTCCCGACCGTTTTGTAAAATCTATCACTGCAAGTATTTAGTTTCCAGTCGAAAGTTAGTATTGAATCTGTATCTACAATCATTTCAGAATAAAAAGGGAACAGACATTTGCTGTGTAAATATTTCATGGTGCTTTATTTTATTCCATTTACCTTAACTCTCTGTGTTACATAAACCAGATAAAGCACTAAACCAGCATTGGAAATAATTTATTTCCTAAAATTAAATTTTGTCAAGATTTTGAACACTGCCAAAGCACAACAACCTACTCAAAGCACAACAACCTCAGATTCTTGTATATCTTCAAGTAACAATAGTTGTTTTATCCCTGTGGATATTTAATAATTTTTTCTATAACACCTTGACGTCTTTTTTAATGCCAGGTCTGGAGTTGAACATAGTTTTCCAGTTAGATCCAGAATATTCTTTCATAAAGATAACAGTGATTTTGTAATCTGTGCCTTGCTTTCAAAGCAGAGAATCGTGAAAGCCTTTCATCAGTCCTCCCAACTTGTCTTGCATACTGGTGTATTTAAATGCCATGTCCTGTTCACCATTATGTCACCATTTTAAAATTGTACTGTTTAGTTCCTATTCCTTCTTACTTGTTCTTACTGCCAAAATGAATCATGTTTTAACATCAAATCTCATCATCCACTTGTCTAGCCATTTCACTAGGCTGTCCATATCCTCCTTCAGACTGTTACAAAGCACCTTGCTGTTCAATAAGTAGTATAAGAAGATAACTGCAGATGCTGGTACAAATCGAAGGTATTTATTCACAAAATGCTGGAGTAACTCAGCAGGTCAGGCAGCATCTTGGGAGAGAAGGAATGGGTGACGTTTCGGGTCGAGACCCTTCTTCAGACCTTGCTGTTCAATTTCCATTGTTCATGACAGAACCAATCTTTGATGTTTTATCCTCAGTATGTGTACTTGTCCAGGACAGTAACAAAAGCTATGATTCCAACAACATATTCTTGGACACAGTCTGTACACTTTCCTCCAATTTATAAAATGGCCGCTCACCAAAAGATTCTGCTTTCTGTACCTTAACCAATTTCATATGATTCCTTTTTATTCCTAATGCCTTCAGTTTGCTAACTATTAAGATGTACATAACCAAATGCCTTTTTAGAGTCTGAATTTGAAACTGCAGTTTCAAAAATCCATTCCATTACTTCATAAAACTCCGTCAAATTAATCATGTACAATTTTCCTTTATTAAATGCATACTGGCTTTCCTTTATTAACTTCGATTTTTGCTATGTTCCACTTAAAAGTTGCCCCACACTGATGCTGCATTCTCTAAACCATCATTGTAGGATATTTGATTCCCCGTATTACAAAAAAACCCAGAAATGTAATGTTATCATTCCTCCAATCCTCAGACACAGTCCCACTGTTTATGGAACAAAAAAGGATTTTGGCCAAGGATTCCAATATTTCTTCCCTTACGTCCCTCAGCAATGAAGATTGTTGTATCTGGACTGGTTGACTGAGTTTAATCATTATCAATGTTTTTAGTACTTATTCGTTATTTTTATCCTTCTTTGTTTCACCGATTCAACTTTTTTTTCAAATATATATATGTGCACAAAGCATCACGTGACTCCTATATCTGGGCTGTAGATAAATCCATGCTGTGTTGTTGAAACCCTGCTGTAGCATTCACATATTTTCCTTGTCCATCCAATGGCAGAGTTACTTGTCTGAATGGAAATAAATGCCAAAACTTTATTTTTAGCTTGAAAGATTTGTGGCAGTTTGGATTCAGACAAGGCTTTAATAATTCATACATGCCAATTCCCGATGCCTCGTACTGCCAGTCTTTCCTTGGCCCTGTCGGGATATCAATGGGAGTCCAACAACATCAGCACTTTTGCAACCAAAGGCACATTTTAAAAGAAGTTGACCCAAACAGCTGTGATTTTTTTCCTGCTCTTTTATAAAGCTCCTTGTCCAATGTACTGAGTCCAATAAATACATAGAAGATATTGATGTTTTGTGTGTATATATATATATATATATATATTTATATATATATATATATATGCTGAAGTAGTAACAAATAAGATGAAGGTTGATTCTCACATGGGTCTCAAGCTGACTGGGTAGCAGAAAGCCAAATGTTTCATATCTGAGAGAAAAATCAAATTCCCAAGAAGTTGATTCCCTTTCAAGTCACACATTATCTGCCTTGGAAATCTGTGCCAATCCATCATCATGGCTGAGTGCAAATCCTAGAATTCCACAACTATCATTATGGGATTATGTCCACCAATAATGGTTCGGGAAGTTTGCTCATTGTCCCCTTTTCAAGGGCAGTTAGAGATGGGCAATAAATACTAATCCTACCAGTGACTCACTCCCTAAAAAAAGCAGGATGAATTCATCTTGTACAAATAGATGATAACAAATTGGCAACTTTTCTTACAAACCACATTTTTGTTTTCACTTAATTATTTTTCTCTCGGTATGTACACATTTCCCTTAACTCCGTGTGCATTTTTTTTGTAATAAATGATTGATCAAATGTTTTCCATGAAAAATTTTGCATTTACATTAGCTCTATAATTTCTTTAATAGTCACTGCAAGATTGGACAATTGTATTTTGCCTTTTAGAAATATTGCTGCCAGAAACTATCAATTTTATGCTGCGGGTGGTGAAAATACCACACTACCACACTAATTTTAGGCAATGATTATATAGAAGAGCAACTATTTGGCATATATATATAATTTCTTCTAGTCTTACTCATAGATACAAGCCACAGAGTCAAGCCTGGAGCACTTGAAATTCCTGGCAAAAGTAAGTGAAGACTTTATTAATATGTTGGAAAGGAACATTGAAGGTCTTGGTAACATTGTCAATAACCGGGACCTATGAGTCTGGTGTTGTAAACACGTTTAGTTTTTTCGTTCAGTTTAGAGATACAGCACGGAAACAGCCCCTTCGGCCCACTGAGTCTATGCCAAGCAGCGATCCCCGCACACTAACAAGCACACTAGGGACAATTTACACTTACACCAAGCCAATTGACCTACAAACCTGTACGTCTTTGGAGTGTGGGAGGAAACTGAAAATCTTGGAGAAAACCCACGTAGTCATGGGGAGAACGTCCAAACTCCGTACAGACAGCACCCATTGTCGGAATCAAACCTGGGTCTCTGGTGCTGCAAGCGCTGTAAGGCAGCAACTCTACCTCTGCGCCACCGTGTACTTACTGGAGTGTGTATTTGTTTATTTTTCTCCAAGCTCTGTTTATTGATTCCAGATGGGGGTTCTAGAAGGATCCTTCAATTTTACGTGTTCTGAGGAAAGAGGAAGTAGCGATAGGATGCACGACAGTTTAAATTGACTAATAAGTGTTCAGGATTCTTCCACCTAAACACTAATATCTGCAGCGATGTGATCGACTTCATTGTTGATGGTCTCTTCCCATTAAAAGACATCTAGTGGCATTGCACATGATGTGAATGCTTAATTTTTAATGCCAGATGCTCTCCAGAAAACTCATCCAAACCGTGTCAACCAGTTCCCCATACCATGAATAAAATACCGTATGTTATGTTATTGTGTGAAATAAGTTTTAGTTTAGTTTAAAGATACAGAACGGAAACAGGCCCTTTGGCTCATTGAGTCCACACTGGTCAGTGATCCCCATACACTTACACTATCCTACACACACTAGCGATAATTTTCAATTATACTAAGCCAATTAGCCTACAAATCTGTATGCCATTGTTTAGAGTAATCAGAAACCAATGTAGCCTATTTAACCATCAATTCTAAAATGACACTTGTTATTTCACTGTGCTTGCAATTATACTGAGATTGACTTAAATAACCTGCCTTCTCAAGAGTCCAGTTTAATTCTAATGCCTGCTTTAACTACACCTGCAGCTATTATGCAATTTAGTTCTTGCACTTGCAATTTGCAACTAGCTTTATGTTGTAAGTGCATGCAATTAGCTATACCAAAAATGTTTCCAACAGCCACATTGCAAAGGTGGGTAATTGAGGCACGTTTGTGCCTTGCTGTATGAATACACGAAGAGCCCAATGGCAGAATGCATTTGCAAATTACAGGAGTGTTCAGAAAGTTTGGAAACACTCAACGGAATCTTAACAAATGGAATGCCAAAGTATGGGCCTTGAGTTTTAAGGCCACAGTCATTAGTTGGAAGGAAGATAATTAAGCCAGGATCAAAAAAGTAGGGATTAGAAAAGAGGTTATGATGTAATTAAGTTAGAGGTCGGCTTCAGTGGTGGCAGTAGATGGCAATAGTGGTGGGTTGTAGATGGAATGGACCAAGCCTTTGGTGGATGATAGGCACAAAAAGGTGGAGTAACTCAATGGGACAGGCAGCATCTCTGGAGAGGAATGGGTGATGTTTCGGGTTGAGACCCTTCGTCAGTTCGTTTAGTTAGTTTAGTTTAGTTTAGTTTAGAGATACAACGTGGAAACAGGCCCTTTAGCCCATCGAGTTCACACCAACCAGCATCCTCCACAAATTAACACTATCCCACACACACGAGGAACAATTTACAGTTATACCAAGCCACATAACCTACAGACAGCACCCATAGTTGGGATCGAACCCGGGTCTCCGGCGCTGCAAGCGCTGTAAGGCAGCGACTACCGCTGTGCCACTGTGCAGCCTATTGTTGTGAATGTTACTAATGCAGAATGGTGTGAATTTGAACCTCATTTCAGTTTTGAGCAAATAATCTAGGTTTCATTTCAGAGCAGTGAACATGAGCTGCAGTGTCAGATAAGATGTTAAAATGTGGCACTGCCTCGCTTTGCTGTTGCAGATACTATGGCATGTTTTTAATCAGCAAGGAAATTCTCCACAGAGTTGCAGCACAGCAGTCCCTTCCCCCAATATTTGTTTTCCTCGCCCAACAGCACTAAAATAGATTGCCTGGTCATAATCTCATTGTTGTTTGTGGCCAAAAATAAACCAAAACTCAAATTGTTTGTGTAATATTTGTAATGAATTGATGATCCATTCATGTATTTCATTTTTTTCTGCAGAAGAAGCATTGATTTCATAAAACAAACAAGTTTAATTTGCACTTATACTACCTTAGTTATTATTTTTAATTACCTACTTTCTGAAAATTAAATCATGTTGGATTAACCAAATGGAACAGGAGATACTTTATAAAGCTTCTAAGCAAGTTAGCCATTGTGTCAAAGTTAATTTAACAGTGTTGTTTTTTTTTACCTTAAATAGATGCCATTTTCTAGCTCACTGAATCCCTTTTTTTGTAAGTTAAAATTGTCTGTAATGGACAAGATCTAAAAGCTCAACCAAAACTAATAACTATAGTAGCGTAACCAGAGTTTCAGGATATCAATTTGCAAATTGCTGAGCTGTTTTTAAATTGTGACCAACACCAACAAAGTTAAATATCAAGCAGTTTTTGCAATATCAAGTTTACACTCAAGCAACATCTTCAAAATCTAACCATTCTTTGACTTCACTAATTTGAACAAAAAAATTACATATTGAAGCAGAATATAAGATTCTAAGAACACGCTGCAAGGAAATTTGCATTCAAGGTGACAAAGGACAATTTTGCTCTTTTTTTAAAAAAAAATCTCTTGTTTATTTATAGGTACACAGTTTTACGTAATGGCCATCTTCAGGAACTTGAACATCTGTCTCTCCGAACTGGTATAGAAATCATGCTTTAAACACGTTGAAGCCGCAACGTTCGGCCTTATCCCAAAACTGGAATTAGCTCTTCTGCTCACATAGAACATGCCCCCTACCAATAAAATCCAAATGTTTACAGCACCATTATGCACAAAATGAAATATTACCCTGGTTGGAGCAGGCAATTTGTAAATATTTGTTTTGTGAATAAGGTGTGCTACTAAAAGAAATGTGCGTGAATTAGTCTCAAATTTGAAGAGTTTGTGTTGTAGTTTCTTATTACAAGTGGCAACTGTTTTGAACCAAATGTGTGGAACAAAGCTTTAGAGAAAAGAACAAAAATGTCTATTTATGTGTTATAACTCAAAGATCAAATGCACGTAATTACTTGATGTGCCAGGTTTATGCTTGATAAATGGGATGTATTAATTGTAAGCTTTAAAGCCAAGTCAGATAAATGTGTCTTAAATGTCTTTAAAACACAAATGCTGTCTGCTGCCTTGAAAATGTTTGACATTGTGAAGGGAGTTTTAGGAGGCTAATCTCCCAGTAAATTATAATCTGTATTGGTTTTATTGACAGGAGATTACTGACTAGCAGCAACTGAGTCATAAGTTTTCACATAATTCCAACACTGTCAGTTTTTGGAAAATAAATCAGTGTTTATTAGTTAACTGGGTCGTCTTTCATTTATAGATATTACCTAAAACAAGTTTATGTAAATTGAATTTAAATAAAATTATAATATTTGTAGAAATACTCAAAATAATTGGCTATTTATGTTGATTGAATGTAAATTCTTATAACTATATGTATACACTATATTTATATATGTACATTATGAAATAGGAATAGTTTCAGAGAAACAAAAATGCTTATGTCAGATTTTGTTCCATCACATTAAGGAATTGTTTCTTTGTGTAACAGCTTTAATAATGTAAGCTATATCTTTTTTTTCAAATGTCGCTGACAGATGTTTTGGGAGAGAAATAAATATTTAAAATTATAAAATACATTTATCTGTATGTTTCTTTTTAAAAGTCTTAATGTCTGAACAGCTTACATTATTTTGAACTCTTGATGCAAGGCCGTTTAATCTTGGACAGATTACGGAATATTGTTCAAATATAAAACTGAACATTCAAGTTGTAATATCCCTCAGCAGGTTTAGTATTTGAAAAATAAACTACTTGCACAAGTGGTTGAAAGGAACATCTGCAGGCATTGAAATAATGCTCACATTTAATAGGGCACGAGGCTGGCAGATTGAGTATTAGACATGAATACGATGAAGAGAAGATTTCTCATGGTATAGGCAGAGTGAGATAGGAACTGACAAGGGCATTACTGAACGACATCTACATCTTACTATTATTTTGGATGTTGGGGGAACAAACTGAGTTCAAAAGAGGATACTAAGGCATTTTTAGGCTTAATGTGACTGAGGGAAGTGTGAATTCACTTCCCTCAGTTCTGCAAAAGGTTATGCAAAAGTTAGCCAAGTTGCATAACTTTTAATACCATTCTAACAATGCAGTGTAGTCAAGGTGAGGTCGTCATCTCTGATTTGATAGAAGCTAACTCCAAACAGTGCACTTGCAATCAAGAGGTCAGGGGTAATGCTGTAACAAAAACTAGGGCTGTTCAGGGGCCTTCAGCTAAACCGGAGACATCCTGGCCAATCTCACTTTCTATTTAATAATCTGTGACCTTGTGAATTAGGGTGCCTCACATGTTTAAACCAGGGTGTTTTTAAATGAAGAGGGTTTCTGATCCTATTATCCTGTCAGGCAGTGATTTCCAGATCTCCACCATTCTTTGGGGAAAAATATCCTCACCTATCATGTAGGATGGAGAGATGTGGTGGAATGGTCTATAAATCATATCCTTCAGGGAAGACTGTTCATGTTTGGTTCATTAGTTTAGTTTAGTTTAGAGATACAACATGGAAACAGACCTCTCGGCCTGCCGAGTCCACACCGACCAGCGATCCCCGCACATTAACACTATCCTACACACATTAGTGATGATTTACACATACACCAAGCCATTTAACCTACTAACCTGTACGTCTTTGGAATGTAGGAGGAAACCGAAGAGTATAGAAGTTGGGATGTAATGTTAAAATTGTACAGGGCATTGGTGAGGCCAAATCTGGAGTATGGTGTGCAGTTCTGGTCGCCAAATTATAGGAAGGATGTCGACAAAATGGAGAGGGTACAGAGGAGATTTACTAGAATGTTGCCTGGGTTTCAGCACTTAGGCTACAGAGAGAGGTTGAACAGGTTGGGTCTTTATTCTTTGGAGCGTAGAAGGTTGAGGGGGGACTTGATAGAGGTTTTTTAAATTTTGAGAGGGACGGACAGAGTTGACGTGGGTAGGCTTTTCCCTTTGAGAGTGGGGAAGATTCCAACAAGGGGACATAGCTTCAGAATTGAGGGACAAAGGTTTATGGGTAACATGAGGGGGAACTTCTTTACTCAGAGGGTTGTGGCTGTATGGAATGGGCTTCCGGTGGAAGTGGTGGAGGCTGGCTCGATTTTATTATTTAAGAGTAAATTGGATAGGTATATGGATAAGAGGGGATTAGAGGGTTATGTGCAGGTAGATGAGACTAGGTCAGGGAGAATGGTCGGCGTGGACTGGTAGGTCCGGACAGGCCTGTTTCCATGCTGTAGTTGTTATATGTTATATGTTATATCTTGTGGAAAACCCACACGGTCACGGGGAGAATGTACAAACTCCGTATGGATAGCACCCGTAGTCAGGATTGAACCCGGGTCTCTGCATTGCAAGCGCTGTAGGGCAGCAACTCTACCGCTGCGCCACCGTGGCCGCCCTATAGTTGACCCGCATAGCCTGATCTTCTTGAACATAATCCCGTCCCAGAGTGGTAATTCTTTCTATAACCTCTATTTCAACCACCTCATTTTGCTTCCCATTGCAACCACCTCCCTTCTCATCAGTTTTGTCCATTGGACTGTTCATACAGAATGATCTGCTGTGAAGCTCCGAATCATCTGCACCTATTTTCTCATCTTCTTCCCACTACTCCAAACTTTCTCACTAATTCCCTGCCTTCCATTTCTGACTGTCTCCAAAGCCATGTTCAGGATCCCACTCCTTTCTGCCTTATTTAAAATCTCCCAAATGCCAAAGCAAATTACACCAGAATGGCCATTCCCATACCTCAGATACCCTGATCACTAGGAAGCACTGGTGGAGCAAGCATTGGAGTGGGTGGGGGGGGGGGGGGGTGGGGTGGGGGGTGGAGACGTAGAGGGGAGGAGTGGGGGGGGGAGAGAGTCAGAGGGGAGGAGGTGCTGGGAGGAAGTACGGGGAGGGGGGTAGGGACATACGGGAATGAGGGAGAGGGGAAGGAGCATGGATAGAGGGGAAAGTTATCACCGTAATCATACCATTATGTGCAGCTCTGTGACATGAAGTTTTTCTGGATATGTCCAGTTTTGTCGAAGCCTGGACATTATGAACAAATTTCCATGTCATTGCTGGTGAAGGGAATACCATCACATGATGGGAATCTGACATTGAATTCACATCAGATGTGTAATCGCAAACCCGTCAGACATCCAATATGACACACAAATGAATAGTTTTGCATTTCACTCAAGGAAAAAAAACTTGAAATAATCATATTGTTAAGCTATCTTGTCTAGGTAGCTTGTGCAGTTGATGCTGCATCTGGTACTGTTTCAGAAGAAGGCACCTCGGTTACTTACTGAGTCCACTGTGAACCAAATGTGCAGGAGATAAGAGAAAAAATGAGATGAGAAGGCTTCAGCCTAGATGGGATAGAGCCTGCTTTGGTAATGTGGTTCCCTGTAATTAGAACATTGAGCGTGAATGTAAATGGGAATCATAGAATTATTTCAGCATACAATGAGTCTGTTCGGCCCATTGAGTCCAGGCTATGTTGTTATAAAGCAATCTATTCAGTCGTATTGCTGTGCAATTGCCCAATATCCTATAAATTATTTCCCTTCAATTGTCCATCCAATAGCTTTTGAAAGTGCTGGATAATTCTGTGAAGCGGTAACATGAACAGTTTTTCTGGATATGTCCAGTTTTGGTTGAAGCCAGGACATGATGAACAAATTTCCACGTCAGTGCTGCCGAAGAGAATACCTTTGCTTGATGGGAATCTGACACTGAATTCACATCAGATGTGTAATTGAAAACCCATCAGACATCCAATGTGACACACAAATGAATAGTTTTGCATTTCACTCAAGGAAAAAACTGGAAATAATCATGTTTCAAAGCTACCATGATTGTTTCAAAGAAAAAAATCTGTTCAACACATCACTCCTCTGGTCTTTTGCCTTTAATTTTAAATGTGCATCTGGTGATCCTTGACTCACATACGAATACAAACATCTTCTCTCTGCTTACCCTACATAAACCAACATAATTTTGTGGATCTGTCAAACCTTCTCAGTCCCCTTTGTTGCTGTCTGATCAATCCTAGTCTATCCAGTCCAACATCATAGCTGAAACCGCTATTCATTAGAACTATTCCAGTAAATGTCTCCTTTTACCCTCACTAAAACCTTCCTATCAATGAAGTAACTGGTTAAATTAAAGCAAGTACTTGAATGGATAGGGAGGGAGAGAGACCGGGACAGACGGAAAACAGGGAAATGGAAAAAAAGAGGGAGAGAATGGAAGAGAAAATAAAATGGAGAAGGAGGTGATTGAGAGGAAAGGATTAAAGTATTCAAGTCATAATCACTGAAGGTGTCTGGTCCACAAGTAACTGCTGAGATATCTGGCAAGTATTGGGCCAGTAAAATAGCTATGCCTACAACCTATTTCTGCTGGCATTCTGTGATTTTGCTGTAATATTGCTAACTGTATTGAAAGAAATGTAAGTTACGCATTTACATGAATGGTACTGTCAGTCAAGTCCTAAATTATGCTTAAATTTCACACTTTTCAGTAGTACATGTTCCAGGTGTATTTCAGAGAGTAACACCATTAGATCTTCCTCTTTAATTACTTTCCCACAGGAACGACTTCATTCCTGTGTTTAGGTTTCATAGTTATTATGGATATGGACCACAAGCCCTGGCTATTCCTCCACTCTGCCCCAGTATATCCTTGAACCTGCCACGGGGGAAATAATACAACATACTGCAGTCAAAAATAACTCCAGTATGTCCCTTTACAATTCAATCCCAGTAAAACGTTGATAATTTGATTGTTTGAAAATCTTGATGACCCAGTATTGGTTTTGGCCATTGGAACTGGGGGCCTGAACAGTGTGGCTGGAATCAGAGTTTGACATCGAAAGACCAGGAGTCAGGATGTCGGTAAGGTTGCAGCCAGAGCCAATAACTAGTGCGATTCTGTATTTGCTCTTCCTTTTAAACTCATCAGGATGACCGGAAAATGTATTATCATGCTGAGTGTTAGGAAAGAGTTAAATCACAGACCTTGAGTGTCCATGACATGATTGAGTTGTAATTTTACTTGGAGGGTGCTGGTGAGGGGGGATGCAGGCAGAGTGGCCATGCATTTGTCCAGGGGAAGCAGACGGCCTAGGACTTTTGATCCTGACTGGGACAAGCAGAGCTTGAGGAGATTAGATAAGGTGCATACCTTGAAGAATCAGCCAACAGGGAAACAAACAGGGGAGATTGATGAAAGAATGTGCTCTGCTGACTTGCATGTATTCCTGGATGGGTAAAGTAGCCTTGGGGACTTTCTGCAGTTGAAACTTCACCTTTGGACAGCTCACGACAGGTGTCAGGGAAAACTGCAAGTCAAACAGTGCATGCAGCTGCCTGTTCTCAGAGGGGTTGCACCAGGCATTGTTAAGTCAAGTCAAGTCAAGTCAATTTTATTTGTATAGCACATTTAAAAACAACCCACGTTGACCAAAGTGCTGCACATCTGATTAGGAAAAAAAAAAAGAAACATACAGTGGCAGGCAGCCAAACACAACGGCGCGGCCATCTTGAACAAAATGTTTAACTAAAGCAGAATGGTGTCCCGCGGCCGCGCCGCGCCGGGCGATGGAAGGCCCCGCGGAAGAGACCTAAAAAAAAAAAGAAAGATTTCCCCCACCCACACCCCCCCCCCCACATACCCACCCACCCTCACCACCCCCCCCCCCCACATCTGGTCTGGCACTATCAAAGTCCCATGAATGCTGGACTATCGGAGTTTTACTGTATTCCTGCTTTCCTGACATTTCTTCCCCTCAACTGTAATAGTGCCTTCATATGAACTCTCATCTATAAACTAAAACTCTCGTTTGTTTGTCTGTTTGTTCCTGAACTACAGCCAAAACGGTACACGATAGCGCGACAATATTAGGCCCACCTTACTCACCGTCGTCCCTTTGGTGCTAATGGAAGAAGTTTCATTGAAATCGGTGTTATATTTTTTAGGTTATTCACATTTTTAAGTTTAAATCTATCTCCTAGGGAGGGAGGGGGGAGTGAGGGAGGGGGTGGAGGGAGGATAAGGGGGGTTGAGGGGAATGGAGTGGGTGGGGAGGGAAAGGGCGGGAGGGGGAGGGGAGTGGGAGGGGAGGGGAGGGGAGTGGGAGGGGAGGGGAGTGGGAGGGGAGGGGGAGGGGAGGGGAGGGAGGGAGGGGGTGGAGGGAGGATAAGGGGGGTTGAGGGGAATGGAGTGGGTGGGGAGGGAAAGGGCGGGAGGGGGAGGGGAGTGGGAGGGGAGGGGGAGGGGAGGGAGGGGGGTGGAGGGAGGATAAGGGGGGTTGAGGGGAATGGAGTGGGTGGGGAAGGGAAAGGGGGTTGGGGGAGGGGGAGGGGGAGGGGGAGGGGGAGGGGGAGGGGGAGGGGGAGGGGGAGGGAGTGGGGGAGGGAGTGGGGGAGGGAGTGGGGGAGGGAGTGGGGGAGGGAGTGGGGGAGGGAGTAAGGGAGGGAGTAGGGGAAGGAGCAGGGGAGGAGAGGGTGCTGCACCAATGCAGGAGAGGTTTGGGCCCAATTCAGAGCAGAATACTACTCATTTCAAACTACACACTCCTTCAGTTACCCATGGTCCTTCCTGGCTGTATAGCAGTAATACATCATCTCACTGGCCACACACGTTCAAGCTGCGAGCTGACCACCTCTTGAACCAATGACCCCTCTGCCTTATGGATCGAATGCAGTGACAAGAACGATGCTGAAATTCCCAAACCCCTGCAAGGGCTGGCAACACTTCCTACACTTGTGGTTATTCTAAGACACGAGAAGTGTTCTGAAATTCTCACCTGGCACAGAAGGTGATTTGGTGGGGCTGACATACCTCCATTTATGAGACGATTAAATTAACTTGCAGTGTTGTTCATAGTCTCTTACCACTGAACTCTCAAAATGCTTCATTTAATTTAATAAATTAAATATGTTTACAAAAGTATTTTTTAGATTAGTTAATTAAATAAGTATCAACCATTATATTTCCCAATCTTACTTTAATTTTTTTTTAAACATCTTCATTTTATTTCTGGATCTGGATGTTGAGCGCAAGATGAATGTCGTCTATTGCCCGTCCTTAAATGACTCGTGAGAAGGTGGTGATGAGTCTCCCAATCAATGTTCTTTACTAGACTATTTCAGAGTGAGTGGATCCACAATTATACATAAGCCAGATCAAGTAAGGATAGTAGATCATCACTCCTGAGGGGCATTAGTGAACCACTTATATTTTATGACAACTCTGCTATTTCTATGGGCATCATTACAGCAACCAGTTGTTGCCAATTGTCTAGATTTCAGTTCATTACTTGGATGCAAAATCCTCAGTTACTGTGGGGGGATTCCAATTTGTCATTGTTGGATTGTGGTTTTAGCCTCTGGATTATCTGTCTGGTAATTTGGGTATTTACTTTAATTTCTGAGTTTATAATTGTCATGTGTAACGAGGTACAATGAAAAGCTCTTTTGTTCTGTGCTATCCAGTGAGTGAAAAGACTATGCCTGATTACAATCAAGCCATCCACAGCATTCAGATACAGGATAAAGGGAATAATGTTTAGTGCAAGATAAAATCCAGTAAATTCCAATTAAAGATAGTCCGAGGGTCTCCGATGAGGTAGATGGTAGGTCAGATTGCTCGCTAGTTGGTGATAGAATAGTTCAGTTGCCTATGACAGCTAGGAGGGTAACAGCCCCTGCACCACCACTTTACCCAAGATCAGAGCCAAAACTAGCCAGTGTCTTATGATGTCCTATGATTCCATTCCCAACTTAAATCAGGCTGCACTCAGGTCCCAATCTGCACCATAGTCTTTATATACTTTATTCACTCTGGTCCTCAGTCAGATCCGTTCCTTCATGATTAGTTATTAAGTTAAAACAAACATATGAATTTCAGAGTGTAAATTCAGTTAGTAGTTTAATTGATAGGGATGGACCTAACTGTGGACCAGAGTGAATAAACTATATAAAGACTGAGGCACATTTAGGAGGCAGAGTGCAGCCTGACTTAAATTGGGAATAGAGGCAGATGTATATCATTGGGTATTGGCTAGTTTTGGCTCCGATCTTATCTCTGCCATGGAATGTATCAGCCTTCAGTTGATTGGAATTTCAGATCAAGGACTTGAGGTTGAAGTGACATTTCGGAGACAGGATGATTAATGAAGGTGAACATTTGTAAGAGGAAGGGTCAACAGGTTTAAATAGTAGTTTAAATTGGCAGCCCTACTCAGAACTGAGCACTACAGCAAATATTCATGCAAGGAATGATAATTGTATGATAAATTGAACCTGGAGGTGATTGTGGATGTAGAAATGTATAGAGAGTTGGAGAAGAGACTAGATAAAGGATGTGAGTCAGTGTGTGAATATGGGACTGTTGGCAATCTGCTGTGGGAGGATATGAATGTGATGGCTGGGGGCAGAATGTCTCAATCTATTGACAGAATCAAATCTGTAAAGAGCTTACATTTGCCAATAGATATTAAAGTGGAAAAATTGAGGGAGACGACAAGAAACCACGATCCTTAGTTCCATTCTCCAACTTATCTCCCCGTCATCTATTATCTCCCACATGTTCATTAACTTTCTGTTCATTCTCCCTCCACCCACACTTAATATAGGGATGAGTTGCAGGAGCCAATTAACCTTCAAGCAGCATATAAGTGGCTGATGTGAGGAAACCGGAGCCTCCAAGGAAAGCCACTTAGCCAAGGAGAAAACTTACAAGTTCCACACAAATTGCATCAAATCCAGGTCATTGGAGCTGTCAGGCAGCAGCTCTACCAGCTGAAGCAACGGCATGCATACCCAATCCACATACAAACCAGAGTAGAATATGTGTCTTCGATAGAAGGCAAAAATGATCTTGTAGGAGCAATGGAGAGACTTAGGGCATCAATAGACATTAGAGATTTATAGATCTCTATGGAGTTTATGGATAAGACATCCTTACATCCTTAAAAGATTTTACCAAAAAGGTAAAACCTTTCTGAAGTGGCTTAGATAGTATGAAATTCATGGACATAATCAGAGGGCAGCTGAAACAAAGAAAATAGTATTGAGATTGGGGAGTAAGGAGCCATGAAGCCAGCATCCAATGAGCACTAGGTCAGCTGAAGTGGGATCTTCACAGAATGACCAGTGGGGAGACGCCAGTTTCTTTCAAAGCTTTAACTGTGTGAAGAATGACATAGTGTAGAAATAAAGGTAATAATCTGAAAACTCCCGTGGAGAAAATAAAGAAAGGGAAATATATATGAGGGATTAACTTAAATTGCAGTTTAAACACAGTAGATCTGTGGGCCCAAGGTGACTGGCGTACACCCTGAGCCATGCTCAATTACAAAATTGTTGATGGATTGTTAATTAACAAAGGACAGATAGGCTGTTGCCACAAGGATGGTCACCCCTGAGCTATGACTGCATGGTCCATTGGGAGCCCCTGATACAATCTTCCACAGGGGGCCCACCCTCAGCATACCCCCACCCTTGCCTCCTTGACATCACATCATAGATGAGGGCAGCAGAGAACCAGCTCAGCCCAGGCAATCTGCTGGATTCCCTAAACAGCTTTGACAGCCAGTGATTCTCTGCCGCCTAGATTCAGGAAGCATCAAGTTGTCAAGTGGTCCACTGAATATTTGTGAATGTCTTTGACACCCAGCGACACATGGAGCAGTTATACAAAAAGAACAGTTTAATGAACTTTTTTTTGCATTTTATAAAAAACTTTTTTTTAAAACACACGTTAAAAGAAAAATATAAAGTTAGCTTCATTGTATAATTAAAAATAAGTGCTATATTTCCACTGTCAGCAATGCCTCCTATTCACTTCACTGCCTATGACTGCTGTTTACACAAACCCATCACCAGGGCAGATTTCTCAACCTGAAAGTTAGTAAGGTTAGTAAGCCTTTGGGAGGTTGGAGATCTTGCAGAATTGCTTGCAGGATTAGAACAGGGGCAGACACAGCGATCTGCAGCAGGTGGAAGATGCTACCACCAGCTTATGTCAACGGATGAGCTGCAAACCAGGGTTCCCCAGCAGAAACCTTGTAAATCCCAGAATCAGCAGGGGTGAAAGATCCAAGAGTCCAGAGTGCTTTATTGTCAAATGTTCCAAACAGAACAATGAAATTGTTACTTGCTGCAGCACAACAGAATAAATAACATGTAATGTTTACGGGCGGCATGGTGGCACAGCGGTAGAGTTGCTGCCTTACAGTGCTTGCAGCCGCTGGAGACCTGGGATCAATCCCGACTACGGGTGTTGTCTGGACGGAGTTTGTACTTTCTCCCTGTGACCGCGCGGGTTTTCTCCGAGATCTTTGGTTTCCTCCCACACTCCAAAGATGTACAGGTTTGTAGGTGAATTGGCTTGGTGTATGTGTAGATTGTCTCTAGTGTGTGTAGGATGGTGTTAATGTGCGAGGATTGCTGGTCGGCGCGGACTCGGTGGGCCGAAGGGCCTGTTTCCTAACTGCATCTAACCATATAACCATATAACAACTACAGCATGGAAACAGGCCTGTCCGGCCCTACCAGTCCACGCCGACCATTCTCCCTGACCTAGTCTCATCTATCTGCACTCAGACCATAACCCTCTAATCCCCTCCTATCCATATACCTATCCAATTTACTCTTAAATAATAAAATAAATAAAATCGAGCCAGCCTCCACCACATCTCTAAACTAAACAAAACTAAACTAATATGTCATGTAACACACAAATGTAAAACAATAGGGACATTTAATAATATATCAACATTTCCATCGACTTGGTTAAATTGTTCACTTATGGGATATAAATATCTGTCAAACATCCAAAGAATGGAAAACATTTCAGCGATAAATTATTTTACATATAAACATAATCACTACTGTCAACTATTACTTCAATATATGTACAAATCTTCATTTTGTACGAATAAAAATAAAGTTCAATGAATGTGCAAATGTATACAGCTGCTTCTTTTGATTTTGAAAGACATAATAATTGAGAGAAAAATGTGGATAAATCATTAATGTCAAATTATGTTGAACATCCTCCATTAAACTGATATACAGCGATTCTCTGTGAGTTGTCAGCTTGAGTTTTGTCATTAGCTGAATATGATTAACTGGCTGAGTGTTGGAATATAAATGTTATCAGGATACAGAATTGTTGGGCCAGACCATGCAGGCCTGGCACGGTGCCTCGATATGCCCCCAGTGATACCAGGATGTTTTTATGGTTCCCATCTGCAAGGTGCTGTAGGATCCGATAACCTGTATCCACGAAGAAGGTAGATTCCAAACTGCACATCACCAGGTCCCTATCCCTGAATACTCTGATAGCCCTTGAAACTGTCGGCAGGGACTGTCCTTTAATACCCTCTGACAGTTATATGTGAATGATTTCTTAAAGATTATTTTTTATGAAACCATAAAATATTGAAAAATGTGAGCAAGAGTTGGTCTTTCAAATCATCATGTCTGGTCTGGCGTGATGGTATAGTAGAGCTGCAGTAGAGTTGCTGCCTTACAATGCCAGAGACTCAGGTTTGATCCTGACCACGTGTGCTGTCTGTACGGAGTTTGTACATTCTCCCTGTGACCTGCATGGGTTTTCTCCAGGAACTCCGGTTTCCTCCCACACTCCACAGATGTACAGGTTTGCAGGCTTAATGGATTGGTATCATTGTAATTTTCCCCTAGTGTGTAGGATAGTGTTAGTGTGCGAGGGTCACTGGTTGGCACAGACTTGGTTGGCCGAAGGTTCTGTTTCCATGCAGTATCTCTAATCTAAACTAAACTCTGCCAACTAACACTCCACCGGCTGTTGGTCGATACTGGCCAGGCACCCTCTCAACTGTTAAGTATTTTGATGAGCAGTTGCAACTGCATGATGTAGGAGGTTGTGGGTTGAGCGCTAGATGATGGGATTGGTACCTAATAGTCCACGTGGACACGCAAGCAGAATGGCCCATTTTTTGTGATGTTAATATTTTGCCAAACCATGCAACATTTCATGATGTGTTTGGCAAAATGTTAATGCATTCTTCAGATAATATCCATGCACAATGCACAGATTCAGTTGAATACATAATGGAATTAATATTGAACCAAAATGAAGGTTGATCCTACCTTTGGATAAGCACACAGGATGAACACTGGATGTTCATGAGCACTGAATGTTCCTAACAATTGAATTTACCCCTGGTTATTTTAAATTACAAATTGCACGACAAATGCCAACAAGCCATAATATACTAGTTTTCGCCCTTCTGCAAAAGTTTTCAACTTAAAATTAACATTGATTTCTAATGGTTATCACTAGCAGGTAGAGATGGTAGAAACTTTTAATACTTAACAGATGCTGCTTGATTAATGACCTTCTAAATAAATTGTATTCTAAAATACCACAAAATTAAATGCTGCTCGTTCCCATAATTTAACTTGCAATCTGTTGGTTATGAATACCAGATACTCTGCTTTTCATTAAAATAAGAATCTCATTACTGCTCATTAGTGACTAGGAAATCTTTTTTAATTAATATCACCGGATACAATCGGGTAATTCATATAGAAAAACAATACAACTATTTTATGATTATTGTAATTCTCATCTAACGATCAGAGGTCTAATAACGTCAGGATAATGTCACTCACCCCTTACACTACGGGGAATGATCGGGGGAGTGCTGCAGAGATAGAAAGAACATTTTAGATAGAATTTCTTCCAACATCAAAACAAGTAGTAAACCATCAGGAGGAAAGAAATAGCAGGATGGTACAGCTACATTGCTGTTCAGTTCTGCTGATAATGAGTCAATTTACAATAATTATAATCAAAGCACATCGCAGTTCTGGAAATCTGAAATAAAAACTTTACATTTTGGAAACCCTCAACATGTCACCTGTAGAAAGAAAAGCAGTTAACGTTTCAGGTAGAGGTCTCTCTGTTTGACCTGAGCTATTAACTCTGTCTCTTTCCGCAGACACTGCCTAACCAGCTGATTATTTCCAGTACTTTTCATTTAAAGTCATTGCTGCACGTTTTATAAAAAAATGTTTAGACTTTCATCATTTTGTCTGTAATTGACATTTTTCACTATGTAGTGAAGCAAGAACCCATATAAAATGTCCACAAAATATAATTTACTGTGTTCAAATAAAGGTTGACTTTTAGTGAAAAACATTATATATCAAAACACAACACTAGAATAATATGTAGCAGTAGAAAGTTGGTTTTTACTGATCTCCAATTCAAAACAGTAATTGGTTTATTATTGTCAGGTATACCGAGACATTGAAAAATGCTGTTTTGTGCGCTATACCAAGCAAGAAGGGTCTCGACCTGAAACGTCACCTATTCCTTTTCTCCAGAGATGCTGTCTGACCCGCTGAGTTATTCCATCTTTTTGTATCTATCGTCGGTTTAAACAAGCATCTGCAGTTCCTTCCTACACAAATCATACCATACATGAGTGCAATAGATACTGCAAAAGCGAAAGGAAACAGAGCGATGAATAGTGTTAGAGCTGCAGAGAAAATTAGATTATAAAAAGTGCAAAGCCTCAATGTGATAGGTTGGGAGTATGATCTGTACAAGAATCATCACTGGGGAAGGAGCAGCTTGTGAATCTGCTGGTATGTGCTTTCATGCTCATGTACCTTCTGCTGATGAGAGAGGGGAGAAGAGAGAATGATGGTCTTTGGTTGTATTGGCTCCTTCCCCATGGCAGCATGAACTGTTTTTAGAATTGATCCCTCTGCTTTATAACACTCATCACAGCCCTACCATTCTGTGTTAGGCTTCCCAAATTGCAACACCTCACGTTTCTCTGTATTAAATTCCATCAACCCTTCCACAACCCACTTGCCCAACTGATCAAGATCCTGCTGCGATTTTTGACAATCATCTTTGCAATCTACAATTTGTGTCACTTCTCTATAATTCCTTGCACTCTTCAGCAGAGCAGATGCCATTCTAAACTATGATGTATCCCAATAGGATGCTTTCTGTAGAAATTGGAAAGAGACATTAGAGACATCCCAAATTTTCTTATTCTTCTACGGAATTAAGGGCTATAGTGTGCTTTATCAGCTGCAGTGTCAATGTGGTTGGACCAGGTCAAATTGTTGTGAACGTCTGGATCATCTCCACTTCGGCAGCATTGATGCAGATTTCAAAATGTACTCCACCATACTTCCTGAATTCAATGACCAACTCCTTCATCTTGCTGACATTGCAGGGAGAGGTTGTTGGCTTGACATCGTAATATTTCTGTTTTCTAACCTGCTTCATTAAATAATGAAGACTGATTGATTGAAAGATACACCATGGCCCACTGAGTCCATACTGACCATCGACCAACCGTTCACACTAGTTCTATGGTATCTCAGTTTTCCATTCATTCCCTACACACTAGGGCTGACAGAGGCCAATTAGCATACAAACCTGCACGTCTTTGGTGTGTGGGCAGAAACCAGAGCACCCAGAGGAAACCCACATGGTCACAGGGAGAACGTGCAAGCTCCACATAGACAGCACCCAAGATTAGGATCAAACCAAGTTCTTTGACTCTGTGAACCAGCAGCTCCACCATTTGTGCCACAGTTAAAAACAATTTGACAAACACCATCATCGTGAGAAAATAATTTGGAAATATACTTTGCGTAGGAAGGAACTGCAGATACTGATTTATTCTAAAGATAGACAAAAAATGCTGGAGAAACTTAGCAAGTCAGGCAGAATCTCTGGAGAAAAAGAACAGGTGACGTTTTGCGTCTTCAGTCTAAAGAAAGTTTCCAACCCAAAACGTCACCCGCTCCTTTTCTCCAGAGATGCTGCCTGACTCACTGAGTTGCCCCAGCACTCCGTGTCTATCTTTGGAAAAATACTTTATTGTTTTTCATATTTAAAAAAACAGATCAAAAACATTTAAAGTGTTACCTTCTTACTGCGGTTCTCCCTTATATAATAGGGAAAAAAAACAATATTTTGGCATGATGATAGTTTTGTTGAGGTAACATTTGTTTATTGCAACTAGAAGCCGAAAATGTTTTAAAAATTGTTGTTTGAAACAGACGTCCTATTTTTTTCTTATCGCGCACTGGAATTGTAATTGTAATTGTAAATGATATGAGGTAAGATAAGAGAAAGTCAATTAGAGCTCCACTTAAAGACATTTCCAATTTTGTAGTTGGCACACAGAGTGGTTGCGCATGGAGTTGTAAATAAACCACCCTTGCAGCATATGCTAAAACGGAATTAACTACTCATGAAAACAATTGCTTCTAGTCCATCATATTCAGGCAGAAAATATGGCCTATGATATTTAATGGGAGTATTAATGCAGACTGTCCAATGAAATAGACCAAGTAGCGATATTTAATTGGTGTAATTCAATTTGTTCTGCTCTTTTGCATTTGCCAAGAATTAAGATACGAGGGATAGACAATAGCTCAGTCATTGCCAGCTAGATTCATGATGATGCACTTATCTCTCAATGTAGAGGAAAGGATGAGGAGTATTACAATCAAGACAAGAAGCATTTTTGCATGCCCGTGTGGGAAAAACCCATATCCTATTCCCCAGTACCACTCCAGCTTTGTAACATTTTGAAATATATTATCAATGTAGTGTTGTGTTACAAGTGCTGGATTATACATTAAGAACGTCAGAAAGGCTATCATTAACATGAATTTGATTGCAATCTACCCTAAACAGTTAGGGCCAGTACTTATAGATGTAAATAAATTTCTATCTGCATGATAATTGGAGAAGAAGAGATAAAATTTATCAAGAGGGTCCACACCGACTATCAATCACCTGTTCACACTGGTTCTATGAGACACTCAGCAAGTTCGGCAGCACCTCGGGAGAAAAAGGATGGGTGATGTTTCGGGTCAGAACCCTTCTTCAAACTGGAGGAACCCAGTCTGAAGAAGGGTTCTGACCCAAAATGTCACTCATTCCTTCTCTCCAGAGATGCTGCCTGACACGCTGAGTTACTCCAGCACTTTGTGTCTATCTTCAGTATAAACAAGCAGCTGCAGTTCCTTCTTACACAATGGATTTTTTCAAATTGTTTTCTCAACGGTGAGGTGCAGGAAGAATGGAGGATGGCTAACGTTGCACCTCAATTTATGAAAAGTTGTAAGGGAAAAGCCTGGGAATCATCGACCAGTAAGCCTAGTGTCTAAGGTTGGCAAGTTACAGGAGAGTATAGCAGTGGCATCTGTCCATCTGCGGGAGATGATGGTGCGGCTTGGCGTTGTCCTGCTTGGAGAGGGGGATTTTTCATCTGTGGTTACACAAACTGTGCCCAGCAAGGATGAAGTGTCCTCTCCATTTGATTTGGCCGTTGAGCCTGGGCAGGTAAATGGGAATACAAACTTAACCAGCATCTGCATTCCCCTCTTGACCTAATAGGCTGATACCAGAGGAACGGCATGGCTGCTACGTCTGGGGCCTACTCGGTTGCAGGGGTTGCCGGAAGGCGGACGCACAAGGGATCAGCCGACTGTCATTAGGGACTCCAGCTCCAGTGCCTTTGGCTCTCCTGAGCCTTACCCACAAGGCAGCGGGGTGTTATTTAACTCATAGTTGGGACCTGGTTGATGGACGTCAGGACGTGTCCACACGCCGGTGGACCTGCAAGTCGCATCTCTGGGAGTCAGAGTTTCTCCGAGATCCCCGCGCAGTTTAGCCTGGGACTGAAGGTGGCCCCCAGTTACCATGTGTTGCCACAAGGAGGCACTGCGAGGGTCTTGATGATGCAGAGGTTATGTATTGGCAGAGGGAGGCCCACGCACTCGGCTCCCTTTTTCGCAAAAATTGCTAGCCAGCGGCATCTGGATTTATACCAGAGCACTAGACACATGCAACACACTGTGGCTCGCATCACCAACACACACAGGAGAATATACTGAAGTATAATATATATATGCATTTGGATAGACTGGGGCTGATTAGTAAGAAACCGGACATTTTGTACATGGGAGATCATGTCTCATGAATCTGATGGAGTTTTGTGAGAAGGTTGATGAGGGCAAAGCCATTGATGATGTCTCTATGGACTTCAGCAAGACATTTGATAAGATTCCGCATGGTAGGTTCTAGGAGATTCTAGGAATTAAATCACATGGAATCCAGGGAAAGCTAGCCGATTGGATAGCGAATTGGCTTCATGGAAGGACAATAGACAATAGACAATAGACAATAGACAATAGGTGCAGGAGTAGGCCATTCAGCCCTTCGAGCCAGCACCGCCATTCAATGCGATCATGGCTGATCACTCTCAATCAGTACCCCGTTCCTGCCTTCTCCCCATATCCCCTGACTCCGCTATCCTTAAGAGCTCTATCCAGCTCTCTCTTGAAAGCATCCAACGAACTGGCCTCCACTGCCTTCTGAGGCAGAGAATTCCACACCTTCACCGCTCTCTGACCGAAAAAGTTCTTCCTCATCTCCGTTCTAAATGGCCTACCCCTTATTCTTAAACTGTGGCCCCTTGTTCTGGACTCCCCCAACATTGGGAACATGTTTCCTGCCTCTAATGTGTCCAATCCTCTAATTATCTTATATGTTTCAATAAGATCCCCCCTCATCCTTCTAAATTCCAGTGTATACAAGCCTAATTGCTCCAGCCTTTCAACATACGACAGTCCCGCCATTCCGGGAATTAACCTAGTGAACCTACGCTGCACGCCCTCCATAGCAAGAATATCCTTCCTCAAATTTGGAGACCAAAACTGCACACAGTACTCCAGGTGCGGTCTCACCAGGGCCCGGTACAACTGTAGAAGGACCTCTTTGCTTCTATACTCAACTCCTCTTGTTACGAAGGCCAACATTCCATTGGCTTTCTTCACTGCCTGCTGTACCTGCATGCTTCCTTTCATTGACTGATGCACTAGGACACCCAGATCTCGTTGAACTCCCCCTCCTCCTAACTTGACACCATTCAGATAATAATCTGCCTTTCTATTCTTACTTCCAAAGTGAATAACCTCACACTTATCTACATTAAACTGCATCTGCCATGTATCCGCCCACTTTTAATCCCTTCATCTAAATCATTAATGTATATCGTAAATAGCTGGGGTCCCAGCACCGAACCTTGCGGTACCCCACTGGTCACTGCCTGCCATTCCGAAAGGGACCCATTTATCCCCACTCTTTGCTTTCTGTCTGTCAACCAATTTTCTATCCATGTCAGTACCCTACCCCCAATACCATGTGCTCTAATTTTGCCCACTAATCTCCTATGTGGGACCTTGTCGAAGGCTTTCTGAAAGTCGAGGTACACCCCCCCCATCCACTGACTCTCCCCTGTCAATTTTCCTAGTGACATCCTCAAAAAATTCCAGTAGATTTGTCAAGCATGATTTCCCCTTCGTAAATCCATGCTGACTCGGAATGATCCTGTTACTGCTATCCAAATACTCAGCAATTTCATCTTTTTTAATTGACTCCAGCATCTTCCCCACCACTGATGTCAGACTAACTGGTCTATAATTACCCGTTTTCTCTCTCCCTCCTTTCTTAAAAAGTGGGATAACATTTGCTATCCTCCAATCAACAGGAACTGATCCTGAATCTATAGAACATTGGAAAATGATCTCCAATGGTTCCACTATTTCTAGAGCCACCTCCTTAAGTACCCTGGGATGCAGACCATCAGGCCCTGGGGATTTATCAGCCTTCAGTCCCATCAGTCTACCCAAAACCATTTCCTGCCTAATGTGGATTTCCTTCAGTTCTTCCATCACCCTAGGTTCTCCGGCCCCTAGAACATTTGGGAGATTGTGTGTATCTTCCTCAGTGAACACAGATCCAAAGTAACGGTTTAACTCGTTTGCCATTTCTTTGTTCCCCATAATAAATTCCCCTGCTTCTGTCTTCAAGGGACCCACATTTGCCTTGACTATTTTTTTCCTCTTCACGTACCTAAAAAAACTTTTGCTATCCTCCTTTATATTATTGGCTAGTTTACCCTCGTACCTCATCTTTTCTCCCCGTATTGCATTTTTAGTTAACTTTTGTTGCTCTTTAAAAGAGTCCCAATCCTCTGTCTTCCCACTCTTCTTTGCTATGTTATACTTCCTCTCCTTAATTTTTATGCTGTCCTTGACTTCCCTTGTCAGCCACAGGTGTCTCTTACTCCCCTTAGAGTCTTTCCGCCTCTTTGGGATAAATTGATCCTGCAACCTCTGCATTATTCCCAGGAATACCTGCCATTGCTGTTCTACCGTCTTCCCTGCTAGGGCCTCCTTCCAGTCAATTTTGGCCAGCTCCTGCCTCATGCCTCTGTAATCCCCTTTGCTATACTGTAATACTGACACTTCCGATTTTCCCTTCTGCCTTTCCATTTGCAGAGTAAAACTTATCATGTTGTGATCACTGCCTCCTAATGGCTCTTTTACCTCTAGTCCCCTTATCAGATCAGGATCATTACACAACACTAAATCCAGAATTGCCTTCTCCCTGGTAGGCTCCAGTACAAGCTGTTCTAAGAATCCATCTCGAAGGCACTACGAACTCTTTTTCCTGGGGTCCATTTCCAACCTGATTTTCCCAGTCTACCTGCATGTTGAAATCTCCCATAACCACCGTAGCATTACATTTGTGACACGCCAATTTTATCTCCTGATTCAACTTGCACCCTATGTCGAGGCTACTGTTTGGGGGCCTATAGATAACTCCAATTAGGGTCTTTTTACCCTTACAATTCCTCATTTCTATCCATACTGATTCAACATCTCCTGATTCTATGTCACCCCTTGCAAGGGAATGAATATCATTCCTTACCAGCAGAGGGTGATGGTAGAAGGTTGTTTTTTCGGACTGGAGGCCTGTGACCAATGGTGTGCTCAGGCCTCAGTGCTGGGCCCTTTGCAGTTTGTGGTTTGTATGAATGATTTGGATGAGAATGTACAAGGCATAATTAGTAAGCTTGCCGATGACACGAAAGTGGGTGGCATAGTGAGGTGGATAGTGAAGAAGGTTATCTAAAATTGTAGCAAGAAATTGAACAGGTGGATAGTTGGGCAGAGGATTGGTTAATGAGTTTAATACAGATCAATGAGAGATGTTGCATTTTGGAAAGTCAAACCAGGGCAGGACCATCACAGTGAATGAGGGATCTAAGAGTGCAGATACATAGTTCCTTGAAAATGGTGTCATGGGTATTTAGGGTGGTCAAGAAGTCTTTTGGCACATTAGCCTTCATCAGTCAGAGTGCTGAATATAGAAGTTGGGTGGTTATGTTACAGTTGTACAAGTCATTGGTGAGGCCACATTTAGAGTATTGTGTTCAGTTTTGGTCACCCTGTAATAGGAAAGGTGTTGCTAAGCGGGAAAGGCTGCAGAGAAGATTTACGAGAATGTCGCCATGGCTCGAGGGCCTGAGCTGTAGGGAGAGGTTGAGCAGGCTAGGACATTACTCCTTAGAGTGCAGGAGGATGAGCGGTGTTCTTACAGGGGTGTATATGATCATGAGGGGATTATATAGTGTAAATGCACAGAGTCTTTTACCCAGATTAGGAGAATCAAGAATCAGAGGATATCATGTTAAGGTATGGGAGGAAAGATTTCATAGGAACCTGAGAGGCATCTTTTTTACACAAAGGGTGGTGGGTGTATGGCACAAGCAGCCAAAGGAGATAGTTGAGGCAGGTATTATCATAACATTTAAAATACATTTGGACAGGTACATGGATAGGATAGGTTTAGAAGGATGTAGACCAAACGCAGGCAGGTGGGACTTGTGTAGATGGGGCATATTGGTTTGTGTGGACAAGCTGGGCCAAAGGGCCTGTTTCCATGCTGTATGACTCTATGACATCAGAGGCAATTTTTTCAGAGATCAATTAATTCGAAACAATACACGCTTATATTGTTGAAGTGTTCACAATAATATAACAATAGGAATTTGCTGGGTATGGTTCCAATGTACAAGTGCATAGATTACAACATCAAACTAACTTCTTAGACAAAAGCATAGTTTAACATAGAATTGCATTACAATTGCCTTTGCATTATTTGTTGCTGATTATCAAAAAAAATTCCGGCTGCGTAGTTTAAAAAAAATTATTCTAGTGAAACGTGTAGCAGCCCGTAAAGAATCAGATTTATCTTGCCGTTCACACACAAATGTTTGGACAGATTGTTCCTTTCCTGTATCTGTTTTCTTTATATCTGTCTGAAATTTAAGTTGATTAATTGCAGAAAGACAGTCTACAGTATACTCCAAAACAGTTACGACTACAGACCGCAAATTGCATTTGGCATTGAACCTTAATTATCCCACTTGCGAACCCAAGTCAACTACAGCACATCATCCAAAGCACTGCTGCAGCCAGAGCCCTACTATCCAATTTTCAGCAAAATTATGATGTAAATTCACCACAGGAGGATTGGGGAACAAAATGGTCTAAATTATGGTTTTACATTGCCAATTTTCCATTGTCGGAAATTTCAAGTCAAGTCAAGTCAAGTCAAGTCAATTTATTTGTATAGCACATTTAAAAACAACCCACGTTGACCAAAGTGCTGCACATCTGACTAGGAAAAAAAAGAAACATACAGTGGCAGGCAGCCAAACACAACGGCGCGGCCATCTTGAACAAAATGTTAATTCAATCACCCACAGTCCAACAATAAAAGCACTAAACAGGCACCCAAATTACCCAACCCCAAAAATTATCAACATAGTCCTCCCATCTCAATATCAGCGTTTAACATTCATCCTGCACTGGAATCGTGCTGAGTTGTACGTGCATAGTAGATGGAAGAGATGACAGATAATTATAGACTTCAATGTTAATATTCTCTAAAAGATAAAAACATTCCCTTACGGGAAAAATACATAGCCGATCAACAAAGCAACTGATACTACTGTCTGTTTTTTTATTTGTTGCACCTCCTCCCCAAGAGAAATTAAATGAGGTGTTGTAAAATTAGCTCCTGATTTGCCAATGTGCAGCCTTAGCATGTAGAAACTTCAGCCAGAGCCAAAATAAAGGAGCGTATCAAGGATTTAGAACTCTTCAGAACTAGGCTGGGAGTTGAAAGGATATGCCTGTTATCGAAGAACTGTGAGGGGGTGGCGAAACAGTTGCCCAGAAAAAGGACACATTTAAGCCCTGTATTTCATGTGCAGATTTCACACAATGATCATCAATGCACCTTTTACAGTGTTCACACGGACTTGCTGTTGAAATCCCATTTAAGGTTCCAGGCACAATTGGCTCGACCATGGGTGCCATCTCTCTACCCTTATTTACATTGTTGAACACATGACAGAAAATGAGTTCAAAAGTCCTGACCCATAAGCTAAGATTATCACTAAATGCTGGAATAACTCAGCGGCAGCATTTTCTGTGTCATTTGTGTCAGCATATTGTGTCTTTCTTCGGTGTAAACCAGCATCTGGAGTTCCTTTCTACACCTTAGTTTATCACACTGTAAAGAGAAAAGAGAAAAGAGAAAAGAGAAAAGAGAAAAGAGAAAAGAGAAAAGAGACAGAGACAGAGACAGAGACAGAGACAGAGACAGAGACAGAGACAGAGACAGAGACAGAGACAGAGACAGAGACAGAGACAGAGACAGAGACAGAGACAGAGACAGAGACAGAGACAGAGACAGAGACAGAGACAGAGACAGAGACAGAGACAGAGACAGAGACAGAGACAGAGACAGAGACAGAGACAGAGACAGAGACAGAGACAGAGACAGAGACAGAGACAGAGACAGAGACAGAGACAGAGACAGAGACAGAGACAGAGACAGAGACAGAGACAGAGACAGAGACAGAGACAGAGACAGAGACAGAGACAGAGACAGAGACAGAGACACGTAAATGAGATGTCTAAACTGGTATAGCATCTCACAGCCACCAATAGTATGAACATGGATTTCTCCCAACCACACTTATCTTTTGGCCCCTGCTGCCCCCATCCACACATATTCCCCCACCATCTCCCCCTCATCACCATTACCCGGTCACTTTTCCCTCCTCCAAATGCCCATCTCCCACCACTCCCATCTTCGAGTCCCCCACTTCCCTTTTATCCCTCTTCTTTCCCTCCTTCCCTCCACCCCATGTCCCTTTTCACCCATGTCCTTCCCTTTGGTTTTATATTTCACTCCTCTTCTTCTTTCCTTATGTGGCACCTTTACGTCTCTTCACGTCTAGCCTTTGTCACTTGCGCTGCCTGGGCGGGTGGGGACTCGGAGGGATTGTCGTGAGTGCAGTGATCTCGGTGGTTGCGGGGACATCGCACCATGAGAACATCCTGGAGTCTGGTGCGAGTGTGGACAGCTTTCTGACAGGGACTGCAGAGAGAGTGACAGCGGTCGGTACAATTCTGGTCACATCACGGTGAAGGAGCATATATGTGGCCTGGACATTGAACTGATGGCTGTGGGTCTCTGTTTATGCTGTGTGCCCTGGGGATTCTCACACGCAGCTGTGGTGGCTGTTTATGCTCAATCTTTATGTAGTTTTGTATCTTGTTGCTTTTTTGGTATGGCTGTATGGTAAATCAAAGTTCACTGTACCTTGGTACACGTGACAGTAAAGGACCATTGAACCATTGATATCTCCGCCATCTGCCCCCACCTTAACCACCTATGATTTGCCTGGCTTTGCCCCACCGCTCCCTCTCATTTCCTGCTGTCTCCCCCTCTCCCCACTCCATTAGACTGAGGAAGGTTCCCAATCCGAGACATCGTCTGTCCATTCCCTCCACAGACGCTGCCTGACCCAATGAATTACACCAGCCTTTTTGCTCAGCCAACCTCCGCAGTTTTTGTGTCCCCCCAAATGTCTCATTGACCACAGAGAAAACCAATGTTGTTGAACATCAGTACATTTTAAATGACAATAAACTCTTCCCAAATACTCTGTGCAACATGAGCATTACCAACAGATAACTCTATAGCTGATATCTCTTATCATTTACAATCAACCTGGAGAGTACATTATAGGCTTAGTTAAAACATGATTTTTGAATAAAGAATAGAATGGCCAAAGAAAGTGTGATGCACATAATGCTTTACTTGAGGTACAGGGATCATGGTGCAAGTTCAATTAAAAATTCTTCATTTGAACTTGAACAAGTTATTTGTTTTAGTTAAATTTTTTTAAAGTTATTTCAATTACAGCATACGTGTTTTTAACTTGCCTGATATGATTGAAAATCCAGTCTGAACCTAATGTAATGTTCTGTTTAGCAAATGGGCATAGGGTCCACTTCTCCTGGGCAAATTTGTGGAAAGATAATTTTGAGTGTATGCAGGAATCGAAACAAAACCAAGCCATACCGGTAACATTGTCAAAGTTTTTAAAATATATTTGGGCAATTTTGGGAATGATGAGTTCATTAGGCAGATGGATATTAGTTCTAATAGATGGAACAATTTTTATCCAGGCCACCATTATTAACATGAAGCACTCCTCAATCAGGTAAAGAACAATTTGAAGATTCTCTTACCTCTCTCTCTGACTACACATTCAGACGAACATTGAAAGCTTTGGAGAATACTTGATACTGACCCGTATAAAGCTTTCAGGACAAGAAATGCAAATATGCATCAACTTTCTTGTAAAAAATAAAGATCTATAAACAAACCTCACACAAATATACAGCCACACCAGGACGAACATTAATGCAAAATAGAACTGTAATGTTTTTTTCTTTCTTAAATGTGTTATTACTTAGATAGACACACAACTCATGCATTTTTATCAATTTGCACGTTGGCAATTGCATTCCAGAAGGCAGTCATCACCACAAGGGCTTGACATGGTCAAATAACTGAGACAGTGACATTATTGGAGCTGACATATCTCTATTCCCCTTCACTGTTTCTTCAAATGGCTAATGGAACGTATTGGATGTATGGAAATTATTAAAAACTAAAGTTTATATAATTTTCGTCCTGATTTTACAATTCAATTGCAAATGCCTGCCTCAAAATCTGAATTTAAAAATGCATTCCATATTTTGTTAAATGTTTATTCGGTTTTTATCATTATTACTGCAACTACTTTTAGAAGGAGGTCTTGTATAAACAAGTATTTTTAATGGTTTTGTATTGTATTTATCAAGGGTATTGATGGAGTATTGCGTGGGAATATAAATGAATCAAACTGATAACAACAAAGTGTTACCTAATATATTATGACAGCCAAAAGTCTACAACAATAAATTTGACTCATTAGTTTAGTTTAGTTTAGTTTAGTTTAGATATATAGCATGGAAACAGGCCTTTCGGCCCACCGGGTCCGTGCCAACCAGCGATCCCCGCATATTAACACTATCCTACACACACTAGGAACAATTTACATTTATACCAAGCCAATTTACCGAAATACATGTACATCTTTGGAGTGTGGGAGGAAGCCGAAGGTCTTGGAGAAAACCCACGCAGGTCATGGGACGAACGTATAAACTCCATACAGACAGCACCCGTAGTCGAGATCGAACCCGGGTCTCCGGCGCTGCAAACACTGTCAGGCAGCAACTCTACCGCTGCGCCACCGCGCCTCCCCTATTAGTATCCATTAGTCTCCATATTCGTATCCGATTAGTATCCGTATTCTATGTGATCTCTGAACTCCAAAATAAAGTTCATGGCCGATGAGGCCAGGCGGCTAATATCACATTGGGTTCTAAATTTGTCAGGATAAGAGCATGCAACTAGTATTCATTAAAAGTATTCCGAGCAAGAAGATCAATGTGAACACAAAGTGCTGGAGTACCTCAGCAGGTCAGGCAGCATCTCTGGAGAACATGGATAGGCGACATTTCAAGCCTCAACCCAAAACGTCATCTATCCATGTTCTCCAGAGATGCAGCCTGATCTGCCGAGTTACTTTGTGTCCTTTTGTGTATTAACCAGCATCAACCCGCAGATCAATGTGGATTTTGTGAGAACACTAGCAGTGCATGCTCTTGTATTCAGCTGCTGAATATCCTTCCCCAGTGTATTTAAAAGGAATTATCATCCAATAAATAAGTTACTCATTGACTTCTTCCAGCTGCTGCAAAATTTTCAAGATACTTCGTTGGTTTCTATGGCTATTGATTGTTACAAGTGTCTAGGGAATGGCATCGTGGTGTTGTTTGAATATTTGCTGACATCAAGCTTCTAAACCACCTCATTCTCGTGCATGGGAGTTTTAATAAGATTTCCCCTTGAATACAATTTGGGAGAATAAATTGGAAAATGCAGAGTGAAACAAACTGTCAGGGGAGAAATAAGGCCTTGAGAAATAAGATATAGGGTTCCTATGAATCCTACGTCCTTGTCAAAGGCTGGAGTACCCACGGCCTGATGGTCTGCATCCCAGAGTACTCAAGGAGGTGGCTCTAGAAATCGTGGACGCATTGGTGATCATTTTTCAATATTCAATAGATTCAGGATCAGTTCCTGTGGATTGGAGGGTAGCTAATGTTATCCCACTTTTCAAGAAAGGAGCGAGAGAGAAAACGCCGAATTATAGACAAGTTAGTCTGATATTGGTGGTGGGGAAGATGCTGGAGTCAATTATTAAAGAGGTAATAACGGCGCATTTGGACAGCAGTAAAAGGATTGGTCCAAGTCAGCATGGATTTATGAAGGGGAAATCCTGCTTGATGAATCTTCAGGAATTTTTTGAGGATGTGACAAGTAAAATGGATAAAGGAGAGCCAGTGGATGTAGTGCATCTAGACTTTCAGAAAGCCTTTGATAAGGTCCCACACGGGAGATTGGTGAACAAAATTGGAGCACATGGTATTGGGGGTGGGGTATTGGCATGGATAGAGAATTGGTTGACAGAAAGGAAGCAAAGAGTAGGAATAAACGGGTCCTTTTCAGAATGGCAGGCAGTGGCGAGTGGAGTGCCGCAAGGCTCGGTGTTGGGGCCGCAGTGAAGAAAGCTAATGGCATGTTGGCCTTCATAACAATAGGATTTGAGTATCGGAGCAAAGAAGTCCTTCTGCAGTTGTACAGAGCCCTGGTGAGACCACATCTGGAGTATTGTGTGCAGTTTTGGTCTCCTAATTTGAGGAAGGGCATCATTGCTATTGAGGCAGTGCAGCATAGGTTCACGAGGTTAATCCCTGGGATGGCAGGACTGTCATATGAGGAAAGATTGGAAAGACTAGGCTTGTATTCACTGGTTTAGAAGGATGTAAAATTATAAAAAGGACTGGACAAGCTACATGTAGGAAAAATGTTCCCAATGTTGGGGGAGTCCAGAACCAGGGGGGACATTCTGAGAATAAAGGGGAAGCCATTTAAAACTGAGGTGAGAAGAAACTTTTTCACCCAGAGAGTTGTGAATTTGTAGAATTCTCTGCCACAGAAGACAGTGGAGGCCAATTCACTAGATGAATTTAAAAGAGAGTTAGATAGAGCTCTCGGGGCTAGTGGAATCAACGGATATGGGGAGAAGGCAGCACAGGTTACTGATTGTGGATGATCAACCATGATCACAATGAATGGGGGTGCTGGCTCGAAGGGCCAAATGGCCTCCTCCTGCACCTATTTTCTATGTTTCTATGATTCTATGTTTATAATGCGAATGTTCAAGAAGCTTATCTCCTACTTGAACTTTGGCCAGGAAACACATGTGTGGTAGATCTGCACTTTAATAATGACACACTTACTGAAATTTGCCATAATCTGGTTATAGTTACACCCAAGCCAGGAACATGTTGTCAATGGCTGTCAAAATGACAGTGACAATTAACTTTTAATGAGTTTAGCTTAATTATTGAGGCAGAGATATTGGCAAAGCCGTGCAGTTTACCATCCATTACTGCTGTGAGGGTGGTCCCTGGGAACCTCGAAGGAGAGATTACCAATATGATTTTCTTGCCAGAGACCAACAGGCATGAAATCAGACAGAACTATTGGGAATGCAAGTTTCTCATTGGGTATGCTGTCACTGAATATGTGAATATCATTTTGAGACTCTGCTTGCCAATTCAGTCTGGCCCCAGAAATGAAAGAGATTCATATCCAGCTGATCTAAAGTATTAAATCACAGAAGCCAATGTTCAATAATCTGGCAACAGTTGATGTTCCCTTGATATGGACCAGATCTCTGTGCCAAATGAATTCGAGCCATTAAATCGTTGGACACTGCAAGGTGAAGTTTATCCATTGACAACAGTGGAAAAGGAAAAAGCTACTCTCTTATGCCGTTCATACTTCATAAATCTGAAGTAAGCACAAGTTAATAGGGAGGCGATAAGCGAGAAGAAACATCAGGTAAGAAAATACCGACATGTTATGATACTTTCCAACAAATAGGGGGGTATGGTGGTGCAGCGGTAGAGTTTCTGCCTTACAGCGCCAGAGACTCAGGTTTGATCATGACTACGGGTGCAGTCTGCATGGAGTTTGTACGTTCTCCCCATGGCCTGCGTGGGTTTTCTCCGGGTGCTAAAGTTTCCTCCCACACTCCAAAGACATAGAGGTTTATATGTTAATTGGCTTCAGTAAAATTGTAAATTGTTCCTAGTGTGTAAGATAGTGCTTGTGTACCGGGTGATCGCTGGTCGGCGCGGATTCGGTGGGCTGGAGATCCTGTTTCCACGCGGTAGCTCTAAAGTCTAAAGTCCAAACGTCACGTCAAAGAAATAATTGTCCCACTATTTGTTAATGTTGAAATTTCCTACTTCCTTCAGTTGTGCCCCACCCAGTTCTGAAAGCGAGAAGTACATGCATCAGTGAGGGTTGTGCAATCCATTTGTGTGGTTTGGCTGTCATGGTGACTAGCTGGCAGTGCTTGCAAACCACGAGTTGCGGGTGTGAGGCTTGCAAAAGAGCTCAGAGAGCGAGGGTGTGGCGGAACACGTCAATGTTAAGGAAAGAGTCCTGACTGAAAGATTGTTGATACACAAAAGAAAGGTGTGCAGTGAATTGAACATGATCTGTGGCATGTGACACACCTGGTAGGAACATGTCAGGGATGTTTCCATCTGTAAGGTCCAGAAGACCTGGAACACATTATTCCCCAGATTCTGCCCTCTTCACTGTGATCAAACCTACTTCAGTTCAGTTCAGTTTGGTTCAGTTTAGTTTATTGTCACTTGTAAAGTTGTTGTCGCGTGCTAAGTGAGCGGAAAGACAATGCATGGTTACAATCGATTCATTTGAATAACCAATCCTGTATGTTGCAACACACTTCTTCTTTAAGCTGTGTAGACTAGCTTTAAGTGGTGACACTAGCTTTAATTAGAGTTGGCCACTCATAATACTATCCCCTGCTTAAACAATCAACAGTGCAATGGCTGGATGCTGAAATCAGATGGGTCCAGGGTTGATGTGCTACTTAAAACCAACAAGCGTGGATTGATTGTTTACTGTGATCTCAAAGCTCATTACAGTAACTATCAATTGATTTTGAGAGTCAACACCAAATGCTGATTGAGTCCGCAGGCAGTTGAGGCCACTGGCCACTACGTGTCACTGTGCCAAAGCATTATAATTTTGATTTAATGGTCATCTGGTTTAGGTAAATATTGGAGGCCCATGATTTTAGTTTTAAATTGAATGTATAATCATTTGGCTTCAATCTTCCAGCTTTGCCCCAAATCACATCTACAAATGATCCTGAAGGAGACTTCAATTGTTCATCCATTCAATCCTGGCACCTCCTGGGATCCACTGAGAAAATTTGGAATGGCTCATAATAGTAGTGAGAACAATTTTGAGTGGCTCCAATTCCACATTATCCTGAACAATATTGTACGCCCTCGCTAAGCAACAGTGTGGATGTCCCACTTTACATTAAGTCTCAACAATCCTCCTTCTCCTAACTCATCTGCTTGGAAACATAGAAACATAGAAAATAGGTGAAGGTGGAGGACATTCGGCCCTTCGAGCCAGCACCGCCATTCATTGTGATCATGGCTGATCATTCACAATCAGAAACCGGTGCCTGCTTTCTACTGACAGAGACCCACTGCAATATTGGCTACCTCATCATCCTCATATTAACTTATTCCTTCACAGAATTATTGTGGCCCAATATACTTCTTATCTTCCAGTGACAGTTGATTTCTGGCTCCTCAAGTGCACTCACTATGTATTGTTTCAACCTCTCTTTACCTCCATTTCAAGAGTAGCATTTTGAATAAGGAAGTGCAATGATTCACGCCATATTAGTACCTTTACTCCCTGACAAAGGATATCATTAAGACCTTCCTTCTCACCCACTGGAAATCTAGGCAGACCCTGACAAACTGTAAACCACATCCACCTAAATCCTATCACTAATCATGTCTGAATAATAACCATCGGAAACATCTCTATGTCTTCCTCTCTCCATGCTCATGACTCACTTATGAATATATTATGCTATCTTAATTCATTAATAATCCAAACTCACAGTACAATAAAAAGTCTTCGAAGACCCATGAATGCACAGGTATCTTCATCCAGCACAAATAAAGACAACTGATGGAGCGTGTTCCCAAGCTTCTGTCCTCAGCCTCAGCTCCTAAAATACTCAGTCATTTTCCCTGGGAAATAGATGGCACAGGCTTCACATTAGAGGGGAGAGATTTAAGAGAGACTTTTTCACTCAGAGGGCAGTCCATGTTTGGAATGAGCTGCCAGAAGAACCATTGAAGCAGTTAAAATTATGACGTTGAAAGACATTTGGACAAACATATGGATAGGAAGAGTTTGGAGGGATCCAGGCCAAGTGCAGGTAAATGGAACTAGCCCAATATGTTCTTGGGGGGGAGATAATAGGGGGGGGGGGCTGGCAAAATGCTTATTTCCATGCTGAACAGCCCTATAATACCTCCACTCCTGGACATTTCTAGCTTCCAGCTCCAACCATGATGAGCCCCTTTAGCCTGCCCTATTGCTTTGGTATTCTGACTGTCAACCTTATCTCCAGCAATACTCTAATTTCAGATCAAAATTCAGTAGTTCTCAGTTCCCATTTAATAGGAAACCAATCTTATTCTCTCCTTTCACTAGGGAACTTCATTTCACTTGAACTTTGCTCAATAATTTCATCTGCATTACATTATCTTTCCACCTGCTCTCTTCCTTTTCCCTTATGCCATCAATGTGAAGTGAGTTGCTTGATTTTAAGCTAAATAGTAGTGAGAATAATGCTAAGGGTCAAGGCCAGTTGATCAGAGTTCTTATTCTTGATTAACGCCTACCAAACCCTGCTGGAAATGGATTGTAGGGGAAGACAACGTCATGCTTCAAGATGTTGCTGTCCCTCCTATGAAATGCTTCAATAGTTAAACAAGTAATTGAAGAGTTGGTCATGATTTATACATCAACAACTATCCTGGTTCACTCATATCCTTCAAGGCAGGAAGTGAGCGACATTGACAAGATGCTCGTGGAATCACAGCCCGACATTAAACGTGAATCATCGGGAGAAGGAAAGATGACAAAACTAAGACAAACAAGTTGGGCAAAGCTGTGTTCAAACTTTCAAACTGCCAATGCGAATTTGAACGTGCTCTCTGTAAATATAGAACAGGGACAGATCGTATTAAACAAGCACAGAGAAAGTTCCTGTCATTATATGGATAGGGTTTCATCCTCCATTGCATCCACAAAATGCACAATACAATGACAGCTGCATCCTGTACTCTGCTGTTAAAATGTGGCCCTGTTGTGAACCTGTATTATAGAAGCAGAATGTAAGCTACAGCCACCACTGTGTCCAAGGACTAATTTCTACCCACCATGGCCTATAATTTAGATCCAAGTATAATGATGATGGTTTCAGTTCCTGCACATTTAAAAAGACTCTGCAATCAGATTTAAAAGGACAGTGCAAACAGATTGCCCAGAACAAAGGAATCAAGAACCAGAGGACACACAGTAGTTTTAAGGTGAGAGGGGAAAGATTTAAAAGCAACCCGAGGGGTAATGTTTTTCACACAAAGGGTGGGGGCGGGTGTATGGAACAGGCTGCCGGAGGAGGTACTTGAGGCAGGTACTATTTCAATTTTAAGAAATATTTAGACAGGTACATGGATAGAATAGCTTTAAAGGGACATGAGCCAAACGTAGGCAGGTGGGACTTGTGTAGAAGGGACATATTGGTCAGTGTGGGCAAGTTGGGCAGAAGGACCTGTTTCCATGCTGTATGATGTTATGACTCAAACCAAAATGACCGCACATTCCAATGTATTTTAGAGCTTTTGTCGTTTATTCTCAGTCACAAAGATGAAAAATATTTAAGTATATTCATTTGCTCTAAAAATCTAAAGCAGTGGCTGGAATTTTTGTCACCTTCAGACACATTTCTTTTCCCAGCAATTGTTTTGCATGCTGATTAGAGGAGTTTGAAACACTGGTAATTACCATAAGGTGGTATTCTTAAATGTCATTACTAGACAAGTTCAGATCATAGCCGTCAGGGTAGTGAAAGCCATGCGTGAATGGAACAGTAGCAGTGGATGCTTTGAAAGGAAGCAAGTTTAAACATAATAAGGTTAAACATGTGCACAGTGCATGAAATCCAAAGAAACCAGAAAACCAACATCACGTGGTTGCCTTCAGAACATGTGATCCTGTGCAGCAGTCTGTTAATGTCTGTGGACTTCAGGGTAAATAACCAGAATTGAAAAATGAGGAAATTTAATAATTGAATTCCATTTGACAGACATTAATGAATATAGATTTTTTTTTAAAGATTAAGACAATAACTGGGCAGAATACATATGCATTAGAATCTATTTTAGGTATTGATGCAATTAGACTTAGCCATTACAGATTTTTAATTCATGTCAGTGAAGTCTCATCTCACAATATGTGTTTGTCATCAAATAGGTAATTAATGTCTGCGAAATGGAATTCACTGATTGAATTATTTCAGCTCCCAATATTGTTTGCTTATTTTGGAATTCTCTGGCACCCACAGATGTGTGTGTGGATCTAGTGTGGTGCTAGTGTGGTTAAATTAGCCAGACCAGTGGATCTATTAGACTGGACCCACTGTAGTGAGGCATGAGGGTCACACTGTGGGCGGATGCAAAGCATTGGTCTGGGTGTATATGATCCAAACTCATAATTTCTGTTCTCAGACGGAGATATAAACCCATTGATGCTCTTGATAAACTTAACTGCCTCTATATTTTGCTAAGACAAGCTTAAGATTTTTATCCTCATTGTTTCACAAAACTCACAATTGATTATTAACAGTGACATGAAATTATTATCGTGAACAAGATCTATTAAAAAACTTGTATTTCTCTCCAAACCAAAAATGTTACTAGTTTTCATCTTGTACTGGGTCATCATAGTCAGCATGGATGAGTTGGGATAAAGGGCTTGTTTCTGGGCTATACAACCCTATGACTCATCACTTATAACAAATCTAACCAGCCATTTAGTATCAAAGAAAACAAGAAAAGAAATGTGAATGTTAATACTATCATTCATGTGCAATAAGAAAACATAAAAACTTCAATCGCATGGGATTAAATCAAGTCCTAATGCTATAATAAGCGAAGGTACATCATGTTACATGAGAGCCTACAATAATTTACTGCAGGTTTTGCTCGTTACTCTGTTGAGCTCATGTATTACAGTGGGCCTTAACATTCATCATCATAATGTAACCTTATTTCATAACTTAGGCTTCAGAAATATATTAATGTTTCCAGATCGGTTGGCCAACTGCTAAAATCCAGATCAAAGCACTGCTTTTCCTGTTCTGCTACTGTCAGTGGGTTACAAGTTAGGGATATTTCTTCAACAAATGCACTTAAATGCAAAACTTCCCGAGAGACATTTTTTGGTAAATATGTTCTATGTTTATCAGACCTTTTCCATCAGCACCATTACTAGGAGATGACAGTTGTTGACACAACAAAAAAAATGATAAAAATCACATCTAAATTTACAGAGACAATTGGAAAGAACTTGGAGTTATTGTGTATTTATAATCAAAGCAATCAGCTATCAGCGATCACAATTAAGAAGAAACTTATATACAAAGGATACTATTCTCCCCTCCCTGAAGTAGATATTCACACAATACCATACTTTTACTGTATTGAAAATTCAAAAAATCAATTCTGGAATTTAGAAGGATGAGAGGGGATCTTATCGAAACGTATAAGATTATTAAGGGGTTGGACACGTTAGAGGCAGGAAACATGTTCCCAATGTTGGGGGAGTCCAGAACAAGGGGCCACAGCTTAAGAATAAGGGGTAGGCCATTTAAAACTGAGTTGAGGAAAAACCTTTTCAGTCAGAGAGTTGTGAATCTGTGGAATTCTCTGCCTCAGAAGGCAGTGGAGGCCAATTCTCTGAATGCATTCAAGCGAGAGCTAGATAGAGCTCTTAAGGATAGTGGAGTCAGGGGGTATGGGGAGAAGGCAGGAACGGGGTACTGATTGAGAATGATCAGCCATGATCACATTGAATGGCGGTGCTGGCTCGAAGGGCCGAATGGCCTCCTCCTGCACCTATTGTCTATTGTCTAAAATTCTGTATTGATGATCCCGTTTAGAATCCAAGCACATTCTCCATTAATGTAGAATCAAAACTGACCATTTTGTGATCTTAAAGGTTATCAAATTTATAATCAACAAGTTGCATCAGGCAATTATTTCTGAGCTGAGTCAATGCTACCTTCTAAATTGGATGGCTTCTTCCAACATTTAACATTAGGTTGTATCATCTGTAAACATAATCTCATGTCACAGGGTCAGAGGCTACAATTAAAAAGCCAATTTTAAAATATAGCAATTGCTTCAAAACTTACCAGGTGTGAGCTCATGTCACCAATTTAAATCCGTATTGCACCCTATTGATGTAATGCAGAAAATGCAGTACAATTTATAACATAACCGTGAGTAATTGTAAATAGCATTGAGCAATACTGTAAAATATTTTAATGCTTTTTAATGGAATCAACACATCTAACTCTAAGCAGGTTGAACAGAGATCACTTATTATGTGAAAGCGAAAGATGATTGATATTGCAGCACAGTAAGGAGATTGATGGTTTAATGAGAAGAAAGCACCAACAAAAATGAAGGTATGAAAGGAATGAAATAAGGCATGCACAATGGAGGAATTAAAATCAAGAACTCCACAATGATGGAAGGATAAATAAAATGCTAAGAAACAAATGGATGGAAATCTAGAAACAGCAACAAAAGAAAAAAAGTGGAAATAATGATTAAAATAAAGAGCTTGCGCACGAAATCCTAAATGGGTATGGACAATTAAAATTATTCAAATGGAAGAAAATATTTAGTAATTTGTAAGAAAGATGTCCACAGCCAAATCTGTAAAGAAACAAAACTTGCATCGTTCTACAGATCATCATGAATTATTTATTCATTCCCCAGCTTCACATACTTTTGCTTAATACACTGAAGCACAAAAACAACGTTAAAAGTTCACAGTATGAAAGCATTTAAGTATCATTTAAACCATTGCAAGCCAAGAGAAAGATAAAGTTTTCTTGTTGTGTAAAGTGCTGAAAAATTCCAGGTTTGACCATCTTTGGACATCTTTGGTAGGGAGCAGAAAGGGGGGAGCAGCCAGAGGGGAGAATCAAAGAGAATCACAGTGGCCTTGCAATAAAGATGCTGCCTTACAGCACCAACACACAGGTTTGATCCTGACTGCAGGTGCTGCCTGTACGGAGTTAGTTCATTTTCCCTGTGACTGCGTGTGTTTTCTCCGGGTGCTCTGCTTTCCTCCCACAATCTTAAGACGTACAGGTTTGTAGGTCCATTGTCTTCGGTAAAATTGTGAATTGTCACGAGTGTGTAGGATAGTGTTACTGTATGATGGTGATCGCTGGCCGGCACGGACTGGGTGGGCCGAGGGGCCTGTTTCTGCACTGTACCTCTAAAGTCTAAAAGTCTAAAGTCAAAGTCACAAGAGGCACAACTCACATATACAAGCAAAAGCTTGACTGCTTTGAGAAAGCACTGCTGCATGCTGAGGGTAGACACAAAATGCTGGAGTAACTCAGCGGGACAGGCAGCATCTCCGGAGAGAAGGAAATAGGTGACGTTTCGGGTCGAGACTGTTGTAGAGTCCTAGCAATATCACAACAGAGACCCTTCTTCAGACTCTTCATGCTGAGGTTGTCATGTCAAGTGCAGAAAAAGAATTGCAGCCTCTGGGTAGACTTACTCCCTAGTGAAATGAGATTTCTCAACTTCATTGGCTTTGAATATCTATAGTACGCTACTGGATTGCTCCGTTCTCTCTCATGAATATGTAGTGACCGACACCTTATTTTCGATAACACCAGTCAGAGTTAGCGTACACAGGATTGCTTTTCTGACTGGATTCCCATAAGTACAGGGTGATTGCTCACACAAAGCAATCAACACTATTCTCAGTAGGATTCATAAATCTCAAAGGGGCCTAGTCCATCAATGTTCAGGTGTTGTGGCAGCAAGAAAAGCTCATGCTGATATGTGGCAGATTCCTGGCAGCTGGAGGAGTGTCGTCAAGTCTGAATGGACTCATTTGATCACTGTGATTAATGACAATGGAAGAAGGTCGTCTTATAATGCCCTGAAACCTCAGTCCTTTCATGCCTGAGATCAAATCCTCCATTCTCCCTGAAATGAATAGCATAAAAGATTTGTCAGTGTGTCACAGATTTTTTTTTGCTGCTCGTTAATGATTACCCTTTATATCAATGGCCCCAGGATACAGCATCAGATACAGTCTCCGGATTTGGAACATGAACACTCATTCCAACACTCACAGTCCACAGCAATCTCTTCAATCACTGTTTGCTCCTGTGAACTGGTTTACCAAGGTTAAAACTGAATTATGAATGCAAATGTTCCCACCAAGGTGCAAAAGACAAGCTTTTGCATGGTAAACATAGAAAACGTGGGTCTGTTGTCTAATCATAGCTTTAAGGTGAGGGGGGATAAGTATAAAGGAGATATGCAAGGCAAGTTTTGTTTTACACAGGGATATGGATCATGTGCAGGCGGATGAGGTTAGTTTACTTTGTCATCATGTTCAGCACAGACATCATGGCGTGCAGGGCTTGTTCCTGTGCTGTACTGTTCCACATTCTATGTTTACTGGCCCATCAAGTCTACTTCGCCATTCAATCATGGCTGATCTATCTCTCCCTCCTAACCCCATTCTCCTTCCTTCTCCCCATAACCTCTGACACCTGTACTAATCAAGAATCTATCTGTCTCTGCCTTAAAAATATCCACTGACTTGGCCTCCACAGCCTTCCGTGGCAAAGAATTCCACAGATTCAACACCCTCTGATTAAAGAAATTTCTCCTCATCTCCTTCCTAAAAGAACGTCCTTTAATTCTGAAGCAATGATCTCTAGTCCTAGACTCTCCCACTAGTGGAAGCATCCTCCCCACATCCACTCTATCCAAGTCTTTCACTATTCTGTACGATTTAATGAGATCCCCCCTCATTCTTCTAAACTCCAGCGAGTATAGGCCCAGTGCCGACAAACGCTCATCATTGGTTAACCTGCTCATTCCTGGGATCATTCTTGTAAACCTCCTCTGGACCCTCTCCAGAGCCAGCACATCCTTCCTCAGATATGGTGCCCAAAATTGCTCACAATATTCTATATGCGGCCTTACCAGTGCCTTATAGAGCCTCAACATTAGATCCCTGTTTTTGTATACATCCTCTTGAAATAAATGCTTGAAATTTCAATTGAAATAAATGTTTGCTTTTTTTACTACCGATTTGACTTGCAGATTAATGTTTTGTGCTCCATCACTCCCAAGTCCCTTTGCACCTCCGATTTCTGGATTCTCACCCCATTCAGAAAATAGTCTACTCCTACTCTCAAAATGCATGAATCAACACTTTGCTACGCTATATTCCATCTGCCACTTCTCTGCCCACTCTCCCAACCTGTCCAAGTCCTTCTGCAGAGTCCCTGCTTTATCTATACTCCCTGCCCCTCCACCTATTTTCATATCATCCACAAACTTTGCCACAAAGCCTTCAATCCCCTTGTCCAAATCATTAATATACAACATGAAGAGTATATATTAATATACAACATGAAGAGGCCCCAACAGCGACCCCTGCGGAACTCCACTAGTCACTGGCAGCCAACCAGAAAAAGCCCCCTTTATTGCCAATGTTTGTCTTCTGCCATCCAGCCAACCTGCTATCCTTTGATACCGTGGGCTCTCATCTTCCTAAGCTGCCTAACATGTGGCAATTTATCAAAGGCTTTCTGAAAATCTAAGTAAACAACATCTACTGACTTTCCTTTGTCTGTCCTGCTATTTACTTCTTCAAAGAATTCCAGCAAATTTGTCAAGCAAGACCCCTTCACAAAGCCATGCTATTGTGCCGTGCTTCAGCCTATTTTATCATGAACTAAGTACTCCATAACCTCATCCTATATAATGGACTCTAAAATCTTACCAATCTTTACTTCACTCTCCTAGTATTCTGTATTCTCCCTTCCTGCAGTGGAAGAGAAAATACTCAGATGAAGCAAGAAAATCGTTCAAAAATGTCTTTCCCTAGTCAAATAGAAACATTTAATTAGACCGATTATTCAGGAGGAGATGGTCTGTTCAGTTTACCTGATTGTTCAAAGCCTAGCATTTTTGTACACATTTTGAGATAAGATAAAGCACCTCTGCCATTGCGCAAACGTTCATCTCTTGGCCAGGCCAAGACGAGAAGGCACATGGTCAATCACATCCAATATCACACTTCCCACATAATCTCATGTGCCTCTGTTCAGGGTCTGGAGACCACATGCCTAAAATACCCTTTAATCAGATATGGTCTGCGTTACCATGGTGATGGTACTAGGAGGCCAGCTATCTGTAATTACCGCATTTCTCACAGAGGATTTCTGCTCTGGCTTATCATGCTCTCTGTTGCACAAACCAGGTCCGACTTACTTGGTCGAAGGAAGAATATATTGCTTTCTTACTCAATCCCTCTACAATATGCAGCAAGTTAACACTGCTAGCTGGGTCCCTGTGTCCATGCCAAGAGCAACATCAGTATGCTGATGTGAACTTGTCTAATGCACAACACATATTGAGTAAGGGCGATTGTCCAGGAGAGACATTAAGAGCAGTGAAGAGTGGCACTGGTGGATGAATAGGTCAGCCTGTGTGTGAGAGGGAAGAAAAGAATGGTTGTGCTTGCAAGGGAAGCAGCTCTGTGGAATAGTACAAGAGTGCGTGCTTGGCCAGGCCAAAAAAGAGAGAAAGTGAAGCACATAAGTGGATTATACATAAATATGCAAGTAAATCTCTGGCCTGGTTGTGCCATTAAAACATATCCCGCATTGAACGCAGCAGGGGAAAATGAGCTGTACTGTGCTTAGCTTAGTCAACTGTCCAAAATCTCGGACTGAATCCCAACCTCCCTAGATTCACTTGAGTCAGATGTGGAAGACACATTGCAATGACCAGGAACTGGGCAATAAGACGCAGTGTGGCCTGGGAGGCAACCAGGCCTCAGGTGGTGTGCTACCAAGGATCTACCTCCAGAATAGTCTGTCAGCCTTCAAGCTCAGCTAAAAGTCGAGCTTTACTCGTTTCTAATCGCTGGAGATTTTAAAACATATTGGAAATGGTGTCAATTCTTTAAAACTTACAAATTAAACTGATTCAAATAATTCAAATCAATAAAAGCATCCAAACTTTAAAAAATCATTTCTTTCATCATTCTTTTGGTCAAGATACTCCATGGAAATGAATGGAATCTTTAATCCTATATCATGTCTGTTTGGTGTAGGATCAAAAAGGCATGGCAGTGTTAATGGTTTTCGCCAATATAGTGGTGAGAAAAGGGGTACAGACAGCACCCGTAGTCAGGATCAAACCCTCTGGTGCTGTAAGGCGGCAACTTTACCGCTGCGCCACCGTGCCGCTCAGACATCCTAAATCTATGATGAAACAAATTTCTCCAAATTTCTCCGTTAGTTTGTATCTTTATATTCAAGCATTTTGTGTTCTGTTAGTCCACTAAATAGGAGGGCGGCACTGAGGCGCTGTGGTAGAGCTGCTACACTACAGCACCAGAGACCCGGGTTCAATCCTGACTACGGATGCTGTCTGTACAAAGTTTGCACGCTCTCCCTCTGATTGCGTAGGTTTTCTCCGAGTGTTCCGGTTTCCTCCCACATTCCAAAGACGTATCAACTTGTAGGTTAATTGGCCTCTGTAAAATCGCCCCTAGTGTGATCATTGGTCGGTACGTACTTGGTGGGCCGAAGGGCCTGTTTCCACACTGCATCTCTGAACTAAACTAAACTAAATTAGTGCCACCACGCACTGGATGCCAAACTCTAAATTTCTCTTTCCAATTATGTCACCGTAAGAAAACAGCAGACTGTGCTGAGTTATTTTACATTTCCCAGACAATATTCCAAACAGGACTCCGAATTAATTGCAGGGCCAATAACTCAGCCACATAGTACGTTATAAGTAGGCAGGGAACATCTAAAAGAGAACTCTGTAGCTGACCCATGCATTACAGCCACTCGAATAACACAAATCCACCCTTGCAGAATTCATAAATCACTAGCCAAAAATTTGGGATATGGAATAAATATTGCTCTCACAGAATTTATGGGGTAAAACTGAGTAATGTTTTTTTTTCAATGCTCATTGCATGCACAGACGACATGCCTGCTTGGTTATGAAAAATTGGTGTACCTTTACAGATCATTTTAAAGGGAAGCTGCTTCCCCATAGTGTCAGATTGCCTGTATATGCTTATAGGCACTTTTATTTTTAGGAAAGCAGCGGGTTTAGGGTTATTTAATACTTTGAGTCCATTCAGCCATTCAGCAAAATCAAGATTGATCTGAGGCCCGACTTCTTTATTTTCCCCACCTCTCAATACCCTTTGTTGACAAAACAAAATCATGAACCTCAGCTGTGAAATCAACAATAATGAAATACCATTTTTGCACATAAATACATTTCCTAATTTCAGACCTGACTGAAGAGTTTGATAAAAATAAGTTTTGCTGAAATTAAGTGACAGAATCTGGAGCTCAGTGCTCCAGTATCTACAGAGGCACCATACTTGCAGTACATGAGAGCAAAACATTCCAGGAATTCTTTTACTGAGCAATTTATATTATACTTATGTACTGAAGCATATTTATTAACAGAGATTTTGCTGCAGCAGGGCACCATACTTACAGTACATGAGAGCAAAACATTCCAGGAATTCTTTTACTGAGCAATTCATATTATACTTATGTACTGAAGCATATTTATTAACAGAGATTTTGCTGCAGCAGGGTATCTAACAAGTCAGATTTACACTTTCAAGGCTATTGTTTTGGCCTCAGAAATTGCTGAAAGTGAAAGCTGTTCACAGCAGAAATTCTGTGACGAGTCTACAGAGCTAAAGGTTGCACAACTGAATTCAGATAGCAATGTTTGAAAATTGGGGCTGAGTCATACATCCGCACATCCCCTGAAATTGCAATCCATCTGTAGCTAAATCACTAATAAAAGCTATTGTCTACATGGTTATGTTGAAGGTTAAAAATAGGCTGGTTTGGCAAGATGATGATGATGATAAGACCATGAGATGATAAGACCATGTCAAGCAAAACTAAGAATGAAAATGATCCAATGGTTTTTTTTAAACCTGTTTTAATGTGTTTTTCAATACTTATAATTGTCTGAGCCATTCAAGGTGCTGGCCATTATTTTCAGATGTGATCCTGAATTGCTTGGTGAATGAAATGGAGAGAAGAGATTTCCAATGCTCTGTTCAACGGCTCTGGAATCATTACAAAGCAACAATAAGTTGCTAAGGAATCAATGCCAGTCGTCAAATACCCAGAAAATTGAGACACTCCTGGCAATCGTTTCATGAGTTCATAAGTTCATAATTGATAGGAGCAGAATTAGGCCATTCAGCCCCTCAAGTTCACTCCACCATTCAATCATGGCAGATCTATTTTTCCCTCTCAACCTCATTCTTCTGCCTTTATCCCATAACTGTTGGCACCCTTCCTAATCAAGTACCTATCAATCTCCACTTTAAAAATACATCAACATATAAATAAACATTGTACATCATACATAAACATTCAGATGATGCCATGTCATCAAGTCTTTGACATTGTCCTATATAAGAGCATCGACCTTGGGATTTCCACAAGTACATGCAGATATAAAAAGCCCAAGTTCCTCTCAGTAATTTTGTGCTGGGTAACAGGATAGTTTCTGACACTGTAGATCCCATTGTACAGCAGGGCAAGTGGAATGTGGGCAAAATACCTTTCACTAACATTGTGATCTCCTCGAATAATTTTATGCAGGTCCCAGAGTCATAGATTCATACAGTTCCGAAACAGGCTGCAGGAGCCATTTTGTGTTTATTAGCTATCTTAGCATATTATTATATTATTTTGTTTCCTGCTGTATTATTTTTGGACACCAGGGGGTTAATACGGTGAGATAATACTAGGTTTACGTATATGGACTGGGAGGTGCCAAGGCAGGGGCCAGAATTATGAGTATAATTCACCCAGCATTGACGTAATGCTTCAGTAACACCAGGAGCCTGCTAGACATAGGGTTTTAGCAGGCCATACAAGACACACTAGGAGCTGCTAAGACATAGGGTTTTAGCAGTCATATATATATACGTCATGGTGGAAGCCGACTAAATATAGGGTTTTAGTAAGTCAATAACAGGATACTAAGGAGTGACAGTGAGATACTAAGTTCTTACCAAACAAGTGAACGACGGGAGATATACTAATCTGTATTTCTACTTCAATAAATGACTAACTAGACTGAAACGTCATGAAGATCTCTCTGTTGTTGTTATTTGCGTCAAGAAAATCGCTCCCTTCCTTCGTCAAATGGTAAGCTTAAGGACTTTATTGGGAAGGACTAAGTTGCCGCTATACAGGCCCTTCTGGACAACTCGTCCATGATGACCAAAACTCCCCATCCAAGCTAGTCCCATTTGCACATGCCCGACCCATATCCTTCCAAACCTTTCCTATTCATGTACCTGTCCAAATGTTTTTTAATTTATTGTTTTTATACCTGCCACACCTACTTATCTGGCAGCCCATATATCCATTGCTCTGTGTGTGAAAACATTACAACTCGGATCCCTACTAAATCTTTCCACTCTCACCATAAACATGCCCTCTAGTTTTAGATTTCCCCACCCTGGGAATACAACTGTTTTCATAGAAACATAGAAAGATAGAAAATAGGTGCAGGAGTAGGCCATTCGGCCCTTCGAGCCTGCACCGCCATTCAATATGATCATGGCTGATCATCCAGCTCAGTAACCTGTACCTGCCTTCTCTCCATACCCCCTGATCCCTTTAGCAAAAAGGGCCACATCTAACTCCCTCTTAAATATAGCCAATGAACTGGCCTCAACTACCTTCTGTGGCAGAGAATTCCAGACTCACCACTCTCTGTGTGAAGAAATGTTTTCTCATCTCGGTCCTAAAAGTCTTCCCCCTTATCCTTAAGCTGTGAATTCAATCTATTTTGCTCATGCTTTAAACACCTCTATATGGTCAGCCTTCCAAATTTAATGTCCTACCGGGCTCAACCTTTCCCTATAGCCTTGCGTCCTGGCAACATCCTCATAAATCTTTTCTGCACTCTTTCCAGCATAATGGCAGGGTCACCAAAACTGAACACAATACTCCAAGTGCAGCCTCGCCAACATCTTGTACAATTGTAACGTAACATCCCAACCTCTATACTCAATTTTCTAACAGATTTTTTTGTGACAATATTCTTGGAACTGGGCGAAAATTTGTGGTTCCCTTTCACATCAGAATTTAAAGGAAACAAATTCCAAAAGGTCTTGAATACACACTGTGGACGGTGAAATAGAATGCCTGGTGACAACTAAACATTAACAGGAGATAGATACAAAAAAGTTGAAGTAACTCAGTGGGACAGGCAGCTTCTGGAGAGAAGGAATGGGTGACGTTTCGGGTTCGAAATGACACCCATTCCTTCTCGCCAGAGATGCTGCCTTACCCGCTGTGTTACTCCAGATTTTTGTGTCTGTCTTCAGTTTAAACCAGCATCTGTAGTTCCTTTCTGGGCCCCTGAGTAGGTTGTTTATCAGAAGATCCAGCCTTCACAATGACAGAGAGGATCCTTGTGTCTGACCTTTCTCCCAAGTATCTTCAAGTTATATTAACATACAAAAGGCGTGCATGTGTAACTACACAAATCTGAAATTGTATTTCGTTACCTGGAATGTAATGTAAAATTACAACATTAAAATGTTAAAATTATAGTAACAACTGGCTTGGGAAAGGTGTAAATCAAAAAGGTATTTGTTTGCGAAAGACAAGAGGGGAGGATAATGCACAAACAAAGGGGAATTAGTTTAGATCGAAGATAGACACAAAAAGCTGGAGTAACTCAGTGGGACAGGCAGCATCTCCAGAGAGAAGAAATGGGTGAAGTTTCAGGTCGAGATCTTTCTTCAGACTGGGAATTAGTTTAGTCTGGTTTCGAGATATAACATGGAAACAGGCCCTTCGGGACACCAAGTCCGCGCCAATCGCTGATCACCCATACATTTGTTGTATCCTACACACTGGGGACAATTTACAGGAAGGCAAACCTGCATGACTTTGGAATGTGGGAGAAAACCAGAGCATTCAGAGGAAACCCATGCAGTAACAGGAAGAACGGACAAACTTCACGCAGATAGCACCCGTAGTAAGGATCATACCCGGGTCTCTGGCGCTGTAAGGCAGCAACTCTACCACTGTGCAACTGTGCCACTGTGCCACCCCGAAATTGTTTCTCTTGGTTGAGGCAGTAGGATTTTACATTTAAAATGAAATCTCTCAACCATAAAGTTACTGCAGTCAAACAAAGGTTACCAGTCAATCCTCAAAATAAGTCAGCAGTGGGTTGTTGAGATAGGAACTACAGACATGACAGTGAACAGGACAGACTCCCCTCCCCTCCCCCATCCCCTGCCTAAATCTTTGCACATCCCCAATCCTTTCCACTCGTTTCTTTGATTTCATGTTTCATGTATCTTGTGTTTTATGACTGTTGGCAGATCAATTTCCTTCCTGGAATAAATAAAGTTCTATCGTATCGTTTCATATGGTATCGGATCGTAACTAGTCATACACAATAAGTTGAAAATCTGCAGATGCTGGAAATTAGAAATAAAATGGTAAATGCTATAAATACTCTGCAGGTCAGACATTGTCTGTGGAAAGAGGAAAACAGAGTTAATATTTCAGTTCAAAAACAGGGAGAAAAATGATTACATTTCCTGTGTTATTCTATATCGTCAATTTATTTCCTAGTGCAACATCATATCATATCATATTATATATATATACAGCCGGAAACAGGCCTTTTCGGCCCTCCAAGTCCGTGCCGCCCAGTGATCCCCGTACATTAACACTATCCTACACCCACTAGGGACAATTTTTTTTTAACATTTTACCCAGCCAATTAACCTACATACCTGTACGTCTTTGGAGTACACATAAACATATTTGAAAATATAGAGTACTTATTGTGATGCTCTCACTGAAAAGATTTTCTCTGCTATTGAGTGATTATTCTTTTTAACATTACTGGCAGTCTTTAACCAAGCAACAATTTGTAATAAAAGTTTGTTGATAAAACTATGCAAAATTATATTTGGCTTTGGAAAAAAAAATTAATTAATTTTGATCACTTAAATACTTGAGATCAAATACTTTGGATAATGGATTATGTTCCTCCCATATCAAGGTATTAGATACCACGGAAACATTAACAGTCAAACAGCTTGGTAACATAAATATAATACAATCGGTTATTACTGGAAAAAAATGTAGTACAGGTCATATTGCAATAATTAAGGTTTAGTGATTGTATTCAAAAAGCCCGAGGGCAAAGATGTTATCAAGCTGGCTCAGAATCTGGTCATTCAAGTGCTGGATCTCCCTACTGGCGCCACTTAATCAAAATCAAAATCAAAAAGGCAGATAAACAATACAGGTTGCAAACAAGCTACTCTAAGAGGGGAAAAAGCTGAAGACAATTATTGATATCTTATCAAAATATCTAGTTTTACTTCGAAAATAATCACTACAGTTCAAATATTGAGGAGTAATTGAAAAGTAAACATTCCCAGAATTACGGGACGCAAACCAATCATGATGTATCGTACATGGCACATTCTAAAAATAACAGTAATGGAACCAATGAAGGTAGTCAAGTCAATAAAGTACCAGTCACCTGTAAATCCATAAAGATTACGGTAAAGACTGAGAGGCAGACTGAAAATAGAAGTAAATATGAGCGGTGACCCGTGGTCTATTGACTTAAAAAGATGGAGGTTAGTAATTTGTAACACTGCTGTATTATAAATTCTAGTTAAATGCACCATACCTTTTGTCACAATGACATTGTCCAGATAGTTGGATCGACCTTTATATTTTTCATAGACTTAAATTATCAGTGATTTAATGCAGGAAAGCATCTGAAAACATATTGTAATTGTTTTATTTGTTTTTTATGGACGTATAAATTCTGTAAACTCAGTTTATTTTTAAGGATTCATTTATTGTTTGCCTGCATATGAACAAATAAATATAACCCTGAACACCAAAAATGTTTCTTGTATATGCTCAAAGTGTACATGTGAACTCTGGAACATATATTCACAATGGTGAGGGGAACAAAGAATGAATTGGATCCAGTGTCTGCTTTTGAATAAGTTTCAATCAAGGTTTATGCTGCGATTCCAAAAATGTTGACTGGTCTAACAGAGCAAAATAATACATGGAAGCTTGTGCACATGTGCAAAATTTGATCAACAAGGCAAATGAAACATTAATCTTTCATTAAAGTCACTACCTTAATTGTCATCATTATAATTATCTTATAAGATTAGTTGGGGACATACTAGAGGCATCTCAAATTTAGAAAGGCTAGAAGGCAATGGTTTGTTATTGGTACTGGTTTATTATTGTCATGTGTATTGAGAGATAGTAAAGAACTTTGTTTTATTTACTCTCCCAGCAGAACGCACCATTGTGGAAGTCCCAAAAACTGTTGGAGGTGTTTATTAATACATTAGTTCAAGTTGCCAGCCAGCATCTGCCATTAACATATTAACTGTGAGTTCCACTATACCCCGGTTCTCGCAGACTCACCATTAACACCTTCATTGTCCTTACCTTTGTATCTTGTTGCATTCGGAACCGAGAAGTCACGACTTTTGTACAATGTAAGAGTAAAGCATATCAATCTACCTCACATCTGTACTTCCTCAGTTGTGATTTTTTTTTTGTGGAAAATAATGTCCTGCTGTACCGACTTAACTTTGGAGTTGTGATCACAGCCTTTGACTGAGACACTTCTCCCCTTGTGCAAGTAAAACTCACTGTTGATGGTTAATCTTATAGTTCCTTGAGTCTTATTAAAGGGTCGACTTCGTCACCATATATGACTACAACGGGTAGTGTAAAAAAGAATAGAAACAGAGACTAGGATATTTGCCCCAATGCACTTCCCCACAAGATAGACACACAAAAAGCAGGAGTAACCTAACGGGTCAGACAGCATCTCTGGAGAAAATGAATAGGTGATTCTCTGCCTCAGAAGGCAGTGGAGGCCAATTCTCTGAATGCATTCAAGAGAGAGCTGGATAGAGCTCTTAAGGATAGCGGAGTCAGGGGGTATGGGGAGAAGGCGGGAACGGGGTACTGATTGAGAATGATCAGCCATGATCACATTGAATGGCGGTGCTGGCTCGAAGGGCCGAATGGCCTCCTCCTGCACCTATTGTCTATAGTGACGTTTCACTTCCCCACTCGGCAGATTGGTAGAAAGTGACTGCACCTTCATGTTTCAGCCAGTGGGTTAAAATCACAGTCAAAATCCCCATTGGTTTGGGGACGGCTCATTATCTATATATTACTAAACTCTCATCTTGCATATTTGTGGGTTTGTGGGTTTGTGGGGTTGTGGGTGGATTTTTCCTGAAATACAGCCAAAACAGTACAGGATAGCGCAACAATTTTAGGGCCACCCTTCTCACCATTCCCCTGCAGTCTCGATTGATCAAGTTTTGTTACATTTTAAAAACAATTAACAATAAATTTTAATAAATGCGCTCCCGACACCCCCCCTTCTCCCCCCCCCCCCCCCCCCCCCCCCGCCGGGAGGACCAGCACCCGTTCCGGCATGCCCCGCGCTTGACATTCCTCCCGTGGTGCAACGCAGCAGCATAGGGTCAAACAAGATGGCAGTCGCCACCGAGCTGCCGCTGCAGGAGAAGTTTCCACCCAACGGGTCTACGGCTCGCTCTGGCCAACGCGATGGCCGCCCGGGGCCGAGGTGAGTGGCTCCCTCTCCCCTTTCCTCTTCCCCCTCGTCCGCCCACGGCCCCGGGGGACACTTCCCAGTCGGCAACGGATCCACAGAACGTCAATTGGGGGAGGGTTGCTGGGCCCACAAGAGAGATTTGTACCCAAGGCTCTACGCCCATCTAATAACCTACTAAAGTTATAAGGCCACTTCTTTAATTTCCAGCAACAGCAGAGTCAATAAGTAACCTGGCTAATATATTCTGCCCATCTGGCCAGGATCTGCCCACAAGACTGACCACCAGGAAGGATAAAAGACTGAAAAAGAACAAGACAGCCCCTTCTGTAGGAACTGTAGACGAAGGGACTCGACCCAAAACATCACCTAGTCCTTGATACCTGATCCACTGAGTTACTCCAGCATTTTGTGCCTAAGACAGCCTGATTGTTCCGTTATCACTTTTTCGTTATTCTTGTCTTTTTTTTAATCAATTTGTGGTGCTTGAACTGTGGGAGATAAATAAGGATAAGTAATAGATGTCAGTTTGTATGGACTTTTTGAAGTTAACTGTTAACTGAAATTAACAGGATAACGAAATTGTCACTTTCAGAAATGGAGGCAATTAAAAGGCAAAGAAATTAAGAAATAGGAGAGTCAGAACAATAGATATTGGCAGCATGTTTTGCTGGTTCCCATGGGAATATGTATTGTGGTCTCACCTGTTAATTATAAATGAATAGATGAAGGAGTTGCAAACCTTGCAGCCTGATGTATGAAGCTAGGTACGCATGTGAATATGTAGATGGAAGCTGGATTTTGCAAAAGGACATTGATGGATTAAGTGAATGAAATGAACTGTTGCAAATGGATTTCAATTCAACCCTTGGAGATATAGATTAGGATATCGTGAATTACAAAAAGCAATGCACTGTGGTGCAGCAGCGACTTAGGTGTCCATCTACAGAAATTATTAAAAGCTTTCACAGTATGAACTAATTAAAAACATAATTGGAATATTAATTATTATCTTAAGGAGGCTGGAATACAAAAGATGGAAATTACATTACATTTGCATAGAGCTCGGTATAAACCCTATTTAAAGATCAGTATTTAATTCCATTGATATGTGTATTTGAGTATGGAAGATTCAGGAGCCATCTAAATCAGGGCCGTCTTAACGCATGGGCCTGATGGGCACTTGCCCGGGGCCCCACGAGCATAGGGGCCCCATGCTGATCTGTGTATGTTAAGTGACTTGCAATAAATAAATACTACTTTAAAAATGTAGGTTCAATAAGTGCTTTTTTCGCAACATTTTCCACCCCTAAGTGCTTCTCACAGCGATCTGTAAGTGCTTTTCGCAACAATGTAACACCCTAAGTCCATCGCTAAGTGCTTTTCGGTAAGTGCTTTTCGCCGGCACGATAGGGGGGGGGGGGCTGGTAGGGAAAGGGGGGTGGGGGAGAGTAACGGTGGAAGCGACGGGGAGGGTGGGAGGAGGGGCCCATAATGGGGGCCCCAGTACACTGCTTTGCCCGGGGCCCATTATGCTGTAAAGACGGCCCTGATCTAAATAAGACATTCAAGATGATTCTGTTGTTTGAAAGAATAAAGATAAACTATTTCCTCTGGTGAGGAGTTCAGCACAAAAGACCTTAGCTTTAATATTAGAGCTGAAACATTCAGAAGACTTATTAGTAGCAATCCTTTCACATAAAGGAAAGGAGAAATTTTATATTTGGTCCCACTCTCCATCCCAAAAAATGGTGAGATTGAATCAACTAAAAACTTCAAAAATGAGATTAATAGATATTTTGTTTGGAAGGTCATGTACCAATGGAGTTAATTTAGATGGAGTTTTGAGTCATGATATAAGTAAATGTCAGAATCCTGTTCCTGCATTCTTAATGTGGATTGAAGATGAACATTAATGCAAAAAGAGTTTTTACAGGATAATGTGTTTGTGTGTCATTTGTTTGAGAGTCCATTTTTAAGTTAATGTAATAAGCCCACCAACATTGCCTGTAGAAATCTTGCGGAAACATCAATCTGGTTGAATTCATTTTCTCATAAACTGAAACAGTGGTTAGCCTTGGTAAACTGTCACCATGCTGTGACTATGACAGAAAACTAACAACAAACTCAAAAATGAACATAACAGAGTCAAAGTATAGAGATGGAATAATTCAGCTGTAAGACATAACGGCTGCAGAATTATGTTATGGATTGCTGATTTCTTCCCAATTTTGATTGGAAACTGCAAGCAAAGAATTTAACTGCAATTTTTGTTGTTTGACAAATTGATCAGCACAGAGACATGTTCATAGCACATATGAAATATCAGACTCCTGAAACAAGCTTCGCTTTCACACCATGTTCCTGGTGGTGCTGCCACATACTCTGAACACTACCTCGTTCAGTTATTCTGTTATTGTACTTTAAAAATCTTTTGCACTACTCAGACTTTGCTCTGCAATCTTGCACCATTTTGCTGTTTTGCATTTGATGTTGATTTATCATTTTTGGATGTATACTGTTTACTCTGTGAACTTCATGTGAACAAGGAATGTCCTTGCTCATGGGTGTATATGACAATAAACGAATCTGATCTAGAACATGAAACAGAGAATATATGGTAGAACACCGGACTTTACTTGATAGGAAAAGTTCGGAAGGTTATGGACTAGGGGCAGTCAAATGAACCAGAATGGGCAATTGATCAGCATGGACAAATTTGGCCAAAGGACACGTTTCCGTGCTGTATAGTTTTAAGTCTCAATAGTATCTCAGATGTCTGGGGTTATGGGGTGAAGGCAGGAGAGTGGGGTTAAGAGGGAAAGATAGATCAGCCATGATTGAATGGTGGAGTAGACTTGATGGGCCGAACAGCCGAATTCTGCTCCTATCCATTATGAACTTATGAACTCATGAAATGTTTGCCAGGAGTGTCTCAATTTTCTGGGTATTTGACGACTGGCATTGATTCCTTAGCAACATATTGTTGCTTTGTAATGATTCCAGAGCCGTTGAACAGAGCATTGGGAATCTCTTCTCTCCATTTCATTCACCAAGCAATTCAGGATCATATCTGAAAATCATGGCCAGCACCTTGAATGGCTCAGACAATTATGTATTGAAAAACACATTAAAACAGGTTAAAAAAAAAACATTGGATCATTTTCATTCTTGTTTTTGTTTGACAAAAATGCAAATACAATAGTTATAAAACTAAAATAATTAACTGCACTTACATGAGACATGAGACTTACATGCGGCACGGTGGCACAGCGGTAGAGTTGCTGCCTTACAGGGCTTGCAGCGCCAGAGATCTGGGTTCGATCCCAACTATGGGTGCTGTCTGTACTGAGTTGGAATGTTTTCCCCGTGACCGGGTTGGTTTTCTCCGAGATCTTCGGTTTCCTGCAAAGACGTACAGGTTTGTAGGCGAATTGGCTTGGTATAAGTGTAAATTGTCACTAGTGTGTGTAGGATAGTGTTAACGCGCGGGGATCACTGGTTGGTGCAGACTCGGTGGGCGGAAGGGCCAGTTTCCATGCTATATTTCTAAACTAAACAATTTTTTTTTTAAAGTGATTTGGTGTTTTTGTTTGAATACACCTCTGTGAGGACCTTGAAATGTTTTGTTGCAGTAAGAGTTAATTAAATACAATGTTGAAATGGAAAAAAAAACTATTATCTTGTTATATTAAATTCAGCATGGACAAATTAGACTTAATGGGTCGAATGGCCTAATTCTATTCCTATCACTTCTGACATATGCAATTCTTGTATTCTCTGTATCTTCCTGAAACTTCCTTCCTCCCTATTAAATCTGCTTGATATCTAATTTGGTGCAAAGTAAGCAGGTATGTTTCTCACTTTAACTGCTGGTAAATGGTTGTATTCCAGCTTTTTCATTTGCGCACGAAGACAGGAGCATTCTGATAGTTTCCAAAGTAAATCCCAGGTGTGCAGCTTCACTGTAGAAATGTTGAATAAAATTTAAATAAGTACTTTAATCGTCGTATTGCAACAGCTGAGTTACTCTAGCAATTTGTGTCTGTCTTCAATGTAAACCAGCATCTGCTGTTCCTTCCGACACATTTCGTTTGCAACAGCATTGCTATGTAACACGAGATGTTGTACGTGTGTGTCTGCATGTCTGAATACATGTCAGTTTTTGCACTTTGGCTCCTCTGAAACAAAAATAAATTTGCTGGGCACCAGATGTTTTTTTTCCCTAAAATCATTTATTGTGATAAGCAAATGGGAAATGGGTGTTTAGAGAAGTCCATGTTTAATATCAGTTGAACTGGAACTACCAGGATTGTTCAGCAGTCCAAGACTTTTGAGAAGATTTTCCTGATCCCTTAAACTGCTAAGAGTTCACATTTTCTGGTTGATAAGATTTCTGATTAAGATCTATGGATTGAAAACACAACAATACTTTTCTGGGCAAAGACCTCTCAAAATTGAGATTGCAAATATTTGCGTTTACAATAACATTAATTGAAAGAGGTTAATTGTTTAAAAGGAAATAAACATGTTGTTAATGATGTCATCCACCATTATGTTTATGAAAAGGATAAGACAAACACTATTTGCATAATACAGTTAAAACTGATTGATATCAATTAAAATGAACATAATCATTCTTAACACAACAGATAAGAATCACCCCATGTCTCATTCACATTATATCTTTCATATTCGGAGGGTAAATTAATTTTGACTTTAGAAATTTCTGGATTCGTCACATTATAACAGACCTTTCCATAGCAGAATACATTTTAAACAAAATACTTGCCTTTTATCAAAAAATTTTTTTTTTTTAATCCACCATGAATTCAACCAATTTCCCTCCGGGGATGAATAAAATTTTATTGTATCATATCGTATCGCATCGTAAGTGCTTTTGCTTCTGCTATGTGCAATCAGAAGACTTAATGGGGAAAAAGGATTGAAATCAAATTTGAAAATTTCAAACAGTGTTTGTTGTTTTTGAAGCAAGAGGCCCGAAATAACAATTCTAGCAATCTCACACACGTTTATATAAAGACTAAGATGCTGCACTGGGACACGTTTCAGCCGAGGCTGACAAGATAAGATTCACCATCACCCTCAGTACACCAGTATAACCTTTGACCTTTTGAGGGAAAAAAACACGATGATCAAGACTTCAACTCTAGCACGAAGCTCATTCACACTGCAGTGATTCCTGACTGCCTGGTGGTATACATGTATTACCAACACAGGCATCACACACGATTCTGCACAGCACCACTTGGACAATAAGCACACATATATCAGCAGTATGGTAACTCGAATTTCACTGTACCTAAAAAGGTACATGTGACTATAAACCCATCTTGAATCTTGAATCTTGAAGAAAGCTCATCAATGCATCTATTTCATTAGATGATTGAGGGGAATCGATATGTCATAGAAACATAGAAAATAGGAGGAGGCCATTTGGCCCTTCGAGCAAGCACCGCCATTCATTGTGATCATGGCTGATCATCCACAATCAGCACCCTGTGCCTGCCTTCTCCCCATATCCCTTGATTCCGCTAGCTCCTAGAGCTCTATCTAACTCTCTTTTAAATTCATCCAGTGTATTGGGCTTCAGAGAATTCTGCCGCAGAGAATTCCACAAATTCACAACTCTCTGGGTGACGAAGTTTTTTCTCACCTCAGTTTTAAATGGCATCCCCTTTATTCTTAGACTGTGGTCACTGGTTCTGGACTCCACCAACTTTGGGAACATTTTTCCAGCATCTAGCTTGTCCAGTCCTTTTATAATTGTATACGTTTCTTTAAGATCCCCTCTCATCCTTCTAAATTCCAGTGAATACAAGCCAAGTCCTTCCAATCTTTCCTCATATGACAGTCCCGCCATCTCAGGGATTAACCTCGTGTACCTACGCTGCATTGCCTCAACTGCAAGGATGTCTTTCCACAAATTAGGACATTTGATAAGAGAAAGGAGCAGTGAAAGATTATATTAGTGAAGTAGTAAAGAATAGAAAAGTGGGGTTCCGCACTGTAAACATTCACTGAGTCCTCACACACTATGCTCTCCACAAACAACTTTCAAACCATCACGTTCTTGCCATAGACATAGACATAGACATAGAAAATAGGTGCAAGAGGAGGCCATTCGGCCCTTCGAGCCAGCACCGCCATTCATTGTGACCATGGCTGATCATCCACAATCAATAACCCGTGCCTGCCTTCTCCCCATATCCCTTGAAACATATCCCGAACATATCCCAAAACTTATACTGTTAAAATTGTTTTAAATAACCAACACAATTTCTTTTTTTTCTCCTGTTTTAGCAGTCAGAATTCCTTAAAGAGATCAAGTCCCAAGCATTACATAACAGATGGAAAATTTTAATTCCAGCTTAATCTCACCTTTTGAAAATCAACAAATCTTGAGTTATTAGTATCTAACATAAATCTCCACCTGTTGCAGATATTAGGCTGTGTGTATTTGAACTGTTGCTCGACATCCTTAATCATTGTCTGACAATTGAGGCACATGAACGTTCAACTGACCAATTCTGGGTGAACAGGTTGGGTCCGGACAACTTGGCCACTGATGCACAGCAGGGTTCCAATCCAGGCTGATGTCAATTCGATAAATATTGTATTGAACTTCCACAGATGTTTGGTAGAGAGCATACTGATTGGTTACATCATGGCCTGGTTTGGCAACTCAAACTCCCAGGAACAAAGGAGACCACAGAGAGTCATAGACACTCACAGGTATTAACCTCCCCACCCATGGGATCTAGAATAGGAGCTGCCTCAATAAGTGCAGGTCGGGCAAAGCAGCAGCGAGAACGACCGTTGGCTGGACTTGGTGAGTCTTGAGTGCAGGTTTAAAAAGAGGGCAAACAGCAGGTTAGCAGTCTTTGAGTGCAGATCGGGCAAAGCACATACCTTCAAGCTCATCAGAGAAAGGAAGGTTAGGAGTGAGTGTGGGGATTGGCTGAACAATTAGATTGGAAGATTGGTAAATTGGACAATTAGTCAATTTAGCATCTGATATAAGCAAGGCTTGCTCAAGGGGTGTGGCCCTGTTAAGGGACATGCCCTACGAGTCTGAGGGAGGATGCCACACCTAATGCTGAAGAGGGTGAGACACAAGAAGGAAATGCCAAGCAAGCTGATTCAGTGTGATACTTGCAGGATGTGGGAGGTCAGGGACACTGCTGGTGCCTCTGGCTGCTACAAGTGTGAGAAGTGTATCCAGGTACAGCTCCTGAAAGACCGTGTTGGGGAACTGGAGAAGCAAGTGGATGACCTCCGGTTTGTCTGAGAAACTGAGTCGTTCCTCGACAAGTCCTACAGTGAGATTGTTACACCAAAGGTGCTGGAAGAGAAAAGGTGGGTGACGGTGAGAAATGGAAGGAAACAAGGAATGCAAAGGTCCCCGGGTGTTGTGCCTCTTGAGAACAGGTTCACCCACTTGGAAGCTGTCGGGGAAGAAGACGTTGCCACACTGAGCGGCAGACTGGTTTACGAAACAAAAAGTGCTGTTGAGCCATAACCAAAGAGGCCGACGTCCATTGTGAGAGCAGCGAGAACGACCGTTGGCTGGACTTGGTGAGTCTTGAGTGCAGGTTTAAAAAGAGGGCAAACAGCAGGTTAGCAGTCTTTGAGTGCAGATCGGGCAAAGCACATACCTTCAAGCTCATCAGAGAAAGGAAGGTTGGGAGTGAGTGTGGGGATTGGCTGAACAATTAGATTGGAAGATTGGTAAATTGGACAATTAGTCAATTTAGCATCTGATATAAGCAAGGCTTGCTCAAGGGGTGTGGCCCTGTTAAGGGAAATGCCCTACGAGTCTGAGGTAGGAGACTCCATTGTGAGAGGTACGAACAGGGGTTTCTGTGGCAACAGACGGGATTCGAGGATGGTGTGCTGCCTCCCTGGTGCCAGGATCCAGGATGTCACAGACAGAGTGCAGAAAATCCTCAAGGGCGAAGGTGAAAAGTCAGAAGTGGTAGTGCATGTTGGCACAAACGATGTCGGAAAGAAGGGGATGAATATTCTGCAGCGTGACTTTAGAGAGCTCAGAAAAATGCTGAAAAGCAGGGCCTCCAGGGTGGTTATCTCCAGTTTGCTTCCAGTTCGTCGTGCTGGCGAGAGCAGGAATAGGGAGATACATAACTTGAATGTGTGGCTGAGGAAATGGTGCAGGGGGCAGGGATTTAGATTCTTAGATCACTGGGATCTGTTTTGGGGTAAGGGGGAATTGTACAAAAGGGACGGATTGCACCTTAACAGGTGGGGGACCAGCATTCTGGCAGGCAGGTTTGCCACTGCTACACGGGTGGTTTTAAACTAAATAATGGGGATGGGGGGGGTGTCAAATGGGATAGTCAAGGATGTAGTTAAAGGGAAAGAGAGTAAAGGGACAGTTAATGACCCCAGAATTAACGGGAAAGAAAGCTCACAAATGGATAGGAGTTTATGGCCAAGTGTAATAGGGATTGATGTGAAGGGTGAGATGAGTAAGAAATTAAAAGTATTGTATATGAATGCGTGAAGTATAAGAAGTAAAGTAGATGAGCTTGAGGCTCAGTTAGAGGTTGGTAGATATGACATTGTGGGGATTACAGAGACGTGGCTGCAGGAGGATTGGGCCTGTGAACTTAATATTCAGGGTTATACATCCTATAGAGAGGACAGGCAGGTGGGTAGAGGCGGTGGGGTAGCTCTGCTGGTGAGGGATGAAATTCAGTCCCTTGCGAGGGAAAACAGAGGGACTGACGAGGTAGAGTCACTGTGGATTGAGTTGAGGAATTGTAAAGGCAAGAAGACACTAATTGGTGTTATCTACAGACCCCCAAATAGTAGCCCAGATGTAGGGTGTAAGATGCAGCAGGAGTTAAAACTGGCATGTAAGAAGGTAATGCCGCTGTGGTGATGGGCGATTTCAATATGCAGGTAGACTGTGAAAATCAGGTTGGTTCTGGACCCCAAGAAAGAGAGTTTGTAGAGTGCCTCCGAGATGGATTCTGAGAGCAGCTTGTAATGGAGCCTACCAGAGAAAAGGCAATTCTGGATTTAGTGTTGTCCAATGAACCAGATTTGATAAGAGAACTCGAGGTAAAGGAACCGCTTGGAGGTAGTGATCATAACATGATTAGTTTTAATCTGCAATTTGAGAAGGAGAAGGTTAAATCGGAAGTGTCAGTGTTACAGTTGAACAAAGGGGATTATGAAGGCATGAGAGTGGAGCTGGCCAAGGTAGACTGGAAAGGGATCCCAGCAGGATTAACGGTGGAACAGCAATGGCAGAAATTTCTGGGCATAATCCGGAAGACGCAGGATAATTTCATTCCAAAAAGGAAGAAAGATTCTAAGGGGAGTAGGAGGCAACCGTGGCTGACAAGGGAAGTTGGGGATGGAATAAAACTAAAATAAAAGATGTATAACACAGCAAAGAAGCCAGAGGATTGGGAAACTTTCATATGGAAATGGCAGAAGAGTTGAACAGGTACTTCGGAACTGTCTTCACTAAGGAAGACACAAACAATCTCCCAGATGTACTGGAAGACAGAGGATCTAGGGGGATAGAGGAACTGAAAGAAATTTTCATTAGGCGAGAAATAGTATTGGGTAGACTAATGGGACTGAAGGATGATAAATCCCCTGGGCCTGACGGTCTGCATCCCAGGGTCCTCAGGTGGCTCTAGAAATAGTGGACGCATTGGTGATCATTTTCCAATGTTCAATAGAGTCAGGATCAGTTCCTGTGGATTGGAGGGTAGCTAATGTTATCCCACTTTTTAAGAAAGGAGCGAGAGAGAGAGAAAACGGGGAATTACAGACCAGTTAGTCTGACTTCAGTGGTGGGAAAGATGCTGGAGTCAATTATTAAAGAGGTAATAATGGTGCATTTGGCTAGCAGTAGAAGGATAAGTCTACGCTTGTTCTCAGCAATGTACAGTCCAATTAAACATTCGTGACTCTTGACTCTTGGTTCCTGACATCACCAGCGCTGTCCCTGAAAATTCCTTCAAATTCACTAAAAGAATAAGCAAATCAACATCAATGTAAAACACAAAATGCTGGAGGGAAGTCAGTAGGACGGGAAGCATCAGTGGAAAGAATGGGACGTCGCCTCCCAAACTTATCAATTACCTCCAGCCCCAGTTGTGGCAGAGTCTGTCTCCTTCAGTGGTATCATTTGCGACTTCAGAACCCATAGATCCAGCGGGAAACCCAAGGCGGAAAACAGGAGAAAGCAAAAAAAGTTATTTTTTTAAAGTAAAAGAAGCATCAGAAGAATAAAAAGAAAATCCATGTACATGTCCAAATGCTTTTTAAATCTTGTAATTGTACCAGTTCCAAATACTACCTCTGGCAGCTCATTCCACATACCCACCACCCTCTGTGTGAAAAGATTGCCCCACAGGTTCCTCTTAAATCTTTCCCCTCGCACCTTAAACTTTTGACCTCTGGTTCTTGATTTCCCAACTTTGGGTGAAGGACTCGATACATTCACCATATCTATTACCTTCATGATTTTATACACCTCTATCAGATCACCACTCAGTCTTCTGTCTCCCTGTGCTGAATAAAGTACTAGCCTTCCCAACCTCTCCCTTTGGCTCAATCCTGGCAACATCCTCACAAATCTTCCCTGCACTCTTCCAATCCTTTCAATAACTAGGTGACCAAAACCGAACACTGTTGGTTGTGATGTACAAAAATGATGGAACTGCATGGAAAATGCAGATGACCGCAAAATTGGTGGAGGGTGCAGAAGAGGTTTACCAAAAATGCTGCCTGGATTAAAGGATGTTATCTGTTTGTAGAGGTTGGACAAACCTGCAATATTTTCTCTGGAACATCAGAGGTTGAGTGACGATATGATAGAAGTATATAAAATGATGAGAGGCATAGATAAGGTAGACAGTCAGATGTGAGGGAGGAAAAGGAAAAAGAGGAGGGTTATGTACTTAGCTAAAATTGAAGAATTCAGTGGCCATACTGTTGTGTTGTTATGGAAAATTAGGTGCTGTTCCTCCAGTTTGTGTGTGGCCCTGCTCTGGCAATGGAGGAGACCCAAGAGAGAAAGGTCAGTATGGCAATGGGAATGGAAGTGAAAATGGTTAGCAACCGAGGGATTCAGTAGGCCTTGGTGGACCAAGCACAAGTGTTTGGTGAAACAGCCGTCTAGTCTACGCTTGTTCTCAGCAATGTACAGGAGGCCACATCGAGAACTCTGGATGCAGTAGATGAGGTTAGAGGAGGTGCACATGAACCTCTGTCTCACCTGGAAGGACTACTGGGGTCCCAGGATGGAGGTGATGGAGGTATAAGGACCGGTGTTCTATCTCCTGCAGTTGCAGGTGAAAGTGCCTGGGGACAGGGTGGTTTAGGTGAGAAGGGAAGAGTGTACCAAGGAGTTTGGAAGCCGCAATTATTATAATATGCTCTTCTTCCTTAAACAGTTTTAGCTGATCTATTTTTTTGCATGAAAAAGGTCTGAAGAAGATTCCCAACCCAAAATATCATCCATCCATTCCCTCTACAGAAGCTGCCTGACCCGCTGAGTTCTTCCAGTACTTTGCATTTTGATACAGATAAAGAAGCGCATAAATAATATTTTGTTCTAGTCCGTAAAGAGGCAATGGAATTGCATTAGTTATTTTAAAAACACAAATTAAAAGCTGACATATAATTTTGCAGTGATTGATGGCAATATTTCCAAGCAGGAATCAACAGTTTTCAGCCCTATGTACTGTATTACTGACAATTAAATAAATGTGGCTCTAAGGGCAAAAGGGATTGTGCCATTAATATTGCATGGAGATTACTTTAAATTAACTTTATTCTCCGGAAGGAGCTAAATTAACAAATGCTTATGAATTCATGTTTTATTCCAATATTTGTGCCAGTGTGAAACAAATGACAATATAATCCTTTACCCAGTTATATATAGAAATTGCTTGCTCTGTGGTACCCAGCAATCCAAAATTAATTTGAAGGCAGTTGAGAAATCACATAGCGACACGCAATCAAAGTCAGATTCAATGCATTCCAAAATCCAATTGATCTTTTTCAACAATACTTGACCCACTGAGTTCCTTCAGCAGTTTGTTTTTTGCTTTCCTCTTTTTCAAAAGCCCGTGTTCAGTTTCTATAATTAATTTTGTGCAGAAGTTTTCACAAAGAAAAACAAACATGTCAATTGAAGGTACCGGGTTGTAAATTGCTTATGGCTGCATTCACTTACCAGGCATGCTAAGGACAAGCAATAATAAAATCAGTGATGCAGCACCGTGGGCTCAATTTGCATGAGGTCATTGCTCAATTTGTCTGGAAATTCTAATAAGCGATTGGCTTTGCTAAATTAAAATTAGAATCCTGCACCTTACTTGGGAGAATAATTGTCAAACGTACATAGAAACATACTTTTTTTTTCCTGAGTATTAGGGCGGATTTAAAGCAAATGGCATCAGATAGGTTATGGCTGCTGATAGGATATTTTTTAACATATTGAGTAATTATGATCTGAAATGAATTGCCTGGATGTATATTTGTAACTCAGCGGGACAGGCAGCATCTCTGGAGAGAAAGAATGGGTGATGTTTTGGGTCGAGACCCTTCATCAGACTGATGTCAGGGGAGTGAGCGGTACAGAGATAAAATGTAGTCGGAAACAGCAAGACTGGTCGGAGAGCTGGGAAGGGTGAGGGAGACAGAGGGAAAGCAAGGGCTACTTGAAGTTAGAGAAGTCAATGTTCATACCGCTGGGGTGTAAGCTACCCAAGCAAAATATGAGGTGCTGTTCCTCCAATTTGCACTTGGCCTCACTCTCACAATGGAAGAGACCCAGGGCAGAAAGGTCAGTGTGGGAATAGGAGGGGGGAATTAAAGTGTTGAGCAACCGTGAGATCAGGAAGGTTTAGGCGGACTGAACGGAGGTATTCAGTGAAACGATCGCTGAGCCTGCGTTTGGCCTCCCTCTCCCTCTCCCTCTCCCTCTCCCCCATTCATACCTAGTACAGTCCCCCTTGTCCTCGCCTTCTACCCTATCAGTCGTCGCATACAGCAAGTAATCCTCCGACATTATCGCCACCTCCAATGGGATCCCATTATTAGCCACATCTTCCCATCTCCACTATTTTCCGCTTTCCGCAGAGACTGTTCCCTCGGCAACTCCCTGGTTAACTCGTCCCTTCCCACCCAAACCACCCCTTCCCCAGGTACTTTCCCTTGCAACCGCAGGAGATGCAACACCTATCCCTATACCCCGCCCGCTCGACACCGTCCAAGGACCCGACAGTCCTTTCAGGTGAGGCATACATCTCCAACCTCATCGACTGTATCCGCTGTTCCAGTTGGGGACTCCTGTATATCGGAGAGACCAAACGCAGGCTCAGCGATAGTTTTGCTGAACACCTCCGCTCAGTTGTCCATTGTCAGAGTGAGGCACAGCGCAAATTGGAGGCACAGCACCTCATATTTTGCTTGGGTAGCTTACAACCCAGCGGTATGAACATTGACTTCTCTAACTTCAAGCAGCCCTTGCTTTCCCTCTCTCTCTCTCTCTCTCTCTCCATCCGCTCCCCCTTCCCAGTTCTCCGACTACATTTTACCCTTTTCACCAGAGATGCTGCCTGTCCCGCTGAGTTACTCCAGCATTTTGTGTCCATCTTCGATGCCCTTTGATATTTGGCTGATATAGATGGCTGCATTTAGAACGGAGATGAGGAAGAACTTTTTCAGTCAGAGTGGTGAAGGTGTGGAATTCTCTGCCGCAGAAGGCAGTGGAGGCCAGTTCGTTGGATGCTTTCAAGAGAGAGCTGGATAGAGCTCTTAAGGATAGCGGAGTGAGGGGGTATGGGGAGAAGGCAGGAACGGGGTACTGATTGAGAGTGATCAGCCATGATCGCATTGAATGGCGGTGCTGGCTCGAAGGGCTGAATAGCCTACTCCTGCACCTATTGTCTATTGTCTATTGTCTATTTGATAAGCTAGGACAGAGGCAAATGGAGGCATTGCAACAGAATCCCAAATAATAACGGATAATGATTTTTTTTTTGATAATTTAAAATAGAATTACATAAACAATTTGTCCTGTTTCTTGTGAATATAGGTGCACTTATCACTGCATGCTCACAGTTTAAGTCACCATATTATCCATCTGTTATTACTGTTCAAAAATCAAACCAAAACCACAGATACTGGAAATTTGAAATAAAAACAGAAAATGCTAGAAACACTCGGGCAACATCTGTGGAGGAGAAAAACAATTATTTTGCAAACCGAAGACCTTTTAAATGGATGAAAGTTTCCAACATTTTCTGATTTTTTTTATTATGTTAGTACTACTTCATTGAATTTATTTGTATCCAGCCATGCATTTTAATGGAATAATGTTTGTTCCCACCCATACAATTATATTTTCTAATTATTCGTGACGTTGCCTGACTCTTACACCAGAAATGTGAGAATTTAATTAAAGCCCTGCTCACACAACTGTGCGAATATGCAGCTTTGAAACAACTGTGTGCATTTTATTAGTTTTATTAGCAAACAAAAACAAGCAAAAGCAAATTCCTATTTATAAGAACCTGCATTTAATTTTAAACCAGTGGCATTTTTCCTTTAACACACTGTACATCTGAGATTTCCAACATCTAATTGTCCTTCCTTGTTTTTTTTTAAATCTCTTACATTTAGATTTACTCATCATTGCTACAATGGAATGATGGTACTTATTCATTAAGAGTGACTCAGATGAATCAAATTTAGCCTGCTATTGTGATTTCTTTGGTGTTCGCAAGGGGATTCAAGATAAATAGACCCAAGATTTGCTAAAACTGAAACTCTGCCATCATTTGCTACTTGTAAAATATAACAACTTAATGATTCACAAGCTGATTCATCTTTCTGATACGTTAATTAAACCACCTGCCAGAGGTTTAGAGAATACTGTACAGTGATGCAATCAAAAGAACACATTCACAATCACTCACTTCCCTTTTGATTTATTACACCACCTCTCTCCAACTTTCTCTCCAACTTTTTCCAACTCTGATAAATAATCAATAAACTGGTACTTAAATTTGTTTTCTCTGAACACAGATGCTCCCTGACGTATTGAGTATTTGTAACATTTTCTGTTTTGGGATCAAATTTATTCAGTATTAAAGCCAAAGTTGCTTTGATTTCATTGCCTACATAATCAGTGCGCATTGAGAGGAATCCATTTCATACTAGGCTTTGTATTGTCACATCAAGAGTCAAGAGTATTTTATTGTCATATGTCCCAGACAAAACAATGAAATTCTTACTTACAGCAGCACAAAAGAATATATAGTATCTGTAAACAATAGAATAAGTGAAAAATAAATCAAACTTTATTTGGCGGGTGTAGTGTTTAATAGCCTGACGGCTGTAGGGGTGAAGCTGTTCCTGAACCTGGACGTTACAGTTTTCAGGCTCCTATGTCTTCTTCCCAATGGCAGGAGTGAAATGAGTATTTGGCCTGGGTGGTGTGGGTTACTGATTATGCTGGCTGCCTTTTTGAGGCAGTGACTCCTGTAAATCCCTTCAATGGTGGGGAGGTCAGTACCCATGAAGGACTGAGCAGTGTTCACCACTTTTTGTGGTCTTCTTTGTTCCTGGGCATTCGAGTTAACGAATCAGGCCGTGATGCATCCTGTCGCTATGCTCTCTACTGTATTCCTATAGAAGCTCAAAAGAATCCTCTCTGACATACTGAATCTCTGCAATCTTCTCAGGAAATGGATGCATTGATGGGCTTTCTTTATAATTGCATCAGTGTCCAATTATAGCATGGTTTTGTTCAAGGGAGGTCCTGTCTGATTGAACTTTTTTGAGGATTTGACCAAAGAGATTGATGAAGGCAGAGCTGTAGACATTGTATATGGATTTCAGTAAGGCATTCAACAAGGTTTTGCATGGTAGACTGCTCTGGAAAGTTAGATCCCATGGAATCCACAGGTCTTTCCGCTAACTACATCCTGAACAACAGAGTGGTCGATGGATAAGCTTCCCTCACACCCTGTAAAACCTCATGTGGATAGCATGGATAGGGAAGGTTTGGAGGGATACGGGCCAGGCATGGAGAAATGAGGCTACCTTGGATGGGGCACTTTGGTTAGCATGGACGCGTTGGGCAGAAGGCCCTGTTTTCATGTTGAATTTCTCTATGATAACAAGATAATGCATGTTAAAGGTGAGGTTTAGAATATATGAGAATGAGTAGCACTGATGTGCAAAAGGGCCTAGATGTGCCTAGGGCGGCACGGTAGCGCAGCGGTAGAGTTGCTGCTTTACAGCGAATGCAGCGCCGGAGACTCAGGTTCGATCCTGACTACGGGTGCTGCACTGTAAGGAGTTTGTACGTTCTCCCCGTGACCTGCGTGGGTTTTCTCCGAGATCTTCGGTTTCCTCCCACACTCCAAAGACGTACAGGTATGTAGGTTAATTAGCTGGGTAAATGTAAAAGATTGTCCCTAGTGGGTGTAGGATAGTGTTAATGTGCGGGGATCACTGGGCGGCACGGACTTGGAGGGCCGAAAAGGCCTGTTTCCGGCTGTATATATATGATATATGATATATGATATGATATGATATGATGATATGATGTGTTTATCCAGATTCTCTGAAGGCTAATATACAGGTGCAAAAAGCCAAAAGGAGGGCAAATGATGATGATAATAATATATTCCTTTATTCGTCCCACACCGGGGAAATTTACAGCCTTTAATACATGAAGCCGTCATTAAAGGTGTGATGAAGTCTTATTGCAATTGAAGGACATACAAAGGGTGGGAGTGTTCTGTCGTCTGCATTTCACATTCTTATTACACTCTTTGTTTGTATCCACACCCTCAAACTGTTGCCATGAACCTTTCAACCTGATGATACCTACAACTTATCCCCTGCCTCACGTTTCATAGGTATTCACTTTGTCCTCACCGTCCACTCTGCGACTTAAAAGTACATTGTTTTCACTGTCCCCCAGTTGAAAGGAAGGGACTTAGACTTGAAGTGTTGACTTTGTTTACTTTGTTCATTATGCATGGATTTAGTCCCAAACCTCTCACCAGCCTCATTGCAGACATTGGATTTTTTCTCTGGAACTTTAATGCTCTTATGCTGAAAACTATATCCTGTGCTCAAGTATTGTTCTCTTTGCTTGACCTGTTATCATATCATATCATATATATACAGCACGGAAACAGGCCTTTTCGGCCCACCAAGTCCGCGCCGCCCAGCGATCCCTGCACATTAACACTATCCTACACACACTAGGGACAATTTTGTATAGCTTGTGTATAGCTTGATTGCATTCACGTGTAGCATTATCTGATTTAATTGGGTAGCATGCAAACAAAAGCTTATTCACTGTATCTTGAGCCATGTATTGGTTTACAAGCCATTACTAATCTGAAGATTACCCAAAACATCACCCATTCCTTCTCTCCAGAGATGCTGCCTGACCCGCTGGGTTACTTCAGCATTTTGTGATTCCTTCGATTACTAATACCAGGCTCGACACAAAATGTTGGAGTAACTCAGTGGGACAGGCAGCATCTCTGGATAGAAGGTATCCATTTGTTCTATCCAGAGCTGCTGCCTGTCCGGTTGAGTTACTCCAGCATTTTGTGTCTATCTTCGGTGTAAACTAGCATTGCAGTTTCTTCCTACACTAATATCAGGCTGACATGCTGAGCACTTCCAGTGTTTTCTTTGATTTATTCTAAGATTGCTTGAGGAGGACATTAGATTAAAGTAAATTAGACTTGTTCCAACTTTTATTCACTGTATTTAGAATACCTTATCTCGCCAATGTGTTAATCAGCCCATCTGCTGGTAGATTCAAGAAGTGCACTCAAGACCACAAACAAAGGGGACACAAGATTACAAGTGTAAGAAGGAACTGCAGATGCTGGTTTAAACCGGTTAGACACAAAAAGCTGGGGTAACCCAGTGGGTCAGGCTGCATCAGTAGAGAAAAGGAATAGGTGATGTTTCGGGTCTAGACTCTTCTTCAGTGTGAAGATGGGTCTCCACCCGAAATGTCACTTAAGATTAGAAACTGTTCACGTAGAATTTTATTTTTTTAGTGTTGCTCAATATAAAATTGTTTTCCTCACAAGAAGATCACATTAGTGAGCATGTTCTCGTGAGGTTGCACAAATTGTGAGATTGGCCCAGCCCCTTCAGGTTGTGATCCACGTTTGCACCCTAATTTTCTACCTACATAAAGCACAGTCCTTTTAATGTCACTGCATTTCTGACAGTTCCCATGTAAACTAGAGCTCAAAGCTTCTGACAGTGTGCATCACAGAACAGTGTCAGTAGAGCAAGGAGCATCTTTGCACTGTTCTCTCTCGCTTTGCTATTTACAGGGAAACACTGCTGACATCAAGGGACTTGATTAAGCAGCCTCAGAATTAATTACTCTAGAGTCATAACCTTCCAATGTCCTCAGAGCTACAGTGTATTCTACAACAAACAGGGAGTCTCAATTTTCTGGTACTTACCAGGTTCATTCAGCAGATGACCAGTGTCATTATTAATGCCGAGCCTCTCGTGGCCTCAAGGCTGGGTGAAAAGAAATGCTGTAATAAAAATGAACTGCAGGTGATGGTTGATACCAAAGATAGACATAAAATGCTGGAGTAACCCAGCGGGTCAGGTAGCATCTCTGGAGAATATGGATAGGTGACATTTTTCGGGTCGGGACTCTTCTTCAATCTGAACCAAAAACATCACCTATCAATTTTCTCCAGAGATGCTGCCAGATCATTTGAGTTATTCCAGCATTTGGTGTCTATCTTTGGAAATGATATGCCTATCTGTGGAGAACCAATTCCAAGAGAGAGCTTTCAGAGACGCTTCATTCTGCCCAGATCAAGCTGAATTGTATTTACAAGTTTCTCAAAGCTGCATCACCAAGATATGAGAAAGTTTCCAGCAAGGCCTTTGGTCCTACTCTCAGTACCAGACAGTGCCCTCTGTGGCTCTTAACTTCCCCAGCCACTGGATCATTACAGCCAGCAAAGGATGATCCATAATTTTTCTCACCTGGCTGCTTACCACAGCAAGAGAGAAATTCACCAAGGTTCTTGATTCACTTTGTTATCAGCAAGGAGAGAACATCATCTTGGACATTGGCATCTTACAACATTGCTGGTTCCCTATGAGGACCGGCAACCGTTGACTGTACTTATGTGGCTATCGGGGCTCAAATTAATAACCTGCACTATTTCATCAACAGACAGGATTCCCACCTTCTGGCTCGCTCATCCCAAGGGAACCTGCAATATGTGTAATACAATGGTGCACCTAGTAGAGATGCTACCTCACAACGCAAGAGACCCAGGTTCAATTCTGACCTTCGCTGCCATCTGTGTGGAGTTTGCGCATTCTCCCTGTGACCGTGTGACCCATAAGTTTTCAAAGTGTGCTCTGGTTTCATCCCACATTCCAAAGATGTGAATGATAATTGGCCACTGTAATTGGGCCCTCGTAGGTAGGCAAGTCATAGAATCTGGGCAGGGGTTGTTGTCGATGAGAATATGGGGAGAATAAAAATATTCCTCCATCAATCCTAATTAATTTAGGATTCGTGTAAATGGGTGGTTGATCGTCGGTGCGAACTTGGTGGACCGAAGGACTTTTCTCCATATTCTATTCCTCTCTGGGTCTATGATACTATGTGAGACCAACGCTGCTCTGAGGGATGGATCTTTGGGGGAATAACACTACCTTCTACCTCAGTGGCTTCTTATACCATCTTGGATACTGAACACACCCAATGAGCAGACTACTGGGGCAGTAGTGGTCACCACCATTGGTCTCCTCAAATTGAAATGCTGTTGCCTGCCAGAAATGAGGGGAGCAGGAAATCTACAGTACACATCAGGCAGAGAGGTTTTTTTTCTAAATGGGGAGAGGATTCAGAAATTTCAGGTGCAATGGGACTTGGGAATGCTGGTGCAAGATTCCCAAAATGTTAATTTGCTGGGCGAGTCAGCAGTAGGGAAGGCAAATACAATGTTAGCATTCATTTTGAGAGGACGAGAATATAAAAAGCAAGAATGTAATGCTGAGGCTGAATGTAATGGAACGACTGCAGGCAGTGAGAATGGGCCCGCACCTGTCCTCCACTATCACCCTGAGTACCGGCACATCACAGGGCTGTGTTCTGAGCCCCATGCTCTACTCCCTCTTCACACACGACTGTGTTCCTGCATTCGACACCAACACCATTGTCAAGTTTGCAGACGACACAACGGTGATCGGGCTTATCACCAACGGGGATGAAACAAACTATAGAGCGGAGGTGCAGAACCTGGCGGACTGGTGCTCGGATAACAACCTGTCCCTAAATACCACCAAGACCAAGGAGCTGATCATCAACTTCCGTAGGTCACATAACGGGGAATATGCCCCGATCTCTATCAACGGGGACAGTGTGGAGAGAGTGTCCAGCTTCAAGTTTCTGGGCACTCACATTTCGGAGGACCTAACATGGTCCAATAACACTGCTGCGCTGGTCAAGAAGGCACAACAAAGACTGTTCTACTTAAGAACACTGAAAAAGTCTGGTCTACCCCAACAGCTGCTGACGACCTTCTACCGCTGCACCATAGAGAGCATCCTAACGCATGCCATCCCTGTGTGGTACCTCAGCTGCACGGAGGCAGAAAGGAAAGCTCTACAGCGGGTAGTCCATAGAGCTGAGAGGGCCATCGGAACATAGCTACCAGACTTGGAGGGCATCTACAACACACGATGCCTCAAAAAAGCCACCAGCATCCACAAAGACTCTTCACACCCCTGCAACAGTCTGTTCGAACTCCTTCCATCGGGCAGACGATACAAGGCCTTCTACGCCCGCACCTCCAGACTCAGGAACAGCTTCATCCCCAGGGCCATAGCTGCTATGAACCGGTCCTGCTGAGCCGGATGGCCACAACGCATAGATCAACTTGCACTTTACCCTGTCTAAAACTGTTACAATTGTTTCATTTCGTTGGGTTGCTGTTGTCTAAATTACTTAAATTATTGCATCGTATGGGAGGCGCATTCCCAATCTCGTTGTACCCCTGGGTACAATGACAATAAAGATATATTGTATTGTATTGTATTGTATTGTATAAGGCACTGGCCAAGCCACATTTGCAATATTGTGAACAGTTTTGGGCCCCGTATCTGAAGAAGGTTGTTCTGGCAATGGAGAGGGTCCAGAAGAAGTTTACAAGAATGATCCTGCGACTGATTGGGATAACGTATAAGGAGCCTTTGATGTCTCTGGGCCTGTAGTCAATGGGGTTTAAAAGGATGAGGGGTATCTCATTAAAACCTACCAAGTAATGAAAGGCCTAGATAGAGTGGATGTGCAGAAGGTTTCCACTAGTGGGAGAGTATCGGACCAGAGGCCATACGTTCAGAATAAAAGGACTTGCCTTCAAAATGCAGATGAGGAGGAATTTATCTCGCCAGAAGCTGGTGAATTTGTGAAATTCATTGCTACATACAGCTGTGGAGCCCAAATCATTAGGTATATTTAAAACAGAGGTTGATAGGTTCTGATTTGTAATGGTGTCAAAGATGATGGGAAGAAGGCAGGAGAATGGGATTGAGGAGGAAAAATAAATCAGCCATGATCAAATGGCAGAGTAGACTTGATGGGCTGAGTGGTCTAATTCTGCTCCTGTGTCTTATGTTCTGATAGATGTGGAAACTTTCTCATAATTAGCTGCACAATAAGCTACCTTGCAAACTGCAAACAGCAGCCAGAGGAAGATCAACACAGTGACCCAAAGCTGAAGGACCATGAGTCAGATCCTCAAACAATCAGTAGTAACATTAGCACGAGTACCATGAAGCCTTCCAGGGGAACATCCTCATTCGAGATCAAGAGCCTCAATCCCTCATTGAGCGACGGAGAGAGGCATTGTCCATAAGTGAGTCATTCCTTCATGACACTCAAAATGAAATTCATTTTAAGATATATTACCAATTGACAATTTCAAGGTACAAAGAAAGGCAAACTGATAAAGTCTCAATGGCAAATGAATCATACTTCACTCTGTTGCAACTGAATGAAATCAATGTAGTTTCACACTATGATCACATTTGTTGATTACATTATTTTCTGACAAAGAGCATTTGGCCTGAAACGTTACCTGTTTGGCTATTATTTCCTTACCTGCCATTTCAGATGGTAACCTGTTTTTATTTCAGAATACTAGCATCTGCCAGTTTTGATTTTCATTCTAAGCCTCACATTTTCCTGCACAACTTATCTATCCCCTACATTTCCCACTCTGCAGCTGAAGCTTTCAATCTCTTGCGTACAAGTATGTCTTGAAGGAGGGAAAAGTCAGAGCTCATTTCATCTTGCAACAGGATTGTGCAGGTAGTTTTTAGCCTCATTTGGTAGTCCCAGTCTCAGAGGTTGCCACGTTAGTTGTAGGAGCAGACAAGCGGGCATGAAGAATCATGAGATTGGAATCAACTTCACGCAGTAGCTGCAATAGAGATTAGTAGTCCACGTGGATCAAAATGTGTAGAAAGAAACCGCAGATGCTGGTTTATGCCAAAGATGGACAAAAAATGCTGGAATACCTCAGCGGGCCATGCAGCATCTCTGGAGAAAAGGAATACGTGATGTTTCAGGTCGAAGCACTTCTTCGGACATCTGACTTCTGACTTCAGGGTCTGAAGAAGGGTCCCAACCCAAAGCCTCACCTATTCCTTGCTGCCTGACCCACTGACTTACGACTATATTTTGTGTCTATCTTCCACATGGATCAACGCTGGGACCACGGCAATTTTTGATTAATGCAAATGACAGATTTTGAAATATAAAGCAAAATTTATGAATGATATTGAACATGATGAACAGGAAGGATGAAACAATCGATTGCAATAAGACTTAGGTAGGTTAGCTGAAGGAGCAGGCAGAATATAGTGTGAGTGTGAGGTGATGATATTTGACATAAGGGATAGGGAGAGGAAACATGGTGCACAATACTGTACAATGCACAGATCAAAGACATCTTATGTACAAAATCTTGAAGGTGGAAATACACATAGGGAGTGTAATTAATGAAAGAACACAGCTTCATAATGGTAAGTTGTGAGCACAATAGCAGGAAATATGTGGTGATCCTTTATGGTGGTCTAATTAGGTCACGATTAGACATATTTCATTCATTTCTGGTCAACATACAAAGGAAAGTTCTGAGGAAGCAGAGAGATCTTGAGAAAATGGCTGTTGGCCTTGTGCTTATGTTGGAAAAGCTGCAGTTGTTCTTCTTAGAGAGAAAAAAAGGGTAAACAAAGATTTATCGGAGGTGTACAAAATGATAGCAGGATATTCCCATTAACTGATGTTGCAAAGAGTAATAATAATAATATATTCCTTTATTTGTCCCAAATAAAGATAAGGATACTTTTCATCATTTACTGTGTTTTTTTTTTACTTTTACTGTTTAACTGGTCTGTTGACTGGTCTGCTGGGAGTAGCGCTAGTTGTGCAGTCTCACAGCAGCGGGAAGGAAGGACCTCTGATATCTCTCCTTCACACACTTGGGGTGAAGGAGTCTGTCACTGAAGGAGCTACTCAGTGCAGTGACAGTGTCCTGCATGGGGTGGGAGTCGTTGTCCAGCAGCGATGTTATCTTTGCCATCATCCTCCTCTCTCCCACTGCCTGTACTGAGTCGAGGGGGCAACCCAGGACAGAGCTGGCCTGGTAAACAAGTTTTAAGATTTAGGAAAGAAAGAAATGGAGATTACAAGGAAAAGCTTTTCTGTGCAGTTGGAGGTAATAAGTAATAGTTGCAGCACTAAGTGGATCGTCGACCCATCATGTCCATGCCAATCCTTTTGTCCATTAGGAACCTGGAACCTATTGCTACTGGGAGTGTGGAAGTGGAGATGGTCAATGATTTCAAATGAAAACTGGACAAAAACATTTTTCTGAAATTAACTTACAGGGATAGAGCAAGAGAGCGTGTGTGACTAGATCATCCCACAGAGTCAAATTGACTCCTTCCACATTATTATGTCTCTATGGTGTCAATCGAGTCACTTTACAATCATGTGCTCCACTGCACTGAAGCAATCATGTTTAATTGAAAGTCTTACTGAATACCCAGTGGCCCGGCTGCTCTCCACCACACTAACATGAAGCATAACAGTAGCGAGCTCCCTCAGTGAGACATCTCAGTAAGCAGCTGTAATTTAAAGGTATAAGAAAATAACTGCAGATGCTGGTACAAATCGATTTATTCACAAAATGCTGGAGTAACTCAGCAGGTCAGGCAGCATGTCGGGAGAGAAGGAATGGGTGACATTTCGGGTCGAGACCCTTCTTCAGACTGATGTCAGGGGGGCGGGACAAAGGAAGGATATAGGTGGAGACAGGAAGATAGAGGGAGATCTGGGAAGGAGGAGGGGAAGGGAGGGACAGAGGAGCTATCTAAAGTTGGAGAAGTCGACGTTCATACCACCGGGCTGCAAACTGCCCAGGCGAAATATGAGGTGCTGCTCCTCCAATTTCCGGCAGGCACTGGAGGAGGCCCATGACAGAAAGGTCAGACTGGAAATGGGAGGGGGAGTTAAAGTGCTCGGCCACCGGGAGATCAGTTTTGTTAATGCGGACCGAGCGCAGGTGTTCAGCAAAGCGATCGCCGAGCCTGTGCTTGGTTTCGCCGATGTAAATAAGTTGACATCTAGAGCAGCGGATGCAATAGATGAGGTTGGAGGAGGTGCAGGTGAACCTTTGTCTCACCTGGAAAGACTGTTTGGGTCCTTGGATGGAGTTGAGGGGGGAGGTAAAGGGACAGGTGTTGCATCTCGTGCGGTTGCAGGGGAAAGTGCCCGGGGTTGGGTGGTTTGGGTAGGAAGGGACGAGTGGACCAGGGAGTTACGGAGGGAACGGTCTCTGCGGAACGCAGAGAGGGGAGGGGATGGGAAGATGTGGCCAGTGGTGGGGTCCCGTTGTAGGTGACGGAAATGTTGGTGGATGATATGATTTAAAGGTCTTCATTGTCCAGTTTGTGTCCCAAATGGCAATGTATCGGAACATCGTTATAAATAATTCTCAAGACGTTAGCAAACCAAAATCAAACACATAAGCAGAAAATGGTGACAATTTGACTTTTAATTACAGACCCTGCGGTCTTTCCAATTTGAAAAACTATGTAGGTGGTGTTAATGTCCTGGCACTAGATGGCAGTATCCCCTCTGTGGCAGCAGACTGACTGCTGAAAGGCTGCTCTCTTACTTACCTTGAGTCCAAGCAGATGCCCCAATGATCCATTAAGATTTTGTGCCCTAGCTGGGCTGGCTTCAGCCAAATGACCACAGTCAATTGGGAAGAGCTGCTTCACTGAGCTTCTGCCTCACAATGCCAAAGACCCTAGTTCAGTCCTGATCTCGGGTGCTGTCCTTGTGGAGTTTGCACATGCTCCCAGTGACCATGCGAGTTCCCTCCGGCTTCCTCCTACACCCCAAAGTTGTGCAGGTTTGTTGCTTAATTGGCTTCTGTAAATTGCTCCCCTTAATATGTCGGGAATGGATGAGAAGGTGGGATAGCTTGGAACGAGTGTGAAGGGGTGATCAATGATCAGCATGGACTCAGTGGCTGAAGGACCTGTTTCCATGCCGTATCACTAAGTTAAACAAAACTAATTGAGGGTGCAGTCTGGGGTGGCTGCCTCTGGGGCATAGATGAGTGTTCTGTTGTGAGAGCACGGTGGGAGGTGAATCGGTGACCTTGCTAGGGGAGCAATCAATATTTTGAGCCTTAACATCAAGCAACCACTCAAAAGAGGTGGCGCAGCGGTAGAGTTGCTGCCTCGCAGCGCCGGAGACCCGGATTCAATCCTGTGTATACGGAGAAAGAAAGAGAGAGGAGCACTAGGAGCATGAGTGTGTCTGCCTCACAAAGAATGTTGGAGTTTGAAAGTTGAAGAGAGATTTTTCAGCATCTGTGAGTTTTGCAATGTGGGAGAGGGAGTGTATGTGTCTCAGTCTCAGCATGAGAGAGAAAGTCTGAATGGCAGCCATCCTCTGTGTTGCCACTGCCCAGCTGTCATGGGGGGCTTCCTTTCAGGATTAACAATCTTCTTTGATTGTTGCTCAGACAGCCGGCAGCAGCTGGGCTGAGAATCCAATCAGACACTGTGCGAATCGAGTCTTAATGCTTTTTTTCCCTCAAGGTGTAAAATGCCTTCACACAGCTCTGTTCACTGTTTCTTTTTCCCCTCTGCAGAATTGATTTGGTGAAACTACTAAAAAAATCGAGTTATTAGTGCACCAAAAATGGGTATGCAGATAACATTAATGTCTTTAGAGAAGCTTGTACCAAACTTCAAGGTGAATTTCCCCAATGTGCTATCACCACAGGCAGTGAGTTCACTGATGCAAAATTACAATAAGCATTACCCTGCACAAACAGCACATTCAGCCCAACTGATAATGTTCATGCATCATACATCTCCATTTTCATTTTACTTAATGCAAATTGTTACCAGCGTGTGGTAGCTGTGATCAGGTGTTTTTATTTTGCACTTTATTATTGATGTTGTGCAATCTGAGCTTCAGTCTAAAATGTGAGACAAGGGCGTTGGAACAGACCACTTGGCCTCACAAACCTTCTCTGACTTGACACCAATGTCCATCTTGTACCTCAACACCAGTTCCTGGTAAAATTGTATGCCTCCTTGTCACCTTGCCCTCAACTAACAATGAACCATTCTGCATTTCCTTATGTAAGAAAATAACTGCAGATTCTGGTACAAATCGAAGGTATTTATTCACAAAATGCCGGAGTAACTCAGCAGGTCAGGCAGCATCTCAGGAGAGAAGGAATAGGTGACGTTTCGGGTCAAGACCCTTCTTCAGACTGAAGAAGGGTCTCGACCCGAAACGTCACCCATTCCTTCTCTCCTGAGATGCTGCCTGACCTGCATTTCCTTATCATCGTCTGCTTTGATCTGTCATTTTCACACCTTGCCCTTCCATATCTTTGAACTCTCTCTCCTGACTCGCAGTCTGAAGTTGACCCGGAACGTCACCCATTCCTTCTCTCCAGACATGTAGCCTGTCCCTCTGTTACTCCAGCATTTTGTGTCTATCTTCGGTGTAAACCAGCATCTGGAGTTGCTTCCTACACCAGTTCCTGCTTTATCTCTATACCCTATGACTCCAAAACGTATCCCGAAATCCATCAATCTCTGTTTTGAATGAACCTGACAACAGCCTTCCTGGATACAGAATCTCAAAAATTCACCATCCTCCTTATGAACTATATTCTCCTCATTTCAGGCGAAAATTGCCTACTCCTTATTCCGAGTCCGTAACCCCTGGTTCTGAACTTCGCTGGGACACATCCTCCCTCTTAAGCACTCTCATAATTTTCTATGCTTCAATTAGTGTGAATTCCACAGCTCGCTGGCCAAGAAAAGTGAAATGTTTCCATTCTTAGCCAGTTTGTTTCCATTTCTCGTTGATAGTATTTGTGAAGCTTCTTTTTATTTCTCTCTAATGTAAACTCATCATAAATGTATACTAAATTTTTATCTGATGATTTGTACGTTGATAGATTTATTTATCATGCCACATATACAACTGCTATGCATAGACTAAACTATGCTGCAGCCAAGTACATTCCACAGTCACCAAACCACTCATCATTTTTACTAGTTATTTCAGTGACTCGCTGATTGAATTGTGATAGCATTTGCAACGTGTTTCAATGCTGCATTTCCCATTAGCCATGTTGATGGTTAACATAGTTAATTATTCACAAAATGCTGGAGTAACTCAGCAGGTCAGGCAGCATCTAGGGAGAGAAGGAATGGGGGACATTTCGGGTCGAGACCCTTCTTCAGACTGATGTCAGGGGGTGGGACAAAGGAAGGATATAGGTGGAGACAGGAAGATAGAGGGAGGACTGGGAAGGGGGAGGGGAAGAGAGGGACAGAGGAACTATCTAAAGTTGGAGAAGTCAATGTTCATACCACTGGGCTGCAAGCTGCCCAAGTGAAATATGAGGTGCTGTTCCTCCAATTTCCGGTGGGGCTCACTATAGCACTGGAGGAGGCCCATAACAGAAAGGTCAGACTGGGAGTGGGAGGGGGAGTTGAAGTGCTCAGCCACCGGGAGATCAGGTTGGTTAAGGCAGACTGAGCGAAGGTGTTGAGTGAAACGATCGCCGAGTCTGCATTTGGTTTCGCTGATGTAAAGAAGTTGACATCTAGAGCAGCGGGTACAATAGATGAGGTTGGAGGAGGTGCAGGTGAATCCCTGTCTCACCTGGAAAGACTGTTTGGTTCCTTGGATAGAGTTGAGGGGGGATGTAAAGGGACAGGTGTTGCATCTCCTGCGGTTGCAGGGGAAAGTGCCCGGGGATGGGGTGGTTTGGGTAGGAAGGGACCAGGGAGTAACAGAGGGACTCTGCAGAATGCAGAAAGGGGAGGGGATAGGAAGATGTGGCCAGTAGTGGGGTCCCGTTGGAGGTGACGGAAATGTTGGAGGATGATTTGTTGGATACGCTAGCTGATGGGGTAGAAGGTGAGAATGAGGGGGATTCTGTCCTTGTTACGAATGGGGGGAGGGGGAGCAAGAGTGGAGCAGCGGAATATAGAAGAGTTCCTAGTGAGAGCCTCATCTATAATGGAAGGGGGGAAGCCCCGTTTCCTGAAGAATGAGGACATCTCTGATGCCCTCGTGTGAAACACCTCATCCCGGGCGCAGATGCGGTGTAGACGGAGGAATTGGGAGTAGTGGATAGACTTTTTGCAGGAGACATAGTGGGAAGAAGTGTAGTCCAAATAGCTATGTGAGTCAGTGGGTTTATAGTAGATGTCAGTCACTAGTCTGTCTCCTGTGATGGAGATGGTGAGGTCCAGAAACGATAGGGAGATGTCGGAGATAGTCCAAGTATATTTAAGAGCAGGATGGAAATTGAAAGTGAAGTGTATGAAGTCAGTGAGTTCTGCATGGATACAAGAGGTAGCGCTAATGCAATCGTCGATGTAGCAGAGGTAGAGTTCGGGGATGGGGCCGGTGTATGTTCGGAACTGGGATTGTTCGACGTACCCGACAAAGAGGCAGGCATAGCTAGGGCCCATGCGAGTGCCCATAGTTACGCCTCTGGTTTGGAGGAAGTGGGAGGAGTCAAAGGAGAAGTTGTTGAGGGTAAGAACCAGCTCTGCTAGGCGGAGGAGAGTGTTAGTAGATGGGGATTGGCTGGTTCTACGGTTGAGGAAGAAACGGAGGGCTTCAAGACCATCCTTGTGGGGGATGGAAGTGTAGAGTGACTGGACATCCATGGTAAAGATGAGGGAGTGGGGGCCTGGAAACCGGAAGTTATCGAGGAGACGGAGAGCATGTGAGGTGTCTTGGATGTAGGTCGGGAGGGATTTAACCGGGGGGATAGGATGGAGTCGAGGTAGGTGGAAATAAGTTCGGTGGGACATGAGCAGGCAGAAACAATGGGTCTGCCGGGACAGTTCTGTTTATGGATTTTAGGTAGGAGGTAGAATCGGGCCGTGCAGGGCTGGGGAACGATAGGTTTGGAGGCATTAGAGGGTAGAGCGCCGGAATTGGTGAGGCCAGTGATGGTATTGATGATTAAGTTCTGGTGCTCGTCGGTGGGGTCATGGTCCAAGGATAAGTAGGAAGAGGTGCCTGAGAGTTGTCATATGGCCTCGGTCCGGTAGAGGTCAGCCCGCCAGGCTACCACAGCACCTCCCTTGTTAGCGGGTTTGATGACTAAGTCAGGTTGTTGCAGAGTGAGTGGAGGGCTGCACGTTCAGGAGGAGCAAGGTTAGAGTTAGTCAGGGGAGTGGAGAATTTGAGGCCATTAATGTCACGCCGGCAGTTGGACATGAAAAGTTCTTGTGAGGGTAGTTGGCCAACCGGGGGGTCCAATAGGAGGGAGTCCGCTGGAGATGGGAGAAGGGGTCATCACTGGGGGGTGAGGACTCCTTCCCATGGAAAAAAGCTCGGAGGCGGAGGCGACGGAAGAAGAGCTCCACGTCATGGCGGACCCGGAACTCGTTGATGTGGGGGCGGAGGGGAACAAAGGTAAGGCCTTTGCTGAGGACAGACCGTTCGGTGTCTGAAAGGGGGAGGTCAGGGGGGATGGTGAACACCCGGCAAGTGTGGGGGTTGGGGTCGGATGAAGGCAGGGGGGCAGGCGGAGGTGGAGGTGATGTATGGTGAGGGGGTGGTGGGTTGACAGAGCAGAGGGGGGGCATGAGGACCGATGTGGGGAGTAGTTAGGGTCGCCTGGCTAGAGGGGGAAGGGGGAGACCCAGTGGAAACCTTGCTGTGGTTCCCTGTAGTAGGGAGTGGGCAGTAGGACCCAGCGGTGCGGTGGGACTCTGCCTGGTGGGGGCTGTGGGCCCAGCGCAGTGTCTGTGAGCCGGGTGGAACTGCAACCTGCTGCTGGTCCTGGGAGCCGGGTACAGCGATGGCTGTGACCTGCTGCTGGGCGGTGGAGCGGCGCGGGTCAACAACGTTAACATAGTTAATCTCCCTTTACTTTCTGGTAGAAGCAAGAAATAAGACAACAAGGCAATACAGAATTAAACAAATAGTGTGTCATAAGGTCATAAGTGAGAGTAGAATTAGGCCATTCGGCCCATCAAGTCTACTCTGCCATTCAATCATGGCTGATCTATCCCTCCCTCCTAACCCTATTCTCCTGCCTTCTCCCCATAACCTCTCACACTTGTACTAACCAAGAAACTATCTATCTCTGCCTTAAAAACATCCACTGACTTGGCCTCCACAGCCTTCTGTGGCAAAGAATTCCACAGATTCACCACCCTCTGACTAAATAAATGTCTCCTCATCTCCTTCCTAAAAGAACATCCTTTAATTCTATGACCTCTAGTCTTCGATTCTCCCACTAGTGGAAACATCCTCCCCACATCCACTCTATCCAAGCCTTTCACTTATCTGTATGTTTCAATGAAACATACCCTCATTCTTCTAAACACCAGCGAGTTCAGGCCCATTCTGACAAACGCTCATCATAGGTTAACCTACTCATTCCCGGTATCAATCTTGTAAACGTGAAAGTGTACCTTAATATATTAATTGTAAATGCCTCAATGGTTTGCTCAAAACACTGTAAGTATGCTCTTAAGCAGGAGGGGAGTGACTTCCATTCCCTTGCACTTGGGTCTTCTGACTATATACCCTATCAATGCCTGTAAATAAACAGCTATGTTCACCACTCAGCCTCCTTCACTCCAGCCCCTCCAATCCTTCCACATAATTGAAGTCCTCCAAACCAGGCAGCATCCTAATGAATCACCTCTGCATTCTCTCCATTGCAATCCCACATGCTTCCTGTTGTATGATGATCAGAACTGCACACGATGCTCCGAATGTAGTCGAACCAGTCGGTGTTTTGTAACATCCAAGTTTCATAGTTGGAACTGACCTGAGAAGGCAAGTGTTACATATGCTTTCTTTACCACCCTATCTACCTGTGTTGCCACTTTCATGGATACAATTACAGATACAGGATAAAGGGAAGAGGGTTTAGTGCAAATAAAATCTAGTAAAGTCCGATTAAGGATTGTCCAAGGGAGAGAAATTCCCTTTGAACTGTCACGTTGTCTAAGTTAACTGGTGTCATTTTGGTGCAGGAAGTTGGATTTATTTGCAGTAAATGAACTGTTTAAGAGTGGCAATTTTGAGAAAACAGTTATTCAATATTTATTGTGTTTAGGACTGGATATGGAAAAAATAGAAACAAACATAATTAGGAAACACTCAAGTGTAGAAAAAACTAATTTTAGGATACTCAGAAACATTGAGTGCAAATGTATTTATATTAAAATTTGGCAGATAGGACAACAGATGAGTAATACGCAGCTTTCAAACGGAAATAGTTTGCGTATTAGGTTGACAAATTCCCAAGACACGGAAATGAAAAGCTTCCAAATTCAAATTCCCGGAATAAGTTAAAATAATTACAAATTAAGTAGTTAGAATAAAGCTGCAGAGGTTTCTGATAAATATGATTCATGAAACCTGCAGGGGATCAATCAAGCTGAATGCACGAAACAAATACTTTACATCTATTTTCACCAAGGAGAAGGACATGTTGGAGAGTGAGATCTCTGTGGAGAATATTAATATGCAAGGATCGTTTGATACCAAGAGGTGTTGGGCTTCCTGAAAAGCATTAAGGTAGATAAATCCCCAGGACTTGATGTAATCTATCCTAGGTTATTGAGAGAGGCAAGAGAGGAGATTGCAGAAACCCTGACAAAAATCTTTGCTTCTTCTCTAGCCTCAGGCAAGGTCCTGGGAAAACTGGAGAGTCGCTAATCCTGTTCTTTTATTTAAGAATGGAAGTATAGAGAATCCAGGGAATTATAGGCTTCCACACATCAGTGGTAGGGAGAGAAGCAACCATAGGACAGTCATCCCAATGTTGGAGGTAGAAAAGCATTTACAAATACCAATCCAACATAAATCTGAGTTGACAGGTGAAGGAACATAAACTTGCCGAGAGCAACTCACGTTTGACTAACTTAATTGACTTTTTGGTGAACACTAGAGAGAGCACATGAAGGTAGTGCAGCTAATGTTTGGTCTATGGAATCCAAATAGGCATGAAACACATTTGATGGATTGAAAGACCAGTGGTTAATTAGGCACAAAACTGACTAAGCACCAGAAATAGGAAAATAATGGTGATTGTCATCCAAACTCAAACATTAGCTCTATCTCTGGCATTCAATGGTTGAAATGAGTACCATTCGCAAAAAGCATTGCAATAACTTGCCAAACTTATCTGTTAGTAAAATCCATGAACCACCTAGAAGGAAAATGGTGGCAAGTATATTGGAGCAGCACCAGGAATTTGCCTTCTAAATCAAGCTACATTCTGACTCCAAAGTATATTGCCATTCCCTCATAGTTTCTGGATCAAAATCTGGAATTCAAAATCCAAATATGAGGATTGTGGCAGTTCAAGGTGGCAGGTCATCTCCACTCTACAAGGGCAATTGGAGATGGGGAAAACATGTTGGTCTTGCTAATGAAGCTACAGGACATGCTCGAGCTGCTGAAATGGGGAAATGGTGGATGCAATTTCACACAGATAAGTGTGACGTTTCATTTTGCTAGCAAGAATGAGAAAGGGCTCAACTTGCTAAATGGCATACTTTAAAATATATTCAGTAACAGGGAGACACAAAGATTAGCCAAACATGCCTATGTTGTGGCAGAACAAGTTAAAAGAGCCAAAGATAGACACAAAAAGCTGGAGTAACTCAGTGGGTCGGACCGCATTGCTGGAAAAAAAGGTGACGTTTCAGGTCAAGACTTTTCTTCAGACATTTAGGGTTGGTTTTTTGAACAGAATCACAGCAGTTAAAATGACGAAATTAGCTTCAATATTTATAAATCCTTGATATCTTTTGTCAAGATCTTAGAGTTCAAAGATCGGCAAACAAAGAAGTCAAGTCAGGTCAAGCTTATTGTTATATGCACAAGTGCAGTAAGGTACACATGTTTGCTAGACTCAAAATTAAATAGAAATTATCAGAGTCAAGTGGAAATTAGTAAAAGAAAGGGCAGATTTATTCACCACAGTGATGTATACAGGGAGAGAGGGGGTCCTGAAGAATCGCTGGCAAATCTATCTGGTCCTTTAAGTTTAACTGCTTTTAAAATCCAATCTCAGATTATTCACCCTACATCTGCCTACAGATCTGTAAAGTAGCGTGGGATAATAGACAATAGACAATAGACAATAGGTGCAGGAGGAGGCCATTCAGCCCTTCGAGCCAGCACCGCCATTCAATGCGATCATGGCTGATCACTCTCAATCAGTACCCCGTTCCTGCCTTCTCCCCATACCCCTTCACACCGCTATCCTTAAGAGCTCTATCCAGCTCTCTCTTGAAAGCATCCAACGAACTGGCCTCCACTGCCTTCTGAGGCAGAGAATTCCACACCTTCACCACTCTCTGACTGAAAAAGTTCTTCCTCATCTCCGTTCTAAATGGCCTACCCCTTATTCTTAAACTGTGGCCCCTTGTTCTGGACTCCCCCAACATTGGGAACATGTTTCCTGCCTCTAATGTGTCCAATCCCCTAATCTTATCTTAAAGTCTTTTCACATGGGGGGAAAACCATCAAAACATTTCATGCCATGACAGTAATTGTGACTGAACCACACAAGTTATTACAGAAGATGTTCAGTAAGTAATTTCCCTCCTACATCCATTTAACCACCAGGGGGAAGTGAGCATCTACTCTATTGTGTTCGCACATTACTTCAAATCGAGGTGCAAGCTCACAAGAGGAAATTAAGCCATAGCTTCAAATTAACAACATTTATAATGATGTATCTCGTTATCCGCAAAAATTCAAAAAAATAATACAATTGATAATGTAAAGGTCAGTGATTGAGAAAGCATTTATTTGACAGAGTTGTAGGTTTAGGTTCCAGGTCAGGATTTGAGCACAGTTGTATGATAACACTCTGGGGTGTGCTGCATTTTTGAATGTGTTATCATTTGGATAAGTCATTTACTGAGAGCCTCAGTGACTCTATTGTTCAAGTGGTTTTCAAAGGTCAGATGCCACAATTTAAAGAGAGTGAGGTATCCTGATGCCATGATTAACGCCACCTCGTAATCAATAGCATTAAGATCATTTAGGATTACGTGCTGAGGGATGCACTGAAGCTCGGTGCAGCCAATGCCAAGGCTCTGTGGGGAAGGACCACAGTCTCTCAGGTCCTTCCGCTGCTGGACATTGGGGGGCAGGTGTGATGGAGACGCCCCTCGAACGAGGTGGGGAATATCAGCCCAGGGGAACACATGTCAGAAGGGATAGGAGTAGAATTAGGCCATTCGGCCCATCAAGTTTACCGCAATTCAATCATAGTTGATCTATCTTGCCCTCCTAACCCCATTCTCCTGGCCTTCTCCCCATAACCCTTGACACCCTTATGAATCAGGAATCTATCTATCTCTGCTGTAAAAATATCCACAAATGGTAATGGTGCCAGGTATATTTCTGTGAACACTACCAAATATGATGAGAATTAATGTATAGCCTCTGAAAATGTCAGAAACAGTTCTTGTTCTGTATATTTTTTAATTCTGAATAAAGTTGTTTTTAATTTACATTACCATCACCTCTCAAAACCCCCAACTCACTTGGTTTTATCCAACATCTATTGGGTAAAAACTGTGGATGTCAATTCCTGTTGCAAATTCTATTTATCAGCCATAAGTCCTTCCATCTCCCTAGTAGCTCACTGAAACCTATGTAGACTATTTACAGCTTTAGTTCATATTTGAACTTAAGGTGAGCTTCAAACCATGTATCCATGGCAAAAGCTAATTTCTGTTCCGTGCAACATTCTGGTAAAGATCCAGGAAGTATTCTGGTAAATTTGGGTCATCTGAATAGAAATTAGCTCTTGCCATGGACATTACTACTACCCTACACACATTAGGGACAATTTTACATTTATACCAAGCCAATCAATCAACACACCTGTACGTGTTTGTGTGGGAGGAAACCAAACATCTCAGAGAAAACCCACGCAGATCGTACAATCTCCGTACAGACAAGCACCCAAAGTCAGGATCGAGCCCGGGTCTCGGGCGCTGTAAGGCATTAGCTCTACTGCTACACCACCGCCAGCTTAAATAATTTTTCTTGTCTCCTCTCAGTATACTAATAGTCAACCAATACCAACACCAAAACCGCCAACAAAATATCTGAAAATTAGACTACACCTTCCTTTGTAAGGCCTGATTATACGTAGCACACTCAATTGCGGAGGATATAGTGGTTCATTAACTGATTAGTGAATTTTTATTATGATCATTTTTACGAGTGTCATATATTTGGCTGCTTCAATTATAGACGATGGTGTAGAGAGGTAAAGAACAATGATTGAAAGATATGCAAAAAAGTAACGATGATAACGAAAACAGGTCTGGTTTGATGTAGGCCATACCCTATTGTTTTACTTTTGGCGGTTGCATACGAGAATGTGTCATGGTCATGTCAGCACTGACTGTAAAAGCTGTCCTTTCAAATTTAAATTGATTAATGTTTGCAATGTACATTAGAATACATTTTCTGAAGACCGGCTTCTGTTTCACTTAATGTCAGCCTTACCCGCATAACTTTTTTATAATTTGTGCATAACTCGAAACAAAATTTATATAACATTCTTATTGGAAGAGGAAAAAATATCAAATGATTTTTTTATTCCAATCAGATATTTTTTTTATTCTTTTAGTTCATCCCTATAACCATCAGGTTATTAAATATTATAGTCTTGAAATAGGCTCTGAACTATAGACTTGGGGAGATTATTTTTGCACTATTATTGCCTATTTATTTGTCCATGTTTTTAATATATATAAATATACACATAACTTTTTTTGTTTATTTTGTGTTTTGCAGAGTACTGTTTACATTTCTATTGTGGAGCTGCAAGTAAGAATTTCATTGTTCCTTCTCGGAACATAGGGCAATAAAACACTCTCTCTCTGATCCTCCTCTAGTAATTGTTAGCTTCATCTTGTCCTACTATAGCATAATACCTGTAATATTGCTGGTTGATTAATTCACAAGGCCTACCAACTAATAAAGCAATTGTGTACAGACTGAATAATTTTGTTCTTCCTTCTTCCCAGCCCCACACATGTTCAATGTCATGTCATGAATTGAATGGAAACAACATTTTAATGTTGGCTCCCATTTAAATCACCTCCACAATTTACCCTTAATATGTTGATCTACCAACATCAGTTCCCAATAGCAGGAGATAAAGAAAATTACAGAGACCTTCATGAATAAAGAACAGAAGAAGATAATTATCATTTTCTATTTTCAAATAAAGTGGTTTTCTTACAATGCTTTAACTTGCAATAAGTGAATAAAGTTACAATATTTATTGGTAAATTGATGGATCTATAGGTTTTTTTTCCAAATCAGATCACTCAATATGTGGTTATAAATAAGTAAAGTGAAAAAATCTAACAGGATTAGCTAAGTGGAAACATCGGTCATTTAAATATAATACTTACAATGGAACTGAATCTCAAATGCAAATATCAACAAACATTCATTTCTCTACTGTGTGTTAATAGTATTCAGCTATAAATATCTACTCCCATGTCACTGAGCTTTGATGCCTTTGGGGAATTCCTACTAAAGCATTGTTGACAGTGAATTACCCAAATTATCACCTGTATAAAGTTAACAGCACAAACACTTAACACACAACACACATATTCTGTGTTTTAGTGCCTGGTGACACAATTAAGATCTAATTAAAATAAACTTTATAATGCTACTATCTGTGATCTGGAAGTATTATTTATGGTAGGAAGGAACTGCAGATGCTGGTTTAAACCGAAGATAGACACAAAATGCTGAAGTAACTCAGCGGGACAGGCAGCATCTCTGGAGAGAAAGAATAGGTGATGTTTCGGATTGAGACCCTTCTTCAGATTAGATCAGTCTGAAGAAGGGTCTCAACCCGAAACATCACTATATGCTATATGTCTCGCTGAGTTACTCCAGCACTTTGTGTCTATCTTCAGTATTATTTATGGGGCATCTACATTTACAGTGCAGGTTATTTTTCATAGGCCTATTGAGACTAGTTCCTGTTTGGTTGTATGACATCGCCATAGGTTACAGCTGCATGTCTACCTGATAATGTGCAGTGTCTTCACTTTTCACTGCTACGCTCCGTATTGGGAGGTATGGAATATGCTGGCGCAACTGACCTCCTGCTCCACACCAGATCACCAGCAACCTACCATCTACCTCATTGGAGACCCTTGAACTATCTTTAATCGGACATTACTGGACTTTACCTTGCACTAAACATTATTCCCTTCATCCTGTATCTGTACACTGTGGGCGGCTTCATTGTAATCATGTATAGTCTTTCTACTGACTGGATAGCACGCAACAAAAAAAGCTTTTCACTGTACGATAAACTATACTTAACTAAACTAACTATGCCAACTGCTCTGGTAAATCTTGGACTGAGGGGCCAAATGATCTTTACATTTGGCCCTTGGACTTTACGCTGACCAATACTGCCACAAATGGAGTTGCTAACATCATTAAAAAGCTATTTGGCCAGGGTTTTTTTGCCAATTTTCATTATTTCACTCTCTGTACATATTTTAGTTAGTTAGCACATGTGTAATTATTTATAACTAAACCTATTTTTGACTTTGAAATAGTTTTAAATATTTAACTCACTTTGAGTGTGTACAATTGATGGCAGACTAAGATGCCTTTGACAGCAGTGGGCTGCTCCAATCTGTTTGGGGTAATACTGAGGTTCTGCTTCCTCAAGTCTGGTTGCCACCTTTGGCCTACTTCATCTTTCACAAGGGTGGGCCTTTGGTGGGGTCCAAGGGAGGTGCAGCTTGTGTTTTAGGGTGGGGTTCACTTGCAGATGACAGGTCCGGCTGCCCCATTGCGAAATCCTTTATTGCGGCACACGGTAGCAGAACACCCGAGGTGAATGTTCAGTGAGGTGTTGTTCAGTAAATATTACAATAGTTACAAGAAATGATTCTTCAAGTCAACCGCATGGCCAAAGCTATGTTCCAGTTAGAAGCGAGGAAATGGTGACACCTCATCACATATCCTTCCACTCTAATCCAAAGAATGAGGTCATCGGGAAGCATGCTGAAACATGCTGACTGTTCACGGAACTGAAAGTCACAGCTCACGAGATTTACATCAGAGAAATGATGTCATCTTAATTTACGGAATTTTCCTTCCAATGGAGATCAAAGCTCAATCTCCCAATCTAAATAAGCAGTTTTCTCAATAAAAGCTTTGAGGAAAATGTCAAACCAAACAACATAGATACTATTGGACTTCCTGACAAAAACTTGATAGTGAGTTAATCAGTAACACTGGTGAATTGAAGACATACCACGGTGCCTTTTAAGAGCAAGCTCCCCATAACATAAAAGACACAAAATGCTGGATTAACCCCAGTTGTAGTAATACTGGAGTAACATCACTATAGGTGATGTTTCAGGTCAAGACCCTTCTTCAGACTGAAGGCAGGGATGGGGTTAAGGAAACCTAGAAGAATGCCTGAAGTCTTAAGAAGGGTGCCAACCTGACACATCACTTATCTGTATTTTCCAGGGATGCTGCCCGATCTGTTGGATTATCCCAGCATTTTGTGTCTTTCTTTGGTAAACTAGCATCTGCAGTTCCTCGTTTCCCTATTACATTCCTTTGCTGCCCAATTTGTTATGCGACCTTTTCTATTTGTAAGAACTATAAGGCTTCCAAAACATTTGAGGACACTGAATAGTAAGGATATTTGGTCATCACTCCACAGACTAAACTTAACTCACTGAGTTCTGTTTATTGTTCTAGTTTCTACCATTTGTGATGTATTTTGTCTCCATAGAATAGATTTAAATTGGACATATCTGGACATAAATGATGACACTAACATTCTTGGTTCTGGTGAAAATTTACAGCAACTTTTGGACAGTATCACCTCAGAATTTTGCAAAATTAAAAAATGGTTTGACATTAACAAATTATCACTAAACTTGAGCAAAACAAAAATTATGATATTTGGGAACAATAAAATAAACAATCAAGCACAGGTACAGATAGAGGGTGTTAACATAGAAAGAGTAAATGAAACTAAATTCCTTGGGGTGATAATAGATGAAAAAATTTGCTGGAAATCTCACATTAAACATATCCACAGTAAAGTATCTAGAAGCATTTCAGTTCTGGCCAAAGCAAAACATTTCCTAGATAACAAATCACTTCGCATTCTGTTCTGTTCACTAGTTTCACCTTATTTAAGTTACTGTATAGAGGTGTGGGGAAGTACATATATAAGTTCACTACAACCACTATTCATACTGCAAAAAAGAGCCATTAGAATAATTCATAATGTCGGTTTTTGTGAACACACCAACTCATTGTTTATAAAGTCTAAAATAATCAAATTTTATGACATTGTGGAATATCAAACAGCTCAATTCATGTACAAAGTGAGAAACAATTTGCTACCAAGTAACTTACAGGAAATGTTTTATGAAAGAGAGGGGGGGTATAATTTAAGGGGAACATTAAATTTCAAGATTCGCAATACTCGAACAACAATGAAAAGATTTTCTATATCAATCAGTGGAGTAAAGCTATGGAACAGAATGAATGCGGAATTAAAACAATGTTCAAACATCATCCAGTTTAAAAACAAATATAAACACATGATTTTTTCTAGGTACAGTGAGGAGGGGGATTAACAGTCACCAGGGGTCTACAAATAATAACACATCATTATTTAAATAAGTATATCTATATGAACATATAAGGGTGTATGAGTATTTTTGTATTAATATCTGATACTTGATAAATATTGATTAGGGAATGGGGGTAGGATTAAATAAGTTCACACTTCTTCCTACTCCTTTTCGCACATGTTAAGTAATGGATGAAATTCCTTGTATTTCTTCTGTTTTTTTGTTTATTTTGTTTTTTAATTGATGTCTTTTAACATGTTCGAAATAAAATAAAATGAAATGAAATGAAAAAATGAAAAAATATCTCTATCTTAACCAATGACTTCTCAGGGCTGTGTACCTCCTGAAATAATCTTAACTGAAGATGAGATCAGAAGTCAGGAAGTGGAAATTAGGGGAGGAATCTGAGGACACCAGAAACATGAAGGAAAGGACATCGATGTAAATTGCCATTGGTCAAGATCTTTGGATTTTGTTACCTCCATCGCCAGAGACCCGGGTTCAATCCTGATTGTGGATGTTGTCTGTATGGAGTTTGCACATTCTTCCTGCGACCATACGGATTTTCTCTGGGTGCTCCAGTTTCCTTCCACATTCTAAAGACATACAGCATTTGTAGGTTAATTGACCTCTAAATTGTAAATTGTCCCTGGTGTATAGGACTATATCTCTAAAAGTCTAGAGTAAAACTTCTCTGCACATTTGGAAGGATTGAGCCCAAGTTGAAGAGGCTCTTGCAGTGCCAGCTTATGCACAGTTGTTCATTCTAGTCTATAAGGATATTGCATAAAATCAAGTTTTACGAAACATATTTTGGCTCCATTATCTAGTCGGCCTCTTTGGCTTTTAGGTTTGAGCTTCTAGGGTGGAATGAGCAGGTGTACAAAACCTGGTCCAACAAGACCCTCTTCAACTTCCAACTGTCCAAATGAAATGATATCCAATGGTTTTCCCTGATTTATAATTGAGATCAATTGTGGTACCTGGGGCATCATAGTGCCACAATGTTTGGATTCAACTGACTGTGGTGGGAGCCCAATCCCAATTCAAACGTGAGGTTATCATGGTGTTGAATATGGACAATGAGACTACTACATAATAAGTACGTTCAGTCTGATTTGAACGTCTCCCATGCACCATTTTCTTAGGTATGAAATGAATATGGAGAAGAGCATTATGCCAGAGAACTTTTCATCGGGCAATAATTACTCTACACCATCGGTTGCATTGTATAATAGTGGGAAATTGGATTTGAGTATGGGAGTAACGAGGTCCTTCTGCAGTTGTATAGGACCCTGGTGAGACCACATATGGAGTATTGTGTGCAGTTTTGGTCTCCTAATTTGAGGAAAGACATCCTTGCTATTGAGGCAGTGCAGCGTAAGTTCACAAGATTAATCCCCGGGATGGCGGGACTGTCATATGAGGAAAGATTGGAAAGACTAGGCTTGTATTCACTGGAGTTTAGAAGGATGAGAGAGGATATTATAGAAACGTATAAAATTATAAAAGGACTGGACAAGCTAGATGCAGCAAAAATGGTCCCAATGTTGGGGGAGTCCAGAACCAGGGCCTACAGTCTAAGAATAAAGGGGAGGCCATTTAAAACTGAGATGTGAAAAAAACTCTTTCACCCAGAAAGTTGTGAATTTGTGGAACTCTCTGCCACAGAAAGCAGTAGAGGCCAATTCACTGGATGAATTTAAAAGGGAGTTAGATAGAGCTCTAGCGGCTAGCTGAATCAAGGGATATGGAGAGAAGGCAGGCACGGGTTACCAATTGTGGATGATCAGCAATGATCACAATGAATGGTGGTGCTGGCTCAAAGGGCCAAATAGCCTCCTCCTCCTCCTCCTATTTTCTATGTTTTCTATGAAATTTGCTTTAAGAGGATACGAGGTCATGTCTTCAGAATTGGCGAGACATCCGGCAATATGACTGATTCAATGATTAAAAAGGGGGAGCTCAACAAAGAGCTCAACACAGTTGGATTTACTAAATTATGGGAAATGGCATTTGGTAATTAGACAAATATTCTGATATGCAGATCAAAGCAATAACGGGATAAATCAGGCAAAATTACGTTATCAGGCAAAATTAATTGCCTCATGATGCATTGAATGAAACTATTTCTTAGCGGATAGCAAACAGCTTCACATATGTGATGGATGAGTCAAGCTGCCGGTCTAGACATGAATTTGACAACATTTAGTGTCGCATGTGATGATTATGATAATAATTCAGTTGTTGAATTAGTATGTCGTTTAAAGAAACCACAAAGTCAGGCAAAGTTATATTATCGGACAAAATTTAAACCAGGTAGTTAAATCTCACTATGCATTTCATAGATTGATAAGAAATAATTAATGACACAGTGCACTATTTTGAAACGATTTCTTAAAATCAAATGGAAAATGTTTGTACCTATTGTTTTTCAGATTAGATATTTTAAATGTATGCAGTTATTAAATGCACTGGAGTTTAAACTATATATAGTGATCGACTTTCACAGTTTTACCTGACATTAAAGGTCATACTTGGAAATCCACAACTTCAGTAAAAGCAAAGTTAAAGCAAGCTCCCTTTGTTATGCCTAACATAATCTCAAGCGCATGTACTTCTCTAGGTCAGAATAAAAATAATGATCTAAATACATATTAATAACCTAATATGAATTTAATTTTGCATGTTGATATTTCAACTTTGTTGCATTGGAAAACTGGACCTTCGTGCGTCTTACTAAATGAAGATTGTTAGTAACCAGCATTTTGCCCACTCTTGGAAAAGCCAAAAGTAGTCACACCTGAAATGTACCGAAAATTAAAACCTGAAAATTAAATCTCAAATTATATATTCTGAACTATTATTCAATTTAAGTTTTCCAAAACCATTCTATGTCAAAATTATCTCATTTCATGATTCAATTAGAGGCCTCTCACAACTAAGGGGATTGATATCCTGGAGATAAACTTTCATTCAAAGGTTCAATAGTTCTTTATTATCAAGACGCAGTGAAATTCTTTTTTTGCATATAGATAAGTAAAATTATTACCATACATAACTACAATCCCAGATTATATACAGAATGTATAGAAACAGCCCACTGAGTCCATATACAAGAGTCACCATGTTTTGGTGCTATTTTCAAAGTCCCAGCTGCAGCCATCACAATTGTAATATTTCTTTATCATTAATAAAAATGACAACTTTTATTACAAAATGACTCACAGGATGTGGACAAGGTCAGGGTTTATTGTCCATCCCCAGTTGACCATGTGTGGCTTCAATGGGCCTTGGCAGAACCAGAATCAATGGGCGCAAGGGAGACGCAATACTGTTGTGGTTTGAGTCACACCTTGCACAAAGGAAGTCTGTTGTCGTTGTTGGAGGTCATTCATCCCAGAAGCGGGATTGCACTGGAGGGTTTGCTCGGGGCAGTGTCCTAGATTCAAACATCTTCAGCTGCTTTATCAATGACCTTTCATCTTAAGACCGGGAGGGGCCATGTTCACTGTTGACTTCACAATGTTTAATTCCATTCACATCTCAACAGTCCACATCACAACCTACTACCAAAGAGGACAAAGACTGCTGGCACATGGTCAGGCTGAAATTAAAGCAGGGTAGGCAGGAAATACTAATCACAGAATTAAAATTCTGACCAAATTCACATAAAATGCTAACAGTTTCCTCCTCGGCATAGGTTCCCCAACTTGCTGAATATTTGCAGCATTGCGTTTTTACTCCAGATCTAACAGCATCTCCAGATTTGTTGCTTTTTGACCACATCCAACTTACCTTTTAAGTTGTACATCAACCTACCTTGCGGGTATATCAGACTTTTTTCATTGGTGCTGGGTTTAAATGCTGGAGCTCTCTATCCTAAAGCACAGTGAGTGTACGTACCAGATGGACAGAAACTATTCAAGGGTTTGCTAATCATTTCAATCTCAAGAACAATCAGGATGGCCTTTGCCTAGAGATACCAGCACACTGAAAAATGAGTAAATAAAAAATATCATGCACATCATTTTTGCAGATGCTTCAAATCTCCTTCTTTAGCAGCAAAATTCTCCCTCAGGGCAGTAAGCTTCACCTGAGCCTGCTTCAGGCCTCTTCACAGCTCAGTGAACAGTTTGAAATTGTGAATTGATCGAAATAACTTTCCTCCAATCCCTCGAATCAAACTCGTCAATTGGCATCTTCCGAAAGGATTCAAATGACACTCCAGCCATTGGGTTGACAACCCTGTGGACTGTGTGCCTGTGCCATCCAAGCAAATCAGATTCTACGTCTGAACTGATCATCACTGAGGACTGTGAATACTCCCATCACTGAACTAAAACAAGATCTTAGTCTCCTCTATCCAATGTGATTAATGCTTATCTCAGACTGTTCTATGTTTCTCTTGAATCCAATCTTTATTTTCTTTCTGTCTCACCATGCTGTCCCACTGTGAAATGGGGATGTGCACAATGGCAGGTATTCAAGCACGCTGTAAATCCCTCTGTTTCATAAAGAACACTTACTATTCTTTTTAATGACTCAAGAGGTGCATTCTTCACTGATATTTGCAATTCATGCAACAACTGTACATCTGGGAATATTGCTTTTCTGTTTAGTTTAGTTTAGTGATACAGTGTGGAAACAGGCACTGTGGCCTACTGGGTCCATGCTCACCAGCAGCAGTTATATCCTATGGGATAATTTACAGAAACCAATTAACCGTTGGGCGGCATGGTGGCCCAGCGGTAGAGTAGCTGCCTTACAGCGCTTACAGCGCCCGAAACTCGGGTTTGATCCCGACTACGGGTGCTGTCTGTACGGAGTTTGTACATTTTCCCCGTGACCGCGTGGGTTTTCTCTGTGATCTTCGGTTTCCTCCCAGACTCCAAAGACGTATGTAGGTTAATTGGATTGGTATAATTGTAAATTGTCCCTAGTGTGTGTAGGATTGTGTTAATGTGCGGGGATCGCTGGTCGGTGCGGACCCGGTGGGCCAAAGGGTCTGTTTCCGTGCTGTATCTTTAAACTAAATTAAACTAAACTACAAACCTGAATGTCTTTGGAATGTGGGAGGAAACTGATGCACCTCAAGAAATCACACGTGGTCACAGGTACAAATTTCAATAATTTGCATTGAAGATTAGGCCTGAAAGTATAATAGCCTCCATAACAGCCCATCAAAATATTAAACTGATTTTTTTAAATGATTTATCATATTCTGTTGTATAGATATTTTAATTTGAGTTGTTATGGAGTCAGAACTGTTATCCTTTCACTCTTGCACTTACTGTTTTTGAGGATCAATATGGTCAACAAAAGCACAGGTCAGGAAGTCGATGAGGTGAGTAAACTGAACCTCAATCTTCAAAGTTTTTTTTAGATATAGTTACTGACATCTCTTACAAGTTTGGAAAGTTTAATGCATGGTTTCATTGTTCCATTATTCACATACTGGTTGGAACATGCAGCACAGAAAGAGGCCTTTCGGCTCAGGGTAGTGTTTATGCTCCACCAACATTCCTCCATTGTCAGAGTCAGGCTAAACGCAAATTGGAGGAGCAGCGTCTCATAATTCGCTTGGCTCTAACTTCAATTAACCCCTGCATTCCCTCTCTCTCCATCCCTCCCCCACCCAAGTCGTACCAGCTTCAAAGTCGTCTTGTTGAGTCTCATCGGAGGTTTCGGAGGACCTAACATGGTCCACTAACACCGCTGCACTGGTCAAGAAGGCGCAGCAACGACTGTTCTACCTGAGAACATTGAAAAAGTCTGGTCTGCCCCAACAGCTGCTGACGACCTTCTACCGCTGCATCATAGAGAGCATCCTAACGCATGGCATCCCTGTGTGGTATCTCAGCTGCACGGTGGCAGAGAGGAGAGCTCTTCAGCGGGTAGTTTATAGAGCTCAGAAGATTATCAGAATACAGCTACCAGCCTTGGAGGGCATCTACATTACATGATGCCTCAGGAAAGCCACCAGCATTCACAAAGACTCCTCACACCCCTGCAATAGTCTGTTTGAACTTCTACCATCTGGCAGATGCTACAAGGCCTTCTACACCCACACCTCCAGACTCAGGAACAGCTTCATCCCCAGGGCCATAGCTGCCATGAACCGGTCCTGCTGAGCCGGATGGTCACATCGCACAGTGAACCGGCACAGATCTACTTGCACTTTATTCTGTTTTAAAACTGTTTCTAATTTTGTTTCTCTAGGTTGTCTAAATTTATGCTGATTAGCTCATTAATTTATTGCATCGTATGGAAGTCGCATTCCCAATCTCGTTGTACCCCTGTACAATGACAATAAAGATACATTGTATTGTATCGTCTGTACTAGCAAACAGCTAACAATGGCCTGTTTCCTTTATCACCTTTACTTTTTTGCCCATCTTTAATTCATTTGTTCTATATTTCTCTACATCACCATCTATATCTCGTTTCCCTTTCTCCTGAATCTCAGTCTGAAGAAAGGTCTCGACCCGAAACGTCACGTATTCCTTTTCTCCAGGGATGATGTCTGACCCATTGAGTTACTCCAGCTTTTTGTGTCCATCTTCGGTTTAAACCAGCATCTGCAGTTCCTTCCTACACTGAAAAAGGGTCCTTCCTAGCTGAAGAAGGGTCTCGACCCGAAACATCACCCATTCCTTCTCCCCAGAGATGCTGCCTGTCCCGCTGAGTTACTCCAGCATTTTGTGTCTGTGTTCCTTCCTACACCTTCTACCGTTCTTCAGCTAACCAAGTCGGCATTACCCACTGCCCCGTTCTGTCGTTTCCGTGTGTCTATCTTCCTCTTTAATGCATTTACATTATTTGCACAAACTTTCCCTGTGGTAGAGAGTTCCATATTCTCACCACCCTCAGGGGAAAGAATTTTCTGCTGAATTCCCCGTTTGGATGTACTGATGACCCTTTTATTTTGGTGATGTCCAATTTTCCTCTTCTCCACACGCGAAGCATTCTTTCTCTTTTGCCTTGTATAATTATTAGGATATCTACCACAATAATCACAATAAATAATCCATGGCACCAACAATCATTTATCATGAGATTTAGTAAACCAGGCAATTAACTGGCTGAACCATTTTTCATCATTTTGATCAAGATACGGAGAGATGATGACATGATTATACTCCTCTGCCCAAATACAATGACTACTGGAGTAATAATTTTCCTATTATTAATCATTTTTATCTAAATGTTCCTTACTATGTTTATACACATAACAGATTCCAAGCCAGGAACATGGGCACTGACGTCATACTTGGCAAACAGTACAGCTTAGAAAATAACTTGCTGCTTAGTCAAGAAAATGTTTAAATATCTGACAAACTTTAACATAATTAATCACTTCAAGAGCTATTTGAAACACTATGTGCCTTCCGTCAGCAGGTAGCGGGGAGGGGGGGGGGGGGGGAGTGGGGGCAACACCAAGTTCTACGTTAAGACATATTTGTTCTTACTTGCAGTGAAAGGACTCATCTGGAATTCTCTGGAAGGAAATATGACTGAAGCAGATTTAATCATTCCTTTTACGAAGAAATTGGACAGTTGCTCAAAGGAGAAAATATAGCAGAATCCGGAAAAAGAAATGGGTGATAGAACTGAATAGACAGCTCTGATTAGACAGTCAGTCGGCGCCAGGAAGCATTGGCCTCAGAGTCATATATCATGGAATCAGGCTCTTTGACCCATCATGCCCCTATTTATATTTTCATTCAAGCACTCACCCACACACAAGACGTATTTTAGATTAGCCAGTCAACCCACGAGTTTTTGGAAACGTGGGAAGCTGCTTTCAACGAAGGCCCATGAGGGAATACAGTTTACACTGTTTCACAGAGACATGGCTCACCCCTAGCCCTTCAGACTCTGCTCTCCAACACAAAGATTTTTCAATCGTTCACCTGGGCTGGATGAAGTCATTGGGAAATGGGAGTTGCAGGGGTGTCTGCCTCAAGGCAAACACTTCGTAACGCTTAGATATAGCGGTCTCGTCCAACTCCTGCTGCCTGTACCTGGAACATCTCGTGGTGAAGTGCTTCTACCTCCTAAGGGAATTCACCTCCATCATTATGACTCCAGTTTACATCCTGCCCCAGGCAGTACAGGAGGAGCTGCACACCATGATCAACAAACACCAGGCAGCATATTCCCCCACACCTTCCCCATCATAGACAGTGATGCCAACAAGGCTAGTTCGAAGAAATCACATCAAACTAACACCAGCACATTTCCTACAGTACCAGAGAATCAAATATTCTTGACCACTGCTACTCCACCATCAAAGATGCTTCTCACTTCATGCCTTGCCTGTGTTGTGATATTGCTGGGACTACTTTGTGTATCCAAGAACTACTTTGTATGGCTGTGTATATAAGTGATGGGTGTGATTAGGCGGTCACTCTGGACCCAGGCAGCCTTGGAATAAACAGCCTGGAGTTAAGCTCCACCATGATAACATCTTAAACATGTGTACTCGTGGTCCTTCCAGAGTCACAACAAAGGTACAACAAGTACCGGACCACGAAGTACAACATGGTGGCAGCGGTTTGGGTGTTTCGCCTAGAAAAGGAAAACAAGAAAAACCCCAAGAAAAAAAGTTAACAAGTGCGTAAAAACAAACAAAAAAGAAGGTTAACAAACAGGAACCCAGCACAAAGGTTAACAGGAAGAAAAGATAGAGCCCTGAAGAACGAAAAAAGTTTCCCGCTCGGTAAGGGGCCAATATATGTAGGTATACTTACCTGCTCAGTAGTCAGCGGCGAGCTGCCGACGTGACGCTGCAAGCTGCTGAGGGCGGTGTGTGAAGGCCCACATCGCGCCCCAGCACCTGTGCAGGCCCGAGATTGGGAGCCTGCGACTGCTTCGCGGGGGAGAGACCGGAGGCGACCGGGAGACCCGACACACACGGAGATGTGCGGTGACCGGGGAAGACCGGGAGACCCGACACACACGGAGATGTGCGGTGACCGGGGAAGACCGACACCCATGGAGGTGTGCGGCAACCGGAGGAGACCGGGAGACCCGACTCCCACGGAGGTGTGCGGTGACCGGGGAAGACCGACACCCATGGAGGTGTGCGGCGACCGGGAGAGCCCCGGAGGAGACCGACACCCATGGAGGTGTGCGGCGACCGGGAGAGCCCCGGGGGAGGCTGACACCCACGGAGGTGTGCGGCGACCGGGAGACCCGACACCCACGGAGGTGTGCGGTGACCGGAAAGACCGGGAGACACGACACCCACGGAGGTGTGCGGTGACCGGGGAAGACCGACACCCACGGAGGTGTGCGGCGACCGGTAAGACCGACACCCACGGAGGTGTGCGGCGACCGGGGGAGGCTGACACCCACGGAGGTGTGCGGCGACCGGGAGAGCCCTGGAGGAGACCGACACCCACGGAGGTGTGCGGCAACCGGGAGAGCCCCGGAGGAGACCGACACCCACGGAGGTGTGCGGCGACCGGAGGGGGTCGGCGACCGGAGGGACCGACCACCCGCGGAGGTGCGGCAGCCGGTAAGGCCGAGGCACTAAATACTCACCCAGGCGCGTCGACCGTAGAGTCGGGACGGCCCTGGGCCCGAGGCAGCGGCAGCGCGTTGGAATTGCGCGGCAGCTGCCGGGAGCACCTGTGGGTGGAGCCGGGGAGCACCTGTGGGTGGGGCCAGCGGCAGCGCGTTCGAAAAGTTGAGCGACAGCTGCCAGGGAGCACCTGTGGGCGGGGCCAGAGAGCACTGCAGCGGAGGCGTGATCACACCGCGATTACAGCAGTGCCAGCCCAGCAGTGCCAGCCCAGCAGTGGGAGCCCAGCAGTGCCAACCCAGCAGTGGGAGCCCAGCAGTGGGAGCCCAGCAGTGCCAGCCCAGCAGTGGGAGCCCAGCAGTGCCAACCCAGCAATGGGAGCCCAGCAGTGCCAGCCCAGCAGTGGGAGCCCAGCAGTGCCAGCCCAGCAGTGGGAGGCCAGCTGTGGCAGGCAAATCATGGTGGTGGAGCATCTAGAGCCTACACTACGTTTGATCTACACAGCACGTCTTCTTGAGGGGAAGATATGGAACAAAATGAATATTTTGTGTTTAATGACCTGTGTAGTGATCTGTGTAATGAAAGCTTAATGTATTATATTTGATGCTTTTGTATAAATGTATATATCTGTGGAGTGACCACCCGGAGATGAGTGACCACACGGAGATGAGTGAAATTCCGCAGAGGAGTGACCACCATGAGGGCGAAAAAAAGCAATTGTGTTTAGTTGTGTAATTGGTTTTGTTTGCAAAAAGCAATGGTGTTTTGGTTTTGTTTGTTAAATATATTTTAGCCCTCGAATGGTAAATAAAACAATTTTATATAAGACAAGAGGGATGTTGTGATATTGCTGGGACTACTTTGTGTATCCAAGAACTACTTTGTATGGCTGTGTATATAAGTGATGGGTGTGATTAGGCGGTCACTCTGGATGCAGGTGGCCACGGAATAAACAGCCTGGAGTTGAGCTCCAGCAATGTAACCTTTTACACAAGTGTACTTGTGGTCCTTCCAGAGTCACCAAAGGTACAACAGGTACCGGACCACGAAGTACAACAGCCTGAACTTTGGAAAATTGGACCACCTGGCTGTGCTCCTTTTTCCTGCATGTAGGCCCCGAAGCAATCTCTCTGACTTTCCACTCTGCACTGGATAACTCCGACAATAAGACAACATCCAAGTCAGGATGTTGTTCATTGTAATTGTAAATGTAATTAATTTTATTAGGCATGTATGAAAACAAAACAAGTATGCAAATCATATGAAGAATTTGATTTGCCATACAGTCATACCAAAACAGCAACCACATGAAAACTTAACATAAACATCCATCACAGCGGCTCCTCCACATTGCAAGAAACTGCACCCACTACAATTTGCCAACCGCCATGACGGATTATCCGGGGATGTGATCTCGCTGGCTCTCCACTCTGCACTGGACCACTTGGACAATAAAAACACGTACGTCAGGCTGTTGTTCATTGACTAAAATATGCCTGATGGATGTGTTTTTAATGTCCAAGTGAACATGCACACTCAAGAACAGCTTCTTCCCAGCAACCACCAGGCTTTTGAACTGTGCACAACTAAAACCACAATCTTACTTCAGCAACTCTGGTTTACTATTTGCTCGATACCATGATAGTATAATCAGACTGTTCCAAGTATCCAAAAGTTTCTTATTTTTTCGTTTAACAGAAAAAGCTGTAAGCCATGCTTCACCTGTCTCTAATTCAAAGGGTGTGGGGTTCTGAGATTCTTTTTCAATTAATTATGGTGTGGCGCACAGTTGGCCACCTTCGGATCACAACGTGATTACATTCCTTCATTGACATTTTTAATATGTCACAGAATGGACTTGTAAAGAGACACCCATTTAAAATTAAGACAAGGAAGAATTTATCTTGCAAAGTGTTCTGAGCCATTGGTACTCATTGTCAAAGACAGCTTTGGCGAGACAAGTGTGTAGGAAGGAATTGCAAATGCTGGTTTAAAACGAAGGTAGACACAAAATTCTGGAGTAGCTCAGCGGGACAGGCAGCATCTCTGGAGAAAAGGAATGGGTAACGTTTCGGGTCGAGACGTCCATTGATCTCCATTGGTTGTGGAACAATGGAGCAGATTTTGTCTGCTCCATTGACTTGGCCTCAACATCCTTCTGTGGCAATTAATTCCACAGATTCACCACCCTCTGACTAAAGAAATTCCTTCTTGAAGAAGGATCTTGACCCAAAACATCACCCATTTCTTCTCTCCAGGGATGCTGCCTGTCCCGCTGAGTTACTCCAGCATTTTGTGTCTATCTGTGGCGAGATAATCCTTAAATACATTTAAGGCTGTCATAAATAAATTTCTAATCATCAAGCAAATCAATGGTAATGGGGAAGGGGCTGGAAAGTGGACAAGAAATGTTAGAGTCGCCATCCTACTTATGAATGGCACAGAGTAAGCTCGAATGACTACTGCCTTGTGTTTCTCTTCTTAAAACAAACTTCACACTACCAGACAAATACATCAAAAATTACATGTAAAACTGTTTCACTATATGGAAAATGTATCCCAACTTAAACAGGTTTTACATTTCTAATTTAGTTTTGGATTTGGCCATCTTGATAGCTTTTGAGTCAGTTAAAATTCTCTTGCTACTGTGATAGCTTGCTTCTTTTAGAATTCACTCGTGGTGTCCCTGATAGCCTTCACTCGTGGTGTCCCTGATAGCCTTCACTCGTGGTGTCCCTGATAGCCTTCACTCGTGGTGTCCCTGATAGCCTTGCCTTCTTGCACACTGTCAGTCACCCCTCTTGAAAGCCTTGGATTCATAAGTTCATAAATTCTAGGAGTGAAATTAGACCCAACAAGTCTACTCCACCATTCAATTATAGCTGATCTATCTTTCCCTCTCAATCCCATTCTCCTGCCTTCTCCCTATAACCCCAGATACCAGTTCTAATCAAGATTCTATCAATCTCCACCTTAAAAATATTCATTGATTTTGTCTGCTCCATTGACTTGGCCTCAACATCATATATATACAGCCGGAAACAGACCTTTTCGGCCCTCCAAGTCCGTGCCGCCCAGCGATCCCCGTACATTAACACTATCCTACACCCACTAGGGACAATTTTTACATTTACCCAGCCAATTAACCTACATACCTGTACGTCTTTGGAGTGTGGGAGGAAACCGAAGATCTCGGAGAAAACCCACGCAGGTCACGGGGAGAACGTACAAACTCCTTACAGTACAGCACCCGTAGTCAGGATCGAACCTGAGTCTCCGGCGCTGCATTCGCTGTAAAGCAGCAACTCTACCGCTGCGCCACCGTGCCTTCTGTGGCAATTAATTCTGCAGATTCACCACCCCTGACTAAAGAAATTCCTCCTTGTCTCCTTTCTAAAGATACGTCCTTTTATTATGAAGTTAGGCATCTGGTCCCTGACTCTCCCACTAGTGGAATATTCAGGCCTTTCACTAATCTGCAAACCTGTACGTCTTTGAAGTGTGGGAGGAAACTAAAGATCTCAGAAAACCCATGCAGGTCATGGGAAGAACATACAAACTCCATACAAACAAGCACCCATAGTTAGGACTGAACCCATGTCCTGGACGCCTTAAGGCAGCAATTCTACCGCTGTGCCAATGTGCCGCCCAATTTAAATGAATGGTGGGTTAAACATAGAAAAATAAAAACATAGAAAATAGATGCAGGAGTAGGCCATTCGGCCCTTCGAGCCTGCACCGCCATTCAATATGATCATGGCTGATCATCCAGCTCAGTAGCCTGTACCTGCCTTCTCTCCATACCCCCTGGTCCCTTTAGCAAAAAGGGCCACATCTAACTCCCTCTGAAATATAGCCAATGAACTGGCCTCAACTACCTTCTGTGGCAGAGAATTCCACAGACTCACCACTCTCTGTGTGAAGAAATGTTTTCTCATCTCGGTCCTAAAAGACTTCCCCCTTATCCTTAAGCTGTGACCCCCGGTTCTGGACTCCCCCAACATCGGGAACAATCTTCCCGCATCTAGCCTCTCCAACCCCTTAAGAATTTTATATGTTTCTATAAGATCCCCCCTCAGTCTTCTAAATTCCAGCGAGTACAAGCCCAGTCTATCCAGTCTTTCCTCAAATGAAAGTCCCGCCATCCCAGGGATCAATCTGGTGAACCTTCGCTGTACTCCCTCTAAGGCAAGAACGTCTTTCCTCAGGTTAGGAGACCAAAACTGCACACAATACTCCAGGTGCGGTCTCACCAAGGCCCTGTACAACTGCAGCAGAACCTCCCTGCTCCTAAACTCAAATCCTCTTGCTATGAATGCCAACATACCATTCACTTTCTTCACTGCCTGCTGCACCTGCATGCTTGCTTTCAATGACTGGTGCACCATGACACCCAGGTCACGTTGAATCTCCCCTTCTCCCAATCGGTCACCATTCAGGTAATACTCTGCTTTCCTGTTCTTGCCGCCAAAGTGGATAACCTCACATTTATCCACATTATATTGCATCTGCCATGCATTTGCCCACTCACCTAATCTATCCAAGTCACTCTGCAGCCTCCTAGCATCCTCCTCGCAGCTAACACTGCCACCCAGCTTCGTGTCATCTGCAAACTTAGAGATGTTGCATTCAATTCCCTCGTCCAAATCATTAATATACACTGTAAATAACTGGGGTCCCAGCACTGAGCCTTGCGGTACCCCACTAGTCACTGCCTGCCATTCCGAAAAGGACCCGTTTATTCCTACTCTTTGCTTCCTGTCCGCCAACCAATTTTCTATCCACCTCAACACTGAACCCTCAATACCGTGTGCTTTAAGTTTGTATACCAATCTCCTATGTGAGACCTTGTCGAAGGCCTTCTGAAAGTCCAGATATAACACATCAACTGGTTCTCCCTTATTCACTCTACTAGTTACATCCTCGAAAAATTCTATAAGATTCGTCAGACATGATTTGCCTTTGGTAAATCCATGCTGACTTTGTCCAATGATTTCACCACTTTCCAAATGTGATGCTATCACATCTTTAATAACTGACTCTAGCATTTTCCCCACTACCGATGTTAGGCTAACTGGTCTATAATTCCCCGTTTTCTCTCTCCCTCCCTTTTTAAAAAGTGGGGTTACATTAGCTACCCTCCATTCCTCAGGAACTACTCCAGAATCTAAAGAGTTTTGAAAAATTATCACTAATGCATCCACTATTTCTGAGGTTACTTCCTTAAGCACTCTGGGATGCAGCCTATCTGGCCCTGGGGATTTATCTGCCTTTAATCCATTTAATTTACCTAACACCACTTCCCGACTAACCTGGATTTCCCTCAGATCCTCCATCTCATTAGACCCCCGGTCCCCCGCTATTTCCGGCAGACGGTTTATGTCTTCCTTAGTGAAGACAGAACCAAAGTATTTGTTCAATTGCTCTGCCATCTCCTTGTTCCCTATGATCAATTCACCTGTTTCCGACTGCAAGGGACCTACATTTGTCTTAACTAATCTTTTTCTCTTGACATATCTATAAAAGCTTTTGCAGTCAGTTTTTATGTTCCTTGCCAGTTTTCCCTCATAATCTATTCTCCCTTTCCTAATTAAGCCCTTTGTCCTCCTCTGCTGGACTGAATTTCTCCCAGTCCTCCGGTATGCTACTTTTTCTGGCTAATCTGTATGCTTCATCTTTTGTTTTAATACTATCCTTGATTTCCCTTGTTAGCCACGGATGCACTACCTTTCCTGGTTTGTTCTTTTGCCAAACTGGGATGAACACTTGTTGTAGTTCATCCATGCGACCTTTAAATGCCTTCCATTGCATGTCCACCGTCAACCCTTTCAGCATCAATCGCCAGTCTATCTTGGACAATTCACGCCTCATACCCTCAAAGTTACCTTTCTTTAAGTTCAGAACACTTGTTTCTGTATTGACTTTGTCACTCTCCATCCTAATGAAGAACTCTACCATATTATGATCACTCTTGCCCAAGGGGCCTCGCACAACAAGACTGCTAACTAACCCTTCCTCATTACTCAATACCCAGTCTAGAATGGCCTGTTCTCTCGTTGGTTCCTCGACATGTTGGTTTAGAAAACCATCTCTCAAACATTCCAATAAATCTTCTTCCTCAGCACCCCTGCCACTTTGGTTCACCCAATCTATATGTAGATTGAAGTCACCCATTATAACTGCTGCACCTTTAGTGCACGCATTTCTAATTTCCTGCTTGATGCCATCCCCAACCTCACTACTGCTAATAGGTGGCCTGTACACAACTCCCACTAGCGTTTTCTGCCCCTTAGTGTTTTGTAGCTCTACCCATATCGATTCCATAGCTCTACCCATATCGAGGGATGGAGTGGGGTTGCTGCAGACAAGTATCCAGATGTGGATTACAATGTAATCATATTTGTTCATTGACATATTTTGAATATCTAACTAACCAGAATGCTCTCTCTGCCACACCACACGTACTGAGCTCAGCTGTTTTCTCGCATGCATGTTTTGCCTCCCAAATGTGACTCCATGGGGAGCTTCAGGCAAATTATTTGAAACATGCTTCTCACGTTGAATTGAATTTCGTAAGCATCAGGTGCACGAGTCACTGAACAGTAAAATATTCACAGAAATCCAACCTACTTTGCATGTTTGTGACGTGCTAGATTATTTTCACAAGTAAGATGCCACAAATAGATTTTAATTGCTCCACATATCTTCTGGCGAGTTCCCTGAAGAAATTAGATGACACATTTATTTACAATCTATTTATTAAAGCTCTTGTTTGTTTGTTCCTGAAATTCAGCCAAAACAGTACATGATAGTGCAACAATTTTAGGCCCATCTTACTCACCGTCGTCCCTTTAGTGCTAATGGAAGAAGTTTCATTGAAATTGGTGTTATATTTTTAAAGTTATTCATATTTTAAAGTTTAAATATATCTCCTGGTAGGGAGGGGGGGGAGTGAAAGGGAGGGGGGAGGAAGGAGGATAAGGGGGGTTGAAGGGGATGGAGTGGGGGGGAGGGGAAGGGGGTTGAAGGGGATGGAGTGGGGGGAGGGGAAGGGGGGTTGAAGGGGATGGAGTGGGGGGGAAGGGGAAGGGGGGTTGAAGGGGATGGAGTGGGGGGAGGGGAAGGGGGGTTGAAGGGGATGGAGTGGGGGGAAGGGGAAAGGGGGATGGGAAGGAGGGAGGGAGGGAGGGAGGGAGGGAGGGAGGGAGGGAGGGAGGGAGGGAGGGAGGGAGGGAGGGAGGGAGGGAGGGAGGGAGGGAGGGAGGGAGGGAGGGAGGGAGGGAGGGAGGGAGGGAGGGAGGGAGGGAGGGAGGGAGGGAGAGAGGGAGAGAGGGAGGGAGAGAGGGAGGGAGAGAGGGAGGGAGAGAGGGAGGGAGAGAGGGAGAGAGGGAGGTGGCAGGGGGGGCAGGGGAAGGGGAGGGGAGGGGAGGGGGGGTTGGAGGCGGGGAGGGGGGTTGGAGGAGGGAGGGGGGGAGGAGAGGATGCTGCACCAATGCAGGAGAGGTTTGGGCCCAATGGGTCCACTTCGTCTAGTTTCTATTGTAATTGAAATTACAAAGCGATAGATTTTTAGATTTAGAAATACAGCGCGGAAACAGGCCCTTTGGCCCACCGAGTCCGCGCCGCCCAGCGATTCCCGTACATTAACACTATCCTACACACACTAGGGACAATTTTTACATTTACCCAGTCAATTAACCTACATACCTGTACGTCTTTGGAGTGTGGGAGGAAACCGAAGATCTCGGAGATTTATCTGAAACCACAGGTGAATCCGGTGGTGACAGAGGCACGGATGCAGGACCCACTCGCAAATTGATCTGAGGCAGGATTATTTTGATAGAGCGGATCATTGTGCGAGAGAGAGAGAGAGAGAGAGATTACAAAGTAAAACTTTTCGAAGGAGCCAAATAGGAATCTAAGAGTTATAATCCACATTTTGTAGTCTGAGATGACAGTTGGTTTGCAGGATGTAATAAGTAGTGAGGTTGTAGAAATTGTTAAATTTCAGACAAAAATGATAGTTTTAGACTTTCAAATATATAACTGGATGTGATGGCAGGGATTTGAACATGCAGTAGAAATGGTGAATATGCAGACTAGAAGAGCTGAATATCATTAACATTAATGTGAAAACAGATCTGGTGTGTTGGTTATCACTAGGAATAGCTGATGATAGATCCTCGGGGAGCTTTAAAGGTAACGGTGCATGGTTGCAACAGAAACCACCCTGGTTGTGACAGAATTGATAAGAACAAACCATGTGAAGGACACCCTTTCGATACTGCATTATTCATTTATTTATTTATTTTGTTTATTTATTTCGTTTATTTGTCGTTCCACTCCTTACTGATCATGCAACGAATGGGACGAAACAGAGTGCCTCCGGGGGCCATAGTGCAATGCAAATGCAAAACATATAGACAGGGGATGACAGTGCAGTACAATACGATACAGTACAATAGAATTAGACAGTGCAATACAATACATATAGACAGGGGATTAAAGCATGTAAACGGTTAAAGTTATTGATTGAACATTAAATTAGATTATAAAGTGCAGAGTGTTAGGTGAGGTGCTAAACCCCCCCCCCCCCCCCTGAGTCAGGTGGGGCAGTTCAGTAGACGAACAGCTCGAGAGAAAAAGCTGTTCCTGAACCTGGTGGTTCTGCAGCTAATGCTCGTCAGCCTTCTTCCAGAAGGCAGCGGGTCAAATAGACCTTGGAAGGGGTGAGAGGAGTCCCTCATGATGCTGCAGGCTTTACTTTTGCACCTTCCTCTGCAAATGTCACTGATGGCAGGGAATCTGGTCCCAGTGATGTACTGGGCTGTCTTCACAACACGCTGCAGGGCCTTCCTGTCTGCAGCTGAACGGGTACCATGCCAGACAGTGATGCAGCAGGTCAGAATAGACTCGATGGTACATCTGTAGAACCTGGAGAGAATGGATGTATCCAGACCAACTCTCTTTATAGAAAGCAATTTAAGATTGAACACTTTAAAATCTATAGCGAGGTGAATTCATCATCATCGCTGTAAAATAACAAAGCACACAAAACAGTGGAACAGAAAACTTCCGAATCTTTTTGGTTTATATTTAACAAAACTGCATTAATTCCGTTTAAAAGATTGTTTTTATGTAACACAAGCATTTCCAAAAGAATTTCAATTAGTCATTCCTCACACAGTTGGCCAACAGTTTTCATTGTCAATTTTCTTTTAAGGAAAGCACTAAAGAGCAAGCAGTCTCCTTAAGGGGTTCTTGTCGATATCACTGTCGACAAGAGCCCCACTGAGGAATTCTTAAATCTGGATCATTCCTCTTTGAAAAAAAACACAAATGCAGTAACCCAGCGGGTCAGGCAGCATCTCCGGAAGACATGGATAGGTGGCATTTCGGGTCGGGACCCGTCTTCTGACTGGGATGCTGCCTGATCCGCATGGATAGTATAGCACTTTGTGTTTTTTTTTGTTGCAGACCAAAATCTGTAGTTCCTTGTGTCTTCATCGCTCCGTGAACTGTTTTAAGAAAATGCATTCCACTTAATCCACCCAAGGGAATAATGGAGGGAAATTACTCAATGCCACAGAATGCACAGAATGCCAAACAAAACAATTACGTTCCAGTCAGTCCTCCTGCTTACCCTTACATGAAGTCGTAACACGAGCAGTCTCATTTTAAAACAATACCTAGACAGGATGTAGAATAATTCCTGTAAGGTTCTAAAAATGAACAAGATGACTGAGGCAAGTGGTCAAAGATTTTCCTCGCACAAATTGTTCTTTTACACAATAGTTTGCTCTCTGGCTACATGACGCTGAGCTATTTTCTGGCCTCAGAGTTGAAAATAGTAAAAACAATCTAACATCACACTACACCACTACGTATCAGGCAATCTACATGCATTCCTAACTGCAGTAAATATTAACCATCATGGCCAAAATATAGGGTTTGATTGAGTGTCTGAACAAAGCAATGATCAATTGGAACATTTAAAATATTTATTTTGTCAATCCTAAACATCTGTGCTATAGACAATAGACAATAGACAATAGATGCAGGAGTAGGCCATTCAGCCCTTCGAGCCAGCACCGCCATTCAATGCGATCATGGCTGATCACTCTCAATCAGTACCCCGTTCCTGCCTTTTCCCCATACCCCCTCACTCCGCTATCCTTAAGAGCTCTATCCAGCTCTCTCTTGAGAGCATCCAACGAACTGGCCTCCACTGCCTTCTGAGGCAGAGAATTCCACACCTTCACCACTCTCTGACTGAAAAAGTTCTTCCTCATCTCCGTTCTAAATGGCCTACCCCTTATTCTTAAACTGTGGCCCCTTGTTCTGGACTCCCCCAACATTGGGAACATGTTTCCTGCCTCTAATGTGTCCAATCGCCTAATTATCTTATATGTTTCAATAAGATAATATGCTAATATGATCTCATCTATGGTTCACTATGTAACACTCTTAACTATGAGACAGATGGTTTGAGTTGAATATAGAACATGGACCACAGAACTGTACAGCACAGGGATGTGCCCTTTAGCCCACAATGTCCGGATACGAAGTTAAACTAATCTCCTCTGCCTGTATGTGATCCATATCACTCCATTCCCAGTATATCCTTATGCCTATCTAAAAGCTTCTTATATGCCCCTATCGGGTGTTCCTCCGGCATCACCATGGCAAGACATTCAATCCACATGCATCAACAACTCTCTGCGTAAAAAAACATGCCTGCACATTTCCTTTAAACACTTGTCCCTCTCATCCTAAAGCTAAATCCTCTAGCCTTTGGTGTTTCTGCCCTCGGAAAAGGGTTTTGATTGTCTACCCTACCTGTTCCTCTTGGAATTTTATATACTTATAGCTCCCCTCAACCTCTGACACTCCAGAGAAAACAAGCCAAATTTGTCGAACCTCTCTTTAAAACTAATACCCTCTGATCCAGGCATCATTCTGAACCTTCTCAAAAGTCTCCACATCCTTTCTGTAATGGGATGACCAGAACAACACACAATACTCCACTTGTAACCTCAGAAAAGTCCTATAAAACTACAACATGACTTCCTAACTCTTATACTTAATACCCCAACCCATAAAAGCAAGCATACCATACACCTTCTTTACCATTCTATCTACTTGTGTTGCCACTTTCAGGGAGCTGTGGACATGTACCCCAAGATCCTTCTGTACAGCACTGCTGTTATGGATCTTGCCATTAACTGTATTCCCCTTACTTTCAACCTCCCAAAGTGTAACACCTCACACCTGCTCAGATTAAATTCCATCTGCCCTTTTGAACTCTTCCCTTTAAATTTCACATTTGGTATCAAATGACACAACCGATAAAAACGTGCTACAAACCTAACAAGTACATGCATCATCAAAAATTAGAACGCTCTTATCTTCCTTCATGACAAAAGGGTATGAGTTGTAACGTGCATGCGATGAATATCTTGCCATTTCCACATGTTAATGCTGCAAAATACAATCTCAATAATGCCTCCAACAAAAACTAATGTACTTCTTTGGGAAGTACATTTTATTCCAAGTACACAATAAATGAAAAGAGTCAATTAAAATGATCTTAAGGGACAGTGGTTTCTACTTGCATCGCAATCACACATCTAATGTGCCATTTTCTTTTAATTAATTTCTAACAAGCATTGTCGGCAAAGTGTTTATTGCCCATCATTACTTTGAGAAAACGGTGATCGGCCAAGGGTTGGACAAAGGCCAGCAATGAAAAGACAAGAGATGGTCAGATAAGGAGAGAAGAGGCATGAAATGTGAAGCCAGAGGAAGGAACATCGGGATGGGAGGGAGGGAGGGAAAAGGGAGGAATACTGCGCATCCAGGTGGGGCACAGGGAAGAGAGGGGGGGGGGGAAGGGGGAAGTAGGTTAGTTACCTAAAATTGGAGAATTCAATCAACCCACCCCTCCAGTATCCACCTAACACTTGCGATGCGTTGGCCTGCCCCACCCACCCACCACACCCCTCTTCCAGCTTCCCCCCCCATACTACAATCAGTCTGAGGAAGGGTCTCAACCCGAACTATCTTCTGTTCATGTTCTCCCAGAAATACTGCCTGACCCCCGCTGAGTTACTCCAGCACTTTGTGTGTTTTTTCTTTTTCAAAACTAGTATCTGCAGTTCACTGTGTCTATATAATTGGCCGTCATGTTTATCTCAAGTGTTCGAATCATTGTCCACTGTAAATCGCACTGCTGCAAAGGGAATGATGGCATCTGTGAGGAGTTGATGGGAATGTGATGACGAGAATATAATGGCGTTAGTGTGGGCTTAGAATAAAGGAGTGCTTGATTATCAGTGTAGATTAAGTAAGCCAAAGGGGCTGTTTCTATGTTGTGTGACTCAATGATTCACAGAAATAAATTCAATGCTGGTGGTGCTCCTGCCTACTGAATCTTTACAGAAGATATAACCGCCTATTCCAAAGAAAAATCGAACATTAGAGTCACAAGTGAAAAGTATTTTTATGAAATGCTCTTATTTATATTTTGGGTATGGGTAAAAATGAACATTTATTGGTCACCCATTATTGTCCAACAGAAGGGAGTGATGGACTGCCTTCTTTAAGAGTAATGGTAAAGGTATTCCAGCAATGCAGCTTGGGGAATGTGAATATCATTCAGTGACAAGGAAAAATAGTGGATATTTCTAAATGCGCCTGTTCTCATGCACCTACGGCCATTGCCTTTTAAGGTACTGGAGATAGTTTGCCCAGGTGCTGCTGTTGAAACATCATGCAGTGAGTTGTTGCAGTGCATCTTGTAGATAATACACACCCTAGGCAGATGCACCATTTAAAGTACAGGTCAACCACTAATTTTCCAGCAGCCTTGGTTTGCAAGCCTTGCTGTTATCCGTTTTGCTGGACCAACAAAGATCACAGCTTTGGGGGGGCCGAGATACCGGCCCAAAACGTCGGCCACAGAAGTTGGCTATGGGAACGGATCTGTTGGCTCTGGTCAGGCCGGAGATTCAGAGCCCTGGCCACAGCCGGCAAATTCAGCCCGCTGATCGGCGTGGAAACCCCAATGAGGACAAGATCAGCCTCATCCGGCCGAGTGCTTTCAAGAGAGAGCTAGATAGAGCTCTTAAGGATAGTGGAGCCAGGGGGTATGGGGAGCAGGCAGGAACGGGGTACTGATTGAGAATGATCAGCCATGATCACAATGAATGGTGGTGCTGGCTCAAAGGGCCGAATGGCCTACTCCTGCACCTATTGTCTATTGTCTATTGAGGCGCCACATTTTCGGGGGGGGGGAGGGTGGAAGAGGGGGTGATCCAGGTGGGATCTCAAGTGCTTTCTTGTGATTTTGTCTGAATTAAAGGAGGTGCCAGATCATCAGTTGCCAGAAAAATGGGTGGTGGACCTATACTGCATGAAGTCTAGTCAAGCAGACACTCATTGCCTGGATGGCCTTGATCTGAGAGTCATGGAGTCACACAACATTGAAACAGGTCATATGGCCCATCAGAGTCAGCAGTGACCATCAAATTATTGAATACAGGAATCCTGCCCTAATTCCATTTCATTCTCCTCACTTTCCACAGATTTGACCATTTACCTCAAACTAGAAATAATTTTCAGTAGCCTCTTAACTTACAAAGTTACACCTTTTGGGGACGAACGGTCGAGTGCCATTGCAGCTCCTCCTAGCCATGCACGTGCCTGGAGGTGAGTGGTGGTAGAAAAGATTTTGGATCACAAAGTTGTACAGAACAGAAACAAGCACCTCTGCCCATCCCATCTCTGCCGACCACCATGCTCATCCATACTAATCCTATTTACCACATCCCACTATGACTTTCTATTCAAATACTTGTTCAGATTCCTTTGAAATGCCGTTTATTCCTCCAGCATCTCTTCTTGCAGTACATTCCAGATACCAACTACCCTTGTGTGAAAGATTACGTCTCAGATCGCCCTTTAACCTCCTTTAAAGCCATAGTGGAATAAAAATACTGCAGAGCTATCACAAAAACCACTCGATTAAAGAGTTATGTATTCAAATCCCACGAGAAAGGTGCATTTAAATTGTTCATTAATTAAGTACAAGCTTGTGTCATAAATGTGTCAGACAGTGAAAACCCCTCAGGTCTGCAAATGCTCCTGAATAACAGAAACATGTCATCTTTACTCAGTCTGACCTACACAAGCCTCCAGTCACACAACAATTTTGCGGATCCTGAGCAAACACCTTAATTCAAGGACGAGGATGAGTAATAAACATGGGACTAGCCAGTAATGGCCACATCCTGTAATTGATTAAAAAGCATTAAAATAAGAATCACTCATGACACAATATGAAGCCCAAACTTGCTTTTATACGCACGGCATCTACATAGCTGGACATTTTAGTTTCTGGTCCACGATGCCCCATAGGATGTTACTAGTTTATTATGTGTAGGAAAATAACTGCAGATGCTGGTTCAAATCGAAGGTAGACATAAAATGCTGGAGTAACTCAGCGGGCCAGGCAGCATCTCAGGAGAGAAGGAATGGGTAACGCTTCGGGTCGATGCCCTTCTTCAGACTGAAGAAAGGTCTCGACCCGAAACGTCACCCATTCCTTCTCTGCCGAGATGCTGCCTGACCCCCTGAGTTACTCCAGCATTTTGTGTTTACATTCAATGTTAATAGTTTAATTTAGTTTAGAGATACAACGCGGAAACAGGCCCTGTGGCTCACCGAGTCACGCCGATCAGCGATCCCCGCACACATACACTATCCTACACACACTAGGGGCAATTCTTTTAAACATTTATGTCAAGCCAATTAACCTACAAATCTGTACGTCTTTGGAGTGTGGGAGGAAACCGAAGATCTCAGAAAAAAACCATGCAGGTCATGGGGAGAACATATAAATTCCATACAGAAAGCACCAGTAGTCAGGATCGAACCTGGATCTCTGGTGTTGGAAGGCAATAACTCTACCGCTACTCCACCGTGCCGTTATTAGTGAGGGAGTGCTTCAGTAATGGCAATGCAATTCAATGTTAAGGGTGGTGAATGGAATAGTCCTCGTTGAAGATGGTCAGCCTGCATATTATACAGCACAAATGTTACTTACCACCCCCTCCTCGCCCGGCCTAGGCACCACATTTTCAGGGGGACATCCGAGTGGGAAATCAAGTGCTACCTGTCAAAGAACCTACAATGTCAAAGAACATTGTTCAGATCCGTCTGCAAATGTGCACAGACTACTTTGTTGTGCAAGGAGTTGGGACTAGATATAAATACCGTGCAATCAAATATGTAATCTTACAATCAAAGACGGCTCTGCCTAAACACTGACCTGAGGAATTCTTGCAGTTTTACGGTAATTGAGGTGAACTCAAGAGTTGCTAATTGTCATATGTACCGGCAAAGGAACAATGTGTAGGAAGAAACTGCAGATGCTGGTTTAAACCGAAGATCGACGCAAAATGCTTGAGTAACTCAGCAGGACAGACAGCATCTCTGGAGTCTGAAGAAGGGACTCGTCCCGAAAAGTCACCCATTCCTCCTCTCCAGAGAAGCTGGTCCATCTTTGGCAATGGAACAATGAAGTTCTTTCAGGAACAATGATGCCGGTTTACACAAAAGGACACAAAATGCTGGAGTAACAATGCACCAGGCAGCATCTCTGGAGAACATGGATGGATGATGTTTCGGTTGGAACATTTCTTCAGACAGTTTTGTGTGAGGGGGGGGGGGGGGTTGAGAAGAAAGCTGGAAGAGTGGAGAGGCAAAATAAATTGTGGCAGATAAGAGGTGGATACAGGTGAGGGGGGGGGGGGTGGGGGGAGTGGTGACAGGCAGAGGCCTGGAACAAAGGCCAGAGATAAGGCAGAAGGTGTGAGACAGGACTGGAGAGTTTACTTGCTGCAGCTTTATGGGGCCCATTAATGTAATAACACACAAATAAATATATAATAATAAACAATCAGTAATGCCAGACCATAACAGTGCAAATTTGAAGTCCGTAGTGCAACCAAAACAAAGTTGATCCTAGTTGCTAGGGCAGGATTGTTTTAATGATATATACTGTTCAAAAGACGGATTGTTGCTGGGAAGTTGATGATTAAAAAAGTGCTACAGACAATATAGCAAGAACATGCGTCATCAAAAAATCAGAAAGCTCCTATCGTCCTTCATGACAGTGGCCAAGGCTTTTAGGCTCCTACACCTTCTTCCCCACAGTCATAACAAGATGAATGTGTGGCCAGGATGGTTTGGATATTCGATGATGGTAGCTGCCATTTCACAGCCGCAACTCCTGCCGTTCCCTTCGATGATGGGGAGGTCGTATCCATGATGGACCGGGCAATGTCTATCACTTTCTGCTACCTCTCTCGTTCCTGTGCATTTGAGTTAGTGAACCAGGCCATGGTGCAACCAGTCATTACCGTCTCCATTATACACCTGTAAATGTTCAATAGAGTGTTTGGTGATATACAAAATCTTTCCAATCTTCTAAGGCATCGATCAGCTTTCTTTGTGACTGCATCAATGCGTTGTGCCAAGATAAGATCTTCGGGGACATGTATGTCCAGGCACTTGAAGCTGTGACTCTCCCCACTGCCGTTCCATCGATTAAAGCAAGTTTGTGGTTCCCTGCCTTTCCCCTCCTGACGACAATGATTCATTGCAACCTTTATTTGTCAACAACTGTGCGATCATCAGCAAATTTAAAGATGGTGATGGAACTGTGGCTGCATAGTCATGGCTATGGAGAGCAGAGCAGGAGACTGAGCACACAGCCTTGAGATGCTCCTGTTTTCATGATTATCAAAGACGTGTTGCTGCCAACTCAGATGTTGGAGCTCCAATGACCACAACCATTTTCCTTTGCGTAAAGTGCAACTCCAGTCATTGGAACGTTTTTTGTCACATTTTTATTGAGTTCAATTATACCAGGGCTCCACCATGTCACACTTGACAAATGCTCCCCACCGTCAAACACAGTCATCCTCACCTGGAAGTCAGTTCCATAGTTGGTCCATTGCCATAATGAGATTGTGGGTACAAATGGTCCCAGCAGAATACAAACGGAGCCTCAATGAAGGGATTAAATCTGAGTATCAGAGGTTAAAGATGAGCAGACGACACAGCAGTGGAGTTGTTGCCTGACAGCACCAGAGACCCGGGTTCAATCCTGACTAGGGGTGCTGCCTGTACGCAGTTTGTACGTTCTCCCTATGATCGTATGGGTTTTCTCTGAGTGCTCCGGTTTCCTCACACTCCAAAAACCTACAGGTTTGTAGGTTCATTGGCTTCCATAAATCGTAAATTGTCGCTGGTGTGTAGGATAGTGCTAGTGTACAGGATGGTTGCTGGCTGGTGTGAACTCAGTGGTCCAATGGCCCTATTTCCACAGTGCATCTCTAAAGTAAAAGTCCAAAAATGCAGATGCCTCATGCTACAATCCCTCCTATGGTTTTTATTATTGATACAATAGGTGTTAATTTGTCCATTTTTTCCTGACCTATGTAGACAGGCTATGCCTATATAACCTTTCACTTTTGTCAGTAGATGTCAAGGCTATATCAAAACTGGAACAGCTTGGACAGAGGCTAAATTGAAAGAGCTGAGAGCTTGCCTGTTCCCATGACCTTTATCGTATATCCAAAGTGCTCAATTCTTTCTCAGTATCCCATTGAACTGGCATCTGATACACAGGGGACTCAGGAGGAGAGCGAGACAAATCCATCCGCTGATCGAGATTGCATGGTTGAAAATACTTCCCCACAGGACAGAAAGCTTCAGGGACTTTCTACCACTAGTTGAATTTCTATAATCATTCACAAATGACTGCAAGAATGACAGACATTTGATTTGTTCCACAGTTCGTTATATAATTGTAGATGTGTATTTTTAAAATAAACTTTGTTTAGGTTAGAACACGAAGAGCTGGAGTAACTCAGCGTGTCAGGCAGAATCTCTGTAGGATATGGATAGGCGATGTTTTGGGTTAGGACCCTTCTACAGATCAACCCAGCCCAAAACATCACTTATCCATGTACTTCAGAGATGTTGCCTGAACCCCTGAGTTCCTCCAGCACTACGGTCTACACTAGAGTCCAGCATCTGCAGTTCCTTGTGTCCATGTCTCTGGTTAGATTATGTGAAGAAAGGCTTTTGAGAATTATTAATTTGCAACTACACCATTAACGAAACTGGAAACTATGATTTGATATTTCAAGTTTATTCTTTCCTCACAAGGTCATGTGGAAAATTCCCAATTGTTCACAAAAGATTGATGAACAGCCTCACTAATAGGTGTTGGTTACACAACCGAGTCCTCCTGAAACTAAATGGTTAGCAGTGGAAAAGTTTTAGAAAATTCAATGTTCTGAGTAAACTTTCCCCTCCAGCATATGTTTACTGTGGTATGTTCAGCAAAGATCATTAGATGGAATTCCAACGAGGTTAAATCTAGAGAAATAAAATGGAATGAAGCAAAACATCTAGTTAAAATAGAAACATCCTACTTCTTTACCAAAAAAAACGCAATAAATTGTTCACTTTGATATGCCAGATGAGAACATTATGATTCCAAACTGATGTGAAACTCACACATTTTATGATATGCGTCACAAGTTCTTATCCAACATTTCAAGAAGTTTTTTCCTTCTAAAGAGAAATGTGAATCATTGTGTTAAAATTCCAGCATTCTTGAGTGAAAAAATAGTATTACATATGCTTCTAAACAGCTTGGTGTTTGTACCTGTGCCATATCAAAATTACTTCAAGAAGCTGGAATCAGTCAACAGTTCCCAAGCTATTTGGTAAGAGCGTTCAAGAGCATACATGTTGTGCTGGTACATTATGTATCAGCTTAACAACTGAGGAAATGTGACTTCACTCAATAAACATGGATGGAATGCTGACTCCCAGCGCTTCCAACTTTTCAAGAGCAATAGCAACATACTCAGACTCTGTGGATCACTGTTTTTGTTATCTTTCACTAACCAAAAATATTTTCAACAAAATCGGCCAATGTGTGCCATGTTCCTAAAATGTTTAAACGTTAAATTACAAACTTATTTGGAAATATGAAGGTTCACACAATGAATAATTCCAAACTATTTGAGTGCCTACACTTAATATTTCGATTGTAGTTAAGCCCTCGCTCAAGTAAATATATTCCCCTCTCAACACCATAAGATTCGTAATCACTTCCCAAAATAGGGCTCAGTTTAAACAAAATAGATTTCTTACTCTCACATTTACCTACTGAAGTATTTTTGTTTTAGAATCGCAATCTTACGGACTTTGAATTGGAGTAAATCTCTGCAGGGAAAGGTTAAGAAAGTTTTTATGAAAAGGGTGACACAGTGGCGCCTCTGGTAGAGCAGCTGTCTCGTGGTGTCAGACACCCAGGTACAATCCAAACCTTCCATGTAGAGTTTGTGCATCCTCCCACGTGGGTTTTCTACGGGTGCTCCGGTTTCCTCCCACATCCCAAAGACTTGTATTGTGGGTTAATTAGCCTCTGCAAATTGCCCCTAGTGTGGAAGGAGTGGATGCGAAAGTGGGATAACATAGAACTAGTATGAATGGGTGATCAGTGGTGGGGTGTGGACTTAGTGGGCAGAGGGGCCCATTTCCATACTGTATCTTTCAATCAATCAATCAATCAATCAAGAGATTAAGTGACAAGACAGAACTGCGGTTGATGCTGGTATATACACCATGAACATAACATTTCAAAAATATAATGTGTTGAGAAAATCCATAAAACATTGCATTTGTCAGAGACCAGCAACTGAGATGTTTGCCTGTCTTATGTGAAATATGATTGTGTAGATTTAACTCCATCTTCAACAGTTCATAACTCATTGCAGAAAACTTCCAAAGGCGTAGGGAACATAAGATAGATAAGATGCAGCAAGATTTGCCACTTAGACACAAAACCTGATATTTACCTCTTGTTGGTTCATGAAAAGGCTCTTATGAATTAATTAAACTAATGAATATTAAAATTACCCTAAATGGACACAAATTGCTGGAGCAATTCAGCAGGTCAGTCAACATCTCTGGAGATGGTGATGTTTCGGGTCGGGACCCATCTTCAGACTAATTGTAGGGGTCAGAGAGAGAAGGAGAACTTCTTCAAAGTAGGCATACCTTGAGGAGATTTCGCAGTGAAGCAGTCAAAAATATAGAAACAAGGAACAACAGATGCTGTTTTATAAAAAAGGACACAAAGTGCTGGAGTAACTCAGTGGGTCAGGCAGCACTTTTGGAGAACGTTGAAAGGTGATGTTTCTGGTCGGGACCCTTTTTCAGACTACAATCAGTCTGAAGAAGGATCTCGACCCAAAAGGTTACCTATATATATATATATTCCTTTATTCGTCCCACACCGGGGAAATTTACAGTGTTACAGCAGCAAAGTGGATAGCAAGAGATCATTCATTATAAATAAAAGTAAAGACGAGGATAAATTGTATTCCTTAACTGTTACTGTTGACTCGTCTGCTGGGAGCACTGCTGGTTGTGCAGTCTCACAGCAGTGGGAAGGAAGTCAAGTCAAGTCAAGTCAATTTTATTTGTATAGTACATTTAAAAACAACCCACGTTGACCAAAGTGCTGTACATCTGATTAGGTACTAAGGAAAAAAAAAGAAACATACAGTAGCACGCAAACAGTTCACAGCGCCTCCTCAATGAGCCTCAAACGCTAGGGAGTAGAAATAGGTTTTGAGCCTGGACTTAAAGGAGTCGATGGAGGGGGCAGTTCTGATGGGGAGAGGGATGCTGTTCCACAGTCTAGGAGCTGCAACCGCAAAACGCAGTCACCCCTGAGCTTAAGCCTAGACCGCGGGATAGTGAGTAGCCCCAAGTCGGCCGACCTGAGGGACCTGGAGTTAGAGAGGGGGGTTAGAAGATTTTTGATGTAGGGGGGGGAATGTCCATTTATTGCTTTATACGTGAATAGGAGGAGCTTGAAGTTGATTCTGTACCGTACAGGGAGCCAGTGGAGAGAGGCCAGAATCGGGGTGATGTGGTCCCTTTTACGGGTACCCGTCAGGAGTCTCGCTGCGGCGTTTTGGACCAATTGCAGGTGGGACAGGGAAGATTGGCTGATCCCAGTGTATAGGGAGTTGCAGTAGTCTAGGCGGGAGGAAATGAAAGCGTGAATGATTTTTTCTCTGTCGTCGAATTGGAGGAAAGGTTTGATTTTAGCTATGGTTCGAAGTTGGAAGAAGCTGGCTTTTACCACAGCGTTGACTTGCTTATCAAATTTTAATGCAGAGTCAAATATCATGCCGAGGTTTTTGACATGCGGTTTGACTAGGCAGGATAGACTTCCAAGATTGCCTGTTATCGATTTGATGGAGTCGGGGGGGCCGAATAGGATGACCTCAGACTTGCTCTCATTTAATTGGAGGAAGTTCTGTGCCATCCAACATTTTATGTCCTCAAAGCAGTGTAAGAGGCTGTTTAAATTTGACTGGTTGTTGGGTTTCAGGGGGAGGTAAAGCTGAGTGTCATCGGCATAGCAGTGGAAAGAAATGCTGTGCCTTTGAATGATTTGGCCAAGGGGGAGCATGTATAGAGAGAAGAGAATGGGGCCTAGGATGGAGCCTTGTGGAACTCCGCAGGAGAGGCTAGCTGGAGCAGAGGAATAACTGCCTATGTTGATGGCGAAACTCCTATCTTTGAGGTACGAAGCGAACCAGCTCAGGGCAGTGCCATCAATGCCAACCACGTACCGGAGACGGTCAATAAGGATGGTGTGGTCCACTGTATCGAACGCTGCACTGAGGTCGAGAAAGAGCAGGATTGCACAGTCGCCGGTGTCGATGGCGAGAAGCAGGTCATTGTGTACCTTCAACAAGGCAGACTCTGTGCTGTGGTGGGCTCTGAAACCTGACTGGAAACTTTCCAGGATGGTGTATTGGTGCAGGTAGGGCACTAATTGGTTTAGAATTGCCTTTTCAAGGACTTTTGACAGGAATGGCAGTTTGGAAATGGGTCTGTGGTTGCTAGGCAAGGTGGGGTCTAGGTTAGGTTTTTTCAGTAGGGGCTGGACCACCGCGTGCTTGAAACTGGTTGGAACAGTGCCAGTGGCCAGAGAACTGTTGATAATAGAGAGGATGCTGGGACCGGCTATTGCAGTGACATCCTTCAGAAGGGCAGTGGGGGCAGGATCAAGGGGGCAGGTTGCAGGTTTCATAGCGGAGACAAGCTTTACAAGGGAGGATAGAGTGACGGGTTGGAAGCAGTCCAATTTAGATGAACAGACTAGTGAGACAGCTAGGTCACGGGTGGGAGGGGAAATGTTCATTCTAATGTTCTCAACTTTGTTGGTGAAAAATTTAGCGAATTCTTCGCACTTAGCAGGGGACCCAACTAAGCTGGTACTGGGGGCGGGACATATGACAGAGGTAATTGTTCTAAATAGGACCTTGGAGTTATGAGAGTTTTTGGAAATAAGGTCGGAGAAGTATTGTGCTCTAGCAGACTTTACTGCTTCCTGGTATTTGAGAAGATTGTTTCTCAGAATTTCGAAGGAAATTTGAAGCTTGTCACATTTCCACCTCCTTTCTGATTTTCTGCACTCCCTTCTTAGGGCTTTGGTGGTGTCATTGAGCCACGGCCGACCTTTGGGCTTAGGCTTTTTCATTTTAAGGGGAGCGATAGAATCCAGGATGGAAGAGCAAGTGATAATAAATAAAGAGGCGAGATCCTCAGTGCTGAGATGGGGGGGGAGAGGCCTCAATAGTGCAGATGTTGGGGGCAGCTGTGAGAGCCTCGGAGAATTTACTGGCAGTCAATGAATTTATGTCGCGGGAGTGGCGAACAGGGAGATGAGATTTTGCGGGAGATAAAGGCAGAGATGTGTCAAAAATGATAGCGCTGTGGTCCGATAGACAGGCTTCAGTAGTTTCAATGTTGTTGATTGGGAATCTGGACGATAACACTAGGTCGAGAGTATGGCCTAACTTGTGAGTGGGTCCCATGGTGTGAAGAGTCAGATTGAAGGACTCAACCAGGTGCATAAATTCACTCACAAGAGGCTTAGTGGGACAGCAAACATGAATATTGAAGTCACCAAGAATCATGATCCGGTCAAATTTGGGCAAAATGCTAGAAATCAGATCAGCAAATTGGGTGATGAAGTCCTTATGCATTTTTGGTGGGCGATACACAAGAACAATTAAGAGGGGATAGGCTAGGCCTACTTTAATTAGTTGCACCTCGAAACTGGAGAAATGATCAGCGTTCAGGAGGCGGCAGTTGAAATGTTTCTTAAACACAGTGGCTAAGCCCCCACTGCGTCCGGAGAGCCTAGGCGAGGTGAAGAAGTTACAGTCATCAGGACAGAGTTCCACGAGTGGAGCAAGCTCACCAGGGTTAAGCCAGGATTCTGTGAGCAGTAAGAAGTCCAATCCACGGGTGGTGAAGAAGTCGTTGAGGATGAAGGTCTTGTTCTGTAGGGATCTTGCGTTGATCAGGGCCTCTTTAGCAGGGACAGCAGGGACAGAAGGACCTCCTATATCTCTCCTTCAAGCACTTGGGGTGAAGGAACCTACCCACGTTCTCCAGAGATGCTGCCTGACCCCCTGAGTTACTCCAACACTTTGTTTCATTTTGTGTAAAACTGCATCTGCAGTTCCTGAAAATTATTCCAGATCAGCTGCCCAAATTTGCTATTACAGATATGACAGACTGCTTATGATATTTGGCTTGCAAGGTTTGGTTACAATTGTACAGAATTTTTGGTTATTGGCAAAGTGGCATGTCTGGTTCTGTCCTCAAAATAAAGATCTCTTTGAACATCAACTTTATCTGGAGGCAAGATCTTCCCTCTCTCTCGTGTCTGCTGCAATCTGTCATCTGTTCATTGGGATCCCCGGAGTTCAGTACCTGTCATTTCGTCAAGCATTATCAACCACATGAACAGACAGGGAATTGAGTATTATAGATCATGTGCAGGCAGATCTGATGTAAAAATGAACACACAGACATTATGGGATAAAGGGTCCCTTCGACAGCCACGACCGCCACGACGTGCAGCGGCGGCGTCTTCGCCCGCCCCGGATCGCGGGGCATGGGTCGGCCCGCTGCAGACCGTTCACCGTCTGGCGTGGCCTGGAACGTGGCAACTTCAACAGCCTGAATGGCGGGACTGTCATATGTTGAAAGACTGGAGCGACTAGGCTTGTATACACTGGAATATAGAAGGATGAGAGGAGATCTTATCGAAACGTATAAGATTATTAAGGGGTTGGACACATTAGAGGAAGGAAACATGTTCCCAATGTTGGGGGAGTCCAGAACAAGGGGCCACAGTTTAAGAATAAGGGGTAGGCCATTTAGAACTGAGATGAGGAAAAGCTTTTTCAGTCAGAGAGTTGTGAATCTGTGGAATTCTCTGCCTCAGAAGGCTGTGGAGGCCAATTCTCTGAATGCATACAAGAGAGAGCTAGATACTCTTAAGGATAGCGGAGTCAGGAAGTATGGGAAGAAGGCAGGAACGGGGTACTGATTGAGAATGATCAGCCATGATCACATTGAATGGCGGTGCTGGCTCAAAGGGCCAAATGGCCTCCTCCTGCACCTATTGTCTATTGTCTGACCGCGGAGAAGACGGCAGGGGAAGAGAAAAGACATTCTGGCCTTCCATCACAGTGCGGAGGTGACTGGAGGAGACTCACTGTGATGGATGTTTCTTTTTTTTGTTTTGTGTTGGTTTGTGATTGTGTGAAATTGCTTCTTTTTATTGCTCTTATTGCTGGACTGTGGGTGACCTTTCATTTCACTGCACATGTTGTATGTGTATGTGACAAATAAACTTGACTTGACTTGACTCTTGTGCTGTCCCGTGCTATGTATTCCGTTTTCTGACCAAGCAGCCGAAGATATTGACAAACCAGGAATCATTTTTAAATCAATATTTCAGGTTTTGGTTAGAATAGCAAAGAAAGATTGAAGGATGTGAAAAACAATTTGAAATGAGTAATGCTTAAAAAAAAATTGGAAGACAGTATTTTGTAATATTCATGTGAGGGATTTACAATGTGCACAGAAAATATTAGTGTTTATATATTTCAGATAGCTTACTAAGCAGCAAGCAATGACTTAATGCACCCTTAAGAACTTATTAAAGCTTCAGGAAGCTAATTGTTTCAGAGTTTGCAGATAGCTAGTTCATAAATAACTAAAATTCACAGGAACTCAAATGGCTTTAACTGTATCAATTTGAGGAAGCTTCCATTAACAGAGCATATGAAGGCATGTTAAATCGATATCAGCATGTGAGATTTGCACAACAAACCACACCAGGCTTACAATCCAAGAGTTGCCAATTTCTCATAGTATTGGTATTGATCAACAGCCATCTAGCAACTGCAAAATCCAAACCCATGAGTCCGAGTCTTGCTCATTCAGTGCAAGGACTTATGGACTAATGTTCAAATGCACATTCTTTAAGGTCTGAATTCCTCTTGTCCTCCCACAGTTAACAGAATTTCATAAGATCATAAGTGATAGGAGCAGAATTAGGCCGTTCGACCCATCATGTCTAGTCCGGCTTTCAATCTTGGCTGATCTTATTTCAGTGACTCGCTGATAGTATTGTGAGAGCATTTGCAACGTGTTTCAATGCTGCATTTCCCATTAGCCATGCTGATGGCGGACGTAGCTAATCTCCCTTGACTTTCTGGTTGAAGCAGGAAATAAGACAAGGCAATACAGAATGAAAGGTCATAAGGTCATAAGTGATAGGAGAAGAATTAGGCCATTCGGCCCATCAAGGCTACTCCACCAATCATGGCTGATCTATCTCTCCTTCCCAACCCAATTTCTCCTGCCTTCTCCCCATAACCTCTCACACTTGTACTAATCAAGAATCTATCTATCTCTGCCTTAAATATATCCATTGACTTGGCCTCCACAGCCTTCTGTGGCAAAGAATTCCACAGACACACCACCCTCTGACTAAAGAAATTCCTCCTCATCTCCTTCCTAAAAGATCATCCTTTAATTCTGAGGCTACGACCTCTACTCCTTTACTCTCCCACTAGTGGAAACATCCTCTCCACATTCACTCTATCCAAACCTTTCACTATTCTGTACATTTCAATGAGGTCCCCCAATTTTAAATTAGTCTTGCCTGTCTTCCACGTTTTCAGAGTTAAGCAATCAAATTAAGATTTAAAACAAATCTATCTAAACAATAAATAATCTGATACAATGGAATTTCATTACTCAGTATCCTGAACTGTAATATTTCACAATGGGTATGCATGCCCATGGTTTTTCAAATGTCCAGGTAGTGGTTTTGAGTTTTGGGAAGAGCATTCATTTATAAATGAAAGTAGCAGATATGAATTTCCATGCCAAATTTGAATAATGTTATTAAATAATACCGTGAAGTATGTTGATGCAGTTGGGACTGTGAAAATGTCACCAAAACGGTCTCGGTGGGCTGTTTTTTTGTATTATGTACTTAGCCGTAAATTATACTTATGTGTGGCAATAATCTTGCTGGTCTTAATGCAAAAAAAGAATTTCATTGTACTTCGGTACACCGAGCCCACCGAGTCCGTGCTGACCAACTGTCTGTGCTAGTACACCAGCACTATCCTACACCAGGGACAATTTACAATTTTCCCGAAGCCAATTAACCTAATAAAGGAGCACCCAGAGCAAACACATGTGGTCACAGGGAGGATGTACAAACTTCGTACATACAGCACCCATAGTCAGGATCAAACCTGGCTCTCTGGCACTGTAAGGCAACAACTCTGTCGCTGCACCATTGTGCCATCCTAGTGTTGCATAATCCTCAAGAGCATAAGGATTGGGAAGAAGCTATTCTTAAATCTGGTAGTCATTAGTTTTAAAGTCCTATATCTTCTTTCCAATTGTAGGAGTGAAATAAGAGTGTGGCTAGGGTGATGTAGGTCTTTGAAGATGCTGGGTGCCTTTTTGAGGCAGCAGCTCCCATACATTCTTTAATCGTCTATTTCAACTTGCTTTATAGGAGAAGATATTTGACCAATGCTCAAGCTATGCAATACTCCCACCACTAGAGAACTGACTTCAAATGAGGTTCTAGCGCCAGGAGGTATTCTTTCAGAATAAGGTTTTGATCATTGGACAAAATAATACTTTTTTTTTCCAGTGGACAAAGAATATTTGAGACTTAATGAAATTAAATCAATGAAAATATTCAAGGCTGAATCATATTTTTGGTCTATAACAGGAAATAAAGTGGAGCTGACTCTGAGAATAAATTAACTGAATAACAAAGCAGGTTTGAGTAGTCTCATGATCTATTTTGTAACTGTTCCTGATGTTCATGTTTCTAATATTCTAGCTTTAACTCATTTCATCTGGAATGCTTTTCACAAATACAGGAATTAAATGCCATCCCTGTGAGATGATTTTGAATTCAGAACATAAGTATGAAAGATGAGTGCCTCCCTCACTCCTGTTTGACCTTCATACTTCATATGCCTCTCATCTTCAGGAGTTTGGAACTACAGCCAAGAATTTACATCAGTGCAAAAAAAATGCAATCTATCTTCAGTGAGATTAAATGAACATTTGCACATTACTACACATCCTAAAATTGGGTGGGGAGATGCAAACTGGATACAATGGAGATGTCTGCAATATTGTTTTGCAAAAGCTTGCTGTTCAGCTGTACACTCAGCATGTTCCACTCAAAAATGTTTTCTTCATTTACACAGCTGTGACTTTGACTCCTTTATCACATATTAAAAGAGAAGTCAGCTATTTCATCACAGAGAATTTCCACAATATGTTCACTTGCATGAGAAAATGTCCAAATTAGAGAACAACACAACAGACAGTACAAAGTTCAGGGACTGGTCATTAATGCATTCATGTTGCATTTAAAGTTGCTGCCAGTGCTCAAAGCGTTACAAAGAACTGAGAGACTCAAATACCAATTTCAAGAGAGAGTTATATTTTGCTCTTAGAGTGAAGGGAATCAAGGGATATGGGGAAAAAGCCAGAACGGGGTACTGATTTTGGACGATCAGCCATGATCATATTGAATGGTGGTGCTGGCTCGAAGGCCGAATGGCCTACTCTTGCACCTATTTTCTATGTTTCTATGTTTACTCAGGATTTCAGAAATAACTAGAATGTGGGACATTCCCTTTACAAAATAAATCTGAGTTTTCTAACGCATTTCAGATTTCACTCTGAGAGTGGTTAACAAATGGCATATTCCCACTTACTTGATTTAAATTCTTTATTTCCAAAATATTCCAGTGAGTGGATATATATATATTACCAACATATATTTTTATTAATACATCAATTCCTTTTTTTACCAGATTTAGTGTTGACGCAACAAGAAAATGAGCTTTATGACTCATGCATGATACATATTAATTTCTTCCGATAGTAAATGCTTTCAGTGTCAGGAAATGATTAGATACGTCAGTGAGTGAGGCACACAAAATTGCCATGCTAGTGTAACCCTGGACATAAATTCAGTCATCTAAAAAACAACTTAATTTACAAATTTTAGAATGAATGGACTATTCAAGTGCATTACTCGAGCTAAAGAAGGATTTGGATTCAAATTATGAAAAGTTTCAGAAGATTAGCATTGGATTAGGAAGGTAATCATCATATAAATAATGTTCCCTTTGAGTTTAGAGAATATTCTTATTGGAAGATTTAATTATGAAATGAATTGCATTCATTTAGTTCAACGCCTTTATTCATTCAAACTATTTTGCAACTCGTATTCTGGAAAAATATAATTGAGCAGCTTTATCTGGCATACATCAGGATTCGTATGACTAGTGAGCTGAAAAGGTCAAATCCTACTTCACCTGTGAAGCAGTTAGACTGTAGGTCGACAGGAATATTGAATAATTTTTTAGCAAACTCAACTGCAGAAAGAAAAACAGGTATTTTGAGTCACGAGGTGAAAAACCTTAAAAATGCTGAGGAAAGATTGCTAACAGGACTATTTACCTACTAACCTAACAGGTATGTAGGTTAATTGGCTGGGTAAATGTAAAAATTGTCCCTAGTGTGTGTAGGATAGTGTTAATGTACGGGGATCGCTGGGCGGCGCGGACTTGGTGGGCCGAAAAAGGCCTGTTTCCGCGCTGTATATATATGATATGATATGATGATATGATATGATATTTAAATATTCACACTGAAGTTAAAGCATATAATCCGCTTAGGGCAGGGGTGTCAAACTAACGGCCCGTGGGCCAGATGCTCCCACATGAAGGGGCCCAATCCGGCCCACGGGATGATTTGGGGAAAAGTCAGCATTGTTAGATTATACACAGAAAGTGAGCTGCATGACCGCTTAAACGCGCAGGAAATATGAACTTTGCGCGAAGGAAAATGCAAGTCCTATCTGTAGCTGTCACCTCCCTACTCCCCAGCTCCCGGGGGCGAGTGGAAGCTACGCCCATATCTGGCCATGCGGAGACGCAGGCGGGAAGTGGCCGGCGCTGGGGAAGGTGGGGAGTCTCAACGTTGTTGTGGACACCGGGAAGTGCCTGGGCTGCTGCCACAGAGACTGCCACCGTGTACCTGAGACCCAGGTGAGTGCGTGGATAGAGGCTAGTGGGAAGTCGCCGCAATGTGAATGGGGCCGCAGCCAGCGATCCAAACTCGGAGCTGCTCTCCAGGGTGGTGTTGTGATATTGCAGGGACTACTTTGTTGTATCACAAGGACTACTTTGTTTGCCTGTGTAGTAACATGTATATAAGAGAATGAGTGGATTAGGTGGGCACTCTGGTTCCAGGTGGCCACGGAATAAACAGCCTGGATTTAAGCTCCAGCATTATAACCTTTTAAACACATGTACTTGTGGCCCGTCCAGGGTCATAACAAAGGTACAACAGATACCGGACCACGAAGTACAACAGGTGGGGGCTCTGGCTTTGGGTTAAGGTGGGATGTGAAGACGTGCTGGTAGTTATGCGGGAATAGGGAAGAGAAGGGAGGAGGTAGTGGTGGTAAAGGAAGGGGAGGAGGAGCAGATGAGGGAAGGAAGGGATTTTAGGGATGAGGAAGGGAAGAGAGGTTGTCGAGGAAGGGGAGTAGGGGAGTAGGTGGTAAAGAAAGGAAGTAGGGAGGGAGGGGGTGAGGAAGGGAGCAGGTGAGAGAAGGACTGGTGTTTAGGGATGAGGGAAGGGAGGGGATTTAGGGATGAGGTAAGGAGAGAGGATGAAGTAAGGGAGGGGAGTGGGAGAGTAGTTGGAAGGAAGGAAGTGGGGATGAGAGAAGGGATAGGCTGAGGAAAGGGAGAGGGCAGGTGAGAGAGAAGCTGAGGGTACAGAAGGACGAGATGTGAGGGGAGAGGATGTGAGGGGAAAGACGAAAGACATAAGGATTGGGTGCGGGGCCTTCGCGTGAGATGATGGACAGACCATCTTTCACCATGCCATGTAGCTTCTGTTTGGCTGTTCACCACCCAGCCAGCCCATTGTGGGCAAAACATAAACACTTTAGGAAAACTATAAGACAGGGGAACAGAATTAGGCCATTTGGCCCATCAAGTCTACTTTGCCTTTCAACCACGGCTGATCTATTTTCTCTCTCAACCACATTTTATTGTCTTCTTTCTCCTGATAAACTAACCAAGACCGATCAATCTCTGCCTCAAAAATACCCAATTTCTTGGCCTCCACCGCTGTCTGCAGCAATGAATTCCACAGATTCGTCACCCATTCCTCCTCATTTCCATTTTGAATGTATGACCTTTTATTCTGATACTGTGACCTCTGGTCCTAGACTCTCCTATTACTGGAAACATTATTTCCACATCCACCCTATCTAGGACCGAGTTACCAATCATAAAAGTAATGCTTGCTAGGCAATCTTCTTCATAAGAAACAAAATTCATAAAGTGAAACACTTTGTAGTTATAGTAGAGACTGAGACACATGAGAGCAGGTTGAAAAAACGAAGGCAACGAAAGCTGTGGGACACGTGCGTGTGCGTTCGCGCGTGCACAACTGATCCGGCCACCATGAAGTTGCATTTTGCCCATTCCGGCCCATGACCTAAAATGAGTTTGACACCCTTAGCAATCTGTACACATTTCTTGGGCTGAATGACAATTAAATATTTCCTTTTCGAAGTGTTTCACTATTAACCAAATTTCCAACTCATCTTTAGTTTTAATCCACAGATTATCGTATCATATAATGAAAGATTAGTATCCAATTTTGAGGTAAGTATTTTATCAATGAATCTTTCTTTGGTTAGTTTAGAAATACAGCACAGAAACAGAACCCACGTGGTCACATGGAGAACGTACAAACTACATACAGCACCCGTTGTTGGGATCGAACCTGGGTCTCCGACAACAACTCTACCGCTGTGCCACCTCTGTTAATTATTGCCTTATTAATGCTTAACTATGATGCTGATTAAGTAAGCGATGATCTGAAGATGAGAAAGAAAACTGATTCTACAATATTTAATATAATTATTAGTAAATGGAACTTTAGCTTTAATTTGAATTACCTATAATAAAGGAAAATATCTCCATGGGTGTTTCACTGAGGTTTAATTTGATTACAAAGGCATCTTGCAACTGATAGAAAGCTTTGATGGGGACTTTTATATAATGTGTGAGGAAAGATTTGTGGAGAACATTTTAAATTGACTAGAGATTTTAAATATTTCTAGACAATACACACCAAATGTTAAAGTTGCAGTAACATCCCCTTAAATGCCCATGCTCAAATTACATTAGAGCTCTCTGGGGGAAAAATATTTTATTGGCAAAGCTACTGAAAGGTCTTAGGCAATATATACATTTTAAAGAATGGTCTTTGAATTTAATATCTATCTACTAACGCTCTCGTTTGTTTGTATGTTTGTTCCTGAACTACAGCTAAAACGGTACACGATAGCGCGAGGGGAGGGGGGAGAGGGAGGGGGGGAGGGGAGGGGGGAGAGGGAGGGGGGAGGGGGGTGGAAAGGGGGGGTTGAGGGGAGGTTGAGGGGGGGTGGAGGGGGAGGTGGAGGGGGAGGTGGAGGGGGGGTGGAGGGGGGTGGAGGGGGTGGAGGGGGAGTGGAGGGAGGGGAGGGAGGGGAGGGAGGGGAGGGAGGAGAGGGAGGAGAGGGTGCTGCACCAATGCAGGAGAGGTTTGGGCCCAACAGGTCCACTTGGTCTAGTATATTTTAAAACTATGGGAGACATGTTCTGTGCACTGTGGAAAGCAATAATAAGTGACATTAAAACATCCACATGCATGGTTTTGCTCTGAAGGCCAAATAGCAAATATTTTACTCCATAATTATCACTTGGAACGTTTGAGTGGAAAAAAATATTTTCTCTTCTGAGGAAGTGCAATAACATTTAACAACTTCCAATTCCCCTCTCCTCATAATACAGAGATATTGATTTGGCTCAGATTGCTGCTGGTAAGTCAAGCCACTATCTTCTATTTAAGACAACCAGCTATTCTTCATGCAAGAATCACAACGTGAGACTTCAGGTAAACAAAAACATCTCCCTTTCAAAGGCCAGCCTTTTACATCATGCCACGTCTGACATGAATACAAATATCTGTGAGTTCACCCTTAATTACATACCTTAGATGGATTTCATGACACAAATGAATAACATTCAGATCAACTCGCCTGCTTGCAACTCGTAATCTATGAATCCTCCTGCCATCCGACCACGATTTATCCCAGACTCACTTTGCACATCTTCCATTCATTTCTCCGAAGTACCGTCTATATCTCTCATTCCCTCTATAAGTACTGTCTACATCTTTCACCTGGCTCTCAGTTTGAAGAAGGCTCTCGACCCAAAACATCACCTATTTATTTTCTCCAGAGATGCTGCCTGACCTGCTGAGGTATTCCAGCTTTTTGTGTGTGTCTTCAGTTTAAAAAACAAACTTCTTTTTATACAACTTCCCTGATAATTTTCTGATACCTCCAAAAATTTAAAACAAAAAAAGCCACTGACTCCAATAGGTATCTGGACTGCACCTGCTCCCACCCTGTCTTGTGCAAGAGTGCCATCCCTGACTCAATTTCTCCATCTCCACCACATCTGATGAGGCTTTCCACTCTAAGCCATCCAAGATGTTCTCCTTCTACTCTGACCGTGGATTCCCCCCATGCTTTTGTGGCAAGAGTCCTCACCAATGTCTCCTCTGCATCCCGTGGTTCTGCTCTCATACCCCCTCTCCCAGAAGGAGCAAGAATAGAGTTCCTCTGGTCCTCACCTTTCACCCAACCAGCCTCCGCAATCCCGAACATTTCTGCCACCTTCAACAATATCCTACCACCAGCCACATCTTCCCATCCCTACCCCTTCCTGGTTTCTGGAGACATGAATTTCTCTGCAATTTCTTGGTTCACTTATAACTTCGCAACCAAACCACCACCTCCTTAGATTCAGGCGATGTCACGCCTCTTTCTAAACCTGCTCACGCACCTCCATCTAGGCATCCCAGCAGCCTTTCCACATTCACATGCTCCAACCTCATCTTCTGCATTTGGTGCTCCCAATGTGGCCTCCTTTACATCGGTGAGACCAACCATAGACTAGGTGCACGTATTGCCAATCTCTTGCACTCTGTCCATCATGACCTGCTGGAGCTCCCAGTTGCTAATCATTTTAACTCCTCATTCCCATACGGACCTTTCTATCTTTAGCTTCCTTCTTCTCCAGTGCAAGCTGGAGAAACAGCACCTCACATTCCGTTTGGGTAGGTTACAACCCAAAAGTATGAATATTGAATTCCCCAATTTTCAATTAATACCCTCCAACTCTTGCCCATCCCCACACTTTTCTCCCATCTCCTCCAGCCATCCTGCTCCTTTCCGTTCTTCCATACACTCACCTCCCATTATCAAGATGTCACCTCTCCCTTGTCCCCTTTCACCCATGCCCACCGCCCCCCTCCCCCCCACCCCACCCATGACATTACATGCCACAGCCCCATCCCCACCTGTATCCATCTATCACTTGTGTAAGAAGGAACTACAGATGCTGGTTTAAACCGAAGATAGACACAAAAAGCTGGAGTAACTCAGCAGGACAGGCAGCATCTCTGGAGAGAAACATCTCCAGAGATGCTTCCTGTCCCGCTGAGGTACTCCAGCTTTTTGTGCCCATCTTCCATCTATCACTTGCCAGGCTTTGGCCACCCCTATCGCTTTTTTCCCCCAGCTTTCTCCCCTCTATACCATCAATCTGAAGAAATATCACAATGGTGCCTGAGCCACTGAGTTCCCCCAGCACTTTGTGTTTTGCTCAAGATTCCAACATCTGTGGTTTCTTGCATTTCCACAAAGTTTTTCCTGTGACAGGAAAATTCCTCTGTAATTTTCATTGGCTTCAACAAGGTTTCACCACATCTTCCACTTCATTCACCTTAAGCATTTTAGAGGGGACATTCGCTTCTCAAATTCCTGGACAAACCTTCCATTGCCACCATCACTACAATACTTCCATCCCGTGCAACTTGCCCACGCAACAACAGGTTTTAATATTTGCCTTTTTAAACTCATCCTACCCCGCCAGAGGGATGCAAACAGTCCTTCCAGGGTGGCACAATGACACCAGCGCCAGACACCTGGGTTCAATCGTCACATCGGGTGATGTAGGTGTGGCATCTCCCTGTGGGTATCCTCCGGGTGCTGCTGTCAGTTTGTAGTTAATTGGCTGCTGTAAAATTGTTGCTAATGCGCAGGGAGTGGATGAGAATGTGGGATAACTTAGAACTAGTGTGTAATGGCGGTGTGGGCTTGGTGGGCCGAAGGTATGTTTCTAAATTAAACGAAGGATGAAGCTTCAATTCACCTGTACTGCTTCCAATTTAGTATATAGGACTTAATGCTCACTGTGGGCCTCTTCTGCTTTTGAAAAACCAAACACCAAGTGGGTGAATGCTTATCTTCAAGAGAAACTCTAAAATTTCAGTCATCTGTCTCATTAACCCTCCATACTACTCTGACCGGGGAGACGGAATGGGTGATGTTTCGGGTCGAGACCCTTCTTTCTGCTGAGATACACCAGCATTGTGTCTACCTTCGATTTAAACCAGCATCTGCAGTTCTTTCCTACACATTCTACCCTGATCTCTATCTTTGCTTCATACACTCCTCCAAAGAATCCCAACATAAGCTTGAGGAACAGCATTTCATTTTGTTTCCAGCCACTTCACAACCCTTGAGACTCAATATTGAATGTCAAATAACCAGCTTTTCCTGTTTGTATTAGAACCTGCTAGTTCTGGTGCAAGTGTCACCCGCCTTAACCTCGTTTTTCATCCAGTGCCAGATCTGTTGTGTATTTCCAAGTATTCTCATATTCCAGATTTCCAACAGCTGCTACATTCTTCCCCCCACTTTCCTGCATGTTATTTTGATTTTTATTCTCTCTCCAAATGTACTCACTCATCTGTTAAAAATATAGCTCTTGGAAAGTTGTGTCACCTAGATAATATTTGCCTTAATCCTATCATGGATATTTCCTTTTGTCCTTTCCAGCCCTCCCCAGTCTCTGCGACTTCTTCAGAAGTGAAAGTGTAGTACACTTCTTTAGTTTTGATGAAGGATCAATGACCTGGAATTTAAACTCTGGATTACGGCAAAACTGTAATTTTATACTGTCCACCTGGAACTTTAACTCTGGAGTACTGTAAAGCTGTCAGTGTGGACTTGATGGGCTGAAGGCTGGTGTCTGCTGCATTTTTCAATATCTCTAGTCTCCGAGCAACTCCTGTTTCCTCCCACATCTGAAACATTCTGGTAGGTTAAGTGACCACTCTCGATTACCCCTTGGTAATGGCAATGGCAAAAGGGTTAAAGGAGAGATGTTCATCATGTGAGTAAATAAGTTGTAAGGTCACAAACACAAATGGAGAGAGGAATCAAGATAATGGGATTGCTATGTCTGATGGTCTGATGAAGTCTCGACCCAAAACGTCACCTATATAAGGCGGCACAGTGGCGCAGCGTTAGAGTTGCTGCCTTACAGCGAATGCAGCGCCGGAGACCCGGGTTCGATCCCGACTACGGGCACCGTCTGTACGGAGTTTGTACGTTCTCCCCGTGAACCTGCGTGGGTTTTCCCCGAGATCTTCAGTTTCCTCCCACTCTCCAAAGACGTACAGGTATGTAGGTTAATTGACTGGGTAAAATGTAAAAATTGTCTAGTGTGTGTAGGATAGTGTTAGTGTGCGGGGATCGCTGGGCGGCGCGGACTCGGTGGGCCGAAGGGCCTGTTTCCGCGCTGCCTGACCCGCAGTTACTCCAGTATTTTGTGTCTATTTTCGGTGTGAACCAGCATCTGCAGTTCCTTCTTATGCAAAGGAATTGTTATGCTGGGAATCTGGCAACTGAACTCTTGCATCATAAAAGTAACTATCAGCCCACATTGCGATTATTGAGCCTGAGAGACAACTCATCCTTTCACCTCTTTCAGAAGAAGGTGTACAGTGACAGCCTATGAGGCCAAATGCAATGGTGAAAAGCGTATTTGAGTGGACTAATTTGCCCAAAAAAAAGAGAGGGAGAGGCTACTGCTCTATGATGCCTTTGTGACTGGAAAATCAATAGGGAACCTTTCAGCTTTGAGGGCATCTTTGTCCAGACTTCAGTCATCACAGAGCCAGCTGTCTACATTCAAAGCACTCATCAGTCATCTATAAACTCATCTCCTGCAAGATGCTGTTCTGCACATCAATAGAAATACTCGCAGTCCAGCACTGATTTACCCACCGAGGCAAGTGAAATTCAGCTTGGATATGCTTGCTTGATGCAACTGCAGGTCATGTGGGGCACACAGACACATTCCCCTGCCAAATGTTGAGATTTCTTCTGGGCAGAGTGCAGTTTTTTTCCTTGCTGTCAGCAAATCTTTCCTTAGTTTTCCCGGAACAAATATCTCTTGATTGTTGAGTTCTGAGCTATAGGGAGAGGTTAAGCAGGCTAGGTGTTTCATCTTCAGTTTAGGGTGGCACAGTGGTGGAGTTGCTCCCTCCCAGCACCAGAGACCCAGGTTCGATCCTGACCATGGGTGCTATCTGTACGGAGTTTGTACATTCTCCCCGTGACCGTGTGGGTTTTCTCTAGGCAGGTGCAATAACAACATTTAAAAGGCATTGGGAAGGTACTTGGATAGGAAACGTTTAGAGGAATATAGATCATGTGATAGCAGAATTAGGCCATTCGGCCCATCAAGTCTACTCTGCCAGTCAATCATGGCTGATCTCTCTCCCTCCTAACCCCATTCTCCTGCCTTCTCCCCATATAACCTCTGACATCTGTACTAATTGAGAATCTATTTCTCTGCCTTAAATATATCCACTAACTTGGCCTCCACAGCCTTCTGTGGCAAAGAATTCCACAGACTCACCACCCTCAACTAAAGAAATTCCTCCTCATCTCCTTCCTAAATGAACATCCTTTAATTCTGAGGTTGTGACCTCTAGTCCTAGACTCTCACACGAGTGGAAGTATCCTCTCCACATCCACTCTATCCAAGCCTTTCACTATTCTGTACGTTTCAAAGTGGTCCCCCCCTCATTCTTCTGAACTCCAGCAAGTACAGGCCAAGTGCCGTCAAGTATAGGCGTAGATATAGGCCAGACACGGGTAAATGGGACTAGCTTAGATAGGGCATCTTAGTTGGCATGAATAAGTTGGGGCAAAGGGTCTGTTTCTGTACTGTACGACTCTATAGTACAGAACATAATGCACATTCTTAGGGAACTTGAAGCGTACCCTCCTGAACTTTAATTTTTGATTTTATTTCCTTATAGGTCCACAGGTACTGCCACAGCTGTCAATCCTTTCCCTAATCTTGTAATTATAGTATGAAAAGTATCCCCATGGCTTGTCCTATCTTGCTGATGTCAAGAGAGATTTGTGAGATCATTTGAATTTTAAACTCCCCCTGAAGATTGCTCCCAAAACTCCCGAGTTATCCAAGAGCTGTTGTGTTTTGTGAAACGTTTAAAATAATACTAAAATTAATAGGAAAATCCCCACAATTTCATGTTGTTTTATTATGAACAAATCAAGTTGCGTTTAAGGAGCACCTCAGACACATGCTGCAATATCCCCAAGTCACTCGAGTATTGTCAAGACAAAGGCAAATTGATTTGTGAATTGCTGATCCACCAGTACAGATAATCACGCCAGCAGATTATTTACAAGGTGTCACATCCCCCAGCAGTTAATATTGAAATGAGACACTTTGTGTAGGGAGAATGGAGCAGCTGTTAGAAATTCAAAGAGGCAATATCAGTCAACTTGGTTTCCTGCCCGGTACCACAGCTGATGCACCAAGCTGAATATGTAAGCAATGGCAAGTGGGTTGCAGTAAGGATGAGGGGGCTTGGATGGGACCACCAACAGCGCACCTAAAAGCTGAGATCACAACCACAATAGAATAATAGGATTCAGGTGCAGACTTGAGAGCTCAAGATATCAAAGAATGTTTGCGGGAATGATAAAGCACTGGGTGCCGGGCTTTTGCAGTCATTTGAGGGCTTTGCATAGAAGGTGAAGATAATTCACCCCCCTTGTGGTCTGATCCAGCTGCTACATTGTGGGACCCACCATGATAAAAAAAACATACTGCTTTACTGCTGTGGAGATGAATTATGGCCAGAACATTTTGTTTGGGTATTGCACCAGCTCACATTGTTGCTATGGAATTTTCTCAGGGCCCAGAGGTTCATTGTTTACTGATGCACCCAGAGCATCATAGCACTTGTGCTCTCGCTCACTGGCAGAAGCATTGTTCAAATAAGGCGCAGTGCCAGTTGCTTTGCCCAAAGGGATCTGTTACCCATCCAGTCACTCTGCCAGAGCCCTTGAGAGTGTTATCCAACTGGGTCAGACCGCAGAAGTCTATACAGAGATGGTGCAGACTATAGCCAACTCCTATACATCCAGGGCTGCTTGAGGCTATCCTCAAAAGATCATATTAAATGTCTCCATCGATAGCTCATCAGTCTCCCTCTGTGGTGGATGTAACCACAGAGGGAAAACATTTTATCAGATCATTGGCACAAAACGCTGGGAACAAACCTCTCCCATTAATTAACGCTGACAGGACAAACAAAAAAGTCCATTTCAGAAATGTGTTCACCTTTTCATGCTGGCTTACTTTTGCTTTGAAATGAGGGCAAACCACAGAAGCGTGAAATGAAGAGGATGACAGGCATAAAGTAATTAGGCAGCGGGTTGATTGTGGCTAATCTGAGCCTTTAGACTTTAGAGACAGGGTGGAAACGGGCCCTTCGGCCCACCGACCAGCGATCACCTCATAAAGTAGCACTATCCTACACACGAGGGAAAATTTACAGTTTTACTGAAGCCAATTAACCAAATTGTCCCTAGTGTGTGTGTAGGATACGATAATGTGCGGGGATCGCTGGTTTGCGCGAACCCGGTGGGCCGAAGAGCTTGTTTCCGCGCCGTATCTCTAAACCTAAAACCTAAAACTAAATACAAAGGCACCAGGCATTGCTCCTGTTCGGCTCACGTGTAAACGCTACATGAATCTCTCACATGGACATACCTTGGTGGTATCCTCATAGTTCCTTTCAAATATCTTTGTTGCTTATCCTCCAGGCCAGGAAATAGCGTCATGTTGCTAGCAATTTTCAGAACCAAGCATTAATGCAAGACCAATGTTTTTGAAGAAAATAGGTTTTGAATGCTGCTCAAGTCAAGTCAAGTTTACTTGTCACATACACATACACGATGTGCAGTGAAATGAAAGTGGCAATGCCTGCGGATTGCGCGATTTTTTTTTTACAATTACAGCATATAAATTAAAATTAATACAGAAAAGAAAATTTAGTCCCTGGAATTATAATAATTAACAGTCCTGATAGCCTGTGGGAAGAAACTCCGTCTCATCCTCTCCGTTTTCACAGCATGACAGCGGAGGCGTTTGCCTGACCGTAGCATCTGGAACAGTCCGTTGCTGGGGTGGTAGGGGTCCCTCATAATCTTGCTTGCTCTTGATCTCCACCTCCTGATGTACAGGTCCTGCAGGGGGGCAAGTGTAGTTCCCATGGTGCGTTCTGCCGAACGCACTACTCTTTGCAGGGCCTTCCTGTCCTGGGCAGAGCTGTTCCCAAACCAGACTGTAATGTTGCCGGACAGGATGCTCTCTACAGCCCCAGAGTAGAAGCATTGAAGGATCCTCAGACACTCTGAATTTCCTCAGCTGTCTAAGGTGGTAAAGGCGTTGCCTTGCCTTACCCACCAGTGCGGCAATGTGTGTTGTCCATGTCAGATCCTCTTTGATGTGGGCTCCCAGGTATTTAAAGTTGCTCACCCTATCCACAGTAGACCCATTTATTTCCAGTGGTGTGTACGTCCTTGGATGTTGAGCCCTTCTGAAGACCACAATCAGCTCCTTAGTTTTTTTTTTACATTCAAGAGGAGGCTATTGTCCTGACACCAGAGTGCCAGATCAGCCACCTCCTCCCGGTAGGCCTTCTCATCGTTGTCGGAGCTCCGGCCCACCACCACAGTGTCATCAGCAAACTTGATGATGGAGTTTGAGCTGAACCTGGTCACACAGTCATGTGTGTACAGAGAGTACAGTAGGGGGCTAAGGACGCAACCCTGGGGGGATCCTGTGTTCAGGGTGAGGGGGCTAGATGTGTGTTCCCCCATCCTGACCACTTGTGGCCTGGCGGTGAGAAAGTCCAGGACCCAGGCACACAGAGGGGTGTTAAGCCCCAGTTCCAGCAGCTTCTCAGCAAGTGTGGTGGGGACTATGATATTGAAAGCTGAACTAAATCAATTAGCCACCTGAAAGAAACAAGCAGAACATTGTCCCTTTAAATAACACCAGTGGGCCTTCCTTCTCAAGTGAGCCACATTATGCATGGAAGTTCAGCAAAGACCGAATAAAATGGAAAAAAAATCTAAAATGTCCTGCAAAGATGTGCAGAATCTGGCATTTAATGTTATTATCAGCGAGTTCTCTTGTTGCTGACAAAACTACCTTGACTAAAAGGGCAAGCAGTGCATTTCTGGCTCAAACATGTACATATTTCCTTTCTACTTTATCAGGAACTTCAGAAAGCCAGTTAGTGCCCAGCAAACTGCATGGCCAGTAGTTTCAGCTCAGGTACCTCAGACCAAACTTAGTAGGCGATTTAGCTCTATGAATTGTGCAAGGTTTTTGTGACGCTTGGGATAACCAGGTTATGTCACAGCCATCATTTGCCCGTGACATTGTGTACAGTCGATATTGTTAGGGCCTGGCATGTCAATGCATGTTTATTTGGCAGAGCCAAGAACATTATGCCTTGATACACAATTATTTATACTCAAACTGTACCAAGAACACAATGTCCATTTAGAGAATAAAATATGGATATTAACGAGATAGATTTTTAACCCCTTCACCAATTAATGCAACTTTGGGACGGTTGAAATGATTTATTTATGGTTTTGTTTTGTAACCTTGACTGATCTAAAGATAATCCACTGTAGTTAGTTAACTGTAAGATCAATTCAATAATCATATATCTGCACGTCCCAATATCTGTGTGAATATCTCTACATGTCTGCGTACGTCTTTGAAAGTCTGTCTACGCAAGAATGCTACAAAATGGTAGATAAGTTTTCATTATCTGTAGATAAGAATCTATTACTGCATAGTTTAACACACGCACAAAACTCCCCATCCTTTGATATGTCCAACTACATAACAAGAAGCGAAAAAGACTGAATAAACTATAAAAATGGGGGCAGTAGTGTGCCACAGCCCTGACCAGAATTTATCCCACAGGTAACCATCTGTGTGTGTGTGAATTGTGTGAATCAGGGCGGCACGGTGGCGCAGAGGTAGAGTTGCTGCCTGCCAGCGCCAGAGACCTGGGTTCTATCCTAACTAGGTTTACTGTCTGTGTGGAGTTTACACGTTCTCCCTATGATTGCGCGAGTTTTCTCCAGGTACCCACACACCAAAGACATGCAAGTTTGTAGGTTAATTGGCTTGGTAAAATTGTAAATTGTCCCAAGTGTGTAGAATGGTGTTAGTGTGTGGGATTGCAGGTCGTAGGAAACTAGGTGAGCCAAAGGGCCTGTTTCCGCATTGCATTCCTAAATTAAACTAAACTGTAATGTATGAAATATGGCGACCAATGTTTAATATTGGATGTAAAAGAGTTGGGGACATCCTGAGAGGAGCATGAGCTCTCCAACAACCAACCCCCCCCCCCCCCCCCCTCCCCAAAAAAGGTCACTTACAATTGACTGATATTCATAAAATGTTCTTACAACGCACCTTAATGGCTTTTTAAAAAAGCATTGTCAACAATTAGTCAATTAAACAAAATATAGCATTACTCTTCACATTAAAGATTTGTTGATGAATAATGATTCTCCTCCCCTCCCCCACTGTTTTAATTTGCACCTGGGAAAAGACAGCAGTTAATTATTGAATCAATGGAGTTATAATTCGGAATAGATGTAGAACTATTCCTGAGAGCACACTGGAGGGCAGGTTTGAGTGCTGCTACTCAGGCAACAGTTGCTGTTAAGCAGAACTTGGCCTTCTGAGTGCAACCAGTGGGGTTTTCTTTCTATTGTGCTGATAGGTTTTGATCGGCGATAGATAGCATTAATACAGCAACTACACAGCCCGCATTACAGACTCTTAGCCATGTGATAGCCATGAGATAGCTGATGGGTTGTTCACAACAGATTTGCAAATAGTTTTTCACTACTTAAGGCTACTTTGATAGCACCTTCCAAACCTATAAGCACCCTGAAAGGCAAGGGCTGCAGGTGCAAAAAACACCACCAAATGCAAATTCCCTCCTCGTTGCCCATCATCCCGATTTGGATATACGTGTTCTGCCATCAACACCAGGTCCAAATTTTGTGACATATCCACCCACTATGTGGAATAACCTCAGCAGAAGGACTGTAGGTGTTCATGGAGGCTTTCTGTTGTCTTGTCAAGGGTAATTTGGGATGGACAATAAATGCTGGGAACAAGTGAAAGATCAAATACTTCAATGAAATTTGATTTTTTATATTAATATCTTTGGCATTAAAGATATTTTATTTATGTACATACTTCGATCCCCTATCCCCATCAGTACAATGAAAAAACGATCAAACTGCCTGTGTTGAAAGGAACTACAGATGCAGGAATATACCAAACCTGGACACAAAGTGTTGGAGTAACTCAGCGGGGCAGGCAGCATCTTTTGAGGAAAAAGGGTGATGTTTCGGGTCGGGTCTCTTCGTCAGACTGAAAGTAGAGGGGAGGGAACTGGAGGTAAGAAAGAAAAATCAAACTGCCTATTTATTATTTGAAAGGTAGTTAAAATTCAGGAAGATTTGTTTTTCGAAATTCCAGAAATCTCTCCCTGCCACCTCAAATCTTCCTGCCCCGAGTCCAGATTTTTCTGAAATGTTATCCAATGTGGCAATCGTACTTCATGAAGGGGCTTGCTATTGCTGCATAATACATCACTGATCCAAAAAATCCACCGCCATTTGAGGGCGGAAAGCAACAAAATTAAGTTGGGATGAGGCCATTTTCCAAAAAAGTTGGGAAGAAAATCCAATCTAAACTTCCCACTCCCAGCTGGTGTGGGGTTTGATTTTCCTTCAGACTTTAGCTGGAAGCCAGCACAGAAATGAATAATACAGGGGAAAATGCAGTCAGAAAGGAAAAGGAACTTCAAACAAACAAAGATAACGAGGCGATACAATTATTTTCAACGTAGTTAAATAGTTCAACTTTTATTTACTGGTTTCATTCACATGAATTATTTTAAACTTTTACAAAATTGGATAATGCAGCCTTTACATATAGTGCACCTCATTCTGACCACGGGCAGAGTAAAAGCACAGGAATATGACACTTGAAAGAGAACACTTTCCTCTCAAACCATTTCCACACATGGATGTGGCCTTAGGATTTACTAGTTAGGAACACAAATTCAAAAAAAGTTCACCTCCTCCCACCCCAAAACAAAAAAAAATTGGATGGAGCGAAATGTGGATGGAAGGCTGATGAAGCAGTGTAAAAAGTAGAAATTGCACAACCAATATTTTCCTGTAAAAAAAAATTCAGTCATCTTCTGGGCCATTCTTAGTCACGTGTGTGGCCAAAAATGTGAAATATTGTGGAATACATCTCTTCTAATTCCAAAAGCATTACAGGTATATTGTATGGTACTGTATATATGACTTATATGTCAAAGTTTATCAAGTGAAATTTTTATATGTTATGCTGACAATGTTTTAGCGTCAGAGGTCAAATATGACAGGTCACATGTGTGTGACCTCACATGGTCACACACGTGCTGTAAGAGCAACTCGACAGCCCCTCCAATGTCTGATTATAGTTTACTTCCTGCTGATGTGCAGTGTGAACATTTATTGGCATGGTTAATAGTGCCATTTTAAAATTCTGCCGAACTTTTCAGAGGCCCGATGAAAATTTACTGGTAATATTTATTGTTGCCTTACATGTTTTCACTTGTAGAAATGTTAGAAATTCACAGGATAAGTATTGATAATGAAAATGACTCGGTTGAGGGAACCAGTGCAACTGGGAAGCGTCTTTCATAATATGTGGTGGCGGGCTGAGCCACCGTACGCCACTGCAAAGGCCTTACAAGGGGCCCTTCCAGGTCCTACAACACGGCACCTCTGCTTTCCGTCATAAACATGGGCGGCAGGCACAAGACTGTCTCCGTAGACCATCTTAAGCCAGCACATTTGGACATTGACCAACCAATGCAGGTGGCACAACTCCGCCGCAGAGGGCATCCACCGTACAACCGCATCTGCCCTCAGCTCTGCCAGTTGCTACCCCAAACACAGGCGACGCTTACACGCGATCAGGCCACCTTACTCGGCAGCCTAACCGCCTCCATTACTCCTGTTCTGCGGGGGGGGGGTCAAGTGGCGGGCTGAGCCTATTGGGTATCGAACCATCATTTGTCGGGCTCGAACTCTCGTGTGAACTGGGCGTGATCTGGGCCGACCTATCACACGGTCTGGGGGGCGGGCCTGGGTGGGTGGGCAGAGAACAAAGGAATTGCGGTTGTGGAGGAATGCTGGAGTGCACTCGAGTTGCAGCACGGTGGTAGTTAAAAGTTAACCCGATGCATGCATGAGCAGCCAAGCTGTATCTGTTAATCATTAAAGAGTGTTCACACAACTCGTGGACCTCTACAATGTAATCTAACATCAACAGCTCTTCCTCTGTTCCCTCTGTGTGACAATCAAACATCAACATATGGACAAATTATTAGACTATGTATGTGCCATCCTCAAAGTAATCCAATAAAACTCTGGAACATTAAACAACAAGAATCAAGACAAATCACTCGGGTTCGATTCAAATTTCCCCAACCCTTGGAAGTTTGCGGAGATAATCAGAAACAAAATCTAGAATGTGTCCTAGTCTATTGAGGGACAACTTCCCTTGAATTTAGTTATTTCCAAACGAGGACTCAATCAGTTCTACTTTCATTGACTTCTCATCATCATAAATTGTGCACACCAGAATTTTTTTTTAAAGTTAAAAACCCAGCCACCTACAGACAAAATCCAATACAATTTTATTTCTAAGAAAAGATGCAAAGTGCTGGAGCGACTCGGCGGGTCAGACAGCATCTGTGGAGAAGTTGATTCGGTGACATTTCAGATCAAGACATGATCTCCAGAGATGCTGCCTGACCCATTGAGTTACTCCAGCACTGTCTCTTTTTTGTATGCTGGCATCTACAGTTCCTTGGTCCTACAATTTTATTTCATATTAACGATTGCTCAAAATCAGCATTCAAGAACATGAGGAGCAGAAGCAGGCCTCTTGGAGCCCATCACCGTTTGTTCACAATTAATTCCTTCCTTGGCCTCATCTCCACTTTCCCACTTGATCCCAGTCACCCGTGATTCTTCTATGGTGCAAAAACTTCTTAGCCTTGAATTTACAGACTCTTGGGCAGAGAATTCAAACCATTTACAGCCCTCTGAGAAAAATTAAAATCTCCTTGTCTCAGTATTAAATTCATTATTAAAAATAATCCTGAAAACATGTACCCTAGTTCCAGACTCCCTGGCTGCAGAACAATCTTGACATCTATGCTTGGGGACTAGTCAAAAAATTTAATTTATGGAAATATGTTTAAAAATTAACATTAAAAATGTATTGGTTTTGTGTGTTGTCCCATAGGTTATACAAAGAATACAACAGAACAAACGGCTTTGATTGTCAGTGCTACTAATCTGTGCCCACACATATTCTTTCAATCTTCAGAGCTTCCTTCACTCATTTAAAATAAGCGACAATATTTTCTTATTGCTGAACTGAATACATTTACATTTAGTTGGCAATTTACTCTACAGCCAAGCAGTACAGATGGTTCCACAGTATTCACTATTTATACAAGAACATGAATGCCAAGGTTACCATGGCGATTTCTTGAATCAGATATAAATATTGTTCTTTTTAAACACTCCAATAAGGCAAACAAAGGATCCTAACTACTTAACTAGCCAACAAATAATGCTGTATAATTTTTTTGAAAAAATTAAGTATACAAACTTCTAACAGGCAAAATGTTGATGTAAGTGGGGGCAGGGGGTTACATAAGAGCTGTATATTAATTTACATCTTTACTTAATCATTGCTGGATTTAACAAGGAGGAAGCGCACCTTAAGTAAATGGATGTCCAAATACCAAATGGCAAGAGAACAATGCTCCTCAATATTGTGTCTGCATCAATTTGCATGGTTCTTCCCTAAACCATCTACTGATAGAAAAATGTTATCATCAAACTACATATGCCAGTTAAAGAGGCAGAAAATGCATTTTTTTGCCAGTATTATTTGTTAAAGTGGAAGTTCTGAAGAATTTAGATGTTGGCACGATGGAATATTTTATTTTCAATGCTGCAACAAAAGCCTATCTTAAAAGAAAGAAAATCGATATGCATTCAACATGGTTAAGACCAGTGACATGGAGTGACATGTGACCAGTGACATGGAGTTTTCTAATCAAATTGTTGGGAAATTATGGCAGATGTGTGGAACGTTATCAAGTATAAAACTTTTATTTTGTGTTTAGTACAATTTAAGTTAATTGCTAAAAATGTCATTTAGCACTGCCACAGCTGCAGTCAATGGCTTCAGTAAACTACCAGATGGTATACTTATTACAGCAGTGACAAATAGATATTAGCTCACCAGCAAACATTACCATCACACACAGAAGGAATTTATACTAAAAAGTGGAAGAGCATATTTTTTTCAATCTGCAACCAGATAGCTCCTTTTCTAACTTGCATAAATTTTAAACACAATGCAACATAAGCGACTGAAAGGAACTATTCAGAATGAGTAAACTCCATACCTTTGAGGTGTATGTCACTTCATATTTTAAAATGTTTTTTTTTCAATAGATCAAACTTGGTCTTCAAAAAAGAATTGTCGCAAGATCACACAAGCAAGTAATGAATTAGAACCATATCACACCTACATTGTAGGAATAATAACAGAAGGGTAGAAGCCCATATAATGCTGGAAAATATTTCTTCCTGCATTATCCATTTTAATTCTCAAACATTAAAACAAATTTTGTACAAGCTGGTGGTCAATTAAACAACTTGCAGAATGACAAGCCTTCATGATACAAGGCTCCACCATGTACAAGACAAGAATTAGGTGTTTACAGGTAAATGTGATAAATTAGGCTTTGTGGACACCACCATTACAGAGGCCAATCTCAACCAAAACGAATAAATCCACAATATTAGGAAATATTAAGACTGCACCAGATAATCAAACACTGACCCCAACAACATCTCTGCTATAATGCTGAACATTAATGAGATTTAGCAATAGTCATCAGCTCATACCAGGAATGACATACTCTGTATCTCCAAAAAGTAAGACAAATATAAACCTAGTCAAGACAACTCCATCAATCTACTCTCAAGCATGAACATAACCATTGATTGAATGGTCTCTGTCACCTTCAAAGTGCCATTTACTCTTGGTTAATTTGCTTGACAATACTCAGTTTGGGTTCCACTAGGACAACGATGTTCCAGAACAAATTATTACATTTCTGTCCAAATCAGGAACAAAGATGAATGCCACCGGCAAAGTGAAAGTCCTTTATTCCAAGGCAGCATCTAACAAAATGCATCAATGATCACTGAAGTTGAAGTCAATTGGAATTAATGGAACAAAAGTAAACACTGAACAGTCTTCAGTCACATCTCATACAAGAGGCGGTGGTAAATCATCCTTGCCTCTGGACAATGATATCGGACGGATTATTGACGCAACTAACTTCAACTGCCATGTCCATGGCCTATACTTCATATCAATTTTCAAATAATGTGTATTAAATCATATTTCCAAATAACAGGTAACCAATAAAACAACCTACAAGACAGGAAGAGGCTTCATGAATGTAAACATCTTCAATGATGCCAGACCCCAGCATGCAAATACTAAACATAAGGCTTATGTGATATTAAGAAACAAATAGTTGCACCAGATTCATCTAATGCTCCAACCCTAATGACACCTCAGGTTAGAAGTGACAAGGTTTCTGATAAATGGGGATGCCCTTCCATTCATAGATCTCAGATAATAAACCAATCTCGGCCCGCATGCAGCAAAACCTATCTGAAAGCTAGAATGTAAAATCCACCACACAAAAATTCATTGTGATTACCATCCACTACAGGAAAAAATAATCAGATTTTCTTGCACCATCAACAAATCCTACATTATCTAAGAACTGAAGGACACCATTTGCCAGAAACCTAACAGGACCATCCTTATAAATACTATAGCTGCAACATCATGCAGGCTACCTCATGAAGCCTTCCTTATACATTGGTTGTATACAAGGCACAAGTCAGAAGTATAATGGAATACTCTCCTCATGCCCGATGGAGTACAACTCTGTCCAATCTGAACTTTTGACAGTAACCAGAACAAAGCAATAGACTTGCTTGGCACATCATCCATCATACTAAATATTTATTGCCTCCATTACACTGCAAGATGGCACAAGAGCAACTCACTAGGGCTTCTCCAAAAATACCCTCCAATGTTGTGATCTCAGAGGAGGACAAGGACAGAAGATACATGTGAACAATATTATATAAATTATAAAATCCCCCTCACACACTAACACAAACATATGTGCAGTTCCTTCATTACTGTTGTGTTCATATCTTAGAACACCCAACTCAACAACATTGCTGGGGTCCCTACACCATGAACTTTGTGGCCCAAGAAGGTGGCCACTCATAAGTACTTTTGTTCATTCTGAAGAATATTTTTGGAGAAACATTTAATTCATATTACCTTTAGAGGAATGATTCATACCATTATTCAAGAGAGTCGGCATGTGTGCATTGGCAAATAATACCAACATGACACCATTCACCCTTTTTCATCAGTACTTTAAATATATATCTTAAAAGCAATTTTTCCTTCACACTTCTTCTATTGCCTTCTATGATCTTCTATTGCCAAGCCTGCTGATGTTTTCAGCAAATGAAATAGCAAATTCATAATATTTTGAGCGCCACTACATTTTTGAACTACCATTCGTGGTAAACATCGTTTATTCCTTTTAACTAGTTCATTTCGAATAATTCAATTTTATGGAAGTAAGGCAACAGGAAGAAATCCACCTTTGGTCACTTGCTCTGAATGTGTGAAAAGCATTGACTGCCTGTGTAAGTACTTCTATACGTTCAATTTCACCAACTTTGATGAAAGCAAAAATGTGAGGGAAGAACAATTAACTGCCAATACACACTTTCATTAATTAGCAATGGAAACCATACACAAACCTCTTGCAGAGCCTTCCGCCACCATTTCCAAGTGTAACTTCCAAGTTCACACTTAAAATTCCAGCATAAAATATTGCATCCAGTAAACTTTCATATTTATCGTGATGAATTACTGGTAAGTAACAATACTAAAATGGGATTTTAATATTAGCATAGAACATAATTTTATAATACCCTTGAAGATGTCATATTATTTATGCAACATGTTCTTTTAAGCATCTGTAATACACCAATTAATCTATGCATCTTTGTTTTTACAAACAGAGCAAGGCACAGAACATAAGCTGTCTTGGGCAACCACTCAATACAAATAGTAACATTTTCAGATATTTTATTACAATTCAATAATTCAGGAATTTATAACAATCATTTCCATGACACTACAACCTTCTTTTGATTTGGGATCATCAGAAATCTAAAGTCAACTGATGGCAAAGTAATATGTTGAGCTTTGTTAAAAGAAACTATTAAAAAATCTACGTGTACCCAACTTTAATTAAAGTAGCATAAAAACATTAAAAAACTGGTGGTTATTCATTGTCCAGTGTTAGGTTCTTGACATAAGCCAGAATGAACAATTTCTGCATTTCACAAATAATTCTCAGCTTTCGTCTTTCTTCAATTATGCTATCTGTCTGGCTCGAAGGGCCAAATGGCCCGCTCCTCCTGCACCTAGTTTCTATGTTTTCTAGGTTTCATTCAGAATATAATTTACCATTAGCAAAGAGAGAAGTGCAGATTGATCTTTAGATTTTCTAAACTCAGTTATAACATTTTTCAGTTCCTGATGAGCACATGTACAAAACAGAATCGCCCAAGATCTAACTAACTTAGAATGATCTTGGCTGATGGACTGACATAAATTTAAAAAATGATGCAAATTTATTTTAAACCAGTTACTGGCAAACTGGGTTGGCTCAGTAATTGTAGATGTTACTGCTAGTGAATTTTGCCCAGCTGTATCTTCCTCCAAGCTTCTGATGCTGTAAAAATGCAGGAGTCTATAATCCCAGCAACTGTGAATGTTCCTCCAATTATAGCACAGATCTAAGGAATAATAAGTATATAATGAATCACTCTGTAATTGAAACACCACCATTTATATACATAACATTTGCATGCACAATGTTTTGGAAGCAAATTCACCTGAAGGATAGAAAAATAGAAAATGGGTGCAGGAGTAACCCATTCGGCCCTTCAAGCCAGCACCCGCCATACAATATGAACATGGCTGATCATCCAAAATCAGTAGCCCATTCTGGCTTTCTCCCCATATCCCTTGATTCCATTAGCCCCAAGAGCCATATCTAACTCTCTCTTCAATACATCCAGTGAATTGGCCTCCACTGCCTTCAATGGCAGAGAATTCCACTTCTAAAATAAGACGAACAAAGTAACATTTCTTGATTATTACGTCAAAAGGTGTATTTTAAGCTCATAAAGTCCATGCCAGGTCCCAACAGAGAAATTCCAACAGTCCTATTCCTTCCATATGAAAACTAATTTTCTGAAATTAAGTGAATTGGCAAAAAAACTAAATGGCCTAAATAACCAACTTAGTGTACACAGTGGCAAATATTAATCTTGGAGGTCTAACACAGAATAAAAGTTCAGAGTTTCCCCACACATTTCCAAAATATTAAAGTATAGATGCATAAGAATCCTGCCATCACAAATTGCAGGCTAGCGTTCTGCAAAATCTATAGTTGAGAACTATCCATTTCTACTGTGTGGTCAGGGATTACGACTCAATATCTTGTTCCACGACAGCATAATTTGGATTTGCAACATTGAAAACTGGTTATTATAAAAGTCAGACTTGTCACCTGTTACACTTTATTCATCTCCACTTATGTAGACCAATTATCCACTTACTGAATTCATCTCAAATTAATAATGAACACCAACAATTCCCCCTCAGTCTTTTTCCTTAAAAGCCTTAATGAAATCAGTAGTTGGGAAGGAGAAATGAAAAAGGCTAAAGAACAAGCAAGGCAATTTTAAACCATTTTATTAAAAACTGTTTCATCGTAACTTCATTAGAGTAATTAATGGGGAGTGGAAAATTAATCAGGAGTGGATCACCACCTCACATCCTGGATTCTGGACTACCTCACCAACCGACCACAGTATGTGAGGACAAAGGACCTGGTCTCAGACAAGGTGGTCTGCAGCACTGGGATTCCGCAGGGAACAGTGCTTGTGCCATTCTTGTTCACCATGTACACTGCGGACTTCAGGCACAGCTCTGCAGACTCCTATCTGCAGAAGTTCTCTGACGACTCTGCCATCGTCGGCCTCATCACGGGCGATGAGGACAGGGCGTACAGAGAACTGATCAAGGAGTTTGTGGACTGGTGCCAGCGGAACTGCCTCCGGATCAACATGGGGAAAACCAGGGAGATGGTGGTAGATTTCCGCAGGCGCAGCCAGGTCCCCCCGACACCGGTGAACATCCAGGGAATGGACATTGAGAGGGTGGATTCTTATACGTACCTGGGTCTCTACCTCAACAATAAACTGGACTGGACTGAAAACACCGATGCGCTATACAGAAAGGGCCAGAGCAGACTTTATCTGCTAAGGAGATTCAGGTCCTTTGGAGTGCAGGGGGCATTCCTAAGGACCTTCTACAACATGGTGGTTGCATCGGCTATTTCTATGGAGTGGTCTGCTGGAGCAGCAGCATCTCAGAGGCGGAAGGGAAGAGACTCGACAAGCTGGTCAGGAAGGCCAGCTCTGTCCTGGGTTGCCCCCTCGACTCAGTGCAGGTGGTGGGAGAGAGGAGGATGATGGCAAAGCTAACATCGCTGCTGGACAACGACTCCCATCCCATGCAGGACACTGTCACTGCACTGAGTAGCTCCTTCAGTGACAGACTCCTTCACCCCAAGTGCGTGAAGGAGAGATATAGGAGGTCCTTCCTTCCTGCTGCTGTGAGACTGCACAACCAGCACTGCTCCCAGCAGACGAGTCAACAATAACAGCTAAGAACACACAGAAAACGGATGACAATTTATGTATCTTTTATTTATAATGAATGAACTCTTGCTCTCTTGCTATCCACTCTGCTGCTGTAACACTGTAAATTTCCCCGGTGTGGGATGAATAAAGTAATATATTATTATTATTAAACGAGATAAAATTGGAGTGTTGTATAATTAAAGTACGTTTCAGAATCATTAGCACATGAGCAAATAATTCAGCAGTTACATTGCATGCATGTCAAAATGCAATGGACTTGGCCATAACTTAATTTTTAAATCTTGGAAGGCAAAAAATATTTACAAGCAGCTTTATATCATTAAGAATATTACAGTACAGTAGCAGAGAGATTCTAATCGAAATAGTTTTTAAAACTTCAGAGCAAACATTTATCCCATTTTGCTTTGTTCATAATTAACGGTTGAGCCAGGCATCTTACGTCATATGGAGACAAGAGACTGCGGAGATTCCAGCATCTGCGGTCTAATCTCTTGCATTTGATTCTCTCAACGTGGCCTTCGGTGAGACCAAAGGTGAAGGGACTACTTTGCCAAACAGTTGGTGTGCTGTCCGTAAGGGCCATCTGGAGCTCCCGGATACAAGCCACTTCTATTCCTCGTCCTATACAGACCCATCTGTCCTCAGCCTCCTCCAGTGCCAGAGTGAGGCCGCATGCAAACTGCAAAAACAACTCCTCATTTTCTGCTTGTGCAGCCTACAACCCAAGAATGTGAACACTGATGTCTCCAATTTCACGTAACCTTCACCCCCTCCCTCCCCCCCTTCTCATCTACCCAGCTTCCCCACCACCATTTTGTCCTCTCTACATATCATCTCATCTCCAGCCGCCTCTAACCCAGCCAACCCCACTCCTCCCCCCACCCCCTTTCCCAGCTCATCTGGCAATGAACCCTGTCACCTGGATCCACCCATCACCTACGAGCTCTTGCCCCATCCCTTCCCCTCTCCTTTTTCTACCAGATCTACTTTATGCCATTGATCTGAAATAGGGTCCCAACCCAAAACATCATCTGTGCATTACCTACTGCATTGATATGTTATTATGGACAGAGAAGGGGGGGGGGGACAGCATCAAAACAATTTGTACCCACTGGGGGAAGGAAAAAGGTGCTTGAAGTTTTTAAAAACATCCTGCTTTGCAAAATAAAATCAGATAGGAGAATAACTGATGTATTGAATGCGACAATTCCCATGATGCATTCTAAGATGTACACTCTCAATGCATTCAATACAGTTTATAGTGGTCTACCACCAGTTATTCTCCTGTCTGATTTTCTTTTGCAAAGCAGGATGTCTAATGGATACATTACTCTCTCTTATTTGCCCCTCAAAAAAGTGATATATAAGTGACAAGTTCTAATTTCAAAAAGACCAGAAACCACTGAATCTCAAAACTATTTTCAAATTTTAAAAAACTCAATTAGGGTCAGTCACAAAAGCTTCTTAAGAGCTGCATTAATGAAAGTGGATAAAGTACGTTATGTATCAGGATATAAATAGTTGAAACTAATACTATCTGTGGGGATCCGATTGGTTTTCATACCACTATTAATCTTTATTGCATGTTAATAGAAGTTTGGTTCAGTAAGGTCATCAGATTTAGGGTAACATACTTCATTTTACAAATGCTTTATGGATAATTACAAGCTCACATTTTGATAACTCTATTAAATTACAATTATGACCACACAACTTTGTAGGTGTGAAACCTGCATCCTCATCCCAAATGTTTGCTCCATAAACAATGTACCATCTGCCATCCACCAGATAATCTCCCTGGAAACAATCCTGGGTACTTTCATGCACAATCCTCAGGATTAACACCATCAATCTCCAAACTTGGCCTGCACGAATTATGTCTTTGCAGGTTTAAAGTCCAATGCATCACACTTGAAATTTTCAATCAATGAAAGATTATCATTCTATTTCACAAGCCTCAAATTCAGACTAAAAGATAAATTTAAACCAAAATTGTATTTGATAAAGCTTTGTAAGTGTACGAGTGATGGCAGCTTCCTTGGATTCAATAAATTTTAATGAGTCAAATTTTGGAACAGTAACGACAGTGAAACTTCAAGGTTTGCAGTCATTGCCCTGAAACAGACAGCAACCTCTGCAGTATTTATATTTGCAGTTAAATGCAGAAATTGGCAGATGTAGTTGTTAGTGATTCTATGGTTCAAAATGGGGAACAGATTTTCATGGCATTAGAAGCGGGTGTTTTCATCGTTTAAGTCATATTTAATGCATAATATTTACTTCACCCAAAAAATGGTGTGACACCTTATTCTCTCAGATAAATATTTCTTTTTTGTGAATCACTTAAAGATATTTTAATTTTCCTTTATACGTTTAAAGTGGAGATTGATAGGTTCTTGATTAGTAAGGGCTTCAAAGATGACGGGGAGAAGGCAGGAGAATGGGGTTGAGAGGGAAACATATATCAACCATGATTGAATGGTGGAGCTGACTCGACAGGCCAAATGGCCCAATCCTGCTCCTATGTCTTATGATCTTAACTTTTACTCTATAAAAGGTTTGGTTTCTTAAATAGTTTTGTTCAATGTGACCCATGGCACAGGTTGCTCAATGATATCGCTGCTGTCGGGTGGTAAAGATCTCAGAGAAAAAAAGCCTGACAGCAACGCGCACAAGTTAACATGAAATTAGCACCACGGAGACTACTACAGCACGGTCGGCAGCTTTCCAAGGAGGCCAGCAGCAAGCCGGAGAGTTCATCGGTCCATTAAATACTATGAATCTCAATCTCTTAATACCCCCGATAAACAGTGATCAGCTTCAACATTCATTAATGCTGATCTTTTTCTCATTCATAAAATTGCAGCATGCTGGATCGGAAAAGTGAGCAGCAGAAGCAACACCATCAGTTTCAAAAACATGAACCATAAACTCATCTTGACTTGAACAGTGAGGAAATAAATAAGACACATTATGGAAGCTTCGCCAGAAGTTTGCGTAGCTAAATGATTAGCTTGAGAGAATTTGCAATTTACTGATACTGAAATAGCAGAGAGCTGATTGAAATGTAGATTTTCAATTGGCACTCAAGCTCCAAGTAGTGCTTCAAAGGCAACAGTTTCATTAAATAGTGGAGGGAGGTAAAGGAGATTGCACTGGAAACTAGTTAATCTGAGTTTTGCGAAATAATATAAAGATTCAAAAACAAAACTAAACAAAATTTGTTGGAATTTCTGGGTCTCTGATCAAAGATGAATCATTTCACCTTTCTCAATGACAAGGGGCGATATTGATCATCTAGGATATTGAAAAGGAATGGTTTACAATGTTCACAAAATGGTGATTTATTACATTAATTGTCAAATCACGAAGAGAAATGTGACACAGAAATCAGCATAATTGAAGGAGCATTCTCAGAGGTATCAGTTCAAAGAAGATTAAACTAGGGGACCTGAAATCACCCTCTTGAAGCAGTCCATTAGAGAGGCCGAGTGAGAGAGAGAGAGAACGCAAGTTCATAAGTCATAAGAGCAGAATTAGCCCATTCAGCCCATCGAGTCTATTCCGCCATTCAATCATGGCTGATCTATCATTCTCTCTCAATCGCCTACTTCCGATAACCTTTGCACCCTGACTGATCAAGAATCTGTCAATAGACACACAATGCTGGAGTAACTCAACGAGACAGGCAGCATCTCTGGATAGAAGGAATGGGTGACGTTTCGGGTCGAGACCCTTCTTCAGACTGACAGAATCTGTTAATCCCTGCTTTAAAAATACCCTATGACATTGCCTCCACAGCTGTCTGCGGCAATAAATTCCACAAATTTACCACCCTCTGACTAAATAAATTCCTCCTCATCTCTTTTCTAAAGGTACACCCTTTTATTCTGAGGCTGTGACCTCTGGGGTGTAAAGCTGCCCAAGTGAAATATGAGGTGCTGTTCCTCCAAATTGTGCTGGGCCTCACTCTGACAATGGAGGAGGCCCAGGACAGAAAGGTCAGTGCGGGAATGGGAGGGGGCGTTAAAGTGCTTAGCAACTTGTTGTCTACATTTTATCTCTGTTTGCTTTGTTGTTACCTTCTCCCAGCTAACAATGATCTATTCTACATTTTCCTTGATCTCCATTCCCTTTGTCCTATTTTCACACTCCATTTCCTTATCTATGCATCTCCCTCTCCCTTGACATCAGTCTGAAGAAGGGTATCGACCCGAAATGTCACCTATTCCTTCTCTCCAGAGATGCTGCCTGTCCCGCTGAGTTACTCCAGCAACTTATATCTATCTTCGGTTTAAACCAGCATCTGCAGTTCCTTCCTACAAACTTAATGGTAGTGTAACTTTCTGCTGCTGATGGTCTAGAACGTCTCATGGATGCGCAGGTTGAGATGCCAGATCTTTTCGGAGTCAATTACTGCAAGACACCCTAGGTTTGGAAGCGATTATACTCAAGGTGAGAAAACCTGATGCTGTGGGATGGAGCGTGCACTTTAGGAAGCTGTCAACATCATAATGTAATGCAAAGTCTGTTGCAGTTTGATTAGATGCACTGTTTGGTTCCACCTTTTTCCACTACTATTCCTACTACCTTTAATTCACCTGTCCCTTTACCTCCCCCCTCGACTCCACCCAAGGACCCAAACAATCTTGCCAGGTGAGACAGAGGTTCACCTGCACCTCCTCCAACCTTATCTATTGTATCCGCTGCTCTAGATGTCAACTTCTCTACATCGACGAGACCAAACGCAGGCTCGGCGATCGTTTCACTCAACACCTTCACTCAGTCCGCCTTAACCAACCTGATCTCACGGCGGCTGAGCACTTCAACTCCCCCTCCCACTCTGACCTTTCTGTCATGGGCCTCCTCCAGTGCCATAGTGAGGCCCACCGGAAATTAGAGGAACAGCACCTCATATTTCGCTTGGGCAGCTTACAGCCCAGTGGTATGAACATTGACTTCTCCAACTTTAGATAGTTCCTCTGTCCCTCTCTTCCCCTCCCCTTCCCAGTTCTCCCTCTGTCTTCCTGTCTACACCTATATCCTTTCTTTGTCCCGCCCCCCTGACATCAGTCTGAAGGAGGGTCTCGACCCGAAACGTCACCCATTCCCTCCCTCCTAGATACTGCCTGACCTGCTGAGTTACTCCAGCATTTTGTCATACCTTCAATTTGTACCAGCATCTGCAGTTAGTTTCCTACACACCTTTAATTCACTACCTCACTTACCCTGGAGTCATTAAGCCAATTTACAACCAAAACTAAGAGACAACTTTATGTTCACATCTCTTGTCCAAATTCACTGTATATCGTACATGCTTAAACGAGATAAAGGCCTTTTTTTGCTCCATTCATCATTCTGGCTTTAATGTAAAAGCAAGGACCAGGAGTGAAAGGTTGATGAAGTTCCCACTACTCCAGGACTTCAACTTTCATTAAATAAAGTAAACATTCTAGATTGTTAACAGTGTTTCACGGTGCTTTTTTAAAAATTGTAATTCAGTCTATTTTCATTTTTAAGGGAATCTCTCAGTCAACCCACAGAGTCAAGAGACCAGACATTTCGTGAACACCGAGTCAGAGGAAGTCCCCGTTTTCAAAGTCCCTGAATGCTGTCCTCAAAAACCACTCAGGGTTATTAATAACTATATCAGACAACAGCTGCCTAGAACTTATAATTAGAAAAAGCAATTAGACAAATGTATTTTTTTAAGGTGGAAATTTGAAATTAATTTGATTATCCCTGATTGGCAAGTTCATTGGAAAACTGTATAACTGTGCCAGATAAGCTCAACAGAATAAAATCACATCACCATGATTAAACAAATGTTTACTCACTGTTGTAATAAACCTGTATAGAGGTTGTTTCCGTTCAACATATTTTACAGTGATTGGGCTGAGGTCATATCGGAACCAGATGGCAGGGATAATACGCCCTGTATGGCTGTATGCAACATATTCCTGAAATACAAACAATATTCCATTCACCGGTAACTGAATCTTGAAAAAGGTAATTAAAATTGAGTTCAACAGTACTTGCTGTTCTCCTACTTATTTCAATACCCGCTGCGCAGAAACAAGGTGAAACGAGCATTCATACAACTGCTTTTCACTTCTCTCCAAGATCTCAAAAGCTGCTTCATGTACAGTCAATGGCTTTAAATTAGTTTCCCACTTTGAGGCAAATCCAATTAGCGTGCAAGTTCCTCTATGTTTGGTAGTCTTCGCTGAAGCGGGCATGCTGGTCAAAATAATTCACTACTGCAGCAGAATCTTTAGCATTAACACGAAACTTCAAGCTAAGCTCTAATTTCCTCAAATTAATGTCCAAAACAAGGTCACGTCTGACAATACTGTACCCCATTATTTTGCCCACTGGAATACAAATCTTATTAATTGCCTGCTAATCTCAAAACAGGCCAATTCAACATACAAATTATTAGATTTCCCTTTGTATTACACATTACTAGCTATGTGGAGAAAACATAACTAGGAGTACCCAACTTAGCAGTAAGACAGTTTATTATTTGCCCTTTCTATTATGAGCAGTATTTATTCTGCCTTCATAGATATGAGTGATACAGCACGGAAATAGGCCCTTCAACCCAATTTGCCCACCCCAAGGCCATTCTGAATAATAATGAATGGGAGCACAATCTGCCATTGAATCAAGTTATAAAAAAACACCACTTTACCTTTTGTGCCACTGTGTACTGATAGGAATAACGCTGGTTTTCCTTTAAATCTTCATAGACAGTGGGGACTATCTTCAAAACATAGTCATGCGAGGCAAGAGCTGCTTGAGATCAGAAATCATATTATAGAATAATTTGTTTCAACTGGAATTCTATTACTATTACAGTATCGTCTCTGCCTACATTTTCTCTAGGTTTAGTAGAATGCAAAATGATCAACTAACTCAACAGCTGCTTCTTGGCACGATTAAATTGTGGACCCTGTGCGTCACCACTATATTTTGAAGATCAAATTTAGCAGTTTTAAAATAATGTTATTGTCCGAAACTCAAGGAACAGAAATCTTCAAGTAGAATACCATCATTACCAAACACTGGTATCAAACAAAGGCTTGTGGAAAGGATTGCAGATCGGTGAAGTTTAGAACTGCAGGCACCGCTTCACCATGTAATTGCCCCACACAAATATGCAGCACCATTTCAAATGATGTACGAGTAATATACTAATCAGTCATGCTGCGACAAATAATGTAATTCACCTTCTAATTGTAGGAATATTAGTAATAAACATGTTATCAGAATCACCACTGACATGATCGGGACAGAATTCAACAGCATGGCAAATTTAATAAAAACAACATTTAGACCAGCTTCCAACAGCCAGGAAACACGATACTATTCAAAAGCCACAAGTAACAATGCATTGACTTGGGACAGTGCATAACTGCAAGCACAATTAATGATGTTTGATCGCAAATGGACTATATTCGTTGCAACACATCGCCCAAACAGTGGGGAGAATAATTCATGTTTTAGAGCAACTTCTAGGATAGTTAAACATTCCAAGGTAATTTACAGGTGCATGATGAAACAAAACACGCCAATGATCCACATGAGATAGTATTAGGACTGCGAAGTATAGTTGAAAGACTGGCTCATAGGATAAAGAGAGATAAGACTCAAAAGGAAAGTAATAAAATTCCAGAGCACCGAACCTTGGCTAATGAAGGCATGACCATGAATAATAGACGCCGGAATTATAAAAATACAATTACCACAATATGGGACTAAATGTGATTACACGACAGGGAGTGGGGAAGAGAGGTAACTCATGAACAAGCTTGGGAATGTTAAAAACGAGATACAAAGCTGGAATGGTGGCTTCTTTGAAATTGTTGGATTCAATGTTATTAAATCAGAAAATCTGATTTATAAAAACCTATTGCTGGGTTAAAGTACTCAGAGTTTGGATGGGACAGTGAAGTCGAACAGCTCACACCAGGGAGAAGTCGGGTAATCCATTTCTTTCTGTTGTCACCTGATGCCTCCCCTGCTGTTCAGGTCAAACAGGAGTCTGTGGCTCATGCACAATTCTTTCATGCAGTGGGCGGAGGGTACATGCAAGTCATGGGGTCTTGGGGCCGGGAGAAAAAGGAGAGAGAAGAAATTGTGAAAGGAAACAAATAAAATGTGCTGTTGTATTCTAATGATTGCTCAGACATTAATCTTCATTGAGGCTCAAGGAGCATTGAGAACAAGACTTTTTTTAAAGAAAACCAAATTGTTTCATGGTTAGTTTTACTGATACTAGTTTTTTTTAAATCTGTGATTTTTTTTAAAATACTCCCTAAACATCAAAGTGGGATTGAACTTGTGCCTCCAGAACAATATTTCAGATCACCAGAAGCCAGTAAAGTAACAACCACTCTGTTTAAGTTTTCAGATCAGATATGACTTGATTTTATATTTAACTAGACCAAGTGGGCCCATTCCTCGTAGAGGGGGGACAGAGAAGGGAAGAGGGTGTGACTGAGGAGCTCTGTATTGGTGTAGCACCCTCAACCACCCCACTCAATCCCCCTTATCCCCCCCTCCTCGACCCCCTCCTCGACCCACTCCTTACCCCCTACGCACCCCCACTTGCCCCTCCCCTGCATTGAAACACTTTCAATTACCTTTATAACTAGAACTAGGTACACATAGAGAATACAAGTATATTTTCAAACATGCATCAGACAGCCCAGGATAAATAAATAATCAATCGTGATTTTAATCTGATTTGCAGTAACCTTCTCCACATAAGAATTGTGAAAGTGATCAATTATTGCAACAAGCAACTGCAAATGATTGTTAATAACTATCCACTAAACCCCAAAAACAAAGCCTTACAATAGTCATTGAAATTCATCTTGAAACTAGATAACAGCCCAATTACCTGCTTTAACTACGTTTTTTGCTCTCGTAAATGCAATTTAAAGCAGATGCAAAACTCAAGCAGGCTTAATACAGGCTAAATACAGGCTACTTACGGTTTGAAGCAAGTTTATTTGATCCACCTACAGCATTGAAAGCACCTTGAACATTTTTAACCTAAAGAAATAAAATAACACAAGGGTAATTTTAATACAGGCATGTATTAGATATTGAAAATTTCTCATGTTCTGCACAACATGAATTTTACTTTCAGATTTGTTGCTAATCATCTTATCACAACCATTAATTAGCAACTCATAGCAACCAATTGCTGTTCCCTGCCAACCCACAATTGAGCCCGGTATTACTTTTCTCATCATTATGATTCTTGAAAGTATAATGAACACATCCACATTTCATTGATAACAAAAGTCACATGTGACATGGTAAAGACAGAAATTAGTAAACACATTCAGGTCAACCATCCATGGATTCAAACATGTTAATATGCCTAACTTTACAATATTTCTATGAAATTTCAAAATTTAATTGTAACTAAGCATGGTCATTTGGCTCGTCCTTCCAAAGAAATCAGCCCATCAACACGATATACTATTGCCTCTTTAGTGGCACTGGTTCTTTGTGATATGGGCGCTGAATGATTATTCCCAAGTATCAATCCCTTTTGGAATTAAGAACTACTTTCCAGTCGCATTCCTTAGCACACATCAACTTTCACAACAAGAAGGTATCACAAAATGCTGGAGTAACTCAGCAGGTCAGGCAGCATCTAGGAGAGAGGAAATGGGTGACGTTTCGGGTCAAGACCCTTCTTCAGACTGATGTCGGGGGGCGGGACAAAGAAAGGATATAGGTGGAGACAGGATGACAGTGGGAGAACTGGGAAGGGGGAGGGGAAGAGAGGGACAGAGGAACTATCTAAAGTTGGAGAAGTCAATGTTCATCCCGCTGGGCTGTAAGCTGCCTACGCAAAATATGAGGCGCTGTTCCTCCAATTTCCGGTGGGCCTCACTATGGCACTGGAGGAGGCCCATGACAGAAAGGTCAGACTGGGAGAACACAACTTTAACAACAAAGTGCCTGAGGGACTCGGGTCAGGCAACATCTGTGGAGGGAATAAATAGGTGACGTTTCAGGTTGGACCCTTCATCAGACTGATTGAGAGGGGGATGAAAGCTTTAAAAGTCAGGTTGGCACTGGTAAATGATAGATGGATGCAGGTGGGGGAGGGGGGCAGACGAGTGTTTGAGTTTAGTTTAGCTTATAGTCACGTACTGAGGTATAGTGAAAACCTTTTGTTGCGTGTTAACCAATCAGCAGATAGACAATATATGATTACAGTTGAACAGTGACACAGAATCATGATAAAGGGAATAAAGTGGAGTAAGTGATAAAGGCTAGAAGTGAGAAGGAGACAAAAGATTGTTAGAAAAGGAAAGAGATGAAATGCAAAGCTGGAAGGAGGGATATGGGTGAAAGGGAAGGAGGGGATAAAAAGGAAATGTGAGACAGGGATGGAAGATGAGCACACGGAGGAGGGGAAGTGAGCAGGATGACGAGGGTGGTGGAAGATGGCGCAAGAAATGTGTGCCCACCAGGCTCCTCCCCATCCCAACCTGAAACGCCATATGTCCATTCCCTCCACAGATGCAGACTGACCCCACTATGTTTTTCCAGTACCTCACTTCAAGATTCCAGCATCTGCAGTTTCTGGGGTCTCCATGTTATCTGTAACTATGGTCCTGCAGGTGTCAGTTTTATTGTCAAGTGGCGCTCCAAATTATCATTTTTTGTTCCCATTGATTTCGCCAGAATTTTCCTTCCCTTCACTTGTAACATAGTCAGGTGTCCAAGTCTTTTATAATCCTTCCCTCATAACTAAGGTCTCTAAGGGACCCATTGCCTTGTCACTTTTCTGCAGATCACATCTCTTCCGACTTCGCACCGGAATAAAATATAGCATTTAAGAATTGTCTGCCTAGAATGCAGCATAATGGCTTCAGACTACTATTTTGCCGACTTAGCACACAAGTTGAAGTGTTGTTGCCAGTAAATTGGACTATGATTTTGTGCAATCACCAGTTCTCTTTCCATTTCTCTCTCATCTGGTTCAACACTAATAAATTATGACACATCTGTCCAATGTATTTAAATCTCTACTCATCTGCATTGAATGCCACTCATCACTTTTACCGAGCAATACTCCTGGCAGCTTCATCGCTTCTTAAATTTGCTTTGTTGCCCATTAACTCCACTCTATACCCTGTCTATTTAACAGCCACAAATAGCATCAAGTGAAAACTTACATTAAGAAATAGAAATAGTCAAAAATAAGTATAAATTATCTTCCCGTTTAACATTTCACCTGTGAGTAAGATGCGTTTAATCGACTCTGGTTCCAGATATTTTGGGCCAAGATTATTATTAATGAGCATTAAGCAATCACTCTGAGAGGTGCCGGGTCAAAGAATTTTAAAGCAATCAGCCAGCAAATCAAACAGGTTTTAATCTTAAATTACCAGAAATCATCATCCATGCTATTTTTTAAATTCAATTTTGCCTTTGAATTTTATAAAAATCATCTGGGGAAATTCTCGTCCAACTAGTATCAGAGGAGAAATTCCATTTGCTTGCAGTAATTCTATGATTAATGTTAATAAAGTGACCTTTAGAAAATAAACAACCATGATAGTTATACTCTAGGGGATTTCTGAATCATTGATGTGTATCGATGAAATTAACAGGAAAATTCAAGAGAGAGGGCATGAAAAAATATTCCCAAGTAAATTGAAGAAAATCTAAAGATGTTTTACAAATGCTTAAAGAAGAAGAGGATAATTAAAGTAGGACTTTTTGGGAATTAAATAGATAGTTCACACAGGGAGCCAAAATCTGAGGGCAAAGATGATTTCTTTTTGCTTCTGTTCTTACTAAAAAGAGGAAAATGGAGATGTTATCGATAAGGAGAAAGATGCTGAATATTAAATGTAATAATGTAAGAGAGCAAGTATTAATGGGGTTAAATCCATAAACAGAACTGTCCCGGGAGACCCATCGTTTCTGCCTGTTCATGTCCCACCGAACTTATTTCTACCTACCTCGACTCCATCCTATCCCTCCCCACCTACATCCAAGACACCTCACTTGCTCTCCTTCTCCTCAATAACTTCCCGTTTCCAGGCCCCCACTCCCTCATCTTTACCATGGATGTCCAGTCACTCTACACTTCCAACCCCCACAAGGATGGTCTTGAAGCCCTCCGTTTCTTGCTCGACCCTAGATCCAGCCAATCCCCATCCACTAACACTCTCCTCCGCCTAGCAGAGCTGGTTCTTACCCGTAACAACTTCTCCTTTGACTCCTCCCACTTCCTCCAAACCAGAGGCGTAGCTATGGGCACTCGCATGGGACCTAGCTATGCCTGCCTCTTTGTCGGGTACGTCAAACAATCCCTGTTCCGGAAGTGCACTGGCCCCATCCCCGAACTCTACCTCCACTACATCGACAACTGCATTGGTGCTACCTCTTGTACCCATGCAGAACTCACTAACTTCATACACTTCACTACCAATTTCCATCCTGCTCTTAAATATACGGACTATCTCTGACATCTCCCTACCGTTTCTGGACCTCACCATCTCCATCACAGGAGACCGACTAGTGACTGACATCTATTATAAACCCGCTGACTTGCACAGCTATCTGGACTGCACTTCTTCCCACCCTGTCTCCTGCAAAAAGTATATCCCCTACTCCAAATTCCTCCGTCTACACCGCATCTGTGCCCGGGATGAGGTGTTTCACACTAGGGCATCAGAGATGTCCTCATTCTTCAGGAAACGGGGCTTCCCCTCTTCCATTACAGATGAGGCTCTCACTAGGGCCTCTTCTATATGGCGTAGCTCTGCTCTTGCTCCCCCTCCCCCCATTCGTAACAAGGACAGAATCCCCCTCGTTCTCACCTTCTACCCCATCAGCCAGCGTATCCAACAAATCATCCTCCAACATTTCCGTCACCTCCAACGGGACCCCACTACTGGCCACATCTTCCCATCCCCTCCCCTTTCTGCGTTCCGCAGAGACTGTTCCCTCCGTAAATCGTCCACTCGTCCCTTCCTACCCAAACCACCCCATCCCCGGGCACTTTCCCCTGTAACCGCAGGAGATGCAACACCTGTCCCTTTACCTCCCCCCTCAACTCCATCCAAGGACTCAAACAGTCTTTCCAGGTGAGACAGAGGTTCACCTGCACCTCCTCCAACCTCATCTATTGTATCCGCTGCTCTAGATGTCAACTTCTTTACATCGGTGAAACCAAACGCAGGCTCGACGATCGTTTCGCTCAACACCTTCGCTCAGTCCGCCTTAACCAACCCGATCTCCCGGTTGCTGAGCATTTCAACTCCCCCTCCCACTCCCAGTCTGACCTTTCTGTCATGGGCCTCCTCCAGTGCCATAGTGAGGCCCACCGGAAATTGGAGGAACAGCACCTCATATTTCGCTTGGGCAGCTTGCAGCCCAGCGGTATGAACATTGACTTCTCCAACTTTAGATAGTTCCTCTGTCCATCTCTTCCCCTCCCCCTTCCCAGTTCTCCCTCTATCTTCCTGTCTCCACCTATATCTTTCCTTTGTCCCACCCCCCTGACATCAATCTGAAGAAGGGTCTCGACCCGAAATGTCCCCCATTCCTTCTCTCCCGAGATGCTGCCTGACCTGCTAAGTTACTCCAGCATTTTGTGAATAAATACATTCGATTTGTACCAGCATCTGCAGTTATTTTCCTACACTATTAATGGGGTTGGAGTCTTTGAAAGTGAATAAATCACCAGGATCAAATGAATCTTGCTCTCTCAGGGCTTTGAAAAGGGGGAAAGGATGAAATTGTGAGAGATCTGTTCATCATTTTCTAGTCATCCCTCGATGTTGCAGTGAAGTGGAGGACTATCAATGTTTTCATAATGGAAAAAATAATTCAAGTAGCTACAGGCCAATTAGTTTAACTTCCCTGGAAACAATTCTGAGTGAGCAAACAAAACCTTACAATTAATTAAAGGCAGTCAGTATAAACATGTTAATGGAATATCATATCATATCATATACATACAGCCGGAAACAGGCCTTTTCGGCCCTCCAAGTCCGTGCCGCCCAGTGATCCCCGCACATTAACACTATCCTACACCCACTAGGGACAATTTTTACATTTACCCAGCCAATTAACCTACATACCTGTACGTCTTTGGAGTGTTGTGTCTGATCAACTTGATTTAAATGTTTTGAGCAGGGAACAAGGACGAAGATAATGCAGGCATTGTACATGGATTTCAGCTAAGCCTTTGAGAAGGTCTTTTCATGCATTTGGCCAAAAAAAGATAAAAGACATGGAATCCTAGGGCAAAATTGGACCCAATATCTGCTCACTGGTATGAAGCAAAGGGGAATTGTTTATTGTTATGAATTTAAACATAAACTTTACCATAACAATAAACTTTGGAACCATTGCCCGCAAGCAATGAGGAACAGAAAAAACGTACAAAACTGGTCTGTTCAGTAAGCAAAAGTAAATCACAGATCTACTAAAATTAGTTTTACTATTTTCAGTTGAAATATGAATATGATGGTGTAACTCTAATTTACTACACTATTTTAAGATCAGTCATGTTATATAAAATGTGCACTTACCTTCATCATTTCTCCGAATGTCAGTTTGTTAATTACATGAGTCATATCTGGATTATCTGGTTGTGCAGTAGCACTGTGCGTAGATATGTGGAAATTGCCTGGTACCTAGTGAAAATGTTTATATCGATGTAAACAAATAATTCCAGAACTCCACATAACTTACAATGCTATTTTTATTTTAGAAATATGGAATTCTTAACATAAGAAACAATGCCACACTAAATTTCAAATAAAGATGTTAACTCGAACTTCACAGTCATTGCAAAGGAATAGCTGACCACAAAGTTTCAGGGCTATAGTGTAATGACTTATTCCAAAATGGCATCTGAAACACCTTAACAGGGCAGCTGTGGTGTTTAGGCTCCAGACTGGAGCAAATATTGAAACATCAGGATCTTCATAATCAGACAGCTAAATGGTATTCTTTATTTCAATATGCATTTATCTGAAGACAATTTCACTCACAACTTAGTTCAAGCCTTGATAATAGTTTGACCACAGCAATGTATTTCTGTGCCATATTTGATCCAATTCTAGATCTGTATTTATTGGCTAACATTGTCTATTCAAACATGTTGCAAAACAGTGTTGGCCAGAAGTTACCACCCCCAAACAACAAGAAATTCTAGAATCTACTCAAATGTGATTTGAAATTTGAAGGCCTTTACATGATGTGTTAACTTAGACAGCAGAAATGATTCACAACCATGTGATTCCACTTCCTTTACAAAATGAAACAGGCGCATAGAAATTAGGTGAAGGAGTTCGCCATTCAGCCCCTCGAGCCAGTTGATTATCCAAAATCAGTACCCCGTTCCTGCTTTCTCCCCATCTCCCTTGAAACACAGATCACAACAAAGTGATGGAATAAAAAGAAGGACGTGGTGGAGTACTAGCCCAGTTGGAATGTTACTCATCAATGAGACATTTAAAAATAAAGAACAAGAACCCCAATGTTAATAAGAGCTATATCTAACTCTCGCTTGAATACATGTCTTGAGCTAGAGAGAGTGCCAACTTTGGGATTGATCAGAATATGATCCTCCAAATACATTTTAAGTGCTCCCTCACAAAAAAAAACAATGAAAACCATGACTTTATAAAATTTGGCAATTTTGAATGAAAAATATAATTATGTTTTTCATTCAATAAAATATATTCCTTAATATATTCGAGTGTGAGAAAATGGCAATTTTATTAATATCACTTAAAACAAACATTTAAATAAGTGTGTCCTGTGGGTAATAATTACAGAACTGAGGTTTCACTCGTCAGCTCCTTACTACATTAAAAACTTAATATATATTTTGAAACTACATCACATAGACATGCGGCTTGGTAGGTTAATGGACCACTGTAAATTGCCCCAGTAAATTAATGTAGAATCCTGGTGAATTAATGTGAACGTGTGGAGGATAAAAGTGGGATTAATGTACGATTAGTCTAAACGATTGCCAGATGATTGGCAACAGTGCAGGTGGCCGTAGGGCCTGCTTCCATGCTGTATCCCTCCTTAACTCTGACATGCCAGTAAGTCCAACAAAGAGTGTGATTTATACAAACGTATTGAACTAACATAATTGCATAGACTTGATATTAGGGCAAGGCCACTTTTGCAGGCAGAACCAGATTCTAGAGGAGGATGGCAGTGGTAGAGTTGCAACCTTACAGCGCTAGGGTTCCGGGTTTGATCCTGACTATGAGTGCTATCTGTATGGCGTTTGTACGGTCTCCCTGTGACTGTGTGAGTTTTCCCCGGGTGCTCCGGTTTCCTCCCACACTCCAAAGACGCACAGGTTTGTAGGTTAATTGGCTTCAGCAAAATGTGTTAATTCTCCCTAGTATGCAAGATATTGCTAGTGTACGGGGATAGCTGGTCAGCATGGACTCGGTGGGCCGAAGGACCTGTTTCCATGCTGTATTGCTAAACTACACTAAATCCTGAATCAGTACAAAAAGATCACGGATTAAAGTTCGGATGCCTTTCATGTGGGCGTGACCAATGGGTCAACCAATGCTTGAATCTGGGTGCAAAAGTGATTTTACGATCAATGGCTGAACCAACTTATGCTCTACTTTCTTGTCTCTTTTCCCTTAATAGAGAATTCCCCCATGGATCAAAATTTAGTTGTCCCTATCTTTGCACATAATCAATAAATCAGCCTCCACCATGGCTCTCTGGGATAGAGAATCCCCATTCCCCACACCCCCATTTTTAACTAAACCATCCCCTATTCTGATGTTCCCCAGTTGCTGATGTCCCCAATAAGGTGAAACAACCTCTCAGCATTTACCCTGTCAAGCTCCCTCACAATACTATCCTCCAATAAGGGCACATTTCATTCTTCTAAAATGGAACAAAGCTGCACAAACATTCATCATAATATGAAATCTTCATCTCAAGAATCAACCTAATGAATCTTCTTTCACTGAACTCCCAAGGAAGTACTTTTCCTTAAGGAAGGTTTCCAAAACTGTATACATACTCCAGGTGTGGTCTCATTAACAGTTGTAGCCAGATTACCCCGATTTTATACTCCATACCTTTTGCACTAAAAGTCGACATATTATCCATCTTCCTAATGACTTGTTCTATCTGCATGCTAAAATTATGTTGCGGCTTTCAGATTTGAATGGAATTTTGCAAAATATTTTGCACTCTCAGGTTCTTTGAACTTACCTTATTTATGCTAAATTGTCCTTCAAACCTGCAGCCCTGGCCATTATTTAGAGGCGATTTCATGGAGTTTTCAATATGGCCAACTTCATGTCTTCCCATTTCATCTTGGATGTCTAATCCAACAACTGAGAAAGACTTTGAAATTAATAAACTGCTCCAGGATTCATAAAAAACATTGCAATATTTCCAAAGCAACTATAATTTCAAGTAGACAATACAGAAAAGTCAGCTTCTGATATAAAAGGAATTATTCAATGCAAACTATTTGTGGTACATGGCTCTGTAAAGCCAAGCATAATATTCTTCATGGTAAAATATAATTGCTATTAGTCAAAGAAACAGTCAAGAATAAACTGTTAATTCCCAACCCCTTTGTACAACCCAAGTGTTTTAGCTGTGAATTATTGACCATAAGGTATCCTAGAAACTACCAGTGATGCATTCCTCAGATCAAGTTATATACTAGGGACAGCAGGCAGAAAGGAAGACTACCAGCTTTCACCCCATAATAAACACATCTTGCACTTGATCCACCAGGATGCTAATGGTGAAGTCAAGAGGTGCTGGCCGAGGAATCCATCTCCACAATAGTTTGCCAGCCAGACTCGCGTGGAAAAAGCTCAGTGGATTCTTGGCTTGAAGATTTGGAGGAAGGCAGCATTTTATTTATTTGTATCTGAAATATTTACTTGTATCTGTAAATCTATATCTGAAGAAGGGTCCTGATCCAAAACATCACCCATCCTTTTTCTCCAGAGATGCTATCTGACCCACTGAATTACTCGACCACTTTGTGTGTATCTTTTATTTTTTTTACTTTTACTAAGTATGCTTTTAATTATTTTTGTTCTAAATTGACTAAAGAAAAATCGGAGATTTGTAAATGCTCCCTGAGCCTGTCCAGGTCCATAGTCTTGGCCGGCAGGCTCAAGGTCAATCAGAGACCTGGGTGCCCTGGAAAACTGAGTGGCTGGATCAACGATCATCTGGCCCACAACACCGTGCACAAAGAGCCAGATTCAGGTTACCACCGACAGCTTTGCTGTTCTACAAAAGCCCAGGCTGGATACAAACAGCCAACTCTCCAACCCCCAAGAGATGGACTGTGTGGCTTCATTGTGAACTGGGCTCCAGAAAACATATCTCCATGGTGCGCCCGACAGGAATAAATGTTGGGACAGAGCCTTGCCCCCATCAAAGCTGGGAGGACATTTTAATACTTATATTCTCCAATAAATAATAAAATTAAAAAAAATAAACTTAATTAAAAGCACATTAAACATCAATATGCCTTCATCCTCCTAATCTACAAGTCATAAAGGCCCACTCTGGCACTGACCAGTGAAGCGGTAGTCGAGTTCATGCTCGGCTTATCCTGCACTTACACGAGGACCGTGCAGGACGTACATAATGTGGACGGGTCATAGACTGGCAGCTCCCTTCAGAACCTGCAGTGAAAGCCATCACAAGCCAACCCAGTAAACATGGACAACATAATGCATGGAACGAGGAGTGTAACATGGTGGCGCAGCTAACACACAGCTCTGGGAGCCCAGTTTAATTCTGACTTCCAGTGTCCAATGGTGTCTGTGTTAAGTTTGCACACTATACCCGCCACCCCCCCTCACCCAACCCCCCCCCCCCCCCCCCCCCCCTGCAGCGATGCACCGTTCCCAAGAATGTGGATTGCCAAGTTAACTGGCCAGTGTAAATTGATCCTGGCATTAAGCTGATTGGTAGAATCTGGGGCAAACTGATTGAAATGAGGGCAAGATATAATGGGATTAAAGTCAGAATGTTCAGATACAGAATGGTCAGTGCGGATTCAGTGGATGAAATGGCCTCTCTCCATGCTGTGTGACTCCATGATTTGCTATCTAGGGTTAAAAAAAAATTTAAAAATCATTTTGATCAATAACCAAGAAACAATGACAATAGTCAATGTTTGTTCAAAATTTTAAATGCTTAAGCTATGGAAAGAAAATTAAAGGGCTTGATGTACAAATCTGGCTAATTAGTTTCCTAAATCAATAATCTACGTTTAGCTGTTTGGGAAACTGAACCAAGATAGACACAAAATGCTGGAGTAACTCAGCGGGACAGGCAGCATCTCTGGAGAGAAGGAATGGGTGATGTTTCGGGTCGAGACACTTCTTCAGACCCGAAGGTCTGAAGGTCACCTTGAATGTCACCCATTCCTGCTCTCCAGAGATGCTGTCTGTCCCGCTGAGTTACTCCAGCATTTTATGTCTATCTTCGGTTTAAACCAGCATCTGCAGTTCCTTCCTACACAAACAAAACTGAGACATAACTTTTAAAAGTAGAATGATCTCAGTATTGGAATATAGTAAAAAAATTGATATTCCGCTATCCTGGTGTTTAGAAATCAGAATGGATAGCACCGTGCTCACTGGATTGTGTTCTCTATTCTCTCTTTAAACTTACTGAGCCCCATTTCTCATCTTTCCTCCAAACTCACTGAGGCACCAATTTCTCTATACTCACCAGGAGGCCATCTCCCACACTCCTTATAAACTCACTGGGCCTTGCATTGCATGCTGCCTTTAAACATAGTGGAACTCCGTTTCTTTCATTCCCCCTATAAATTCACTAGAGCCTTCTTTCCCATATTTCTATTAAACTCACCAAAACCCTCTTCCCATGCTCCCTCGAAACTCACTAGGGTCCCAACTCCCTCACTTGCATTAAACTCACCAAGGCCCTGATCCCATGCTTCCATTAAATTCACCTCAGCCCTGTTCTGGAACTTCATTTAAATTCATCACAGACTGATTTCCCATGTTGTCTTTATATTCAATGGGTTTACTGGAAAGATTATTATGGTACCACTGTGCAACAGCTAAACAAAAATAACATCAATGAGTGAGATCCAATAGTCCAGAAAATCAGCTAGTCGAGTAGCATTAAATTCCCGGGTGTGTGGATTAATCATAGTTTTACTGTAATTTATTAAAAATACAGTTTTACTCACAGCCGTAAAGATAGTTTCAATTCAAACACTCAGGAAAATACAAGGACCACTTTCCTTATCCACAAAGCAGCAATAATGCAGATATGAAACCAAATGCAAGAGAGACAAATCTAATCTGAAGGGCTTTAAAAAAAACAAGGATATTTTAAGGTGAAATTACTTTTTTTTTTTAAATAATCCCTTGTCACTGTTTTTTTAATTAATGGCTACATTAACTCACCATCACATGAAAGGTTAGGTAAGGTGATATTTAGATTTACTTCAATTTTTCCTCCACTATCTTTGTCAGGATCATCCACGTATAATTCATTCACTCTGCAACAAAATAGTAACCACTCATTCCAAGAACATTTTGTGATGTGAAAAAGTTAAGTGCTCTAGTAGAGATTGCCAAAGATAGAAACACGGCTTTTCCTCAGCTAATCCTGGTACGTCACAGACCAGGTTACTCATCCGGTTGCCATCTCACTGCGGAGCAGCAGATTAACACAAATCCATTCCAGTTCCCACTCTCTTTCAGGGCCCACAAAAGTCTGTGATTATCAAGTTATTCCAACACAACTAGGCCAATCCAGACTTCACACTGATACTTTGGGATGATTCCTGCTCATTCATTAAAAAGTATTGTAAAAAGCCACTGAAGACTTGGGATCAAAATTTGAAATTAGATTATGTAATAAGAGAATTGCTTTGCCTTGGAATCCAATGTTGAGATTAAGTATGTATGATATTTCAAGTAAAGAAAATTAATTCTCATTGTTGATCAAATATATATTTATATTGTGTAGTAAGAGGTATAGCAAGAAATGTACACCAAACTTGGTTTAAGGCCTGTTTATTCTCTGTAATTTTCTTCTTCAGATTAATGATGGACTCCTTTGTTACTCCACAATTGCTTATTTAAAGGACAATTTTGGTCTCCAATTGCTTTTCAAAATAATCTGCCTTAACCAGCCTTTGGCTTTTAAACCACAGCAAGGTTTGGAGTTTGAAATCAGGAGGTGTAGCCGTTTAAAATACTACAGGAACCTGTTTTACTGCTGCAGCTTTATCAGCAGTTAGTCTGCCTTAATGCTCCCACGTTAATGCTTTAATCAACAGGTTGTTTGTACTTGGAGACACTTGATATTATAAATTGCAGGAAAAGTTTTCATGCTTTGCAGACAGAGAAAGAGACTGCTGCTAAGCAAAAGCATTACAAGTTCCCAGAATGCTAAATCATATCATATCATATCATATATATACAGCCGGAAACAGGCCTTTTCGGCCCACCAAGTCCGTGCCGCCCAGCGATCCCCGTACATTAACACTATCCTACACCCACTAGGGACAATTTTTACATTTACCCAGCCAATTAACCTACATACCTGTACGTCTTTGGAGTGTGGGAGGAAACCGAAGATCTCGGAGAAAACCCACGCAGGTCACGGGGAGAACGTACAAACTCCTTGCAGTGCAGCACCCGAAGTCAGGATCGAACCTGAGTCTCCGGCGCTGCATTCGCTGTAAAGCAGCAACTCTACCGCTGCGCTACCGTGCCGCTACCGCACAGCAAGTGCATTTGCCAGAGGTGTTAAGGTTGATACAGGCCTGGGGCTTGGTGCTTTGACTATATAATGACCATTAAAATTGCCATGTGGGTGGGATGTATTTTAAAACAACCCATCTTTTTGCAAAATATTTTCTACAAATAAGTCTGTAATTTCTTACAATTTGTGCAGTGACAGAAATTACGCAAGGGTGGGAAAAGATTAAAAACATCTTTAAGTTGCAGCCAAGTCATTTAAAGGTGGTGTTAGAAAGAACATCACACCACGCAATGGAAATTGGATTGCTGGGTTTATATTTCCCCCCCCCCCCCACCCCCCACCACCCCCCCAGTTTCAAGATCTGAGCGTCACTGGCAAAACCAGTGTTTATTGGCCACCCCCAATTGCCATTGCATAGATGGTGGTGAGCCAAATGGAAAAAATATATAGATTTTTGTAAAGGTACTAATGGTTTATGGATTAAACAAATCAGATGAAAATAAGATGCAAACTAGCTACAATATAAATAAAACCAGACTAGGCTCAAGGGACTAAAAAGGGCCACTCCCCATTCCCTTCCCACTCAAAATATATCCATTCTTTGCAACAGTACACATGATGCCCTGAGACCTGGTGCTCTAAATGGTCTGAAGGCAGAGACTGGGAAGATAAATGTTATTAACAAGGAACACTGGGAGCAATCAGCACCTGTTGGGAGCTTCAGGGACAAGAAAAATTAGCAGTTGTCATTTTAACACAGCCTATTCCATTAACTTTCCTCTTTATTTACACACAGCTGCAACAAGATCAAGTGGCCAAGAGGCATGCTGTTTACTTACATTTCAGTGGCAATGAACCCAGTCATTTCTGACAAGAAAAGGAACAGCATGAACATGCAGCAGCAAATGGAAACTGTAAGACAAATGAAAGGATTTAAAAACAAGCTCCATTGTTTTTTTCTTCCAAACTGCAGGATATATAATCACTGTAAAGATAGGGAAATTGCTACTAAATTAGTCTCATCTATGGTCGGTTTATTTTGCATATTTCTGCAGTTGAGTCAGTGGTTTGGTGCCTGACAGAACCCAATGGCTTGGAATTAACACAGGTGTCAGGCAATAGAACAAACCATTTTTAAAAATACCAGAATATCACTCGATGCACAAACCGTAAAAAGACAAATTAAAAAGACAGCAATACATAACTTCTCAAGCTACGGTGTCACGTAGGAGAATTAAAGATATCCATGAACAAATAACAGCATTGCAGTTTTGAAGGGGCAGTAAAGATCCGTGTCATTGCACTTGTGATTGTGCAATTATTCATTAGGTTAATGAACTATTATGTTGAGTTAATGCAAAACATGATTTGCTATGGCATACTTTAAAGTTGTAAAGCTCAGAAACCAAATACAGTAAATTAAAATTAATTGGGATCAAATCTGACAAACTAATACCAAGGGGGGGGGGGGTGGTATGGGGAGGGTAGGGGAGAGAATCCTGTGTTTCTTTTCCAGGTTGTCAGGGTTGCTGAATAACTCATGCTTTCCATCACCATCACCTCCATCTCTCCTCTTTACCCTTATAATAATCACAACACTTCAAAGGCCATGATTGCGGTCTTTAGTACAGTTGTTCTGGGCATATCAGAGTACGTCATTGGTGAGTAAGTGCCACTTGACAGCACCGTAGACGATGGTTTCTTCACATTGCTGACGACCAGAGTAGATGTATTGAATGAAAATGAGCCAAAATGGATCTGTTCTCTTGCACATGGGATATACCTGGATGTTTTATCACATTGTTCGATATTAACAGTGTTGTAAAAGCACTACAACGTCCTGGTTGGAGGTACAGCTTATTCTGCAACACAGATTTCAGTTCCATTGCAGAGCTGTTGTACGGTCTCATCACTGGGGGCAGTGGGACCAATGACATTAGAAGAATTAGCAAATAGAATCTGTGGCATAGTGGCAGAGTTTCTACATTCTCGCGCCAGAGACCTGTGTTCCATGCTGACCATGGGCGCTGCCTGTACAGAGTTTGTACATTCTCACTGTGACCGCATGGGTTATCTATGGGTGCTCCGGTTTCCTCACTCATAGAAAAGATGTGAAGGTTTGTGTCATTGCCTTCTGTAAATTGTTCCTAGTGTGCCAGATAGAACTAGTGTACAGGTGATCGCTGGTCTGTGTGGACTCAGTGGGCCGAAGGGCCTATTTCCACGCTGTATCTCTAAATTAAAACTAAACTAAAGAATGCTTTGCACCTGCAATAGCTCTTCTGAAAAAAGCTATCATTACTTCCACAACTTTATCCTTTACCTTACAAGTATTTATCCAGTCCATTTTGAAAATCTGCTCTTAATACCCTTCTATATCATTATTTTCCAGTTTATACCTTATTCCAAAAAAAACATTCCCCTGTCACTTTACTTGTTTTGTCTCTGTCCACCAGCTTTTTGTCATTAGAAGTCTGCTTACTCTTTCAAGATATTTTATGACCAACTCAATTTCTTCTTGAACCTCTGTGCACAAAACGAGGGCTCCAGCCTCTCCATAAAAGTATGTAACTATCAGAAATCAGCCTCCAGTTAGAAATCAAGGGCGAAAACATTCCAAAAGTATGTAATTAACTAAAGAAAAAGGGTTCACACATGAATGTGATTTTTTTGGATACAAAAAAACTTTATAACGTGACCTGCGTGGGTTTACTCCGAGATCTTCGGTTTCCTCCCACACTCCAAAGACGTACAGGTATGTAGGTTAATTGGCTGGGTAAATGTAAAAATTGTCCCTAGTGGGTGTAGGATAGTGTTAATGTACGGGGATCACTGGGCGGCACGGACTTGGAGGGCCGAAAAGGCCTGTTTCCGGCTGTATATATATGATATGATATGATATGATAACCTATGATTCAACTTGTATAAATTGACTGGAACTGGTACCAAGCAGTACTTTATTCAATCATTGAGTAATCCCACGTGATATTAAAGGAAATATCTGGACACTAGGTAACATTTCTGTCACCTCCATTCAGATGCTTATTACTTGGTTAACAGCAGAACACTGGGCCCGGGAACTCCCCCTGGTGTGGCTTCCTGAAATTCCCCCACGGTGACTTGACCCAGAATGGTGAACAGTGGGCGGCAACCTTTATCCGTGAGATCACCAGATTGGAATTTCAAGAGCACAACAGGAAGTGTGTCTACCCAAAAAAAAAACATCAGTTCCGACTCTCCTTACAACTTCCAGTCTCAATGTGGTTTTAAAAAAATAAATTGTGTTAGCGTAAATATGTTGGCGCCACTGTGTTTGTGTTTTAGAAGCCAATGAAGTGGCAGGCCCAATTTAATCGAAAATACACGGTAAAATAGGAAATGAACTGATCACTACAATATTAACAACTTCTATCAAATTATGTAGAAATCATTGGAATTGGCACTCCAGCCAACAGCTTACAATACAATACAATACAATATATCTTTATTGTCATTGTACAGGGGTACAACGAGATTGGGAATGCGCCTCCCATACGATGCAATAATTTAATTAATTTAAACAACAACAACCCAATGAAACAAATTGTAACAGTTTTAAGACAGAATAAAGTGCAAGTAGATCTGTGCCGGATCACTGTGCGATGTGACTATCCAGCTCAGCAGGACCTGTTCATAGCAGCTATGGCCCTGGGGATGAAGCTGTTCCTGAGTCTGGAGGTGCGGGCATAGAAGGCCTTGTATCGTCTTGATGGACAATGTTCATTTTGGACACAAACGATCTTAGTTTTATGTGCCCACTCAATTAACATGTCATTTTATTAACCATTCCAATAACTATCTGCCTGATATTTTTAAATATCTGCTTTAGTCAATTTCACTTTCCAATGACTCTTAATGTTAAAGCATTTGTTGCTATCTGAAATGTTTTTGATTTTACATCCAATTCCCTACATTCAACCACTTCAAACAGTAGTGTTGCTATTTATCCTGTCTAGTACCTTTGGCATTTGAAACATTGACAAACTCCCTGAAGCGAAAATAACCCAACTCTCCCCCAAGTTCCTTCAATCTGTCTCAATCCCCAAAATCATATAAAAGGTTAAAGGTTAAAGAGTCAACCCATAAAGGGCCTGTCCCACAAAGGCAATTTTTTAGGCGACTGTCATAGTCATAGCAGGTCGCCGAAAAACCGGCGACTGGACCCCCCTACGACAATGTCTACGACAAGCTACAACACCTACCACCTAGTCGACCTCAAGGTACGGACAACCGGCGACCCAATCGTCACGACTTAAGACGTCCACCTATGACCGCACCAACGACAACCTACGATCACACAGGCGACAACCTACGACAACTGAAGTCAACCTACGTCTACCCGCGCCAAGGTTCGACCCTGTCTGCGACAACTGAAGATAATTCACGTCATTTTGGCCTCCAGTTTTGACGCCGGTACCTGTCGCCGGTTGACGTAGGTAGTCGCCAATGGAATTCACCAAAGTCAGCACTGGCGACAACCTACGTCATCTGGCGACAACCTATGACAGCACCTACGTCAGGAGACGTCAAACCGACAGTCGCCGAAAATGTTTAAACATCTCAAAATCCAGCGACGACTAGAAAAACGCTATGACTCTTTGGAGACTACTCGCAACCATAAAGGCGACACCCCAGCGACCGTGTGGTGACAGCCTAGTCACCTAAAATAAAATAAAAAATCACCTAAGTGCGATAGACAGGCCCTTAACACCACAAGTGCAAATTGTAAAATGTTAACACATTTGTGAAATAGGAGAAACAAATGTTTCTTTCTTGGCTGTGACGATTGAAGAAACTGGACACAAGGGTATTTCAACACATTAAACACAACAACAACAAAAACTAAAGATAATTTTATCGAATTTCAAATTTAACTATTTTTTATGCTATCAGTATGTAGTTTCTTATCAAAAGGAATTAGATATTTTAAAAATAATTCCAAATACATGGGAAATGCTAGAAGGATAACCATTTGCTGCCCACTCTTAGAAAGTTTAGCAGGTCAGACTTAGCATTTCCAGTCATTTCTTTTTTGTTTCAGATTTGCAGTTTTCTTTCATTTCCCTCTCGAGCTGTTTTTGAGAAGGTGATGGTAATTTCTCCCTCAAACCACCACAATCATGCGATGGTGATACTCTACGCTGGAGTAAGTTATTGAGTTCCAATGTGACCAATGATAATGGTCAATGACAATGGCAATGGATTTATTTAGGTTCAAGACTAGGTAAGAAACATCTACTGATTTTATCCCACATTAATGTATTAAAAATGGATTTGATGTCACCAAATGTCACAAAGGTACTTGAACCCATGTTTTATGCAAGATATTTTTGAGGTTATCTTCATGTAAAATCAGGACTTGGCTCCAACAGTAACTATGCAACAATCACTCCTATTGATGCCATGTACCAGGCAAGACAAGCTCAAGTAGTTAAACCACAAGCCATAAATGTAGTACTGGTCCAGAATTCAACCAACACAGCTGGTTCTTCAAAATAATCGTGACTAAAGAGATTTCAGTGACAATGTCCCTCTCCTACTCAATGAGCTACTCAATATAAGGAAATAGTGACTCATCATCTAAGGGAGTGCTGCCAGCAGCAATCAGGTGTTCAGGAGAAATTTGAAACCTTCATTCAATTTCCCTCCCCTCATGAGCGATAAAGAAAGTGCGGTAGAGAAACAGGGAACAGGAGGGGTTACAGAAAGACAGGGTGTGAGGACCAGAGATTTGAGGGAGGGTCATAACGAGAATCAACATCACCGCATCGGCTATCAAAGTGCTTTACTAAATTTACAATATGCATGAAAGAGCCATGCTCTACAAATCAGCTTCCTGAGAAAAGCCTAGATCAGGTCGCTTTTCAATCAATGCATTTGTAATTCTGTTCTCTTCTCCAACACTCCATCTTCATTTAGGCTCCATGCTGCAAAGAATGCCACTCTTCTCTTTATATGAGAGTGCTTAGATACAACAAAATGTTTCTGTACATAATGGCAATTTAGAAACTATACCAAAATTATTAGCTTTGATGATTTACCTTGATTAATTTTTTTAAAGGAAAGATCTTCCAGTAATATTGCTGCCTATTGCAATTCTGCTCTTAGGTAATTGATTTTCAGGCTATAAATCTACCCCTTTTGAGGAAAAATTCGCGATTTTAGAAACATTTTCCTTCAGTATATTACCTATTCAGGATATTATAACGCAATAAAGTGGTCACCACGTTGCAAGATAGATGAGGGGTATGACACAGTCAGACAAAGTGAACGTGTTAAGAGACCCGAGGACGTGCAATTCACAGCAACTAACCAGTCAGTACAAGTCAACAATTCTGATTCAATATACTAAACCGCAAAAGTGAGTAATCCTGATGCATCACCAGAGTCCAGTTACAGGTCTTGTGACTTTAAGTATTAATCATGAAACGTACTTACGCCATCAAACTACGATAGGTAAACATTACATTTGTGCAACAATACCATGAACTGACCATTTAGGTTTGAATTTGTTTAAGGCAAATTCAAACCCAAAAGCACAAAATAAAATTATTGGTATTAAACAATAAAAATAAAATCAACCCCGTTTTATAAATGAGGGCAAAAAGTGGGAAGTAGCAGTGATACAAATACACAAAACAATGATAGGACTGTGTTTTGTGGACTGTGTTCAAGGTACATGGACCACATTAAAGAATTAACGTTAAAGCCATAGAAAGAGTGAACGGTGTACAATCAACACCGTAACTAGAGACAGCACTGAATGAGTGAGAATGGGAAAGGGAATTTCTGTGCCTTTTCCTACAAGAGCAAAAGGAAGAGTGTTGAATTCTGTGGATGAGCACCAAAATATTGACTTTGCCAGTAATGCTCACGAGCTACGAAAAAGAAAATAAAGCACTTTGCTCAGCGCCAGGTCACCTAACACACACGACTGGGAGTATCTCTGACATCTAGTGTAGGAAGCAAAGCAGGTAACTTACATGAAGGAGATAGTCACAAATGGCAATGCAGTAATGACTGGATAAATCTGTTTCAGTGATCTTCACAGAAGGATATATACTAGACAGGACTTCAACACAGGCAATGGGACCTTTTGTTTCTACTTGACGGAGAAGTATAATCATCAGGAGAGTTCACGATATCCAGAGTATGCAGCAAGATAATTCTCCAAATATAGTTAGAGTCATGACATTATACTGTGTAGAAACAGGCCCATTGGCCCAACTTGCCCACACCGACCAACATGTTCCATCTACATTAGTAAGGATCACCGATAGTCACCGACTATCAGCCACAAGCCCACTAAGGACAGAAGGCAGTAGAAGAAACAGGTAGCTCTACGTGGCACAAGATGCAGGAGACTCAAATAAGATCAGGATGCCAACAAAATAATTGATGACCCGCAGGTCACGGAGCATCTATGGAGGGGAAAAAAGGCTTCAGGTTCATACCCTTTTAGCAAAATTATGGAGATGTTATTTTGGGAATAGATTGAAGTGCAGAGACTGGAAAATGGTGGCTTGGGGAACAGCAGAGAGCAATAAAAATAAAAAATGTTAAGAGTTGAGCCCCAGATCCCAGTGGTAACTATATGATTTTTATAAAAATGACTGTAGGCAACAACTGGTAATTAAGGGTTTAGTAAAGAAACAAAATTGTCCAGAGGTGGCAAAACCGACCAACTAACAATCTAGCATGCTAACATTAAGAATCTTTATACTTCGGCAAAAAAAGTTTGAGTGTATGTCTTAGTATGATATTGGTAAATACTTCTGGATTCCATGTTGCAACAATGACAGAAATGTAATTATTAGTTTATGGTTCAGTGATATATGGATGTGCACACATGGTGGATAGCCCGCATAGCCTCTGATGTGCAGTGCTACAATAAAAAGGATCATCGCTGGTCCTGTGTTTCATACATTTTACCATACATTTTGCAAAACACGACTGAACATTTTGGATCACGGGAGATTAAGCACTGCCGACAGAGCAGTCATATTGCTGTGGACACAGAGCTGAGGGGAAAACCTGATTTTCAGTTATGAATGCAGGTTGGAGAGGCGTAGCGTACCATAATATTGTTGAAACAGCAGCTGCAATTTGATTTTTCATTATGTTGCCTACACAAGATTGTCAAATTAGGGATGTTGCCCGAACAGAATTTAATAACGTTTAACTTTAACTTCCTAATTCTACATGCCAGGGGTCTAATAGGAGGAGGAGATATATTTGGGTGTCAGCAGAACAGTTGCATCAAGTGCCTTGAACCCTCCCTGCTAATGTTGGACTTCCCCTTGAAGTATTTTTTTTAAACATGAATAGTCTGTAAAACTGGCATGTGATTAAGTCATAAAGAACAAGCAGGATGTAACACAACAATACTTACTGAAAGCTCCTGTGTATGTGGGCTGAGTAAGGTCTTTTGGAACTTTCCTGTAGATATCAAGTCTAGAGAAAAACAAAAATATTAAAATAGATTTAATGCAACCTTTGCTCCATCATAATGTTTCAACACAATTTTTCAATTTACCAGTACCAACGTCATAGATTTAGAAATTCCTCTGGAGAGAAAAAAACCCATTTAGTTCTTATATTTGCCATTTAATATAAAATAATGCTGCCCACAAACATTGTCAAACAGCAAGATGCTTTAATGTTGAAAGTGAATGGAATTTTGAAGAATGGATGAAATACATAAAAGGGATCTGTCAAGTAAATCCATTTCAAGAAATCCTTTTATAAATGAGGACGGCACGGTGGCGCAGTGATAGAGTGCTGCCTTATAGTGCCGGAGACACAGGGTTGATCCCGACTACGGGTACTGTCTGTGTGGAGTTTGTACGTTCTCCCCATGACCGCATGGTTTTTCTCCGGGTGCTCCAGTTTCCTCCCACATTCCAAAGACCTACAGGTTTGTAGGTTAATTGGCTTGGTATAATTAAAAGACTCGCATTCAAAACAGGAAGTAATTTCAAAACAGGAAGTAATATCAAAACAAATAAGGGGATGGACATCTGGGCCTTGGTGGGCCTTAGAGGTTTGATTATCTTGAATTTTAAGAAGAGTTAAAAGAAAACAGCATGTGTGTCAATGGAGAAACCAATGCACCGGGGTTACATAAGCAAGGTCAATTCTTTCAGCAGGGAGAGGGCAGGTATAATAAGTAAGTCGATTGGCTTTCGTGAAGGATTGAATTTTGTGGCATTCAGCTCAGGGTTCAACAAAAGCAACCTTACCAGGCCCAGGGCAGCAAACATTTAGTGAAGGAGCCAAGTTTACAACAGGGGACAAAAGTTATGCTTCTGTTCTTTCACATAGTAAAATCCTGATAATTTTGTATTTAACTATTCAGAAATATCAATGGTTCAGCATCTGGTGTTGTTCACCAAGCTCCCTTTCCATCTGACTAGAGCCTCAGATCCCATCTCACCAGGGCTTCAGTTCTCACTCGCCCTGTCAACTTACCCGACACACGAGAACATTTATTATCGAACCATCTAACATCTAGAGAACTGAGTTTTTAAAAAAAGTGTTGAGGTATAAATAGAAATAGCTGCCCGAGCAGCTGCGGCTTGCCTGCGGTCCGTTTGTCATTTGTGTTTTTTGTCTTAATTGTAGTGTTTAGATGTGATGTCGTGTTTTTTGTGGTTGTGTGTTATGTGGGGGGGAACTGTAAAATTGTAAAATTGTCTCTTCCGAACAGAGACGCAACCTTTGTTTCCAGGTCGTGTCTCCGTTCCCACTGCGGCCTACCATCGGCCATGCACCTGGAGCTGGCGGCCTCCACCTGGGACCACCTGAGCTCTGGTTCGCAGAGCCCGCGGACCGGACTCACCATCTGTGGAGCCGGCTGCCTTCGGAGGTTGTGGTGGCGCCACGGGAGCGCCTGCGACTTGTCTCCGGAGGCTTCTTTGGCCGCGGGCCACGTGGACGTCGGAAGCTCGCAGGCCCTGGCCTGGGTGGGGGCCGACATCGGGAGCTCCGGCAGCGGCAGCGTCTTTGCCCGTCCCGGATCGCAGGGCTTGGGTCGGCCCGCCGCGGACCTATCACCGTCCGGGTTGGCCTGAAATAGGCCGCGGGATTTTCTCTGCCAGGCGGGGGCTTCAATGTCGGGAGCCACGACCGCCCCGACGTGGCAATTTCAACAGCCTGACCGCGGGAGAAGACGGCAGGGGAAGAGAAAAGACATTCCGGCCGGCCATCACAGTGCGGAGGGGACTGGAGAAGACTCACTGTGATGGATGTTTCTTTTTTTTTCTTTTTATGTTGGTTGTGATTGTGATTGTGTGTGTTATTGCTTATTTTTATTGGTCTTATTGTTGGACTGTGGGTAATTTTTCATTTCACTGCGCATTTATGTGTATGTGACAAATAAAGTGACTATTGACTATATTGACAACAGTCCAGACAATCGGCCATTCTGGCACCACTGAGACTACTAGATTAGAGTTTTACTGTATTCCTTTAAAAATGTTCATCCATTTATAAAAGCACCAGATAGTCATTACATTGATTGTAAGCAAGAAAGGAATAACACAGGGCTTTTTGTATCTGGTTTCAGAGGCAAAGAGGACAGGAGAATGAGGCGGGTCACACAAGGAAACAAAACTATGATTTATCCTCATTGTCCAATGTAATCATACATTTAAGGGGTTGGGTAATGGTGGTGAGGTTTTGCATTATTCATCATAAACAAGCCAGAGCTCATGAAGACTGACACGGCCAAGCACGTTAGATGATCAAGAGCTTTGGAATCCTTGGGCATAAAGGAGCAGGAGCAACAAAAATAAAACCAGGATTGTACTGGATGCCACAGTGCAAAGAAGAGTTTGAAGAATTTGGTAAATTCAAGAAGATCAAATCAAAGATTAAATTGTCAGCTTAAACAAACTAGTTGATAAAAATTAAGCTGGGAAAGGAATACATATCTTGATTCATGCTCACTACAACCAACAATCGACATTCCACACATCACGGAAGTGTGATGCAAAGAACAATAGACAATAGACAATAGGTGCAGGAGTAGGCCATTCGGCCCTTCGAGCCAGCACCGCCATTCAATGTGATCATGGCTGATCATTCTCAATCAGTACCCCGTTCCTGCTTTCTCTCCATACCCCCTGACTCCGCTATCCATAAGAGCTCTATCTAGCTCTCTCTTGAATGTATTCAGAGAATTGGCCTCCACTGCCCTCTGAGGCAGAGAATTCCACAGATTCACAACTCTGACTAAAAAAGTTTTTCCTCATCTCTGTTCTAAATGGCCCACCCCTTATTCTTAAACTGTGGCCCCTGGTTCTGGAACGATAGGTCATCAAACTTTTTGCAGCTATTATGCCTTCAGAAACAAGAAGTGGAGCCAGCAATATACTCGGGGGACATTCACAGGAAGCAGAAGGAATTTACAAAACTATTGTCATGCCAAGAAAGGAAATAAGTTCCCTCCATTTTGAAAGAATAATGCAAGAGAACGAACACACAGCCTTTCTCAGCTACTTTATAACAGAAACATAGTAATGAGAAGGCAGATAATCATTTAAACTTTATTAGCTTTCATTGCAGGATAAACTGGTGTAAATATCAGTACTCAGTCTTGAACAATATATAATAATTTTTCAAACCCAGTGTTTTATTAAACAGAAAATTAAATGCCACTGTGAACATTGTGAGTGAGGTTATTATTCCGTTTATGTATTCTTGTCTCGTTTCAACTTGCAGCAGGTGATCAAAATAATATGAAAAGTACTATGAACTAACCAGATAATCAATTTTCTATTCAGACAAACTATTTACCCCACCTACGTATGATGTTACTTTGTCAAAGTTATAAACAAAGCACACATTTTTTTTTGTTTATCTTATCAAAGTATATTAATCCCCCCTCAACTCCATCAAAGGACCCAAACATTCTTTCCAGGTGAGACAGAGGTTCACCTGCACCTCCTCCAACCTCATCTATTGCATCCGCTGCTCTAGATGTCAACTCATCTATATCGGCGAAACCAAGCGCAGGCTCGGCGATCGCTTCGCTGAACACCTGCGCTCGGTCCGCATTAACGCCACTGATCTCCCGGTGGCCCAGCACTTCAACTCCCCCTCCCATTCCCAGTCTGACCTCTCTGTCATGGGCCTCCTCCAGTGCCATAGTGAGGCCCGCCGGAAATTGGAGGAGCAGCACCTCATATTTCGCCTGGGCAGTTTGCGGCCCGGTGGTATGAACGTTGACTTCTCCAACTTCAGATAGCTCCTCTGTCCCTCCCTTCCCCTCCTCCTTCCCAGATCTCCCTCTATCTTCCTGTCTCCACCTATATCCTTCCTTTGTCCCACCCCCGACATCAGTCTGAAGAAGGGTCTCGACCCGAAACGTCACCCATTGCTTCTCTCCCGAGATGCTGCCTGACCTGCTGAGTTACTCCAGCATTTTGTGAATATATTAATCCCCAATACTGTTCCAACCCATATCTTGATTTTGCACAAGACACTATCTTCCATTTGTATTATCAATACTTTGAGATTATTATTGCTATTTTTTTGACCATCAACATTTTAATGGCCATCAAAACATCAACAAGAGGCACTGGAGACTACAAGTTTCAGCTTTGCCTTAAAAAAAAATGGGTGGTTGCCACAGATCCTAACCGGAAATTCCCGATACAATCAGCTTTACAAATGTAACTATTGAGCCACTGGCATTTGCATCATTTCCACTTGATGAGGAATATTATGTCTGTTTTTTCTGTAAAGTGATGTCAACCTGTTTTTGCTGTTGTCATTGAGGAAACATTAAAAAAGGAATTAAAAATACTGAAGCACGTAAAATGATATAATTATGAACAAAATATTCCTCCATCCCACTGTGTATGTCACAGAGATAAATTCATCATGTTGAGTTTATTTTGGGGTGGGAAACAAGCACAGTAAATCCTCGTTATAACGGACCATATGGGGGAGGGGGGTGGTGTTTGTTATTGCCGATTGTCCGCTATAACTGAGTAAGGGATTATCATTGTATGTAGTGGTGGTTAATACACGCGAGGATACAAAGTGCTGGAATAACTCAGTAGGTTAATAGACAATAGGTGTAGGAGGAGGCCATTCGGCCCTTCGAGCCAGCACCGCCATTCAATGTGATCATGGCTGATCATTCTCAATCAATACCCCGTTCCTGCCTTCTCCCCATACCCCCTGACTCCGCTATCCTTAAGAGCTCTATCCAGCTCTCTCTTGAATACATTCAGAGAATTGGCCTCCACAGCCTTCTGAGGCAGAGAATTCCACAGATTCACAACTCTCTGACTGAAAACGTTTTTCCTCATCTCAGTTCTAAATGGCCTACCCCTTATTCTTAAACTGTGGCCCCTTGTTCTGGACTCCCCCAACATTGGGAACATGTTTCCTGCCTCTAATGTGTCCAACCCCTTAATAATCTTATACGTTTCGATAAGATCTCCTCTCATCCTTCTAAATTCCAGTGTATACAAGCCTAGTCACGCAGCATCCCTGGAGAACATAGCAAGGTGATGCCGGGACCCTTCTTCAGACTGATTCAGTCTGTTGAGTAACCCCCACACGTTGCGTAGTTTCATCTTAAAATTAGGCGCCGATGCTGCTGGTTTGTACCAGTGATCCCTCTTCACCATCCGCATGGTCTGTTGACGCAGCTGTCGTTGCGGGTCACGTTGTAGCCCCTGGCAATTTGCAATTTCTTCAGGCTGCCACCACCTTTGGGCTCCCTCCCCTCTCACCAGTTGCTGCTTCTTCCTGTCGGCCATTGTTTTGGCTCTTTATTAAGATCCATTCAAATAATTCTCCTTGCCATTTGTATAAAAGAAGCAGTCAGTAGCTGGCGAGAGGGGAGGGATCCCCACAGTGACCAACAACGTGACCTGTCGGTTGCGGCAGCCTGAAGAAAGCGTGTTCTCCAGCTTCAACGTGAGCTGAACAACAGGCCCATCAACCAGACCATGAGGTGGGTGAAGAAGGGCGGAAGATATCGGCAGAAGTCGGAGCTAGAGAGCCAGAGGTCTCTAAAACGAGGGAATCCAGAATGAGAAACAATTAGCAAGGGAAATCAACTTTGAAAAAAGTAAGACAATTGAAATTGAATCTACTACCAGACTGATGTAAAGGGCAAGGGCCATGAAAACATTTTAAATGGGCTATATAATTACTGAAGGGACATCAGGATAAGGAGGGACACGAATACATTGTGCACACTGGAATCAAACTACTTTCAATGTCAACTATTCCTCAATTTACAAAATTCTTGCTCTAATGCCATTGATTCTTTGTAAATCAGATACATAACCCAAAGTTATTTTTCATTGATAAATACAACACCACTCACAGGTTCACATTTACAAATTTCACTTTAGATTTACAGAACTTCACTTTCCAGGAGAACAATCCTTTTGTAAATCAAGGGATGTCTGTAAGTATTAATGTTCTGAATGAGGGGATTGAATGCATTGCAACCAGATTTGCTAATCATACAAAAGTTGTAATGGTGCACAGAATCTTCAAAGGGATAAGGAATTAAATATAAATCAGTGTAGAACATATTCATAGAACATTCCTCCTTTTCCTGCATATTCACGTGCCCATCGAATCTGCTTCCACCACCACCACAGACAATACATTCCAAGCACCTGCCACTCTCCGTGAAAATTTTAGCCCAAGCATCTCCTTTAAACTTTCCCCCTCTGACTTTGAAGCTTCACCCTCCAGTATTTGATATTGCCACTCCAGTGGCTGATCATTCTCAATCAATACCCCGTTCCTGCCTTCTCCCCATACCCCCTGACTCTGCTATCCTTAAGAGCTCTATCTAGCTCTCTCTTGAATGCATTCAGAGAATTGGCCTCCTCTGCCTTCTGAGGCAGAGAATTCCACAGATTCCCAAATCTCTGACTGAAAAAGTGTTTCCTCATCTCCGTTCTAAATGGCCTACCCCTTATTCTTAAACTGTGGCCCCTGGTTCTGGACTCCCCCAACATTGGGAACACGTTTCCTGCCTCTAACGTGTCCAACCCCTTAATAATCTTATACGTTTCGATGATCCCCTCTCATCCTTCTAAATTCCAGTGTATACAAACCTATTCGTTCCAGTCTTTCAACATATGACAGTCCTGCCATTCCGGGAATTAACCTAGTAAACCTACGCTGCACGCCCTCAATAGCAAGAATATCCTTCCTCAAATTTGGAGACCAAAACTGCACACAGTGCTCCAGGTGCGGTCTCACTAGGGCCCTTAGGTGGTTAGGTTTTGGATTAAGCTGCCAGAGGAGGAATTGGGACAGGTACATCAAGAACATTTAGAAAAGCCACTTGGACATTGTACATGGATATGTGTAAAAAGGAACTGCAGATGCTGGTTTAAATGAAGATAGGCACAAAAAGCTGGAGTAACTCAGTGAGACAGACAGCATTTCTGCAGAGAAGGAATGAAGAAGGGTCTCGACCCGAACCGTCACCCATTCCTTCTCTCCAGATATGCTGCCCGTCTCGCTGAGTTACTTCAGCTTTTTGTGTATCTTAGGTACATGGATATGAAAAGTTGAGAGGGATACGGGCTAAATGGGACTAATTTGGATAGGGCATGAATGGGTTGGGCCAAAGGGCCTGTTTCCATGCTGTATGACTCTTTGACTACGGGGCACAACTGAACAGTCTAGGTATTTTCACACATGAACCACAAAGTTAACATTTGAGTAATGCAGAAAGCAAGTGTTATGTTGGCCTAAATGGACACAGAGTGCTGGAGTAACTCAGTAGGTCCGGCAGCATCTCTAGAGAACACAGATAGGTGATGTTTCAGGTCAGGACCCTCCTCAAGGAATGTTGGCCTTTACTGAAATTGGAATCATGTATAAAAGCAAGAAAGTCTTAACAGAACTATACAGGACATTGTACAAATTACTTTGAGGTACGGCTTCGCCATTTTTGCTATCCTTATTTAAAAGAAAGAGGTATTCATATACCAGGTTCCTTTTTACAATACAATACAATACAATATATCTTTATTGTCATTGTACCTAGGGGTACAACGAGATTGGGAATGCGCCTCCCATACGATGCAATAATTTAAGTAATTAACAGCAACCCAACGAAACGAAACAACTGTAACAGTTTTTAGACAGGGTAAAGTGCTAGTTGATCTATGCGTTGTGGCCATCCAGCTTAGCAGGACCGGTTCATAGCAGCTAGGGCCCTGGGGATGAAGCTGTTCCTGAGTCTGGAGGTGCGGGCGTAGAAGGCCTTGTATCGTCTGCCCGATGGAAGGAGTTCGAACAGACTGTTGCAGGGGTGTGAAGAGTCTTTGTGGATGCTGGTGGCTTTTCTGAGGCATCGTGTGTTGTAGATGCCCTCCAAGTCTGGTAGCTGTGTTCCGATGGCCCTCTGAGCTCTATGGACTACCCGCTGTAGAGCTTTCCTTTCTGCCTCCGTGCAGCTGAGGTACCACACAGGGATGCCATGCGTTAGGATGCTCTCTATGGTGCAGCGGTAGAAGGTCGTCAGCAGCTGTTGGGGTAGACCAGACTTTTTCAGTGTTCTTAAGTAGAACAGTCTTTGTTGTGCCTTCTTGACCAGCGCAGCAGTGTTATTGGACCATGTTAGGTCCTCCGAAATGTGAGTGCCCAGAAACTTGAAGCTGGACACTCTCTCCACACTGTCCCCGTTGATAGAGATCGGGGCATATTCCCCGTTATGTGACCTATGGAAGTTGATGATCAGCTCCTTGGTCTTGGTGGTATTTAGGGACAGGTTGTTATCCGAGCACCAGTCCGCCAGGTTCTGCACCTCCGCTCTATAGTTTGTTTCATCCCCGTTGGTGATAAGCCCGATCACCGTTGTGTCGTCTGCAAACTTGACAATGGTGTTGGTGTCGAATGCAGGAACACAGTCGTGTGTGAAGAGGGAGTAGAGCATGGGGCTCAGAACACAGCCCTGTGGTGTGCCGGTACTCAGGGTGATAGTGGAGGACAGGTGCGGGCCCATTCTCACTGCCTGCGGTCGTTCCAGCAGGAAGTCCAGGATCCAGTCACTTGGCCAGCATTTTTGAAATTTGCATTTCTAACTTCTTATCCTCAAACAAATCAAGCATAAATAAGGCAGGGCCATGACATGTCCTTGGCAAGCAGGGTTAAGAAGAGATCCAAAGCATATTATATGTATATTAAGGATAAGCGAGTAGCTGGGGAAAGGTTAAGGGCCTGTTCCACTTCAGGCAAGTTTAAGGCGACTGCCGGTGACTAGGCTGTTGCCGCCAGTTCACCGGGGTGTCGCGGGCATGATCGTGAGGAGTCTTCCAAGAACCGTAGTGGATCTCGGCGCGTCGCTGAGAAATCATCCGGAGTGAAATTTCTCGGCGACAGCAGGCTTGTCGCCAGGTATCGTTACTTATTGCGGGCGCTGCCGCATGCGGTCCCCAGGTTTGCTAGGTTCGCTTAGATGCATTTAGAAGCACATTATATTAAAATAAGTAAAGTCATTTCAAAATACCATAAAATGCTTGTGTTTAACCAATTTATTTACCGTCAGGACATTTGACAGGTAGATTGGAGGCGACAGTTTGATGGTCAGGTAAGCGTGGGAATTTCGCGATGTTTATGGCCATCAGCCATTACATTTAAAGTGGGCTCCCAACCCAGATATGCAACCCAGAAACCAGATATGCATCTCCCGTACATTTTCAAAGAATGCCCACACTTTTCACAAAAATCCACTTAACCACTTTAAAAAATTAAAAAATTAATACAGCTATTAGTAAACTGGAAGTAAATCCAGTTTATGCCTTGTTACAGTGATGCTTGGTTTTTAAGTAACCCATACAAGATGTTATAGTTCAAAACTCTCAAGTACTAACCGACTTGTCAGTGATTTCAACGAAAATTAGGACGCCAGAAAAGCATTGACAGCGTGGGAATTTTGCGATGTTTCCGAAGACGCTGTAATCTCGACCTGACTCAGCATTGTCGTGGTCATTGTCGTCGGGTAAAAGAAAAGTTCGGCGATCTGCTACAACTTTGACAGTCGCCGGCTGTCGCCGGCTGTCGCCTTAAAATCGCCTAAAGTGGGACAGGCCCTTTAGGTTCACTCAAGGGCAAAGGAGAAAATCTATGCCAGAGTCAGAGGAGGTGGGTGAGGTTCTTAACAAGTACTTGACATCAGCATTCATCAAGGAGAAGGGGCATGGATGACGTTGAGATCAGGTAGGGATGTTTTAATATTCTAGGACACGTCAATGTTAAGGAGATAGTGTTGTGGTGTACATTGAGAAACAGTAAAGGTGGATAAGACCGCAGATGTAATTTATCCCTGGATACTGAGATAGCAAGGGAGGAGTTTGCTGGGGCTTAGACTGAGATCTGCACATCCTCTTTAGCTACAGATGAGGTTCCAGAACACTGGAGAATTGGCAATAGCATCCTTTCGCTTAAGAAAGGCAACGGGGACAAACCAGGAAATTATAGACCAGTGAACCTTATGCCAGTGATCGGGAAATTATTGGAAAAGATTACTAGAGAACAGTTTTATTTGCATTTGAAAAGCATAGACTTATTAGCAAAACTCAATGTGGCTTTATGTGGGGAGATCATGTCACAAACTTGATGTGGGTTTGTGCAGAGGAGAGGAGAGGAAGATGAAAGGGCCCTCTTTGTTATCTACATGGACTTTAGTAAAGCACTTGACAAGGTCCCTCACAATTCACTGGCCCAGAAGATTAAGTCCCACAAGATGCACAATGATAAATTTTGGCTGTAGTTCAGGAACAAACAAACAAGAGTTTTAGTATATAGATAGATGAGAGACTAGATTAAGGTAGATAATCAGTCCCATTCCCCCCATTCTCCCCCCCCCCCCCCCCAATTCTACAGTCCATGGTACGTCCTGGACTGTTTCCCGGCGAAGTGGTAGTGATGTTTAAGAGGCATTTAGACAGACACCTGCAAGGAGTTGAGAGATTGGGATTAGTTTTGATTTCCATCTTGGTCGGCATGGACATGGTGAGCTGAAGCATGGTACTGTTCAATGTACCTATTGCATTACATTTCATTAATACAATTCCAACATCAATTAACTTTTTATTTCTCTTGGACACATGGTCACATTAAAATCATCTCATCTGTGCCAAGAAGCTGAATGCCAATGATCTCCAATGCTAATGAACTGCATAAAATTATGAGAGAAATGATATTTGGAACTTAGAAGTAGACACTTAGAACCATTTTCCCAGAATGGAAGTATCAAGTGCGAGAGGACATAATTTGAAGGCACGAGGGACAAAATTTAAAAGGGTGATTTTTTTTTGTTAAACACAGAAGGGAATAATGCCTGGAATGTACTGCTGGTGATGGAGGCAGATACGATATTGGCATATAAGACTTAACTTTTGGATAGAAACATGGATGTATAGGGAATGAATGGATAAGGATTAAGTGTTTACACCGAAGATAGACACAAAATGCTGGAGTAACTTAGCTGGTCAGGCAGCATCTCTGGAGAAAAGGAATAGGTGACGTTTCAGGTCAAGATCCTTCATCGGACAGATAAGAGCTAATCTTGCCATCATATTTGGAACAAACATTGTGGGCCAAAGGGCCTGTTCCTGTGCTGTGCAGTTCTACTGTACCCTGAACAGCAGCTTGAATTCATCTTGCCCAATATCCTCCCATTCCTTTTATTCCACTATTCTTTGAGAAACGTTGCCGATGAAAGTGTCTCCAGCAACCCATGCACAAATTTCCCATCAAAAATAACAAATGTGGATTAGTGCACTCCAACAGCCAAAGTTTTTAAATACCACACATTAACTTTTCACAAAATATTACTTATAGTAAGTGTTCAGAACTGTTAGTAAAAAGCTAAATCATCAACTAAACATTAAATGCCAACTCCTCCTTTTTAACAATTTCACAATTGACAAATGTTGACGTAATATAAAAAGACATTGACAAAATTCTAATATATTAAAGAGATAACAGAAGGATGTTAAAAATGTGGCTGTGGGAGAGGCTGTAGTCAATATTGCAAAATGACCCGGGTTACATTAATGATTTAGCTTAGTTCTTAAACAATGTTACTGTATCTTACCAAATGAGCGGTTGCTTGCTAAAAAATACAATGCAACACCCTGTGTAAAGTGAGCTAAGGAACATAGTGTGTATGTGAATGTATGATAACATATGGCAGACTTCCAGTCCTCTCCCATTGTGATTAAATGTCCTCGCAAGTCGAAACACGATGACGGAGGCCTTCAGCAGGTCATTTGGGTTTACATTTTAAATCTCAAAGGATAATCTTTCCATGTAATATACTTAAGATACGCACTACACAAGGTGCAAATGACTTTGTGAGCCTCCAACACAAAGTCCCACACCCCGTTAGTTTGGAAATCTGGTCGAGTTTTAGCAACATTACGTACAACACAGCACTTGCAATAACAGAATGATTTTACATTTGTGAATTTTCAAAATTACCAAGGATGTATAAAAATTAAAGCTTATGCAAGAAAAATAAACCACCAAAGTACAAGGAACATTGAACAAGGAACTTAAGCTCCCAGCCAGTTTTTGCAACATGGCACAATTTCTTCACTGTTGCAGGTTGATCTGATCATTTCTTCACCCATTCAACCTTTTTCCCCCATTTCATCCCATAACCTAGCCCATCCCTGTAACAGCAGAGAAGTAACATAGATCTAAGATAGAGGAACAAATATGCGGGCATAATACGGAAACCTGCAAAAGCAATAGGGTTGTTGGAATGGGTAACTTTAATTTCCCTAATATTGACTGGGTCTTAGTCCAAAACATCTAGACGGAGCAGAATTTGTTGGGTGTATTTGAGAGGGTTTTCTGAAATGGTATGTGAAGTCCATTTCGAGAAGGGACCATACTGGGATACGAGCCTGGCCAGGTGTCTGGTGTTTCAGTGGAAGAAAATTTTGGAAACAGTGATCATAACACCATAGGTTTTAAGATAGTTATGAATAAGGTTAACTCCGGGCCTTAGAGGAATGCACTAAATCAGGGCAAGGCAGATTACAGCATTATTAAACAGGAACTAGGACGAGTAAATTCAGAGCAGTTGTTATTGGGTAAGTCCACATCTGATATGTGGGAGGTAGACACAAAATGCTGGAGTAACTCAGTGGGACAGGCAGCATCTCTGGAAAGGAATGGGCAAAGTTTCGGGTCGAGACCCTTCTTCAGTCCCGACCCGAAATGTCGCCCATTCCTTCTCTCCAGAGATGCTGCCTGTCCCACCGAGTTACTCCAGCATTTTGACTACCTTCGATTTAATCCAGCATCTGCAGTTCTTTCCTACACATTCTGATATGTGGGAGTTGTTTAAAGGCCAGCTGATCAGTGTAGGACTGCCACATTGCAGTAAGGATAACAAGGTAAGGGAACCTTGGATAACCAGAGGTTAGAAAAGAGGTTATTGAGCAAAACAAAAAGGAAGCACTTGCAAGGTTTAGAAACATGAAATCAGACTGGGCCTTGAAGGAATTCAAAGCAAGTAGAAAATAACTCGTGTGCGATTAGGATGGCCAAAAGGTGCCACATAATGTCTTTGGTGGACGGAAGTAAAGAAATCCAAAGGCTTTTTTTATCTGTACATGAAAAACAAGTGGGCGACCAAGGAGAAGGTAGGATCACTCAACGATACAGGAGGACATTTATGCTTGGAGTCAAGAGGATGTAGGCGAGGATCTAAATCAGTACTTTGCTTCTGTATTCACCAAGGAGAAGGACATGGAGGATAGTGCGGTCAGTGTGGAGAATACTAATATACAAGAGATTTGAGATTAGGATGGATGAGTTGTTGGGGCTCTTGAAGAGTATCAAGGTGGATAAATCCCCAGGGCCTGACAAGATCTATCCCAGGTTATGAAAAGAGGCAAGAGAGGGGATTGCAGGAGCCTTGACAAAGATCTTTGCATCTTCTCTCACCACAGGCAAAGTCCAGGAAGAGAATGGTGGGTGCCTGGAACACAATGTCAGGGGTGGTGGTAGAGGCAAATACAATAGCGTCATTTTAGAGACTTTTAGATAAGCACATGAATATGCGGGGAATGGAGGGGTATGGATCACATGCAGGCAGAGAAGATTAGGTTAAGTTGGCATCAGGTTCAACACTGACAAAGGGCTTGTCCTGTGCTGCACTTTTCTATGATCTACATATCATATCATATCATATCATATATATACAGCCGGAAACAGGCCTTTTCGGCCCTCCAAGTCCGTGCCGCCCAGCGATCCCCGCACATTAACACTATCCGACACCCACTAGGGACAATTTTTACATTTACCCAGCCAATTAACCTACATACCTTCATTGAATAGTTCCACGATTAGGTTTTAGCTTTCAGCTTCAGGTTTAATATTTCTGTATATGAGAAGCCATTCTTTCAATAGACAATAGACAATAGGTGCAGGATTAGGCCATTCGGCCCTTCGAGCCAGCACCGCCATTCAATGTGATCATGGCTGATCATTCTCAATCAGTACCCCGTTCCTGCTTTCTCCCCATACCCACTGACTCCGCTATCAATAAGAGCTCTATCTAGCTCTCTCTTGAATGTATTCAGAGAATTGGCTTTCAACTGCATTAATTTTGTCTTTGCATCTGAAAATTGACCTTATTTCCCTAAAAACATTTTTAAATTCAGAGCTTCAAAGCCTTTACCGGGAACATTTCCTTTTAGTTAAATCTCTAACTGTTATATGGATGTAAATGGTAATAATCATCTAACTCCATGACCAATGATGAAAGCCTTCCATTTTGGCTGTGAATTAGAGTACTAAAGACACAATTAGTGCAGAAAGTCACCAGAGAATTATGAGTTGCATTTCATTTGCTGTGATATTTCGGGGCAATGTAAATTCACTGGCATAAAATATAAATGAATAGAATTTTATAGACTGAAACACAACCACTGGAAATTTAAATACCCTGTAAAGGGTCAACTATAATTATGTCTGCTGGAATGACATTCCTATGATCCCAACATCTATGCATTACTAAAACTCTCATCTTGTCTGTCGGTTTGATTGTACGTACCAAAATACAGCCAATACGGTACACGATAGCGCAACAATTTTAGGCCCACTCTACTCACCATTCACCTGCGGTCTTGATTGATTTTAAAGATTCTACATTCTAAAAGCAATTAACTTAATAAACTCTAATAAAAGCGCTTCTCCCCCCCCCCCCCCGCCAGGAGGACTGGCGCCCGGAACGGCGTGTCCCGCGCCTGACCTTCCTCTCATGGTGCAGCTCAGCGGCAGAGGGTCAAAGAAGATGGCCGTCGCCGTCGAGCTACTGCTGGAGAGGTTTGCACCCAACGGGTCCATGGCTTGCGATGGCCGACCCAACGGGTCCATGGCTTGTGACTCCCTCTCCCCTTTCCTTTCCCCCCCCCCCCCCCTCGCCCACGGCCTCGGGGAAGACCCTCCAGCCGGCAACAGGTCATCAGTTGGGGTGGGTTGCCGGGCCCACGGGAGAGGTTTGTACACAACGGGTCCAAGTCCGTCTCGTCACTACTAAATGCGGTGCAATCCTGACGTTTATCCATTTAAAATTAAATCAGCCAATGTGGAAAGACTAATTTTAATCACTCAGCAGACAGCTGGCCTGGGAAAGCCATGGCCTCTTCTGCTATTTCACCAACTGCTGACTTTTTTACCTGTTGCGTGGAGATGCATAAACGCGAGGAAAACATTCTCAAATCCCTGCAGTGGTTGCATTAACACAAATGTAAAGGTTAGCTGCCAAGCAAAAAAAGCAGCACTCAAACAAAAATAATAATCACACTTCAGAACCACAAAAAAAAACAGCACATCAATTCAGTCCATCTTGTTGCATTTTAGATGTTACTTCAGGGACTGTACGAAGACGTGCTGAAGAACATCACCAAGAACATTAATAACTGCCATCTTTCTTGTTCGACAGTTAGGGATGTAATGTTGAGGCTCTATCAGGCATTGGTAAGGCCACATTTGGAATATTGTGAGCACTTCTGGGCACCATATCTGAGGAAGGATATGCTGGCTCCGGCAAGGGTCCAGAGGAGGTTTACAAGAATGATCCCATGAATGAGTAAGTTAACCTATGATGAGCATTTGTCGGCACTGGGCCTGTACTCGCTGGAGGTTTGAAGAATGAGGGAGGACCTCATTGAAACATACAGAATAGTGACAGGCTTGGATAGAGTGGATGTGGAGAGGATGTTTCCACTAGTGGGAGAGTCTAGAACTAGAGGTCATAGCCTCAGAATTAAAAGGATGTTCTTTTAGGAAGAGGATGAGGAGAAATGTCTTTAGTCAGAGGGTGGTGGTGAGTTCTTTGCCACAGAAGGCTGTGGAGACCAAGTCCGTGGATATTTTTAAGGCAGAGATAGATTCTTGATGAGTACAGGTGTTAGAGGTTATGGGGAGAAGGCAGGAGAATGGGGTTGGGAGAGATTGATCAGCCATAATTGAATAGGGGAATAGACTATATGGCCTAATGCTACTCCTATCTGTTATGACAGTCCCTCAGGATTGAGGGCGAGTCACTACCACTCTGGTTTTGCTGGGTTCTACAGTTACAGATGAGGCCTTTGAGGGAATACTCTTCCATTGATGAAGCAGGAGGATTTTGAAGGGGAAGGCAGGTGGCTGGATTGTATTGTTGTATTCTCCTTCTGCAAATTTACTCTGGGCTAATGTGTGTGTGTTCTGATACATAAACTCAACATTTTCATCATCAGCCCAAATTCCACTTTAACTCCATGGATTCCCAGGAGTCACGATGAGCGAGGGGAAAGAGATGTTGTTTTTTCAGTGAGGCTTTGAGCATATCCTTAAATCTTTTTGGCTCTGTATCTGATAATCTTTTCCCATGACAGAGCTAAGAAAAGACTGTCTGTTTTGAGCCTGGGCATCGGGCATACAAGCAGCAAGTCATTCCCAAAGGAGCCGACTGGAATTTATTTATTTTAAACTGCAGATAGTGGAAGTCCGATTAGAGGATTAAAACAGTCCTCACAGTTCACACTACCACCCAGCTTGGTATCATCTGCAAATTTGCTAATGGTACTTTTAATCCCTTCATCCAAGTCATTAATGTATATTGTAATTAGCTGCAGTCCCAGCACCGAGCCTTGCAGTACCCCACTAGTCACTGCCTGCCATTCTGAAAGGGACCCATTTATCCCTACTCTTTGCTTTCTGTCTGTCAACCAATTTTCTATCCATGTCAGTACCCTACCCCCAATACCATGTGCACTAATTTTGCCCACTAATCTCCTATGTGGGACCTTGTCGAAGGCTTTCTGAAAGTCGAGGTACACCACATCCACCGGCTCTCCCCTGTCAATTTTCCTAGTTACATCCTCAAAAAATTCCAGAAGATTAGTCAAGCCTGATTTCCCCTTCGTAAATCCATGCTGACTCGGAACGATCCTGTTACTGCTATCCAAATGCTCTGCAATTTCGTCTTTTATAATTGACTCCAGCATCTTCCCCACCACTGATGTCAGACTAACTGGTCTATAATTTCCCGTTTTCTCTCTCCCTCCTTTCTTAAAAGTATCAGAGGTTATGGGGAGAAGGCAGGAGAATGGGGTTAGGAGAGATAGATCAGCCATGATTGAATGGCAGAGTAGACTTGATGGGCAGAATGGCCTAATTCTATTATTCTTTATGGCCTTATGACTACAGATGCTGGGTGCCATTTATTTGGAGTGAAGCTGCTACAGGTTAAATAGTTTACCATTATTTCTAAGATATCAAACCTTGCAGGAAGTTTGAGACGAGGAGGAGCAGCGCTGTGGTGAGAAATACTGATAAAATGTCAGGGCTTTGATAGACTTTTTCTCATATCGCTGTTCGTTGAGATTGGTTGGAATCATGAACTATTGCAAATATGCAGACATGTCTTGATATCAATTTCTCCCTCCTTCCTTTTTATAATCCTTTCACCTCCAGCAGTGACCCGAAGACCAGACAGGGTCGAGCACAACATATTTTAAATGCTCTTGTGTGTTAAAATAGCATAAGTGCACTGAGCTCTATCCCAAGCCCAAGATCCTCAGTTCTCAGACAAAAACAGTATGTTACATATTTTCTTCTTTCACTTGAGACAATTGATCCTACTTGTTCATAATAAGTAATGTCTCATTTCATTCCGCTTTAAAACATCTATCTATGCTTTTGTTATAATATGTTCTGAAGCAATCATTTTCTTTTAAATTCTCTTTCCAACAGATATAAACCTGCATATCAAACTTACAATGAGAAAGCTATTGAAGTTTAGACTTAGTTCATTATGCTTCAAAAATCCACAAGATCTGTTGCTGTTTTCACACATAACAAAATCCAAATAATAAGCGTGCCATTTCAAATAGTTTGAAATTAAACCCGACCGAAAGAATTAGCAGCAACGTGCATGTATGCAATATGGCATACAACAGGTTCGAGCAATGTAGAAAAATAGATCACATTGAACACAAGAAAAGAGGAGCTGGTCCCACAGATCTGCCCCACTATTCCATATGAACATTGCTCATCTATGCTAGCCTCAGCTCTATTTCTGTGCCAGTTCCACGTAACCTTTAATTCCTCATTCTTTCAAATATTAATCTATCACCACCTTAAATATATCAAATAATCTGGCCTGCACCACCCTCGGGGGGAAGGAATCCCAGGGAGTGATTGCCATCAATGAGAAATTCCTACGCACCTTAAGGGCCTGTCCCACTTAGGCGATTTTAAGGAGACTGCCGGCGACAAGGCTGTCGCCGGGGTGTCGCCGGGGTGTCGGGCATGATCATGGGGAGTCTTCCAAAGATCATAGTGGATCTTAGTGAATCTCGGTGCGTCGCTGAGAAATCAAACGGTTCGAAATTTCTCGGCGACAGCTGGCTTGTCGCCAGGTATCGTTGCTTATTGCGGGCGCTGTCGGATGCTGTCCCCAGGTTTGCTAGGTTCTCTTAAGATGCATTTAGAAGCACATAATATTAAAATAAGTAGTCATTTCAAAATACCATAAAATGCTTGTGTTTAACCAATTTATTTACCTTCAGGACATTTGACAGGTAGATTGGAGGCGACAGTTTGACGGTCAGGTAAGCGTGGGAATTTTCGCAATGTTTTTGGCCTCAACTATTACATTTAAAGTGGGCTCCAAACCCAGATATTCAACCCAGAAACCAGATATGCATCTCCCTTACATTTTCAAAGAATGCCCTCACACTTTTCACAAAAGTCCACTGAACCACTTTTTAATACAGCTATTAGTAAACTGGAAACAAATCCGGTTTATTCCTTGTTACAGTGAAGCTTGGTTTTTAAGTGACCCATACAAGGTGTTATAGTTCAAAACTCTCAAGTACTTACTGACTTGTCAGTGATTTCAGCAAAAACCAGGACGCCAGAGAAGCATTGACAGCGTGGAAATTTCCGCAATGTTTCAGAAGACACTGTAATCACCACCTGACTCGGCATTGTCGTGGTCATTGTCGTCGGGTAAAAGAAAAGTTTGGTGATCTGCTACGACTTTGACAGTTGCAGACAGTCGCCAAAAAAAAAAAAATCGCCTAAGTGGGACAGGCCATTTTTATGATTGGCCCCTTATTTTGTAGCCATGTCCCCTTGTTTGTGACTTTCTCACTAAGGAAACAACTCAACTTGTACTGCATCAAGCACAGCTTGGGATTCTAGATGCTTGAATAATGTCACTCCTCATTTTGCTAAAACTTCAAGGAATACACGCTCACTGTCTTGTGTCCCATCCCAGGAATTAGCCAGGTGAATCTCCTTTGGACAGCTTCCAATACTATTACATCCTCTTGCTTCAGGTCAAACTCACTAACAACTTCCTTGCTTACACCATCAATTGATTTTTTCCCTAGCTGTGGCTGGCAGTTACCAACAGATTCCCATGAAAACGCAAGTGCTGGGCTAATGCAGAACTGCTGCAAGAGGAGCAGTATTTATTAGGCAGCAACAGATGCTGCCACATCTGTCACTGTTCTCCATTGATGGACTTCAAATTTTTTCCAGTGAGGAGGTGCAATTTTGCTGGGAGTTTTTTTGCTGGGGAAAATTATTTCTGCATTCAGACCTGGCTACCATCAGAGATCTCAAATGTTTCAAAAGGAAAATCTCAGCTCACATAATATGAAGGTGTTTTTTTTTTCATTTTAGCAATTTGTGTTCATTAAACCGAGAGTAATTTACAACAAATCTTAAAAATGCAATTAATTTCGTGCAAGAATGTTGATGTTTCTCAATTTTAGAGATGTAAAAGGTGCTAAAATCCATGACGTGTTTCTGTCAACTGTTGTCAAGGCATTTTGAGGACAAGCACTCAAGCACTTCACTAGCTGACCCAAACATCTCACATGGCTGCAGGGCACAGAAGCCAACGTGATCAGTCCCTACATCTGGTCTCAGTGAGTGCGTGTGGGCAGTAGGCCGGACCCAGGAAGATAGCCACTCGGCATTGCAGGCTGTGATTTTCCCCAAATGCCCCCTCAACTTTGAGAAAACCAGTGGCACAGCTGGTAGAGCTGCTGCCTCACAGCACCAGAGAACCGGGTTTGATCCTGACCTTGGTTGCAAATAAGTTAACACACAGGAGAACTGGGAAATATGTTAAAGAGTGACACATGTAATGCCCAAATATAATGAATTGTTACAAGGGGCAGCACGGTGGGCAGCAGTAGAGTTGCTGCCTCACAACGCCAGTAACCCGAGTTCAATCCTGACCTCAGGTGCTGCCTCTACACGAGCTGTAACTCTAAACTAAACTTTAAAAAACATGCAGGTTTGTAGGTTAACTGGCTTCCGCAAATTGTCCCTAGAGTGTAGGATAGACCTAGCATATGGGTAACATGGTCAGCGTAGACTTGCTGGGCTTAAGGGCCTGTTTTCATGCTGTATTTCTAAGCTAAACTAAAGAATCATTGCTGCAAATGTCAATGCACTACTTATAACCCTGGGGTGGAAGATAATCATAATGCATCAGGATCAGGTGGAACAGCATGCTCCCTGTATGTCTGACTGCCAGACTCTCAATGCCTAGGGTAAGCATTTTGCATTGCCCGAACAGTGGGGCTGCAGATCACACATATTATATTTATAACTTGAGAAACCAAAGAAAAAAGAGAAACCAAAGTTTAAAAGCAGGAAAACCTTTTTTTTGTTGCAATTTACAGCCAATTTTACAGAAAGCAAGATGGATGGACGCACAGCTTGAGGCATCTATTGCAAAATATCGCAAAGGTTACTGACAGACAGCATGTTACTGCTTTAATGCCATCGTATGACTTCCCCAAAGATTCACTAGAATTTTTTTGAAAATAAAAGAAGTCGAACTTCATTAACAAATAGCCAAAGCACATTATCCATGCATATTATCCCTTTCTTCATAATTTTTCTTATGCTAACCAAGCACAAACTAGTCAGTCAGCAAAAACTTTTGATCGCGAATGCCTTCAACCTCAAGAACGACGTGTTCTTGTCACACCATATGCAGTGAATTTCACTTCATTTCTAATCACCCATATTCAGCGACTGGCTCTTTGACTGATCATTCCTGGATTTCCTCCCCGACATCAGTCTGAAGAAGGGTCTCGACCCAAAACGTCACCCATTCCTTCTCTCCTGAGATGCTGCCTGACCTGCTGAGTTACTCCAGCATTTTGTGAATAAATACCTTCGATTTGTACCAGTATCTGCAGTTATTTTCTTACACATGCTTTTCGCAATGTCAGAGGACAGTTCATAATATGGAGGGGCAAACTGCACTGAGAAACCAGTCTTTAATGTAACTACAAAACGCTTCAAAGAGGAAACAATGGACCCACCGGGCTCAGCAAAGTAGGAGGACACCAGCAGTAGTTGCACGATAATGCAGAAGCCTGTTCCACACATCGCAGCACGACACAAAATGCACGCTATCTATCTGAACCACTCTTGCACCTATCATGATGCCTCTGACAAAATCCATGGCCATGTGACATAAATGCAATCAGGGGAATTTAGATTCCCTACCACGTCATAGCAAACTTTGTGCACCAGATGTAACCTGCAATATAAGCACACTCCAGCTCCAATTAACTTATCAGGTAGATAGAATAAAGTGACAGAAAGTTCTGATGCTGAAGTAGACGTTGAGGCCACTTGTCCTGATATTCCTGTTCTGACAAGACCGCTATCATTAAAAGTGGAACCCACAAGTCTTTTAATCTACTGGTGCATTTGCCCAAAATTGCAACCACATGATAAGCAAATCTGAAGCCACGTTTCTTTACTTCTTGAGAGTCAGCAAAAAAAATTTCATGGCCATTCAATCCAAAAGGAATCCAGCTTCATTATTCAACCTCTCATCTTTGCACACACTCTCCTTCAGGAGCCATTTCAAGCTTGAGGCCACTTGTCCTGATATTCCTCTTCTGAGTTACCATCCCCTTTATTAATTTGCTGTCTCTGCAGCATCGTGAAATATATTTTCCTGCATTACGTGCACCATTAACATAAACAATATTTTCCAAGAGGCTTTCATGACTCCTTTAACTTGAGGCAACAAAGTACAATATTATTTTACCAAATAAAAAGCACAGTGGTACAGCTGCTGCCTCACAGCTCCAGGTTCAATCCTGACCTTGGGTGCTATCTGTGTGGAGGTTGCACGTTCTTCCTGTGAACGCGTGGTTTACTCTTGTTTTCTCCCTCATCCCAAAGACGTGAGAGTTTGTAGGTTAATTGGCCTCTATAAATTGCCCTTAAATGTGCAAGGAATGGATGAGAAAGTGGGAAAACATAGAACTGGTGTCAACAGGAGATTGATGGTTGGCGTGGACTCAGTGGGTCGAAAGATCCTTTTCCATGCTGTTTCTCTGAAACTAACTGGCAAACCTTGGCAGCCACTGTTCACTACTAGGGCCCCAAGATGAAACTCCTTTTGCATTTGTACCTCTTTCTGACAGTCCTTACCAATCTCTTTTTTTATGCATATGGATCAAACAAGCTGATTTTCAGATGCAAGAGTGGCTTCTATTCACATCAAGGCAGTTTTGACTACACATGCTATCAAATAACCCTGGTAAAATTGGTCAATGGGCCTCAAGGGGAAAATAGTTTTGTTTATACTGTCACGTACAGAAATACAGTGAATAGCTATCCAGTTATATCATACTATACACAAATATTCCAATGGTTGGCATCCTACCTTGCACAAAGATGATTGTAGTTGTTGGTGGCAACCTAGCACCAGGACTGCATTGCAGGAGATCCTCAAAACAATGGCCTTGGCACAACCATCTTCAATTATGATTATTGATGATTGCCCAACATTCAATTGTTTCCATAACTCAACAAATGTACTCTGGCCTTAGATGCAGATAGACTTCAGGCACATGGGAACACCAGCACTTGTAGATGCCCCAACTTGCAAACCACCTAGACGTGGAAATGTATTGCTGATCCTTCATCGTCAGAGTCTTAATCCTGGAACACCCTCCCTAACAGTTGTGTATGGGAATCTTAACCAGAAGGACTCGAACAGTATAAGACCGCCACTTTCTCACAGACAATAAATGCTGACTTTGCCACTGATGCAGAGATCCCAAGAAATGGAGAGAAAAAAATTAAACAATAATTTAGGCCGTTTCTGACCAAAAGGTGGCTGTTCGCAGATTAAAGCTTGGCTTTTCAGATGTGGATTTGAGCACTTCTACTTCGAAAGAATGGTTAGTTGTTAATTTTAAACCCATGACTGATTGTTTAAACCTGTAAGAGATTTGTGCCAACAGTAAGGGTCAATGAAGTTAGATTAAAGTTGGAACAGTCTGAAGGAGCTAAGTGGCCTCTTACTGTTCCTGTGATATCATGGACTTGCGTCCACATCTGAAAAGTCAGGCTTCATTCTTCAGAGGCATGGCATATGTCAAATTAATATATTTTGTTTATAGGACATAATGGATATATCAAAATAATAATGCAACCTTAATAATTAAGCTTGGCCATCTTTAGCAATCAAATGCCACATAAATAGGCTAGAAAATAATTGTTTTAATTAAATGTTTTTAAGGTTGCGTCTTTTTCAGTAAAATGCACTGTATTGACCACCACTCTCAGATCAACTCAAGAATCAAGAGTGTTAAATTGTCATAGGTACTGAAAACTGAGCAATAAAATGTTACTTACAGCAGCATAACGGGCCTGCAAACACATTACACGTCGATAAAAATAATTGACAAAAAATAATCAATAAATTAAAAACCCCACTATTAGTGCAAAAACCCCAAAGTCCTTTGTGCGATTGTTCTTTTTATTTTTTTTTTATTTTTTTATTTATAGTATTTTCAATAGGCATACAAAAATACATAAGTGGATAAATATAAGGGAATACATAAGCATAAGCAATGGCAATGTATAACATAAATATCCCCAGGTTGTATAAAACAAATTGTTATCTATACCTAGAAGATATGTCGGTATATATATGAAAAAGATAAGGATAAAAGAAAAACGAAAAGCGAGAGAAAAAGAAGAAAAAAAAGAGAGAAAAAAAAAAAAGAAAAAAAAAAAGAACAGACTGTACCAGGTGGTTAACGAAAACATAGTAGTGTCGCCCGCTCCAATCCCCTCTACCTGCATAAAGCAATATCAAGAAGAACGAAAAAGGTTGGAATAAGGTCACATTACATGATATGAAAATATTGAATAAATGGCCTCCAAGTCTGCTCAAATTTGATCGAAGGTTCGTAAACAGTACTTCTAATCTTTTCCAAATTTAAACATGAAATAGTTTGAGAAAACCAATGAAATAAAGTAGGAGGATTGATTTCTTTCCAATTCAACAAAATAGATCTTCTGGCCATTAATGTAAGAAAAGCAATCATCCGACAGATGGGGGGAGATAAACAAGTAGAGTCTATCATTGGTAAACCAAAAATTGCAGTAATGGGATGGGGCTGTAGATCAGTATTCAAAACCGTAGACAAAGTACTGAAAATGTCTTTCCAGTACCTTTCCAAGGAAGAGCATGACCAAAACATATGGGTAAGAGAAGCTATCTCAGAGTGACATCTATCACATATAGGATTTATATGGGAATAAAAACGAGCCAGTTTATCTTTGGACATATGAGCCCTATGAACGACATTAAACTGTATCAAAGAGTGTTTAGCGCATATAGAAGAAAAGTTAAAAAGTCGAAGAATTTTATTCCAATTGTCAATAGGGATAGTAAGATTAAGTTCTCTTTCCCAATCATTCTTAATTTTATAAAAGGGATCAGAGTGTATTTTCATAATTATATTATAAAGATTTGATATTACACCCTTTTGAAGGGGGTTTAGTTGTAACATATTCTCCAAAATACCCTTAGAGTCTCGGTTAGGGAAAGAAGGAAGAACCGTGTTTAAAAAATTCCTAATCTGTAAATATCTAAAAAAGTGAGGACTGGACAAATTATATTTGTTAGATAGTTGTTCAAAAGACATGAAACAATTATCCAAAAATAAATCTGAAAATCGTACTATACCTTTAATCCTCCAAACTAGATAGGCTTGGTCCATCAGAGAGGGGTGAAAGAAAAAATTCGATACAATGGGCATCTCTAAAATAAAATAATTCAATTGTTCTTATTTTAGGTAGCGTTTTGCAGTGTTCAAAAGCCTGATGGCTGTTGAGAAGTTGCTCTTGAACCTGGTGGTCAGACCTTCATGATGGCAGGAGTGAAATGAGAGTTTTGGCCACAGTGGCGTTAAACATTTATTACAATGTCAAATGCTTTACCCCCTCTATAAATGTGGCATGCACTGTCTATCACCAGCATTTTCTGCGTTACTTTCCAGTTTGTCAAGGACGCGTCAAGAGAAAAGCTAGACAAAAGGTATAAAGCAGAGCACAAGCATACATGAAGGGGCAGAATAGGTGATGGCCGAGGAAAGAATCTGTAAACAATGGAGCGAAGAAAAAGTGGAGAGATGAGAGTTAAGCAATTCAGAGCTCATACATAAAGAATCATTTGATCATGGCACTATCAGAAGAATGACTGCTGTGAAAACATTGCTACAAGATGTTTTAGCAACACAGAAGGTCTACTATTTTGGACATGTGGTGACACTGATCCGCCTTGATAGAAACCAGTTTCCTTTAAATGGTATTATGGGAGGCAACAGGATAGTGGAGGCACAACAGTGGCTGAAATAATGCAGTTTTTCCCAAAATTACATTTCCTACAATCTGTTCTTAATAATCACAGAAAACAATTGGCTTTTGGTAGCAATTGATTTATATCAAGCAAACAAAAATCAGCCCCTCTACTTTCAGCCTGAAGAACGGCTCTGACCCAAAACGTCACCCATCTTTTTTCTCCAGAGATGCTGTCTGACCTGCTGAGTTACTCCAGCACTTTGTGTCTATCTTGATAAACCAGCATCAGTAGTTCCTTCCTACACAGCCATCTTTGTGTTTGATTCAATTTATGAGAAATGAGAAGTCACTCCCTCTGGCAAAGAGAACAAAGAAACCTATTTTAACAGCAGGCAGCCAAAGTCCAATGAACTACCAAAACACCCTATTTAATGACATTGTGCCCTGCTGCGCACAAGAGCTAGCAAACTACAAATTCTCCTTGATCTGCTTTTCACTCCGCTGGGTGATTAGGTGCCAATGGTGGAGATCTAGCAGGAAGCAGTTGCTTACATAACCCTAGATATTTTCTTTAAAATTCAATTATACTTCTGGTGAGCAGATGTGTTGCATACTTAGTAGCAGCCAGAACTAGAATTCAATTTAAATTCTTCTTGAGCTTTAAAACATTTGAATTAACATTGTCTTTTGTTGCAAACTTCCACTGAGTGCAGTGTTATTTTTTTCCAGTTCACATTAGTGTCAATTTTGTCATGTTTATGGTGGACATAGTGTGATTCATCATTGCCAGCTGATTTGGAATTAAACATTCCTCAAGGATCTCTCATACACACCAGTTGTATAGCCAGGGTGTCCAGAGGTGTGAACACCACCATATCTCTCCAACCAATAAACATATTCCCATCATGATAATGTTGCTGTTGGGGTAACATTATGAGAGGTAAAGATATTAGTGGTATTACGGCTCTAGTCTTTAATTGACAAGTGTAGCTGCTGCAGAAAGAGCATTACAAAGTAATAGAATTTTGTAATACATTTGGTCACAGTTAAAATTTGTACAAAAATGGCAACGGTGACCTTTAACTTTGAACTTTTGTTTTACAAAGTGACACCGTGTCAAACTTGACATCTTTAAAATACGTTTGGGCATGACTTGTAAAAAGTCCTTTTGCTTCCTAGTTAAACCACACAAAAGGACACAAAGTGTTGGGAGTAACTCAGCACTACAGCCAGCATTTCTGGACAACATGGATAGGCGATGTTTCGGTTCAAGACCCGAAACGTCAGCTATCCATGTTCTCCAGAAATGCTGCGTGACCTGCTGAGTTACTCCAGCATTTTGTGTCCTTACCAGCATCTGCATTTATTTGTTTCTACGTTTAAACAATCACACCATCATTGCACTGTTTACATATTCTGGAAACAGAAACAGACCAGTCTATGCCAGCAACTTCATGCAAAGCAATAGAGTCCTACATAAAGTACAATAGTTTTAGAAATGCGTGCTCGATAATGAAATTAAAACAATAACATCTCAAAACTCATCGATACAGTTGAGATCAATTTTTAAAATATATTCCACGACATCATTTGTCATCAATAAAATGTGTGTTTTGTAACTACTTTAACAAATTGATGTCACAAAAACGATCACTCAAAGCACTAAATAATATTTACAAAAGGCCCTCCCAAAGGGCCTGGCAATGGAAAAATAACTAGGGTCAAACACCACTTGATCTACTGTAGAGTATTTAATATCTACTAAGCAGCAGCACTGAATTATGGAAACCAATTCTTTTCAAGAATCCAACGGCATTCTCGGAAATCAGATCAGATCAGACCAAAAAGATGAACTACACCAAATTGTAAACAAAACGCCAACTAAAAACAACCTAAAAAGCAGCAGAATAATGATTCACCCTGGAATTTTTATACATCTCCATTTGTGAGAATTTTGTCAGTAGACGTACTTCAATCTGATGGGTGGCTGCTGTCAGGCAAGCACATACATGAACATCAAAAGAGCGCTAAAGTAGACGACAAAGAGCAAAACTAAATACTGCGGTAATAAACCATGGAAAGCCCCAAAAGCTTTCCATAATAGCTGACCTATCAGAAAATAGTTATACGCATTAAAACAAGCAGCATTAAAATGATAATTTGAAAACATCTGGAGTCACAGAATCATACAGCACGAAAACAGGCCCTTTGGTCCAACTTGCCCATGACGACCAAGATGCCCCATCTACACTAGTCCCACCTGCCCAGTTTGTCTCATGCCCCTCTTAATCTTTCCTATTCATGATCCAACACCTCGTTTGTTGCTTTAAGAATTGTATTCCTTCTACGTACATGAAAAAGAGGAAAAATTTAATCCTGTATTTATTCGCAATGTATCCTTTATCCTCAACAAAATTATTATAAGAATGCTGACATAAAAAATGACATATGATGGAATCTTGGTCAAGAGTTAAAAGTGCTGGAAGAACTCAGCAGGTCAGGCAGTATCTATGGAGAGGGTTAAACAGGCAGCACAGGGCGGCACAGTGGTGTAGCCGTAGAGTTGCTCTGCGACAGCTCCAGAGACCCGAATTTGATCCTGACGACGGGTACTTTCTATATGGAATTAGTACATTCTCCCTGTCACCGAGTGGGTTTTCTCCGGATACTCTGGTTTTCTCACATACTCAAAGGTCATGCAAGTTTGTCGTTTAATTAGCTTTGGCAAAATTGTATATTGTCCCTAGCGTGTAGTTTAGTTTAGACACAGTGTGGAAACAGCTCCTTCGGTCCACCAAGACCACAGCAATCAATGATCAAACTGTACACTAGATCTACCCAACACACTAGGGACAACTTACATAAACCAATTAACCTACTAACCTGCACATCTTTGGAACACGAGAGGAAACTGTAGCAACCGGTGAAATCCCACATGGTCAAAGGGAGAACATACATACCCCACACAGACAGCATCCACAGGATAGTGTTAGTGTATGGAGTGATCGCTGGTAGACGTGGGCTTGGTGGGGATGGGCTGAAGGACCTGTTTCCTCACTACTTCTCAAAAGTCTAACGGCAAAGAAGGGTCCCGACATGAAATGTCGCCTGTTCATTCCCTCCACGGACGCTGTCTGACCCGCTGTGTTCATCCAGCACATGGTTGCTTTGTTTGAATACTATTCCTTTTCCCCAAGGAATATGGAATTGCATCAAGATTAAAGCAGACTGAGCCAATATCTATCTGTGTGTTTGACTCTAAATCCTCAGCCCAACATTATTCTTTGTTTGTACAACCATCAAAACTATGGAACTGCATTAAAAGTTGGGGCTGAAAAGCATCTCATCCAGGAGACCAGGACTGCAAAAGTTGTGGTTAACTGAAAAGGCCATCCACCTGCGAATGGATAAACATATGAATGTAGGTACTTTCAAAAATATAGGAGCATTTAACGTGTCATTATGACAATCTTTTCATGCGAGAAATGTCGAATCCCATTACTGCATACATTTTCCTCTGTATATGGTATTTCCTAGAACTATTTGATGCAAGAGCACTGAAGACCAAAACAGGTTTACAAATATCATACAAACAGTTTTCTAAAGTTTTCATTAACAGAACCTAAGCAAATCATATACGTGACATATTCACGTTGAACTCGAGGAAGATGTTTCCTTCTAATCCATAGCCCAATATGTTCAAGTAGTTCACATTTTCTGACACATTGTGCGGTCTGACATCAAATGTTATTCAAAAGGGTCATGGTGTTGCACTGAAAATAGCGTATCTTGGTTTTATCCTTGTAATTTGAGCATTCACTTCAAGATCCAGCATGGCTCACTAAGTTCTGTACTTCTGCCACTGAATTTTGCTCTCTGCTTGTCCTCCAATTGTTTTACAACCCAGAATAAGACAATACTCAACACCTGTAGTACAAATAACGTAAGCTTTTAAATTCGCCCTGATGTGAAAAGTTAATCTACTTTAAAGTACACACAAGGAATTGCAGATCGTGGTTTACAAAAAAGACACAAAATACTGGAGTAACTCAGCAGGTCACACAGCATCTCTGGAGAACACAGATAGGTGACATTTCAGGTAGAGTTGCTGCTTTACAGCGAATGCAGCGCCGGAGACTCAGGTTCGATCCTGACTACGGGTGCTGCACTGTAAGGAGTTTGTACGTTCTCCCCGTGACCTGCGTGGGTTTTCTCCGAGATCTTCGGTTTCCTCCCACACTCCAAAGACGTACAGGTATGTAGGTTAATTGGCTGGGTAAATGTAAAAATTGTCCCTAGTGGGTGTAGGATAGTGTTAATGTACGGGGATCACTGGGCGGCACGGACTTGGAGGGCCGAAAAGGCCTGTTTCCGGCTGTATATATATGATGATATGATAAGAAGGGTCCCACCCCAAAACATCACCTATCCATGCTGCCTAGTCTGCTGAGTTACCCCAGCACTTTGTATCTTCAGTGTGTACATCTGTGTGTTTAATATCAGACACATCCAACTGGATACTCATCAGAAAATTTTAATCTGAAACTTAAAAAATAAAAACCTTTGTTGGGGTAAAGATCACCCATGTTGTTTAACATATTGTGATTTCTGGAATAGGTAAATTGGATCAAAGATTTGCACAGAGACACATCAATGCCAAGTATTGGCTCATTCATCCCCTTGTACATTGGAACTCTCCCTCATCCAGTCTACAAAGAAGCAAGACAACAATGGTGGCACCAGGAAGCACCACATTGAAATATTGACAAACACAGGCATGCTTTGGCCATCATTTAAGAACATTAAGAAGAGGACAGATTACTTTCAGAGGTTCAGGGAATCAGTCCACTGTCATTGATGAGTATGGGTGTCAGGGGTTATGGGGAGAAGGAAGGAGAATGGGGGTAGGAGAGAGAGATAGGGAGAGAATGGCTGAGTGCACTTGATCGGCCAAATGGCCTAATTCTACTCCTATTACTTCTGGCCTTATGACCTAAACAGAAACCATGAGATAACACCATTTATGAAATCTATACTGCACTCTCTCGAAACGGAAATGCCTACTAGTTTTAGCAAATTGCAGTAATAAACATAAAGTCAATATTACATTGCCAAGATTTTGACCATCTTGACCAAGATTTTGACCAACCTATTAAACAACCCCACCATTTAAGTAGGGTCTTATTGACAATTACCAGCCACTCACTTCTGAAAAATAACAAACTCGTAACGTGAATACAATAACGTAAAATTAGTTTTGAGAGTTCCACAACGAACAGGGCAAAAAGTTAACGTGGGTGAGAGTACTGGGTCAGGGACTATTCCAACTCTACTTCACCCAGAGAAAAACAAAATCCAAAGTAAAATGTAATAAATTTTAAGCCAAATGGATTATTAAGACTTCACAGCTTGCTGGTTTAAAATCTCCTGACAACTACCTAACCAGTTTCATGATTCCTTTCTGAAATTGTAACTTACAGCACATGAGAAAATGCTTCCGGGTAGAACCGGACCCCGTGTTGGGTCAAATCAACGTGTGCCACGTGTAAATAAATTAAAGCTGCTCTCACGCTTTAGATGATGAAAGAAAATTAAATGCCACCAACCACATAAATCGCCCCACCAAAAAAAGGGAGACACAATCCCCTTTCGCTAAACACTGGAATTGCACGATTCGGTGCACTTTATTGTCATTGTTATGCACAGGTTATTTAAAAGGACAGGTAATGCATTTGATGGAGTGCTAACATTAGCTGGGAAACGGTTCCACATCTGATAAGGCGACACAGACCCGTTGTAATGCAATGAATCAGATTTCACAAATGACCCTGAAAGGTGTTTTTTGTTTTTTTTGGCCGGATGAACCCCGGTGAAACCTGGACCAGGGTTGCAAGCAGAGGTGATTTCAGCCTCCGGCTTTGACCCGCAGGGGTCTGCATGGAGCCGCTGCTGCGATGGAACAAGGGTTGCAGCAGACACAAGGGGACATGAGCAACTTGCCTCTACTAGAGCTGTGCAACATTTCTGTACATCCTCTGCCAACCTCCTTGCCTCCTTACAAGAAATACATACCGATGCATGCATGCATGCACACCCCCAACTCACCTCCTAAGGTCGAATGTCATGACGGCGCCTGAAATTGCAATCAGTTCACTAAATGCAATTGCAGGGGGATTAAGCAGTGGCAAAGTGCACAACTTTCTCTGGAAGCTGCCGGCTACCGCCCGGATGCGCCGTCACATTTGGACGCTCTGCATTTCGCAATTGGCTACTGAGAAGCGATCTTGCTGGTCTTATTCCGGTCTGGGAATGCAAGAGAGTTGTTGCATCTGATGGGCGGTTCCTCACACAACGAGAAAATGACCCCACGTTCCCACCTCCCCAAGAGAAGACGCGCTTTAGATTCACTCACAGCAATGCTGGAGTAACTCAGCAGGTCAGGCAGCATCTCAGGATAGAAGAAGGGTCTCGACCCGAAACGTCACCCATTCCTTCTCTCCTGAGATGCTGCCTGACCTGCTGAGTTACTCCAGCATTTTGTTGAATAAATACCTGCAGTTATTCTCTTACGCTTTAGATTCACGGTCATCATCATTTAAAATAAAAGTGGCATCTCTGCTCGCTGTGCTTGATGGCGAAAGGAAAGTTGCAGCAGTGATCCAGTCCAGCGCTCTGCCAGGAATTGCAATGCTGAACAGACTTCGCGATCTTACGCTGGGCACATCTGCTTCCAGCTGGTCAACCGAAACAAACAATTTGTACAGGATCTTCAGATGCTAAAGACCTTGGACTTTTGAACAGTGCTGAGCTTGGATATTTGTCCCACAAGTCTTCAGAACATGCATTGAATCCACAACTTTCTAATCCAGTAACATAATTTCTATCAAATGAACCAGTCAAGTAACACATTGTTTTACATACAGGATATTAATGATTTAGATTTGGGAATACTGAATAACATTATTTCAAAGTAATATAACGTGAAGACTCGGTTTGGTTGAAGGCACAGGATTGCTTGCAGGTGAAACGCAGATGGGGTTTAACTTCTGTATCATTGATGTTCTCAAAATGTGTAAAAAGACGAACGTGATAATTTCCGAGGGTTTTTTTTGAAAGACAATGTTATTTGGACTTGTAAAGGATGTTTGATAAAGCGTCTTGTAATTGAAGTTGTGGGATTAAAAAAAGTCACTGGTCCAGCAGATGCTCAAACAGGCAAAGGAGATGAAAGCCGTAAGTGTTGGCCTGTGCTGCTTTTTCATGAGCATGTAGAGTCTGCATTGACGACCCACAATGATTGTTATTCTGACCAGAGTATTGCCCAGAGTAGAGGAATCGAGAACCAGGGGACATAGGTTTAAGGGAAAGATTTAATAGGAACCTGAGTGGTAACCTTTTTACACAAAGGGAGGTAGGTATATGGAATATAAGAAAATAACTGCAGATGCTGGTACAAATCGAAGGTATTTATTCACAAAATGCTGGAGTAACTCAGCAGGTCAGGCAGCATCTCGGGAGAGAAGGAATGGGTGACGTTTCGGGTCGAGACCCTTCTTCAGTCTCGACCCGAAACATCACCGATTCCTTCTCTCCCGAGATGCTGCCTGACCTGCTGAGTTACTCCAGCATTTTGTGAATAAATACCTAGGTATATGGAATGAGGTAGTTGAGGCAGGTACTATTTAAGAGACTTTTTAAGAGAACTATTTAAGAGACTTTTTAAGAGTACTATTTAAGAGTCTTTTTAAGAGTACTATTTAAGAGACTTTTTAAGAGTACTATTTAAGAGACTTTCTAAGAGTACTACTTTAGAGACATTTGGGCAGGTTCGTGGATAGGATAGGTTTAGAGGGTTATGGGCCAAGCACGGGCAAGTGGGACGAGTAGATGGGGCATCTTGGACAGCATGGGCAAGTTGGGCTGAAAGACTTGTTTCCAAACTCAATGACTATGACCACTTCAGTGTCAGGAAAAACCAAATCAAGCCTAGATTTGATATTTCATTCAAAAAGGCAGCATCATTCTGAGTATATCCATGCTGTATGCTTGAATATGTGTGCACAAGTTACTGGAACAGCAATTGAATCTATGACTTCCCAACTCAGAGACAACATTTCTGTCAATTGAACCAGCAATTGAACCAACATATTGACGTCCTGTTCTTTTTGGCATACATTAATAACTTGGACATACAAAATGTAACAGCATAATTTAAAACTTTCACAATAACCCAAAACTCATAAATGCAGCCATCACTGAGAATAGTAACAGAACGTTTGGCAGATAAAGGCCATCAAAGCAAATTACGTAATATTTGGAGGTAATGTGATGGAAAAAGAAATATACAGCAAGTTCAAGTGAAATGCTCTGCCTGAAAGGACTGGACTGCTGATGCAGTGTCAGCTTCTTCACCTGATTTAGCCTCCTTCCACTTTTCTGCCTCCTCCCATCAACCTGAGAAATAATAATTATGTTTCCAAAACTCATGCAGTTACGTGACTCATAGAATTGCGCACAAAAATAAGCTCTTTGGCCCACCAAGTCTGCATTAATCATTAGGTGCCCATTTATGCTAACACAATGTTATTCTCCCAGCATTTGTTTGTAAATCTATAGTAACATTAAAGCACTGTTCCTATTTCCTAGCTTAGTGATTAAAAAAATATTTTGGCTGGTGCAGTGAGATGGGTTGGAGATTGAACCTCAGGCTCATCTTAACCCTATTCTACACCTTTTCTGAGATCGTATACCCTGCTTTTTACTGGATTGTCTCTGAATTAAATCCTTCCTAAGGAAGTGTTCTCTAATCGCTAACAAAAATCCATCATGTCCCAAATGTCATAGTAGTTATAATATATTACTGTGCTTAATTGAAAAATGATGAGTAATGAAAGCTATGTAGGAAAATAACTACAGATGGTGGTACAAATCGAAGGTATCACAAACTGCTGGAGTAACTCAGCAGGTCAGGCAGCATCTAGGAGAGAGGGAATGGGTGACGTTTCGGGTCGAGACCCTTCTTCAGACTGATGTCAGGGGGGTGGGACAAAGAAAGGATATAGGTGGAGACAAAATCTAAAAGAAAAGATATAGGTGGAAACAAGCTAAATCAGTGATTCTTAATAATATTGGTATATGAATCTCACGATGGAAATACTCTTGTGAAATACAATGCATTTATTGGCCTTCGTATAAAATTGATATTCAATTTAATTTTAGATATTTTTTCTTTGCCTGTATCCATTCTCAGCATCAGCTGTGAGTGACAAATATGTCAGGTGACTAGAAATACAGTGATACTCGGTTTTCTATTGTGACATGTTAAACTAAATAATGTTCCTAGTTTGTGTAGGAAAGAACTACATATGCTAGTTTAAATCGAAGATAGACACGAAATGCTGGAGTTCCTCAGCGGGACAGGCGAGAAGGAATGGGTGACATTTCGGGTTGAGACCTTTCATCAGACTGAAGAATGTTCCCAGTTTAGCAGGTTATATAGCAAAGTACTCCGTTTTGGTCTTACCTGATAAATGTCACGTTTAGATTTAGAGGTAGTGCTGAAACGATTTATTATACCGATCCCTGGGATGGTGGGTTTGCCCTTCTCCCCATAACCCATGACACCCGTACTCATCAAGAGTCTATCTATCTCTGCCTTAAAAATATCCATTGATGGCCTCCGCAGCCTTCTGTGGCAATGAATTCCAGATTCACCACCATCTGACTAAAGAAATCCCTCCTCAGGTGTAGGAAAGAAAACTGCAGATGCTAGTTTAAATTGAAGGTAGGCACAAAATGCTGGAGTAAATCAGCAGGTTAGGCAGCATCTCTGGAGAGAAGGAATGGGTGACCTTTCGGGTCGAGACCCTTCTTTAGACTGATGTCAGGGGATGGGGTGGGACAAAGATAGGATGTAGTAGGAGACAGGAAGACTGGTGGGAGAACTGGGAAGGGGGAGGGGAAAGAGAGGGAAAGCAGGGACTATCTGAAGTTAGAGATGTCAATGTTGATACCACTGGGGTCTAAACTACCCAAGTGAAATATGAGGTGCTGTTCCTCCAATTTGCGCTGGGCCTTACTCTGGCAATGGAGGAGACCCAGGACAGAAAGGTCAGATTGGGAATGGGAGGGGGATGTGTAGAGTGACTGGACGTCCATAGTAAAGATGAGGGAGAGGGGGGCTGGAAAACGGAAGTTATTGAGGAGATGGAGAGCATGTGAGGTATCTTGGACATAGGTAGGAAGGGATTGGACCAGAAGGCTAGGATGGAGTCGAGGTAGGTGGAAATTAATTTGGTGGGACATGAACAGGCAGAAACAATGGGTCTGCCAGGGCAGTTGTTTGTGGATTTTGGGGGGCGAGAAAAAATCAGGCGGTGCGGTGCTGGGGAACGATAAGGTCGGAAGCTTTAGAGGGCAGAGAGCCGGAAGTGATGAGATCAGTAATGGTGTTTGAGATTAAGGCCTGGTGCTCGTCTGTGGGGTCATGGTCCAAGAAGGAGGTGTCTGAAAGTTGTCGCCTGGCCTCAGTCCGGTCGGTAGAGGTCAGCGTGCCAGACTACCACGGCACCTCCCTTGTCGGCGGGTTCGATAACCAAGTCGGGGTTGCTGCAGAGTGAGCGGAGGGCTGTATGTTCAGGAGGGGAGATATCCCTCCTCATTTTCCTAAAGGAACATCCTTTAATTCTGAGGCTATGGCCTCTGGTCCTAGACGCTCCCACTAGTGGAAGCATCCTCTCCATATCCACCTCTATCCAGGACTTGGGCAGTATGATTGGGACAAATTATTTCACTTAGAAGATGGTGAATTAATGGACTTCTCCGCCCAGATGGCAGTGGAGCTTTAGTCATTGGGTTTATTCAAAACAAAAATTAATAGATATCTAGATATTAAGAGAATTAAAGGATAAGGGAAAAGTGCAGAAAAATGGAACAGAGGCAGTAGATCATCCATAATTTTGCTAAATTGTGAAACAGTTTCAAAGGGCCAGATTGCCTTTTCCACGTTCAAATGCTTATAGAGTCATAGAGTCATACAATGTGGAAACAGGCCCTTCAGCCCAATTTGCCCACAATGACCAACATGTCCCATCTATACTAGTCCCATTTGCCTGCGTTTAGCCCATATCCCTCTAAACCTATCCTATCCATGTACCTGTCTAAATGTTTCTTAAACGTTCCGATTGTCCCTGCCTCAACTACTTCCTCTGGCTGCTCGTTCCATACATCCACCACCCTTAGTGTGAAAAAGTGACCTCACAGATTCCTATTAAACCTTTTCCCCTTCACCTTAAACCTATGTCCTCTAGTTCTCAATTCCGCTGCTCTGGGCTAGAGATTCTGTGTCTCTACACGATCTATTCCTCTCATGATTTTATATAAGATCACCCCTCATCCTCCTATGCTCCAAGGAATAGAGTCCCAGCCTGCTCAGCTTCTCCCTGTAGCTCAGTCCCTCGATTCCTGACAACATCCTCATAAAATGTTCTTATATTCTGAAGTTCTTAGATAAAAAAAATTAACATTCCATACCATTTGCCATGTTACTGGCACACAGAGTGTCAAATTAAACAAACAATGTGATTTAACTCAACTTTTACATTTTGCTTTTAAACTATTTATATTACTTCAGGAAAGCATCCATAGATTAATGGACATTCAAGTATTACTTGTATGTTGCCGGAGGTGGGGTTCCGTCACCTCCATCGGGATCCCACTACTGGCCACATCTTCCCATCTCCACCCCTTTCTGCTTTCCGCAGAGACCGTTCCTCCGTAACTCCCTGGTCCACTCGTCTCTTCCCACCCAACCCACCCCTTCCCCATGTACTTTCCCCTGCAACTGCAGGAGATGCAACACCTGTCCCTTTACCTCCCCCCTCAACTCCATCCAAGGACCCAAACAGTCTTTCCAGGTGAGGCAGAGGTTCACCTGCACCTCCTCCTACCTCATCTATTGTATCTGCTGTTCCAGATGTCAACTTCTCTACATCGGCGAGACCAAACGCAGGCTCGGCGATCGTTTTGCTCAACACCTTCGCTCAGTCCGCCTTAACCAACCTGATCTCCCGGTGTCTCAGCATTTCAACTCCCCCTCCCAATCCCAGTCTGACCTTTCTGTCATGGGCCTCCTCCATTGTCGTAATGAGGCCCAGCACAAATTGGAGGAACAGCATCTCATATTTCGCTTGGGCAATTCACACAGCGGTATGAACATTGACTTCTCTAACTTCAGATAGTTCCTCTGTCCCTCTCTTTCCCCTCCCCCTTCCCAGTTCTCCCGCTGTCTTCCTGTCTCCTACTACATCCTATCTTTGTCCCGCCCCCTCCCCTGACATCAGTCTGAAGAAGGGTCTCAACCCAAAACGTCACCCATTCCTTCTCTCTTGAGATGCTGCCTGACCCGGTGAGTTACTCCAGCATTTTGTGTCTACACTCGTAAGTTGTCTCTCATTGCTGGTTTTCTTTCACTCGTATTTAAATCACATGACCCTAATTGAATACAGTATATTCAAGGACCTTCAGTCTGAAGAAGGGTCTCGACCCGAAACGTCACCCATTCCTTCTCTCCCGAGATGCTGCCTGACCTGCTGAGTTACTCCAGCATTTTGTGAATAAATACAGTATATTCAATATATGGTTAACAGGAGTCCAATGAACTGAAATGATTATTCTTTCTCTACTTAGCAGAGATTAGTCTTAATGTCCCACCCTTTACATTGGCAGCACCTTCCAGTACGCCTGAGCAAAAGGATGTAATGGAACTGCTAATTACGACAGAATTAATGTAGAAATATCTCTTCCTGCTTAGTGAGAGGTTGCAATTAAGTTCCAAATTTGCATTACAAGCTTCAGAATTTCTATTGCCTTAGACATTTTAAATAGAAGTGGAAGTAATTAATGTGAGTTTGTGCCGTGCTTATGAAAGCGACAGGATTGTTAGCAATTGGAAAAAAAAGTGGCTTGTCAAATATTGAAAAGGGCTGCCTAAACATCTATGCTGAATATAAATTTAGAGTAATTAATCTAGAAATTCAGTTAATCGCTTTTTAATCGTCAGCTGACCAACGACCTGAACGAGTTCTACTGCAGGTTCGAGAAACAGAAACATAACTCTGGGACCCCCTCCCCCAATAAAGTATTATCATCATCATCAGTGGTCCTACCCTCTGGCCCTTAAGAGGAACTTTTCCTTCCTTGGCTATCCTCTTGCTTCCAATATACCTATAAATGGTTTTATAACTCTCCTTTATCCTAAGGTTATTTTGTGTACCATTTTGCCCTCCAAATTTCTTTCTTAAGTTTGCCCCTGGATCAACTAGTAACCTCATCGATTTATTCACCAAATGCTGGAGTAACTCAGCAGGTCGGGCAGCATCTCAGGAGAGAAGGAATGGGTGACGTTTCGGGTCGAGACCCTTCTTCCTAGTAACCTCAGATGATTTGTTCATTTTTAATTTCCTGTCACTGACATATGCTTATCTATTTCCCTAATCACACCTTAAACAGCTTTAATTGACCGGAATTGCCGAAACATACCACTTTTCCCTCTTCCAGGGACATGCTGGTTCTGAACTCTTAATATTTTGTTTCTAAAAACCTCCCACTTATCAGATGTTGTTCACAGGGCCCCTCCCCCCAACCAGAAACGATTCCCCATCATATTCTCACAAGTTCTGTCTTATATGGATCAAAATCCACCTTCTCAAAGTTTAGGGAACTAATTAGAGGATCAATTTGACCATATTAAATATTACTGAACTGTGGTCACTCTTCCCAAAGGGTTCCTGCACACCCATTTCAAGCACTTGGCCACCCTCATTCCCTATGATGAAGTAAAGTTCCTCTTTCCCTTGCAGGACTCTAGTGTTGCTTCAGAAAACCTTCTTGAATGCACTTGACTAATTGCTCCCCACCCAAGCCCCTTGCACTAAAGCAAAAGCTGTAAATCTTGGGAAGGTTAAAATCCCCGACTACTACTACAACAGCTCTTAGCTTTTTACACAGTTATGACATGTGAGCCATGACGCAGGGAATCCACACACAGTTCATATTTTAACCAAATTGTATACTCAAACACACTCACCATTTTACTAATATAATAGTTTCCAATTTTACAAATTCCTTTATTCTGCACCCTCTCCCCCTCCCCCCCCCCCCCCCCCCCCAGCCCTCCCCTCTCTGACAACTGCCATCTCTCTCTCTCACGCACACACATACACACAAACATCTGTCTCATGGCATTATATTGAATCAGGTAAACTAATTATCAGAAGCCATATCACACAAATTCTGGAATCAGCTTTTCTGCAGAAACCATGGATCCTTAAATGGATCCTTAAATGAACTGAACAAGGGTCTCGAAACATCACCCATTCCTTCTCTCCAGAGAAGCTGCCTGTCCCGCTGAGTTACTCCAGCATTTTATGTCTACCTTCGATCCTTAAATAGATGTGATTTTGACAATGTTAAATTGCATAAAACGAAGTTTATTGTGGTTTTAAAAACCACTGTATTTTAGTTCTTAATGCGCATTAATATTAATATTAGTCTGGCGTTATCACCGATAAAGCCCCAAGACACGTTCGTTTGGAATTGTTACTTTCCTGGCGATATCCTTTTTTGCAGTAGTGCTTCGTAACTTGATTCTGAGCTTACAAATCAGTTGCTTTTCTGATAACAAAGTGTGACGCGCTGTGCAGTTGCATAACATATTATGGAAGAGTAATGGACACATTTAAAATGTAACCCATTTTGTGGCGTTGGCTGTTTCTGTTCTTTAGCGGCGATTCTCCGCGACAATGTTATTTAGGATGTTCTCCGGTCATTGGAACCTTCATTACCCAATCGGACTCCATTCAGAACGCGTTGTACTTTAGGTTAAGCGCAACACGCAATATATTTTAATCTCATCTATATCAAATTTGTAGATCCTAAGTAAAGATATCTGTCAGTTTTGTGGAAATTTTATAACTGTACACGCCGTGGTTTCCAGTCCATGTAACAAAAAAAACCCTCAAAAAGAATACTCATCCATAAACTATTTATTTGGAAACATGAGGAATTGTCAGGTGAATCCATACTTGAAACGTGACCACTGCATTACCTCATTCCTTCAGTACATTGGCACTGACGGAACAGTATGTATCCAATCCCTTAATTTCCTCAATTTCCTCTGACTCAGGATTAAAGGTCAAAACAGTACATGACCTCCACACAACAAAAAATAGTAAGACAAACAGTAAACGAGTGTTTATGTCTCTAGATGTAAATAGGATAACTGCAGATATCTGCAGTAAATAGGATAACCGAGTCTGAAGAAGGGTCTCGACCTGGGACGTCACCCATTCCTTCTCTCTGTCCCACTGAGTTACTCCAGCGGGTTTTTTGTGTGTGTCTATCTTCGGTTTAAACCAGCATCTGCAGTTCCTTCCTCTACGTTAACTGCAGTTAATGATAGCAGAAGCTTGGGCTGAAAATGTCCTCGACTTTGTAAATAATACATTACTAATTAAAGGTATAAATGATTGTCTGAATGCATGACATGTTGAGTGTACCCTGCGTGCTGGTTGAAATGCAGGCGCTGTGGTTTCAGATCAGCTGTTTGTTTCCAGTTAGGCATTGAACATTGGGGCTGGCGTGACGCGACTGCTTGGCACACGTCAAGGACAAGGCGTGTCAAGTGCACCGACCGAATGCGTCACCACGTGACGGCCACCGCGTCAATTTCATTCACAAAAACCCTCCATAAAAAGGCAGTCGGAGGAGTCGAGGCCAGAGAGAGCAAAAAGGGGGCAAGACTTCAGTCCGGGACCCAGGACGATCTAAGAAGCAGGCTTTGCCACCAGCTTCTCTAAGAATCAGCCGTGTCTTTTTTATTTAAACCAGCAATTATGGTCATGATGGAAATCTCAAGTGTTAACAATGAAACTCTTGGGCAGCTTCTCAAAGAAAATTCTTCCAAATATTTGTTGCTGGACTGCCGATCCTTCTTCGCCTTCAACGCCTCGCATGTAGTGAATTCAATCAACGTCCGTTTCAGTACCATAGTAAAGAGAAGAGCTAAAGGAGCAATGGGGCTTGAACATATTGTACCGAATGAAGAGTCTCGCAATAACTTGATCTCCGGCTATTATTCATTCGTTGTCATATTTGACGAAAAGACGTGTGAGTTTGACATGCTCAAAAAAGACAGTACGGTGCACCTAGCAGTCAATACGTTGTGCAGAGAATCATATGGAGCAAGCATCACCTTTCTCCGAGGTAAGCAAATTGAGTACTTAACTTTTATTTGTTGTAGCAATTACGCTGAAAAAAAGCACACCGATGCTACTTCTAAATCTTGGAGCATTTTAACGCCTGATGTATCACTCAGGACCATATTGGTCTGGTAATGAAACCAAAACGTGTATCTAACCAGCGATCAAATAATTCTGCGTGTACCATTGACGGCCATAAACAAGTTTAAAAATATGTGAAGTTAAACATGCGGTGTTGGTGGTTCGTGTACGTTTCTCTTTAGCTTCGGTAAAATTCGATTTGATGGCCTAAGGTTACAGTGAATTAATCAGTTTCGTGTTTGCTTAATTCCAGGTGGCTATGATGCATTTTCCTCAGAATATCCAGAATTTTGCACTAAACCTTCGCCCCCATCGTTGTGTCTATCTCTGAGCGCCAGCAGCCGCCCCAACAGTGCGGAGCCAAGCTGCAGTTCCTGTGACACTCCGCTCTATGACCAGGTTAGTTATTGCTAACTGTTTACTGTTGAGCAACATTTATATGACCTACCGTTTGATCTATAGGTCTCTGCAATATAGATAAAAAGCATTACATATTAACCAGCCAATTTTCATAAAATTGACTGATAGGAAATTTACTGGGAGATTGAAAGTGTTTTTTTTACTTCTCAGGGTGGACCTGTAGAAATCCTCCCTTTCCTCTACCTCGGAAGTGCCTACCATGCGTCAAGGAAGGATATGCTGGATGCCCTTGGAATCACGGCCCTGATGAACGTCTCTGCTAACTGCCCAAACCACTTTGAAGAACATTATCAATATAAATCTATCCCGGTGGAGGACAGTCACAAAGCAGACATCAGCTCCTGGTTCCTCGACGCCATTGAATTTATAGGTAAGTTCAAAGCATTTAATTCAACAGATAGACACGTTAAGGCTTGAATATTGCCGAGAGATTCATAATGTGTTAGAAGACATGTAGCCAACACTTTCCTATCAAGTAATGCACAGAAGTGAATTTGAGATAAATTGTCAACATTACTTTTTTGTGTCCATCTTCTATTAGTTTCTGCTTCAGCTACCTAATCGGAGCTGATTGTTACATAATTCATAAAACAGTTTTTAAAAACTTGAGCAGTAAATATTTTATCATATCCGGATTTTCAGTACTCAATCTGATTTTTGTCTCTCTCCAGACTCTGTGAAGAATGCTGGCGGCCGTGTGTTTGTTCATTGTCAGGCTGGGATCTCTCGGTCTGCTACCATCTGCCTTGCTTATCTCATGAGAGCCAACCGGGTGAAGTTGGACGAAGCTTTCGAGTTCGTTAAACAACGCAGGAGCGTCATTTCCCCGAACTTCAGTTTTATGGGACAACTTTTGCAGTTTGAATCACAAGTGTTCACCCCTTCGTGTTCAACAGAGGCTGCCAGTCCCGCAAATAACCCCTCCAGTACTTCAACTCATTTCGTCTTTAACTTCCCTGTCAGCATGCCCGTCCGTTCGCCAACTAATTCCTTGGGTTATCTCCAGAGTCCCATTACCACCTCCCCTTCATATTGACGTGCGGGAAAGATTGTATTTTCCGGACTAAACAATGCACAATAAGCTGAGTGATGTGGTGTCCACGCCTTTCCTCAACGTACAGAGATTCATCCTCTATGGTCTCCAGACCAGAAGTTTGAAAACCTGAAATATCTCAACCAGACCATTGCACTGTGTCGAATTCTGAAAACTGTCTGGCGGAGATACAATCGGCAATTTAGCACTTTTTATACTTTTTTAATGTTGATGTTTATACTGATTTCAGTTTGATAATTTATATAATTATTTATTTACACAATGACCATATTCTTTATTGTACATATATTTTGTACGAGCTCAATAAAACAATTTTTTACATAACTATTCGTTTGGCGTTGAACAGCTAAAAGTGTTCTTTTGAATTCCTACCCTGTTTATTAACACAGCACACTTATTTGAACTGTACCAACCACGCTAATGTTTGGCGCAGATTTTGTTCCATTCTAGCTTGCACAGCAAGACTTCAAACATTATTTTCCATTAATGCTGTTCAAGATTGGTTGGGGTCAGATGGTATAGATCAGAGGCATATATACTGTGGCAGCCACACTGTAAATCATTTGGTGTTTGTCAAAGAGAAATACAGACCTATATTTCAGGAAATTATCTTTAGTATACATATCGACACACTAAAGTCATTTTTCCTGAAATAAAGGTCTGTATTTCACTCGCTGACAAACTCCAAAGGATTTACAGGACAAGCTGCATTTTAGGACAACCCTGAAAATTAGTTTAGAAGTCTGCACTAAAGTGGTTGGGAAATCTGTGTTTCTGATTAATCCACTACCTTTAATGATATTCTCAATAGAATTAGAACTCGGTCTGGTTAAAAAACGCACACATTATGTTGAAAATGATCTCAAGATGATTGTGTCTTAGTGTCAATTTCAATAACTTGCTTCTGTTTCCACTGCCCCAGTGTGCGACGCAGTGTAAAGGGGGTTAATTTCATTGTCACCTATCAATTCATTGGGATTATCGAAAACCTGGAAAAATGCAGTTTTATAAATCTTTTCCAAAGTCGTTAGTTTTGAGTTTGCTTCATCTGGAATGAATCCTTTCTGAGAATTTACTGGAAATGAAATTGCCAGAATCCTATTACTGCATTTTTAGTCATATTCCTGAACATCCCAGCCTTTGGTTAGTGGAGCAGTAATCCGGAGTTGTGTAGTGTACCGAGAAACCAGGGCACGTCGGATCAAATCCCATTGCGGCAGTTTAATAATCTCAATTTAGCATTAGCCGTTGAAGGTTTCTGTAAAACTACCACAAAACGCCCGATTGTTAAACCCCAATTAGTCCATTAAAATGTGCAGGGAAGGGAACCCTGGATCAACTACAGTCCGACATCCATGTGATTGTTATATGGATTAGATTTAAATATCCTTAGAAGGGACCTAGAGTTATCTCTTTCACAGAATGCACCGTGATTGTTGGTTTTAATAGAATAATCAACACCATGAATAGAAAATTAACGGAATATTTCCTAATTTCCGAATCCAATCAGCTACTTAAGTCCAAATTAACCTTATAGAATGAATTGACCTCGCCACGAATCTCCATATTCGTTCTAAAATATATTTGGTTTAACTTCTTTAAATTTGGACAGATAATTATGAAACTTGTTGAAAACTTATTGAAACTGAAAATCATAAGGCTTCTTTGGTTTTCTTGTAGCTTCTATTGCATTCAACTGAATAGTTTGAGAGCACACGGAGCACTCTACTTACATGTAATATGTATATAAGATACAAAAGCTGGCGTAACTCAGCGGGTTAGACAGCATCTCTAGAGAAAAGGAACATGTGACGTTTATATATATGTGTGTGTGTGTGTGTGTGTGTAATATAACATACATGTACAGTATGTTTATACATAGACTGCAATTTCGAAATTAAATCCAAGTAAATAAATTAAGACGGAATTTCTACCTAGACCATCTTCAAAATGTTATAAAGTTACAGTTATAAAGCTTCTGTCAAAAGTAGAGATTAGCCAAGTTATTTGACTTGGCGTTAGTTTAATCGTCATTCAAGCGTTGCTATGTTACACGGAGGAGCTGTTCCTCAGAAGTGTACGATTGATTGCGCCTCCATAGAAACACAGGGAGTTTCCTCAGTCACATAAGGAAGACGTGCGTCATGATCTTGGCTCCCAGCCCAGACTCCGATCGGGCTCTGTTTATGTGAATGGTCTCCAAGTCTAGCACCCCAAACCTGCTTTATACTAACATATCCTCCGGAAAGCAGCGTGTAGAGCAGTATTTCTAACATTCCCTTGAACACAAATATATACGTCTAAAATTCCTTACTTCTAGGGATTATTTATACTGCCCATTCATTCCTCTTCATTCTGAAGAGGATCATTCTGAAGAAGTTCAGTCTGAAGAAGGGTCTCGAACCGAAACGTCACCTATTTTCTTCTCTCCCGAGATGCTGCCTGACCTGCTGAGTTACTCCAACATTTTGTGAATAAAAACCTTCGATTTGTACCAGCATCTGCAGTTATCTTCTTATACATTCCTATTCATTCATGTGTACCCTTCCGGTCAAAATTCTCCAGTTAACTTTGAAGAGGATGGCTCGACTCCTTTCAAGTGCTCTCCCATTTAATGCGGCCTGGCCCTTACCCCAGCAACACTTTCATGTACTGACAACATTCCGTTGAAACATTTGATTCCCATCCATTTCTGCTAAATTGTTGCAATCGATTATTTGTGGAGCAGTCAAATCGACAAAATTCTCGATGGGATTAGTTTGTAACAACTTTAGTCAAACATTTACTTGGTTAAGTAATGTGATATCAGAAACTCTATTCTTTAACACGAAGAGTACTGTAATAAATTTGAATCAAATCTGTATCTGTAGACAAGCATGCCTTTATGGCTTGGTTGATTACATTCACTCCGATTAATACTAATCTCCGATTAGATTAATGGATAAAATGTAACACGTCATGGTTGATATTCGTTTGAAGCCAATGTGGAATCATGTGTAATGCCATTCAACATATGTCAATGCTGACAAAAATGAGGTACGTCGCCAGCATAGCACTACAATCATCTGGAGGCTGCTTATGTCGGATTAAAACGAGCACAGGATGGACGAATGGGATCTTTTATGGACTGTTGATTAGCTGGGCGGCATCGTTTCGCTTTCCAGATGATTGGTACAATCATAGAGTCAGAGTCTTACACCGTGGAAACAGATCCTTCGGCCCAACTTGCCCACACCGACCAACATGTCTCATCTACACGTCCCACCTTCCCTGCGTTTGGCCCATATCCATCCAAACCTGTCCTATGCATATACCTGCCTAGTTGTTTTATTTTAATTTTGTAATAGTCCTTGCCTCAATTACCTCCTCTGGCAGCTTGTTCCAGACACCCACCACCCTTTGTGTGAAAAAAAGTTACTCCTCACAAGGGTGGTGGGTGTATGGAATAAGCTGCCAGAGGAGGCAGTTGAGGTTGGGACTATCCCATTGTTTAAGAAATAGTTAGACAGGTACATGGATAGGACAGGTTTGGAGGGATATGGACAAAGAGCAGGGAGGTGGGACTAGAGTAGCTGGGACATGTTGGCCGGTGTGGGCAAGTTGAGCCGAAGGGCCTGTCTCCACACTGCATCGCTCTATGACTCAGATTCCTAATAAATCTTTCCCCCTTCACTTTAAACCTATGTCCCCTGGCTCCCGATTGCCCTAGTCCGGGCACAGGACTCTGTGGACCCGATCTACGCCTCTCGTGATTTTATACAACCCTGAAGGATCCTGAGAGGTTCCCTTGAGGGTCACGTTAGGAAATGACTCCCTCCAGGCGCCAGCCAGGTCCTGTTTTTACTGAGCAGTTTTTTAATGTTGCTCGATTATGGAAAAATCACAGGATGCAGTCTGGAGTACGCGTATGGCCAACGGCGCTGTCAGTCAGTAACTTTCCAATACGTCCAAGTCGGCAGCCGAGCGTCCGGGGGCGTGGGAGCAGGATAAGGGCGCATTGACGTTGAAGCTGAAGGAACAGCGAGGCCCGAGGACGCCGCGTTCCCTTCGTTGCCCAGGATGCGTGCAATACGTTTTCCATCCCAGATATCCCGTTGGAGGTCACGCCGGATATACTGTAATACTATAATTAGAAACATTTATGGATCGAATTGCATTGCCCTTAACTAACTGAAAATAGCTTTGCAAGCTGAAGGATTTTACATCCTGTTCTTGGTATTTGAGTATCTCACTGAATGAAGATAGACCATTTTGACTTCCGCCAACATTCACACGGCAGATAAAGTAACCACCTCGCCGTGCACACTCTGTTTAAAACAAATGCTTGAATTGCATTTCCCCCTTCCTTTCTCCGTACTTGTCCCCGAGTCGATATTTTGGTCATACTCTGTAGAGCCGCAGAGATCCTACACGTCCGGCTTACACGCGATTAGAAATATTAATCCCAGTGGATTTATTTTGTCAAAATAGCATTTCTGAAGAAGGGTCTCGACCCGAAACGTCACCCCTTCCTTCTCTCCAGAGATGCTGCCGGACCCGTTGAGTTACTCCAGCATTTTTTTGTCTACCTTCAGTGTAAACCACAATCTGAAGTTCCTTCCTACACACCTAGCATTTCTATATATCGCCTAGCATACTCTCGGTAAACTTTGTGTAATAGTTAAGGTATTTAAAAAATGGGTCAGCTATCCGTTTAAATCCCATTATTTTTGACAAGCAACTAACTGCAAGTTTTAATCAACATGACAAATACCAGGAACAGGAAAGATGCGTTGGTGTTTACAATCTGTTAAGGATCACGGAATTTAAAACAAAACAATGTATTACATGAAATTTAACTGCAAACCAGGATGTCGGATTTCCAAATAAATCAGTTCTTAGAAATCCAACCGGTGCCGGATGAACATACTGTTATATAGTCAGTCCTCGGCTGCATGGAAACTATTGTAACGTGTTCCCAAAGCTTTTTTCTAGCTTGACCTCCTACCATCTTTTAAGCATGTTCTGTACAATTATACGCGTTTTCAAAAGATGCAATTAAAATAACGTGGGTCAGTTGATTCTGGTCGGTTAGGGCTTCAGAAAGTACCACGCCAATACACGTATGTGTCAAATATAATGCCAGGATAAATTAATATCATCTCCTTGAACATGATCCATATCCCTCCATTCCATGCATATTCAGATCCCCGCGTAAAAGTCTGGCATTTGCCTCCATTACCACCCCGGGTGCCGTGTTCCAAGCACCCACTGCACTCAATGCAAAATAATCTACCCAGCACATCTTTAAACTTTCCCTCTCTGACTTTAAAGCTCTGTTCTCTCGTCTGACATTCCCACACTGGGCAAAAAGGTTCTGACAAAAATCCTATTTATGTTTCTCATAAGTTTATTTATTTCTATTAGCTCTCCTCCCAACCATAGGCATTCCAAAGAAAAAAACTTATACAAAGCCTGCTGATTATCCCTGACTAATAAGCCAATTCTCTTCCAAATTGGAGTAAATCCTATCTCGAAGAACCCTCACCAATAACCTTACCAACGTGAGGTTCACCAGCCTATAATTCTCTGGATTCTCTCTATTTCCCTTTGCAAACAAAAGAGTAGCTACTCTCCAGACATCCGAAGTTGCATCTGTAGTGAGAGAAGATGCAATGATCTACAAGGCTCTGCAATGTCCCTTTTTTGTCTCTTTTCATAGCCTGGGAGATCCCATCAGACCCTAAGGATTAATCCACCTTAATGCTCTTCAGGAGCCAAACACCACCACCCTCCTGATCTCAAACTGCCCTTGCACATTAGTATTCTCCACAATGATCACATTGTCCTCCATGTCCTTTTCCAAGTTGAATACAGATATTCATTGCCTATATCCTCTAACTCTATGCACAAATTCCCTCCTTTATCCTTGTGGCGTCCTACCTTCACACTGGTTACCCTCTTGCATTTAAAGCCCTGGGATATTCTTTAATCTGATTTACCAAAGTTATTTCATGGTCTCTTTTGGCCCTTCTAATCGCTCTCTTGGGTTCTTTCCCACTTGCTTTATATTTCTCAGAGGCTTTGATTCTGCTTTCATCCTATAAAACCTTACATTAACTTCCTTTCTTTTTTTAAACAAATTTACAACCTCTTTGGTCATCCAAGGTCCCCTTACCTTGCCATCCTGATCCCTCCACTTTACTGGAACATGCCAATCCTGAATTTTGATAACTGATCTTTAAACGACTCCCGCATGTCAGATGTGGGCCTACCCAATAACAATTGCTCCCAATTTACTTTCCCTTTCCATCTGCCGAATAACACTGTAATCTGCCTGATTCTAATTCAGTACCTTCCCTCAAGGTTCCGATTTATCCCCTATTTAACAATCTTAAAACTTATGGAGTTGTGATCACTAACCCCAAATTGCTCTTCATCTTAAACAGTAGTGACCTGGCCAGGCTTGTTTTCCAATATTAGGTCCTGTATGGTCCCTCTCAAGTTGGACTATCCATATACTGTTCCAGGAAAACCTCTTAGATTCACCTGATAAATTCTGCCCATTCTAAGTTTTTTTGCACTGAGTTAGTCCCATTCAACATCGGGGAAGTTAAAGTCACCCACTATGGCAACCCTGTTGCTTTTGCATTTTTTCCCGTAAAATGATCACAGTGCATACCGTATGCAACTCTATTTCCCTTTAACATAACAAACAGCATTTGCAATACGTTTCCTGTTTCTCACATTCATATTCCCAGGCTAAAAATATTTTGTCACACTTGGCGGAAAAAATATAGAAAGAGGAACATTGAAGGAGGGGAAGTTCCAAATTCATATTTGAAAAGATAGTTGTATGACGTAGGGATCAGATTGTCTGCATTGCTTATGAATCACCATCAAAGAAATCCCAAAGTCAAGTTGGAAATGGTAGCAGGAGTTACCAAGAAAAACAATGATTATGATGTTGGAAAGTCAGATATTGGAGGCTAGGTTCAAGCCCAAACTACGGTATCAACATTGTGCAGGGTGGTTCATGCAATGGCATCAATAGAAATTGGAAGGGAGAATGAAAATATAAAGGCATCATCGGGCCACCACATTCTTTGAAGTTGTTCAGACACTCAGTAGGATCATGTCTAATCATTTATTTCAACGCCATATTCCCTCTCTCGGGCACAAACCTTCGGGGCGTTTTTTCTCGAGAAACATCTGCTCTCACCCCACCTCCCTCCAAACAGAACTGTAGAAGAATTGCCCTAGTTTTCACCTTTCACCCCCACCAGTCTCCATATTCAGCACACCATCCTTTGTAATTTCCACTAGTTAAAACAAGATCCCACCACTTGCCAGATCATCTCCTCCCACCCCTTTTCATCTTCTGCAGGGGTCACTCCCTCCTTGGCTATCTGGTCAGCTTATCCCTCCCCTGGCACATCCTCTTGCAACTGCAAGACGTGCCATTTCAATTCCCCTTCCCATTTCCACATCAATCTATTCATCCTCGGCTTTCTCCACTGCTAGGTTAAGGTCCAATACTTCCTGATTCTATGCACCTGCTAACCATTTATTTAACCCATTAGTCTCCCTGCACCCCAATCTGGTTCTGGTTTCATTTACCCTTCACCTCTCCCATAATGGTTCCCATTATGCCTTTCCTTGCTTATCAGGTACCACCACTCATAGCCTTTGTGTTTCTGCATATTGCCCTCCAGCAGCTGTTTTCACCTTCACCCTCCCCTCCCCTCAACTGGCTCATTCTGCCACTTTTTATTGCCTGCTTCCATTTTCATTCACCTGGCTCGGTCTCTGTATCCCAACTGAAGCCCTCCCCGTCCCTTACCTGGTTCAATCCTTCACACCTCTTCTGTGTACCAATCACCCATGTGCCTGGCCTCAACACTCCCCATCTACTCTGTATGTGTGGTGCGGCACAGTGGCACAGCGGTAGAGTTGCTGCTTTACAGCATCAGAGACTCGAGTTCGATCCTGACCTCGAGTGTTGCCTGTATGGAGTTTACACAATCTACCTGTGACCACGTGCGCTTTCTCCGGGTGCTTCGGTTTCCTCCCACACTCCAAAGACGTACAGTTTGTAGGTTAATTGATTTAGGTGAAATTTAGGATAAGGATGTAGGATAATGGTAGAGTATGGGGTGAATGCTGGTCAGCACAGACTCAGTGGGCCATTGAGCCTGTTTCCAAACAGTAAATCGAAACACACAGAAGAAACCCACATGGTCACAGGTAGATTGTGCAAACTCCATATAGACAACACCCGAGGTCTGGATCAAAATCAAGTCTCTGGGACTGTGAGGCAGCACCTCAACCAGCTGCACCACTCTGCCTTGAATTTTATGATAAGGATTGGATAACCAATTACAGAAAACCTCCATGCGTTCCACTACGATGATCCAAAGTTTCTAGTTGCCTGCCTGCACATCTGCCATAGCCCCTGGGTCTCAACATTAACATTCAGGTACCCAGCTTTCCAGTTTGTGTCAAGTCTTATAACATGCTTAAAACATGTTATGTTAATTCAGTTTTTCTCTCTCCACAGATACTGCCAAATACGTAGGGCAAGTCTCTTTTATTTCAGTTTTCCAGCAACTGCTGTATTTTGTAGTTCATAGTTATTTCTTGAAATATCTTACCCCTTACCCTAAACCTATGTCCTCTAGCTTTAGACACCTTTGCTGTGGAGACATGTTTCCTGTGGTTTATTCCATCTATAATCACTCAGACAACAGAAGCAGTTTTCTGCTGTTTGGGCACTTTAGTTCTCCATCAAGCTCTCACACTGATTTGCTTGTCTTTGGTTTCCTACACTGCTCTCTGAAACTTGACATTAGCTAAAGGAACATCTTTGTCTTTAAACTTGCAATTTAAAGTCCTCTGTTCTCAGTGCAGTGTTCAATAATTTCAGACAATTTCAGTCTTTATCACATTTTCAGTATTCACAGTTATTGTGCTTTTCTGATAATCTCAAATAATTATTTGTCTTTACCTATTTACAATTTTTTTTAGACTGACTTGTGATTCATTTCACCACCTCTTTCATCTCAATTGCCATCCTGTCCTTTGATCTCTCCAGCTCTCCTCCTATCACAAGCATTTCTTAGAGCTCTTTCCACCCCTCACTGTTCTCTGCCTCTTAAGATTTACTTTATCTCTATGTTTCATATTTCTGATGAAAGTTCATTGATCCAAATCATTAACTTTGTTTCTCTCTTCAAGGATGTGTCTGAACAGCTGAGTATTACCAATGCTTCCTGTTTTTTTTCTGTTAAGTGCTGGCTGCATGCCTTACCATATGCTGAGTTGGCGGAACTCCACAAAGGGCTGATGGGCAATCATAATTGCATTCAGAAGACAGAGAATCGAGTTTTGGCCTGCAGCTCTGTTCACAATTCTTTTAATTAATTTAATTTAATTTAAAATCGTTGAAAACATTAGCGACGCAGTGGCGAAGGACGCACCACACATCTCTGTCCCCCATACAGCTGACAAGCTCCTCTTTTGTCTCCACATATGCGTCTTCCATCAACGTCTTCAGCATCGTCTTGTTTGGTCGTCCCGGGTTCCGTCTTCCATGGCTGGGTTCCTCAGCACAACCTTGTTTGCTGGTATTTCTGGATGGCAATGACCAGCGAGCCATCCTTCTCGACCTGATCTTTTCGGTCAGAGGTGGAATCTCCCCGTAGAGCTGGGCATTGGCTCTGCTCACAATTCTAGTAACTTCATTTAACTTCATTTGGAAGTACATGTGTGGATATTGGATGTTGGCTAGGGTTCTGGCTTAATTTGTATAGCCCATCGAGTCAAAATAGCATAGCAACATACAATGTCCAGGGTCACGTACAAAGAATGGCTTCATTGGATTTTAGACCACATCTGTTGGCTGTCAATGAAATCACACTACTGTAAGAAATCAATAGTTTAGAAATTAAGTTAGGCTGGTTTAAAATGATACGGTATGTATTTGATGGCTGAACTAAAACCACATGTTTAATACACCAAACTTAATGTTGAGCAGTTAGTGTGCTGAAGCTTGACTGGTTTGAGTTACAGAGTGAAGACATAGTAAAAATGATTTGCTCATGTTGGATGCTTTACCAGACAGCAGGAGGAAAAGATGTTCAGAATTTAACTAATGCAGAGATGACTATCCAACCAACAGTTCCAAATGCCATCAAGCATATTTGTATGAATGTCTTTTCATGTAGAACTCACATGTGGAAGATGGTGAACTGAGAAGAAAATAATATAAAGTAATTATACAGATAAAGTGAGCAATGGCGTTTGTAGCAGTGATAATTCCATCAGAATGCTTATAAATGTGTGACCTCGACAACAAAAAAGGACAAGGGCAGTTGGGATATAGGTTCACCAACACCTGCAGGTTCCCTTCCGTGTTGCACTTTATTCTGATGAGGAAAAATATCAGTACTTTATCATTGCAGGCTCGAAATCCTGGAACTCCCTACACAACAGGGCTATGGGCAACTTCACCAGAAGAATTGCAGTGGTTCAAAGTGGTGGCTCACGACAAACGTCTCGAGGGCAATAAAGAATGGCACAAATGCCCACCTTGCCAATGGCACCCATATATTGAAAATGAATTAAAAAAATTAGAATACACTTGCAATATATATATATATATATAATATATATATATATATATATATATATATGAAGCCCTATACAAATGACAACATGCTGAGAAGAACCTAAGAAACAAGTATTATAGATATAATGTAATGTCCCGTCATATCTGTTAGTCTTGTGTCATGTTCTGTGTTTAGATTCTCATTTCAGGTCCCTTGACTTCCTGCCATTGTAATTGTCAGCCCCGCCTTGATTGTTTCCACCTGTGTGCCCTTACCTCATGTATATATAGTCCACGCCTCCCTTTGTCCTGTGCCAGTTCGTATTGCGATTCATGTGCTCGCGGTCGTAGTATAGCTAGTAAGTAATTTTTGTAACTAATGTTTTTGTAGCTGAGTAAGTTTAGAGTTTTTGGTTCGAATCGCAGTGTTCTTTAATGTTCTTTAATGCCTTTATTTTCTCCAAATTGACTCTTGTGTGTGAGTCGTACGTTTGAGTCCAGTTCCTGTGTGCCCCAGAGCATAACAGAACGAACTGGCCATAATATGGACTCAGCCGACTCTAAGATTTGGAAATCAGCCCTTGCCAACCAGGGCACTAAGATCCAGCACCAGGAGGAGCAGCTGCGCTCAGTCAGTCACGGGGTGCGCGAGCTGAACGATCGACAAGGCGAGTTCCAGTCATCAGTGACGACCCAGATTAACCACTTCGCTGTACAACTCCATCAGGTTCTGGCTCGTCTCGACCCAACCTCGGCAGCTTCTCCACTGGCTCACGTTGAACCTTCAGCCGGCCATCCGCCTACTGTTCCGGCCACGCCTGCGAACCCCATGCTGATTCTACGCCTGGCTTCACCAGATAAGTTCTCTGGAGACACGGAGAATTGTAGATCATTCCTTGTACAATGTGATCTCCACTTCAAGCATAACCCTGCCAGGCCTCAGACCAGGCCAGGGTAGCATTTATTGTGTCCCATTTGACGGGACGAGCCGCAGCATGGGCCACTGCAGAGTGGTCTCGGGGCTCCACAGTCTGTCAGGATCTAGACCTCTTCCAAAGAACATTTAGCAGTATTTTTGATCACACTTCCTCTGCTAAGGAAGCTTCCCGAGTCTTACTGCAGCTAAAACAGAACACTCGCCCAGTGATAGACTATGCCATTGACTTCCGAACCCTTGCAACAGACAGTGGGTGGAATATGCCTGCACAAGTGGATGCATTCATGAATGGGTTGTCGGAGGCTATAAAGGACAGACTTTCACCTTTTGAGTTACCCAGTGATCTAGAGACATTAATTACCAGGGCTATTCGTGTCGATAACAGGATAAAGGAAAAGGAAAGACACCAGGCTGCTGATCGTCCTCCCCATCACCAGGGGCGCTCCTCCGGGTCCTTCACACCGAAGAAGTCATCGTTCCCTGTCCATCGTTGGCCGGAGAAAACAGCACCCTCTCAGCCGTCGGAGGAACCCATGCAGCTAGGACGAACCAGGCTGACTCCGGAGCAGCGACAGCGCCGCCTGAAGGACGGAGCCTGCTTTTACTGCGGTCAACAAGGACACCGTCTGGCCGACTGCTCGGTAAAAGGGGGTGGCTCACCAGTGAAAAGGAGGACACTGGTGAGCCAATTCCCCGTTTCGGACTTACCTCCTCGACCTCTGACACAGGCCACCCTCACTCTGAATCAGCAAATTGTGACTCGGGGGGTTTTGATCGACTCTGGAGCCGACGAGAGTCTCATGGACTGGACTCTAGCTCGATCGTGTAAGGTTAAATCTGTGCCGTTGTTGCAACCTATTGTGGCGAGCGCTTTAGATGGACGTCAGTTGTTTGAGATAACTCATTGTACAGAACCTGTCAAAGTCATGTTCAATGCTAACCATGTGGAGATAATGTCTTTTCACTTGTTTGACTCAGCTCAACATCCCTTGGTCTTTGGTTTCCCTTGGCTGCAGAAACACAATCCTCAGATTGATTGGCGATCTGGTAAGATCAGACGATGGGGGGTTGAGTGCACACAATCATGTCTTGTTGAACCAGTGAACAAAGGGGTGAGTTACGGGGAGATCGGGGCGGTTTTGGGAATAAATGTTCTTAAATCTGAAGAAATAAAGATTTCTAATGATGATGATGACTATCCCGATCTGTCGAAGGTTCCACCATGTTACCATGAACTGAAGGAGGTGTTCAACAAGTCCAGGGCCACCACCCTACCTCCTCATCGACCTTTCGACTGCGCTATCAACCTGCTGCCGGGGGCCCCTATTCCCAAGGGGCGACTGTACTCCATATCCGGCCCCGAGAGGAAGGCGATGGATGAGTACATTGAGTCCTCCCTGAGGACGGGCATTATTCGCCCGTCCTCCTCGGCAGCAGGCGCGGGGTTTTTCTTTGTGGGCAAGAAAGATGGATCACTTCGTCCCTGCATAGATTACAGCTTCCTAAACGAGATTACGATCAAGAATCGTTACCCACTTCCTTTGATGTCTTCTGCTTTTGAACTGTTGCACAAAGCCAAAGTATTCACTAAACTAGACTTAAGGAATGCATACCATCTAGTGAGAATCAGAGAGGGGGATGAGTGGAAAACTGGGTTTAACACCCCTAACGGGCACTACGAGTATTTGGTGATGCCGTTCGGGTTAACCAATGCCCCCGCAGTCTTCCAAGCTTTTATGAACGAGGTCCTCAGGGAATTTCTCAATGAGTGTGTTTTTGTCTACCTTGATGACATTCTTATCTTCTCTCCAGACATACAGTCTCATGAGCGTCATGTCAAGTGTGTGTTGCAGAAGCTCTTAGCTAACCGTCTGTATGTGAAGGCCGAGAAGTGCGACTTCCACGCAGACACAATGTCCTTTCTGGGCTACATTATATCGGCCGACCACATCCAGATGGACCCTGGTAAGGTCAGTGCGGTGGCCGATTGGCCCACCCCCACTAACAGAAAGAAGGTGCAACAGTTTCTCGGATTTGCAAACTTTTACAGAAGTTTTATTAGAGACTTCAGTGCTGTTGCTGCTCCTCTGCACTCTCTCACGTCTTCCAAGACCCAGTTCCAGTGGAATCCTCAGGCCGAAGCCGCCTTCCAGCGCCTCAAAACATTGTTCACCAACGCTCCTGTTCTGACCATCCCAGATCCCCAGAGACAGTTCATTGTGGAGGTGGATGCCTCCAACGAGGGGATTGGGGCGGTACTTTCCCAGAGAGTGGAGAAGGACAACCGGATTCATCCCTGCGCCTACCTGTCACGTAAGTTGACCCCCGCAGAAAAAAATTACGATGTCGGAAACAAAGAACTGCTGGCGGTCAGAGCCGCATTGGGGGAGTGGAGGTACTGGCTGGAGGGGGCCGAGCAGCCTTTTCTGGTATGGACAGATCACAAGAACCTGGAATACATCCGTAAAGCCAAGAGACTCAACTCACGTCAGGCCAGATGGACTCTGTTTTTTAGTAGGTTCAACTTTTCTCTGTCTTACAGGCCCGGTTCCCAGAACACAAAACCAGACGCCCTGTCCCGACTTTATGACCCTGAACCTGATACCAGAGAACCCGAACCCATCCTGCCACTTAACCGTGTGGTAGGAGCGGTGTCTTGGCAGATCGAAACAGATGTGAAGCAGGCTAATGATGAGACTCCAGCACCGAGTGGCTGTCCTACTAACTGTTTGTTTGTTCCTGTGACATTGCGCCCCCAGGTAATCCACTGGGCTCGCACGTCCCTGCTCACATGCCATCCAGGTGCCAAGAGAACTGTTTTTGTGGTTAAACAGCGTTTTTGGTGGCCTTCACTTGAGAAGGATGTAGCTGAATATGTGGCCGCCTGCCCTGTCTGTGCAAGGAGCAAGCCCTCCAGATAAGCCCAAGCGGGCCTGCTGCACCCACTTTCAGTCCCTCAGAGGCCCTGGTCCCACATCTCCATTGACTTTGTTACTGGGTTACCGGCCTCCAAAGGTAACACAACTGTCCTGACGGTGGTAGACCGATTTTCAAAGATGGTACATTTTATCGCTGTGGCCAAGCTCCCTTCTGCCAAAGAGACGGCAGAGGTAATGATGTCTCACGTTTTCCGTATCCATGGTTTCCCTACAAACATTGTCTCGGACCGAGGTCCTCAGTTTGTGTCCAAGTTTTGGAGTGAGTTTTGTTCCCTCATAGGTGCCACCGTCAGCCTGTCTTCTGGTTACCATCCGCAATCCAATGGCCAGACTGAGCGGATGAACCAGGAGCTCGAGACCTGCTTGTGCTGTCTGATCGCGCAGAACCAGACCACCTGGAGCGACCATCTCATCTGGGTCGAGTACGCACGCAACATGCTTCCTACGGCTGCCACGGGACTCATACCCTTCCAGTGTGCCTACGGCTACCAGCCCCCCTTGTTCTCGGCTTATGAGGGTGAGGTGACGGTGCCTTCTGCCCATGCCATGATCCGACGCTGTCGCCGAATCTGGGACGGAGCTCGGAGGGTTCTACTCCGGGGTCAGTCCCGGATGAAAGCGGCAGCCGACCGCCACCGCAGATCCGCTCCGCATTATCGCCCAGGCCAGAAGATATGGCTGTCTACAAAGGACTTGCCACTTCACGTCCATGCCAGAAAGCTGGCTCCAAGGTTCGTGGGTCCATTTCCCATTTCGAAAGTCACTAACCCTGTTTCGGTCCGTCTACAACTCCCCAGGTCATTAAGGGTTCACCCTACATTCCACGTCAGCAAAATAAAACCGGTCAAGGAAAGTGCACTCGTGCCCGCCTCCAAGCCCCCTCCACCCCCCCGGCTCATCGACGGTGGTCCGGTCTACACAGTTAAGGCACTTCTTGCAGTCCGCAAGAAAGGTCGCGGTCGCCAGTTTCTGGTCGACTGGGAAGGCTACGGTCCTGAGGAGAGGTGCTGGATTCCTGCCAGCTTCATTTTGGACAAAACTTTGATCAAGGACTTTGACAAGACTCATCCTGACCAGCCTGGACCGTCAGGAGTCGGTCCTAAAGGGGGGGGTTACTGTAATGTCCCGTCATATCTGTTAGTCTTGTGTCATGTTCTGTGTTTAGATTCTCATTTCAGGTCCCTTAACTTCCTGCCATTGTAATTGTCAGCCCCGCCTTGATTGTTTCCACCTGTGTGCCCTTACCTCATGTATATATAGTCCATGCCTCCCTTTGTTCTGTGCCAGTTCGTATTGTGATTCATGTGCTCTGATGTGCTCGCGGTCGTAGTATAGCTAGTAAGTAATTTTTGTAACTAATGTTTTTGTAGCTGAGTAAGTTTAGAGTTTTTGGTTCGAATCGCAGTGTTCTTTAATGTGAAAATTAAAGAACGCCTTTATTCTCTCCAAATTGACTCTTGTGTGTGAGTCGTGCGTTTGAGTCCAGTTCCTGTGTGCCCCAGAGCATAACATATAATAAACTGCGGATGCTGGAATCTTGAACAAAACACAACGTGCTGGAGGAACTCAGGCAGCATCTGGGGAGGGAATGCACAGGAGAAGTTTTGGGTAGGACACATCTTCAAACTGATTGGAATAGGAAGGAGACAACTGGAAAGGAGAGGTGGGTTTGAACAAAGCCTGTAAGTGATAGGTGGATACAGGTGAGGGGGAGGGGCTTGATTGGCAGATGGATTGAGTAAGTGATTAAGGCTAGAGGCAAAAAGAAGATAAAAAGATGTAAGACAAGAGGAGGAGAGGAGGTGAAATGTAAAGCCGGAGGGAGGGATGTAGGTGGAAGGGGGTTAGGGGGAGGGTAAAGAGAGGAGAAAAGGGAAATGAGGGACTCAGGGATAGGAGATGAGTGTACAAAGAAGGGCAAAGAAGTAGGATTACTGGAGGGGATTAGGTGGGCGATGGGAGAAATGGGAATACACCAGGGTGAGAGGGAGGAGTTTAGGGAAGAAAGAGGGGGTGTAGTTTACTTGAAGTTTTAGAATTCAATATTCATATTAATAGGTTGTAAGCTACACATGAGGTGTTGTTCTTCAGGATTGTGTATGGCCTCACACTGGTAATGAAGGAACCAAGGTCTGAAAGAATGGTATGGGAATGGGAGTTAAAAGGAGTTAAAAATCAGTTTAAGACGGGTTAGTGACTGGAAAATAATATTGTAAAACCTTTTAGTTAGGTGTCATTTTTGATACTTTAGGGAAAGCAGATATTTTGGTTGATAATGCAGACTGTACCTTTGCCTTAATACAATGAAGAATTTGCATTGATTGATCTCACTCATTAAAAATATCACGATGGCATAGCATTAAAACATCTTTTGGACTCCAGTTCAATCCAGGTATTACTGAAATAAGATTGATTAATTTTATTTTGAGAGAACTGTCCTGTTTTCGTACTAATGACGCTGAGAGCATTAAAAATGCCTGAGAATCTTTGTCATTGTGCAATTTGCGGAAGTTGCAGCGAAGTAGTCATTATATGTTGCAATCATTGTGGCGGCTTGAAGATTTTACAGATAGCTTGGATAATTCAAATAACAAGTGGCTGTTCCATAATTGCTAAACTTCACATCCACTTGGAGAGATATGTAGTTAACTTCCCAAAATAAAATTGCAGGTGATTTCTGAGGAGTTTAAGAGAAGAGGTATTACGTTCATTTTGTGAGCATGTTTAAATAGTGAAAAATTACAAAGTATCAGAACCAAGAAATAAAAACCTTGTCATATTATAATACTGACATTTGAATTATACCAATTAAGGCAGGTTACTGTGAACTCTCAGATACTTACAGGTAACAAATTCATCTAAATTCAACCAAAAGTCTGTAGCCTCCTTTTGCTCTGGTATTTTATTTCATTCTTCACATTGTTTACTGTATGTCGTGTTGCTACTCGCGAGCAAAGCACCAAGGCAAATTCCTTGTATGTATACATACTTGGCTAATAAAATGTATTCAATTCAATTCAATTCAATTCAATAAATTTAACAGTCAAAAGTCTCCAAATTAAATCCATCTACGTCATTCATAGAACTGAGTACCTGTGAAGTCTGAACCATAAACATTTAGGCGATCTAATGCTTACATATACCAAACATAGAAACATAGAAAATAGGTGCAGGAGTAGGCCATTCGGCCCTTCGAGCCTGCACAGCCATTCAATATGATCATGGCTGATCATCCAACTCAGTATCCCGTACCTGCCTTCTCTCCATACCCCCTGATCCCTTTAGCCACAAGGGCCACATCTAACTCCCTCTTAAATATAGCCAATGAACTGGCCTCAACTACCTTCTGTGGCAGAGAATTCCACAGATTCACCACTCTCTGTGGAAAAAAAACTTTCTCATCTCGGTCCTAAAAGACTTCCCCCTTATCCTTAAACTGTGACCCCTTGTTCTGGACTTCCCCAACATCGGGAACAATCTTCCTGCATCTAGCCAGTCCAACCCCTTAAGAATTTTGTAAGCTTCTATAAGATCCCCCCTCAATCTTCTAAATTCCAGCGAGTACAAGCCGAGTCTATCCAATCTTTCTTCATATGAAAGTCCTGCCATCCCAGGAATCAATCTGGTGAACCTTCTCTGTACTCCCTCTATGGCAAGAATGTCTTTCCTCAGATTAGGAGACCAAAACTGTACGCAATACTCCAGGTGTGGTCTCACCAATGCCCTGTACAACTGCAGCAGAACCTCCCTGCTCCTATACTCAAATCCCCTCGCTATGAATGCCAACATACCATTCGCTTTCTTCACTGCCTGCTGCACCTGCATGCCTACTTTCAAACAGTATCAGCTTAAACATTCGTACCTTCTAGTTTCAGGTAAGCAGCTCTAAACAGGTGTCAAAATTATTCAGTGAGGCAAAGTAAGTCACACTCTTTCATGGAGTCCTCCTTTAGTTTGTTATCATGTAAGGTGAGGTACTGACTCAGGATTTGGCACCGATTTATTATACGTCATACTAGTGTGAAGTAAAAATTCTTTCATGAAGTAATCTTTTAGAATATGATGTTTGAGTAATTTCAGATATAATGTGCAGAAATTGCTTCTCTATTTTGTTTAGGTAGTCTCTCTGGGCTTTGATAGAGATGCTGTGGAAACAGGCCCTTCGGCCCATGCTGACTATCGATCACCCATACACTAGTTCTATGTTATCCTACTTTCGCATCTTATACACTAGAGGCGATTTACAGAAGCCAATTAACCTACAGACCTGCACGTCTGTAGGGTTTCACAGAAAGAACGTACAGACTCCGCACAGACAGCAGCCATAGTCAGGATCGAACTAGGGTCTCTGGCACTGCAGAGCAACAACTCTACTGTTGCACCACTGTGTCAGCCTAATGAGGATGATGTAATTCCACTACAATTTTGTGGGCTTTGAGGTAGTGTAGAAGGCCCATGTAGAATATTTCCTGAAGAGGCATTTACTCATATGCTCTGTTTTTACTCTCTTGATCAATTTCTTTGTCCTTTTTTTGCTGAATTCTAAACTGTACTGAACCTTAGGCTTGGCATGTTTTTTTACAACTTTAACTTTTGTAAGTTATTGTTGGGTCATTTTGGCAAATACAATAAGATTATCAACAAGATTGCACTGCTTATCGCAATGAACCTAACCTAGAATAGCCTGTGTTTTGTTTGGCTTTCAACATACTGGTCAAAAAAACATTCCATCCACATTCTAGAAATGTGCCCTCCATACTAATATTATGAACATTGCCTCTCCATCACTTTGAGGTGAGAGGAGAAAGATCTTGAGGTGAGGGCAGAAAGGTTTAATAGAAACTTGAGGGACAACTTTTTTTTATACGGAGGGTGGTGTGTATATGGAACGAGCTGCCAGTGGAGATAGTTGAGGCAGGTATTCCAACAACTTTTAAA